>NW_024870834.1:8992500-14187500 GCF_019054845.1 Dipodomys spectabilis | reverse complement strand
GTGTCCTTCTGAGCCCTGCCTCTGGATTAGTCCGTTGGTGCACGGTTAGTGAAGGACAGAAGACAGAAGAGAGTCGAGAGGGGTAGAAAGAAGGGAGTAGGCTAAGGAAGGGAGGAAAAGAGGTGATTGAATTCTCTTTCTGGAATCTTTCCGTTGGCCTACATTGTGAGGTGGGGGAAGAATTTATATTTTGACTTGAACTCTTTCTGGAAAGTTTATGTCACTTCTGAGACCTCTTAAAAATAGTGAGAGTGAAGCTGGGGGCCGGTAGTTCACACCTATAATCCCAGCTACTCAGGAGGCTGAGATCTGAGGATTGCAGTTCAAAGCCAGCCCGGGCAGGAAAGTCCATGAGACTCTTATCTCCAATTAACCACCAGAAAACTGGAAGTGGTACTGTGGCTCCAGTGGTAGAGTGCTAGCCTTGAACTGAAGAGCACAGGGACAGCACCCAGGCTCAGAGTTCAAGCCCCACGACTGACAAAAATAAAAATAAAAAAATAAAAATAAGTGAATAAATAAATAGAGTGTGTGTGTGTGTGTGTGTTTTTCCCCCGGATGTTTAAGATTGACTTGTTTTTGTTGTTGTTTGGAAAGATTTTTCACTGAGTCTGACTGTATGAGACAGAATGGAGACTAAAGTTTTTTGCATAATAAAGGTCAAGTAAAGTAGAGACTCACTTTACTTCCATTCATGAGATCTGTCATTCCACTTAGTGGGCCAGTGAAGCAGATAAAAAATGCTGTCAAGGCAGAAACAGTCAATTTATGTGAATAAAACTCAGTGAGTAATTGTGTGACTCATTTCAATGACTTCCTTCTGTTAGCCACAAACCGGAACACATTGTTCAGGTGCTTTAAGATCCTGGTTGGTGATGAGCCTGTCAGTATCCTCCAGGGAGAAATTGAAAAATTAGTTGGGGGTCATAGAGCAATTGCCATTAAAAAAAAAGACATCCTTCAGTCTACCTGATGGACCATTCAAGTGATTTTTTAAAAGTGTTCACTTTCAAACAGATTCTCCACCAATAATGGGATTAAGAAGTGTTTTCATTTTTCCCTTGGCAGTCAGAGACAGTGGTTTGGGGACATAGAGTTGGCATATGCTCAGATTAGAGCAAAAAGGGTGAAAGATAATAAAGGACTCCATCTCTATGGGGTGTAGTCAATGAACAGTAGGAATGTCTGATGTTTGTAAGTTCTTTCCTGTTTCTGGGCCATAACTAGTAACTATTTTTTGTTAACTTTTGGCAAACATGACATAACCTTCAGCCTTGGATTATTAGTACCTCACAGGCTTTCATTAAATGAGACAATACACCTAAAATTCTTGTACCAGTGGTTGCATCAGAGTACAAATACTACAAAAGTACAAAGTAATATTATGCCCTGGAAAGAGAAAGCTGTCCTAGCTTGGAGGAATTGAAAGTTGGTAGTGGAAGGTAATTAGGAGCTGGACTTTTGAACAAGAATGAATAAATTGCTGGGTGCGTGTGACTTACAACCTGTTATCCTAGCTCCTCAGGAGGCCAAAATCTCTGGATCATGATTCGTAGCCAGCCTGGGAAGGAAAGTCTATGAGACTCATATACAATTAGCCACCAGAAAACCAGAAGTAGTGGTGTGGCTCAAAGTGATAGAGCACAAGCCTTGAGTGAAAAAGCTGAGGGACAGCACCCAAGTCTTAAGCTCAAGACCCACGACTAACAACACCACAAAAGAATGAATAAATGACATCTTAACTTTAAACATCATCTTAACTTTCTCCTATCTCAATCCTCTTCTTAAATCCTGAGAACACTGGTGTGGATGTTTGGCCTCACTTAACTACTGGGGTATTAAAGAAAAATGGGACCGGCTACAAGGCTAAATCCTGTGACAATGTGGAACCTACAGTGAGCTCTCCAAACTTGGGGTCTAAGAATAGCGGGAACCAGTAGACTTATTTTCCAGAATCCTCAACTTAAGAAAATAGTTTGCTCTTATTTTTGTGTACCTGATACCATCTGCTAGCCCCAATTTTGTAAGGACTTGGGTATGCAATTCTGTGTGTTCTACTTAGGTCATGGGGCTTGAACTGTGGGTCTGGACGCTGTCCCAGAGCTCTTCAGCTCAAGGCAAGCCCTCTTCTAGAGGACTAAAGCCACAGCACCACTTCCAGTTTTCTGGTGGTTAATTGGAGATACGAGTCTCATAGACTTTCCTGCCTGGGTTTGACTTTGAACCACAATCCTCAGATCTCAGGCTCCTGAGTAGCTAGGATTATAGGCATGAGCCACTGGCACCTGGCAAGATCTCTTAATAAAGACACTGTGAGAGACACTTGTCAAGTTTCTCCTCTATAAAAAGGTTGCATTTTGCAATAAAATATCCCTGGTTGATGTAAATTAAGCAAAACATGAGCTTTATTTTTTGCTTCACTTACTTTCATCTCTCCCACAGACCAAAATAATCTAGTCTGTTGTTGACAGTCTTTTCCAGTTGTTTCCTGGCAGTCAGGCCAATAAGGCTCACAAAATATTTGGTACATGACTTCTATGATTCCCATTATCTGCCTGTAGCCCAATTGAATTTTGTGTAGTCTGTGAATGATGTTGTGAATATCCAAATAGCCTTTGGCAAGAATGAAAGGTTCCTTTATTGGCAGGATTCCCAAATGACTTCAGTGCATTTTTACTAGATTAAGTCCAGTCTCACACTGGATGCAAGCTTTACAACAGCTCAGCTATATCATCAATCTTACTCCCTGGTGTGCATGAAGCCTTCACCCAGGTCAGGCTAATCTTCAGCTATAGTAGCTTACCTTTTTTTTTTGTCAGTCATGGGTCCTGAATTCAGGTCCTGGGTGCTGTCCCTGAGTTCTTTATGCTCAAGGCTATCACTCTACCACTTTGAGCCACAGCGTCATTCTTGGTTTTTGAGGGGTTAATTGGAGATAAAGCCCCAGTTGGCTTCAAACTGTGATCCTCAGATCTCAGCCTCTTGAGTAGCTAAGATTAAAGGTGAGAGCCACTGGCACCTGGCTAGCTTACCATTTTTACTACTGCTTGCCAACCCTAAATTGTCTTATTTTTATAGATCCAAATTTTACCCCTATCTCAAGCTCTTACATAAAAGCTACCTAACCTTTCATTTGAAATCTTCCAAAGAAGTTTTTCTAAATCTAATCCACATTTTTTTGGTGTGTTCATATTAGTAGTTAGGATTCATCAACTGATTGAACAATTGACACTATACCAGGATCATAATGCAAATTTAATTACGTGTTCTAATATTACATTTATTGTATGTGAATGCTTCAACAACACCTTAAAGGGTTTTAATCATAATCAATTTTTTTTCTCGTGCTATTGGGCACAAAACAGAAATGCAATAATTTTTTTTTTGGTCAGTCATAGGGTTCAAACTCAGAGCCTGGGTGCTGTCCTTCAGCTTTTTTGCTTAAGGCTAGAACTTTACCACTTTGAGCCACAGTGATTTTCTGGTGGTTAATTGGAGTAAGTGTTTCACAGACTTTCCTGCCCAAGCTAGCTTCCAACCCTGATTCTAAGATCTCAGCCTCCTGAGTAGTTAGGATTACAGGTGTAAGCCGCTGGCACCCAGCAATAAATATATCTTGACTTGACAAAATCATATGTAAGATAAATTTAACTAGACTACGTTAAGTGGGTCACTTGTTAGACTCTTAGCTTATGGTCATTAACCATATTGAGTGGTGGACTAATAGTAAATATTTATTCTTCCTTATACCTGTCCTCATAAAAACTTTCATAGAGACACTTTGTTTAAAATGTTTTATTAATAGTTCTTTTTCATAGCTCAAAGATACTACAGATAATAATCAGCAGAACAACTACAACAGAAACTTCACCTCTACAAAGATAGCCAGTGTATAGACTTCATTACATAGGCACATTTTTTTTTTTAAAGTAAACTGGTTTTCACATCAAGTTAAACAAAATACTGCAAGAAGTTAACTGAATGAAGATGTATGGTGAATGAAGGAAAATATAAACCTTGGATCAGCTAAATCATTCAATGGATTTGGGGTTTGTCCATCCGATTAATCTCTTGAATATGGCAAATGTTTTCTCCAGATTATGTTGGCAAGTAGAGACAAAGTTAAATGAATGCTGAGAGTCAGAGATCATATAATCCCATTCTCTCATTGCTGTTTTTTAAACCTTTAAATCTAACAGACTGCTATTGAGAGCTAGCCACACCTTTGCTTTCCCAGCACTGATCCTGCCATTCTAAAACACACAGGAGATGAGAGCACTTGAGCTTAAGGCTTTACTAACAGCGTGGCTAGATAGTGAAGGTTTGTTCTGGATAGAACCTGAGTATGAACTGCAAGTAGATGCTGAAATTCCTTGTTCTATCCAATTGAAATTGATCCATCACATGAAGTAAAACCAAAAAAAAAAAAAAAAAAAAAACTAGAACCTCCCTCAAACATACCATGCAAGAGAAGTTATTTGTGGCTTTTGAAGTTTTTTTCAAAAGTCACTGAGGGATAGTGAGATGGAGGGCAGGAACAATCCCTTTCTTTCATCTAGTGTTGTCCTAACTTACAACTAGTCAGAAAACATGATACTGTTTTCCATTCTGAAAGTCTTGTAGTCTTTTATATAATTGGACATGATCTATAACTCATTGACCATCTTAATAGCTTTACAACCAGACATCCTTTGTAGCTTGAAGGCTTAGATCTAGATCTACATCTGCTGTTAAGTTGTTCTGAAATCCTAAGATCTATCTGGGAGACTTTATACTTCTTTACACTTAAACCACTGCTTTACATGCTGGTGGGACTTCCCGAGCAGCATGCCAGCTTGATCATTACCTCTATCTTTGTTTCTGATTTAAGCAATATCTTGAAGGGAACTAGCAAATAGAGGAGAGCAAGCTTTTCTGTGTTTCTGTCATCTGGGCAGATGCTAAAGGGGAGAAAGATAGGGAAAAAAAAATAGACGAACAAGCCACTTTTCTTAATATAAACAACTTAAATTTCTTGGTTCTTACAATATATGAAGTGTCATATTGACACGAAAATCACTATCACTAAAATGGCACCAAAGGTTATTTTCATAAAATAACCCATAAAACTAGAGCTGGAAAGAGCCCAAGGAAACAATGAGTCCAGCTCTCTGACTCTCATCTGTGGAAAATGAAGTCCAATAGGGAAAATTCCTACC
The DNA here is from genome assembly GCF_019054845.1 of Dipodomys spectabilis. NCBI lineage: Eukaryota > Metazoa > Chordata > Mammalia > Rodentia > Heteromyidae > Dipodomys > Dipodomys spectabilis. The sequence continues at coordinate 14,182,302 of NW_024870834.1, read as the reverse complement.
AAGTCAGTTAACAGTGATTGTCTTCATAATTATGTCCTATAAAAAGCCACAGAAACCCCAACTTTTCCCTTGGAATAACCAGTACGGCACACCTACCAATGATTTTATATAAATGATCTTCAGTGTTCCATGTGGGCTCTTTACTCTCTTCCAAGATGCTGGCTGCGAACTCAGCATCTTCATCAAGTAGACACTTGCTACAATACTTGTTATGCTGAATAATTCTTTTTTTATCCTTGCCTTGGAATCTTCCAGCTTTAAGAAATGATACCAAGTTCAAATGTTTTGAGGGTTAGTGTCCAATGTTGTATTTTCCATCTCTTTATAATTTTTCATATTGAAATTCTAAATTTTCCCTTTTTTTGGCCTGTACTGGGGCTTGAATCCAGGCCCTTGTGTTCTCATTTGACTTTTTCCACTCACAGCCTTCTACTACTTGAGTCATGCCTCCAGCTCTGGTGTTTTGCAGGTTAGCTGGAGGTAGAAGACTTGAGAATTGGTCTTTCCTGGATGGCTTTGAACTTGGATCCACAGAAATCACCTTCAAGTAGCTAGTATTGTAGGTATGAGCCACAAGCTCCAAGGCCTATATTTTCTCAGTCTGTTCTTCTATAGCTTTTAAAACAACAACAACAACAACAACAACAACAACAACAAACACAGGGCCAGGAGCTGGTGGCTCACGTCTGTAATCCTAGCTACTCAGGAGGCTGAGATCTGAGGATCGCAGTTCAAAGCCAGCCCAGGCAGGAAAGTCTATGAAATTCTTACCTCCTAAACCACCAGAAAACCAGAATTGGTGCTGTGGCTCAAGTGGTAGAGTGCTCACCTTGCGCTGAAGAGCTGAGGGACAGCACCCAGGCCCAGACTTCAAGCCCCACAACCAACAAAACAAACAAAAAAAAAACAGTTATTGTTGACCTGTTTGCCTCTTTCCAGGCACTACCAAGCACATTACTTTGGAAACTTTTTTCCTTTATGTTGGCTTGGAATTGAAACTTGAGAAATATAATTTTTCTTGTTTAGCTTTAAAAACAAAGAACTAGACTTTCTTAAGCAGATTTACTAAGGCACACTAGAAGAAATGTACAATCTCTACTTTCTGGCTTTAGTTAATACATGGAAAAATATTAGTAAGACACACATTGTTTTCTACATTTATTTGCCTTGCAGATCTTCACTTTTAATTCCTTAAATACAAAATTATGAGTCACAATATCCAAAGTTAGCTAGTCTCATTTACAATGGACATAATTTTAAAATGGAAATTGGCACTTAAGATATTCATAATGTTTAGAAATCATCTTTAGAAACTTGATGAGAATAACTTGACTAATTTTATATAAATTATAAAATTGCCATGGTCTGGATAGGACTTGGTAGTGAAGTATTAGAGATGATTTATTTACTACATGGCACATTTTTTCAATATTTTTTTTCAATTTCCTTTTTTCGTTTTGTTTGAATTTCCTATCAAATTCCATTCTTATCATCATCTCTGGCATTAACATATAAAAATCCTTAGAAGAGATAAAACTGATATGTCCAAATGGGAGAATTTGTAAAAGTAAGCTGGATGACAGTACTCATACACAAATTCAACAATTCTGAAGTTTTAAGAAAAAATCCAGCTTATTTTCTACATTTCCACTTCTACACGTATCATAAAATAGTAAGTCATCATTGAAATTATCTTAATTACATCTGGCAAGCCTCAGCCTTCCTATTTCAGATCTTTTACTATGATGACATAATAAATGCCATGTGAAACTGGTCGTGTTCAGTATTGGGGAGGACTAAAACTGACTATGCACTGTATACAGGAGATTCTCTCACTGGCCATTCTCATTTTTTCTTCATTTTCTTTTGTGCTGATATTGGGCCAATCTCACATAGCATTTTCATGCAAGCTGGTGTTCTACCACTTAAGCCACATCTCCACTTCTGGCTTTTTGCTGGTTACCTCCAAAGGTAGGAGTCTCTGAAGATTTGTTTTCCTAAGATGGCTTTAAACTGGGATCCTCAACTATGATGACAGGTATGAGCCACTGATGCCCAGATTGTTGTTGTTTTTTGAGACAATCGTTTTATGTAGACCAAGCTGGTCTTGAACTCATTATGTAGCCACACTGGCTTCCAACTTTAGAACCTCTGCTTCCCCCTCCAGAGTGGTGATCTTCCCACTAGCCTTTCTAATGGGCAAGGCCCAGGCTCATATGTCTGTTGGACTGGAAGCAATAAAAGGGAATCTGTAATTTGCCTATGGAAAGCATCTTTGCTACTGTAGCTTTGTGCAGAAATGTTTTTCAATATGAGGAAGGTACACTGTAGTTCAAATTCAGCAGCACATTAAATGCTTAAGTGCTGATAGTTACTATTAGTTGATTCTGGAAGCCAGAAAAAAAGGGAAGAAAAATTATTTAAGTTCTCCAGAAAATGAAAGCAGCTTGCTTGCTTAAAAATGAGTATTTGGTGGAAAACAGAGGTTAAGTAGTTTCAGAGTCTCAGGTCAGTGTTCATTTAACAAACAATTATGAAATACCTAATAATGTCCCTTTATTTCATAAGTATGCTTACTCTACAGTAAGAGTTTAAGGTGGCTGAACCTTATTATACTCCAGGCTTTGTTAGAGGTACTGAAAACACACAGAGTAAAATATGTTCCTTGTCTTTATGCATTGTACTTCTCAGGAACATGAGTTTCTAGGGAAATAAATTCCTGCTTTCGACTACTGGATTAGAATAGAAATTAGACTCATTTCAAATAATATTTTAAACTTTAAAACTGGGTCTCAAAGATCATGAGCCCTGATAATAGCATAGGAAGGTAGAGGGTAGAGAAGAACTAAACAGGGGGAAAACCGCACAATAAAACTGTCTAGACAATATTTAATATGAACAAAGTGCAAACTTTTGATAAGGAACAACCAGTATTATGTCTACAAAAGAAGGTCAGAGGGGAATAATACTCCTGTCCCAAATACCTCACATTTTCTAGTTTTGCATATCAAAATGAGTACATTTCTCCCAGTTTTTCTTTGTAAGGTTGAAAAGCAATTCCTGGACTTAAGAGAAAGCAGAGCTCTTGACATCAGGTGACATCTACTTTATGCTTTAATAGCAATACTATGTAATGATAAAATGAATTTGCTTTTAAGATTTTCATGTTATTGATAACAAAGAACAAATTCTCCCCCAGCCCCCAAAAAACCCCAGAGTCTCAAATGTAGGATCTGTATACCAAAAAGGAAATTTGCCCAACTGTGGGTTTTTTTTTAGGTTTTTAAAAAATTAGGTTATTAGTAAAACACTAAAGATATATTACATTATAGTCTCCTCAATGTTACCTATAATATTTTGCCTAAAAAAAACAGTAGACCCGGCTGGGAAGGTGGCTCAGTGGTAGAGCGCTTGCCTTGCATGCATGAAGCCCTGGGTTCGATTCCTCAGCACCACATAAGCAGAAAGAAAAAAGCCGGAAGTGGTGCTGTGGCTCAAGTGGTAGAGTGCTAGCCTTGAGCTGAAGAGCTGAGGGACAGCGCCAGGCCCAGAGTTCAGGCCCCACGACCGGACTCAAAAACAAAAACAAAAACAAAAACACACACACACACACAAAGTAGGCCCAAAATGAACTAGCTGGAATCAAGGTAGTAGGGTTTTGAAAAGTTAACAATAATTTACTTGAGGAATAAAGATCACGTAAAGGGATTTCCCCACCTTGGTTAAAAAAAAAACAAAACAGTTCAGATGAAAGCATAGAGGCAACGAGAAGGAGCAGGAATAGGATGGAAAACAATATGCACATGGTGCTTTGCAGGTTGGTACAGATGTTGACACAGTGCTGGGCTTGGGGAAGGGGCTGGGATGACCTTCATTCATATTGACAACTCTCTGGTCCACTGGACATTCTGTGCCTTGAATTCACCAAGCATGCTCTGGGATCGCCTGACAGAGAGCTTCTGTGGACTCCACTGTATTTCAGCATGAAAATATTTAGGAAGGAAAAGACAACTGGAATTAGCCTCATTTCTACTGAGACCGTTTAAAAGGAAATTTAAGTCATCATGCAGCCAAAATCCAGTGTGAAAATCCCTTTTATAGGTGATTATTTTAACCCTTGGGCATTACCAGCAACAAGAGATTTTACTTCTTCTAAGACAATATTTACTAGAAAATTCTTATATTAGAGTGTACATTTGTTATCTATAAAGTTATGCTTTGTTTCTAGTTTTGCTCTTGGAAGCTATATAAAATCTAATTTCTTCTCTTTTTTATAGTTCAACAGTAACTCCCAGCTATACTTTCTTTTTATTTATAAGAGCTGTTTCCCAGTTCTTTATATAATCAGACTCTTGATAATCCTCATCTACCTGTGGACACAAACAACTTATTAATACCTCTTTTACAATAAAGCATCTATAGTTGAAACCCTCTATTTAGATATTTACTGGCCAATGCATCATGCAGAATCCTTTAAACATCTAGTAACACAGATTAAGATAGAATGCACTAGCTTTGTGCAACAATGAACTCACAATTCAAACTCCACTTCTCCAGGAAAACATTTCTACAAGAATGGCTGGAAAACCAGGTCTCCCCAGTACCCTCCCTCTCCCTCCCTCTCCCTCTCCCTCTCCCTCTCTCTCTCTCTCTCTCTCTCTCTCTCACACACACACACACACACACACACACACAAGCCCACTCATATACTCAACATTGTACTTTGAGGATGGCATTTTAAGTATAAAAACACAGAATGTAAGATTTCTCGCTAACATCTGTTCAGCCACATCCCTGTAGGTTCAGTATTATCCTTAGAAAATTTAAAACATTACGATTTCTGTAATCCATTGTCAAAACAGTTAAAATTCAATGACCATTCACTGAGTAAATCTTCAATTGGTCAGCCAAAACTGGAAATATTGCCAATTCCTGTATTAGCTACAAAGCTGATTAAGTGTCCTTTCTTCACAAGAGAAAACACCAAGATACAAATGTGATGCAGATGTGGGCAGGTATAGATGAAGGGAAAGAAGATTGAGTGTCTCAACTCTTAGAACCAGGATTGGGAAATAATGGCTTTCCTCCATACCGACTCTACTGTTTTGGATCTATTACAATACTGTGATGATCAAACTCTGACACTGGGGGGAAAGTTCATTCAAAGTTAGTTAAAAAAAATCCTTTCACCTTGAAATTCTTGTAACGTTTGAGTTAAAGAGACATGCAACCGTTTAGTGGCTATGAGGTATAAAAAGGACTCCCAAATGCCCCTGATAAATGCCAGAGGACATGAATCCATATAAATGAGTCCTCATATGTCTCAGGAAGCAGAAGGGGTATGTATTTTTCAGTGTGAATTTGAAAATTCACTGACACTGAGGCTGTTTACTGAACTGAATATAATCTTACATTTAATGACCCTTTTCCACAGAGGAAAGGCAAATTCAATTTTGTTTTCCACTCAAAAGAAATATAAATCCAATCCAATCTATTTGTAGAATGTAGGCCCAGTCACTGAATTTTTAAAAAAATCCTAGTTTTTCCCATTGTCTATTGTGACGTAGGATAACAAATCCTGTGACTGAAACCCTTGAGAAATAGGAAAATAATAAACAACAAAACAAAACATAACAACAACAACAACAACAAAAACCCTTGAGTTCAAAGCAATCTAGAACAAGGAGAGAACACCTGAAAAACTCCTCTTGCATAGTGTTAACATTTAACGTTCAAAGACTCTACACAAGGTCTACTAGACCCAAAGAGGAAATTTACTTTGAACCTTTTCAGAGCCTTTTATATAAAGAGTGACAGAGATGGTTTTGGGATTGATTTCTCAGGACTACTTTTCTCCAGACACTCTTGAGGGATAAATGATTTTCAGAACCAGTACCAACACTGACGTTGGAGGTTCCTTTCCAAACTCTGTCTTCACAAACCACATACCAGTGCTGCAATACAAGCAGAAACAGACAAAGAAGCTTAATTACATAATAAGCTTCAAAAGTCAGGTGCACCACGTGCTTCAGGCATGATCAGGGTCAACTAGCTTCCAGCAAGCAACCACCTCAGGGGTTCTCCTGTTGAAATACAGGTAACCGTGAACAGGAAGCTCTCATAGACTGTTCCCACATGGAGTCGCCACAGCACGTGTTGACTTCAACTTCAGCTATTCAGGAAGGCATCCTGTCGTGACTCTTGGGTTAGGATTACTTGATGTAAGTCTTTATCACTGTACCCCACACTCCTTGGGATTAGCCATTTCATCTTCATCACAGTCTGGCTTCAAACTCTTTTTTTGTTCAATTTCCACCTGCCCAAAGAAAAGTTGCAGAAAATGTCATGCAAACAAATGGAAGAAAAAGACATTCAAACGAGCCAAAAGAACCTCAGAAGGTTCTTTGAGATTCCTTGTGCTTTTGCTAAGGTTTTGGGCTTTAACACACTGGAATTACTGGCCTTGAGTTCTTCATCTTTCCTCTCTCCTTTTCCCCTTTTCCCCACTCTCTTTTCCCCTCTTTCCCCCACTCTATCTGCCATACTAGAACTCAGGGCCTGGGCACTGCCCCTTAGCTTTTGTCAAGGATGGCTCTCTACCACTTGAGGTACAGCTCTTCCTTTGGATTTATGGTGCTTAAGTGGAAATAACATCTCACAGACTCTCCTGCCTCGGTTGGCTTAGAACTTCAGTCCTCAGGCTGCAGCCTCTTCAGTAGGTAGGATTACAGGTGTAAGCCACCAACACCGGCAGTTATAACTTTCTTTGCACACGTTCTTTGCATGGTCTGGAATGACCTCTTTCCAATATTGTATCTGGAAGATTCTTATTCTCTGTCTTGTACAGTTGCTCAAAGGTCACCTTTGTTCTCGATTCATTAAGTAGACCAAGTGCCTCCCAGTGAACTGTATCTAGAACATTTGGAAATGTACCTGGCTCCACTATTCCACTGGCTCCATAAGACAGGGAGACCTCATTGGCTACACTATCCAACAGTGTAGAATGGAGTAAGCATTTGAAAAAATGTTACCCAATGAAAAAACTCCCATGTATCTGATTTAAACCCCTCCCAATACTTCCTCCTTTAACAGCCTCCAAATTGACCAATAGTGGAGTAAATGCCAATATTTTTGCTGTTATTACAAAAAGACAAACCAATCTCACCTTGAAAGTACCACACTTCAAATTCAAGCAATTGTTTGCTTGATAAGGGAATTGATAAGGGAATTCTTTGAGCTCAGGAATCTCATAATTAAGGTTGTTCTTCAGCACTTGCTTGGCTGTTTGTGCTGACTGAACAGGGTCATGTTTGAGGGGAAGTGCTATATTTTTTTCTGGCCACAAGGTGGAGAATTTGTTCTTTTCTGGTCATTAAATGTTTCAGGCCACACAACTAAGAAAACATTTAGAGGAACAATAAACTGTTGTATAAAGCTAAAGGTATTATTTTGAATAGGAAATTATTGAATCACCTTGCAAAATACTTCTTAAGATCTGACATTTAAGCTATCAAATCTCTAATTCTACATAGACCAACTACATAGACCCTGTCTCAGACCAAAACAAAACAAAATAAAATAAATGCCCTCCCCCAACTCCCTTGAGCTCCAGCTTTGACTACTTCTCATACACTTCTGATCCTATTATTATTATTATTGCAGAAGTTTGCTTGGCTTTTGAGTTTTGCTTTTGTTCAAGTCCTGGAGCTTGAACTCAGGGCCTAACACTGTCCTTGAGCTTCTTTTGCTCAAGGCTAGAACTCTACCACTTTAGCCACAGTACCACTTCTGGCTTTTTCTGGATATGTGGTACTGAGGAACAAATCCAGGGCTTCATTCATGCTAGACAAGCACTCTACCACTAAGTCATATTCCCAGCCCCAACTTTTGAGTTTTTGTATTGCTATGGCCCAGGACAGAGGTTATGTGTGTCCTAACTATATTCAGATCTATTATTATCACCTCCTGTGAATGAAATATGTGACTCAAAAGTCAGTACTTTCCTGATACTCCCCCTTCATTTTGCAACATAAATGGTATTACAAAGATATTCTCCCTTCATTTTGCAACATAAATTGTATTACAAATGAGTAATAACAATTGCTTCACCCACAGTTCTTTTTGTTGTTATTCACATTGACAGACATATTATCTCTCCTTTTTTTTTGTATCAACCTTTCTCACAATACAGATTATACATTAAAATCAGATATATCCACAGCTATGCACGTGAACTTCCTCTAGGGTGGTCTGGTCAATGAATGTTTTTTACCCTGGGTAAGCACCGCTTAAAAGGAATAAGGGTGGAGAGGGGGATGGGTCAACAAATGCACTTGGAAACCAGAGAGAGCCCTCAAGGCTACCTTGTAGCTGTAGTGTGCAGAATAATTGACCCACTTCCGGACATCAGTCTTGTCTTCCACGGAGACGGATCGAACAGCAGCTTTGGAGGCAGAAGTTGTGGGCATGCTGAATTCCACATTCACATGACTGGCAAACTTGGAAGGCACTTCCCGGTCAGAGCCAAGTTCCAGGTGGCAAAAGAAGCAGTGTGGGTGTCCAGATGCTGTGAAAGAAAGCAGTCAGAGATCTAGTTCTTTGAGGATGGTGGGGGTTTTAGTCTCTTTTTTTTTTTTTTTTTTAGGCCAAAAGATCCATCTCAATAACAAAGGGGGCCTGGCAAGCCTGGCACCTGGAAGTCTTTCAGAAGGCCCAAATTTGAGGGAGAATTTGCTCCCTCATACTCTGTGTGCCTCAGGCTATTTGATATAACACCATCTCATTATTGCAGCCTGGTATCCTAGCAATAAAACCCACAGCCTGAGAAACAGGGGCTGTTCTGCCTGCTCAGGTCAGAGTGATATGAGGACACAGCACAGATTACTAAGCAAGGGGCTGTGGAACAGAAGAAACAGAATCAGCACCAGCATTTAATAAAACTTCAGCTACAGCCATCTGCAGCAAGACAAACTGAACTTTCTTAATAGCATTCCATGCATACAGAAAAGCTTTTGGTGTGTTTTTGTGCATGAATGATACATGACAGTGACACTCCTTGTGAGACAGCACTCTCATATTAGGAAATACATGGCACACTAAACCGGACACTCGTCTGCACTCAGAACTCCCGGGCTTGACTTCCAGCTCTCCTACAGACTGGCCTCAATTCTTCACCTGTAAAACGGGAAAGGTATGAAAAATGGGTTCAATCTGGGTTCCTGTGGCTCACACCTGGAATCCTCGCTACTCAAGATGCTGGGATTGGAGAACTGTGGTTTGAAGCCAGTGTAGGCAGGAGTCTGTGAGACTTATTTCTAATTAATCTCTCTCCCTCCATTTCTCTCTCTCTCTCTCTCTCTCACACACACACACACACACACACAAAACTGAAAATGGAGCAATGGCTCAAGTTGTAGAGTGCTAGCCTTGAGTGAAAAAAATAAGGGACAATACCCAGGACTGAATTCAAATCCCAGTACCAGCACAAAAGGAAGAAAAGGAAGGAAGGAAGGAAGGAAGGAAGGAAGGAAGGAAGGAAGGAAGGAAGGAAGGAAGGAAGGAAGGAGAGAGACAGAGAGAGAGACAGAGAGAGAGAAGTTGGCTCAGCTGGGTGCCAGTGGCTCATGCCAGTAGCTACTCACAAGGCTGAGATCTGAGAGTTATGGTTCAAAGCCAGACTGAGGCAGGAAAATCCATGAAGTCCATCAAACTCTTATCTCCAATTAATGAGCCAAAAAAAGAAGTCCAGAAATGAAACTATGGCTCAAGTGATAGAGTAAGTGAAAAAGCTAAGTGCCCACGCCCTGAGTTCAAGCCCAAGTACTGGTGTGCACACACACACACACACACACACAGAAGCAGCAGCTCAATGCCAGGCAAAGTCCCTTGATGACCTTTTAATCCTGTAAGTCTATGCATAGTTTTACTGAAGATGGATAGAAAATGTAGCATTTTATTCTCATTTGGGAATATTATCAAATTTTTGAGGAAAGAGCTCAGTGCTATGATTAGAACCATGGATGCCTCATTGTCATTCACCAGACGTAACAAGAAACATTCATTGAGCATCTTGTGCCAGGTGTCATGCTAAATGCTTCAAACAGATTCAATTCTTTCACTGGATCTTCCTAATGATCTCTTGATGTCTTAACGTGATGCTCACTTTACAGATAAAGCTTATGGAGGCAAGTGAACACAGCTAGGAAGTAGGAGACTAAGAACTGAATCCAGTAGTCAGTTCTTAACCACACTGACTGTAGAGTATTTTTAACCACCTTGTCTAAGTCATAACCTTATGGTCTCCAAAATCTAAGTCTAGATTCGAATGGGATAGAGATGGAGTAGGCTGTATGAATTGGCTATGGATAAACACAATGAAATGTGTTCAGCTTCATTATGTAACTGACATAGCCTTTTAGGTATGCATTTCCCCTAGGTAAACAATTCCAATTTTCTTTATTAAGGTTTGGGCAGGATGTTTTAATCAGAGAGTAAAAAGACACACACCCGCTCTCTAAGGAAAACATTACAGAGTGAAGTATTTGTTTTGCTCTGATTCATAAATTTAATATAATTCAATGGTTATTTCCAAAGACTAAGACTTTAGATAATTGAAATGTTTGTACTGATTTTTAAGAAATTTAAATAAAATGCAAAGAGGTAAAAATGAATCCATTTGCTATATCTTTTTTCAGTACTATGGATAAAATTACATCACTATAATTTACTAGACATTTATTACAGGCCAGATACTTAACAGCATTATACAATTTCCTTATGAATGAGCTAGGTATTAATAACCCTATTTTAGAGATGAGAAAAATTAGGTTTCTCTGAGAGTGTTAAGTCAATTGCCTGAGTTCATATCACCAATAAACAGTAGAGGTGGGAATGTATTTCAGATCTAACTCCAAATTTGGTTCTAAAATTTTCAGATGTATTCCTACAGATTAGATCAATGTTACATATAATATATAGAATATATAACCTATATATATATAATATCTTAATAGTAGCTTGAACAAGTGTTTTCATGTTTTTATTTAATTACCTTTCTTTGTACATTGTGGGAATATTCAGAAATTATTTCTTTTACAAAAGTGACTCTTTTCTTTCTACCAAAGCACGTGCACAGCATGCCACCAAAGCATGTGAATGTAGCACTGTACCCTATATTGCTGTTAGCACCTATTTGTTGTTCAAGGCTGGCTGAATAGTTATAGAAGCTGCTACTACTTAATTTATGATCATTAGCAAAAAGCTCACATATCATATAATCTTTCTAGATTGAATTTAACATTAATATTCAGATGTTGGGGCCAGGCAAATGGTGCATACCTGTAATGCCAGCTACTCCAGGAGTCAGAGGTAGGAGGATTGTGGTTGAAGGTTGTCCCAGGCAAAACAAGCAAGACCTTACTTGCTGTGAGTGAAGCTCAAATAGAAGAGTGCCTGCCTAGCAAATGTGAGGCCAAGTTCAATCCACAGTAGCACATATGCGCTTGCGTGCACACACATGCGCGCACACACACACAGAAAACAAAAAAAAAAAAACCCATAATTTTTTCAAGAAAAGATTAATCTCATCATATTTGGCTTGTTTTGAACTTCATATAGTCTAAAGATAGCTTTCTTTGTTGGAAATAGCTATCAATTCAGAGTGCCTTATTTTTTCCATGTGGAAATAATAAGATTTGTCTAGAACCTTACACATGATTAAGAAACACTTGTGAGATCTGGCTGGTCCTTGAAACCTGCTATGCTTGAGCTCAGCTGGGCTGAGCTGTACTGGCGGAGCATGTTAGAATTCCATGCAAGCTACTTGGTCTACTGGTGGTAGATGCTGGGCCAGGCCCAGTGTGGAGGTAGGCTTAGGATTTCAGGAAAACTAGGGATGTTGTCTTGCTGTCCCACACTGCCTGAAATCATAGTCATTAGCTTTTCCTAAGGCCATTCCTTAGTGCTTATATCCAAGAAACTAATCCTATGGTACTTTTGAACATTTGAAACCACTTTGAAATGTGTTTGTATACACCGAGAAAATGGCAAACTATGGTTCTCATGCATTTTATTTTTATTTTTTTATTTATTTTTGGGTCCGGTCGTGGGGCCTAAACTCTGGGCCCGGGCACTGTCCCTCAGCTCAAGGCTAGCACTCTACCACTTGAGCCACAGCGTCACTTTCAGCTTTTTTTCTTTTTGCTTATGTGGTGCTGGGGAACTGAACCCAGGGCCTCAGGCATGCAAGGCAAGCGCTCTACCACTGAGCCACCTCCCCACCCCCTCATGCATTTTATTTTTGAGCCTCCTGAAGCTTGAACTCAGGGCCTGGGCACTGTCCTTGAGTTTTTGTACCTGAGGCTAGTGCTCTACTACTTGAGCTACGGCTCCACTTCTGACTTTTTTACTTTTAATTGGAGATAAAAGTCTTATAGACTTTCCTGCCCAGCCTGGCCAGACTCCTGAGAAGCTAGGATTGAGGGCATGAGTCACCGGTGCCCAACAGTTCTCATACTTTTAAGATAAGGTCTACCACTTTTGTTTGGCCTGACCTCAAAGTCAGAGTCCTCCTGATTTTCCTCTTGAGTAGCTGGGATTACAGATGTACATTACCATGCCTCGCCATTAGAGATTACTTCAAGTGTGTGTCTATCAGCCTTCCCTATGAAGAGGAGTTGGGGTATGGCTGTGTGGCTTTAGAAGAGTAATGTTGCTTTCTGGGCCTTAATTTTCATTTGTAGCATGGAGAGGTTTGACTAAGGGCCCTTTCCAGCTTGTACATACAGCAATTCCACGGCTCTGTCCTCACAAAGGCTTGTATACCAAAAGAGAATCAGGGGTTCTCTTTTCCTCTGTCAAGCCGGATGGGGGTCTATGGCTGAGACACAAATTACAGCGCGGTCACCAAGAGAATAATACAGAGCTGATTTCAGGGGGCAATGAATAAGCAAGCACAGAGAGGAAGCCTTGGTTTGTACAATTCTGTCAGTTTAGAAATAGACAGCAGCAGACACAGAGGTCCAATTGTCTCTTCAGTTTGCCCTGCTACACCCAGTGTCTGACACAGAGTGCCTGGTGTGTGCCCACTCCTCGGGACAGCCTGGGGCGTCGAGCAGACTGTACTGTCTGCTGCTGTCACATCAAATCCATCCTGGATACCAGGATACGGTAACAGACACTCCACGATTGAAGCAGCAGATGAATACTCTGAACACACGGTAAGGATTTAATGGTAAGAATGAAAGAAGGCATGGCTCCATATTTCAATCAGGATTTTTTCCCCCCAAGCCTTATTCTCTCTCCCTAACTAGCAAATCTGCTTTGGTGAAGACATGGACATAATTTATTATAAACAAGAGGAGAAGTGGTTTGTGGTTCTGAGGATCATGGGCTTGTTGCCTGCCACAGTTAGCCACACTCGAAGAACATGAAGTGATTAGAGCTCCTTTGCCTGCTGCCTCATCCTGTCCTTTCCTTGACTGTTACTGGAGGAAAGTAATTGTGGTGGGATCAATCAAGCACAGCAGCATCCCTTAGGGCTAAGAGCAGGGCAGCTGGCTAGGAAATGATTGGCAATTGTTTCCATCAAACATTCCTTCCTTTGCTTTTTGTCTGGTAGCATGATGGCCCTCTTGGATCTCATATTCTGCCAGATCTTTAGTCTCTTTTCCATCTCTGAGTCCCGAGCCAAGCTCTGAGTTTGAGTAACTGGACTCAGAACTCTCACATGCATGTAAGATTGCACATAAGCCAGTCCTTTCACTTTTATCCAAGGCATTGTCAGAAAGATCTCTTTGGAACCCACACATTTTCCAGGATCTGAGAATGGATTGCTTCCTGCCCTGTAGCTAATGCTCCAATGAGCCCCAAAGGAACACAAATTGAGAAGAAGCTTGCAGCTCAGCTGAGCAGAACAATACAGCTCGTTATGGACTATGTATGATAATAAGGGGTGAAAAGATGTCATGAATTGGGTCACTACACTTATTACTTCATGCAAATAAATACTTGTACTTTTCCACCCCTCTCCCCATCACCTTCCCTGCCACACTATGAGAATGAACTCTTCATACAGAGATAGGATGTAGAAAGTGAATCCCAGCTCCTCAGCAAACACGTGACTGTTCTCTACAGCAGAAACTACCCACCTGAGTTTTTGTCGGGCAGTCGGTTTATCCTCCACACAATGGAGTTGAAGGCATGCTCATATTTGGCAGTTCCCAGAGTTACTCTCATGACAGGCTCGGAGCCCGAGATACTAGTTGAGCCAAAACTTGCTCCCCGGTTCACTTTGGCTTTCAAAGACTTTTCCCCCAGGACACTTTCCCTTCGGAAGTTTTTCACCCACTCACTAGGCACTGGGTAACGAACCATTACATTCTCACAGGGAACCTGAGTGAGGGGGTCGCAGTTAGATGAGAAGCCGGTTGACATCCTCAGCCAGCTCTGCACTTCCACCTCTGCCCCGTTGATGCTTGCCGCTGTCCTGAGGGTGAAGGGCAAAGTCTTTTCAGCAAACACGGTCCTGAACCGCATTAGTTCAAACCGGCATGCATCCAAAGGGTTGAACAGAATAACACGGGAGCTGTTGAAGACCTCCTCGTCCACACACCCATGGAAGCGGCACTCATGGAGCTTGATCCACTTGCTGGTGGTGGTGGGCATGATGTCCTGTCGAGAAACAATCTCATTGCCTTTGATGAGGATATCATTGAGGCCCAAGCGACACTCTGCCAACCCAGAGAGAAAACTCAGGATATGGATCCGAGTCAAGACATGGTGCTGGAGGATCTGGTTTTCGCCTTTGCTCACAATACCGGTGAATTCATCTCTGACATCCACCGTAATCTCTTCTTCCAGGTAGTTCAAGCCAACAGTGCTCAAGTCCATTGACAAGACAGGCAGATCCATGAGACAGTCCTGAACTGCGCGGATGAAGCTCAGGAAGTCGTCGTAATTGGTGGTGCCCAGCTTAATCACTTGCTCCCGCTCTGCGGTGTGGGTCACAGCGGGTTTGGGCTGGTATTTCTTCTTCTCCTTGTAAGTGACACGATCTATCCGCAAACTGTGGATCCTCCCATTCTCGTCGTAGTTTTGAAGCCTGGGTTCTGAAACGTCATGGCAGATCTCCAGCTTGAACTCACGGAATGGTTTTTCTAGGCCCTGTTCATAATATAGCTGCAGGAAACCACTGTCAGTCAGTTTGATGTAGATTGGTCCCCAGTGCCTGGAGGACATGATGTTTTTCTTCTCAGGGATCCTCAGCATCATTGACCACCCATCCCTGGGCTGGGACACAGCTGACCCAGGCAGGTGAGCATCCAGGTGAACCCAGGCTGCTGGGTCATCGTCAGGTAGTGTTGTGCTGCCCAAGTGATCAGGGTCATCAATTTGGAGTTGTTTGAGTTTTTCCACAGCATCAGAGTGGGATTGAGTTTTGCTAGAATCATCAAAACTGATGGCATCCTGGTAGATTACAATGAGAGAATCTCTTTGGCTTTTGCCAGTGGTACTGGAAATGGAACTGTTTTGGGAACGCCGCTCTTGTTCCTCAAAGAAAGCACTGAATGGGTTGATAGGGGAGGGCTCGACATCCTGTAGAGTCTCATTCAGGAAGGGATTGGTTGCTCTCCACGGTGGTGCCTCAGTTATGGAAGGTGGGCGGTTCAAGGAGGAAATGTCTAGCTTCTGAGCTTTGGAGAAGTTCATCAACGTACTCTTGGGACGGTCCCTCTTAAATGACCGGGTGGAGTTATAAGGTATGTCTGAGGTCACAGGTGCAGAAGGTGGTGGTGTACTTGGCTTCAAAGGGGAGGTGACGGGTGGCAAAGTGCAGTGGACTTCATTGTCATCGAAAGTGACCCAGCTGGGGAAGCGCGCAGAAGTCACTGGAGGGGCAGGTTGCCCGTTCATGGCTGGCCTGCTCGCCTGCCAGCTAATGGTTTCCACCTCTACTTCTTCATCTTCCTGGAGGGAGGAGGAATTGTCTACAAGGAAAAAGAGAACCATTCAGGACATCTGGAGTTATGAGAACCTAAAGCAGGGGAATAAGGGGCAGCTTGAATTTTATCTAGAACCTCAGTGAATGCCAAAGCAACTTATTCCTATCTCAAGTGCATGGCATGGATGCAGACCTCAGAATTTTGTAATGAGCACACCGGAAAGACCATGACATGAAATGCATTGGGTATACAAGGCTATCAAAACAGAAGCACTAACTGGAAAGACCAAGGCCTCGAATATATGTTTTCTGTACTTAGCTCTGAAGTTATTTAAACACTGAAAATGACTTTCTATGTAAAATGATAAAAACTGACCTCATTAAGACAAGATATAATTGCAAACAATAGAGTGAAAAGAATTCTAGCCTAATTGTGGTCAATACACATTAAAGACAATGTTAACATCCTTAATATGCATGTAATAAGTTCATACAAGTGAATAAGAAAAACATCAAACTCCAATATGAAGAGACATAAAGAGATGTCTCATGAAAGAAACTTCAAATGTCAAATAAGCACATGGAAAATATCCAATCTCACCAAGAGTAAGAAAAGTTAAAATTAAGCCCAAAAAATCAGTGATTTTTAAAAGTTTTTATCCATTTAGTGAAAAGGACAGGCTCCATGATAGAACACTAAATACATTCCCACCTTCTTTTTTTTTTTTTTTTGGTCATAGGGCTTGAACTCTGGGCCTGAGCACTGTCCTTCAGCTCAAGGCTAGTGCTCTACCACTTGAGTTACAATGCCACTTCTGGTGTTCTGGTAGTTTATTGGAGATAAGAGTCTCATGGAATTTCCTGCCCTGGCTGGCTTTGAACTGAGATCCTCAGATCTCAGCCTCCTGAGTAGCTAGGATTACAGGCGTGAGCCACTGGCACCCCCCCTACACACACCTTCTGTGAGCCTAAGTTGCTATAAACAGTCAGAAGAGCTGGTGGCAGTTTCTACTGATGGTCTCACAAATACTCATCAACAATGGCTTAGCAATTCTACCCCAAAGGAACAAATTCAAATTCAAGTTGGAAGAAATTAGCATTATTTGTCATAGAGAAAATAAAAGGAATGATTTTAAACACTCAACAACTGGGTGAATAAACTCCAAGAAACGGAAACAAGAGGTTTTTCTAGTGTACCATTTGCAGTTTGCTCGGTTTCTTTCTTTCTTTCTTTTTTTAATGTTCCAAATGTGATGGGTTTATTTAAAAATATGGAATGCTTCACCAATTTTTGCGTGTATCCTTCACCAATTTGCCTGTATCCTTGCTCAGGGGTCATGCTGATCTTCTCTGTATCCTTCCAATTTTAGTATATGTGCTGCCGAAGCGAGCACTGTTTGGTTTCTCTCTCTCTCTCTCTCTCTCTTTTCCTTCCTTCCTTCCTTCCTTCACTCCTTCCTTCCTTCCTTCCTCTGTCTGTCTCTGTCTGCCTCTCTGTGTCTGTCTCTCTCTCCCCTTTAGTTTATCTATTCCTTGTTGTCACTGTGCTTGATTTCTGTACCCTTTGTCTTATATAAGTTTATTTGATTTGGAAGGGGAATCACAGAAACGGAGGGACAAAGTGATACTCACTAGACACTATGTTGGAAATGAACTTTACAACTTGGAAGGGAGGGAAGGAAGAAAGAGACAAAATGAGGGAGGAGGTAACACTGTTCAAAAAGAAATGAACTCATTACCTTACTTATGTAACTGTAACCCCCCACATCACCTTTTCTTTAATATATATATTTTTATTGTAAAGATATTGTAAAAGAGGTTACAGTTACATGAGTTGTTCATTACCTTTACAATAAAAGGATAAAAAAAAAAGAAATAAGAATGTACTCAAAAAAAAAAAAAAAAAAAAAAGCTGGTGCTGGTGGCTCTGCCTGTAATCCTTGCTACTCAGGAGGCTGAGATCTGAGGATCCCGGTTCAAAGCCAGCCGGAGCAGGAAAGTCCATGAGACTCTTATCTCCAATAAACCACCAGAAAACCAGAAGTGGTGTGGCTCAAGTAGTAGAGAGCTTACCTTGAGCTGAAGAGCTGAGGGACAGGGCCCAGACCCAGAGTTCAAGCCCCACCATTCACAGAAACAAACAAACAAACAAAAAAACAAAAACCCTTAGGGACAGTGTCTAGGCCCTGAGTCCAGACCCCACAATGGGCACAAAAAATAAAAATTAAAAAAAAATTGAGGCATATAGTAAAATAAGTTCCAGACACTAAAATGTTTACAAGTTTAGAATAATATAAGAACAATGGTATAATGATGATATGATAACAATCTCATGATATAACCTCTTTTTTACCCTAAAATTTCCATCTTGGGTTTTACTTATAAATAAAGCAACAGAGTCTTGAATCTTGATGAAGGAATAATCCAAACAGTTTTTGGTAGCACAGGGATCTGTGTGTCTGCAAGTTGTGGGAAGGGAGGAGGACATGAAGCCTTCATAAAGCAGGAAGGGAGGGATTCTGATGAAGCAAGGCACAGGTAAAAGCTGTTTGGTAGACTGTAGATAGTAAAGGTTGATGATTGAGTGAGAAGAGAAACTTTGCTTTGGAGTAGCTCTTTCGCTTTCCTTGTCTTTGGAAGGATGCACATAGGAATCTGTGCCACCCTTTCACCCAGCATGTCCATTGCTGGCCATTTGGAATCAAAGGGCAATGGACATTCAAAGGTTGAGTTTTCTGATTGCCTGGCTTCAGGCATACTATACCCAGCTATATCAAATCTGCAATGTCACACAGAATTGCACAGGTAATTATCCATGGATGGAATGGTTGGCTTGTCATCCACTCTTCCAAGAAGTGTATTCAAACAGACAGCAGTTTCCTTGGGAAATGTCTTTGAAAAGGTAAGATGAACACATGAGTACACACATGAGTAGATCCAGATCTATACCAGCAACAATGAGTATACAGTACTTCCTAGATGTACAGCACTGCAAAAGCCTTTCAAAGCACCTTAAAAGTAATAATGAGCCAGGAAATAGTGACTCATGCCTGTAATCCTAGCTACTCAGGAGACTGAGATCTAAGGATCGTGGTGCAAAGCCTGCCCAGGCAGAAAAGCCCAAGAGATTCTTAGCTCCAATTAATCACCAAAAAGCTGAAAGTGGAGCAGTGGCTCAAGTGGTAGAGAGCTAGCCTTGCACACAAAAGCTCAGGGAGAGAACCCAAGTTCTATTGTGCCCAGGACCGGCACACACATATACACAAAAAGTAAAAATGAAAATTCACTTTTCTTTATGTATATGTGATTTATTGTGTGGAAAATGAAAGGAAAGTGATCAAGAAACTATCTAGGTCTATAGCATTTACATTTTATATACTTACTATATTATTATTATTTAAAGCTAAGAGCTTTAAATAACCCTGAGTAAAATATAGTCACCTCAATGGAACAGGTGATCAGCCTCCCTAGAGAACTGAGAAAAGCAATTTTTTTTTTTTTTTTTTTTTTCAGAATTTAGGCTGGGCACAGTAGCTCAATCCCAGCTAGAGACTGAGGGATCATGATTAGAGACCAGTACAGGCATGGACATAAATGAGTCTCTAGTTCAACCAATGTCCAGGCATAGTGGTGGCACTTGTCCTTTCCAACTGTAGGGGAAGTAAAATGATGGTTACAGCGATAAGTGCTTGTCACCCTAGTGCCAAAACAGGAAACACAAATAAGAGGACTGCAGTCCAGGTTGGCTCAAGAATAAAATAAGATCCTGCTTTTTTTCTCCCAGTTATGGGGCTTGTCTCAGGGCCTAGGTGCTGCCCCTGAGCTTTATTGCTCAAGGCTAGCACCCTACCACGTGAGCCACAGTTCCACTTCTGGCTTTTTGGGTGGTTAATTGGAGATAAAAATGTCACAGACTTTCCTGGCCAGGGTGGCTTTGAAACTATCATTCTCAGATTTCAGTCTCCTGAGCAGCTAGAATTACAGGTGTAAGCCAGTGGTACCTAGCAGAGGACTCACGAATCTGTTATTAGCTTATTCTAAGACAAACATGCAACAATGTACAGCGTAGATGTTTATCATGGCAATGTTTGGAGTCCTGAAAAATTGTAAACAACCTAAATGCTCAACAATGGGAGACTGGTTTTATAAATTGTTATATCCTTAAAATGGAATCCCTTGTTGCCATTGAGACAATGCTCTTGATATATGTTTACTCACATGGAAATTGACCAAGACATACTGAATTGAGTGGATAAAAATAAGAACTTTCAATCTGAATTCAGATGCCCTGTGTTTCCATTATGTATTGGCAGTTTACTAGTTATGTGACTTTGGGCAATTTTAATTTCCCTGTGCCTCAGTTTTTCCACCAATGGTTTTAGGAAAATATTAAGCACTACTTGGCTGACAAATAATTAAAGTTCAGTGGATATAAGTTGCTCTTACTACTGATACTGGAAAGCTACATTTATTATACAAAGTATTCGTGTGTTAGAAAGTATACAAATGCAATATTTTATAATGCTTTGTTACTGAAAATAAATGTCTTAGGTGGAATAAGAGGCAGATAAAAATTTTAAAATGTTTTCTTTCTTTTAAAAACAATGTTATCTTGGTCACAGGGCAAAACACACCCTTATTCCAATTATAAATTAACCTTAAAGAAAAGACACAAGCAGCTTAACAGCAGTCTGTTGAGAAAGCAGCAATTATTATCTTTCCTCACACAGTTATGACCGACTGGTGAGGCCAGTGGTAGAAGCAATGAGGGGAAACAAAAGCCTGGCAAATTTTTCCAATAAGAAACAAGCAAAAGCTAATTATCTTAACTACAAAGTTAACTATTACCCACAATTCCATTTTACTGACTCATTAAAATGAAACCTAAACCAAAGATTCAACATTCATTTAATTACTATCCCTTCCACTTCCTACATCCAAATTGGTTTGGTGCTATGAGCTGGGTTCCTGCCCAACAAAAGTCATCTATGAAGATTAGGTTCTCCTGTACCTCAGGGAAAATTTTCAGTTCCTAAGAGGTTCCTGGTGTTTTTACTAATGCAGACGAAAGAGAATCAGTGAATTCTTTAATGTTAGACCACAATCTGTTCTAAGTTCTCAAAAATTATAGTAAATGAAGTGATTACAATGGCAATTAAGGATGTCAAAAGTAAGAAGCTATTTTTCCATCTTCTTTTTCCCATTTGTTAAACTAACTTGTTAAAAGTTATGGAGAGGGCTGGGAATGTGGCTTAGTTGTAGAGTGCTTGCCTAGCTTGCATGAAGCCCAGGGTTCAATTCTTCAGCACTATATAAGCAGAAAAAGCTGGAAGTGGAGCTGTGGCTCAAGTGGAAGAGTGTTAACCTTGAGCAAAAGAAGCTCAGGGACAGTGCCAAGGCCCGAGTTTAAACCCCAGGAATGGCAAAAAATAAACAATGAAATAAATGAATAAAAGTTATGGAGAGATATTTGCTGAAACTTACTGGGAGTGGCAAGAATAAATATTCTTAGGTCAACATGAAATGGCAGTCACATTCCAATCAGCCTACTAAAGAGAATATACTGAAATACATGAGACTATGTTTAAAACCTGCAACACAAAAGATAGTTAAATATTTTTAAGGCAATCTGTAAAGTAAAAAAAGGAACATAAAACCTTTTTTTTTTTTTTTGCCAGTCCTGGTTGAACTCAGGGCCAGGCCGCTGTACCACTTAGCCTTCTACCACTTCAGCCACAGCACTACTTCTGGCTTTTTCTGGGTGGTTTATTGGAGATAAGAATCTTATGGGCTGGGAAGGTGGCTCAGTGGTAGAGTGCTTACCTTGCATGCATGAGGCCCTGGGTTCCATTCCTCAGTACCACATAAGAAAAAAGAAAAAAGCTGGAAGTGGCGCTGTGGCTCAAGAGGTAGAGCACTAGCCTTGAGCTGAAGAGCTGAGGGACAGTGCCCAGGCCCAGAGTTCAGGCCCCATGACCGGACCCAAAAAAAAAAAAACAAAACAAAAAAAACCAAGAATCTTATGGACTTTTCTGCCTGGACTGGCTTTGAACTGAGATCCTCAGATCTCAGTCTCCTGAGAAACTAGAATTACAGGTGTGAGCCACCAGTGCCCAGCTTCATAAACTTTTTTGTGGTTAAAGAGATTTTTTTTCTTTTGTTCTGGTACTGGGGCTTAACCTCAGAGCTTTATGCTATTGCTTGTCTTTTTCACTCATGGTTAATTCATGCCTCTAGTCCCAGCTTTTTGCTGCTTAATTGGAGATAAGAGTCTCTCAGATTTGTCTGCGTAACCATAATCCTCACATCTCAGCCTCCTGTGTAGCGAGGAATATAGGTGTGAGTCTCAGCACAGGCTGCTTGAAAAAATCTTCAACATAGTAAAACTTAACTAGTCTCTTCATTTTGCTGAGCAGACTGTGGTTCAGTGACGCACTCATTTGCATTTTCATTAATTCTGTTGTTTCCTTAACATTTATTAAGTTAAAATTTACTCCCCCCCCCCCATAACTTTTGGAGTTGGCAAGAGTTATCTTTTTTTTTGGTCATGGGTCTTGAACTCTGGGCCTGGGCGCTGTCCCTCAGCTTGTCAGCTCAAGGCTAGCACTCTACCACTTGAGCCACAGCGCAACTTCCCGCTTCTTCCGTTTATGTGGTGCTGAGGAATCAAACTCAGGGCTTCCTGTATGCAAGGCAAGCACTCTACTGAGCCATCTTCCCAGCCCCAAATGTTATCTTGACATTCAGCTTCTTAGGGGTTTCGTGCAACAGGGAAAAGACATTAATTAAACAATGATTAACATCTATTTATATAGTGAAGTCTTTGAGCAAAAGGTGAGGCAACATTATCCCCTAGTCTGCAAATGGGTGCAGGTGAAAGAGTGCTGGCCTAAAACATGCTGAGAACACAAATAAAAAGCAGAGCCAGTCTGTCCTCATCTGTCTTCAGCGATGTCCAGGAGAGAGAAAGCTTTCATGCTGGCAAAGTTAGCTGGTCAGAGATATCCCCAAATCCAAGAGGCGAATGCATCAAACTACCATTTACCATTACTTCCCAGAATCTCTAGGAAGGCACTACGTTCTGTTTTCACTTACTAAAGGAATCTATGAAACCATACTGAACACCATTTTCCATAGAATGGTCCAGTTTGCCCTTCTACTTCTTCCCTAGTTATTAAGACTGGCAAACCCAACACACAGAAGAGCAAGAACCGCCGAGGGATATTCTATTTCTTGCAGGTTGCTGGTGGATACCCTCATATGCCAACCAATACTCAGTCTTTTCTCCCTGGTTCTAAACTTTTGCCTCTGTTTAACCATTGTTCATATTTTTAAAGTTTTTTCTT
Organism: Dipodomys spectabilis; assembly: GCF_019054845.1. Classification (NCBI taxonomy): domain Eukaryota; kingdom Metazoa; phylum Chordata; class Mammalia; order Rodentia; family Heteromyidae; genus Dipodomys; species Dipodomys spectabilis. The sequence continues at coordinate 14,159,016 of NW_024870834.1, read as the reverse complement.
ATTCTCAGATTTTGGACTTGCTATTTTTGGCTTTTTCTTGTAACACTTCAACTGAACTGGGCTTAGTGCCTCCTGACTTAATAGCACTTTTGCTCATGGATAGCATTCTACCACTTTGTGACACTTCTGGCTTTCTAGTGGTTAATTGGAGATTAGAATTCATGGACTTTCCTGCCTGGACTGGCTTTGAACCTTGATCCTCAGATCTCAGCCTTCTGAGTAGCTAGGAATACAGGCATGGGCCACAGTACCCAGCCATATGCCTTTTTGTTGATGTCAGTTTCTCACATTATTTTAGATGAGAGCTCCATTCACCAACTTAGAGAGAACTGAGAACTGTACCTGCGCTGTCATCTGACAGCCTAGGCAAGGGGCAAGGATAGATTCTAACATCTATAATAAACTGACAAAACCAGCATTCAGCTTTATAAATTAGTTTAATATTTTCTGTATCAAAATATTCAATAAGACTAATGATGAGACCCTAACTTGCTTTTTTAATTTTTTTCTTCCAGTCCTGGGGTTTGAATTTAGGGCTTGGGAGCTGTTGGTAAGCTTTTTTGCTCAAGGCTAGTTCTTTGCCATTTGAGTCACCTCTATACTTTCAATGTTTTGGTGGTTAATTCAAAATGAAAGTCTCATGGACTTCCCTCCCTGGGTTGGTTTTGAACCATGATCCTTAGATCTCAGCCTCCAGAGTAGCTAGGATTACAGACATGAGTCATCAGCGCTCAGATCCTAACTTGCATTTTAAAATTTATTTTTCATTATCCTAGCAAAAAAAAAAAAAATTGTTGTTTGCCCATATTCATATGGACTTACCACACAGCAGTACACCGAGTGGTTTCTAGGGTGTGAGTCATTTTCATGCTCTGTGAAGGTCTGCTGATGGATCATTAAACTCTAAGGTATGTGAAGCAGCAGAAAGGGCTCTTGTGTTTCAAGCTTCGAAGAGAAGGTCCTATAGGGGAGAATGGTGAGCCTAGTTCTTATGCCCACGAGGTATCAGGACTGAGCTCAAGGAAAAGTACTTCCTGGAGGAGCACTGGCAAATCCTTGAGAAGTGATAGGATTGTAATGTCCATCCTCTAATGAGCAGGACTCACGAGGATTCCCTGCCCACTGTTACAGAAGCCTCACTCACTCCTCCGCACCTCCACACTCCTCCTGGCTGCCCTGTGGGGATACATCTCAGAAACAGCCTGAGACACACAACACTCGTCAGGTCAAAGTGATTTCTGTATCCCTGAGGGATGGAGAAACAGCCAAGCTTCCACATTTCAGTGAAGGACTAGGGTGAACAATACATCCTAAAGCGGGGTGAAGAGAACGTAACCCCGGTGTTGCACTTGGTTGAGAGTATCAATTTCTAAGAGCCTCTTGGGCTTCTAAAAGCCTCTTGCCATTTGGGCAAACAGGTAAAACTAGGTTTTAGGCAATTATAGGATGATTCCTAGAGCGGTAACTGCAATGAAGAAAGAGCATACTATCTTTACAAGCTGTGTGTGTGTGTGTGTGTGTGTGTGTGTGTGTGTGTGTGTGTGTGTGTGTGTGTGTGTGTGTGTGTGTGTGAACCACAGCTCCACTTTGGGCTTTTGGTGGTTAATTGGAAATAAGAGTCTCATGGACTTTCTTCACTGGGTTGGCTTCAAACTCCAATCCTCAGATCTCAGCCTCCTGAGTAGCTAGGATTAAAGGTGTGAGCTACTGGCTTCACAAGCTCTTGTTTTTCATTCTCTAAACTGAATTAGTATAAGTTTCTTGTACACTGTGATATTTATACATGATAGGGCACAGAGGAGAGGACCAGACTTACAAATGATTAGCAAACGTCCAAGCACAATGGTGAACCTGCTAAGATCCTATCAATCAGTGTATGGGCCTGCAGAGCTGAGGCCCATAATCCTATTTATAAATAACACTTCAATGTCTTATTTCCACATGTGAGCCATAGACTATATATACCTGGGCACAGACCCATGCCTTCTGATGCTCAGAGTGGAGCTTAGGAATCTCATCTGTCTCTCCTGATTGAAAATACATACTACCTAGGCCCTAGTGGCTCACACCTGTAATCTTAGCTATTCAGGAGGCTGAGATCTGATGATCATAGTTCGAAGTTAGCCCAGGCAGGGAAGTCCATGAAACTCTTATCTCCAATTGGCCATCAGAAAAATGGTGCCAGTGGCTGACGCCTATAATCCTAGCTACTCAGGAGGCTGAGATCTGAGTATTGCAGTTCAAAGCCAGCCCGGGCAGGAACATCCAAGAGACTCTTAATTCCAATAAACCACTCAGAAAACCGGAAGTGGTGCTGTGGCTCAAGTGGTAGAGCACTTGCCTTAAGCTGAAGAGCTGAGGGACAGCACCCAGGCCCAGAGTTCAAGCCCATGACCAACAAAATGTTTTTTTTTCTTTCATGCGATTGTTTCTAACGCATTTATAAGATTATTTCTTTGTTGCTTTGTATGTCCCTCCCCCACAGTATAACCCCTTTCACTGTATTTGATGTTGGTATGTCGAGAGCCCTGCAGGGAGTCTCTCTGCATGATAAGCTTGACTATCTCGCTGGAACATCTCTCGAGGCTATTTACAGAATCTGGTCTTTGCATCCTGCCCCAAACAAAGACCAGGTAGCTGCTATTGACCACCTTTTCACATTGCCCTAAGCAAGCATCCTGCAGCTGCTACGCCCAATGAAAAAGCTTCCTTATTCTAAGCATATAAATATCCCTGTGTGAAAAATAAAATTTGGCAGCTTGATCAGAATCCTTGTCTTGCTGTCCTTCTTCGTGTCTCTTGTCCCTTCATTCCTTCTCGCTTAGGTTCACTGCCCTGGTTGAAGTCCTGCGGGTCGGGACAACTGGCGCCCAACGTGGGGCACAAGCCTCTGACTGAGGAAGGAACGCCGTCCTCCGGGAAAACTTGGCCAAGTACAGTCCGAGATCGCGAGATCGCCTCGACAGACCCCACCGAGAGACAGATCCAGGAGGAGAGTGGGGACGGCGCATGGTAAGTGGCCCACTATGGGACAAGCAATATCGTCACATGATCTATTTCTGTCAGACCTCAGGGAGGCCTTCAAGACACGGGGAATGCGGGTTAAGAAAAAGGATTTAGAATTATTTTTCTCATTCATAGAGGACTTGTAGGAATCATAGATGCAAAAAGATGGCAAAGAGTAGGAGATTATTTAACAGATTATGAAACCTTTGGTTCAGAAAAGGTTCCTGCTACGGCCTTTTCCTATTGGAATTTGATTAATGAAGTTTTAAAAGGTTCTCTATTTGATAGTGGAATTTTAAAACTTGTAAAAACAGGAGAGGAGGTTCTCCAACATGCCTCTAGGCCCCCCTCGGCTTGCCCATCAGTTGTATTAGATATGACTGCTGGTCAATTTACTGAAAATCCCTTCCTTTTGTGGCCCAGCCCTTCAAGGGCCCACTACCCCTCCAGATCCAGATGTTTTTTCTCCCTCCCCTTTACCTAACCTGGCACCTTTACGCGAGACTCTTCAACATAGGTGAGAACACCTTCAACTTTTAAAGAACTGCGGTCCCTTGATTATGAACTCCGCACACTGGCCTTGGCCGATACGCCAAAAACGCCTAATAAAATTAAGGTTAGATCAGGCCATCAATCAGTTCTCTCCTCTCCAGTAACTCAGAGCCAGACAGATAGGACCTCAGAGGGTGGGGAGGATGAATCAGAAGAGGAGGAAAAGGAAGATGAGGAACAGGATACTGGGGATGAAGAGGAACAACCTACCCAGGGAAAAGGCCAACAAGAGTATAAGAGGCTTAGCCTCTGGTTTGTTGAAAAGCTTAAAAATGCATGTGCCCAATATGGCTCGACTGCCCCTTATACATTAGCCTTGTTAGAAAACCAAAGTGTGCGCTGGCTCACCCCTAATGATTGGAAGTTCCTGGCCCGCGCCACCCTTAGTGGGGGTGATTTTGTTTTATGGAATGCGGACTTTAAGGAACAATGTAGAGAGACCGCGCAAAAAAAATTTGGCTAAAACATCTTCAAAAACCTGGACCTATACTAAACTTTTGGGTAATGCACCCTTTGATTCCAATGCTAAACAGGCACGCTTTCCTACTGGACTTTTGGCACAAATTCAAAACGCTGGCCTTTATGCTTGGAAGCGTCTCCCTCAAAAGGGATCGGCTACTACTTCCCTGGCAAAGGTTAGACAGGGGCCAGAGGAACCCTACAGTGACTTTGTCTCGCGGCTTAACTTGGCTGCCGAAAGGCTTCTTGGGCCAAGTGAAAGTGAAGGTGCCTTTGTTAAACATCTTGCCTTTGAAAATGCTAATCCGGCATGTCAAGATGTCCTCTGACCACATAAAAACAAGGGTGACCTCTCTGAGTTCGTCAGGCTTTGTGCTGGAGTAGGAACTGCTCACACCATGGGGCTCGCCATAGGTGCTGCTTTTACCAAGGCATTTCAAGGTTCAGTCCCCAGCTCGCATACTTGCTTTAATTGTAAACAACCTGGTCACTTTGCGCGTGAATGTCCCTTCGGCAAACAAAGCCAAGGGGCAATGCCCTCCCAAGCTACAGGTAGACCACTCCCTGCCATTCTTTGTCCCAAATGTGGTAAGGGCCATCATTGGGCCAACGAATGTAGATCCAAAACAAATGCCCTTGGACAGCCCATTCTCTCTCGGTTTTCGGGAAACTTCCCTCGGGGCCAGCCCCTGGCCCCGACCATCCCCAAGACAAGCCCAGGGGCAATAGGGTTTGTCCCCTCCCAAACTCCCAGGCCTACACAAGCCCCCCACCTCTCTCCACAATTGCCTCCCTCCAGCGGGCAACCCCAGGCAGTGCAGGACTGGACCTCTGTGCCGCCACCGACACAGTACTAGACTCTATACAAGGACCTCAAATAATACCCACTGGGACCCTGGGACCCCCTCCGTCTCATATGTGTGCCCTTATTCTTGGAAGAGCCTCTGCTACCTTACAAGGTGTCCAAGTTTTTCCTGGTATTATTGATAATGATTATACAGGAGAAATAAAAATTTTGGCCACGGCCATTAATGGGATTGCAGCTATTCCAGCTGGAACTAGGCTTGCACAATTGATACTGCTCCCATTAAATTCAGGGGATTCTTCCACTGCTCAGACCACACCGCGAGGAACTGCTTCTTTGGGGTCTTCTGATGCGTATTGGGTTCAGCCTATCACTCAAAAAAGACCCACCCTCACCCTGCGAATTGAAGGAAAGGAGTTTCAGGGAATTTTGGATACTGGTGCAGATGCCACAATTATTTCCCAAAAATATTGGCCACCAAGTTGGCCCCTTACCCCGTCCCTAACTGACCTTAAAGGCATAGGGCAGTCAAAAAACCCTTTGGTAAGCTCCAGGGTTCTTAATTGGACTGACAAAGAGGGCAATAAGGGAACTCCTTTTGTTGTTCCTGACCTCCCTGTTAACCTATGGGGTCGCGATATCTTGACCCAGATGAAAGTTATCCTTGCTAGTCCCAATTCTGTGGTTACACATCAAATGCTCAGTATGGATTTTGTCCCTGGTACGGGTCTTGGAAAATCAGGAGAAGGAATCGTTGAGCCCATCCAAGCTACCCAAAAAATAGATAAACATGGGTTTGGGTATTCGGATTTTTAGTATCGGCCCCTGACCCTCCTGTGCCCCATGCAGATAAAATCATTTGGGAATCCCAAACGCCTGTGTGGGTGGATCAGTGGCCTCTTACCCAAGAAAAATTGGAGGCTGCCTCCATGTTAGTACAGGAACAGCTGGTGGCAGGCCATATAGAGCCCTCTACTTCACCATGGAATACTCCTATTTTTGTTATAAAGAAAAAATCAGGCAAATGGTGCCTTTTACAAGATCTACGCGCCGTTAATAAAGCTATGTGCCCAATGGGAGCGCTACAGCCAGGCATTCCCACACCGGTGGCTATTCCCAGGGACTATTACAAAATGGTTATTGATTTAAAAGATTGTTTTTTTACCATTCCCCTACATCCTGAGGACAGACCCTATTTTGCCTTTAGCCTTCCTCGCATTAACTTTCAAGGCCCCATGCAAAGATTTCAATGGAAGGTACTTCCTCAAGGTATGGCTAATAGCCCTAGCCTTTGTCAAAAATATGTTGCCCAGGCAGTGGACCCTGTGAGAAAACGATGGCAGCGCGTCTATATATTACATTATATGGATGACTTGTTGCTTGCTGCACCTGACACCCACGAACTTAGAAACTGCTATTTAGACCTTTATAAAGCCCTTACTGCCCTGGGACTACAGGTTGCCCCCGATAAAGTTCAAACACAGGATCCCTATACTTATTTGGGTCTAGAACTCCAAAATAATCAAATTCAGGTTCCTCAAATTCAACTTCGTTTAGACCATCTTCACACCCTTAATGATTTTCAAAAGTTGCTTGGAGATATTCAATGGCTTAGGCCATACCTAAGGTTGCCCACCAGCGTGCTTTTGCCTCTTAATGAGATTTTAAAAGGGGATTCTGACCCCTCCTCTCCTCGCAAGCTTACTCCCAATGCTCGAAATGCTTTAACCCAAGTTACTGAGGCCATTGCCCAGCAGTTTGTTACACAGATTTCCTATAATCTTCCTCTGGTCTTAATTATTTTACATACCCCTCATACACCCACAGGATTGTTTTGGCAACAGATTCCCCACTCCAATAATAAGGGCAGCCCCCTGCTTTGGGTCCATTTACCCACCACATCCCCCAAGGTTATTGCTGTTTACCCTGCCCAGGTAGCCTCTATCATTATCAAAGGTCGCTTGCTTTCTCGACAATATTTCGGCAAGGACCCTGATACCATTTTAATTCCATACACCAAAGACCAGACTCAATTTTTACTTCAGACTGGGGATGAATGGGGCATCGCCCTGTCAGGATTTTTAGGACTAATTGACAATCATCTCCCCAATGATCCCCTTTTACACTTCGCCCAGCTACATCCATTTGTTTTTCCCAAGGTTACTCAAAAGGCTCCCATTCCTCAAGCCCTCACTGTCTTTGCAGTGGCTCAAGCAATGGCCGTGCAGCCTTTGTTGTTAACAACCATACCACCACCTTTGATGCCCCTTACCAATCAGCCCAGCTTGTGGAGTTATTTGCTATAACACAGGTTTTTATGACGTTTTTTGATAAGCCTATTAATATTTATACAGATAGTGCTTACATTGCTCATTCTGTTCCCTTGCTAGAAATTTCACCCGCTATTAAAACTTCTTCCAATGCGGCATTTTTATTTACTCAGCTTCAACAGCTAATTCAGGCCAGGAGACATCCATTTTTTCTGGGACACATTAGGGCACATTCTGATCTCCCTGGCCCTCTTACACAGGGTAACGCTCAAGCTGATGTGGCCACTCGTTCCATTTTTCCGGTTTTTGTTGGGTCTGTCCAAAAGGCTACAGAATTACATAATCTCCACCATCTAAACTCCCAGAGCCTTCGATTGCTTTGTAAAATTACTAGACAACAAGCACGGGAGATAGTAAAGGCATGCCCTGCCTGTGTTGTCTCCCTTCCTGTACAACATCTGGGTGTTAACCCCCGTGGACTGCTACCCAATCAAATCTGGCAAATGGATGTTACCCATTTTCCTGAATTTGGAAAAACAAGATATATACATGTCTCCATAGACACATTTAGCGGGTTTGTTTTTGCTTCACCACACTCAGGAGAAACTGCCAAAGATGTTCTCTCTCACCTTGTTCTAGCCTTTTCTGTAATGGGAAAACCAGCCCACATAAAGACAGACAATGGCCCAGACTATACCAGTGCCAAGTTTAAACAGTTTTGTGCTATTTTTCAGATTTGTCATACTACTGGGATTCCCTATAACCCCCAAGGTCAGGGCATTGTAGAACGAGCCCACCACACCCTAAAAACCTGGCTTACTCGCCTCAAAGCCTCTGCCTTTTCATTTTCCACTCCTAGGGATTGCCTTAGTCACACATTGTTTGCCCTTAATTTTCTAACTCTGGACAGTGAAGGCCACTCGGCAGCTGACAGGCATTGGCACCCATCTTCCAGTTCTGCCCGCCCGTCTGTCATGTGGCGAGACCCCCTTACAGGCAAATGGAAGGGCCCAGATCCTGTTCTTATCTGGGGGCGAGGTTCAGCCTGTATTTTAGATCAAGAACAAGCGGCCCCAAGGTGGCTGCCAGAACGCTTGATAAAACAGGTGAATGGCTTACCACAACCCAGGGGAAGCCTTCCCCCCGAGGATGATGCCTTTTCTCTTGCAGATGCAGCTAGAACTCCAGACATGGACCATCCTGTTTAAATTTATTAAATAACAGATTAATCTCTTGGTTTCTAAGCCCAAACAGGTTCATCACCATCGCCTTGATATGGCAGACCGCAGCATCGAGATCTAGGATTGACCCCAGGCTTTTAATTAGTGTTTTGCCATGAGCTTGTTCCAGTGGGAAACAGCCCTCCTTTTTTTCTTATTTAGAAAACCCTCCTTATTCATAACTCCTGACCTTTCAACGGGCAAGACATATTGCCATAAGGGATAGGTTCGCCCCTCCTCCTATAGGCCCCTCCGCTTGGGGGAGGATGCACCTATGGGAGGAAGAAAAAATGCTCTAATCAAGGGTGCAGGTAAGACTGCAGGGGGATGGATCCGCGAGATCCCAAAACCCAAGACCCCTGAGTGGCAAGCTCTGGTGCATGACGGTTGGCATGCATACCCACAAGCCGTCTCCTCAAAAAACATGCCAAGGTCTGTAAAATTCCCCTCCCCGAGTGAGGACGCTCGCTCGGAGCGGAGAAAAACCCTGGGCCCTTAGAGGAACAGAGCCACTGTCACCCCCTCAAAAAGAGCACCAACAATTGATGGTCAATTTTCTAAATAAGAAAGGGGGAGATGTCGAGAGCCCTGCAGGGAGTCTCTCTGCATGATAAGCTTGACTATCTCGCTGGAACATCTCTCGAGGCTATTTACAGAATCTGGTCTTTGCATCCTGCCCCAAACAAAGACCAGGTAGCTGCTATTGACCACCTTTTCACATTGCCCTAAGCAAGCATCCTGCAGCTGCTACGCCCAATGAAAAAGCTTCCTTATTCTAAGCATATAAATATCCCTGTGTGAAAAATAAAATTTGGCAGCTTGATCAGAATCCTTGTCTTGCTGTCCTTCTTCGTGTCTCTTGTCCCTTCATTCCTTCTCGCTTAGGTTCACTGCCCTGGTTGAAGTCCTGCGGGTCGGGACATTGGTATAATTTGTGGAGGGGAAGGGGAAAAACAAGTCGTTTAAATAAGGATACAGGTGGACCCGTTGCAACAATGAGAAGTACAAGTTGTTATGTCGAAAACGAACTTTACAACTTTGGGGGGGGGGGAGGGGAGGATTGGATGGGGGGGTGGGGGGGGAGGATGGGAAGGGATGGGAAGGGGAAACAAAGGAGGAGGCTACAATGCTTGATAGGAAATGTACTCATTATCTTGCCCATGTAATTGTAACCCCTCTGTACAGTATTTTCACAATAAAAAATAAATAAAAATTTTTAAAAAAAGCAAGCAAGCAAGCAAGCAAACAAGCAAGAAAAAGAAAAAGAAAAGAAAAGAAAAAAGAAGAAAAACAGTGCTGTGGCTCAAGTGATAAAGCGCTATAACTTTGAGCATAAAAAGCTCAGGTACAGTACCTAGGCCCTGAATTCAAGCCCCACCATTGACCAAAAAAAGAAAGTGAAGTACTATAAGGAAGCATACTTACTTCAAGCGTACTCAGCAAAATCCTTCTCTATTTCACTGTCCTAAAACAGTTTTAGTAGTGCCACTGTATTATAGACCACACTGGAAGTTTGATTCTTGTTGAACCCCAGAGATGGGGGAAGATGGGTCCGTAAATTTAATCAAGGTGCCAGTGGGAGGGGACTTGCCTGGAGTGGGGTAGCTCTCACACATTATTACATAAGCTTGTGGTTTTGTATACTAGGGCTGAAAATAACAGACAGTCTGACTGAGTCTGAATCAAGTCTCACTGACTTCCTTTTTTTTCCCCCCCTTTGCTAGGTCATAATCTTGCTTGTTGAAGAAATTGGAGAAACTTGTTGGGGGTGCTAACCTCACCCACAGGAAGGTAAGGGATACTTCCTATAAACTAAAAGGACCTGAAGATTTTTTTTCCACCTACATTACCCAAAGCTCATTTTTCTTTAAGTCAGCAACAATAACAACAAAACCACGAACAACTTGTGTATGCAATAGGCCACTTCTTTCCAATCAAGTTTGGATTTGATAATTTGATTTTATTTTAGTACTTATCTAACGCTCTCTTACTTAGCAAGATCAAAAGAGACATTCTTACAGACTGATGATGGATGCAGTTAATAAAACTATAAATATATTGAGTTAAGAAAACCTTTGAAAAATGGGAAAACATTTGATGCTTAGCATCTCAGTAGATTTATTCTAGCCTGTAGAAATCTAGCTGTACTCTCAAATCTCTCAAAGTTTTCAGGTAATTTGTGGGCCAGCAGAGTAAAGTTATTCCCAGAAGACTTATTCACTCAGCATTTTCCTGACTTGCTACAACACGCTCTTCTTTCAGCATAAATACATGAACATACAAATGCCTCCTAGGTGGACACAGGCTCATAAAGGAAATTCTAGTTTAAGAATGGTTCATATTAATGCTGAGTTGATTTCCTGGCCCCATACTAATCCCCACTACCTGTTGAGGGTCAGGACAAGGCAAAGGAAGATAAACAACGTCTAGAATCAGAATGACCTGGCTCTGCTATATGAATACTCTTACGTTCTTGAGAATGTTACAATACCTACAATCTGGACTTTTCTTCTTGCCTGGGATCTAAATAAAACAAACACCACTGCTACTCTGCTTTCTAGATTTTTGTTTGTTTTGGTTGGTGGTGGGTCTTGAACTCTGGGCCTGGGTGCTATTCCTCAGCAATTCAGCTCAAGGCTAGCAATCTAGCACTTGAGCCACAGTGCCACTTCTGGTTTTCTGGTGGTTTATTGGAGATAAGAGTCTCATTGGCTTTCCTTCCCTGGGCTGGCTTTGAAATGTGATCCTCAGCTCTCAGCCTCCTGAGTATCTAAGATTACAGGCGTGTGAGCCATTGATGCCCGGCTCTAGAATGTTTTAACACTAGGCTTCTGATTCCTGAGCAAATTGTTGTAATTGCTCCATGACCAGGAATAATGTGACCTTATCTCAGAAAACCATTCTTTTTATGTCCCTTTCTTAGATACACACCCAGTGCCCAATGAACACACAGTAATGACCACCAGGAGGGGATTCTTATGAACTCTTGACCTATTTCAGAGGCATTACTAACATTACAGCAAATGTGCCCTTTTCTTCTCCACTCCTCCTCTTCCATTTCTCTTCCACTTCTTCCCTTCCTCTTTGCCTCTCTTTCCTGTTGTCTCTTTTTCTCTCTTTTCTTGAGACAGAGAAGAGAATTCTATCCTTATGAACACACACACACACACACACACACACACACACACACACACACACACACACACACACACACACACAGAGCTTCTAATGTCCCTGGCCATGTGTGGAAGACACTAACAAAGCCTATAGATGTTTTTCATCTCTATGCTGTTGGGCAGTCCTCTCTGCCACTGACTGTTGGGTCACATGATCTTCCTTAATCAAAGATGAATTCATACACTGCAAGCAGAAAATTGAAAAGTACTTGTCCATAGGAGTTTGCCCTTTTTAATTTTTTTTTTTGCTGCGCTTGGACCCTGAGACCATTTTATGTGTGGCCTTCCAGGGGATATGGAGCATTGGAGGATTGACATGGTACCTAACAGGCAACTGACTGCTCACACATGACTGAGTCCCTGGGATAATCTAAGTCACATATAGGGCATAGAGATCAATCTGATTTGCAGAATCATTTGAGAACAAATAATTGTTTCTTAGGCCACTAAATTTAGGGATGTAAAAGCTGATGTAGCAAATCCCCAAACTCTGAACTTTTCTTTTGATTCTATAAGCTACTAGATCTTTAGAACAAATTCCATTTGTAATGCCAGCTCCTTAGCAGCTAGGCAAGACAAACGAAGATTCTTGTGGCAACCTCGGGCAGATACAAATTCCTAGAACCTTCAAACTTGTCTGGTTAATGAGCAAAAATGTTTCAGCTCTTTTGATCCTCTCTACTCTCCTTTTCACACAAGGAGACAGAATGTATTATTATTACCTAAAGAACATAAGATTATGCTACAAACTGCAAATTTGAGGTAAGTAGGTTTTTTTTTTTCTCCTCAGAGATTCTAATTGGAAAATTGCCATCAGTGGCCTAGTGAACCTAGGAATAACTATGTGGGAAGTAGACAGGCCCAACTGTATTGCCAAGTGGTTGGGACAATGGGCTTTACATTTATATCCTGCTTATAACATTTTCTAGCTCTGTAGCCTTGAGTGAGTTACTTAAACCAATGTGGCCTTAGTTCCCTCAACTGGAAAACAGCAATAATGAAAATATGGGTCCCTTAAGTTGGTTCCAGGACTGTATTTACACACACACACACACACACACACACACACACACACACACACACACACGATGTATATACAGAGAAAACATACATGATATTATTATAATTTTTCCATAGAGTCAATATTCTTTTGGGGGAAGATCTTGAAGAGACATCTAGCATTGTGGACCTTTTGATAAAGCATGGAACAGTTGGTTTTGTGTCTATTCTTGGCTCTCTCAAAAGCTATTTTATCAATTACCTCACTATAACAGAATAATCATAAATTTTAGTCAACAGAGTTGTTTAGAAGCAAATATGAATCAAATCGTGAACACACTTCTGAACGTTCAATAGTGTACAATCACTGTATAGTTAAGTAGGCTTGTAACTACTATTCAAATAGTGAGTTTTAGGTTCCAAATAATTACTACCTTTCTTGTCTAATCTGAGTCTGTCCCAAGAGGGCAGTTATTACATCTTAGAGAAATATAATCATAAAATTAGAAAACATTATTAGAATATTTATTTGCAAATATACTTAATCTAAACTTGTCTATACTAACTATAGATCTGTAACGAGACTATAGATCGTATCTATCTCAATGAGATCGTAGCCATTTCAATAGTCTCTCAGAGACCATAGTTATTTCTGCTCAAAAAGTGTGGAAGGCTGACCATTAAAATATGTTGACTGTAGAATGTATATGCAAGAATTGGCTGCTTCTGTGGGAGCACCCAGGGTAGTAAAAAGTAATGAAGTGAGAGATTGGATAAAGGATGACTGATCCTCATGATTTATTTTCATGGAGTAAATTTGGTTTTTGTTGACATTTAAAGTCAGAGGCTTCAGTAAACAGAGATGAGGTAATGGTATCAGGACTGCTGTTTTCAAATCTAAAGCTTCTTGTCCAGCTGTGCCACACCATGTAATGTTGACAAACATGCTGCCTTTTACTCTTTAAAAATAGTAGCCTTTGTGTCCTATATTGAGGGCACTTCCTAGGGATCAACGTGAATAGCCTTTGTAGGCAAACACACAGATTGGCCCACTTCTCTGCATATATGAAAGAAAAGGGACATAAAAGTGGTACTGTCAGCCTACCACTAAATAAGAAACTTATAAGTTTGCTTGCACAATTCAAATTACAGAAATTTGCTTTTGAAGAGCATGAATTATATAGATGGAATCTCTCTCTCTCTCTCTCTCTCTGTGCTTGAGCTTAAACCCAGGGCATTGTGCATGACAAGTACATGCTCTACAATGGAGCTATATCTCCAGTTGGAGTGTAAAAATTTCTATGCTTTAAGAGCAGACATAAATCAGTATGAATTTGATAAGCATTGTTATCAAAGAATAAATAGTATCCAAAATATTTTGAGCAAGAATGTAAGTATCATGTTTAAAATCTCAAGATTTCTTAAGAAACTTAAAAGACACTTCTTAAGACTGTCAAGGGATATGTAAAAGGACATGTGCATATATACTTTGTTCATTCCTATGTCAGTTTTTCTTCTTCCGTGTATTTGAGATTAAATTTGCTAACCCTTCTGAGATGATGTTAACTTCTGGAGCATATCTGGACCACTTTGGTGCCTTCTAAAGTCTAACTGATCTTACATGGAACTTCTAAAACCTTTAAAATACAAAATTCTTGCCATTGAAGAAAGTATGGAGCTGGGCACCAGTGGCTCACGCCTATGATCCTAGCTATTCAGGAGGCTGAGATCTGAAGATCGTGGTTCAAAGCCAGACTGGGCAGGAACATCCATGAGACTCTTTTTTTTTTTTTAAATTTCTGGTCTATGGAAGAGATGTTACATAATGGAAAAAGATTTGAAGGCATAAACCAAATTTAACAAATATGAGAGTAAGGAAAAGAGAGCTTCTGTTTGGACAATTTTATTTTTAGTTTATTACCAATAAAGCAACAGAAAACCAGAAGTGGTACTGTGGCTCAAGTGGTAGATTGCTAGTCTTGAGCTGAAGAGCTGAGGGACAGCGTCCAGGCTGAGAGTTCAAGCCCCATGACCAACCAAAAAATAAATAAATAAAATAAAAAAGAAAGTACAGATAAGAAATAAAAATCACCTACAATTCCACTGTAGTCACATAATAAGAGATATCTGTATTATAAAGAAGAGGGGTGAAATAGAAGCTAAAATAACAGCCCAAAGTGCTCTAAGTTCACTTATGGGAGTCTGGTGACATCAAATGATGCATGGTACTATATCATGGAAGTCTCTTTAAAAATGCATACCAAGGGGAGGAGTAAAGGAAGTAGGAGAGGGAAGGGATAGTGGGAGAACAACAAGGGAGGGGGTACCAATGCTTGACAAGAAATGGACTCATTGCCTTACTCGTGTAACTGTAACCCCTCTGTACAGCATCTTTACATTTAAAAAAAAAAAAGGCATGCCAACAGCTGGTGACAATGAGTGATATCCTAGCTACTCAGAAGGCTAAGTTCTGAGAATTGAGGTTTGAAGCCCAGGCAGGAAAGTCTGTAAGACACTTATCTCAAATTAACCACCAAAACCTTCCCTCTAAAACCCAGAAATGTAGCTGTGGCTCCAGTGATAGAACACTAGCCTTGAGTGAAAAAGCTAAGGGACAGAACCCAGGCCTTGACTTAAAGCCCTAGTACCAGCACACACACACACACACACACACACACACACACACACACACACACACACACACAGCATGTCCGGACCATCAATACTACCCACACACACACACACACACACACACACACACAGCATGTCCAGACCACCAATACTACCAGCACACACACACACACACACACACACACACACACACACACACACACACACACACAGCATGTCCAGCATGTCCGGACCATCAATACTACCAACACACACACACACACACACACACACACACACACACACACATGTCCGGACCATCAATACTACCAGCACACACACACACACACACACACACACACAGCATGTCCGGACCATCAATACTACCAACACACACACACACACACACACACACACACACACAGCATGTCCAGACCACCAATACTACCAGCACACACACACACACACACACACACACACACACACACACACACACACACACACACACACAGCATGTCCAGCATGTCCGGACCATCAATACTACCAACACACACACACACACACACACACACACACACACACACACACACACACACACACACACACAGCATGTCCAGCATGTCCGGACCATCAATACTACCAACACACACACACACACACACACACACACACACACACACACACACACACACACACACACACAGAGCATGTCCGGACCATCAATACTATATGGACCATCAATACTACAGAAATATGTTGTGGGCTGGGAAGGTGGTAAAGCACTTGTGCCTTGCATGCATGAGGCCCTGGGTTCAATTCCTCAGCACCACATAAGCAGAAAAAAAAAAGCTGGAAGTGGTGCTGTGACTCAGGTGGTAGAGTGCTAGCCTTGAGCTGAAGAGCTGACGGACAGCACCCAGGCCCAGAGTTCAGGCCCCAGAGTTCATGACCTGACCCCCCCCCCAAAAAAAAGAAATATGTGGTGCAGAAATATATTGTGTTAATAAGTGCAAAAAAAACTAATAAATCTTACTATCCATGAGTGATTAAAAACAAACCTCTCAGTAAAGTAAGAGAATTTCCTCGGCTGACATGATAATGGTTCAATACCGAATGTGTTCCCCACTTCATCACTTCCATTTGGTATTATATAACATTTCTTAGGTATTATAATAAGAAATAAAAATGTTTATTCACAGTGATTTCACACAGAAAAATCTAAGAATATGAACAAAACCATAAAACTAATAAGTGAACAAATGTATTAGGGTCTTAAGGTCCACAAAAATGGAGTAATTTCATGTTCCTGGGATTTGCATACTTAAAATTGTTGTCATGAAAAAGGTTCTGAAGTTGAATTAATAGAATTCCCAATAAAAATCCCAGGCCTTATTTTTTTCATTTATTTGTGTTTTGACAGATTGTCACTATCTATCCAAGTGCGTCAATAGCCAAAACATTCTTAAGGAAAATATGTTGGTAGGCTTCACCAAATTTCAAGATTCACTATACTCTGTGGTAGTTACATAGGAGAATAGAAATAATAACCAGATCAGTGGAACAGAAGAGTCTAGAAGTAAACCATTACATAATACAATCATATTCTGACATAGGTATTGTCAATTCAACAGAAAAGGAAGTCTTCAATACAATGTGTTGGAACAACTGGATATCCATATTGAAAAGAGTAGCATGCCTTAACCCTTTCTTCTCTTTATATATAGAATAATATTCTGATATATCATCATATCAATATACAAATCGATATGAAAGCTAAAATCTTTAAAAAGAAAAAGAAAACCAGAAAATTGCACTCAGTTTCAACTTAACAAGATTCATAGAAGATTTGATTTTGGTACCCTGCTTCTTGTGTAAATACATATAAATAAATAAATATATATATATATATATATGTTATATATATACAGTATATACTATATATATATATTTATCTAATAATATGGGGAGGGGAAGGGGAATAACAAAATGCTGAAACAAGGACACAGGATGACCCATTGCAACAATGATACACTATGTTGAAAATGAACTTTACAACTTTGGGCAGGGGGGAGGGTGCCACGCCGACCCCAGTAGAGTCTGCTTAGCATGGGAGACCATCTATCAGACCATGATAGGGGCTTCGAGACCTATCTCTGAGTCTTGGGACTTCACCGAAGTCTACCTCAGAGAATGGGGCTTTACAGAAACCTATCTCCAAGTTTTGGGACTTCACCGAAGTCTACCTCGGAGAATAGGGCTTCTAAGAGGCCTACTCCTGGGAAAAGGCTGGAAAAACACCTGGGAAAAGATGTGTTTCTGCCTTTCTTCACTGCATAAGAGTGCCTATTAATCTTTTACTGCTTCTACTGCTCTTTGTACTTGCTCATTGTCAACGTTCCCTTATTCAAAGCTCTTTCTTAAGAGTGTTGGCGACTCCAATATCTGATGAGTGTCTTAAAAATATGACTAACTCACCAGAGTTAAGTGCTAACCTAAAACCCCTCTTATGGAGGCTAGTAGACAAGTCATAAGTAAATATTGGGGGTTTCATGATGTCATTTCAGCAGAAGGAATTGTTTGTAAGAGATTTACAAGAAGCTGTAGGCGCGGCTAGAATAGAAGGAATGTATGGCAATTGCTGAGATAACTACTTAGGAGAAAGAACTTCTTGTTACTCTCTTTCATTTACTAAAAGACTTGCTAGATGTAGGCCTCGGTGACCTTGCTATTGAGGAAAGAACAGGAAAGATCTTATGGGACAGTTAAGGCCTCTATAGAAATAAGGTAATGGTTAGTTGATGACAAAACATCGGAACCCATTATATTTCTTAGAGATAAGCCGGAAACAAGTGCCTATCAGGTGACCAGCTGGTGACCACCCAAGAATGAAGCCCTGCAGCAAGGTTGTGTAACCTTTTGCCCTTTCAGGCGACCAGCTGGTGACCACTCAAGAAAGAAGCCCTGCAGCAAGATTGTGTAACCTTTTGCCCTTTCTCATGGAGACTTTTGCTATAAAAGTTTGTTATCCTCTGCATTAAATAGCACTCAGCATCCACTCCTAATGTGTGTGAGTTGTCTGTTTGCCATCTCCCCACCTATTCCAGGTTCCTCCCTTAGGTGTCCTCCGTCGTCCCGACAGAACCCGGTCCGCGGCAGGAGGGGAGTGACGGATGTGGGGAAGGAAAGGGATAGAAGAAGAAAAACAAAGGAGGAGGTAACAATGTTCTACAAGAAATGTACTCATTATCTTACTCATGTATCTGTAACCCCTCTGTACAGCATCTTTACAACAAAATAAAAATTAAAAATATGAAAAAAATTCATAGAAGAAAAACAGAGTGCAAGATATTTATTCAATATTAATTGAACATACTCTATTTGCTATCAGGCAATGTAACACATGCTGAGGATAGAATCAAGATTTAA
This sequence comes from Dipodomys spectabilis, assembly GCF_019054845.1. NCBI lineage: Eukaryota > Metazoa > Chordata > Mammalia > Rodentia > Heteromyidae > Dipodomys > Dipodomys spectabilis. The sequence continues at coordinate 14,140,493 of NW_024870834.1, read as the reverse complement.
CACAGTCTTGCCACTACATGAGATTTATCAGGCATATGATAGACCAAATGTAAAATAGGAACAATCCCCTGACAGTGTCTTTAATAAATTCAGAATCTAACAAAGGAAAGAGTAGGATATACGACCAATTACAATATGGTTAAAGTGATCACAGCACCATATAAAGTGATCTTACAGGTATATAAAAAGTGCTGTGTGAACCCCAAAAGGAAATGACTATCACATTCTGCCTGGATAGCTGAAGCCAAGCTGGCAAAGAAGCTGACATTCCACTTGGGTAATAGGACAACAGCCAGAATGCCTCAAGCACAGCCAAGTGCTCACTACACACACTTGGTTGGGATGCCAGCCGTGTATTCACATTTATGCAAATAATTATCCAAGAACATGAAGGGTGATTGTGAGAACGGAGGGTAAAAATATCTGTAAAGGTCTAAACTCAAACATAAGAAACAATTTATAGTAACCTTACAGTACTCTACAGTAACTCTCTAGCAACATAAATAACTGGCCTTAGTCATAGTGACAACAAATGTTGTCTGCAATAAACTCGTGTCAATCTCCAAAAAAGCCTGCCTCCCAAAACAACAACCCTAAATTTCTGAGGCTAAAAAGTATGAGATGAGATTTTAAACTTATGCTAATTCGCTGGCCTTTGACCTATGACCTATCTCCATGATTGGAGCTCAATACATACCATGGCCATATAGAGTAAGCTGAAGTGGTATGAGAAGGTCAGAGACTAGGACAGGTAAAATCTCGACTGTGCTGGCTCCAATAACCACTCACAGCATAAGCATTTGTCTGACCAGCTGCCTACTCTGTGCTCATGGCACTACTCACCTTTAGCAGCAACCAACTCCACTATGTGCCCACAAGTATCCTGAATAGAGGATAGCAATAAATATGAAATCAATTTGAGAAAGACAGTCCAGTAAGCTAGGACTGAAATGGTAGATCGTTCTCAAAATACATAGGCTCTTCCTGTAGCGATGAGAAGGCTCAGTTGTATCTGAGATTTTAATATAGATAATGGCATACCCCTATCCCTTCTGGTGTTAAAGCACGTTAGAGTTGTTGAGTATTAAGGAATTCTAAAATAAAGAGATCAGAATTTTTTTTTTGCAAGGATGACTGGCTCTTTGTGATATTCCAGGGGAACTAGAATTATTAAAAGAACTGTATGGCCACAATGCCAGAGTCAAGGTGCCAATTTCTGCTGACCACAATGGTTTGTAGGTGCATAAGCTGACTGAACATTGATGCAGAAGGATGTTTATATTATCTAATAAGTTCAGCAAAACAGCTCTATAAGGAGAATGATACAGGGTAAGAGTGTGGGCTTGCACTATACCACAAATAGGATGCGGTGATGTTATTTAAGTCTCTAAGCCTTAGGTCCCTCACCTATGAAGTGAATGATGCCCTGTGGGAGACTGTGATAGTCACAGATAATGTGGGCAAGTAGCAAGCAAAGTGCACTGCATAGACACCTAATACATGGTTGCATTTGCAACAATAATTAACATAATGCGCTGCCATTAATGGTTTTGTAGGGGGATGGGGAACAAAGAGAAAATGTATGCTATGAATTGATTGTTTTTGTTGGACAGATGCCATGTCAAATGGATTTGAGCTTGTTATATGGAATGAAGCCCAGTGAGAGAAACAGAGAGAGAGAGAGAGAGAGAGAGAGAGAGAGACAGAGAGAGACAGAGAGAGACAGAGAGAAGAAGGCAGTGGGGAGGGAGAAAAGAGAGGGGAGGAGAGGGGGAGGGAGAGGAAAAGGGACTTGAATTAGAATATGAAATAATACATACTGATTGAGGACAAGGAAAAAAAGAAGGAAAAATGTATCACTCACACCTAAGAAACATGCACACATTGTTACTAAACTGTAACTGACTTGAAGGCTATGGCTTCAATGTTTCACTTTTTTTTTTTTTTTTTTACCCTGTTTGTAATCATGATTATGTACTCTGGTCAGAGTCTAATCCAGTGGCTCCGTGTAGCAGGCATCCAATCCATATTTACTGGATGCACACCTGAATCAGGTACTGTACTTAACTTGCAGGTGTAGCTTAGAGTAAACACAGGAAAAGGAAGCCAACCATAGCTTCCTATGTGGGGACAAGTGTCAAGCTCTCATACACAGAAGTGCCCTTTGCACTGTACTTCCACAATGACACATTGTCACAGGTCCACTCACAATAAGGACAGGGGTCATTGCCTGAACAAAGCAACAAACCATAACAGAGGCTTCAAGTCTTGACAGGAAAGGTCTGTGTCAGTTTGTTTCCCTCTTCCCACCATGAATCCTTCAGATGTATGAAATACTTTGTACTGTCTCATTCTGAACCAGGTATTCTATGTAAATTTGATGGATAAATCCTCATGACAACCCTACAAGAGGTCTTATAGTCTGTATGAAGAAAACGGAATTTACAGAGCTTAAGTATCTGTTAGAGTAAAAAATCAACTAGGCTTTAACCTCTCTATTCATCTACTTGAAGTAGAATACACAAATTCAATAAAGTGCACATGTCCTAGCGCATGGCTTGTGAGCATAGAACATCATTATGACTGGTAATCAACAAGATCCCTTATGCTTCTTTCCAGTAACTCCCCCCCCCCCCCCCGCAACTATAATTCCAAGTTCTAGCAATTCTATGAGCTTTGCGCAGAACATTCTAACCTACATAAATCAATCATTATGCTGAAGTCCTGTTTTTCTTGCCTATATCATCCATTTAAAATGTCCTAATACTCTTTGTAAAGTCAACTATTGTTTTATGTTCCTCCTCTGCCCCTCTCACCCCCCCTTCTTCCTCCTCCTCCTCTTCCTTCTCCTCCTCCTCCTTGGTCAGTCTGTGGGGCTTGAACTCTAGGCCTGGGTGCTCTTCCTGAGCTCTTCAGCTCAAGGTGAGCGCTCTACCGCTTCAGCCACAGCGCCACTTCCAGTTTTCTAGTGGTTTGTTGAAGATAAGAGTCTCATGGACTTTCCTGCCCCGGCTGGCTTTGAACCATGATCCTCAGACCTCAGCCTTCTGAGCAGCTAGGATTATAGGTTTGAGCCACCGGTGCCCAGCTTTTATACATCTTTTCTAAAAATGATTATAAACTCCATAAGGCTAGTTTAGGTCAAGTGCCTCTCATCTAAAATGTTTGGGACCAGGAATATTGTGAGTTTGGGATTCCCTCCACCCGCCCCGATTTTGGGATATTTATAAATATAAAAATGAGATATCTCAGCTATGGGTCTAAAGTCTAAACTGAAAATTCACATACACCTTATACATGTATATTTATAAACATGTACTTAGATACACATACTTACACATTTCATATACATCCTATTCATGTAGCCTGAAGGTAATTTGATACATTATTTCAAATACTTGGGACATGAAGTCAAGTATGAAATTTCTCTCCTGTAGTGTCAAGACAGGACCTAATGCTCAGGACTTTAGAGCATTTCAGATTGCAGACATTTAGTTTAGTTTAGGTATACCTGACTTGGGTTTCCTTACATTCCCCTTGCACATCTTACATGGTGAGCAACATAGGTACTGTACCCAAGAATGATTTTCTGCTGCACTGTTTTAAGAACATTATGTAGATTTTCTCACTTGATCCTTCCAATAACCCAGTGAAATAGGTGCTACCATTATCTCCTTTAACAGATGATGACACACAGCTAAGGAGGGATGGGGTCAAGGTTCAATCCTAGGCCTTGTTGTTACTCTCCCCTTCCCCCTCTGCAGATTGAACCCAGGGCCTCATGCCTGTTTACTAGAGAGAAGTTATACTGCTGAGTTATACTTCCAGCCCTATTTTTCACTGCCTATTTTTCAGGTTACAGTTTTGCTTCCCACTTGCTTCCCGCATCTGAACTGCAATCCTCCTGTTACAGGCTTTCCACCTCCTCCAGGGTCACCAGAGTGCACCGCCACGTCTAGCTTTCCTTTGTAGAGACAGTCTCAGGGACTCCTCTGCCTGGGCTCTTCTGGTATGACAATCCTTCAATCCCAAGAGGACAGGTGCATGACATATGCCCAGCTGTGGGTTAAGTAGTCGTCTTATGAGCTTTTCCCCCTGATTGGCCTCAAACTTTGATCCTTATATTCTTAGCCTCTCAACATGCTAGGATTGTAGGTTTTCCTTTTCTTTTTGTAAACTTTTTTTTTTTTTTTTTTGGGGGGGGGGGGTTGGTCCTGGGGCTTGAACTCTGAGCTTAGGTGCTATCCCTCAGCTCTTCAGCTCAAGGCTAGAGCTCTACAGTGCCACTTCCTTGTAAACTTTTTTTTTGTTATTAAAAGTATAAAGAAGGCCAGGCACCAGTGGCTCATGCCTATAATCCTAGCTATTCAGGAAGCTAAGATCTGAGGATCACGGTTTGAAGCCAGAGACTCTTACCTCTAACAAACTACTCAGAAAACCCAAAGTGGCACTCTAGTTCAAGTGGTAGAGTGCCGGCTTTGCATAAAAGAAGCTCAGGGACAGCACCCAGACCCAGAGTTCAAGTCCCACAACTGATAAAAATAAGTAAATAAATAAAAGTATACAGCACACAGAAAAGAGCATCAGTCCTATCTATGTTTAAAGCTTGATGAATTTTCACAAAATAAAGATGCCAAATAAACTCAAGATCAAGAAACAGAACCTAATCAGTACCCCCTAAAGACTCTATCTGTCCCATTCCATTCACTAACTGCTCCCCTCTCAAGATAATTGCTACTATGACACCTGACACCATTTCATAGTTCTCATAGTTCTGAAGATCTCTGGCAAGGTATGGTTTCCTCCACACTACCATCTTGAAGAATGAGCAACGCAGTCAATTCCATGGAGGGGAGGGGGGCAGGTGAGGGTTGGGGGTGGTGATGGAGCTTTTTAGTGACTTAGGATATGATGATAAGAGAGTAGCAACTTTCTCTATCCTGCCAATCTCACTACTGAGATAAGTCTCCCTAAAATGCATTTTAGATAAGACCTAGAAACCCTAACCATAAAGGAAAGTAACTGAGTATAATTAATTGATAAGGGGCTGGGAAGGTGGCTCAGTGGTAGAGCGCTTGCCTTGCATGCCTGAGGCCCTGGGTTCGATTCCTCAGCACCACATAAGCAGGGGGAAAAAAAGCCAGAAGTATGCTGTGGCTCAAGTGGTAGAGCGCTAGCCTTGAGCTGAAGAGCTGAGGGACAGTGCCCAGGCCCAGAGTTCAGGTCCCACGACTGGATCCAAAACAAAACAAAACAAAGTAATCGATAATAATGGATTAAAATGCCTGTTAATTAGAGGCATTATTTAAAGAAAGTTAAAGCTAAGCTACAGCATAGGAGGAGATATTTTCAGGAGATACAACTCATATCCAGCATATACAAAGAACATCTATGACTCAATAAAAACACAGTAAACAATCAACAAAAGCTTTGAAAATGCATTTCACAGACAAGTATAGCCAAATGACCTATTAACATATGAAAAGATAGACAACATCATTAGTTATAAGGAAAGGCAAATATATGCACAGAGTGACATACTGAAATGAAAATGACAGAAACAGCAAGTGTTAGCGAAGGTGAAGGATGGCCATAGACTTATACAATACGGGGGAAGGGAGTATTTAATTCTCTGAACATCTCCAAATCCTTCCAATAAGCTCTTCCTTTAAAATTTCTTATTAGCCAAAGGTTATTAGCTGTTGTTGCTTGCAACCAAACAATCCTACTGATTCCTTAATTCTCTTGTACTGAAGCTCTCTGTTTATGTATGGCAGCAAGCACAATCTGATCAGTCACACTACATAAACAAGAAACTTCACCTTTCTGGAACCTAGTTTTCATCATTTTGTGACTTTCTAAATGATATCCTATGGACATCATCAGAGATGTCTCTTTTCTGACACTGAACACACAAGGGAAAACAATGGCATATTCATCTTATTGGCTCTTAGTGAAATGACTAAGGGGAAACTAGCTAAAACTGGACATCTTCTAATAAATCAGATGATTAAAAAATACAACAGAACATTGACCTTTGTACAAATTAGCAGCAACAGCAGATCTTCAGCAATGCCTAAGTGGAACCTACAGCTAGCATTATACTTAATGGTGAAGAGCTAAAGCCATTCCTCTAAATTCAAGAATGAGACAAGGATGTCCACTCTCTCCACTTATCTTCAATTTAGTATTAGAATGCCTAGCTAGAGCAATAAGATAAGATGCAAAAATAAAGGGATCCAAATAGGGAAAGATGAAGTAAAACTCCCCCTCTTGGCATATGATATGATTTTGTATTTAAGGAACCCTTGGACTCCACTCCCATGTTACTCGAGCTGATCTAAAACTTTGGCCAAGTAGCAGGGTATAAAATTAATCCTCAAAAATCAATGGCTTTCCTTTATACCAACAATGAGAAGAGTGCAGCTGAAATCAGGAAAGCAACTCCTTTTGTAATAGCCCCACAAAAAATAAAATGCCTAGGAGTTGAGTTAACTAAAGTAGTGAAGGGCCTCTATGATGAGAATTTTAAAAACCTGATAAAGGAAATTAAAGCAGAACTAAGGAAGGGAAAAACCTCTTATGCTCCTGGATTGGGAGGATTAACATCATGAAAATGGCAATACTGCCAAAAGCTATCTACAAATTCAGTACGATACCTATCAATATCCCAACCTCATTCTTCAATGAAATAGAAGCAGCAATCCAAAAATTCATATGGAACATTATTATCTTTTATAAGCTGGTAGCTATAAAAATAAAACCAACCAAGAAGTGATTAAGTAGAAGGACTTTAGGTAGAATACTCAGGAAGGAACATTTCTAATACCAAACTTACCTCAACAAGCAGAATGAAGAACTGTACACCTATAGAAACACTATCATGTTTGGCAAGGTATTTGTGAAGTCATCTCTGTGATCACTGAGGCCTTCCATGTTTCCCAAAATATGAACACAGGCCAACATTATCAAGAGAGAGTAAGAAATAATGAATAAACTTACACTTAGAGTTGGCACCAGTGATTTACAGGTGTAATCCTTACTACTCAGAAGGCTGAAATCTAGAGGATGGAGTTTGAGGTTACGCTAAGAAGAAAAGTTTTTAAGACTCTTATCTTCAAAAATAACCAGCAGAAAAAGTAGCATTGGAGCCATGGTTAGTGCACCAGCATAGCAAGCATAAGACTATGAGTAAAGACTCCTGTGTGTGTGTGTGTGTGTGTGTGTGTGTGTGTGTGTGTGTGTGTGTGTGTGTGTGTGTGTACGACGTGTGTGTATGTACGACGTGTATGTTTATTTGTATATCTCCCACAAGTCTACACTGGTGAGCTGTGTATATATAGCATTGGGGCAGTTGTAATAGGCATTTCTGGATTGCACCTTGGAAGTGCTTGCAGAATGGTTTCTTCCATGTGATCTGAGTGGTGCCAAATCATTCCTTAAAGTTGATTGGGTGTACTTCTTCAAAACAGTCAAAACTATTTTTTTTTAAGGTACCATATATTAGAAGCATGGTCTTTGGAGCTAGAAATCCGAATCTGACTAACACTTACTGTGTGTAATCTTGGATACAAAGCTGTATAGTTCAGCTTCAATTTCCTAACCCATCAAAAAGTGACTAATATTCTATCTCCTGTGCATGGTTGATAAATGACACAATGTATTGAAAGCAATTATATCTTTAGCTGCTACTATTATAATAAGGAAAATGGCTTCTATCAATTATTAATGTCTTTCAAATTGATTCCAAGAGACTTCCCCAAACAGAAATTTAGCATTGTTACTGTCATTAGTCCCTATCAAGATTTACACTCTTTCTAGATTTATATAGTCTAGCTCAGACTCAAAATTACTTTTACAAGAATTTTGAGCAGACAAAAACATAGCCATAGAACCCATGAGCTGAAGTTAGTTAGGGCTTTTACTAACATGAAGGTGGAGGGAATTGATTGGAATATATTGTATACACGTATTATTGTATACATGTATGTCATAATGATATTCCTTTGTATAGCTAATTAAGAACTATATGCCACAGCAGTGATAATCACTAGACACTATGTTGAAAGTTAACTATACAACTTATAGGGGAGGGAGGGAGTGAAACAACTGGGAAAAAATGAGGGAAGGAGTGACACTATTCAAAAAGAAACTCATTACTTGACTTATGTAACTGTAGCCCCTCATACATCACCTTTACAATAAAAAAGAACTAATTTGAAAGGATAAACTTGAACTAACTGCAGAATTTAATTTAGTTAAATGTTTGTACTTAGTAGGAATTCCTTGTCATTTAAATGCCAAATAATCATGTACATTTTCACAGCCTCACATTGTGTAAGTCAAGGCAATAAAGAAGATATTTTATGAGGGAAAAAAATATATGCCTTCCTCCTGCCTTTAAGAAAGAAAGAGAGGGGCTGGGAAGGTGGCTCAGTGGTAGAGTGCTTGCCTTACATGCATGAGGCCCTGAGTTCAATTCCTCAGCACCACATAAGCAGAAAAAGCCGGAAGTGGCACTGTGGCTCCAGTGGTACAGCGCTAGCCTTGAGCTGAAGAGCTGAAGGACAGCACCCAGGTCCAGAGTTCAGGACCCACACCTGACCAAAAAAAAGAAAAAAACAAAAGAAAGAAGAAAGAGAAAAAGCAAAGCAGAAACAAAATACATGTGCACATGCCAGACCTGAGGCTGAAACTCAGGAACTGGACTCTGTTCCTGAGCTGTTTTGCTCAAGGCTAGCAGTCTAGCACTTGACCCACAGCCCCACTTCCAGCTTTTTGGTTTGTTTGTTTGTACTTAATTGGAAATTAAAAGTCTCATGGGATTTCCTGCCTAGGCTGGCTTCAAACGGCAATTCACAGATCTCAACCTCCTGAGTAGCTTATAGGTGTGAGCCACTAGCATCCAACTTTAGAATCATATTCTATATTTACCCATATATACAATTATGTGCATAATATATATGTATATATATATATACAATGTGGCATATATATACAATGTGATAAAGATACTTATCAGAGATTTTCAGTCTTTTCTTTTTGCCTATTTCATATTAGAACCTCACATTTGGCATTTCCTAATATCAGGGTTCTATTGGGGAGTGGGGAAAAGTAAGCAGAGAGCAGAGATGGCTGGACAGGACAGAGGTGATGATGGCTACTGTCCAATATGGGAAGAATATCTCTTCCTCTCCCTCCTATCCCTTTGTTCTTTCCAGTATTTTCTCCTCTTCTATTGTTTTTTTTCCAGTAGCTTCTTTAGCTAATATCAGGTATGATTCAAAAAGAAATAGATATTCAGTTCTAGCTTCTAGGAAGTGAATTTAAGTTTTCGGCTCACTTTCCTTTCTTCTCCAAGTCTCTGATGTATGCTTGCTGTTTAGTTCAAATCCTAGCCCAAACCTGCCGCAGAAACTAATGCCTGTCCCACATGAGACATTCAAAGGATATCTGTCGTACCATTTGGCTTCACTGTGGAAAGCAGAGAGACAGTCATAGAACTATTTGTCACTTACAGGAAAATACTTTTAAAATGTCAAAGAGTAGATCAGGTGACAAACTTTCCGAACTATCCAACCTCACAGGATTTTCAAGATTGTAAGGAAAGGATGTGAATCACTGGACCTGGAAAGAAGACACAGGAAGAGGAAACAGGAGCTTTCCTGTCCACCTTGTCTGTGAAAGAGCTGTCAGTATTGTGCAGATGGCCAGGGTTCTGGGTTTCTCTAACCCTTGTTTCCTAACCAACAAAATAGGGGTAATAATTGAGTATTAAGAGAGAGAATATGTATAAAGCACAGGACTTTAGAGGCTGGCATGTAGTAAGTACTTGATAAACCTTAGTAATAATTAGCCAATTAATAACCCTTTGTATATTTATCAAGAAGCCAATTAGACTTCTCAATTCTGTGGAAGCTAACATTTACCACTGGTTCCTAAATTGCTCACCGCTCACATGTTCACCACAGTGCGTGGGGAGGAGGTACTTGCCACGCTGGCCCATCTGTCTGCAGTTCCACATAGCCTCGACTGTCCATAGGGTGGTATAAAATGATGCATCACAAACAGTTTACAGTTACTGTCTTGTTATTACCACAGAGAGTGCAAGAGAAAAAGTGTGCAACAAGTAGGCACATGTGATCATGAGCAGGCAGCTGCCCTGGTAATGACTTACCTGATGGTATTACATATATACACTTCCTTTTTTTTTTTTTTTTTGCCAGTCTTAGGGCCTGAATTCTGGGCCTGGGCGCTGTCCCTCAGCTCTTCAGCTCAGAGCTAGTTCTCTACCACTTGAGCCACAGCGCCACTTCTGGCTTTTTTTTTTTTTCTGCTTATGTGGTGCTGAGGAATCGAACCCAGGGCCTCATGCATGCAAGGCAAGCACTCTACCACTGAGCTATCTTCCCAGCCTATACACTTCCATTTTTAACCTTAATTCATATGTTGTTCCTTTCATTTGTGTCTCATGGAAAACAATGTGATATTCTTAATTCTTTCCAGTCCAAGTAGGGTGGCTTATATGGTTGACTTTCACCATAAAAAGGAGAAGAATGTAAAACATTTTGAGATGAGCACGGATTTGTTCTGTCTTTAAACAGGGTAATTGGCCAGCTCCCTCACTGTCAAATGAGGCCCAGGAATGAAATGAATTCTCTGGTGGCAGAAGGACAGGTCTTCCAACTATAATTCAGGGTCCTACATAAACACTCTTCTTGCCTGTTGCTTTTCCAAGGTTGCTAGGACATGAAACAATTTCAGAACTACTGTTCTGGCCATCTGCATGGAGGACTCTCAAATGAAATAATACTACCTTTGGCCAAGTCTCTTTCTGTCTTTATCCTACTCCATGGGAGTATTATTCAAAAGAGGTAGTGATGACAAAATGAATAGTTCCTGTTTTTTCCACTGAAGGATAACTCTCCCATAGATTTTGTGTTCCTCCACATGTAGTCATGGTCAAAACAGAATAAGATTCCTGGCCAGGCGCTGGTGGCCCACGCCTGTAATCCTAGCTACTCAGGAGGCTGAGATCTGAGGATCGCGGTTCAAAGCCAGCCCGGGCAGGAGAGACCGTGAGACTCCTATCTCCAATAAACCACCAGAAAACCGGAAGTGGCGCTGTAGCTCAAGTAGTAGAGCACTTGCCTTGAGCTGAAGAGCTGAAGCGCCCAGGTCCAGAGTTCAAGCCCCACGACCGACCAAACAAAAAACAAAAATAAAAAAAAGAATAAGATTCCTGAATTCCACAGGACCCAGGAGAATGACTTCATAAAGAATTTCACAGAGGACACTCGTCCACTCCTGCTGCAGCAACCAGGTAGGGTCAGGGCACACGATAGTTAAATCTGTTTAACCCTCATAACTAAGCACAATTCTAAATTATACAGATAAATGAGAAGGCATCGAAGAAGTATTTGGAGAAAAAAAAAACACATTGAAATACAACAGTGTTTGATCAAACTATGATCCAGCAAATCATAGATCTAGACTTGACTAATTTGATTTAGACTTGACTAAATGTTTCTCTCAATTAATAGGTTATCCAACATTTGACATCCCCTTTATCTAAAACCAACAATAATGATGATGATAATGAACTTTTCATCAGTAACTACAATTTTTTTTTTTTTTTGTCGGTCGTGGGGCTTGAACTCTGGGCCTGGGCGTTGTCCCTCAGCTCTTCAACTCAAGGCGAGCGCTCTACCACTTGAGCTACACTACAGTGCCACTTCCAGTAACTACAATTTGATGCAGTATAAGAAATGTTTTCCAAATTATATTAAGTGAAGTGGATAAACAGAGAGTGTGCGTATATGTGTGTATGTACATGTATATGTACGTGTGTATATGTACGTGTGCATGTGCATGTGCGCACACATAGCATCTGTGAAGTGTAGGTGTAAAGACTGCAAGGCACACCTTGCATTCTTGGATAAAATTTCTTCCTCTCCATAAAGAAGAGAGATTATGTGATTAGCCATTCTTCTCTTCCCAACATGGATCTGGGAAGGATGGAATCTGGCTCAGGTTTAATCTGCTTAATCCTCAAGGGGCCAAGACTAAAAGTAGGCTATGGATACTTTCTGCCTGTGTGGGTGTTGGTAAGAAAAAGTAACAGCAATTGTCATGCAAACAACACTATCCTTTGCCATTGAGACTGAATTCTTGGGGAAAAAATAATTAGAAGAAGAGAAACTTCACTTTTTTTTTTGGGGGGGGGGGGTGCACACACACGCATGCACGTGCACGTGCACATACCAGTATTGAGACTTGAACTCAAGGCATGGGCCTTGTCCTTTAGCTTTTTTACTCAGGGCTGGTGAGTCCTAGCTCCATTTCCAGCATTTTGATGGTTAATTGGAGATGAGTTATAGACTTCCCTGTGTAGGCTGGCTTTGAACTAAGATCCTCAGCTCTGAGCCTCCTTAGTTGCCTGAGCCACTGGAGCCCAGCAACTTCACTGGTTTTAAACCTGTCTTCATATCTCCTCTACAAGTGTTCTCAAGATAAATGGGGTAGCCAGGGCACTAGTAGCTCATGCCTATAATCTTAGCTACTCAGGAGGCTGTGATTGGAGAACAGAGGTTCAAAGCCAGCCTGGGCAGGAATGTCTATGAGATTCTTTCTTATCTTCAATTAACCACCAGAAAACTAAAAGTGGAGCTAGAGCTCCAAGTGGTAGAATGTTAGCCTTGAGCAAAGGAGCTCAGGGACAGCACCAGGCCTTGAGTTCAAGCCCCAGGACCAAAAAAGAAAAATTTGAATAAATAAAGAAAGAAAAGAATTAAGTGGAAGCTTCAGCTGTGTGTGTGTGTGTGTGTGTGTGTGTGTGTGTGTGTGTGTGTGTGTGTGTGTGTGTGTGTGTGTGTGTGTGTGTGTGTGTGTGTGTGTGTGTTGTGTGTTTGCAGTACAGGGGATTGAACTCAGGGTCTTATGTTTACTAGGTAGATACTCTATTCAACACCTTCTGGTGTTGGTTAGTTTTTGAGTTAAGGTCTCTCTTTATGTTTGGGCCACCCTGAGTTTCTATTCTCCTACTTGTGCTTCCCTGTGTAGGAGCTAGTGATGACAGGCACATGTCAACACAACCAATCATTACTTGAAATGGTGTCTTGAGAACTAGCCTCCAAAAATACACAAAGATCTTGAACCAGGATCCTTTGCCTCTCAAATAGGTAGGATTACAGCTTAGGCCTCATGACTAGCTGCTTTAACTTTCTTTTTTTTTTTTTTTTTTTTGTCGGCCGTGGGGCTTGAACTCTGGGCCTGGGCGCTGTCCCTCAGCTCTTTAGCTCAAGGCGAGCGCTCTACCACTTGAGCTACAGCGCCACTTCCGGTTTTCTGGTGATTTATTGGAGATCAGAGTCTCACGGTCTCTCCTGCCTGGGCTGGCTTTGAACCGTGATCCTCAGATCTCAGCCTCCTGAGTAGCTAGGATTACAGGCATGAGCCACCAGCGCTCGGCTTAGCTGCTTTAGCTTTCTAAAGCTAGAGATTTCTATTGAAACAAGATTTCCATTGAAACAAATCTCTTTGTCAAAGTCCCCTAAGCTACTTCTACAAATTGCAATCTCAGAAAGACCAAAAGGAGTCCTATCTTGGAACACAGTAGACTCTCCCCCAAAGCTTCCTGTTCTGGCTGATGAATAACCATCACACCTCCAGCCTAAGGGATTCTCCCTTTGCCCTCTCCACGTGTAGCTCTAGGCCTTCTGCTCAGAAGACAAACTGACCCAGACCGCCAAAGTGTCACTGTGTGGTGGAGATTTCTGCTTCCATGACGTATTTGTCTGTATTGATTGTAACTGTACTGGTTATAAGAACCTGACAATTCAGTTGAAAACAAAAAAAAATACCTTTCTGCAATCTTAAAAATCAAAATGACTTTTGTAATCCAGTCTAGTTATGTTTGCTCTTATTTTTTATTTTTTAGTATGTAATCATCTTTTGGTAACAAACTTTCCATGCATATTACTCAAGACTGACAGTAAGAATTGTGTTTAAGAAACATGTCCTAGTATGGAGGTTCCTCAAAAGACTCTACATAGAGCTCTCCTATGTCCCAGCAATCCCACTTTTGGGCATTTATTCAAAAGGTCACACTAAAGCTACCAGCACAGCCATGTTTATTGCACCATTATTTATCATAGCTAAGATATGGAAGCAACCCAGATGCCCCTGAGTAGATGAATGGATCAATGTGGTGTGTGTGTGTGTGTGTGTGTGTATATATATATATACACACACACACACACACACACACACACACACATATACATACACAAAGGAATTCTATGCCTCCATCAGAAAGAATGGCATTGCCCCATTTGTTAGGAAATGGAAAGAAATTATATTCAGTGAAGTAAACCAGGTGCAAAGAAACATAGGCCCCATGGTTTCCCTTATTTGCAATAACTAGTATATGTCTGAGACAAGCAGAAAAGGTCAGATAAGATGATGTTAAGCAAAATGAACCTCAAGATAAAGACACAAGTGGTTTTTTCTTTCTTGCTATTGTTTCTAACATATTTATAAGGTACCACATGATTTTTTTGTTGTGTTTTGTATGTCCCTCCCCCATGATATAACCCTGTTTTCACTGTATTTGATGTTGGTATAATTTGGGGAGCGGAAGGGAAAAAACAAATTGTTTAAATAGGGATACAGGTTGACCCATTGCAACAATGAGATGTATAAGACACTATGTTGAAAAATGAAATTTACAAAAATGAAATTTACAATTTAGGCTGGGAGGACGGGTGGGATGTAGTTGTGGAGATGGGAGGGAAGGGATAGTAGGGGGAAAACAAAGGAGGAGGCAACAATGCTTGATAAGAAATGTATTCATTACCTTGCTCATGTGATTACAACCCCACTGTACAGTATTTTCACAATAAAAACTTATTAAAAAAAAAAGAAACATGTCCTTACTTGTAAAGCCCAGCAGTCAAAATAGAAAAGCCCTTTGGGGCAAAACTAATTTTCCTCTTCCTTTTTTCCTACCACTTCCATTCTACATACTATTTGATAATCTTTTGCAAGGCTTCACCTCGCTTCATAGATTCTGCCATTAAGGGCTTATCCGTCCAATCAAGGAAAACAAAAAGTTACCTAATGATCGGGTCGAATGTAAGAACTCAGGGTTTTTGTTTTAATTTCCTGTTGCATGAAATATTTTAGATCTGAGGTATGGAAGGTAAAGCAAGAGAAGAATAGCAGAGAGCACAAACTTTATGATTCTTTTTTTTTTTTTGGTCCGGTCGTGGGGCCTGAACTCTGGGCCTGGGTGCTGTCCCTCAGCTCTTCAGCTCAAGGCTAGCACTCTACCACTTGAGCCACAGTGCCACTTCCGGCTTTTTTCTTTTTTTGCTTATATGGTGCTGAGGAATCGAACCCAGGGCCTCAGGCATGCAAGGCAAGCGCTCTACCACTGAGCCATCTTCCCAGCCCCATCCGGCTTTTTTCTTATGTGGTGCTGAGGAATCGAACTCAGGGCCTCGAGCATGCAAGGAAAGTGCTCTACCACTGAGCTACCTTCCCAGCCCCAACCTTATGATTCTTAAGGGCAGAAACTAATGAAAACATCTTTGGGCCCTCCATACAGCCTGAATTAGCCAAGGCCTTGGTCATTTACCTAAATATGGTCCTGAGTAGCTCTTCTATATAGAGACAACAGTGAACAAACAGACGGTGCTTGTCCCACATTTCTCATTCTCATGGTATGAGAGGAAATGGAATTAAAAATATACATCAGATGAGCAGAATAGCTCAATAACTACATACATATGACCATATAAGATGATGCTAAGCAAAATGAATTCCAAGATATGAACACAAGAGGTTTTTCTTTGTTGTTGTTGTTTATTTTGTTTATTTTTTTTGCCAGTTGTGGGCCTTGAACTCTGGGCCTGGGTGCTGTACCTCAGCTCTTCAGCTCAAGGCTAGAACTCTACCACTTGAGCCACAGAGCCACTTCTGGCTTTTTCTGTTTATGTGGTGCTAAAGAATCAAACCCAGGGCCTCATGCATGCAAGTCAAGCACTCTACCACTGAGCCACCTTCCCAGCTCCATGTTTTTTTTTTTTTTTTTTGGGTCGGTCGTGGGGCTCGAACTCTGGGCCTGGGCGCTGTCCCTCAGCTCTTCAGCTCAAGGCGAGCGTCCATGTTGTTATTTTTAATGTACTATGTGATTTCTTGTTTCTTTTGTGTGTTCTTCCTCCTATGGTTTATTCCCTGTTGTATTTGATTTTAGTATCCTGGGTATTGTATATACGTTAATCTGAATTAGGGAAGGGAAGGAGAACAACTAAATGGTGAGATAAAGGACAAGGAGGGAATCAATGAAACAGCCATACTCATACATAAGACAGTATGCTGGAAATGATCTGTACAACTTGGGGAGGCCTGGCGGGGAGGGAAAGTGGGAGAAAAATGAGGAAGAGGGTAACAAGTTTGACATGAAATGTACCTTTTACCTTACTTATGTAACTGTAACCCCTCTGTACATCACCTTGACAATAAAAAATTTTTTAAGAGTAAGAAGAAAAAAATATGTACATCAGAAAATAAATTACCAATTGAAGCAAGTGTGATGAAGTAAAAAATAACAAAAACAACTAAACAAAAATCTTCTCAAGGAATCCAGACCTGCAGTCCTCACCTAGCCTGAAGATCAGGGAATCTTCCCCTGGGGATCAACAGAGATGTAAATATAGATAAGGGGTAAAGGAGACACACAAACATGTTGTCCAGTGCCTTGTAAATCAGATTTCACTAAAGTCTGTTGTATTTTAAAAACAAAGTAAGGGGGCTGGGAAGGTAGCTCAGTGGTAGAATGCTTGCTTTGCATGCATGAGGCCCTGGGTTCGATTCCTCAGCACCACATAAGCAGAAAAAGCCAGAAGTGGTGCTGTGGCTCAAGTGGTAGGGCACTGGCCTTGAGCTGAAGAGCTGAGGGACAGTACCCAGGCCCTGAGTTCAGGCTCCATGACTGACAAAAATAAATAAATAAATAAGAAGAGATGTGGGGAAAATTCTGGAAATCTCTTTCATTTTACAAATAATGAAATTAACATCCCCAGATGAGCTGCCACAGCCACTTTTAAGTAGGACTCCTCTAGGCTTCTGGCTTCCAGCCTTTGACTATATAGCAAAGAGAAGTTTCAAGGGATACTAGAGACTTCAGTTTTGAAATGCGTCTATAAGAGATAGGGGATATGGCTCATATTCAACTTTTCCTCGCATTTAAATGGTATATATAATGGGTTGGGTATAACACATTTTTCAAAACTGAAGAATGGCTCAACATGTCATTTTGACCAAAATGTATTTATAAACCATATACAAAGAGTGAACCAGGCAGACCTTTCTTTCTGATGTCTACATGAAAAGTGAAAACTGAGTTGCATTAAGTGATGACAGTACTGTGGTAGTATGACAGTTAATGGAGTTTTAGGGCAAGGGCCCTGTCTCTAGCAGTCCCAAAAGACTGGGTATGGCCATCAGTCCCATTAGAGAGAAAGGAAAGAAATTTAATTCACCTTCCACCTTCCTGGTATTGATGTGAGCCTTATGCCAAAGACTGGCAGCTCTGGTCTGTAATCCTAGCTACCCAGAATGCTGAGATATTAGAATGGTGCATTAAAGCCATCTCATGCAGAACAATCCCTGAGACTCTCATCTCCAATTAGCCAGCAAAAAGTGTAGGAGGTGTGGTTCAAGGGGTAGAGCACTTGAGCAAGAAGTCAAGCAAGAGCCCATAGCCCTGAGCTCAAACCCCACTGGAATGTGAGTATGTGTGTGTGCACATGCACACGAGTGCTCACGTGCACACGCACACACACATACACACACATGAAACAGTGGAGGATGTGAAGCACAGGGGAGAAAGTTACACATACTTAAGTAGTGTTGGTCAAAGGTGTGGTATCTGGCAGAACACTATCTCATGATTCCTCAGGCAGGGCCCCTTGGGAAAAGAAAGTCATGGCTGTCTGGGAGGATGAATTCTACACTCTACTCACAAGATGTTTTTCCATTAGTCCTGTCTTTCCCAACTGAAATCAGTGATGACTGCAGAAGACAATGGCTTAGAGCAAAGGTGACAGATGCCACATGGAGGCAGAGATTGCTGAGTTCTTCTCCTGTTTTTAAGTTAACTTCAGGACTGAGTTTTTAGTTTTTAGTTTTAGCTTTTCAGCTAAAAGTGGTTTTAATCCAGAGTGTCTATATACAACTTACATCCATTTGTCCCAAAAGAACTACAATTAACCCCAAACTCTGATTATTACCATACCTGAGCTTTCCTTGCCCTTCACAGAGATAAGCAGCAGACTTTGAGTAAACAGGCTGCTACTTTTAAGTGATTATGAAGCCTCCTGGGAATTCACCACTGCTTAAGAAACTTTCCTTAGTAATTTTCCCATTTTCTTTGAACAACACAGCTATACTAAGTAAAAGAAAACACTCCCATCTTCCACTATTGCTTAGCTTTTCCTCTCATGAAACAAAGTAGGTACAGTGTTAGTGGAAGGCTTGGTAAAAGCAGAGGAAAAATCTCCATCCTGGTCTATTCTGACACCTGCAAACTTAGAAGTGAACACTGGCAACAATTCAAGAGCTTTTACTATTACTATGATTTAAAAAAAAAACACAACAATAATAGAAAGTTTTCCAAATGTAGCCTGGTATGTAATTCTCAGAAGATGCCTCATTGAAGAAGAAAGAAAGGATTTTATTTATTTCAGATTAAACCTTCCCCACCTCATACCTCTTCAAAGGACAAAAGATTGGAAATATCACTTCAATGAAAACAAGATCTCTCTGCCTTGCCATGATTCTTAGCCCCTGCTTTGTATTAATCCTGCTGTCTCTGCAAAGAAGCTGCTTCGTGTAAACATCATAAAAAATAAAATAAAAGAGTTGTATTCCAGACAATGAAATCAGTCACTTACCCTCAGGCATTTCTAGGAGGCAGGGGACAAAGCTGGCAGAATTTTCAACCTGTTGCTATAGTAGCAGAAAGAATGTGATTTAAGCAACTCTGTAGAGATCCATATCCAAATCCCTCCAGCTCTTGTAGAGAACATTAACCCTTCACTGTCCTTTCTTTGGAACAGAAACACCTGGAAGAAACTTAGATTTTTCTTAGAGCTGGATGTAATTGTCACAGCATTCACTCATTCTTTTATTCATTCTTTGCCTATTTATTTAGATTTTGTTTTGTTAGCTTCTATATTTTCATTGTCAAATAAGGCAGTCATCACTCTTGGTACTGAGCAAAGAAGAAGGATATTAAATTATTGCTCAAGTAACAATACAGTATGGAGCAGTAGTATATATGGGAGACATGAAGTTTCCAAGAAACATCACTGTAAAGGAAACAACTTATCCTAGATAACCAGCTTATCCTTTAATTATAGCAGACTATATTCTGAACCATACAATTATTTGATTGCTTGCATATATTAATTTGACAATACCGAGAGAAATACCTGTTCTGGTACTATCACATTTCTTACAAAGTATTAGTTCAATTGAGTTGTTTAATTAAACCAATTTTTCTACATTAAATAGAAATAGCATAATTTTTCAGAAAACCACTGCACAGGGCTGGGAAGGTGGCTCAGTGGTAGAGCGCTTGCCTTGCATGCATGAGGCCCTGGGTTCGATTCCTCAGCACCACATAAGCAAAAAGAAAAAAGCCAGAAGTGGCGCTGTGGCTCAAGTGGTAGAGCGCTAGCCTTGAGCTGAAGAGCTGAGGGACAGCGCCCAGACCCAGAGTTCAGGCCCCATGACCGGACCCAAAAAAAAAAAGACTTTTAAAGAAAACCACTACACAGAATTGCCAAGCATGAGGCTGTAATTCTTCATTTAATGTCACCAGCCAACAGAAACGGTAAGTAGGATTCAGCACAGTCACAAGGACCTGAGGGGACCTATAAGACAGTTTCCACTTCAATTTATTGTTACAGTCAAGGCAGTAATGAAGAAACATCAGGAACTACAGTTCAGAAATGATCATGATCCAGTAATTTCTTTCCCTTCTGTTATACCGTGTTAGAAGTCTCATCTTGAAAAAGCACTTCCTTTGCTAGACTTCCTTGTTTCCCATACAGCACAGGTACTAGGAAATCAGATTTGCTACCCTATCCCAGCCCCCAGAGTCACTAGGTAGTGATATCCCAATAAGCTTTGTGAAATAGGTGGCAGAATCACATTGCCAACCAAAAACTGAGAAAATGAGAAGACAACTAATCAGCTAGCTACAAGATATGATCTCAGAAAGGTTATATAATCCTTTGTACTCCAGTTTCCTGAGAGGTAAATCTGATGTATCATATAGATCTAAAGGCACAGAATACTCAATAGCAGAGCTTTGTAAATCAGTGGCCTGTAATAAAATACTCCTTTAAAAATTAACATAAACTAAATATACAAAGGCATTTACATACAGGACTCTAATGTACATTCTTCAAATTCACCCCTTTTATCTTATTTTATTAGCCTGTTACCTTCCTCCTCCTCTTTTGAGAAAGTTTTTAGTGGGTTTCATTATGTTATCTACACACACACACACACACACACACACACACACACACACACACACACACACATAATGTACTTCTATAATATTAATAGTTTTTGCTATGGAGAATATTTGAGAATCTCAATCATATTAGCACATTGATTCCTATCTCAACAAGAGAGACTCAAATCACAAGCAAACAAGGGCCATCAGGAAAAGATATTCTCCTAAACCTCGTACCCTTTGCAATGTACATTAAGCCAACATTGTTGGCCCCGTAGTTCAGACTAGAAATTGGTTAGTTACTTTTTCACCTGAGAAACCTAACAAAAGGATGTCATATGACAAAAGTAATAACTCAATCCTGATAAACACCCCTCCTTGAACTGGACAGTAGACAGCCATCTCAGTGCCTAGCGTTCACATTTTATAGGGCTGGATGGGATGGAATAGAGATCTGTCTACTAGGATTCTAATGGGGTCTCTTCAATTATGAGATGGATTCATGCATTCCTTTGTTGTTGAAATACCACCCAATAGACCACTGCAGCAATGAGTCAGACATATATCCTTGTTACAAGGAACAGATTGGTTTCACAAGATGAATAGTTCTGACTCTTGGTTATGCTGGTCCTATTGTATTCCCAATACTGGACTTAATAGTATATACCATGTTCCAAACACCAGTGAAACTGTCACTGGATAGGTGAAGGTTTGAGAAGTTTCCCTCTAAAAGTACAGATTCTTCACTTAGGGTCCCTGACTTGGATCGCAGAATAAGAATTTCTGGACAAGTAAGTCACAATGGTAAGAAAACTGGGCAGAGCTTGAGTAAATAAGCAAGCAGGCAAGCAGATAGAAAGAAGGCAGATACATACTCAGAGTGTGGGTGCTCTAAAGGAGCCTGCTTACTTACTCACTCAATAAAACCCCATCAAACTTTGTTACTATTATGATTTGTCCAGAAATTCTTAATCTGTGATCGAAGTCAAGGACCCTAAGTGAACAGTCCCTACTTTTAAATGGAAACTTCACAATCCCTAACCTGCATCCAATGACAAATACTATGGTCAACAATATACAATTCCAGACACCAATTTGCAACTGTGACTTTTTTTACCATCTACCATCAGGATGAATTTGCTTTTTCCTTGAAGGTGATATTAATGCTTTTGTTGTTGTTTGTTGTTGTTGTCTTTGAAAGTATTAAAAGTAAGGAGTTCAAGCAACTGGAGTGTTACTTTGCTACGTGTTGGATAGAGTAGAATCATGCACTGTATCTCAGTAATCAAGGAGCTGATAAGAACATGAAAGTATTAGTCTCTAATGCTGGCCAATCAACAGAACTTTGTAAATTACAGATTCCTTACAGATATCTGATGGAATAATCTGACACAGGTCTTGACCTGTTGTTAAAAATATCTCAAAGTAACACTGGCAATCACAAGAATTGAGGTTCCCTTCCCATCTTACCTAATAGAACTAACTCAATCTGGTGACTGACTTTCTTCCATTATGTTGAACAAAGTATTTGTTGATGACATTAATAGATTCAAAAGTATGCAGAGGGATCAGACCCAGATAACTAGTGTATCAGTTAGATATCATTAACACAAGAAACAACTCTAAACAGTAGCTTAAAACAGTAAGCATTTATTATTGCTCATTAGTCTACGGGTCTGAATGGGTTTGTCTGATCTTTGCTGGGCCCACTCAAGTGTCTGAGGACAGATGATTGGTCTAGAACTGCCTGGTTCACATGTCAGCTGGTATGGCAGGGGCTCCAGGCCCCTGGGGTGTCTACATGATAGCTGAACTGACTTCAAAGAGAGCAAGCACAGTGTGTGCCCCACCACTCTGTCAGCCAAAGTAAGTAGTTAAGTCCAAGTGGAGATTCAAGGCCTGGGGTAACAGACTCTACCAACTAGTAAGAAGAGCCTCAAAGTCACATTGTAAGAGAACAAGTTCAAGGAGAATAATGAGGGCCATTTTTATCTATCAACCTATTATACAGTATTATACAGAAAAATGTCCCCTCCAGCCAAATGTAACTTCTAAGTGAGAGCAAATGTTTTTATTCTCATCTCAAAAGGATATAAAGCCTACACATTATAACTTCATCTGCTAGCTTCCATTTCTAGTTTCTGCCTGTATTTACACATATATGAGCACACAACATACAATGTGCTTCATGCTGAAAATCTTAACATCAAACTAAAGCAAAACCTCCCCAAACCTTTTCATCCACATCTTCAGAGATCACTCCCCTCCCCCCCCAAGGATGTAAATGGAGAGGGAGTGATCTCTGAAGATGTGGATGAAAAGCCAGCCTTATGAGGACTTGTTCAGGGTACGTCTATCTTTGACATTACATCCCCGTTTAAGGTATACTTACGGATGAAATGTAACATTGGTCCTGAAGGGTATATCCTCCAAGGGACTGAGCAGCATTAACATGAAGAGGGCTGAAGCATAAGAAGAAATATTACAGGAGAAAAAAAAATAATCTGTAAGAGCAGCAACTGGCCCAGAGTAGCAGGAAACTGGTGTTTACAGGAGGCTACAGGCTGATGCTAATTATAATTTAGCCCTGGGCTGCTGGCTAACCATTCTTTACCTCTGGCTTCCCCTACTTTATTTACCTTTGCCCAGATTGCCACTACTCAAGAAATGCACTAAAACTGCTGAGACTGAATCCACAACTGCTTTTCCTGATCTAGGCTCCAAGGTGTGCAGTCAGGGTGAGGCTTAGCAGCAGTTACGATAGTGTCCCTACTACCAAGGTTCTGTGTTTTGTCTTTTAGACAAACAACCAGGACCTTTTGGCTAGAACTACTCACATTCTTTAAGCACCTACGTGTAAGGTCTGTGACAGCAGGGGTGGAAGAAGAATGAATTCCAGAAACCAGAAATACATGATGATAGAGGAGTGGCCAAAGCTAGGTAGTGCCTGAAGGCTCTTTTGGAAGGAATTCCAGAAAAAAAGGAAGAACTTATAACCTGCCCCAAGACAAAGCTGTCTTACTTATTTTGGTTTTCAATGTGCTTGGGAGAATGAATGAAAAATTAAGCAACAAGAGTAAGTATAAGATTAAAATAAAAAGAAATGCTACAATCATCATCATGATGCTTCAGAAAGGCCAAATTCAAGCAGACACTGCATTTAATTTACTTATGAAGAGAGCCTAGGAAGTTAGGAAAACACGTAACAGGACTTCATCGGACGAATCATTATCCACAACGTTGTCAAACTTGAGTGCTCACACAGGTTGGAAGGGATAGTGATGTTTTTATGTGGTAATAGTACTCCTATGCAAAGGTCCTAAGAGCCAGGATGACTATCAGTGCAGCTGACTCCATGGGTAGCCTGATGTTGCATCTATGTCTTCTCACTTATAACTGGAGAGTCCCAACTTTAAGTTGGACTCTTCAGGTAAAAATGATCCTAAATGGCCTCAACTCCTGTTGACTTTGTCTCAATGTAAGTGGCATTCTTGGATCGGATGATGTGCCAGCTGGCAGGTGGCCAGTTTCTGCTTTTAATTAACCAAAGGGAAGCTAAAGCAGTAAGGAAGCAAACACCAGGCATTATCACCACAGGGCACTGATGACAGTGATGAAGAACTATGGATTCTCTTCAGCAAAAGACATACTGTGCTTTTCATAAATTTGAAAGAGCGATTTGCCCTCTATATAAGGGGATTTCTACCATGCTGGGATCCCTCCCTACTCCATCGCACTCATACAGCCAACTCTGTACTCTTTACATGTAAGAAAGTTCAGGTACAAGCTCTCTGTACAGTTTTTTTGTTGGTTTGATTTGGGTTTGAGCTGTTGTCTACTGTGCTCCAGAATCCTAACTATGTTAAGTACAGGCTGCTCCTTATAGAGAACCCTTAAGTAGCCTGCACAAAGATGCCCCAAACAAACCTATACTGCATTTTCAGACACCTGGGCACAAGTCAAACATATACATGCTTTGGGCAATTTCTGTTGCAGTTTCCTATCTGTTCCTCTGCAAACCTCTAAGCTCAGCATCTTCCTACTCCAATGTAATAATGAGGTAATTCCTCATGGCTGATTTAAAAAAAAAAAAAACAGTGCTGTCTCAAGCATACTACAGAAGCACAGCATCAAAGTAACTTTATACACAACCTTTTAATATGGTAATGTTTTGTACTCTTGGTGCAAAGGCCTCAAGACCCACTTAACTACATGGGTAGCTGCTACTCTATTGGTAACCTCATTTCTTTTCTTGCCAGGTGTTAAAATTTGGGTTAGACCAGGGACCAAAGGCAGCAGTTTTATTCCTTCTCATACCAGTGTAGCCAATGGCTTCCTTTTAGAATAAATATCTGAAGCATAGAAGCCTGTTAACAATGAAGCACTTGATTACTCTGAATTACTCTCTCATCCACAGCAATCAGGGAGAAGTCCTTGGCACCAACCCTATGCCAAAAACCTGCTTCCCAGCCTCCTCCATTTGCCTTCCCACCCTCTCCTCAAAGAACTCTCAACACACATACAAAGATCTCAGTTTTCTCCCTTAAATACCACATGAAGCCCACACTGAACATCAGGCCCACTTCTTCCCCAGAGGACTGAAGATTTAATTCAGCACTTCTATGCTCAAATCTATTTAATTAAACCAACTAATCTTTTAGTGCTTGTCCTCAAACACTACCTCTGGCATTGCTCATTCCACACTGAGCCTGTTAAACAGAATTTTCTGTTTGATTTTGTTTTGAGACAAAAAAAAAATAAAATGTGGTTTTGGGTTTGTTATTTTAGAGCTATGGTAACAATTAGCTACACTTCAATTAGTAAGATTTATCCATGCACTACAATGCCAACAATCCTCAACACTTTTCTTCCTCAAATCCTATTTGGTAGAAGCAAAGTGGTGTTGGGGGATCTCTCCCACCCAACACCCCAATATATTGCACCAGTCAAAAGGTAGATTACACCAATCAGAGGTAAGGATTAAAGCTGTGCTCTAAGGCCAGGCTATCAGGTTACAAGTTCTAATAAATCCTCCTGGAGAAAGACATTTCTTTGTCTTGAGACCACTGAGAATTAAACAACCAAACAAAACAGCTTCAAATCACTCAGAAACACACAATCAAAAGAGACAAGCCAATACTAAAGCAAGTAAAGTGGATGAGGTGATCCTGAATTGGCAGCCCTTACCATTGGGAGTAGGGGCTTTCTGGGCCTCCTGGCCTGGATTCTGGTTCCTCCTGGTGAGGGATGATAGTGGTAAGGGGTCCAGGCGGTGGGTGTGGGTAGAGGTAAGCTCCTTGCATGCTTGAACAGGACTCAGCACTGTCTGCCTGCCTGTCTGCCACTCAGTCCTCTTGTCTGGGTGGGAAGGGCCAAGATGAAAAAAAAAATGTGCAGGTTACTCACTGGCCTTCCCATGCAGACACACCCAGGAGGAGGGAGAGGCAAGGCCGACTGGGAGATTCTTCAGAGGCAGTGCCTGAGATCTGGCTTCTGATTCCCTTTGTTATTACTTCCTGAACTTTGAGCTCTGTCTGCGATGTGTACAGAAGGGAGGTAAATAACACTTGGGTGATTAGATTCCAAGAGTGCAAGCAATAGTTACTTCAAAAAGGACTGTTTAAGTGCATACACCTTTAAACTTAACCCTTAAATATGTTTCTGTTGTGTTGGAGCATTAATACAGGTATTCACAGAAGAGTGAATGGTTACTCTGGGGCCAAGACCTGGAAGAGCCTGGAACAAGCAAACCTGGATGTGATTTCAAACATGCATTTCTAGAGTCTAACTTTCAGACCCTGAACTTTGCTTTGTACAAGAGGTGTATGCTTGAAATAGGAATTTATAAACGGAGATGTTACAAATGGATTCAAACTGTAAATGCAAGAAATTGTTACTGGATATTATGTCCATGAATAGATACTGAAATGAAGCCTGTTAACAAATGTAGGGAATCTTTTAGTAACTTGTGCGTTTGGGTGAGCGTGGGTATTCATAAACCAAAAAACATGGAGAAAAGATAGCTTTTCCAAATGGAAATGCCATGGTAGAGAATTCTGTGGGATGTTATTAGGTGCAATAAAAATGAAAGAAGTGTAAGTTTCTTCACTCTGGCTTCCGATAGCCTTTAATACTCTAACATATATTGGAAACTTCCATGCTCAGAACTTAAGTATACTATGAACCCTTTCTCAGATTTTTTAAATTATTTTTTTGTTTTTGCTTCAAGCGGTACAAGTGGGGGAAGTGGGGATGGAGATCTTTGATTTGGGGAAACACTTATCAAAACTGTTGTATTTTTCTCTCCCAATTTTTTTTTGCCAGTCCTGGGGCTTGAATTCAGGGCTCAGGCATTGTCGTTCAGCTTCTTTTGCTCAAGGCTAGTTCTCTACCACTTGAGACACAGCACTACTTCCAGCCTTTTCTGTTTATGTGGTTCTGAGGAATCAAACCCAGGGCTTCATGTATACTAGGCAAGCACTCTACCACTAAACCACATTCCCAGTCCTTCCATTTTTTTCCTAAATGTAAATTTGTTGAAAGATTATTGTGAAAAATTCGAAGTACTGGGCTGGGAACGTGGCTTAGTAGTAGAGTGCTTGCCTAGTGTGCATAAAGCCCTAGATTTGATTCCTCAGTACCACATAAACAGAAAAAGCCAGAAGTGACACTATGGCTCAAGTGGTAGAGTGCTGGCTAGCCTTTAGTAAAAGAAGCTCAGGGTCAGTGCCTCGGCCCTGAGTTTAAGCCCCAGGACTGGCAAAAGAAAAAAAAATTCCAAGTAGTATTTATCAATATGAAATAAAAGTAAAAATCTCTCTATTATCCACAATGGCCAGGTTCATTGCCTAGAGGAAATCACTGTTAGCAATTTCTTATGTGTAGTTCACAAACTTTCATGCATATAACACATAGATGAATACTCCTTTTAAAATAACATACCTAAGATTAAAGTATACCCATGATGTGCTACCTGGCACCTTTTCTTCAATTAAACTTAATGATACATGTGAGATTTTCCATATCAGTATATAGAATTGCTATTGGCAAGAAAAATGAAAGACAGGTAGGTCTGGGGCTGGGGATATAGCTCCCTGGTATAGTGGTAGAGTGCTTGCCTAGCATGCTTGAGGCTCTGAATTTACAATACAGCACTATAAAAACAAAAAACAGATCTAAAATCTGGGGTTACTGCTTTATGAAAGAGTCTTGTATTTGGGTCACAGTAAGCTTCCTGACTCTGTGGGAATGATTGGTTTCCCATTCCAAGTATGGCTGTTAAACTCCATATTTGATGCTCTCATATCCAATAGGGAAGATCCTAGGATGTATTTCACCATGATGGCAATAGTAATGTGACAGCCTCATCTAACCCTTCCCAAGCATTTATTCTGTGCCAGGCACTTTTCTTAAGGTTTTGTATGTATTGATGTCACCCTTATCCTCCACAATCCATGAAGCCGGTGCTGTTACTATGTCAATTTTACAGAGTGAGAACCACCTCAGAGTTCATGGACAAAAGAAATACTTGAAAAGCACTGCCTGACTGAAGTAACTGGCATCAACAACTGTGATCTTTACAACAATGTATTCCTCAAAGCATCGTTAAATGGACACCATTTTCTGATGGGACCGGTGTTGTAATTGGGGTTCTGTTCCAAGATCTCACCTTGGCAATCGATAAGCCCCAGACATAATAATTCATATCTTCTAATAATCAGTTAAAATAGTAAAATGATGTTCCACAGCAGAGATTTGAGAATAGTTCATATAACACTTTCTTTTAATTGACTAGGTAAGTAATGTTTAAGAAAATTGTGTGGCAAAAAAAAAGAAAGAAAATTGTGTGGGTCTTTTCTAAGCATGCATACTTTGCTATGCTGCTCAGCAATGAGACAGTTACTAAACTATAAGCATAAATACATTTGAGCTCATTTACACAAAAGACTATAACCTATTCTTTAGTGTACATGAGAACACATTATATCATAAATCTGATATATTAATATGAGGTTATAACAAGCAATAAAACATTTAACTAGAAACAATCTGCATTCCTGCCTCTCGAACAGAAAATGTCATCTGAGGAATAATTTTGACAGGCTTATTTCTTAGAAAAACTATGCAGGGATAAGGGGACTCAGCATCTTATTTTATCAATAATTCTACTTTAAGAAATAGAGCTTCAAAAACAGTCCACCGAGTTTTATTCCTTTTAACATAGGTCCATAAGCGCATTTATAGTTTCAGCCACTGACCTGATCTTTCTCCCTCTCCATCGTCTCCCTTTCCAGATAACTTACCCAAGCACGGGAAAGACTTGTAGGTGAAATTACAGAGGGGTAGACTGAAAGACAGGAGGAATAGCAACTAATTCTTACTTAAGATGATTATAGTTGGGGCTGGGAAGGTGGCTCAGTGGTAGAGCACTTGCCTTGCATGCATGAGGCCCTGGGTTCGAGTCCTCAGTACCACATAAGCAAAAAGAAAAAAAGCTAGAAGTGGCGCTGTGTCTCAAGTGGTAGAGTGCTAGCCTTGCACCCAGGCCCAGAGTTCAGGCCCCACGACCGGACCGCCCCCCCAAAAAAAAGATGATTATAGTTGAGTCAATACTATGTAGTCTGCTCTCCTTCCACTATGACAACTTTCAACACAGCACCTAGAAAACGGTAGGACTTTAGTAGTTATTTGAGTATCTGCCCTGTCTAGTTCTCTAATTCAGAGTACTTTAATCTTTATGTCCAGTAGGATCACCACTGATAAAGTATGTTGTTTTCTTATTTGCAATTACATTCAACAGTAACTATCAGTTCAGAAAGAAGTCTACTCCTTGAATAGAGTATGGTACTGCTATCAAACAAGCACAGCTCTAGATTAACTATTAGGGAAAATCAACACATGGCCAATGGTAGTGAAGATAGCATCTGAACTTGAGTTCTCCCTATGCTCTGGTCATGTCAAGGTTGGGAGCTCCAGATTTCTGGAGTCTCAGGTAAGAATATCATACTTGGCTGAAGATTAACTGAAAGATATATAAAACATCATGTATATTACAAAGTGCTAGCCAAATGTTGGATAATGACTACCATTGCTTCTGGAGCTCTGAATGGTGGCAGTGGAGGGTGATCATTGCTTGCAGAGAGAAATCAAGTTGCTTCTGCTATTCTTGATAGTCTCCCTCTATCTGTAGCTGTTGTCAGTGTAGGAAGGTCTATCTAAACTCAAAAGTAGCAGGTGATGACCATTCAAGCAGAAAATGTGGACGCAAACATTTTCTTCCTACATTCCTCTTTTTTTTTTTAAAATTAGATTTTGGGAACTACCTCCTGTTAGAATATTTACAAAACCACTTTTAAAACTTACAATTATAGAAAATTTCAAATGTAAAGAAAAATGGAGGTCCCTCCCCCCACAGTATAACCCCTGCTTTCACTGTATTTCATGTCGGTATAATTTGTGGAGGGGAAGGGGAAAAACAAATCGTTTAACTAGGGATACAAGTGGACCCATTGCAACAATGAGATATACAAGTCGTTTTGTAGAAAACAAACTTTACAACTTTGGTGTGTGTGGGGGGGAGAATTGGGTGGAGGGGTAGGGGGAGGATGGGAAGGGATGGGAAGGGGAAACAAAGGAGGAGGCTACAATACTTGATAAGAAATGTACTCATTATCTTGCCCATGTAATGGTAACCCCTCTGTACAGTATTTTCACAATAAAAAATAAATAAAGAAAGAAAAATGGAGGTAATAATCTAAAAAACCCCTTACACATCACCATTATTTACTGACACTCACACATCAATAATTATTGACTCATTAAAATCTTGTATCACTTGTATCCCTACCCACTGGGGATTATCTTAAAGCAAATTTACAGTATCATTATTCTTTTACCCATAAACACACATATATATATCTGTAAAGACAAACAGTTCAGTGTTTGAACTCGAGATATCCTGCTTTTAAACCCAAAATATTATTACATGTAAAAATGAATTATAACTCCCAGGAAATATTAACTTCCTCTAAATATCTAAAAGGTATTTTTTGAATTTTGTTCAAGTCAATCCACAAATTAGTTGGTAATGTCTTTTTCTTCCATCTTTGCATTTTCCTTGTGATTTAATTTTGGAAGAACATCTTTCTTTGCCATGAAGATTGCCCCACAATCCATATATTGCTAATGGTACATTCCTCTGTCCCTTACATTTCCTCACTGAGTCACAGATCATTGATCAAATTCAGGCTTGATTTTTGGTAGGTATTGTTGTATAAATCTATCAGTAGGCAACTGATCTTTGTTTTAGCTCTAATTTGTGTATGCTTTGCAATCACTGAAGACCAGTCCCTCAATATTACCTCACAAGTATTAGAAATGGTGATTTTCTTCCATTACTTTCTCATTTACGTTAAATTTTTTGTAAGTTCTTTTCTAAGCAGCACATATTGGTTGTGGAAGGAGGACTTCATGGTGACATTTCCACACATGTACCCCATTAAACTCACTTCTTTTATCACTCTCACTTCCTTATTTATTAACTGGGATACTATTGATGTTAAAACTGAGGCCTTGTGAAGGTTAAAATGTGTTTGTAACTTTAACTAAGTATCACTATCCTACAATACTGTGAAATTTGTGAAATGTATGTAATCATTTAAATTCAATAAAAATATTATTAAAAACAAACTGAGGCTGGGCACAATGGCTCATGCTTGTAATCTTAGCTACCTGGGAGGCAGAGATGAGAAAGAATGAGATTTGAAACTGTGTGAAACTTGTGAAAATGTTCACAAGCCAATAGGCAGAAATAGTGATAGGCACCTGTCATCCCAGGTAGGATAAGAAGTGCAAATAGGAAGATTATGATCTAGGCTAGCGTAGGCAAAAGTCACATTATCTTTAAAAAAAAAACCAACTAGAGAAAATGGGGTTAGAAAGGCTATACTAAAGCTACCAGCATGACTATGTTTATTGCAGCATTATTCACTATAGCTAAGCTATGGAACCTACCCAGATGCCCCTCAGTAGGTGAATGGATCAAGAAAATGTGGTATATATGTATATATACAATGGAATTCTATGCCTCCATCAGAAAGAATGGCATTGCCCCATTTGTTAGGAAATGGAAAGACTTGAAAAAAATTATATTCAGTGAAGTAAACCAGGTGCAATAACTAGTATATGTCTAGGATAAGCAGAAAAGGTCAAAGCTATGTACATATGACCATATAAGATAAGTGAAATGAACCCCAAGATAGGGACACAAGAGGTTTTTCTTTGTTGCTGTTGTTTTTAATGTACTTATAATGTACTTTGTGATATTTTGTTTCTTTTGTATGTTCTTCCCTCCTGGTATAACCCCTGTTGTCACTGTATTTGATACCGGTGCCCTGTATCTTGTATATACATTTTTCTGATTTGAGGAGGGGAAGGGAAATAACAAAAATGCTGAAATAAGGATATAGGTTGGCCCACTGTAACAATGATACTCTGTTGAAATGAGCTTTACAACTTTTTGGGGGGAGGGAGGAGTTGGGGAGGTGGGGAAGGGATGCTAGGGGAAAAACAGAGGGGGGAACAATGCTCAATAGGAAATGTACTTATTACCTTACTCATGTAACTGTAACCCCTCTGGTACAGTATTTTTACAATAAAAAAATTTTAATAAAAATAAATAAAAGAGGGCTGGGAAGGTGGCTCAGTGGTAGAGTGCTTGCCTTGCATGCTCGAGGCCCTGGGTTCAATTCCTCAGCACCACATAAGCAGAAAGAAAAAAAAAGCCGGAAGTGGCGCTGTGGCTCAAGTGGTAGAGTGCTAGCCTTGAGCTGAGGGACAGTGCCCAGGCCCAGAGTTCAGGCCCCACGACCGGACCCATAAATAAATAAATAAATAAATAAATAAGTAAAAGAGGGGCTGGGAAGGTGGCTCAGTGGTAGAGTGCTTGCCTTGCATGCATGAGGCCCTGGGTTCGATTCGATTCCTTAGCACCACATAAGCAAAAAGAAAAAAGCCGGAAGTGGCGCTGTGGCTCAAGTGGTAGAGTACTAGCCTTGAGCTGAAGAGCTGAGGGACAGCGCCCAGGCCCAGAGTCCAGGCCCCATGACTGGACCCAAAAAAAACCAAAAAACATAAATAAAGAAAATGGGGTTAGAAGCATGGATCAAGCGGTAGAGTGCCTGTCTAGCAAGTACAAAATATTTAGTTCAAATCTTAATATTATTAAGAAAATGAAAGGGGCTGGACATATGGCTGGGCCATAGAGTATCTGCCTAGCAAGCTTGAGGCCCTGAGTTCAAGCCCCAGTACCAACAATGAGGAAAGATTTGTTGCCAGAGGTAGAGCTCAAACCCAGTGAAAGAAAAAAAAAAGTACTTTGCTGGGTGCCAGTGGTTCATGCCTGTAATCCTAGCTATTCAAGAGGCTGAGATCTGAGGATTGCTGTTCAAAACCAGCCTGGACAGGAAAGTCTGTAAGATTCTTATCTCCAACTAATCATAGAAAAGGCCAGAAGTGGCATTGTGGCTCAACAGGTAGAGTGCCAGCCTTGAACAAAAAAGGAGCTTAGCAATAACACCCAGGTCCAGAGTTCAAAGCCTAGGAATTGGGAAAAAAAAAAAAAAAGGCATGTATTTATCATATCTATTTTTGGCCATGTGTACTATTAGGTAATATATCAATCAGTTCCATTAGTCTATGATACTAAAAAGATTATTAATATTATTTTTAAATATTCAAATTTCTGGAGGAAGCAACTGGGAAAGATTATTTAGAAACCTTTCATTAAAAGGTAGAGAAAAACTGGTGTACCATTATCATCAAGTTTGCTTATACTACTACTTATGAGCGCTTGGACTCTGGTTAAAACTTTTAATCTTCTTGGTCTCAGTTTTCTCATCTATAAATTGGGGTTAATGTCAACATTATAGCTTTTGTGAGAATTCATGACAAAGAATGTAAAGACAGTTTGACAAATAACTGATGCTCAATAAATTATAGCTACTAATTTTACCAGTCTTTTCCCTGATTCCTGCACAGTGCTTGCTCAATAAATATTGAGTGAATAAATAAATGACTAGTTTTACTTTGTCCCAAGCTGATGATGCTGTTAATATTTCAAGAGGCTGAGCATATAGAAGTAAACAAAAAGTCACTAATGATGAGCTTACATTTAATTGGGTGTAGGCATTAAAGGGGCATTCCTTGCTCCCAGTCTCAATTCACAGTCAATTATTTTGACAATAAGTACTATTGGTAACCCATAAGATTGAGGCAAGAGAGAGCAGAAACAACTCTCTTACGTCACTGCAGGTGTGAGAAGAAAGACTTCAATATTCTCTAAAAGAAAGATTTATCAGTATTCCTAACTAGCTGAGCTCTAAAAGAAAGATTTATCAGTATTCCTAACTAGCTGAGGTGAATTAAAGGCTAACTTAATGCTATGATTTGGTAAGTATCCACAAGGGGGGCATTCATGTGTTGAATGGACTGCATCGTTAGCAGGTAGAGAAACCTTTGAAGAGTGGAGCCTAGTGGAAGGTTGTAATATCTCTGAAGGAATGCCCTGGAAGGGGACTACAGGCCTCTGGACATCTCTTCTTCCTCTTTTTTACTTCTTGGATGAAAGGTGAGTTGTTTTGCTTTGCTGTGCATTCCAACCATGATGTACTGTTTTGCCACAGGTTCCAAAACAACAGCCAACTGATCGTGGACAAAATCTTCCAAAACTATAGACCAAAATGAACCCTTCCTCTTTGTAAGTTGGTTTCTCTAATACTTCCTTATAGTGACTAAATAAAAGCTGACCAACACACCTAATTTAGTGGGTGGAACTGTGTCCTTTAAAAGATAGGAAATGCTACTTTCCAATAGTAGCACCACCTAGGAAACCAAGCCTTCAACACATAAAACCCCTACTGGATCCTTAGCAAACCACAACAATATGTGAGACCTTAATGCCCTTCAGCCCAAGTCAAAGGTCAACATCTTTCTTTCTTTTTTTTTTTTTTTTTGCCAGTCCTGGGGCTTGAACTCAGGGCCTGGGTACTGTCCCTGAGCCTCCCTGTGCTCAAGGCTAGTGCTCTACCACTTGAGCCACAGTGCCATTCCTGCTTTTTCTGTTTATGTGGTGCTGAGGAATCGAGCTCAGGGCTTCATGCATTGCTAGGCAAGCACTCTACCACAGAGCCACATTCCCAGGGCAGCATCTTTTTTTTAGAGAAAACTGATGTCTTCTTATATCTCCAGTGATACAGTTCAAGTCCTAGCCCCCAAAACCTATTAATGTGCCCTTGTTTGGAAATAGGTCTTTCAGGGATAATTAAGAGGAGGTCATACTGGATTAGGGTGATCCATCAATCTAATAGTTGGTTTCCTTATAAGAAGAAACCCAATGATATGAGGGAAGGAGGCCATGTGAAGATGGAGGCAGAGATTGAGGTTAAGTTACCACAAGTTAAGGAATACCAAAGGCTGGCAAGCAACTGCATGGTTGTGGATTTCTGGTCTCTAGGACTGTAAGATAATAAATTTCTGCTGTTTTAAACTACCTTTTTGTGGTGATTTGTTCTAGCAGTCCTGAAAGACAAAAACATCCAGTGAACTCAGGCCAAAAGCATGGATCAGTCAGTTTCCCTGTGGCCTAAGTTGATCAATAGGAAAAAAAAGAAGGGGTTGGGGGAAATCCTAGATAGAAGAACCTGAATCAGCTTTAATTTGTCTTACATTAACTGGGCCAACAGCCGACTCTTCAAAGCAGTGCAAGTACTAACAAGTCAGCCTGCCCTGCCTGAAAAGCAAGTGGGAAGAAGCCACAAAACCTGTTGGCACTGAAACTTTGTGGATGAAAATGGCCTTTGTGGGGTTAGGTGGCTTTCATCTTCCTCCATGTAGGGGAAAGGGAAACATTAACATGGGAACAGCACTCTATCCTAGGCTTCCTCTGCTCTGCCCTTATTGTATCCCAGGAACCCTGGGGGCTTAATGAGAACATCATATGCTGGGGAGGTTACCAGTCATGCTGAGACTTAGCACAGTGAGAAGAAATGCCCTCTTTCAGTATGAGTAGAAATCAGCACACGAATGCTGAAGTGAAGAACTTGTCTATGGAGCTGCATCAGGTGGGCTATCTTCACAATGTCACTGTGGGCATCTGTAACAATAGGTGAGGGTGGGTGGATATTCAGAGTCCCCAAACACCCTTTATGAGTCAGGCACTGAGCGGGACACTGGAGTGACTAAGAACAGGCTTCACTCTTACATATGGGAAATGTATGAGGGCTGTGAGCTTAGAGATGTTTGATCTCTTTTCCTTAAAAGTTATCCTAATATTGTTACTGAATATCTGCTCGGTCTGATAAGAGCGATTTTAGAAACATGAAATTTCTTTTCATACATATTTAGTGTTTTAAAACTTAGATAAAAAAATTACTTGCTTAGAGAGAAAATGGTATTTTAATGTCTTAATAGGGTTTATAGTGAAAATGTCTTAAATAAAACTAATATAATTGTTGTTAAAGTTGGGAAAATTGTCATTTTCATTTATTTATTTATTTTATTTATTTTTTTTTGTCGGTCATGGGGCCTGAACTCCGGGCCTGGGCGCTGTCCCCCAGCTCTTCAGCTCAAGGCTAGCACTCCACCACTTGACCCACAGCGCCACTTACGGTTTTCTGGTTTTATTGGAGATAAGAATTTCAATGACTTTCCTGCTCGGGCTGGCTTTGAACTGCTATCTTTAGATCTCAACCTCCTGAGTAGCTAGGATTACAGGTGTAAGCCACTGGCGCCCGGCTTAAAAATATCTTTTACAGCATTGCTCAACTATTCAACAAGACACAGCACTGGGTATAGTATGTTTTCAAAGGAAGATGTCCACACTGCAATTTACCCTCAACTGCAATGGTCTAACATTGGGTCAGTAGTACATGATTTACTCTGTATTTAATAGATGGCTAGTAGGGGGCTGGGAAGGTGGCTCAGTGGTCAAGTGCTTGCCTTGCATGCATGAGGCCCTGAGTTCGATTCCTCAGCACCACATAAGCAAAAAAGAAAAAAGCCAGAAGTGGCGCTGTGACTCAAGTGGTAGAGTGAAGAGCTGAGGGACAAGCGCCCAGGCCCAGAGTTCAAGCCCCACGCCCGGACCCAAAAAATAAAAAATAAAAATAGATAGCTAATAATTTTACTAGCCTAGTGTAACTTGCCTAGGGAAAGAATGGCCTCCATTCACACCATCTGTTAGCACTTATTTCAAAGCCCACCCATGCCCCCAGGATCAGTGGGGCTTACCACAGGATGTACAAGAAATTCCTCTCTGCTTTTCTAGAAAACGAGTCATAACAAGTTGTTTAGTGATGTTCTTAATGGAAGGGGGAAAAAAAGGAAAAGAAGCCATGAGTAAGATTTGTACTCACATTTGGGGTCTGTTTTTATCATTTTCTAATGGTTCACTTCAAAATGGCACCACTAACACAATGGGCAAAAAATACAGATGGGAATTGGAAGACAGTGTGTGAGTGTGTGTGTGTGTGTGCGTGCGTGCGCGCACATGCATGAATGCACGTGAACACGCACTCTGCAGTGAGTGTGCATACACTGACACGAGTAGTGTTCATGCACTGACATAACACACCTCAAGGCTAAAGCAACTCTTTCTCTACAAAGAGATTAATAACCAGCCTTTCTCAATGACTTCTAGAATTGTTGCTTCATGGTTGCCACACATGCTTTGGATATTTGCTGGTAGCAACAGACACATCAGTCCAGATATCTCTAGAGATGTGCACAGAGATATTATGTGTCACCCTGTGCTGATTCCTTTTATTGCTTGTCTAATTGAGATAGGGTTTTCTACAATGGTGAGGTTGGTCTCAAACCCATAATCCTCTTGCCTCAGAGCTTTATAGATATGTAGCACTTTGCCCTCCTGGTGCTAACTTTTTCACTTTTGCTTTTTTTATTTTTTTCTACTCTGGCTCTACAAGGTACTTTTCTAAGCCTGATCTCACTGGCTGAGACACTGCCTAGAAAAGGCAGAGCCAAGACTCCAGCATTACTTCTCAGCACAATCACAGTGTGACACTATTGTAAAGAAGTGATGACAGTTTAAGGATACAGGTGGACCTGTTGCAACAATGAGAAGTACAAGTTGTCATGTACAAAACGAGCTTTACAACATCGGTGCGGGGGGGGGGGGGGGGGGGGGCGGGGGGGGGGGAGAAGGATTGGGATTGGGGAGGGAGGGGGGAGGCTGGGAAGGGAGGTGAAGGGTAAACAAAGAAACAAAGGAGGAGGCTGCAATGCTTGGTAAGAAATGTACGCATTATCCTGCCCATGTAATTGTAACCCCTCTGTACAGTATGTTCACAAATAAAATTAAATTAAATTAAAAAAAAAAGAAGTGATGACAGCCATAGAACTAATATTAAGCAGAACTGTTAGTTCTTAGCCATTTTTCTCCTATACCATCATCCACGGACCCACAGCATAATCAATGCATTTTGAAAGGGGAACTTAATATCACTTCAAAAACATAGCCTTTATACATAAATCTAGCCCTCGGGCCAAGACAACCACATTGAAACTGCTCTCCTAGGATTAAAAAATGCCTTCTCCTTCTCTCTATGCATAGCAGCTGAGGTTAGAGCCACAGACATGAAGCAAAAGGCTCAGAGGAGCCTGCACATTCTAGCCTGACTGCTGTCAGCCACTGCTAACAGGGTAAACAGCCTTCCCTCCCCTCCCCCCTCATTCCTCAACAGCTTAATGAAGATTTGACCTGTCATCTTCCCAGGGAACATACTCCATGGCTGTCTGAGAGAGATTGATTTTCATTCTTTAATAGAACAGTGGATTCTCCGTTAAGGCCAGAAGCCAGCAATAAAATGGGTCATAAACGTATTTATGGGGTTATAACCCCCTTAGAGTAGGCAGCTGGATTTCTCCCAGGCCTTGAGCCTGCCCAAATCAAAACTGAAGAAATCCTGGCATAATCATCAGGGAAGGATAAGAGGCTTGTGGAGGTCATGACTCTCAATAGGCTGCTGCTGCAGACCAGACCTGGTTAGGCTGGGTCCTCCTCCTTGGACTTTGGAACTGATGGGCCTATTTCCCCAAGACCATCTGGCAGCAAAGGAGGAAATACAGCTTGCATTGGAGATTTAGGATAATCTTGAAAAAGTCATATTCACACTCTAAAATGTCCAAGATTGTGGGCTGGAATGCGGTGCAAGTAACAGTGTTTGCCTAGCAAGTATGAAGCTTTGTAATCAAACCTTAATTCTAAAATAAATAAATAGATGAATGAATGAATAAGAAAATGTCCTTAAGGGGCTGGGAAGGCGGCTCAGTGGTCGAGTGCTTGCCTTGCATGCATGAGGTACTGGGTTCGATTCCTCAGCACCACATTAGCAGAAAAAAAAAAGCTGGAAGTGGTGCTATGGCTCAAGTGGTAGAGCTAGCCTTGAGCTGAAGAGCTGAGGGACAGCGCCCAGGCCCAGAGTTCAGACCCCACGACCAGACCCTCCCCCCCCCCCCAATAAAAAGTCCTTAATTCTATAGTATAACATTATAAATGTAAATATGTACACATATCAGAAGTAAGTGCTGATTTTCAATATATGAAAGTAAACCTGTCTATCTTCTTGTTAGCCTGATAGTCTAAAATCTCTCTTTTGGGGATAGGAATTCCAGGCAAGAAGTCATCATTATTCAGATATTAAAAAATATTATATTGTTGAATTGACCAGATCAGCTGAAGTATGTAAAAGTTGTCTTTGTTCTTTGACCTTTTTGTCATCCTCTACAACTTGTCTTTGAAGAATTAAGATGACCGGTACACTATATGTGGGACTGAGAATAGCTAGCTATTTTCAAAAAGGAAGTTATCATATGGGGGAAGATGTCAGATTTGTTCTTTTTCTGATATAATAACACATATGAATCCTTATTAGTATACTAATTAACAAAATTTAGGACTCAACCTATACTCACTAAATTTAAATATGCTACTGAGTACAAACAATATTTATGGTATCTGCAGCAACTGTAATACAGAAATACCCATGAGTGTATTGGTGAAAAAAGTCTTGGGTAATCATTCAGATGTGATGCTTTGCCCACATTCATAATAAAGAAAAGGCCAAATTTTAGTTAATGTTTAGTATAAATATTTTTTAACTTTTAAAACTCATGAATTCCCTCCAGGAGAATCAAGTTATAAACCCTGAGATTGGAATAGCTTATCTCCTATAGCAAAATCCATTCTTCTACTCTCCCTTAGATTTGCTCTTCACAAGTCACAGATACAGCATAATGGTAGTAACTACTACAATAATAGTGACTATCCATTAATCACACTTATATCAATAATTATTGTAGGGGCTTTAAATACATTTTTTTCATCCAATTGGCAAAGCCCCATGAAATTGCTGCTCTTTCCATTCTAATCTTGTGTATAAAATTGTGTATCTGAAAGCTTTTTGAAAATGAATGTATTTTCACATACTAGATAATGATTATAATCCTTTAAGCTAAGCTCATGGTTTTACTTCCAGTGAGAACCAGGTGATTTTTCTTTGTTTCAAGTCAGAAAGATCTTACACTTAATTCTACTAACTGCCCCCTACTTAACATGATCTGAACAGATATAATTTGAATACCATTCCTTGACACAACTTTTTTGGACACAAAGTAAAAGCTGGATATGTAAACATATTCAAATGTGAATTT
The DNA here is from genome assembly GCF_019054845.1 of Dipodomys spectabilis. Taxonomy (NCBI): domain Eukaryota; kingdom Metazoa; phylum Chordata; class Mammalia; order Rodentia; family Heteromyidae; genus Dipodomys; species Dipodomys spectabilis. Next base: position 14,100,229 of record NW_024870834.1, on the reverse strand, counting down.
ATAGGTGGCTACATCAATAAAATAAAAATATCACTGGGTACCAATAGCTCACACCCGTAACACTAGCTACTCAGGAGGCAGAGATCAAAGAATCATGATTTGAAATCAATCTGAGACTAACCTCCAATTAACCATAAAAAAAAAAAAGGCAGAAGTGGAGCTGTCGTTCAAGATGGAGAGTGCTAGTCTTGCACACAAAGCTTAGAGACAGTGTCCATGCCCTGAATTCAAGCTCCAAGACCAGCACAAAAATAAAATAAAAATATCAACTATTCTTCATTCGCATTTTCCTATTTTATTTTTTCTCCCTCAATTCTGGCTGTACATTCTATGCCTGGAAAATGATCACATTGTTAACCTAAAACATCGACTGAAAAGGGGACATCAAAGTGCATTTGAGTGCTAGCAACAGAGAAGGAACAATGAGTGTAACTGAGCATGAATGGGGCGCAGACTTGCTTAGCCACAGAACACCAATAACTCCCTGGGATTTCTCCCGGGAATCCCTGCTCTTCTGGGTAATGCTACTGTGCATACTATTGCAAAAAAAGTTCTACCAAAAATCCTATTTGAAGTAGGTAAAGTCAGACACTTTTCAGTGAATGAAAACTCTTCATTTTGGAATCAGTTCTTTTAATTATGCTACAGTGATATATCATCCTAAAATCTCTAAGTTTTCAATTACAAAGATTTACTTTGCCCATGACACTTCTGGAGAAGGAGATGCAGCTGCCCCACTTCTCCAGAATGGCATACTCATTCCTAGTATTAGTAGTCACTGGCCTAAAGTTCAGATAGAGGCCCAGAGAATATGTGTTTAAGGATTTAAAGGCATAAATTATGCCCCAAATTGCTATATATGTCCTACCTTGCTTGATCCATATATATGTTCCTAACAATCTTGAAGGCCAAAATAGAATTTCAATTTCTTACACTCTTTGAAATTCACAGAAAAGCATCACAGTGCACTGAGAGGTGAGAGCCTGTTACCTGAAGCCTGCCCCCTACTTTCTCCTCTCCCATGTAGCCCCTCACGTCTACGGTCGATTCCTAGCCCCACAGTTTAATGGTGACACACCAGCAGAGTGGTCCAAGCTTGAAAATATAGGTGCCAGGAAAGGTCTTAAAAAGGTCTCTGGGGCTGGGAAGGTGGCTCAGTGGTAGAGCGCTTGCCTTGCATGCATGAGGCCCTGGGTTCGATTCCTCAGCACCACATAAGCAAAAAGAAAAAAGCCAGAAGTGGCGCTGTGGCTCAAGTGGTAGAGCGCTAGCCTTGAGCTGAAGAGCTAAGGGACAGCACCCAGGCCCAGAGTTCAGGCCCCACGACCAGGCTCCCCTCCCCCACAAAAAGGCCTCTAGCTGTCTAAGCAGAGGATTCTAGAGTCTAATCGTGGCAAGCGTGGAGAACACTAAGAGGTGGCTCTGGCAGAGAAAAGGAAAGCCATGGAAATCTGTGCTGCAAGTGACATTTCAGAATCCCCAAAGCAAGTCACATGACAAAGCCCAACGTCATCAGGTCAGGAATACCACCCTGTTGTGAGGGTCACCGATGTCCCAGGGAGGCACAAGGAATTTCCCCCTTGGTCACCAGGACTGAAGGTTGAAAGAGGGAGGACAAAGTCTAAGAGCTGAAAGTAAAGATAAAACAGCTCACAACTTGGTGCTTTCCAAATGTAGCAAAATAACCTGGAGCCTTGCACATAGCACTAGAAAGAAGTGGGAAAACTGGACTGCAATATACCAAAGTGGAAAATGTCCCTGCAATGCTAGCATCCTCTGCCGGAAAAGCACAATAACCTGGTAAAAAGGAAAGCAGCGAGTTTCCAAGGATACATTCCATCTCAAACTAATGTGTTGCTTGAGGCAACCAATTTGTACAAACAAACCAATCCTGGGGAGGGGAGGGACAGCTACTCATGCAAGTGAACCTGGCAGCTCCCCCACCCCCACCTTCTGAATCCTCCTCCCTCTCATTCTATTCCACTTCCCACCCAGCTTTTCTCAGGAAAGCTTTGGGACTCAAGTCTGCAGGGGACTAACACAGACACCAACTGGATGAGCCCGAACTTTGGTTATGAGAACTGAACGAATAGAGGAAACCACTCTTTTATAAAAGCAGTTTATAAAAACTAGTCAACAACATAAATGAAACTTTCCTAGGTTTAGCTGGAACTTTTGTGGTTTTTTTGTTTTCGGTAACTTTCAATTTTTTTTTCTTTCTACTTGCTAAGCTCTGGATTTAAAATATGCTACCATCAAAAGAGTTATTCCACATAATGTTCCAGGAATTTTAATTGCCTGGTGTAAAGTTAACCCTCAGAACAAAACTACAGGCTCAGTATTGTTACCAGTATTATTTACATTCTACCATTCAGGAAAGTGATGGTTAATGAAGTTAAATAATTTGCAAGGAAGTGGTATTGCTGATAGCATATCTTGGTTTGTTGGAACTCTTTTTTTCTTTTTGGTGGGCTGTGGGGCTTGAACTCCGGGCTTGGGTGCTGTCCCTCAGCAATTCAGCTCAAGGCGAGCACTCTACCACTTGAGCTACAGCGCCACTTCCGGTTTTCTGGTGGTCTACTGGAGATAGGAGTCTCACGGTCTCTCCTGCCCTGTCCGGGCTGGCTTTGAACGGTGATCCTCAGATCTCAGCCTCCTGAGTAGCTAGGATTACAGGTGTGAGCCACCAGCACCTGGCTGTTGGAACTCTTAACATTATTTTTTATATACTAGGTCTACTCCTGTAAAGAATAAGCAGGTAGCACTATGCCAAAGAAAAGCTAAACATAAGCACCTGACTCTCTTTTTGTGCACAAACAAAAAAACAAATATTTGAAAGACTAGCTCCCTTAAGCAGAGACCACCTCTACCCTGCACACAAATAGACCAGTGCCAAAACAATTAAATCAAGACATCTATCATAAAAAGTTATTTTAAAACTGGCACCAGTTGCTTATGCCTGTAATCCTAGCTACTCAGGAGGCTGAGATCTGAGAATCATGGTTCAAAGCCAGCCCAGGCAGGAAAGTCCATGAGACCCTTTATCTCCAATAAACCACCAGGAAACCGGAAGTAGCCCTGTGGCTCAAGTGGTAGAGCGCTTGCCTTGAACCGAAAGGGGGATAGTGTCCAGACCCAGAGTTCAAGCCCCCTGGCCAAATAATAACAACAATAACAACAACAATAATAATAAAGCCGAAGTGCACAATTAATGCACACAAGAATCTATAGAAACAAAAATGGGGTCAAATTTGTACTGGTTCACAAAAAACTAATTTGTTTTAAAAATATTCTGGTATTCTTCCATTTTGAGGGAGAAAACATTTGTCAAGGAAGATTAAAAATATCTTCTAAATTTGTAGTTAGAGGAAAGAATTTTAAAAATAATTAACTTGTTTTTTTCCCAAAGAATAAGATCAGAAGAGGTAACTTAAGAACAACAAAAATTCCCTGGAAAGCCATCATGGAAATCTGGGCCCCTGACTCTGGTTTCAACTCTACAAGCTGCAGCAGGAAGGCAGAACAGGCAATAGAGAGGCACGTTCATCTTGAAACCTGTACCTATGAGTAGATGATGTTCTCATTCTAACCTTGACAAATCATGACAAGAGAACCTTCCTGAGCATCAAAAAAGTCTGATCAGGAAACTGAAGGTTTATAATGTAACTTCCTATCTGCCATAGGCACTTGTTTCTGAGAAAAAAAAATGAGTCCCAAATATCTAGGGATAGCGTACTGTCTGGGCAGAGTGAACACACACACACACACACACACACACACACACACACACACACACACACACACACACACACACACACACACACACACACACACACACACACACACACGAAAGCCAGGAGTTGAACAAAGCACAAGTAGGGATAACTGTACAGAACTGTAAAAAAAAAAAAAAAAAAAAAAATCCAGGCAGGTTCATCAACATATTTCTTTCTGGGTTTTCTGTTTCCAACACTTTAGCAAAGACATGTAATTCCAAGTAAAATCTGACATTTTATGTGGTTTGGGGTTCATGTAAATTGAGAGCTGAACAGATCGTTTAGAAAAATGTAGTATGGGGCTGGGAAGGTGGCTCAGTGGTAGAGCGCTTGCCTTGCATGCATGAGGCCCTGGGTTCGATTCCTCAGCACCACATAAACAGAAAAAGCCAGAAGTGGCGCTGTAGCTCAAGTGGAAGAGTGCTAGAGTGCTAGTCTTGAGCTGAAGATCTGAGGGACGGTGCCCAGCCCAGAGTTCAGGTCCCACGACCAAAAACAAAAAAATTATATACAGAATACATACATATAATTTCCGAACTTTTCAAAGCCTTTAATAAGCTAATGCCTGATATAGATTTCTAACAGAGGTAGTACAGCATGGCATACTGATGCTCGCAGCATGCTGGTTTTCTTCAAGCTGCTACATGGGACATCCTGGGAAATACTGGGCTCTTAAACCCAATGTTTGGAACACACCTGCCTCTTACCACCTACATATCTCACACCATTCATTTGAGGATTCACTCAACAGAGCATTAAGCATCAGCTACGTGATTCAGCCAGTCTGGACAGTCCTCAGTTTGTCTGTGTGTGTACATTGTAACCCCCACATGTAAATGTATACTTTTCTTGCACATAAAAGAAAACCAAAAGGGAAGCCCACCAATCAATCAGCTTGTGCCACTGTGAATGCTTATGTGTTTTCACATAGGAGACTGTCTCTTGGAACAGCCTTCAAAGGCAGCGGCTTGTTTTCTCTCTTGATCCTCTTGCTGTTTATAAACACTGTAAACCCAGTGGCATCACACAACTACTCATCTGGTGAGGATGACAGGGTGTGCTTGGCTGGTGTAGGCAAAGGGGACCCTGGGGAGACAGGAGGTGATAGAAAAGACAGTAGGGGGCTGGGAAGGTGGCTCAGTGGTAGAGCACTTGCCTTGCATGCCTGAGGCCCTGGGTTCGATTCCTCAGCACCACATAAACAAAAAAAGAAAAAAGCCAGAAGTGGCACTGTGGCTCAAGTGGTAGAGTGCTAGCCTTGAGCTGAAGAGCTGAGGGACAGCGCCCAAGCCCAGAGTTCAGGCCCCACAACTGGAACCAAAAAAAAAAAAAGTCATTTGGGGCTGGGAAGGTGGCTCAGTGGTAGAGCGCTTGCCTTGCATGCTCGAGGCCCTGGATTCGATTCCTCAGCACCACATAAGCAAAAAGAAAAAAGCCGGAAGTGGCGCTGTGGCTCAAGTGGTAGAGCGCTAGCCTTGAGCTGAAGAGCTGAGGGACAGCGCCCAGGCCCAGAGTTCAGGCCCCACGACCGGGCTCAAAAAAAAAAAAAAAGACAGTAGGTTTTATTTCTGAAGGAGGGAAAGCTGGCCTGTTTTCTACTTTCCCTGCCATTTACCCTGGAGAATTGAACCCCAGAACAAGCATCAACACTGCTTTCCAGCACTGCTCCACACCCTGTAATCTAACCAAGGTGAGGGGATTTGTTTGCCTTCCTCCTCTAATTATTCCCTTGGTGAGAAAATGAGAAGAAAGTGTAGGCTGTTCACAGGAGTCTTTCCCTCCACAATTAAGCTGCAATTCAGATTGTCCTATGGGGCTGCCAAATCCCTGCAGAACTCCTACACAGATGACAGAGAGGAGGCAGCAGATCAGCTCACAGCAGCCCACTACCAAGCAACAGGGGCAAGGGAAGCAGGCTTGGTCTGGGACAATGCTCCACACAGAGGTACAACATAGAACATCTGCCACAGCCCTGTTCTTATATACTGTCTAACCAAGGACAGCCCTCCCTGGCCAGCTGTTCTGTGATTGCAGTTCTTGTTTTCTCTGTAAGCAGTCCCTTCATTAAATGCTCTCCAAATAAACCCTTTCTAGAGTGCCATTTGCTTCTCACCAAGACCCTGACCAAAAAAAAAAAAAAAGCAACTGGGCATTAGAATGACTTTGGGAAAGGAAGTGGTACTGTGGCTCTAGTGGTAGAGTGCTAGCCTTGAGCCAAAGAACTCAGGGACAGTGCCCAGGCCTACAGTGCAAGCCCCACAACTGACAGAATGACTTTAGGAAAAGAGAGGTGCTAAAAATACTTAGAAACTTTGAAACACATTAGTAATGGCTTGTTCAGGAGCTGAAGGTATAGCTCAGAGCAGTCATTGCCTAGAATGTGCAAAGGCCCCGGATCCCCAGTATTGCAATGACGACGACGATGACAATGATGATGATCATCATCATGATGACGATGACGACGATGATGATGATGATCATCATCATCATGATGACAATGATGTCAACAACAACGGAGGAGGAGGAGGTGGAAGTGGTAGGAGAGGAAGAGGAGGAAGAAGAGAAAAAGAAGAAATAATAATTGTTGTTGGTGTTAATATCCACTGCAGGGAGGACTGATTTTCATCACTTGAATTACCAAGGATTAAGGCAATTTTTACCAGTGAGAAAGTACAGAGACCACTGAAAAATCACTATGAGCTTAGAGATCCTCACTTTTTTTTTCCCAGTGAGGGGCCCAATTTCCCAAACAATGAGAACCCTGCAGCGTGCACACACGCGCGTGCACGTGCGTGCACACACACACACACACACACACACACACACACATACTGCCAAAGGTCATATAGCTAGTATGTGACAGAATTAGGACTTAAATCTCAATAAGACATCAGAGTCTGAGCATTCTTAGTCAATATACACACTGTATTTTTTCCTCCTTAGGAAGGTTTGGAAAAGAGACTGAAGGCAAAAGAGGCAAAAAGGCTCCATCTCTCTTCCTAATGGCATCAGCTGCTACAGGTGCATTCCTATCATTGAGCTGCTTCCCAGAATGAAAATGGGGTAGTAGGTCATACATTAATTAGCCACTAGCCAGTGGATCATAAGCCAAAGACTTGAAGTACCTGTGAAATCAAAATGCTATAAAGAATCGTGGTTTGGGGCTAGGAAGATGGCTCAACGGTAGAGTGCTTGCCTTGCCTGCATGAGATCCTGGGTTCGATTCCTCAGCCCCACATAAGTAGAAAAAGCTGGAAGTGGTGCTGTGGCTCAAGTGGTAGAGCGCTAGCCTTGAGCTGAAGAGCTGAGGGACAGTGCCCAGGCCCAGAGTTCAGGCCCCATGACCAATAAAAATAAATAAATGAATAAAAATAAAATAAAATAAAGAATCATGGTTTGTGACAATAGAATCTGTGATATATTAGGATACCCTGCAATATTATCAAATACCAAGCGAAATCCTGTCTGAACCCTTTAGTCTATAAGCAGGATCTTCAAACTTGTCCTTAAAAGCACCCAACATGAGTAAATGCTATCCGAATATGAAAACTGACCCAGAGACAAAATCCTAAGCAATATTTTTGAGAAGGGAAAACAAATATTGTTGACACACTGGATAACTTCATACACAATGAAACTAACAGTAATTCTACCACTTTCAGAAGAAAACAACCCTTTCAGCCAAATATTCATACCAAGAATATAATCTTGCCAATGACTTTCTAAACCGTCTATAACATGTGCTTATTGGCAGACTCATACTCCACCTGCAAAGAAAGTGAGTTTTCCATCCTGTGCCAACTGCAAATTTAATAAGTGAGAACATGGGACATTATAGACTAGCAGACAGCTCAATTAACGTATACCTGAAGGTCAAGCATTCACCTGCAAAGTGATTTGTAGTCTGGGTACAATGGCTGAATCCTGACTCTCAATCTGCTTTTTGTAACATTTACTTTCTTGCTGCTTACATCCAGCTCCCTTCTGCTGAAGAGGCAAGGTGTGTGGGTGGTAGGATGAACGACTCAGCCTTGTGAACAGTACAGTTCAGAAGGAAAAAAATAAATTGATAGGGAATGGTGCTTGTACTAAACAGCCAGAAAATAGCACATTAAAATACTCTGTCAAAAATGTTTCCCCTTATGAATAATTAGTCAACCAACCAGCTAATTTGTTTATACATTTTTCTCAGTGCAATTTCAAACCACTCTGGATGCTATATATTTTTTTTTTTTGGACTGGATGACCACACCTGAATTCTGCAAACAAAATTGGCTGTCAGGATTTAAGAAGACTTTAAAGAGGAACTAGAAATGTTAAAAAAAAAAAAAAAGAAAAAGCTAAAAGTGTTTTGCAAAGAACTCTGCCTTGGAGGCCTAGCTTACCAGTTGAGTCAGCCCCAGAAGTCCTGCGGCTTGCCTGTTCTTCTGCATTGATGAACTGTAGGTCTGTGTATGAAGGGCCAACACTAGGACTGCTGGTATCTTCAGAATGGGTGGTCCAGCTGCTCTCGGAGGTCAGAGGACATCTTCTCAGGGACTCAAAGGAAGGGCATGTCCAGCAGGGCATGGTCAATGGAAGAGCTGGGGACAAGACCAAAACCAACAGTGACAGTAAGTATAATTAGCAGCCATTTGTTTTTCTTTGGTGCTTGTGTTGCTTTGGTGTCATTCACAATCCATGTCAACGGTCATAAAAGGCAAGGACAGGAAGAGTCATAGGGCTACAGACAGGGAAATTGACTGAGACACTACGATGAGTCACAATTAAATCAGTATTAAAACTCAGGTCTTGAATAGAGAGAGGTAGGCAGTACAGTAATGACACTCAATGAACATATGTAAAAATGGAATCAGATAACTTGAGGGGATAGGTATTATTGAGATAGATGTGGGAAGAATGATGGAAGGGGTGACACTGATCAAGATGCACTAAACTCGAATTGTAATCTCTTTGTACAAGTATCTGAAGATAATAGAAAACCTCAGGTCTCAAGAACCTCAAATCTAAGCAGAGATATAGCACATGTGTGTACATATACAGAGTAGCTATATGACTATATATGTACACACACGTGCTATGTCTCTGCTTAGTGTGATTTTGAAAATCACTGGAAATTCTGCAGACTGTTAGATATGCAATTGAAGGTTCACTGAAGCTGCTAACCTGCATGAAATCCAATGAAAATTATCTTCTAAGGGAGAAACATACAACCTTAGTCTAGGGCACCAAATCAACCTTTCAAAATCACTTCAAAAAGTGCTTTTTTCTTTCTTTAATCAAACTTCCTAATTCTCTTCAATTGTCTACAATTAACTTGCTCAACATCTGCTTTCTCCATGGTGCTGCACAAGAAATCATAGCCCTGCAAATCTACCAAATATTCAAAAGAGCGCTATCAGGGAAAGAATAAAAATGGAAGAAGCTACTGTTTACCAAGTATCCACTCAAAGGTCAGGCACTTTTACAAATGTTGCCTCATTCCACCCATCAATACCAAAAGGTCAGCAGAAATCTAATTTTACACAGAGGGACCTAAACTCAGAGGTTAAGAAAAGTGCCAAGATAACACAGCCAATTTTCCTGGCTGGAAATAAAACTGTAGTTGGGTTGAGAAACAGAAAGAGAAAACAGATTTAAGAGCGAAGAGAGAAGGCTGGGAGTGGTGGTTCACACTCATAATCTCAGCTACTTGTGAGGTGAAGACTAGGAGGATCTCAATGCAAGGCCAACCTGGGAAAGAAGTTAGCAAGACCCTGCCTCAACCAACAAGCTGGGCATGGTGGTGTGCACCTGTTATTCCAGGAGCTTGGGAGCACAAGCACGAGGATCACAGTCCAAGGCTAGCCCCAGACAAAAATATAAAAATATGAGACGCTGCCAGAAAAATAGCAAAAATGGGCTAGGGTTGTGGCTCAAGTGGTAGGTGTCAGCCAGTGAAGCACAGGGCCCTGAGTTTAACTCCAGTAACTACAAATTATGTATACATATATATGTATATATACATACACACATAAATATATGGTGATACGGAAGAACAATACCTTTAAATATGTGTACACCAATACTTAAAATATGTAAATAAAATTGTAAACGTCCTAGAAAACTACAACTTGTACAATAACTGAATTAAAGTAAGTCAGTCCTTGGAACTTTTCCATAAGATAACTGTCAGGTCAGGTGGTTTTCCCAAAAAGTTCTATCAAACTTCAGTGGGAAACAAAACAAAACAGAACTTTACTCTTCTGAAATTATTGTGAAGTACTGAAAAGACACCCCATTCTACCCCTGCCCCGCCAACATCCACATTTGTTTTGCAAGGTCAGCATTTTCTTAATACCAAAACATGGCAAAAAGAAAAAACCCCACAATTTATATTCTATAAAAGAATTACAGTCTAACTTTTTTTGTGTGGTAGGACTGGAGTTTGAACTCAGGGCTTTGTGCTTCCTAGGCAGGTGCTCTACCATTTGAGCTATTTTTTTTTGTTTTTTTTTTGTTTGTGTTGGTCATGGGCCTGGGCACCGTCCCTCAGCTCTTCAGCTCAAGGCAAGTACTCTATCACTTGAGCCACAGCTCCACTTTCAGTTTTCTGGTGATTAATTGAAGATAAAGAGTCTCATAGACTTTCCTGACTGGGCTGGTTTTGAATCATGATCCTCAGATCTCAGCCTCCTGAGTAGCTAGGATTACAGGCGTGAGCCACAGGCACCCGGCTGAGCTATGATTACTTTTGAGACCATGATTCTCCTGTTTTCAATTCCCACCAAAGCTGGAATGACAGGTGTATCCTACCATGCCCAAGATTTTTTCATCTGCTGAGTTCTCTAAAATCTCTTTTCTGTTTCCAAGGGTGGAACTGGAACCACAATCCTCCCATTCTAAGCTGCCTGAACCGCTAGGATGACAGGCACAGGCCACAGCACCCAGATACCATTTGAACAGAGCTTCATAAACAATTTTGTTTCAGCTGCTTTTGAACAGCGATCCTCTCCATATCTGCTTTCTGATTAGGATGCACAATTTAAATCAATGCTGTCTGGCCTACAACTAATCCTGATCGTGAACATAGATGTTAAAATTCTAAGTAAATTATTACTTCTGTGTGTGTGTGTGTGTGTCCTGAGGATTGAACTCAGGGACTGGATACTGTCCCTAAGCTTTTATGCTCAATGCTAGCTCTCTACTAATTGAGCCACAGCTCCACTTGTGACTTTTTAGGGTAGTTAAATGGAGATCAGTTTCACAGACTTTCATGCCTGAGCTGGCTTTAAACTGTGATCCTCAGATCCCAGCTTCCTGAGTAGCTAGGATTACAGGTGTGAGCCACTGGTGCCCAGGTTTGTTTGTTTTTTTATATCTAGTATGTGGGCTAGGGAAGTAACTCAGTGGTAGAGCACTTGCCTTGCATATGCAAAGTCCTGGGTTCAATCTCTAGCACTGGAAAAAAAAAAACAAAAAAACATTGATTTTTTTTTTTTTTGCCAGTCCTGAGGCTTGAACTCTGGGCCTGGGCACTGTCCTTGAGCTTCTTTTGCTCAAGGCAAGCACTCTACCACTTCAGCCACAGTGCCATTTCCAGCTCTTTCTTTGTATGTGGTACTAACGAATTGAACCCAGGCCTTCATGCATGTGAAGCAAGCAGTCTACCACTAAGCCACATTCCCAGCCAATGTGATTTTTTTTGAAAGGAGAATTAAATCATAACTAAACAGAATTTATCAGACTTACACAAAGATATTTTAACATATTTTAACATTTTCACATATTTTCTTTCATTATTGCTTCCCTAAGGAATCATCTTATACAGTTTTCCTCTCTTTACTTGTTAATGGAATAACAAAGCCAGGAAATTGAAATATAATCTACCAATCATTAGATTTCTCCAGTTTTACCTATACTCTCTGTGTGTGTGTCGGGGGCGGGGGCGGGGGTGCTTAGCGGTATGCAATGTTGCCAATGGGTAGATCTGTGTATCTAGCACTAATCCGGATACAGAACCACTCTATCTATCCCTCATGTCACCTTTATGAACACTCATTTTCCTCCCATTTGCCTCAGCCTCCCTGTTCTATTCCCTACCACTGGCAACCACTAAGCAAGTTTTTGTTTCTGTAATTTTGTCTTTTCAAGCATGTTATTGTGAGGGATAATAGTGATCACCAACTCACTTGGATTGAGAGGTGCCTGGGGGATTGGCAAAGCACACCTCTGAGGTACTTCCAGAGGTGATTAGTCCATGACAAGTCCAATGACATCCATCTAGCAAAGGACTTCTGAGATGCTTCTCACTCTGACATATTATAAATAAAGCTGTATGGACATGTTTCCATTTCTGTGGCGTAAATCTTCAATAGCACAATTGGCAGGGCCTGGGCATCAGGATCATGCCTGTAATCTTAGCTGTTTGGGAGGCAGAAATTGAGAGGACCAGATTTCAAGATAAGACAGACAAAGAGTCAATGAAACATCATCCCAACAAATAATCTGTGAAACATGGTATGTGGTCCCAGTTATACAGATGGTAGAGATAGGAGAATCCTGCCAGATTCAGCAAAAATGTTGCTATCTTATCTAAAAAAAAAAAAAAAAAAACAACTAAAGCAAAAAAGCACTGGGATATGGCTTAAACATTAGGGTACCTGCCTAGCAAGGAGAAAGCCCTGAGTTCAAACCCAAGTAACGTCAAAAAGAAAACGTACACTGGGAACCAGTGGCTCATACCTGTAATCCTAGCTACTCAGGAACTGAGAATCACAGTTCAAAGCTAGCCCGGGCAGGAAAGTCTGTGAAACTGTTACCTCCACTTAACCACCAGAAAAACGGAAGTGATGTTGTGGCTCAAGTGGTAGAGCACTCACCTTCAGCTGAAGAGAGCAATGACAGCACCCAGGCCCAGTGCAAGCCCCACAACCAACAAAAGAAAAGAAAAAGTGCAATTGTGGGAACATATGGTAATTATATGTTTAGTTTTATAAGTAGTTATTAAACTATTTTCAATAGTAGTTGCACCAACTTAGATTCCCACTAGTAATTTATGAGCAATCTAATTGAGCAATCTAATTTCTCTGTGTCTTCACTAGCATTTAATATTACTCTTCCTTTTTATTTCAGCCTTTCTGTTAGGTGGTAGATTTTTCTAAAATTTGCATTTCCCTAGTGGCTTATAATAATGAATCTCTTTCCCTCTCCCCTCTCTCTTTTTCTCTCTCTGTCATGGGGCTTAAACTCTGGGCCTGGGTGCTATCCCTAAGCTCTTCAGCTCAAGGAAAGGGTTCCACCACTTCAGCCACAGTGCCATTTCCAGTTTTCTGGTGGTTTATTGGAGATTAGAGTCTCATGGATTTTCCTTGCCCAGGCTGGCTTTGAATTGCAATTCTCAGATCTCAGCCTCCTGAATAGCTAGGATTATAGGCATGAGCCACCAGTGCCCAGCATGAATCTCTTTTCATGTGCTATTTGCTATTTGTATGTGCTTTACATGTTGATGCCTATTTCCTATTCTTTTATTGTTATTATAAAGATGATGTACACAAGGGTTACAATTACACAAGTCAGGTAATGAGTACATTTCTTTTTGGACAATGTCACCCCTTCCTTCATTTTCTCCCAGTTTCTCCCACCCATCCCCACCCACAAGTTGTACAGTTCACATTTAACACAGTTTCTACAGAGTACCACTGCTACATTTGTTTCCTCTGTGTCCTTGTTTACTCTATGTCCTTGTAACCCCCCTCTTACTCCTCCCAAAGATGGATAAATGAACAAACAAGATAAAAAAAGAAAAAGAAAAACCAAAAAACCCTCTTGTTTCCCTTTCCTATTTTTTTAACTGAGTTGGTAGTTTCTGGTTGGGTTTTAGATTTTTGCTTTTTTGGTATATTGTAGATACTCTTCTTTTTTTTTTTTTTAAATTTAATTTAATTTTATTTGTGAACATACTGTACAGAGGAGTTACAGTTACATGGGCAAGATAATGCGTACATTTCTTACCAAGCATTGCAGCCTCCTCCTTTGTTTACCCTTCACATCCCTTCCCAGCCTCCCCCCTCCCGATATATTGTAGATACTCTTCTTTTATTGGTCATGTAGTTTGAAAATATGTTCAGGCATTTGTCTCTTTATTTCACATGGTCTTTTGCAAAGCAAAGGATTTACATTTTTTTTGTTTGTTTCTTATTTTTTTATTTATATTGTGAACATACTGTACAGAGGGGTTACAATTACATGGGCAAGATAATGAGTACATTTCTTGTCAAGCATTGCAGCCTCCTCCTTTGTTTAAGGATTTACATTTTGATGAGGACCAATGGATCAAATGTCACAGGTATGTTGTATGCCTATTTCCTACTATGTATATAGTAATGTACTATATAATGATTTAAGATTTCTTGCCTCCAGGGGTTAATAGTGCCCTGTTGAGAATACATGGGTTAACATAAGAGAAATCAAACAATGCAATTCAGTATACTAATGTATTAAAGAAAAAATTTACTTCATTGTCATAATATAGGAAAAGCACTAAATATTTTGTATTGTTATTGTAAAGGCGATATACAGAGGGGTTACAGTTATGTAAGTTAGACAATGAGTACATTTCTTTCTGAACGGTGTAATTTAATACCTATTTGTGGAGTCGTTTTTGGCAAACTACAATGAAAAGAGACTCAAATGGAGTAATAATCGAAAGAGATGACAAATCAGAAGAGATTCAATCGAATAGATATAACAATCTGAAGAGACTCCCAAATCTAACAGATGGTAACTAGAAGATACTTCTCAAATCTAACAGGGATGGCAATCCGAAGAGATTCTTTAAATCAGATAAGTCAGTAGAGTCTCCTAAATCTAACAGATATGATGATGAGAAAAGACTTCCTAAATCTAACAGAGATGACTAAATTCTACAGTTGACGTCACACAAAGTTGAGTAGCTTCCTTTGAAAGCTTATCTGGTGATATTTACTACTCTACTCTGTTCAACATTGTATTTGTGCTCAGAGTGTGTGGTGACACAGGAAGTGAAAAGAAGGGAAAGAAACAAAACTTTCATTATTTGTAGCTGACACGTTTATATTTATATATGATAACAAAAAGGTCCTACTAATCAATCATCAAGTAAGTAATTTCTGAAAATCAGCAAGATTTATGTAGAAAATAAAATAACAAAAATGCAAAGCATCTATAATAATAAACCTAACAAATAACCTAAACAAAATAATAAACCTACCAAAGCCTCAGAAGAGGTACTTCTAAAGTTGGTTAACAGATCAAGAAGATCTAAGTACATGCAGACGTATATACATGGACTGAAAAATTGTTTTATAGATTTACTACAATCTCAATTAAAATCTAAACATGCAGTTTTGCTTATGTTAACGAGAAATTACCCTATTTATATTTGATTGTTTTTTTTGGGGGGGGGGAGGGTCCAGTAGTGGGGCCTGAACTCTGGGCCTGGGCACTGTCCCTCAGCTCTTCAACTCAAGGCTAGTGCTCTACCACTTGAGCCACAGCGCCACTTCTGGCTTTTTTCTTATGTGGTGCTGAGGAATTGAACCCAGGGCCTTGAGCATGCAAGGCAAGCGCTCTACCACTGAGCCACCTTCCCAGCCCAAATCCTGCAATTTTTTTTTTTTTTTGTCGGCCGTGGGGCTTGAACTCTGGGCCTGGGCACTGTCCCTCAGCTCTTCAGCTCAAGGCGAACGCTCTACCACTTGAGCTACAGCGCCACTTCCGGTTTTCTGGTGGTTTATTGGAGATTACCCTATTTATATTTGAAAGAAGTAGAGTTGTTTGCTGTATTTACTGATCCAGGGGCTTGAACTCAGGGCTTGAGAGTTATCCCTGAGCTTTTTTGCCACAGCTACCTTAATGGGATTTTTGGTTGTTAATTGGAAAGAAAAGTCTCGTGGACTTTTCTGCCTAGGCTGGCTTTGAATCACAATCCTCATATCTCAGCCTCCTGAGTAGCTATAATTAAAGGCACAAGCTATCAGTGCACAGCTAATAATTTAATAATATGTAGATATATAAAACAATCAAAATAGTATTGGGAAGACTGGATACCTATTTGGAAAAATAAAATTAAACTTCACACTGTACAAAAAGTATCAAACACAGGGCTGGGAAGGTGGCTCAGTGGTAGAGTGCTTGCCTTGCACGCATGAGGCCCTGGGTTCGATTCCTCAGCACCACATAGGCAAAAAAGAAAAAAGCCAGAAGTGGCGCTGTGGGTCAAGTGGTAGAGCACTAGCCTTGAGCTGAAGAGCTGAGGGACAGCGCCCAGGCCCAGAGTTCAGGCCCCACGACCGGACCAAAAAAAAAAAAAAAAAAGTATCGAATACAGGTAAATAAGTGTTTATTACAGAAGATAATATAGCCAAATACACTTATGATTTTGGAATAAGGAAAAATTAGATTTTCTTTGTCAAAACACAGAAAGCACTCAGCATAAAAATTTTTTAAAAATCAGGGACCATCTGTAGGGTTTGAGTTAACATCTAACACATCATAACCACTAGCAGTTCCTAGAAAAAAAATCCAAATAGCACTCTTAAAATAATGCTAAACATAGGGGCTGGGAAGATGGCTCAGTGGTAGAGTGCTTGCCTTGCATGCACGAGACCCTGGATTCGATTCCTCAGCACCACATGAGCAGTAAAAGCCAGAAGTGTCGCTGTGGCTCAAGTGGTAGAGCACTAGACTTGAGCTGAAAGAGCTGAGGAACAGTGCCCAGGCCCAGAGTTCAGGCCCCACAACTGACAAAAAAAAAAAAAAATAGTAATAAAATAATGTTAAACATTATTGGCAATTTAGAAAATGCTAAATAAAAGCACAACAGAAGCTAAGTAGTGGCAAATGCCTAAAATCCCAGCTACTCAGGAAGCAGAGATCAGGATCATCATGATACGGGGCTCAACATGAGCAAAAAGTTAGCAAGACCCAATCTCAATGAACTAGTCATGGTGGTTCGTACCTAAGGTTTCAGCTACATGGGAGTCTATAGATAGAGGGTTATGGTCTGATGCTAGTTTTAGACAAAAACACAAGAAATAACTAAAATAAAGGGAAAAAACCTCAAGACTTGGCTCAAGTGGTACAACACTTCCTTAGCAATAGGCCCTGAGTTCAAACCCCAGTATCAACTGGAAGAAAGAATGAATGGAAGAAAGAGAGGGAGAGAAAAAAAAATGAGGGAGAAAAAAGGAAAATTAAAAATAAAAAAACAAACTTTTTTTTGCAATTTCTAAATATTTTAAATATATTAAGTAGTTGTACAAAGGAGTTGCCATTCAACAAAGCAGTTTATCATCTGAACATCCTGATCAATGTCACCAGATACTATTAATCATCCAGGTGCAGTGGTGCACTCCTGTAATCCCTGTACTTGGGATTCTAAGGCCAAAGATCAAAAGCCTGACAAAGGCTCCAGGCAAGCCTAGGCTACAGCCAGATCTTGTCTCAAAACAAAATAAAAGATACTACTCTTCTTCCTTCTGACAAACTCACATGTAGGCTGGGAAGTGGAGCCACTCGAATAAAGAGGGAGAGTATCAGGAACTGCTGAGAAAGCAGCTCAGTGCTATCCCATCAGTATGATAATGAATGCATCTAGAGCAGCAATTTCCCCAGCAAGAAATCTAACACCTGCATACCTGGATATAAGAAAACTCAGAAAACAAAAAAGATGCTCATCGAAGCCTATTCTGAACTTTCAATATGTAAAAAATGTTCCAAATGTCCATCAGTAACAGATAGATGAATTATGGTGCATTGCTATAACTACAATGGAATACAAAGCCATAAAAACTTAACTACAGGCAATGAGATGAACAAATCTCACCAGCATATTATATTAAAGAAGCATGTTGGGGCTGGGAAGGTGGCTCAGTGGTAGAGCGCTTGCCTTGCATGCATGAGGCCCTGGGTTCGATTCCTCAGCACCACATAAGCAAAAGGAAAAAAGCCGGGAGTGGTGCTGTGGCTCAAGTGGAAGAGCGCTAGCCTTGAGCTGAAGAGCTGAGGGACAGTGCCCAAGCACAGAGTTCAGGCCCCACGACCAGACCCCCTCGCCAAAAAGAAAGAAAGAAACAAAGAAAGAAGCATGTTATCCAGATGCCAATAACTCATGCTCATAATCGTAGCTACTCAAGAGGCTGCTAGCTTGGACAGGAAAAAAAAAAGCCAGAAGTATAGCTGTGGCTCAAATAGTAGAGTATTATGCTTGAGTGCAAAAAGCTCAGGAACAGTGCCCAGATCCTAAGTTTAAGTCCCACATGTGTGCGCACACGTGTGCGCGCGTACACACACACAAAAAAGGAGCAAGTCACAAATACTAGCTACAGTACTATTTCATTTATACAAAGCTTCAAACCAGACTAGATTAAATGATGTCCCCCTTGTGTAGCTGGTAAGACGGTCAAGTATCAAGCATGGTACCATTATCACAAAGCTCAGGAAGATGCTGATGCAAGCAGGGGAAGGGATGTGGTGAGGAGAAGATGGGATAAGCAGGGAATTACCAGAGGCTTTTGGATGATGATAATGTCCTATTAAACTAGGTGGCTGCTTATTCTGTTCTTTACAGCTTAGCCTGTTTAAAAAAAAAAAACTTTGATTTTATTCAGTAGTGAATAAAATGTGTTCAATCTAACTATCAAATTATAGATTCTGGTTACTCAGAAAAGAAACTATTTTAATTATTTGTAATTTTCCTTTTGGTTTCCTTTCTTTTTTGTTTTTCAAGATCCTCCGGCCTCAGCCTTCTGAGTGCTGTGATCACATTGCTGTGAACCACCATGCTCAGATTCACATTGGTTCTTTTTTAAATTTAGAGAAAACATGTCCCTTGAAAGAGAAACTAAGAATCATGTAGCCCCTGGGAAAGAAGAGACCCCAGAGCTCACAAACTATTCCCATTTGCTATAAGATCTTAGGAGAGTTGGCTTTTTTTTTTTTTAACTCCATAATTGGGTTTCTTCAGGCCACAGGCTTCACTGAAATGAGAATGTGCAGTAATGAGCCTAGATTTGGCTCTTCTCCCAGAGCCACATCTTTGATGCCTGCCACCACCGTGCCACAGCCACTCAGCAATGAACAAAGTAAAAGAAAAAAGGAAATCCTCCTCTATAACTTCTCCGGGTGGTTATGAAGGAAGGCCCTGATCCAGCTTGCCTTGTGTACAAGCTGGACTCAGCCCGACAAGCTGGGGCAAATAACTCAACCCATCTGTGCAGGCATTTTCTCACCTGTAACATTAGGCTAAAAACAGTATAAACCTCACTGGAGAATTTACACACATGTTGACAGAGCACTTTTAGAAAGTGCTCTTCACAAGGTAGTACTACTCAAGATGGGTTAGATAGTGGTAGTTATTATGTCCAGATATATTCCTATGCCCTACTTCAGGTCTCCATCACAATCTTTTTTTTTTTTTTGGGGGGGGGTCCGGTCGTGGGACCTGAACTCTGGGCCTGGGCGCTGTCCCTCAGCTCTTCAGCTCAAGGCTAGTGCTCTACCACTTGAGCCATAATGCCACTTCCGGCTTTTTTCTTCTTGCTTATGTGGTGCTGGGGAATCGAACCCAGGGCCTCAGGCATTCAAGGCAAGCGCTCTACCACTGAGCCACCTTCCCAGCCCTCCATCACAATCTTTTAAAACTAGGTTTTTCTTTTCAAAACTAGGTTACTGCTATCTGTCCCCTGAAAAACCAGCTCCTTTATCCTTTCGGTTGTCCAAAATGGTCCCCTGTCATCCTCAATTCTCCTCCTAGTTGGTCCATTATACGTTGTCAGTCCAACTTTCAGAAGATATGTGGAATCCACTGACTTCTAGCTATCTCTATACTACCACCCTGGACCACGCCACCACCTTCTGCCTGCATCAATGCAGGGGCTGCTTTCTACTACTCCCCCTGTCTTCTTTTCAACCACCTCCCCTCTCAATCACTTCCCTACAGCAGTTTCGATGGCTACCTACTGGATCATAGAATGCTTCCAATGGCTCTACCATACTCATAGTAAAAGCCAGAATTCTCATCAAGCCCTCCAAGGATCTCTGTGCCTGAAGCCCCATGACTTTCCTGCCTCACCTGTCTTTTCTCCCCACATTCACCCTGCACCGACAGGACACTGTGAACACAGCTGCCCATGGGACTTTTCACTTGCTGCTGCTCCTGCATGGATGGTTCATCTGCATGGAAGATTCTCTCCAATTTTTGCAAGACTCACTCCCTTGCTTCTCTTAGGTCTTCACTCATATTTATCCCTCAAAAGGAAACTCCTTGGCCTCATAAATATTTACATAGCCTCTACTCCACATTCTCTTCCTTTGCCTCATTTTCCTCTCCTTCCTACTTGCCATATTACCTGACATGCTTACTCTCTTTTTATTTTCTAGTTTTGTTCCCCCAGCCCGGAATGTGTGCTCCATAGGTCAGGAAAACTCAGCTGTATCATGTGCCTTGAGCAGTGACTGCAATAGGTGGGGTCTGGGGGAGGGGAAGAGTGGGCTTAAAGCAACACTGACTAGATAAGTCATACATGGTGTACGTTGTCAGCTTATACAATGTTTTTCTGTTTCTCCTTTAGTACCCTGGTTGATTAAAATGTTAAATATTTTCTTATATTTTGACATGTCTTTTATTTAAACGTTGATGTCTAATCACTAGGGTTATACGATTTTTCTCTTGCAAAGCTATGAAGGTGCCTATCCATGAATACAAAAGAGATCTAATCCTATTCTTATTGGTGGCTCCCCTCTTTTTCATAGTTAGCGATATGAAGCAGCTGTCCCCAGCACTGACTCAGAGAAGTTCTTATTTACTCCCAGAAGGCTCCATTAGTAACAGATTGCTTAACTGGTGGGTAACCTCAATTTGGGGAGAGCAAGGATCGTAACCAGCTTTCTCATAATTGTATCCCACTACCCAAATATTTGCTGCATGAATGCACTAGTTAATTGATGCATGCTTGGGCACTTTATTGTGCTTTGTGTTCTATATTAATGGTAAGATATGCCACAAATCCTCTCTGGGTGAGCCAGCACATTCTCTGGAAATGGATGTTTTTGTTTTAATATTTTAAGGTTCTTCTTGAAGAACTGAAAAAATTTACCTTTGAGAGCTCTTTCCCTAATCCATGGAATGATGATACCTTTAAATAAAATAAAAATATAGTAAATAATTTTAAGTTTGCTTTTATAAAAGGTAGCCCATGGCTGGGAATGTGGCTTGCCTAGTGTGCATGAAGCCCTGGAACCAATTCCTCAGTACCATAGAAACAGAAAAAGCAGGAAGTGGCACTGTGGCTTCAGTGGTAGAGTGCTAGCCTTGAGCAAAAGAAGCTCAGGAATAGTGCCCAGGTCCTGAATTTAAGCCCTGGGACTAGCCAAAAAAATAAAAGTAAATAAATAAATAAAAGCCCACCATAGGAGTACATATGTGTTCACATATATTTGTGAGTGCATAAATGTATGTATATGTAAGTATATGTGAATTTATATGCTATGCTAAGTACGGATGTATGTGTATACATGCATACATAGATATATGTATATATAGATATATATACACACATCTATATGTTTGTATGTGTATGCGCATATATATATATATATAGAGAGAGAGAGAGAGAGAGAGAGAGAGAGAGAGAGTATAGCAAATGGGGAAACAAACTGATGACCATGGTCAGAAAAAAATAATTTTTATGTCAGTATTGGGGCTTGAACTTAGGGGCTGGAAGCAGTCCCTTAGCTTTTTCACTTAAGGCTGGTTGAATACCACATAAGCCACAGCTCCATTTCTACTTTTTCTGCTGCTCACATATTTTCCTGCCCACATTAGCTTTGAACGTCAATCTTCAGATCTCAGCTTGAGTCAGTAAATAATAAAACAGCATGATGACTAAAAGGCTGGTCTAATTTCCTTGCCTTCTTCTAGTTTAAAACAAAAACTAGTTTCACGGAAGAAACCAACACTCCTGATCTGCCTCACAGCTCACCAGGCCCACTTAAATATTCTGCAATAGGTTTCCTATACACCTTCTATTTTTCTAGCACTAATCCAGTAGATATTAAGCTTCCATCTACTAAGTTGCACATACCATATTCTGGGATAGAGAATAAATTAAGAGATAGGAGGTCCCTGCCTCTCTGGAGACAATTTTTTTTTAAAAAAGCAAAATAACAAAATGTATGGTCTCATTCAAATAGAGAGACATAGACTATGAAGAAACTGAAAGCAGGAAAAAGCTAAAGAAAGGATGTGGAGTGTTTTAGGCTTCCCTGAGGCCATGATCAAGCAACATTGTCTAAGTAAAAATTTGGAGGAAGAGCCCACCAGGTAGAAAATACAGCAACAGCACCAACGAACTTGTCCTGGCACAGTAAAAGACGGTGAGTGTTAAGAGCTGAGCTGAGCCTGGTGCAAAGGAAGGACTCTGTTGAAATTTATTCCTGGGTATGTCCTCTGGAAAGGTCATCATTACATTTAGAAGGAAATAAAAAACAATTCAACGTATTAAAAGAAAATAAGACTGCTTCTGTTGAGGAAAAAAATACATATGCATGCAAAATGCAATAAGTCTTGTCTATGTATTGACCCAACCATTGGGATCTTACTTCACCCTCACCCACCACCCACCCTCAGTAGCCAGAATGAACAACATAATAGAATTCAACCACTGGGCTAGTATCTGGGATGAAATCTCTCAGCTGTTGCTCTTGGCTGACGTCATCTTTGATCCTCACCCAAACAAGTGGTTCTTTCTCTAGTCCCAGATAATTAGCTCCCCCAGACACAATGGGAAGGCCTTAGCCCAAGCTTTTAGGAAGGACATTTAAAACACAAGAAAATGCTAGTGTTTTGCTTCAGCAATGAGACAAATGTTCCGGAAATGAAAGTTTATTTATGTTTGCAATTATGCACATCCTGAAATATCTGTATAATGGGTTCAATTCAGCCTTGGCCTCACCAAAAAACTGCCATATCCTAGGAGGAAGGCTAGGATATAAGATGAGTGCACAGGAAGCCTCTCTTGATAATAGTGTCTTTTTTTTTTTAATTTTGAGGATGAACTTTGCTCTTTTTGTATGTATACTGGTATTTGTACCAGCACTTGGCTGCAAAAGTTTAAAGCACACAAAAACACGTAAAATACACCAACATGAAGTTAGGACTTGCTCAGAGAATCTTTATAAAGACTTTAGACGACAGGTAAGCTGACCACTATATTCTTTATGGTTCACAGTGGAGTTTTAGAGCCATATAATACCTTAGTTAAGTTATTCAAATTTTTGCAGCTAGAAAATGTCAGGAACACCACACTAATAGGCCCAATATGAATAAAAAAACCAGCTGGGTTTAGGTTCATTTTCAAAAATTTCTTTAGCTGGGAGAATGTGGCTTAGTGATAGAATGCTTGCCTAGCATGTATGAAGCCCTGGGTTCTATTCCTCAGTACCACATAAACAGAAAAAAACTGGAAGTGGGATATGGCTCAAGTGGTAGAGTGCTAGCTTTGAGCAAAAGAAGCTCAGAGGCAGTGCCCAGGCCCTGAGTTCAAACCCCAGAACTGGCATAAATATATATATATATATATATATATATATATATATATATATATATATATATATACACTTAATATATTATAATTAACATATGTTTAACATTTATATATCAGTATATTTATAAATATATATTTCTTTAGAGAACAACATGAAGATTCAATTTTAATCTGAATAGATTTGTCAGAAGTTTGTTTGTTTTGAAATATGGATATTGGTTCTAAGCAATGCCATCTTGTCCCCACAGCCATCTTAATCCTTCAATAGGTAGAAGGGACTCAATTCTGAGAACTATAGATGGGGCATAGGTCATTCCCAGAACTGCAGATATGTAATACATTGTTAGACTCTACAAAATCCCTATCCTTTACCCCGGATTGTTAAGATTGTTGGATCCCGGTAAATATCTATCCCTGGTTGGTTGTCCTCACTAGTTAACTTCTACTGAACCCTAACTTCCCCCTTTATTTAACCCGTAACTGGCTTGCTTTGCTTCTGTAAACACACTTTATTAATCCCCATACCCTGTGGCATCTGCCTTGATGTGGGTTTTGCCTTTATAAACTTTATGCGGCACTGCAGGTACTTTAGGACACTAGTCTGCTTGCAGTAGCTGGCTTTCTAATAAAAACTCCCGATTTAACCTCTAAAAGTGTGGCTTCTCCGTATCTTGCTGATCTAGTTCTCATGTAACAGTTTCATTTGTGGCTCTACACAGAGGCATCCAGCTTGGGGTAAAGCAGACAAGTTTTCAGTTCAATTTCTTGACTTTTTTTCTTTTTCTTTTTTTCTTTTTTCTTTTTGGGGGGTCCGGTCGTGGGGCCTGAACTCTGGGCCTGGGCGCTGTCCCTCAGCTCTTCAGCTCAAGGCTAGCACTCTACCACTTGAGCCACAGCGCCACTTCCGGCTTTTTTCTTTTTGTTTATGTGGTGCTGAGGAATTGAACCCAGGGCCTCATGCATGCAAGGCAAGCACTCTACCACTGAGCCACCTTCCCAGCCCTTGACTTTTTTTCTTATATGACTTTATATCAGATATCGTCAAAGTGAAATGTGAACCATATTCCTGTGACTAATTTAAGTCTTAGGTTTAAGTATTTGACATTTAAAGTTCTAATAAAAAAATATTTCTTACTGGGTGCCAATGGCTCACACCTCACGAGGCTGAGATCTGAGGATTGCAGCTCAAAGCCAGCCAGGACAGAAAAGTCCCCGTGAGACTCTTATCTCCAATTAACCACTCAAAAACTGGAAGTGGTGCTGTGGCTCAAGTGGTAAAGTGCCAGCCTTGAGCACAAAGAAGCTCAAGGACAGTGCCCAGGCCCTGAGTTACAGCTGCACAACTGACAAAACACACACACACACACACACACACACACATACATACACACACACATTTCTTAAGCGAATATTTATAACCAGGCACTGGTAGCTTACTCCTGCAATATTAACACTCAGGAAGCTGAGATCTGAGGACTATAGTTCAAAGCCAGGACAGGTAGAAAAGTCCATGAGACTCTATTCTCCAATTGACCCGCAAAAAGCTGGGACTGGAAGTATGACAAGAGCATGAGGCTCTGACACTCCCTGATACCCCTACCCCACAACACAAGACTATTAATTTGGACCACTCAAAGTGGTCTTATTAAATCAAAGAGGTGAATCCCACATCTGGCCTCTACCATATTTTAATGGGTGAACGATTTTTCTCATATATGTGGTTATAAAAAGGCTTTTGTGGTGCTCACTTTATTTTGATCATATTTTTCTAAAGATCATGAATCTTTCCCCAGATGAACCATAATGGCACCTATTTACTTCAAATCCTGTCCTAGTTAAAAGTTCAAAAGAAAGTTGCTCCTGTGATGGATTTAAACAACTCTGGAGTTGTTTTCCTCACCAAAAATTGTTGCTGATGGTTATCTAGTCACCCTGGGTAAGAAAATAAGTAGCCAGGTCACCAGGGTGGGGACTAACAACTCCCAGGCTTTTCTGCCCTCCCTAGTACAGCTTTTGACCATTTAAATGCCACAAAAGAGATCTAGCACAGTTGCTTTGTCCCAGCTCCACTGTGCCTACAGCCTCCTTGCATTTTAATTAGGGTAAATAGTACATTCCTATTCCAGGCTGTGCTCCCTTGGCTTTATTCTTAGGTGGAATAACTTAAAAGGCACATTCTTTTGTTTTGTCCTCCTCCTCCTCTGCTAGAAGGACTCAAAAAAGTAAAGGGAACTAAAGGAGAGGAAAGGAGTATCCTAGACAGCATCTCTCCATGTAGCTACTTCTTGTGTGTATGTGCAGCCCTGTCTTTCCCAGTATTTCTTTGCAAACCAGTATGTCAGATGTGCAACAATCGGCTGGGTAAGTACAGAAATGAAAAACCAGGAGCCACAGTGTCAGTCCCACTCATCCTTCTCATCTTCCTATCAGTTACTCTTAGGCTAAGACCTCAAAAAGGACATTAACAGGGAAGGTTACCATCTATCACAAAAATTTTTCTCTGTCCCCAGACTGGAAGACACAGAATTCTAAAGTATGAGCATTTACTAGAAGCAAGGATGACATAGGGAATATGAAAGGGAGAAACTGAAAATTACAACTATGTATTATAGGAAAGAATTAGTTTGCTCTGATAATGCTGATATGTCTAGGAAGAAGGCTGAAGCAAAAACAAACTTTCCACAGATCTTTTTCTCTGGCTGGACTTTACCAACTATATGGGCAGAAACATATAGATATAGTCTACATTTCACCAGTTCAAATTTTTGCATGTTTATATACATATCAAGCTTCTGTCTTGTCCGATTTCATTTGTATGTTGCCCATTCTATAATCATTTGTTTGACATACAAAAGTGAGCTATAGATCCTAGATCTGACAGATGGAAATTAATAAACTAAAAAAAGCATTTTTTTAGAATTAACAAGTGATAAATTGATGAACAAATCATTTTTTAAAAGCACCAGATGGCCATTTATAGTTAGTTGGGTTATCTACTAAGCAGTGAATTTTTCAAACAGGCACCACTGGTCCATAATAAAACTGAGAAAGAGCTCTGGGAAAGCCCCAGAGGTAACTGACAGTAACAAGGGAGGGTGTTTTGAAGTCTCATGTAATTCTTCACAGAAGACACAACTGATAGACCTGGCTATAAAATGAAGCTCTTGGACAAACAATTCTCTCAACACCCACCTCTTCCTTTGTCAGTTCCTTTCCTCTGTCAGTTCCAAATTCAGCTACCATCAGATGGAAACATTACTATCAACAAGAAAAAGTCATGTAGTAGTTGAAAGTCTTTGCATGGAAAGACATTTAGCTGACAACTAGAAGCAGATGGAAAAATCATAAGGGCACAAGTTAAGTTCTTCTTACTACAGGACTTACAAAGAAGCTGAATGAATTTCTGTTAATTTTGGAGCACTATACTGTGTCTTTGAATACTCACACCTATTAGAACTACAGAGATAAAGTGTTCAATAAAAAACCAGTGATTCAACAAGGCACCAGTGGCTCACACCTGTAATCCTAGCTAATCAGGAAGCTGAGAGCTCAGGCTCACAGTTCAAAGCCAGCCTGGGCAGAAAAGTCCGTGAAACTTATCTCCAATAAACCACCAGAAAATTGGAAGTGACCCTGGGGCTCAAGTGATATAGTGCTAGCCTTGAGTTGAAGAGCTGAAGGACAGTGCGTAGGCCCAGAGTTCAAGCCCCATGACCAACAACAAAAAAAAAAGGAATTCACATTGGTCATGGTGGCACATACCTGTAATCCCAGCTACTCAGGAGGAACTGTGAAAGGACTGTGTTCCAAGGTTGGCCTGAGCTAAAACATGAGACACTCTACGAACTGAAAAAACACAAAAAGACTGGGACTGTGGTTCGAATGGTATAGAAGGCCTTGAGTTCAATCCCTACACCTGTCAGAAGAAGAAGAAGAAAGAAGAAGAAGAAGGAGAAGAAGGTGAAGCAGCAGCAGCAGCAGCAGCAGAACGACGACGATGACAACGTAGTGGCTCAGTGAATAAATTATAAAAAACTGTAAGGTTTGGAGATAAAGCATAGTGGGCAGCATACATCTGCTAAGAGCCTGTGCTATTATAGATGTTCCTGGTTCAGTTCAGACTCACTCTCAGCATATCCAAATGGTTCCAGTTTAAGCATTTATAGACTTACTCCATTAGTTTCATGTGGCTACTGTAACGAATTATCACAAACTTGGTAGCTTCAAACAACAGTAATTTATTCTTTCATGATTCTGGAGGCCAGAAGTCTGAAATTAGAAATCAATACTGAAGTAAGGATGAGGATGTCAGCAGGCTGACACTCCCTCTGGAGACAGACAGGAGTAGAGAATCTGTTCCTTGCTTCTTCTGGCAAATGGATGTAGGCATTCTTCGGCTGTGGCTTCCTCACTCTAACCTTTAAGGCCAGCATCTTCAAATCTTTGTATTCCATCTTCACATTGTCTTCTCTGTATGGGCAAAATCTTTCTCTGTATTGTTTATGAGGGTGCATGTGATTGCATTTAGGGCTCACACAGATAACAATCAGGAATGTCTTCCATTTCAAAATCCTTAGCCAAAATACCTCTGTAAAAGCCCATTCCAAATAAGATAACACAAGCCTCAGGGAATAGAACTTGAGTGGCATGGGGTGACAACAGTCAGGGAATAGAACTTGGGTGTCATGAGGTGACAATAGTCAACCACCGAAACACAGTCACAACACTCTTTTTTTTTGTTTTTGTTTTTTTTTTTGTCGGTCGTGGGGCTTGAACTCTGGGCCTGGGCGCTGCCCCTCAGCTCTTCAGCTCAAGGCGAGCACTCTACCACTTGAGCTACAGCGCCACTTCCGGTTTTCTGGTGGTTTATTGGAGATAAGAGTCTCACGTTCTCTCCTGCCCGGGCTGGCTTTGAACCGTGATCCTCAGATCTCAGCCTCCTGAGTAGCTAGGATTACAGGCGTGAGCCACCAGCGCCCGGCTAGTCACAACACTCTTACTAAAAGAACAGAGCAAGCCTGGCACTGGTGGTTCACGCCTGTAATCCTACTCAGGAGGCTAAGACCTGAGAACCAGAGCTAAAAGCTAGCCTGGGCAGAAAATTTGTTGAAACTCATCTCCAGTCAGCAAACCGGAAGTGGAGCTGTGGCTCAAAGTGGTAGAACACTTAGCCTTGAGCAAAAAGAGCTCAAGGACAGTGCCCAGGCCTTGAGTTCAAGCCTCATGACAAAAACAAAACAAAACAAAACAAAAATAACAGTGAATGTAAGAAATCTCACCATGCCTCTAGCACTGTGAGAAACTGACTGTACACATCTGGGTCATTTCTGTGTAATGCCTGCAGTTACATATGTGCTATTATTAACATAGTACATGTATCCAAATATTTTGGAATTAAATTAAAATACAAGCTGCTCAACCACCTACAGAACAGAATAACTAACTTGAGGGAGTCCTATATAATCCAAGCAAAGAAGGCTAAGACCCAATTTCTTCTGTTTCTCAGTTGGCTTTGGCTCTACCAACCACTCTTTCTTATTGTTAAATACAATCCACGAGAGGAAATCCAGGGAGATCGCCTGAGAGGAGTTAGTTTGGGTAATAAAAATGTATCTTATAGCTTTTTACTTACTAGGTTAATTAATGGGTCATGGCTGGGGATTTGGCCACTGGCATTTTACTACCCCTCATCTTTAATCACCTTCATACTCTGCAAACATCCAAGGCTCTTTGGTTACTAGGTTAGAAACTGTTGAATGAGAACTGATTCTCCATGCCACTTCTAGCTTCTTGCTTTCCCATCAGGCATCAGGTCTTAAATTCCTCCTAAGGCAGAGAACTCCATGTCCATAGTGCTCAGTGAAATTTTCATATGAGCAGACAGCTGGGATTATTGATGTCCAAGCAATTTTCAAGCCAGAATTATGCTTTCATGTAATTGAAAGTTGTCGCTTCTTAATTTGCTTTCTAATAATGTCAGTAAATCATGTATCTTTAGAACACTTCAGGAAATAAGGAAATAATTTATTTGCCTTGGGTGCGTAGTTTAAGGAGGAGCCAATAACTTCAGTTACCAATACTTTGATGTAAAAAAATATTGAATCAAGCCAGTGTCTCACACTTCTAGTTACTCAGGAGGCTAAGATTTGGAGGATCACAGTTCAAACCAGAGCTCTACCGTGTAAAAGCATCTCTATTCCCAAGGATTTGGAGATAAGAATGTCCACATTTATTTCACTGAAGTCTCTAGCAGAGATGGTCAGTGATCCCCATTTTAAGAGACATTCATTTCTAGTGTATGAAGCTTATAATTAGGGCCTAAGTAAAGGTATTTCCCATCCAAGGTGCCAGTGGCTCACTCCTGTAATGCTAGCTGCTCAGGAGACTGAGATCTGTGACCCAAAGCCAGCCCCGTAGGAAAATCCGTTAGAATCTTATCTCCAATTAATCACCAAAAAGCTGGTAATGGAGCATGGCTCAAGTGGCAGAGTACAAGCTTTGAGCAAAAAGTTTAAAGACAGTGACCAGCCCCTGAGTTCAAGCCCCATCTCTCACCTATAAGGCTAGTGCTTCAGGACTGTGGCACAGGTAAAGTGAACACTGGCATGGAAAAATACCTGCTGGGCATGTACCAAACCAAAATCCATCCTAGTCCCCACACCTGTCCTACCTGTTTCCTTATGAGATGGTGAGGTGCTGGCCCAGGGTGTGTCATCTTCAAACTGAACCCAGTTGCTAATGGCTGAGGCAAGGTCAGGTGGAGGCTGTTCAGGGCTCCCAGGAGGGGAAGCTGCTTCAGAGATGAGGCCCATCTTTTCAGAAGAGTCATCCTGCTCTGAGTGGGAAAGATCCTGAGAGACTCCATCCACCACATGGTTCTCCCCAGAGGAGCTCTCAGATGGACCTGAGGAAGATGACAGTTCTGGGAAGTGCTCTTCAGTGCCCCCTGCAACATATATCAGAAAATACCATCACATGTGAAAGGACAGTCATGAAACTATCCCATAGAATCAAATACAAAAGATGGGTAAGAGACAAAATAGCTATGCCATTCTATTCCTATGCTAAAGGCTTGCTCCCTAACAAATGTCTAGGATGGCTGGGAAGAGGAGTCTTGTTATCATTCTATATCAGCATTCACTCTATTACTTGAGGGAGGGATACTGTGGCATGTTTACAGAGGTCCAACAAAACTACCTGAGTAGAGTGGCACAAGTGAAATGCAATGACTAGCTGAACAGTTGAGCGTCTCTCTACTAAATACATTCAAATTTCAAATTTCTGTGGCCCAGCTATGAGGTGGAAACTCTGAAAGTGACAAAGAGGTCTTCCTATAGCTTCTGTCACTTCACTGGCCCTGGAACATTAAATACACACACACACACACACACACACACACACACACACACACACACACATTGATTATGGTGATAGATACATAAATCTAAATGAGCTAAAATGTATCAACTTGCTGGGTGCTGGTGGCTCATGCTTGTAATCCTAGCTACTCAGGAGGCTGAGATCTGAGGATCACAGTTCAAAGCTAGCCTGGGCAAAGTCTGTGAGACTCTTATCTCCCGTTAACTACCAGAAGTGGAGTTGTAACTCAAAGTGGTAGAGTATTTGCCTTTCGCAAAAGAGCTCAGGGATAGCTCCCAGGCCCTGAGTTCAAGTCCACAGCCAACAGAAAACAAACAAACAAAAAAGAAAAAAAACAACACAAAAATTCCCAAAGGCACACCACTCATCTATGATGAGCCAGGTTTGAGTTCCAGTAATCTGTCTCAGAGCCTTTGTCATTTTTAACAATTACAGTTAAAATTTGGAGAAATCAAAACAGCCACTAAAAAAGGCTGCTGGCAAAGTACTTTGCAAACAGGAAGTTATTGGAAGAAAAGAACTCATAGTTTTGGTGCTTCCAGACTCTTCTTTAGGGCCTTAAGGTTACAACGATGTCTTTTCTCTGGGCTTTTTATTATTGTTGTTGCTGTTTTGGCAATTCTGCCTGACAATTGCTAGGCAGGCACTCTACCATTTGAGCCATGTCTCCAACCCTTCTTGCTTTCAGCTGTTTCTAGAGTAGACAAGTGTGTGTCATCACACCCTGTTTTTTATTGACTGAAATGAGGTCTCTCAAACTTTTTGCCAGGCTAGCTTCAACCCACCGTCCTCCTAATCTCTGGCCCCTGAGTAGGTAGGGTTTTAGTGGTGAGCCACCAGGCCCAGGAGAACTCACTCACCTGAGAAAAGTGACCAAACCAACTCCATTCTACCTTCCTTTCTGAAGATCCCACTGAAACAATGATCAATGTAAGCCACAACACACAGGCACAGAACTGTGCCAGTCTTATCACTACAGGAAATAAAATATTCCTTACCCTCAGAAGGGACAAGAAAGAGTGGCTCTTCATTGAAGGAGACCCACTCTGACTGATGGGTTGCGATCACATGGTCCAAGGTCGTCATGCTAAGAAGGTAAGAAGGCACTGGTCATCTTCACACTGTTGACCTCATGTGGACCCCAGAGGAGTGTCTGGGGTGGGAAGGGTGTATGGCAGCACGGATGACTTGGCCTCGAGTCTGTTGCTGGGGTCTTACAGGGGCAACAATCAAAGAATGGTAGGGTGGTCCTTCTTGCCTTTGAGTAATCTGCCAAGCAGAAATCTGTTTTTTGGAAAAACAACAAAAAGAATAACCATCACATTATACCCAAATTCACACAGGTCTAAGGCTTTTAGCACTGCTCATGATTC
The DNA here is from genome assembly GCF_019054845.1 of Dipodomys spectabilis. Classification (NCBI taxonomy): domain Eukaryota; kingdom Metazoa; phylum Chordata; class Mammalia; order Rodentia; family Heteromyidae; genus Dipodomys; species Dipodomys spectabilis. Next base: position 14,068,135 of record NW_024870834.1, on the reverse strand, counting down.
TGAGCTGTTTCCTACTAGATTACTTCTCTCTGTTTTTCCTTGCTTTCATTTTTAAAAATAAAGTACCTGCCATTACCACCAAGGTCTCTAGACAAGCCTTTATCTCAGACTTGTAATTAATGACTCAAATTTTTAGCAAGTAGATTCTCTAATTTCTTCAATCACTATGTTTTGGAAACACTGTTCTTATAATACAGTGATATCACTATAAAGCAAATATTCAAGTCTTTCAAAGTGTTTTCAATTTCTTTTACCAGATGGTGATATTCACTACTGAATCAATGCAGTTTCTTGCCTTAGGCAGGTAGCTAATTTAAATTTTTGGCAGAAATCCAAAAATCTCCAGATGGTATCTTCAAGCATGGTTTACCAATCTAGAGAAACAGATATGGAATTGTCTTGTTCATTTAGAGTGAGAGGATAAGAGAATATTTGCTTTAATGAAAATGTGAATGATGAAACACATTTTCAATATAAGCCAATTTCAATTAGTATATAAATGTTAAGCAATTATGTTCTATCTACACAGGATACTTAATTGTCCCATAATTTATATTTATAATTAATGTGCTATTAGTGTCTTTTTACAACCAGAATGTAGTTGTTGATCTTTTGATGAACTAATAAAACTGGAATTAATGCAAAATTAATGTGCTGCCACAAAGACTGTCTTGAGTAATATCAATTCTTATTAACTGAATACTCTCAATATTCAGATAATTTCTGGAACAACTTAACTCATAGCCTTCCAACTGGCACTGGCACACAATATCAAGAAAGGCTGAAGAAATTTTACTACAAGTTATTACATTCAGTAAATAATCTATGCTGGAGAAAATCAGAATAGAAATGTTAATTGTTTTGTCTTTTTGGTGATTAAAACATTTAACTTTGTTTCATACTTCCTAAAAACAACAAATATATAAAATTAACAATTTTTAGAAACATACTTCTATACTTCATTTGACTCAATATACCCATTTTAGATGAATAGACAGTAATTCTTTTATAGATTACAAAGCTTTGTGTCCAGAAATTAAGTGACTGACTCAATACTTTAAGTGTATAAACATGACCTGGTACTCTTATTTGGTGCTCTACACACTTCCACACTTCTAAGAGGAAGAACTCACAAATCTTAGCACACTGACAAAATGACTTTTTTTATTCTACAATAAGATCCTCCCAAAAGAGTAACAGTATAGAAGCCAAAACAAACAGGTGGATTTAGTACACTATATTAGGAATTGATAGATCCAATCCTTGAACTCTGGTCTTCTGATGCCAAAACATTCTAACCTTTAGACCACAGCCATGAAAAAGTGCTACAGAATATATATGAACTGTCAACCAACTAAAGTACTTTATAAACATCAATTGCAATGGAACTGTAATAACACTTCCTAGGAAACTCCCCATATGAAAATATGCCAGGTCTGCCACAGATTGAACATGTTCAAACAGTCTGGCGAGTGAACATATCCCAAAGCAGATCTTAGCAGAGAGCAACACAGAGCCCACATAAAAAGCTGATTCCTACAAGCTTCTGCCTAGGAAACCTTGCCCAGGCCCTATCAAACATCAGTGTCAGTCAATGTGGTAATGGCTGCAGGCCAAGATAAGACAGCAAACAGCAGCAGCATGTAAACCCCCATCCTCTGCCCTGCAGCTCTCCTAAAGAAAGCCACAATGCACATTCACATGCTGACACATGCAGTGTCATCATTCAATGGGGAAAACATCCTGCTGAACTCGTGATGATGAACCCAGAACAATCCATGGATAAGTGGAGTAGGGGGAGGGAACAGGAGAAAGAGAAGGAAGGGGTAAAGGTAATAGGGGAAAAAAGAAACCAAGAAACTTTAGAATTAAGGAGTTTTAAAGATCAACAGTGCAGCATTCCAGTTTTAGTGATGGGAAAACTGAGGTGCGAGGAATTCATATTTAACAATGGAGCTAAGATGTCAGGCTGCAGACTGAGTCCTGTGCGATCTTTACATAGCCTCTCTCTGTAAGCCTTGGTTTATTCCCATAATGGCAGATGGCCTTCGAGGGATGACTGTACCAGGTCTCATTCCAAACCCTTAATAAGCATCAGCATCACCATCAACACTGCTGTTGTGAAGTGTCTCATCCTGGGTTGTATGGCAAGGACTAGGAGGGAGATTTCATGAAGTCCCTCATCTTTGTCATTTTTGCATTCTGGGATTAGTGATTGTCCTTTTCGGTCATTATTACTGCAGTTCTAGAAGTTAAATGGAGTCCGCCACTCAGTAATGGGGCACAGAAGACGAGTTCTGAAATGTCCTTATTACACAAACAGGTCCATTCTAGCTGAGGAACCAAGACCACCACCCAAAAAAATATGGTTGAGAGAAAAGCCCCAGATTTAGCTACTCTTCCTTAGCTTGTCTATCCCTGACCAGACATGGACAAGGTGTAAATAATGAATATCCTCAAGAAAGGCTTAATGGATCATTTTCTACAGGGAAGCCCTATCATAACCCTATGAAACAGATTCTAGGCTTTTGCCATGGAACAGCCACCTCCAAGAAGCCAGAGACACTGGACCTTGAAAGTGCTATGCTGGCAACTCAAAACCCACAGAGGGACCCAGTCATGGTAGGGCTAAGTTCAGACTGGGATAAGTTCCTCAGTTAAAAAAACCTCACCCCATTTTTAGAATGTGAATCATAAAGTGAGGCTTAGAGTCACCACAAATGAGTGCTGACTCAGAATCAGCAGCAACACTGACAGGGAGACATTAAATGTTTCATTGTAGTCTTTCTGTTGCCACTGAAGATAGTCCTCTCAGCATCCCTCACACCTAGCATTGGGAGTGAACACTGTAATTGGCTAACACGGGTCATAGACATATGACTCTTGTATACGTCTTGTATTACATCTACCCTTTTATGTTCGTTCATGCACCCTTACATGTGTGGAAATGTTCCAGGAACCCTTTGAGATAGAGACCCTTGAGCAGCTCTCCTCTTAACTGAGACAAAGACACACAGAACAGAAATAACAAAGACGAGGGGCTGGGAAGGTGGCTCAGTGGTAGAGCGCTTGCCTTGCATGCCTGAGTCCCTGGGTTCGATTCCTCAGCACCACATAAGCAAAAAGAAAAAAGCCGGAAGTGGCGCTGTGGCTCAAGTGGTAGAGCGCTAGCCTTGAGCTGAAGAGCTGAGGGACAGTGCCCAGGCCCAGAGTTCAGGCTCCATGACCGGACCCAAAAAAAAAAAAAAGAAAAAAAAGAAATAACAAAGACGAGTCCCAGAGTAACTGCCTGTGAAGGGCACACTATGGGTGCTGTGACAGTTTAGCTATAGGGCAATCTTTGAGGGCTAGAGTCATAAGGGCACAGGTTTGTGGATTTGGAGGATGGTCTAAGGCTGAAGGGGAGAGAATACGGATTCCCTTGGACAGAAGACTAGCTTGAATGAACAATAACAAGCTGACTCCAGCAAGGCTTTTGTTCCTGTATCTGATGGATGATAACAGAGGTACCCATAGGGGAAATATTGGGGAAAAGCGAAGGAGACAATTCAATGGGGAGTGAGAAGCTGCAGCATGCTCAGGGGAGATTAATATTGCTAGGACTGTGCTGGGCCCAGAGGGTTCTAGAGTCACTGGGTATAAGAAGAACAACATGGCACTGCTGCCTTCAAATAGTTTAAGGTCCACGTGGGCAGGGAGGTGTGACAGTGACCATCTTCCGCATTTCCCTAATCTGTTCTGATGGTTTATTTACTACTACTACAACTGTAGCAGAGTAAAGCAACCAGACACTACTGAGTCAGGAGGACTGGGAAAGAAAAGCAGAGGGGAGAGGCATATAGGAAGGGTGCAGGAGCAGCAATCCTAGCCAAAAGTGAAACACAGTTTATCTGAAGCAGAGGAAGTGGTGTAGGGAATGCTAAAAAAGGAGTGACAGCTCTTTTTTTTTTTTTCTCAGAATGAGAATGTGCTGATTCTCAAATTTCTTAAAACCATTCTTCATTACCACTCCACTGCCTTGGCTACAATTCCCACTGTCTTATCCAGCTACCTGTCATTTACCAGTCCTGTGTCTTCAGCATCACCTCACCCCTCCAGCTTGCTACTCAACCTATCACGTTACAGTGTTTTCCTAAACCTGAAGACAGCCATGCTATGGTTCTGCATAAAAACTCCTTTGATCCCCACGGTATAACCCCTGCTTTCAATGTATTTGATATTGGTATAATTTGTGGAGGGGAAGGGAAAAAACAAACCGTTTAAATAAGGATACAGGTGGACCCATTGCAACAATGAGATGTACAAGTCGTTATGTTGAAAACAAACTTTACAACTTTGGTGTGGGGAGGGGGAGGAGGTTTGGGTGGGGGGAAGAGATGGGGAGAAAGGATGGGAAGGGATGAGAAGGGGAAACAAAGGAGGAGGCTACAATGCTTGATAAGAAATGTACTCATTATCTTGCCCATGTAATTGTAACCCCTCTGTACAGTATTTTCACAAGAAAAAAAAAGAAGCTAACATATCTGTTTTACTAAGATAAAATAATTAAAGGAATGCATGTTTGACATTAAAAAAAAAACTCCTTTGTAACTCCCCATAGTATAAAATGAGAATGAGCAATGAACCAAGGTTCTCTAAGAACAGATCTACATCAGTGCTGCTAGGCTTCGCAGTAAGCACAGTACCTGGTACATGTCAGGAGCTCAATAAATGTTGCAACACCAATGTAGATACCTTGAGATTCTACGCCTTCAACTTCTCTAATCTCATTTGCCTTTATCTCCTCATCTAGGCTCGGTATTCCAGTTAAATGAATTCTATATTCATTAGAGTAGGGAGTAATGATGAATTATCTAAAAGACTACTTGTGCATATGCCTGGTGCTCCTTAACCACTTGTTCATATATTTTTCAATTTAATATTCTATTAAGTGTTCCCTTTGGGATACAATTCCCCTTACATTCTTATTCCATGAGCTCTTATTCATCTTCAAGTCCTAACTCTTCATCATCTCTGGTTCAGTTCAACATTTGCAAACAGAGGCAATCACTAAATCCAAAGAGAGAACACAGACTTGGTGCAAAACCTTCCTTCCTTCCTTTTTTCTTTCTTTTTTGTGATTCAATATCCAAAAATTTCTCCTTTTTGAGAAGAAAAAAAAGTACTCTTTTTCCATTCCCATCTCTCCAGGAAATGGATCCAAACTTTGTCAATGGATGTTAGAGTCTTGAAAAAGTGCTAAGCAGTGTACAAGAGTCTTGAATACATGCAAGTACGGCAGCCAAGCAACAGAAAATTGGTGCCAATCTAGAGGCAGTTACATGCTAATTAAGTGGTGTTGGTACTAAATACATCATCCTAAACAGGCCCTATGGTGTGACTCTGGCTCTATTCAATGCTGTTAGGGCCTGTGGTTCCTACCTACTTACCAAGCCATGTGATAAGTCATCTACCAATCCAATGAGAACTCCAGTGCCTTTTTTTTTTTCTGCCAGTCCTGGGGTTTGAACGCTGGGCCTGAGTGCTGTCCCTGAGCTCCTTTTTCCTCAAGGCTAGCACCCCTACCATTTGAGCCACAGAGCCACTTCCAGCTTTTTCTGTGATTAATGGAGATAAGAATTTTACATACTGGGGCTGGGAAGGTGGCTCAGTGGTAGAGCGCTTGCCTTGCATGCATGAGGCCCTGGGTTCGATTCCTCAGCACCACATAAGCAAAAAGAAAAAAAGCCGGAAGTGGCGCTGTGGCTCAAGTGGTAGAGCACTAGCCTTGAGCTGAAGAGCTGAGGGACAGCGCCCAGGCCCAGAGTTTAGGCCCCATGACTGGACCTCCCCCCCCCCCCCCCAAAAAAAAGCAAGAATTTTACATACTTTCCCGCTTGGACTGGTTGGAACCTCCATCTTTGGATCTCAGCCTCCTGAGTAGGGAGGATTAGGGCATGAGCCACTGGCACCCAGTTCCAGTGCCTTCCAATAGTCCTTTCTTTATCCATTTCTGTTACTTGCAAACAAGAACTCTGATAATTTGTTGCCTTTTCTCTGCTTCCACTAATCTCATTGGATCTATTCCCTCCTTTATTCTGTAAGCTGATAGAATCTTAAGCTATGATCAGATATCAAAGCATAATGAAACTGTTAATGTGGCCAAGGTGCCAACTAGCCAGTGAGCTTTCCCTAAAAAAAAAAAAAAAAAAAAAGTGACTATATATTTTGTTGATGTCTCTAACTCTTACAAAAGGATTCAGCATTTAGTGTGATTATTGATTTAATGGTGGTTGAATGAATGGATGAACATGTTTTAACACATGACAGGTAGACTGCCAGGTCTTTTGAGGTGGCAAATGTTTTTAAGAAGTCTTATTTAAACACTATGTATAAGATAGTTTGGTGGAGGATCTGGATACAGTAGGCAATATGTTTATCCTCCTTTCTCATTTGTCTAAAATTATACTTGATGGGAATCTGCTCTGTTCTCTTAACTCAATGTTGCCCCATGGCTTGGCCCACTGACTACCCTCCTCCCCCCTTTCCTGAAATTCTCTAGCCCATTCTATAGCCCAGAATCTTAATCTGAACATGAAACCTCAGTTCCCAACCCCATCCGTCAGGTGTCATACATCTGAGTTCTCCATTTCAGGCTTTTACCACCAAGAGTGTCCCAAATCCCAAAACTTCTTGTAACTCTCCAGCTACCTTGGATCCTGCCTCAACCTAGGACCCTACTTAAGTCCCTCAAATCCTGCCCTGATTACAGCTCATGTCTCCTGACTCTTTTCAGGTCACCATGGTGTCCATCTTCAACTTTCCATTAAAATTGATCTGTTCTGTTGAGTTTGCTTTCTGCTCTTTCTTTATTCTAATACCTTTATGACTCAGTTTCCTAACAATACTACTCAACTCCATTATAGCAAGTTACTAGACACAGTCACTATTAAAATATGGCTAGCTCAAACTTGAGTTGTTCTCAAGGTATAAAACACACATTAAATTTCAAGAAAATATAAAATTGTGTAAAACATCTAAAGCTTTTTGAAAAGATATTTTGAATATACTTAGTTAAGTAAAACATACTGTTAACTTAATTTCACCTGATCTTACTTTTTTTAAAGAGCTACTAAAAAATTTAAATAATACATATGTAATTCACATTGTTTTGTTCCTGGGTTGCACTGCTCTAAAGCAATTCATTCTTACAATCATTATACGCAACACACATATATGAAAACAGAACTGGGCAACTTGAGCGGGTGGGTAGGATTTGGACATGTGGAAGAGAATGACAGAAAGGGTTATGCTGATCAAGATGCACTGTACTCATAAACTAACATGTTGAGTTGAAAGGCTTTGTACAACTTAAAAATAATATATTTATTAAACAAAAAAAAATCCCAATGTGCATCCAAAAAATAAAGAATTTTCATGACCACTAAGAAAAAAATACTCACGCCTATAATCCTATCTACTCAGGAGGCTGAGATTTGAGGACTGGCGGTTTGGCAGGAAAGACCGTGAGACTCTTATCTCCAATAAACCACCAGAAAACCAGAAGTGGGCTATGGCTCAAGCAGTAGAGTGCTAGCCTTGAGCTGAAGAGCGCAGGGACAGCACCCATGACTGACCAAAGAAAGAAAAATACATAAATAAAAAGGAAAATGAAACAATCCATTTTTTGATGCATCCTTGGGTTTTATGAAGGTTGTTTTTCACTAACATAAAATTTTTCTTTCAGTATTTATGTTCTAATCTGAGTAATTCAGTGATAAGGTATGCATAATTTTTTCTATAAATGCTTTCAATATTTTATCTTCAGTTTTCAGCACTTGACTGTTGTCTAGTTTGTTTTTTTCCTTAGAATCCATCTTACTTAAGAGTTTGTGGAGTTTACGATCATTTGTCAATTTTTTTCATTCAGTTTGGAAAATTTCAGCCACTAGTTCTTTTTTTTTTTGGGTCCGGTCGTGGGGCCTGAACTCTGGGCCTGGGCACTGTCCGTCCCTCAGCTCTTCAGCTCAAGGCTAGCGCTCTACCACTTGAGCCACAGCGCCACTTCCAGCTTTTTCCTTTTTGCTTATATGGTGCTGAGGAATCAAACCCAGGGCCTCAAGCATGCAAGGCAAGCACTCTACCACTGAGCCACCTTCCCAGCCCAGCCACTAGTTCTAGTTCTTCAAACAAGATTTTCTCTCTCTTCTTCCACCTCTTCTTTTGGTCTGTTTTCAAGTTCATGGACTCTTCTATCATTTCTTGTAAACTGATTGTGTGAAGTTTTTCATCTCTTCAACTTTCTATTCCAGAATTTTCATTTCTTTCATCTTTCCTGTTTCTCTGCTTAGGTATACTTAAACATATTTTGGGGGACAAACTGTAGTAGGACATGATAGGATACCTTCAGTTCCTTAAACATATTTTTTTTTGTATATCTGATCATTGTTGGGTTTAAAAAAAAAAAAACAAAAAAACCCTTAGCCAGGCGCTGGTGGCTCACACCTGTAATCCTAGCTACTCAGGAGGCTGAGATCTGGGGATCATGGTTCAAAGCCAGCCCGGGCAGGAAAGTCTGTGAGACTCATATCTCCAATAAACCACCAGGAAACCAGAAGTGGCACTGTGGCTCAAGTGATAGAATGCTTGCCTTTAGCTGAAAAGCTGAGGGGCAGGGACAGCGCCCAGTCTCAGAGTTCAAGCCCCACAACCTGGGGCGAGGGGGGGGGGGGGGGCGGGGGGGGGGAGGGAGCGGCAAACCTTGAAGGCATAAGGATGTGAGTTTCCCTCTGTGGAGTGTTTGTTTGTTCTAGCTTGTAGTTCAACTGCTGGCTGCATTTCTCGAGCTCATATAGGCGTGGCTTTCACTTCGCAAGTAAATTTATTTTCCCCCTCATTGCCACAGGATTCTACATTCAAACTCTCAGAAGTGGCGCTGTGGCTCAAGTGGTAGAGCACTAGCCTTGAATAAAGGAGCTCAGAGACCCAGGCCCACAGTTCAAGCCCGTGGACTGCCCCCCACACACACACATACACAAAAAAAGAACGTTCAAGCTTGCGCTCTTTCGCTTTCTCTCGCTCGCAAGCTCTCTCTCTCTCTTTCTCTTTCTCTCCATCACTCTCTCTCTCTCTCTTCTACAGAGCTCACCAAAACTGCGTTCTAGGTTTTGTTATGTGGGGGTATAAAATAAAACCAACTCTAGAGCAATGTTAAACAAACATTAGCCACAGCCTAAGTCTGAGTCTTTGCCCGTTTTTTGTAAATAAAGTTATATTGGCATGCAACTGTGACCATTTTATATTGTCTATGGCTCTTTTTGCTCTAAATAGATGAGTAATTGTGAAAAATACCATATGGCTCACAGGGCTTACAATAACTTCCTACTAACTCCTACTGTTACTCCTACTTTACTGATTGTTCATAGAAAATAATTTATAAATGCTGCTTGAAAACATGGTCCTACCCAAGATACAGACATCCTCTATCCTGGCTGGTGGATTGGGATGTTAGTAAGATGTTAACAAGATCTTTCTAGTGTGAATGAAATGGACCACCAAGGTCTATCTTATTATCTGACTTCTAGTATCTCTGTCTTGTCTCAATCCTGGAACAGCCACCTTTAGCCAACTGTATACAGTTTCAGTGTATAGGTATGCACCTTAGTTCCACCAAACATTCCCTGAGTACACTCTAACATACTTCCCCTGCTCTCTCCCCGTCCCCATGCTCTGTCAACAGAAAGGTGTCCTATGATGTCCTACTACAGTTTGTCCCCCAAAGACATATGTGCTGGAAGCTTGGTCCCAGAGTGGTGGTAGTAGTGAGGTAGTGGAATCTGTAAGAGGTGGAACCCAGTGAAAGATCATTAGATCGTAAGGGCTGCATCCTCATGAACAGATTAATATCATTCCACAAAAGCAAGTTGTTATAAAACGAGGTTATCCCATTCTTTGGTTCCTACCTACACCCAGCTGCTTCTCTGGCAGTATTATGACATGGCATTCAGGATTTGATTGCCTTGGGTAGGGACCCCTGCCAAGATGCTGTTTGTACTGTCCAGCCACCACAACTATCAACCAAAAAAAAACCATTTTTTTTTTTTTTTTTTTGGTTTGTCATGGGGCCTGATCTCTGGGCCTGGGCGCTGTCCCTTAGCTCTTCAGCTCAAAGCTAGCACTCTACCACTTGAGCCACAGCACCACTTCTGGCTTTTTTCTCTTTGCTTATGTGGTGCTACAGAATCGAACCCAGGGCCTCAGGCATGCAAGGCAAGCACTCTACCACTGAGCCACCTTCCCAGTCCAAAGTTCTTCTTTATATATTATACCTAGAATGGGACATTTTGTTATACTAACACCAAATAGAAAAAGATATAATCTATCCTGCAGATCCTAACTGCTTCAGTTGCTCCAAACCTTGATTTCTATTTCCTCAGCTCAACAGAACTGCTGTTGTCAGCTTAGAATTCTCTGACCACACTGCAGTCAAGAAATGGTTCCCCTGGAAGGGAGCCAAGGAGATGGTTGGTGGGGCTCACTGCCTGAGATCCTTCCCTCAGGATGGAAATCTTGTGCGGCCTACTGACCGACACCTGAAAATAGTTGCCTCATACAAGTTGTCATCTTGTGGTTATTTACTGCAGAAGGGCCAGTTTGTTACCAGTTAGAGCCAAAATTAGAAGTACTCCCCTAAAACATCCTTCCTGGTTTGTCCTTTAAAAAAAATGAGAAAGACCAGTTCAGAGTATCTACACAAGTTAACTTTATGCTAGTGTCCTAGAAGTTAATTAGAAGTTTTATTGAGCTTTTATAAAGCATAAGTATGAAAGAAGAATTTTATGCAACCATATGAATTTTGTCTTTCTGGAGTTTTATTAGATTAGCTACGCTATATAATACAAAACATTATTGTTGCCTGTTTAGTGATCCAAAAGAAGTCTTCAATTTTTGGCCATCTTCCCCTTATATACCAGATACACATATAACACAAATACACACACACGATCTTTCTCTCTCTATGTGTATGTATGTAATATATGCACATATAAACAAATAATTTTCAAGTAGATATTTTCTTCAAAACTCTTCAAATCCACTTGTTGAAACTGAGGCTACTGTCAAACATGATTCTAGTCATCAGTTTACAGTTTGTGCAGAAACATCTTAACCTGTATCCTGATGCCAATTCTAATTTCCAAATCAAGCCTCAGCTTGTTTGGTTTTTCTCCTGAACAAACACAAACATCTGAAAGTCAAAAGCAAAACTAAGAAGAAAGAAAAACTGAAGAAAATATGACTACATGGATTCTGTGCACTTCTTTTTTTTTTTCCAGTCCAGGGGCTTGAACTCAGGGCCTAAGTACAGCTCCTGAGCCTCTTTGTGCACAAGACTAGCACTCTACCACTTAAGCCACACAGCTTGTTCTGAGTAGTTAACTGGAGATGAGAGTCTCATGGACTTTCCTGCCCAGGCTGGCTTCAAACCACGATTCTCAGATCCCAGCTTCTTGAGTAGTTAGGATTATAGGCATGAACCACCAGCATCCAGCTTTCTGTGCATTTCTTTAGCCCTTACTTCAAGTCTATTAGTTTACTGAGCAAAATTGTATAAAAGGCAATATAGTCATATCAATAATAGTTTTATATCATGGGAGTTGCATCATAGTAAGCTACAGAACTGATAGAAGTTTATTCAGCAAGCTGAAGCAACAACACTACCTGTTTCGTAAATTATTAGAATAAGCTGAAGCCTAGATGGCTCTATTACCAGTTCTATGAGAAAGATCTAAATCAGATTAAGGTCTACTTCTTGCGTATTCTTCTCCTTTATGAAAGTATTTTATAACAGAAAGTAATTCACTGAAAAACAGATACTCTTTTTAATTAATAGGCAGAACGTTTAGTGGAGTTGAGTGAGTCTGGTTTGTTCTTCATATTTTAGCCTTCTTTTTCTTTCATTTAAATGTTTCATGCTTTAAAAAAAAAAAAAATGGGAGGCAGACTGGGAATGTGGCTTAATGGTAGAGTGTTTGCCTAGCATGCATAAAGCCCTAGGTTTGATTTCTCAGTATCATATACACAGAAAAAGCTGGCAGTGGTGCTGTAACTCAAGTGGTAGAGAGCTAGCCTTGAGTACAGAGGCTCAGGGACAGTGCCCAGGCCCTGAGTTCAAGCCACAGGACTGGCAAAAAAAAAGCAAGGGGGGGGGGGGTGAGGGGAGGAAGACTGTTCATTCTTCTAATTTTCAATGGAAACTAGGGAACTAAAGAATAAACATTTTATTCCAAAATCAAATATATCTGAGAAAGAACTCCAAAAAGGAACAAATGTCACTTTTCAACTATAATCAATATCTAGTCATGATTCTCCATGAACTAACTCTTTTCTCCTTTGAATCTTACCTCTCTTTGAATCACACACATCAACTCTTTTAGCCCTAGGTGTTTTGTTCACTTTCTGAATTCACATTATTTATATGTATGGCTGTGTATGTGTACACATGTATGTATAATAGCACGAGCCTATACATGCCTGTATATCTCAAGGTCACAATTACAAATATTTTATGAAGTGATTGGTTTTTTTCCAAAGAAAAAAGTATCAAATAATTTCATGGTCCTACATTCAGAGTCAAAGACTAAAGTCACACTTGGCTGGAAAAATAGGTTAGGTATTGCCTCTGGTCTTTGGTACCCTACTGAGCCAGTGACCTTGAATGGCACCCCTAGTCACCTGAACAGTGGGTCACTTCAGTGAATGGCCCTGATAGGAGGTCATGCTATAAAGTTTGCAGAATGCTTTCCAGGTCTTCAAATCTCAGAAGGTACTAGATTACTCTGTCTTAGGAATGCATCTTGGCTTACCTCACTTTTACATGTTTGGAATGAGTTTACTAATTTTTTTACCCACGTGAATATTCTGATATAGAAAGTTTCCTTTTGTTTATATTTTACAATCTATTATTCTGGATGTTCCAACATAAAGCTGTTAGTTTTCTAGAAGTCTACAAGTGTATTCTGCCCCCACCCCCGACTGCCAATGGTGGCCATATTGCCTGAGCATAACTTTTAAGATTTTCCAAGACACTTCACAAAATATTGCTGCTGTATTTCACCGATGCTGAGATGCCACCAACTATAAAATGTATCACATTTTGGAAAGACACACACACATTTCTTGAGAATCAATTAGTCTTCTTTATACAAAATAGTTACCCCCCCCCCCCAAAAAAAATCACACGTCTATAGTCCCAGAATGCAATGAATTTCATGAATTTATTTCCATTTATTTTTTTCTTAAATCTGACTTTTGGTTTACTTTCACAGTGTTAGGGACTGCATGCAGGACCTTGCAAACATATGAAGGCGAGTACTCTACAACTGTGTTACACTTCTAGCCTCCAGCTTACTTTTATAATAATCCTGAGATGACTAAAACTGATGCTTCTCCCAATTGAGAGAAAAAATATATATATATACACGTACACACACACACACACGTATACACACACACACACATATACACACACACACACACACACACGGACTGGCTCACCAAAGTTATATAACTAGTTTGGGGTCATAGCTAATCACAAAGAGTTTAGAACAAGATCATAAACCTTTTTTTGTCTTTTGGTTCTATACTCTGCACAATACTATATTCTGTCATATAACAGTATCAGCTGTATCCACTAAACCCATTTCCTCTAACAATACAGCACTGAAGATGAATCATTAGTGGTTTAAGGCAACCACAATTCCAATTCCTGCTTTCCTATCCTCCTTTAGCCAGGCAGGGGTAAACTGGAGTACCACTTTACCAAGCACTACTTAAGGAGCCATTTCTAGAAAATATTTTTAGGAAAATGAGGATGTGGTGCTGAGGTTTGAACTCAGGGCCTTGCACTTGTTAGGCAAACACTCTATAGTTTGAGCAATGCCTCCAGTCATTTCTTTTGGCTTTAGACTATTTTAAGATAGTCTCACACTTTTTGCCTTGGGCTGTCTATGGACAATGATCCTGTTTCTCTTTAGTAGCAGAGATTACAGGCATGTCCAGCTTTGCTAGTGGAGATTAAAATCTGCCTGGGCTGGCGCTACAAACCTCAATCTTTCTGATCTCTGCCTCCTAAATTGTTGAGATTACAGGCATGAGACAGTGGGTCTAGTATGAGAAGTATTTTTTATTTTATTTTTGTGTTGTTTTCACAGTAAAGAAGACGGATATAGTGAATGCAATCCTAATCCTTCTCACTTTCTGTTTATTTTTTCCTTTCTAGAATATGGTCATGATGTAAGTATCTACAATAATCATATGAAGGACAGGCTAAGACAACCATGGTTTTAAAAAAAGTACCTTCAAATACTTTAAAGAGTTAAGGTAAGCAATACTAAAGTATCTTATAACATGTAAGGTGGATATGAGAAGATTTCTCTGAAAAAGCTGCATTTAAATAGTACCTCAAAGATGAGAAGAAACTCAATATGAAGGAACAAAAGGGAAGAGTATTTCAGGGAGAGGCAAGGGCAGACCGAGGGCCTGAGACGAGAAAATACACGAGAACACTTGGCTTGCAAAGAAACAGGCAACGAGGAAAGGGGCATGACATCAGGTAGTAACAATGATTAGTTTCCAGATGTACATGACTCTGTGAACCAGATGAAGATGTCTGTGTTTTATTCTACGCATAATGTGAAGTCATTGTAGTACTTTGAAGAAAAATAAACTTTGAGCTGGGAATGTGGCTTAGTGGTAGAGTGATTGCCTACCATGCATGAAGCCCTGGGTTCGATTCCTCAGCACCACATACACAGAAAAAGCCGGAGTAGCACTGTGGCTCAAGTGATAGAGTGCTAGCCTTGAGCAAAAGAAGCTCAGTGACAGTGCTCAGGCCCTGAGTCCAAGCCTCAGGACTGGCAAAAAGAAGAAAAAGAAAAAAAGAAAAAGAAAATTTGACTTGCATTTTTCAGAAGCTGAGTAATGAAGAAACTGGAAGGTGGCAGGGGTGGGAATTGGAATTAGAAGGCTGTTGCTGTAAGCATTATGCCCACCTTTGGTCCTCAGCTCCACCCAGACCTGAACTCCTCTCTGCCCTAGAGTTCCCGCCAAACACTGGCCCCTCCCTCTCTCTGCCCAGACCCACCTGAACTCCCATCTACCTCACTTCCTACCCTCAGACCCTGCTGCTACCTAGATGGTGGAGGTCGCCATGTGCGCTCTCTCCCAGGGAAATATGGCTCCTCTAATAAACCTTGTAATAATCTTTCTCTGGTGCCTGCCTGCCTCTGCATGGTCCCCTAGGATGGATGTGATGGATCCTTTCAGTTGCAATAGATGGACATGAAAGAGGCTGATGGCCTAAAACAACCAGAGTGTCCCTGGAGGAATGAATGGATGCACAAACCATGGCACATCCATGCAGTGGGCTGTTCTTCAGCTTTAAAAGGAAGGAAATCCTGACAAACAGCTAAATATGAACCATGAGGATCATAAGCCAGTTTCAAAAAGAAGATAAATACTATATAATTCTACTAGACTAGACCAATTATAGAGACAGGAAATAGAAAGGGGCTCAAAGGGGCTCAGAGCAGGCAGGAATAGGAGTTAGTATTTATTAAGTATAGAGTTTCGATTTTATAAGATGATGAAAAGCGTTACAGAGATGGGTTGTAGAAAAATGTGAATATATCAAACGCAACTGAGCTATGCTCTTAAAAATGGTTAAGACATGGGGCTGGGAAGGTGGCTCAGTGGTAGAGCGCTTGCCTTGCAAGCCTGAGGTCCTGGGTTCGATACCTCAGCACCACATAAACAAAAAAAAAAAAGCTGGAAGTGGTATTGCGGATCAAGCGCTAGAGCGCTAGCCTTGAGCTGAAGAGCTGAGGGACAGCGCCCAGGCCCAGAGTTCAGGCGCCACGACCGGACCAAAAAAAATAAAAAATAAAATGGTTAAGACAGAGCCAGGCACCGATGGCTTACATCTGTAATCCTAATTTCTCAGGAGGCTGAAATCCAGCCCAGGCAGGAAAGTTCGTGAGACTCTTTTCTCCAATCAATCATCATAAAACTGGAAGTAGAGCTGTGGCAGAGTTCTAGCCTTGAGCAAAAAGAGCTCAGAGATAGCACCTAGGCCTTGAGTTCAAGCCCCATAACTGAAAGAGAAAAAAAAAGGTTAAGCTGATAAAATTTTATGAGTATTTAAGTTTTAAATAACCATGCAAGCTGAAATTATAAAGTTATCTTCATAATCAATGGTAAAATATGATTGTTTTGTGACCTTGAAATTTTTTATCAAAACAAAGACCTCTTACTATCACAATTTAAAATATTAAAAGTACTGCAGATGAAGTGAATTATTTCTTGTATAGAGAACAAATAGATAGCAGTGGCTGGAACCTGGATGGAGCAATGGAGATGGAGAGAAAGGGGTTTTATATGAGACGTATTTCAGAGGCAGGTCTGTAGGAATTACTGATGGCGTCTATATGGAATACAGTGCAAGTATGGGAAGTGATTTTGGTTGAAGACTGACTAGATAACAATGCCATGGCCTAGGGTAGAGTGGAAGAGTCAGGATTTGGAGGTGAGATAAGCATATTTCCCCTTCCCTCCTCTCCTCTTCTCTCCCTTTCTTTGGCTTTCTGAGACAAGGTCTTGCTGTGTGGCTTAGGCTGGCCTCATATTCATGGTATTCCTGCCCAGCCACTCAAGGGTTGAGATTACAGATAGGAACCACTCTGCCTTGCTTAGCATTTCTTTTAAAATATGATACAATTGAGACACTTAAGAGACATCCAAGAGAGATATCTAGTAGGCACTTGGAGATGAGTTTGGAACTCGGAGCTGAAAATCAGCAGCATAAATGTTATTTAGGGAAACAAAAGAAGTGATGATGCTTTCACAGGCCTGGGGCAGCATGAAAGCAGTCTTATGAGCTTGTGTGCCTAGGACCTATGGCTCCAAATGACTAGAAAAGATGAGAATGTTCCAGCGTGTGTGTAGGTGTGGGGTGAGGGTGTTGCTGTTCCCTGCTCTTCAGTACAAGGTTACACAGGAGTCTGTGGTCCCAGACTGCTCTGCACCTGCTCCTGGGAAAGAGAGCAGTTTAAAATAGGGCTTTTCTCCATGAAATTCTTTGAATTCCCAGAAATGAAAAATAAAAAATAAAGAGAAAATTTTGCCATAGAACTCAGAAACACAGGAGGAAATACCCTTGGTAACAACTCTGCCCCATTAGGAGAAGGGCAGGTACCAGGCATGTTATAGCAAGAGAAAGAATTTGCTAAAATTACAGGTAACTTGTCATTCTGAAAGATTATTAAATGAGACCATGTAGGTAAGAAGCTCAGCAGCCTGCAGTGCATTAAAGAGTAAGGTCTGTATATTGCTGTGGATGTAGAGGCTTTTTATTTTTTGGGGAGGAGGGGGAGTTGGTCATGGGACCTGAACTCTGGGCCTGGGCACTGTCCCTCAGCTTTTCAGCTCAAGGCTAGTACTCTTCCACTTGAGCCACAGCACCACTTCTGGATTTTTTTGCTTATGTGTTGCTGAGGAATCGAACCCAGGGCCTCAGGCATGTGAGGCAAGCACTCTACCACAGAACCACCTTCCCAGCTCTGTGGGGAGGCTTTGTCCCTGGGAACAATTCAGGAGCCATAATCCTCTAGACTGTTGGAGAGGCAGAGGGAAAGGAAGCTTTCTTAATAAAGGTACCCGACCAGTGTCCCAACACCTGACCCTAGGCCCCAGCACTGCTCACCCCATACCTGAGGTACAATAGCTATCTCTTTTGTTTCTTTCATCAGATGTCACAGTAGGCTTAGAGAAGGCAAAAAACGGAGACCAGAGAGCCCAAGTAACTCGCTCAGGTTTAGAGTGTAATAAATTGTAGTGTTAGGATTCCAACCCAAATCCTTCAAATTCCTGAGGTTTTTTAGGGATGATTCGTGGACTAACTCATTCAACCAACATGCATTAAGAGCTTCTAATGTGCCAAATTGTGCTGCTAAGCTTGGTACTGAAAATAAAGAAATAGACTCCAGAAAAGCAAACTGTTCAAAGGCATCATTCTATGAGACACTGACTATCACAATGATGGACTGAAGGAAGATGGACCTCCCACAACCTTAAATACAAGACTCCTCTGGACAGAGGGTACAATGAATATCTTTTGAAACTCCTACAATTAGTTACCTTGTATCTAACAAAATTGTAATACAACTTCCAGGGGAAAAGGGTGAACAAGCACAGCCCTGAAGCTCACTGGACACTGTGTCGAAACTGAACTACACAACTTGCAGGTAGAGATGAGAAGGAGGGACTGGGAGAGAGCAAGGGAAGGGATATCACCATAAGAAAGGAAAGGTAGGTGGGTGCCAGTGGTTCACACCTGTAATCCTAGCTACTCAGAAGGCTGAGATCTGAGGATCACAGTTCAAAGCCAGCCCGGGCAGGAAAGTCTATGAGACTCTTATCTCCAATAAACCAGCAGAAAACCAGAAGTGGTACTGTGGCTTCAGTGGTAGAGCGCTAGCCTTGAGCTGAAGAGCTAAGGGACAATGCCAGGCCCAGAGTTCAAGCCCTATGACCAACCAAAAAAAGGAAAGGAAAGGTACTCATTACCTGACTTATGTAACTGTAATCCCTCTGTATGTCACCTTTATAACAATAAATTTAAAAAATAAATTACAATAAAAGAACTGTACTCATAACCTGATTTAAGGAGTTGTAACCTGCTTGCATAACTACTTGATAATAAATAAGAAAAAATGAAAATACAATGTAAAGGTTTGAACTTGGTAAAATGAGAATTCATCAAAAGGATAATTTTTTAACTCCTGTCTTCAAACCTCAACATATGTGTTTTCCATTCTGGTTATGCTTCTGTTTTCTTTTGCTTGTTATTTTTTAACTTTGAGACAGGGTGTTTCCAAGTAACCCAGCCTAGTCTGGAACTCGGTAGGTAGCTCAGGCTTGCCTTGAACTCCAACACTTCTGACTCTACCTCCAAATGCAGGGATTATAGGTATGTGTTACCTTGCCTAGAAGATGTTCAGTTTTTAATATACTGGGAACCTCAGAAAAAGCAAAGAATATGTATCTCTTTCTACCACCTCTGAAAGGCCCTGAATACAGGTTACTATGGGGGATGGTGTCTAACGGTGTCAGGTGTAGGAGGGTCCTAGAAAGGATGCACAGAAAGCTCTATATATGTAGCCTGAATCTTTGCAGGTACATTCATTCAGACCATAAGCTATTCAGGCAGGCCAAGTCCCTTCACAGTTCACTGCTAATCATAATTGCCTCTGAAATTCTCTACACCTGACTTTCATCAGATAGTATCTACCTCTGAGATCAATGTAAGATGGGAAAAAATAAGGCCTATGAGACCATTAGCTCTGTGAATATCAAGTGTGCAAGCAAAATTCTCCTCACCATTGCTCTTCTACTTACAAAGGATGCGTAGGAGTTAGCTTGAGAAAGACAGAGAATGAGAACTTGATGATTTCACTCATGGTGGCATTGGAGAAGTGAAAGTAGAAGGAAGAGGGAGGCCTTCCAAATTTTAGGAGAAAAGGAAGTAGTGGTGTGAGTTGCAGTCTGAGACAGGAAACACCAGCCATCCTGATATGGGGCACTGGCTGGCTTGGGAACAAGCAGCTAGAGAAGGTACGGGAGGCAGGGCCATCACACTGGATAGCCTCTAGGCCCCAATTTTATCACCTATGTATGTAGGATCCATAGGTAAGTAGTTCAGTTGAAGGGCCACCCGCCTACAAGTGTGCTCCAAGGGACACTGCTGCCAGGGGCACTGCGAAGGTGTCCCATTGCTACTGTGTCCTCACAGCCACTTCAGTCTGTAGGGGCAGCAGTGTGATCAGCGGTATTATCCACCTCTACGTCATATGGAAGTCATATCCAAAGAAATGTAGTACTCCTGCCAACACTCTCTACATCAAACATAACAAAAATGAGAGAAAACAGTTCTGCACCACAAATCTCAAGCTTAGCGGTTGGCTTGTGAATAAAGTTAGCTCAATACAGAACCGTTACAAAAAAACACAGGCACTGGTGGCTCAGGCCTGTAATTCTCAGGAGGCTGAGATCTGAGGCTCACAATTCAAAGCCAGCTCAAGTAGGAAAGTCCATGAGACTCTTTTCTCCAATTAACTACCAGAAACCGGAGGTGGCACTGTGGCTCAAAGGGATAGAGTGCTAGCCTTAAGTGAAAAAGCTCAGGGCCAGCACCCAGGCCATGAGTTCAAGCCTCACAATGGAAAACAAAAAACAAAAAGCAAAAACACAGAGCTTCATCCTCTAGGCATATGGACAGAGAAAAGTTATTTCCCTGTTCTCCCTTTTGTAGAAATGAAACTTGTCCCTAGCTGGAACTGCCTACTCCTTCACCTGTGTTCCTTCAAGCCTTCAGCATAGCACAGGACTTGACAATACTCTATCCCTTACATTCCAGGTTCAAGACCTGCCAGCCATGTATGATGCGAGGTGAACTGTACACCCTTATCTAAACACTGCCTACAGATAAGCAGCCCAATAGCACTTTAGAGAACACATCCCTGGTGTCCACATCATGTTCAAAGTTAGGAAGGTCATAGAAATATAGATTGTTCAGGAGAAAACCTTAACTGGGCAAAAAGGTGAAAGGAGAGAAAACATGTATGACTATGAATCCTTGTGTTTTTCTTCATTCAACAAAACAGTGATAAGAAGTACCTAGATATGGGGCTGGGAAGGTGGCTCAGTGGTAGAGTGCTTGCCTTGCATGCAGGAGGCCCTGGGTTCAATTCCTCAGCACCACATAAGCAAAAGAAAGAAGCCGGAAGTGGCGCTGTGGCTCAAGTGGTAGAGCGTTAGCCTTGAGCTGAAGAGCTGAGGGACAGCACCCAGGCCCAGAGTTCAGGCCTCACGACTGGACCCAAAAAAAAAAAAAAAGAAAAAAGAAAGAAAGGAGGCATGTGAAGCCAAGGGAACAAATGGGTTTTCATCATAGGAAGTAAAAAGATGGACAAAAGAAGCTGCAAGGTAGGCGCTGGCAGCTCACACCTGTAATCCTACTTACTCAGGAGGCTGAGGTCTGTGACAGCCTTGAGCAAAAAGAGCTCAGGGACCACGCCCAGGCCCCAAGTTCCACCCTCACAATCACCACCAGCAACAACAAAAAGCCACAGCTGTGGTACTCACTAGACACTATGCTGAAAATGAACTATATAACTTGTGGGTGGGGGTGGGAGGGAAAAAAACTTGGAGAGCGGGAAGGTGGCATTGTCCAAAAAGAAATGTATTCTTTTTCTGACTTACTTATATAACTGTAACTCCTGGGTATATCACCTTTATAATAACAATAAAAAATTTTTTTGAAGAAGCTGCACTGACTCTTGGAGCAAAGGAGGGGAACTTGGGAATTGACAGCTAGGTGGTTGGACAGAGAAAAAAAGTCTTCTAAGAGGACCTAGAGGCATTACAGAATTTTCTAGAAGAAAGTATACTTCTGTGGTAAATTCTGCATTAGAAATTCATTCGAAATTCAGGAATGTTCACGGGAGTGCTTGTCCCGTGTGGGAGGACCAGGCCCTTCTTGTAGAACCGCCAAGGCTCTGTTTTCCTTGCACAGAAGGAAAGCAACAAGCATTGTGAAACAAAGTAGCACAGCTAAACTGGAAGCTTCTTGCAAGGGATTAATAATAAATCACAATTACAGTTTAATACAGCTTTATAAAATTACCAGCACACACACTGTCAATTGCCCTATAGAACAAGCTTTTACAGGGGAAAAAACTTTCTATTTGCCCAGCCTCAACCAAAACCTGACAAAGGTGAGGGGCAAGAAGCTATTTCCTGAGATCTTCTTGGCTACAAATTCTCTGAATGGCCATGGTAAGATGGCAAAACCTCTCTACTTTTGTCTCCATAGTTTATTAATTTAGAGTTGATATGAAAGTTATTGGCAAAGACCTTGAAAATATATCTATACTTAAAACGCCTAGTAGGTAAACAGCTTGCATGGAAGCTTTTATCCTGCCTTTGCATCTGTTCTGGTGGCTTGTGGTTTTAATTTCCCAGGAAAAAAAATTCCAGACCAAGAAAATATCTCTTATAAACCTCTGAGGGCTACAAAGTCTCATAGTAAATTAGGCTGTTTGTTTGTTTTATAAATCTACATGGGATTAACATTTACCATTCTCTTGTTCTCTCAAAAAAGAACAATAACAATGAATACTAATATCTTTTGAGTGTTGAGGGCTTTATATGCATTATCTTATTTAATATTTCCATCAGCTCTATGAGATAAGATGCTCTTACTAAGTTTGTTTTCCAGCTAAGGAGACTGAGGTTTCAATGGTCTAAATTTCTCAAGGTAACACAAGTAATAAAGCAAGAAGATCAAGGATTTAAACCCTATATATACATCACAAATCTCATAGTGATCCACTTCCATGGCTATATAATAATCCCTCAAATTACTGACATTGTGTATATATTTGAGATCATTAATTAAAATAGAAATCATGGAACAAATGGCCAGCCTGCTGAGGGACCAGGACACAGGTTCCAAATGTCTAGAATGGAGCCATCTTCTCAGTTCCCCTAAATAAGGGTGGTCAATGCCACTCCGTAATCAGGCGATGCCTGATTAAAGCCTCCAGTTCCCAGCTAAGCTTTGTTGGATGTGTTTAGAAGACTGCTTGATTAGTGGTGCTCTTTCCTTTCTGTTTTGTCTCTGTGTTTTTCCAGGGAGAAAGCGACAGATTTGAATGTGTCATAGACTAAATTCCCTAGAAAACAGAGTCTGAGGTCAGGCTTCCATGCCAGTGCTTCGTAGCAATCCGAGAAGCCAGAATGAGAAGCATAAAGAGGCAGGGTAAGCAAACAGGGCTGTCCATAGCTTCACAAGAACCACAGCGTATTGCTGGCCATCTCAGAGAGACAGTTCTGGACAACAACATCTCAAAACCCACAGAGGAGCTGGTGTGAAAAGAGGGAATCTAGTTTTGTTTCCCTTTTCTCCGAGTTCACTCCAGGGTAACCCAACTTCTACACATGTTGTCATGTGTCTTCTGGCTCTGGCAGCAGCAGATGGAGAAGCCAGATCCCACACCCTTCAGCCTCTGAACCTGGGAGGAGGTTCTGCACGAAGGGCTCTCAGCAATGCCTTGGATGGCTACACGGTTCAGTCCAGTATAGTCTGTCACCATAACAGCCTAGAGACACAGGGGATTGGGAGGGCTAACCAAAGAAAGCTTAAATATGGACAGGAAGCCATGCTGATAAGCAATGTCACACATAAAGATCTGAGGGATGATCTAATAGGTCTTGCTGGACTTTCAGTGATTTGTGCTCATGGAACTTCTGCAGGTTATGGATTTCTGACTGTCACAAAACACATTTCTTCATATCTTCACTTATTTACTAATTACTCGTTGTGCCTTTCCTCTTGCTAGGCATGGTGAAACTCTAGGGACGGGAGGAGGACTAAAATTCATCCACTGTCTTGGAGAGACAGGCAAAGCAACAGAAATTACAATGTAGCATGCTCAGGGCCACTGGGAAGCATAAGCAGCCATCAGTCAGCACACATTTATTGGATCTCAGGCTGTGCCAAGCCCACCAGTGTGGTTCATTGGATCTGTCCCTGGCTGTTGGAGACAACCATGTTCTCATTCTTCACAAGCTTAGAATGTATCTTATTTGTGATCAGCTAGGTTACAAGCTGAGTTTTGTTGTCTGGCTGGGTATTTTTCTCACATGACTCCACTAGGAGTTCTCTACACAGGCCCAAGGCCACAAGTCAACCTTAAGGGCTTCTCCCTAGGATTGGTTTTAAGGTCTGTTTTTTATTTTGTTTTTAATTACAGCTCTCCAAATCTCTCTGAGTTCAATCTTTAAGCCACTCTCTCAGAACAGGAAAGCTCAGAACCCAGAGCTACAGTTCTGCCTCTCAGGCCTTTCAAAACAAAACTATTTGGGAGGAGCTCAGAAGGAAGCTAGGCACTGTGGCTATAACCCAGAGCTGATAATTGCTTATTTCCATTTTCAGTAATGTGAAGGCTATCTCCTTCCCTTTTCTGAGAATCTATTCCTTCCCTCCTGCTCCCCAATAACCCAGGCATATCAGCAGAAAACCCAAACAACCCAGCCAGACACCAAAATTCAGGACGAGGCAGCAAGCAGCCTCTGGGACCCCAGGCTAGGTGTGATGTTATCTTTATAACCAAGCTGATCACAAGTAAGATAGATCCCAAGCTTGTGTGAGCTGACTGAAGAAAAGGGACACGGGTGTCTCCAACAGTCAGGAACAGATCTAATGAGCCAGGACACACTGGTGAGCTTGGCACAAGCTGAGGATCCAATAAATGTGTGCTGTATGATGGCTGCCTATGCGTCAGTAAAACAGGGCCTAAAGTTCAATATATGAAATATACTGCTAACATCTCTTTTGTTGTTGTTGTTGTTGTTGTTGTTGTTGTTGTCGGCCATGGGGCCTGAACTCTGGGCCTGGGCACTGTCCCTCAGCTCTTCAGCTCAAGGCTAGTGCTCTACACCACTTGAGCCATAGCACCACTTCCGGCTTTTTCTGTTTATGTGGTGCTGAGGAATCGAACCCAGGGCCTCATGCATGCAAGGCAAACACTACCTCTGAGCCACCTTCCCAGCCCCAATATCTCTTCTTTTAAAAAAAAAAAAAACAGAGAAAGAGAGAGAGAGAATTCTTACATTAGTAAATGTAAACAACTAATAATCTTTAAATGGCAACAAGTCACTCATTCCCATTCCTAGTTAATTTCTTTCTTTTACATTTTAAATTTCTCTCTGTATTACTGTAAATATATATATATATATATGTGCATATACATATATATATACATATATATATACATATATATACACTATTAGCTGGGTGCCAGTGGCTCATGCCTATAATCCTAGCTACTCAGGAGGCTGAAATTTGAGGATCACGACTCAAAGCCAGCCTGGCCAGGCAAGTCTCATGAGACTCTTACCTCCAATAAACCAACAGAAAACTGGAAGTGGTGCTGTGGCTCGACAGGAGAGAGCACTCCCAAGAGCTGAGGGACAGCGCCCAGGCCCAGAGTTCAAGCCCTACAACTAACAAAAAAAAAGAATATACTAATACTAAAGAACACCTGAAATATATACAGAGAGAAAAGTATAACCACCAACATACCTCTAAAGAGATAAAATTGGCAGACACCAGAAGCTCTCTCACCTGTAGTCCTAGTATTCAAGAAGCTGAGATCTGAGACTCTCATTCAAAACCAGTGCAGCTTGACAAATCCATTGAACTCTTATCTCTAGTTAACCAAGCAAAAAAGTCATAAGTGGAGTTGTGGCTCAAACGGTACAGCACTAGCCTTGGGCAAAAACAAAAAGAAAAGCAACAACTAAGCACCCAGGCTTTGAGTTCAAACCCCCACACTAAAACATACTCAAAAAATAAAATAAAAATTTTTTTAATTAAGTGATGTGATTTGTTAGAAAACTCCATTTGCAAGCATTTCAACTTCCCAGGGACACATCTATTGTTTAGGATAAGGCTTTCCTGTGGGGACAGGAAAGGATGTCATCACAGATAAACGGGACAGGATCCTTTGACCTTGTGACTTTCCTAGGCCTGTATATTAGTGATGAAAAATTATTTGTTCTATTGTTTTTTTCCAACTTGATGGAAATTTCCTCCCATTTATGCCTATTCTCTTTGCTTCCTCAACCTGGAAGACCAGAAAGAAAACTGCAATCATTGGAAGCTCTTTCCTATAAATTTTTCACTCCAATGTTTCCAATGGTTTCTTTTTTCGGCCCTCATCACCCACATCCATCTGGAAAAGGTTCTGAAAAACTCTACTAGCAATTTCAAAACAAACCATACCATTTCATACTTTTGGTCCTGCTACCACTAACAGTAGTATTTATTCAGTGAATATCTCACGGACAGGAACTTGAAAAACAGAAAATCACAAATTCAAGGATTATAAGCCATATATGCAAACACAGCGTATGGACTAACTAAAGAATAGAGTGACAAAACCTTAGAGCAGCTGGGTGCCAGTGGTTCACACCTGTAATCCTACACAGGAGGCTGAGATCTGAGAATGGAGGTTCAAAGCCAGCCCAGGCAGGAACATCCATGAGATTCTTTTTCTTTTTTCTTTTTTTTGGGGGGTCCAGTCGTGTGGCCTGAACTCTGGGCCTGGACGCTGTCCCTCAGCTTTTCAGCTCAAGGCTAACGCTCTACCACTTGAGCCGCAGCACTACTTCCGGCTTATTTTTTCTTTTTGCTTATGTGGTGCTGGGGAATCGAACCCAGGGCCTCATGCATGCAAGACAAGCACACTACCACTGAGCCACCTTCCCAGCCCCATCCATGAGATTCTTATCTCCAATTAACCACCAGAAAACCAGAAGTGGCACTGTGGCTCAAGTGGTAGAGCACTAGCCTTGAGCTGAAGAGCTGAGGGACAGTGCCTAGGCCCAGAGTTCAAGACCCACGATTCACACACACACACACACACACACACACACACACATACACACACACACACACACACACACACACACACACCCCAAACACAAATAAACAAAACTCAGAGCACAGCTCCCCATATCTCTGCATTCTTATTTATCTCTGTGAGACCTTTAAAAAAAACTCAGAATAACATTATTTGCTGAATGAAATAAAGAGGTTACAACCAAGCATAAAACTTGAACAGAGCAGTAGGAAGGCTCAACTAGACCCTTGAAAGACAGTGAAATCCTTCTTATTTGGCCCACAGTGGCAGAGAGCAAGTGTACACTGTGGAAACACTGGCATCGCCAGGCAGATCCTTTTTGGCTGCGTTTCAGCTTTCAACTTGAGATTCATGTAGTAGTACTTTCCATGCACACAGACCAGACCTGATCTTTGGATATAGTGTTTCAATTACGGAAGAAAGGTAAGGAACTGGCATGTATGTAGAATGTATTGCAGTTACCTGCCAGACCTCTCTTTTTAATTTTATAAAAAGGAGGAAAAATTGTAGTAGTGTGAGTTAAATTAAAATGTGATTTAGGAAAAAATTCAAAGGGCTGTAAAAATGTGCAACGTGTCACTGCTGCCCACTTCAAACATGTTGGCGTGAACAGGAAGAACAGCTTCACAGTAGTAACACAGCATTTATACAACTCAAACCTATGAGACATACTCATGGAGAAGGAACTGAGTCTCAGAGACCAAGTCACTGTCCAAGGGCTCAAAGCTGGCAAGTCAATGGCAACTGATCCTGGTTTATTAGCTTTAAAGCCTATGTACTTAGCCATAACATGAAACAGCTTGAGATACCAACTACCCAACATCCAACAGGTCCATTTTCTACATCGGACATTGGCAAAGTGAAGTAACGAACAAACTAGAAAACTAGATCCAGCTTGACTTTTGTCACTGGAGCTGAAACATCCCTGGTTTGGATCTGTCCTCAATGACTTTCATTCCTCACAGTGTTAAGTATGCCTGGGGACCCCCATAAAGATGTTCCAGCCTTGAATTCTCACTTGATGCTTGTGATGACCATTTTCATGTCAGTATCTAACAATCCTTTTAAATTTCCCACATCCCAAACTGATCAAAGTACTGTTTCTGCCCAGAAGTAATGCAGCTCTAGAAGCTTTGAGCTCCAACCCTAGCCAATGGGTCACATCAAGTGAACCATTTTTCCCTTTTCTCTTTCATTACAAATCTTCTCTCTCCCCTTCATTTTACAAATAGGCAGTTTATAACTATCACATATGATTCTTTAAAGTGAGCACTGCCCTCAGTGCACTTAAGAAGATTTCATTTGCTTGTAACTCATCATGAATACCTTTACTGACTTCATCTATCATGGGCACTGCTGAATCTACACAGGCGGCATTCACCCACTACTTTACTTTTATTTGTTATTTGATGAACCTTTATGTAACCCTTCCTATTTCCCAGACATGGATCTGAATGTGCTTTATAGCTCACTGAATTAAGTCACTTATGTAATCCTCATAATGAATCTAGGAAGCGGGTTCTGTGATTATCTGCTTTATGAAGATAAGAAAGCCAATGGGAAGTTAAATAACTTATCAGAAGCCTCACAATTCAAACATGGACAGTCTCATTCCAGACTTAACCATTTTACCAACCTCTATTCAGTGATATAATCCCCCATCCCTGTAGATTTTCTTCCTATAAGTAGAAATATATATGATCAGCACTGTTGCCTGGCTTTCTTATGGCTTCCTGGCCACTTCTTCAAACTGCCTTTCCTAATGGGATGCACATTCTATACACTCTTCATAGGAAGCAGGCAACCAGTGACAGGTGCTCAAAGCCCCTGGTCCCATGAGCACTGTATCATGACAAGCCAAGTCACCCAAACCAGAGGCTGACATGTGACAGCAAACAACTGACTCTTTGGAACTGCATGCCCAAAGCCTGCTCAGGGATCAGGAACTTAAAACCAACCAACAGTGGAGCTTATGAGTTCCCAGGGTATGATGGATGGCACAGCTGGAGGAGTCAGCAAAACCACCCGCCCATGCCAATTAGGCCAATGAGTGAGTGACTGAAAAGACATGCTGTGTTCACTCAAATAGATTCCCCTTTCAACGAGTCTGCTTTCACGGGCTCCTTTATAATAATGCTTTAAAAAAAAAATACTAAGGAACAGGAGATAGGGAAAAGAAGAAGGAAGTGTACTTCAACTCCCCTTGCTGATAATGTGACTGAACTGCAAACATAAGAACAGATTTTTGGGCTGGGAAGGTGGCTCAGTGGTAGAGCGCTTGCCTTGCATGCCTGAGGCCCTGGGTTCAATTCCTCAGCACCACATAAGCAAAAAGAAAAAAGCCAGAAGTGGCACTGTGGCTCAAGTGGTAGAGTGCTAGCCTTGAGCTGAAGAGCTGAGAGACAGCGTCCAGGCCCAGAGTACAGGCCCACGACTGGACCCCCCCCCCAAAAAAAAAAAGAACAGATTTCCTTCCAGTGGGATCTCCAAGGGTGTGCAAAGAGGTAGACAGATTGTACCTGTTGACTCTGTGTGTGTGTGTGTGTGTGTGTGTGTGTGTGTGTATACACGCACATGTGCATGCACTCACACATAGTACTCTAGACACTTTGGCTTGAACACAGGGCTTCACTCTTGCTTGGCTTTTTCACTAAAGGCTGGCATTCTACCACTCTAGCCAAACCCCACTTCTACCTTTTTGCTGGTTAATTGGCAAAAGAAGTCTCTCAGCCTGGGCTGACTTTTAATGGTGATACTCAGATTTCAGGTTCCTGAGTAGCTAGGAAAACAGGCATGACCCACCTCCACTTGACTCCTGTTAACTATTTAAAGCACTTTTCCTTTGTTTACAGACACTATAGTGACTAAGAGCTTCCAGAGCTCAGAGATTAAAAGAAGTGGATCCAAAGCCTAACTCGTCTCTAACCTCTGACAAATTATTTAACCCCAGACTCTGGCTCATCTACAAAATGAGATACTTCTCCTGAGCATACTAAATGGAAGGGCTAGTAAGGCCAGATAATGTGGTGAATAGAAAAATTCAATAAATGATAATTACTGATCATTTCAATCAGCAAACTTTTGATACCCTTCAACTGTTCAAAGTCTGAGGCTGAGGAAACTGTAGAGACAAGGAGTGAAAGAGAAAATTTTATGTTTGGTAAGAGTAGAGAAATATACAAGAAATCTGTAGGTTTGACAGCTCTGGGCTGGAACAATAGTTAACATTTAAACCATGGATAAACTAATCCACTGGTTATGGGTCACCCTAGCCTTATCCACTTAATCATGGCTAAAGTCCAGAAAGACAGACAAATACACTCAATTCCTAAAGCAAACAGAGACATAAAAAAATCTGTTTTCATTTAAATTACCTCACTAAAAGAATAAAATTAAATAAATAATAAAAGCAAGTGGCTACCTTCCCAAAGCTATCAATGGAGAGATTGTGTCAAGTAGTAAGGGTGTGGTGTCTTCAAAGTACTGACAGACTTGCTACATGGCATTTTATATATAAAAAAATACTTAATGCCATTTCATTCAGATGGTGTGAACAGACTCACTATCTTAAGTGGTCCTTTCTTTCAATGAGAGCCAGGGTTAAGACTTAAAAAAAAAAAAAGGTATCATTATCTCAGTCTCAGTTTAAAATTAATGAGGAGCTTTTGAGGTTACAGAGAAGACATGATGCTAGCTGCAGAAACTTAACTAGATAACAGAGCCCTTAAGTTCCTCGTATCACCATCCTTAGGAACACGTGTGAGGCAACTTAAGCAAGACACCACCAAATGTCAGGGGAGGCGAGAATGCCAAGAGATTCTCCTGTGACTTTAAACAAGTCCCTTGACCTTTCAGGTCATTTAGAAGTGCAGAAAGACCAACTGCCTGCCAGAAGACAGAGTTTATGGTAGGATTAGATTGTGTTTATAAAGAGGTTTGACATCCTTAGACTCAAAGTGATTTCCTATTAATAAAATGACATGTGAAGAAGGTCAAATCAGTAGTCCAGAGATCATCTACTAAAGCACCATCTGCATTTGGGAACAAGTTATGCAAGCTCTCCTATGTAAGAACGTTCAGATTAAAGGGTGAGATGGCAACCAAGAAAGGAGGACTTTAAGAAGTCATCTAGCTCAGATTCCCCTTCTTCTTTCCTACTTGACTCTTCTCCTCCGGACACAACAGTGTAGTCAGTAAACCTGAAACAGAACCACAACCAGGCAGAGCCACAGTTCACTCAGGACCCATTCCCTATGAAACCAGCGTTTCTACCTGCGAAATTCTATTTCCGCATCCGGGCCCAACACAATTGTTCTTTCAGGTACCAGCAAGGCACAACCTCAGAATGATTTTCTGTTTGAATTCACAGCGCTCAGTATCCCCTTTGATTATTTGGCTACTGTTAGTCTCACTGTTATTTCACTAGTATTTCTTTTGTGTAAATATTAGGAACTCGCTAAGAATGCAGGCTGGATCAGTGCACTAAGCTCTGAATTCTCACAGCTAGTCTTATAGTTGGAAGGTAGTCAATGTCATTTACCCGAACCATGTTCCAAGGCTTTCCTTGGGCAAAGCAGTTTCATATCTTGCTTTGGGACTAAACATCATAGGAACATTGATACCACTGTTTTCTGGTCAGTGAAGCCACTGGCCACCACAGATAAGTTAAGATCAATAGGAGGCCAGCTGGTATGCACAATGAATGAGAACTTTAAAGGATTATTTATTTTTAATCCTACCTTCTGAAAAACCTAAAATGAGTGACTTGTCTAAGTTCCTTTTAGAGCTGACCAAGAGATGGTAGTATTGGGGCCAACACCACAGGAGAGATCTTAAAAACACACTTGAGCCAGGTGCTCGTGACTCACACTTTATAATCTCAGGAGGCTGAGATCTAAGGATTGTGGTTCGAAGCCAGCCTGGGAAGGAAGGTCTGTGAGACTCATCTTTAATTAACCATCAGAAAACCAGATGTGGCACTGTGGCTCAAAGTGGTAGAGCACTAGCTTTGAGTAGAAAAAGCTCAGGGACAGTACCCAGGCCCTGGGTTCAAGCCCCACAACTGACAAAAACAAACAACCACACACGCATACTTGAAAGTGTGATTACGGTTGAGTCTCATTGAGAATAAGGCCTATTCAAATTTTACTCACTTTAATTTATATCTTGAACTCACCATGAGAAATAGTTCTTATTTTATATAAAACTAATATACGAGCCCAGCACTGGTGGCTCACGCCTGTAATCCTAACCACACAGGTAGCCAAGGATCTTGGTTTAAAGCCAGCCCAAGCTGGAAACTCTGTGAGACTTTTATTTCTATTTCTACTAACAACCACCACCACAACAACAAAAATAGAAGTAGAGCTGCAGCTCAAGTGGTAAAGTGCTAGTCTTGAGCAAAAAGCACCCAGGCCCTGAGTTCAAGCCTTAGGACTGGCATAAAAATAAAATAAAAGAAAAAAGAAAAGAAAAGAAAGAAAGAAAAGAAAAAATTAAAAAATCCCAAACTTATATAAAGAGTTTGCTTTTTTTTGGGGGGGGGGGGAGGGTTGGAAGAGGGGGCAGGAATTGGTTATGGAGTTTAAGCTCAGAGGGCCTGGACACTGTCCCTGAGCTCTTCTGCTGTAGGCTACCACTCTACCAGTTTGAGTCACAGGTTTTCTGGAGGTTAATTGGAGATAAGAGTCTCACAGACTTTCCTGCCTGGGCTGGCTTTGAATCACAATCCTCAGTTCACAGCCTCTGGAGTAGCTAGGATTATAGGCGTTCATTGAACCACCATTGTCCAACAAGTTTGCACAATTTTCAGATGTAACATTTTACATTCGTCTCACTTTGAAACAAATATTTTAACTTCACTCTTAATTTTTGACTTCATCATTTATTTAAAAAGTTATTGTAATTATAACAGTGATATACAGAGGAGTTAGTTACATAAGTGAGGTGAAGAGTACCTTTCTTTTTGGACAATGTAACTCCTTCTTTCACTCTCTCCCAATTTTTCCCTCCTGTCCCCACCCATAAGTTGCATAATTCATTTTCACCACTGAGTACCACTGCTGCATTTGCTCACTTTTTTGTCCCTCTCTTTCTCTCTCTTTTTTTTTTTTGGGGGGGGGGGGTCCTGTTGTGTGGCTTAAACTCAAGGTATGCATTGTCCTTGACCTCTTTTGCTCAAGACTAGTGTTATTCTACTTTGAGCCTCAGGGCTATTTCTGGTTTTCTGGTGGTAAATTGAAGATAAGAGTCTGAAGGACTTTCCTTCCCAGGCTGGCTTTGATCTGCGATCCGCAGATCTCAGCCTTCTGAATAGCTAGGATTACAGGTGTGAGCCACCAGCTCCCAGCTTGTCCCTCCATTTCTGTGCCCTCCACTTACCCTCCCAAAGACAGATAAATGCATAATTCTAATTTTAAAATTATTTTATACATTTAAGGGCTGGGAAGGTGGCTCAGTGGCAGAGCACTTGCCTTGCATGCCTGAGGCCCTGGGTTCGATTCCTCAGCACCAGATAAGCAAAAAGAAAAAAGCCGGAAGTGGCGCTGTGGCTCAAGTGGTAGAGTGCTAGCTTTGAGCTGAAGAGCTGAGGGACAGCGCTCAGGCCTAGAGTTCAGGCCCCACGACGGGACCCAAAAAAAACCAAAAAACATAAAATTATTTTATACATTTGGATGCTCTCTATTGGTCAATATATCATTGATTATTTGTATCCTATATAGAGTTTGTCTTTTACTTTCATGACTAAGAAAAATATAGTAAAAGGAAAAGAAACTCTTTGTGCTTAAGTTCCTGTATCATGTTTTCTCCTTAATGTTCATTTTTTTGAAGTTCTGTCACTGCAGGAGTGATGAGTCAGAGCCAGGGGAATTGTTGTGACCTGCTCCACCTATTAGAACAAGCCAAACAATTTGAGGGTTGGTGCTAGTTTGTCAGGGGCTTATTTATCCTGGGGGAGAGTGGACTGCAATTTGCATGACCACATAGTACAGATTTTTATTCATGAAGCTGACCTTAAGTAAGGCAAGCAGTTTCTTGGTCTAACTATGCTATAATTCAGCCATGTGTCTACCCAGTGGGCAAGCTCAGTTCTAGAAGAAATTAAGCCTGGAATGACAAGATGTATGAGGAACCAGGGCTGAAATAAATGGACAGGACTGAATGAAAGATTTAGAAGAAGATGAAAGAGTGTGTACTCAGTGGAAGGATGGAAAGGCTAGGCAGAATTACTGAGGGAGGGGACATTGTTGCTCTTCGGAATCTGAGTTTTTTTTCTCATTTTCTCACTATAAGAATACATCTGGAGGCTGGGAAGGTGGCTCAGTGGTAGAGCGCTTGCCTTGCATGTTCGATTCCCCAGCACCAAATAAGCAAAAAGAAAAAAAGCCAGAAGTGGCACTGTGGCTCAGGTGGTAGAGCACTAGCCTTGAGCTGAAGAGCTGAGGGACAGCGCCCAGGCCCAGAGTTCAGGCCCCACGACTGGACCTAAAAAAAAAAAAAAAAAAAAAGAATAGCATCTGTGCCAAGCGCCGGTGGCTCACGCCTGTAATCCTAGCTACTCAGAAGGCTGAGATCTGAGGATCACAGTTCAAAGCCAGCCCAGGCAGGAAAGTCTGTGAGACTCTTATCTCCAATAAACCACTAGAAAACTGGAAGTGGCACTGTGATAGAGCATTTGCCTTGAGCTGAAGAGCGCAGGGACAGCGCCCAAGCCCAGAGTCCAAGCCCCACGACCGATGCCCCCTCTCCCCCAAAAAATAGCATCTGCAATTTAATATAAAACTTGGAGATGCAGTCACACTTACAGACTAACAGCTCAGGGTGAGCCTTCCACAATACTGCTACATAGAGGATGCTAGAACTTTCCAGCCTATTTCTTCCTTCTATGGCGTACTTCCATTTAGGTCTGCTTTCTACTACATTTAGTGGTTGTTGAAGTGTGGTCTTTGGTCCAGCAACATACACATCATCTGAGTGCTAGGTAGAAATGCTCGTTCTCAGGCCCCAACTTAGAATAACTGATTCAGAAAGTCTAGAGAGGGACTGGGAACAGTAAATCCATTTTCTCAAGCTATCTATGTAATTTTTATGCAAATTAAAGTATGAAAAGCACTACTTTAGATGGAATTACTAGATACCTTCAAGATGAGAGAGTATGTTTTAGGAGAGAACTTCTCAAAAAGACAAGGCACTCAGTTGTCAAATGAATAATTTTGTGGAATTTCAACTCATGTAAAAAAAGATAGTCAAGGCTGCTGCATTTGCTTAGGCCTTCATCATCTCTTGCCTTTCACCTCATCGACTTCAGTCTTCTCTCAACATTGCTACTAGAGATATACGCTCAGCCTGAAACTCTGACCTGTCAAACTCAATTTAAACTCATCCGTGGCTATGCCCTGCTCAAGGATAAAGTTCCAAGCCTTGGCATAGAACCGGTCCTCCATTATCTGCCTCTGGCCATTTCCCTGACCTGATTTCCTTCTGTACCTTCCTATCTATTCACTATCTGCAGGAAGCTTACACTTACTTCCTTAGACCTCTGACATCAAGCCTGGCCACGTGATTGACCTTAATCAACACTTTAAAAAAAAAGGTGAAGGAAGAGTTGTCACCTCTGAGCAGACTTTGTCATAGTTTTGTTCTTTCCCTTTGCCATAAATGACACTGTCCCAGAGAGAGACTATATTCTTTAAGCTTAGTGGGACCTAAATACAGACAGATGAGATGCTAAGTTACAAAAGACCTACCAGGACATGTAGCCTCAGTGGGGAGGGGGAAAAAAATCCATGTTGCTGTCAACCCCTGAGATTAGGAGTTATTTGTTATTTAGCCTAGACTAACAACGATAATACTTCTCATCATTCCTCTTGGCATGGAATGTCTTCTCTCTCTGCTTACCCTTCCTTCCAATCCTACCCCACCCAGGCTGCCTAATGAACTTATTCATCCTCCACTTAGCTCCAGGGTTACCCTCAATCAAGCCTTTATCCTTCCCAGGACTGAATGATCACTCACTTTTAGGGCCTCCTCTACATGCTACTGATCTAGAACTATACCCTCCAAACAGTGCTAGGGCCTTCCTGTTTATTAACACTATTGTTAGAGTACTGTTTCCTTACTATTGTAATAAAATAGTAATAACAGCATGTATCTACAGCTTACAGAAGAGTTTTGGTTCAGAGAAGCAAAGCAGCTTGTACAAGTTTGCTAAGTTCTTACTAGGTAGGAGCCGGGCCCTGAACTCGGCCATCTGCCCCAGGCACACCCCTCTGTCCGCCCTTCAGACCCTCCCCTCCGTCAGCAACTCAAAGGACCACCACACAAATTTGACACTTTCAAGATTTGTAACTGGGAGGGTTCTTCTGATTCTCTGGGAAGATCGTCACTTTCTCTAAATGGGTCTATTTATTCTAAAGCACCTAAAAAACTCTAGGAGAACTAGGGCAGTGTGCCTGTTCTGTCCCCAGGTCCCAGGCTGCAGAAGTAAAGCAGCATGATACAGCAAGCACACTATTCCCGCTGATATTGCCCTGGGAAACCTTATTTACAGAGTGGGAAGCAAGGAGCAGAGGGTTCAGAAATAGAATCGAGTCTGCTACATGTTGAAATTTTAGGTGTTGTTTTTCTTTCAAAGTAATTGGGAGTCACACACGGATGGCTGACACGTGTAATCCTAGCTACTCAGCAGGCTGAGATCTGAAGATCATAGTTCAAAGCCAGCCCAGGAACGAAACTCTGTGACACTCTTTTAACTCCAATTAATTACCAGAAAACTAGAAATGGTGCTCTGGCTCAAAGTGGTAGAGTGCTAGCCTTGAACAAAAGAGCTCAGGGACAGCTCCTAGGCCCTAAGTTCAAGCCCCAAAACCAAACAACAACAATAACAAAAATTAATTGGGGCCAAGTGTTTATTTGATTCTTCAGATTAAACAAGGAAAGACAAATGATACCACAGCAAAAGATTTAACTGGACTGCACAAGTCAGACATGGGGTTAACTGGCTGAGAGTAGCAAACACAGTTTTAGGTTTCTATGAGCTGCTGGTATTTTGTTCTGTGGTTGAAGAGTTTGTTTTTTTCCCTCCCTCCCCCCTCCTTTACCTCTTCCTTTTTAACTTTAAAGAGTAGAAAGTATGCAAACCTAAAAATATACCCTGACTCAGTCTTACTAAACAAAAAATTAGTATTCAGTAAAGTACCACAATATTTTCTTTTTTTTTTTTTTTTTTCTTTTGTGGGGCCTGAACTTGGGCCTGGGCGCTGTCCCTCAGCTCTTCAGCTCAAGGCTAGCGTTCTACCACACGAACCACAGCGCCACGTCCAGCTTTATCTGCTTATATGGTGCTGAGGAATCTAATCCAGGGCCTCATGCATGCAAGGCAAGCACTCTACCACTGAGTCACCTTCCCAGCCCCACAATATTCTTTTCATATAAGGATTACAAAGCTTTGGTTAGGAGTTACAAAGCTTTGGTTAGGAGTTGGAATCCATGTATGTATCATTCTTCCAATGGAGAGGTCCCCGCCCCCCTTCCCTAAAGGATATAATATTACCTTTAAACGATACCATCAGTAACATTAATCGCATTTTCCCTCTTCAAGTTCAGAAAGCTGTTCAGAGCTCCAAATGGCTGTTGGACCAGTTTGGACACGTCTGATTTACTCTCTAAATGAACATCCGCTTCACACAATAAATAATAAGAGCCAGCCTTTATAGAGACTACTTCAGGCTAGCTGTGCTGGATGTTTGGGGGGGACAGGGGTTCACATAATCCTCAAAACAACACGTGCAAGTTATCGCCACTTCGCAGATGAAGAGAGGGAGACCCAGGGAGCGTGAAGGAGATGAAGGAAAGAGTGAGAGAGAAGGGGGGGGAGAGAGAGAAGGAGAAGGGAGAGAGGGTGGAGGAAAGCGGGCAGGGGCCAGTAGCTGCGCAGACCATAGTTAATCATTCACACACAGCCCTCCGGGCAGCTCTTTTCAGTAGGGGCGGAACACGAACACACGAACACACACACACACGCACACACACGAATCGTCAACTCCTCATCCCAGCGACACACACACACACACACACACACGCACACACACGAATCGTCTTCAACTCTTCATCCCAGCGAGAGGCGGTGTCCAGCAAATTGCTTGGCAACGGGCGCAGGAAACTCCATCCAAAAGCCCTGGGTCCCGGCGGCCCCTGGGCGCTGTCCAGCGGGCAGCGCGCCTGAGAGTCTGGGCTGGGGGGTCCCTGTCTCAGGACACCCCGAGGATGGGGCAGAAGGCCAAAGGCCGGGGACCTGCGTCCACGCGCGGGGGTGGGGGAGGTAGGAAGCCCCGACCCCAGGGACACCTGTTGTCGCCTTTCCCACTCAGGCCGGCGGCGGCGGCGGGGGCGAGCTGGGCCCCGGGAAAGGCGCCGGTGGACCTGAAGTGCGGCGCAGAGCTGCGGGGGGTGGCAGCGCGGGTGCGGGGGGCACAGGTGCGCTCACCCCCGCTCACCTGGGGCGTCCTCACCTCACGCCTCCCACGGCAGGGCGCGCGCGGCGGGCGCCAACCCCGCGCCTCCTGCTCTCCGGGGATGCGCGCCAGCAGCGCCGCGGCGCTAGGACCCCGCGGCCCGGCCCCCTCCCCGGTGCCCGCACTCCACCTGAGGGGCCCCTCGCCCTCGGCGTGCTCAGCCCCGCGCCGCCACCGGCGCGCTCCGTTACCTGCGGCGCACTCCGCCCGGTCCCGGAGCGTCGGGCGGCAGGTCCTCCCGGGCACCGCCGGCGGGTTCCGGCCCGGTAATCCCCACCCGCCGCGCTGCCCTCGCCGCGCTCCCTCACGGCCGCAGCGCCGCGGTCTGCTCCCGACTCCGGGCTCGCTCCGCGCCCGCCGGCTCCTAGCGCTGCTCCTGCCGTGCCTGATTGGCCGAGGCGCGCTCCCGAGACGCACTCTGATTGGACAGATGCGAGGCAGGGCGGGGAGGAGTCGGTGGGGGCGGGGCGATGGGCGGGGCGCCTCCCGGGTCTGGTTTTCTAGCCTCGCGCGCCCTGCCTCGAAAGCCCAAAGCAGAATCTGGTCAGCTTTACGCCGCCAAATGGATGGAGTCGTCCGGTCTGCACCGGCCAGACACTGCTCAAACACTGGTGGCAGGGAATGAGTTCCACCTTGGTAGTCAGGGACCTCCAAGGGGTGAGTGTCGTTACTCCCATGTCACACTTGCACTTCAGCCTTGTTACTTTTTTACTCTAAGAACTGCACATGGCTCAGGACAGAAGCTGGTAAACATCAGGCGCAAAATAATGTACCCTGAACTCTTCACACGCCCTGTGGTCCTGCCATCCCGCTGTACGGGGGAAGCGAACCTGTGTCCAAGGTCCACATCAACAGAGAAATGTAAGAAGCTTGTGCCACTGCCTGGCGCTGGTGGTGCACGCCTGTTATCCAAGCTACTCAAGAGGCTGAGATCTGAGGACTCCAAAGCCAACCTGGAAAAGAAAAGTCTGTGAGACTCTTATCTCCGGTTAACCAACAAAATCCTGGAAGAGGAGATTTGGGCTCAACTGGTTAGAGTGCTAGCCTTGAGCTGAAGGACAAAGCCAAATGATGCCCCGAGTTCTATCCCCAGTACCAGCACAAGACAAAGAGCCAGAGCCAGAGAGACACAGACACTGAGAAAGACAGAGGCAGACAGAGACAGGGAGAGATGGTCACCCGTGCTGAGAGACATAGGGAAAAGTGACACCAGTTCTGAGTATGGGAAGATTTTCATCTGGAAGATGCCACAGTGTCCACTCAGAACAGAGGGACACACACTAGAACAGAAGGGAAGTATCAGTGATTATAATTGTTCCATCTTCCATCTCTTCTCCCATAATTCTTTAGCCTTCTCCACATTTCCACCTACTCTCAGATCTCAGCCTCCTGAGTAGCTAGGATTATAGAGTCTATCTGAAAAATAAAAGCAAATGCTTCAAATCTGCTGCTACTAGACTTCTCTTCTGTCACCCTTAAAAACACCCTGATAGACAATAAGAAAAGTAAATAGCACTGCGTATATACGTATATGTATATATATATATATATATGTATATATATATATATATATGATTTTTCTACAGGTATTTTTCTCCTTCTACACTCCTATTCACCTTTGAGTGAAAAAGTTCCTATGAAACAAGTACTTAACCACCCACACCAAAAAAACAGCTTCACCTACACTGAATAGTCTTAGCTCCTACCCTATTATGAGTCAATCATGTACTTTGAGAGGCTTGAGTCCCTAGAAGGGAATTGGATCCATTTTTTCCAGTTTATATTCATGGACGAACAATACATTAAGGTTGTATTCCAAAGGTCAGCTGGGCATAGGGCATAAGCCAGGTAGAAACCATGTGAAGAAAGTTCGTTCAGAGTTTTGTTCAGTCCAAGCCTCAGAAGCACATGAACATGCTAACTCATCACTCTGCTTTCTCACTTTAGAAAAAGCAACAGCTATTTTTTTTTAATAAGTGAGCAACCAGAGTGATGAGTTAGCGTGGATTACTCAAGCATTCTCTCCAAGGAAGAGAGGCTTGTTTCAGCCAGAGAATGGAAATGACTCAAGATGATGTGTCAAACTGCTCCATCCTAGATGCAGCCCACTAAGCAGCCCAGGGACAACCAATAGAAAGATGGAAAGTGAGGGGAAGATGAAAGAAGATTCTAGATCCCACAACAAGCACCACAGAATCTTCTTGTAAACAAGAACCACATAGTTCTAGTCCTTGTGTCTAGAAATCTGCCTCCTACACCACGTGTCTTCTTTGGTGATTCTTACATAGCACTCAAGACCAAGCTAAAATGATCCTTCCTCTCTAGGGCCTTCTACTAATTCTCCCAAGCACAAAGTAATAGCATTCTAGTGATTTAGTTGCATGATTTTTTTCCCAATGACAGGACTATGCATTACTTGATAATGTAAACCCTCTACTAGACATAATGGTGCATGTCTATAATCCCAGCTCCTTGGGAAGTAAAGGCAAGGGGCAGAAGTATCAGTGTACTAGCCCAGCTAAAAGTGAAAATTCTGGGCTGGGAAGAGTGGCTCAGTGATGGAGTGTTTGCCTTGCATGCATGAGACCCTGGGTTCAATTCCTTAGCACCACATAAGAAGAAAAAGCCGGAAGTGGTGCTGTGGCTCAAGTGGTAGAGCACTAGCCTTGAGCTGAAAAGCTGAGGGACAACATCCAGGCTCAGAGTTCAGGCCCAACCACCAACAGAAAATAAAAATTAAAAAAAATTCAAATTTAGGCAACGGTGGCTCACATCTGTAATCCTAGCTACTTAGTAGGCTAAGATCTGAGGATCCAACTTCAAAGCCAGCCTAGGCAGGAAAGTCTGTGAAACTTTTAACTCTAATTAACCACCAGAAAAACCAGAAATGGTACTGTGGCTCAAAATGATAGAATGCTAGCTTTGAACAAAAGGGCTCAGGGATAATACTCAAGCCCCAAGTTCAAGCCCCATGACTGACAAAAAATGAAAAAGAAAAGAAAAGAAAAAGTTTTGAACTTAGATTTACCATTTAAGTCAGTAATTCCACACAACAAGAAAACTGCATGCCTATGTTCACACAAAGATGTTCACAGTGATGTTTATAGCACCACTATTGATTATAGTTGAAAAGCATAAAGACCCAAACATCCATCAATTGATGACAAATTTAAAAATATAAAATATAGTAAAGCCATCTGAATATTATTCAACCCCAGAAACAAAGAAACCAGTGAGGTATTGATGATGTAATCACATATCTAAGAATCCTGAAAATGTTATGCTAAGTACAAGAAACCAGACACACAAGGTTATGTACTGTATAGTTCCAATCCTATTCAATATCTAAAATGGGCAAATCTGTA
This sequence comes from Dipodomys spectabilis, assembly GCF_019054845.1. Taxonomy (NCBI): domain Eukaryota; kingdom Metazoa; phylum Chordata; class Mammalia; order Rodentia; family Heteromyidae; genus Dipodomys; species Dipodomys spectabilis. Next base: position 14,026,735 of record NW_024870834.1, on the reverse strand, counting down.
GTTGGTTTTCAGGGAGTGGCAGGAGGAAATATGGGGGTGAGTGCTTAACAGAAATGAGATTTGTTTGGGTGTTGGCAGAGATGTTTGTTTGGGTGTTGGCGGAGATGTTTGTTTGGGTGTTGGTGGAGATGTTCTTAATTAGATAGTGGTTCTGGTTATATGTCAGTGGTTTTTTTTAAAAAACCACTGAATTAAAAAATGTATACTGTATATATACAGTAAATGTAGATCTATTAATGAGAGACAATTTAATTAAATGCCAAGCTGTAGTAGGTAAAAGTATCAAAGTGTGGAGAAGCTTTCTGTGCTATGGCTTCAATGGGTTCATTTATCTTTCTTAACTCCCCTCTTCACCAACCCAGTGGAGATTTACTCCTTAGGTCTGTGTTATCTAAAGTTGAATATTCCATGATACTAGACCTGTTCTTCATCTGAGCTGTTTAATATGACAGCTTCCAGGCACATATGTCTACTTATTTACAATTCATTTAGTTATAATTTATAAATAACAAATTTAATTCTAAAAAGAGCACAGAGATACATTCCACTTGTTTCTTTCCTTGTACTGTTTTTTTGGCAGTAACTGTCATGTTTTTAGGTTGGTTTTGGTTTGGTTTGGTTTTGTGCTGGTCTAGAGGCTTGAACACAGGGCCAGGGCATTGTCCCTGAGCCTTTTTGCTCAAGGCTAGTGCTCTACCACTTGAGCCACAGCTCTCCTTTCTACTTTTAGGTGACTAATTGAAGATAAGAGTCTCACAGGCTGGCTTTGAACCACTGTCCTCAGATCTTAGCCTCCTGAGTAGCTAAGATTACAGGCATGATCTACCAGCATCCATCTAAAATGTCATGTTGATCATTAAAACTCATAAGTATTTTTTCCTACTCCTATTCCTTGAGATCCCTCCCTCCCGCCCCCCCCCCCCGTGTCTCTCTCTCTCTCTTCCCTCACTTGTATATTTTCTGACATCTTCAATAGATGTCTTTTTGAAGAAAAAGTGAATGAAAGTAAGGGAGATGACTTTAAACACTGATAATTTATGAACACAAACCTGCATTTCATTGTACACCTGTCTTAAGGATAAAAGGATGGACAGAAAGCTGGAAAGGTGGCTCAGTGGTAGAGCGCTTGCCTTGCACGCATGAGGCCCTGGGTTCGATTCCTCAGCACCACATAAGCAGAAAAAAAAAGCCGGAAGTGGCGCTGTGGCTCAAGTGGTAGAGCGCTGGCCTTGAGCTGAAGAGCTGAGGGACAGCGCCCAGGCCCAGAGTTCAGGCCCCACGACTGGACCCAAAAAAAAAAAAGGATGGACAGAATAACTTGGAGAGATGGTGCCTCTCTTAGTAGTAAGAGGAAGAAAACAAAAGGAACAGCAAACAACCCTCTCTTCAGAAAGGGCTCTAGCCTGGGCTGGGAATGTGGCTTAATTGTAGAGTGCTTACCTAGCATGCATGAAGCCCGGGGTTTGATTCCTTAGTTCCATATAAACAGGAAAAGCCACAAGTGGAGCTGTGGCTCAAGTGCTAGAGCACTAGCCTTGAGCAAAAGAAGCTCAGGGACAGCGCCTGGGTTCTGAGTTCAAAGCCAGGACTGGCAAAGAAAAAAGGGGGAGGGGGGGCTCTATCCCTGAAGGTCATGCCCTCCTCCTGGGCTGTGGAAAGGCAAATGACAGAATGGCTGGAGTTGGGTGTAACATCAGGACAAACCTCGGTATGAATCACAATTCAGTCACTCTGCAGCTATTTACCACAGACCCAGACATCTCTGAGCCTGTTTCTCACCTATAAAAGAGAGGTTCACACTAGACTGGATGGGTGATTTTGATAGTGAAATTAGGTGCAATGTCTGACACTTAGAACAAATAAAGAGGACTTTTTTTTAAAGTACCTTCGTTAGAAGCAGTCGTGCTACCGTTGAAGACATATCACTTAATGTTGCCTCATACACACCATCATCAATGGAGTCTTTCCCAGAGCTCACAGAGCTATCTCCACACAGCTCCTCAGACTCTTGTTCTAGAATTGAACTGCTACCAAAAAAAAAGCCTGGGAAGCAGGGATTTGGCAAACCCCTACCCCAAGCCCTTCTCTTCTCCAACTGGCATAGAACCATGTTGCCTTTACAGCTTCCACAGCAGTAAGAGAACCCACGCCCCTTTTATTGTTTTCTTTTCCTAATGATGGAACCATCACATGACTTCAACAAGAAAAATTACTCTGAAATACAGCTAGACCCCCCTCCCCATGTCTGAGGCCCTGAGAAAGGGGGATGGGGGTTCAACAATGGCAGGTAGGATGATGTGGAGAGAGCTGTTCTAGATAAGAACCATAACCAACACATCTCACATGACGAGGCTGGCCAACTGAGCAGGTTGTGTTTCAGGATTACAAACAGTAACAATCCTAACCATATTGGAGCTTTGTATTTACTGAATGCTAATGTTCTACCGGTATCTCCAATCTTAGCCATCACAACAATCCAAGAGGCAAGGTTTCTTGTCTTTATTACATCAGTGACACAAAGGTACCTTGGAGAAGCCCAGAGCTTAGCTAGCATTTGACCTCTTCTGTGAAGGCCCAGAGCCTGTGTGTTTATTCCAAGCCCCAAGGCTATAACACAATGCAGAGCCCAATGCCAAGGGAGCTTGTTGGAGTGCCCATTCTCACTCTCCAGGGTGGTGGTGGGATTTGAGGTTTGACCCTTTCCAACCAGCTTCCAGAGAACTCTGCTAGCCAGCCACTGTGGTTGCCCAGGTTAGGAGGACGGCTCTCAATTTGGGCTGCACCTGGGAATCACCTGGGAGCATTCAAAATGCTGCGGCTGTCTGGGCTTGTCCTAGAGAGCTGTGATCAGCTCAGACACAGCATTTCCCAAAGTCCCCTGCTGGTGGATGACCCTGCAGGGTGGGCGGGAACTTCTGCAGATGCCCAAGGACACCTCATTACCCAGGGCTTCCTTTTCCCAGCCACAGAGGCTTCAGCGGCTGAGCTTAGAGCACCAGGACGCCCTTGAAGGAGGCCTCTCCCAGCCAACTCCAAGCCTGGAAGAAGCCACGGCCACCACCTGTTTCCTTGAAATAGTTTGCAGCTGTGCTGGGTGACCTCATCGCTCTGGCTCCACCGCAGGCCAAGCCCATCTGGAAGGCCCTCTTCCCAAGTGTGCGCTCCTCCAGGGCAGCAGAGGAAGAGTCCAGGAGTTGCTGCAAGGTGAGGGTCAAAAAACCAGGACTGAGGGTCCCTGGAAGGAGCAGGGCCATACCTTGTGTCCTGGGCTTCCTGGCTGAAACAGAAGCTGCCAGCATCACCCCAGACTTCCCGCTCCACTCATCTGCTTCCAACCCTTGGGAAACCACAATGGTGTACAAACATCCCAGTCCCCAAGGAAAAGAGCATCTGCTTTCCAAAGGCAGGTTAGCTCTTATCTTTCTTTCTTTCTTTCTTTTTTGGGTTCCGTCGTGGGGCCTGAACTCTGGGCCTGGGCGCTGTCCCTCAGCTCTTCAGCTCAAGGCTAGTGCTCTACCACTGGAGCCACAGCGCCACTTCCGGCTTTTTTTCGTTTTGCTTATGTGGTGCTGAGGAATCGAACCCAGGGCCTCAGGCATGCAAGGCAAGCTCTCTACCACTGAGCTACCTCCCCAGCCCCAGCTCTTATCTTTCCAAACCTTTTTTCTGTGTATCTCTACACATCTATACATTCAGTGTCTCTCCCCATTTCCCTCCCTCACTCTCCCCCATCTAAGATTCTTAGTTATCTTCTTTATGTAGCCTTATCAATTCTTGTAGGGAAATTAGAATCTCTTTGGGGGTATATATTTTTCTTCTTTGTTTTGTGCTGGTATCTGAACTTGAACCCTGGGCGTCAGGTTCTCGTTGGCTAAATTCTACCACTTAAGCCATACCACCAGCTCTTGCTCTTTGCTAGTTAATCGGAGGTAATAAGAGTCTGGGCAGCCTGACTCAGGAGCTTCTAGGCTCATGTTTGTAAAGCTAGCTACTCAGGAGGTTGAGATCTAAGGATCATGGTTTAGAGCCAGCCTAGACCAGAAAGTCCCTGAGACTCTTATCTCCATTTACCAGCGCCAAACCAACCAACCAACCAACCAAGTCAGAAGTGGAGCTGTGGCTGAAGTAGTAAAATGTTAGCCTTGAGCAAAAAAGCTCTGGGATGGTGCTCAGACCGGTAGTTCAAGACCCAGGACTGGAACAACAACCACCACCAAAGTCTGGGACGTAAATCTGACTTTTTATTTTTATTTTTTTGGGTCCAGTCGTGGGGCCTGAACTCTGGGCCTGGGCGCTGTCCCTCAGCTCTTCAGCTCAAGGCTAGCACTCTACCACTTGAGCCACAGCACCACTTCCAGCTTTTTTTTTTCTTTTTGCTTATGTGGTGCTGAGGAATCGAACCCAGGGCCTCATGCATGCAAGGCAAGCACTCTACCACTGAGCCACCTTCCTAGCCTAAATCTGACCTTTTAAACCTCAATCTTTGGATCTTTCCTGAGTAGCTCCTGATTACAGGCAGGAGCCACTGGAGGGGCCTGGACAGTCTTTTCTGTTTCTTACATAATTATCTTAGGGAATTTTAGAGAAAATGCCTTGCTTTTCCATTGGCTCTACAGTCCCATATAGGGGTAGACTTCTCTTTTTCTTGTTGTGTTGGGGATTGAATCCAGAACCTTGGGCATGCTAGACCAAAGCTCCGCTGATCTACTCTCCTAGCCTTGGATGTAGCAGTATTTATTAAGTAGGTGCCCCTTATTTTAGGTTGTTTTTTTTCCAGTCCTGGGGCTTGAACTCAGGGCCTGGGCACTATCCCTGACTTGCTTTTGCTCAAGACTAGCACTCTTACCACCTGAGCCACAGCACCACTTCCAGCCTTGTTTATGTGGTGTTTAGGAATCAAACCCAGGGCTTCATGCATGCCAGGCAAACACTCTACCAAGTCACATTCCGCATTCAGGTGCCCATTATTGAATGTTCAGGTTGTTTCTATTTATATATATATATATATATATATATATATATATTTTTTTTTTTTTTTTGGGTCCGGTCATGGGGCTTGAACTCTGGGCCTGGGCGCTGTCCCTCAGCTCTTCAGCTCAAGGCTAGCACTCTACCACTTGAGCCACAGCACCACTTCCAGCTTTTTTCTTTTTGCTTATGTGGTGCTGAGGAATCGAACCCAGGGCCTCTGGCATGCATGGCAAGCGCTCTACCACTGAGCCACCTTCCCAGCCCTTTTTATATATTTTTTGTCAGTCATGGGGCCTGAACTCTGGGCCTGGGTGCTGTCCCTCAGCTCTTTAGCTCAAGGCTAGCGCTCTACCACTGAGCCACCTTCCCAGCCGTGTTTCTATTATTTCTCATCATGCTATAAGTATGTACTTGTTACACAGGAGCCATGGAGGCTGTTCCTCCAGCACAGGCCCCAAGGATCTAATAATGGAACAGCAAAGTCCAAGGCTTACTGGCTTGTCCTTTCCCCTCGAAGACCCTTCATACTTACATTATGGAATCTTCTATCAGGACACAAAAGTTTTATTTTAGTGGTGCTGAGGATTGAACCCAGGACCTCTACATGCTGAGCATGCTGTGCATCGAGCTACATTTGCAACCTTAGGAGAGAAACCTAAAACCAGTGTAGTTAAGATTAGTCTACCTATTATTAATTGAGGAGCTGATTAGGTCATCCTTGCCTTGCAAGGATAGGACACTGAGTTCCATCCCCAGTACTACCAAAAATACATGCATGCATACATACAAAAAAATAGGCCTAGCCGGGTGCCGGTGGCTCACACCTGTAATCCTAGCTACTCAGGAGGCTGAGATCTGAGGATCACAGTTCAAAGTCAGCCCGGGCAGGAAAGTCCGTGAGACTCTTATCTCCAATAAAACCACTAGAAAACCGGAAGTGGTGCTATGGCTCAGCGCCCAAGCCCAGCCCAGAGTTCAAGACCCGCAACCAACCAAAAAAAAGCCTAAGAAAAACTAATTCACCCCTTTTTACCACATGGAAGTGTAGAGACAATGAACCAGAAACTGACCTCAGCAGACACAGAATCTGCCGGGGCCTTGATCTTGATCTTGGAATTTCTTTCTTTTTTTTTTTTATTGTGAAAATACTGTACAGAGGAGTTACAATTACATGGGCAAGATAATGAGTACATTTCTTATCTAGCATTGTAGCCTCCTCCTTTGTTTCCCCTTCCCATCCCTTCCCATCCTCCCCCCACACCCCCTGATCTTGGAATTTCCATCTTCCAGAATACTAAGAAACCAATTTATTGTTTATAAGCCTCCCAATTTATGTGACCTTGTAATAGCAGCCAGAGCAATATTCCATACCTATTTTCATGTTTGAAAAACTGGGGTGTAGGGAAGTGGCGCTGTAGCTCAAGTGGTAGAGCGCTCCCATTGAGCTGAAGAGCTGAGGGACAACGCCCAGGCCCAGAGTTCAAGCCCCACGACAGACCAAAAAAAAAAAAAGAAAAAACTGGGGTGTAGGCCAGGTGCTGGTGGCTCATGCCTGTAATACCAGTTACTCAGGAAGTTGAGAGCTGAGGATCATGGTTCAAAGCCAGCCTGGGCAGAAAAGTTCCTGTGAGCCTCTTATCTCCAATTAACCACTCAAAAACTGGAAGTGGAGCTGTGGCTCAAAGTAGAGCACTTTGCCTTAAGCAAAAGAGCTTAGGGAGAGTGCCCGGGTCCTGAGTTCAAACCTCATGACTGACAAAAAACAAAAACAAAACCTGGTCTGAATTTTGCTCTTAGAGCATGCCTCAACTCAGACCAGTCACATTTCAGGAGTTTAATAAACGACATGGACTAAGTAAGTAAACTTTTACTGAACAGTGCAGATCTAGATTTGTATTTTACTTGGAGGACGTGTATAGAGAAGAAACCATTGTGGGCCACCTTCAATCGACTTGTCTCCAAACAAGTACCTAACACTTGTCATTGTTAGTAACTGCTCAGAATAAGTGGCCCCATCTTCCCTGAGCTCATGCCTCAATTCCTTGTCTATCGCTCCACAGTTGGGGCTTCTTGTTCTCTACCTCCTGATGGAGAAAGAGGGAGTGTGTTGGGAAGTGGCAGGGAGGAGAGATCTACACAGACTCAGAGAAGCCATTCAGGAGGGTGAGGGAAGCCTGGGAGATACATTTGATAGGCAAAACACGTGATCTAGCTACTTGTGGAGGAGGCTGCTCACCATCATCACTCAGCCATCACTTAGCAGCTTAGCTGAAACCCAGACTTTCTGTACTGGAGACTGTGTGTCTCTTTGAGCTCATCAATGTCTCCAAGTCAGCTATCCCTACATTACTAATGCAGAGAGAGCTGTCATCAAGTGAAGTGAATTATAACCATCACATCTAAGTACTATCCAATGGAGAGAGACTCATTGTTTTAAAAAAAAGTGTGCACTGGTGCCTCCTGGTGGAAATCGAGGTTCCTGCAAGGGGTGCAGGAACCTTCCTGGTCCTAGGGTGTGGTCCTTCCTAATCTTTAATGGGCTATATAGAAATATGGAAACATACCTATGGAGGTTTTTGAAATTAAAAGGAATTTTTTGACTGGAAAATTGATGAATCATGCAGTAGCCTCTGCTATGAAAAATCCAGAATAGCTGGGCGCCGGTGGCTCTCGCCTGTAATCCTAGCTATTCAGGAGGCTGAGATCTGAGGATCGCAGTTCAAAGCCAGCCTGGGCAGGAAAGTCCGTGAGACTTTTATCTCCAATTAACCACCAGAAAACCGGAAATGGTGCTGTGGCTCAAATGGTAGAGCGCTAGCCTTGAGCACAAAGAGGCTCAGGGACAGTGCCCAGACCCTGAGTTCAAGCCCCAGGATAGTGAGGAATGTATTCTCATTTTAAGTTTGGCTTCAACTGTGTAGTATTTGTGCTTAGTGTGTTCTCTTGGAGGTGGTTTTGCATATACATCTGGTCTTCAACTAGACTGTCATCTCCTCAAAGGAGAATCAAAGCCCCTGATTTAAGGCTCTGAGCACTTTGGGTTCTTAAAAATAATGTGTGAACAAAATAAATCTGATGTCAGTAATGACATCTATGGATTTTTGCCTGCTCAGAATTTCTTTTTCTTTCTTTCCTCCTGAGCATGGAAGGATCAGCATTGGCAAATGAGAATTGTGAAGATCTGGGACAGTTGTCCACAGAGAGGACAAAGGCTTGATCTCCACGTCTTCTGTCATTGCACGTAGCAATTGGCTAGATAAGATGACTCCAGGCTGATGTTAGTATCTGTCCTCTGCTACTTGTGCTTTAAAGAAAACAAAATTAAAAGTATGAAGAAAGGCAGCACAAATGCCGAACAGAAGCCCAGATAATGCTTCTAGCAGTTGCCATGACCTTGTGGGAAGCTGGACAGCTCACACCTCTCAGATTTTATCTTCCTGTACAAGTTTGAAAAAACAAAACAAAACAAAACTTTCCTTTAGCTGTAGCCTTTTGGTGGCCTCTAGTGGACACTTTGGTAATGACAATCACACTGCTACCCTAAACCCATTCACTGAGAGATAAGGTTGAAGGTCAAAATACACATGGAGTTAAACTCGATTGTCAAGTTGTCTGGATGAAGAAATACCTGGGAAAGCTGGGCATTGGTGGCTCATGCTTGTATCTACTCAGGAGGCTGAGACGTGAGGATCACGGTGCCAAGCCAGCCTTGGGTTTGCTGGAAAATCTGTGAGACACTTATCTCCAAATAACCACCAGAAAGAAACCTGGAAGTGGTACTGTTGCTCACTCCAGTGGTAGAGCGCTTGGCTTGAGCTGAAGAGCTGAGGGACAGCGACCAGGCCCAGAGTTCAAGCCCTAGGACTAACAACTGTGATGACCTACCAAAAAGAATATAAAATATGAAATTAGAAACAGAACAAAATTATTGATTTTTAAGAATAGGGCCAGACTTGCAAGGCAGGATTGAACTGGAAAAACTAGTTCTTAGGAAAGGACAAGGCCTATTTACCCCCTGGCTGCCTCTTCCACTGTAACTACTAGTTTCAAAAAAGCAAAACACCTGGCCCCAAAACAAGGAACTGCCCGCTGCTTTAGGTCAAGAAATTGTTACAGAGGTATTTATAGTTTTACATATTTCAGGAATGTTTGTGATTTGCACGCTTGCAAAATAACTGCTAAGTTCTGCTTCTGTACACCAGCTTGCTTGTATCTGCTCTAAAAGAATGCATTTTTTGCCTTTATAAACCCTGAGCTATTTGAGTTTGAGGCTGCTCACTCTCGAGTTGAGTTAGCCCCTGCGGGTCAATCCAATAAACTCCAGGCTTTAAGATACTGGTCAGTGTCTGTGACTTTGTCAAGGGGGGTCAGTCCACTTCACAATAATAACAACAACAAGAAATGCCTGGGAAATTAGCAAAGCACTCCTCTAGGCAGGTCTGTGATGGTGTTTCTGGTGAGTTAGATCTTGTAAGGTCCGCTCCTGGATGGCGAGCAGACTCCACCCTCCTCGCAGCAAAGTCTCCACCCAGTACCTGCGTTACCTAGGCAACTGGGACACCTGGAAGAGGTCACATCTGCATCCGCTGAGGTCACATCTGAATTTGATGTGGCCACACCTTTCTCCGCCCATACCCTACATAAGGCCTAGCCCAGGCCCAGACTCTCTTTTTTTTTCTCTCTCTGTTCTTTTCTAGCTCTTGCTCTGGCTCTTCTTTTCTAGCTCTCTCTCTGCTCTAGCTCTTCCCTCTCTCTTTCCCAGCCACGTGGAGTGCCAACCTTGCCTGGTCCCAGCAGGTCTACTGAATAAACCTACCCCTTACCTGAATACCACGTGCGTGCAGGTGCAGTTTTTACTCGGCTACCTCTTTTTAAAAACCTAACAGATCTAAAGGGCTTGGACCTAATCAATGGGTTAAAATCCCTTGATGGATTCATGATAGGTTAGTAGCATTTGGGGGGAAGTGGGGATGAAAAGTAGGGATGGGGGGGTTCTAGTTAGAGGAAACAGATCTCTGAATGTGTGTCATGGTGGGGCTCTTAACTTAGCTCCTTCTATGTCTTTTTTTTTTTCCCATCCTGAGAATTGAACTCAGAGCCTACATACTGTCCCTGGCTTCTTTTGCTCAAGGCTAGCCTTCTACCACTTGGGCCACAGGGCCACTTCTGGCTTTTTCTGTGTATGTGGTACTAAGGAATGGAACCCAGGGCTTCGTGCATGGTAGGCAAGCACTCTACCACTAAGCCACATACTTTCCCAGCCTCTGTGTCATTTTTCCCCCCTGCTTTCTGGATGCTACGATTTGATCCAATGCTACCTAACAGTATCATCTTACTGGGTGAAGAAAGGTATTCATGAAAAAAGCCTGTGGCCCACGGAAGTTTTCATACACCTAACAGGGACACAGCAGTGTCTCCAGGTAGTATTCTTAGTCCCTTGGGGGTTTTCATCATTCCTGGCATAAGGCGAGGACATAATAAGAACAGAACTGAGCAGGGTTGCCACACCACAGCGTGGAGGGCAGAGAGGTTGGCTTGGTTTCTTTTCAGTGGTGGTTTTAAGTACTCAGTGCTTCCGGCTCTCCAGTTTGCAAAGAGCTTTGTTACCTCGATGGGCCAAATTCAGTGTGGAGTCCTTGTGTCCCCGTTTCTGGAGTACAGCCAGGTGTGTGGGGGGTGGTGGGGTATTATTTCTGGGCTGCACAAAGGCCACAAAAGAACTCTGCTTCCCCTCCTTCTTTTGAGTTCCTGGAAGGGATTTCTCCTGCTCATTTGGAATTGGAAGAATCAGGCCCAAAGGGGCTGAGAAATCTCACAAGTGGCCACACCATACAAAACCCTGTGTGCCCTTCAAGTGCATGTGCACGCGGAAGGATTCTTTCAAAGCTGCTTGGACATTTTAACTGTCTTTTATAATGTTCTTTCTTCTGGAAAGCCCATCTTCTAACTCAAGGACTAATCAAATTAATTCTCATATTGGGCACTATGCCAAGCTCCATACACACTTCAAGAATAAGACTGGTGCCTGTCCTCTTCCGATTTGATTTACCAACAGGATGCACAAGCGAATACTGTATGTAATCAATGATTTTTAAAAAAGTTATAAAGGAAAAACTCTGGGAGGTATACAGTGTCTTGGGGGACAGCGGGGCGGGGTAGGGGGGAGAGACATCTGATTGGCACCAGTGAGTCTGAGCAGAGACTGGAAGAGGAAAGTGAACCTGGCCGGGGAGGGGGGGGGGCAGGCCAGATCCTTAGCTCCCGTCAGTCTTTTCGCGCGTTCAGGTATTCGGGGAAAATGAGTTTGGCAGGTCTGGTTCTAAATCTATAGACAAACTGGGTTGATAATGGATGGGAATCTGTTTGGTTCTCATAACTCCATGTTGCTCCTAAGGCCCATTGACCCCCGTGTTCCCCATGAACCCCTCTTGATTCTCAGGAAAACTTCATCCGTATCTGAAAGTGCAGGACTGTCTGTGTCAGAAGGATACCCTACCATAAAACCCCAAACAGGGCAGTTTGCACCATAAATCCCCAACAGAACAGGATAGAGACATTCCAAAGAAGATCTTACATTGGAATGTATAAAAGCCTTAACACATACCCCCATCCCCACTCCTTGTTTCCCAGACCCAGCTCAGGGCAACTGCTCAGCAGCACTGATTAAAGCCTGTTTTAGTCTGTTGAGGTCTTGGCCCTCTTTCTCTCCTTTCATTTACTTAATCTTTCCCTCACAACAACAGTTACACCAGAAGCTACTACAAGAGGAAGTCAAGGAAATAGCTTGTCTGGATAAGTTGAAAGCCTCATTTAGGAGGTCTTTAAGTGTGAAGTCTGCCCCGGGCCCTGCAGGCCGGGTGCAGACACCACCCTACCCCTTGGCTAAGTTTCCACCCAGTAGCTGTGTTACCTAGGTAACTAGCACACCTGGAAGCAGTCACCTCCCCCTCCTGCTAGGTCACAGCCTGGGCCGCAGATGGTCACGCCTCCCATCTGACCTAGGATGGTCCCAGGCCCTGAGGTCACATCCAGATCCAATGTGGCCACACCTTTTCCCCACCTGGCCACACCTCTTCCAGTCCTAGATAAGTCCTGGCCTGGGGACAGGTCGCCCCTTTTTTCTGCCACGCCTTTCCTCCAGGCACAGCGGGGCAGCAGTTTGGTAAATGAGCCTCTTTTCCCGCCTGAGTAGTGCGTGGTGTTCTCTTCATCGGCTACCTAATGAAACTTCTACCTACTTAATATACCTTACATTAGGGACTGATCGTATCCTCCTGAATCCACAGTGAATAGCATGAATGACCTATGGATGGATGACTTATTTGGAAACAAGTCAAGCACTGCTGATTTCCATAAGGAATTCGTGAAGGAGGAAGCTGCTGGTGCTGCTAGCTCTAAGAGCCCTTGCAGAGCCTGCCCAGAGGTATTTGGCACAGCCTGTGAGCCGCCTGAGGGCCGGGTGATGCCGTCCCCCACTGTTTTGGACAGCCCAGCCCAGGCCTCAGGTATGTGGAGTGCAGAGTTGTCTTGAATATTTGAGATCTGGCAGATATCAAATGAAAAGAATGAAAATAAACAAGCTGAAGTTACAGCTCTGAGACTCCTGTAGCCATTTAAGCCATCCCCACCCACCATGATCTTGGCAAGCAGAAATGAACCAACTTTCTTCATGTGCTCCCAGGTGTTCTTTTGTCTTAAAGATTGCTAAAGTAGCACTAGCTACCTGCAAACGATGCTTTTGTAGTAATGCTAAAAAACGGAACACAGCCTATCAGTGTGGATAAGGGTGACTTGTAATGAAGTAAAGTCGGGTCTGGCCGGTGCTATATTGGCCACATGGTAGATGGTAGGCTCAGAGGTCTTCAAGCTGGGGAAGGGAAATGCCCCAACCCATCACCCACCTCCCAGGTAATGGGTGTGCCTGGAACCCTGTTGGCAAGGGCTGACACTTGGCTGATTGGTTACTGAATCTGTCAGTCCAGTGCCTGGGACTGGGAATTTCCTGTGGACCTGCCCCTGCCTTGACCCTATTTAGGCCCAGACCAGCACAGGCGCTATTACACCAGGCCAAGTGTGTCTCCATGTTCCTGTCCTGTGTCCTGTCCTGGCTTGTCTCTGGTTGGCTTGTCTCCGGTCATCACGGTGTCCCAATTCTGCTCTCCACTGGAGCTGAATTGGCTTGTTGGTATTGTTTTTGTTCTTTCTTTCCTCTCTAGCCTGTTTCCTAGCTGTGCTATGTGTATTTGGAGGCTGCAGGACTTATTAACAACTGGCTGGCTGCAGCCTGTTCACTGTATAATAAACACTCCAATATTCCATCTTCCAAAAATGTGACTTCTGGGATAATTCACCTTATAACAGAAAATGGGACAGGTGCTGCACATTTTGTTGCTTCTCTTCCTGCTCCTACAATGTTGTGTCCAGACCTGCATTAAGTAAAAGCCTCAAGCCTTACCTTAAGTTTTATTAAGAGTACAACATAGGAGGGGGGGGGACCAAGATGGCGACGGGGCAGTAGGGAAACGCCACAGCTCTCTCCAACCAAAAAGAGAGTTCGAGTTCCAACCTTTAATCTCCCCAAGAGACCGACAACAACAAAAAGACAAACACTCAGAGAAAAACCAGAGGTGGAAAATAACAAAAAAAAGAAAGAGAGGAAAAGAAGAATTTCAGAACAGAGAAGAGCGAAGACCCCTCCCCCAACCTTTACTGGCCGCGCGGCAGTGCGCCAAGCCGCCGGCCAGCCGGCCCGGCGGGGGCTGCCGGAGCCCCAGAGACACAGGGGGCTGCTTGCAGATCACCAGGTACCGGATTGCAGAACAGCGGATCGCCAGGAACAGAGAAACCTACCAGCCGGGAGTCTCCAGGAGGATCCCACCCCCACCCCTCACTCTCCACCGGAGCGGAGAGGCTCCATCCCGCCAAAGCCGCCTGGCACCAGCAGCGCCACAAAGGGACCTGTCCGCAGAACACCCGCCCAATCGCGATCGCAACGACCCGGCGGGGGGCCGCCCAACCCAGCCCACAACCACCCCAACTGAACTCGGACTGCAACAACAACTGACGACCTACAGGGTGAGTACCCATCAGGGGACAGGGAATCCGTCAAGGGAGACCAGAGCTGGAGGGAATCCCCAGACCCTGACCTAGACTCCCTACCCCAACACCCGGACCACAGGACCCACTAAAACTGGGAACTGTTCGAGAGCTCCACCAGCCGGTGGAGCACACTCTGCTGGCCAGGCCAGAGCAAGAGCGCCTCTGGAAGGGAGCTTAAATGCTCAAGCCAGGAACAGTGCCCCTGGGTCAAGACTACCAACAGTAGAAGAAATTTGAACTGTGTCCTCCAGGCTGCATAACCTAGGTGGTATACACATTAGCACAGGCCTAACGAGCGCGCTCCAGGCTGGGGCCGGAACCAGGCCAGGGGACCGGCGCCTGAACAAAGCAAAAAGGGTCAGAAGTGGGGCTGTGGCTCAAATGGTAGGGTGCCAGCCCTGAGCTGAAGAGCTGAGGGACAGCACCCAAACCTAGAGTTCAAGCCCACAACCAGCCCAAAACAAACAAACAAAAACACATCAGGAGCCCATAGCAGACTCCAGTATTTGGGAGAGTGCATCCAGAGCATCTGATCTTCCCAAGAGCACCCGCAGGAGCAAACACAAGCAGTCTAGGCTGCTCAACCCTTCCAAAGGCGGGAATTGCTACAGCAGAGAGCTGAGAATCCTAAGTGAATAGCAGCTGGAAATAGGCTCCCAACAAAATCCAGATCAGGCACAGACCCTCTCTACCAATATAAAATCAGCAACCAAGCAAAGACAGACACACCAAAACAAGATTGAAGAGCAGTCTCCTGAACCCCCATGCGAAAATCACAGAGAAAAATCACAAGGTTTACCACTACCCAGGACAGCAAGCTCACCTCAAAAGCCAGCAGCCACTCAGGGGAGAGCCCCAGTGGGAGCAAAGCAGGAATGGAAGACAAAAACTACATCCAAGGGTTGCTGGAGGCAATGACTCAAGAAATAAAGCGAGAAATGGATCAGAAATTGAAAGAGCACAAGGATGAACTATCAAAAGATATACAGGATATCAAACAAAAATTGGATGCAAAAATAGAAGCTGCACAAACCTCAGTAAGAAGTGAGATAAACGCCAAATTAGAGGTAATGCATACTGATCTCACCTCATTGAGAGGTGAGATCAGTACTCTGAGAACCAACATTGAATCCATAAAGGGATCCATTTCCACCATGCAAACCACAATAGAAGCCACGGTCAACAGAGTGAATGAAATGGAAGGTAGAGTGTCAGATACAGAAGACAGAATACACCAACTGGACCAAAAAGTGACAGATATGGAAAAATCACTCAAATTAAACCAAAGGGAAATTCAAGAGCAAGCAGATAATGCTAAAAAATTTAACCTTCGCATAATCGGAGTGGACGAAGGTGAGGAATTCCAGAGCAAGGGAATGCAACACCTATTTAACAAGATAGTCAATGAAAATTTTCCCCACCTCAAAAACGACCATCTTAACTACATCACAAAAGCTTATCGAACACCCAACAAGCAAGATCCCAGGAGAAACACTTCTAGGCACATAATAGTAACAATGATGGATCTGAACAATAAGGAAACAATCCTGCATGCAGCAAAAATGAAGAAGGAGCTATACTACAACGGGAAAAAAATTAGAATCACTGCAGATCTCTCCACACAAACAATGAATGCAAGAAAAGCCTGGGAAAGCACCATACGAGCCCTGAGAGCCAATAACTGCCAACCCAGACTGATATACCCGGCAAAGCTAGCATTCACATTCGATGGAGAACTGAAAACTTTTAATAGCAAAGAAAAACTAAATGAATACATAAACATTAAGCCAGCATTACAAAGAATTCTAAGAGGGGGGACACAACCTGAAGAAAGCAACCAGGAACTGGGACCTGCCCCAAACAGGCATTACTCAAAGTCTAACTGAGCAAGCACAGGAGGAAAGGAAAGAAGAAAAACTTAGGAAAACGGAATGGCAGGGACAACAATGCATCTCTCTATACTTTCTCTTAATATAAATGGGCTGAATTCGCCAATTAAAAGAAAACGAACTGAGGACTGGATCAGAAAACAAGACCCATCCATCTGTTGCCTTCAGGAGACCCACCTCTCAGCCAAACATACAAACAAACTCAGAGTGAAGGGGTGGAAAAGGATCTACCAATCAAATTCCCCCAATAAGAAAGCAGGTGTAGCTATCCTGATATCTGACAAAATAAACTTTTCATTAAAATCAGTACAGAAAGACAAGGACGGACACTACATATTAATAAAGGGAACAATCCAAGAGGAGGATATAACCATCATCAACTTATATGCCCCAAATATTGGTGCACCCAGATATGTTAAACAAATGCTCTCAAACTTACAGAATAAAATAGATCCCAATGCGATAATACTAGGAGACTTTAACACGCCACTCTCACCAAAGGACAGGTCTACCAACCAGAGGATTGGCAAAGAAGCTACCGAATTAAGTGAGGCCATACTTCAAGCGGAATTAACTGACATCTACCGAGTATTTCACCCTAAAACAACACAGTACACATTCTTCTCAGCAGCTCATGGAACTTTCTCCAAAATAGACCATATCATAGTTCATTCAAGGAACTTAAGCAAATACAAAGGGATCGACATAATCCCCTGTATCCTATCTGACCACAGTGGAATCAAGCTAGCTCTCAATAACAAAGCATACCGCAGAAATTTCTCTAATACATGGAAATTGAACAGCACACTCCTTAACAAGGCCTGGGTAACAGAAGAGATCAGAGAAGAAATAAAGCATTTCCTAGAACTCAATGAAAATGAAAACACCTCACAAAGAAACTTGTGGGACACAGCAAAAGCAGTCCTGAGGGGCAAATTTATTGCCCTCAGTGCCCACATCAAGAGAATGGAGACAGACCAAGTAAATAATCTCATGTTGCAACTAAAACAGCTAGAAAAACAAGAAAAAATGGGACCTAAAGCTACTAGACGAAGCCAGATAACCAAATTGAGAGCAGAGATTAACCAATTAGAAAATCAGAAAACCATAACCAAAATAAACCAAACAAAAAGCTGGTTCTTTGAAAAAATAAACAAAATTGATGGCCCGTTGGCAAGATTAATTAAAAAAAGAAGAGAGGAAACCCATATTAATAGGATTAGGGATGCCACGGGAAACATCACAACACGTACCCAAGATATCCAAACAATTCTAACAGACTACTTTCAAAAGCTATACTCTCTAAAGGAAGAAAATCTGGCAGAAATGGATGCATTTTTAGAGAAATACAAGTTACCCAAACTGAGCAAAGAAGAAGTTAACCAATTAAATAAGCCAATATCCTATAATGAGATACAGGAAGCTATCAAAAGTCTTCCAACAAAAAAAAGCCCAGGACCAGATGGATTCACAGCAGAATTCTATAAGACCTTTAAAGAAGAACTAATACCCATACTCCTCAAGCTCTTCAGAGAAACAGAGAAGGAGGGAGCTATCCCAAACTCATTCTACGAAGCCAATATCACACTCATCCCCAAACCAGGCAAAGACCCAACCAAAAAGGAGAATTACAGGCCAATCTCCTTGATGAACACAGATGCAAAGATCCTTAACAAGATTCTAGCTAACAGAATCCAGAAACACATAAAAAAAATAATACACTATGATCAGGTAGGCTTCATCCCAGAGACACAGGGATGGTTTAACATACGTAAGTCAATAAATGTAATCCAGCATATCAACAGAGCCAAGGTCAAGAATCACATGATTATCGCCACAGATGCAGAAAAGGCCTTTGATAAAATTCAACATTCATTCATGCTAAAAGCTCTGGAGAAAATAGGAATAGAAGGAACATTTCTAAAAACAATAAAAGCCATTTATGACAGACCAATAGCCAATATTATACTTAATGGGGAAAAGCTACAACCAATCCTCCTAAAAACAGGAACAAGGCAAGGATGTCCACTGTCTCCACTCCTCTTCAACATAGTCCTAGAACCCTTAGCCAGGGCAATAAGGCAAGAAAAAGACATTAAAGGGATCCGCATAGGGAAAGAAGAAGTGAAACTATCCCTTTTTGCAGACGACATGATACTATACCTCCACGATTCCAAAAACTCCATCCCCAAACTTTTAGAAATCATAAGTCACTTCGGCAAAATAGCAGGATACAAAATAAACCCACAAAAATCAGTTGCCTTCCTATACACTGATAACGCACAGGAAGAGAGGGAAATAAAGGGAGCAACCCCATTCACAATAACCTCCCAAAAAATAAAATATTTAGGAATTAACCTAACCAAAGATGTAAAAGAACTATTTAATGAGAACTATAAAAAGTTAAAGAAAGAAATTGCAGAAGACACTAGGAAATGGAAAGACCTCCCATGCTCCTGGATAGGCCGACTTAATATAGTAAAGATGGTGATACTTCCAAAACTAATATACAAATTCAATGCAATTCCTATTAAAATCCCAATGACGTACATCACTGAAATACAGAAAACAGTCCAAAAATTTATATGGAACAACAAAAGACCTAGAATAGCCAAAACAATTCTAGGGGATAAAGACAATATGGGAGGGCTATCCATGCCGAACTTCAAACTCTACTACAGAGCTATAATCACAAAGACAGCATGGTACTGGCACAAAAACAGACCCGAAGACCAATGGAACAGAATAGAAGATCCAGATATAAATCCACAGGCCTACAGCCAGCTGATATTCGACAAAGGAGCCAAAGACATACAATGGAAGAAACACAGCCTCTTCAACCGCTGGTGCTGGGAAAACTGGGCAGCCACATGCAGAAAACTAAAAGTGGACCCCAGCCTATCACCATGCACCAACATCAACTCAAAATGGATTAAAGACCTTAACATTAAACCTGAATCTCTGAAACTACTGCAGGACAGAGTAGGAGAGACACTTGAACTAATAGGCACAGGAAGGAACTTCCTGAACAGAGTCCCAGGGTCACAACAAGTTGGAGAGAGACTTGACAAATGGGACTACCTTAAAATAAAAAGCTTCTGCACAGCTAAATCTATCGCAACTAAGCTAGAAAGACAACCAACTAATTGGGAAAAAATATTTACCAGCAATATATCAGACAAGGGGTTAACATCCTGTATATACAGGGAACTCAAGAAACTAATCCCTCCCAAACCTAACAAACCAATTACTAAATGGGCAAGGGAACTAAAGAGGGACTTCTCAAATGAAGAAATAAAAATGGCAAAGAAACACATGAGGAAATGTTCATCATCCCTGGTGGTGAAGGAAATGCAAATAAAGACAACCCTGAGATACCACCTTACCCCAGTCAGAATGTCCCACATCCACAAATCAGCCAACGACAAATGCTGGAGGGGATGTGGAGAAAGAGGAACCCTATTACACTGCTGGTGGGAATGTACACTTATACAACCACTTTGGAAAGCAGTCTGGAGGGTCCTTAGAAAGCTAAAGATTGACCTCCCTTACGACCCAGTCATACCACTTCTAGGCATCTACCCTGAACAACAGGAACCAATATACAAGGACACGTGCACCTCCATGTTTATTGCAGCACTGTTCACAATAGCTAGGATATGGAAACAACCTAGGTGCCCCACCACAGATGAATGGATCCAAAAATTGTATCTATACACAATGGAATATTATGCAGCCATTAGAAATGACAAAATAATGGCATTTGCAGGGAAATGGATGGAGCTAGAAGGAATCATGTTGAGCGAGGTAAGCCAAGAACGAAGAGACAAACGGTACATGGTCTCCCTCATAAGTGGATGCTAAATCCAAAAGGTTAGGTGATACGACAAAACTAACAGGACTTAAGAAACAAAGAACTCCCGCTCATCTGGTTGAACCACTACTAAATATCCTCATGCTGCTGATCACAAATATGGTATATAACATGTGAACACTGTTATATATTACAGACTGTGGTAGACAATTTGCTCCAGGGAAGTTAGAATGAACTTGTGACTTTGAAATTATGTAATCATTTAATCACAATCAAAAAAAAAAAAAAAAAAAGAACCTCGGGGAAGGGAGGGAGGGAGGGGATGGTAGGGGGAAAACAATGGAGGGGGTAACAATGTTCAAGAGGAAGTGTACTCATAACCTCACTCATGTAACTGTAACCCTCTGTATAGTAGCTTTACAATAAAAAAAAAAAAATAAATAAAAACTAAAAAAAAAAAAAAAAAAAAAAAAAAAAAAAAAAAGAGTACAACATAGGGGGCTGGGAAGATGGCTCAGTGGTACAGTGTTTGCCTTGCATGCATGAGGCCCTGGGTTCGATTCCTCAGCACCCCAGAAGCAGAAAAAGCTGGAAGTGGCACTGTGGCTCAAGTGATAGATCACTAGCCTTGAGCTGAAGAGCTGAGGGACAGACATCCCAGGCCCAGAGTTCAGGCTCCACTGCCAACCAAAAAGAAAAAAGAAA
Source organism: Dipodomys spectabilis (assembly GCF_019054845.1). Classification (NCBI taxonomy): domain Eukaryota; kingdom Metazoa; phylum Chordata; class Mammalia; order Rodentia; family Heteromyidae; genus Dipodomys; species Dipodomys spectabilis. The sequence continues at coordinate 14,006,257 of NW_024870834.1, read as the reverse complement.
AAAAAGTACAACATAGTGTAATAGCTAAGAACTTGGGTTGTAGAGCCAAGACATCCTTGCATTTAAGTACCACCTTTAGGCTGAAATATGGATACTGGATCTAAGTAACACCATCTTGTTCTCTTTGCATCTTTTTTGGCCTCTTCATATCGATGATGGTGAATTTTCACCCACTTCCAAGAACTCTAGAGGTGGTATAGGACTTTCTTTGGCCTGTAGCTTGTTTGGGTTGTTAAGCATTATAAAGGTGATATTTTTTGAATTGCAGGCATGTGACGAGTTGTTTAGCTCCAGGAAAGTTTTGCTCCAGAAAATACTTGCCCTTGTTTGTCCTTGATAGTTTCCCCCTAGATAGCTTGCTTCAGTAGAACATGTTTTGCTAGTCCGCATACATGGTGACATCTGCCTTGGTGTGGTTTTTTGCCTTTATAAGCTTTGTAATAACTGCATTCGGGGCTGTAGGTTCTTTAGGACACTAGTCTACCCGCAGTCGCTGGCTTTTTAATAAAGTCTCCCAATTCGACCTCTCAAAATGTGGTTTCTCTGTTTCTTATTGTACAACGAACTCCCATTTTGATCTCTCAAATGTGGTTTCTTTGTATCTCGCTGATCAAGCTCTGGTATAACAATGGCTAACATTAGCCCAGCAATCTTGACCCAGGAGGAGCTTAGCCTCTCTAAGCTTGCTTCTTTAGTGTTCTAGGGGAGTGACATGAAAAGTACTGACATGGAGTAGTTGAGTTCAATATATATGAAAGGCACTTAGTGCCTGTTATTTGTGGCATGTGACCAGCAAATGGCAAGGCTGACACTCAGAACAAGAGCCACTTCATCTTTAAACCCACTTTACTTTTTACTGCCTGCAACACAATGTCCAGAATTTAATGAATTGATGACAAAATGAAACCCTAGGGTTACAAACTCTGAGACTGGTCTTGTACAACACAAATGGGACCTTGCCTGGACAACAGACTGTATCATTTCTTCCAGAAAGGCTAGTGTTCATTGAAAAAATCAATTCAAATGACTCCTGGCATTTAAGACTTCTAACCCGCTGGGTAGGACCTCAGGGGTCTTCCTGTGTACTTGGTGGCACTGGGCCTGGGAGAATGGTAGGGAGTGGTTTGCCTGAGGCCACTCAGATTCAGCCTACTTCTCTTAACCCTGGATGACCCATCTTTCCCTTCACGCATCCCATTTCGGGGCCATTACCCATGTCTTTTATGAAGGGATTAGGAGCTGGTGGGAATGCGAGACCCACACTGTAGCCCAGGGAGGGCTATGTGGGGATCCTCCCCGCCTAGGCATCTCATTTGTCCTGATGCCTCTTGTTCTGAATGGTGTCACCATTTCCATGCCCCTTTTGACAATGATAATAGTTCTAATGGGATGGGATTACTTTTCTTGCAGTTGATTTTGGGGTGTCATCCCTGGGTCATGGTGTTCACTACTCTTAATACATGCAGGTCCTGTCTCTATAGACATTTTGGTATTGAGGGTTAAATTACTTTTGTCTCAGATAAGTGATGAAACAGATATCAATCAACCAAAGTTAATAAGGTTTCTTCAACTACCTTTCTCTCAGCTTTTGAAGAGAGCTGCTGTTCACAGCTGGGCATGGCCAGTTCTACTTTTGTGGTATATTTTAGTTCTAAAGGGAAATACGGGCTATTCTCAACTCCCAGTAAGAAGTAAATTTGTACACATTTGTAAGATGTTCCTGAAGAACATTTCCCAAATACTATATTGTTAGGTTCACTCCTGGATGGCTAGCAGACTCCACCCTCCTCGCAGCAAAGTCTCCACCCAGTACCTGCATTACCTAGGCAACTGCCACACCTGGAAGAGGTCACATCTGCATCCGCTGAGGTCACATCTGAATTTGATGTGGCCACACCTTTACCTGCCCATACCCTAGATAAGGGCTAGCCCAGGCCCAGACTCTCTCTCTCTCTCTCTGTTCGTTTTAGCTTTCTGCTCTCTCTGTTCATTTCTAGCTCTCTCTTGCTCTTTTCTAGCTCTCTCTGCTCTAGCTCTTTCCTCTCTCTTTCCTCTCTTTCCCAGCTCTCTCTCATTCCCAGGCCTTTCCCAGCCACGTGGAGTGCCAACCTTGCCTGGTCCCAGCAGGTCTACTGAATAAACCTACCCCTTACCTGAATACCACGTGCGTGCTGGTGCTGTTCTTACTCGGCTACCTCTTTTTAAAAACCTAACATATATGACAGAAAATAGCTTATGTGCAGATTGGAGTAATAATTTTGTTTGCCAGTCCTGAGATTTGAACTCAGGGCCTGGGCATTGTTCCTGAACTTCTTTTGCTCAAGGCTAGTACTCTATTACTTGAGCTACAGTTCCACTTCTGGCTTTTTCTGTTTATGTGTACTGAGGAATAGAACCCAGGGTTTTGTGCATACTAGGCAAGCACTCTGCCACTAAGCTACATGTCCAGCCCTGGAATAATAATAAATTTTGTATTTCCCAGTAAGGGAAATAAAATCAGATAGAAGGCTCCTTCCAAATCCCACTAGCAGGCAGACATACATGCACAATCAGGATTAATTTCTGCACTTCAGAAATGTCATTTAGAACAACGACAACAAAATCCAATTAATGACATTTCCCCAGGAGAAAATCCAATTAAGGACATTTTCCCAGGAGAAGAATACTATGGGTAAGGCCGGGTGAGGGTGGGGGGTTGGGGGGGGGTAGGGGTGGGATGGGAAATCCAGGTGAGTAAACTCTGAAACCCACAGCTGTGCTTTCATGGCTTGAAATAAATCTGTTTGCAAGAAATGGAGGTTTCTGTTCACATTTAAAAATCTTAAATCCTATGAAACTCAAATGACAACTTCATTTGCAAACCCAAGAATAAATCTTGACTCTCCTAATATTTCAAAGATTTTCGGAGCAATTGTTTTCAATCTTGCTTGGCAGGCAAACGAACTTCAACAAAATTTTGTGTGAGGTAGTAAGAAGGCAAAAGAAAATTGGACTAAGTAAAAAGAAATATTTACACGAATGTTCCCAAGCCAACTAACCACAGCTACCACATGCTATTTAACTTGCATAAGAAGGAAAAAATTCTTTAGCACTTTTAGCAATGGGATTGAATATTCTTTCAATCAGTATTGGATGGGAACCTACTCTGTTCTTACAACTCCACGTCTTTTTATGTATCTAAAGATGATGGCATATGAAGGATTGGATGCTTGCTCTCCAGCTTGCCTGCAGGCAGGCCATTCTGACCTTGGCTTAGCTGAAAGTTTCCTCACCTCAGGTGGAACATTCCATTGTGGGCCTAGCCAAGGACACCTTGGCCCCCCAAGAAACCATAACCCATTTTTATTTTCTGTTTCCTTGTTAAGACCCATATAAACCTGGCCCCGAAATCCAGTCCTTGGTACAACCTCCAAACAAGATGAAGTGGACCCTGAAATGGGGCCCAAGCTGGTATGGTTCCATTTTGAGCTTTGCCTTTGTTTTAGGGATTTTAGACTTGATGGGCCTAGTTCCCGGAATGAAAAAAAACCTAACCCACCCTTGATTGTTGAGTTAAAGACTGACTGATAAAACAGATTGGTTGTAATCTGGCTCCAATTGTCAACTGGTTTATGGTAAACCCTGCCTTTTGCACCTGCTTATGGTAAACTCCGCCTTTTGCCCACCAAAAGGTAGACCCTGCCTTACCCACTAAATTTATTTTTTGGTCCGGTCGTGGGGCATGAACTCTGGGCGCTGTCCCTCAGCTCTTCAGCTCAAGGCTAGCACTCTACCACTTGAGCCACAGTGCCACTTCTGGCTTTTTTTTTTTCTTATGTGGTGCTGAGGAATCGAACCCAGGACCTCGAGCATGCAAGGCAAGTGCTCTACCACTGATCCACCTTCCCAGCCCCCTTACTCACTAAATTTGCATGCCATTTTAAACCAAGGTGATAGGCGGGTTTAAACAGCCATGACAGATAAACTGTAACCTCATTGGCCACCTGTGTGTGGTCTGGTATGACTGTACAATCCTTTGTGTGTTACGATCCCATTGGTCAACTGTATGTGACCAGGCTTGACTTCATGAATTTTGCCTTTAAAGACCAAAGAATGGGGGCCGCTGGGGGGTTGCAGTGTCAGCTCCTGAGCCTGTGCTGCGCCCCTGACCAGTCCCTGTAGGAACCTTCTCAATAAAGTTGCTTCTTTGTTAACAACTTTGTTTGGATGGGCTCTGTCACTCTGGACAACTAGATGGGCTTGCCTGCCTGAGTAGGGGGTCTTCCTACTACAAAGTGGGAAGGTGTGTGCCCCTTGCTGGCAATAAACAGTCCTGACCTGTCTGTTGATGATCGAGTCCGGCCTATTCCTTTTCCGTTCTCCTCCATTTTCCTAACAGTATTAATATTCAGTCTTCAATTCAGTATTAATACTAGGTCATGCCCCTGTTGGTGGCTCACACCTGTAATTCTAGCTACCGGAGGGTCATGGTTCAAAGCCAGCATGAGCACAAAAGTTTTTGAGACGCTTATCTCCAATTAACTGCCAAAAAAAGCTGGAAATGGAGCTGTGGCTCAAGTGGTAGAGTGGTAGCCTTGAGCAAAATGGTCAGGGATAGTGTCCAGGCCCTGAGTTCAAGCATCAATACATCAATATAGACACACACACACAAACACACACACCAGTCCGGTAGAATGTTTTAGGATCCAATTGAAATAAGAAGATTGAGTCTAACTGGTGCCATCTTGGCCATGTGGTGGATGATAGGGAATTGGATTTAACTGGTACCTTCATGGTAAGAGGAAGGTGGTTTCACCTCCCAGGGGATAGGTGTGCCTGAATTCCTAGAGGCAGGAGTGGGAAGTTGGACAATAGGTTACTGGCCCTGCCAGTCTAGCATCATGAACTCTCAAGCTCTCTGTGGTCCTGCCCCGACCCTGATGCTATTTAGACCTAGACCAGCTCAGGCACCATTACTCACCATGCCTCGAGTTCCCACTGGAACCGTCTCCAGTCTCCTGGTTCTCCTCTGGTCACCTTGGTGTCCTACTTCAGCTCTCCAATGGAATGGAGTTGATCTGGTTTGTTGGTATTGTTTTTCTGTTCTTTCTTTCCTCCCCTGCTCTGATGGCTCAGTTTTCTAACAGTGTTGTGTATTCTAGGGGCTTCAGGTGTTTGTGACAGGAGTCTACCTGCAATTTCTGGCTCTCCAATACAGACTCCCGACCTCTCAAAATGTGGCTTCTCTGTTTCTCATGACTGAATTTCTGTACAACACAATTACAAGCTTGTTTATGCAGAAGTGACAGGAATCGGGCCTGGGAATGTGGCTCAGGGGTCGAGTGCTTGCCTAGCATGCATGAAGCCCTGGGTTCAACTCGTCTGTAACACGTAAGGAGAAAAAACTGGAAGTGGTGCTGTGGCTCAAGGGTAGAGCACTAGCCTTGAGCACAGAGAGGCTCAGGGGTAGAACCTAGGCCCTGAGTTCAAATCCCAGGACTGGCAAAAAAAAAAAAAGTGATACAAGTATACAAGGCCCATGACACAGTAGCACTTCCTTTTGGACTTGGAGTTTCTTAAGATCATTTTTTTTTACTTGCTTATTTTTACTACATAAATGACTTCTAGTTTCTTGTACATATCCATGTATGTATTGTGACTTAAACGTAAGCAAATTTCAAAGCTGTAACACAAAGGAAGCTTAAAAGGGAGTTTCTCACCGTTACAATAAACGAAGCCCCAGAACTTAAGTTTTTTAAGGACATGTCAGAATGGGGCTAAATGGGGAACAGGACAAATGGGTATCAAACCTAATTCTTGGCAGAATGGTCAAACTGCTGATATCTGCTCTCACATACAACATCACCACTTTCTATTTCTGCCAAGGCCAATCAAAGTCATCTAGGGTAGCTGAAATGTGTTACCTCAAGTGAAAAATTGAGATTCATGGTCTTGCTTGCCACAAATGGCACTATCTAGACTTTTAATCTTGGAATGTGATATTTCTAAGCTAGAACATACTGAGTTTATTACCACTGAATTGGGGGCTAGGAAGTTGATGGTGAAATTTGCAGCTCAGTTTTAACTTTCTTTTTTGTTCTGAGCACATGCTATAGGTAATGTACACTCACCATCTCAAACCTGCATTTTGTGTGTAAAGCTTAAGTATGACTTTTGTTTTCATATTCCCTTTTACTCAGCTTTTTTTTTTTTTCTTTTTTGTTGGTTGTGGGGCTTGAACTCAGGGCCTGGGCACTGTCACTGAGCTTTTTTGCTCAAGGCTAGCACTCTACCACTTTGAGCCACAACTCTACTTCCAGTTTTTGAGTGTTTAATTGGAGAGAAGTCTCACTGGGACTCTTCTGCCTGGGCTGGCTTCAAACTGTGATCCTCAGATCACAGTAGCTAGGATTACAGGAGTGAACCACCAGCACCTGGCTAGCTTTTCTTATTATAAATATTTTACTGTTCTATATGATACATGCCTGCAAGCCTTCTTAAAAATGTGCAAGAGAATCCATGAATATACAAATTATACTACAGTCAGGCTAAATTAAGGTGAATTATGTTTACTGGGTATCACAGACTGAGCCAGGTCAAGCATATCAGAATTTTCACAAATGGTTAACATCTCTTGGCAAAGTCATGTTATCTTTAGGGCAACATTCAGCTTATGGGACATCTGAATTTTAGGAGTTAAAGGTGAATGAATTCAAATTGCTCCAAATGAATGTTCTCCAGGAGCTTTTGCCTTTAACCTGAATGTTTGACAGAATGGAAGAAGTCTGACAGCAATGTGCTCGGCCATGGTGTACTACAGGAGACAGCATCACCAGAGGAGGGATCTTTATTTCACAAGTTTCAAGATACAGTACAAAACAAATCTGTACATCTTTCTATTCACAAGATTTGTTTGTTTACACAATTATATTACATTTTGCCAGCCTTTATAGTGCATTTCATTAAATACAAATTAATTTACAAAAGGGTCTACTATGGTATTCCTTCACAACGTTAACTGATGGTCTTTTCAAACTTCCTCTCCTAAATATTTATAGTGGTTATGAATGGATCATATCAACATTTTAAATAATTTTTTTTTTAAATCCAAAGGGAAACAGCATCAGCCTGTGTGTCAATCCAATAGATACATATAAGATGGCTCCCTGCATAGGACCACAAGTTCCTCACTTCCATTGAAACAAACTCAGACCTTCACTTGTATAAATAGTCACATTTAGATACAAACTGTTACTTGGGGTCATTTACAATTTTCTGAAAATATAGTGGATGGAGAAATTTGGCTTCTTTTCAATGAATCCTACACATGTAAACAATTAAAAGCCAGGTAGTGCTTCAGACAATACAGCATTCAGAAATACATTTTCTCTCGGGACTGAGCAATGACTAACATTTGCATTAAGTTGTAAGTTTTCTTTTGCTGATTATTTCTTGCATACTTTTAGACATACTATTGTGTAATCTATGATAGATCCAAATCAAGTACCAGTTGTCACTGGAGCCAACACAGCTCTGCTCTCCTGGTTGGGAAAGGGCTGATGAGCTGAATGAAGCATGTTGTGATGGTCACATCAAATCTTAGTCCAAACCTCGTTAAAGGAAGGGTTGCAGATCAGACATTGGTACACAGGCTATGCACATGAACAACTGTGGTTTTTGTTTAGAGGCCTACATGCATACTTCCAAAACCTTGGTCTGAAGAACAAATAGGAGGAACAGAGGGAGAAAAACAGAAGAAGCAAACAAAATCCTCCATACAAAATATCAAATGCTAAGACCATAAGATCATCAGCAGAGTACTGCGGAAGTTTAAGGCTTCCTGATGTTGCAGAGACGAAGGGTTTAGTAGTAAAACCTAGATTTAACCTTCTATGTAGCAGGATAACAATTTCTCAAGAATAACCTTAGTGATTCAAAAGTGAATCCAAATTAAGTGTTCAATTATGAATTTGAGGAAATAGCAGCTTTTGATTTGCTCTTCCATCTGTGCCAACTAGTAAGTCAGCTAGTTACTAAAATTAAGATAAGCCTCACCTGGAAAACAAAATTTTCAAACACAGAAGTAAAAACTTCCAAAGTGCCACCATTGCAGAAGCAAAATGGGTGGTCTCAAGATTCTGAAAGTTTCAACCCACAAGAGTACCAAAGCTGAATTAAGTATGACTGTCATTACCTTCATAGGCTGAAAGACAGACTACGATAACTCTCAGGAAAGACAAGCTACCATGAAGAAATGAAGCCACGCTCTGTCTAGCGAGTCTAAATTCTAACATTAAAACTCCTGAATCTCGGAGTCAGTTTAATGTCACTGACATTAACTAGCTTTAATTATTGCCACTTTATTCAAATGGATGCCATTTGATTAGGTTAAGTACTGTGCATAATTTTTAGGAGAAATGCCAAACCCAATTCCTATTGGCTTAGGTAACATGACCTATGAACAAAAAAGAGAGCAAAGTATTTTGAGACAGCATTTGAAAGAAACTATAAAACCGGAGTTATCTGAAACAGACCATTCAAGTTTCTCATAGCAAATGGCCCAGAGTAAAACAGGAGGTAGAGATAAGCCACGGAAAGGATATTTGCAGTGTTAATAGAAACTACATAGCGAGGAGGAAACTAACAGGAGTATGTGACTCATGAAGAACATCCAGCCACAGTAGCACAATATTTTAGGAAATGTTTTCTTGATATAAAAATGCTGCCCAAGGAGATATTAGGCAGGTGAAGGAGGAAAAAGGAAACAAACAGAAGTGGGTAGTCATCTTGGAGGGGTTTTCAACTATTTTTTATTTATTTATTGACATGTGTTTAATTATGTTGCTTGCGAGGCTGGTTTTGAACTCAGGCTGAAATGATCCTTCCAACTCAGCCTTCCAAATAGCTGGGATTATACAGATGCACACCACTCCTTGAACTTCTAAATAAATATATGGATAAAGTTCCTTCCAAATGAGTGTGGCTGCTGCCCTGTGTTCAATTCATTCTGATGAAGAGCACAGGCAGTGATGAAGGCATCTACACTCAACAATGGAAGTGTCAGAGACCAAGCAAGCCTTACTATTTACAAGAGCTGCTCAACGCAGCCTGGCGCTTCCGAGGGTAACATTTCCTACCTCTCACAGATATGGCATGGTCCTCTCCACGATCCCCTCTTCAAATCTGGAGGCAAACATCTGGTAGGAAAGTTGCCTACCAGGTTTCCCATAATACTCTGCTATAAATACACAAAAAAGTATACAACTTCACATTTAAAGCCTTCATGTTCATTGTAGATTAGTTAGATCTAGTTCTAAATACAATCCCAATTTCAAAACCAAAGCATTTTGACGCTACAAATAATAAACTCTTCAAGTTTTCTGGCAGGTTTAGGGATTATGGAAAACTGCAGAAAGAATAATACAAACAAGCTGATGTCGGCTCATTTACTAATGCATCTCAGACTAGATAAAGGCTGGTGAACACCACCCATTTGAGAATAAAAAGAAATACAAATTTAAGTTTTAATTCTTTCATTTGAAGTTCTCAATGCTCTTTCTTGTTGAGAAGTTCCCACCTCATCTATTTAATTTAAAGAGGTAATTCTCAACTCTGATAGCCTTGAGTTTCCTAATATTAATGCTAAGCATGTGTTTGATTTTTCTGTTAATATGAAACAGTGAGAAATTAAAAGCTGTCTGAGCATGCAGAATATTACTAACAGGACTTGGCTCTTGTCACTCACTGAAATGAATCCATCTTCATTTTTGAGTTTCATTATTATCATGGTAGTGTCTGCCATTAGCTGGCAAGAGTCTTACATGTTTGAAGAATTCAGGGAGGGTGAGTTGGTCTTTATGCAGTAAGAAATGCAAAGTAAAATAAAACCAGGGAACAAATGCTCCAATTTTTGGGAAAGTGAGTCTATGATCTTGGTACCCCGTATCTAAAGTCTTCCAATATTGCTTTTCAATTTTTCCCTTTTTAGTCCGTCCTCTGGCTTCTGGATCAAAGCCCTGTATATTCAAAATAAACAAGCAAATCACACTGGTATGTGGGGCAAATTGACATGTTAGCACAAGGAATCAGTTCACCAAGTTTTACTTATATTCTATTACAAAGAAATAAAGTTCTCCTAGAACTTTAAAAAGCCTGAAGTCTCTGAAGGAGATAAGTATGGTAGGAAGTGTGACAATTTCCAATAATAACAACACTCAACCTTCCCTTTTAAAACTAAAATAAAAACAATGCTGAATATGTGTACTTGCATTTGGATGTCTTGTTATTGTAGTTCCAGAACACTTTGGAGATCGTTTTTGTTGTAGTTATAATTTAACAGGTAAGATCTACTTTTGATTTTTAGACATGTTTAAGGTGAAATTTGCAGCTGAGTTTTTCCCAAGTTGATCACTTTTTAGTGTTGATACAAGACCTTAAAGATGGCTGATATAAGGACTCATGGACACTAAGAAGATGATCAAAGGACTCAAGAAAGATAGTAGATGCAGGAGACATCTCTTTGAGTATCTCACATGTTTCCAAGTGGACGAGGGGTAAGGGAAGAAAGAAGAAAGCCATCAAGAGTTGTTATTCCTTATGGCACTGAAACAAACATTCAACCTAGGTTAGGTAAGAGTTAACTTATCCCTGAAAATAAAGGCATCAGATTCTAAGCAGCTTTAGGAATTCAATGCTTCCTGGGCATCTCCCAGGAGGTGGCCACCATCCAAAGTCCTGAATCAAATGCAAGTGTTCTCAGCAAACAAGGTTCTCAGTCACCAATCAAGGCTGCACCGGTGGCTGTTACTGTGGTGGTTGCTGCTCTGGTGGCCCCTCCTGTTGGGGTGGAGCTGGCCGTGGCCCGGGGGGCCTGGGCATAGGCATGTCTTGGTGCTGCCTTTGCCTGTAAGCTATGACTGTTCCCAACAGCAGTGCAATGATGGTCATGAGGTAAAGGTCCCATTCAGGTCCCAAAAGCTGGTCCATATCCAGTTGGGTGAACATATCTCGAATCTTCATGGAAATAGTGAAAAACAAATTATCACTCCAATGTTAGGCAACGAACTATGTAAGTTATATCACAAGTCAGAGACAAATAAAGACTTCAAAGAGATTGCTTTTTGGAATTGTTTGAAATCTGTTTTATATGTGTGTGTGTGTGTGTTTTAGGATATAATAGCCTTCAACTGAAGCTCACAATAACATGAATCAGGAATTGAGACACTATTATCTATCTATCTATCTATCTATCTATCATGCTGTACCAGGGCTTGAACTCAGTTCCTGGGCAGTTCCTAAGCTTTGTCACAGATAAAGTGATAAAGAGCACTAGAGCTAATACCTATACCACAGTTCTACTTCTTGCTTTTGGGCCCAGGGTGGCTTCAAACCTCAATCCGCAAGATCTCAGCTTCCTGAGTAGCTAGGTTCAAAGGCATGAGCTACCAATTCCTGCCTGAGGTACAGCTTTCTAAGATTCTTTTCATCAGTAAGTTGGTGTACCAATTTTCAACCATTTTTAACACAAAATACTGGGACAATAAAAGAAACAAGGGGAAAAAAATCAGAATCCTGCCACTCCTGTAACCTGCCTGAAAAAGCTCAAAAGATCTATTCTGCAAGACAGCCAGGCTCGGTCCCTGCTTCTCTCATCTAAGTAAAGACTGAAGGCATTTAAATGCTTGAAAGCTGAATAACACCGCTTTTCAGTTAGGTTTTAGCTAAAATGCTATAACATATGAATTTTTATTTAGAATTTGAATTATGTTCTTAGTCTATGAGATCTTATCATTTATGAGAAGTTATTCCTGATATTTTCTGACTTTTACCCCTAAATGAGCAAATATGGGATGATTTAGTCCTTTATTTAAAATACTTAGAGGCACTCATATATTTGTAGGTATAGATTCTAAATTTTTCTGGACAAAAATTACTAAAACATACTGTTCTTGTGTGTGTGTGTGCGTGTGTGTGTGTGTGTGTATCTGAGTAGGTGTTTTTTTACTGTTAAGGCTTTTTTTTCCTGTGCTGGTCCTGGGGCTTGAACTTAGGTACTGGGTGCTGTCCTTGAGGTTTTGTCCTCACAGCTAGGACTCTAATACTTGACACAGCTCCATTTCTAGCTTCTGTGGTGTCTACCTGGAAATAAGAGCCTCACAGACTGGGGGACTGGCTTCAAACTGTAATCCTTAGATGTTAGCCTCCTAAATGTTAGGATAATAGGTGTAGGCTCTGTTTGACTTTCTTTTCTTTTTTATAAAAAAATCTTTAAGTAGTTGTATAAAGGAAATGCCAGTTAACAAAGCAGTTATGAATTAATATATACTGATCAATGTCATCCCTTTCAAAGTTGTTTTTTTTTTTTTTTTTGTTATTGTTGGTCGTGGGGCTTGAATTCTAGGCCTGGGCACTGTCCCTCAGCATTTCAGTTTAAGGCAAGCGCTCTACCACTTGAGCCACAGTGCCACTTACGGTTTTCTGGTAGTTAAATGGAGATAAGAGTCTCATGGACTTTCCTGCCCAGGTTGGCTTTGAACCTTGATCCTCAGATCTCAGCCTCTTGAGTAGCTAGGATTACAGACATGAGCCACTGGCACCTGGCTCTTTCCACATTCTTACCTATCCCTCCCAACTCACCTCTTCCCTCATTCTTCTTAATTTTATAGGACAGACCTTGGACTCTTGTCTGCATTCTCTCTCTTTTCTTCCTCTTCATTTGTCTACTCTTTTCCCCATGATCCCATCACCCTACTCCTTTTGAGTATTAGCTTCTTGGTGTTTTATTTTGCTGAACTATTTGACTTAAAAAAATAAATGACAGGGCTGGGAAGGTGGCTCAGTGGTAGAGCACTTGCCTTGCATGCCTGAGGCCCTGGGTTCGATTCCTCAGCACCACATAAGTAAAAAGAAAAAAGCCGGAAGTGGCGCTCTGGCTCAAGTGGTAGAGCGCTAGCCTTGAGCTGAAGAGCTGAGGGACAGTGCCCAGGCCCAGAGTTCAGGCCCCACGACCGGATCCCCCCCCTCCCCCCCCCCCCCAAAAAAAAGACAATACTGCTGGGTGCTGGTGGCTCACGCCCGTCATCCTAGCTACTCAGGAGAATGAGATCTGAGGATTGTGGTTCAAAGCCAGACCAGGCAGGAAAGGCCGTGAGACTCTTAACTCCAATAAACCACTCAGAAAACTGGAAGTGGCATTGTGGCTCAAGTGGTAGAGTGCTAGCCTTGAGCTGAAGAGCTGAGGGTCAGAGCCCAGGCCCAGAGTTCAAGCCCCTTGACCGACAATAAAAAAAATAAAAAGACAATATTATACTTTTTAAAAGAGCTGGACTACGTTAGTATTATGAATACCTTATTACCTTTTTTGTATTTCCTTATAAGAACTGCAAAGATATATTTAGTATGGTGTATGGCAACGTCATATCCTAGACCACAATCAGTGTTCAGAGACCAGAGTCCAAAGCAATCCTGAGAGAAAATCAGAGAGCCTACCACACTATTAGCTATTTAATTAAAGGAATGAGATTGTTCCAACTGGCAGAGAGTAGAGCGCACCCTGGCTCATGCCAGCAAGGAATTAGAGCAACTGACATTATACAAATGAAAGCAACTGGGAAAACACATTCCAACATGCCTGGGCCTGGGGAGCAGGGGCAAAGGTGACCAAGGGAGAAGCCAGTCTCTGGGTACTGGAGCAGCAGGGACTACGTTTATATCTGCCATATATGAGGGAAAGCTGACTCTGAATCTAATGCTAAAGTGTGAAATGTCATCCTTTTATGATCTTTATGGAGGTGAAATGAAGGGACCATTTTTTTTTGTTGTTGTTGGTCGTGGGGCTTGAACTCTGGGCTTGGGCGCTGTCCCTGCACTCTTCAGCTCAAGGCGAGTGCTCTGCCACTTGAGCCACAGTGCCACTTCCAGTTTTCTAGTGGTTTACTGGAGATAAGAGTCTCATGGATTTTCCTGCCTGGGCTGGCTTTGAACTGCGATTCTCAGATCTCAGCTGCCTGAGTAGTTAATATTACAGGCGTGAGCCACCGGTGCCTAGCAGGACCATTGTTTTTAACCAGGGCTTTGAGCACTGCAGGGGATTCCAGTGTGAAATGCTGCACTAGTTAATTCATTACAGGGACTGTGGGTACTGGGAACAAATGCAGAACTGACAGAATCCCAAACCCCCTAAGTGCACACGTCTTATGAACAAGAGTTGGCAGTTTTAAAGGGGTTGGGTAATTCATCTCTTATCCAGGTTTTACTAGTAGCTTATCTACTTAACTCTGGCTATTTCTTTGGGGGTGGGGTGGTGGGGGTGGGCAGGAACTGAACTCTGGTCCGGGGCGCTGGCCCTCAGCTCTTCAGCTCAAGGCTAGAGCTCTACCACTTAAGCCACAGTGCCACTTCTGGCTTTTTTTTTTTTGCTTATACCATGTGGTGCTGAGGAATCGAACCCAGGGCCTCATGCATGCAAGGCAAGCACTCTATCACTAAGCCACCTTCCCAGCCCCATACTCAAGGTTATTTTTAAGGAAGAAAATTCTGGTGGCATTTTTAACTTATGCTTCATTATCAGAAGAACTCAGGGCAATGGCCTGGGCAGGTTCTCAGGTTCTTCCTTTCTTTTTTGCTTTTTTAAGGTGCTAGTTCTGGCCAGACTTTCATCTGATTTAATGTTTGCTGAATGGAGCTGTTTCAAATGGCTATAATTCACTTTTCCCTAAGTGGAAGAAGGGAAGAGACCTCATCAGATATTCCTTCCTGTGTCCCTCAGTTTTAAAATACAAATGTCTAGGCCTAGGAAGGCATTTGAATTATATTTTCATTACAAAAGAGGCACAGACCACTTACATTTGTTTCCCGTATATACTGCAAGAAATAGACAATGCCCAATTTGCACAGAGCTAGGAAGACAGGAACTTGTGCGTCTGGGCTGGCTTCCGCTGCCATGTCATAAAAGCGTTTTGCAAGGTGAATATCCTACAATACAGATAAACAAAGAAAAATTCATTTCTTGCCAATGTAGATAAAAATACTTTTTCAGTTTATACATGAGGAGAAATCTGCTTTACTTTTCAAGTTTTCATTTTAAGGTGACTTTTCCTTGCTTTAACTTGGATATCTAAGAAAACTAGAAAACTCAGGTCATTTTCACGTGCAGTTCCGTACTTGCTGTGCAGATGTCCTGGATACAGCCACGCATCTACCCGTAACAAGAGACTTTCAAGGGTGAATTCCAAATTCCAAGCTTAATTTTTCCTTCTTAAAACTAGTGCTTCAGGGTGTCTTTCTGTGGTGACTCCTAAGGTTTTTGCATTGCTGAGACTAGAGGAAGGAGCAGGGTAGGTGAGGAGTATTTCCTTTTGCAAAGTAGAGAAACTGCTGTACATACAGGACACGAAACAAGTCTTGGACTGACTGGACTGGTAATGGAAAGATTTAACTAAGTATGTCACATGATAGAGATCTTGCCAAGGCTGAATGTAGTGAGTCTGCAGCTCCAGAGTTTTGATACAACTACATGTAAGTGTTTAATTGTAGTGATGTTCTTGATATTATCCTAATCTTAAAAAATAAAAGTTTATACATACTTTACAAAAATAAAATGTATATTAAAAAATGAAACAGGATGGGAAGGGGAAACAACAAGGAGGCAACAATGCTTGATAAGAAATGTACTCGCGGGCTGGGAAGGTGGCTCAGTGGTAGAGCGCTTGCCTTGCATGCCTGACGCCCTGCGTTCCATTCCTCAGCACCACATAAGCAAAAAGAAAAAAGCCGGAAGTGGCGCTGTGGCTCAAGTGGTAGAGCACTAGCCTTGAGCTGAAGAGCTGAGGGACAGTGCCCAGGCCCAGAGTTCAGGCCCCACGACCGGACCCCCCCTCAAAAAAGAAATGTACTCATTATCTTGCCCATGTAATTGTAACTCCTCTGTACGGTATTCTCACAAAAAAATATTAAAAAAACAAACAAACGACTTTCTCTCAATCCCTGAGAGCACATTAGGTCAACAAAGTGTCCTTGTGACTAAACAAACCTTGTAAAGATTTTCTATACATTTCTTTTTTTTTTTTTTTGGGTAGGTTGTGGGACTTGAACTCTGGGCCTGGGCGCTGTCCCTGGGCTCTTCAGCTCAAGGCTACAGTTCTACTACTTAAGCCACAGTACCACTTCCGGTTTTCTGGTGGTTAATTGGAGATAAGCATCTCATGGACTTTCCTGCCGGGGCTGGCTTTGATCCATGATCCTCAGATCTCAGCCTCCTGAGTGCTAAGATTACAGGCATGAGCCACCGGCGACCGGCCTTTCTGTACATTTCTAAAGCCTAACAAAGTGATTGGCACTAGTGATCTTGCCAGTCTTGGTTTCCAGTTGTTTTGTTTTCTTTTAACAGAATGAAAACTAACCTCACTGAGCAAGTACAAGACCCTAAGTTCAAACCCCAATACTGCAAATATGTTATAAGTGTATTTATTCTGTATATTAAAAAACTATGTCAGGCGCGAGTGACTCACATCTGTAATCCTAGCTACTCAGGAAGCTGAGATCTGAGGATCACGGTTGAAGCCAGTCTGGCAGAAAAGTCCCTGTAAGACTCTTATCTCCAATTAACCACTCGAAAAAACCAGAAGTGTCCCTGTGGCTCAATGGTAGAGCGCTAGCCTTGAACACAAAGAGGCCTAGGGAGAGCGCCCAGGCACTGAGTTCAAGTCCCACAACTGACAAAAAACAAAAACAAAAAACCACCATATACTAATGTATGTAATTTATATACATGGTAATACTTGGCAGCAGTGGCTAAAACATAAATTTTAGGAGAAAAAGAGAAGATAAAATTTTCAATTAAATACCTTGTCTATCTCTTTTCCTCTTCAACATAGTACTGGAATTCCTAGCTAGAGTAATAACGCAAGAAACAAACATAGGGCTGGGAATGTGGCTTAGTGGTAGAGTGCTTGCCTAGCATGCATGAAGCCCTGGGTTCAATTCCTTAGTACCTCATAAACAGAAAAAGCTGGACGTGGCTCTGTGGCTCAAGTGGCAGAGTTCTAGTCTTGAGCAAAAGAAGCTGATGGACAGTGCCCAGGCCCTGAGTTCAAGCCCCAGGACTGGCAAAAGAAAAAAAAAAAAAAGAAAATATCTTTCATTTAAAAATGATTTAGAAGCCGGGTGCTGGTGGCTCATGCCTGTAATCCTAGCTACTCAGGAGGCTGAGATCTGAGGATCGCGGTTCAAAGCCAGCCCGGGCAGGAGAGACCGTGAGACTCCTATCTCCAATAAACCACCAGAAAACCGGAAGTGGCGCTATAGCTCAAGTGGTAGAGCGCTCTCCTTGAGCTGAAGAGCTGAGGGACAGCGCCCAGGCCCAGAGTTCAAGCCCCACAGCCAACCAAAAAAAAAAAAAAAAAAATGATTTAGAATAAAAATGATTTAGAAATATCAGAATTTGGCTAAAGATGGATACTTTCTTAAATAATGAGCTATAACAGAGATAACGCAGTATTTGACTTATTAATGTCTTTAGCTTAATATTCTTAATGGAATAATGTGGATATCAATATCGCATATATGATGGAACATGAGGGATAGAAGGAGAGTTTTTTGAAGTTAGAAATCACTATTATACATCTTATTGGCTTCAAATTGCTGAAATTCTAAAGAAAGTCCATTTTTCCTATACATACAGGCATTTCCCCCAACCATATTATTAAAACATCTGCTTTAAATCCCAACTCACCTGCTTAATGCCTAGACCTTTCTCATGCATATATCCCAGATTAAACATAGCTTGTGCGCTGTGTTGTTGCTCAGAAGCAAGACGATAATGAATAAATGCGGTCTCATAATCTACATCGGTGCCAAATCCATAGAAATGGTAGTCTCCAAGTTTAATTCGAGCCACAGTATAGCCTTCAGCAAAAGTTAAATGCAAAATTGCCAATAAATAAAGTGTGCTTAAAACAGACCAAACAGCCATTTTTCCTCCATTAACATGCTTATAGAATACAAATTTGTAGCACACAAACTTTATAAAGTTGGTAAAAGTTTAAATGAGACACATCTCCTTTGCAGAATGTTTTGTATCATTCAGCAAGTAAAAACAACCATGTTCCATTTTATAATGTTATTTACAGCTTAAATATCAGTTCCTTAGTTAGATCTGGAGAAGAGCTAGACACACAACATTGAGAGGAATATGTATGTGAAAGAAATATTTACCACAAAAAGCGGCTTGGAAATCTAAGTCTTTTTAGGTTTCAGGACTCTATTACATGCTCCATTCAGTTCTCATTTTATACAGTAAGCTGGCTTTTTAACTAGAAACAGTGAACCACAGTATAATCACTTGTCCTTGTAAAGACTTTGGAATGCAATGGAGAAACCTGGGTATGAAAACTACCACTTTGAGAGTCAATACTGATCACGATACAAGTTAAACAATAGTTAATATCTTTGATCAATTTTAAGATAAATGATAACAATTTAACGTTCATCAGAGATAAAAATTAATATAAAGAGTTTCCTGGGTGAGGCTCTTATCCCCGATTAACACTCACCTTGTGAAGCAGCCCTGTTCCAGTGTAACAAAGCTCTGGGGTAAGTTTCATTTTCACCTACAATGGTTGCTTCTCCTATAAAAAAAACAAAAACAAAAACAAACTGGACATTTAAGGAGAGGCATTAGACTTTCAGGGTTAAGGTGGATATGTGGAGCCTAACACTAATATTAAACAAGCACTGAGGGGCTGGAGATGTAGCTTAGTGGAAGAGTGCTTGCCTAGCAAACTACAATATCCTGGGTTGATTGATTGGCAATCATGAACAATTGTAAAGCTCCCCAGAGAAACAAGTACTGAAATTAAATAGGTACTAGAAAAAAAGTACTGAATTCAAACATTGGATTTAGGATGGTGCCATTTCCTGAAATGTGTTTTATCCACAGAACTAATGAAACTAATCACTGAACACTTCTTCAGATCTGGTGTTGGAAAATGATTGTTTTGTATTTAATCTATTTTGAGAAATGTATTTATTGAATGCAGAAGTAAATAAACTATGGCAGGACTAAATGAGCCTTACTCTGGTCGAGAATAAAGGCTGCATTGCTCTGGGCCACTTCATAGCCTTGTTCAGCCAGCAGGAGGTACTGTGTCACTGCAGAATTATAGTCACCGTCTTTGTAGCTGTTATAGGCAGTCATAAGCCTCTCAGACCAACGGCCTCGTTCACATACATTCTTAAACAACTGCAAAGAGAAAAACAAAAAAACTGTTGCATCTTGGCTAAAATCTTGGTGGTTATTAGGTTTGCCCTATGAATCTCTAGCAGCTTGCCTTTTGTTTGCTCTGAAAAAGTTGGTTAGAGATGTGGCTCAAGTGGTACAGCACCAGCCATAAGCAAGCCAAGTGAACACAAGGCCCTGAGTTGAAGCTCCAGTACCAGTCCTATTACCCAACTACTATGGTTTGAATATACAATGTCCCCACAGGCTCATGTGTTTTACATGTGGTCACCAGCCAGGGGCACTGTTTTAAGGGGCTGTGGATATTTTAGGAGGTGGGTCCTAGTCAGAGGAAGTAGGTTGCTATGAGTGCATCTTTGGAGGCTCTTGTCTTGTCATGGGCTCCTCTCTTTTTTCTGTACTGTGTCCTGTGTACTGTGATATGAACTGCTTTGGGACACCATACCCTCTGCAATGGGATTTCACCCTCTGAAGGTTGGTGCTAAAATAAATCTTTTCAATTTTAATGAGGACAGCCAAAGAGGAAAGTTTCCAATTGAAATATATGGCCAGCCTTCCTTCCTGCCTTTTGCCAGTCCTGGGGCTTGAATTCAGGGCCTGGGCACTGTTTGTGGGCTTCTTTACCACTTGAGCCACAGCACCACTTCTGGTTTTTTTGTGTATGTGGTACTGAGGAATCAAACCCAGGGCTTCATGCATGGTAGCCAAACACTCTACCACTAAGCCCACATTTTCTTTTTTTTAATGCTATGAATCAGGTCTTGTCTCAGCAGACACCAACAGGTGTTCTTCTACTGATTTGAATAGGGAAAGACAAAATAAACACAGACTCCCAGAATCTTTCCTCACTATACTAATTCCAGTAAGCTCAGCCTTTTTCTGCTGTAGAGGAGAGGACAGCATGTAAAGAAAACCAAAATGAAAAGGGCGGGCAAACCCATTTCCTGACTAAGTAGGTGGGAGAGGCCTTACCTCCACTGCAGTGTGACAGGATCTCATGACCCCCGTCCCACTGGCATGCATCTGCGCTAGATTATAGAAAGCCAGGATGTGCCCTCCTTGAGAGGCTAAATTAAAATACTTCAGGGCTTGTTTATAATCTCTCTTGACTCCAATGCCATCTATAAGAAAACAAAATCATATTATTATTTTTAAAGTTTTATTAGCTTCAAATAGTTGTATGAAGGAGTTGTCATTCAAAAAAGCACATTAGGAATACAATGTGTCTTGATCAATGTCTTACAGCTGGCTTAGAGAAGCCATCTATATAAGGAATAAAGTTCTAATGAAAGTCTTACTTAGTGAATTATGTGAATTTGATAAAGATAACGTATTAACATAGAACTACGTAGTTTATAATGAAAAATAAACTGCAAGCTGGGTGCTGGTGGCTCATGCCTGTAATCCTAGCTACTCAGGAGGCTGAGATCTGAGGATTGTGGTTCAAAGCCAGCCCGGGCAAGAAAAGTCTGTGAAACTCTTATCTCTAATAAACCACCAAAAAACCGGAATTGGTGCTGTAGCTCAAGTGGTAGAACTTGAGCTGAAGAGCTGAGGGACAGCACTCAGGCCCAGAGTTCAAGCCCCACGACCGACCATAAATAAATAAATAATGCACAAATAACTGAAATTAGAAGCACATTCATCAGGCAGAACTGGATAGTTCCCGTTTTCACATCATAGTGCCACCTAGTGGAAAACAGATCTTCCTGTATCTATCATTAATTACATGATGATTACATGGTTACTTACTATAGTACATGGAACCAAGCTGTAGCTGCCCATCCACCCAGCCTTGTTCAGCAGCTTTCTGAAAATACTTTAGTGCCAGATCATAGTTCTGTAAAAAACATGTCAAAATTATATAAAAGCTCAAAAGGCTGAGATATAAAGTCAGGAGATTCATTCATTAAAAGAATGAACAAAACATACATAAAATATTCCTGATAAGTCATTAAAAGGACTCCCTGGACTTTTTATTTATGAAATACATATCTGTTAATGCACTTCAGGTCAGGATTAGTATGTAAGATTTTGAAGAAAAACAAATACTGAGTTTTTGTGTAAAAATCTGTATGTTCATTCTCAGAAAGCATAAATACTACTAGACTACCAGATCTGAAATAATTGTTCTTTTTACTAACCTTTTTAAAATTTTCTTTTTCTAATATTAAGAAAGGAAAATGAGCCAGGCACTATTGGCTCAAACCTATAATCCTAATTATTTAGGAGGCTGAGATCTGAGGATCATGGTTCAAAGCCAGCCTGGACAGAACATCCCTGTGAGATTCTTATCTTCAATTAAGCACTCAAAAACCCAAGTGGCACTGTTGCTCAAGGTGGCAGAGTGCTAGCCTTGAGCCAAAGAGCTTAGGGAGAGCACCCAAGTGCTGAGTTCAAGCCTCATGACTACCACCACCACCAACAAAAAGGCAAACGCAAATGATGGACTGGGAAGGTGGCTCAGTGGGAGAGTGCTTGCCTTGCACGCAATAAGGCCCTGGGTTCGATTCCTCAGAACCACATAAACAGAAAAAGCCAGAAGTGGCGCTGTGTCTCAAGTGGTAGAGTGCTAGCCTTGAGCTGAAGGTCAGCATCCAGGCCCAGAGTTCAGGCCCCATGACCAAAAAAAAAAAAAAAAAAGGGCAAATGAATCTTTCCTTATCTGTTTCTTCTTTGTGTACTTTATCAGATATCATGGTTACTAGATTTTAAATGTCATGTGTATCCCCAGAGAAAGGTTAAAATTAAAATAAATATGACTCTGAACTTTAGTATCTTAAAATGACTAGAAGGAATCAAAGGAGGCCAAATTAATGTCTTTTGTGTTAGAGGATAACTATAGATTAAACTTTTCAATCTAGCTCTTAATTTCATGCCCAAATAAAAAGAACTTCTTGCTCGAAGAGATCCTACAAACCAGCATCATGAATCAGGGATATATCTCCACAGGAGGTAGCAGAGAATAAGATCCAGTGTCCAAAGAAAATAAAGATAGCTTGCAGTCACAGAACCCAAGGAAGAGAGATTCAAACGAAGTAGAACCAGAAAACATCAGCTGGACTGACATATGGGAGCCCTGGTGATCTGGTCAAAGACAGTATAATTGCATGAGGCAGAAGGCTGACCACCAAGAAGAATGAATAGCAAGCAGTGGCTTGGGAAAGCCTGCTCAGACTTGGCTTTAAACTGAAGAGCTATAGATAAGACAGGTGGTAGTTCAAAGGAATAAAGGGCAGGATAGAAAGCTTTTCGTCTAAATGGGAGACTGGAGCATTTTGTTAGGCTTGAGTAAAGAAGTAGGCAAGAGTAGGCCGGGTTGTGTGGTAGAGATCAAGAGGATCACGATTTGACATCTCCACAAATAACTTGAGCATGGTACTTCACTCCTGTGATCCCAGCTATGTGGGAGGTATAGGTTTTTGCTTGGGCAAAAAGTGAGGTTCTATAACCTAAAGTCAAGAAGGCCAGAGGTGTGTCCCAAGAGCAAGGCCCTGAGTTCACACCTTAGTATTGCCAAGAAATATAAATACGTAAGTAAATAATAAGGCAAGGGAGCTTTTTAAACATTGAAAAATGGGAACAATAAAGGAGGGTAGAGCGCAAACACGGAAGAATGAAAAACAGTGTCACCCCTTCAGAAGGTGGCAGAGCCGGAGCTGTTTTAAGATGACAGCTGAGACGGGGTTGTGGCGTACAAGGTAACTCAGAGGCCACAGGAGAAAGCTCAACTTTGGTTACAATGGAACAGCCTCACCTGGGCTGACTGGAAACTGGTTAAGGAGAAATTTCATCCCTCATCAACTGACTGCTTACAAAAAGTCAGAATGCTAGACTGCACACTTACAACTTGAACTCCTCTCCCGTAGAGGTAGGCCATTCCTAGCCCACTCTGTCCAACTGGGTTGCCCTGTGAACCAGAGAAATCAGACAAGAGTAAAAAGGATTCCACTACAAAAAGGCGAGAATAAATGACTGTGAAAGAAATCATTTGCAAGCATATTCAAAACATATCTTAATAGTTTTCATTCAAAACAAAACTTCCTCCTCCTTAGCCTAAACAATCTGACTTTTAGACATTTGGGAACTGTTACTACTTTGTTTTCAAGAGCAAAGAGTAAATGCACTTAAGGACTAATTTTGGTGACTTACTTTGTCTGTACCACAAATTTGTGATACAAAACATGGCTAATGTATTGCATGAAAATTAAAAGCAAGTTATACTTTTTTGGTAGCGTTTACTTGGCAACCCCTGCCCCAATAGAGAATGAATACATCATGGGGTAGAGTCAACAGTCATGTGCTAACAGCAGACTGTTATCAGGTGCAAAGACATACTTAAGACTTAGCAGAGCATCATGGATCAAAGGTAATCAATGTCTTGAAACTCAAAAGAGAAAAATCTAGAATTCGCCCAACCTAGAAGGATAGAAGACATCTTAAAAAAAGTGCCACAGAATTCCTCTGGGAAGCACTCAAGTGCATTTGAAAGTATAGTAATACAGTAGTTGGCAAAGAGGTTAAGTACACACAGTGGGGCATAGGTATCCATAGGCAGATTTTCTAGGCCTAAGAAAGCCTAAATTGTGTTATTAGGATTACTGAAAGAACTAGATTATGTAAGCTTTTTACAACTGCAGTACAAATAAGGTAGATTATATAACTATTACGTTTTGTAGCTAAAAAACAATATTTCCCTGGTTTCAAATACATTTAAATACAGTTAGTATTCAACAATCTAGTTCCTCAAAAAGGAATTGCTTTATATTGGGAAACCTTTGTCTAAGCAACACATTTGCAGGAACCATAGTTACAGACATACTTTTGATAATTTATGGCATAGGTTAGTTGTAATTAATCCTCTAACACAATACATTTACTGTTTAAGTATCAGCATTGTGGCTCACATGTCAGTAATTGAGTCATGAAGTCTTACCATGTCAGCAGCTTTCTTAAAGTAGTGAAGAGCTGTCTCATTACTCTGAGGAACAATATCACTTCCTTCCGAATACATCTGGAAAAGAGATCCCACTTCATTGAAAGCTGTAACCCTCTTGCTAATTACACGGCTCTTCAGTCAGTTTCATCTCATTTGGGGTTTTATTAAGTTTCATGAAATCCATCTACCAGGCTACAATAGTCCGCAAGACATTTTAGAAGTAAAAGCAAACTCGTAAGAGGCAAAAATTTAAAATATTTTTATGTGTTTGATGTTGTATTAAATTTATGATCTATTTGTAAAAGTGAATGTCAGTTCACAGATTTATCTCAAAAGAAGAAATTTCCAGTTCTAAATGAATCATCTTCCTACTATCCCTGGGCAGCCAAATGGGTGACAACTCATTTGGCATCAGAGGGGTGGCTGACTAAACAGGGACAAGGACAGGGTTGACAGATGCATATTACACTTTTTCTTCCACCATGGCTTCCTCAAGATAAAGGAAATAGTGAGCTTCAAGTCAAGACAACTATAAGGTTCAAAACACCAAACAGTTGGAGCAGCATGCATGAAATATGACAAAGGGGCAAGAAGCAAGGAAAAGAGAATGCTAATGCTATTATTTTTTTTATCCATGTACATATTAAAGAAATAATAAGCAGAGTTGTGATAGAGACAGAGTTAATTAGTAATTTAGGGAAAAAGTCAAAAGAGCTGCAGTGAAAAACTTTTTTGTTTGTTTTTTGCTGGTTCTGAGACTTTAACTCAGGAACTGGGTGCTGTCTCTGAGCCTCTTTATGTTCAAAGCTAGCACTCTACCACTTTGAGCCACAGCACTACTTCTAGCTTTTTTTTGAGTAATTTATTGGAGATAAGAGACTCAGAGACTTTTTTGCCTGGGTTGGCTTCGAACCATTATCCTAAGATCTCAGCCCCCTGAGTAGCTAGGATTACAGGTGTGAGCCACTGGCCCATGGCTCAAGAAGTTTTCAAGTATGCTGACATAAGTGAGGGAATGTCATTGTATTTCCTTTTTCGCCAGTCCTGGGGCTGGAACTCAGGGCCTGGGTGCTGTCCCTGAGCTTCTTTTGCTCAAGCCTAGCACTCTGTCACTTGAGCCACAGTGCCACTTCTGGCTTTTTCTGTTTATGTGGTACTGAGGAATCGAACCTAGGGCTTCAAAAGTATGCTAGGCAAGCACTCTACCACTAAGCCCCTTCTCAGCCCTGGGAATACATTTTATATAGTTATAATGTTTAATTTAGGTTACCAGGTTCCAATTAGCTAGTTGTGATCATTTGCTAAATACTGATGAGATTTTCATCTGTAAAAATGTTTGTAATATGTTTCATTCTGAACTTTCTTACTTTGGCACTTAGTTACACATGAAGATACCATGAGTTTCCACTGCATCAGTTTTTAAAGTAGTGAAAGAGAAAGTTTTGAGATTCTTCCACAATGAGAGCTATTAAATCTTTAGATGAAAATATTTTCTTCCATGAGAAAAGAACTGCACTTACAGGTGGATCAGAGCTGTTATATTTAAGACCTTTAAGAAATCTGTAGATACATTTCAACCAACTTCTTTTCTTCAAGAAAAAACAGAGTTGTTTTAACAAGACACTACATCACAGAGTGTCATTCCTCACTACTGCATGCAATACTCACAAAGTAGGAGCACAGAAGCATTAGCTAATTTCAACAAAGGATTAAGATACTGGAACAAGTGCTGTTACGTTTGTCCAAGAAAATGCTTCAGAATAGCATTTCTCTTAAGCAGGGTTATAATACCTATACAGTAGATTTTACTCCCAATTTATGTTTGCAAATTATAGCTTGTGAATACAACATATGCTCACTATGCAAACATTCACAGGTGTACAGTACCTTTCCCAAGAAGGCCATAGCATGTGAATTGCCAGCATTAGCTGCTAAATTGAAGTAGTCAAAGGCTCTCTGTGAAACAAATATATGAAAAAGAATTCATTTTTAACAGAACTTCTTTCAGCTAAAATACTTATTTCAAGGACATTGAAAGTTTTGTTGTATTATAGTTCATATTTTTTGTTTGTTTGTTTGTTTTTGTTGGCCGCAGGGCCTGAACTCTGGTCCTGGCCACTGTCCCTCAGCTCTTCAGCTCAAGGCTAGTGCTCTATCACTTGAGCCACAGCACCACTTCGGGCTTTTTCTGCTTATGTGGTGCTGAATCAAACTCAGGGCCTCATGCATGCAAGGCAAGCGCTCTACCACTGAGCCACCTTCCCAGCCCTGTGTTACTTTTTTAATGGCAATATTGGTGTTTGAACTCAGGGATATGTGTTTGTTAAGGAAGATACTAGAGTCATACTTCTAGACTTTTTTACTATTTATTTATTTATTTTTGGGTCCGGTTGTGGGGCCTGAACTCTGGGCCTGGGCGCTGTCCCTCAGCTCTTCAGCTCAAGGCTAGCGCTCTACCACTTGAGCCACAGCGCACCTCCAGCTTTTATCTTTTTGCTTATGTGGTGCTGAGGAATCGAACCCAGGGCCTCATGCATGCAAGGCAAGTGCTCTACCACTGAGCCACCTTCCCAGCCCTTATAGTGGTTTTAAAAACTAAAATGCCTAGTTATCTGAATTTCAAATAGAAATCTGAATATTCCTGTTTATTTTGTCTGTCAGGCATGTCAGGTATTATTTATCTCATGCTTATATTCACCAAGAAATTCCTGTGTTCCCTAAACGTCAGAGCTAAGAAGACTTGTATTATTTACAGGCAATATGAGCTAGGATCAGATTTTTCTGTGTACTTTACTACTGATAGTTGGGAGGAAAAAAAAAAATCTGTAAAAGGCAAATCTTTGAAAGGAAAATAGACACCCTGGCACATGTGTCTCCGTGTTCCCATCCTGTGTCCTGACTCCTGTCTCCTGTTCGTCTCTGGTCACCATGGCATCCCAATTCTGTATTAATGTATTTGCAAACTGCAGGCCTTTGTTACAAAGGGCTGCCTGCAGACTGCTAGTGATTATAATAAAGACTCCAAGATTTGATCCCTCAAAAATAAAAAACACACAAAATAAAAGGAAAATAGCCTATTCTGGGATACAATTTCCTCTTGATTTTACTTAAAACTACTCAGGTGTGATAAGGGTTTAAGTGCCATAAGATTACTATTAGCACTGACTATTAAAAAAAACACATTTCATGCTATAACATCAGGAAAGCCTACAACAGGATCATTACCTGATGGTTTTGTTCAACTCCACGACCTCCATGTAGATGCAGTTGTCCCAGGCCAACCTGAAAATCAACAAAAATAAAGTAAAAGCAAATGGTGGCATGTGACATATAATTAAAACCAGACTAGTAAGTAACTAGTTGGTCATAAAAAGGTTATGATACGAAGACTAGAAATTTAGTCCTAAGTCCTAAAGATACTATTCTATTTTATTTGCATAAAATTTGTATGTAATAAAAAGGTATGTTAAGCTGGATGTTGGTGGCTCATGCCTGTAAATCCTAGCTACTCAGGAAGCTGAGATCTGAGGATTGTGGTTCGAAAGTCTATGGAACTCTTATCTCCAATTAGCCACTAGAAAATTGGAAGTGGTGCTGTGGCTCAAAGTGGTAGAGTGGTGGCCTTAAGTACAAGAGCTTGGGGAAGCAGGGCACCAGTAACTCACGCCTGTAATACCTTTTTTTTTTTTTTTTTGCTGGTTGTGGGGTCTGAACTCTGGGCCTGGGCACTGTCCCTCAACTCTTCAGCTCAAGGCGAGCACTCTGCCATTTGAGCCACAGCGCCACATGCATGCAAGACAAGCACTCTACCACTGAGCTACCTTCCCAGCTCCTCATGCCTGTAATCCTAACTAATCAGGAGGCTGAGATCTAAGGATTGTAGTTCAAAGCCAGCCAGGGCAGGAATGTCTGAGAGACTCTTATCTCCAGTTAAGCACCAGAAAACCGGAAGTGGTGCTGTGGCTCAAGTGGTAGAGTACTCACCTTGAGCTGAAGAGCTCAGGGACAGTCCCTAGGCCCAGAGTTCAAGACCCATGACCAACCAAAAAAAAGAGCTTAGGGACAGTGCCCAGGCCTGGAGTGAAAGCCCCACCATCTACCAAAAAAAAAAAAAAAAGAATATGCTTTAAACTACAAAATACCTTCTGAAATAAGGCTGAAATAAACGGATTTTCTGCTTTAAGGGAAATACTAAAGATACTTCTCAGGCAACAAAGAAAATTATCTAAGGAACTTGGAGTGTGGGGAGAGGAATGGCTCAACTGATAATCGTTTCTTTTCCTTTTCATGCTCTTCCTTGGCTTTTTGGTTCCTAGCTGGTACTCTACCACTTGAACTATACCTCCAGTTCAACATTTTTGCTAGTCAGCTAGAAACCATCTCATGGACTATTATGTTCAGGCTAGCTTTGAAACTTTATCTTCAGATCGTAGCCTTCTAAGTAGCTAAGATCACAGGTGTGAGCCACCAGTACCTGGCTTCTACTATTCATTTCTATATCTTAAATCAGAAACAACTGGGGACCTAACAGAAAATAGATGGTATAGTTCTTTCCATCTTACTATCATTAAAAATAAGCCATGAAGCCTACAAGTGCTTGTGTGTGTAGAGTACTTTGGCCAACATTATCCATTCACATTAAACAAACCTTTTTGCAACTTTGAAGAGATTACAAACTAAGATGAACAAAAGAACCATGAGCAGTATAGATAGCTGCTTTGAGAGCACCTGAGATTCTAAGAGTTCCAAAAGCTTTCAAGTGTCAGTGGTGCCCCATACATGTAGTAACTTCCAACTGTGGTATGTGGGTGAGCCATCTGGCCAACTTTTAAGGAACTATCAAGACCTAGGTCCCATCCCAGATAAACTCAGGGACTCTTGGTATTTTTTTTTTTCCTTAGTGCTCCTAAGGTGAGCTAATAATTGCTCAGAACAATATATACGTTACTTAAGAGATATATGTATCCCTTCCCCAGATTAAAATAATCAATGCAGGAAGATATTCCCTGAGATGATTAAGCACATACCTGTGCTTGTACGTCACCTTTCTCAGCTAGGAACTGGTAATACTGAATCAAATCTTCTTCTAGCATTCCACTGTTCATTCCTGGGTTTTCCACTTCATCAGGCAGCCGTATTCTCTGTACTACTGAGCCTCCCGTTAGTGATATATCACTAGCAACTAAAATATGAGGGCAAAACAACAATGCAGAGTTGAGTCAGAGGACTGTCTCATAGAAAGAAGTATCATTCTAGATGCCAAGTTTTTTTGACTAACACACGTTAATGCTACTTTTTCTACAGTAGTCTATCGATCACAAATAGTAAACTATTATATAATACATAATTCACAATTTTCCACAAAATATTTAAGAAGTAGAGTCCAACCAAACAAAACTAATCATCTAGCTTAAGGATGAATCCACATGATGTATTTAAAGTTAATTCCATTTTGCTTTCTGGGAAGTGAAATGGGAAAAAAAATAGCTACCATGATTGGCAACAAGACGATAATGGGTCAGTGCTGATTCACAACTCTGGAGGACTCCGATGCCAGCCCAGTACCGGTAACCCTGTAAGACACATTCAGGTGAGAAATGCCAGTTTCATAGGTTTTAGTGACAGTGTTTCTTAGAACAAATGAAGCTAAAATATACTCAGAATGCAATTCTGCTGTGCTCTGATCCAAATAAACTAGCATCTCTTTTATCTCCAGCTTTAAGTTCTGAGGTCATCTTTAGTAACTTCAACAATTAGACAATATCTAAGACCCAGAAATAATAGTATGTACTTTTCGCATAAAAGCAAATTACTTAGGGTCTCACACAGACCAACTTTAATCTTATTTTAGTCTTCAAAAGAAGGAGTGATCTTTCAAGCCAGTAAAGGAATAATAAGTTAACAAAAGGGGTTAAAGGAGACTACTGGAAGTAGGCCCAGAAACAACAGCAGTAACTTCAGAAAAAGTAGGAAGATTGCTAACTATGAAGACCATAAGTCTACCAAAGTAGAACTCTTAGGAGTCAGTCTGTACATAACTTTATAAACTCTAGCAATCCTCAAGGTGTAATGATTTAATAACATGCACACTTAATATTCTAAATCTATAGGTATTCTTTAAGAAGTTTGGTAACTAATTTTGAAAAGAATTATGAAAATGTTTAATATACACTTCCTATACAAAAACCCGTTTCGTGTTTTATAAAAATTGACCTGAAAGGAATTTTTAGTTAGTAATTTGAGGAATGTAACAGAGTAAACCAACAAATGAAAGAGATGAACATGAGTAAGAGATATTTCCAAAACTTCCTTCCATTTTTCAACTGCTTCAGACCAACTCCACGCTCGTTGGCATGACTCAAGCCCTCTTTGCTTGATATCCCATTTGTCCTGCCTGTCAACCGCTGGGCATTCTATACCACAGAGCTTAGATTTTCCTGTGAATGTCTCTTGTTGCTGTACTCTGCACGTATTTCTCCGGTTGCTTCTTCCATTTAAAAACCACTACTCCCTGAAAAACCTTATTTGCTTCTTTCCTAAGAAATACCTCCTTAAATACTGCTCCCTTCCAATCCATGTTCTTTGATATTTTTCACAATGTACAGTACTATAATGGATCTCCTTTTATTTCCCTTTCTATATCAAAATCTTGTTGAAGGAAGCTCATATATGTTATTTATCTTCTGAATCTTAATGATATTTAAGTTCATTAAAAAAAAAATATGTGTGGTTAAAATCATCACGTCTACCTGGTTGGCTAGGTAGGAAGGACTGGATTTTCCTTTTTTGTTAAGTCTCAGACCCATCACTGACCAAGCCTATAGATCTGATTTTGGACTGGTTTCTCTACTTTTCCTCTCATGTCAACTCAGTCTATCTCTTATATTCCTGCCACAATGAACTTAAAATCACCTTACAATCACTTGAAATATAGTGCCATGTGTCAGAGGTCATGTGACTTACCCTAAGTGAGAGGCAGATTAAGCATCCTGGCAGAAAAATCATGTGGAGGAAAGATTCTATATTTACTTACTAAGCTACTTAAGTGATCAATGCTATCAGGGAACATAGGAACATTCTTAAGTGTCCTTTATAGGATATACCCTTTTGTACAGTAAGTCCTTCATCAATCTAGATATAAAATCTATCATAATTCAATCCAAAAAAGCATACTGATAATTCCAGTGTACAGAAAATTTTCATCTCCATGTAGATTCAAATTTTTATGCCTATTAGTAAGAATTTGGAGGACATTCAATTGAATATTTGGTCTTCAGTAAATTTTAATCATGAAGTGTAAAAAAGTGGCCACTGTAGGGGGGGAGGGGGAAGTGGCCACTGTAAACACAATTTTTTCTGTTTCTTAATCGTATAGGCCTTCTACTGAAGTCATACTTACCAAAACCATGTGGGCTATTAGATTGCCTCCAAGAGCTCCAAAAGTATAATACACAAGAGCCTGTGAATGGATAAAAGACACTTAATTGAACACAGGTCAATATTTAATCAATTTCAATTATGAGATACATAATCAATTCCAATTATGAGATACAATTAAGCTTTAATAGTGTTACCTTTGCCTGACTTGAATTAACACCAAGTCCAGAGGCATAGAGAAAGCCAAGAGCCTGAAATACAAAAATAAAAGTGAAAATTCTTCCTTTGGTGAAAGTTTTTTCAACACATACATAATTTTGTACATAAGATGATGCAGGGTTGGGATGTGGCTTAGTGGGAGAGTGCTTGCCTAGCATACATGAAACCCTGGGTTTGACTCCTCAGTACCACATACACAGAAAAAGCTGGAAGTGGCACTGTGGCTTGAGTGGTGGAGTGCTAGCCTTGAGCAAAAGAAGTTCAAGGACAGTGCCCAGACCCTGAGTTCAAGCCCCATGACTGGCAAAAAGAAGAAAAAAGATGCAAGACTTTTTTCATAATAAAGATTTGAAGGCAAATATGCAAATTGTGGAATAGCCTAGAGATATACTTGGGGCTTGACAAATTAAACAATTAAATGCACCCTTAAATAAGTTGAAAAGTGGGCTGGAAAGATGGCTCAGTGGTAGAGTGCTTGCCTTGCATGCGTGAGGCCCTGGGTTTGACTCCTCAGCACCACATAAGCAGAAAAAGCTGGAAGTGGTGCTGTGGCTCACATGGTAGAGTGCTAGCCTTGAGCTGAAGAGCTGAGGGACAGTGCTTAGGCCCCACAACCGACAAAAAAAAAAGTAAAGAAGTTTAGTTAGAAGATTAATAACAATCTAATGAAACATTAACTATAAAACAAAGTTAAACCTGACTTTCACATCATCTTTGTGGGTAGTGTTAAGAAGACAAAAACCACTCTCCTACCATTAGATCAGTCTGTTTCTGTCTATGCAGAGTGGGATGCACAATGACAATGAACAAGAGAGTACTAAAATAATCCTAGGAGTGAAAAAGCAGCAGGGCACCAAGGGAGAAAGGCCATTGTACAATGGCCTTTCCTAAGCACCACCACCAAACCCTGCATTGATGAGGTTCTACTCAGACCTTCTGTGCATCATCCTGAAGACACTCAGGTTATAAAGAAGGTACAGCAGGGAAAGCTGGTGCAATCCATGAGTTCCTCTACATGTCAGCCTCCCTGTAATTAGGTAGGCCTGTGAACTCTGCTGCTGATAAAAGGTATGTAAGCCATTTTTAGGCTTGGCTGTTAAAAACATCCTGTGACATTTTCAGCTGTTTCTTTTCCCTTTCTAGTGGCCTGGAAACCCAGTGTTCTGGATATCCTAAGTACATGGTTAGCAGACATGGTCAGGAGATACAATGTGTAAGAGGATGATGCAGGCAGGAGAGCTCCACTGAACCTGGCATGAACAAGAAATAGCTCTGGAGTGCTAAGCTACTGTCATTTTGGGGGCACTGCCTGTTGTTGAATCATCAAGAACTGATTACTGTGGAGAGAATGCTTTGTAGGATATAATGTGCTGTGACATTTCAGAGACCTATTACTACAGGAAGCTGATGCTATATAAAGTGAAACCATTCTTCAGAGCATAATGCCTCTGAAGATGATCTACGTAATCACACATGAAGTTAATATTAACTGACTTAAGCAAAGGAGAGAGAAAAGAATTGAAAATAAAGCAGGGCAATTAAGATGTACAATCTGCATATGCTTATACCTAGCACCAAAAATACAAAAGAAGATGAAAACTCATTAGATATTCAGCTTCGTAGAAGTTGTGAACTGCTTAGTATGAAAACAGACTTTCTCTATGAAATTTTATTATTTTTTAAGCACATTACATAGCTTGAATAAACTTGAATTATTCAAGGCAATTTAAGCAAATGTGGTAGCCTTTTAAACCCAGGTGTCAATCTTGTATTACTAATATTGTGAGGCTAACTTAGTCAGATACTATGTTATCGAAGGGTACAATGAGGAATATTGAGCATCCTCTACAACGGGACAGCTGGGACATCCTGTTTGTAGAAAATACAGTTGACAAGAAACAAACTGAGATGACTTGAGGATACAGAGGAATTCTACCAATTATACTGGATCTGTCTCTAACACAGAAAAAAAAAAAAACCACCTTACAGGCATGGGGCTGTTAGAAATGAATAAATACAGTAGTTGTGGACTGGATACTTGCTTGGGCAAAATGGGTACAAGAATTTTTGGTTCAATGCTTTATCAATCAGTATGCTGTGGGTATCATATAGTATAAAAAATGGCTAGACTGGAAGGGTGAAGGATGTTGACTGAAAAGAGCAAGTTATGGAACAGTAGGCAATGCATTTCATTTCAATCAACACTCACAAGCACATATATATCAAGAGAAAATTCTAGAAAACTATGAATGCCCTAACATGATTAATGCTTAGATGTGGGTGGAGCATTACCACCTATGTGCTTGGTAGGTATACACTCTACTACTTGACCTATATTTCTAGCCCTTGTTGCTTTCTTTTTCAGATAGGAATTGTGTTTTTGTCTACAGTCAGCCTTGGGCTTTGTTCACCTAACCAATGTCTCCTAGTGGCTAGGATAATCCTCACAGATGCATACCACCATATTCGGCTTGTTGGTTGAGATGGTGTCTCCTAACTTTTTGCATTGGTCTTAAACTGAAATCTTTTCTATCTGTGCTTCCCAAGTAGCTGGGATTAAAGGTTTATACCACCATACCTGGTTAATAAAAGCCCGAATATCAGAATTTTGGAATATATGCAACAATGAATTATTTCTCTATAGATTTAATTTGGAAAGGCTGCAAATATAATATCTTCAGTCACAAATGTTCTCAGACTAAGGGAAAGGAGCATCCAAAAAGATAGGTAAAATGGTCTGTTAAAAAAATTAATATAGGGGGCTGGGAAGGTGGCTCAGTGATAGAGCACTTGCCTTGCATGCATGAGGCCCTGGGTTCGATTCCTCAGCACCACATAAGCAAAAAGAAAAAAGCCGGAAGTGGCGCTGTGGCTCAAGTGGTAGAGCGCTAGCCTTGAGCTGAAGAGCTGAGGGACAGCGCTCAGGCCCAGAGTTCAGACCAGACCCCCCCTCCAAAAAAAAAACAAAATTAATATAGTACTTAAAAGACATGTCACCATCCAGTCTCACTTGTTAGGGCATAAAGGGCAGTTTTGCTATTAGGATACCCAGTGTGGTGTGCAGAGGTTCTCGGAAATTGCACTTACAGTTTGTCCTTTGGGAGAGCCTTCCTCAGTCAGCTTCTCAAACATTGATTTAGCTGCCTGGATATTCTGTGTCAGGTAATCACCAAACAGAAGAGCATATGACACTCTCTCCAGGGCTTTAGTGTGGTTCATGCCTGCTGCCTTTTGAAGATACCTATATGCTCTTTAAACGTAAAAAATTACAAAACAAATTAGCAATGGTTTTGGACTGTCTTTAAAAGATTAAAAAAATCTACTGAAGTGCAACATAACTAATTTTCTTTTTCATAGTATGAAATTTCCTGTACTAGTACCCTGGATACTTTGACTTATAGAAGGTGCAGGGTTCTCCCTGTCATCTTAGCCCTTTGGGAGTCTAATTATACCAATTAATTCTAAAAATACGTAAAAGGTTAACTAGGCTTGTATAACAGAATTTCAATATAATGGTGTCAGGTGAAGATTGCACAAATAAATTACAATTTTCCTTTTCACGCTGCACAGGCTGTATAATCACTGTTTTACATTCCTCCCAAGTACAAGTTTTAAGTTTTAGTGAAAATTTCAACGCAAAACCAAGAAATGACATACCTGATATTTCTCTTTGTTTTCTATTATTTTGAGCCCTAAATAGTATATGCATTCTTGGTTCTTAATTATAACTTCAGTCTGATTTAAAATTTTCTCACTGTTGATTCTTGGGACCAATACTTATAATCTTTTTATTCTGAAAAGTTAAAATTAATAAAAGTAATGGCAAATCTTCTGTGTCTCTCATAGCACAGGTTTATTTTGTTTGTTTTTAACCAGTATTGGGGTTAAAAAAAACCAGTATTGCCTTATACTCTTGCTTGGCTTTTTTTCCCCCCCTCAAATCTGGTGCTCTACCACTTGCCCATATCTCTTACAATTTTTTGCTGGTTAACTGGAGATAAAAGTTTGTAAGATATATCTTCTTGAAGTAAGAAAATCAGGTCTGGCCGGTGCCATATTGGCCACATGGTGGATTGTAGGGTCTAGCATCTTGTCTTCTTCTGGGGGAAGGAGCACCCCCACCCTGCTCATCACGTGCCTCCCAGGTAATGGGTGTGCCTGGATCCCTGGAGGCAGGGGCAGACACTTGGCTGATAGGTTATTGAGTCTGTCAGTTCAGTGCCTGGGACTGGGAATTTCCTATGGACCTGCCCCCTGCATTGACCTATTTAGGCTGGATCAGCCTAGTGCCATTACGCCATGCCATGTGTGTATCCGTGATCGTGTCCTGTATCCAGTCTCCTGGCTCATCTCTGGTCATCATGGCGTCCCAATTCAGCTCTCCATTGAGGCCGAATTGGCTTGTTGGTATTGTTTTTGTTACTCCTTTCCTCTTTAGCATGTTTCCTAGCTGTGTTATGAGTATTTGTGTGCTGCAGGCCTTTGTAACAACAGGCAGCCTGCGGCCTAACTGTATAACAAAGACTCCAATAATCTATATTTCAAAATGTGGCTTCTGGGATGATTCACCTTACAACATTCTTAGACTGGCTTTGAAACATGATTCCTCAGATCTCAATCTCTTTAGCTAGGACTACAGGCATAAGCCACCAGTGCCCAGCCATTTGGCAGGAGTTTTGTAAAGTAAGTTCTTGGCTATTTATTGCATGAGTGGTCTATCTTGGGGAAGAATGGACTTAACAGTGCTACCTACTCTCTTTTTTGACTCTTCTTATTGCTTCCATTGAGGATTTTCATTCCAGTTTGATAAATCATTTCAGCTTCCTGCATCTGTCGTCTCTTAGCAGCCTCTTCTTCAGCTAAAAAAAAAATCACATGCATTTGAGTGGATTTGAATACTATAGCAATTATTTGTCAGACATCGAAATATATTCTTTCTTTTGGGTGTCCATACAAAGAAAATGAATACTTTTTCACTATTTCCAAATATGACTCTAAGAACACCTAGGTTAAATGTGCCCATTTAACTATTTAAGAGTGCTATACAAAATATATAAAATGATTCTATCTATCTATCTATCTATCTATCTATCTATCTATCTATCTATCTATCTATCTATCTATCTACACACACACTATCAGGATACTGCTAGAGAGTTACTAATGCTGATACTGTTTATATAATTCAACTAAAATTTTAGATTCTATGCCAAGGTTAACTAAAATAAGAACAGAAAAATATTAGAAAACAATAATCTGAAAAAAACTGTTTGGTCAAAGAACACTTTAGCCCTCTCTGTAGCACTACATTATCTTGCAAGGATAAAGTGTTTAATTACATAATAAAAATTAGGAAAGTACTTTTATTAAATATTGTCCAGATTTGGTGTTTAGGGCCTTCAAAAATACTGCTCTGTATAGAAACCAATGTGGACATTTCTCCTACTGAGCAATACTTACTTTCACAGAAGCCCCACTTTTCATCTGTTTTATAGTTGTAGGTCGTGGCACACCACAGTCTGCCATCTTCCCGCCCATCTGATGTACATTCATCATATTCCTTATCCAGGAAAAGAAAAGGGAAGTGGCAGGGCTCCCCATGTGCTGTGCCTTCGATGGCAGTTAAGACTGGGAAGAGGAAAAATAAAAAGCTAAACACCAACTTAGGCAAGAAGTAACCTCAAGCCGGGCTCCAGTAATCCTAGCTACTCAGGGGGATGAGATCTGAGGATCGAGGTTCAAAGCCAGCCAGGGCAGAAAAGTCCTTGAGACTTTTATCTCCAATAAACCACTAGAAAACTGGAAGTGGTGCTGTGGCTCAAGCAGGAGAGCGCTTGCCTTGAGCTGAAGAGTGCAAGGACAGCGTCCAAGCCCAGAGTTCAAGCCCCACAACCAACAAAAAAGAAAAAAAAAAGAAAAATAAAGACGTATCCTCAGGATGTATGACTCCATCCACTTATCCAAACTGAAACTTGCCTATATAATGTTTATTAGTTAGTTAATATAGTAGAAAGTAAGATTTAGATATTAAATTTATAAATATGATTTTTTAAAAAAGGCTTCCCTGCCTTCTTTCTCCCATATGAGATCTATGTTGTGTCTCAATCTGACTGGGTCACATTGTCTAGATAGTTGGTTAAATATGGGTTCTGTTTCTGGAAGATGATTTTTGGATGAGATTAACGTTGAAATTGGTAGACTTTGAGTAAAGCAGGTTATACTCTATAACGTGAATTAACTTTGTACAGTCAGTTGAAGGCCTAAACACATCAGAGACTGATTAGTTCTGATTCTCTACACTACCTAACATATATTAAGTGAATTATTCACAGTGCGGTATTTTCATTTAACACTTCACGGATGGTCTTTTAGGAAACAGAATGGCAAGGTATCTTTGGGGAAGGCTTCGACTACTCTGCTACAGGTATGCCTGAGGATAGAGGACATGGAGGTACAGAACTACCAGCTTTGAACATCTAGGACAGACATAAAAATGAGACTAATAAGGGAAACCATGGGACCTACGTTTCTTTGGGTCTGGCTTACTTCACAATATAATTTTTTCCAAGTCTTTCCATTTCCTGACAAATGGGGCAATGTTATTCTTTCTGATGGAGGCATAGAATTCCATTGTGTCTATACACATTTTCTTGATCCATTCATCTACTGAAGGGCATATGAGTTGGTTCCATATCTTACCTATGGTGAATAATGCTGCAATAATCATAGTTGTGCTGGTAGCTTAGTATAGCCTTGTTTGTGATCATTTGGGTAAATGCCCAAAAGTGGGATTGCTGGGTCCTAGGGGAGCTCTATGTGGAGTCTTTTGAGGAACCTCCATACCGCTTTCCAAAGTGGTTGAACAAGTTTACACTCCCACCAACAATGCAGTAAGGTATATGTCTGAGTCAAGCAGAAAAGTTCAGATAAGTTGATGTTAGGGAAATGAACCCCAAGATAAGTATTCAAATGTTTTTTTTCTTTCATGTGATTGTTTCTAACATATTTATAAGATGATTTCTTTGTTGCTTTGTATGTCCCTCCCCCATGGTATAACCTCTGCTTTCACTGTATTTGATGTTGGTATAATTTGTGGAGGGGAAAAACAAATAGTTTAAATAGGGATACAGGTGGACTCATTGCAACAATGAGATGTACAAGTCGTTATGTCGAAAAACAAACTTTACAACTTTGGTGTGTGTGGGGGTGGATCGGTGGGGGGAGCGGGGGGAGGTATGGGAAGGGATGGAAAGGGTAAACAAAGGAGGAGGCAACAATGCTTGATAAGAAATATACTCATTATCTTGCCCGTGTAATTGTAACCCCTCTGTACGGTATTTTCATAATAAAAAAAAAAATGAGACTAATTTACTATGGAGGCAAACAGGGGAGAAGGAAAGAGCTAGAGTCCCTGATGGCACAAGATTTGACTGGGTGACCTGTGGAGCTCTGATTATTCAAACTATAAAAACCCTGGATTCTGCCACTGTTTGCTTTTAGTTATTTGCAACCAAACATGTTCTTTTAAAACAGCTATAATAGAGAATTCCACAACATCCCCAGACCTTTCTCTCTCTCTCTCTTTTCAGAGAGTTTAACATTTGAATTTCTACTAATACATACTCCAACGACCATTCCACTCTTGGGGGCCATTCATTCATTTTCAACAACTGTTTACTGAGATGAAGTGTAGAAAATAGTTGACACAGTTGAAAGACCTGTTAGGCTTCTGGCTGGTATCTGGGAGTTTAGATTTCAGTAGGGTTCTTTCCATACTAACTCAAAAAAGTGCCTCACTGGGCCTAAACTGTTTGTACAAACATGTGATTTGAGCCTGGCACTGGTGGCTCACTCCTGTAATCCTAGCTACTAGGAGGCTGAGATCTGAGGATTGCAGTTTGAAGTCAGTCTGCACAGGAAAGTCAGTGAGACTCTTATCTCCATGAACCACCAGAAAACTGGAAGTGGTGCTGTCGCTCAAAGTGGTAGAGCACTAGCTTTTAGTGAAAGAGCTCAGAGACAGAGCCCAGGTCACAAGTTCAAACATATGGTTTGTGCTCATTCAGTTTTCCTTGTGAGAGTCTACAATTTTGGGACATGCTAGACAGAGGTGTCTGCATCCTCAAGTCAAAACCCTAGGCACTAGGTCTCTCAGGAGCTTCCCGGGTAGGTGGCATTTCATATGGGTTGTCACAATACACTGCTGGAAAAATTTAGTGCACCCTGTAATTTAACTAGGTCCCATGAACTAGGCAAAATTTGCTCTGAATTTTCATTCCAGCTCCCTAGAGGAAATAACCCTGCTGAGAATGAAACTAGCTTCTTAAAGCCCTGGCACCATGAGAAAGACTTATCTATCAATTCAGATAAGACCTTCAACCCACAGCTCATATCTACATATGCAAATTTTCTGGCTTCATTTGATCTAAGCCAAAACTCAAGAAGTGATTCTTGGCTTTTGGTTTCTCATTTTTATAAGCTGAAAAACTGCTGCAGGTAAGGCTGAGAAAGACCTGAGAATTTCTTTCTCTCCAGAGCCAGGCCTTAAGACCTGGCTGAGAGTTGAAGTGGGGTGGGGTGGGACAGGATCCTTGGAAGCTGTGCCTTGCTTCCTTTAGACTTTGCCCCATGCACCTTTGAATTCTGCTGTAATAAATCAGAGCCAAGTCCTGTGATTCCTTCCCAGCAAATCATCCCATCTTGGGATGGTCTTGGGCACCTCCTTACAGTCAGGACACAAGTGGTGGATTTGCTAGAATGAAGCCAACGCATGACAATATGATGAAAGCATTGTCTATAAAGAGCAAGAATAAGGTCCAGGCACAATACATCCTTAGTGTCCAGGTGGTTTTGGAGCCGTCTGTGACAGCTTCTGCCTGTAAGGAGAGGTAAAAGCTCCCTTTCAGATGTGAAAGTAAGGGTCCAACCACAGCTGGATTTCCTGACTGCTTTTGGTCCTAGTGGTTAAAAACAGTGATGTACCTGAGAAGTAATGCCTTTGGTTTTTGTTCTGTCCTCCAATGGGAGGAGAAAAGGTCCCAAAATTCCCCAGGATGGGCTAAAAATGTTAAAAGTGTGTAGCGCTCTGTCCTCCAGGTATGTGTGTGTTAGGAGATGAAGTGAGTGGGGAGTTATATGAGGTCCTAGGAGCAAAACTTTCAATCAACCAGGCCAAAAAAAAGAAGCATTTATTCCTGGCTGCTAGCATTGCTTAAGTTGCTAGCTTCTCTGCCTCCCTGCACCCACCACATTCTGGCATTCCTGGATCCTCCCCAGCCGCCTTAACATTAACAAAGCAAATTCCTACTTGCTCTTACTACGGGTTTGAGTAAACTGCTTTGAGGCAAAAGCAAGCAAACAAACAAACAAGAAACCTGGAAATCCTCAGTGGCTTTGTATTTTATGGCTAATGGATCTGGAAACACGGCAACATACAAAATAATACTTATGATTTCATAAAGGCTAAAGGGATTGTTCTAACCAGGGAAAGCTACAAAACCAACCAAACAAACAAACCAGCCCCAGAAATGTGTTAATTGGGACAGAACTTCCTTGCTTTTTGATAGCAGTTTGTGGGCTGGGATGGAAATTTCAGGGCAAGTAGCTGATGGCTTTTGTAATGGAAGGTGTTCCTTATACTACCTGGTGTAGGGTGTTTCTTATACTACCTGGTGTAGGCTTTCTGTCTCTGTATAACCTACTGAATTAAAAGCAGGCACAAGCTCAATGGGCAGAACTTGAGCTCTGTAACCCTAGGACATCTCTCTATGGGGCCCTTAGCTGGGAAAAAAATATGACTGCTTAATTAGCTTGTAGAAGTCACCTACAAATGGTCACAGAAAAAGGTGTGTTCTCTGACAGAACCGTCTGAAATTTAGTGGCTGACTGGCTGTTTATTGCCCAGTAACCGACAGCATTCTGAACTTGTGATGACTGCCAAAAGCTGCAAGTTGGGAGCGAGCACAAGCAGGGACTGTGAACCTGTGGACAGGTCAATCCGGCTCCTGCTGGAACAAGTCCCACTGCTATTGACCCTTGTGTTTGCATGCAATGACCTGATAACCTGGTTCAGCCTCCTACATCCTTCTCTTGCTCCATATACCTCCGTGAAATCTGCTTATAAAGTACAACTGTCCTCAGAAAAAGACTACTCTTTTCTAGCCTGCCAAATAATAAACATGCATGGAAAAATAAGTGAGAAAGCATTTTAAACACTTTTGAAAAAATTAGGATTTTGTTCTGATCAATTTCTGAACATATCTTTGTGGTAAAGTTGTATAAAATGCTTTGCCTGTGAGGACGTTTTGCTCCTCTTGTATTCGTGGTTGAAAACTGCAGTTATTTTAGAAAGATGACATCAATTCTCTGAGGAAAATAAATTGATGCTCCTGTACCCAGAAAACTAAGAGGGTATCCAGTAGGGGCATTAATAATCTTTTTCAAATGGTGTTTCCGGAAGATTCTACTTTTCCTAAAGGAAACTCTCCTTGTGCTTTTCCAAGTGTAGACAGTGACTGAATTCACACTGTTAAGCTTATAATCACACCTGACAAGCTGACTAGCAATAGCAGGAATTGACCAAGCCCCTTTCCCAATGGGAACATTTCCAGATGCTATTTAAACTCATGAGGTTGACAGTCTGGGTCATGGACAGCAAAGCCATTTGGAGAGTACTGGCAGTCCCTCTGAAATTAAGGACTGTACTGAATTACTTATGCTAGACCAGGAAGCCCAGGACAAGTTGCGCATAGTGGGATACAACACTGTACTGCCTAACAGATGCCCTGCTGGAGATGTCCTGACAACTGCTTCTAGACCCTACCTTAGACCTAGAAGGCTTTCAGGTCAGCTTCAACCTACTGGACACTGTCCTGTAGTGAACTAATGCTTTTGACCAGGTAAAAGAAGGGTAATATAGAAACTTAAGGAGAAAGATAGACCTATTAGATTAATAAAATTTGTTTGAATTAGATATCTATCTCTCTCTCTCTCTCTCTCTACCTACCTACCTACATCTATATCTATATCTGACTCCTAAAGGACAAACTAAAACCAATACAGCAATTTGGTCTTAAACCCTCTGGGTCTTACATTGCCTCGGCCAATGATCATAGGGGTAGGCTATGTAGAGTTGACATAGCAGGCCTATTTATTCTTGAAAAGTCCTGCTTGATTGTAGAAATCTGTGAAATTAGATTTCTGGTGAATTCTCACCATCCTAATTGATGAGTGGTATATGCTGAACTCTTGCTTTCCTTCCAGGAATCTGAAGTTTTGGTATGTGTCAGGCAGAAGGTGCCAACTTAACCACTCCCCAGTGACAAATCCAGGTACTGGGGTCTCTACTGAACTCTCCTGGTAGAAATTCTCTGCTGTATATTATTGTAACTTATTGTGGGGAAAGTAAAGCACATCCCGCGTGACTACTCTGGGAGAAGACCCTTGAAAAATTTGCATCTGATTCCCCAACTTCAAACCATGCACCCTTCCTTTCCTTTGCGGATTTGCTTTGTATTCTTCTACTGTAATAAACTGTAGCTGGGAATGTATGCTGAAACCTTTGAGCCTTCCTAGTGAATCAGTGGATCTGGGGATATGGTACTGGAGAACCCCCAACAGTTAGAATTAAGTATGAAATTTCCAATAAACATAGGAAGGTGATTATTATAGGAGTCATGTGGTCAAAGGGAGTAGTAGAAGATGAACATGCAAAAAGAGGAAGGTCTGATCATGTAAGGCGTTATCAGTAAAGGTAAGAAGTGTGGATATTGGGATGGAAATGTCGCTTAGTGGTAGAGTGCTTGCCTAGCATGCATGAGGTACTGGGTTTGATTCCTCAGTACCACATTAACAGAAAAAGCCAGAAGTGGCGCTGTGGCTCAAGTTGTAGAATGCTAACCTTGAGCAAAATAAACTCAGGGACAGTGCCCAGGCCCTGAGTTCAAGCA
Source organism: Dipodomys spectabilis (assembly GCF_019054845.1). NCBI lineage: Eukaryota > Metazoa > Chordata > Mammalia > Rodentia > Heteromyidae > Dipodomys > Dipodomys spectabilis. Next base: position 13,962,558 of record NW_024870834.1, on the reverse strand, counting down.
CCAGGACTGAAGAAAAAAATAGTGTGGATTCTGAAGAGGAGAGGAAAACATGATCAATACAGCTGCTGTCAAAAAACTGACTTTTAGAGGAAAGGAGAGAAAGTAGGCATGCCAGATAGGAAGCTCAAACTTCAAGAAGCTCTTTAATTGCCTTTGGGTGAGTTAGTAACTTCTTCAGAAAGGAGAAATGTAAGTTAAGGATGAGCAGAAATTTGATAGATTTGCTAAAGAAGGTAAGGAAGGCATTTTTTTGGGGGGGTCTGGTCGTGGGGCCTGAACTCTGGGCCTGGACGCTGTCCCTCAGCTCTTCAGCTCAAGGCTAGTGCTCTACCACTTGAGCCATAGCGCCACTTCCAGCTTTTTTCTTTTTGCTTATGTGGTGCTGAGGAATTGAACCCAGAGCCTCACACAGGCAAGGCAAGCGCTCTACCATTGAGCCACCTTCCCAGCCCCAGAAAGGCATTTTAAACAGCTGGGAGAAGCTGCACCAAGGCCCCAGGTATAAACTATATGTACACTTGGAGACCTCTGAAAAAGGATGCTCCAGGAGAGCTACAACAGATGAGGTTGGCTTGTCAGACACAAAAGACTGTCAATCATGCTAAGGAGTGTATACTTCATCTCATAAGGCAAATGAGAGGTAATGGTTGTAAATAAAGGAGTTATACGATCAAATTTTGTTCTGGAAAAGATTAATAAAGCAACATCATAAATGAAAAGTTGAGAAAAGGAGCAACTGAGAAACAACTGTCACATAATCCAATCCTAATATAGTCAGATCAGCACACAAAGCCATGCATATACAGCTTATGTTATATGTTAAGTACGTATGAGTATGTAACATGTCTAAGTATGTAAACACTTTCATGTATTAAAATGAATCTAAATAATTACTGAAAATTACAACAAGTCAAACACTAACATAGTTTGTTTATACAATTGTATAAGCCTGTAAGAATGTTTTACATGACATTAGCTGTTATTTATAATTGATAGGATTAAAAGATTTTTGCTTAAAAATGGTTTTTCTATTCGCAGGTATGAAACATTTATCCTAAAAAAAAAAAATGAATCTGAATTTTTTAAAGTTTAAATCTGGATTGATTCCTGACAGGTGTTAATAATAAAATAATAAGTAGCTACAGAGGTGATCTTTAAAATAACAAATTAAATGGCAGAATGGTGGCAGGATAGAGTGGAAATGTTAATAATTTTAAAAAGGAAAGACATTTAGAATACTCTGTAGTGAGAAAGATCAAAGCTTTAAATTTAAAAGAAGCATTGTTAGAGTTTATTAGACTTTTTTTTGAGGGGGGGGAGGTCATGGGGCTTGAACTCTGGGCCTGGACACTGTTCCTGAGCTCTTTGGCTCAAGGCGAGTGCGCTACCACCTAAGCCACAGCACAACTTCTGGTTTTCTGGTGGTTAATTGGAGATAAGAGTCTCATAGACTTACCTTGCCAGGGCCTGTTCTGAATCATGATCCTCGGATCTCAGCCTCCTGAGTATCTAGGATTACAAGTGTGAGCCACCAGCACCTGGCTGAGTTTATTAGATTTTGCCAGAAAACCACCCAGAAATCCAGGCACAAAGAACAAAGGAAATGTTTACTGCCAGCAAAGGGACTAGCAAGACCCCTTCTCACAAGAGAGAAGTGCCTGCCGGCTATTGTCTGAGGTGACCTATATAACCTACGAGGTTTAGGAGGTGGAGACCCTGGTGTGGATGTGTGGACCAGGGGCTTCATCATGTTGGGCTAGGATTTATGGCTGCTACCCAAGTAGCAGATAAGGGGCCTTGCAGCTGCCCAGACCTGAACGTCATTATAAGGGGATCCTGCTGCCTTATATCATTGTAGCTGCTCCAAAGGAATGCCATCTCAAGGTAAAGAGGGGTGGAGGCCAATTATTTACTGCCTTTAATAAATGGGCCTAGAATTGCCTAAGAAGGGAGCATGCTAAGCTACGACAGAGGAAGCTATTGGGCCAACAAAGTAGGTGAAAGTTACAAGACTATTGCAGTTAACGTGTTTATGATAGCTTCAATTAGAATGGAGTAAATACCTAGAATCAAATTACCTAGGATAAGGGATAGGGTAGTTTAGTAAAAATTCTAACTACTAGAAGAGTGTATTAGTCAATTCTTTCTGTACTTCATTTTGTGTATCACTTGATCAAGTTATTTTTTTTAATTTCTTAGAAATTTATATGAAACATAAGTGTATAATTCTGATATAGTCCATTATCAAAAATCCTTTAAAACTGCAGTCTAAATGTTGAATGTGGCTAATAGTATGATCAATCATCTTCAGTGCTCTTCTATACTCATTAGTTTTAAATTTTCAGTTATTGCTTTCCTCAACAGACAAAACCAGAACAGAACAAAAAGTCAAGAATACCTGGCTTCTGCACTTTCTTTGCCTCTTCATTATCCTTGTCTGGATTTGGAGATTCTAGAAAGCTGATTTCTTCAGCAACACTTTCTCCCTCTTGGCTCTTGAGGTTGTCTTCCTCTTCTTGAACAGAGGATTCTAATTCTGATTCTTCTGAATCAAGAAATATCTGACCAGCGATTACTCTGCCTGCTGTGGGGTGGTCCTTTACTGACTCATCTGATGGCAGAGAATCCTGAAAATACAGAAGCATTCTTAGTAACCAACCGTCCAGAGATTCCCTCTATTCAAGCCTAGCATTCCTTTCACTAGTCTATAGATGTTTCCATTAGCCCCTTAAAAGTGCCACACTGGCTCAGCTCTGGCTTTGGCTGGTTTTTACAGTGCATCATCACCTGCCTAATTCTTACTTTCTAAAATTTCAACTTAGCTGTTACTTTTCCCAGGAAACCTTCTTTAATCTCCAAAGTTGGCTCCCATCCTACCTTATATTTCTCCTCTGATAACTGTATTATAGCTTCCTCTTTTTAATCTATATTCCCTCTAATCTGGAGATCAGAGCTCATAATCAAGTTGGTTTCCTTAGGTAAGAATCTGTTATAACCATTGCTGCTTAGATTTAAGGTAAAATGTACGTAAGGGGAAACAAATGGTGGAAAAATTACTGGTGGCTCATGCCATCTAGTAAACCTAGTAGTTTAGGGGGCTGAGATCTGAGGACTGAAGACTGAAACCAGCCTGGGCAGAAAAGCCCATGAGGCAGATTATATGCCTGAATCCTAGCTACTCAGGAAGCTGAGATCTGAGGACCACAGTTCAAAGCCAGCCCTGGCAGGAGAGTCCATGAGGTTTTTCAGAAAACTGAAAGTAGAGCTGTGGCTCAAAGTGGTAGAGCACTAGCCTTGAGCAACAAAGCTCAGGGACAGTGCCTAGACCTTGAGTTCAAGCCCTAGGACCTATGTACAAAAAGAAAAAGAAAGAAAGAAAATTCCCCAAATATGGGAGCAAAACCAAATCTCTCTTAGGCAACAGAAACTTTATTGCCTTAAGGCAATACATATATACAACTGGGATTGGGGAGAGGCATTTTCAAGTTGAAATGACACTTATTTAAGAGCCAATACTATTAAGGGAAATATTTACTATTTTCTCATTGCAGGTTATTTTCTTTAAGCCAGAAGCCCTCGATCTAGGCTTGAACTCAGAACCTCCCACATTCTCTTGACTTTTTTGCTCAAAGTGGGCACCTAACTATTTAAGCCACACTTTTCCTTCTGGTTATTTAATAGGTGACTGGAGGTGAGAGTCTTTTGGATAAGTCTGCTGTAGCAGCTTTGAACTGACAATCAGATCCAGCCTCTTGGGTAGCTGGGATTACAGGTGTGAAGTTGGAAACTGCCTACTTTTCAACTGGGCAGCAAAGACTGGCGATGGTGAAGTTTGTACACACCTTCGAATCTAAGGGTTCATCCTGGCTGCCATCGTCATCTGTGAAGAAATTTTAAGACAACTTAGTAATATTATTTATTGGGAATTACAAATCATATTTTTTAAAGTATCTGGTAAATACAACAAATAATCATTGGATAAACAACATTATTTAAAAACTATTGCATTTGATGACTGTTCCCAAAAGGTTAAGTGAAAGGAAAAATAAGTGTTCTATTTTGTCTTTCCCCAGATATGAAAACCAATACTCCCTCTGAAAAAAAAAGTCTCCTCTTCAGATTCTATCTAATTCTTCTACGTATACACTTACACATACATACACACCCCTAGGCATCCCCCCACTTTGTTCCACTGCCCGGGATCTGGACTCACATGAGCTTATTTTAGTGTTAATGGGCATTTTATTGTTTACGAATACTACTATGGATGAGAACCAATAATATTTTCAACACTTACTGAAAATATATTTGGATAGAGTATTTAGGATTTGTGTTTTACTTTACTAAAGACATAACCAGTATGTATTAGCTCTATTAAAAGAACTAGCTCTAATTCCACCTTCCTTTCAAATTCCCGTGGTTTATCAGATTGCCTAATTTTCCTCATTTTATTCTTGCCATGTTTGCTAGCTACTCCCACTATTCTGGCTAGTTGTTATTCTTTTTTCCTGTTCTTCAATAAACATAACCAACAAACTCAACAGCCACATGCAAATGTTTGATCTTTGTATTCATTGCCAATTTAAAGAAGTAAAATTGTTAGATGATGTCTAAATTTCCTTATCATGTGACTTCATACAAAAACAGTTTTGGTACTGTCTCCTCTATAAACTACATTAACAAATTAACCATAAAATGATGTAAGACTATGTGATTTAAAAAAAATTTACTGGATAATTTGGTATCATCTTACTCAGATGGTTATATCCTAAATATTATGTGTCATATAACTATAACAAAGATGTTTCAACATTTTGTTCTCAAAAATAAGCTAACTTTAAGAATAGTCAATGCACACATAAAATATTCAACTTTACTTCACAGTATTTATTTTGAACACTTGAGAAAAACCAATTCTACCAGAAAAGTTTTTGCCATATATGAAGATGCTGTCATTTCAAGGAAAATTTAAATTAAAAGCTACTGTTCACATTCCCTCACTTTTAGATTACCTTCAAAATGTTTAATTTTGACAGATGGGAGGTAAGGGGAAGGCATGTATTGTTTCCATAGTGTCCATAACCTTTCAGTAGAGATATCAATTAATTAGTAACCACCCTCCCTGATAACGTCTTCCCAAGACACCCAATGCTCAGGTTCTAACAGATGGTTCAAATCCCACTCTTCAGCAAATCTTTGCACAAAGGAAAAATAAATTCATCCCCAAAGTATAACCAAAGTTATACTTGTAAATGTAATCACAAATATCAACCAATTAAAACATCAAGCACAGTAATTAAGTGTGCAAATGTTTATGAAAATATCCCCAAATACTGAAACTCTAGATAATCTGGAACTCTAAATCACTTACTGCCAAATGCAAAAACTCATCATATCAGGTCACACAGTAGGTAATAGTGTAACAAGATAAATATTTACACATAAATTAAACAATACATGTTTCAAACACCATAAGCTCTCAGACAAGTGAAATATTCCTTTGGACTCCAAGAGAAATGACTTTTAACAACAGGGTTATTTCATGAGAATTGCATCATGCTTCCTTCTCTTCCTCTACCTCTCTCTTTACAAACGAGGATTATGTACTAAGATTACTGGTAAATAAGAGATTTCTTTCTTAGCTGCCAAGCTGAGAAAGCCTATTCCAGATGGTAGTCTCAAAGAAAAAAACTTATTTCCTTTTTAAAGTTGATATTCACATAATACTTTTAAAAAAGTTGCTACCAGACATAAGTACTTCTGATATAGAGTATGCAGGTAAGATTTAAGGACTCTGAAGTTATAAAGAAAGAAAAATAGTCTTGCTTTTATTAGAACGTGGTATCAAGCAACAAAAGGATTCAATACAGAGTTTTCTTATCAGTGTCATATTCAACATTCAATAATCCAAACTACTTTATTAAAAAGATCTATTTTTTCAACTGTATTAGTTCATAAAACTGCAAAGTATTAGGGATAGTTTTCAAGGAAAAGTGATTCATTTTATTACCTGCACTGTAAATCCCTGATCCTCCTTCAAATACAGAAAGACTAAAGAGTTTGGTGAGAGGGGCTGGGAAGGTGGCTCAGTGGTAGAGCGCTTGCCTTGCATGCCTGAGGCCCTGGGTTCAATTCCTCAGCACCACATAAGCAAAAAAGAAAAAAGCCAGAAGTGGCGCTGTGGCTCAAGTGGTAGAGCGCTAACCTTGAGCTGAAGAGCTGAGGGACAGCACCCAGGCCCAGAGTTCAGGCCCCACGACCCTCCCCCCCCCCCCCCCAAAAAAAAAAAAGTTTGGTGAGAAGAGATCAGACAGCCTGTCTTCTGCTCTGCCACTTTACTTAGGCTCTGTGAAAACTCCTAATTTTAAATGACATCAAATCTAAAGTTTGGAAAACTAAGATGGAGGCCCGGCTTCATCACATACTAATGTGGGCACACATAGTTCACTATCCAAAGCATGTTCAGACTAGATTTTCTCAATGTTGAAAGCAGGTAATACTCTACGTCCTGATGAATCACAATGACATTATGAGGGACAACTAAAACAGGAAAATGAAATATCTTCTGCAATTTAAAAAGTTCTGTGTCAACTTTATGGTCATAATATAACTACTACTTGAAATATCTGGCAAAGGATGTGATTAAAGACTATAAAAATAAAGAAAGAAAGTACCTCCAAAAAAAGGATTATATTTTCACTATTATCTGGAGGAAACAAAGAAGAAATACCCTTTTAGTGTCTTTTAAATGCATCTGTCCACAGGGAAGACATTTCTAATACAAGTATCATTTTTTAACATCTCTAAAACAAAATATTACTTAATTGCTGCTACAAGTGATAGGATCAGGTAGTATATGTTTATACTACCTGGTTATAAATGCAATCCACGCTAGGCACCATTAACATTTAAGCTTAAAACTGCAAATGGAAAAACCTCACTTTTATGGGAGCAAAGGTAAACAATAAATGAGGCTGGATTTCTGTATAAATAAGCACTCTCATGAGTAAAAAGGCCAGTGAAAAAATCGAATCCTTTAAGTTCTAAAACTTTCTATCACACATATTTTGTGATAGTTGAACTTTATGTGAGCACTGCACAGCTGTCTCTGAGTATACGTGGAGGTCTGTTTCTAGGACCTGCAATCCAACCCTCCCCATTTCAAGACACTGAAATCCATAGCATTTGCAAATAACCTACACCATTACTTATAACAACTAAGACAACGTAAATGATATGTAAGTACTAGATATATTGTACTCATTAGACTAAAAAGTCTGTATATGTTCATTAGTAAAAAATGCAATTTTATGTTGGATTGGCTGAATCTGATAATGTGGAATTTGTTTTTACATTGACCACAAAAATTAGAGCAGATATTTCTTTTCTTTTCTTTCTTCTTTTTTTTTTTTTGGGGTCCGGTCGTGGGGCCTGAACTCTGGGCCTGGGCGCTGTCCCTTAGCTCTTCAACTCAAGGTTAGCGCTTTACACTTGAGCCACAGCACCACTTCTGGCTTTTTTTCTTTTTGCTTATGTGGTGCTGGAATCGAACCCAGGGCCTCATGCATGCGAGGCAAGCTCTCTACCACTTAGCCACCTTCACAGCCTGAATAGACATTTCTTACACTCAGTCCTCTCCTTACATCAATACAACCACAAGATATAACAGTTCTGTAGTCAGTCTTTTAGTATAGCCAACTGTTGACCTCTAAATATCCTCTCCACTTACACATGCTTCAATGTATATGAAATAGTCAAAGGAAGACGTATGCTTGTATTCTGCAAATTGAATTTGGAGGAATACCTATCATGTTCTTTACTATAAATTTCAAACTGTAGAGTGACAAGTCACATACAGAGCTTGTTTATGGACAGATCCTAGGTACAGAGTTTGTTTATGTACAGAACCTGGGCATATTCCAGACCTATAAATGAATTTTTAACAATCTCCAAGAGAATTTCTGTTGCAGATGGTTCCTAGTCTTATCAGACATTTCACCCATTAATTAAACTCAATGGCTTCATTTCATATCTCATTTGACCAAATAATGGTTGCAAATGCTTCAGGAGTTATGTACTTCAAAGTTTTGGACATGAGCACAATCAATCACCACAAGGGAGAGGAATGGACATTAAGAATAATGTTGGCAGGAATTAGCATATGCTTGTTACTTCTGAAATGCTGTCTCAAACCATATCTTGGGCAGAATTTTGGTTTAGGTCTTTTATTTTAGAGGCAGGATGACGTTATGCCTTTGGTTTACAACTAGGACAGATAATTTGGGGATTCAAATAACCATCTGGGGAAATTTCTGTTGGGAAAAAAAAAAAAGAGTTAACATTTATACTGTGTCTGTTCTGAAAAAAATTTAAAGCCACAGGACAGCTGTCTTGTTGACTGAAACTGCTGAAAATCCCAAAGCTTTATTTGTACTGTTTCTGTACCAACTCTTAGAATACAAAGACTTTTTTAAGCTCTGAAACCCTAAGTTTTCTGATGTAGACAGGTGGGAAAACATGAAAGGAAATTATTTTCAGAAAAAAAAAATACACACTGACGAATTGGGAAGTCAATTCAAAAGCATACACATTTTGATACCTGCATATAAAAAGGTGAAATTATTTGTTATTCATTTTAGAACTCGCGAATGTTTCTAAAAGGAAAAAAAAAATCATAAAACTACCCAAACCCATGGGCCCAACGTAGAAACACGGTGACAGAGGTCACACTTTCTCAGCAAGGTTTGTTAAAAGGGAGGGAGATGATTAGAGGACTTCAAGTGTCCCCGCCCCCCTCATTTTTCCTCCCTTTTTAAAAAAGACTAAGCAGGTGTTATGCAAAGCTACCAGGCCACCGCCATCACCCTATCTCCTCAGGACCCGGCTCTGTCCCAAGTGACAGCTCCAGGGAAGCGTGTCAACGACACAGCCCACACGTGGGGCTGCAGCCTCTAAGCAGGACACCGCCTGCGGGAGGCTCGGGCGGCCCCATCGGGGCTTGACGTGTCACTCGTGGGGCTCAGGCGGCCACGGGGCTCATCCCCACCCAGGCGACTCGGGAGGAGCCGTGCAAAGTTTCCTTCGTGGGAGAGAGGTCCGGGCAGTTAGGGTAACCGCCCGTCCGCTCCTTCATCTCCAGTCCCGAAACACCCCCATTGTAGCCCAGGCTAACTGACCTCTCACCCCCTCCCCCCCGCAAGGAAAGCGCAAGTGACAGGCAGGCTGGAACCGGACAGAACGGAGTCCAGGCCCGGGAGCCCCCCAGGGCCGCGTCCAGGGATGGAGGCCGGGGGGGGGGGGCGGCTCAGGGCCTTCGGCCCCAGAAGTGGATACTGACCGGAGGACGCCGAGGCCGCGCCCAGGAGAACCGTACAGAGCAGCAGCGTCAGTCCGACCCGGACCCGCATCCTGCTCACGCGGCCGCCGCCACCCCCCGGGAGCCGTAGTCTCGCCTCTGCAACCACCGACTCCGCCGCCGCCGCCGCCTCGCCACCGCTCTTCCTGCTCTTGTTTCCTGCCTCCGCCCCTTCCCTGACCTCCCATACCCGGCGCCCAACCAATCCCTGCCTGCCGCTGAGAACACCTTGCCCAATTGTCGTAGTTGTCCGCCCACCTGTTTGTCCCGCCTCAAGTTCACTTATTAGCCAATTAGTGCGCTGTACTCTGATACTCGGTTTTCTGATTGGACCACGGCCTCACTGACATGGCCCCAGCTAATTGGTAGCACCCAAATCAGCGAGTCAGTGGCTAGAAAAAAGAAAAAGGCTCGCTCAAGACTACAACTCCCATAAGGCCCTTCATGTGAGTCGTTGTGCTTGTGCTCTTGGGAAACGTAGTCCATCGTAGGGCAAGCTTTACAAATGCAGGTGGCTGAAAATTAGGAGGGCGTAACTAATACCTGGACTAGACATTAACTCGTCTCCCTCCTCCCCACTTTTCTGCGTTTGATCTAAAAGTACCAAGCGCAGAATAAGTGCCTCCTATTTATTTTATTTGGAAAATAATAATTGGACATAAAGTTGTAAACACTAAGGAGGGTGCAATAGCTAAATTCTTTTGTTTTTTTTTTTTAAACTTAGATTAAAAATTAGCTAAGTACCTGAAAAAATAAAATAAAACAGTATCCTACTTTACAGAAACCAGAAGGCAATGAACCACCTGTTTTCCTTTCCCTGAGAAAAGGAAAGGAAATAAATCGTACCCAGTGTAGATTGTTTCAATGCCGGTGTTCACTTTTACTAGGGTTTACTGATCTAATAACCATCTAGAAAATGTGCCAAGAGCTTTTGCAAAAACCCTTTCAAACAGTTGTCCGCACATCTCTCATCTGGTCTTTCTTGTTCAGAGTTAGTGGTTAAGTTGCTGTGCATAAAGATGGAGGCAAGAAGGGTGACTGCAGAGACTTTATGTGGCAATTGCTGATTCAGACACATTCCTTATGAGCAGCAGGGCCGTGGCTTGAGGCTCCCCGCTCTCCGTTTTCCCCATCAAATTGTAATACTCTGCTTTTGAAGTGGGGATGCTAGGGGGACCATCTTGGCCACGTGGTGGATAGGAAATTGGGTTTAACTGGTGCCATTTTGTCTTCATGGTGGAGGGAGGGAAAGTCCCACTTCCCAGGTGATGGGTGTGCCTGAATTCCTGGGGAATTCAGGTCCTGAGCACGACAAGGATAGAGTACTGGACCTGTCAGTCCTGAGCCTTGAACTTAAGAGATTCTCAAGTTTCCTGTAACCTTGCCCCCTGACCTGACCCTGTTTTAGCTCAGATGCCATTATACCAGGCCTGTGTGCTGTGTTCTGTCTCTTGGCTCTCCTCTGGTCACCTCCTCTGGTCACCATGGTGAGAGACCAAAAATAAGTTTAGCAGTAATTTCAGATAAAACTAAAACATTTATCATCTGTTATTGGAAAGTAAGTGCTAGATCCTGCACCAAGGCAAGATAACAGTAAGAATTATTAAGGGATCTGTCTGCCCTGACCAGTCTAGGAATTTGGGCAGTCTCTCCCCCCCAAACCCTACCGAAAAAAACATTTAGGACAAGGCATAATTCAGCATTCCTGTAGTTAGCCCCCACTTATCCAACCAATGATGTATGATTTAACCTATCCTGTAACCGTTAAGTTAGAAAGTCCCTGCCCTTACTGGAAATGATCATACCCCTAACCAATGAGCTTGAGACATCCTTCCCCCTCAATAAAAAACCTACTGAACAAGGGGTCTGGGGCTCACAACTCTGACCTACTGCATGGGTGACGATTGTGAGTTCAAGCTCGAGCTTGCAAATAAACGATTCTTTTGCTGCTTGCATTGGTTGTGGTCTCTGGGGGTCTCTCGAGGGTCTCCAGTTCGAGTCTAACAATAGCATCTCACTTCAGCTCTCCATTGGGGTTTAATCTGGGTAATTGGTAATTGTTTTTCTGTTCTATCTTTACTCTCCTGCTCTCTTGTCTCTGTTTTTCTAACAGTGTTAAGGTTGTTCAAGGGGCTGCAGGTCTTTGTGACAGGAGTCCCCCCTGCAGACGCCAGGTTTCTAATGAAGACTCCCAATTCGACCTCTCAAAATGTGGCTTCTCTGTATTTCCCCGACTGGATTTACACTTTTACCACTACCTTCCCAGAATGATCTCTGAGGCCTAGGACCTAACCAGGCTATGCCTCAGGGCTTGGGAATGTCGCTCTACTTCTTGACACCTTCAAGACTCTTTGTCTTGACATCTGTGGATGTCTCCCATTTTCTTTTTAGGAAGAAAGTTTAAAAGTAACAACTGTTTTTTATTCAAATCAGAGGGGATGAAGGAAAAAATCTTACACACAAATTCTCTTATTCTGTAGCTTCCTTGGTTCTTATCTCCATTTCTATCCTTAAACTTCCTCTATTTTTTTAATTTTTTTATTTTTTTGCTGGTCGTGGGGCCTGAACTCTGGGCCTGGGTGCTGTCCCTCAGCTTTTCAGCTCAAGGCTAGCTAGTGCTCTACCACTTGAGCCACAGCGCCACTTCCAGCCTTTTCTGCTTATGTGGTGCTGAGGAATCGAACCCAGGGCCTCAGGCATGCAAGGCAAGCACTCTACCACTAAGCCACCTTCCCGGCCCCAACATCCTCTAATTTCATATAGAGTAAAGTTGGGTTTATTTTCCTTCCTTTTCAGCATTATTTCAGCTATATTTATGTCCCCTAAATCAGTCTACAAACTTGTTAGTGCCTTCCAACTTTCTTTCTTTCTTTCCTTTCTTTCTTTCCCTTCCTTCCTTCCTTCCTTCCTTCCTTCCTTCCTTCCTTCCTTCCTTCCTTCCTTCCTTCCTTCCTTCCTTCCTTCCTTCCTTCCTTCTTTCCTTCTTTTCTTTCTTTCTTTCTTTCTTTCTTTCTTTCTTTCTTTCTTTCTTTCTTTCTTTCTTTCTTTCTTTCTTTCTTTCTTTCTTTCTTTCTTTCTTTCTGTCCTGAGACTTGAATTCAGGGCCTGCACACTGTCCCCTGAGCTTCTTTTGCTCAAGGCTGTCACTCTACCACTTCGTTTATGTTGTTACTGAGGAATCAAACCCAGGGCTTCTATGCATGCTAGATAAGTACTCTATGACTAAGCCACATTCCCAGCCCAGCCTTCCAATTTTATAGAATCAAAAAATATCAGAACTTCCGCCATTCACAAAATAGAAATGTGTGGTCACATGTTCCTCTTTAGGGAAAGATCTGGGGAAATAACTTCTGCCTTTTCCCATAAGAAACAGTGATTTTGCCGGGCTCTGGTGGCTCACGCCTGTAAATCCTAGCTACTCAGGAGGCTGAGATCTGAGGATTGTGGTTCAAAGCCAGCCCGGGCAGGAGAGATCGTGAGACTCCTATCTCTAATAAACCACCAGAAAACCGGAAGTGGCGCTGTAGCTCAAGTGGTAGAGCGCTCGCCTTGAGCTGAAGAGCTGAGGGACAGCGCCCCAGGCCCAGAGTTCAAGTCCCACGACTGACAAAAAAAAAAAAAAAGAAACTGATTTTTCTGGTTAATACAATTGGGAAATTCTGCGTAATTGAGGTCCAACTCTTTTTTTTTTTTTTTTTCATTTTTTCTTTACTGAGTACCTTTTTTTTTTTTTTTTTTGCGGCCATGGGTCTTGAACTCTGGGCTTGGGGCACCTGTCCCTCAGCTCTTCAGCTCAAGGCGAGCCTCTACCACTTGAGCCACAGCACCATTTCCAGCTTTTTCTGTTTTATGTGGTGCTGAGGAATTGAAACCCAGGGCCTCATGCATGCAAGGCAAGCACTCTACCACTGAGCTCCCTTCCCAGCCCCTGCTGAGTAATTCTTATAGTTGTGTTCCTGTGCTGAGTACTATATTGACTGATTCCTATTTATTTTTAGTTGCATCCAGACTTCTACATTAATGCAGTCTTGCCTTTCTCCCCAAACCTTTCCAATAACCATTTTTTGTTTGTCACTACTTTGCCATACTTCTCAGTTTCGCTTGCATTTCTTCTTAGCTGAGATGTTTCCATCTTGTTCTGTCCTTATTAATCTTCATTTCTCCAAGTATCTTTGAAACATTTTCAACTTTGCCTTTAAAACGGGTTTAAACTTGCTAAGGCCAGAGATGATGGTATGATTTTGCTTGTAGCTATTTAGCACTGAACTTAACCATCTACTTGCACTACATAATAATTGTTGATTGTCAGATATGCCTTATTTGTCTGTTGTGAGTTTCAAAAAAAAAAAAGAGATTTAGGTAAAAAATCATTTTCTATGTTGTAGAGTATGGTAAAAACTTTTTTTTCTTACTGATTGCTTATAAAGGTTGAACATTAGTTTTATTCCATTATTTTGAAAGTCTAGCATTGTTAGAGATTTTGCCATTTAACCAGCAACCAGTAACTGACATGTTCGTAGGACCTTGACTTCCTGGAGAGAAACTCCAACTTTCCAAAACAGGATCAGATTTATTTGGTCAGCTTGCTATACTCTATGATATTTCACTAGGATAGAAAAAAAAAAAAGTGCAAATTCTCCATAGCTTTATTTAGCCCTAGCATATACTCCTCAAGGTTCCCTGCCAAGATTCCCAGTGAAGGTTATGTACTCAACCTGTTCAAAATGTTAATGTTATTATTTATTAATTCATAGACTTGTCTAATATTTGTCCAGTTGTGTGTACTCTATTTCATCTGTATAGAAACATTCCAGATCATGATTACAGATTTCCAAGAAAAATCTGCTTACTGTGCATCACAAGATAAATCCCACCAGAGGGAGGGAATAAATACCCTCTTTTCTTCTTTTTTTGTTGGTTGTGGGGCTTCAACTCAGGGCCTGGGTTCTGTCCCTGAGCCACTTTGTGCTCAAGGCTAGTGCTCTATCACTTAAGTCACAGTACCATTTCCATTTTTTTGAGTGTTAATTGGAGATAAGAGTCTTACAGGGTCTTTTCTGCCCAGGCTGGCTTTGAACCGCAACCCCAGATCTCAGCCTCTTGAGTAGCTAGAATTACAGGCATAAGCCACCAGTGGCTGGCATAGATACCTTCTTATTGGGACAGCCAGAGTGTGTGTTCTTCCTCACTGCAATGAGCAATAAAGCTAATATAATCAATTGTGGTGTGTTCCCAGTGGCCTTTTTCTGGAAAGCATTGACAATGCTCAACAAATATTTGTGGAAAGAAGAACAGAAGGAAGGAAGGAAGAAAAGAATAAAGGAAGCAAGGAAGGAAAGGAAGGAAAAAATAAGGAAGAAAAAAGGATGATGGTTTTGAATACATTTCTTAATTCAGCATTGAAATTAAAATAAATTTTCTTCTACTCAACAGGTATGTATTTTGAATTAAATGGGAGATCCAGAAGGTTTTTGTTTGGACTTTATAAAGTTTGCCTAATCAAGTCCTTATTGCAATTAAAGTTTAACCTAGTCTCTCCGCAGAAACTAAGATATAACAAATCTACAAAAGAGTTTGTACCCAAAGGTGCCTGATGAGTTACTTAGTGTAAGAAAATATCCTGGGTTTTCTTTAATTTGCTCTGGCTCAACACTGTGTAACCTGAGTTCTAGGCCACAGACTTAGCTCCAGAAGTTCCACATGTCAAGTCTGATCATTTGCCTCAATATGACCAAATAAAGGTATTTATTGATGTGGCATAAGCTAGTTGCAAGTATTTACTCAAGAAAAGTCGAATCACATGTCACAAAATATCTCAGAAAAAAATATGTTCATGGAAGCTGTTTTCACAATAGTGAAGATTTAGGAACACCTTAAAATTGGGCACTTTCTGGTGAGTGGGTAAACTGTAACATAATCATAGAAGAGAACATTACAATAGGAAGAGAAGAGCTAATGAGATGAGCAACATTATGAGCAAATCTTGGTGTTGGTGACACATCACAAACCATGCTGAGTGAAAGAAACTAGACACGAATGATCACATACTTTATGACTTCATTCCCATGTGGTTTTAAGAACAGTGGAAATGAATCTATAGTGCTAGAGTTTCAAAAGCAGTTGTTGGGGAGAAGAGTAGTTGTAGGAAAGTTGACTAGAAAGAGGAGAGAGGGAAGGTTTGGGTGAGAGAAATTATTGTGTGATGGTGTGTAGGTAGCAGGAATATACACATTTGTCAAACTTGTACAACTGTGACTTCAAGATTCATGCATTTACTATATGTAAATTATACCTTGTGATAAGCAGCATAAAGTCTTCTCTTCAAAGATGTTTATGTCCTAATCCCCAAATCAGTGAACATACACTTTCCATGGCTAAAGGAACTTTGCTGATGCAATTAGCCTCTTGAGATGAATTATCCTGTTTTCTGTTCATAGATCTTTGCTATAATCACCAGTGTTCTTGTAAGAGAGAGAGAAAACCTCAAAATCAGGAAGTGAAGCTGTGAGGATAAAAGCCAGGTTTGCAGTCATACCGTTGCTAAAGTGGCCACGTGACAGGGGATAGAACTTCCAGACTGGAAAACACCCCTAGATCCTCCAGAAGAAACACAGCCCCATACTTCATGAGTTTTAGTCTTGTAAGACCCATTTTTTTTTTTTTTTTGTATTTCTGACATCCACAATCGTAACCTAATGATTTTGTGTTAATATAAACCAATAAGTTCATTGATTTGTGATGACAACAATATGAAACAAATATATTCCTCACTTGAAAATATTTTAAAGATGCGATACTTGAGTAGTCTCATGTAAATGAAGGAAGAAAGAAGGAAAGAAAAAGAAGGAAAGATCAGAAGGAAGGAAGAAAGGAAGCAGGCAGGCAGGCAGGCAAACGAAAGGACAAAAACAGTCATGGTGCACAAACAGACTGGAATCAATTCAGGATTGGTGGTATCTGCCATCTTAGCCATAGAAGCTTTGGCAACTCACATAACATCCTTGGAACTCACTATATGGCCCTAGAAGCCTTGAATTCATGATGCTCCTGCCCTAGCCTTCCGCATGCTAAGATTACAGGCATGTGCCACTATAGCAGCCTCACAAAGTAACTGCTTTTTAATTTTTCTTTTTCCTCTCTCTCTCTCTCTCTCTCTCTCTCTCTCTCTCTCTCTCTCTCTCTCTCTCTCTCTCTCTCTCTCCCTCTCATCAGCCATGGGGCTTGAACTCAGGGTCTGGGTGCTGTCCCTGAGCTCTTTTGCTCAAGGCTAGCATTCTACCACTTTGAGCCACAACACTACTTCCAGTCCAGTTTTCTGGTTACTCGGAGATAAGAGTCTCACAGACTTTCCTGCCTGGGCTGGCTTTGAACCATGATCCTCAGATTTCAGATTCCTGAGAAGCTAGGATTACAGACAGGAACCATCAGTGCTTGGCTTGATGAATAACTTCTTATCAGGCTGTTTCAATTAATTTTTGAATAACTTTTTATTTTGAAATAGTTAAGACTCATCAGTTGTTGTGGAAATATGTTCCTCTTCACTTATTTTATTTTTATTGTAAAGGTGATATACAGAAGGGTGGCAGTTATATAAGTCAGGTATTGAGTACATTGCTTTTTGAACAGTGTCACCCTTGCCCTCATTTTCTCCCAGGTTTTCCTGTCCCATCCCACCTCTCCATCCCCACAGTGGTATAGTTCATTTTCATCTTAGTGTCTTGTGAGTATTACTGCTGAATTCATTCACCCTTTGTCCCACCGTTTCTACACTTCCTCTTCCCCTCCCCAAAGCAGATAAACTTACATATCAGACAAAAAGAAAATATGGTGACAAAAGGGAGAAATAGGAAAAAAAGAACAACATAAAGTAAAATAAAACCTCTTGTTTCCACTTCTTGTTCATTTTGCTAAGCATCATTTTATATGATCATATGTATAGTATCTATTAAGCCCTTGTGATCCTCTCCTAAGAATATCCTCCTTTGGTCTCACTGTGTGAACGAGTAGAGTCCTGTTTCAATTTATCATGTCCAAGTGTCATTGTTTGCTTCTTACTATCTATTGGGTTTACTTACAGATTTATAGGCACATTGTAACTAGTACAAGTGGGCGAAACTGTGCAACCTATGTTTCTTTGATACTTATCGCTAAACCATTCCTGCTAGTATCCTGGAAGGTTCTCTAGGTTCTAGGCTATAATAACTAAAGTTTATTATGTACATAGCATTGTGGTAAGCACCTTGCATGCATTAAGTCTTCTAAGACTTACATTAATAATGGGTCGAAGGCGCTATAGTTACTTTTTTTAAAAGATTTTAAAATTGTTATTATAAAGGTGATGTAAAGTGGCATTATAGTTACATAAATCAGGTAAAGAGTATATTTGTTTTTGGACAATGTCACCCCTTTCCTCACTCTCCTATTTATAATTATTTCTTATCTTTCAGTTAGGCAAGTCATGGTCAAAGTCAAACTCAAATATTGAGCAACTCTCCCAGGTTAATAGTTCAGGCTGCCCATGCTGGCCTCTCAACCCAATCTGACTTCAGAGTCAGGAACAAAGGTGTAAAAGAAATCAACTTTGTTTCATAGAATAATTTAGACATTTACAAAATTTGCATACATAAGGGTATGTGCAAGTGTTTATATGAATGATGTAAAGGAGATATGTAAATATCTCTATCTATCTATCTATCTAAACAGGATTCATGCAAGATATTTTAGTTTTTATTTCATATAAGATGACTTGCTAACCAGTTTTCCTCCAAAATGATCACTGGATTGTACTGAAGCAAGTGTCATGAACTGCAGAACAAATATTACCTTGAAAAAAGTCTATTATGAGGGCTGGGAAGGTGGCTCAGTGGTAGAGCGCTTGCCTTGCATGTATGAGGCCCTGGGTTCGATTCCTCAGCACCACATAAGCAAAAAGAAAAAAAGCTGGAAGTGGTGCTGTGGCTCAAGTGGCAGAGCACTAGCCTTGAGCTAAAGAGCTGAAGGAAAGCGCCCAGGCCCAGAGTTCAGGCCCCACGACTGGACCAAAAAGAAAAAAAAGTCTATTATGAAAAGATTGGATAACCCTAGTCAAGGGGCTATTGATACTCATGTTCAAGAATCCATAAGAATTCATTATAATAAAAAGAGACACAATCACTGTCTTAAATCTCTGCAGTGAAGTAAAAAAAGCTGACAACATGAAAATTTCTGTTCTCACAGTTCTGAAGGTGGGAAGATGAACACTTCTGGCCTACGGAGAGGGCTTTCTCCTGGCCTGCAGATGGATGACTTCTTGCTATGCGCTCATATACCGCCTTTCCTTGGTAACAGGAACAGTGGAGGAGATCTTTTCCCGTTCTTTCTCTTTAGATAAAGCCATTGGCCTTACCATTTATGTCCTCAATTATGATAACACTAGAAAACCATCTGGAGAGGTAGGTAGAAGGGACTTGGAGCTGCAGCTGCAGGGTTAATGAAATTCAGTGAAGAAAAGAGACATAGCATTCCCGATGCCTCCTACTCTCCCTCCTCCCCAAAATCTGTGATAAACCTCTGTGCATGTGTATGGGAGTGTGCTGGGTAGAGTCACGAGGAATGTCCTGGACAAGAGGAACTGGATGGTTGGAGAATAAACACCATGTTTCCTTTCCAGACATTAACCTCACAAATTCTCACGGCACTGTGAATGGAGAAGCTGTGAAACTGGGGACCAGGATACATGGAGTGCAGGAGTGTTCCAAGTATAACAGCATGTGAAGGGAATCTGCATGTTATATTTCTTTCTTCCTTTCCTTTCCTTTCCTTTCCTTCCCTCCCTCTCCCCCCCTCCCTCCCTCCCTTCCCTACCTCCCTCCTTTCCTTCCTTCTTTCCTTCCTTTTTTCATTCTTTCATTCTTTTTATTTTTATTTTTGGTCTGAAGCCCATGACACTTGGTATCTGATGCTTTTGTTCATTGGCTGGTGCTCTACTACTTGAGCCATGCCTCCAACCTTAGAGGGTTGGTTGTTTCTTAATCTTTTATCTTTTTCTTTTTCTGCATCGGAATGGTTTTAATCTTCCTGGATAGATTGAAAATGGACCATGGGAATCAGGGAAGTGTTTGCTGCAAACTGCAAATATAGGTAACCTAAATCACTTAGGATCAAATAAATAGCAGAAGTCTCATGGAATCTTCTAGGTCAAAGGGCCAGGTCAATGGACACTGCATTACACAAGAATAGGACTCCAGGAACCTTCCCATCCCCGGTAGACACATCACTGTGATCCCAACTTTCTCTGAATGCAAGATGAACCCTAAAGTGGTGAAGTTGTGTATGTGTGTGTGTGTGTGTGTGTGTGTGTGAGACTAGATCTTGGACCGGTTCACTTTTAAAGCGGGGGTGACAAAATCAACACCACCACAACAAAAATGTTTTATTTTAGACAGGGGAAACTATAACCTCTAAATTGACTAGATTAAGTTGCTCTCCACTAGTGAGGCTGCTGGCACCAAGCTCAGACATGGAAGTGAATTGGAGTGCGTTCAGTCCACTGCCATGCCAAGGGAAGCAAGCACCTAGTGCATCCTCAATCGCTCTGGAGACAGTTTACAGTGGTTTGAAGGTGAGAGGTGCGGCACTCCATGGCCGGCTCCCTCACCAGCGCTGCCAGTTGTTTTTTGATGGCCTCTCATGCCCCCTGGTGGCCATCTCTTGACAGGACTCTACTTGCAGCGGGAGGTTAGGAAGCAATTCACCAGGGGCAAAAGCTAAGAGGGAAGTATTGTCTGAAGAGTATGGCTTTTGGTGACAGATGTCTACCGTATCTACGGGGTCAAGACAGATGAGGAAGAAGGGTCGTTCTGGAATTAGTTCCTTGTTGTGTTCAGATGGGCCCCTCCTAGGACAGTCAGAGACCTGGGATGATCCTTTGCTACAAATCCAGTGTCTCTACTCCCTGTGGTGAGTCTGTCTGGAATCCTGTTCTTCGTCCTTAATACATGCTACATTCAACTAAAACAGGAATGAACCTTCCTTCCTTCCTTCCTTTCCTCCTCCCTCCCTCCCTTCCTTTCTTCCTTTCTTCTTCCTTTCCTCCCTCCCTCTCTGTCTGTTTGTCTTTCTTTTTGCTAGTCCTAGGGCTTGAATTCAGGATCGGGGCACTGTCTCTAGGCTTCTTTTGCTCAAAGCTAGTACGCTACCACTAAGCCACATTCCCAGCCCCAGCAACATTTTTATATTAAAATAGTTTGAGACTTACTGAATATTTTTTTCTTTTTGTTTTTGGTTCCGGTCATGGGGCCTGAACTCTGGGCCTGGGCGCTGTCCCTCAGCTCTTCAGCTCAAGGCTAGCACTCTACCACTTGAGCCACAGCGCCACTTCCGGCTTTTTTCTTTTTGCTTATGTGGTGCTGAGGAATCGAACCCAGAGCCTCAGGCATGCAAGGCAAGCGCTCTACCACTGAGCCACATTCCCAGCCCCTTACTGAATATTTTTTATTTTAGCTTTTACCCCAGTCTCTCCTGCTTTCCCTTATAGTTGTTAATTCCTTTGGTGGGAATTGTTTTCCCACTTTTTTTTTCCTTCTCAGATTTATCTTGATCTTCCTTTTCTGTGTGCAGGATGTCTTTGGATATCTTCTAGTAGAGACAGTTTGATGGTAAGAAATTGTTTTAGCTTTTTGTTTATGATAGGAGGCTTTTATTTCCCCTTCATTGATGAATGAAAGCTTTGCTGGGTATAGCATTCTTGGTTGGCAGTTATTTACTTTCAGTACTTAAATACATGATTCCACGTCCTCCCTGTTTTTGCAGTCTCTGTAGACAAATCTCCTGTCATTCTGATGGACTCTCACATGTAAGGGATTTTACTTTCCTCTGTTAGAGCTTTCAGGATTAGTTATTTACTTTCTGTGCCTGATGCTTAAATTATAATGTGTTGTAAAGGTGTTCTATTTGGACCTGGTTTGTTTGGTTTTCTGAAAGCCTCTTGTACTGGAATAGGGTCTTCTTTTTTCAATATCTGGGAAGATGTTCTGCTAATGGTTTGTTGAATATGTCTCTATTTAGCATCGCCTCTCCTTCCCGCATTCCTGATTCTCAGATTATATTGTTTCATGGAGTCCTGCTGCTCTTTTAGATTTTAGTTTTTTTTCTTTATGTTTTCTTCTAGTTTTTGTACTATGTCTGAACTATCATCAGACTCTGTGAGTCTGCTTTCCACATTGTCTGTTCTGCAGGAGACTCTCTCTGCTGGCCATGGGGTTTGAACTCTGGGCTTGCATGTTGTCCCTTTGCTTTTTTTTCCCCTGAAAGCTAGCACTCTACCACTTGAGCCACAGCTCCACTTGTGGCATTTTGGTGGCTAATTGGAGATAAGAATCTCAAGGACTTTCCTGCTGTTGCTGGTTTTAAAACAGATCTCAGCCTCCTGAGTAACTAGGGTTACAGGTGTGAGCCATCAGTGCCCACCTTTCACTTTTTTTTTTTATATCTTACATTTTCATTTGATCCTCCTCATTTCTCCCTCCTAATAATGAGCTCTTCCAGCTGTGCAGCTGTCTGCACCACGGTGAGGGTGGAGTTGTGGTGAGATGGTACTCTCCGCAACCTGTACAGCTTAAAGCAGCTCCCACAGATGACTCAGCTGGGACGGATTTTCCGCCTCATCCCTGTTGTCAGATGTTCGCAATAGCGGTCTCAGGCCTCTAGAAAGGTGCTTTCAGTTGAGATTCTATTTCCCTTGTTGTTTTCCTAGGGCAGAGATCTGGCTGAAGGCATCCTGGGAGGGAAGAGGCCCGGCCTTTGGCTTTGAAGGGCGGGAAGTCCCCCCTCTCGGTGGCTGCCGGCGTGGGACACACTGCGTGGCAGGTGGGTTCCCCCTGGGGTCTCAATCGAGGTGCAGGCAGGAGGCCCCATCTGCCCTGGTCCCTGGCACCTGGTGGGACAGCGATTAAGCTCTCTGCAGGCCCGCACCGGACTGTCCCACGCCTATAATCACTGCTTTTGCTTGAGTTGTGCCTGGGCTGTACGGGTGACCTGGCTGCTCATTCTTGGGCCGTTCCTCTCCCACTGAGTTCTGCCTCTAGGGCAGATTCTGACCCACCGTGTGGGGGTGCAGGGAGGGGCAGACCACAGATCGGTGGCCAAGTCTAGCCCCCTACCCCAAGGTTCTTCACAGTCTCAGGTCTCCCCGCAATGGGATCGAGGTTTGTAGTTTCCCCCCACTCCCACTGGAGGGTGAAATATGTGCTTGTTTTATTTTACCTTGTCTTGCAGAGTTGTTTTCCCTTCCAGGGGGACAATTTCTCCCATCACTGTCTCCCCCACTCCCCTCTTTCCCTTATCCCTCCCCCCTAGTCTTTCTTCCTTTGTTGATTTCAGTTCTCTTCTTGTCTTTTGGGCTTCAAGATCTGGTCTCAGCTCTGTCACTGGACTGCTGTAATTGATGGGGTAAGCGTGTCTGCAGCTTCAGTTCACCATTCTGCTAGCCTCCTGATAAATTACTAGACTGGAGTCAATCGGCTATTCAGCTTTCTTTCCTTCTTTCTTTTGTCAGTCATGGGGCTTGAACTCTGGGCCTGGGCGCTGTCCCTCAGCTCTTCAGTTCAAGGCTAGCGGTCTACCACTTGAGCCGCAGGGCCACTTCTGGCTTTTTCTGCTTCTGTGGTGCTGAGGAATTGCATGCCTCATGCATGCAAGGCAAGCGCTCTACTACTGAGCCCTGCTCTATTAAGCTTTCTTTAATTTGAATGTAGTGTCCTTTTTTTTTTCTTTTAGATCAGGGCCTGGGTGCTATCCCTCAGCTTTTTTCCCTCAAAGCTGGCTCTACGATTTGAGTCACAGCTCCAGTTCTGGCTTTTTTGGGTGGTTAGTTGGAGAGAGTCTTTCCTGCCCAGGCTGGCTTCCAACCAAAACCCTCAGCTCTCAGCCTCCCAAGTAGCTAGGATTACAGGCTCAGCCACCACCACTTGACTGCGTTTTCCTTGTTTGTGATGACATTAATAGCTTTGAGGGAAACAATTAGGACGTTTTGCACCATGTCCCATAATTGGGATTTGTTTTCCTTATGAGGCTAGCGGAATAGGTTTTGTGAGGAGGATCATGGGTGATGGTTTGCACCATATTCCATCAAGGGCAGTGTTCTCAACAGGACTGATCTGGCTTGAAGTTGACCTTGATCACACATTGATGGAGAACTGGCAGATTTTGTCACTGTCACAGGGCTCTGCCCTGCCCCCTTTCTGTACTGTGCCTTTTGAAGGAAAGTCACTATGCACAACCCTGTCTATTATTTGTGGATCTCAATCAGAAGGAGTCAGCATTTCCAGCTGTGTTTGTATTTTTCGCAGTCATTCTATAATCCATTTCTTAGTGTTAGTGTAAGAAGACACATTAAAAAATGTTTGTAGCCGGGAGCTGGTGGCTCACACCTGTCATCCTAGCTACTCAGGAGGCTGAGATCTGAGGATCACAGTTCAAAGCCAGCCCAGACAGGAAAGTCTGTGAGACTCTTATCTCCAATAAACCACCAGAAAACCAGAAGTGGCACTTTGGCTCAAGTGGTAGAGCGCTTGCCTTGAGCTGAAGAGCTTAGGGACAGTGCCCAGAGTTCAAGCCCCCTGACTGACAAAAAAACAAACAACAACAACAAAAATAATGTTTATACCTTTTAGAAATATTCATTATCGCACGTGCCTAGGTGTTTTCTTGATGGGTTGAGCATATTTGGGTGAATCATCCATTAAAGACATATATAATTTGAAGTTATAGGCTTATTTCAGTTATATGCTTCCTTTAATTTTTCATATTTCTTTCCTTAACATTAGTGATATTTCCAATTCTCTACAATCATGATTTTTACAAAATGTCTTCTCTCTTGATAGCAGTGCAAAATTAATCTTTCTTGAGTTCTTAGGTGGCTTTAAAATTTCACTCTAGGGAAACCAGTGTGCTGCAGCTATAGAATTGCCAAAAATTTCTTAAATATCATTACACTAAAAAATGAACCACAAATATTACTGATGTGTTCAAACAGAATTATGGAGTTGCATGTGATTAATTAGTTTGGTTCTGGAAAGTATTACAATGCATTTTAATTCATCTAAATTACTATCTCCTATGATGATTGTCTTGTAAAGCAATATCTAGGTCCATTCACTCTGAGGTCATTTAGTTTCATATTGAATTTGTTAAAATCTCTTTTCAGTTAAGAATATACCTTGATTTATGATTTGTCAGGGAATAAATAGCCTTTCTGAAATTTGTTTCATAATTACTTCTACATGAACCCTTCTTTTATATTCACGAAAACGTTCTCATTTTTTCTAAATTCTATACATTTTATTAGAATGCCACCTTCCTTATATAGTTTACACAGTTACTTTCAATTTAGAAAAATTTAAATACATGTACTTATTGTGTTAAAAAATAAATATCAGGCTGGGCACCGGTGGCTCATGCCTGTAATCCTAGCTACTCAGGAGGCTGAGATCTGAGAATTGCAGTTAAAGCCAGCCTGTGCTGGAAAGTCCAGGAGATTCTTTTTTTTTTTTTTTTTTTGGGTCCGGTCGTGGGGCCTGAACTCTGGGCCTGGGCGCTGTCCCTCAGCTCTTCAGCTCAAGGCTAGCGCTCTACCACTTGAGCCACAGCGCCACTTCTGGCTTTTTTCTTTTTGCTTATGTGGTGCTGAGGAATCGAACCTAGGGCCTCGAGCATGCAAAGCAAGCTCTCTACCACTGAGCCACCTTCCCAGCCCTCCAGGAGATTTCTTATCTCCAATAAACCACCAGAAAACTGAGAATAGTGCTGTGGCTCAAGTGGTAGAGCTCTAGCCTTGAGCTGAAGAGCTCAGGGACAGTGCCTAGGCCCAGGGTTCAAGGCCCACAACCCTCCCCCCACACAAATCAATTTAGATGTTTTACTGTGTTACTTTTTTTTTTTGGGTCCGGTCGTGGGGCCTAAACTCTGGGCCTGGGCGCTGTCCCTCAGCTCTTCAGCTCAAGACTAACACTCTACCACTTGAGCCACAGTGCCACTTCCGGCTTTTTTCTGTTTGCTTATGTGGTGCTGAGGAATTGAACCCAGGGTCTCCTGCATGCAAGGCAAGCGCTCTACCACTGAGCCACCTTCCCAGCCCTGTGTTACTTTTTTAATGGCAATATTGGAGTTTGAACTCAGGGATATGTGTTTGCTAAGGAAGATACTAGAGTCATACTTCTAGATTTTTTACATTTTATTTTTTTGCTTTATTTAAAAAGTAGGATCTCACATTCTGCCTGCGCTGGCCTGGACAGTGATCCTCCTATTCATACTTCTTGCCATAGGATGACAGGTATGCTCTGCCATGTCCAGTTTTTTTTGTGATGGGACTTTAACCTAGGTTGTCATCTATCTGCAGTCCTCTCAGCATGGAGAATAACTAGTGTTAGTTTGTGTGTGTGTGTGTGTGTGTGTGTGTGTGTGTATGTGTATGTGTGTGTATGTGTGCACGCATGCTGGTACTAGGGCTTAAACTCAGGACGTGGGACCTGGGGCTATCCTGAACTTGTTAGCTCAAGATGTGTATCAACCACTTGAGCCACACCTTCAAGGCCTTTCCTGTTTGGTTTGGCTTTCAACCATGATCCTCAGATTTCAGCCTCCTGAGGAGTAGGCAGGCATGAGCCACTGGTACCTGGCTTGGTGTTACTTTTTTTTTTGGGGGGGGTCTGGTCATGGGGCCTGAACTCTGGGCCTGGGTGCTGTCCCTCAGCTCTTCAGCTCAAGGCTAGCACTTTACCACTTGAGCTACCAGTGCCACTTCCAGCTTTTTTTTTCTTTTTTCTTATGTGGTGCTGGGGAATCGAACCCAAGGCCTCATGCATGCAAGGCAAGCGCTCTACCACTAGGCCACATTCCCAGCCCTAGTGTTACTTTTTAAAAGCTAAAAAAAAAAAGCAGTAGGTCAAACAAAATATAAGTGGGTAGCATACAGTTAAATTTCCTTTTTGACTTGGGGACATACTTTGCCAACCCTCTGATCTTGTTTAAATGGGACTTTGTTGCTCTGATAGCATGTAAGCCATGTTTTTTTTTTAGAAAAATTATGAGTCAAAATATATGTAGGATCCATTTGTGTTTTGCCATAATAGTGCATTAGGGGTAGTTCTAGAAGATACTTTTTGATTCTGAATTGTTACAAAGAATAGAAGATAAAACCATTTCTCCCAGAAATAAATTTCACAAATGCTTTTGTGTGTGTGTGTGTGTGCACGCATGTGCATGTGTGTGCACGCTAGTGCCAGTGCTGTAACTTGAACTCAGAGCCCAGGCACTCTCCCTGAGCTTCTTTGACTCAAGGCTAGCGCTTTGCCACTTGAGCCACAGCGCCACTTTCAGCTTTTTGATAGTTAATTTGAGACAAGAGTTATTCAGATTTTCCTGCTTGGGCTGGCTTTGAACTGTGGTCCCCTCAGCTTAGCCTCTGAGTTGGACTCCAAGTGTGAGCCACTGGCACCTGGCTTTGAATCTGAAAAAAAAAAAGTGGGATAATATCTTTATTTAATAAAGTTATTTGGTTATAGGAACTTCATTTAACCCGTGCAGATTGTGACTTGATGAGAATAATTTGCTAATTTGAATTTTCTACTAGCAATTAAATAATTTTAAATAGAGAATATTTAATATCTGGGTCAAAAATTTTATGTGGGTCATATTTGCCAGAAATGTGCCTTTTCTGGCTTCCAACTTAAATATATTTGTGAAAACTGTCTCTTCGAAGAAATTTTACATAAATTATCTTTAAGCAGTCGCACAATTGTTTCCATTCAATGTGTCAATTTATGTGTACAATTCATCTCGATCAGAGTCCTCTCTCCCGTCATTCTACCCCGCTCCTCTATTCCAGTCCCAACCATCTTTAAAATTTCCTTGCATCTTATTGCTTGGATATCTCACATGGTAGAGTACCTGCCTAGCAGGTATTGGGGTCTGAGTTCAAATTCCAGTTTTTCTCCCAAAGTTCATGCTGAAATCTCATGTTCATTATAAAGTGAGCTGTTAAGAAGGTAGGCTCTCAATAGGGGAGAAAGTGAATTTGTCTGTGGTATGGGACCTTTGGGAGGTGAGTAATGTTAAATGACACTCTAAGGGTCTGACTTGGAGGGGGTGTGGCTTTAGAAGGATAGGGCATGAGACCCGACCCGTGCTGTCCTGGCTTACCGAATGATGCTGTTACCACCTTGGAGCTCTAGGGGGCTCCTCCCCAGACTAACGACTCAGCAGGTATAGCTGCCTAATCTTGTATGTCCCTGCCTTCAGTGACAAAGCAATAGACTAAGACACTTAGCCTTCTTTTCCCACTTACATTTGTAAGTCTGGACTATCTAAGGTATTAGAAATATAACATCTAAAGTAGTAAGCGCTAACACTTCAAATGTACGTGATTTCGCACAATGTCATCTCAAATATATATATATATGAAAGTAATACCAGTGCGTCCTTTGCTATTTTGCCAGCAAGTTGGCTGCAAGGCGGAATTGTGTTTGCAGATTGGCTCTTGTTGATACATTTGATTTTGAGCTAAGGAGCCATTGAAGTGTCAGTTTTTTGGTGCCAGTCTTAGAGCTTGAACTTAGTCTGGACACGATCCCTAAGCTTAATTATATATATATGGTGGTGTACAGAGGGGGTTTGCCATTTCATGCCTCAGGTAACGAGTACCTTTCTTTTTGGATAATATCACCACTTCCTTTTTTTTTTTTTTTGTCAGTCATGGGGCTTGAACTCTGGACTTGGGCACAGTCCCTCAGCTCTTCAGCTTAAGCGCTCTACCGCTTGAGTCACAGCGCCAATTCTGGTTTTCTGGTGGTTTATTGGAGATAAGAGTCTCACAGACTTTCCTGCCCAGGCTGGTTTTGAACCGCGATCCTCAGATCTCAGCCTCCTGAGTAGCGAGGATGACATATGTGAGCCAGCAACGCCCAGCTTCCCCTTCCTTTTTCTCTTCCAGTTTTTCCTTCCTGTCTCTGCCCACATGTTGTTTCTTCTTCCACCTCCTCCACCTCCTCCCCCCTCCCCCCTCCTACTCCTTCTTCTTGTCAGTTGTAGGGCTTGAACTCCACACTTGACACCGTCCCTGAGCTTTTTTGCTCAAGGTTGGCATTCTACCATTTGAACCACAGCTCCACTTCCAGTTTTCTGGTAGTTAATTGGAGATAAGAGCCTCTCGGACTTTGCTGCCTCAGCCAGTTTTGAACCATGATCCTCAGATCTCAGTCTCCTGAGTAGCTAGGATTACAGGTGTGAGCCACCGGTGCCAGCTGTATTGTTCATTTTCAGTGTAGTACCAACCACATGCCTGAGCTCTTTTGCTTAAGGCTAGTGCTCTACCACTTGGACCACGGCTCCACTTTCAGCTTTTTGGTAGTTAATTGGAGATAAGGGTCTCATGGGCTTTCCTGTGTGGACTGGCTTATGAACCACAAACTTCAGATCTCAGCCCCCTGAGTAGCTAGGATTATAGGCGTGAGCCACCAGCCTCTAGCTCATTAATACTTTTTTTTTTTTTAAAGAATGAAGCAGAAATGTCCACTTCAGAATTTACCTCACCCCCAAACTCTCTCCCCAGTCGCTCTCCACCACACTTGTCCTTCAGCAGCAGGAAAGCAGCTTAAGGTTGTGACCTCCTTCAGATAGGAGAGGAGGAGGCGGCAGACACTCGCCCAAGTGCTGGGAAGAGCAGCAAGTGCAGATGCCCAGGGGAGAATTTCTTGCCTTTCAACTCCATTGCCAGAACCTTCTTAAGACAGGGCTCACACATTATTCCACAGATGTTTGTTGATAGAATAAAATTGAGATCACAAAAAGAAGTGTAAAAATTTTCAGGGCTGGTGGGATCTGTTTAATATTGGGTCTCTGATCTCAGAGAGAGAGACAGAGAGAGACAGAGACAGAGAGAGACAGAGATAGAAATAAAAGCAGACAGGCAATTTTTCCTTCCATCTCAATCAGAGTATTTCAGAGATGAAAAGGATCCCAGCGGTTGTTCATTTTCCTTGTTTTTTTTTTTTTTTTTTTTTTTTTTTACAAATAACAACGGAATGATTTGCATTTCTTCCTGTCTGAACCCTGATTCAGTAACATACATTCCACTTTGTTTTTTTTTTTCATTTTGAACGGCATGAAGTTTGTATCAGATACTGCTCTTCTCTCGGCTCTCCGGGACCTTGTCATTTCATGAATATTTGGCTGTGAAGTGTCGCATTTTGCTGGGAGATGGGGGGGGGGGTGGGCCATGGCTTTGGGGTCTTTATACTTTAATCCCGAGTCTTACCACAGACTTCTATCTTCTGAAGTGGGTCCCTGGAGAACCACAAAAACTGCCAGCACTGACAATCCTGCCAGGGCTGCTTTGATGAGTGCAATTAAAAAAAACAACACATGGATTATTCCCCCTGTTTCTCAAAGCTACCACACACTAGTAACTCTTAAGGAATTTAGACAATCTGGGATGGTGATATCAAGGCTCCTGTTGCTAAATGCCCCATGGAAGAGATGTGGGATTGTGGTGAAGTTCCAGGTCTTGGAGAAGTGAAAGACAGAGCCAGAGTCTGGTAGTGAAAAGTTTAGCTTCATGACTCTAACTGTTCAAGTCTCATTTCATGTCCAGTCGTGTTTGGCAGGTAATAGGCCCGTGCCTCAATAAAGACGTGTTGAATGGTGTATGTCTGTATCGGTAAAAGAGCATACTCTAAATGCTTTTGATTATTAAGCTAAAAATATGTCAAGCCAAGTGTTAGTTTCTCGTTGGTTGAGCAACATGAAATGAGTCATGTGCATGGCGTGTGGTAAATGCCGGAGGCATCTATCCCATGATCAATGCTGGAATGTGCATCAATTTATAGGTACATGTGAGTCTTCAAACATCTGTATTTGTAATGTATAATTGTAAAGCAACAGTTGCTGCTACTATCAACTGATACTTAGTGGATATGTTAGTCAGCTCTCACGATGACCGAGAAACCTGAAACAATTAACTTAAAAGAAGGGACCAAGCTAGGCCTTGGTGGCTCCCATCAGTCATCCTAGCTACTCAGGAGGCTGAGATCTGAGCATCATTGTTCGAAGTCAGCCCATGAGACTCTTATCTCCAGAAAAATCTGGAAGTGGCACTGTGGCTCAAGCGGTAGAGCTTTAGGACAATTCTTTTTGAACTATTTCCCCCCTGTTATAGATCTCTCCTGATTTTTCCCTCCTGTCCCCACCCATAATATGCCCAGTTCATTTTCTACATAGTGTCTTTTTTAGTTCATTTTCTATGCAGTGTCTGGTGAGTTTCACTGTAGCATTTGTTCATCCTTTTTCTACCTTTTATGTGCCTTCCCTTACCCTCTCAAATACAAACAAGATAAAAGGAAAAGAGAACCCAAACAGTTTCCTTTTCTTGGAGTTCATTTCATAGAATATTACTTTATATGATCATCTGTCCATAGCTATTGAGTCTTTGCCCACTCTTATGCTTCACCTCCTTTGGAACCATTGATTTTTGTCTCATGATTTTAGAGGCTTCAATCCCTTTTTATTTTGAGTGTCTTGTGGCACAGTACATCATGACTAGAACACATGACAAGAAACGTCTTCATTTCATGGTAGCTTTTGTATAGGTTTTGAGGCTTGAGCTCAGAGCCTGGGCACTGTCCCTGTTTTTTATTCTTTCACAAGGCTTTTTCCACTGGTTCCACAGCTCCATTAATTGGATATAAGAGTCTCATGGACTTTCCTGCCAGGGCTGGCTTCAAATTGTGATCTTTAGATTTGAGCTTCCTATGTTGCTAGGATTACAGGTGTGAGCCACTGGTGGTTGGCTCAATATCCTTTTCATGGGGACATCTCCAATGACTGTTATGACTCCAGTGAATCCCTGAAGCTAGGCCACACCTCTTTCAGGGTCTCCTGTCTCTTAGTAGTGCCATAGAAAGGTGACCAAATCTTTATTTAACCTTTGGAGGCTGTCTCAGGGCCCACTATGTGTCAATCACCAGAGACAGAGCCATAAACAGATTACTGTATGATCTAGAAGGTGTGTGTGAATCAGACACATCTGGGTTTGAATCCCAGCTCTTTCCAGTTATTTGCTCTGGAACTGGGATATGCTAACTTCTCTAAATTTTGTCATCTGTGAACAGGAGAATAATAGTATATTTAACAAGGAGTGTTTATGAAGATTAACTGAAATACACAATTTTTGAGAAAACAAATTATTATTATTAGTAGTAGTCTAGGAAGTTTTTCCATGGAAACAGTTCAGCCACTATAGCATCTTACCACCAGAGGGCGGTATGCCCACAGTTTGGAATCTACTTTTCCCACACAGATGGCTACCTGCATTAAACACAGCATTCTTCACATAGTATGAGTTTAATACAACATTTAGAGACCTAAACAGCTTAGTCTAATATTTTAGAAGTGGCAGGTCCTAACTTCCAGGATCCTACTCAAGTGGCTATCGCTAGCAACAGTAATGAAGCATTCTGTATTCCAGATGTTGAAAATATTTTTGCAAATGAAGCCTCAGCTGGATGTGAATGTTTGGATTCTAACCGTTATGCCAAGTTATCTAAAAGTATCAGGCTGCTTTCAGGACTATTCAGAGTTCCATGCAGAGTTGGTCAAACTGTTAAACTCAGGCCTCCAATTGCAAGCTGAGGTTTACCTAAATTCTGTGTAACTCAGTAAGAAACACTGCAGTGGGCAGAGGATACATTCTTTCAACAAATATTTATCAAATATCTCCTGCATGCTCCTCTGTTGGGGAGGGGGTCAGCATTCAGCATTGTGCTAAAGAAAAGAAAGGGAGATACTAGTGATCACTATCATTTAGAAACAGATGAGATGTGTCAAGTTCCTACGCGGAATAGTAACGAATAAAAAAGGAACAGCTCAATGGACTGAAGCCAGAGAGCAAGGTTTGCCTTGTACCATGGGTGGCCCATGACTATTTGTAGGTCCCTTTGTGAGGTATGCTCCACTCCAACCTCCCCTATGGCTAACACGCTGATGGGTTGGGCTGTGCCTGTGTGATCTGCCAATGAGAAACATTTGTACCAGTGCTTCTCAACCATTATGGGATGGCGCCCAGGTGTGCTACTGAGAGCTGTAAGGTGTAAGGCAGAGGCAGTTTTCTTGTTACTGTGAATCTCAGCCTAGAAATCAGCAAAATTATATAGCCTGCTTTGTCATCCTGTGAGTCCTGTGAACTTTATTTTGCCCACACTGGTGTGTAGGTGCAGGTTGGTTCTTCAGCTTCTTGATATCAGCAGGCTTCGCGGGCATCTGTTCAGATGTTCAGTTACTCTGTGGTTCTTGGTTACAGTTTAAGTAGCGGCTTGTGGGGTATAAGAATAGCTTCTTCACATTGTAGTTCAGTGAAATGTGTGAGGCTGCCTTGGGTTCTTTGTACCTGCACCAGAAGCATCCCATAACCACTGCCGATTTGTATCTTCCTGCTTCCCGGGCCTCTTCCCCAGAATAAGAGCATCTTATTTGCTTTCAGATGCCTGGAGATTTTAATACCTCCTGGAGTTTGGCCCAAGGTGCACCCTGCCTTAGCAGTCCAATGTCAGAGATCTCGTAACTTCACCTTGAAGCTTTTTTTTTTTTTTTTTTTTTTGGGTCCGGTCATGGGGCCTGAACTCTGGGCCTGGGCGCTGTCCTTCAGCTCTTCAGCTCAAGGCTAGCGCTCTACCACTTGAGCCACAGCGCCACTTCCGGCTTTTTTCTTTTTTCTTATGTGGTGCTGAGGAATCGAACCCAGGGCCTCTGGCATGCAAGGCATGTGCTCTACCACTGAGCCACCTTCCCAGCCCCACCTTGAAGCTTTTTACTTCAAGCTTGGGAAATCCTTTGAAATCTAAGAATTTGCTTGTGATTGTTTGGGTAAATGCCCAGGAGTGGGATTGCTGGGGCATAGGGTTGCTCTATATTTAGTCTTTTGAGGAATCTCCATACTGCTTTCCAGAGTGGTTGAACCAGTTTATATTCCCATTAGCCATATAGTAGCATTCCTTTTGACCACATTCCCATCAGCTTCTGTTAATATTTGTTTTCTTGATAATGGCCATTCTAATTGGGGTGAGGTGGAATCTCAATTTAGTTTTTTTTTTTTTTTTTTTTTTTTTGCCTGTCATGGGGTTTGAACTCTGGGCCTGGGCACTGTCCCTCAGCTCTTCAGTTCAAGGCTGGCACTCTACCACTTGAGCCACAGTGCCACTTCCAGCTTTTTCTGCTTATGTGGTGTTGAAGAATCGAGCCTAGGGCCTCATGCATGCAAGGAAAGCACTCTACCACTGAGCCACCTTCCCAGCCCTCAATTTAGTTTTTTTTTTTTTTTTTTGGGTCCGGTCATGGGGCCTGAACTCTGGGCCTGGGCGCTGTCCCTCAGCTCTTCAGCTCAAGGCTAGCGCTCTACCACTTGAGCCACAGCGCCACTTCCGGCTTTTTTCTTTTTGCTTATGTGGTGCTGAGGAATCGAACCCAGGGCCTTAGGCATGGAAGGCAAGCACTCTACCACTGAGCCACCTTCCCAGCCCTCAATTTAGTTTTGATTTGCATTTCTTTTATGGCCAGAGATGTTGAACATTTCTTCATGTGTCTATTGGCCATTCTGGTTTCCTCTCCAGGGAAGTTTCTTTTTAATTCTTTAGCCCACTTATTAATGGGGTGGTTGTTTCTTTGAGGATTTGTTGTTGGGGGTTTAATTTTTTTGACCTGTAGATATATTTTTCATATGAGGCCATTGCCAGACCCAAAGAAGCGTAGGCTCCATTTCCCCTCATTTGTAATAATTAGTTTATGTCTAGGGTAGTCCTAGCAGAGGATCGCAATAGCTCGATAGCTATGTACATATGACCATTTAAAATGATGATAATTGAAATGAACTCCAAGACATGGAAATAAGAAGTTATTTGTTTCTTTGTTTTTGTTTTTAATGTACTGTGTGAAGTTATTTCTTTTTTCTTTCATTTTATTTATTCCCTTTTTGGTTTATTCCCTGTTGTCCCTGTTCTTGATTTTGGTATTCTCTGTCTTATTTATATGTTTATCTGGATTATTATTATTTTTTTCTGGTTCTGAAGCTTGAACTAGAGTCTGGGCGCTGTCCCTGAGCCTCTTTGTGCTCAAGGGCTAGCACTCTACCACTTGAGCGACAGCTCCTCTTCTGGCTTTTTTGAGTAGTTTATTGGAGATAAGTGGGCTCTCATAATAAGTGGGCTAAAGACTTAAAGAGAGACTTCTCTGAAGAGGAAAGAAGGATGGCCAAGAGACACATGAAGAAATGCTCAACCTCTCTAGCCATAAAAGAAATGCAAATCAAAACATTGAGATACCACCTCACCCCAGTTAGAATGGCTATAATCAAGAAATCTAATAACAACAGATGCTGGAGGGGATGTGGACAGAAGGGAACCCTACTGCATTGTTGGTGGGAGTGTAAACTTATTCAACCATTTTGGAAAGCAGTGTGGAGGTTCCTCAAAAGACTCCACAGAGAGTTCCCCTAGGACCTAGCAATCCCACTTTTGGGCATTTACCCAAATGATCACAAACAAGACCACACTAAAGCTACCAGCACAACTATACTTATTGCAGCATTATTTACCATAGCTAAGATATGGAGCCAACCCAGATGCCCCTCAGTAGACGAATGGATCAAGAAAATGTGGTATATATACACAATGGAATTCTATGCCTCCATCAGAAAGAATGACATTGCCCCATTTGTTAGGAAATGGAAAGACTTGGAAAAATTATATTAAGTGAAGTAATCCAGACCCAAAGAAACATAGGTCCCATGGTTTCCCTTATTTGCAATAACTAGTATACATCTAGGATAATCTTACCAGACAAGCAGAAAAGCTCTAAAGCTATGTACATATGACCATATAAGATGATGCTAAACAAAATGAACCCACACGTGGCTTTTTCTTTGTTGATGTTGTTTTTAATGTACTGTGTGATTGTTTTTGTATGTTCTTTTGTATGTTCTTCCCCCATGGCATAACCCCTGTTTTCACTGTTTTTATTCTGGTGCCCTGAATCTTGTCTATACATTTTTCCTATTTGGGGAGAGAAATGGAAATAACAAAATGCTGAAACACTGTATGTATCATTGTCCCAATGAGATATACAAGGCACAATGTTGAAAATGAACTTTACAACTTTGGAGCTGGGGAGGTGAGGAGGGAAGGTGAGTAGGGGAAAAACAAAGGAGGGGGTAACAATGCTCATGTAACTCATGAAATGAACTCCAAGACATGGAAATAAGAAGTTATTTGTTACTCATGTAACTGTAACTCCTCTGGACAGTATCTTTACAATAAAAAAAAAGTGTAAGAAAAAAAAGAGTCTCATGGGGACTTTTCTGCCTGGGCTGGTTTTGAACCGTGATCCTTAGATCTTTCAGCCTCCTGAGTAGCTAGGATTACAGGTGTGAGCCACTGGCACCTGGCTATACATTTATCTGATTTGGGGAAGGGAAGGGGAATAACAAAATGTGACAAAGGGTGAACCCATACAACAGCAATACTCACAAGACAACATGTTGGAAACGAACTGCACAACTTTGGGACAAGGGGCAGTGAGGTTGGGAGAGAAAGTGGGAGAAAACAAGGGAGGGGGTAACAATCGTTGACAAGAAATGTACTCATTACCTTACTTATATAACTGTAACCTCGCTGATATCACCATTACAATAAAATAAATTAAAATAAAAAAAATCTAGGAAGTTAAGGAATCTTTTATTCATGGTTTCCTCTAAAAAAATAAACACCAAAAAACAACCCCAATCCCCCCAATTCTCTCTGTTTTATCTAAATTCTCTATCTTTTGGGAAAGAAAATGCAGAATGAATAGTCAAGGCTATTTGATTTTTCTCTTTGCGGGATCTCTCTGCTTTCTTTCACCCCACAAAACAGGTCTATGGGAAGCTAGCTGCTTGAGCGTGTGCTTTAGAGGAAGGGTAGAAAGGTGAAAGTAAATACAAGGAAAACGTATTGGGTTAATATTTCAAATCTATTATCCTGCCATACCAATAATATAGTGCCGACATCTGTGAATGATTTATCTTTTTTATAAATTGGAGTGGTTTCAAGGTTATCCCTGTAATAAGTTCCATTGTATTATTCCTTTGTGTTTCCGCTCAATCATTTCTTCCTCGGGGGAAAGGATCGCCTGACCTCCTGCCTTTTCTGCTTTCACAGCACATTTATCTCCCTCTCATCAGATTTAATCTCATTCTGTTAAAGTCATGGTGGCACACACATGACAAAGTTTACTCGCTGACCCATTTTTAAGTGTACAGTTCAGTGTTATTAAGTACATGTGCATCGACACTAAGTACATTTACATCGTTGTACTACCATCACCATCATCCATCCACAGAGCTCTTTCCACCTTATCAGACTGACACCATTGTAGCTTTATGTTATTTGTGTGATTATCTGATTACTGCTTGTCTGTGTCAGTAGATTCTGACTATGTCTGCTTCTCCTTGTCTCTATTATTTTAGTGTTTGACAAAGTCTATAGCACAGAGTAGCTGTGGAATCAGTGTTCCTGATAGTGAGCAGCTCTCCTTTTCCTTCCCTATCTGCCTGGGAGGAAAAGGAGGGAGGCCTACACCTGTAGTAGAAACTGCTCACCTGGAGTGTCTGTGGTCTATGTTGTGCAGTTTAACAAGACCTAGTTGAAGAAAAAAAGAGTGGGCTAACATGGCAAACTGAAACTATCCTTGTCCCCTAAACATATTGATATATACACACAGTAAAATAAAAAACGCAGTATCAAAATGAAAGGGATGTAAAATGGTACATCAAAATTATTTATTTATTCCTCAAAAAATACAAGTGCAGCTACCAGATGAATGAACAATTCCACTTGTGGGCATGTATCCAAAACACCTCTCCTCCCCTCCCCCCCCCATCATTATCTTGAAGAGATGTCAACACTCCCACATTGACTGCTACACTATGCACAATAGGCAAGTTGTAAAAACAACCCAAATGTCCATCAACAGATGAATAGGTAAAAAAATCCTGATGCATACGAACAATGGAATATTCTTCTGACTGAGGAAAAAGGAAAAAAATTTGCCATATGCAATTACATGGAGAAGCCTGAAGGAGATTTGCTAATTGAAACAAGGACAGTGAATTCAAGTGTGTGTGTATCTCTCTCTGTCTCTGTCTGTCTGT
The DNA here is from genome assembly GCF_019054845.1 of Dipodomys spectabilis. Classification (NCBI taxonomy): domain Eukaryota; kingdom Metazoa; phylum Chordata; class Mammalia; order Rodentia; family Heteromyidae; genus Dipodomys; species Dipodomys spectabilis. The sequence continues at coordinate 13,924,996 of NW_024870834.1, read as the reverse complement.
CTCTCTCTCTACACGCGTGTGCACACACACACACACACACACACACACACACACATGAATAGAATGTTAAGTGCCAGGGTTTGGAGGAAAAAGGAAATGGGATTTGTTATTCAGTGCGTATAAAGGTCTGTTATGCAAGATGATTAAGTCCTAGAGACTGGCTCTACCACATATTACCTGGAGTTTACAATACTGCATTGTGTGCTTGAAAGTTCCAGAAGGTAGATCACATGTTAAGTATTCTTATCTTGGTAAGAAAACAAAAAGCTTCAAAGAATCCAGCAATTTTTTTTTTAAAAAATAAAGGCTTTCTTAGAAGGAATTACCAACAAGTAAAGCCACTTAAGGTATGCATTAAGATAGGGGAAGCAGATCAGCAGGCGTTTCTGTAAATACAGCTGGTGGTTGCTGAATGGACTGAAATGAACAATTCTAAAACAACTATGAGAATTGCAGTTACAGAACAGTATGTGAATGTAGTAAACATGAACATGTAGGCAAGATAATATAACTACAAACAGGAAAAAAAACGGAAAATGGGAGGAATTGTGAAAATACTGACGCCTTCTTCTTTCTTAGCAAACAGCAGGGTGAAATGAGCAGTAGTCTCTACCAAAATGACCTTTTACAAACTCCAAGCTTCGAACGGACTATAAACTCATTCCTTAATCTTAGAGATATCCTTTAAGAAATTAAAAAGTGAAGGAGCATTTATCCGAACTTCAATAGTGTCTTTAATGTTACTTTGGTTTCTTCTTTTAAAAATCAAAGTAAGTTTAAGATTAATACTATGTAATGAATGTGCAAATATAAACATTTTTATAGATGAGTGTTCCTTCTTCCTTCTCTGTACTTATCTTTCCTTATTACTGTATTTAGGGATGGTAAGATGTGATCCTTTAAACCTAAGATGAACAAGATACATTCCTGCTTGTGTCATGTGTATTCTTGCTTCTTATTTATTGCTGGTTCTAGGGCTTTGGTGTTGTCCCTGAGCCTTTTTGTGCTCAAGGCTAGTGCTCTGTCACTTGAGCCAGAGCATCACTTCCAGCTTTTTCTGAGTAGTTTATGGAGTCTCACAGACTTCCCTGCTTGGTCTGACTTTGGAACTCAATCCTCAGATCTCAGCCTCCTGAGTAGCTAGGAGTACAGGCGTGAGCCACCAGTGCTGGCTGTATTCTTCCTTATTACATTTGGTTTTGTGATTTTTTTTACACTGTTACACTTTCATAATAGGCATATATCTTTTTTTTAAACAAAATAAGTGATCATTTTTAAATTAAAAAATCAAAGAAAAGACTAGAAATTAATATGACAAGATAGAAATAGTTGTCGATTCTGCACAGTTAGTAAATTGGAAAATTATTTGACATCTCAGGATTTTTTCCCCCCTTAATTATCTTTCTTTTCTTTTGCCAGTCCTGGGGCTTGAACTCAGAGCCTGGGCACTGTCTCTGAGCTTCCTTTGCTCAAGGCTAGCACTCTACCACTTGAGCCACAGCGCCACTTCCAGCTTTTCAGTTAATGTGGTACTGAGGAATCAAACCCAGGGCTATATGCATTCTAGGCAAGCACTCTACCTCTAAGCCACATTCCCAGCCCTCCCTTTAATTTTCTTATTTTTTAAATTAAGTTTTTATTGTGAAAATACTGTACAAAGGGGTTACAGTTACATGAGCAAGGTAATGAGTACATTTCTTATCCAGCATTGTTGCCTCCTCCTTTGTTTTTCCTCTACCATCCCTTCCCACCTCCTCAGCTACACCCCCAGCCCCCACACTTTAATTTTCATAGAGGGAAAAATAAAAAGGAAGTATAAATTGAAACTAGTTTTTTGTTTTTTTTTTTGCCATGAAGATCTCCTTTATGAACTGCCTAAAAAGCTTGAGGACAGGTTGGCGGTCTGGCCAGAGTCGGTTGCTGGGTATGTCCCATGGAGTTGCTGAGGGACAGGCTCCCGTGTGACACACAGCCACTCTCAGGTGGCTGAGGAGAAGAATGACTCTGTCTGGGGGACTCAGACTCTTTCAAGGCTCCAGGAGAATCACAGAAGCTTCAAGAGAACAGTGAGACCTTATTCATCATTATAGTTGCTTAATGATGCCATGACTCAATGTTTCCCGTGAACCATCACACCTAGTAAAGTCTGAGAACACTCATAGGTGTTACTTTTTCATTGACCTTGTCATGAAGTTTTAGTCTCCTAAGCATCCAAAAAGAAAAAAAGGAAGTATGTTTGTGAAAACTAATGAAACAATAAAAATCTTATGCTGAAAACGAGAGCCAAATATGTTATATTAAGAGGAAGCGGATATTATGTCTAAACAATAGGGAAATCACAGGGCTGTTGTTAGCAGGGGCTGTATGGTAGTGAGGGTCTGACCACACACGCCCCATCCTTCCTTTGCTGCTCAGAGAAGGCAAGTAGGGCAAAACCGAAAAGTTCAATTCCCATGTTCTACACATATTTTTCTTCTCTAGGAAAATGTGGATCCTAAAACTGACCTTGTTGGTGGTGTCAGGATGATCTCTGTGTAGAAAGCAATGAACAAGCTCAATGGGGGGACATTATACTTGGAACACAAAGCTGAGACTTTTTTTTTCCCTCTCCCTACATTATGTGTTGTTGGAAATAGAGATTTCCACTTTGATCCGTTACCCACACAGATAATCGTTTTCCTTGGAAAACTTACAAAACTAGATATGGATTACATTTTGCTTGGAGGGAAAGGAGTGGGCTTCAGGGAAGCTCTAAGAGAATGTGAATGTGAAGGACCAAGAGTCATTCTATGCACCGAGATCTTGAAGACACTGGTCTGGTTCAACGTCCTCACAATACAGGAAAAGACATGGGGATGCAGGAGATAGAAAACTTGTTTGGGCTTAATTATTAGTTAGTGGCAATGCCATGGCCAAAGACTTTAGCACCTTAACTTAGAATAAGCACTTCTGCTTGTGGCATAGTAGATGACAGGCTTTGAGAGCAGTGAAGAGTTCCCAACTGGACTAGAGAAAGAGCTGACTCTGAAAACTACTGTCATTGTCTGGGGACACACACACACACACACACACACACACACACACACACACACACACACACACACACACACACACACACACACACACACACACACACACACACTCTTCCTTCTTGGTTCACCTGCTGATTGCCCAATTCTGGAAGCATTACTGAACAGTAACTCTTTTCTTTTCTGTGATGTCACCATGGGATCAGCATGGAAAAGTCCAGAATGTGTACATTTCTGGCCCCAGAAAGCAACCAAGGAAGAACAAAATTAGAGTTGGCACCAGCAAGTGAGAGGCTAAGGGGAAAGGTGCAGATTGGCAACTGGGGTGGTGGTGGTGGTACCACATTCAGAAACTCAGATGCTCCCTGCTTACAATTGCTGGACCGAGGAGAGTTAAGTTCAACATACTGTGAAGAAAGAAAACGGGTCACGAAGTAGTGCAAAGAATAAACACTTAGATCTACCGAGCAGCAGGCAGGAAGGAGCCGTTACTGGCTCTTCCAGCTTTTTAGACAAAGTGTCTGGCCCGAAGCTAGCGGATGTGTTGGCCACGTTTCCCTTCTGTGGGGATTGAAAGCCTGTGGGTTAGAAGCATGTGGTTCTTTCAAGAGGAGCCCCAGGCAGATGCTCTGACAGCAGTGGCCTGAGATTTGTGCTTTGACATATTAAAAAAAATATTCAGTCTCCACCTGTCCTTTCTTTCCTCACCTTTTTTTCCCTCCTTCTTCTCCCGGGTCTTCCCAGTTGCAAAGTCGAGAAAGCACTCATTTGAAATTTCAGAAGAATGAAGCATATAAAAAGAAAACGTGGCTGGGAAGGTGGCTCAGTGGTAGAGCGCTTGCCTTGCATGCATGAGGCCCTGGGTTCGATTCCCCAGCACCACATAAGCAAAAAGAAAAAAGCCGAAAGTGGTACTGTAGCTCAAGTGGTAAAGCGCTAGCCTTGAGCTGAAGAGCTGAGGGACAGCGCCCAGGCCCAGAGTTCAGGCCCCACAACCGGACCCAAAAAAAAAAAAAAAAGCAAACGTGATCTCATGGAAGAAGGATGTTTATCTACCCCAGCTCTGGAGAAGTTCATGCTAAGAGCACAATGTTTTTGTGCGCTGATGAGACAAACACCTGTGATGCATCGAATCAAGCACCTTGGGGATAAAGCATGGTCCTTGCCTTGGGGCCTTGAATTTTAAAGAGCTAGCATAGATGGAAAGTCTAATACTCAAAGTTACCTTAACATTGACTTTTTTCTTCTGATTTTGCTTGTTTGAACCTGATCTACTCTTTATATTTAGAGAGAGGAGTATGTTCTTGAAGATTTGAGATAATTGAGTTAAAACCAGTCTGTAGACATTAGGTGTTAGTAATGACTCTCAGAGAAAGACAGTCACTACAATGGATAGGTATGGATTTGGAGTATAGATTTTACTTCCTTGTTTTCTTCTAGAATCTATCTTACCACTAAGGCAGTGACTTTTCCATTAACCTCCTCTGGCTTTTATAGGGTGAACTTAAGATTCCCTCCAGGCCATCTCTCCTCTCAGTTCTCAAAGAAACGAATCACCATCAGGATGGACGTATGATAGGTACAAAAGTAGTTATTAAAGTAATAAGTGAGCTGGGCACTGGTGACTGACGCCTGTAATCTTAGCTGCTCAGGAGGCTGAGATCTGAGGATTGTGGTTCAAAGCCAGCCTGGACAGGAAAGTCTGTGAGACTCTTATCTCCAATAACCATAAAAAAACCCCTGCAAGTGGTGCTGTGGCTTAGTGTGCTAGTTTTGAGCCCCTGGGACAGTGCCCAGGCCCCTGAGTTTAAGCCCCAGGGCTGGTGCACACAAAAAGGTAGTATATGAATACATTTTAGCTTTAACACAAATGGGAATGCAGAAGCTTGGAGGTCTGCTTACTGCATAAGGTTGTATCCTAACAACCTTATGCAGAAGAAGTTAAGGAACATGTATATAAACACCGTGGCCTAGTAGACAGAGGGCATTCTCACTGTTGTGTGGTGAGTGTAGGTGTTCACTGTTAAGTCTCTGGATTAGATGATGATGGGCTGGAGTCCTTGATAAGATTTTTTTAAAGAAGAGTTGGAACAGAAGGGAGAAACATCCAGAAAAAGAGAAGAAAAGGAGCGGAGTGTTGCCACCAGAAGCTAGGATTGTTCCAAGACTGAGAGGCAGCAAGGTGTGTGGGTTATCGAGGGAACATTTGGGAGGTTAGTTTGGCTGTAGACATCTGAATTGTGACTGAACCAAGGAGGATCAAGAAGCCGGAAGAAGTCACAAAATTCAGTGCACCTTCTACCAAATTAATAAAATTGAGAGCTGGGGAGGATTGGGAGGGATGGGGGAGATGAATAGAAGGGGTGACATGAATTAAGAGGCAGTAAGTTTACAAATTGCTTGGCTGAATGGCAACTCCTTTGTACAATTACTTACAGAGAATAAAAAGCTACATAGAAGAAGTCAGCAGAGGCCAGACTGGGAAACACTGGCCACGTCTATCAATCATAGCATCTTTATCACAGGTTGCTCTAGTTTCCAGAAGACTTGTATACTGAGGGCTCACAGTTCAGTCACTCCCCAGGAAGGAAGCTACCTCATTCAATGGTACATCTTCCTGTCCAATGACTAGTTGATGTAGGGTGCCAAGCATAGGCCCTCTTGGCCCAAGCTGGATCCCAACCTCAGAGCCTCAACTGGGTTACTTCAGTTCAATGTCTTCCTCTGCCAAGTTCTTCTCCCCAGTCCACTTGCTGAAAGGAAAGCTGCTGGCTGGGGTCCTAGTGGACTGACCTCAGCCGATAGAGACTAAAACAGTTAAAGGAATGGACTCTGTAAATACATTAAAAACAACAGCAAGAAGGATAAAACCACTTGTGTCCCTATCTTGGGATTCATTTCACTTAGCATCCTTTTACTTGGTCACATGTACGTAGCTTTTGAGCTTTTCTGCTTGTCCTAGACATATACTAGTTATTGCAAATAAGGGAAACCATGGGACCTATGTTTCTTTGGGCCTGGCTTACTTAATGTAAGTTTTCCCAAGTCTTTCCATTTCCTAACAAATGGAATGGTGTCATTCTTTCTGATGGAGGCATTTCCATTGTGTATGTGTGTGTGTGTGTGTGTGTGTGTGTGTGTGTGTGTGTGTGTGTGTGTGAGTGTGTGTATATTTCACAATTTTTGATCCTTTAATCTACTGAGGGGCATCGGGGTTGGTTTCATAAAAACTTAGCTATGGTGAATAATGCTGCAATAAACATAGTAGTGCTGGTAGTTTTGGTATGACCTTGTTTGTGATCATCTGGGTAAATGTCCAGAAGTGGGATTGCTGGGTCACAGGGGAGCTCTATGTGGAGTCTTCTGAGGAGCCTCCATACTGCTTTCCAAAATGGTTGAACAAGTTTACATTCCCACCAACAATGCAGTAGGGTTCCCTTTTAGCCACATCCCTTCCAGCATCTATTGTTGCTAATTTCTTGATTATAGCCATTTTAACTGGGGTGAGGTAGAATCTCAATGTTGTCTTGGTCTGCATTTCTTTTTATGGCTAGAGAAGTTGAGCATTTCTTCATGTGTCTATTGGCCATCCTTATTTCTTCTTCAGAGAAGTTTCTCTTTAAGTCTTTAGCCCACTTATTTATTGAGCAGTTGTTTCTTTAGGATTTATTGTTGGGGGATTTAATTTTTTGAGTTCTGAGTATATTTTAGATGAGACTCTTGTCTGTTATACGGCTAGTGAAGATCTTCTCCCAATCCGTGGGCTTTCTATTGATCTTGCTAACTATGTCCTTTGTTATGCAGAAGCTCTGCAATTTCATGCAATCCCACTTATCCAACCTTTCTTTGATTTATTATCTGGGTCTCTATTAAGAAAATTTCATAACAAAATGTTTGTAGCTGTTGGCAATGACAGCTCCATTAATGTTGGCCGTGGAACGATGTTGGCATGCTGCAGAACTTTCACCAGTGATGGAGTGGGTGGGGATGCCCCTGAAAGACATGCACTCATGGATACAATCACTTGAGCATGAGGTAGATGCGGAGAATATGTAATTACGAAAATATTAACTGAATGGCTCTTACAGGGAGCTATTCAGTCATGAAAGAAAAACCGAGAGTGAGCACGGGCAGCTTAAGGCCATTGCTTTGTGAATGTTGGAGGTCCTTCCTGGTAACTGTCATTGTTCTTTCCTATATTGTAGCCAGAGGGATGGACAAGTTACAGAACACTGTCAGGGTTTAACTAGAAGAACTGGTGGTAGAGTGCTAAGCCTTGAGGAAAATAGCTTGGGGACCATGCCCAGGTTGTGAAGTACAGTCCCCAGGACTGGCACAATCAATTGATCCATTAGTAAAACTAAAGAAAATATTAAAAAGAACTGGTGTTGGGCAGAGAAGGTTAGATTTACACTGCAGTAGGAGCACCTTTCCAAGCTGAGCAAACGGAAGAAGACAGGGGACTCAGAATCAGCACCGGGATATCTAAATGGATGTAGTCAAAAATTTTTTCACACTCCCTTCATTCCCTGGGCCTGCAGAAGTGGCCTGCTCTGCCCAGTACTAATGGGAGGCTTTAGGTATTGAAGCCTGGGAAGAGGATGGTTAGAGTCACATTAGCAATAAAGTGAAGGATGTGGGGGATGGTGGGAAGAAATGAGGCTTGTGTTTCGGTGGTCACTAATGCTCCAGTGACTACTAGAGTGGGAGGTAATTTACTACGTTGATGGATGAGGCCTTGTTGCTGAAATAAATACGGTTTGTCTATGTACAGATTAGATACAGTAAATCTTACATATCCTCAAGATAGAATGTATTTTCCTTTTTCCTTTTCCAATTTCCATGTTCAGTTTTATTTCATGAAATAATAATAACACTCCTCACAACAGTGATTAAACTAATAAATAACATTGTGCATTAGGGCAGGAGAATAAAGAATGTACATTATAAATAATAATAGTTTATTTATGATATTGTCTCTACTCACCCTTTCTATTCTCCCAGCGAGGAGCTTGGGAATCTTCAAAAAGCTATTGAACAACTAATTCCCCCTTCTCTCTCTCTCTCTCTCTCTCTCTCTCTCTCTCTCTCTTTCTGTTTCTCTCTCTCTCTCTCTTTCTCTCTTACACACACACATACCCACACACACACACAAATAAGAAAACTTCCAAATGACAGTTCATAAAAAATGGTGATCCTAGGGTAAAAATCATTGATTGGAGATGAAGGATATTTATGAAATATATATCCTACTAAAACTGGTTTTATGAACCTCAAAGTCAATTTGAATCGTCTATGAGATGAAAATCTTAGTAACTCTCATTATTGGCTTCCAGGTTAAAAATTATTCAGATGGTTTTGTTTGGCAAAACTTCATTTGCTGTCAATTTCAGTGATTTGCACATGTCTGCATTCCTTAGACCAAACATTTTTTTTGTCTAAAAATGCCCTTTGAGGATCAAAAACAGTGTTGAAATAATGTATTTTGCTAATTAACTTTAAGGAAATTTAACTTTAAGGAAAACATAACTAATTTCTTTTACACTCATGCTTGTATAAATGAAGAAAGATTGAATGGTCAAAAGGTAGCTTTGATGTTATGAAGGGACTTTAAAGTCAAGGAGTAAATAAATTCAGCTTTATGAGAAACTCTTGGGGTCATCTATCTCATTTCACTGGGGTATCAGTGAAAACTTTTGTCAAGGTAGACCTTTCAGTGGACAGAAGTTTAGGAAGCACACAATGCATTTCTGTGAGTTAGCTATTTAAGGAAGTTTTGTTTCTACTAGTGAGATTGAGAAAGTATAACTCAGGATGACTTGAAGCCATTAGCTCTGGGACAGTTGTACTCCATGTCAGCATTAACTCCATTGGGGAGTATCATAACACATAGCTCCCTTGCTGTACCACGTGCTCAAAATTTATGAGTCAGTCAGTGAATGTGGGGAAAAGTGTACGTTCCTAGTAAGTTGTTGAGTGATGCCAGTGCTGCTGGGCTGGGAATGTGGCTTCGTGGTAGAGTACTTGCCTAACATGTATGAAACCCTGGGTTCAATTCCACAGTACCAAATACACAGAAAAAGCTGGAAGTGGCACTGTGGTTCAGATGGTAGAGTGCTAATCTTGAGCAAAAGAAGCTCAGGGGCAGTGCCCAGGCCCTGAGTTCAAGCCCCAGGAGTTCAAGCCATTGCTAAAATGTATTTTCTGTTTATAGGAATGTTGTAACAATATGGAAGTCTTCTAGTCACTCAAAAAGTGGATTCTGACTTCCATTTTATGGAGCAGAAATGTGACTCTCTTGCTCAAGGGTTTCCATGGTTTGAGATGGCTTCAGTGCCTCATCTTTTCAGTGGATGCATGTTTCTAGAGCCTGTTTAAATATGACCTCCTTCCCTGAGCTCATACAGTAGAATGTGTCTAATCTTTCTTTTTTTTTTTTTGGGTCCGGTCGTGGGGCCTGAACTCTGGGCCTGGGCACTGTCCCTCAGCTCTTCAGCTCAAGGCTAGCCCTCTTCCACTTGAGCCACAGCACTACTTCCAGCTTTTTCCTTTTTGCTTATGTGGTGCTGAGGAATCGAACCCAGGTCCTCATGCATGCAAAGCAAGCACTCTACCAATGAGCCACCTTCCCAGCCCCTGTGTCTAATCTTTCTTGCCCTTCCTGTCGGTTCTTTCTCTCCTTTCTCCTCTCCCCTTCCTTCCTTTATGTACAATGCTCCCGTTATATTCGGGATTATAGCAAAGAGAGACAAGAGCTCACGTATCTTTCAGTCTCAGCATCCAGTATCATGTCTGGTGTTGCTTATAATAATCTTTTTCAGCATATTGTGGTGACAATTCAAAACTGAGGAGAGCATTATTTCTGGATGTGTTTTTGAGGAGGTCAGCACAGGTTGAATGGATTTAGGTGAAGAAGTTTTACTCCCAGTGTGGCTTGAAGCCTGAAGGAAACGAATACAGATGGCAGCTAGTCTCTTTCACAAGAGCAGGGACAGACTGTTCCTTCTGCCTGGATATCCAGGCTTTCTGGCCTTTGGAATCTAGGACCTACACCAATACCCGTGGGTTCTCAGGTTTTTCAGTTTGGAAGGAAAATTACTCTGTTAGCTTTCCTGGTTATGAGGCCTTTGAACTTGGACTGGGCCACATGACCAGCATGCAAGCTCAGCTTGCAGATGGCCTGAAGTTAAGAGACTTTATAACTGGTATGGTGACATGAGCTAATTCCCCTAATACACCTCTTCTGATGTATCTATGTAACATTCTATTGGTTCTGTCCTTGAGAATCCTGACCAATATACAGGAAAACAGCCAAATGAGTGGGTTGAGAAATCATTGATTGCATTTGCTTTCTAAAGATAATTTTGGGTAATTTAGGATAAATGTTTAATCTCTCCAAGCCCCTGTTATCAATAGCTCACTTAAATAATATGCATAGCTTCTTAAATTGCACACTGAAGAAGTATCTCCCAGTATATTGTCCTAATCAGTTAGTCAAATATTAGGGCCAGCATGGAGGTCCTCATTCTCATATTTGTTCATTGTTAGCCTAACTAGCTTCCCTGAACCATGATCTGATTTACTAATATCCCTGGTAAAAAGTTTGCATACTATTCATATTTGCTATAAGGACATCACAGTATAATGGTTTAGATACTCTCATTTCAAAAATTCTTCCAAGTGTTCTTTTTAATATAAGATACATGGAGTAGTAAATATGCTTTTGGGTATTTTTCTAAATTTCATGGGTGAAGATTGAAAGCTGCAGCCATGTTGAGTGCCCAAATTTCCCAGTGGTTCAAAGTCTTCTTCTATTTCTTATATGCTATATTTCTTGAGAAATTAGAGGCATAAAGAAATAGCAAATACATCGAGAACTATGAATATGTGTTACATGACATATATATGTATATACACACACACATATATATTAATTTTTGATTTTGTGGATTTTATTTTTCCGTCTTGGCCAGATTTTCAAGATTAAATACTTTTGGTTGTATGGCCCACATTGACAGGAAGAGGTTGACTGATGGTGCCTCTTTACAACTTGCTTTGTATTTATCACTACTTTATATTTTCTGGGTCCTTTAGACAGAGATGTGGGAGCAGAACATCTTTGGGCTGTAGACCTGGGCTGAAAAACAGGAAGATATACAGATAACAGGATAAGATAGAATAGGTAACCGGAATTGGTGTCCTAGAATTTTTCAGCCATTTTATGTAGCTGACATAAAATATGACACTTCTCTAGGTTTCATAGAAGTGTGATTTCAATTAGATGAAATGAAAAGACAGCAGTTCTTTTTTTATTATTTTTGGCCAAAAGACATCATTTGCTATCATACTTAGTGAAACAAATTTATTCTTTCTTAGACATGCTTAAATTAATTGAACTCTTTCATTTTAAAAAATGTTGGGTGTCCTGGCTTCAAAAGAATTACCCAGATGATGAACATTTGTTTAAAGTGCTTTGCTACAAGTCATTCAAAGGTATCTATCTATGAAATGCCATATGCTATTAGAAGCAGAAATTCTTGTTTTGTTTGTAGACAATTCAATTATGGAAAATGCACAGAAAGAAGTTGTGAGAAGAATATCATTAAAAAAACCCAAACAGTTTTCTTTTCTTATGTATGTTTTAAAGAGGGATCGGATTGTGAGACTGCTGGTAATTGGTTGGAGAATTGAATTCTCCATTGAACAAGCATTTATTGAGATTGGAAAGGGTAAGAAGAATAGCATAGAAAACTACCTTGCAAGAATTTCCAGAAGGTTCTAAGACAAGGGAAGGGGGGAATTTGTCCTAAGTTAAGAACAACTGTCAAAGAATACCCTGTTACTTCATTTATTATTCTACTCAATGAGATCATTGTCCAAAATTTGCAGCATTTTCTGTCTGTCCTTTTCTTACCAATGAATGACTAAAGGAATTCCAGAAAAGAATGTGAAGATGGAGGCATTGGCTAGAATCTTATATTTTAATTACATCCATGCATATTTTATTTGAAGACGATTTCAATAATCTATAAACATGAGCCTCTTTTAACGGTTAAAGCCCTGGCTAGAATATTTCTCACTTCTCTTCTGTCATCCTCCACCCCTGTTCTCATAAACTGGGAAACTGAGGTTCAGAAGGAATAGCGATTTGAAGGAAGATATGCTGTGGATGTTGAAGGTAGGATTTAAATATCTCTCTATTTAGGCTTTTTAACATTTTACAACTCTTTTCTATTTTCTACGCAGGCACAGGATCTGACAGAGAGCACTAGATATACAGGTCAGGCCAAGCCACAACCCTATTGTTTTCTTGGCCAATCCGAATGTTCAACCTGTGTTTACAGATCCCAAGAGCAGTAGTCACCCCCCAGCTGCCTTTCTGGTTGTACCTTCTCCGGAGGACCTGATGAGAAACATAGTTAATAGTCTGAGTTTGGCTCTGTTGAGTAAAAGAACCTGCCACTGCCCCAAAGCAGAACAGAGTGTTTCAGAGTCAAAACAATGTCCTTAATGACTTGATAATTAAAACAACACTACATAAACACAGTTTAAATGTAAGCAGATTAGTTGGAAGGCAGGAAAAAAAAACCTCACACTCTTTTCAAATGTGCTGCAATTTGTTTAATTAGGGCAGAATCCTTTTTTTTTTTCCCTTAAAAAGCATCAACAATGGAATACTAAATGAATGGATAGGAGAAAGTAGTAATTAAACACGTCTCTGATAATAGCCCAGGAAGAAGAATTAAGCATGAATTGTCAAATCCATGGGAAGTTGGCATGGGTCATGTGAGAGGGGGTGGCTGGGAAAATGCTTGCGTTGCTTTTAGTTTGGATGCTCTTGGAACAAAGTCTTTGGCTCGGGGAGTTTGGGAGGAGATCCAGGGAAGATCAAGTGAAGGAAGTGAGGATATAAGACAGAGAATAACGTGTGTCAGGGAGAAAGATGCCGGTGTGGGCAGCTGGGACTTCATCCTACTGCAGACCCTAGGAGAGACTGTGAGACATACCTTAAAATTGTCCCACTGTTGGAGTGGGACACTTTCAGGGGCCCTGGGCAAGCTCCAGGTGCTAGACAGGGTTTTTCAGGTGAGATGCCTTTAGAGGTGAGAAAGAGAAACCTTGATCAGTGTGTAATTGTTGCCAGCTGCTGTTGACCTCAGAAATAGGCCAAGAGGACATGAGGCAGAGTGTAAGAGTCCCTGTGATGGATAGACTTATGAAAGACCTCATCCTTCTTGAGGCCCATAGAAATAGAATGCAAGGTGCAAGTGTCAGCCACGTAAGTGACTTTCACTTTAACATGGGACAGTTTCCTTTTAAGTGTTTACCACTTCCCCATGGCTCCACGCTGTGTGCGTTGGACCACCCAATTCTAGGAATTGGAGAATTATAATTTCCTTACAAATTATGAGTCATAATCTTTCCAAATATTTTAGAGTTATCCTTTCATCTTTTTGTGAACATCCTTAAATGACATTCTTTTTTGTTTTTAATGGATGGCCTCTTTCAGGAACTTTCTCTTCCCTTTTGGTTTCAGGTCCTTTGTTCCGGTTTATGTAGCAAAGACTGTCAGTGTTCATTTTCCTGATGGGAGTGGCCTTCAGGACCTCTTGCCCTTATGGCTTATATGTCCCATAACCAGGTCTTTCTATGGATAGCCAGGACAGCCATGAGACTATAGAGCATCATTTGGCCTCTTTTCTCCAATGTTGGTATGGTCAAATGAAGTTTTACCTATAGTTACTGCATTAAAAAATTATTATTATTATTTTTGCTGGGTGCTAGTGGCTCACACCTGTAATCCTAACTACTCAGGAGGCTGAGATTTGAGGATTGTGGTTTGAAGCCAGCCAGGGAAGGAAAGTCTGTAAGACTTTTTGTTTTTTTGGGTCCGGTTGTGGGGCCTGAACTCTGGGCCTGGGCGCTGTCCCTCAGCTCTTCAGCTCAAGGCTAGCGCTCTACCACTTGAACCACAGTGCCACTTCTGGCTTTTTTCTTTTTGCTTATTTGGTGCTGAGGAATCGAACCCAGGGCCTCATGCATGCAAGGCAAGCGCTCTACCACTGAGCCACCTTCCCAGCACCAGTCTGTGAGACTTTTTATCTCTAATTAACCACCAAAAAGCTAGAATTAGGGCTGTGGCTGAAGTGGTAGAGTGTTAGCCTTGAGCAAAAAGAAAACGCAGAGACAGCTCCCAGACCCTAAGTTCAAGCTCTAGGACTGGAACAAAAAATAATTCTTACATACATGCATTGAACATATTTGAAATATGCCACAATTTTGACAATTTTCTCCAAGTAAAATGTTGATTTCCTAGTTTTCCTTGAAGTTAGAAGTAGCAGTCTAATAGGGTTGGCCAGTGAGATATAAGCTAAAATTTGCTGGTGCTGCTTCTTACTTCCTGGAAGTCAGACATGATGTTTGGTAATATGACACTCATCTGGTAACTAAGAGGTAACCAGCATAAGAATGAAGGCCTGCGTGCTGGAATAGTGGAGAAAAAGTCAGAAGATTCTGTATACAGAATGGCAATTTGGGGCTTTTTTTTGCCGGGATTTGAAGTTTTTGCAAATAAAGACTTATATATGTTTAAGCCATTATTAACTAATTTCCTTCTATTTACAAAAATTACTTTCTTTGTGAGATATAGAAGCCCTGCCAAAAGTACCACTGGGGGGAAAAATCTTAGTATGCAATTGTTTTCTTGCAATTGTTTTCCTACAAGTGGCTAATTAAGCAGTCATCTAGAAACACAATTAGAACCAACAAATACAAAAATCTGAAGGTGTCCATTCTCCAGAGACCTAATTAGATATCTCATATCTTTGAAAAAAATAGACTATCAAAACAGCTACCTTCATGTCCTGTCCCAAAGTCCTTATTTAAAATGTCTGTAATTTCTCCTTAGAATGATTACTCTCTTCATTTAAATGGGGGTGGGGGGTTTGGGTGGAATCTTCTAAGACCACGTTCTCAAGCTCTCCTTTGAGCCCAATATACATTTAGCTCTAGGTACTCAGGAAGCTGAGATCTGAGGATCCTGGTTTGAAACTAGCCTGGGCAGAAAAGTCTGTGAGACTCTTGTATCTAGTGATCCATCCAAAAAGCAGAAGTGGATAGAGTGTCAGCCTTGAGTGATAAAGCTAAGTTCAAGTCCTGAGTTCAAGTCCCCATACTGGCACACACCAAAAAAGCACTTATCATTCAGATTTTGTTTGTTTTTATCCCCTTTCAGGAAAAGCTTCTTCTGATTTCCCCTAGGCAGGTCCAGTGTGTTGACAAGAGGGGATTAGGCTGCACCTACCTCAGAGACATCTTCAGCAAATGGTCCAGGCCTCCCTTGCCCAGAAGTGAGAGATAGGCAACCCAAACTAGGTAGTTCATTTGATTGTTTTTAAATTAGTGTACGTTATACAGAGGGGTATCATGATGATGTTTGAACACAGGTATAAAACATGCATTGGTCACTCCCTTTATTGCTCTTCTTGTTCCTCTTCTCCCCTCCTTTTTCAATTGATTTTATTATTCTCTTTTTGTACATGTGTAGTATAAAGTATTTTGAGCATACTCAACCCCTACCCCCGTCCCAACCTCCAAGTCATCTTGTACCTCTTTTCTTCCTGCTTGTTTCTCCTCTACATCAGGACTCTTTTAATTTATAGCTCTCCAACCTTGGATGAATTGTGTACATTCTCTGAGCATTGGTGGCCTAACAGGAATTAAAACGATATAGAAGTCATTAGTTACTCTGATGGTTTAATGAGATAATAGGCTCACTAGAAATGCACAGTCTATTTCATGGACAAAATCTTTAATAAGTGCCACTAGTTATTAAAAATTAATATCATTATGTATTAAGTTATGAATAGTTAACAATTACTAACAAAATACTATGTAGAGCAACTGCCTGGCAAGATTTTATTTTAGACGAATGTAGGAGATGATTTGTCTTTAAAAACAGGGCTTTCTGTCATTTTAACAAATATACCAGATAAAATCAACTTCTCGAGAGGAAAGCTTTGTTTTGGATCCTAGTTTTTGAGGTTTCTATCCATGGGTTGTTCTTTTTGGGTAGAAGGCAATGCAGCTTGTCATGGTGGAAGTGTGTGGTTGAGAAAGCTTTTCTTTCTTTCTTTCTTTCTCTCTCTCTCTCTCTCTCTCCTCTCTCTCTCTTCTTTCTTTTTTTCCAGTTCTGGGGCCTGAATTCTGGGCCTGGGCACTGTCCCTCAGCTCTTCAGCTCAAGGCTAGCACTTTACCACTGAGCCACCTTCTCAGCCCAGCCTGTTTCTTTTGTGGTAACCAGGAAGCAAACAAAGAGACAGGAAGGGGGTAGGAGGTGGTCCATTCAATGGCACACTCCCACTGCCCAATGATTTAACTACCTGCCCAATGACCTAACTTCCTTGTCATTAGGATTTACCTCCTAAATAGTGCCATAAGCTGGGGGACCAAGCTGTCAACACCTAGGCCTTTGACGACATTCATGATTTCAACTATAACAGCTTCCATGTTGTATTCTCAAATAAATAATTCAAATCACTTAGCCAGTATTGCCTTGAGTTTCTTGTTTGATCTGCTAGATGGTTTGTTTGGAAACCATATCCAAGAACATGAATTTGAATGTGGAGGTGCAATGAATCATTCATATTCAATGTCCTTCTCCTAGCCCATGTACCTAGATAGCACGTTCTCAAGAATTCTTCAGTTGTGTCTTTATATTTATGTCAAGTACAATAGGGGTCCCTAACACCCAAAGGAATATCACTTATGTCTAATTCTGTTCCTGCTTGGGCTAGAACAGTGGAAGAGACTTGGTGATCCTGGAAGAGCAAGTTTGCTCAATACTTCTAACCTTTGAAAGCTTGGCTGTTAATCCACTTTGGGCCTTTCAGAAGGAGGAGGAGAAAGAGGGAGGAGGAGTTCTTCATTTTGTTCCAACTAGTTTACCCTGGGTCTGCAGCTGGTTAGAGTTTCTAAGAGGCTGTTAGTTCCAATTAATTTGGTATATACTTCTGTATGTATGCTTGATGAATTTAGAGGCAGCAATGAATTTATCTGTGCACCAGCCATAAAATTTCCATTACTTTTCTTAATGAATTTTACATTTGATTTTGAAAGCTTTTAAAGAACTTGCTCATTTGTTTTTCAGGGCTTCCCCCTCCTTCTATCTATTTAATTTGTATTAGAATAAAACTTTTACTTGGAGAGAGATTGGGCATTCCTACAAGGCCAGGGTGACATTTTCCTCCCCAAAACTTCAAACACACACTCTCTCTCTCTCTCTTTCTTCAGCTCCCAAATAGGGTAAAATAGGAAGTCCATGTTGAAGAGCAGCCCTTAGTGGGTGGAGCTACATATGGGAAAGTGAGAGAATTTTGGTCTCATAATATAATGGAGTTCAAAATTTCTTATTTCCTATTGACAGTGTAGTCATTGTAACATCATGTACAATGCATTACTCTCATGTTTCCAAAGGAGGCTTTGCCTTTATGTTGAAGAAAACAAAAGGAAGAGGTAGAATGGAGAGAGAGCACCCATGGACCTTGGAGCAAGCAGCCTTTCTTCTGGAATTTATAGTACTTTCTAGTGCCTGAGAGAGAAAGCGATCTCTGCTTTAGTTTCTCTAGCATCAAGCAGGGCCATTAATAATACAGCAGGTGTTCATGTGGCCTAGGCACCCTGTGGGTGTATTCTAAGTGTCTCTCATGACCTGTGAGGTAGAAACTCTTACATATGAAGAAAGGAAGACAAGCAGCTCCCCTAAGACATTTACCACCACACCCTTAGGACATCTTGTCCCAGCTAGGTGTGACAGGTGCACACCTGTGATGCTAGCTACTCAGGAGGGGCACAGCTGAGGATTGCCGTTTGAAGTCAGATAGGACAGAATAGTCCGTGCGACTTTTACCTCCAATTAACCATGAAAAGGCAGAAATGGCTGAAAAGGTAGAGCATTAGCCTTGAGCACAGAAACCCAGGGACAGGGCTCAGGCCCAGAGTTCAGGCCCCAGAACTGGAAAAAAAAAAGAAAGAAAGACAACTACGAAGGAACATCCTGTCTGACTCACACTCCTCTTCTCTCACGTGATATTTTCTGTGGAAAAATAAAAGTAATAGCTGTGAAATTCATTTCACTTCTTTTGAAGGACAAATGTTTCTGCTTATTGTGCCTCCTTGAAAATTAAACATCTTTTTTTTTTTAAATTTAATTTTATTTTATTTGTGAACATACTGTACAGAGGGGTTACAATTACATCTGTATAACCTTTCAACATCCACTGTACAGAGCTTCTGCAGGATTGTATATCCTACTTCTCACCTCCCCCCTCCTTTTCTGGATTACAAGAGCATTGCATTCGTCCAAAGGGTTGCTTCTATTCCCAAGAATAGGGAGGATAGGAGAGAGTTTCCTCAGAGCAAGGGGTGTGCTAACATTACATTGATAAATACCTTTCTGCAAGATTGTCACAATTTTAACTGCTGCAGCTTGCAAGGTTGGCAGTGTCATCCACCCAAGGTGATTGTTTCCCAGAGAGACTGAGTTGCCTTAGATCTGGCCATGTCACTCCAGGAGCCCAACCCTCTCTCTGCCTCCATTTTTCTAATCATTTCCACCCTGATTTGTTGAGGAGCTATTGCTGTCAGTGAAAAATAATGAGAGCTCCTCTGCTTACCCCTTTCCTCTGGGTTTGTGACCGGCATGGGGAGTCTGCATTGTCCCCCGGGCCCTGTCTATGAAGGTGGAGGGGGCTGTTCTGTTCCACACTGCTGTGCAGGTAGGAGTCTTCTGAAGGCCTGTTCAGATAACACATAATAGAAAGGAAAGGAGGTCAGGGTTATTCAGGAAAGCTGTGTTCACCTGGACCTGCTGATGAGAGGTGCTGACATGTTCCCCTGCTCACCCTATCAGAACTATCCTCATGGTTAATTTCTATCCCAGTTTGCAAAAAAAACTTTTGACTTGGATCTCTGTGAAGGCTTGTTTTTTCCAGTAGAGGGGATCAGACCACATCCTTCTCATTTGTCCCCCTATATTATCTTCACAGCAAAGGGTGCATCCACTAAGGGCTGCTGGGTAAGGGTCTCTTGGGAGGACAAAAATGTTTTAAAGGGCCAGGGCTCTGAAGGGCCAGGTTCAGCTTCACATGATAAATCATTCCTTGACCTCAATTTTTCCTATCACAGCAGGACCACCTGTGAAGAATGCTGACTCTAGAGTTCTGCCAGCAGGAGGTATAGAGAGTTGGGAAATTACCTCTGAACTCATGAGAGAATGATCAAAAAAGCCTTTTGGGAGTGGCCAGGTGCTCACTTGAAAGAGTAGGCTGGAGGAAGGGGCGACGATGCTTGGAGAATAGAACTTGTTATGTTGCTGTTGGGGAGACCCTTCTGACTCTCATGGAAGTCTCAGATGCTCACTTCCTCTCTCCTCATAATTACTTGGTATCTCAGGCTTAATAGATGTGTGGTTCCTGGGGAGAGAGAGCTCATATTTGACAGGCTGACCTTGACCCAAGCTTGTCAGGGAGATGCATTTCCAGAGATAAACGTTTTATTAAGTGACTGGCAAAGTCTTTCAAAGGATAGCTCATCGATATGGGAGATTATTTATTTGGGTGTCTGCCTCTCACCTTGTCTCCTAGACATACAATAAATTTCTAGATGGCTTGGCTTGCATCTTTACATCTTCAGAGTCTGATAGTCGACACTCTGCAAATATTCATTAATAATAACATTTACTTAATTACTTTTAAACGGTAGGTGAAACTTCTATTTTTCATTCATTCATTCATTAATTATGTTTTGGTGACAGTTCTGGGTCTTCAACTCAAGCCTTACACACTTTCTTGACTGTTTCTGCTCACAGCTGCTGGCACTCTACCACGTGAGCCATGTCTCTAGTTCTAGCTTTTTGCTAGGTGGTTGGAGGCAAGTGCCTGAGGGGTTTGTCTGGCTTGGCTGGCTCTGAATCTCCATCTTCACGTCTTGCCTCTGAAGTAGTTAGGATTCGAGGTGTGAGCAGCTTAAACTTTTATGCTGTCCTTGTGTTTTCTGCAGCTCTCTTTTTTCGTGTAATTCACCATCAGTCTTTGACATCTTTTTTCCTAATAGTATATATTGATCTATCCCATTATCTTCGTAATGACTACCGTCAATTCACTGATTTTCTATAGTATCCTTACCCAATTACTGAGCATGCAGGGTGTTTCTACATTTTTAATTGTTGCAGAGGGTGTTTCAGAAAATAGACATTTATGTTTCTTCTTGCATAGTTTTGGAATAAGTGCTTAAAGGTGTAAATGTATAAGATAGTACCAGTTGCCTTTCAAAAATGGCAGCTCACATGCATACCAACCATGTGTGAGAGCGAGTAACCATTCTTCACAAAAACATGATTAGTCATCACTTTCTTCATAATGTTGGGAATCAGCAAGTACTTGTAGATTTGTCCATCTAGTAGGGAACACATTTACTCATTTCTGTCAGCTTTGTATTTATCTAATTATGAGCTGGTTAATGTGTATGGGCTTTGTTACTTGTACGGGCGATTTTACATTTCCAGTGAATGACTTATTCAGAACTTTTGCTGGTTTCTTTTGGGTTTCTTTCTCTTTCCTCTTCCCTCTCTCCCTCCCTCCTTCCATCTCTTTCTCAGTCTTCCTTGGCAGGTGTGGTACAAGGAATCTTAAAAAAAATTTTTTATTGTAAAGTTACTATACAGAGGGGTACAGTTACAGTAATGAGTACATTTCCTATCGAGCATTGTTACCCTCTCCTTTGTTTTCCCCTTACCATCCCTTCCTCCATCTTCCCTCCCCACCCCCCCAACACTTCCCTCCCCCCACCCCAAGTTGTAAAGTTCATTTTCAACATAGCGTCTTGAACGTCTCATTTTTACAATGGGTCAACCTGTATCCTGGTACGAGGACTCTTAATCAATGTTTTATTCTTGTCACATTTGTTAAAAATTTGTCAAAGTTTATCAGTTATCATAAATAAATTTTAACATTTTAGTTAGATTTGCTAGTCTTTTCCTTTATGATTCTGTTTTATGTCAGATCTAAAAAGAAGTTTTCGGTTCAAGATTATAAACACAATTGGCTTATTTTTTGTTCACAAAGACATGGATGATATTATCAATATCAAAATATTTGATCCATTGGAATTTTTTTTTTTTTTTTTTACCATACCAAGAGTCACAAAGGCCCTAGATTTAGTTTTTCCAAAACTAGTTTTCCAAAACTCCTTCCCTCATGGACTTGAAATGACATTTTATTATATATTAACAAGTTCTTGTTTTTCTTGGGAGGTGATACATGACAGCGTATTTAAAAGAGGTCAGCATGTCCTTTTCCAAAAACACTCTTTAGGATGAGTCCTTTGAAATTGTTCTCAAATATGGAATTGAAGACTCCAAAAACTCTCCTACAAGATAAGACAAGAGAAAAAGGAAATAGTCTGATCTAAAGACTAGGCACTATGACTATGCTTAATGCTATCTGTGGTTTCCGTAATAAGACGGGGTGAGGTTTGCCGTTTGAAAAGCTTCCTAGAGAAAACATAGCTCCTGCAGTGGCTCAGGTTTCTGTTTGGAGTTGCAGGCCTGCTGCGTTTCTCATCCAAGGTCCCGTTTGTCCATGTGTGTGCTCCCCTCTACCCTGTTCCCCCACCTTCCTAGGGTCAACATTGGCCTCCCTCCTGGGGGCTATGCAGGATTCCCTGCTTGTGGAGTTTGGCTGAGTGGCAAATACTGCCTTCTACTCACACCTTTTCATTCTAAATGAAAAGGCTTTTGACCCATGTCTGGTGCTATTTACTCTACCATCGTTTGTCCGCCTTAAAGCGGAGGACTTGGCTTACTGAGAAGTTATTAAATTAACCCAAAGTCTAAACACTAAGAAACAAATGGCTATTATGTCCCAATCTCAGGGAAGGGACCCCCTACCCAGGAGAGGTATGTTTTTAGGGGATATTTCTTTTCATAACTCCCCAAATTTGAATTCCAGACTTCCTCTTGGAAGTGTTAACTAAATACATGAGTCTGGGAAGTTTTCCCCTTTTGCTCAAAAGATTCTAGGTCCTTCGACAATAATTTGATTGTTTACATCCCGTAGGCCCATCATGGAGAACTTAAATTTAATGTCTCCGGCAGGGCTTTTCAACATGGCCCTTTCACATATAGTTAGATGAATTAAGAAAACAATAATAAAAATTCAAACTTTGTACCATAGCATACCAGAGATGCAAGAGGGGAAAAAAGTTAGCTTGTAAACTTCAGCTTGATTGTCAGAGCGCTCTAATTTCCTTGTGTCTTTCCAGTCCCAGAAAAAAAAGAAAAAAAATTCCCTAGGGATTTCTCTAGCGCTCTTCATCTGATGCTGTCAAAACACTTTATACCCGCTGTCCAATTAAGACTCTGAACACCTCAGTGTGAGTGGAATCCTCAGTGCCATAAACTTGACAAAACAGAAACGTGATTCTCTGAAAGTCTAACTAAATAAAATAGCTCTGAACTGAATTGAAGACATGGAAAAGTTTGCATTTTTTGGTCTGGTGGTTCTCCTGAGTGTCTCTTAGAGCAACTAGATGGTACCACGATGAATTTGTAGGAATATTTGAGGGGTAGAATTGCAGAGAAATTTCAGGCAGAAAGGATATCAGCAAAGGAATTGCAAGGCCAAGAAATAAAGAGAAAAAAACCTAAGGGCCTGTTGTTGGCATAATGTAGATACCAGTAAGCATGTGAGTAGAGAGGAGCATGGTTCTTTGGACAGGCTGGGTGAGGTTCTGAAAGGAAATGGAGAGAATCCAGAGTCTTTAATGGTGTCAGGATTCTTAGTATGTTTCTTCTTCAATTCTCAGTCCAAAATAAATAAAAGTCTAGTTTACTTCTTCCCACTGTTTGCTATTTACAGATAGACTTCCACCACATATGGTCATAACTATCCCTTACAAGTTTTGTGAAATGCCATCTGGTTGGCCTAGCCCAAATCATTTGTTCATCTTAGAATGTTCAGGGGCAGGAAGGAAAGAGAATCTATCAGCTCCCAGAGTGAGGCAATACCGGGCTTCCTCAAAGCATATGATGAAGTGAATGTGCATAGCTAGAAAAAACCAAAAAGGAAACGGTCCAAAGAGTTGCCCTTCAACATTGGCTGTTCTTGCTTGGAACCAAAGTCCAAAAGTTTAAAGTGCGTGCCATGTAGACTGTGTGGAGATAAGTACACCCACGGTATGTCAGGGAATCATGGAACAGATCTGTGCTCCCTTTTCTCCATCCCTTTCACCTTTCTCCATCACCAATTTCTTTTTTCTTTTCTTTTTTTTTTTGGTCGGTCGTGGGGCTTGAACTCTGGGCCTGGGCTCTGTCCCTCAGCTCTTCAGCTCAAGGCAAGTGCTCTACCACTTGAGCTACAGCGCCACTTCTGGTTTTCTGGTGGTTTATTGGAGATAGGAGTCTCACGGTCTCTCCTGCCCGGGCTGGCTTTGAACCGCGATCCTTAGACCTCAGCCTCCTGAGTAGCTAGGATTACAGGCGTGAGCCACCAGCGCCCGGCTCTATCACCAATTTCTTAATGTCCACTTTGGCAGGGGACTTAAGCTGGACAAAGTATATGTAGGTATACTTCTAGCCCATCTATTTTTTTTGTCAGTAAGGACAAGAGTGCCATTGTGGAGGAGATAGAGCTGAGCAGAAATAGCTCTATTATTTATTTTTTCCTTTTTCATGCATTTTTATTGTTATTATAAAGATGATATACAGAGGGGTTATAGTTTCATATGTCAGATAAGCAGCACATCTCTTTGTGAACAATGTTGCCCCTTCCCTCACTCCCTCCCAGTTTTTCCCTCCTACTCCCACCCACAGTTGTAGAGTTCATTTTCAGCATGATGGTTAGTGAGTACCACTGCCGCATTTGTTCACTTTTTGTCTTACCATTTCCTTGCCCCTACTTACCCATCCAAAGACAGGTAAACAAACAAACAAGACAAAAGGAAAGGAAAACAAAAATAGCAACTCTGTTTCCATTTCCTGAGTTCATATTGATGCATATTTTGTGTGAGCAGATGCACATAACTATTGTGCCTTTGTGTTCCTTTCCTAAGATCCTTCTTTGGTCTCACTGTACGTGAATGCCTAGAGACTTGTATAATTTATCATGTCCCAGTATACTTTTTAAAGAA
Organism: Dipodomys spectabilis; assembly: GCF_019054845.1. Classification (NCBI taxonomy): domain Eukaryota; kingdom Metazoa; phylum Chordata; class Mammalia; order Rodentia; family Heteromyidae; genus Dipodomys; species Dipodomys spectabilis. The sequence goes on along the minus strand of NW_024870834.1, from coordinate 13,900,780 downwards.
ACTATCCAATGTGTTGTAGATTTATAGGCACATTCTAGCTACCACAAATGAAGGAAACAGTGCAACCTATATTTCTCTGTGCTGGCTTACTTTGCTTAATATATTTTTCTCCTATAGGCATAACAAAGAGATTAATCTTAAAATTTCACTCCAATTTGCAAAAACCCCGCTCTTCTGTCATTCCTGAGACCAGAAGGCCTACCTCTGCCTGATGCTTCTCTATTCCTATGGCATATATATATATATATATATATACATATATATATATATATATATGCTCATCAATAGACATTCAGTTATTTCCTTATTTATTTATTCATTTTCATTTATTTCTCTTTTTCCTAGGATCTAAAGAACTCCTGAAGTACAATCTGTTTGGAAATTTGGCTTCAAAGTCTTATGTTTGGATGAAACCCAGGCTCAATTACTCAGTCACACAGATGTTTTGATGTCATACTTCTGTAGGTATGGCAATGCTGGATAATCAACTTTGAACTCCAGTGTTCATTCATTCATTCTGTCTGTGCCCTCTCCTATTATCATTCTGAAAGTGGGATTTCTTAACACTGTCTTCATCTCCTACCACTTAGTTCTGTGTATTTTAAATCTATATTCCTGTAATTGCTCATGTGGTCAGGATTTCCTGATTATTATATTTTCTAGTGTCAGGCTAGCATATTTAAGGTTGTAAGATCCCATAAAATGGGGACCCAGACTTTTTACTCAGACAGCAGGAAGGGCAAATGATACCTGGGGAGAGTGGTCTTAAAAATGGTGATGATGATTTGCAGATTGAGAAAACCTGTGGCTCCGCAGATCAGAGTTAAACAGTCCTGTATTGCTTTTAGAGTGTGCTGACCACCTACCTCTCCAGTTAAAAATCATCCTTCTGATATCTTCTCAATCCTGAACAGTATGTTTCACACAAGTGAAATCTCCAGGTACTGGGAATACAATTTCCTACGCTATACAGGGTTCTATCTAACATTACCATTTGCTTCTATTAACTGAGTTTTAGTAATGGGTTAAAGGATTTCTGTATTTGAGGTCTATTGAGCTCCCTGGCTGTGTGGGAAGGGACAGGTGCAAATTTTCTGCTATTAACCTAGATACTGCTTGTGCTGGTGAAATAGTATTTTACTGAGGGTTAGACAAGTATCTGGAGTAGCAGCAAGGACGTTCAGAGACTTAAGAAATACACATTACATTAAATGCTCTCTGCCATCCATCTCTACCTTTTCATTTATTGATACAGAGGGACTGATGGGATAGGATGGGTAGAAATGGCATTGAAGACTCTAATCCCCATCACATTGACCAAAGGATGCAGCTAGATATTGAGATGGGAAGATTAAGTTGAAGTTGCACCTGTTTTTCAAATGACAAAAATAACCTTTTTACCTTTAGGTTTACGTCATGTTTATTTTTTTTCCTTTTCTTTTTTTCTTCTGTCAGTCATGGGGCTTGAATTCTGGGCCTGGGCGCTGTCCCTCAGCTCTTCAGCTCAGGGCTAGCACTCTCCTACTTGAGACACAGCACCACTTCTGGTTTTGTGAGTGGTTTATTAAAGATGAGTCTCAGGGCCTTTCCTGCCCAGGCTGGCTTTGAGCCGTGATCCTCAGATCTCAGCCTCCTGAGTAGCTAGGATTACAGGCATGACCACCGGTGTCTGACTATCATGTTTATTTTCAATGAGTACTATAACTATTAACAAAAGTTAAGCATAAATATAACACTCAATAGTAAATTGAGATTCATCATGTAGGAGATTCAAACATGCTATAAAAATCCCAAGGCCCCATTTCTATTGCAGACACTCAAAACTAGCTGGTGACCTTGGCAGAATAGTTCAGATTGCCATCAGCATCTTTGTTTTCCATCTTATTTAGTGAAAGGAGTAAATACTATGCTTACCTTGCAACGCAGCACTGAGGGTATACTGGGTGTTGCTTACAAAGCTCTTCCCTGTTCAGAGCAAAGCCCTAGAGAGAGACTGGGCACTTTTAGCTCAGATCTTTTTCCTCTTCTACCATGCAAATTTGTAGTTCAGTTTAGGAATGGACAAAATATTCCTATAGACAGGCAGGGGCCAAGCATGTAAAAGCAAAGGAGTCAACATTGTTTCCTGGATGTGGGAGGCAGAGATGCAGAATGAGGACAATATTTCTGCAAAGGGCTAGATAGGCCTAGGTTATTTTTCTGCACACTTAGCCTTGCTTGCCTCTGGCCTTGCTCTCTACTCTTTGTCTCCAATTTACACTCAATTTTGGTTCTTCATCTCTCTTAGCTAATGTCAGGTGAGTAAAACAAAGATTTTGTTCATTTTATTAGTACAGACATGATAAAATTTTTTTCCAAAAGGACTCCTAAGAAAGGGATTGCAATACATAAAGAAACATAGAAATGGATGAGAATTAACTTCTGATCCAGACTTGATGAGTCACAACGGTGCCCGGGAGATTTTTGTTTCAAGGAAAGCTCAGCAGTGGAAAGTGCCGAGAACAGTGCCTGGCACACAACAGGCTTACAATAAAAATAATTGTTGCTATTGTTATTGTTAGTACTTGAGTTATTATTATCATCATTTTCACTTCCTTTCCTTCATCGAGTTCCAGGGCACTGTCACACAGGAGTATAACTTTTTCTTTTCTTTCTTTCTTTCTTTCTATTTGTGTGTGTGTGTGTGTGTGTGTGTGTGTGTGTGTGTGTGTGTGTGTGTGTGTGTGTGTGTGTGTTTGGGTCATGGGGCTTGACCTCAGGGCCTGGGAGATGTCCCTGAGCTCTTTTGTTAAAGGCTGGTGCTCTCCCTCTTTGAGCCACAGCTCCACTTCCGGTTTTGAGTGGCTAATTGGACATTCAGAGTCTCACGGGGGACTTTCCTTCCCCAGGCTGGCCTTGAATCCTGATCCTTAGATCTCAGTCTCCTGAGTAGCTAGGATTAAAAGCATGAGCCACTGGCACCCAGCTGAGGAATATAACTTTTTCTATTGGGGATTTCTCTTTGTATGGGAGCCAGGTGCTACTGCCTTCTTGTCGAAGGAAAATAGAATTTTAGGTGTCACATAGGTGTGGCCTATAGCAAGCCAACCCTTTACTCATTCCCTTTCCATGTTGATGCAAGGAAGAGTTCCCTGCCCCCTTTATAAGTTTCTCTGTGCACGTCCCAATGCAAATTCCTAAGCCTATGAAAGTATCAAAAAGAAAAATGAACTTTAGATTAAGGAACTATGCTGACCTCAACTCTCACTTAAAAAGGAACAAGGAAAATAGAACCTAAATTGGACATGTACACAGAGACAGGCAAAGCAATATTTCCACCAGATCAGATGCCATGAAAAACGGATGATATGATGGACAGTCAAGGGCTTAACCAACTCTCAAGTGTCTCAGGGAAATGGGAATCTGTCCTCAGTCAACTTTGAAATGGAAAGGTTCAGAAGTGATTTACAAGGATGGGGCTGATAGTCTTTGTATTTGAGTATAGCTTTTAATGCCCAGGCATCAAAGCTAGCATGATTCATGGGGTTGTCAAATGCCACTGTAGTTGACATGTCCCATTAAGGAACTCTAGCTGCTATCCTATTGTATCCAGTTTTTGTGATGCTATTGGTGGAGGGGGGGAGGGGGCTCGAATTTTCTCTTTCTAATGATCTGTTTTGTATCAACCGTGTCTTGTGATGTAGTTTTCTCTTGCTTAACATCTAGGGCCTGAATGACTCAAAGGAGGGACTGCCCTTCCCAGGACTAGACATTTCTAGTAAACAACTTGGCCTTGAATAAGTTAAGCAGTACTTTCAAATGTAGACCAAGCAGCCTAGAGCTTGCACTCTGACCACCTCTTGTATTGTTTTTTTTGAATTTTATTTTCTAGTCTTATCCCCATCAGGGCCACACACCAACAGCTAAGGACACCAACAGCTAGGGACAGCTCCTGCTCCTGAGCCCACTGAAATTATATACTTTAGCCAATTCTAAATTAGCTTCCCTTGTCCCACCTGCCGTTTCCAGTGGAAACCATAATAACTTCTTGCTCCTCTGTGTGGTACCTCCTCCCCTTAAAATCTGTATTTATGCGAATTATTTCTTCAATAAGTTATATTGTCTCCTGATCTACTGACATATCTAAATAACGGATAAAGCCTACCTTTTAAAATAGTTGTCCTCAGCTGGGCGCTGGTGGCTCATGCCTGTAATCCTAGCTACTCAGGAGGCTGAGATCTGAGGATCGCCGTTCAAAGCCAGCCCGGGCAGGAGAGACCGTGAGACTCCTATCTCCAATAAACCAGCAGAAAACCGGAAGTGGCGCTGTAGCTCAAGTGGTAGAGCACTCGCCTTGACCTGAAATGCTGAGGGACAGCGCCCAGGCCCAGAGTTCAGGCCCAATGAATGACAAAAAAAAAAAAAAAAAAAATAGTTGCTCTCTCCTAAAGTCAAATGGACATGGGTAAGAATCTAAAAGGGTAAATATGGATGTGTCTAAATAGTCTTGAATAAATTGAACGAGGTGACAAAAGTAACAGAAAAAAAGTAGGGACCTGATGCAGTAGAATATTCCCCTTGTCATGTGAGAATTAATACATGAATGAGCAATGGCTGGACTATCTGACAATAGAACCCTGACCCACAAACTTGGCAGCAACCGAACAGCCAGGCCTTGGTCAATGATCGTAAACTTCCTTTTTTTTTTTTTTTTGCACCTCCCTCCAATTCAAAACCAAACTCTTCAAGCAAATCACAGAAGAGGTCCTGCTTCTATTCTAGTTAGCCAGTCTGCAGCTTCTCCATGCTCATGACCCTCTATTTGTGGAATGTCTGACAAACACAAGAAGTGGCTGATTACCTTGCTATAAGCAGCAGTTATCATTCAACAATCATTTCATCAAATGTTCCTCTTTCAAGAAAAGCTACCTTTATTTCAACGTTGAAGATTTTATTGACAGTCAATTAAAATGAAAAAAAATGGTTTTCGTATAAAAAGGTTTTTCCAGCTGTCATCACTTTCGTAATTGTAGAACATCCTCAAAATGAAAAAAAATCTATATTGATAACTTTCTTAAAATATTTTTGTTATTATGAAAGTGACGTACAGAAGATTTACAGTGACAGTCAGGTAAAGAGTATATTCCTTTTCTGGGCAATGACACCCCTTCCCTCCCTCTTCTCTCAGTGTTTTCCCCTGGCCTCCCTACCCATAAAATGTATAGTTCATTTTCAACATGGCTGTCTCATGAGTTCCAATGGAAAAGCTACATTTTTAAAACACTGATTTTCCAAATCTACATGTTCAAAACTAATCAAACTTGGTTCCATGCCAGAGTAAGTAGTCACTAGGTGTGGGACCCAGGTACTTGTATTTTTGAAAAATTTTCTGAAGTTTCTCTGTACAGTCAGAGCTAATAACAGTGGCTACATCAATCCGATAGTCAAAGCTACCAACCAACATGTCCCACAAATGAAGACCTCCTATCAGTGTGTCTCAAATTCTCTTCATAAGCACCGCAGGTAGGTATTTGTTAAAATTCCCTCATCCCTTGGCTTGGTCTCAGAATGGCAAATCTCTAAGAGAGGGCTCTGGGGGACCATATGCTCATTAAGAGCTCTGGCTGCTTCTTATTTTTAGGGATGGTAGGCAGCATCTCCAAGTTAGATATGCACATAAGTCTCCTGAAAATCTTGTGGACATACGGATTCTGAGTGAATAAATAAAGAAGGGGAATCTGAAGTTTGCAAGAGTATGTACCAGGCGGTGCCAATGCTGGCCAGTCATGGTCAGGACTGGACGGTAGCCATAGTTTCCCATTGAAATTGATGGGAGCATCACAAACTACTGAGCCTTAGGTCTTCTGCCTAGAAATGCTGATTTAACTAATCTCCATGTAGCTTGAAGAATCAGAAGTTAAAAAAACCCCCTCCCCCCACCAGTTGAGAGCAGTGTGTTATGATGGCTGAGAACCAATGTTGTTTAGATCATCCCAGTGCCTACTTTTACTCTCATGCTTCTCTTCCCATCTGGTTTACCTCCCCTTTTTTTTTTTTTGGGGTCCGGTTGTGGGGCCTGAACTCTGGGCCTGGGCACTGTCCCTCAGCTTTTCAGCTCAAGGCTAACGCTCTACCACTTGAGCCACAGCACCACTTCCGGCTTTTTTCTTTTTGCTTATGTGGTGCTGAGGAATTGAACCCAGGGCCTCAGGCATGAAAGGCAAGCACTCTACCACTGAGCCATCTTCCCAGCCCTGGTTTACCCTTTTAAATCACGTTCATTTAATAATATCCAATCATTTCATAAAGCTCTACTCAGAAGATGACTTTCCTTTTCCAAGATGCATCTTTCCTCAATTAATTTAGTTTATAATAGTCATCCTCTTGCTATATTTTAGCACAAACACATACAGTTTATACTATATTTTCATCCAACCTTTCAGGTTATATATGTATGTAAGTTTTGTACTGCACAACTCTGTCCCTGAGCTTTTTAGACTAGCAGTCTACCACTTAAGCCACAACTCCACTTCGGGAGTTTTTGATACAGTTAATGGAAGATGAGAGCCTCAGTTTAAAACTCAGGTTGGCTTTGAATTCTAATCCTCAGATCTCAGCCTCCTGAGTAGCTAGGATTACAGGCCTAAGCCATTGGCACCTGGATATACTGCAAAACTTTATAATGGGGCTTTCAGACTGTGTATTTCTACTTCAATGTGTCATGTGAAGTCAAGACAGATCATCTAAATCTTCAAAATAAGAGAGATCAGTGAGAGAGTTTAACTCAATTTTCTCTTGGATGGGCTAGTTTACAAGGTCACAGGTTAGCTTATCAATTTTGTCCAGTAGAGAGTAATGATACCTTTTTCTTGCAAGGGATAAATCTAGAGATTATGATTTATTCTCCTGTAAGGTATCACTCAATTTTGCATGTAATATAGCTATCTTATTCTAACACTTATTTATTAAATTGGGTCTATGTTTCTCATTTGTTCCCTCATTAATTAATAAGTTGAATAAAATGTCTGACATATATCATTTGCATAAGCCATAATTTTACTTCTTTAAGATGTTTTGAAAATGATGAAATGCTTAAATAGGAATTCATTCAATGCACAGCGACATTAATTAGATTGACAAAGCAGGTCTGAAGAGACAACACATCTTGCAAATGTAGAACAGAATAATTGATAAATCAAGCAACATATGGAAAACCCTAAGTAGTAATAATTTCCATCAGGAACAAGCCATACTGATTCGGATGTTTGGCTATAGATTGTGAGGACAACCACTTCCAGCTATTTTTTTTTCTTTTTCCACTCTATGCATTTCATAAATAAAGATAGAGGTTCAGAATTCTCAAGCAAAAGTGGGAGGAGCCACTGCAGTGGAATTAAGCAGTTCAAATGGTGCCCCGCCCATAGTAGCCAGTCTGTAAATTGGGGTTTATAAATCCCTAAGAGAAGTATCTGGTACATAACGGGTACTCCATAAATGTTAGTACTCTTCCTCAAGAGCATCTTTAGAGGACAAAAGAGGCGGAAAACTGCAGCCTAGATGGGAAATCTGAGTTATGGAGAAAGAGTTAAAATGACTTAATACTGTTTATAGAGGGCCATAAAAACACCATCTGCAGGAACTAGCCAGTTAAGCTACAGCGCTGACACACACTAATGCTGGACTGATAGGAGAGGAATGACCAAGGTTTTGCTGTTTCTATCATTATTCCATGAGCTGCCATCTTGGGACCAGTCTCCAGTTTACTTATCACATAACCCAGTTGTTCAACATTTAAAGATTTATTTTGGTCCTTAAATATTTATGTTCTCCCCCGACCTTTTATTGCTACAGTTACTACTGAAGGGGGGATAAAACAAGACTCAGGAGGTTACTGTGTAGTGCATCAGCAGTTCTAAGCCTTTACCATTAGATTGGGGTGTGTGTAATGTTGGATTAGACTCAGATGGATAGATGAATATTAAAGTCACATTTTGCATGATGAGGATAGATGTGCCTGGGAGACAAGGATAAGGTCTCTTCCTTTTTAGCCTCATCATTCAGCCCAGAAAAGACCACTTGCTTTACAGAACACATTGCTGAGTCAGAGGTGAATAGTAGCACTGGAGGGGGGGGGGAGTTGCCTCTTAGAAAGCAAGCCTCTGAAGGTTGTCTCATTGATAGAAGAGAAATCTGTGATTGCTCCTTCCATGTCTCATAGCACCTGTGTTTGGATCCTGGGTACCCATTAGGTGTAATGATAGGCTGCTTCTACATCCCTGGGACATTTGATGTTATCTGGATGTTAAAGAGAATGGAATCTATGTCCTGGACACTGGCCAACTTGCAAAAATAATAGCCCAAATTTACATAATGTCTTTTTCTGAGACTCTCAAAGGTTCCCCCACCCCCTTTAAAATTTTTTTTTGGTGAAGGATTGGGGAAGGATGAGCTGAGCATCAGGACTTTTAAATTCCACTCAAACACTTCAAATGTACATGAAATCTTAGGATTTCACAGGTAAAGGCATTTGGTGAAGTGTCAGTGGTCAGAAGCATTTCAGATGGTAGCGCCATTAGCAATATTCTTCCCTTGTGTCCTCATCCACTGTCATCTTCACTCTTTTATTTTTACATAATATATGTAGTAAGTATGTATGTTTGTATGTATGTATGTATGCATGTACGTATAAGCTGATCCTGGTGCTTGAACTCAGGGCCTAGGTACTGTCACTAAGCTTATTTTGTTTAAAGCTTGAGCTCTGCCACTTGCTGGTTAATTAGAGATAAGAGTCTCAGGTCTCAGCCTCCTGAGTAGCTAGAATTACAATCCTGAGCTACCAGCACTCGCTGCTGTTTTCACTGCTGACTGCAACTAGTAATACAGGAGGGGAAACATCTAACTATAGTGATGTGTTCCAAAATGATGTTTCAGCCACCAGTGGACCTTGTATATATGACAGTGTGTTCCCATAAGATTATAATATTGCTGAAAAACTTCTATCACCAAGTGACACCATGACCATCATACTGTCATATTGCAACGGATTACTCCTGGAGCTCTGTGAATCACAGGAAAACATAGCAAATACAACTCTGTATCGTACATAATACTATGTAATACACAACTATGAAAGTGGCTTATGTATTTGCTATATCATACTTTCATTTTTAGTTTACTGTGTTACCTATACAGCAGACTTCTATGTCTCAGGTTTATGCATCTTTTGGTAGCATTTTCTTTTGTATTTGATTCAATCTCAAGTTGTTTTTCTCTTAAGGTCCCAGGGGCAGTAGACTACAGCCTTGGTGAGGAGATGGCTGTACCATTCAGGTTTCTGTAAGTACACTTGATAATGTTTGCACAACAATGTAATTGCTTAATGACAAGCTTCTTAGAACGTATTGCTTTCATAAGTGGTACACAACCCTACAGCCCAATGCCAAAATTCTTGGGGGATGATTCCAACCCTTACTTCCAGCCAATAGTAGGCTAGCTTGGATCACTGCCTTCCAGGAGCAATTACACTTGTAGAAAATTCCAGAGAGAAGATAAATGAACATGTAGCTATCGTTTAAAAAGACAACAGCAGGAAGAAATTCCATCCCGTGGGAACTTTTTTTTTGTGAAAGAGTTTTGCAGGCAATGAACTGTGGATTTAAGGAGGGAAAAACACCAATGACCTTTGAATCACAGCGGAGGAAGGTTCGTCTAGACCCTAGATGAGTGTCACGGGCCTGGTGTGGTTTGGCTGGAAGTCTGTTTAAAGCCTGGTGTTTCTAGACTTGCCCCAAGATGTTTAGCTGCTGTTGAGAGTTGGGGTCACCTCTGTGTCCTGAGTCCCTGCATCACTGCCAGTGACTTGGCCGTGAACTCCAGTGAGGGACCAACTCCACTTCAAGATGTATGGGTCCTCTGGTGACATTTACAAGATTGTTTTGTAGAAGCAGCTGTTGCCTGGTGGTGGGGTGGGGTGGGGAGAGACTGGCTTCTCAGATGTTGGATGGTCTGTCCATTTATCTGAGGAGGAAACAGAAATAAGAGAAAAACAGCAACTGTGTAAAAGGGGAAGTGAACAGAAACTGGAAAAGAAGGGAGATGGTTGGAGAGAAGGTAGCTTCCCCAGTAAGAATTCCTACTCTTAATACCTTTGGCACTAAAGGTAAAAGTCATGTCCTCTACTGCCACCGATGGGAGGAAAGTAAAGTGAGAAGGAATATGTTAGGCAAACCTGGATTCCTGCCAGTGATCTCATCCCATGATCCTCCATAAGATCCTACAGGTTTTTTTTTTTTTTTTTTTGTCAGTCACGGGGCCTGAACTCTGGGCCTGGGCGCTGTCCCTCAGCTCTTTAGCTCAAGATGAGCACTCTACTACTTGAGCCATAGTGCCACTTCCTGCTTTTTTCTGCTTATGTGGTGCTAAGGAATCGAACCCAGGGCCTCATGCATGCAGGGCAGGCACTCTACCACTGAGCCACCTTCCCAGCCCCATCTTAGTGTTTTATATCTATCTAACTGTGTCTCTGTGAACAGCTGCTTCCTTTCTATGTATGGTCTTTTTGGTGCTCTGAAGTGTTCATACAGCTTTAGTTTATTTCTGGAGACACAAAGACATGGTATGGATGTCTTAGACATTTGAGCAAATCTCTGCAGACATTGGGTGAGTTGATGTGGGGATATGTTACTTTTCTAGGGTGGTTATAACAAATGACCACAAACATTTGTGACTTGGAACAAAAAATGTATTTGCTCACAGTTTGGAGGCTAGAAGTCCAAAGTTAAAGTGTCTGTGGAACCATGTTCCTTCCAAAGGTTCTAGAGAAAAATCTTTCCCGGCTTCCTCTTGGAGGTGGCTCCTGCAATCCTTGAAGTTCCTTTGGCTTGAGCTGCATCTGTGTGATCTTTGACTCCAGTGTCATCCTATCATATATTCCCTCTGTGATTTCCTGGATCTTCTGTTGTTACTACTCATCCTTGCATTTAGGATTCAAATAAAAACATTCTCATTTAAGCAAGTGGGGCCCGAGAAGCATAAAAATTCTTCATAAGGTGGGCACAGAAGGTATATGGCCAGAGGTTTGTCCTACATGCAGCACTGAAAAGCATTCAGCCTCCATTTGGCAATGTCTCCTAACAAATGGGTTTGCAGGTCTTGAAAGACAGGTTGTCAGTTTGAGACCTCAAGACTTGATTTTCATAGATTACTTGGAACTTTTTGGATCTGTGGGAATAATAACCTTGGCCTCAACTGTATGTATTAGTCATGGGATGTATCTTGGCCTAGGAATCTAGAATATGGAATTGCCTCACCTGAGAGGATCTTGTCAATGAGAGCTCTTATCTGGGAACCAGGATGTAGCTCTGAGCCTTCCCTACTCTATAGACCTTGGGTGCGAGAGTAAGTCTGTTATATTGCCAAGTTTTATTCTCTTCCTTGGACATGATCTGTCAGCACAAAAGGTTAGGGTACTTTCTAAATCTCACGTCTGCTTCTAAATGAGCGGTTTCTCCAGTATCCCTTGTTAGTATCGAGATCTTGATTTATACCCAGCCTTGGGCAGGTTACTTCTTGTTTGATTACTATCCACCTGTAATGAGTGGATCAACATTCGCTCTTTTTCTGGCTCTATTCTATCCCAGATGATGACCTTGTCCTTTACCAAAGAAATACTGTTATTGGGGACTGGGAATGTAGCTTAGTGGTAGAGTCCTTGCCTAGAATGCATGAAGCCCTGGTTCGATTTCTCAGTACCACATAAACAGAAAAAGCCAAAGAGGCACTGTGGCTCAAGTGGTAGAGTGCTAGCCTTGAGAAAAAGAAGCTCAGGGACAGTGCCCAGGACTTGAGTTCAAGCCCCACAACTGGCCAAAAAAAGAAAAAGAAAAAAAGAAATGCTGTTATTGAGCAGTGGGTGCTACTCTTACTTATCATTTAAATACTTAAGTGATAATGGTACCAAATAATTGTTGACATATTCTTAGTGTTCTATACATGCTGAAAACTTAGTCAGGACTTTAGTACATATAATTTCATGCAACAACTTCATTTCTTCATTTGTCTAGAGGAATAACTTTTATATATAAAATATATAATATATTTTAACAATAGATTTAAAATGGTATAAATTATTTATGATTATATAATCATAAATGAAATACACTATAGAAATCATTTATGATTATATAAGCATTTATAATTTATATGTATAAATAATCATACATAATTTATCTTACTTAACAAACAAGGAAATTATAACTCGGAGACAGAAATAAATTTACCGAAGGGCACACAACTCTTAATCCCAGACATTACACTTTTATCTATTCTATCTTACAGTTACCCCAAATCACATACAAATTACATGAAAACAGGGACTTACGTTAGGCAAGGCCATTGATCTACTCATGTTGCTTTTTAGAAACTTCTTGTACACATCTTTAAATGTGTGTCAGCTGACAGCCAAGCAGGGATTACTCAGGGTCCCTAAGAGTACTTGATGAGTCTTTGTGTTTACAAATATAGTGTCAACATTTTTATTTTCTACTGGGAACTATAAAAAATGATAATAAGAAAACTAAAGAGGTAGCATGCCAGTCGTGTTTTGTGAGAAAGAACAGTATTTGACTTACTATGTTGGATATGTATTTTTATGCTATGGAAAGAATTATATTTGGAATAATTATGTAATTATTTAGGGCAAGAGAATCTATAAGTCCACAATGTTGGAGAACCATTAAGATGGTCATGAGAAGAGAGAGAGAGAGAGAGAGAGAGAGAGAGGAGTATCTCTTTTCTGGGGAATAAAATAAATTGGTTTTAAAATCTTAGTATAAAGTTTCATAATCACAGCCTTTACTACCAAAAAGGCACATTATACTTTTATAGTCTTATATAATAAAATACCAGACTATTCTGGGCATATGGTAGATGTCTGTATCTTCAAATTGATTTAAAGGACTTTCAGGATGAGTACATTTTATACCCCTCCAAAGTAAATACTCAACTAGAATGTTGGAGGGCTGGGATATAGAGAAACAGTATTGTACTGTTTGCAGTGTTTTTCTTGTTTTCTCTTTGGTTTCTTCTCTTTTGTCATTGTTTTTGATTTCTGTACCCTTTGTCTTGTATATATAAGTTTATCTGATTTGGGGAGGGGAAAGAGACTCACAGAAACAGTGGGACAAAGGGTAAACCAATTCAGCAGTGACTCTCACTAGACACTATGTTGGAAATGAACATTACAACTTGGAGAGAGAGATGTTAGGAGGGGGGAAACTGGGAGAAAATGAGGGAGGAGGTGACACTGTTCAAAAAGAAAGGCACTCATTACCTGAGTTATGTAACTGTAACCCTTCTGTACATCACCTTTACAACAAACTTCAAGTTAAAAAAACACAAAACAAACAATCCTAAGTATGTTACAAAAGGAAAATATCATCACTGTGGGCGGAATGGGGGAAAACAAGAACCAACTTGGATAACTTTGGGAAAGGGTGTTTTGAACGGATGTGATTAAGCTCAAGATGAGAACTGTACATGAATATATCTTGGGTACTAAACCCTGTTTTCACAGAGGTATGGTTTAGCAATACTGTGAGTAAAAACTTTATTTACTTATATCAGACTGTTTAGATAAGTCCGTTACATGATGACAGGCAGAAAAAGAATTGTAGAAAAAGAAATTGTAAGGAGGATGGGATGAGGGCTAGTAAGGGAAGGGATGAGTCTGATCAAGGTACATTGTATGAGTATATAATATGCGAGAATGAAACCCCTTTGCACAACAGTTGATGATAATTAAAAAAGAAAGAAGACAGGGAAATTGTAAGGGAAAAAGGGCATGGAATCTACTTTGTCCTGCCAGATTGCACTAGATGAGTTCTTTATAGGAGAAATGACTGGTGCTAGGGCTGGGCTGAGAATGTACCAGGTAAGTTTGGAGCATCTTACAGTACAGAACATAAACAAGTTCTAAAAAAATAATTAAAAAAATGACATGCACAAAGGAAAAGAGAAGCTAGCCTAAAAGAGCTTCCGACAGCTATAGTGAGTAATATGATAGCAAGCAGCAATATTAAATCATAACCCTGAGAGTAGGAAGAAATTTCCAAGAATGCATCCTTGTATAAATAATTGACTAAATAAATAAATGGAAGCGATGTCTCTTCCTTACAGAAGGATTCCAATTAACACAATCTAAATTAGCATCTAAATGTAGAAGGAATGGAGGAAATACTAAATAACCATTAGGCAGCATCACAATAATTATTGTAATTTTTGCTTATATAAGTTTATTTTAAATACCAGGCCAGATTCATTCCTTTGCTGTCTATGAAAACAGAGTATCTTTCTGGGTTGCTTCTCTTACTTCTTTCTTGGCTCCAATTCCACCATACTCCAAACTTTAGTGAGCACCTCAGCTCCCTATTCATTATATTATTTACAAATTCCCAAAGACACTCTAAATTCTTATTCATAGAGCTTTTACCTATATAGGATGTTATGTTTATATGTATATATACATGCATATACAAGTATATATACATATATATATATATACATACATATATATACACACACATTTGGAGGCACAATAAGTTGAAATCAGGGTCTTGCACTTACTAGGCAGGAACTCTATCATTTGAATTATGAACCCCACACCCAGCCCCTTTTTGCTTTAATTATTTTTCAACTAGGGCCTTACATTTCTGCCTGTGGCTGGTCTTAGAACACAATCCTCCTCCCTATGCTGAGATTATAGAAACTTGCCACCATGCCCAGCCTGCTTATTGAAATTGGTTCTTGCCATGTTTTTTCCAGAGCTGACTTTGAACCTTGGTTATTCTGATCTCTGTCTCCTGAATTGCTGGGATTACACATGTGCATCACTGGGCCTAGGTCTATCTTTCCCCTCCTTGCCTGCCACCCTCTAGTTATCTTCATAGATACTTCTCAAGTAGCTCAAAGGGGTGTCTCAAAAGATGTATTGATGTATTGCTGTTATTTTTTCTCTCCTAAAGCAATTTTCATATTTCCTTACCTAGGCTCTATCTGATCCTTATTTAATAATGCAAGGTAGTTTTTACCACCTCCCCCTCTCCCCCTCCCCCCAGTGAAATTCTACTATATAGCCCAGATTAATATCGAACTCATAGTCTTGCCTCAGTCTTCCAAGTGCAACACTACAGATGTATACCATCAACCCTCTTATCTTCCTCTTAGACTAGAAGTTCTTAAGTGTCACTGTGTGTAGGACCTAGCTACCTGTTAAAATACAGATCCTGAAATCACAGCCCCTGACTTGTCACCATCACGATGAGCAATTCAGGCCTTAAACATAAAGGTTCTGAGGACCCATGTCAAACGTCTATGGAATGGGCATCTCTGACTGGGGACATCTTAATTTGTAACAATATCCTCAGATTGTGCTTGGAGCAATACCAGGATGGAATCTCTGGGCTCTACAAAATCTGGCATGCCTGGGCCTGCAGTATGCAAAAGGGACACGTACGGATGTCCCCATGTCAAGCAACAAAATTAAGACTCAGGCTTTTGCCAAATGGAAAAAGATTTCTAACCGCTTGAGGAGAGGAGGGAAGTTACTTTGTCGAGAATGTAGAGACAGGTTCCAAGCCCAAGTGAACTCTAGTCCACTTGGTCAGCAGAAAACTGCTGAATGGCTTGGTCCTCATTTACTTAATAAGAGGACCAGTTCAGGTCACAGAGCTAACGGGAAAGCTAATACAAGAGGCAGTAATTGATGATTTACTAGATCAAAGACCTTTAAGCCAGGCAATAGAGATGACCCTTGCTTATTGATTATTATCTGATAGCCTTAAATTATCCCCACTGTCCTAGAGGACAGATAGAGAGGAGCTAGTAAGGAGAGAGGCTTAAAGGTCAATAAGTTATCTCTTGACAAGTTAAAGGCATCAAGCCCAGGCCTGCACCTTACTTTCAAATGCACTTAAGAGATAGAGAAGAAATGAAAAAGGTTTCTAATTATTTAAATTGGACCTACAGTCTGCTGAGCCGTGCATTAGCCAGTATTCTTCTTCCATAAGAACTGTCAGAGAGGCCAGGAGAAAGAGATTAAACATGTCAGCAGTAGGTGTGGAAATAATTGGGGGTGGTAATTTGGGAGAAATCCAGGCGACTGATTGTGACCGGTGTCTAGTTCTCTCTTTCAAAATCTAAATTCACATGAACGTGTTGATGGCCTTATCCAAGCTGGGTAGCATTTATTAACAATATGAATAATTACAACAAATGACTTACACTTAGATAATCAGATAAGCCACCACCTAGATGGAAGAGTGACTTTTTAAAGTGGACACCTTCTTGTTTCCACACACCTTTCCCTTATTTCTAAGTTTTTAAAAATTAAAAAAAAATTCGAACTTAAAATTAGGTCTGGTATTTGTTTTCTTTTTCCAGTTATATAGTGTGGGTTTACCGAAGTAAAAGTAGGAGAAAAATTCCAGACTTTGGAGTTTTTGAGTAGTTGCAACTATGCATGTGGTTTATTGGAGAAAGTGGTACAGTTTGTATAGCATAGATATTCAATGAAAGTTTAAGCTGGCGGTAGTGGTTCCTGTTGGTAATCCTAGCATTTGAGATGCTGGAAAGACCTGTCTGGGCTGCCTGACAAGTTTAATGACATAGGGTACATGATGAGACTGTCTCTAAAATCCAAAACAGCAGCAAAAGGAAAGTTGGTTTCATCTGAGTCTTTCCCTATATAAAATTCTGAAGAAGGTAGCATTTCTCCACGTGGCTTCCAAACTTAGTATTTGTTTTAAAACCTATACTTATACATAGGCACACACAGTGTGTATATATATATATATATATAGTTATATATATATAGTTATATTTATAGTTATAATTTAACCTCATTTTTTTTGTCGGTCATAGGCCTGAACTCTGGGCCTGGGCGCTGTCCCTCAGCTGTCTTCAGCTCAAGGCTAGCACTCTTACATTTGAGCCACATCACCACTTCCAGCTTTTTCTGCTTCTGTGGTGCTGAGGAATCGAACCCAAGGCCTCATGCATGCAAGGCAAGAACTCTACCACCGAGCCACTTTCCCAGCTTCTAACCTTGTTTTCAAGGTTCAGAATCCTTACCTTTTGCAATTGCACCCAGAAAGGGAGTTGATAGCAATAATTTTCCTCCCCCCCCAAATATCTGGAATCACATCTAATATGAATAAAATTTTACCTTGTGTGACAGAAATGTCAAGCATCAGGACTCAGAGACAATATTCCGGGCACTCTGAGGATCTCCCTAGCTAACATGTCAGGTATATTGGCTAATTTCACATGTGGCCTGATTCACTGATGTTCTTGACTCTTCAAGAGGGAACATTAAGGGACTGCTTTGGCCTGATGCCAATGATGGTGCTCTCTTATGCTGGTCTATACTTCTTAGTAACAAGTAGAGTTTGCACCAACGATCTTTGCAGAGCCTCCCTGGGTTTGAAGAGGAAGATAGGACAAATGCTTTTAGATTTCTTTGGTAGAGGAGAAAATGAAGGCCTGAGAGGTTGTAACTGATCTAAAGTCCAATTATGGAATTGTGCCCTTTCTAATTGGCATCACTCCTACCTTGCCTTCCTTCCTTCCTTCTCTTCTGGCATTAAACCTCTACCTGCAAGCACCAGGGATTTGCATGTGTGTTCCTGGAACCTCATATCTAAAGCAGGGTTCTTGATCTATAGGGGGCTTATGGGAAAGAAGGACAAAAGGGACAGACACAAATCAAAATGTGGCACCAAAGTTTACAGAGGTTATGGTATAATTGTGCAGAGAGAGTAATGGAATATGACAGGTTTGTATTAGTCAGTTGGATGGGGACTGAAGTAGAGGAGGTTTTTTTTTTTTTTTTTTAATGTGCTAGGAAGTATTTCATGAAGCAATAAAATCCTAGCAAAGTCTGATCTAAGAGCAGGCACAAATAGACCTAAAATTAGGCTTTTTGCAAAGTGTATTTCCATGAGAAACTATGCGGAAGAGATTCTGTGGCCAAATAATTTTGTATAATGCAACATGTACTATGTCAAATTTATAACTCTTATCGAGAATTCTGGGAATATAAAAAAAAAAGCCTGTTTAACTTCTATCATCCAGCCAAAGTATGGGATTATAGATCCTTAAATAAAAACTTGTGAGAAAAAAAAAATTGACAGTGCAATGTGGAATGTTGGAAACACCCACCTAGATCTACTACTTTCTGGAAGACCTTAGCAGATGGCTGGGGTTTGGTTGTAGGAAATGCAGCACTGAAGGACAGGAAACTGACTCAACTCAGAGAACAACAATCCCTAAAGCAGAAGAACCAAACACCCCCCACACCGTCTTACATGAAACACTGAGCCAGCCCCAGAAAGGGCTTCCAGGTCTCAGGGAGAAATAGGAGAGGAGAAACAGGATATCCTGGTTTTTTATTCCTTTCCTCTGGCAGGGTGGTTAAGTCACAGGCAATCCTAAAATGGAACTCTAGCCATTCATCTGAGTGGAGATGGAGAGGCAGATGGCGCAGAGAGCTTCACCAAGGATACAAACTAAGCGTTTAGGGTGTGGACACCCTTCTTCCTTGAGAGTACACTCTTTAGTTCCTCTCCTCTGACCACAGTCTGGTGGCTGTTTCTTTTGGTTTCTAGGATGGCACAAGCAATTAAAAAAATTTGAGTATTTGTCTATCTCCCACTTGTCAGCTCAATCAAAATTCCTTGCTGAGAAGTGTTCTCTATCATAGCTACAACACACCAGAGTCTCTTGTTACTTTGTGATTCTGTTATGTTCTTCTAAGATCGCCAAACATTATATTTTTGTTCCACCAGGGAGGACTCTTGATGGTCTTTTGAGCTTGCAAAGGTACTTGGCACACAGTAGGGGCCTTAACGTTTATTGAGCAAAAATTTGAATTCCAGTATTTTTCCAAAGAAATGGAAAACTCTATGTGTCTCATTCTCTTTAGGTAAACAATAATACCATTGCAACAATGAGATGTACGAGTCGTTATGTAGAAAACGAACTTTACAACTTTCGTGAGGGGGTGGGGGGGGCGGGGGAGGATAGGAAGGGATGGGAAGGGGAAACAAAGAAGGAGGCAACAATGCTTGATAAGAAATGTACTCATTATCTTGCTCATGTAATTGTAACTCCTCTGTACAGTATTTTCACAATAAAAAAAATAATATCAAGGTCAGGACCTGCTAGGAAACAGAGCTGACCTTTAGCACGTAAAACCATGTGTTATATGCTTATCCCCAAACATCTTGTAGAAGGTTCATAATACTCCCCAGCAGTGGGCACTGTTATAATAGCATCATGATTCTGTGGATGAATAACCAGAAGGCCGGAGGAGCTTTTCTTGTCCTCGGTCACCCAGGGAGTAAGCATAGAGCTGGGATGTTCATGGGCTTTCTTCAGATTGAGCCATAGCTTCGCTATCCTGGGATCAGCCAGAGGATACTGAGCTCAGCATCTAGAGATTGGACTCTGTTGTCCTATCACTAATTAGCATTAGATTATTGATGGCTAACATTTGCCTCTAGAGGAAATCATGGATTTTTTAAAAAACTAATTTCTTTTATTTACATGGCCTACATTAGATTTCTTCCTAAATTTGGCAACATTACATCATAAAGGGTTTTTAAAAGAAGGCTAATGATTACATAATACATTTTCATCTATCAGCGTTCCTATTTGGCACTGTTTGGACAGAATGTATGATTCTAAAGACATGAAAAGCAGAAGAGCCTAGTTTTTTTTAATGAGGAACTTGTCTCACTAGATGGCACTGTTGTTTCAGGTTTGGTCTCTATTTTCTAGTCTGCTTTCAGAACTTCAGGGTTCCAGGTCAGATTTTCTGTGATCTGTAGCTATCCTTCTTGTGGTGGGTACAAAGACAGTTTAGGAGATGAGCAAATATATGAATACATTTTATTAGTATGGAGTCTAGATCCTAGTTTAAATCTGAGGACCATGGCAATAGGTTTTGTTGTCAGATGGTAAAAATGGGCTGCACTGATGGACTGAAAAAAATGTCTTGTTGGGTATTATGATACTAAAATAATGATATCTTAGGTCACAGGAAGTCTGCAGTTGTGCCAAAGATGATAGTTTATGAGCGGTGCTAGATATAAGCAAAATCAGAGCAGCACAAACAAGCCTGCACTCTAGATTCTCTCAGAGATATAGATAAGGGAATTGATGTTGTAGGCCAATTTAATCTATCTCTTTCTGTCCAAGTCCAATTCCATTGTGACTTTCTTGTTTCTACTAGTGGTATCTTCCTGTCCTTCGTCCCCCAGCAGAATATGGCTTTCAACCATTCCTTTACCCTTGTTAAAGTCCTCCCACAAATGTTAGTTCCAGTGGCCATAATAGTTCATTCCAATGCTCACAGTCCCTCTCTTGCCATCATTCCCCATCGTTCCCCCCCCCCCCCCATTTTCATAGGAAGAATCACAGTTGAGGTCTTGGTCATATACTCCCATTGTCATTTCACCAAGCTGAGCTTCCTGTGATTTCTGTCTTTGATGGGAGTCATCTTTCTTTTGTAGAATCCATGCTCTCCGCTCAGCCATGACTTCTACATGAACAAGACTTCCTGACTCCACATCTAGTTTCTTCCAGAATACGATGACAATCTAGTTTCCAGGCACATCTCCAGTTCTTTTAATTAAATAAAAAGAAATGGAAAACATGTAACCCATTGTTTTGCACATAGTATTGGATGTTGAATGAGACATGTTCATTTTGTTATTACACTTGGTCATCATGACCTAGTCCCCTTGGAATCTAGTAAGGGACCACTAAATCCTGCTTTCCCTTGGTTGTACCCCTCCTCATAGATTAAGGGGTTTCGGGGCTAAGTTCAGACTAATCCTGAGTCTATACTCACTCTGGTCAACTGGGACCCTGGAATTCTGGCTGAAATCTCCCTGAATTTATGGCTTGTAGTATTTTGTCTAAGTCTGTCCTCCTGAAGTAAGACTGTACAAGGGGTACAAGTGTGTAGGGTATATATATAGAGAGAGTGTGCATCAGGCTGGCCATTCACAGTGTGTGGGTCTCAGGCAGATCCAATTAAGAGCTAGGGCTGGGAGAAGAAGCAGGGAGGTACCTGGCTAGCTCTGCCAGTGTTGCCCTGTGGTAGTGATAACTTGGAAGTTAGAGGACTCAAAATTCAAGCCTTTTTTTTTAAATTGTGAAAATACTGTACAGAGGGGTTACAATTACATGGGCAAGATAGTGAATACATTTCTTATCAAGCATTGTAGCCTCCTCCTTTGTTTCCCCTTCCCATCCCTTCCCAGCATCCCCCCCCCCCCCACCAAAGTTGTAAAGTTCATTTTCAACATGACAACTTGTACTTCTCATTGTTACAACGGGTCCACCTGTATCCTTATTTAAACGACTTGTTTTTCCCCTTCCCCTCCACAAATTATACCGACATCAAATACAGTGAAAGCAGGGGTTATACGGTGGGGGAAGGACATACAAAGCAACAAAGAAATAATTGAGGCAGTTAGAAAAATATATTTGTTCTAATAGGAGGAAAACAACTTCCTCATTTATTGGCTTGATGTCTAACTTTTGAAGGGCTTCTGCTTGTACTCCTGCCCCAGGCCCTGCAAATATTCGAGGGCTTACCTTGTAATAATTCCACGGCTTGCAGGTCATCATTCCTGCTCTTAGGGAAGCATTCAGAGGCACAGAGAGATTAAGTGTGATGCTTCATTGTGCTGATGCACTCACCTTTTACCTTTTAATATCTCTAAAATCAGGGTGTATTTTATAACCCAGACCTCTGCATCATGTATGAATGCAATCAGCACCACAGCCTCTTTCTACTTGTACACAGTGGCATGCCTTAAGTTGATGATATCCTAGATTAAAAAATAATCAGTAGCTTGGCCAATTCAGATAGGTAAGTTGAGGAGCTGGAATTCAAACTTCTGCCAAGCTGACATTAATGCTCGTGGCCTTCACCAGCTGTGGAGCACATGTTGCTATGGATTCTCACATCTACTCTTCTGCCCTGTGATCTCTCAGTACTTTCACAGGCTTAGGACTACACTACCGAGCACATATGTTCATCAGCTTGATTGGAAATATGTCCGGTTAAATTACATCACATATTTCTTGACTCTTCAGCTCATTGTGAGCTCCTGGGAAACTGGACACATAGTTTTCTAGACATTTGCATACTATACTCAGTGACAAGAGCAGAGATTTCTGAAGTCATGCCTCAGTTTTATTTCTCTCTCTTCATAACACAGTGGGGCAGGGAGTTTCCGTGAGCCATTAGTTTCCTCATCTGTGAAATGAGTTTCATTGTACCTAACTGAAATTTGTGAGACTTAAAAACAAAACCACTTGGGCTGGGAAGTTGGCTTAGTGGTAGAGCGCTTGCCTTGCATGCCTGAGGCCCTGGGTTCGATTCCTCAGCACCACATAAGCAAAAAGAAAAAAGCCGGAAGTGGCGCTGTGGCTCAAGTGGTAGAGCACTAGCCTTGAGCTGAAAAGCTGAGGGACAGCACCCAGGCCCAGAGTTCAGGCCCCATGACCGGACCCCAAAAAAAATTAAAAAAAAAAAAAACACTTGGCAAATGGCAGATTCTCATTGTGTCTTAGGATCCTTCTGTCGAGTGCCTTTGACATAGTGAAAACTCAAAGAAAAGATTCATTTTATAACTCACACTCCACATAAGTTTATGTATTGCCCTGTCTGTATCCATATTGGATCAGTTTATTCCAACAGCCATAATTCAACAGATGTTTCCCTGTCTATTACATAATAGACATTGTGTTGGTCATCGGGACAGAAGGATGAATAAGGAGATTCATTAGAAGTTGAGTCACATACTGCCAAGGAAAGAAAAGAGAAGCCAGAACAAGGATAGGAGGGTGAGCAGGTGAGCTGGTTTGGGAAAGACTGGCAGAAAAGGTTGTGTTTGAATTGAGTTGTGAAGAATGAAAACAAAGCATGCATGTAGAATGAAGAAGGATTTTATTCCTTAGACTTTGGCCTTAGGTTTCTTTTTACAATACTGAAGCATCTGTAAGTCTCACTGTCCTCTGTGTGATTCACATTTGAGTGCTTTATGGATGGTAGTCCTTAACTTTGGAAAATATACTTCCTCTGCCTGCTTTTCCTTTTCCATTTACTCTCGAGAAAAAGCACAGGAAATGTAGTCAATCACCTTATCTCATGAATATGGTTCCTCTGCTGAGTTACAGACCCTCAAAACGGCTCATTACATTGGGGCCAGGCGGCATATTCCTTTTTCAACTTAAGAGTCTTTAGCCATGTGTTAGGGGTCTCTAGTCAAGAGATTTTTTTGTTTTGTTTTGTTTTGTTGCTGTTGTTGTTGTCAAGCATGGGGCTTGAAATCAGGGCCTGGGCACTGTCCCTGAGCTCTCTTTTGCTCCAAGCTAGCATTCTATCACTTTGAGCCACTGCTCCACTTTGGTTTTCTGGTGATTACTTGGAGGTAAGAGTCTCATGGACCTTCCTGCCTGGGGTGGCTTTGAACCATGATCCTCGGATCTCAGCTTCCTGAGTAGCTAGGATTACAGATGGGAGCCACCAATACCTGGCTTTTGTGCCTGTATTGGAGTTTGAATGTAGTGGCTTGAGCTCTGACTTGGCTTTCTTGTTAATAGCTGGTGTTGTAGCACTTGAGCCATACTTCCCAGTTGGGAATTTTTCTGGTTAATTGGAGATGGAGTCTTGAAAACTTTTCTGCCTAAGCAGGCTCCAAATAATTCCTTCCAGGTTGCAGTCTCCTGGGTAACTAGGATTACAGGCATGAGCCACCTGTGCTGGATTTAGTAGGGATTCTTAATCATGGCCCTATTGATGTTTCATGTTAGATAATCCATGTTTTTGATGAAGTTGGGTGTGTATGGTGTGTGTGTGTGTGTGTGTGTGTGTAAAAAGCCTTTCCTGTGCATTAGAGGATATAATATATAGCAATATCTCAAGATTTCCCACTACAGGCCACTAACAGCCTCTTCTTCCTTCAGGTTGTGATGATCAGAAACATCTTCAGTTCTTGCCAAAAATAATCTTGTGGGGAGTAAAATCAACCTCACTGAGAACCACTGCTCTAATCCCTGCGGAGATTTGCCACATGGAGCCTTTGATTGGGGACCGGAAGAGTAACCTTCATTGATCTGACTGCTGCAATTGGGACCTAGGAACTCTATCGCCAGCATTTCCAGTAAGCGTGTTAGACCACCAAGGTGATTGGATTGCATTCCTAATGAGTTGAGCTGCCAACATCTGTTTGTGGTAATTGAGGACAGCTGTGATGCTAGCGTGGCTGAAACCTCCATGACCTTCTCTTGCCTCTTCAGGTATTGGAATTGGCCCCTGCCATCCTGTCCCATCAGCCTCTCCCAGGAAGAAGCTGGCAAGGTCAGGACATTTTCTGAGAGTGGCATCAATCCAGACATCCTAGAGTTGAGACTGCTGCATTGGTTGGAGCTCACAACCGTGTATATATAGTTTCTAATCAAGAGCCTTGCAGGCAGCAAGTAAAAGAAAAGTGTGTATGGTATAAAGAAAGAATCAAACACAGTAGTGATAGTAACAGTAACACAACTCACAAGCAAGATCCCGTTATAAGAGTGTTACCTATATGATTTAATTTAACAATTTTCAGATGTAGGTGTTCAAGGAACTGTATTAAGTACCTGTTACAGCTTAGACACAGATGGTAAAAGATAGAGTTAGGATTTATACCTAAGCAGCTGCTTACAGAGCCTTCAGCACATTCATGTAATGTGGACTTAATGTTCTAGGTCCTCTTTTAATTCCATCAAGTTATGCATGCATATGTACGTATATGATATAAAAACATGCTGGAATATTAACCATCAGTCTTTGGTGACAGAATTTGGGGTTATTTTATAGGGAGGGCTTCTTTAAACTTTTCTGTATTTTCTAAATTAGTTTGTATATTTCTATGTAATTTATTTTCTATATTATTTACTGGGAGTTACATGGAATTTGTTGAACTGTGTGTGTATGTGTCTGGGCTGATGGTAGAGGATCAGTGAACTAGACAGAAGCTGTGTCCTCCCTGACTGGGGCTGTAGTATGGGGACAGAGGTGACAGGCTGACCAGCTGGGAGTTGATCTCCCTCTTGGATATATCAATAACTTCTGTCTAGTTGAAGTCATACAGACTGACATCACAACTTACCCTAGGGCATTGTAGACATTTGCTTGAGGTCTTGAATTTCTCTGGAACAACTTTCTTAAAAGAGGAAAGAAAGAAATCTGAGTTGTTATGGTGAAACCATTTTCTCTGAGGGTAGCCAGTGGCAGTCTGTGTTCAGCTGCATGACAGCATTCAGCCCCAAGGGAAGAGACACTGATGGCTTTGATTGTTGACTTTGGTCAGGTGAAGACAGGAGAGTCATGGCCTTGGGTGGGCTTGTGAAGGGAGTGGGGAGGGAGGAATCTGCTAGCTCACGGTGTCACAGCTGCTGCAGTAGGAGCTCCCATGGACAGGGCAAGGTGGCGACCTCTGAAGGTAGGAGTGCAGCTTGTCTGCGGAGTTTGGACCAGTGTGTAGGACCAATCAGAACACACCGACACAGATTATTACCCTTTGCATGCTGCAGCTGCTGGGTGTGTATGTATGTCGCATTCTAGCCATCACATTCTTTTTCTTTTCCTGGAAGGTACCTGTATGTGGCTGACTAGAGACATTTATAGAGTTAGCTTTTCACAGAAGGGAAAATAAAGGGAAAATGGGTCTTGCACATTCTCATCCTTCTCATTCTTCTAGGGGTTTAACTACCATTTTGGCTTAAACCTAGTCCTTCTGTCCCTCATAAGAATCTCAGTTTCTAAAAGGAAAGGAAGGAAGGAAGATGTATTTTTCCCCCCTCATGACAAGAGGTCTTACTAGAGAAGTAGGAAGCTGCTGGGAGGCAATATTTTTTAAAGATATATTATTCCCATTAACATAAAATCCCAGTGGACCTCAGCGGCTCCAGGTGTATGCAATAACACTGTGCCTTTAAACGCAGTCAACCTATTTTGTTCCGTATTGTTGGTGGCTAATTAGAACCACTAGGGCCTCCACTGGGGCCTCCAGCTCTTTTCTCAGTGATTTCCTTGGATTTCCCAGTTAGTTTCTGCCCTTGATCTTCTCTAATTTTTTCCACACAGAGCTCTAGGCGTCCACGTGTTCAAGGCTCCATCTTTCTTCTCTGGTCTTAATGTGTAGTGTTGAGCTTGGGGACATTTAGCTTTCCAGTTTCCCTGGAATACTGATGCTGATAAGGTAATTGCTCTACTGGGGCATAAACATGAAGCAGTTGTTTTTTTTGTCCAAAAGATTTTCAACCATGCTATGACAAAAAGTCTTTTTTTTTTCAAATCCTGAAGATAGATTCTGTAGTTTCCTAAATACTTTTTAGTGGCCAAAATTTGAGTTCTGTTTTCAGTCTTTAAGCGGATTTAAATTTTATCTCCAGCACCCTTCCCTGCCATTGCTTGGGATAAATGTGTTCCATTGCTTGAGATCTAAGGTACTTTAACCGGTTCTTCTACTTTCTGTCCACAGTACTTTGATATGATTGAGTGTGGGTGGGAAGAGATTTCATAAAAATGGCAGTTCTTCCTTCTTCCTGTGTGGGATTAACTTTGTTTGGGTACAGGTAGATATAGGTTCACCTTATAGTAACCAACGACATGACATGAGCCTGGTTATCTTACAGCTTCCTGTGTGTCACTATCCTTCTGGTGACTTTCATGGCTGGGAATTTAGTGATCAATAGGCTTCTGTCTGTCTTCTCCATCTTAAGAGAGGGCAGCCATGTCCTTTTAGGTCTATAAGA
Organism: Dipodomys spectabilis; assembly: GCF_019054845.1. NCBI lineage: Eukaryota > Metazoa > Chordata > Mammalia > Rodentia > Heteromyidae > Dipodomys > Dipodomys spectabilis. Next base: position 13,873,927 of record NW_024870834.1, on the reverse strand, counting down.
TCTTCGCTTTAGGATATTACGGCAAGAGGCTCCATCTTTTTTCTCTTAAGTGCCCCTGCAGCAGTCCTTTCTATTCTGATGACACAGCCTCTCATATTTAAGTGAGCACAAATGACCACTTCACCCATCATCGAGGGTCTGGCTCAAGTTCGTCTAATAACTCTCTTCCATAGTGGCAGCGGATCTGAAATTTGTGGCTCTGAAAGCTCTGTTTAGGGAGTAAGATGCCTATGCCCTTTTCTGGTAGACGCTCTTCATCACTTGGGCCCCTCTGTATTTTCTTGGATATGGAGACGTAGTATCTATTCCTGTCTCTGTGTAGTAAGGCATGACCACGATGACTCTCCTTCATATCTGTCCACTGCAGGGCTCTTAATTATGAGTGGGGGAGGGAAAGAGATATGTGGTAGTAGAAGGTAGAAGAACCATTGAGGTTAGTAGTCTCTGAGACAGGTAACCTGATTCAGGTGTTGGTAGCTCTGCTGATAATAGAGAGTTTCTAGAGCTTCTTTGTCTTCAGCTTTGGAATTTTCTGTTTTCTAAAACCACTTTAGACTGTGCACAAAAATTCCTCCTCACAACACTCTTACTTAATCTCAAAGTTCCTGAGTGCTACTTGAATGCCAGCTACTGCAGTCCACACTGACGACCTTGTTTAACTTTATAGCGATCTTATGATGAAGAAACTATAATCACCAGCTGTTTGTAGATGTGCACTGACTCTGTATAAACAGCTAGGAATCAGAAGAGCTCTAATTTGAATCTGGATGTTGGATCCCAGAAACCCTGAATTGAGAATTCATCTTAAATTCCTCTTTGCCCGTGTTTGTCCAGGCATCAACCTTCATGCTCCTAGCAACTCTGGGTACATGTCATTTTCAAGTCCTCAGTACTTAGCTGTTTTCTGGTTCATTGTGAAATCATCCTTCCTAGCTGACTGGTCTTCCTAAAGGAGTGGCTTAAATATAGGCTTAGAGCAACAAGTCAGTAAACCCAGGCAAAAGATGGCTGGGGAAATCTGGGAAGAACATTGAGGTTGGAGGTATTTTCTGTTCCAAAGCATTCCATGTCCCAGAACAAGACTGGCAGGGAGGAAAGCAGATTGAAAAGGAAGAGCATACTCATCCCAAGAAGTTTAAGAGAATCCTTATACACATCTATTGCAGCCACTGAGTTTTCCTGGATCTGCACGAATGAGAATCACATCCATGGGTAGTGCCAAACTTTTACCCAAGGTACCAGAGTAAGAAAGTTATGGGATATCAAGTTAAAGGACTTGGATTCCATTGGATAATCCTTCCATTTTACTAATGGAATAAGCCAGAAGAATTTCCATATTGCAATAAATCTACCACTTGCTTATTTATAAGATAGAGAAGAGTCTCCTTATTCCATAGAGTATGGAGAGGTACAAATAGAATATTAGGAAGGTACTTTGCATATTGATACAATGGTATATATGAGCAAGAGCCATTATTATCTAGAATGATGCTTTTCATGGTTTGGATAATTGAACAATGAATTAAACAATATTTTTAATTGAGGGCATGGTGTGAAAGGAATATCCAAGCGTTTTTGATGATATAATGGATAAGATTGAATTAGAGCTTTCGAAGACTTTGTAATCTTATATTTGAACTGAAACTTATTTACTAATAGCCATAAATAAGCATGCAAATTTGAACTTCATGTAGGGAGCAATGTTGTGGAATTCAAAAGAGAGGATTCAGTATTGGCAGGGGTGATGATCATGGAAAGTTCTAGGAAAAACCCCAATCTTTTCATAGACACAGATAAATGGTTCAGATTCAATTGGTAAGAAATTCTATGTAAAAATGTTAGGTGAGCCAGGCACCAATGGCTCACATCTGTAATCCTAGCTACTCAGGATCTGAGATCTAAGGATTGTGCTTTGAAGCCAGTTCAGGCAGGAACGTCCGTAGGACTCTTATCTACAATTTTACCACCAAAAAGCCAGAAGTGGAGCTATTGCTCACTTGCTAGAGTGCTAGCCTGAGTAAAGAAAAGCTCAGGGACAGCCCAGGCCCTGAGTTGAAGCCCCAGGACTGGCAAGAAAACAAACAAACAGATGTCATTGAGTTGTTTAATAGAGTCTTATAGAAGAATAGAAGGCAATACGGTTTAAAGGGGTGGCTTGAGACCAGAATATGGTTGCTGTTGGATGTAATTCCAGATAGGTTTTACACATTAAAATGTCCCTTTGGAAGATGAGCAGCCCAGGAACAGTGTACAAGATGAACCAGGTCTGATGTGGACTTGCTGTCATGAGACTATAATAATGATTCAGCTGTAGCCATAGAGTTCAAATAATGAATGATGTGTTAATGAACACATCTCTGTAGCACTACATTTGATTTATTCTTTCCACACTACTTGCAATCAGTGGTTGCTATATGTCAAGCAAAATGCTAGAGATAGAGTAAAATTACATAATGCCCTTGCTCTCAAGATTATTTTCTATTAGAATGTGATGAGCAAGCTTTTCTACTCTGCAAATAAGAGACAGAATTTGGGAGGAAGAGTAGTTTAGGCTGGAGGAGTAGACCCAAGGGGAGTGTGTTTAGAATTATATGAAGTTCATTTGTCTGGTCTTCTTGGAAGGTTATGTAAGTGGTCATTGGTAAGGTTAGGAGTTGGTTTGTCAGAATTCCTTAGTTTTTATCCTGTAAGGAATGAATTGCCAGCAAGTTCCTTTAAGAGAGCCAATAATAACTGAAAATTTGAATTTTCGGAAGGGTGCTCTGGTGACAATGGGGAAGAAAGTTTGGAGGCAGGAATTGAAAATATGCCTGGTATTAAGAGAGGGTCAATTTGGAGACTACAGTAATTTTCCAGGTGGAAGACAAAGTGAATTTGAGGAAGTGGGATGGGGTGGGGAGGACAGGGAGGATATGCAAGGAGTTGAGTATTGTTTTGAAAACAGAGCGAAAGAATAGTATGTGATATAGATCTATAGATTAGAGCTGACAGGTGGCCAAGGAATGCAATCCAAGTTTCCATAGGCTAGTTTACCTCTGGTCCACATAGTCTGGTTCTGTCTTGCAGTTGGTTAGTGTTAAACAAAGGATCCCAACTTTAGTGTTCTACAGAAACAATTTAATTCGATCCAGCACAAGAGAACTACGTATTCATGGTCTGCGCAACACTCCTAGCTAGTTCCTCTTTAGTTCATCATGCTGTGGCCACTCCTGGGTATGGACAGTCCAACTTCCAGGAGTGGTAGCCTGAATAAGATGTCAAGTATCCTTTGTGGGGCTCATGTAGTTCTTCAGTTTCACCATGACAGATACACTTTTAAAGCACTCTTTCATCTCTTTCTGAGTTTGGACATGTCTGTTTAACATGACTGGTGGTCTGGGAAGGGGTACTCATTCATTTATGTGAAGAAAGCCAGTGTGGGGTGGGGGTGGGGTGTCAGGTCAAGTTGATTAACAGTCAGTTGTTAGAGAAACAGTGGACAGTCTGGGTGTGGATGGAGCAGAATCTCAGCAGTGAAAGCAGAAGGGAAGTAAAACAGAGATTAAAAGGTGAGGTCCTGACATATTCAAGGAAGTCTTGGATTGACTAGACTGTGTGCTACAGGGGACACCATGCACCATCATTTCGTATAGTAGCTCTCTTTTCTGATTTTTCACAGCAAGTCTTTCTGTGTCCCAAATAATTCCCTGCAAGCGGGGCAAAGGAGAGTAAGTCATCCAGTGACAAGGATAAAATGTCCATGGGGCATCATTTTAGACTGTTATCAGCTACCTAGTGGAATTTTGACTGTTGCCGATAGTTCTCCTTTAGAGAAAAAGCTGCATCCCTCTTCCCTTGAATGTTTCTTCAAATTTTGACATGCTTGAACTTTGACCTCTACATAGTAAGAACTTCTGAAAAGAGATTCATGTTGTGAATGACAAGAAGAACAGGGTCTAGGGGAAAGTCCTGTTTCTGTATATCCTTTAGGAGGAGGTAGGAATGAGAAATGTGCTCATTTGTTTAATTTGTTCATTTGTGCTTTTGCATATTAGCCTAGAAAATTCCTAGAGCAGTGACTTGTCTTCTTTTTAGTGTATCCCAATGAATGAACATTGTTGGGTACATAGAGAGTCTCCATAAATATTTGTCAAATGAATGAATGAACTCAGTCTGTAACTGAGTCTAAAGAAACCAAGTAAAACCTAGAGAGTTGCCATATTCAAAGGGGTGGGAAACAGAGTTAGGGCTGGATAAAGTCTTGAGGATTCTGGGACCAGGGAAAGAGGTCTGATCATATGCAAATGAACAGGAATAGCCAATCATAGAAAGCAAGCATGGTTATGTGGGGCAGGGGCAGCTAGGTTAGTTCCTCTTTGTTTCTTTCTTTTTATTTTCTTAAATTTAAATTTTATTGTACAGGTGATATACAGAGAGGTTACAGTTACGTAAGTAAGGTAATGAGTACATGTCTTTTCCAACAGTTACCCTCTCCCTCATTTTCTCCCATTTCTCCCCCAATTTTCTTCCCCCTCCATGTTGTAAAGTTCATTTCCAACATAGTGTCCAGTGAATATCACTGTTGAATTGGTTCACTCTTTTCTCTGACCTTCATCCATGACCTTTTCAAACAAATTCTTTTATTCATTATAAAACTTCCAGAGAAAAACAGCTGTCCAGCTCCTTTGTTTCCATGTCTTATTTCAGAATAAAGATCCCTGCCTTATAATGTGTTTTTTTAAAAGAAACATAATTGAGAGTAAACATAAAGCACCAACTCCTTTATGCTAAGCTTTTCCTAAGTATCTTATGGATTTCCTCATCATTTTCAATGTCTCTGCCATTAATTGAGCACTTAACAATCTTTCTGGTACTGTCCAAAGTGCTTTATCTATTCCATTCTTTTGTGGCTCTTCAGAGTCTTATAAATTATAAATTATTGTCTATTGATGATAGATAATTAGAAATTATTTATTGATGAGGACTTTGAGGTCTAGAGAAATAAAATAATTTGCCCAAGATTACACTAGGAGCAGGTGGTGATGGGACAATTAGAACTTTGCTTTGTTTTATTTCTAAGTCAATGGGAATGACCACATATAGCAGTTCATTAGATGAATTGAAGCGGGGAGTAGAGTCCAGCTGCCCAGATCTCTCTGTGATCATGTATCTCTACATCAACGTATTGTCCTTTCACAGACAACCAAAGTCCAGCTTCTCACATAGGCTCTCGGAAAGGCAATGATTTCCTAATGATCTGTGTTGCATTTTATGCTTCACTTTTGTGCCCCTAACTTGTAACTTCCAAAGAGAAAGTGGTTTAAATAATTGTTTTACTTAATTAGATCTGCAGATTCGGTGGTGCTCAGCTTCAGCGACAGACTTGCTTTCGTAGCACAAAAGTAGCTTAATGTCAGCTTGACAACTTGATAAGTCTAGTGCCAATTTTTATAATGGTAAAGAAAACTTTTAAATTCCAGATTCAGTTCAGTGCTTTAGGAAACAAGACAAAATGACTTCATCGTGGAGCTTCACAGTTGTTACTGGGGGAACAAAGGATGTCGAATGGTTTATTAGTATGCGGCAAGATAGAAAAATAAACAGCTGGATACTAGGGCAGAGCTATGCTACCTTACCTGAAGTTCAAGGTGTACTTCTTTCCCTTAATGTCACAACCCGATGACATCACTTTTGCTGATAGAGTGGAGTTCTATGTTGGTCAAGTTTCCTTTGGGTTAACAGCGTTCTGGTTCAAGTGGAATCTACATGTTTCTACTTTCTGTCCCAGGTCTCCTCCAAGGCCTTAGGTACCTGGCTTAGCATTTCCAAGCATATCTGGGAAGTATGAGTGTTTAATACCCTTGAGGATGACCACCAGTGATGAAGGGTGATGATCCTGTGGATAAAGTCTGTGGCCTCCTGTCTTTTAGGCAGGCAATTCCATGAGGCCATCTGCCTGGTTCTTAAAATGACTCCGTGGGGGGGAAGGTGGCTCAGTGGCAGAGTGCTTGCCTTGAATGCATGAGGCCCTGGGTTCCATTCCTCAGTACCACATAAGCAGAAAAAGCCGGAAGTGGTGCTGTGACTCAAGTGGAGCACTAGCCTTGAGCTGAAGAGCTGAGGGACCGCACTCAGGCCCAGAGGTCAGGCCCCATGACGACAAAAAAAAAAATGACCCAGTGGGTTTAAGAGAAGTGATGACAGTAATGAATTTTTACAGAGTTTGAAATTCCATTCCTGTGTGACCCCTCTGTTCTGATTTCTGTTTCCTGAGATTATCTCTGAAATAAACTACTTATTCTAGATTATTGCCCCAAACTCTGCTCTGGGAGAGTCCCAGCCAAGATGCTTACATACATTAGAAGCAGAGTTTTTAAAGTGTTAGTCTAACCAAACCAACTCAAGCTCAATATGCAAACAACAGTGGCAACTATTAAATTATGTAGATGTCTACACTCATAGCTGCTAGAGAGAGCATGTCCTTTGTTTATGGACAGTCAGCAAAAAAGTCCTTTGACTCTTTTCCCAATATCCAGACAATAATTTCTACTCTGTTAACACATTATTTTCTTAGATGTATTTAGTCCTCAGTTTACTTTTACATGGAAGCAAAACTAAATTTAATTTTCAAAATATGTTTGTTTAAATACAGGATGTATTACTTGCATCCAGCTTATAGTTCTCAAATTAGTGAACTTCTTTGTACAATGATAGCTATTTCCCTCAACCATCTTTTTTTTTTTTTGAGATTTAGTATGAAAAATACAGAAAAAAGGAGGAACTGAAAGGAAAATTATATTGTCCATTTGGAAGACCATGGAGTGTCTTTTTTGTTTAAAGATCGGCAGTCCCAGTAGAATCCACAATGATAGGTTGACAACCACCTAACCCATTTCAAGACACTCTCCATGGAACAGCTGATAGTTGTATTTCCAGACAGTTACATTACCAAATTTTACAATGCAAAGAATCAAGCTGTGGTAGTCAGATAGTTTGGCACTGCCATGTTATTATTTGTATGTCTTGGATCTTCATTCTGCAGAAAAAAGCCACTGCTGACATCCATGAGAGCTACAGTGCTTCCGTGTGTACATGACCAATCCTTACTATAATTTCTTTATTTTATGAATAGGAGAGAAATAGGGTTTTATTCCTCTTTGAATTTAAGCCTGGCCATGTGACTTGCTTTGCCCAAAGAAACATGAGCATGGGTCACTTCCAGGCAAAAGTGCCTCCTATAGACCAAATTTTATCCCTCATTCATATGTTGGAGCTCTAAGCCCCCAGCAGAGATATGGTCTTCAGTAAAGGTTAAATGATGTCAGAGGTGCATCCCACACCAAATAGGACCGTGGCCTTACAAAAAGATTTTCTCCTGCTCTCTTTGTGATATTTGAAGATCTTCATAGAACTTGGCCATACTGGCACTCTGATTTCAGACTCACAGCTTCTAGAACCATGAGAAAATTAATTTCTGATATGTAAGTCTCCAAGTTTTGGTGTTATGTGTGGCAGGCCAAGCAAAATACAACTTCTTGTTGATTTTTATGATCTCTGAAGTCATGTGTTGACATGAAAGCAAAATGTGTGGAGCACTTAAGGTTTGCGTTTCTCCATGTGACACACGGCATAATGACCTTCAATAGGTGTCCATGTCATATCCATTGGAATCCATGCATATGTTATCCTGTATAGTGACAGGGCTTTTGCAGAGGGGCATTAAAATTATGGATCTCAAAATGGGGTTTTAGTGAGTATGCACAATCTACAAGTGGACAAAGCCACAGAAGTGGCTTTGGCCGAACAGAGGTGATAGAAGAATACTCAGAGAGATGCTTTGAAGATGGAAATGGGAGCCAAGGGCTACAGGCAGCCTTCAGAAGGTAAGAAAGGCAAGGAAATGAATTCTCCCTAGAGCATCCAGAAAGGAATGCACAGTATACAATTTGATAGTAGCCCAAGTGAGACCAATATCAGACTTCTGACCTATTGAAGTAATATAAGGTAATAAGTTCCTGTGGTCCTGGGTCACTAAATTTGTTGTAGTTTGTTTTAGCAGTCACAGAGAACTTATATTGAACATGGTAGATTTTAGAAATGGCTATAACTTCTTTTGTTTCTTCCATTTTTATCTTTATGAGATAATAGCAGTTTTCCACCAAGAGAAGTTATTTTCCCATGCCTCAAATCTGGGTTTGTCAGCCTTCTACGTTCTAAATGGTGGTTACTACAACAATCTGCTCCTTGTTCCACCACTAAGGGGATGCCTGGGCCTTTGTGGGCTTTGTCCTTTTTTAGAAACTTATGATTAGACTGTGCATACTCACTAAACCAGGATAATCTACCCATTTTGATATCCATAATTTTAATCCTCTCTTCAAAATCCTTGTCACTATATAGGATTTAAAGTTAATATTTGCTACATTTCAGTGGCTCTCAGGAGGCTGAGATTTGAAGATCTCAGTTTAGAGTTAGCCCAGGCAGGAAAGTCTGTGCTTATCTTTAATTATCTACCAAAAAGCTGGAAGTAGAGCTTGTGGCTCAAGTGGTAGAACACTAGACTTCAGCACAAAAGCTCAGGGAAAGTGGCCAGGCCCTGACTTCAGGCTCCAGGCACAAAAAAAGAATAAAATTTATCTCTCCATTTTTCCACTAAAGAGACTACTGAAGTTCTGAGAGGCCAGGAGTATCCTGGACTCATACTGAGTACAATAATTATCTGAGACTATAGGTCATCTCCCTGTGGTTAGCTTTAGAGTTTTACAGGTGTAGATGACTGAGCTAAAAATATAATGGCCATAAAGATGGACATAAAGAATACAATTAGATTATGTCTCAATAAATCCATCATGAACTAAAATTATCATACGTTGAAAAATGCGTTTAATACATGTATCTCACCAAACAACATTGTTTAGAAACACAATGCATGGTAGCCTACCAGTATACTGACACTTCTCTGATTATGTGGCTGACTGGTAACAGGACTTGTTGTCACTGCCCATTATTTACAGAGAGTATCAGTCATATAACAAATCACTTGGCACAAGTTAAATTTCAAAATTTAAAGTACAATTTCTATTGAATATACATAGCAGCTTTTTTCCTTTCTTTTTAAAATATATTTTTTATTGTAAAGATACTGTACAGAGGGGTTACAGTTACAGCAATGAGTCCATTTCCTATAAAGCATTGTTACCCCCTCCTTTGTTTTTCCCCTACCTTCCCTTCCCTTCCCTCTTCCCCAACTCCTCCCCCACCACAAAGTTGTAAAGTTTATTTTCAACATAGTGGCTTATGCATCTCATTGACAATGGGTCAACCTGACCCATTGAAACATAGCAGCTTTTATACCATTTATAAAGTCTATTAATTTCATATATCTAAACCATAACATGAACAATGGTTAAACTGGGGACTACCAGTAATGTTTTGGGCTGATCCATATTTGGTTTTCCTCTCCTTTTGGGTATCTGAAGGGATTACATTTCTCTGACTCCATGCAAATGTACTGTGTGACTTTTTGTGGTCAACAGATTAGAAATTGAATTCATATGGGCGGTATATGAGCTAAGGAACTTAATTGATAACACTGTGGGGATACAAGCCTACCATGGTGACTAGGATATGTTAAATTGGAGGTATCTTGATTGCAGAACTACTACTGAATGTTCTAGAAGTTTGGAGCTTTGTGAAGCTGAGTTAAAAGGCCTAACATGGGCTGGGAATGTAGCTTAGTGGTAGAGTGCTTGCCTATAGCATGCATGAAGTCCTGGGTTGGATTCCTCAGTACCACATAAACAGAAAAAGCTGGAAGTGGCACTGTGGCTCAAGTGGTAGAGCACTAGCCTTGACCTGTACAGTGCCTAGGTCCTGAGTTCAAGCCCCAGGACTGGCATAAAAGGCCTAACACAAGCAAAAGTCCCATAGGCCATAAATAAATCTTAGTTATTGAAAAATAATGTCCTTAACGCTGAGTCATGAAAGACCTTATGTTTAGAATGTGAGGTTTTTTTTTTTTTTTTTTGTTCTAGGCCAGGGCTTGAACTCAAGGCCTGGGCACTCTCCCTGAGCTTTTATGCTCCAGGGTAGTGTTCTACCACTTGAATCACAGCTTCATATCTGGCTTTTGGGTGATTAATTGAAGATAAGAGTCTCACAGACCTTTCTATCCAGTCTGGTTTTGAACTGCAATTCTCAGATCTTTGCTTACTGAGTAGATGGGTTACAGTCATGAGCCACCAATGCCTGGATGAATGTGTGTGTGTGCATGTGTGTGTGTGTGTGTGTGTGTGTGTGTGTGTGTGTGTGTTTAAAAGGTAGGCCAGCATATAAATATACATAATGAAAGTTTTCAACTATACTAAAGCAGAAATTAAATCCTCATGAGTCTAAGGAAAAGAATTTAATACATCTGGAACATTTCTTCATATAGAAAAGTGAATTCTCTATTATTTATCCATTAACTAGATTATAGATGGACTGAGTCTGGCCTGTGGGCCAAACTAGACCCTACCTATTTGTTTCTGTGTTTTCTGTGGATGCTTTGTGGGTACCATGCACACTCTCCTACTGGTTTCAACTGAGACTGCATTGCCTTCTAGGCTTGTGATATTTACTGTTTGGCCCTCTTCAGAGACAAGTTTACTGACACTTGCATTAATTATTGGACATCTCCAGTGTGCCAGGCACTTGGTTCCAAATATGCCGAAAGGCATCCAGGACCACTTTTTTGCGTCTCATAACCAAAGGCATCACTGTGTCCTCCAAGTGAACATCTGTGAAAAGCAACCTTGGGGAGTAGGGGAGACAAAAACCTGTGACCTGTGATGGGCGGTAACACTATGAACTTGCAGCAGTGCTCAGAGGCCCAGCCCCATACTTGAAGAATATATAAATTTGTGACAGTAGGAAATTACCTAAGAGCTGAATGCTATTATATAGTTTTTTACAGGCTGCTAAACCTGTCTGTTTTTGTTTGTAAAAAATGACCCAAATCTCATTTTAGAGTTAAATAACCCACTGGGGTCTAAACCTTTGTTTTGGAGTGACATGCTGCTATGTAAGTCAGCCTCTTCAGGCCATCTTGATTTCTCAAGGAAGTTGTGCATCAGATTTCATTCCTTCCTAATGGGCTCCCTTTTCCAGAAGTGAGAGATTCATTTTTCAAGGGAAAATGGCTCAAAACAATAAGCAATAATACCAATACCAATTGCACACAAGAGCTGCTTCTGGCAAATACATAACAGCTGGAGAAGTTGAGGACCTCTAACCTTAACCAATCATTATCTCCCAGAAATGCCTCACATGGGGCAGTAAGAAAATAGAAAGGAAATTTGTTGTACATACACATACACAAAACAAACCCACAATTAAGGGGAACAATAGCTCTTAACACTAAGCAGCTTTTTGTTGTAGATACTAATTTTTGCCTTGAGTCTTTCCTCATTAGGAAAGACCAATATAACACTTTACCGAGAAGCAAAACACTTTACTTCACCTTTAGTCAGTGCATAATTAGGAATATAATAAGAAAGATGGCTCCACACATGGTTCACAGAGGCCTTGCCTTTTAAGAGCTCGGAGGGTTTGGAATGATAACAGACGAATTCAGAGATGCTCATTAGAAATGCAGCCACTGCTTTTACAGACATGCTGAGAACGTCTAAGCTTCCCAGAAATTATTCAAAGGGAGTGATCCCATTTTGTCTGGTTCCAAGAGCTCTTTAATTTGAGGACAAAAAGAACAATAGCAAAGGCAGCCAATGTATTATAGCTAGGATAAAATCAGCCCATGGCCTTAGCAAGATGAATATTTTCTGTTTTTTTTTCTGCCTCTGGTAGCATTTCTCAAGCTGCTGTTCTGAGGGATCTAGAGATTTCTCTCAATGATGCCTGCCAGGCATTTGCCCTTTATTTCTCTCTGGTCTTTCTTTTCTATTGTTTTCTGTACTATTCTGTGAGTTATACAACCTGGATCCAAGTTTCAGAATCACCCATGAATGGAAAAGTCTATAGTGAACATGTAGGAAAGTATATACACATACAAACACGCACGCACACACCTTTTTTTGGGAAGTAATATACTTTTCCCCTGTGTATCTCTAGTATCCGTCAAGACTCTGGCATATAGTAAAAAGAACTGGATACCTACTTTTTGTGAATGAATAAATGAATTTTTATTATACAAATAAATCACAAATTGATTTACAGATACTCATGTGAAATTTTGCCTTCTGGTTCTCATTGCCATTGCATAATCTTGATGTGATTTGATGACTTTCTGTTTCCTTCTTTTTGTTGTCTCTGGGGAAGAAAAGTTCTGATTGGAATTTTAACCCTGGGCCTGGGATAAACTAGTTCAGGTTACAATATACTATCATGAATATAATGGCACAAATGTGTCTGTTTTGCCATTCACAGAAATGAAATATTATCTTAAGCAGTATTCTCCTTATTAGACCAGATTATACTACCCTCTTCTTTTTCTCTCCACAGCATTTTTCTTCAAAATCACTCATTTATTTGAAAACATTTGCTACTAATAGAAAATATTTTAATACTTTTATGATGTTTGATTTGCCTCTTAGAGAAGATATTCAGTACTGCCACCTACCATGCTTGTGACTTTGGGTAAGCTGTTAAACCTAGCCTCAGTTTCTCTATCTGCAGGGTAAGGTAGTGATAAAAATATATCTCATAAGACTGTTGTAAAGAATGAATACTTTAACTAGTCTAATGGTACATATCAATACATATTAGCAATTCAGTGGTAACAAGTTGTATGAATTAGATTCCTGAGGACTGAGACAGTGTCATATTTCATGGCAGGCCAGTGCAATGTTGGATCAATATTTGTTATGTTAGTTTTCTCTTACAAGGCAGGAGAGGTTCCAATATAGTACAAAAAATAACTCTGGGGTTCGCATTTCTCTACAGCATCTTCATCAAAAACAATCTGCCTTGGCTGATAGAGACCAAAGTCTTTGATTCAAGAGGGTTAACCTTTGCATTCTTTTCTTATAGCCTCCAGTTAAAGTGCTTATCCTTTTCTACTTCCTGTTGTCTCCTAGAGAATGGGTTGGTTTAGGCTGACTGGTGCCTTCTGATCTCTAGAGAACGGTTCCTTACAGATCCCAGCACTTATGAACCAACACTGTTGAGCACTTAGAGAGGAACAAGACTTGGGCAAAGAGGGACACACTGAAATACATTTCTCTGGGCTTATCACTAAGCTTTAGAAATGAATAATTTAAACAAGAGGGATACAAAAGGTGTCATGTAGGATCTCATTGTTAATACCACCATGTCTTTTTTTTTTTTGGGTTAGGTTGTGGGGCCTGAACTCTGGGCCTATGCGCTGTCCCTCAGCTCTTCAGCTCAAGGCTAGAGCTCTACCACTTGAGCCACAGCGCCCCTACAACTTTTTTCTTTTAGATTATGTGGTGCTGAGGAATCGAACCCAGGGCCTCATGCATGCAAGGCAAGCGCTCTACCACTGAGCCACCTTCCCAGCCTACCACCGTGTCTTTTAAAAATGGTTTTGAACACAGTTGTGTATGCAAATGTGGATCCAAATGGGCCATTTTGCAAACTGGACCCAACATATTTATAGAGGAGGTTTGAGAAGGGGTTCTCCTTTTCTGACATGTAATACATTCTATGTGGGTAGTGATTTATTATCCTTAACAAGAAAATAAGTGCAAGAGGTAAGATGTAATCAAGGTTATGACAGGCATATTTATTGCTAAGATAAGCATATTTTGGAAGATCCATGTGATGAGAAAGGGAGCCTGGTTGGAGATACAGAAATGGAGCAGAACCTAGAGAATCCTATATCCCTAATCATTTCAGGTAATGGAGAGCTGTCAGCAGGTTTTATTGCAAAGATGACCATAATTGTATTCATGTTTGAGAAAGGTAAGGTTTTTTTTTTCTCCCCAAGCAGAGGTTATTGTACATGCTAGGCAAACACTCTACCCCCGAGCTCCATCTCTAGTATTGAGAAAAGTCAGTCACATTTCAGCCATCTCTCCTTCTCTGTCTCTGTCCCTCCCTCTCTTTGTCCTTTCCCCCTTTCCTTTTCTTTCTTTTTTCCCCTCTCTCTCCCTTCCCCCTTCTCCCTCTCCTTCCCTCTCTACTCCCTCCTTTCCCTTCTGATGATAAACAGATTGGATATTAGTTCAGAGATTAACTTCAGGTCAAAATTGGGGAGAGCTGAAGGATTATAAATAATTAAGGAGATAGCCCTACTGGCTGGTGTGATTGGCTGGATGCATTTTGAGGTGTAGACTGAGTGTAGGATGTTGAATCCTTGCGTGATCGTCACGGAGGGAGGACCTGCAGATGAGGAAGACACTTTCATGACTTTAATTATTGTTTCAAAGCTGATGATCCTCAAATTTGTACTTCAGGTTCCAGACCCACATACTCATTTCTTCCATGGATATGTGATCCATAGACATGCCCCCGAAATCTAGTATGTCTCCCAACTAAGTACTTTCCTAATCCTTAAGTTTCTCACCAAGTGACATCAGTGGCCACTCTGCTGTCCATGCCCCAAGTCTGGGAGTTATTCTTTATGAATTAATTTTCACATGTCATTTACAACTAATCATCTTCAAATGCTTGCAGTTCAACATCTGTAATCTTTTTAGTCTGTCTATTTTCCAGTTCCAAATTAAAAAAAAAAAAAAACCCAGGAAATGGAAGTAATGTGCAGAGGTAGCTTCCAAGACAGGGACCTATATTAGAATTTCAGGTTTCAGAGAGGTTTCAGGTTTCAGTTCTAAATGATTAAGTGAAAGGAGAGAAAAGAAAGAGGAGAGAGACAGGAGGGGCGAGAGGGGAGAGAGAAAGAGGAGAGAGAGAACATTTCTAGAGTATAAAAGGCTCAGAGATGGGTTGGGAGCAGAGATGGAAGGATAAACAATAAAGCTTATATTTTCTTGGATACAAGAATATTGGAAATTTTACTCGTTAGTTGTGTGAGAGTTTTCTTTTACTTGTTCACGGCTTTTCCACTCCTTCCCCAGGAGTCTTGCTTATCCAATAAGAGTCTCCCAAGCCACCATTCCAGTTTTCTATACACAGCTGGCCATAATGATGTTCTCTTCCAATTCCATTTGAACAGCTCTGGAAGTAAGTGATGATGCTGGTATTTATTTATTTACTTTTTTGCGATGATGATAGTTTTATTTATTTGTTTGCTTATTTATTTATTTTTGCTGATCCTGGGGCTTGAACTCAGTGCCTGGGCACTGTCCTTGAGCTTCATTTGCTCAAGTCTAGTGCTCTACTACTGGAGCCACAGCACCACTTCTGGTCTTTTCTGAGTATTTTACTGGAGATAAGAGTCTCATGGACTTTACTGCCCAGGCTGGCTACAAATTGCAATCCTCAGATCTCAACCTCCTGAGTAGCTAGGATTACAAGCATGAGTCACTGGTTCCCAGCTGATGATAATATTTCTTGATTCTTTTAATCTTCTGATTTGTCAGGTCAAGGGAGTGGCTGGATGTATTCTTCCTTTTTTATTTCTTTTTGGAACTAAAACGACTCTGTGAATTTAAAGAAACAGACCTGGTTGTCTAGCACACTAACATCTTTTGCACTGTGTAGAGTAGTAATTATTTCCCACTGTAGCTTACGGAATTATATTATTTTTTTTTTTTGGGAATAATGTGTTCTTATTTATTTATTTATTTTTTTAATTTAATTTAATTTTATTTGTGAACATACTGTACAGAGAAGTTACAATTACGTGGGCAGGATAATGGGTACATTTCTTACCAAGCATTGCAGCCTCCTCCTTTGTTTACCCTTCACATCCTTTCCCAGCCTCCCCCCTCCCCCCTAATCCCAATCCTTCTCCTTCCCCCCCTTACCCCCTCTTCCCCCCCCCCCCCCTGCACTAACGTTGTAAAGCTCGTTTTGGACATGACAACTTGTACTTCTCATTGTTGCAACAGGTCCACCTGTATCCTTAAACAACTGGTTTTTCCCCATCTCCTCCACAAGTTATACTGACATCAAATATAGTGAAAGTAGGGGTTATACTGTGGGGAGGGACATACAAAGCAACAAAGAGATAATCTTATAAATGTGTTAGAAACACATGCATGAAAGAAAAAAACATTAAAATACACATCTAAGGGTTCATTTTACGGAATTATATTATGAGAAATCTTTTTTTTTTTTTTTGGTGGGTCGTGGGGCTTGAACTCTGGGCCTGGTTGCTATCCCTCAGCTCTTCAGCTCAAGGTGAGTGTTCTACCACTTGAGCCACAGCACCCTTCCAGTTTTCTGAGTGGTTTATTGGAGATAAGAGTCTCACAGACTTTCCTGCCTGGGCTGGCTTTGAACCATGATCCTCAGATCTTAGCCTCTAGAGCAGCTAGGATTACAGGTGTGAGCCACTGGCACCCGGCTTCTCCTGTAATTTTATTCATTCTTAATTGTCTTTGTGATAATGGTTAACACAAGGATTCAGAAGCAGTTTAGATGTTTTTTAGTGTATCTTCTCTGGTTTTGAACCAGCTTATTTTGATGCTGATGACAATTGTCCACATTGTGTTCCTTGAATTTGCAAAGTTCTCTTATGTGCTTATGTACAAAATGGTATTTGTAAATGTGACAAAGAAATAGACTCAGGTATCCTTTTTTGATCAGAAGAAAGAAGAGGCTCAAGTCCCCCATTTCCTAATATATATTTTTTTTTTGTGCATGGTAGTTGTCTATATTATTTCCTTTCCCTGCTATCCTTTTCCTTGTTTGTTAAGGGAAGGGGGTGATTTATGGCTGAACCAGAGCCATACCCCCCGGCGAGAAAATTAAGGTCACACTCAATCTTCTAATTTTAGAATCAAAATCAAGTGGCTTTTAAATTTCAAAGGCCATTATGCCACTTATTTCAGAAGTGATGTGTTATTTATACTTGGCCTGCACTGGGCAACCCTAGTGGTGTATTTGTGATAATCGCGCTACCTGGGGGCACTAGAATTGCTGCTGGAGCTTGTTAAAATGGCTGCCTGTTCTTCCTTGGAGGATTGTGAAAATATAAGAAAGAAAATCGTTGTGGTTCAGAAAATCGTTTTCTGCTTTATTATTCAGAAAGCAGTGCTGTTAGCGTCTTTGGTGGGAGTGTTTCCCAGGGATAGTCTTAATTATTGATAGGCAAGTTCTCACTCCTTAATGGGATTTGAACTTTAAGAGGAAACAAGAGAGAACTTCTCTTGCTAATTGGTAGTCCACCTCGTCTTCCCCATAACCACAAAAGAAGATACTGACTTGGCAGAAAAGAGACAACAAAATAGAGAAAGAGGGAAAGAAAGGGGAGATATAAAAGAGGAAAGCAAAACTGACTTCCTGTCTACAATTCTATGAGATCTTTCCTGCTTTTAGGTAGGATGAAACAGCACTTATCTTTTACATGTGTGGGTATGTAACAAGGAGGAGAATGAGAGAAAAACACCACTTTCCTTCGGTAAGGAGACTTCTCTTATAGGAGAGGCTCTTTGTTTTTGCTGGACTTGTTGGCACACGAGCCTAAATTTGGAAAGGTAGCTTAGAGGGCATCATTTGACTGACTTGTCCTTCATAACATACGGACATTTTGGAGCTGGCAGGGCTGAGCATGGATGATGGACTGGAAAAGTGCAAAATTGGTATGAGAACAAGGGAAGACCTAAGCTGATTTTATAGGTTGAATTGGCTACTGAATGATAAAGCCTAATTATGAGTGATCCCAAAGTCTTCAAACGTGTGGCTGTCTACCGTGTAACTTGAAATTATTTATATTATTGTAGTACATTCTCCATTTTCTGGAGGATTCTTTGTGCAAGTCAAATTTTCCTGAAATAATGTGTGCAATGAACGACTCCCAAAGCTCAGTAGTTTACAGCCACACGTATTTGCTTGCTTTGTTTGCAAGCCACTGGGGTTGGTGATCGCAGCTGTGCTCCAGACTGAAGTCAAACTCAGGTGTGTTCTGTTGGTTTTCATGTTGGAGCCTGGCTGAAGGAGCATCGACACCTGGGACCAGCAATTCTGAAAGGGAAGGGCAAGAATAGAGCATCTGTACGAGACTAGGCAAGCAACTCAAAACTGGGCTCAGACGTAGCGTGAATTGTGTCTGCTCACACTATTTCTTTCGGGAAGCATGTCATGTGATCCAGCGCAGCATGAATGGAGGGAGGGGAAGCTGGTCTTTCACACTCACAAGAGGCAGTGGAGGGAAAGGTGAGTATTTGAGAATTTGTTCAACTATGTGGCCATCTACCTTCTCTAACCTGCCAGAATGCTATGTGCATTCATTGACATGCACATGCAGTGTCTAGGGTTAGGATTTTAATTTTTTTTCTAAATTTACTGTATATCAGCTTGTCCCAAAATGAATCAAGGAAATACAACATAGAGATGATTTATCAACTGAACTCATAAAATGAGCTCATAAGTAAGCCAGGTGAAGCTGAGAGCAGGTGGCTCACACCTGTAATCCTAGCTACTCAGGAGGCTGAGATCTGAGGATCATGGTTCAAAGCCAGCCTGGGCAAGAAAGTCTGTGAGAATCTTATCTCCAATAAACCATAAGAAAACTGGAAGTAGTGCAGTGGCTCAAGTGGTAGAGCGCTTGCCTTGAGCTGAAGAGCTGAGGGACAGCACCCAGTCCCAGAGTTCAAGCCCCAAGACTGACAAAAAAAAAGTAAGCCAGGTGATTGGGAAAATGGAAGTTTCTCCCCATATTATAACTTCTATAAACTCTGTGTGTGTGTGTGTGTGTGTGTGTGTGTGTGTGTGTTGGTGGTAGTAGAGTAAAGGAGGAATTTGCCATTCTGAATCCATGCATAAGGCAGTCTTATCAACCATGTAATATTTTTAAAGGCCAAGAGACTCTAGCTTATATCTAGATTTACATGTGAGCCTTGAATACAATTCTTCACTCTAACCCTACTGGTAGAAAACCATTCTATATTCTTGAGCCTGTCTCATTTTGCACAGCTATTATTTTCTCCAAATAGAAATCACCTGATTAGTTGTTTCCCAAAGCATCATTCCTGCAAAAACCCTTGGATGAGTCTATTTCTTGTCTAACCTTTCAGTGTCTCTTCTGCTTCCATAAAGATACTGGCAATGAAAAGGAAGAGACTTCTTTTGTCAAAGGTTGTGAACCATTAAATCTGAAAGTTTAGTGTCTATTTTCACTGTTTCTTTTTAAATAGATTCTACTAGGGAACTAAAACCACAAATAAAAGCAGAAACCATAAATTCATTATATGCCTCATTTTTTAAAAAATAGCTTTTTGCTGCCTCTGAAGTACAAGGTGATTCTTTTTTTAGGATTGATTTACAAATAGTGTTTAATATACGCACCATCCATAGCCATTTTAGATGATTCGTTCATCCCAGTAATTTCCTTTCCCTAAACGGAAGTTTTTTT
This sequence comes from Dipodomys spectabilis, assembly GCF_019054845.1. Lineage (NCBI taxonomy): Eukaryota > Metazoa > Chordata > Mammalia > Rodentia > Heteromyidae > Dipodomys > Dipodomys spectabilis. The sequence goes on along the minus strand of NW_024870834.1, from coordinate 13,854,510 downwards.
TTTTGATTTCTTTGTAGAAGAATCCTTTGCCTGGGTGCAGTGTTCTGTTGCTTCACAACAAAAGGCAGGTGAGGATAAAGGGTGGATTAAGTCTATTTTTTTTTTAAAGAAAGGATAGATGAGGTTGAAGGAAATCGATCCATCCATTATATTGTTTGATGAGTTCTACCCCAACGGATCTCCCTGCAGAGTTAGTTTTGCTACTGCTCTTATGTTCCCTCCTCACTGCGACTTCCCTTACAGAGAGAGAAGACACTGAGCAAAGTGATCATTTCAGTCATTCCCCTCATTATTGTCCCACTTTCCCCCATGGCTAGCTCTTCTGAGGCTGACTGCTCAGTGAAAGACTTTTCTGAGGATTCAGAAGGCAGCTGTGTGGTAAGGGGAAACAGCGTACCAGGTTCTTGTTTATTAGAACTGAATTAAGTAAGGAAATTACTTCCTATGACCAGTTGGCTCATTGTTCACAGGAGCCTAGAGTTTTAGAGTCACAGATACTAGGAGACTGTCTTTCCGACTACCTTGTTTTCCAAGTGGAGGTGCAGAGAAATTGCAGCCTTGCCCAAGGCCAGCCCACTTTATTGGTAGCTCTGGGATTACAGCCCAGTTGTCCTAATTCTATTCTTTCCATTGCATTTGATTTAATTCCAGAATCTAGATTACAATGAAAGGCACCGACGTATTAAAGTTAATCATTAGCCTTGAAAGTAGCAGATTGAGTTTTAATAGAGAAAATGCTAAAATTCTCCATAGGGATAATAAGAGAGCAACTGGGAATGAATAAAACTGCTCACGAATAAAACAACTTCCCAGCTTCTCAGTCTTGGTGGAAATATACCTAATAAGAAAGCTGGTGCCCAGGTATGAGAATTTAAAGAAAAAGACTTTGGCAGAAAAGCAAAGAATGATGGCCTAAGCTTATCTGGGAATTTTCCTCCTGTGTTAATCTTCCAGAATAAAGAAAAACAATGTCATTTAACAAAGGAAGTGAGGACTCAAGAAGATTCATTACTTTTACACTGAAAGCCTAGTCTTTCTTCTTTCTACGTTTATAAATATGACTCTTTTGGATGTGGAAATACCTTGTAAGACAAGACAGGCTCTGTTTTATTCCTATAACAATAGCATTGGGTTAAATAGCGAATCTTCAAATAAGCCCCACTCTTTTGCAGATATTTTTGAATTATTTCATCAGTTCTGACTTGCAAGGGTCCCTAGGACGCTCAGCTCTGTACAGGCTTTTATGATTTCCCAGATGGGAAAACCCGTTTCAACCACTTTTCCTTTAGCCCACAGCTAAGTTGGAAAACAAGAGTTGTGGGAAAGGAGGAGGGAGCAGAAGTGGAGCATCATGAAAAGCTGATCTCTGGGGCTGGATTTCTTCCTAACTGTGGTCACATTGGTGGAAAGAAGGGCAGTAGAATTAGAAATTATAGACAGATCCTGATGTTGTTGGAGAAACATGTGTGTCTTGTTTTTTTAAGTCTCACTAAGCCACGTTTCTTTTCTTTTTAATGTTTTTTATTGTAAAAATACTGTACAGAGGGGTTACAGTTACATGAGTAAGGTAATGAGTACATTTTCTATCAAGCATTGTTACCTCCTCCTTGGTTTTTCCCCTACCATCTCTTCCCACCCTACCTCTCCAACTCTTCCCTCCACCCCCCAGTTTTAAAGTTCGTTTTCAGCATAGTGTCTTATACATCTCATTGTTACAATGGGTCAACCTGTATCCTTATTTCAGCATTTTGTTATTTCCCTTCCCCTCCCCAAATTAGAAAAATGTATATACAAGATTCAGGGCACCAGAATCAAATACAGTGAAAACAGAGGTTATACTGTGGGGGACGAACATAGAAGAGAAACAAAAAAATCACATAGTACATGTTAGATATGTTAAAAACAATAGCAAGAAAAAAAACTACTTGTGTCCCTATCTTGGAGTTCATTTCACTTAACATCAACTTATATGGTCATAAGTACATAGCTTTGGACCTTTTCTGCTTGTCCTAGACTTATACTACTTATTTCAAATAAGGGAAACCATGGGACCTATTTTTCTTTGGGCCTGGCTTACTTCATTTTTATATAATTTTTCCAAGTCTTTCCATTTCCCAACAAATGGGTGTTATTCTTTCTGATGGAGGCATAGAGTTCCATTGTATAACTATACTACATTTTTTTTGATCCATTCATCTACTGAAGGGCATCTGGGTTGGTTCCATATCTTAGCTATGGTAAATAATGCTGTGATAAACATAGCTGTGCTGGTAGCTTTAGCTGGATCGTAGCGGAGCTCTATGTGGAGTCTTTTGAGAAGCCTCCATACTGCTTTCCAAAGTGGTTGAACAAGTTTACACTCTCACCATCAATGCAGTAGGATTCCCTTCTGGCCACATCCCCTCCAGCATTTGTTGTTATTAGATTTCCTTTTTTAAAAAATGTTTTTTATTGTGAAAATACTGTACAGAGGGGTTACAGTTACTTGAGAAAGGTAATAAGTACATTTCTTATCCAGCATTGTTGCCTCCTCCTTTGTTTTTCCCCTACCATCCCTTCCCTTTTGCCTCCTCAACTACCCCCCCAACCCCTGCCTAAATTGTAAAGTTTTTCTATGTTTTAGTTATATATATATATATATATATTTTAATAAAGTTTTTTATTGTGAAAATACTGTGCAGAGGGGTTACAATCATATGAGCAAAGTAATGAGTACATTTCTTATCAACCATTGGTGCTTCCCTCCCATCTCCACAACTACATCCCCCCCCCCCCCCTTAAATTGTAGTTTGTTTTTAGACATAGCGTCTTGTACATCTCATTGTTGCAATGAGTCAACCTGTATCCCTATTTAAACTATTTGTTTTTTCCCTTCTGCTCCCCAAATTATACCAACATCAAACACAGTGAGAACAGGTGTTATTCCGTGGGGGAAGGACATACAAAGCAACAAAAAAATCATGTGGTATCTTATAAATATGTTAGAAACAATAGCAAGAAAGAAAAAACCCCTTGTGTCCTTGTCTTGGGGTTCATTTTGCTTAACATCATCTTATCTGACCTTTTCTGCTTGTCTCAGCCATATACTAGTTATTGCAAATAAGGGAAACCATGGGACCTATGTTTCTTTGCACCTGGCTTACTTTACTGAATACAATTTTTTCCAAGTCTTTTCATTTCCTAACAAATGGGGCAATGTCATTCTTTCTGATGGAGGCATAGAATTCCATTGTGTATATATACCACATTTTCTTGATTCATTCATCTACTGAGGGGCATCTGGGTTGGTTCCATATCTTAGCTATGGTAAATAATGCTGCAATATACATAGTTATGCTGGTAGCTTTAGTATAGCCTTGTTTGTGACCATTGGGGTAAATGCCCTAAAGTGGGGAGCTCTATGTGGAGTTTTTTGAGGAACCTCAATACTGCTTTCCAAAGTGGTTGAACAAGTTTACACTCCCACCAACAATGCAGTAAGATTCCCTTCTGGCCACATCCCTTCCAGCATCTGTTGTTATTAGATTTCTTGATTATAGCCATTCTTTTATGGCTAGAGAGGTTGAGCATTTCTTCATGTGTCTATTGGTCATCCTTCTTTCCTCTTCAGAGAAGTTTCTCTTTAAGTCTTTAGCCCACTTATTTATTGGGCAGTTGTTTCTTTGAGGATTTGTTGTTGGGGGATTTAATTTTTTGAGTTCCAAGTATATTTTAGACATGAGACCCTTATACGTTGTATGACTAGTGAAGATCTTCTCCCAGTCAATGGGCTTTCTATTAACCTTGCTAGCTATGTCCTTTTCCATGCAGAAGCTCTGCAGCTTCATGCAATCCCGTTTGTCCAACCTTTCTTTGATTTGTTGTGTTTCTGGCTCTCTATTAAGGATATTTGGCCTGTGCCAAGAGACCTAAGGTTTTTCCTATTCAGTCCTGTAATGTTTTCAGTGTGTCTGCTTTGACTCCAAGGTCTTTGATTTGGAATTGATTCTGGTACAGGGTGATCTATAAGGATCTAGCTTGTTTTCTGCAGGTGTTTAACCAATTTTGCCGGTACCATTTACTGAAGAGGCTGTCTTTATTCCATTCTATTGTTTTTAGCTCCCTTATCGAAGATTAGGTGGCTATAGATCATGGGTTCATTTCTGGATCTTCAGTTCTATTCCATTGGTCCTGAGGTCTGTTCTTGTGCCACTAGCAAGCTGTTGTGATTACTATGGCTTTGTAGTAGAGTTTGAAATTTGGTATTGATATTCCTCCAGCACTGTTCTTTCTGCTAAGGATTGTTTTTGCTATTCTGGGCCTTTTATGGTTCCATATGAATTTCTTTTTTTAAACATTTATTATTATTATTATTATTATCTTTAAGTAGTTGTACAAAGAAGTTCCCATTCTACCGAACAGCATATGAATACAAGGTGTCTGACAACATTGTCATCCATCATTCCTAACCCATCCCTTTTCTCACCTTTTTTTTTTTTTAAAAAAAAATTGAGATTAGGTGATTACATAAATTTGACATATTTCACAGTATTGTGGACTAGTGATAGTTAAAGTCACAAACACATTTTAACCTTCACAAGGCAAATTGTCCTTATCATGGTCTATAAAGTTTGTGAATTCTATGAGCTTTGACACTACAGTGTCTTTTTTGTTAGTTCTTCCACTACCAATGTGAAGCAGAAGATTTCCACATAGAAAACTTCCAGGAAGCCTCATCATCAATTTTGTCCCTTCCTACTTTTGTCCTTGCTTGTTCCCTTCCTTTCTCCTCTCTTACCTTCCTTCTCTTCTTCCCTCCCTCCCTTCTTCCCTTTCCTTCCTATCCTCTCCTCCCTCCTTTCCTTCCCTCCCTCCATTCCATCTCTAATATTGATGGGTGGTGTTTTTATAGTTATAGGCTCCTTTGCTATTATATCAAGTGGTTTTTCATTATAATGTAATACTAAAAGACAAGGCTAAAATTTACTATCTTTTATTGACCATGTTTCTCTGGTCTGTATGTATTTAATCAGAACCATAAAACTACTGTGAATTCCTCTCCCCCTCTTACCTACCCATTTTATAGATGAAACAAAGGAGGCAAGAGAGATTAAATAATGATATTATTTCTATCAAGGAGGCACTAATGGAAGAGTGAAGATGTGAACGTGTGTTTTACTGATTAGAAAGCTGGATTTATAGATTCTTTTTAAAAATTAATTTTTTATAAAGATGCTATACAGAGGGGTTACAGTTACATGAGTAAGGTAATGAGTACATTTCTTGTTATACATTCTTTTTCTGCTGTTAATAGCTATTCTCTTTCTCCATCCTCCATCCATACTATTCTCATCCTCAAAATCTTCGCAGCTCAAACCTCTGCCTCTTGTGACGTTCACAGGTGGCATCACAGTTTCTTCCAGTGAAGCTATTGGATTATACTTTTCTTTTTCTTTTTTGCAGGTCGTTGGGTTTGAATTATGGACTTGGGCATTGTCCCTGAGCTTTTGTGCTCAAGGCACAGCTCCACAGCTCCACCTCTATCCTTTGAGTTTCACAGACTTTTCTGCTGGCTTCAAACCATGATCCTCAGGTCTCAGCCTCCTTCCTGAGTAGTTGGGATTACAGGTGTGAACCACTGTCCCCCAGATCCATTTTTCTTTTTGGATGCTAATACTGGGCCTTGCACTCTCCCTTGGTACTGTCACTCAAGACCAGCACTCTACCCCTTGAGCCATACTTTTCCACCTCCAGTTTCTGTTTTTGTTTGCTTTTGTTTTGTTTTTCTGGTTAATTGGAGATAAGAATCTCTTAGACCTCTCTGCCCAGGATGGTTTTGCACTTTGATCCTTGTGTCTCAACTTCTTGAGAAGCTTGAATTAGAGGTGTATTATCTCTACTGTTGACAGTGAAGCTGCAGCTATACTTGGGATGTCTGGGTCGAAAGAGTTAGCAATGCAAAGGAAGAAATGTCCTGGTTAATTGTAGCTTAAGGGTGTGGAACGTTTGTGAGAGAAAAGTGAGAAGGGCATGAATTCATTCTGTTTACCTCACAGTTATTGTTGAGTCTGTAGCTTCCAGAAAAGAAGGGACTCTGTGGAAAAGAAAACCAAGAATATCACCCGACCGCTCTTCCTTCTCATTCTAGGTCCTTACTAAGTAACTTTTGTGTCTAGATAGTTTGCTTTTTTAAATGGAGAAGACTAGGTACCAAGGAGTTCTACATCAATAGTTCTGGAGATAGCTCAGGCTTCTCTTTATTCTCAGAAAGGCAATAAAACACATTAAGATAAAGAATTGAATATCTTTACCACATCTTCTCTTTCCCCTCTGGCTCCCTGTCTCTCATGTTCACCATGTGAATGTTTTTGCTGTAGTGCATGAGACAAACTGGGAGGCATCTATGATAAAGTGGTCTGTCTGGTCAGCAAAGCTGGGGGGGGACTGGGGGGGGAGGAAGGAGAAAAACTCTATTTGATCTGCAAAGTGGTTCTCTTGCTTTTTGTCAATGTTTCTCTAAATGAAAAGAGAAGACAGAAGCACGCCTTTTCTGATCCCACTGTGATTATTTTCTGTACTTTTGGTAGTTCTGTGCTTCTGCCTAGGAATCCACCCAACACACCCCAAGTCTTGTGTTTGCATCCCCCAAACCTTTATCCTCCAAGCTGCAGGCCTTGGGTCAATCTTGTAATGTTTTGAAGCAGAGGTTATGATAGCTTTTGGCAGTGGCTGATGTGAAACATGTTCGCTTCAGACTGACTCAGTTGAATTTATTCCACAGTCTGGACGGAATTTCACTATTGAGTTTCAGAGGTTAGCAAGCCAGGACTAGCTTCCATGCTCACTTGTCTTTGTGGACATAATGCTAATTAGAATAGCAATGAAAACACAGCAGTTGTGCCATTCTTCCAACTTACGCAAAAGCATAATTGCTAATAATAAACACTACCTATGGAGCTCTTCCTCCATGCTCCATTTTAAATATTATTTCTGTAAGCCTTCATAACAGTTTTGTAAGTAATGGTATGTAGGAGGAAATTGAGGCCCAGAGCAGTCACATTTCCTCAAAATCATATCAAGAATCTGGATTCAGTGGGGCGCTGGTGGCTCACACCTGTAATTCCAGCTACTGAGAAAGCTGTGATCTGAGGATCAAGGTTTGAAGCTAGCCTGTGCAGGAAAATCTGTGAGACTCTTATCTCCAATTAATCACAGAAAAAGCTGGAAATGGCACTGTAACTCAGTGAGCACAAAGGAGCTTAGAGACAACATCCAAGACCAGGTTCTAGCTCCAGGACCAGCAAAAAAAACCCAAAAAACAAAACACCCATAAAATAAAAAATAAAAATAAATAAATTCAGATTCAAATGCTTATGAATGCTCTTTCACTTTGACACAAAGCCTATGTTGTATGCAGTAATCATATTTCTTACAGCGTAAGAAGGATTGCAACTTGTGGAAGGGACTGAGTAGCAGAAGCGTGAAAAAACAAGTGTGAAACAGTGAGCTTCTACTACGCTATTACTTAACCAGTTCCAGAGAACTAAGAAATAATGTTTTCAGCAAGTCATTAAAAGGCTTTGGAAGAAGTATTATACTTATGGGATTCACAGGCAACAATGATTTTGGAATTAGACCCTTAAAAGTGGTAAAAGTGAGAGACCCAGAACTTAAATAGACTGGAACAAAGAAATGTGATACAGTACCTAAGAGGAATCTGTAGAGAGTCCATTATTATAAAGTCTGGGGATAAAGAGGATAAGAAATTTCCAAGAAAAAAAAAAGAAGTTTCCAAGAGCCTGAATTGTTACAGTGGTCAGGCCTGAGATCTTTCAGTAAGGATGTGTAATGACAAACATGCTGGTTTTCTTTAAGTTGTATGAGTTCTCACCAGATACATGTCAACTTCCTTTTTATGGAACTTATCATAAGTTCAATCATCCATTTATTTTTTCCAAATCAATTACTTTAAAAATTAACACGCTTGAAAATATTAAAGGCAATATTCAGTATATATAGAAAAAAACACAAACTATGCTGATGGATGTAGGCAAAATGTCACATTCTCCAGGCACACTTCTCAGATGTATCCATCTTTAATAATTTTCTGTTTATGATGGGCTTGTTCATGCATATGTTAGTTCATGTCTGTGTATATGGGATCAATGATCCATTTTCTCTTCTCATTAACAGGAGGAGGGATGCAGCTATTGAAAAGAAAACATTGCAAGTGACCCAGTCTACTACTCTTCTCCTCCTCTTCTCCTCCTCTCCTCCTCTCCTCCTCCTCCCTCCTCCTCCTCCCTCCTCCTCCTCCTCCTCCTCCTCCTCCTCCTCCTCCTCTCCTCCTCCTCCTCCTCCTCCTCCTCCTCCTCCTCCTCCTCCTCCTCCTTCCTTCTTCTTCTTCTTCTTCTTCTTCTTCTTCTTCTTCTTCTTCTTCTTCTTCTTCTTCTTCTTCTTCTTCTTCTTCTTCTTCTTCTTCTTCTTCTCCCTCCTCTTCCTCTCCTCCTCTCCTCCTCCTCCTCCTCCTGTTCTTCCTCTTTCTTCTTTTCTTCTTTCTTCTTCTTCTTCTTCTTCTTCTTCTTCTTCTTCTTCTTCTTCTTCTTCTTCTTCTTCTTCTTCTTCTTCTCTTCTTCTTCTTCTTCTTCTTCTTCTTCTTCTTCTTCTTCTTCTTCTTCTTCTTCTTCTTCTCCCTCCTCCTCCTCCTCCTTCTTCCTCCTCTTCCTCTTCTCCTTTCTTCTTCTTCCTCCTCTTCCCTCTTCCTCCTTCTTCTCCTCCTCCTCCTCCTTCCCCTTCCCCTTCTTTCTTCTTCTTCCTCTTCCTCCTCCTCCTCCTCCTTCTTCTCCTTCCCCTTCCCCTTCCCCTTCTCCTTTCCCCTCCCCTTCCCTTCCCCTGTCCCTTTCTCCTTTCTCCTCCTCCTCCCTTCCTCCTCCTCCTCCTCCTCCTCCTCTTCTTTCTTCTTCCTCCTCCTCCTCCTGAGTGCTGTCCCTCCGCTCTTCAGCTCAAGGCTAGTGCTCTACCACTTGAGCCACAGTACCACTTCCAGTTTTCTGAGTGTTTTATTGGAGATAAGAGTCTCATGGACTTTCTCCTGACTGGGCTGGCTTTGAACCACGATCCTCAGATCTCATCTTCCTGAGTAGCTGGGGATTACAGGTGTGAGCCCCCGGTGCCCGGCTCTAATCTTCTTTATAAGCATGATAGCCAGACCTCTGGTCAAATTAGCTAATGGTTTTGCTAGCTAGTGAGATCATATCTATAAAATGTTGGATTAAGATTGCTTTAGCTAAGCAATCCTAAATTATAAATCCTAATGATTTATGTTTATAAGGCATGTCACTTTGGAACGTATCATATAAAGTATGTAATTCTCAGGGTATAAATGTAAGAGATGAGTCTTATCTAAAAATCAGCTTGACATGTGAGATTCCTGAAATTCATTAGAGAACTCAATTATTATTCTGAGCTAGAAAGCAATCATATCCCATAAGGAAATATGTTACACTATATTTATATATCATAATTAAATTATACCTGATATTTGTATATCAAAATCAATGAAACTAAACCTGTGGTTATAGTATAATAAATAATGTTATACCAGACATCTTTATAAATAATTAGCTATACATTTATTTACCTATATATAGGATAGAGATCATAGAAAGGTTATGTGCATCTTAAGTTCCTTTATTGAAATACTTGTTACAAAAAATTTCAGACATATATACAAGTAGAGAAATGAGTACAATAAAATAAAGTATCCAGTCTGCAATTTTAAGAAGTGTTCACATATGATCAAGCTTCTTTTTTTCACTCTCTTCTTCTTTCTTCCTACTGAATGTATAGATGATTGATAAAATCAATCCCAGACCTGGAATCATTCCAATAATGAAAACTTTAGTATTTCTGAAAGTGAAGAAATATCTCTTTAAAATCATCATTAGTCAGGGTGCCGGCGGCTCACACTTAATATCCTAACTACTGAGGAGGCTGAGATCTGAGGATTACAGATTGAAGTTAATCAGAGCAGAAAAGTATCCATGAGACTCATATTTCCAATTAACTACCAAAAAAAAAAAAAGTGGAGCTTTGGCCCAAGTGGTAGAATGGCTATTCTTCAGCACAAAATCTCAGGGATCGAGCTTTGGTCCTGAGTTCAAGCCCCAGGTCCAGCACACACACACACATACACACACACACACACACACACCCCTAGATTTTTAAAAATTATCCTATCCAATAAAATCAGCATTGATTTGAAAAAATTGGCAAATATCTACTTGATATTTAAATTTCTACTTTTGTTTCAAAATGTTTTAAAGTTTGTTTTGTCTAAATCAATACAATACAAATACCAACTACCTAGTGAGCTTGGTTAATTTATGTGTTATATTCTCAGTTTCTCTCTCCTGTCTTTTTCTTTTCCAGCCCTACTGCTTGAACTCAGGGCCTGGGCACTGTCACTGAGTTTCTTTTGCTCAAGGCTAGCATCTACTACTTGAGCCACTGCGCCACTTCTGGCTGTTTCTGTTTATGTGTCTTTTTTTTTTGTTGTTGGTCATGGGGCTTGAACTCTGGGTCTGAACACTGTCCCTCAGCTCTTCAGCTCAAGGCTAGCACTCTACCACTTGAGCCACAGCACCACTTTTGGTTTTCTGAGTGTTTTATTGGAGATAAGAGTCACACCAACTTTCCTGCCTGTGCTGGCTTTGAACCCTGATCCTCAGATCTCAGCCTCCTGAGTAGCTAGGATTACAGGCATTAGCCACCAGTGCCCAGCTTGTTTATATAACATTGAACCAGGGATTCATGCATGCTAGGTAACCACCTACAACCAAGCTACATTCCTAGCCTCTCTCCTGTCTTTTTAAATATTTATGTATGAATTTATTTATTTACAAATTATGTCTTTTTCTTGCATATTAGATGCTGGTGATTATATCCTTGAAGGTTACTTAACATTTTCTTCTTCTGTTCCATTTCTAATAAAACAGTGGTTAGATGTGAGGTCTTGACTAGAGTCAAGTTCAAATTTTTGTTCAGACTATAGATAAAACTGGGCTCTTCACGCTGTGTTGCTTTGGAAGCTCAGAGGAGCTGGATGACTCCATGTGTGTTTGTGTTTTCAGTGGTGACCAATAGTTCTGCTAATTACTTATGCTTAAAATTAGGATTTCAACAACATTGACAGTCTAGTCCTATCATTCTTTCTGCTTTATCAGTTGGAATATTTCCATAAAGAAAAGGTTTTCCTATCTACTATTTGTGTATTTGGAGCATAATTTATTCAGGAAGGTAGGATAAGTGCTCAGTTATTTCCATTTACTTAGCCATTTCAGACCAATGAGTTGGTTTGCTAGCATTCTGTAAAAGGTGGCAGATGAGTCTTTAAAATGAAGTGTTTTATGGAACCATTTTAATAAATATATTCTGTGTACTTCAGTCCAATGCAGATTTTTTTTCTGCTGTCCAAATTGAATTGGCTCTGAGTCATATTGATAAAACTTCAAAAATCTTTCATTGCTATTTTGTTTTCTGGTACAATAAGCTTTTCTAGGCTTTCATGTACATGTTCTGCTTTGTGCCTAGAGTTAGCTATTGTTTCTGAAAGGCTCTGTTCCTTTCTCAAGAGATGGCATTTAGAAATTGCTATTAGAAGAGGTCATTGATCAGCATTTTTTATATTTTTTAAATGGCAGGAACTAAAAACTATTTTAAAAGAGAAAGTCTAAGTATGTATTCCTATTCCCCATTTAAATAAATGTTACAAAAGAGTTTTAATGAGTCCAAAAATAATTTAGTGGTTATATTCTTGTAGTTAGGATAAAAGACTTTAACAAAAGTGAAACGAAACTAAAAAATACAATATTCAAAAGCATTAACGAAACCCTCTAACATTTTCATTTCTAACTTTATATTAACAATTTTATACTCTTCTTTTAAATATAGCTTTCCAAATTGCTTGGTGTTAGGCCATATAAACCTATGCTATGACTTTAGCTCTTGGAGAAATCCTATGACTCTTAATAATAAGCCAGATGATTACAGGAGGTTGAGTTCTGGTAGAAAATATACTCCTCCCCTAGGAGGCTCTGCAGCCATAGCACTGCTACTTTGAATAATACTCACAGGACTGCCCTTTCCTGAGACTGGGGCAGGCAGTAGTAAATACTTGTGGAAAGAATGACTGACAAGGAAATGCACTTACCCTTTCTCAAAATAGATACCCCCAATGTCTCCATTCATCTTGCCATTGGCTCCATTCTAGGATTGTATGATCATATCTCACCAGTTACAGCTGTTACTCTATATGGGGAAAATAAAAGCAAGCAATGAAGAAGAAACATCCTATGAATTTTCCTCTATGAACTGCTTTAGCGGTGTCCCTTCAATTCTGATACATTATGTTTTAATTTTCATTCAGTTCTAAATTCATTTAATTTTTTTCTTGGAATTTATTTTTTTACTCATTGGTTACTTAGAAATGCGTTATTTCCTACATATTTGGAGATTTTTAGAAACATCTTTTCTTTTTTGAATTCTGGTTTTGAGAACAGATAACATTCCTCTTGAAGATGTCACTAATTTAGTTTACTCTAGATTAGTTTTATGGTCTAGACTAGAGTCTTTCATGGTGATTGTCCCATACGCATTTAAGACTCCAAACATATTTTTTGATGTTTCTGGGCAGAGTTTTTATAAATGGCATTGAGTTGATTCATGGTATTGTTTAATTCTTTTGTACACTTATTTGCTTTGTTTTCTTTCTTGTTCTACCAGTCACAGTGGGATAATATTATACATTCCTATTTTTTGTTGGTGGTGGGGCTTTTACTCTGGGCTTGGGTGCTGTCCCTGTGCTCTTCAGCTCAAGGCAAGTGCTCTGCCACTTGAGCCACAGAGCCACTTCCTATTTTCTGGTGGTTTATTGGAGATAAGAGTCTCATGGACTTTCCTGCCTGGGCTGGCTTTGAACTGTGATCCTCAGATCTCAGCCTCCTGAGTAGCTAGGATTACAGGCGTGAGCCAACGGCACCCGGCTTATATTCCTATTATAGTTATTTGTGTCTTTTCATTTTTCTAAGCTTTTTTTCATACATGATAACACTGTTGTTTGATGGTTTTTCATTTAGAATTCTTTTTTTTTTTTTTGGGTCCGGTTGTGGAGCCTGAACTCTGGGCCTGGGTGCTGTCCCTCAGCTCTTCAGCTCAAGGCTAGCGCTCTACCTCTTGAGCCACAGCGCCACTTCCGGCTCTTTTCTTTTTGCTTATGTGGTGCTGAGGAATCGAACCCAGGGCCTCATGCATGCAAGGCAAGCGCTCTACCACTGAGCCACCTTCCCAGCCCCTCATTTAGAATTCTTATGCTTCCTGTTCATTATTGTGATGTTTATCATACTTATCTCTGGATTGTTGTTTGTTTTGTTGTTGGCCACACCAACTTCTTTTATGGGATCTTGCATTATTTTTAAGCTATCTTCATGTTTGTATTTAATGAGATTGGGTCTTGGTGTTGTCCAAACGTCTGACTTAAATCTTCTTTTTTCTGTTTGTCTTATTGACCTTTGTTCTTTTGACCTCAATTTCTATGATTTTATTTAATATTCACTATTGGTTTATGAGGTATACCCTTGTGTTTTCATTGTTAGTGATGCTTAAGGATTCACAGTATAGAACTTGTACTTATTTAAGACTTTTCAAGTAATATGCTATTTCAAGTAGGGAAGCTTATATTAGTATGTTCTATTTCCTTTTCTATTCTTTGAGTTATCTGTTCATATATTTTGCTCATACATATATTATTTGCCTTACAATTTACTATTGCTAAATTTGCTTATAACTATTTTCAGAGCTTTCAAACAAAGTAAAAATGGATATTTTTTGTATCCCTTGTTTGGCTTGACATTCTACTAGTATCTTGTATTGGATGTGTGTGTGTGTGTGTGTGTGTGTGTGTGTTTTGGAGGGATTAAAAAGCTTAGTCACAGTGCAATTTCACCCTCTTCCTTGAAGCCATTTTAAAACTGTTTAAATATGCAGCTTATTCAGCCTCTTTGGGACAGTGAACTATATGACATATTTATTGTTTGAAGTCAGACTCCTTTTTTTTTCTTCTCATTTTAAAACATGTGCTCTAAAAGGCGTCTCTGTGATCTGATACAGATGACAAATGATGTTAGGTCCTAATTTGTACAATGAGACTTTAAAGGACAGTCTATGCCTGTGCTATACAGAAATACCACAGACATTGCTTAGTGTTCAGTTTTCATGTCGTAGTGTCTTTGGAAGTACTGGCTAACCACACTAACTTTATTTATTTATTTAGTTTAAATTTTATTGTGAAGGTGATTACAGAGGGGTTACAGTTAACACAAGTAAGGCAATGAGTGCTGCCTTCACTTCTATTTACAATAATACATCAGTTTCCTCATTTATCCAGAGGTCATTACTTCATGTATTAGGAATGCTAGAGAAAATAGTAATGCAAAACAAATGGCTTCTAAACAGCTGAACTGCATGTATCAAGGTCATTAAAAATAAATTTCATGTATTTTACTAAAAGGAGAACTCCTGACTCAGAACTCAGTTGCTTCCATTAAGAATGTACTTTCAAACAGCTTGGCTGATTCGGTGTTTTTTTTTTGTTTTTTGTTTTGCCTTTAGCAGAAGAGAGAGAGAGGAAGGTAGAGGATAGAGATGAAATGAGGAAGAAGGACACCTACTATGTAGAGTCAAGATATAATCAACATTTATATATCCTCCCTTAGGGAAGTTAAGTGTGTCTTATTTATGTCTGAGTCCTCTGCACAGGCTCTGACACACTGTATTTAATTAACATGGCCAAAACAAGCAAAAAAATGAGAATAAGAGGCTGGGAAGAAAGAAGAGCCATACACACTGAAAGAATTCAGATAGGACAGCAGCTTGAGGATGTGTTAAGCAGAAGGCAAGGTGTTCTTTACACCATGAAGATATTTCTATTTAGGGAAAATAGGAGCCAGCGTGGAGCAATAGCTCATGTTGCTATCAGTGACATGTCATTCAGAAAAGGTTACATTTTAAACCCATGTGAGTACTTACTGCTTCAAAAATGATTTCCATTAAACCTTTCTCTTCCTCTCTGCTGCTTCTCCTCTCCTGTCTCTCTCTCTAGCACCCCTGCCCCGATCTCTATTCTATCTCTGTCTCCCCAAGAGTTTCACCTTTTCAAATTTAGCAAATTCCTTTATGTACAAATGGCTCATTGCCTGATAATGCTAAAAGTGACCTATTTCTGTACACAGAGTAGATCTGGTAGAAGAATTCTCTGTTCAACCAATATATGCAAGAGAACGTGTATAAACACACTAATGGCTTAAGGCATAAAAAATACTATTAAAATTTAGTCAATGTGTTGATTTTGCATAGGTGGAGATTTCTCCTTACACTGATGATTTGTTTATTCAATTTGTCCTTGATATACTATTCTCATCAGGACTTTCAAACTTGGAAGGGCTAATAATGGTAATAACAGCATTGATGGGTGACACATTTGAATGTGCCAGGAACTTTGCAAATAGCTGTCATAGATTAATTCATTATTTAGTTCTCAACACACTAAATTTAGAGGGAGGAATTATTATTATTCAGTCTTACACATTGAGAACTAAGATTTAGAGGGGTATATTTACAAACCCAGTAAATGACAGAGCTTGAATTTGTGTCTTAGTGGTCTGATTCTAAACTTCTGCTCTTAATATTCTTAATAGTCATGCTGTTTCTTCTCCATTGACTGGGAATAAAGTAATCAACAATAGCACAGTATCTAGTTTTGTCATAGCAAAATATTACTTTGCTGTCATTTAATCATGATGGCAGAAATTGATTAAACAAATTAACCCTTAATTGGAAGAGAGTTTAGGAAAATATATCTCTTTCTCTCTTTCTCCTGTTCCCTTTTCTTGAACTTAAGGTTGCATGTAACTAAATCAGATCATTCTTGAAACATTTTATTTCACACTCCAGTTTTCCAGGTGTTTTGAATTATTTGGATAATTTCATGAATTCACTTTTCTTTGGAAATCCTTGTCAGATTTAGTTGAATATATATTTTTTCATATAAAAGTATCTTTCTTGCTGCTGGTGTTTCATGCCGATAATCCTAGCTACACCAGAGATCTAAGGACCATGATTCAAAATTGCCCTGAGCAAGAAAAATCCATGAAACTCTCATCACCAATTAACCAGCAAAAGGCCAGAAGTGAAACTCTGCCTAGCCTTGAGCAAAATAACTAAGGGACAGTACCTAGGCCCTGGGTTCAATCCTGAGCACTGGCGCACACACACACACACACACACACACACACAAATATGTATGTGCATATATATATATATATATATACCTATGTATGTATATATATATATGGTAGATAGATATAGATATAGGTTATATTCCAGACGTTCAGTTTTAAGACTATCTTTACTCAAAGGACTCCAAGAATAAACACCATCAACTGACAGGAAGATACTTAGATACCTTGTTTAATTATTTCGGCATCCAGATATGGACAAAATAGAATATACTACAGAGTTTTTTCTCCCTAAACAAAGCAAACCAATATATATCCTTGCTAGAGGGTAAGGAATACTTAGATGCTTTGTATATGACTTTAATAAAAAAATGCTTGTCTTTTAAAATCTTCCATGAGCGTGGTGGGAATCAGGGAATTGAGGAAGAGCAAAAAGATGGTTGTGTTGGGGAATAATGAAAAATGAAGCGAGCAGGAGAGAGAGGGACTGATAAGATAAAATGCATTTAGGCTGTCTATCAGATGTCAGAAGCCATGCCCTGCTGTTCTGAAATGGCCTTTTTGTGCTGCGTTTTGTGAAGGTGAGTTCAGAGTGCAGCCCTTAGTACTCTTTTGGGAAGGAAACAGACAGGAGTAAACACAGTAGTTATACATATATCCATGGTTTGTGTCTATTTATAGTGTGTGGACTTGGGAGACAAAAAAGAAAGTAGCGGATCATTTTTTGTTTGCATGTGTTCTCTCTGCTTTTCCTCTCAATAATTTCTTACTGGTTTGGTTCTCTGTACTCAAGGCAGAACATACTGAATACACTTAAGAATGTTGATATCTTCTGCCTAATTTTCCCCCTGACCTGAAATAGTTATCTCTGAGAAACTATTTTCTTGCTTTCTTTCTTTTCCTCATGTATTTGAAGGCATTCCTTGAGCTTTTTAATGTTTCCCCTTATGCATGGTAGGGCATTTTACAAGGCAATCATGACTTACAGCGAGGGATAGAATATAAAGTCAGAACCCCATTCTAAGAACAGTTAATCAGAGGGTGAGCAATTTGAAGCTGTTCCCTGTCTGAACTTTTCACATCTGATTGCTTTTCCTACTCAGTCCCATTGTCAAATGCCTCTGGGTGCCTCAAACTTTTCAGTAATGGCGACACCTGGGTTGTGGTAATAGCCATGATCCTGTTTTGATGGTTTGCTTTATAGTTTTCCGCCCCCCCCTCCCCAGATTCAAATAGCCTAAATACAGGTGTCATTAGCAGAAGCTAAATCCTCCTGTATTATGTTGAACAACAGTTGAGATCTAAATGCTAGTGAACCCCAGCTCTTAACTCTGTCACCTCTTTATGCTTCCTTGTGTTCATTCTTCTCTAAAGGGCCCTTAAAATCTGAGATCCCTTTGCTTATTTGATAAGAAGAGAAGGTGACCTTGATAGAAAGGTCTCTTACAAGGTCTCTTTGAAGAAATTGTAGGCACTCTGTTCTACTTTTATTCTGGGATCAGGTTGTTCGGCAGATTGACTACCCGGCCTGTGACTTGACATCAAGTCCTCCCCAGCAGGACTTCACCTCCCCGTGGAAAGGGGAGATAAGTGATGAATGAATCTCTTACCGCTTGCAAGAATGTGCTTGATACAGGATTTCTCTCTTATTTTCTAAAGCCCTTCTGCATTTTTTTCAGTACACTTCTCTCAGCAAAACCAGGCAAAGGGAAAGATGATTAAGTCTCAGAAGAGGCATGAAATGGCCTGAAGCTAAGGAGGCAAAAAGTTTAGGGTGGACATTTTGAAAGATGAAGAGTAAGAGCCATTAGGCAGTGGAATAGAAGTCCCATCATTGCAGAGAGCTGAGAAAAGGTTAGATAAGATATTAACATTAATGAGGTAGAGCAAAGCCCTGGAGAATAAAGGAGGCTTAACTAACAGGAGCAGGGTGGGAGGGAATCATAAATGCCAGCTGACAATAAATGCTTTCCTTCCTGCTTCCTACATTATGATTTTCACATAACAATTTTTTTTGGAGGGGGAGGGTGTAGAAAGAGGGGGGGGGAACAGGGGTATCTAGATTGCAATCTCAGGCAATTAGGGTATTTGTTTGTAGTATAATGATGATTTATCACTTAGGAAACTAATATACTTTTTAGCTCTTACTACATTCCAGGCACTGACTTTTCAAGAATATAACCATATAAAGACCGGTGATATTATGTCACAAGGGAAGAGGCAGGACACTCAGGGCTCTGGGCTGGTGCCCCACTGGGGAGGAGAGATAAGGAAGATCAATGAATAACTTCAGAAGCTCAGAGGGAGAATTTCTTCCTCTCCATGGAAGGCATTGTACATAAACTGCTTATAGGACTAGGGTAGCAGCTACGCTTTCTTGTCTCCCAAGGCATGCCACCCTGACTGCCTAGCATCTGTGTCTTGGGTTGTTCCCCTTGCCCTGCCAATAAGGTGGTTCTCAGGTTTCACTAGGAGAAGGTAGACGAGAAGAAGGGAAGTGTTCCCTATACTTCTGCACGCTCTCTGAGGGACGATGAAATAACGCACCAAAACAGACCTCTTCTAGATGGGCCTCAGCGTTCAGGTTTCCCCAGGGATGTTGGTCTCTTAGCTCTTGTTATGGGATCTGGCATTTGCTATCTGTACAACTACTTACTTGAATCTGGCCAGCAGATATGCTTATCAGGGCATGCTTTAGATGACAGTGATTGAATGTTTTTCTATTAGGCATGCACTATTGTTACTGGAATCTAAGGTTCTTACTGCTTGTAACAGGTGCTTAAAAGCTTCTTTTGCTGACAAACATTGGTTCCTTATGTGGGCCTATAAATTAACTAAAAGCAAGATGAATTCAAGGTCTCCAGGCTTTCATTTTGTTGCTATGTCCTTTGCCTTGAGCCTCTGGTGGTCACTTTGTAGTCATCTTGGAAGCCAGAAAGGGGGGAATAGGAAATTAGAATACATGAGAGACTTCAGGGACTATCATACTGACAAGGCTTTACCTGTTCAATGCTGTCCAATGCATCTCTCTCCACTTCTGATCATCTCTGAACGTGCCTGTGACTGGGATCATTTTGATGATGTATATCTTTTGCCTCCCTGCCTCTGTCTATTTAAACCTATACCTCGTCTGTACCATGGAAGATGGCTGAAGATGGGCTGAAGTATACATGAGTGTCCGTGCTTTGTAATAAATGTCCTTTCTCTGACCCTTGCCTTATTTCTTTATTCATCCCATAGGAGCAAGTGGCTGGGCCTGATCTGTGGAACTCCTTGAATTTGGGCCTTAAACTTTGGTTTGATGTATACCTCTCTACCAAAAACCTGGAGACAAAATATAGTGGAAGGGAATAGACTGATTTGAGGCTGGCCCTGAGGAAGATAGATGAGACTTTGTTTTGCTCAAGGCTAGTGTTCTACTGCTTTGAGTCACAGCTCCATTTCTAATTTCTACTGGTTAATTGGAGATAAGAGTTTCACAGACTTTCTTGCCTGGGCTAGTTTTGAATGCAATCCTCAGATCTCAGCCTCCTGAGTAGCTAAGATTACAGGTGTGAGCCACCAGTGCCTGGCTTCAAATATTCCTTTTGGAGAGGAGGGAGACTAAGGAATGAAGTTTTTTTTCGTTTTGTTTGTTTGTTTCTTTTTTTTTTTTAAACTTTTTTTTTGTGAAAATACTGTACAGAGGGTTTCAATTACATGGGCAAGATAATGAGTACATTTCTTATCAAGCATTGTTGCCTCCTCCTTTGTTTCCCCTTCCTATCCCTTCCCATCTGCCTGGCCCCCCGGCGGCCCCCATCTTTCCCCCCCCCCCAAAGTTGTAAAGTTCGTTTTTCAACATAATGACTTGTACATCTCATTGTTGCAATGGGTTCACCTGTAACCTTATTTAAACAATTTGTTTTTTTCCTTCCCCTCCACAAATTATATCAACATCAAATACAGTGAAAGCAGGGGTTATACCGTGTGGGGAGGGACATACAAAGCAACAAAGAAATCATCTTATAAATATGTTAGAAACAATCACATGAAAGAAAAAAAAATTTGAATACTTATCTTGGGGTTCATTTTGCCTAACATCAACTTATCTGACCATTTCTGCTTGACTCAGACATATACTAGTTATTGCAAATAAGGGAAACCATGGGGCCTATGGTTTCTTTGGGCCTGGATTACTTCATTTAATATAATTTTTTCCAAGTCTTTCCATTTCCTAACAAATGGGGCAATGTCATTCTTTCTGATGGAGGCATAGAATTCCATTGTGTATATATACCACATTTTCTTGATCCATTCATCTACTGAGGGGCATCTGGGTTGGTTCCATATCTTAGCTATGGTAAATAATGCTACAATAAACATAGTTGTGCTGGTAGCTTTAGTCTGGTCTTGTTTGTGATCATTTGGGTAAATGCCCAGAAGTGGGATTGCTGGGTCCTAGAGTCTTTTGAGGAACCTCCATACTGTTTTCCAAAGTGGTTGAACAAGTTTACAGTCCCACCAACAATGCAGTAAGGTTCCCTTCTGTCCACATCCCCTCCAGCATCTGTTGTTATTAGAGTTCTTGATTATAGCCATTCTAACTGGGGTGAGGTGGTATCTCAATGTTGTTTTGATTTGCATTTCTTTTATTGCTAGGGAGGTTGAGCATTTCTTCATGTGTCTATGGCCATCTTTCTCTCCTCTTCAGAGAAGTTTCTCTTTAAGTCTTTAGCCCACTTACTTATTGGGCAGTTGTTTCTTTGAAGATTTATTGTTGGGGTATTTAATTTTTGAGTTCCAGGTATATTTTAGATATGAGACCCTTGTCTGTTGTATAGCTAGTGAAGATCTCCCAATCTGTGAGCTTTCTGAAAATTGATCTTTCTAGCTATGTCCTTTGCCACGCAGAAGCTCTGCAGCTTCATGCAATCCCATTTGTCCAACCTTTCTTTGATTTGTTGTGTTTCTGGGTCTCTATTAAGAAAATTTCGACCTGTGCCAAGGAGACCTAGGGTTTCTCCTATTCCATCCTGTAATGTTTTCAGAGTGTGTGTTTTAACTCCGAGGTCTTTGATCCATTTGGAATTGATTCTGGTGGGATGATATATAAGGATCTAGCTTTAGTTTTCTTTTTTTTTTTTTTTGTCAGTCGTGAGACTTGAACTCTGGGCCTGGGTGCTGTCCCTCAGCTCTTCAGCTCAAGGCGAGCGCTCTACCACTTGAGCTACAGCGCCACTTCCCTAGCTTTAGTTTTCTACAAGTAGTTAACCAACTTTGCCAGCACCATTTACTGAAGAGGCTGTCTTTCTTCCATATATATATATATATATTAGCTCTGAAGGGCTTTTTTTTTTTTTTTTTTTCTTTTTTTGGGTCCAGTCGTGGGGCCTGTACTCTGGGCCTGGGCACTGTCCCTCAGCTTTTCAGCTCAAGGTTAGCGCTCTACCACTTGAGCCACAGCGCCACTTCCAGCTTTTTTCTTTTTTGCTTATGTGGTGCTGAGGAATCGAACCCAGGGCCTCAGACATGCAAGGCAAGCGCTCTACCACTGAGTCACTTTCCCAGCCCTTTTTTTTTTAAATGGGACACAATGCTTTACAGCGAGACAACAGGTCGAAAGTTACTGTGATAGGTAGAGAACTTGCCTTACTTGTGAAAGCATGTGTGTGTGGTAGGGTGTAGGCAGTGGTGTGGTGGGGTGCACAGGGCCTTGGGGACGGATTTCCAAGGCAATACCATGGATGCTGAAACTTAGAGTATGAAGATAGCTACATTAGGAGTAGACACAGGAGTCTGAGTTAGACCAAAAATAGATCTACCTAAAAGGGGCTTCATTTCTACTAGAGTGGAGAATCCAGCATGGTTGACATGAAAATCCAAAGGGATCACAGCCATTTGAATAAGTTCTCTTAGGTTGATAAAGCATTGTTCCAAAGTCATTTGCATTCTCTTTCTTACTGTCCTCTCTGGCAACATTTGGAAGATCTTAGGTTGAGTCAGGGGAAGAACTGGTGAATAGCCTGGAAATAAAATCAAATGAATGTCCACAGAACTTTTACTACCTTTTTTGTCCTTTGCTAAGGCCAATGTTCTTCTCTCCAATAGATATCCATTTAATAATTACTAAGTAACTAGAATGAGATCTGTTTTGTTTTCCTTTTCCTTATAAATTCCTTCATCCCTCCCTCTAGTTCTGTTATGTTTCCTTGCTTTCCTTCTTTTCCTTAGAATGACTTAGATGCAACAAGGAGCAAAATGGTTGCTTTCATTTGCTTATATCTTCAGTGAATAGAGAAGATTTCCCCAGGGAAACCTTTTGTACAAATTTTTGAACTCTAAGGGAAAATAAAAATTAAAAATAAGAGGCTTAATTTTCTCTGTTGAAAGTAAAAGAAGAAATTTCTCTTCCTTTTGTCAGAACATTTAGCTTAGAAAGCTTGTAACTGTACTTTCTCCATTATTTTGAGAAGTAACTTTCTAGAAACAACTCCCCTCGCCCCACCAAAAAAAAACAAAAACAAAAAAAAAACGTTTGTCAGTTTGAAAGCCCAGGAATGGCTTTGTCAAGGATTCAGGAACCATCTTTTTTATAAGTAAGCATTAGCAGATATAAATAACATCTCCATCTTCCTTTCTTCCTAGGATCAAAGCCTAACTTCAGTATAAGTTAAATTACTTCTTACCTTAAAGAGTCTGTTACCTCACTCACCTAACAGATTTTTACTCCAATTACCAGAGAAAGTTAGGATAAACTGTATGTGATCAACTGAGCTGGCCTGTCCTTTTATTTGAGAGCTAGTAATTGCTTATCTTGAAAACATGTATGTAATGAGTTGTCTTGTTTTTGTTTTTGGTGTTTGCCATTTCTTTTTTTCTGATTTATTTATTTTTTATTTTTTTAAATATGTTTTTTAATTGTAAAAATACTGTTCAGAGGGGTTACAGTTACATGAGCAAGGTAATGAGTCCATTTCCTATCGAGCATTGTTACCTCCTCCTTTGTTTTTCCCCTACCATCCCTTCCCTCCCACCTCCATAACTACACTCTCCCACCTTCCCACCTAAATTGTAAAGTTCTTTTTCAGCATAGTGTCTTGCACATCTCCTTGTTACAGTGGGTCAGCCTGTATCCCTATTTAAGCATTTTGTTTTTTTCCTTCCCCTCCCCAAGCTAGAGAAGTGTATACACAAGATGCAGGGCACCGACATCAAATACAGTGAAAACAGGGGTTATACCTTGGGGGAGGAACATAAAAAGAAACAAAAAAAAATCACATGGTACATTATAAATACGTTAGAAACAATAGCAAGCAAGAAAAAAAACACACACTTGTGTCCCTATCTTGGGGTTCATTTGGCTTAACATCATCTTATCTGGTCATCTGTACATAGCTTTTGACCTTTTCTGTGTGTCCCAGACAGGTCTTTTCCATTTCTTAGCAGATTGCTTGTAACATGCTTCACCTCCTGGCTTAATGCTTGGTCAGTAATAACATTGTTTTCTTCTTTTCCAAATACCTTTGTAGAGATGATTTCTGAACTGGATTTTTAAAAAAATTATATTACCCTCAAAGACCTTAAAGAGGGGACATTTTTTGTTTTCTCAAAGATTTTTAGGACAACCTAGTACTATGACAGACAAAAACTTTCACCCATTGCCTCTCAGCAGCCAGGCTTGATAGGAGTTGTATTTGGCAGATGGAATGCCAGCCCTTTCAAATTTTCCCAGGTGGACCAAACCTTGTTTGCTTTCAGAAGTTCTCAGTGAGGTTTGCATTTTAAATTCATAAAAGTTATCAGCTAACTTCCAACAATTGTTTAATAAAAAGCAATTAGACAGCCAAAAATATAATGGCTTTTATGTCAAAATATGTTGGAGACAGCTGCTAAGCAGGCCACTAGCAGCCCCTGGGCCATATGCCGTGAGTCCCAGGCATATTGCACAGCCAGGCACAACAGCACAGAGCATATTGGGAGTAATAAACCCAGCCCCCTCATATTCTGTCCCCCCCAATCACCCCACTCCAGAGAAATTGACAGCAGGGATTTCTCTGGAGTGAATTGCCACAGTCAAGATTCACAGACTCATTTATTAGGCAAGGCTCTACTCTGGCAGTAGATGCAGAAAGCCCTGCTTCCCCAGTCTGCTTTGGATAAAATCCATGCATCCTTATTGCTTTGCAGGAAAATGGTTTTTGAAAAAAAAAAAAAAAACTTAAAGGCTCCTACAGAACAAAGCCACGATACTCATGGAGGAAATTGAACTCAGATTATACTCTTCTTTTACCTCTCTATTTGCTCCTTCCAGCTTGATAGCTGTATGGAAAAAGCGTTTAGCATTTCCTATTCCTCGCGAAGATAGTTGTATTCTCTGCAGTGTTCTGAGGTGGTCATTTATTACTCTGCCTTGCTTCTCAGGAGAGGTTCTGGTGATGGAGCTATTGGAGATGGCCGCATGTGACTTTTGTTGTCATTAGAAATACAAATTGAGACACATGCTTATTTTTATCATAGAGATGGGAAAAAAACTTTACTGGTGTATTTGTTTTGCCACCAAGAAGTGCCCTATTTTCATCAAAAGCTTGTTGATTTTGAGAACAAAATGCAGGCAAATCAGCTTTTGTTCGTAGAAAGCCTTCCTATCCCTAAGGATCCTATGATGTGTAAACATTCAGAAGCTGTTTTTTTAGAGCATTCATGGTGCCTATCTCTGTGAGGACACGTTTTGGAGGCTGCTTTCTGGCCACGTTGGAGTGTCAGCAAAACCTTATTCTGTAGGTAAGAAAATGTGTAAAAAAATGAGACAGTATAGTATTCACAGTGGAGTTGCAGAATAGCCCTTGGAAAAGAAACAGCATATTCCTTGGAATCACCAGTCTCTAAATTACATTTTTTCTTCTGATACTCTTCTCACAAAAACTTTTTTCCAGCAAAGCTGTGGTAAAAGGCTTTCCCGGGAGTCCTCTGAGAACATCCCCATTGAGAATTTCATAGGTCTCAGTTATGCAGCAGCTCTCATGGAAATTTACTACAGAGAAGGCATACTAAGAAAAATCTGCTAAGGGCAGTGGCACATGGAATGAAGTCTGGGGAAACCAAGGCACAGCAGTTCTTGGGATAATCTTATAGGTTATGACTAATTTCCCCAACAAAAACTCAACAACACAAGGGGAATGTCACCTGTAGAAGCTTATGAGAGTCTAATGGTCCCAAATCTCTTCTCCATCTTTCTCTTCCTCTCCCTCTTCCCTCCCCTCCTCTTCCCCTCCTTCTCTCCTCTCCTTTCTTCCTTTCTTCTGCCTTCTCCACCCTGTCTCTCCCTCCCTGCCTCCTCCCCTCACCAGTGCTTTCTAATTGAAAGGTAGTCATATGGGCACCCTATGCCTTAAAAGTATTATAAAAGCATAGCTATTCAGTATATAAGCTATATTGTATGCACAAAAATTTAGACTCAATGAGCCAGTTTTATAAATTCTGGAAGTGATGAGGACTTTTTTCAAACCCAGGTGTCCAGATGCTGGTTAATGATGAGTGAGACTTGTGAGTAGGTCTTTCTAACCGGGGTAAAAACAGCCTCCCATAGATATCCTTGGCTCTGTTCACTCTTCTGCACAAGTAACATTATGAGCCGATCACTCCAACCTTTCTCTCCTATTTACTTTCTCTGAGGAGGAATTTGAGGCACTTTTTTTAGGTGTTCCTAGAAGCGTGGTAGAAATGGTGTAGACAGATTTATGAAAAGGGAAAGGCATGGTCTGAGCCATTGATTGAAGTCCAGTATGGTGAGGGCTCTATGAGAGGCGGCATTGTGAAGCTTATTAAGCAGGAATTTTAGAATTTGACACACCTGGGGCCAGATCCTGCTTAATATTTCTATAGTACTATTAAAATTTCAAGCCTTTTATATTTATATTCTTGTAGGTAAGCCACTAAGTCTTTAGGGCCGATGAACAAATTGAGTAAATGTGACAGAAAGTAGGATGACCTGGATTTCAGGAGGGATATCATAGAATAAACCGATGGGTGTGTATATTAGTAAGTGAATCAGAAATACAGTTAGTATTTCTATATGTAGAGCTTAGTATTCTTACCTTGGTCAGAATATATTAACATTCCATGTTTTTATGAGTACTTCTGCATAGGAGGTATATATGAATGATTTTACTAAGGGGACTTTAAGATGGTAGTTATGAAGTCTGTTTTCTCAAAATTCTTCTAATCTGGCCTGGGATCTGATGGGGTAACAGAGATCTTGAATGAAGTTTACTGCAGGGAGCCATGAAATTCCACACACTTAAATCCTAGAATTACAAAGGCAATGCTATGGCTACCAATTTCCTGCTATCTATGTATCTAACTCTTTTTTGTTACACTTGCTTTTAAGATCTTTGTTGTGTTTACGGATTATGTCACCTCCTTTGTCAACATGTTAAACAAATTAGTATTCCTGAAAAAGGAGAGTTGTAATTTACTTACCCTGACATTTCTACCCAAGTAGTAGTTTACTTGATTTAACATCTTTTTCTTCTTCCTAGATGAAGGGAGCTCTCATCTTTCTTGCTTTTTTCAGATATAAGGGCACTAATTCTTTTAGTCCTTAGGTTTTATCCAAGCCTATATTTTTAAAAAATCAGCCATGAAAACTAGAATAGCAAATATGTTCTGTACAGCGTGGCATGATGCTTTGTTAATTTTATGTGTTGGAATGCTCTAAGAGCATGCCTTTGGGTCATTTTGTCGGACTTAATATATAGCACCACTCACAAAATTTTACCACAGAGAAAGCATACTGGGAGAAATCTGCAAAGGGTAATGACACATGGAGTGAAGTGACTAGACTTGGTTTCTAGGAAGGCAGAACTTAGCTCTTAAGCATCTGGCCCCTTATTCTGGTGTTCAGGTCTCTACTTCAGTTTATTATTTCATACTCAACCATACAGACATATATATATATTCACATAGAATTTTGTGAACTTGTTATACAAAAGCTTCTGATGATCCATTTTATGTTTGCAATCATCTTAGAAATCAAATCACTTTAGTTGATAGTATATATTCTTCAATCTGAAAGGCTGGTTCTAATTCTAGCTCTAATTAGCTGCTATGGGACATTGTCAGTTTACATAATCTCTGTTCTCAACTTCCTCATCTATACAATGGGGAATAGATTATTAGTACCCATTTCAGGATGAAATATGACTATTTTGACATGATTAAAAATAGTGTCTGACATTGTATTATGCTTCATAAACATAGAAATTAGAAAAAGAGTCATGTGACACAATTCTCTTGGGTCCCTATCTTAGATAGTAGATGTTTGCCTTGAGTTGTGTTTTTCTTGATGAAGCTCATATTCAAGGGAAGAGAGGATAATGGAGATTGGATATTTGTGCTGATCACCGGAATTAGTTCACAGCTAGTTTCTTATGGCAGAAGCTTGGGTCATGCTAGGTCAGATATGGATATGTGAATATTTATGGAGAGAAGACAGCAAAGTTATCTTTTTTTTTTTTTTTTGGTCTTGTTAAAAGCATGTTTGCAAAACTATTATCCTGATAAATCCTACAATGTCTTTTCCCCTTTTCTCATGGTACATTCTGTATCCATTACTGCTTCCACATGAGAAGAGTCTTCTGGTGAAGGCTTTCAACCAACCAATTACACACACACACACACACACACACACACACCACAGAGTCTACAGAAGCTCTGTCTCTTTATTATTTTTATTTTCTTTAAATAGTTGTACAAAGGGAGTTCAGCATGTCAATTTTTGAGTACTATATATCTCAATCAATGTTGCCCCTTTTTTCCTTTGCCCCATCTCTCCAAACCCCATTTAGCACATAGTAGGTACTAAGAACTCCTTATTTTCTCTTTACTCAGCTGCCAGAATATTTTCTCTTTACTCAGCTGCTCAATATTTCTATTGACCTTTCATTCCCTTCAGTTAGACAGATTTAAAAAAAAGGCTATCACAATTAGCATGATGTTTAACTTCTGCAGAGGTGTGAAGCAGACGTGCTGTTGAAAGTAAATAATTTTTTTTCCTTGGGTAGAAGCCCAGAAAATTTAGACAAGCCAAGGTGAAGACTACTCCTTACAAATAATAGTGTGGATGTGTGAATGTGTATTTATGAGTGCGAATGTGTATGTCTGGGTTTCTGGAGCCACTTTTGGCAAGTAGAAACAAAGACTAACAAACAGGATTTAATCTGAAGTGATAGATTGCAAAATGGTTTGACCCATTCTGCAGCACCTAGTATGTGACTTTCCTGCCTTGCATTCTGTCAGCCATTTAAACATTTTCCATCTTAAAAAAATTTCCTATCTTAAAAACATGCATACTGAAATTACAATAATGTTTTGTGACTTAGGAAGACCCAGGGTTACTTCTCTGATCAAATTAGCCGCCAAGATTATTATTTGAGCCATGTAGAAGTTTAAGAACCTAGGATGCTAATAATTGCTATCTACTGTAGGCAGGGCCATTTTGAGTGTTCATGAAGAAGAATATTGGGTGGTTGGGCAGTTTTCCTATTTTACAAAAACCAAACACTTCCTCTTCTATTTCTGTGTTTTCTGCCAAGTTTTAAACAGAAATATGGTAAAACAAAAAGTACTAATAGGAATTATACAAATTATAAATTGTTTGTTCAGTCGATCATTGAAGATAGTGAGAGATACACAGGTAGAGAGACAGCACTGAAGACAACTAGGTAAAAAGCAATATTTTGTTTTCTTTTCAACACCTTCTGGGAGGGAAAAAAAGCAATTTCAAACAAAGAGCTGACAACTAGATTCTGGTAGGGACACAGATGAATGGGTTTCTAGCTAATAGAGAAAAAAATTTTTTTTTGGTTGCAAATTTCTTTGTCAGTCCTGATTTAAGCCTGCACATCTCACAGTGAAGACCAGGCTCAGAGAAGGGGGTAGCAACCGTAGCCACAGCTAGGCCTCCGGTTGACTCGTCATACGATCCTCACCAGCTTCCCAGGGAAGAGGAAAAACAAATTTTTCCCCCTTTAATGGCTGGAATTGTCCTCACTACTTACCAGCAGGAGTTTCTGACAGCTTCGTTCTCTTTGGTTTTAGGGATTTAAAGAGAAACAAAATATCACACATTTTCTAATGAGGGTAGGAAGAAGCCAAACTGGACCTCATTAGTGAATGGAAAAACATTGTCCCCTTTGGGCTAGATCAAGAGGTCAATGTGTACATGACTGAAAGACCCTATTTATCCACCAAATGCTCATTACATGGGTCAAGTCCAAGGTCAGCCTGATGGGTAGGTAACTCCCCATATGGTTTCATTTCGGGGACTGAAATACCACTCTCTCGATTCTTCAAATGCCAAATATGGCTCCTGTGTGCCTACTGATGCCGGAAATGTCTTTTACTGGAAAAATGTCTTTAATAGGGTAGTCAGCAATGAGGTTCATAGTTACAGCACCTTAGGTGTGACTTAAGAACACACTAAGGTGCAGATGACTGCTATGGACTCTCTTGAGGGTAAGTGTAGCGGTTGTGGGGAGAAAAGAGCCTCTGTCTTAGATGGGAAGAAAGAGATAAACAGGGAGAAAGGGCAGAAAGGGAAGAGTGGGAATCAGACAAAATGTGATCGAAGGCACTTAGCACAATGCCTGCCACATGGGAAGCTCTTTGCTAAGTGTCTATTCTTATTTGTGGTTGGGGGTAGCTTTAGACCATGTCATTTTAGAGATAGGATGAATCTCTGCCCTTATTCTTTCATTGGTTTCTTTCCTATATAATACTTTCCTTAAGAGAGAAATCTAAAGAAGTCTTCACAGGTTTTATACCAAGAAGGTATTGCAGGTAGATACATGGCTAAATCAACTGTTGTTTTTCAGCCATAGTCCATACATTTATGTCATATTTCTATTTCTTTTTTCTTCTTTTTTTTTGTAAAGTAGTAAAGCAAGGAGTTTAAGATGGATAGAGAGTGAGAGAGAGCACCTTTTCCAATATTGTTAAATCATCAAGTAGTGTCTTTCTACTTGTGGGGTCTCATCACAAGAATCATTCATCCAAATAGCCCATCTTTAGGCATATCACTTCCCTGCAGCCTTCCCTGATTAACCTGAACTCTGGAAATGCTACTTCTCCATTGGCATTCACATATATTTTTCCTCAGAAACAAAATTTGTTGTATGCTTAGCTGTTCTTATTATTAACATACACATAGGTATTCAATATTTAAAATATATGGCTGTTTTTAAATCTCTCAACTACTCTTTAAGCTTCTTGGTACTCTTCACCCCAGAAACTATCTTGAGTGATCCTTACAGCCTTGTATTGGTGACCCTGTGTAATTCCTGCCTCTGACAAGCACCATGGACCTGGCCACTTGCTTTTGAACAGAAACAAGCAAAACAGTTAGGTTACTTCTAACATTAAGCAAACAAATCCATGATTGTTGTCTTGTTGGCCCTCTTTGGATCATGCTTGTTGGATCAATATGATGAAAGCTATTTGCCATGTTGAAACTTACCCTATGTCAAGAAATTGAGGGCTTCTGTCAATAGCCAGAGAAAGTAAGGCCCTCAATCTAATTGCTTATCAGGAACTGAGTCTTGACCAACAATGACTTGGAGAGCTTGCAATTAGATTCTGCATTAACTGAGTCTTTAGGAGAGAACACAATCCCCCAAAACAACTTGACTGTAACTTGTGAAAGACTTAGAGGAAAAAAAAACCCAGCTAAGCCAATTTGAGCTCCTTAGACAGTTCATTTGCTGAGATAGTAAATGTCTATTATTTTATATTGCCAAGTTTTGATCCATGTCTAGACATCTGTACACAAATAATTCTACAGAGAACAAATGCCTGGAATAATGGAGAAATCTTCTTTTCTTTATCTGTAGAACAAGTAATTTTCTCCTCTCTTGGGTGAGAAAAAGTGAGAGGTAAAACTTAAGATTTGGTCCAAAAGGTTTGGACTAATAGTGGTCATGTATGAAGTGTATGAAGCAGAAGGTTAGCTACTAGAGGGGAGAAGTTTAGAAGCAGCAAAACCAAATGAAGGTGCTCATTTAAAGGTCTACGTGACACTGGAATTTGAAGTTTAAGACTATCATGAAGAGAAACAATGGAATAAGAAAGTGGGAGGCGATTTGGAAAGGCTCCAAGAGCTCATGAAATATATGTAGAAAATGAGATACAGTGGTAGGCCCATGACACCAGCTGGGCATGCCAATGCCAGTGGTCCTACGAAATGGGTGAAGTGGGTGGGGAGGGAGCTCAGGGAAATGGAGAGAGCAAGCCTATTTTTAGAGCAATATATTGTGGTATCTTTCTCAAATCCTTAATCAGGGTTGAAGCAGCCATCCTCTAGTACCTAAAATGTTGACTATTAATAGCTCACAGCTGCGTCCTTCACTGAGCAATGCCCTAAGCCGCAGGGAGGACCTTACTCAAGATTATATCCCATTCTGGCCTGGCTTGTTGCCAAGAATGGCAGATGGGAGATTACCTAGATTGGGTGTCTGTGTCTCAATGTGAAGATGGATGTCTTACTCCAGAGCTTCCCAATGGATCAACTGAAGCTTCAAAGACAAGAACAGTTCAGGTTAGATCTTGCCTCTCCCCAAATTTCCCCTGTATATTTTCTCATAGTATATTTTCTAAGAGCAATGCCCCTTCCCTACCAGTCAACCTTTCCCATACAACTTTCCATCTCAGTTAAGACAATCTAAGACAAGTGGTTAGATTTCGAACACTCATTTCCTCCTTAGCTGAAGTATAATGACCATATAGTCCTTATTGGCTATCTTCTTTCTTCCATGAATAACATCTTTGAACTTTCAGTATAGTTAAGATTTGCTGCCTTCTAAAGAATAAAATTCATTAAAAGTAACATTTTTTTTCCCCTCTTCCAAGTCGAAATCCTCCCCACTGTCCCAGTGTAGCAATTTGACCCAATACTACTTTTCAAGGGGACTACTTTTCACACTCACTTCACAGTTTAAACCAATTTGATTTTACTACTAATTTGCCTTATTTTAACTTGGATATGCTGAAGTAGTTTGAGCTGCTTTTAAACACTTCCCGCCTCATTAGCTGATAGCTGTAGTCTAATGACTTTCAGACCCAGTGAAAGCTTTCTGGTGCTGGACACCAGTTGAAACAGCTCTTTGCCCACTAAAGGAGAGGAAGACAGAATCGGAGTTAATTCCATCCTTTGTTAGCTTTGGGATATTTGGCATTAGTTTAAATGAAACTGTAATTATTTTCAGAGGCGCTGATGAGTAGGAAGTCCTTGCGTAAACAGACTGAAGTCATCATCTGGTCTGTCACATGGTTGAGTGAATATGTAACAAGGAAAGCCCTTTTGAGAAAGAGTTCCATGCAATTTTCTAGATTCAGTCATGACAATAGATACTAACTTGCGTGTATGTGTGAATACATACATTTTCATATATGTATATATCCCACAGGCATTCATATACATACATTATATATTCATTCATATACACGCATTTCCTACCTGAGTGTGTAGATTAGGCTTTCTGCTTAGAATAAGAGCTTGTCTTATTCAAAGACAATTGCTAGACTAAGGGAGGTAGGAATCTTTTCAGGGACAAAAGTAGGCAAGTACATGCAAGGGTCTTAAAGATAATTAAGAATGTAGATAGTCACTCTCATGTGCATATCTAACCTCAATTCCCATTCCACTTTTTTAAACTCACTTTTTCTCCCAAAGGGAAGATGAGTTTCTTTTCAATCCCAGAGGAAAAATCATATCTTGTTAAAGGCATGCAGCATAAACCAATTCTCTTCATGCAGGAAAATACATTTTGTAATGTGGGAAAGATTTTACTCTCTGGTAAGATAAGAGGTGGTGATGGGCTGATTCTATTTTGTTTCCCTGAAGTGATGGTCAAGGAATCTATGATTGGAGATATGGCAGCCATCTAAGATGGATGAGGCTGAAAGCTAGAAATAAGCAATGATTATGCTGAGGATAGTTTTGCAGAAAGATAGAAAAGAACCTAACACCTTTCTAATGCTCTTGAACAGTTGTTCAAAATCTGAATGAGCGACCTCAAGACTTTTTTTCTTTCTCAAGACTTCTTGATATGTGAGAAGATGAAATGTCTTTACTGCTTAAGCCACTCTTGGTTTGGTAGTTTCCTACTTGCAGTCTGAAGCATTACTTAAGGATGCTCAAGGGAATTCTAGTGGTCAGTTATCTCCCTTCAGTAGTTCAAGGTTCTAGCTATCCTGATCATATTTCTTCATGATGCTTCAGCATAGGCAACAAAACAAAAAACAAAAAACCCTCCAAAAAACAACAGACTTCCTTTTTGATACACTGGAGGTTTATTCACTGAATAGAGGCACAAGTAATAACATAGGGTGTTTTAGCCTTGATTTAGTTTGTCTTCTCCTTCCCCTTAATTGATTGTATAATTACTAAGAATTTATTGAACACCAGATACATTATGCTAGGTTTGGAAATTTAATGGAGAAATATAGGATATTTACTCCCTGCCTTCCTGGAGTTCATAATCAGATAAAATTACTCAAATTTCCATGCTCACCTGGCCTTTTGATACAGACTACCAAGAATTCTCAAGTTGAGCTATAGGAACATGATTATAGGCAAATCCTCCTAAAATGAAAGAACACACACACATATACATATGTATGTACTGTATATGCACATACATACACATCTCTCTCGACATATATACATATGTCGGTCCTGGGGCTTGAATTCTGGGCTTGGGTGCTGTCCCTGGGCTCTTTTTGCTCAAGGCTAGCACTCTACTACTTAAGCCACAGCCCCACTTCCAGCTTTTTCTGTGCTTAATTAGAAATAAGAGTCTCATAGAGCTTCTGTTGGTGGCTTACACCTCACTACTCTGAAGGATGAGATCTGAGGATTGTGCTTCTTTGAAGCCAACCCAGGCAGGAAAGTCTGAGATTCTTATCTCCAGAAGAAGCCAGAAGTGGCTCAGTGTGGCTCAAGTGGTAGAGTGCTAGCTTGAGCAAGAGTTGCCCAGGGACAGTACCCAGACCCTGAAATAAAAGAGTCTTATGGACTTTCCTGCCCAGGTGGGTTCAAACCATGATCTTCAAATCTCAGTCTCCTGAGTAGCTAGGATTACAGGCATGAGCCACTGGTACTTGGCTGAAAGATCCTATATTTGAAGTTGATTATTGTGGCAACAGCTAACCTCTTTTGTATTTTTTCCCCTTATTTTTGTCACCATATCGAAAAAATTGAAATAATGAAAAATGTTGTGCTGAGATTTTCTCTTTCTTATCAAAACTATGCTCAGAATATCTAGTTGGAACTGAGGATGTTGCAACCTTTGTAGACTACCAATAGGGATGGAGGGCGTGTGTTTGTGTATAGAAATATATATGGATATATGTACACACTTTTCCGTAATGTTCTCAAATATTGGTCATCCATACTAAATCTTAGTGAGAATCTCCAGCTTTTATGTTGGTGTTAAACCAACTGTAATTTTCTAGGACTCCAGTACCTCCATTTGGAAGGACACAGGAAAGGGACGTATCTCAAGTGGCTTCTCTGTGTTCACATGGGGTAAGAACATTAAATTTGAGAGATCTTGCCAAATAACGGCTCTGACCCAATAATCACATTGGTTTGTCTTGATTTCCTCTGGAGTTTTCGTTGGATGGGGGCATCATTTCTTCTTGCCCTAAAGCAGCCTCACTTCATCAAGTGAGTGAATGAATTGAGCTTGTGGGTAGCTGACTTAAGGGTGTTGATTTTTTATTATCTTCCTTCATATCTGTGGTCCCGATGGGGTTATCTGGCCAGCTAGGAAAAGCCTTTATGAAAAGCCTTGGGTCAGACGAATTTCTACCTGTTGGCTCTCTGAGGTGGTTGTGTTATTCTGTGGAGTAATAACAAAATAATTTTTTTATAGATGAGTTTATGGAAAATAAGATGATAGTATTTTCTATGATTTATTGTCCCTCCCCACCCCTTTTTGTTTTTTTTGGTGTCAGTTCTGGGGCTTGGGCATTGTTTCTGAGGTTTTTTTTGGCTCAAGGCTAGCGCTCTACCATTTGAGCTACTTCTGGCTTCTTTGGTGTTTAATTGCAGTTGAGTCTCACAGACTTTTCTGACTAGGCTGGATTTGAACTGAAGCCCTCAGATCTTAGCTTCTTGAGTAGCTCAGATTACAGGCATGAGCCACTGACACTGGGTCATTGTTTGCTTTTGTATGTAGCTTTAAAAAAATCCTCCATTAGGATTCTAGAACATAGAACACTATGTGAAAGAAAATGTACTTGTTATGTGATATATGTAAAGGTAACCCTATTGTATATCACCTCTAAAATAACAATAAAGTAGATTAGAAAAAAAAGAGAAAAAAGCCCTTCCAGAAAACCTTCCTTATAAATAAAATTTTATTTTATTTTTCTATTTTTAATTGTTTTGGTGCTACTGGGATTTGAACCAAGATTTTGTAATTGCTAGACAATCACCCAACCACTTGAGCTACATCACCAGTCCCTTTTTGCATTAGTCATTATTATTATTATTATTAGTCAGTCATGGGGCCTTGAACTCCGGGCCTGGGCACTGTCCCTGAGCTCTTCAGCTCAAGGCAAGCCCTCTACCACTTGAGCCACAGCACCACTTCCGGCTTTTTCTGTTTATGTGGTGCTGAGGAATCGAACCCAGGGCCTCATACATGCAAGGCAAGCGCTCTACCTCTGAGCCACCTTCCCAGCTCCTGCACTAGTTATTTTTATGACAGGGTCTCATTTTATGGCTTGGTAAAAGTATATAGTTCTCTGTTTACTGTTTTGTTTATTTATTTTTTTGTTGGCAGTTCTGGGTTTTTAAGCTCAAGGTCTCATGTTTGCTAGACAGGCACTCTGTCACTTGAGCCATGCCTCCAGCCTGTTTTTGCATTGGTTATTTTCTAGGTAAGGTCTCATCTTACGCTCAGGTGGGCCTAGACTATTGTCCTGCTTGCACTTCCCTGTGTTACCGCATGGCAGCTGCGGTGGCAGTTTGAGTCACCATGCTGACTTAGAGTCTTAATGCAAACCCAGGAGAGCTGTGATCTTGATCCCATGTGGTTTCCTTACTATTTGTGAGTTAAACCTCCCAGTTTTCTCCCATCACTTCTAGACTTTTTTTTTTTGAACCTATTTTCAGAGGTGGTGCCTGCAGTTGGTGATCATGAGCTTGGCCTAGATTTTAAGAATCAAGTTATACTGGATCTTGTCTAGCATATTGATTGCTTACAATGCCTGAATATATATGTACATATATATATACATGAAAACATGTATATATACATGTATATATGTATATATGTATGGATGTGTGTGTATATATATATACATACATATATATACATACATATATATATACACGCATCTGTGTGTGTATGTGTGTGTGTGTGTGTGTGTGTGTGTGTGTGTGTGTGTATGTGTAGTTTTTCCAGGAAAAACTGTTTCAAGCAAGTTTTCTTCGTTAAAATTTCATCACATAATCAATCAGGTAGAGGTGGTGGGGCAGAAAAGATTAGTCCTGTGATGAACTTTTCCCTACCTGTGTAGTTACAGAAACTTTTAAGGTGAATTTGAATAAGAAATCAAGTGACAGATTATGGTTATATTAATCATGTCCACAAGTTGTAAATGGTGAAAAATACATATTCAACATACACTTTTTGATTTCTAAGATATATAGAAAGTGAAATAGTATCCAAGAATATGTTCTGGTACTTTTTATGGATTGGATCAACTATGTATATTCCAGAGTATGATAATTACATTAATAGATAAATTATTCAGTTTTGGGCTTTGATAACGATCTGACATTTAGATTTAAAATCAGAACAGGCAGCTTGCTTGTGACTTTAATATGTAGAGGCAAACTGGAACAAAAGCACAAACTTCCTGACTTTAAAATATCCACATTATAAATGGACATTTATAATTCTTCAAGCCAAATTAAGAATTGACTTTGAGATGATTTGATTAGAAGGTTATTAAGCCTCCTCTATTCCCAGAAACCTCTCTCCCTTCCCATTTATCCCCTGCTGATAAGATGTTAAAACTTAACAGAATTGTCCCTAAGGAAGACCTTAGCCATCAGCTAAGCACAGCCTCTCCCTCTTGCTCTCTCCTGTCCTTCCTACTTGAAGCATTCTGGGAAGAATAGATGCAGTATTAAGTATTAAGAGCTTGAGCAAGCAAGTTAGATTAGACAGAAGTAAAATTGTTCCCCCTCAAATAAAGAGGGGAAGAGAGGGATAACGCAAACAAGAATCCTACAGAATTAAGAAGAATGAAGGAATGGGTAGGTAGGGGAGGAGTGGATGTGAATGCTGAATGGGGTGACATTGATAAAGCAAGATATATCGTATTTATACACTGCTTGGCTAAATAACAACTCCTTAGGGGTAATGAAAAGAAAGAACAATTGTCCCAAACAAACTTTTAAAAGTAGTATTCATTGACAGGAGCTGAAAGACATGCAGAATGAGATCAGGTGTACAAAGAATATCACTTCATTCTTTTGTAGTATGGAGAACAACAATAACAAAGAAAAACCTCTGGTGTCCATGTCTTGGAGTTCATTTCACTTAGCAGCATCTGATATGGTCATAAGTACATAGCTATTGAGCTATTCTCCTCATCTGCTAAGGTTATCCTAGATGTAATTATCACAAATAAGGGAGACCATAGAGCCTAAGTTTCTTTGGGTCTGGCTTACTTCACTTAATAGGATTTTTTCCAAGTCCTTCCATTTCCTTACAAATGTAGCAGTGTCATTCTTTCTGATGGAAGCATAGAATTCCAGTGTGTGTGTGTGTGTGTGTGTGTGTGTGTGTGTGTGTGTGTGTGTGTGTTGTGTGCTTTTGCCTTCAAGGTCATACCATATAGGAATTGTTCAGATACCCATTATCCAGTCTAGTTCTTGGTGGCTGGACAACATTGTAGTTACAGAGATGCTGTCGATGTGAGACGCAAGTCTCCTTCCCATCATCAGCCATATCCTCCGTGTCCAGGCCATAACTTCTTCCCTCTCTACATCCATTTCTGGGCTTCTGCCATCTAGCACAATGTGACACATTGATGGATGTGGCCTGTTGTTGCCTCGACCTCCTAGAAATCATTTCTTATCTTTAATTTGGTCTTTATTCTTTGTCACACTGTTTTGAAATGAGGAGGATTTAAAATAATTATACATTTTCTTTTAGAAACAGAATCATTTATAGAGTTAGTACAAGAATACTACCTTGATTTTAAATGTTCATTGACAATGAATTACTTTTTTAATTACTTTTAATTACTAAAAATGAATGATGGACAGAGGACTATATCTTTTGATTTGCCTTTGCAAGTCCTGCCTTATTTCTGCTTTAGTGGAATAATTCAGTAATTGTACCCCTTTAATCAGAACCTGTTCCAGTTTGTAGATTATAGGTGTACGTGAAGTGTATAGTACATTGAACATTTTACCATCACTCTTACCTCCGCAGTCTTTTCGCCTGCATACTCACGAGAACGCTTTTAGTTCTCCCTCCATGCAGCACAGCATAGTAGTAAAATGAAACGCCAAACAACAGATCCTAGCCCCAAATACCAGCTATGGAATTTTGGGAGAGCTGCTCATGTGAAAGAGGGGATGATAATACCACTTGTTTCGTGGGGAGCCTGTGATAATCAGTGAAATAAAGTGATGACGCAGACTCTGCTGCACATAAGAGGCAAAAAAGTTGGCCACGATTCCTGCTCTGCTCTGCTCGTGAGAGCTTACCACCGTTACTTCCCTGCCCCTGTGATGCCTCTCACCCAAGAGTCCTTTGCATTACCACCTCCTCATGATGCTATCATCATCTCTTCCAAGGTTTTGGCTTATTGCTGTTTTCCCTCCTTGCCATCTTTCCCTATCCCACCTCCGGTTCCGCTCACTTACTTGGTTAAAGCGTTCTTCTAAGTCTCTTTTATCAGTTAGAGCGCTGTGGGGTGATAGGCTTTTAGAATCCCTTATATTCCAGTAAATATACAACTTCTCTCTAGTATGAGATTGTGTTTTATCCTATAGACCTTTCTTGTCATTGACCCACGGAAGTTATTCTATGTTCTAGCATTTATAATTAGATATAATGAATGTTTATGTTAGTTTATGTTTATATGAGTTCTTTCATTGTACATACTTTCTGTTGTAAAGATACTGTACAGAGGGGTTATTTATGTTAGTTCTTTAAAGCTGTTTTCTTAGTTTCTTTTTCTTTCTATCACTATGACTGAATACCTGACAGAAGCAAGGGAAGATTTATCAGGTGCCAGTGGCTCATGTCTACAATCCTAGTGACACAGGAGGCTGAGATTTAAGGATTGTGGTTTGAAGCCAGCCTGGGCAGAAAAGTCCATGAGACTCTTACCTCCAATTAACCAGTGAAAATTGGAAGTGAAGCTAATAGAGTGCTAGCTTTTTTTTTTTTGGCTTGGGGGGGGGGTGCTCTTAAGGAACAATACCCAGACCCTGAGTTCAAGCCCCAGGACCAGAAAAAAAAGATAGAGAGGAAAGATTTGTTTTGGCTAATGGTTTTAAAGGGTTCAATACATGATTACTTGGCCCTGTGTGGTGGGAAGACAGAACACTATGATGACAGGAGCCTGTGAAGGAGGAGATTGTTCACTCGCCTCACGATGTACAGAAAGCAGAGAGGGAGATGGACTGAGGTCAAGGTATCATCTATAAAGGCTCACCCCAGTGACTTCATTTCCCAGCTAAAGTTTCCCTGCTTTGCTAAAGTTTCTACTGCCTCCCAAGGAGGCTGGGGACCAAGTGTTCAATACATACATTTCATATGTGGAGGTGATTTCATATTTAAACCGTAGCAACTTCTATAACCTACTGAGTGGGATACTTAGCAGAAATTTATCTTCTCGCGGGCCTGGAACCTAGAATTCTGAGATCAATATTTCAGTTGGGTTTCATTCTTCTGAGATACTGTTTGGGGTTGGATGTTGTCTTCTCTCTGTATGCTTTTCTCCTGTGCATCTCTGTGTCCAAATCTCCTCTGTTAAAAGGTCATTGGTTATATTAGATCCCACTTTATAGCTATATTTTATGTACCTCTCTAAAGGAATCATCTCCAAATGCAGTAAGATCCTGAAATAATTTTTTTTTTGGGGTCCAGTTGTGGAGCCTGAACTCTGGGCCTGGGTGGTGTCCCTCAGCTCTACTACTTGAGCCACAGTGCCACTTCCGGCTTTTTTCTTTTTGCTTATGTGGTGCTGAGGAACCGAACCCAGGGCCTCATGCATGCAAGGCAAGCGCTCTACCACTGAGCCACCTTCCCAGTCCCCAAATCCTGAAATATTGAGGGTTCGAATTCTAGAGGTGCAAAATGGGGGAGAATGGTGAAGGAGATGACATTGATCACAATGCGTTGTGCTTATAAGCTGATTTGTTGCAGGCAATGCCTTTGTACAACTACTTAAAGATAATGAAAATATACTGAAAACATTTTATCCCAATTTTCTTCTTTTTCTTTTGTGAATATAAAACTATTTGCTCTCCACCCTATTCCACTCTGGGACACATTCTTTGAATCTTCAGTCCTCTCTCTCTCTCTCTCCTCTCTCTCTCTCCTCTCTCTCTCTCTCTCTCTCTCTCTCTCTCTCTCTCTCTCTCTCTCTGGTGCTATTCCTGAGGCTTGAACTCTGACTGGGTGCTGTTCCTGAGCTGTTGAACTCAAGGCTAACATTCTACCATTTGAGCCAAGATCTACTTCTGGATTTTTTTCTGTCAGTTGTGGGACTCAAACTCTGGGCCTGGGTGCTGTCTCTGAGCTCTTCAGTTCAAGGCTAGCAGTCTAACAGTTTGAGCCAAGGTGTCACTTCCAGTTTTCTGGTGGTTAATTGGAGATGAGAGTCTCATGGACTTTCCTGCACCAGCTGGCTTTGAACCTTGATCCTCAATCTCAGCCTCCTAAGTAGCTAGTATTACAGGCATAAGCCACAGTGCCCTGCCAACTTCCAGATTTTTGATGGTTAATTTGGAGGTCAGAGTCTCCCAGACTTTTCCACTCAGGCTAGCTCCTAACCTCAGTGCTCAGGTCTTTCTTAGCCTCCTGATTAGCTACGATTACAGGTGTAAGCCTCTGATGCCTGGTTCTGTCTCCTTGACATTGTCCTAATGCCACCATGTTTGCTCACATCCATGGGCACAAGTAGCCATGAATTGAACCTTCTGAACCCTCCAAATCCGTATGCCTTTTCAATTGAGATGTTCCAGCAAACAGAAGTGTTTCTCATTCTTGCTTATTCTCTATCTCCTTTTCTTTGTTCAAATTCTGTTACTTGTCCATCTTTTAAGAGTTGTATCTTTTTTTCATTTTTTCCATCCTGAATTGTGGAAACTGGATGTGAGAATTGTGAGAATTTTGTGCTTCTTTGCTAAGAACAGTGTCGCTTATTGTGTACATGCTTGAGCGTGCTGAGTACCTGGATAGTGACAAGTGCTTTAGTTTTTGTTGCATGTGTCTGAGTAGGCAGGATAAGAGTCCTCAGCCACAGAGCCTTAGGCCATGACACTCTTATTGTTGCGTGCATCTGTTGTGGAGTTTGAGTACAGAGGAAAAAAACCACACTCTGCAAATTCATGTTGGACTTTTCTTTGCTGTGAGAAATGCCTGCAGGAACAACTTAAAAGTAGGGAAAACTTATATATGATTGCAGCATCAGAGATTTGAGTCCCTGGTAGGCTTGTTCCATTGCTTTGAGCTTGTGGTGAGCCTAAACATGGTGATTAACTAGACTATGTGGCAGAGCAAAGTTGTTTACCTCATGGTAGCCAGGAAGAAGAGACACACAAGAAGGACCTAGGGTCAAGATACCCATGAAAGGTGCATCCCCAGTAACATACTTCCTGCAATCAAGTTTCTCTTCCTAAATCTCCATTGCCTTTCAATAATGTCACCAAATTATTAAACCACTGAGTCAATGTATAGGAGAGCTCACTATCCAATTACTTATAAAAAGCCTCATCAGCTGACAAGCCTTTATTACACAAATCTCTAATACCTGAGGGGACATTTCAGATTCAAGCTATACAATATACAAGATAGCATGATGAAAAAGGCTAAATGAACTTATCAAGAACAATGAAAGGCATCCTAAGAAAAAAGGAAGAGGCCAGGTGTTTGTGTCTCATGCCTGTATTCCTAGCTACTTAGGGAGCTGAGGGCTGATGATCGTAGTTTCAAGTCAGCCTGGGCAAGAAAGTCTGTAAGACTCTTACCTCCAATTAATCACAGAAAAAGCTGGAAGTGGGACTGTAGCTTAAGTGGTAGAGTGCTAGCCTTCAGCAAAAGACTTCAGGGATAACACCTGGCCCTGAGTTCAAGTCCCATGACTGACCAAAAAAAAAAAAGGAAACATGCTATCCCCCATATTTATTTAGTTATAAATAGAAAAAGTATATCCTTGAAATTATGCTATATTCTCTGTTTTATTATTGTAATGGATTTTAGGACCATGGATTTCCCAAGAATCTTTTGGATTCTATTTTTCCATCTTATCAGCATGCACAAATTATATAGACTCTTGAATCTCAATGTGAATGCACTGAATATGCTAAAATAACTAAGACAACCCTGTGTCTAGCATTTAAAGGGCACTCAATAGTATAATTATTTTTCTTTTAAGATTAGTTTCTGTTACATTAATAAATGATGGTTAGAATAATTGTCAGACAAACATTGGAAAATAAAAATTCATTTGGCTTAAGCAAACTAAGAAAAATAAACATCTCTCCCTCAAAAAAGAAAAGAAAAAATAGTATTTTGCATAAATGAAAAGTTCAGGAATAGCTCGAACTTCAAGAATGGCTGATTCAGGATTTGTGTACTGTGACAGGTACATTTTTCTGCCTTCTTCTTGAACTATTGTAACTTCCTTCTCAAGCTCCATAAGATGGCAACGTTGTTCCAAGAGTAACCTCTTGGGGAAGAGTGGAAATGTCCTCCCAACAGAGCTCTGAATGTCTGAGCTTCTGACTGGCCAGCTTGGGTCACACCCTTGAAGTAAATGACACCCTCATGCTTGCAGTTAATCTTGGAAATTCAGCCTTACCATGACTTACCTGTTGGCTGAGTGGGGTGGGATTGTTGAAAGAAGGTAAAATGAATGTGTATGTGTGTGTGTGTGTGTGTGTGTGTGTGTGTGTGTGTGTGTGTGTGTGTGTGTTTGTGTGTGTGTGTGTAATATGTATAGGACAAGCAAAAAATGCCCAATCAGTTAAGAAGTAGGAAACATAAGGAGAATTCTTTCCCAATTGTTACTTCATCTCTTGTTGTAGGTTTACATCTCTTATTGTAGAGGATGGAGGAAAAGTTAATAGTGAATTCAGAGTGTAGGCAATATTAAAAATTAGGAATGAGAGCCTGTCATTTTGCATTTCCCCTGAGGACATGACTGACCAATGCGATGACAGGACTGTAATGTGAATTAATGAAGAGCTCAGGGAGTGGGGGTGGATTTTCACTCAACAGGGCCATTCTCAACAATGGTAGAATAGTTCAGCATTCCTAGAACACAAGCCGAAAAGGATGAGATGAATTCTGACCAGATTTAATTGTGGCCAGATTGTGGGAGTGAAAGTTTCAGTCTGCATCAAGTTAACTGTTTTATTTCATGTCCCATTTTTTTTCTTTTTAATGCTTCCACATAGCCCTCTCGCTTTTTCTAAATTACATGCCTCATTGTATTTGAGTTCCTCCTGCGTTTGACAGCTCCATGGCTCCCAATTTTGCTTCTGCTGCTTTGATTATTATTCCTGATTTGGTTGTTGATGAGACATGTGGTTTTCTTCAATTAGCTCTGTCACTCTTACAAATGTGTGTGTCTCGCAAGTGTCCTAATTAAAGTCAGGAGGAGGAGGGGGAAAAATTACAGGCAATTACAACAGTGCCATCCTCCTCTCTGCTGCTCTTTTCTCCTCCTCATCCGAGCGCATTCTTCTGTATCTCCATTTTGCAAGCACATTGAGCAGCCTCTCTCTTTAAAATCCCATTAATTTTTCCCCCCCAGAACACGACACTCAGCTGTGTCATTGTCATATATTAACTCTCAGGCAGCCCCATAGCTTTCATTTAGTGTTATT
This sequence comes from Dipodomys spectabilis, assembly GCF_019054845.1. Lineage (NCBI taxonomy): Eukaryota > Metazoa > Chordata > Mammalia > Rodentia > Heteromyidae > Dipodomys > Dipodomys spectabilis. The sequence continues at coordinate 13,810,104 of NW_024870834.1, read as the reverse complement.
AAGTACAGTCACCTCCCCGACAGTTTCTAGCATGCTTTGAATTTGTCCTCAGACAGAAAGCTACCACCACCACCACAGCTGGGATTGTAAAGTCTCCTCAAAGTTGTGGCTACATGAGTTCAGTCTCCTCTTGGGTGGGCTTGCATTCAGTTCACTCCGGTTCTAGCGACATTGTCTTGGCATCTGAAGCTATGCTGTGTGTGTCAGGCCTGGTGTTTGTGTCTGGGGCTATCAAGGTGAATTAGTGCAATGAGGTTAAGGTGATGTTCAGATTTCAGAGCAGGACAAGACGTGGATTCAAATGCCTACTTTCCCACATGCTACTTTTTGGTCTTGAGTAAAATCACTTAGTTGGATTTTTCTTTTCGTCTGGAAAATTAGGCTAATAATACTTACCTTATAGAGTTGTTGTGAAGATTGGAGATAATGTATGCAAAGTAGCTAGCTTAGTGCCTGGGATAGCTCAATAAATGGGAGCTATAATTATTATCATGAATACGATATAGTGTACTTAAGGAACTCACTGTCTACTCAAAGGGAACGGAGAGTAAATTAACTTTTGTAACGTATTGTTATATGTACAATAATGGAAGGGTGTGGGTGTGTTAAGGTATACTCTGGGGCTCACACGCTCTCTCTTCCAACTACTTTTCCAACTCACAAGAGTCCATTCTGCTCCCTTCCTCCCAGTGTGCCACAGCCACCCTGCCTGCTCCATCTCTTCAGTCTCTGCACTTTACTCCCTGTTTCTGCTCCCTGGAAACTCTTGTTTCAGACCCTGCCATGTTGGATCTTCCTCCTCTAGAGAGCCTTCTCATCATCCCCATCATGAATGTCCAATCTGAAAAAGCTCTATCACTGCACTCATATATATACCAATTAGCTTTCCTCACATGTAGACATGATCTGAAGGTGATCTACTGAGTTTTTGGTTTAGATACTATTGTGGGTTTAATAGCTGTTACGTGAATCCCCCAGGGTGGGGGGAGTCCAATGCTATGGGAACATATAAGTGTGCCCAACAAATATCTGGAGAAATGAACAGTAACAGGGAGATGCGGACTAGAAACTGGAGAAATTCTATAGTGGCAGGTCTGCTTTTTAACACTGCCTCTGCTTCAGCTGTTGACAACTGTCCATGGCTCTATGTGGCTGTCATCATGGGCTCCAGAACCTTCTGTCCACATAGCCTCTTGCTTTAGACTCCATGCTGTGGGGCCATGAAGCTGTTCTCAACAGCAGCAGCAGAAGCAGATTGACAACATATGACTTTCTACCTTGACTTGCTTTTATTTAGATACCTTTTTTTTTTTTTTCAGATCATCTGGACTTTTCTGGCCTCAAGGAAAGTTACCTACCTACAAAAGTGTGGTTTAGGCACCAAAGGGTGGCTCAGGTTAATTTTCTGTGGGATAAATCCTTTTTTTGTTTTTTAATTAGCCCTTTTAATGGTTTACTAGAGGCAGAAGGAAGATGTTTGTAGGAATGACGTAGGTAGGTATCTGGGACTTAGAGGCCGAGTATTTGGAATTTTTAGCTTCATAGACTTTTAGAAGTGCTAACCTTCTTTTTTTTTTTTTTTTGACAGCACTAATGTTTGAACTCAGGGCTTTGTGTTTGCTAGGCTGACATTTGTCTTAGTTATTTTTAGGATAAGGTCTTATTGTTTTGCCTGAGCTGTTCTAGCCCAGCCGGGACTACGATTCTCCTACTTATGCTTCCCATTTAACAGAGTGTGTCACCATGCCCAGCTTACTGGGTGAGATGGAGTCTTGCTAACTTTCCCCCCCAGATAAACCTTGAATCTACGAATCCCCCCCCCCCCCCATACCCAGTCTTTACCTCCCATATAGCTGGATTAATGCCTGAGCAGCCATCACACGTGGACAACTTTTCCCTAGCATCCCAACTTTTTCCTCTTGGGTTCGAAATAGTGAGGCATTCAGAAGTTCTTTCATTGTTTAAAAACATATGGGAAATAAAAAAATGCTGAAATAAGGATACAGGATGACCAATTGTAACAATGAGATGTACAAGACACTATGTTGAAAAGGAACTTTACAACTTTGCAGGGAGCGGGGAGGAGTTGGGGAGGTGGGGAGGAAAGGGATGGTAGGGAAAAACAAAGAAGGGGATAACAATGCTTGATAGGAAATGGACTCATTACCTTGCTCATGTAACTGTAACCCCTCTGTACAGCACCTTTACAATAAAAATATATTTAAAATAAAAAAATGCAATGAACTGGACTCCAGTGATACCTGGAACCTATGCAGGAGGGTACCTACCTACTTAGGGTCCTACCTACTCAGGAGGGCTAAGATCTGGAGGATCAAGATTTGAAACCAACTGGCTCATACCTGTAAACCTAGCTACTTAGGAGGCTGAGATCTGAGGATCCCAGTTCAAAGTGCAGGAAAGTCTAGGAGACTCATCTCCAATTAGTTACCAGAAAACCAGAAGTAGAACTGTGGTTCAGAGTGGTAGAGTACTAACCTTGAGTGAAAATCTCAGGGACAGCACCCAGACCCTGAGTTCAAACCCAACAATTGACACAAAAAGTATTTTTGAAACCAGCCTGGGCAGAAAAGTCTGAAAGACTTCATCTCCAAAATAACTAGTTCAAAGTGGTGTGTCCCACAGCGTAGAGCACCATCTGAGCAAGCAAAGTGAGGAAAAATGCAAGGCCCTGAGTTCAAACTCTGGTACTGTCAAAATAAACCTGAAACATTGGTCAAAAGCAAGTAGAAAAACATAGACTCAGTGGAAATCTTGTTGTTTTTTTTTTTTTATTTCCTATGATCATCTGCACAAGCATATCCTCCTTTGGCCACAGTACGCAGATGACTAGATTCCTATATAATTTATCATTTATTTGTTTTAATCATCCACTGTACTTGTAGAGTTATAGGCACATTCTAGTTGCCTTAAATGAAGTAAACCATGCAGCCTATGTTTCTTTGGGTCTGGCATACTTCCCTTAATATAATTGTTCCCAAGTCTTTCCATTTCCTTATGAATGGTACATTATCAGTCTTTCTGATGGATGGATAGGAAAATCTATTCTTCATGGTGAAAAACAATCGAGAAAACAAGAATCCCATATCAGAGTTTCCCATTTACTAAGTGGAACTTGTTTTATCCTATAGAGTCCGAAGGGTTTGCCTTACTTCTTCCAAGGCTTCTGTCTCTCATATGAGGGCATATGTAAAAACATGTAGGGCATTCACTTAGTTTCTGATTAAGTGGTTAAGTGTATGTAGTCACTACATTGGTGTTTCCAGAGCTTCTTACTACTCTTGGAATTTTAACACATATATGGATACATTTCTGTTTTATCTTTATTGTCTCCAGAGAGCAGTGTTGAGATTTAATACAGTTTATGATTCTTATATTTACGTTTCTGTTTTGTTATGTCAAGGAAAAGCAGAACCGATATGGCCAGAGTGCTTAATCTAATTCATTGCAATTAATCTTTTAGGTTTTGGTAATGCCAGAAGCTAAAAAAATTAGTGATTCAGACTTTAGCCATACAAATTGTAGCTTAGAAATAGAAATTTGTTCATTCACACACACACACACACACACACACACACACACTCACTTTAGATAAGCCACATATTTTACATAAATATGTCGTTTTTTAAATGAACTTAAATTAGGATCATACTATTTACCTTGTTATTAGCTTTTCATCGGAATATTTTTGTGTGGAGTATAGATGCTGAGCAGTTAATCATCAAGGCTTAATCAATTGGCTGGAATCCATTGGCAGATACCATCAGCATTGGGACTTTTAAGATTGCTATGCAGGTACCTTCCCGCACACTTTTTTTTTTTTATTGTGAAAATACTGTCCTTCACGCACACTTTAATTTTGAATACAAGTTGGGTTGTTTGTGGTAATTTTCTAAATCAGGACAATTTCTCCACTGGCCATATCCAAACCTCTCCTATTACTTTTGGTGATGTTAGCATTTGAACTCAGGGCTTTGTGCTCCCTAGACAGGTGCTCTGTCACTCGGGCTAAGGACTTTTGCAAATAATACCAACTGATAACTGATGGGCAGTGATATATGAATCAAAGTGAGCAGCGCTCATCCACCAGAACTTCTCATTATAGGTGGGGTGTGACCGTAGTTGGACTCATCCTAATCCTTCTGTGGAATTTTTCAAAATTAAGGCCAACTGCTGGAATGTGACTTCATTGATCCAGAAAGCACTCTTTGTCACAAGGTAGAAGAAGTCTGTTTTCAGTGATAATAGAAAATAAAGTGAGAAGCAGAGATGAGAGATCTAGCAGCACTTGAGGGGCAGGCCTGATCTTCCCAGACATTTTTTTACCAGTGTCAGGCACATGCGCTGATAGTTTGTGTTTGCTTTGCTTAAGGTCATTTGAGTAGAGGCTTCTGACAATTAAGGAGTCTTCCACTAGCTATTCATACCAAAACATCAGTAAGGACAAAGGCTAGCCATATCCTTCCAATGATATCAACATTGACTGTTGGAAAACATTGACTGTTGGGTTAGGATAGAGAGAGTGAGACACTGATCCAGATAGACATGAGGTAGAACTATGGAAACTTTACAAGCATAATGAGGAACAGAAAGCAACGGCTTCCTGCAGACAGTAAGCAGAAAGGGGGACTGCTTACTCTGATGCATGGCATAAGTAACATCCTACCGCTCCTACTAATAAGGCCATTTAGAAAACCTTCTGTATCTTAGGGCTATTGTATACTTATGGGAAGATTCTTTAGAACTATCTTTAAGTAGTTGTACAAAGGGATTTCCATGCAATATGTCAATTAATACCTGGAGGACTTTTAGGATAGGAAAGATGTTTTAGCTGCACACCAGTGGCTTACCCCGATAATCGTAACTACTCAGGAGGTTGAGATGTGAGGAACCAGATTTTATTTATTTATTTATTTATTTATTTTGTTGGTCATGGGCATGAACTCTGGGCCTGCGCTCTGTCCCTCAGCTCTTCAGCTCAAGGCTAGTGCTCTACCACTTGAGCCACAGCACCACTTCTGGCTTTTTTCTGCTTATGTGGGGCTAAGGAATTGAACCCAAGGCCTCATGCATGCAAGGCAAGCACTCTATCACTGAGCCACTTTCCCAGTCCCGAGGATCCAGATTTAAAGCCAGTCCAGGAAGACAAATCTGAGAGACATATTTCCAATTAACCAGCAAAAAGCCCATTCTATGTGGAGATGTGTATCAAGTGGTAGAGAGAGCTTTGAGCAGAAAAAGCAAGCAATAGCATGAGGCTCTGAGTTCAAGTCCTAGTACTGGCAAAATATACAATGTTTCCCCCCCCGCCCCCTCCGCCCCCAAATAGCACTGTCTTTTGACTCTTTGCTGTTTTCTTAATATCCAAATTGTTGATATTATGAAGTTATAAGTGATTTTAAGCAATAAATAATAAATATTATTCAAATAATCACTGATTAGTAGATCATAATAAAAATGTATAAACCTAATAAATCAAATTTCCCCCCCCCCAAATTGAACATTGACTAAGAATTTTGACTTGCTTCCTAAAACTTCTGGATGATTTGATCATAAGCACACATCTCTAGAAGTTTTATAACATGATTTAAATATGCTAGGGTGCAGACAGAAGACACACAACATATTTCAATAATAAAGAAATCATTACACTTATAATAAAACTTGTTACCATAATGCAAATTGTGTGAATTGAAATGTGTTTTTTATCTTTCTGTTCTCATGTTTATTTTTAATACTAGTCTTCTTCTTTCTACTTTTATTTGAATTATTTTTTCCATTCTTATTGTCCTAATTTTAGTTCCATTCCAGGATCAACTTTCAAGGCTAGAATACATTTACACCCTAGATAGTACTCTATTTTCATCTTAGATTATGATATTCTTACCAGAATCAGCTGACAGGCAGAATCCTCTTAGACTTGCCAAGGTCATAGGTTGTAGACTGTTTTGTTGTATAGGATTATGCCTGAGTGTTAGAAAAAGTTAAAGCTCTACTTTTGGATCATTGACAGAGCTGGAACATATATTTCTTGTTTAAAATTATAGGCTCAAATAGGTTCTTCCAATGTAACTATATATATTCATTCATTTCCATCTTCTGATTTTCTTTAGAAAATGCTTTCATACTCCCGCCAAGATATGCTATCATACTAAAAGTCTAATCTTAGTTTTTACAACATTAAAAGATATCTAGTTTTTTTTTCCTTTCTCTTTCTCTCTCTTTCTTTCTCTCTCTTTCTTTCTCTCTCTCCTTCCTTCCTTCCTTCCTTCCTTTCTTCCTTCCTTCCTTCCTTTCTTCCTTCCTTCCTTTCTTTCTTCCTTCCTTCCTTCCTTCCTTCCTTCCTTCCTTCCTTCCTTCCTTCCTTCCTTCCTTCCTTTCTTCCTTCCTTCCTTCCTTCCTTCCTTCCTTCCTTCCTTCCTTCCTTCCTTCCTTCCTTCCTTCCTTCCTTCCTTCCTTCCTTCCTTTCTCTCTCTCTCTCTCTCTCTCTCTCTCTCTCTCTCTCTCTCTTGCTTGCTTGCTTGCTTGCTTGCCTCTGAACTCTGGGCCTGGGTGATGTCCCTCAGCTCTTCAGCTCAAGGCTAGTGCTCTATCACTTGAGCCATAGTTCCACTTTTGGCTTTTTCTGCTTATGTGGTGTTGAGGAATCGAACCCAGAGCTTCATGCATGCAAGGCAAGCATGCTACCACTGAGCAGCCTTCCCAGCCCTAGTTTTTATTTTGAAAGGTAATTCATCCAAGCTATCTCCAAGCCATCTTCTGCCACATTATGTGACATTCATTATGTCACAATTTATGCTATGAAGGCTGATGTTTCACTGGGTTGGGTGGCATTTTATTCACAACTGGAAGAAAACCTGAGTTTAGCAGTCTCCCTCAGTTAACTTCACGAGGAATATTTCTGCCCATAACTCCTGCACATGAAAACTCCGTTGAAGTTCTGCAGACAGATTGTCGTACTGAAATGGCCAGGTTTCTGTCCATCTCTCTGAAATAAAACCACTGCCTCATTTCCTAGACGCTGCTCAATCAGCATTCCCTGTTTTTCTAAGAGAGTTGGAATACCTCCATAAGAAAGTTGCCATGGAAATGGAAAGTGCAAATGGATAGTTGTTCATTTTTTAAAAAAATGGCCTCATGGAATGTTTAACTAGAATGTTTTGAGACAGAGACTAAAGAGGAATAAAAGCAATCATCTCTTTGTTAAGTTGGTGAGAAAACAATTCTTGTTCCTTTGGGAGTAACTGCAAATTCTGAAACTCCTCACAAAGATATTTTGTTAGGCCTTACACACAAACTCTGTAACCAGTTGCTGCTAGCGTGTTTTGTACCCTGATAGATTTGGTATTCTCTCTCAAGAGCTTCAAAATGCCACACTTTCTAAATCTGACAATCAGTCCACAGCTTTCCCTAGATGTTTCTATTTTATGTCTAGAAGTTAATAGGAGCATGGTTTGTTACACGCAAAACACATTTGGACTAATAAAAAATGGATAAGACCACCTGGTGGAATTTCTCTTAATCTAGACCTTGGATTCATTTCTGCCCCATTTATTCAAGGTTGGGGCTGAATTCTACTTGCCAAGTATAACAAGTATAATTATTTCTGTTTAATTTTTTTTTCAGCTTGCACATTTTCTGACTTATGTCCAAGTGAATACAAACCTAAGCAAATGCAAAATGTCATATACAAAAGCCCCCAAGTCATTCAACTCTGACAGTAGGTGGCAGCAGTACAACGTGAAAAGCATTAATGAAATAAAGATGATGGCGGCGACGACGATGATGATGAATGAAGTATATTCCCCTGTACATATACACTGGGATCATTCTAATATAATTTTGTTTCTGTTTCTTCATGGATTCCTATAATATACATGGAGGATAGGGTGAGAACTTTTTCTTTTATGCATTTGGAGTGGGAGTAATTAAACTCAGGGTTGTTGAGAGACTTGCCCAGTTAGCCTAATAAGGAAGGTATAGTCAGAACCAGTATTCAAATTTAGGTCTTGAAATTTAACACTAGTATTCTATTTGCATCTACTCCTACAGATAAAGCATCTGACCTTGTATGAAGCTGAATTTACAAAAGAATTATATATGTCATCCGATCTATAAAGGGAAGAGGTAGAAGAAGTCATGCAGAGGTAGGGTTAAAATAAGAGATTGGTGGTACCGATGTTGTCTTAGGTTAACAACATCTGTGAGTTTTGTGAGGCTAGATCGCCTCCTGTGGTGAGCACAAAGCATCTGTAGTTTCTGAGCCTGTTTCTTCCATGTCATTTATGACACGGAGGAGTTCCTACTGAACCCTTAAACCACCTGAAATAATATTTGGTGGCCCACTGCAGGGGCTGAGAAAGATTTTAGGAGGAAACAATGCTTACATTGGTCAATGGCTATGCACAATGGTGGGAAAGAAGCAAGACATATAAAAGGCAATGAGACCACCCTAAGAATAAGAACCACACACTTCTCTCTGCTTAATTTTGCAGTCAGCTCTCATCAAAAAAGCACAGCAGGGCTCAAAACAAGGGAAGGCTGTGGGTGGGATAACCTCTGAATCACACTTGGGCATCAGGTGCCTAGGCTGAAGCATAATTGGAACTAGAAAATGTTACTTTTAGTGCTATTGTCATTCTCCATTTTGCTCTAGAGCAAAATGAGAACATTGAGTCAAGTTATGTAATTTCCATCTTCTTTTGAGTAAATGCCCATTTCAGGATCTTTGGCAGAAACTTGCAAAGGTGGAAGCAGATTTTTCATTAAAGTTTGTTGAGAGCAACTATGCAGGAATAAAACAGGCATGAGAATGAGGTGACAGAGTTGGGTCAAGGTGGGAGCCTGGCCAGCATGAGAAAGTGGCCGAGAAGAAAAGACTTTTCACCAGTGAGAGAATCTCAACTGTGTAGATTTTTCACATTTGTATCCCTCTTTGGGCAAAACTAGAGCAATTGCCTATAGTTATTGTCTTCTTGAAAAAAAGTAGAATATGAATTCTAACTGCTGTTAGTGTCCGGCAGCACAGATCAGCGAACAATAGAAAACCAGAGAGCAGAAGATTTTGCATCAAAACTAGAACAGTGGTGTTGTCTTATATTTGGAAGCAAAGAGCTATCTTCACTCAAAATATGTAGGAGGTAAGAGTTGAAGTCTAAATGAAGACATGCACGATGTGAATTCATTGCTATATCTGAAAAAGAATTGAATTCTGTTGTAAAGCATTTCAAAACCAAATAGGAATTAAATGATTTTTCATTTTATATCGTCTATGCACCCATGCTTATTTTTATTGTTCAGACAGAGTCTCCCTGTTTAGCCTAGTCTGGCCCCCTGGGATGTTCCTACCTTTTGTTTCTTTTAGTTATGAATCTTTAAACTGGGAGAAGTACACTACAAGTCCTTGAAGTGTAATTGTAGTATTCTTGTACAAGGCAGTTTGGATATAGCTTTTTATTTTCTTGTTCTTCAGTGAGTATGTAACTTATGTACCTGTAACATTTCTGGCACTGACAAGGATCATGATATAAAGTTCCTACTCAGTGCACTTGGAGATCTAATAGGGGAAATGGACATTGACTAAATAAAAATGTCTGTGTGTATGTGTGCATGCGCGTGCGTGCGTGCATGCATGTATGGTAGAACAGAGGAAAATTCATGCCCACACAGCTGGAGTGTAGAAGGAGGCTAGATGGTGGGCAGGTAACAGCATGAGATCATGAGCACAGTCAAAAACATACTCAGGATGATATGTTTTGGGAACTGACTGGAGCTCAAGGGAAGGCCAGGATTGGTACTATAGTTTTTACGTTTTACTGGAATAGATAAGGTATTTGAAGGCATAAAAAAGACGAAGTTATTCCAGTGGAGAATACATGGACAAGAGTACCATTTTAGGATTGAAACTTATTGAAACTGCTGGGAAGACTTAGTAGAGTGAGTGTTGAAACTACTATTGACTCAACACAGGAGATAATTGGTTTTTTCACAGGCTACTGTGTTGAAGAGGAAAACGGAGCAGTGACTTGTTTGAAGACTGTTGTTGGGTAACGAGGTTGAAGAAGTAGACACAAGAGTTTATTTCTATGTAGGAGGAAGAGGTTCATGCATTCTTCATAAATGTCGAGAGGAGATTGCTGTTTTTATTTGCTCCATTTTATAAGCGAAAAAACTGAAATTTATTAATTCATGATGTATAATAACTTTCATTGCCAATGAAAGGAATGCAAGTCAAAACTGCTTTGCCAAAGGGAGTTTATGACATGTGATCCTTGCTTTCTTTGAACCACAGTTCACATTCCCATTGAAGAAAAAAAAATCATTACCCAAAGTGCCTCTGTGGGTGGTTCCATCTTGATGGCTTAGGTTCTTCTAGTCCTCCTCTAGCTTTAGACATGCATCTAATAGACGATTGCTCCAACGTCACCCTCCTCTGTTCAATGTGTGAATATCCAGGCAATGCCCATTTGCAAATCTTGGTTCTCTGGATACTTTCAGGTTTGTTTTCTTTGTTTGTGGTGGCACTGGGATTTGAACTTAGAGCCTTGTGTGTGTTATGCAAATGTTCTAGAACTTTCAACATACCTCCAGACCCTTTTGCTTTAGATTGATTTCATATAGGGCCTCATGGGTATACTCAGTAGACTGAATTCCTACTATGTGTACTTCCCAAGTAGCTGGAATGACAGGTCTGAACCACCATGCCCAACTTTTATTGGTTGAAATGGACTGTCACCAGCTACTTTTCTGAGCTGATTTGAAAGAATGAACTTCCTGATGTCTGCCTTCTGAGTAGCTAGGATTATAGTTCTGAGCCACTGTACCTGAAGAGTTTTAGTTTTAAAAAATAATTATCTTGGGCTGGGAAGGTGGCTCAGTGGTAGAGCGCTTGCCTTGCATGCCTGAGGCCCTGGGTTCGATTCCTCAGCACCACATAAGCAAAAAGAAAAAAAGCTGGAAGTGGCGCTGTGGCTCAAGTGGTAGAGCGCTAGCCTTGAGCTGAAGAGCTGAGGGACAGTGTCCAGGCCCAGAGTTCAGGCCCCACGACCGGACCCCCTCACCCCCCAAAATTATCTCATTTAATGGAAACAGACAAATCTCTGTGTATTACTCTCAAAATTTTTCTTCCACACATGACTAGGAAAAGAAAATAACTGATTAATAAAAGAAGGACAAACCAATTGCCTGGCTAACATTGTGTCCTTCCCTAGATCATAGCCCCTGAGCTTGGGAATTTTTTCTGTGGCTTGTTTAAAATTCAATCTCTGCACATCTGGACCTAGAGTGCTCCTGGAAGATGTTTGTACCTTATAGATTAGTAGCGTCCTTTCCTTAAAGACAGAGTTGGTAGTTTTCTTCTTCTTCTGTTTTATTGGCAATACTGGAAACTGAATTCAGGGACTTGTGTTTGTGACATAGGCACTCTAATACTTACATACCTGCTCCCAGTCCTTTTGATTTTTTTTTCAGATAGAGTCTTGTGCTTTTACCTAGGCTAACTACAGACAGTGCTTCTCCTATCTCTGTTCCCTGAATTAATTAATTGCTGAATTAACAGGAGTGCACAGTTATACTTGGCAGGGTTGAAAGGACGTCCTACTACCTTTAAATATTAACTCATTTTCCTCTTGCTTTCCATGGAACGCATTGGAAACAAATCCAAATACAATGGAAGCATGGCGCCGACAGGGTTTCCATCCTCTGCAATGGAAAACAGACTGTGAAAGTTTTGCTGTGTTCTTCATTAACTTTGGGATTTCTAAACTCCAACAAGAATGTCCTGAGGTTAGAGATTTAGAATGGAGTAGAATGCAACATTAGTTTGCATAATATTCTTCATAGAAACTATACTACACAAATGCTTCTGTTATAAAGAGACCTAATGGAGAATGCAATGTAGGAGGCAGCTTGATTGAGACATCTGTAAAGGGTAGACACCGAGGAAAGTAATTGAGGGGCGTTAGGCAAGCAGAAAGATACATTTCACGGGAGTTTTTGTTTTTGTTTTGTAGAAAATGAACCACTGATAGCCATCAGCTCTAACTACCAATGATAGCAGGGTAGTGATAAGATTGCAAGGGTGAGGGGATGTTTTAATGACTGAGAGAGGCTCACTATGGTAGCTAAGAAGAATGGAAGGGTTCGACTCCAACTGAGCTCAAGGCATCCTGGCTTGGGTCTTAGCTTTTCCCAATGACTATGCCAGAGAAGCACCAAGAAATATACATTCCTGGATCTAGGCTAGGTTATGGTAGCTTTTAACGAGATCTTGAAGAGAAGAATTAGACACCCAGGGTGATGCTTAGGTTGAATGTTAGGGTAATGGTGCTGGGAAATAATGATCACTTCAGAACACCTTATACCAGGCATGGAATGAAGCATTTTACTCAGTCACCACAAGGAATATAGCGTTAGATCTTTAGTTCATTTCTACATGAGGTGAGGAAGCTGAGCTATTTGCTCATTAACAAATAAGAATGGACTACGAGCATATACTCTGTGTGAGCTATTTTGATGTGCTTATGTGGGTCACTTTGTTTTCATCCTCATAACAACTCCATGGAAGCAGTTATTCATGGAAGCACTCTACAGATGAGGAATTCCAGTGGAGTAACTCACTCACTGTGTATTCAACGGTTACTAAATAGCAGAGCAGAGTTCAAATCTAGATTTTGACTAATTCCTAGACTTTCACAGTCTTACTTGTCAATGAATGAATCTCAAACTCTAAAAAACTTAAGCCAAAGGAGAGTTTATGGCTTACACTTATTGTTTTCTTGGAGCCACATGTCACAGAAACATATCAACTACGTGCCGCGAATATTCTGGGTACTAGAGTCAGAGAACTAACAATGTAGACAAGAGCTGACTGACACAAAATGTGCTTCTTAATGGTATCAAGATTAGATGATTTGTCCAGGGTAATATAGCTATTTAAGGATGGAGGTTTGAGTTGAGGGCTCTCAAAAAAGACACATTTCCCTGGGTCTTGGATATACATTTGACTTGAGTAAGGGAAAGGGAATAACGAAATGGTGAGACAAAGGACAAAGGGTGAACCAGTGCCACAGCGATCCTCATAAGACACTCTGTTGGAAATGAACTTTAGGGGAAAATGAGTTGGCGGGGGAGGGAAAGTGGGAGAAAATGAGGGAGGGCGTGATAAGAAATGTACTCACTACCTTCCTTATGTAACTGTAACCCCTCTGTACATAACCCTTGCAATAAAATAAAATAAAATGTTAAAATAAGACATTTTTACAAGGTACTCACCCCTTATCCACCATGATACGTGTACTTCTGACAAGTCCACCAAGCACTTGGAAGATCCTGTGGTCCTCTCAACTCCCACTTTGTGCTTTGTCATCTTCCTTTCCTATTTTATGTTGTGCCTGTCCTCAGGCTTGAACTCAGGACCTGGGTGCTGTTCCTGAGGTTTTTTGCTCAAGGCTGGTGCTCTACCACTTGAGCAAAAGTTCCAATTCCCACTTTTTGGTAGCGAATTGGAGAGAAGAGTCTATGGAAGTCCCAGGCTGAACTTCCAACCATGATCCTCAGATCTCAGTCTACTGTGTAGCTAGGATTATGAACCCATGGCATTTTTCCTTTCCTCTTTTTGTCTCTGTCACTTTAATTTCATTTTCCCTAACACAATGCAGCTACTTTATAGCTTCTGGACAGGCGTGTAGGGCTTCTTGGAATGAGGAAACTGTCCTCATAGTTTCTTTTCTCTGTATCCTGAAATACTTTGAAGCATAGAAACCTCCTGCTCTGGACTCAGCTCTGAAATGATAACTTCAGGTCTAAAAAGGGGAGTTACTTCAGCCCAATGGAAGCAAGCAACTGCTATGCTTTGGATCCTCTCAGTGTTAACCTGCTGGAAGTTAGTTCTCCTTCTCCACGGAACTCACATTCTGTCAGTTTGTCACTCCATCCATGGGCATTTATTAAGTTCATATTGCATGCCAAGCAAACAGGAGAATAGAGTAGCAATTAGGCCACTGCTGATACCCTCAGGGAGCTCACTTTCTAGTGCTGTGACCTAGATTAATTTGATTAATGCTTTTGAAAGGAGTGGGGAGAGAGGAAGAGAGAGTGAGTGAGAAAGAAGCAGGAGGAGGAGGAGGAAGAGGAGAAGAGGGAGTGGAGGGGAGGGAGGGAAGGGGAAAGGAGAGGAGAAGAAAGGACACATATTTTGGATTACTAACAATCAATTATTGTTGAGTGGTGATGTGATTTTGGAAGCGCACTGTTCCTCAGATGCTCAGATCAGTCATTGAGGACAGTTGGGGAGCTAAAGATGGGAGTTCTTTGGTCCTTACAAGTGCTATTTACTTGGGAAGCCACCATCGCCTGGCCCATACCTTCTCCAAGCTATTGTTGAAGACTTCTGCAACCAGATTTTCCTGCCTCCCTTTCTGTGCCCGTCAGACTAGTACATAGGCAGAAGGCTCCTCCTCCTTCTTCCTTCTCTTCCTCCTTTTACCCACCACACAGGGGAAGGAGGGAGGTTTCACTGATAAATCTCGTGCATACCTAACTCTGTCTTAGTGTCTGTTCCTTGTCTGTTAGACAAACTGAATAGACTGAGGGAGCATTAGTCAGGGTAGCTTTGGTTACGCTGCACAGAAGAGTTTATTTCCCCATGCTCTGTGTCCAGTGCAGATTGGTGGGGAGAGAGTTCTTCTCTTCACAGGTGCCTCAAATGCAGGCATGTAGGCCTCCACCATGAAGTGTAAGTGCCATGGAGTGATGTGAGAAAGAAAAGGCTGTTATAGATAAGTTTGGGAGTGCCTTACATGATCTCTGTCTATGTCATATTGTCCAGAGCTTAGTTCATGGCAGCAACTGACAGTAGCCAATGAAGTGTCATCTTCATGTGTGCCCTGGATCAGGCCATACAGTAACAGGAAATAAGTATCCTCTTTTTCACAAGGGGACACTATATGTTAGTGCTCTCTTTCCTGAGTGTTAAGTCATCCCTATTCTATGAATGGCAAACTGAGGCCATTCATTTTGTCCAAGAGCAAGAAATTAGTAAATAGTAGGGACTGAATTTGGATTCTACTATGTCTGATTACAAATTATACTTTTAACCACTCTATTATGGCTATAAAGGAAGGATTAAATGCCAGAGAGTCATTGGTGGCTGATAGGTTTCTAAATCTTGACTGTGTACACCCAGCCTCTCCAGAGCATGGGGAAACCTCTGTGAGGTGACTGAGATATAAGAAACAGGATTCAGTTATGCGCCCACTCTATTATACCAGGTGTCTTTCTCTAGTGCTGTTTTGTTTCTTAATAGGAAGGAGAACATTTGAGTGCTCTTCTCTCTCTATCTTCACACACTGGGACCCAGGAAAGAATATGTATTTGGCTTTCATTGCTTTAAGGAGTGCAGACCAAGTGGAGAAAATAATGAGTTCAACAAGTTTGGAAAAAAAAAATTTTGGGCCCTCTTGTGATTGTATTTAATAGTTTTGAAGAGTGCTACAAAATAATGTGGCTGTTGAAATGCTTCTTTGCCCAGTTTCTTTCTGGCCAAGGATTTGAGAAAAGAAAACTATAAATAGCTGATGATAAAAGAAAATTGCTGCTGTGATCTTTGAAGAAAGAAAAGGAAATACAAAAGGACTGCCCTGAGAGGTTTTCAAATAAAAATTATGGTTCCTCTCCCAGGGTCTAAGATTGCTACTCCTTCGAAGACAAGACAGTGAGGATGTGATGAGCTTCACCATTTTTCTTGTTTGTTTTCAAAAATGTTTGGCATAGTTGCTTCTATCCTGTAGAATTCAGAGTTCTTCACATCGATCACACGTGTTAAAGGAGCTAGATTTTTTTCAAAAGGTAATTTACAAATAGAAGTTTACTTATGAAGCAGTCATCCATCCTGGTTCTTTAGTGTTCTGTCCAAATTTGCATCTCTTTCCCTTTTCTCCCATCCTACCTGCTTTCTGCAACAGCCACGTTGGATAGAAGAGGAAGAAGGGGGGGGGGGGGGAAGGAAACAAAACTAAGGTCAAAGGACAAGGCATCTGTTTGCTACACACACATGTTCTTTTGTTTACTTCCCACCAAGAAGCCATTTCCAATTTTCTGCTAAATGTTTGTCAGCACGGCTTAAACTTCCTATTTTTTTTATTACCCAGAATGAACTGGAATGATTATGAAAGTAGAAGGTGGCTGGAGACAGTTTCTCTGTGAGTTGTTGGATACATGTGAAATGGAAGGGTTTCCTTACTTCACAGAAAGCATCTCCCCTCCATTTGAAATGCAGCACTTATCAACTGCGAGTGATCGGGCCGGGCTGCGCTTCAGAGGTTCAGCTCTGCTTTGAATATCACACTGTGCTCTACTTATTTATTTATTAAACACTTTCAGTTTGATATAAAAGTTGATTTTCAGTGGTTGTCTTGTAATAGAAAGTCTAGGAAACAGTGATGTCTGCATTCGATGAAACAAACTGCTGTAGGTTTTTTTTATTTTGTTTTATAATGGGCTCATTGTTAGGCAGGCACACTACATTTCCCTTTCCAGTTACATCTCTCTTTTGGGTTGGGGACTCTACTTGCTCCTGTGGACACAACACAGGAAATGATCTTAGACTTGAAAGAACAAATGGGCTTCTGCAGAATTGTCTCACAGTGGCCGTTGGGAGTCAGGCGAGGAGGAGCAGCATGTCTCTGAGATCAAAGTCATCCTGACAACTTGACATGGAAAAAGAAGATAAAGGAAAAAAAAAAAAAGGAAATAGAAAATGAGAAAGAATAAAGTCAGAGAGAAGAAACTTGCCCAGGGTCATTTTAGACATCCATCTTGTGATATTAACATTGCCTTCATTTCTTTAAAAAAGGGAATAAATTGCTTCCCACTGACCCCTGAAGGTCACTGGTAGCTGCTGCAGCATCACACTGCTGAGACAGAATGACAGTGGGAAGACAGGGTGACAGGGAGAACCTGGGAGGAAACAGTGTCAGATGTGTGCGCCTCTGAGCATGCCAGCTTCAGACCAAGTCAAACAGCTGCCTCTAGAAGGTAGTTTCACTGTCACCTCTAAGTCCAATTAGAGGCCACGTTGGATTAGGAGGCAGAGGAAAGGATGGAAACTTAATTCTCTTCCAAGTCATATAATTTGTCATGTACCTTTATTTGTGTCTCAGTGTCTTTATCAATAAAACTAAAGGTTTGGGCGGGACAGCCTGTAATCTGTGAGGTTCTACCTAAACTGTTACCTAGAAATGGCTAAGGCTAGGTTTCCTTTGTTGTTTTGGTTAAGAACAAAGTCATAGCCGGGCGCTGGTGGCTCAAGCCTGTAATCCTAGCTACTAAAGAGGCTGAGATCTGAGGATTGTGGTTTGAAGCCAGCCTGGGCAGAAAACTCCATGAGACTCTTATCTCCAATTAATCACTACAAAACCGGAAGTGGCGCTGTGGCTCAAGTGGTAGAGTGCTTGCCTTGAGCTGAAGAACTCAGTGACAGTGCTTAGGCCCAGAGTTCAAGTCCTACAACCAAAAAAAAAAAAGTCAACAAACACGAATATACTATGTGCTTTCTCTGCTTTCTCTGAGTTGGTGGATAAAGTGATAAAGAGGCAAAGTGATAAAGAGCACAAATATATTGTGAGAATACACTATTTTATGATCACTAGGATAATCAAGTTATTGTGAGGATATACTCCTGCTGTGGCTATAGGGAGAATTCATGTCCTTGACTTTTCTTTTTTTTAATTTTTATTTATTTTTATTGTGAAAATACTGTACAGAGGAGTTATAATTACAAGAGCAAGATAATGAGTACATTTCTTATCAAGCATTATAGCCTCCTCCTTTGTTTCCCCTTCCCATCCCTTCCCAGCCTCCCTGTCCTTGACTTTTCTAACTTCAGGAGGCTGCCTTATTTTCCGGGATGGTGGTCCCTCCTTCCTCTGTCTTCAAAGTCAGCAGCATTGTGTCTTCAAATCTGCTTCCCCCTTGGTGAGCACCACTGAGATCACCTTGGTGCAGGATAATTGCCAAAGTCCTTTGCACCATAGGAGGTCACATACTTACAGGTTCTGGGCATTAAGGCCTGGATATATCAGAGGGGTCATGATTCACCTACCATACTACACGAGCACTCTCTTCCTATGAGCTGGTCCCTCTACTTCCTTTCCATACCTAGATGTCTCCAGTATACAATCTGGCCCCTCCAAAGGGAATGTGGAATAGAAGCAGAATGGTTCAATGGGTCTGGACTCAACTTTCAAAGCCTCAGTTTAACTGTGTTAAATTAAGCTTGCCCACTATTTTATTTTTTATTTTTGTTGGTTGTGGGGCTTGAACTCAGGGCCTGGGTGCTGTCCCTGAGCTCTTTTATTCAAGGCTAGCACTCTACCACTTTGAGCCACAGCCCCACTTCAAATTTTTGAGTGGTTAATTGGAGATGAGAATCTCATAGACTTTTCTGCCCAGGCTGGCTTCCAACCACACTCCTCAGATCTCAGCCTCCTGAGTCACTAGGATTACAGGCGTGAGCCCCTGGTGCCTGGCTGACCACTATTATTTTTAATAATATAGTTATTGGCCAGAAATTGGGAAAGGATATGGAGAGAAAGAAAAATCTCTTAAAAATATGAGTGTATTCAGAACTCGGTTTTGTCTTGGTCTTGGTTTGGAGGGCTCTTGATTTACATGTAAATCAGTTCTCACAGGCTAACTCCTTCCATGTTATCTTAGCTGTAAGTCAACTTAGTCAGTCTGTCACCCCGCCTCACGGTGCCCCGACCTGGGCTTTGAGAACTTAGGATAGAAAGGGCTACTTGAAGACTTCCAACACTAAAGGACTTTTAATGCTAGCCACTCTTTGGGAGCATATGTGCTGTTGATTTGCAAATTTATCTTCTGATTTTACTATGATGTTATGAGGGAAATCACCTTATTGAATGTATCTAACCCTAATGTGTGCCTGTCAGGTAACTCAGTAGCCCTCTGTCTTTCTATGTCTAGTTGTTTATTAAACTAATTTTCCCAGGACGGTGAACTCTTAAGAAGACTAGCAAAGAGAGGTGGATATGACTGGAAATGTCAGGAAATGATGTTTGTACAGTAAGCTTTCTGGGTTATTAGGTACGCTTTTACCTAGGGGTACTGTTTCAACAGTAGGTTGCTTTAAATTATTTTCAGTTTCAGCTTCTTCCACTCAGTCAATTTTTAACACATAGCATCTTGTTTTCTTGTAAAGATATGAGGAACATGGAGGGATGGATGGGTTATTTCGCATGTGGGTCTGGAGAGGTGCTAGGTGTCCATTTTAAAGAGTCTTGAATTTTTAAGGACAGGTTGATGCCTTACTGAAGTTAGTTTCTTGTTTATTTTCTTCTTCAACCGGAGCTATTTTAAATTCTGCACAGTTACCAACTACTCAATAGCTCAGAATCACAGGAACAGATAGAATCTCAAAACTTTTATTAATATGTCTTTTTTTCAGAGCTATCTTTCTGCAAATGGAGTGTTATAGTAATCTTCAGGCTCTAGGTTTGATTAGTTCAGTAAAGACTTTGGAATCTGCACTGGTATTTGTTGTGAATGATTAGGCAACATACAAGTCTTTAAAAGCCAAATAGCCTCTAGAGGAAGGGAGGGCACATTTATTGATAGCACAAGGAGGTAGTTGGGAAGAATGAAAAGATTCAAATCCTAGTTGTGGCAAAAGAGACTTTGCCATCTCTAAAAGGCAAAGTATGTTTTGAAGTTGTAGGGGTTATGCTTAAGAGATAAAAATCATGATTTGAATGGGAACTTTTGTTTCCACAGTTTGATCTATAGCATAGAATTTTGATGACCTCTTTTACACAGATATCTGAGAGTACCTAAAAATATCAATGGCTAGTTTTCCCAGTGGTCTAGGATGATAGCAAAAGTTATCTTTGATGAAGCACTGTGGCCAGGTATTTCATGTGAATTTTCTCTAATTCTCATTTCAATTTGACAAGAGTTATAATTAAGATTATTTCACAGCTAAGGAAAGGAACACAGAGATGAAAAAGTAACTCTTAAACTTCAAAGTCAGAAAACTGCTAATCTATAGAGCCTAGATTTCTGGAAAACTCAATTGCAGAGCTGTCTATGAGCCCTGTGTTAATGCCATCTTCTTTTAACAGATACATTGAAGGTTAAGTTCCACAGGTAACTTACAGCAATTTAGTTGAAACCAAACCAAAGCAAACTCCACTTAATTACATTACTATTTCTGATACATTATATAGTATAGTACTTACAACAGTATAGTGGGGGGGTCATGAAATTTATTTAGTATATCTCAAACACTTTAATCTTAGTTAAATAGAATAACATAAAATTGAAGAGTAACATGCTGAAAGGAAATCATGGTGTAAAGATTCATGTCTTCTGAAATGGTATGTCTATATCTATCTCCATATGTAGGCATTGGGGCAGAAAGGTTAATTATTATTTTCCTGTGCATTAGGGTGATAAGAGTATAAAAACCATATAAGCAATTTCCTTAGTACCATTGTGCCTCAACTATCCATATCAAGAAAAGGAAGAACCCAGACCCTTGCTTTTTGAAGTTATCATTTACTAAATGACCATATCCCTGTATGATTATGGTATAAGTAGCCTTCAGCACAGTTGAAATTCACAAGCAGGCTGGAGCTCAGACTTGCTTAAGAAGGACTGAACAGCCGTAAGCAGTGAGTAGGTACTACTGGGTACTGAAAACTAGTAAAATAGAAACAATGACAAAGCTCATTGATTTTGGTTACTTTGTCTTACATGAGTTAATCTGGCCATATTGCACTTGTGTGAACATGATTATATTAGACTTCCAATGGGCTATTTGAAGAAAATGTACACACACACACACACACACACACACATACACACACACACACACACACACAAACACGATCCTCTTCAAGCATCCCAAGAACTTCTTTTTCTCCATCCTCCCTCCGTGAATTCCTCTAGTCTCCCTTTTACATTCACATTCTATTATTACTATTGGTAGTACTAACTCTTTTACACTGCTGTCCTATTATTTTTGTTAGTGGCAGCATCATTTTGTGTCTAGATTCCAGATGTGAGCTCCATGGTTTTCTGTGCGCTTCCTTCTCTTTTCTGATTCCCAGTGTGCTGTTCTTTTCTTTCTCTTTTCAGGATATAATCTTCCCTATGATGCCTGATTCTTTTCATTCATGGAATCAAAACCAAGGATACTTCTCATATGTCCCCTGCCGCCCAGATGTTTACTTTTTTTTAAAACCACCAAGTAAACACAATCCATTTGTTAAGGTGAAAAACTGCTGGTAGTATATAGTTTGTGTTCATATCAATGATCTGTAATAGTAATCACCAAATCAACTTTCAGTATCTTTATTTCCTTGATTGGTTGAGGAAAGACTACAGCAAAGTAAAAAAAAAAAAGACAAATACATTCCTACAATAGAAAGGAAAATATTTGAAAGCTTGCTTTGGGTTAAGTCCAAGTTTTGCTTTAGTCTCAAATTATTTATATTGTCTTGATGGAGACATTATATTTATCAAAAATAGAAGAGTTGTAAAAGTCCAGAGTTCTTGCCAAATTTTAATAAATACTCAGAAGACTGGATACTTATCTAAAACCTGTCCAAATTTTTTGCTCTGTTTGGGACTCTGAAAACCTCATCTATTAAAGTATTTGGTACTCAAGGCATTTCCTTGGATATCTAGGTTGAAACCACTTTAGTAGCTTGTTTCAATTTTTGTTTCTATTTCTTTTTGGCATGATGTCTTGCTGTGTGCCCTAGACGGGTCTAGAACTTACAGGGTCATGTGATCCTCTTGCCTCAGCTTGCCAAGTATCTGGGATTACAGGCATGAGCCACTATGCTTCTCTTCAGTTTTGAGAAGCTTGTTTATTCAATTCATGTGCTTATCTTTGAGGCCAATATTAATTCTTTGAAGTTAAGTCTGAGTTCTGATTTTTCTTTTTTTTACTTTATACTATCACTAAATCCTTATTTATTCAAGAGACTGAAATGGTAGGAGCAACTTACCTTATCTTCTTCAGTTTTTCATTTTTCTAAAACAAACTGATAAGATTACTGGAGGGAAGAGTACAAAATGTGTCTTCATGTCTATGAGAACCATTACTTAGGTTAATTTCTCCAGAAAGAAACAACAAAAGCAAAACTCTTCACCAAAGAGACAGTAGGGATGGATCCATCAACGCACCATGACTCAGATAAACACTCATGTACTCACTTGCAGTTGATGGAGATGTAGAAAGAACTAATATATCTGGAAGACTGTGAATCCTTACAGTTAGTCAACATCTGGGAATGTAACCACCCAGGGTTGACAAAATCGGATGATTGGATGTGGTGGAAGTTCACCATCTATAGACGAGTGTAGAGGAACAGGCGTGACTTATGCGAACACACATGTATTCTGTGTGCTATACTGAGCCATTAGCATCCAACTTGCATAAGTTGGAATGCCATCGGTGCACTGAGGTATGTGTGATGTTTTTAAAATGAATTTCAATTTGTTTTTCTTTCAGAGCACTACAAAAAGGCACACATAAATTTAGACAGAGCAGAACCACATTTCAGCCCCTTTATGCTTCATCCTGACTTACCCTGCATGCTTCAACTTGCCATTTTCATTTCCTGGCTGCATCTTCCTTCTCAAGCTATTTTCTCTTGTGTCTGCATATCGAATACCAACCTTTCTGCTACTGCTCCTACAGCTTTGTTCAGAGACAGGTTATCACCCTAAGCACAATTGCAGATGTTCCATAATTTGCCAGTATC
Source organism: Dipodomys spectabilis (assembly GCF_019054845.1). Lineage (NCBI taxonomy): Eukaryota > Metazoa > Chordata > Mammalia > Rodentia > Heteromyidae > Dipodomys > Dipodomys spectabilis. Next base: position 13,787,293 of record NW_024870834.1, on the reverse strand, counting down.
AACACTGATCTCTGGTTTAAACAAAAAATAATTCACATTTCTTAGACAACCGTTTAATTTGACTTTTTAGAAGAGGCCAGGTAAGAAGAATAAGAGTGATGAACCATCCTCTAGTGTGATACAGTCCTCTTGTGTGAGATTTTTTTATTACCTTCTACCCCCCATTTTGTTTTTGCTCCTTGTTCTTCTAGGACCATTCCCATCCCTAGCTTCTCCTAAGGGATTTTGTAGCTAAGGAGATCTGGTGCCAAACCACATAAGAAATACACATTTCATCTTTTCTTCATTTTAGAACAAGACCATTAGAGCTTTGTGGTTAAATGAGAAAGAAAAAAACCCTTCTCTTATTAAGGCAGAGTTTACTCAAGTAGAAGAACCATTTCTGTTGTCTAGTTAATGGCCAAAGATAGGCAAGCTTATTGTTTTAGTTCAAGAAAGTATAAAATTATGAAAAAAAAGCTTCGTGTTCTCAATGATACATTGATTCTATAATGGATCTTCATGGAAAATTTCACTGAAGCAAACTCAACTCCTTGAAGTAATAGATTCAGTGGTCTTATCAACTGAGCCTTTACAACCATTCCCACCACCTACCCCAGCAACAGACACTGAAAGGCATAACGAAAATGAGAAATTCTGTACAGCTTTCAGAAGTGAGAAAGACCATCACAAATGGGGTTGCAAATGATGGTATTTACCCTAGAGGTCTGCAGAAAAAAGGAAACTTAAAGAGCAGGCAGTAAATATTTTTAACTTTGTGGCTGTAAGATGTGTGTTGCAAATCTGCCATTACAACTCCATAGAAGCCATAGATAATACTAAGAAAGTGCATCTGTCTGTGCTCTGTAAAAACAGACACAATTTGAGAGTTGTAGGTTGACAAACTCTGATCTAAACACGAATGCCAAGCATTTAGTGAGAATAGAGAGAAATGATCTTTGAACTACAGTGAGGTATTCGTTAAAACCCCGAGAGGTAGAGAGTTAACATTTTGATGAACAGAATCTATAACCTATTCTTCACTTGAGAGGTACCTTTTAGAATAGGAGAAAGGCATTGAACCATAATTACAATGGATGGAGTGAGCCTGATTCTCTGTTTTGTCCACTCTTCCTTACTTTTTGACTTCCTTTTTTCCTTCCAATAAACAATAAAGGCCTAATTTGCCCTTTATTGTTTCCCACAATTTCATACTCCTTTACATGTGAAATTCATATGTGTATTCATAAGAATGATGGGGCTTTATTTTCATGTAGAAAGAGGTTAGAAGGATGGATACTTTAACATCAGAAATTCAAGTTTTTGTTGGCTAATTTAAACATTTTGCAAGTCTAGCAGCAACAAAGCAAGACAGATATCCCTGTCAACGCCCCTATTGTCACTTCAATGACTAAAGAGTCTGCGATCTATTACGTGATATGATATATTCTAATTGGTGAGCTATATGCATGTGTAAGTCTATCCTAATAGTTCAGTCCCCTAACAAGATAAAACTATCATGTGCAACTCCCTGCTTGCCAAATACAGACTTCTGCCAAACACTCTTGATCAGTGTTGTTGAGTGTTCAGGCATTTAAGCTCAGAAAAGTGACTGGAGAAAAACAGCAGCTTCACACCCAGCATATTTGCCCTCTCTTTCCTTTGCTTGTCACATCTGCTGATTTCATGGTTTGACACTTTAAAAAAAATTCTTGTTAGCTTGGTTGAGCTGTTGGATCCCATCTGGCCTCCTAACCTTACAGAATAAATCAACCAAGTTCATATCAGGCTGTCTGTGAAGTAGGAAGGATGAAATAAGCAGAGAAAGGCACAGAAACATTGCATTCAACTCTGGTGGGCTTGAAGAACAGTTGTATTGAGATGACCTTTGCACCTAGAACCTAACAAACTTGTTGATATTCATAGTCCTATTTGATAAGACTATTACCGAACTGGACTTAATTCAAGCCACATTCCTGAAAGACTTACAGGATTTGAGGCAAGTTTTTTTTTTTTTTAATATACAAACTATGAAAAATGGATTGGAAAGTTTGAAAAAGTCTCAGATTGATCGTTTGAAAATTCCTTTTAATGCTGTATTTAGTAATACATTTAATTTATGGAAACTTAGTGCTCAATTACAGAACAAAGCCACCCCTCCAGATTTTGTGTGGCTAAAACAATAGCAGCCTATCCAGGGTTTGCTAATCTGTAGTTTGGACAGTCATCTGTGAGGATAGTTGTGTCTGTGTTAGTCAGCATTAGCTAAGGCAGCTCAAGGAGCTGGAGTCATGGTGTTTGATGTTCCTTGTTGTGGTTGGAATGTTTAAACATGACAGTAACACTTGCCCTGAGTTTTCTTATGACCTGTTGCTTAGATTACAAAGGAAAGCATCTAGATAAAACTAGAAGGATATTGCATGACTTTTGTTTGGGCTAGCCTGGAACTGTATACCTCCTACCTCTACCTGCGAAATAGCTAGAATACGGGCATTACCCACCACACATGGCTTATGAATTGAGACAGAGTCTCGCTAAATGTTTGCCCCGGTTAGCCACAAGTCATGATCTTCCTGATTAAGTAGCTGTGATTATAGGTATAATCTGGTCACTGTTCCAGATCCTGGATGAAAGTAACAAGTTTGGGGCTGGGAAGGTGGCTCAGTGGTAGAGTGCTTTTCTTGCATGCATGAGGCCCTGGGTTCGATTCCTCAGCACCACATAAGCAAAAAGAAAAAAGCCGGAAGTGGTGCTGTGGCTCAAGTGGTAGAGTGCTAGCCTTGAGCTGAAGAGCTGAGGGACAGCACCCAGGCCCAGAGTTTAGGCCCCATGACCAGACCCAAAAACAAAAACAAACAAACAAAAAAAGAAAGTAACAAGTTTGTAGAAGAGTAACTGGGACTCAATTTATGGCTGTGGTCAGTTTGGAAAATATAATCTGACACATTCAAGTTATAACAAGTGCTTCTCTCTGAGTAGAACTGCTCAGGAACCCAGCTTCCTTAACAATCATTTAAAAAAATGAATCAAACAATTGTATATTAAAAAGACTCTAGAATGTCTCAATATGCCTTATGTTGATTAATATTTATTTTTCATAGGGAAAGAAACTGAGGCAGATGGAGTTCAATAACTTGCATAAGCTCTCAGAGCAGAGGAGAAAGGTAGATTTCTGAATCAGGGTTGCCTAATTCCAAAGCCCAGCTGCTTCTGCTACCCACTCTCCCTCCCTCCTAAGACTCTTGTTCTATGTCTCGGCTCTTGTAGAAAGATGGTAGAATTCAGATGGGACTTAAAAAGGAAGACAGTTGCTTAACATTCAACAACTGAAAAGGACTCCATGTTCAAAGTCAGTTTTTGCACAACACTCATCCATTAATACCTATTCTTTTTTTATTGTACTGGAGACAGCACACCAGGATAATGGCCTGGTTGTTACATAAGGACTGGGGACAGTGGACAAATCTGTCTCTCATTCATAGATAATGCTGTATAGGATCGTAATCTGAATACAAAATTAGATGAGAGACTTCACCAAGGGTTGATGGTAGATAAGTAGATAAAGTCTTGAGGCATAGATATGAAGATATGGAAGAGTAGACCACAGCTGGCCAGGGATCTGGACTGAAAAAGACTGATGGAGATGTTGCCAAAGGTTGGCTTCTATGTACCTGGGTTAGGCTTATGTAAGGTGATGGGATAGGTTGGGGAATGTCTTTACTGTTTATGGATTAGGTTCTTTTATTAAACTCACATTGGACATCCATGTGTTCAAGATGGCTAGGAATTTTTAAAAGGGACCTTTGTGAAGTCTCTCTACTTATACAGAATAATCTACCTGGTGAACTCTCACCCCATTCACTCATAGAAAATAATAAATAAACAAGAACAGAAAAACAAAAAACTCCCACAAAACCCCTAAACAAATAATCAAATAAAAACTAGTTGGCTTGATCCAATAATCTTTGGCATTGATTTTACCCAACCCATGGTTTTAGGGTATTTTGTGAACACAATCTTTTTTTTTTTTGTCTTCTGTTCTTGTGAACACAATTTTAGGAGATTTAAAATCCTCCTCCTTTTCACTTTTTCCCCTTAACAAATTATCTGTAGAGAATCTAAGGTTGATAGGAAATTTACTGTATAATTGTTATTATTATTATTACTATTTTTTTTTGGTCACAATGTATTGGTTGTTGAAAGACCATTTTGAGTGCAGTTGACAAAAGGTTTTTCCCTTTTGCCTTTGTGTCAACAGTCTTCTCCCAAGGATAGTTTGTGAGTCTGAATTGTGGGATTTTTCTTTTTCTCTATTTATTTTTCATGTGTCTTCGACAACCACAATTGCTTCCTAGCTCAACATCTGGAAGCACATTTGGCTCCATTGTTGAAAAGTTAATTAGTGTCCCTGTTCCTGAATAGAGGCCTGACCTTGTGTTGGGCAGTGGTAATTGTGTCTTCAGTTGCTAGACTAACCTTTCTTGACTATGGAAAGCAAGCTGACATGCCTGTTTTTCTGGCATTACTGCTCATCTCTCAGATCACCCGAGTCTACTCGATATAAGCTAGATTTTTTGCCCTAGGACATGGAGCACTAGATGACACTAATTGGAAGTTGGCCCTTCTGGAAAGCACTGTTGGTGTCATTTAGTACGGGCAGATAACCCTTATCTTGTGCCAACGCTGAACCCTGGGCTCCAAGGACTTGCCTGGGTCTGCTCACACCTGTTCTAGTTCTGATGCCAAGAAGAGGAGGGTCATGAGGAAATGAGAGAAAGAGCCTCTTGAAAGTCCTTTGAAATTGGAGGAGTGCTGACAAGGAGGGGATGCCCTTATGTAAATGTATTTGGTGAAGGTCATGAGCATTGAGAGTCCCACATTCAGCACCATCTGAACCAACTCAACAGTGAAGGGAGGGAAAGACTTACAGAGTCAGAAATAGATGCTATGAAAAGGAGAGAGGGACTCAGTAATCACTACATTATTTATAACTTACTACAGCTTTTTCTTTTAAAATTATGTGTGATATGTAAAGAGAGAGGTAGACATATGTATATATATGTTTGCATTTGTGCGAATATAGAGACTCATACATGGTAATATCTTCTGCTATTTTATGGATTTGGGCAGATTGTAAGTCAAATCATGTCCCAAGAAATATAAATTATGCACACATATCAAACCAAAGACACCCAATTAGCATAAAAGTGGGTGTTAATCCTGTTAAGCAGCAGTAATATAAAGTGATTATGCTTCGTGATCACATTTTTCTTGTTTTATCTCCCTACCTTCCTCTCATAAATAGTCTCCTATGCACAAGTGAGGAACAGATAAAGATGACTGATGTAGATGGCAGAGAAGTGGTGTGACTCCACCTATGTTGTGTTATTTCTCTTCCCTATTATTCAGTTAGTTCAACAAATGTTTATTAGACACACGCTCAGTGTCAGGCACTGTGCATTAAGCACTTGGGATACAAAATATTTAGGCCACTGACAATTGCAGGAGCTTACTCTATCTGATTCACTATGACATCTTCTCCCAACTTGTTCTTTGCATGACACCTTGAGGGATCTTTCTAAAACACACATCTTGATCGTGTTATTTCATGGATAGCAATTATTGACTGATTTGGAGGAGTTTCCTTGAAACCTTTACAAGCTGGCTAACTGCGTGTATTGTGCAATCTGCCCACAGTTAAACAGAACCCTTGGACATTGCTTCAAAGTCATTGTTAAAAAGTACTCTCCCAAGGGAAGACACAGCAATGGAAGGACTGAGGGTGAACGAATTCAGCAATGGTGCTGGACACTGTTGCAAATCAACTATACAACTTATAGTGGGGATGGTATTGGAAAACTGGGAGAGAATGAGGGAAAGAGTAACATTGTCCAAAATGTGCTCTTTACTTGATTTATATAAATGTAACCCCTTTGTACATCAATATGATAACAATAGCAATAAAAAATACTCTCCTGTCCCCCTTTCAGTAGTTAATACTACTTATATTTTTCTGCCTTAGTTGAAATGTTAACTTCTTCCTGAAAGTCTTCCATATTTTTTCTTTACTAACTGTAGTGCCTATAGGCTATGTTAAATAAAATTATTTCTTTCATCATCACTAAAACATTTTTCACACTGTATATCTCTTTGAAGATATAGAGCCGTGTATTAAAGTGTAATAATGTAATACACCTTTCCTCTGTTGTGTCAGGATCTGCTCACATGTTATCATTAAGACTATATGCCTTGCATATGCACTTGTGTTAATTTAGCACTTACTGTGACTAGGAATAGTCTTTTTAGTCCATTTTTAATCTCTACAACCATTTCTAGAAGTGGGTATTATGACTAACATCACATTTCCAGCTACCTCTAACTAATTTTTCCAGGAAATTTTAGGAAAGGCAGAAGTAAAATTTAGAACCTGGTTTTTTATTTCTTATGACCCAGTATTATACATTTTTCGTTCTTTCTCTTAATTCAGCTTGAAGCTTTTTGCAGTAAGGAATAATGTCTTAATCATACTTATGTCTCCACTATCTTGTAATGTGCCTCTCATGCCACTCATTTTGAGAGCAGACACAATGGGTGAGTTGAGAGGACTCTTGTGCCTTTCTCTCAGTTGATTATAGAGCTGGAGGGCAGACCTGGAGAGGGAAGCGTATGGTAGCCTTGCCTAGCAAATTCAAAGCCTGAATCCAAACAAGCACCAGTACTGTCCCTGCTCCTCCTAAAGAACAGGAGGAGGAAGTCATCTGAAAATTTAAAAAAGAACTTTCTCTCGAGATTTTCTTGTCCAGGCTCTCCTTGAACACCTGCGTTAGCCTCCTATAGACATGTACCATGGGTACCAACTTGAATGAATACTTTTGTCTCAGAATGATGAATTCATTATTTAGCTGTCCCAGGGGCCTGTGAGGATGAAGAGGAGTACAACATTGCCCAGACTTCAAGTGTGTGGTTTACTAGAAGAAATGATGCCCGGTTTGAATATGAACACACACATTCATTAGATGCATTTCCACTAAATTCATTTATAGGGGAAATTCAAAACACACTCCTCTTCACGACGAAGAATTAAGGCTTAATTTCTGTTATAATTTTGAAAAATTGACATGTGATATTTATAGAAGTTTGAGGTGAGGAAGTAATGGGTATGTTTTTGTAAAAATACAGTAACCTTGTCAAATCACTACTAAGAGATGGTAACATGTTAGAGTAAAGGGCTTGATTTTCTCCTCTTGGGGTGTTGGCATTTTTCACTTTACAAATTAAAATTGGCACACAGATGAATAAAACTCTGAGTAATACACACTAGAAAAAAACCCTTTAAATATTTAAAAAAAAGAACATAGCAATCACTGTCATTTCTGCAGTATCCAGACTCAACACCATTAAGCCCATCATTTTAACTGCTCCGGAAGCAATTTGTGTGTATGTGACCCAGTCCTCATTCTTCTTATTTTTTCAAGGAGGAGGTTAGGTTGAAGGCTGAAAGAATCCTTACTTCTAATTTGTCACCTCACGTTCTCAGTTTTGTCTCTCACAGATTTACTCTGAAAACTCAATGGACTACCTATTGAGGAAAATCATTCAGAATAGGCAAAATGGTCTTGTAGGTCAGGTGCTGAAAATTTGGAATTAAGCTTCCAGGCTTAATTCTGAACTCAAATAAGCTCCTGAGATAAGTACCATTCATATACACAGTTTCTGAGTTACCAGCATCTGAAAACTGCTGTCCTTGGTGCTGATGACTATTTTGATAGGGGAGGGGAGGAAAAAGAGGTGGAGAGATGTCGAGCATTTTCCAAGATGCAGAAAGGGAAAATTCTCCTCTTATTTGAACAATAAGTACCATTTTTTCTGTGCCAAGCTCATGTAGATATCCTAGATTGTGCTGATTCATTTATTCATCCATTTACTATCTATTTAATATGACCTGAAATTTTAGATAGAGTTCAAAGTGATTTCCCCTGTAGTTTTGCATTTTTACATTGTTTTCTTAGTTTGCCATCATAACCTTTGGGTGTATACCAACTTATGGAGTTGATTACTTATAATTCCAGAAAATGTAAATATCCATCTTACATTATCCTTTTGTGTTCTCCTCTCTAAAACGTGGAACATACCTATTTAGCTTCTCTGAGATTAAAACTAAGCGTATTGCTCTATTTATGCAGATGCAAGATTCTTTAGCGCAATTCATTTTCCCCCCTGCAGGGTATCTGCTCCTGATGTTTGCTTTTCAGAATGACCTAAACCTCTTTGGCTGATGATGTTGTTTCCTCATTAGCATGAAAGGATACCATCAACCAATTCTTGCTACCTTTTTTCCTTTTCAAAAAGGGTTCCAAAGCTTCTGTTTCATTGCTGTATTTTCTTAACATTTCAAAGTAAATTTCACATCAGGTAATAACTTTCTGGGAAGTTTACTTTCTTCCCCTTTAACCTCCTTTATGCCAGTCACAGTCTTTTCTTGTTCCAGTTCTTTTCCAGTTATCTTAAAAGATTTGCCTCCCTTTCTTCATTCTTATTGTGGGGAAAAAGAGGCTAATCCAGACTATTTCACATAGCATATTGCTGGAAATATCTCCACAGTAAAGAGAGCAAAAGCCGCAAGCTTTGATGTGGAATTAGAGTGAATAAAATAACCAATGTCTTCAACATTTAAACTCACTTCAAATGCATAGTAAATTTAATCAGCATCACCACAAGTCAACATTTACTTCCAACTCATTCTCTGATGAAATCTACTTTCACTAAAGAACAAAATCGTGATTTTTGTTTTTCCTTTTGATGTTATAGCCATATTGGTCAGTGTAATTTTTCAACACAATTGTATGCTATTTTACCTTAAATTGAGGCTGGAAATAGCTTCTGTGAACTGGACCTTTACAAATGGTATGTAACATTTTATTGTCTTTGAGGGCAAAACAATTAGCAAAGATTTTGGAAAATACTTATTTGTATCATGGGGCTACTATGTGTTGACTTCTTATGCTTTGTGGATTGTTAAATATTTTACTGGTATTCATTTATTTTCAGAATGAAATGTCTCCATTTCCTTTATAGCAAGCAAATAACTATTGCATTCAAGTTGTTTTGTTTTTGTTTTTTTTTGCCAGTCCTGGGGCTTGATGTTAGGTCACTGTCCCTGACCCTCTTTGTGCTCAGGGTTAGCTTTCTACCACTTGGGCCACAGCACCACTTCCATTTTTTTCTGAGTAGCTTACTTGGATAAGAATCTCATAGATGTTCCTGCCTGGGCTGGCACTGAAGCATGGCACTCAGATCTCAGCCTCTTGGGTAGCTGGGATTACAGGTGTGAAACACAGGTATCCAGCTATACAATCCAGTTTTTTAGTATCCATTTATTTATTCTTATGAGTATTATTCATGGCAGTTAAGTGCAGAGGGCCTAGTATATGTTGGGCATCACACTAGTTTCTGGAAGAGATAGAGTTCCTCCGTATGTGCTCCTGGTTTAATAGGGATGTCAGTTGAAGTAACTAAATTCTAAGACAGTGTTAACTGAATTATGGCACAGGTACACAGTGACATGGGAACATTTGGAAGAGTAACAGCTAACTGAGTGGAAAATTCACTCACAAGAATTTTGCTGAACAATAGGTAATAGGAGGCCTCTGACATCTTGATGAGGCCTGTAGAATTCTTCCCATTAGGCAACACATTCTCACCCAGCCACTTATTAAGTAGAGTAACCCTTGACATCTAGTTTTCTCATCCTCAAATCACAACGATAGGATCTGCCTCATGTAACATGGCTTGTAATAGATAATGATGTTTGTATCTCCTGTACATGGAATTGAAGACACAGGAACATCAGCGAAAGTAATCAACCTTCATATTCCCACTTGCTAAATTTCAGCCCCAGTTGAATCCATTAATATAGCCAATCTTTTTCTTTTTGATATCCACCATACTACTATTGGGTAGACATTACTTGTATAATTTCTGATTTACACTGATGAAATGGAGGTTTAGATAATTTTGGTGACTTTTCAAGGGATATAGTTCATAAAAGGAAGAGGGAGAGTTTGGACTTAGATCTGTGTACATGGAAGTGGGGGTTTTAATCATTCCTTTCCTCTCCTTTTGGTCCATATCCAGTTTTATTGTGATTATTGAGTATTGTAGGTACTATCCCATAAGTTTTGATTCCTATATAGATGATAGGGGTAGATATTAGATTTCCTGTTTCATGGGGACATATACTACATGTGTTTTGCTAAGCTGAATCTTTTGCATATTATACAGAATCTAGTACTTAAATTTGTTGAGGATTAGACTAAGCTAATGTAACAAAAAGTAACATTCCAAACCACAAACGCTTATTTTTCTCTCACATGATGGGCCTTAACAGGTGGATAAATTCAACTTTTTCATTTATGCTAAAAATAGGTGGAGAAAGAAGTCCAAGTCAAGTGTTTTATTTCAAGTAAGTGCTGAGAGCATCTCTATTGCTTCCACTAAATTTCCACTCATGAATATTTAGTTCACCAAACCTCCCTGTAAGATCAGCTCAAATGTGATATTATAGTTGGACAACCATGTGCTCAAGAAGGAGGGGGGATAAATTTGGAGATACAACCAGAGATTTTCATTAGAGTGCTCAATGAATATTTATGGAGTAAATGAAGAAAATCAAAGCCTGTAAGTAGATGTGGGCCCCAAATGAGACCAAGACAAAGATGTTTGCTTTATCCCCTAGCTTAGAACTACATGTCAGTGTGCCAATGTGTCTTTCCAGATAATTCTTGCCAAAATACATCTTTCGTAGGAGCTACCTGTTGTATCTGTCTCTTCACTGTAGTGTTTTCCTTTAGTCTACGGCTGTCAACTCTTCTTCTAAATGTCAGAATGGGATCGAAGCCACAGAAGAGTTTATATGAGCTCCATGGATTATACCTCCCTCTTAAGGAAGATAAAAGTGACAGGTTATACACCACTTATCTGTATCACCTGTCAGGGACTCTTCATCCATAGTCAGGACAGAGTAGCGGCTGTTTATTTGTGATTCTCTTTAGGAATTGCCTTGGCATTCGAAGAGTCTCTCTGAAAACAGCAAAATGTGCTTTTAGTTCTGAAGAAGGAATATGCTGCATGTTTTCTACTTCTGGATGTTTAAGACCCCGTTAGATCAATATTCTAGCTGGACACTCTATCCTAGCAACTTCCTTTCTTCCTACAATGTAACAGCATCTTTGTTTCATTAGATAGCTTTTTGTTTTCACAGCCACTGTAGGGGCATGTATTGTGTGATGCCTTCCTGGTGGCAGATAATTCCCCCACAGAGAGTGTGACTGTTCTTCATTGTTGCCCAAGGATCTGATAGATCCTTATTAATTTCACTGCATCAACCACAGAATTACAATAGAATTGGTGAATTTAGAAGAGGCAAAAACTACAGATTAGGATAGGGAATCCGTGAGGCCATATTCTTCAAAATTTACCAAGGTGGAACCTTGCTCTCAAAAGGCTGAATAATGTGAAGAATAACTATGGTGACTTTGTGTCTCTTTAAGCCTTTTTCTTCCTAAGAGCTTAAAGTTATACCATAGGCTTATATCTCATTCATTTTCACAGTATCCCTGTGGAGTTAGTGGCTAGTTTGTCTTTTACTACCGAGGCTGCTTTGAGGAATGGCAGTGCCCTGAGAACTCCAGTGACTTGCATTCAAGGTGACAAAGTAAGGCAGGTTGTAAAGCCAATACTTGTGTTTAGGTGTTCAGACTCCACACTCCGGCTGCATTAAGATGATATAATGCTTAGGCAAGAAATAAAGCTGGGAGAATGAAAAATAAAGATACACAATGTCATAATATGTCTAAGTTCAGATCTTGTAAGTGTTACTTAGTTCACAGATTAAAAAAAATATTTTTGATGACTCAACACCATTTCATCCTGTGAACTGTTCTCACTCAAGCAGCAGGCCCAGGGATCATTATTCTGTATTTAATTTGGAAAGACGCCCTGGAATTAGAGCTTCCAAATAGCATTCGTGATTTCCCATATTTTTTAAAAGAGTGGGGGACATTGACTATGGCACATAATAATGAGCATTAAGTTGTTACAACAAATTGAAAAGTGGAATGAGCAAAATCGAAATTCATAGACACATAGGGTTAAAGCAGAATCTCCTTAAGCCTCTATGGTCCCAGGTACAAATTAAGAAAAAAAATACTTTTCTTCCAGGTAGATGCATACTTAAGTTATAATATACACAAGCTGGCTACAAAAGCTCTGACAGAATTTTAGTTTCATTTATTCTTCAGATGTATGCTTTTTTTTTTTTGTGGTGATCTTAGAACAATGGGAAGTGATAGAACTGATACATGTAGTTCTATGTAATATTTAATTTTTTATTAAAATTTTATTTTATTGTAAAGATGCTGTTCAGAGGGGTTACAGTTACATGAGTAAGGTAATGAGTCCATTTCTTTTTTTTTTTTTTAAAATTTTATTTTATTTTATTTGAGAACATACTGTACAGAGGGGTTACAATTACATGGTCAGGATAATGCATACATTTCTTACCAAGCATTGCAGCCTCCTCCTTTGTTTACCCTTCACCTCCCTTCCCAGCCTCCCCCCTCCCCCTCACCCAATCATACCCCCCCTCCCCCCCTCCGACATTGTAAAGCTGGTTTTGACATGACATTTTGTACTTCTCATTGTTGCAACAGGTCCACCTGAATCCTTAAACGACTTGTTTGTCCCCATCTCCTCCACATGTTATCAAATATAGTGAAAGCAGGGGTTACACTGTGGGGGAGGGACATACAAAGCAACCAAGAAATAATCTTATAAATGGGTTAGAAACACATGCATGAAAGAAACAAAAACATTAAAATACACATTTGAGGGTTCGTTTTCCTAACATCACATTCTCTGACTTTTTCCGCTTATGAGTCCATTTCTTGTTGAACATTATTACCCAATCCTTTGTTCTCCCAGCGCACCCCTCCCCGCAGCTGTAAAGTTCATTTCTGACAAAGTGTCTTGTGAGTATCGTTGTGTCCTTCTTCCAGCATTTTGTTATTCCCCTTCCCTTCCCTGAATCAGATAAATATATATATATACAGGGTGGAGGGTATCGGAATCAGAGACCGTGACTGCCAGGAACAAACCAATGGAAAAAGAAAATCCAAATAAAATAAGAAGAAAGAACTAGATACAGTACATTGGTGACAACAAGGTCAACAACCCCCGCAAAAGACCTGTTGTTTCCATGTCTTGGAGTTCATTTCAATTAGCACCATTTTGTATGGTCGTATGTACATAGCTATTGAGCTATCATGATTCTCTGCCAGTAATCTCTACAACAGTCTGTATAACAATCTACAATCTATAGAACAGTAGAATTAATACATTTACCAGCATAGTTAAATAAGCTTACTAATGAGAAAAGTGCTATTATTGTTTTAGGAATTGGATATAATGATGGACAGTACTAATTTAAGATGCAACTATCTGATTTCAAACCCCAGCCAACCACTTACTAATTGCATAATCCTGAACAACTTTTCCATCTCACTTTTCACTTGATTGTTCCATCCACAATGAGGAAATAACAATAATAATTTCTTCCTTATTGGGTATGGAAAAAGTTAAATAGGTTAATGTTTAAAGCTATCAAACATGTGCACAGCAAAAACACTTGATATGAATAAACCATTTTTATTAGCCCAATTTTCAGATGAGGGAGGGCTAGGGAGACTAGAGATCAAGTTCTCCCAGCTGTCAAAATATTTACCTGGGAAATTCCATTATTGGAGCCAGATTCCTTCTTTGCAGCAACTAAGCTTTTAACCCTTAGACTGCATTGATTCCTAGGGTTGGCTCCATGGTGGAGCCCTTGTCCAGCACATGCTTAAAGCTTTGGGTTCCATCCCCACCGTGGCAAACAAACAACAACAAAAGCTAGACGAGCAATATACAATCTATACCTTCAAAATTGCTTGCTTGCATTGCAGGACCAGGGCTTTGGTGGAAGCTACTTTGCATCACTTTACTTTGCTAATGTCACCACAGTTCTGGATATCCAGCAGAGGTTATTTTTCAGTTATTTCTTCTCCACTTCAATGCAATCCTCACATGCTCTCTCTAACATGCCTATGCAACAGACAAGAGCCCTCTGATCATAAACTATACAGGGAAATTTATCCACTAGAAAATGACACGTAACAAACATGAAGTAGGCACAGGGGCCCTGAGAATTTCAAGATGACCTGAGTTTCCTGTATTCATTGTACTTCATCCTATTTGGTAGCAGGACTTAGACTACGTTTTTAATTTTTTTTTATTGTCAAGGTGATGTACAGAGGGGTTACAGTTATATAAGTAAGACAAGGAGTACATTTCTTGTCAAACTTGTTACTCCTCTCATTTTTCTCCTACTTTCCCCCTCCAAGCCCTCTCCAAAATTGTACAGAGCATTTCCAACATACTGTCTTGTGTGCATTACTACGCATCTGTTCACCTCTTGTCCTTTGTCTCATCATTCTTCTGTTTCCTTCCCTGCCCTAATTCAAATAAAAGTATAGACAGAATCAAATACAGTGACAACAGGGGTTACACCATAGGGGGAAGACCATACAAAAGAAACAAAAACATCACATAGTACATTAAAAACAACAATAACAAAGGAAAACCTCTTGTGTCCATATCTTGGAATTCCTTCTGCTTAGCATCATCTTATATAGTCATATGTACATAGCTATTGAGCTATTCTGCTCATCTGCTAAGATTATCCTAGATGTATACTAATTATTGCAAATAAGGGAAACCATGGGACTTAAGTTTCTTTGGGTCTGGATTACTTCACTTAATACGATTTTTTTCTAGGTCTTTCCATTTCCTTACAAATGAGGTGGTGTCTCTTGAGGCATTGAAATATGCTTGTTGTTGTTCAGCTTCTTGGAAACTCTGTGTAGTCTCTATCTTTGTCTCAGGCAGACCATTTGCTCTGCCCTCTGTTTTTTTAGTTGGCCTCGATTCTTTGGTCACTTAAGCTTTAGGCCACACAGCCATTGACTGTTTAATATATATGACCTAGGACCACGGCATATGAGAAGTGCTCTTTCCTGTAGTCAAAGGGAAAGAGGATTTAATTGCTTCGGTGGTTGATGGACCAATTCTTTGGTATTGGAAGTCTTTCCAGAGACACACATTTGACCTTCCAAAATGCCCTCTTTTTTTTTTTTTTTTTCTGTCGGTTGTGGGGCTTGAACTCTGGGCCTGGGCGCTGTCCCTCAGCTCTTCAGCTCAAGGCGAGCGCTCTACCACTTGAGCTACAGCGCCACTTCCAAAATGCCCTCTTTTTTATCTTGGTCTTCCAGCTCCTTTTTCTCTTCATAGTATATCTTTGGTTTTCCATATTTTTGCACGTAACAGTTATCTGCTGTATTTTGGGGTCACTCAGGTTAAGAAACATATGCCTATGCATATGTAATTTAGTACCTGGCATGCTTGTACTGAATGCTGAAGTTTGGTATGTATATATATATGGATATATACATATTATTACTATCTCATGGATATATTTCAAGGTACTTGAAAAGGAGCTTATCTAAATTTTGGAATAAATATCTACTATTAGTTATTAATGACTTTGAAAAAAAATAGAATCCTTTGTTTATGTATATGTATGTGTATGTATGTATACACACATTGTACATACATGCATGTATTTATGTAGAATGCACATATGCAGATATGCATATATATATGATTATATGTATATGTGTGTATGTATACATAATGAGCAAATGAATAAATTAGTGGATTTTATGAGTTGTTCTTGAATAGAGAGAACCCAGCAACATTCAATTCTATATTACAGGCTATAGAAAAAAGAAGAATTAAACATTTAGTTATATACATGTATTTCTTTGAAAAACAGCTGGAAGTAAATACTTTCTCAGGCAGTACTTCAGAACTGATAACTTTCAAATTGGTAGTTGCTAGAAGATACGGAGTGTATGGCCTAATTGAAATTCTCCAGCTTCAGTTGTCAGAACTAAAGATTATTCTGAGGAGTTTTGATGTCCCCATAGTAACAGAGCTCCATTAATGGAATGACGTCACAAAGCTGTCCTTGTCTGAGGACACCTGGGAATTTCAGTTATAGATGGAAATACTGTTAAGGCAAATTATACATACATATTCTGTATAATTATGAGCTCATGTACAGATATGCTTAATTTAGCCACATGTCTCATTTAGTCCCATTTATCATTAGGCTTTTTTAAATGACTCAATTCTCAAGCATAGATATTTCTGAAGGTGCTTAAGAGTTCAACTAAATTTTGGGATAAATATCTATCATTAATGACTTGGAAAAAAAATCCACAGATAATTTTTTGTTTATAGACTTATTATTACACTTAACACAATGACAGGAGTTGATCTTAATATAGTCTCTGGAATGGATGCATGCATTGTCTGTATGCAGCATTACCATGCTACCTGGCTGACCATTCAAAACCTAAGACAATATTAACAGTCTGTCCTGGTGGGGACTAGATTAGAATTAAGGGGAGAGGGCAAGGATTTTACAGGCAACCTTAGCCAGAATACTTCATGTGTCTTTTAAGTCTTTTTTCTTTTTCTTGACTTAAGAAAAAGAACAAAATACCCAGACTATTTCTTATTTTTATTTTTATTTTGTTGGTTGTGGGGCTTGAACTCTGGGCCTTGAGCTCTTCAGCTCAAGGTGAGTGCTTTACCACTTGAGCCATAGTGCCACTTCCAGTTTTCTGAGTGGTTTATTGTAGAGAAGAGTCTCATGGACTTTTCTGCCTGGGCTGAGAACCATGATTCTCAGATCTCAGCCGCCTAAGTAGCTAGGATTACAGGTGTGAGCTACCAGCGCCAGGCTACCATTTCTTATTTTATAGATGCATCTAAATACTTTAGGCAATGTCTGAAAATAAAAGATTTTTTTCTTTAAAGAAAAGAAAGGGTGCACAATGGTGAGTGGGTTTGAGAAGAATCTGTTTTGGTTCCTTATCATTTGGCACAATGCTTTTGCTTAGTTATGGATTCATTTCCTGGTAGAGATGTTGCTTTCATTGCCTCTCAATTTCATGTTATACAATGGGGGAAAGATACTAGGTAGCCTGGAATTGCTCTAAAAATGCAGGAAAAATGTGACAAAAGGCGAAAATCTAGTTATAAATTTGGTTATCTCATAAATAATAAAAATTTGACAGGACTTGTTAGAGGAAAATGTAAACAATTTGAATAGCTTGTGTTACATCATGAGTATCCAAGTGTATATGCTACCTACAGAGAGGCTGGGATTTTTTTTTTTTTTTTTTGGCCAAGGTGACTCTTCATTTCATAGTGCTTTTAAAAGATCTCCTTGTACCTCCCAGTTTCTCCCTAGTGCAAAATATTTCCTTGGAACTACTAAAGATCTGAATCTGGAATGTCTGTTTTTCTTTTTTCTTTTGTTCATGATATTGAGCTGAACTAACTGATTTTTTTTTTGTTGTTGTTGGTCGTGGGGCTTGAACTCTGGGCCTGGGCACTGTCCCTCAGCTCTTCAGCTCAAGGCTAGCGCTCTACCACTTGAGCCACAGTGCCACTTCCGGTTTTCTGGTGGTTTATTGGAGATAAGAGTTTCTCAGACTTTCCTGCCCAGGCTGGCTTTGAACCGCAATCCAGCAGCTCTCAGCCTCCTGAGTAGCTAGGATTACAGGCGTGAGCCACCTGCACCCAGCCTAACTTTATTATTTTAAGTGTATTGTTTCTTTATTGACATTTATATTTTGGTTACGAAGAAAATATGGTTACATTTTCTACACTTCAAATATGACTCTAGAACACTGCTCTCAATGAGGATTTTCCTGAGACTAGGTGAATATAATAATTGAGGATCGTAAGTCACCCTATATTCCCATGCAATTGGAAATACATTATTTTTCCCCTAATAGTAAAAAATTCAAATAGAAAGCTAGTGCTGGAAATAAACTTAGGAAACCTTGTTTAACATCTTCATTTTCTAAATAAACTCAGTCAGAAGAAGAAACTAATTATGCCATGATTTTGTGACAGAACCAGAAATCCCAGCTACTCTTAATGGGGGAATATACGTATCATGTTGTTGATGGGGGAATATGCATATATATAAACATATAACATAAATGCACAGATGCCTATAACAGAGACATATTTCCACACATTTGCAATATACTGATTGTGCAGTTTACACACATTGTGTGTAATTGTGGCTGGAATTCTCCATTTTGTCTAGTCTCATACTACTCCAGATGTAGTCTAGATATAAGCAACATTGCTATCACCAGAAGGTTGCTAGTAGTGCAGAATCCCACTCCAAACCTGCTGAGTCAGAACCTGCATCCCAATATCAACATTGGGTCATTCATATCCATCTCATTTGAGAAGCCCTGTTCTAGCAATTCCTTTTTTTTCTGTGTTAACCATGTGTAGCTATTCAGAGTTCAAAGATAATCCAAATAATTCATTATACATGTTGGTTTCTTTTCTCTCTCTTCTCGTCTTCACTGACTACCACAGGTACTTTCTATTGCTATGAAATGAAATGATTAAAATGTACCATTTCCGTTCTACTCTGACCTTTGGGTAGAAAGGGGGGCTTTAGATATTGCTTCCATCTGTTCAAATAATAAACAAGGGTTAATATAGATGACAAGGTTTTTCTTCTGCTTCCCAAAGTGTCATAAGTACCTTGCATTAGTCCATTTAGGCCATGCAACAATGGTGTGAGGTTGTAATGATCATACCATCCATGTTACAGAAGATGACACTGAGGATAAAAGAGATTGAGTAACAGTGACCGTGTGTCAGAATCTGGACCACACCTAGATTAGGTGTATTGTTTCTGAAATTCAAAGTTCCAAGTTGTGCTTTCTTTTCTCAAGCTTTTACACATCTAAAAAAACCATAAACTATCTTACAAAGTAAAAATTAGAAATCCAACAGCACAGTGTCTGGTATATTGTAGGCACTTGAGAAATACTTGTTCAATAAATTTAGGCATGAATGAAAAGACCTGAGGTCACCCTAACCACAAAAGTGGACTCTCTATAACGCTAGGAGGAAGAGGGGTATTTAGAGGAACACTTCTCGTTTGGAGACCCTAATGTTTCCTTGGAACTTCTATTACTCCATTAATTTTCTGCCTTTTTAAAAACAATGATCCACATGTTACTGAAAATGCCTACAGTTCTACTATATTTCCTATTTTTACTGCTGTTCTACTGTCTCAGTAATCTGCCTGGAGGACTAAGGCCAAATCTTGTAATGCCCCCTCTTATTTTTTTTTCTTTTTGGATACCATGAACTACTATTTAGGGATTCTGAAAAAGCTCCATTAAATCTTAATCCTCCTCAGAGTATTAAGGCTAGAACTGTAAGAGGTACTTAGAAACTGCATTTGCTAAAAAGCACTGATTCCTCACGATACCTACCAGTCAATTAAAAGTGGAATAACTTCATATCTCCTCTATTTAGCATCTGTCTCCTTTGCTCTGAGTCTCTTTTCTGTAATCACCTGGGATTCCAGGAATGGTAGGCAGGACTGATCCATAATATCTTTATGACTAAGGGCTCAAAAACTCCCAAGGAAAGCAGAGCCTTGTGGGACAGACCACTCCTCAGATGATAGGTAATTTGTTTTTCTAATAATGAAGCTGCACCATAGAATATCAGTAGTTGTCTAATAGGGACCAGATTGTTTCCTTCAAGTGGTGACAATGACACTCATTTCTTTGGAACTCCTCCCAGGACCAGAACTGACACCATATTGAGACTATTTAATTATGGATACCTCTCTTTACCTGCCCCATTGTCCTTCTATGTTAAACCTAGCTCATGTCAGTAGCTTAAAGATGGACTGAAATGCTTACAGTGCCTCATTCCCGCATGAAGCTGGTATAAAGTTTCTTTTGCATTTCATCACTATTTGTCTCTTTACTATGTATTAGGGCAACTGATGTGAACTTGACATGTTGGTACCCCTGCATTAAATATCTGGCCTAGGACTCTGGTCACAGAATCTCAGGCTTTGGGTTCAGATTTTATATTTTTAGATCTTGCACAATAATGTAATGATAGACCAAAAACCAATCTCAGGGGGAGGGAAGAAGAGTATAAAATTTTCAGTGTCTGAGGAATTGAGGAGGAGGATAAAGGAGGTGGTACCCTGTGAGATGGTGTAACATCTTGATGGCCATGGCATGAGGCCTGATGATAAATGTCTTTTGAGCAGGGGTGGTTGGTATAATTTGGGGAGGGGAAGGGAAAAAACAAATTGTTTAAATAGGGATACAGGTGGACCCATTGCAACAATGAGATGAACAAGACATTATGTCGAAAAATGAACTTTACAACTTTGGCGCAGGATGGGGGGGGCGTGGAGGGGGCAGGGGGATGGGAAGGGATGGGAAGGGGAAACAAAGAAAGAGGCAACAGTGCTTGATAAGAAATGTACTTATTACCTTGCTCATGTAATTGTAACCCCTCTGTATGTTATTTTCACACACACAAAAACAGACTCAGTGCCATATGATGGCCTGTCACACCAGCTCAGATCTTCAAAGTGTCCACCATATATGATCCCCTGGAGGAGATAAAGACGCATATAACTAAATTAAAGCAATGTTTTGGGACTTTTGTAGAGGACACTTTTGAAATCTCCAAACTGATCCAAATGTCAAATGTTATCTACTATTTTACTATTGTATCTTATAAATGATTAATATATTATGGTTAATGTATTATGAAGTCCTTCCTGCCACATTCATTGCCAATACCTGAAACACACAATACTCTCTCTGTGTGTCTGTCTTTATATTTCTTTCTCTTGTCCCTGTCTCTGTCTCTGTCTGTCTCTCCCTCTTTCTCTCCCTCTCTTTGAGTATATGTAAGCATCCATTTCATTTCAGTTTGGGGGGCATTGTGCTAGTGAATTGCATTCATCTTTCAGGAAAGAGTGTGTGAGAAATTGATTTAGGTTCCTGACTTATTCAACTCAGATATGCGGACCCTCAGCCAGGGGTAGACATTATAGAGGCATTGGAGATCAAAACAAAAAAGACCACCTCTGCTCTTGAGGAAGTCCTAGTGCAGTGGAGAGGAGCAACCGATAGGCAAAGAGGTTCTTGTTATACAAAGTCAGGGGCGCTATCGTGGAGATGGCTGCAGTGTTGGTATGGAAGCACTAGGAAGGAGAAACAGGTTCTATTTGAGAAATTAACTGGCATTTCATGCTGAACACATTATCTGTAGATAATTGATTTGCATATCATTTCTCTAACTGGCCTGAGATGACAATTGCTTGCTTCAGAACTTAGCATATTTTCCCCCTTCTCTGACATATTTCTAACTAGCAAACAATTAGTCATTTTATGACATCAAGGCAACTTCTATAGGGTTTGCACCAAAAGCCCCTTCCTTTGCTGACTTGGGTTAGCTCCTGGAAATGAAGAGAGCACTTCATTTTATGTACTTTTTTTTTCAGATTAAAGTTGTTTTTCCCCAGCAGTCTCTTTAAGTAGAAATAGGGAAGCAAAGCAAGCAGGATGGCACAGAACATCACAGATCCTAGTGTTTCATTCTTTGCTGCTTCTGGCAGACTTAGCAGGGTGTCCTCTGCCCAGTGCACAAGGAAAATAAAATTGCATGCATGAAGCCCTGGGTACAGGGAAGAGGGGGGAGGGCTGGAGGGATTCAATCTTTGGCTTAGAAAAATCTAATTCTCTCAAGGTATATTGAAGTCTGCAAGGCAGTTATCTTTCTGAGCAGCTAGATGCAACCTGGAAATGTAGCTGCTAATAGCTTTGGTGAGATTAAGCGAAGTGTCTGTGATTGTAATGGCTGCACACAGGTCATAGGGGATTTGATGCTCCCCTCCCCACCCCACCCCAGTCATCCTATACCTGCTCTTCTTTCTACACGCTATGCTTACCTCAGCCTTTTTGCCTCTTTCTTGTTGCCCCCAATCCAGTGGCAGTCTGTATAGGAGGAAGGAGAAATGAGTGGCTTGACAGCTTTGGAGGATAAATTTAATAGAAATGGATGGAAGTGGCCCAAGAAGGCCATTCTTCTATTATTCTTGCAGCAAGAAAGGTTATCAGGGCTTGATGAAGCCACACTCTCTTGCTCGAGTAGTTTTGTGACTGGGTAGTACTTGGTGTTTTCTGGATTTGCAAGGGAACAGGGAGAGAAGTTGAAAGGGGAATGAATGTGGCCTGTAATTGATAGAGGTCAGTCTCAGAATGGTGGGAGAGAACAGAGCTATAAGATGAGTGTTGGATGGAGGGAGGAATATTGCTCTACTCTTAGCATGGAGACCCTTTTTGACAAGGTGTAATTTATGAATGAGAGGTCAGTTTCTGAATCTGGCTTGATTTTAATAGATATATCCCATCTTTGAAATTGAAGCATGTGTCCATAATCAAGCGAACAGATCTAGGGGCACCATTTTATCTCTAATATTCTGTGCATGTCAGAGTTTTCTGTAGAAAAATCTGACTCAAACAAAAGGTACTTCAACAACTACTACCTGGAATTGGACTATGGATTTTGGTTTCAATTCAGTGTTTCTTCTTTATTCTTTTTACATTCCCTTTCCCTCTCATCCTCTCATCCCCCTTTCTACCTTCCCACCCTCCCTCCCTCCCTCCGTCCTTCCCTCCCTGCCTGCCTGCCTTGCCTCTCTGTTTCTTTGTATCTCTTTCTCATTTTCTCTGCTGTCTGTCTGTCTGTCTGTCTGTCTCTTCCCACATTAGTAGCTCTATCAAACCATACTGAAAGGAATAAGGTCTTCTAAGGATACTCAACAAGTCTTTTGTATTTCACAACTCAGGCTGAGAAGTGACTTGACCTGCAAATAAGATTTCCACAAATTCTAAAGAAGCGTAGGAATTTCTTTTGGGATCCTTTGCCAAACAGGCATAAGTTTATTACTACCCCACTATCCTTGTAATCCTCAGTGAAAAAAACTGAAGCAAGACAAAGGGGAAGGAATGGGTCACAAAACCAAGAGGTTCAAGGAGAGCTCTGGAGTTTTGTCTGTTAGATTGAGGGCCACCAAAGATGGCATCAGTGTTTTTCTCTGCCACTGTCTCTAGACTCTGCTTCTCCTTGTGATCTTCACAGCAGTGGTCTGATAGCAGCGCCAAGCTCTCTTAGCAGGTTATCATTCTAAGAGAGGATACCGTTCTTTCAGCAGTGGTATAGCTTGGTTCTTCTAGGCATCTCAGTTTGCATTTTCAGTTTATTTCTCTATCACTGCCAGGATATCTGAGCTATAGCCAAGAAGGACCATAAGGACTCCTCTTATGGCTCATGGTTGGTTAGCAATGAAGTGAGTCATGCTTTCATAAACTAAAGAGGAGGATTAAAAAATGATCTATTTCTGAAAATATTTCTTTTAAAATATATTTTTACATGTTTATCAATTTAAGTATGTTGGAAAGTAGCAAAAGATGCACACAGGTTTAAATTATTATGATGTTGGAGGACACTAGACTATATCTAATTTCTGTGTCCTTGAATATCTAGATGTAAAGTCAGGGCCTGGACAAGGAAGGATCTCGAATCTTCTCTCCTGCCATTCTGGTTAATGACACCTGTGTTCTTTGGTGAATAGGGATTGCCACTGTACTAAAACTAGTGCAGAGAGTCAATGAATATACTGCAGGATCAGGACCTTGAGATGGTTTATTAATTAATGTATTTAAAAAATTATTTCAAAGCAGTTATACAAAGGAGTTTCAATTTGACATGTCAGTTTGTGAGTATAATGCATTATGACCAATGTAACCCCTACTCTGGAATTCCTTCCAAGTTTATTGATTTGAATTTTTAAGGCAATGTGAAAATGAGAATGTTTCCTTTTCTTCTGTTTTCTTCGTGGGTCTTTCAGAAGCAGAATAAAATACAATGGGACATGATAAATTATATAGATCTCGAGGCATTCACACACAGTGAAGCCAAAGGAAGAGACTCCTAGGAAAGGAACAGAAAGGCACAATACCTATGTGCATGTGATCATACAAAATAATATTTGTTCAAATGAACTCCAGGAAATGGAGGAAGGAGTTTTTTTTTTTTCATTTTTGCTGTTCTTGTTTTCTTTTTGTTTTATTTGTCTTTGGGAGTGTAAGGGGAGACACAGAAATATAGGGACAAAGTTTAAACAAATGCAGCCTGGACACCATGTTGCAAATAAAATAAAATTAAAAAAAAAAAAAGAAAATGAACTATTCAACTTGTGGGTGAGGATGGGAGGGAAAAACTGGGAGAGAGAGGGGAAGGGTTGACATTGTCCAAAAGGAAATGTACCCTTCGCCTGACTTATGTAACTGTAACCCTTCTGTTTAATAAAGATTAAAAAACAAAAAAAAGGAACCAGAATAGCATGGGAGTTTTTAGCTTATTAATTAGTACATTTCTTTCATTTCTAATACCTCTTCCCCTTATTTCCTATGTTGTAATCCTTAAGAACCAACTTGGGGTTAAATCTTCTCAGTAAAGCTGTGTTTACCGAGCATGGAATGAACAGTCTCTGTTTGCCATTCTCTAAAGCACTTGTTCCCAAAATGTGGTCTCTGGCTCAGCAACATCAGCCAAACTTAGAGAGACATCTACTGTATCCAAAACATGGGGGATAAGGCAGCAATCTCTGGGCTACTAAGCCCTTTAGGTGAGTCTCTGTGCACTAAAGAGACTCACACATCTCGGAAACAGCATTTTGCCTCATACTTATGCGGGAGAGTATTTTATCTCCGTTTGACTAGATATTTACTCCTAGATTGATCTTTATGTATATTTATTTTTTAGGACTCTATGAAAGATTTAAAAACCCATTGAAATCTGGAATGTTGTAGAGGAGTAAGCACAATGGGTTTAGAGTTTATATAAGAAAGAGACAGGAGAATGGGGTCCAGCTCCAGTTTTTCCATTTTTTTTCCAGATTGCTTTCTTCTTTGATGGAATGGGCTGAATAATTAGAAAACTCTTCAGTACACTTTTATGTCCAAATGTATATTTTGCTTCAACATCGAACAGAATGGATGTTCCCACACTGGAGTCACCAGCTGTGTGTTCATCACTGCGGTCTTTCTGATTCTGCATCCCTGTAATAGGAATGCGATTGCTCAGGGCTGGTGTGGAGACCCATGGTCAAGTTAAAATGAAGGGCAAACCCACTTCCATTTAAATCTATAGAACAGTCTATTAAACATTTTGTTCTTCAGAAGACATTGTTCCACCCCATCAACACAGACTCTTACTCACTTCAGGTGTTGCCCGGGAGGCCACATGAGCTCTATAGGCATCTAACCTGCCCTCTTGTCATTGGCTATTAAGACTTCTAAAACAGAAGAATGCTCAACCACTCCAGCTGTTAAAACATCAGAACATGCTTTGGTGAGCACAAATTTAAATGCTTTGAATGTTCCTTTAGGGGATTCTCTTCCTTTTTTTTTTTTTTCTTCTTCTTAACTTACAGTTCAGTTAAAATTCAACTAGAGTTTAAACTTTTTCAGTCCCTAGATGTGCTCATATTTCTCTAGTATTTCCAGAAAAGCTCCACTTAGTCATTAGTCTGAAGATTAATTCTTCAGCTGTTAGGGTTTTTTTTCTTTTTAATTTAAAATTCAGTGTCTCATTGATTTTTGCCCTCTGGTTTTTCATTCCAAACTTTCAAGACTTTTGTTAAACTCTGAAATACCAAGTAATTGGTGTGCAATGTGTCAGGACAGAGTTAGACAAAAAGAATCTGTAGGGGGTGTTTTCCATAGCTAGTAGACCCATAGTGCAATATTCAGCCCACATCCCAAATTTATGTTTATCCCTCTTTCTCTTTTTAATTTCTTTTACAGTTACATCTGTGGTATACAAATGTTAGCTGCTCATGCATTCTGTGCTAAACTTCATAAGCTTTTCCTCTAAACTCATTGGTTTGCTAATTTTTCTATACACTCTCAACCTAAACTCTCCATCAAGAACATATTTATCATTGCCAAATGTTATGACTGGATCTCCTTTCTTGTATATTCCTCCAGATCACTCTTCTGCTTGTATTCCCGTTGGTTAGATAAGAACTTGCAATTCGAAATATGGTGGTGCATCAGCATCATGAATATCATTCTAGACGTGTTGTCAGAATATTGAATCTTGGACCTACCTCAGACCAACTGAATCAGAACCTGCATTTTAACACACTCTGCATTTTTAACTTTTAACAGATAGTTCTTGCAGGAATCTTCATTAAATCCAGGCAGAACTTTTGACTCATTTCTTTCCAGTTGCTCCTCAGGTGTTCTTTAGTACATTTACTTTTTTCTTTCCTCTGTTTCCCTCAACAATCCATTAAAAGACCTACTGGCTCTATTTTGAATGTATATTATAAATCTTTACGTTTGTGTCACTCTTCACGGCATCTAATTTCTACCACTGTGTTATGTTCGTTATACATGGCTACCAGTCATTAACTGAAGTTACCATATAGTTCATTCTCTCCCCCCCCCCCCCACATTGTATTGGAGTTTAAGCTAAGTCATGCCCCCAGAACTATAAAAAAAATCAATTTCTTTTGTTTATAAGGGACCTTTTTATGGTAATATATTACAGAAATACAAAGCAGCTATGACACAGACCTATCAAAAATCTTTTAAAATTGAATGTAATATATAGCTTATGAGTTTAAAAAGTTGAAATAATTCATTACCAACAGTTGTGAACTATGAGAAATATTAAGTCTTGGAAAGAAATACTTGCTCAATAAAATAATATGAGGGCCATAAATAAATCTATATCTATAGGCTCTATTATTTTTTGACAAGGATATAAAGATAAATCAGTAAAGACAGGATAGTTTTTTTTTAATGATGCTGAATATTCACAAGCAAAGTAAAAGAGACAGAGAAGCAGAAAGAGATGTAGTGAGAAGACCCCCTACTCAGGCAGGCAAGCCCACTGCAACAAAGTTGTTAACGAAGAAGCAACTTAATTAAGAAGGTTCCTACCCTGACTGGCCAGGGTCACAGCACAGGCTTGGGAGTTGATACTGTGACCCTGAGTGGCCCACGTGCTTTGGTTTTTAAAGGCAAAATTCACGAGGTGGAGCCTGGTCATGCACAGGTGACCAATGGGGTCATACTAGACCACACACAGGTGGCCAGTGAGGTTACAATTTGTCTCATAATGGCTATTTAAACTAGCCTATCACTTTTGGTTTAAATGGAGCACAAATTCAGTGGGTAAGGTGGAGTTTGAAGTAAGCACTTACAAAGAAGGAGTTTATAGTAAGCATGTGCAAAATGTGTTTACTGTAAGCCTGTGATGTCCCCAGTTTGAGCCAGATTACAACCTATCTGTTTTATTGGTCAGTCCTTAACTGAACAATCAAGGGTGAGTTAGGTTGTTAAGGGGAGAGGGACCAGAGGCATTCTTTTCCTTCTGGGAACTGGGCTGGTTGGAGCCACGGTCTACCTAACCTTGTTTAAAGGATTTTAGTCACCACCCTTAAAGGTCAGTCAAAAAAGGAATCTAAAATCCCTAAAACAAAGGCAAAGCCTGGAAAGAAGCTGTATCAGCTTGAGTCTCCTCTCAGCGCCTACATCAGAGAGAGTGGGAGAAAGAGGAGGGAGAGTATACCTTCAATGGTATTCAAATAAAAGTATATATGAGATTTTTGGTTAGGTGATGATTTCTTAGGATTAAAAAATATGAGGTTCATAATAAAGAATTGAAAAGTTAAGTCTTCTTTATAACTAAGACAAGATAGATAAATAAGTTGCACCATTGTTTGGGAGAAAAAATGGACAGGCCACATAGAATAAAAATATTTTGTGTGTAACAGGAAAAAGAAATGATCATGGGCTGGGAAGGTGGCTCAGTGGTAGAGCACTTGCCTTGCATGCCTGAGGCCTGGGTTTGATTCCTCAGCACCACATAAGCAAAAAGAAAAAAGCCAGAAGTGGCGTTGTGGCTCAAGTGGTAGAGCACTAGCTTTGAGCTGAAGAGCTGAGGGATAGCGACCAGGCCCAGAGTTCAGGCCCCACGACTGGACCCAAAAAAAAAAAAAAAAAGGATCATTTTTAAACAAATAGAAAAAAATCCTTGAATAAACATTTTATACCTACACATACACACATACACAAATGAATATAAAGATAGCAAATAAGTAAACAAAATCACCATGAATTATTAGTGAGATACCATTTAAAGTCACACTGGGATACTATCACATATTTTTGAAAATACCTAAAGTAAAAAGAATGAAGGTAACCTTTTTTAGTTAGAGGTGGGACAAATGGAAGTTTCTATAACTTGTTAGTGGAATGTAAAATGGAATAGCTCATTTGGAAAACAGGTTGGTAGTTTCTCCCATACCTCTATGTATACTTGTCAAATGATGTTGCCATTCTAATGTTAGGTACTATTTTAAGAGGAATGAAAACCTATATCCATACAAATACTTGACATAGATATTCATAGTAGCCCAATTTGTAATGGTCCAAACTGAAAATACCTAGCTACTTATCAACACATACTGGGTAAACAAAATGTATATGAATACAATAACTGTTTCAACAATGTAAAACAACAGATTGCTTATACATGCAATGCATGAGTAAATATGAAGAAAAGAGTTGAGTCTGTTATTCTTTTAAAAAAATGTCTGCTTGACAGTATGGAGGTTCCTCAAAAGACTTCACACAGAACTCCCCTATGACCCAGCAATCCCACTTTTGGGCATTTACCCAAATGTTTACAAACAAGACCACACTAAAGCTACCAGCACAACTATGTTTATTGCAGCATTATTTACCATAGCTAAGATATGGAACCAACCCAGATGCCCCTCAGTAGATGAATGGATCAAGAAAATGTGGTATATATACACAATGGAATTCTATGCCTCCATCAGAAAGAATGACATTTCCCCATTTGTTAGGAAATGGAAAGGCTTGGAAAAAATTATATTAAGTGAAGTAAGCCAGGCCCAAAGAAACATAGGTCCCATGGTTTCCCTTATTTGCAATATCTAGTATATGTCTGAGTCAAGCGGAAAAGGTCAGATAATGTGATG
This sequence comes from Dipodomys spectabilis, assembly GCF_019054845.1. Lineage (NCBI taxonomy): Eukaryota > Metazoa > Chordata > Mammalia > Rodentia > Heteromyidae > Dipodomys > Dipodomys spectabilis. Next base: position 13,758,195 of record NW_024870834.1, on the reverse strand, counting down.
TTAGGAAAACGAACCCTCAAATATGTATTTTAATGTTTTTTTTTCTTTCATGCATGTGTTTCTAATGCATTTATAAGATTATTTCTTTGTTGCTTTGTATGTCCCTCCCCCACAGTGTAACCCCCGCTTTCACTATATTTGATGTCAGTATAACTTGTGGAGGAGATGGGGACAAACAAGTCGTTTAAGGATTCAAGTGGACCTGTTGCAACAATGAGAAGTACAAAATGTCATGTCAAAAATGAGCTTTACAATGTTGGTGTGGGGGGGGGGAGGGGGGGAAGTATTGGGTGGGGGGAGGGGGGAGGCTGGGAAGGGAGGTGAAGGGTAAACAAAGGAGGAGGCTGCAATGCTTGGTAAGAAATGTATGCATTATCCTGCCCATGTAATTGTAACCCCTCTGTACAGTATGTTCTCAAATAAAATAAAATAAAATTAAAAAAAAAATGTCTGCTTGACCGATTCTTTGGCTAGATCTTGGAATCTGGATTTTGAGAGTGTTCTTATCATTTTCAGAAACATTAGTAATAGTTCAGTGTTTACAACCTGATAGTGGGAGTGATAATATTTGTGCTCTGTACCCACTTTCCTTTTGTGAGTCTAGAATTTTAGAATGTACGAAACAAAACCATTTACATGACCCATTCCCCAATGAAGACCTTAGAAACTGAGTCTCTAATACACTTCCTACCTAAGTGATGTTTTGTACTAACTTGTTTCTCAAGGACTTAAGTGTGTTCTGTGTGATTTCACCGTGTGTGGATATCTTGGTTCCTTTTGTGTTGCAACAACAAAATTCTAAATCACTTTATAAAGAGAAGAGCATCTGGAGAGGGCACCTTGGCTTTGTCACAACATGACAGAGAAAGGGAAAGAAAGACAGGCTCATGCAAACAAAGAGGTCACTTGGTAAACAGGAAATGAGAGGCAGGACAGATCAATCTCTTTTTTGATAACATATTGCTTTGACAGGACCTAACCTACTCCTGTGAAGCCTACCCCTCAGTATTAATCCCTTCAAGAGAGTAGTTAGGACTCATCTCCTCCCACAAGGTCCACCTCTTAAAGGCTCCACCTCTTTTCACTATTGTCATGTTGGGAACCAAGTTTCAACCCAGGAACGATTGGAGGACAAACCATATTGAAATCATAAAAGAAGATGCTTGGATACTTGCTTCCACCTGCTTTTCTCTAGCCTTTCTGCCATGGACCTTTTCCTTTGGCAAGGAAGAATAATATACTTTTGCTATAACATATCATGTACACAGCTATATGTGATTTCCCCCTAGAGAAAGGATCAAACCTAATGATGGTTGGAGAAATACTGATTTAATATACCTCAAAAATATTGGGCTGAATATCAGAAGGAAAGGGAGTTCAAGGAAGCCATAACTAATCAACTAAGTGATTTGAGAGTAAACACTGAATTAAGGAAATAAAGAAGTTCATACAAGATCTAAAACAAAGCTTCAACAAGGAATTTGAAGCCATCAAAGCCGACCAATTAGAAGGAAAGGAAATAAAAAACAAAGCAGAAAGTCTTGACAGTAGGTTAGACCATACAGAAGATCGAATCTTGGGGATTAAAGACAACCTAGATATTATAGAGAAAGAACAAACAACTATCCAAGACAAATCCAAGAAATATGACAAATCTATTCAACATTTGGAAGACACCATCAGAAGGCCTAATCTGAGGATAATGGGTGTAGGGGAGTACCTAGAGACAGAAGTTAATGGTCTAGGAAAATTATTTATCAGGATCCTAGCAGAGAACTTCCAAAACATGCAAAAAGATAGGCCTATTCAGGTACAAGAAGCTTTAGCTCCCCAAATAGACCAGACTAGAACAGGACATCCCCACATTATAATCTGCACAGGATCAATTCAGACCAAGGAAAGGATCCCTAAAGCTGTCAAGGAGAAAAGATCAATCACCTATAAAGGGAAACCAATTAAAATAACCTCAGATTTCTCAGCAGAGACAGAGAAAGAAGAACCTGGAATGATGTATGCCATGCCCTAAAGACAAACAACTATCAACCAAGAATACTGTACCTAGATAAACTCTCGTTCATAACCAAAGGTCAAATAAGAACCTTCCCTAGCAAAGAAAAACTGAAACAATATATCTCCACCAAACCAGCCCTACAGAAGATACTTAAAGATGTCCTACACATAGAAAACCAACAAGACCACAATAAAGGCCAAGAAACTGCACCCAAACTGAGAATCCAAGAACCATAGGAAGAACCCAGCTGTCACAGCACCCAAGAAGGTAATAACATGGCAGGAACTACCAAACACCTCTCAGTCCTAACTCTCAACATTAATGGACTATACCCTCCAATTTAGCAACATAGACTGTCTAATTGGATTACAAAGCAAGATCCTTTTATCTGCTGCCTTCAAGAGTCATACCTTGCCCATAAAAACAAACACATTCTGAAAGTGAAAGGCTGGAATAAAATCTACCAAGCAAATGGCACCCATAAACAGGCAGGAGTTGCAATCCTAATATCAGATAAAGTAGACTTCAGATTAAAATTAGTGAGAAGAGATAAAGAATGTCCCTACATACTAATTAAGGGATCTCTCCTTCAGGAGGATATTACAATTCTAAATATGTATTCACCAAACAACAGAGCCCCCAAATTCATCCAACAAACACTACTTTCCCTCAAATCTGACATAGATCCAAAGACATTAATTGTTGGGGACTTTAACACACCACTATCCCCACTAGATACATCAACTCAGCAAAAACTCAACAGAGAAACCGCAGATCTAAACAACTGAATAGATCACCTAGATTTAACAGACATATACCAAATATTTTACCCAGCAGCATCAGAATACATGTTTTTCTCAGCAACACACGGAGCATTTTCCAAAATAGACCACATTTTAGGTCATAAAGCAAACTTGTTCAAATTCAGAAACATTGACGTTATGCCCTGCATTCCCTCAGACCACAAGGGAATAAAATTAGAACTCAACACCAAAAGCCACAAAAGAAAGCCCTATAGCACATAGAGGCTGAACAACACACTGTTGAATCACCAGTGGGTCATGGAAGAGATTAGAAAGAAAATTCATATGATCATGATATTCAACAAAAATGAACACACAAATTACCAGCTCCTCTGGGACATAGCAAAGGCAGTACTCAGAGGCAAGTTTATAGCTCAGATTTCCTACATCAACAAATTGGAGAAATCTGAAACCAACAATTTAATGGGACATCTGAACCTCCTTGAAAAGGAGTAGCAAGATAAATCCCAATCCAGTAGATGGAAAGAAATAATTAAAATAAAAAAAAAAGAATTAAACAACTTAGAATCCAAAAAAATAGAAAGAATCAACAAAACAAAGAGCTAGTTCTTCACAAAAATTAACAAAATTGACAGATCCTTAGCAAATCTTATCAGAAAAAGAAGAGAACACAAACAAGTAAACAAACTCAGAGATGAGAATGGAAACATCACCAGAGAAACAACCAAGATCCAGAACATTATAAGGGAATACTTCTCAAACCTTTATGCTAATAAGTTTGGGAACCTGGAAGAAATGGACGATTTCCTAGCAAATATCAACATGCCAAAACTAAACCAAGATGAGTTAAACCAACTTAACAGGCCCATATCAAACATTGAAATAGAAACAGCAATAGGAGACCTCCCATCTAAGAAAAGCCAAGGACCAGATGGATTTACAGCGGAATTCTACAAGGTCTTTAAAGCAGAGCTCACACCAATACTGCTTCAACTCTTCAATGAAATTGAAAGAGAAAGTTCACTACCGGAACTCTTTCTATGAAGCCATCATAATCCTCATCCCAAAACCAGGCAGGGACTCATCAAAGAAAGAGAACTATAGACCCATTTCTTTGATGGACATTGATGCAAAAGTTCTCAACAAAATTTTGGCCAATCGACTTCAACAATTCATCCAAAAATTATACACCACAATCAAACAGGATTCATTTTAGGGATGCAAAGCTGGTTCAGTATATGCAAATCAATGAACATAATTTATCACATCAACAAGAGCAAGGATAAGAACCACATGGTAATCTCAATAGATGCAGAAAAAACATTTGACAAGGTCCAACACCCTTTTATGATGAAGGCTCTGGAAAAACTAGGAATCCATGGAAAATTCCACAATACAATAAAGGCTGTATATGACAAACCTACAGCCAGCATTATACTTAATGGTGAAAAACTAAAGCCATTTCCTCTAAACTCAGGAACGAGACAAGGATGTCCACTCTCTCCACTTTTCTTCAATCTAGTATTAGAATGCCTAGCTACAGCAATAAGACAAGATGCAAACATAAAGGGGATCCAAATAGGGAAAGAAGAAATAAAACTCTCCCTCTTTGCAGATGACATGATCTTGTATTTAAAGAATCCCATGGACTCCACTCCCAAATTGCTCTAGCTGATTCGAAACTTTGGCAAAGTAGGAGGGTATAAAATTAAATTAACCCTCAAAAAGCAAAGGCTTTTCTGTATGCCAACAATGAGAAGAGTGCAGCTGAAATCAGGTAAGCAACTCCATTCGTAATAGCCCCACAAAAAATAAAGTACCTAGGAATTAACTTAACCAAAGAAGTGAGGGACTTCTATGATGAAAACTTTAAAACCTGAAAAAGGAAATCAAAACAGAACTTAGTAAATGGAAAAACCTCCTATGCTCCTGAATTGGAAGGATCAACATCGTGAACATGGCAATACTTCCCAAGGCTATCTACAAATTCAATGCGATACCTATCAATATTCCAACCTTATTCTTCAAGGAAACAGAAGAGGGAATCCCAAAATTCATATGGAATAATAAAAGACCCCGAATAGCAAAAATGATCCTTAACAGAAAGAACAGTGCTGGAGGAATATCAATACAAAATTTCAAACTCTACTACAAAGCCACAGTAATCAAAACAGTGTGGTACTGGCACAAGAACAGACCTCAGGACCAAGTCTTTAGAATTGAAAACCCAGAAATGAAACTACAGACCAATAGCCACCTAATCTTCAATAAGGAGCTAAAAAAATAGAATGGAAGAAAGACAGCCTTTCAGTAAATAGTGCTGGCAAAATTGGTTAATCACTTGTAGAAAACTAAAGCTAGATCCTTATATATCACCCTGCACCAGAATCAACTCCAAATGGATCAAAGACCTTGGAGTCAAAGCAGACACCCTGAAAACATTAAGGACAATATAGGAGAAACCCTAGGACTCCTTGGCACAGGCCAAAATTTTCTTAATAGAGACCCAGAAACACAACAAATCAAAGAAAGGTTGGACAAATGGGATTGCATGAAATTGCAGAGCTTCTGCATGGCGAAGGACATAGCTAGTAATATCAATAGAAAGCCCACGGATTGGGAGAAGATCTTCACTAGCCATACAATGGACAAGGGTCTCATATCTAAAATATACCTTGAACTCAAAAAATTAAATCCCCCAACAACAAATCTTCAAAGAAACAACTGCTCAATAAATAAGTGGGCTAAAGACTTAAAGAGAAACTTCTCTGAAGAGGAAAGAAGGATGGCCAATAGACACATGAAGAAATGCTCAACCTCTCTAGCCATAAAAGAAATGTAAATCAAAACAACATTGAGATTCCAGCTCACCCCAGTTAGAATGGCTATAATCAAGAACTCTAATAACAACAGATGCTGGAGGGGATGTGGACAGAAGGGAACCCTACTGCATTGTTGGTGGGAGTGTAAACTTGTTCAACCACTTTGAAAAGCAGTATGGAGGTTCCTCAAAAGACTCCACATAGAGCTCCCCTAGGACCCAGCAATCCCACTTTTGGGCATTTACCCAAATGATCACAAACAAGGCCACACTAAAGCTACCAGCACAATTATGTTTATTGCAGCATTATTTACCACAGCTAAGATATGGACCCAACCCAGGTGCCCCTCAGTAGATGAATGGATCAAGAAAATGTGGTATATATACACAATGGAATTCTATGCCTCCATCAGAAAGAATGACATTGCCCCAGTTGTTAGAAAATGGAAAGACTTGGAAAAAATTATATTCAGTGAAGTAAGCCAGGCCCAAAGAAACATAGGTCCCATGGTTTCCTTTATTTGCAATAACTAGTATATGTCTGAGACAAGCAGAAATGGTCAGATAAGCTGATGTTAAGGGAAATGAACCCCAAGATAATGACACAAGTGGTTTTTTCCTTCTTGCTATTATTTCTAAAGTATTTATAAGGGACCATGTGATTTTTTTTTTTGTTGCTTTGTATGTCCTTCCCCCATGGAATAACACCTGTTTTCACTGTATTTGGTGGTGGTGTCAAAAAATGAACTTTACAATTTAGGTGGGGGGGGGGGGAAGGGGGAAAATGTATTGTGGAGATGGGAGGGAAGGGATGGTAGGGGAAAAACAGAGGAGGAGGCAACAATGCTTAATAAGAGATGTACTCATTACCTTGCTCAAGTGATTCTAACTGCTGTGTACAGTATTCTCACAATATAAAACTATTGAAATAATATTGGGCTGAGCCAATGAAGGTAGCTTATCACTTCATGATAAATAGCACGTATATATACATATAGAACATATATATATATATATGGAATTATATGGAACTATATATATGATATTTGAAACTATATAGATATGGAATTATACACATATATGATGTCTAGTCATACTAAAAATAAAAGTGAAATAACATTTCAAAACTATAATAACTTACAGTGACAGAAAGAAAATCAGTTTTTTCTTTTGTTATGCGGAGTGAGGTGAGAGTAGAAAGAATAGACAGAAAAAAAAAGAAAGAATAGACAGAAAGAAGCAAAGAAAGAAGCAGAACAAAACTTCTGGGGATGGCAGACAGGGTTATTCCCAATTTTGAAGGCTTTTTTTTGGGGGGGGGGTTGATTTTGTAGATGTTAGAATATCAAATTGTACAACTTAAATATGTGCAGTTTGTTACAGGTAGATTATATCCCTGAGTAAAATTGTCCTTTCAAACAAAACACCATAGAACTTCCTATGTCAGAGTTACTACTTCGCATACTTTATGTTGTTGAATCATTTTGCTTATACAATATTGGGAGGAAAGCATTACTATTATTCAGAGGAGACTGAATATTAGACCAACAGTTACTAACCAAAGCACACAAGGGCAGAGAAAATGCCTAGACTTCAACCTAGAATTTCAAAGCATATTTTCCACCCATTAGTTTATAGATTACTGAGAAGTTGATTTTGATAATTATTTTAAAATCTCTCTTCTGTTGGAGCTCTTCCCCTGCATGTCAGCCTGGGCATTACAGAATAGCACTAGATCAGGTTGTGTCTTCTCACTCTTTCATTCCTTTGAGATAGCAGAGGTCAATGGTTGTGTTTCAGAATTTTCTTACTCAGAGTCTTGGCTCACCTTTACTCAACCTTATCTCTCTGAACCTATTGTTCTTGGTTCTGTGCTTTAAGCCTCACCTTCTGCTTCAGATCTCCTATGGGGAGACATCCCTATTTGGTTTTTGGTACAGTTTAAGCAAGGATACTATTCTCCCAAACTCCATGTGTTAAAGGACATCCCTATTTGGTTTTTGGTACGGTTTAAGCAAGGATACTATTCTCCCAAACTCCATGTGTTAAAGGCCTAGTCCCAGGGTCTTTAGAAAATGGGAAATTGAATGAGTTTTGTAAGTCACTGGGGCATGTCCTCAAGGTGATAGTAGAATGCAGACTCATTATCTCTCACTTTGCTTTTTGACTCATGAAGAGTAATTTGCTCTACTTTGAGCTCCTGACATGGTATGCTGCACAAACAGATCCCTGAAGCAGTTGAGTCACCTGATTTTGGGCTGGAATTTCCAGAACCATGAGCCAAAACAAACCTTTTCCTTTATAAGCTATTTGCCTCGTATACCATGTATGGTGATGGAAACCTGGCTCATTCAATTTCTTTATCCTATCTCATCATCTTTGGCACTTTCATCCTTATATTTTGACGATTGATTCTATGGAATTGTTGGCCATGTTAGCTGTCACTATTCTAGATAAGAGATTCTCTTTCTACTAGACTCCTATGGCTCAAGCTAAACCCCAGTCTCCAGATCAGCCACTAGTTTCAGTGAACAAGGAAACTGTCAAAGCTGAAAGCAAAATTAAGATGATCAAGAATGTCTGCTGTTGTGTTTTGATGTATGTGAGTTATTGCTGTTTGCAGCTCTGCTGTACATCATCTGCTATTGTTAACATTTGTCCCATCAATCAATCAGAGGCAATTATGCAACTGCCAAATCCATCCTTTTCATTTTGTGAGCTGTCTAATTTTGCAGCTATTAATAACCTTCTTATCCCTCTTGGTTTATTCTTCTTTCCTTTGCTTCTCCTCTAAAAAATTATTGCTGATATTGATATGGCTTATTGCACAATTGCACACAGAAGATGTTTAAGAAGTTAAGCAATATTGGTTGCATCACTTTGAAGCAATTAGGAAATATTTTTTATAGTGGTTTAACACGATAAATGTGTATGGTACCAAGAATTATGTATTTGCAGGCAGAGGTAAGTGGATAAATTTCTTAAGGCATGGTTCTGAATGTTTCCATTGAGTTGTATAAGAAATAATTTTATTGATGGGGATGCCAAAAATTTCATGACAAGTCATAGAGACTTATAGTCTGGCCAAGAGTCAGAGAGGTCACATTTGATTTATCTTTACTATATCTGGTAATGCTAAAGAATAAAAGTGGCAATAATTTTTTGCACTTAGATTTTTAAATTGGTATCTAAAATTATGCATACAAAAGCTTTCTTTTTGAAACTAAAGAATTTAGATGAAGAGGCCAAATGCTAAGTGTGTGCTTAACCTTGGCTGTGAATCTTTCTGCCCTCTGATCTGAAGGAAGTTGCATCAGCATGCAACTTCATGGCGGTTTTTCAATGAGGGAGAATTAAAAGGATACCTTGAATTTTATGATGATCCTTGATGATCAGGGCAAACCTCAGCAGGATGTTCTTCTTTTTTATTTTAAGACAGGGAAGGGAAACATTTAACAAAGCCAGGGAACTAAAATAAGGCCCAAGAGATTTTTCTTAATCCTTTTTTCCATTTGGATAAGTCACCTTAGGTAACTTTCCAAAATGAAAGAATGAATAAATAACAAGTACATGAATTCAGAAAATTTATTCAATTTCTTAAGTACTGTCTTCTTGCTCTATCTAGTGGAGGCACTTGGGGACCAGATAATGCATAGCATGCAGTTCTGTTAAGTATTACTTATGGTTTTGTCCAACTTATTATTATTATTACTGCTACTACTATTATTATTATTTTGTTAGTCATGTGGCTTGAACTCAGGGCCTAGATACTGTCCCTGAGCTCTTTTTTGCTCAATGCTAGTGCTATGCCACTTGAACCACAGCTCTACTTCTGGTTTTCTGGTGGTTAGCTGGAGATAAGAATCTCACAGACTTTGCTGTTCAGACTGGCTTTCAACCACGTCCTCAGATTTCAGCCTCCTGAGTAGCTAGGATTACAGGCGTGAGACATTAGTTCCTGGCTACCAACTTATTTTAGGAAGGCAATTAGGAATAGTCCTGGGCTATAGCAAAGGTCTGTCTTAAGACAAACACAACAAAGAAAAGAAAATACAGAGCTTATTTGGAGCACTCACACTGTAACTTCAGGTTTGATTCTGTCTTTCCATATCATTTACTTATGCCTTGACTCATCTGGAATTTACTCTCAAGCATCTTTTCTATAAGCTAGTGTCTGGAAACTTCATACTTCTGATGGCTCTCAGTCAGTTGAAGAGGAGAGTCATTTTATTTTCCTTCCCAGTATTCACTTTGGGTCCTAAGCTCATGCTTGAACTAGAAACTATGATGTTGGGGATTTGTTTTAATATATTTTATTCTGCTAAAGCATAATCTCATAGATTTAGTAATTTATAATGAATGGAAATTTGCCAGTTCTGGTGGCTTCCATGCCCAAGATTGTGGGGCTAGCAACTGGTAAAATCATCTCATGGCAGAAAGGCAAAGAGGGAGAAAAAGAAAGATAAAGGGGACCAGCTCCTCCTTTTAACGGAGAAGCCTACTCTAGTGATTATAGTGTAAATCCATTTTTGAGAGTTTGGTTCCCCACGACCCAAATACCTCCCATTACAACCAACTTCTGAGACTCTTGCATTGAGAGTCAAATTTCCAACACATGAAAGTTGAGGGTCACTGTAGCAGAAAACAAATTGATTATCATTTCCAGAAGAAGAGAGATTTGACCTAAGCAAGAACTAACAATAGCTGAAAACTAGTATATAGTAGGTACCAAGCACTTATATGATTATCATATATATATATATGAACATGTGAAACTTGCTAATCATATACTCAATGATTCTGTAAAACTTGTTATATATAATGTATAATATATGTTATATAATATATCTTATATATTATATAGCATAAATATATGTATATATGTATGGATAACATTGGTGTATATATAATATATGTGATATGCTATATATATAAATGTATGTGTTATATGTTAAATATAACACATAGGTTATATATGTTATATACAAGCCCTACTATATAATATGTAATATATTTTAGAATATATATAATATACTATATTTGTTTAACATATTTTATGTAATATATAATGTTCTTTAACCATCAAAATAATCTACATTGCAGAACTAAAGCACAGCATTGTAAATTGCTGACAGCCATGCATGCTTGTAAGTGCTTAGAGCTACAGGATTTAGATGGAAGCAGACACTTGACAATTGGTACCTCAGTGAGAATCCCAGTGCTGGTACTCATAAAATGTATCTCCAACCCTCTGAACTTCAAAGTCACATCCATCATGGATTGTGAAGTAGTATTTTCTTTTCTACTCATCCAGAAAATGGTGAAGAAGGAGATCTTGCTTCTACCTCTCTTCTGCCTGATTTACATTTTAGTGATTGCCTTATCACTGATTTTACATTAAATACAGAGGTGTGACTAAATAATTCTATCTTGCAGCATAAATTAAGAAAACTAATGCACTTAGAATTATACTTCCCTCTCCATTTTCTTTTTCGCCTCTTTATCAAAATAAATTACTACTTACTGAACACCTACGCACAGTATGTGGTACCATTCCTTGCTCTCCTAATTTTCTTGGCTTTTAAAATATGTCTTTTATTATAAAGAGGAAATAAAATCACTGAAAAGTATGACATTTCTTTTCAGTAAATAAATAGGGATTTATACAACTCTGGAGAAGAGATAGCATAAATATGTATTTTAGTAACATTTTATCACAAACATTGGTGACAGTAGTTTCTTAAACAGCAAGCATATATTCAAAATAGTGAGTCAAAACTGTTAAATTTTGGAAGGAAAAGGCAGCTATTGTTTGTTTTTCTCTTTGGGTACCTATCAAAATATGTCCCTCCCCTATCCCCCTTTCCCGAATGCATCATCTTGCTTTTCTAAAAGACAATTTTACCAACTCTCTGTAGAGTAAAAGTAACAATAAAATAGAGCAAAATTCGAGGTGTGGGTTGTTGGAGTACGTTGCTAATAAAATACTGGGAAGTCAGAAAGTGGACTGAGCACAAGGAAGACATTAGAAGGTTGCTTTGTCTCTTAATGTCTGAGGTATCCTGTACTATGCTGCTTATTGTTTTGTGTGTGATTATGTACTCATAATAGACATTTTACTCAGCTTGACACCTGATCATATACAATTTGCTAAAGTGGACTAATTATGTTGGACTTTTCACTTGGGTATCTTTGGCCCATCTATGAGTTAGTGTAGAGAAAGGAGAATTATCAGGGTTTGTGGTAGATTTCATTTCCAATTCCGGCTGTCAGGAATGCAGGAAAAATTGCCTTAAGAAGTGGATTAAGCCTCCTGATGATCTGTAAATCAAATACTATAATCATTTTCCCCCTAAATGTACCTTGTGATAGCTTTAACAAAAATGTTAGCAAGTTTACCAGCTATGTGAAATGTACTAGAGTTGATATGCTAGCTGAGAAAAATGGCCAAAGAATTAAAATAGGATAAAAAGTTTCCATAAGGAATGGTGTTTCCCAGGCAACATTTTGACTTTCATACATGTTAGGATTATTTCAGTTACTTCTTTTGGATATGAACTTGGGTACTTTTGAATGTCACTTTGTATTTTTTTTTTTTAACTTCAAGCACTGTTAATATTCTGTTGCCAACACCTCAAATGGCATATCAGCTTTTGGTTTGTATCTGTAGCCATTTAAAATTTAAATTGCATTTGGAAGCATGTGAAATAATCACAATTTTAAATTAAATTAAATTTTAATTTTAAATTAAATCGAGTTTCAATTTGCAATGAAATTAAATCTTTATTTTAAATTAAGTCCAATTTTCAGTTATTTTAATTATAGTAAGATATAATTACATTAAGTATTTAAATTCAATTGGTAACTTAAATGCAAAAGTGTCTTAAAGAAATAAAAATAACCTGAAAAAAATCTCCCCATATAGGAAATGCAGAAATTCTTTTGCTAATAAAGGCAATTGGGATTTTCTAGCTTACTTGTTTATAGGAGGGTCAAATAGCTCAAAGTGTGCAAAGAAAACAGTGGCTCTTTAATAAAGAAAAATAAAATTATGTGGTTCAAAGGAAAATGAATGGAACTGGAGATCATCACATTGAGCAAAATGAGCCAGACTCCGAAACGTAACTATGGCATGTATTTATCTCCTGTGTGGAATCTAGACCTCAGTTTATAAATGACAGGAATGTGAAAGAGGGTCCACTGGGAGGGGGAGAGAGGCAAAGCAGAGGGTGGAGGGTACGTTTGTTAAGATAATGGTACATAATGTACATTTATGAAAATAAAATTATAACGCTCATTACAAATTATAAGAATAGAGAAAAGGGAATATGAAAGTAAAACAAAAAAGATTTACTAAACAAATATCATAAATAATGTATCCTTTGATGACAGAGCTAAAAGGCTGTTTTTTTTTTTTAAGAGTTAAAAAATAAAGATAGAAAAGAAAAAGAAAATAGGACTGGGGGCTGACTATAATACTTTGCTAAATTTCACGATGTGATTTGTGCTTCTAATACTCATTGACTGGCTGGAGATCAGCAAATGCAAAGGACTAAATCCAATTGACTAAAATAAGTGATAAAATTAAAAATCTGACAAAACAGAAGTAATCTTAAAATGTGTTTAGAAATCAGTAGAAAATGAGAAGTTCTCAATTAAATACTGATATTTCTCTTTTTCAAAAAAATGTTTTGTTAGCAGAAACTAAAGTTCAACTTTTCTATTGAGCACTTAAAATATTCCTGACTGATTTTCAGTTTTCTCATTAATTAAAGCTACACAGGATGCATTCGATAACTCAAGGAAACTTGACAAATAGAACAAATTAGACAGTTAGGAAGTTGAATGTCTTTTGCTGAATTGATTTCCAAGGTATGAACACTGTAGTTAACATCACTAAACCTCAGTTTCCTTATCTTCAAGATGAGAAGGATAATAAAAAGTTGCATTATTTTCTGTCTTTTTCCTGTGCCATCTGTGTATAAGACGAAGTAACTTGTTTACCTCTATGAATAATCTCAAAGTTTGACACACAATAGAATAATAATATTAATAATAGCTAATTTATGACAGATATTGTGAAAACAAAGTGCCTAATTGTCTCATTTAATCCTGACAATCATCCAGTAAGAAAGTCATAAAAGGGCAAACAGATGCTCAGATTAGTGACTTATAAAAAAGAGACTCAGTGAATAGTGAAACTAAACTACAAACCTGGATTGTATTATGCTGAGTTCATGATCTTTACTGTTTATTGGTCTGAAGTCAATTCATGTTTTGTTTTGTTTTGTTTTTCAATTCATGTTTGCTGTATTGGATTTCAACAGATCGACTTTTCTTTTTATAAGTTGAGCACACACACACACACACACACACACACACACACACACACACACACACACACACCACAATGCACACACCACACAAGACACATACACATGGTACTGCGTTATTAAATTTGATTTCCTTATTTTTTTCTTTGGAGACTAAAATTTCAAATGTGTTGTTAGGTGCTGGTGGTTCACACCTGTAAGCCTAGCTACTCTGCTGGACCACGGTTCAAAGCTAGCCTGGGCAGGAAAGGCGGAGAGACTCTTTTCTCCAATTAACAATCAAAATCCAAAAGTGGGTGTTCACTAAAGCACAGGGACAGTGCACAGGCCCCGAGTTCAAGCCCCAGGATTGGCACCTACAGGTTTTCTCAAGAGGCTAATAGAGCCTTGTGAATGCAATACTTCTTTCACTGTACATGCAGACCAAGTGAGGATGAGAGAAGAGGAGGAGGTGAGCCCTGTGATCAGATGATTTATTGCACAAGTAAAGGAAGGAAACAACAGCTACCAATAGAAACAAATACCCAAGTGTGAGGCACTTCTGTTTTGATCCTGAGTAAGACTGAATCTCTGAAATCAAGGGAATGCTGAGGCTTTTGCTCCTCATTGCTACTTAATGGCTGCTGTGGACTTTCACAGACTAGGTTCCTTGAGGTTGTGTGATGAGAAGTGTTGTTTTGTCTACTAACAGAAATGTGTCCATCTATCTCTCTCTTAAATATTTCATATGTTCTTACCATGTTTCAGACCACTGCTGGGTATCAGGGCTAGGAAGACAACAAAGGCATGCTGCCTTTGAGGATGTTTAGCCAGTTACTAGAGACAGGCCAACAGAGAATCATCACACAGTCTGATCCATACAATGCAAGAGATAGAAAGTAATGATACTATCCATCATTAAGAGCTTGATTTGCTTTAGACATTTCCAAGAATTATACATATATCATTTCATACTATTACTATAAAATCATGTGGGAATTATTAATATTACACCAACTTAAAATGGGGAAATGGAGACACAGAGATCTTACATAACTTATTCAAGGCTTACAGCAAAGAGACACACTTCTTCTTTAAAACAGATAATTGAATACATGAAACATCCAGAAGTCAGAGTCCATGAAGCACCATGCAATATCACCTCATAAACGGTAAAAATAGCAACCCTGCTGGAGACAGAGACATATTCTCATTCTGACCAAGTTATAATGAAGACTGGAGACTTGCGACAGATTTTTACACTTGGGAAGAAATATAAAAGTAGGTAAGCATGCTTCTGTTGAGATAGCAATATGCAGCCCACTGTAAGTATAGCCACTTATATAAAGTAGGACAGTTTTGATTATATAATCTTGCTGAGGCTTAGTTTCCTCATCTGTAAAATGAGATAATGTTAGTATGTAACTCAAGGATCTATGAGAAAAGTTCCATGGGGTAACATTTTGAAGTACTTAGGAAAGGCTTGGAGATTAGTGTGAGAGATCAGTACATATTGGTTTCCATTAAAGACAGCTGGTGAATTTATGAGTTATTTTTTAATAGCAGATGAGTTTGTCCTTTTTGTTTTTTGTTTCTTTTAGAGGAAATAAACTATGGTAGTAGCGAAGAGTTGGCAATAGAGCAAGCTATGAAAGAAAAATATTGAAGCCTAATGGGGGAAATGACCTTCATACCAAGTAAGCGGTATTGTCATCTTTCCATTGCTGGGAGAAAATACAGAAGAAGTAACAACTTCAAAGGCTGAAATACTTATTTTGCCTCACACTTTCAGAGGTTTCAGTCTATGGTCATTTGGCATGACTTGGATGACCTTAAATACCTTTATTTTGGTGAGGCAACACAAAATGATAGGGAGCCTATGGTGGAGCAGAGCTGATCACCCAGGAGTGTTGGTAAGCAGAGTGAGGAGAGAAGGAGGGAGGGAGAAAGGGAAAGAGAGAGAGAGAGAGACAGAGACAGAGAGAGAGAGACAGACAGAGAGAGACAGACAGACAGACAGAGAGAGAGAGAGAGAGCGCTAGTGAGCTCCCTTTTGTAACAAAGTCCCTCCAAAACACTCAAGCTATGAATCCACAAATGAATCAATCCATTTATAAAGTCAGAACTCTTATAATCCAATCACTTCCCAAAGACCACCCTTTGAGCACTGCTGCATTAGGAACAAAGTTTCCAAAACGTGAATGGAGCACTGTAGGCTATGTGAAGATCCAACTTTGGGCTGGGGACTTAGCTCAGTGACAGAGATCTTCCTTAGTATGCATGGAGACACTGAGTTGAATCTCCAACAGAAAACTAAAGAAAAATAAATTAATAAAAAGATCAACCATAATCAGCTCAACGTTCAGTTTGAAATATTTGATTTCACTTCAACACTATTTAAAGACTGGGTTCAGTCATTCATTTCTGAAGTGGTAGAGTGTTAAACTCAGATAACTCCAGAAAGTTCTGCCTTACACACACACACACACACACACACACACACACACACACACACACACACACACTCACACACCCCACACACAGTCAAACACGAAGAGAGGAACTGGAAGAAACAAGCAATAAAATGTATACAGGAGAATAACATGATAAATGGTTTATGGCCCTTCAGAAACAAAGGAGGTTAGAAAGTTTGGTCTAGCTAGACTTGTGTAATCAGCAAAATTATCTTTCAAAAGTGAGATCCGAACAAAGACAATCGGTAGTAAACCAAAACATCATGCTTTACTGGACTGAGAGAATTCTTAGCTAGGTGATTTACATGGGCTATTGCATTTAATATTAACCACAATGGTCTTTTTCTTTAGTTCTATTTTTACTTAAAAAGAGGAGCTATGTGAAACCAAAGAAAAGATAAAATGCTTGGTACTATGGAACAAATGAATGAGGTTTGAAGCCCAGCCCCTGAGCATTTCATTCATTCCCTTCCCATGAAGTTCTTGAAGTTCTTTCCATTATTTCTTCACCTCCAAGCTATTTTCCTTTATTCTACCTAAAGCCTCTTGATGGATCTTCCCAAATGTCACTTTCTATGTGTCATAATTTGAATAACTTTTTCTTAACTGTGGCATGAAGGCCCTAATTCCTTAGTCTGTTTTATAAGGTCTTTTAAATTTTGACATTTAAATGTTGCGTCATGATTACTTAATACTATTCACATTGGTTTATCCCCTACCTGCCGAGCCTTTCCAGTCCCTCAACTGAAATATCATTCCCCATATTTTTTTTTAAGTAGAACACTCAAAGCTAATACTTGTCAATTCTCTGGTAGTTTTATTCTTCCTTTGACAAATTGTCATTCTCCTATTTAAATCTACAAACCACTTTATATTGTGAAACTCTCTCTTTCTCCCATGTTTCTGTACAACATATATATGCCTCTCTCTCTCTCTCTCTCTCTAGCTACCTACCTATCTATCTATCTATCTATCTATCTATCTATCTATTAATCATCGTGTCTCATCTATCATCATCATCTACCTATGCAATGCATATCTGAATTGTCTTATTTTTCTTTACATTTTCAACAAGCACAATACCGTCCATATTACAAAAATCAATTACATATTTATCAAATACTGCTTTGTGGCTTCTAGTTTAAAAATTCAATATTAAAATCAAGTACAAAGGGGGAAAATCACTATATCCTGGTTTTTAAAAGTGGTCCCATTGGTTGGAAAATTTATGTCAGTCTAGAGTCTTATTAAAATCAAATCTGAATGAAATAGAACCTTCTTCTCTTTTCTTATTCTAGTCTCAGTAGACCAATACAGTATTTCAAAACCAAACACTTATGAATTTCTTCTCAATCATCATTTCTGTGGTCCCAGAGAAACTCATGACAGCTGTTCATGGTCATAGAAGCTCACAGATCATAAATTTTGCAAGCTCAGTTGGTAGCCAAGTGCAATTTGATGGGGCAGGTATAGAAGGTTTCTCCAAATTTAGCCTGTAAAGTGTGTAATTCTCATGTGAATTGTGAAGAGTGAGTTGATCAAGCATTGAACCCCACGAATAAGTTCTTTGATAAGTTTTAAGAGTAGTGGGGGAGGGAGAAGGCACTACAGAGGAGTAATTGATTTCATAGTGAAAAGTAATAACCCTCAAAAAAGTCTGTTTGGAGGATTTTTGTCTGTGGGTAGGCTTGCTTTTTAAAAATGGGGCTTGTATTTAAAGACACATTTATGCTAATCACTGGTATGGGTATCTTTGTGTTATTCAAGTCTCTCCTTTAATCTCTTGCCATGCTCATTGTGAAAAACAACAATTCAAATCTTGTTGAAAATATGATCATTTTTCAACAAATAACAGTTTCACTTATGCCATTAAATATTAAATATAGCACAAGTATATATTCATTTACCTAGGCTGTCCTTTTCATTACAAATTCATTCAAATTACCAAAAGTAAAAATCAATAAGTCATAGTAATTAGTGATCATTTGTTGTAATTTGGTTCTTGTCCTCTGTTTAAAGTTCTTATCTTGTAAGAGGTTTGGAAAGGAGGTTGAAAAGGAAGGGGAGGGAAGATCAGAGGAAGAGAGAGCGGGGAAATATTATCTTGTGAAGCATGATGGTAGAGGCTGGGTCTTCATATATCGAAAGTCCTTTATTCTTCCACAGATTAGAGCCAAAAAAGATAGTTGTAGTTGTGGTTGTTCCTACTATCCTGGAAATGTCACCTAGCCAGAAGTCCCAGAATCAATATTTAAGAGAGAGGAGGTAATGGTAAGGTGGGATGTGGATGACACAACTGATAGCCCCCAGGATACAAACTGCATTGCCTTTCATTCATCTTGCAATAAGGTGAATGAATGGCTGGACTCCCATCATCCATTACACCAGTTTTATTGCAGTTACTGAGCTCCCACTATATTCCAGGCTACCATAGCCCCATGCTGCATATTAGAGATGCCCACTGATATATTAAGCAAAGACTATTCCTAACCATTTAACATTCCACTTAACATTTTATTAAAACAAGTAAATGCTGCTATCCTCTTGACTTATTTTACTTCTGAGTTTGGAATTTAGAATATAGCTAGTCAAAACAAAAGTTTGCTTTGTTTATATGACTGTAATCACCTAGGCATAAAAACTCTAATATTCAAGTGAGATGAGCCAACAGAAACGGTTACTACTAAATGTGTATAGAAGACTTTGGGGATTTACAACATATGGTCAGCTATGCTATCTCTTTTAATCTCAATGACTCTATAGTTCCTTGTTTGGAAGAGATAGGATAACAATGAAACAATGACTCTCACCTTGACAGACACAGATAGACAAAGATAGCCAGCCAGCCAAAGACTGTGCTTGCCAGTTGTGAAGATCTACATTTGATTGATGCTTGAACCTGAACCTTACAGAGGATACATGAGCTGTTTGTGGTTTGAATATATAGCCAAACAAAAGAATAGGCTTAAAGTCTTTGAACTCTAAAATGGATGATTTTTCCACATGTGTCAGTTGTGGCTCAGTTGACTTATCAATCAATTGAAAGCTAGGGGTTCCCTCTAGTATTTCTCCAGACATAGTGCTCCAGGAAAGCTGACCACATTTGACTTTTTTTGGCAGCCATTTAGTAATGGTGCAATGTAACAGGAATGGATGAAGTAAGAGAGAGAGAGAAAGAGAGAGAGTTAGAGAGAGAGAGAGAGAGAAAGAGAGAGATTACTTTGAGATAATAATAAAGTTAATCCACAAGCTGACTACCAAGAAATTATCCACTTTGTGCATATCCTTCTAGTCATTATTTTTAAATGCACTATGTTTCCTGACTGTGCTTATTTCCTTAATCCTTAGACATGGAGAGATATTTTTGACTTTGTTCCATAAAACATTAGAACAAGGAATAATCTTTGAGGTTATTTAATCAAACCCGAGAGGTTGGGGTGGAAAATGTATCTGTAGACTAACTTAGAGTCCTAGGAAGGGAAGACAATGAGCAGTCTAATGAGTTGCTTAACTACAAGTGATTGTTTGCTTTAAAAATGAACAGACATCACTTGACCGGAAGATTGTAATAGAAAATTTGCCTGAACTTAGCAGAAAAGGTCAGATAAGTTGATGTTAGGGAAATGAACCCCAAGATATGTATTCAAATGTTTTTTTTTCTTTCATGTGATTGTTTCTAACACATTTATAAGATGATTTCTTGCTTTGTATGTCCCTCCCCCATGGTATATCCCCTGCTTTCACTGTATTTGATGTTGGTATAATTGTGGAGGGGAAGGGAAAAACAAATCGTTTAAATAGGGATACAGGGATGGGAAGGGGAAACAAAGGAGGAGGCTACAATGCTTGATAAGAAATGTACTCATTATCTTGCCCATGTAATTGTAACCCCTCTGTATAGTATTTTCACAATAAAAAAAAGAAAATTTGCCTGAACTTAAATCTAGATAGACTGATATATTTCATCTATTACATCATTGTTTTTACATGAGATATTACAGCACTGTAATTATATCACTAAGGCTTAACAAACATTTAAGAGCCAGGTACATTTTAAAGGCTATATATCTATATCTATATGCTGTGTGAATGGGTGGATAAATCACATACAACTGACATATATAAACACAATTTACTACCCTAAGATTGTTATCTTCTTACTCAGTTACAGTTTTATCATCATCAATGCAATTTTATTGAGTGAGTCCCATGAATATTTGTAATAGGAAGGGAAACCAAGGATATTGTATAGGAATATTGGGCAGTTGAAATCGATTTTTGTAATAAATTAGTTTTGTTTATGTGTGTGTGTTTGGTGTGTGTGTATGTGTGTGTGTGTGTGTGTGTGTGTGTGTGTGTGTGTGTGTGTGTGTGTATTCTGAGGAAGGGGACCAGGATATGATTAATTAAAAGTAGGGAGGAGTTTAAGGTGTTACCACCTGTGTATATGTCTGATACATGCTGATAAAGAAAATGGAAATATTTAATGCTAACTCTATACAATCTGTCCTATTCATTGATATTAGTTTGGATACATACAAAATCTAGTTAAAAATCAGTTATTTTGCTGTATAAAAATCCCATGTATAACACTAGTAATAGTTTGTTTAAAATACCAATAATATGGAAATGTAGGATAATGATAGTTAACAAGTATCAATATCTGTTTTCTTCATGATTACAATACATGGATCATATGTATTAGCTATTTAATTCTCAATCTTCTGAGTTTAGTGTCATTATGATCTCTCTGATTTCACAAGAGAGATTGCAAATTGGCTCAGTTTGCTCCCGTAGCATATGAAGGATCCAGGAGTTGAATCCAGACATCCTGAGTTTTAGGCACATTGTTGTATTAGCCACTTAGAAATTTGTCTATAGAATGAATGCAACAATGAAACTCACTAGACACTATGATAGAAACGAACTATATAACTATGAAGGAGGGGAGGAGGGGTTAGCAGGAGAAAATGAGGGAGGGGGTAACTGTTTAAAAAGAAACGTACTCATTACCTTACTTTTGTAACTAATCCCCATGTTCATCATCTTTACAATAAATCTTTTTAAAAAGAGAAGATTACTATAAAGAAAGAAAATTGTCTACCCGTTGCAATAATGAGATGTACAAGATGCTAGGAACTTTACAAGTTAGGCGGGGGAGGCGGAGGAGGTGGGAGGGAGGGGAATGGCAGGGGAAAAACAAAGGAGGAGGCAACAATGCTGGATAAGCAATGTACTCATTACCTTGCTCATGTTACTGTAACCCCTCTGTACAGTATAAAACTTACTAAATAGAAAGAAAATTGTCTGTGGAAAGAAATTTGGAGTATGGTTCAATAGTAACTTTTATCTCACAGGTGAAAAATCTAAAGAGTAGTCCAGTGACTCGCCATTATTATCTCATAATTATTTTATGAGAGAGTTTGAAGAATGATATTATGCTCTTGTGAACAGGCTGAACTAATTGGAGCCAGGTTGGGGTGACACTGATCTGCAGCATCATGCACTATTATTATTGCTGTCATTCATAAGTCAGCCAGACTTGAAAAGCTGCAAAAATCAAGCGATTTACACAATTTTCAGGTTTCCTTTCCATATACAAGGCACTTACAGAATTCTGTGAATGGAAACATCATCCTTTCTTGCTCTGAAGATGTCCCATTTTCCTTGGAAGATTACATGGTGTCAGTCTATTGGCTATTCAAGATTCTATGTATTAGGAAAGAAAATCTCAGGAAAAATGGACTGGTGGCCCCACACCAGAGGAATTGACAAAAGATGGAGAAAATTGAATACACCATCTTATTTCTTCCACTACTCCTAGGCAGTATCCTTCATCTTCTACAGTTAGGGAAGAAAATCTGTCCACAATATTCCCAGGAAAGAAATTACATAACCTCTTTCATCATGGCTGACAAAATAAGGGAAGCAAGAAAGGCAAATATGCTATCACTGCAGCCTAAGTAGAAAACTCCCCTAGTGAATGTCTTCTGGATAACTGGGGCATACACATCAAAGAGAATTTGGTTAACCTGAGCAGTCATATTTCACGGGCAGTTCAGCAGGGCAATTCATCACAATTGACCCCATCAGAGAAGGACCAATCATCCTTAGTTGACCCTGGGGTTGTGAAATGCCACCACATTTGGCCATAAAATTTATCATGTCAGGAGATCTATAGTCACCACTATGCACTGTGAAATATGGCCACGGCTGGGATGGATACACACACACACACACACAGACACACACACACACACACACACACACACACACACACACATTTGTTGGGCCTGACAAATTAGGTTTGAATTTCTACTTAGTCCACATCCCTAGCCAGTTCCAGCTTTTATGAGTCATTGGGACAGTCTTCTTGGAAAGATGACTTGTGGTACAAATAAGCAAGTACAGGGGGAACAAAAAACTTATACAAAACATGAGGAGGGAATATTCTGTAAATGAGGCTAGAATGATGACTGTCATCCTTTTTAGATAATTATTTTAAAAAAAGTAATACCTGAGAGATGGAAGAAAATGGTGGCAAAGCAATAGGGAATCACCTTAGCTCTCTCTCCAATCAGAGATTTAGGGTCCTAATATGGACTTCTCCCCAAGAGATCAACAACAATATACACAACACAACACACACACACACACACACACACACACACACACACACACACACACACACAAATAGGAAATCACAGGAAGGGAAGAAACTCATCACTAGTGCACACAAGGATGGAAAACTGTGAAGTCTTCCCCCAGGATCAGTGAGTCCCCTGCTAGAGACGCGCCCACCTCGGGAGACCAGTGCTGATGCTGACCCAGAGATCTTGGCCCTGATGCCTCCCTCCCACCCAAAAGGGGCACCATACTCGAAGAGGACGAAGACGCCAGAGACCTTATTCCTCCTCCTCCTTGTCAGCTTCCAACGGATGACCCCCGGGGCCTCATACTGGGTGGGTACTAGGAACCTACATCGTCCAGAGCCCTGTCTGTTGGCAGGAAAACCTGACCTGCTAGAAAACAGAACAAACGCACTCGAGAGCGCCGAGGGAACCCGCCACTTCTGAAGCTCATGCCCATCCCAAAGGCTGGAATCTAGCCGGCCAGTATCCACCCCAGATTGAGCTGAGCGCCTGCAGGGGAGAATTTGCTGGCCCGAGGAGAGCTCCTTCTAGCTAGGCTGGGGCCAAGCACTTGTGTGAAGCACTGGTCACCTATGGGGTAAGAACAAATTTGGGGCTCAAGAGTAGACAATGTACCGGTGGGAGCCCACCCCTTCTGAAGTTCACTCCCACCCCACAGGCCTGAATCTAACCCTCCCAGCCCCTGTCACACACCAGACCATGTGCCCTGCAGAGCGCTTGCTGGCCCGGGGGCTAAGCATGGGCTAGTTCACAGGGTATGCTAGCCCTGGCCAAGCATGGACCATGCCACCTGTTGGGTAGAAGCAGGTCAGCTTGGGCCATAGCCCTGACAATCCCTAAACCCAAATGCATCAATCACAATGAAAGATTACAAGATTCATGAACAATCAAGACAACGAACCAAATCCAAAGCCAACAACAATCCAGGGAAAGACCCTCGTGAGAATGAAGAAGAGATGGAGGACAAAGAACCATTAAAGAAATAGTGACAGAACTGGCCAATGAAATAACAGGGGAAATGCAAAACAATTTCAAGGGTACAATGAAGAAATGACCATGAAGATCCAGGACTCCCTAAAAGACATGGAGATTAAAAATAGAAACACTCTACACCTCATTAAAAAAACATAATTAACATTGTGAGAACTGATCTCAATAAAGAACTCAGCATAGAAGGTACAATTTCCACATTGCAAACCACAGTGGAATGCTTAGGTAGCAGAACAAATGAAATGGAAAACAGAATATCAGGAATTGAGGATAAAACAGAGGAACTAGAACAGAAAGCCAAAGGTATGGGGGAAAAAATCACTTAGAACCTACCAAAAGGAAATCCAAGAATTAGCAGCCAAGAGATCAATTTTATGCATAGCTGTAATCAAGGAGGAGGAAAAATTCAATACTGAAGGCATAAAAAACCTATTCAGTAAAATAATAACAATGAACTTCCCCCATCTTGAGAGAAAATCTCACCCACCTGACAGAGGCATACAGAACCCCTTATAGACAGGATCCAAGAAAAAAACACTTCTAGACAAATCATTGTAACAAACTTGACTTGAAAAGCAGGGAATTGGTTTTAAATGCTGAAAACTCAAAGAAGGAGCTATATTAGAATGGAAAGAAAATTAGAATCTGTGCAGATCTCAGTGCAAGGAGAGCCTGGAATGGTATAATTCAAACCCTGAAGATCAACAACTGCCAACCCAAACCAGTGTACCCAACAAAGCTACCATTTACATTTGATGGTGAAACTAAAACCTTCCATGATAACCAAAAATTAAAGGAATTCATGAACACTAAACCAGCATTTCAAGGCATACTACAGGGAAGTATATAATCTGAAGAAAACCACCAAAGTCAAGGAAACACATTAGACAAAAATCACTAGAAGACCACCTTAGTAAGCACAGGAAGAGGAAAGAAGCTAAGTACAGGAAATCCAGAAAATGGCAGGAAACACAGCACATCTTTCTATAATGACTCTAAACATTATAAATGACTCAACTCCCCTATCATAAGAAAAAGATCCGCAGATTGGATCAAAGAAACAAGGTTCATTCATTTCTTGTCTTCAAGAGACCCATCTCACAGTCAAAGATAAAAACAAACTCTGGTAACCCCTATGTATAGTATCTTTACAATAAAAAATATATACTAAAAAAACACAAACTTCTGAGTGAAGGGATGGGAAAATATCTTTCATGCAAATGTACCCTGCAAGAAGGCAGGTGTAGCCATATGGATATCTGATAAAATAGACTTTTCATTAAAATCAGCATGAAGAGACAGGAAGGTCATTATATAGTAGTAAAGAGAATGATACATGAAGAGGAAATCACAGTGGTCAATATCTATGCACCAAATAATAGAGCACCTAAATACATTAAACAAATACTTTCAGATTTATGGAACAGGGCAGGCCCAAACACAATAATAAGGGGAGATTTAAATATACTACTCTCACCAAAGGACAGGTCAACCAAGCAAAGATAAGCAAAGAAGCCTCTGAACTAAATGACATAATAATCCAAGTGGACTTAACAAACATATACAGAGTAATCCACCCAACAATGACCAAATTCACATTCTTCTCAGCAACCCATGGAACATTCTCCAAAACAGTTCATGTCATAGTATGCACAAAGAACCTAAGCAAAGAGATTGACTTCATTCCTTGCATCCTATCTGACCACAGTGGAATCAAACTAGTTTTCAACAGCAAAACATACTGCAGAAATCACTCAACATATGGAGGTTGAATAACTCACTCCTGAAAAACACTTGGGTCATAGAAGAAATTAAGGAAGAAATTAGAAGATTCTTACAATTCAATGAGAATGCAAACACATCGCAGCAGAACCCCTGGGATACAGCAAAAGCAGTGCTGAGGGGAAAGTTTATAGCTCTAAGTGTACACATATAAGGAAAATAGAAACAGTTCAAGTAAGTAACCTCATAGTGCAATTAAAACTGCTAGAAAAACAAAAACAAATCAAACCTAAAACCACTAGATGGAGAGAGACAGGAAAGATTAAGTCAGAAGTCAACAAAATAGCAACTAAAAAAAACTATGCACAAAATCAATGAAACAAAAAAACTGTTGTTTTTGAAAAATATAGTAACATTGACAGACCACTTGCAAGGTTACCAAAAAATGGAAGAGAGTAGATTTAAATCAATAAGGCCAGAGATGCCACAGGAAACATTACAACAAACATTGAAGAAATTCAAATGATTATAAAGGATTACTTTCAAAAACTATACTCATAAAAGAAGGAAAACCTAGCAGAAATGGATGAGTTTTTAGAAACATAGCAACTACTTCACCTGAACCAAAAAATGTAAACTAACTGAACAAGCCTATAACATGCAATGAGATAGAGGAAGTAATCAAAATCTTCCAACAAGTACAAGTCCAGGCCCAGATGGATTCACTGCTGAATTCTATACATCATTTAAAGATGAACTAATACAAATACTCCTTAAGCTTTTCTGCAAAATAGAAACGAGGAGCAATTCAAAACTCATTCTATGAAGCCAGTATCACACTTATCCACTTATCCCCAAACAGGTAAGGATCCAACAAAAAAAAAGAGAACTACAGACCAATTTCTCTGATGAACACAGATACAATGCTCACCAATAAAATACTAGCCAATAGACTCCAGAAACAAATAACAAATATCATAATACATCATGACCAAGTAGGGTTCATCCCACAGATGCAAGGCTGGTTTAGCATAAGCAAATCAATAAAGGTAATTCATCACATCAACAGATCCAAGGACAAGAACTACATGATCCTCTCATCAGATGCATAAAAAGCCTATGACAATGTACATTCATGTTAAAAGCTTTAAACAGTAAAGGCTATATATGACAGACAAACAGCCACTATAAATGGAGAAAAACTGAAACCATTTCTCCTAAAATCAGGAACAAGGAAAGGATGCCCACTCTCTCCACTCCTCTGAAATATAGTTCTGGAATTCTATAGAGAAATAAGGCAAGAAAATAACATAAAATTTCCTTTTTTTACCTAAGAAGAAGAAATCAAGCTATCCCTTTTTGCAGATGACATAATCTTATACGTAAAGGACCCCCCAAAACTCCACCCCCAAACTTCTAGAGCTAATCAACCACTTTGGCAAAGTAGCAGGATACAAAATTAACCCACAAAGGGCAGAAGTCTTCCTGTATGCCAACAATGTACAAGCAGAAAGGGAATAGCCTTAAAAAAACACCTAGGAATTAACTCAACCAAAGATGTAAAAGATCTTCATAGTGAAACTATAAAAATATGAAGAAACAAATTAAAGAGGTCACCAGGAAATGGAAAGACCTTCCATGTTTATGGACAGGTCGAATCAATATTGTGAAAATGGCCATACTGCCAAAATGATATTCAAATTCAATGCAGTCCCTATCCAAATCCCAAATGGCATTTTTTTTTTACTGCGATAGAGAAAACAATCCAAAAATTCATATGGAACAATGGAAGACCTAGAATAGCCAAAGCAATTTTAGACAAAACAAGCAATGTGAGCAATATAACAATAGCAGATTTCAAGCTCTACTATAAAGTCATAAGAACAAAAACAGTTTTGAATTGGCACAAAAATAGACCCAAAGATCAATGAAACAGTTTAGTAGACCCAGAAATAAAAGCACACACAAATATCTGATATTGACGAAGGAGCCAAAGATATACAGTGGGAAAAATATAGCCTCTTCAACAATTAGGAATACTGAGTAGCCATATGTAGCACTAATATCAATTCAAATTGGATCAAAGACCTCAGTGTCAGGCCTGAAACTCTGAAACTACTGCAAGAGAGAGTAGGAGAAACATTAGAACTTACAGGTATAGGCAGAAACTTCCTGAATAAAGTCCTAGGGGTACAACAGATAGGAAAGAGGCTTGACAAGTGTGACTACATTAAAATAAAAAGTTTCTGCACAGCTAAGGACAGTTAGGAAGACAGCCAACAAGTTGGGAAAAGATCTTTAGCAGCAATACATCAGACAAAGGCCTAATATCCAAATATACAAAGAGCTCAAGAAACTAACCCTTCCCAAACTTAATACACCAATTACTAAATGGGCAAGGTTGCTAAGGAGAGACTTCTCAGAAGAAGAGGTAAGAATGACAAAGAAACACACATAGGAAATGCTCATCATTCCTGGCCATAAAGGAAATGCAAATCAAAACAACTCAGATCCTATCTCATCCCAGTTAGATTGGCCAACATTTTGAATTCAAACAACAACAAATGCTGGTGGGGATATTGGAAAAAAGGAACCCTACTACACTGCTGGTCAGAATGTAAACTAGTACAACCACTCTAGAAAGCAATCTGGAGGTTCCTCAAAAAACTGAACACAAACTAAACTCAGACCTTGCCTTTGACCCAGCCATACCACTCGTAGGCATCTGCTCTGAGCATCATGAACCAGGATATGATAAAGACACCTGCTGGAAGTGGCGCTGTAGCTCAAGTAGTAGAGCGCTCGCCTTGAGCTGAAGAGCTGAGGGACAGCGCCCAGGCCCAGAGTTCAAGCCCCACGACGACCACCACCAACAACAAAATACACATACTGATAAAGACACCTGCACACTCATGTTCATTGCTGCACTATTCACCATAGTATGGAAACAACCCAGATGCTCCAAAGTAGACGAGTGGATCCAAAAAATGTGGTACCTATATACAGTAGAATTTTACACAGACATCAGAAAGAATAATATCATGCCATTTGCAGGGAAACAGATGGAACTAGAACAAATCATGTTAAGAGAGGTAAGCCAAGATCAGACAAACAGTGTATATTCTCTCTGATATGAGGAAGTTAGATCTAAAAATGCAATGGGATATGACCAATTATGCAAGATTCTAGATACTCACATACAGTGGGACCAAAAGAGGATAGTCTTAGAGGGAAGTCACAAAGGTGCAATGCCTATATGCCTTGCCTGTGTGCCATGCCTCTTCCTGTATATGTAATAATATATGTACTGAAACAAAGTCCAAAGATATGGAAACAAGAGACTTTTTAAGATTTGTTTTTTCTTTTTTGGATGATTCTGTATTCTTTATTTTATATATGGTATATTCGTGTGCATATCTGTGGGAGGGTGAGGAGGAGGGCACAGAATCTGAGGTAAAAGGGCAAAAGAGGGCAGCGGTGGACGGTACTGGACATTAATGAAAGTGAATATACAATTGTGGGTGGAAACGAGAGGGAGGGACTGGAAGAAAATGAGAGAACAGATAACACTGTACAAAAGGAAAGGTACTTATTACCTGACACATGTAAGTGTAACCCCTCTGTGTGTCCCCTTTCTAATAACAATAAAGTAAATGTTAAAAAAGTAAAGTAACACCTTCAAAGAGGAGGTAGGCTTTTGACAAGTCAACATTATTAATGATAATTTTTTCTTTTATTTTTTTCTCATTATACAATGTGGCATTCTTCCATCTACGTCCACTTTATGGTAGGTAAGATGACAATGTTGCTTATTTTAATAAATACAGCAGACATGAAAATTATTTATGTAGGAGAAATTTGAATTCTATTCATGAACTTCTCTCTGGTACTGTTTGGGGTGACATGAGATGACTATTAGCTTACCTTAGAGCATAGCAGAGAGGGTGTAAGAAGATTTTTGTTGTTGTTAGTGGTCATGGAGCTTCAAGTCAGAGCCTAAGTGCTGTCCCTGAGCTTTTTTGCTTAAGGCTAACCCTTTCCCACTTTGAGCCACATCACTACTTCTGGTTTTCTGGTGCATAATTGGAGATAAGAGTCTCATGGACTTTCCTGCCCAGTCTGGCTTTGAACTATGATCCTCAGATCTCAGCCTCCTGAGTAGCTAGGATTACGAGTATGAGCCACCAGTGCCCAGCTGTGTAAGAATAATTTAATGACGACTTAGAATTAAGTGGTATAAATTTTGGGTTTGTATTCTATCTTTATTCTCTATGTTGATTGATCTTGGACAATTCCTGATATATCTGAATCTCAGATACGTGAATCTGTTAGATAAGAAAAGCATTCTAAATTGGGATTGATGCACACATTAAACTTTTATATATTTCTGAGCATATAACATATATACATATATATGTTGTGGAGGGTAGTGGAGGGTAGAAGTGGGGGTAGAAGCAGCAGAAATAAGACTGGATTTGGAGCAAGGATTTGTGTAAAATTCTAGATTTCCAAGGGCTAGTTGTGTGTGACCCCCAAGTAAAGTTATCTTACTGTTTTCAACTATTAAAATATTAAAGATATATGCAGTATCCTTTACAAATCTTAGAAGTTGTATGTGTTTATTAATTTATTCATTATCTTTTATTCAGAAAGCTTATTCAAACCATGAAGAATTTTTTTCATTGATCCCATGTAATTTGATTTTGCGGGTCCCACTCTTTAGGAGGTAATCCTAAAAGGATATTTATGCTGAATAATTTAGATTTTATGTAAGATTAAGATGGGGAAAATTAGAGAAAGCATTGCTAAACTTGGTGAAATACTAGGTATCAATTATTTCTACCTAGAGTCCTCAAAAAGCAGACAGCAGCCAATACCCTCAACAGCGTCATTACCATAAACTAGAGACAAGTTTCCCTGGGTTGAAATAGTTGTTTACTTAAAAACACAGCCTCACTGTATGCGTTACTTATGGTTCCTTGTCCATACTGGGCATTTTCAGGTCTCACTTTCTTTGTTCTAATTGTTCTATCAATCAGAAGTGATCATCGTCTTTTGTTTTCCAGTACAAACATCCATTTATGTAGGACCAAGCCAAAACAGCATCTCCTCCAACACAAGGTTAAGCTAGTCATTCTACATGTGGCTTGTCTCTTTTCATGGGATATTTATTTTTCTGCTTTCTTTATAATTTTATACATTTGTTTCTTTCACATGAAATCTTTGAGTACAGGGATTATTCCTATTCATTTTTGTCTTTCCTATAATCTACACTGTATTTAATTGAATAGTAAGTATTTAATCAAAAATTGTTACCTGGAAACAAGCATAATGACTTTGGAGTTTGAAAATGTCTTACATGTACAAGTCGTTATGTCGAAAACGAACTTTACAACTTTGGTGGGGGGGAGGGGGTGCGGGGAGGACTGGGTGGGAGGGCAGGGGGAGGATGGGAAGGGGAAACAAAGGAGGAGGCTACAATGCTTGATAAGAAATGTACTCAGTATCTTGCCCATGTAATTGTAACCCCTCTGTACAGTATTTTCACAATAAAAAAATAAAAAAATAAAATGTCTTACATGTAAAAAAGTCAAAATAGAAACTATGCCATGTTCTTTGTCTGGATTCATATTTTC
Organism: Dipodomys spectabilis; assembly: GCF_019054845.1. Classification (NCBI taxonomy): domain Eukaryota; kingdom Metazoa; phylum Chordata; class Mammalia; order Rodentia; family Heteromyidae; genus Dipodomys; species Dipodomys spectabilis. The sequence continues at coordinate 13,726,812 of NW_024870834.1, read as the reverse complement.
TGCCAGCCTATGACTTCTGGGTGGAGACCCATTTTCTTAAAAATTTATAGCTGAATACTCTTGGAACTGCATCTCTGTAGGAAAATCATAGCTCTTGGAACACAGTTCAAAACTCTTAAACATAGTTTCATTTAACAATGGATCTGAATGCATGTTTACCTCTTTATAGTCTGCCTTTCACATTCTCATAGATGAAAAAGAAAAATAATGAGGATGGGAAAGAAATGGAATGATCATGTGAATCAACTCCTTCATTTCCTAGGTGAGGAAATGGGGGTCATAGCCTTTACATGACTTGGTAAGATTTATGCTGTCAGTTCGTGGTGTACCAGCACAACATGAGGGGAAACTGATTTCTAATTCTCCAGATCAGCATTGATTCTTTGGTTGCTTGTGACTCTTTGCATCATTCCTCATAGAGAACAGTGATACTACCTTTGAGGAATCATTCTGACACATGCGTATTTTCAGGTAGGACTTAGACAGAATCCTTCTTAAGGTAGAAAACTTCTACAGTCCTTAGAGTTATAGTTTAAACATCTTTTCCTGAAAAGTACGTTTTACTCTAAACCTTTTTTTTTTTTTTAGGAAAAGGGACCACTACTACTTTCTTATTACAATAAACATACATTAGAAGGATGGTATTGAGATGAAGTGCGAGTACATTTGTAGCTGTAAGAGTCTGTATCTCTTGACCTGTAGCGGCTCATACCCTCTTTCACTGTAAGGAATATTTTGGTGGGAGAGTTAGAAGTACTGTATTAGGTCAGTCCTTTGTTATAAAGAATATGGTTTCTTATGGCTAGAGAGAAACCCCAAGTTCAAGCTGAAAATTCCCTGCTTTTATCTTTTTTCTACTTCTTTTACCATCTGACCTTTGCTATAGAAATAGCTCTTCAATATTCCAGTGATTACTCTTCCTTCCCTCCCTGTTTTCCTGTTTGCTTCCTTCCTTTCTGCCCTGTCTACTTCCCTGATATATTTCCTTTCCTATGTCTTTCCTTTTCTTTGTCTTTCTTATTATCTCTCTCTTTCCCTCTGTTTCTATCTTCCTCAGTCTTTCCCTGTTCTCTTCCCTGTCTCCATGTCTCTCATTATCTCTCCTTTATATCACTGCAACAGAGTTCTTTTCATTCTATCTTTAAAATACCACATATAGGTCTTGGGAATCTTTTTTTTCCCATAGCTACATCATTGAAATATTATTATTCCGCAGACTGCCAAAGTGTTCCCTTTTGAGAGACATAGATATTATCCGAGATTTTTCTGATATCCTTGTTGTTTAACTGCTATGGCTTGCATAATCAAAGCAGTTGGATTGCTACAAACTGAATATAACTTTCTTCAGGAATTAACTTCATCTTTCTGAGCCTGAGATGCTACAATGTGACCTCCCCTGCTTGAGACATTTCTGGTTTTCAACAAGAGATTCCATCTTCTGAATAATGGTAAGGGCAAGTGGGCCCGCAATGACTTCATCTTGTACCAGAAGCTCGATGTCATATCCTCCAGCTTGTTCCACATATTTCTTTTTTTTTTTTAATGGTACTAGTATTTTCTATAGATGGCATTAGCTGGAGCCAACTCCTCTCGACCTGTCCATTTCCATACCCTGTGTCCCTTTCCAGTCTAAGGAGCCTGAATTCTACATTGATGTGATGTAGTCTCTGCAGAGACTTCAGTCTACATTTTTGGGGGATGTTTGTCATTCTGGTTCCTGGTAATAGTTTTCATTGTTCCAGGTGGCAGGTCAAAGAGACAGTATCTCATTCCTTCCTTTTCTTGAAAACCCTGTGGCATCTGACACTGCTCACTGACCTGACCTTCCTTCTTTTCTTTTTTCCAAAAAAATTATTAATTTACTTTATGGTTGTTATAGAGGTGATATACAGAGGGCTTACGATTACGTAAGTCAGGTAACGAGTTCATTTCCTTTCATAGAGTGTCTTGTGTTCCCGCATTCTCTCCCAGTCCCTTCCGCCCATCTCCAGTGGAGCATAGTTCACTTTCGTCGGTATCCAGTGAGCTCCACTGCTGTACTTTTTCACTCTTTTTCCTCTGGCTCTGTACCCTCCCCCACCCTCGTGATGATACACACTTGAATGTACCATATATAAGGTAAAGAAGACAGAATCATCAAAAACTAAAAACTAAAAAAGAGAAAGAAACAAAGAAAGAAAAAAAGAGGTCTCATTTTTCCATATCTTGGAGTTCATTTCAGTATGTATATATATTTTAAGATAAATATAAAGAGGCATTGTGTTTCTCTCCTAAGAGTATCTTCTTTTGGTCTCACTGTATGTGAGCATCTAGAATCCTGTTAAATTTATCATATCCCAGTGTATTTTAGGTCTAATTTCTGCATATCAAGAACATGCACCATTTGTCTTTCTGAGCTTGACTTACTTTACTTAATATGATTTGTTCTAGTTTCATTCACTTCCCTGCAAATGACATTTTTTATTCTTTCTAATGGTGGTGTATAATTCCATTGTGTATAGGTGCCACATTTTTGGGGTCCACTCCTGGCCTCCCTTCTTGAAGACACGTTTGCTTCCTTCCACAAGGCTTTATTCTCTTGCTTTATCACCAATTTCTGGAAAAAAATTTCCTGCTATTATCTTTTTTGTTGTTGTTAAAATGTTTTTTCTACTCTTTTTTCTTAAGCTTCCAACTCATTATACCCCTTCACAGTTCTTCCTAGGACTTACAAAGACATTTTAAACTCAATAAATTGAGCATAGTCTTTCCTCATTTTCTCCCGCTATGTCTGCTAGTTCTCTGGATTGCATAACCTGACCTCAGTTACAGTTTCTCTGCTGGTTCCTGTGCATGCATGTGTGTGTGTGTGTGTGTGTGTGTGTGTGTGTGTGTGTGTGTGTGTGTGTGTGTGTGTGGATGTGTGTGTGGATGTGTGTGTGTGGTGTGTGTAACTACTGGTTGTCCATCCAGGTATCTATACATCTTTCTTCATTTCTCCTTTTTTTCTCTCTCCCTCCCCTCATTCATTCTATCACCATAAACTTCTTCAATCTGAAATCCATTCCCCAAGACCACCCTGCAATTACCACCCAAGTTCAGACCACTATTATTTCTTACCTCCAGTGATCTCCTCATTTATTTCACAGTCTCAGGTCTTGCTCTCTTTATAAGACTGAGAAGAATAAAACTTTCTAGGAATAGTTAGAAATGTAATAAAACTGTCCAATGTGCTGTCAATCTACTGTTTTGTGACAGGTTGTAAAAAAATAAAGAAACCCCCCCCCCAAAATAAAAAAAAAGATAACCATGAAATTTAAGTAGAAAATACAAAGAAAACCACGCTGAACTGCCAAGTGTTAATGACACTTCAATTATATAACCCTGTGGAGAAAAAGACAGTAATCAGCCCCAAGTAATCTATGTGGCCCTCTGAAACCAGAAAGAATCTTTCTAACTAACAAACTGTTTTCTGTTCCATGTCCTTTGCTGGCTCCTCATAGCCCCAGGATAAATTCTAAGTGTCTTACTTAATTTGGCTTATAAAGGGCTACATGGCTTGGTCCCCTCTTACCACTAGTTTTATCAACCTTTTAGATCCTAGTTAAACTAAACTTCTTCCAAATTCTTTCCAACTTTACCATACTCCTGACATCCTTCTGTGCTCTTTATTGACAATCTGATTGACTAAAATAGTGCTAGTCTGGCAAATGTTTGTCTTCTGACGGGGAAGAGGAGCCTCATTTGCAGCATTTGATGATTTCCATGGTAATTCTTTCACATTGAGTAATATCAGGCTACTCATGCTATGCCACTGAACATGGAACTGGAAGGAGGACACAATGGGCCCTAGAGTATGAGAAGGAGATGTCAGTTACAACACACCACTGAGTAAATCCTTCAATTCCTTCCAATACTGGCTCAGCTGACCCCTTAGGCTAGTCACATAACCTTTCATGTAATACTCTACTTTCTCATGCACAACTCTGACATGGACGCAAGACTCTAAGTCTCTTGGAGCAAGATTTGTGTCTTATTCACCATTCTCCTCTAAACCTTTCACAAAGCTAACATACAGTCATTTTTCAATGAATATTTATGCAATAAATGAGCTAACCAACCACCACCACCACCACCACCAACAATACTAACTCATAGCAAGTACTTACTATGTTGATTTTCATACATTACTTCATTTGATTATTAATATTTGTGACCGTCATTTTGCAGAGTAGAAATATTGAGGCTGAAGGTAGTTAAATAACTTGCTCTCAGTCATATAGTCAAACAATGATGAGACTATTTTCAAATTCATCCTGAACACTTAGCTATCTACATATCTGACTTGTTTTCAATTCAGGGAGAGTACCACAGAAGTAAAGTTCCATTCTTATCACCATGTGCCAGGGGTATAAAAACAAAATAATCTGCTGGTGGAGTTCATAGTAACCATTTGGCTGTTTTTCCCCCCTGTAGACTTTGAAAGACTTGCACTATAAGAAACTCACATTCTCACATTTATTATGTGTCTATTGTAAGGACAAGGTCTTTGTTTAAATTGGTATTTTTCTGTGTGGAAGAGGTTCCTATTTTTCCATAATTGACCAATTTACTTAATCTTTTATTAATATTTACGAATATAGGCTCATTTATTTCAGACCTTGGTTTATAATCTAAGACATCTCTATTTTGTTGCTCAAATTATTCCATGTTGGATCATTAGAGATGAAATTGTTTGAATTAATACCTAGATCCCTTCAACATGGCACATCAAATCACTGCCTTATATATTTATTACGGTTGTTCTAGAATCAGCTATTCCTCTCTTGAGCCTTTATTCTTTTTATCAAAGAATGATATTGGAAATTAAGACTTGAGTGTTGTATGTGCTTGTTGTTTGTGAGATGTCAATGCTTTTAGGCTCTCAATGGGCAGATCAAGGAAATAGATAAGCATATGCTAATTTCTATACTTTCATACTGTGAATATTTCTTTTTCTTAATTGTGAAAATACCATACAGAGGGGGTACAATTACATGGGAAAAGTAATGAGTACATTTCTTATCAAGCATTGTTGCCTCCTCCTTTGTTTCCCCTTCCCATCCCTTCCCATCCTCCCTCCCACCCCCATGACCTCCCTCCTCACCCCCCCCCAGGCCAAAGTTGTAAAGTTCATTTTTGACATAAACATCTTGTACATCTCATTGGTGCAATGGGTCCACCTGTATCCCTATTTAAACAATTTGTTTTTTCCCTTCCCCTCTACAAATTATACCAACATCAAATACAATGAAAACAGGGGTTATACCATGGGGGAGGGACATACAAAGCAACAAAGAAATATCTTTTTTTTGGGTCCAGTTGTGGGGCCTGAACTCTGGGCCTGGGCGCTGTCCCTCAGCTCTTCAGCTCAAGACTAGCGCTCTACCACTTGAGCCACAGTGCCACTTCCGGCTTTTTTTTTTCTTTTTGTTTATGTGGTGCTGGGGAATCGAACCCAGGGCTTCAGGCATGCAAGGCAAGCGCTCTACTACTGAGCCACCTTCCCAGCCCAACAAAGAAATATCTTATAAATATGTTAGGCACAGTAGCAAGAAAGAAAAAAACATTTGAGTCCTTAACTTGGTGTTCACATACTGTGAATATTTTTATATGTAAACTTTTGTACCTATTTAAAGCGAAATATAAGTTCATGTTAGTGTCTTAGATTCTAATCTGTTAGCTTACTAGTCATTTCAGCTACCACCCTTTGTTTTGTGACCTCACACTCCAATAATAACAAACCTGGCTCTCACTAACCACTCTCAGTTCCTTAGTTTTTAAAATTTTAGTATAAGATATAGGGGTTCCAAAACTGTCCATTTATACCCTCATGGAAACAATTTTACTGATAGTACACAGCTTATGTATATATTTTTTTTCTTCAAGCCTTACTTCTCTCTCACGTTGAGAAAGCGTATTTTCTTCACCTCCTTAATCAATATGCATTATTAATTTAAAACTCATCTGTGTCTTTGTAGTAGATTTGATATTTTATTCCATTCATCTCTGTATATTATTACGTTGAATGTATTTGTAGGTACCACAGCCCAAATATTCAATTATTGGAGGACATTGTTGCTGCTTATAGTTGTAGGAATTGGAATCCTGAATTTCCAGTGGGTTTTAAAAATAATTATGAATCACTGGAATGGAAAGCATTCAACACTGAGCAAATTTGAGTACACCATAACTTTTTAATGATAATAGAAAAAGTAAACATAATTTGGAGCATAAAGATTATATATGCAGTATCCTTTCAATCATATAAAATATGAATATGTTTTTGATATTAAGAATGAAATATAGGTGATTAAAAATGGTTAATAGATACTCTTTAAGTAGTTTTCCATAGTTTTAATTCTTTTTTTTAAACTTTTGTAATTAGAAAAAAACCCAAATCATTTATAAAATATGAATGATGTTCTAGATGCTGGAGGGGATTTCAGTTATATGTATTGAGAGTTTTTTTTTAAGTTTCCTCTTCTTTTCCCCATTCTTGAAGATTGCTTTTAACAATGAATTCTTCATGGTTCCTTTTTACTTTTCTGGATCTCGAAAATCTTTAAGGGTTTTAATGCAATTTTATTTTTATACCTTCCTGTGTATCTCAAATTCTTGATTTCCCCAAAACCATAAAACATTTGGGATATGTGGTGGTAAGGATCTTCATTTTCTAAAATGCCTTGCCTACAACATTTTTACACACAATTATTATCATTCTCCTCATTCTAGATGTTATAGGGCTTCCAATCCATTTTATTTTAAAGTATTTTTGAGGATTATTTTTTGTAGTTATAGATAATGAAGAGAACATAAGGGCTAATGGCCACTACCATTTCTAAAACAGTAGGGTGAAAAAGAAACAAAATGGATGTATGTAAATATACATTACTACATTGCAAAATATAACTGTTTTAGTTATCTCAGCTAGCTAAATATTTCCGTCAAGGAAAAACTATTGAAGAAAGTCAGTTTAGCATTGGTAATGGATGGTTACAAGAATAATAGAAAGTAACATGTTTAAGGAGCTCTTAAATTTCCATTCCTGTTCCAAATATGTTTGATATTGTGCTTTACTTTCAGGGAACAATGGTACAAGCTTTAGCAAAACCTTACTTTTTTTGAATATTAGAAATGCATTATTTTTCAGCAACGATTAAAACTTGAGTCTTAAGACTTCTTCACTGTCAGTGCTAGTAACACTGGTAAAACGTTTGTATTAATTTCAACTTGTACCCCCTAACCACGTTGGAAGTTCTGCAATTGATGAAAATGTATACAACCAGTCAGCTGTCAACACCTGGGCTCTGTCCTTGTCAGATTTATTTTCAAAGAAACACCTTTGAAATAAAGATAGAATCACATGCCAATAGCATTTAAAATGGTTCTTGCCACATTCTGACTCAGCAGTGCTTTCCCACAAAGGCTAATTTTTCTGGAAACTGTGGCTCCAAACCAGTGGGAGTTGGTTAAATTTTTGGAGGTTCTATCTGTGTTGCAGGAAATATGTTAATGAATTTTGGTGGGTGAAAATTATCCTGTTCATCTGTCCATTCCAGGATTTCATAGTCGAGGTAGGAACACAGTGTTCTGCAAAACTATGCAACAAATGATATTTCAGAGATAAGAAATTCAAAGGAGACGGATGTCCCAATATATTTCTCTTATTCTTATCTTTCATTTCTAACTCTTTTTCTCCTCTTTTTTTTTCTTACATGAAAGAAGACTTTGTTTTGATTTTTGAAGTTCAACACAGAATTTCTGATCATAGAGCTTTACCAGTATTTTACAATGTTCTACAAATCATGCTGCATGGTCTTATTGTCACCATTTTTGAGGAAGTGGAAGTACTAAGGATGATCCACTAGAACCATTTGCAAATGCTTATCTGTACAATTTCATATATTATTTATAGTTGATGGAGAGGACTTGGGGTGACATAGATGATTTGGAGACTGCTAAGAGTTTGGGTCATTTTAAAACAAAACATTGAGAAGTTCATGATATTGGTTTTGAAGAAAGACATCTAAATTTCATAGTCTGGAGTCCAGACATTTGTTAGGAGGAAAGAGATTAAGCTTCAAGTAATGATAGCCATTTCTGCTTTGTGGAATAAGCTCCCTAGTTCTAGGCACAAGCATTGTGCATTTGGTGTTTGCTTAGAAGCTTAGAAAGAACATACTACACAAAAACATTGACTAAATATTACCCAATGTGTTCAGAAACATGAGATTATGCTCGAAGTGAATGACTGTGCAGAATACTCTTTAGATATTTTCATTATTATTATTATTATTATTTTGATCTTTTATAGCTTTTTTTCCCCCCCAGAACTGAGGACTGAACTCAGGGCCTTGCACTTGCCTGGCAGGCAGTCTTCCGCTGAGCTAAACCCCCAGCTCCTCTTTAGATATTTTCTGTTGGTGATAAAAGACCAGGATTCAAGTTAGTAGGTTTACATGCTTAAACAATATCAAACAGTAGATGGTTATGTAGGAAATATATTCAGAAGGCAGACATGCATGTCAGGTCATGTTATGGAGATATCCAATTACAATTTTGATATGCCTTATTTCCACTGTTATGCAACGACAAATACTGAGATTTGGTCTAAGCAAGAAATCCTATCATGATTCCAGCTGTGCTTTTACAGGGAGTCTTTAAGGATTCTGAATTCTAACAGTTAAAGTGAGGGCCATTCTCTAGGTCTCATATGGCATTTTCTCACAGTAACAGTACTAGAGATATGGAAGTAGAAAGTGGAGATTCTTAGTCATGAGATTAATCTGGTTTGGACTAGGAATGTGGCTTAGTGGTAGAGTGCATGCCTAGCATGTATGAAGCCCTGGGTTCTATTCCTCAGTGCCACATAAACAGAAAAAGCTGGAAATGGTGCTGGGGCTCATGTGGCAGAGTGCTAGCCTTGAGCAAAAGAAGCTCAGGGACAGTGCCCAGGCCTTGAGTTCAAGCCCCAAAACTGGCAAAAAAAAAAAAAAAGAAAAAGAAAAAAAGAAAAAAAGAGATTAATCTGGTTTATGCATAAGTTGGTGCCTCCCTTAAGCTCCTGTTATGCAAATTTAAGCACATAATGTCAAAGTATAATAGATTCTATTTAAAAAGTATGATTGCATTTCAGACAATCATAACATTTGCTACATTATTTTCTTTTTAAGATTTTCAAAAACTCACTCAACATTATAAGAAAGAATTTCCTTGGGAAGAAACAAACTCTATTATTACTCATGATGCCATATTCAAATCAACAACTCTTTGCTGCTGAATTCTTTGTAGACTTTGAACTTGACATAGAGTTTTCATGATTTGGTTCCTATTTACCTCTCTAGCCTCATGGTTTGCCACCTCTGATCCTTACCATTCCCTCACGTACCACTGTCCTGCAGTATTTTTACATTTGTTTCTGGATAGTTCTGAATTATGGTTTCTTTTTCACATCTTCATGGTAGAATTGCCATTTCCTCTGCTGGAATCTGTAGCCATATGTTTTCTCTCCAGAGCAATTCTTGTTGGGTTCTTAGTCTGTGGGTCCTCTGCCATTGTATCATATCCGCTAGACTGGTGCCTTCCAGTCTATGGAGTGGGTTTGTTTCCTTTTATATATCATATACTAGCTGAAACATGTTAGATGACAGTTGATAAAATAGATACCTTAAATTGACAAACTCTTGAAAATTTGCTTTGAATTCGTTTATTATTTAATATGATGAAGACTATTGTCTTGATAACATTTAATAACATTTGATAATAATGTCTTATAGTACATTATTAGTTTACATATCATATATAGTTGTACCCTTTATGTATATAAATATATATCTATAGTGTTATAGATATGTAAATATAAAAATATATAAATATATAGAAATACAAAAATAATTGAAGACTTAGAAACATGTTTCTTATGTCTCTTATGTTTGTCCCATGGTACTGCAGAACCATGTTTTAAATCTCCAGCATATCATTTGTTAGTGTTCTGAGTATATTATAATTCCAAAAAAGCCTGTTTTGAGATCATACTATCTGGAATATAACAATATAATACTCCATGCAATACCCAGCATTTTGTTAATACATGTTACTTACTCAGTTAAGTACTGATTGAGAATTCAAATTTTAAAATAAAAGAGATAAAAATAAAAAAGCACACTAATGGTAAAAAATGTTTATACATTATTTAAATGCTTAGACAGAGACATTCTATAATGAAAAATGTTCTCTACCTACCTTTGAGTCTGTTTATTCTCTCTCTGAAAATTTATGGAGAATTGGGAATTCTAAGGTTTTAGTCTTGAATTTACAATGTGAGAAAAACAAATACAGGACTGTAATGTGGCTCCACTCAGAGATGAACAAAATAAACCAATTATTTAAGCCAAGAACTAATCTAGAGCAAATAAAAATGAAAAAGGATGCATCTCTTATGTTGAAGAAGTTGTGTTTGACTTGGAAACTGGAATTTGAACAGAAGTCAGTACCATTGTTGTTTACAAATGGAAGGGAAATTGGGTCTAAAGAAAATGAGACAATATGGAAAAAGTGTGTGGGGAAACCCCCAACAATTAATTCTGAGGTTCTGTGGTTTGATACTACTTTTTATCTCTCTATGCATCACCTAATGCAGTGGTGTGAATCTGCTTTGTTCTCCTAACTCCGTGTTGCTTCCCTCTCAGCCCAATCTTTTTTTTTTTTATTGTAAAGATACTATACAGAGGGTTACAGTTACATGAGTGAGGTAATGAGTACACTTCCTCTTGAACATTGTTTCCCCCTCCATTGTTTTCCCCCTACCATCCCCTCCCTCCCTACCTTCCCCGAGGTTCTTTTTTTTTTTTTTTGATTGTGATTAAGTGATTACATAATTTCCGGAATTTCACAGTATTGTGGAATAATGATGCTCATTTAAAGTCACAAGTTCATTCTAACTTTCCTGGAGCAAATTGTCTATCACAGTCTGTAACATATAACGGTGTTCACATGTTATACACCATACATGTGATCAGCAGCATGGGGATATTTAGTAGTGGTTCGACCAGATGAGTGGGAGTTCTTTGTTTCTTAAGTCCTGTTAGTTTTGTCGTATCACCTAACATTTTGGATTTAGCATCCACTTATCAGGGAGACCATGTACCGTTTGTCTCTTCGCTCTTGGCTTACCTCGTTCAACATGATTCTTTCTAGCTCCACCCATTTCCCTGCAAATGCCATTATTTTGTCATTTCTAATGGCTGCATAATATTCCATTGTGTATAGATACCACAATTTTTGGATCCATTCATCTGTGGTGGGGCATCTGGGTTGTTTCCATATCCTAGCTATTGTGAACAGTGCTGCAATAAACATGGAGGTGCACGTGTCCTTGTATATTGGTTCCTGTTGTTCAGGGTAGATGCCTAGAAGTGGTATGACTGGGTCATAAGGGAGGTCAATCTTTAGCTTTCTAAGGACCCTCCAGACTGCTTTCCAAAGTGGGTGTATAAGTGTACATTCCCACCAGCAGTGTAATAGGGTTCCTCTTTCTCCACATCCCCTCCAGCATTTGTCATTGGCTGATTTGTGGATGTGGGACTTGGGGTAACAGCCCAATCTTTTTATATCTCCAAAGACCCTATATGAAGGACTTGCCTAAGGATTGACACCCACTCTGTGTTCCCAGTTGCATACAGATACCAGGAAGCACCGAAGATACATGCAGACTGCCTGATGCAGGCAGGGCAGTCCACCTAAGACTAGATGTAAACAGTCCATGGTGGGCCTAACTGAAAAGCCCCCACCTCCCTAGACCTAACGGCGTTTTCATTAACCTCTGGCTCCTTGTGCAGACCCCATACAAACTAACTCCGGCCCCAGCTCTTCACACAGTCTCCAAGTTCGTGGGCAGACTGTGCCCCTTGCTGCTCTATCTCAATAAACAGTCCTTGCCTGTGGAAGACTGAGTCTGGCCTGTTTCCTTCCTTTCTCCTCCATGTTCCTGATGGAGGCTATTAAAGGAACTGCCTCTCCCCTCTTGGCCCAATCTTTTTATGTATCTAAAGATGGTTTGAAGGAATGAGTCCTGCCTTATTCCCCAGGGTCAAGCAAAGCGCCAGGTGTGTGCTGGCATGCATGTCCACAGGCAGATCATTCTGACCTTGGTTCCCCCACACGCAGCTTCCGTTGTGGGTCTGGCCAAGGACATTGCCCTTGGTCCCCAGGAGACCATAGCTCATTTTTTTATTCTCTGCATCCTTGTTAAGATCTAGAGAAGCCCACCCCCAAACCCAGTCCCTTGCACAACCTCCAAACCTGCAGGAAGGCCCGTGCCCCTCACTGCTCCTCAATAAACAGTCCTTGTCTGTTGACAATGGAGTCTGGCCTATTCTTTTTCTGTTCTCCCTCATTTTCCCAACAGATAAAACTTTAATTTGAGGATAACTTCATATGTGTATGTTTATGCTAGAAAAAAAGTGACAAATATTACTATCCTAGTTCCTAAGATGTACTATGACCAAAGATGAGGGAGTTTGAATGTTGAGGGAGAAATCTCACGAATATTTGGTAGGTTATATTAGAGCTCCCAAAGATGCTCTATTGATTTTCCTCTGTAATATGTGGGTTTTCCATATGCACCAAATTGCAGAAAGCATCACTCTTGATGATGCCAGGATATGTTAAGAATGTATATGTGTGTGTGTGTGTGTGTGTGTGTGTGTAGTGTTAAATCACACATATCACACACACATAGACATTGGGTAACTCTAAAAGCCTTTTCCCTATGTTATAAACATCTGCCATTTTGAAAAAAACATCTCTCATTTTGTGTTTGGAGCAACATAAAACAAATCTAATTCTCTTACTTAACAGAATTTCAGAGATATGGATGCATTTCAACTTCTATATTCTTTCAGTCGCCTTGACGCTCAGGAATCAGTGTGTCTCTTACTCAGGAGATGATCTTCTTAGATACTCTCCACTTGACTTCATAGAATTAACCTTTTCTCTCATTTCATTCAAATTATAATTCACAGTACTTAGGCACTTGTTAATTTCCTTCCTAAAGAAACTTATTTCCTTCTCAATGAAAATTTAAATGTTTTTGACCTGAAGAGAGTTCTTTTTTCTTTTTTGTTTTACCAGCAGTAAGTTCTTCCTGGAGAATTTCTTTTTTCAATGTTGTAATCTTCTAATATGTTCCCAAATTCTACCTATTTGAGATTTCTGGCAAGGGATGTGCTGTCTTGGGTATCCTAAGGTAATAAAGGCACTGCTTCCTGGAAAAATGCATTCCCACTGTCTTCTAGCTGGTGAAATCTGAAGAGAGTGAGGAGATGGTTATCTACTGAATGGTTTATCAGTGAACATAAATATTTCATCCAGATGACAATAATCATGACAAATGGATCTTGGCAGGTGCTGCGAGTTTCCAACGTGCCCCAAGAACAGCATGGGAGATGGCACCCACTTCTTATCATTTTCTTTTTAAATTGAGCCTTTTCATAAATTTAGCTGAAGAAATGACTACATTATTTTAAAACCATTGGAATCATTTGAATATTCGGGATACTATCTTAACTTTTTTTTCCTCCTAAGTGGTAGAATATTTTCATTAAGCCTCTTGCTAAAACTGGAATCCTTTGTGACATTGGACTTTTATGTATAGCCATTAATAAAGATGCCACCTACGAGGGCTAATGACACCGAATGAAGAAGTAAGGATTAGGAATAAGTAAACTTAGAAACTGTTTGATTCCCGCTGTCATGCAAATGTCCTTGATAATGAACAAAGGGGCATGAAATTACAGTTCACAGGGCTGTATAGAAACAGAATTGTTCCTATAGAGAATGCTTTCTAAAGGTTCCCCCAGGCTATACAGCTCTTTAAATCAGCAAGCCATTTTTTATTTTCAACCACAAAGTGGAAAAAAAAAAGTACCTCCTTTTCTCTTATTCTCTTTCAAGAAATCCAAACTGTTAAGTATTGTGGAGTCACCTAATCTCCTTTGAAGAGGAAAATGTCATCCCTTTGTACCATGAATGTTGAAGATTTATGAAGGGGAAAAAAAGTAAGAGTAGAGGAAATGGATCATAACAGCATTGGATTTAATATTTTCTTCATTTTACAGTGCTCTGCCTTGCTTGACATGTTTACTTTACAAACACTTATATTCCTGGCTCTGAGTCACTCTCTGAACACCATGGTGCATAATTAATGTCAAGGTGGAAGGCGATTATGCTACAAATGCTGCTCCCTGGGCTCTGAAAAGCATTTTTAAAGCCAATTTAGGTCACACGTGGTTCAGTCTCTTAGAAATCTTTCTTAATTGTTCATCTAAAGAGAATGCCTCAGGGTGTTTGTGAACACACATTCCAATGGGCTGTGGATCCTGGGTGTGTGATTTGACAGGGAGGAATAGGATGTCTTCCAGGGTGTGCTGGAGGACCTCAAGAAGGTTCTTTTTTTAAAAAGCTTCATAGAACTATAAACAAATCGAGAGACCAAAGCACAACTTAGCTAAAATGTGTATGACAAATTGTGCTTTGATTTAAAGAAGGAAAACATTCGTGGTCTCCTCACTCCAGTAACTTCTGAGGTTCACCTAGTTTGGAACATGTCAGACTAGGAGCCAGAGACAAAATGCATTTTATGAGGGCCATTTCTTTTTATGTTCAGTCATCATCGCTGCTCTTTCTTGACTGGTGAGGGGCTAGCCTGACAGATCCTGCAGCCTCATACAATGAAGTCAATACAATGGAAAGATCTCAAGCTTCTCTTCATCTGTAAGCCTGGAGCCTGAACATGTGCTATTCCATGGGTGACCTTTGGTGTTCTTGGTGGCAGATGTTTATTCAGATTTATCTTTAGCCCGGGGACTAAACCAAGTTAAATTAGGAATTAGACGTCACCTTCTTCCTTTCATTCTTTCATCTCTACTTCCCAACGTCATTATATAACCCATAGCATATTGCCACACATATTTGGAAAGTAAAACATCTCTTACATATAAAATCACTGTGTTGAATTGGTTAATAAAGACTGGGATTCTGCTACAGAGAGTTGATAAGGGTTCTCAGGTGTAACCTATATAGGAGAGAGAGGGAAGCAGGAGAGTATGGGGGAGAATGGCTGAAATGTAGGTTCTCTTCAAGTTCCCCCTTGAAAGATTCTCCAGGAAGTCCTGGTCATGGTACATGCTTATCTCTCCTGAAGCACAGATACATTTTATATTCCAACATCAGGCAATTGTTCCTCATGAGCTGCTCCCAAAAGGCGAGCAAAACCTCTCAAACATAACATAGGTGTGTGCGTGCACATGTGTGCATGTATGTGTGTGTTTGGATGTGTGTCAGTGTGTGTGTGTGTGTGTGTGTGTATCTCCAGGATCGTATCTGGATCCTGGAGACAAGTCTCCTAAGAAGAATGCTGCCCTCTAGCAGCCAAACTCAGAGCAATTAGGGGATGGAAGCTTTGTCAGTAAAAACTAAATGCTAATAAGTGCACCAATACTGCTCTTAGACAATGCACATTGAAAAATTCTATCTTGTTTAGCAAGATAGAATTAGGGCAGCCCAAGACCTATTATAGATGAACTAACCACTGTGCGAAAACAATGATTGGAGACAGAGGATGGGAGTCAGCAAATATATACTGTAAGGGGATTGGGAATAAATATTGTATACCTTGTGGGTCAGACAGTCTTTGATGTAACTGTTCAGCTCTGCTCTCAGCATTAAAGCAATAATAGAGACAATGTATAACTAATGGGGAATGCTGCATTCCAATAAAACTTTGTTTACCAAATCATTGTGCTAGATTTAGCCTTATGGACTGTAGTTTGCTGACTCTTGACCTAGGGGAATTAAGCAGAGCATTATAATCAATGCTCTTAATTTACATAGCCTTCAAAAATAACGTGCATTTTTTTCAAAGCTCATAACCTATATTTTTTCCATTTTGACTAAGAGTGTGGGCTTTTCTGTTACATTGGGCAGGATTCTGATCTTGTCACTCTCTAGGCCATTCTGAAGATGGAATGTGTCTAATGTACTTATAATATAATATGGCATCTGTTATGTAGTAAGTGCTTAATAAATGGTACTTTGTTACCATTGTTGTTCTTTCCTGTGGAATATCGTTTTATAGTTATATCTCTGACAACCTCAGTATTTTTGTTGTGTTTAATTTACTTTTAAGAGATTAAAGGATTGGTAACTAAATTTTGCAAAAGAAATGTGTTTTTTGTTATAACAAGTTGATCCACGATCAAGACACATGCTTTCTGGTTTTCCAGTTTCTCCTTTCTCTTGCTCCACTGAGATAGATGAAATAAATATACACAAAACCAGTTCTCACCTGGAGACAGAATTCATACTGTGGAAGAAATAAACTGTATCAGAGTCTGGTAGACAACTGGGCCTATAAATGGCTCCTATCTGCTATAATAAAAAAATTATCAGAGGGGAAAAATGAGAATGACATGTGATAATATCTTATCTTGGTCCCTCCTGTCATGTCAACTTGCCTTCCTCACTTCCTGAATGCCTGAGTGAGGTTTGAACATCATTTAGTATAAGTCAAAGCCATTTTCACTTGTTTCATTTTACCTTCCAATAAAGGATCGAGGTAAGCCTCGGATTGGAGGCTTAAAACAGGGCTGTCTCATCGTGTTCCTCAGGCAGGAAAAAAAAATGCAAGCAATTTTTCCCCCTTGTCTCTAAAGAGCCTGTGGAGTTGGCTTCTTTTCTAGACAAGAAGCTGGAAGGCCCAACCTGACTGATGTAGATTCATTGAGGACGTGTACTCCTCAGAGGTGAGCAATCCATCATGACTCACTTGCTGGGCTTTCTCTTCCCAGACAACTACATAATGTCCAAGTTGAACATACAATTGCGTCTCAGCCCAGGGGAAACAAATGGCACCCCTTCGGTAGATTAAATCGATTGGGCCATCCAAGGGAATCTGTTTTACGGAATCATTTGGCTTACTGAACAGCCTCATATTACAGATAAATAAAATCCTATGGCAGAGGATCCGAATCTGCTTTTTAGTTATTTTCTTTTCCAGAAGTACAGTCTCTGTGGCCAGGAAAAGTTTGTTCAGCATCATAGGTTAATGGGGGATGCTGGACTTTAAGAACATACCACTAGCCTGAGAGTACCCTCTGCTTTGTAAATGAATCTCCAAGTCCTTCATCAGGGCTGTGAGCACCTTATTGCCATGCCTCTTCTGTATGCTGCCAGCCATATTAGCTTTCTGTTGTCTTGCAAGTGTGTGCCTCATTTGTGTAGCACTCCAGGGATATTGCACTCATTCTCTTGCCTTGCAACGTATTTTCTCCTAATCTTCACAAGACTGGCTCTTATTGAGCATTGATTTAGCTTTCTTGGAAGGTTCATTGCTAAAAATGCCCTCTAAAAAGGCACACTCTGATCCATTGTTCTATATCTCTTCATTATGTAAGACTTATTTGCTGGTTGTTTTTGTGTATTGTTTGATTCTTCCCTTCCAAAGTAAAAGTCTCATGAGACCACTGTTCTTTCTGTGTCCTTAGCATTTAGAATAATGCCTGAAAGAAGACAATGCTTAATATTTGGTAGAAGAATAAATAATGAATCTGATCATTTGGAACATGTTCAAAACGAATCCTGTAAGAACTGGAAATTTTCATACCTTTTTTGAATTTTAATTTTCCCAAAATGAAGAGACCTGCAATATTTGTGTATTTGTATATTATGATTCTGTGGAGATTTTTTTTCTTTTCACTAACATCACCTTTTGCTAACTATACAAAAACAAAGGTCATAATATTGGGATGATGATTTCGTGCTCTTTGTCTTTCCCAATGAATACATACCAAATAACATACTGATTCCCTCAATCCTGTGATGTGATATCACAAAAAGCCTGTTTATTTTCAAGCTGTATAAACATAATTCAAATGAATAGTTAGAGATGAAAGTGGAACAACTGAACCCTAAAGCCCTGTGACATGCAATACAAATATTAATTTTTCCCTATTGCCAGTAGATTATTTTCCCCACAGAAGTGGCCCTTAATTAAGAGTGAACTATGCATGACATGACCTCTAGAATCTATGTCAATAACACTTAAGAAATGCCAACATCAGATGTGATTTTGTTATTTATGATAGAAAATTTTTCCTAACATCCATATTCAACACAGATTACTAGTAGGCCCTGTCACTTATTGTGAAAACTACTCTTTTTTTTTTTTTTGCCAGTCCTGGGGCTTGAACTCAGAGCTTGGGCACTGTCCCTGAGCTTCTTCAGCTCAAGGTTAGCATTCTACCACTTAAGCCATAGTGACACTTTTGGCTTTTTATGTTTATGTGGTACTAAGGAATCAAACCCAGGGCTTCATGCATGCTAGCCAAGCACTCTACCACTAAGCCACATTCCCAGTCCAAGACTATACTCTTAACAGTAGGATCTTGAATTCCTCCTCCTAGAAGGTTGCAGTTACCTTGTTCATTTCCTTGTTTCGGTGCTGTAATCATAGCTGTCAGGTGATGATTGGTATTATGCTTCTCATTCTATGCACATAGCAGTGTGCATCATTTTAAAAACAAAATGCATTTTGATCAGTATATTTCATTGCTAAAAGATGTTAAGAATCTATTATACCCAATAACTTGGTGAGACAAAAGTATTAGATACATACCTTCATGAATTAGATTCTTGCCCTAATTAATATTCTGCACAGCATTCATTCTCCTTTTGTACCAGTTCCTCATTATTTTTTATGTGATTACCACTGTTGCATTGCCTGTTCTTTGGGAGGGGAGGAGCTTTACATCAATTGTTCCATGTTTTTCTATCTGATAGAAACTGTGTGATCCAACTTAATCTGTGGTAATCCTGTATGGAACTAGGTTTTGGGTATAGGGACACAAAGAAGGAGAGACAGTTTCGTGAACTATTTTGGAAGCAGAGGCTCTTTGAGAACTTCCTACTGTGTATACACTCCGCATTAACAGATTTTAAGCCTTGTCCTTTACCCTTCCAGCATGGATACATTTCCTTTATGCTTGTGTTAGTCATAGCTGTTTCTGTTGCTGTACTGAACATTCCCCATTAGATACGCAAGTGCTCATCCTATTGTTTCTGGTCCTAGTGGGTATAAACCTGAATTGTTTTAGATTTGTTACTGGTGTAGATGGATTTCCCAAAAGATTAAGTATTCATCTGAAGCCTGGGCTGTCACTGAGAATTTGGTAGCAATGCTCTTTTCTGAAGAGCTTTCATTTTTATATTGTTAAGTTTGACTTTCTTTGACTCATACGGTCCCCACATCCTGAGTCTAGGACTAAAGCCATTATTATTATTTCTTTTTCTTTTGCCTAATCTTAAAATCTTCTTATAATACTCATTTTTTTTCAAGTGGAATTCCTGGGGTTTATCCAACCTTCTCTATTGTCTGCTGTAACAGGGATTGAAATGAATGATTATTCAGAACTTTTCCTACCACCTTGGTAGAGATTTTTGAAAACTGAGTACTTGTTTCCAAGTCTCTCCTTCCCTGATGAAGAATTAAAAAAATAATTTACAAGAGGCCTAGAGGCTAGATGGGGACTCAGCTCTATTGAGGTAGATCCAGGACCTTATTCCCAAATTCTCTCCCTCCATGGCTTTAACCACTTAGCAATGCGGTGTTGCCTTCTTTCTCACTCATGCATACGGTTCATGGAATATGCTGGTGTCTACCATAGCCAGACTCTGACACTGGCAAATTCCACAATGTATTCTAGATCTGGGACTATTTGGGAACACTGGACAAGAACCAGCAGTAGCATCTGTTTTAGAAAATCATGTCTCTCCCCTCCATTGTTCTGTTTCCTGTTGGCAGATGAACACATTCCCCTTTGACAGTTTCATTTGGCTCCTTTAAAGCCTTACTAATTCTCCAATTGCCATCTGGATACTTTCCTATTGTTATCAAGTGGCTTTTTACCATTGTTGCTTTTCTTCTTTTTCCCCCTTTATGAATTCATACTTTACCTCTGTCGCCTTGTTATCTCTGGCTCATATTTGAGCAGTGTTTATGCTCAGTGCATAGTCTCATCCTAACGTTTCTTTTTATGTATTTTGTGTGTATTATGGTAAAACCTTCCACTCTTATAATCGCATTGGAAATATTTAATACCACTCTTTATAACCTGAGCACGCTTTGGTTATTCTTCTCACATTTCAGGCCTCAGTAGTTGCTGTAAGTTCCCTGTTGTATTACAACAGCCTGGTCAGACACTCAATCCTCGTATCCACTGGGATATCACATATTGCTAAGGTCAGAATTTTCCTTTCTGTGAAATTACGCTGTTTTACTCTTTAAGATATATTGTGTGCTTAGCATACAGGCTCAGAAAGAAAATACCATACTCAAGTAACTTATTTCCCTTACTTGAAAATATTCACAGGTCTACAGGGATGACTTGCAGATTTTCCAACTCATCCAGAGAGTCAATGAATAGGGTGCTTAAAATTCTGGTTTCTGCACTGTATCTTTCTTACCCTGGGGTCATGTCTAACAGTACATACAACACATTTGTCTTTGTATAGTGTACATTTCTGTTTTCAGAGAGTACAACGGGCATTTCAAATCAAGCAAATGGAATACTTCCATAGAGTGTTTCCAACAACTTGATTTAATCCAACATAATTTTCATCTTCATAGCTCTGAGGAAAGAATTGTGCTTCTTCTCAACTCCATATAACTATTCCCGTAATAAAGGTTGGACAGCACTGTTTTCTTGGAAGTGATGGGAGGAGGTCAATGAAGTTTCTAAAATATGTTTAATCCCATGAGGGCATTCAACCCTAAAATAGTAATAATCTCACTTTCTCCTTCCTAGAATTAATTTCTCCCTCCTTCTCTGATCCTAGGTTATAGTAAGCTCTTACGTTGATTGCTTTTTTGAAGTCCCTGTCCCAGGACTCATATAGATCTCAACTTTCCTCTGTGTGCAAATGGCTCACTCCTCTGAACTGTGTGTGTGTATGTGTGTATGTATATATATATATATTTTTTTTTTTTGGGTCAGTTGTGGGACCTGAACACTGGACCTGGGCACTGTCCCTCAGCTCTTCAGCCTTGAGCTGAAGAGCTCAAGGTTCTACCACTTGAGTCATACCACTTTTGGCTTTTTCTGCTTATGTGGTGCTGAGGAATTGAACCCAGGGCCTCATGCATGCAAGGCAAACACTCTACCACTGAGCCACCATCTCAGCCCTCTGAAGTGTATTAATGCTCCAGCTTCATCATATCCTGTTTATTCCTGGATGGTTTATGGTGGCCTCCTGCTCTCATCATTCTACTAACACTCTAGGAAAGAGTAGTTAAGTCTGCCAAGAGTTGGGACTGACATTTGATGGTTGACTTACGTGGGCTAGGAAGGGCATATCATAAAGAGAAAAGGGCAAGAACAGAAACTTGGAAGAAAGACTGTCAGGATCCAGTTAGTGACATTTGGATGAACTTTTAAATTTAGAGAAAGTTGAAAACAAAAATCTTGCTTGTAACATGGGGGAAAAGGAGTTGATATCCTTACAATTCCTCTGATACCTTTTCCCTTGATTTTTCCCATTGCCCCAGTTATGATTTGAATTCCCACTTCCATACTTCATGAGTATGGCTCTAAACTGCTAGAAGACTACCTTTTAGGTATCTCTTTGTTATATGTGGAACTCCCACTCACTATCCCTCTGGCTTAATGATTCTGCTATACATTCCCTCATAGTAGCTTTCCTCTCCTTTACAAATGTGATGGCTTGTCTCTCCTCAGTATGCAGCCTGGAAGAATATTTCCTATTTGTGAGACACTTGTACATGGAGTTTGATTTTCTTTTGGGACTACAAAAATAATATGTGCATGGACACTAAAATAAAATTGGAAGAATCACTTCTGAATAGTGCTGTGATTTGGTGTGGCTTGAGTATGTCTCCTGAAGGTTCATGTATCAGGAACATGGCCTTCCATTTAATGATGAAGAATGGTTCAATGAATAAGTGCATGACGTCTTACATCACATTTCTAACTTGAGTGATGGGAAAGGTGGAATCACATTTCTAACTTGAGTGATGGGAAAGGTGGAACCTTTACTGCAGGGAGCCGGGACAAACTTCATCACAAGATGGCACCCACTTCCTTGCAGCTTAGAGGTAAACAACTCCACGTTAGGCAGTGCTTGGGGGGACTGCGGGTCCCTAGCTTTGCACATGCACCACCATTGTAAATCCTGAGCCAATCCCGTGGCACCTGGTGACGGTAGAAGGCGGACAGCCAATCCTGAAGCGATCCGTGTTCCAAACCCTATATAAGCGGCTGTATTTCCTTGCTCGCTCTCTTGCGCTCAAGCTCTCCCTTCAACTAAAAGGCTCTCCAATAAAGTGTGATCTGAGAAGACTCCTGGTGTGGTGGTCGTTCTTCCTCGCTGGCCGAGAAGGCGTTCGCCGCACTTTACCAAGTGGTTCTTAGTGGGAAATAATCAAGTTATGGAGCACAATATCCTAAGAAAGAACTGATATAGTTCTTGTGTGAGTCTTGCCAAAACACTGCCAGGCTATTTGGAATTTCAACCTGCTAGACTTCAAGAGAGCTGTTTTCTTTCTAAATTACCCAGCTTCTAGCAATTTGTTATTGTATTTGAAAACTGACTAATGCAAATGTTGACCAGTGGTTCAGGTCTATCAGATGGTTTGTTAAATAATCATTTATCTTTCTTTGGTGGCTTAGAGTGTCTCCTCAGGTCATTGTCTTTCTAAGTGTTCACTCTTGTTGTCGTATATTGATTGTTCTCTTTTCCTACTCAACTGTCAGGATCCATGTGAGGAGGAATCCTTGAATCCGATACCAATTATTCTGATTTATGGGAAAGAGCAGGTTAATGAATAAGAACAAGGACTTCTGTACCAGATTGCTAAAGTTGACCTAGAGCCTCACTTTCTTGTCTTACAATCTTTATCAAGTTACCTAGCGATCTATACCCCAATTTCGTCATTAATAAAATAAGAATAACAATGGAAAATTTCTCATTCTATGGCTGTATGAAGTGGATTACATATACAATGTTTAGAACAACATTGTAATGTAGTAATTTCAAGCTCCTATTAGTCTGATCGTCATTAATATTTTCGGAGTGTCCCAAGATCTCAATAACACATAATAGGCTTGGAATTGACTTTCTAGGACAAAGGGCAGAGAAGATTAGGCTAACCATCGATCGATCTCTTTCTTCTTTATGATGTTCTTTACACCCTCTGTAGCATACTACAAGTATTGAGTTATCTTACTGCCTTCCAAGAAGACACCATCAGAGGTAATGAAATAATGCTTTTCTGGGAATGCGTGAGTTGTTTTTCTTTAAATCCAACAATATACCTATTAAAATATTTTGTGGGCCTTAGTTGTATGAAGTACCCTGATATGTGTTTGGCATGTGCCTCTTCGTACTTCAGTCACTTCACCCGAAGATAATAACTGCAGGCAAGTAAGTCAGACTCAACTTGGTTTTCTTTTATATAATCCGAGGACCTAAAGGAAAGAAGCATTGTGAAGAAGCCCTGATGTGTTTTTTTTTTTCTTCTGTAGGTTGTAGGGCTTTTATTCAGGGCCTGGGCACTGTTCCTGAGCTTCTATGCTCAAGGGTAGTACTGTACCACTTTGAGCTACAACTCTGCTTCTGGTTGTATGGTAGTTAACTTGAGATAAGAGTCTCTTGGACTTTCCTGAATGGGTTGGCTTCTAACTGTGATCCTCAGATCTCAGGCTCCTAAGTAGCTAGGTTTACATGTATGAGCCACCAGTGCCCAGCTAAGCCTGCCATTGTTAATTCTACTCATAGGATATGTAGAGGTCTGATATAATATTGAACCCTTGGTGATAGCTATTGTAATTTGGATATATTAATTATGTATCTTAGAAACATTTCAGAGGAAAATTAGCTAGGTAGTTCTGGGGCAAAAATTGTTGATATCTACTCAGATTTATGAGTCTTTTCCTTTTTTTCTTTCATGAATAGATTTTTCTCATCAGAACAAGCTCTTTATTTAGAATTTATTGTATACTTTGAAGATTGGTTATAAAAAGTATTTTACCACTCTCTTCTGTGCATTCTACCCATAGCTTAATACTATTTGTCCTTTATTGCAGGAAAATCTAGGAGACTGTAAGCAGTTACTATTTCTCTGAACAGTTATAGCATCTGTGGCCAGTTCAGGGTCTTCTCAGCTGAGACTCTGAAGCATGGATGTTCCTCTTAGACCTTATCAAAGCTGGACAAACTTCTCCAATTTTGTAGGCATGTAGAACCTGCTAGCACTGTTCACCCTCCTGCGTCTAGATAGAGCTGGAAATTACAGAGGCAGCATCTCCCCTTGGAATGTTCTTCATTTCGCTCTCTGTCTAGTGGCTTGAATTTGCAGCTTGACACTGGAACAATGCCAGTCAGCCTTCCATGTTACAATAAAATTGAAGGCTGATTTCGTCTGTCTGTCCAATTCTCAATTTAATTTTACTTTTTCCTCTAGGTTATTATAGTTGTGCCAAGTATTGTCACTGCAGTTCACACTAATACAGAGAGAGAATTAAATGCTACAGATGTCTTTGTCCTGTTGCTCATGTCAAAATGTCTGTGATGCTGAAGCACTCTTGAGACTTTGGTTTCCAAAGCTGAAGACTGTGATAGTGTCTCTGACGTCAGGACACTGAAACAAGTTTAATGAGAGAGAAGGAGAGAGTTTTTGTAGCTTTCTCTTAAAACCTTGAGCTGAATCAAGT
Organism: Dipodomys spectabilis; assembly: GCF_019054845.1. Taxonomy (NCBI): domain Eukaryota; kingdom Metazoa; phylum Chordata; class Mammalia; order Rodentia; family Heteromyidae; genus Dipodomys; species Dipodomys spectabilis. The sequence continues at coordinate 13,702,006 of NW_024870834.1, read as the reverse complement.
GATTTTGGCTGTGAGAAAGAGGACTAGAGCCAAGGTTATCTGAAAATGGCCAAATGTACAACACTTGACCCCGTTCCTGGAAGAGCTTAAATAAATCCTTCTCTTGGTTGATAATTGCTCCGTCCTGATCTTCCATAATTTGTTATACTGTTATGTGAAAGTATTCATTTTGTTTTGTGTTTGGAGGGAAGAAGATGGTATTATAAAATCAGAATTTGAAGGCCATAGAGAGCTAAAAGTGAACTAAGTATATTAAAAGTTGATAATGAAATCTCCTGGGAGGTATTCCAAATAATTTATGTCCATACTCTGCCCTCAAGAAGTGGAAACGTCACTCCCCTTTTTTGTAAAGTGGGAATTGTACATAGTGCAATTAAAGAGTCCATTAATGAAAGAGGGGGAAAGAAACTTGACAAATACTACTTCAGCTAAAGGATCAAAGTCAACAATAACACTCATAAATCATAATTTTAGTACAAACCCTTGACATAGTACAATTGACCCTTCCTCTCCATGGGCTTCCTACCCAGCAGAACTATAAATCCAATCTTATTATTAGGAAAATGCTGCACAAATACCAATAAAGAGGCATCCTGTCAGTCTTCAAGTCAAGAGAAATCTGAACAGTCACAGATTAAAAGAGAGCCCTAAAAGACATAATGATTAAATGTATTGAAGTATTCTGGGTGAGATTCTAGAGTAGAAAAGGATATTAGGTAAAAAACTGAGGCCTAAATAAACTATGAATTTTAAGTTATATATATATATATGTGTGTGTGTGTATAGTATATGTATTATAGTATATACATATGTATGTATACACATATGTGTATACCATGTGCCTGCTTATATATGTGTATGAGAAAAATACATAAACACATTGGTGATTTTTTTTTGTTGGTCCTGGGGGCTGAACTCTGGGCCTGGACATTGTCCCTGAGCTCTTCGGCTCAAGGCTAGTGCCCTACCACTTGAGCCACAGTGCCACTTCCAGCTTTTTTTCTGCTTATGTGGGGCTAAGGAATCTAACCAACGGCCTCATGCATGAGGGGCAAGCACTCTACCACTGAGCCTACTTCCCAGTCCCATTGGTGATTTCTTTATATCCTAACTGATTTTAATCTTCATGATAAAACCATGGCCTTAAGGACATAACTTGGGCTTGCTATCTTAAACCTGTGATTAGAGAGGTAAACTGACTTTTCCAACATTACACATTTCTTGAATCACTTAACAGAGATTTAAGCCTAAAACTTCATGACAAGGGAGAATCTCCAGGATTCCATAATCTTAGAGTGACATAACATATTTTCTATTGTTTCTGTTAACAATTTTTTAGTCTTTATCATCCTTTTTTTTTTTTTAAGCCAGTTCTGGGACTTGAACTCAGGGGTCTAGGTGCTGTCCCTAGCTTGTTTTACAGACTAGCACTCTTCCATTTGAGCTACAACTCCACTGTGTTTTTTTATTTTTATTTTTGTAGTTTATTTATATATAAGAGTCTCATGGACTTGCCTGCTTGGGCTAGTTCCCAACCACAGATCTCAGCCTCCTGATTAGATAGGATTACAGGTGGGAGACATTAGTATCAGGTGGCATCTTCAACAGAACCCATTCATAATAACATTGTCCTGCAGATCAGTCATCTGCATATAGGATGGGTCCTTTGCTTAGAGTTCCAGAAAGCTGAAATCCAGATTGCAGGGTTACTTTCCCTCTCAGAGGCTCTGGGGCGATCTGCTTCCAACCTCATCCCAATTTAGGTTCAGTTTAGGTCCCTTATGGTCATGGGCCTGAGTTTACTTGCTATTCCCTTGATGATTGTAGTCTAGGAGCCTCTATCCACTCTTGAAAGCCATTTGCATTCTTCAGTGAGATGTTCCCATCGTCATAAAACCCATAACAATCCATTGACTCTGCCATGCTTTGTATCTCTGATTTTCCCCTTGGGCTACATCTCTTTGCCCTGAGGATGAAGTAAATTGCTTTAAAAAAACTGTGGATGATTTGCTTGAACTTAGGGCCTGGACTCTGGTCTCTGAGCTTCTTTTGCTCAAGGCTAGTGTTCTACCACTTTGAGCCACAGTGCCACTTCTGGTTTTCTGGTGGTTCACTGGAGATGAGTCTCATGGACTTTCTTGCCTGTGTTGCTTTGAACAGTGATTCTTGGATCTCTGAATAGCTAGGATTATAGACTTGAGCCACCAGTGCCAGGCTTATAAACTGCTTTTAAAGGGTTCATGGAGTTATGTTTGGCTCACTGGATAATACAAAATGAAGGTTTCTGGCATACAGTCAATTAATTAGTATTGTACATTTATAAAATTCCTTTGGTCACATAATGTAGTAGATATTTATTAGATTCAGGAACCAGGGCAAGGATATCTTTGAAGGAGATGGCATTCTGTCTTCCCTTACTTTTTTTTTAAATAAAAACACCCCCTACCCTTGGCTGTTTGATATTAAAGGTTATCTCCACTGTCTACTACCTCTGACACTTCCTTGATGTATAAACTCCAGGAATGGCATTGAAGATTGGCATCAAGTAACTTCCAAGGTCAAAGTTAGCTTTGCTGCTGCTACTGTATTTCTGGACCCTGACATTTATTTTCTTCACTAGTTATCACCATTTAAAATAAACACAACACTTTCATCTATGGTCAACATTAGAGTTGAAAATTCCCAAATGCCTGCTAAAATACTTTCTGTCTTTCTTCTTTACCTTCTTCCTTCCTCTCCTACCTCTTCTCCTTTCCTCCTTTCTTCCTCTTCCCTCTCCTTTCCTGTTCTCTCCTCTACCCTTCCCGTCTTTCCTCTCTCTTCCTCTTCCTCTTCCCTCTTCTCCCCTCACCTGTCCTGTTCTCTTCTTCTCTTTTTTCTTCTTCATTGTCTTTTCAGTCTTACAGCTCTTATCTATGTCTTTGCCTGTAGGCATAGAGAAAACATTTGCTTAATGAAATTACAAATTCTTACTCAAAATTTGCCTATCATAGCCATCTGTACCGGAAAATTGCAGTCCCTACTTACAGAAGAGCAAACAGATGCCTATATATCCAGGCAATTTCTGCATTTCTCCTAGATGACTCCAGCCCCCAGCAGAGACTGCATGTGAACAGAAGTCTCCATATCAAGCTCTTTCTCCTAAAACACATCGTTTTTATTAAAGGATTAAATGACTTTGGGATGGTCACTCAGGGAAGACATTAGCTATATTGAAAGTGATAAAGCCATATTTTCTTTTCTCTACAACAATGAGTTTTTTATCTTAAAGTTCCAGACTTGGAATTTGCTTGTAAAGTCTTGCACAGATTGTAGTGTTTTTCTCCCTTCACCAATAATTTGTTGCTTAAATTTTCTTTCCTAATTCCTTGTTTGTGCATCCGATTGCGGTTTGCTAACCTTTCCCTTCTCCCAAACAGGACTGGCAATACCACGAGAGCGGGGCCCTGTTGACTGTGTGTATCTTGAGCCTGGTATAGCTTTATTCTCAGTGAATGCGGAATGAATGAATGAGGGAAGGAATGACTACACCTTAGGATCAAGGACATGAAACTTCAGCCATCTCCTTTCTTTGTCTCCTCCAAAGAAAGAGAATTCCAGGACTCCAAGTAAGGTATATTTGAAGGAGTGGTGTCATTGTGCATTCCAGGTTGTCTGAACATGGTCCTGTCTTAGTTTTTCACTTCCTGGGGTAAAAGTTACAAACAGTGATGCACTCAGGTGTTTTCATACTCTAATAACTGTCTGCCTTCTCTTTCTGGGTCTCCTTTCTCACAGTAAGAAGGCTCACTAAGGTAAGATAAAACTATGTTTGAGCATATAGGGCTTTAATAGTAAGACTACCTGGTTATACATTCAGATTCTGACCCTTGCTTGCTGTGCTTGGCTAAGCTAGCTACCCTCTCCGCCTCATAATCGGAATAAATGTTTCATGATGGGGAAAATGAATAGCCAGATGCACTTTCTCAAAGAAGCTTCTCCCAAACATCTCAGTCATACTCCAACCAGCTTTTTACCTATTGATCTACATGGTTCTCTTGTTCTGTCTACCTTGTTCTGTATCTTTCTTCTGTAGGGTTATCTAATATTCTGATATATATATATATATATATAGAGAGAGAGAGAGAGAGAGAGAGAGAAAGAGAGAGAGAGAGACATAGATATAGATAGATAGTATATACATATATATGTAATATTCTTATATATATATTTAAATGTTAGTTACACGGTAGAGATGGAATAGAGCTGAGATGACAAGAAAACTATTCTTCAAGAGAATCTTCTTTTTCTTTTCCAGAGAGTAAAAACAAAACAGAACAGAACAAAACAAAAACCCTCTAGGCTAAATTCATCCCTGTGGTGTCATGGTTGAAGTTTCCACTGAGCTTTAATTTACCCTTCAAGTCGCCCCCACATGATAAACACCAGATAAATATCTGGTGACTCTTTAATGTCTTTTCTGTTTCCTTAAGTACAACCCCTTTATTTCTAACTAGGGTCACCCCAAAATACAGATTACAGCCACATTACAAATGTGCAGTTAGGGGTTTTATGGGAATTAAAGATGTCACTAAGTCTTTTCCATTGTCTTTAGCCTGTCACTGGGGGAGGTCTGTTTAGAACCTTAGAGACTCTAATTTTTCTTGGTGTGAAGCTCTATTTACTTGGTATTCTTCTTGCAGCATTATGAATCCTTTTATTTATTTATTCATTTAGGTCTGATGTCTCTTATCAATTGTTAAAACACAGTCACCTCGCTCTATTTATTTCCATGTCTCTTTGTATCTTAGCCTAACAAATGTAACATCTGTCTCTCTGTTTCATTCTACTATTGTGTCATGTAGAAACTTAATTCCTGTATTCATTACATTTGACCATCATAATTACAATTGAGTTTTCCTCTCATGACATTCTGTTCCTGGTAAACATTACAGGGTTAAATCTTTTTTAATCTATAGATATTATTGTGCAGCTACTTCAAACCACCTCTCCCAATCCAGCAAATAAATACTAGATATATATCTGGTAACTTCTTGCTTTGACAGTCCTTTGGTGCTTCCCGAGCTCTAAAGATTATATATCACATACAGTTAATAATCTTGTTATTTCTTCTCAATTGACAATTCTTTTTTTTTAAACAAGAATAAATTTATTTAATTTGTTTTAAAGATTTAATGATATACAAAATGTATAATATCTTTAAGTAATACACTTTTCTCTCCCCCCATCAATATGAAACACTAACTGCCCAGATAGTTTGCATATCCAACTACAAGAAAAGCTTATCTACTGGTTTATGCTTTTGATTTTTTTCCTGTTTTTTTTTCTTTTTATTTCCTTGGTACTAATTTTAATTTTAATTTTGAAGGGAGCAGTGTAAAGCTTATTTGTATTCCGTAGTGTATCTCATAGATACATCAATTCTTATACAAAGCTTTTCCTAATCTTCCTGAAGAATTGTTTTTATCTGCCTTTGACATAATCTATTTATTTATATTATGCTCATTTTGATATCTTTACTATTCACTTAAACCTCTATCTTTTCTTATCTGTAGTGTTTAAAATGTAAACTTAGAGGAAGTGGCGCTGTGGCTCAAGTGGTAGAGTGTTAGCCTTGAGCTGAAGAGCTGAGGGACAGTGCTCAGGCCCAGAATTCAAGCCCCACGACTGACAAAAAAAAAAAAGAAAAAGAAAATGTAGACTTAGATATCCTTTAACATACTATTGAATGTTAATTCATATAACAAATCATCTTTGCATGGTAAATAAATACCAGATAAAACCTGGTGGCTTGGTAAAATTTATGTTTTCACAAGTTCAACTCCATTCATAATTATGATTATCCCTAAGAACATTTTATACCACATTACAGCCAAGTAGGTTATATATGGTCTCTGTAGGAATGGAGGCATTCTATCCCTCTCCTCTTGGGAACTGCAAATAACTTTTCAATGGCAGCCATCCTGGGGTCTGTCATAGATTTCACCACTTCCTGTTAATTTACAATTGTTATTAATGATACTTCATAATACTTTAAGTTTAGTTACTCTCTTATATTCTTAATTCTATCATGTAGTTTGCAGGTCTGATTATTTCTCCTCAATGAAGGCCAACAAGTTAATTCCTTCAACTTTCTAATTCCTATATTGATGCTGGATAAATGCTCCATAAATATTATTCCTATTGTGAAAAATCTACTTCACTGACTTACTATTATCTATTGGATAGAAAAAAATCATAATTAACAATCCTTCATAGTAGGGCTTTTTTTCTTCTCTCTCATGAAGTTGAATTTGACCTTTCCGTGGTAGGAAAAGTTTCTCTCCAAAGGACTATATAACTCTATGGTCATACATTCTGTCCTGCTTCAATTATTTATAGGTCATTAAATAGTAAGCATCTTCATGACAGGGTTTCTATCTTGTTTTTTTTTTTTTTTTCTTCTGCATAGTGATTAGAGAAATGCCTTAAAAGTAGTAGGTAGGCAGGGCACTGGTGGATCACACCTGTAATCCTCGCTGCTCAGGAGGATGAGAGCTGAGGATCATTCTTGAAAGCCAACCTGGGCAGGAAAAAAAAGCCAGAAATGGAGGTATGGCTCAAGAGTACTAGCCTTGAGCAAACATTAGAGCTATTCAGGGGCCATTACTGAGTTCAAGCCCCAGGAACAGCACACACATACACCCCACACACATAGAGTACTAGGTGGGATATTCCTTCTAATAGGGAAGAATTGCAAAGTATTTCAACAAGAATCTTGGGTCCCTTAATCCTTAATTAGATGCCATCTGTAAGAAAATAAAGATTTTTTTAAACAAGTAATTGAACATACTCAAGCAAATCCTCTACAAATATATTTGGATCAAACAGTTAAACAAATACCCATATTGCCAAATGTACCTGAATTTGTACTGTATTTTATCCTATGAGTTCCCCCGGTGCTTTCAACTATGCATTTAATGGTTTAAAAAGGGTTAGGCAAATGCAATGTGTTATATCCAAGAGAAGAGGGAAAGTGAGACAAATTAAGTTGTTTATAGAAAAGCCAAATAAATGTAAGGCACAGAAATAGCCTAATACATCATGGGCTCCCACACATTGCAGACTGTGAGAGGGCAGCCACATTATCTTGCCTGGAGCCAATGAGGGGGCAGAACAGTGGAAAACCTGATTTATTACTGTCCGTTGAGTAGACTGGTTGCTCTTCTCAGTGCAGGTGAGAGGAAGTGAGAAATGGAGTCACAGAATTTCAGCAGCAGAAAGGTTCTTAGAGGTCATCTGGTTCAATCTCCTGTCCATAGCTGGAGTCCTTCCTAAATACCACCACCATATGCTTCTGTTAAACTTCCCACCGAGAGCAATGATTGCTCTGTTTAAGCATCTCATTTTGCTTTAGGACAGGGCTAATTGTTAGGAAATCCATCCATTGAGCTGGAATATGCTTCCTATAATTCCAATCCTGTGGCCCTAATTTTTTTAATACTTTTTTATTGTAAAAATACTGTACAGAAGGGTTACAGTTACATGAGCAAGGTAATGAGTACATTTCCTATCAAGCATTGTTACCTCCTCCTTTGTTTTTCCTTACCCTCCTTTCCTTCCCACCTCCACAACTACCCTCCCCCTCCTCTCCTTACCCCCTTCCCACCTAAATTGTAAAGTTTGTTTTTCAACATAGTGTCTTGTACTTCTCATTGTTACAATGGATCAACCTGCATCCCTATTTAAACATTTGTTTTTTCCCTTCCCCTCCCCAAGCTAGAGAAGTGTATATACAAGATACATGGCAATGGAATAAAAAACAGTGAAAACAGGGATTATACTGTGGGGGAGGAACATACAAAGAAACAAAAAAATCACATGGTACATATTAATTACATTAGAAACAATAGCAAAAAAAAACTACTTGTGTCCCTATCTTGGGGTTCATTTTGCTTAACTTCATCTTATCTGGTCATATGAACATACTTTTGGCCTTTTCTACTTATCCCAGACATATACTAGTTATTGCAAATATGGGAAACCATGGGACCTATGTTTCTTTGGGCCTGGCTTACTTCACTTATTATAATTTTTTCCAAGTCTTTCCATTTCCTAACAAATGGGTGATGCCATTCTTTCTGATGGAGGCATCGAATTCTATTGTATATGTATATACACACACCATATTTTCTTGATCCATTCATCTACTGAGGGACATCTGGGTTGGTTCCATATCTTAGCTATGGTAAATAATGCTGCAATAAACATAGTTGTGCTGGTAGCTTTAGTATGGTCTTGTTTGTGATCATTTGGGTAAATGCCCAGAAGTGGGATTGCTGGGTCCTAGGGGAGTTCTATGTGGAGTCTTTTGAGAAACCTCCATAATACTTTCCAAAGTGGTTGAACAAGTTTACACTCCCACCAACAGTGAAGTAGGGTTCCCTTCTGGCCACATCCCCTCCAGCATCTGTTGTTATTAGAGTTCTTGATTATAGCTAATCTAACTGGGGTGAGGTTAGATTAGATTTTTTTGTGAAAATACTGTACAGAGGGGTTACAATTACATGGGCAAGATAGTGAGTACATTTCTTATCAAGCATTGTAGCCTCCTCCTTTGTTTCCCCTTCCCATCGTCCCTCAATGTTGTTTTCATTTCCATTTCTTTTATGACTAGAGAGGCTGAACATTTCTTCATGTATCTATTGGCCGTTCTTATTTCCTTTTCAGAGAAGTTTCTCTTTAAGTCTTTAGCCCACTTATTTATTTGGGCAGTTGTTTCTTTGAGGAGTTGTTGTTGGGGGATTTAAGTTTTTGAGTTCCACGTATATTTTAGACATGAGAACCTTATCCATTATATGTCTAGTGAAGATCTTCTCCCAATCCGTGGTCTTTCTATTGATCTTGCTATCTATGTCTTTTGCTGTGCCTCTAATTTTATCCTCTAGAGTAACACAGAATAGATCCAATTCATCTTTTTTTTTTTTTAACAATTGCCCTAAAATAGTTCAAGCTCTCTTTCATGTTCCTCTGGAGTCTTTTCTGGAGAAATCTCCATTCCTTATAAAACAATTCCAAAGTACTTTAATTGCTTCTTCTAATTGGCTTTTGTATCATTCGCATATTAATTTCTGGGTATTTCTGTTTTCCTTCCCCTTCTTGCCTTGTAGTGAATTGAATTGCTGATCTTTTCACTCTCATTCTTATTCTTCTAGCTATCTTTCTCAAGATCCACCTTATGTCTTGGATGGTTCATTTAAAAATAAGTTTCAAAAGCGAAAAGGGAGAGGAGGAGCAACATTATCTGTTTTATAAAATGGATATGCAATAACTGTACAATATACATACTTGAGTACAATGTGATAATTTATTTGTAGGTAATAGGTGATAATGAAAACAGGTCAACTACTGTTTTAATTTCCTTAAAAATGAATCATTTCCTTAAAAATGAAAAATGTTGAATTCCTCAAACTCTACTTCATCAGTTCTTCATTAAAACATATAGTCAATTTTAGTGATGTATCCTAGCCCACCATACTAGAGAATATTAATACTCATTCCAACTGTGTCACTGTATTTTGGTAACTGTTATTTAACCTCCTTCTAAGGTCTGCCTTTTTCATGCTTGGGCTCTGGGGTTCAAAGCCTACAAGGGAACCTCGGTGATTATAGGTTCTCATGATTATGCTAGTATAGTTATCTGCAGGCAATCACAAATTACAATTTGATGACTAAAGCTGAAGGTCATGACTTACAAACAGGTCATCACTTACAAAAAGTCAGCTAGGGCCCCAAGGCCCTCACCTCCAGAATCTCACATATTCAGTGGCACAAACGATGCCATGTCCCTAAATATCAGATGGAGCACTTGCTTTCCATTACAAAATTTTGTCATTTTTTTTTTTTGGTCTCTTCTTTTTTGTCCCCTCCCAATCCCTTAAGAATTCTTTATTGTTTAATTCTGTTCACTAGTGAACATTTCTATCATCTTTCATTTAATATGTATAGCATTTATGCCTTACTTTAAGCTTTAGATAACAGTATTAACTAGAATAGAATAAAGAGAGAGATGCTTTGGTCTGCCATTTGATACTGCTCTTCAGATAGACATGGATGTTCTATCAAAATTATGTATGTTCCAATGTCCCACCCTTTGTGAAAATGTGTATCAGTTTTATTAGCCAGCAAACGTTTTTTCATTCTCACTACAAGGGTTTCTAAATGCCTTCATCGCAGCCACGTTCATGTTTGGTTGTGGTATGACTATAACACGCCTCACCAAATTGCCTGACCAGAAAGAGAGGCGGGTGTAATGAGCCCATAATGAGCCCTAAAAATGGTCATATTTTCTTCTTTACATAAAACCTATTTACTCTATGGAGGTTCAAGCAAAATATAATTAATAACTATCCATGACTTTTAGAGATTTTTAAAAACAATTTTTGGACTTTCATTTAATGTTTTTTGTCCTTTGGAAGTCTTAAGGAGAGTAACATATTTGTACAATGACTTAATTTATTGAGGAAAGCTATTTTTTTTTTTTTTTTGGTCCAGTTGTGGGGCCTGAACTCTGGGCCTAGGTGCTGTCCCTCAGCTCTTCAGCTCAAGGCTAGCGCTCTACCACTTGAGCCACAGTGCCACTTCTGGCTTTTTTCTTTTTGCTTATGTGGTGCTGAGGAATCGAAGTCAAGGCCTCATTCATGCAAGGCAAGTGCTCTACCACTGAGCCACCTTCCCAGCCCCTGGGGAAAGCTATTTATTCAGCTCTTTATCATGCATCCAGATTTCTAAGACTCACTAAAATCATCCCTATATGTGAAAATAGTGCTCATGACAAGAACTTTTTGTGATGTTGGAAATCTTCTGTATCTGAATTCTCCAATACAGCAGCCATGTCTGTCTACTGAACATGTGAAACATAGCAGGTAAACCCTAGGGACAGATTCTTAACTCTTTAGATTTAAACAGACACAGTGGTTAATGGCTACCATACTGGAGAGACAGCACAATTCTAGAATTTCAGACTTTTATGAGTACCATTTATTTATTCAGATGCTTCTTGCTTTGTTTCACTATTGGAATAACTTATTGGCATGCCTCTCTCATCATAGGATCACTTTTATTCTTAGAGGTGTTTAAGGTCTGCTTTTCTTGGTATATGTAGGTATTTGTACTTTCCAGACTTCTCAGAACAGACTTTTAAGTTTCAGCATGGCACTCAGGAAGAAAGTTATTGCAGCCACAGATGGCAAAAAATTTGCTAAACAAGAATGGGCATAGATTAAAAAAAACAAAACAAACAACAACAACAAAAACCCCTCTGTTTTAGCTTACCTGTTCCTCACACTGTACGCCACCAACCCATTTTTCACCCTTTCCATTACAGGGGATAAGGTAGTGAAATTTCAGGAACTGGACACAATCTGGACAGGTAGAGCGATGTTTTCAATTAGAAAAGTACAAGGAAAAAAGTTAACAAGAAATTAGTGCTTACTACAGGAACACATTTCTTAAATTATTTAAAGACTGAAGCTGAAGATGTTAGAAAGGTAAATTATTGCCCTACAGAGTCCCAGATAGAATTAGAAGAGAAAAAGTTTATTGTTGAAAGGTATAGTATAAAGATATCTTGAATCTATATTGTTTTGACTTTGTAGTCTGGATTGTTAGGCAAGCAGGTTTTGATATGTGTGGGTGTGTTTATGCTCATGTTTGCATACATATGTATGTATGAATATACATACATATGTATGTATATCCATACATATACATATAAATACTTTAAATATATATATATATAGGCCACTCAATATTGCCATCCTTCCTATATCCAAGTTTATATTCTCCATTTCCTTATGAATACTTAATTCTTTCAACAATAAAACCATAAGAAGCTCTAAGATTTACTATGAGTAGCTGTTGGGGGAATTGAATGTTTTATCCCCAACAATGCATGGAGAGCTAACAAAGGACAATAATTATACCTTGCCTTTGCAGGCCTGAGTGTGGAGAATGTCTGGCTGCCCTGGGCTCCCTCTGGTGCAGCTCTCTTGTAGCAGGAGAGGTTAGGTTGGTCTGACAGGCACAGCTCACTCGTTCTGTTCACTGACTCACAGTGATAAATCTGGGATGCTGTAGGCCTTCACTCCCTTTGTTTCACTGCTGACAGACTTGAAGGATTGGCAAAATGACCAAACTAATCTCCTAAGGATATTTGGTTGGAATAATGCATTGATAAATGGTCAAGGGCTTTGGAAAAAAAAAACAAAAAATAACACTAAGTAAAGTACTTTTATTTTATGCCTCCAGATACATGGGGCTCATTTACAGGTACAATTCTCTTGTTTATTTTTGACAGAGTTGGAAAAGGAAACAATTAATTCTGGCCCTTGTATTCCAAGTAATTACTGATTACCCCATACCTTCTCAGCAAACTAGGCAGAATGCAAAGTAGAATGAAACAATGACCTGTAGGTGGTTTTTAGTGTTTGTAGCTACAGACCCCAGCACCCCAGATCCCTTTATGCCTGTGCTGCTTAACTTTCCCCAGCTAGCAATGATGGAAGACAGTACTTGAGTTCAGAGAAAGGGACCCTGAGGCTCTTACTGCATCACTGCACTAATGGACTCTGAACTTGTCTGAGAGAGAGCAATTAATTCTTAGAACAGCTAGGTTGCAGAAGCTTCCAGAGCTGACTTTTCTTTGTGTTCCATAGCTATCCCATGATCCTTGTTCAAAGGCAAATATCTATATAATATCTATATTTAAATATGTATGCACACAGAAATAGACATAGCTATGGGCTGTGGGGAGAAAACAAGTCTTTAATTTTAGTCATTGAAACACCCTGAACTTCTGATGTATTTTCCCCTGAAAGAAAGTAGATACACCCACCCTCTCAATGAGGAGTAATGTCATGCTCCTTCATCTCTGGTCCTCTTCCTCTTTCCCTTCATCCCTCTTTTCCTCTGGTCCACTTGGTAAATAACAACTGAGTACCAGGCATCATGTTAGAGGGTGATAACTGATTGAGGGATGCATGCATTAACAAGGTGTCTTCTGAAGCTCATAGTCTCTGCAGTGTTGCCCTTCTTCCTCTAATGGGTCCTTTCGCTCCAATGCAGGTTCACAGAAAAGAGAGATGTTGATTTTTAGTAGAGGGAAGGAGGCTTGCTGGAATCATGGAAGAATTTAAGAGAAAGACATAGCACAAATGGAAGCAAGGCATTAATAGATTTTTAAGTAACACATTTAAAGGTTGGCTGCTTTTGTGTTAAAACCATTAGACATGATTAACACTGTGGCAATTCCATAAATAAGGGCTTTAGTTCCTTTGAAAGAATTCTGGGTGGTGGGTGGAGAGAGCAGAGGGAGAAACATAATTAGAGGGTGGGTGGAAAGGCAGGAGGGCATTTTCAGTATGCTTACTTGGGGACTTCCTTTCTTAACACGTAACCCAGCCAGTTCACCCTTCCTTTGTTATATGCCCAGTGATGTTTTATTCTGGTTCTGTAATTGAGGGAGATTATAGTTTAGAAGTAATATTTAAAAATGGATTACCTAAATGTATACTGCTTATTATGTTGGCTTGGTATATTGTGTGTATAGGTTGTAAAGTATTTTAAGGATTAAATTGTAATTAATTTTTTATCACTTTAATATTTTTATGCTGTTCCTTATGCCTGTTTGCTTGCCATCAATTCTAAAAGGAATTTTCTAAAGATACCTGAGCATGTTTACCCAATACCTAAGAAATATTTCTTGTTATAAATCATGTGGAATAAATCCAGATGAAGATAAAGCTACAGTGCAAGAAAAGGACAGTTTTCCCAGCCACAAATTTCTGTATTCTATATGAGTATATAATAAGATTGTTTGAATTTACTCTAACCTTTTAAAAATTGGAATTAAATGGTGATAGAATTTGTCTTTATATAAATCTAAAGAAATAAGCAAGATGCCCATTGTATACTTTTCATAAAAATCTCTACAATTGGTCATAAAGAAGTAAGTTTTATATTATGCCAATTACTTTTTACATTAAAATAAATTTAATTTGTGGACTTTGTTAGTTGAATGCAGTATTTTGATGGCACCTTGGAAAAGCTCTTACGTTCATATCTATGAATATAAGAGTCAATGTCTAATAACTTGAGTCAAAATACCAAGTCCAAAACCTGACATTATTTACAAATTAGCATTTTCTGAGATTAATTGGATTTTAAACAAATAGTCTTCTGCCTCTAATTATTGACAAAGTTAATTATTGACCTAAGTCCTGTGCTTTCATGAAAGAACAAAGATAAAGAAATCCCTCCCGTCCTTTGTGTTCCTAAAAACTGTTCAGCACAAAGAACCACATCTCCCTTATGGCCAGTTCTTTTCTTTATCTCACAAATAATTACCTCAATTCCTTGGTCCCCTCATCAAATAGGGTCCAATGCCTATTAACCAGATATCTGAATGCCTGCCAACCTCAGCACAAGCTACTACCTGTACTCCTCTTGGCATCCTTTCACAATGAGATAGCCCATGTTCCCGTCCAATCACACGACCTTTCCATCTTGCTTCCCTTATATACCTGGCTTTTGTAGCCATGGCCATTTCTCTCTAGAAAATAAAACCCTTTCTACCTGATACTTGAGGCACTTGTAGATCTCAGAGTCAGTGTTTTCTTCCTTTTGAAGTAGTCCCTCTTCTTCAGTTGCAGTTGCCCCTTGGAAAAATACTTTTGAATGAAGTCTTTTCTTACCAAGTCCAGATTTGTTTTTACATAACATCCTTATACTGTCAAATATATAGATCTTAAGGAGTTCGGAGAAATTTTAAAAAATCATGAAGAGTTTCATTAACATACATGATTTTTTTCTTTCTTTTCATCCCTCCCTCCCTTCCTCCCTCCCTCCCTCCCTCCCTCTCTCCCTCCCTCCTTCTCTCTATTCCTTCCTTCCTTCCTTTCTTCCTTCCTTCTTCCTTCCTTCCTCCCTTCTTTCCTTCCTTTCTCTTCCTCTCCCTCCCTCTCCTACTCTTTATCTCCGTCCTTCTCCTTTTCTTTCTTTCTTTCTTTTTCTTTCTTTCTTCCTTCCTTCCTTCCTCCTTCCTTCCTTCCTTCCTTCCTTCCTTCCTTCCTTTCTTTCTTTCTTTCTTTCTTTCTTTCTTTCTTTCTTTCTTTTTCTTTCTTTCTTTCTTTCTTTCTTTCTCTTTCCTTCTCTCTTTAATTCCTTCTTATACACTAAAATCATAGGCTTACCAAAACTCTAGGTTTCCATATAGTCTTATTCTCAGAAACTCTCAATACTTTCTATGGGTGGCCCACATTTTGTTCTACAACCTATGTGGAAATTTGGAGTCTGTACCCTTTTACACAGGGTACAGAATAGACCTAAGCCACCAAAGATTTGTTTCTGATATTTCATGGGTTGGAATGAAGTGACCAGTGTTTCCTAAATCCATGACTTAAATTGACAAGCAAATTAGACAAAAGGCAGACACATTTTTAAATTTATGTGCACAGGGGCTTCACAGAAAAGAAGTAAAAGAAAATTCAAAATGGTAGTGAAGCCTTGTATACCATTTTAATAAAAGGTAGTAAACTTATGGCAGTGTAACTAAACAAAAACAAAAATAATTTAGTCTCCTTAGGGCAGTAAATTGGAGAAGGATTAGGAAATACATCTTAAATAATGTTTGTTTATGTAGGCTTGTTATGCAGACAAGTCATTTTTTACTTGTACAAAAAAATAGAAAGATCTTCTGCAAGGAGAAATGTATGTCTTTTTTGTAAAACAGAAATGAAGGCAGAGGGTAGAGAACTGTGTCTGCTTTTTTTTTTTTTAACTGTCTTTAATTAGAAATAATCCTTGTAACAAAATGTAATATTTTGAATTGGCTTATCTGCTCCACTCCACTGCTAATTTCTTAGCTGTCCCATCTCTATGCCTTTTAATTTCTTAGTAGAAATGATGGTAGTTCAGAGCATCCTGCTGCAGAGCTAGAGCTAGAACCCTTTTGTGGACTGGGTTGATAGCAGAGTAGAGAACAGGTAAATAAGAGAGACAGCCTTTTCCTCTTGATTCCCTTCCCAAGGTCAAAGCCAGAAGTGCCTTTACTTTGACTTCATGCCTCTGTTACCTATCCCATTGGGCTTAATTCTGTTTTTAATGAGCTGAGCACCTGTGTCCCTGGCTGGCTGCCCTCCACACAGTGGAAAGAGGGGAGGGAGGGTGAATTCTTCTTTCTTCTGAGCCCTAGGATTCTGAGTTGTGCTTGCCTGCATTTTGTTAAACATCCCAAAGGGGGGAGTGCATTCTGAACTTCTTCCATTATGCTAAGCAGCCACCATGGGCTTTATTATGCAGATGAAGGTTAAAGACAGTGAAATTTCTCAGTGAAATGTAGGCTCCTCTCAGCCAAGCAAATTTCACAGATTGCACCGTGCAGAATTGGGCCTGAGTTTTGGTTTGTCAATTTTCCAGTTAGACTAATGCTCAACTCAGAGAAGATGGTGGTAAAGATGGTCCAAGTCTTCAGTTTCGGGCCTCAGCCTGACAGCAAAAAAAAAAAAGTAAAATATGTCCTGAGATCGGTTACAGACTTTTGGGTTCTTTATTGTTTGTTGAATAGCATAGTAAGTAAGGATCTGTGTTGTGGGATGTGGTGATAGTGGCAATCCAAATTTCCATTTAATCATTAGTATATCTATATCTCAAGAAAATGCCTGTCTAGAATTCACTTAAAGAAGTCATGAGAGCTGGGCGCCTGTGGCTCATGCCAGTAATCCTAGCTACTCAGGAGGCTTAGATCTGAGGATTGTGGGTCAAAGCCAACCCGGGGCAGAAACGCCCGAGACTCTTATCTCCAATTAACCACCAGAAAACCAGAAGTGGCACTGTGGCTCAAGTGGTAGAGCACTTTCCTTGAGCTGAAGAGCTGAGGGACAGCACCAAGGCCCATAGATCAAGCCCAACAATTGACAAAAAAAAATCATGAGAGCACCTTAAAAAGATACATCTCTGGAGATGATGGAACAGAAACTATTGAGATTTCTATGCTGGTCTGTCATAGACATTTGCCAGACATGTGGCAATGTAGTGTGATACAAAGATACAAATGGTGTCTGCAATATGACCCAGGTCCCAAAGGATGCTGATTGTGTCTGCTGGTTTATAGCAGACAGAAAATCTCATGCATCATCATCCATGATGAGGAGTAGGGCTGGGGCATCTGTCTATGCCTCGCAAAACATTCCACTTTCATACAATGTTTGTTTGAGCTCAAGTCAAGTAAAGGGCAGCAAATACAGGAGGTATTTGCCTTCATCCTGTCTGACTAAAGCAGGACATAGATTTCCCTTTGTGAAGATAGTCCCTCTCCCTGCTCTGAATGAGAAAAGGAAACTTTCTCTCCAGAAACTGATGTCCAAATGGATCTGCACAATCGAAGTGTATGAACATAGCTTGGCCTTCTGTCAGTTCCCCTATATATTTACCCTCTTCCTTATTCCCACCATCAAAAGCCTTCCCTTTCCTTTCCTTATGGTCCCTTTCCATCAATTTATCAACCTTTGTTAAAATGTTATACAAGCCCTATGTCTAATACAATTTGAATCTTTGCTTCTTTTCTATGATACCATCATATATGCACATGCATATATTAAAGTGTTAGCATAAAGTTTAATTCATAAACTTCTTCTACTGTTAGCCTGTCTTCTGTTGGCCTTGCTCTCTGCCCACTGTTCTAGAACCTAAAATGTTAGAGGAAATATTTTTTTTGGTCTCTTTGTTTCCCTTTACGTCCTTTACATATACTATTTAAAATGTAATGTGCTGTCATTTTTTTTCGGTGAGCTTCTAACCTTCATGAACCATTAGCTACCAGACTTTATTTTTTTGGTCAGTCCTGGGGCTTGAACTAAGGGTCAGGGTACTGTCCTTGAGCTTTCTCCCTCAAGGCTAGTGCTTTACCACTTTGAGCCACAGCACAATTCTGGTTTTCTGGAGGTTAGTTGGAAATAAGTCTTATGGCCTTTCCTGCCTGTACTGGCTTTGGTCTTAGCATCCTGAATAGCTAGGATTAAAGGCATGAGCCACCTGCTCCCATTGAAGAATTGAGTCCCCCAGGGTCAAGCAAAGCACCAAGTATGTGCTCACCTGCTGGTCCACAGGCAGGTCCTTCCAACCGTGGCCCCCCAGGAGAGAATAACCCCTACACTCCAGCATTTCACTGCGGGCCTGGCCAAGGACATCACCCTTGGTCCAAGGAAACCATAGCCCATTTTTTATTCTCTGCTTCCTTGTTAAGATCTATAGAAGCCCACTCCCAAATCCAGTCCCTTGCACAACCTCCAAACCCTCGGGAAGGTCTGTGCCCCTTGCTGGTCTGCAATAAACCGTCCTCACCTGTTGATGATTGAGTCCAGCCTATTCTTTTCCATTCTCTTCCATTTTCCCAACACCCATATTGTTACCAGATTTTTTTAATTAAAAAAAAGTTTGCTTGGTGTTTGTGTTTCTTTCCTTCCTTCCTTCCTTCCTTCCTTCCTTCCTTCCTTCCTTCCTTCCTTCCTTCCTTCCTTCCTTTCTTTCTTTCTTTCTTTCTTTCTTTCTTTCTTTCTTTCTTTCTTTCTTTCTTTCTTTCTTTCTTGCCTTCTTTCTTGCTTTCTTTCTTTCTTTCTTTCTTTCTTTCTTTCTTTTGTACTAGTTCTAGGGACTTAAACTCAGGACTTAGGCACTGGTCCTGAGCTTTTTTTGTTTTCAAAGACAACACTCTTCCAAGTTGGGCCACAAATCCACTTTCCTGCCCAGCTGACTTTGAATTGTGGTCCTCAGAGCTCAACCTCCTGAATAACTAAGATTTCAGACATGTGTTCCTGGTACCCAGCTGGTTGCCTGACTTTGTTCATTTTGCCCCTGCAGGCTTATCTCTCTCTTTTTTAAAATCAGTAAGCATTCATCCTTAATATATGTGTATTTGTAAATAATACAGTGCTACACTAGTGCTTCATAGATATTATAAAACATACATACATAAGATAG
Source organism: Dipodomys spectabilis (assembly GCF_019054845.1). NCBI lineage: Eukaryota > Metazoa > Chordata > Mammalia > Rodentia > Heteromyidae > Dipodomys > Dipodomys spectabilis. Next base: position 13,682,992 of record NW_024870834.1, on the reverse strand, counting down.
AATATTGTAATTTAATATACCTGTATTCTGGTTTTTCTTTCATAACTCAACAATGGATCATGGAGAGAAACTCCAACACACTCTGAAGATCTTGCTAGTCTTTCAAGAGCTATAGATGGACATTTGAAATGTTTGTCTCCTGTCTCACTTGCTTTAGACTGGTTGGCTGGCTTCCCTCTGTACTGAAAATGAGATCCTGATCCTAGAAGCTAACATGCTTTGCTCTCCCTGGCTTCTACCTGCCCTGTGTCTTTGTTCTTGTGACCACTCATCTCTCACTCACTAGGTTCTTTTTAGATTGGACTCCATTTGGTTTTTCAAATACTGTTAGCACATCACAGTCACTGAGCTTTCATGTAACTTAGCTCTATAGAAGAGGAAAATACCTTTTTCCTTCTACACTTAAGTTTTTGGCTGGGCTACATGTAACAAAAGAGAGATTAACAAGGAAACCACATACTAATTTATTTAATATTAATTTTACATCAGTCAGGAATCTTTAGAAAGACTCCAAAATAATTAAACCCAGGATATTTAAGACTCAGAACTTGTAGAAGAATGGTACTGTATTAAAAAAAAACAAACTCATTTTATTCTATATGCCTAGAATAATTTTAAACACATACTATGCATATGATGCCTTCTGAACATTGAACAGTGATCATATTTTTCAAATAATATGCCACAGTATGTGATTTATTTTATTTTATTTTTTGTTCATAAGATGAGGATTAGCCTATTTGGAGCAGAGAAATCCCCATAAAATCTAGGGTTCCAGACTGGCAAATTTTCTCTTCAGTCTTGTCAAATAAATATGGTCAGTATTTCTAGCTATTGTGATAGTAGTGTCAGAAATGGATCATACTGAGTAAGTAAGCATATTGCATAATGCTGTGGGATAGTGCTTCTCCTTCTAAAAGTGCATATCCCTTCTCTTATTTTAATACTGTCATTTTTTGGTAAGGGAAGTTGCTGATGCTTCAAGTCCAGATCTGACTTCTCTTCAGTTCCCTTGATCAAGGAACAATCCAACATTCCTAAATTATTCACAAATCTTAGGCAGAACTAAGGACTAGCAAATGTCAGATATGATAATTGTCATCCAGACAGGAAGAAGGACATGTTTTCAATGTGTGCATTTAAATTAACACGAAAGCAGAACTAGAAAAGCACCCATCCCCCTTCCTTAAATGCCCAGACAATTAAACGCAAATGATTTCCCCAGGCTTCCCACGCCAGCTGCTCCTCATGTTTCTCAGACAGGAATGAAAATGCCACTCACTGTGTCATCTTAGAGCTGAGGGTCTGACATTCACCCACTCTACAGCATCTGACCAGTGCTAATCTACATAAACACATATAATGAAAATATACTTGAAATACTGATTTGGCTCTCCGCCCCCTTTTTCTAAACAATCCTTTGTGATAATCAGATTCCTGGTACTATCCTGCAGCTACAATGTCCTTGCTTTATATTTACTTTGGTTGATTGGTGATATGTAGAAATTAAAAAAGTGATTAATGTAACACCACAAAATTAAGTTCAAAGAAAGCAAATAAGGTGAAAATACTTATATTTCTCACTGGCGAAATTTCATTTTCATAGGATTGCAAACCTTAGCAAAGAAAATAATAGAATACCCAGTCTTTATATTCATGGGACATAAGTTTATAAAATTTTGTTTTTAATCTGAAATTCAAATTTAACTGGACATCTAATTTATCTTGCAAAGTTGCATTTAAATTGCATTTGGAATAATGTGCAGAAGCCTGGTATGGGGGTGCTTGGAGAAAAGGCCAGTGTAGGCAGGGGATTAGCATGTGTAAAATGCCCTAAATTAGGAACAAGGAGGAGTGAATGTTTGTGAATAAGGGTGAGGACTTTGTTCTAACTAGCCTGTGTAGGACCTTGTGAGTCATAGTATGATTGCGAACTTTATCTTTTATGCAATGAAAAGCTATAGAATAAACATTTAGGAAGAAGAGTGTTATGATCTGTTTTTTTTTTAATTATCACTATTAATGGCTCACATCTGTAATGCTATTTACTCAGGAGGCTGAGATCAGAGAATCATGGTTGGCAAGCCAGCCCAGGCAGGAGAGTATTATTTTCAATCAACTCCCACAAAGCTGGAAATGGAGATGTGGCTCAAGTGGTAGAGCACTAGCCTTGAACAAATTAGCTCAGGGACAGCAACCAGGACTAGAGCACACACACACACACACACACACACACACACACACACACAAACATTATCAGTTTGGCTTCAGAATAGAGAAACTCCTCGAGATGAGAAAAGCAGCAGAACCTTGGGAGGAGATTATCACAAAGGCCTGACATGAGAGGGTGAGTTTGAATCAAAGTGGGAGTTGTGGAGGCAATAAGAAATACTTTGGTTTAGTATCTAGTTCAAAAAATAGAGCCAACAAGAAGGAGTTAGTAAATGATTGCAAATGGAGTGTTGGGAAGAAAGGAATCAGTAATGATTCTAAGCAATAATGTGTGTGTGTGTGTTGTACATGTACATGTGTATGTGAGTGCATATGTATGTTGGTACTGGTACTTGAATTCAGGGCTTTAGCACTGTCCCTTAGTTTCCCCTCCCCCATCCCTACCCCCAAGGCTGGCACTCTACCACTTGAACTTCACTTCTGGATTTTTGTTGGTTAATTGGAGATAAGAGTCTCATGGACTTCTCTGCCCAGGTTGGCTTTGAACCATAATCCTCAGATCCAAGCCCCCTGAGTAGCCAGGATTACAAGCATGAATCACTGACATCTGGCTTTCAAGCAGTAATTTTTAAGTAGAAGTGACAAAAATTTCTCCAAATTTTTAGCCATTTCCCTGATCTGAGTTAGCTCTAATATAGAATAGCAAAGAAATATAGGAAGAACAGTCATTTGAAATGGAAATATGGGACCCTGATAGGTTATTCCATATCTGAAACTACCTTCAGGGGTCTGCAAGGAATTGACATCATGTGTCTTCCTACGGGCTCTCTGATGAGAACTGTCACGTGATACTAGGTGAGGACTATGCTGGGTTCTGAGAGTCCGCTCTGTATGTTAGCATGCTGCTTCTGGAAAACCATTTCAATCCAGTAATCTAGGACACTCATACAAACTTGTAGGGTTTGGTACAAAGAATATCAAAGCTGAGCTTTCTCTGTGGAAGATGGAATGTTAGTTCCCCGAAGATGTCCACATCTGAATTGCCAGAAACTTTAAATGGCAGGAGGCAAATAAAGTTGCTGTCTGCTCTTAACATGAGGAAAATTTCCTGCATCATCTAGATGGGTCAACTTTAGTCACAACATGCTTTAAATGTGGAAGGTGACAGAAGAGAAAAGCCATGTGATACGAGCGAACTCCGCTTACCATCGCCAATGAGCGAACTCCGCTTACCATCGCCAGTGAGCGAACTCCACTTACCATCGCCAGTGAGCGAACTCCACTTACCATCGCCAATGAGCGAACTCCACTTACCATCGCCAATGAGCGAACTCCGCTTACCATCGCCAATGAGCGAACTCCGTTTACCATCGCCAATGAGCGAACTCCGCTTACCATCGCCAATGAGCGAACTCCGCTTACCATCGCCAATGAGCGAACTGCGCTTACCATCGCCAATGAGCGAACTCCGCTTACCATCGCCAATGAGCGAACTCCGCTTACCATCGCCAATGAGCGAACTGCGCTTACCATCGCCAATGAGCGAACTCCACTTACCATCGCCAGTGAGCGAACTCCGCTTACCATCGCCAATGAGCGAACTCCGCTTACCATCGCCAGTGAGCGAACTCCGCTTACCATCGCCAATGAGCGAACTGCGCTTACCATCGCCAATGAGCGAACTCCACTTACCATCGCCAGTGAGCGAACTCCGCTTACCATCGCCAATGAGCGAACTCCGCTTACCATTGCCACTCTGCAGACAGAAGCCAAAGAATTTGGACAGTTCCTTCCAATTCCCTAAATTCTTGCCAGCTTTCTAGAATGCAGTATAAGTGTTGAAGGTCAGGTTATTCCACATAACCCCATTGTTCAGTAGTCCCCACCCCTATACTTTAAGTTCCTTCAAAAGAACTATGTCTTATTAAAGAACCTTACCTTAGTACTCAATGAATGATCATTGAACAAACAGGTGAATAAAATGTAGAAATGAATGGATGTTTTCATTTTCTTTCAATTTTTGACAAAAGGTATGATAGGCCAATATGTCTATACATACTAACTCTGTGTGTGTTAGGGGATCACAAGTTAAGCTTGAATTTATGCAAGTCATTTTACAAGGCCAAGTTTGACAGATCCATTTGTCATGCGAGGTCATATTGTTGTAATTATTGTCTCTGAGCATAAACATGGGCCAGAAACCCAGCATTAAAATGCAGTAAGTCCTTGGCATCTAATCTTTCCCTTCGTTGCTTGACCTGATCTCTGACAGCCGAGAGAATCAGCTTGAAAAGTCCTGGGCTGTCCCTCCAGACAGCTGGAAGAATGACAGCTTTGTCTCACAACTGAGAGCAGGACAGCGCGAGGGGTGAGGTGGTCAGTCCACAGGGGAAATTGAAACACAGTTGGCTCTGAGGACTGGGACTGAGGGTGAGCAGGGCAGAGTGAGAGAACATTACAAATACAGCGCAAAGGCTTGGGCTGTTTCAGGTTAAATGTGTTCACTCAGTGATCAGTCTACTGGACACTTTACTCAGAATACCATGTAAAATGCCAAGTGAAAGGCAACAGTGGCTCATCCAAGCTCACATCTACATCCATATTTCTGGCACTGCACTGTATACTTTAACAGGAGTGTCTCCTTTAACCTCAATACAGCTTTTACACAGCAATTATTTTTTTTAAATTTATTTTTAATTTAATTTTATTTTTTTATTGTGAAAATACTGTACAGAGGGGTTACAATTACATGGGCAAGATAATGAGTACATTTCTTATCAAGCATTGTATCCTCCTCCTTTGTTTCCCCTTCCCATCCCTTCCCACCTCTCCCCCTAACCAATCCTCCCCACTTCCCACCCCCCACCACCCCCTCGGCCACCAAAGTAGTAAAGTTCCTTTTTGACATAACGACTTGTACATTTCATTGTTGCAATGGGTCCACCTGTATCCCTATTTAAAAGATTTGTTTTTTCCCTTCCCCTCCACAAATTATACCAACATCAAATACAGTGAAAGCAAGGGTTATACTGTGGGGGAGGGACATACAAAGCAACAAAGAAATAATTTTTTTTGAGAAAGAACAGTTTTATTAGTCTCTATCAGTTGTACAGGGGAGGTAGGGAGGTTCATTTTGAAATAGCCATCTTTGCTTACTATGTACCCTGAGCAGATTCACTTCCTATATCACTATCTCCTTCTACCCCTTTACTATGTAAGTCAAATTGAGCTGATTTCATTATTGATATTCATATGTGCATATAAAGTACCTTAGCCACATTTTCCCATTTTTTTAAAAAAAGCATTCCATTCATCTTCCTTCCTTCCACTAATAACCACCACCTCTTACAGGATACTTTTTGCATTCCTGTCATCTTATTTTATTCAGATGTATGTTAATTGTTCAAAGAGGTTTCATGATATTTCATACATGATTCTATTGCTTTAATTGGATCAACTTTGATTGCTTTTTTCTTTTCTCCATAAACTTTGTTTTCAGTAATTTCTTTTTTTATTTATTTTTTATTGTGAAAATACTGTACAGAGGGGTTACAATTAGATGGGCAAGATAATGAATACATTTCTTATCAAGCATTGCAGCCTCCTCCTTTGTTTCCCCTTCCCATCCCTTCCCAGCCTCCCCCTGCCCCTCCCCCCACCGAATCTTGCCTCCCCCGCCCCCACCAAAGTTGTAAAATTCGTTTTCGACATGACAACTTGTACTTCTCATTGTTGCAACAGGTCCACCTGTATCCTTATTTAAACGACTTGTTTTTCCCCTTCCCCTCCACAATTTATACCGACATCAAATACAGTGAAAGCAGGGGTTATACTGTGGGGGAGGGACATACAAAGCAACAAAGAAATAATCTTATAAATGCGTTAGAAACAAATGCATGAAAGAAAAAAAACATTTAAATACATATCTTAGGGTTCATTTTCCTAACATTACCTTATCTGACCTTTTCTGCTTGACTCAGACATATACTAGATATTGCAAATAAGGGAAACCATGGGACCTATGTTTCTTTGGGCTTGGCTTACTTCACTTATTATAATTTTTTCCAAGTCTTTCCATTTCCTAACAAATGGGGCAATGTCATTCTTTCTGATGGAGGCATAGAATTCCATTGTGTATATATACCACATTTTCTTGATCCATTCATCTACTGAGGGGCATCTGGGTTGGTTCCATATCTTAGCTATGGTAAATAATGCTGCAATAAACATAGTTGTGCTGGTAGCTTTAGTGTGGTCTTGTTTGTAAATATTTGGGTAAATGCCCAAAAGTGGGATTGCTGGGTCATAGGGGAGCTCTATGTGGAGTCTTTTGAGGAACTTCCATACTGCTTTCCAAAGTGGTTGAACAAGTTTACACTCCCACCAACAATGAAGTAAGGTTCCCTTCTGTCCACATCCCCTCCAGCATCTGTTGTTATTAGAGTTCTTGATTATAGCCATTCTAACTGGGGTTAGGTGGAATCTCAATGTTGTTTTGATTTACATTTCTTTTATGGCTAGGGAGGTTGAGCATTTCTTCATGTGTCTATTGGCCATCCTTCTTTCCTCTTCAGAGAAGTTTCTCTTTAAGTCTTTCGCCCACTTATTTATTGGGCAGTTGTTTCTTTGAAGATTTGTTGTTGGGGGATTTAATTTTTTGAGTTCAAGGTATATTTTAGATATGAGACCCTTGTCCATTGTATGGCTAGTGAAGATCTTCTCCCAATCTGTGGGCTTTCTATTGATCTTGCTAGCTATGTCCTTTGCCATGCAGAAGCTCTGCAATTTCATGCAATCCCATTTGTCCAACCTTTCTTTGATTTGTTGTGTTTCTGGGTCTCTATGAAGAAAATTTCGGCCTTACACAGCAATTATTATACCCACTAAACTGATGAAGGCAGTTAAGCATAGTGACAGTAACTTGCCCAAGGGCATACTATAAATGGCAGAATTGGAAACTCACACTGAGTTCTGATTCAAAAGCCAGTTCTCTTAACCAGTGCACATTTTTGGCCTGGTCTTTAATCACTGAACCTGATAATCTAATTGCTCTACTTTTATTCCAGTAGAGGAATACAGAAGTTAACAGTCATAATGGGATAAATGCTGAACAAAAGGAATAGGCTTAACAATATGTGTCATAGAATTTCTGGAATGGAAACCAAACAGGATTTCAGCAGCATGAGTTGTCATGTGACATAGTACCCAATGAGGGTTTGCTGTAAGTCATGCACTATAGTTGCATTTATTTATTCATTCAAAAAGTATTCACTAAGTACCAACCATTTGTCAGGATCCTTTTTAAGGAGTTTGGGCCTATTAAAAGATGAAATAGATAAATAGACTTACTACCAACTCTTCTTTCCAGTAAAGGGAGAAAAACAGTAAAGAGTAAAGTATACGTACATAGTTTATATATACAAACATACATGTTATATATACATTCATGCGTATTTCAAAATGTTAGAGGACATTAAATGCAATAAAAAATAAACATAGACAGGTGCTGTAATCCTCGTTACTCAGGAGGCTGAGATTTGAGATTGTGGTTCAAAGCCAGTCCAGGAAGAAAAGTCCTGGTGAGACTCTTATCTCCAATTAACAACTCAAAGAGCACAAGTGGCTCTGTGTCTCAAGTGGTTGAGGACTAGCCTTGAACACAAAGAGGCTCAGAGTCAGTGTCTAGACCCTGAGTTCAAGACCCACAACTGACAAAAAAAAAGAAAAGAAACAAAAGAGGCTAAAAATTAAATAGGAGTAACCATGCACTGAAATATCTCCTTGAATTCTCACAACAAGCCTCAAACTCTTACAAAGCATGCTAATTGGAAGTAGTTTCTAGTACATCTTAACGTTTGAGTAAGACAATTAGACTTTCTCAGAGTAGTGAATGTACAGTGATTACATTTTAATGTATACACATCATGTTATTATGAAATGTAGTGGCTGGTGTATAAAATCTCCCTTGCAATTTTGGCAATTAGAGTAACTGAGGCCTGGGATGGAGAGAAGACAGGTTGAGAATTATTGTGAGTTATTAAAGGAAAACTACTGGAAAATAGAAGTAAAGTGAGCCACATTCATTCCAAGAGGGTGAACTATGGAAATTTCTGAGGAAGATAAAGTGAGTGAATTTGAGTCTAAGGACAGCACTGGGAGATAGAAGCTTCTGGAACATGTTGTTCCAGGTGCATTGCATTGAACCAGTGTTTTATTTTGATGGGGAAAATATTAGTGAAGAGACGACTGTGGAATATTCTAGTTCAGGAGCCTGAGAGTGAGTGGACTGGGAATAAAGAATTTCTTAAATTACTGGGAGAAGAAGTGGCGCTGTAGATCAAGTGGTAGAGCGCTCGCCTTGAGCTGAAGAGCTGAGGGACAGCACTCAGACCCAGAGTTCAAACCCCACAACCGACAAAAACAAAAACAAAAACAATAAATTACTGGGAGAGAAAAAAAAAATAGAATTAGTTGAGTTGACCAAGAACCCATGTCTAACCAGTGTCAGATACTCCTGAAAAATTATTAATTTTCTTCTATCCTATATTGTTTTATTTTTGGAAGTCAGAAGCTTTGTGAGTGCTACTAGAGCTAAGGGTGGGATCAAAGGAACTTTCATTTTTGTTGTGGTATTCAGCAGAACTAATGGGACTGTCCTCACTGGTGGAAATATTGAACATCTACACTATTCAATATGGTAGCAGAGAGTCATATGGGGACTTTGAGGCCTTGAAAGAGGCTAGCATGACTGAAGGAGTCAATTCCAAAATTTGCTTTTAAGAAATGTTAAGAAATTTAAATAGCTTCATGTGTCTAGTGATTACTATCTTAGATGGAAGGATTTATTTGATGCAAAAGTCCATGCTACAAGTTGGTATGTATTGATCTCGGGTATATATTAACTGTACAGGCAAATTCTTTTCCCGTCTAACATAATTTAATTGCTAATTAGGTGCATTAAGCAGGCAAGAGAAACAGGTTTATGGTTAATAAGGAGAAAATGAAGATGCCTAAATAGGAGGCAAAGACTGAAGGGAGACAGTAATTTAGGGACCAGCTGTTTGTCCTACACAAACAAGAAGCTGGAGTGCATCAGCAAGTATGTGTCACTATAAGAATAACACGGTCTAGTTTTGCAAAGACGTTCAGACTTATTCCAGCCTTACTGCAGGTAACAAATTGAGTAGAATGAGTGTTATTTATATTCACCTGGCCTAATTTGTTATTCTCCTCTTTCTGATGGCTATAATGGAAGTGGAGCAGTTAAACCACATTCTCCAGGGTCCTCGTACCACTGCCAAGAGCGGAAAACTTTCATCTTCCAAAGCCTCAATCAGCCAGTTTCTCATCTGCATCCCATAAATCATCAAGAAGGAACAAGCTCATTATCTCAGCACCAGGGACAAAAGTCTTTTACATGACACTGAACTTTTCTGACTATTGCAAACACGGCAGCTTGCCATTCTATCTTTCACAGGTGTGTTTGTCCCTTGAACAGACTGGGTCAGAAGTTTGAGGCAAGGGCCGGAACTTTCGATATTGATGTGTGTTGTGACTTGCAGTGGGCCCATGTCCAAAGGTAATTGGACCCAGCAGTCTACGGAGCTGCTTGAATGTTTTGTAGTTTTAATCGGTTTTGGGGAAGAGAATTGGGAATTTCAATCCCTGAAGACGTTATTTTCTCTTCGAGGAATTAGGTCACCTCTTTGTTCTGCTTTGCTTGAAGTGTTTTCAGTGTTTCCAAGACTTTGGTGGAAGCTCCCAGAATCAGGCAATTAAAATGTCCTGTTTTAAGAAAATTTTAGTTAATAAGTGAGTAAGTGTGTACATTCATAGCCTTCAATGGCATTTCAATAGATGGAGGCAATGTGAAATGGTCAGATCAGAGATGTTGGACAATCTAATGGCATCATATTCTATTGGGAACATTCAGAAGTCTCTCTATTGGCTATTTTGAACTACACCTAATTGTCCCTTATCATTATAATCCTACACTGCTAAAGGATGTTAAAATAATTCCTTGAATTCAGTTGCACCTTTCTACCCATTAATAATCCTCAGTACTTCTTCAACTTTACAAGCCTCTGGTAATCATCCTTCTAAACCAACCAGCCAGCCACCCAACCAACCAAATCAATGCCTATGTCAGAAACAAAAACAGGATAGTAGAAAAACATTCTCTTATCTATGTACCTGCTCCATTGCTCTTTATAAGCTCTAACTCTAAAAGGCCTTTTAATCAAATGAGACTGCAGTATAAAAGTGCATGAGTACTATACAATGACTTGTGATCTGGAATCAAATTCTTATTCAGTTGTTCTATTTCCACATAAGATTGGTTAGATTCTGGAACTATCCACATTACACCCTCTGTGATTTCTTGTGTCTGAGAGAACTTCATATTATTCTTAGTAAGAGAATCATATTCCTGGAAAAACGTCTTTCAACTTTGACCTCTCTTTCTAAAGATAGAACAAGGGTGCTCCAGACATAGATACGCACCTGTCTCTTTATCAAGAAAAGGATTTTAAACTGAGACTGGTGGTTCACACCTGTAATCCTAGCTACTCAGGAGCTTGAGATCTGAGGATCATGGTTAGAAGCCAGCTGAGCCAGGAAAGTCTGTGCGCCTCTTATCTCCACTTAACCACCAAGCTAGAAGTGCAGCTGTGGCTTAAGTGGTAGAGCATTAGTCTTGAGCACAAAAGCTCAGTGACACTACCCAGACCCTGAATTCAAGCCTCAAGACTGGCACACACAAACAAAAGTAAAAAGAAAAAAGTGTAAAGTGTATACTGCATATCGGTTGTGTCTAAGCTTCACTGAGGCTTTTGTCACATATGATTTCTGTTTTAACTACTCAAAATAGTAGCAAAAATAAAATAATATAGAAATAAATGAGCATGGCTGGGGCCCAATAAACTTCACAAGAAACACTGAAATTTGTATTTTATGTAATTTTCTACTGTGATCAAATAATATTTAAAAAATGACAATAGAAAGATCACTGCACAAGGTTTTAGAGGAGTCTGGGGTACCAACCAGGCTGGTACCCCTAGTTTTCCTTTTTTATTAAAGGGGGAATAATGCTAGCTCTTCACTCTCACAGAGTCTTAAAAAACCAATTGAGATTGTGCTTTATGAAGGGCTCGAAAAAAAAACCAAGTGCTACCTGTGTGATTTTTTTCCAGGAATACCCTTCCTCCCAGATGCTGGTGCTGATGGGCTGTTTGTTATCTCCCAATAATTGTGTGGGTATCAAAATATCATAAATGGATAAACATAGATAAATACTTTTGTATTTGTTTTATGTATTTATTTTTATTTGTGTATTTTTGTATTTGTGTAGTAATGATATGATGGGAAAAATAATCTTCCTTAAGTGCTTTTTCTTTTAGTAACCTTAACTATTGTGTCACATATGAATTGTCTAAAACTATGCTTTCTTGGTTTATTATGTCTTTTCTGACTTATCACAAACCTGAATTTGGTCAAATGGGGTGAAATCATTTTGCATCTACTTCATGTGTGGGAACATATAAAACAATGGATTGAAGACTGGATTAAACAAAGAAGAATCTTTTTTTTAGGTCATTCTCCCAAATTATCCCAGTCAACAATGTAGGAAAGCGGAGAAATATCACATATTAGTAGTGTTTTAATGTGTGTGTGTGTGTGTGTGTGTGTGTGTGTGTGTGTATGAATGAATTGAAAGGACATATACAATATATTACAACAGAAGAATGATTTCAAGGGTGAAAAATGTTCATTTTAAAATCATCAGTTTGTTTCATTTTAATCAGTTTTGTAAAAACATTTTTTGGACCTGCATGAAATAATTCAATTTAGACCAGCAAACATTTTTGAAAGGATAAATTTTTGTTTACGTTTTTTAGGATATGAAATCACTGTCTCTTAAATGGAGAGTTTTAATTAAAATAGATGAGAAACCAGGGAAGCAGAGGAGAAAGACATTGAGACATATTTTTCTTATGTGAGTTTTTTTCATGTTTTCTTCATAAAAGTTGAATTTCCCTTCTGGGCTTTACAATATAGTTTATATAATCATTTTGGAGAAATGAGAAATGTGAGAAGGTAAATGAGATATTTTAGAACTAGCCTCCAATAGATGCTACATCTGGCTGATTTCAGCTAACTCTCCAAGCAGTACTATAACAGTGTAGATGTCAAGAATTATGATGATGTAAAGTTTTATATTTCCCACTTCTGGCACTAATTTTCACAGTGCTGGCATCTCTGGTCACTTGTTTTTATTCTTCCTGCTGGTAGATGTGTATGTATTCATGTAGTTCTTTTCTTTTTTACATCTATTTGGAATATTAACATACCCTTAATAATGTTAATATAAAATATAACACATGTAACATATATAAGATGCAGTAATATACCAACTGTCCATTTTCTGATTTGTATGCATCTCTGCACCATTGGCAGACATCCTGAAGAAATTTGACTTTGGGTGAGACAGAAGCATTGCCTGTCTACATCCCACACTCTAATGAAACAGCCTTTAGTGATGGGTCAATGCTAATAATCATTTATCTCATTAGATATATGCTGCTGAGTCCTGGCACTGTTGTTGCTAGCTTCAGCTTTAATGAGAAGAGACCATAACACACATTAATTCTGGATTCAAAATTTCATAGTGTAGAACTTGTAGAGCCTATAAAACCTAATGATGCCAAATATGAGTTCAGAAACCTCCATCCACTCCACCATTTTGTTGTATTGAAACTCACCGGGAAGAACAGTTTAATAAAAAGTGCACACTATGTTAAGCACCAAATCCTTAGTCAGAGCTTGAAATTAGAACCAAATTTAAACTCCAAGATTTTCACGTATCATGTGAGAATGGTATGTGGCTTATAGTCTCTAAAACTCAGTGTCAAGCGCCTGGACCAGGAAGGTGCAATACTAACCTCTAGATGAGAAATCAGTTCAGAGTCATTTACCAGGTTTTAATCCCAGCCACATTCTGTAATAGCTGAGCCACCTGGGACAAGTTGCTTGTTGTCTCTGACTTTATCTTTCCTCTCTTTAAAATGGGGACTATACACATATACCTTTGGATGGATACTCAATGAAGTAAAGCATAGATCATACTTACCACATTTATAAAGGGTCAATACTACTAAGCATCCAGAAAATAATGCTTTCTAGGATAGTACAAAAATATAGCAAGGGGGAGGATTGGGTTTGGGGGAGGAGGGGAGGCTGGGAAGGGATGTGAAGGGGAAACAAAGGAGGAGGCTGCAATGCTTGATAAGAAATGTACTCATTACCTTGCCCATGTAATTGTAACCCCTCTGTACAGTATGTTCACAATAAAAATAAAAATAAAAAAAAATAAAAAATATAGCAAGATTAGCAAGATGTAACCTGCTTTGAAGGAGTTGATGGTCTTTCTGGAGGATTAACTAATTTTGGAAATAGAGTCAAATAGCATATCCACAAGTGCTCAAGAATGGAAGTGGCCAGCTTGGAATATAGTAAGGATTCAGAGGAAGAAGTGCTGATGAGGGACGGAACTCATCTAGAGAAATGTCTTGAGGACAGAAACAGAAACTGGGGCCTCGCAGATTTTCAGAGAGGGCGGGTGGTCACCAAGGCTGAAAAATGGAAACCAGGTTCTAATGATACTGAGCTGATACAGGTTTGCACCTTTGAAAGGCCACTGCTTTTAGAACATATTCCAAAGGCAGTCATAACCAAGAGGTGTGAATTTATTGTCTGAGGTTGCAATAGCAAAATATCACAGACAGGGTAGCTTAAATAACAGAAATGGAGAAGGCGTCCAGATTCTGGAATCCAAGATCAGAGTGCTGGCAGGCTTGCTTTCCCTTGAAGTCTGTCTCCTTGGTTCCCAGAAATTTACCTCTGTCTTCATTCTTTATTTGGTCTTTTTCACTGTGTCCTGGGTGTCTCATATAATGGTGCCAGTCCTATTGGATCTCATTTAACCTCATTTACAATCCCATTTAACTTCAATTCCTTCTTTTCAAATTTAGTCACATTAGAGGTCTAAGCTTATAATAAGGATTCTCCAGAGTAATAGAACCAATAGAATATAGTTATAAATACAGTGATATATGAAAGGGGATTTAGAGAACAAAAAGGAAAGCTGGTCCATGAAAGTATGAGAAATCCTATGATACTCATTCTATCAGCTGGAGAATTAGGAAAGGTAGTGACAGAGAACTTAGCCAAGTCCAAAGCCTGAAGACTCTGAGCTGCTGGTATAATTATTGATGTCTGAAGATAGGAAAACCCTAGTGTTCTAATATCCCAAGGAAGGAGATGGAAGTATGCATTCTTTTGCTGCCTTTTTTTTTTAAATCCTATCCAGGACCTCAGCTGAGTGGATGGTGCCTGACCACACTGGGTGAGAGCAGATCTCCCTTAGACCAGAGATTCAAATAGTGATCTCTTCTGCAAACCTTCCTTATAGATATATCCAGAAATAGTGTTTTTCTGGCTAATTGGGTTCTCTTTTACCCAATTGAGTTCACAATTAAAAATCAAGAACTTCAACCTAAGTGTATTGTGTGTGTGTGTGTGTGTGTGTGTGTGTGTGTGTGTGTGTTGGTGTAGAAAACAATGGATTCCTTAACAAGGGTGAATACATGGGTGGAGAAACAAGTCTTTTTGAAGTTTATTGCCTTTAGGTTTGAACTGAAGTTCGGTTGTGGATTAGTTGAAGGACGCTGAGAATACTTCCAGTTATTTAGACCTAAAGTGAGGGCAACCACACTTCATTCAGGAGGAATTTTTTATTTTTTGGTCAATTGTAGGGCTTGAACTCTGGGCCTTGGTGCTGTCCCTGAGCTCTGCAGCTCAACGCTAGCACTCTACTACTTTGAACCATAGCTCAATTGGAGATAAGAGTTTCATGGATTTTCCTGCCTGGGCTGGCTTTGAACTGCTGTCCTCAGATCTTAGCCTCCTGACTAGCTAGGATTACAGGCATGAGCCACCGGTGCCTGGTAGGAGGTTTTGTTCTTTTTTTTTTAGTGTTACATTTGAGGTTGTAAATGGAGATGCCCAGCCCAGCATGACACTGTATAATTAGGAACATGTCTGATCATTATCCTCATTCCTTCAAGACTTCACTTCCCTACTCTCCTTTCCCTCCTATCTTTCTTGATCTATTGATTACCTGAAGAAATATATTTGGTGATTTGAGTTTGACTTTGTTATCATTCAAAGACAAATACTGTGTGTTTGGAAATTTTTGGTATTCAGAACACCTGTCAACACCCATTGTCTAAGTGGATCCCTATGACAGTGCTAAGTGGACAAGGAATTCCGCAAAGGGTGATACAGCAGAGGCCACTATGGTTGGCACCTGTCAGCCTGAGGAGGTGTGGCTAGCAGCCTGTCCTCTCCACACAGGGAATGCTGTGAGAACTATGCTGAGTACTATGTCTCACTCAAACCTCACCACGACAGTGTTTTTAGCTTTCATATGTTGGTCGGTTCCAAAGACTGGATACAAAGGATGATTTTCCTGGGAGGTACATATTTGGCCCCACAAACAGCCTCTTTGAAATTCAGTAGCTACATGAAGCTTTACTTGAATGATTTTGGAAAACATTGGAAAATACTTTGTATAGCAAAGACAGTCTGGGAACGAGAGTAACCAATCATTCCCCAGATCGATAACTAGGTTCATCTTCTGCTTTATTGGAAAGGAGTTGGAGCTGGGCGCTGGTGGCTCACACCTGTAATCCTAGCTACTCAGGAGGCTGAGATCTGAGGATCATGGTTCAAAGCCAGCCCAGGCCAGGAAAGTCCGTAAGACTCTTATCTCCAATAAACCACTAGAAAACTGGAAGTGGTGCTGTGGGTCAAGTGGTAGAGCGCTTGCCTTGAGCTGAAGAGCTGAGGGACAGTGCCCAAGCCCAGAGTTCAAGCCCCATGACTGACCAAAAAAAAAAAAAAAAAAAGAAAGAAAAAAAAAGGAGTTGGTGGAGAATAAAGGAGGAAGATAGAATCTGTACATAAGTGGGTGTTTTTATTGGTGTGAGGAGCGGGAGGCAATTTGACACACCAAAGACAGCAGCATACATAAGTTGGAATGTGATTTCAGTCCTGCTAAAGTCCTTGGAGATTTCTTGTGTCTCCAAGCAATTCAGTTCATCTTCCTCCCAGGGCAGCACTTGACAAGTCATTTGTTGATAGAAGATACTTCTAGACTTAACCTTCAATATTTACAATGGAAATTCACTCTCTGGAGAAGACACAAGCATAATAGAGTACAGCTATACTTACTTAAAAAACAAAAACAAAAACAAAAATAGATGATATGTTCCCAGAGAACCTTTTGGTTTCTGCATAAAATTTGGGGGAACCCCTACCTACCACCTCTCTGCTTCCTTTTGCTTCTGGAAGGACATGCAGAGTTATTCACTTTATTACATTATTTATGTTTTCAGAGTGTTACTGGGATTAATTGCTATTGCAGCCCGGATTTAATTAGCATAAACTTCAGTAACAGCTTAATATAAATTAAATTACAAGCCATTTCTCTTTGAGAAATATTAGGATTTATTAGCAGTTCCCCCCTCCCAAACTAATTATTTGAATGGATACATTTCACCATTAAGCAATGGAGGAAGCTTTGTTTGCTGTTGTTGTAATTATATCCAGTGCATTCCCCTCCTTCCCATCTCCCCTTTTTGGGTCTACTTGGGTGATTAGCCTATGTAAGAGATGCATTGTCTCTTTGCCCAAGGGCTTAGGAAAGCCATAATGGTCACTGAGAGAGAAATTGGCTTTACTCAGAGAAAATGGAAGAAGAGGGAGGGACAGCCTGAGAATAGGGAAATGGGCAGATCACAGGTCATCGTTTAAATTAAGAATAAATAAAAAAGTGGAAGTGAAAGTATGAGTGAACTGAGCATTTTAAGCACAAGAGCTAGGAAACAGCTCTCTCATAAATCTCAGAATGAATAAAAGAAACTGTAGTTAAGTATTCTTGCTTGTGCTGTGGGCCAGGAAAAAGACAGTGTGTGCTCTATGTGTCACCAAATTAATCTTCTGAAAAAAATCACTTGGTCATGTAATTCTCCTGTTCAAGAAGAAACAGTGAAGAGAATGGGCCTTGGAATCCAGCAAATTTGTTTCTGTCGTGATTTCACCATTTGCCTATTTGACCTTGGGCATCCCACTAACTTCCTGTTTCTTTCTGTTCATGTGTAAAAAGGGGGTAATGATAGGATTTTCATCAGGATTATATGAAATGATGTGGCAAGACCCACAGCCCACTAGCACACAGTAAGATCAATGTTCACTCTTTTGCAGAGATGATGTCCAGTTCTCTTGGTGCGTCAGACGTCTTGCTGTGACAAGATACCACACATAACTCAGAGGAGAAAAGGTTTATTTTGGGTTGGAGTTTCAGAAGGTTTGGTCCACAGTTATGGTGCCGTTGGCTTGGGGCAGAGTATCATGGAAAGAGAGTCAAATGGGAGAGGCATGATCACCCAAAGGCTGAGAGGAAACACAATGGAATCAGGAACCAGGTCTCCCCTAGTCACCTTCAGTGACCTAGTTCTGCTTCTAAAGTTTCCATCACCTTATAAACATGTCCCACCACCTAGGGACCAAGCATTTAACCCATTAGCCTGAGGTACACATTTTCTATTTAAACCATAACACCTGGTGTAGTTTTTCAGGTCTTTTGTTACCCGACTCCCATTGCCATTCCATTCCAGGATGTACACTTCTCACTACTGGACTGCATTATTATATATTTGTTTTTGGTACTGGAGTTTGAACTTAGGATTCATAGTTGCTAGTCAGGCATTCTACCATTTGAACCTTGTCTCTAGCCATTATTTTTCTGGTTATTATAGAGATGAAGGTCTTACTTTTGTGGAATCCATTTGGATTGTGATCCTCTTCTTTTTTTATTTTTACATTACTTTATTTTAAAAAGAAACAAACTAGTCATAAAAATCTTTGCTCCAAATAGGTAGTATCTTACAAATGTTTTTTGCTGGGTTTTGTGTCTTAAAGATTACTATAGAAATGATTCTAATATCATAAATAAGTGATTGCTTTTTCTTCAGGGTGAGTTTTTGTAGTGCAGTATTTACAAAAACTGAGAAAATGGAAGAGTTTATAAATTTGCACCATTTATAAAAGTGTTTTACCTTTGTGTGGTGCTGCTTTATATCCAACAAAGAAAACATTCAATAAGTACATTTTTTTTACAAATGTGTCAAAACGTCTAAAATACCATGTTAGAAAAACAAAGCTTCGTTAAAGTTGATTTTTTTGTCTATGTAAACCTGAAGTTCTTGTCTTTAATAGGCTCAATTAAGTTTTGAAGGCATCTTAAAAATAATTTAAAATAGTACTTTAAACTACCACTCAAAGTTAATGACAACTACTATACCACTGTGAAGTCAGAAGTTCAAGAAAAGTAACAAAAGAGGAAACTTAGAAAGTTGTAGAACATTATTTCAAGTGTGAGGAATCTTCATTTGCTGATGTTTGATAAACCTGCAAATTCAGCATATTAATGCCAGGTTTGCTGTCTTCCTAATAGATAAGCCTACTTTTACTGCTTCCACCGAAATCTTTGAAAAGAGTGGAATCCTTGTTACAGATATAAATCATTTCACTGAAAATATAAAAGATGTAGCAGCTCCATTTAGGAGTAGCTATTGGTGATTCAACTAAGCTTATCTACACATGGAGGACATCAGCAAATGAAGATTCCTCGCACTTGAAATAATGTTCTACAACTTTCTAAGTTTGATCCTCCTTTTTATACTGCTAGCTATAGGTAAGATGACAGGTACATACCACTACTTCCAGCTGCTGGTTGAGATATAGTCACAAAGATTTCTTCCTAGGCTAGCTTTGCACTGTGATTCTTCTGATCTCTGCTTCCTGAGTAGTTAGGGTTAATTCATGTTATAATTTAGTATATAGTTTTCCTCTATCACATGGTAAATGTTGTATAAGACAGTTGTTACTTAAAAGAGAGAGAAAGAGAAAGACGAGAAGGAGTGGGAGCAGGAGAGAGATGGGGAGAGGGAAAGAAAGAAAATAGGTTTCACTTAACCCCAAACTCTTAATGATCAGGAACATTCCTAAAAAAGTCAGAAGTCATTACCAATAAAGAGATGAATTCTGTATATTTAAGTCTACTTGTTTGTAAATACTTAAGAAGGATGTAGTCGTTTGTTTATCACTTTGATAAGATACCTGAGATAAACAACTCAGGGGAGAATTTTTTTGCCCCACATTTTTTAAGAGGTTGTTCATGGCTGCTTGGCCCGGTTGGTTGTGAGGAGCCTGTGGCAAGGTGGAACATCATGCGGAGAAAGTTCAGTGGAGCAGTGATGTGTTTCCTCCATAGTGCCACGAGTTGCAGACCACGTCTTAAATACATGGTCCTTCTAGGAAATATTTCATATCTAAACTAAGCAAGGGGCTTAACCTTACCAGCTGTGTATAGCTTGGTCTTGAGTTTCCTCTGAAGTTCAGTAAAAAAACTATATGAGAGGCTGACTCATCATCAAGGTGGCTTTCTTTAACTTAAACATCTTCAGTTTATTTAATCTGATTTAACTTCAATGATATTTTCATGATAACATCACTAATATGAAGCTTAAAAAAGTGATGTTTAGATGCCCATGTGTTTCATAGAATATGGAAAATTCACTGTCAATTACTTCTCTCTTTCCTCCTTCCTTCCTTCCTTCCTTCCTCTCTCTTTCTTTCTTTCTCTCTTTCTTTCTCTATCTCCTCTTTTTTTCTTTCATTCTTTCTTTGCTAGTATTTTGCTCTTGCTTGGCTTGCTTTCTCATGGCTGGCACTCTACCGCTTGAGCCATGCCCCCAGTCTATCCTTTTTTGGGTTAGTGATAGAATTTCCAGGGTGTTTTTTTTTGGCCTCAGTTGTCTCTGAACTGTGTTCTGCTTATCTCAGCATCATGATTCACCAGTGCCCAGCGTGTTTTCTGAGTTTAATGGAATAATTGATTTTAATAGACTATTATATGTTTCATAAGAAAAAGACAAATGAAGCAGATGGTTAGAGGCATTAAAAGATATAGATTTTATATCACACACATATAATATACTTTACCTGTATATAATATGCTTTTCAAACATCCATACCTGTATATATATATATATATATATATATATATATATAAAATCATATATTTCACTTACTTTTGCATATATTCTTGAATATTCCTTAGGAGAAATGCAAAGATTCCCAGTGTTATTAGTTGTTTTTGATACTACCACCACTACTACTAATAATAACAAAAGAAAGATAACCTTTGCATGTGGAAAGACCTATAGTGAATATAAATGCCTAGCCAATGCCCTCTGTCAATTGAGAGATAGATGGGTCACTAGTCATAAGATGGTTCATACAGTTGCAGAAGGCATATGTTTCCAAATCTGTGACTGATCTTCTCCTCAGAGATGCATTGAGAAATTAGGTGATGCCAGAGTTCTCAGAAAACCAGATGGAATAGGTAATACTTAGTAAATTACCAACTTACTAAATGGGGCACTGGCTTCCTTGAAGAATTAAATTTACCTCATATGAATGAGGGTACAATTTTCTCTCAAAACATAATTTACTCAATCATGAGCTTAGGCAGTATATGGTAATGCAAGTCAAATTCTCCTGATGAAAAGAATTTGCATTTTAAGCCTCTTTCCAATTTCTCAGCCAGTCACATGATTATTTTCACACAAATCCAAAACATAAGCCATAGCAGTGTTGTGCTCCGTGGCAGCACAGTGTATGTAAATGAGCTCCCACACAATTGTATTGTGTTGGTAAATGTACCAAATAACTATTTTAGAAAAGGTTTCTTTTTTGTATGTTTTCATGCAGTTTTTAATTTGAAGTTAAAAATAAGAGATCTATCTGGGCTTTGGTGGCTCACACCTGTAATCTTAGCTACCCAGGAGGCTGAGATTGGAGGATTGTGGTTCAAAGCCAGCCTAGGCAGGAAAGTCTATGAGACTCTTATCTCCAATTAACCACCAAAAAGCTGGATGTGGAGCTCTAGCTCAGCAGTAGAGCACTAGCCTTGAGCAAAGAAGCTCAGAGACAGTGTCCAGGCTCTAATTTCAAGCAGCAGGAGCACTACACGCACGCGTGCGCGCACACACACACACGCACACACACACACACACACACACACACACACACTCCCTAAGAGACTCAATTCATTCAAAATATAAATTATTAGATGAATTGAAAGAAGCCAGAGTTATTCCCTTCAAATTTTGTGACTTGGTTTAGTTGATATTAATATTAGTGCCTCTTTGTCAAATATTTTCTGTTGCCCAACCCTTTGTAGAATATGAATTTCAGATAGAAGATACAAAAAAAGTAGTGCCTATGATTAGAGTCCTTACTATAAGCCAAAGTCTATTCTTAGCATGCTACGCATATTATCCCATCTAATCGTTACAAAAGCCTTAAGTTGAGGCAAATACAAATATCATCTCCATTCATAGATGTGGTAAGTGAGACACAGAGACCTTAACAGCTGCACGAGTTACATAGCCTATGAGATCCAAGCAGTCTGACCTTACAAGCTAAGCCTCTACCCTTTGTCAAACAAGCTTGTGTCAGAGATCACATAAATTTGCAAGAGCTACCCTTTGAGAGTTTCTGAGCAATCCAGAAAATGGTTGTAGTCAAGTCTTTTCTACTGTAAGAGCCATGAAGCACCTCATTGTGAAGCCACTGAGTGGGAGAGGAGACCATGGCATCACTGTTATCTGACATTTTGAGGCCTAAGACTAAAGAAAGTTCCCAGGATGGAGGAGAATGGAGGAAGGTGTAGACACTGATGGATTTCTGAGAAGGGACGTTCAACCTGTCTTTTCTGAACTCCTTCCCAGGGGAGGCAAGGGAGGTCAAGAAGAATCTCCAGATAGGTTTGCTAGAGTTGAAGAGAGAAAACCTTTGTCCTCTGTCTGGTGGAACTTAGGAGGCTGCAAAGCCCTGGAGTTCCCATTGTTTAGTCTTCCAGAGAAGGAAAGACACAGAGTGTACAGACATGCATACCCTTCGAGACCAAAGCAGGAAAATAATTCCTACCCACATTTAGGACTTGGGTATGGCTTGGTAGAAAGCTTCTAGTTGGATAACTCTAGACTTGGGATAAGCTTAAGCAGTATGGCTCTTTACTGACTAATGGCTAAACATGTTGGGGGATAGGATGTACTTTGTTCAGGTAGAAATGAAGGACTAGGAGTCTACTGTTTGCAACCTCTCCCACACCATAGGAAGCATATAAAACCCATATGTATGTGTGTGTGTGTGTGTGTGTGTGTGTGTGTGTGTGTGTATGTATACATACATATATATATATATATATATATAAAATCATGCATACGAGTGTGGGATAAATCAATTCACACTTCAAATTGCTGATTAAAAGTTTAAAGAATTCTAATACTGGGAATATCTTTGCCACAGGTTAAGAGACCCAGGGGCAGATTTAAAGCCAAATCATTGTGCATCAATCGAGGTGACCCTGTGGAAGGACAGTAGCAGAGACAAGTCGCAGCAGACTTTGGAAATACCACTACTGGACTGTAAAGAAACTGTTTGAATAGAACAAATTTACAAGGCAGAAATAAAATAGGTGACTGAAAGGAGACAGAAAGGGCGAATGTAGCCTTTTGTAAGAGTTTATTGACACAGTTCATCTGGGAGTCAGACGCTCTTTCCTTGGCAAGTGAAGGGAGTTTCCAGTGCTATCAGCCCAGACCTCTAGGCTGTGGGAGGCCGTGAACTCTTCAGGAAGAGCATCAATCTTGACCTTCAATAAAGCAGTGGCTGCTTGGAGCCTGTGTAGAAGTTAGTCATTGGAAAAGAACATGAAATCTCAAATCTCTCAAGCCCTGGAGCGCTAGCTAGTTTCCTTCCTTCCAGGACGGAATGATAACCCCATGATAGGATTTACTAGATGCCAGCCACTTTGCACTTAGTGTGTAGCTGCTCCCATGATTGCTTCCATTATTTTTCAAATATCAAGAATAACACCTTTGAATAACTGTGAAAGGCCAAGTTATCATGTTTGAAAGCAACATGATAAAACATGTAGCAAAAGTGGTATCAAATACTTGAGAGATTTCTATAAAGGTTCTTGATTTTTCTAAACATTAAGATTTCCAATTTTACTCATCATTTAGTACAGAAAATGGAATAGCTTGTTTGGGTAAGTACGGATATTTTTTTCAGTGTGTTTGTGTGTGTGTGTGTGTGTGTTTTTGTGATTTGTGGGGCTTGAACTCTGGGCCTAGACCTTGTCCCTCAGCTCTTCAGCTCAAGGCTAGCTCTACCACTTGAGCCACAGCACTACTTCCGGTTTTCTGTTGGTTAATTGGAGATACGAGTCTCATGGCCTTTCCTGCCCAGGCTGGCTTTGAACTGCGATCCTCAGATCTCAGCCTCCTGAGTAGCTAGGATTATAGGCATGAGCTACCAGCACCCAGCTCAGTGTTTTTTTTTTTTTTAATTTTTTATTGTGAAAATACTGTACAGAGGGGTTACAATTACATGGGCAAGATAATGAGTACATTTCTTATCAAGCATTGTAGCCTCCTCCTTTGTTTCCCCTTCCCATCCCTTCCCATCCTCCCCCCCATCCCCCCACCCAATGGTAAATGTATACGCTGGGTGGACTTGCTGTTTCTAAGGAACAGATCCCTTGATTTATTAATAGTAGAAACACACCCAGTCAATAATCTATATTTTCCAGTCTCCTTTGCAGAAAGGTATATCCATCTGACTACATTCTGGCCTTATAGTGAATTGAGTAGAAGAATTTTGGAAAACTATGTACTGTAGAGAACAGTAGCTACACAAGGCTTTCCAGATATCTAGCATGAATTCAAATTTAGGGTGCTCCCAAACCACCCTGGGGATTGATAGTTTACTGAAGTACTCACAGAATAAAGCTGTTCTATTGGAGGACATATATTAAAATCAGCCTAAGATAGAGTCTAAGAAAATCCAAGTGCAAAGCTTCTGGTTATTCTCTGCTTATGAACTTAAACTTATGAATTGCGTCAACCCCTCTTGGCCATAGCATATGACAATACATACAGAGTATTGGTAACCATAGACACTCACCTGAGTCTTGGTTTCCAGAGTTTTCATTAGGGCTCCATTAATATATTGCCTAAGTGGCTTACCTGTAGTTTCCATTCCCATTGGTGTTTGGACTGAAGCTTATCGTCTTTAGTTTCTGGAATAAGTAAGAATTGGTACTATCCATTATGAATAATATTGTTTAGACTGTCCAGTGGCTAATGATTCCAGACAAAGAAGGGAATCCTACTATGCAGAGGATTCCCAGAACCACTAGATCACCTTCAAGTAACTGAGAGTGAAGGCTAGACTTCTCTTTATCCTAATATGCAGAGGATTCCCAGAACCACTAGATCACCTTCAAGTAACTGAGAGTGAAGGCTAGACTTCTCTTTGAGTAAGGTTAGTTTATTCAGTATATATAGAGCACTCATTTCTTCCTTTCTGTCTCATCCTGCTGTCTAGGTCACCAGTTTCTTGGGGAAAACTCTCCTAGCACCATTACTAGAGAAAAACTTATATCTGAGAGTGGTTGGAGTGGTGCCCGAGCTCAACCTTTCTTAGGGTGGCCATCACCAACCAGCTGGGACAACTCTAGAAGTGTGAAAATGAAATCCATCTTCCTTAAGCCATTTATTTTGACTATTTGTTCTTCACAATCATTAAATATAATCCTAACTGAAACTGCATGTTCTTGGGTTTCCAATTTAGAAAGAGAAAGCCTACTCTCTTGCTTTAAAAATGTCATTTTTTTTGAGTCTCACTAATTATGAGATATGATTCCAATTTTCAGCCTCAAAATACACAGTGTTTGAGAAGTATTTTAAATGCATTTGGAAACACATTTGCTCTTAAACCAAGAGTTCTCTCGGTGCTCAGTGTTTGCATGGCTCCAAGTTTCATCAGAGTATTTGTTCAAGGTGCCCTTTTACTAAGATGTACTTGAGGTTGGGCTAGGATAGTCTCGATTTGGGGAATTTTACTTATCTCTTTCCAGTAGTCTTAATCACCATAGACTTGTATCATGGCGGCTTCCCTTCCCTGTGCACTCACTGCGAAGAGTTCCTTTCCAGGAGAGATGGCAATTGGTTTTTCTGTAGTCACCTTTGGGTGTGCTTGTGCTCTCTGTCCCCATCCAACTGTGTCTTTCTCCCACGATCACTCATAAAGCAGAGTTATAATAGCTATAATTCTCTAGCAATCAGTCAATTGCTGTAGTTAACAAATGGTTTATTAGAGTGTTAACCTCCATTAGCTGAGAGGCTAGGTCATTAGCTGCCTCTGATAACCATTTCTCAAGGTTTATGATTTAAATAATCACTTAAATAATGACTTTTATTCTTTGATACAGGTTGAAACAAAGTTTCATTAAGTACTTAAAATTCAGGGAACAAATGAATTATATTCATTTACAATACCTACAGACTTGGGTGCTTCACTCGTATTTTATTTTAGGGCCCTGGTGTTTGTTTTAGAACTTCCAAGCTAAGAGAAGACACAGATACAGTGGCTGCTGGGACCCGAGGTGGCATTCCCAGGGACAAATGATGGTTTTCTGTGGATCAGGGTGTGCAGGTTCATTGTATGGTTTTCCTTTAACCCTCTGATTTTTTTTTCCCTAGAAATACCAAGAGTTTTCATCTAAACTGTGTAACTTCAATGCTCTGGAACCTATTTCTTGCTGAGCAATTATGTTCTACCTACACAGCTATTCTTTGACTTAAGATGTGGTTAAGTCTTGAGAAACCCACTGGAAATGGAAAAATACTGTCAACACAAATCTTAAACTTCTAGCCCACTGAACATTGTATCTTAGCAACACAGTGGATGTACAGCGTCAGCTATTTGTCTTTGTGATTGTGTGGCTAACTGGGAGATTCAGCTCGCTGATGTATACATACCATGATGGCATGATGGGAGGCATCAGACTGCATGGTGCTAGCTCAGGAAAAGATTAAAATCCAAATTTCCCAGTGTAGTTTATACTGAATGCATATGGCTTTTGGCTCCAACCAAAAATAAGGAAGAAAAAGAATCTGAGGTTGAATCATTGTAAGTAGGGGAACAGCTATACTTAGAAGAGAAAGGAGATTCTCTTAGTAAAAAGAAGGATTGACCTATGACTTCTAATCTCTATTTGGCATCTCTAATGATTCAGTTAGGAAGATGATGATACAGTTGACAGATTTGCTCATTCCTTATTACCACTCACAAATCTTGATGGTGTCTCAGATGCCTACACAGTAGATTTTGTATGTAGAGGAGGAGGTAGGTTTGGAGTGCTACTTTTACAGTGCAACACTCCAGATTCCTAAGGTAGGCATTAATATTTTTGTCCCTAGACTCTTTTTGAGAATGAAGTAAGGCAACACCTAGGTATGAAGCATTTAGGAATGGGATGGGAGGTTGCAGTGCTACTTCTATTTCTGTATTGCTCCTGTGCATTAAATTTAGGCTGAAGAAATGTATTTTTTTCATATTCTCTCATTTAACCATTTATATACTTTCAACTAAACAAAACATATACAAATTCCCAATGGGACTATTAAAGCTATTTTCATTTCAAAGGTGGTTTGCAACCAGTAATGCTTTAATTGAGTTGGCTCTTTTGCAAAAGTTTATTCATCAAAGGAAGGGCATGAACTAGTTATTGTGCAACTCCATAGCTACTCTGTCTGGCACTATACCTATGGCATTTTAAGGTTTGATTAAATATTGGTTAAATTCTTCAAATATACCTGGTAAAAAGTAATGTCTTTCTCTTTTGGTGATCCCTCAGCATGATAATTTTATGAAGTAAGTTTATTTGTTTTTTACATCGTATTATCAGCTCTATACATTGTTGCCTACTCTTAACTTAGAAGATTATTCAGAGAATTGACAGAGTATCTTCCTCGTTATATTCCTCACGTCATGACTTATGTATAACAGCATCTCCCAGAGAAGATGTCATCGGATGTTGTATTAGTTTCTTATTGCTACAGGAACAAACCAACACAAATTTACTACCTGAAGCAATACTAGTTGATTATCTTTTAGTTTTAGAAGTCAGAAATCTCAAATTAGCGTTAGTTTGCTAAATGAAGTTAAAGAACCAGAACTGACTGTTTCTTTGGAGGAGAAGTATGTTTTCTTTTCTTTTTTTCTTTTTTCAGCTTCCAGAAGCTACTCTCATTCTTTGGCGTGTGGTCTCTTCCTACAAAGTCATACATTCAAACTTCTGTTTGTCTTCTCTCTGTTCTTGATCCTTTGTTGTGATTATGTTGACCTTCCTCAGTTAGTCAAACCTCTTAATCACATTTATAGAGACCTCAGCCCAGTTAGGCAACATAGTGATTAATTGTGGGCACCAGAATGTGGGTGTCTTTGAGCATTCTATTACCAATTTTATTAGGTAGTAAGAAGCTATATAAGTCTAGGAAACATTCAGCAAAACTGCCATAAGTATGTGATTTTTTTAATGCAGAATTTTCTCTGACCCACTATTACAACAAGCCTATATTATGATTTTTAAAATGTAAAGTGTAAGATTCCCCCAACTTTTTTTGGTGGCAGAATTCTCCTCTTACCCCTTAGAACATTTAACAGAATAGCATTTGTGGCAAAAGCAGGTGGGAAATGGGGAGAAAACTCTTCCTATTATTTGAGAATGTATTTTGAATACCTGAAATGAATTTAAAACATTTCTGAAAAGACCTCCCACTGACCCAAGAAGGCTTAAATAAACCAAATGCCAACTGGCATGTCTTGGGGTTGCATATTCTGATATTCTTCAAAAGGAAGCATGTCAGTGCAAAAATAAAGTTAAACAATTTTTTTACTATTCTCATTCTAAATTAATCTAAATGATAATTATATGAAACAATAAGAGTAACTGTACATAGATGTAGAAAATGAGACAGCATTTGCAATGAGAATTGAAAATACTCTCAGAGAAGTTACTTATACTGCATGTGAAGCAGCCCCGTGTTGTTTGAAGGGTGGTGCAGTTTTTTTAAAGTGCATATTATAAACTGTATAGTAATTGCTAAAAATTAAAAATAAAGTATAAATGATATGCTAAAAGGAGATATAGTGGAATTACATAGAAAGTGCTCAACTAAAATAGCTAAGATAGAAAAGAGGAAAAGGAATGAAAAAACAAATAGAAAACTAGTACAAAGATGGTAGGTAGGAGTCCAGCCATTGTGAATAATCACTTGGCATGCAGATTTCAGTGCACCAGTTCAAAGAATCTCAGAATGAGTAAAATGAGATCAAAGTACATGTTGTCTCTATTTTTAACAAAAGATATCCAGATAAGATAAAAGTAAAGAAATGGAAAAAGATGTTTATGATGTTAACAGTAATCAAAACATGATGGTTATTTTGATCTTTGGAATCAATAAACCTGGTATGGATTCCACTTCCCTCATTGAATAAATACAGGCAAGTTACTTTAACCAATCTATGTCTCAACTTTAAGATATAGAGAATAATACTCCTTAGGTGTATGATTAATGAATACAATGTCTAATATCATAACTAATGAATAATAGATGCTAGAAAGGCACTTACCTTTTATGACATCTTAGAAAATAGCATCTTTACAACATCTTTCCTTGGTCTTCATACTTCTACCTTACAAAAGTTCTTTATCATTCCTTCTCTCCTAAACTTCTTGTTTTTCATGTATTTTGTCCTATGTATAACACTATCATGTAGATTCGTAGGTAAATGAAATCTAATAGTTTAGGTGCAAGTTCAGCAAGTTATTTTTGCTACATCTTATCCAAATTGGTTCAAGTTAATGGGTTAACATTCAAGAGAAAGCTAACTTTCTTCTGCATGAAATTGAAAAAAAAAAAAACCAAAAAGATGTGTTCTGGAATAGAGTAAGTAGAAGAACATTTGTATTGAGCCTGTGGTTGAGATGAGGCCAAAAGAGTATTGTCAGTGAGGCCTGAGGGTGCAGAGGAAAGCTATCCTTAAAAATTAATAACAAGGATAAAGAAAATCTATATTGTCCTCCACTGAAGTTTGAAGAAGTAGGTGAAAATTAGTTCTCAGTGATCAACAGTAAAGTAAATAAATTGCTTTTCTCACACTCATGGCTTGGAAAATACAAACTCTCAAACTCCCAGTTGCCCAAATGAATAACAATAATTATAGCAAGCCTGCTACATAATGGTCATTCTAATTACCATGTTTTTACTTCTGTGATATCATTAGTTTTATTTTATTTTATTTTTTTTAGGAAAATTTGGAAAGTTTTTTTTTTAAATTCCAGCTGGGTTTTAGGTCTTGAATATTTTGAGGA
Source organism: Dipodomys spectabilis (assembly GCF_019054845.1). Lineage (NCBI taxonomy): Eukaryota > Metazoa > Chordata > Mammalia > Rodentia > Heteromyidae > Dipodomys > Dipodomys spectabilis. The sequence goes on along the minus strand of NW_024870834.1, from coordinate 13,653,402 downwards.
TAATTATATCTTCCAAGCAACAACGTCCAGAGTCTAAGAAAGGAAGGAGGATTAGATATGGGACATCTTGTATTGTAAGAGAGAACCCAATGCCAAGTTTGCTAAAGTCAGTTCCAAGGTCCCTTTTAAACTCCTGAGCTAGTGGAGGAAAAAATGAAGTCTGTGCTGCTGTTGTTAATTGGCAGGGATGACTGACTCTACTGCAAGCTGTACTCTCCCAAGCGTGTGCTCCACTCTATCAACTCTGATCTGGGTTAGACCCTCATACGGAACTCAGTGACACTCTGAGCTGTTACTGAACAGAAGGCTGTGGACTCCTCCAGCAAGATTCCCTATCCTTTACTGGCAGCTGGAGTTTATGGTTGGTCTCAATATTATTCCAAACTATATACATAAAGAGACACCACTGTCTCAGTCACATCATTGACAAGACCACAGAGAGGCCATGAAGGGGCTGGCTAGAGCTTTATTCCGGCTGTAAAGCAACAGCGATAGTCCATTTTTATTAACTAAGAAGCCGATTGCACAGTATGCCCCTCCAAGAGATGCTCTTTCTGATCACAGTTGGTAAGCAATTAGAGTGGGCTGCAAACCCTGGGAGGGGTCATACCTGTTTCTTTTATGATGCGCTGTGGCTGCAAGTTACTGTTTAGGAGTTGTGTCTAGGGCTTCTGAGATAATGCCCCCTGATAGCAGTTTCTAGAAGACAATTAAGGATTACATAGAAAGTTATATCCCTATATCTGCTTTAGATTGGCTGCCCATTTATTTGGAGCAGCCCTGGGTTCAGATGTAATGGAGGCATGCAATTAGAAGTAATTTATGGTTTATCTCCATACTTTTATTGTTTTATGGCTCAGGCAAGATAGAGCTTCCAGTTGTTAATGAGGACCCCTCCTGAAATGAGGGTAACAAGATGTTAATGCCTTCCATTTGTACCACAAATGGAACCAAAGCCCTCACTCAACCCTCTCATTATCACCATTGAATACCTACCCTGGCAAGGGCAGAGGTTAATAGGTGTGGTTTATACTTCTGACAGCTCTTTGCTTGACCACTCTGATCTGCTTCACTGAGTTTTTCTTCTGTCTTTTCTCTTTTACTTTCCCCCGAAATGTGGCCTCTTCTTTACTTTCTAGTCTGTTTACTTTTTGTTCAACAACCAAGAAAAAAAGAATGTGGAAAGCAGGGGGAAAAAAGAATAGGAGAAGGAGGAAACAGATCTGTGGGGGTTTCTCACTTATTTGAAAATGAAAAACTATTCTCAGAAATTTCCATGAATCTTTGTTTAGTCCTGAACGTCTCCTAAAGCAGGCACTTCCAGAGGACCTTGCAATTGCTGAGTTTGGCTTTACCCAGTTAATTCCCTTGCACACTGGACAATATTGGTGTTCTCATGTCTAGAAGAATGGGAGAATGGCGGATGGTTGGACTATTCGGCAGCTACTGCTACTTACTGCAGCTAGTTGCAAAGTTAGGCATCCTCCATTGTTCTCTAAGTTGTCATGGTTTCCTGCCTAAGTACAAAAATAAAAGGACAGCCATGCTCCAGTGGCTCATACCAGTAATCCTAGCTACCTCTGGTGCCCAGATAAGGATCCCCAAAGACCACCAGGGAGCCGATTCCGATGCAAGCACATGAGAATCCACTGCAAGCTCCAGCCTGGACTCACTACCTTGTCACCGTCACAGCTGATCTAGATCCAGAGTCCCGGCCCTTCATCTAGAAGGGTTTTTATAGGGTTTTCAGGGACTTTTATGTATCATTGCAACACTTAACAAATCGTATCACATCGCGGGAAAATCATAAAGTAATTCTAAAAGATGATGAGTGTAACCAGTGGCGGGACTGACCAGGTAATGGGGATTGGCTGGTTCATGGGGTTGATGCTCTTTGAAATGATTGGGGGGAGCAGATGGTCTGAACCCCGACCCAGTGGTCCTTATACTGTTATCTGCTGCTTAGGTGTAGTTAGCGGAATTTTCCGTAAAGGGGGTTGCTCCTGGAATTTGGGCTCAAGGGGATCAAGGGGAGCTGCTGATTTCCTGGAGTATCCAGGGGAGTTGCAGATACATTACCTGGATTTTGGGTGCACGGGGAGCTACTGACACAGTTCCCGGACAAAATGGAATCCAAACCTAAAATTGCTATAGTTTGTTCAGGCTTCACAACCCAGGAACCCAGTGGATCTGAGGACCACAGTTTGATGCCAGCTAGGGACAAGAAAGTCTGTGAGACTCCTATCTCTCACCTCCAAAAAGCCAGAAGTGGAGCTGTGGCTAATGTGGTAGAGTGTTAGCCTTCAGCTAAAATACTCAAGGATGGCACCTTATCCCTGAGTTCAAGTCCCAGGATGGACACATACATTCACCCCCGACCCCTACAACTGGGGATCTGGTTCTATCTATCACACTCTTGATAAGGATACTTTTGCTTAAGTAGGACGTTTTCTTTTAGCAAATACATTGAGCTACCATTTGTTTCTTGCTTGTAACTGTGATCCTGAGGCAGATGCTCCTTCCAGAATCAGGTCTGGAGCTATGGACAGGCATCCATCTAGCCCTACAAGTAGAGAACCTGCCTGCCATTGGAGACAACTTAGAAGATGGAGAATTAATAACACCGGAGAGAAGAATTTTGGTCTTGGTGAACTTTTTACATTATAAACCAAGTGAAGTTGAAGCTCACCTACTTTTGATCTTGAAATTGCCTTCTTTTTCATACAAAGGGCTTCCTTTGTATGTTTTAGATTTTTAAGCGTTTGATCACATAGATGATTTGTATATTGTTTTTTCCATTGAACAGCCTATCTTTTCAAAGTCCTTGATGCTGGAAAGATTCTTTTTTCCTTTCCTCTCCTTTCTTCTCCTTTCTCCTCTTCTCTCCTCCCCTCCCTCCCTCTATTCCTTCCTTCCTTCCTTTTTTCTTTGTTTCTTTCCTCCCCTCTCCTCTCCTTTCCTCTCCTCTCCCCTACCCTTCCCCCTTCCTTTCCCTCCCTTCCCTCTCCTCCCCTCTCCCTCCCTCCCTCCTTCCTTCCTCCCTCCCTTCTTCCCTCCCTCCCTCCCTCCCTCCCTCCCTCCCTTCCTTCCTTCCTTCCTTCCTTCCTTCCTTCCTTCCTCCCTTCCTTCTTTTTTTCTCCTCTCCTCTCCACTACCCTTCCCCTTCCTTTCCCTCCCCTCCCCTCTTCTTTCTTCCTTCTTTTTCCTTTCTCTCCTCTACTCTCTTCTCCCCTCCCCTCTCCCTCCCCTCTCCCCCTCTTCTCCCCTCTCCTCCTCTCTCCTCTCCTCTCTCCTCTCCTCTCTTCCTTCCTTCCTTCCTTCCTTCCTTCCTTCCTTCCTTCCTTCCTTCCTTCCTTCCTTCCTTCCTTCCTTCCTTCCTTCTTCTCTTCTTTTCTTTTTCTGGTTTTTATTTTTACAGTGCTAGATATTGGACCTAGAGTCTCATACATAGTAGGCACCTATTTTACACCCCCCACTGTGAGTCTCTGTTCTGAATCTTAGATATGTGAATGTGTGAATTTTCATCTGAAAACTGGACAGTGCAAGGGGAAACAAGGATCTCCAAGGTCACACACTGTCTCCCAGAAGCAATGGAATGCATGAGTTCAATTTTTAATTGCTTAGTTTTAATGCAGAAGGAGCATTATTTTTCATGATCAGAAGACTGCAGACTTGTTTAAACCCCCAAATTTCAATATTATAGAATGGAACCAAAGTTTTTAAGTAAATTGATTCATATACTGAGTTGTAGATGAACATTACAAGTCAAAATGTACTAGAAGTGTACATGCATCCACAATTGATGCCCCATGAACTCTGAAAATTAGTCTTGACAGAGGAAATTAAAGTTGGCTAAAAGAAAGCTGTAGGCAGTTTTAAGATATTGAATGAGCTCTCTTTCATGTGTGCTTTCTCTTTCTCTCTTTTTTAACATCTCAGGTTCATGAACTCATTTTCTCTTGCTCATATTTCATCATCACCCGAACAGATGGGGATTTTATCCACATCTTGGCTAGGATAAGAGTGTACTGTGGCCACTTTTCTCTGGGACAGTTCCCATTTCCTGCAGGCTACATTCAGTTGGCATACACCTGCTTGAGTGGAAAGACCACTTCTCACACTGTTTGGGTCCTCCCTCCCTCCGTCTCTCTCTCCCTCCCTTCATTTCTCCGTCCTTTCTTTCCTGTTCTTTGCTTCCTTCCTCCCTCTTCTTCCTTTCTTCTTTCTTCTTTTCCTTTTCTTATACTGAGAAAAAGGTAATCTTCAGAATCTTTCACTCCTCCCTCCTTTTAGCAGGCAAGTTTTATCTTTGTGTTCTTATCATTCTGTTCTTGATGTCTTAGAGTGTCACAAATAATGAGGGACATTACTTTGAAAAGCAGATTTTTTTTGGCTTGAATCTTGAAAGATGGCAAAAAATAAACTTGGATTCCTACAGAGGCAGAATTGGCAAACAGGAGTAATAATCATGAAAAAAAATCTTAAAAATTGGACTTTATCTCTTCATTTTATAAGTGTTTGCACAAGGACCACAGTGCCAAAAGGAGATACTTAGAATTGTATGATTAATTTCTAGCAGGGTTAGTCCAATTCAAGCCCAAACTTCTATTCACCTCTTGGTCTGAATGCAGCTGAAGATACTTCTTTATTAAAAAAAAAACTCTTAGAGTTTTCTAAATTTTAAAGTAGAAAATGTCTAATTAAAATAACAATTAGAAGTATGGTTCAGATGGCTAGTTTTATGTGAAACATCTCTTTTTATTTTGGCCAGTCATGGGGGTTGAACTCAGAGTCTGAGCTTTAATGTGCAATGCTAGCATTCTACCACTTTGAGCCATAGCTCTGCTTTTGGTTTATTGGTAGTTAATTGGAAAAAGAGTCTTATGGACTTTCTTGCCCTGGCTGGCTTTGAACTCCAATCCTCATCCTCAGATCTCACCTTCCTAAATAGCTAAAATTACAGGTGAGAACCACCAGTGCCAGTTTTGAAATATCTTAAACATATAACTATTGAATTACTTGCATAACCTCTGGCCTGTTTATCTCAATAATCAAATTTAGTCTATTTTATTTAGAAGTGCTATGTATATATATATACACACACACACACACACACACACATATATGATTTTCTTTTACATAAATAAATGGTTGTCTCTCTTTTCTTTTTCTTTTCACATCATCCAGTCAAACTATCTTACACCCCTAGCCATTCAGGAAGAGTAATTACTTTCTCTCTTTCTGTAGTTTACATGTTATTAAAAATGTCAATTACATTTGCAATCATTGCATATATATACATTTTCCTAAAAAACATGTTAATATATGATAAAAAATAGGACCCTATTAGGCACACAATACATCTTGCTTTTAGATACCAGAACCATTATGTTTTCCATCAGGTTGTAGTCCTTTGATTTTATGTCAAGGAAATTCTTGTTCATATTAATCTCAGCCACTTCCTAATCTCTTGCTAGTTGCCTGTACTGTTGTCCACATACATGTTCTAAAAGGTTCTTCATTTCCCTCATTTTAATTAAGATACAAATAAAGAGGACAATGCATATTTTAAATAGGTTATTAAAAGTTTCCAAATTGATGTCAGAATTCAAGACAAATTTTTCCCTTGATTTCATTAGTTTTGAGACAAGTTTTTCTATGCAGATCAGGCTGGCCTTGAACTCTGCTCTTCCTCTCTCAGCCTCCCATATGCTGGGATCACAGGTGTGAACCAACACATCTGGCCAGAATGCAAGTTTTAACTTTGTACTGAATGTCATCAAAGTGATATGGGGAGTGGAGTGATTTGGGTGTGATTTGTGAAGGTTTTGTGTTTCAGTTTTGGCCTGCATTTCCAAGCAAAGAATATTGAAGCTGCTAGGCCTTTAAGCTTATCCCTGATCCATGATTCACACTTTGTAAATGTAAGAATCACTTAGGAGATTTGTCAGGAAGAACAAAGCTCTTGGAATCTGATTCAGGAAGACTGGATGTGACTGAAGAATATACATGATCAGAAGTACTCCAGGGGAGGCTACACCGAATGGCCTTCAACCAGATATTGAAAAGCTTCTGCTCTGACTGAGAAGAAAGAGAGGGCCAGGGAAACTTGAAATTGTGCAAAGTCAAATGACCACAATTAATGCCAGAACTGAAACTAAAAACGAATTCTCCCTTCTTGAAATTGAGTACTAATGATACTTTTCACTTAGTTACTATCATTTACTTTTGGATAGTGGTTTTCTCTGTTTAGGCCAAGTTGGCCTTGAATTCTCATCCTTCTGTATCTTCCAAGTGCTTAAGATTACAGGTATGCATTACCATGCCCTGTATACTAGTGCTTCTTAATGTGCTCCAAGGAGTCATATTTTCATAATCTCTTGTAAAGCTGCTAAAAAATGTTCCAGCTGGCTGCCTTTCTCCAATCATCATTTGTGAAAGCATTCTACCAAAATGAGAGGTAAGACTTTTAAAGTTAGAATAGTTCTTAGAATATGGAGACTGAATCCTATTAAGTAAGTAATCTCAAAATAATGTTACTTTCTATGTAATCAAAGTAAAGAGATTTCAGAGAGTGATTTCTTTATCCATCCACAATATTTTGTCAAAAAATGTTAAATCTTATCCTGCTTGCCACTTGGTTATTTTCACTTGGAATTTAAGGCAAATAACTGTTGGTATCTGTGAAATTGAGTTTGAATTTTTCTCTCATTTGAATGTGGCTTCATGCAGGTAAGAGAAGAATTCATTTGGAGAAATGGAATACGGGTCAGTATTATTAAGCTTGTGGGGTTATGTTATGTATTCATGGCTCATTATGAAATATTTTTATATCCCTTTGTGCTTAGGGGATGAATAATGTCACCCATACAAATTAACAAAGCTTTATGTTTAACATAAAATACTTTAAGACCTCATGGGGAATCTAGTTTACAGTTAAAATGTCCTGGGCAGTGAGTCCCTCATTAAAACACAAAGTAAAACTTAACTCACAACCATTAAAATATCTCCATTCATTACTACAAACACACACCATCTGGGGTTGTTTCGTGCCTCCCAGTTTCTTATTAGCAGGGGAGAGATAGGGATTGACTTCCTCCAGAAATCAGTATGTCTTACATAATGCAAATGCACACTGCTGATTGCCAGCAGTCTTTAATTACTAATGGGAGCCTCTGACCAAGTGCTAATGTTGGAACATGTCCTTCATCAGTGATTCAGAATGACTCAAATTGCAGATTCCTACTGAGGTTTGCTTTCCTTCTTAATGATGCCGCATTTTATGATTGGAAAAGATAAAGTTTAATTATTAAAACTTAAAAATAAACACCCGTTTTCCTCAACTCATAATGATGGTGCTACCGTCTTGGGTGCCAACTTCTGAATTCTAGGCATGGACCCAGCCTGATCTCTCCTTCATCCACCCCCCCCCCCCCCACCCATAGCTCTTTTACTTAGACATTATTGCCTTTCATCTTTTAGAAGGCTAAATGGCTTAGCGTGATAAATAGACTTCAAGGGCAAAAGAGGGAGCATGATGCCGCCAGGATCACATGACTTATGAGGCCATGATTACTGAGAATGAAAAAGACCAATGTAATGACTGCAAGTGCATTGGATGCATGGTATTTTAGCACAAGGATTATAATCCACTCCTATAACCCATCTATCATGTGACGCATGGATAGCAACTTGATACTTGTTAAAAATGTAGAATCTCAGGTACCATCTAAGAACTATTTCATCTGGAACTGAATCTTAAATCAACCTTAAAGCAACTTACATATTTCTTTAAAATATGTTTTTATTGGGGGTGTGTGTCAAACCTTGACTTTAAACTCAGCCAGGTGCTCTACTGCTTGAGTCATACTTCTAATTCTTCTTGCGTTGGTTAATTTTGAGATAGGGTCTTGCCTTTTGTCTGGCCTGTCTGAACTATAATCCTCCCATTATTCTTCCTGACACAGATGGGATGATGGGTGTGTACCACTTTTCCACCTATTGGTTGAGATGGCATCTTGTGAATGTTTTGTACAGGCAGGCCCATGAACTGAAACTGGAGCTTTTGGACTCCAAGCCTAAACACCAGAAGTTCCACATGTCAGGTCTGGCTACTCATGTCTGTGTGTCCAATAAAGAGATATGGTGAAGAATAGAAAAAGGAGATTTATTTCATGGTATGCATGGGAAGAGTGAACATCAGTACATCTTTTTCCATCTTCAGAGTACAGATATGAGTGGCATGCTTAAACCAACAGGGAACTGCGGATGGGGATGAGAGGTATATAGAATGATTAAATCCTCCTAGTCAAAGATATGGTCTTCTCCTTTATTTCAGCCTCTGTCCCTAAAGAGTTTCTGGAGGAGTTTTTGTGGCTTCATTATTTGAGAGGAGCAGGGACAAGTCAGTCACTGTTGCTTGATGAATGGTCTAGCCTGAGCTTTTGCTGTTTTCTTCCTTTAGGGCACAGATGTTTGTAGATACATTCTGTCCTTCCTGGAGCCCAATATGAGTACAAAGTGACTGCCTGAGGCTGGCTCAGGTCAAAGGACACGGATACAACGTTAAAGGCTGGCTTCCCAACTTTTATTCTGTTTTTAGGTAACTCATAGACTCAGCAAAAATGTCTTCTACATACCTCTTGCATAACCATAATCCTTCTGATCTGTGCCTCCCAGGCCTAGCTAAGATGATAGGTGTGAGTGCCTGGCCAGTTCCTGGCCTTGCATGCTTTTCATATTTGAGAACCAGTAGAGTAATGATCTGAAACTGTGTCATCTGTAGTACTGCACTCCGTGCAAAGCAAGAGTGTATCAATGCAATACTCAGCTCTTGCTCTCAAGGGATTAAAAAATAGTTTCTTCGGAGTGACTTTGGTCTGTGAACATGGATTAGATAATTCTGAGCAACACATTGCATATTGGATAAAGTTACATGAGCTTTCTTTTTAGGCACAGAGCAAAAGAAAGTTGCACAGCATCAACACATTTACAAAACATAATGGTGAGACCTCAGGGAAAAGGGCTACAGAGTGGGAAGAATCTCTTCTATAAATTAAGAATGTTATCTTCAGAGTAGGTAGAAGGTAGTGGTCTGCTAAGATTTACAATATTTCAAAAGTCACACAGGTCAGATTAGAAGTTTAGACTAAGTGGCTAGTAAGGGAGCTAAAGAGAGTCCAAGACAATCTTGGATTTTGACTTTCAAGATCCCATCTCTCCACAATCAGAAAGTTCTAGTTATTTAGTCTGTGGGATCTTCAATACAGATGTGATTTCTTCAAAACAGATCACTTTATAGCTGTGTCACTTGCAAACTACATCTCTCTTGAGATTTGCAGTTGTCTTAACGATTAAATCTTTCTTCTCGGTGTATCTCTTTTCTCATTTCTGTGTTATACTCAGGTTTTTTTTTTATTTTTCTAATTTTTTTCCCCCTAACTTTTCCTTTGCTGTTATGAAGGTATTTCCATGGGTAGATAGTTGCTTGAACTGATATTTTTGTTGGGAGATGAGCTCTAAAGAGCCATAAAGCTGCTATCTTAGCTGTGTGCTGGTGGCTCACACCTGTAATCCTAGCTACTCAGGAGGCTGAGATCTGAGGATCATGGTTCAAAGCCAGCCCAAGCTGGAAAGTCTGTGAAACTCTCATCTCCAATAAGCCACTCAGAAAACCGGAAGTGGCGCTGTGGCTCAAGTGGTAGAGTGCTTGCCTTGAGCTGAAGAGCTGAGGGATAGCAACCAGGCTCAGCATTCAAGCCCCATGACGGACCCCCCCCCCCCCCCCCCCCCCCGCAAAAAAAAAAAGCTGCCATCTTACTGATGTCTAGTTAAGATATTCTTGAATAGAGGAATGAATAAATGACCATATTCTTTATGGCAATGTAATTAATAGAAACATTTGTATATCAAAGAAATCAGCAGTGATTGTCCAGACCTTAAAAATAGTTTACCCTCTATAGTGAGTAGCATTCTACTCTTCAGCTTTAAAAGGTGTGACAAGTATGGAAGGTGAAGACATTACATATTAATGCTGAGGTTTCAAGGCAAGCCATACTTTTTCTGTAGTACTTAGAGTGAAACTTGGGATCAAGTTTTAATACAAGTTATGTAATAGCACATATTAGGTAGCCCCTCTACTTCTGAGCAAAGCTTATTTTGCTGCAGCTGTTCCCTAGCTCAGAAACAAGTCATCGTTTTATGTCCTTTATTATATTTTCCATACTAGTGATTATAAGTAGACTTCGATTTGTGTCAGCCTGATTACCCCTGGCCTTTTGGCTAATTGCTAATACCTATGTGTAAATAGTCGTACTTACTGTGGAAAGGAGCAGTTAGCAAAGTTGACACAAAAACATATATGACATGCAGAATAGGACTGAGAGTTTCAGTGTAAACAAACAAAAATAATGTTTGGAACGATGATACATGCAAGAGTCCAACATCTGTCCAAAGAAATAGGCTTGGGAAATTATCCTGTGCCAATTCTAGGGACACGTACCCTGAGAGTATTCTAGCAGTGCATTACGGAAAGACAGCACCAGCTATTGCTTGTGCTGGGAGGGAGGTATCGCGAGAAGGAGTGGTACACGGGCTTTTGAGAGCATGAGATGGGTGACTGTGTCAGAACTGTTCAAAAGGCGTAATCGGGGAGAAAAGAAAAATCAGAGGGAGCAGTCAGACGAAGTACATACATTCTGTTCCTGAGGTTCAAACTCCCTTAACTTGCAGTTGGTAGTGAGAAATAGAGTTAGGGAAAGGAGGAAGCCAATGGAGTGTGGGAGAGGGAAGAAATGGGAGCAGGGTGACTAAACCCAATCTGATTTTAAAAAAAAAACAAAACAAAACAACAGCAACAAAAACCCAAACTGTCCTTCATGGCCAGAGAGTCAGGATTTGTTTAATTGATATGCTAATTTATGTATAGATGATATAAATTCCTGTTTGGTGTTAATGAGTGCTATTTTTAATAGGCCTGAAAAGCAAAACTGCATAAAAGTAGAATAGACACTAGAGATATATTTTATTTTATTATTGCTCATTATAGGACTTGAAAGTTGAGCTTGGGAGAAATGAGAGGGGCATCATTTCATACTGGTTTTAGCAGATTTAGATACTGAACTTTATGCTTTGAAAATCACCTTCCCCTGACTCAACTTCTTTCTCTCTATCTCTTCCTACTTTATTCTAAAACTCGGAAAGAAGATATAGAAGAGAGAGGAAAGAACATTTTATTAAGAAGATAGGAAGAAAACCATTCTGATTCTTGGCTTTGACTTCCCCTTTCCTTTTGTTTTAAAGATCATCAAAATTAAGATCACAGCAGTTCATCTTCTAGAAGCCAGGGTAGATGATCCTTTGAATAAATGCGGGCTCTAACACAACCTCAGCAATCCTCTAATTAATGTCGGCATCGGTAGAATAGAGTCATGGTGAAGAGGGTAACCTGTGAAGACTGACAGCCTAGGTGTTCATTTCATCTTGCACTGACCAGGTAGGTATAGTACTTAGAAAAGCTGATTTAGAAAATACTAGCAAAATGCCTGACACCTACCAGACAAACTGCCTCCATAATGGATGCTTATGCCACCTACTCTCGAGACAGTCCTAGAGCCGGGAACAATAGAGAAAACAGACCTTTAAGAACCAATCCATGCGCGGTTGTTTGGGGATCTCTCAAGTAATGTATAGTACATGAATATAAAGGATCTTGAGACTAGAAAGGTATAGTAGATTGGTGGGAAAGGAGACTGATGGCTTCTCATTTAATTATTTTCTGATTTCTGATCTGCAATGCTAGACGAGTGGTGACTCAGGGATTATTGGCTCAAATCAGTGATTAAGTGTTGACCATAGTGACAAAGTTTCTTCTTTGTCTATTATTTTTTTTTTTTTACCCAGGGCTCAGAATAAGCCAGCCTGGAGACATTTAGTTTTTAGAATAATGATTGCATTTTAGTTGGAATGTGGGACTTTGTTTGCACATTGTGTTCTTGCCACATCACAGGTTATTATTTGTTGTGTAATAAACCACTGTAGATTGCATATTATTCAGAATGATTTTGGTTTGGAGAGAAGATGGTGTTTGCAAAATTTACAAATCATCCATGGCTAGAATATAGCAGACATGGAAGAAGAGTTACATAGGTCTAAATTATCTATGGACATAACCCTGTGTCTAGTTCTTAGTTGCTAAAATTTAATAGGACTATTCTGGGGTAAGTGATAAATCCATTGGCAAGCATCATTGGCAAAGGGATGGATTGTTAGAATCTGACTTAAATACCCTACAAATATGTGCATACGACGTGTCAGGAGCTCTTTAACCTATCTATTCTCTTCTCTTTCAGGCAACATAAGGATATTGTTACATATAACTGAAGCTTGGCTATTCAATGAGAAACAATACTAGTAGGATTGGAACTTAGGTTTATCACATCCTTTGTTTGTTCTCATTGCTCTCTGCTCCCACAGTGTGTGGGCCTTGGGGACTGACTTTCACTGAGAGTAACTTCTCAAATATGCCACCATGTTAGCTAGCAGTTCTACGTTTCCTATTCTGTTAGTTGGTTGAACCAAAAGCATTTGTCTGGAGAATCAGAAGCTAGTTTTGGATTCTGTGCATATTGTTGAGTGACATCCAGTAAGTAATTCTTCTAATTACCAAATGATTTTGCAAGGCTTGTATAGCTTGTATGTTTCCCATCTCTACGAGCAAAGAAAACAGAGTAATAAATAACACTGCTAATAACCTCTACCTTTCAGATGTTTTTCCTACAGTATAAATCATCACATGGTTTTTCTAATAGACTCCATTTGAAAATCATTTTCACTAGTTATAGCTTCTTTTTGGTGCTTTTAGTGCCAGCTCTTAGGAATCTTTATTAGGCAACTTTAAATCTAGCTTGTTTATTGCTTACTAATTATTGAATCAGGAACTACTGGACAGTAAAAGCTTTAGGCATTAAAGCAGGAGCAAACAGAATTTTATCTTGTCAGATGGTTGAGAGAAATACATCTGATATTCCTCTCTTTACGAATCTATGCCATTTTAAAATGAGTATCTCAAATCTTATCTGCAAATATTTCCTAAGTTTGCCTTCTTTGTGGCTTCATTTTTTCCCACTAGAAAGTTTGCTAACACTTATTCCTACCACTGTTGACTAAATGTATTATTTATTATAAGACAAGATGCTTATCTTACTAAAAATACCTTCATATGAACCAACACTCAGAGTAGAATGATTCTAGGTTTTATTTTTGCATTTTGTATATTTCTACTCATTTCTTTTTGCTTTTTTATTTTTTAAAAATTATGTCTTCACATTATGTTTAAGTAGCTGTACAATGGAGTTACCACTCAACAGATCAGTTTATAATTGCAGTACATCTTAATCAATGACACTCATTTCACTATCCCCCCATCCCTCCCAACTCCTCCCCTCCTGTCAAAGTCTTTTCTTTCATAAAGTACCATATGTTGATTGCACAAGGGGTTTCACTGAAATATTTCCACACATGCCTCTACAATGTGCTCTGATTAAATTCACCCCTCTATCCTTCCCCCTTATCTCTTTCTCCACTTCTTAGAAGAATTTCAGCACGTTTCATAGTTTTATTTTCATGCATGCTTATAAAGTGCATGCTTTAACCCTATACATCCCTTTTACTTTCTCCATTTCCCTTCTCTCCTGCTGGTAGCCGTCCTTCAAGGGACCCATTATACATTCCTGACATTCATTTTCTTTGTGTATATTACTTGCACAAAGAGATTTCACTGTGGTGTTTCACACATGCAGATTAAATTTTAGAATAAGCTCCCTTTATTGATTTCTCCATGTTCTCCCCCCCCCTTCTATTCTTCAACAGCTTTGAAAAGTGCTCAAATTCTAGGAGTTCCATGTGTGGGGCCCTGCTACTCACCTCTAAACACTACATGGAGAGAAGGGTAGAGAAAGTAGATTGATTACATGCCAGCCACAGGAAAGTGACACTTTAGCATATCCTCAGCCGTCTTGGGGTAGAGGTACAAGCTATATATCAAACAGAGAACTAGGGTGAGAAGGGTAATGTCCAGCCAATCTGGGCGACAGAAAAATCCCTGTCTCAAAAAATAAACAATCCCAAAGAAACAAAAACAAATGAGTGCAACAGGAGATACGTGATATGAAAATGTCTTATAGGTTATTGATTGCCTGTGTCAACATCCTGGTTGGGAAGCTACAGGATAGTTCTGGAAGATGCTACCATTAGAGAAAACCATAAATGTGATCTCTATTGCTTTTTATAGAATATACATCTGACTTTGTATCTTTCTCAAACTTAAATAGAAACAAATAGATAGATAAAAACACAAGTGGCTTAATTTTGTTGACTCAAGGTGGAGGAGTAGAACATCTGGCCACAGGGCTAAAGATAAGAATATCTATATTTTGTAGATAGATGTGTAGACTGAATAACTATACACATAATTTATTTGCTTAATAAATGTTTCCTATGTTCCTGAGCAAAGTTCTAAAAATATTCACTTTCTTGCTTTTTGGTATCAATTTCTTTTTCTTCTTCTTTTTTCTTTGTGATGTTCTTGGTCCTTACTTAAGTTACCTTCCAACTTTCTAAGTGAAAAATTCAAATGTCTTTAAGATAATATAGTAGTCAAGAACCTTGTTGTAGTACTGATATTATATATGTTGATATGAGCTACACCATGCTGTGTAAACTCTTTAATGCAGAGATTTCCTCTATACTTCTCCATTTACCCAATGCCTAGCAAAATATCTCTGTGCATAATAAATAGTTAATATTTATAGATGATATAAGTTTTATTGATGATGACCTCACCACAGGATAAAACATTTTTTTCTTTCTTTCTTTCTTTTTTTTATTGTGAAAATACTGTACAGAGGGGTTACAATTACATGGGCAAGATAATGAGTACATTTCTTATCAAGCATTGTAGCCTCTTCCTTTGTTTCCCCTTCCAGGATAAAAAATTTAAAACAAATGTTTTCTAAAACAATTACTATTCTCAAATGAATGAAAAATTTAAATGCTAGTTTTTAAAGAATCTATGTAGCATAATATAGCCTACCAGCTGGTTTAATTCAATCATGAAACGTTCAAATGTTCCATAGAAGATCATGTAATTCAGCTCAAATGTGCTTTAAAATTACACACATTTATAATTAATCTTACCATAGTTATGCAGACATACAGCAAGTATCATAAACATCCATATTATAGAAAATAGGACCTTGGAGAGATTGTCAAGCTGCAGATGATTGCTTATGGGTCTAAAAAAAAAATCAGATTTTTGATGCTTAAAGAGGCCTTAAAATGCTGAAAGAACTATAATTCTCTCAGTAGAATTTCCTCTGATTTCCAAGTAGAATTTTCTTCTCCATAGTTACATAAACAAATGCCACTGGAACTTAAAAAAATGACATAGTGATTTTTTTTTAAATGCTCCTCAGAAGCTCGGTGAATTTATAGAGTTCATGCCTAGGAAGCAATGACAACTTGGCTTAGTTTGGACTGGTCACTAGCTGTCTTTTTGTCAGTTATGAATTTGTCTAATACAACTGCACTAAACAGATTATATATACCTCATGGTTTATGGGTTTTCAGATCTGAAGAGATCTTGAAGAGGCTTGACATCAACAGAGAACCCCCTTCCCCCCAAACCCTCAGGCCATGTCAGTAAACTCATTCTAGAGAAAGTTTAATTTTACAAAGTTCAGTTTTTTCTTGACAAGTAAGTGTTCCTATTTATGGGGTATAGTGAGATGACGCCGTGTGTGTTCACAAAAGATAATGGTTAGATCAGAGTGACCGGCACTTCCACCTTCTCGAGGGTCTATTTTTAATTTGTGTTGGGATTCTCTGAACTTCTACTTTTTTTTAAGATATGGAAGTTGCTGGGAAGTTTAGTCACCCTGCTCTGTTGTTGTTTTTAGAGTTCATTGGTGGTCAGAAACAGAAAACTCTAGAAGTAATTACTCTGACAGTGGCAAAAAGGTGAAGAAGCAATGCTTAGCTATAATCCTGGTTACTCTGGAGACCGAGATCTGAGAATTATAATTCAGAACTTGCCCAGGAAAACAAATCCTAGAGGCTCCTATTGCCCAATTAACTAGCAAAGAGCCAGAAGTGGAGGTGTGGCTCAAGTGGTCAAGTATAAGCTATGAATACAAATTTGAGCAAGAATGTGAACTCTGAGTTCAGGTCAAGTAGCTGTCCACACACACACAATAAGAAGGTCAGGAAATTCTTTTAGCAGTGTGGGGGAAAACACAGGACATTTGCATGCATAATAAAAGCTTGGGTATTGTGTACTGATTACTCTTGTGGCTACTAGACTCTAGCCAGTGTTTGTTGCTGCTCTCTTGGTCTATACGGTAGCCGTCTTCTAAACTGCTAACAAATGCCAGATAATCAACATCCATGTATGGCCAGATGACCATGTCACAGTCCAGTTTTCTATAGTTGTGACATTCTACAACTCAGTGCTCTGACAAAGTCCAGTGTATTGAGGTGAATTCCACTGAGGAATAGGAATGGCAGAATTCCATTCTCTTGTTGATCAGGGCCAGGATTCACTTCCAATATCATGGTCTCCAAATATTTCCAAGCGAAGTATTTATCAACCTTATGAAAATAGGAGAGCCAATAATAACAGAAAACACTAATGAAGAGTAGTATGAATTCCTATGTAATACATAAGCCATATATTTGATATACAAGAACCATTGAACACAATAGGGAAAAAGTGATAAAATTTTAAAATCTTAAGTATGAGAACTATTAGTGAAATGTGAAATGTTTATCTCCATTTAAAATTTTTCTTGCAGCTATCATATTGCTATAAGTTACTATATTCACATATCAATATGAATATCATATATATGCTATATCATGATTATATATCACACATCTGAATACCATGATGATAATAAACTATCAACCAAGTTTTCAATTATCCTGGGACAAATTGTTATTAAAATGATTAAGGCAAAATTGGCTTGATCTTAGAAGTGTAGACTTTGGATATTTAGAAGTTTGCATGGAATTTTCTCATTGCCTGATAGGCATATACAAGAGGCCAGTGAAATGAATGCTCTTGAGATATAAATGTCTGAAATTATATACTTCTTATAATTATCACTGAATGACGAGGTATGGGGTTCAGTGATGGGTTGGTGACATGTATTAGACTGAACATAACAATCTAATCTATAAATTGTTATTCTAAAGTGACATGAAAATGTCACATGAAGACCATTATTTTGTAGGATGAGTATGTGTCCAATATGAGAGGAAAGTATCTGTCACATAGTTATAGCACAGCCACCATAATGTTGAAGCATGTTTCATTACTTAAACATCTCAGTTGGTACTGGTAGAAACACACCACTAGTTGTGTAAAAGAATGGCGAGATAATTATGTACAATATATAATACTTGATACTGGTAATAAAAAACTGTTTCTGCATTTGGTACTAAAGTTGTTAGAAAATGCATACTGTTATATGCCATTGCTAAACTATACTTTTATGTGTGTGAGCCAGTCTTGGAACTTGAATTTAGGGCCTGAACACTGTCCCTGAGCTTCCTTTCTTGAGGTTAGCACTCCTACCACTTGAACCACTTCTGGGTTTTTTGGTGGTTAGTTGGAGACAAGAGTCTGGTAGGCTTTCTTGTCCAACCTGGCTTCAAACCATGATGCTCAGATCTCAGCCTCCTGAATAGCTAGTATTTCTATATAGTATGAGTCACCAATGCCTGGCTATCCTATACTTTTGAATCATTGTTTTAGAGTGAAAGTCTACTTATTAAAAAAGATTACTATGAGAGAATACCATATTATACTGGCAGCCTGTTCTTGTATTAAGCTTTTTTTTTTATTTCCTCAGGCATCTAAGTAGACAGACAATACTGCTTAAGTTTGTAAGTACATATAATGCTCATGTAACTATAAAAAGGCCTACCGATCAGAATGACCCACCTATCAGAATGTACCCACCTTGTTCAGCTATAATACGGAAAAATGACATGGAATGGAAGTTTATTTTCATGCAGAGTTCATTCTGAGAACAACAGTGTGGGTAGAATAGAAACATTAGCATCTACCAAAACTTCAGTTGTGTGCCAGGTCAGATTTCATTCTCCAGGGTAGCCCTGGCTTCCAACACAACGCCAGTCCATAAGATAAAGTTTTTGTATACTGGACAACCAATCTGTATCTCTTAAGTCCTGAAGAGCTTCTGGATAGGTTTAGCCAGGCTGTGTGTTATTTTGTGAAGAGAATTTTTTTACTTTTTTTCTTGTCAATGAATATTTCTAAATAGAAAATAAAAAGAAGCTGATATGCATTTATTGCTTAATAAATGTTTACTTAGTATACTGACATCATACTAAGTATCTTCCTTACTGTAATGAAATTTAGTTTCACAAATGATTATTGCATTAAAATTGGAATCTGTTGAGGCTGGGAAGGTGGCTCAGTGGTAGAGTGCTTGCCTTGCATGCATGAGGCCCTGGGTTCGATTCCTCAGTACCACATAAGCAAAAAGAAAAAAGCCGGAAGTGGCGCTGTGGCTCAAGTGGTAGAGCGCTAGCCTTGAGCTGAAGAGCTGAGGGACAGCGCCCAGGCCCAGAGTTCAGGCCCCACGACCAGACCCCCCCCCAAAAAAAAAATAAAATAAAATTGGAATCTGTGTATGGCTGCATTATTATTATTATTGCTACATGTACTCTCAGACTTTTCCTGATATTGAATTTAGCCAGCTGAAAAAGAACTTGACACATTCACTAACTAGAGAGAGCTTGGATGAATGGTATTTCTAAGCCCTTTATACCAAAGAAGCCTTTCTCTCCTTCCTTCATAATAGATATGTTGAATTATATTCACTTACACTTCTAATGATCCAGTTAGTGAGTGTCTTATGGAGTTTGCTACAATAGCTTTAATATAATAATAACTATTTATGGAATGGCTCCATTTGGTTATGTATATGTATTATCCAATTTAGCTACCCTAATAATCACTGTAAATCCTTTTATCATCTCCATTTTAAGGATTACCAAATAAATGTAGCTTCAAGGGTCAGTGAAATTTTCCCTAAATCACACAGCCACCTCAGGGTTGCTCAGTTCCAAGGCTCAAGCTCTTCTCCTTGTGATCTACTCATTGCCCTTCTAATACTTCTGGGACCAGTCAAGAACTTGTAACTGAGTGAAAATGAATGTTATTCAATTAGTTGCTATGCCACTGGAGGCAAAATTCGGCTCTGTGGGATCAGAAATCAACCCACGTTCAAAATATCTCAGAGAGCAATCCTGAATTGCCTGGTGACCTGCCAGAAAGTCTGCTTTTAAAAACCACCATCACAAAAAGCAGAGCTGGGACTCAGGAGGTAGAACACTAGCCTTGAGCAAAAAAAGCTCAGAGTCAAGACTCAGTCCCTGAGTTTGAGCCATAGGACCAGCGCGTACACAGAAAAATCAGAACAAAACTTGTTGACATTCTATTATCATTGCTTTCTTAAAGTTGCATAAAACTTCAAATTGTCCATTTTTATCTCAACAGTATTGTATTGTCTTTGGTATCTAAATACTTAATATTTGTGGAATTTTATTAATTTCTTACCTATTCATATTAATAAAAATAATTAATTGAAAGAAAAAGCACCACCAATTCTCTTCATAGAGTGTTACTAGAAGAATTTTATTGACATGTTTGCTATTGATATGCCACTAACATGGGAGATCCTAGAGTACTTTTTTCCAACTGAGGGTCAGGAATGCATTTTTTGTTGTTGTTGTTGGTCGTGGGGCCTGAACTCTGGGCCTGGGCACTGTCCCTGAGCTCCTCAGCTCAAGGCTAGTGCTCTACCACTTAAGCCACAGTGCCACTTCTGACTTTTTCTGTTTATGTGGTGCTGAGGAATCCAACTCAGGGCCTCATGCATGCAAGGCAAGCACTCTACCACTGAGCCACCTTCCCAGCCTTCAGGAATACATTTTTGGTCACTCAGAAAAGTGCTTGTCATTTCCAAGTAGCACAATTACTTTTAAGAGGTGAAGTTCAGTTTGTTAGAAGCATATTCCAAACTAAAGCGATGATCATATGGTAGTGGAATTCTGCCTTTTGAAATATTGGAAAATACCTCCATATTGACATAAAATAATATTTTCTATGAATCCTATACAATTTATCAACTTAATTTGGTATAATTAGTGTAAAGTATCCCTTATGGATGGACTTTAGTTCATGAATTATTTGTCTTGTAATGAGCTTTCTTCCAGGGATCACAGAGACTGATGTTGCTCTGCATGTCTTTGCCATTGACACAGCAAATTGCCCCATCATTCACTGTGGCTAAAAGCAACTTCATATCACCTGGGGGGAAACATAGGGAGGGAGTGGAAAATACAATGAGGAGCAGAGGTTCCAGGTTCTGATTTTTGAAAGTTAATCTGTTCACAAGGGCTAAACTTAATTTGACTAAGCATAATTCTTCTCTCCCTCCATCCTAAAATTAAGAATTAGAATCTTACCCAAAACAAACAATAACGACAACAGCAAAAAAAATAACAAAATTCATGTGAAAAGGAAAGTTCAATACCAAGAACTCCATCAAGAAAATTTCAAGATAGTGTTACTGTTATTTTTCTATCCTAAAATAACTGGGCTTCCTCATTAGATCATATTTATCCTTTGATAGTTTTACCAGTACTCAGGAAAACCAGAGATGTCTATAACAAAAGACAATAGTTCTATCTCAACAATCCAGGCAATGAATTAGAGAACAACAAACCAATGGCAAGGTAACCTACCTTGGGCTAGTTCTGAATTTTTGCATCAGGCTAGATCTTAGTTGTTAGGTATTAACATTTTATGACCCAGCAGTACAATTTGCTAGGTTTGGACTCAGTAATTTAGATATCATTTGTTCATTCATTTAATTTATTCATTTATGACAACCAATAGGGTGACTATTGCCATAACTAGCCACAATACACAGATGGAGAAATTATACCAAGTAGTGTTAAATCATTTTGTAAAGCATCTTCTCCAAAGTTTCACCAGTGGGATTTTAATTCATTATCCAGATTTACCTAGAGTTTATTTTATTTAATAGAAGAGAGACTAGGGCTATCATCAGAAAAAGGATAAATGAAATGTAGTTTATGTACCATCACTGACTGGGCTGTCAGTCAGTAGGGGGTAATAACTGCTCAAAACCGTTTAGATCTTACAGGAACAAAAATGTGGAAACTTCTCTTTATAACTTCTAAGCTCTCAGGTATTTGACCTCCGAAGATTTGTTCCAGAAATATTTTTCTTTAAATTTCCACATACTTTTCTACTTTTAACTCAATAACACAGAAATGCCATTCATGTCATTTATGTCATGTCTTGTGCTTTTGTTCATGATGCCACTTACACAAATTCCTTTCTCCCTTAAATGCTAATGTGCACTTTTTCTGTGAAACCTCGACATTCGAAATTAAATATTTCACTTGTATGCCTTCGTGAAAATGTGCACCTTACCTTGTCCTCATGTATTTGAGTTACTTATACTATTGTAAACTCTTGGAAGGCTAGCATTTGTCTGATTTGACTGTAGGTTTATAGACTTTTTTAAAACTAGTGTAATGAAACGAAAAGACATAGGCAAAATATGTGTGCGTGTGTGTGTGTGTATGTGTATGTATGTATGTATGTATCTGTGAGAGAAAGAGCATGCTGAGATTTTTTACTTAGTCATAGAGAGAAGGAAGAATTTTGACACATTATTGTCCTCCATCCCCAACATTCTTGAAAGTAAAAAAAAAAAAAGCCCCTCCTCCAGTTGCTTTGTGGAAATAGATGTTGGGAAGCTTTTTCTTTGTGAATGGAATTTAATTATGTGGTAGTAATTTCTGGGATGAGGCAAAAGTTTCCTGGGTCTCCTGATACTGATTAGTATCTGGCTCCCTTGTACAATCAAGCTCACGACCCCAGTGTGAACAGCTTCGTGCTTCTAGATAATTGGATCTGTGTTCAGAGTTAGATATACTTGCCCAGAGAGGATTGGCTTACAGAGAGAGGTAAAGTTAAAAATCGTGAAAGTAGAAGAAGGAGTAAATTAGCAAGACAGGGTTTCTTTCTTTTTTTTTAAAGTTGTTAATTGAATCATTAAAAATGCCATTTTGAAACAGGGCAGGTAGTGTATATTAATTGCCAGCATTAAAAAGAGCAATGAATGTTACAGCACCTCTTTTAGCTGTAAGTGTTGAGAGCTGTTAACAGAATTCCACAGATGGAAGGGAGTCAGTCACTCAGATGGAGTCGATGGGTATTTTCATGTGTGTCTTGTGCCTAGTACTGTCTTGGGCTTGCAGAAATCTTAATCAGAGAGGATTGAGATCTGCAGAATGAGACAGATCAATACAAAAATTAAAAAATCGGATGGCTATGCACACATGGACCTCTAGTAAAAGAGAGGAGGGAACAAATATTTCTCCCTAAGGGACTCTATCTAAGCTTGATTTTGAAATTTGAATTTACATAGGGGGAAAATGTAGGCATACCATTTTACTGTGTGTAGAGATGAAGGTCTCAAGGGTGTGGGTAGGATCAGAAACAGTGCATGATGCAGTGCAGGCAAGATACAGTGTCTGTGGTGGCATTTCCTGAGAGCGAAGTTGAAAGTATAAGGGAAGTGAGAGTGAGGAGTCTTAATGGGGTGACAAGGACCCGTTTCATGGTTTTAGTCACATAAGATTAAATTCACAGGCTTGGGAGCAACTGTTTGAATACAAAGAAAGCATTACTGCTTTAAGGCTGTAGTCACCATCAAGCAAGTAAGTAGCAGGACAGTCGAGCCCCCTAGTGGGTTTGGTGTTCTTACCCTCTTTCCCCCCCTGAGTATGGATTCTGAGCTTTCAGGAGAATTATCTCTACAATTAAAATGCTAGCGTCAGTTAATGCTAAAATATTTAAACCGGAATAATTGCCTAATGACTAGTAATTGTGGACTTGGGGAACTTTTATAGAGTTAAACTTAAGGACTCTGAAAGGTCGAGAACATATCCTGGAGTTTTTTTTTTCCCTCATGCTCAACTCTTCTGGGTCTTTACTACTGCAGATCCCAAGTGTGAGAAGAGCAACCAAGGCCTGTGGACATGACTAGAATGATCAAAAACTCTACCAGGTAATCATGAACACTGTGCTGAGCTCTTAATTTCTCCTCTTGCTCAAGGGAATGGGCCACATCCCTCACCACAATTAACAGCTAGACTGATAATGCAATACAGGTCTCAATTAGCAACTCCTGCCTCTGGTAGGAGATCAGTGCCTTTTGAAAGAATCTTGGATTAATTCTAGCTCCTCTTTTAGCCTTTTAGCTTAAGAGATAGAAAATTTACTTTTTTTCCTTTGTTCTCTATCTTTCTTTTACAATCTTCTTCTCCGTTTTGTGTCATCTTTGGCTTATAACATGGGTTATTTCCAACTTGAGATCCTTAGGAGAAATGGAAGGTTCCAGAAGGGTTACAAGTTGTCCTACCTGACTTCTCTACTTCAACTTCACATACAGAGTCAGAGCAGTAGGCGTGGATTTGAGTGCAGAGAACTAAGAATTTGAAATATGGACTTTAGCAAGTTTTCCCCTTTGATCCTCCTTTCTGTTTTTAAGGAGGTGAGAAAGTATGAATTTTTATTACTTTCTAGATCAATCCTTTGCTCAATTGGTGTAGAGGTGAAATTAAATTTCAAGTAAATTTTGTGGACAAAAGGTGAACAAATGCAACAGTGATACAAGATACTATGTTGGAAATGAACATTACAAGGGAGGGGGAAGGGACCAGGGAGAGGGATAGTGGGAGAAAATGCGGGAGAGAGTAACAATGTTTGACAAGCATGGTACTAATTTCCTTACCTCTCTGTATATCACCTTTACAATAGAAAAAGAAAGAAAACTGATGATAAAATCTTAACAATACTTTAAAAATGTGAGATAATTTAGAAGAAGAAGAAAAACCCCAAACCTATCAAATGGGAAATTGCTAGGAGAAACATTCACATGCACGCACATAAATGCATCATAAAGTCTGCAAGGGTGTACAACAGAAGTCACTCATTCCTGAATATTTTTAACCTTGATAAGGGCTGAAAATGAGGAGGAAATTAAGACTTTTACATGTATGAGTCTATTGTTTTGAAGAAGACACAGGAAAATTTCTACCGTCTTTATATGCTGAACTAACATGAAGACACCAGGGAAGGGCACTAGCGTGACACTTGGAGAAAAGTATTTTTCCATAACCTGGGTTGGGGTTATACAGTTGGAATTGTATTTCTTTCCTCCTCTTTCTACTTACTGTATCTGGTTAATAGGACTTAAGTTGTTCTTTTATTTCTTGATTTTTTAATTATTATAAAGGTGCTGTACAGAGGGGTTATAGTTACATAAGTCAGGAAAAAATTCATTTCTTTTTGGACAATGACACCTATTTCTTTGCTCTCTCTTAGTTTTTTCCCCTCAAACTGTTCTTAAATAGTATCATTGAGCATTGAATATTATTTTTTGCGGTGATTACATCTTTTAGCGTTTTCATAAAGTATCTTAAGTGATTATCATGGGATTAATTATACTGCTAATTTATAGCTAGCATGCTAACCAATTCAACTCAATGAACATTTACTGAGTATCTCTTCTTTAGTGGTACTGGGATTGGATGACTAAATATGAAAATTAATCTGCCTGGGAATAGTCACAGTCTGGTTAAATCAAGGAAAGTATGTGTATATGGATCAACTGAATGCTATTAATTCTATAGTTTGAAGAATGTAGAATCTAAAAGGCATCTTTGGTTTTCTCTTAGGGTTGATAATAAATGTTTTCTTGGGGAGAACCCTAGCCATCAACTGGCATGTGCCAAGTGACAGTGATAAGCTAATGCTAATATTAGATTTAAAAGAAAAAGCTGTGAATTACAAATATAGTAATTGGAAATATCCATGTGCGATAGGAAGACACCATTTTCATTTATGCTGTTGTTTTTGTTTGCTGACAGTGGAATGTGCAATTCTTCTCAGGGAAAGGGTTGATGTTATTTTGAGATGCAAGTCGATGATTATTATTGGTTTTAAAGATTAGTTGCTACAAGCATAATCTGAATTCACTATGAGCTGGGGAAATTGTTGTCCACTAGAATGAGAATGATGTGTAGAGTCAGTGAGCACTCAGGAGAATGGAGAACCCAACAGGGCAGAGCTGGAAACCAAACAAGATGGCAGGAACTTCTTCAGCAGAGGAAATGACCATCCAAAGAGCTCAATTGGGACTTGAACTCAGGGCTTCCTGCTCCTGCTTGGCTTTTTTGCTTAAGACTGGTGTTCTATCACTTGAGCCACACCTCCGGTTCTAGCAACTGGTTGTTTGAAAAATAATGGAGTTCTTCCAAAATCAGAAATTAAATAGGATTAAGCAGGTTTAGGAAGAACTTGGGCTTGATACAGTATGGTTATCGACCATCTCTGAAAGCCAGTGGTTCAGATTTTAATGTACCCATTTGAGAAAGGTTTGATTTGAGATGTTTGACACTTCAAAATATAATCAAGTTTCCTAAGCATAGTAGGAAATCATATCTCCAATTTGTATACAAAGCTGGAAGCCCAAAGCAATGCAGACATTATTGGCTAAACCAGGAAAATCTTGCTGCACTATACAATATGGCCAAAGGGACACTTACCAATATTAATTTTGGCTCTGAGTGCATCAGAAAGTGGAAGACTCTACCCTGAGAACTGCTGACAATAGTCCATGCTTGTACTAGTTTGTAGTCTCTAATTTTTGACAATTGCACAAGTCCTGAAACTCTGAATCCTATAATGTCATATAAATTAGATTTCTCAGGTCCTGATAAGCGAATATGCAAATCATCTCTGGAGGACTAAAGTTTATAACACCACTTTAAAAATTCTAGCTGGGAACCACTGTTTCTGGCCCATAGTCCAAGCTACTCAATAGGCTGAGATCTGAGTCAACAGGTTTGAAGCCACAATCAGCAGAAAAGTCTGTGACTCCATCTTCAATTGAACAGCAAAAAGCCAGACTGGGGGCATGGTTCAAGTAGTATAGTTCCAATTGTGAGCAAAAAAGCTGAGTAAATGTGAGGTCCTGAGTTCAAACCCTAGTACTGGAGGTAAGACTCCATGGTGTTCAAATAGAAACTTACAATATGAAAGCTTTAAGAAATCTACAGAAGTAAGGTTCTCTAGTTATATTACAAAATCAATAGTATTGGAGTGATATGACCCAGGTTAAAAAATAAGTTTAATTAAGTCTTATAGAAACAAGAGAGGAGAAAGGAACTTGGTCAGCATTGACCAAGGAGATTTGAAAAAGGATCAAGTAAGACTTATAAAATGAAGAAGGCAGTAAGTGACATAAACAATAGGTCAGAAATAATAAGAGGAAGATTAGTAAGGTGAAAGAGGAGCTCCCCCTTCCCCTCCCCCTCCCCCTCCCCTTCCTCCTCCTCCTCCTTCTTCTTCTTCTTCTTGTCAGATATGGGGCCTGAATGCTGGGCACTGTCCCTCAGCTCCACAGCTCAAGGCTAGCACTCTACCACTTGAGCCACAGGACCACTTCTGACTTTTTCTGCTTATGTGGTACTGAGGAATTGAACACAGGGCCTCATGCATGCAAGGCAAGCGCTCTACCACTGAGCCACCTTCCCAGCCCTCAAATGGTAGAGTTCTTGACCAACAAGCTCTGAGTTCACACCTTAATATGATTTAAAAAAAATTTTGAGAGTTCAAGAGACTCAGAAGATAGCATGAGAAGACAACATGAATGAATTCAATCGAAGTTCTAGTAGATCACAGAGAAAATAAGATGCAAAATGAGTTGAGAATTTAGTTGAAGAAATGCTTGGAATTTTCCAGAAATAATGAAAGACTTGAATTCTTTTTCCAGAATGTCAGTATCAACCAATAAATAAAGAACTTCACATGTCATTGTATAGAGAAACTGAGGGATTCCCCAAAGACACTTCCTGGTTATTGTAGGAGTCCCTGTGAGGTGTATTTCAGTAGCTGGGGTAGAGGGGAAGGGATGAAGGTGGATCCAGCAGTGTGGGGTGTTTACATTTGTGCAGTTGGTCTAGTGGAGTGGAGGTAGAACAGAGGGCTGGGGATCAAGAATGGCTGCTAGCATTGGGCTGCCAAATTGGAGAGACGTCTTTCTCCCCTTTCATATCTGAGAGAGAGGCTGGTCACCCCATTGGATGCATGGGAGGAAGAAAAACCAACTTTCATCTTGCCATCCCTCAGATCCATCTGACCCACTTCTGCCCACACAGCTCCCATGCCAGCTGGTCACGTGGAAAGGCAGAGCAAGGGGCCAGAAGCTCAGCCTCCAAAGGGTTTTCTGAGAGTTACGGGGATTAAAGGAGGACATGTGGGTTGTTGTCAAGAGCTTCAGCTAGGGTGACTTGGATGGAGCCTGCAGCCAGTATCTTGAGTGAAAAGGTGACATTTCTGCCCAGGCTCTTTTTTTTTTTTTTGAAATAGCAGGCAATTTTAGTCTGATTCCCACCCGGCTTTTCCTGTCACTTTTGTCTTCAGGCACAATCTTAATCTTTCATTGTTCAAGCCAGTCAGTCACTGTCATTCTTCTTGTTTCAGCAAGATTTTTTTTTCCCAGAGTGTTCTGGTTTTCCTGGAAATCTTTTCAAGGACAATGTGCTATTATAAGCATGGCAAGAAGGAAGAAATGCCTGGTTCAGAGGCTCCCGGCTTATTCTGCACTTCTAAATAGGAAATAGAGTTATCTGGACATTGCTATTGCTCCCTGCATGACACTTTGAATTTAAAAAGAACCAATCACTTTGCAAACCTTGTGTGAATATTTTCTGCTTTCCAGTGACTGATTCTTCCCAGCCTCCTCCTCTGTCTTAAGTACATCCTCTGACCCTAAGGATCTGAGGTTTGTTTTCTGCCACTATTCCAGGGAAGTTAACCACCCCAGGACTAGCTCTCATTTTGTCTCTGAAATTTTCTTGTTTCTAAGTTCAATCTTTTGAACCCAAATTGGATTTTTAAAAAGAAATAAACCTTAAAATATTAGAATGGTGTTGTTGAGTTTACAGAAACGCTGCAAAGAGAATTTCTACATACTCCCTTATACATTTTTCTTTATTTTTTTTAACACGTACTTCCTGCAGTCTATCATACCTAAGAAACCAATGTTGTTACAAAACTCTGATCTTAACTCTTCCCTTTATATGGATTCTACTGGCATTTCCAGTGATAGCCTCTGATCTATACATTTTATCATCTCATCTCCTTCTGGTTCTCTTAGCTTCTGACTGTTCCTCAACCCTCTCTGTTTCTGTCTCTCTGTCTTTCTGTCTGTCTCCCACCCTTTCTCTGACAGCTTGGAGTATTGATTTTTTATTTTCTAGAATGCTTTTCAATGTGACATTATCTGGCATTTATAAGACTGGGCTTTTAGGTTTAGGGGAAGAGTAAAGTGCTAGTTTGCTTTATTTCTCAGACGAAAGGTCCATACTGGGGTCAAGATGACATCACTATCGACATTGACCTGGACTACCTAATTAAGAGAGTTTTGATCAAGCTTACTTCCATTCATTTTCTTGCTAAGATGGAGCTCTACCTGCTGAGCCATGCCTCCATTCCTGTCCCCCCCCCTTTTCTTTTTCAGATAGGGTCTTACTTCCTGCCTGGGCACAAAGTGTGCTTGTAACCTACCTACATTTGGGTTCCTGTTGTTGCTGAGATCACAAGGAATTGTGGGCGCATCCAGCTTTTCTCTGTGGAAATAGTCTCACAGATTTTTTTTTTTTCTGCTCAGATTGGCTGGCACCACATTCCTTCCAATCTCAACTTGCCAAGTATTTCGGGGTGACAGGTGTGCAATGCTGCACCAGCAATGGATTGAGAAGTGTTCTCTTAAACTTTTCTGCCTGGACTGGCCTTAGACCTTGAGCCTCCTGATCTTGCCCTTCCAGGTAGCTAGGATGACAGGCCTGAGCCTGCTCCTATTTTGTTCCTTAGAAGGAAGTAATAAAGTGTCTATATCACAAAGGAAATGGATGGCATTCATCTCCAACTCCTGGAGAGGAGAATTATCTATTTGAATTATTTGGAATTCTTCTACACAGAAGATGTATTCATTGTAAATTCATATATTTGTTCAATCATTTACTTAGATCAGTGGGCTGATGTTCATTCCCTGCCCAGTCTGCTTTATTAGATTTGAAGTTTTACTCAGTCTGCCTATTTTCCCTAAGATTTATCTCTGATATCGACAATTTATCCAGAGCTTACTTTCCTTATTTCAGAAAAGGAAGGTGATAGCCAGAGGAGCTCTTAAAAAGGGAACTGTTGCAAAGTGGAGAGAAAAGAGAAGACAGTGTGGCTGGATTTAAGGTATGTGAGGCATTGGGAAAGGAAGCAGATGGAGACAGAGAAAGGGGTGAGTGCATGTGTAGTTTATAGTTTAATCAGAGAAATTGCAGAAAACAGGGAGAAAGCATGTGGATTTTCACACCAAAAGATTGGTGGGGAGGGGAGGGGCTTCTGTGGGCATTGAAGGTGGAAAACATCCAGGTTACACTTAACAATAAGGCAATCGGGTTACCAAGGTCTTGGAGAGCCATCTATCAAGTTCCTATAGATGAGGAATCAGTGGCTTTGAGAATCTTTGTGGATTGCCTGAGGTCAGAGTTGTTCCCAGCAGAGCCTGAATTAGAAATGAAGCTCCCTGATTCTCCATCTCATTTTTTATTCTACGATGCTGCAGCTGTTTCCTTGTAAGCTGATTCTGATATGGATAGACTGAGGTATTCCATCCCCCAGGGAACATGTGCAGCTATAACTAGAAATAGCCTCCACAGGATAGAAACAACTCAGAAAGACCCAATTCCCTTTTTGGTGATTTGAATGTTAATGGGTTGGCACTTCGCCAGGCAAGTGGGAGATCAGAAAGCAGCTGAGGAACTAGGCCCATTCTAGAAATTTCTGTGTTGGCCAAGTGCCTCTTTGCAGTCTTTGAAGACAGGATTAAAGCTTGCTTAGGAGAGATACTTGAGGGGACTCAGCCTTTCTTTGATCCCACGTGGATGGTGGTTTTTCTCCTTTTCTCTTCATAGTAGTAAGGACATCTAGGAATGTACCACACCAGAACATGCTTAGATTGAAAATCTGGACCTTTCTTTGCACACAGTCAGTTGTTCTAGCACAGATGTACTTGGGACGGGTGCTCAGTAAATTTGTTCTCTGTGTATTCTTTGCCAAGAACCCTACTCTATTTTCTCAGAAATTTTAACTACCCTGGTTATTTTCACACATAAGATTCCAAGTGGAAAGCAAAACGAAGCAGTTAAGAATTTAGCGATTTACTTTACTCTCTCAAAAACATCTGGGAACTTGGAACATCTGGGTTGTTTGGTTTGAAATTCCAGTCTTCATTTACTTGGGTGTTATGTACACTAATTATGCTTTATTTATTTTGGAGACATTTGTCAAGTCCTGGTCTAGGTTCAAGGCTGTGATTGAAAGGAAACTGCCAATTAACCAAATGTGTCAATGACCTTGAGTTTAGCAGCTCATTAACTTTCTGCAAAGTTTGGAGAAGCATTGAAGAACAAGAAGAACAAAAGGAAAAATTACTCCTTTTTCTATTGTCAAACATAGCCACTGTCTTCACATTTTAGTATGCTTTTATTTTGTCATCTTTTACCTTATATATGGTCGTATAAAAGATAGCCTGGCAGTGTGGCACTTACCTTGATTACAGCACAAGGGAGGCTGAAGCAGGAAGATCTTGAGTTTGAGGCTAGCCTGGGATACCATAGTGAGACTCAATCTCAAAAATAAATAAATAAAAAATTAAAAAACCCAAAGATTCCCAACAAATGTAAAATTAAAAACAACCCTTCTCAAACACAGCTCTTACAAACATGTTTTGCATTATCTGTATTTTGTATTTTGTTTCCTTATAGAGAAAGTCTGTATGCTACATGCCAATAAGACATTAAAATACTATTTAATTACTGTACTAGTTTTATGGTTATACCATAATTTACTTATTAGATTTTTCTCCAATTATTATTTATAGAGTTTCTAGTACTGACTGGATAAATGGCTTTTTTACACTAAGTTTTTTTTCTGGATTTAGAATAATTTATTTGGACAATTCCCTAGAATTGAAATTAAAGGCTATTACTTTTGTTAAAGTTTGAGTTGGCCAGATCTTTAAAGAGACACATCAGCTAGGCACTGGTGGCTCACATCTATAATCCTAGCTACTCATCCTGCTACCTATCCTAGCTACAGTCCTAGCTACCCGTCCTGTGAGTAGTAGCTAGGTTGAGGTCTGAGGATTGTGGTTCAAAGCTAGGTTGGGCAGGAAGACCATGAGACTTTTCTAATTAATCAACAAAAAGGCTGAAGTGGAGATGTGGCTTAAGTGGAAGGTCACCTGCCTTGAGCAATAAAGCTCAGGAGCAGTGCTGAAGCGCTGAACTCAAGCTTCAGGATTGGAAAGAGAGAGGAGAGAGGAGAGAGAGAGAGAGAGAGAGAGACAGATAGACAGACAGAGACAGAGAGAAACAGACAGAGACAGACAGACAGAGAGGAGAGAGACAAAGACAGACAGATACAGAGAGATGGAGAGAGGGAGAGAGAGAAAAGGAGGGAGAGAGATATCCATCTTCTGCATTTTCCCACAAGCCACATCAATATAGTTGGTCCCTGACTTACAATGGTATTAAAGCAGGAGGCATACATTGGAACCATACTGTGAAATTTGAATTTTGATCTTTTCCTGAGATAGCAATATGAGGTCCAATATTCTTTTCTCAGTGCTAGGCAGCTTTTCATGAACTAGTTGATTATAATGAGAAATAACCAATTCTCCGCAGGGTACTGCATGGTTTGGTTAGGGGTAGGGAATGTACTGTTGGGGTATGATATTTTTATTGTATGATGGGTTAGATGGCTATAACCTCATTGTAAGTTGAGGAACATCTGTATCTGAGTTTTGATGGCAATATTCAAACTATTTAATAATTACCAGGATTAAAAACTGGCATGTACTTTACCTTTTTAATGACTTTTGTCTCCCCACAAATGATGCTGTAATAATTGATTTCTAGGTTCATTTGTTTACTGTGAGAGGCTAAAGTATGCCCCTATCCTTCTCTTCTCACGCATGAGATGGGCAGGTGGCTCAGATATCAGCTTGCTCTGCATGTCTTCTTAGTACAGTTAAATTAAAAAGTAATACAAATGAAGTATGTGTGTGTGGGGGGATGAGGATGATGATGGTAGCTAAATTGTTCAGGGCGAAAAAGCTTGAGGTAGGGAAATTAGGCATGGTATCAGGCTAAAAGGCAGAAGGAAAATAGTAGTTTCAGATTTTTCCATATAAACAAACAGTGATTAAATCAGAGAGAAGTTTGTCTTTCAATTTTTAAAAAGTTCAGAAACAGGAAATTTCCTGTGTTATACAATCGAACACTGATGTCTCTGGGAATGTCATCTCTTTCTGATTTCTTATTCTACTATATGCCACATACTGGCTTTATCTTTGTCTACTAGTGCTCATAAGATGGCCTCACTTTCCTGTCTAAAAGAGTCCAAAGGAGATCCTTAAACTTCCAAAAACATTCACCAGCAGGGAGAAGAAAAGATTTCTTATCAGATGTCCCTTCCTTCCTTCCTTCCGTGCTTCCTTCCTTCCTTCCTTGCTTGCTTGCTTCCTTCCTTCCTTCCTCCCTCCTTCCTTCTCCTCCCTCCCTCCCTCCCTTCCTCCCTCCCTCTCTTCTTCCCTCATTTCCTTCCTCCTTCCTTCCTTCCTTCCTTCCTTCCTTCCTTCCTTCCTTCCTTCCTTCCTTCCTTCCTTCCTTCCTTCCTTCCTTCCTTTCTTCCTTCCTTCCTTCCTTCCTCCTTCTTCCTTCTTTTCTTTCTTTTTTTTTCTGGTACCAAGGTTTGACATGTGTTAGTTTTGAATACTTGCTCAGCTGGTGCTTTATCACTTGAGTCATACTTGCAGTCCTGCATTTTTCTGATTATATTGGCAGTGGAGTCTCTTGGCTTTTCTGCCTCAAACTTCAATCCTCTGGATCTACAGTCTCCAAAGTCAGAATTGCATGTATAGGAAACTAATATCTGGCTCCACCTTTATTTTTATCATAGAGGAAAAAACTATTTCCTAGCCACTTGCCTCAATGTCATTGCATAGAACTGAATCTTGCATACGCACTTAGTCAATTGCTGGCACAATAGTTTTTACACCAATCAGGATACATCCTAGGGAAGAGGTTAGTATCCTATTTTTTTTCCAAATACTTTTCTATCTCCTTCATAAAGTGAAGATGGAGGTGTGGATTTGTTAAGGATCCCATAAATAGCATCTGCTACAGACAGAATCGTGGCTTGAAGAGGAGACCAAATGAATTATCTATGCTGATATTGTGTAACAAACAAACAAATTTCCCTCTTTAACAGCCTTAACTTCTTTCATAGAGTAATGTGTGTACCTGGTCCTAGGAGAGTGATTAAAATGGAAAGCTAAAGTTTGCAAAGTCATTCCATATCTTTTCCACAGAAGGATGGAGAACATCAACAGTAGTGCTAATGGGACAAGAGAGAAGAACATTCTTGGAAACTAGTTAAAGAGGTTTGAGCTGGCAGAGAACTATCTTCTGGTATGTTCTGAGTCAGAATGGTACACAAATTCAGAGTCAGGGAAGCCAATAAAGAAAAAACAAAAAATGAAGAAGATGGGTTTTATTCTACCAAGTTGTTTGAAATATTGAAATTAGTTTATGGAATTCTAGAAGTCTGAGAACCCAGGACAGTATTCATGAAAACATAGACTTCCTATTTTGGTCTTATTGTTTGGTTTAGACCAAGGAAAGCCTTCGAAGCTTATACAACAGCCAAATAAATTGGGTTTGCATTGAGGGTATGCTGTGTCTTGCAGATTTTGTCCCCTTTAAATTTTATGTTATAACTTAATCCTGATTGCAAGAATGATATGGTAGGTACTTTTATAATCTCAACATTGACACTTAGGAGTTGGAAGCAGGAAGATGGTAAGTTCCAGGCAAGCCTGAGCTGAGCCTATGTCAAAATCAACCAATTAATCAACAAATAAAAAATTTACCTTAAAATCCCAAATACTGGCAAGTGGGGCCCAAGAGGAGCTGTGCAGAAAATTAAAGCATTGTGCTCATCAGTGGATTCTGTGTTCATCTCGGATGCAGAGACTGAACCTCTATCAGTCATCAAACCTTCTGCTGCCTTGAACTTATATTTCCCAACCTCCTGAGGGGTGAGAAATAAATTTCTGTCCTTTACAAATCACCTAGTCCTAGCTATTCTATTACAGCAGTGAAACGTGCAGTAAGGTAGGGTGGTATTTACACTCCTGGATTGGATATCATCTCCTCTGGAAAGCTTGCTTTGCTTTTCTTGGTATGGACTAGGGCAGTTTCTGTGGAGTTCTGTGCTTACTGTTCAGGTAATACTTCTGATCCTTACTGCTATCCTTACTGCTAGAGCCTGTGGTCTGATACAGCCCTAGTTGTAATATAAATAATGGAGAACGAATTCACAGGTGAATGAAATCAAGTAAAGAACAGTATTAAAAAAATCACTGAAATCCCGCCTGTTCTTCTAGAACAGTCAGGATAACCAGAATAAAACATTAAAAAAAATACATCCACACTAAATTTTCTTGAATTTCATTCTTTGCATTTGCATTCCCAGTTAAAGAATCTTGTATCTCTAAAGCAGTGGAAGTTTACCTAGCTTAGAAATTAACAGCTAAGCATTTCAGACAACGAAACAAAACCAAAAACCAGGATAAGAGTGTGTTATCAGATTTATACCCTGAATCCAACTACTCATGTCTCTTTTGTACATATATATATAAGATTCAGATATATTTTCGAAAAGCCTTTTTACTTAATGCGTATGTGAGTTAAATTGCAGTCTAAATTTGGCCTTTCTTGCTTAAAAACACTACACTGGAATATGTTTCATTTTAAAATCTCAGTCATGAACAAGATAGTTTTTGAATCCAAATTGCTGGAAATTAACCAATGTATGCCAAGTCAGATTGTAATCAATACTCCTAGAACCCTAATACTTGGCAGGCTGATTAATACCATTACCTTATAATTGATATCATTATTGTTCATATGATAGAAAATTATGCCAAGTATGGAAGCAGATAGTTAAAGAAGATATGAATATGGTCCAGTGCACTTAAACTTAATGTACAGATCAGCTCCAGCTATTGAGGCTTATACCAGAAAGATGCAAAATTATTATCCGTTCGTTTTAAAAAGAAAATATTAGGGAAGAAATTATGAAGTGTCACAGAATTACAGCTAGGATTATAGATTTGCTTCCTGAGAAGTATCAGTTTTGCATTAAATATGCTAGAGAAACTTCTAATATTCCACAGTCATCTTGGCACTGGTCAAGGAATCAGATCGTTCACAATTAGGTTTCAGGTGAACCTTGCATTATTGATTAATTTTCCTGGACTTCCCTTTCCCTATCAGGAAGCTGAAAATTATGTCATAGTGCTTTCCTAGCTTATTGTAGTTTTGAGATAAAATGAAGCAATTGAGCCAGAGGTTTTTGAAGGCCTGGAAGGTCATAAAATGATAAAGAATTATAATTACTAGTCATGACAGCCAGAAATAGAGTGGGTTGAAGGAAATTATTCCTCATCAAGAGAAAAAAAGAAACAACCAACAGGTCAGTTTCATCACATGTTCAGGTAGGAGAGCAGCACTTACAGTTTTTACAAGAAATATCACTGATGAAATGTGGCATCTTTGTCATCTTGTCTTGTGTCAGTCACCATTTTCATCCTGAACTGATCAGAGACGACGTGAAGGTAAATAGTCATCTAGGAACAAAGGAACCAACATTTGCTAAGCATTCTTAAAAAGCAGCGAGGAAAAAGGAAAGCTAAAGACACAAAGAGAAAGTGGGAGATGGGAAAGAAATCTATTTTCTGTTAAATAGCACACATAATCTCTTTGAAATGTGTGTGTCAGGTGGGGGCAGGGAGGAGGGAGACAAAGAAAGTAGAAATAAGAGCGCCACTGGCTTTTGATCACTAGGGATAAAAGTAGAGCTATTTAACCGCCACGTTGCCCTCTTACTGTGTGTAGCTATTGTGCTGTGGTTGAACTCCAAGAGGCACTTCTGTTGTGCCTATTAATTTCGGCACAGTGTGAATTTTCCCCTTTACTTAAACGGAATGGTTAGTTCAATTGATGCACATTTCACTGAATCCACAAATCAATAACCCACTTGGAAAGAAGTAAAGTGTGAATCTTCCTGCCTGGTCTGATTGGAGAGACAAAGAATGGCAATCAGATCTGAAATCCCCAACTGGCAGCTAAGCCTGCGTGCACTTGTCTGGTTTCGCGGCTGACGTCACTTGGCTGTGGTTTACGAATGTTATCTGTAGAACCCCCTGTCTGTGGGCCTCTCACTCTTCCAGCTGGGCGTCTAAGGGTTGGCTTACAATTTTGTGTCAGGTCTGGAGAACTACTAACTATTGCATTTTCTTTTCTTTCTTTTTTTTTTCTTTTAATAGTGGAACTGGCAAAGAGACAAGGGCTGGTGGAACCTATCCAACTGCAGATTCTGAAATATGAAGTAGTCTGTTGGATAAAGCACCAGATCTCACAGTATGGCAAACCTTGGGCACAGTCCAAACTATGGATACAAGTCAGTCAAGCCATTCTGATTCTGGTCACAGGGCACAGAACTGGATTCAGGGAGGGGAGGGGAAGCTGGGGCAGTTAAGAGGCAGGGCTCTGGAAATAGTATCCAAGGCGGTTCCTCCGTTTAATCATCCTGGGCTCCTGATTGAAAGCAGCACAGACTTATGCTGGCTATTAGAGGCAAAAGATGATTTATTATAAGTTGACTATAGAATTGACTGGACTTGGAGGCTGGAAAATCTGGCTTGGAAAAAGAGCAGGTACTCTCTCACACAATAGTATTCTCAATGGATTGAAGACTTATGTGTACAAGATTAAACCACAAAGCTCTGGAAAGGAGACCAGGAAAACACCTATAAGGGCAGAAGAGATTTCTTTTTCTCTCCCTGCCTCCCTCCCTGCATCCCTCCCTGCCTCCCTCTCTGCCTCCCTCTCTCTCTTCCTTCCTTCCTTCCTTCCTTCCTTCCTTCCTTCCTTCCTTCCTTCCTTCCTTCCTTCCTTCCTTCCTTCCTTCCTTCCTTCCCTCCTTCCTTCCCTCCTTCTCTTTCCCCTTCCATTCTCTCTCTCTCTCTCTCTTTCTTTCTTTTTTTCTTTTTCTCCCCCCCCCACTCTCTGTTTGTTTCTTTCCTTCCTCCCTGCCCCTCATCTGTGTTTGCAGTATTGAGGTATGAAATCAGGTCCTTGTGCTATCATTTGTCCATATCTCTATCCCTTTTGTTTTAAGCTTTTTATTGTCCAGATAGAGTCTTGCATCCTCCCCCACCAACCCTGTCCCATGTGCACCATCTGCCAGGTCAACCTGGACCACAATCCTCTTACCTATGCTACTGGCCATGTTTGGTATATAGACATGCTTTACCACACCTGGAGGGCCCAAACAGGCGTTTGGCAGTAGTAGAAACTGAAATGGATGATAAATATACAAAGGAACTTGGACTCATTTGCAAAAAGGCAAACTGAAAACAGTGAGTTATCTACTCATTCACCAGGGTGACAAATATTATGAGACAATGCCAAGCAAGGGTGAGCATGAGTGATTAGAGGACTTTCATTCACTACTATGACTGATAAATGTGTGCAGTATCTACAGATAAGTCCTTATCTCCTCAAAACTGAGTACAACTATCTCAGATAATCCAGAAATTTCTTTCTAGACATTTATTAATAATAGAATGGATGTACTAGAGTGGGACCTCAATACACCACTATGAAATAAAAATGGTTTTGAACAGAAGGCATGTAAGGTTCTATAATCTATCTATCAAAAAGCAGAGTTTCCTAGAAAACACTTCAGAAGAACTTGATAGTCATAAATCCCTTCTTAGGGCAGCCACGGAAGATTGACTGATCACTGAAGAAGAGCAGTCTCCACAAGCACACCTAAAGAAACATCATCACAGAACAGTCATGTCTACCAGCTAGGCACCATTTGTTTTTCCTTAAAGCCATTATTTTTCTCCCCTAAAAGTCAGCATCCGTTAAAACAGTGCATATGGCTCAAATCCTAACTGCCTATTTCAATCTGAGTTTTCTATGAACTCTCACAGGTTCGTGATTAAATCTCTTTTTATTCTGGCTAATCTGTATTCTTTTCAGTTTGTAGATCTACAAACACTGAATATAAGAGGGTAGATGAAAACTTTATTCCTTCCAGATAGAATTTACAGATTACCTTACTGCCACAAAAAAATGGACCAAACTAGAGCTATACATAATGGCAGAGACAAATCTTAAATACCATACCAAGTTCTAAGTTATGTAAAGAAAAAGGCAGTAGACAAAATTGTTTAGTAAAAATTTCCAGGTAAAAATAAGTCTCTAAGAAAGTGATCATGAAAGTCAAGATGCTATTTATTTCTTATAGAGGAGTAGGATGACAAAGGAGTTTGAGGGTGCTGGTAGTATTTTCATCATTCAAATGACAGCAGATAACCAGAAACCATCCCTGTTGGAGTAGTATTGCTTTGGGGAAACTCCTGTACAGGAGCTATATCACATTTGCAGGTTCCTAGTCAACACACAGATGGCTAATAGAACCAGGTAGAAGACTTTGGGACAAGGTTTCCATCATTAAGCTTTAGGACATTTAGCTGCAATAGTCAGGACAGAACCTTGGCTTCCAGCCTATGCCACAAATTTTTTCATTGTGTTCGGATATGGACTATATGCAATCAGACTCTACAGCTGACTTTGAAGTCTTGCACTCTTAGCTCTATGACATATAGCACAATGGGAGAGAACTTGCTAAATCTACACTTATCTTCCTATGAGATGTTCAAAAGACAGGGATCCAAGTTTTAGAGTTGTTCAATATCAGTTGCCTGAAGTGCCAGGCTGCAGTTTATTTCAGGTGAACTTGAAGGAAACCTTTAGTTTTTGTTTTTTAAGGTGTTTTTTTTTTTAAAAAATATTTTTAGAATGTCAAGTTATAGAGATATCTGTCAAGGGCAAGTCGAATTTTACATCTGATTTTAATTTTCTACCAGTTGGTGAGGTTATGTCATTATTTGTATTGAAATAATTTTGCAAAATTGTGTACATCTTTATATACTTAGTGGCCCCTAATCACAATATATTTGAATCAGAAGGACTCTGGCTGTATACTGCTAGTATCACAACCAAGAGTCTTACAAAAAAAGGCCTGGTTCTCATCTGCTGAGACAAACTCTTATACTACTCACTGGACTCTGAATTCCAGGACAGAGGACAATCAGATGATTGTAATTGTCTTTAAATATAACTGTAGACAGGCTACCTTAGAGATCATAGAGCACAAAAATTCACAGATCAAATGAAGGTGCTTAAATCAGATGATTTATGAAGTCAAATTCAACATGGTAAGAAGGGCAGGGAAAGGAATAGAGGTAAATTAGGCTCACCAGCAAAAGGGCACATGGTATGGAAGAATAACAGAAATCTGAATCTTAAATTAGGCATTGTTTATAAATCTCACATTGGCTTTCAAAGGTGTGGCTATAAAGACCAGAGATGAGGTTTGAACAGAGAACATCACAGATGGATGATAACTTGTGACAATGGTGTCACACTTGCTGTAGTGGCAGCACAATACAGAGAGACACCTAGCCACAGCTGGAGCAGACATGTCTTTTATCAGTGCTGCTTCTGCAGTGTAGAACACATGAATCCAGAAGAGATGTTACTAATGGCTAATAAATTAAAGACTCATAAATATTAAGTCCTCATAGTTACTGTAAGTGCTTAGGGTTGGTTATATATTTAGTCCCATGTGCTTGGCATCTGTGTGCCTCAAGAATATTAGCTATGTCAGCCATTTCACTTTTCTGTGTTCAATTCACACATGTTCCAATTGTTAGCATTTTTCTTGAACTTTCCATACCCTATCATTTTTGCCCATATTTAACAATCTTTTTTGCTAATTAGCTATTTACCCACATTTTAAATACCTTTCAACATTTTGCTGATAATTGTAAAATACTTTTATTCATGTTGGAGAACTGAGTATTTTCCAAAGCAAATCCATGCGACACATCTGATTGACTAAGTCATGTACCCGTATCACTAGGTTTGCCAAGGCACGGAGAAAAAAATGGAAACCTCATTGGTTGAGTAAGCATGGCTTCCCCCCAAGAAATCTCATAAAGACCAAAAAGCTTTTATTTATTTATTTTTTGCTCACAGGCTTATTCCACATAATTTTGTCCAAGTATAAGAATACAAATAGTAAGTCGATAAATCAAAAAAAATGAGGACAAAAGTTTATAAATCCCATACATGCATTCCACAGCTTGCTTGATGTTATTGTCAGTTGTATATAACTCATTTTGTGATCTGCTGAGTGTTTTCTTGTCCTAAATTTTGTGGAACTATGATCCCCCCCCCAAAAAAAATCAAATAGTGTCCCCAAAGTAAGACAAGTATGACAATTCTCCCAAGTCAAAAAGAGCAATACTTGACCTAAGTGATCAAGTGAAACTTTAGATTTGTGGAAAGGCAGAATGTCTTTAGCCATAGTTGGGTGGCATTATGAGAAAAGTAAATTAAGCATCCACAGAATTCCATACAAAGAAGAAGGCATAATATCCAATTTTTGGTGAGCAGAAATTAATGTGTAATAGTCATTTCTGTGGCAGTAATGTCACTGACAGCATGCAGTTTTTAGTTGATTAAAGCTATTGTGTGTATAGTTTTTGATTCTTAACTCTATGGTTTTTCAATGGTGGTTTCCTTAGAACCATACACTGGCAGATGCCAAGTATCTACTGAATTTCGCTGTGATCAGAGTGCAATGAGGAAATCGGAGATTGAAAAGGAAGCAGCTCCTGAAAAACAGATGCCTACCACAGGCATATGAAAGGGATATTTACAAAGGAGTGGGTTGTAGGAATAAAATTAAAGTGCAGTTAATGAAAATGAGCATTAGGTCTTGCTGACAAAGCACTGAATCAAGAATAATGCATTGGAATGCTTAAGAATGTGTTTCTTCTGGTCTGGATAGCTGTGTGACTATTATTTTCAAGGAAGTTGAGCTTCCAGATAGAGATGGTGTCTACAAATAAAAGAATAGAAGGTTCTTAGAAGACACCATTCATCTGGACTTGACAATGTCTAGATTTTTGGAGTCACAGATAGAAATTCTGTGTTTCCACTGATAATCATTACAGAAACTCAGTGTGAAAAACCTAGCCATTTCTATCAAGCATTCCTCTGAAATGTTACTTAGACAATGGAATACTGGATGATCTCTCCTTATCTCTCTGTTTCTCTCTGTTGGTCTTTCCTTTCCTCTCTTCTTCCCTCCCTCTCTCTTATGCACACAGACAGACCCACCGACATGCAGACACACACACACACTCACTCACTCATGCAGCCTTTGAAAGGGAAACTATAGTACAAGGATCTCTGAAGAGCAAGGTATTTGGTGGGCAGGAACTAATGTTAGATGATACCTGAGGCTCTTGACAATTTGACCCACAAGAGCAGCTTGTGGCCCTCTAGAAACTACATTTCTTAGAACTTTTCATTCTCTTAATGTCATCTCAGAAATGTGCTTGCAGCACTTTATTTAGTGTCACTCAAGACTATCAAAATCATTGAGGAAGTTGTTCCAGCCCTTTGTTACTACAGTTGGTGAAGATATCACTTCAACCCCATTCAGGAAATAGAATGCCCACCCCCAATATCCTTTCCCTTTTCAGTCTCCCTCTTTACCCAATGACAAAAGTGCAGTTGGTAAGTAGAGTTGACATTTGCATTTATGCTTACTCTGTAAGCAGTGTAAGACTTTGACATACAGGACTTAGCAAGCATATGATTACTTTTTCCTCCTCTCTTCTTCTTCTTCTTCTTCTTCTTCCTCCTCCTCCTCCTCCTCCTTCATCTTCTTTCCATAGAACACATGGGAGTAAGACTGTGGGAATAAATCTACAGGTGCCTGGTAAGTACTGCTAAAAGAGAATTTAAAAAAAGGTAAAATGTTGAAATTTTTACAAAAAGCCAACATGTGATGTGCAGTTTACTCTTATATGAAGTACAGGGAATCAGAGTATGCTGCTCCTAAGCATGCTACTTTGGCACAGAGAGTATTTTGAGTGGAAGGCAATGGAAAACAGGCAGACATAGGAAAAGCTCTGCCCTCTCTTTATTTGCTGAAAAACAGGACATGAAGAGATTGCAGGCAGATGAATTTACATCAATAGAATTTACTAAACTGCAGTCATTTTCCTTTATGTCCTCTATGAACTTTCTTAGCCACTTTCTCATGATTTACCACCTTTTGAAACCCCAGTTCTTTTTCTTTGTTAAAAGGAGATAGAAGTGCCTGAGTCTAACAACTGAAGATGAACTTATTTTGTATCAACTCTCATGCACATAAGTAGTAATACCTGAATATCTTGTCTACTGTCTGTATTTTGTTAGTT
The DNA here is from genome assembly GCF_019054845.1 of Dipodomys spectabilis. NCBI lineage: Eukaryota > Metazoa > Chordata > Mammalia > Rodentia > Heteromyidae > Dipodomys > Dipodomys spectabilis. The sequence goes on along the minus strand of NW_024870834.1, from coordinate 13,610,719 downwards.
TAAGTTGTTAACCCTCAGGAATAAAAATGAAGAGGGTTTTCCCATTTGCTTTTTTTTTTTTTAAGGGGGAAATGTTTCTTTCCTGTTACAGGGAACTAGGCAAGCATTATAACTTTTATTTAAGGCAAATGTCAAAAAAAAGCACAGTGAAGGAATGTTGAATTTCCAAAAGATAAAATTATTCTTTCCCTGGAGGGTGATGAGCCCATTAAGTTTCTACCAGAGCAGACACGATTTGTGTGCCTATTAATAGCCTATAACTTAAAAGGGTTAGTAATAATAATAAACAATCAAACGATAGAAGCCAATACTAAGGAAGTCTATGTTGTATGTAGAAAATGAATTTTTCTACAGAAACGCTTTTTTATAATATGCAAAATAGAACGTGATTTTTGTGAGCCTCACAACTGTTAGTTTTTTTTTTCTGGTTCAAGACTTTAAGAAGCTTTATTACATCTAAGTTTTATTCCTTAAAAAGACTTTTAATATTCTGAAGGTCGGTGTGTGAAAAGTTTGAGAATTTTTTGGAAGGGCACTTGGAGAAGCCCTTAGGGCTTCTTGAGATTGGATTTGAGATGCTAGTTTTCAAAAGCTGGGAAATCAATGACTGTGCCAGCTTCCTGGATGGCAAGAAAGGCCATTGTTTCACACAATGCCTGCCAGGTAATAAAGCTGTCATCATTTTCCCCATTCAATAATCTTTCATACCAAATGTCCATACTTGACATTCCCCTTAAAGAAATCACTGTGTTTGACACAATATGCCTGCAGGATTTAGAATTAAGAAATGTTTATCTTATATGCTAGCTGTGCCAATCTGTATCATTCTCAATGTGATATTTTTTACTCTTTGTGTTCTTCCTTGGGGAAAAATCATACAGCCAGTCCTTATGTACTGTGGATCACACATATGCAAATATGCATATTCTGCTTGGAATATTATGCCCCAAACCCACAGGCTGAGTAATTAACAAACAGGAGATATTTGTCTCCAAGTCTAAGGTCAAAGTGTTGTCAGGTTGGGGTTTGGTGAAGAATGTTCTCTGCCTCCAATATGAAGCCTTGCTGCTACATTTTCTGGAGAAGACAAATGTTCTGTGGTTGTCTCAAGAAAGGGCAGCAGAGTGAACTCCTCCCTCAAACCCTTATCATGAATGGAATAAGGTCCTTTATCCCATCCATGAAGACTCTGCCCTCTTGCCTTCATCACCAAACAGCCCCACCTCTTAAGTCTATTAGCTTAGCCATTAAGTTCCAACACATGAATTCTGGGGAACATTCAGACCATCATATTTTATACCTGTCCCCCACTTCTCCCCTTTAAAAATATATTCCTCTTATTCTAATTGCCCGAAGGTCTTTTTTTTAGCACCAACTCTAAAGTCTAAAGTCAGCTGGGTGCTGGTGGCCCATGTAATTCTAGCTATTCAGGAGGCTGAGATCTGAGGATTGTGGCTCAAAGCTATCCTGGGCAAGAAATTCTGTGAGATTATTATTATTATTTTTTGGTTGTGGGGCTTGAACTCCATCTGGGCGCTGTCCCTAGGCTCTTCAGCTCAAAGCAAGCACTCTACTGCTTTGAGCCACAGCGCCACTTCTGGTTTTCTGGTGGTTAATTGGAGATAAGAGTCTCATGGACTTTCCTGCCTGGGCTGGCTTTGAACTATGATCCTCAGCTTTCTGCCTCCTGAGTAGCTAGGATTACAGGCGTTAGCCACTGGTGCTGGGCACTGTGAGACTTTTATTTCCAGTTAACCACCAAAAAGCTGAAAGTGGAGCTATGGCTCAAAGGGTAGAGTGCTAGTTTTGAGCAATGCAGCTTGGGAACAGCGCCCAAGGCTGAGTTCAAACCCTAACATCAGCAGACACACACACACACACACACACACACACACACACACACACACACACACACACACACCACCCCTGCCCATCACATATGGGTGATACTCAAGGTACAGTCCATCCTGAGGAAAATTCCCTCTAGCTGTGAGTCTATGAGATCAAATAATTTCTAAAACAATGGTGTGACAGGCATAGGAAAGAACAATGAAGGAATGAAAGATCCAAAATGAACTCTACACGGCAAACCACATTAAATATGTAGATTTGAGAGTTATCTTTGATCTTGCTTCCTGCCTTCTGAGCAAGCCTGGTCCCCAAGTCCTGGCAGGGCCCTACCCCCATGACCTTGTTTGGTCTACCTCGCACAGCAGCTCTCTCAAGCTGTTAAGTGCTTACTAGGCAGCCATGGCATGCTAGAGAAATTGTGTGGGACACGGCTGGGGTAGAAAGGAGAGCTGTGCCTCCAATGCTAGGCGCAAAGACATGGGATGGCTCTGGGCAGCCGTCTTCAGGTTCCACCGGTGTCCTGGAACCCCCTTGAACTGCTGTGCTTTCAAGTCTCAAAGGCTCTGATATTCTGAGCTTGTGACAGAAGTATAAGTCTCAAAGTCCATAAAAATGTGGGATCATTCCTCTAACTGAATGGTGCCTGGCTCTCTCATAGCTGTACAAGTCACTTCATAACCTTGGTATTCTCCCCCATCGTGCATTTTTTTGGTGGTGTTCATCACATGGCCAAGCAAAATACTTTCCACATCTTCATGTTTTGCTTCCATATGGACTATAAATACCATCTCCAGTTTCTTTTCTCATTTTTGCATTATATATATATATATATATATATATATATATATATATATATATGTGTGTGTGTGTGTGTGTATGTATACACACCCCTGGCACACTTGCTTAGTTGTTTCTTCTGGGAAGTACCCCAGTACATGCTCTTAACCCCTGTTTTCCACAAGTGTCCGGATGGGGACACAAACCAGCTCATTGCTTTGCTGCTTTGTAGCAATGATGGCTTTCCACCAGGTTAGAAAATAACCATTCCATGTTTCAATCTGAGACTTTATAAGAATATTTCTTACTACTGACATTCTGGTCATGACTACTTACATAATCTAAGAGATCAGAATCTGTCTACATAACCCTCCTCTCCTAGGCCTTCATCAGAATCAGCCTTAACACTCTTGGAAGCAGCCAGAACCTTTTCTAGCATATTCTTCCAAACTCTTTTAACTTCTATCCATTAGGCAGCTCCAAATCTCTCCTGCTTAGTAGCACCCCTTGCATGAAGTTTTGCTTTTTCACAGTTTCGTGATTGGAAAACACTCAACAGAAATTTTCAAAAAGAAACTATCAATTTGAAGTTATATACTGTTAGGAAGAATGTGATGGAATCTCATGTCATCCAGCTCTGTCCTGTGTCAGATTTGAATCTTCCTTTGGTCCTAAATGCCCACTTATACATAGAGTATCTGCCCATGAGTCACTTATTAGTCATCTCTCTCTTTTTTTAATCAGATCAACTATCAAAGTATCAGTGTGTCATGTTAACATGAGTTGCATGCTTGTCTCCTTGCAAGCTTCATTTCTGTGAATATTATTATACTGTAAAGTATAAGAATAGTGGGGTTGGTGATTCAGATATGCCAAAGAGAAGATGTGAAGTGCTTTTTGCTAAGTAAATGTTGAAACTTCTCAACTTAGGTCCAGGAAAGAATTGCAGGCTGAGGGTGCCAAATAAGTAAGGTGTATGGCAAGAATACATCTACTCAGGAAATTGTGAAAAAGGAAAAAGAAATCTGGGCTCATTTGGGTGTCACATCTCAATCTAAATAATATATAGGCACAGTATACTGTAAGCACATAGTGAAGACACCATAGTCATTACATTTGTCATTATTGGCATATGAAGAAATGGTGTCTGTAGGATTTGGTGCTATCCTTAATTATTTCAGACATCCTTGGAGTTGCTGGAATATTTTCCTTTCAGATAACAGAAGACTATTTTTTGTAGGTATTTTTTCCACAGCAAGACCTCTTTTATCATTGTTTCAATTTTATCTTCATCTGTTCGTGTTGCTATAACGTAGTGCTATTGACTGGGTAGTTAATAAAAACAATTAGATGAATATCTCATATCTGGAGCCTGAGAAGTCTCTGATTCTAGTGCTGCTTGCTAAAAATAAAGAATAAAATCTAAAAGCTTTGTTCAAGCATGAGTTAGAATTTTGTTGGCCTTGTATGCAATGATAATGTTGATAATGTATTTTAAATAAAGTATCCTAAAGCAGAATGATATATAATACAAGGGTTTGTATTGCTCACCTAACAACAACAACAACAACAAAAAACAGTGCTCATAGGAACCAACCCTTGCATTTCCCATAGGATCAATAACCCACTTTTGCTAACTTTGTGTTTATGGTGACTTCATAGAAACTATGTACAGTGAATAATTGGATGGGCTGTACCTGTTTCAGAGTTTTAATGTGGATGAAGAAATGAATTTACTTCCTGATAATCAGAGGATCTTCTTAACTTTCTTCCTGTGCCTGCAATGTACATAATTTGGTTTGTTTGAAGAGATTTGTCTGTGTCTTTAAGACTTGATTGAGGTATGCAAAGGGCAATGCTCTTTGGCAAAAACTTTGTCTGTGCTTTCCTTTTGGAAGTAATAGCCAATTCCAAATCCAGTAGAACGGGAATGATATGAGATCTGGAAGCAAGAGGTAGAAAGACAAGGACAGAATGACCAAAGTCCAAAAAGACTTGTTACATATCCTTGCCCAGAACAAGTTTAGGTACAACAACTTGCACATCTGCTATTTTCAACCAGGCCCTCAGAAGCTGACAGAGGCTGACAAGAGGCTGCTGTTGTAACCACACATTTTACTCTCACTTTGACAACAAAAATCCAAAACAGACTGGAGGTGGTACAGCAGAGTACATGGTGGAGATTTATTGAGTTAGGTGCCAACCTGCTCTTAAGCAACCACAGTTTTGTTCTCCTGCCAATATCCCTTTGAACCATTGCTTCTTTTTCCTCTCTGAGTACAAATAAATAAACAACCTTGCTTCTTGCTCTACTCTGGGAGTGGAGTCTTTTCTCAGCCATCATTCCCTTCCCATAAACTTAACTTTTGACTTTTCTCTTTTGTGGCACATTTTATTTTAGGCTCTATCTTTCATTGCAGCTTGAAAAAAATTCCCCTTTCCTCCAGAAGTTCCTACTACGTATATGTGGAAATACAAGCAAGAGGAGCTATGTGTTTTTCCTTTTTATAGAAGTTGAAATCATGTCATGTATGAGCTAATGTGTTTTGGGGCAGATAAAACCCAGGATAATTGAGTTTTGAGGAAATATAGGACAGAGGTGATGAGTCCAGGCTATATTAGTAATCAACAGGATTAGGTTTTTTTGTTTTGTTTTGTTTTGTTTGGTCATGGGGCTTGCATTCTGGGCCTGGGCACTGTCACTCAGCTCTTCAGCTCAAGGCTAGTGCTCTACCACTTGAGCCACAGCTATACTTCCAGTTTTCTATTGGTTTATTGGAGATAAGAATCTCATAGAGTTTTCTGCCTGACACCCGGTAAAGGTAATTTTTTAAAAATAACTTTTAAAAGCTTATTTTCTCCTTTATTCAACAGTCACACCACTTCTTTAAAAGGACAGATAATAAATATTTTCAATTTTGTTGGCTTGGAGTAAAGGGGAAAAACATTCACAGACTACATATCATAGACTGAAGGGAATTATGTGTTCAATAAAACTTGATGGACAACAATGAGGTACAGGTCAAATTTCCCATGACTGATTTAGACTAGTACACTATTTGTTAACTCTGTTGTATAAAATGGGAATGACAATAGTGTTTAACTTTCCAGTTGTTAGGACTCTGAGAAGAGGAACTACCTATAAAAGATTTAGCATAATTTTAGTTCATAGTAAGTACTTTTGTCGAAAAGACAGTTAAAAAAGATGATGTTGGCTAGGAGTCAGTGGCTCACACCTGTAATCCTAGCTACTCAGGAGGCTAAATTCTGAAGAACATGGTTCTAAGCCAGCCTGAACAGACAAAACTTTGAGACTCTTATCTCCAACTAATCAGCAAAAAGCAAGAAATTAGAGGTGTGGCTCAAGTTATACAACACCATTCTTTTTTAAAAAAATTATTAATACTTTTTCTATTGTGAAAATACCATACAGAGGGGTTACAATTACATGAGCAAGGTAACGAGTACTTTTCTTATCAAGCATTGTTGCCTCCTCCTTTGCTTCCCCTTCCCATCCCTTCCCACCTCCTCCCTGGGCTCCCCCGCTCATCCCCCTAGGCCCCCCTCTCCCACTGTGCCGAAGTTGTAAAGTTTGTTTTTCGATATAATGTCTTGTACATCTCATTGTTGTAATGGGTCCACCTGTATCCCTATTTAAACAATTTGTTTTCCTTCCCCTCCCCAAATTATACCAACATCAAATACAGTGAAAATAGGGGTTATACTGTGGGGAAGGGACATACAAAGCAACAAAGAAATCATCTTATAAATATGTTAGAAACAATAGCAAGAAAGAAAAACCATTTGAGTCCTTATCTTGGGGTTCATTTCACTTAACATCAACTTATCTGACTGTTTCTGCTTGTCTCAAACATATACTAATAATTGCAAATAAGGGAAACCTGGGACCTATGTTTCTTTTGGCCTGGCTTACTTCACTGAATATAATATTTTCCAAGTCTTTCCATTTCCTAACAAATGGGGCAATGTCATTCTTTCTGATGTAGGCAAAGAATTCCATTGTGTATATATACCACATTTTCTTGATCAACTCATCTACTGAGGGGCATCTGTGTTGGTTCCATATCTTAGTTGTGGTAAATAATGCTGCAATAAACACCGTTGTGCTGGTAGCTTTAGTATGGTCTTGTTTGTGCTCATTTGAGTAAATGCCCAAAAGTGGGATTGCTGGGTCATAGGGAAGCTCTATGTGGAGTCTTTTGAGGAACCTCCTCCTTGATTTAAAAATCCCAAGCAAGAGCATGTGGGTCCAAATTTAAACTCCAGTACTGGCATATGTGCATACACACACACTCACTCACACACAAAATGAAGGTGTGATTTTCATATAGATATAAAATAAACATATGTTAAGGATTTTACTGATTTCATTAATAATGATGGTGTCAGCCAGATACAATAGATAGTTCCAAGGAGAAGATTAAAAATTTAAACCTAAACCTCAAAATTTTCAGATCAGAAACAGTGAAATTTATTAACAAATTGATGCAAAACTGATGCAGGGGAGGGACGCCACCCCTCCACCAGACATACTGTATGCTTGTTTAGAGTCAAGACTTGCATTGCACTGTGCACTGTAATCTTCTACAATTTACAGAACTGAAAAATAGGTCAAAAGGGAAGGAAAGTCAGAATCAGACAATCCAGAATGATGTACAAATTTTCTAATGCATACCTTTTCCACCAAAGAAATCAAATTGCATTTGGTTCTTGCAAGTTGCTTTATCTACTCAAACTTCAGCTATTAGTGTTCATTAAATAGCAATTATGGTTACCCTGTCCTGTGAGACTGAACAGGAACAGAGTGACCATTGTTGAAGATATAGGAGCTAGCTCAAGTTTTCTTCAAAATGGACCAGGTCATATATTGTGAGATGCATTCCCAATGACTGTGTATGTGTGTGTGTGTATGTGTGTGTGTGGGGGGGGGGGGTTAGTACTGGGGCTTAGACGCAGGTCCTTGAGCTTTGGTTTGGCTTTGTTGCTCATGGTTGGTACTTAACCACTTGAATTATGCCTCGAGTCTGGCTTTCTTTCTGGTTACTTAGAGATAAAAATCTTGAGGCTGGATGGACGCTGGTGGCTCACGCCTGTAATCTTAGCTACTCAGGAGGCTGAGATCTGAGGATTACGGTTCAAAGCCAGCCTGGGCAGGAAAGTCTGTAAGACTCTTATCTCCAATAAACCAGTAGAAGAACTGGAAGTGATGCTGTGGGTCAAGTGGTAGAGTGCTACCCTTGAGCTGAAGAGCTGAAGGACAGTGCCCAGGCCCAGAGTTCAGGCCCCATGACTGAAAAAAAAAAATCTTGAAGACTTTTCTGTTTAGATTGGCTTTCATCCATCTGTTTAGATTGGCATCATCCAAGGCTTGATCTCCAGAATATCTATGATTACAGGTATAAGCCTCCAGTGCTTGGCTCCCAAAGGTATGTGTGTGTGTGTGTGTGTGTGTGTGTGTGTGTGTGTGTGCATGTGTGTTGGGGTTTGACAGGGCAATGTTCTTTAACTTTTTGCTCAAGGATAGCATTCTACCATTTAAACCACAGCTCTATTTCCTTATAGACTTTGCTGCCTAGCCTGGCTTCAAATCATGATCTTCTAGGTCTTGACCTCCTAAAGAACTAGGAACACAGACATGAGCCACTAACTCCCATCTTCCAACGATAGGCCAAATGTACAAGATGTCATCAATCTTAGACTGTATACTTATTTATACTTATTGATTTAAGGAGAATTTTTTTCATTGATTAATTCTGACTTTATCTGTCTATATTCCTTTCATGAGATCGTCAATTCTTTAATTTTTTATCATTGTAAGCATATTTATTTATTCTTATATGTTTTTTATTGTAAAAATACTGTTACAGTTAGATGAGTAAAGTAATGAGTACATTTCCTATTGAGCATTGTTACTTCCTCCTTTGTTTTTCCCCTACCATCCCTTCCCTCCCCACTTCCCCAACTCCTCCCAGCCCTCCCCCCACCACTCCTGCTCCTCCCCTGGGTTGAAGTTGTAAAGTTTGTTTTCAACATAGTGTTTTATACATCTCATTATTACAATGGGTCAACCTGTATCCTTGAATTTTGCGTTTTTTGGTTTTTTGGGGGGGCGGGGGAGGGGTCTGGTCATGGGGCCTGAACTCTGGGCCTGGGGGCTGTCCCTCAGCTCTTCAGCTCAAGGCTAGCACTCTACCACTTGAGCCACAGTGCCACTTCCGGCTTTTTTTTTCTGCTTATGTGGTGCTGAGGAATCGAACCCAGGGCCTCATGCATGCAAGGCAAGCACTCTACCACTGAGCCACTTTCCCAGCCCCTATGCTTGCATTTTGTTATTTCCCTTCCCCTCCCCAAATTAGAAAAATGTATATATAAGAAGCAGTGCACTAACATCAAATATGGTGAAAACAGGGGTTATGCCATGGGAGAAGAACATACCAAAGAAACAAAAAAAAATCACATAATACATTATAAGTATGTTAAAAACAATAGCAAGCAAGAAAAAAAACCCACTTGTGTTCCTATCTTGGGGTGCATTTCACTTAACATCATCTTATATGGTCATATGAACATAGCTTTTGACCTTTTCTGCTTGTCCTAGACATATACTAGTTATTGCAAATAAGGGAAACCATGGTACCTATGTTTCTTTAGGCCTGGCTTACTTCACTTAATATAATTTTTTTCCAAGTCTTTCCATTTCCTAACAAATGGGGCAATGTCATTCTTTCTGATGGTGGCATAGAATTCCATTGTGTATATATACCACATTTTCTTGATCCATTCATCTACTGAGGGGCATCTGGGTTGGTTTCATATCTTAGCTATAGTAAATAATATTGCAATAATCATAGTTATACTGGTAGCTTTAGTATAGCCTTGTTTGTGATCATTTGGGTAAATGCCCAAAAGTGGGATTGCTGGGTCATAGGAGAGTTCTGCTTTCCAAAGTGGTTGAACAAGTTTACACTCCCACCAACAATGCAGTAGGGTTCCCTTCTGGCCACATCCCCTCCAGCATCTGTTTTTATTAGTGTTCTTGATTATAGCCATTCTAACTGGGGTGAGATGGAATCTCAGTGTTGTTTTGATTTGCATTTCTTTTATGGCTAGAGAAGTTGAGCATTTCTTCATGTGTCTATTGGCCATTCTTCTTTCCTCTTCAGAGAAGTTTCTCTTTAAGTCTTTAGCCCACTTATTTATTGGGCAGTTGTTTCTTTGAGAATTTGTTGTTGGGGGATTTAATATTTTTAATCTCTAATTTTATCAATAACGTTTTCTATTTTTGTCTCATGTATTTAGTCCTAAAGCTATGAGATTCTATTGGTTGGGAGGGGCTAAATTTTGAGCAGTAACAAGTCTTAGAGACACAATATGCTGACCTGGATATGACATGTATTGTTTCCTCTCAGTTGGCCGAAGCTAGTTATATATTGCCTTCTTCAGTTGTGAGGAAACCAGAGAGTTCAATCACACTGAATACCTTCAAAGGGAGGTGACATTAAAGGAAATATTGAACACCCGTCTACTATGGTGATCTCAAGGATCTATATATAAGATAGAATTCTAGATATAAGCTTGGAAGACTTTGTTACAATAGGTCTGGAAAGGGTAATAGGAGTTAGTACTGTAAAAAAAAAAAATCCTAGATTGATTCAGTTCTCCATAGGAATGATTATCCTAGGTGAAAAATGCAAAATTCATTTATGAGGTAATGAAGGAAACTTCAAATACCAAAAGTATTGCCAAGTGCTGGTTGCTGACAGCTGGAATGCTAGCTACGTAGGAGTCTGAGATTTGAGGATTGCGGTTCAAAGCCAGCCTTGGCAGGAAAGTTCATGAGGCTTTTGTCTCCAGTCAACCAACAAAAAGCTAGAAATGGAACTCAAGTGATAGAGTACTAGGCCTGGTGGCCCAGGACATGAGTTCAAGCCCAGGTCCAGCATATACACAAATTTATCTTTACAGAAAAACAGGATTAAATATGCAAGGATCTTATTAGGGACCATGACCTATGTGAAAAGCACTAAAGAGAGAGCTGAAAAGTTTGAAAAACTTTTAAGTCCATAATTGAACTCCAATCCCAAGTGAAGGAAAGAAGAGAAAGTTGGATTGCTGCATTTTAGTTTGTCATGATGTCCAGGGAAGGTTCAGCAAAGATGTTGTGGAGCCTTTGTGCCAATGGTGGTGAGGATAGAATTCTATGTCTGGAATTCTATGGGTCTCTTTTTTCCCTCCTCTTCTCAGTCAAGCATAGCATGCAAGGCCCTTGGTCAAGTCCGCTCCCTGTGGAGGAGGTGTTTAATCCTGGCTGCCACATGCCTCATCTAGTTTCTTGCCTTCAGCAATTTAAAATATTTATTCCTGTTTTATAAATTAGTTACTGAGGTCAAGGGAGCTTAATGGATTTAGGCACTGGCACAAGATCCCAGAGCTATTAAATTTGGAAAGAAAGACCAATCCCTACTACACTCTGATGTCTCTCGTGACATATTCATGGCTTCCCTAATCGAAAATGTTCTTAGTAGATATTAAATTATTTTAAATCTTTAATCTGCCACATACTTTTACTTACTGCTGAAAAGCAGTGCTTCCTTCTTTCAGCCAGAGAGAAAGGTGTGGTTTGGTATCTCATTGCCTGATCATGACTGAGTTGTCTAGGAAGCAGCCCCTACTCTAGCTGGGCCAGTTATGTTCTTTCCTGGGACTCTCAAAGCTGGAACACCATCGGAGTGCTTAGAGGAAGAAGTCACAGGGCTGATGGCAGTCATGCTCTTCCCTGTGGGATAAGTCAGTCTCAAAGGAGAAAGTAAAGATGCACGAAGGAGCAGAGATGAGAGAACATGACAAAATTTCAGGTCTTATAAAAGGTACCCTGGTATCCTTCTAAAAATGTCGCTCTTGTGCCTAAACCCGATGTGGGTTTCTGCCATTTGCAACCAAGAGAACTTGATTAATTCAGTTCTTCAGAAATGCAGGCTGGCTGAAAAGTAGGATGGGGAGATTACTTTTTTCCTCTATTTCCTTTCTTTTCCTTTCCTTCCTTCCTTCCTTCCTTCCTTCCTTCCTTCCTTCCTTCCTTCCTTCCTTCCTTCCTTCCTTCCTTCCTTCTTTCCTTCCTTCCTTCCTTCCCTCTCTTTCTCTCTCTTTCTTTCTTTCTTTTTCTTTCATTCTTTCTTCTTTTGTTGTTGGTCTTGGGTCTTGAACTCTGGGCCTGGGTGCTCTCCCTGAGCTCTTCAGCTCAAGGCTAGCACTCTACCAATTGAGCCACAGCTCCACTTCCAGTTTTCTGGTGGTTAATTGGAGGTAAGAGTCTCATGGACTTTCTAGCCCAGGATGGCTTTGAACTGTGATCCTCAGATCTCAGTCTCCCGAGTAACTAAGATTATAGGCATGAGCCACCAGTGCCTGGCTATTTCTTTTTTAAAAATTTTAAACATACCCATGATCAGCAGACTGAGACCAGTCATTACCAACTGGATAAGAAGTGGGAGGGTTAGCCTAGACCTGGGAAGGAAAAAGAAATATAGTATAACAATGAACCATTAGAAAAATTATTAGTCCTATAAGAGAGGACTTGATCCTCTTCTTACAAAACTCCCTCCTGTCTTCACAATTAACCATGTGCAATGAAGTGCTGATAACAGAGTGTTCAGTGATAAACTGACACCACTTATGAAAGAGATAAGAAAGATATACTGAATGAAATTAAGTTGAAAAGTTGCATGCCAATAAAAAGTCATATAAAAGTTAAAAGTCATACAACAAGTCGACATAGCATGTAGTACTGTTTTGAATTGGTGTATCATTAATATTTATCCCAAAGAAACTGCCCCTTAAATAAAACCTAACAATAAATTCTTTCAGTATTCCAAACTCAGGTAAGCGAATTATACTATATAGATGAGAATAGCCTGGCTCTGGAAAATGGATTGGTGCCAGCTCGATTTGGAGATGGAAATGATCCTTCCCTTGACAGGATCTTTGAGTCTCAGTTTTTCTTTCCTTTCAAATGGTATTTGTAGGATAAGAGATCTCCGAGGTCTTCTATATTCTTATTATTCTCTTATATAAAAGAAAGTCTTATTTTTTTTTTTTTTTTTTTTTTTTTTTTTTTTTTTATTGTAAAGCTACTATACAGAGGGGCACAGTTACATGAGTGAGGTTATGAGTACACTTCCTCTTGAACATTGTTACCCCCTCCATTGTTTTCCCCCTACCATCCCCTCCCTCCCTCCCTTCCCCGAGGTTCTTTTTTTTTTTTTTTTTTTTTTTTTTTTTTGATTGTGATTAAATGATTACATAATTTCAAAGTCACAAGTTCATTCTAACTTCCCTGGAGCAAATTGTCTACCACAGTCTGTAATATATAACAGTGTTCACATGTTATATACCATATTTGTGATCAGCAGCATGAGGATATTTAGTAGTGGTTCAACCAGATGAGCGGGAGTTCTTTGTTTCTTAGGTCCTGTTAGTTTTGTCGTATCACTAACCTTTTGGATTTAGCATCCACTTATGAGGGAGACCATGTACCGTTTGTCTCTTCGTTCTTGGCTTACCTCGCTCAACATGATTCCTTCTAGCTCCATCCATTTCCCTGCAAATGCCATTATTTTGTCATTTCTAATGGCTGCATAATATTCCATTGTGTATAGATACCACAATTTTTGGATCCATTCATCTGTGGTGGGGCACCTAGGTTGTTTCCATATCCTAGCTATTGCGAACAGTGCTGCAATAAACATGGAGGTGCACGTGTCCTTGTATATTGGTTCCTGTTGTTCAGGGTAGATGCCTAGAAGTGGTATGACTGGGTCGTAAGGGAGGTCAATCTTTAGCTTTCTAAGGACCCTCCAGACTGCTTTCCAAAGTGGTTGTATAAGTGTACATTCCCACCAGCAGTGTAATAGGGTTCCTCTTTCTCCACATCCCCTCCAGCATTTGTCGTTGGCTGATTTGTGGATGTGGGACATTCTGACTGGGGTAAGGTGGTATCTCAGGGTTGTCTTTATTTGCATTTCCTTCACCACCAGGGATGCTGAACATTTCCTCATGTGTTTCTTTGCCATTTTTATTTCTTCATTTGAGAAGTCCCTCTTTAGTTCCCTTGCCCATTTAGTAATTGGTTTGTTAGGTTTGGGAGGGATTAGTTTCTTGAGTTCCCTGTATATACAGGATGTTAACCCCTTGTCTGATATATTGCTGGTAAATATTTTTTCCCAATTAGTTGGTTGTCTTTCTAGCTTAGTTGCGATAGATTTAGCTGTGCAGAAGCTTTTTATTTTAAGGTAGTCCCATTTGTCGAGTCTCTCTCCAACTTGTTGTGACCCTGGGACTCTGTTCAGGAAGTTCCTTCCTGTGCCTATTAGTTCAAGTGTCTCTCCTACTCTGTCCTGCAGTAGTTTCAGAGATTCAGGTTTAATGTTAAGGTCTTTAATCCATTTTGAGTTGATGTTGGTGCATGGTGATAGGCTGGGGTCCACTTTTAGTTTTCTGCATGTGGCTGCCCAGTTTTCCCAGCACCAGCGGTTGAAGAGGCTGTGTTTCTTCCATTGTATGTCTTTGGCTCCTTTGTCGAATATCAGCTGGCTGTAGGCCTGTGGATTTATATCTGGATCTTCTATTCTGTTCCATTGGTCTTCGGGTCTGTTTTTGTGCCAGTACCATGCTGTCTTTGTGATTATAGCTCTGTAGTAGAGTTTGAAGTTCGGCATGGATAGCCCTCCCATATTGTCTTTATCCCCTAGAATTGTTTTGGCTATTCTAGGTCTTTTGTTGTTCCATATAAATTTTTGGACTGTTTTCTGTATTTCAGTGATGTACGTCATTGGGATTTTAATAGGAATTGCATTGAATTTGTATATTAATTTTGGAAGTATCACCATCTTTACTATATTAAGTCGGCCTATCCAGGAGCATGGGAGGTCTTTCCATTTCCTAGTGTCTTCTGCAATTTCTTTCTTTAACTTTTTATAGTTCTCATTAAATAGTTCTTTTACATCTTTGGTTAGGTTAATTCCTAAATATTTTATTTTTTGGGAGGTTATTGTGAATGGGGTTGCTCCCTTTATTTCCCTCTCTTCCTGTGCGTTATCAGTGTATAGGAAGGCAACTGATTTTTGTGGGTTTATTTTGTATCCTGCTATTTTGCCGAAGTGACTTATGATTTCTAAAAGTTTGGGGATGGAGTTTTTGGGATCGTGGAGGTATAGTATCATGTCGTCTGCAAAAAGGGATAGTTTCACTTCTTCTTTCCCTATGCGGATCCCTTTAATGTCTTTTTCTTGCCTTATTGCCCTGGCTAAGGGTTCTAGGACTATGTTGAAGAGGAGTGGAGACAGTGGACATCCTTGCCTTGTTCCTGTTTTTAGGAGGATTGGTTGTAGCTTTTCCCCATTAAGTATAATATTGGCTATTGGTCTGTCATAAATGGCTTTTATTGTTTTTAGAAATGTTCCTTCTATTCCTATTTTCTCCAGAGCTTTTAGCATGAATGAATGTTGAATTTTATCAAAGGCCTTTTCTGCATCTGTGGCGATAATCATGTGATTCTTGACCTTGGCTCTGTTGATATGCTGGATTACATTTATTGACTTACGTATGTTAAACCATCCCTGTGTCTCTGGGATGAAGCCTACCTGATCATAGTGTATTATTTTTTTTATGTGTTTCTGGATTCTGTTAGCTAGAATCTTGTTAAGGATCTTTGCATCTGTGTTCATCAAGGAGATTGGCCTGTAATTCTCCTTTTTGGTTGGGTCTTTGCCTGGTTTGGGGATGAGTGTGATATTGGCTTCGTAGAATGAGTTTGGGATAGCTCCCTCCTTCTCTGTTTCTCTGAAGAGTTTGAGGAGTATGGGTATTAGTTCTTCTTTAAAGGTCTTATAGAATTCTGCTGTGAATCCATCTGGTCCTGGGCTTTTTTTTGTTGGAAGACTTTTGATAGCTTCCTGTATCTCATTATAGGATATTGGCTTATTTAATTGGTTAACTTCTTCTTTGCTCAGTTTGGGTAACTTGTATTTCTCTAAAAATGCATCCATTTCCGCCAGATTTTCTTCCTTTAGAGAGTATAGCTTTTGAAAGTAGTCTGTTAGAATTGTTTGGATATCTTGGGTACGTGTTGTGATGTTTCCCGTGGCATCCCTAATCCTATTAATATGGGTTTCCTCTCTTCTTTTTTTAATTAATCTTGCCAACGGGCCATCAATTTTGTTTATTTTTTCAAAGAACCAGCTTTTTGTTTGGTTTATTTTGGTTATGGTTTTCTGATTTTCTAATTGGTTAATCTCTGCTCTCAATTTGGTTATCTGGCTTCGTCTAGTAGCTTTAGGTCCCATTTTTTCTTGTTTTTCTAGCTGTTTTAGTTGCAACATGAGATTATTTACTTGGTCTGTCTCCATTCTCTTGATGTGGGCACTGAGGGCAATAAATTTGCCCCTCAGGACTGCTTTTGCTGTGTCCCACAAGTTTCTTTGTGAGGTGTTTTCATTTTCATTGAGTTCTAGGAAATGCTTTATTTCTTCTCTGATCTCTTCTGTTACCCAGGCCTTGTTAAGGAGTGTGCTGTTCAATTTCCATGTATTAGAGAAATTTCTGCGGTATGCTTTGTTATTGAGAGCTAGCTTGATTCCACTGTGGTCAGATAGGATACAGGGGATTATGTCGATCCCTTTGTATTTGCTTAAGTTCCTTGAATGAACTATGATATGGTCTATTTTGGAGAAAGTTCCATGAGCTGCTGAGAAGAATGTGTACTGTGTTGTTTTAGGGTGAAATACTCGGTAGATGTCAGTTAATTCCGCTTGAAGTATGGCCTCACTTAATTCGGTAGCTTCTTTGCCAATCCTCTGGTTGGTAGACCTGTCCTTTGGTGAGAGTGGCGTGTTAAAGTCTCCTAGTATTATCGTATTGGGATCTATTTTATTCTGTAAGTTTGAGAGCATTTGTTTAACATATCTGGGTGCACCGATATTTGGGGCATATAAGTTGATGATGGTTATATCCTCCTCTTGGATTGTTCCCTTTATTAATATGTAATGTCCGTCCTTGTCTTTCTGTACTGATTTTAATGAAAAGTTTATTTTGTCAGATATCAGGATAGCTACACCTGCTTTCTTATTGGGGGAATTTGATTGGTAGATCCTTTTCCACCCCTTCACTCTGAGTTTGTTTGTATGTTTGGCTGAGAGGTGGGTCTCCTGAAGGCAACAGATGGATGGGTCTTGTTTTCTGATCCAGTCCTCAGTTCGTTTTCTTTTAATTGGCGAATTCAGCCCATTTATATTAAGAGAAAGTATAGAGAGATGCATTGTTGTCCCTGCCATTCCGTTTTCCTAAGTTTTTCTTCTTTCCTTTCCTCCTGTGCTTGCTCAGTTAGACTTTGAGTAATGCCTGTTTGGGGCAGGTCCCAGTTCCTGGTTGCTTTCTTCAGGTTGTGTCCCCCCTCTTAGAATTCTTTGTAATGCTGGCTTAATGTTTATGTATTCATTTAGTTTTTCTTTGCTATTAAAAGTTTTCAGTTCTCCATCGAATGTGAATGCTAGCTTTGCCGGGTATATCAGTCTGGGTTGGCAGTTATTGGCTCTCAGGGCTCGTATGGTGCTTTCCCAGGCTTTTCTTGCATTCATTGTTTGTGTGGAGAGATCTGCAGTGATTCTAATTTTTTTCCCGTTGTAGTATAGCTCCTTCTTCATTTTTGCTGCATGCAGGATTGTTTCCTTATTATTCAGATCCATCATTGTTACTATTATGTGCCTAGAAGTGTTTCTCCTGGGATCTTGCTTGTTGGGTGTTCGATAAGCTTTTGTGATGTAGTTAAGATGGTCGTTTTTGAGGTGGGGAAAATTTTCATTGACTATCTTGTTAAATAGGTGTTGCATTCCCTTGCTCTGGAATTCCTCACCTTCGTCCACTCCGATTATGCGAAGGTTAAATTTTTTAGCATTATCTGCTTGCTCTTGAATTTCCCTTTGGTTTAATTTGAGTGATTTTTCCATATCTGTCACTTTTTGGTCCAGTTGGTGTATTCTGTCTTCTGTATCTGACACTCTACCTTCCATTTCATTCACTCTGTTGACCGTGGCTTCTATTGTGGTTTGCATGATGGAAATGGATCCCTTTATGGATTCAATGTTGGTTCTCAGAGTACTGATCTCACCTCTCAATGAGGTGATATCAGTATGCATTACCTCTAATTTGGCGTTTATCTCACTTCTTACTGAGGTTTGTGCAGCTTCTATTTTTGCATCCAATTTTTGTTTGATATCCTGTATATCTTTTGATAGTTCATCCTTGTGCTCTTTCAATTTCTGATCCATTTCTCGCTTTATTTCTTGAGTCATTGCCTCCAGCAACCCTTGGATGTAGTTTTTGTCTTCCATTCCTGCTTTGCTCCCACTGGGGCTCTCCCCTGCGTGGCTGCTGGCTTTTGAGGTGAGCTTGCTGTCCTGGGTAGTGGTAAACCTTGTGATTTTTCTCTGTGATTTTCGCATGGGGGTTCAGGAGACTGCTCTTCAATCTTGTTTTGGTGTGTCTGTCTTTGCTTGGTTGCTGATTCTCTATTGGTAGAGAGAGTCTGTGTCTGATCTGGATTCTGTTGGGAGCCTGTTTCCAGCTGCTATTCACTTAGGATTCTCAGCTCTCTGCTGTAGCAATTCCAGCCTTTGGAAGGGTTGAGCAGCCTAGACTGCTTGTGTTTGCTCCTGCGGGTGCTCTTGGGAAGATCAGATGCTCTGGATGCACTCTCCCAAATACTGGAGTCTGCTATGGGCTCCTGATGTGTTTTTGTTTGTTTTGGGCTGGTTGTGGGCTTGAACTCTAGGTTTGGGTGCTGTCCCTCAGCTCTTCAGCTCAGGGCTGGCACCCTACCATTTGAGCCACAGCCCCACTTCTGACCCTTTTTGCTTTGTTCAGGCGCCGGTCCCCTGGCCTGGTTCCGGCCCCAGCCTGGAGCGCGCTCGTTAGGCCTGTGCTAATGTGTATACCACCTTGGTTATGCAGCCTGGAGGACACAGTTCAAATTTCTTCTACTGTTGGTAGTCTTGACCCAGGGGCACTGTTCCTGGCTTGAGCATTTAAGCTCCCTTCCCGGGGCGCTCTTGCTCTGGCCTGGCCAGCAGAGTGTGCTCCACCGGCTGGTGGGGCTCTCGAACAGTTCCCAGTTTTAGTGGGTCCTGTGGTCCGGGTGTTGGGGTAGGGAGTCTAGGTCAGGGTCTGGGGATTCCCTCCAGCTCTGGTCTCCCTTGATGGATTCCCTGTCCCCTGATGGGTACTCACCCTGTAGGTCGTCAGTTGTTGTTGCAGTCCGTCAGTTGTTGTTGCAGTCCGAGTTCAGTTGGGGTGGTTGCGGGCTGGGTTGGGCGGCCCCCCGCCGGGTCGTTGCGATCGCGACAGGTCCCTTTGTGGCGCTGCTGGTGCCGGGCGGCTTTGGCGGGATGGAGCCTCTCCGCTCCGGTGGAGAGTGATGGGTGGGGTGGGATCCTCCTGGAGACTCCCGGCTGGTAGGTTTCTCTGTTCCTGGCGATCCGCTGTTCTGCAATCCGGTACCTGGTGGTCTGCAAGCAGCCCCCTGTGTCTCTGTGGCTCCGGCAGCCCCCGCCGGGCCGGCTGGCCGGCGGCTTGGCGCACTGCCGCGCGGCCAGGAAAGGTTGGGGGAGGGGTCTTCGCTCTTCTCTGTTCTGAAATTCTTCTTTTCCTCTCTTTCTTTTTTTTGTTATTTTCCACCTCTGGTTTTTCTCTGAGTGTTCGTCTTTTTGTTGTTGTCGGTCTCTTGGGGAGATTAAAGGTTGGAACTCGAACTCTCTTTTTGGTTGGAGAGAGCTGTGGCGTTTCCCTACTGCCCCGTCGCCATCTTGAGAACCTCCTCAGAAAGTCTTATTTTTGAGGTAGGTAATATTGATGTCTGTGGACTATTTTATTTTCACTGGGGAATGTATATAGTTCTTTCAAGGTTCATAAAACACATGGATTCTCTTCCCTTTCCTCCCCCCCTCCCTTCCCCTCCATTCCTCTCCCCTCTACTTTTTTCCCCTCCTTTTCCTTATGGCTTAAGACCTTGCACATACCAGGCAAGTGCAGAATAACCCAGCTAGCTCCTTCCCCCTCCTCCCCATCCCCCAACAGCCTACCAGCCTTAGTTGTAAACAGTTATTTTCTTTCTTTTATCTCTTTCCTTATTACTCTTTAATTTACTCACAATTCTGTCAGTCATAGGACTCATTTCTATGACAGGAAAAGCAACGTTCAGAATTATAATTAAGGGGATAGCAATAATGTTTCCACTAGAAATAACGTAATAGATGATAGCACAGTTATTTGTGTGTATTTTATAATGCCTCAGTATGACATTTTACTTTTAAAAAAAGTTTCATGATAGTTTTCCATTTAATTTCTATAAGCTCTTTAATATCTACATTTGGGAAAACATTTTTTAAAAAATTATTTAAGTATTATTATTATTGTTGTTGTTATTTTGTCAGTCATGGGGCTTGAACTCTGGGCCTGGGCACTGTCCCTCAGCTCTTCAGCTCAAGGCTAGCGCTCTATCACTTGAGCCACAAAGCCACTTCTGGTTTTCTGAGTGGTTTATTAGAGATAAATTATTTATAAAAACTAATTTTATTGTTAATATTAAGGTGTTGTGGAGAGGGGTTGCCATTTCATAAGTTAGGTAATGAGTACATTTCTTACTTTTGGACAATGTCATTCCTTCCTTTCCTTTCCCCCAGGGTCCTCTTCCAATTCTTGCTCGCAAGTCACACAGGTGATTTTCCACATAGTGTCTACTGAGTAGCATGATTGCCTTTGTTCACCCTTTTTCCCTCTTTTCCTGTGCCTCCTTTACCCTCCTTCCCCAGAAGAAAAAAAAAATTAAAGCAAAAACAAACATCACCACTATTAACAACAACAACAAAACATTCTTGGGAAAAGATTTTTATACTCTAAAAAAATGGTCCATAGATCCCTTGGTTGTTCAAGGAAAATACTAAAATGTATTCTTTTTTGAGAGAGAATTGCCTGAATAGATGTGAATAGCCTCAAATAGTCTCATCCCCTGGTGTCAGTTTAAATAATCACTACTAAAGTTGCTGTGTATAATAAGGTCTAAAATTTTATTTTGCAACTGTCAATTGTTTTAACACAGTATTAGGAACCTAGAGCTACAAATACCTTAACGTAGAGGAGACTTAAGTTTAAGGATAAGTAGAGCCTAAAGAGAGCTATTTCCTGGGAGGACTTGTTCCTTTGAAATATAGTAAATGTCTGATGTAAAACTCAAAGTTACGTTTGTCTCAGTCCCAAGCTGCTATCTTGTGAAAGGATCCTTCAACTCCATCCCAGGGGACCGCCTGGAGACAGGCAGGCACATGGGAAAGAGTATTAGAAGGTTTATTAGAAGGGGCCATTTTTCCCAGGAGAGGGAGCACATGGCACCTGTCCCTATCCAGGTAGCAGGGGCGTTTTCTAAAATTCATCCTGGATGCTGGTCTTGGGGAAATTGTGTAAGGAACTTGAGTTTCTGCTCATATGGCAATGACCAGGTTACCTGTGACACGTGTTGCTTTTCTAGCATCAAGACTCCCTTCTCTATGTGTTCCATTTTAAATAGTGCCTGTTTGTATAGCTAGACATTGTTTTCTTTTTATTTATTTATTCTGTCAGTCATGGGGCTTGAACTTTGGACCTCAGCTCTGTCCCTGAGCTCTTTCACTCCAGGCTAGTTTTCTAGCACTTTGAGTCACAGTGCCACTTCCAATTTTCTGGTGGTGAATTGGTGATAAGAATCACATGGACTTTTCCTGCCCAGGCTGGCTTTGAACTGTGATCCTCAGATCTTAGCCTCCTGAGTAGCTAGGATTACAGGCCTGAGCCATTAGAGCCCTGGGACATTATTTGATATTAGAATTTTTGTACTACAAATGAAGCTCACTAGCAGAGAAATCCAGTTTTGGCATATCCTGGGGCATGTGAAGTTTGAAGGGAGGTTTCTTTGTGATGATGTTAATTGAAATGAACTCCACGATATGGGAACAAGAGTTTTTTCTTTGTTATTCTTAATGTACTACATGAAGTTATTTATTTATTTTCTTTCTTTTTTCCCCCCTTCCCTTTGGTTTATCCCCTGTTGACACTGGATTTGCTTTTGGTACCCCGAGTCTTGTATATATATTTATCTGATTTGGGGAAGGGAAGGGGAACAACAAAGGGTGAATGAGTGCAACAGGAACACTCACAAGACGACATGTTAGAAATGAACTTTACAACTTGCAGTGTACAGGGGGAGTCGGGGAGAGAAAGCGAGAGTCAAACGAGAGGCGGGTAACAATGTTCGACAAGAAATACACTCATTACCTCATGCGTAACTCTAACCCTCTGCGCAGCACCTTGACACTAAAATTAAATTTAAAAAATAAAACACAAGTGCTTAAGCCATAAAAAGAGAAAAAGAATCAACATTTATGAATATAGAATTAGATATAAAGTTGTATGTTTATCTAGAAAGAGAAATCACAACCAAGTATACATTTTTAAAAAGGTGAAAAATCCCAACAAAAAAATTAAAAAAAAGATTTTTATATTATTTGCCAGCTTGTCTATCCTACAGTCTTTCTGAGCACATTTAAATCCTATTTTGTATTCAGTGACCATAGAAATATTGCAGTCTTTCCTCTAATGGAGTTGATTGATGCTTTAAATAATATTTTTGACCATAAAGATACAGATGTAGTCTCTGTTTTCAGAACCACTATAGCTTTGTACCCTTTCACCATGGTAATTTGGTTTAATTTTATTTTACATGATTCCTATCCAAAAAGAAAAGACATATCTAGTGTTATTGTACTTTGTTCATTATTGATTCTATTCCGATAGGATTGGGCTGTTCAATTTATTTATCTTTGAGAAGTGAGTCTACATATAATTTTATGTGTGTGGTCTTTAAAATATTCATATTATTACAGGTATTAGCTTCTGACTGCAGATCTTTTAAACTCTATTTTTCCTTTTACTTCCTGATTCATACCATGCCACATTTACACCATGATAGCATCTTGGCCTATCACCTGTGTGCCTGGTGAATTGGCACACTGGGTGGCAGTAATATTCCTGGAGGCTACAATTTAATAACATGCAGAAGTGACTGAGAACCGTACACATAAAGCATACAAATCCATACTCAGTGTATCTATGACTGAACTTCTGCATAAGCAATTTGTAAAAATGCCAATTGGTATATGAACTTCAACTAAGTCAGTGTGAAATCCGATGGGAGAAATGGCAGTGTGGAAAGAAACAACAATCTTAATTAACTATGATTAAAGTTTTTATCTTGGCAGATTTTGTATATACATACTGACCATGCAAAAATATTGCCAATTCCTACTAGAGCTGGGGAAGTTTGTTTGTTTTTTTCCTTAAAAAAAGGAATAGAATTTTATTGTTATTAAGGAGTTGGGGGGTGGGTGACAATTCCACAAGTCAAGTAATGATTACAATTCTCTTTCTTCACTTTCCCTGGGTTCGCCTTTCCATCTCTGACTATAAGTTACATAGTTAGCTTTTGACATTATGTCCAGTGAGTACCAGGAATGCATTCATTCACCCTTCTTGGGAAGGAGGTTTTGCAGAGGAGTTTCAGAAAGGAGCTCATTATCTTGGTAAAGCTAGCTCAGCGAACTGGTCAAGCAATTGATTATCAGGTGTGTTTTACTTTGGAGCAAATTCTTTGAGTGATGTCTATTCTCAAAACATACTATTGCTTGCATGGGCTTTTTTTTTTTCCCTTAAGGGAATTGTTTCTTTGGCAGCTAGGGGTACAGAATGAAGACTTGCTTACTTTTCTCCCTAGTGAGACTGTTATGATTAGATGTGATAAACCTAATCATAGCTTTAATAAGAAAATGCATTCAACTTGTTATTTCCCCAAGCTCTGTGTGTGTGTGTGTGTGTGTGTGTGTGTGTGTGTGTGTGTGTGTGTGTGTGTGTGTGTGTGTGTGTCACTGGCTTTCAGCTGAGTTTATCAATTCCTTAGGCTCAAGAACAAAGAGGTCCAGGAAAAGAGACTCCTGGTCAAGCAGTTTCTGGGTAGATCAACTATGATGCATTCAAATGTTCCATACAATTTTTTTTTTTAAAGAGTGTTAACTTAAAGCACAGAAATGAGAAGAGCTTGCCTGGCAAAACAAGAGACTCGCTACTTCTCATGAAAATCAGCCTTACTGATTTCTCTCCTACTCCCTTCCCCCTCATTTGTTATGATGGATTGCTTTATTATTTGGAGCACCATTAATGGGTAGTGTTAAAACATACAGTAAATTAGCCTTTGGTGTTAAACAGATTTCAGAGGACCAGTTGAATAAAGGGCAGACAAGGACAGGATGTGAGGTAGGCAAGGTTCAGAGAAAGCAATGTAGAGTGTTAATGTTCCCCTGTTGTATCAATAACAAGGTATCTTATCTGTAAACTTGAAGGGTCCAGAGTGGAGAGGGCCTGCCTATGATCCCTGGAGAGAAAAAACTACAGCAGGTTATAGGAGAGGAACATTTGGCACAAGTGGAGGCTTCTGTGAGAGGATTTCTGACCTATAGCCTGGCAGGATCCAAACAGGGGAATAACACTGTGATCTCCCTTCTCTTTGGTCTTCTGCAGGTGATTCTCATTGGCTACATTCAACAGTAAGCCAAAAGATAAGAGAATCATGATTTCACTAATGAAGGCCAGCATTGGGACCAGGTGTTGAGGGTGGAGAGTAGACTTAAGGGAGCAAAGAGAAAATACTCAGCGTGAAGGACTATTACAGTGGAAGCCCTGCTTTTCTAAGATGGGTCTGTATATTTCTGCCTCCATCTAAATGTATACATATCCCTCGCATTTCCGTGTAACATCTGCATCTCTCTTTTGTCTAGCTGGAGGAAGTGCCATCTGCAGATAGCCCTGGAGGTGTCCATTCCATCAAGATTTGCCTCAGCTGCCAAGAGCCATCTCACCCATATGATGTCCGGTCTCATCCTTGCTAAGGTATGCTTGCAATAAATGAAACCAAGTAGCCGAAAGTGTGTTCTGCCTGCTATTACAAAAATGCTGTTTCTTACTAGTTCTCAGTTACAACTGTGTGGGCATAAATTCTAGCAAGAAAACAGTGGATTCCCTAGTCCAGCTTATAAACTGGGTCCTCTAATGCAGTTTACAGGGCTATGGTAAAATATCATCTGTTTCTGTTTTGATTACAGATGATAGTGTAAGAAGTCTAACTGTCCAGTCTTATTTCAAACATAGGCAAAAAGTGTGAATTCATCATTTATCTATCAGAGTCTTCCCTGCTTGGGGGCCCATTGTGCCTATTGATCTATGAACCTTATTGTAAACAGAGGAGAGTCAAGGAACATAGAATTACTGATTAATCACTGAGATGAATGATTCACTCATTATTACCCCCTCCTTCCACCAACACCAGCTCTGTTCACACTGGAGTTTTAGGAAAATGCCAAGACAAGTCAAAGGCTGTCAGAAGTTATTTGTGCATGGTCAACAAAGATATTGAAACCACAGATGCTAAGAGTATGCAGGTGCTAGTTTGTAAATCAGGCCTGTTCTGAAATAAGCTATGCATTGTAATCCCTTTCACCTGCTAATTGAAAGTGAGAGGAATTCAGACTGGTGCACTGCTATTTGCCAGAGGGCTTTCTCGGCAGAGTTTTTCTTTTTCAAGAACCACAGACATTTATTTTATTGCCACCCTATTCTGCAGCACAGATTTTCCCTGGGCTAAGAATGAAATGACTAACATTGCCCACCCGTTCCATATTCTGAAAATCACTGTCAGGTGTGAGTTAAATGTTCTCTGCGAAGATTTCAGCTTCTTCTCATCAGTCACAAAAGGAATATTTTATGGATAATAGTCTTTGGTACTGCTATAATCCCTTTCATGGTAGACTCTCTTAAGTGCTCTCTAACAGTCCTTTTCAGCGATGATCTACATTTCAATGACTTCTTATACCCCTCCACCCAGGACCAGGGAAAGGAGCTTTGCATGAACTCCCTCAACTCTTTCAGAGCTATGGAATGTAAGTGGAAAACATTTGAATAATTGTTTCTGGGTCCCTAGAGGAAGGAATCAGACAACTTTGATGATCTTCAGGCATTTTGTGAATTCAGAATTTAGGAGAGGTGATAATGGTAAAATGTGTCTCCCCCGCCCCGTGACAGATTAAAAACAAGCAAGCAGCCAAAATCATTTCTCCCACAGCCTCTCTCTTTCTCTCTCTCTCTCTCTCTCACACACACACACACACACACAATTTAGAGGGAGAGGGAAACATGAGTAGCCCCTGCCCCCACATCCATCAGAACTTATCTTTTGATTTTAGAGAATACAAATTGGAGCTCTAATGTATTCCACAGTCCCATTTGGATGTTCAAATTGTACTTTTTAAATTACAAGTACTTCCATGTTTGAGTTGGAAGGGATGGTGAGCACCATTAATAATTATTGGCAATCCAGCCCAATCAGCCCATAGATAAAACTTCAAGGATCAAAGAGATTTACTGATTTATTCAAGTTCAATAACTAAGTATTACCAAACTGCTCTTCATCCCACAGTCTTACGTTACTTCTTCAACTTTAAGTTCCCATTCCTCTGTTCCTCTGGCTTTTCCTTTCTCTTTTTCAATGTTGATTTTTTTTTTTTTTTGGCCTGTCCTTGGGGCTTAAACTCTGGGCCTGGCTGCTGTTCCTGAGCTTCTTTTGCTCAAGGCTAGCACTCTACCACTTGAGCCACAGCACCACTTCTGACTAGTTTATTGGAGCTAAGAGCCTAATAGCCTTTCCTGACTGGGCTGCCTTTGAACCATGATCCTCATATCTCAGCCTCCTGAGTAGCTAGGATTACAGGTGTGAGCCACCAGTGTTGACTTGAATGTAAAATGTTAAAATATCACATTATTGTTGTTAAAATGGATTACCATGGGCTGGGAAGGTGGCTCAGTGGTACAGCGCTTGCCTTGCATGCATGAGGCCCTGGGTTCGATTCCTCAGCACCACATAAGCAAAAAGAAAAAAGCCGGAAGTGGCGCTGTGGCTCAAGTGGTAGAGCGCTAGCCTTGAGCTGAAGAGCTGAGGGACAGTGCCCATGCCCACAGTTTAGGCATCATGACCAGACCCCCCCCCAAAAAAAGGATTACCATTTCGTAAGTCAGGTAATCAGTATATTTCTTTTTGGACAGTGTCATCCCTTTTCCCCTGGTTACCTCCTTCCTACTCCTGACCACAGGTCACATAGATCATTTTCCAGGCATGAGTACCACGCCTGCCTTTGCCCTCATTTTGTCCCCTTGAAAGACAGAATGAAGAAAAAACAAAGACAAAAAGGGAGAACCATTGTATACAGGTAACACTTTGCTTTGGATCCATTCATCTGTCCTGGGACATCTGAGTTATTTCCATATTGTGGCTATTGTGAATAGTGTGGCAATGCAATGTGCAGGAGTCCTTATCATATCCTGGCTTGTGATGCTCAGGTAGATGCCAAGGAGTGGTATGGCTGGATGGTAGGAAGGCCTACCTACCACCAAGGCCACTAGCAACAACAACACTTACCTTTCCATTTTCTGGAATTCGTTTGGATGAATATTTTAAGTGTTCCTCCCCTAAGAGTGTCTTCTTTCAGCCTCATTCTTTGTGTGTGAATGCCAAGAGGACTGTTTGTCATACCTCAGTGAGTTGTAGATCTATCTTCCACATATAAAAGAAAACATATGAAAGTATTTATTCTTTAACATTTTTATTGTAAAGGTAATGTACAGAGGGGTTACAGTTACATACATCAGGTATTGCGTACATTTCCTTTTGAACAGTGTTATCCCCTCATTTTCTCCCAGTTTTTTCTTCCTGACTCCCCTGAATGTAGATTTTTATTTATTTATTTATTCATTCATTCATTCATTTATTGTGGGTTTGTGAGGCTTGAGCTCTGGGCCTGGGAGCTATCCCTGAGCCTCTTTATGCTCCAGGCTAGCACTCTACTACTTGAGCCACAGGGACACTTCAGGCTTTTGAGTGGCTAATCGGAGGTGTGTCTGATGGGGACTTTTTTGCTGGGCTGGCTTTGAACCATGATCCCCAGATCTCAGCCTCCTGAGTAGCTAGGATTATAGGCATGAGTAACTGACACCAAGCCTGAACCTAGATTTTAATCACATGGACAAAATTTGTTTCCAAGAATGAAGGGAGAACATGTTAGTTAGAGACACTTACATGGAGAAGAAAAATGGACAAGATCCTCTTCCTTGTTATCCAAGGAGGTTTTCCTATGTAGTTTTTGTGTGGATGTCATCAAAACTTGATATGTTCACTAATTTAGCATAGGGTATCACATGATTGTAAAGACTATAACTTCATCATTTCCTGGATTAAGAAATTTGGTATGTTATAAAATGAGCAAACAGTGCATATTCTTTAGTAAATAGTCTCTACCTTTTTTCAACAGCTGTTTTAGCCATCTGAGTTTTAAACGATCATTTACAGTGTGGATCATTTCAAAAATTAATTTTACTTCTTTTTAAAACCCTGTGGATAAAGCAATATAACTCGTCACCAGCTAAAAATGCAATAAGCCAGAGAAGAAACTTGTTGGGCTAATGTTTGGAAAGAATCTGAGATATGCATTTCTAACTGTCTTTCCTTAGTGGTCTGGTGTTCATTGTTACTCTTACGTGATTTATATAACCCTCTGTTCCTGGGCAGCACCTGTAAAACACAGCCATACATTGTTAGTGCTGAGGGACTAGGAAAACCAAAAATCCTTATTTCATTGATGAGATTCAGAAGATGAAATGACATATCCAAGGTCATCTTCTAATTCTTCTCTTCAATTGATTTACTTTGGGCATAAAGTTCTTTCATATTTTTTATTTTTGCTGGAAGAATGGAATTTCCATCTAAGAAAGATCTTTAGGGGAGTTTAGCCCTGGAGAATTTAAATGGAGAAGGAAACTCTGAATTATGTTTTAACTTGACAGGTTAAAGTCAATATGATCATAACATTCAATATGATCATTACAGCTGAGTCTTTGGAATTACTACATAAATGTGTTTTTCTTTTTAGGTTTTTTTTTTTTTTTGGTGCTGATTCTAGGGTTTGAACTCAGAGCCTGGGCACTGTCCTTGAGTTTAGGGCTCTACTACTGGAGCCACAACTGTACTACTGGCTTTTTGGTGGTTAAAATGAGAGATAAGGGACTCACAGCCTTTCCTACAAGAGCTGGCTTCCTACTATGATCTTCAGATCTCAGCTTCCTAAGTAGCTAGGATTACAAGTGTGAGCCCACCTGTGCCCAGCTAGGTTTTTTGTTTTTGTTTTCATTGAATTTTAGATTCTGCTGTAAGTTTGGCAGCAACACTCATTGGAAAAAGAACTTTTCTGTCAATAAAAAACACTGCCTTAAGGAGAAAATCAGGAAGATGACAGTAGCCCCATGTTCCTTGTGGGCTGAACGGAGATGAATCTGAACAAATGCCACTGAGGCACTTTCGCCAAGCTTGTTGAATTCTCTCTTGCCTGCTACAATCACCAACAAATTAAAAGGGTAGGTTGCAGTCCTCATTTCTCCAATATGAGATCAAAGCTTTAGGATCTCTTCTCCAAAAGGTGGCAGTCCTGTGTGCCTTATTACAGTCTGGCTTTCTTTGCAGAGACAATCGTAAACATCTATAGAAGTAAGTTTGGCAGGGACATTTGGAATTTAAAAAGTCTTTATAGCCAGGTGCCGGTGGCTCACGCCTGTAATCCTAGCTACCCAGGAAGCTGAGATCTGAGGATTGTGGTTCAAAGCCAGCCTGGGCAGGAAAGTCCATGAGACTCTTATCTCCAATTAACCACTAGAAAACTGGAAGTGGCGCTGTGGCTCTAGTGGTAGAGCGTTCACCTTGAGCTGAAGAGCTGAGGGACAGCACCCAGGCCCAAAGTTCAAGCCCCATGACCGACAAAAAAAAAAAAAAAGTCTTTATAAAATCAATTTGACTGGAGTGAGAGGAAAATATTACTCTATCCCACAAAAAAGTAAGTTCAGATACTGTTTGTCTCCTTATACTCATGTGAGTGTTTATTGAGTGAGTGTTCTTCCACCCTCTCAATTTATACAACTGGAAACAGAGGTGTGACCATGCCAGGACACGTGGGTGAAATCAGAAGTGGAAGAGAATAGAAGAGAAACTTAAAATTCAGCAAATAAGCTAGCTCTTGAAAGACAATGGAGTCCTCAAAGAATATGAATCTAAGCTGATGAATTCCTGGTTTTTCTAAAAAATGATGTCACAATTACTTATCATTTAGTCTTTCATCCTAGTCCTTCATATCCTCACATGACCCCCATAAAACTTGACCGAGGCTGACCTGCATTCTATTTGGGACACAAAGCCTTACTAGCAGAGCATTTCTGAGATCTGAGTCCTTCTACATGGCTTGAACAGGCTCTTCAATGAGCGTGCTAATTTGGGATTGCTGAGAGCACACCTCCCTATCTACATTTTTTTTTTAAACATGGACATTTTTAATCAAGTACCTAATTTGGTCCTGGGGGACTCCACTCTGCTTTAATAATACATGTAACAAAATTTACCTCTTTGCTTTGAACGTTGTTAATTCTGGAGTATATTTCAAATGAGCCATCGTGGCCAAGACATCATCCCTTTTGGATGGTTATATATTTTAATACTGGAAGAAGTAATAAGCAATGAAGGGTTATGAAACACCTCTCCATATGGACAGTGGTGTTTTAGAGGAACCAAACTGGTTAATCATGTTTTGGTGATGAACGTGGGTCAATTGTTTTCCAGTAGGCTACGGAATCTGCAGAACCCAGTGCGCTTAACCTGCTAGATTTAGGCCAGGGGGGGTTTCAACAAATGAATGGATTAGGTCACTGGTTCCTTGAAGGAAGTAGAGTCAGTTACTTCCAGGAAAGCCAGTTTCTTAATTTCTTTCACAGTGAAGCTAGCCCATGATAGGTTTCTCTAAGCTTCCATTGGTTGTGCTATCTGTTGTGTGTTGTGAATTCTCCCGTGTGTTGTGAATTCTTATGACCACTAAAATGATTACTTCTTACTCAATAAATTAGCAGTTGGTTTCCAAGAGATTTGTAATAGGGCCTCTGGTCTTCAGATATACAAACACAGTTTAAATACCGATGCAGTAAAAAAGATTTAAACAAGCTTCTAAATTTCTATGCCCTAAAAGCAGTAGATTCTAGCCAACCCATTTGCACATGTTAGCCTCAAAAGATGGCTTTTAGTGGCTTAGTTCCAAAGCTTCTTCCATTATTTTCTCATTCCCTGAATGATTACTGGGATTTGCAAAAGACTTTAGGTGCCATACAAAATATTTACTTTAACCCTCTCTGGGACAATGTCTCAAAAATATGACTGCTGAAGAGCTGAAATGTGGAATAGCACTTCATGAGTAGGCATTTTCTGTCATTTACTCAAAGGCATGCTTGCTCTTGTACCAGAAGCAAGACAGAAGACAGAACTAAGAAAAGCCTTTTACTTTGTTGTATGAGAAAAGCCAGGGTGTATTTCTTTATTTTTAATAAACTCAGACTGAACTGAGACTTACTAGAATTCACAGGCCTATGGAAAATAGCCTGAGTTAATCACTGCAATGTGAGCTCACCTTGGTAACCCCATCAGCAATCAAAAGAGAAGTAACTTTTGGAATACATGGGTGATGATTATTCTTCTTTTGGGAATTGGCCTACTTATGAAAAAAAAAAGGTTGCCAGTAGAAACTAGATACTTTTCAGAGTAATAAACCTTGAGAGTAAAAATAATAAAATCTGATAAATATGAGGTTAGATAAGGAAAGATTGAGAGCGATCACCCCTGCGTTTGTAATGGAAGGAGAAACGGGGGCATTTGTAAAGGGTTCTAAGGTGTGGGTGATTCATGTCACATCTTTGTCCTCACTTTCCTTCTTGTCAAAGGGAAAATTTGGAGAAGGTAATGACAAGTGGTTCTTTGAATGTGTCTATTTATTCAAATATGTTAGTCCAGCTGGTAGGATGTCACAGGGAGAAACAACTATCCATATCTCGAGGCCTGGTAGCTGTAATCTACCACTAAACTCCTGCCGCTGCTTTTGAGCAATTAAAGCCCTCCTAGTTTTGTACAATGTTATGCCCAATATTTGTGTCCCTGAGTCTTTTCCTTTAGGATAACATCCCTAACACTTGATCAAAGATACTCATGTATAAAACTGTCAATATATTGCTAGGACAAAGTTACCCCATTACGCTTCTGCCCATTATGTATTTATTTTTGCTCATTTCTCTACATATTTAGCATTAGGATACTAAGTGGGAATTAAAAGATAAATATGACTTTTGAGGATGAATTAACAATAAAAGATTTGACTGCATTTAGAAAAAATTAGTTGGTCAATTTTTTAGCTTTAAAAAATTGTAGCTAATACACAATCACATACACATACATATATAACATTCCTTTTACAATCATATACACATACATATACATACATACACATATACATACATATACATATATAACATTTCTTTTTTTTTTCTGTGCCAGTCCTGAGGCTTGAACTCAGGACCTGGTGCTGTCCCTAAGCTTCTTTTTGCTCAAGGCTCACTCTCTACCCCTTGAACCACAGCACCTTCTCCAGATTTTTCTGAGTTGTATATTGGAGGTAAGAGTCTAATGAATTTTTCTGCCCAGAATGGCTTTGAACCATGATCTGCAGATCTCTGACTCCTGAGTAGCTAGAATTACAGGTGTGAGCCATCAGCACCTGGCCATATGTAACATTAAAAAAATCAGTCTCTCCCACTCCATTCCTTCATATATTATAAGTAATCTTGCTCTATTTGCAAAAGGGTTCAGCTCTTAGGAACTCCTTTGCAACATATCAGTGCAGATCTCAGCCAATTTTGAGGGCAATAGGAATGCCGATCCTTATCCTAAAACTTTGGCATCACAATAAAACCTTCCTGTGGTAGGGGAATAGGGGAATAAGAGACTCTCCCTGAGCAATGTCTAAGATCTTGGAGTTATTATATGTATATGTCAAATGCCATTTCTATAACAGGTATTCTGGATTCCATTCTAATCCTTCTGTGGCCCAGAGCATATAGAAGAAGAATATTGAAAGTCATGTAAACCACATCTCATATTAGATTTGAAAGCAGAAAGGTCAAATGGCTTTCCCATCACACTATAGCTCTTCATAAATACAAGTAAAGAGTTCCAGAATGAAGCAGCATTGTCAAGGGTTGTCAGGGTGGCAAGTGAAAGGAAGGGTACCTGAGTCATACAAGGAAGCAAGATGTGGAGTGAATTTTACGTTTCTCTCCTTTTAAAATAAAAGGTATTAGTCCCAGGTACACGGTCTATGAGTTGTTTCCACCTCATGATTTTAGTTTTCTCAATAATAAAATTCTTAGATGAGATGACACCTCAAATATCTTTGAAAGTTAACACTCTAGCACTTTTTTTTAGGACATGCTAATGAATTACTAAAAAGGCGGATACATTAGAAGATTTATCATGAGTCTGAGAAATATTAGGAATTTTGTCTGTTTATAATTATGAATTATGAACAAGCAGAAAGTGGCAAGTTAAGAGCCTGCATTTCAATTTCCAAGTCATGTAGCCAGGTAATGTTGAAGAATAAAGTATCAATGTAGTCTGTTGAATTTTTTTTTTTATTGTGAAAATACTGTACAGAGGGGTTACAATTACATGGGCAAGATAATGAGTACATTTCTTATCAAGCATTGTAGCCTCCTCCTTTGTTTCCCCTTCCCATCCCTTCCCATCCTCTCCCCACCCCAATCCTCCCCGCCCCCCCCCCCCCCCCCCCCCCCCCGCCCACACCAAAGTTGTAAAGTTCGTTTTCGACATAACTTGTACATCTCATTGTTGCAATGGGTCCACCTGAATCCCTATTTAAACCATTTGTTTTTCTCCTTCCCTCCACAAATTATACCGACATCAAATACAGTGAAAGCAGGGGTTATACTGTGGGGGAGGGATATACAAAAGTAACAAAGAAATAATCTTATGTGTTAGAAACAAATGCATGAAAGAAAAAAAAAACATTTGAATACATATCTTAGGATTCATTTCCCTTATCACCTTATCTGACCTTTTCTGTTTGACTCAGACATATACTAGACACTGCAAATAAGGGAAACCATGGAACCTATGTTTCTTTGAGCCTGGCTTACTTCACTTAATATAGTTTTTCCAAGCCTTT
Source organism: Dipodomys spectabilis (assembly GCF_019054845.1). Lineage (NCBI taxonomy): Eukaryota > Metazoa > Chordata > Mammalia > Rodentia > Heteromyidae > Dipodomys > Dipodomys spectabilis. The sequence goes on along the minus strand of NW_024870834.1, from coordinate 13,576,799 downwards.
CCATTTCCTAACATATGGGCAATGCCATTCTTTCTGATGGAGGCATAGAATTCCATTGTGTATATATACCACATTTTCTTGACCCATTCATCTACTGAGGGGCATCTGGGGTTGGTTCCATATCTTAGCTATAGTAAATAATACTGCAATAAACATAGTCGTGCTGGTAGCTTTAGTGTGGTCTTGTTTGTAAACAGTTGGGTAAATGCCCAAAAGTGGGATTGCTGGGTCATAGGGGAGCTCTATGTGGAGTCTTTTGAGGAACCTCCATACTGCTTTCCAAAGTGGTTGAACAAGTTTAATCTGTTGAATTTGGGTTTGAGTCTTAAAATAGAAATTATTATACTTCATAGGGCAGAGAGTTAGGAAAATATTGAGATTTCCAAATGAATTTAAATGAGTTTCACATAATTTTGTGAGGGATCAATACTAAGATGGTAAGTATTTCAAGTGTGCATCAAAAGTCTTATTTTCCTCCTAGATTATCCTACCAAGAGCAAAGAAAGATGAAAGGTTAAATCTGATTTCAAGGAGATCAACAATAAAAGAGACCCAACATATATCTAATTATTACAAAATAGTTCAATAGGGAAATGGAGAAGGGATATGATATGATAGGATAGGATAGACTCAAAGGGTCCCATCCATCCCAGCCTCAAGAGGATGGTTTGTAGGGAAGGCAACACCTATAGATATTTGGTGATCTGTTAAGGATGACACCACTAATTAGTGGCAGCATAAGCCCCCAAATTCCATGGTCTCTTTCCTGGATTTTTGAGTTCTTACTCCTCTTTGATGACTTGTAATGGAGGAGTATTATTTCTCTACTGGAATGAGGTCTTTGAGTGTACTTTGTATTTGTTTGTTGGCAACAAGAGAAAAATAAATATCTCCAGAAGGTACATGATTGCTCTGTATTGTGAAAATTTCCTTCTCTGCCTTTAAACGCTCGTATTTTGGCTTATTTATGTTCAGTTAGGCTAATAGTCTTTGTTTTAAAGAAAGACACTTTAGAAGAGAGTAGTTCCCCAGGTTCCTCCCCATGATATATTTTTAAAAATAGTTCATTTATATGAGGGTACATGTGGTTATTTGAATTTTCTTTGAATTCCCACAAAAATAACACCACAGAATCATTCACCACAGAGTCGTCTGGATTTGAACCAATCTGCAAATGGAAAAAGAAAATCTCACCATAGCTCCCTTGGTTTTACCTGGCTTTTGGTTACCACCAAATGAAATCACTAGGTAGACTATTTTCTTGAAACCCTAATCTTTACAAAGTATGCATGAAACAGAGCCAATTATGGGGAGAAGTAAGAGGGGGTGGATCACTCACATTTTCCATGCATCTGGACTTGGCTTTAGACTTGAGAGAATTTGGATTTGTTTCAGATTTAAAGGAAAACACTGCGTATATTGATTGATGAAACATGCTGCTGGTCATGGGTCTTGAGAGGCTGATGGTCACCTCTCTGGAACATTTCGGAGATGAATACTGCGTGGCATTGCAGGATCAAAAATCAATCTATAGGTGATGACACTCAATCACCATGGACTATGGTTGGAATTGAAAAGAGAATTCCAATTGGAAAAGCAAGTTTCACACCACATTACCTGTAAGTCAATTGCTTCAAGTGAAGGGGCTAACCACACGTGGAAATCCAAGAGCGAGTCAGCACCAGATCGCCAACAGTTAGAGACACATGTGAGTAATTTGGAAAGAGAGAGTCCTGCCTCAGACATTTGGGTGATTGTAATTTCAGAAATGTCAGTTCTCACCTGGGCAGAAAAGGTAGACGAGAACTTTTGGCTGCCATAAAGTATATAGACTCTAGACCATTTTTTAAAATACAATGTGATTAGCATAAGTTCATAAAACAACAGATTCAAGGCACCAAGCTATGACTGAAAAAAAAATCATGTAGTGTTTTTCAAAGATGTTAAGTAGGTTCTTTCACTTTGGAATATTCAGAATGGAGGAACTGAAATAATTCATTTAGTGCAAATATAAAGAAATTCTTGTCTTGATGGTATAACAAGTGATTGACATTTATAAATATGTTGGAGTCAATTAAAAATCTTGAGGAATTATTTTTCTTAATTAGTTAGTTACTCAGCATCAGGAATATATCCATGAGTTCAGTTAGTTTCTGATATAAATGAGGCCAAGCACAATTTTGTTTTAAGACATTCTGGGATAACAACAAAAGAAAACAAAACAACTACAAGAAAACACACAAACAACCCCCCCCCCCAAAAAAAAAATCACAAGCAAAGCAAAACCAAACTGAAGAACAACACAAAACATAGCAACCAAAATGTGTTAACTCTCCTAAGAGGGTGGGGGAGGGGGCTGGGGGAAAGCTATTGAAATGAAAATGAAAAGACCCAGAATAAAACTATAAGCTCTATCACTTTCTCATCTTGGGATTTTTGAGAAAATACTTGGAGCACTGTGTTATTTGAAAATGGTCACTATAACTGGCTTCCCTAGAGGTGTTGAATGTCACAGTATTATGCCTATTTTTAGCAATTTATTTTTATTTTATTTTATTCTATTTTTGTGCCAGTTCTGGGGCTTAAACTAAGTAACTAGGCACCCTCCCTGAGCTTCTTTTGCTCAAGGCTAACACTCTACTGCTTGAGCCACATCTCCACTTCGGTCTTTATGTAAGTAGTCTATTGGAAATAAGACTCTCACAGACTTTCTTGTCTAGGCTGGCTTTGAACCACTGGTGCTTGGCAGCAATTTAGTTTTTTGAATGTTTTTATTAGTTGTACAAAGGAGTTGTCCTTTATTGAAGCAGTTTATGAGTCCTGTTCATCTTGATCAAAGTCAACCTTTTCAACATTCCCTTACTTACCTTAATTTTAAGTTACATATTCATTTTTTTTGCCATTTAACAAAGCAGCTTATGTGTATAATTCATCTTAATCTGTATCACCACTTCAACATCTTCACCCTCTAGACACAATCCATCCCTCATATTTCTTAATTCTGTGGTATATACAATGAATTCTTCCCCCTTTCCCCTTCCTTCTTCTCTCTAGCTCCACCCCTCCTCGCCACTACCCTTTGTAAGTGCTCATTTCCTGGTACTTAGTTTGTTGGGCTTTGACTTTGTCTTTATTAAAAAAAGTATACTGTTTCTGCTCTCCTAGATTCTATTACACTTCCATTAATTTGTAACCCCTTGCTTACTACCAGTGTGTTTACTTATAGATTTATCTATACATTCTAGCTACCACAAATGAGGGCAACCATGCAACTGATGTTTCCCTGGGTCTAGTTTACTTTGTTTAACATACTTTTTTTTTGCAAGTCTTTCCATGTCTTTAGGAATGATACCATAGCATTCTTTTCTGATGGATGAGTAAAATTCCATTGTGGATGAGTAAAATTCCATTGTATATGTCTACCACATTTCCTTGATCTATTTGTCCATTGAAGGGCATCTGGGATGATTTTATTTATTGGCTATGGTAAATAATGCTGCAGTGAACATTGTTGTGCTGTTAGCTTTAGTGTGGCCTTGTTTGTACTCTATTATAGCCAGGAATGGAGTTTTTGGGTCTTAGAGAAGCTCTGTGTTTAGTTTTTTTGAGGACCCTCCAAACATACTTACATATGTACTGCTTTCCAAAGTGATTCAAGAAGTCTACATTCCCATCAACAGTGTGTAATGGTGTTCCCTTTTGGCCACATCCACACGAACATTTGTTATTGTTAGTTTTCTTGATATTGGCCATTCTAACTGGGTGAGGTAAAATCTCAATATTGTTTTAATTTGCATTTCCTTTATGGCCAGAGATGTTGAACATTTCTTCATGTGTCTACTGGCCATTTTTACTTCTTCTTCTGAGAAGTCTCTTTTTAAGCCATTGGCCCATCTATTAATTGGGCTGTTGTTTCTTTGAAGGTTTATTTGGGGGGGGGGGGTTAATTTTTTGAGCTCTAAGTATATTTTGAATATCAGATGCAACTTATTTTTTAAAGACCACTACTTTTTAAACACTACCGTCCATTTAATTATCATTTTTCAATCAATTGAATGATAGCAAGTATTGACTCATTTGAATATTCATTTTTGCGCTTGGATAATATAATGTTCCTGTTTTCTAGCAATATTGTTTGCTTTTATTAGCAGGGGTGTTTGCTATCTTGTAGGTAATATTGGCAACTGTGATTCTGATGCTAGCAGAGTGGGAAGTATGTAAAGGCATGTCACTGAGCTCTAGCCATTCTGACTCTGGGCAGGGTCCAGTGACCTTCAACTTCTGTAGTTGATAAGCATTCTTGGGAAAGAATGGCTTTATGAAGCAATCTGCTGACAGGCTGCCCTTTATGATCTGAGCAGATGGCCATCACTAGTTTTTCCCTCTTCCCTCCTACGAGCCCAACTGTCTTTATGCCTAGAGAAATCAAAGTGAATAATATATAGCTATTGGTAACAGATAAACACAAACTCCAGACTTTTTCTATTTTAATTGGACCCTCTAGCACAGAAACAGGAAGCTAGTGGCAGCTACAATACAGCCTCAGATGGTTGCTTGATGTTTTGTCTTCTTCATATGGAAACAAAGAGCCTTTTCTTCTATTCTCAGCGTGGTTATTTTTCACAGTAAGAGATGAACACAGTTGATATATAGAATTCATCTTTGTCTGATTTTATTTAATCACATCACCATTATTTCTTTGCTTCCACATTAATTCTCTTAGTGTTTATGATTTAGAAACATTTGTAAGTGATTTTATTCATGGACCCTCTCAATTGACGATAAACCAAACAGAAGGGTTAAGCAAATGGTTTTTGGAATTGTATTTGATTAGTCTTCTCCTTATTTATTCTTAAAAAATATTTTCATGATTGTTTAGTAGTTATAGAAAAGGGTTTCCATTCAACATATCTGCTTTTAAGTATGCTGTATCTTGATCAATGTTAGCCATTTTATCATTCTCCCTTCTCAATTTATTCTGAGGCATAATTTTTAACATGGAATTGTACCTTCCAAGATGCAAATGCTTCAACTAAAAAAGATGGAGGAAATAATAACATCCTTCTCAGAGAATTCTGGGCTTTTGAAGTGAAACAATTACTCTAACAGATAACTCTGTCTCAGATAATATGCTAAAGCACTTAGTAACATTTTTCTAAAAGTAGTTTATTATAACTAAAACACTTAAAAATTTCCTATTTAAGGCAGATTTGAACCTTCAGTAGTTTATACGTAGACACATCTAGAAAAAACTTTGACTTTTATGCTATGATTTCATGATAGCTGATGTTTATTCTCAATCCAAAAAGATCAGATAGTTTGTTTCCTTCCTCCCTCCCTCCCTCCCTGTCTTCCTTCCTTCCTTCCTCCCTTTGTCCTTCACTCCTTTTCTTCTTTAGCTTTCCTGCATTCTTTTCCCTTCCTGACTCCCTTTCCTTCTTGCCCTCCTTCGCTTCTTCCCTTCCAATTTATCAGAGAAGATAACTGAGTCGTGGAGTAGTCATGTTATCTAAGAGTGAAGGTTGAATGTTGGCATTTTGACTCAACTTTTATTTACTAAGATCTTCTTCCTAAAGAAACAGGGAAGAGAACTCTCCCTGGGAGCCAAAGCATGAATCCAGGATATTGGATTCAAGAAAACTGGGAAGCTAGAAGACATTTGCTGCCTGACATTTGACTTTGTATAATAGTCTTAATGTTTTTCTTTCTTTTTGCAGTACTTTTGTTTGAACACAGAGCCTTGCAGGTGTTAGAAAACTGCTCTGTTAGCTTGAGACATGCCTCCAACTTGCCTTTTTTTTTTTTTTTTTTTTTTACTGTTCTAGGACTTTCTGTTACTATTAAGTAATTTGAAAATACCCGAGAGTATTATTTGAGTGTTTAGAACCCAATAGGACTGTGACTTGTTCACAAATATTTCACACAATATTTTTAATGGATAGACTAAAGTAAAATTAAATTGTCTTTGAGACACTGAGCAATATGGAATTTGTTCCAAAGAAGGCCAAGACTTCAATGCCTTATGTCTTTTTGACTCTAACTTCATTTCCATTGTCTATTTTCTCTTCTTCCTCTTACAAAGAAGGTTAGAACTACAGAGAGATCTGGACAGTCCATCTTTGTGTCTATAATGTCTTTCCCCATGTTAAGATCAACCCTATTTCATTTCTTCAAAAATACAAGCATTGGTGTTAGCACAGTGACTCCTCCTTCTTTCCTTCTTTCTTTCTTTCTTTCCTTCCTTCCTTCCCCTTCCTTCCTTCCTCTTTCCTCCTTCCTTCCTTCCTTCCTTCCTTCCTTCCTTCCTTCCTTCCTTCCTTCCTTCCTTCCTTCCTTCCTCCCTTCCTCCCTTCCTCCCTCCCTCCCTCTCTCCATCCCTCTCTCCCTCCTTCCCTCCTTCCCTCCTTTCTTTCTTTCTTTCTTTCTTTCTTTCTTTCTTTCTTTCTTTCTTTCTTTCTTTCTTTCTTTCTTTCTTTCTTTCTTTCTTTCTGCATTTCAAGTATTTATACCATTTTGTCCGTAGCAACTCTCAGTGACAGGAGGAGATAAAGTATTATTTATGCTATGATATCCAATATCCAATTTTTACTTGTTTGGCTGAATTCTTGAAAGATGATCCTTTGGAAAATAAAACAAAACATTTATTATAGTTTGCTTGACTATGAGAGGGTGTGTTTGTCTTATTTCTGGTGATGATATTAGTTTGCTTAGCAGACATTTCAGGATCTCCTCTCTTTAAAGTACCCCCACCATCCCATCCTTGAAAGCAAGACAGAAGACACATTTTCAAACCATTTCTTTGAAAGGCAGACAGTGCTATAAGCCATATTATGTAAAATATTAAGGGATCTATTTTCTACAAGTTGTAGCCCGTTTCAAAGTCAGTGGATAATAATCATTACAGATTTTGTATTTGTATACTGGCTGCAACATGACATACTACTATATATTTGTAGAAGGGAAGAGGAAAGAGTGTAAATAGGAGAAGGAAAGGAAGAGATGGCTGGTGGAGTTTCAGAGGTAGGGTGTTGACAATGATCTATATTTTTCCTTCGTTATTACGTTATTACTGATGGAATATTTTGAAAACAATTTACTCAATGGATCTTTGCAGAGCATCTTTTAACAGTGTCCATTAGAGCTCCCAATTCTTGATTCAACATTTGATGGATTATCTCATTTGAACTGATCATTAAAATCACCTTTGTGTTCAGTTTAATTTTATTGAGCTCCTTAATCTAGAGCTTCCCCTCTGATTGTTATTGCATGGTGGCATGGTCACTGATGATCTGATTTTCAGACTTTCTTACTGAGGATGTACAGGTGACTCTGTGGTATGTGTACTTTACTATGTGAGTTTCTTAGTGGACATTTACGTTTAGTCTAAAAGCTTTAAGGAAGATGGATAACTATTATTGACCAACAATGAGTCAATAATGAAATTCCCTTTGCTTTATGTGTATTACCATATCAGTGTTGGATATGACAGAGAAATGAATTGGGTATGGCTTTTTCCGTATGTAGGCTTTATATATGGCATTATCTCAGAGGCATTATCTAGGTGGTTTTTGATCACTGGAAACATAGGATGTAAAATACACATGCCAAACTATTAACTTCTTCTAGTTTGTTCAAAAAGAATTACTTTACAAGTGGTAAACTAGAATACTTCTTTGCTAAATACTGAAATAATTTTATTTAGAAGAAATTCTCTCTATAAAATCAGTTGTCAAAAAATCTCTCTTTTTTTAACTTAAATTTTATTTTATTGTAGAGGGGGTTTAGAGTTACATAAGTAAGGTAATGAGTACATTTCTTGTCAAACATTGTTACCCCTTCCCTCGTTTTCTTCCAATATCCTTTGCCTCAATTCCCCTCCCTCACGTTTTAAAGTTCACTTCCAACATAGTGTCTTGTGAGTATCACTGTTGCATCGGTCCACTCTTTGTCCTTTGTCTCACCATTTTATTATTCTCCTTCCCTTTCCCAAATCAGACACATATACAAGACACAGGGAACCAAAATAAAAAACAGTGACAACAGGGGCTAAACCAAAGGGGAAAAAAATGAAAGAACAAAGAAATAACTTCACACACTACATTAAAGAAGCCAAAATAACAACAAAAGCCAAAGAAGAACCCTCCTGTTTCCATGCCTTGGAGTTCATTTCAATTAGCATCATTTTATATGGTCATATGTACATAGCTATTGATCTATTGTGATCCTCTGCTACTTAAATTTTAACTTAAAAAATAAGGTCCTGGATTTCACTTTTAAAAGAATTCTAGCTTAATAAGGGGAAAATACAATAGTCCTTTGGGAATTATCAGCATTAAAAAAGTGCTAAAGATTCCCTCTTCCCTCCCCTAATGTCACTCACTCCTGTAATAACTAGCTCGCCATGCTTACTATAGAGTAGGCATTATTTTAAGAGACTTGAATATATTAAATTCATTTAATCCTTAACCCCATAACGGAAGCACCTGCTATACAGGTAAAAAGATAACAAGAACGTAGTTTTGAGTTCTACCCAGGGTACGCATTCTTTGCACGCCAGAGATTTAAACTCCAGCAGTCTATGCTCAGAATCTACCCATCTGCTACATTGGCATTCGGTGTGGTACTACTTAACCATTCATGTCCTATTATGTATTTTTGAGGAATAAGGGGATGGTATCTTCTCTCTTCTCACTGGTAGACGTTCTCCACTATATCAGAGCTTGTGTTAAATATTCTTCGGCACAAGGAACAGGTTTCTGTGATTGGCCATTGAAATTCCTTTACACTTTTTTTTTTTTAATCTCATAAAAAGAATGCTTTTCTCCACTCCGCCTCCAACTTGCAGTTCTCTCATTCCTTCATTTGAGAAAGTTGGGAAATATGTATTTGTCTTCCATCATTGACCAGTAGATGGCAGCAAGAGCCTACTCTAGAACACTAGAATTTCCCCTCTGAGTTTTCTCCACCTTGTGAAGCCAAAGGCAGCTTTTAAAATACAATCATCCACCTCCTTACCTGACATGTCGGAGGGGCTGATTTTCCAGGTCACACATGTCTTATTACTTTCGAAAATAATCATGTGGAAAGACTTTTCATTGTGTTTGTTGCTACATTTCTTCACGGCAGTGACTGTCAAGCCAAAATCAAACTAATAGCAGTGGGGAGGAGGAAGGGAGGATGTAGGCCCAGGAGAAGTGCAAATAATTTCCATTAAGCATGTTTCTCGTGGGTTTTCAAAGGAGTGTTCATCACCAAATCTGATCAGTGAAGCAGTCTTGTTCATAAATTATTTATCAGCTCTCTATCTCATCTTTACCATCATTGAAACAAGCAACATTCTCCGGTGAATTGTCTTTTAAGAATGTCTAGAGAGAAGGATGTCTCACCAACACTCTTTTCTTTGCCATCAGAAATGATGGACAACTGCGATGGCACCATGTACAGTAAAAAGTATATTTTTTAACTTTTGTAAGTACAATGCATCTTAAAAAAATGATCATTAAGTAGTTATGCAAAGGAATTGCCATTTAACTGAGCAGCAGTTGATGAATACAATCGAAGTTGATCAGTCTCATTCCTTTCGATATTCTCATCCATCTTTCCCTCACCCACCACTTCCTCGTCTTAATTTTGTAGGAGACACAATAGATTCTTCACTGCATTTCTCCCTCTTCTCCTCTTCGGTTATCCATCCCTCTCCCCTTTCCCCAACCCCACCCCTTTTGAGTATCTACTTCCTGGTGTTTCATTTTGCTGAACTTTTAATTCGAAATAGGTTTTATTTTTTTTGAAAAATGTTACTCTTTTTAATTGTAAAATACTGTACAGAGGGGTTACAGTTACATGAGCAAGGTAATGAGTACATTTTCTATCGAGCCTTGTTACCTCCTCCTAAACAGAGAAAGATGTTCTCTTGATACCGCATTTTTGTATTAGTATTTATCTGATTTTTCAGCCTATTTTGCTGGCTCATTAATCTAGGCTAGCGTGCCTTTTGATTTTAAGGATGATAGAATGTGATTGCTTTGAAATGGAAACAAGACTGGTTCTCTGACCTGGAGGAAGAGGATCAGAGCGACTGCAGCCTAACTATTTGACAAGCAAGTCTTTATTCCACTCTCTTCAAAATTGGGATGAAATATTTTACATAATTATGATGTAAAATAGGATGTAAACTCAACGCAATGAAACCCTAGATTAGTACATGCTACATGCTCTCTGAGAAGTTGAGACTAGTGGTCATTAAAATCCCTTCCAGGGTTAAGGGTTTGCTGTTTTATTAGTTTCTTCCCAGTCAACCTCAACTTTAGAATTCTAGACAACCATCCTAAGAAAGGAAAACACTGGACAGATGGTGGGGTGAAAATTTCCTAGAGAAATGAGAGGTTGACTTGCCATTGAGAAGTCTTTTTGGGACAACTAGATGGTTATAATTTACCCATGTCAAAAGTTCATTATCCATCAATGAGACTTAATAAAAATAAGAGGTAAAATGAGAGGACACAAAGAAACACAGTCTCTAGAGTTATAGAAAGGTTACTGGCATCTCTATCTACTTGGTCCATGGAAAACTGTCCAGGATTCAAAGACAAAGGTACTAATGATGAAAGGGTTGAACGGCTGGATAAATTGACAGGTTATATAGAAAAAAATCTATTGTATCTTTTAATTTTGTCCTTTATGTTGGAAGTAAGTCTTGCATCAGGAAGTAACATTGTTTCATTATCAATGACACACTGATGACCTAACGGGCCATTTTCTCCTAGAATTCTGGGACAATTCATGCTTTTGAAGACAGAGCATTTTACTAGTGTTACTGTGGTATTTTAAGTCCTATTTGGCTGATGAACAGAGATGGAAAGAAATTGATTTGTTCAGATTGCTTAACTTTGGAGTGAGGATAGGCTATTAGAGATTTGTGTGTTTTTCTTCTTATCACTGCTGCCCTATGGCTTTCACAGATGCAAATGCAATTAAGAAACTAGTCAGGCACGGGTTTCTGAGGGTTGAGTGAGTGAGTTCCAGGCTCAATTGTAATTCCCAAGCTGTGAGCATGCTGTCTCAGACAGCAGAGATTTACTAGACACCCTGGTCAAAAACCTGCAGTGTTTTCTTCTGCTTTAAAGGTAGTTGTGGTTCATTCTTGTTTGCCTAGGTACAGCCATTTAGTGGATAGAATGAATGATAGCTTGAAGAGGAGGAAACAATATTTCTGATGGACAAAGACTTTGAAGACAGTCAGAGAGGTACTGTCATCAAATTATGCAGGAAGTACAGAGAAAGTTTCTCAGAATCTGAGCAACAAGGAAATCCTGACTAGTTTTGAATCCAATCATGGTTAAAACCCAGGTTTCTAAGCAGCCCTGTAAATTGCACAGTTCTTTTTGTTGTTGTTGTTGGTTGTAGGGTTTGAACTCTGGGCCTGGGTGCTATCCCTCAGCTCTTCAGCTCAAGGCAAGCACTCTAGCCACAGCACCACTTCCGGTTTTCTGGTGGTTAATTGGAGATAAGAGTAACATGGACTTTCCTGCCCAGGCTGGCTTTGAACTGTGATCCCCAGATCTCAGCCTCCCGAGTAGCTAGGATTACAGGCATGAGCCACCAGCGCCTGGCTAAGTTGCCCACTTCTTCTTCTTCTTCTTTTTTTTTTATTGTGAAAATACTGTACAGAGGGGTTACAATTACATGGGCAAGATAATGAGTACAGCCCAGTTCTAAGTTGCTTCTTTATCTTAAGATGCAAATGGTCACAGAACATCCACAGTTATTTAAGTACAGAACAAGCATTTGTCTGGTGAATTGCTTACAGTGCTGTTCTCTCAGTAACGGCACTCCACAATACGGGTTAATTCTTTCTGTTACCACTTCATCCTACTACGGGTGCTATAGTTTTATCTGTAAGAACTTGGGGTTCTTGCAAGGGTTGAGGGCTAATTTGACATCAACTGTTCAAGTTGTTCTTACTTATTATAATTAATAGCAAGCACTCCAAATTTTCAAGAGTACATATTTTTTTTTAAAAGAAAATAATCTTCCCTAGCAAATATACCGATATATCTCTATCTTTATCCTGGCCTTGAGCATGAAACACATGTATGAAATCTGTAGACTATAATTGCTTCTCTTTGTCAGTTGTCAGTTATAAATTGGATTTCTTGCCTCTAGAAGTGGTGTGGCTAATGCAAATAAAATCAACGGTTGTGGCTCAGGCCTATGGTTTATTTTCTGAAAATTAATATTCTGTAGAAAGCTGAAAAATAGAATTAACAACATAATTATAGCTAACGTGGCTTAGTGTTGGTTGTTATTTTTGATAGACTGTGGAAATTTTGGTCTCAGTATTTCCTTACCTGAAACACTTGGAGCCACACCAGTTCCATTTACCGTATTTTCAGTAGTTATCCTGTGCCACATCTGTGGTAAGCAAATTGTATATGTCCCCGATTTAAACTGACAACAACTTGGAAAAGATTATGTTAGTTCTATTTTATAAATGTGGATTTTTAAGTCTCACCATGTAATATAAACAACTTAATATAAACAACTTAAGGTCCTTTGGGTAGCGTAATTTACACATAGGTTTTCTTATTTCTAAGCTTGGAATTGTAATGACTGTACAAGTCTACCTTCACTATGAAGCTCTCTTCCATATCTAGCACCCTGAGATTGCATTTAAAGCACTCTTTACTATAGTAGGTAAAAGTGTTTTGACGTATGCCTTCAGCTTGAGGGGGAACAAGACAATTTCATGAAAATAAACATAGTGAATCACGTATAAATGCACACATTACCACCAAGGGGCACAGAGGTATCACAGTTTAGTTTTTTTTCTACCTCAATTCCATTTCGCTTTCCAGTTCCCTCAAGCTGTCTAGAGCAGACAATGTATTTTATGGTGGTCCAAACTCATTGAATTTGCAGCTAAATGGCAGTACTGTTATTTTAGCTGCTATTTGACTTTTCAAGCATCCCAAATCTTGAGGAGAAACTCACTATTTCAGGCTTCTGACATTTCACTTTTATCCAATCTTCTTTTCTTTCATTTTCTCTTTGTGCTATTGGGTTTGGGGAAAAGCTCTAATATAATTGTGGAGGGGAAAGGCCTCTCAGCTCTGTGTGGTGGTTTCTGGACCCTCTCTGGACACTTTTGGTCATGAAATTTTTCTTACTTGACAAGTTCTGATACCTGCTCGGTATAAGCAAGTTTCCTAGATTGTACTTTTTTGTTCTTATTGCATATGTAACTCCGTGCATTTGTAGATTTCTATCAGGGTACATGGGGATGACTGGATCTACAGGCAGCCATAACAAACTGACCAATGGGAAATGGGGGAAGCTGTTCAGTACCTGTCTCTGTCAAGTCACAGCACAACTTTCAGCTCCATGATGGCTGTTTTACATTGGTCTCACTCCTGTTTTAGGCCGAAATCCAAGCGGTGCAGAAGTACTTGAAAATAGAAGTTGTATTGAACCCATGGTTTATTTCTTCTAAACCTTTCTCTGTTTTCCCAGCTCACTTTACTTCCATAGTTCACTCTGGGAATGTTTTTTTTCACCTCATGTCCTAGTATCCTCCTAAATCTATAGTTACTCTGTGTTCATGATTTGATGCTTTACTTTTACTAAATAAAAATCAGCCTTCTGGTTTTTCAGGAAACCATTTTCTCTTAGACGAAGCCTTGTTTTCAAGAATAATTTTTAATTATGGATATGTGAAATTCTACTTTGATGAAACAAAACCAAAAGTTTTGTAATGACTCCCTGATTTGTGGCATGTTTGTCCAACCCTGGCAGCAATTACTATTGCCTTGACTATAATTTGTTGACTATCCAGGATACTTGGGTAAATTGCAAACAATGAAATACTCCGGAAATAGCAGAGAACCTTAGCTCCTCTAAGATTTATGCTCATCTTCTATAGTGCAAGATTTTCCATTTATCTCACTATTTCCTATTTATCCTCATGTGTTAAGAATGCTCATGTGACTGAGGCTATGTCCATTCCAGATTGAGATAGTTAATATATGAATGTACTTTGTGTCCCCAAGCTGAACATGAACAGGAGAGGTGAACTTGGGACCCTGTGTTAACTCTGGTTGACTTTCTGTCAACTTGAGTTTCAGAGTGTCTATATGGAGTGCCAATTGCTGAGTATTTTCAACTGGGTGAAAAATGAACTTGTCCATTTGAGATTTGGGTGTTTATTTCCGATATTAGTTCGTGCTGTTTCAGCCAGTAAAACAAGATTGAAGACATATTGGTGTAATATAGTTCTTTTTCAAATCATTCCCACTTCCACAGCCACATAAAAGGTCCTCAAAAGAATCAACCTGTCTTCTAAAAGAGGAAAAAGGACTTCCTACATTCTTGTTTAGACCAAACATGCCTATTATGCTTTGATGCTGGGTATTAGTGAAGGTTGAAGACTCTGACCTGGGGCTTTATTCATTATGGCTTTGGGCTAAGGATAGTTTTTGCATTTTAACACAGCTATAAAAAAATGAGACCAAAACCAAAGAAGACTATGTAGTGGAGATTGCACATTGCCTACAAGATCTTAAATATTTACTACCTGTTCCATCTACCAAATATTTCTAGTTCTTTGGACTAAATGGTGAGAGACTAATGAACTTAGACTGTGCTGTTTAGAGAAAACTACTCTGAACATACACATGCACACACACATGTACACACACACTCACACATTGAATTGAACTCTGATGTTATTGTTATGTCTTAGGTCTTTGTATCTGATAGGAACTGAAGGAAGATCTGACACTTGACCTAAAACCACTAGTGGAAAACTAGAAAAAAACTTTTCTCAAATCTTCATTTATTTATGCCTTTAGGACTAAAAGCAGCTTGACTTGTTCATATAATTGATTGATTATTTTTGAAGCTGATGGCACATTTGGTAGAATCCAGACACAGCCGGAGAGGAGAAATTGTTCATTTTTGTTTATATTGGATTGGTGGCTCCCTAAACCAAGGCCAGTGACTTGGAGATTTATAGGGTGGATGAAACATTTTCAGCACTTCAATACAGAAAAGAAATTCCCTTGAGACTTGGATAACTGAAACATAGTAATGTTCTTTTCTTCCTCTCTATATAGCTTAAGCAAAGCTAAGCACATTTGTCCAAAATAATCTAGATGAACCATCAGGTTTTAAGTTTATTACAAATATGTGATTTTTTTGGTAGGTTTGTAGCCAAACCTGCCCATTTAATCCCCTGGGGTCATTGATAATAATTAAGTGGCTGTACTTGTGGCTTCCTAGAGGGACCAGAATCAAGATTGTATTATGATTAAACAGCTGTCTCCTCTGTGTGCCAGTGAGCAAGATTTGTTTAAGTTGGCAGATTTTAATGCTTGTGTGAAATATTTTTTTTTATTTTCCTGCCTCTAATTATGTTATGGTTAAGTTACATCCACTGGAGTGCAATTATCTATTTTATAATACTTTTTATATACGGGTGCCTAGAAATTTGCCACTGCAGTAGTGCTGACTGAGAGCTTGCTGCACCTTCTTCATGGTAAAACTTACTTTGACATAGTTTGGTTTATCTTCTTTTCCCTAGGAACGTCTTCCTAATTATCTTCAAAAGAACAAAATCCTACCGTGGCTGGTTTATCTTGAATTTAGTTTTTTTTTTCAATCTGGTCCTTATGAATTCAGGGGAAACCCTGGTTGTAGTTTATTCTGAGTGGGAAGGGATCAGCACCTCTATGGTTAGTTTACCAAGGGATGACACTGTGACGCTCACTTCCATCTAGTTTTGTTTCCATAGTTTTGAGTGTTTTCAGGGTCACAAACCAATGGACCTCTGATGTATGTTTTATAACTGATATATGTTTCTTTCTTTCTTTTTTGGTTCTGTTATACAATTTTCTTTGCCTCTGAGATTGTTTGAGCCATTTATTTGTTCACTGAATTTGGGGGGAAGGAATGTTTTCCCCAAGCCATCCTGTTCTTTATTTCTCTTATTTCCACTTCTCTATATTTTATTCTAATTTCTATGATGGGAAAGACCATTATTTAATTCCTAATAATCTACCATAGTGCCTGCTACTGATTTCTGATGAAAGAACCAATAGATATATCTCTTTTGCAGCAACTTCTAAATTTCTTCTCAGTTTTCTGGAGTTTTTTTTTTTTTTAATCTCTGGGAATTAACAATTTGAGTGGATCAACTTCAGTTCCTTCACCACTGTAAGATTGTGTGAATTTTTATATACTCTGTGATTGATTTAGTCATCTAACCACTAAGCAAATATTTATTAATCTACTCATGATGTATTAATAACGTACACAGTTGTATATGTTCATGATCGATGTTAATTCCATTTGTATCATGATAGCATGAAACGCAAGTAAATCCTGGAAGTACTAGGAAGGAGTGCAATGATGAGAACAGAAACAGGGCTCTGTGAATGTGGGTCGATGGGATGACCTCACACTGGAGGTTTGGAGAAGTCTTCTCTAAGGATCAGATCAGAGGAAACAAATCAGAGAGACTCAAACTCTTCTGGGCTAGCACTTAAAAGTTGCTAAGAAGGCTACTTCAGTGTTTTTTCTGACCAAGGCACAATTGGCCTTGATGAACTTTAGATGATCTTGTTTGTAGTACTCCGGAGAGCCCCACCTTGGGCTACTCTGACCTTGTAGAGGCTGTCTTCCACAGGGGAAAGGAGAAAGAATAGTCCCCTTGTGGCTGAGCAAAACACTAGTGATTGACAGGTGAGAGGGTTTTATCTATGCTTAGCTGTGATTGGTACTGATAAAACCAGAAATTGTGTTGTGATTTGTGTGTGTTACAATCACCACATTTGCATATTATACCTATGCCATAACCCCTACCCCGAATATACAACCAGGCTATTTAACTCGCTTTTTGAGTTGGTGAAAGACACCCTTATGTTTTGCCTCATAGGGCTGTGACATTAGACTCAAGATAGGACTTCTTTATAAATAGTCTTTTCTTTGCCCGCTTGTGATTTTTAAAATTGTTCATCATTAGTAGAGGGGGCTGAGCTGGCGGCATGAAGTACAGCAGCAGAGGAGCAGCAGTGGTAGTGAAGGTGGCAGCGGCTGCTGCTTTGGAGGAGCAACAGGCAGCAACAGGGGTGGCAAGAGGCTGAGAATGACAGGGAGCAGAGGTAGCAGAGCCAAGGAAGGAACTGTGGAAGTATACAGAAGGCAAGGGAAGGCAGAGAGCCAAGACTGCAGAAGGCAGCAGGCTGTGAAGAGACAGGGGCAAGAGGCTGTGGGTCTCTGGAAGAAACTGGTAGCCCCCAAACCTTAAAGGTCAAGAGTTCCTGACACCCCAACTTAGGAGCTGTAATATTACCTGGCACCAATAGTCATGGAACACTCCTCTTGTTATTTGCTGCTCAGAGCTGAGGATTGCACTAGCTGATCAAGAGCTGAGCTACTGGCAATTAGAGATCAGAACAGTAGCCTTCCTTCCTTCCTTCCCTCCTTTCCTTCCTCCTTTTCTTCCTCCCTCCTTCCCTCCCCTCCCTCTCTTCCTTCACTTCCTTCCTCCCTCCTTTCCTTTTTCCTTCCTTCCTTCCTGATTAAAATAAAATCTGGGAAGGTGGTTCAGTGGTAGAGTGCTTGCCTTGTATGCATGCATGAGGCCCTGGATTCAATTCTTCAGCACCACATAAATAGAAAAAACTGGAAATGGAACTTTGGCTCAAGTGGTAGGGCACTAGCCTTGAGCTGAAGAGCTGAGGGACAAATGGAAATAAAAACATAATTCATTGCAAGAAAAATTGCTGAGGGACAGTGCCCAGGCCCAGAGTGCAAGCCCCACAATTGACCAAAAAAATCTTTAAGTAGTTGTACAAAGGAATTGCCATTTAGCAAAGTCATTTATGAATACTAGGTAACTTGATCAGTGCTGTCCCTTTCAACCTTCTCACCACCCATCCCAACCCACCCTTTCCTTTCCTTTCTAAAAATGTTGTAGTGTATACATGGAGTTGAGCACTTGGAGCCAGCTGAAAGTCTCTAGCTTCTAAGACCCAGAGACAGAATTCTAGTTCTTTGGACTTGGAGCTCTAAGTCTCTAAGTGTGTTGGAACTAGCCCATAAGCCTTCAAGGGCAAAGAAATGTCCTCACCTATTTGTGAATTCTATCCAGGTAGAAGCAGGAAGACTCTAACTCATTGACAACAGAGGTAATGTAGGCCAGTTGCATAGGAGATGAAGTAGAAGTCCCAGACAGAAGGAACAGGAAAGGAAAAGACTTCATGGCTGGAAGAATGGCAGAGTCAAAGAAGGTCCAGCAGGGCCTGAACATATGGAACTAATAAATAACTGAGCAGTGTCTGGAGGCAGGTAGTGTCAAAGTAGGGTGGGGATACTCTAAACATAAAATTAATAATTCCACTCGGAAACATCAATAAGAGTGGTCTTTGGAAAGCACATGTGAGACAAAAACAAAAGGTTAAGTATTATTTTGTAAGCTTAGTCTATCTTCTACATTAACATCTTTAAGAGGAGGGCAAACCTGTGACTCAGTCTAGATATTGCACAAATATTCCCAAAGAAGGGCCAGGAAATATAAAAAGGGAAGAAAGAATCCCATAGCATTTAATCCAAAATGGATTCACAGGGGAAAGGCTTTTTTTTCTTGAAAGCAATTATACTTTACAGCGTGTTCTTTTCCCTGGTGTTTCAACTTCCCATGATGCCTGACTTCATTAAAGCAGACAGGAAACAAAATTTTCTGTGATGTGCTGGTAGAATTATATCTTCTGAGCTGCAACTAATTGTTTTGATAAAAACAAAAAATCACAATGTAACGCTGTATGAGAAGGAGATCAATGCTTGCATGCTGGCCAAACAGAAGGGGGAAAAAAAACAAAGAGGAAAATAACAAAAACTCAACACATTGTTTTATTTATCACATTTTGTTGGGAAAAAAAATGCCACAAAACTATAAAGCAGCTTAGTTTGATGACAGAACAGAGAGCCCCTTGAGAAAAACCTCATTGTAATTTTGCCTAGACAGCTCTCTCTCTTTCTCCTCTCTTTTTGTTTCTATCTCTGTGTGAGTGAGTGAGTGTGTGTGTGCGTGTGTGTGTGTGTGTGTGTGTGTGTGTGTATGTATGTGTTTGAAAGCATGTATTCTCACCAAGTCTTTGTGAATTCTATTATTATCTCAGTTTCTTCAGTCTTAAACATGAAGATATTTGTCAGGTGCTGGTGGCTCATGCTTATAATCCTAGCTACTCAGGATGCTGAAGTCCAAGGGTTACGGTTCAAAATCAGCCCAGACATAGAGGTTTGTGAGACTCTTATCTCTAATTATCCACCAAAAAGCAGGAAGTAGAGCTGTGGCTCAAGTGGTAGAGTGCCAGCCTTCAGTGAAAAAGCTAAGGGATAGGGCTTAGGTCCAGTCACAGGAAATACAAACCCCAAAAAAAAAGCTCATATGCTAGAAATGCTAACAAGTTATAGTTGTAGTAAAGAGGAGAACTAACTAAATCATTATTGAACTCTGTTTTTCAATAACAACAATAATAAATGCTCAGTAAACCAAGTCCTTCTTTCTCCATGTGAATTGGCTTGTCTTGGTTCTGCCTCCAAGAGTTAGTGTTTGGTATCATCGCCTCTGCCAGGATCTCTAGCTAGGATAACTGTGATTTATCGGATCAACAACGAGGGCTTTTGATGCTCTTTCTCCCTCCTCCTTCCCCCCTCTCTCTTTCTCTCTCTCTATCAGTCCTTAATATTTTCGTCCTGCATTTGAACAACATAGCCATGGCTATGTTTGTTTGTCTTTCAAAAGGGTCACAGTAATTGTAACCAAAGGAAGATAGAAAATGGTTATACGGTTTTAATAGGTGTCTTTTTGTTCTTTGAGAAAAGCTTTTATATTTGCCAAATTATTTCTTACTCCTTGTCAATATCAAAAGGAAACAAAAGCATCCTTAGAAGTAAAGAAATGATTGGTCTGTAGGAGATCTTTTCTTTCCAGTTGTTGCCTTCATAATAGCAGCATTGACACCACCTGAGAATGTGGCATTGGTGCACATTCTTACACCCTCACTTTCTGTTCGCGATATCTCAGGCTCTTTCCTGGACCTCGCTGAAGCAGTGTCCTCAAGATAACTGGAGTCCTACAGTGAAGCATTGACACCTGGCAATTTGAGTAGACTTGTTTTAGATGAGCAGCCAGTGAGGGAAGTGATTAGCAGATTATTTAGTCTAAGCCTAGAGTAAACCTGCTCTCCCAGCAAGACACCCCATTGATTGCTCTTGGTTTACATCTTGAAGTTTGACTTTGACTCATATACAAAATATTGTACCATCAAAAGCGTTATTTTTCTTTCAACTTCAGAATTGATTCTGTTTTGCTACTAGGAATTACCCTTCAGTCTTCTAAAATGTAACTCATAGTTTTGCTTGCTGAGATGAGAACATATCCAAGAAATGACAACCCCTGAGGGAGGGGGAATTTTTAACCTCACTTTCTTATCTAAAGGGTTTACGACTGGAAAGCTTTCTATCTGCTTGTCTTTCATGTAAAATTCAAGTTGTTTTTCTTCTGTTATGCATGTGGTAAGTATAGAATTGTGTGTGTATGTTTGTGTGTGTGTATGTAGGTATGTGTGTGTTTGTGTGTGTGTGTGTGTGTGTGTGTAAGAAAGTAGGAAGGTGAATACTAGCTTTGAAAATACACTTATTTTGGTCTATATTGAGGTCAGAGTGCAGTGGGCTCAGCAATGGTTGTCTGGAATGGATATTTCTTTTCATATGGTTACTTTCTGAAATCGAATAGGTGATTTTTGTACCACAGAAGTGGTGATTTCTACCTTTCAAGGTAAAAATGAGGCACCTGGGATGCTGTTCTGTTTCTCATTACGGCTGAAGTCTGCGATGTGGCTCAGGGAGATTACATGTACTCACGGTGTATCACTTGGAGGCTTCTTTCCTGGAGAAAAATGGCCAGCAACTCTCAAAAGAATGCATACAAGTCATGCCCTTGACTTAAACAGAAGCAGACCACAGACTACATAGTGCAGAAGAAAAGAGTAGAAAAATCTTCTGCAGTCACCAAGGCAATATTTGACTTGGACGACAGCAGAAAGCATCAGACCTCAGATCACAGCTTTTAGAGCTATGTATTTCTTAGCCGACACTACATACATTGTGAATCTAGGGACCTCATTTTTATTACCATATGTTTTTCTGATAAGGGCACATAGGAAGAGGGCTTTTCAAGGAATAGGAAAAGCACACCAATAAATCTCCTGAGTTCCAGACTCCAATAATAACCCTATGTATACATTGTTTTGTCCTGAGCAGATGAAAAAATGGTCTAGAAAATTTGATTCATTTTATTCATAGGGTGACTCACCCAATGCTAGACTTTATGTTAACATTTCTAAAAGAGATTTTGAAAATATGCCCCTTAATCCATTTATTTGATAGATTTGAGTGTTGAGAGTCAATGAACTGAATGACATGTCAGGTGCCTAGAGTAAGTAGTCAATTTGGTACTAGAAATTCAGGTGTTTGAATTTCGAGGCATTGAGAGTTATAATACATGATAATGCATGGGGGGGGGGTGTAAGATGTAGGAGATGGTTAAGATACAAATTTTAAAGTAGACTCCCACATTATAGGAACCTGGTCTCATTGTCCTAGATGCCAGATGGCTATTTGTCTAGCCATCAAAACCAGGCAGGGTAGGTTCTGAAGCTTTTTCAGCCTGGTGTTTGCATGTGGAAGAGGTTGCCATGGAAAAGAAACATGGTGGACATCTTCATGTGAACAGGTGATAGAGGATCTGCCAAATCAGGGGATGAGATGCCAAGTATACTGAGAGTGTTTCTATTTGTTTAACAAATCTTTGGGGGGTTTTAAGTGGGTAATGTAGGCTACTATGGAACTCCTTATGTTACCTACGTTATACTCATGACCCACTGCATCTATATCCCAAATGCACCACTGAATGTGGCTCAACAAATTTAACTTGAGCATAAACCAGCACTTAAAGTAGACATACCCTTAGAGTCCTTAGAAAACTCATAATTCAGAAACATAAATAATTTATCTCTTGGTTATATTTTGTGAACCTTGTCATGATGTCTCTAATTAAAAAAAAATAGACAGTGCCTGATGCATTCAATGAGCTCCCAGACAGCCAAAGCGAGACATTCAAGGCATTTACAAATAATTATTTCAGTGATAAAGATATACATCTGGATTCTGGGAGTGCAGTGTAAGGCCATTCAGCAACACAAGGAGGATGGGGTCAGGAAAGTCTTCTACTCAAGTTCCATTCTGAAAAGCACCGTGATGGATGGAGCAGGAGACACAGAGTGTATGGAGTCCCCAGGTATTTAGGAGCCCTATTTTCATAAAGCATGGAGGATTCATACAAATGCAGTTAAACTTATTTCCCAAGCTTGAAACAATTCCTTCTCCCTAAGGCCCTGGGAGTTGAATGAGGCAATCACTTCTTTTGATTTCTTTGGCTGGGAAGAGAGGAGTTTTGGCGCTTTCCCCAGAAGGCTGTTTTCCACATTCATCACTTTGTGTGACAGCTTAGCCATGTGATTAACAGGTACTGACCTAAGCAGGAAGCATCCTGCTGGATGTAACTGAACCACCAGGCTGATTGGTCTGGGCTGTCTGCAATGGGATCATGGAGACCTAAGATGGTTTGTTTTTCTTCCCTCTCCCCAAATGCTCCTGTCTGCAGCTTTGGGAATCTGACTAAGGATTGTTAAGCTTTCTGTAGAGTCTATGGATACGAAATAGAGAGACTTAAGTCAGAAGATTATTTACAGATGAGGGAACTGAGGTTTAGAGTGGTGAAGAGCAACTCTTCAAGGTGAGTTTCCTGGACACAAGATATCTGACTTTTGAACCCAGTCTGGACTTGTTGCAACCAGTCCAGGCTCATGGTCATTGCCCAAGAAATTCACATGCTAGATTTGCTCCTAGACATTGGGATGAGACTTACTTAGTTCTGTATATTAACTATATATATAGTTATATATGTATATATGCAAGTATATATATGCATATATAGTTGTATGTGTATACACACATATATGTTTATTTTTATCTTTAAGTAGTTGTACAAAGGAGTTGCCATTCAAGAAAGCAGTTTATTATAATACATCTTGATCAATGTCACCGCCTGTCATCATTTCCTCCCATCCTTCCTTGAGTTTTATGACTCCATTTCTCCCCTTTCTTTTTTATTTGTCAACACCTCCTTTCCTTGATTCTACCTTTCCTTTTGAGTACCCATTTCCTGGTGTTTTTGAGTTAGACTTTCTAAGGAATTACACTGCTTGAGTTCTTCCCAGAAGCTACCATATTTCCTTTAATACATTGGTGTACTGTTGGATACCACCCTGAAGTGTTTACAAAATGAATTCTAGCTTCTACACATGAGAAAATCTCTCTGGGCCTGACTTAACTTCACTTTCCAAGAGATCCACATGACCAATTTGCTTCTGGTGGTTTAGATGAGACTTACTTCTGTATATGAGTCATAAAGCACCAAAGATTTTATGGAGAGCAAGAAGTGAATGTTTTTCATGTGATCGTCTTCAGTTTTCAATTTTTGACAATTTTCTTCTTGGTCAAGACTGAATATTTCATCATATGTAAAAACCGCATGACTGGATTGATTTCAACAGTTTTTTTTTTAAATGCAGCTTAAAAAATAGGATTGTTATTTTATTTTTATGCAAGCACCTAAAGTATTTTGATCACATTCACGCCCCTCATCCCCTCCTTTTGCCTTCCCCCTCTTTCTGGTCCCTCTCCAAACAGTTCCTCTTTTACATTCATGTCATTTAGGGGAGCAGGCAGCTCAGGCACTCCACTACTTGAGCCAGGCCCCAGCCCTTTTGCTGCTCTGGATATTATTATTAATAGTATTATTTTGTACCAGTCCTGGGGCTTGAATTCAGGGCTTGGGTACTGTCCCTGAGCTTTCTTTTGCTGAAGGCTAGCACTCTACCACTTGAGCCACAGCACCCCTTCTGGTTTTTCTGTTTATGTGGTGCTGAGGAATAGAACCCAGGGCTTCATGCATGCTAGGCAAGCACTCTGCCTCTAAGCCACATTTCCAGCCCACTCTGGTTATTGTTGAGATAAGGTCTTGCTTTTGCCTGAGCTAGCCTAAGACCACTATCCTCCTATTCACTGTAGCTGGGATGACAGGTGTGCTTCAGCATGTCCTGCTTTTTCTGTTGTTATAAAATCTTGTAATTTTGTTCTTTGCATATCCAGAGTGGTATGGTATTGTGCTCTTCCCAATCTCAGATGCTCCTGATCTTTTCTCAGTAAGTAGTATTATAGGCGAGAGTCACCAGCACCATAATTTTAAAGATCTAGATCTGTCTATGAGAAAAATGTGTGGTATTTATTGGTCTGAATCTGATTTATTCTGCTTAACACGATAATCACTTGTTTTATTCATTTTCCTGCAGATGTCCTGAGTCCATTCTCCTGTATAGCTGAATAAAACTCATTGTATGTGTGTGTGTGTGTGTGTGTGTCTGTACACACTTTATCCTCTCACCGTCTCATGGTTACTTAAGGCTGATTCCACATTTTGGCTACTGTGTATAGCTTGTAATAAACATGGATATGCAGGCAACCTCTGTTGTACTTTGACTTTTATTCTTTTGGATACATGCCCAAGAGTTGTATATTGGGGTGATACATTAGTTTTATTTTTATTTGCTATTGTGTCTGCACTGATTCATATTCCCACCAACAGTATAAATGATTTCCTTCCCATCACATCCTTCCCAGCATTTGCTGTTGTTTATTTACTTGCTGATTGCCATCTGTCTTGGGTAAGATGGAATATTAATGTCATTTTGATTTGCATTTCCTTTATGGCTGAAGATGTTGAAAATTTCTTCAAGAGTATATTCACATTTCTTCTTTAGAGAAATGTCTGTTCATGTTCACATTTATTAATTGGACTGTTTGTTTTTTTTTGTACTTCATATTTTGAGTTTCTTATATATTCTGGATAATTAATCCTAATCTAGACATCATAAAAATGTTTGTTAATTCATGTCTTGACAGCATTTTTACACAAAGCAAACCTGTAATATCTCATTGAATAGTTCTAGTTTGAATTTTTACAACATGGAGAGAGAAGCTAGAGGCATTTGTGCAGCAGTGTGAATGCATATTTCTAGATTTAAAGAAAAAAATCTCAGGGGCTAGGAAGGTGGCTCAGTGGTAAAGCGCTTGCCTTGCATGCCTGAGGCCCTGGGTTCGATTCCTTAGCACCACATAAGCAAAAAGAAAAAAGCCAGAAGTGGCGCTGTGGCTCAAGTGGTAGAGCGCTAGCTTTGAGCTGAAGAGCTGAGGACAGCACCCAGGCCCAGAGTTCAGGCCCGACGACCAGACCCCCCCCCCCCCAAAAAAAAAAAAAAAAAAGAAAAGAAAAAAATCTCGGTCTTCCACATGAGTCTTGCCCTATTGAATCATTTTCAGCAACTTATTTCAGTTCTTTACAAAGTATTTAATATTTAAGGAGACAATTCATTTTGTATTCTCACTGTATTTTCATTAGTTGTATATGACCTAATTAAATCTGGCAAATTTTAATAACAAGAAGCCAGACATAAAAAAGATGAAAGGGCAAACACGTTTTGCCCTTTCTTGGTGAAGATAATTCTAGCATAGTGGGTGGGACCTAGTGGGCTACAGAGCAGTCAGCAATTGGCACCCACTGGTTGTTTAATTTCAAGGAGGAATTGAAAGGTAAATTTCATCTCGCTGACCACTGTAGAAGATGTTACGTAAAAAGTGCCATCTATGAGAACTCTCCACAGAAGAAATTGGAGGCATAACATATCTGGCAGCTTAGTTAGAGATGAAAAAGTACTTCCAGGGAAGATATTTAGATCTATTCTGAAGGATGGGGAAAGATTAGCCTGAGAAGCTTTGGAAGGAATTCTCAGTGAAAACATCAGGTCACTTAAGTGTTTTGTCTTGACAGAACTAAACGTTTTGTTCTTTAATTTAAAAGCTTTATGGTGTGCCACATTCAAGGGGCAAGGTGAACAGAATAAACACAGCTGTTTCCTACTGCAAACTAACCATATAGAACGTAAGACACTTTGCCATCATATAGATACATCTGACAATCTGGTAATGTCCCTACCATGAAGTGGGCAGCATTAAGGACAAGAAAGAGGCTAATACTGGAGTGTTGCACAAGTACATGTCAGCTTCTTGGAACATATGAAAAGAATGTATGATTAAGGGTAATTGATTCCCAAGTACCTTCTTCATATTAAATTCTATCGCTCTCCAAATAGCATTTGTGTCAGGCAGCATATTCCTTTCTCCCTGCTTTTAGTCTGCAAGTGTATTTCTTCAGGATGTTAGGAAGCCAAGGAACGCACTTCGGTTGTATGGTAATTCCCATGTTCTATGGATTCCGATGCCTTTTTGTTATATGGATTCTAATGGCCCAAAGACAGTAAATCTTTGGTGACTTATCAGAGAAATGCTAAAATCAGAGTTCAACCAAATGAGACACCAGGAAGCAGGGTACCCAAAGGAGATGGGGCCGTGAGGAAAGAGGGGGGTAGATGAAGATGGGAAGAGGGGGAAAATGCAGACAAGAATCTAGTGGATACCCTAAAACATTTAAGAAGCGTGAGGGAAAGAGTAGGTAGGAAAGGGATGGGTGAGAACGTTGAAAGGGTAACATTGATCAAGATATACTATATGCATGAAACTGCTTTGTTAAATGATAACTCCTTTATACAACTGCTTAAAGATAATAAAAGAATAAAAAAGTGCTTTTCTCTCTAGCTTTGCATTGCTTAGCATCAAATAGAAGAAGATATTCATGGGGCTGGGAAGGTGGCTCAGTGGTAGAGTGCTTGCCTTGCATGCATGAAGCCCTGGGTTCGATTTCTTACCACCACATAAGCAGAAAAAGCCAGATGTGGTGCTGTGGCTCAAGTGGTAGAGTGCTAGCCTTGAGCTGAAAAGCTGAGGGACAGCACCCAGGCCCAGAGTTCAGGCCCCATAACTGGCAAAAAAAAAAAAAAAGATATTCAGTAGACTTTCCTGAGTCCAGATCAGACCATTTGTACTGTCTTGCTATGCCATGCAGAATCCTAATTGTGGGTTACTTCAAGTGCTGGGTACTCATTGCCAAAAGCAAATGAGGTCTCCTGATTTCTTGTGTGTGTGTGTGTGTGTGTGTGTGTGTAGCTAGTGTATCACATTTGATTGAGTGATGACGGCTCAAGCAGTGGTCAATTCTCAGTCTGTTGGCTTAGTTGCTCTGGTAGAACATTTATATTTTACTTACAAAAGCTCTTTCACTTACTATCTCCTCTGTGTCAGAAACTTAGCCTTGTTACAAAAATAGAGAACAAGTAGAAACATTTCACTGCTCACACAGGAGAGCCAAATATTACATTGGGGTTTTGTTTCTTTTTAAGGACAAAATAAACATTGATTGTAAATGCTTTCATGTTTGCCTTTTGTATTCCACCAGGGCCAAAAAGGTAGACATGAGTGTAATCATAAATCAACAGTAATATCATTAATGACAAATGACGAAATAGTACCTAGTGATCATGCGAGCAGGAAAATCCTATTCTCTTCCCAAGGTCAAACTACTGCCCTTAATATTTAAAATATGAAATGCATTTAAAAAGTCCTAATCCTGGGGCTGGGAAGGTGGCTCAGTGGTAGAGTGCTTTCCTTGCATGAATGAGGCCCTGGGTTTGATTCCTCAGCACCACATAAGCAAAAAAGAAAAAAGCCGGAAGTGGCACTGTGGCTCAAGTGGTAGAGCGCTAGCCTTGAGCTGAAGAGCTGAGGGACAGTGCCCAGATCCAGAGTTCAGGCCCCATGACCGGACCTAAAATAAATAAATAAATAAAAAATAAAAAAAAAAAAAATAAAAAGTCCTAATCCTTTTTAAGATTGTTACTGCTTAACTCTCGGATTTCTATGTGAAATGGCCTATGTACCAAATGAACTTGATCATATTTGAACCTTGCAGTTGCACTTGAGACCCTTACATGAGCTTTCTTTCAAACAAGGGGATGCTGAGGCCTTGATTGTAATGTGTTTATTTTTTTGTATGTATTTTTTATTGTAAAAATATTGTGCATAAGGGTTACAGTTACATGAGTAAGGTAATGAGTACATTTCCTATCAAGAGTTGGTATTACCCTCCTTTGTTTTCCCCCTACCATCCCTTCCCTCCCCACCTTCCCAACTCCTCCCTCTCTCTTCCGCCTCCCCCCTGCAAGTTGTAAAGTTCATTTTCAACATAGTGTCTTGTACATCTCATTGTTACAATGGGTCAACCTGTGTCCTTATTTCAGCATTTTGTTATTTCCCTTCCCCTCCCCAAATTAGAAAAATGTATATACAAGATGCAGGGCCCCGGAATCAAACATAGGATATGTTTAGGACAAGCAGAAAAGCTCAAAAGCTATGTACTATGTTTTTTTTTTTTTAACAGATTTTAAAATGGGGTTCTCTTTTTAGTCATTTATTTACTTATGTAGTGTTGAGTCTTCTCTTTCCTCTCCTGTCATGTTCTTCTCTCTTGGCTATTAAGTACCAGCTCAAGTTTGCTGCAAATATAGATCAGTGATAATGAATATGGCAAACGTACATTAAGTCATTATTCTCACCTTGAGCAAGCACCTTACTTTTGCCAATTTAGTTAAAGTTTGGAACATCTTTTGATGTAGGCTTCACCACATCCATTTTACCTTTCAAACATCTAAGACATTCCAAGGTTAATTAGTTTTCCCAAGGTCATCTTACTACCAAGAGGGAAAGCTTTGACCCCCAGTTCTGTATTATTTCAAAGACCACATAAACTGCCTCCCACTGATATGATTTATGTTGAAATCACAGAAGCAGCTGGACAGGAAAAATTAGAATAGTGATTAATAATAATTCACATCTGAAGAGCATTTTACCATTTGTGGAGTTTTAAGCATATATTATACCATTAAATTAACACCTTAATTTTCTTAAATGTGTAATGCTTTCCCTTTTAGAGAAATTACACATAAATACATGCAAGACTAAGGAATTACTTGTAAATTTTAATATTGGAAGTAACATTCATCTGTATTTTTCATCAATATTTTCAAATATGCTATCTGTATCTTTCCCTTCATGCATATGTGTATAAGTAATGTTGTACATAATGTTTACTTAATAGTTTACTTAATAATTTATCAATAAAGATCAGTAACATTTTAATGTTCATAAAGATGTTTCATGTTATTCCATTTTGGCATTATGCCATAAATTATGCTGTTGATATTTCTGTGTCTCGTGCTTCTTAGAACTTCTATTGCCTCACATCAGTTTACTCTTTAGCTGATAACACATAATGTTTGTAATGCTATCAATAATGGTGGTCTATCTTAGAACATAGTTCTATCGTTGCTAAACCCTCTTCTCAATTAGAGCAAACTCCTGCTGAGTTCCTGACTTGGTCCTCTGGAAGCCAGATGTAATATTCTATCTTGGTTTCTAGGAAAGGTTCATATGTGCTTGTACATTTCTTAGACTACAATTCAATAACTAAATTAATAATCCATGAAATACATTCTTGTAAGTAGAATGTCTCAAAAATTGGGTGGTTTAGTTTACAAATGTTACTTAATCACATTGTTAAGGACATACGGGTTTTTGAAATCTCAGTAAGACTTCATGATTTCGCCAATATCATTGGAGTGCAAATGGTAGTTTCAGGACCTGACCTAGTCCTTCTGATCTTTCACCATACTAAAAGTAATAGATAAATAATTTAATTACACTTTCTAAATTGAAAGAAGAAAAATATGGATTTTTTTCTTATTGAATTATATGATATTCTTAGTTTCAAATTTTAAATGACTTTGAAACGTGGCTATTTCACATTCCAATTCCTCTGCTAATTAGATTTCACTGACATTTAATTGCCTACCTTGAGGATAAAGTTCAAAGTTCTTAATTCAACATTTAAGACACTACTATCTGAATGCAATTTACCATTTTCGAATTTACCACTTATTCATAACTACTTTATTACATGGCACGCTGTGATTCATGTCAGCTGATTTTCTCATTGGTGTCTAGGGTTTCATAGTTTCTCCTTACTCCAGATAGATCTTTAATCTTCTACCACTCAATTATCCACCAAGAAATTATCCCTATATAACATAGTTCATAGTCTAACTCAATGACTATGTGTAGAATGAAGCCTAACCTTAAGAGCCTAGTAGAAATAATTTATTTCCTTAGACTCAGAGAATGTGATACCTCTTAAATTATATATTTAGCTGGTATGCCATTGAATAGGTAGGTCATCAGTGTTTATGAACACATCATGTACACCTTACTGATGTTTTACCACTATTCAGATGCAAAGAATTCTCAAAAATCATTTTGGCTTGCTTGACTATTCTGAGATTTAGGCATGAGGGACAAACAAAAGCAAAGACTCAAAAATGACTATTATTTTATGCATTCAAAACTCATCATTCCCCTTCAAAAAAATCTCTCTATTTTCCTCAGCAATGTCTGAAATCATGAGAGGCATTCAAAACTTACTTTTGATTCTTGTCTTAAATTGTATATGAGAATGTATTATGTCTTTTTTTTCCCTGTTGGTCTGAACTTGGGGCCTGCGCTCTGTCCCTCAGCTCTTCAGCTCAAGGATAGTGCTCTACCACTTGAGTCATCGTGCCACTTCTGGCTTTTTCCGCTTATGTGGTGCTGAGGAATCGAACCCAGGGCCTCGTGCATGCAAGGCAAGCGCTCTACCACTGAGCCACCTTCCCAGCCCCATAACAATGTATTATGGATGATGCTCTCTGTTCCACATAATAAATTAGCACAAGCTTAGTGGATCAAAACTGTGACTTTGTTATATCACAATTTTGGTGGATCATGTGTCCTGACCTGATATGGCTAAATCTTCTTCACGACTATAATAAAATGTCTTCCAGGGCTGGATTCCCATCCAGAGGCTCGAGTACACAAGTATTTACTTTCCAGTTTGTAGAAGATTGTTTTTAGAATCTGTTCCTCTGCCTCTGTAAGATATATGGCAGCTCACAGCTCAAAAGCCAGACATGCAATGAAGGAAGATACTACAGTGGTTCTACTGGTAAGACAGTCTTATTCAACAATGATGATTGGAGTGACATTCATTTCCAACATACTGGATTGGTTAGAAGCAGGTTATAGTAACCACCCACATTCAAGGCTGGGATTGCACATGAATACCAGCAAGTATAGAAAAGCTTACAGGCTGTCTAACTGCAGCTTTCCTTCTAGATCCCATAGACTCATGTTCACTGAAGAAGGTATCTATCCTCTTCCCAGGCTCTTATTTGAATGCTAGTTTACAGTAAAAAACCATGCAATTATACATTAACTTCAATCATATAATTCAAGTTGAGTTGCAGATGAGTCTCCATGAATAAACAGTTCATTTGCTTCTAAGGTACAATTCCTTTCAATCACTGGACATTCAATATCACACAGATAAGTTACCTTTCCCCATATACCCAATATACATGGACACAAGAGACAGAGGAAAACAGATGCATGTAAATTTGGTTAAAAAGGAGGAATGAGAAGTATAGGTCACTAATCTATGGCAGTCCTGAAAGCCAGATGTGTAAATAGTGAAAATTCACCACTTAGCTTTCTAGACTGATACTAATTCTCTGTGGGCCCTTAAATCCATCCTCTGAGTCTCTTTTCATGAAAGGTAGCATGTGTTTGCAGCAGAAAAGCTTTATCAACCCATTTCCTCCAAGTGGAACTTCAGGAGTTTAATAGACTTTTCATTTTGTACCGTCTCTTCTCAGTCCAAGATGGCAATGTTTTTTTTTTTTCCCCTCAAATAATTTTCTCAAGAACCTATGGTTCTCCTGTGGATTTTAATGATGTTCACTTCATTAGACAAAAGCAATATGCCCAGATCTTTTCAAGATAATCGGTTCCCTAATTTGAGTTCCTGTTGAGATAGCTGATGCGCTACGTTGATTGAGAGGGTCTCTCAGACAGACCCTCAATCTTTTGAAAGGATTCCTTGTATAAATGAACACATTGACCTTTTGATCTTTCTAAATTTGTAGCAAAAACTTTCTTTAGACCATGCTTTCTTAATTTTGTCATCTGGTGATGCTGGAATTTTCAAATCACCAGTCCTGGTTTCTTTTTAGTTGATCCGTTCTTCACTCAATTTATCTCTCCATTCTTACCTATTTCTGTAATCAGAAGAAGAAACCAAACAAAACCTTCACTATTTTATTTAGCTCTTTCCACAAATATCTTTATTTCTCATATAAATGTTTTGCTTCCCATGTAACTTGAGGAAATAGTTTTTCTTAGCAATCTACCACACTGCAAAAAGGACCCATCTATCTTCCTTCATTCCTTTAGGATCCATCATTCCAGTATGTACTTCCTTCCTTTCTTCTGAATAACATCTTTGGAGAGCAGACTTTTACTAATAGTCTGCTCAAAGCCATTCCTGTTTTCTCTCTTACGTTCCTCAAAATGCTTTCAGACAGCTGATTCTAAAGAGAATTCTCTAGGCATATGTTTAGCACTGGTGTATGCTTGCCACAAATATATATAATCAGTAAAAGTCCATATTCACTTTTTATGCTATGGAGGAGTTGCTACAAATACAGAGGCTTAAGGAACAACTTTTTGTATCTCATGGTATCGCTAGGTCAGTATTTTCTCAGGGCTCAGCTGGGTCCATGCAAGATCTCAAATGAATTGCCACTCATGTCTGTGTTCTCATCTGAATGTGGAGATCATGGGGCATCTTCCATGGATATTTCAAATGTGTGAAATGAATAAACAAATGATCAATTAGATCATTATGAAAAACTAGGTGAAATATAGGTAAACTTTATGTGATATTGGATGATGAATGACACTTTAAATGTAAGACATGAAAAAAATCTTACTAAAATAAACTATATGTGGCTAGGTAAAAATATCTAAAAATTCTTATTGTAAAACTGATGAAAAGTTACGAAAATAGTGCAGTAATTAACTTCAGCAAATAACAAAATGCATACAGGGTGATAAAAAGTAGTAGATATTCAATATGCAAATGCAAACCCCGAAAGAGGTAATATAAATAGCTAGTAAATATTTATGTGTTTCTCTTTATTTATTTTAAAATAAAAATAATGAAGTATTCTAGTATCTAATAAAATTCAAAATGCTCAAAACTAGTAAAGAGATGGCAATTAGATAATTGTGCAGAAGAAAAGAGTGGGAAATTAGTATTACCATTTTGAAAGACACTCAGTAATCTGTTTTCAAAGACTCATTATTAGCCATATTGTTTTTCCTAATAATTCCTCATCCTGCCCATTATAATAAAATAACCAGCAATGCAGAAAAAGATTTCTATCCAACAATGTTCTTTGAAGCACTGATCATCATAATAAGGCATTTGAAAATAACTTTAACATCCATCATAGGGGAGATTGTTGAGTAAATTATAGAATATCTATAGGATAGAGTATTGTGTAGTCATTAAAATGACATTTAAGATGAATACTTAATGATGTGGAGAGATTCTTAAGTTAAAAAAACAGTATAGAAAATTACTTATCGCATGGAACTAATATGTCAAAAAATGTATCATTAGGAAGAAATGCATGAAGCTATTAGCAATCATTGTCTTCAGAATTTGGAGTTGGCCCTGTTGTATACTTGCTCTCAACAAAGAACTAATTGTCTTATTTTGGAGCTTTATCAAAGTGTCTCCATTATACAGACTCTTTCACATGTATAATAAGGCAAAATGTTAATGTTGAGGAAGCATCAGAGCCTGAAATGGCCTTAATTAAAGTTAGTTTGGGGTACTCCTGGAAGTCACTTTATGAAAGTGATGTAAATGGAGAAAAAATTGACTTCAAGTCTAGTAATTGTTCTTGGTCAAGACCTTAGCAAGCCAAGGTAGAGACAGGAAGAGGTCAGGACATTTTCTTATCTGAAACACAGATACCTTGGCTTTACTTCAGTGAAATCGATATCTGGCTTCTGTAATGGAGAGCATGAAATCCCTGTGGCAATATGTTATAGTAACTATAGGAAATTAATACACATGGCCAAGAGAAGGGCAAACTGACTATATAGAATTTTTGTTTTAGAAGGAGAGCTGAGATAACGTGCCACATAAGAGGACATGGAAACAGAGGTTTGAGAGGAAGCGAGGAAAGAGTCATCTAAAGGAAGAGCCCATTAGAGAGAGGAACTCATATGAGAAGTTAGGTGGGAGTGGGCTTGATATGTTTGGTGAACTGCAAAGAGGTCAGCCTGATAGAAGGAGAGAGAGGTAGGAACAGAAAGACAAGAGAGGAGATAGACGAGGGAGTGAGAATTGGGTCATGCTTAGATCACGTAGGACCTGGAACTTCATTCTTTTTTTTTTTTTTCGTATATATTTTTTTACTGTAAAAATGCTGTACAGAGGGGTTACAGTTACATGAGTAAGGTAATGAGTACATTTCCTATCAAGCATTGTTACCTCCTCCTTTGTTTTCCCCTACCATCCCTTCCCACCCCACCTCTCCTACTCCTCCCTCCCACTTCCTGAAGTTGTAAAGTTCATTTTCAACATAGTGTCTTGTACATCTCATTGTTACAATGGGTATCCTTATTTCAGCATTTTGTTATTTCCTTTCCCCTCCCCAAATTAGAAAAAAGTACATACAAGATGCAGGGCACCTGAATCAAATACAGTAAAAACGGGTTATACCAAGGTGAAGAACATACAAAAGAAACAAAAAAAAATCACATGGTACATTATAGATACATTAAAAACAACAGCAAGAAAGATAAAACCACTTATGTCCCTATCTTTGGATTCATTTCGCCTAGCATCATCTTATGTGGTCATATGTACATAGCTTTTGACCTTTTCTGCTTGTCCTACACATGTACTAGTTATTGCAAATAAGGGAAACCATGGGACCTATGTTTCTTTGAGCCTGACTTACTTTCCTTAATAGAATTTTTTCCAAGTCTTTTCATTTCCTAACAAATGGGGTGATGTCATTCTTTCTGATGGAGGCATAGAATTCTTATATATATATAAATATACATACATACATACCTTGAAGCCCTCTGGCTCTACCAGCTCTACAGGTAGGCCATCTGCCTCAGGCCAGTAGTCCATACATTTTGTATAATTTTCTACTCAGTAGAACTTGAGGAAATGCTGGAAATACCTTTCATTACCTTGAGGTGAAAGAGGTGAGGAGACAGCCTTTCTAGTCCTGCTCTAGCATGGATAATCTGCAAGCACACATGAGTTAACATCCAATGGGAGGACTCTCTTCCTTTGGCTTAACTTTGGCATGTCAATGTCCTAAATTATCTCTACTAATCTATGTTCTGGCTTTTATTATCTTTGGAAGGCCCCAGAAATGATATCAGTCTGGGTCCTACCCCAGATAGTCTTGAAAGACCAGATTTTTCAGTAAAGAAACACCCACAGCTGTATTCTCTGTTTAATCATTGATATGAACTCCATTGTGTGACCAGTTGGCTTGGATTTTTCTTTTTCTTTTAAATTTAATTTTCTTTCTGAACTTCAAAAGGTTGTGCAAGAGGGTCATGGACAAGTCCATCTAAGCATCCAATACTCTGTTGGAGTCCACTCTTTCCATCCTTCTCCCTGTCCCATCTGTTCCCTCTTCCCAGACTCATCCATCTCCATTTCCTTAGCAAATCTCATGTCTTAAACTTTAGAAGATCAAGAGGCATGTCTCTGTGCATGTTGTCTTCCTCATTCTACCTAATTCATAGCCTTATGTGGATTAACTTACCAATACATAAGTGTTGAATTTGGTGTTGGTTGGAGAGGGAGAAAGGATTAAGTTATGTTGTGGAATAAATATATACTGTATTAATAAAATGTCTACTATCTTTTAGGAGAATCACTGCACAACTTTAGGGTGTAGGAATTCAACACATACTGGATGTTAGCATTGCAGAAGTTGAACACCCACCTGTGTTTTCCTCTACATATGTTCTTAGGAGAGAGTTCTGTGGGTTTTGGTTTTTTTTGTGTGTGAGGCAGCTGTAAGGGTAGCCTTTTCAATTTGAGCATCAGAGCTGAGTCATTGGCACTAAAAAATCTCAGAAGTATGTTAGTATTAACTCTTGCTCTACACCCACTTCTTCCCACCCAACAACGTTACAGAGAACATTTAGATCTTGATTTCTAGGAGGAAATATATGCTTCTTATGCCATCAACACAGAATGCAGTATTGCCTTGGGTAAACGTTTCAATTCACTTATTCATTACCTGCTTTAACTTACAAAGCTTTGAGGGATATATATAAATATATATATATATATATATATATATATTTGAAGGATATATATACATATTATATACACATATATATGTATATATCTCAGCTGTATAAAGTATAAAGTAAAGGCTAAAAATATAAGTACAAATGTGTGGTGCAGAATAGAATGTAATAAGAAGAATTCGAGAATCACAGTGGCGTGAGGAATCAGGATAACCTTTTCAGTGGTAATTAATCTATTTTTAACACACTTCTTTTTATTTAGGTTCCCTGAAGTTTTTTCTGTAGTTTTCTGCTCAGTTGCTTAGATGCATAATGAGAAGGCCCACTCTTAACTAATATTTACGTTTTGTATTATGTTACCTTCCAAAGAGACAAAGAGACCCTCTTCTAAGAGAGTGTTGCATCTTGCTTTGGTGATAAATCTATGTATTTCATAGAGTGCAGGGATTTATTTTTATCATAGAATGAGAGAATAGTTTTCAGGGGAGAATCAGAGTAGTTCAGAAGAAAAATAAAAAAAATGGAAACATTTCAAGCAGGAGGACAACTTTTTAAAGGCTCACATTGTGAAAAGGAATGACCATGGCCAAACCACCTTACGCTGCTTTTCACTTTAAAGTATGAGAACAGGGGCATATCTCAGAGGACATTTAGTTCAACCTTTTTCATTTTAAAGATGACAGAACTGAGACCCAGAGAGGTTAAGTGATTTGTCCATGGTCACACAGTCAGCAAGGTATGATTCAAAACTGCATTTCAGGTTTTCTGAATCCTGGTCTTGGCTCTTTGTTCTACTTCTCATTGCTGCCTTCATCTGGCAATCCCTTTGAGAAGAAGAGATCCAGGTGCTTCTGCAATATTGTACAGGGAGTTTGGAGTTGCTAAGAACACTGGCAAAACCTCTAGAAAGTGTGGCTAACTTTGATACAGTTTTGTAAGAAAGCAGTACTCGATAGTCAATCCAGTGAGCAGGAAGAGAACCATAAGGGCGTGTTAAATTGAGGTCTAAGGTTTTTAATTTTTAAATTTAATTTGATTGCCAATGTGATGTACAGAGGGTCAATAAGTTCTAGGAAGGTTAATCTCCAACCGTGAGTTCAGGCAACAACATTCTTGGAGGAACGATATACCTGCAGGAAGGCTCTGGGAAGGAATAAATATCATATTAGACTGTCAGAAGTCTGAGAATGTGGCAGGACCAAATCTAAACTCAGGATGGAGCTCAGATATCCGGCGTAATAATTTTTGAGAAAGAAAGATTAAGGGGCAAGGAATTACTCCTGTTAAATGGGTTAGTATGCATTCAGCCATCTTTCTAGGCAGGCTTTAAGTGTGGTTAAGGTAGCTGTTTCTTCTGCTCATCAGGAATGAGTATTTAAGGGGTTGACATAGAGCATGCAAAGGGAGCTCTAAAATCCTACTAAAAGAGGCCAGGGAAGTTAAATGTAGACATTGTAGGTGAATTAATGCTTTGCCAGGAGAAGCACTTGCCTCTAAGACACATATCACCCGGTCAAAATTACCTCAAGCCATATGCATACTTACATTTCACTTCATAAAAAGTCTGAAGTCTGAACAGGCATCGGTGGCTCACTCCTGTAATCCAAGGTACTCAAGAGGCTGAGATCTGAGAATTGCGGTTCAAAGCCAGTCTGGGCAGGAAAGAAAGTACGTGAGACTCCAATAAACCACTCAGAAAACTGGAAGTGGTGCTGTGGCTCAAGTGGTAGAGCGCTAGCCTTGAGCTGAAGAGCTGAGGGACAGTGCCCAGGCCCAGAGTTCAAGCCCCACACTGATAAAAAAAAAAAAAAAAAGTCTGAAGTCTGGTTGTTTTGGCGAGTCACGATGTAATTGCTCAGTCATAACCATCCTACTGTTCCTAGTCTATTGGTGACCTCTTGCAATATGACACTTACTGGTCCAAACATCAAATCTTTATCATCAAAAAATTGTCTTTCTCAAGGGCTTCTATTAAGGAGTTTCCTTCACATTTCACTTTCTAGAGCTGGGTGATATGACATACTCACATCAATTACTTGTTAATATCAACAGGTTTCCCATAATTGACTCACACGATTCATAACTCATCTCCTAGGGATACACAGATTTTTCTCTTTCACAACTTGTTTCCCTGAGTATGGATGAGCGGAGAGCTAATAGCCACACTTACTGAACAGACTTAACATTTCTTAAAGACTTTGGGCCAGTAAAAATAGTGCTAGATATGCACCAAGTTTTCCTAGAGTTTAACTCAACCATACCTTGACATGAGAAATAAAGTCCTTGATGCCAATTTCTTAAAGGTCCATTTTCAAGTCCAGAAGTATCCTCTGTGACTTAATGCAGTAATAAAATGCTGAAGTACTTCAAATGATGAGATAAACCAGACATTGACCTATTTTCTTTTTGTTTTAGACAGTGATAGGAGAGACAAATAACTTTTGCAGTGTTAAAGTCTTGACATTTTAGGATTGCTTGTAATCTTAGCTTCCTCGATTAACTATATTATAAAGCCTCAACTAAGAAGATTATGAACTTGGTGATAATTACACTGTGAATTATTTTAGAGTTACCTCCTCTGTAGATGCTGCAAATGACTAAAGTAGTCCAACATGTTGCCTGCCCTATGTAAGAGGTTGTGA
The DNA here is from genome assembly GCF_019054845.1 of Dipodomys spectabilis. Classification (NCBI taxonomy): domain Eukaryota; kingdom Metazoa; phylum Chordata; class Mammalia; order Rodentia; family Heteromyidae; genus Dipodomys; species Dipodomys spectabilis. The sequence continues at coordinate 13,537,788 of NW_024870834.1, read as the reverse complement.
GTCAAGAAGAGATCATCAGGCTGGGAAGGTGGCTCAGTGGTAGAGTGCTTGACTTGCATGCATGAGGCCCTGGGTTCGATTCCTGAACACCACATAAGCAGAAAAAGCCGGAAGTGGTGCTGTGGCTCAAGTGGTAGAGCGCTAGCCTTGAGCTGAAGAGCTGAGGGACAGTGCCCAGGCCCAGAGTTCAGGCCCCACGACCGGATCTCCCTCTTCCCCCCCAAAAAAGAAGAGATCATCTTTCTGGTTCAGAGCCAATGATCAGGACCTGTAGAGCCATACTACATTCTACTGAGCAATGGAGGTGGTGGCTGAAGTGGTAGAGGACCGGCTTTCAGTGAAAAGCTAAGGGAGAATGCCTTGACCTTGTGTGCAAACTCTAGTACCTGCACAAAGAACCAACAAGTACAATGTTGAAGACTATGAATGGTGATATAGCAACAGAGATTGTTTCTAACTTGTGAGAACAAAGCTACCATCTCATCTCTTTTCACATCACTGTGAACAATTTCAGCTTCCTTCAATAGTATTGTTTTTTTTCTGAAATAATAAAAGATAAAAGATGAAATTGTCACTCATAACAAATAATTATGTTGTCAGAAACATAATCCACAAGTGTAGGTAGTTGCATAAGCCCTCACATTCCTGTATCCTTGCCCTAGAACTTATCTAAGTAGCATTTTGAAAGTTGGGTATTCAGTACAATAGCTGTAGCTATTTTTGTGTGGGAAGGCAAAAATTTTTTAGGGAAAATATGTCCAATTTAGCCAGATGCAACCAGCAGGAAATGTAACTAAACTCATACTAAGCAATCTGGATTTGAGGCCCTCCTTGCATACTCTCTTGCTGTGTGACCTGGGGGAATGGGACAGTCTCTCTTGATTCCCTTTTAGCATCTGTTTACAGAAAGATTAGAGGGTTTTGAAAAGAGTGTTACAGAGGCCAAAAGCAAAGGTCTGCAGGGACATCTAAAGGGTCTGACTAACAAAGCTTCCACCAGAGTTGGTCTACCTTTATCTGTTCTGTACATCCTGTTTCAGGGGGAAACAAATAAAAATAGTGTCAGCTGTATGGAACAGTTGTATTATTTGATCTATGGATTTCACTTCTACATATTTATACAAAGGAATTGGAAAATGAACTCAAAAGACACCACTTTCATTCTAGCATTGTACACAGAAGCCAGAAGGTGAAAACAACCCCAGAGTATCTAGAAACAAGTGAAATGATAAACAAAATGTGATTTATGTATACAACAGAACATAAATATAAAAAGGAATGAAATTCTGATACACATACACACATACAACTTGACTATATGAATCTAAGAGGAAAAGAATAGCTGTTTTAGTAGTTCACCATAGTTGGCCCAGTATCCCATGGATTTCATCTTAGTGGATTCACCTAATTACAGATTTGAAATATTTGAAAAAATTCTGCACATACACACTTTTGGGGTAGTCCTAATTCCTTGAATAATATAGCATTAAAAACTATGAACATTCCATTCACATTATTTTGAGTACCATAAATAATTTAGAGATATTTAAGGCATGTAGGAGGACATGGGTAAAGGCAAACACTATGCCACTTTATATAAGAGAGTTGAACATCTGTATGTTTTGGTATCCTTATAAGTTCCTCAATATCATCGACATCCCTTATTGATAGTGAAGGATAACTTTTTTCTGCATGCAGAATAGGTAAATCTCACAGAGACTGAAAGTAGATGAGAAATGATCAGAGCATAGTGAAGAAGAGAGGTGAGTAGTTATTGTTTGGTGAGTACTGAATGTCTGGAATAATAGGAAAGTTTTAGGACTAGATACTTATGATGGTTATCTAATGTGGATGTTACTTATGTCACCGACTCATAGATTAATATGATAAAAATGGCAAGCTCTAATTGTCTCTAATTTAATGCAGCTATTACTTTTTGCATCTAAGAAGCAAGTGGATTTTCAATGTTTTCACTGCAAAGATATGATACATAGGTGAAATGATGGGTATTTTAGCTTTATTTTGTTATTCCACAATATATACATGTCTTGAAACATTGTATTGTGTCCCATAAATATATACATATAGCTGCCAACTAAAATAAAACCTCAAAGGGGTATATGTCAACAAAGATACAGAAACTATTATGTCTATTTCGCTTACCAGCCGACAGGACTCAAAAGATGGACTAACTCTTCCAGAATTTGCATTCATTAGACACAGTGGTAGTTCTACCAAATCAAGCAAACTATATTATTAGATTAATATTATTCCCCCTGGGTCTCAGAAGCAGAGCTATGCTCTATGTGTTGTATCACTAATTCCGCTTCTTGGCCTAGTAGCAGATTCAGTATTAAACGCTTGGGAGACAGCATACCTTTCTAAATCTAAGTCATTAAGTTCTACTGTGGTATCTCTGAGTTCCGAAGATTCAGTGTGAGAAATGGTGATGGATTGAGAGAGCCATGAGATACTTTGAAGCTTACTTTCTTCCTTCTTATATGAGAAATGCACCTTTCCTGATGGTTGGCAGGATTACAATGTTTTATGCAATGTCTGATATTGCTACAGGTTTTCTTGAAGAAAAAAAAAAGTCCTTACCTCTGATTTTGTTAAACAATAGTGATTATGATTCATATTCTTCAAAGAAGCATAGGGGGTCTTTCATCTTTTACTCAGTGTATGGCTAACATGTGTGACATTTGTGTGAGTCTGTATGTGGGAAACCTAGAATATTTTCCCTCCACACCCTTTCTCTAGGCCTTATGTTCAGAATCTGTCCATTGACAGGCTGATGAGAAATGTTTCTTTTTATGAGGCTGATTAGAACAGGGAACAGTCTGAAAAACTCATGTTTGTGTTTTTTTCTCTTTTCTGAGCTTTCCCATATGATGTGGCTCACCACTGTCTAACCCTTCATTGTCTTGTGTCTCAGAAAAGAGACACTTTTAGAGACTGACTTGAAGCAATGCCAAATGGGCCATCCAAAGTTTTACATTCTTATATTAATTTGGAACATTTGCATGGCATGAACACTTTATCACTTTCCACTTACAAAACTATACAGTGTAACATGGAATGGCTATTTTTTCTTGTATCTTGTGAAATAATATACTATGTTATGATATGAAAATGCGTCCTATTTCTGTTAAATAATTGACAAAGAAAAAATAGCAATGCTGACATGCTGTTTAAGGAAAATGTTAGGACATAAGTGATCTGTGAAAGAATTTACCAAATCTAAAAGTTTTTTTCTTCACATCCCAGTTTTGTTGAATTATGACCCCATCGGGCGAGTATGCCCTTTTCTTCTTGATTTTACTAAATTCAGTGTATATTATTAAAGATTAGACTTATCTAAATTCCTAAGAAGTTCTAGGCTCCATTTATAAAACACAGAGTGCCTGTTTCCAAATTGCCGTTATCAAAGAATTTTATAGAAACACCATGGTGAATTAAACTGGCCAATCTTCAATGCATTTGATTGTGTGTGTGTATGTGAGTGTGTGTGTGTATGTGAGTGTGTGTGAATAAAAATAGCCTTTTAATGCCAAGTCCTTTCAACACTGCATATGCCTTATCTCATTTGTTACACCTCAGCTAGAGCTAGAGGAGACATTAGAGAAATTAGAAGATGGCATATTGAGTTACATGTGCATGCCAGCTGGGTTGTTTCTCCTTTAAAGAGATGGAACCAAGAGCAAAGATGAAGATCACTTTTGATTATGATGACATTAACAATAGGTACAAAATTTCAGGTGCCTGTTGTGCAGTAAGAACCTTCTGGAGCTGTCTACTCTATACCTCAAAAAATGATCATGCAGCCGGGCACTAGTGGCTCACGCCTGTATTCCTAGCTACTCAGGAAGCTGAGATCTGAGGATAAAAGTTTGAAGCTAGCTCAGGCACAAAGGCCATGTGACTCTTATCTCCAATTAGCCAGCAAAAAAGCCAAAGTGGAGCTGTGGCTCAAGTGATGCCTAGCCTTGAGCAAAAAAGCTTAGGAACAGTGCCCAGTCCCTGAGTTCAAGCTCAATATTGGCGCTCTCTCTCTCTCTCTCTCTCTCTCTCTCTCTCTTTCTCTCTCTCTCTCTCTCTTTCTCTCTTTCCCTCCCTCCATTCCTACCTCCCTTCCTCTTGTTTTTATATTAATTTGGTGATCAGTGTGTTACCAAAGGCTAATTTTTATCAACAGTGAGCTAGATAATGAATGTTTTGGTCATGGTTTCATTTCAATACATTCAATATGGTTCACTTTCTTTGGTTCATTTACATAAAAATCCAAGGAGATACAAATGCTTTGTATATGGAGATAATAATGTGGTAGCAGCTTATTGTCTAAATACTTTACAATCTTGGTCTTTGGAATTTTTCTCCTTCCTTCCTTCCTTCCTTCCTTCCTTCCTTCCTTCCTTCCTTCCTTCCTTCCTTCCTTCCTTCCTTCCTTCCTTCCTTCCTTTTCCTTGTTTGCTTGCTTGCTTGTTTTGTTGGTCCTGGAGCTTGGGCGCTGTCCCTTAGCTTTCAGCTCTACCACTTTGAGCCACAGCCCCACTCCTGGTTTTCTGGTGGTTAATTAGAAAGGCGTGTGGGAGGTGGGGGAGGGAAGGGATAGTGGGACAACAAGGGAAGGGGTAACAATGATTGACAAGTAATGTACTCATTGCCTTACTCATGTAACTGTGACCCCTCTGTACAACATCTTCACAATAAAATAAAAAGACAAAAAATAAAAAATAAATAAATATAAAAAAGAAAACACACATACGTCTAAAAAGTAAAGCAAAAAAAAAAAAAAAAAGAGTCTCAGGTACTTTCCTGCCCATGCTGGCTTTGGACTGTGATCTGTGATCCTTAGATCTCAGCCTCCTGAGTAGCTAGGATTACAGGTGTGAGCCATCAGCGCCCAGCTGGAAACTTGCCTGAATCAGTCTTTGTGTTAGCACAGTGGCAGACAGGGAAAATTCTTAGTGGGGCTTTTGCTTCCAATTTGAAGTGTCTTCATTAGAGATTAACTATGGCCGCCAAGCAGTGAAAGTCATCATGTTAGAACCACTCACATAGGAAAAAATTGGGTCTAATTTTTGGCTATGTCACTTCCAGTATTTCCATGAGAGTCTCTACCTTCTCAACTCATCTTGCTTCCATGCCAGTCTATGTTTTCCAATTGCATCAGAGTTTCCAATTCAAAATCGATACCATTCCTTTCTAAATCACATCTCATCCTGGCCTCTCTGGGTTGTGTCAAAGGAACTCGTTTCTTAGGGACCACATAATACATTGTTGCAAACTTGCTTGTCTCAAAAAAAATGTGTTATCTTCTAGTTCTGCAAGGGAGGACTCTGAACTGAAGGTGTGGGCAGCCCTCTTTCTTAATACTCTAAGAGAAGATGCTTTTTTGTTTCTTCCTAGTTTTCTGGTCATTGTCAGAAATCCTGGTGTTCCTTGTCTTGTTATAGTGTATATAGTGCTAGCTCTGAATATTCTTTTTTTTTAAATTGTAAAGGTCTTGATGTACAGAGGGGTTACAGTTACATAAGTCAGGTAATGAGTAACTTTCCTTTTGAACCGTGTCACATACTCCCTTGTTCTCTGCCAGTTTTTTCCCCTCCTGTCTCTTCTTCTCCTCACATTGTGGAGTTCATTTCCAACATAATGTCTAGTGAATATCATTGCAGAATTGGTTCACTCTTTGTCCCACTATTTCTGTGCTTTGCTTCCCCAAATCATATATATATATATACATATATATATGACATATATATGATATTTATATATATGACAAAGGGTACAGAAATCAAATACAGCGACAAAAGGGAATAAATCAAATTAAAAAAGAAAAAAAGAACCACAATAATAATTAGAATGCACCTATAAATCTACAAGAAAGCCTAATGAATATCTCTATGCATCTTCTTCTTTTTGCTTATGTGGTGCTGAGGAATCGAACCCAGGGCCTCGAGCATGCAAGGCAAGTGCTCTACCACTGAGCCACCTTCCCAGCCCTTCTCTATGCATCTTCTTTAGCACAGAATCTTATTGAAAGGAATAGATAGCAGTTTTACAAGGTTGTGTTTTATAGTAATTTTCTACAACCCTGTCTATGTGGAAATGACTTGTATAACAATTAAATGGTGATTTCTTTTGGCAAAACCATGTCCTTTAGCATCACAATGAAAAGACAAACTCACAAACCCCTTTTACATTTTACTCATCTCTATTTGATTGGTTAAATTTGTTGTATAACATTCTTTCACACTAGTCATTACAATGATGATTTTACCTATTACATTCTAGTTATTATAATCATGATTAATTTCTAGTCACATCAAGATGATATTGAGTGTTTGAAGCCCTGTGTAAAAATCAGTGCCTTGTGCAACTCTCATAGATTGCCTGGCACTTATGGTTAGCATCAGAACTAAGATTTCTGATCCTCATTCTCCATCCTGTGTCAATCCCCTTCTCAACTACCCGAGCAAAAGAGAAAGCTTGGAATTTCTCAAATGGCAGTGAATACAAAAATATTTACTATTCCTCTTTTGATCTTGTTTCTTCTTTTATGGTGACTATGAATTTTTCTGCTATGGAAATTTTTAAAAATGTATTTCAAATTACATGAGTGTTTTATTCTGGGCATATATTGCCCTTTCTGCTACCTTCCTGGTTCTTGGAAGAAATGTACCTTAGTGCTTTTACTTATTTATTTTTAGAATTCCTGCTTATTGCACTATAGGCTGCAAAGAAAATTAAAAGGAAACAAGAAATGCACATTCATTTGAGAAAGTTTCTAATCAATTTTATGCTAAATTAACCTAGGATGTGTATGAACACTGGTATAATTTATATAATAGTGCACACGGAAACCAACAGATGTTCTTTAGTGGAACAATTTGTCATTCAAATTGCTAAGTGTTGAAATAACACTGGCTACAATAATTCTGATATAGAGACACAGTGCAATGGATATAATACATTTCAGTATCTGTTCAGCCTTTGCATTAATACACAGATACATCTAATCTCGCTGTCTCTGGCCTTGTTCCTGTCCCTGTCCCTTCCTTCCTCCTTTCCTCTTTTTCTTGCTTGCTCTCTCTTACTGGAATTACAGGACTACAGTATTTATTTGCTACAACTTTTACTTAGCAGACCAGTGATGCAACATGGAGACATTGGGATGAATTTTAAACAGTAGAATTTCCTCTGTTTTTCTGCTATTTGATATTTGCTCCTTTTCTGGGGTTTCATGAATATGCAGAGTGTGTGTCAAAGGATAGAGGTGGAAGGATTTTAATCAGAACAAAATACATGTTGGAAAAAGAAAATCATTATAAAAATGCAGTAGAATATTATTCCATATGGAAAATAAAGGAGGTCTTGCCATTTACAAACACATATACAACATGTATAAACCCAGAGCACACTCTATTGGGAAATACACCAGTTCAAGAAGGATGGGTACTAAATGATTAAACTTTGATGAGCTATGTAAAATAATCAAACTCATATAACCAGAAAATAGAATTTTTTGTATGAGAAATAATTTCTCGGAATCTAAGACACAACATAGTACTTACAATTAATGATATGGCATTATGCACTTCAGAATATGTCAAGAGGTAAATCTTATGTTGTGTTTATATGAACACACATACAGACACACAGACACACAGAGAATAATGTAAATTGCTGATATGGAGATATGGTTATGATGGTACTATCATAGATGTATACTAATATTGACACACACACACTGAGATACAGACTTTGAATCTGTGAAATGTTTTAACCTATTAATTGCATGCCAATAATTCATAGAAAAACCATGCATATTTTTATTATGATTGTTTCATATATTTCACATTTTGAGATAACATTTTTATTCTATAAAGAACTCCTAGTTTAGAACCCTCAAATATGTATTTTAATGTTTTTGTTTCTTTCATGCATGTGTTTCTAATGCATTTATAAGATTATTTCTTTGTTGCTTTGTATGTCCCTCCCCCACAGTGTAACCCCCGCTTTCACTATATTTGATGTCAGTATAACATGTGGAGGAGACGGGGACAAACAAGTCGTTTAAGGATTCAGGTGGACCTGTTGCAACAATGAGAAGTACAAAATGTCATGTCAAAACCAGCTTTACAATGTCGGTGTGGGGGGGGGGGAGGGGGGGTATGATTGGGTGAGGGGGAGGGGGGAGGCTGGGAAGGGAGGTGAAGGGTAAACAAAGGAGGAGGCTGCAATGCTTGGTAAGAAATGTATGCATTATCCTGCCCATGTAATTGTAACCCCTCTGTACAGTATGTTCTCAAATAAAATAAAATTAAATTAAAAAAAAAAAGAACTCCTAGTTTAATACACAATACAGAGGACACATGTACTGTATTACACATTTGTTCCTGTGAATGTTAATCATTACTTGATTTCCTTTGAATCAGTTGCTTTAATACATTAAATAGGTTTTTGAGTCATCAGAAAAGCAAAGGAATACATGTAACAAAATGTTTAAGAACTGTCAACTACAAGTTTCAGTCCTTCCATCTTATTTGAGAGGCATATGTACCTGGAGTGTTGAGAAGTTGCAACACAGTAATTCAAGAGCTACAGTAAGCTGTGTCCTGTGGTCTAGCTGATTCTGTGAGGTCTAGGATAAGATCGCCTTCTTTACTTTCTCCTTCTTTATCTCCAGGATAAAGATCCAGGATCACTTCATCCTCCAAACTTATCCTGTATTTTAATTTGCTACACATGTACTCAGTCTCTTATGTCAATTTATCACCCAGAATCAATATGATAACACAAATATTGGTTGAAGACTTGACTATAGTATAATATAACATTCTATAGTATAAATAACACTCTGTAGTATTGAGATACTGGTCTGCATGATACAGTACATGAGCAGACATAATGTCCAATAGCTAGTGCTTAATAGCTACAGTTCATGGCTCAAGGAGCCAAAGGATACAAGGGGAATTTTAACTCCCAGAAAGACGTTGGGTTGGAAATTTGCACATTTTATCCCATAAGACATCTATTCCAAAAGATATTTTCAGTTCTCAGAAAGAAACTTTTTTTTTTTTTTTTAAAATCAGAGGTCAATATAGATACTTTGCAATGAGCTCGAAACTGGAATTGGTTTCTTCAAGCTTGTCATCCTAATGGACCATCAAGCAAAGGAAGATCCTACTTAGCTAATGAAGTAATTATAACTGATGCTGGGAAACAGGACTTTTGCTACAAAGAGGAGATGCATATGATGACCCCGAGGATTCATTTGGCCACTCTTTGGTTCATCCATTGCCAATGAAAATGGCAAAGAGGCAACCACATTTCATTATGGTCCAACAAAGGCAAAGGGACTATTGGCTCAAATCTCCATTCAGAAAAGTGGGAATAGAGTAGACATTGAATAAAGGAAAGAAAAAGAAAGAAAACAGAAAACCAGAAAAGTTACATTTCGAAGGGAAAACTTTTACCACTTCTTTTTGGGGCTAACCAGGGGCATACTATATGAAAAGCACATATTTTCAGAGTACATATTTGCAGAGTACATGCGCATTTTCTGTCAGGAGGAGCCTGACATCAATGATGATGTCTTAAATTCTGTTTGCATTTCTGTGCTGATATTTTGAAGTGATACGTGGGGATGAGTACTCCCTGAATTCCTGCTCCTTTGTTCATTGGCGTTTTTATTTCTACTCATGCCAAGTGTACTTGAACTTGAAAGCAATAAATAATAAATAAGTAAAGTAAAATAGGCATTTGACCAGAACATAAACTCATGGTAACAATCATTGATAACTGAATTATCTCGTTGCTCTACAAAGTAGGTTTTAAATGGTTTCTTCAGGGTTACAGCAAAGGTAAATTAGCCAGCCTACTTTTTTAGTCATTTTCAGAGACATTTATCTCATTTTAAAAACTCTATTTCATGCAAGCTGTATTTGTATTAACATTTCAATAAATCATAGTGCAAAAGTACAAGGTTTCGTGTAGTCTGTGTTTTCTTGTTTATCCCATGAATGTGGACATAAGTTCCACTTCTGCCATTTTCTGCGGAAATAATGTGAGCAAGTTAATTTTATAAATTTCATTCTTTTATGTTTAAAAAAGAATGGCTCTAATGAGAAGAAAGAGCAAGAGAAGATAACATTCTGAAAGAATGGATGTCCTTGGGCAAGTAAAAAATCTTCCTATGCTAATTTTCTGATCTGAGAAATTCGTATAACAATGCCTAACTCATAGAGTTGTTGTGAGGGCTAAGTTAATTAAGGAGCACAGGCAAAGCACTTAGAACTGTGTCAAGCCTTCAGTTGTCTTCATTTGGCACTGAACAATGTGACAGTATTTTGTCTGTTTTATCTTCCCCCAACTATGAGGTGTTATTCTTGTGACCCATGTTACACATAAGCAGATGGAAGCCTGAGAAGATTAAATTACATGCCTAAAAGTACAGAGACAGCAAGTGGTAAAGTCAGATCTTTGTCGTCTTTATTTTTGTCCTCATCATCCTCTCCTCTACCACCTCCTCCTCCTCCACCACTTCCTCCTCCACTCCTCCTAGTCAGCATCGTCCTCCTCTTCTCCTTTTCCTCCTCCCCCTCCTCACACTCCTTTCCCTTCCCCTTCCCTCTCTCCTTCTCCCTCCCCCTCCCCCTTCTTTTTCTAAGTAATTGTACAAAGGGTTTCAATTCAACATGTAAGTTTATGAATACAATACATTTTGATGACGTCAGATTTCCAACACAGACTTTCCTGGGTCTTTACTCATTATATTATCTCCCTACTTAGCACCTGCCTAATTTTCTGTGACTGCTTTAAAAGCTGTAGGCAAGAATTAGCGCAAAGTTATTTGGTATATTGTATACTATTGCACACATATTTGAATATTAATAACTGTACATTAAGCAGAAAATAGTGTAATTGTTTCATGTTTACTCTTTACCAATCCTCCAACTGTCATTTTTAATGGTCAAGCTAATGTTTGAGGAAATCCATATCACTATCACTTGAAACTAAGTATTTAGTTTCTCTGCAGTATTTGCCTACTTTTATTTTTTGTATGAGTTTGTTCCTTTTGTCATTCTAGAGTGAGCTTAGATATTGTCCAAAGAGAATTGGGTAAGATTCTAGTGTTAAAAAGTTGTATGGGATAAGCAAGGAAATGGAAACAGGATATTGGCAGGATAAATCCTGGTCCAGGAACTGATCAGGATATTGGCAGGAAGCTCAGGAAGCCTATGGATGTATTTAGGCTCTTTCCTGACAAATGGATGTTAAGGCCACAGAAATAAGAACCCATTTCCTGGGCTGGGCAATTGAGTTTATTTATCTCTACTGCCCATAGTTGATCCTAGTAAAATCTTCAACTCACACATTTGCAAAACATACCAGTGTGTTGAAGGTATAACATTTGAAATCTCTCCTTATTAAAAAATTTACTCGCCTGTTGCCTCTCAGGCCATGAGAGGATAACTCCTGAGTCTTTAGGTGTTCACTTGCAGCACAGTGGCCCTTACAGGCCCTACCTCATTGGGCTGTCATAGAGACTGAATGAACATGAGAAAAGCTGAGATGGTTCATGACTAACGAAGCTGTCATGTACATATCTTTCAGTCAGGCTTCCATTCTCTGAGAAATTTTATCTCCTGGGTGTATCTCCTGTGAGTTATGCAAGCATTCTTTGCAGTATGACATCATGGTCTTCTATCCTCTTTTCCTGGCTTGGAACCTGCTTCCAGATCCTTTACAGCCATTGGGGCCACTGCAGTCTTAGTGGACTGCAGTCCACTGAGTCTGTGATAGGTCTGCAGAGTATCTGGTGCATTGAGGAGACAGCATCTCCCTCCGTTGGCTTGCTTCTGGAACCCCAGTGTTCTGGCAGCAAGTTGATGGTCTCATTTCTCAGAATTTTACAAGTAGACATAGATCTTCTAGGCAGTTTAGTTTACAGTGTTCCCCCTGGAGGGAGGGAGGGGAGGAGCAGTTCATGGGGGCTGCTCTGGAACAAATGAATGGATGAAGGATGACATTCTGTCTTCAGTGTTGCTTCCCTCTTTCCCTGTCAGGTTTATCTTTTCTTCAAATAAGTGCTTTCCTGGAAAACTTTCCCTTTCCTCCTGCAACACAGACTTCGGATGTGGCCCTCCCACATGCCTCCAGATGTTCCTTCATAGCGTTAGTGATGAAGGCTTAGCATTGAGATGAGTCCAAAGTTCCAACCACTTTCTGCAGTATTTAGAATAGCAACAAAGAGAGCATTATGTATGCCAGAGGAGCTGTGTTTGAATATTTGCAAATACTTTATTCCTTTAAATTCTGGAGTTTGCCTTTAGAACTTAGGGCATTGATATTTCTTGATAGAAGTTTTCTTTCAATAGTAGAAAAATTTTCCCTCCCTCCTTCCCTTCCTTTTCCCTTCCCTCTCTTCTCCTTCCTCTTTTCCTTTGTCCCTTCTTCCCCTCCCTCCTCCCTTCTCTCCTTGTTCCTCCCTCCCTCCCTCCCTCCCTCCCTTTTTCCTTCCTTCCTCCCTTCCTTCCTCCCTTCCTTCCCTCCTTCCTTCCCTCCTTCCTTCCCTCCTTCCTTCCCTCCTTCCTTCCCTCCCTCCCTCCCTCCTTCCTTCCTTCCTTCCTTCCTTCCTTCCTTGCTTCCTTCCTTCCGAGTTTGCAATCAAGGTCTTGTGCTTGTTCTACCTCTAGAGCCATGCTTCCAGTCCTTTTCAGTTCAAGTTATTTTTTTCAAACTCATACCCTCCTACTTTATTCCTGGTCTAGTCTTGGACTAGTGATTGTCCTACCTATGTAGGTGGCATTATGGATATGAACCACTACTTCGAGCTCATTTGTTGAGATGGAGTCTTGCTAACTTTTCTCTGGGCCTTCTACAATCTATACTTCCTAAGTAGCTTGGGTAATAGGTGTGAGACTGTGCACCCAGCCTGTTAGTTATGTTTCTTTAGATTTTCTCTAAACAGTGGAAGATCATGCTTCTCATTCTCCTTTAAGTTATAGTTTAGTTTATAGTTTGTTTAGTTTCCCATTCTCTTTTGAGAGTTGAGATCATTGAATGGTATTGATAGCTGCATAGAAAAGTAGTGAATCTTTTTGCATTTTTTGGTATAAGTAGTTCCAATTGGTTGAGTTTCTTAGTTGTTCCACATTTGTAGAGGAAACAAAGGAATATTTCTCTATACTTTTTCAAATTTGTACAGTTGGAACAAATGTCAACATGTGAATAATTTATCTTTAATGTACTATGCAAAATAAAAGGTAAAAACATCAGGCCATCAGGAATGTAACAAGCAATAAACATTTCCTTATGTCTTTGAATCTTGCTGTTTCTTTCACAGCAGGGCTGGCACATATTCGTGCTCAATATCTAGTAAGAAATATCATCTCTGTTTTCTTATACTGAATAACTTCTAGTCTCCCAGTGCCTTTGGTTATATTACCTTCGTTATTGTTATCTGCTTCGGTAAACTACAATGATACAACTAAGTTGATGATAAAGCTATTACATTCTTAGAACTTTTTATTTTCTCAAGTTTATGCAACTGACAATATGAAGAAATGAGTCTGTTTTTAATAACACACAAGAAAGCCAACTCAATTCACTTATTAAGTGATATATTAGCATTATTTTGTTCAGCATAAGCCATATATAAAACTACCATACTGTAATTTTCCCTAGATAAGGGGAGGTTTAGAAACTTGTAGATTTAAATCTCTTAAACCTGAGATAGCTAAATTTATACTCAAAACCTCAAACTTCATATTCCAGTAAGCAATGAATCTTATGTTACAAAGATTTAGTAGTACCTCCTACAACAAAAAGACTCATGTGGAGGATTTTCATTTTCTTAAAAAAAGAAATAGGCATTCTAACTCCAAGCCTTCCTTGACTTGGCTAACTCCAACACAGCTTTCTAGGTATAGCTTGATCTCATATTTCATACAGAGACTTCTTCTGACCTATTATGTCAGGTATCTTAATTACTTGTGAGTTCAATAGTACTGCTTACCTCTTGTACAGTTTCACACACACACACACACACACACGCGCGCGCGCGCGCGCACACACACACACACACACACACACACACACACACACCCCTATAACTTGGGTACATAATTTTCTTTTTAGAACAATTGCCCCCCCCAAAGATCACAGCTAAGACACAGATAAAGATAAAGATCGAGATAAGATACAGGAAAATACTGACTGGAAAGAACTGGAGAGCCAGTAAAACTCAGGCAGATTCTGGAAGTTGAAAGTATGAAAGAAGAGCTAGAGAGCAGGATGAGAGTGTTATCTTTGGGGTTTCATCCTGAGGATAGTCCAATGTCAGCCAGGTCCATATGGGCTCAGGAAGATCCTTGAACAGACACAAGGAGCTCTTTGGGTTATTGCTGTGGTACAAGTTTGAGTTACATGGTGTAGACATTTAAAATAATATATATATATATATATATATAGTGTATAATATATATTTCAATTGGTATGTTTCATTATGTGTAAATTTGACTTTCAAAAGCTAAAAGAGTAACATCGTAGCATCTGACTCCTACTTGCTTGAGGCAGCTCAGCCTCCGCATTGTGTTCCTCTGCTGACCGAATAAGGCAAACGAGCAGTATATTTATCTTGAGTTCGATTTAATTTGGCATGTTTGTTTTTCATCTCTACTGACCTCATGCAGTTGACTAGACACTAGCAAAATTTATGGAAAATTATGTGAATAAAATAATGCATCTGTATAATCATGAAAATAACAGGCTAATGAGAATTTCAATATTGTACATAGCGCAGGTCATGTAACAATATGTTAGAGTGTGCATTTTATTAGAATGCCTTGTTGCCCTTTACCAACTGGGTGGTATAAGTAGGAGCTTAACACATGTTGTGTCAAAGGACACATAATATATAGTGTCTGTAATAACATTGCATGGTAAATATTATCCTTTTTTAGCTGACCAAGCAGAAGGTAAAGGAAGTCAAAGATTTATGATTATATGGCAGCCATGATACTGGTAGGAAGTAGTTCTTCAGATATAGTGAATCTAATGATGACCTACACGTGGAGGTCTGGTTAGGGGAAAGGGAATACTAAAGGAATGATGACATACCCCATAGTAACCTCAGGAACCATTGTAACCCCATAGATTGGGAGGTACCAAAGGAGGGTATAGTGTTATTAGCCATTGCTGAAATTTGGAAGAGGACAAGCAGAGTGTTGGGGGTTCTCATGATATAGTCTTGCAGAGATTGCTATTACCAGTAATATGGTATAAAGGAAGGGAAATTATACTCAGCCTATTTCATTTCTTCCCTTCTTATCTCCTGCAGCTATTCTCATTCAATCAGCCTGCTAGACCTCAGAATTCAAAGGGAGTTATTGAGACAGCTTCTCAGGCTATTGAGTTAACTGAGAAGAGTGGAGAATGGAAGAGGGTAGGGAGTGGGAACTAATTGGAAATTAACTAGTTCTAGTAGTCACATCAATATTGGATCCTATGCCCTTGTGTCTTACGGATTCATGCTCTTTCTCAGTATCACACTGGCTCTCATTTTAAACGCAAGGATTTTAACAGCTACCATGAGTTTTATTATGGTTGGAGACTTGTTGAAGTAGGCACTTTCAACTTCTCTCTTAGCAGTCAGAGGTGATTCTGTAGCTTCTGAGTTTACATGGGGAGTAGAAGATGTGAATGAAATACCATCACTTAGCTTAGTTCTTGGATCATTAGCTCAGAAACCCCCAACCATCAAATTCAGCACACACTTGTCCCTAGGTTAGTGAAATCTTTTAGGACTTTCATATCAATGCAACCGAGTTACTAATTAAATACCATAAGGCTTACTGATGGATGGTTACTTTTTAATGTGACATTTTAGAGCATAGAAAAGGCAGGGACTCAGATAATTGTTCTCTCGCTAGCCAAGGAAAGGACTAGGGTGCAGGGTTTGACTTCATTATTTCCAGCCCAGCAGGTCTTTTAGAGATATCTTTTAGAACTGTCAGCCCCATCCAATTGTATAGGCAGCATGAAACACAAAATTTTCCTTGTAAAATGTGGTTGAAATTGCAGAACAAAGGAATTATTCTTTCCTAAGTGTTAAACATCTTAACTAATCTCACAGAGTTTCTATATCTTGTATGAAAAGTGGAAGAGTTATAGTGTTCCTTTCTAATGATGCTGGTGAGATTTAATGAGGCAACAAGCAGTATCTGGAAAAAAGAAAACACATAATAAATTTTAGCTAGCATCATCATTATTACAACATTTCTTTAGTATTATATTGATGAGTCTACTAATAATTCCTCCACATCCTCTGTTTGAAGGGCTATATAACCAGTTCAAGACTGGCTGACATGAAATCCTCAGCAATTGGCTTAAAGGAGGGATATGTTAGCTTTCTATGGCTGACATAGCTCTTCAGCACAAATTGGATGGGTTAGTGCAATAAGAACTTATTTTCTAACAGTTCCTGAAACCAGAGAGGTGTAAAGTCAAATTGTAGGCAGGGCTAGTTTTTTCTTCTAAGGGAGAACCTGTCTTTGATTCTCTTCTACCTTCTGGTAGTTACTGGAAGTCCTTGGTGTTTCTTAGCTTGTAGATATACTTGAGGTCTCTGTCTAAATGTTCAGTTCATAGCATCTTCTCTATATCTTTTTCTCATAGGGACATATGTCATTAGAGTTACAAATCATCTAGTGATACTTTGCATCCTCTGGAAACCTTTTACTTAATTATATCTGCAAAGGCACATTATAGTCATGGGCTCTTGGCTGACCGTTTCTTTTGGGGATTACCACGCAACCCACTAGGGATGGGCACCTAATCCAAGCAGGACCTACTTGTAGTTGTCCAATTTATCTTGTCAAGAGAGCCTATGTCAAAAGCAAGGAAACATAAGGTAGGAATAAATGATAAGGCAAGAGGGAAAGAGAAAAAAAATGAGAGGGGAAGAAGGCATGAGGGATGGAGGGAGGAATTCAGGAGGGAAAGGGAGAGAGAGAGAGAGACTTACATAGTTAACTATATACCCAGTTCATCCCTAGGTCAATTTTTCCTGTAGACTTCTCATTTCTACAAGCCAACCATTAAAAAACATGGTGTGTGTGCATGCATGTGCTGCTTAGGCTAATTTAAGATGGGTTTAGGCTAATTTAAGATGAGATGTCATTACTCATACCTGAGAGAATTGCAAACATGACAACTAGTAATACTATCAGATTATATATAGCTCATCACTCTTCCAGTCTTTATAGAAAAGGGAGGAGAAGTTGTGAGGAAGGACCTCCTGTTATCACTTTAGCTGAAGTTAAACTTGGAGAAGACACTAACCGTCTTCTCTGAGTTGCTTAGAGCCTCTTGAAATACCATGTAGTGTTCTCTCTGTGAAATATGAATAACGTATTATCATTCTTTTATAATCTTAGAGCAGACCTATGTGAGAGATGGCATTGTCCTTATTAATAGCTGAGAAAAACAAGGCTCAAGAGTATGTCCTGGCCAGGCACTGGTGGCTCATGCCTGTAATCCCAGCTACTCAGGAGGCTGAGATCTAAGGATCATAGTTCAAAGCCAGCCTGGGCAAGAAAAGCTGTGAAACTCTTATTTCTAATAAACCACTTAGAAAACCAGGAGTGGCACTGTGGCTCAAGTGGTAGAGCACTAGCCTTGAGCTGAAGAGTTGAGGGACAGCGCCCAGGCCCAGAGTTCAAGCCCACAACCGACAAAAAAAGTATGTTCTGTCATAATGTGGAGTTATGTCAGGCAGCAACTATATTTCTTTTCTTTTCTTCTCTCTTCCTTTTTTGGTGGCAGTGAGGTTTGAACTTGGGGCTTCCATGCTTGCAAGGTAGGCCCTCTACCATTTGAGCCAGACCTTCAACTCCTTTTTTTCCTTTGGTTATTTTCAAGACAGGTCTTGTTTTTTTTTTTTTTTGCTCAGGCCAGCCAGGACTTTGATACTTCTTTTTTTTTTTATTGTGAAAATACTGTACAGAGGGATTACAATTACATGGGCAAGATAACGAGTACATTTCTTATCAAACTTGCCTCCTTCTCCTTTGTTTCCCCTTCCCATCCCTTCCCATACCTCCCCCACCCACCCAATCCTTCCCTCCCGCACCCCCCACCAAAGTTATAAAGTTCAGTTCTCGACGTAACGACTTATACATCTCATTGTTGCAATGGGTCCAACTGTATCCCTATTTAAACGATTTGTTTTTTCCCTTCCCTTCCACAAATTATACCGACATCAAATACAGTGAAAGCAGGGGTTATACCATGGGGGAGGCAACAAAGAAATCATCTTATAAATATGTTAGAAACAATCGCATGAAAGAAAAAATATTTGAATACTTATCTTGGGGTTCATTTCCCTAACATCAACTTATCTGACCTTTTCTGCTTGACTCAGACAAGTATTGACATTTCCCTCTGTAGTTGGAATAACTGCATGCACTAGCATGTATAACTTTACTGGTTGAGATGGACTTTGGAGATCTTGTGCATATTTTTCCTCCTCTGTCCTGGACTCCCGTTGCTCATAATCTCAGCCTTCCACATAGGTCCAGCAGATTAAGATAAGGTCTTGCAATATTTTTGCCCTGGATAGCCTCAACCCACGACCCTCTTGATCTCTACCTACCAAGTAGCTAGGATTATAGATCCAAGTCTATGGTGCCCTCCTTGCAATAATATTTCTGTATTACTGTATCTCAAGGATATTTTCCAGAGAGTGGCTTAGTATAAAAATAGTTCTCAAGGTGTGTGCCTTAGGAAACATTGTCAGCATCATCTTGGTGACTAATTAGCTTTGTAAATTATGTATATTTTGTAAATTATGTATATATTGAGCTCTGAAGAGATTCTGATGCATTGAAGTTTATTTAAATTTACAAAGAGTGGAAAAATAGTGAAAATGTTGAACAGAAAGTTGGAGGTCTTTTTAACAACAAAAATATTTAGCTTAAGGCCTATAATTTCACAAGCTGTAATATGACTTCTACCAGAGAGGAACAAAGAATGTCTAAAATTAACTCTTCTCCCTTCTGTGCTCCTAGATAACTGCTATCTAAGCTACTCCTTTGGGGCATCAAGTTTAGAACTACTCTTG
The DNA here is from genome assembly GCF_019054845.1 of Dipodomys spectabilis. Taxonomy (NCBI): domain Eukaryota; kingdom Metazoa; phylum Chordata; class Mammalia; order Rodentia; family Heteromyidae; genus Dipodomys; species Dipodomys spectabilis. The sequence goes on along the minus strand of NW_024870834.1, from coordinate 13,518,659 downwards.
ACATACCAATAGACATAAATACAGGAATGACTTCCTGCCTTCCAAAGAACAGAAAGCTCCCATTTCTGTACCGATGGTACTGAGCTCTGTTCCTGGTATCAGCCTGTCCTGAAAGAACCAAATTTTGCCAGGGGAAAAAAAATCATTTTTTCACACCATTTAGGCCATTGCTTACCTAATGGGACATATAATGTGATGAAATTGCCACCTGGTGGTTCAGATATGGGACAGTTCCCAGGAGCTTAATTACACAGGCGGTTATTTAATACTTTAACTGTACCCACTCCAAAGGCATGCCTGTGGAGCTAGTTAATGTTATGACAAGCTACAGATTGGAACTGGGATTTTTGACACGTTTTAAATGGCAGAAAAATGAATTGATACATTTGGGGGAAATAAAGCACAGCCACTTGATTTTAGGGCAAAAGTTAGTATAGGTTTTGTTAAGGTATACAACAGATAACACAAAATGTTACTGAGGGTGGTGAGTAACAACTGATAATGTAAAATTTTGGTCAATGTATTTGTGAACAGAATATTTTGTTTTCTGAATGTAATAGCCCATGTATAAATAAAGTAAGATGGGTGGAGAGTTAACTTTCTCTTTGACATTTTAAAAATGTTTTTTTTTTTTCTTGGAAAAACCAGGATAATTTTTTCAATTTTTTTTATTGTGATTAAGTGGTTACATAATTCCCCAAATTTCACAGTATTGTGGGATAGTTATGCTTCGTTAAAGTCACAAACACGTTCTAACTTTCATGGGGCAAATTGTCTATCATGGTCTATAACATTGATGAGTTCTATGAGCTTTGCGATACAGTTAGTTCTTCCACATTGGGTGGTATGTACATTTCTTTTGTTTTTCATAGCATCAGCTGTTCCCTCTTTCCCGCTTGTTTCCTCCCTCCCATCACTGCCATCGAGCTGGATAATTTTGACATTTTGCATACAACACCATGCTGTGGAGTTTTGAAGCATTCTGCTAGTCAGGATTGATAAGAGTTAGCTGCAAAAACAAATTAACCTTGAATTATCAGTGACTTCGTAAGACCCAAAACTGTACAGGCTAATATTTACTTAATTCTAAATGTGCACCACCATCAATTGGAAGCTCTCATCCACATAGTTGTTGATGGCCTCACATCACACCCATGGAATTTTTGTCCTGTTATTAGTAGTGGTTGTCAGTTATTACTGTAGTCATATTAGCTAAAATTTGTAGAGAACTTTCTGAAGAGTGTCTTGTTTATATATATACATGTACATGTATATATATATATATATGTACATGAATATAAATAAAAATTTAACCATTTGTAAATATATCAGTCCTTTTTTGGACTGATAATGAAAATGTAAGGCTCCACACTTCCCCACCCCAATGCAAGTATTTGCTACTTAGGAAACGTCTGTCCAGTCATGATATCTGTACATCCTAATGTTATTGAATTCATATATGCTTGCTCTAGAATTTTGCAGTCCACTTTTTAAAAAATGATAATGGGATTTGAACTTGAGATCCTGTGCTTGCTAGAGAGGCTCTTTATCACTTGATCCAGTCTAGTAACCCTTTTAGCATTAGTTTTTGAGATAGTGTCTTGCTTTATAACCATTCTAGCCCATGCTCTCATCTTATTATTTGTGCTTTCCTTTGTAGCTTGGATGATGGGTAAATCAAGCCATAAGTTAAGATGAACTCTTGTACACTTTCTTTCCCAGGCTGGCCTTGAACCACAATATTCTTTCTCCACCTCCCAAGTAGCTGGAATTCAGATTTGAACTACTGTGCCTGATACTGCAATTTACTCTGAGATTAGACAGATGACAAATAACTATGCTTAGACAAATGTAAATGTTCTACTATAAAATACATTTAAAATTAAATAATGATTGCACACATACACGATTTGTTTTGTTTTCTTTTTTTTGCAAGGCCAATAGGCTAGAGAACTTTGCATTCTGCCACCTGTCTTCCAGAGGCCACTTTTGAAGGAGTGAGATAATCTTTGAAAAGGAAGAAGCTAAAGGAAATACTTAAAAAATTGCCATTTAAGTAACTGAAGGCCTTTCTAAACCCATTACTGATTATCGTCAAACTTTAATGACTTCCACACAAGCTATTTCCCTTCTCCCCTGTCTGTGTCAGTTACTGATTGGCAAGTAGCTTGTGCACTCTAAGCCCTTCTCTTCCTGCAAAGTATTTGGCATTAACCACCCTGCCTATCATATGCAGAAAGGGGGAAGTAGACCATGGGGTGTTTATTTCAGACAATTGCTGATTTCATTTGGACTGGATAGCTTCCTTTGCTTGATGAGGAGGCACAGTTCCAGAAAGATATAAGACTGTTGAAAAGAGTCCAGAAAAATCAAAGAAAATATGGTTTGTGGCAGGTTGGATGTATTGAGTTCACAGGAACTGTCAGAGGCCAAGTATATAATAAATGTGAGTGAATGCCATATGATGGCATTTGTGGTAGGTATAAACACCTAGGAAAAATGGGGAACAGAGGAGAGAAGATTTTTAGAGAGTATGGCTGGGAGCAATTAGGAGACAGGAAGCTCTCTCTTGACTGAACTCCAAGTATGTATTTGTCTACATACATCGTTCTTTTGGAATTAGTAATTTTTACTACTTAGAATTTTTCTTATTGTCTTATTTTACTATCTAGCCTTTTACCAATATTGTCTTATTCGTCTTACTTCCACAAAATCACTAAATCACTGGCAAGAACCCATAGTTATTGTTCTTTTTCTCGCTAGGGATGAAGAAATCACAGGGTTCTGATGCTAGTTATGTATTCACGACTAGTATGAACTAAGAAAAGCTATTTGATTTCCTCCAGTTTTCATTTTCTTTTGCAAAATGGGGCTAATGACACCTCATGGTAGAGTTTTAGGGAAGTTTAATGATATTGAAAGTTCTTGTCTATTTTAAGTAAGATGTAAATGTCAGTTATTACCTTTCATTCTCACAGTGAGTGATTCAATATATATCATATAGTGAATATAATATCACACTAGTGGCACATATACCCGTAGCATATATACAATATAGCATAAATCTATAAGCATGTACACCATGTATTTGGAAATGGTCTATAAATAGGTAGCCTATTTATATATTATAAGCATCTATAATATGTCACAAATTGTTAAGATGTTATTACATTTATTATATACTACATGTCAATGTACATATTTAATACATATTTGGAGGGAGGTCCTAGATAAATTCACCAGGCCTATACTCCAAACTCATGGTCTAAGAATTGCCTGTGTGTTGATGACTGAATAGTTCATTTGGTTTTTTTCATTTGTCTCAGGAAAGCACAAAATTATCCAAAGCTCAAAAAGGTCAAGTTGAACACACAGCCTCTGGGAACTAGCTTTCTCTAATGGGGAAGGGTACTACTACCAGCTTATAATATGACCTTGTGTGTATTTTTCATTTCCAATCTCCACTCTTAGGAAATCTTTCCTAGTTGATTGCAGAATCTGAACTGAGAGGACCATCAGACAGAAGTAATCCCTTTTAAGCTCTCTGCAGACTTGCGAACTACTTTTTCCCTGTTAAGTGCTCTCTGTTCTGTGAGGGGAATGAAGATGCAGAGAGACGGAGGGTAGGTAGCTGGTTTGCATGCGGTGCGGACAAGCAGATCAATCAGACTCACAGGCGAAGTGTCTTAATCAGAGGCCTGTGGTTCACTGCGGTGGTGCTTGAGTGCTACCTCCTTGCCAGTGGCATCTTCTGTTTAGAGATGCTATTGATTGCTCCTCTCCCCTTCTCTTCTGGGAGAGTTTCCGGCTGCAAGGCGGTGTCAGGAGAAGGGCAAGGAGAAGAGTGTTTTGTTAACAGTGCATGGGATTTGGATCAAGGCTGTAATTTCCCAAGCAGCAGATGCAGTAGCACTCAATGCAGACTCTTCAGACTGGTGATGAGTGGGGATATCGGAGACAGGAGCGATGAGCCGAGGATGCCACAGGAAGGGTAGGGGAGAGTGGATCAGAAGTGGATACGGGTTAGACAAGACAGCGGGCAGTGCTCTAACAGAGGTCATGCTGAGTGCATTAACTCTGCCTGGAAAAAAATGGAAAAAATCACACACAGGAAAGAATTACTGTTTCAAGTATTCTTTTCCTGGAGAAATCTAAAACCTGGAAATCAGGCAGGGACTAAGGATATAGAATAGATCTATTTATGGACTCTGGATATCAATCAATATTTCTATATGGAGATAAGTGAGTATAAACCTTCAGAAACTAAGACTTTACCCAGAAGAGGCTATTTCAATTATGAAATCGGCGTGAGAAATATAGAATTTAATTATTCCTGATTCAGAATTTGCTATGAGGATGAATAATTGAACACAATCAAGGCAGGTTTTCTTCAAGCTAGAGAAGTCGTGCTGGGGGCGAGACACAGTGGGAGGGAGACAAACTAATCTGAAATTACAAATGAGGAGATGACATAATTTTGTATATTGAATGGTTATAAAAAAACAGAAGTGATTCTTTATTGCCTGATTGTCATTAAGTGGTTCAGAGGAAGATATATACAATGAGACAAATTTAAACTTCAAAGGCTCTAATGTAGAAAGCAAAGAGAGAGAAAAATGAAAAGGATTTTCAACATAGACAAACATGGGTTCACATTGTAGGTCAAATACATATTATGTTACTCTGGTTGGATTCCTCATTTTTCTGAAAGTCATTTCCGTAGGTAATACGGACATAATATATATGCTCATTAGTCTCCCCCTACTCCAATTCCAAAGTCTGCAATTATTCTCTTCTCTTTGCCTTGCTCTGTGCTGAAGAGATTGTCCCCTACCCCTTCCCTGTGAATGCATTTTCTGACTTTGGCCTGAGATCAGCTCAAGGAGGAAGAATCAGTGTAGTGAAAAGTATATAGGTCCTTGTTCCTCACTCATCTCTGGTTTGGCTAGCTACCTCTAGAAGCAGCTTTGTTTTGCCACCACAGCGCTCCTGTTGGATGGACCAGCCTCCATGCTTCCTCTTTCTGTAAGTTTCTCATAACTTTGTCTTCTTCTCCTTGCCCACCACTCAGGAGTCAGGTAGAAACCTCATCATCACTAATCACTGAACATCTCACATCCATTGTGTTAAACCTGTCCATTGCTCATTAAACTTGAACCTTAGTGGTGAATACTCTTTTGTATTGGAACTCTGACTGATGGCTAAAGCTTGTAGAATTCCTAAGAAAATGTCAAAATGATCAGACCAAAAATTACAGAAAGGTCTATGCACTCACAGCTTTAAAAGTCCAGTAGGGTTTTATTCCCAGAGTCTTTAAGCTTGCCTTGGTAGGCTGAATAATGGATACCTACAACCTAGGACAAAGGAGGTCTAAGAGATGTGATTAAGTTACAGATCTTTAAATGAAGGAGATTATTCTGGATTATCTGGGTGAGCTTTAGACACCTTTACCTGTCCTTATAAGAATCTGGCTGCAGGAGATCTGAGACAGACAAAGGCAACATGACCACTTCCTCACATGCTATGCTACATCTCTGGCTTCAAAGGGCAGGAAGGGACCAAGGTTAGCAAATACCAGGAATGAAGCAGCAGAATCTAGAGAAAAGGTGAGGAACTAGGTTCTTTGTCTGAAGCCCTCTGGAAGGAGTATAACCCCAAATACACTTTGATTTGGGCAATGTTGGACTTATGACGTCTAGAATTATAAAAGAATGAGTATATGTGACTTTTCAGTCCCCAGATTTCTACTTAGTTATTACAGAATCCACAGGGAACTTTCAGTAAATATATCATGGTTTAGAATTTACCTTTCGGGTTGCAGATTCAGAAGTTACCACACCCCTTTTAGGAACCAAGATTTAAATTGATGCATAAAATCTTTTTTTTTGTTTGTTTGCCTTACTTACTTTTTGTTATTTTTTATTGTGAAAATATTGTACAGAGGGGTTACAATTACATGGACAAGATAATGAGTACATTTCTTTTTTTTTTTTTTGGTTGGCTGTGGGGCTTGAACTTTGGGCCTGGGCGCTGTCGCTCTTCAGCTCAAGGCGAGCTCTCTACCACTTGAGCTACAGCGCCACTTCCGGTTTTCTGGTGGTTTATTGGAGATAGGAGTCTCACGGTCTCTCCTGCCTGGGCTGGCTTTGAACCGCGATCCTCAGATCTCAGCCTCCTGAGTAGCTAGGATTACAGGCGTGAGCCACCAGCGCCCGGCCTAATGAGTACATTTCTTATCAAGCATGGCAGCCTTCTCCTTTGTTTACCCTTCACATCCCTTCCCAGCCCCCCCCCTTCCCATCCAATCCTCCCCCACCACCAAAGTTGTAAAGTTCGTTTTCGACATGACAACTTGTACTTCTCATTGTTGCAACGGGTCCACCTGTATCCTTATTTAAATGACTTGTTTTTCCCCTTCCCCTCCACAAATTATACCAACATCAAATACAGTGAAAGCAGGGGTTATACTGTGGGGGAGGGACATACAAAGCAACAAAGAAATAATCTTATAAATGCGTTAGAAACAAATGCATGAAAGAAAAAAAAACATTTAAATACATATCTTAGGGTTCATTTTCCTAACATCACCTTATCTGACCTTTTCTGCTTGACTCAGACATATACTAGATATTGCAAGGGAAACCATGGGACCTATGTTTCTTTGGGCTTGGCTTACTTCACTTAATATAATTTTTTCCAAGTCTTTCCATTTCCTAACAAATGGAGCAATGTCATTCTTTCTGATGGAGGCATAGAATTCCATTGTGTATATATACCACATTTTCTTGATCCATTCATCTACTGAGGGGCATCTGGGCTGGTTCCATATCTTAGCTATGGTAAATAATGCTGCAATAAACATAGTTGTGCTGGTAGCTTTAGTGTGGTCTCGTTTGTAAACATTTGGGTAAATGCCCAAAAGTGAGATTGCTGGGTCATAGGGGAGCTCTATGTGGAGTTTTTTGAGGAACCTCCATACTACTTTCCAAAGTGGTTGAACAAATTTACACTCCCACCAACAATGTAGTAAGGTTCCCTTCTGTCCACATCCCCTCCAGCATCTGTTGTTATTAGAGTTCTTGATTTTTGCCATTCTAACTGGGGTGAGGCAGTATCTCAATGTTGTTTTGATTTGATGCATAAAATCTTAATAAGGATTCATTAATTCCTCCTAGAGATGTAACTTTTGTGTTGACCAGAAGACCTGTCAGTCCGACCAGTCCTTCTTCTCCCTATAGGCAGATGGGCCTGGGAAAGCAGTAGGTAACCAGACTGCCCCTCTATTGATTTACAATGAAAAATTTAATTCTGTCACATAGGTGAGAATCTTCAACATTTCCACATGCAGCCTGTTCTTAACCTGCCAGCAGATAAATCTGGAATGATACATCATAACTGAAGGTTGTTTGTGGAACATTGACTCTGAACAAGGGCAGTTAGATTAATTACCTGCTGAATGGAACAGAACTGGATAATCGTTAGACATGCTTTTGGGACTAGAGCACTTTAAGGTCCTTTGACTGAAATCCTGTTTCTCCCTTCTTTCTATGGAATGTCTTACCAATGGGACCAAGATAGTTGTGTGTTCTTTGGAAGAATCACTTTCTCTAGTCAATACTTTCATTGAAACAGAAAAATCAACTCCCGTGATTCTCTATCTTATGTGGGTGATCATGTCTATAGAACCCCAAGATAAGAATTCAAGTGTTTTTTGTCTTTCATGCAATTGTTTCTAACATATTTATAAGATGATTTCTATGTTGCTTTGTATGTCCCATCTGTTGGGATATTTTTGTTTTTTTTTAAAAACTCTAAGTAGAATCATGTTTTGCTGGCATAAAATCATTTATTTCTCTAAAGTCTCATTGTGTATCTCATTATATATGGCTATCACCATGAATGGATAGATTAATGTCATAATAATTGCAGCACTCAGGTGGTTGAATTCAAGAGTGTTAATTCCAGCCCAGGCAATGTGTTAAAACCCATCTGGAGACAGCAACAAGAACAAAAGGAAACACCACTAACAGACATAGTTTCCATCGCTTACAATTATGGCAGAGGAATGCACCATAACAAATCTTGTCTCATGTGAAGTAATGTATATTTCATGACTAAGCTCTATTCATATAATGAGCAGTGAATGCATGTCCTTTCTCATGTCCAGGTCCTTCTTAGTGTCTGCTGTGTGCTGTGTGTCAGAAGTTTGAAATTCAGAACAGGAACCTCAGAACCTGTCATCTTTTGACAATCTCAAATATCCTAGCGACCAGAAAACCCAGCATTTAGAGCCCTGTTTCTTTGTTCTTTTGATGAAACATATATATTGTTCATGAAAGAAATCTCTCTCTTTTTTATTTCACTCTGATCTAGCTACACAGTTACTTTCAGGCAGAGGCAAGACTTCATTATTCCAGAGACTTATGAAATTCTCAATAGGCAAACACATCTTTCAAACACAATGTCTCCATTTCACATGTTGATGTATTTGAGAGTGAAAATTTAATGATAAATATATTTTGTTTAACTCAAAAGGTTTATAAATCAGATCACATATAATATTGATTTTTTACTGATTTACATTATAATTTCTGAAATACACTCTCACCAAATCAAACCTTAGAGAAAGCAGTCATCCTTAAGAGTGTAAAAACTTAAAAGTATATAATTAATCAAAATACCAGAAAATTCATAATAATGTGTTCTTACAGTGTCGTATATTATACTATGTGTAGCACCCACTATAGCAAAATAAAATGAGCTCATATTTCCAAATAAAACAAGTTTAGATTTAAATTTTAGTTCAGCATTATACTCTTCAGCTATAAATAAGGTTGATAAATTAAACTATATAGGTTAGTCATCTGGTTCATAAGTAGGTATTAGTTAATATTGATATCAGTTGCTTTATTAGTAATGATACATATAGACTCAATAAACTATTGAACCAAACAATTGAGATTAGAGAATGCTCTTTTTGGAAACATAGACTTAGGGAAATATACAAAAATATATTTTACAGTTTTAAATGGGATTGTTTCCTGTACCTATTTTACTATCTTAACAGGCTTTCTTTTTTTAGAAAATATTTTATTGTTACTGTAGAGGTGATAGAAAGAGGGGTTACAGTTATATATGTCAGGTAATGAGTACTTTTTTAAATCATGTGACCTCTTTCCTCTGTCTCTCTGTTTCTCAAAGTTTTTCCCTCTTGTCCCCACCCACAAGTTATGTAGTTGATTTACACATAGTGTCTAGTGAGTACCACTTCTGCATTTATTTATCCCTTGTCCCACCTTTTCTGTGTCCCTTCTTGCCCTCCCCAAAGCAAACTAACAGACAAGACAAAGGGAAAAGACAATAAAAACAGCAGCAGCAACAACAAAAATCTGTTGTTTCTATTTCGTTTTTTTTTTTTTTGGGTCCAGTCGTGGGGCCTGAACTCTGGGCCTGGGCACTGTCCTTCAGCTCTTCAGCTCAAGGCTAGCGGTCTACCATTTGAGCCACAGCAACATTTCTGGCTTTTTTTTGGCTTATGTGGTGCTGAGGAATCGAACCCAGGGCCTCATGCATGCAAGGCAAGCGCTCTACCACCTTCCCAGCCCCTGTTGTTCCTATTTCTTGGAGCTCATTTCATAAAATGTGAATATAGCTATTGAGCCTTTGTGATTCTCTCCTTTGGTCTCACTGTGTGACTGTCTAGAGACCTGTATAATTTATCATGTCCCAGCGTATTTTTTAAAAAAACCATCCATTGTGTTTAGTTGTAGATTTATAGGCACATTTTAGTTACCATAAATGAGGGAAACCATGCAACCTATGTTACTTTGAGTCTGGCTTAGTTGGCTTAATATAAATTTTTCCAAGTTTTTCTATTTCTTTATGAATGGTACATTATCATTCTTTCTGATGGGAAAATAGAATTCCATTGTATATATATACCTTATCTTCTGGATCCATTCATTCACTGAGGGGCATCTGGGTTGATTCCATATCTTGGCTATTGTAAACAATGATACAATAAACATGGTTGTGCTGGTAGCTTTTGTGTGGCATGCTTGTGTTCTATTGGATAAATGCTCCAGAGTGGAACTGCTGGGTAATAGGGAAGCTCTAGGTATACAGACTAAAATCTTTTGAGAAATCTCTATACTGCTTTCCAGAGTGCTTGAAAAAGTTTACATTCCCCCCAACAGTGTAGAAGAGTTCTCTTTTTGCCACATCCCCCCAGCATTTGTTATTTAGTTTTCTTGCTAATCGCTATTCTTACTGGGGTGAAGGAAGCATAGCGTTCGAGAAATATCAATACCAAACTTTAAACTTTATTACGAAGCCATAGTAGTAAAAACAGCTTGGTTCTGGCACAAAATTAGGCTGGAGGACTACTGGAACAGAATAGAAAACCCAGAAATGAACGTATAAGCAGATGGATAAGCACCTAATATTTGATAAGGGAGTCAAAAACAGGCTAGAAGAAAGACAGACTCTTCAACCAATGGTGCTGGCAAAATTGGCTGTCCACATACAGAAAATGGAAGCTAGATCCTTATGTATCACTGTGCACCAGAATCAATTCAAAATGGATCAAAGACCTCAATAGGCGAAATGAACCCCAAGATAAGGACTCAAATAGGTTTTCTTTCTTGCTATTGTATCTAACATATTTATAAGATGATTACTTTGTTGCTTTGTATGTCCCTTCCCCACGGTATAACACTTGTTTTCACTGTATTTGATGTTGGTATAATTCGTGCAGGGGAAGGGGAAAAAACAAATTGTTTAAATAGGGATACAGGTGGACCCATTGCAACAATGAGATATACAAGACATTATGTCGAAAAACGAACTTTACAACTTTGTTGCGGAGAGGGGGTGCTGGGGGGGCGTGGGGTGGGGGGAGATGGGAAGGGATGGGAAGGGGAAACAGAGGAGGAAGCAACAATGCTTGATAAGAAAAGTACTCATTACCATGCTCATGTAATTGTAACCCCTCTGTACAGTATTTTCACAATTAAAAAAAAGTAGAAACTATGAAAATATTGTAAGAAGTGGTAGTGAAAAACAATAAGGCTCCTAGGCTTGGGTTGAAATGTCCTAAGTAAAGATCCAGAATTACCGCAAATCAAAGGAAGACTGGATTGATGGGATTACATCACACTGAAGTTTCTGCACGGCAAATGACATAGCTAGCAAGATGAACAGAAAGCCCACAATATGGGAGAAGATTTTTACCAGCTATGCAATCAGACAAGGGATTCATATCTAAAATACACTTAGAGATAAAAAAAAATCAACCTGCTTTCAATAGACATATTTAGTATTATAGGTGAGTTTTTCTTGCTATAAATACTGGACTATTAGTGACATGACAAAAATGTATCCTTCCTTTAATTTTTTTTTTTTTTTGCTAAAATCAGTTAGAAAAAAACATAGATTTTAACATCCTTACAAACTGCAGGCACTATATCAATATGAGCAAACTCACTCTTTGGTTTACCTAGTTAGAGAACAAATGGCAATGATGATTTGAAAAAACAAAAATACAGGAATTTCTGTCACCCCCATTTCTTAGAAGTTTTGGAAAGTAGTCGATGAAAACCTTCTTCCACAAAGTATCTTTATCTCAATATAACAGCCAACATTTTCATTTTGCCTTCCTATGTTCTTTTTTATTTTTTTATTTATATATATATTTTTTCTTTTTTTTATTGTGAAAATACTGTAGAGAGGGGTTACAATTACATGGGCAAGATGATGAGTACATTTCTTATCAAGCATTGCAGCCTCCTCCTTTGTTTACCCTTCCTGCCTTCCTATGTTCTTGAAGCAGTCCACTCAAAATAATTAATATTGATAATGTTGCAAGTGTATATGTATTAATGAATAGAACATATAAAGGCTTTTTCTCAAATCAGGAGAAAATTTCTTTTTATTACTGTTCATCTTAAATGTCACTCACTTGTGGAGAAAACCTGCAGAGATAGGATAAGAAAATTCATTGATCTCATTTATATGTAAACTGATGGACTTGCAGAGTACTATGGAGAATACTAATCTGAAGAGCCAGTATTCTCAGATTCTTCTGCTTTGGGCCTGAGGCATTTTAATTCTCTTCTCAATGATTGTTTTCCCTGTTTGTACATGAAAAATGGTTTATGTGTATGGTGGGGAGGGATGTTAGATCCTACAAAATTACACATTTCTTTAATAGAATTAATTTAGTACCTCCTATACTCAAGGATTGGTCTTAAGTATAAAGATGTGATTGTGACCCAGCCCTCAAAATCATCTCAAGTGTATTAAGAAAGTGACAGAAATTCATGAAATTATAAGACAGTAAGGTAAGAGGGAGAAAACAACACAACACACAACACACATACACATATCTCTCTCAAAAAGAGTACTTTGGGGCTATACTATTCTTAAGACTTCTTTAGTTACTTTTTGTGTACAGTCTATGAATATCACAGACTATTGCTGATTGGGTAAATTTATAAACAAAAGAAATTTATTTTTCACAGTTTTTGAGGTTGGAAATTCCAAAATACAGGTACTGTAATCTGACTGGGGCCTTTGTGTTTTATCAGTCCCTGAAGGAAGGATAGAGGATGATTAGCTAAATCAATGAAACTCACATTCTTGCTTTTATAATGAAGTCACTCCCACAATAACAGCACTAATTCATTTATGAAGGTAGGTCTGAACTCTTAACATTGTCCCAATAAAATAAAATAAAATTTCAATATGAGCTCAATAGAGTATAAACACAACTAAAGTCCTTTTTTTAAATACAACATACATTCATTTTATCCTAACAGCTCCAAAGTTTTAACTCATCCCAGAATCAGTTAAAAAATCCAATATCTAGACTCTCTTCTGAATCAGATATGGATGATGCAAGGCATTATTTATCTTGAGGTGAATTCATTCAGACTTGAGCTTGTAAAATCAAAATAAGTGATTTCTTTCAAGGCACAGTAATAGGATATAGGATACACATTCCTATTCCAAACAGGAGAAACAAGAAAGAAGGAGTAACAGGCCACAAATAACTCTAAAGCCCAGCAAGGAAAATAACATTAACATTAACTTGGCACACTGAGGAGAACCGTGGTACTGAACTATCCTGTGATGCAAATGCAGATGAGCAAATGAGTACTGGAGAGTGAGCCCAAGGGACTGGGCTTGCTTTATAACCACCTGTACTTGAGATAATGAATTCAACTGCTCCCATGATAAAGGTATTAATTTGTTCCCCAGACGGGGGCTCTGTAAGGGAGGTCACTATTTAAAGGCTCCAGTACCATTAAAATGGTGATGGAATTTCAACATGCATGTTCAAATACAAATATTCAAGCCATAGTGGTCCTTCACTGGTCAATGTAATTTGTTAACAAACACCCTCATTTTTAAAATAGTTCATTTATTAAATTATTTTTAAGTTACCAAATTAGAATGTGCTCATTATTTAGTGTTGGAAGCTTGGTGGATACAGAAGTATAAGGCATTTACTCAATGTTTAATTTTTCGAGGAACCTCCAAACTGCTTTCCAGAGTGGTTGAACAAGTTTACATTCCCACCAACAGTACAGTAGCATTCTTTTCTGGCCACATTCCTGCCAACATCTGTTATTGTTAATCACTGTGAGAGCAAAGGAGGATATTCTTAGGAAAGGATCACAAGAGCTCAATAGCTATGTGCATCTGATCACATAAAATGATGCTTAATCGAGCCAGGCGCCAGTGGCTCATGCCTGTAATCTTAGCTATTCAGGAGGCTGAGATCTGAGGATCGCAGTTCAAAGCCAGTCTGGGCAGGAAAGTCCGTGAAACTCTTACCTCCAATAAGCCACCAGAAAACCAGAAGTGGTGCTGTAGCTCAAGTGGTAGAGCGCTAGCCTTGAACTGAAGAGCTCAGGGACAGTGCTCAGGCCCAGAGTTCAAGCCCCATGACCGACAAAAGCAAACAAACAAACAAAAAACAACACAACAACAAAAATCCCGATGCTTTTTGATTTTCTTATGTTGATTTGGTAAGTCATTTTGGGGAGGCTTTTTTCAAAAGTAATGAACAAACACAAAACCACCTTAAGATGTTCATGTATATGACTTGATGTATACACATACTGGCTTGCTCTTTCAAATCAACTTCAGTGTTGATGCTTTGAGTACTTTACGTTGATGATTTGATGAAAACAAACAAACACAAAATCTAATAGTGTAAACAGAACATTTATTCTGGGGGGGTTAACAAGGAAATGGCAATTTGGTATTAGTTTTTTCAAAGTCTGTCTTAAGAATTTGCATCATAATAATTTCTTGAATTGTTGTTTGGTCTGCTCTAAAAAAAATATTTTTAGTTGTACAAAGGAGTTGCTGTTCAAAAAATATAGTACACCTTGATCAATGTCACTCCTTTTAACATTCTCACCCCCCCCCCCAACTCACCCCTTTCCTCATTTTTCTTAATTTTTAGAACATTATTGGGGTTTTTTTGGTCATTTAACAAAGCAGTTTATGTATACAATGCATCTTTTTTTTTGTCGGTTGTGGGGCTTGAACTCTGGTCCTGGGCACTGTCCCTGAGCTCTTCAGCTCAAGGCAAACAGTCTAGCTCTATCATTTGAGCCATAGCACCACTTCTAGTTTTCGGGTGGTTAACTAGAGATAAGATTCTCATGGACTTTCCTGCTTGGGCTGGCTTTGAACCATGATCCTCAGATCTCAGCCTCCTGAGTAGCTACGATTATAGGCGTGAGCCACCTGTGCTGGTGCTGGGCTACCACGCATCTTGATCTGTGTAATCCCTTCAACATCTTCACCTCCCTTCCACCCACCTCTTCCCTTAGTTTCTTCAATTTTGTGGTATACAGCATGTATTCCTGCCTACATTCTCTCATTATTCTCTCCCTTCATTCTTCTACCCTTCCTCCCTTGGCTCCCTTCCCCTTGCAAGTATCCATAATAACACAGGCTGGGAAGGTGGCTCAGTGGTAGAGTGCTTGCTTTGCATTCATGAGGCCCTGGGTTCCATTCCTCAGCACCACATAAACAGAAAAAGCCAGAAGTGGTGCTGTGGCTCAAGTTATAGAGTGCTAGCCTTGAGCTAAAGAGCTGAGGGACAGCATCCAAGCCCAGAGTTCAGGCCCCATGACTGACACAAATAAACTAAAACCAAAAAGAAAAGAAACAAACAAACTTGAAGAGTTGGTCTGCAGCCTCCATTTTAACAAATTTCTTACATCTTTTGTGTGATAACTAAGTTTGAAAACTGTGAAAATGAGTTTGCTGGGAGAAACTTTAAAATACATCAAAAGCATCAAGTGTACCATCTTGATATTTGTGGTCATTGAGCAAGAAAGTCCCCTTTTTTAAGACTGTCGATGGATGTCTAGTTTAATTTGAAGTGGAGTGATAAATTAGGTCCTTGTGCATTGGGTAACAGACCTGGTTCTTCAACAGTAACTTTGGGAGTACAGAGGCTGAGTGAAAAACATAATCATTGATTGATGTCCAGACCCCTGCAGTGTTTTGAACCTTTAAAGAAGGTAAGACTGGTGGCTGATTTGTGGTTGAAAGAGGCTAAATGTTCTCTCCTGGAGTTCAGGGAACCAGCTGCTTCTTGAGCTGGCAAAGGAGAGAAAACCTGGAGGCAGAGGAGCTTCAATTTGCATGAGATGTACTAAGCAATCCTCCCATTAGCTGACTGTTGCCTCTCTTGATGACTACCTGAGGGAGGAGATGGGGGTTGTGAACTTTGAAGTGGATTATTAATTATTCATGCCTCCTTCAGCTGGATGGAGGTAACCTGCATCTCAGGAGCCAGGCTTAGAATTCATTATCTTCCTGCCAATGTTTGCAATAAAAATAACACTGAATATTAATCCTTTCACCTTCCTTCTTAACTCCCTCTTCCCCCTCCTCCAATCTCTATGCAAAATCCTGCCTCTCCCTCAACTCTTCTCATCCTTACATCATTTATTGTTTATTCAGCGATTTGGAGGTCCATTAAATTGAGAATTAAGTTCAAAGGCCAGCTGTTTACTTGAAAGCTCCCCAGAATAAAGTATACTCGTACTAAGGTTGCCTGTTTAATTTTTTTTAGCATATTTGTAATAATCATATCATGATTGGTGACTTATTACTTGTCTCATTTTATTTTTGAACTTTTGAGTTTGAAACTCCCTTTTCCTTAAAGAGAGTTCTCACAGACTTTTCTGTCAGGGTCAATTGGTTTTGGAGTGAAAAGCAGAAGAATTGTTTTTTTGTCAAGTGTTTGTATCTTTGTGTGTGTGTGTGTGTGTGTGTGTGTGTGTGTCTGTTTGTGTCTGCCTTGAAATTACTTTTGCCTTTGTATTACTTTTATTTTAAAAAGCCAATAGATACATAAATTGTTATTCTTGAAAACTATAAATTAATTAAGTGGAAGACTGCTAAAAATCTTGTAGTAAGGAATAATTTACTCTATTACTTGCAATGATTCATTTGTGAATTAACTTGCAGAAGGTGTGGTATAAAGATTTTTAACAGGAAAGAAAAAATTAAAAAATATTAACAAGACCTAATAGTACTGACCAGATAAAATGACAGTCTTTAAGTTAATGATGAAAAGTTTATGGGGTCATTGTAGCGTTGCCTTTGTTGCTTTGTTCTAACTTTCCTTTCTTTTTCTTTGTATTCTTGCCATTACTTCCCCATCTCTCTCTTTCCTTTTCATTAGTTAAAACACAGAGTTGATATTACAGTTAATATGTTTTGCCATACTGTTACATAGGTTTTGACAAGTGTGTAACCTCATGTATCCAAATGCTAGTAAGAAGGAATGACATTGCCCCATTTGTTAGGAAATGGAAAGACTTGGAAAAAAATTATATTCAGTGAAGTAAGCCAGTCCCAAAGAAACATAGGTCCTATGGTTTCCCTTATTTGCAATAACTAGTATATGTTTTAGACAAGCAGAAATGGTCAGATAAGTTGATGTTAGGCGAGATGAAACCCAAGATAAGGACTCAAATGTTTTTTTCTTTCTTTCTATTGTTTCTAACATATATATAAGGTGATTTTTTTTGTTGCTTTTGTATAACCCCTGTTTTCACTGTATTTGTTGTTGGTATAATTTGTGGAGGGGAAGGGAAAAAACAAATCATTTAAATAGGGACACAGGTGGACCCGTTGCAACAATGAGATATACAAGATATTATGTCGAAAGCGAACTTTATAACTTTGGCGTGGGGGCTAGGGGGTGGGGGAGAGATGGGAAGGGATGGGAAGGGGAAACAAAGGAGAAGGCAACAATGCTTGATAAGAAATGTACTCATTATCTTGCTCATGTAATTGTAACCCCTCTGTATGGCATTTTCACAATTAAAAAACTTATTAATAAAACAAAGATAGGATGATTTTAGTGCCCTAAAATTTCCCTGGGCTTATTTTTCCCCTGCCTTCCCTCAGAGGTCCTAGAACCTACTGATCTTTCTGTAGTCATGTGACAATAATCATGCTGTATGTTGCCTTTATAAATTGTATTCTTTCACTTATTACATATTTGAGGTTTCTTAGTATATTCCTGTGAATTGACAGGTCATTTTTTTTATCACTAAAATAATATATAATTGTTTGAGTCTACTGCAGTTTATTTATCCACTCACTTACTGGGGAAAACTTGTTCCAAGTTTTGGCATTACTGAATAATGCTCCTATGAATATCCTTACTCAAGGTTTTGTGTAGGCATAGGTTTTTAACTTAAATTGTGTAACTCCAATGTAGTATTGTAACAGTTGCACTTAAACTTCTTTTTTTCTGAAAAGTACTGACTGCTTATTTGGGTCTATGAATTAAGTAAACATAGTAGAAAAACATAGCCTCTCTGCCTCCGTTTTGAATGCTTTTCCTCTCTGCCATTTTTAATGCAGTCACTTTCCAATCACCTTAAAATCCTAGAAGGACAGAACTAATCAACTATCAATAACATCTTTGGGATCAGGGGCTGAAACTATACTCAGGCCCAGAGTTCAAGTAGGAACAGGCCCAGGAACAGCAGGAGAGGGGGAGAGAGAGAGAAAAAAATAGAGAGAGAGAGAGAGAGGAGGGGGGAAGGGGAGAGAGAGAGAGAGGGGAGGAGAGAGAGATGGGGGAGGAGAGGGGGGAGGAGAGAGAGGGGAGAGGAGAGAGAGAGTGGCCAGGAGAGAGAGGGGGTGAGGGGGAAGAGGGGGGAAGGCGGGAGCGAGGGGGGGAAGGGGAAGGAGGAGGGGGGGGAGGAGAATAAGTTTACTTACTCTTTGAGTAAAATGGCATAAATATGAAATGATTCTGCCGATTATTTTACTTATGCAATTGTGGGCTGCAATTGTTCCCTAATTGTAATGGTATTATGAGGCAGGACATTGGGAAATAACCAGGTCACGTGAGTGGAGTCCTCATGAGGAGGATTAGCAATCCATATAATCCACTCCAGATGATACCAAGGCTGCATCTTCACCATGAGGTGACTTTAAGCTGGCAGTCTTCATCAGGGAATTAGGCTCTGAGCAGAACCTACAAAGGCCAGCAACTTCATCTCAAACTTTTAAATGGCAGAGCTCTGGGAGGTAAGTGTTCACTTTTCAAGCCAACCAGTCTATGATGATAGGATATAGCAGCCCAAATGTATTAATTTAATTATCCTTTGAAAATCCCCATTCATACTATAAGTCTCAAATCTGTTCATTTTCTGTGTCTTCAGTCTTTTCAACTGCCTTCCCTCCATCTTCAATATGGAAGACATATCTGCCATCAACCTTGTAAATGATTGAATAGAATTGTATATAGCGTATAGGATACTGTACCTATAGAAGTAAAAAAAAAAACTAATGTAGGTTAAAAAATTATTGTCAAAGAGGCTACAGTTATAAGTAAGGCAGTGGTTACATTTCTTGTCTACTTGTTACCCCTTCCCTCGTTTTTCTCCCTCTTTCACTTCCCTTCCCAACAACCCCCCCACCCCAAGTTGTATAGATCATTTCCAACATAGTGTCTTGTGAGTATCACTGTTGTATAGGTTCCCCCTTTCCTTAGTCTCACCGTTTTGTTGTTTCCCTTTCCTTCTCTAGTTCAGATAAACGTATATACAATACCCAGGGCACCAACATCGATTTAAACTGATGGTACCTAAGCCAGTTTAATTGGAAAGGTGAATATTGTTTTTCAGTTTTCACTTGACGTTTTGATACACCAGCATAGTGAACTTGGATACTGTTGTGACCCCAAAGTTATGTCCAGATCCCCAAATTGATTTGGTATAGAGACAAATTGTGTTTTGATGCCTCATCCCTAACCGTGTCACAACTATCACCTGGACAGCTACATTTTAAACTTACTGAAGCAATCAATGGTTTTCAAACTGTGTTCTGTAGGGTCTCAAGGATTTTAAAACATAGCTGACCTGCATTCCTGTGTGTGTGTGTATGTGCGTGTGTGCATGCACGTGCATGCATGCACACGTGTGTGAGTGTGTGTGTGTGTGTGTGTGTGTGCAGTGCTGTGGGCTTTGAGGATTTTGAAAGTCTTTTCCTAACCCCCACTCGTTTTGCCAAAATAGCTTTTCTTATGTTAATTATGTTTCCATGTGAAATTGTGTCTGAAGGAATCATGCTGCTCACAAAACATTTAGTTTTATCAAAATTGCAATGTGGAACTCAAGAGTCTAAATAAGTTCACTAGTATTCTGTGTTCACTGACTCATCTATTTCAAGATGGTTTCTAGGAAGAATTATAAGCACATTAGGACTTTTATATATTTAGGACAGTGGGTCTGTTGTCCTAGCTATGGTGGTTAAGAAATGAACTATTTTTACTTTAAAACTTTCTGCTTTATATAGCTGCTTATGACAGAGCCTCTATGTCTTGTCAGTGATTCAACTTATACCCACACTGTAATATGTTTTCTCTCTGACTTGATTTATAAATGTGGCCTTTGTATTTTGTAAGCCAGGGATGTGATATAGATTTGAGACATAAATGATGAGGTTATTTATTTTTCTTCACCAAAGAGACAGATGAAGTGAGAATTAGAATTGAGACTTGTGTGAATAGAAATATAAAAGAGGAAGGGTCAATGGGAATGAACTGAAAACGTCAGATATTCATTCTACTGCTTTCCACTGATTGCTCCTTCATTTATATTTCTTTGGATATATTATCATTTTACTGCTCATATTATATTTCTAAGTAGACTATCAATTGAAAAGTAAGAATTTTTGAGAAGAATCAGATCTTACCCAAGCAACACAACCACCTAGTCAATAATAGTAATTATAGTGGTCAAAAGGAGTAGCTATAATATTAATGAGTACTTACTTTGAATCTGACAATGTGATAAGCCCTTTGTTTCCCCATCACATTCAGTTAATCCACAAAATCACTGCAAGCCGGCCATTATTCTTCAGTTTACCACGTAAGAAAATAAAGACTTCCAGATGTTAAATAATTCTTTCGGGATACCCTAGATAATACTTGGCTGGTTAGAAAAAAAAAGGAAAGAAAATTGGTTGGCAGATGGGGAGAGAGAGCTCTTTGAATATTCTTTGGTATGTACTTCAGCACCCAGGACAGCTCTCCCTCTAAAGAAAGATCTGAACTATATTTTGAAATCTAGCCTTAGATGGAAAAATATGAGTCACAACTAAACAACAGAGGAAAGCAGTTTCAGGCTTCTTTACAGCTCAATTCCTGCAAATTAATGAAGGACTAATATTGGTGTCAGGTTAGAAACTTTGGCTAGTTTTAGATATTCTCTGAAATGAAATTGTCTGGGATCAGACAAAAGAGAAGGATTTGCGTTAGCTTTTCCTTGCTTTGATAAATATTTTTAATGCTTCTTCAGCTAACGTGTCAGTGAGGCCAGAGATGGCATTCCTTCTGTAGCATAAATTTCAAAACTTCCACAATCCCCTCTGTACTTCTCTTGTCCTGACTGTTCACACCACGAACATACTGCTCACGGTGCGCGGTGCGTTCATTGACAAACTTTTCTAGGGGAAGAGTAAATCTTTTTTTTAAGCACATTTGTCTGCCAACTTCTTTTCCTTCCTTGTTCAGAACATTAAAGAAAAGTCTCTTTGATGATAATAATTTCTTAATTTGACTATTTTTATAATCTCTTTTCCTGAACTATTATATACTTCTGTCTTTTTACCTACAAAGCTTTTGACTATTATGAATACATATACATACTACTGAAGAATTTTGGGGGCGGAGAAAGCCAGAATTCCATTACAATCATAGAGCTGGAAAATGGTGTATTGAAAGCTCCAAGTTTGCCTTCCCATTCAGCTTCCTTCATTTTCCCCAAGTTCTTAATTTAAACCAATGAAAAACTGTGATGAGTAAATGCACCTACATTTTGAGTTGGGATTTGTCAATTGCTAGGCAGTTTTGATATGTCTCTGAGCAGACGTAGCTCTTTTTTGAAATTCTATTGTACTATATCAAATTGTTGACTGAGAAAACAGGAGCTTAGAGACAATGTATAAAATTCAAAACAAACAGGGAAGCTAGGGAAACATCAGTAGATTAATTTTAATCAAAGAAAAAGTGATACAGATAAATCCTTTTTTCCCTCAACAATGTTATGTATTTATTATGTGGGCCAGATTACTAATAGGGAGGCATAATATTCATTGAGCATTTTTCAAACTGAAACTCAAAAGAACTCTGATTAAATTTTTATTAGTGTAAATAAAAATCTCTATGTGAGCTATAACTTCTGTAGCCTTCCTTGTACATCGGACAAGTAAGAAGTTTGAGCTACCAGTTGAAAAAGAAAAGATATTCATCATGGAAATTTAGAAAAAGGGCAGTATTTAGGTATTTTAGGAAACAAAGTTGAAGCACAGAGAAAATTTTAAATTTATGGAAATTAACTTTGATCAAATGTTGTGCTGTGTGGATCTACACTGAGTAAGTAATTTCTGCAAAATTTTTATGAAAAAGAAACAACTGCACTCTGGATTTTATTGGGTTCTAATGCATAGAAATGCCAGTGAGAGTCTTGAAGAACATGCAGGGCTTAATTTTTTTTATTAAATAGATAGTGTTGGTAAATCACAGTGTTATATAAAGAGTGATCATGCAGCTTGAGACATTAAACAGGTATTCAGGTACTCTTACACAGGTACATTTTTCTTAATTTTTTTTTTTTTTTTGGGTCCGGTTGTGGGGCCTGAACTCTGGGCCTGGGTGCTGTCCCTCAGCTCTTCAGCTCAAGGCTAGCACTCTACCATTTGAGCCATAGTGCCACTTCCGGCTTTTTTCTTTTTGCTTATGTGGTGCTGAGGAATCGAACCCAGGGCCTCTGGCATGCAAGGCAAGCGCTCTACCACTGAGCCACCTTCTCAACCCTGATTTTTCTTAATTTTAATGGCTGAATTTTCTTGTTCTACATGGCCCTTGTGTTTTTAAAAATTCTGCCTTTTGAGTTGTGATCTTCTAAAGAACAATATACAAATTTGAAGCCATTGTAATTCTACATTAGTAATGATTATGCTTTAGAAGATGTGTGTATGTTCTTTAAAATAGAAGATAATATAAAATTTCTATTTGAAGTTTGAATTTTTTCTTCTCTATTATCGCATACTAATTGTTCTCCTTACCCTTTTCAATACATTTTGCTCATTTTGAACACTGAAATTGTACAAAGAAGAGTAATACCAATTTAGTGACTTACTTAGTAAGTAGACTTGACTATGTAATCGTGGAGAGAACACTTTATTACTATCAATAAACTGTGCTGAATTTTCCTTTTGTCAGAGAAACAAACAAATAGAAAAGTTTTTCTATGTAACTATGCTATTAAAAGCTAGGATGTATTTAAACATTAAGCATACATAAGCCAAGAGAATGCTCAAAGAGGTGATATTGATCAAGCAGCATTGTATACATAAACTGATTTGTTAAATGGCAACACTTGGTACAACAACTTAGTGATAATAAAAATATAATTAAAAGTAAATAAGAAGATATAAATCCCTTATCTGTACTCTTCTAAATATTTTCATTTAAAATTTTTTATATAGGTGGTTAAAGAAATATTTTGTTTATGTGAATTGAACCTTAAAAGACCTGTAGTTCTAAATAAGATACTCTGCTTTTCTTTATTTATTGTATTTGTTTTTAGCATGCATTTATTTAGATACTAAAGGTTATCTGTGTTCATAACATTTAATTCTAAGAATGCATTTCTCTTTAACTGACTAAATATTTTACTTCAGTGAAAAAGTAAATCTACAAGCAGGAGTTGCAAAGAAAAGAAATATGTGTCAAGTATTACAAAATGCATTCATACAATTTTAATTTATTGATTCTGTATTTGCTATTCATTTAGTAACTGAGTTAAGTGACTATTTAAGAAAACAACTTTCCATAGCTCTTGTTATAGAAAATAACTTTTGGGGATTAATTTTTTCTTGATTCAATTTATTCTCATTTTCATACTTCATGATTATGAAAATCTACACACAAAAGAAAAAAATAAACAACCATTTTCAATTCCTTAGAAATGATGAAGGCTATTACAGCCAATATTATTGTTGATATGACCAGGTTATAGAACCCAGTAATTCAACCAAATGCTAATCTAGATGTTGTAATGAAGGTATTTTGTAGAGATGATTAATATTCATAATCAGCTGACTTTAAGTTAAGGAGCTTATTCTGTTTCATGTGGATGAGCCTGCTTCAGTCATTCGAAAGACCTCAATAAGCAAACTGAGTTATTTTCTGAAGAAATTCTGCCTGTGCCTATCTTGGCATTTTGATGTCTCCCCTATGCAATACTGCACAAGATTTTAGGATTTGGGGCCTGCCTAACTGTTTCCACAATCTGTTTCTTGCAACAGATCTCTCAATATATCTTTCCCTCTCTCTCTTTCTATCCCCTTCCCCTGAATATAAATAGAGTTATTGGATATATACCTACCAATCCATCCATCTATTAAGGGAAAACTCTGACTCCTTTTGTTTCTCTGATGAATATAACTTTGATAAAATTTGGATTTAAATTCAGTATGTGATTCCATGACATTTATTGCCAAAATATTTATAAGTGGTTCATAAGCAATGACTAAGATAACCTAGTAATTTTCATGTGAGGCAGAGTGTGATAAACCATTGGTTCCTGGTCCTTAGCAACTCAGAATATTGCTGGCCAGGAAAAGTTGCCTCTCTAGAGCTCGTCATAGCAAAGTTTGCCAAGGCCCCACCAGCAGAGTGCCTTCCACATAATATGGAGACAGTGTGGCCACTACCCCTCCATTAGGCTTTCATGGTTGGGGGCACTGTTCTCCCGCCACGTCACCACAGAGCCAATTTCTAGTCTAATTTCTGCTTTGGTAAAAAGAAATGGTGAGACAAAGGACAAAGGGGGAACCACTGCATCAATGATACTCACAAGACCCTATGTTGGAAAGGGTCTGTGCAACTTGGGAGTGGGATGGGGGAGAGAAAGAGGGAGAAAAATGAGGGCTAACAAGTTAGAAAAATGTACTCACTACCTTATTTATGTAACTGTAACCCCTCTGCACATCACCTTGACAATAAAATTTCTTTTAAATAGAATACCCTGGGCTGGGAATGTGGCTTAGAGTACTTGTTTAGCATGCATGAAGCCCTGTGTTCAATTCCTCAGTACCACGTACATAGAAAAAGCCAGAAATGGTGCTGTGGCTCTAGTGGTAGAGCTAGCCTTCAGCAATAGAAGCTCAGGGACAGTACCCAGGCCCTGAGTTCAAACCCTAGGAAGGGTGGAGGAAAAAAAAACCCAAAACCAAAACCCAAAGCAACGACAACAAAAGGAATACCCGAGACTGGGTAATTTGCAAAGAGAAGTAGTTTCTTTCTCACAGTTATGGAAGCCAAAGAGTCTTAGATTGAGACTCTAGTTGATTCAGTTCTCTAGTAAGGACAACTCTTATTTCCAAGATAGCACCTTATTGTGGCCTTCTCCACAGAGAAAGGATTCTGTATCCTTATGTGGGGAAGGCAAAAGGCAAGCAAGAAGCAATCCTT
This sequence comes from Dipodomys spectabilis, assembly GCF_019054845.1. NCBI lineage: Eukaryota > Metazoa > Chordata > Mammalia > Rodentia > Heteromyidae > Dipodomys > Dipodomys spectabilis. The sequence goes on along the minus strand of NW_024870834.1, from coordinate 13,493,617 downwards.
CCCTAAAGCTCTGTACAAGGGAAATGAATCCCATTCACAAGGCTTCGCTCTCATGACTAATCACCATTCAAAATTCCTATCTCTGAAGTGCATCACTCTCAGCTCCTGAATCTCGAGGGGGACACATTCAAACCATAGCAGCTGTGAAATCAATGACGAGCATCAGCTGCGGTGCCCACAAGCTTCTGAGATTATTCTACTAGCCAATCCTAAGCTTTCTTACCTTGCTCTGTCCGTTTCTTCCCAAAAAACTATAGAAAAAACTACTGTTCATGCTTTCCAAGTTCCTTTCTTACTTTTGAAATACACTGGTGCTTCCTCCCTCCTCTACCATGTGAAGCAGGCCCCCTTCTGGGATCTGGGAGAATAATAACTACTCTTTCAACAGCTGTCATCTTCTAGCCTGTTAGTCTTGCTATAGTTGAGTAATACCGACACTGACACTTTAAGCCAGAGGGAGATAGAGAGATACTCTATTTAAAGATACACTTACTATGATATTTAATATTTTAATGATTACATCTTTAACTAGCATCAATTAGTTGTAAAGAAGGTTTCATCTAGATTTGTCCACATAATGCACCCTGATCAGAATCACCTCCTTCTTCAATCTCCTCCACACTTTCCTTTCTCAAAGCAGTCTCACCAAGCATTCACGGTTACATTTTCATGTATGCACTTAAAGAATTTTGATCATATTTTTTCTCCCTCATCCTCTCTGTTTGCCCATCACCTCTCACTAGCATCTGTTCTTTAGACAGGACATGTTTCCATCTCCTAGTGTTCTGTCTTGTTAGAGTGCATGTTAGTTTTTCAAATAGGCATCATTATGGTATTTCACACATTCATATACCACATTTTGAGTGTATTCATATAGTTCTGTATATATATAATATATATGTATATATTATATATACATATGTATATATATATATATATATATATATATATATATATATATATATATATATTAGCTTCAACCTTCCCATAGGATTTGTTGCCCAGATCTATCCATTATTTGGCAAATGACAAAGGCATCTTTCTCAAATGCACACTTAGCACATAGTAGGATTATGTTGCTGCTCTGGACATTGCAGTTAAACTTGAATCTGTTTGCCTTATCTGCTAAATATTTAGAGATAATCAAAATTGAAATTAAAGGGTCTTTATCTATGTTATACTTTGGACCCAAATGCCACATTGGGTATGGTATCATTAGCAAATCTTATTTATTTGGTCATTTAATTGTTTTTATATGATGGATTGACTGGCCTGGTTGATTTACTTACTTGTCTGCTTGGCAGTTTGATCAAAAGTAAATATTGTTATAGGAAATCTATTATATGAGCAGATTCACAGCAGAATATATATGTAAGAAGTTTTTATATTTATGTTTATGTTATATCCTCGGTGTTAAGTAACATACTTGACCTTGGAAAAAAAGTCAATTCTACCCCTGAAATACTCCCTTCATATTGAATTTGTTTTTATACAATCACTTGGCAAATATATGACACTCTCTAGGCTAAAGATGTTATCACTTCAATTTTGGAATTAAAATCTTTGTATAGCAGTTTTTGTAAAATTATTTGACCATGCAATGTCATAATGCATCTCTTTTTGAAATGAAAACTGGAAGCACTAAAAGGTGGAACTATTAAGCATAGTCAAAGCAAAACTTTTAATCAGCTTGGATATTCATTTAATTATGAAAGAAAAAGAAAGCTAAGCTATATGAAATCCTAGAGGTATATAATTGAATACAGTTTTTGAAAGGTGAGTTCTAATGATAAATTTATGAGGAAGTATTAAACTGTGGCCTGGTTATAATTGATAATGCTAAAGCTAAAAGTTTTGAGTGCTTCGTTGTTAAACCTTAGCACCAAGAGTTAGAAAATGTATAATGTGAGCTCTCACAACCATGTGAAATACATATATCAAAAACTGTGAAGAGGTTGAGATTTTCTTTGCTTGCCAAGCTAACGAGTTAGCATGACACAGACTCATAGATGCAGGCAGACGCTAGAAGGATGCTGGTGAGAGAAAAAAGCACTGTTTACTTCAGAAATATCAGATACCACAGTAGAGATATTTAAATCAGTCTGCCAACTCCAAATTCCTGTAAAGCAATGAGATGAAGGCCAGGGATTCTAGGGTTGGATCATAAGAGCATAATCTGAAGTTCAGGATTCAGCCAATGTTTTGTTCTGAATGGAAGATAGTATTGTTAGGATTCTGAGCAGTAAAATGTAGTCATTTTACCCTGAGACCTATCTTTATCTTCCAAGTTCTTTGTTAAGTATTCTTGAAAAGATTGTGGTGCAAAATATCAAATTTGTGAGTCACAGATTAAGCAGAAATGTAAAGGACCCAGGTGAAACTATCTTCTAGTTATATTGCTTTAATATTACCTGTTTAAATATAAGGATACAGGCCTTGACAGTGTAGATGACTTGATCAAGTTCATAGGAAGTTGTATCAAAATAGCACTTTAGTTACTGAAATCCCAAAGGACACCGATAGCTCTATTTAGCTATAAAACGAGTCCCCAGGGAATCCTTTGTACAGAAAATATTCCCAGACATTGTTGTCTGATTATGTTTCATTACCTGTGAATGTGAGGGAAGGTAGAGAGGAGGAGAGAGAGGGAAAGACAGAGAAAGATACACAGAGTCAGACCTCACCTTTCAATACTCAATCCATAGTGAATTCTTCCTTCCAAGTATTAAATACTTTCTTCTTTGTTTTCAGTGTCACCTCAATTTAGCCAAAGTATAACTTTTAATATACTTTCATTTGTGTAGTCTATATTGAATAAAACTCCACATGGTTAACTATTGGCATAATTTCAGATTTGGGTAAGCTAAAGAAAAACACCACAATAATATCAATAAACTTGGAAGGGTTTTGTTATGTAGCCTTGATTGACTTCTTGCTTATCTTCCTGTCTCAGTCTCCCAAAATTTGGAATTACAAACATGTGATGAGGATGGAATTTTATATATGTTTATATATATTTGGTTTGAGTGCTTTTCTTCTTAGGCTTCTAGCCATGAATTATCATTTAAAAAATACACTGCATATTGAGCTACTGGACTTTGATAACATCAGTATTGAGAATATTCAAGAAGACTTTCAATGCCTTATTTCTGATTAATTGGGAAATCCACAGTGGAAATAGAATATTTTGATTGAATATTTTGTGTGCTGAAAGAAAAGAAAGAATGACCCTTCGGGTTAGAATGGCAGCGTCCACAGTGAACTGTTGTGAGTAGCTTGTAAACAGATGAAGGAAGTAAGCTTTCTTTCCACTCTTACTTTTCATGTTGTTTTTGATAAATTGTGTCTAGAATTTAATCTTTGCTTTAAACTACATATTAATCATACTTACTCTGTTAATAATGCTGGATAACACCAACCCACTCACTCAAGGGAAGCATAGTGGTTGATTTTATTTAGATACTACTTTGAATAATCTCAAATTGAGTTGTATGATGTTGTATGCTATGTAGAACCAGTTGGTGGATGTTATATCTGTTAAATGGAACCCACCTCCATCCCTTCATAAACTGTCCCCATGCTTTGGTGAGACTGAAACTTCTGTGACATATCCTTGTAAAATGGTACTATCTTGCAGAATAATCTCCAAGGAATAGAGTTGGCCTTGTTTTGTGTTAATATTAGTCAACTACAATATACATATATGAAGAGAAGTGATATATTATTTTTATTTCAATGCAAATAGAACAATCTACTAACAACAATCTATCAATTCCCCATGAAACTCAATGCCACATCCTCCATGTTACGCAGGTTATACACAAATTCAATTGAACAGAGAAATAATTTCTAATTTCTTGAACAAAATTAACTGTTTTTGTCTTTTCAATTTTCAATGATATTGCTAATGTTCAGATTAACAGCACACAATCCGATCATCTGTCCAACTAGTCCAATATTTGGGAAGATCTATATCAAGCCAAACCAGATTATTTAAATCCTCTGTATTTCTGATGCATATGAAGAGCCTGAATGGAAGTTTTCCAATTAAGATAATATATCTCAGAGTAGTATTTCTATTTTCAGACAGCAATTGATTTGCAGTAAACTTCAACAACTATAAATTTTTATTAGAATACAATATATACAAATATACACTAATCCAATTATGTAAAGCACATGCAATTTTGATTAGACTTATAAGAGCTAACACTAGGACTCAGGATTTTTTTGTAGTATTTTTTTTAAAAGAAAGACATAAATGTTTAGAGGTTTCACACTGAGAATCAGTGATTATTCTGTTCTTTTCCCACTCCTAAGGGTAAAGGACATTATCTCAAGAGTGTTAGCAGATTTCAGCTGTGAAGAAATTACCATCTGGGGCCTGGAAAGGATGTTGGGAAAGCTGTAGTATGAAATCATGTTGGAGATATTGAGGTGAAGAATCAGGAGGAAGGAACTCACATAATTAGAACTGTTGAATGAAGCTGAGTTGGAGCCTGATGTGGGTAGATAAAATAGGATGAGCAAATGGTAGTCTCTAAAATCACTGACATAGAAGGGGATGCTGACTCCAACACTTGGCAGAAGAGGGCAAAGAAAATCTAGGCATTCAGTCTGAAAAATGTCTTTGCATATGTTAAATAGTAATGAAAGGGGCCCCCTTCTGTGGTTCACCCCAGCTGCAGTGGCTTGTCGCTTTCAATAAAAACTTAATGCCTCTCCCTGAGAATGAATGCGTGTCCTGGTTTATAAAGGGATAACACACTGGCCTTATTTCCAGTGTCTGACAGATCAGCAAATACACATAGGCACAACTGCCTATTTGCTATTTACTACTATGGTAAATGGCAAGCCATAAAATGTGATCTGTTTAAATTGCATTTTGCAAACAATCCTTACTTGGTGCCATCCACTCTTTGAAACATTATTATTATTATTTATGAGGCACAGTTAAGGGCGCCTGGTGCTGGGAGAACTGTAGATTTCTTTTACATTTAATTTTGCAGAAGGAAAGGATTATCTTGTTGGAGGATTCATTTTATGGTAGAAGAAGCTGAAATATTTTAATAACTTGGCCATGATTAAAGAGATAACTTGAAATAGAGGCTAGCAAAATTGAAAGCATTGTTAAATAGAACTAAAATACCCAAGTTCTTATATTTAAAGCAATTGTTAGTGAGAGAAAATTAACCTCCCAAGTAATAGGAGTCATTGCCATCATGAATAAGAATTTTGAATGTAATGTGTGTGTCTGTGTATGTCTGTACATATATGTATATAGTATGTATATACATATGCATACTCATATATACATTTACATACGTACATGTGTATATATATACACTTGTGACCTATATAAAGAATAAGAATAAAATTTATCTGAATAAAATTAAAGTATATGAACTATTTATATATACCATATTACATATTTATGTTTGTATTTCTCTATTTTTTTTCTTTGTCGGTCATGGGGCTTGAACTCTGGGCCTGGGCGCTGTCCCTCAGATCCTCAGCTCAAGGCGAGCGTTCTACCGCCTGAGCCACAGCGCCACTCCCATATGTTTGTATTTCTCAAACTGTTTTTCAGTATTAAAGTTTTCCACTTTGAAGAACCTTGTCATTTAAGAATAAGTTTTTAAGGTGAAACAGTTGTGTAAATACATGGATAGGGTCCCTTGATTATGTAATCTGAATTATAACATAAGTAGCAGAAAGGGCACACATTATGACTGTACACCTAGATGAGTTTTCCAAGTGAATACGTTGAATGTACTCATGTGTTGTTTCCCCAAGTACCATTTGGCATATTTATTGTTTTATAGTCAGGTTGTATGGTTTGCAGATTTTCAATCTGAAGGGAAATAGGGGCCATAGGCTTCCTGAGTTTAGCTCACTCTCAAAAATAGAGGAAGAAAGTGAAGCAATGTAATAAGCTGGACATGCCCAGTTTATCATTTCAAAGCTCCCTCTCACTAATTCTAGTTACTTGCTTTGGAAATAGACATAAGTAGAAAAGAAAAAGAGGGTTAGGTTAATGCAGTATTCCCCCCACAGGAAGAAAAATCAGGAATCACAAAGAAATTGTAAATGTTTTCATTTACTTGTTTTCACCCATTCCTCTTTATTTTAGGACTGTATAACTAAATAATAATTCATATATATATATTCCTTAGTAGTTCAGTGATTTGTGGGAAGGAGGAAGGTAATCCGGGCTGTATATTGCCTTTGCAAGTTCACACCATTTCTGTAGATTTTTCTCTTTGGGAAATCACTGGATTGGGTCTTTAAGGCCTGCTACTCCTACTGCAGATTCCTTCACGCCATGCCCAAGTTCTTCCTTGTGCTATCTTTTATCAACTTTAGAAACCTCTGTTGTATCAAGAAGCCTTCATCTCTTGCTGGTCATGGTAGTTTGGGTATTGACACTGTGTTTGAACAAAGGAATTCAGGTTTGCAATGAAAAATCCTACTTGTTCTTAATTTCCAACATTTCCATGTCCTGTTTACTCTTTTGAGCTCTAATGAGATACAGTCATATAGATATCTACAGTTATATAGTACTTGACCTAAAAATTTGTTTTCTCATTTCAAAAATAAGCCCTCATACTACACATTATGAAATTATAAGGGGAATAGCAAAGATTATTTGGAGATTTGTATCTGAAAAGAGTATATAGTATTGTGATAATGTTTTAATTTCTATACAGATACATGTTTTAATTTCTATACATTCCATACATACACATATTTCAGTTTATTCTAAAGATTTTTACCTATAATTTGAGGGTATGGATGGGGTTAGGAAAGATGAAGGAGAATGGTGGAATGTAAAAGTAAAAATAAGAAAATACAGATTTCACTTTTCAAGTTTTGCTTTTGTTGTAAGGTAACTTGATCATGAGTAACAGAGAAGGCATATTTTGAGAGGTCAAATTGGGAGTCTTTATTGGAATGTGAATGCAGGTGGACTCCTTTCACAAAGGCCTACAGTCCTTTGAATATACTTAACACTGTTGGAAAACTGAGCCATGAGAGCCAGAGAATACAGAAAGGGCAGAACAATACCAACAATCCAGCTCAACCCCAATGGAGAGCTGAAGTGGGACCCCATGTTGACTGGAAGAGAGCCAGGAGACACTGGAGACACAGAGCATGAGGAATGGCATAATGGTGTCTGAGCCAGTCTCACCCTAAAATTGGGTCAGGTCAGGGGGCAGGGTCATAGGAAACTCAAGAGTCTCCTAAGTTCAAGACACAGGACTGACAAGTCCAGTAACCAATCATCCAAGTTCCAACTCCTGCCTGTAGGAATTCAGGCACACCCATCATCTGAGAGGTGGCTTCCCCCTTCCTCCACAATGAAGACAAGATGGCAGCAATTAAACCCAATTCTCTGTCTACCACAGGTAGATAGAGCATCCCCTCTTTGCTTGCCCTTAGATATATATGAATGTTGAGAGAGAATATCAGGAAAACCATGATATTTTCATTTTTAAGCTTTGTTAGAGGAAAATAGTGTAAAATTGAATTCACTCTATAATTTTCTTTTGTGGCTGTATTACAAATAATGCTCATTTTCTAAATTTTTCATGTGTTGCTATGCATAGGTTTTACATTTTCTCCTTTGTGACTGTTGTGGTTAATTGAATTGATATAGTTTTACATATGAAAGTCTCAGATACAATGGTTCATAAATATATCAGGCAGTCATGGAAAATATTCTTTTTTTTTTTTTTTGGGTCTGGTCGTGGGGCTTGAACTCTGGACCTGGGTGCTGTCCCTCAGCTCTTCAGCTCAAGGCTAACGTTCTACCACTTGAGCCACACTTGCCACTTCCGGCTCTTTTCTTTTTGCTTATGTGGTACTAAGGAATCAAACCCAGGGCCTCATGCATGCAAGGCAAGCGCTCTGCCACTGAGCCACCTTCCCAGCCTGGAAAATATTCTTAATGTTCAAATTCTGTTCTGTACAACAGCCTAGTACCAACTTAAGCATTTTTTTCAATGTCATCTCATCTGGACTTTCTCTTTGATAGGTCATCCCTGAATCTGGCTATATGTAAAATCAACAGAATTGACATAAGTTGCCTATATCTTGATTCAAAACCCCAAATAATGGAGCAATTTAGTAGAACGAAATGGAAACCTTGGAGCAGTTGTCATTGTTGAACATGACCACCCTACTTTTTTATTTTCAGTGAGTAAGTCCCAATTGAGAGTTGAATACCCACTATTAGCAGATATTAAAGTCAAGAACTATCCTTTCTCAAAGAAATTTAGTCTATTTTGGAGGTTTCATGGTTTATCTCTTTTGTCTGGGGTTCATTCCTGTAGCAATTTTCCAAAACAAAACCCCCAAACCAACAGTTAGTTATCAACACTCTAATAGGTAAAAGACACTGGCCTGAGTAATTGATAGGACTTTATTTGGTAATACATATTACATTCATATACATTATGGTTTTTTATAATTCAAGAAATAGAGATATGCATTTTAAACAATTTCATCTTATGAAAGCATAGTAAATCTTTTTTTTTTCTGTAAAGTAGAAACCCAAATGTATTTGAGGATGAATAAAAGCAGCCTAATAGCACCAGCTCTGACTTTCTCCCAATGGCAACCTGAGAGCAGAAATGATGGGTCCATGTTATGTAGTCTACTCAGGGATTCGAATATAATGAAGCAGTAAGAATAAATGATGTGGTTATTCATGTGAATATCATGACCTTGAATGGAATAGCTGACCAAGATTAGGCATCAAATCAATTAAATTTACTTTGTAGAGACAAGGAGAGTCTGAAGAACCATTGGTAACAAGAGGAAGAAGAATGTATCCAACACAGTGAGTGATTAGAGGCAATAGAAAGATGAAAGACATGGTAACAACAGAGGCAATTCATGTTTTATTTCTTGGAAGCAGAGACATTTCAAATAATGAATGATCAGTCTCAAGTTCTGGCCAACCCAAGAGAAATGAATACAAATTATATGGAATTCAGGAAGTTAATCATCTGTGAGGCTTGCATTTTAGTGATCATTGATATGCATATAATGTTACTACTGGTTGTCTCAGGGAAGGGGATGGGGGGGGGACCAGAGGCTTAGGCATATGTAGAAAGTTACAAGAGTTCAAATTACAACAATGAGACAGGATGGCTTAGAAGCAGAGTGACAACGCCTAGCCTACATTGCTTTTATGTAGTTGAAAAAGTCAATGCTCAGGATAATGGTAGAGGTGATTTGGCTGGATTTAATCTCCTATAGAGGGCATCTTTTTTTTTTTTTTGTCGGTCGTGGGGCTTGAACTCTGGGCCTGAGTGCTGTCCCTCAGCTCTTCAGCTCAAGGCTAGCACTCTACCACTTGAGCCACAGCACCACTTCCTAGAAGGCATCTTCTACCTGGCAAATGAAGTTATGTTAATTGATGCTATAAACTTCAAATGAGAAGAGACATTGACAAATGACAAAACATCAACAGTCAGCTGGAAATTGGTGAATGTACCCTCACAGCCCACCGATCCCAGGATAATGATATTAGTTTGTAGATATCCTTTTGAGATATCAGGATTCTAGGACTATGATTAGTGCTGACCCAGAAAAATGATGAGAAATAAATAGACTGACCTTTTCTGCATAGGCTGAGAGGGAGAAATGGTTTTTATTGTCTGACTAAGAAGAAACTCTGCCTCCATTACCAGTTAGTTGTAGGGACCAGTTTTTACTTCTGAGCAGGAAGGAGACTAGAGGCTAACACATAGGCCCTAAAAGTCACAATGACAGGAGTAACTGAAGGAAAGACTTGAGAAGCAAGCATAGGGAATGGATGATGATTCTAAGAAGAAGGAACAGTGTGGTGGAAATCTGACCTAAGGAGGTTCATTTTCATTAGCCCATGCATGAAGCATGAGTCGGTGATGAAGGGAGGGCCATACATTAGCGATGAGTTTTAGAAATCAAAGGGTAGTGGGTTGGTAAGGAAAAATTGTATTTCATTGCAGCAAGTAGCTCTAGAAATTCAAACCGAACATGCCTTATTGTATAATTGTGCACTTGATTTCCCAGGAAATGTATTATGTGTTACTGTTGGTACAATTGGATTCATGCAATAGAACCCAATAGGAATAGCACAGGGTGATGAACTCTGGCACCACAAGTTGATCATGGTGTTGGAATAATAGACATCATGTGCACCAATGGGATTAAAATTTTTTGCCCGGCTCTTAATATACCAAGAAACTTGTTGTACACCCTTCAGAAATGATTAATTCATATTCTCTTTTTTTACCCAACTAGAGTCATGCCCATGAAGGATTTCTAATAGCATTATTAGTACATTTCTATATACCTCACGAAGAATTTTATGAGAAGACCATGAGTTTCCTTGGAGAATGAAGTGTGAATGTCAGCATTTGCAACATGTAGCATAAAAATGAACAAATTGACTCAGAATTTGATCTTACAGTGTAACGGTCTTCTTTTTTTTTTTTTTAATTTAATTTTATTTTATTTGAGAACATACTGTACAGAGAGGTTACAATTACATGGGTAGGATAATGCATACATTTCTTACCAAGCATTGCAGCCTCCTCCTTTGTTTACCCTTCACCTCCCTTCCCAGCCTCCCCCCTCCCCCCCCCCCCCCAATCCTTCCCCCCTTCCCCAAACCGACATTGTAAAGCTCGTTTTTGACAACGGTCTTCTTTATTTTCAAATCATTTCGTGCTAGAAGTTTCTACTGAACATTTGAGGTGAGATACAAACCAATGCTACCTTATAAATAGTAGCATGAGCCATGTAGACATCAATACCATCCAGTTCTTTTAATTACATTCTGAGGCAATTGGACATAGTCTTCTTGATTAACTGATTGACAAGTAATCTACAAATAGATAGGCGTGTTAGTTTATCTACAGTGAGCTGATCTGACTTATTCCATTTACTTCTTTCTCTTCTTTGACTATCAAGATAATGAATCTCTCAGAGTTGCATTTACTTCAGAATAGAATGCTAGAAAAGGGAAATTAAAATTATTTGTAAAAAGAAAAAAGCCAGATAGGAAAAAAAACCCACTATAATTCTTGATGGCAAAAGAAGATTCCTTTAAAGCATCAAGTGCACTAAATCAATTTATAGTTTTTTTTCTGGTAGAAAAGAGCCAAGTAATCTCATTCATGGGCAAATATTTTTTTTTCTAATTTTAAAACATTGTGAGCAGATGACAAATTACTGCATTATGAGGACTGAGAATACATGTTTATATTTCATTGCTTTAATCTAATCTAATACAACACACAGAAAAGTCCTTCATACACACATTGAATGGCATGCATAATCATGATTATGCTGCATAATAATTAGGCATTAGTGATAAGCAGTTCCCATAAATTACTGTAATTAGTATTACTACTATACCACCACAGCAATTTTTTTTTAGGCTTTCCCTTCTAATTTGGCTAATTCCTTAGTATCAACACAAATGTCAGCAGTTTTCCTAATGTCATGTGTGACTTAATTGTCATTTGCCTAGAGTAAGGGCTCAATCAGTTTTTGTTAGGGTGAGTTGAATAAAACCATTATACAGTCGCCAGCATTCTCTCTGATACATGACAGAAAAGTTAGATTTACTTTTCATAGGTAGAGTTCTTTTTGTATTTCAAAGTTAAACCTGTCTACCTCATCCCATTTCCCTGTACTTTCTTTATTCTTTGAAAAATTTCAGGTCTTGATGTTGCATAGGTTAGAAAATGCTTGGCTAAAAACTAAAGTGGTGGTTGGTGATTGATCAGTATTGCATAGTTCACACACTAGGGAGTTTGGCTAAAGATAAAACATACATACATATTTATATATATGTATATATGTATATAGTGAAGGGGAACAACAAAAATATTTTCTTTGTATCAGTCATCTTGTTAAATAAGCCTAGGAGTGTATAAATTAGGAGATTATGAGCTAGGTGATTATTCTGGTTTACCAAACTATTGAATCACAATTAGCCAAAATATGATAGTGATGTTAATTATTTAGGTAGCCTGTAACAGCATCAGAAAGAACCATAAAAAATTGAATATATGGTAAGGGAAAATTTTATGTTTGGATTACCTAGGCTTTGAATGGCTGTGGAATCAAGTGAACTTCATTTTGTTCAAATACTTCCACTTCTTCTTGGAGAGTATACATTTCACTATTTACCAAAAATAATTTAAATATTCCAATACTTTATACACAAAAAAGTAGCCTTCAACCAAATCCTGAAAATGGGAATGGATCTTTTCTTTAATAGTTTGTTTATGAGAGGGGCTAAAAGGGATGTATATATTAGGCAGACATGTAGGCTGGGAAAAGTTTGATGTCTCTCTCCATCCACATGGTTTGTCTTCCTGGTTCTTTAGTGTCTTCAAATTAGTAAAATGTAGTGATGAAATTGCTGCTTGACTATGGTTCTTTTTTTCTTTTTCTTTTTCTTTTTCGCCAGTCTTGGAACTTGAATTCAGGGCCTAGGCGCTGTCCCTAAGCATCATCTGCTCACGGTTAGTGGTTTACCACTTGAGCCACATCACCGCTTCTGTCCTTTTCTGAATATTTTATTGGAGGTAAGAGTCTCATGGACTTTTCTGCCTAGGCTGGCTTCAAACCACAATCCTCAGATCTTCTGAGTAGCTAAGATTATAGGTGTGAGACCCTGGCACCTGATTTCACTGTCTTTCTGGGTGGAAACAATATTACTTCTGCCAATAAGATGTCAGAGTAGAAATGGTTTTTGTTGGACTCATGAATGAGAAGAATCTAAATAAGAAGGGAAAAAACTGTATTTGGAAGAATAAAAGTAAGCAACAGCATCTAGAACCACAAGTAAGAAACAGAATGGCTGATAAGTATGGCAAAATAATCAGATGAGAAAATGTGGTCTATATACACAATGGAATTTTATTCATCCATTAGGACGAATGATATTACATTGTTTGCAATGAAGTGAATGGACCTGGAAAAATTATGTTATGTGAAGTAAGCCAGGCTCAGAGAGACAAAGGATGCATGCTTTCTCTTGTGTGTGGAAGCCAGAACTTATTTTTAAATGTCTAAGTAGATGCTTGTGGGTTGAATGCAAGGGTATACAAACATATTAACAAAAGTATGATATTTGCAGAAGAGAATTCAAATGTAGTTATAATATTCAGGGGCATATCAGATGAAATTAAGAAGAGGGAGGAGAGGGGTTGGGTTGGGAGGGATGACGGAGGAGGATGAAAGGTATGACATCGTCTAAGATCAACAAATCAACTAATTTGTGGAATGGTAACTCCTTCATACAACGACTTAAAGTGAATAAAGGTACAGCTAACAGAACTCCTTCGAGATAATTAAAAAGTAAATAAAAAGGAAAGAAAATAGAAAGGTGACAGATAAAATTAGGAAACTGTAGCTGTATATGGGGTAAGGGAGGAGCCAAAGCCTCCACCATATAATACGCCTGGTAGGTAGCCTCTACTGTAATCTGGCTCACACATAGCTGTGAGGCAAATCCACATTTTCACAAGCCTAGTATAGGGACTTGGCCAGACACTGCCCTCCTCAGGATGAGACAAAAAAACCTTTTGTTCCCCGTATCTTAGAGAGTTGCAATGAAGGTCTGGAAAGAAGGCTTCCTGTTGCAGAGTCAAGTAAAGACTCAAATTGCATTAGCTTCCTCCCATCAGCCTGCAGCCCACCAGACCTATGAGAATGAGCCACAACTGAGGGGCATGGAAATCTGGGAGTAACTGATTATCAGGGAGTTGTGAGACAGCTAGCCATGGTGTCTAGGAGACAAAGAGTGGGAGAGTTTGGACTCAGGGAAACCAATAGGCCCCAGCAGGAGCTAAGGAAATTATGAGGTTCAGCCGTTGGTGGCTCCACCACCTTGGCTGGTGAAAATAGAAATAATGCTTGTGGACAATTTCAGAAAACAAAACATCTTCCTTTCACTGGTAGAGTGCTCAGATTACAAAAGCTTCTGCAGTGATCGGTGTTTATTAGCTCCTTGGTAGCCGCCCACAGCGAGACAGGCCTAGAGCCTGAACCATACTCTGGGGGCTTGGAAAACAGGAATAATCCAGACACAGCCATGTGAAGTGACTATGAAGAGCCAGAGACTTAGATATGGGCAAGCTAACCAATTAAAGTTGCAACAGGAAAGTCAGGCTGGAAGAGACCCCTGTGGTCAGTAACTCTACCCTCTTGGGCTAGGGCAACTCAGTATTTGAGGACCACTGAAGGAACAAAACATGCTGGCCAATGGCTGGTAGAGTGCTCAGCATCTAGAAGCTATCTGGTAACTTTGGAGGCTTCTGAGAAGTGAAGGACTCTAAGCTCCTAAGATAGCCTTGAGTCTCAGCCTTTCCGCAGAGTAATGAACTGCTGATGAGTGACTGAAAGAACAGAGACCCGCATGCTGATGACATAAACCCATCACCACAGCATCTCTACCACCAGTGCACAAACTCATATGCTTTGTTTATTCCTGACCCTACCAGCAACAGTACGGAACACTCTCTGGTTAGTCATATGTTTTCCCACGGGAGACAAACAGGGTGACCTGTGTATCAAGTGACCCATAGACTTAAAAAAGTGCTATGGCAACTAGTAATGACTTCCAGTATAAAAAGATAATGGGAAACTACTAATATGGAAGCAGCCAAAAAGCAGACAAGTGACTCCTGTACAATCCTACCCTCAACCCATGTATAAGAGCAATGTGTGTGCAAGGAAATAACAGAGACTGGCTAGTGCCTTGAGCATGTACGCGAAAGTTTGGCTTCTAAGCTAACCCTAGTTGAGTGGGGAGAGAGTCCACTTGCAACCTTCCCTCTATACAGTTCTGCCTGAACGCTGTGAACACAACTGCAAGACTACAAGTAATTAGACTTCCAATCAATGAATTGGCCACAGAGGTGTAATTCTTAATACATATCCACAAGAAATATGAAAGAAAAGCAGAATGAAGTTTCACAATAACTGAGGAATGCTTTTTATGTCACAGAATCAAAGCTTCATTTAAACATTTAAAGACATTGTACTAGACTGAAACCAATGCTGGAGAGATGAAGAGTAGGAGAGAACACGAGGAAGACTTGGTGTGAAATAGAGAGCAGGCACACATGCAAAAGAATGACAATGAGAGGGAGGGAGAAGGAGGCAGAGAAGGAGAACAGGAGAGGGAGAGACAGAGGACGAGGTTAGAGATTTCTGGGAAGTGAGATAGGAGAAATGAAGAGAGAGAGGATCTGGTAGAGAGAAGGAAGGAGAGAGATGGACAGAGACAGAAAAGGGGGTCAGGAAAGACGCTGGAAAATGCGTTATTTGCCCAGTATCTAAGCACTTACAAAGATGGGAGAGGGTCTCACAGTTATCTCTGACTATGAAGTTCCCACTCTTTGTCCAACTGGAATGAGCTGGCCCTAGTAAATCTACCATGTAAAGACGCCCCCTCCCCTCTCAACCCCGTTAGCCCCGCCTTCCAGTCTTCAGCTCCTTCTGGGGAGGACACAGCAGTATTTTTCTCAGGTTCATTTCTCCCTTTGGACTTCAGGATGTAAAACAAGTACTGAGAAACACATCTTGTCCCTTATAAAGGTTATTAATGCATAATTAAAATGCATGCCATGAACTAATAAAAAGTAAGATTTGGGCCTCAATCCAGTCAGGAAACAGAAAACTCAGTCTAGTTAAAAAAAAAAAAAAAAGGATTGATTTGTTTCTTGGTCATACTTAACAGTGTATGCAAATAGCACCTTAAAATTTGCATGCTAAAGGTCAAAAATGAGGATGTTTTAAAAGCTTTTCAATTTTATTGGTTAGTAAGATAACCTTAATTTTTTAAACCTGACAAATTTAAACAATTTATAACCATGATAAAAGTCTGAATATATTTCTCACTAATAACATGTGTATATATTGAAATGCTTTTATGTTGATGTTATTTACAGCATAATTTAATTCCCTTTGGTATAAAATACTGACCTTGAACTTCCTCTCCTACTTTTATTTCCTTCTAAGCATAGTAATTTATTACATATGCTTATCAAATTGCATCTAAAGAGCTTAACGTTCAGCTCTGCATTGACTAGTGCTATTGCTTAAATAAAACCATTTAAGTATTTTGAAAATATTTTGACATTTGTTTATCTGTGAAATTTCTCCTTAGTGGACATCTACAATTAATATGTATGCAGCGGTGAGCAGATTGGCAACCAAATGTGTACCATGATGGGTAATCAAGAGGATGTTCATTACTTGTTTGTGTGTGGTTATGGAGGGCACTGAGAGTTGAACCTGGTACATTTGGCTTGCTAGAAAACTGCACTATCACTTGTCACAGTCCCAGCCTTTTTGTTTTTATTTTATTTTTTGTTGGTCACAGGGCCTGAACTCTGGGCCTGGGCGCTGTCCATCAGCCCTTCATCTCAATGCTAGCTCTCTACCACTTGAGCCACAGCACCACTTCCGGCTTTTTCTGCTTATGTGGTGCTGAGTAATTGAACCCAGGGCCTTATACATGCAAGGCTAGCACTAGGTTAAGATCTGAGGATCAAAGTTCAAAGCTAGCACTAGCAGAAAAGTCCTAGAAACGTATCTCCAATTGACCAGCAAAAAAGCTGGGAATGGATGTATGGCTCAAGCTGTAGAACACCAGCCTTGAGCAGAAAAAGCTAAGGGACAGCACTCAGGCCCTGAGTTCAAGTCCCAGTATCAGCACACATACAAAAATCAGCTGATGGATATATTTGAGTAACTATTTTTGAGTAGAGAAATGGATTTATTTGCTAAGGTAGCTTTGTTCTGGTTTCACTAAGTGTAAAAGACTTGGTGAATTTGGGAGGGCTATTAAACTTTAGTAGGTAGAGCATTATGGGAGCATCTTTCTAAAAGGGCTATGGGCCACATCCAAACTTTATCTGATATAAGATATTTGGTTTCATATACTCTCCTACGTTATTATATCATATCCACAGGCCCAAAACATTTCTGCCATCTGCCTCTTTAGAACCACAAGTGAAAACAGGCTTTCCTTTACTACATAGGTAGCTGTGTCAGGTACCTCATTAGAGTGACACAAAGCTGACCAATACGATATTATATTAAAGATTCTAAATCTGTTTTTTGGCATCAAGGCTTCTTGTTCTCTATCACAATTCCCATGGAGGTGTTTGAAGGCTAAGAATATGTTGCTGATTGTTGTAAGATTCAATGCTCATGTAGCATGGACACTTTCCTTCCCAGGTTGCTGGAATTCTAAGGATCATGCCTTTTCTGTAATTAATCATACATTTTCTGCAATGAAGGGTTTCAAGTTTAGATCAGCTCTCTCTTGGTCTAAACTTATATGATTTTGTTTCATCTTGTGGAAATATAAATATCTCTACAATGGAAAGGTGCTATCTTCCCTCAAAACCACTTTGAAATGGTACAGTATATAAAAGTAGTATTTATGCCCCTGCTAAGGCCAATAGATTTATCAACTTCTTAAAGAAGAGATGTTCCACGGGAATGGCATGAAACATTGATTTATAATGACTAGAGAGCAGAAGTCCAATAATCAATGAATTTTAATCCTAAAATATTAATTCATGCTCACTCATTTTGTAGTTAAAATAAAAAAGTGAACAACCTCATATTGGTTGTGCATTAAAGCTGATCTTTAACATGAAGGCTATTTCTGAAAAGGCTTGGATGTAGGAAATAATTGCATTTCTATTGAATCCATTAGAATGAATTACAATTGGATTTCACATAAAAGATTTTAATGCAAAGATATTTCATATATGTGTCCAGGGAAGGGTTCCTCACATAAAGCTATTTTTCCTCCTTTTTTATCCTTCAAGATTTACCTACATTGAGGTCAGAAATGCTTGCTGCTTCTTATTGTTTTCTTTTATCTTTTGATTCTTAAATTGTTTTTTAGGAATATTATAATTCCTATAGTCAATGCTGTGGTTATTTAGTGAAAAGAAGAGGGACTTCCATCCAAACTTTGATCTGGATGTCTAGACTCAAGATGTGTACCAAAAGAGGAGAAGGCTCATCAGTCACATAGTGAGGGTTTCAGAGGGAAAGCAGAGAGGTCACTAAACTGTCTAAAATATCTGGAGGAGAATAAGTAAAGGAAACTAGTTTGGGCGCTGTGGTGATTAGAAGGGCAAGGCTAGAGCATGACTCCTAAATATGATTTAATTCCCTTAGAATCATTGGAGGGGAGACTAAATTTTATTGTCAGCTTTATCAGATCTGGGGCAGAAGGGGAAGAAAAGAAGAGAAGGCCTAAATATTACCATTTGACTAATATGAGAAAAGGGTCTTTAATCATCATCTTTATTAAAATCTATCTTCAAAATGAACCTTTATTGCTAGGAGCTGGTGGCTCACACTTGTAATCCTAGCTACTCAGGAGGCTGAGATCTGAAGATCGCAGTTCAAAGCCAGCCCAGGTAGGAAAGTCCATGAGATTCTTATTCCCAATAAACTACTCAGAAAAAGCCTGAAATGATCCTGTGGCTCAAGTGGTAGAGTGCTAGCTTTGAGAAAAAGAAGCTCAGGGACAAGGCTCAGGCCTTGACTAGGTTCAAACTCCAGAACCAAAAAAAAAAAAAAAGCACCTTACTGTCTTTCAGTTACAAATATAAAGACTTTAAGTCCAAGTAGAACTACAATTGAATTTGAGTCTTGTGATTGCTTGCTGAATGGATCAGATGCAGTTTCAAAAACAGACCCCATAGGATGTTTTTAAAGCAAAAAGACATTTTACATAGTGGGGTAAGCACTTAACAGTTTGTTGGAAGATCTGAAGAAATAGATTGTAGGCTAAGCTCTTTAAAGAGACTCTAAGACCTGCACCCTTTAGAAAGCCCTACTTTTGAGGCTGTCCCAGAACTATGAAGGAAGCACTCTATCATTTCCATTGCCACTTTTTCCCGATGGCTGAGACGCTGGGCAATGACACTGGACTGCTCTTAAAACAAAAAAATCCCTCACATCGCCAAGGTCTTGCAAGCCACAAATGAAAGCTAAAGTTCACAAAAGCCAACGTCTACAAAAGGACATTGGTGGCCTAACTGCATTGCTCAAGTCTTTCATATGTATATGCAATCCTCCCTGGCTAGAAGAGGACCTGAGAAATTTAACTGTGAGCATGGCCAGGTCAAATAATAGTTGACAGAAACAACCCAGATGTCTTGTAATACTCTTTCTGCCTGTTTTAAGACAGATGTTTGAATTTTAAATTTCTCTTCTACCAATGCTACTGAGCTTGAAGGTAGAAGAAAAATTTGATTTTTTCCCCCTACCTCTCTTTTAAGTAGTGTAATCTCTACTTCAATCCAGATATTAGTTTAGTATTGGGGCTCTTCAAATTAGGCTGACAAAAGACAGATTGACAAGAGAAAGCTTTCTTATTGTTTGTGCAAATAGAGACTTTTTCTGAAACGTGAAGGCTCAGAGGAATGTATAGGTCTGTATGCTCATATTCCTTTTAATCATGGATGATACATTGTGAAGCTGTGTCAAGATAAAATAAGAGATAGTATTTGTAAATTATAGAAGAATGAGTGGCAAAATATATGTATCTATCTATAACTAAAATGTATAGATACTTATAAAATGGGAGTACATAATAGAAAATAAGGGTAATCTTGGAGATGTTTATACACTCATCTTGAGGCTGACTTCCTGTCTTCTCTATGGCCTAAAATTGTAATTAGAGAGGACTTATGGTAGTCTTCATTTTTCTTTCTGAATAGTGCTGTGGCTTGAACTCAGAGCCCTATACTTCTACCATGTGAGCCATTCCTCTGATCTGTCAGTCTGTGTTGGTCAAAGTGTCTGCTTGTGTTTGAATAAGGGTGGCTCTGAGGAGGTTTCTTCCTGTATGTGTTGATTCTAATTTATTCTTCCTCAAAATAATTGCTGGCCTAGAGTAGTGCTTTAGGGGTAGTGTATTCTTATTTTCTTCAAGTTAACGTATATAGTGTTTTGTAGTTAGCATATAGATGAACAGCAAGTTTTATTTGTTGTTTATCTAGTTCAAATTTAATTAGGTACACTGTGTTTTATCTGGTATCTCCAGAAGAAAGAATAACTTAGAGAGAAATAGTGATAAAAGAACTAGATTGTTGAAGATATCATAAGTCAAGTAGAAATCCAAAGAACATAGGATGGGTGTTTTCTGGCCTGTTTAAAAAATAATAGAAAATGATTCTAAGCTGAAGAAAACTATCTGCAAAGTCCCTGAGGTAAGTAAGAAAAAACTAGGCAGATTTTAGAAAGTTAAAGTATGTAACTGTGGAAGTGAGTCTGGTAAAGAATGGCCTAGAATGGAACATGAGAGAGAGGCAGAATCAGACCAGGCAGAGAGTATGTTTTCTTTTTTTTTAGGGTCAGTCATGGGTCTTGAACTCTGGGCCTGGGCTCTTCAGCTTAAGGTATATCTCTACCACTTGAGCCACATTATCACCTCTAAATATGTTTTCTTAAAACAGTGTCTTATTTTGATTTAAATCTATAGTGCCATTTAAAAACTCTCATCTAAATCAGCACATACGATTTAACTTTGAAAATTGAAACTATTTAACTAACATGGTAGGAACCAGGGGCATTTGGGTGGCCAGATCCCTCAACTTCCTGTTTTTATCTGCAAAATAATGTACTTTTATGGTTAATAAATGATGTGAAAGATGTTCCTTGTAAAAGATCAGCCTTTGTGGTGAAAAATGGAAAACTTCTAAAGTTATCTCTATAGTTAACTGGTACTCAGAACTTTGGAGACTGAACTGTTCAGAGTGCTTTGAAATTAGTCTAATGTTTAAAAATCAGCTCTTGCCAATAACGTCTGCTAGGAATTTGTTTCCCACTAAAAGAATTCCAAAACTTAGATTCTAAAGAGAGACTACCTGACCTTCCTTCCTCAGCTCAAATCATTTCCATGAAAGGAAGGTAACCTTTAATGAACTCTTGCTATGGCATGAAACACTGTGCTGGGTGCTTCACAAAGGTGACTTTCCATGCTCCCTCTTACAAACAAGAAGGGCAAGCATCTCAGAGAAGGAAAGTGACTTGCTTAAGGTTACCTGAAGATCAGGCATAGGGACAGAATTTGAGTCCAGACCTGTTTGATGACAGAGTATAAATCACAGGGAGAGTGACAAGTCTCCCAAAGTGATTTTGGTTCCTGTGTTGCCTATAGCAATTCAATCTTAGGACCTTCATGTGACTTATTTGTGAGAGATTCAATACGGAGGCTTGAAAACAAGTTGTCAATTTCATCAGTGAAGTTTTTAATTTCCTATCCTCCTTGGGATTGTCAGTCATCTGCTTCCCCATGAGAGAGTTTTGTCTTTCACCTCAGGATATATTGGATTTTCTGTGATGATGATGGCATAAACAATATTATGAATTCATGATTATAAATCACTTCCCTTCACTTTCTGTTAGACCTACCTAACACATCTCACTGTTTGGTGAAGATCATTTGAAATGCTCTGTATTTTTTAAAAACAACGTATAATTGTTATTATTGTTGTTTTTGTCAGTAAAAAGAGGTAGAACAGATTCCAGAGTAGGAAAAAAAAAGAAAAAAGCTTCAACCCTCAAGAGGAAAAAATAGAACATGCCTTCTTTCTCCCTGATTTCTGATTCATCGAGAAGGGGGAATCTCTGAATGATCACGGATATATTACCAGTAACATGATGAAAAGCATGAGTTTTCTCTAGATTTAACATGAAAAGGGAATGTGCTTCTGTTCGTATTTACCTGACAACATTTGTCCTCTCATTTCAAATGTAGCGAAAAGTCGAGGAGGGCGATTTCTTCCAAAGATACCAAAGAGATTCCTCTCAGATGTCAGCTTTCATAACCAGGAACTTGGGGGATATTGTGTTCAGAAAGGCTGCAAGATCACAATTCAG
The DNA here is from genome assembly GCF_019054845.1 of Dipodomys spectabilis. NCBI lineage: Eukaryota > Metazoa > Chordata > Mammalia > Rodentia > Heteromyidae > Dipodomys > Dipodomys spectabilis. Next base: position 13,471,678 of record NW_024870834.1, on the reverse strand, counting down.
CTAAAAAGAACGCACCGACAACTGGCTAGCAATGTTGGAATGTTTCCTTTATTTCTACTGGCATGCACTGGTTTTGCATGGGGGTTTTATTACATGTGTACCAGGCCCCATGATGAAATTCACCCCATCGATCACTTTTCCTCATCCCTCATTGCCCTTTCTTCAAACAACTTCAAAATGTTCACTGTACTGTTTTTATTCACCCATATCAATTATTTCAACCCTATTTACTCTCTCCTCTTTCCATTCTCTCCCTGCTCCACGGGCACCCCTTGCTTACAGGACCCTGTTATACATTCGTGTCACTTGCTTTCTTCAGTAGCTAATAATTGTAGAAAGGTTTTGTCTATGGTGTTTCACATATGCATACATTATACTTCTCTATTATTCTCTCTTTCCACATCTCCTTTCCCTCCATTATTCAACAGCTTTCTGTGAGTTTTCTTATGACACTCTCATGCATAGACACAAGGTATTTAGATATTATTCATCCTTACCATCTTTCCATCCCTTCATATCCCACAATTCCAGTAATATTCCGTGAATGCATATATGTATGTATAAGTATATAAATGATAGAATGTTTCTTGTCAAATGTAAATATCACTACAGAGAGATTTATAAGATATATGATAGGTATGTGTCAATTTATACATACACTCACACACATATAGATTATACATATAGATTATACAAATACACACATGTGTATATATGAATAAACTATGTATAATATGTGCATATGCACATGACTTTGAGCATATGTAATGATCTAGTCTCATCCAGATAGAAATATATGATCTAAATTACTAATTGAGCATATTATAGCAGTAATGAAAGGGAAGTTGGAAAGGAAAAGCAAAAGAAAAATAAAAACTAATAAATAGGGCAAATATAAAAATATAGATATTACAGAGTATGGCTTCTGATTAGAAAATCCAGGCTTGAGGACTTAATGGTAGTGGGCAATGTTGACAAAGCTAAACACATAATATGTTCCCAGTATGATGATACTTTGTAACAATTCAGCTATAGCAGGGGAAGAAGAGGCTAGAGTTGTGGTGCCTCAAGGCCTCAATCATGTAGTGAGGAGAGATGGGTTTCTTGGATAACTGGGGGGTGCTAGATAAAGTAAATGAAGCTCCTGCATGTGAACAGGTTTTCATCCATTCCTGACCAAGAGTGAGGGCTTTCTCCTTCCAACACAGGGAACCAAATCCACTGAACCATTATCCTGATCAGAACCATCTAAAAATGACCTAGATTGGCTTTCCCTACTGTGTGCCAAATTTGGCATTTTCAGAGCTATTTTACTTTAGATTTAGTAATGGAGCTACCTTTTCATCTTTTTCTCATGAAGGCATACGCTAACACTCGTATCCTCGGGACTTAGCAGGTTACCCGGTACCTATTAAGACCTCAGGCATACTTGTGGAAAACTCATAAACATATTTTTTTCTACGGAAATTTCTCACGTTATGTTGTTATAAAGTCATTTGAAATTTTGACAAAAGCTGTGGAATGTCTTTCTAGAATTGTACCCCATTTTCTGGATTGACTAACTCCCTAAAGCTCATTTATATGGTATTTATCATTCCAACAATGTTCGTTCTCCACTTAAACAGCAATGTTAACTTTATTGAGGATTTTATTTATAGCAAATGTTAACTCTAGTGAGGATTTAGTGTTTGTCAGACTATGCACTGTTTCGCATCTATCATTATGATTGCTTCTTATAGCTCTGGGAGATCAGAAATATTTTCTTATCTTTTAAGAAGATGAAAATCAATTGAAGAGATAGCAAGTTAACTTTCCCAAGCTCTCAAAGGTAATTAGCAGCAGAATCAGATCTCAAGCAGAGCTGGATTTGAAGCAGAGGTCCAGCGTGAGTTGCCCTCTTGTGCATTTTTTTATTTTTGCAGTACTGGGGATTGAACTCAGGGCCTCATGCTTGCTACACAAGCACTCTACCACTTGACTCATGCCCCACCCCTTACTGCTTTAGTTTATCTTTTCAGATAAGGTCTTGTGCACTTGCTTTGGCTGAACTTGAATCAAGAGCCTTGGCTCACAGCTGTAATCCTAGTTACTCAAGAGACTGAGATCTGAGGATGGCAGTTCTAAGGCCAGCCCAGGTAAGAAAGCCCATGAGATTCTTGTCTCTAATTGACTACCAGAAAACCTGAAGTAGAGCTGTGTCTTAAGTGATAGAGTGCCAGTCCTGAGTAAAAAAGCTAAGGGATGGTGCCCAGGCCCTAAGTTCAAGCACCAGTACTAACACACACACACACACACACACACACACACACATCCTTCTCTCTCTTTCTCCTGAGCAGTTAGGATTATAGAGATGAGATGCCACTTCTAGCCCTTGAATTGAACTTTTAACCTCTAAAATCCATTTCACTATTCTATGTTCCAACTTTTGGTACACAATGGAATAACTCAGTGAAAACCCTTCATCTCCTCAGATATGAGTCTGAAATGGAGTCTGAAATGATGAGATTATGTGACTTAAGCTCTTGATTTGATGGGAACAAAGTTTCCTTGATCAAACCTGACAAGCTGCCCCCCCCCCCGACCCCCAGCACTCTTCATGCTCAGAGAGCCGACAATCCTGCGGCACTTGCTTAGCGTTTGGCAGAGCTGTGACTCCAAATTATCTTGTGCATGTTTCAAATCATTTAAATTGTCATTGTAGGATTTTCCCCATTAGCAAAATACCATCCCTGGAATACTGATTATGTAGAATAGCACAATTGTCTGGTGATAGGAAACCGATAACTTCTTGAGTGTAGTCCAGGAGATTGACTGCTATTTTATATGAAAATATAAAGGTAGTTGCATGTGGAATATTCTTTATGTAATTGAATTCAGAATATATTCATGTTTTGCCACATGCTGGTAGAAAATAAATAGGCAAAGCATTAAAAAATGCTTCATTGCACATTTAAATGCCCCTTTGCCACAGTGGGTCCAAAGAAAATGTTATATGTCTTTTTGTGCATTCTCTTCTTCTTTGGTGGTGTAAACATTCATATCTATTAGACTGTCTAACCCAACAACACTGAAAGCCATCTTGGCATGAGGGCTAGCTCTTAGCTCTGCCCAAGGGAGAGCATATTGGTTAAAGTAGGGACATTAGCAAGCTGGTGATTGATCAGCTGGAGTTATTCACTTTTAAGCTTCATCGTTTTCACACTTAAGGTAATTTTGGTCAGTAAGAGCAAATTATACTCATTATTCTAAATGCAAATACATATGTGGAAAGCATGTGGTTTTGAAAAGAAATGGGATACAAATCCAACACTAATGTCTTGGTGGGCGCATTTACACACCTCTAGAGACTATTTTTACTTCCTTAGTCTGTATAATCATCACAATGTCATTTTTTGTCCCCTTCCCTGCTAGTATGTGATATACTATATACCTTAAAGTGAGACTCCCCTACCCCTGATTTGTTTTAATTTTCTTGTTTTCCATATCAGATATTATGTTAATCAGATAAAACTGTCTAGAAACAATGTGGAATTTCTAGATGATAATCTTGGAAGTCTATTCCCTATTGGGAAAATTAGGATCCACTTCTTTAGAATGCCTTCAGAATTACCATTGACAGAGGTCATCCATTAGATCTCTGTAAAGGCTTGACTAAAGTAGACTTGCTTATTGTAAATTATAAATGGTTACAAATTTGGGCCAGGTATGGTAGCATACACATATAATCCAAGCTATGATGCAGGCAGAGGAAAGGCCATAATTTGAGGTCAACGTGAGCCAAAAATAAATAAATAAAATAAAACCATATTAGCAAAATTTTATTTCAGGAAAATAAGCCATGCAGGAAGGCACACAATGGTGATTCCAATTACATGGTGGGAATTTCAAGGTCCCAGGTTGATCCTAGGGAAAAGTGAAGTCCTACATAAAAAAATAACCAAAGCAAAATGGGTCATGGTCATAGCTGAAATGATACAGTGGCTGTATAGTAAGCTCAAGATTCTGACTTCATCTAGACAGACACACAGGCTGACACCAAACTGAAAATTCTTTTTTCTAGTTTGGTAACCTTTATTTTATTTAAAATTTTTATTACTGTATATTAATTGTGTCAAGGCCTTACATTGTGATATTTCTATGTATAATGTTCATTGATCAAATCTGACCTCTGTTACCCTTTCTTATCCTACTTCTCCATCTTTATTTTTATTATAAAGTTGATATAGAGAGGGGTTAAGTTACATAGGTCAGGTACTGAGTACTTTTCATTTTGAACAATGTCACCTCTTTCCTCCTGAGCCACCCCCAAGTTGTATAGATTCATTTCCAACAAGTGTCCAGTTAGTATCCTGCTGCATTTGTTCACACTTTGTTCCACCATTTGTATGCTTCCATTTATCCTCTCCAAAACAGATAAACTTTCACACGAGACAAAAAGTACAGAAATCAAAAGCAGCAACAAAAGGGAAAACAAACAAACAAAAATAAAACTCACAAAAAGTACAAACAAAACCAAACAACAAAAAAACCTCGTTTCCATTTCTTAGATTTCATTTAAACAAACATCATTTTGTATGATCATATGCACATAGCTATTGAGTCTTTGTGATCCTCTCCTGAGAATATCCTTCTTTGGTCTCACTTTCTGAATGTTTAGAGTCCTGTACAATTCATCATGTCTAAGTATAATTATTTGTCTTTTACCATCTATTTTGTTTACTTGTAGATTTATAGGCCCATTCTAATTACTACAAATGAAGAAAACAATGCAACTTATGTTTCTTTGGCTCTGGCTTACTTAATATAATTTTTTCAAGTCTTTCCATTTCCTTATGATTGGGGCAATATCATTATTTCTGATGAAAGCATAGAATTGTATTGTGGATTTACTTGATTCATTTTTCTTGATCCATTCAGTGTGGTTTGTGGTCAATTGCCCAGAAGTAGAATTGCTGGGTCATAAGAACCTTCATACTTCTTTCCAGAATGGGTGAACAAGTTTACATTCCCACTAACAGCATAGAAAAGATCCCTTTTGGCCACATCTCCCCACACCCCCCACCACATACTCTCCAGTATCTGTTATTGTCACTTTTCTTGATAATGGCCATTCTAACTGGGGTGAGATGGACACCTCTCCATTTTAAAACAAATTTTAATGCGTTTCATTATTCTATTTTCATACATATATCTAAAATACTTTAACCATAATTACTACCCCCTGACACACACCCATATATTCTCCTCAAATTCAGTTTTGTCTTTACCTATAATGACTTAACTTGCCCTTTCATTTAGCAAATACTAATTGATCATTTTAAGCTTTAGACCCTATATTTTGTATCAGGAATATAGAAATGAATGAAGGAGAAAATCACCCACCTTCCTGCAGTTTTCAAAAATTCTTTACTGCTCTGTCCATTAGAGTGGAGTCAAATGTACCTCTTTCGAATTTGGGCTCTGCTGCTGCAGATTTAACCAGTATTTTCAGGAAGGGACATTATGAGATTTCTAAGGCAAGGTCATGAGAAGCATAAAACTTCAGCCCAGAAATCTTAGAACATTATTTCTGGAATCTTTAAGCTGCTATGGAAGAGTACTGACTATTCTCCAGTGATGTTTAGGTTTTCTACATAATATTTCCCAAAGAGCCCAAATTCTAGCAATTTCTTGAAAATATGTCTTTTTGAAGGCATTTCATTTTTATCCAGGTAAAGTGAGCTGGACAGATCAACAGACAACTGCTGTTGAAAAGACAGTTTCATACTTATTGGTCCTGAAAGAAGAAAACATACAGAACCAATCGGGAAAACATTAGAGTTGATGAAGAGGTGGAAGAGATGAGGAGAAAGTGATAGCAATAGCCTTTGTTTTGGTGCCCATGGAAGAGAATGGCTTTGACTGAGCAAGTAGGTTTAGGATTGATCGTTTGAATAATTTTAGCAAGCTCTGAGATATAAAAGAAGAATTAAGTTGTCTGCAGTGTGACCCCAGAGTGATTAGGACAGTAACATCAGCCTAATATTTGAGAGTTTTGTGCAATAGTTTGTTTTCTCTAGGATTTACTTACTCTGGGAGATATAGTGTCCCAAGAATATAGAAAATAAGAAAATATATTGATACCATCTGAAATGTAAGTGAAGTCATAGATTCTCAAGACCAATGTACCTGCCAGCCAAATATTGATACAACTCCATCAGTTCATGTGTAACTAGAGATCACCTAAGTTCTGACCCAATCTCACCCACAGATAGATTTTGATACAGTAAGTGATTTATTTCCAGCTATGGAGTGTGGGTTAGTCATCTGTGTAGTAATAGCTAGAAAAATTCCTTTGCTCTCTGTCCTATGAACCAGAAATTCAGTCAAATGAATACTCATTCTCGATGAATGCAAAAACTCAGCTAGACTTTAACTAAAGGCAATGTTCTGGCATCTTTTGGCATCATTATTATTGGATAATGAAATTAAGCCAATCTCACATAACGATTTTGATATCTATATACAAAGTACCAAATAGTGCAAGTGAATAATAGAAATGATTTTGGAATCTTTGTATAGTGAAATCACAATGTTTCCAACTTGAAGAAAAAGAAAAATTCATATATCCTTTTGCAATATATGCTGCTCCTGAAACTGAAAGGTTGGTAGCTTTACAAACAGGCCACAAGGATGATAGTAATGTTGAAAGCGATGAGGTTATACACATGGAAGATGAAGAAAATGAATGATATCCCATGAATTAATTTCAGAGAGTGTCATGGTTCCCCAAACAGCCATTGCAGTGCTAGCGTCAGTGGTGTCTGAATTCTGTAGTCCCATGGATGCCTCCATTTGGAGTTTAATATGCACTCGTCTTGTTTCTATTCCAGGGGGGATATGTAATGAAAATCTCCATATTAGTCATCAGCTGTCAACATTGACAAATTTCAATTACCAGCCTTCGGTAGCAGTTCACACTAGAGAAGAAAATCAGGATAGCACACTGGGATAGTATTCTTGTGATAGATCTATTTTAATTGCCTTTCTTATCCACATTTAACCTCTATCATTTTGACAGGAGAAAGAAACTCACAGAGGAGTAACTTTTCCTGCCAGTGATCAAGGCAGGATGGGAGGAGGAAATGTCCTGCTAGGAAGAGACTGGGCAACATCCATCAATATATGGACTGGCATTGATTGCTGGGGTAGCTTTCCTTCCCTATGAGGCCTGCCATGGTAACTTTCTGTTATCAAAATACTTTGCATTTAATCAGCTGCCTGGATGAATGCTCCTGCTGATCATCCATAAATTATTCATCAATTAAAAAGACCTGGCACAACTATTTTTTTGCTTCATTTTTTTTCTGAGAGATGAATTTTCAAGGACTCATAGTGGGAGTTTCCCATAGTGAGTTCCCTATTCCTTTTAACAATGCTGTTCATTTAGCAGTTTGATTGCAGCATGGGGGATCATCAGAGGGGACCTGTCAGAGACTGGGTCACGTAGGGTTATGCTATTCCTTTTTGCTTTTTCTCTGATCCTGAGGGATTGAAGTGCTTTACTTGAAAAGAGAGAAGAAATGTTTTCATTAATGAGAAATGTTAGTGAAGCAGTTACAGTCTTTCATTTTTTCATGTACCCATTTCACAGGGGATTTTTTAAATTATGGTTTCTGTTCCTTAGTTGTTCTGCTTTCTGTTATGAAATTAGTACTTTTCTGTTAAAATAGTATATTTTATTTATTTATTTATTTATTCATTTATTTTTGTCAGTTGTGGGGGCTGAATTCTGGGCCTGGGTGCTGTCCCTCATCTCTTCAGCTCAAGGCTAGCGCCCTGCCATTTGAGCCACAGTGCCACTTCCAGCTTTTTTCTGCTTATGTGGTGCTGAGGAATCAAACCCAGGGCCTCATGCATGCGAAGCAAACACTCTACCACTGAGCCAATTTCCCAGCTCCAGTTTGGTATTTTATTGACTATGTTTCAAGCTGACATATTGACCATACAACAAAGGATATTCGTGTTAATCTGAAAGCATCCCTAGGAGGCAGATTGACTCCAAAATTTGTATTCCCAATCTTTCCATTGCACTATTCATTGGCAGTTCATGTCTGTATTGCTTCATTGACAATTACGTTCATCATTACTGCTCTAATAAAGAGCTACATTTTTCTGTGGGTCTGTAAATTCATTAATGCTTTGAAAACTAGAAAAGGGGGTAGAAGTGGTTTTACCTATATAAAAACTAATTATTCCTAAAGAACTAAGAGACAAAGTCATGGGTAGGAGTGAGTTGAGATAAAATTACTAAAAATCATGATGATTACATTTCAAACTCTGAGAAAAAAGTAATACCAGGACAGAAAATACAATCACATGAATCTCAAAAGCAACAAATCCATGACTTTTCTGTATTCTTCTAGACTGGAACTGCAGCAGTAGCCTGGATACTCTGTCTCTGCCTCTGTCTTTCTCTTTCTCTCTCTCTCTCTTTAACATTTAATTATCTTTCCATTTAGTTTATGTTCAAGCTGCATCAGAGGATTATAAGAACTGTTTCCACACAGATATATGTTATCCCTTAACTATAATTCTTAAATTAATGGGTCAAAATGTCTTGGTTGGTAATACTTACTATCTACTACTATGTATGTAACCAAGGAAATGTATGAAACATTGTGAAAATAGCAGTAGTGCTATTGAAACTTCACAATGAAAGTAGATGTTCAAACTACCAGGTTGAAAGACTGAGAAAAAGAGAAGATTTGAGCTAAAAACTTTCCTTTTGGGTATTTAGGACAAGGGGCAGTACATGTATAGCTGTAGATACTAAGCACAGAATGGCACAGAAAGATATAAATTACAATCAGTTATTAATCTCAGTGGCATTGAGAGGGGTTAAGGAGGTAATTAAAACCTTTTCTCTGAATAGAGATTGCAACTATTAAGTTGAAAGAATAGCCTTGGTAGAATTTAATAGAACTCTCCTAATTATTGAAATGATAAACTCTAGCATTTGATAGAGTGTTCCTTTATAAATGCAAGCAAATCAAAAACCACCTAGGGGTATGTGAATTTACTGTGCTCATTTATAAAGTATAAAATACTTTATATGTAAAATGATGCATAATAGAAGTTGAAGACGGCTCTATGAATGTAGTTAGACTTCCTAGTGTTAAAAGTCTTTATACTTCTTTAGGAAGTATCCCAAATGAGATATAATATAACTTGGGAAATATCGAATCTCTTTTAGTGCTGCTTGGTAAGGCTGAGAAACCATTATGAAGCAGAGATGCCTTTAGCATGATTAATATGGAAGCACAGAGTTGAGTTACAAATATAACAATTATCCCTGTCCCTGGGAGTTTGATATTTTTTATATAGATTTCCAGCATCTGACAACTAGGGCTTGGGGAGGGGAAATCACATTTATTGAGTGCATATTGTATATTAGGAAAGTCAGTGCTCTGTATGCCATTTAATTGAAGTCTCAAATAGACTTTCAATAAGATGCAATGGAAGAGTATTCACACAAGAAAACCCAGCATTCAGCAAATGGCCAGATGGTCTGTGATTGCAGAGGCTGAACTTGAATCCAAGATCTCAGGCCATTAAATAATACTTTCTACTATAGTATTATGCAATTTTCCAGACTGTTCTAGGCATTTCATGTACATAGTAGGTGCTTGCTAAATATTGTATATGCTCTGAATACTCAATCTTCTCTACATTCACTCAACAGACTTGAAATTTTATTACAGAGAAGTAAAAGGGAAGTGAAATGCAATTACAAAGCAAACTATGAAACCTAATAAAACAGTATAAATAAACTTAGAAGTAGTAACATTTATAAAAATATGCTATTACTGAAACACAGAACTCATTAAAAGACTCTTTTCAAAGGAGAAGCAAGACATTGATTTTTTTAGAACATGTGATTCCCAGCTAAAATTTCAACTCATCTCTTCATATGTGTGTGTGTGTGTGTGTGTGTGTGTGTGTGTGTGTGTGTGTGTGTGTGTGTGTGTATAGAGAGAGAGAGATAGCGGAAAAATTTAAAGCTTTTTCATATTGTATACTAGAAAGTACTTGAAATCATATTACAGTACAGTAATAATCATGTAGTAATTTTGCTGCAGCATTAAAGGGCATTTTTTCCTTTTAGTAATAAGACAAGTAAAACACATTTTTAGGTAATTTTTTTCAGATAGACTACATGTCCTCCAGGGAAATGTTCTTATTTAGGTCCTCAGGAATTTTCTGGACTGACAGCATGTTTTGAGGAATAAATATCTCGTTCAAGCAAGGCATTCTTGACCTTGAAAAGCAGCTGGGGGTACTGAACACTGACACATGTGACTTCCCAAAGGCCACAATCAATCTGTGGCTGTCTATAGTGCGAAAAGAAGTAAAAGGAGCTTTTGACTTTGTTGATTCAGTTACAAGAGCCTCTGAAGACCAGTTTAAATGATAGGGAAGTGAACCCACAGCCTTTCTAGGAGGATTTAATTAAGGTGCTTCTTATGGCATCTACACAATGTAAAGTGGATTTACATCTAATTGCAGTGGCACATGCTACATTCAAATACTAATCCAGACTCTTCATTTCCATATGAAAAATTATTTTGTTTTGTCATATTTTAAGATAATTGAAAATCATTTTTCACATGTTTATACTTCTTATTTCTTCCTTCCAGTTCTTGTATAGTTTTTTTTTAATTGTACACTTTCTGTTAGTTTTCAGGCAGCTAAAATAAAAAAATAAGCCAAGTCCTGGTGGCACATACCTAGCTGCTCAGGGGGCTGAGATCTGAGGATTGAGGTTATAAGTCATTCCAGACAAGAAAGGCCTGGGTTAATCACCAGAAAACAGGACGTGGTACTGTGGCTTAAAGTGGTAGAGCACTATCCTAGAGTAAAAAAGCACATGTACAACACCCAGATCCTGATTTTGAGCTCCATGACTCCTTAAAAAAATCCAAATCAAATATCTGTGTAAGACATAAAGGCTCTCTCTCTATATATACATACACATGTATATATATATATATATATATATATACATATATGTATATATATATATATACACACACACATATGTATATACCCACATATACACATACATACACATTCTTACATGCACAGGGTTTCATTTAGTCCTATGAAAAACCTATGAGTTATTTACTGTATCATCATATGTCACAGATAAGGAAAGTGGCTTTTGAAAGGAAAATTGATGGAAGCATAGAATTCCATTGTATATATATTATATGTGTATATATAATATATTTATATATAATATATAATTATATAATATATATAACATATAACATATATTAGGAAATGGAAAGACATGGAAAAAATCATACTAGGTGAAGTAAGACAGACCCAAAAAATATAGGTCCCATGATTTCCCTTATTTGCAATCATTAGTATATGTCTAGGATAATCTTATCAGATGAGCAGAAACGCTCAAAAGCTATGTACATATGATCATATAAGATGATGGTAAGTGAAATAAATCACAAGATATGGACACAAGAGGTTTTCCTTTGTTGGTGTCATTTTTAATGTACTATGTGATTTTCTTTGTTTCTTTTTATGTTCTTCCCCCTATGGCATAGCCCCTGTTGTCACTGTATTTGATTTTGGTACTCTGCATCTTGTATTTACATTTGTCTAATTTGGAGAGGGGAAGGAATACTGAAACAAGGACACAGGATGGCCCATTGCAACAATGAGACTCACAAGACACAATGTTGGAAATGAACTTTACAGCTTGGTGGGGAGGGGGAAGGTGGGGAAGGGAAGGGATAGTAGGAGAAAAACACAGGAGGGGGTAACAATGCTAGACAAGAAATGTACTCATTACGTTATTCATGTAACTATAAACCTTCTATACAGCATCTTTACAATACAATAAAATTAAAAAAAGAAAACAAAAATAGACAAAAAGTAAAAACCTCTTGTTTCCATTTCCTGGAGTTCATTTCAATAAATATTATTGTGTATGATCAAAAAATACTAGAAAGGAAAAATTGAAAATTACAGATGTAAAAAATAAATTGGTATTTTGAAATTTATACTCTTATTGTGTTCTACCTGTGATTTCTCAACAGTCCCATGACATTACCCTCTAACTTAGCTTGGAAAAACTAATCTCAGAACAAGTCTCTTTTATCATATTTCATCAATTTGTGATCACTCACGCTACAACCACTTACAGTTGCCAGCTAATATTTGCTGCCTGTCAGATATACTGATAAAAGACAATCTTCTCCAATTTGCTTGTGAAAGCTAAAATTTGGTGTGAAATATCAACTCTGATCATCATTAGCAGCTCTATATTCTGCTATGTATTATTTCATTTATTTTTCTTCTTCTTTTTTATTGTGAAAATACCATACAAAGGGGTTACAATTACATGGGCAAGGTAATGAGTACATTTCTTATCAAGCATAGTTGCCTCCTCCTTTGTTTCCCCTTCCCATCCCTTCTATCTCCCACCCTCACCCTATACCCCCTATTAATCTAAACCAAACCAATATTCTTTCTTATACAGTCTTAAATATTTGGTTCAAATAATAAAGATGGGTGTTCTTTTTCACTTAAGCCAGAATTTTACCTCAAGGTATTTGATTTCTCTTCTTCCTTTCATCTGTCTTGCTCTATTCCATGACTTTTCCTCAGTTTATGATTTTGCTTTGACACTTTTTGGAATGATATTCAGAAAATATTTTTATACGTAAAGAAATGTTTTAATAAGAGTTATTTTTCTTCCCTTTGTTATCCCTTATATAAGGAACATATTAATAGTAACAAAGCAATTTAATACTTTGTAACTTGTTCTTTAAGTACTTGTTCATGCTTCAGATGGATTTCTAGAGTCCACATCTCCTTATTGTAACCACAAGAAGGTCTTTTTCTCAGATACTCATTTTTTCTCTATTTCAGCACTTTACATGGTGCTACATAATAGCTGAAGTTGTATGACTCATTATAGGGAGGAAGACTATAATTCATCATGATTCTCACCTCATGTTCAGTAGCGGATCAATGAGGAGACTTTCAATAGATAACTGGTCTAAATCCTTCCTTGATTAATATGTGTACTTACCTAGGAATTTCAGTCATACTGGAAAACAAAATTATGCATAGCCACTGGCCTCACTGAGTTCAAAATCTTAAGTGTTTTTGAAAAGAACAGTCAAAAGGAAGGGAAAAATAATAACAGATTAAGTAAATATAATAATAGCAGATTAAGTAAAATTATATAACTCCTAAAATGTTAACCACTTTGTGGAATAATATTCCACTTAATATTATAGGTATACCCCATAACATAGGAATTAAATTAAACTTTTTTAACACTTGTGTTTCTTAATAATAGCAAAATAAACCCACGTTAACAGTGTTTCTGGAGAATGATCATTTGTTGGTCATTTTTCTTTGGAGTCCTCTTTCCTTGAGCAAAGTTGAGAACTAGATTAATTTTCTCCTTGCATTTGAGTTCACTATTGCTGATATAAGCATATTGCTTTTTTGCCTACTGTCTTTCTCATCCTTTGGGCATTTACTGGTGATAACCACTCTGATCAGATGCAGAGTCCATGTTTTTCCTTGAAATCTTAGTATTGTGGCCAGCTAGGAGAAAATACTTAGTCTTATACAGTTTGATGGTGAAATCTTGACTTCTGGTGTTATTGGATTATGAAGTATGTGGGAGAAGAATAAAGCACATTGCTGGATAAGCCTATGAGGATATTTCCACAGAGGATTAATAAAGAGTGCAAGGCCCACTCTGAATGTACATGGCCTCATCCCATGGGTAGGGCCTACATGAAATAGGAGAGAAAGAGCACACAGTGCAGTCATTCTGTCTTTTCTTCCTGGCCACCATGAGATGAACTGCTCTTCTTTCTCTACAAAGATCTCATTTGCCATGATGGATTGAAACCTCTGTAACTATGAATAAAAATCAGTAATTCTTTCCATTAAGTTGTTTTTCTGAGGTATTTGTCATGGTGACAGAAAACTTGCTAACACATACAGCTACCAGAATAAGAGGTGGATTCTTGTTGCTTAGAGAACTTTTTAAAAAAATGAAATGTCTATTAACTTTTATCTCTATAAATTCTGTATCTTAGAAGGATATGTTGTTAAAGACGATTTTGGAGGAAGTCTACCTTCAGATAGTTATATAGAAATATGCATTTGATCTAAAGGTTTTGAAGTAGCTTTTAAGAACTTGCTGTAATTCAAGACCTTCATTTCAAGGCTAGAAGAATCATTTTAAACTGTGCCCTGAAAAGGTGCCCTTCCTTGCAAACAATATAGAACTTTAAAGAAGGGGATGAATGTATCAAGTTAACTAAATTGGCGGCAGTGTGATTAAATTTGGGATCTGGGGATTCTCAAAGTAGGCCTGATAGAAAGTATAACACCAAGTTGTAGGAAAAGCATTTTAGCAATTAAAAAGACAAGATGACTGGGGTCTGTTTACAGATAAAAAGAGATCAACCTCGAGTCTCAGGGCTTTGATCATAGAATCTTAATGAGCCAGATATTGATTGGGTTTACCGGCAATCACAGAAGCCCAAACTCTGTTTAAGCAGAGTAGATGGAAAGAGATAAACTACCTGTTTGATTTACAAAAGGAAGATAAGAAACTATGTGCTTAGGTCAACATACTGAAATATTAATTAGGAAACTTTATTGAAAGAGTAAGTAATGCAATAAGAGAAATAGTTTTAAAGCCAATCCAACATTCTCATTAGTGATAACGTCAAATATGAAATATAATGCTTAGTATATTTTACTGCATGTTTAGATTCTGTGATAGTCAATCATCTGTTACATTCTAGAAGTATTAAAAAATGTGAAATGTGTACTTCAACTTTTACGCATATTAGCTTTGGATGTTGTATATCTGATTAAGACTTTACACAGAAAGTATCTTCTTTTAGGTACTGGTGGCTTATATTTATAATGCTAGCTATTCAAGAGGTTGAGATCTTTGGATTGCACTTCAAAATTAGCCTGGACAGAAAAGTTCATGACTTTTATCTATAATTAATCAGCAAAAATTCAGAAGTGGAAATATGGCTTCGGTGTTAGAGTGCCAGCCTTGAACAAAGGAGCTAAGGGACAGCGCTCAGGCTCTGAGTTCAAGCCCCTATATCAGCATATGTACATGTGTGTACACACACATACACCCACATACACATACACACATAAATTATGTTCTGTATTTGTTAAGTTGGATTCTCCAGAAATGTGCTAAAGTACAAGGTCTTGATTAGAAATGAGGGCTTCGAGCAACAACAGGAAAGGAAATGAGGGAATGAGGAGATGAACGTCTTCTTTAGGAAAGGAGAGAAGAGGAAACAAAGTTTGGGTAGAACTCTCCAAGACTGTGGTTCATGTTCAACAGGGTTCATGAAGGTTCTTGAAGAATGCTCAGGTCAAATAATTTCCTGGAGAAAGTTTCAATATCCTAGAACCAGGCATACCTGATTATCTGCTGCCATGCTAGGTTCTTAGCTAGGAGAATCCTATAGGATGCATGGGCTTCATGAGAATATCTTAGTGGATGCCACTAACTAAGCCCATATTTCAACTAACTGAGCCTATATTTCAACTGTCTTCCTCAAAGCAGATCTACAAAGCACATTCCCATAGTCCTCATACTCATGGACTCCAGGATGAAAATTTGGGCTGTAAGGAAAAGTAATAGTTACAATTACAAAGAAGAGTTGTACAAGTTAATTATCAAATGTGAATGTATAACTTCATGTCAGTTAAAATTGGATCTTGGATATCATGTCAGAAATTAATTTAAAATCCAGTTAGTACCTTGTATCACATCGATGTTGGATATTATCTCTTAGAACCTTCTGTAGCATGTATGTGGCCTTGAGAAATTTATATTAATTTATTCAATGAGAGTTATTAATAGTTCTGATTTCACTGTTTAAGAAACTAACTTATTCCTTTAACTAGAAATAAAATATAAATTCTCATGCTTTTATATCTATTTATAATACACATTTCAGTAGATATATCTGTCCAATATTAGCAGTTCAAACCAATGACTTTGCAATCATAATATTTTTAGGTAGTAGAGTCTGGGTAAGACATTCAGCCTTTCTTGATGAAAACATTATCTTTCCTAGTCTAGGAAGAGTTATCACTGTTTCTATCTTGTTCTCTGGCAATGCACTTCAGGAAGTAGAACATAGATCAGTGGAACAGAGATCAGGGAAGGAAATAAAACTCATCGTAATGTATAAAAAATTGAATAAAACAAAAATCCTTAAAAAATCTATCTTCAGCATAATTATAGGGAGCAGCTTGCACATGGCAAGTCCATTTATTTAATTAAATAATTACATAAATAAAAAATTAATAGTTTGGTGGTAGCGAAAGAATCCAGGGAAAACTTAGAATTCTGATAGTAGTAGAATAACTAAATCCTTCCTTTAGAAGAAAGATTTTGGACTTTATTGAGAAAATGAAGAGCTACTTTCCATGGTTATTTACCAAATAAACTGGATATAAACTGACTATAGACATGCAAAAAAGAAAAAGAAAGATAAAATAGCACATATTACTAAGACTTCAGAAAGCAGGAATGACTTCACAAGCTCTCCAACATTTAACTACCATGTCTATTGAAAAATATATTTTATATAATACATGTATATACATATAGTTTGTAATAAACACAGCTACCATGTTGAACTGTAAACACTCTCTTTTGTCTAGTTGCATTACATAGCCAAATCTGAGCACTTTGTTAGTCTACCCTCCACACCCGAATTCTGATCCTACACACTTTATCACCTGGCATTTTTACTTCTAGTTGTGTTTGTCCCAAGGGAAATACCATCTGATAATCTGAAAGTGTGAGAAGGAGATATTAGAGATTTTTCTTGTTCCCATTAAAGCTACACTTATTATGTTCCACTCTTTTCTCTATTGTTTCAGTTCTCAATGCTACATGAACACTTTATCAAGCTTTCTAGTTCATGTCTTTGGGTACTAATGACTTTTAATAATCTTTGGATCTTTAACATCCCTTACTTATATCATTAACCTTTCTCACAAGTTTGTAAATATATTTTTATTTCACTTGAGCCATTTGTGTATTATTCTGCATCTGCCAAGATTTTAATTATTGCAGGAGAAGTCATGAATATTAGGAGAATAAAGAAGAGCAATGTGAGAGAGATACTCTGCACTGACCTTTAGTAGAAAGATAATTTTTGTACAAACAGCCATGGGGGCTAGGAGCTGTTGACAAAGGTTATTTGACAAAGGATATTAATATTTTAACACAGGAATAAGAGGGTGTTTGATGAAGACTTCACCTTTATATTCATTCAGATTTTTTAAGGCATCATCTCTATTCCTTTTACATCTTGGCTAAACTGTCTTTTATTTCAACAAAATGTCATCAGTTCAGAAATGTCCGTGAGTTCCTCTCATGTTATGATCTGGTGAAGAATGATGATGCACTTAAAGCCATGATGTGCTTGTAGACTAAACACTAGAGTTATGCCCTGGGGGATGTTTTATTTTTTAATATGATGGTCCCTTTCTCTGAGTATAATATGCTCATTTAAGGTCTATCTTCACTTCATTAAAGGTGAGAAAACTGAGGATTTGCTCCAGTGTTTGTGGCTGATAGAGTTTTCTGTATGTTATTCTATTCTGTATTTCTTTGGCTGTGGTGACCTTTTTACCTTTATTCGTTTGACAGGTGGGCTAATTTAGCATGAAACAATAGTGTGGATGAGAAAGCTGAAGGGTGAAGGGAGATGTGGACATGCTGGAGTAAGCTAAACAAATGTGAATCTTTGACCTTCTCTGTTAACTAGGGCTCTAGTCCAGTGAACTCATTACTGTAAAAGCTGTTAGCATCACCCATAGGTTGACAGACATTGGGTACTGAATGCATGCTGCTAGCCCAACAGGGGATCAGAAGAAACCCAGTTTGTGCATGACCCAGCATTGCTAAATAGCAAATTCCCGTAGTTACTTGCATCACTCAAAACTGCTCAGTGGACTTAAAGAGAACCTTTTGCACCCCACACTCATTAAGTTTTTTGCTTTTTATTTCCATTTTCTAAGTTATGTGATGAGTATGCCTTATAATCCTATGGTATGTGCTCAGCCTGTGGGCAGCTAATGAATATGGATATTATTTGTGCTAAATTTTGCAGCAATATAAGGTTAGACTTGGAATCAATGCCACCTTTTGGCTTCAAGGAAATGCTCAGTAAATAATACATCTAGATCCTGTTGAATTTGAATTGAATATGAGAATACAAAACAAGAGTCCCGTTCTGTACCGTTTTCTTTTGTGCCTCTAATGGGAAAAAGTAACAGAAAGTTAAGACAGGATTTCCTTTTTTCTTTTTGGTGATTTAGATATATGGTAATTTTTAAAAACATACTTTGAAGACTAAAACAACCGTCTTTCTGGTTTATTTCAATTTTCATTCAAATTTGCTTTTTCATGCCAAATGTTCCAAATGGTTTGTGTTATTTTAGTGTATGAATAATAATAAATACTTTCTAGGGAAGTCCAGTCTGTACTCTTTGAAGAACCTGAGGTAATACAACTACATGACTTTTCAAATGAGGTTTTAAAGAGACAAGATGATGTGGACAATGGGCTAGATTCCTGACTTTACTACAATTACCCTTTAAACTAAGAATGTTCTCACATCCTGTACTTACTTCAAGAAATAAAGTTGGGTTATGTACTTTTTTTTTTTTTTATTAATTTTTACTTTCTGACTCCAGAGTTAAGATGAATGATGTTAAAATGTGAAAGCAGTCCTCATTAGCCAGTAAGCCTGATTATTTATTGGTGAATCTCATAATATTGTTCAAGATGTCTGCCCCTTTGTGGAGAAAAGTTTTATATAAGTTTGATGTAATTGAGTGAGAAGAAGCTAACTTGAACTTGTAAAAGTTTTATTTAAAAATTGCACTTGGTTTACAACTTTGGCACAGGGGGTTGAAGGATGGGGGGGATAATAAAACAAAAACAATATAGAAAAAATTGCACTTGGACTGGGAAGGTAGCTCAGTGGTAGAGTGCTTGCCTCGCGTGCATGAGGCCCTGGGTTCGATTCCTCAGCACCACATAAACAGAAAAAGCCAGAAGTGGCGCTGTGACTCAAATGGTAGAGTGTTAGTCTTGAGCTGAAGAGCTGAGGAACAGTGCCCAGGTCCAGAGCTCAGGCCCCACGACTGACAAAAGAAAAATATAATATAAATTATATTTTTATATGTATTTTTAAATATAAATTATATTTATGATATAATATAAATTAAGTTTTAGAGTATGGCATGAGTATTTTACTAAATTTATTAAATTTCTCATGGTCTAGATTTCATTTCAATGTATCCAGCTAGTGTGTGATGCAGATGCTGATAATTTGTATGTATCGAGTGTGGGGACCATTTTTTCCTGACAAGGACCATTTGGATATTTATAACATCATCATTGGCCCAAACAAAATGACCAATAAGAGCTTCATGCAAAGCTGATCTGAAACATATGAGATGCAGATATGTAGCAGATGATTTCTTGAGCCTCATGCAGTCCTCAGGCTAATGTACCCCCTCCCCTTGACAAATGAACAAATCTCAAATATTTGTGATTTTTTTTCACAATAACATTCTCTTTACTCCTGTTCTCAACAATACCAATAGATAGTCATTCGCAGCCATGGTCTTTCCCATAGATGTCACCTTCATTGTGTGAAATGTTACTGAAACATGGGTGAGGGTGTGAATGTAGGTTACCAGATCCCAGAAAGGGATTTCATCCAAATTTTGATGTCTAATTAGGGATTCAAAAGTTCATTTTCAGTAGAATAGCAAACACTATATTTAGGATCCAAAGGAAGATTAACCAGGTTTTTAGTTAAGTAGAACTATCCTCCTAAAATGAGTTGCTGGTTTCTCTTTTTAAGAAGAAGGTGGTCAACATAATTTAACAATGTCTGAGGAAGGACATATGTAGAAGTCTTTCATTGTAGAGAACACAAGTTGGTGCCAGAAAACTGATGTTAATCTAGCTGAGTCAACCAAATGTAAGTATTTGAAAAAGTGTTAGATAGCTTGGAAGTGGCTTTGTGACTGAGTTCTAGACGATGTCATGTGACAAGAAATTACATGCATCATTGATAGACTTGGCTTTACATCTCCCATTTGCACTCCTTGCTTATTCTATTATCAATGAATAGAAAAAAAAGGTACCTTACAGGGAAACCTTTGAAGTTGCTCAAAACGACAGAGCTTTCATGAGTCTCCATAACTGGCTAGTGGCATAGAGGATGATTCTGATTCTCTTCTCAATTGTTCCATATTCTTACATAAAAGTCAATACATTTTTGATGACTTGTTTTTTTAAAAAACAGTTACCTCTTTCCCAGTGAATACAGAATTTGAGCAAAATATAAATTCTACTCTAGTCACCCTTAAATAATTTGTGATGTCCTAAGTTCTTTTGAGACTCTTGAAAGTTTTAGAGCCTTCCTTCTTCAAAACATTCTTATATTCAGTAGATATTTCCCAAACCACTGTATGAATGTTAAAAAATGTCTAGTGGAATCATATCGAAATTTAGGCATGAAGCTAATGATCACTGAAGGTCATTGAGCACAGAAATTTGATTTCCTTTTCATCAATTTAAGGAAAAGCATTAGGTTAATTGAGAGAGATTTGTAAATGAGCAGTGGAGATTGTGTTACTTCTGAAAGATACAATTATGGAGCACCCATATTCCAAGGAATGGGTTTACAGGAGGGATGCATGGTTACTGGTCGAATAGCTGAGAGAGATCAGCTTTTAGAATTTTTGAAGAAAAAGAATGGAATATAGTACTGATGATATAATACTAACGATATGATAGGTTTAATGTGAAATGGACCTTTTATGTGCAAGAAAAGAGACAGAAAAAATTGAATGGAAATCCTTGACAGAAGGGATACAGACAACACTACTGTAGTAGACTAGAATTCCATAGGGAAAAGCAGACCTTGTCTTGTATGTATTAGTAATTGGGTTTGAATTTAAGGGTAAGGGTCAGGCTATAGTGTCCCTCTTTAGGAATGTGCATAAATATATATCAACAACATCTATCCTATTGCCTCTTCCTTTCTTGCTTGCTTTCCTTGCTCTTCTTTTCTTTTTTTTTAATTTTAATTTTTATTTTTTATGAACATACTGTACAGAGGGGCTACAATTACATGGGCAAGATAATGAGTATATTTCTTATCAAGCATTGCAGCCTCCTCCTTTGTTTACCCTTCACATCCTCTTCTTTTCTTTTTGTATTTGTCTGTTTGATTTCATTTTCCCCCTCTACTAACCTAATGCTTTTCCTTGAGTGGAAAAAAATTGTTGTTCAGTTACTTGTTCAACATCTTGGAATCTGGATATTTTTCATATTAGACTTCTACATAGGCTGTTTAAATATTGGTTGTAAATAAATTATTCAGTGTGATGGTACAAATATCTGGAACTTTATACCCAGGAAAGCAAACCAATATACACCAGAACTTGCCATGCAAGTCTTAAGAGCAGCATTATGACTTCTCCTAGCAATATTTATGAATAGGAAAGTTTCTCATAACATGGCAGAATCCAGCAGTATTTATTACAAGCATTCAAGTGTTAGTCAACCAGCTCTGAAAGAAAATTAAAAGGTTCTCTTTTGCTAGATTTGCCAATTTCCAAGGTATAAGTACCCTCATGTTTATCAATGTCAACTTCATATAATTTGAATACTGCCTTGAAAATTCTAAATATTTTAAAAATTGTCTTTTTGTAAGCTATTCATTTTAAGTATCATTATATCACCTATGTAAGAACCTATGCAAAACTAGTAAAATGATTTGAAAATACACATAACTCATGTCAAGAGTATAATTAGTTAAAATGAGTTTACACACAAATTCTTTCTCACATATACACAAAATCATTATCTTTCTTAGGAAATAAATGTTACCATTTCATTTCACACAAATAAAAACATCAACAATTGTCTTTTAGGAATTACAACGCTGGCACCAAGATCTCTGCTATCTTTTCAACCACACAAGGTGTTCTTCAGTACAAGGATATTTGAAGAACTATAATTATATTCAACAGGAGTTTAATGTATTGAAGTTGTAACATTGATTTGATTTTCTATTTGCATTCATGATATATGATTATATTTAATTTTCTTAACTGTGCCTGACATCTTTATTTTAATACTTGTAAAGTAGAAAGGAATAGGCTACATGAAATATGACAGCAGTTTGGACCAAATAGAGGCTTTATGAACTTATGTATTATGACACCTGAGTAATTGCTAGATGGTGGCTGCTAAAATCAATACACCCATTCAATGAATGGGAAACAATTGTATTGGAGCTGAGCTTATTTGAAATCATTTATGATAGACTTGGGAAAATAATAGAGAGAACTCCCTTAGTATCTCAATCCATATAATAACAAAGTAGAAAAAATAAGCAAGCAGCAATCATTACTGAGAGATGAGATGATTACCACAGACTCCCATGACTAAAGGAAGAAATGATACAGACCATTGTAGCGATTACATTCTGTAGCTTTGTGAACTGATAAATGCAAAGTACAATCAATTTCCCACCAATAATTGCCTCCATTTCTCTTTTGGCCCATAAAACTCCAAGACCTAGGGAGTTAAACCAATAGCCTTAAAGAAATCCTTTCCTAATTCACTTTATGTGCTATCAGTTCTTACCTGTATTGTTTGAGCTAGTTGGGTTTGGATTTCCATAATCTTAAAACAGACTAAATAGTGTAGAACTCAGCCACTATACTTTGTTTAAATAAGGTGTATTATGAGTGGCAATTCCTGAAGCAGAATTATTGCATAAGATTAGTAGGTGAGTATCCTGGGCTTTGGGAAGATTTGGAGATTAGTGTATTCTATTGTCAGTTAGTAGGCAGAGGTGCAAACAGATAAGGGTGGGTATTTCCTATAGAGCCCTTGCTTGGAGAAGAATGCAAGAGTTCCTAGTATACGTGGTTCACTTGCTGATGATTTATAACCTAAGTTTTACTAAATTTCCCTGTGAGATTTATTTCTAGAAATGTTTATCCTCTGACAATTAGTGCCATATGTCTGGAAAAGTTAGTACCTAGTGGCCAGCAATTATAGTTCCTCTAAGAACATTCTCCTCAAATATAACCTTCATAAAATCCTAAGCCTTTCTCCAATGGAACAATTATCCAGCTATATGTACCCAAATCCTCAGGAATATTCATTTAAAATATGAATCCTTCTTAGAATCCACTCATGAATGGAGACAACAACTCTTAAGCAACTCAGACATTTCTTAACCATCTAGCTGTATTTCCAACAACATGAAATATTACTTCACAGAGTCAGGGTATCTTTAATGATTTGATTTTCCTTTTGTATCTTACTCTAATATGGTTATTTTTGAAACTGTTAGATTTACAAATCAGAACAATTTCCTAGGTACAACTAAGTAGAATGCATTCACCAGAGAAAGAGAAAGACGTTCTAGAATATCTGTCTGAAGGTTCAGAAAAAGGAAAAAATCAACAAGAGCAATTACCAATAAAGGAAACACTTGGTTGCCTAAGAAATGTGTGTGTGTGTGTGTGTGTGTGTGTGTGTGTGTGTGTGTGTGTGTGTGTGTGTATGTGTGTATGTGTGTGTTTAGGTGTTGAATATGGATGGCTCAGCTGGTAAAATGGATTTGGTAGATTATTCTATATTTTTAAAAATTACCCTGTTCCTGTGGAGTCTGAATAAAATGCTCAAGCACAACTTTTGACCTGGGTAGTGATGCCATTTAGGGTATGGATATATAAATTTGGAAATTTGGTGTTAATAATTTTTAAATAATTAAGGAAGAATTTTCATGCCTTACATTCATGTATTTTAACACTGCATTTTAAAAGATGGACTTTTAAATACATTTGTACAAGACAACCTCAATCTGAGTTCCCCACTGGATTCAACTCAATGTCTAAGATGTTCTTGTGCTGCAAATGGCTTGTTGCTTCATGATATTCTTATTTAGGTACCTCAAAAGATGTAGGGATAATGCAAGAACTTGAATGGGTATTTATGGAGATGACATATTATTTGTTCATGTTATGTGATTGCATGTGATCTCACTGAAGTAATGCTTTTATTTGTAGAATAAAAAAATCATCCTCAGAGGCTGAGTTCAAGACCTTTGCATTAGTAGTGTTCTTTGGCCCTTGGATAACATGATAAACTTCTTAATTAACTGGTATATGGACAACTTTGGGTATCCAATGTTTTATGTTCCTGGGTTACAAAGCTATTATTGAGATTGAGGCTTGGGTAATTGGAGCTAAGCAAGAAATTGAAGAACTGTTAGGGGGCCGACAGCATGGAACATGCTGTTTCAGATTAGTGGTTTCTTTCAGGAAGAAGGCATGTTGGCAAAAGTGCTATTGGGGGCAGTACAGTAATTTATTAAAGAGAATCTCCAAGACTTTCTCATCTGTCTGAGCACATTGAGGTTGTGTGGAGTAGGAGAAGCAGTTCACAGTGAAGAGAATGATGTGCTTTCAGGTACACCTGAACTAAAATCTTGTTTCTTCTTTCTATGCAATATTTGGTCAATTATTGAATTACTCCTACTATCTGATTTCCCCATTCCAATATATACAATTACATAGAAGATAAACATTAGATGAATTGAACTACAAGTCAATGGGAAAGAGTCATTCTTAGGAAGTTCCTTTAAATAAGATGAATTGCACTATCCAGATATTGGTGGCTTATGTCTATAATCCTGTCTACTCAGGAGTCTGAGAAGCCTGGGCATGAAAGTTCATGAGACTCTTCTCTCCACCAAAAAGCCAGAAGTGGAGCTGCGATTCAAGTGGTAGAGCCTGAGTGTTGAGGAACAAAGTAAATAACAGTGTCCAAGCCCCGAGTTCAAGCCCCAGTACTAGCATTAAAAAAAGATTAATTTCATTGATGATGTTCAAATGTGAAATACAATTCCATTCTCATTTACTAACATTTTGTTGAGGATTCTGACACCTACATTTATCTATTTATCTATCTATCTATCTATCTATCTATCTATCTATCTATCTATCTATCTATCTATCTATCTATCTATCTATCTATCTATCTATCTATCTATCTATCTATCTATCTATCTATTTTTGTCCTTTGTGGGGCCTGAACTCTGGGATTGGGTGCTGTCCCTCAGCTCTTCAACTCAAGGCTAGTGCTCTACCATTTGAGCCACAGCACCACTTCCAGCTTTTTTTGCTCATGTGGTCTGAGGAATCAAATACAGGGCCTCATTCATGCAAGGCAAGCTCTCTACCATTGAGCCACCTTCCCAGCCCACCTACATTTATTTATAAAATATATTCTTACTGTTCATATGATGCTTTTGTTTGGCTGGTTTGGTTATGAGTGGTGTAATAGTGAACTCAACATGAATACAGAAATTGCTCTTTCTTTCTAAAATTAACTTCGTTAAGATTGGAATAATTTCCTCCTTAAGTGTTTAATATGAGTGAATCCATCTGGACCTACATTGTTTTTTTTTCTGGTGGAAGGGGAAAGTATCTTAAATAACCAATTTAAGAACAGACTATTACTTCTGGTTAGAGAAGTCATTTCTTTCACCTCTCACTTCCTGAGCTGAGAAGGATAGAGAGAATTTAGTGTGGTGAGATCACAAATTACTTTTCTTAACCAACATAACAGCAGCTTTTCATGAATAAAACACTTCTCAAGTTGTTCCCTGCCTTTGGCCCTTTAGAGTTCCTTATAAGATCATTTTGAATAATTTCAGTCCATTTTATGCTAGTTTTCTGCTTAAGGGAATCACTTGACTTCTCCTGATGCCGTTACTTGAAGTAGAATTCTGGTTTTAGGGTTTAATTTTTCTGTCAGCTTTAAAACACTTGCTTTAGAACTGGTAACAAATAGCTTGGAGCTTGGTAAATAATAGGAACTTAATAAATATGAATTGTCTCAACCCTAATATTAAGCATTGTATATGGATATAGTTGAATAGCAAGGCAACTTTCAGGTAAGTAGTTCAGGTAAAATAACATTCCTACTTTGCAAATATGTAATGGCAAACTGCTATTGATAAGCTTGGCATTTTGTCATAAGGAGGTTGAAAAGGTTTATTAAGCATCTTCATAATTTTTGCTACCATTGAGTACTGGCCAGTTATTTGAAGAGATGTCAATGACAAAATTTGTAATGAGATTTCCTATCGTCTTATATATTCTCTTTTTTGAGTAATTATATAAAATTTAATAAGTGACATTTTGTAAACTTTTTTATTTGAACATGCTAAAAAACCCACAGGAGTTACATGGTAAACTTCTTTTGAATATTGTATCTTATTCTTGGTAGTAGAGTGGTATTACATTTTCATGTGTTCCTCACTTATCAATCTTTAGTATCATGTTATTTTGAAAGGTACTGAGTCTTTAAACATTTTATATTTAGTATCATAAAATACTAGTCTATGCAACAGACTATCAAGCAAGTTGAAATGCAAGTTTCCTTCAGAATGAATTAAATTTACCCTGAATTTAAGATACTTAAGACAGAAATTGAACCAAACACATAAAACTAGCTTAAGATATTTTATATAGAAATGCCAACCAAACCACATGTAACTTGGAGATATGAAATAACAAGTCATGAAAGAATTGTTTAATTAAAGCGAAAAGCATTGTTCCTTGGAATGGCTGCTGAAGGAACACTATTACTATTACTATTTACTATTAGTAAAACTTGAGACGCTGCATACTGTAAAGGAATCCTTCTTCATTATCTATCCTTGATAGATTTTTAATGGTAGAAAGTAAAATTAATGTGCAATGTTATCTATCTAATACCTAAATTTCAGAATCATCTTAATACTACTCAGACTAGCCAGTGTTGCTCAAGCCTTCTAGAAATCAATGGAAACAACAGAGAAAATTGAGAGAATGAGAGAAATTGAAAAACTGAACGACAGTAATTAGGGAAAATGGATGGATAAATGAGAGTCATTTGTTTAAAAATTGTATTTGGGGAAGATTATGATAGAATCAAAATTCTTTCCTAAACTGGCTATCATTGTGCACATCTCTAATCCCTACTACTCTGGAAGCAAAGATGAGGAAGGTCGTGGTTAGAGGCCAATATGAGGAAAAAGTAGAAAGACTTCATAGGTAGGAGGATTGTGATCAGGTACTATCCCCAGACAAAAACCGAAGCCCTTATCTGAAAACTACATTAAACCAAAAGTGTTCTAGAATATGACTCAAGTGGTAGCAGGTATGAACCCTTGAGTTCAAGTGCCATTATTGCAACAAATAATTTTTTTCTCTGCCAAGTATGACAAAAATCAATTCTTAGAGCAAATCTGTTTAAAAAAATTGTACATTTCAAATTTTTTATTCATTAACAACATTTTTATACCAACTAAATAGATAAAGTTAGCATTAAAAGGGAGAATGTTTTAATAAAAAATGTAAAAATTATTTGCCTTATTTATCTGCTGTTATAGCTTTTAAGAAATATCACTTTACATAGTTTTAATTATCTATGAATTTGCTTTCTCACAGATATGCCTATGATATCTTTTTTTGGGGGCAAAATTTTGTGCTTGTACTGTTCCACTCTTGAAAGGAATTCTAGTTAGTATAGCTAGGGTTTCCAAGTCATTGGTGAAGTATTTTAGATCTGTAAAATTTCAAGTTTTTTTTTTTGCTTTTAGTTTTTACATCTATCCTTGTTTTCTCAATACTAAAGCCAACATATTTTTTAACATTGTGACTGTTGATTCAACTGTTCGTAATAAGGCTAGAAATTTGCAAAAGAAAAATTCATCCAAATGTATTATTTAACCAAAATAAAATGAGTTTGGCAGAACTTTTTGTTTGTTCCATTTAGGAATAAAACATTTCTGAAATCAGCATAAATGAGTTCACATTTTGTAATTTTGCATATTTGTTACGGCTAATATTTGAAAAAATTAAGGATGATGAAAGTAATTTTAACCAAGCAGTATTCTGCTTCAACCTGGTATCTGTTTTAAAAATGAATGTTTTCTTAGAACTAGCATGTGCTAGGGCTCCAGGAAAGGCAAGTTTTAAAGACAAGAAAGAAAATGAAGAGCTTTTCATTTTTGCTCATTTTTCCCCCTTTGAAACCAGAAGCTAGAAATATGAAAATAAGACAGAATAATTCTCTTGAATGTTTCAATGGGATTCAACTGTGCCTCTTTTTGGATATGTTACATTGAATGACTCATTGTTCTCTCTTGAGTCTAGTAGCTGATGAGCTTTCCAAAGTGCAGGAAATCTGCAGTTTGAGGTTTAAAGAAATGGGAAAAATAAGAAAATGAGATTAAAAACCAAATCACTCTAGGGGATTTCTATAGTTTAGAATTTGAATGTCATCCAAAGATCCATAATAGGCATTTTTTTTAAACTAGTGTTGCCACTGAGAGGCAGTAGAACCTTTAGGAGGTGGATGCTAGTGGTGGGTTTATAGGTCACTGGGGACATTGCTATGAAGGAAATTATTGGATTGCAGTTTCGTCCTTTCACTTTTTTTCCTTGGCTTCCTGGCTGTGTGGCTGTGAAGTGAACAATTTTCTTTTTCCACATCTTTCTGCCATGATGTGTTGTTTCACCACAGACAGACCCAACAATAACAACAACAAAAACAATGAGAACAATGGATCATGAATTTATTCACTTAAAATGAAATAAACCCTTCATATGTGCAAATTCATTGAGTTAAGGTAATTTGTTATAGAGAAAAAAAAATCACTAACACAGAGCCCCTACGCTAATCCTAAAAAGGTATATTCTTTTACTCCGATATACAAATTAATCTTTAAATTGGATTCATACCTCTTCAACAATGTCTTGTTGGTGGAGACAAACTCTTTAGTTAGGTATATTCTTACTTACATATTTGTTTTGTTTCTTTTCTTACCATATTCTAAGTGATTTCAAATTATACTGGGTAATGTTGTAATTTTAAGTATACATAGCTTTAGAACATTTAAAATGCACAACAAGGATTTTAAAGTTTCTTGGCTCCACACCTGGTGATTAACATGTAAATCACTGTTTTAATTAGAATGCCATCTAATGAAGCATTTTTCAGTGTACATGTCGAAGGGCTTTTTGAGATAATTAGAATTACCAATTAGGTTTGTGTTGCACTTTTCCTATTGCCTGGGAAAGACCTTTTAAAATCTGTCCTCTCTTTTAAGAGAGACAGAGAGAATTGAGAAATAAGATAAAATGTTTTCAGCATTTAACTATAAAAACCAACATAATAAACTATTAATGATTTTGTCTGTGATATTGAAACCTTGGTTGAACTGAGCAGTGTTTTTACCACTTGACAGGAAAAATAATGATGGAACACAAAAGGGAGAATTCTTTTAGTCATTTTTTCAGTTTAGAATCTAGCTGTCAACACTCATTTTTAAATTATTTTAACTTCCTAGTTTGGATGAGACTTCAGCTCCTGAGAATTTCTTCTCCAACTTTATTTCTTAGTCTCTACAACTTCATGGCTCTTTACTATCAATCTTCACCAAAAAGGTAGCTTGCCAAAGGTAGTTCTGATATCTTTTATTCAATTTCACCTCACTTGGTCATATTGTCAAGGATAAAATGCCTGTCTATAATAAGAATGTGTTAATTCCTTCCTCATATCTAGTAACAGTAAGTAATGGTTAAACACTTGCTTGTTTCTATCAGACCCTGAGTTGAGAGAATATACAAACCTTACTCATCCAATTTTGCATCACTACGTCATGAAATAGCTAGTTTGTCATAGATGAGGAAAATGAAATAAGATATTGGCTAGATATTCAAGTGGTAGTGGCCATCAAGCTTCAAACTTAGGCTTATCTGAATCCCTCAAGTGTTGATATAAACCATGCTGTGTTCCTGATGCTTTAACATCAGGAAATAAAAACCATCATTTTATAGAAAAATAAAAACAGGTTAGTATTTTTGACTCTTGCCTTTTCAAAGTTCTTAATCAAGTTTCACACTCATCCAGACATATCTAATCCATTTCATTTCCTAACCAAATGTCTCTGTTGTTTGGTGAGTCATGTACTTTCTTCTTCCTTATAACTTCCTTTACTTCAAAGCCTCAAGTTTTTGTTCAGAAACTCTCTGCAAAATAGTTTACTCCAGATTCTCCCCTCCTGCAGATCAACCATTTTTCTCAAGGCTGCCTAGTTTGACATTGCCTTTCTTTGCTTCTTATCCTTAGGCTATTTTATACCTAGAGACTAAAGATCAAAGTTGTACACGGTTCCTTGATCTTCCTCTGTAGGACTTCTGTTGAAGCTTTTGTTAGATTCATGGAGAAAGAAAAATGGGCAGTTACTTAAATGACATTTAAGGAAACTAATGAGGAGAGTCTTGAGATATTATAATATGAAATTTAATAGGTAATTATCATCAAAGAATTTCAGTATTAATGAGGTGACAAAATACTCATGTTATCTAAGCACTCTTACTTTCTAGGTTATTAAACTGGATTCCAGAGAGAGTGGGCATTTCTGGGCCATGTATTAGAAAATTTAGTATTGCTCAATTGGAGATGAAAATTCTTTCTATTTTAACATATTTTATTTGTAATATTTCTATCAATTTTTACAATCTATCTTTCTATCATCTATCTATCTCTATCTTCATCCCACCCATCTATCAATCCACCCATCACTCTTTCTATCCATCCATCCATGCATCCATCCATGCATCCATCCATGCATCCATCTATCCATCTTTCCATCCATCTATCCAAACTGCATTCATGATTTAGATGTTTATCACAGATGCACAGATTCACAGATGTGAATGATGTTTTCATTAAGAGACTCAGATATAAGATGATGTTTTAAAAATTATGTTAGTATTATCTTTAAGTAGTTGTACAAAGAAGTTTACTATTCAACAAATCAGTTTATAAGTACAGTGCATCTTGATTGGTGTCACCCCTTTCATCATTCTACCACATCCTTTCCAACTTACCCCCTCCTCTGAATTTTCTTAATTTAATAGGGGATGTATTGAATATTCAGACTGCATTGTTCCTCCCTTTGTTTGTTTGTCTACTCTCTCCCTTTGTTCTCCCCTCTCCACACCTTTCAAGTGCCAGTTTCCTGGTCTTATTTTGTTGTACTCTGAAGTAGTATACTATTTGAATATCCTCTGCCTCTGCCATACTTCAGTTAATACATTTGTGTACACTTGCATACAACCCCATATGTATTTACTTGTACGTTTACAAATTAGCTCTAGTTTCCATACTTGAAAGAAAACATTTTTCCTTTGTCTCTTTGGTCTGACTTACTTCACCTAACATAATTTTTTCCAGGTCCATCCATTTCTTTTCAAATGATGTAATATCATTCTTTCAAATGGATGGGTTAAAATTTCATTTTGTGTGTGTGTGTGTGTGTGTTTCCATTGGGGGGAATCTGGGTTGTTTCCATACTTGCACTATGGTGCTGCAATGAAAATGGTTGTGCAAGTGGATTTGCAAACTTTGGATAAATGCCCAAGCGTGGAATTGCTGGAATTGCCAAGCTACTTTGTAGAATGGCTATGGCCTGGTTATTGATCTTGATATGTGATCCAAACATGTATATGAGTAACTGTAATTCAAGAATTATTACAGCAATTCACTGTGTTGGTTTATATAAGCAACTTTATTAGTATAAGAGGAAAATAAAGCATTTGCTTTGTATAGTTCAGTTTTTTTTATTGCTTTTCTAGTCTTAAAGAGTCTCATCAAAGAAAATGTTAGAGGGAAACAAGTGAGTTTGTTGTCAGAAAGCACATAGTAGAGTTCTTTCTTTTTTCTTTTTTTTTAATTGTGAAAATACTGTACGGAGGGGTTACAATTATAGGGCAAAGTAATGAGCGCATTTCTTATCAAGCATTGTTGTCTCCTCCTTTGCTTCCCCTTCCCATCCCTTCCCATCTCCCTCCTCTCACCCCTCCCTCCCTCCCCACCGCCACCATGGGTACCAAAGTTGTAAAGTTCATTTTCGACATAACATCTTTCAAGGATATATTTCTAGTTTGAGAGGGACTGATTCTAGGCTAATCATCATGAAATTGTCATAAGCTTGGATATAGAATAGTATGGCAGAGATAGGCAAAGTTGAGTCCATAAGAGGGTTATTCCAAAAATAGGTAATTGGTGCAGTTGACCAGAAAACAAAAGGCACATAGCCTGCTGTTGTGGTTGTTTTTCATAATGCCCAGGGAACTGATAAAAATTCAAATTTAATAAAAAATTAATCTGATGGTATTTGTTCCTCTGACTTGTTCTTCTCATTCTTCCAGTGGGAAGAAATGGCTCCACCTATGGCGGGTCAGCAATTTCTGGCACCATTGCCTTTCAGTGTACTGTGGCAAAATTATTACTTATGGTTTTGTAGAATTTTATATATGGGATGCATTGTAATGATTACTAAGGTGATATAAAACAGCTAATCAGTAACAGCTGAGATGACTAGTATGGTGTAAGGACTTAACGAATTTTGAGTAGGTATGAGTCTCTTAGTGGTAATGCACTAACCTGGTTATTTACTCCATCAAGATGCTGTGAACTATTTAAATATTGCACTAAAATAAGTGATTTAAAGATTTTTCTTAAAGAGTGTATTTTTTCCTCTCACCAATTTGGAGTATTTAGTAATCTAATTCACTAGGTATTTTTGATAGTTTATTAGCCTGAAAAACCACATCCTTTCACCTTTGCCAATTATTTGAATATACATGTGTGTGTATATATATATATATATATATATATATATATATATATATATAATGATCTTGTTCTATGGATATTCTAAGTCTTAGTAATCTAGACTTCCTTATCTATTTTTGTTCTGGAAAGTTACAAATATGAAAACATATTCTAGATCTGCTACCATATAGAATGAATAAATATAGAGCACACAGAAGGTCTTAAGATACTTAAGACCTCTTACTAGATTTGTTTTAAAGAATCTCTGATAAGATTTTCAAAGATCCACCTCACCAGAGACAAATAAATCTCTATCTTTGCTGAGGGAAAAAGAAAAACAAATATATTGGCCTAATTTAAACTGCCATTTAAGAGGAGCTCCAAATGACAGATAGCAAGAAACTAGGGCTGATTTAATTAAAAGCTAATTAAGCAATATAAATTTAATAATTATTTCTCACGTGCATGTTTATATTAATAAGGATAATCTGCTCATAGTCTGAGAAAATAAACTCTAAGGTTTTGTGGCCTAACAAGATAGGAGATGTACTTCACATTTATGAGACACGAGGTAAGGGAGGCTTTTCATAGACAACAAGGTAACAACAGCTCCATCTTGGGATATTCTGTCACCTGGACATCTCAGCCTGAGGCATTCAGTAAGGACAGAGAAACAGGAGGATTGCATGTATGTTTTTCACTATTTTAGACATGAAGTGACAAATGTCACTTTACATAAGCAAGGAGAGCTGGAAGGAGTCAGGGAAGTTCAGTTCTCCATGTCCCCTGGAGGAAAGGATAACTAGAGAGTCCCTAGTGGTACTGAGAGAAGCAAAAAGAAGCATTATTCTACTCTTAAGTTAGTACTCATGAGCATAGGATGAGTACACATAAAATGATCTGTCCTACATGATGAAGTGTAAGATAAAGAAATGTAAGAGAAGATGCAGAAAGAAGTCACAAATTTGTTTAGGAGAATTCAATATTTCAGTGTTGAGGAGAGGCAGCATTAGTATTGGTGGGCTTTCAGACCTTAATGTGTAGAAATCTTTCCTGAAGGCATCTTGGAAATGAATGACAAATGAAAGCTTTTCCTATTACTGTACTTAGGATGCTATGATTCATTGAGGGAACAAGAATTGCAATAGTGGCTGGGTGCTAGTGGTTCACACCTGTGATTCTTTTTTTTTTTTTCTTTTATTTATTTATTATTGTGAAAATAACATCCAGAGGGGTTACAATTACATGGGCAAGATAATGAGTACATTCCTTATCAAGCATTGTTGCCTCCTCCTTTGTTTCCCCTTTCCATCCCTTCCCATTACCAACCCCCTGCCCCCTACCCGATCTCTTCCCCACCCCCCTCCCAAAGTTGTAAAGTCCATTTTCAACATAACAACTTGTACTTCTCATTGTTGCAATGGGTCTACCTGTATCCCTATTTAAATGGTTTGTTTTTTCCCTTTCCCTCCACGAATTATACCAACATCAAATACAGTGAAAGCAGTGGTTATACCATGGGGGAGGGACATACAAATGATCACAAAAAAGACCACACTAAAGCTACCAGCACAACTATATTTATTGCAGCATTATTTACCATAGCTAAGATATGGAACCAACCCAGATGCCCCCTCAGTAGATGAATGGATCAAGAAAATGTGGTATATATACACAATGGAATTCTATGCCTCCATCAGAAAGAATGACATTGCCCCATTTGTTAGGAAATGGAAAGACTTGGAAAAAATTATATTAAATGAAGTAAGTCAGGCCCAAAGAAACATAGGCCCCATGGTTTCCCTTATTTGCAATAACCAGTGTATGTCTGAGTCAAGCAGAAAAGGTCAGATAAGTTGGTGTTAGGGAAATGAACCCCAAGATAAGTATATTCAATTTTTTTCTTTCATGCAATTGTTTCTAACATATTTATAAGATAATTCCTTTGTTGCTTTGTATGTCCCACACCTGTGATTCTAACTACTCAAGAGGCTGAGAAGAATCCCAGTTTAAAGCAAGCCTCAGAAGGAAAAGTATGTAAGACATGCAACTCCCATTAACACTAAAAAGCCAGAAATGGAAATATAACTCAAGTGTTACAGTGAACAAAAAAGTTAAGGGTACCCAGACCACAAGTTCAAGCCCAACTAACGGTGTTTGCATACACACACACACACACACACACACACACACACACACACACACACACACACACACTCCGGAAAGAACTGCAGTGCTAGGAGTGGGAATGTAGCTTAGTGGTAGAGTACTTACCTAACACTTGCAATACTCAGCTCTGAGTTTGATCTCTAAGACTGAAAAGGAACCAACCCAGATGCCCTTCAGTAGATGAATGGATCAAGAAAATGTGGTATATATACACAATGGAATTCTGTGCCTCCATCAGAAAGAATGACATTGCCCTATTTGTTAGGAAATGGAAAGACTTGGAAAAAATTATATTCAGGGAAGTAAGCCAGGCCCAAAGAAACATAGGTCCCATGGTTTCCCTTATTTACAATATCTAGTATATGTAAGAGTCAAGCAGAAAAGGTCAGATAAGGTGATGTTAGGAAAATGAACCCTAAGATATGTATTTAAATGTTTTTTTTCTTTCATGCATTTGTTTCTAAAGCATTTATAAGATTATTTCTTTGTTGCTATGTATGACCCTCCCCCACAATATAACCCCTGCTCTCACTGTATTTGATGTTGGTATAATTTGTGGAGGGGAAGGGGAAAAACAAGTCGTTTAAATAAGGATACAGGTGGACCCGTTGCAACAATGAGAAGTACAAGTTGTCATGTCGAAAATGAACTTTACAACTTTGGGGGGGGGAGGTTTGGAGGGGCATGGGGAGGCTGGGAAGGGATGGGAAGGGTAAACAAAGGAGGAGGCTACAATGCTTGATAAGAAATGTACTCACTATCTTGCCATGTAATTGTAACCCCTCTGTACAGTATTTTCACAATAAAAAAAAAGAATTTGCAATGTTCAAGATGCCAAGCTTTTTCTATTCTCATCTTGTCTGGTTAATTTATTAAAATAATATTCTGACATAACACATGATACATGAAAGAAGCATCACTGCATCAAAAATCAATAATATGCTATGCACTTGCATTTTCTGCTGTTGCAGATATATTAGCATAAGACTTCTTAATGAGTCCAGTGAATAACAAGGAAGTGACAAGAAAGAATAATGCCTACCATTTAAGGAATAATCCACTATATTTATTCTACATTCTTCATTTTGACAGCAAGAAAGCTTTCCAAGACCACACACACCCATGTGCACTTGCAGGGATCAATAGGCACAATTACTTCCTATTTTCTTAAGAATTAAATATCCAGTAGATCACAGCCTCCTTGAGCATATCTATGAAATGTGCAGAAATGAGCTCTAGGTAGTGAGAGAATTGGCCATTATAAAACTCACATACTATTTCATGAGCATACTATAAAGTAACTTTTAACCTTTAATCCTCAGAATTTGGTAGAAAAATCAACTTTAATTTTCTAGGTTGCCTGGGGCCTGCCCCTACCTCCCAGTTCAAAGCAAATATTAAGCTAGAGTTAAGAACAAACTGCAGGGGAAAGCGACACTAGACTTAGTGACAAGCAGGATACTGAAAGAAATGTCACTTATATGTCATAATGGTCTATTTGTATGATTGTAAGCAAATACCCCACATCTAGCTCAATCTTGTAACTCACATGTGCAATTAAAAATACCACAGTTGTAGTGGCCTTCTGCATGGTTCAATTAGGTTGTTGGTTCTAAAAAAATCTCAACATCCACTATAGAATTCAACTTCATCCCTAGCCTTTTCTATAGTCCAGAAACATGGCAGTGATGGTATTGTTTTTATTCAGTCTTGATAGAAACTCTATTTATGGTTAAGATCTTGTTCACCACGTTAAGTTTTAATGTACATTTTAATTTTGTTTTAAGGTTTCTCTGTACTTAGTGTAGCCTAGCTTAATATTTGAATAGATTGTAGCCTACTTTAATAACATGTTTCTGAGTCTCAGCCAATCAAGCAGAACATTTTTAAATAAAGTATAAATAAGACAATTGCAAGTTATAATCAGTTGTGGGATCTTCGTACCTCACTTCCTTTTTTCTGTACATCATTTCCCTATCTCTAAATATATCCTTCCATTTTAGTCCCAATTTGCACCTGATTCTAGAACCATGAACAAAGCCAAGTGAAAGCTATAAAATTAGGTTTTGTTTTAAAGTCAAACCAATCAATTTCTGTGGTCTGGATAATGTCAAGATCTACCAATCTAATCTATAAGCAACAACTATGGTATCAGGAATGAACTTATTCTAATTAGACCTGCTTGGAACTGGCTTAAAGGCCCAGGCCAATGACTTCCTCATTCCAATGACATGGTCCCATTCCAAGGGAAGAACAAGAATAATGTTGGGGATGAATCCATGATATCAAAACCAAAAAGATGGAAGGAAAGAATAGAGAAATAGAAATAGACCTGAGCAATGGTGGTTTCTGTGGTATCTGTGGCTATTTAACTTAAAGAAAAATTTCTTGCTTCCAATAGCTTCCAATTTAATACAACAAAATACAATAATTAATTCAATGGTGGCATGAAGCAGCAATGCAATGTGAAATTATACTCTCTCCTTTCGTTCTGGAATCTATCTTTTATAATATTCTATTTTATAGAGAGTTTGAGGACACAAGAACAATTAAACTTTTCTTTAGACTTTTCAACTACATATGTGAGTTCACTTGAATGGAAGAGAAAACAGTGATCTTTGAGAATATCCCTTAAATTCCAATGGAAGAAGAAGAGAGAATTCTCAGAAGGTTGGAGTGTTGGACTTTGGTGAAGAGAAGTGTAACTTGGTAGATACACTAGAGAGCCATGTTGATGACACATTGTGTTTCTGCTTCTCATAAGGTCTGCATTTCACTGACAAATAGCTGTTTTAATGGGATAAAAAGCAGCAATTGAGTTTTCATTGGAAACTTAACCTTTTTTTTAAGGAAGACATTAATATTATTGCTTTGGGTAAAATATGAAGTTAGGCTATCAGGTTTTTCTGTTAATGTTCTTTTAGACATAAGAAAGCAAAATGTCATGGGTAATCACATCACTAGCCCCCTAGTAAGAAGCAGATGGTGTCCCAATGGCTTAATTTAGAGTGTAGCAGAGAATATTCACAAAGCTGTAGTCAGTGTCTAGGTGACCTCCAGGTATGGTGTTCTCACAAGGTCCTGATAAAGAAATATTGATACCCTTAGGCCCTTTTATGGTCAAGAAGGAGGAACTATTACTAGGTGAAGCATTCTATTGTGTTCCCTAGGGAAATAGCTTTAGTGATTACATTATATTTTTCTTCTTCCTCCTCCCTACTAGGGACCTGCATTTGCTGATTAACCAAAACTCACAACAAAAAGCCTAGGTATGAGTCTCCTGGGCACAGATGAAGCAGGAAAGGGTAAGAATAAAATTGATGGTCCAAACAATAGTGAAACTAGCATAGTGACATTTCTTTGTAGAGTTAAGAAATGGAAGTTCAGTAGACAGAACACTTAGTTTGATTGAAAAAAAACTCCTCCTTAAACCAGGTGCCTGTGGTTCATACCTGTAATCCTAGCTATTCAGGAGGCTGAGATCTGAGGATTATAGTTCAAAGTCTGCAAGACTCTTATCTCCATAAACTAGTCAGAAAAGGCCAGAAGTGGCACTGTGGTTCAAGTGGTAGAGTGCTAGTTTTGAGCACAAAAAGGCTCAGAGACAGCATCTAAGCCTTGAGTTCAAACCCTAGGACTGGAAAAAAAAATTTAAAAGCTCCTTCCTTAGTATAAGATGCAAATAAAATTTACCTGAATGAGAAAATCAAAACTTACACATTAATATCAATGCTCTTTACTGATCTCTGGTTTAATTAACCCCACGAGTTGATGTGAGTTTTGTTGCTGAGCAGGATGGTTTGTTACACACACACACACACACACACACACACACACACACACACACACACACACACACACAATCTTCAGACCTCTAGTGCTCTGATGACTGGAATAAAACCAGAAAATTGTGCTGCTTCTGTAGAGTTTTGTTAACAGTATACCCTTAAATAACTAACTAAATAAATAAATAACTTTAAATCAATGACTTTTAAATGATTCGAATCAATCAGGGGTGGGGCAAGGTATGAAGGGGAAATTGACTCAGTCAGCTCTTTCCTAACGCCAACTTTTATGTTCATCCTTAGGAAAGCCTAAGAAGTCTGAAAGCAAATGTCAAAAATGAGCAATTGCAGTATATAATATAGAATAATGGTATTGTAAAAAAAGGCTGGTGGCATGCACAGTGTATAGCTATAATTCTTCCTTGAATGAACAGGCTGAGATTGTGCCCTGTGACTTTCCATAAGGTCATATAGGCCGAGGATACCTCACCATAATTAACCTGACAGATGCAATGTTAGACTGACTTAGAGGAGGTCAGCTGGTGGAAGGGGACACCAATAAGCTACAAATCCCTCTTTGGAGCTCCTGGCCCTTCTGTAGCATCCTTATTGGGGTACTTGACAGAATTGCTTTTAAATGACAAAGGAATTGGTGAGAAGCTGGGAGACAGCTATTGGCCTTTTCAGATTGTTCTATGGTGTAGGTATCAGCCCTTTCCTTTAAATTTCATCATAAATACTTGGAAATGTTTAAAGATATCCAGTATTTACCTTTGTAACATAATGCATAATTTTAGTAACTGTGATTAGTACTTTTGTACTAAATATATTACAGCTGTCATTAGTTTAGTGCCTAAGTTTAAGAAATAATTATAGGTGGTCCATAGTCAAAGCTAGATATCTGACCTGACCATGAGTTCATAGCAGCAACCTAAGGAAAGTAGATATTTGGAGGCGTCCAATTAGCTGAAGGAAGGTCAGATCATGAGAAAAAAGAATGAGAAAGTAAAAACTGTAGGTGACAGAAAGCACATACTTAGAAAAACCTTCCAGCCACTAGAGGACAAATGAGGGATGAAGCCAATCACAACCTGCGACTAAAATTCACCAAATCCCAAGAGGTGCATATGCTAAAATTACCCAATAGAAAATAATGAAACTTAAGCAACATCGGGGAAGATTGTATAGTACATCGCACCCAGTCGATGAATAATCAGGTAGCAGCCGTCACACAAGGAGAATAAAGGCTTGTCACCACTGCTATGGGTTTGTCTCTGCCCACCAGAGACCTAATCTTACATGACCTCCATTAACTATTAGAGTCTAGCTTTTGTTGTCTATGAGTCTGCTCTTTAACTTTGGAATGGTGAATATATTTCTCACATTAAAAAATGCTTTAGAAGATTAGATGATTACGTTTAGGTTTATCTACCAATTTCTTTGCTCATCATTCTTCCTGCTTTATGCTTCCATTGACTTCAGTTTAGTCTATGCTGGTCATTAATGGTGGCTATTTCATAACAGAGATTTGTTATTTTAAAGTAAGTTGAAATTGAACTAATCAGTTAATGTTATTAAATATTGACTCTAAGCAACATTAAACTGCAATGAGCAACAATACATGCAGAAAGAAAGATAATTACTGAATAACAGAAAATTTGAATGAACATAATGAAAGCAAATACAAAACAAATTGTCAGCCTTCAAATTGCTATTCTTTTTGAATTTTGAGTAGTTTTTTAGCTCTCCAAAGAGGGATCCCCTCACTTTATTCTCGTCTATGTGTAGGTAAAAACAGATTTTTCCATAGCATTCTCTTTGTTGACCCTTTTTATTAAAAAGACAAACCTCACAGATTGTGAGGACTGATGCTCATCTATCATAGTTTGAAACAAAATGAAGCCCTTACCTAATAAATGGAAACTCTCTTCTCATTAAATTTTACTAAGATTCTCCTTTCAGAGAATGTTAGTTTTGGTGAAATCTCCTGGCATGCCAAGCCTGGCCCTCCTAACATCTGAGGGACATTTAATATTTCTTAAAAAACCTGGAGAATTTTTCTAGGATATAAGTGGAGATCATTCTCTCCTAAAATTTAATTTGTCAGCTCATGCTATAATGTTTGTGGAGTTGTTACAACTGACTCCTTGTCCACTTAGAATGTGTTTGGTACTGCAGTCAGTATGATACATTTCCTACCCATAACACCCTATAATTTCAGAGAAAATGACTCAAATTACTCATTTGATGTCACAAAGAAGAAAACTGTGGACTGCCTCTGTTCTCATTCTCAGCTGGTTCTTTTCATTTATTGACACTCATTTGTATCATCCACTCAGTCTCCAGCTTTCTGGGATTTTGCAGAATTGTAACCTGATAGCAAATTCAGAGGGATGATGGGAGATTTTCATTGATCCAATTGAAATTGATTGCAAATGCTGTCCCCACTTACAATGTCCATATCCGAGAATAAGAGTGAATCTTGTTCCATATTTCCTTGATGAAGGAAGCTGAGATTGAAGGAATGAGATTCACAGCTAGTTTAGACAGAAAGGTCCAGCTGTTTCTGTGTAGTTCAAGTGGTAGTGTTAGCCTTGAGCAAAAAGCCACACAAGAGCACAAGGTGTAGGGAACTCTGGAGCCAGCTGTGAGACCTGGAAAGTGTTAAGACATTGGAAAGAAGATATCTCAAGGCAATCAGGCTGAGAGGTAGGCTCTGGAAAGATCAAACACCCTAGGCAAAACAGAAGTACAGTGTGAGCTCCCTGGGCACCAGTAGACTGGAGATAAGATAAAAGTCTATGTTAATGTTGGAGTGTTTACTGTTTCTCTCTGCTTCCTTAGATAAGGAGTCAATTATCATTTGTGTGCAAACTCTGTCTCAAGTTGATGATTGTAACTTCAAAGATAGATTGATATCCTAGTCTCTGCGCGTACCTGTAGTCACCTCCCCTGAATTGAACTAAATAAAGCTTGTTAACAGGAACTCAGGGTTCAGAAGCAGGTGATGAGCTCTGGAGCTCTTGGTGCCCTTTTTCTTATCATTGCTCTCCTTTCTTAGTTCTTTGGCCCAGTGTTCCATCCTGGTGCTGTCCATGGTCACAGTTAGTGACAACAAGGCCTGGAGTTCAAGCCCCAATACCATCACCAAAACAACAAAAAGAAAACTAGGAAGTGTATTGGACATCTATTGTATTCCACTGTGTTCAGTCCAGCCATTGGTGGGGCATAGAATTTCATGCCTATAAAATCTGATGGCACCTTGTATTACTTTCACTATAATCTTCTTGTTTGGGGCTTCTTTCTTCTTACTTTGCCACTTCCTTACTAGCATTCCCATGAGAATCTGCTCAGCCATTCTGATAAATGCAGAAGAAAGCTCATTTTCCATGGGACAACCCTTAGCAATGGAGGGTGGCAGTTGTTTCTTTCTGTCTCAGATGGACAATTCTGAGGTACCAGTATGTA
This sequence comes from Dipodomys spectabilis, assembly GCF_019054845.1. Lineage (NCBI taxonomy): Eukaryota > Metazoa > Chordata > Mammalia > Rodentia > Heteromyidae > Dipodomys > Dipodomys spectabilis. The sequence continues at coordinate 13,429,432 of NW_024870834.1, read as the reverse complement.
GATTCTCAGAATTTCCCCAGTGTAATTGCACTCTAGATGTTCACTGAGCTGTTATCAGCTCAATAATGCCACCCTGAATTAACTTTCTTCTATTTGTTTACCTTGCCCTGCCAGTTTCCAACTCCAGCTACTTGAGTTCACTTCTTAAATGAGTGTTTATACTTCTTAAGTTCTGTTATTTTTTTTTTTTTTTGAGCCATCTAGGCTAATGCCACAATTTTGTGTCCATGTTCACTGAAGAATTCCAAGTACTTGGAACAGTGCCTATAACAGCCATCACTCATTAAAAGGATTGACAAATACATTACTGGATCATGACAGTATGGTGTTCAGAGATCGACAAGATAAGTGACATTCCTCTCAGAGTGCGGTGCTAAGAATCTATGCCTCCATGGGTTGTACTACATCTTAAGATTGATCATTAATAATGGGTCCAGTCAGCATCTTCCTGATGTATTATCTGAAACATGCTGCATGGCCATTCTCAAAGAGAAGGAGGTAGCTCTTCAGGCCAGCATCAGCTCTCCAGGAAAATGATATTTCGCTGGGTGAATTATAGCAGGCTAACATGGAGTCCAACATGATGTATTGTTCTTTGCTCATAAATAATGCAAAGATGATACCAGGCAAAGATAAAGACCAGTGATTTATTCTACACAACCTTTATGTAAACCTCATAAATTGTACATGGTGGTATCTGCAAATGTGACAACGGCTGTGGCATTGGATGGTGTTGACAGTGGCAAGGATTTCATGCTACAAGAGGAAGAAGCTAGAGAGAACATTCTTCCCATTCTCCTTGGGATCTCCCTTTAGGAAGAAAAAAATAGCACCAAAAATCCAAAAACAAAATCAAAACTATTTTCAGAGTGATGCAGAAGACTCAAGAATTAACAAAGGTAAAATTTATATAAAGAGAACTTAATGCTACAAAATCACAATATGTAAAGTGTCATGATTAATACATTAATTTATATAAGGTTTTTAAAATCATTTTCTGTTGGAATTATATACAATATGTTACATATACACCAAAGATATGCATGTATATAATGCAATGCATTCTTTTTTACAATTTACAAATTATATAGTCATATATATATACCTTTATTTATTTGTACAGTCTCCTAATGCAATAAAAAATTAACATACCTTGTATAGTTGTACATTGTTCTGATGTAACAAGAAACCTTTACTCTCTACTACCTGAATAGCAAATGGATTTGAAATTTCTAAGACTAGTATTTTAATATTTTCAGTTTTATTTTCTATTGTATTTCCTAGTACAATTGGTTAACCAATTATTATAATTCAGTGTTTACAATGCCGCTCTCCATAAGAAGTCACAAAATGCAATGAAAAGAAGGCTCAGAAAAATCATAAAAGACTTAGGTTTGGAGCAATTGAACCTTTAAATATGATTAATTAAATACTAGTTTCATTAGAAAAAATGTGGATAATAATACAATATAGACAACGAATTCTAAAATGATGATGAGTGTCAGAGAAAGCAGTCAAAACAACAAAATTACCCAACACCAACCCAGTAGTTTATTGCCTTTTGAAAGTACTGAGGTATCATGCTAGACAAAGTAATATATCAGAGTGAAATTTACAAGTCTTATGCTACCAGCTGCTGAACCTTTCACCTTAATTCTGATGTCCATCTTCCTTCTTTTCTTTTTCTGGGGTTCTAAAATCCTTGAAGGAAGCAAGGGAGATCACCCAGTCATAGCCTAAATTTAATTAGCTAAATTGACTGAGATAATATTGTTATTTATTTCTGTAGTCATTTGGCAAAGGTTAACTTTTAAACTTAAATAAGAACTGTTGTTATTTGATTCTAAATAAAAGTGCTGACTCCAGTAAGGAAAACAACAACAGCAACCACGGCCATTTCATCTGTGGTATTGACCTTCACACAGAGATTGTCCTTACAATGAGTAATGGATGCTTTGTTTCTCTCTTTTATTAGTATCTGGAACCAGGTTTTGCTGTAGGCCTTTCCTTATAGCAAGCATGCTTTTTCTGATTCATTAAAAGGGAACATGAGACTGCAAAGTTAAGAATGGGAAGCCTCAATTTTAGAAATTCAATTTCTAGTAATGATTTTGTGTAATTACAAAGCAGCTACACAGTTTATGCTTGATAAAGATATATAGATAGATAGATAGATAGATAGATAGATTCATTAGAAACAGATAAGACCCAGGATCCAGTGGCTCACACTTGTAACTCTAGCTACTCAGGAGGTACAGCCTGGGCCCAGAAGTCTGCGAAGTTCTTATTTCCATTTAAGCACCAAAAACAAATGCCAGAGTGGAGATATGGCTCAAGGCACTAGCCTTGAGACAGTGTTCTGGACCTGATTTCAAGCCCTAGTACTTGCATAAAAAGAGAGCAAGTGTAAGTGAAGAGAGCAGGTCACAGTGAGAGTGAGTGGGAGAGAGAAGAGAGAAAGAAGAGAGTAAGAGAGAGAGAGAGGGAGAGAGAGAGAGAGAAAGAGAGAGCACATTTCACATCTTTGGGAGAAAAAACATTGTCATTGTAGAAAAATAGCTGGAACTGACTTGCCCCATGACAGCCATATCTTTTTAAAAATTATTTTAATTTTATTGTCAGGGTGAGGTACGGAGGGGTTACAGTTACATAAGTAAGGTAGCAAGTACATTTCTAGTTACCCCCTCCCTCATTTTTCTCCCTCTTTCCTCCCACCCTCCCCCTCCCCCACAAGTTGTACAGATCATTTCCAACATATTGTCTTGCTGTGGATCCTAATGAATCATCTCCCGCCCCCCTCTTCCCCCTGAACAAACACACCCAGCAGTTCTGGAAGACAGCTTGAATCCGAGTCCACATCTGACGCAGATATACCTAGCAAACCAAATGTTGTTTAGACCTTGAAACTTCTTCATCAAAGGATGGGAAGGGGAAACAAAGGAGGAGGCTACAATGCTTGATAAGAAATGTACTCATTATCTTACCCATGTAATTGCAACCCCTCTGTACAGTATTTTCACAATAAAAAAATAACATTGCTCACCTACCCTGCCTCCATCTTACCCCACTTCCATCTGCCCCTCCTGATAATACCTTTTCTGCCTAATATTTACAGGGATCCTAGCTGTAAGGAGTGCTTGCCACTTCTGCTTCAGCCAGGCTGAAGTTTCTCCAAGTTTCTTCCCAAATAAAATCTGTCAGTCTGTAGAGTTTGCCTTTCAGCTCTTATTTTTGGTTCGTATTCACCATACTCAAAGTATTTCACACACTAGAAACTCAGCCTTTTTGAGATGATGTGCCAAAGCATAATGCAATTTGCAGGGGAAAGAATTCATATCAATAAATTAGCATTAAGGAGATGATTGCTTTCTTTTAGGAAGTTTCTTTTAGAGAGTTAATAAATGTCCTCACTAGTATAAGAGAAACATTCATGCAGCCAAGCACGAAGAACTAACTCAGAGACAAGAAGTGTAGTGGACGTGGGACTGTAATGCTGATGTAGCAAAGTTGGGTCTGATCGGCAGGCACATCCTGGAGAGTTATGTAATCAATTTATCCTTAGTGAACAAAGTCCCTCCCCTAAGTTTTCATTGACTGAGTGGGGTGGAGTATGTATTTCTCTTCAGGTGATTGCCTACGTTTCATTACTTCCTGTTGAGTAATTTTAATACTTTTCACTTGTTGAGATTGGTTGAATTTTAAAAGTGGGTTTTGACTGTCATGACCCTGTTTTTTTTTGTTCTCCTGTGGAGGATAGGCTTTTCTGGGTATCTGTTTTATGGCATGTGCATACTTTTATCTATTTTTTCCTTTTTTTGTAGTTCTTTCCCATCCGCCCCTTGATAATTGGTCCTTATCTCATGTCTTGTTTGACTAACCTATAAGCTTTGTAATAAGCCATTAAATCATTGTATAAGCAAGCTCCTTAGTAACCTTTTACTTAGGTTCAGATACTTTGTCTTTTCAAGACTACTCCAAATAATTTATAGCTTTACTGCAATTCCATGAACTAGCATTGATATTCTTCACTGTAATAGAAAAAAATGAGAAAAGAAGAGAGGAGATAGAGAGAAAGAGAGAAAGGGAGGGGGAAAGAGGGAACAAGAAAGAACGAGAGAAAGCAAGTTAGAAGAAAGGAGGAGGAAAAGAAGAAAGAAGAGAAGGAAGAGTAGGAAGAGATAGGAAGACTCATTTGGAATTTTTCCTTTGTGTCGATTTTCAATGAATTTTCAAACTGCATTGATACATCTATTATTAAAAAACAGCCTTCTTTTTCAAATGTTTTTAGTAACTGCTGATGGATTAATACACTGCATGAGGAAAAATTATGGGAAGGAGCTCACAGCCTTCTCCAAGGAAACACTTCTTTATAAAAGGGTCTCATTCATCTGTCAGCAGACTTTGTCCTGGACTTTTATTCCAAGAAATGTGTAAAGTGAGGCACCTTGGGATATATACAGATAGGACATTTAAACCAACCCAACCTTAAGTTTATTTACTACAAAATATAAGGATAGTGACTGACCTTAGGTTAAGAAGTAGGCATGTTTACTCTGCAAAATGGAGCATTTCTTTTTTTTTTCTTTTTTTATTGTGAAAATACCGTACAGAGGGGTTACAATTACCTGAGCAAGGTAATGAATACATTTCTTATCAAGCATTGTTTCCTCCTCCTTTGTTTCCCCTTCCCATCCCTTCCCATCTCCCCGCCCCCATTCCCCTTCCTCCTTGTGCCAAAGTTGTAAAGTTTGTTTTTCGACATAACGACTCTTGCATCTCATTGTTGCAATAGGTCCACCTGTATCCCTATTTAAACAATTTGTTTTTTCCCTTCCCTTCCACAAATTATACCAACATCAAATACAGTGAAGACAGGGGTTATATCGTGGCGGAGAGACATACAAAGCAACAAAAATATCTTCTTATAAATATGTTAGAAACAATCACAAGAAAGACAAAAAAATTGAATCCTTATCTTGGGGTTCATTTTGCCTAACATCAACTTATCTGACTGTTTCTGCTTATCTCAGACATATACTAGTTATTGCAAGTAAGGGAAACCATGGGACCTATGTTTCTTTGGGCCTGGCTTACTTCACTGAATGTAATTTTTTCCAAGTCTTTCCATTTCCTAATGTCATTCTTTCTGATGGAGGCATAGAATTCCATTATGTATATATAGTATTAGAATGCCTAGCTACAGCAGTAAGACAAGATGTAAACATGAAGGGGATACAAATAAGGAAAGAAGAAGTAAAACTCTGCCTCTTTGCAGATGACATGATCCTGTATTTAAAGAATCCCATGGACTCTACTCCCAAATTATTCGAGCTGATCTGAAATTTTGGCAAAGTAGCAGGGTATGAAATTAACCCTCAAAAATCAATGGCTTTTCTGTATGCCAACAATGAGAAGAGTGCAGCTGAAATCAGGAAAGCAACTCCATTCGTAATAGCCCTACAAAAAATAAAATACCTAGGAATTAACCAAAGAAGTGAAGGACCTCTATGATGAAAACTTTAAAAACCTGAAAAAGGTTATCAAAACAGAACTTAGAAAGTGGCAAAACCCCCTATGCTCCTGGATTAGAAGGATCAACATCGTGAAAATGGCAATACTTCCCAAGGCTATCTACAAATTCAATGTGATACCTATCAATATTCCAACCTCATTCTTCAAGAAAATAGAAGAGACAATCCAAAATTCATATGGAACAATAAAAGACCCCCAGATAGCAAAACCGATCCTCAACAGAAAGAACAGTGCTGGAGGAATATCAATACCAAATTTCAAACTCTACTATAAACCATAGTAATCAAAACAGTTTGGTACTGGCACAAGAACAGACCTCAGGACCAATGGAATAGAATTGAAAACCCAGAAATGAACCCACAGACCTATAGCCCCCTAATCTTCTATAAAGGAGATTAAAAAAAAGTAGAAAAGAAGAAAGACAGCCTCTTCAGTAAATGGTGCTGGCAAAATTGGTTAATCACTTGTAGAAAACTAAAGCTAGATCTTTATATATCACCCTGCACCAGAATCAATTCCAGATGGATCAAAGACCTCAGAGTCAAAGCAGACACCCAGAAAACATTGCAAGACGGAATAGGAGCAAACGTAGGTCTCCTTGGCACAGGCTGAAATTTTCTTAATAGAGACCTAGAAACACAACAAATCAAAGAAAGGTTGGACAAATGGGATTGCATGAAGTTGCAGAGCTTTTGAATGGCAAAGGACATAGCTAGCAAGATCAATAGAAAGCGCATGGATTGGGAGAAGATCTTCACTAGCCATACAAAAAACAAGGGTCTCATATCTAAAATATACCTAAAACTCAAAAAATTAAATCCCCCAACAACAAATCTCCAAAGAAACAACTGCCCAATAAATAAGTGGGCTAAAGACTTAAATCTCTGAAGAGGAAAGAAGCATGGCCAATAGACCCATGAAGAAATGCTCAACCTCTCTAACCATAAAAGAAATTCAAATCAAAACAGCATTGAGATACCACTTCATCCCAGGTAGAATGGCTATAATCAAGAACTCTAATAAAAACAGATGCTGGAGGGGATGTGGCCAGAAGGGAACTCTACTGCATTGTTGGTGGAGTGTAAACTTGTTCAACCACTTTGGAAAGTAGTATGGAGGTTCCTCAAAAGACTCCACATAGAGCTCCCCTATGACCCAGCAATCCCACTTTTGGGCATTTACCCAAATGATCACAAACAAGACCATACTAAAGCTACCAGCACAACTATGTTTATTGCAGTATTATTATTTACCATAGCTAAGATATGGAACCAACCCAGATGCCCCTCAGTAGATGAATGGATCAACTGGATTTTTTGCATTTCACTGTTAGAACTTGGATTTGAAAACTCAGGATAAACAAACAAATAAACAGATAAACCATAACAATTTCCTTTCTATCTACTGGAACTTCTGTGAGGAAAACACTTCCTGTGCTGTATCTCAGAGATCTTCGGGCATGGCCAGAACTCAGGAAACTGTTATGTTTTCTTGTTAGCTCAGACTGTCACAGGTCTTCATATTTGCTCTCTCACTTGCTTTTGTGGCTTGTTTAAAGTTCCATTTAATTATCTCCTTTTTTGAAAGACAGACATGGCTGAGTATTTAGGAAAATAATTTTCCTGTGACAGGGAAGAATGAAATGAATGAAGAACAGAGGAAGGATAGTATTTTAAAAATTACAAAATTATGTATTGGGAATTTTCTATAGTTTGGCCCCTTTTTCCATATCAAACTTCATTCTCATCATTCATTCCCATTTATATGCATACACACATTTTATTCATTTTATTTATATATGTGAATTTATGATTATTCTCAAACTGATTTGTGTGACTGTATTTCATTTTTACTATTCCAAAATATAGCTCTTCTGTTATTCTATAACTCTTCTTGTTTTTCTTATATTTGCCAAACCCCCTACCATCCCTGAGAGTACCTCAACATGCAGTGATATGTAAATCCTCTGCTAGCAGAGACTGAGTTTAGTCCTGACTGGTCTAGTAACTCCAACTATCTTTATTGAAGTTTCAAAAACTTCAGGAATGTGCTTTTTCTTTATTTTTGGGTGGCATTTGGGTTTATGAAGGGTTTCTTCATAAATATTCTTGCTCTAGTGAGGGAAGTAATGGGCCTATAAATTTGTGGTATTAATCTAATGTCCTTCGGATTTTGAAGCTTTCTGATCTGTCCTCTAATGGCTACCTTGATCTTTTTCTCCCAGATTGTTCATTACTAAGTTGAATTAGTTTGTGTGACCTTTTGTGGGTGTTATGCTGGCACAAAAGATGTAAGTCTGTGTCTCTGACTCCATGTGCAATGAAACAACATCACTGTGGAGCATGATAACCTCTTCAGAGGTCCCTGGTCTCCCATCTTCAGACCATGAACTATCAGAAAGCAGAGTTACCTGCTTGGCATTTTTTATTCCATTACACCTATATGCTCTGAGGGAAAGTTCATTGTTTAGCCTCTCTATGCCAGATTAAGAGAACATCATTCACCCCTGATAATCTACCTCATGTCATACCCAATTTAGGCAAATAGCCAATGAGAAGGGACAAAGACCAAACAAATCTAAATCCTGTGATCGTGGAGTGCAATTTATATGTTAGTGATTGTTGAGATCACTAAAACTTCTCTTTTCTCCATAAGGTTTCGTTTCAAATGTATTGCCTTGTTTCACAATTTATATGAACAACTCTTCAGCTCTTCAGCTTTGCATTCCTGCACTGAAAGATGGTTTAGTTCACCTCCATAACTCAAGGCACAGAGAAGTACCCCTGAATGACTGAGGCAGACTTCATCAAGCAAATGGAAAATGAAAGATAATCTATTTCACCAAGGCATTATATCCACTCTCAAGATTCCTTTGTCATTTTATCCCCCCATATTTCACCACTATTCTTTCTACCAACCTGTGAAGAGACCACATGGTTTCATCTGTGTAACATCTATGCATCTTTAAGACTATGAATTCAATCTCATAGCTTCTAGAAAGACATTTCTTACCATTTCTTGTTGTATTGATTTGATTGTTGAATATCAAATCCTTAGTTTTAAGTTAATTTTCTAGACAGGCATCAGAGGCTCACCCCTGTAATCATAGCTACTCTGAAGGCTGATATTTGAGGATCATGGTTCAAAGTCTGTGATATGCTTATCTCCAATTAGCTACCAGGAAACCAGAAGTGGCACTGTAGTTCAATGTGGCAGAGTACTAGCCTCCAGCACAAAAAAACCTCAGAGACAGCACTCAGACCCTAAATTCGAGCCCTACAATTAACATAACATATTTTCTTTCATAGTCTAAATTGATAAAGATAAGCTTAATCAATCACCTATTGAGTCAATGAAGGGCTTTTTCAGCCTCACTTCCATCCATTTTCGCTAATGTTATCTCTCACATGCTCATGATATGTCACTTCACTTTAGAGGCACCTTAAAATGCAAGAATGCATTTAAGCCACGTCTATGTGTGTCTCATAGATTCTTTGTAGCAGTGGCTATGTTTCACCTTCTTAGGTTTCATCTAGAGCATTTAATTTAAACATTAAGGACACAAGCTGATATTTGTGATTTTGGTAGAACTGATGTAATCAAATTCCAGAATGCTTAAGAAGTAAAACCTTGAACACTTCACACAGAGCCTTATTGATTAGGTGAGACTCCATGTAGGTCTTCAAGAATGAATAAGATATGATAATTTGACTATGTCTGCTTTCTTTGTGATTCTCTAGGTTACTTTGCTCACTGCATAGACTAACATTTCTACAAATTGCAAAGTTGTTTGCTTGTTTTTTGTTCATTTTATAATGACAACATGTATGTTTTACTAGTTCCAAACTCCTATAATGGTAAGAAAAAGCACTTTAAACTAGAAAGAACAAAATACAGTTCAATCCTGTATTTAGATAGATGGTGGTACATTCAGGCCCAGAAAGAGCAAGCCAGTTCTCCAAGATCTCACACGTGTTTAAACAATGGAGCAGGGACTGAACATAGGTTCCTTGACTCCAAACCTATATTCTACCCTCTAAAGAAAATCTTCTTTTACTTCTTAGCTGAAATATGAAATACAGTGAATGGGGCAGGCATTTTGAAACACATAACACCCTAAACATACTATGACAACACTACTATCCTCAGGAAATTAGAAAGCAATTTAGAAAAATGAAATGGGTCAAATGAGCTGTCACAGAAATAAAGGCCATGGATCAGACAGTAAATCAGTACCTGCTTCTTGTGCTTGAGAGTTTCAACCCCTCAGGGTGGGAGGTAAACCACCAAATAAATTTAAAAAGGATTTCTTCCGAGTGTTCCTTGTGAAATTCTGAAGACATTTATATTACACTCTCTACACCTTTAATTTCCTGTGCAGAAAACAGAATGACATTCACTGTTCTCATGCTTTAAGAAGGTTATTTTCTACCACATTAAAAAAATACCATAAAGTATTTTAGTGGTGGGGTGGGGATATTTTCTCTGCAGAATTCAGGAACTCAGGTATGTCTCTAATAAACAGTAAAATTGTTTTGTTCTTCCTCCTCTTGATGACTAACTGTTCCACCTTACCTGTCTCTCAGGATTCCAGAGAAGAAAATTAGCCAAGATTTTATAGTAGTTAAATTTTAACCTAGGCTTCATATGCATTTTTAATGACAGTTTTAATTCATTTCTCAACCCTTAGTACACTCAGAGGTCAAGTCAGCATTTAAACAGACATTCTAAATGGAAATGAGTGTCCAGTCATTTATTCATGATCAGTCTGATACAGCTGCAATTCACCACATCAACTCGAGGTAGCAGGCACCTAGAAAATCAACAGCAACCATTGATTTCTTCGCCTACTTGATTTCAGAAATTGAACTTCAATTGCGTGAAAACTTGGGAAATAAGGATCTTTCGAGCTATTTTAGTTAGTCTTGTCCTCACTGATCAATGTGAATTGTGCATTCATCTATGAATAATATTTGGCTGACTACATGTCCAATTAAGTTGTGGTTTTCTATGAAGGTTAGGTTGAATCTTTATGGTTCCTAGTTAAGTGCTATGAAACCTAAATTCAAAGGTAGCAAATCTCAAACAGCTAAAAGAAGGTGATGACAAAATGGCTGTGGACCAATTTCCAGTATTAGTTTGCGTAATAATTAAATGAAAAATTATTCCACTATTAGTCTCTGCATTATAGAGCAGAATCTTGTCTTGGTAATGATAATGAGTTGGAGTTCAGCAGAGCATTGGTTCCAAGAGTGTGGTAGGCAGAACTGTGCCCCATCTGTGACTTTGCCATGCTACATAGCAGGAGAAGGCTGAGAAGGTTTGAGAACCCAGCTTACCTTAGAGAAGAACAAGATTATTCCAATTTTCCAAGTGTGCCCAGTGTAATCAACAAGTTTCTTAAAAGATGAGGAGCATAGCCAGGAGTCAGTGGCTCACGCCTGTAATCCTAGCTCTCAGGAGGCTGAGATCTGAGGATCACCGTTCAAAGCCAGCCCAGGCAGGAAAGTCTGTGAGATTCTTATCTCCAATAAACCACTAGGAAACCGGAAGTGGCACTGTGGCTCAAGCGGTAGAGTGCTTGTCTTGAGCTGAAGAGCTGAGGGACAGCGCCCAGGCCCAGAGTTCAGGCCCCACGACCGACCAAAAAACAAAAACAAAACGAAAAATGAAAAAACAAAAAAAGATGAGAGACATTAGGATGGGAGAGGATGAGGATGGAGGAGTGACAAAATGCTGTGATGTGAACTAGATTTCATCAGCAAGTGCTGGCTTTAAAGGAGGAGGGGACCATGAGCTAAGGCACATAGATGGTTTAAAAGCTGGAAACATGAAGAAACTGAACCCTCTCCTGGAGCGCTCAGGAGCGTACTCTGGCCGACACCTTCATTCTGGGTGGTGAGACTCTCCTGATCCCTCACTCATAGAACTCGAAGATAACAAGTCTGTCATTGAAGCTGCTGATCTTGTACTTGGTATGGCAAAAATGAGTAGTATGTACAGGATGTTTTGACTTTATTTACCTAGATTGATTGAATTATAGATGTGTGTGTGTTGGTGTGTGCTATGTGTATACATGAGATGACTTCTCATTTATCCATTTTAACAATAAGTAGGCTTTAGTCCTTGTTGCACTGGGATCCAAGGCATCAAATATGCTAGACTATGGGTCGGCCTTGAGCAATCTGTCTGGCCCTGAATATTAAGATACATTTTTTTTTTTTAACATGGAGACTTCTTCAGTTTTTCAAAGTCTTCCATAGTAAACTTCTGTTATCTTTTCTTTGTTTTTAAATGAGTGTTTCTCTGATAGAGGGTATGGAATTATTGGGGTATATGAAATACCAACTTTCCTCTTATACAAACTGTTGACAAATTGCTCTTCAAAGGATCAGGGCCAATTTTCATTCCCACTAGCACTATAACATTCGATTTCTTTATGTTTTTACATGAATCAGATTTTTTAGACGTGTTCATTGCTCTGATCTTATAAGTTAATATTATAGATTACAATAAGCAATATTAATAACATGAATATTTCAGCTAACTTCCCATCTATTGTGTTACTTTTAATATTCCACTTAGAACTGTAGTTTATTACTGGTAACAGAATGAGAATGGTACATGTGGTTGGCTAGTTTGTCTATTTTTATCTTTTCCTGCACTGTGTCCTTCTATTCCTGGTTGGGTTATGCTAAGATGCTTGTATGTGCACATGTAGTATTGATTCTTCATTTTGCCATTGTCTACTTGGAACTCCTTTATTTTCTCCTTGGAACTCACAGGGGATATTCTTCTGTAGTTCATGTTTTCTCCTAATACAAAAAACATGTGAGACATATTCTCCAAACAAATGAGCAGACAGGAAAAAAAAACTACAAAACACCCCCAAACCAACAAAAACTCCAAAGAATCTTACTTTACTTCGCTTTCATATGGGGTCTACATCTAGCTTTATTATTATTATAATACATTATCTTGTCGAAATATGTTTTAACTTCAGAATATACATATATGCTTCAAATAACTAAAGTATTAAAATGTATAAAATAGAAAAGCTTTCTTATACCATGGCCTCTCAATTTTAGTTTCCTTTCTCTCTGAAAATAGTAATGATTAAGTCCCTTTTTAGCCTTCCAAAATGCTTACATCGATAGATAAGTAAGCGGGTAAGAGTGTGTGTGTGTGTGTGTGAGTGTAATTTTCTTCTCAACCCCTTATTTTTGTTTTCTTTGTTTTATGTTTTATTTTATCTTTATATTTTTACTAGCTTTAAGTAACTGTATAAAAGGGTTTTAAATCAACATGTCAATTTATGAGTACAGTATATCTTGATCAGTTTCATCCATTTATTTAAAAATATTGACTGGTGAAAGTCTTTCTCCCTATATGAGATGTTTGGGCAGCTGCCTGGGATGGCAAAGAAAGCATCAAGTTTAAAGGCCTCTAGGAAGTAGCCATCGTGCCTGACACATTCCAGACAATATAAAATTCCAGGCTAATAAAAGATAACACAAGAGCATTAATAGAGTCCTATTGTTATTAAAATACAGAATAATGTATGTATTGCCAAGCACATACATTGTTCTGTCATCCAACATGTGTATTTTACAAATAAAAATAACATACTTTGTCATAAATGATGTAAAAATATTTCTTGATATTTATAGTTTAGTATGTGTGTACTTTACTAAGTGTTTCATTTTCTTGAGTGATTATATGTGTGTTCTGATATTTTGGAAGTGTTGCATTCAGTTAAAATAATAAAGCTGTGTAATAAACTTAGTCTTGTTTTAAAAAAGAATCTCAGTTTTGTAAGAGATAGTACAATTAGCATATTTCTACTTCATTTTCTCTCTCCTCTCCTCTACCCTCCAATTTTAGTCAATTTAAATGTCTTTTATGATTATTATCATTGTGGATTTAAATGCTCTTATATTATTTGATCTGTCAGTTTTAAATGATATCCTTTGACTTTCAGCTATTAACCATTCCATGCTTTCTGTTGCTATGGTTTCCCCAGAGTCATTTCTGAAGACTGAACTTTATCATTTAGTAATTTTCGCAGAAAGACTCATGAGAAGAATTTTTCCTTAGTTGTCAGATATTCAATATTATTTGCCCATAGTCCCCATAGCTATAAAATTATTAAACATTTTGCAATCTCTTTGCCTTACATCTCAGTTAATTTTAGGTGTTAGTCGAGAATCTTAAAGGTTTGAGTATTTCTGTGGATCTTTCCAGCATTCCTTAGTTTTAATCTATTTTTCTTTACTTCCAAGTCCATACATCTTGGTGCCTATTGAGAAAGGTCAATTTCTCTAGCATATATGCTTTTTTCCCCCCTCAAAATGTATATCTGTTTTGTTTCAGGACAAAGTCTTGAATTATGGCTATATTTCCAAGTTGTTTCTTATTTTGTAAACTAATTTATGTATGTGTCCATTTTGCTTGTCTTGTGAATCACTTATCTCTCTTCTTTATTTTTATTCATTCTTTCTTTTTACAACTTTGCTACAGTTCTATCCTGTCTTTACTGATTTTCTTCATTTTACTATGGTATTGAATTTTCTTTTTGTCTATGTCTTTCTTGACCTCTGCCAACTTTATTTTGTCTTGTTCATTTTATTCATTATTATTTCTACTGTGTGATGTTATTCCAAAAAGAAATAGTTATTACATTTTTCAAATACAGTATAGAATGTTTGTTTACAATTTTCACTGGACACATTGATTCTTTGTTAAAAATTTTGCTGTTTTTCGGGTTTTGCCTTATTCTAGGTTAATGGAAGCAAAAATGCTATGTCTTTTGAAAGTGTTAGGGCTAATAGATTGTTTCCTTTGCCTTTTGTTTATGCATATTTTTCATACCTAAATTTATGATTGCACTAAATAGTGAAGAAACTAAAGCTATCATTCTTTTTTTAAATTTTTATTTATTTTTTATTGTGAAGATACTGTACAGAGGGGTTACAATTCCATGGGCAAGATAATGAGTACATTTCTTATCAAGCATTGTAGCCTCCTCCTTTGTTTCCCCTTCCCATCTCTTCCCATCCTCCCACCCCCCCCCTCCCCCCCGCCACCCACCCAATCCTCCCCCCCTCACCACCAAAGTTGTAAAGTTTGTTTTTGACATAACAACTTGTACTTCTCATTGTTGCAACGGGTTCACCTGTATCCTTATTTAAACGACTTGTTTTTCCCCTTCCAAAGCTATCATTCTTTGACAATTCACTAGATGCTTTCTTGGATTGACATCTGTCTATAACTTCATGTCTGTTCCAGTTTAATTGTTTCATATATTTCTAAACTACGTAATTCCTTTAAAAAAAACTTAGACCCTTCAACATTTCTAATAATACTTCATCCCCCTCCTGCTGACTGTCCAGTTAGCTCTTTAGTAGAAAAATCTCTATTTAGTTATAACTGAGTATATTGGTTTGACTCTGAAAATGTTGGTTCAAAGTTATATGGTCAGTAGTCAATGCTCACATAGAGGTAGTGTAGCAACTCTTTAAAAATTTTTTTAATATGCTTTGAAAGTATCTGTATTCTTCACTTGCAAACAACATCTTTGACCCTTAAGGCTACATGAGATGAGGGAAACTCGACCATGAGATTTTATAAAATTTCAATTTTTATTATTATTATAAATGTGATGTACAAAGGGGTTACAGTTTTATAAGTCAGGTAAAAAGTACATTTCTTTTTGGGTAATGTTAACCCTACCCTTGCTCTCTCCCAGTTTTTCTTTCCCTGTCCCCACCCACAAATTGTATAGTTCATTTTCAACATAGTGTCTAGCAGGTACCACTGATGTAGCAACTCTTTTAGCTAATTCATTAAAATAAATATTTTTGTTGAAACTGGAATTTGAACTCAGGATTTTGCACCTGCTAGGCAAGCCATCACCACTTTAGCCATACCTCCAGCTCTTTTTGAGTTTAGTTTTTTTTTTCATATGTGGACTTGTACATTTTTCTCAAGGCTGAGATTCTTCTACCTCTACCTCCCCTTTAGCTAGGATTTCAGCCATTCACTATTATGCTTCCCTTGTTTGAGATAAGTCTCACTGATTTGGCCTTGGCTGAGATCAAACAATAATCCTGCCTTTGTCTCCTGTGTAACTGGGATTACAGGTATATATCGCTAGACCAGATCCTTGCACGCCTGTTTAAATTTTTAATTGGTTTTATTCCCTAATTTATCTGAAAGTTCATTTTTGTCTGAAATGGATTCGCTCAAGAATATTTTCCACCTCTAATACTTTGTGAGTCTGGAAAAGATGTTTCTTTCCTCTATATTTTACATAAAACATGTTTGATTTTTTTCTTCCTATAGAACAGCCACGAATCTACTTTTAAGATGGCTTCTGGAATGATGCTACCTTTCTTATTTCTCCAGAGTCCACATCTGAGCTACTGCTGCTGGGATGGTAGATCAGCAGACAGTTTGTGACAAATGGGCTCTCTTGAAAACAGAGGCTTCCAACTCAAGTGAATGAATATTTCAAGCATATTCCTAGGAATGCATGCCCTTGGGAGTTCTTCCCAAAAGACCAAATTTATCTCAGCTGAGAATCTGCGAACCTTCATGTCAGGTTTCCTTCCATTCTTCATCCTCTTGTGTGCTAAATTAAGGGAGCAAGTCAATACAGTTTGTTATAAGTAAAATCAGGTTCAAGGCTGTTTTGTAATCTCAGCCAGTTGTCAGAATATCTAGCCCAAGAGTCACAAATGACAGTCAGTCCTAAATGAAACCTTTGGGAGCTGATTCTCTGTTGTTATAGATTTCTATGCTTTCAGCCTGCTGCTTAGCAGCCCAGGTTCTTG
This sequence comes from Dipodomys spectabilis, assembly GCF_019054845.1. NCBI lineage: Eukaryota > Metazoa > Chordata > Mammalia > Rodentia > Heteromyidae > Dipodomys > Dipodomys spectabilis. The sequence continues at coordinate 13,413,065 of NW_024870834.1, read as the reverse complement.
CTAGCAATTGCAGACGCCTCCTTGGAGTGTCATTGTCAGATCTGCTTCAAATCAAGCATGCAGAGTATTTGGTCTCATTTAACTCAGCTTTTTTCCCCAAAGAGCAACAGAAAAAGTGCTTTCTGTGGTGGTAAAGACTTTGGCTTATTGGTCTCAATCTTGTAAGCACATTACAGGTAGATAGGTGAGAAGATCATGAAAACCAAATTCAGACAGGTTTCTAAATAATATTTAAAATTCTTGAATGGTCTATTCCATCTATACTGTGCTTCACACTCTTTTCTTTATGTTAGTGTTTTTTCTTTCCTTCTGGAAAATTCTGGAAGATCTTGAAGCTTCTTTATATGTGTCTGATCTAGGAGTGTCTCTACTTAGTCTAGAGCACAGAGTATCCCAGATCTTCACTCTCTTTCTACTTCTTTTAAGACCTTTTTTAGCCTTTATTTTAAATCTCAAAGAGCATCTGTACGTATGCTTTCATTCACAGTCTGTGATTGAGGTGTACCTACAAATGAGTCTTAGTTTCCCACTCTAGGCTTCCTAGTCTCCACCCCCATGACCTTGAGAAACTTACCTAACCACTTGAACTTTTGGCTGTTTCAAACATCCTCCCATTCAGTCATTTTTGAGGATTTTTAATTCCCTACAACTTTAGATTGCTGTGATTAGACTAACGATAATGAACTACCATGTTAGTCTTAGCAGCATGATAATCTGAATAATAAAGACCCTAGTTTCTAAGTAACTGCCTGTCATCCAAAATTATTTCCCAAATGTAATAATTCTGGATAGACAGCTAATTTCTCATTCTTGGTTTGGAAAGCTCTCCTAGAAGGGGTTTAGAAAGAATAAGATACGACTGTAGGTGTTTGAAATATTTAAGATTATCAAATTTTAGTGTCTTTTTTAATTTAAATTTTACTGTAAAGGTGATATACAGAAGGATTACAGTTATATAAGTAAGGTAATGACTACATTTCTTTTTGAATAGTATTATCCCCTCCCACATTTTCTCCTCCTTCCTCCTCCAACCTCCCTACCTACCATGTTGTAAAGTATCTAGTAAAGTATCTAGTGAGAATCACTGTTGAATTGGTTTATGCTTTGTCCACTGTTTCTGTGATTCTTTTTTGCTTCCCAAATCAGATAAACTTATATACAAGAAAAAATATACAGAAATTAAAGGGGAAAAAAGAAAAAAAAGAAATAACTGCAAACAGTACAATAAAAAAAACTTCTTGTTTCCATTTCTTGGAGTTCATTTCGATAAACGTCATTTTATATGGTCATATGCGCACAGCTAAGGAGCCATTTTGATCGTCTGCTAAGAATATCCTAGACATATTCTAGTTATCAATTCCAAATATATCAAAGACCTTATATTAAGACCAGATACCATGAAAATATTGCAGGAAGAGATAGGAGAAACACTAGGGCTCCTTGGAAAAGGTTGAAACTTCCTAAGTAAAGATCCAGAAACACAACAAATCAAAGAAAGGCTGGATAAATGGGACTTCATTAAACTGCAGAGCTTCTGCATGGCAAAGGACATGGCTACCAAGATAAATAGAAAATCCACAGATTGGGAGAAGATCTTTACTAGTTATACATGAGACAAGGCCTTCAGATCTAAAATATACTCAGCACTCAAAAATTTTTATTGTCTTTTATGGAGAGACTTTTATTTCAAGGTTCTTGGTGGGCCATCTCATACAGGAATAATTCAAAACTTTTTCATACAAATTACTGCTATCTCATAAATTACCTTTTACTGAATACTAATATATAAGCTGTGTCTGAATATTTTATGAATTAGATTCAAGATCTATGCATCTATCTTGCTATTAAAAAAAGCAACTAAAGTGAGTTGCATACTGTATGACAGCCTTTACATAATATATGTAAAGGTTGAATACTATGTAAAAATACTATGTAAAATACTATGTAAAAAGGAAAACTAGAAATACTATGTAAAAAGGAAAATACTATGTAAAAAAGAAAACTAGAAAACATAAAAAGAGGAGGAAAAGAGACTTTAAAATACTTGAGTGACACTGTTCAAAAAGAAATGTTACCATTATCTGAGTTATGTAATGGCAACACCTCTGTACATTACCTTTACAGTAAAATAAATAAAGAAAATGAAAGAAAATATGACTCAAATGGAAAAGAGCTACCTCATGGAAAATACCAGGAAGCATGTGTCAGATACTCTGCCTGGGGACATCATTTGTTCTAATTTGTCACCTAGGGCTCCCACTTCTGTGTTTGAGGTACCACCACCGTGACTGTTTTGCCTTTAGACTCAAGCAAGGAGAGCTCCTTTCCCTGAGTCCTATCACTAGTGTTCCGGTCTCCTTCTATCAGTGGGGTTTTTGAGCTTGATGATAGTACCTTTTCCCTTCAATATGCCCTCAGCTCCAACATGATTCTGGGTCAGTTTCCAGGGCTTTTGCAAGATTTCTTTCTTTCTTTTTTTCTTTCTTTTTTTCTTTCTTTCTTTCTTTCTTTCTTTCTTTCTTTCTTTCTTTCTTTCTTTCTTTCTTTCTTTCTTTCTTTCTTTCTTTCTTTCTTTCTTTCTTTCTCTCTCTCTCTCTCTCTCTTCCTTCCTTTCTTTCTTTCCTTCTTTCTTTCTTTCTTTTTTCGTCGGTCATGGGGCTTGAACTCTGGGTCTGGAAGTTGTCTCTCAGCTCTTCACCTCAAGGCTAGCACTCTGCCATTTGAGCCACAGTGCCAATTCTGTTTTTCTGGTGGTTTATTGGAGATAAGAGTCTCACGGATATTCTTGCCTGGGTTGGCTTTAAACCCATATCCTCAGATCTCAGCCTCCTGAGTAGCTAGGATTTACAGACATGAGCCACTGGTGCCCGGCGCAAGACTACTTCTTAAATCCTTCCTTGGGAAGGGAGATAGAACCATCAATTTTCTCTTCCTCTTCTCTTCTTCTTTTTAAATTAAAAAAAAAATAATGTTATTATTCTAATTTAATTATCCTTAACTAAGTGTCACAAAAGGGTTTCAATCAATCTGTTAGTTTGTGAGTAAAATGCATCTTGATCAATGTCACCCCTTTCACCTCACCCACACTCACCCATTCCTTCAATTAACTCAGTTCCATTTCACAGATGTACATTGGATATTTTGCTTGCACTCACCCACCCTTCCTCTGTCCAGTTGTTTGTCTCCCCTTGACCTAACACCTCCCATTAATATGCACCACGAGTTTCAGCTTCCTGGGATTCATTTTGTTCAATTTATAAGTTAGTTGTCCACAGGTGTTAGACCATTGCAATCCTCCCTTGCACTGAGCTGTTAAGGGCCTCCTTTTACAGATAGTATACTGGAGCACCTTCCCTATGAAAACCTAAGCAGAGACATACAAGGGCTTGGAGATGATTCTAATAGGACACCTCAAAGTGATCAGGAATAGTAAATTTAACCTAGAGTTCCCTAGTTGCATGATGGTATTATGTGAGAGAGACAGAATGCATGTTATTTAACCCTGAAGTAGCTCAATTTGTAATGTAAAAAAAATTTAGACAGCTTATGGACCTCCATTTCTACTTCTCATTTGAATCTCACAGATGTTAGGATCAGGTGTATCATTAAGCACTATTTTCATCATATATATGGATTTTGCCTTGTATCACTAGTTTTGGCCAAAGGCCCAAGTTTGCGCTTGTCACTAGACCATTCAGATCCTACTTGAGTTTGGTCCACCCGGAGAAATGCTCAGTTTTCCTCTCAGTCTGCAACTTGAATTAGGGCCCTTTAAGGTAGAGCTAATCCAGCCTTTCTGGAAACTTCCTACTCAGCAGTGACTTCCAAGGCTACCTCTATTTTTCTGACCATTTTGTTAACTTCAGTTTGCTCTTCATGTAAAAAGGACTCCCCTGCTACCACCTCTTAAACATTACAGCAAGCTAAGTGCTTTCTATTTTGGACTGAGGAGGGATACCAAACTTATAGAAGTTAAGAATAAATTAGTTACGAAACATAAAGCGTTGTGAATACTAATATTATGATTCGACTAAATTTGTAATTGCAGGAAGGAGACTTTTAACCTGAAATGGGATCCCTAACTTGTCTACATTTCAAAGTCAGCTGCATAAATCTCCCCTGTACTTTTGTTAGATTTGGTTGGCTTTTCAATGGGTTAATGAGCTCGCTCGTTGGTGACTGGTGGCTGATGCATGGTGACCATGATTATAATATGGTATTTCATGATGGCTAGTAAAGACCAGGTATAAATGGTAGGGGAAGTTGTAATACTTTATTCTTAAAGTAAGAGGAGACACCAAATGAAGTTTTCAGTGCCATTAAGTTCACTTCAGACTTTGATATGAGAAGAGATATTGGAAGGAAGCGAGGGCTAGACTTCGCTTAGGCTGCCGGGCGCTGCCTGATGTTTCTCACCATCCCAGGAAGACTTCAGTGTTCGTAAAGGAATAGCATGACAGATACATAAATGACCTACATAAAGAAACAGAGAGCTAGAGAGGCTGCATGCTGGAAGGAAAATTAACATTCATAAAAAGATGCTGGACTCTGCTTACTAGTAAGAAGCTCTTTATAGCTATGTGCAACATGTCATTCAGGACTCAGTGATATTGAAGTCTAAGGCAATTTTACATATAGTTCAAAGAAGTTAGAAAGATCAGAAAAAGTGTATCTTTTGCTATGCGTAATCTATAACTATAGCCAATCGGCTCATTAAGATTTTATTGTGCAGCTACTTCCTATAATTTAAACATTATTAATGTAATGTTAATTAAGATAAAATGGCCATTTATTCCCAGGCCACTACTATCTCTAATGAAGGAGAGAGCAATATATAGAGATAAAACAAACACCTTGTCAAACTATGAAAAATGCTGTGATCCAACCATATCCTACAAGGTAAGAAAGAGGAAGAGTAGCAATAACTTTCTGCTCATGAGGGGAATTACTGTCAAGTTGTTTAATTTCACTAGTGTAGATGTTGCTTATTTTCTCTTTAGAGATTAGCTACTGAATTATCTAGAAGGGAAATATTAATTAGGTAACATATCCTGTTTTTTATTTTTTTTAGTTGCCCAAATGATTGATTGGGTCTTCCTTTTTTTTCTGGTGTGACTCAGTCTAGCATTCTCCTCTTAAAAGAGCTAATTTGTACTTCTGTTTCTTCCTCTCTATTTTTTGACAGGTAATTTTAACCAAGTATTGGTGGTATGATAGCCTAAGGAAAGAGTCATTTCCTTAACATTATTAATCTAATTATAAATCTTATTAACCTTTGTAATTATGTTTCCTTATTCCAAGATGAGACAGATAGACTTGCAGACAATGGAATTCCTGTGTAACTTTTACATTTACATATGTAAGAGTTTTTGGTCAGAGATAAAACTTTAAAGTAAATTAACACACATGTACAGTGATGCATGGGAAATTATTTTCCCCCTGGAACATCAGCTTTTAGAAGTTTGGGCAGTATGCTTGTTAGAAAGCAGTTTATTAAGAAATGATATGGTGACTGCCATTTGCAAGTTCCCTCTATCTATCAGGTAAAGTGATTAAACCTGCATCCATCACCCAGTATATTAATCAGTAAGACACCACAGCCATGTTTCTGTGCTGATTAATCTGTAGCTCAGGTACATACATCTCAGGCTTCAAGTTCATATGAGAAATACATCCATCAGTGCTGCCACATGCTTTGGCATACTCTATTGCTATTATAAAGTGGGTAGGTATTTTATAAAGAAGGGTAAAAGGATTTTTTTGAGCCAGTAACAAGGGAGAAAAAGTAGTTCTCTGGTAACTATGAAGAAGAAAACAAAATTCCAGTAGAATAATGTCTTTATTTATTTTAGCTCTTTCCCCTTCCCTTTAAATGATGTGGAATGATTTTTCATTGATCACTTAATGAAAAAGATCATTGTGGTAAAATCACTTTGATTTGTCTTACTTATCGGGGCAACGTGCCCTTGATGACAGAGCAACAATTGCTCCTAAGAAATATACAGCAACAGCATTTGGAAGGTCAATTGGTGTCACTGTAGGTGACTTCAGCACCAGTGAGGGACATACTGTTTTACAAGAAGGTGAACTATACAATGATTTAGTAACAGGTTATACACCTGAAATAACTTTCAATGTCCCTGTACAATGAATAGCTCTGTTTACATAAACCTCAACTCTGTTTTGATAGCAGAGGGACCAGATTGGTTACTTGGTTCAATCTAGTCATTCCACAAATGAGCAAAGCTTAGTGGGGAGTTAGTCAGGTTCATCCCCTTGCAGATGATGGATGTCCAAAGGCAAATTTATGGCATATGTATACCAAAGTCTATTCTTACTACTGCATGCTAGCTTCAGGGGAAAATTTTTAAGCAGTAGATAATGAAATCATTTGATCCGGCTGTGGGATCAAGTGTTGAAAAAGGATTGTTTCCTCTTTAAATAGTTTACTTTTATTATAATTATAAAGATAATTTTAGAAACCCAAGTGATATAGAACGGTGGTAGTTTACTAAAATTTCTATATGTGTGGAAACCTGTAAGTATATGTACACATATCAGATTTTCAGGGACATGATAAAATCAAATAATTTAATTATGTACTATATACCATGATGTCTAGAATTGACTAGAATTGACATTTACTTTAGTACATATTTTTTATTATGAAGGTACTGTACAGAGGGGTTACAGTTACATGAGTAAGGTAATGAATACATTTCCTATTGAGCATTGTTACCTCCTCCTTTGTTTTCCCCCTACCATCCCTTCCCTCCCCAACTTCCCAACTCCTACCCTCCCCCCCAAATTGTAAAGTTTGATTTCAACATAGTGTCTTGTACATCTCATTGTTACAATTTGTCAACCTGTATCAATATTTCAGCATTTTGTTATTTCCCTTCCCCTCCCCAAATTAGAAAAATATATAAACAAGATGCCGGACACCAGAATCAAATACAGCGAAAACAGGCATTATACCATGGGGGAAGAACATACAAGAGAAACAAAAAAATCACATAGTACATTATAAGTACATTAAAAACAACAGCAAGAAAGATAAAACCAAGCAAACCAGAGACTGGCTATGAACACAGGGGAGACACAACATTCCCCCCCCCCCCCGCCCCCCCACCCCAAAATCAAAGAATTCTTTTTGCTACATGATTAAAATACTAAAAACCTGTTTTCTATTTTTTTCATCATTTTTATTTTAGTTTTTTAAAAAAATTCTCTTTATACTCTTTTTCCCTTTTGGTTCTTTTTTCTTGCCTTACTTAATTGCTGTTCTATTCATCTCCAAATATATACCAGTCTTCAATTATTAGACCTTATCCTTCATTGTATGCATACTTAATTCAGATATCCCTATTTTTTTTGAGCAAAGATCTTTAATGTTCTCAACACACAAGCAAGGTAACTGTATTTATTTCTTTTATTTTAAAGATGCTGTACTGAGGGGTGACAGTTAATTGGTTATACCAGGGGTTTCAGTGAAATATGTCAGTTTATGTGTATAGTGTTTCTTGCTCAATATTACTTTGAACATGTTACAATGTTACATTGTTCTGCCCCATTTGTCCCAGCTACACTTCCCTCCCCAATTTACCTCATTCTATCTCTCTATCTCTCTTTATATATACATACACACATATATACATATACATATATATATACATTTAATACTATGATTCTATTTGCCTACCCTTTCTCTCTCTATTCCTTTCTCCCCAGTCCTTGACGTCCCTGACTTGAAAAACCATGTTTTATCTTCCAATATTTATTTAGTTATACTGTAAGTTACTTATTCAAAGGAATTACACCAGTAGAATCCTCCACTATATGCACAATATTTTTTGACAATTTGTGTGTGTGTGTGTTTGTGTGTGTGTGTGTGTGTATATATATGTATATATGTAGTATTCCTGAGGTCTTAAATGTTCCAGTTATACTTATTTTTCCTATTTATTAATCTGGTTGTTCTAACACATCTGTCTTGTCCCAAGGCCTAATATTCTGTTTTCAGTTTGATCTAGTCTATTAAAAAGACTTTTATAGTCTATTTTATTTGACTTATTTAGCTTTACATTTCTAGAATTTCAGCTTCTTTTTTAAAGATGTTTACATCATTATTGAATTTACCTTTCACACCCTGAATTTTATTTGCACTCTCCTTTGTTCCTTCAGCTATTTGCTTATTTTTCCCATTTTAATTCAATCAGCTTTTTATACAGTTATTTACTTATTTATTTAGGGTAAGGTCTTGGGGCCTGAACTCTAGGCCTGGGCGCTGTCCCACAGCTCTTCAGCTCAAGGCTAGTGCTCTACTACTTGAGCCACAGCGCCACTTCTGGCTTTTTTCTTTTTGCTTATGTGGTGCTGAGGAATCGAACCCAGGGCCTCATGCATGCAAGGCAAGCGCTCTACCACTGAGCAACCTTCCCAGCCCCAGTTTTTTATTTTTTTTAACAGTCTTATAAATGTGCTTTTGTATTTTTCTTGTAGGCTTTCTTCTTTTTCACTATATGGATTGTCTATTATTCTTAGGTTCCTGGCATTTCAAAGTGTACTGTTGCCTTTTTTACCCCTCTACCCATAATTATTGTGTTTCTTTTGGGTGTAATAACTTACATTGATTGAGCTGCAAGGCCATAGCAATGAACTTAGTTAAACTCATCTGCAGTTCTAATCATGGAAAATGGAAGATAATCAGTGGGTATTTAAAGTTGTGATCCTTTGTTAATTAGTAGAAAACCAAAGGCGTCTACTATCTACTCTGTGTGTAGTATTGGAACAGATAGATGACCAGAATACTACAACTGCTCTCTTGAGATAAGCAAAATAAACAAGACAGATGAATAAACACACATATAATCATAACATATTAAAAGTGATGATAGAAAAGATTTATAAAGTGCCAGAGGAACACAGATAGGTAACTGTGAGTTCTTCCTAAAGAAATAAGAAGATTCTCCTTAATGACTTTGATTACTGTATTCTATAATAAAACAAATAAACAATATATACCAGGAACAAACAATATTACCAAGCAAAAGAGGCATATATCCTTAATGTATATACAACCTTGAAAAACAGATTGAAGACACAAAAGAAGGCCAACTTTAATTTTATAAGAAATTAAACAGTATACGTGTGAGTGTATCAGTGTTTGGAGAATAGTTCTATCCATTTTATCATGTTACAGAGAGATTTCTTCTTAGCATGTTCTGACTGAGCAAGACTGATCATCCTTGAGTAACTTAATTGAATTTCTGCGATGCATTTAATAGCTTCACTAGCTCAGAAAAGCAAGTTGTAAACCCTGAAAATTGCAATATCAGGTAAGATTAGATCCATCTAGGAATGACTTCAAATCCCAATAACAGTGGCTTTAATAAGACAGGCCTTTACTTCTCTGTCATATAAAGGTCTGGAGGTTTGCACTTAGATGGGAGTGTAGGTAGTTATTCCGTAGCAGAAGAAATCTGAGCTTTTGTGGCTTTGAAGTATTCATAGTTACCTCATGGTCTTAGAGTTGGTTTAAACCTCAGGGCTTACATTTCTATTTCTTCCAATGGAAGGAGTAAGGGTAGTTATACTAACCCTATCCCCATACCCTGGGAAGTCTATTATTCAGAAGCTGAACTTGCACTTCAGCCTACTGGTCTTCTTCACACTGTCACATCTAGTTCCAAGGAGGGCTGGAAAATGTGACATCATTTCAGATGGATGTGGACTACTAAAAGTCATAGATTCTATTGCTGCACACTATAGAATTTGTACACCCTGTACCTCTTGTTCACCTTGTGTGAGATTAAACACAGATATTTATTAGTTTTAACTTTGTTTACTTTGAGAAAAGCTCTGAATTATATTTGGCATTTTAGTAGACTTTTAAAATAGTAAGATGCTCTTTCTGAAATTTTTAAATTTGGAAAGTAAGAGGTCACTTAGCAATGACTTGAGAGAGAATATAAGTATACTATGAGCTATGCATATGTATATGAAGCATACAATATATACTTATATATACATATATATATATCTTATACACTTATGTGAAGGATAGTATATATACTTATAGCATATTTAAGTATACTATACTGGGTATATTAAGTATACTAAGTATGTTAAGTATACTATACTAGGTATATTAAGACAAATAATAGTTAATATTTTTGTAAAGAAAGCGTAGCCACCAACCTTTTCTGATATAAGTGTTATTCTCATACATTAAACATTGGACATTCAAGAAAACCAACTTAAAATTTTAAAGTGTGTTATTCACATGCTAATTAGACTTCATATGATAGAATCCTATGAAGACAACTTTTCAGATAGGCTCTGGTTGCTCACAGTTAAAATCCAAGTTACTGAAGTAACTGTGATCTGAGATTTATTGTTTGGAGCCAAGCCAGGGAAATAAACCCATTACATTCCAAACAGCAACCAAGGAGTCAGAATTGTGGGCAGAGCTCAAGTGGTAGACCATCAGCCATGAGGAAAAAAGCCAAGTGAGAGCAAGAGACCTTGACTTCAAGTCCCAGCATCAAAAAAAATTAAAAAAGTTTATACAGTTTACAAAATATGGGATCTAGTGTTCATCTTTGCTGGAGGTAATAGAGACTCTCATGAGGTTTGAGAGAATAGATGGATGCCTTAAATAGCTACTTCAATATATGTAGAGAAACACTCTCCAGAAAAAGAGGTTGAAAAGAAAATATTCCTTGGTAGCCTTGAGAAATATCACCCTTAGAGGCATGAGACATGTGAAAATTAGCAGTCCCACATTCCATAGAACGAGCAGAACAGCTTGGAACTCTCTAAAGAAATCCATCTTAAGAGAATTGGTATTATGTGTTATATTTGGCAGGTTCCTAGATTTGACTTATGGAATCTATGACCTAAGCGCTCACTCCTTAAGGAAAGTATATCTAGAATGTTTGTCAGCACATCCAATGGCAGTTACTTAACATGGCCAGATGTCTGGAGTGGGGCAAACAAGCAGTTCAACAAACATCTTAATTCCGGGCTTGAAAGTAAGATGTCCATGCCTGGCTTTCTAAACCTCTGACATATCCTTGATAAGACAGAAAGTCAAACAAACAAAAGACCCCTCAGTGACCTGAGGAGCCCTATCCTGTGTGTTCCAACATATTCAAGTAGAGGAGAGGGGGAAAAGGACTAAAATGGGTTTTGAATTTAAAAAAATGATTGAAAATGATTGAAGTTTGCTAAAAAAATAGTGTTCGTGTACATACGGAAGAAGGTTAATCCATCTCCAACAGGATAAAAACAGAATTTCTGACTGTAGTGATTAAGCTTTTGTGTCGACATGGCTGAGTGGTAAGATACTCAGACAGTTGGCCCCAAATTAGTAGGGGGGGAGGTGTTTCTGTGCAGAAGATTGCCACTTGAAGAGGTAGACTGAATAAAGCAGATGGCCTCCATGGTGTGGGTGAGTCTACTCCAATGAATTAGGGTTCTGAACAGAACAGAATGGCTTATGTTCTTCTAATAAGAATGGCATTCTCACCTGACAGCCTGCAGCCTGGGATGCTGGCATTCCTCCACACCTCACCCCCATTCCTGTGGTCAGACTTAAACAGATGCATGAACTCTTCCTAGGTTTTGAACCCAGGACAGGACTGCCAGCTTTCATATGTGAACTATACCATTGCTTCCCTGGTTTCAAACCTTTATGCTTGGACTGAAACTAAACCATCTGCTTTAATGAGTTTTAACTACAGTACGTCTATACATCACACACACACACACACACACACACACACAACACATAGACACACACAAACACATGCACACACACTCATACAGTTCCTGTGTTGAGAACATTGAACAGTATACTTTCCTTAAAAGGCCAGAATCAAACTATTTTAAACAAAGATCAAGAGACTCTTAAAAGCAGAAAAAGGCAGATATCACATCAATAAAACTGAAATTATGTTACAAACCACAGAACTTAAACACATGGCACTACTTTCCAAATTGATCTATACACTCAGTGTATTCTGTCCTTTTTTAAAAAAACAGAAATTCAGAAACTGAAGCTAAAATTCATAGGAAAAGGAACACGAACAGTTTTGTTGAGTGACAGAATAATAATTGATGAAAACAATTGCATTTTACATGATTGATCTCTACTCTTAACTCTTTTATAACTTTCAAGGCATCTAAGTATTCAGAAGAAAATAATATAAAATGCCCATATTTCTCTTTGTCTCCCCCCTACAGATGTAAACTCTGAATCTGGTTCAGGGGTATCAAAGAGAAGATAGATGTTTTCAGTTAGAAAACAGGGTCCACTGGAGGGTGTTGACAAAACATTTGCCCCATGGCGTCTCCCTGAGAAGGATTGACATGCCCTTCTCAACATGGGAGAATTGAACATAGTATTTTGATTTTTACAATGTTTCCACATGCTATGCAGCTCTTCTTAGCAGCCCCAGTGTGAGAAATACAGGCTGCTGCCTCTTAATTTTACAGACAGAAATGAATAATGCTCATTCAGAGAAACAACTGGGGTTTTGTCAGCTGCCACGATCTGCACAGCATCTTCTCAACGGGATAGTCAGAGAGCATGCAGTGTCACCGTGCATGAGGTGAGCAGCTGGGAGGGAAAAAAATATCATGGAAAGCCATCTACTGCAATCCTGAGAAGATGGATTGATGTGAAGAAGCAAGCATTCTAATAGTTCCAGAGCTGATACTAGTCATGCCAGTTCAGATACTGGCAGAAGGTTTGGTTATTTTCTCTAGTTTCCTGGTTTAAAATCAAGCATGAGGTAGTGAGGGGAAAACTGGTTCTGTGGGTATGAGGATAGGCTAGGGAGCCAAACCTAGATCTATTTCTAAATCTAGAACTTGAATAGTTTTTTTCAAATGCCCATAATAATAAGCTTTTATAAAAAATATGACTGTCATAGAGTGTATCATGTAAAGTATGTAAAATACTTGTCATGAATGAAAATTTTCAATGGATTTTTACTTTGTCTTGGTGTTTCAGTCAGCCTTTACAGCTATCCAGATCTTTGAGCCCAATTTTCTTAATCAGATAAGAGACTGACTTAGCAGAACTATGAAAACTTATTCTTAGATAACTTCTGAATTGTGTTTTTGTGTTTATTTTCTCTGTGTGTGGGCACACACGTGCCAGTCTTTGGTCTTGAACTAAGGGACTGGGGTGCTATCCTTGAGCTTTCTCAATGAAGGCTAGTGCTCTACCATTTGAGCCACAGTTCCACTTCCAGGTTTTTGGTGGTTAATTAGAAATAGAGGCTCACAAACTTTCCTGCCCATGCTGGCTTTGAACCTTGATCCTTAGATCTCAACCTCCTGAGTAGCTAGGATTACAGTTGTGAGCCATCAGTGCCTGACAATCATAGTGGTTTGTCAGGGGGAAAGTATAAGAAATTCGCGGGCTTGGAAAGTGGCTGGTGTAGACTGCTTGCCTAGCATGCATGACACCCTGGGTTCGATTCCTCAGGACCACATAAACAGAAAAAGATGGAAGTGGTGCTGTGACTCAAGTGGTAGAGTGCTAGCTTTGAGCAAAAGAAGCTCAGGGATGGTGCCCAGGCCCTGAATGCAAGCCCCAGGACTGGCAAAAAAAAAAAAAAAAAAAAAAAAAATATATATATATATATATATATATATATATATATATATTCTCATGGGAACACTTCCTTTGCTAGGAAGGTGGATGAGAAGGGTGTTTGAAAATATCCTAGCATATCAATCTTGTGGGGAGGTCAAACACTTTGTGTGAGGGAAAGAGGGGGAGGCTTTCTGCAGTACTAAATGGCTTAGCTGTAATTGTGTTGCTCAATACTTTTACAGACAAGGAGAGAAAGGGAAAGAAAGTTAAGAAAGTTAAGCTACACAAAGAAGCAAATAGGTAAAAGTCTACCTTGAAGTAAGGTCCTCAGATTTTATCTGAGGCTGCATAGTAGCAAGAAAAACAGGCCTGAACACTGACTATGCTTGGTTCCAAGAGAAAAGTGGAACCTTAAATCCTTTGGCAATAAGTAGAGAAACCCTGGAAGAGTCTCCATCATTCATCTACCCTAGGAAGGCCAAAATTGTCTTTCTTTCATCATATGATCTTTCAGCTTGTATATAATATCAAGAAATTTCTCTCTCCTTGATTCAGAAAAAAACCTATGTTCAGCGCTTGTGGGAGAAATGAAGCTAAGAGATTGTATTGGGTTTACAGGTTAACATGGATTAAATCCAGGGAGAGATTGTGAGAGATCATGGAGAAAGGAAGGACAGAGGATGAGTAGGAGATCAGAACTGGCATCTGGCCAGCAGACTACGAAGGAGCTAAATTATGCATCGTATTTAGTACATTTATAGGCAAACATCCCCAAACAAATGTGACTATCATTTAAGCGCCCTGCTGTCCTGGGCAGATTTAGTGCATGACAGTTTTCTCATAATGGCTTTGTGGTGTTTGCTGAGTTTCATCTCTTTACAGCATTTTATGAACTGTCATTTCATGAGGATTTTAAATAGTCTGAATTTGCCCTTCACTTGTGGTTATTTAGAAAAGTCACAAGTAGATGCAAAGATTGCACAGGAATGCGAATAGGTTTGTTCAAATGCTGTGGAACTTGTTTTTGGTTGACATTTTCCTATACTGCATTAATTTATTTTAAAGAAATTTTTGAGCTCTCTATTGTTTTTTTTACTGGGCTTTGAAATTGAGACCATCAAAGCACAAAGATGGATATAATAAGGTTTTTATGGGAGCTGCCTATCATATAGAATCTCCCTATTTCTGTACCTCAGTTGTTCCCTTCTTCTTCTTCTTCTTCTTCTTCTTCTTCTTCTTCTTCTTCTTCTTCTTCTTCTTCTTCTTCTTCTTCTTCTTCTTCTTCTTCTTCTTCTTCTTCTTCTTCTTCTTCTTCTTCTTCTTCTTCTTCTCCTCCTCCTCCTCCTCCTCCTCCTCCTCCTCCTCCTCCTCCTCCTCCTCCTCCTCCTCCTCCTCCTCCTCCTCCTCCTCCTCCTCCTCCTCCTCCTCCTCCTCCTCCTTCTTCTTCTTCTTCTCCTTCTTCTCCTTCTTCTCCTTCTTCTCCTTCTTCTCCTTCTTCTCCTTCTTCTCCTCCTCCTTCTCCTCCTTCTCCTCCTCTTCCTCCTCCTCCTCCTCCTCCTCCTCCTCCTTTTCCTCCTCCTCCTCCTCCTCCTCCTCCTCCTCCTCCTCCTCGTTCTCCTCCTCCTCCTCCTTCTCCTTCTTTTGACCATGGCTCAATGCCTATTAAAATGTTGGGACTCTTGAATTCTCCTAGGTCTTAGAGACTATAGAATATAGTCATACTCTTGTCACCAGTAGGCAGATAAAACTATCTACTTACACATTTTATAGAAAGAATGAGAAGGGAAGGTGCACTTTAAAAATGAATTTAACCCAGGGGAGTCATAATGACAAGCTATAGCCAGAAATAGATGACTACAGGATGGATCATCTATCTGTTTAGAAGGTGTTTCAATGTGGTAAAATCACTAGCAAAGAGACCAATTGAACTTTTTATACAGTGAATAGTATGCATCTGGGCCTTACAGTCCAAGTTCATATATTATTTTCTCCCTGCATGTTGAAAGTACAGGACTAATATTTTATTTCCAGAAGCACCTTTATACTTAGGTGAAAAGAATTTCATCTGGGTTGTATGGTAAAAAGTGGAGGAGAGAAAGAACGAAATGGTCACTCTTTGTAAATGGCTCATTTCAGTAATGTCCTGAATATGCATGAGACTCTTTTTTATTATAATTGTATTGAGCATCTATCTGGATTGATGACTTGATGATTCAGAAGTGAATATTGGGATGATATATTTCAGCATAAAGGAGATGAAATTGCGAATGATTTAGGTTTAAAAGACTAACTTTGAATTTTGTCTCTACTTAGATAAGTCTCTTAGCAGAAGTGACACGACATATAGTAGGGATAAAATATGGACAGTGACTTTGTGGAGTTTAAATGTCATATTTAAAAATATGCTAAGTTGAAGTTAAGGTTCACAACTTGAGAATTATGATATAATATAGTGAAATAGCATTGGTCAGTATATTTTCTGTCATGCCTGTAGTTATGACTTCATTAAAAAACATGCTGGATCTCTAATAAATCAAATGTGAAACTCCAATTTTGCAACATCAATGAATCTGAGGGTGTTTTGTTGTCATTTTCTTAAATGAAGATTTATAATTGATATTCTAACAAAATTTTGAACTGTGAAAATGCAGTGTAATAATCCTTGTGAGATTTTACCCTGGATAGTTTTAATATAAATTATAATCTTTAAATTATCCTTTTTTCCCCAGAACTATACAGCCCTTGAGTTTCCTCTCCCACAACAAATTATTGTCCAAAGGATTTCAGTGGTTACATGTAGACTACATAATGAACATCTCTTAAGACTTTTCTGTAGAGCACGGTTTTGATTGTGTGTGTGTGTGTGTGTGTGTATGTGTGTGCATGTGTGCATGCTTGCGCAAGGCCACAGACTAGAACTCAGGGCCTTGGTGCTACACCTGAGCTTTTGTGCTCAAGGCAATCACTCAACCACTTGAACTCATTTCACTTCCAGCTTTTTGGTGAGCAATTGGAGAGAAGAGTCCCAGCTTCCTGACTAGTGGGATTCCAGGTGTGAGCCACCAGTAATTGTTCTAATTAAGATGAAGAAACAGCCGGGCGCTGGTGGCTCACGCCTGTAATCCTAGCTACTCAGGAGGCTGAGATCTGAGGATCGCGGTTCAAAGCCATCCTGGGCAGGAAAGTCCTAAAACTCTTTTTTTTTTTTTATTTTATTTTATTTGAAAACATACTGTACAGAGGGGTTACAATTACATAGGCAGGAAAATGCATACATTTCTTACCAAGCATTGCAGCCTCCTCCTTTGTTTACCCTTCACCTCCCTTCCCAGCCTCCCCCCTCCCCCCCACCCAATCATACCCCCCCTCCCTCCCCCCCACCGTCATTGTAAAGCTGGTTTTGACATGACATTTTGTACTTCTCATTGTTGCAACAAGTCCTAAAACTCTTATATGCAATAAACCCTCAGAAAACCAGAAGCAGCGCTGTAGTTCAAGTGGGAGAGCGCTGGCCTTGAGCTGAAGAGCTGAGGGACAGCGCCCAGGCCCAGAGTTCAAGCCCCACGACTGACCAAAAAAAAAAAAAAAGGATGAAGAAACAAGAATCAATGACTGAGTAGCACTCAGTATGCAGCTCTTGTCTATGGGATGGTAAAAAAGTTGAAAAACTACAAATATGCAAACGTTTTCTCATTCACCAGGCTGAATTCCATAGAGTTGAAGTAGAAAGAGGGTGGATGATGGCTGATTCTTTGGATGGATAAAACATCTGGTTAAATGTAAAGTGTAAGGATTGTATAATAAAGAAATAATTATAAACCTATCAAAGAATACACTGCAAAAGTGCAGGACAAAATTTAAAACTGAGACTCTGGGGGACTATGAATATCTTTGGATGGGGCCATAACTTTTTAAAAATAGATTTCCTCTCCTCTTTGCTGATTGACTATGGCAAGCCTCTAGTCCCCATATATTTTGCTCTCCTAAACTGTACACCTCACACATTCCAACTTGTGCCTCTCTAGGCTGTAGTAAGCCTTTACCTTCTGGTCAAAACATTCTGAGAGATAACTCCTAAGTGCGCTCTCAAAAGACGCTGTGTATGAAGTAAAAACATGTGATTTCTATTAAATAGTCTTAGGAGACTGTGGAACAATATGTACATAATCTCCCACTAATCTTACCCTGCATGGTTGTAATGGTACTCACCACTCCATCCCCCGAATTTCAGGAAGTAAGGCAAGCTATAGTACAGAATCCAAGAATCAGTGACAGAGGATGCATTGGCATTTTGTTTCTGGTTTACACATGGTTCAGTACTTCCCAGGAAGACTTATCTAGGATTTAGCACCACTAATGGATTTATACCTTAATGTCAGCTTCATGAAGACTCATTTCTCCAACTTTGCTAAGCCTGTCTTCATTTCCTTAGGGCAGAGTTATTTCTTTTGCCTTCTCACAGTGAAGCATATCTCTGTAGTATTACTTTGTCAGTTCACAGAAGACCTGGCTAGAAACAGATGCTTTTAACTCAAACTCAGTTTTTGAGCAAAGTTTGCTTACTAAAGGAGCCATTTATAAAGTCATGGACAGAGAATAGAGAAGAAGAAAGGATGGAGTAGTACTCAGGGAGTGAAGGTAACAGAGACAATGTAAGTACTTCCAAAAGCAAAGATGACAGAGGAGGGAGGAGAAGAGATATGGCTTTGTAACATCTATGGAGAGGTCCAACTGATACAGATGTGAAGGAGTTCCTAGAACTAGAGATCTAAATCCTCTGTATTTATTCTCTTTACTACTCTCTCAAAGTTCCTACACATCCTCACAGTAAAAAAACTAACTAAAAACCAATGCTGAGGAGGCTTATTCATAAATGCAAATCAGCTTCTAAGATAGAATAGAATAGAGATATGTAGAAAATGGAGCTGAAAGAGAAAAACTGAAGATATTCATCTCATTGGGCTAGAATACGTCCATCTCTACAGACACTGTGTGAAGATCTGGGAGTGCAGTCTGTAGTGTCCTGACCATTGAACTGACAAGATCTGTAATTAGCTTGTTACCTACACACACAGTGTCAGAAGATGATACTGAATTTGAGGGACAATATTTTTCCAGAGTCAATCAAAACAAATTTTTAACTAGACAATCCCATTTGTCCAACCTTTCTTTGATTTGTTGTGTTTCCGGGTCTCTATTCAGAAAATTTCGGCCTGAGCCAAGGAGACCCAGGGTTTCTCCTATTCCACCCTGTAATGTTTTCAGAGTGTCTGCTTTGAGTTCAAGGTCTTTGATCCATTTGGAGTTGATTCTGGTGCAGGGTGATATATAAGGATCTAGCTTTAGTTTTCTACATGTAGTTAACCAGTTTTGCCAGCACCATTTACTGAAGAAGCTGTCTGTCTTCCATTCTATTGTTTTAGCTCCCTTATCGAAGATTAGATGGCTATAGGTCTGTAGGTTCATTTCTGGGTTTTCAATTCTATTCCATTGGTCCTGAGGTCTGTTCTTATGCCAATACCACGCTGTTTTGATTACTATGGCTTTATAGTAGAGTTTGAAATTTGGTATTGATATTCCTCCAGCAGTGTTCTTTCCGTTGAGGAGCGTTTTTGCTATTCGGGGTCTTTTATTGTTCCATATGAATTTTTGGATTGCCTCTTCTATTTCCTTGAAGAATGAGGATGGAATTTTGATAGGTATTGCGTTGAATTTGTAGATAGCCTTGGGAAGTATTGCCATTTTCACGATGTTAATCTTTCCAATCCAGGAGCATGGGAGGTTTTGCCATTTTTTAAGTTCTGTGTTGATTTCCTTTTTCAAGATTTTAAAGTTTTCATCATAGAGGTCCTTTACTTCTTTAGTTAATTCCTAGGTATTTTATTTTTTGTGGGGCTATTACAAATGGAGTTGCTTTCCTAATTTCAGCCACACTTTTCTCATTGTTGGCATACAGAAAAGCCATTGATTTTTGGGGGTTAATTTTATAACCTGCTACTTTGCCAAAGTTTTGAATCAGCTTGAGTAATTTGGGAGTGGAGTCTATGGGATTCTTTAAATACAAGATCATGTCATCTGCAAAGAGGGAGAGTTTTATTTCTTCTTTCCCTATTTGGATCCCCTTTATGTCTGCATCTTGTCTTATTGCTGTAGCTAGGCATTCTAATACTAGATTGAAGAGAAGTGGAGAGAGTGGGTATCCTTGTCTTGTTCCTGAGTTAAGAGGAAATGGCTTTAGTTTTTCACCATTGAGTATAATGCTGGCTGTAGGTTTGTCATATACAGCCTTTATTGTATTGAGGAATGTTCCATGGATTCCTAATTTTTTCAAAACCTTCATCATAAAGGGGTGTTGGATCTTGTCGAATGCTTTTTCTGCGTCTATTGAGATAACCATGTGGTTCTTATTCTTGCTCCTGTTGATGTGATGAATAATATTAATTGATTTGCGTATATTGAACCAGCTTTGCATCCCAAATGGGATTGTATAAGGTTGCAGAGCTTCTGCAGGGCAAATGACATAGCTAGCAAGATCAATAGAAAGCCCACGGACTGGGAGAAGATCTTTACTAGCCATACAACGGACAAGGGTCTCATATCTAAAATATACTTGGAACTCAAAAAATTAAACCACCCAACAACAAATCCTCAAAGAAACAACTGCCCAATAAGTAAGTGGGCGAAAGACTTAAAGAGAAGCTTCTCTGAAGAAGAAAGAAGGATGGCCAATAGACACATGAAGAAATGTTCAACATCCCTAGCCATAAAAGAAATGCAAATCAAAACAACATTGAGATATCACCTCACTCCAGTTAGAACAGCAAAAATCAAGAACTCTAACAACAACAGATGCTGGAGGGGATGTGGACAGAAAGGAACCTTACTTCATTGTTGGTGGGAATGTAAACTTGTTCAACCACTTTGGAAAGCAGTATGGAGGTTCCTCAAAAGAGTCCACATAGAGCTCCCCAATGACCCAGCAATCCCACTTTTGGGCATTTACCCAAATGATCACAAACAAGGCCACACTAAAGCTACCAGCACAACTATGTTTATTGCAGCATTATTTACCATAGCTAAGATATGGAACCAACCCAGATGCCCCTCAGTAGATGAATGGATCAAGAAGATGTGGTATATATACACAATGGAATTCTATGCCTCCATCAGAAAGAATGACATTGCCCCATTTGTTAGGAAATGGAAAGGCTTGGAAAAAATTATATTAAGTGAAGTAAGCCAGGCCCAAAGAAACATAGGACCCATGGTTTCCCTTATTTGCAATATCTAGTATAGGTATGAGTCAAGCGGAAAAAGTCAGAGAATGTGATGTTAGGAAAACGAACCCTCAAATATGTATTTTAATGTTTTTGTTTCTTTCATGCATGTGTTTCAAACGTATTTATAAGATTATTTCTTTGTTGCTTTGTATGTCCCTCCCCCACAGTGTAACCCCCCGCTTTCACTATATTTGATGTCAGTATAACATGTGGAGGAGACGGGGACAAACAAGTCGTTTAAGGATTCAGGTGGACCTGTTGCAACAATGAGAAGTACAAAATGTCATATCAAAACCAGCTTTACAATGTCGGTGGGGGGGAGGGGGGATATGATTGGGTGGGGGGGAGGGGGGAGGCTGGGAAGGGAGGTGAAGGGTAAACAAAGGAGGAGGCTGCAATGCTTGGTAAGAAATGTATGCATTATCCTGCCCATGTAATTGTAACCCCTCTGTACAGTATGTTCTCAAATAAAATAAAAAAAAAATTTTTAACTAGAGATATTCAGTCTTTGGCCAGTAAAAATTTTATATTGATGACTCTCAGGTAATCCCTTTCCCCGGGTCCATTCTTAGCATAATTTTGTCCAACCCTTTGTCCTCGGTCATTACTGACTCCTTTATGGGATCTCCTGGACTTCTGGCTACTGGTTGATATTTGGTAATAAGAAATGCTAGGTAAGGATATAGGTTTTTATGCTCCCTGTAAACCAGTAAATCTCTAGAGGTTAGGGATTGCCTTTCTCCTACATTGTTTCTTTCACAAAACCACCAAAACAAGGCTCTATATATTACAATGAATAAGTACTACATTATTGATTGGCTGGAGGTTCATAAATATGTCCAAGGTTGCATCCCAAAGCGAATTCCAAAGTTAATTACAAGTAGTACTACAAAGAGAGATTTATCTCCCACCATTATTCAATCATTCAACCAATATTAATTGGCACTCCGAACTCAATCTATGCCATTGTGAGTACTGGGAAGCACAGGTGCAGTTAGGTAGAGGACGATGGAAACAGAGAACTTGCCTTGATGGATCTTAGAAAGAATGAGAAGTGACTCAGAGCTCAGTAGGAATGGAGTCCTGGTTCAAGACTACCTAGTTTTGTAGTGGCACTGGAAAATACATAACTTTCTAAAATTCAGATTTTTTTTTCATTTATAAAAATAGCGATATTTGAGAGAGCAAGGGAAGGGGGAGACATTGTCTAAAAAGAAAAATACTCATTAGATGCCTTATGTAACCATCACCCCTCTGTACCTTACCTTTATTATCACAGTAAAAATTAAAAATAAATGGTTATAGTAATACATATTTTAGGATAATTAAAACAGATCACCTATGAAAGCTCTGGGTACAAAGAAAAAAGTTAATAAATACTGACTGTGTTATGACTATAGTGAAATACATTGAGAAGATGAGAGAGCATGTAAGGGCATTACTGATTGCCAGTAGATTAGAATTTGGCAGTTCCAAGAACTTACCATACCACTGGGAAGAAGACTTGAGAAGTAACAAACAAAACTGATATTTGTTTCTAGCTGGGAGGTATGGGCTTACACATCTGTAATCCTAGCTATTTAGAAAGCTGAGATCTGAGGATTATGGTTTGAAGCCACTCTGGGCAGAAAAGTTTGTGAGACTCTTATCTCCAATTAGCCACCAAAAACAAAAAACAAAAAATAAAAACAAAAACAAAAAACTAAATAGAAGTGGTTCTGTGGCTCCAAGTGGTAGATCACTAGCCTTGAGCAAAAAGAGCACAGGGACAGTGTCCAGGCTCTGAATTCAAGCCCTATGACTGATAGGGGAAAAAAAGTAAAAGAAAATCACAACTTTTGGGTGCATGTCAATATTCAGAATATCACGAAATTTACTAATATTAATGCTTTTGCATTTTACCAAATGATACAAGACAATTCTGGGATCCACAGTTAATTATAAGATGTATAAAAGACAATACTTTACAAATGTAAAATAAAAATGGAGTCCATACAGTTTGGAAGCATTCATGTCTTTCCATTTTGCCTGCCTCTGATTATATGATAACTTATAGATATAACCCCTTGGAAATTCATGCTGAAATTGAACTCCTACTGTGAGATTTTTAAGAGGTAGAGCCAGGTGTAGACTCTGAGAGGAGACTAGGGCTCATGAATGAATGAATCCATTTATGTGATTAATGATGTAAAGTATAGTCTCAAGAATGGGTCTTCTATAATAGCTTATTTTCTTACTTCTCAAGGAAACACCATTCACTGATGTCATAAGTAACAATGAAAAGCAATGACATAGAATAGTTCACCATTTTAATACTCTTTCTGACCCTCTTCTTTGCCTTTTTAAATGAAATTGAAATTTTATCCATAACAACAATTCTTTGCATTTTACATTCAGAGCTGCTTTTCCTTGCATTTAATTTGTACCACTCAATCTTCTTCCCTTGCATTCTAGGTCTTCATTCCATAGAAGTACAACCTATACCTTATATTGTTCCAAATCTCTATTTCCCGAAAGTACAGCATACAGATAAATGCTTACAACTCTTTTTATTGCTTACAATTCATTTTTTTCATTGATGAGCTCAAATTTCCTCCTCTGCTATGAACATTGCTGTTGTGCTTTTTAAAATCAAAGCATAGCATATTACTATGTGTTTAGTATTTTAAAAACACCTAATTTTGTATTTTCACTCTCTTTCATCTTGCTCTTTGCTGATTTCTGATAAAGAATGTCTGAGATATTCACATTTATATACTTTTGAGTCTTAGTTCCTATGTTCCATAGTAAGTTAAAATCATAGTAAATGCTGTACAATACCTTCCAAATCTTTTGAAAATATTCAGTCTTCAATCTGGTTTCCTCCCAATACTGAAAATATTATCATCCTAATTATCTCTAATAAATATGCATATTCCAGCTTCAGAAAAATAATAGATTCCCTGTTACTTTAAATATTATATACATACATCGACTTGGATGAGAATACAAGGACATTGTTGAGTTATTCCATCTAGCATTTTTGTTCATCTAAGAAAATACCTACTTGCTCTTCAATAGTTGGAGCAATTTCCAAATTGAAATTTGTGGAAAACTTCCCAGATTCTCCAGAGAAGGGCTATTTGTCTTCTTTCCTATTCTAAAAGATTTTAAATAATATCATGTTAAAATATTTTAGAGTATAATCTATTTTACTGTCTTTCTGAAAACAATTGGCCAGTTTTTCTGAATCTAGCATTGACTCTTGCATTGAAGGGGCCCTGGAGACATTAATCAGCAGATGGACGTGTGAATGAGAAATGGCAAAATGTCCGAGATAATGGTAATGTTTTGCTATATACATACTGGCTTCTGACTAGTAAGCTTGATATGTGACATTCATAGTTCCTGTTTCCCCTGACAGCAAAAAAAAGTTGACAACAGTGATTTATAAGGAAAGACCACTCTCTTTTGTAGGGGCCAGAGATAGAGAAACCTGTGGCAGCTATCAGGTTGTTTAAATTTATGTGACAGGGTGAAGTGTGCGCACTCAAGCAGTCAGCAATGACTTAGTATGTAACCCCTAAACTAAGTGTCAGTTCTCTCTGAGATCCTCAGTCCCCTTTGGCCAGTGAACCACTGCTTATTTTCATAATATTTCTAATTTAATTAAAATGACAAAAAGTATTAGTTTAAGTAATCACTTCATTATGCCTTCCATTTATGGTAACAAACTAAGCCAGTTGATCTGAACTTTAAATAATCAGCTTGGTGATTCTTTTTTAGTTTGTTTTGTCTTTTGTTCCAAAGAAAATACTCTATTAATGATAAAAGCATCTGTATGTACATAAGGCTTTTACAGCTAACTGGGTTTTTGAGGAGGGATGACAAATGGTTGTAAACAAAAGCAGTTTCCAACATTTCACCCTTGACCCATGAAGGCCAAGAAATATATTGTTCATTTAAATTAAATTCATTGTGCTGTCATATTAGTTATGCTTGAAAGTTTTATATCCAGCAGAGATTTTTCAGGGACATGCAGTTCCTGGAGCAGTGAACATGCTAATGTAGAAAGATATTTGAACTGTAGAACCAGCCACAGCCAGCACTGGAACACTAGTGCAACAGAGATGAAGGAAGGAGGGAGTAAAGAGCAGAGGAAACTAGAGAGAGAGAGAGAGAGAGAGAGAGACAGAGACAGAGAGAGAAAGACAAAGACAGAGAGAGACAGAGACAGGGAGAGACAGAGACAGGGAGAGAGAGCGAAAGACAAAATGTTTTCAAATTAGTCGTTTCTATTTAATATTATTTATTTATTTGTTTATTTATTTATTATTGGTTCTGGGATTTCAACATAGGGCTTTAAATATGCTACACAACTACTCTGTCACGGAGCTCCATCCCATTCCTATTTCTTTTTTTTTAAAGCATGATTTTTAGATGCCAATCCCTTCTGTCCAATTACAGTTTCTTAAACGCTGTGTAAATATCCAGTCTTTCTTAACCATTTGCACTCTGTCAAGAACAATGAAGAGTCTGAGAATTTTTTTACCCCATTAATAAACTAACAGATTATTCTGTCAAAATATTGTGAATGATAGCAGAACATACAAGATTCCTGGGTCAAAGATAGAGGATTTTTTCTTTCACTCAGTATATGGGGTTGTGTGAGCTTCATGTTTATATCAGTTTTGTATTCTGCCTCCTCTAAATGCCAGGCAGGCAACATGGAAGTGTGCACACATCATTACTATAAACATCGAGTTGACATATCTAGACAGAGAACCCTGAGTTTCGTGAACCCTGAATTCTCAGTGCTGCTAACAGATCTTCCATGTATTTTCTCTGGAAGAATGCGTTGGCTTTTTTATCCTCAACAAATTTGCTGTCTAACTTGGAATAAGATACTCATCTTTGAAGTTTATTTTCTATGCAACTGTCCATAAGAAGATAACACTTCCCTATATAAGAGTTTTCAGAATTATTTCTCAATGTTGTAGATCCTTGCTGAAGGAATGAATTAAAGTGCGTACCCATGAAAGGTAATAGTTATGTACATCATGTGAAGTCTCCCAGTTTACATAGTACCATTCTGCTCAATACTGTGCCCAAACACTTATTAAGTCAATGACAATAGAGCTGTATTCCTTCTAGATTTTTAGGAAATGAATGGTGTTCATAAAAAAACAAGGTCCTTAATTATGACAAACACATATTAATTTGGTTTAATTGGAAATGAAAGTTGTGGTATTTATAATAAGTTGTGTGTACATAAAACAAATGTAAATTTACCACTTGTATGCAATATTTGCTTTTTGCAATGTTCTTTGTTTAGCATTTTTGGGAGGTGATAGTAGTGGAGTTGAAACTTAGGGCCCTACTACTTGAGCTACACCTAAGCCTAATAAACATTATTAAAACTGAATTTCACTGTATTTGATGTCAGTATAATTTGTGGAGGGGAAGGGGAAAAACAAATCGTCTAAATAGGGATACAGGTGGACCCATTGCAACAATGAGATGTACAAGTCGTTATGTTGAAAAATGAACTTTACAACTTTAGTGGGGGGGGGGGTTAGCGGGGAGAATGGGGTGGGGGGGATGGGGGGATGGGAAGGGATGGGAAGGGGAAACAAAGGAGGAGGCTACAATGCTTGATAAGAAATGTACTCATTATCTTGCCCATGTAATTGTAACCCCTCTGTACAGTATTTTCACAATAAAAAAATACTGAATTACAACTGGGTGAGAATGTGAGTTTAATTTAGAAATTAAAATAGAAGGTTTTAGCTTCATGAGTAATAGTCTCTAAGTAGTGCAAAACAAAACCATGAAAGACTGTTAATGTTCTCCCTCCATATATTAAAGACAGGCAAGGATTTCTGCAGGCTGGAGGTGTTTCATAGAGGAACTGCTGAACAGCTTATAGCTATCATTGAGATGTTCTGTTCATTTCAATGGTATAGAATGCAGTCAGTCATGACTATTAGCATTTCAAGATTCCTATAAAAATCCTTTACTGCAGTGAATCTCAAACATTAGCTTCTGTCCATGGACATTTTTTGAGAATCATTAGAATCAATACAAATGTAGAAGTCCCTGATTTTCATACATATAGTAACAAACCAGTTTTAACAATTTTATAGATGAAAAAACCCTCCGCTAATAATATCTCTGGTTGTGATTTTCTCCAACTTCAATTTCTACCACCCTAGTCCCTATTCCGTTTACTTTATTATATAGAAATAAATGGCATTGCCAGCAGTAGATGACTAAGTAAATGTTAAATTAATGACTGCTCTGTTTTGCCTTGTGATTGTTTTAAATTCTGATAATTTATTCTACTTCCAACCAATATATGATTAGCTCTTGATTACTATTGCTTGAAAGAGAAGAATAATCCTGTGAGGAGAGAATTATTTATCCATTTGACAGTTAAGTAAAGAGAGGCAGAGAGGAGAGTGATTTTCATTTACTTCCCAGAACATAGAGAAAGAGATATTGCTTGAATTAAGAAATAGCATGAACAGAAAGACATAATTTTCAGGTACTGTGTGTAATTTAGGTGTCACAACTACTGTGCATTAAGAAATATAATATGACCAGGAGTGAATGAGAAGTAGACAGACTAGAGACTAGTAAATTGCACTGATTAAACACATAGATGTTGGAAATAGACTCCTGAGTTCAAAGCTCACTCTATCATCAGTGATTTCTTACTCTATGACCTCTGTATTCTTCTTAATATCTCAAAAATCACATTTTTCTTACTTTTAAAGTAATAGCAATATTTCTTTGTATTAAAATAGTATTACATTTTCATTATCAGGTTATATGACGATTAAATATAAAACTCCAGTAGATTATTTGGCAAACATGAATCATCATTATCATCAGCAACACCATGGTCATTATCATGAAAATATATTAAAAATCAGGTTTTTCCAAGTTCACAATCAAGATAGGACACCATTCAATAAATAGAAATGGAAGCTCTTTAAAATGTTATAAACTAGGTAAAGTAGTATTATTCTATTATATAAGAAAAATATAGAGAAATAAGTTCAAGATATTAAATATCTTGGATGATTTCTTTTCTGCTGAGTAGAATAAAACGTGTCTGAATTTGTGGTCTTTGCTCTTAAAGTTTTCGTGAACTGCCCAGCAGTAGTTTATACATCCATGCATTTTATTACTTGTTCATTTTTAAGGTATCGAAGTACAATAAGGTAAGTATACAGAGAGTCTTTAAGTTTATGAGAGTCTTTAAGTTGAAAATGAAAATATAGCTCATGTGTGAGTATAATGTTTTGAAATATGGTATAGAATTTATTGAAGTATAATATTCATGAGACTCATGTTAGACCAGCCTGTGGCAATTTGAATTCTTTCTTATGCCCTTCTTTGTCATTGTGAGCGATTCCATTGATATAAATTCACAAGTTAAAGAGGATCAGTGGAATCATACACTGGTTTATTGGGGTGACAAATAGGCATTACACTGTCCATAAAATTTTGTTGGTCTTTGAAGTACTTCACCACCTCTCAGGTGCATCATTCAGTAGCCCCGGTAATTGACAGCTATGTGGTCAGACACATAGAGACACTCAGGACTAAAGAAGAGAAAAATCCCTTCTTGTTATATAGGTCAGGTTTCATACTCATGTAGAATATTTTAAAAATATCCAAAAGCTTTCAACTAACCATATTAAGTCAAATATGTGAGCATGTCCTATTTAGGACTATAGCAAACTTCCTGGGCTAACTTTGAACTTGCCATCCTTTGGCCTTTACCTCCTGAGTACCATTTCTTTCTTGTATCTCCCCTTATACCATGTACGTTCTTCTATGAAAACACTCATAATACTTTATTGCTTTTTTGTGTTTATTACTTCCAGAAGACACAACTCTTCAATGTTTAAACTCTTTAACTATTCTTCTACAGCTAGTACTCTAATATACATCAAAACATGGCCTCTGTTATATAAAGAACAATCAATATATAGTTTCTGCAAGAATTGTTGATAAACTGAAGTAGATAAGAAGAGCTGTATACTCAAGCACAGTGTCAGTGAGTTTATTCTTAAATGTTCTTAGGTTACAACAGTAAGATTCTTAGACTTAAGAGTCATCAGTTTATACAAGATGATTGAAGTTATTGTATGGGTGAAATCAGGTAAAGCAAATGATGGCTTACAACAATTCAGGATGAAATGAATGGGCCTGGTTTCGATTTCTACTAGAAATGATGCAATTGAGGAAAGAAAAGCTAAAGAAAAGTGACAAATTAAAAGGAAGAAGAACTTATGAATGTAGCATAGAAAAAGAAAATTCAGGACAGCTGTTTAAATTTTTAAAAATCTATATGAAGGAAATGCAGTCTTTGGAAATTAGTAAGATTGCTTTCTCATCCACAGTATTACTGAACTACGGAGACAGATTTTATGAATTGTATTTTGTTTGGGAATCTGTCTTCCTTAAGAAAAGTAACAAATAATCTTGCTTGAAATTCATCGTGTTGATTTTCATTATGATTTTCTTATCCTTCTTCTATGTTGTGCCAGGAATTCAGACACTTGAATGTATTGCCTCTGCCTGGTAGAGCTAATTTTTCAATTTACATAAATAAATAACCTGCCAAAACTAATTACTTCTCTTCAAAATCTAAATACATTATTTCTCCTCTTTTTTCCAGTCTGTCTTAGTTTAATTATTTTCACATCAGTTGTCATTTTAGGAGCTGGCTTAGACTAAAAAGGGATAATCGGATATGTCTTACTGTTTTAATTTGGCTAATTAAGATTGCTGCTTTTGTCTGGGTGCCTGGAGGCATATATTTATAGCTTGTTCAGAGTTTGGGGTTTAATGAGGAAATACAACCAATAATACAATGAAAAGGGACATATGTATTTATTTATATCCACACGTTAAGTGACTATCTTCCTTATTGTCTTTGACTCCCAAACTTGTTTTCTATCATCCTTAAGAATGAGGAGGTAACTAAGCTCGATAGGAAATGTACTTATTACCTTACTCATATAACTGTAACCCCTCTGTACACTATCTTTACAATAAAAATATATATTAAAAAGAATGTTATAAACAAGGCAAGGAAGGTGTATCAAAAATTTTCTTCACATATAGTTCAAATATTTTTTTCCAAAATGAACAATACTTCAAATATTGCACCTGAGATTTCTCTTATCCTCTTCATAATTCGAGTTGTGAACATAGAACAAGATTGCTCTGAGAAAGCAGATGGTTAGCTGAATAACCACACAATTCACAGGATATAATCACCTGGTTTGGGGAAAGATGATACAGAAGCACCTGGGAAATAATATGGTGGGAGAAGAGCAGGTGGAAAAGTAGAGCCATCTTTGCATCAATGATCTAGCTACTGCATCTGAGCTACTCACATTTATGTTCCTCAAAATAGTGCCAGCTTGAATTTATAGAGCTCGCTATCTTCCAAATTGATCTTAGACATTTTATATTTTGCTTCTTTTATCTTTACTGTGTAATTGTATAAAAGGATTTAATTATCTAGAATTCTTACTACCAATGGGACAAATAAAATAGTATGAAAAGTGGAGGTATGGTTCAAATGGTAGAACACTAACCTTGACCAAAAATGTTAAGGGATAGAAGCCAGGCCCTGAGTTAAAGCTGCAGCATCAGCACTAAATAAATACATATATAAATATTTTAGAAAATATAGATAAAATACTTTGGGTTTGTTAGTGATCTCAAATAATGCACTTTGTGGCTTGTTTGAATTTTCTAATGATCCAGTAAAGAAGATTGTTCTATTTGCTATGATGTTAGTATGTGTGTGTGTATATGCACGTACATACACTACACATAAATTCCCTCCCTCTTTCTCTTTCTCTAAAGTATGATATTATCTTCAGTGAAACATAAATATTAATAAAAGGTTTCAGAAATGAAATTTATGCTTAGCCTGGTATCCAAAATCAGCATAAGGAAGGTTACTGTGGTGACATTGATTGTTACTGTGGTAACATCAATGGTGCTAGGTGATGTCAATTACTTCTTTTCAATTTGTACTATCAGGGAATGAACATAGGATCCCATGATGGAGAGATGCTCCATCACTTGAGATATACCCCTAAGTCCTTTATCTGGTTTTGACACAGGGTCTCTGATCTTTGTCCCATGTTAATCTCAAGCTTACAATCTTCCTACCAAGTGATAAATATTTTAAGTGTGCTCTGTCATAACTTGCTAGGTAATACCTTTTTAGTTTAGAGTAGCTACTATTAATCCAAATAATTCACCTATTTAGTTTTCCATTCAGTTTGTGAAATTGTTATTGCTAATTAGATATATGTATATTTGTCATATGTGCTTCATTTCTCAATTTTTGTTTAATGTGCTTTGAAAGCACATTAAAGGGTATTCCTAATATTAGGTAATTCTTGAAACTAGTCAACATGTTAGGTTTAGAAACAATTTGAAACAAATCTTTGGTAATAATAGTGATTGCTGAGTGGCTACAGTAATTGGCGCTATATTGGAATGTTCTCATTAAAATGTTATCTCTATCTTTGTAAGCCAATACAAAGTTGTTACTGTCACAGATTCATGCCAGAGTCCTGAAACTCAAAGAAAGTATATGCCTTGATCAGATTCACACATTTAGTAAAATGGGAAGCTACAATCTGAATTTATAATCTGGGATGCTGCAATCTGAACTCATAATCTGAGGCAGGAAACCCTCCCTGTTGAATCTGCCTTCTAAATACTGTGTTGCCCAGATACTAATATGGAAGTAATTCATTACAATCTCTCAGCGAGGACTTAAAGAACAAATATGAGTCCTGGAAAAAAAGCTAAATACAGAGTGAATTCCTACATTAAGCATGTCTATCGAGGCAAGTCAGAAGAGAGTGTCCTTTGACCATTTCCTGCTTTATTTTTTAAATTCTTGCATGTCAAGGAATATGAAAACAACAAAAGAAAATGCAAGACAGGATTAAATAGTTTGTTTCCAGTGTTTTGCTATTTCATCGTTTCTACTTTGGCTTCTTTAGTTGACAGCATCTTGAATTAATTTCACTTCCGTGAAATTTATATATTGCATATAAAAATTGAAAACAGTGTTCCTGTCATTTCCACATACAGTGACAAATGCATAACATTTTAGATAAGCATCCTTCTCACTTCTCAGTGTAAGGCTAAGATGCACAGTACTAGATGGGCTATGAAGCCTGGTGTAATTGAGGAATTGATAAAACAAACAGGTAAATTCTTAACTCTCATGCAGATCTGTAATGGACACATGGTAAAGGTTTTATTCAACTCATTCTTAATGAGGAAACAAGTCAGATGATGCAATCAGTTCAACAAAGTTTAAAAAGTAGTTATTAGCAGGAAGAGGAATAATTTACTTCCTTGCTATGGGCAAGTATTTGTATTATCATCCATGATCTATAAAGTTATGGAGTTGCTCAAAGGTTGTGAAAAGCTGTCATCAGATAACTAAGAAACTAAGGTGTGCTGAACATATTGCATACTTTTCCTACAATGAACAGACCCAAATATGGACAGCTGAAACTGTTCCCTGCACATCATAGCAGGGAGATCAGACATTTTTCCACAAAGTCTTCTGCCCAGGTGATTGTCTTCTTTGCTGTAAACACAGTCTTAAATGCAAGGCAAGATTCACCAGTTGAGATATAATTAGGAGGTGGAAATAATCATAAGAAAGGAAAGATTGAAGATTTAGATATTCATAAAAAGTACTTTAGGAGGAAAGCCAAGCATATTGCTTAGAAAGCAAAGGAATTCTCATTGTAGACTATTTAAGATGTGTATAAAAACTGCAAAAAGATGAAAATGTCAAAATGCAATTTGAATTTCAGTGCCCCCCAAAAATTCCAGGCCTAATTTGTATTGCATACAGAATGTTTTAGGACAAACATACAAGACCAAAGGAAATTGATGAGGATCAGAAAGTTCATCTTTATGCTGTTTTGATAAAGTTACTTATTGTAGGATCATCAAACATGTAAGTGAAAGGTCATTGGAAAATATCTCGTGAATAACAGGGCTCATAGGTTATAACTGATTAGGTGAATATGTGCCAAGCTTTGTTGATGCCTAGGTACATGAAGACACCTGCAATATGATGTTATAACTACAAAACAGTGATCATTGTATTGTCTTTTTCTGAATGTGTCACATGAAACAGAGCAGTGGAGAAACTTGAAATCTGCATGACTGTATACAGGAAGCTTTAAGAGGTAGACTCAGTTTTTTACTTTCATGCTTTTTTATTGTTATTACAAAGGTGATGTACAGAGGGGTTAGAGTTACATAAGTCAGGTAATGAGTACATTTCTTTTGAACAATGTAACACCTTCCCTTGCTTTCTCTCAGTTTTCCCTCCTATCCCTACCCACAAGTTGTATAGTTCATGTTCTTTCTTTTTTTAAAAAATATTATTTTTACAAAGGTAATATAGAGAAGAGTCACAGTTACACAAGTCAGGTAATGAGTACATTTCTTTTTGAACAGTATCACCTCTTCCCACATTTTCTCCTGGTTTTTCCCTCCCCCCTTCCTCCCACAAGTTGTATAGTTCATTTTTAACATAGTGTTTACTGAGTATCATTGGTTTACTCTTTGTGTGCTTCCCCTTTCCATGCCCAAATCAGACACACTTACATACAAGACAAAAGATACAGAAAACAAAAAAAGTAAAAAAAAGAAGGGGAAAACCCCTGAACAAACAAAAAACAAAATGACATAAAACCTCTTGTTCCCATTTCTTGGATTTCATTTCAATAAATGTTGTTTTATATGATCATATGTAAGTAGATATTGAACCTTTGTGAACCTCTCCAAAGAATATCTTCCTTTTGGTCTCATTGTGGGAATGTCTAGACTCCTGTTTAATTTATCATATCCAAGTGTATTTTTTGGTCTTTTCCCATCTAGTGGGCTTACTTGTTGGTTTATAGACACAGTCTATTCACAAAAAATATGGGTAACCATGAAAACTATGTTTCTTTGGCTCTGGCTTATTTCACTTAATATAATTTATTTCAAGTCTTTCCATTTCCGTATGAGTATCATTTGTGAAGGATGAGTAGATTTCCACTGTGTATATATACCCCATTTTCTTGATCCTTTCATCTGCTGAGGAGCATCTGGGTTGATTCCATATCTTGGCTATGGTAAACAATACTGCAATGAACATGGTTGTGTTGGTAGCTTTAGTGTGGCTTTAGTGTGGTTTATGGTCAGTTAGATGAATGCACAGGACTGAATGGGTCCTAAGGAAGCAAGGAAGCTCTTTGTTTAGTCTTTTGAGGAACTCCATACTGCTTTCCAGAGTGCTTGAACCAGCTTACATTCGCACCAACCATATAGTAGAGTTCCTGTTTGGCCACATTCCCTGTGCCTGTCTCCACCCACCTCCCCCAACATATGTTATTATCACTTTCTTGGATAATGGCCATTATAACTGGGGTGAGGTAGAATCTCAACATTGTTTTGGTTTGTATTTCTTTTTATAATATATATTTTTTATTGTAAAGATACTGTACATGGGGGGGGTTACAGTTACATAAGCAAGGTAATGAGTCCATTTCCTATTGAGCATTGTTATCCCCTCCTTTGTTTTTCCCCTACCATCCCTTTCCTCCCCACCTCCCCAACTCATCCCTCCTCGCCCCCCTGCAAAGTTGTAAAGTTCATTTTTAACAATGTCTTGTACATCTCATTATTACATGCAGGACACTGGAATCAAATGCAGTGACAACAGGGGTTGTACAGTAGGGGAAGAACATACAAAGAAACAAAAAAAATCACATAGTACATTATAAGTGCATTAAAAAGAACAAGAAAGATAAAATCTCGTGTCCCTATTTTGGGGTTCATTTTGCTTAGTATCAGGTTATATGGTTTGTATTTCTTTTATGGTTAGAGATATTGAAAATTTTTTGGTTTGTCTATTGGCCATTCTTAGTTCTTCTGAGAAGTCCCTTTTTAAATCTTTAGCCTGTGCATTAATTGGGTTGTTGTTTCTTTGAGGGTTTATTTTGGGGAGTTTGATATTTTGAACTCACAGTGTATTTTAGGTATGGGAACCTTGTCTTATTCATAGCTGGCAAAAATATTTTCCCATTCTGTAGGCTTTCTACTTATGTTGCTAACTATGTCCTTTGCCATGAAGAAACTCTTTAGTTTGATGCAATCTCATTTATCCAGTCTTTCTTTGATATCTTGTGATTCTGGATCTTAAGTTTTGACCCATGCCTATGAGCCCTAGTGTTTCCCCTACCCCTTCCTGTAATATTTTCATGGAATGTGGCCTTACCTTGAGGTCTTTGATCCATTTGCAGTTGATTCTGGTACAAGGTGATAAATAAGGATCTAGCTTTGGTTTCTTTTTTGTTTTTTTTTTTTGTGTGAAAATACTGTACAGAGAGTGGTTACAAGTATATAATGAGTACATTTCTTATCCAGCATTGTTGCCTCCTCCTTTGTTTCCCCCTCCCATCCCTTCCCATCTCCCCCCTCCTACAAGCCTCCTTCCTGTGCCAAAGTTGTAAAGTTCATTTTTCGACATAATGTCTTGTACATCTCATTTTTGCAATGGGTCCATCTGTACCCTATGTAAACAATTTGTTTTTTCCCTTCCCCTCCACAAATTATACCAACATCAAATACAGTGAAAACAGGGGTTATACCATGGGGGATGGTTTCTGAATGTAGATAGCCAATACTGCCAGCACCATTTGTTATAGAGGCTGTCTTTCTTCCAACCTGTGTTTTTGGCTCCTTTATCAAATATTAGATGGCTATCTGTCTGTGGGTTCATTTTTGAGTTTTATATTCTATTCCATTGGTACTCATTATTCTTGAGCAAGTACCAACCTGTTTTTATTAAGATGGCTTAGTAATAGAATTTGAAGTTTGATATTGATATTCCTCCAACACTGTTCTTCCTGCAAATGATTGCTTTTGATATTCAGGGTCTTTTATTATTCTGTATGAATTTTTGGATTGCTTTCTCTACTTCATCGAAAAATGTATTGGAATTTGAGAGGTATCACATTGAATTTGTAAATTGCTTTGGGCAGTATTGACATTTTCATGATGTTAATATTCGCAATCCAGGAGCATGGAAAGCTTTTCCATTTCCTTAAATTTTCTTCAATTTCTTTTTTCAAATTTTTAAATTTTCATAATAGATGTCCTTTCCATCTTAGATTATGTTAATTACTAGGGTTTTTTGTAGTCTATTACAAATGGAATTGATTTCCTGATTTTAGCCTCGATATTCTCATTGTTGGCATATAAAGAAGCTACTCATTTTCTGTTGTTGTTGTTGATGATGGTCATGGGGCTTGAACTCTGGGCCTGGGCACTACTATCCCTGAGCTCTTCAGCTTAAGGAGAGTGCTCTACCACCTGAGCCACAGCACCACTTCTGGTTTTCTGGTGGTTAATTGGAGATAAGAGTCTCATGGACTTTCCTTCCTCAATCCTCAGATCTCAGTCTCCTGAGTAGGTAGGATTATAGGCATGAGCCATCAGCACTTGGCTGAAATTACTGATTTTTGTGGGTTAATTTTATATCTTGCTACTTTGCCAAAATTTCAGATCAACACAAGTAACTTGGGGAAGGAATCTATAGAGTTCTTTAAATATGGGATCATCTTATTTTCAGAGGGATAGTTTTACTTTTTCTTGCTCAATTTGGATCTCTTTTATGGTTTTCTCTTTCCTTTTTGCTCTTATATAGTACAGCATTCCTGTACTATAGAGGAGAGGAGAAAATAGTGGACATCCTTGTCTCCTTCCTGATTTTAGAGGAAATGTTTTGTAACTTTTCACCACTAAATATAATGCTGGTATGGCTTTCTCATATACAGCTTTTATTATATTGAGAAAAGCTCTGTGAATTCCTAGCTTCCCTAGAGCCTTTATCATAAAGGGGTATTGAACTTTGTCAAATGCTTTTCCTGCATCTATTGAGATGACCTCGTGGTTCTTGTTCTTGCTCCTGATTACATTAATTGACTTATGTATATTGAACCCTTTTTGCCTCCCTGGAATGAATAACATCCAATTGTAGTGTATAATTTTTTTGTTTAGTTGTTTTGGAGAGTTAAGTCCAATAATATTGAGAATTAGGACTGAAAAGTGTTTGGTAACTTGCTATGTTATATGCCTTTTGGGGGATGTGCCTCATCTTTTCTTATTATATTTATCTGATTCTCTGGTAAGGGGCATTTTGTCTGCCAATATTGTGTCCTTGTTGGTTTTCTATTTGTAGAATGTCTTTAAGTATCTTCTGTAGTTCTGATTTGGTGGAGATGAATTGTTTTAATTTTTCTTTGTTATGGAAAATTTATATTCATCCTTCAGGTATGAAGGAGAGCTTAGCTGGGTACAGTCTTATCTGTTGGTAGTTGTTTGCCCTTAAAGTGTAGAATAAATAATTCCAGGCTCTTCTTGCTTTCATGGACTCAGCTGAGAAATCTGTAGTTGTTCTGACTGGTTTTCCTTATAATTAATCAGTCTCTTCTCTCTGACAGCTTTAAATATTCTTTCCTTTGTCTCTATTGATCCTGTACAGGTTATAATGTGTCAGTGGCATGTTCTTTACTGGTCTTGTCTGTTCGGAGTTCTAAAAGCTTTTTGTATCTCTGTGGGCCTATCTTTATGGATATTCAGGCAGTTTTCTTCTAGAATTCTGTTAAATGTTTCCTATACATTTAGCTGTCCGTCTTTTCCTTCTTCAATACTTATCCATTTTATATTAGGTCTTCTGAGTGAGTCTTGAAGTTTTTGAAATCTCATTTTTGTTTCTTCAATTAGTTATGGATAATTATCTCCTCTTTTTCTTTCTTTTTTTAAATTTTTATTTATTTTTTATTGTGAAAATACTGTACAGAGGGGTTACAATTAGATGGGCAAGATAATGAGTACATTTCTTAACAAGCATTGTAGCCTCCTCCTTTGTTTCCCCTTCCCATCCCTTCCCAGCCTCCCCCTGGCCCCCCACCCAATCCTTGTTCCCCCCACCAAAGTTGTAAAGTTCGTTTTCGACATGACAACTTGTACTTCTCATTGTTGCAACGGGTCCACCTGT
The DNA here is from genome assembly GCF_019054845.1 of Dipodomys spectabilis. Classification (NCBI taxonomy): domain Eukaryota; kingdom Metazoa; phylum Chordata; class Mammalia; order Rodentia; family Heteromyidae; genus Dipodomys; species Dipodomys spectabilis. The sequence continues at coordinate 13,375,060 of NW_024870834.1, read as the reverse complement.
ATCATTATTTAAACGATTTGTTTTTCCCCTTCTTCTCCACAAATTATACCGACATCAAATACAGTGAAAGCAGGGATTATACTGTGGGTGAGGGACATACAAAGCAACAAAGAAATAATCTTATAAATGCGTTAGAAACAAATGCATGAAAGAAAAAAAAAACATTTGAATACATATCTTAAGGTTCATTTCACCTAACATCAATTTATCTAATCTGTTTTCGATCCCTGAGGATGTTTTGGACTGTGATAATCTTACCTCTACTTCTTCAGTAGCTAGGATTATCGGCAGGAATCACCATGCCCAGTCTGTGGTGGGATAAATTTTGGGTATCCTGCACTACCTCAATCTTCCTCAGAAGTTATCTGCAGAAGTTGTTGGAAATCAGTACATCTGTACTCAGATGCTTGTAGCATGTTTTCTTCTTCTCTAGGGATAGTGGTGAAAAGGAAAGCATCTATCCACATGCACTTAAACACTTAAATATTTTAACAATTCTCTAGTTTTCAAACTTCACCTTAGTTAAAAAGTGGAAGCTCTTAAGGCGTTTTACTTTTCTCTGGGGTTTTCTGGAAAAAACAACATTACTTTTTAATTGCTTCCCTCTCCAGATTTCTCCTTCCAGTCTCCCTAGCTCACTTCAGAGTGTCCCTCAACATGTAAATGTCTCCTAGATGTGTCTCATCTGCAGTATACTTCTACACTCAGAGACTGTAATGAGCTGGGATGGGGCTGAGAATGTGGAAAATTCTAGCTGTGGACACTAAGAGAAAAGGCAAGGCCAAAAATGCCAAAATTGGGTAGTCTCTGCTAACCAGCTGTTTCTGTATATCTTGTCTGAGCCTTTTGCATCGAATAAGCTTTTCTATTTTTCATTGTTGCCTTTTACAAGCTGTGCAAAAGTTACCTTTGAATTGCATTTGAAGCAAGTTTTACTTACTCTTGCTTTTTTTTTTTTAGATTTTATTGTACTTGTCATCTCTGAAAATGTATTGTTATTGTTCACTGTTTGGAGACTACAGGAAAGAAAGGTTTGCAAAATGAAGTTGTAGCTGTATGAGAGGTATTCAATCTTTGAAATTTCATACTGGCTTTTAGAAATCTGACTATTGACTTCTTCAGTGAAATACTCATCTTAACTCACAACATGCAATTCTCATGACATCAGCATGGTTATTGAGGGTCAAGAGTATTTCTAAAAGTTTCATAAAGCTTTTAGTAATAACAAATATTCTCCAAGGTTCTTATTGTCTCCAGTTTGTGTAATACAAATTCTAGAGAGACTTTTTTTTGGTAAAAGTTTAAAATGTATACTAATTGCATTTCTTTTTACTTAAAAAATAATCTCAACTCTATCCATGTCATCAACTTTAAATAAAATGATATTTCATAAATAGAAACCATCTTGAATTATTTAAAAAATATTAAAATGAGAAGCATAGACTCTGAAGTGACATATCTTACCTATAAAATCTTCCCTCCTGTGATTATATAATGCAAAGGAAACAACATTTGGATTCAGGAAAGCATGTATAGAGATTCCTGGCTTTATAAATCTCATTGAAAAAATAATGTGAATGTTAATGCAATTTGTTATATGACTTCACTATTTGAAATGTTTCTTTTTGGAAAATGTGAAAAGAACAAGATTATTTTCCATGTGGTTGAGTTGGATGAAAGCTAAAATAATATACCTTTAATATATACTTTATACCTAAGTAAAAGCTCAGTCAGTCAATGTGTCTGGTCTATATTTTACTGAGGGATGGAATTAAGTACAGGTACAGTGGCAGGATGGCCACAAAGCCTGGTGTAACAGCCCATAAAGCCTTTCTTGTTTCTAACTGCAATGGGGTGCACCTAAGTATCAACATGAGTAAGAATTTTTTGAAACAGGTACAAGCAGACCAGGCTATTAATACTCTTCATTATATATTTTATTCTATGTTACTTCAGTATTGTTAAAAGCTCTCCCATAAAATGATTCAGCAAATAGAATCATGCCATCATGTAACATTTCTGGTCTTTGGATAGATATATTTATTAGTACATGAAATCCTGTTGGTAAGAAATTTGAATATAATATCTAAGCTTTACAAGGGGTCGTGACAGGAAATGGTGAGGTGAAAAGATTGTTTCAGCTGAATCAGCTCAGATTTATCCCAGTTCACTGAGTACTTTTAATGGATAAGAGAAAAGGTTGCAATAATGAGTAAAAGGCCTGAAAAGATAGTTCCTCACCTTGGAGATCCTATGGAAGGCAATATTGCTTCTCCAATGTCCACTTTCCTTTTGTCTTTGCTAACCTAATCTCAGTTTTGAGAAAGCTGGAAATGATTCTGGATTTCCTAGAAGATGCATCTAGAAATAGATGTGTCCTTCAATTTTGAATGTTTTAGACATCTGAATAAGGATAAAGAATGGCAGGGCTCTGCCTATTTCCCTTTCCCTCCTTTCTTGAAAAAGAGATGTGACTTCTGGAGCAGTAGCAAGAAGGTGAAATCAAGCTTTTAGAAGATGACAGAATTTACTACTGTTACCTGATGGGTAGAGGTCAGGGATGATGCTATTGGAGATTCCTCCACATAAAGAACTATTCTCTTTCTGGGTGCTGATAACTCAGGCCTATAATCCTAGCTACTCTGGCGGCTGAATTCTGAGGTTTATGGTTCAAAACCAGCTTGGGCAGGAACATAAATCCAGTTAACCCCAGAAAACTGGAAGTGGCACTGTGGCTCAAAGTGGTAGAATGCTAGTGTTGAGGTATAAAACTCAGCAACAGCACCAGGTCCCTAGTTCAAGCCTCATGATGACGATGACGAGGACTACTACTACTACTATTCTCCTTAAAATGTCTATTCCCCCAAGGTTGAGAATCCCAGTAAATTGGTATGCTTTCTGTCTGAAATAATCAAACTTTGTCCATAATTTATACTATTATAAGTCTAAGGTCATAGTTTTTACATTATACCTCAAGCTTTACACTTGACCTTTACACTTGCAAATTCTCACTTAAATTCCCCACTTTAAATGTGTAGTAACATTCAAACAATATAATTTTTATCTACCAACTGCTGTCCTGTGTGTGTGTGAGTGTTTTCTTATCTTGTACCTCTATTTACATCTTGTACCTCTATATGCATTAATTAACTGCAAGGGACACTACAAGAAAAATGTTTTGTGTTTATAGTTTCTTATACATATTTTTTCCTTCCTGGAGATACCCAAGTTTCCAATTTCCAATGAGAATTATTTCTTTGCAAACAGTAAAGCATCCTTAGGAATTTTTTGGTAGTGTTAAATCCCCACTGGCAAATTCTGTCTCAGCTTTTTGCATCATTGATTTGACCTCTGTATTTGAAGGTTATTTTCGCTGACTGTTGAAGTTTGGATTGACAGGTTGCTTTTGTTCTTATTATTGTTTATTGCTTTGATTTTTTTTTCATTTTTCAATATTCTGTTCCATTTACCTATACTCTTGTTTCTCATGGAAGTCTGTAGTAACTTATTATTACACATGATTACTTTTAAAACTGCATTTTATCTCTAGTTTTCAGTAGTTGGTAGACCCTGTTTGAAGTTATGTTATTCATATCATTAATTTCTTTCTTAAAGCTCACACATGAAACTTGAAGACACAATAATTATTCTTTATATGGTTTTGTCAATATTCCTTTGCTATTTTTATTTTTATGAACATTCCTTTAAAATTTTAAGTATTTAGGGGCTGGGAAGGTGGCTCAGTGGTAGAGTGCTTGCCTTGCATGCATAAGGCCCTGGGTTCCATTCCCCAGCAGTGGTGCAAAAAGAAAAAAAAGCCGGAAGTGGCTCTGTGGCTCAAGTGGTAGAGCACTAGCCTTGAGCTGAAGAGCTGAGGGACAGCGCCCAGGCCCAGAGTTCAGGCCCCACAACCAGAATCCCCCCCCAAAATTTAAGTATTTAAATTTGAATCTATTTTCCTGTTCTTCATAAAACCTTAGAGAAGATATTTTTCTCCCTTTTTTCATTAAACTTTTCACTATAGAAAATTTCTTTTTTTTTTTTTTGAGGGGGGGTCTGGTCGTGGGGCCTGAACTCTGGGCCTGAGCGCTGTCCCTCAGCATTTCAGCTCAAGGCTAGTGCTCTACCACTTGAGCCACAGTAACACTTCCAGCTTTTTTCTTTTTGCTTATGTGGTGCTGAGGAATCAAACCCAGGGCCTCAGGCATGTAAGGCAAGTATTCTACCACTGGGCCACCTTCCCAGCCCAATAATAGAAAATTTCTTATTTGCACCTTTAAATTATTTTCTTTTCAGTTATACATAAATTAATCAAAATCTACATTGTATAGTGGACTATCTTCTTGTATAGTTCTTGTAGTGTAATTGCCCTGTCTTCTACACTGATCATATTAGATAAATGCTAGTCTTTGTTTTATCTCTCTCAACAACTTATCAAGAGAAATCTCTGTACTGGATAACTACTTGCTTATAGGACCCAAAGGACAAGTTTTTTAAAAAAAATTAAATTGTGAAAGTTATCAGGGAGAAATTTAAAGCCTGAGTTATCAATTAATTTATTATTCAAAAAATTAAATTCTGTGTAAGTCATTTAACGGTTGTGCTAATTGTTCCAAAGTAAATGAAAAGCTATGATATATGTTTTTAATTATTAGTTAATTAATTAATTGACAGTACTTGGGGGTTTGAACTCAGGGTCTAGAGATGGCTCTTAGGTTTTTCACTCAAGACTGGTGTTTACCACTTGAGCCATAGCTTCATTTCTATCTTTTTGGTAGTTAATGGAGATAAACTTCTTCTGGACTTTCCTGCCTGGCCTGGCTTTGATCCACAATCCTCAAATCTAATGTACTTTTGCAAGAGTGGCATTATTCTTCGAATCAACCTGACTGTTTAAGAAATAAGAACTGAAGCCAGAACACATACCAATGTTTTACTGAGGCGTATAGTCCCAGGGAAGCAAGAATAAGTAATGGAGAGAGACAGGGAGAAAGCAAATTAAAACTGGGATTCTACTTAATTTTTTCCATGCTTGTCAAAAAATTAAATAATTAAATAAACAGCCTTCTGGGGGAGTGAAGGGATAGTGGGACAACAAAGAAGGGGTAACATTGATCGACAAGTAATGTACTCATTGTCTTACTCATGTAACTGTGACCCCTCTGTATAGCCTCTAACACTAAAATAAAATAAAAAAATCCACCCCTCTAAAACAATATTGCATAGTGCATATTCCTGGCCTGATCTTATAAAATTCCTATTTCTGGGAATAATTCTTTATGGGGAAAAAGGACAGTCCTCACAAGCTTCTCCATGGGTGGAACTAAGTCTTCCACACATTTGGTCTTTTCTAGTAGTCATTTTGTACTCAGAACTTCTGATGCATCTGGGTTCTGGAGTTGCAATACTTCTCCAAGGTAGAAGTTATGGAGGTCCTGTCAAAACATAATTCTTGCTCTTGGAGGAAGGGAGGAGGCTACTTCCAGGAAAGATGGGAGCTTCTGAGGAAACTTGAATTTTACAACATAAGGGTTATTTTGCTGGATTCTTACACAAGTCTCATGCATGCAACCTTTATCGAAGAGCACGGAGTATTGGTTACAGTGACAATCCAAAAGTCAGATCCCCAAATCCTTTCCCAGGGTATCCTTTGTCTTCTACACTGCTATGGATTCTAACTGGGATAAATAAGAGTGTCTTCTCAGTTGGCATCTGTAGACTTAAGACTGAGTACATTTATATTATTATCCTACCACAGCTTCTCAGATTTTATTAAAATGCTTAATTTTATGGAGAACAAAAAAACATTTTCTGTTATCCCAATTTTCCTGGCTGCTCATAGACATTTTTCAAAGAAGACTTTTTTTTTGTTTTATGTCAGATGTTTCAATTACCTCACATTTTTATTTTGTCTTTGGTCTATCTTTCCCAGCTCATTCGGATCTTGCAGAACAATGTGCAATGTGTGTTTCCACAGTGCCTACTTCAAAACCAGAGCCCCTTGTGTGAGACCTGAGCCATCTCTCTCACACGGTTCCTTGAAGCATGGCTTCTCTTGCTTTACTTGCCTTTTAAGATATTCGGAACAACTATCCACCTTTCATGGTGTAATTGTGTCTCTTTTGTGCTGATTCTGGTCTGTGAGATCTGTGCCCTTGCTCCTGAATTTCTTTTTCCCTTTACACTCCCATCCTATCTCATTATGTTGCTTCTCTTATTAGCACAGCTCCCAATTCTCACATGAGTGCTGGATGTGCCCTGCAAGTCAGAAGCCTAGAGGTGTCTCCTGATCCAAAGGTCAGCACCACTGGGTATCTTGTCTAGTTAGTCAATAGCTACTGAGTGTCTGGGGCTGTACTTGGTATTCTGTTTTAAGAGTCCCATTCACAAATTCTCCTCTCTCAGTTTCAGTGCCTTGCATTTTTTTCTTCCTTCCTATCTCTGGTTATTGACCTGGTTTTTTTTTTTTTTTTTTTTTTGGTGGTGTTGTTAACTCTAGGCTCTACATATAATTCCTTATTATATATACCAAGGTATACTTTAGTGCAAGATACACCTCATACACTGATCCTAGGATGAAAGAAAACATGAATTTTCCTAATGCAAATTTTTACTTCCAAAGAGATGCTTTTTTCTTTTTAGAAAGTATTCACTTTGGAAAAGTAGATACTAAATCATACACCATGCTGAATTAAAATTCTAACTGTGACTTTGCTTCATAACCTGAGACATGATTTTCATCCCTATCTTGAGAATAGATCAACAGCATCTGAAATTTGAGTCCAGTAAATAAGTTAGCTAAGAAAGCCAATGAATTCTTATTTGAGGCCTAATTTTGTTGATGTTGAAACTCTTCAGTAATCACTCACAAAAGAAACTCTACATTTCCCCTTCTGATTTCAGGCCCCACATTTAAGTTTTATGGTCAGGCTTTCTGTCAAAAACTGACATGCTTCAATCTCATGAATTTCTTTTTCAGCAAGGCAGATACGTTTATCTTGTCTCTCATCATCCTTGTAGCTCTGCATCTCTGAAGTCTAACCTCTTTGAGGATACCTGAGGAGTGGCTCTGAGAAATCAGAGCACCATCTACCACTTACCTCTTTTTGTACATCTTGATGGGAAATGTATTTTATGGTTCTAATATGGTCCTAATCTTGGTGGCTTTTCAGTAGCCATGGGATTTATAAAAGTACAAAAACAACTGTTCTTTTGCCCTTTGAGTATGTGGAAATACCACCACCTAAATATTACCAGTCACTTTGATTACTGCAGATGAGACACAAAGCAGAAAGAACACAGCCACACTTTAGATAATCATTCATACTTAGGAATTCTCACAATGCTCTTAACTCTTTATGCATTTGCTTACTGTGGAGAGAACATATTCCAACTAGTATCCAAAAGAGGATTACCTCTCTATGAAAAGCCTCCAGGGATGTCTGTGTCCTGAGTCACAGACCCTGCAAAAGTGTCAGTGTGCAATGCAAACCATATTGCAGATGTGATGAAGTGAAGGTGTTGAAGTAGGAAGATGACCGTGTGTGATTCAGGCGATCCCATTTTAACCACAAATGGTGGAGGAAGGTAAGAGAGCAGGGCTTAAATGTGGTATGAGAAAGGTAATGCATTGTTGATTTTGAATAGGGAAGAAAGGGCCATAGACCAAGGAATGAAGGAATTCTCCAGAAGCATCAAAAGGCAAGAGTTTGGATTCTTAGAATTCCCAGAAGGAAAGCACCTTAGTTGATCACTTTTATCTAGAAAAATACCATTCTGGACTCCAACAATCAATACTATGGCATAATACATTTGTGTTAGTCAGTAAACTTGGTGGTAGTTTGTTTCAGCATCAGTAGGAAACCAATATATTGCCCAAAGATGCAGTTACAATATGTGATTTACTAGTGTGGTTGAACTGCCCAATGAAGATCCTACTGAGTCAAAATAGACTCAAATTACTTCTGGCTTGCACTTTCTCAAATGAGGTTCATTTTTATTTCTATATCCCAACCCCATGTCTCTATTTTTCCCGTTAGGCTGAACTTTCTTTAATATCTTCCAGCCATTCACCATCTCCAACTACATTTTCTGTAATCACCTAGTCAAATAATCACCTAGTCAAATAACATAGAAAAGTCCCTCAGTGTTCCTCTTCCTTCAGCAGAGTGAAGTTCAGTATAGCTCAGGAGTCTCTCCTTTTATTGGAGCGATAAATTCTTCCATTGAGGTGAAGACTTATTTTTACAACCAATTCTTTTTTTTAATGACAGTATAACTTACTACAAGGCCAGTTGTGACTGAGTTGCCAGAAATACAACATCTGCATTTGCCAGCATGAGAGCATTCTGGCACATGCATTGATGACTAGGAAGAATGTCTTTATTATCCATTTGAGCACAAATATATCCAAGAAATAGCACATTAAACATTCTTTATGTGGTATTGTTTTTCTAGCTTTGTAGTTTTACAATTTCCCATATTCATTCAGAAATAGACTCCATTCTAATATTCTGGGTCATTCACAGTTAATCTGTTTAAGTTTATTTCATGCCATACTAAGTAGGCAACATAGCATTTATCTCTTCAATTTTTATGATTTTTTATGGATATAGGAAACAAATTACTTTCTCTTATCTTGTTTTGATCTTGAGCCCAATGCTACATTGTTTTATGTTGTTGGGATAGATGTAATTTTATCCCAAATTATATCCTAATGGTGCAAACAGTTTCCTTTTTTTGTCATTCTAAACTCATAATGCCACCCGTCATTTTCTTTAAAAAAGTTAATCAGAATTTAATTGAATAAATCCTATATATATTAGATACCCTAGGACTATGATGATTACTTGTTCCCAAAGTAGAAAAATCATGATCCTGGCCTTCAAAGAAATTATTTATTCCTCTCATATATTGAATATATATATATATGTATAGTTACATATATATATATATAGAATATATATTGAATATATATATAACTATACATATATATATATATATATACATATGTGAATATATAACTCACACATACTGTATTTTGTAATATAGTGTTCACAGACCAAAAAGGATTAAGGTCAATAGAAATTCTTTTCATCCTGCCCATGTAATTGTAACCCCTCTGTACAGTATGTTTTCAAATAAAATAAAATAAAATAAAAAAAAAAGAAATTCTTTTCATTTCATTGGCTTTCTTGTCTCCTCTGATTAATACAGATGTTTCTCAAATTTTAGATTTTTGATACCATTTGCTTTGGTATATTCTTTCTTAATTATAGCATTTGTTAAGATATGTGTGTGTGTGTTATTTGTATATTTTTACTATAGACTACTTAATGCCTCCCCTGTGCGTTTCCCAGAACAACCTAAACCCAAGGTATTTATAACCACATTCACAATATTTAACAAATTCAGCTCTACTATTTTCATTTGTTGATAACATCACTCCTTTATAAGCTTTCCAACTCTAGCTTACAAAATAAGATAGAATGCCATTCTATTATTTTTCATTTACTATTGACAGGTAAAATACAAAATGCCTGAGTCTAAATTTCAGATAAGCAGGGAACATTTTATCACAAATAAATTTTTATTATATATACATGCAGTAGGTATACAGTAAGTATATTAGGGCACACACTAATTTTATTATCTCAATCTGGTACCCTCACGCCAATGGTTCTCAAACACCAGTGCATCAGACTCAGTTAGAGGGCTTGATAATAAACAGACTTCTGATTATTTCCCAAGGCTATCTACAAATTCAATGCAATACCTATCAATATTCCAACCTCATTCTTCAAAGAAATAGAAGAGGGAATCCAAAAATTCATATGAAACAATGAAAGACCTTGAATAGCAAAAATGATCCTTAACAGAAAGAACAGTGCTGGAGGAATATCAATACCAAATCTCAAACTCTACTACAAAGCAATAGTAATCAAAACAGCTTGGTATTGGCACAAGAACAGACTTCAGGACCAAGGGAATAGAATTGAAAACCCAGAAATGAACCCATAGACCTATAGCCATCCAATCTTTGATAAGGGAGCTAAAAAAATAGAATGGAAGAAAGATAGCCTCTTAAGTAAATGGTGCTGGCAAAAATTGGTTAGTCACTTGTAGAAAACTAAAGCTAGATCCTTATATATCACCCTGCAACAGAATCAACTCCAAATGGATCAAAGACCTCAGAGTCAAAGCAGGTACTCTGAAAACATTACAGGATGAAATAGAAGCAACCCTGGTCTCCTTGACACTGGCCGAAATTTTCTTAATAAAGACCCAGAAACACAACAAATCAAGGAAAGGTTGGACAAATGGGATTGCATGAAATTGCAGAGCTTCTGCATGGCAAAGGACATAGCTAGCAAGATCAATAGAAAGCCCATGGATTGGGAGAAGATCTTCACTAGCCATACAACAGACAAGGGTCTCATATCTACAATATACCTGGAACTCAAAAAATTAAATCCCCCAACAACAAATCCTCAAAGAAACAACTGTCCAATAAATAAGAGGGCTAAAGACTTAAAGAGAAACTTCTCTAAAGAGGAAAGAAGCACGGCCAATAGACGCATGAAGAAATGCTCAACCTCTCTAGCCATAAAAGAAATGCAAATCAAAACCACATTGAGATACCACCTCACCCCAGTTAGAATGGCTATAATCAAGAACTCTAATAACAAAACATGCTGGAGGGAATGTGAACAGAAGGGAACCCTACTTCATTGTTGGTGGGAGTGTAAACTTGTTCAACCACTTTGGAAAGTAATATGGCGGTTCCTCAAAAGACTCCATATAGAGCTCCCCTATAACCCAGCAATCCCACTTTTGGGCATTTACCCAAATGATCACAAACAAGACCAGACTAAAGCTACCAGCACAACTATGTTTATTGCAGCATTATTTACCATAGCTAATATATGGAACCAACCCAGATGCCCCTCAGTAGATGAATGGATAAAAAAATGTGGTATATATACACAATGGAATTCTATGCCTCCATCAGAAAGAATGACATTGCCCCATTTGTTAGGAAATAGAAAGACTTGGAAAAAATTATATTAAGTGAAGTAAGCCAGGCCCAAAGAAACATAGGTCCCATGGTTTCCCTTATTTGCAATAACTAGTATATGTCTGAGACAAGCAGAAAAGGTCAGACAAGTTGATGCTAGGTGAAAAGAACCCCAAGATAAATATATTCAATATTTTTCTTTCATGTGATTGTTTCTAACATATTTATAAGATTATTTCTTAGTTGCTTTGTATGTCCCTCCCCCATAGTATAACCCCTGTTTTCATTGTATTTGATGTTGGTATAATTTGTGGAGGGGAAGAGAAAAAAGAAATCATTCAAATAGGGATACAGATGGCCCCATTGCAACAATGAGATGTACAAGTCGTTATGTCGAAAAACGAACTATACAACTTTGGCCAGGGGGTGGGAGGGGTGGGGGGTTGGGTGAGGTGGGGAGTGGGGGGAGATAGGAAGGGATGGGAAGGGGAAACAAAGGAGGAGGTAACAATGCTTGATAAGAAATGTACTCATTACCTTGCCCATGCAATTGTAACCACTGTATGGTATTTTCACAATAAAAGAAGAAGAAAAAAAGAAACAGGCTTCTGATTTCCACACCTCTAATTCTCAAAGCCTAACAAAGTTTGAACAAATTAGAAATTGGATTATAATTCTAGCAAATTCCAAGTTCATGCTGAAAAATCATCATGGAACCATTTCAATTTCCCAAATTACTAGTTGTGGTTCTCAACCTTGGAGCTTTACAAGAATCCACTGAGGAATTAAAAAATATATAGCCAAGTAAAGTAGTTCAAAGCCACACCCTCCACTCTAACTTAGCTGACCTTAGGGCTTTGTAAAAGCTTCCAAGGATGAGTTTAATTTGCAGGCAGATTTAACTGTGTTTAGTTGTGAACACTCTACCTCTGTTGAGATAGGATGTATTAAACTTAGAGATGTCTCTAGTCCAACAGCCTCTTGTTGTAACATTTTTTCCAATATATTCTCTGATTCTCTCAGTTTCACCACCTAAGTCATATTTCACACAACTGCATACTTGTATTTTTTTCTGAAGCGTGATTATCTTTCTAAACTTTTTTAACATTGATCCTGGTCAAATTAATACATTTAAAAAATTGGCACTGAAGACACAATCTATTACATGGGCCCATTCTCTTCTTGTTGGAAAAATATGTGACTATTAAAGAAATAAATGTAGACACACTGTGCCCACATGCTCAAGTTTCTCTAGTTCTGTAGCTGGAAATGTGATTGTGTCTTCAAATTATAAGGCGAATTTCCATTTCCTTTCAGAGTGGTTGTATCAGTTTATATTCCCCAAGAGAGACGCCCAACTAACAATGCTTGTGCTGTTATGTTAAGTTAAGGTCATAAAAAATGTTTAGGCTTAGTATGCTCAAGGGGAAAAGGCCTAACTTATGGTAGCATTTACTTTGGTTGCAATCCTGATTTTGCCATGTTGTGTGGCAAGGTATGTTACTTTTCTAAAATTAATTTTTTCTTTTCCACAATAGGGACCATATTTCCAGCATTTCAAGGTTATTGTGAAAATGAAATAAAATATTTGTGGTTACTGCTACCTTTTGAAACAACTGCAAAGCCTCTTTTCCTTCGATTCTTCTTGAAGAAACTCAGACTGCATCATTTTTACAGCACTCAATTATCTAGCAATCATATTCATACATATCAGATTTCAAAACTCTTTGATGAATGATCATTAAATTGAGTAGGAAAAACAAAGCACATCAAAAGGAAGATTGAAATATACACGATAATAATAATTACTTTGAGTTGTTATTTCCATAATACTGTTATTTTGTTTGTATTGAATTTAAGTTTTATTTTGGTATCAACAGTGTGATGGATGCTTGTTTATGCATGATAACTATGTATACCCCAGGTAAGTTACTGTGTGTACAGTACCTTTTCCAGGAATTTATACTTCAGAGGTAAACAGTATATTCTAGGAAGCTCTCTAATCAGAAATCATCACTTAACTTTGCACTTCTAAATGGAGATGTACACGAGAGACTGTTTATTATTAGCACAAGGGGTGTTAGACATTGTTTTATATTGGTGAAAAAGAAGTGTTAAATGTGGGTGGGTTGCTTAGGAAGTGTGTTACCCCCATGACAATTGCATACATAGTAAAATTCAGCCACCTTGAGAGTTGAAAAACATTATTGCATAGGGGTCTTATAACTCCCTGCTTAACAGAAGTCTGTTCTGCCATTTGGAATGTGCAGAATGGCTGGGTATGGTGCTCAAGTTGCATTGTGTTATCTCAGCGTCTCAAGATCCTGAGCACTCAGCGGAACTTTCAACTGTCTTTGCTGTTAATAAGTACTTGTGCTAGGTAGCAGTCTTAGATACACTTTGATTTTAATTACAAACCATTAGCAGAGTTGCATGGATGGGAGTTATCAAGTACCCTAAATTTGTTTAAAGGAACTGTGCTTCACTAAAAGATACTTTAAAAAGTTAGAGTAATAACTTATAGTTCTAAAATGAATATGTTAGTTTTTTTGCATACCTCACCAATTAATAAGGGATTATGTTTTAACTTTCAAAGCCAGGTCCAAAGGATAGACATATTCATATTTATTGAATACTGGGAAGAAAATACAAGTCAACCTTTAGGCTTAGTGATTTTCTATAAAGCCCCATGGAAATCAAAATTACTATTCACCTAGTTCTAGATTAGAGCAAAAGAAAACAGAGTAAAATCAGTGATGATTTTAGAAAGCCTGAGCAAAGTCCAGGAGAAAGGATTCACCACCTTTGAGGTATCCTCCTGAGGTATGACACGGAGGGGAAAGGGCATTTGTTCTAGCGCATCAATCTGTGAATGTTATTGGCTGAGCTACCTAGACACCCCTGTGCTCATGTGACTAGCCTCAACAACTCAGACCCTAAGAATGGAAAACTAGCATAAATTACAGAGTTAGGACAAATTTGTTTGGAAAAACTAATTTAGAGTGGCCCAAGCATTAAAGAATAATATATAAAACATTCTTATTGGGCATAATATTCCATGAGGTTCTCTCTCACACACTGGCTAATTATTCTGTCTTCAGGAAAGACTTCTGAAAAAGCTAGGCCTGTTGAGTTAACCCTTTCCTGCCCAAGATCAAGTATTTTTATTTTTCATCCCTGAAGGAAGAGGCTGTTCTATCATCTGATAGAATTTTATACAAGATAAATAGTTTGCATTGATATTTGGTTGCATTTTGTAGATTTGTAAAATAGCTGCTCTGGAAACAGAAGTAATGTAAGAATAAAGGTAAGGCAGAAACAATGCAGTTATGTGTGAAGAAGCATTACTTTCTCCCAAAGCTTTCACACAAGCTTGTTTAGGTGATTTCCCCCACTTATCCTGTGCTTTTTTTCATTGTGTGTGGGCGTATTAGCCCATCTCTCCTCATTTAGAATTACTATAGAGGACTGGTCTGCATGTTGCAGAGATGATTACTCTGAGAAGTTCATGGCCCCAATCAAATTAGAAAAGGAAGCCATGGCTTAGACAGCAGTGATGCTTAAACGTGAATGAGCTTCTCTCCATCAGTCAGAAGTATTTCCAGAAGCAGATGTCATCACTAAAAACAAAATGTCTTTACATTATTAGTAACAGTCCAGCCTGAGTCTAGTCTTGAATAAGCTTAATTCCTTTTTGGTAGGAAATAAATTACATTCAGGTAATTCCCCAAAGTGAGCAGACCTGACAACTGAGCCCAAAGGTGGGTGTGGCTTATTGATGTAGATGGAAGAAGTTAAACATTGCTGTTCTTTGTGCCCAGTGACCCAGTCAGCATTCTATTGTTCTTCCTTAATATAGTGATCAGCCCCTAGTACATTCATACGAAGTATTTGGGTGATGTAAATTTACAGAATTTATAGTGAAAATTCTGACTTTATTATTATTGTTATTATTATTTTTTTCGTTCTTAAGATTTTTTCTTTTTTTTTTAATTGTAAAAATACTGTACAGAGAAGTTACAATTACATGGGCATGATAATGAGTACATTTCTTATCAAGCATTGTTGCCTCCTCTTTGTTTTCCCTTCCTATCCATTCCCATCGCCACCCCTCCCCATTCCCCCCCAAAGTAGTAAAGTTCGTTTTCAACATAACGACTTGTACATCTCATTGTTGCAATGGGTCCACCTGTATCCCTATTTAAACGATTTGTTTTTTCCTTTCCCCTCCACAAATTATACCAACATCAAATACAGTGAAAGCAGGGGTTATACTGTGGGGGAGGGACATACAAAGCAACAAAGAAATCATCTTATAAATATGTTAGAAACAATCACAAGAAAGAAAAAACATTTGAATATTTATCTTGGGGTTCATTTCACCTAACATTAACTTGTCTGACCATTTCTGTTTGTCTTAGACGTACACTAGTTATTGCAAATAAGGGAAACCATGGGGCCTATGTTTCTTTGGGCCTGGCTTACTTCACTTAATATAATTTTTTCTGTCTTTCCATTTCCTAATAAATGGGGCAATGTAATTCTTTCTGATGGAGGCATAGAATTCCATTATGTATATATACCACATTTTTTTTATCCATTCATCTACTAAGAATCATTTCAACATGATACCTGTCAGTTATACGCCTGATTCTTTTAACAACTTTTAATTTATTCATTAGTAGTCAAATGGAAGGTTCTTTTTCTGCTATGTTTCTTTTTCTTATATTTTTAAGGCATGTCTTCCAATGGCCTTCAGTGGAAATATATTATTATTATTATTATTGGTTGTGGGGCCTGAACTCTGGGCCTGGGCGCTGTCCTTCAGCTCAAGGCTAGCACTCTACCACTTGGGCCACAGCTTCACTTCTGGCTTTTTCTGCTTATGTGGTGCTGAGGAATCGAACCCAGGGCTTCATGCATGAAAGGCAAGCACTCTACCACTGAACCACCTTCCCAGCCCGAAATATACTAATTATTTTAAAACATTAAATACCTATTTTTGATGGTATTTGGGTTTGAACTCAGTGTTTCTTGGTTGGTAGGCAGATGTTCTACAACAGAGCCATACCTCCAGTCCATTTTGTTATTTTTGTGATAATATCTTCTTTATTTGGTCCCATCTGGACCCCCGGATGGAGCTTTTCCTCTTTATACTTACTACCATCACTGGAATAGCAGTATTAACCATCATGCCCAGCTATTGCTAGAGATGCAATCTTGAAAACATTTTGCCTGATCTGGCTCAAACTGTGATCCTGCTGCCTCTAGAGTAGCTAGGATTATAGGTTGAACCATTGACATCCGGCCAAAGTAACTGCGAAATGCTTGTCTTGTTTTTTTTTTTTTTTTTTTTAATTTTAACATTGATTTCTTTTAGCATAGAATAAGTTTTATACTAAAATTTATTTTAGAAATTATATACACATATATGAAATACAAAAAAGAAAACATTTTACTTTCTCCTCTTCATACAGAAAATATGAGTTAAGAACTGATGTTAAGTACTTCTCTATGTAAAATATAATGCACATATGTGCTGTCATAATTAGTCTTGCTTGGAAACCTAGCAGATTAGTAGCGCATGCTTTTGAATGTGTGATTCTGTGAGTGCATATTCAGAGATGATTGTTAGTGTGAATCTGAGGTAGAAAAATGTGGAGAGATTGTAACTTCAAAGGCAGTAGAGCATGCATTAAATGCCACAGGAACAAGATTTTGGCTTGCTAATGTGTAAGGAAAATCTCCCATGTTTTAATGGCGTCTACTTATACTGAAAGCAAAGTTAATTTGTGAATTACTCTTCATCATTTAGAGATGTAACAAACTATTTTCTCCTTTAAAAGGCAGATCTAGGCTTTCAAAAAATAAATGAATAATTATTGATACAAAAATATAATATTTATAAGTAGAGTAAAAAATGTTGGTTATAAAAATTAGGTAGGACACTGTCTCATTTATGTACTAATATAATATGTATGCATAGAAAAAAGATCTAGACCCATACATATTTCATATTTCATAATTAATAGTTCTGCATCTGTTGGGATTATAGATGGTTGTAATTTTCTTCCTTTTGCTCAATATTAATGATTTCTAAATATTCTATGATGGATATCCTTTATTTTTAATAAGAAAATGAAGAGAAAATATTTTTAAGTCTTAATGAATTGCAAAGAAAATAATTAACTATGTCTTACATCATTTCCAATGGTAGCAAATGTCACTAGTTACAGGAAAAATGCACAATGAAATGAAGCTATTGCATGATAACTTTTCTTTTGGCCACTTGTCCTACAATCAAGGTCTCACTTTGAACTGTTGTCTGTCAATAAGAGTTGCCCACAATAAAAGAAAAAATGAGATTAGGGAAATTCTTACATTATAGTTTTAGACACTGCGATTCCTAAGTGGGGGGAAATCTAGCATCAATAAGGCTAAAGCAAAGAGAAAGAATGAATAAACTGGTTATTCAAGAATCACTTTGTTGATTCCATATCTTGGCTACGGTAAACAATGCTGCAATGAACATGGGTGTGCTGGTGGTGGTAGTGTGGCCTGGTTTGTGCTCTGTTGGATATATGACCAAGAATGGGATTGCTGGGTCGTAGGGAAGATCTTCCCATGGACAGTGTAATAGAATTCCCTTTTGGCCACATCCCTGACAGCATTTGTTATTGTTTTATTTTCCTGATAATAGCCATTCTAACTAGAGTGAGGTAGAATCTCAATGTTGTCTTGATTTGCATTTTTTTTATGGCCAGAGAGGTTGAACACTTCTTAATGTGTCTTGCTCATTCTTTTTTTTTTTTTTTTCCCCCTGTGAGAACTCTCTCTTAAGTCTTTAGCCCATTTATTGATTGGGTTGTTGAGGTTTTTTTTTTTTTTTGGTTGTTGAGTTTTTGAGGGTTTAATTTTTGGGGGTTTAGTTTTTGACCTGTAAGTATATTTTCTAAAATTTTCTTCCATTCTGTGGGATTTCTATTTATCTTGCTAGCTTTACCACACTATGGCTTTATAATATCATTTGAAGTTTGTGCTGGAATCAACCTAGGCGTCCCTCAGTGATGAATGGATCAAGAAAATGTGGCATAAATACACAATGGAATTTTACTTTTCCATTAGAAAGAATGATATTGTACCATTCGTAGGGAAATAGAAAGACTTGGAAAAAATTATATGACGCAAAACAAGCCAGAGCTAAAGAAACCTAGGCTGAATATATTTCCTTCATTTGTGGTAACTAGAATATGACTATAAGTCCCCAAGTAAATACTCTAAACAATTAAAACAACTAAGTAAATAAAAGATATATATATATATGTATATATATTTGTTTGAGAGCTATTTTGTGTCTTATGCATTGGTTGGCCTCATCTGTATCTTTTCCCTCTTAAATGTCAATATCCACCCCTCCACAACATTACAACTATAATAACATAGCATTTTATATTATAATAATGCAGTATTCTTATAATTATTATAAAGTATGTAATAATTACATACTTTCAGATATTTCAGATACCTGCCCAGATATTTTCAGATATTCCTTGGAAAAATATTGCCCTTGATGTAAAATACTACCTTAGTTAACACTTGCCAGCCATTTAAATATGTGGGATTTTAATGTTAGGATTACTAGATTGGAAACTATTTCTTTCTATAGAATAGAAGTCTGGAGGCATGCAAGTCACAGCTTGCAAATCTGTGGTCAACAGGGATCTGGATTTCTATATGCCCCTACTCTGTTATTTCCTATATTTTTTATTTTAAAATTGCCCCATTGTTCACACTACTGCTGGAAAAGAAGTAATCCCAACCATTTTCTAGGTAGAAATCAGGAGAAAAGACATTGAAAGATAACCGGGGAGTCTGTACTTCTCTCTTCTCATTTCATTGTTGCAACTATTCAGTGCTTCTTAGCTCCATGGAAGGCTGAACAAATGTCTTTTAGGTGTTTACATTGTCTTTCACATCTCTATGTCTGTGTTGGGGCCACTTAAGAAAAAAATAAGGTGGGATGGAGGCCAATGACCACTTCAATGATATTTCTTTAACATTACTGAATAACACTAGAAAGGTACTTTTGAGAAAAAAAGCTTTGATTCCAAATAAAATTTCAAAAATTATTATAAAAGCTTTTGCTGCAAAAAAATGTTTATATAAAAAGTCTGTTATTAAATTATTTTACTTGAAGATATTCAAAGCCATCAGTTTTATCTCAGTATTGAAAATGTTTCACACTGTCTAAATTCCTACTAAACAAGAGAAACAGAGTGAACATCATTGAACTTTTGCCTTTTTCACAAAGAGGTTGTTTTCAAACTCATGTTTTCCTGAAAGTAACATCTATGACAAAGTTTTGGGCAAAGAGCATGATCTCAGGGAACGGGAAGGGGAACAAAAAAGGGGAAGGAGGGAGAGACGGCATAAGGATATGTTTTCCAACCACTATGGTGGCTTGTTTCAGAATCTGAAGGACTTCCTGGAGAGTCTTGTGACGTATTATCAATCTATCTACCTGGGAAATATAAAAGGAAAGTTTTTATCCAATTGTTCCTGCTTTCATTGGTTACCACAACTTGAAAGGTGTTTTGTCCCTGGACTCCCAGATGGCTCATGCATGTGGTGAGTTGTGCTTACTTGTTTCCTAGATCATTGGGCCAAAGTTGTCCCTATTCAAAACATGTGGGTTTTATATTGCATAGGCAGGATGCACGACCCAATTGCTGGTGAATCTGCCTCTTGTGGTTGCATAGGACATCAGGTAAGACCTATTGAACAGACATTTAGCACAGAAGAGTAGGAGGCAATCTCCTGATCACTAGTTTTACTACTTGGAAGAGCAGATGAAGGATTTTCCTATGAGAGCATTCCTTGTTGCCCAAGCTTCTAGAGAGTAGTTAGGGAGTAAAGTTATAAATTGGAAATATAATGTAATAAATGTAATGAGGTAGATGAGCACATGCATGCACATGCATGCTTGTGTATACATCTGATTGCTGATAGCTGATTTTTACACATATAGCATTACATGTGAGTCTAATGTATTTCTGTTTGGGATTCACTCTATGTGTGACACTACTTCTCTTTTGTCCATTACTTAATAGCCATCCACAGATCTGACTCAAAATAGGGTTTTCAGTTTGAAGGGGCACACAGCATTTTAACGGAAAATATCATGTTTGATGTTAAACATTTTTACATTGGTTACAGCGATGTCAGCACTTTGGATGGATTGGTGAGAAGCAAATAATAAAGGCCATCAATCAGTTATGAAGCGGGGACCGACATGTGAAGTGAATGATGTATGGAATTGCTAATAATTGCACATGTAGTAACTAAAATAAATTGTTTGAAACAGAATGAACTTCAGGATCCGTGAAAAATAATTGCTAACATGATATTGGACATGTGTTTCTGTAGAACATTCTGTATAACATTCTGTAGAACAACATATCCAGAGCTGAATCACTTAAACTTAAAGATTTTTTTAAAAGCCAACTAGAATAATCTCTTGACCTATGACTCCCATTGTAATTTAGCTTTTTGGAAAAAAAAAAATCATACAGAACAAATCATTTCTACATATTTGTGGTAAAAGATATTTTGGTGATAAATCTTGGTAAATAAATTTTAATGAACAGTTTTTAATGTTTATAACTAGAGCTTTTCACTGTCTTTAGAGCTAGCTTGACTTAACATTACTACATGCAGTCCATGTTTATAATTAGAGCTTTTCACTGTCTTTAGAGCTAGCTTGACTTAACATTACTACATGCAGTCCAAAAGGAAGCATAAGAATGAAGGTGATTTTATTTTGTACTCATAAAGTGCATGTTGAATTAAAAACTCTTTTTGCAACTGCTTATAGTTAGTTAAAAAATAAATAATAAATAAAGAGAAGTTTTAAGTGACTAGGACTTTTTGAGTTCACAGTACTTTAGCTTCAACTAAACTCTCGCCCACAAATTTGTAGCATACAGCCATACAATTCTCCAGTTGCTTAGAAATGGTTGCTTAGCTCTTGGTGGAAACTTCTGTCTTTTAAGAAATAAACAGTTTGATTTGAGCTAAAGGGGAGAGCACAGCTGGGGCTTCAATTCAAAGAACATCAGCAAAAGAACAGAAGAAAGATCTCATTTGCTAGAATTTTCACAGCAAATGAATGAGGCGACAGGAGAGATTTTGTTGAAAACTGTTGGCTGGAGAGAACCAGTAGTCAAGCACTTTGCTTTTGGCTCAGGTATTGAGTGTGTAAATTTAAAGATCTAGTTTCTATTTACTGAGTCAGTATAAGCAGGTTTATCTCTTTTAAGACAACAATTGGCCTCCAAGACTCCTGAAGTTACTTCATTAGCATTTGTGATAAAAGTCTAAGCAGCAGCAATAGAGAACGTTAATTGAATCCAGACCTTTGGCTTATGTACAGGAATGGTGGGTGGTTAATTCTTCCACTATTAGCATCAGTGTCATTTGCTCACATCAGTTGGGCCTCAGATATAGAAGGCATAAACAACACCCCTGAGGTGGTCTTCCTTGGGTTTTGGAGAGAAGGAATTTCTGATGATGACTATTCCTTTCTAAGTTGTTGGTAGTCTCATTTTCCTTGGCATCAGATGACTTCTTCCTGCACAACTCCCTCAACCTTTAAAATTAGGATCCCAAACCTCATGAACAGCTTCAAATCTTACTTGAACTATAGTTTACCTGTACATACATACCTATGATTCAGTGATTTATAAATTTGATCAAGAAATTAACAATAACTAATGGGGCAGAATGAACAAGAAGCATTATACTCATAACCTGACATGGAATTTTAACCTTTTAATAAGAATAAGACAGACAAAAAAAAACAAATAGGGGGGAGGAAAGAAAATCATGGTGTAATAAAAGTCTTGTGAACGTGGTCGCTCAGAATATATCTTGTACCTTCATTGTCCTTCTTGTAATCATGAGATGATTCAATGCTTATAGGTAAGAAAAAGCATGGTGACCCATTTTCAGGCTACTGCATACAGGTGTGTTGAACATGAGCAGTGCAACAGGTATTGATACCAATGGGGAAGTTTGTCTCACAACCAAGTTATGAGACCATAGCAACTCAATGATTAATGGGTTGGAAATATATAGAGAATGGATACATTGGACTGAAGGATGATTCACAGACTGACTGTGAAGGTGTAAGATTTCATCACACTACTAGTAAGATGTGATTTAGAAGTTATTAAGTGGACTGAAGGGAACTGATTGGATCAGGGAGAATTGGCTGTACAATAGGATGGGAATATAAGACATTAGAACTCAGTATTAAAATCGAAGGGATCTCAGCAAACATTTTAAGAAATCCCAATTCAATTCTATGAAGAAAATATGGAAATACAATTATGATTCTCGATTCCCTCAGTGCATTAAATTATTGTGCAGAAATATTTACTCTATCCCTGACCTCTGTTGGAATACAATGTTTGCCCTCTTCCGCCCTTTGACATTGCTTGCCTCTGTGACTTATTTGGTGAGATTTCAATAGCTGGAGTTTATCTGAGGCTAGAAATATACCTGCATGGCAGAGCTTGCCCTATTGCGTCCTGTTTTTCTTCATGAAATGGTATGCCTTGGTGAAGTGAAGAGTTATAAGGAGGTACAAAAAATTTAACACAATGGACTTGAATCAAAACCATGTCCTAGGACTAAGCTCAAAATAAGTCAGGAAACTTCTAGTCCATCCACAAAGGTGTGATCAACAAACAAATGTTTGCAAGTAAACCACAGATATTTTCTGACTTCTAAGTCTATCTTAACTGGCTGTTTCAGCGGATTGCACTTAAGGGTTAGGACCACAGGGAATGAGACCCTCTGTTTCCCCTCTCTTCTCTAAATATTTGTTGACATGGACAACAAAGTGCTGGAAGTATCATTTTCTTTGTTTCTCCAGAGCTAACAGGAGAACTTTTAAAACATTTCTTTGGTGATAAGAAATGCTATGATGGCATTATTAGGAAGTAAAAGTAATATCATTCTCAGAACCTGTGTTCATTCTTTCCTAGGGTAGAGTATGAAGTATTATAGATACTGTATTTGGCTAAGGAGGAAAGAACCTAATGGTTGCCTATATATTTCTACATCACCACAACTGAAGTATGGGTTAGATGTATAATTTTCTGAATAATAGTGTAACTTCTGTTTTTATAAAGGGCTGGAGTAAGCCAGGCACTGGTAGCTTTTGCATATACTCCTACCTACTCAGAAGGCTAAGATCCGAGGATCGCCGTTTGAAGCCAGCCCAGGAAGAAAAGTCTGTGAGACTCTTATGTTCAATAAACTACTCAGAAAAATCCAGACTGGGGCTTTGGCTCAAGTAGTAGAGTGTCTCACTTGAGCTAAAGAAGTTCAGGGACAGTGCCCAGGCCCAACGTTGAAGCCCCAGGACCAGTAGCAGCAGCAACAACAACAAAAGGGCTGGAGCAGAGCACAGAGTCAACCATCTTAGATCTGGTAAGTTTATTTCATGAGCACAGGATTACAATTAAAGGTGCTACACATTCCCTTCACCCCAGTAATCTATCCTGGCAGACTTCTTAGAAGCCATCACTTACATGCAATCTATGCATTTCGTTATTGTTATATGTGGCCATATCATATCTATCTGCATATGTATTGTGAGTGTGGGCTGTTTGAAGGGATTAAAGAGGGGTTAGGAAAAAAAGAATGGTAGAGGATGAACTATGCACCTGTGAATGAAACTATTTAAATAAAATTTTCTGAAAGCTCTTGAATAATTAGAAGCATTAGGGATGACAGTAAATGAGGGTGTTAACCTCATTCATGCTTGAGTGAAATACTACTAGGAAACCATTGAAAAATTGATATACACTTAAAAAAAAAAAAGAATTGCAGGAATGTAAAATAGGTCAGATGGGGTCCCAAACAGGAGAGGAAAAGAACACAGAAAAGTAAAAGAAGGGTGAATATGATCAAACTACTTTAAATGCATGTGTGAAAATAGAACAACAAAACTCATTAGATAGATTTGGGAAAGATGTGGGGGGAGAGAAGGAAGGAAGCTGAAGAAGGTGGTGAGTCTGATTAATGTATATCGCATAGGTATATGGACATATCAAAATGTAACCCCCTTGGACAACTGATGCCAATAAAAAAGGTAAAACAACAATAACAACAGGAATAATATACACAGCAATGACTCAAAACTAATATTTTTGCCAGTTCTAGGGCTTGAATTCAAGATCTGGGTGCTGTCCCTGAGCTGCTTTTGCTTAAGTCAGGTACTCTACCACCTGAGCCACAGCGCTGCTTCCCAAAATAAAGACCTTATAGGGAATGTTTAACCACTACTCCTGAGCTATTCTCCCTCCTTCTGTCTGCATAAGCTAGGTTAGTCTAACATAGAAACACACTTGAATTTCAGGATTCTGTCTAATGTAGCTTTTTCTTTTAACCTCTCATCAAAATCTAGGCTTTCCTATGTTTGTGTCACACATACGTGCCTGGAGGTGATAAAAAAAGAAGGAAATAGAATCTTCTGCAGGTTTTTTTTTTGTTTTTTGGGTTTTTTTTGGGTCTGGTCATGGGGCCTGAACTCTGGGCCTGGGCGCTGTCCCTCAGCTCTTCAGCTCAAGGCTAGCGCTCTACCATTTGAGCCACAGCAGCACTTCCAGCTTTTTTCTTTTTGCTTATGTGGTGCTGAGGAATTGAACCCAGGGCCTCAGGAATGCAAGGCAAGTGCTCTATATCACTGAGCCACCTTCCCAGCCCCAGCAAGTTTATTTTTTATTCCTATTGGATGTTAACATCCTTCATTTTTTTCTTCTGGTTTTTCATGTCAATGCTTAGTTCAGCAACTTTGAACTGTAACATTCTCTCCAATTATATTTTTGTTTTACCCAAGTCATTTTCCTGAATCCTGTGACAAACATGGGTGAAGACTATAACCAACAGGGAGAGAGCTGAGAGGATTTATTTGGTAGGGCATCCAGGACCTGGAAACAGATCTTATAAATTGTATTCACAAGTCAGCTACCCACTGGCTATGTGAAATGGGGCAAACGATTTATTCACTGCTAGTATTTCCCTCAGAAATGATACTATACAAAAGATGTTATGCTATGGTTGTGAGAAAAATATTAACTGTTTCCCGTGCACAAGTAAAGATCTACAAAACACACATAACCACACATAAATGAGTGTATTATCTTTTTAGTAAGTCCATGAACATGTAATATACTGCTTCCTAAAATTATCATCTATGCCATGTTCAACAATACATAATGTATTTATTTACTTTGTTTTTTAACTTGCTTCTACATTTATAATTTATGCCTCCTACCCCACAGAATACAAGTCACCTCATAATAGGGACATTGTCTGTTTCATGTTTTATTCTTGGCTATATTCTCAGATCTAATACATTTTCTTGGTATACTGGGAGCTCCATACATATTTATTGAACATATAAATGAATGGGGCATCTCTTTATGTGAACAGTGTTACTATGTAAGGCAATGTAACCATAGAAGGCAATTAGCTCATTTTCAATAATGTTTCCCAGTTGCTTTCTGAAGACTGCTTGCCAGTCCTTCCTTTTCTTCTTAGAAATTGGAATTTCTTCATGCAAAGGATTGTCTTGCAAGATCACATCCTGAGTAAAATAAAGCACCCTGTCTCCTATGAACTCCTTTCTGCCACAATTTAAATCCAAGTCTTTCAGATTTACCGTCTTGTTTTGTACACCTAGATTATGAATGTATGTGTGCAGATGCACTACGCATATCGATGCATATGAACTCACTATAATGCCCCCAAATTTTAAATCGAGTAAGCGCTGTTGAGGTATTTAGATGAAGGCGTTGTCATAGTGTGGTACCTGGAATAACAAATGCTTGCTTTGATAATCCCTGGATCTCATTTTATGCAAATAGTACATGAAGGAGGAAAATGGAGAAAGAGTCCTAGTGCTTGTGATATTCACAAAGAAAAATATTTGTGTCTTTGAAGAACTGGCACTGTTGAATATTCATGAGTGAGATCCACTTCACTCCCCCTTACAGGCATCAAATATTTGTATAAATATTAAGTCTGAGCATCATTATGGAAAAGCAGACATTCCCCAGAGGTCAAATACACTAACATAATAAGAAAGGCCTTGCCCTCTTGTAGATTTTATTAAATGAGTTAAAAATCATCTAAAGAGGTAAACATCAAAGAACATATCACTTCAGGGTGGACCAACAGAATCTATCTAGAAATATTGAGAATAAGCAAAGTAAAGATATGTGGGAACATTTTTTAATTATGTTTCATTCCAAAGAAATGCATTTAGAAATAGTATCAACCTAAAATTCACAGTCTAATGGAATCTATTAGACTAAAATTACCTTTTTGTTTTTTGAAAAGTGCTGAAATGCTGGCTGTAACTATATTCAGAAATTTCAGTCCCTCAAAAATTTCAGTCCATCAAAAATTGGATGGAATACAAAAAGACAAAAATCACACATAGTTGTTTTGCTTCACTTTTTTGGTGGCTAATGTGTGACCTGAGACAGTACAGTCAAGAGTTCATATTCTTTTATCACTTTTTCTTTAAATATGTCACCTCATATACCTTGTCATGATTCTAAATATGAAGTTTGTTCTTATGCTAACAAAGAAGTTTCTGTTTCTTTTTGAAAGTTGTAGGTCATAGATTATGCACCTTGCCAACTCTTTCCAACCACAAATGGTGCAAGACAAATCTGCCTTGGGTGGGGAGTTGTCACCCCACTAAATTCCAGAGGAAAAGAAATCTCTTCACATTGATCTCATCATTATGTTCATTGGGGGTGTAAGTTTGACTGTGTGAGCAGTAAGCATTAAGTTTGTGGTATTGAATCGAGTTAATAGTCAGCAAATTGATGGGGAACGTTCCTCCCATTTTTAGAGACCACAAGTACATCATTTAGTTAGAACACATACCACTCACACACACACACACACACACACACACACACACACACACACACACACACACACACACAAACACACACAATTGCTTAGGTGATTTTTACTGATTTGGCCACCTACTCCTCTAAAGGATTGGGATGTACTTTGCTGCTTTATGTTGTGAATATCTAGTAAAATGAAAGGACCTTGTTTTTAGTCTGGGACCCACTAACTAACTAGGGTTCCCAAGACTCAGGGAAGAAGAAAAGGTCATAGTTTTCCTGATGCAGCCCAGGGCTTCCTTTTCCTCTTTCCATGGCTCTACTTTCCAAGGAAGGAGTCAGATAGTAGAAATCCTTCTGTGCCTTGATCAGACACAAAAATCATTCTGTAGTGAAGTCTTCCCACAATTAAGTTACTTATTCAGTGCTTTAACTTTTGCTTTTCAGTTTTTTATCTTTAAGTAGTTGTACAAAAGAGTTGGCAATTAACAAGACAGTTTATGAATACAATGCATCTTGATTAATTTCACACCTTTCAACATTCTCACCCATCTCTCCCCTACCTATCCCACCTCTCACTTTTCTTAATTTTGTAGGACATACACACATTTCTTGACTGCATTTTCCCCTTCTCCTCCCCTTCATTTGTCTACCCATATCCCCTTGATCCCATCCCCCCCACCTTCAAGTAACCTTGTCCTGGTGTTTATTTTGTTGAACTTTGACTTTGACCTTTATGAAGAATTACACTATTAGAGTTCTCTCTCAAATCTACCATATTACAGTAAATACATTTGTATGCACTTTCATACCACCCTATGAATTTTCTTACAAATTTATAAGCTAAATCTAACTTCAATATAAGGAAAAACATGCAACCTTTGACTTTCTGGGACTGACTCTCAGGATCCTTTTTTATTGTAAAGGTGATGTACAGATGTTTGTTTTTTGTAAAGGAGATGTTCAGAGAGGTTACAGTTACAGAAGTCAGGTCTCCTCTTTCCTCCTTGTCTCCTCTTCCCACCTGCCTCCTCTACAAGTTGTATAGTTCATTTTCAACATAGCATCAAGTGTCACTGCTGCATTTGCTCTCCCTTTGTCCCACTATTTCTATGCTCCCCTTCACTTTCCCCCAAACAGATAAATACAAGACAAAGACCCAAAAGAAATAAAAAAAACAGTGACAAAGGAGAGAAAGATAAATCAAAAATAACAAAAAAACCCTCTTGTTTCCATTTCTTGGAGTTCATTCCAATAAACATCATTTTATATGATCAAGTCCACGTTTTTAATATGAAAAGTTAGGTCAGAGTTAGATGAAAGTTAGCTTTTGTCGTTCCTACTCTAATCATTTAAAGCTCTTGATTTCCCTGTGGCACTGAATCTCTCATATTTTGATATGCTGTGTTTTTTATTATGAGTAGTGTGAAATATAGTTTATATTGTGATTTCCTCTGGAACCATTGTTTATTTAGAGATATGTCTATTTACATATATTTGGGAATTTGTATATGGTACTGCTATTAAATTCCAGTTAAATTCCGTGTAGACTAGGTAATATATTCCATATTCTGTATAATTTCTATGCTTAGATGTGTATTATGACTTAGGTTTTAACACATTCGTTTCTCTGGGTAAAATTCTGAATGTGATTGCAAAGTGTATACAGTATTCATTTGCTGTAATTTAGGAATCCATGAACTCAAGTAGGTCAATTAGGTGGATAACGTTCAAACTTTTCTAGGCAATTTTAACCATGATTATGGCTTTACATGCTACATATATTTTGCTTCACAAACCCCCAAATCATTACTATCTACTCTTGATTAATTATCCAATTTACCATTGTGAAATGCCTCTTTAATATGTGGTAGAGATTTTTTTCCCCCTATAACTTCTTTTTTTTTTTTTTTGCCAGTTGTGGAGCCTGAACTCTGGGCCTGGGCGCTGTCCCTGAGCTCTTCAGCTCAAGGCTAGCACTCTACCACTTGAGCTACAGCGCCACTTCTGGCTTTTTTTTTTTTCTTTTTGCTATGTGGTGCTGAGGAATCGAACCCAGGGCCTCATGCATGCAAGGCAAGCACTCTACCACTGAGCCACCTTCCCAGCCCCCCCATAACTTCTTTAAGTACTAACAACTAAAACAGCTTTATAATGGTTACTATAAACAGTATTTTTTAACTTTCAACTTATTTGTGTTTGTAATTTGGATGTAGATAACCTCTTATAGGTAACATGCAGTTGAATCTTTTCCCTTTTGATGGTACTGGGGTTTTAACTCAATTGCTTGTGCTTGCTAAGCAAGCAGTCTGTCCCCGCAGACACACCCCAGTTCTTGCTTTAGTTATTTTCCAGGTATGTGGTATACTTTTGTCTTGTGCTGTTCCAGGACCTATGCCTCCCATGTATCTGGCATTACAGATAGGAACTACCACATCCAGATTTTTCTTCAAAATAAGGTCATGACAGCTTTTTGCTTGACCTCAACTAATGGTCCTCTTCTCTCTGCCTCTCTGATAGTGGCAATGGTGGATGTGAACTACTGAGCCAGGCACTGTAATTGACCCTTGATTTTTGAGTTAGCATTGCATAACTACCTTGTAATGAAATTATCCAACATTCACATTGAGTATAACTTGTCACGCATTCATGCTTAATTATTCCTCTTACTATTACATTCCAGTTTTCCCTTCTATTTGTTCCCCTTTTGTGTTGTTCTTGGTTTCTTGTCAGTAAGTTTGTTGTTTATTTTCCTTTTATCTGTTGTGTGCTTAGTTATGTTCTATCCTATGATGTAGTGATTATTATAGGATCACATGCATTATGTATACTTAATTATTTATCTATACTGTAATCAACTATACTATATAATGATTTTAAGTAAGGATTAGCTCAGGTTATTGTGCTCTGAATAACAGTGATCAGATGGTATCAGTGTATAGTTTTAATCATGTAAATCTATCTTTTCAGACAGCTTTCCAAGCTAAACAGATGATATATAAATATGGAAAGGGCCTTAGTAAGACCTGTATTCCCATTGACTCATATTTGATGTTACAAACAGAAATGTTGAGAAATAAAAACCTTAACATTAATGAAATGAAAATTTTTATCAACTCAAAATTAAGCAACAACCACTACCACCACCAATAGATACAGAAAATGTACTCCTTTAATTTGGCTAGAGTTCTCATTAGCTAAAGTTCAGTTTGAGCTTTTTTAAATTGCTATTATAATCACACTTTTAAAAGAAAACAATGTGATGATAAGAAATAAACAGAGTAGATCAGAGTGCCCATAACTTAGTTGTTCTCCAAAAAGTTCTGTTCATTTTTATTTTTCGGATTCATTAGAGATGAACAACAGTTCCTAATAAATCTATGTGTAAAAGATTGCGCATCAATTCTTAATGCTCGGATAATTACAATATCATGCTATAACTTGTCTTATTTATGAGTTCCACTACTAATTGTCTTCAAAGCACGCCATACAGTTTTAAGGTTAGAGTTCCACACTTTGACTGCCTCTGAAATGAAAAAAGTGATAACTCTCTCTCCTCCAGGAAATATCTGTTAGGGTTCTCAATATGCTACATCTTGGGACACAGGGTCCTAAAATCCTTGTCCTTGATGTAGGTAGCCTAAAGATGATAAAAATGACAACTACTCTATCTGTAGACCATGTTGAGAGTAGGTATATATGTAGAAGAGCCCTGGAAAAGGATACAGCTAGCTTTTTTTTCCTAGAGGAGGTTAAGCTGCAGCTAATACTCAGAGAAGGGGCCCTCTACGTAAACCATGGACAGCAACACTACTGGACCTGGAAGAAACTGTGGTCAGGAGGAAAGTCCAGATTAGAAATCCTGTTATGTCTGATAAATTACATGGTTTACTGTGGTTCTACTATGGAACATGGAACTTTTTTTTTTTAAGGATGATGAAAGTTGAGACTGAAGAGGGTCCCATCCACAAGAGCCAGGCTGAGAGAATTTGGTCTGCATGTTGACACCAACACAGAGCTGAGGGAATGGCAAATAGGAGAAAGTTGGGATTCACTCTTGGAAATGACACTGTCATGGGAGGAAGAAGAGCATATTGGATGCAGTAAACATGGAACTCAAAGGCCAATTGAGAAATTTCTGCCATGGTTGAGGAGATAAATGAAAAGGCTTAAAGCAATTTCCATGGTTTGGAGAGAGCAAAGGCTGGGAAATCCGGGACAATTGCAAGCTTTGGAGACCTTGACTGATTTTAATAATTGAAAGGCTGGGAAGGTGGCTCAGTGGTAGAGCGCTTGCTTTGCATACATGAGGCCCTGGGTTAGATTCCTCAGTACTACATAAGCAGAAAAAAGAGCCGGAAGTGGCACTGTGGCTCAAGTGGTGGAGTGCTAGCCTTGAACTGAAGAGCTGAGGGACAGTGCCCAGGCCCAGAGTTCAGGCCCCATGACTGACCAAAAAAACAAAAAAACAAAACAAAAAAACAAAATTGAAAGACAAATCCTTGACATCCTGCTAGAACAGTATCTAGTAATCTGAATTGATTACTTAATTTAAATTTACATACAATAAATAGTTTCACATGGCTTTAATGTACACTGAAGTTGGAGACTTAGGAAAATCATTTATTTGGACAAAGTTTTGGAATTACCCTGACTTCGTATTACAAAAACATATATTTGTGGTGGTGGTTTAATTTTGATTTTGATTTTTTTTTTGCCAGTCCTGGGTCTTGAACTCAGGGCCTGGGCATTGTCCCTGGGCTTTTATGCTTGTTAACATTATGCTACAACTCCAGCCTTTGTGTGTGTGTGTTTAGTGGAGAAAAGACAGACTTTCCTGCCTGGGCATCCTTAAACCATGATCCTTAGCTCTCCGCCTGAATGGCAAGGATTACGGGTGTGAGCCATGGGTGCCTGGCTTTGATTACTGTATTTGTATTCAGATTTTTTGTTGTTGTTATTTTGGCATATAAGCTTGAATATTTTACTTTTTTTTTTTTTTTTGTCTGTTGTGGGGCTTGAACTCTGGGCCTGAGTGCTGTCCCTCAGCTCTTCAACTCAAGGCTAGCGCTCTACCACTTGAGCTACAGCGCCACTGAATATTTTACTTTTTAAAGAAAGTTCTGCTAGAATAATTAATACATTGAAATGTTTTTTTTTATTTTTTATTGTTTTTTTTTTTTTGCTAGTCCTGGGACTTGAACTCAGGATCTGGGCGTTGTCCCTGAGCTTCGTTTTGCTCAAGGCTAGCACTTTACCACTTGAGCCACAGCATCACTTCCACTTTTTCTGGTATGTGGCAGGCTAGGCAAGCACTCTACCACTAAGCCACATTCCCAGAACATGTTGAAGATTTTTTTTTAATTGTAAAAATACCATACAGAGGGGTTACAATTACATGGACAAGGTATTGAGTACTTTTCTTATCAAGCATCGTTGCCTCCTCCTTTGTTTCCCCTTCCCATCCCTTCCCATCCCCCCCACTACCCCCCTCAGCCTCCACCGCGCCAAAGATGTATAGTTCATTTTCAACATAAGATCTTGTACATCTCATTGGTGCAATGGGTCCACCTATATCCCTATTTAAACAATTTGTTATTTCCCTTCCCCTCCGCAAATTATACCAATATCAAATACAGTGAAAACAATATTTCTTTGTTGCTTTGTATGTTCCTCCCCAAGAAAAAAATCCGAAAACCTGATTTCTAAATCAGATTTTCTTTGTATGACTTTGAGGTAATCAATTGCAGCATTTTGAAATATCAGCATATTTTTATAGTTGATAGCATTTATGAATTATACTTCTGGATAAGTGATAATGGTAATCTTTTCCATACTTTTTCACCTGGTTTTAAAACTCTTCCCCCAGGCCAGATAACATATTCTGTTTGAATGTTAATGAGTTCAGGACCAGGTTTAGTAGTTCTTCTGATAAGATTATAAGCTGTGTGTCAGTGGTACCCTAGAGAAAACTACCTTCTTGGATCCCTTAGTTTCTGTCTTCTTGACTCCAGAAAAGGGACAAGCCTTGCTACTGTTGGCTCCTGACCTGATGGTACCCATCCTAACACCTGAGAATTGAAAAGACCTAATACAAAAAAAACTTTATAAAAGAATTACTAAGTTATCTCATTACTCTGTTATTTTCCTTTAGCTGCCTTCTGTCCTGGCTTCCTATGAAGTGGAATTTAATCTGCTCACTTTTTGTTATAACTGCCTTGTAAGTTAAAATAACTTGCATTAAGTCATTTCAAGTCTCCTTAATTTCCTGTGAGAATACATATGACTTTTTCAATTTTGATGAGTAATATGAGACACAGCTTACAGCCAGTAAATTCTACAGCACTCTTTGTACCTCATCTGATTTATATTTTAGCTTTTTAATAATACACTCTAGCAACCTATGTGACACTTTCATTATTGTCGACATGCTTTGGGTTAAAGATGAAGCTTGAATGCTATAAAATGACTTTGAAAAAAGAGACATTATGTATACTTTGGTTTCCAGTTTTATGTTTGTTTCAAAAATATGAATAGATTTCAAGAGATTTAAACAAGACATTTTTTCTCCCCTGACAACTAGGGTATACATGTAAACAAAATAGCTGTTTTTGTTGCAAGGTATTTATTAATGACAGATGGACAAAAAAAAGAAAAGTTTAAGTCTTTTTGCAGGAATTTTACCAATTCAGTGTTCCTCTGAGTAGAATTATATTCCCAAGACTTCTCTGTTGAAAGGTGTGTGTATGTATAAATACAAATCTTATTTCTTTCAAGGAATACATCTTCTATGAAGACAGAGATCTTCTATTATGCTCTGATTTTTTTTTGTTTTGCAAAGTAGTTAATATAAAACTTTCAATATTTACTAGGGTCTGCATACAGAGTGTATATTTTGTTTCTGGTCCCTGGATTCCAAATCTATTTCAAAGGATTATAGAGTAGGAGGAAGACATTTCTGTATT
This sequence comes from Dipodomys spectabilis, assembly GCF_019054845.1. Classification (NCBI taxonomy): domain Eukaryota; kingdom Metazoa; phylum Chordata; class Mammalia; order Rodentia; family Heteromyidae; genus Dipodomys; species Dipodomys spectabilis. Next base: position 13,341,137 of record NW_024870834.1, on the reverse strand, counting down.
ATAAGTGAATGTACTATAAGTTCACTATCATCTTCTAAAGCTTGAACCAACCATAATTACCAAGAGAAAAATTAGAACAAGTGAAGACAGAATATGTTGTTAAGAAGTAAATTATACATTAGCAGTTATAGCAACTTAAAGGTAGAGACTAAATAACTAGAATCAGTCTCCGGGAAGGGTAGGGGAAACTGAATTTTTAAATTATAATTTGATATTTAAAATACTTGTCAGTATTTGTATGTGTATATGTGTGTGTGTTGGTACTAAGGCTTGGAAACAGGCCTCAAGGTCTTATTCATCTTTGTTGTTCGAGTCTGGAGCACTATCACTTGAGTGATATTTCCACCTATGGCTTTTTGTTGGTTAATTAGAGCTACGAGTCTATTGGATTGGTGTGTCTGGGCTGGCTTCAAAAGATGTTCTGATCTCAGCCTTTAGAGTAGCAATAATTATATGTATGATCCACCAGCTCTTCGCCCTTTTTCCCTCCCACCCATGCCCTGCCAAGTTCCTTTGAGTTTTTATTTGTATCTTTGGAGTTGTAGGAGTAATCTTCATAATCTTCCTCCTTTTGTACATTTCATGATTCTTTGTTGTTTTCAGCAAACTCTCTCTCCAGTGGTATTGTATTATGTCAAGAATAAAGTGCTCTAAATGACGTGACTGTGATTACTGATTGGCAGTTAAGCATTTGAAGTTACCATGGATCAGCTGCCAAGATGTGTCACCTAGTAATTTGTACCTGATGTTGATATTCTTGGAATGTTTTCATGAACAAGTTAGATTTACCACCTTTTTATATACTCTTTTGTTGCTACTTATGTGATGCTGTTTCTAGTGACTTGATAAAAGTAACTAAGGGCTTCAGCGTAAATAAGAAAATTTGGAACTGGATGATAATTTAATTTGTATCTTAGGCTTTCTCCTCCTATCATTAATAGCCTAAAATCTTAAAAATATTGGTCTCTCTGTGTGTGTGTGTGTGTGTGTGTGTGTGTGTGTGTGTGTGTGTGTGTGTGTGTGTGTGTGTGTGTGATTAGATTTATAAACAATGAAAAGATTTTTCTTAGTAGTAGATTTCAGTACTTTGGGGCCCTTGTGTTAGCTTTTTAGGACTCCAATGAAATATGCAATTAACCCATACATTTTGCCATAGGATTTAGATGTCAGGAATCCTGAGGTCTTTCCTACCTCCATATCAATTATCTTCAGTATAGTACTTTTTGTTTCAATAAAAAGACATTTTGGGATGTCATCTTTTTGTGGCATTCATATGATGCCATGACATAATGGCCTTCTTTAGATTGAATAATTATTTTTGGAAATCCAACTATCATTAATTAGCAATAATACTTAAATATGCCATTCAAAGACTACATGTGTGTATACGTATATATGTATATTTCTGATTAGATCTTAATCATGATCTTCAGTTCCAGATAGGAATCAGTACTATTATGAACCCACAATATCTAACATACTAACATACTCAGAGGAGCCAGAAAAACATCCAATCCCAGTAAACTATTGTGATGGTTAATTTTACATATTAATGCCACTTGATTATTAGCTACACATTTTTAAGTGTTTCTGTGAGAAGGATTATATATTTTATTAATATTTGAATCAGTAGACTGAGCTATGCAGATTAGCCTGTCCAATGTGGGTAAGTATCCAACTGGACCCATTAAGGGTCAGAATAGAATCAAAGTCTGAAGAAAGTAGAATCTATTCATTCTGCCAGATTCCTTGAGTTCACTAAAAGATATATTTTATTAAATAGAAAGATGCTATAGTTGTTTTCAAAATACCGGGATCTATTCAAAGGTCAAAATTATGATTGAAGATAATTGAAAGCAAAGTCATAAAAACAGGGAAAGTAGATAAGAGGTCAAATAGTTGGTCCTGCCGGAATAGAATTACCTTGTTTTGGTGTACTTTGTTCATAATGCAGCCCTGAAGCGTTTGCCTACATTGGCTAGTCAGTATTCTGGTGTCTTGGCCATAAGGTTTTCATATTCTTTAGAGGAGCCCAAGCAAGCTCAGGTCTTTGTTTCCTGACATTAACAGACTAAAGAGATCTGAGCGATGTCTGGTCTCTGGAGGGTGTTTATACATATTTTTGGAATGGACATCTTTTCTCTCCAATCTGAACAATGTATTTGAGAGACTGAATGCTTGGCTTCTCATTATGAGACGTGAGCACCCATACCGTCTTTGCTCCCTCCACGGGTTCTGTGGAACCTTTGCATGAACCATGCTTACTAGGAAGAAGTCCCCTGCTTGACAGTGCTTGCTGAAACTTTAGGAAATTTTCTGCTCTCTCTCTCTCACTTTCTCTTCTTCTTCCTCCCCCTCCTCCTCCTCCTCCTCCCCCTCCTCCTCTTCCCCCTCCTCCTCCTCCTCCTCTTCCTCCTCCTCCTCCTTCTTCTTCTTCTTCCTCTTCTTCCCACCTGCCCCCCCCCTCTCTTTCCTATAAAACTCTCCTCTCTCTTTTCCAGATACCTATTAAGCCTATACTTTTCTTTTTTCTTTTTTTAAATCAGAACAGAGAACTTTTAGCAGCTTCTTCTTTCTGAGATATATTGAAGAGTTAGTTGTGAAGAGTCTGGAGAGCTACAGTGAGTTTGAGTGCTTTGTGTCATGAGCTGAAAGAAACATGGAGAAGTATGCAGAAGAGCTTTATTCTCTTAGTGTATTATGCTATGAATGGAGGAAAGAGCTTTTTGAGCCACTGCTCTACTTCCTGCTTTTTTTTTTTCTCCATAGGTATTTTTTGTTGTAAAAATACTGTACAGATGGGTTACAGTTACATGAGTTGGGTAATGAGAACATTTCCTATCAAGTATTGTTACCTGCTTTTTGATGTCTAATTTAAGATAAGAATCTCAGGGAATTTTCTACCTGCACTGGCTTTAAATTGTGATCCTCAGATTTCAGCCTTCTGAGTAGCTAGTATTATAGATATGAGCCACAGAGTCCTGGCTTAAGAGCTTCTTTTAAAAGTAAAAACATTCATATGTATTAATCTTGTTGAGCTCCAAATGAAACACGGACTTGAATTAAAAACTGCATACGAATTATACCAGCATTTTAATGTCTGACTGAAGTAATTCATCTTTTCATCATTAACACCAACATCAGCAGAAACTAGGTCTTTTATTAGTTTCACATTCCAGTGAATGAGCTATGGCATCATTTGGATGTTTATTATAAAGACAAGAAATAAACTTCAATTTTAGCATGGAAAGACTCATTTTATAACAAAGATTATGTGAATATGGTATTTTTAAGTCACCATAGAGCAGGTATATAAAATCTTCTTCACAATCCCAAACATATTTTATCCACTAAAAGCATGGAAGATAGCAGGTGTATACTTGAATTCTTCACATTAGTTAAAATTTTTGTTTCCTATGACTTCAGAAGCCATACGAAAGTGAACGGTATTGATAGAAGTGCTTCTTATATTCTAAACTAGTATATTGTATTTATATCTCATATCAGAATACATTGTTTCAACTTATTTACTTATTTTAAAACATACTGTGATATTGTTTACAGGGTTTCTGCCTTCTGATTTCTAGAGTTGAGTATAAGCACTGTGATTTTTAAGCAAGTTGATAGTATAGAATGACTGTGTGTAGTGTGACAGGAGAAAGAAAGCTATTTGACACCAGAAAAAAAAAATTCACTGAATTGACCTTAGAGTGTCATAATTGAAGGAACGTGGGATTGGGGTTATTGGCAGAAACATTGGAATATCAATGTATCTGAATCTAGAAAAACACATTTATGGCCTGTATCCTAACTAATAAGTTGTACATTGGTAAACTGCCACTCCGGATCAAGTACTTTTCTCATAAAGTATTTTGAATATCACCGATGTCTTACAGGACAACACCGTGATTGGCTAAGAACTGGGGTATTAGCAAAACTGTGTGGTGCTCCTATGATGGATGCTGATCAGTGGGTTGTGGGATACTGAAGAAAAGATACTGAGCATGTGATGAGTTTCAAGCTGGGTTCTTCTTATTTTATTGTAAAGATGCTGTACAGAGGGGCTACAGTTACATGAGTAAGGCAGTGCGTACCTTACTTGTTGAGCATTGTTACCCCTTCCCTTGTTATCCCACGTTGGGTTCTTGATTCAGGTCTGTTCAGCTTTCATGTGGCCTGCAATCAACACAGAGTGATTATTGCAAGTGCCAGTCTTGCTGTAGGCTGATACTCTTTCCCAGCAGAAACTATTATTATTATTATTATTGTTATTATAACATATGCCTTTATTATGTCTCAGCCACTTTAGCTCTGGAAAAACAGGCCATTCGAAGGGGTCTCCTTTTTCCACAGTGTTTCAGGATGAACTAGAAGCCAGACATAAGATCTTTCTAGTAGTAAAAACTTTCTTACATTAACGCTCAAGGGGTAGGATCTAATTAATAAGAATATCCTCAAAACTAAATTATTAATAATGCCTCTCTACGTGATCTCATGCCTGTGCCTTTGAATATGTTTCTTGATATGATTTGTTAAAGCATTTTTGTTGTGAACTACATAATACACACACACCAGAAAAATCAAGCTGGATTAATTATGCCAAAATAAAAGCAAAGTAACATATCAAGCAAAAGAAACTGTACATTTATTTAACCCTGAAAGTTTTCTTATACGATTTCCATTTCTCTTCCTTCCAAAGACAACATTAAATTAATTAATTAATTAATTTTTGTTTGTGTCAGTTGTGGGCCTTGAACACAGGGCCTCTGCACAGCACTGTCCCTTTGCCTTTTTGCTCAAGGCTTGTTCTAATACTTTGAGCCAAAGCTCTACTTCCAGTTTTTTGTTTTTGACTAACTTTAACAAACAATTTTGTTGTTGTTGTTATTGTTGTTGTTTTGTTGGTTATGAGGCTTGTACTTGGGGCCTGGTATCTGTCCCTGATCTATTGTGTTCAAGGATGGGGCTCTACCACAGCTCCACTTCTAGTTTTTGGGTGATTAATTGAAGGTAAGAGTCTCACAGAGTTTTCTGCCTGAGCTAGCTTTGAACTGTGATCCTCAGATCTCAGCCTCCTGAGTAGCTAGAATTACCAGCATGAGCCACCATCACCCAACAACAAACATTTTTTATAACTAAAAACAATTAACACTACTTTTTTTTTTATGGTTGTGGGGCTTGAACTCTGGGCCTGGACACTGTCCCTCAGCTCTTCAGTTCAAGGCTAATAGTCTACCACTTGATCCACAGCACCACTTCCAGCTTTTTCTGCTTATGTGGTGCTAAGGAATTGAACCCAGGGCCTAATGCTTGTGAGGCAAGTATTCTACTACTGAGCCACCTTCCCAGCCCCAACATTACTTTTGTTAATTGTGATTTGTTTTTATTTTCGCTAAGATTATTTGCCTACCTAAACACATACCTTTAAGCCCCCCCAATTTGGTTTTATTTGTTTCTAAACTTAAATGTCACAATATCTTGCATGTGCTGTTATATTTGGTGTTCCCGAAATCAAATTTGTTTGTTGATAGTTTTGTATGTTTTACTAGTTGGATTTTTATTATCTCAATATTCCCTTGTATGACTCCTCTGATAATTTATATATTTATTTATTTTATTTATGTATTCACTTATTGAATAATCGAAATAAAAGCCAAGGGCAAAGATGAATATGAGAAAATAATTTAGGTCATATATCAAAAATCATAGGTGTCTTACCCACTAAGAGAAAGGTTGCTAAAGGACAGATAAACATTTTTATTACCTCTGTAGTACTTCATGCCCAATTCCACAGTGCTGTACAGTCCTGACATGTGCAGCAGTTGCATTTAAGTAAATATGAATGATTAATTTATTGTTTGCTTGTACTTGCCTATCTCTTAGGAATTTAGCGATTTAGGACTGTACTTTTTCTAGTCTGTGTGATGAAATCTACAGGTTGTTGCATATAAAAATGATTCTGATACCAAGAGTAATGTGAAATCATCATTTTTAGTTTTAAGACTCTATTCATAATGATACTAGGTTTTCAGTATCTTACAATTTTTTTAACCTCACACACTGCTTTTTTTTTCAGGGGTGGTGGTTATTTCCTTCCCTTTTAATGAATTTGTCTTTTCCTTTACTATCCAAATTATTATAATACATTAATAATATATATTCATAATCAAAAGCATGAAAAATATAGAGAAACAATAAATCATATTTCAAGTTATAGGTTGGGCAACATGATAAACTATTAGTCAAAGGATTTTGAGATAAGGAGTTACATTTTGAGATAGATGAATTTTCTAATACAAGTGTAAGGCAGGCAATGAGAAAGTCTGGTGGATAAGATCGCTGGTTTGGATATTGGTAATCACATTCTCAACTAGTGACATGAATAAATCACCTGAGGTCATGGAGCCAGAGTCTCACTGAACCACACAGTCCCCAAAGCCTGTGCAAAATGACAGCCTTGGTCAGATCATCCAGGTCTAAGAAATACCCAATGTGTGGCAGGATTTGATGATGCATAAGTCTTCATGAGTTAATGACATATTAATCCAATTTTCCAGATGGACTATCCCTCTTGTTTGTAGACCTCAATAAAAGTGCAAAGTCTTGGGACCCAGTCGGGTGCTACCTTTTGAGTGTGCCAACTCTCCTCTCTGAAGAATGCACTTTGAAGAGTACACCTTGTTTCCCTTTCATTTGCTTTGCATTTATAAGCCTGTTCCAGCCAAAGTCTCCTCTGTGCTTGTCCTTCCTTGCACTTTTTCATCCTTGACTATGACCTGGACTGGGTACCAGTTCTATAGAAATTTCCATTTTCAGGCCACCAACTATACCTGTAAATTGTGTGGCACTTTGGAAGTATGGGTGTAGAGAGGTAAGTTAATGAGTTGGAGGTGAGCAAATATTATGTTCACTTGACATGGGGTTCAGTTGGGATCATGGGCATATTCTTTTAATTGTGTTATCACACTCACTCCAATCTGTGCCTTCTGTTTCAAAATTCTTCCTTGCACTAAATGAATTTGAGTTGTGTGTATGTTCTCAAAAGATAACTCACATGAATAATCTAAATTAACACTGGTAAGAGTTACGCAATTAGTGAACTCAAATCCAAAATTCCTTGATCAGGCAAAAAATAATGGTGATATCTAATACCTTTTGCATTAACTATCTTCCAGATGCTCTTCGAAGTATTTTGTGTCTAGTAAATTATTTGAACTTCACTACCATACTGTAATATAGATGTTCTATTTTTTGGAGAAAGTTAATTAATTTTCCTGAGGTCACAAAAGTAGTTATTATTTTGAATCAATATAATTCTGGCTCCAGAATCTAATCTCAGTCTGGACACTCTGCTCCTTCCAAGTAGTACTAGCAGAGGTGCCAACAGGTCAATTATCAGTATATTGGCTATTCCAAAGAATAGTCTGAGTCTATGCCACATCACAGATATATTCATGAATATTTTCAGTTAACTGGTGTGCATGTATATATTGCTTTATATGAGAATTGGCTAGAGAAATCATTCAGATATTAAATTAATATCTCCCTTTAATTTGTTAGCTATTATGATTTAGGGCAGAGATTTGACCACAATTCACTTTTTTTCCCAATGTAAAACTTACCGCAAACCTAAATGTTGTATACTTACTGCTTACTAGTATTATTCTATAGTTAGAAAACTTACATTTTTTGCCTCATTTTCCATGAAATAAAAGTATCTTGGTTTCATCTTTACTTCACTGTGACCAGTTTAACCAAATGGAACCTTCTTTATAACTTTTTTTTTTTTTTTTGGTCGGTTGTTGGGCTTGAACTCTGGCCTGGGTGCTTTCCCTGCACTCTTCAGCTCAAGGCGAGCACCCTACTTCTTGAGACACAGCAGCACCACTTCTGGTTTTCTAGTGCTTTATTGGAGATAAGAGCCTCACAGAGGAGTTTCCTGCCCAAGCTGGCTTTGAACCATGATCCACAGATCTCAGCCTCCTGAGTAGCTAGGCTACAGGTGTGAACCACTGGTACATGGCAACTTCGTTGTTTTTGATATGATCATAGTCAAAGATATTTTGAGATATGCAAATAGCAGAAATGATAGGTCAACCAAATTATGATGAGTATATTCTGTGGAACTAATAACTTTATAGCAGGTATCTGGGTTCAAGCCCCACCATGTTTTTAGGAACAAGACTATTTGAGATTTATATAAAAAAAATGGTTATTACTCTGCTGCCCTATTTACAAATTATGAAGGCAGTAATGTAAGAAATTGCAATGCTTCCTAGAACTATTAAAAGTAAGTAGTTAACATTATATAGTTCAGGCCACTTTTCATGGGGTATGGCTAATATATATTCTAATTACAGTATTAAATTAATAATATAATTTCTTGAGTTGTAAAATATACCTCAGATATATCCAGATATATCAGATATAGCCATCCATACATAAGTACATATATGCACAAACACATTATAACAATTATTATGAATGAGAGATCATTATACTGTAGAGGATATAAGACAATCAGGATTAGACCAAGGATGAAGGTGAGAGATTTTCAAGGACATATTGAAAATAAGAGTGATTGGATTGGGTGTAGTGGAGGGGCAGAGTGCTCACCTAGCTTGCCAGAGGCTCTTGGTTAGATTCTCTCTGGGAAGCCTGGGGGAGGAGGGGAGGAATGATTGCAGAATGCATACTAATGTGTCACTGTAGGGGGCATGGCACCGACTAAGTTCCCATGGTGAAGGAACTAGGGCCTATTTCAGAAAATGGAAAGAATTTCAGCAGGGATTGAATTCAAAGAGGAACTAGCAAAACTAATAATAGATAGTTCAGGGTCACATGGACCATGGTTTTAAAAAAATAAAGATGCTTATTTCATTAGCAAAGAACTATCCAGAAGTACGTGGCTAATCAACCATGTCCATAATCATCATAAACAGATTATGCTTACCGGCTATTTCTATTACAATTTATCAGTGATATTAGGCCAATACTCACAGGTCAGATTGCTGCACTTTCTCTGAGGGCTTCAAGGTCCTTTTCTTTGTTTGTTCTTCCCTACTGTGAATTCAATTGTATCACTCTCCCTCAATCATATAGCAAAAGTCCCAGTGGCATAAATTATGACTATACTGGAATTGCAACTTCTAAAGAGATAATCAAGTGAAATTAGGTGGTAGACCCTAATCCAATTACCCTGGTGCTTTATGTAAGATGAGCATACAAAGAGACATACAGGTATACACCTACAAAAAAGATTCATTTGGGGACACAGTGTGGAGAGGGCCACCACTAAGCCAGAAAGAAGGGACCTCATAGACCAACCTCAGAAGCTTCTATTTCCTAAAATGGGAGAATTTACTCTTTGTTGTTAAATACCATTTGGTCTGTGATATTTTCATTATGATTCACTTGCAAGACATCTCATCTACTTTTTCCTTCTCTGTGTTTCAATTTTAAATCTATAATCCTGTAATGGTGTTTTATCATAGCAGCTCATTTAATTTGGGAAAATGGTGTATTAGTTTTAGGGGCACTCTTAGCACTCCATTTCTTAGAAGGTGTTTCTCAAAGATAAAATAAATTGATTTAGGAAACTAAGCAGTAAGGTGGGATCAGGTTTTGTGGTTTTTTTACTCTGGCAAAGTTCCTACTGAAGCTGGGGAGGTTATACAGGCTCAAATAATCATTGCACATGCACAGCCCTACTGTTGGTGCGCTGGGATAGTTTTTAATAATTCCTAACATGTTTCCTTCAATAATTAATGCTTCGGTAGTTTTAAATGTTTCAGTACAAAAAACAGAACACCCCAAAGAAACAAAACATGCAGTCAGATCTCAACGTCATTACACAAATAGATGTTTTGCAATAATTTGCATGGAATTAATTCCATCCCAGGGTTCTGTTAAAAAAAAATTAGAAACCACTTAAAGGCGGAGCTCTGGTAGTTTATGTGTCTCAAGACTCCCTCTCTGGAATCATTGCAAATCTTTGCAGTCTATTTTGTATTCCACACATACTTTGTCTCTTGATGGCTCTGATCGTTCTTAATTGCATTTCTCATAGCCAGTCTCAGCAGGATGTTTCTTTCATCTAACAACTAGTACTGATATGCCATCCTGGCTAACACAACTAGTCTCAGTTTAATTATTAATACTGTAATTCCTTTCCAGAAAACATTAAAGAAAACATGAAAGCACATTGCTTGAATAATTACTAGAGGTTTTTCTTTCTTTCTTTCTTTCTTTTTATGGAAAGACTTAAAAATTATTTGTGTATTTATTTTTAACTTCTGGTGTCCAGAGTGGAGTTAGTCATAGTCCTACATCCTTACTTTCTGGAACACTATTGATCTACTAAAGGACCTCTGCATTTTATTCATTCGTATCATTACTTTTTTTATTCCTTTCTGTCATTCTTATTTTTCTTGTCTCTTAGGCAATATTCCAAATGTGATTTTTGAAAAATTCTTGTATTTCATTTGGTTCTCATAAAATATGTACATATATTTTTGATTTGTAAAATTGGTATGCAAATTGGGTATGTCTTTTTCTTCAGCACTAAGTCTCTAAGAACTCTTTCTCTTTTTAAAAAAAGAATATGGATAAAATAAGCTTTTACTCTTAATTTGGAGGGAAAAAAAAACTCTCACAAACAACAAAGCTTCAATGCTTTGTTAAACTTAGTTTCCCCAAACTCTAGCCTCTAATTAAGCATACAGTGCCATACCTCAGGCACACATTTCATATGGAGCACTGTTCCCTAGAGACTATTGAAATACTCACTGAGGAGAACAAATATATTTCTGATTAGGATTGAAATATGATAATAAGATGATGCTGGCTGTCCAACAGAACTCTTGATTCCTTCCTTTACACACCATGGAATGGATCTGACAGTATATGTCTTTAGTGGAGGTGGAGCTAAAACACAGCTGAGATTTAGCTTATGGCCTCATCAGCAGATAAACAGTGTCTGTGCAACAGAATGTGTGGATAGGAAGCAAAGTGAGAAGTAGCAATATACATGCATGACTGCTTCTAAGCGTCAGGAGATCCAGGAAACGGGAAACTGAACACGGAACTCCTATCTTGAACCTTAGGTACATGTTAGGAAAGAAAGAAGTGGTTAATGGTATAGGTGATATATTTTTGGCTGTGCAGATGAAATTAGCTCATTTATATGACATCTGTCTGCTGATAATATAATAATATTTATGTAAGCTTCTGGTATTTCATTTATGTAATTTTCTGTTATTAATGCAATTTGATGATAAGATTGCTGGTGGTGATATCAGATATTGCAAAATAACCTCGAACCGAAAAAAGTAGAAATAAAAAGTGTGATGAATGTAAATGTCCCAGTAACAGTTATTACCCATGGTCAAGGGTTTGGGCTTGTGCATATAACTAAGGGGGTTAGAATACTATTGTTTTCCTAATTCATTTACATTCTTAATAAAACTATAAACCCCTACTAAGACTACTAAACCCCTATAAAACTACTAAAACCCCTTCCGTTAAAGTAAATTTGGCATATCTTTAATTAAAGGTCATATGCAAAAATCTGAAGTTTTATATTAATTTTTATAAAATTTACATTTGAAGGAAGTGAAATATTTTGGGCAGGAAGAAAGGTATTTGAAAACACTGCATGAGCTGAAGTAACTTTGGAAAGTCAGTCCAATGCTAAAGGCAGAAAAATTGAACACTTTTTGGAAAATGTTTAATAACCACGCAGAAACACCACTGACAGATTGCAACTGGTAACTTTGCAGTGAACCAAACTCTTCTCACCTTTGCAGGCTCTCGTAGAAAGATCTGCAATATTGAGATATTGTGCAATTGTCTGGATGTGAGTCAGTACTGGGCTTATAATTATGGCTGTGGGCAAGTTTAGGCTCTCAGTTGATTGGATTATGTTAACATGGAAATACATGTAATGCTGTTACCCTTTTAGTTTTATTTACCAGACTAACATTAGGTATTTTATATTAGTTTATAGTAAAGATAGGGCAGAGTTAGAGGGATACTAGTGTTGGGTGTAGAGAATGCTAGAGGCATATAAAAAAGGGGCAAGCAACATCATGAAACAAGGAGGATCTTTGTTGGAGTTCATTGTTCATCACTGAGAAGGTATTGGCCTACCAATTGGAAAAGAATCCAATAACACTAGGATTAAATCAGTGATGGTTACAAGGACTTTATCCCTCATTCATGTAGTTTAGCACCCTGGGGTGATATAGCACCAAGGACATGATACTAGGAGCAATGATGAGTGTTCTTATCCCTTACTTTTTACTAGTATCTATATCTTTTAAGCAAAAATAAATTTTCATTTAGCAATATAAGTCCTGTCAATTGTGTCTAGTAATTTCCATCATAGCTCATTGTCAGTAATAAGCAGTTTCTTTCCATAATATTGAATGTCATCAGCCACTTTTCTATACTAACTCCAGAGTTTATCTGCTATTTTCTATGTTAAGTAAATAGACATTAATTGACTTGTCCTGGTGCTACCATTTGAAAGATTGGGTAGGTGATATAGTCATAGACTGAAACCTAATCACCAAGGTGGTAATTAGGGCTCTGCTGTGAGAATGTAATTAATGCTCCAAGAATGAGGCTACCGAGAGCTTTCTTTTACCTCTCAGTACTTAAGGGTACTGTAGAAAGCACAGACTTAGAAACAAAGATCAGTCCAAAACAAAGATCAGTCCCTCACCACACACCAAATCTGACAGCACCTTGATCTTGGCTTCCCAGTCTCCAAAGCCAGGAGCAATACAATTTGCTGTTTGTAAATAACCCAGGCTCAGGAATTGCGTGAAGCCAAGATGGACTAGGACTTCTAGCCATTCTACTTTGTTTCCTTTGTTTTTATCCTAAGGCAGATCTGAGTACCAAAGGATCACTGGGGCAAATGTATTCTTTGATTTTGAAAACCAAGGAAAATTTCCCAGAAAAAAAAGGTGACTCGGGAAAGATAGAAACCAAAAGGATAAACTGAGCCATCTTTTCTCTTTTAGGAATAGTATTACAAATGTGTGGTAATTGTGTTTAAGTTAAAGAATAGGGCATAAAGTTTAGCACATGCAAAAGAAGAGGGAGTCAGGCATTGTGCCTGGAAGATCTAATAGATAAAGCAGATGAATTCACAAATGACTACAAAATATTGAAATATTTAAGCAGGGGATAGAACAGAAACTCAATGACTCTGAGGTAAGCAGACTGGTGGGGTAAGGTGATGGTGTTAAGGGAACAGAAGAGACAAACTTGTTGTGAGATTATTTGTCCTCCTAACATTGTATTCCACTGTATTTAATTATTATGAAAGCAAGTTATAGGTAGAAAAATACTTTTAATCGATTCTTGGTCCTTCATTTGTGCATGGGAATGACAGCATGTGATAATTTGGGAATTAACTATGCAAGAGTTAGAGTGCCAAGCCATGCTATATAAACACCAAATTCGGAAAACATTTCTTTATTAATTGTACAAAGAAGTTTTACAGTGCATTGTACACACTCATGCATTTTACTTTCATCAGATGGATATTCTCCATTGCTCTTACTCGCTTTTGTATTTCTCCTGGCTCTCCAACTATTTTTTAACAGCTTTTAGATCATTTCTATAAGCTACCTTCATCTATTTTGGTATGACTGAACTCTCATCATTCAATTTTCTTAACACCATTCCCATCATTACTGCAAATAGGTCAAAATTTGCAATTTTATTATATATACATATGCATGCATGTACAGATGCATATATGCACACATATATCCATGTGTGCACACATATATGTATTTATGTGCAGTATACACATATGCACAAATATGTTTGTATATATGCAATACGCATGTATGTGTGCACAAATGTATATACATATGTTTACACATGTGTGTTTATGTCTAGATCCCACATATGGGAGTAAATCTGTGCTCTGTGTTTGTCTGAGCCCGCCTCATTTTACTTAACCTGATGGTCTCCATTTCCATCCACTTCCAGCAAATGACATGACTTCATTCTTCTTTATAAATGAATAATACTCCATTGTTCATAGGCACTACTTTTTTAGCAACAAACATGGTTGTGCATTTTCATTATGTATTGATGTACATTTTTCAAATATATGCCCCAAACTAGTATTACTATATTATCAAAATTACCAATTAATAAATGAGCAAGTGGATGGAATAAACAATTCTTGAAGGATGAATCCCAAATGACCAATATATAGAAATGTTCAACCTCCCTAACCATAAGGAAAATACAAATGTAAAGGATATTGTGATTTTATCTTAACTTCAATCAAAATGACTACCCACAAGTAAATAATAAGTACAAGTGAGGAGATGTGTATGGGGGGGTGGTCCTTATAAACTATTGGTAGGAATATAAATTAGTACAAGCATTATGGAAGTCGGTATGGAGATCCTAACGAAGTACTGTAGTCTTTCAGCACTTTCCTGGCTCTGGACTGGGTGCCCAGATCACTCTTGAGTAAAACAAACTGAAACTCACCTCGGCTATGTATGCCCTGTCCTCTCATTCTTCTGTGCACACCGGCTCTCTGTATCCCAATCTTGCAGTGCTGTTGCTATTTTGTGAGATTTAAGAGCCAAGGAGGACCTCATCATGGATTCAGGAGGGCTAATCACTGGGACAGACTCTTAAGGCCATCTGTTCAGTAGTTCAGCCTCAAAACAGATTTGTTTTTCTGCATCATTCAGAAGCTTGGAGAGGTTACTCTCCCACTCCTGCATTCCTGACGTTATGACTCAATCACTCCTTCCATATGTTCTATTAATTTACTCCTTAGCCATTTCTCTGATTTAATGTAAAAGTATGAAAGTACTTGTACTAGTACTTTTGGTCTTCCATTCTGTTTCTGTAATAACTACAGGGAAAGTCAAACCTTTTTCTTCTTTGCAGATATTTAATTGTGTTAAAAATTACTTCATAATTATTTATGCAAATCTACTATTTTACTAGTTAAATTTATCCTCCTAACTTTCTTTTCCTTTGTATTTCTCAGTGCTTGATTTCTGTGTGAATAAATACATAGGGCTTTAGAACTTCTACTATTAACTTTTCTTTCTTTTGTATTTCATGCAATATTTTAGTTTTATGAGTCTCTTGGAGTGGAGCTTTATGTTCCAGTTATTTTTCTGACTACCCTAGAGTAGAAGAAAAGGGCTTGATTCATTGTCATGGAATCTGTAATTCTATTATTGTGACCGAAGATAAGTTTCGGCCAGCACATCATTCTATTGCTGCATATTGAACTAAAATCCATCAACTTTTCTGTCTTTCCCTTATAATCTATTTTATCACAGCTCTTTCTCTCCGTCCAAAAGTAATCAGAAGACAGTGGTTTGTTCTAACTATATTTGAAAACTCTTCTAAAATTTATGAATTCCCTAGAGATAGATGCACTATTGATTTATGCAATTGTTACATAACTAATTCCATTACCACCTCCCCAAGTTAACTGTACCAAAGTCTACTATTTACTTATTGCCACTGAAAGATGTGGAAGGTCTTTCTTCACAGAGGATAAGTGTCATGTCTAAATTGAAGGGTCTACTTAGGTAGAAATACTGCCCCTGAGTTAAAGAACATTTAGCTTAATTTGTCTTTTGTTCAGCAGAAATTCATGGTCACTGGAGATTAATAGTGTATTTTGCAATTTACTTGACTTCATTCTTACCTGGTCTGACATCCCTGTTGGGCTCCCTGGTAGAGACCGAAAGAAAGCCACTCCATTAAGCAATCCTGCTGTGATGTTTCTGATATTTTAGAAGTTAAATACATTTCTGCAATATACATCCACAGGTTCGGGGAGAATATTTATAGATCTGTAGTAAGCTGGTCAACAACAGAAACAAATTTCTACCAGTGTACTATCGACTTCAATTATGTTTTTAATCGCATCTTCCATCATTAGAACTGTAACCTGCCACAGTTGTGCTCTTTAGTTAATGGCCTAATTTTTTTTGCAGGGCTTTTAAAATAACTTCTAAAATTATATGAGGTAAAGATAAGATTAAAGAATGTTGGATTGAACAATGAAAAACTTGCCCAGCAACCAAGGACTTTTGAACACTAAATTAATAAGATAAAGAATTTCGGAAACCAGGGAGATTGTGTGTGTGGTATTCTGACGGGGTTAAATTTTATAATTAAAGGTTACATACCATAACTTCTATATTTAAGAACACACTTCATTCAAGAAATGACACTCAGCACTTTCATTATGCCTGTAATACAGCACAAGCCTGCCAAGTCTCAAATACTTAAGTTGAAGCTTGCTCAGAGATGATGAGCTTAATAGCAAAGAATATGAACAGTATATATATATGTATGCATATATACACATGTATATGTACATACATATATACACACTTACACACTGTAATCTAACTGTAATCTATCATATGACTGAAGATAAGACAATTGATTTTGAGTTTCAAAATCTGTGCAGTGTGTCCCTGTGTGAATAGTACAGCATTCTCTTTGGCTCTATTGTTATCTGTATTGCCTTACTAGAATGAGAACAGAGGTTCCACTTTCAGCCAGAGTCATGCTGTGTGTCTGTTTCTCTCTTCTCCCTTCTTACCATATGACAAGTAAATTCTGAGTAGAATTTGTTCTTCAGCTCTAGTCGTAGACTAAATTGGGTGTGGAAGAAACCATTGTGGACTCATGTTGGATAAGGATGTAAGAAACTAACAATTATTGTTATAAACCACAGCACATTCACCACTTTCAAACAACCAGCACTCAATCCTCAGAATATACCACAACAAGACCACACTGGTGTATAGTAAGCAATCAATGCATAATTGCTAATTGCAAATCATGTCTACTACAGCCATTTCCCAAATAAGCATTTAGTATTATCCCAGCAGAAGATAATGATTATTTATAGGAGCTAATATATGTCTTGATTCCTAAAAAGTGAGCTTAAAACACATTTTTGGAAAATAAGGGTGACATGATCAAATTAGCACCTAAATATTAAAACTATAATACAATTAAAATTATTCAGTCAGGGCTGGGAGTGTGGCTCAGTAGTAGCGTGCTTGCCTTGCATGCATGAGGCCCTGGGTTTGTTTCCTTAGCACCACATAAGCAGAAAAAGCCGAAGTGGCGCTGTGGCTCAAGTGGTAGAGCACTAGTCTTGAGCTGAAGAGCTGAGGGGCAGTGCCCAGGCCCAGAGTTCAGGCCCCATACCCGACAAAAAAATAAATAAAAAATTATTCAGTCTTTGTATCTTAATCATAGCAAAGGATTACTGACAGTCTACTCATGGAACCAGATCTCACTTGAAGTTTTGGGGGAGAATGGACCCGGTAATAATTGGATTTTTGTAGTTTTGAATACCAAATAGGCAAAAATATTAAGGGGGAGTTTTAAGTAATTAGGATTCTGGCTTTGGAGAGTTCAACTGAGTCTACAGTGGGTCAGTCCTATGTTGGTTCACTATTAAAAATTTCTTCAGGCAGTGTTAATATTGTAAATTTTAATGCATGCTTTAAGGAATATTTGGAATACTTACTGCAAAGAGGTGCTAGTAAGTGCATTTGGGCCATTTAATGGTTTGCAGATATATCAGAAGTTTGAGTACTCTGTGATTTGGTAAACAATTTGCTGGTATACATTATTGTTCTTTAATTCCATATTATGTCATTAAAAACAACTAAAATGTACTTATTCTTTGTCTTTTGTTGGTCCTTGGGTTTGAACTAAGGGCCTGGATCCTGTCACTGAGCTTCTTTTTCTCAAGGCTAGTACTTTACTACTTGAGCCACAGCTCCACTTTTAGATATGCTTTGGTAATTCAGGCTTTGAATTGCGATCCTCAGATCTCAGCCTCTTGGGTGGTATGATCCACCATTACCCAACTTGCTATTTCTTTTAAAAGGGATTTTACAACAATAGTATAATTGTGGGCCAGTGACTCACACTTGTGATCCCAGCTTCTAAGGAGGCTGAGATCCAGAAGATGGTTGTTTAAAACAATCCCACTTGGGAAAATCTGAGATACTCCATTTTCAAAAGCTAACAATGAGTAAGTAACTAACATGTAAAAAGCTGGGCTACAGCTGTGGCTCAAGTAATAAATTGCCACCTGAGCAAACAAACCAAGCAGGCTTGAGGAACTGAGTGGAAGTCTTGGTAATGGCAAGCACATGAATGTAAGTATGTGTGTGTATGTGTGTGTGTGTGTCTTTCTGTTTGTGTGAGATAAAAACAGCCCCAGAAAAGATGCCTAACAAACTGAATGAATAGGGTTTTATAGTATATAGTTTGAAGTTCTCAGAATGGTATTCATTTGATAGTAAAATAAGGAAGTCGGACAGTGCCTATCTTTTTACCCCTCTACATACCCTGTAGCAACTGAAGGTTTTGGTTTATGTATTTTATCTATTGAAATTAATCTACCCTCTCTGCATAGACATGACTTAATACTACAGTTAACATACACAAATGTGTGTGTGTGCACATGTGTGTGTTGATGCCCATATTTTCTCTAAGCTACACTAACTTGAAGAGAGAACTGAGGATCAATGGACCCTAACAATGGCAAGCCCACTTTCTGACATGAGTTCCAGATTGGAAACCTGGGTCTCTCAATGCAAGCAAATTATCTCATGACTCCTGGAGCTGCTTGTCAGTCGATCTGTACAGTTCTGCACAATGACTGTGTTTTCTGGGGGTAATGGAAGGCCATGTCCTCTCCCCATTGTGTTGAGATCTGCTGTGAGGTAGCACAAGGAAAATATTCTAGGTTCTTGTCTCCTTCACTGTCTTGAGAAGTAGCAGTTTATTTTATTTCACCTTTACATTCATTATAGTCTTGTACCAAAACCGAGCTGATAACAAATAAACAATCCTAGGGGCAAGGCAATGGTGGGATGAGGTTGGGGAGATGGAAGTGGGTGGCATGAGAGAAACTAGAAAACAATTTATAGGATTCTGTGCTCTTTTTGTTGCTAATTTCTCTTGTACTGAACTCAAACTTTATTACTCGTGGTAGATGAATCTCACTTTTACATATTGCTTGGTAGAGATAATAGGGCTAGGGGAGAGAGATAGAGAGAGAAAGAGAGAGAGAGAGAGATTGTTTGTAATATTAAGGTATGACCCCAGGACTTTGCAATTTCTAGGCAAGCACCACTCTTCTTGAGAAAAATTACCAGCCCTCTTTGCTTTTATCTTTTAAGCAGAGTTTTAGTGCTTTTGTCCAAGGCTGGCATCTGACCTTGATCCTTCTACTGATACCTCCAGAGTAGCTGAGATACAATATGAGCCACCATACTTGGCTCCAGGAGATAATATTATGGGGTAGAGACCATTTCCTCTGAATAATTAAGAGTTTTAATCCTCAGGAGCGGTGATCAGCTTTATCATATTGAATTAACTTTTCATTCATTTATTCATGAAATAATTCTAATATACTTATTAAATCATTTCCATGTGCCAGATACCCTGTAGGGGGCTGAGAATAAAGTGGTGAATAATCACAGTTTCCAGACTTGAAAGAGTTTACAGTGATGAATCACTACATTCTCTTGGACATTAAGTTCTCAACAC
The DNA here is from genome assembly GCF_019054845.1 of Dipodomys spectabilis. NCBI lineage: Eukaryota > Metazoa > Chordata > Mammalia > Rodentia > Heteromyidae > Dipodomys > Dipodomys spectabilis. Next base: position 13,321,529 of record NW_024870834.1, on the reverse strand, counting down.
TCCTTGCATATATGAAATCATTTCATATTCAGAACAGGTGTTATTTATTTAGCTCTTTTGTTGATTATTTTTTATTCTTTTGAGGCAAAGTTTTGCCAAGAAGACCAAACTAGACTTGAACTCTTCTCATGATACTCCTACCTAGGACTCTAAAATGCTGGCATTATAGGCACATTCAGTTTTATTAAGTTCTCCTAAATCCTAAGTACAAGTCTGTTACAATCATTGTCATATCTAAATCTATTTGTTTATATATGTAAATACACATATTTACATACATAAATATACATGTGTAAATTTTACAAATATGTATATATTTATGTCTCAAGGAAATACTTGCAGACTAATTAATAGCTTTAGAGATAAGAAAACCAAAGATATAAATGTTTAAGTAAACAGTCTTATAGTTACTAGAGATAGAGGAAAGGAAATGTGGTATTAAAAAGGCAGGGGACTTGATTTGATGTGCATGTATTCTGGGTTGTAAAAACCTCAGTTTTCACTGACTCTGAATTACAAATGGGGGCCTCTGTCCTTTTAGCAACATCTTAATAGTCATCAATTTACATGTATTTACAAACTTCTTAATATATTTACAAATTTAAATATAAAAACTTAGACTGAGAAAATGAAAGTAATGAAATTGCTAATAAAATCTTAGTAAAATAGAGAAATGGTCAATATACGTCAACTAAAAACTCTCTGTGCTTGAAATTAACCATACTCGAGATAAAAATGTTAAACAAGAACACACATTTGGAAACTTTCTAGTTCTTCATATTTGGAATTTAAAAAAAAAAAAGGAAAAGATCCTGGCTTGCTTGCTACTCTGTTTTAGTAGTAGCTTTTAGTAAACAAAGTCGTAATTATTCCTTCCTTCCTTCCTTCCTTCCTTCCTTCCCTCCTTCCTTCCCTCCTTCCTTCCCTCCTTCCTTTCTTCCTTTCTTTTTTCTTCTTTTGTCTCTCCTTCCTTCCTTCCCCTCCTTCTTTTTTCTTCTTTCCCTTCATCTGTCCCTGCCTGTTCCTTCCATCTTCAGACACTCTGTTTTTCTTACTAGTATTCAATCCTTTCATTTAATCTTGTAGTGTATGTTAATTGTTCAAATGGATTTTATTGGCACACTTGTATATACAGGAAATTGGCCCCCTCGTTTACTTTCACTGCCTCACTTGTCTATCCTCTATCATTCAAACAGCTTCAATGAGTTTCCCTATTTTTAATTTAAATTTTATTCTTAAGGTGACATAGATAAGAGTTCAGTTACATAAGTAAGGTAATGAGTACATTTCTTTTGGAACAGTGTTACCCCTTCCCTCATTTTCAACCAGTTTTTCCCCTCCTGACCCCTTCTCCCACCCAAACTGTATAGTTCATTTCCAACTTAGTGTCTAGTGAATATCACTTCTGAATTGGTTCACCCTTTGTCTCACCATTTCTGTGATTCCCTTCCCCTCCCCAAATCAAATAAACTTATTTACAAGATAAAGGGTACAGAAAGCAAAAACAGTGACAAAAGGGAATAAACAGAAGAAAAAAAAAACCTGAAAAACAGAATAAAAAAAACTCTTGTTTGCATTTCTTGTAGTTCATTTCAATAAGCATCATTTTATATGGTCATATGCACATATGGATTGAGCCCTTGAGGTCCTCTCCTAAGAATATCCTCCTTTCTTCTCACTGTGTAAATGTTTCTAGTACTGTTTATTTAATCATGTCTAAGTGTAATTATCATCTTTTACTATCCATTGGATTTACTTGTAGCTAGTTTCCTTTTGCTATTCTAAGACATCTTACTGGATATTCTGAGAAGCCATGATAAGAGGTAATGTTTTGTCCTGGTCTTCAATGTGATTGCAATCAGATGCAGTTATTTTCATTCTTTTCAACTATGGCTTCTGATAAGAATTGCTTATGTATCACTTTTCAGTATGTGAAATGCCATCTTTTTGTTTCTCTTCATCCCAAGAGAAGAATTGGATATTGCAGATTTGTCTTTCCTATGTTAACAGACTCTTATGTTCTAGTTTACTCTTTCTTTTACTACCCTAAGCTTCATATCCTAATTAATGATCTTCTAACTAATGGATTTAAAATGAGTTGGCTTAAGAGGGGAGATTTGTATGGGGCTATAATGAATTTTAGATTGGAAGGGATAAATGTACACACATAAAAACAGTACAACACAAAAAGTGTTGAAATCTGACTTGGATGTTAGATTTTTCAGAGGAAAAAACATTTCATGAGTGACTGACAAAAATCAAGGTAAGAATGAAATGCAGGTAAGGGAACATATATTTCATGTAGATATAAATAAGCTGGTAGTGGGGTTCTGGTGGCTCACACCTGTCCTTGCTACTCAGGAGACTGAGATCTGAGGATCATGGTTCAAAGCTAGCCTAGGCAGGAAGTCCTTGAGCATCTTATCTCTAATTAACTATCAGAAAATTAAGAAGTAGCGCTGTGGCTCAAAGTGGTATAGCTTAAGAGCTCAGGTACAGTGCCTAAGCCCCAGAGTTAAAGCCCCAAGACCAGCAAAAAAAAAAGAAAAAAAAAAAAAAGGAGCCATTAATTTAATTGTAATATTAAGTAGAGCACATACTATAAATAATAAAAAAAAACACAGACTGGATAATATATGTGGGAAGCAGCAATGTGAAAGGTAGAAGTATATAATTTTGTATTTATCCTATATGTATTGGACATCATTGAATGTCGCTACCGCCTCGACCACCAAGGAAGACGCGACACGGAGCTCTTCTCTCTGCAGTTTATTCAGGACCTTTGAACAATCTTCTGACCCCAACCCCGGGGAGAATTCCCCACAGCCTTAAGTACCCGCTGGGTAGCCAACCACGTGGGAAACCACCAATAGGCTCAGGTGCGCTGAAGCAAGCCAGATTCTTTGCCTTAGCCATATAAGGAGTTGTTTACCACAGAGAGCACTCGCCATCGGGAAGGCGGAGGGCGGAAGCCGGCGCCATCTTCCAGGTGCGGCCTCTCGCAGCTCTCTACAACTGAACATTTTTACAGAGGAAAATGTGATGGTCATATTTGTATTATTAGGAAACTCTTACGTTAAAAGCAGGGATGGTGACCATGAATACTTTGAGAGTAGTCGCCTTTAGGAGACAGATTAAACAGGGTAGAGATAATGAGGACTTACAAGAAGACAATAGTCAGTGTAGGGAAAATAGGTGTAGTGCATATTCAGGAGAGAAATTAAGACATTTTCATTATCTGGGTAATAACAAAGAAGTGACAAGAAACACTACCATATCTTATTTCATGAACAGGCCCTCTTCCTTGAAAAGGAGGACTTAAACACAGGCGAGCCTCCGAGGCTTGAGAGACAGATGGAACTAGAGGGAGAAGAGAGAAAAATAGAAATCTGTTTTTCATATTTAAAAAGAATGTGCATATGTCTATCAGAGAGTTCAATTTCTCAATTCAATTGTTTCACAAAGGAAACTCTCAAGCTTCTGTTATCAAAAGCTGGTGATTTAAGTACAGGCAGGAAGCCAGTAGGGTTTTGTAATTTAAATCCTATTTAATAACCATATGTACTAAATTGTCCTACATACAGAAAATAAGAAACTAGACAAGGAAATGGAAATGAATTACATTTTGATCTGTAATCCTCCAGATGGAAACAGTAATATCAAAATAGAAACAATTTCATGTACTTTCGTTATTCAGTATTTCTACATCTTTCACGTCTCTTTTTTAGGTGGGGTTTGATGGGCTTTCTAGGAAGAAGGCAATTTCATGATCTGAAGAGTAGACAGGAAGTTTGAGGGTTTACATCTTTGTTGTGCTTTAAGATATTGACCACCTAATAAGCAAGGCTTGGACAAGGTCAAAGGGCAAGACATAATGATAACCTGCATCTACATAATAAGTTAATAAAGTCTTAAGAGATGAAGCATTTGCAGTATAACTTCCCAGGTTGAGGAATAGGTAGAGATTTAATAAGTCTAACTTTAAGCTCTGGAGTTGAGTCCCATATCTGCCCTCCTCCCCCATTTTTTGTAGTGGGAACTGCACTGTTTTCCTTTATTTCTGACATTGCCTTAAGGCAGATTCAGGTTACTGTCAAAGTCTGGCTCACTATATGATTAGCAGAGGTGCTCCAAAGTGGCCAAGAATGAAGAGTCTGATGAAATGGAAATCTCTCTGAAGCTATCTATATTCACTGATGAGTGTGTGGAGGTGAGGTAATGAACTGTAGGTAAACATGTGAATTATGACATTTTGGAAGAGGAAAGGACATAAAGATGAATTCCAAGAGAATTGCCAGAAAAGCGAAACATAATTGAGGAGAGAAGATTGATGATCAGAGTAAACCAGAAAGGAAAACTTATGATGCAACCAAGAGGCTTACAAGAGGATTGCACTGGGGATATCCATCCTTTTAGGGAAGGGTTAGTCATTCTTACTTATTTTCTTTATTTGTTATTAAAATTTCTATGAAGACCTGTGCTAATCCATCTGGGAGCAACTTTTGGCATCTGTGGATTGGATGAAATATGATTTGATTGAGAATCTCTATAAGAGATTGACAACCAACATATATTTTGTAACTCAGGGTAGAATTTATGTTCTCAAATTGCATGATTTGAGGAAAGAGTATTAAATGTTACATTCTTCTTCTTTTTTTTAATCGGTTGTGGGGCTTGAACTCTGGGCCTGGGCACTGTCCCTTAGCTCTTCAGCTCAAGGCAAGTGCTCTAGCATTTGAGCCACAGTTTCACTTCCAGTTTTCTGGTGGTTTATTGGAGATAAGAATTTCATGGACTTTCCTGCCTGGGCTGTCTTTGAACCACGATTCTCAGATCTCAGCCTTCTGAGTAGCTAGGATTATAGGTGTGAGCTACTGGCACCCAGCCTTAAATGTTATATTCTTGATTTCATTAACACTTTTTTTTTTTTTTTTGCTGTTAGCCTTTTTAAAAAAATTATTTATTTTTTATTGTGAAAATACCATACAGAGGGATTACAATTACATGGGCAAGGTAATGAGTACGTTTCTTTTTTTTTTTTTAATTGTGAGAATACTGTACAGAGGAGTTAGAATTACATGAGCAAGATAATGAGTACATTTCTTATCAAGCATTGTTGGCTCCTCGTTGTTTCCCCTTCCCATCCCTTCTCCCATACTCCTCTCCTCCCCCACCTGATCCTCCCCCCCCCCCCCCCAACCAAAGTTGTTAAGTTCCTAGAAGTCTACATCTCATTGTTGCAATGGGTCCACCTGTATCCCTAGTTAAACGATTTGGTTTTTTTCCCTTCCCCTCCACAAATTATACCAACATCAAATACAGTGAAAGTATGGGTTATACTGTGGGGGAGGGACATACAAAGCAACATAGAAATCTCTTATAAATATGATAGAAACAATTGCATGAAAGGAAAAAAAAACAATGAGTATGTTTCTTATCAAGCATTGTTGCCTCCTCCTTTGTTTCCCCTTCCCATCCCTTCCCATCTTCCCCCCACCCCACCAAAGTTGTATAGTTCGTTTTTCCACATAACCACTTGTACATCTCGTTGCAATGGGTCCACTTGTATCCCTATTTAAATGCTTTGTTTTTTCCCTTCCCCTCCACAATAGCATGTATTATTGTTTGTTTTGGCCACTAATATGAGGTCTTCAAAAGTAGGAGCATTTGTCATATATCCTTGCATTCTCTGTGAATACTATGGTAGTAGGACCAGAATATGATCTCAATAAGTGTTTGCAGAATAGCTAATGTATATAACCTCCTGACCAGTATGGACAGAGAGTATAAAAATATCATTTTTGGATTTTGCTTGCCTGCCTGCCTGCCTGCTCTCTCTCCTTCCTTCCTTCCTTCCTTCCTTCCTTCCTTCCTTCCTTCCTTCCTTCCTTCCTTCCTTCCTTCCTTCCTTCCTTCCTTCCTTCCTTCCTTCCTTCCTCCCTTCCTCCCTTTCTCCCTTTCTCCCTTTCTCTCTTTCTCTCTTTCTCTCTTTCTCTCTTTCTTTCTTTCTTTCTCTCTCATCCCCCTTTTTTTTGCCGCTGAGTATTGAGACCATGATGTTGTTTATGCTAAGCAGATGCTCTACCACTGAGCTATATCTCAAGTTCTTCATATATATTTCTATAGAGAAGAAAAAAATCATTTTCTATTGACTCTTGCTTTGTCCAGGGTAGTTCAGGGTAGAAGAATTCTGAGTAGTTATAATTTCTCTTGTAAATTATGTTGTATCTGGGGCCTGAATCGGTGTGATTGGAATGCATGAGTAATTGTACCTGCATCAATAAGAGTCTAGAGTGACGTATTACTAGAGAATTGCTAGGCTTTGTGTGAGCTGAGGGGACTAAGAATGAAAGGAAGAGGGAGTTTTCTTCAAAACCTTAAACTTTAAAAAGCTATTTTTCACTTTTTCTAAGAATTTTCTGGGAGGAAACTTTTGGCTTTTCCATTCATATGAGCATTTGGAGTTTTGCTTGTTAGAGTGCTTGGAATTGTATTTTGAAGGTGTTTTTATGTTGCGTTGTTGTCCTATTCACAAAATTTCTTTCATTGGAACCTGAAAGGCACAGAGAAAGGTGTGAACACACTGTAAACTCACAAGACTTAAAACAATCAGAAGGGGAATGCTGTGTGACACCGGATGTCTACATGGCCACAAATGACATGACAACCATTAAAAATAATCAGTGCTATATAACGGCAATACAGAGAAACAAATTTTAAATCAACCATTCATTGGCAATTACAGTGTCACTCACTTGTCCTACATTTTATTAATCAGTTGGTGGTAAATTTGAACATGGTTTAGGAGAGGATTTGAGTTAGGACATGGAGCAGCTGCTAGATTGTTCCTGCATTGGCACTTGCAATTGCTTTTTTTTTTTTTTATAGTGACCTCCAGTTTAAATTTATGTGTCTACTTAAATGTCAAACAAGCTAAGTGGTGCATTTCATTAATGAAAAATTAATGAAAACCTTAGGTTGGCACGAACTACTTGTTTACAATACATATAATTCATTAGGAAGACATCCGTCAAGCAAGGTCTTGGCATGGGTCTAGTGGCATTGTACGTGGCTTTATTTTCTTCCTTCCAGTTAATGAAAGTGCAAGGCTGGGCAAAAGTACACATAAAACAGATTTAATGAGTCTTTGGGGAAGTTTTACCGAATAGGTTACATGAGTCATAAATATCACATGCAAAATCTATTTGGTTCAAATTATTTAGGATTGGAAACAGCTATAATTTCATTTTATAATCAGAAAGTGCCCAAGCATTTAGACCAATAACTTAATTCCAGGCAAAAGTCCCACATTCTTCTTGGAGCCTTGTAATTAATTGGGTTCAATTTTGAACAAATCACTTTAGGATATGAGAACACGGATTCATTTCTCCCTAAATGGAGGTGAAACTATGGACTATATCCCTGGATAATAGATAGGATCGTTTATTTTCAAAATTCTTCAAAGATTATTTATGTGACTGTCTTGATGAATACAGCTTCACTGATCCTGATAGTCTGATTCAACTGTATGATAGAAAATTTCTAAAAATCACTTCAAAGCAAAGCTTTCTTAAATAGAACAGTCACTCACTATATAAATGGCTGAGAGTGTCGATGGTTTCCTCTGTTTCACTGTTTTATAGACTAGCTAATTAGCCTATATTAGTTGAACAAAGTAAATGGTTTCCTTCTGACATTTCCATACATGCATATAAAATACTTTGATTCTTTCACAGTCCCATTAGTTTCCTGCCCCATCTTTTCCATTTCTCTTATATGTCCATGGTAGATTTTTTTTTAATTTTTACTTTTGTATTCTTCTCCCCCACTCCTGTAGATTTCACATATTAGTCAAAACATGCTTTTGTGAGACTGGATTATTTCAATTACCATGATGATCCCTGTCTCTCTCTTACTTTTGCTTCCCAGTGTTTTCAGATCTTTTATTATTTCCAGTGCATAATAGTAAGTACTGGAGGGAAAATAAACCATGAGGACATGCACTTACTCAGCATTGTATTCTCAGCTTATACCACAGGGCCTGTTACACAGAAAGGCCTCCAAAATGTGAGCTTAATAGATGAAAAAAGAACAAAGTAGTCATTCTTTGAGAAATGTCCTCAACAAATCAAGATATTCTGTCCTGATTGCCCCCTACCTGTCTTATTTTCTTAGTAGGATGCCACAACTAATTAATCCAGTCAGTTTTGGGGGAGAATTTCAATGTTATGTCCTTGAGTTGAAATCAACTCCCCCTACTGCTTAAGGAAAGGCTTCGGCTGTCAGAGCAGTATCACCTCACACTAAGGGCATCAGAATGGCAGCCGCCAACCTACATACCACCTGTCATCATCAAAAAGTGATAGTCACCCACAGACTCATTGGAACAACAGAATCTTAGGATATCACCAGATGGAGTAATCTGTCATGCTCATGCTGTAGAGGACAGGATGAAGTGTCTTTATGTGAGTAGAGGGTGCCAAGTGCCACATCATTTCAAAAGAGAGACCAAGGCCTGCCAATCATGGCAATTGTTGTAATGCAAAAAGGTCAGATAGTCTTGTCTTTATGTATCTGAAATGCCAACTTTCTGTCAATGATGAGGTCAGAAATCTGTACCAGATTAAAAGCATTTGTGCCAGGAGCCTCAAAGTTCCAAAAGGTCAGCATCCATGCCAATCAAAAGTGCTAAACAGAATGGAAGTTAAGTTCTGCCTAAACTTAAATAAAAAGCCTTTAATTTTATTTCCGAACCAAATATCTAAGCCCTTTGAAGCTTTATCAAATGGTTTGTAGTATATTGGCACTCTATAAAAACCAGATATAGACATAATAACATATATTCTAAACTAGTACTCTCAAACCTGTGTGTGGATCAGATTGGCTTGTTAGAACAGAGACAGCTAGGTAATACCCCTTAACTTCTCTCTCGATGGGTTTGGGTTCAGTCCCCAAAATATGTTTTTCAAATGATTTCCCAAGTAATGATCAATTAGGGACCAAATTTCAGAAAACATTGCTTTACATAATCACACACAAATACACACACACACACACACACACACACACACAATACTCCCCACATGCAACAGAAATCCTTGCAGTTTCTAGCTTTTATTTTTATTTCATCTTTTTTCCTATTGTTCATCTTGCCTATTGTTGCCTATTTCTTTCAGTAAACAGCATTGCTATATTTCTTTATGGTTAGATGATCTCTCACATCAGGAAAGTCCTAGATGGTTACATACATATGAAAGCATAAACCCATAAACTTAAGCACAAGACAGTTATTTCTATTTTCATTGGCACTTACTGGTATTTATGGTGAGATAATATATGATATTAGTGGTAAAATCTCTGGTCCAAAATAATACCTAGAGCAAAAGGATATACTGGATGAATTATGGATCAATGACCTTTTCAATCAGAAATCAAGTTTTTCTTCTTAAACAATGGACAGACCCATCTACTAGTCATGTTAATTTCATACTAGATGTCTCTTCTGTAATAAAGAAAGAGATACTGCAAACTTAACAGATGTGTAAGGAAATACTTGATCTTTCTCTTCTGAATGAAGTTTACTTATTCCTCTACAGTCTTATTCCATGGTCTCTTCAAATCTAGAATGTAGACTTTATTCTTTTTTATTTTAAATTTAATTGTGATCTACGGAGGGATTACAATTACATAAGGTCAGGTAATGAGTACATTTCTTTTGACCAGTGTCATCTCCTCCCTCATTTTCTCCCAGTTTTTCTCCTCCTGACCCTTCTCCCCATCAAGTTGTATAGTTCATTTCTAACGTAGTGTCTAGTGAGTATCCCTGCTGAATTGGTTCACCTTTTTTTCCCACTGTTTCTGTGCTTCCCATTTCCAGTTGACATTACTGATCAATTACCAAGTTTTAATGTTGATTCTATTTCCCAAATGTATATCCAAAAATGTGCCCATTTCTTTGAGTCTTTTAGTATGTACAGTGAACAATAAACTTCTTTCCACATAATTATTACATAAACCATCTCAATATTCCAAGAACATATTTTAGTCCATGTTTCCTTTAAAAATTATTTTCTATTTTTCCTTTATTATTACTGTATTAATGCACTTTTATTGTAAATGCTTTTAACACTCTGCCTTGGAATTCCATTTCCCTCAAATGTACTTCTTTTAAAGTGTTTTTAGAATTGTTATTAGGAAAAGTGATGTGCAGAAGGGTTACAGTTACAAAAGACAGGTAAAAGTGCATTTCTTTCTTTCCCTCCCTCCTTCCCTCCCTCTCTCCCTCCCTCCCTCCTTCCTCCCTTCCTTCCTTCCTTCCTTTTTCTTTCTCCAGTCTTGGCACTTTTTCTGAGCTTCTTTTGCTCAAGGCTAGCACTCTACCACTTGAGCCACAACAGCACTTCTGGTTTTTTTCTGAGGAATCAAACTCAGGGCTTCTTGCATGTTAGGCAAGCACTCTACCACTAGGCCACACTCCCAGCTCTGCATTTCTTTTTAAGCATTGTCATCCCTTTCCTCATACTCTCCCAGGTTTTCCATCCATCCCATCCACAAAAACTGTATAGTTCATTTTTAACAGAATATTTGGTGAGTATTTCTGCTGCATTTGTTTATCCTTTGTCCCTTCCAAGTGTACTTTTGGTAAAGTGTATGTCTTAGGTTCTTTTTTATGTGCAAATAGGTACACACACACACACACACACACATACACACACACACACACACACACACACACACACACACACACACACACACACACCAAGTCTCTGATAAAGGTCTATGTATTAAAGGCTTAGTCCTCAGGAGATGCTAACGGGAAGTTTTTGACCTTGAGGAGGTAAAGCCTGTGGAAGGTCTTCAGATTATGAGGAGTATGTTCTTGAAGCCTTTGCTTTGTGCCTTGTAAAGAAAGTAGTAGTTTCTGCTATGATGTTCCTGCCATGATACGCTGCCCTTGGCTGAGGTTTAAGTCAGGGCCTCCAATGAGGGCATCTGGACTTGGACTGAAACCTCTGGAATTATCATGTAGCTAAGCCTTTTCTCACTATAGAATTTCAGTGTAATAGCACTAAGTTGACTAATACTGTTTTACTCTCATAAGCAATGTAATCAAGTATTTACATATGTATAAGGAGCATGGATCGCTAATGTTTTCTTGTTTCAAAATTTAGAATAAGTATAAAAATGGGATCATAGTAAGAATTCTGAGAATGGATCCAAGTTCTTTAACAAGCCAGACATAGCCCAAACATCTAGTGCCCACAGCCTTCCTAATCCTAAAGTGATCTCTCTCTGGATCATTTTGATCTAATTATGTTGGCTGTCTGTTTTTCTGAAAAGATTTCAGGCTTTTTGCTTTTCCCCAGGCACCTTCTACATCTGGAATAGGCTTGCCCAACTCTTTCCCTCATAATTCTGATTTGATCATGATGTTTCATTTATATCTTCAGTTCTCAGAAACATGGACTCTATTCCACTGACTCCCATTTCCTCCAAAAATCTGGGAAAGTAACTACTTGCTATGTATTAAGCTCTTAATCACAACTTGTATGGTTATTTTGCAACAAACTCACTACTTTCTCTATCAGATTCTGTAAAGACTCAGACCATTTTAAACAATGCTTAATGACTCAATTACTATTTTGTTGAATGTTATATATAAGCCTGCAATAACCTAGAGAATCTTTAGCCCTTTATCATCCCCAGTAAGTTTATTTTTTTGTGATTCATGGTACAAACAAGTATATATGCTCTTTTCCTCCACATTCTTCATATTGTTTATACATTCATGTATTTGTAAAAAAAATAAAGTAATATGTTACACGGTTTTAAAAGTTCGGAGAAAGATCGTGGCATTGTTGGCTCATGCCTATAATTCTAGTTAAGAGGCTGAGATCTGAAGATTGTGGGCTGAAGGCAGCCCTAGCAGGAACGTCCGTAAAACTTTGATCTCCAATTAACCACTAAAAATCCAGAAGTGGAATTGTGGCTTGTAGGGTGCTAGCCTGGAGTAAAGATGCTCAGGGACAGTGCCCAGACCTTGAGTTCAAGTCTGCGCATGCGCATGTACACACACATGCAGAATGGCCAGGGTGGGTGAGAAGAAATTGTACGTGCGCTAACAATCTTGTGCAATTGTTTCCTTTTTAAATTTTTTCACATGTTTATGTGTGATCTATAAAACTAGGTCATTTTATCTGAATGCTTCAGAGCATCTAACATAACCCATATGCACATTCTACTGGTCAGTTCTCTAATAGTAAACGCTCATATTTCCCACTTACGTTTTCTGTTATGGAATAGCACATGACAGAGGATATTTTTATATATATTTATCCTTCCATATCTTGCTGTACTTTTCCTGAGATATAATTCAAAGTAGGATAGGTAGTTTATAGATTTATTTCAGAAATTTACTGTCAGAAATTGTTATTGGTCTTTAAACCAGGCTCTGGTGGCTCATCCCTGTAATCCTAGCTACTGAGGAGGTTGAGATCCGAGGATCACAGTTCAAAGCCAGCCCGGGCAGGAAAGTCCGTGAGACTCTAATGTCCAATTAACCACCAGAAAACCGGAAGTGGCATTGTAGCTCAAGTGGTAGAACTGAATCGTTCAGGTACAGCGCCCAAGCCCAAGGTTCAAGCTCCATGACCAACAAAAAAAACCCCCAACAAACCAATAATAATAATAATTCTGGTTCTTTCTTCTAAGATTCACATCTTGACTGAACTTCCCAGCTACTTTTGCAGTTAGGAATGGCCAGGCAACTCAACAAAGTCTAAGGAAATGAGTGAGAATAATGGGAGCCTTGGGCATAAAATCTTATATATCACTTCCTGACTGAAACTTTCTGAATGGAAGCACAGTTTTCAGCCCTTGGAAGAGCAATCAAATGAAAGGAACTTAAGGTCCTGAAACATAGTTTATAGGAAAGACAATTGATGGTAAGACTTGCAGTGAGCTATGAATTGAAGGAGAATGACGCCTATCTTCTGGATATGACATTCTGACACATGCTTTCTTTCATCAGTACTTAACATTAATCCAGTGATTATTGTGTTCATATTGAGTTTTCTTTTAATAATTCGATTGCTGTAAATAAGACAGCTATACAAAATTACATTCTCTATTATAAAGAGGATTAGTATTGTATGCAATCTTTTAACCTAGTGCTTCGTAAGTTTTATCTGACTTCATGGTTCTTCAAAACTGGTTTATGAGAGACAAATTTCAATCAAGGTTTTGTTTAATGAATTAATCAGTTGGCACCAGGGATTGAATTTAGGACTTCTTTGGCAAGCACTCTACTACTTGAAATGGGTCCCAATCATTTTTGCTTTTAATTTACTTTTTCTCAAGTCTTTTTGCTTGCACTAAAACTGGACAATCTCAGATAGTAATGCCTGTATCTCTGACTTCCAAATAGATGGATTACAGGTGTGAGCCACATACCCAGCCTAGGTTCAGTACTTTTAGTTTACATATTTTGGATGCTAATTATTAGTTAACTTTATGTATACATAAACATATACAATTTGTTCTGGCATATTTTCTGACTTTTTTCTTCTACAAGTACATCTTAGGTTTATTTGATTTAATGTTTTAAATATGATATGTAGTAGGAAATTAATTTTATTCTTTTATATATAGAACTAATTTGCCCAATAATGTTTACAATGTCATTTTTTATATTGATATGTACTAAGTTCTCATAGACATGAGAATCTGTATGTATTTTTTACATCTTCCTGTTTTATTCATCTATTATTGTTGCATAACTTTTCTTTTTACATGTATGATTTTATTATACAAATTGACACATGATAGAGGCTTAACTTTTTGCTCTTTTTTGAAAAAAACATATATTTTTCCACAAAAGCTTTTTAATCGTTTTTCTCCCCTACGCAATAGATATAATTTTCTTTAGTTATGCTGAATTTTATTAGAAATTTGGAGATATTTAATATCTTTTCAATGTCATTTTCACTATGGCAAAATTTAACTACCTAATTCTGTTTTATAATTTTTATCAATTTAAAATTTCTCTTCCTATAGTCTAAAACAGTATTTATTTATTTATTTAATTTTTATTGTGAAAATACTGTACAGAGGGGTTACAATTACACGGGCAAGATAATGAGTACATTTCTTATCAAGCATTGTAGCCTCCTCCTTTGTTTCCCCTTCCCATCCCTTCCCAGCCTCACCTCGCCCCCTCTTCCAATCCTCCCACCCCCCACCAAAGTTGTAAAGTTCGTTTTCGACATAATGACTTGTACATCTCATTGTTGCAATGGGTCCACCTGTATCCCTATTTAAACAATTAGTTTTTCCCCTTCCCCTCCACAAATTATACCAACATCAAATACAGTGAAAGCAGGGGTTATACTGTGGGGGAGGGACATACAAAGCAACAAAGAAATCATCTTATAAATGTGTTAGAAACAATCGCATGAAAGAAAAAAAAACATTTGAATACATATCTTAGGGTTCATTTCCCTAGCATCACCTTATCTGACCTTTACTGCTTGACTCAGACATATGCTAGATATTGCAAATAAGGGAAACCATGGGACCTATGTTTCTTTGGGCCTGGCTTACTTCACTTAATATAATTTTTCCAAGCCTTTCCATTAATTACTAGATAGATTAAAATATATAAAAGTACTAGTAGTACTTATTACTTTTTTCTGTTTTATTTTAAGTTGATAAATGCAGAGTATCAGAATCGTAATAAGATAGTATATTGATATTATCCTGTGTTCATGCTAATTTTAAATTAGCTTTAGCATTATCCCTCTTGATAGTCTTGTAATTGCAACAGCAATGAAGTCATATGACATTTGGGTACACTTGTGTACAATACTTATGGACAACCAACTCAATGGAGCAGAAGGGCTCACCATACATACTCTGAAATGAGAAGAAGATTGTACACTTGGATCCTAAGTCTAGACTACCTAGGCATTCTATGGCCAAAAGAAGTATACAGTAAAATTGAAAAGCCCCTAAGTCCCTTTGTGTCCATGCTACCTAAAATAATGTTGACTCAGCCTTATTCAAAATCAAGAGAACTCCTATTAATCAGAAGAGCACCTTATGAAAGTTCCAGGGAGGAGTGAACTCTTCTGTGAATATGTACTAGCTACTGCCTATCTCAGAAGTATGAAATACAAAATGGGAGAATACCTATATTTACATCCCCAAAAACTCTTTGTTAAAAATTAAATTTAAATCCCTGTTTAGTGTTCACTGAACATATAGGAAGAAAATTAAGACTGTGAAAATAAGTTTATTTAATCTCCTGAAATACTACTTTTAGTTCTAAAGCACTTCATAACCACAAACAGTAAAGTTTGTACTTTCAGGAACTTGAATTTCCAGATAATCTGTAGAATCTATGGCTTTTTAAAAACAGGAAATTGAGGCTGTCCATTCTCACAATTCTATGGGCAGCAGAGGCCATGGAAATAGATGAATATACTAGTGTTCACTTACTATAGAGATATTTAGAGAACACAGAATCACACACAGGTAATGAGGGTCTGTCTATCTACTTGTTGGCCACAAAATGTCAAATACTTTGGTTTTTAATATGTGAGGTTTTTAATATGTTAGGCTGTTTCTCTTTGATTTCAAGTACTTGGCAAGGATTAATCTAGGGTTCAGCGCAAAATATATAATCTGTTATTTGAGAGATGAAAAACTTAAATGATATTGTATACCTGAGGTTTCACATAAGAAGTTTAATTTTATTTTATCTATTTTCTTATATTTTCTCCAAATAATATCTGTGATAAAATGAAAGATTCTAGATCAATCACAGTCTATTTTTATACTTATTTCTAGCTTCTACTTGGGTATTTTTTAATTTTATCACTGATTTTCCAGTTTGTTTTATTTTACTCATAGTTATTTATATTTATTATTATATTTATATTCCTCTCTTTTCTCTCATTTATTTCCTTATATTTTCTCTGCATCAATAAGTGAGACACACTTTTGCGATGAAATGTGGGTTATAATTGTTTATGCTTTTAACTAAACCCTGTGTGGGAGTGCATACCTCTAATCCAAGCTACTTGGGAGGTAGAAAGACACTGTTTAAATTCAACCCAAGAAAGTGAGCAAGACTTCATTTCGACACTAGAACCCAACCTCAATAGCTAGAGGCATACCTCAAATTGTAGAATACTTGCTTGTTGTACTTAAGGTCCTAGGTTTATTTAAATGAACCTACAAACCCACCGTAAAACAAAAATGAGAATCCCCAAATACCGGTTCTGTTATTTACAATTTTCACTTATAAGAAACTTGACTGAGTTGGATGTTCTATATTCCTAGGTTTGGAGTCTGCTATAGTGAGAGTTGAGAGATGTATCTCTGTTGAGGTCAATGGCTCACTTGACATCATAAATTTGGATGTTTCTCATCTCATTACAGAATGCCAGGATCCTAGGTGCTAAGCATCTGCGTCTCTTGATCCCATTCTTCTAAGAACACACAGAGTTTAACCATATCCCTGAAAATTGTTGCTCAGTTCACTAAGGCCAATCTATAAACTAAAATGCTAACTGGTGAATTAGTGTTGAAACTATGAAAAGCAACCCAATATTCTCTTACAGGAGAAATAGCCAAGTTTTCAACAGAAATGAGAATGAAGAGCAAGACCGTAATCATGAGAAAAGATATCTGCATGATCTGAGAAGCTGTTTAGTTTACAATCTGATGTATCCCTCCTCTGGGTGAGGTATATCTGCCAGGTTGAAATCAGTATTGCTGCCAATGGGTCAGGATGCCCTCTTTTAACTGATAAAAATGAGATATTAACAATAACCTCTTGTGGATGGTTTTTATTTATCTGTACTTTGTAGAATCTATTCATTCTGCTGGAAAAATTTTTTAAGTATACGTGATTGATTTTTCGGCTTAAATTTAGTCATAATCCAATTCAACTTCCAAAGTCCATATTCTTATATTAACTGATATATGACATTCCAAATTTCTTTTATTTCTCACACCTTGATTTACTATGACTTTTTCAATTTCTCTACATCAGTCTGTATGGATTGTACTTCTACAGATGGTACCACCATATCTATTGTAATTCCTACTAAGACAATTTCTTCTGAAGATGAGGTATTCAGTACAAAATGGATTTCATCTTCACAGCATGTTAAGGGGCTAGGCATAATTATTGTTATAAAGTGATGAAACAGTGACTTATAAAAGTCCAAGGCTAAGTAAAAAGTCCAAGGCTAAGTTAAAAAAAAAGTCCAAGCCTAAGTAAAAAGCAACAAGGTTGAATATGGAAGTTAGATATTAGTCTAGATTAATCTAGATCCTAGATCTAAGTAGTACTAAATCAGAGTGGCTTTACTCTTAATTTGTTTTAGTGTTCTTGAGTACCTATTTTTAAAATAAAGTTAGAAAAAATAAGTAGCATCTGAAAATTGCTTTGAAACTTAGATTTTTTTCCCCCCAGGGGAAAAATATCACAAAATAGTGAGCTATTATAATCCACCAGGTTACAATGACCCTGGTGAAATTGCTTGCCATGTTCTATTTGTCATAAATATTCTGTGAGAGTATTTATAGAATATGGTAAGTGTACGTGGAGCTTAGCAGAGCAGAAAGCAACAAAGGCGAGGTGCTTGCTCCAAAGAGACTGGGATCTAATTTAGATGTAGACAAAATGCTAGATACCTATAAAAAGCTTACAGAGACTTGGTTGATGGACTCATAACTCCACTCATGGCACAATAAATCAGGCTGTAACATTCTAAACATCGAATGGGTAACTCAATAGATCAGCAAGACCATGTTCTGGCTATTAAGGCAGCAGCAGGTGGCTTTTACTTTGATATGAATTGAGAAATGACCAAGAAGCCTGGGAAAAGAACATAATATATGTCTGCTTTTATATATGCTACATAACACAGTATCTTGAAAAGGAGAGCCATAAAAGTCACATTCAGAAGGGACTGTATTTTCCTTTAGTTCAGTGAAGCAGTCTCATTCCTGTATCTACAAAAGACTATTGTAAAAGAAATATATTTTTATGGGTTATTTATTTTGATTATGCATTAGCATGGAAGCTAACTAAATATGAGGGATAGTCACTAAATTGCAGTGAAACATATAGAAATGAAGAAGGAGTTTCATGTACCTCTTGAAACCAGGGATTTTTTCCCTTAACTCTAGTCATTGTTGATCACTACCCTTAATATGTACATAAGAACACATACACACATCAAGGAAGGATCCATCCTTACCTTTGAAGTGTTCACGTTTGGTCATCCTGCCTATTACATCCATCCACGTGTTTCCTATGTGATCAGCTGTACTGTACCACAGTGGAAGTGGGCCTGGAGTGGACAGCAATTTTACAGGATCAGATAACTCTAAACTAATGAGAGTACCAAGGAATTTGGTTGTGGCCAATAATTTAATTATTACCATCCAGCCTAACTTTATGGGTAATGAAACTGCTACTTACCTCTTCATCTGTCTAATTTTATGTTTTGCTTTCAGTTGATTCAAAACTTGGAAAGGGAGAGAAAGTATGTGATTAAACTCCAATGCACATAAAAGATGTCTACTAAATAATTGAGCCAGTTAGATGACACATTAAAATTTAATTTTTGGCACCTTTTGTTTTATATGATCAAATGTAGCATTATATGTTACTTCAAATTTTGTTAGACATACTTTTGTATATCACCTTCATAACAACTACTATTTAATTGTTTTAATCATATATTTAATGTGAACACATATTATTATACATTTATAATTACATAGTTTTGCTTATTTTTGGTTCTAAATTGTACATTCAATCACACATATATTATTTGTGGAGATATCCAAAGTTATCCACATATGTATTAGGATCCATTATGTAAGATCATTATTTAGTATTGTCCTATGGAAAATTTTGCTTAAAAATTGAATAATTTGAAGTGTCAGCTTATAAACTATATTAATGGAGTCTGACAGCAAGTATTGTACTACAAACTAGTCTTAGGAATTTGAGTGCTGAAATAGAGATATAATATTAAAAACTCAATAAAAAACCATATAATAAATGGAGAATACTAATTTTTAAAAATAATTTTGAAGCCTCTAAAAATTAGAATCTATGGATACAACAGCACACAAAACTACTCATAAAAATCTACTCAATCTTGGTTTGCTACAAGAATAATTTTTAGGCCATCAGTTCTATTTTCCTCAATTCAATTGCTGTTATAAGACAAACATTTTTTCTGGGAATTTGGAATGTTATCTATAAAGGAGAAAAATATAGTGAAACTTTAGATGTGGAATTTAGTTGAGGAAACAAAGGAGATCTTTATACTCTTATGGTAATATTGTATATTTTAAGTTACTGAAAAAGTACCATGTTTCTCTAAAAGATAAAAAATGAAATTCTAGGATTTTGTACTTGTTTTTCACTTGAATGTACAAACAAAATTGAATTGGTTTGAGGAACAAAAAAAATAAAGCAGATTAAAATCTTCTCCCTCTTTTTTGGTCTCTACCCATTATTCTATATAAAGCTTTTGACCTTAAGGTCAAAGGGTATCATGGCATTTCTACTCTGAAATCCAGTGCAGTAAGAGTTTCCTGATGTTTCAAACAATATTTAAAGTGAGGTACAAGGATCCAGATGTGGAACTCAGTACTGAACATATTCTCTAATATAAATGTCCCAAAGTATAAAGAACAAAACACTTTGTAAATACTGGCTGATGCCTAGCTTACATTTCTCCTTACATCATTTCGTGTAATCCGTTTCTTTATTAAATCATTCAAGTGATTCTCTTTTCTAATACTGATGCCTTCAGGGTCAGTATTTGGTGAGAATTCGTATTTTTGGCTCTACCCAATAATTACTTATGGTTTTCATCTGTGTCTTTTACAGTCTTTCAGCACCTTTGCCCCAAGTCATGGGTGAATCCAGTGCTTTCAGGAAAGGAATGTTTGCCTTGCAATATCAACTCAGTATTTGAATTGGCACATGCCTTAACATTTAATTTGATACTGTTGTTCCTTAGCACAGAATTAGCTTCTACTGTGGGTTTGGAAGCTTTTCAGCATGGAAAATCAATATGATATGAAAAGGCTAATATGGTGTAAATTATATTGTTATGACCTGGCCAGGAAAGCCACCCCATGACTTCATTCATTTTATGTTGAGAAAACAAGTCAGACTGACACACTGCCAAGAGCAGTGCCATGTTTATTTACAAAATCACAAACCAAAGAAAATTACAAATTGACTCACTGGTGCATGATTCAATTTTTTAAACAGAGAAAAAAATTCATGTTTTATATTACAAATTTCAGGTTGTCTTGTTACCAGAAACTCAGTCTCCTATATTTAATGACAATTCACAAATAATGATAACAAAGTTCTGAGGAAAACAGAAGTAAAAGTTTATTAATTTCTCCAGGCAAAATGAGGACTTCGTGGGCTACTGCTTCAAACTCACAGTTCTACCAATGTCTAGTATTTCAGGTAGCTCATTTTTTAGGTACATGATAAAATGCATGTTGGTACCATTGTTGGTCTTGACTTTTATTTCCTGTGTGCTTTGGTTGTCAGAAGTTTACTCTTGTCCTGAGATTAAAGAAGGATGTAGCAAGGGTGTGAATTACCTAGTTTACTTGAAGGAAAAAATGGTCTTTTTAGCATGTGCAATTATGCATAATTCTCAGTCAGTCCTGTCCTTGGACTCCAATGTGGCTGCAGGAAAGAATGATGCAGAAAAGACAGTAAGTGGAGGCTGGGATGCCCAGCTTCCATCTCGCCTTTAGTTAATTTGTGCATCTAAATAATGACTTAGTGTTTCTCACCAACAGCAGCTTATAATCACCTGTTAAATTTCCCAGAGTTCAACAAGTTTGTATATTCTATAGGGCAAATTATGGTGGCACTGCTATGTATTTTGGACTTGATAAAGTCTGACGAAAGCCTTGTCTCTGCAGGATATTTACTCATAAATTAATGAGATTTAAAAAGTCTTTCTACTCACAATTTACCCAAGATATTTTGTAGAAGAATTAAATAAGAAAAATATATTAAATATCAGAATTTCTTAAAACTAATAGCCCTTCAAAATTTTTAACTTTTCGGGCTGGGAAGTTGGCTCAGTGGTAGAGAGCTTACCTTGCATGCCTGAGGCCCTGGGTTCGATTCCTCAGCACCACATAAGCAAAAAGAAAAAAAGCCGGAAGTGGTGCTGTGGCTCAAGTGGTAGAGCGCTAGCCTTGAGCTGAAGAGCTGAGGGACAGCGCCCAGGCCCAGAGTTCAGGCCCCACAACCGGACTAAAAAAAAAAAAAAAAAAAAAAGAAAAAAAAAATTTTTTAACTTTTCTCCTTTGCTTTCTTCTTTCTGGGTAGTTCTCAGAGTTTTCTTTCTTCTTGGTTTCTCATGGTAATTTTTATAGGATATTTTACTAAATTAGACTTTCCTCAGTGAACAGTTTTCTTTTTGAAGTGTTCTCATCAATCCAAACTTTGTCAGGCAAAGAGATTGGGTTTCTTTATGCAAAGGAAAAGGAGGAATGCATGAAGCAAAATAAAAGCCTTTAGAATTACATATGATCCATACTTTGTCCTGTAAACAAACCCTATAACTAAAATCCAAGTCATGTTGTACTCAGTTCTCTTCTCTGTGGTTATCCTGAAGAGATCACACCTCAGACAATCCTGCACAGCAATGTTCTCTGAGCTGAGCAGTCTGTAGCATCTGTGAAAATGCCACTGTGAGGTTATTGAGATGAGTTTTCCTCCATCTTGGAGTCTGGCCCCAGAGCAGGTTCAGCCTGTGTATATCAGCAATCATCTCTTAAATACCATCAAAAGGAAGACATGATGAATCAATCATCCATAAAAGAGTAAATATCAAATAGAAATGAGCTGTGTTGACACTGGCTATTGGTGTAGGGATAGGAATGAAGATTTCGAACCTGGTTTTGACCTTTGAGTGATCCTAGAAGTTTAATTTTGTTTTCCCTGTAAGCCTCCTATCTATCTATACCTTTTTAGTAGTTTTCAAAAGGAAAACTAAAACCAACAGCAAATAAAATTTTAAAAATGACCAAATTTCTATTCTATAATCTAAATTTACTATGAAAAATTTAATTTTACATTCTGTCAAATAGAAACTTATCGATGATGTAAACCTTTAAATGATAGGAACTTTTAAAATGATATACTGAAATTATCCTGAATATTGATG
Organism: Dipodomys spectabilis; assembly: GCF_019054845.1. NCBI lineage: Eukaryota > Metazoa > Chordata > Mammalia > Rodentia > Heteromyidae > Dipodomys > Dipodomys spectabilis. Next base: position 13,299,279 of record NW_024870834.1, on the reverse strand, counting down.
GCACAATCGTGTATAAGTACGAAAACATAAAATTCCTATTTTGTGTGTAATGAAACATGGATTTGTTTTTCTCTGCACAGACATATTTCACACATCACAGAGTATCTTTGTGTAGGTGAGTTCTATGAAAGCCATCAAAGACCTGTGTGATAAAGCCTCTGCCCTGGGTGATGCTACTGGTAGTGGTAGAGTTTTTAAGAGGAGACACTTTGGGTAGAATTTATGGCAGATTCATAGATCACTGGCGACTTGGAGTTCAAGAGAATGATTGGGAAACTGTTCCTTGTTCTCTTTTTTCTCCCTGGCTTGTGTGTGAATAGTGTGCCTCTGCTACAGGAACCTGTGATGGTATATTGCCTTTGCCAGGGGCCTGAAGCAAATGGTTCTGCCAGAATGCAGCCTAGAACCACCAAAATATGAACTCAAACTTTGCTCTCTGCCTGAGTTAATTGACTGAGGTATTTCATTATAGCAACATGAGGTTGACTAATACAATGTGATGGCCATTTCAACTTGGAAATCTAATGAGAAATGATGAGGACATTCTATATATATTCTACTCTACTCTACTCTACTCTACTCTACGCTACTCTACTCATGACCGCCATATCTCCAGTTTGTCATGCAGCAAGCTTTTGGTATGTACTTAATGTTAAGGTCACGAATAAAAGGTAAATATATAAGAGTTAACTACTGGCTGGATTCTAAAGAATGGTTAACTGACCCTGGAAGAGCAGCAACATAATTTAAAGTAGAGACAGGACTGTATGAAGTGACAAACTAGAAGCTTGTAAAAGCCTCTACAAGGATTGGCTATTGGAATCAAATTATTCACTCACTCACTGACTCACTCATTCATTTAATAAGTATTGTTCTAATAAGTGTTACTATATAGTAGGGACTGTTAAAGCACTAACAGCAAGCGATTCACAATTATTGGTGTACAAATTTTAATATCTAGGAGAAAAAGGAAGGAGATAATGTCTAAGGTATAGGTAATTTGTCTTGGATTCTAAGCTAACCTGAGGGCAATCTGCAGTAAAGTCATATTTAAGAGTCTTGACATGATAATTTGTCAATACTCAAAAGAAATACTTGCCAATTTTATCCTTTTTTTTTTCAAAAAAAGTCTCTAAAAATTTAAAAAATCAGAAGAGGAAATATTTGAAAGATAACAGAAAGGAATCACTGCTCTGGAACAGGATGATAAATAAGGAAAATGTCAGGCTAGGAGGCATCTAGAATGCTGATAAATGAGGAGAAACTTGGCCAAATAGGAGGATTTCTGGAGTTTCCTCTGGTAGGCCTGAGGTGATCCGATGACTGCATATGCTGAGATATAGACACAAACGGAGAGAGATGAGTCATGTGTGAATCTGAACTTTTCTATGTATACTCATGTGTGATGTAATGTGGAGACCAGAGCTCAGAGTGAGAGCCTGGAGGTAGAATATCTCCTTAGAGCAGAGGAACAGCAGGAGCTACTTTGAAAATGGTGGTGAGCTGCATTTAGTAAACAGTCAGGAATACAGGTGGGGCATGGCTGAAGAGGGTGAATGGGGACACCTCATTAGAATTCATTAAAAGAGACTTTAGCTAACGCTAGGAAAACAGATGTGCCCACCCAGAAAAAAAGCAAAGGAGAAGAAAGAAATCCTAAGTGTTCAAAAGCATGGAAGCCAAGAGTTCACGGAGCAAAGAGAACTGGAAGAAGACCAGAAGGACTAGCCAGAGAAATAGGTGACAGCCTCACTCAAGCAGCTTAAAACATGGATTATGGATCTTTACCAGTCTGGCCCAGCAATAATGCATGCTGATGAGCTGAGTTGCTGGCAGACCACAGATTCCATTGTGCCCTTGACACTGAGAATTAGAAGGTTGCTTTGGAAGGAATTTGAAAGCCAAGTTTATGAATAAAGGGCTCAAGTTCCTCTAAGTGGAATCCTGGGTTTTGCTGCAGCCTCTTTCAAGCAGAAGACTATTTTTCTATTCATTGCTAAGAATCTACTTTCTTTTCTATTATCTTTGGTGCAAAAGTTAATCTTTGTAGATTAAAATAGAGAGTACTGGATCTTGTCAACCTATAATGACAGGTATACGGAAACAGGAGGGTGGAGGTGAGTGGGGTGTCTCCCGAAATGACTTAGTAATAAAGAACTTCTCCTGTAAATGTATAATTGGTAATGGGCAAAGGGAAAGTATCCATGTGTGTCATAAAGATAAGGCTTCCTATCGTTTACATAATATCCACAATACCTTGATTATAAATTTTATAGTAATTAAGACTGGTTGGCTAAGGTCAGAATAGTGCTCATTTTGATAATTAAATTCAGATTCATTACCATCCTGAAAATGTACACTATTATTATTATTACTACTATTATTATTAGAGTGTCACGTTCCCATCAGTTTGCCTTTGTATCTGGCAAGACATTCTGTATCTAGAAAATACTCCAAAAGTGCTCAGATTAAAAGAATCAATGGGCTCTCATAAATCAGGGACAGGCTATTGTGGTCTATTAGGGATAGACTAGACTGGCTTTTTAACACAAAGAGCCAGTAGGAACCTTTCCTGAGTCCATTTCTTTTCTAGCCTTCCTTGAGTGCACAGCTCTATGAAAGTCATCAAGAACAATTGCAAGCTAGCTCAGTATATGTACAGATAACTAGTGTCAAATCGCAAAATTACAATAAAAAATACAGATGATTTTTATTTGTGGTTCATGAATTGGAGCAGAGTCCAGTCTACAAATAGCAATAGGGGAGGGGTCTGGTACATGAGGCTATACCAGGCAACTGGGCTTTCATTTTTGTAAAGGAGCGGAGGGAATATTTATTACACAGATTTATGAAGACTAGTGGATAGGGGATAAAATCTTATCTGTTTGAAGGGGTCAATCTATTTTATAAGGTTGCAGTTTGATTATGTGACATTAGTATGAGTGACTCCATTTTGCTTCCATCTGCTTTGTTAGGGTGTAGTGTAGGAGCTGAATTCTAAATAATGGCTTCCCATACATTTTACTAAATGCTGGTTTATTTACACTGAAAATTGACAGGTTGCTCAACCAGATGGTGAAGAATCTTGAATCTGGAGATTTTAATGGCCAGGTTCCACTCTATAATTACTCTTCATCTTTGAGAAGATTACCCTTTCCCTGTGCTTTAGATTTTGTTTTTGTTATTTTGTTCTGAGTTCTAATCTGTACCAGAAGGACGGTAATATGCTTGCAATAAGAAAGAAAATAAGACTATCTGGTTGTGTTAAACTTCAAAACAGAATTATCAGATTAAGAAAATTATTGCATAAATATATAAATGCACATTCCACATAGCATCTGTCCATCAATACACAGACATCTGCATTAATGACTCCCTACTTACTTCTTCATGCTTATGAAGAAGTAAATGCTTAAGCTAATCTAATGTTTTCTCTTTATTGTGAAAATACTGTACAGAGGGGTAAAATTACATGAGCAAGGTAATAAGTACATTTCTTATCAAGCATTGTTTCCTCCTCCTTTGTTTCCCCTTACCATCCCTTTGAAACCCTTTAATAGAAGGTTTATTACAATGGTATTTTGTAGCTCTGTTCTACTTTCCTCTTCAGTTCATTTTAACTATTCATCATATTTGGCTTTCTTTTTAGCTTCCATTGTTTTTGACAAAATTTAAATACTTGTTAGAATTTCTTATTTTATATATATATATATATATACTGTGAACATGATAGGAACTGCATATATGTACTCTGATAGTAGTTCTATCATTTAAACTTTCTATCAAATCAAGAAATTACAAAAATATTTGGGTCTCAGTTTTCCTTATCCATAAATGAAATAGTAACAATTTCAATTTTACATAAATATAATAATTATTACCACATTTTCTTTATTGAGGAGTATTTGGGTTGATTCCATATCTTGGCTATGGTAAAAATGCTGCAATGAACATAGTTGTGCTGGTAGCTTTAATGCAGTCTTGTATGTGGTCATTTGGATAACTGCCCAAAAGGCGGGGGGGGGGGGGGCAGGGGATTTCAGGGTCATTGGGAAGCTCTATGTTAAGCATCTTGAGGAACCTCCATACTGCTTTCCAGAGTGGTTGAACAAGTTTACATTCCCACCAACAGTGTAGTAGTGTTCCCTTTAGGTCACATCCCTGTCAGCATCTGTTATTGGTAGTTTTCTTGATAATGACCATTTTAACTGTGGTGAGGTGGAATCTCAATGTTGTTTTGATTTGCATTTGTTTTGTAGTCAGAGGTGTCGAACATCTCTCCATTGGCCGTTTTTATTTCTTCTTCAGAGAAATCTCTCTTTAGACTTTATTTAGCCCACTTATTAATTGGGTTGTTTCTTTGAGGATTTGTTTTTGGGAGGTTTAATTTTTTGAGTTCTGAGTAATATTTCAGATATGAGGCCCTTGACTGATGAGTAGCTAGTAAAGATCTTCTCTCATTCTGTAGGCTTTCTATTTATCTTGCTAGCTGTGTCTTTTTGCCATGAAGAAACTCTTCAGTTTGATGCAATCCCATTTATCCGGCCTTTCTTTGATTTGATTCTGGATCTTTACTTAAGAAGTTTTGACCTGTGTCAAGAAGCCTAGAGTGTCCCCTATCCCTTCCTGCAATATTTTCAGGATATCTGATCTTACATTGAGAAATTATGCTATATGTACATATTGGAATTCTATTCTTCCAACAGAAAGATTGACATTGTCTCATTCATGAGGAAATGGAAAGAACTGGAAAAAGAAAATTATACTAAGCAAAGTAAGCCAAAACCAAAGAAACTGCATGAGTTCCCTCATTTGTAATAACTGGAATGTGTCTATAAGTCTACAAGTAAACTCAATGGAAGTAAAAGACAAATAATTACACCTGGAAATGATTAAGTAATCAACAATCTAGACATTCCCACAGTGAGAACAAAGGAGGATATTCTTAGGAGAAGATAGCATGGGCTCAATAGCTATGTGCATAAGATCCTATAAAATGATGCTTATCAAATGAATTCCAAGAAGTGACAGTAAGATTTTTTTATCACACTATTTTCAGTTCTTTTTTTAAATTTATTTTTTCTTTCTTTCCCTTTGTCTTTATTTCCTTCTATCACTCTTTAGATTTCTATACCTTTTGTCTTGTATATAAGTTTACTTGATCTGGAGAGAGGAAGGGGAAGCACAGAAATGGTGGGCCAAAGGGTAAACCAGTTTAGCAGTGACACCCACTAGACACTATGTTGGAAATGAACTATACAACTTTGAGAGAAGGAAGTAGGAAGGAGAGAAACGGGGAGAGAATGTTCAAAAGGAAATGTCTCATTATGCCAATTGTAACTGTAACCTCTCTGTACATTACTTTTATGGTAAAATTTAATTTAAAAAAGAATAAAGACCTAAGAAAATAATTATGCTAATTGAATGACTTCATAGACAAAGGGCTTAGTAAAGTGCCTGTACTATGAACATTTACTATTAAGTTATAAAACCTTTACCTGTATTAGTAATGGGTCCTCAAATACAATAACATATTGAGAATGAAGTAAAGTCAGTGTCATGCTACAATTAAACTGGATAATATTGCTAGTTGATTTGAGATATAAAATATTTTCAGGTTACTTTTAAAATGAAAAAAAGTTGAGTGACTTTATTTTGAATGATGTCAGTCTTTACACTAGAGCTAAAACTCTTGATCTTTGAGTCACTCAAGTTGTTCACCATTTAGTATGATGTTGGTTATAGGTTTGTCATGAACCAATTCTCCTCAAACTCTTTCATGAAACACAAAGGAAGGAATCACTACCAACTTTATACTATAAAGCCAGCATTACACTTATTCAAAAACCAGATAGGGATTCAACAAATAAAAAATATGGACCAATCACTTTGATGAACATGGGTACAAAATTCCTTAATGAGACTTGCCAACTGAATTCAGCAACTAATTAAAAAACATCATGCACTACAGTTAAGCAGGATTCATCCTGGAGATGCAAGTCAGGCTTAATACATGTAAAGTAGTAAGTGTAACGCAGCACATTAGCAGAACCAAAGACAAAAATTACATGATTATCTCAATAGATATGGCAAAAGCCTTCAACAAAATCCAACCTTTTAGTTTCTCCTTTCTGGAGAAACTGAGAATAGATGAAACATTCCTCAACACCATAAAGACTGTTTATAATAAAACTACAGTGCATCAATTTTTACATTACTATGTTTTTTATCTTTTACTCTCTATATAAAGAGTGACACTCATTAAGTCAAACTGACTGTCCAGTTTTTCAGCATTGATTTATTACTAAAAGATGAAGAAGAAAGAGCTTAATTCTGATATTGCCTCAAAGTAGCAATTCTTTCTTCAGATCAGACTATCTGTGAATGTATTGATCAACACTGCCTGTGTAAGAAAATTGCAGAAAAGTGAATAGTTAAATATATATTTAATTTTAAATAAGTGCTTAATTTATCAACACAAATTTCAAATTACGTATCTTATAAATAAACAAACATTACTGCAAATATTTCTTTTAAGAACTGAAAAAATAGCTGGGTGTGATGATGTATTACTGTATTCCCAGAGGGAGGCTAAGGTAGGAAACCTGGGATACTTAGTGAGATTCTCTCTCATAAAGTTTTCTTAAAGATATGGGGATACAGATCAAAGGTAGAGTATTTGCCTAGCATTCATAAGGCCCTGGGTTCAGTACTAATCACCAGAAACACACACACACACACACACACACACACACACACACACACACACAGAAATGGAAAAAGTAAAGGAAAAATTCACATATATTCAGACATACAAACAAGTATGTTACACAGTGAAATTTCTAGGTGTTGAAAGATAAATGGGAAGCCTATCTGATTTTCAGATAGCTTAGCCTGAATAAAATAGTGAGTTAATTCATGTTTAATACAGAGAATAATTTAGTTGTTCAGCAATTTTAGGAAATAATTTTAGGAAATCTATGAATTATTACTTTAGCACAATAGTATGTGAGCTTTTGAATTATTCAGTTTTTAGTATGGGGGAGTCATATTTAATTCTAATTTAGAACTAATAAAAGAACAATTTTTTTGGACTTGTCATTCACTATTCACATCCAGAGCACTAATAAAATCATATGACATAATTCACAGAATACTAGAAGCTTCCTTTACTTTGCTGATCTTAGGAATTTTCGTTTATTTTCTCTATTAGAGCATTTTTATTAACACCTTTTTTCATGAAATAAAGATTTTATTCCATATAACGTGGAGCAGTGCAATGACCTGTATAACCTATGATTGTTTTTAGCATAATAAATAAATAAATATATACTTATATTGTGTTATTAATAGAATTAATTTATATATATGTAAATATATATATACTCATTTAAAAATGATACCATTTGAGTCTCTAACAGAATATTTTAAAGAACCTGCTTGATTTATTATGTCAGCGATTTCATAGATTTTTAACTTGCTTTTCTACTTTAAATTTTATATTCGTAAAGGAAATAACTGGGATATGATTCATGTTATCCATAAGTGCTGAAATGCTTATGGTCACAACATGTATTTTCTTTCATTTGTCATTAGAAAAGTCTGTGATAAACCACAAAACAGATCACAAATGGAGACATATGCTTGATTATAGGTCATTTAAAACACAGCCATTTGTAATTAAATAATATTTTAAAGATAGTGGCAGACACTATATTTCCTGACATGCTTCTGTATGATGTAACATTGATTTGGAACTGCTTCAGTTTGTTGGATACTAAAGTATCCATTTGAATGTACTAGAGAATACTCAAGCAAGAAGAATCTGCAAAGAATTTTATTATCTGATTTTGTCTAAATTGTAGACTACATGTATGTGGAAACTTTGACTTACAATAGTAATTCTCTCCTGTCCTTTAGAGCACATGCAGGGCTTATGAATTGATTAGTAATTCCTTGAAAAAAATATTGTGTTTGAATGAGAAATTACCTGAGGTTTTACATACTCCTAGTCACAAATTATTTGAGTGCCCATTGTATTCAGCATGGCAACAAGGAATTGGGCCTGGAATGAAAACTCTGACATTCTTTACTGTAGGTCGTTAGGCCAGTTTCCATGCTGAAATTCTGGTTAATTGACCCAACTTTACAATGATTTATATTCTGCCCACCTAAAAATTATTGATAATTTTAGGAATCTCTGCTGGATAAGAGGCATTTATACTTAGTTAACCAGTATAAAATATTATGTTAGAATTTCTGTATATAAGTATCAAGTTAGGGCTTGGGAAGGTGGCTTAGTGGTAGAGTGCTTGCCTTGCATGCATGAGGCCCTGGGTTCAATTCCTCAGCACCACATAAACAGAAAAAGTCAGAAGTGGTGTTGTGGCTCAAGTGGTAGAGCTCTAGCCTTGAGCTGAAGAACTGAGGGACAGTGCCCAGGCCTAGAGTTTGTGCCCCACGACCGACCAAAAAAAAAGTATCAAATTAGTATTAGGTGTTATTATTTGAAATGTTGAGTTTGAATCTTTGCTTGGCCCATTAGATTTGCAGTATCTTTCACTAAACCTTGATTATATAATGAATGAATAATAGAATGAATAAAAATGATAGATTAGAGAAGAGTACAGGTAGGAGAAAAAGTGTACAATCTGTTTTTTAAAGCATAGAATCACTAAATTTTATTTATAAAATGTGAATTAAAAATATAATGTATGAAAAATTAGGAATTATTTTCCTTAACTGTATCCTCTTATAATCCTTTATTCTAATGATAATCGGTTACTATTTATTTTGTCAAGTAATATTTACAAGATTAAAATTTTTTCTTCAGTTTCTAGTTCTTTTTTGGCAAGTGCAATGAAAATGTGATACCTTTAACAATAGGTTTGAAAGCTTAAATGCTGTTTATGCATGTTTTTGGTGATTAATATTTATGCAATTTTTACCTGAGTGCACACCTGGAATAATGTTCCGTGAATGTATGCCTTTAGAAACAGTCATAAGTTGATGTTTGTCTTATAAATTTCCTCCTTTCCTTGGAAGATTTTTTATATTACTTGCATAATTTGAATATGAATGTGCATGATTTATATGCAATTCATTTGGTAGAAGACTACTTTAAGACGAAAAGAGGATCATAGAAAAAGTGCTATTTGTGGCCTCTTTTGAGGCTCCACCTGCTCCTGAGTTGCTCTCAGGCAAGTATGTACCATGTCTGCTTCTCCTAGGCCCAGCCAAGACATTGACCTCAGGCAGCTCCAGGGGTAGCTCAGCACAGATGTTAGGATTGACTCTTTTTATAGTTCCCCAAGCTCAACAGTTTTGGACTCCCACAGGGCCAACTCTCACTACGTCCTTCAAATTCTCATACTGGTTCTGTTCACAGCTTTCTTCACCCTAACTTTGACAATTATAAAAATCCCAGACTTTTATTTACAAGCCTTCTGGCTCAGAGCCTCCTTCCAACACTGACAATAAAGTTTGTCTCAATTTCTTCTTTGCAGGTTGCATCAGATTTGAGTCCGGCGACCTCCAGACAGGGACGGTGACTGTGGCCGCGGTGTACACCGTGGGGAGGGGGAAAGGGTTCCTCTTGTGTTCATACCTGTCATCTTCACATTTTCCTTTGTTGACATCTGCCTCTTTGAGGTACAACTGATGATTAGGCTTACTGTTCTCTGGTGTAAATAACAGGAAAGGATAGTTCAATGTTTAGCATCTTGAGGACCCTCTATACAGCTTTCCAGAGTGGTTCAACAATTTCCATTCCCATCAACAGTGTTAGTAGCGTTCCTCTTTTGGCCACATCCACGTCAGCATTTGTTATCATTAATTTCTTCATATTGGCCATTCTTACTGGGGTGTGGTGGAATTGCAATGTTGTTTGATTTGCATTTCCCTCAGGGCCAGATGTGTTGAACTTTTTTTTTTTCATGTATCTATTGACTGTTTTTGCTGCTTCTTCTCAGAAGTCACTCTTTACTTTTGCTTTGTTAAATGGCAAAAAATACAGTACACATTCTAAAACTTAAGAAAATATGGAAAATATAGTTTGAGAGAGATGAATGAGAATGTTGGATGGGATGACACTGATCAAGATGCATTGTATTCATAAACTGCTTTGCTGAATGGAAACTCCTTTGAATAACTACTTAAAGATAATAAAAGTATCCAAAAAAAACCCCAAATAAGACAAAATCTCCACAAAAAAAAAACAAGAAAGGAAAAGTTCCAGAACTTTCTAGGCTTTCTTTTTACAACCTACATTACATTGGGATTATGGTGAAAATCATGAACAAACACACTGTGGCACTATCATTTATTTATTTACTTTCTAGGTCATGGTTACATTTAGAAATAATGATACTAAAACTTTGGGATGTGTTTAGAAATGCTCCAATCAGCACTGAGCAGAATATGCATCTGTCATCAACATCATCAAACTGATCTCTAACATGATTTCAAAGGTTTTAGGTTTAAAAAATGGTGATAAAAAAGGAATGTCAATAAGATAAACCTGACATCTGCTCTGAATGCCATTGAAAGTAAGAAAAGTATTGGAATTTAATTTATTTTTCTTTAAACAAAATGCTACTCTTTCTAAGCAGAGTTAGACACTAGGGCTACTGGGGTATATTCTCCAGATGCAGAATCTGCTCTCATGAACTCATAAGCCGTATATACATATATATCCCAGAGAGTTAAAAGGAACAATGAACTTATGTTCAGAACCATTGAGAAGAGCAAACTAACAGAGCCTCCAGGTCAGGGAGTCTTCCTGGGAGATGATGTCTCACTTGAGTGTTAAAGCTTCCCTGGGAATGATCCAGGCATATTCAGATGACATTCTCAGCAAGGAGAATGATGTTCCAACTTCCTCGTAGAATCTTTGCTAATGGAAGTATTACTTATTTTCTTTTTGGAGCTTTTCTTCTCCCCAAGGCAATTATAGAGGCAAAATTTTCTGTATGGAAAACACTCAACCCAGGCTACTTTGTAACTTGGCTGTAACCATCAGAAAATCCCCAGCTAAACCTGAATGGAAGAGATCTCCAAGGAGTAGTGGGGAGAGAGAAATGACAGAGGTAGTCTAATTTCAAGATTCCAGAGAGAAGGAGGGAGCATGAGGAGGAGGAGAGGAAAGTGGGGAGGGAGAGAGGAGAGGAAAGGGGTGAAGGGAGAGAAGGAGAGGGAGAGAGAGAGAGAAAGTGATGCAGAGAGAGAGAGAGAGAGAGAGAGAGAGAGAGAGAGAGAGAGAGAGAGCATATCAAAACACCTTTCCCCTGAGTAGCAGTAATGCTGAGCAAAGTTGCTGGGTTATCAGTGCTGAGAATAAATGGTGTCAGCTTGACATTTTGCTGCTGGCAGAGGCAGAACACCCTTGAGGAAGAGACACTGATCTTAGTTTTGTTTATTCAATTGAGGGTGATGTCTTGGCAGGTTGTGATAAATGTGTTTAGAAACTGAAAGGGATATGGCTATTGTGTGGTTTCTGCTTATTGCAGTGTTGGTATTCCCCATCTGAATTTCAGAGTGGCTCCCGAGTGGTGCATATTTAATCCTCAAACCATCAGGCAATCAAGACTGTGGCCAGTGACTACTAAGAGGCCTAGTGATGCCCCTCAAACATTCTTATCCCATTAGCCAAGCCAGGCAGTGTTTGCACAGGATTTCAAGAAAGATACCTTATTCCCCCTAAGAGCTGGTCACCCATGCATAAAATTCTTTTAAGTGAGATAAACTTTTCTTTCTGTCAGTGGTGGCTGAGGCTTAAAATGCAAATAGCTTTAGGGAGATAAGACTTTTGATTTCACTACTTTTCAACCAATGAGATGAATGAAATCTTATCTTTAAAAGTGAAAATTTAAATGTACTTTAGTGACTGGAGCTGCTGTGTGAAGAAGAGAGTAAAGGAGGGGAGAGGCAGAGGGAGTGGGAGAGGGAAAGGGGTGAGAAGAAGAGGAAGATGGAGAGCGAAAGGAGAGGAGGGAGCTAGAGAGACAAACAGCAAGAGGAGAAGAGGAGACAGAGGAGAGGTAAATAGAGAAAGTAGGCAGATTAGAAGAGAGGAAGAAAGAGAGGAAGAGAGAGAGGGAGAAGGGAAGAAGAGGGGGAGAGTAGGGGAGAGGAACAGGGAGAAGCTCATGAGAAATGTGAAGAGGGTCTATTCTTTATGAAAGACCAGCTTTCTTGGTTTGGGCCTAGGCTTAGTGTTTATACAGGTGTAGTTCTGAATTTAAGATGAGGATACATGCATACATACGTATGTATATATGTCTGTCGGTCTGTCTGTCTGTCTGTCTGTCTGTCTGTATGTATGTATGTATATACAGGCACAACTTGGTAATTGGAATTTTTGGAAAGCAGGACACTTTTGTCTACAACTGTTTGGCAGTGTGTAACACCCTTCCAGTTCCCCACCACTTTACAAACTATTGGCAAGCCTGTTAGATACATTGTAGGGAACCTTGATAATAAATTAATGCCAATAAAGTTTACAGCTTTGGCAAGACAAGATCAGATAATTGGATACTCTTACAAGTGAAGAAAACACCTTAGGATGACTGTCAAGAAAGGAAATCTGGCTTACTAAGAACAAACCTTTCCTAAAGTTAACCCTAAGTAGAAATTTTTTAAATAAAATGAATTTTGAAAATAAAATCTTATGAGGCCCTGTTCACTTCTGAAGAGTAAACATCCTGAAATGGCATTAAAATATAAAATGTCCCATATTAACAACGTTTCCATAGCCATGAAAAAAACAGTACCATAGATACCGTTCTTTACAAGCTCTAAACCTTTACTGTCTTGATATGTAAAATAAGCACACTAACAGATAGTGTCTTATAATTCCTTTCATATTCTTATGACTATGGGAGGCAAAGGAACCTGTCTAGGAGTAGGGAAGTAAACAAAATGGGAAAGGGAAGACAATCATTATTATCCAATAGACTTGACAATAGACACCAGAAGCTTAATTGAACTAAAGGCATTCCCCTGTTATGTTAAAGACCACACAAAGGCTAGGCAAGGGAGCAGGAGATCTGTGCCTTAAACTTCTGTGAGCATTATTAGAGGGTATACTTGCAATCATAACTCACTTGCTCTTATACCCTGTTAATTATGTGGCAGAGATGGCTCCAGTAGCTTTTGAAAAACTTCTGACTAGCAAAGTCTCAGGATAGTTGTTGGAAGTTGGAAGAGCACTGATGTCAACAGGAAGAGAGAGGGGAATGTGAATAGTAGTGGGTGGAAACCATCTGCCACATCCAGTATTCATTCCTCACTTTTGCCAGCAAACAAACCACATATGTGACAATTCCGATCCTATGATTTATTAATTATCCCGTTTGCAAATTTAGTACAAATATTTGTCCAAATTTAGAGGACATCTCATGTATAACATCTGTTTTCCTTATTTTTATAGTTCTCTCCTGGTAAAATGTCTAGCTTCCTCCTCCCTTTCCTTGGAGAGAAAACTTTAAAGATGATAATTATAGAGTGGTTAAGGCAGTGGACATCAGTATGTTATGAACTTATAGAGTTTAAGAAAAATATGGAATCAAATCTCTTTTTCTTTAATCATTTTATAAACAGTTAAACCCTCCTTCTGTACATATCCTGCTTGCTGTTTATTGCATTATTTGTGCTTATTTATACATAGTTTTTAAAGAGAGTATGTTAGGAATTTTTTTTCAGTTTGAACTCAAGAATAAGGCCATCTTGTTTGGTTAGAAACTTGTACTACAGGAAAAATATGCCTAGATTTGAATATTGCTGGTTTTAGACTATTATTTACAATATCGTATACCTAACCAGTTTTCAAAGTACAGAAGTAAATGTTCTAACTTTATCTAACTTTTATTTTTTAAATATAGGAACTCAAAATCAATTGACTGTGATTGAAACATTCATGAAAACCCAAGTATAAACATATACCAAACAACCAAAACAATCAAACCAGTGATTATCATAAAATGAGATGTTTTTATTTTAGATATTACATATTCAGTAGTGAGTGATATATTATGACCTAATAGCCAAATATGTTTTCCACCTTATTTTGTAAGTAAACTTTTATGGAGATACATTTTCAGCTATTTTATGGTACTGCTTTCAGTGTTGAAAGGTTAAGACAGAGTTCTAGTTATCTGCAAATTTAAAAGTAATTATGACAGATTCCTAACCGCTGGTTTGTGAAGTATATTTAGGAGATACTATCATTTATTCTCTACAACTACCAAATTTTAATCACTGTGATTTAATTTCAGCTAGATTATTTTATGGTGGCCAAGTAATACCTTTAATAAAAGTATAATTAATATAGTACAAAAATATACATGGGATAATATACATTAAATCTACCTGCATTTTGAAAAATGAGTGTAAGACTTTTAGAAAAAGCAGTTAGATAAATTGGGCATATGATAAACTTTGGACCCTCTCCTCTGTTTTTCTGGAAATGGGAACCTGGAACTATCTAATGGTGAATTCACCATTCAACATTGATGAAAGAGAAATCTTTTTCATTTCCTTATGAATGGGGCAATGTCATTCTTTCTGATGGCAACATAGAAAATCATGTTAAGTGAGGTAAGCCAGACCCAAAGAAACATAGGTTCCATGGTTCCTTAATTTGTAATAATAGGATAGTCCTAGCAGAAGATCACAATAGCTCAATAGCTATTATAATAGCTAATATACATATGACCATATAAAATGATGCTAATCGAAATGAACTTCAAGATATGGGAACAAGAAGGTTGTTTATTTTTGAATGTACTTCGTGAAGTTATTTCCTTTTTATTCTATTTTTTCAATTTTTCCCCTTTGGTTATATAGTCCTATTGTCATTGCTTTTGATTTTGGTACCCTGTGTCTTGTAGATATGTTTATCTGATTTGGGGAAGAGAAGGGAATAACAAAATGGTGAGATAAAGGACAAAGGGTGAACAATGCAACAGTGATACAAAACATTATGTTGGAAATGATCTTTACAACTTGGGAGAAGGGGAATGGTGGGGGGAGGGAAAGTGCCAAAAAGGAGGGAGGGGGAGTACTCATGACCTTACTTATCTAACTCTAGCCCCTCTGGACATCGCTTTTACAATAAAATAAACTTAAATTTAAAAAAAGCAAGAGAGAAGTCTTTTGACCACTGGTCATATATTCACTTTTCTCTTTCTTTTTTCCTTTTTTGTCAGTCATGGGGCTTGAATTCTGGGCTTGGGCGCTGTCCCTCAGCTCTTCAGCTCAAGGTGAGCGCTCTACTGCTTGAGCCATGGTACCACTTCCCTCTTTCTTGATGATTTGAAGACTATTTCCTAAGTGAGAGGAAAGAAAACTTTGGTTTACAATGATTAGATTTCATTATGGTCTTTTGTCTTACGTAAGTTACCTAATAGCAGCCCAAATACCCACTGAATTCTGCTTTAAAAATAGCTTCGCAGAATCCTCTTTTGAGAGTCATTTAAAAGCTTCTTTGACTGTATCTCTATGAAATTAATGATTGAAATGGGATAAAATCAAGTTAATAGACATGTTTTTTAAAATTAATTTTCTTGTCAGGATGATGTTCAAAGGGGTTACAGTTACATACATAAGGTAGTGGCTACATTTCTTGTCATTGTTACCCCCTCCCTCATTTTTCTCCCACTTTCCTTCCCCCCATGTTTCCCCACAGTTGTAAAGTTCATTTCCCACATGTTGTCTTGTGAGTATCGCTGTTCCATTGGTTCACCCTTTGTCCTTTGTCTCACTGTTTTGTTGTTCCCCTTTCCCTTCCCTAATTCAGATAAACGTATATACAATACCCAGGGTGCAAAATCAAATACAGTGACAACAAGGGACAAATCATGGGGAGGGGCAAAAATGCAAGAAAAAGAAATAACTTCCAATAGTACATAGTCCTAGAAGAGGATCACAGTTGTTCAATAGCTATGTATATATGATCATGGATCATGATGCCAAGTGAAATGAACTCCAAGATATAGAAACAAGAGGTTTTTCTTTGGAGTTGTTGTTTTTTAAAGTACTGGTTGAAAACACATGATTTGGCCTATTCCAATGGTCCATGTTTCTGGAAGATGAGTCTTGAGGGTCATGGGGTCATTGGAGGACAGAGCCTCTCAGAGGTGAGGTCTAGTGGGCGATTCTAGGGTGAGGGGAGGTGTGAAACAGTGTTCTTATGGCTTCTTGGTAATTCTGGGCTGCACGTTACGAAAGAGCAGCTCTGACGCCCCCCTTCTTACGTGGTTACTTGTACACAAACGTGCTTCAACCATGAAGTAATACCAATTGCTGTTAAGCCTTATAAGAGGTAGAATCAGTGGGCCTGCCTGAAGTTCCGAAATTGTGTGTTAAATAAGTATTTTTTTCTTCATACGTCTCTTGTCTCAGGCCTCAGGTATTTCATCCTAGTGATAAAACATGTGCTCTTTCAATGTCATAGTATGTAGCTGAAAATTGGAATATTCTGTGACTCTTCTATGACTATGAATGAAACATACCCCCTTTCCAAATTTTCTTGTTTTATGCAATCAATCATATATAAACTTTATCAAGTGAGCTGGGCACTAGCAACTCACACCTATGATCCTACTCACTCAGGAGGCTGAGATCTGAGGATTGTGGTTTGAAGCCAATCTGGGCAGGAAAGTTGTGAGACTCTTATCTCCAATGAACTACCAAACTAAAAATTAAAAAGCTGGAATTAGATCTGTGGCTTACATGGTAAAGCACTAGCTTTGAGCAAGAAAAAGCTCAGGGGATGTGCCCAGGCAGAGTTCAAACCACAGGAGTCTCTCTGCCTCCCTCCATCCCTCCCTTTCTCTCTTTTCTCTCTCTCTCTCAAACCACAGGAATCTCTCTCTCTTTCTATCTCACACACAAACATTTATATAAAGTTATGGAGTTAATAAAAATAATACATTATAATATACAACCATGTAGTATGATTAATAAGCAAACATAGCACTTTTTGTACAATGAAAGTTTTTTCATTTATAGGAAGACAGCTTAAAGGAAATTAATGTAAGTAAAATTTGAAAAACTTCTTGAGTTCCTCTTAGGTTAGAGTGCTTACAAGATGTTTGGTATTCTACCTGGTTGAAGAATAGAATTGTTAATGCAATAAATGGAACATATACAGATTTCCCATTTGTCAAATGCTCTAGCAGTCCCCACAACTTGGAATCAACTTACTGTTGACAACTTTTTCAATAATCTTCAACATGACATGAAAACTACTTTGAAGGTAAAGAGTTTCTTTCACTTTAAGACATTAAGTCTTTGGTTTTCCAAAAATATCGAAGTTGAGAAATGCATTATAGTAATTGATGGACAGTTTCTTATAGGCACTTTTCTTTATGTATATTTTCATTGTACTGTAAGGTTCTGATTAGAAAAGTTCAAACTTTGTAAGTAAAAAAGCAGACCAAACATGGTTATTGAATTAAAGACATAGTGATACTAAGAAAATAACTTCAGTGGAGATAGAGTGGTAGGTAGAAAACCCAATGTTATATTTGTGCTAATAATGTGCTTGTGTTTGGAAAGTCATTATCCAGGATGGACACTGGTGCCAGGTCCTCCATTTATTTTTGAGATAAAAAGAATAACATTTTCCCCAGGCCAGCCTGGACCACGCCCTGCCATTTATGCTTCTTGATGTAGCTAGGATGACAAGTGCTCATCAAACCTCGCTTGATTATTGAGATGAGGTCTCCTGGATTATTTTGCCTTGACTGGCCTAGAACCATGATCCTTCTCATCTCAGCCCCTCCTTTACTGTTTGAAATGGCCTCTCCCAAACATTTCTCCTGAATTAGCGTGGAAGGGTACACCATTTGTTCTTCACTTCCCAACTAGCCAAGATTACAGTTCTGAGCCATTGGCACCCAGCTTGTGTCTGGCTTACTTTGTTTAATACAGTCCCTATGAGATGCATCTATGCATCTGTGTTCTTGTATAATAGTTGATTCTTTTATTTTTTATTATTGTGTAATGTAAAATTCATGTACAATTGTTTATAATCTACTATTTATGAATACTTGCAGTGTTTGAAGTTTGGGTTATATAAAAATGTACCAAAGAAAATTCTGGAATATGTACAAGCCATTTCATTAATTCCCTTAAATGTGTATCTGGAGGTAATTTTTTTTTTTTTTAGTAAATGTAGTCAACGTTACACAATTGCTTCACTACCTTACACTTTCACACATTGAAGCCGAAGTTCCATAGAATTAATAACTTGCAGTATTGTCTACTTATTTGTTGGCATTTTAATGATTTTTTTCTTTTGCATTCTGATAGGTTAGTTTTAATATCGATTTCTCTGATGAGGTATGGCACTTTGAACATTCTTTAGATATTCTCTTTGTGAAAATAATTTTCAAGAGCTCTATCCATTTTTATTGGTTGTCTTTTTTTATTAAGTGCTTAGATTCTAAATACTTGCATATCTTTTTTATTAACTATTTCATTGATTTTCAGTCCACTTCAATTAACTATTTAAGGATGATTTATGTTGTAAATTATTTTACATTTTTATACAATTATCTGAAAGTTGCAGATATTAATACAAAATGTGAGTTGTGATAGTAAATGTTTTGTGTTCACCTGAATGTATATTCTGCATATATTTACCACTGTGTCCCAAGAAAACAATTAAATGGAATTAGTTGATAACACTATTCATATCTATAGCAGTTTTATTTACTTCTAGCATTTAATGAGAGAAGTTTCTTGAAATGTACAACTATGGTCACAGATTTATCATCTGTTCTCATTTCTGTCAAACTTTACTTCTTTATATTTTAATAAATCGTAAGCTATACAAAATTTCAGTGTATTAATCTTCCTGTTTAATGTATTCCTTGCTTAATGAAATACCTTTGTATATTTCAAATAATATTTCTTCCCTTCAAGTGCCTTTTGCCTGGTATTAATCAGCTTACAATAGCTTTTCTTTCATTAGCATGTTTCAATTGTTTAACTTTCTGCCTGTGATCTTTCTATTTATAGTGAATTTCATATAAAAAAGTATAGAAGTAGGTTGATTCTTTTTATGAATCTGACCATATTTCCTTTTAACTAGAGTGCTTAGTCTATTTCTAGTTAAAACAATGACACCTATTCTTGGTTTAAAATCTGTCATCTTGGTCCTTGTTTCCTACTTGTCTTGTCAGGGCTTGCTCCTTTATCTGTCATTTTCTGTATACCTTTATGACCTGCTTTACATCTATGCTTAATTATTCGTCTCTCTAAGTAAACTTTCTGGGTTGCCAAGGGAACCTAGAGCACAGAGTGCTAAAGCCTAGTAGAATTCTCCTTTATATGAAAGACTTTACTTAATTCTATGCACTCAGGAAGGGGTCCTCTTAATCACCTCTAAAAGGCCAACATTTTAATAACCCAATTTCAAATTTCTGAGGTGACACATTATGTTAGCCTTCTTTCTTAAAAGGAGTAAAATGCAGATATACTAACATCTTATCGCTTAGATTAATTGGTTTAAAATTTTTATTAATTATTAACAGCTATTAACAGCTACCTTCTTTGTAGGTGATCAATACTATGAGAGCATTTTTACCTCTAGTAGTCAGCCTGGGCTAGCCTCGAACTGGTCTTCTAGATCTCAGCCTCCACTGTATTTAGAATTACAGGTATATGTCACTGGTGTCCATAACTTTTATTATTATGTATTATTCTATTTTATTATTGAAATTTTCTTTTTTTTGGGGGGGGGTCTGGTCGTGGGGCCTGAACTCTGGGCCTGGGCGCTGTCCCTCCACTCTTCAGCTCAAGGCTAGCGCTCTACCACTTGAGCCACAGCGCCACTTCTGGCTTTTTTCTTTTTGCTTATGTGGTGCTGAGGAATGGAACCCAGGGCCTCAGGCATGCAAGGCAAGCGCTCTACCACTGAGCCACCTTCCCAGCCCCTGGAATTTTCTTATGCCTTGTATTATCTAATTAATCAACTCAGTATTGTCATAGATATGTATGTATAAAATCAAAGCAAACACAAACAATGGTGTTTGAGACTCTAAATGACATGTCAGTGTCTATGGTTTTTAATATGCCACTATAAATGCCAGCATATGTTTATCACATAATGCCTTTATGCTTAATATTGGTAATTATCTCCTTTAGATGTAGCATACCGCTTAAACAGTATCTACTGTTTTAATTTATGGTATTTAATTAAAGGAAAATCTGGATGTGAGAAGGCCTCTTTATCAGTAATGTGTTTAGCAAAAGAGTAAATATGATTTCAATAATAACATAGGATTAGGTCTTTTGAGTCATCCCCAAAACTCTATTTACTCATACTTATTTGTGTAAATTACAAGATCTTTCTTTGCTCCATTTTTATACTACTAGATCATATTTAAATTAGAAAAATTCTGAGATATGTTTCAGGTAAATGCATTTCATTGTAAACACTATGCATATAAGAATTTGCAGTTTTATTTGATATTTTATTTGGGTCTGTATTTGCTATTTCTTTTACATCACCTTATTATTTCATCACTGTATAATTTCATTGTTGCTTTATTTCCTTCTTATTCGTTCAAGGCAGGAGCATTCTTAGGTAGTAACAATGTTTTCCCAGGAAAGAGCAGGTAAATTCAAGTTTATCTTCTGCTTTGGAACGGAATTAAGCATGTTGCCCTGCTTCAACAGAATGGAATATTTTTTTCCTTTTACATCCCGCAGTAGTAAAAGAGGATGACCTACAAAATTTGTGGAGTTCAGTGAAAAGTGAAAAAGAAGATTCCTTGATCAAAAGTAATGATTTAGAAATAATTTCAGGATACTTTGTGTCACGATCCTTAATGTTTTCCTAGGTATGTGTAGCTTCTTCCCCTACTCCTGCCCGACACCCCTCTCCAGCTCATCATGGAGTTATTTTTCACTTAAGCATGACTATGTCTCTGAGGGAACTTACCCATCAGTGAAGAAAAGGCTTAGATAGCATTGTAAAGTCTATCGCCATCTGGCTTTGGTGATCCTCCAACACAAAGCAAAATCAAGATCCATGTTGTTCTGATACGTTTCTGTCACATAACCAGATCAACTATCTGATAAATTAGAAAGAGCTACCTTAACTTTCAGACATGAAATCTATTGCTTTCCTAGGTCTGCTGTCTATAAAACTAAGATAAAGTAGCACCTACTCACTCTTTTCTACATGACTTCTGAGAATTTTTTTCATCCAATGTCTCTAAAAGCTGAAATCCACATCGCCCCCAACACATAGCTTTCCAAAAACCATTAAAGCCTTATATTATTGAGAAAAGAAAAAAAACATACTTTTGATATCATTTAGGAAGCTACAAAAAACCAAAATCATTCTTCTCTCTAATTTGTACAAATATTACTTGATTACTTCTATATTCTAAAGAATATCCTTGCAGTATCTATTTCCAAGAGTAGTAATTACAAAGCAAAATTTAATCTCACAGAAAATTACATTTAAATGAAAATAATTTTTAACTCTTGTGAACAGAAGAGGAATGAAACTATGTGATATTTTTTTATACTCATAGCCCCTGCATCTTATTGAACCAGTATACTGCTAGGATCATCAAAAAAGGTGAAAAGAATACCATACTCTAAGTTACTTGGAGGAAGGGGAAAAATGCCTAGGCTATTTTCTTTCAAAATTATTTTGCCTTTTAATTCCAGAAGCTGAATAGTATGTCTGTCTCTCTCTGTCTGGGTATTAGTTATCCTATTTGCAATATGAGGTGGCTTCATTGTGATATTTCCCTTATGTACATAATGTACCTCAAATGAATTTTCTCCTTCCAGTTTTTTTTAAATTTAATTTTATTGTCAAGGTGATGTACAGAGGGCTTACAGTTGTATAGGTAAGGTAATGAGTCTATTTCTTGTCAAACTTGTTACCTCCTCCTTCATTTTCTCCCACTTTCCCTCTCCTTGCATCACCCCCCCCCCCCCCATGTTGTAAAGTTCATTTCCAACATGTGCCTTGTGAGTATCGCTGTTGCATTGATTCACCCTTTGTCCTTTGTCTAACTATTTTGTTGTTCCCCTTCCCTTCCTTAATTCAGATAAATGTATATACAATACCCAGGGCAAAATCAAATACAGTGACAACAGGGGATAAACCATAGAAACCATAAAAACCATAAAAAAACACAAAAGAAAAAGAAATCACATAGTACATTGAAAACAACAACAATGGAAACCTCTTGTGTCCATAACTTGGAGTCCATTTTGCTTAGCATTATCTTATATGGTGATATGTACATGCCATTGAGCAATTCTGCTCATCTGCTAAGATTATCCTAGATGTATACTAATTATTACAAATGAGGGAAACCACAGGATCTATGTGTCTTCGAGTCTGGCTTACTTCATTTAATATGATTTTTTTCCATCTTTCTATTTCCTTATGATGTCATTCTTTCTGATAGAATCATAGAATCCTAATATATATATATACATATATATATATATATATATATGTCACATTTTCTTGATCTATTCATCTACAGAGGGGCATCTGGGTTGTTTCCATATCTTAGCTATGGTGAATAATGCTGCAATAAATATAGTTGGGCTGATAGTTTTAGTATGACCTTGTTAGTGATCTTTTGGGTAAATGCCCCAAAGTGGGATTGTTGTGTCATATGGGACCTCTATGTGGAGTCTTTTGAGGAACCTCCATACTGCTTTCCAAAGTGGTTGAACAAGTTTACATTCCCACCAACAATGCAGTAGGGTTCGCTTTTGAACACATCCCCTCCAGCATCTGTTGTTCTTAGATTTCTTGATTATAGGCATTCTAACTGGGGTGAGCTAGAATCTCAATGTTGTTTTGATTTGCATTTCTTTTATGGCCAGAGATGTTGAACATTTCTTCATGTGTTTATTGGTCATTCTTATTTCTTCTTCAGAAAAGTCTCTCTTTAAGTCTTTAGCCCACTTGTTGATGGGGCTGTTCTTTCTTTGAGGATTTATTTTGGGGGGGATTTAATTTTTTGAGTTCTAAGTATATTTTAGATATGAGGCCCTTGTCTGTCGTATGACTAGTGAAGATCTTCTCACAATCCGTGGGCTTTCTATTGATCTTGTTGTTTGCCATGTAGAAGCTCTGCAGTTTCGTGCAATCCCATTTGTCCAATCTTTCTTTGATTTGTTGTATTTCTGGGTCTTTATTAAGAAAATTTTGACCTGTGCCAAGGCGCCCTAGTGTTTCTCTTATTCTTTCCTGTAATGTTTTCAGGGTATCTGCTTTTACCTCAAGGTCATCGATCCATTTGGAATTGATCTGGTACAGGGGGATACTTAAGGATCTAAATTTAGTTTTCTACAAGTGTTTAAGCAATTTTGCCAGCTCCATTTGTTGAAGAGGCTTTCTTCTATCCTATTTTTTGGTCCTTTATCAAAGATTAAATTACTGGAGCTGATTTGAAACTTTGACAAAGTAGCAGGGTATAAAATTAACCCTCAAAAATAAAAGGGCTTTTCTGTATGCCAATAATGAAAAGAGTGAGGCTAAAACCAGGAAATCAACTTCTTTTGTAATAGCCCCCTCCCCAAAAGATGAAATACCTATGTATTACCTTGATCAAGGAAGTGAAAGACCTCTATGACGAAAACTTTGAAAACCTGAAAAAGGAAATTAAAGCAGAACTAAAGAAGTAGAAAAGCTTCCCATGCTCCTGGATTGGGAGGATTAACATCATGAAAATAGTACTACTACCAAGTAGTATCCAATGCAATACCCATCAATATCCCAACATTATTCTTTAATGAAATAGGATGCAATCTAATAATTCATATGGAATAAAAGACTCTGAATAACAAAAACAATCCTTAGCAGAAAGAACGGTGCTGGAGGAATATCAATACCAAACTTCAAACTCTATTACAAAATTATAATAATAAAAACAGCTTGGTACTGGCACATGAACATATCTGAGGACCAATGGAATAGAACTGAAGACCCAGAAATGAACCTGTAGACCTTCCTTTTTTGTTGTTGGTGGTGGTGGTTGTGGAGCTTGAACTCAGGGCCTGGGGCTGTTCAGGCACCTCTTTGTGCTCAAGGCTAGCAGTCTATCACTTGAGCCACAGCACCAATTCCAATTTTTGAGTGGCTTATTGGAGATAAGAGTCTCATGGGGACTGGGGATTTTCTTGCCCAGTCTGGTCTCAAATTGTGATCCTTGGATTTCATCCTCCTGAATAGTTAGGATTATAGGCATGAACCACTGGCACCTGACTTTATCCTTTCCATTATATTCCTATTTTTCTCAACTCTCCTCCCTCTTTTCTCAAACAGAAATTGGTAAGTTATATTATGTTGTATTTTATGTGTGTATGTGCATGCACATACACTTGCATGTGCAATGGCTTTCAGTTTCTGATTTTAAATAATACTAAAATCTAACTTCAAAGATGCTACAATTGTACCATAGAATTTAAGCCAATATATGCTGTGCACATAAAAGGTTCCAAACCCCACCCAGCTCTGTCAGTCAAGTTTTGTCCTGAGACCCTTGAGGAGAAGTTGAAAAGGAGATTGTGGGAAAATATGTGAACATAAATATGAGCATAAGACATACTTTATGTTTATCAGAGGTACACTTGGAAGGGACAAAGGGTAAACACATGCAGCAGACCTACTCACTAGATATTATGTTAAAAATGAACTATACAACTTGTAGGTGGGATGGAAGGGAAAACCTGGGAGAGAGTGAGAGAAGGGATGACATTGATCAAAAAGAAATGCAAGGCTGGGAATGTGGCTTAGTGGTAGAGTGCTTGCCTAGCATGCATGAAGCCCTGGATTCAAGTCCTCAGTACCACATAAACAAACAAAAAACTCCAAAACAACAGAAGTGGTTCTGTGGCTCAAGTGGTAGAGTGCTAGCCCTGAGCAGAAGAAGCTCAGGGACAGTGCCCAGGCCTTGAGTTCAAGCTCCAGGACTGACAAAAAAAAGTTTTCTTTCTTCTTCCTTTCAGTATGGAGCATGCTTATGCTAGTATGAACAAGTATAAATAAGGTGTATTTAGGGATGAGTACTCTGTTTTCAGTATTTACTCTGACTAAAGAAATTAGTTTGGAGGAGTACTTTCTGCTTTGCACTTAAGGAACTAGTTTCTGCAAGAGTTCCCAAGAGGAGAAAGACTCTGAGATTTCTTCCAAAGTGGCTGATCCTCCTGGGATAGCCTCTGGCTGATTTCGGAGGCCACTGCCTGCTGTTTCCTGCTCAAAGGCCCCGCTGGCATTTGGGGGAATCGAGCTGGCAGAACAGATGCTAAATGTAGGACAGAAGCCCACGGGGTGCAGCTCCATCCTGCTGAGGCTGCTTTCTCAGCTCGGAACCGTTTTCATGCATTTTCATGTACCAGGTGCGCAGGACACCACGTGCCTTGTGTCCTAGTTTGAGGGAGGTTTCTGAAGAATGTGCCATTTGGCTGGTGTCTCCTTTCAATCCTTTCAGATATTTTCCCTAGATATAGTCATATCTTAAGTCTATACCACATGGTGTCCTAAGTAACCTTTTATATCATTTTTCTTCCACACCATGTCTGCTATACTCCAGCATATAACATGGGGACTATTAATACGCATATAACATGGGGACTATTAATACATTTGCAAATGTAATAAGTGATTTCTGTTCCCTTCCAATAAGATTGTTTTGCTGTTCAATGAAATACATTGTGTTCTCAAAGTCAGTACCTTTTTTCTGAGATAGAATATGGGGAATAAGCGAATCCTCCTCTCCGTGAATTGTGTTATCTTATTTCTTCTCCATAGATACCTTAGGTTTTGTGACACTTTCAGGCTTTTAATCATAGTAGCTTCACCGTTTACATATGTGCAAATAGAGGAGTACCATTTTGGAGGTTCACACAAAGGCCCTTTCTCCCTCATGGTTGCTTCCCTATTTTGACATCCCAATGCATCTTGCCACTTTTCTCCTGGTCTGCTATTACAATCTTTGCTGCTCTTAGTTAGTGTTGATTTTAATATTGATCTTTTAAAATCTACTGGCCTTGTCAAAGTATGGTATTGAAGCAATCTAGCTCTAAAATGCTGTGGTCAGAATGAGACACCCATTTGCTACTATTGTTTTCTTCATCCATCTTCTCTCTCAACACAACTTCCCTTTAAGAAAAGATCTCTTTTCCAAGTGTCACACTATCTAAGCTCTGCGTGATGCTGTATTTCCCCCAAGATACTATGTGACTTCAGCAGCTGAAACACAGAATGGGCTCTCTTTGACCTCTTTCTAATTACATTAAAGAGGGAGGGGAAAATAGTACTAGAGACCAAAGAATGAAATGAAGTGAACAGCACCTGGGACAGTGCCGAAGCTGCTGTACAACGCTTCGTGTTTGTTGGCAAGCACAATGGATAGCAAGTTACTTTTCCCAGGAAATGTTTGTGTTGTTGCTTTCTAGTCTTCTCATGGCCTGCATTGGTTTCCCTTGATGCTCACGCTTCTTGTATGATTTCACCACCTCTCATTTCCCCAGCATTTATTAAACAGGAGGAATGAATGGCTTTAATAAACAAGGACTGCAGTAGGCAGGTCCAGTCTTAGCATGGAATAGTTCCATGAATTAAATTCTACTAGTCTTATCCCAGCCTTCAGCTATTTATCTACTTTCAGTTAGAAGAACAACCTATTAGCTAACTGCTTTCCTCCAGTCTTCTTCTTTCGTTTGATGTATTAACAAAACCATCCATCTGTCTGGTTGGCCAGGGTCTTGCCTGTATCCATCGCTGAATGTTCTAAACTGAAACAAAAGTTAATATGGTTAGCTATTTTCTAGTATACCTTATAGGTTATTTCCCAACATCTATCAATAGTTAACCTAAACCAACAAACCCTTTCTAAAGAAGATATTATTATTATTATTATTATCATTATTATATGTGTCCTAAATTGGACCACTCAGTCTAGAATTTAAAACTTACATTTCACTGAGCAAGTACAGAGGTTCAAATTAAAAATAATATATATGTATATATATTCTTTCTTTCTCTTTCTTTCCCTTTTTCCCTCCCTCACTCCCCCCCTTTCTCTCTTTCTTTCTTTTTTTCATATGGCTTGAACTCAGGATCTGATTGCTATTCCTGAGGTTCTGGGCTTAAGGCTAGTGCTCTACCACTTGGAGCCACAGCACCCCTTCCTGTTTTCTGGTGGATAATTGGAGATAAAAGTCTCAGGAACTTTCCTGCCCAGAATAGCTACATAAGTCCCTTGACTTATGATTTTTCTATTATTATGAAATATTATTATTACTATGAAATAGTCTATTTTTCCTACTCAGAATAAAGTGGGAAATGAGAATTTTTAGAAACTGAAATCTGTTGAGATAATATGGTAAATGCCAATGGCTTCATATTCTTAATGTCAGAAAGATTCTTATTGGTTCAATTGATCCTTTTACTATCTCTCTTGATAACTTTTTGATAATTGTAATTGAAAGACTACCCCATGTAACTTTCCCTTAGTTAGCACAACAATGGTATACATAAGGTGTTAGATTAACAAGGAAAGTAGTTATGCAGTTATGATCATAATTTTATTTTACTTTCCCTAATGGAACCTTTTGAATTGCCAAATATTTCCCATTGTTTTATTCTAAGAAGACTAAGAACAGTTTTCTTTTATCTCTAATGGGAATAGTTTTCATCAGTAGAATTGTGAATGTTGGCTTTTCAAAATTGAAATAGAGAGCTGGACGCTGGTGGCTCATGCCTGTAATCCTAGCTACTCAGGAGGCTGAGATCTGAGGATTGTGGTTCAAAGCCAGCCAGGGCAAGAAAGTCTGTGAGACTCTTATCTCCAATAAACCACCAGAAAACCGGAAGTGGCATTGTGGCTCAATTGGTAGAATGCTAGCCTTAAGCTGAAGAGCTGAGGAACAGCACCCAGGCCCAGAGTTCAAGCCCATGACTGACAAAAAAATGAATAAAAAAATTGAAATAGAGGTATTCTATTTCTGTTTTCTTTAAAATGTCCTTTGCTGGGCTCACGTGTGGCTTATTTCCCAATAAAAATCACTAGCTAGGAGACCCACAAATAAAAAAGCATCTCTTTTTATATGCTATATTTGCATGGTAGAAAAAATTTCAAAATTCACAATGGCATTAAAACTTATTCAGTATTGATATTGTTAGTCATTGTCTTGCTGATTGCTCATAAGTACACCAGCATGCCTTCTAAACTCTTCCAAATGTATGCAGTGAATATGTACATTTCAGGAAATGAGCGACAATCACTGGAGAATATTCCCAAAGGAAATCTTGCTACCAACATATAAAATGGCTCTATGCTCTTCATTCAACAGAGGAATAACTAGAAGCATTAGTGTTTGTGCTACTGGTTATAATCATCTCCGTAATTAGGAGTTCACTATCAGACCAATGTGAAGGTATTCGATTTCCAATCTAGGTTTCTTTTCACTTGATAAAAAACTTGGTAAGTGTGCACGAAGTACAAAGAATAAAAGATTTCCCAGACATATACTTCCTTCAACTCAACATACATCTCTCTGTAGAATAAGCCTGCCAGAAATGTGATT
Source organism: Dipodomys spectabilis (assembly GCF_019054845.1). Taxonomy (NCBI): domain Eukaryota; kingdom Metazoa; phylum Chordata; class Mammalia; order Rodentia; family Heteromyidae; genus Dipodomys; species Dipodomys spectabilis. The sequence goes on along the minus strand of NW_024870834.1, from coordinate 13,270,692 downwards.
GATGTTCACATGTGTCTTGGGAAACCAGACTATCTCCTCCATATGTCACAGCCTCACTGGTGACAGAGTTGGGCTCCTTATTATAGCGAATATATTAACAGATGATGTCATTGCGTTAACTATTTAAATCAAAATCTTAAACAAATTTAAAATTTAGCTTAAAAATTAACTGTCATTTAAGTCACAATCTGTAGATTGGTTGAAACCTGTGCCAATCTAATTGGCAATCAGGAATATGGTAATTGCTTTTGGCATATGAAGGTGGGAAACATCTCCAGTATAAAATAGTGCCAAGTTGTGCATTTCTGAGTTCCTTTTCTTTCTGACAGTGTTAATATTCTAATAATTTATTAGTTGGCATTCTGCTTCAGGATTTAAAACAAGGGTTAGTTTGGAATTTCAAGCAGATATTATCTATTTGTCTATCCATTCATTCATCTACCTACCTCTTATCTATCTCCTTATGTGTAGAGAAGGGTTTCTTAAGTTGGATATGGCTAGGATTTTGCTGTTCTTTCCATGTGGCATGGTTATTAGAAGTCTCTCAGTCCAATATCTAATGGATGCTGCCAGGCCTTCCTCCTGATAATCAAGACACTAACCATGTCTCTGGGAATTGTTTCCAGATGAAATAGCAAGTAGAGTGCATCTATTCCAGAAACTGTGGTATCTTGAACACACTCACTCACATGTATGATTAATGTATTCAGGAAAATGTCATCCTAAAAGTCACAGAGAAATTAATGTTAGGGACCATGCTTAGCTCATTCATAGCCCCACTGCTGATATCAAACTGTTTCAAGAAAAAGACATTTATTCTTCTTTCATGTAGAAATGTTGCCTGTTTCCTATTTGAAGAAAGAATGGAATTTATTCATTTATTTTATTTCTTATTATTATACGTTAATTGCACAAAGGGTTTCTACCATGATACATACTGTGCATACATACTGCACATCTATAACATCCTATATTGCTCTTTCTTTTTTTAGTAAGATTTTTGTTGTGAGAATACTGTACAGAGGAGGGGTTGCAGTTACATGGGCAAGGTAATGAGCACATTTCTTTTCAAGCATTGTTGTCTCCTCCTTTGTTTTTCCCCTATCACCACATTGCCTCTCTATTTTTCAGCAGCTTTCAGTGGATTTCCTTGTACCATCTTCCTATATAGACAGAATAAATTTTAGTATTATTTACCTGTCATTGTTATCTTTCCCTCTGCTCCTCCACTCATTCTATGTAGTGAAACCTCGATTACAATCTCTCTCTATATATGTATGGATGTACATATATATGTAGGCATGCATGTAGCAATATACTTTTATTCTATCCACATATGAGAAAACGATTACTTGTTTTAGTAAAGATATTTGACTTTTGCATAGTAGTGCTTTTACCATTACATATTTACAAAGTTCATATAGTTTGTATATGTATATGTACATATGTGTTTATTAGTAAATAAAAATGAACAGAAAAATGGTAATTGTGAAGAATTGCACTGGGCAAGTCCTCCCTGTGGAAAGAGCTATTTGTGGCCAAGTGGATTATGCTCGACTTTAGAATGACCATACCCTGCGGAGCTTCTTCGATGTTGGCCTAGATAAGGAACCTGGCATTTGCAAGGATTGTTTTCTCTATACTAGGTTGCTAGGAAACAAGAAAATTAGGAAAACCTTTATGAAGAATAAATGAGCATTCAGTTACACACTTCAAACCATCTAGAAAAACAGTCTCCACTTCCATCACACATTTCTGAGAGAAACATCTTAGGTTCTAGCTACACTTTCAGACACTTGACTTTTAAGTACATTTTCAGGAACATATTTTGAAAGAAAGTAGATTACTTTTGTTCCACTATGTTTATATAAAATTATACAGCAGATGCAGTTTCCTCTCTCCTTTTCTTCTTTCTCCTTTCTCTTTCCTCTGTCCTTCTCTCCCTTCCTCCTTCCCTCACTCCCTTTTCCCTCCCTTCCTCTCTCCATCCCTTTGTTTCTCTCTCTCCCCTCTCCTCCCCCTCCCTCCCTTCCTTCCTTCTTCCTCTTTTTTCCTCCCTTTTCTCCTTTCTTTCCCTTCCTTCCTTCTTTCCCACTTTTCATCCCTCTATCTTCATTCACCCTGTTCATCTACACACCTCTTTTCTTATTAATAGTCCAACTAGTTCAGGACCCATTTTATATTCCTTTTATTCATTTTTCTAGTGTATGCTGATTGTTCAAAATGGGTTTCATCATCACAGATGTATAAACAGGATTTTAATCAGATTAACCCCCTGGTTTACTCTTACTGCCTCATCCTCCTCATTCCCTGCTATTCAACAGCTTCAGTGAGGTTCTCTTTGCTATTATGTTCCATGACATCTTACTGGATGTTCCCAGAAGCAGTAACAGGTGGTAAAGAATGGAAGGAGAGAAAGAACTCTGGGAATATTAGCAATGTCAGAACAGTATTCTCAGCCTTTTTGAATCATACATAAAATCTGAAAGGGCAACAAGATACCAAAATAAAAAATCAGAGAAAGCAAGCACAATATTTAAAACAAGCTAAGATTATAAGACATTGTTAATTTAAAAAAAATGTTCAAACCAGACATGGTGGCACATACCTATAATACCAGATATTCAGGAGGTCATCTTAAACAAATAAGTTGGAGGCCAACCTAGTCAAAGTTAGTGATATTCCTTTTCTAAAATAACACAAATATATTAACAAAAAGTCGAAAGAGGGGAGGATCCAGCAACAGGGTGCTTGTCTAACATGTCCAAAGCCCTGAGTTATTTCCACTATTAGAAAAAAGAAAGAAAAAATATTAAATAACAATTTTAGAACATAATATTTCTTCAGGAATAGGGACCATGCTAATTAAGTTTTTACCACTTAAGTAACAATTACAGGCATCCTGTGCTTTTTTATATCGTTAAGATAGGATATTGATAATTTTGTCCTTTGCTAGAGCTGGTGTCCTGAAGAACTCATGATCCTTCTCTTCTCCAGAGTCACTGGGATTATAGGTGTTCACTGTCATGCTGGGCATCATTAACTCTTCAACACACATTTCTGTAAAAAGAACACATGCCGTGTGAGTTTTCTCTCTTAACTGTGCATCACCAAGCGCAAACTTCCTTAAGCTATTGGAAAAATAAAATGTATAGGCAAGTTGATGAGAAAAAATTAGGAAGATAGACAAAGAAACAGTAAGTTTTCTCATAATGATACCTGATATATTATCTTTCAGCTTCTATAAACAAAACGAAGCACTTTCTCTGCTTCATACAGAGATTCCCAGTTCTCTACCAGTGGAGCTGCCATCATGGATAAAAAGGACACAGATAGCAACCTGAGGGATGTTACCTGAACAAGGGACCTAGTGACTTTGAGGTCAGGGTATGTCATAGGTTCTTTGTTCCAATGAGAAATACAGCCAGCATTTCCACACTAAGGAACAACCTTCATAAACTCTCATGAGATTGTTTTTTAGAAGTTTCTGACTCAGTAACCTCATCCTATAAGGATCAGCCTGCCTCATTCCATCCAGGGCTCCTAGAAGACTACTATTGGCCCTCTTCATCTCATGCTTCATTCATATCTGTGTTATTCCACTGAAAACAGAAACCACCAAATTTCTCATACTGAACTCAACGTGTCATAGGGAACAGCATGCTTCCTGATTTTGTGTTTTTGATTTAGAAGATCTACTTGATGGAATAGTCAATTGGATAAAGAGGAAAATCTCAAAAACTATTCCGTGTGTGTGTATGTGTGTGTGTGAACATTGGTACCTTTCTTGCTAGCATATAAAGACATTTAAAGGTCCTTGGGAATGATTCCTGATTTCTATTTTCACAGCCAGAGTTACATTCTCCAATAGACTTCTAGTAAATTTCTGTTAAATAGAGTTATAGAGGCTTGCTTGGTAAACAGATTTCCCCTATGCAGTTATTTTTGCATGTACATGTGTTTTAATTTCAAGAAATAATTCATCAAATATCTTTTGAAAGATGGACTGACCACCGAGTGCAGACCACCTATAAGCAGCTGACAGACTTTCTAATGCTTTTGTCTTGCACTGATGGTCTGTACACCTGGTGTACTCTAAACTTCTGCCGAGTAGAAACCCAAAGGATATATTCTTTAGTTTGATATTACCTGTAGTTGTGGAGATGGGAGGGCAGGAATGGTAGGGGAAAACAAAGGAGGAAGCAACAATGCTTGATAAGAAATGTACTCATTACCTTGCTCATGTAACTGTAACCCCTCTGTACAGTATTTGCACAATAAAAACATTTAAAAATATTACAAAAAGCTAATTATGTAACCATACAAAAGATATAAAGGTGAATATCGAATTGGATCTTGCCCCCGGAGTTTATTTTACAAGGGAGAAATTTAATACGCAATAGAATAGGAAAGTACTTCTGTTAAGGTAAACAATTTGCTAAGAGAGTGTTCTGGAAGAGATAGAAGTTTGGCTGAATGGAGTTGGGAAAGCTCTATAAAGTAAAAGTTACTTAAGCCAGGTATACAAACATAAGCACAAGTGTACTAGAAAGAAGGGCAAAGCATAACTAGGTTTGAGAACACATGTGTCTTCTGTTGAAAATTTTCAGGGTGATTCAGTTTCAGTTTCTCATCCTCTGCATTGTAACCCTTTATATACTGTTCAAACTTCTGTGTTTTTCCAGAACTTTAATGCTTAGCTAGGATTCTCTAGTTCTATTTCCAAATTGTCCCAACCACAATCACATTGCTTCCAAAATAACTGACCGTGGAAACTTTCCATCTTTTTTAGATTGTAAATGAGAAATGAAAGGGCTTGGAATTGTGACCAACTTCTCTTTACTTGCACATCACAAAACTCCCCAGAAATTTTCTGAGATAGGGCACAAAAGGCTATCCTTACTGAATCTCTTTCCACTCCATGTTTTATCCATTCTGAATTGATCCCATACACCAATATGCACAATGCTCTCTTTCCGTCAAGATTTTGCCTACCTTGTGCCTTCTGCTCTGAGCTTATTTGTGACATGTTAGCCTACTTTATTTCTTCTTATTGCTTAGAATACTATTTTAGTGTTATTTTCTTATGTAACCTTTTCTGAGTTTCCAGACTACCAAACCATTACATATTAAAGCTCTTTGATTTGTCTATCTCTGAATCCTATTTCTTTTATTAAATAACGATTGCAATTGCTTATAGAATATCTTCATCCACCAGGAACGTGCATATTCCTTGCAAGTTTATTCCGTGCCTGTCATAGTTACTATTTAATTCTCAAAAACCTTAATATTTTTTATGAAAGTAGAAAGACAAAGGGTGCATGTTGCTCTCATATGTGGACCTTAGACCCAAAATTCCACCTCCTACCTAAACACACACAAGAGCATATGCATACAAAAATGCATTAATTAAAATGCAGTATATGAGGCAGTGAGCTTCCATGGAGTGAGCCTTTTGAGCAACTAACTGGTAGTTTAACACAATGAATATCAGGAAGCTGAGAACATATTAAAATAATGTTGCAACAATATTGAATGGGAAGTCTAGGGGGAGGAGGGTAGATAGATAAAACAGGAACGGGGGACAGATAGAGCCAGAATTTTCAATGTGCATATGTAATAAAAGAAGTAGGACACATGAAATGAGTCTGGGAAAGGGGCAGATGAAATAAGAGGGAATGGTAGAAGCGGCAATTCTGATCACATAGCAGTGGGCACTTGAATGGATAGGTTAAATTATAGCCCCCTCTTACAACCTTTGGAAGTGCAGAAAATGAAGAGAAATAATAGAAATTTTTAAAAAGTTGAGTAAATGAATGAACAACATGTAAACCAATCTCTCAGTAACAGTTTTCCTTTCTGTATTCACCATTCATTAAGTTCCAGGAATTTTCTATACAGAAAAAATATTTCCATAATCTCACTTTAATATAATTTTTAATGTAGTCATATATAAGGTGTTGCTATCCATGGTTTCAGATAAAGAAACCGAGACTTGGAGTGAAAGCTTGTCAGAGATTTTACTGTTTAAAATGAGGCCACACTGACAGTATTCAAAAAGCCTTATTCTCTCTCAATGTGGTTCTTTTCATAAATCATTTAGCCTAATACCATTGTACAGCTGTCCTCTTTGTAAGAACTCTTGTATTATCTATTTTTAGAAATAGACATGCATATGCCAAGAGTCAATAAACAGACACCTCACATAGTTCAAACTTGAAAGGTAGAAATCTAAAGCTTTGAGAAACATTTAACCTTGACATTCTCTTATCCTAATTGACAAGTCTGGTGTTGGTTACTTGCTGAGATAAGAGGGATTTTCAGGGTATAATATGCAGGTCATTGGTTTTAAGCTGGGCCCATTATAATTTATTGGAGTCTTGGCGGTTCTAGGTGATATAAAGAAGAAAGATTGCCTTTATTAGGTGATTTTCCCATCTTCAGTAGTGCTACTTTAATAGATAATAATGGTTAACAACTTGATGACATTTCCCTGATTTTACTTTAGCATTTGGAAGGTGATGAATCCTAGGACTCAGTAATGTTGGAATGAGTTCACAGCCCAGAATAGTGAGTCTGGGAGCTGCAAAAGTCCATTTTTCTTCAACTTCAGCCTTGTGGCTCCAGTTCTGTGCTGTCCCAGGACAGCCTGACATTTGTATCTGATTGGTTGAGAGCTCTTAGAAGTAATAAGAGCACACTTGGATACCTACCCGTATATTCCAATTTCCTATGTTTCACTGGAAAGAGAAGCCCAACTGATTATTTTGTGGCAAAGTTTAGAAAGGAAGTTTCAATACTAGTTAATATTGAGAGTCGATCTCACACTAAGTAGCTTGGTAACTTTGGAGATGCAATGTCAGGGGCAATTGAATAAGCAATCTCAGATCTCCTCTTATTTATTCTCAATCCCCAGAATATCAACATAGGAAAAACTAGGCATACCATGATTAACGATGAGGTTACAGATTGTCCTAGCAATAATAATGCTTGGATTTACATGGATATTTTGATGTATGTGACTGTTAAGACAACTAAATGTGTCCCTTCATACATGAGTGGAATAAGAGCCCTCGCTGGCTGAAAGCCAAAAAAGGAAAGGCTACTGCATTGAAGCACCACTTTGTATATTTCCTAACAACTTCTGTTCACCGTTGTCTGTCTCCCAATGTGTTCCACTCCTTTCTCTAATCAGGCCGTGTCCAAACTCTCCTTTAGCTTCCAGGTTTATAATTGAGCTTGTTTCATTCAACACTGATTGTAAGACAGACAGAGTTCTCAGCATGACTCCTCAGTGACTCTTCCCTTTAAGTGAAATTGAAAGCAATGCAAGGATCACATATTATTCTCATCCCATAACCTCTCCTTGTGAATGGATTCTTCCCTCAATACTTTACATAAAAGCCCAGTGTATTCAATCCCTGGACACCAGCCTTGTAGGACCCCAAGAAGGGAATCTATTTCAGCCAGTATAGACTTGAGCTGTGGAAAGAGTAGAGAGCATACTGGATCGTTTGTAACAATTGCAATTTCATTTCTCCCTCACACATGCAGAAGATTGTTAATACATCCTGCAGTGCATAACACCAGATTTTCAGCCCTAGAAACCCACTGTCTAAACTTCTGCCACTGATGAAGTTTCACAATTTTGCTACATTTGGCTCAGTGCTTATTATAAGTACATTTTCTTCATTTGTAAAAAATAACATTTCTCATTAGAATGTAGGCAACCCCTCAAAAAATATTTAAAATAAGAATTAAAATATACTTTCAAATAAACATTGGAAAATGTGGTAATAGTGAAATCACTGACCTGTCATCATTATATCTTTCTGTCTTTAATAATAGGTTTTCTTAGCTCTTTACTGTGGTTATGAGGTCCTAGGACTGGAGGATTTTTAAGATAAAAGACCCAGTGATTCTCAGCTTAAGTGAACAAAATAACCTTTATAATGAAACATTACTATATTTATACTTTTTAATTTAAGTTTCTATCATTTATTTCCCTATATGAGAAGCACAAAATATTAAATGTCTATCTAAATGTCCAAATTCAGGAAGATTCAATAACCTGTAAACAATTATAATAGATACAGACAATTTTAAGGGTTAGAGTTCCTTCTTGTTATGCTTTTGTAACTCAGGTCTTTCCCAAGCTTCCTAGATGTTTTGTAAAATCAATGTGTTGCTTTTTGAATTATTCTAAGTCAACAGGAGTTCCCCTAGAACAAATAAACGTAAGAGTGTCTTGTAAAATCCATTGGTGTAAAGATCATTTCTTTTAATATCCTCAAAGTAAGTAAGCTCTTGACTATTTAGGAAATATCCTGCCTAGGCCTTTAGAAACCTAGAAATTACCTTATTCTTTCTATCTCTCAGTGGTAATAAAGGCGTCTCACATTTTAATACATACTTGTCTACAAATGAAAGCTACCTTTCAGGCATAGAAGCAAAGGAAATTATTATATTATGTCTCGAACTGAAGAAAACATCTGCCAATGAAAAAAATGTCTCGGGCAGGTGTTAATAAAATCAGTGGTGAATAATCAAAGTACAAGTAGGCATTTCACTGTATCTCCATAATCTAAGGTATTAAAAGCCAAGTATGTATTATAGCAGTGCATCTCAAACTTTTTTTTTTTTTTTTGGTCTGTCGTGGGCTTGAACTCTGGGCCTGGGCGCTGTCCCTCAACTTTTCAGCTCAAGGTGAGCACTCTACCACTTGAGCCACAGTGCCACTTCCAGTTTTCTGGTGGGTTATTGGAGATAAGAGTCTCATGAATTTTCCTGCTTGAGCTGGCTTTGAACCATGATCCTTAGATCTGGGCCTCTTGAGTAGCTAGGATTACAGGCGTGAGCCACTCCAACTTTTGAGTCCATCTCAAACTTTTGTAGGCATAGAAGTCACTTAGAAGACTTATTAAAGTACAGTTTGCCAGGTTGCACACCTTCAGTTTCTGCTTCAGTAGGCTTGGGTCCATGCCAAGAATGTACAGTTCTTACTATATCCCAGGAAACGCTGCTATTGCTGATTTGAGAACTGCAATTTGCAAATAGTGGGAAACTGACCCTGCTCCATTTATTTTCTGATGACTAGCATGATTTCAGTGGGATGAGGAGCCTTCCAGGCCATGATGAGACATAAACTATATATAAAGCCATGCCCGGAAAGAAAGTGGTAGCTTATTCCGTCTCCAATCATTTGTAGTAAAGCCCTGTGCCTGGTTTCTTAGATATGAAGTAATAATTCATCCTGATCAGTGGAAGAGGCACTCAAACAACAACATATAATATGAAGAGACTTACTGTTGTTCACCAATGTAATATGTGACAATGTGCAGACAGAAGTGAAGGAATGTGGTCTTGATTGGTAATATTGGAACTACTCAAAATAATAAAGAAGGAATGGACCATGAGTTGGATATTAACTTGCAATAAAATACCTGTTATGTAGAGAAATCGGTATTCAGATGCTCCATGAAGCTCATTTCATAATCTTATTTGACATGTATACCCAATTACACACACACACAGATACACACACACAGACACACACACAAGCATATCCTCAAAGTTAAATTTTATTAACCTTTGTTGTAGAATTACCTGCAGTTTCTTATGTAGAAGAATGGTTCAAAGTCTCTTCAGTCTTTTCTGTATTATTAATTTTTCTCTGTTGGCCAAACTTTCTTTTCTAGTAAATCAAGTATTTTCTGTTCAACAGCAGCTAGTTAGAAATCTATAGTTGTTTGCCAATTCATTTTTTGAACTTTTGTTATAGATTGAGAGACTACCATTTCACCTAAATTGTAATTGATCATCGATTTCAACTATGTTGCAGCCAATGTTCAGCTCACATTTACTAGTTTTTCCCATGATAGATTAATTCTGAAAATTCTGTTCAATATAATCTATCTTGAAAAAAACTCTTACTTGAATATTAGGCTGTCATGTGATTTCCTTCCTACCTTATTGCTTTTTCTTTGCCAATTCTTTATTCTCAGGCCTTTTTGACTATTTATACTTCATGACATTTTTTTTGTCTTTTATTTTTTGGTACTGGGGATGAAACCCAGGAGGTTGCACTTGCTAGGCAAGCGCTTTGCCACTGAGCTACATCCCAGACCTTCATGACATATTTTATATACAACAATATATTAAGTATGCAGATAAATTGTCTGTGATTGTGTGTAAGTGCATACAGACAATGGATCCAGAGCATGAACTTGGGGGCTAAGATTTTTCATTCAAGTCTTGGGCTCTACCACTTGAGCCACAGTTCTACTTTGGATTCAATGCTGAGTAATTGGAGATAAAATTCTCACAGACTTCCCTTCCCAGTTTGGCTTCAAACCATGATCCTCAGATCTCAGCCTCCTGAGTAGTTACGATTACAGGTATGAGCCATTGATGTCCAGCAACTAAATTAATTTTTACAAATTTTGATGCCATATAACCATCACCTTAGAATCTGCTGGGGATAAACTGTTAACTTTACCTTGGTTATTACAATCATTCCAATGAATAGCCATGTACAATTTTTTTTGTACGCAGTTGAGGGGGGAGATTCTTTCTTTGACTTTCACCAAAGTATAACACATGATACACAATTATTCCTCCTTATGTGTGCATATTGTACCCATGGATTTGGCCCACTATAAATCAAAAGTAATAGAAAAAAACCCTTAACTGTGCATAATTTAACATAGGTCAATTAAAAGGGAAGCCTTGCACCTTCAGTAAACCTAATAAACATTTTTCTTATTCCTAAATAATACAACACAGCACTTATATGCACAGCACTTCTATCTTGAATTGCATATTATAAGTAATCTAGAGATGAACTCTATGCTGAACCACAATGTTGCAGTTTCAACTTCATGACTCCTTTAAAATCTGATTGGCACTCCTAAACTTGAGTTTCACATAGAGGACTGTTTTGCATGAGACAGATGTGTGTGGCTTGAGGTAAGGTACAAGGTTTTGTCCTACCTTTCTAGAATGGTATCCCCACTCATTTGAGATCTCACAAAGTGTGGACTATAGCTGCATTCTTCTCTACTATTTTGCTTTGTAGATGATCTAGAATTCCTGAGTCTCCTCAAACTAAAGTATAATTTAAAATGTTAGATCCAGAGGCTTAAAGAAACTAAAGAATCCTTCTCTCTCTCTCTTAGATCTCTCTCCACCTCTGAATCATCTCTTCTTTCACCTTTCTTAATGTTCTAGAATCTGCCTACTTCATTTCATACTGGTGATTTCCTAAGCTATCTTTTATTTGAGTCTGTCCATGCAAAATCCAATTATCAAAGGCATAGAAATCATCAACATAATTTAGTTATTTTTAATCTGACTATTGAGCATTACCCAAGGCCAAAATATCCTAAGCCTTCTTCCTATACCCTGATACAGCTTGAGGACTAGTGTTTTTACAAATAAGAAAGCATTAACTTGTGACTAAATATTCGCTTAGACTTAAAAGTAAGAAAAACAAATTCCAAAACAAAAGCTGTGCCATTACTTATAATGTGATTGTCTACCTTTACCAATTAACATTTAAAGCTTTCTAACTTACAAATAATATCTCATATATAGTTTTATTTTTTCCAATAAACATCTTAGTAGAGTAGATAAGATAGTTTTTTATCCAATTATCTCTGCTTTCCAGATTAAAAAAAATGAATTTCAGGTCAATGAAGGGACTTTACTGAATGTCATTTAGCTGATAAGCATAGGGACAGGAAAGCCTACCAGGTTTCCCAAACCAAGGAAGGAAGAATGGTTTCTCACGTTATTTTGTCTCAGTCTGGGATTGTGAAGAAAGGAAATACTCAATAAAAGTCCCAATTAAACTAAAACTATTATGTGATAGGGTTAAATCTGGTATCTTATAGAGAAGAGACAAAAGCAACCTCAGGAGTTGCATCTAGGGGTTTGGAGAAACAGTGCTGCATATCTCCTTGCTCCTTTTATTATAAGTAGGCTGCCTTGGCTGCCTGTGTTTGTGGTTTGGATGGGATTTTTTTATAGCGATGTTTACGCCGTTCCATATGTGTAACATTTTGTGCAAGTCATTTACTTGTGCTTTGGGAATCCGCACTGTATACTGCAGGTTACACACCTAAACTCCACATAGCTAGCTGTTCCAGAGAAAATCTCTCCACCACAGAGACTCATAAATCCCCAGTAGGTTCACCTGCAGTCATAATATCAGTGGATTGGAGCCTCATCAGAGACTTGTTCCTGCTTCTACTTAACAATGGAACCAGTTGTGTTTCCAGGGTGGAGACATAAATCTCCGAGAATATTTGGTGTTGATATCATCTTGATCTGATAAATTCAGAGGGAGAAGATTGGTAATTACTGCATTTTCTCCCTGGTAAAAGCATCTGTTTAGATGAATATCAGATTTCCATCCTTTTATCTGGAACAGCAACCTTACAACTTTGCTGTTAGCCTGAAACACAGATACCTAGTCCTTTCGTCTCACTTCAAGAAGTCCTAAAACCCAAATAGTATCAAACAACAAGTAAAACAGAATGAGTAAAACTAGATGTCTGGTATTATTTAGAGGAAGAATAAAGAGATTGTGTGTTGATAAGTTTCACTACCACCTAATAGCTAGTGTCAATAGTATGTTGAAGTAAAGAGATTTTTGTGATATCTGGGTTTCAGATACCACAAAAAACAAATCTTGGCTTGGAGTCTGTAATTGGGAACTTCTAATAAAATAGACACCTTCGCTGTGGTCATTCTGCCCATTTCATAGCACTTGATATATGTGTCTGTGTGTGTACACACACACATATATAGGGTATATGTATATATAAAATTATTCATCCATATTTCCACATGAAAAATAACTAAAAAGTAAGTCTATACATGAGCATTTGACAGGCAGAAGAGAATTTACATCATTAGTTTTGTCTCATAATTGCACAGATATGAAAACTAGGGCTCAGAAGCAAAACACATTTTGTCCAAGGTTATATACAATTTTTAGGGACTGAAGTAAGATTGGAAGGTAAGTGCTCAGCTGACACAGCCCTGGATTATATAATTGGCAACAAATTATTGCCATATCATTTTTAGAGATTCCATTTATGAAACTGTATTAACTGTATTAACCATATTAACCACTGTATTTTCTACTTTCATCAATCTTAAAATTTAAAGTTATCTTAAGATTTTGTAATTGCTTAAACACCCAGAATTACTATTTCTAGATTTATTTCTAATTCTGATTTGCTGTATAGATTTTGGGTTTTTTTGAAAGATATTTGAAATTTGAGAAAACAAGTTTTAATTCATTTTTCACAATCAGTTCCTGAACTTATTTTTTATTATTTAGTTTTTGTTTGGTCAATACTGGGTTTTTAACTCAGGCTTTGTACTTGGCTGAGCTTTACCTTGCTCTGCTGTTATTCTGACATGTGAACAATGCCTTCTGACTGGCTTTTTGCTGGTGGTCTTGGAGATGGAATTCTGCAGAATTCTCTCCAGGGCTGTCTCAGAATCTGAATGCTCTGGATTTCAGCCTTCTGAGTATCTAGGATTACAAGTTCCAGACACTGCTGTTCAGCTTATTTTATTTTATATTTTATATGAGGTCATTTTCTTTTTATTATTATTTTTTTATTATTCATTATTATTTTTCCAAACACAATTTATTATTATTTATTTCCTAAAAGAATTGAACTTGTGGGTCAGTGGTAGAGCGCTTGCCTTGCATTCATGAGGCCCTGGGTTCCATTCCTCAGCACTACATAAGCAAAAAAAAAAAAAGCCAGAAGTGGCACTGTGGCTCAAAGTGGTAGAATGCTAGCCTTGAGCTGAAGAGCTGAGGGACAGCACCCAGTCCCAGAGTTCAGGCCCCACGACAGACCAAAAATAAAAAAAAAAATTAAAGAAATGGTATCCTGAAGGAAAAATTTCAATAATGAATCTGTTCCTTACTCGAAGGGAAATAGCATATAGTCAGCCATTCTTTAGAAGATGATCTGGAAAAAGAAAATAGTCATTATGAGTCAGAGTTAAAAGCATCACTGAAGAAAAATGTCCCATTTTCCTCTTCACACAAATGGCATAAATGTGTTTGTGATTGTGGTGGTGGCCATTTCTCATGAGGTTTATAGCCGCGATGTGTCCCCAAAATGATTCACTGCTGCTTCAATTCACATGCCAAATTGTATCTTCTGTGTTTAAGTTTCAGATCATTCAATTTTCTAAATGTATAAATTCAGCCATTTCTGTTTGGTACAAAAATTGCAGAAAGCCAATATTACCCTCTAGTAACTTCAGTCTTCTAAGTTTTCAGAAATAACAACTCTTTTTCACATTTTTAAATAAAATACTCATTCCCCACCCTCATGACACCCAGAGGAATTTGGAAATGTGACAAGTCACAGAATCAGCTGTTGAAGGAAGACCTGCTTTTGGCTGATGTATTGAAGCAATTTGCATTCCTCCTCAAGAACAATATGGCCACAAATGCCAGTGCATAAATTAGCCCCAATTGTAGGCGGAAACACTCCCATGCAAGCTGACAGAGTATCACCCCAAAATATCTCTGATAGCTCATAAATAAAGAAATCTGCTTCTCTGATCTGGTGCAGCCAGTAAAACAAAAGGAGAGGAGAGTAACTTTGAAGTCTCATAGTTCAAATAAGCATTAAATCAAGAATCGTTTTTAAGTATGTGTGATCAATCAGGAGTCAGGTAACTATTTTAAATTTCCAATGTTCTCATTTTAAATCTTATTTTATTTCCTTTTATTTTGTTTGCTGGTACTGGTAAGGATTGAACTCAGGGCCTTGGGCTCTCATTTAATTTTTTTACTCTACCACTTGTACTACTGCTCTACTTCTGGATTTTTTTCTGGTTACGGCTTTTTAAGGATACAAGTCTCACAGACATTTTGCCTGGGCTGGCTTTAAACCACAATCCTCAGATCTCAGCCTCCTAAGTAGCTAGGACTATAAGTTTGGTGTCTATACAAGGTAAAAGCAAGTTAGTAAAGAAATGGGTAATATATACAGTAACTATCATGGAAGAGAAATAATGACCCTAATAATGTCTGTGTCCCTAATAGCAATGAATAAAGAAAAAGAAGTACCGGAGAGTCTACCTTACAGAGACATTTCAGGGCATCTTTCCAGGGAGAAAGGAACACGTTTTGATGAAAAGATCAATGGAAATGATGGCCCAGGGACAAATAAAATAGAGAAAGCACCTTTGTTAGGTACAAGGTTAGAGAAGCTCAGGCCTAGTTCAAGACACTTGCAGAAAGACAGGGAATTTCCCACTCTGAATGACTATAGTTTGGTTTTAACTGGCACAGATGCATCAGGAAATACCTGAAATCTCTAGGCTCGGGGTTTGGTGCTTAGACAAAAATGTGTTTTCTATATAATGTGCAAGATATGAGCTTCATAGAGACATGCAGTAATATGGGTCTGATTCACTGCTCTTTTGGTACCATTTAATCTCAGACTCGGCCTACCATCAGTGGTGCTCATTTGCTAAAGTGCAAGGATTATGACTATTTCCATGCTAAGCACTTTTCACACAATATATGGGAGGTTTTAAAGTTGGCTCTACACATTGTAATCTCAGCAGCTTCTCTCTTTTGTCTAAGCTGCTGATGTTTTTGTAAAAAAAAAAAAAAGGCATTTTCCTTTTTTGTGTCTGTTTGCAGACATGCTGATCAGCCAGCAGATGCTGCCCTGCTGCACAAAACTGAGCAGAGATATTTGTCTTGAAGCTTGAGCTATCATCAGTTCCCAGCGAAGCCAGCTGTGGAGGTTGGCAAATGTACTCATCGGCACTTGAGTTTTTAAAGAGGAAAGCTCTACCAAAAGAGTCTTCCAAATTCTCAGATTTTGGCTTAACTCCCTTGCTGGGAAATATTTAGAGTGCATCTCCTTAGTTTAAGAGGTGGTTACTGTAGGAGCCTAGATTTTGCAGGCTAGAAGGGAATAGATGAAATATAGATGAAACTATGAATGATCAGTCAGAAGAAAAACTCCCCATGTACAGACGCAAGTAGTTCAGAGCTCAGTTTCAAGAGGTAGTGAGACCTGAATTTGAAATCTGGCCCTTCCAAAGCTAAGTTGTGCATCATTTTGGCCAAGTTATAGTGTTTTAAGAGTTAAACAAGATTGACAAGATTAATAGCCATTTTACTTGATAATATGGTTCTTCATATTAAGCATACTGATTGCTGTTTTTAAAGTATCAAGTGCCAAAATGGCTTTAGATTTTTCAGTCTTTGGATTAACTACTTGGAAAGACTTTTGACCATGTGTTTAATTTTATTTATTTATTTATTTATTTATTTATTTATTTATTTATTGTCTGGGGCCTGAACTCTGGGCCTGGGGGCTGTCCCTCAGCTCCAGCTCAAGTGTAATACTCTATCACTTGAGCCACAGCACCACTTCTGGCTTTTTCTGCTTATGTGGTGCTGAGGAATGGAACCCAGGGCCTCATGTATGCAAGGCAAGCACTCTACCACTGAGCCACCTTCCCAGCCCCGTGTGTAATTTTATTAACAAACACAAATAACAAATGATTTATAAAAAGGCTTATTTCCTCTGCTATACATTTTCATCTGATCTCTTAATTTTCCTTACTAACTTGATTTGTTTTGTATTTTCTTAGATTAATAATGCAGAAGAAAATGAAGGCCTGCCTTTTATCAGTAGAATTTTTGATTCTCTCAAATGAACAAAGAATCCTTTAGTCTCATCTTACTTTGGTACTTTTCAGCAGGATGAGAAGTTAGGCACCAGTTTGTTAATTTCTTAATATATACTTAGTAAATAATAATGCTTTTTTCTAAGGTTGATATAAAAACTTAAAATGATAAAATGTCTGAAAGTTTGCAACACAAATACCTTGTTAATGCAAAAAATCCAAGACTGAGACTCACTTCTGAGGTGGGTTGGGTTTGGTTTGAGTGTATGCTCCAAAGCCAATAGCTTTGTGCCAGTTTGTTGGGAGGTGGACCATTTATGAGGTGGTGTCTAAGGGGAGGTAATAAACTGAGGACAGTACCCTTAGAAGAGATCAATGTAGTTTTCATGGAACCTTAGTTAGTTCCCAAGAGAGTGATATAAATGAGACAAAGATGGCTCTTGAACCTCTTTAGCTTCTTGACTTGTGCTCTCTTTGAGCCAAGGGGTTTTCACAAGAGTAAAGAAATTGGGGATGCTTGACCTTGGTGCTCCAGGCTATAAAACTGTAGGGATAGAGAATAGAAGTAGAAAAACCTCTATTCCTTACACGTACAGTTTCAAATGATTTGACAAAGCAACAGAAAATAACAGGAGGAAAGAACTAAATATAGTTCTCCTATGAAAAACAACCTTATCATTTACTTTACTCTCAGGAAAAACAAAACAAAACAACACAACAGAATGTCTACCAAGATGGCGACTGCATGAGTATATAACTGCGATACGAAAGGCAAACTGATGTTTCATAAGTAAATACTTTTCCCTGGTACGAAAATCCTTTAAAATTTGGAAGCTTTCATTTAATCCCATGGATATCTTGCCACCTGTAATTTTCACCTCTATTATATGGTCTAAAAGCATTATACAAAATCAGTGAGAGGTGTATGTTTTGGGAAGATAAGATGTCCACCTGAGAACTCCTGCAAAGAAACAAACCCAAGCCTTTGATTCCCGTGTGGGTTTGTGTCTATAATTTTACCTTGGGAAAACACTTGAGATTAAAGTGTGGTTCTCTGACAAATAGAAAATTCTTCTCATAGAGGTGATATTGAGTTTATATCCATGTCCATTTTAGTATATTGCGTTTATATCCATTTCCAGTGTAGTATATGTGATGGTTAATCTTGATTGCCAACTTGATTATATTGATTTTAAAAAACCCTAGAGATTAGGAAAGCACACCTTTCTGTATATCTGTGAGGGATTTTGCAGACAAGATTGACTAAAGGAGGAAGACCTTTAGTTCATGATGGGGTATCATTACCTAGACTGTGCCCAGATGGATTACAAAAGGAGAAAAGAGGAAGGCCATTACTATAGGAATTCTATAGACAGCCAGCCAGAATTCTATCTCTCAATCTCCATCTCTCATATGTCCTATATCTTCTTCTTGGCTGGCATGATGTGAGCTGTTCTGCTCCCCGTATATCTTCTGTGTTATAATTGTCTGGAACTTCTAAAACCGTGACACAAAATACACTTTCCTTATCTTAAGTTGTTTATGACTGGTCTTTTGTCACAGCAATGCAAAACTAACATTATGAGAGACTTTAGATCCTTTTATAATGATAATTTCATTTGTTCATAATTTGATCAAAGAGGGTACCAAAAATGACTAAAAGATTTCAAATTATATGAATTAACCTCTACATTTCCCCCAATATCAGATCATCACCAAGTAATAGAAAAATACAATTTTAAATTAAAGGAAAATCATCAGTAGAAAGAGTTTGAAGCAAGACAGCAGAATCAGTGATGTTAGAAAAATGAATTATATTGTCTGGGCCTGCCTACTTTGTCTATCTGGTCTTTAAACTCTTTGAAATAGGAAGGTATTGTGTCAAACACAGCACTATGTAGATTAAGGCATATCATTTAATATTTTTTTCAATTTTAACAAAACAATATTAATTGCAATCAAACCAATTCATGTTTGCAATCAGCATGTAAAGGCATCAAACCACATATGCACACTGGAATGGAAAAATAATGCATGGGGGGAGTGAAAGGAAAAAATATGCAGATCCATAGAATTTTTCATCTCCATGAAAAATGCAAATATCTCTTTCTTCAAAACCCTTTAAGGCTTCTGAAGGTCTTATGTCCTGTTTCTGTGGAGCAGTGATTGGCCAGGTAATGGCTGCACCTCTAGCATCCCATGAATAATTATCTCTGTCCTGAGTGCCTGCCAGCATGACACATCTTCATTTCATTAAGGGAAAGAGGGACAGGCTGGAATTGGCAGTGGCAGAATTCATTTATCACATGTTAATGGAGAAGCAGCTCAGAAAAGGTAGACCTAATGAGATATTTCTAAAGAAATTAGCCAGTTTCTATTAAAGGGCCATCTCTTCCGTGTCCACATTTGAGATGGATTGTAGAGGACACACAACAGGGAAGACTATCTCTCCCCACCTCCACCTTTGCTTTGATTTCCTAAAGCACATGATCATTTTTGGATAATCCATGTCATAACTGCTTGAATGAATCATTGTTGCAAAGTAAGAGCAAATTTTACCATAGATAAAGCAGACCTGATTTGGATTTATATATACAGAGAGAAATATGCTGTGTATCTAGGCTTGGGGACCATCACTAAGATTGTTCATGTCCCAATCCTGTATCAAATAAAAAGAAAAGAAGAAAAAAGTTATCTCTCACAGATACAATGTGCAGGGCTCTTTTCAGCTAGCACTATGATCTCACATTCCACATTCTCTTCTCTAGCATGATTGCTCTTCAGTAACCAGCAAGCAAAAGCTCTGATGTGTGATGTTAGATATGTGAATAAATCATTGGTCATGTGACTCCCATGCTTATTTTCCTTAATTGGAAAGGAAATTCACTCACCTGGTACAATTAATATGCACTTAAATAATGACAGAAAAATAAACCAGGCTCTTGGGGGAATGGATATCATCAGGAGAGGGAAGCAACAGATGAGAAGCTAAAGAAGGAGAATATGGTCAAAGGATTTTATATGCATGTATGAATATAGAACAGTGGACCCTGTTCAAATTGCCCTAAGAAGGTGTGGAGGGAGGATAGAGGAGAGATCTAGAAGGGATTTTGGGAGGTTTGTGCAATATATGTAGAGTAATATCACAATACTCCCCACTTGTAAAATTACTGTATGCTAACATAAATCACTGAAATATGGACAACTTAAATTTAGCAGATTCTACTGCTAAGTACTACTTAAAACTAGAAAAAAAATAGAGAGAAGTCTTCTCAACAGCATGGACAGTATTTATAAGAAAATGGAAGCAAAGTGTCGGAATAGCTGAGTTTACTTCATTTGCTCTTATGTCAGCCAGTGATTGGCTGTAGCTTGGCTGTTCATGATTGGCTGAGACTCCGCTGTGTGTTAGTCTTCTAAGGTTTCCAATTTGACTGCATATTGTTAGCTTGAAGTTTGTTAGGTAGGTACCTCAGATACTGGGTGCTTCAGCAAAGATTTCATGCTCTTTTGCCACTGAGATCATTAGCAAATCATTTATATAAAATTAGTCACAAGGAGCAGAATGTTATGCATATGCATTCTTTTTACAAAGAGAATTCCTAAATATGATTGATTGTGGTCTTTGCTACAAAGCAAGAAACTGGACCTTTTAAGATACATTTGTATAATAAATATTTATTCATTAACATTTAGTCTTAAGTATCACAATTCAGATAAAGAGGCATATTCATGTGGACACATTTCCTTTCATGAGAAAAATATTCTTTGATGGATATACACAATAAATAAATAAGTTTGAACTGGATGATATTGGCTAACCCACCCTAAAACTTCACCAGATGTTTTATTTAAAGCTATAATGACGCTTTAGACATTAAACATTTATCCTAGTATAAAAACACAGATAATAAGTAATTAAACTGGACAGTAAATAAAATATGGGCAATATTTTAATCAAAGGTGTTGACATGAATAGATTTTCTACAACATGATTGTGGGAAGAAATCTTAGGAAGTAAATGAACTTAGGAAGATATGTGAAAGGCAAAAGAAAGCCAATACAATATTAAATGTTTTCAAAGGCAGAGAGAGAGAAAGAGAGAGAGAGAGAGAGAGAGAGAGAGAGAGAGAGAGAGAGAGAGAGAGAGAGAGAGAGATTGAAAGAGATTAGGAGAAAGAGATTGAGAGGTAGAGAGAGAGAGAGGAGAGAGAAGAGGGGAGAAGAGAGACAGAGACAGAGAAATCACTGACATTGATGGGAAAAAAATCACTAAAAAAAATTCAAAAATATTGTAAAGCCAGAAATTGGAGTGACAAATTGGCAAAATGGAGCCATGATCTTGGCACTAGTATTTTGGATAGATTCAAACCAAAAGTGAACAACATAGGAAACAGAAGGTTACAATAAGCAAAGCTGGGGATGTGCTGTCTATGAACTAAATGTTTGGCTCTTTGCCTTATCAGATTTCCATCTGTTGTCCGAACTTTCAGATCCTCAATAACACCTCCGCCTTGACATATTTTTTTCCTACAAGAGCTTAGAATTTTTTTTCACGAGTCATCATACAGTGAATAAAGGTTTTACAATATGGTAGTCACTGGCCTCATATGACTGTGAAAAATTTACTAGCATCATATTAAGATTTCTTAGGCCTATAAGCCTTTACATGATAACCTCGAGATGACAAGTTTGGGATGAAGAGGTTTTACAGTAATGAAGGACTGCCTTGTTAGGGTTTAAATTGATACCAGGAAATGGAGTCATTTCACCACCTAGTAAACTAAGAAGTAAGATAAGCTACTTTCTCTGTCTCTGATAGTTCTCCTTCCTCAGCATCTGTAATTTAAGTCTATTAACAAAACGTCTTATAACATTGCCTTTTTGTTTTCTAAAAATCACCTTTGCAATGGTTTTTGGAATGGCATCTTGTCGTGTCAATGAGATATTGTTAAGTAGCTGACTATTCTGTAAGAAACTAAAACAAAAGAAGCAGAATTGAACATTGCTTTTTTTGCTGGTGTGGGGTTAAATCTTTTATAGAGAAAAATTCATTCATGTGCTTGGGTGTTTTTAAAGCTTTGGTTATCATTCTCCACGACTCCATTCAGGAAACAAAATTGCAGTGCTTTCCTTGCTTACACATCGTTTCAGGAACTTACTCCTGTCTACCCTGAAGTAAAGTTCTCACCTTAACAATCTTTTCCTTCTGTGCTCATAGTACTTAGTGGAGAAAGGAAACAGCTGGCCAGTATCTTCCCTGCCATTCTGCCATCACATTTTGACTGACTTCTGGCAACTGGGTTGTTTAGTCATCAGTCACAGGGGATATTTTAGCGGTAGACACTCTAGAAAATGACACCAAATGTCAATTAAAAAATTCTGCAGGAGAATTTTGATCAAGTTGCTGCTGGCGAAGTGACCACAATCTTTTGAGAATGGTAATCAAAATGGGGAGATGATCATGACCTCATTCTCACAGGGAGCCCCATCTGGGTGTCAGCAGCCCCTTTGAGGAAAATATGTCTGATAACCTCCACTAAGTACACCTTCCATATCCAGACAGCTTTATGGTATCCAACATAATCCATGATATCAACTCTCCAAATGTAGTAATCTTGTACTATTCTAATGGAAAGGACAAAAGACACTGGTACAGCTTTGCTTCTGATTATGCCGGTGATGTCATGATTTATGGGAATGGTTTAATAGACTGTAGGGTTTTTGAAACAGTAAGGTAAAAGATAGTCATTCTCCAAGAATCCTTTTTAAAATGATATCTTTTTATTTTTACTTATTATTTTATTGTTATTGTGAAGGTAATGTACAAAGGGGTTACAGTTACATAAGTCAGGTAATAAGCATATTTCTTTTTGAATAGTGTCACCTCATCCCTCATTTTCTCACAGATTTTCCCTCCCAACTCCCCCTCCACAACGTGTATAGTTCATTTTCAAGATAGTGAGCATTATTGATGCATCTGTTCACCCTTTGTCCTACTGCTTCTGTGCTCACCCTTACCGCCTTCAAACAGATCAACTTACGTATAAGACAAAAGTTACAGAAAACCAAAGGAGAAAAAACTCAAAAAGCAAAATAACAAAAAGCCTCTTGGTTCCATTTTTTGCATTCATTTAGACAAATATCATTTTATTTGATCATATATACATAGCTATTGAGACTTTGTGATCCTCTCCTAAGAATATCCTGCTTTCATTGTGTGAATGCCTAGAGTCCTGCTTAATTTTATCACTGGATGGTAAAGAGAGAAAACTACACTTGGACATGATAAACACTATAGTTTTCTTTAACAAGAGCTGTTACACCATCATCATTTTCTTATTTGTTATTCTATCATTGTTCAGATAGAAATTAATATTTATATGATGAACCAAGAGATTATAAATTTCTATTAATATCAAAAAGACTAAATTATCCTCATTGAACTGTACATATAATAAAAGAAAGAATTAGTAAGGTTTTCAGAGATTTGCAAATAAGATAGAAATAAGACAGAAGGAAACCTAATGTCAAAAGGAAACCTCATAGATTAATTGGTAATTATAAAAGGAAAAATATTCCATTATACTGGAGGTTTCTGGCATTGACTAATTTAATAATGTCTCCAAATAATATCACTGGTAATGGAACAACTTGTCAATGTACTGTATCCAACATGACATTATTTGGAGGTCAGAAAGTTTCAAAAACTATTTGCAAATATGTTTAGTTTGGATTGCCTCAGCCTTAAGACATAAGATCTGCCACATAATAAATATAAGACCTAGATGAATAAGCTAACTTAATAAAAAGTAGAAAAAAATACAGAATGTATTGAGTTTTGTAAGACAAGCAGCTGATTTCTTTCTGTATTGTTGTTGTTGTTGTTGTAAAAGTGATGTAGTTTATAGTTATATAAGTCAGGTAATGAGCACATTTCTTTTTGAGCAGTGTCATTCTTTACCTTGCTTTCTCCCAGTTTTTCCCTCCTGTTCCCCCCTGCCAAGTTGTATAGTTCATTTTCAAGATAGTGTGTAGTGAGTACCACTGCTGCATTTGATCACACTTTGTCTAATCATTTCTGTGCTCCCCCTTATCCTCCCTAAAATAGGTAAACTTACAAATAAGGCAAAAGTACAGAAAACAAAAATAGCAACAAAGGAGAAAAACCACAAAAAGTAACAAAATATCCTTTTGTTTCCATTTCTTGGAGTTTATCTCAATAAACATGACCTTACATGGTAGTATACAAATAGCTACTGAGCCTTTGTGCTCCTTTTCTAAGATTATCCTCCTTTGATCTCACTGGGTGAATGTTTAGAACCCTGTATAATTTATCATGTCCAAGACTCTTAGCAAATCTGATTAAAAAAGAAGAAAACACATGCAAAAATGGGAACATCGTGAAATAAGCAAGATCAAGATCATTATAAGGAAATACTTTGCAAACATGTATGCCAACAAATTGGAGAATCTGGAAGAAATGGAAGCATTCTTAGAAAACACATATAGGGCTGGGAAGGTGGCTCAGTGGTAGAGCGCTTGCCTTGCAAGCCTGAGGCCCTGGGTTCGATTCCTCAGCACTACATCAGCAAAAAGAAAAAAACCGTTAGTGGCATTGTGGCTCAAGTGGTAGAGCACTAGCCTTGACCTGAAGAGCTGAGGGACAGCGCCTAGGCCGAGAGTTCAGGCCTCACAACCTGACCCCCGCCCCCCCAAAAAAGAAAGAAAACACTTATATACTAAGGCTGAACCAAGATTTAAACCAATTAAATAGATTCATAACAAGTAATATACTTGAAATGGCAATAAGATTTGCCACCCAAGAAAAGCCCAGGTCCTGATGGCTTTAAGCAACCAATGACACACACACACACACACACACACACACACACACACACACACACACACACACACACACTGAAGTAGCTGAAAAATGAGTCACCATGTGTCTACATCATAGATTTTTGAACCTATGAAAGAATTTGCAGATGTGTTTAAAAATCATGAGGTGGGGAGATTACCTTGCTTTACCTGGTACGTCATAATTGTTACCACAAATATCCTTTTGCAAAAGGTCAAGATAGAGATTTTATCACAGTAGAGAACAATATGTCCACAGAAGCACAGCATAAAGAAATGTAGCCAGGGGCCAAGGACTGGTGGTAGACAAGAGTGGGAGAGGTAAAGGATGCATTCTACCAGGGATTCTGAAGGAAATTTTCCATGTGTTTCACTTAGTTTTGTGGCCTATAACTTCATCCCATATGTCATTTAAATACTTACTGGTCATAGTAAATGCACAGAAGTTCAACTTCTAATGCATCTAAGATTTCAGGATAAAAGCCCCTGTTAGCATGTAATAGTCATTGTTGCACTCTCTTTTCTATTTATGATAGTATAGTATCACAATTTGCTTCAAAGAAATGTATTAGGTAAGTAAGTGGGCAAAAGACTTAAAGAGAGGCTTCTCTGAAGAAGAAAGATGGCCAATAGACACATGAAGAAATGTTCAACATCCCTAGCCATAAAAGAAATGCAAATCAAAACAACATTGAGATATCATCTCACTCCAGTTAGAACAGCAAAAATCAAGAACTCTAACAACAACAGATGCTCGAGGGGATGTGGACAGAAAGGAATCTTACTTCATTGTTGGTGGGAATGTAAACTTGTTCAACCACTTTGGAAAGCAGTATGGAGGTTCCTCAAAAGACTTCACATAGAACTCCCCTATGACCCAGCAATCCCACTTTTGGGCATTTACCCTAATGTTTACAAAAAGACCACACTAAAGCTACCAGCACAACTATGTTTATTGCAGCATTATTTACCATAGCTAAGATATGGAACCAACCCAGATGCCCCTCAGTAGATGAATGGATCAAGAAAATGTGGTATATATACACAATGGAATTCTATGCCTCCATCAGAAAGAATGACATTGCCCCATTTGTTAGGAAATGGAAAGGCTTGGAAAAAATTATATTAAGTGAAGTAAGCCAGGCCCAAAGAAACATAGGTCCCATGGTTTCCCTTATTTGCAATATCTAGTATAGGTATGAGTCAAGCGGAAAAAGTCAGATAATGTGATGTTAGGAAAACGAACCCTCAAATATGTATTTTAATGTTTTTGTTTCTTTCATGCATGTGTTTCTAATGAATTTATAAGATTATTTCTTTGTTGCTTTGTATGTCCCTCCCCCACAGTGTAACCCCCGCTTTCACTATATTTGATGTCAGTATAACATGTGGAGGAGACGGGGACAAACAAGTCGTTTAAGGATTCAGGTGGACCTGTTGCAACAATGAGAAGTACAAAATGTCAAGTCAAAACCAGCTTTACAATGTCGGAGTGGCGGGGGGGTTTGATTGGGTGGGGGGAGGGGAGAGGGTGGGAAGGGAGGTGAAGGGTAAACAAAGGAGGAGGCTGCAATGCTTGGTAAGAAATGTATGCATTATCCTGCCCATGTAATTGTAACCCCTCTGTACAGTATGTTCTCAAATAAAATAAAATAAAATTAAAAAAAAATTAAGAAATGTATTAGGAAAATCTAAACTTCCCACATTTTATTAAATACAAATTTAAACTACAATAATTGAGGGGAGCCATTAAAATAATCCTACTGGAAATTCTTTTAAAAATTTGATCCCTTATTATTTTAAATATAAAAGTTATTGAACTAGGTATCATTTTATATGTACATCTCTATGTATACGGGCAAAAAAAAAAAATAGGGAGAAAATGAAATGCACTTTTTGATTCTACCATTTTCTTCTGAAGTCACATAAACAAAGCCTCCTTTCTCTGATGTCCTATAGAATGATTGATAACCTTGCTTTGCCCTGTACTTCTTCATAGTTGCATATTCTTCCTAGTATCTGTTTTACCACTGAAATAAAGCCTCAATCACTCAGAGCTTCATATATTCTTTGAATCATTTGAAGGAAATCGCACTGTGCACTATTGTATGAGCTTTGTAAGAACAAGGATGACATCACGTTTAAGAATCTGGAGGTAATATGGGAAGGAAGAATAATGAGACAAGTGTGATTAAAAAATTTAAGCTGGTATTATAGGTAAAAAATGATCCAAATCCAGAAGAGAAATAACAGCTGACAATTGTAGGGACTGATAGAGAATGAGAAAAATGTCCAAGAGCTGATGATGCTGGATGGAATTTTACACAATAACTCAATACTTAAGTTAATAAAGAAATTATCAAGAAACATACTTAGCATGATCTACTATAAAGGTGAGTTACTAAAACCTTCTATTAGTTTAATAATCATTTTGTAAGTGTTGAGCACAGATGTGTAATATTCTGGCTTTTTAATGAGGAAGCAAAGACACAAAATTAAGAAAATTTCCCAAGGGAACCAGGATATTAAATATCAGAGATAGAATTGGGTCCTAATTTATCTCATTCTAGATGTTTTGCCCTTTTCACTGAGTATAGTGGCAGCTTCAATAATAAACAATCCTATCATGTTCACAAAAGAGTGGCATATGGGCTTATTTGTTTAATAAATGGCAAGAAATTAAAAGTCGTAACTTTCTGCAAGCTGATTTGTATTGTCTTTCAATTCAGCTTGCCAAACAAATTCAACATTGCAAGCTGTTTCTTTCCTTTAGCAGCATGGAGCTTGCAACTTTTCAAAAACACAGGAATAGTTTAAGAAACCACACAGAGATCTGTAAGGACAATTGAGAAATGAACCCACAGTATTGTATTAAGGGAAAAGAAAACCTTGTTCCACCTACTATATCTCATTTATAATAGAGAGAAAGCCTAGAAGATTAAAAAAAAGTTAGCAAAACTCTCTAATTTTTTGAACTCCAACACATATCTGAAAATATATACTCAGGGACTCTCTCTCTCTCTGTCTTTCTCTCACACACAACATTTATAGGAATCCTTCTTGCTCTTAGAAATGTAATACATTGTTAAGATAGTCCACTGGGCTGAGGATTTACTTTTTGCCTTTGTTTGAAGATCACTAAGCTCTACTAAGATTGTGATGGCTAGTTATTTTAGGGTTTACATATTACTGTGTATGTATTAGTTACTGGGGTTCATTTATATTTTAGCATTGTAGTTTTATATTGACTTCATTAGGCAAAACCATAACAATAATGAAATTTTCCATTTTAATGATCATGGAAACATTGCCGGGCCAGACATTTTGGAGATTCTGGCTTTGCTGTAGAATTTGACCTAAAAAGGATGGCATGCCCAAATAAGGGTAATGCACCATAGGTCACAATTTTCATACTTGACATTATTCATTGTTTTGAACACTAAAGACTATGAAGGATTGGCGTGACTGTAATCCAGCTATCCTGGCTCCATGAAATCTCACTCCATGGTTTGTCTTTTTCCTGCATCATTTGCAATCTTGTAAAATACTCTTTAAATTTAACACAAAGATGAATGTGCCACTACCCGGGAACTACATACAGGACTCTCCTGTTTATAGAACTGAGAGGGCAATTATGATTTCCATTCACCTTTAGCTTCACATGTGACTCAAGAGTCACAAGGGCTTGGCCTAATTAGCAACCTAGAATAATGAACCAGGAACTACCCACACTCAAATATCCTATGAATAGTAATTAAGGGCTATCACCATCCCTCCCTTGCTTAATTTGAACTTCCATGTGTAAAACAAGGTTATTAATTGTTTTGTAATTATTGGTTGCTCTTAGTTTATTTCCATAAGCAAACAAGTCACCCTTTGCAAAGGCAGTGAGATGCTCCCTCATTTACATTCAGTTTGAAATAAATGACTGATGCTTGCTTTGTGTATGAGGAAACTTATTTTTCTCTACAACTGATGAATGCCTCTCTATTAAATTTATTTTTCAAAGCTTATATTCCTCCCCCCATTTTAAAATGTTTTTTATTGTAAAGATACTGTACAGAGGGGCTACTGTTACATGAATAAGGTAATCAAGCATTGTTATCCCCTCCTTTGTTTTTCCCTACTATTCCTTCCCTCCTCACCTCCCCAACTTCTCCCTCCTCGCCCCACAAGCTGTAAGGTTCGTTTTCAACATAGTATCTTGTACATCTCATTGTACAATGGGTCAATCTGTTTCCTTATTTCAGCATTTTATTATTCCCTTTCCCCTCCCCAAATTAGAAAAAATGTATATACAAGATTCAGGGCACTGGAATTGAAAACAGGGGTTATACTGTGGGGGAAGAACATACAAAAGAAACAAAAAAATCACACAATACATTACAAGTATATTAAAAACAACAGCCACAAAGATAAAACCTCTGTGTCCCTCTCTTGGGGTTCATTTTGCTTAGCATCATCTTATATAGTTATATGTACATAGTTTTTGACCTTTTTTTGCTTGTCCTAGACTTATACTAGTTATTACAAATAAGGGAAACCATGTCTTCCCTCAATTTTACTCATACTTATTGTTGAGATCAGCAATGCAATATTTTAAGACTTTTAAAAAGAAAACTTCAGTATTTTATCATGTTAGTTGTAGAGAGCTGTAATTTAAAAAGCTTTTTAGAAGATTATGAAAACTGTAGTGATAATTTCAGATAAACATTCCAAATCTTGGATGCTCACATGCTAACAATCAGTGCCAAAACATCCTTTATTTCAAGTGTTTGAATATAGGGTATTTGTTCAATTATTAGAAATACCGATACCTCCTGTACCACTCAAATTAAATTTATATTACAAAGCAACAATAATCAAAATTTGTTTGATGCTGGTATTGAAATAGACATAGAAAACAATGGCACAAAGCGGAGTCCAAATATGAAGTCATATATACATTCTGAACTCATTTTTGAGAAAAGTATCAAGGGGACTCAGTGGGGAGCTGAAAATGTCTCTAATAAATAGCTCTGAGAAAATTGAATTTCTGCATGCAAAGAATGAAACTTGACCTTTAGTTTATACCTTGTTCAAAAAAATAGATTCAAAGTAGATTTTTTGGGGAAAAAGCAGAAATCTGAATAGTGCTTGGTGCAGCAAGCTGAAACCTGGATGGCGGGCTTGTGGAAAACCCATGGATGAAAATGTGTAGCACTCCATCTCAGTCAATGTCTAGGCATAGTGCTCTGTACATAGTGCTCTGTTACACCAGCTCTAGGGAAAGCATGCTATCTGGGTGCAGTGGTGCGTGCCTGTCATCTCCAATGGCACAGGCAAGCACAAGTAGAAAATGAAAGCTCGAAAGGCCCAGGCATAATGTGAGACTCTATCACAAAACTAACCAATAGAAAAATATGTTGAAGACATGGCTCAAGTGTTGAGTGGGTACTTAGATAACATGGAGCCTTGAGTTCCTTTTCCAGTACTACCACAGACAGGAACCTACGACACTTCTAAAACAGAACATAGGATACAATTTCTTGGAAATTTGTTGTTGCATTTTTTTCTTCTGGATAACACACTATGAACTCATAAATGAAATTATAGCGAACTGAAAAGATTCTGCAGAGAGAAAAACAACCAAGAAAATGAAATGCATTTGCAAACCATATATCTGATGAAGGTTTAATATCCAGAATTTATAAAAATAACCAGAAATTCAATAGAGAAATAAACTAACTTATAATATGGGAAAATAATTAATAGATATTTCCCTAAAAATACAGGCAAATGCTAATGGGTATTGGAATGGTGTTCAATATAATCAATTTTCAGAGATATGCAAATAAGCCAACATGAGATATAGCTTATACCCATTAGACTGTCTAAAAATTCCAAGGACAAAAAATATTGCTGAGAGCACAGAGAAAAGTCTTACAAACCACTCATGAGAATGCACTTTGGCATAGCTGTAATGAGAAAGGGTATGGTAGCTTCCACAAAAAATTAAAAATAAGGGATGGGAAGGTGGCTCAGCAGTAGAGTTCTTGCCTTGCATGCATGAGGCCCTGGGTTCGATTCCTCAGCACCACATAAGCAGAAAAAGCTGGAAGTGGCGCTGTAGCTCAAGTGGTAGAGTGCTAGCCTTGAGCTGAAGAGCTGAGGGACGGCGCCCAGGCCCAGAGTTCAGGCCCCACAACTGGCAAAAAAAAAAAAAAAAATGAATGAATAAATAAAAATAAAAATAAAACTCGCATTTCTTTTCTATTTATCTTGAGGAAGTGAATTTTCCACTTCATAAAAACATCTGCCATTCTGATGTTCATTACCTTACTGAGTGCAATTGTCATAATGCAGAAAAAACCGAACTCCACTGGCAAAGTAACTGTGTATGTGTGTGTGTATGTGTATACACATTGGGGGAAGGATTCAATAATAGGAAAGAGAACAAAATAGGCTTCTGTTGTGTTGGTAATATTGGAATCTGAATTCAGATGATATTGTTCAGGTGTATTGAATTGTGAAAATCTATCTCTACATGAAGGAGATATAAGCATTATTTTGTATATATTGTTACAGTGGAGGTGAACATAAATGCTATAGTGCTTCATTAAGAGGCTACTGTTTCTACTTCTCTTGAATTTGGGTTAGTCTTACTGGCTGAAGGAATTATGAGACACGCTGAGGCCGTCTACTATTTTATTAACTGTGAACAGTTCTGAGCCATTTCATGGACCTGACTATCCAGATATTGCCATGCAAGACAGGGGTAATGAAAGACAAGGTAGCACTTTGGTTGACTGTTTCCCAGTCGCTCTCACAAAGGGGAAAGGAAATGTGAGGAAAGCTGTTTAGATCTAAATCACACCACATAGTCAGATTGTTATCACTAAAATACATTTCTAAACATCTATGCCAAAAAGCACTGATGATTAAGTTATATTTTTGCAGTGGTGTCTTCATACTGTAATTTTAGGAACATAGACTTTGGGTAACTTAGCGACAGTTGACAGTTTTGCTGTCTCATAAACTTAACAAGGTCTAGGTATAAACCTTATTTGGTCAAAATGATTCCATTAATTTAAAAATGTTGTGATAAGCACTATTCTCACCTTTCCAAACATTCAATAAGGAAAAACATTCTAGAATTACTTTATGGTCATAATATTTTATTTTTTAGCCACATCTAAGAAAAAAGGCTTTTTTTATTAGGTTGACAATGAACTCAAACTTTTATTTAAACAAGCAATTGGTTACAATTATAAAATCTCAAGCATAGTATATTATAGGAGGAAAGAATACATGGATTTATAATGAAGTACATGTGCATGTGATAAAAATATAAATCACTCTTCAGAGTGATAGGAATCCTTTTGGAAAGCGAGTTGGAGAAAAACAAATGTAACTGTCAGCCCTTCCCTTCCTGAAATTATTTTTTATACATTCTATACTTTTTGAACTGGAATTGGTACAGTTGGTTCAATATTGCAACAGAATGAAACTCCAGATGCTCACAGATGGTAAGCCTACAAACTTAATTAAAACTCATGCTTTATTATCCCAAAACACGAAAATTGAGAAAGCCTTGCCCAAAGAAAATGTTTATGTTTTCTCCTTCTCATCTCCAACCATCCAGAAAACTTTAGGGGTCATAGACATGGAATAAAAATCCCTTTTTGTTGCCAAGCAAGAGAGTAAAAGAGAGTTACAGACCATTAAACTAAGTACTAATTCAACTTCCACTTCAACTAACAATCATGGATTGTGTACTATGTGCCTAGCATTGTATTAATGGTTTAATCAGTGTTTAACTAGAATATTCTAAAAAGAAATTAAATGTACAAGCTTTCATAGACAAATACATATTGAATATTCCTCATATTCAGGGCATTGCATATATCTGATTGTATTATTTGTTAACAGCAGAATTTTACTTTCTTTTTAAGTACACTGAAATGAAGTGAACAAATGTTATATACATTTATATGTACCTTGGGTTCTTAGAAGTTTTCCTTTCTTGTAAACATTTATAATGTTTTTATAGTGTCACATAACTACATAGACCATACTGGACTTCAGAGATTGTAGTCTTTGTTAATGCAGTTGCTTGTTTCTTTCACTGTTTCCTGTTGGCTTATTTTTTTTTACTAATACTTGAAGAGTAGAAATAAAGAAGTATCTCAAACAGGCTCACTTCAAGTTTATCACATAGAAGAAGTGGTTCCATCTTCAATAACTTCACACCCATTGAACATAAATTCCCTCACTGCCATATGAGGTCATTAACTTCTCATAGCAATAGGCAAATAGTTATATTGCTTACTTGGTAACAAAGTATATATAATACACTGTCTATCAAAATGTTTTAGAATGTTCTCTACAGTTTTCGACATCAATAATAGCAGAATACTTCAAATTATATCCTAACAATTGTTCAATATTTCTACAGAATATTTACTTTCCTGAATGTTCAGATTTGCTATTATATGGCTACCAGACTCTATTTTAAAATGTTGAAAATATTGAAATTTGAAGACAGATACATATTTAAACCATCTTATTTAAGTTCATTTATTTGGTTAGGATTTGGCAACATTTAGGGCTGTAATAGGGTGAAATATGAATTTTCTTAATTAGGATGGTCATTCTCTTTGCATTTTCCTTTCTATCACCTTCTCTCAATTCTCTTCTCTTGTCTCCTTTATTTCCTAAACAAAAAGCCATATTAATAATTCATTTTAAGTTATTAGACAAAAGTATTATTATATTATTATTTTTTATCTTTATTTGAATAAAGAGGTTTCCATTTAACATGTCAGTTTATGAGTACACTGCTTCTTGATCAAAATCATCATTTTCTCCCATTTCTCCCAGTCTCACCCATGCCCTCAGATTTCCTAGTTCCATTGTCACATATATGCATTGAATATTATGACTGCAAAATGACTTAAAATGATGTGCTATTAGGAGGAAAATACATTATAAGATGCTTTTTACCAGATCCTCGTGAAATACAATGAATTATACAATTTAAAAATGGAATAATTGATATGTCAATCCCATGTTTATTGGTTGTGACATTTGTATCATGCTGTAAGATTCAAGCTGGGTGCTGGTAGCTCTTGCTTGTAATACCAGCTACTCAAGAGGCAGAGATCTGAGGATTGTGATTCAAAGCCAGCCCACATAGGAAAGTCTGTAAAACTCTTTTCTCTGATTAACCACCAGTGGCACTGTAGCTTAAAGTGGTAGAGCACTAACCCTGAAGAAAAAGAGCTCAGGAACAGCATCCTGGCCAAGATTTTAAGCCCACCAAAAAAGCAAAAAATTCAAACATTAAGGAAACCTAAATGTAGGGTACGGGGAACATTGTGTCTTTGCAACTCTTGTTTAAAAGTGAAATTTTTTCAAAATTAAAAAGAAATAACAAAGGATAGTTTAAATTATGAGCTCAAGAAATGGATTACAAGAGGATGTGAGATACAAAAAGAATGGAGTCATTTAAAGGACAATGAGATATAGCGAAATTGTGATGTATGTTGTATGTGTGTGATGTATATAAGATAAGATATAATACAACTTTTAGAATGGAGGTCTTCCAATTAAAATATTATCATAAAGGTGATGTACAGAGTACTTACATTTACATAAGTTAGGGAAAGAGTACATTTCTTTTTAAATGTTACCTCTTCTCTCTCTCCAAGTTTTTCTCTATCCCCCTCTAGCCCTGCAAGGTGTACAGTTGATTTTTACATAGTGTCTAGTGAATACCATTGCTGAATTTGCTCACCCTTTGTCCCTCCATTTCTGTGCCTGTCCCTTACCCTCCCAAACTGTAAATGAGCAAACAAGAGGAAAAGAAAAGAAAACAAAAAGTACACACCAGAAAAGTCTCTTGTTTCCATTCCTTGGAGTTCATTTTAATAAATATTATTTTATATGATTAGCTGCATGTAGATATTGTGCCTTTGTGCTCCCTTCTGAAGAATATCCTCCTCTGCTCTCACTGTGTTTTGAATGCCTAGAGTTTTGCATAATTTACCATGTCCCAGAGTACTTTTTATGAAACTATCCAGTTTGCTTACTTGGAGATTTATAGGCACAGTCTAGCTACCACAAATGAAGAAAAGTATGTATCTTTCGGTCTGGCTCACTTTATTTAATATCATCTATTTCCTAGTCTTTCTATTTCCTTCCAAATGTTACACTATTCTTCTTTCTGATGGGTGATGAGTAGAATTCCATTGTGTATATAGACCATGGTTTCTTGATCCATTCATCCAATGAGGATTATGTGGTTCATTCCATATCTTGTCTATAGTAATAAATAATTCTGTAATGAACATTGTTGTGCTGGTAGCTTTAGTGTTGTCTTGTTTGTGTTCTATTGGATGAATGCCCAGGAGTGTGATGACTTGGTCATAGAGAATCTCTATGTTTAGTCTTCTGAGGAACCTCCATATTGTTTTGCAGCGTGGATGAATGAATTTATATTCCCACCAACAGTGTAATAGAGTTCCTTTTTGGCCACATTCATGTCAGCATTGATTATTGCTAATTTCTTGATATTGGCCATTCTAAGTGGGGTGAGGTGGAACCTCAATATTGTTTTGATTTGCATTTCTTTTATGGGCAGGAATGTTCATATGCCTATTGGACATTCTTCTCCTTCAGAGAATTCTATCATTAGCCCATTTATTAATTGGCTTCTTGATTGTTTAAAGGTTTATTTTTGGGGGTTTAGTTTACTTTAGATCTATGTGTATTTTGGGTATTAGGTCCTTGTCTGATGTAAAATTGTGTGGTAAAAATTGTCTCGCATTCTATGGGCTTTCTATTTTGCTTGTTAGCTATGCCATTACCATGCAGAAACTTCAATTTGATGCAATCCAAGTATTCAATCTTCCTTTGATTTATTGTGATTCTTAGAAAGTTTCTTAGAAAGTTTCTACCTGTGCTTAGGATTCCTAGGGTTTCCCCTACATCTTGCTGTAATATTTTCTTAGTTTCTGGCCTTACCATTAAGGTCTTTGATCTGTTTAGAATTGATTCTGGTGCAGGGTAATATACAAGTTTCAGTTTTCTGCATGTGGAGAGCCAATTTTGTCAGCATCATTTGTTGAAGAGACTGTCTTTCTTCTAACCTGTGTTTTTAGCTCCCTTATCAAATATTAAGAGGCTATGGGTCTGTAGGTTCATTTCTGGGTCTCCTATTCTGTTCTATTGATCCTCAGGCCAATTCTTATGCCAGTACCAAACTTTTTTTTATTGTTGTATCTGTGTAATAAAGTTTGAAGTTTGGTATTGATATTCCTCCAACACTGTTCATCATGCTAAGGATTGCTTTTGTCATTTTTGACAACATTGCTGATACTGGAGGAGTTTGTATTAAGTGAAATAAGACAGAATCATGGAAAGGGGTATGATCTGTCTATGATTTATCCACATGTTGATCCTCAGTTAAAAAAGTTGAATAAATAGGAGTAGAGGATAGAATTGAGGTTATCACATTTATGATTATGAGAGAGATGAGGCAATGTAAGCCACAAAGTACAAAATTGAAGTTATGTAAGTTAACTCTAAACTCCAGGAATGTAATGAATGATATTTTATTGTATACTAAAACTCTCTGAGAGTAGATTTTTATGTACCCTTAACACATACATATAAAAAGTAACATTAGAATGTATTAAATTGTTAATTGTGGTAAAGATTTCATGATGCTTACATAAAAAATGTTTATATGTTTACGAAACTTCATGTCACAACTTTGGGTCCAGTCGTGAGGCCTGAACTCTGGGCCTGGGCGCTGTCCTCAGCTCTTCAGCTCAAGGCTAGCGCTCTACCACTTGAGCCACAGCACCACTTCCGGCTTTTTTCTTTTTGCTTATGTGGTGCTGAGGAATCGAACCCAGGGCCTCATGCATGCAAGGCAAGTGCTCTACCACTGAGCCACCTTCCCAGACCTCATGTCACAACTCTTAAATTTATACAATATAGAAGAATGATAAGCCCATAAAAATATCCTAATGGAAAAATAATTTCCCTGGACAGTGAAATCCAGAAAAAAGTAAGATAAACAGAGAAGAGTAAAACAATTCTAACTTTGATAATTGAAGCCACAAAGATAAAGGAGAAAGTGTAAAGGGCATATAAAACACTATTTGAAGGTTTGATGAATAAGAATTTTCTAATATTAAAGAAGACTATCAAGTCACACATTCAAAAAAACTCTTCATATCCATCAGATGAAGATGTACAACATCACAACAGGGCACAGATGTGTCACTGTTGAGAATCAAATGAGAGAAAAACCTTGAAATCATCCAGGAGAAAATAATTAATGGCTGATTTCTTGCTAAAGTAAAGGACAGGATGCAATAAAATAGCATCTTCAAAGTGTGAAATAATTATTCTAGAATTTTATTCTCACTCAAAATAGCCTTCAAAATAAAAGCCAAAAGGAACCTTCTAAACATAAAACCAATGAAAAAGTTCTACTTTCTAAACTTCCCATTATTGAAGTTCTTCACAAGCAGGAACAAAACCACACTAGGTTGAAAAACAAAAAGAAATTTAAATAGGAAATATTTTAATTTCAAAGTACTGTAATTATTCGTTATGATTGTTTACATTGCAAAGTTTTAGTTATAATGGAGTTTTAATATAAACACTTAATATGATACATATGATATATAATGTACTAATACAGAGTTGGATTAATTTTGGAACTCGAGAAAAGTAAAATCTTCTACAATGTCTGCAATGACCATAAGTACAAAAGAACAAAACTAAAGTATATTAAGTCAAAGATAAAGAAAAAGCAATGAATTAGACTTGTAGATTGTTTGCTATTACCATAAATGTTACTCATGGAATCTTGAAATGAGCCAGGATATATAGTTTGTTTATCCTGAAGGTATGAAGAAACAATCATGGCATATAACTAAGCAGACAATCCAATAAAATATATGAAATGCTCTCATGATAATACACATACTGTTCCTCAATACAATTGCAGCTTTAACCTTGAAGAGATCAAGGTAAGTTTCCTAAAAATGTAAATGTGAAGAATGGAGATGAGTTACCTGTGGGAAATAGAGTAATATAGAGGAAATTTTGGCAAAGTGAACATGTAAAAAATACCTGGAATTGCTATAGTCAGAAGAACAAAAATCACTCAGAATGATTAGCAGGCCATTTTAAAAAAGAACATTTTGTTTATTTTAAATATTTTTTTGTTTGTAGAATGGTATGTGTGTGTATGTGTGTGTGTATGTGTGTGTGTGTGTATGTGTGTGCTTGATATCTAGCCATTGATTTAGTGGTGGAGGATAGTTAGCATTTGAAATGCCCTAATCAAGAGCAAACATCTGAAAATTTTAGAAGCCAGATTTCAAAGGCAGTTCTCATGTGTGTTTCAATTAGTTTTATTTTTGATCAGTACTAAAATATATGTTAATTAGAATAATGAATTATAGTAACTTTTCACTGGTGAAATTAGTGATATTCAAGGTATTGTACTGACAAGACTTGCCTTTTCTTAAGTTCAATGTAAGACTTCATAAAGATCAACAACCTCTAAAAGTTTCATTGTAACCAAGGGCCTTCATTAGATTTGCTTATAAGAGAGGGGAATTCTTATAGCTGAGCCTAATAGAGTGAAGCTTATTTCTTGCTCTGTTTTCCTCAATTAACCTTTCATGCAAGCTTCTTAGAGACTAGAGAATCAAACTACAATTGTAGATGGGCTTGATGAAAATGTTTACACCTGTCCATTTAAAATTCTCATTGATATGATAGAATTTATTCTGAACCTTGCTAGCTAGTGAGATTACTGGGAAAGAAACCTATAGAAACATCATAGACACCACTTATTTCTAAATATTGGAATCTCTCAATACTTGTTCCCTTTTCCTCAAATAGCATTTGTGAATTAGGTTAGGATGACTTCAACAGCTGTGGATATGCATATGTACATAAATTGACACCTCTGATAGTAGTTTTGATCATCAACTAGGGTACAAAAGTAAAAAAAAAAAAAAAACATGAGCACCAGAACATTTA
This sequence comes from Dipodomys spectabilis, assembly GCF_019054845.1. Taxonomy (NCBI): domain Eukaryota; kingdom Metazoa; phylum Chordata; class Mammalia; order Rodentia; family Heteromyidae; genus Dipodomys; species Dipodomys spectabilis. The sequence goes on along the minus strand of NW_024870834.1, from coordinate 13,232,076 downwards.
ATCATGGTAATAATATAATCTGATTAAAATTTTTGTCAGTGTGGATCAAGAGTGTTAAATGTATATCCTATAAAATTAAGAAAAGTACAGGAAGGGTTGAACTGGGAGGGATGGATGAGAATGTTTAAGGGGAGACTGTGATCAGGATTCATTATATTCATAAACTGCTTTATTAAATGGTAATTCCTTTATGCAACTAATGGTAATTTTTAAAATTTTTAAAGTGTTGTTATTTTTTTATAAGTAGAGACAGGAAGTATTTGGAACAAATCAGGACAAATACCAATGCCTTTTGCCTGTTAAGTAAAAGATATCTGTAAGCAGAGCTAGGATAGTTTGGGTAGTTGTGGAAGAACGGTGTTGATTTAAACTGTATACATAGAGTGGAATGATGAGGACTTGATGATTTTCTGGTGTTTATTTTGTTGAACGTTGACTTTGCCTTTCTAAGGAATTATACTGCCTGAATTCTCTCTTGAATCTACCATATTTCAATGATTACATTTGTATACACTTGCATACCACCCAATGTATTTGCTTATACATTCTTATGCCAAATCTAGCTTCAACATATAAGGGAAAATATATATTCATTGTCTTTGTGGGCCTGATTTGCTTTGGTTAATGTGTGTTTTTTTCCATTTCTTTCCATTTCTTTACAAATGGAACAATATCATTCTTTCTAATGGGTGCATAAAATTTCATTGTGTATACTGGATATAACTCTAACTTGGAGCAATCAAATCCAAAATATAGACTAATGCACACATGAATTGGCCCCACTGTGCTGCTCTCATTTCTTTCTACAAGGTGAGAAGGACTTTTATTCACAATGAAGTTACAGACTTTATTTAGAGTCCCTAGGAGTATTATCAAAAAAAGAGGGACATAAACTTGATCAACATGAACTGATTGTCCATGGAAGATTTATCACAAATATAATTTCTTCTACCTTTATTACCAAGTTAAGCCTCAAATACCACTTAAGAAATTTATATTGTTCTGTTCTGAAGAACATTTGTTAATACTTTCCGTTCTATTAGAATCACTTTCCAGCAATATTAGTTGCTGTCATTTGTTTTACTGAACATGGAGAAACAAAATTTCCTTTGATGATATATATATGGTCCCAAACTCATACCTTTCTCTATTGCTTTGCCTCTCTGTCTCCTCACACTGCCATTATTTATTTATTCTGACACACGCATTGATTTACGCTCCTCTTCACATTTGTTTATCCACAGTTTGTTCTCTTACTGGTTGTTTCGTTATTCATTGGCTTGTTGTAGATTATAGATACAGCCATTAAAAGTACTTGCCAACTATCCTTTTTGGTTCATAATAATCAATACATATTTATTCAAGAGCATTGGTACAATGCCTTGTTTCTGCTAATACTGTATCTGCTCTATGGCATGCATAAAGAATTGAAGTCTGCTAAATTTATTTCTTCAACATGAAAGAAGAACAAATATAGATCAATAAAAATGAACTTCACACTATAATAATTATACTTAAATAAAACCAAAATAACATCATGTCAAACAGATATTGTGTGTTTCCTAACTTAATTTGTCATAAGTATTTCCAACCATACCTACGTGTGTGTGTTTTTTTTTTTTTTGCTTATTGGTATATTCGAAAGTTGCTTTACAGTTCTGGGCATGGGAAAATCTACAAGGACAGAGCAAACAAAAGTAACAAGGCGATAATGACAGGGCAAAGGGACATGGCAGTTCTGGAAGACAGAAGGATAAGTTATCTAAGCCAATGATTCTAGGGGGCCCAATTCCTAGAGTTACCTGTTTCCCCTTTAGCACAAAGCACTCATTGCCTTACAACAGAATTCTGATCTTGAAGAGGAAATTGTAGTCAGGAGAATTTAGTCCAATCTTATCTAGTCTCTTTGAAATAATTTTAATGGACATGTATCTTTCAAATAATACTATTGGATTTGATGGTGCCAACCAGAGGTCAATAAATATTTTAATGATCAAAAGAAGAGGGAGAAATATACGAAGACACAAATCCCAAGTCACAGCAATAAATTCCTTCTTTCACAAAGGTGGACATAAAAAGGAATATTATCAGAGAAACTTACATCAGCAAACTTTGGCAATGTGCTAAGTTTCACTTTGCACAGCTTTTTCTTGCTTGTTAGAAAATGTCTATTGGCCTACAGTTCCCACAAACTTTCAAGTTCAATCTGGGGAGAAGTTTGGAGAATCATGTTTTCTTGGTACTTTGGTCATATCCATCCTAAGTTGAATTGTGGCTTATAAGAATCAATGACCTTTATTGGCTGTTTTCACTGGCAGCTTTCCTCTATGACTCACCCAGAACCTTATGCAGACTATAGGTCACATCACTGATGATAATCGTTTGGTTTGATCTATTTAAAGATGACTCATTTTCACTGAACTGTAAGCTCCTTGAAAGCAAAGCCTGTGTCTTACTCAGATCTGTATCTTCAACATGTAAAATTGCTCACTTCCGGTAGAGCTCAATAAAAAAATAAAGTGTTCCAAATAAATAAATAAGACTGTAAGTTGATAGTAGAGGGTATTATAATTTATTATCTCTTCTGATTTGTCAGCAAGTACCTAATTTCCATTAATGATTTTGTACATTTGGATGAAGACCAAGAAGAGAGGACGGAGATGTGTTGTGTTCAGCAACAGAGTCCAATATTGAGCCTCCAGTATACGCCACGCTCCACCAGAAACCAAAGTAGTCATCTCAAGGAAAATTGATAACCTTTGCCTAACCCAGCAGTGGGAGGAGCCTTAGCTAGAATCTCATTCACTGATTCAAAGGCTTATGACATTTTTGGCAGTGAATTCTACCTAGCAGAACAATGCACAGAAGGATGGACTTTACAGCAAAACTGCTGCAGGACAAGGCGCATAACCCTGGTACCAACTGGTCATGCCACTTGCTCCTCCACAAAGATTCATTTCAAGAGAACAGAGAAACAGTGCCACTGAAGAGACTAGACATTCTTCAGGAATAGCATGTTGCCCTCCAGGATCCAGGGTTTACCCTGAATTTTTCCTTACTAGAAAGAACACATAGATTAAATAGTTCAAATACTCCCACTTGGCAATATTTCTGGGGAATTTGTAATTTCTGCCTCCAGAACTCTGGATTGTGCAAGGTTAGAGAGCCTGGTTCCCAATGGCAGACGTGAAGGACATAATATATGACAAAAGTCTCAATAACCTTACTTCTGCCTTAGCATTTTGAGCTCCCCTATAATAAGAACTTGGGATAGAAACATCATTGATTTGGAGATAATTATTGACTCAAGTAAGGAGTAAAATAAAATAAATTCATCATTGAAAGAATTAGATGGGATCATATCATACACATACATATATAATGTTTATGATGTTTATATTTGACATCTGATTCAATTTACAGCTTAATATTTTATCTTTACCTAGAAAGGTAGAATATTTAAAATGGAAATAGTAAGTGAAATTTTTACATGTATCCAAAAATAATATTCAAGTCATCTTTAAGACAAAATACCATATTCATTTTTTATCTGAAATCTTCACTTAATTGCACCTTAATAGTTGTAGTAAAACAACCTATATGGTAGTTACTGCATTGTATATTTATGAAGTGGCAATTTTCCACATACAGGATGTGGCAATTTTTTAAGAACACAGAAATTTCTTAATTATGGTGTCTGCTCCTTATTGCTACTTTAGAAATGTACTTCTCCATTCAAATATATTGGGACAGAGTTTACCCATGTAAGGCAAGAACTCCAAGCTTAAACAGATATTTGCATATGTAAAGTGGAACTCATGTTTGTAAGCAAGACTGTCTACATTTCCCTGGCAGTCTTATGGAAATCCATTCATAACAAGCAAGTTGACAAGTTAAAGTAAATATGGAAAACAGTGGTATGGGGTAAGAGTGGGTTTTCTTTAGAATATTAAGCTGTGTAAGATCTTTAGCAAAGCTTACTTCATACAAAGTATCTGCAGACAATAAAGTATAAGCTGTATGCTGAGGCTTTGTCATAGTTCAACGTGTAAAAAGAATTGTCATACAGAGATTTACCAATGCTTTAGTTATTTCTTTTGAATATTCAGTAAATAAATAAATCTATGCATGTTCTTTTTTTCTATCCTAAGAATTAACTTTTCAGCAAGCCTCAAATTGACTGTCTCGTGTAAATGTCATAGGTTCTGAACTTGTTTTTCTGATTTTAAATTTAGAAGTGTGGGCGGAGAAGGGAAAAGAGGCAGCATAGTAGGAATGTGGATTAGAGAAGAAAAGGAGTAAATGTGTAAGTTTGAACTTTAAGGGTGTGAAGAGTTCATCTAGTCTGGGTCCCTGAAAAAGAAAAGCTATAAACTATGGATAAATGATAACATCCAGATGTTGGAAAATAGAAAGCCAGTCATTTCTGGAAGCAACACACATAATAGAAAAGAAAAGGAAAGGGAAAAACCTCTCATGCACTAGTCAGTAAGCCCAGTCAGCAGACGCCCACTGAAGATCCCTGCTGTTCAACCCAGCACTTTATTTTTCACCTATAAGGTTCCTGACTACAGGGATTGAAGATCCTGTAATATTGACACTTGATCATTTCATGAGGAATATGATGGAAATGAGCTATAGATCCCCTAACCACCCAAAGATCTTTGTCTCACAAGTTGATGTTGTTGTAATTAAGCAAATATTTAGTTTTCCCCTACTGAACCCTGTCACATTCTACGCCACATTTAACAGTTCTATTTAGCTTCATCTCTCATGTATTATATATGTTTATTATCATCAAGTGCAGGAGAACGACTCTTTCTGGAATAACCAGATTGCAAGGCAAGTAAAATGGATGATATCATAAAGAAATTCTGTGTATTTATCTCATCAGTGAAATATAATTTCTGTTGGAGCAATTTTGTTAATTTTCCCAGGTGGTGATATTTTTAGTTTTGAAGTCAAGCATGTCAATGCACAAAAAAAGAAAGCAATTTACAACTCTGCGAAGAAATACAGCCTCTTCCACTTCATTTGTGTTTCATCTTGATTATCAACACATTTGTCATCTCCCTGTAATTTATTCATTATTTTTACCAGAGGAATATGGAGGGGGAAAAAGAAGATAAGTGCACTTGTCAAAATGTGAAACAGATGCTCTAACAATGATTGGAGACAATTAATGTTCTCAGGGAACTAGCAACATGCTGGGTATATGTTGAGCTCCAGAATTTTCACAGCAAACAGACTTGGGAAATACCAATGTGAAATAAGGGTTCTCTCTCTATATTTTTCAAACAAAGAACAGTATACTCTGACTCCACTGTGGTCCATTTTTGTTATGATCTGATAGTGTAGATCTTTGCAGCCTAAATCATCAGGAACAATGGTAGCCAAATGTAAATTGAGCAATTTTGAAGTGTGACTCAATGACTTTTCCTTTTGCATCAGCAAATTTGAACAAGTCCTTGGATAGAAATGGCTATGGGACAAAGGATTACTAGGCAGGTTGTATGTGTATGATTACTCATGAATCCCTAGTGAAAACAGCATGTGAATGAATGGGATTTCATCTGTAATATTTCCATTTGTTCTTTTTTAAAAATTATTCTTGTTGTAGTGAAGGGTTTTCAGTTCTAGCACCTGTTAGACTCCTCACATTTTTATCCACCTTGCTTATATTCCTACTTTGGACCTCAACCTCATTGCCATTGCATGGATATCACCTACATTTTTATAGTTCACTTCCTGTTCTTATTCTCCAATTCCACTATTTCTAGTCTAGCAAGTTCCTAACTATAGGCATTTCTTTAGTGTTGAGCACTTTAAACTCCCTTCTGCTCTTAGACTTACACGATGATCTGTTATGAGCAAGCTATGTCAGAAACATAGTTGGGAATGCTTTTGTTTTCCCACATTGTCAGAATATATTGAATAACAATAAATTCACAAGCACTGTCAATTTCATTCATCTTTCAAGAACTACTGAGGTCACTTGATAGCTGCAGCTATTTGCCAAACAACAACAAAAACAAAAATCAAAAACATCCACCACTGTCTTAACTACTTATTTCAACTCTCAGATCATATGTTATATTTGACACATTGACAATATATATATAGGTACTGCTTAAAAGAAGTTAAAGAGGCTACAGAGTTCAGAGGGCTATGCTTGAGGTGCAGACAGAATGGATACAGGACTAGGAAAAATCTCTCCAAAATTTTCTCCGGAAGACCAGATAAGAAGTTTTATGATCCATGGGTACAGAGTTGTATAACGATCAATGATATCAAATACAAGACCTGGAGACAGACCGTTTCTGGTGTCAGTTTGAAGTGGGCATGGGTGAAGTGTCATGGGCAAGAGAAACTAGAGTTGGACAGCGGCAGAGCACCTTTGCTCTGGCAAGTTTCCTGCCAAAGGCTTGTGACAAGTGGCCAGATGGATGCAAGCAGTATGGCCACCCCAGCTTAAGTCTTGTGGTGCTCTTCCCTCTCAGGTGAGGGGGTTGCATCTGGTGTAATGAATATAAATTCTGGGGTCTCTGATATGATTTGATAGATTTTTTCAGTGCAATTGTTCATTGGCACAAATAATGTATCAATTTGTACCCATGGTCTATGGCAGATGAAAGTGTTTTGTGTTGATAAACAACATGCAGAACCATTCTGCTTTGTCATAGATCATCAAAATGGAGTAGTTTAGGTCAAAACTATTGTTTTACAAAATGATGGATCAAGGCAAGACATGGCCTTAAAGCTTCTTCTCTGTACATCACATAGTGACCTAAAGTGGGCATGCCCTCTTCTTTTCACTAGCCCATAACCAGGGTTGGACCAACTTTGATGTTTAAAAACACAAGTACCCCATTTGTTAGGAAATGGAAAGACTTGGAAAAAATTATATTAAGTGAAGTAAGCCAGGCCCAAAGAAACATAGGTCCCATGGTTTCCCTTATTTGCAATAACTAGTATATGTCTGAGTCAAGCAGAAAAGGTCAGATAAGTTGATGTTAGGGAAATGAACCCTAAGATATGTATTCGAATGTTTTTTTTCTTTCATGTGATTGTTTCTAACACATTTATAAGATTATTTCTTTGTTGCTTTGTATGTCCCTCCCCCACAGTATAACCCTGCTTTCACTGTATTTGATGTTGGTATAATTTGTGGAGGGGAAGGGAAAAACAAATTGTTTAAATAGGAATACAGATGGACCCACTGCAACAATGAAATAAATGAATACAAGTCGTTATGTCGAAAACGAACTTTACAACTTTGGTGGGGGGAGGACGGATGAGTGGGGGTGGGAAAGATGGGATGGGAAAGGGAAACAAAGGAGGAGGCTACAATGCTTGATAAGAAATGTATTCGTTATCTTGCTCATGTAATTGTAACTCCTCTGTACAGTATTTTCACAATAAAAAAAAAAACCCACAAGTACCAAATACCCCCCTCAACTAATGAGAGGTATTAGAGTTACTTAGGGTAAAGATAAAATAAAATCAGACATAGGATGTATTAAGAGGCTTTTTTCTCATTGGTGTAGCAGTCCAGTGTGGATTTCTGGTTATGCAAGGATGTAAAAGTTCCACTGGTCATCTGGAAAGCTCACTAGGAATCTAGATATTAGTCACATTGAGCTGGAAGAAAGGACAAAGGGGCACAGAGTCAATCCCTTTGTTTCTATGTCTTGTTTGTATCTCTTTAGATGCCTTTATGTACAGCTCAACTGATGGCTACTATCTTTTGCGATGGAAGGCTGGAAAAGTTAGTCTAGTCCTCTAGCCAAGAAAAACTATGTAAAGTATTGTTAAGGGTCAAAACACTAGTCAACATCAATGAGGGAGAACAGAAATCACCAATGTGGTTAAGAAGAATACAATCCAGGTCATTAAAGCCTGAATGAAGGTTAGCTATAAAAATTTTCTGGAATTAAAAAGATCTTTTCAACACGTCATGTATTTGTATCTTCATGAGTAGAATCACATTTTTATTTTCCTTCCAGAATGAATTTCTGGGGGCCTGGAACAATGCTCAGTTATGATTTTTCAAGACTGCAGATATATCAGGTGAAAAAAAACCTTTTAGTAAATCCATATTGGCTCCAGGCACATCTTGGGAGTAATTTGAAGTGTTTATTTAAAAGATTCCCTCATAAAATCTTCTTTGCTTTCTTTCACTGCTTAGTGCAGTAGTTTAATTTTATGGAACTCTATTTGCATTTTCTTTTGTTAGAAAAAAACCACATTTACTATATTATTGACTATAAAAGCAAGGCATGCCTATAATAGAAAACATGAAAAACTCAGGAGAGCATTAAAAGTATAATCACATTTTAACCTTTCCACCTGGAAGATTATTATAAACTGAAACTCATGATTATAGTTGCACCCAGTTTTGTCTTGTTGACTGTTACGTCTTCAAACTCTTAACAGAATTCCCAGTGTACAATAGAAACATGAAAAATATATGTTGTATAGAAAATAATAGAATTCATCCACTAGTTTGTTCCTAAATGTTTTGTAATAACATGAGGATAATTTTTATTAGTAAAATGACACCCATCTCACATTTCTTTCAACAGGCTAGTATTTATTATATTACGAAGAGTTACTAAATATTATGTTTAGTATATGCGCATGATTCCCTACTATGGACATGTCAACTAGTATTTAATTAGTTTCTATTTTGAGCCCTTTGGATGAGTTCTAACAGTTCATTAATATGCATGATATTCTTTTCAAGTATTCTCCATGGAGATTTTTGTTTAGCTTTCCAAATATGTTATCCGACCACCAACACCCATCCCAGCTTTATTTCCAATTACTAATAAGAGTAGTAATTAGTTGGCTAAAGAGCTGGATATTACGATTCTGAGCCCCTCCCTTCAGGTGGAGCAGCCTAGATGACTTAATTCTTGTCAAGAAGATATAAGTACCAAGTACTATATACATAGTACCAAGTACATCTTTCAAGACAAATTCAGTCACAAATCCATGAAATAGAATGGTAACCTTATTATATCAAAGGAAACTCTTGACCCAATATTGTTGTTTCCCTCAGGAAATTAGCTTATTTTTTCTTTGCAGTCACTAATGTAGTCACCTACACCATCACTAAATACTTCAGCTTGAGCTAGATTCAAAGACTTGGATCAAGTTCCAAAAGGGTTACCATCTCATACATAGAACTATGTTTCCAGAATTTATTTCACTTCCATGATTTCAGATGAGAGTTTAAAATAAATGGATAAAGAAGCAGAACTTGATTTCTACTTGGAAGTCTGTCAGTTCAAAGTAGTTAGCACTTCTCAGTGACATTCAGACACACCCCTAGTAGTGCTTCTTAAAGTGCTTATGGCGTCCATCAGCATCATTTGATGGGCTTGCTGAAACCAACCCCCAAGCTTCTGCTTCAATAGATGTGGAAAGGGCTAGCACACATTAGTGCAGTTTAAAGTCAACAGCAAAATTGAGAACAAAGTACAAATTTCCCACATATTCCTCATCCCCACAATAGCATACACCTTCATATGTGCCCGAGTCAGTCTGGTGTTCCTGGACCTCAGATTGCACTTTCAGAGGCACTCTTCCCAGGAAACCTGGACTCACTTCTTCCAGAAATGCCAAAAAAAAAAGAGAGACAACAAATCAAATAAAGTCTTTTGAGTTTCCATTTGTCAAATTAAATGTTGAAAGAACTTCATGAAAGCATTTTTTTTCTCAATGGGACAATACTTACTGAAGCCACTTCATTTGTCTGCCTGTCTCTAAGTAGTTGATATATATTTGGAACTTGGAGTCTCTGGGTTGCCCTCCCCACTTTCTTTTCTCTTCTCTGAGGCAGCCTAAGGAACATGTGGAGAACTAACGCAGCTGAAACCGAATGATCTACATAGCTACTGGATCACTGCTCTGTGACAGAGATTGCTTTCTCCCCACTGCTAGCTTGTTCCAGTCATCAGATGGTTAGCTTATCGCTGAGGCTTAACACTTTAAGTCATCCGCTTGTCCTGTAAGGCTATTAATCTTCACAGTTTAACAGAGGCTTCTAGACATGGCAGAATGGAAGAGAAATCTGATCACTGTAAGCTCATACCCCAGTGCTTTTCACTTCTGCAATTTATCCATTACATTGGCTTAAGAAACTGAACAGGCTAGCTGGGCACTTGAGAAGGCATATTTAAAGTTTCTGGCCCAGACCCACAAAATAGACACAGGGAAGAACACTTGTCTAGCAGATAACAAGCTGAACTGGGCTTTGACATGTGTATTGCAAGACTCCTTGCCAGAGCTTTTAGAACTATGACACTTTCCTTTTAAGAAGTTCACAAAGTCACTTTGAAGAAAATATCATCTGGACGAAAGTAAAATGTTTTGTTGTCATAATTTGGCCCAAATCAGAATTTGGCAAAGGAGAGAGTTCTTGAATTGTTAATCTCATCGACTTCTCTAAAGACTCATAACATTTATTACAGGTTATTTTCACTGATATACAGCAGATATCAGTCAGTTTGCCCTTTATTTCTGGGGAGGATGTGTCATAAATAGAACTAAATGGTTATTGTCATAGACAATACCATATGCTCCAAAAGCTAGAGCTAGCTAGCTGTTTGCTAGACACTGGTGGCTCATGCCTTATAATCCTGAGATCTGAGGATTGCAGTTCAAAGCCAGACTGGGCAATAAAGTCTGTGAGACTCTTATCACCAATAAAGTACCTATGTGGAAGTGGAGCTGTGGCTCAAGTGGTAGACTACTTTCCATGAGCAATAGAGCTCAGGGCCAGTGCCCAGACGCTGAGTTCAATTCCTATGACTAGTCTGCAAGCATGAGCGCACGTGCACAGACATACACACACACACACACACACACACACACACACACACAAACTCACATGCACACATATATCTATACCACAGAAGACATAGTTATTTGCAAAAGTGAGTTAAAAATCTTTGAATGTTTAGATTAAATTCACATCCTTTAGACTGTGCTATTTCCACAAAATTGTTGTCCTTTGCAATGGTATGTATAGTTATATGCTTTGTAAATTCTATGAAATCCAACACATAAGAGAGTATGCATAACAACTATGAAACTTTTGTAGACAAAGCTCCTTGTAGAAGTGACTCATAATTCTCTAAACCAGTTTTTTTTAATTGTCTATGCTTGGCTTTCTGAAACTGCAAGCCCTTCATTTTTAATGTTAAAACAGTTTTTATATCTATATATCTATACACAAAGGTGTGTGTGTGTGTGTGTGTGTGTGTGTGTGTGTGTGTGTCCTGGAAATGAGGCATAGTCACAACCATCCTGTATCTCTGGGTCTTTAGAGAATTGCCACAGGTCATTATTTTGACAGAGACTGAAAATTTTCATAGCTTTCCTTTTAAAAATTGAAGCAGGTCACAATAGCAGTGACAGCAATTGGCATTTAATATCTTCCCTGGAGGCATCAAAAGAATGTCTGAATGTGATTGCCTAAGGCAAAGCAGTGAAGCAGCCAACTGATACCAGCTGCAATGATCCAATAAAGCCTATGTGAAGACTTTTGTGTAATGACAAATCTCAGTAATGAGGTACCAAAACAGAGTAACATACCTATTACCATGCTATTTTAAAATAGATATACCAACCACAGTTCCCATGTTTTTTTTTTCTACCCCCCCCTCCCAAAAGGGAATACATGGTAAGACAATGTTTCTTTCTTTTTTTCCAAAGGGAATTCATGGCAAGACAGTGCTTGGCTGGTTGATGCATTCCCATAAGGTTTTAAATCTTTATCTGAATACTGGGAATGTCCCTTTACTACTATGTTTTGTTTCCTTACACAAACATTTGGAACTGTCCTATCACTGACCCTTCATAGCTCTCTGGCCTTGGGCAAGTGATGTACATTCCCTGAGTTAATAATGTCCTAAGAATAAGATCTTCCGATAGTGATAAGTGATTCTCTGGAGGGCTAATATGTCTGTGTTTTTTAAAAAACATTATTTTACCTCTTTACAATTTGATCCAGACTTTTCATTTTATGTTTCATCTCATGAGGTTCAATTGTAGTTCATTTCTCACTTTTACCTTAGGAAGCGAATGTCACATATATGGGCACACATACAGATACTAGCTTTTATTTGCAATAGAGTAAGTTCTCCACACACATTATCTTATTTAATAATCAAAACAACCCACTATGTTTGCTACTGGTTCCTGAACCATTTTACAGGTTATAATGCTGAGACTTTTAAATAAACAAATGTATCTTCAGGAGGAATAGTATAGAACTGGAGGGAAAATGGGGTGAAAAGTACAACAGTGGAGCTCACTGGATATTTATGAAAGTGAACTATACAACTCATGGGTGGAGATGGGAGGGAGGGACAGAGAGAAGATGAGGGAACAGAGACACTGCATGAAAGGACATGTCCTCATTTCCTGACTCATGTATTTGTAATCCCTCTGTGCATCATCTCTATAATAACAATAAAGTAAATTAATTAAAAATGTTGGTCAAAGCATTGTATAAAGTTATTGTGACTTGTTATAAAAAGAGAGTTGTCAAGACTTGCACACAAGTTTATGGGAAGCTAAGACTTTATCCTTTTGCTGCTGGTAGTGTTTGAAGAACAATGACCTGGTTTTCTGCCTGGATCCCATCTGAACCCTCTGTACCTGCATGAGTTGCTAGGAGGTCCTCTGGATTTTGGTAGAGCTCTTTAGTTTAAAATACAAAGTATTTCTTCATTCTCATTCATGGTGCCTACCATATGCCAAAGCCTGGGCAAAGAATAGATAGCAGATCCAGAGATGAATAAAATATCTCCCATCAATGACTTCAGAAGGTAATGATAATAGAATATTTATACCATAGAACTGTGCGAAGATTGTACAAATCAAAAGACAAGTTCTGCAGTATAATATCCATAATGTAATGAAATATACACATAATTACATAACCAAGACTCTTATTTCAATCAAGACTTAGAGAGTGGTAATGAGTGCTTGTTAGGGGAGGGACACAACTCAGGGTCCCATACCGATGTAAAGCCTCTGTGTGCCATGTAATTGCATGGTAGATATCAATGCCAAGGAGAATATTTCAAATGATTCAGAAGCTCAATCTGAAAAAAAAAAATGGTTTCCACTATAGATTCATTCCAAAATCACAAACCTACAAAGAAGTTAGTTGACATCTTCCAACAAAATTCAAAAGAGGAATCAATATGATGGTAGAAATATTACAGATTGCCTGTATTTTATCTTTCATTTTAGGCTACAGGGAAAGCAGCATTATTATTGAAGAGACTTAAAAATTAGAATAATTCTTGCAGTGTTAATAAGGATGGATAAGTGATTAGCTATGCATCAAGGTAGTTCTAATGGGTATGGAGACATGTCAGCCTCTGTGGACCACTTACTAGCTATTACTGTACCATTAGCAAAGAATACCAAACATTTGACAAAACAAGGAGATGTGTATCATCTCTGCAGAGGCCGGTAACTTGTTACAAAAACATCTTACAAAGAAATATAAGTAACTCCCTTCAATGCCTGATGAAATTTAAAACATTCACCACAGACAGTCATTAACATATACTATGTTCCTCTAGACACACTTCACACAATTATATAATTTATCATGTTACATTTACAGATTTTTTGACGAGTACTTATTATTTCTAAGTTAGTATTTCAGAACAGTTTTCCTTGTTTTGAGATCAGTTTTTTTTTTTTTTTTACCTAGTACAAACTGGTTTTGAATTTCAGATCCTCTTTTTCTGCTTCTTCTTCTTCTTTTTTTTTGTTTATTTTGTTTTTTGAGTGCTGGGATTACAGGCGTGAACTTTCACCCCAGGCTCAAACATGAAGATGAGAAGCAAGCGTTTCCCTCCATGAGGACTGAGACCACGTTAAACAAAAAGTATACATTCACAAGAGATATTTGCAAAGGTGCTGCTGCTTTTAAAAAGTAGAAAAACAGGGGTGACAGTTTCCTCTGTGAGATGTTTTATTTTGTTGAGTTTAGTCTTCGATGCCACTTCCTGCCATGCACTTGACTTTAACCTTTGGATTTCCTTGCCTCTGAATTCATAGTTTAATTACCGAGCCCAGAATCCTGTGGGCTTCATTCGCAGCCTTGTTTCCTCCGCACTTGACCTCACCAGTGACTCAAGAGTTCCACTCTGTAACCTCAGCGTTAGGTTGGAGGCATGAGCGAAGAAGCCCCGCTCCCCTGGGCTCAGCTTGTCTTCAATTAGAACTCCAATACTGCGCAGCCTGTGCCCACTCTGTTTTGATCTCTTTACTTCTGGGTCCTGTCCAGATGAGGTAGCTCTGTGTTAGGTTTCTCTTCACCTGAGTGCCTTGTTTTAAGTGGTTCTCCAGCAAGGCAGTATTTCCCAGACTTCATTTATTTCTGCTCGGTGCTCAGGACTGTAGTCATTCACATTCCATTTGTGTGGTTAAGTGAGAGGCAGGTTATTTTTAAATTAACTTAATTAATTTTCAGTTAGGTTTCCTCCTTTACCTCAAATTGGATTAAAGAAAGACAGAATCCCTGATATTAGTGATAATGCTGTTATCACTGAGTCACATGGAAAAGTACTAGACCTCACTTCAAAAGAAAATCACTACACAGAGAGCTTCAGTTGTAGGAGTAAAGTATTTGCCTAGCATGTGGAAGGCTCTGGTTGTACCCAAGAAGTGCGGGTAGATAGATAGGAAGATAACTAGATAAGAAATAGCAACTATACGTTTCTTCCTATAATTCTGTCAGAACTGATGAAAGTTGGAGTTTTTCCACATACTACTGCATGCCTAATGTCTGAGAACTCTTCTCTGATATGATGGAAGTATGTTACTAAACACAAAGGTAATGAAACTGCTCTGTTTTAACCTGTTATCAAAATGACTAAAGCAAAGTAAGAACAGATAAAAGTGAAAAATTAAAACACAGTACAGAATTTCCTTGCTTTCTACTTTCTAAAATAATTATTTATAGTCAACAGCATATATGAAATATACATATATATTTAAAACCTAACTACTATGTATGGAAAGGTACATGGTATCATAAGATCAACAATCCCAAATTAATCAAAAGGGGAGGGAGTAGAAGATTCTGGAACAAATTGGAGGGGTGCAGCATATTCTGTTTTCTTGTCCTGTGCTTCTCACAGAAACTATAGAGAGGGGATTACACTCTTCTTTCCTGACATGTACAAAAATTAAAAATTAGTAATGAAAGAATTAATCTATTTTAAGAGATAAACTACTCATTTATGGCTATAAATCATATAACTTTAGGAAAGTTTGGTTCGATTTTCAGTATCATTTCCAATGATACTATATAGAAAATAAAATAAAAAAGTTATTAAAGTACGTGCTAGTCATAAGAAAGGGAAAGGATGGATCCTATCTGTGATTATTTGAAAAGTCTTGATGCTCTAAAATACTTGCTTATGTGGTCTCTGAAGTACATTTTAATTTATATATACCCCTAAACTAGATTCAGCTACAAAATTCTTTCATAAAAACGAGTTGCCAAAACTTTACTCGATTAAAAAGGAAGTCCTTCCAAGTTGAAATTTTACAAAGCACATCTTATAGGTGATGATATATTAAATAAAAGGTTACTTTAATAATAATTTTCCTGCCAGCATAGCTTCAATGCCATATAAATGTTTCCTATTCAATTACCTGTGCACATTTTTCATCTTCACTGATTTTGCAATGATCTGAATATTTCTCTTAAATCCCACTACATTAATCCATCAAAGTGCTTTATTCATTAGGCAATGAAGTTTCCCACCTAGAATATTGCCAGGGAGGATGATGGCATTTCCTATTCTTTCTGCCTCTAGACTGTTACTCAAGGAGATATTCTTATTCTTCTCGCTTCCCATTATTCAAAAAAGCATAAGGGGTTCACTGTGTAGAGGCAGAATTGGAAGCCAACCAGAACTAGACTACTTGCCTACTTCAAAGGATTCTTTTCTGCCTATCCATTACCTTTTCAGATTTACTTAATGAATCACCTTTCTGTGGATTAATTACTGCTGATATTTTGTCAGCAGAATGTTCATTTAATACACAAGAGCAAGAAAAAAGAAACAGTTCCTATTGTAAGAGGCATCAGAACATCAAACAGAGAAGATATCAAAAACTGTTCTAAGCAGGTTGACAATTGATTATGATTATCATAATCTCTCCAAATGGCAAACTACCCCACAAGATACAGCATTCATTTCTTCAACTCAACTTTTATGTTTTCTGTTTCTTCTTTATAAACTTCTTATAAACTTCCCTCATTACTTGGATAGCACAGAATTATCAGGCTTGCCAAGAACATCCTTAAGTTTTCATCAGATGAAGGACTTTAGCACAATGGCGGCAACCTTACACTGGGCTGGTAATGAAAGCAATAAATGAATCCCTCTGTGCTGAATTAAAGGGAAGATAAAGGGTATTTCTGTTTGCCCTAAATCAATTCCTTCTGCTTCCTAGGGCTCCAGGGAAGTTGGAGTTTTGAAAACTTCGGCATTTTATGTAATGGGAAGGGTACCAGATCTAACAAGTAAGTGAGGTGAATCCAATGTATTGTTTTGAGGTAGCAAGCAGGATGGACAGGATCATGTGAACTCTGAGATGTTGCATTATCTACAGACACATGCTGCATTGTGACATTTTGGTTAACTATAAATGCATTCTACAAAGCTCTTCCATAATAATAATGGAGGAGAAAACGTCTAGATTTCTAAAGAAGTTGTACCTGCTGATGGATTGCTGATGGTTGTTATTTGTGGACTTGCTGGTAGGAAGAAAGCTACTGCATCATCTGTGCTACAAAAGCATAGCCATTGTCTTTGGTACGTAGCAGTTGATGTCACAAAAGATTCCTATTATTCCTTTGTGTACTTAGCATACTATTATTTCACCTTTATTTGAGAGTGTTAGAGAGTGTGGTTTTCTTCCTTCTCAGAAAAGGGAGAAACAGTAAAATAGTATACTGTTACACAGGCGGCAGCCATCCTGATGTCTTTTTATGGTATCAATAGGCTGTGGTAAATGATTAGCTCTGTACTATTTATATTTTTGTAAGAGTTCATGATATTCATATTCACCCAACAAAAATTTGCCTGTGGATGCATTGCTTAGATCATACCCTCCTATTAAGTAATGCATGTCTGCTGCTCAAAAAGTTTTCAAAATATCATGTTTACTTAGTTTATATGTAGAAATAGACTGGTATGGAAAGAAACTCCTTTTCTCTACAAAATTTTTTATTTATTTGTTTATTCATGTATTTATTTGTTTGTTTGTTTATTGTCGGTTGTGGGCCTTGAATTCTGGGCTTGGGCACTGTCCCTACCCTCTTCAGCTCAAGGCGAGCACTCTACTGCTTGAGCCACAGCACTACTTCTGGTTTTCTGGTGTTTTATTGGAAATAAGAATCTCGTGGACTTTCCTGCTCAGGCTGGTTTTGAGCCAAATCTCAGCCCTCCTGAGTATCTAGGATTATAGATATGAGACACTGGTGCCCAACTACAAAATTTTTAAATATGCACAAATATGTATGATATCCTACATAATAAAGTAGTAATTGCATTTGCAATGAAGTTTCCCTTTTCATTTTCAATCCCTCCTACATTAGCCTTCCTCCCTTTTCCTGCTAATACTAACCACCTACTGAGCTGGCTTTATTTTCTTCTCATTCTGTTTTTAAGTGTATATTAATTACAATATGGAGTTTCACCATGCTCTTTTAGATATGAATATATTATAAATTAATTATTTCTCTTGCTTTGTCTTTTTTCACCCCATCTCTCTTTATTATCCACAGCCTTCATTGATATACCTTGGGCCATTTTCATACCTAGATGCAATTTGTGTCGATACTATTTATCTTGAATCATTCCTTTTTCTTTTCCCTACTTCAAATTTTTAAACAATCCCATAGTTAGAATCATGCTGTATGCATGTATGAATATCTGTTTGCACACACATAAATATTATATGTGTGTATATATGTACATATTATCCATTTTATCTATTAGAGCCCTTTAACTGATTGAACAATTTGGTTGTTGTGAACAGAGATCAGCCAACATGGCTATGCAGGGCTCTGATATGCCTTATAGTGTTATTTCAGGGACATCTATTTTTAATTTTTTCAGAAACTACCATACTGATTTTCATTGTGATTGCACTAGTTGGCATCATCATTAACACTAGATGAATGTCCCTTTTTCTTGAATCTTCACCAGCTATTTGTCAATATTTGTTTTCTGGTGATTGCTATTCTGCCTGGGGTGAGATAGAATCTTTAATGTATTTCCTTTTCTGGTAAAAAACGTTGGATATTTCTTCAGTTATCTACTAGCTACTTATGCCATTTTTTTCCCTGAAAAATGTGTTTTTAATTTAATTGATTTAGTTTCATTTTTGTTCCTTTTATCATTCTAGATCTTATTTCTTTATCCATTGAATAGCTGGAGATTTTCCTTCATTCTGTAGGTTTTCTCTTGGTTCTGGTGCTTACTTTTTATATTGTGCTTAAACTTTTAAAAATTTGAAATAGTCTGATTTGTCCATTTTTGCTTTATAATCTAGGTTATAGAATCTTAGTGAGAAAATAATGACCCGTGCTTATAACTTCCAGAATTTTCCCTGTGTTTTCCTGTATTAAAGTTTTAGGTCTCTGTTGAGGGTTTCTTTTTTGGGTTTCCTATCTGGAGCTGATTGTGTGAGTGACAGACGAAGGTCTGATTTCAGCCTCCTAGATGTGGAAACCCAGTATTGCTACCGCCATCTGTTGAAGAGGCTCTCTTTTCACTGGTGTGAATTTTTGGCTTCTTTGTCAATGACGAAATGGCTGTTGTTGTGTGATTTTACTTCTTGTTTCACTGGCCTTCATATCTGTTTTTGTTCTTGCAACAGCCCGATAAGATAATATGCAGTCTGGGATTGTGATTCTGCCAATTTTGCTCTTTTTTGCTCAGGATTGCTTTTGTGATACAGGATCTTGATGATTTCATATGAATTTTTGGATTGATTTTTCTATTTCTGAGAAAATGACATTTGTATTTTGATAGGTACTACATTGCCGCTATATATTACTTTTGGGAGCACAACCACTTTCATGACTAATTCTGTCAAGCCATGAGCATGGTAAGTCTTTCTTTCTTCTGGTGTCTTCATCAAGGGCTTCACTGCTGAATTCAATCAGATCTTCAGAGAAGAGCTAACACCAATACTTTAATTTTTCCACAAAATAGAAGAGGAAGAAAGGCTAGAAAACTCATTCAATGAAGCCAAGATTTCAACTCATTCCAAAAGCATTCAGGGAGCAAAAGAGATTATAAACCAATCTCGTTGATGGGTAGAGATAGATACTCAACAAATTCTTGAAAACCAAGTTCAATACAATTTTAAAATATTGTACATTTTGAACAAATTAGCTTAATTTCAGGGTTCAAAGATGGTTCAACATAGAAAATTAAGGAGCATAATATATCATATAAATGAGCTTGACCCATGATATCCCATTTGACACAGGAAAAGTCCTTGACAAAATTCAATGTATTTTAATGTTAATAGTTCTGACAAAACTAAGAATAGAAGGAACATACCTGCATTTAATAAGGACTATATATGACAGACCTGTAGCCAAGATTATATTACATTTTGGAAAAATAGAAATCTTTTCTCCTAAAGGCAATAATGAAATAAGTGTGTCCTTTTATTTCACTGTTCTTTAATACAATAGTAGAATTCCAAGTCAAAGCAATTAGACAGGAAACATAAATAAAAAGAATTTAAATTGAGAAAGAAGTAGTCAGATTATATCTATCTGTATCTGATATGGTCCTCTACTGGCAAACCCTTAAGATCCCATCAAAATTTTTCTAGGTCTGTTAAACAAATTCACATTAGAAGTCATTGTATCAACTGCAACTAAAGTAACTGAAAAAGACTAGACTATTAATGCTATATACTTGATATGATGGATTAAACACTATACCCAAGCACAAGTTAAACATTAGAAGGTATATTCACCCAAAGTACCACCATCTCATGAGCCATATCAGAAAGGTTGAGTTTGTTACAAAATGTGCGTAAAAGGGTAATGTGTATGTATGTGTTTAATAATGGTATTACTACAGGATAACTATAGAGAGTAATCTCCTTTTCATACTTCTATACTTTGTAGATCTCATATAAACCCATAATTAATGGAGAGATGACTTTGAAAAAAAATTCCTCAACAGCCTTTCATGATAAACAGCTTTAAAAAACTAAAAATAGAAGAAAATATGTTAACATGTTAAAGGCTACATATGATAAACTTCCAGCAAGCATCACACAAAATAGGACAATAGAGAAATCATTTCTTTTAAAGTCAGGACAAGAAAAGAGTGTTCAAATCCTTGTTCTTATTCAATGTATTACTGAAATCCTTAGCCAGAGAAATAAGGCTAGAGAAAGAATAAAATGAATTCAAGTAGGGAAGGAAGGTGCCAAATTATCCCTATTTGCATAAGATATTATTCTATACTTAAAAGATCCTAGAGATTTTGAGAAAAACCTCAAAGATCTGATAAGCACTTTTAGAAATATAGCAGGCTATAATATCAACATTCAAAAATGAATATTTTTAAAAATGTACCAACAAGGACTGAATTGGGAAAGATTTGGGGAAATGAATTGTGATCATTTTTTGAGAGTATAATCTAAAATAGACCAGTAGGAATAAATTTTTCTAAGGAGGTAAAAGGCATCTATTATGAAACCTATAAGACTTAAAGAAGACCAGAAGATGGAAAGACCTGCCAAATTCATGGATTGATAGAGCTAGTAGGTATGCTACTAGATGCAATCTGAAGATTTAATGGAAAGTTCTGCTAAAGTGGCATGTCATTGTTTACAGAAATAGAAAAAACATCCATCCCAAAAATGATCGTAAAGTTTCACTGTAAACATAAAAGGCTCTGATTAGAAAAAGTAATGTGAACAAAATTAGAAGTATTAAAACATTAGACTTCAAATTAAATTACAGAGGCATAGTAGCAAAATTCGAATGATACTTCCACAAAAATAGACACAAAGACTAATGGGAATGAAAAATAGAAGATCTCAAAATAAATACATACAACTAGAGCCATCTTATTTTTTTTTTTGCCAAGAACTTAAACATATATGGGAGAAAAGGCAAGCTATTAGAAAAATAAGGGTGGAAAAACTGGTTATCTATGTCACAAGACTACCTGTTCCATACTGATTTCTTTTTATTTTTTCTTATTATTGTAAAGATGTACAGAGGGTTTATAGTTACATAAACCAGGTAATGAGCACATTCTTTTTGAACAGTGCCACCTCTTCCCTCCTTTTCTCCCAGTTTTTTCCTTCCGACCCTCTTCCCCCACATTTGTATAGTTCATTTTCAACATAGTGTTGAAATAAGGATCACTGCTGCATTTGTTCCCTTTTGTCCTTCCATTTCCTAGCCTCCTTCACCCTCAGCAGAACTGATAAACTTACATACAAGACAAAAGGTAGAGAAATCAAAAACAGTGGCAAAACGGAAAAAAATAGCAAATTAACAAAAATAACCTTTTGTTTCTATTTCTTGGAGTTAATTTTAATAAATATCATTACATATGTTTGTATACAAATAGCCACTGAGTCTTTCCATACTGATTTCGTAATGACTGACTAGTTTATGGCATGTAGCTACTTTCTGTATTGAATAACTTGTTTCCTATTAAGAACAATTCCATGTTGCTAGAGCCCCCAGCCTTCTCAGAATGGGGGAAATCATCTAAAAAGATAATTGTGGATTTTCAAGAAGCTCAGTTTTGGTTCCCCATCACTCTTATTCTAAATTCAGGGTCTAAATCCCAAAGGAAATGGCTTACTTTCCCTCAGTCTCAGTTTCTTGAGCACTCCGCTGAAATATTAACACAGACCTTGTTGTAAACTTTCAATTAAATTGATCTGCAGAGCTAAAAATAATTGGGAAAATTGTAATTATAGATATGTAATCCTTTACAAAGCACAGACCTTGAAATAATAAAGGAAACATTTATTCATGGTATTTGCTTTAAATTTTGTAAATGGCATCAATGTATAAAATAAGATTTTTTCTCAGTAATTAAAAGAATTATAATATGTATATACATATGTATGTATCAAAGTGTTCTTAGACCCGCAAAGAACACTGCTAAGATGCACTTAAAAATGGTAAAGGGGTATACAGATGTAATTCTCAGAAAACAAAACTCAAATGCTACACAAACATATGGGGAAAATGTTCACTGTAACTCAAAATGAAATATCAATGTTAAAATAATAATGATATTTCTTCCATTTACATAAAATCAATACTCTAAAGGTAATAAAAGTTATAGAATATACTGAGTTGATCAAGTCCAACTTTTCATTTTCATGGTTTGGATAAATGTAAATTAGTGATGTCTTTGGAGAACAATTTAGAAATTAATACTAAATTGATAATACACATCTATTTCTTACAGTAAGGAATATATTTTGTATGATATCCTAAAGAACACCCAAGATAATTTATTAAATAAAAAAGCAATAGATGGAAAGCTATAAACATGCTTCTAATTATGTAAATAACTGTATACAAATCTATATAAATGCAGTTATAAGGTACAATGCAAGCATTTTGTGCCATTGTTATAGCTTGAACTTGTAAAACACCTATGTAGATTATTATTAAATTTAAACTATAATTACTTGGAATGAAAACTCCATTTATTGTTATATACCAACTACCTGAGTTTCATTAGGCCTAGACTAAATATTCAATATTATTGAATAAATTCAGGTACAACTCTGATACAGGATATTTTAAATTTCCACAATCTGACTCTTTTCTTAGGTTCAATTGTTGTAGAATCTCCCCTCATGTTTCATAGTTTTCTAATACTTAGCTCACTGAAAAGTGGGTCTTAGTCCCAACTCCTCTAAAACCTCTTCTTTTCCTAAACTCTTTCTTGCTCCTAATTCATTTCATAAACTAGAGATTGATCACTTATTATCACTAATAACTGACACAGTGTGTGAACTTGAGCTATTGCAATACAGTTTGTTTCTTCTTCTTGTCAATACATCTTTATATACTTTGAATATTTCTGAAATGCTGATATCTTCAAGTGTCTCCTGAGTTGAAAATGTAATAATCTCCCACTATTTGTGGGGTAAACCCGTAACTATTGCTTGTGGCCCATGTGAGACTCCACATTTGATCTCCTTCCCAACCCCAGCTTCACATAAGACTATTCCATGCTCACCAGTTACTTTATTCTACAAGTAACAAGTTATTTTCTCCTTCTGTGCTTTTAAACACTCTCCTTTGGCTAAATTTCCCTCTCCCTTGTTCTTTGAAATCAATTCTTTCATTTCCTCAAGGAATGAAATATTGGAAGCATATTCCTTGAGAAGCTGTTAGACACAAATTCAAATATCTCTTAACCATATACTTCCATTATACTTACAAAATAGTTCTATGCTCATTTCTCCACTGAAAGACCATTTCAGGACTTGACAAAAAAGTTATTGAACTGGAAAGAAAAGTATAATATGGCCACAAATTTGCTAGGTGGTCTCAGGAATGAACAACGAAAGTTTCCTCTTACAACATACAATCAAGGAAAGGACAATAATGAATTATCCATATGAAAATAATATAATGATATTTATATTATGGTTAATTTTCTTCATCCACTGAGAAGGAATAACAATTCTTTTATCACATTCTGACTTGAAATGAATTTTTGTATCAGTGATTCACATATGCTTTCCATAATATGTATAGCTTAGGATATGTATTGGAAAATTATTTTGAGGACTATTAAATATAGAAATACAATGATCATTCAAATCTTTCTCTTTGACCCTTGAAAATGTGCTATGAACAATAAAAACATAGCAAGCAGATTTAAACAACTCAGGAGTGTAAGTTCTATACCGTTGTACATATGTGCAAATTTTCCTCGGATAATTTCATCTTAGAGAGCCAGAAATGTCTCATTATGAACAGAAATTATTTCATAAGAGCTTATTCATCACTCATATCACACAGGCCTTGTAAAGCAGAGCAGACACGCTTTTATTAACAACCACGAGGCAACTTGAAAGGACTGAAACTGAAGGTTACTTTTGCCTTTTCATTTTCTAAGGCTTTACCAAAGCTCATGAGCGATCTAGGCATTATATTCTTTTCTATTCTATAGGCATAAATTAAGTCAAGATACAGAAGACTTCATCTGCCACATGAATTTAACAGATTTTAAATAATATTAGTAAAATTACAGCTTTCTGTCATTGTGTTTTTTCACTAATTAGCCACTTACACTGCTTTCATCTAATTATTAAATTGCTTAACTAATAATTGAATAGTTTTAATAGCTGTCAAAAAGAAGAGTCAGGGCTGGGAAGGTGGCTCAGTGGTAGAGTGCTTGCCTTCCATGCATGAGGCCTTAGATTCGATTCCTCAGCACCACATAAACAGAAAAAGCCAGAAGTAGCATTGTGGCTCAAGAGGTAGAATGTTATCCTTGAACTGAAGAGCTGAGGGACAGCGTCCAGGCCTAGAGTTCAGGCCCTATGACTGACAAAAAACAAAAAGTATGATCTCATTGCAACAAGGATACCTACAGGACAAAATATTGGAAGTGAACATTACAACTTCGGGCTGGAGGACAGGTGGAAGTGTGGGAGGTGGAGGAGGGAAGGGACAGTAAGACAACAGCAAGGAAGGGAAGGGGTAACAACAATCAGAAAGTAATGTGCTCATTGTCTTACTCATGTAATCGTAACCGCTCTGTACAACATCTTTACAATAAAATTTTAAAAAAGAAGGGTCAGGAAACTGTAGTGTGTGGTAACATCTTATTTGTGTAAGACACAAAAACTAAGTTTTTAGTTGATTTTTATAGTAAAAATCAGAGATTTCACAATGCATAAGGATCTCATATTCTAGTTCCAATGTCCATTAATATGTTACACACGATATTTGTATTATCTATAGGAGTCTTTACACAAGAATGGACAAAGTGAATTGTAAGGAAGAGACTATGCTCACAAGGCCGAATATAACTACACTGTACAAAAAGTTTGCTGAACGTATCTAAAGCAAAAGATGATGTAGAATGTTTTTTCATTAAAAATTAAAGTATAATTTAGTATATAAAAATAATATCTCTGCTGGGCATTAATGGTTTACATCTGTAATATTAGCTACTCGGGAAGCTGAAATCTGAGGGTCAAGATTCAAAGCTAGTTCTGGTAGAAAAGTCTCTGAGAATCATCTCCAATTGACCAGCAAATCACTGGAAATGGAGGTATAGTACAAGTGGGAGAGCTCCAGCCTTAAGCAAAAAACAGCCAAGCAGAATGCAAGGCCTTGAGTTCAAACAAACAAACAAAAAAAACTGTCTATAAGACCAGTGTATTGTACATGTCCCTGTGTTCTCAAATGATATGATAAAGAATGTGCTTTTTATAACTACTACTTGCTAAATCCTTGCAACATTAATCTGATGATTATTTTCTCACATTTTAAACTTGCAAATGTCCTACAATAGAGCTTAAATAGGGGAGAGGATAAGACAGAAAAAATGTATAGATTACATCTGAAATGATTTGTAGGAGAAATACTCATCATATTATCTAATCGTATATAAATTCAACACTTTGCAAGTAGTGATAATTTGTATTAGGCGTACAAAAAATAGTGCTTTAGCTGAAAAGATATTTCTGACAACACTCACCTGAAAATTTCTAAAAGGAACGTGGAGAATATCATATATGAGACCTGTAACATACATGCTACATGTCTAGAATGACATAGTGAGATGTTGAAGGAAAATCAAACATGGTAGCATAAACATACAGACATCTGAACAAATTGCAAAGCCTATTACTTCTGTATTTCTGGAACGTGGCTGAAACATCTTCATCCATCATTGAAACCTATAGACTCCCAAGTTAATTTAGACTTGCTGACAGTTGTGTGGGAGGAATGGTTTCAAAACTACAGTCATACGCTTTGCACCTCTTAGTTAAATGTCACTCAGGGTTTCAAACATGAGCCTTTTATCGACTGAGATTTCACCTCGAAGGTGAAGACTGGCAGCCCAGACTGCCTGGTTGTTTTCGATTGGTTATTTGTTTGAGTCAGAGTCAAATAAATGCCAAGCCAGTCAAGAGAGGATTCCAAATGCCTTTCAATTTTCAGGGTGCAAAAGAAAAAAAAGAAAGGAAAAAAAAAAAGAAAAGTCTTTGCCTTTGAAAAGACAGCAAATTTAACTTCCCATTACAAGACCTGCATGGGTGTCATTAAAGCCCCCATTCTTCACAAAATGTTGGTATGTACAAGTTTTGTAAAAAGAGTGAGACCTGGTGAACATGCAGACAATATTTTTCCTCAGGGATTTAGAACAAAATTGTTACCATTAAGTTCCTAAGTGAATCGGTTCTGTAAGATGTTTTTAGGGGAGGGAAATCTTAAAACAACAGACATATTGTATCTGTCTTTAAAAGCTGCAGGCAAAAGATGTTATCATTTGTGATTAAAAAAAAAAACAACAACCAAAAACTAAAGTATCTTTCAGGTAAGTAACTTCCAATTTTAAGTTCTTGACCTTCTACTAGGCTATGTTCTGGGAACTGCGTAGTGTGGTTAATCCTCTATTAAGTACTGGTAATGCAGATTCTTGTAGGAATTATAGTTACACAAAATGTACAGAATGTAATGAACATTATCTTTCTAAGTTCCATAGTTATAACAAATTATTATCATAGCTGGATGCATTATGTATTTGTCCTTTTCAAGTTTTATGACAAATAACTTTTTTAACTAAGTTTTTTTATTGTGAAAATGCTGTACAAAGGAGTTACAGTTACATGAGCAAGATAAAGCTGGAATTTTAGAACCAATCACCAAGGCTGATGGTTTCACCCCAGGGTTATAAATGAAAGATAACTAACATCCACATATATATTTTCTGAATAATTAGAAAATTTGGTAGTATCAGTTGTTTATTCAGTGAGAAAGACAAAGATTGCTTAGCCTATAAATAAAAGCCAGGGGTCCTTCATTTGAATTAGCCCAGTTATCACAACTGATGGGAGACGTGGATGGCTGATGTTACTCTTTGCATATAATTCTCCATTTTTTTCTATACAATTTTGACAATTTTATAAGAGAGAGGTAGAAGAAAAAATATATCGAGAAGCTTATATTTCTAGTCAATTAATGACTCAAGTTTAGGTAGACACAATAATTATCATCACCTTGCTTCTGCCTTGCCCACAAGTATTTAGTTAGTCACATTCATTTAACAGATTGAAGGAGATTAAAAGTAAGAAAAGATGGGAGAATATGGTTGTTTCCTTTCCTATATGTTTGGCTATGAGGAAATAATTGTGTATTAGCCAAATATTCTCTTGAATGTTTGTTCAGACATACTATGTGTAAAATGAATGCTGCAACTTGTGGCCAGGGACAGGAAGAAGAAATCATAGGAGAGAGAAGGGGAGATATTGTACAAAAAGAAATGTACTAGTTACCTTTCTTAGGAAACAGTAACCCGTCTGTACATCACCGAATGGCAACAATAAAATTATATTTAAAAATGCTCTGAAATTTTGTAAATAAGCCCACTTTGAAACCATGTTTGCAGAAAATTCAAATATAAATTATTTTAGAAGACTATTGGAAGATACATGGTAATAATGGTCATAATCTTACAAGAGTCATTTTTTGTTCAGAGAGCCAGAAGTAGAATAAAAGAGAAACTTCACCATAAAAGCATCCAGAACCAAGTCTGTACGTACTATTGGCATAGAATTGAGGGAAAGGAGTTAGAAAAGGAAATGTGAAGTGAAATTAAAGGGATGCTCATATTAAGAGATTAAACTGCAATGAATTTGGTAACAAATATAAGTATGGGTGAAAGTATGTAACAAACATATGTATATATGTAAGTAGCAAAAAGAGAAAATGTAATTTTGTTATCAAAAATAATAAGATAAGCAAACATAGGAGAAAAACATTAAAAAGAAGTACAAGAAACAGAATTTATGAGATACAGTGACAGAATTCTTTTAGAATATTTATCTATAAGTAGTTGTACAAAGGTGGTACCATTTAAAAAAGCATTTTATGAATATAACACATCTTGATAATGTTACCCTTTTCTGTAGTCTCACCCACCCTTCCTGAGAGAATTCTTAATAGACCAGAAAATTCAAATACTATATAAACCAATAAACAAAAGAGAATATCAATTAAGTTAAAAGAAAATCCAAGTAATCCAATATACAGAAAGTAAGCTCAAATAGAACAGCAGTAGCAACAGACAGTGGGATGAAATTCTACCAAGAAATTATAGAAATGAAGATAAAAGAAGGAAGGCAGAGAAAATGAATGGGAAGGAAAGACAAAGAGAAAGAATTAAAACAGAGGAGACAAGCAGACAAATTAAACCTTTTAATTCCAAGCCAATTTAAATGCAAAAAAATTCATTACAAAAATAAATAATAAGAAAAAATAAATAAAAGCTATAAACCTCCAGAACTTGAAATATATTCCCACATGAACAGCAGCCAGAATTGCAGCAATAATAACCAAGTCTAAAGAATTTCTCTGAGGAAGTATTAGAATAAGTAGAAAACAGTTAATGAGCATTTGTGGTATAGAAACAGATATAGAAGAACATGGAAATAGAAATTATGGATTTCCCTTTTGCTTGAATAACACCAGAACTCGGCCTTGGAGCTACTAGTAAAATTCAATGAATACACATTGAAATTGGAATGAAAAGTGACAGGAATGAGCAGGAAGGGAATGAGGTACTGACAATAAAAACAACAAAAGAGAGGCAGAATTGCTCCTCTAAAAGAGAAAAGAGAAGAAAAAATCACATTTATTTTATTATGAATTATATATTATGTGTATATATATATATATATATATATATATATTGCTGGTGCTGGGGCTTGAACTTGAACTTGGGTGATGTTCTTAGCTTTTTCTGCTCAAGGCTAGTGCTCTACTTGAGTCACACCTCCACTTCCAGGATTTTGGTGGATAACTGGTAAAGTTCCATGGACTTTTCTGCCTGGGCTGGCTTTGAACGTCAATTCTCAGCTCTCAGTACAGCTAGGTTTACAAGTGTGAGCTACTGGCACCTGGTTGAAATTATTCTTCTAATAGAAAACTAACCCAGCAATAGGACAATGTCCTTTACCTAAATATATATTTGAATGAGTAGGAGGATTCATTCAAAGAAACTGATATGAGAATTTGTTTCCTGCCTTAAGTCTAAATCATGGGATACAGAGTTGAAGTGTAAGCTAAGGGGTTGTTTTAAGGATTATCTCTTACATTTTTACAAAAAAAATTAAAATGAAAGGACTCAGATCTAGGAACAACAGAGACAATTCAGGGAAACAAACTACCAGAAGTAGACATGACACACTTCAATATCTCCAGTGTTTGATGAACAGAAACCAAAGTCAGACTATGCTGAAGGACTAGTACCTTCAGTTAGGATTTCTATCAGGTTGATACAACTTCCAGGTGAAGGAAACAGGAAGATTTAGTTTTTGCTCTCCTTCCTCCCTAAGACTTCCTGTTAGGTCCTGGGGCATGGTTGGTAGTGAACTAAATGACTGATGATTGTAATATACTGAAGTCAGCCTCCTGGAGAAAGGACAGGCAGAGAAGGATGGAGATTGAGTCTCCTGGGGCAAAAGGAAGGAATCCTGCATAGGCATGTCCAATTTTATATTGGACATGAAAAATTGGTGGATGTGTTGACGGCGTTCTGCTTTGAAATGTAAAGTACATTTGTAGTTAATATGGATAATTAGTGGCCCTAAAGCTCTTTATTCTTAAGTTTATCAAAAATGAAGTGGTAAATACTTTTTATTATAATACTTTTTAAGCTAACTGGTCTCTTTGCCAAGGGGTAAATTATGCATGATACTATGGCTCCAAGGAAAAGGTATCACAGAATAGATTAAAAAGTAGCAAGCTGGCAAAGACCAGCAATCAGAATTGGTGGCAGTACTTTATAGAGATCTCAAAATTTTAGTATATATGTATGTCACTAAGACCAAAGAGTTGTGTGAGATGATCAAAAGCTATATCGTTAATCTTTTGGAGAAAGGCAAAAAAGGAAACATTTCTGAAACCTGTGTGTCTCTAAGAGTTTTCTAAGCAAGTCCAAATCTCATGTTGTCAATACTCCAGGATTTTCTTTAAAGTTTCTCAATCTTATATCTTTCCATATAGATATGCTGAAATGGAAACTTGTAGGAGGGATGGGTTGATGATGATTACTCTAGTGAAGATAATGTTTACCACTTAACATGCACATGTCTTCCAAACTGTGTTGTGATTTACACATACCAACACATGAAACCATACCATAATTTTATTCATAGCTACTTCTTACAGATGACAGTCATATTTGGGTGAGAATGTAATTGGCAATGATGTAGTTACAAAGAAGTAGTTGGGAGCTGATTCCACACACCAGGATCTCAACTTCTCTGGGTCTTTGGTGTGTGTACAAAGCCACATCATGCTTTCCTCTCTTCATGGTTTGGTATGTTTCCAGAGAGGATAGTGCTATTAGAAAAAGCATGTCTCCTTCACCATCCATGGGATGACATCCGACATCTCTAATGTCTTATTAATATGAGGCAGGTCTTTGGCAAAAAAGTCGGTCACTTTCATTATCCTTTTACACAGAGTATAGAGTTGTTTAACTTATATATTCATTTTTGACTGAATTCTGGAATTTAAAAAAATCTTCAACAAGGACGAGACTTGTTTTAATGATGATCTATAAGAAAAAAATAGTTTTTTATGAATAAAACCTCATTTATATCCAAGGATGACAAAGCAACACAATTGCTAGATTATGACTGTGATCTGAGTGTCTGATCTGCTCAAGGATTCGTCCACTTTCTTTCTGCTCTCCACACTATCATTAAATGAAGCAAGCCAGGCCCAAAGAAATATAGGCTTATGTTGTCCTCATTTGTAAGGAATATGTCTATGATATTTTTAGCAAAGGATCACGATAGCCCAATTCTACATATAATGTAGCATATCAAAATGAACTCAAATAATTGGAAACAAGAGGTTCTTACTATTAGGGGCAATTTGAAGCAAGAAAGCAATCCCAATGCCCAAGTTAGTTCCTACTTTCATTATCAAAAGATAGCAAAGAAACCTAACCAATACTGGATCCTTATAGCTCTAGTATAATGATCTAGTTTAGTCAATGTTGATTTTGGGTTCAATAATTAATCTTTGTAAACCTCATTTTTTTACCACCAAATGAAAGCAATTAAACAAATAGGGCTTGATAGAATTAGATATACTTAATAAAAGAACCAGCACAGCTCTTCCAATTGCAAAATAAAACATCTCTTATGATGATTATTATTTTCCTTTTTATTCAGTAAATCTTTTTTCTTTTCAATTTTATTGTTGTGTTTTTCCTTTCTTTCTTCCTTCTCTATTTTCCCATGCTTTGGTTTTCTCATTCCTTCACTTCAATACCATTTTGTATATCATATTTAAAAACAATCCTGTACTCTAGATATTCTATTAAAACTGAATTATATAACATGTGAGTGGGAACCAGAGGAAAACTTTGGAGAGAGCAAGGAAAAGGTTGACACTGTGCATCACCTTATGAGGTGGTAATCCTCTGTATTTCACCTTTATAATAACAATAAAAAAATCCTGTAAACCAGTGGTAATATAAATACACACAGGTACATGAATAGACATAATAAGAACACATATGTAACTAAAACATAAACATGGATACAAATCAATCACTTTGTCAATCATTCCAAGCATCTAATAATATACTGATTTTTATGACAAATCTAAGTATGTTTAATATTTCTCAGTATATTTAATATTTGCCAAATTAAAGTTTTCACTGACCATTTCCACCAAATACACAAGTATAGTTTTGATATAAGTTCCTTCTCTAGTACTAACTGTAGTGATTATATGTATACTAGAAAAATCGGCAGTTATTTTATCTACTGACCTCTCCTTATATCTTTTTTAACTATACTTGCTTTCAAAATTTATTTTTCCTTGATTTTGCCACTTTGACTAGTAGAGAGAAGCCAAAAATAAACTCACATATAAATTCTCTTACGTTAATTTTGAGCCCTTATAAACATACCGTGGTGTCCTGCGGTTTTCCTGAACACATTTCTGACAGAAACCTACAGGTTCTTTCATCTCCGACAGTAATCACAATAATTTTGCAGGCTCAAGGCTTCAGATGTATCTTGGTATTTTAAAAGATCTGTAATTTTAGTTGGATCCAAAATAGTCAAACTTCCAAGTCAAACTTCCACTGTATATCCAAGTTGTCATATTGCAATGTATAGGGTTTTTTTTATATGATTTTACTGACCGATCAGCCTACTGCCATCAGAGACAACTATGAAGTCATGCATAATGAAATTATTGTCTGTTGATCATCATTTTAGAGCAGAGGGAATTACATAATTTTGATGAATAAGTGATATAAAAAGTTGCTATGATGTGAAGGGTAAACAAAGGAGGAGGCTGCAATGCTTGATAAGAAATGTACGCATTAACCTGCTCATGTAATTGTAACCCCTCTATACAGTGTGTTCACAAAAAAATAAAAATTTAATAAAAAAAAGTTGCTATAAGTTAGATGGCTTAAAATAATATATTTTTCCCCTCCCATAGCCTCTGAAAGTGGAAAGTATAAAATCAAGGTGATGCTTTCTCTGCATGCATGAGAGAAGAATCTTTCCAAGTCTTTAATGCCGCTGGTTACTGGCAGCATTCATTAGTTTATGCCACATTACTCTGATCTCTATCTTTGTTTTCACATCATATTTTGTTTTCTGTTCTTCCATTTCTAAAATGAGCCATTCTTTTTCTCCAATCTTCCTTGGACTTAAGACCCTCTCAGGTAATTCAGAATAGTACCACATAGGGAAGCTTAATTATGTGTACAGTATGAAGACCTTTTTTTCCCAATTGTATTCATAATAAGTGCTAGGAATTTTGACATAAGCACCTCTTTTCAGGTCATTATTCAACACAGATAGTAAGTGCTTAAAAACTGGAATGCTAATGGTCATTAAGGTCCCCTAGACAGAGGAATATAGGTGGCACATAAACCATGCATGCACTACTTTTCCTTGCTTTCTCCTTTTTTGATATTATATAGAGTTTCCCATCTCATTAAACCCTTTAATATATTTGAGGCATCCACAGAAGTTCATTGTAACTGAATTAAATCTAAAAGTGTGTAAGTAGCATGAGATGGATTTGCTCAGGAAAACCATAACCAAATGATCTATCAGCAAGTCATAGAATAAAATCATGAATTTTATTCAGTGTGCAATCAGACACCCAATGAAAGTTAAATAAGCTCCTGCTTATTTAAGTATCTCTCTACATATCTTCTTTGTCTCCAAGTGTGTCAGTGAATAGCCTAGCTCAAGAATATGGTTTTTCCCCTGTATACATGCAATCTCTGGGGGAATAATGTAACATGGAAAAGATACATTGACAATTATATGTCATGCCTCACAATTCTATTTTATCCCATTCATCTCACTAACTAGTTTCAGTTGCTAATTAGTTCTAATGCTTCATGATGAGGCTTAAAGGATGAGTAAGTAGTCTTTATTTCAGCATCAGGGAAAAGGAATTGTGTCAACATTTCCAATTTTGCTGTTTCATTCTATCTTTCAACTAGTCAATAATTAATCACAATACAGAGAAAAGTCTCTCATCGCTACCATTTCTTTATTTCTCTGCCTGAATATCTAAATATTCAAGTTCTTGTACTTCCCCTCACTCATCACCTCACAAGATATACCGATTTCAGTGTTAATACATAACCTTAGTAGTTTATTTTGTAACTGTTCAGTGTTTGCACAGTTGTCTGGATGGGCTCCTCCATCTAGTCACACAAAGGAGCAGACATTCCACATTATGTCAGTGTTGGTTTTTTTCTCCCAATGACTTGTGGATTCCGATGGAATGCGAATATGAGGCTGCAGAAAGTGTGAGCCATATGTGAAGGATAAAGTGCACTTCTGTTCATATACATCATGTTATCTGACTATTAGCAGAATTTTATAGGCAGTAGAAGACAGAGTGTCTGGCATTTTGGAAGATTTCAGAATAAGTGGATAAGAGAAACCACACAGGGGAGCTAGACAGGTTTCGTATTTGTTAGGGATAATACACAAGAGACATCTCTTGCCAGAAGAATTTTGAGATCGTCACTATAGATGTAGTCATCAAGGATTGTGTAAATACCTCCAACGCTAGTAGCTAGATAAGTCCATGTTTGCTGTTTGTCATCTGTAAACTGGTAATGCTGATGGATTCCCTTTTCACAACTACTAAGATTTTGAAATAAATTTGCATATGCAAAATATGTAGCTTATAAGTTAGCTTGTATTGTCATTTTCTTCCATACCCATCTCAACAGGATGCAAATCTCAGGCCAATATTACAAATTCAGCATCGTAAGAATATATCTTGATGACTCTAAGCTATAGAAGTCAAACTGCTGGGAATTATCTAATAAATAATCTGAAATGGTATCTATGAATGTGGCAATTTTACCACTTTTTTGTATGTGCTGGTTCTGTAGCTTGGTCTTAGGGCTGGGGTACTGTCCCTGGTTGGTGGCTTCTGCTGCTGGTGCTGCTTTCTCTCTTCTTTCTTCTTCTTCCTCTTTCTTCCTTCCTTCCTCATTTTTCCTTCCCTCTTCCTCCTCCTTCTCCTCCTCCTCCTCCTCTTCCTCTTCTACTTCTTCTTTCTTCATTTCTTCTTCCTCTTTTGTTCCTTCTCCTTTTCCTGCTCCTTCTCTCCTCCTCCTCCTTCTCCCCGTCCTCCTCTCCCTCTTCTCCTCCTCCTTCTCCTCCTCCTCCTCCTTCTTATTTCTTTGCATAGTTCTCTACTACTTGAACCCCAATTTCACTTCTGGTTCTTTGGTGGAGATAAGAGTCTCCTGGACTTTTCTTGTTGGCTTTGAACCTCGATCCTCAGATTTCAGATTCCTTAGTAGCTAGGATTATAGGCCTGAGCCACCAGTGTCAGCTTAATATTAGCCACTTTCAAAAGAATAACAGACTTATTTATTTATTTATTTATTCACTGTCCCTCAGCTTTTCAGCTCAAAGCTAGCGCTCTACCACTTGACCCACAGTGCCACTTCTGGTTTTCTGGTGGTTTATTGGAGATAAGAGTTTCACAGACTTTCCTGCCCGGGCTGGCTTTGAATCTCAATCCTCAGATCTCATCTCAGCCTCCTGAGTAGGATTACAGGTGTGAGCCACCGGCGCCTGGCTAACAGACTTATTTATATAAGTAGAATAACATGACCAAGTCAGTGTGTTGAACTTTAACATCGAAATATATTCAGAAGTATTTTTGTAGTCTTCCTTATTGCTTTCATATATGTTATTTAAGAAGTCCTTTACTCCTTCTTTAATGTTCATTTAAATACAACTCAAAATGGAATTAGCTCACTTGAGGGGATGGGTAGAACAGATGTAGGGGAGAATAATAGAATGGGTGAGACTGATCAAGACACATTGTACTTATAAATTGATACATTGAGTTGAAACCTCTGTTTAATTGCCTAAAGATAATAACAAACACATAAATTTAAATGATTAAATAGAAATAACACTAAACAAAAAACATGAAGGACTTTTGTACAAATGAAGTTCATCAAATTGTATTCGAATATTAGGGAATATTTTTAAAATTATTAGTGTAATCTCTATGAACTGCTTTTGGCTGTTCCTAAGAAATTTCTAGAAAAATCTAAAGTTATGGCTATTAAATTAAATATGATCATATTTTTATTTGAGATTAATTAACTTTCTTGATTTATGTAACAATATTGAAAATATAAGATTGTCATTCCTGAGACATATTGTAATATCATTTTTTAAGTTGAAGAATATAATACCATGAGGAAAGAGGATGAGTTCCCTTGGAAGGAATGAGAGACATAAAAGTATATAGTGTGTGAGTAAACCTGTAGATTTTCTTTGTGAGCTAAATAAATGAAATAGAAATGCATCTCAGAGTCTAAGATGCATTCACCACAATATGTTTCTTCAGGTTACCAGCTTATCAGTTGCCATTCTTAATGTGTCAGACAATTCTGTTACAAAAAATGAAAATCCTACTCTGTCATGTTTAAAATATTCCCTATTAGTGTTATATGATTATGAATCAAATACCAAAAGAGAGAAACTATTGCCTTTTTGGGTAATAACCTCCCCCCTATAATAGTGATAACACTGTTTGGAGGTCAAAAGACACAAGACCATCATCATTTATGGCTAATCTTGCGAAATCATCTGTCTAATTTCAGGCTTGAATTCTTCAGCTCTAAAATGGTTGCTTCTAAGAACTTGGGTCCAATGGCATGAGAATGTGAATCAAAATAAAACTCCTACCTCTCTATGAGAAATCCAGTCCAAACTTCAGAAAAATGGGCATGTTCTCAAATATACATATGCAAATAAATTCATCTCTAGGAAAGTCATCGCTTTGATATTTTACAAAGGAAGTTAGCCATAGAAACCCTGTGACATCATAAAGCAACCATGCTGTTGCCTGTACTTGGTCAGACATTTATCTTAATCACTGCTTACTTGGAGGCCATTGATTATTGCATTGTACTAAACTGGCAAGATCTCATAATTTTGAATAGTCTAGTAGATTGACCTGAAGGTCTAGGATAAAATAAAAGGTAGTGCTTAGAGATACTGGTGCAGAAGAAGGGCTGAAAGGAAAAACTGGAGCATTTTATTATGATACATTTTACAAGCACATTAATGTCTTGTCTATCACTTATAGCATTAAAAAAATAAACTTCCGACAAGACATGTTCCAAAGTGTATCCCCTCTTTGAAAAATCAACACAATACTATTTAGTTGGTATATGATATACTTTTTTATTGTCAGGGTAGAAAATATTTAAGCATCTATTTATCTATCTATATAAATCTACATATATAAATCTATATAAGTCTATATTTTATAACATTATAATTTTATAATATAATATTATCATCTTTTTCTCTCTTTAAATCAAAATTAACTATTGATTTTTATATGCCTCTTTATATTTCACCTCTCTATCTCTTGTTTTCCGCTTTGCTTTAGTATTTTATTCTCTATTCCAATCTACCCTTGCAGAGATTTCACCCAAGTCATTCACCAGAATTTCAACAACTATAAAAACTATTCTAAAACAACTATTCTAAAAGTTCTTTTTTATTTGTTTTCTTTTTACCTATTTGTACACTAACATTGTTGAAACATTAACTTCTTTAACCCCAAGCCGTGTAATTTATTAGGATTTTGATTCCCAGTCACACATCAATTGACAGTGCATTCTGATAAAGGTTGGGTGAATTTTGTATTGGCGGGAACATCATAGACTATGCTTAAAGAAAGACAGATACCATGTCACCAATTCCTACAGCTTTAGGGAACTACTGTTATAGAGACAGTTTAGTCTTTATCAAAACATGGTTAGGTGACCCATGACCTATTGAAGAAAATGAAAGTTTGAGCAAAACCACAAAATTGAGAATAAAAATACAGATCACTTCTCCACTTCACTGTTTAAATATTTGGCCTTTATTGAATTGTGTTGATAGGAGGACCCATTGCAACAATGAGATGTACAAGACGTAATGTCGAAAAATGAACTTTACAACTTTGGCGGGTGGGGGGTGAGAGATGGGAAGGGATGGGAAGGGGCAACAAAGGAGGAGGCAACAATGCTTGTTAAGAAATGTACTCATTACCTTGTCCATGTAATGGTAACTCCTCTGTATGGTATTTTCACTAAAACAAAAAAAGGAGGAATGTATGAAGAATTGCCAGTTTTGTCATTTCTGAATATGAATTTCATGGAATTTCTTTTCAATATGTTTTTGCCCATTCTTAGTTTTCATTCTTAATTTGTCATCTTTAAGTGCATGAAATTATGATACTTTTCCAAATTGGCTACTGCTGATCATTTTTGTGCCCATGTCTTGAAAGACAGTAGAGGAGAAATGTTCCAGAAAAAATCTGTCTTCGAATTCAATGGCAAAGATAGTTGATAATATTGATTTACCAGTATAAATAAGTAGCATTGCCATTCTGTAGCTTACCTCTCTCCACATGGTAAGAAAACTTGATCATTTATTACTTTCATAACCCTAAACACTTCCCTGATGAGGTCAGTATTAGTACTTTTTGAGAACAATTTTCTAAAGTATTCTATCCTGAAGCTACATCTTTTTACTCTATATCTTCTTAGTATTTCTTGCTTAGGCATATGGGCATCAAAAGATAGTCTGGACTGGAGAACATCTAGCAGCTACTTAATGTGAAAAATTCTCTTTAATAAATGCCTCCACCTTTACTAGCTTCTTATTTATAGTGATTTCATGGACAGGAAAAGTCATGCGAACATAATCTATCATTTTCTTTTTCCATAGTTTGGTTTGTATAAAGGATTTTATAGACTAGTTTTATAGTCAAGAAATCTTTGCTTACCTCAGTTTCATGGACTAATTCCATTTTTCTCAAGAGAAAATAGTGAATGCAATGGATAATACAGATGTATTCTTATATGAAAAATCCAAAGTCAACTCTAGAAATTCTAATGGTTTCATTTATCAATAAGCAAACAAGTAGTCAGGGCTTTAATATGTGAGTAGATTGTGTGGATATTCATTTTTATACATAAATATGTATGTATAGTCTGACATGCACACATACATATATAAACACACCAACTAGACAGACAGACAGACAGACAGACAGACAAACAGATAGATAGATAGATAGATAGATAGATAGATAGATAGATAGATAGATAGATAGATAGATAGATAGATTGTGGATATATTTAACTAGTTGAAGAGAATAAAAAAGATCTCATCAAGGTGAATCTTGTGATCTAGTGTGGATTCTAGAGCCAATTTTCCTAGACATCTTGTGAGTTTTCATATGAAAATTGTAATCATCACTGTTAACATCAACAACTTCAAACTCACTTACTGAGCCTACAAGCATACAAAGGACATAAAATTATATTTAATATATTAATGACAAATTGTTCTGCTCATAGTTGTAACTAACATAATAAGAATATTGCATAGCTTGGTTCAGTGGCTCAACCCTATAATCCTTGCTGTTTGGGAGGGAGAGATGGAGGCATCATAGGCTTCATAGATCTGTAAGATAAGTTTGTAGGATTCCATCTCAACCAAAGATGAGGTATAAGGGTGCATGCTTGTTATCCCAGTCAGTGGGGAAACACATTGGCTGGGCACAGTAGACTGAGCCTGTCATTCTTAGTGACACAGGGAAGCCTAAATAGAATGATCTAAGGTCAGGCTGAAGTGAGACCCTAACTAAAAAAAAAAAAAAGAGCAAAAACAAAAACAAAAATACAGACAATAAAACTACTCCAAGAAGTGGTAGGAGTTGTGGTTCAAGTGATAAAAACATCTGCCTAGAAATGTGAAGCACTGAGTTCAATCCCCAGTACTGTCTTCAGAAAAGGAATGTTACATTGCTCGATTGTGACTCTAAAAATTTAAGATCTAAGATTTTTTTCCCTAGCTTTCCTAGCCTATCAAGAATGTTTCCCTTAAAGTATTCACATCATGTTTCCTCTGAGACTTTCGTTCATTTCACTTGGCATTTTTACATTCTATTCTTTCTCCAGTTTCTGACATAGTCTTATAGAACTTATACAGTAAATTACGTACACAGAGAATTACTGCATAAGTTCTTCACTTTTAAAACTAAAGTAACATAAATTTTACATAATGTTCTAGTCACGTTTCACTACTCTAATTCTCTCCCCACTTAAGAGATTTTTCTCTTACTTTTTGTCTTTCTCTTTGGTTATTAATATTTAAAGCCGATTGACAGAACAAATTAATGAAAAACTCCTCCTTTTGAATCATTCAGCCGTTAGTTTTATTTTAAAGCATTTAAAAGCAAAGTTATTGTTCAAGGGGGACTAAAATCTATAAATGCTTCAAGGTTTATACCTTCTCTATTTAAAAATTTATTGTTCTCTGTTGAAAAACATTTACAAAATTAAAATAAATAAAATGATCAGAAAAGCAGAGAAATCCATTAAACTTTCCTTACTGCCTTGCTTTATGATGCACAAATGCAACTGAATTGTAGAGTCTTATATGATAATGAAATATTACACCTTAAAATTTGTTTTTGTGAGAAATTATTTCTATGTTGACCTTGAAAGACCACACCATTTCATGGCAAGGTAAAATTTCAGTTAAGTTTTCTAAAAACAACTTCAGAAAATAGTTTTGCTGAGTTAATATCTACATTGATCTATTGTTTTTAGAATTCCATAAAAATTCCAGCATTTATGATATAAAAATTTAAAAAAATCTACATAAAACCACTACCTCTAATTAAATCTAATAATTCTGCACTTTTGCCATTATATGTAGTAAGCATTACCATATTAGACTGAAGGACCAATCTACCATTATGTTTCAATCTCAAGGAATACAGATTCAATAAAACTCCACTGCACCTGGTCTTTAGTGTTCTATATTTCACACTTTTTCTTATAATTCTTTAGAGAAATACAAATCCAATACATGGATATCTGCTAAAGATGCTCTAATGATTTTTTTCAGTTTTCTTTGTTGATTCCCATGTTACTATTCAGATGAAATTTTAATAATAGAAGAACTCCTGAACTTAGGACTTTGTCTTGCTCATTTTCTCTGTCATAAAAATTAATAGGCATACAAACCTTACCGCCATATTTCATCTACTCTGCACAGTTTAGTGAAGTCCTTTTGGCGAGAACTATAATTAGTACAGTATCAAAAGAGTTCTAGACTCTGAAAGGTGCTCTGATGCAGCTTTCATATAATTAGTTGAATTATTTAAGGGGAACATCCTTCACTGTACAAAGGCTGTTTCTGGAAATGGGTGTGCTAATTCTGGCAACACATGCACAGATGAACTGTGGAGCCTTCTAAATTAAAACAACAAGAAGACAAGAGAACAAAAAGCCTCCACAAAGTCCTAATTTAAGATTCTTTAAATTAAAAATTGAAGATGTCCTTCTCAGTAAATAGATTAAACTAGCTGTAACTTTACAGTTATTTGGAGCTCCTATTATTATACGTAATGACAATAGCAATGGTCCTCATTTCTTTCTGTATTAGTTATAATTTGAAGAATCCTATTAAGAAAAAATGTATCTCATCTTTAATGCTTTAAATAATTCTGGGAATTGCAAATCCTATTCTGACAAGTGTGGATTTTGAGACTAAAGGGATTCCATGTGGTCTCAGTTCACAGAAACAAGCAAACCTCATCCCCTGATGTGCTACACAGTGATATACTTTATTTCCAGAAACTATTGTTATCATTTACATTATTGACAACTTCCACCAGACACATGATACTTGCTAGCACAGTTTTAGTCACATTCACTATTGACTATCAATTATTTATTTATTTATTTATTTATTTATTTTTGTCGTTCGTGGGCCTTGAATTCTGGGCCTGGGCGCTGTCCCTCAGCTCTTCAGCTCAAGGCTAACACTCTACCACTTGAGCCACAGTGCCACTTCTGGTTTTCTAGTGGTTTATTGGAGATCAGAATCTCACAGACTTTTCTGCCCGGACTGGCTTTGAACCGTGATCCTAAATTTCAGCCTCCTAAGTAGCTAGGATTACAGGCGTGAGCCACCGGAGCCCAGCTTCAATTTTTTAATCTTATCTCTGTCAACACACCACTTAAATTATTCTAGTTATTATAGTAGAAAAAAATGCCTAACTACCCCTCCTCATTTTTTCTACCTTTTGATTTACATAAATTTAGTGAGATTTTG
Source organism: Dipodomys spectabilis (assembly GCF_019054845.1). Lineage (NCBI taxonomy): Eukaryota > Metazoa > Chordata > Mammalia > Rodentia > Heteromyidae > Dipodomys > Dipodomys spectabilis. The sequence goes on along the minus strand of NW_024870834.1, from coordinate 13,190,070 downwards.
GCCAAAAACTATATTGCACTGGTACAGACTATCTTAATCAGATGAACTCATTATAAATAAGTCATTTTTCTCTGGCTCTTTGTAAAAGACAAATATCATTTGTTGTGGCCAGAAGCAAAATGAGTGTTCATATTGTGCACTGTCTTATGCTGCAAAGAATTGGGGTTGCCATTAGGAACTGAGAGTAATCTCTGAATAGCAGCTACCAAGAACATAGAACTTCTATCATAGAAGGGCAGGATGAATTCTAACAGCTAGTGAACTCAGGAGAGTTCTCCAAGCCTTCTACTGTGTCCTCATCATAGCCTAATGAGACCCTAGATAGGCAACTAGCTAACCAAGACACAGATGGATGCACAGAAAACTTGAGATAATGCATTTGTGCTCTCTCCAGCAGTGAATTCTGTAGCATTCTGTTAAATAGCAATACAAAAGAAATAGTCATCTTATTTCATGATGTTCATATGCCTACCACAAGCAGCCTTTTGATCTAATAGCTATAAGGTTAAATATGCAGCTAGAAAGCCAGAATTCATAACACAGTAAATATGAATAAGTCTAGATTCTCTTCCAAATTTACTGCCATTGAACATTTTTGTAATGCAAATGTCTTGAAATAATACAAAGGTTTTTTGAGTGTCTTGTTCTACTAACATTTTTTTAGCACAAAAACCTGGAACCTCCTGGTCTTTATATTCATTTCCTTTCAGTGTTTTTATCTTTTTGTCCTCTCAGTTATTCTTTCTAGATATTCCTATTAGGATTTTTCTCTTCAGTAAATATTTGTTACTGTAGATTTACTTAGAATGTTTCTTGTAATCCATCACAAGGGCTCCTTGGATTTTGAATGATCACTTCTAGGGATAGCCATACAAGTTGCTGTAGTTATTTCACATATGTATAGATAGCCATTCAGTATTCTAGGAAGAGAAAACAAATGGGAATCTCAGTAGTGTCCGCATGCAATACCTCTGTTAAAAGGAATCATGAGTTTAAGATTCCTTTAAATAAAATTTCCATGTGAATTCCAACATGGAGGTTACATGGGATAGTGAACACTAGGAAATTCATCTCTGGGACTCAGAAACTCATAACTCACACATGGTGGAAGCATTTTACAATGCTTTTTTGTGCATTTGAAGTACTAAATTGTGTTATTTTCTTCTGGATTTGATAAAATATAACATATTTCACCCATGGAACCAACTATACATTATTAGTAATGGATAACAGGTCTCTACCAGTGGGAAGGATTGCAAAACCAAAATGTATCTATGTGAGAATGTATAACATTGATTGATAAATAAGTCTATGGTAGTGAGTGAAAAGGAGATCACATCTTTTAAGTTATGTACATTACAACCCTGACATAACTATAAATATCCAGTCACAAAAAATTAATTGAGAACAAGATTTGATTATATTGTCAATTTTGTAAAATAAAAATGTTATTTGAGAAGATTCTGATTTCTCAGTTTTATGGTTCTTTATTTTCTGGAATGAATCAATGTATACTTGCTCTTCCTTATACAAATATGAAGAGCCGTTAAAATACCTCATTTTATTTCACACTAGCATGTGTTAAAACACATGAGAAAATTATAATTTATAACATACTTTTCTATTTCAAAACCGATATTTTTCCCAAGTAAGTAATCCTCTGAATCTTGTAATGCAATCTTATTAGATCCTGCACAAAAGGTACTCTTTATATGCTGTTTCTCTAACAAGTCTCTATGATTCTATATATGAAAGTCAGTGCTTGTGAAATTAAGTCATACTTACTGTTAGCTATCATGTGCTTTTCTCTTTTCCATGCTGCTTTTTTTTGGTGAAAAATGTAAGATAATATAATTGCAAATTATATTATCATTGCAAATTGAATCCCAACTTCAAAGCTATTTGGTTTCCTCCTATTCAGAGGCTAAGGGTGGTAGAGTGATACTAATTTAACAGATGACTGGGCCATGAAATTCTTTTTTAACACCCTCATGTTTCCTAAAGAATAAGGAAAATGGAATTAATGATACCATAATCAACAAAAGACAGTTGGTAGTATTTGTAGAGAAGAGATAATGACCACTGTAGAAATGGGAGAACCATCCTTCACTACCTTATCAACCCAGGTTCAAAATCAATAAATACCATGATACTTAGTGTTTCAGAGAAATCTGGTGTGCACTAGGGGACTAGTCATGTTGTTAGGTCAACAGCCATAGGAAGCAAACTGCTAATACCCCCTCCCTCCATTTCTGCTCTAGTAAAACTTATTTTCTGATTTCACAAATATTTTAGGAGAGTTTTACAAAGGCAAGTAATTATTCCTGAATGAAATGAAATGTAATTGAACAGTTTGTGATTTTGATTTGTAGTGTAAGGTTCGGTAAGAGTAACATTGCATTTCCAAGATGAATGTGTGAACATTGAAGAGATTTGAGCACAAATACATCCATGATCCTCATGTCTGCTTCTGGGGAACATAGGGCAGAAAAGATTTCAGTGCAAATACATTTGTAACCCTTACAAGCCTTCTGCACACTTGCAGAACTTGGCTTGATAAAGGATAGGAAGTACCTCTTCTAGAAAACATCCAATTGTCCATCATTAACACATCCATAAAGACAAGGGATTATAAATCATTGTAAATTCCAACATGTTTTTGACAGCTTAGCTGAATATCAAATAAGAATACTATTAACTCAAGTGTAATATACTCTATGGAGAGTGAAAAGAGTATATTTCTGTAAAAAAAAAACGAAGTCAAAAATCAGTACCAGGAAATGGAGTGGGTGAGGCCAAAAGGCTAAAAGTGAAATTGGGCAAGGGGGGAAGGAACCCTGGCAAGAATTCATTGTATGTATCACAGAATTGAGAAATATAAAGGAAGGCATGGGTCAAAGGGTGAAGGGATTTGAAGTGGTGACACGGATTAAGATTCATAGTACATATAAACTACTTTGTTAAATGACCAAAAAAACAATACATAACCTAAAATTAAAATAAGTAAGGGAGGGGTAGATTGGGAAGGGTGGGTGAGCATGTGGAAAGGGTGACAGTTATCAAGATGCCTTGTATTCATCAACTGCTTTGTTAAATGGCAACTCCTTTGTACAACTAGTAAACGATGATAAAAATTATTTTTTAAAAAGTGTACCCCTGATCAACATTTTAGAGATACTTCCACATTTAATCATTTTTTGTTCTCCTAATGTTTTGGCCCAACTACTCAGCATGTATAGCATGGGCTGTTGTTATTGTTGTTGTTGTTGCTTTTTCCACAAACTTCCTAACTGGTAGTTCATGTTAAAAAAATGGTTAACATCCATTAAGGCTTAACAATGTAGAGCCTGTCCTAAGTTATTTATAAAGCAACTCTATGGGTAGGCAATATTTTATACTACTTTGCAAAGAAACTTTAAAAGTTGCATTGTCAATTAACTGGTAGACGTGAGATATGAATGAGTCCCTTTCTACCCCAATGCATTTTCACTGCAGGTGATGAACTCAACTGGTCTGTAAGGGCCAGAAGTGAGCAGCAGAGCTTGAAAAACAATTTGAAAATAGTTTGTGTTGCATTGTTCTAATGTATGTACAACACAACTATGGCCACCTCCTAACAATGTTGTCTTTTAAAACATAAGCTTTGACCAAACTAAGTGCTGGCCAGATAGGGAAAGGGGCCATTGGTTTATCCATTTCTGCCGTTTTTTCTTTATAGAATAATCTGTGTTATTATTAAAACAAATTTATACATTTATCCCTTCTGAAAACTGCATTAACCTGGAACTATATTTGAGATTGAATTCTTAGGCAATTGTAACCCACAAAAGGTATTCTCATTGTGTCCTTAAATTATCTCCTATCTCTTGCCTACTCAGCAATACAGTCTCTGGTCCAATCACAATGAGGAGCACCTGACTACCTAGTTAGCTTTTAACCTCAATCCTGTGTCTCAATAATTCCTGTTTCTCTTCCTTTATTATGCTTTTTCCTCATTTGAGATGCAAATCACACACTAACAGAACTTTCTACAATCTTTAGTTTCCATCAGAAATGCAGTATGCAGGTAGACAATTGCCAGGCAAGTACAGAATTAGGAGTTGGAGTTTGTTCTGAGAGGGAGAATTGTTTGAGGCAGTTTTCATGCGGGTAGTTTTATTAGAAAAAAGGTTTGAAGAATAAATAAACTGATTTCCAATTAACCTGATGTGCTATGTGTCACTTTTCCTATTTGCAGAAAAAGAAGGTCTTTGGTTTCTCTGGGAGTTCCAGAGGACAAGAGGTTAATCCATTATTAGTGCAATGAGAAACTTCATTTACAGATCTCTGCTGTATTGTTCTTGTGTCTTTGAGCACTGATTTGTACATTTTTATACAAATTGGGTTGGGAATACATCTTCAAATATCTAAGACTATTTAAAATGGTATAATTCTTGTTTGTTCTCTACTTTCTTATCAGGTTGACACATTACATTTTTCTCGCATGGAGTTGGAATAAATCACTGGCATTTTACACAGGGCTCAAGAGAATCTTGCTGTGCAAATACAGCTTTTGCACTAATGTAAATCACAGTATATGGCTTACATTAGAAAATCAATTATTTCTAAATGAAAGGTAGAACCCTGATTATATTAGGCATACTAATCTGAAGGAAATTCATCATGTATATATATTAAGACAGATTTTGTAACAATAGGGGTTTGAGGCTAATTTTGTATATCGGTGAGTATCGGCTATGATTTATTGTTTCATCTCTCCCCGGGTTCTCCTTTCTCAGCCACTTTTTACATTAAGTTAGGAGATGGGAGACCTAGTAATGAGAAGGCAAAAGGAAACAGAAATGAGCAGTTGAAATAATACCATAAACATCTGTGTATGTGTGCAACTATTTATTCACTTATTGTGGATCTCTTATGTCTATTGTCTGTCTCTACCTATCAACTAATCTATCTTTTAATATGGTTTCATATCTTTCTATATGTATCTCTTAGTACTTTTAGTATTCTCTGGCATTTCTATGTATAATAATCTATCTTTTTGAACTGTCTTATTGAGCAAACGCAATCAAGAGATTGAACAATAAACTTATATAAGCTTCTTTCCCATCTGCCCCACAGGTAGAAATATATTACTCCCCTAGCCTCATATTTGTTTGTTTATAATTTGTGACTTTTTATTTCCAATAATTTCAGTTATATATCTAGGTAATGCTGTAGATGATAAAGGTATTGTGTAGGTCCTTTTAAGCAGTTTTCATTTAGAATTCAAAATGGCCATTTTTATGTAATTACCTAAATGTCAACCTGGATTTATATAAAACGATGCTTCCTAACTTAGGCCTAACCTACCCAGAAAGTCATCAGGTGTGAAGTGTAGTGTGATTAAATTCTTGTGCTGCAACTTAATTCACTGGTCCCAATGGATGTTTCCAAGTCTTAGGCTTGAGTTAAGAAAGGGGAGAGTCAGGGGCTAGGAGTGTGGCTTAGTGGTAGAGTGCTTGCCTAGCATGCATGAAGCCCTGGGAAGCTGTAAGTGGTGGCTCAAGTGGTAGAGTGCTAGCCTTGAGCAAAAGAAGCTCAGGGACAGTGCCCAGGCCCTGCATTCAAGCCCTAGGACTATAGTTATTATGGTCTGTGTTCCTGAGAGAGAGTCTAGATGCTTAAGGTTGCCATTCCCCTAAAAGTCATCGAGGGGTTTCCTGTCATGAGTTGAAACAAAAACATGAGGATATTTATTTTCTTCTATATTTGAATGATTTCCACAGTGATTATATACTGCTTTGTTATGTTTAAAGCAGTAGAAAATAACTATGTTCTCAGGAAGTCATGTTTAATTTATGAGAAATACTTGATTCAGTCTTTGAAAAATATTGTAAAAATATTTTATAAAAACACAATGATAAAATGTTAAGTAATAAATATCAGAAAATCAATTGGTAAATGTATATTCAACCCCTAAATATTTCAAGTGGTTCTAGACAAATGGTGGCAGAGTGGACTAGTGTTTTGTTGTTGTTGTTTTTAATCCATGTTTATTTCAACTTGTGATTTTGAGCTATTATATATTATTTTTATAATCAAAATAGTCAAAATTGTTTATGGTATGATGTAGAAGTAATTAGATCTCAAACTGAGAATATATTAGAATCCTCTAGGTATACATTATAGCTGCATATAACTTACTGTGTTAGTTTACTTTTCTTAACATTTGATAGTCATTACTTTTCTGAACATTTGATAATCTTACTTTTCTTTTTTGGTATAAAATGCTCTATTATTTACTTTATTTCTATTAATATTATACCTTACAGACAACATCTTGAAAAAAATCTATGCACATAGAATTTACAAAAGCCAGGCTTCAAGAATTGAAAGGAATAGAATACATAAAAATAGATAAATGGTAGAGCACACATTTAAATGTTACATATTTGGAGCTAATTTAATGTGTAATAACTATTGCTTTTAATAATAGCGATTTTTTTATAATGCCACGTTAGTGAATTTTTTCAGTCACTTCTCCACTAAGGCTCCATAAAGACAATCTTTGCAGGTAAGTGATTTTTTATATCTGAGATCTGCAAACAAATCTATAAATTAGAATTAATTTTACTTAGTTTCCCTTTTATCCCTAGTGTGAGAGACCTGCTATATTTAATACAAATTCAATATCTTTTCATCTCAATCTCAAATACTTTTACTTGTTCACAAATCAAATATACACATCATGCTACTCAATTCCAAAATATTTACTGGAGGCAATGCAGTGAACTAATTTTAAAGCCTTCAGTCCTAGAACTGATTAAAGTAGTTGCCATAGGCAAAGAAAAGAAGCTGCTATCACCATGTTATACTTTTTTTTTTTTTTTTTGGTCATGGGGCTTGAACTCTGGGCCTGGGAGCTGTCCCTTAACTCTTTAGCTGAAGACTAGTGCTCTACCACTTAAGCCACACTACCACTTCCAGTTTTCTGGTACTTTATTGGATATAAGAGTCTCACAGACATTCTTGCCCCTGGCTGGCTTTGAACCAAGATCCTCAGATCTCAGCCTCCTGAGTAGCTGGGATTACAGACACGAACCACCAGCACCCAGCTGTTATATTTTTATATGAACACAAATAGCCCCATTTTCCTTGCAAAACAAGAGGTTTGGATTCTACCCTTGGAAAGTGATGAGGGTATCTGTGTGTGCCAATGAATCTCTCTATAACTGAAAAATGGTTTCCATTGATAATACCATATTGATACAGGCACAGAAAGGCTTAAAAATATTCCAAATTACACAGCATGAGTTATGATCACTTTTTTACAATCACAGTGAAATCAGTTAGGAGGTAATTTAGAATATTTTTCTTTAAAAGCTATCCTTTAAATCTTCCAAGAATTTAATCTAAAATTTTACATGTAACTTTATATACATTAGTTAACATAACTCAGTCCTCTCATTGTTCATTCCATAGAAGTCAGATTTGAATAACCCAGGGGTAATAGTTGAATTCTTTTGAAAATGGTCTCTTTGTTCTCATAGAGGCAAATTAAAGCAAAATGATTCTTTGTAAACATGAAATGCCATCGATTGTTGTGAAGGTTCCAAAGATACAACCCAAGGAAGACTTTTATATTTTTAATTTTAGTTGTAGGAACATATTGGGAGAGTGAGGAATTTCTCTTGTGGACAAAAAATAGGAAAAGGAAAAAAAGAAGAAGAAAACAGAACAGAAATGTAGTAATAAGGCCGGACTCTATTGTGACTCTTCTGAGTATCTGAATGAATTCCTTTACCAGGTAGCATTTGGTTGATTTATTTAAATAGAAGCAATGAGAATAATTATATGATTCCTTGGCTTTTTGAACATGAAAACATACACGACAGAATTCAATGAGCTATAAAACACTGTATTTTTTTTAAATGGTACCTTCACAACTTGGAACATAGCTCAAATGGTAAGACCCCTGGTATAGCAAGCTCCAGCTTCTCAGTGGAACTCCAGTACCACAGAAAACAACTCAGCACAGTTTTATAGTGACTTTAACACATAAACACTCTAATTTTTTGTAGAGCAGACAAAAATCATTCTGTCACACCAGCAGTGTCTTTTACTATTCAAGCAATAATTTTAACCATAGGTTTTTGTAGCCAAAGGCTCATGTACTTTTGTTTTTAACGAATTTATATAGGATACATTATATTGACAACACATTGACATTACTCAGAAGACATAGAATTACAAAGTTGTTGATATCTTATTGTGGAACACCAAAACATTATTTATCATCTTTTCAATGTAAAGTTCATTATGATCTAGGCAGGAAAGTAGGACCATTAACAGAGGAAATAAAAAACTGATTCATCTTGTCTCAGGAAGACAAAAACATTCATTTCCATCACTTAACATTATTTCTGTAGGCCATGGAATTATTGGGTGCTGAGAAAATTCAAGGGGTTTTTTTGCAGGTGTTTTTTCTTGTGTAATCTACATGAAGGTGATTTCTTCAGTTTTTCTGATTCTGTCTTCTTTACTGTCAGATATTTTTCTACTTGGAGTATTTTTCTACTTTGTTCTAGGGAAGAAGTGTTTGAATGAACAGGTAGGACTATTTTCTTTTGATAAGGTCATCTCACATCCTCCACAATTCTTCCTCCTTAGCATTCATTCATTGTGTACACTGGGTTTGCTCAAGAGGTGCTTTTAATCATTAATGTCCCACAGCTCAACACTATAGATAGATGGTTCCCTTATGGAGGGAAAAATTAATAACTATTATATGGGTAAATGGTTGTTTCAAGATTGAAATCTCCAGTTATGTGAAAAGTTTCAGTTGCCTTTCTAGATCAGGCAAGCAACTGCAAAGGCTCATTCTGTGTGTTCTTTATTTTCTAGAGCTTGAAAGAAAACCAGTACAGTTCAACTGACTTAAGGAACTAATTCAACTCTATCTTTAAACTAACACAGACATACACAGGCACACATACACACACCATGCACACACACATGCACACCTCACCTGTCCAAAAGCCTAAAGGCAGCCTGAACCCTTTAGCTCTGGCATATGGATTCTTTCCATTTAGTCTTACCTTTGTCTTCTAATGGTAGAACTCTGTGCTCTTCTAAAACAGTTGCCTCCCGTTTATGACAAACTCATGTACTCTGTTCCTCAATGTGAAAAATTAATGAAGTAATGCTTAAGTAAAGTGCTTTCAAGCCAATAAAACATTATACAACTGATGAGTTATTATTATTTATGGCTCATGTTTTTACAATGTAGGTCAAGTTTGATTTCTTCCACAGTTGCTTTCCTACCAGCAGAGGTCACAGCTATCAATCCTCACTTTCTAAAATCCCATAGAGATGTTGTATTTCTCATTTGCCACATGGAGTAACTCATGGCCCTGAGTAGAGTGCAGGTTCAGCAATGGGAAAGGCCAGGCATCATTTATCTTTGAGACTCCCAGAGTGTCTGGAGCAAGGTCTCCAATACAGTAATGCATATTTGTTGATGACTGTTGCCATCAGTTAAGGCATTTCAATAAACACGCTCCTCACTGGAGCTGTTGATACATGGTACTTCCATAGTCAGTAAGTTTATCTGTTGGCCTGTGTTTCTTTCCTTCAATTTCCAAAAAGTTTCTCATAGAAATGATATGAAAGTTCAAAAAACACACCTGCTTTTTGTTTAATACATAGTATGAATGTAATTATGAATTTTCATGTATCATTACATGATACATGAATATATACCTGTTTCAATTCCTGCTGTAAACTCAACCAGATATCACACACTTCATGACCTCTTGCATAATCTGATCAGTGACTTCTTTCTAAGTATCTGAGTGTGAGTTTAATTGACCAGGTAAGGAACTTGCTCAAACAAAAGGAATGGCTTAATATTGTTTCAGTTGTAAACGTTTCCCCTTTTGTATGTTATGCATGTACACTGTTTTTTTTAAATCAATTCAGGCCATTTCATACTTTCTGTTCTGTTTTGTTTTTAATGAGGAGGTTATAAAACCAGAAATTACATTTCCTCTGAAGTGTCTCAGAGACCCTCAACTCTTCTGCTGCATTGGTCTCATGATCTCTTCCCAGTCCACACATCACCAATGCTTCCACCCATTGTAAACAAGTTAAAAAATCCTTGAAACCTGTAAGTATTCATATTTAAGACAATGGGATTTCCAATATCTAGAATAACAAGATTTATAGGGAATAGAAACACATAGTGGAAACTGTCAACTGATATATTTTATAATGCAAGGCCAAATAAGTGGTGGGAGATAGCTCTATTTATACACAAAGAATAAATGATTTTTTCCCCTAAAATATCTCCCTAGGTACAATTTTTTCTTCATGTGGACAAGTACAGGCTGTATATTTTTATGGCACAATGTAGTATTACATAAATATGAGCAGATTTAAAAACAAAACTGACACATGGTTTTTAATACGATCCAATTAATTTAAGAATCTTTGTTGTAAATGGTTTAAAACAACCCACCAGTTATCACAGCTTTTTAAATATTGAATTCAAGTTTTCGATTCACTATTCCTCTAAAGATTCAGGACATGCATGTGATTGCTATTAATTACCAACACTCGTGTTCTTTATCCTTTTAAAAGCACTTGGCCAAAGGAGACTGAGATGTCAACAAGCACCGAGGCAAAAATTTCTATCTTGCCCCAAGTGCAGAAAAGACCCTAATACAATGAAATAAGTTTTTGCACAATAACCAGCTTTTCTATCTTTGCCACCAACAAGGTTCTGATGCTTAATTTTTCCTTCATAGTGCTGTTACCAGGACCCAAAATTTTACTCGACATTATTATGATGGATGGATTACTAAGACATTATAAATGTGGTAAACATCTCAATAGCATGAAGTTAAACTTAAATATTTACTGCTGAAGATACATGATATGTCTAGACATACTAATGCAATAAAAGCTGTGGAGAATAATTATTAACCTTGCTCAAATTCAAATTGCAAGAAGTATGTGTTAAACTGGAACAAATAACTATAATTAAAGAAAATTTAAAGTGACAGTAGTAAAATTGTAAGGCTTGTCTGTTTTTTTCTTGCAATCATTGAAATAGTTATAAAGTGTCAATAACAAGTATTAAAAATTTAGCCACTGAATAATAATCTTTAAATATAATATGCATTACAATTTTATTCATACCACCCCAAAATTATCTGGTTGTGATCCACTCTAGAATATCCATAGAAAAATAACATTAAGCCGGGCACTGGTGGCTTATGCCAGTAATCCAAGCTACTCAGGAGGCTGAGATCTGAGGAACTCAGTTCAAAGCCAGCCCAAGCAGGAAAGTCCATGAGATTCTTATCTCCAATAAACCACTCAGAAAACCAGAGGTGGCGCTCTGGCTCAAGTGATAGAATGCTAGCCTCAAGCTGAAGAGCTGAGGGACAGCACCCAGGCCCAGAGTTCAAGCCCCAGGACTGACAAAAAAAGAAAAATGGAATTAATTTTATTTTTGTTTTTGGCTTTTGTCCTAAATATATCACCATATGGTTTACTTTTATTTGTTAGTATCTTAGAAAATTATTCCTTTGCTTTAACCAGAAATTCCTTTATACAAATATACTTTGTGAATTATTACTATCCAAAACCATAGATGGCCATGCCATTAAACTCACCTCAGAATAAAGAAATGCCATTCACCATTTACACTAACTAGAGTGAAATATAAATTTCCTGTTATTTTGTATAATTTAAATAAATGTAGAAACTACTACAAAAATAAATTATTTTTTTTCATGGTTTAAGCCTAGAAAGATAACATCTATATGAATAACAAATACGAATTTTAAAAATTAAAAACCACTACAAATGATAGTTTAAGTAATATTTAATGCAATAAAGAATGAGTCTAATCATTTAGTTAGATTCTTGAACTATGTTCAAATAATATTGAATTCTTAGTTTACTCTGGAAGAATCATTAGCTCTAGTATTTTTAAATGTAGTCAATACAAATAGGAACTGAATATAATTTTGATGAATAAAACCTCATACAACTATTTAAATTACACCAGATATTTGAGATTTTGAGCATGCACAGATTTCAACAACATGGTTGTTATGGGTATTGCTTTTGGAGCCAGTCTTTCTACATTTGAATCCTAGATCATCTATTTATTGGTTTTGTTGAAGTAGGTAGCTTGTTCTCCTACTGCTAGATTTACACCATGTAAAACGTTGGCAAGATGTTAGAGTTCCTGTGATATTTAGTACGGGGGTTTGAACTCAGGGTCTAATGCTTGTTAAAAAAGTATCCTACCATTTGAGGTATAACACCAACCTTTGTTTTCATTATACTTCAAATAGAGTCTTACATTTTGTCCCAGTCCAGTCTGGATCATGATCTTCCTCTTTATACCTCCCATATAACTGGGATCAGAATCATGTGCCACCATGTGTAACTTTATAAATATTTAGTAGGTTGCCATTTTCACAGCACATATATAAGTGCCCAACATGGAGTGTACATTCCATCAGTGGCCAACTTATAAGTATTGCATTTTGTCTTGGTAACACTTGTAACACTCTTCCACTATGTATCCATCAGTCTTGCTGATGAACCAGAAGTCTCTTTGAACACAAATGATAAAACATGAATTAGATGACTATTCTTTTAGATGTATCAAGAATAGTATACAACCTGCACCATTCTAAATGCATATAAGGGAGGTTGTTTATTATATACAATGCACGTTAATGTAGGATGAATAATGCATCTCTCCTCCAAAGGAAATGGTATCTATGTTTTTGTTATGTGGCAAGTGAGCCTATTCTTATTATTAGCCAAAATATCTTCAGTACCTCAGATTTTGTCTTGGATAGAGATGCATACAGAGGGGATACCCTACAGAGACATTTGAAGAAGATGGGCACCTACAAGCTTAAGGGATTTAAGTGAAAAACAACCAAGTTAACAGCCTGACTTCAGATTTCTACTTTCTTTACAGTGGTTTTAGCTACCCAGTCTGCGGTACACATTGCAGCTCTAGAAAACCAAAGCACAGCCCTTTAGAGACTAAATTGTGTGTGTGTGTGTGTGTGTGTGTGTGTGTGTGTGTGTGTGTGTATGTAATAGTACACCATATGTTAGTTTCTCAAAGTAATCAACCTGATATTTTTGCAAAACTTTTGTTTCACTTTATATAGATGTTCAATGAATAGAATTTAGACATATTGCACTAGTGAGTCATACTAGTTTTTTGTGTAGCTACAATTTATTTGTTCTAACTGCAGTAGAGTTTTAATCTGTGGAATACATTGGAATTTATTATTCATTCTACTCTTGGTAGATTTTTGAGTTCCTTCAAGAGTTGCTGTCATCAGCATCTTTAGAAATGATTTTTAGTGAGAATGCATAAATCATTTTGTTGAATATTTTCTCAGCAATAATAGTACTAGGGCATAGTTTCAGGTGCATGTTCATTGTGGAGAAGTTCTACGGGATATTGCTACGGTATCTATTGTACTGCTACCATTAGTAGCAGTACCCATAGATCAACTGGATCCCATATCTGATTTAAATTCAAGTATACTATTATGAAACAAATTGTAGTTATTAAAAGTGTCAAGTTGATAAATACACATTATTCATTTATTCCTGTCATTGATCTATATCAAGATAAAGAATGTTTCCATGATTTGGGTTCCGTTAGTGTTAATTTGAATGTTTAAGGAGCATCAACATAGTTCATGATGGCTAAACATATCAGGAATGCTTCCATTGAATTATAGATGTCACAGAACACATTGAACATTTGGATCAAAAATCAAATTAACATATAGAGTGTATTTATGTACTTCATTTTTTGCTGAATACATGTATAGACAGTATTATTTGTATTCTATCTATCAGCTATCTAATCTAACCTCTATCATCTATATATTTTCTTAATCTCTGTATAAAGGGCAGAATAAGTAACACATACATAATAATCACATGGAAAAGTTGCCTTCTTCTATTTACTATGATGCATATGCCAGTAGTTTCTGCTGAGTGGAAGTTCATGAAGCCAGTGTACCACAGGTTGTCTATATATATTCAAATACTGAGGATGTGTTCATTGCTATTTCTGTCAATACTGAATTTCTACCCAGCTAAGAACTGAGTGAGGCAAACCTTGCTGCTCACTTTGAAAATCTTCATTCTCTCAGGAATCACATTTCTTGAGCTCAGGATTGTCCAATGATAAAGAAATTTTCTTTATGTATTTTGCCACACTTTAAACTCTATCCTGGCTGACCTTGAGGTATGTCATTTGAGTTTGAATTTCCAGTTTTATCATAAACAATTACATTGATAATCTTTTAAATACTCTCATAGGTTATTCATGTTTTCATTTTTCTGAAGTATTTATTAAAAGTTTCTATTAAACAATAGAAAATTATCTTTCTATTGAATAATCTGATTTCACACATAGATTCTTAGAATTTCTTTTTTCAAACAAGTACTTTGTCTGCTATATATTGTGTAAATATATTCTCAAAATATGTGATTATTTTCTGAATTTTTCTATTGTCTTTTGATAAAATACTTCAAGTTCAATAAGATTCTTTTGATCTTTTTTATTCCATTTCTTAGCTTTTCATGTGTTTTTAGTAAGTCTGACAGCTTGAGGTCATAAGAATATTTTCTTATGCTTTAGTCTAAAAGCTTTATTGTTTCACCTTGCAAATTTGTATGTATAATTCATCTGAAAGAGACTTTTATGTATGAAGTACATTAAGATTGGAAATTCAATTTTCCTAGCACCATTTAAAGAAAAGACCACTATACAATGGAAGTCTATGCCTCCATCAGGAAGAATGACACTGCCCCATTTGTTAGGAAATGGAAAGACTTGGAAAAAATTATACTAAGTGAAGTAAGCCAGGCCCAAAGAAACATAGGTCCCATGGTTTTCCTTATTTGCAATAACTAGTATGCATCTAGGATAACCTTGCCAGACAAGTAGAAAAGGTCAAAAGCTATGCACATATGACCATATAAGATGGTGCTAAGCAAAATCAACCCAAAGAGACACAAGAGGGTTTATCTTTGTTGCTGTTGTTTTTAATGTACTGTGTGATTTCTTTTGTTTTTTTTTTCATATGTTCTTCCCTATTGGTATAACCCCTGTTTTTACTGTATTTGATTCCGGTAACCTGCATCTTGTACATACATTTTTCTAATTTGGGGAGGGGAAGGGAAATAACAAAATGCTAAAAAAAAGATACAGGCGGACCCATTGTAACAATGAGATGTACAAGATACTATGTTAAAAATGAACATTGATCTAGTACCATTCCAACGATTTCCAATTTCAAAACCTATGTAACATATCTCAGAAGTTCAAAAATGGCTGTGGATTAAACAGAGGAAAATGCTGGGTTGTGAATCGCATTAAGTGACCTAATTCTAATCATTAACAATTACAATTAAGCCATGCCTTTTGTGTCCAATATTCAGTAGGGGAAATGGTTTTTATTTTCATGATGTACTAGATGCTATTATGCATCTAGAAATCTTTTGCAAATGTAGAATCTTCCTGAGATATAAATAATAAACTTTAAACTTGAAGTTTATCTTAACATATGAATTCCTATGGATATCACTGGGTCAATTATACCCTAGCTGGCAATTAATTGAATTCAAACTCACTACAATGATTAAGACTACAGGGCTGGGAAGGTGGCTCAGTGGTAGAGCGCTTGCCTTACAAGCCTGAGGCCCTGGGTTCGATTCCTCAGCACCACATAAGCAAAAAGAAAGAAGCCGGAATTGGCGCTGTGGCTCAAGTGATAGAGTGCTAGCCTTGAGTTGAAGAGCTGAGGGACAGCACCCAGGCCCAGAGTTCAAGCCCCATGACTGACCAAAAAAAAAAAAGAAACACTTTCTATATAATTGTATTTGTATTTGTTGTTACTTTTATTAAAAAGAAATTTGAATTGTCCATTTATTCTATCAATAGAAATCTTGCTAGACCTGAATCTTGTTACATCACTTATTAAAATCCACAGTTTTTTTTACTTTTTAATGTTATAACATATTAAATAAAAATTGTAAAATATATATAATAAGTGCAATCTTATATATTTATATAAAATACAGCTTAATTAAGTACCATATATTATACCAGGTTAAATGACTCTCTATTTTCAGTTTTACTTGGATGGTTTCATTCTGTGATAGCATATGTTTATTGCAAAGTTTTTATTTTATAATAATTAAGCAAATTTTTCACATTTAATTTTCATGTTCATGTTTTATCCATATTTTAAAATCTTTAATAATTAATAGTGTTTCTGCAGCTCTTTATAAGTGCTTGAAAAATTTATCAGTTTTTTTCTGTTTTCTATTATTTCTATTATCAATCTGGTTATGACATGAGATTTTTTTTATTAAGTCTGATATTGTGTTGAAAATATTGAAAGTTGAGGTTACCTTTATGCACATAGTCCTTTTCCTTCTAATTTGCAAATCCTGAAAAATTTAGAGATAAGAAATACTTAGGGAAAACCATAGTATCAGCAAATTTGCTTTAAGTATAATATAATATACAAAGGGTTAATTATTTCTTATGTTTACTAAGATGTCTAGGTAGTTTTGCTTGCATAAACTATGACAGATAAAGACAAAAAATTATGTCTTGGAATAACTTGATAATGTATTTGGAAAGTACCAGTGAAACTGATTTCCCTGAAGGTCACTCAAATCAAGGATTAAGATCAACTGGTATTATGGCTCACCAAACTTAAAAGAAAAAATCATCTTAAGCCAGGCGCTGGAGGCTCACGCCTGTAATCCTAGCTACTCAGGAGGCTGAGATCTGAGGATCGCGGTTCAAAGCCAGCCCAGGCAGAAAAGTGCATGATACTCCTACCTCCAATTAACCACTAGAAAACCGGAAGTGGCTCTGTGGCTCAAGCTGTAGAGTATTTGCCTTGAGCTGAAGAGCTGAGGGATAGCACCCAAGCCCAGAGTTGAAGCCCCACGACCTTCACTTCAAGTTTCTGAAGCCAGCATGGTGCATCAGAGCTGGTTGAATTACCTGTTATTTGAGCATATTCTAAACCACAAATGATTTTTGTCTACTGTCGAACACAATACCACATTGGGCAGGGTAATCACATGACAATGAGCCTTAAAATTAGATCTTAGTGTCAGGATTCTATTCTTTATTAATTCACATATTGTGAGCTACTGAGAAATAACTACTTGGTATTTTGAGTGTGTGTGTGTGCAAAAGAGCATTTTTTTAGATTTGTTAAAATTATAAAATTTCTTCTGAAATAAGCTCCTATGAACTAGACTATGTATTATACATTCTACAGCATGAGAAAAGATCTTTAATCCCTCAGTTTGCACTGCCCGACTGACCTTGGCCTGCCCACTCTCTCAGTTGCCTCTTGCCTATTGCCAGCCCAACTTCATTCCTCATTTGCATGAAGCACCATCCTTAAAGGGACCATGGTGATTATTTAAGTTTCAAAAGAAAATAAGCACATTTAATGAAATGAGGTTACTCATCACTAAGGTGCTAATGGTCTGCATGATTAGCTGCAGCACACAAAACTTCTCCTATGTTCCCTGCTTACAATATGTGGCACTCCACATGGAGGGATGCATTGCAGAATTCAAGCTCTGTGAAGCAAAATTTGACCATCTTTGCTGTTCTGAATGTATCTTGTCACACCCCAATGGTTAGTAGGCTGATTGAGTACTCGCTAGTGGGTGAAAGTGACTCATAGCCTCACTTTTCTCCCTCTTAACCTGTTCCACTGAGGATGTCTTATTGGAGCCTCAGGTAAGGCTACTGAAGACCTCAAGTCCAGTACATTGTGGTATAGGAATCACACAGGGGTCAAACTCAGTAAACTCTCCCTGTGGGATCTGATCAGCATTGCAAGATTTCAACAGCTCAGTTATTTTCGGGTTCCTGTAGAAAAAAAATCAATGTCACAAATATACTATTCTGAGATATAGTCACCTCCCATCCTTTGTCTGAAAAACATCCTGCCTTCGTACTTTCTGTATCTCCTTCTGTAGGGCTAGATCTCTGGCAGGAGGTAAGCGAGAACGACACGCACAAGGAACACACCTCCGGAGAACAGGCTTACACAGGTCTCCTTTAGTCTTGGGCAACGGCGGGTGGGGGGGGGGAGGGATTTTATAGCCCCAACTTTCCCAACCTCCTGAGTCCTTCCCAGCCAATTACTTAGCGGGGAGTTGGTGTAAGGCACTTGTGACAGGCACTGCTTGGTGACAGGCACTGATTGGTCTCCCAGGGCATGTAGGGAGCGTGGAGAGCTCATGGCTAGCAAGCCAGGCAGACCTGCCTGTAGGTCACATCTCTATGAGCAGGAAGTGTGCTTCAACTGCTACTCTAGCTGACTCAACGAGATCTGACCAGCTCTACCCACATCCTTCTACATGGTCCTCCGTTCCAACTCCTGTGTAAAGAAAAGGCCTAGCTATAGGACTCATTACTATGTCAGTTCCAAAGGGAAATACCAAGTAGAGCCCTTCTAGAAATGAAGCTAAAGAGATATGCAGCAAGAGACTGCCATAGTCTCTGGCATCTAGGAAGATCACTGCTTTGCTTCAACAATCCTTCCTATTTCGCTTCATTTTATTCTTTTAGTGTGTATATTTATAAACAACCATAGGCCACAGATTCCATCTAGTAAAAAGCAGAATATAAGCATATGAAAACCATTTAGGTACTAGTGGAATTTGGAAATCATTTAATATTTAACCTTCCCTATTTACACCTACTTAATGGCCCAGGCAATGACATTCAGAGAGACTACTTAACTCATTAATTTGGATATTTGGAAACTAAAGTTTTTTTTAGAAACAACTGCATTTTTGACAAAGAGTCATTGCTTCTGTCCCTGCTTTTCAGGCTTGAAGAAGGCTTACTGTTTCCAGAATGTACACAAACCCTTCCATTTTCCAGCCCAGGTCTCACTAATTTCCATCTATCTCCATTTTTCTGCTCTGTTTTCTAAGTATTATCCATTTAGTTCTAAGAAATGTTTTTATCTCCCGTAGGTCATTGTGTCTACATTCCTGGCATTCATTTTCTCCTCTGCCTGAACAACCTTCTTACGATAAGTGATCATGTGAATGTCTGCTTTGGCCCAGGAGGACCTCTTTTTTCCACTTCCAGTGACCTCAGTTTTCATTGCCTCTGTACCCTTCTCCTGATGTGAGAATGCTTATCATACTTCCCTCACATTGTTGCTGAAAATTCAGAGTAATTTATTTATTAAAAGTAATTAGGTTAGTCATAGATAAATAAAGAATCCAGAATATACATCTACACACTTACATACACACAACATACATACATGTTTCCTTTTGTAGTGTTGGTGTTCATAACTACTTGTCATAAATTCCCTCTATCAATGTTATCCCACATACTAATTAGTTAGATTTCTGTATATTTTCTATTAAGTCTTCAGATATTCTACCTCGTTGCCAACATACTCCTTCTCAACTAAAAATCTGTTCAAATCAATCACTTGCTTAAAATAGCACCCTACACACTTCAGTTTACATGAATCTCTAGGCACTTAAAGCTTGGCTCTCCCTCTTTATTCTGCCTGACTAAATGTACCTTTATCTACTGTATTAGCATTCTTCAGAAAAACACACTAACAGGACTCACATATAGATTAAGGAGAAAAGGTTTATGAAGGAAATTGTTCACATGACTTTGGTGGCTGAGAGTTCCCCTGAATGGCTCTCTGAAGGCTAGAGATACCAGGACCTATTAATAGTGTGGCCCAAGCCAAATCCAAAGACGGAAAATCAGGGAGGCCAACAGTGCACCTCTCTGGGATGAAAGTGTGAGGACCAGGGATCTGGATATAAATTCTGCTGTACAAAGACAATGGATGCTAGAGATCTGATGTGCAAAGCAACAGCAATGATTTATCTCAACTCTCAGACTAGTGGGTAATTGAACATCTCTGTTAATTCTCTTCAGGCCTTTCCCTAGAACACTGACTCATACACTAAGCTCTTCTAGATTAAACATATTTACCTATCATTAGGTAAGTATTTAATAAATGGCTGCCATTTTTCAAAGTATCATAGGGGTGGACATATGAATCCATAGTAGAACATTTAAAGACTGGCCTTTGATCCTCCACACACATACAAAATGGAAAAGGACCCATAAGAAAAAGAATAAAGTATTAATGTCTATACTAATTAATTATTTAAGTGAAAGGGAAGAGATACTGAGACATTTTTTGAGACTGATATGATTTCACATAATTTCTAATCTCAGGTTAAAAGTAAAGAAAAATGATGCATTCATTCTATTTAAATCATTTCACTACAAATCTACTTCTAGTTCAGATAATTTCACATTTAAATAATTTCTCTTATCTTCCTAATAACTTTGTATTCTTATATTTTATCAAAAACTGTGAGTGCCTAAATAAACTGAATTCAATTGTTTCATTCTGATTGTTTTGTAATTGTTTTGGAAATATTTAACCTGATTAGACTAAACAAAATGGAGCTCTGTGGATGGATAAGATAAATGGAAAAGAGCAAGTGGTTTTTATTTTTTTTAAAGCCTAATTGCTATCTGGAAACATTTTTACTGGAAGAGGCAAATTCTGGAACTTGCATGATTAATAGATATAATTAGTATACAAAGGCTAGAAATCAAGGTTATCTAATGGGCAATTCACTCTACAGTGCAGCCTTAGCCAAAATCAATACGATAATGATCATTTTTTCCTCAATTGAGAGAAGTATAGACTTCAGTGTGTGTGTGTGTGTGTGTGTGTGTGTGTGTGTGTGTGTGTGTGTGTGTGTGTGTGGTGATGAAGGCAGATTATAGATTGGGATGGGTCCAGAACAGGAAAAAAACAAAGATTTCTAAGGCATTGAATACTGGACAGAGACATTGACTTTATCTTCTTTTAGTCTAATTGGTGTGAAGTACAGTAAAAGATTAAGAAGTAAAAGATAATGGAAATATGTGTCATCTGGGAATCAGGAGAGCAAAAGGAGCATTGACTTCATTGTTGTTAGGCAGACAAGTGATCTCAGCAAGTTTAAGTAAAGAGCTATTAAAAACATGAATTCATCTTTAATCTCTCTAATATTCCTCTAAAGCAAAATGGGGATGTTTTCGTACAGTTGCAATAAAGAGAAATTGCATAAAATATGCAATGAAATGTTGTGTTTCTACACCCAGAAAATGTACATGTCTTACTTTCCTTGTGACCTTGGAGAAATAAACTCTCTGCTTTTTAGTTCTCTGGTGTATTTAATATTTTTTCATGAATTTCCTAGATGGTATTTAAGGATCATTTTATGTAGCAAGAACCAGATAAGCAATGATTAACCAGCACATTAATTTTTGTTGTCAAAATTATTATAAATATTTGTATGTTATATTATTTATATGATATTATTTAATTATAATGTTTATATATTATATTTTGTATTACAATATGTAGTCATTATATATGATATAATTATTGTTCCTCAAACACAGAATGGCATTAAATCAATATACACTATATGTACAGGTGTAGGTATGTATAAATATATATAGTGTACAATAAAGTATAGTTTATTTATTAAGGAAGTCTCATAATATTCAATACAATTTTAAAATTTAATTTCTCTACCCTGTGTAATATGGTAATAAGAAAGCTATCTGAGGTTTTTATTTCCACTTTAGCTTTACTATTTGCTAATTTTATCACGTACATCAGAAATGTGTCTTCTGTTCAGCTCAGCTTCACCTCAAGATACAGCGGTAGGTTCCTTATATCCTCTCTGGCTATTCTTAAGGGATTGGCAATGTTGAAGTTGGAGGTAGTAAGACATTATGTAACATTTATATAGACATTTCAACAAGACATTATATAACATTTATATAAACATTTCAACATGAAACATTAGTATCAGGAATATATTAGGTAGGGAGATATAGAGACAAAAGACACAGGAATTAAAGGAGTATAAATGAAGGCTAGTGTCTAGCTTGTGAGAATGAAAGGGATTTGTTTTTAATCCTTGTACACTCTGTCTGATGTAGCCCAGAACAAACAGCAAAAGAAGAATAAAATTGGTACTACATTTAAATTCAAGCAGTGTCACTAACAAATGGTCTACTGAACATATTACCTAGTTTACAAGGTTGCTTTAAAAGTAAAGGAAAATGTGTTTTTCAAACAGTCAATACAGTGGTTGGCACATAGCTCTCAATAATTGTAACTAATAAAAATTAATTATGGAGTAATTTCACATGAATATTTTTTAAAATCTAGAGATCTGTCATGCTTTGGTCAATAAAAAGCAGAGCTTCAGTGATATGCAGATCATACGGCCATATCTGTCCTGGTGATTCAGTATGGCAATACAGTCAGTACAACTATAATAAATTAAAGCCAGATTCATCATACCTATAAAAGTAAATACAACAACCAACGGTAATGACAAATATGAATCAAACTCTTGGAGTCTGTCTCTGAATTGAAATTGCTTGGCCAAGTATCACCTCATTAATTCTACTACCCTCAAGATAAATGAACAAATTTTATAATCTTAAAAGCATTGAATTAGATTTCAGCAAATAGTCAGAATTTTAAAAGGAACATTTTTGAAATATCCTTAATCTTATAAAGCTTTGTAATTCAAAGAAAACCTGAAATCTTGAAATCTAAGCACAGAGAGAGAGAGAGAGAGAGAGAGAGAGAGAGAAGGGTAGAGGGAGGGTGACTGGATTTTAAAAATCTTCATTAAAGAAAGGACTGAAATGTCTCATGATAAGGCATTTGGACATCAAATCATTCCCCTTGTCAAATTCCTCTCACATCACATTGGATTTTTTTTTTTCTTGTCAGTCCTGGGGTTGAACTCTGGACCTCGGTGATGTCCCAGAGCTCTTCAGCTCAAGAGAAGTGCTCTACCACTTTGAGCCACAGCACCACTTCCAGTTTTCTCATGGTTGGAAATAAGAGTCTTTCCTGCCTAGGCTGGCTTTGAACCATGATCCTCAGATCTCAGTCTCCTGAGTAGCTAGGATTACAAGTGTGAACCATCAGTGCCCAGCTACTATATTAGATTTTTAAGTTTGTAAAATAAAATGCTTTGAACAAATTACTTTGGAATAAACAATTATGAAATTCAAAGTATTTTTTACGTAGTATCTTGCATTTGCTATCTAATTAGAACCACAGTGATAATGAGAAAAAAATACCCAAACAGGACACATTCTGCGTGAGCAAACTTTAATATTATGGAGATCTTACAGTGATTCTTTTAGAGTTGTTTTTAGAATTTAATGATGAAAATGATCCCATGGAAGGAAAGATAGCATGACAATCAAAAATCTGTGTTAAATTTGAATATGCACAATTGCCAATAAAATTTCAAAAGTGACATGTGTTTTAGAAATGGTAGATTATGGGGGCGATATTAAAAGAAGTCATATATATGTGAAGTTTAAAGAAAAGCTAGTATCCATGTTTAAGAATTATGCAAGATTGTAAGATTATTTAAACATAGTCTTATTTAAACATGGTTTAAGGTTGTATAAACTAAGAAAAAGGGGAGGACAAAGCCTTATAAATATGAAAATTGGGGTATATCACACATTATCACTTCATGGTTAGCTGGTACCAATGCTTTTTAGCTTGTGGTTTCACAGCACATCCTGGTAAGATGGGGAACAATAGTTCTCCATGCCAAAGCTGGGAAATAATCGGAGAGACAGGAGTAAGCTGGGGTCCCAGTGTCTTCTTCTCAGATTTCAACCCTTTGACCCTACTAACACCTCTTAATAGAGGACCAACCTTTGGATATGTGAGAATACAAGGCCTGATAATGCTCCAAATAATAGTGTGAACAAAACTTCTCTGTGTTGTTAAGACTCTTTAATGGCTTGGTAGCATTTGTTTTCCATTGGTATTTTGAATTTCACTGGGTAGCAGTAGCAAGTTAGGAGGAAGTCGAAAAGGGATTGTTCTTTTTCCCAGTGGATTGTTGATAGAGATGAATTGGTCCTATTCCTCGCTTGAGGAGTCTAGAGTGTGAGCATCTGTCCCATGCCTACTTGTACCCATTAGTCTTAGGAGAAAATTTAGAGAAAACTTTAAGTCTGCCTAACATTGACCCAAGAAATTTAATACACTAATACAAACACAATGTGAGCCTTCATCGTGATGTCAACAGATAAGTGTGTGTGTGTGTGTGTGTGTGTGTGTGTATGTGTGTGTGTAACTTTATTTCAGGAACACAAATACTACTCATGCCACCCGCAAGACAGCAGAATAGTACTATTTCAACAGAGCAGCTACAAAGCATTTGTGTTTCTTAGAGCCATATGTGACTCCATTTTCCAGCAAGCTAGCATACCTCATCTGTCTCTCTCTCCCCCTCCCTCCCTTCCTCCCTCCTCCACTCTTTCTCTCTCTCCCTCAAACCCACCTTCTGTCCTGTCTCTTTTTCAAATGGCCTAAAATTTTCATTGTTATCTTTTTATATGGTACTTGGGAGAAACAGTAGCATTTCAAATTTCCATTAGAATTGAGTTACTCTTCTCAGTGATAAATAATGAATTGGTGTGATACTGAAAGAGAAATTCTTTGCTGTATCTTGTACCTCTTTGACTTCCCATACAAAGTAAAGCAAACCACTTTGTAAGATCAAGTACATTTGAATTTGTAAGATTAAGCGTATTTGAATACCCAGAGAAAGATGTCAGTTGTTGAATACTAGCGGTAATAGTTTCTGATATCAGCCTACACTGTCTTGCTAGTGGATGACTTTTCAATAATACTGTATTATAAACAAAATACTGCCAAATGTTGATCTCTGGAGCCACTTGAGGTTTTTATAGCTTTCTGAAACCTATCATAAAATGTGGACTTGCATATTTCCCTTGATGTATATTATATAACTCAGTTTATGGATGGTTTATAAATCATCATTTATATGTACAGAAATTTGGATGAATTATAAGCATATATATTCCTTCCTCCACTATATAATTTTAAGAATAATTTAGCCAAAGCTTGATACATGAGTTTGAGATTATCTTTGCTTGTAAGAAGTTTTAGTCTAGAATATTAATTCAAGATGTTCTCTGTTCCTGTCTTTTAAGAATAAGAAGTTGTAAATCATGAGCATGCAAGGCTCAAACTATTCCCAACAGTAGTTTGTTGATTCTGTTTTATTTTTTTAAATCTCTTCATTTCAGGGTGTTATAAGTTGAAAATAAGTATATAGAATAATAGGCTTTCAAGATAACAATGGAAACTTAGACTTCATCTATGGAAGCACAATTGATTGTATGAATAGTTTCTATACTTTCAGTCTAGGGGTGGGTGAAGACTTCTAGAGTTCTTTGAAAAAAAAATGTAATTAAATTGTGAAGAAAATTGTATTCTAATCAATAGTTGTCCTGGTAAAATTTATCTTCAGGACCAAAGAGCAGAGGTTTAAGTTTTTAGACACCATTCTGCACATATTAAAAGACTACCTTCCAGTCCTTATTGTGATGTTCCTGTTTTGTTTATACCTGTGAGTCTTTCATCTGTTTCTCATAAGCTGAATCTTTATTGGATTCAGTACTCCTGTATGTAAACTTTATTTTGTGAGAAAAATAATTGTATATTTTGAGATAGTGATTACTAACAGTAGACATTCTTTTTGTTCTATTTTTATTGCCAAGGGATTAAAGTTACAAAGTAAGGTAATAAAGACATTCCTTGTCAAACTTGTTACCCCTTCTTGCGTTTTTCTCCTACTTTCCCTCCCCTCACCCTTCCACAAATTGTACAAATCATTTTCAACATATTGTCTTGTGTGTATCGCTGTTGTATTGGATCCCCCCTTGTACTTGGTCTCACCATTCTGTTTTTCTCCTTCCATTCTCTAATTCAAATAAATGTATATACAATACCAGGCTACTAAAATCAAATACAGTGACAACAGGGATATACCATAGGGGGAAGAACATACCAGAGGGAAAAAAATCACATAGTACATTAAAAACAACAACAAAGAAAAAAACCTCTTGTGTCCATGACTTGGAGATCATTTCTCTTAGCATTATCTTATATAGTCACATGTACACAGCTATTAAGCTATTCTGCTCATCTACTAAGGTTTTCTTAGACATGCACTAATTATTGCAAATAAGGAAAACTATGTGACCTATGTTTCTTTGGGTCTGGCTTACTTCACTGAATATGATTTTTTTCAAGTCTTTCCATTTCCTTACAAATGGGACGATGACATTCTTTCTGCTGGAAGCATAGAATTACATTATTTCTATCTCTGTCTGTCTGTCCGTCTGTCTGTCTATATTACATTTTCTTCATCCGTTCATCTACTGAGGGGCATCTGGGTTGGTTCCATATCTTAGCGATAGTGAATAATGCTGCGATAAATGTAGTTGTGCTGGTAGCTTTTATGGACTTGTTTGTGATCATTTGGGTAAATGCCAAGAAGTGGGATTCCAAGGGGGTCCAAGGGAATCTCTATATGTAGTCTTGTTTGGTACATCCATACTGCTTTCCAGAGTGATTGAACAAGTTTACACTCCAACCACCAGTGTAGTAGTGTTCCCGTTTAGCCACATCCCCTCCAGCATCTGTTGTTTTAGATTTCTTAATTATAGCCATTCTAACTAGGGTAAAGTAGAATCTCAATGTTGTTTTGATTTGTTTCTTATGGCTAGAGAAGTTGAACATTTCTTCATGTGTCTATTGGCTATTCTTATTTCCTTCTCAGAGAAGCCTCTCTTAAAGTCTTTAGCCAACTTATTACTAAGGCAGTTGTTTCTTTGAGGATTTTGGGGGGGATTTAAGTTCTTTTATTCTAAATATATTTTAGGTATGAGGCCCTTGTCTGTTGTATGGCTAGTGAAGATTGTCTCCCAATCCATGTGCTTCTATTGATCTTGCTAGCTATGTCCTTTGTCATGCAAAAACTCTGTAGTTTCATGCAATCCCATTTGTCCAACCTTTCTTTGATGTGTTGTGTTTCTGGGTCTTTATTAAGAATTTTTTTTGCCTGTGCCAAGGAGCCCTAGAGTTTCTCCTATTCCTTCCTGTAATGTTTTCAGGTTGTCTGCTTTTACTTCAAGGTCTTTGAACCATTTGGAGTTGATCCTGGTGCAGGGTGCTATATAAAGACCTAACTTCTGCTTTCTACAGTCGTTTAACAAATTTTGCTATCACCATTTACTGAGGAGGCTGCCTTTCTTCCACTATAATTTTTGGCTCTCTTGTCAAAGATTGGGTGGCTTATAGGTCTGTGAGTTCATTTCTGGGTCTTCAGTCCTATTGTGTTAGTCCACAGGTCTGTTCTTGTGCCAGTACCAAGCTGTTTTGATTACTATGGTTTTGTTATAGATTTTGAAGTTTGGTATTTATATTCCTCCAGCACTGTTCTTTCTCTTTAGGATTTTTTGTATTCAGTGTCTTTTATTATTCCATATGAATTCTTGGATTGCTTAATATAGTTCATTAAAGAATAAGGTTAGGATATTGAATTTGTAGATAGCCTTTAGCAGTATTGCCATTTTCATGATGTTAATCCTCTCAATCCAGGAGCATGGGAGGTTTTTCCTCTTTCTTACTTCTGCTTTAATTTCCTTTTTCAAGTTTTTAAGTTTTCATTGTAGAGGTCATTCACGTTTTTGGTTATGGTCATTCCTAGGTATTTTTTGGGGTGGGGGGTGCTATTACAAAAAGAGTTGCTTTCCTGATTTGAGCTGCACTCTTCTCATTAATTGCATACAGAAAAGTCATTGATTTTTGAGGCTTAATTTTGTACCCTGCTACTTTGCCAGAGTTACAGATCAGCTTGAATAACATGGGAGTGGAGTCCATGGAGTTCTTTAAATTCAGGATCATGTCATCTGCAAAGAGGGAGAGTTTTACTTCATCTTTCCCTATTTGGATCCCCTTTATGTTTGCATCTGGCCTTACTGCTCTTGCTAGACATTCTAATAGTAAATTGAAGAGGAGTGGAGAGATCAGACATCCTTGTCTCGTTCTAGAGATTAGAGGAAATGGTTTTAGTTTTTCACCATTAAGTATAATGTTAGCTGTAGGTTTGTCATATATAGCCTTTATTGTGTTGAAGAATGTTCCATGAATTCCTAGCTTCTCCAGAGCTTTCATCAGAAAGGGGTGTTGGATCTTGTCAAAGGCATTTTCTGCATAGATTGAGATGATCATGTACTTCTTATTCTTGCTCTGGTTAATGTGATGAATTACATTAATTGACTTGCATATATTGAACCAGCTTTGCTCCCTGAAATGCATTCTGTTTGATCATAGTGTTTGAATTTTTTGATGAATTGTTGAAGTCGATTGGCCAGAATTTTGTTTAGAAGTTTTGCATTGATGTTCATCAAAGAAATGGGCCTACAGTTCTCTCTTTTTTTTTGATGAGTCTCTGTCTGGTTTTGGAGATGAGGGTTATGCTGGCTTCATAGAAAGAGTCTGATAGTGAACTTTCATTTTCAATTTCATTGAAGAGTTGGGGGAGTATTGGTGTAAGTTCTGCTTTGAAGGCCTTGTAGAATTCATCTGCTGGTCCTGGGCTTTCCTTTGGGTGGGAAGTCTTTTATTGCTGGTTCTATTTCAATGATTAATATGGTCTATTTAGTTGGTTTATTTGCTAGAAATTCTTCCACTTCTTCCAAATTCTCAAATTTATTAGCAGAAAAATATGAGAAGTATTCTCTTATAATGTTCTGAATATTGTTTTGGTCTGTGGTGATGTTTCCATTCTCATCTCTGATTTTGTTTGTTTGACTATTCTCTTCTTTTTTGGTATGATTTGCCAAGGATCTGTCAATTTTGTTAATTTTTTGCAGAATCAATTCTCTTTTGTTATTTCTGTTTTTTTTCTAATTTATTTAATTCTGATTTAATTTTAATTATTTGTTTCTGTCTACTAACAGTAAACTTTTTTTATGTGATCTAAGCCTGGGTTACATTTTTTTTTTTTTGGGGTCCGGTCGTGAGGCTTGAACTCTGAGCCTGGGTGCTGTCCCTCAGCTCTTCAGCTCAAGGCTAGCACTCTACCACTCAAGCCACAGTGCCACTTCCGGCTTTTTTCTTTTTGCTTATGTGGTGCTGAGGAACTGAACCCAGGGCCTCCGGCTTGCAAGGCAAGCACTCTACCACTGAGCCACCTTCCCAGCCCCTGGGTTACATTTTTAATTCTGTCATACATATAAATATATATATATATATTAAATATGTATATGTATGAATGAATATATATGCATACATGATATTTTTCTATAGTGCATGCATATTATTGTCAAAATATATTAATATTCTAACGTTGTTCTTAAAGTACATTGTTACTATTATGATTATAGGAAGTTAGTAATTTGTTAAGGGCAATCCTGTTGAATGCCAGTAGAAGAAGATCAAGAACAGACTAAACAAAAACAATTATATTTATAAAATCTTTGTATGTTCCAGTACTGTTGCTTCAACTTAAGGCTTCTTGTTTTTGATGGAGCTATTTTCAGTCACAGCTTGTACTTTACCAATTGAAGCACTCTTCTAGTCTGACATTTTTCTGGGAATGAATGCCCAATTAATAACACTATTTGACAATGAAATTAATGTTAGATTGGTCTGGTATACAAATGTGGGATAATAACAATAAATAAACAACTTTCATGGTTGATTCATTAGTTATAGAATTTGGGGAAGAGAGAACTATCCTGCCAAGAAAGAATTTTAACTGCCGTCTTTTTCTTTTTTAAGTGATTTAACCTAACTTCTGTGATATCTTCAGTCAGTGAGAAGTTCATTACTTGTCTATGCTTTGTTATGTTTTGGCTTTAAAACAACTGCTTTGGTGTTTTGTTCTTAAAGGATGGCAAGTCTACAATGGGGGTTTATGTTCCTGAACAAATTCCCTTATATTTGGCGTTACTTATGCATTCATGTTATGGTATCCCTCTAAAAATAGCAATAATCAAATAAAATAAATATTTACTTCAGTTTTTCTGTTTGGACCTCACAGTTTGTAAAGATGAATTCTAAAATCTAGAAAGAGTCAACATCAAGCCAACAGAGGCAGGTTGCCAGTAAGTCTGATGGTCTAGGCAGGGAGTTAATCATTGTTCTGAGTTCAGGTTCTATAAGTGCGTTCTCTTGAATTGTCCAAATCGGGTTTTTGGACATACACTTTTATTTCTTTTAACAAGTATTCAAATCCATAGAGAAATTCTATAGATTTCAGAATCTTTATAGTAAACCACTAGTGTAACAATTTCTCTCTACTTTTTAAAAGCTTTTTAAATAATTAAAGGTATTCTAAATTGCTCCATTTAGCACTGAAAAGACTACAAGGGGAAAAAAATTGAGGAACAATATTCCAGAAATTCCAACTTATATAAAATTATATTTATCAAACTATTTATTGGAGCTTTATAAAAGTTAAATATTTCAGCACATACAAGTCCCAAACATATTTTAATAATTATATTTATTTATTTATTTGAGCCCTCATCATAACCATCTGTGATAACTATTAATTTCCCCTTCTCATGGAAAAATTGAGTTATCTTGTTTCAAGTCTTTCAAATGCTATTGTAACCATAATTTCTCAGGGAGTTTATTCTTTCTTTAAAAGTCTCTTCTCTTTCTAGGATGTATATGAATAACTTTCTGGAAGGTGTGGATTATCACTGAATATACTATTACATATTTTACAGTTTAATTAAGATAGCTTTTCATTACTTTTTTACTTACCTTTTTCCTTTCATATATTTTTAATTGTTATATAAATGTAATGTACACAGGGATTACAGTTATACAAGTTAGGTAAAGAGTACTTTTCTTTTTGAACAATGTCACCCTTTCCATTGTTCTCTCCAAGTTTTTCCCTCCCATCCTCACCCACAAGTTGTATAATTCATTTTTAACATAGTGTTTAGTTAGTACCACTTCTGCATTTGTTCCTCCATTACTGTGTCTCCCCTTATACTCCCAAAGACAGATAAATGAATAAATAAGACAAAAGGAAAAAAAACAAAAATAGCAACAAAGAAAAAAATTCTAGTTTCCCTTTCCTGGAGTTCATTTTGATAAATATTACTTTATATGATCAGATACACATAGGTATTGTACCTTTGTGTTCCTCTCCTAAGAAAATTCTCCTTTGATTTTACTGTGCATGAATGCCTTGAGACCTGTATAGTTTATCATGTCCCCATACATATATATACATATAGTTTTTGTTTACCATCCAGTGTTATTTATTTATTTAGAAGCACATTCTAGCTAATACAAATGAGGGAAAACATGCAACCAGTCTGGAATTCTTTCCTTAGTATATTTTTCCAAGTTTTTCCAGTTCTTATGAGTGGTATAATATCATTCTTTCTGATGGATGTGTAGAATTCCATTTTGTATATATTCACATGTTCTTGATCCAAACCTCCACTGAAGGGCATCTGGGCTGATTTCATATCTTGGTTATGATAAATAACGCTGCAATAAACATCTCTGTGCCTTGTAGCTTTGAGCTTTGCATTGAAAAATGAACATTTCCCAAAAAATATAGAGTAGTGATTCATACTCTGATTCTTTTGTTTTGTCTTTCAGTGGATAACTACTGAAAAATCATAGGAGCTTTCAGAGTGGATTTATGGTTCAGATCAGGGTCACAAGGTGTTCTGCTTTATTTTTAAAATCCCAATCTCTATAAGCAGTTGTAAAGTAAGTGAGAAGTTTCACAAAGTTCCCCTACAGTATTATAAAATCCTGCCTTCAGGTTTTATTATTAGAATGAAGAAATATTAATCTGGGATGCTCTAACACAAAATTTTTTCAGCATTGGCAATATTTCTGATGTACATTGTTCAAATGATGAATCAGTCTTTTAAGACATATAAAAGACTTCCTTTTATTACTCCCTCTACCCCATCAAATTTAATACCATATATTTAAATAAATTACTATGTTAGTGCTTTCCCTTTTTATTTATGCTTTTGGGTGGTACTTGGGTTCAAACTCAGGACCTTTTACTTGCTAAGCAGATACTCTTGAGCTATGTACCCAGCACTTTTTGCTCTGATTATTATTTTTTGATTATTATTATTTTTCTGATTAAGATTTTTTATTGTGAAAATACCATACAGAGGGGTTACAATTACATGAGCAAGCATTGTTGCCTCCTCCTTTGTTTTTCCCCTATCATCCCTGCCCTCCTATCTCCACAACTACACTTCCCCCAACTGCCAAAGTTGTAATGTTCGTTTTTCACCATAGCATTTTGTACATATCATTTTTGCAATGGGTCCACCTGTATCCCTATTTAAACAATTTGTTTTTTCCCTTCCCTTCCCCAAATTATACCAACATCAAATACAGTGAAAACAGGGGTTATATTGTGAGGGAGGGACATTCAAAGCAACAAAACAATTGTTAGGAACAATAGCATGAAAGGAAAAACCACTTGTGTCCTTACATTTGAGTTCATTTCACCTAACATCATCTTATCTGATCTTTTCTGCTTGTCTGAGGCATATACTAGTTGTTGCAAATAAGGAAACCATGTGACCTATGTATCTTTGGGCCTGGCTTAGTTCACTGAATATAATTTTTTCCAAGACTTTCCATTTCCTAACAAATGGGGCAATGTCATTCTTTCTGATGGAGGCATAGAATTCCATTGTATATACATACCATATTTTCTTGATTCATTCATCTACTGAGGGGCATCTGGGTTGGTTCCATATCTTAGCTATGGTAATAATGCTGTCATAAACATAGTTATGCTGGCAGCTTTAGTGTGGTCTTGTTTGTGATCATTTGGGTAAATGCCCAAAAGTGGGATTGCTGGGTTGTAGGGGAGCTCTATGTGGAGTCTTTTGAGGAACCACCACATTACTTTCCAAAGTAGTTGAACAAGTTTACACTCCCACCAACAATGCTCTGATTATTTTTGAGGTCAGTTCTTCCTTTTTTCCCTAGTAGGTCTAGTAAAATAACATTTTATTTATTTATCTGATCATATGTGGGGGAAAAAGTAATATACCATTTCAGCCATCCTTTGGTTGAGATGGAGCCTCAGTAACTAGTTCCTCAGGCCTGGCCTTAAACCACCATCTCTCATTTTCTGCCTCACGTAACTAAGATTATTGATGTGATCTGCACTTTTAAAATGTAAAAAATACCTATTAAATATCTGCTCTGTGACATGAAGCTTTCAGTGTTTTATAAAAAGCATATTTCCACAAAAATGCAAACATTCCTGCATCTAATATATATGATGATTTTGGTTTAGATCAATATTTAGTGTTTCTATTACTATAGCTAAGTGAATAGTCTTTGTAACCAAGGCATACATCACAACTTAATTACATTCACCTTAACATTTTACTTTCTTTCGTTATTTATCACAACTGTGTCACCTCATTTTCTTAGAATCTTCCCTACAGATTTAAAAGCTCTCTCAAATTTGTCTTTTGCAGATAATTTTCTGTGATTCTTTTAGTTAATGTCTTTGACCCACTCAGAGTTAACATCCTAGAACGTTTCTTGAACATATTCTCAAGGACTTCTCTGTTGTTTATTTGAATCCTCTTTTGGTTGATGCTTAAGACTGTACTGTGTGGGCTGGGAAGATGGCTCAGTGGTAGAGCACTTGCCTTGAATGCATGAGGCCCTGGATTCGATTCCTCAGCACCACATAAGCAAAAACAAAAAAGCTGGAAGTGGTGATGTGGCTCAAGTGGTAGAGCGCTAGCCTTGAGCTGAAGAGCTGAGGGACAGTGTCCAGGCCCAGAGTTCAGGCCCCACAACCAGACCCCCCCCAAAAAAAAGAAAAAGAAAAAAAAGAAAAGACTGTACTGTGTAATTTTCTTAGTTCTTTTGGTAGAGTGTCTTCTTATTCAGATTCTTGAAGAAAGGCACTGCCCCAAGTACTAACATAGTTTATGCCTTCTTTCCAGTTTACCGATGGCCTTTCTCCATTCAGAATTCTAAATTTTGTCCAGAGAGTTTTTTTAATGTATAATTTGTCAAAATTGCCAGTTATCTCTTGTGGTATGCATGCACAGAAACCAAATTTTGAAAAGAGATGTTTCCTTTGGCCTTTAGATGCATTGTGAATTTTTGCCTTACCTGAGTGTTCAGTTTTGTGTTTCTGAAAGACATTCTGAAGCAGTGTTGTGTGTTACTGCTATATTGGAGAAGACCATCCCAGAAGGCAAGAATGTGAGAAAGGAATATATTAACTTGCTGAAGCTGCCATAACAAAAGACCCACAAACTAGGGCTCTTCCACAACAGAAATTGTTTTTTTCACAATTATGGAGGTTTCCATATCCAAGATTAAGATGTCTACTATTTGCCTTATTCTGAGAATCTCTCTTTGGCTTACAAAGAGAGTGTCTTCTTCTTAGTGTCTCCACACAAACTTTGTTTTCTGTTGATACATCACTGGTGTGTCTTCATCTCCTCTTCCTTTTGAGATGCCAACCAGATTAGGGGCACAGTTTATCCTAATGACTTCTTTTTAAATTAGTATCCTGATTAAGGATCTCATCTCTAAAATACAGCTCATTCTGGTGTACTAGGGATTTGAAAATATGAATTTTTGAAGTGACATACTGTAACCCATAACAAGAAGAATGAGGTTAAAAAAGGAAGAATCAATAAAAAGAATGCTTGCCAGAACTTAACATCAAGTATTTAAAAAAAAAATCACGTTACTTAGTAGCCCCTCTGGAAGGTCATCAGAAACAATTGTCCAGGCAAGTTCATGTGCAAAGAGAAAGAGAAAGCAAAGCATTTACCAAATCTTGGATTCAGTTGACCATGACTACGCTATGACTGACAAGTTTACAAACTGACAAGTCTTTATGTTTGCATAGGACAGAATATATCTGTGACTTATCATTCCTTTGAATAAAAGTATGATTTCTAGAGATGAAGCACGATCTTCTTGTTCTGCATGAGAGGTGTTTGGATGCTCTTACTGGTGGCTGATGAGAAGTTCTTGCCATAGAAGAATCATTTTGGCTCAGTAGCTCTGGGCTCTAGTGTGTTATGTTGATCAGTTTCACATAAGAAAATGATACCGCTTCTTGGAGCATATGATCAGACAATACATTGTCAAGGGCATCAGGCAAGTGATATCAGGATGCCTGAGATAATTTCTGGTTGTTTTCTGTCCCTCAGCCTCTATTTTCTTTTATGCAATGATTAAAAGAGGTGATGAAGAGGGCAAGTTCTCAGACTAGTGCCTGGCACTTGAAATATGTTGAACAAATATAAACTAGTATTATTGATAAATCTTTAATTTGTTAAATTGTAAGACTTGTTGGAGGGTTAAAATAATATATGCAGGGTATCAAGTACTTTATTAAGAAAATGTTGCTATCTATGTGCAACAGATATAGTTATTTCTTTTATTTCTCTTAAGCCCTGTATAGGCTAAAATTCATCATTCATTTGAGAATTTTGAAGACTCACAGAATGAAAGTACATTTATTAATTAATTTCTGATTCAAATGAGAATATGACAAGATTAATTGCGTTTAAAAACATGCTTGCTGGGAGAATAAAATAAATTTTTAACATTCATCTGTATGACAGTCCTTTTGCAGATTGGTAATCTGAGGCTCCCTACATAGGTCCAGTCAGGTAAGCAGAGTATATCTATCTTCTCTCTTACAAACAGAAGATGCCATCCGCATCTTATCATCGCTGTAGCTTCTAAGTAGTCATGAATGTGATTATTAATAGCATGATGGTACTTATGTAGTATCCACGTTCTGGCTTAAATAATAAAAGAATCCAGGTGGACACCTTATCATGGAGCTCCAGACATGGATAAATGGCCTGTAGACAAATCTTAGGCAGAAAGAAATTGTAGTACCTATCTTCCTGTATAACACCCAGTTGCTTTCTAAGGAAACATTGTTTCAATATACCCAGCTATCTATTAAACAGCTTTTATCTTCTGAAGACTGTTTAAGGAGTATTTTGTAGTTTTACAAAATGAATTATTGAAAAGAGTGAAAAATAGTCTCTGCACTACTTATTTGATATATGGAGATACTGTTGTTAAAAAATAGACATTCCCAATAACTGACCACATGCTCACCTCCACTGTTATGCAAGAATAGATAAGCAAAACAAAAACTACTGGGAAATAGAAGAAATGGAATACAGCCACACAATTAGAAAAAAGCGAGCTCAACTGATGAGATGCATTCTAAAACAGTTCCATAAAGGCATAGCTTCCCCTGATTAATTTTTGCAACTTTATAAAGTACATTTTATTCCTTTGAAATGGAACAATGGGAAAAGAGCTTCCTCAATACAAAAAGAAAGGTGTTGAAGAATTTCATAAACCTTGAAATATTGCTATTTCATGGGTGCAGAAAATCTATGACAATTATTATTTAGAGTAGTTGTTACTTTCAAAAGACATAATTGTCAAAATAACAATTATTTTAAGAATCAAAACTGTGGGATGTTTTTGAAAATCTCTCTTGTAACATATCCATTATTTCCAAAGAGAGATGCTCAGACATTTCATATAGAAATGTCTTGTAATACATGATAATCTAAAAATAATCTCCCCCTCTTATGTTTCATTTTATGCCATTTTAACCTCATTTTATGTGGTCACATTCGCTTCAGTTTTTAAGTACAGTTTAGTTGTAAAATCAGATTTTGAATATCTACAGCCTCTCCTTTGGATTATGATCTTCACTGTCATTTTCTCTTTTATTCATCATATATATGTGTGTATATATATATATATATATGTATGAGTGAATTAATCAGTATATGCAAATTATTGGCTGACACTTATACTTAGCTATCTTGAAATCTTCAGTTTATAAACCTGCTTTATAAATGGTCATTGATTGAACAAGTTTTTATGGAGAAGGATTCATTTCTATAGACAGATTTTAAATTAACTAGTTATTTACTGAAATGCATTCAATTGGATTATCTTGTTTACTGATATATACAACATAAAGATTTTAAATTTCTTTAAGATGAAATTAAATCTTCATAACATTCTTTAATGCAATATTTTTTACATTATTTTAACTTCCCTTTTATTTATTTGTCCTACATTCAGTTCATTCATTTGAAAGTTCTAAATACATGTACCAGAACCAGCCCATCACCCCTTTACATGGCAATCTCAGCTCAGGCTGAATAATTACTAATTTTTTTAATTTCTTTTTTGCTTTTATTTTTTTAATATATTTTTATTGTGAAAATACTGTACAGAGGGGTTACCATTACATGGGTAAGATAATGAGTACATTTCTTATCAAGCATTGTAGCCTCCTGCTTTGTTTCCCCTTCCCATCCCTTCGTATCCTCCCAACCCCCCCACCAAAGTTGTAAAGTTCGATTTTTGACATAACGACTTGTGCATCTCATTGTTGCAATGGGTCCTCCTGTATCCATGTTTTAACAATTCGTTTTTACCCTTCCCCTCCACATATACCAGCATCATATATAGTGAAAGCAGGGCTTATACCTTGGAGGAGGGACATACAAGGCAACAAAGACATAATCTTATAAATACGTTAGAAACAATCACATGAAAGATCTCTCTCTCTCTCTTTTTTTGTCAGTCGTGGGGCTTGAGCTCTAGGCCTGGGAGCTGTCCCTGAACAATTCAGCTCAAGGCTCATGCTCTACCACTTGAGCCATCGTGCCAATTTTCTGTTTTTTTTTTTTTTAATTGAGATTAAGTGATTACATAATTTCCCAAATTTCACAGTATTGTGGAATAATGATACTCATTTAAAGTCACAAACTCATTCTAACTTTCCTGGAGCAAATTGTCTATCATGGTCTATAACATATAACAGTGTACACATATACACCATACATGTGATCAGCAGCATGGGGTTATTTAGTAGTGGTTCGACCAGATGAGTGGAAGTTCTTTGTTTCTTAAGTCCTGTTAATTTTGTCATATCACCTAACATTTTGGATTTAATATCCACTTATTAGGGAGACCATGTACCGTTTGTCTCTTTGCTCTTGGCTTACCTTGCTCAACATGATTTCTTCTAGCTCCATCCATTTCCCTGCAAATGCCATTATTTTGTCATTTCTAATGGCTGAATAATATTCCATTGTGTATAGATACCTCAATTTTTGGATCCATTCATCTTTGGTGGGGCATCTGGGTTGTTTCCATATCCTGGCTATTGTGAACAGTGCAATGAAATTTTTTTAAAATACCTTAACATTCTTCTGAAACATTTTTATTCTTTTCTAATCACCTGAAACCACTGGAAATAATTATTTAAAACACATTTATTGCATGTTTCAGTTGAATGTCTCATATTTGTCATTTTATTTAATTTTCTTTTAATAAATATTAATAATTAAATTTTGCAGATATGAAAACTACCACTAAGTGCATTTTAATGACTTTCAACGTGCTATGTTAGCAAAAGTTAATCTTACCTGTGTTTAATTCATTTGTTTATAAGACTGATCATCTGAAATATATTTATAATTCTACATCTCTTATTGATCTCACTTAAAACAACTAAGAAAGTGCTAAATGTAGAATTTGAATGTACCACATCGCCAAAATATTACTTTGATCTTCTTTGACTTGTTTACTCATATTTTATTAAGAAAATACTCCTGAGAAGTAAAAATGGCTAAAAAGAATGGGTAAGTTTTAAGCATTGTACTACTCAGTAACAAAGAAACATAGATTTATAGTTCTAATAACTCCACAGATACTCTTTTTCTTTTCCTCCAATGTTTATTCAATAATGAATACAATAGACTCCCACAAGGAGACTTTGCCAAGACCGGTGTTGAAGATAAAGTCAGCAGGGTAGAAACAAGGAGCAAAAGAAATATAACTTGCTATTAAAATCAGAGTTCATTTAACAAAAATATATTCTAAACCGTTCAGTGTTCCTAGCAGCCTATTAATTCTACTTGACCAGATTAGCTAGAATTCTTCATTTTCCTTAGAGTTAGCCTAAGATCAAAACTCAGATGGTTGCTAAACAAAGAACTTCAGCTCCATTCTTTGAATAGTTATTTCCTGTTCAGATAATTGGGTACAGTTTGTCAAAGAGCTTGCTGTCTTATAGCTTGCCCATTTGCTTGAGGAAGAATGAGGGGATGAGATAATTTTATCTTTAAAAGCAGAGAATTGAGTTTATAGCTTTCAGAATTTGAAATCAAATGCTACAGTAGTTTGTCGCTCTGAAATGTGTTAAATTTTATATACGTTGGATAACAGAAAAATTGAGAGACTTTCTCTTGAACCAGTAGAATGGACACTCCTTTAATTCTTGGCTTCTGGACTCTGCTTTTACTATTGTAGAAGTAAAAAAAAAAAAATTAAGGAAGCTCTAGATGAGTTTCTCATGCCAAAATATACTATCCAATAATTAGGTTTCTGAAGGCAAAGATTTGACTGTGTTATTTGCAGAAGGATTATGCATTATGCCTGGTTCAGTTACTAAATCAGAACCAGCCACTGCCCGTGGAAGTCTATTTGGCCTATCATTCAGCTATATTCAAAAATCACTAGAGATGTACATCATTCAGATGACTCAAATTTTACCACATTTTTATTAAGGAGGTATTATCTCCCATATGAGATGCAAAACCAAAGACTTGAGAAGCTTAAATGTGTCTTGAAAGAAATAACACTTAAACTCAATTCTTATGAGTTTAAAAGCTTATGCTTTACAAAGCTTATGCTACAAATCCTGCACAAATAATTTGTGTTAGAAGGTAAGCCAGAGATGAGTCTTAATCTGACTCAAATTATGTGGGCATATTTTCTCCAAAATATTATAATAAGCAGTCCTTAGAATTAAGAAACATCAGGATCAAAATTGAATGAGTGAAACTGTACATTATTTGATTACCTAGCTAGGAGACCTTGACCATACATTGAAAGCAGATATGTGGTTGCTTAAAGGTGGTGGGAGTGTCAGGAGGGAATGATAAAAAGGAAGATGAGGATTAATTTGGAGTTTTGGTAGCTAATATTTGTGTTAAGAGTTAACATTTCACAGGTTCGTGCATATGGCAAAACATATCAAATCTTGTATACTCTGAAAGTTACTATTAAGAGAATAAAAAGACAGACCACAGATTACAAGTATTTACTTATACAAGGTTTAAATCTAAAGTTAAAAATCTCCAAGTGTTAAGAGCGGAGTTAAATATTTAAATACATATGTTTAAAAAGCTATATAGATAGCAAATCAACACGAAAGATAGTAAACATTAATTTGTTTTGGTAAATACAAATTCATATCAAAGATAGATACCCTAATCTCCTATCATCTAAATAAAAAAAGAAGCTAGATAGACAGTCCAGGCACCAGTGGCTCACACCTGTAATCCTAGCTGAGACAATGAAAGGATAGACATTTGAGGTCCAGGTCGGCAGAACAAATGTACAAGACCATTTGTCAGCCAATAGCAGGGCATAGAGGTTCTGACAGTCATCACAAACTCTGTGAACGTTGGGACTGGGAAGATTATGGGCCTAGGCCAGGAATGTCCGCAGGACTCCATCTCCACAATGGGAAACTAGACACAGTGATGTGGATGTCTGATCCTGTCATGATAGGAAGCATAAAGTAGGTGGATCAACACCCAGACACATACTCATGTGGGAAGCAAGTCACTTGCTAAAACTAACCAACAATAACAGGGTTGGAGGTGTTGCACAGTGGTTGAATTACCAGGTATAAGACCTTGAGTTCAATGTCAATGTTAAATAAATAATAAAATTCATAAATAAGTAAATAGGAACAGGAGAAATAGTAGAAGTCAGAAAGTACAATGTACTAATGAGGACATAGGAGAAATTATTATTTTTAATTATTATTATTATTTCTATACATGTATATAGTACATATATATATTATGCACATATGCATATACATATATGTACTGTGTAATACATGTGTTATATATGTGTGTGCTAGCATTCTTTTTTTTATTGTGAAAATACCGTATAGAGGGGTTACAATTACGTGGGCAAGATGAGTACATTTCTTATCAAACATTGTTGCCTCCTCCTTTGCTTCCCCTTCCCAACCCTTTCCATCTCTCCCACCCCTCCACCCGCCGCCAAAGTTGTAAAGTTTGTTTTTCGACTTAACGACTGGTACATCTCATTGTTGTAATGGGTCCACCTGCATCCATATTTAAACGATTTGTTTTTTCCCTTCTCCTCCACAAATTATACCAACATCAAATACAGTGAAAGTATGGGTTAAACCATGGGAGAGGGACCAACAAAGAAATCATCTTATAAATATGTTAGAAACAATCACATAAAAGAAAAAGAAACAATTGAATACTTATCTTGGGGTTCATTTCACTTAACATCAACTTATCTGACCGTTTCTGCTTGTCTCAGACATAAACAAA
The DNA here is from genome assembly GCF_019054845.1 of Dipodomys spectabilis. Classification (NCBI taxonomy): domain Eukaryota; kingdom Metazoa; phylum Chordata; class Mammalia; order Rodentia; family Heteromyidae; genus Dipodomys; species Dipodomys spectabilis. The sequence continues at coordinate 13,148,594 of NW_024870834.1, read as the reverse complement.
TTATTGCAAATAAGGGAAACCGCGGGACCTCTGTTTCTTTGGGCCTGGCTTACTTAATATAATTTTTTCCAAGTCTTTCCATTTCCTAACAAATGGGGAAATGTCATTCTTTCTGATGGAGGCAAAGAATTCCATTGTGTATATATATACCACATTTTCTTGATCTATTCCTCTACTGAGGGGAATTTTTTTTTTGGGGGGGGGAGTGGGCTGTGGGGCTTGATCTCTGGGCTTGGGCGCTGTCCCTGAGCTCATCAGCTCAAGGCGAGTGCTCTACCGCTTGAGCCACAGCGCCACTTCTGACATAGGGGAAATTATGTGTTGTAAGTAGAAGCGCTAGGTTCTGGCTTAGTGTCAGAAAGTGTGCCTGCTATGTGTGAGGACCTGGATTCTACTCCTATCATTGCCAAATAAAAAGTGTGCAAAGAATGAACATCACTTCCACTTTTTTAGGTGAAGTCATAAAGCTGGAGTGCAACAATATAAAAAATTGCTTGTTTATAATTATGATTATAATGGTGAGCTGGTGGCTCATGACTGTAATCCTAGCTACTCAGGAGGTTGAGATCTGAGGATCGTGGTTCAAAGTCAGCCCAGGCAGGAAAGTCTGTGAGACTCTTATTGCAAATAAAACCACCAGAAAACCAAAGTGGTGCTGTGGTTCAAGTGATGGAGTGCTCACCTTGAGCTGGAGAGCTGAGGGACAGCGTCCAAGCCCAGAGTTCAAGGCCCACGAATGACAAAATAATCATCATCATCCTCACCATCATGATTATAATTTTGTAAGGCTATGGTGTTAGATACTTCAGTTTTCTGTTACATAACACTTTCAAACTCTACACATACTTTACAGAGGTTTAGTTTACTGCCACAAGAGTTATGAGTTTCAGAATTCTTTTCTTTGCAATTTCATTAAAGAAGTGTAATAATCCAAGTGTATACTCAAGTCATTATATTATCTTCCTTTCTATGATAATTTATCAGCTCTGGCACAATTATCAATCTTACCACTTGGCCCTGATATATTCTTCTACATGTAGATTTATTTTAGAGACTTGAAATAGGAATGCATAGTAAAATTATTCCTCAAGACCAGTTTGATGAAGGCAACTTGTTATTTTCACAGATGTTGGTCTGAAGCAATTTCTAAAGCATGAAGCTCTTTAATGTTGGAGAATAGCAAGATATTTTATGCTAGAACTTAATAATTTGCACAAAGATCCAACTCTGGAGCCTCATATCCGTACTCTTCATGGACATTTTTCCTTAAAAAAAATCAATATTGTTTAAAGTTTTGGATATTTTTGTTTATTTCTTTTTGGCTTTTTTATTTTCTTTTTTAATGAATTTTATTATTATTGTAAAAGTGATATACAGAGAGTTTATAGTTATATAAATAAAAAATAGTGCATTTCTTTTGGGAAAAGGTCACGCTTCCCTTGCTCTCTCCCAATTTTTCCCTGCCATCCCCAGTCACAAGTTTTTTTTTTAATTTTTTTTATTGTCAAGGTGATGTACAGAGGGGTTACATTACATAAGTAAGGAGTACATTTCTTGTCAAACTTGTTACCCCTTCCTTCATTTTTCTCCTACTTTCCCTTCCCCAGCCCTTCCCAAATTGTATACAAGTTTTATTGTTCATTTTCAACATATTGTCTAATGAGTACTACTGCTGCATTTGTTTACCTTTTGTCCCTCCCTCAATTTATGTGCTCCCCTATACATTCCCAAAGATAGATAAATGAACAAACAAGACACAAGGAAAAGAAAACAAAAGCAGCAACAGAGAAAAAAATGACTTGTTTCTATTTTCTGGAGTTCATTTTGATAAATTTTATTTTATAAGATCAGATACACATAGGTGTTGAACCTTTGTGTTCCTCTCCTAAGAATATTCTTTGGTCTCATTGTGTGTGAATGCTTAGAGATTTTGCAATTTATCATATCCCAGTGTATTTTTTAACCATCCAGTGTGTTTACTTGTACATTTATAGGTATATTCTAGATACCACAAATGAGATACCACAAATGTTTCTTTGGGTCTGGCTTACTTCACTTAATATAATATTTTCCAAATATTTCCATTTCCTTATGAATGGTACAGTATCATTCTTTTTTGATGGATGAGTAGAATTACATTGTGTAATATATCCTACATTTTCTTAACCCATACAACCACTACCGAGGGACATCTGGGTGGATTCCATGTCTTGCCTATAGGAAACAATACTGCAGTGGACATGATTGTGCTGGTAGCTTTGTGGTCTGTTGATTTTATCTTAAAGCAACGTGACTCTTTTCTGCTTCCTATTTCAACCCTTCTGTCTACTGTTTTTTTTTTTCTAATTATGTTCAACACTTTGCCTTGATAAAAATTCTTTATTAAAATATTTCTCTATTTTTTGGGGGGGTCGTGGGTCTTGAACTCTGGACCTGGGCGCTATCCCTCAGCTCTTCAGCTCAAGGCAAGCACTCTATCGCTTGAGCCACAGTGCCACTCCCGGTTTTCTAGTAGTTTATTGGGGATAAGAGTCTCACAGACTCTCCTGCCCGGGCTGACTTTGAACTGTGATCCTCAGATCTCAGCCTCCTGAGTAGCTAGGATTACAGACTGGAGCCACCAGTGTCTAACTTATTTGTCTATTTTTAAAAGTAGTGACTCACTATGAAGTTTGGGCACTCTATCTATATACTGAAATGATCACCACAGACATGATCCTTTAGAACATTACTGTGGAGATGGAATAGTTGTTCTCTTTGAATATTAGGATGGAAGTTGGTTGGTTCCGGAAGATACAGGATACATTTCATGATCAATAAATGTAAGTCATGGACTATCAATGATCTAATATCAAAAATAAGAGCAGAAAGATCAGCACATTTTGGAATGGCAGAGAGAAGATAAATGAAGTGTGGAACAGAGTTTCTAAGAGTTATGTAATGGACCATCCATAAGGTCAATGGGAAATCCAGTAAGATGGCTGAAGAAAAGACTAAAAAAGCTAAATATTTGATTCTGTCTTATCCATATCATTCTCTATTAAGGAGATACAAAATAGAGTATGTACAACAGGACACTAAGAGGCAGGATATTGTCATAATCCAGCACACCTACGTGTTCTTTGATGTTCAGAACTTGCATATGAACCAATATCATGTGATGGATACTCTGACTCTTCATTTAACACTTGTAATATTTGTATAAAAGTCTTACAGTCAACATAACAGATGAATGAAATCAGACAGATGATGCAGCCTTACCCCGAGTAGTTCTAGGAGACTATGGGTCAAAGGTCTCTAATGCTTATTGTCTCCTCTATAGATAACCTATAAATATACTCTATTATACTTAAGTATCTCCATATAAATACAATGATAAGAGTTGTTACATTATTCTAAGGTATAATGATAAGAAAATGTGTGAACATGAATTTTTATAGATGTCAATTTATTTGCAAATATTTCATACTGACCAATGGTTGACTCCACAGATGTTGAGTCCATAGATACAAAGGAATAAATGTATATAAACTAACACACATATGGATTGTATATTTTTGTATGTTTTATATAGTTAGTAGTAGAGGAAAATGAAGGAATAAATAATGACAGAACAAAATAATCAAATCACTGCTAACTTTTAAATAAGTAAATATGTTTTATGTTGTGAATATCTATGGAATTTTTTCTACTAATTCAAGATTATCCATTTGAGGGAAGAGAAAGTATTTAGTATGAGATTTGGCAACGATGTTGTATATACATATATAATAAAATAATTTCTCTATGCTATACATTTATTACCAAAAACATTAAATCATTTAAAATGGTACATTGGTATTCTGTATTCCCATTGTTGCTATGGAGAAAATAACAGTGGAAATTTACAGAAAGAAGAGTTTGTGTCTTTCTGAGGGATTACTTTACAAATTCAGGCAGCTCAATTAAAAATTTGAGACCAAAGGACGTGGTTTTAAAAAAAAGCAAAGTTATATTACATTCTGAATTCCCAAATTTAATATGCCCCTGTGTGCCCTGCAATTAGTGGTAAGGTAAATTACAAATTAGATTTGTCTCCAGCTTAAGAGAGTTAACATTCTTAATTCTTCATCTTTTACCTATGTTCTGCAAGTACTCTGAAGGAGTTTATAAACCACTCAGCAGTCAAAAGCAATCATAATTAGGTATACAATCAAACTACATCTAAATCCACATAAAGTGTTAAACATGATGCTTAAAAAATTCTCCTAATTGCAATTTCATAAATAGTGTTTTTAACTTTGGCATTAGAAAAGTGTTCAGTCAGTTTACATTGCTGTAGTGTTTATAAGAGCACCATGAGAGTAATAATTTCTGACCTTGAGAAATAATAATGATTTTAGATGTGGAAAGTATTCAATCAGTTGCTATTTTAAACAGATAGAGGTAAATAAATGCCATCAGTGCATTGGTAGAATTATTTTGTTTAACCATTAAAAGAGTAATTCATATTTAGTTAAATGAATAAATATATCTGATATATGCAATAATGAAATTAAATTCAGAGATGATTCAAAAAGTATTGAAAACACTATTCCTTCTTTATACTTTTCGGAAAACCAGTTCATATAAATATGATTTAACAATTCTGGTATAAATTAGAAGACAAAACCTACAATAAGAAAAAAACTTAGCTGCCTCCAGTCAGCTGTCAGTCCTTGAACAAGTAATACATGTTTGTAAATTTTTATTATATAAAGATTAAGATTTTAGGCTAGGCGCCAGTGGCTCACGCCTGTAATCCTAGCTACTCAGGAGGCTGAGGTCTGAGGATCAGGGTTCAAAGCCAGCCCAGGCAGGAAAGTCGGAGAGACTCTTATCTCCAATAAACCACTAGAAAACCGGAAGTAGCACTGTGGCTCTAGCAGTAGAGCACTCACCTTGAGCTGAAGAGCACAGGGACAGCGCCCAAGCCCAGAGTTCAAGCCCCACAACCGACAAAAAAATGTTAAGATTTTAGTTGGGATGGTCTATAAATTCTATGAAATTGAGGTGTTCTAAAACAGTGTACTTGAAAAAAATAGAGATGTGTATGTACATCAGTTTCTATTAAGGCTGTTTTCCCCATAATCCAATATCTTTATTTTTCTGGGGACATTACTCAATTACATGCCTCAGTTTCTTTTTGGCCTGATCCTGTCTGCAAGTAATACAGTGTGTCTGTACTCTATTTTCATTTGGACACCTTCAACAAAGAAAATGGGCTTCTCTTTTTCAAATAAGTGGATAATTATTAACCACAGTGGTGGAAAAATTAAAGCAAAATATTTTAGATGTGTTAGTTATTCTTTCCTTTGTAAGTAAATTTTCCTTTTTCTTACTTAATTTATAAATCATGAGATGGATTTAATATGATAAAAATGTGGGACAGACAAGAATTATGAAAAAATACTATTAGACTACTTATAAGTGAGCACAATTTCTGAAGAGTAGCAAGAAGCAAAAGTCTACCCTCCAAAAACATTGCCAGTTAAGGCTGAGAGATAAAAAATACATATATATCTTTTTTAAGATAATATAAATATTTCATGCTATTAAACAGATAAAGCCAGATGCCAAGGCAATAAACTATTTTGGGCTGGTTGTTGGTAGCTTATAGTTGTATTCCTAGCTACTCAGGAGGCTGAGATCTGAAGATACTGGTTCAAAGCTATCCCCAGAAGAAAAGTCTGCGAGACTATTATCTCGAATTAACCCCTAGAAAAATGGAAGCACTCAAAGAGGTAGAATGATAGCCTTGAGCAAAAAACAGGGATAGTGTTCAGGTCCTGAGTTCAAGTCCTATGTCCAACAAAAAATGGTAGTGAAGCATTCAAGTTACTTTTTTACAAGGCAAAATTTACTTCAGAGAAAAATATACCATATCTGATGTAATATACTTCATTCTGACAATCCAACTGTAGAGCATAGAAGTATGAGGGGGAAAGTAGCTTCACATTTTGGAGAAAAGACTAGTTGAGTAATTAATAAGAACATGATATGTGGGTGCCAGAAGTCTGTACTCCATGCTACTCAGTGGGCAGAGATCTGAGGAATATAGTTCAAAGTTGCCTGGATAGGAAAGTCTATGAGACCCTTGTACCCAATTAATCTCCAAAAAGCCATAAATGGGGCTGTGGCTGAAGGAGTAGATCATCAACTTGATAAAAACAAACAAACAAAACAAAAACAAAATAAGAAACAGTTCAAGACCCAGTTCCTGCACAAAAAAGTACAAATCATAAGCCAGGTGCCAGTGGCTCATGCCTGTAATCCTAGCTACTCAGAAGACTGAGAGCTGAGGATCATGGTGCAAAGCCATCCGGGCAAGGAAAGTCTGTAAGACTCTTACCTCCAATAAACCACTAGAAAAGGAGAACTGGTGCTGTGGCTCAAGCTGTAGAGCACTCGCCTTGAGCTGAAGAGCTGAGGGATAGCGCCCAGGCCCAGAGTTCAAACCCCACGACCGGCCAAAACAAACAAACACATCATGAAGTGGAAATACTTGTTTGTGTGCTCTGTTAATTTTCCCTACAAATATCTTTCAATAACCTTGATAAACCAATCATCTCTCTGTTCCGATCACAAATGTATGTATTTCTATGTTGTCATGAAAAATATAGTACTATTTTAAGTTAGTTGAGCTTTAAAATCTAATTCCAACAAAGGACAAATTTACAAAAGACGAAAGATCTAGCAAATTATTTTATAATTAATTAAAGGCAAAACTTTGGTATGATCCAGATGAACTGAGTCTAGTAATTCTTATCAAAAACATAGAACTTCCCAGAGACCTTAATACCAAAAGAGGTCTTTGAGTGGAAAAGGAATTATAACTTGCTTTTGCAATTTTGCTTGACTGACACATCCGTCAGTGTCTTTATGAGCCAGCTGACCCACCTGACAGAAAGTCCAACCATATTTCCAGCATCTAATGAAGAGCTGTTATGTTGCTCTTCTAAAGGTAAAGCAATCTCACATTTAATAGTGTAGGTTAAACAGGTGAGCAGGAAGTGTTGAAAGAGGCTGTGGGTCTGTGTTGTTGTTAAGACTGTTCTTATTACTTGTTTTTCAGCTACTGAAAGAAAAACTTAGAGACAATTTTAAACTTTTCATAGTTTACCGGCAACTTTGACCCTGGAGTGGAGAAATAGTGTGATATTGTCTAAGATTATTTTCATTTGACAATTTCTTCCATAATAGAAAAGACTCCAGTATCGATGTCTGCAGTCCTTGTGGATAAATCTGTAGGCTTTTATTCCTGCAGGAAACAATTCAAGAGAAATTTGTCTAAATTTAATATTTTAAGACTAATTAATTAGTGTAGGATTTAGGTTATAGTGGGTAGTTCCAGTGACTGATACTGAAATTCATTTTCTACTGAGTACTGATTTTTGCTATATAAATTAAAGGTAGAGCAAAGTAATTATATCATATATTTTGTAATTCTCTCAAGGTAGCTATTAGAATAGATTAAACACAAATCCTGACCTGTCCTTTGGCTTTAAGTAAGACTTCTTTTAGTAGGAATGATATGTGGATATTATTTAACTCCTTTGTTTCCTTTCTTTCATTCTCGATATCAGATATCCTTCTTGCCACCCAGAAAATGGCATATTGATTTATGTTTGTAGTCAACTTATTAGGAAATTATTTGAATATTTTCTCTTGAAGTAGATTTAAAAATCATCTCAAGAGGACTAAGATACATCAGGGAACCTTCCTTCAGAGAGCAGTCAGAAGATAACCAAAAGATATTTTTCCAAGGGTCAAGACTGAGAACATTGAAGAGAAGACAATGACATTGAACCTTCCTTAATTTCCCCCTTAGAACCTCTGTGCAATATTTCTTCCCCATGAGCTACAAGTCTATAAATTGGTTATTGCATTTCCATTGGCCATTTAAACTATTCTGGACTTGTGGAGGTTCAAGTATTGTTGATCAAAACCTTCTTTGAACAGTTGCCAAACAGTTGAGCTTGTTGCTTTAGTACTGGGAAAAATTGTTCCTATAGAATAGAATAGCCCATTTCAATATGCACAGACACACATTATATAATCTACTGAAATTTATGGAAAACAAATCATACTCAAGTTTTGAATTTACTGATTTAAATACCATTGCTCATGATGAATATAAAATCCATTTTATATCACCTGAAATTAAGAACCAGTTTTTTTTATTATATTATTTATTAAAGCAAGAGGTCAGTATCTTAGAAAAATAAATACCACAGGTATCTTCAAAAAGACAACCTCTAATATAACTAATTGGAGGTCACCACGATCAAGTTATTTATTCTTTTCATACTTCTTGGAGGTGTTTTTTAAGCTCACCCCAAGATGAAATTAATTTATTCTCTAATATTTATTTAGAATTTTTATGAAGTAGTATGTAGTATAATATGGAACATTTATTAAGTGTATGAAAATTTCTTTTTTTTATTTTGAAAATACTTTACAGAGGAGTTACATTACATGGGTAAGATAATGAGTACATTTCATATAAAGCATTGTTGCCCCTCCTTTGTTTCCCCTTCCCGTCCCTTCCCATCCCACCCCATCTTTCCCCCGCAAAGTTGTAAAATTCCTTTTTCGACGTAACAACTGGTACATATCATTGTTGCAATGGGTCCACCTGTATCCCTATTTAAACGATTTGTTTTTTCCTTTCCCCTCCACAAATTATACCAACATCAAATACAATGAAAGCAGGGGTTATACCGTGGAGGAGGGACATACAATGCAACAAATAAATCATCTTATAAATATGTTAGAAACAATCGCATAAAAGAAAAATAAAAACATTTGAACACTTATCTTGGGGTTCATTTCCCTAACATCAACTTATCTGACCTTTTCTGTTTGTCTCAGACATATACTAGTTATTGCAAATAAGGGAATCCATGGGACCTATGTATCTTTGGGCCTGGCTTACTTCAATTAATATAATTTTTTCCAAGTCTTTCCATTTCCTAACAAACCGGACAATGTCATTCTTTCTGATGAAGGCATAGAATTCCATTGTGTATATATACCACATTTTCTTTTACTGAGGGGTATCTGGGTTGGTTCCATATCTTAGCTATAGTAAATAATGCTGCAATAAACATAGTCGTGCTGGTAGCTTTAGTGTAGTCTTGTTTGTAAACATTTGGGTAAATGCCCAGAAGGGGGATTGCTGGGTTATAGGGGAGCTCTATGTGGAGTCTTTTGAGGAAACTCCATATTGCTTTCCAAAGTGGTTGAACAAGTTTACACTCCCACCAACAATGCAGTAAGGTTCCCTTCCATCCACATCCCCTCCAGCATCTGTTGTTATTAGATTTCTTGATTTTAGCCATTCTAACTGGGGTGAGGTGGTATCTCAATGTTGTTTTGATTTGCATTTCTTTTATGGCTAGAGAGGTTGAGCATTTCTTCATGCGTCTGTTGGCCATCCTTCTTTCCTCTTCAGAGAAGTTTCTCTTTAAGTCTTTAGCCCACTTATTTATTGGGCAGTTGTTTCTTTGAGGATTTGTTGTTGGGGGGTTTAATTTTTTGAGTTCCAAGTATATTTTAGATATGAAACCCTTGTCCGTTGTATGGCTAGTGAAGATCTTCTCCGTGGGCTTTCTATTGATCTTGCTAGCTATGTCCTTTGCCATGCAGACGCTCTGCAATTTTATACAATCCCATTTGTCCAACGTTTCTTTGATTTGTTGTGATTCTGGGTCTCTATTAAGAAAATTTCGGCCTATGCCAAGGAGACCTAGCATTTCTCCTATTCCATCCTGTAATGTTTTCAGAGTGTCTGCTTTGACTCTGAGGTCTTTGATCCATTTGGAGTTGATTCTGGTGCAGGGTGATATGTAAGGATCTAGCTTTAGTTTTCTACAAGTAGTTAACCAATTTTGCCAGCACCATTTACTGAAGAGGCTGTCTTTCTTCCATTCTATTTTTTTATCTCCCTTATTGAAGATTAGATGGCTATAGGTCTGTAGGTTCATTTCTGGGTTTTCAATTCTATTCCATTGGTCCTGGGTCTGTTCTTGTGCCAGTACCAAGCTGTTTTGATTACTATGGCTTTTTAGTAGAGTTTGAAATTTGGTATGGATATTCCTCCAGCACTGTTCTTTCTGTTAGGATCGTTTTTGCTAATCAGGGTCTTTTATTGTTCCATATGAATTTTTGGATTGCCTCTTCTATTTTCTTGAAGAGTGAGGTTGGAATATTGATAGGTACCGCATTGAATTTGTTGATAGCCTTGGGAAGTATTGCCATTTTCACCATGTTGATCATTCCAATCCAGGAGCATGGGAGTTTTGCCACTTTCTAAGTTCTGTTTGATTTCCTTTTTCAGGTTTATAAAGTTTTTATCATAGAGGTCCTTCACTTCTTTGGTTCAGTTAATTCCTAGGTATTTTATTTTTTGTGGGGCTATTAGGAATGGCGTTGCTTTCCTAAATTCAGCCACACTTTTCTTGTTGTTGGCATACAGAAAAACCATGATTTTTGAGGGTTAATTTTATACCCTGCTACTTTGCCAAAGTTTTGAATCAGCTTGAGTAATTTGAGAGTGGAGTCTGTGGGATTCTTTAAATACAAGATCATGTCATCTGCAAAAAGGGAGAGTTTTACTTCTTCCCCTATTTGTATCCCCTTTATGTTTGCATCTTGTCTTATTGCTGTAGCTAGGCATTCTAATACTAGATTGAAGAGCAGTGGAGAGTGTACATCCTTGTCTCATCCCTGAGTTAAGAGGAAATGGCTTTAGGTTTTCTCCATTAAGTATAATGTTGGCTGTAGGTTTGTCAGCCTTTATTGTATTGAGGTATGTTCCATGGATTCCTAATTTTTCCAGAACCATCATCATAAAGGGGTGTTGGGGGCTGGGAAGGTAGAGTGCTTACCTTGCATGCCTGAGGCCCTGAGTTCGACTCCTCAGCACCACATAAGCAAAAAGAAAAAAGCCGGTAGTGGCTAACACTGTGGCTCAAGTGTTAGAGTGCTAGCCTTGAGCTGAAGAGCTGAGGGACAGTGCCCAGGCCCAGAGTTCAGGCCCCACGACCGGACGCCAAAAAAAAAATGAAATAAAAAATAAATGGGTGTTGGATCTTGTCGAATGTTTTTTCTGCATTTGTTGAGATAACCATGTGGTTCTTATCCTTGCTTTTGTTGATGTGATGAATTATATTAATTGATTTGCATATATTAAACCAGTTTTGCATCCCCGAAATGAATACTGTTTGATCATGGTATATGATTTTTTGGATGAATTGTTGAGGTCAGTTGGCCAAAATTTTGTTGAGAAGTTTTGCATCAATGTTATCAAAGAAATGGATCTATAGTTCTCTTTCTTTGATGAGTCCCTGCCTGGTTTGGGGATGAGGGTTATGATGGCTTCGTAGAATGAGTTCGGTAGTGAACTTTCTCTTTCAATTTCATTGAAGAGTTGGAGGAGTATTGGTGTGAGCTCTGCTTTGAAGGCCTTGTAGAATTCTGCTGTAAATCCATCTTGTCCTGGGTTTTTCTTAGGTAGGAGGTCTCTTATTGATGTTTCTCTTTCAGTGCTGGATATGGGCCTGTTAAGATGGTTTAACTCATCTTGGTTTAGTTTCGGCATATCTATATTTGCTAGGGAAAGGTCCATTTCTGCCAAGTTCTCAAACTTATTAGCATAAAAGTTTGAGAAGTATTCCCTTATAATGTTCTGAATCTTGGTTGTTTCAGTGGTGATGTTTCCATTTTCATTTCTGAGTTTATTTATTTGGGTGTGTTCTCTTCTTTTTCTGATAAGATTTGCTAAGGGTCTGTCTATTTTGTTAATTTTTTCGAAGAACCAACTCTTTGTTTTGTTGATTCTTTCTATGTTTTTTTTTGGATTCTAATTCATTTAATTCTGATTTAATTTTAATTATTTCTTTCCGTCTACTGTATTAGGGTTTATCTTGCTGCTCTTTTTCAAGGAGGCTCAGATGTCTCATTAAATTGTTGGTTTCAGATCTCTCCAATTTGTTGATGTAGGAACTCAGAGCTATAAACTTGCCTATGAATATTACCTTTGCTGTGTCCCAGAGGAGCTGGTAATTTTTGTGTTTATTTTTGTTGAATATCATGAACATTTGAATTTCCTTTCTAATCTCTTCCATGACCCACTGGTCATTCAATAGGGTATTGTTCAGCTTCCATGTGTTTCAGGACTTTGTTTGGTGACTTTTGGTGTTGAGTTCTAATTTTATTCTCTTGTGTGAATGCAAGGTATAATTTCAATGTTTCTGAATTTGGACAAGTTTGCTTTGTGGCCTAAAATGTGGTCTATTTGGAAAATGTTCCATGTGCTGCTGAGAAAAACGTGTATTCTGATGCTACTGGGTGAAATATTCAGTAGATATCTGTTAAACCTAGTTGTAGTTGTTTAGATCTGTAGTTTCTCTGTTGAGTTTTTGCCGAGTTGATCTATCTATTGGGGAAAGTGGTGTGTTAAAGTCCCCAAGAATCTATGTGACATTTGAGAGAAAATAGTGTTTCTTGGATAAATTTGGGTCCTCTGTTGTTTGGCGAATAGAGATTTAGAATTGTAATATACTCCTGAAGGAGAGATCCCGTAATTAGTATGTAGCAACCTTCTTTATCTCTTCTCACAAATTTTAATTTGAACTCTATTTTATCTGATGTTAGGATTGCAACTCCCACCTGTTTATGGTGGCCATCTGCTTGGTAGATTTTGTTGCAGCCTTTCACATTGAAAATGTGTTTGTTTTTATGGGCAAGGTGTGACTCCTAAAGGCAGCAGATAGAAGGATCTTGCTTTTTAATCCAACTAGACAGTTTATTTTGCTTAATTGGAGAGTTAAGTCCATTAATGTTGATAGGACTGAGAGATATTTGGGAGTTCCTGCCATTTTATTCACCTTCTTGGGGGCTCTGGCAATTGGGTTCTTCCTATGGTTCTTAGATTCTCAGTTTGGGTACAGTTTCTTGGCCTTTATTGTGGTCTTGTTGGTTTTCTATGTGTAGGACATCTTTAAGAATCTTTTGTAGGGCTGGTTTGGTGGAGATATATTGTTTCAGTTTTTCTTTGCTATGGAAGGTTTTTATTTGACCTTCGGTTATGAAGGAGACTGTAGCTGGGTACAGTTCTACCCAGATAGCTGTTTGTACCAAGTAGTTTGTACCAAGATAGTTGTTTGTCTTTAGGGCATGGCATACATCATTCCAGGCTCTTCTTACTTTAATTGTCTCTGCTGAGAAATCTGAGGTGATTCTAATTGGTTTCCTTTTATAGGTGATTGATCTTTCCTCCTTCACAGTTTAAGAATCTTTTCCTTGGTCTGAATTGATCCTGTGCGGATTATAATGTGACGATTGGATGTCCTATTCTGGTCTGGTCTATTTGGAGTTCTAAAAGCTTCTTGTATCTGAATGGGCCTATCTTTTTGCTTATTTGGGAAGTTCTCTGCTAGGATCCTGTTAAACAAATTTCCTACACCATTAACTTCTGTCTCTAGGTGTTCCTCTACACCCATTATCCTCATATTAGGCCTTCTGATGGTGTCTTCCAAGTGTTGGATAGATCTATCATATTTCTTGGACTTGTCTTGGATGGTTGTATGTTCTTTCTCTATAATATCTAGGCTGTCTTCAATCCCTGAGATTAGATCTTCTGCATGGTTTAACCTACTGTCAAGACTTTCTACTTCGTTTTTGATTTCTTTACCTTCTAATTGGTCGGCTTTGATGCCTTCAAATTCTTTGTTGGAGCTTTGTTTTAGATATTGTATGAACTTCTTTACTTCCTTAATTTGGTGTTCCATGTTTATTCTCAAATCACTTAGTTGATTTGTTATGGTTTCCTTGGACTCCCATTCCTTCTGTTGGGCTCCATTCAGCATTCCTTTTGTAGTCTCCCTAACTTCTTTCATCTCTCTGTTTATGGATTCCATGAATGCCTTTATTGATCTTTGTCTATTCTCATCCCGCTCTCTCAATTCCTGCATTATTCTTTGATTAGCTTCCTCAAGTTCATGCAATTCCTGTAGTTCTCTTTGAGAGTTCTCACACCATTCCTGACTTTCTCTTTGTTCTCAGCCTCTCACACAATTCCTGTCTATCTCTTTGTCTGATCTCAGCCTGCTCACACAATTCCTTTATTTCTCTTTGAGTATTCTCAATCTGGTCAGGCATTTCCTGTATTAATTTTTGGGTAGCTTCCTCACGCTCATGAGATTCCTGTATTGATCTTAAGTTTGCCTCCTCTCTCTTCCTATCATGCTCACACTGAGTCCTTTACAGGTTTTCACTCTTTTCATCTACCATGTTTACCAGTAGTATTTGTAGAGCTTTTTGGGAACTCTGCTCTGGATTACTCATTATCTGTTCTGTCCCCTGATTATCATGGGTGGGAGTTGAGATACCCAGACTTGCCATTTTTCTTGTGTTTTTCTGGCTTGTTCTGCCCATTTAGGATGAAAGTAACATCAGTTTTGTGTTAGAACACTATTTTAAGGCAAACATCAACCAAAGTCCGTAGTTGTACAGTCAAAAGTTTGCAGATACAATCTATCCAACATCAAACAACTATGTATTAATGGGCTATGAACCACAAAGAACAATTTGGCAAACCAGAAATTATTAGGTTTAGGGAGAAATGTGGGGGAAAATAGGATTAGAGGGATGTGGAAAGGTAAAGGGAGAGTGAAATTAACCAAATCCTAATCTCAAAGAGGGAAATAGATTGGATAGAATGATAGCAGAGAGAAAAAGAAGAAGAAAAAGAAAGAGACAAGAAAAAAATGGAAAAACAAAAATTTTAAATTAAAAAGTTAAAAATTATGCAAGATTAAAGAAGTAATATGCAAAGAAGAATGGAGATAGGATGAGAGGAGGGCAGGGATAGAAAGGAGACCTGAACAACTAAAAAATAAAAATGCTTAAAATATTATATGGGTATAAAGAGGTAGTACTGCTATTAAGGAATTTAAGTCTAAGAGGCTTTGAATTGAATAATAAATTTCTGGATTAAGTGTGTACACAATGGGGGATAAGGGGATAAGGGGATAAGGTCTAATAATCGATGATGGGTATATCTAAGGATGAGCAGAACAGCAATTAAGTCATGCAAAGAAGAATGAAAGGGAAGAAAAAGTGAAAAGAATGAGAAAGAAAGAAAGAAAAAAGACCAAAAGGTCAGTAGAGATAAAAATAGCACATACAAATATACACCTAAAATAAAAATTATAGGAGGAAGAAAAAAAACGAATAATAGAAAACAAATTTTTTTAATTAAAAATTTTTAAAAAATTTTTTAAAAATTTATAAAAGGTACAAAGAAAAGAGTTCTTTGATTTTTTTTTTTTGGGGGGGGGGGGGTGGGAATTGGAAGATCCTGTATCTCCCTTGCATCCCTAACCAATCTCTTGGTGGAGTCTCTAGCATGTTTGTGGTGTTTGGTTTTCCTGTGGCTTGATTGGTTACTTAAGTCAGTTTGTTTGGGTAGGCAGAAAAATGCTCTGCTTTACCCAAGGATTTTGAGATCCTCCTCCCAGGCTAGTTCAGTGGGAAGGAGAGCTACTTTGAGTATCACAAAAGAGGGAGATGGCTGTTTCCTCTAATTTGGAGATGCTGTGATATGGCTAGGTTCTGGGAAGAGTTGAGGCCTTTCAGGAAACAGTAGTTTTTCCCTGAGGGGCTAGCTTCTGAGACACTCACAGAGCCCAGCCTGGAGCCATTCTCAGGGGTTTATGTTTACTGACTATGCTGCTGTAGGGAGGGACAGCCTTTGGTTCTGTTTATCCAGTGAAGAAAGCCACTCCTCCTGGGGCGGAGCTTCTCTGCCTGGACGGGGTGACTTTTCCCTAGGTTGAGCTGAGCCTGGCCGGACAGGTTCCTGTGACCTGCAAAATGACTTTTTTGTTTTCTTCCAAGGCCTGAGTTGGAGCTAGCTGCTCAGCCAGGCCTTTGTCAGTATCAAAGATGGAGATCTCCAATAGTGGGGGAAGGGGTGGCCTTCCCTCCTCTGCTCCCTGAGAAGGAGTGGGGATGTCAGGCTTCTACTCAGCCAGAGTATTGGTTCCTGGGTCATCTCTGGTCTGCGATCTGCAGATTGAAGGTGTCTGCTCCTTGTCAGTTTTTGCTGGTGTTGAGTAGAATCCACTCGCTTACTGCATCTAGCCCCTTTGTCCCAGACTCTCTTTGTTGTAGGTATGGTGGCTATGGCCACCGCCATTGCTGCCATGGCTGCTGACAAGTGCCCAGATCTGTCTCCTTGTCTGGATTTCCTCTCTGGCCCTCCCTCTGTGATAGCACACTCGGTGTGATTCTCTGGCCTAGGACTGTTCACTGGAACACTAAAACTGTTTTCTATGTGAGTTTGTTTAGCCTCCAGCTTCTCCTCTGCCATCTTCCATGAATCTTGCCGATTTCTTTTCTATGTACTAGCTTGTGGTCTTTGCCAACCTCAATATAAAGTACATATGCTTATATTAAAGATGATACAATTGAATGTAGCCATGCTGGACAGTTTGTTCTTCAGCATATAAGAGGCAGAGCTGAGATGTACAACTGAGCTGCTGGCTGGATCTCTAGTTATCACGATGTGTTGGCATGTTTCAGATATAGTGTGTGAGTACCAAAACTTGAAAAAAAAATGTAAAGAGATATTTATTCCTGAAACTCAAACTGTGCCTAGGAAAAGGAGAAAACTAATAGCACAATACAAAATTAGGGATAAGTTTATATTAGTACTTAAGAAAACATAGGCATATGGGTAAAGAGAGCTATTAAGGGAAATTCGCACATGCCGAGAATGCTCATCAAATGATGAGCAGGGCGAGCTGATAGACTTGTGTGTGTGTGTGTGTGTGTGTGTGTGTGTGTGTGTGTGTGTTTGGGGACTAGAAAGGTTTTAGTTGGGGAATGGGAAACTGACAGCAGTTATATTATTCAAGGCAAAAAAAAAGAAATTGTCAGTATGCACAAAATTGAAAGATAAAGGATATTTCATTTAAAAAGAGTAATTGTAAAGTGTAGATGTGATATTAAGGGAATGCAAGAGGAAAACTGCCAGTTACTTGTCACTGTTCCCCACTGCCCAAGCAAAAATCACCCAGAGAGTTGTAGAAGTGCTGATAGAACATAAACAGGGCATACTCCTGGACCAAGAAGTAGGACAGAGGAATAGGGAAGGCATAGCAAGCAGATACAATAATGCATGAAGGCCTGAAAGAGGTAATACTGTGTACCTCATTAAAACAGAGAAAGAAACCAGGTGTTGGTGGCTGATGCCTATAATCCTAGCTCCTCAGGAGACTGAGATCTGAGGATCATAATTCAAAGGCAGCCCAGATAGGAAAGTCCATAAGATAATTCTACAATTAATTACCAAAGAAAGTAGAACTGTGGCTTAAGTTGGTAGAAGGCTAGCCTTGAGCACAAAAGCACAAGAACAGCATTCAAGCCCTGGTTGTCCCAAGATCCCGTTCTACCCTTGCCAACACACACACACACACACACACACACACACACACACACACACACACACAAAGTGAAAGAGACTTAGTAAGTTCAAACACAGGGTATGCTTTAAAATGATGTGTGGTGCATGAGAAAATCTACATCATATGCAGGTAGAGGAATGAAGATTAGAGTAATTATCTATTGTAGGATCATTTCTAATTAAGACTTTATGACAATACATTTTTCCCAAGCAATAGGATTGAGCACAGGAAATAGCAAGAATCTGTTTGTGATTTTGAAATCTCACTTGGGAGACAGTATGGAGTATAAATATGAGGGGAAAAAAAGCAAAAAGTTAAAGAGTCCATTTATGCAGCTATTTAAATACACTCAGGAATGATGCTGACATACTGAGAAATAGGTCAAGATGATGGAGAGCAATTGATGTGAGTACACATTTAACTTACGTACTTTCAAATACATATGCTCAACCAGGAGATAAAGAGGAAGTAGGAGAGGAATGAGGGGAGAGAAATGGAAAATGAGAAAGAATCCTAGGGAAGGAAATTAAAAAGAGAGGGAGGGAGTGCAAAAGGGAGGAAAAAATGGAAGGGAGAAAGAGAAGGAGGAAGAGGGAGATGTAGAAAGAGAAATAAGAACAGATTAAAGAAAACAGTTTTAATACTTGGCAAATTTAACTACCATTTCAAGTGATACAGATTTATACTACAAAGTGTGAGGTGAGGTGAGTATAAATCAATTTTCGTCATTAATTTATTCTTAGCTTATTCACTTGTATGATTAATAGTTTTTGTTATTTGTTATCTCTGCCTTTTGTACTAAGCTTAGAACTTAACACCTTTGAACAGGAAAAAGGTTGAATAGTTTGTGCTGATGCATGGTATAAAGTATAATGAATAAGGAAAAATTATAAACAAAGTGTGATTTTGGATCACATGAGATGTAATGATCGCATGAGATGTGATCATACTCTTGAATATGAGAGGGGATACAAAGGGAGGATATATTTGAAGTGGAGAAATGTGAAGGCCTAGGCATGAAGAAATCAGTGCTTGTCTTGATCTCAGACACAGAAGGCTTAGGTTACATTTGACTAGATGTGCACATTGGTAAGACAATGAGCAAGAGCTCATTATTTCAAGCACATATACAGCAAACTGTTCATATTGTATGCATGTCAATACATATATTATGCACATGTATGCAGCATGTTTTATGTGTGCATCGTGGCAATATAAGCCCTAGCCAGGCCCCCCAATGCAGCTAATTTGACAGAAGCATTCAGTTGTTTTGGAGATATTCTAATTTTAAGAAAGTGGATTTAAAAAGTATTTTCCAATATATCTGGAAAACAAGAATAGCTCTTGGTGACACCTACTATTTGTAAGTTTTTTGTCCTGGAATATGTAGAGGTATCCAAATTCAGGAAAAGAATATTTTGCTCACCTGTCCTTCTTTTAGTAGTGTTGGTACTGAGAAACTTATGTTGAAGATGTTTTCTTCTTTCTTTAAATACATTTCCTTTAACTACGTTTAGCGACACAGCATTCATTAATGGTATACCTAATTGTTTTTAACATAAAAAGTAAACAGTGATATAATTCTTGTTAGACATGAAGGGTACATGAGGAAGCATTCAGGATGCACTAGAATATGATTATCAAGCACCACTTGGCTTGAGAACAAATTCTATATGTCATTGGAATCACAGTCTCTGTGGGGAATGTGTTTATATTCTGAACAATGTTGTAATATTCCCAGTTTTCAGCAAATTTGGTCAGTGGGAGGCTTCCAATATTTATCTGTCCAGATAGGCAAATGAAAAGCCCAGCTCCCCAGTGGTACCATGAATAAATCTGTTTACTGAACACTGAAGAGTTAGTTCACCGCTTATCAAATGCTCCTCAGTTAAAGCTAGAGAACATCCTGGAGATATTGGTCTACCCTTTGAAAGTGTACTTCCCACAATGGCTGATCAGTGTAGGGCATGGCCATTTGTGCATGTACCTAGGTAGTCAACACCCTGTACCAAATTCACAGATACCAGTAATCTGCAGTGATTTTGACCTGTTGGCGGAACATAAAGCAAGTAGCAGATATTTAGTGATTTGTCTTCCGAGAAATGTATGAAATGGATAGTCTTTCAGGAATCTCACTATTGACCAAATCACAAGTTGGTGATTATCTACTGTGCTCCTCTGAGATTTCAAGACATAAGCATATTTCACTACATTAAGCTTAAATTTCTTTATTATTGTAAAATGTTACCCTACATAGTGTTTTGTACACCTCATTGCTACAATAGGTCACTATGTTGAAAAGGAACTTTACAACTTTAGTGGGTTGGGAGGGGGAGTAGTTGTGGAAGTGGGAGGGAAGGGATGGTAGGTGGAAAACAAAGGAAGAGGCAACAGGAAATGTACTCATTACCTTGCTCATGTAACTGTAACCCCTCTGTACAATATTTTTACAATAAAAAAGGTACAAAAAATAAAAAAATAAAATAAAAATGTTACCCTATAGTACATATCATCAAAGAAGAAAACATCTTTGTTTCCAGACCACAGGGAAGATTACTTTTTTGTTATAAGTATTTCACATATTAACAAAACGAGATTTGCAAGGATTAATCATAAAAATAATTTTTAATATATTTTGTGCTAGATTTTCAATGATAAATATTAGAAGAAAAGAAAACAGTTGGAAAACATAATTTAAAAATAGTTTTAGTCTTGAAAAAAATGAACTTGAAGACATACTTCACAAATGCAACAGTTGCAAGGACACAGAAATGAAAAAGAAAGAAATGAACCTAGCTAAATGAATACAAATAAAACTATGTGGAATAAAGCCCTAGCTGGTCTAATAGACATTGTTTGCCTGGTATAAAGTGACATACTATATGTACATTGTGACTTGTTACTCAACTAGAAATACATGAAATAGCTGATATAACACTTTTGTAACTCTCAAATTAAAAGCAAATTTGATGTAAGCTTTCAATTGAAATCTTTAGATTATCAAGAGGAATATTTCCCATGCTCTTTAAGGCATGTTCCTTCATGAAGAGGAAGTTTTGAAACTCAGCAGGAAAGGAAGTTCACCAAAGTATATGAGTATTCACCAAATCACATTTTCATAAAACTACTAGTTTCTGCAACTTCAAAATGGATATTTGTTCAAATCATTATCTATAAATTAGCAGTGGGGCTTTTTAATCTTTTCAAATATTCAGAGACAAATATTTGATTATATCTATCAATCTACCAGGCAAGCATTTAAAACCACTGTAGGTAAGAAATTTATCTTTATAGCATTATTTCCTAAGATGAGCTTTCACAGTATATTTACATGGTATAGAGTAGACAACTGGTCAAATTTATTAAATAACCTAATACAGTCTTGATTTTACATTATTTTGTTACTTTCCTTCCTCAAATATTTTCCACCTAGGTGCATTTTGTAGTTCTATGACAAAATACTCAACACGAGATAATATTAACAAAAACAAAATATATTTCTCCACAGTGCTGAAGACTAGAAAAGCCTGAATTAAGGTATCAGTAATTTTGGTTCTGCAAGGAGTATGTCTGCTGGAAAAGAGAAATGCTGGATCCTCACCTGTGTCTAACACCTTCCACTAAGATTTTTGTTACTGTTTTGAAAACATTTTTATTATTACTATTTTTTAATTAGTTGCACAAAGGAGTTGCCATTTAGCCAAGCGTTTTATGAATGTGATGCATCTTGATAAATGGCATCCCTTTCAATAATCTCTCTCATCCATCTTCTATTCACCCCTTCTCTTACTCTTCTTAATTTTCTTTAGGATATGCCCGGAATTCGTACCTGCATTTTGCCCTGTTCTCCTCTTCATTCTGGGCACTTCTCCCCCCGACCACACCCTATTGCAGCCCTTTTGAGTACCTGCTTTCTGGTGTTTCATTTTGCTAAATTTTGATTTTCACTTTGTAAGGAATTACACTATTTGGAATCTGCCTTGAATCTACCATATTTCCGTTAATACATTTGTATACACTTTCATATCACCCAATTTAAGACTTTTCATAAGAGCATCCTTACACTGAAAAGAGCCTCTGACTTAATCTGAATACAGTTTTACTGCTACTGCAGTAACTATTACATTTTAACACCTGAATTTTGGAGAAAACACATGGAAACCACAATAACTTTACAATACGTTGAGACAATACATGTTATTTGTGTCATTACTGGTTGTTCTCTTTGTCATACATTAAAAATACAACAGGTATAAAGCAAGTCACCAATAGTTTCTCTCCTCTGAGAAAGCAGATCTATATAGATTGTTGTCCACCCTTTTCATTTTAAATACAACTTTAAAATAGTGTTACTTTACAATTTTAAAATGTGGAGAATGGTGTGTCATTGATCAAGTTTCATTCTACCCATGCATTGATATGTTAAATTGATACTCATTTAACTACTTATAAATAATTTAAATAAAACTTAACGTTAGTAACTTTGTGATATGAACATTTAAGTCAGATTGAATATCTTAAATTTAAGACAAAAGTAGGTAAAATTAGAGAGGACACATGGAAACCCCAGCTAGTTAAATCCACATTCGATTGGCATTTACTCTCTTATTAGCCATTATATATTCAAATAAGCGCATTTATTTTTATGTGTAAAAATTTTATCTATGAAATATTAGGAGGTTTGGTAAGAAATCTAGTCTTCAGCAGTTTTTTTTACAATTATTTCAATATAACCCTGTTCAACGCAGGTATATGCATCAAATCATAGTTACTTAGTTGTGAGGCTATGTAATTAATTCATCCTCAGCTTTCTTTGCTTTATAGAGATAGAGAGATAGAAATAGAGATATAGATATAGATGAAGAGAGAAATAGAGAGACTGAGATAGAGAGAACATTAGACCTAAGCTACAGAGAGATAGGTAGCCATTCTGATTTAATTCTGCCTGTGGATGTATAGTTGCTGTATAAGAACTCTGGAGCTATGAGGCAATAGGTATATTGATTCAATACCATCAATACTAAGATCCTCTTTGTTTTACTTTAAGGTTCTCAATTTTTTTTGTGTGCAAATACCATATAGAGGGGTTATAATTACATGGGCAAGATAATGAGTACATTTCTTATCAAGCATTGTTGCCTCCTCCTTTGTTTCCCCTTCCCATCCCCACTGCCCTCCACCCCCGCACCTCTGACCAAAGTTGTAAAGTTCGTTTTTCAACATAACGACTTGTACATCTCATTGTTGCAATGGGTCCACCTGTATCCCTCTTTAAACGATTTGTTTTTTCCCTTCCCCTCCACAAATTATACAAACATCAAATACAGTGAAAAACAGAGGTTATACTGCGGGGGAGGTACATACAAGCAACAAAGAAATCATCTCATAAATATGCTAGAAACAATCACATGAAAGAAAAAAAAAACATTTGAATACGTATCTTGGAGTTCATTTCACCTAACATCAACTTATCTGAACTTTTCTGCTTGACTCAGACATATACTAGTTATTGCAAATAAGGGAAACCATGGGACCTATGTTTCTTTGGGCCTGGCTTACTTCACTTAATATAATTTTTCCCAAGTCTTTCCATTTCCTAACAAATGGGCAATGTCATTCTTTCTGATGGAGGCATAGAATTCCATTTTGTATATATACCACGTGGATATCCTCAATTTTTTTCACTGTGTTTCCAGAAAAAAATATGTCCAATATTCAGTGTCAGGAATGGTATATAGTACCCATATCAAAATCTTCATATTTTAGAGAATGTTATGTTACAATTATTAATAAAAATTATGGCATAATATTATACAGTAGCTGGGTGATGGTGCCTCATGCCTATAATCCTTAGTACTCAGAAGGCTGAGATCTGAGGGTTGTGATTTGAAACCAGCCCAGGTAAGAAAGTCAATGAGGCTCTTATCTCCAATAAACTACCCAGACAAAGCTGGAAGTGGCGCTGTGGCTCAAGTGTTGGAACATTAGCCTTGAGCACTAAGAGGCTCATGGACAGCTCCCAGACCCTCAATTCAAGCCCCAGGAACTGAAAAAAAATTACTCAGCAAGATGAATATTGATGAAGGTAATACACTGTATATTTCAAGAATCAATAAGAAAAGATTCTGAATTTTTCTTCATGAAGAGTTAATTTTGAGGAGACAAAAATGTCCTGATACACACACACACACACACACACACACACACACACACACACACATTGTCTGATTGAAACATTATACAATATATACCTGTATTCAAATAACATGAAAATTCAATAATATGTACAATTTTTCTGTTCTTTTTTTAAGGTTTGCAATAAAAGTAATTTAAAATTATGTGTCAAAAGTCTTGTCAACATTTACCCTATACACTTAATGGAATTGTGTCACATCCTTTGTGGTTCCAGTTTTTTCCTGCCACCCTCTTGTTTTTCATTTCCTACCAAGTTAATGGCTCATGGAACGGTAATATATTTTTAATACAAGTTAATATCGTCAACAGCCAGTTCACTTGCTTGAAGTCCTGTTGTACTAGTAATAGTGAGAACTCCTTTAGAGTGTGACAAAAGTAATTAAAAATTTAAAATGTATTTCTGGATAAGAAGTTATCATAAGATAGCCAAACTTGTTGATAAACTGATTGATTATTTCTGTGTACTAAATTGATGATTTTCAAATGCTGAATCACCAAAAGTGAATTCTTTTTTTATTATGTAAGAGATATCTATATTTTATTATCATATGAAAAGAAATATGTACTTGCTCTATAAAAGTAACTAAACATATAGAAAAATAGTGAAAAGAATATATAATGCACTTAGAACTTTTTATTAAGTAATTTTTATTTCCTGTTGCACATTGCTATGAGGTTTGGCAAATAACTGGGTTTGTAGAGGTGGTTGATTATCCATTCAATAAATGAAGATATAAGAATAATATATGAGCATCAATTATAAATCTACATCCAAGCAATTTGAAATGAACTAAAGAGCACTGTTTATAATACTACTAAATATGGAATACCTAAGTATAAAAAACTATATATGTGATTGCTATGCTGAAAACTGAATAGAGAAATTTATACTGCAATGAATGTAGATGCATCATATGCCTACATTGCAAAGGTTTAATTTTCCCTATTTAAATTTCAGTTTAATTATCACAATAAGCAGTAAAATTATGCATATATTGACGAATTGCAAAATCAGTATTGAAAGGAAAAATACTTGCAATAGCTGAAAAATTTAAAAAGTTAGATGATAGTTGAGCAACGCAGGCTAATATTTTTAGATTTACTATAAGGCTGATATAAACAAGAGAGTTTAACATCACAGAAAGAATAGCTATAAAGATGGATTAATGGAGGCAAATAAATTTATTGGTAGATATATACATATATATTAGATAGGTGATGATAGACAGAAGAATAGATGATAGATAGACAATAGAAGATGAAACACAAAATAGAATGTAGAAATAGACTCCCCCCAATTTTTAATGCAGTGAATTTGGACAATGTCATAGAAGCATAGTGTTTTGAATAAGCTGATCTGAAATAATTACACATATGAAAGAATGAGCCTTTACCGGTACCTAATACTTAAAAATATAAAAATAAATCATGGACTAAATATAAAATGTAAAATGATAGCTTCAAGGAGATGAGAAAATGTGTGACTATGCACCATAGTTGTTAGATGAAAGTACGAAAATATGTTCATAAAAGTAGAAAACAGTTGCCAGCTGCTGGTGGTACACACATATAATCCTAGCTATTGAGGAGGCTTAGATCTAAGGAACAATGTTTGAAGACAGCTCAGGCAGAAATTTCCACGATACTCTTATCTCCAACTAAGCACCAAAACAACAACAACAACAACAACAACAGCAACAACAATATATAAAAAAACCAAAATGACCACCAAAAAAATCCTACAGGATGAGCTGGAGGTAACTGGCAGAATGCTAGCCTTGATCTCAGGTAGGCCCTGAGTTCAAGCCCCAAGATAGTCACAAAATAAGAAAAGAAAATGATCTCATCCAAATAAAAATACTCCAGAGACACTGTTTTGAATGCAAAAATCAGTCCAAGGACTAGAAGAAGGTGTATGTTGATTGTTAATCTAACAATGAACTTGTGTCCTAAATTGAGATATGACAATAAAAATATAAATAAAATTATGTTGAAAGCGAAATAAACTCCAAGACATGGACACAAGAGGCTTTTCTTTGTTGTTGTTCTCAATGTCCTACGTGATTTCTTTTTTCTTTTATGTTTTTCGCCCCTATGGTTTATCCCCTGTTGTCATTGTATTCAATTTTGGTCCCCTGGGCATTGTATATATGTTTATCTAAACTAGGGAAGGGAAGAGGACAAAATGGTGAGACAAAGGACAAAAGGGGAACCCATGCAACAGTGATATTCATAAGACAATATGTTGGAACTGATCTGTACACCTTGGGAGGGGCAATGGGGAGAGGGAAAGAAGGAGAAAAATGAGGGGAGGGGTAATAAGTTAGACAAGAAATGCAATCACTACCTTACTAATGTAATTGTAACTTCTCTGTACATCACCTTGACAATACAAAAAAAGAAAAGTATGAAAGGAGCGTTAAACAGTTTATCAAATAAGATATATAGGTAACAAAATAACACATGGAATGTTGGTTGATGTTTAAAATTGTTAGAGCAATATAAATTAAAAGTATGAAGTGATACGTTACACACCTAGTAAAATCAAACTAGTAAACAATCTGACAATAAAATGTTCTAGTAAGAGTGTACAAAACCTAAAATTCTGATAATTGCAATTAGAAGTTCAAGAATTCTTTTGTATATCCATTTGGATATTCTATAAGGTCTCTGAAAACAGAAATCATCTTATATTTCCCTTCAGATGTTTATTTACTTTTCCTATTGACTGCTAGGATTTTCAACATAATCACAGTGGTGATTATTCTGGTGTTTTTCTTTGTTTTCTTTTTAAATTTTTAAAATTCAATTTTACAACAAGTTGTTGTATACAGGAGTTACAGTTACATACATAAGGTAGTGCATACATTTCTTGTCAAACTTGTTACCCCCTCCCTCATTTTTCTCCCACTTTCCCTTCTTCCAATCCTTGCCTACCAGGTTATATAGTTCATTTCCAACATATTGTCTTGTGAGTATTGCTGTTGCTTTGTTTTTTCTTATTATCAATTCTAGTGATAATGGATGCAGTTTTTCAGTTTTGTTTTGTAATCATCTTGAGTTTTCTACAGATATCTTCAGAAATTAAGGATACTTATTTTTATTTCTGATTTCCTAAGTTATCATGAGTGTATATTAAATTAGGCAAAGGATTTCTTTCATTTGTATTGAGTTGATCATATGACTTTTATTCCTTCTTAGTTGTAAATTTTAGTGGTGATTTTGAGTGATGAATTAGCCTGTTATTCAGAGAGGAACTTAATTTGTCATGATAGATAGATAGATAGATAGAGAGAGAGATAGATGGATGGAGAGATAGATAGAGAGATAGATAGATGATTGATGGATAGAGTGGTAGCTGTTAGAGAATATTAGTTTGTATGATTACTTAAGAATATTTCCTAAATTATCTAAAAATTTCTTTTGTATCCATGTATTATTTATAATTATTTTGTTTCATAATTAATTTGCAAATGGGTTAGAGAGTTTATGTTTTATTTCCCATATTAGCTACTTACTAAATTATGTCATAAAACACATTTGATATAATATATTGCCTTAATTTTGTTGTTTTATTTTATGGAACAAATTTGTCACAACTTTTTAATGATCACATGCACTTAGAATTCTGGAGTTGTGTTGAATGATCTAAAGTATTAATTCAAGTTAGTGGATAGTGTTGTTTAAATCTCTTATAATCTTACTAATTTTGTGTTTCATTATGTTCTAATTATTATTTAGTTTAACTTTTATTGGAAACGTGATGTACAGAGGAGTCACAGTTACATATGTAAGGTAATGAGTACATTTCTTTTTGAACATTACCCCCTCCCTCATTTTCTCCCACCTTCCCCTCAGTTGTAAAGTTCATTTCCAACATAGTGTCTAATGAACATCACTGTTATATTGGCTCACCCTTTTCCCCATTATTTCTGTGATTCCCCTTCCCTTCCCCAAATCAGATAAATGTATATACAAGACAAAGAGTATAGAAATAAAAAACAATGGCAACAGTGAACAAACAAAAGGGGGGGAAAGAAAGAAAATAGACATAACTGTGAACAGTACAAAAAAAGAAAACCTCTTGTTTCCATTTCTTGGAGTTCATTTTGATAAGCATCATTTTATATGGTCATATGCACATAGCTGTCCAGCCCTTGTGATCCTCTCCTAAGAATATCCTCTTTTATTCTCATTGTGCGATGCTTACAGTGTTGTTTAATTAATCATGTCCTAGTGTAACTATTTGTCTTATACTATCGATTGGATTAACTTGTAGATTTATAGACATATTCTAGTTATTGTAAATGAGGAAAGACATGCAGCTTATGCTTCTTTGGGTCTGGCTTACTTCACTTAATATAATTTTTTCAAAGTGTTTCCATTTCCTTATGAATGGGGCATCGTCATTCTTTCTGATGGACATATAGAATTCCAGTGTGTGTGTGTGTGTGTGTGTGTGTGTGTGTGTGTGTGTGTATACCATATTTTCTTGATCCATTCATCCTCTGAAGAAATAATGGGTATACATATGTGGAAAACTGGAGTTAGATCCTTATATATCACTCTGCACCAGAGTCAATTCTAAATGTATCAAAGACATCTAGGTAAAAGCAGATAACTTGAAAGTATTACAAGAAGGAACAGGGGAAACACTAGGGCTTCTTGGAAAAGGTCGAAACTTCCTAGGATCCAGAAACACAACAAATCCAAGGAAGGCTGGATATATGGGATTGAATTGACCTAAGGAGTTTCTGCATGGCAAAGGACATAGATAGCAGGATAAATAGAAAGCCCACAGCTTGTGAGATCTTTACTAGCTATATATCAGAGAAGATCCTCATAGTTAAAATATACTTAGAACTCAAAAAATTAAACTCCCCCAAAACAAAGCCTCAAAGAAACAAAAACCCCATCAATAAGTGGGCTGAAGTCTTAGAGACTTCTCCAAAGAAAAGATAAGAATGACCATTAGACTCATGAAGAAATGTTCAACATCTCAGGCTGTAAAAGAAATGCAGATCATAACAACATTGAAATTCCACCTCACCACAGATGCTTGTGCCAATATGGCCAAAAGGGAAGGCTACTGCACTGTTGGTGGAAATGTATACGTGTTCAACCACTCTGGAAAGCAGTATGGAGGTTCCTCAAAAGGCTAAGCATAGAGTTTATAATAATTATTGAAAAGGAAATGTTCAAAGATTTATGAACATCAATTATTTAAATTCTATATTTCCCCCTTATTTTGATGCTTTGCAATTGAAAGTTCACATATACTCTTTGTTTACTAAGTGAAATGCTCTTTCAATCATTTTATAATATCCCTTTTTTTTGCTGTAAAGTCTGTGCTATGTGATATGAACATAATCATATCAACGTTTTGAAACCATGTGTTATCTGGTCTATAGGACTTTGATTATTACATTTTCCAATAGTTTTTGGTCTCCTGTAGAGCTAAAGACCCACTTCTATACGGTTTACTTGCTGTTTATATTGTTTTACATCCTACATTATTATTCTTATTTCTAATATTGCATTGTTCTCTTTTTAAAAAAAGTTTTCAATATTCTGCCAAGAAATTTGACCTTCCTATTTATTACAAGAGTGTTCATCTTTACCTCATGGAACATAATTTTTATGGATCTGATAAAGTCTTTGGCTAATAATTTCAATATCTGGGTCATTTCTGAGTTGGCTTAGCATCTGTTAATTATCTTTCTTCTTGAAAATTTGCCATATTTCTTTTCCTCTGTATGTTGACCAAGTTTAAACTACTCTCTAGCTATGCATAATTTTCAGTCTGAGGCATTTTCACAGTTTTAAAGGCCTTTATGGAATGCTGGTTTTGTTTTTCTTTTCAGGCCATAAAATTATTTAGGTTTAGTCTGTAATTTCTTCCTTGTTTTTTTTTTGTTATTCCTATATCATTCAATATTAGTTCAATTTTACAAAACTCCTAGCTGCTTTGGGTCTTTCTAATGTATCTACAGTCAGGCATAAAAACCTTTAGCCTAGTTATCTTCATGACAATGTCTACTAGAGGACAACTTTCCCACTTTGTCGCTGGTATTAACTTTGCGATCACTGGCTCCCAAGGCTGCCTTTTTCCTAGTGCTCTGCCTGAGATATCTGTATCTTCCTCACATAGGCTGGGAAGAGAGGAAATAATAGAGATTTCTCACTTACTTTCTTGGACTTTTACAGATTTCCTTTTTAGTATCCCTGTAAATAAATGTTCCCATCAGGGTTTTACGTGCATGTGCACAACTGATGTCAGGGCAAGTGTGACTCTATCTCTGAAACTATCTGAATCTACCCTCATTTATAGGCCAGGGAAAACAACAGAGAGAAAAGACAAGACAAGCTAGCAGATCCCTCATATACTCTTGACATGAGGAGGCTCTTTTCCAAGCCAGAACTAGAGTGACACCATTCTATTATAAGCACATCAGTACTGCCAAACAACTACTACTATTACTGCTACTAGAAAAAGGAAGGAAGAGGAGGGAGATAAAGAGCAACAGAAGGAGAAAGAGGAGAAAACAGAATGAAGAGAAAGAATAGGAAGAAAATGAAGAAGAGAAGGAAATGGATTAAGAGAAGAAACCTGGTTCTTAACGTGCATTCATTCAAGCTTGCCTCCTATTTTCATTCTGCCTATTCGTTTTTTGGAATCCTATGGGAATAGCTTTTGTTATTTTGTCCAAAAATTTTTAGATCCACAAATGGGAAGGACAAGATGTCCTGGAAATCTATCTTGACTGCCACCAGAAAGTCTCTCTCTCTCTGTCTTTGTCTCTGTCTCTCTTTCTTTCCTTCTCTCACTCTCTCCTCTCACTGTCTTCTCTCTCCTCTATTTTTCTCTATCTGACACACACATGTATAAACACACCACATAATTTGGAACTTATATCAGTAAACACTGATCTTTGTGTGGTTTATATCTTGCCTTCTACTTGGACATTCATATTGTACAATTTTTTTAACTACTAAACACTGTGAAGAATATAGTTGTCTACATACTTTTAACAGACAACATCCATGTAAGTCAACTTTCTGGTTATTTCCATAAGTTTAGTGTGTGATTTTTGGTAACATTATTTGAAATGTTGAAAATACAACTGAAATGCTTATTACCACTTTGCAATGTCCACTGGAATTTTGCTTACTTTTTTAGTTATAGAAAGTAGAAGAAAAAACAACAATAACTAAAATAACAATTTGATTTCCTAAGAGGGAAAATAGTAGGAAGAGAGGAGTTTGTTTTGGTAAAGGAATGGGCCCATTTAACTCATGATCAGAGTATTAAAATGTATGAAGATCATATACATTTAAAATTGACCAAGGCTCTTCAACATACCACATCTGTTTATAAGAATCTCAAAACATCTGGAGCTGGGAATATGGTTCATGTGGTAGCGTGCTAGCCTTGAGCAAAAAGAAGCTCAAGAGCAGTGCCCAGGCCCTGAGTTCAAGCCCCAGGACAGGCAAAAAAAAATCTCAAAACATCATCATCAACAACAGCAACAAAATGACCAACAATAAATATTCAGAACATCTCATAGAAGAAAAACATAAAACACTTGAAAGTTTTCTTGGGAAATAGAAAAAAACATTATCAAGGAATCTCTCTGTCTAGGGAAAGTTAACAGTCATTATACTTGTGGGATGAGATTTCAAAACGATTTTTGCTATTGGGTACAGTTAGATTTTCCAGTTCTTTCCAGTGAGAACAGCATTGGTTGCTGGGATCAACTCTGGCCCGTCAGGGTAATAAGACAAATGGGAGGAAAGCAGAGTGAATTTGAATCACAGGTGGAAAATAACACGGGACTCTGGCCGACACTGTGGTGGGATGTGGGTTGCGGAGAGCTGGATTCGCCCATTAAAAGTTACAGTTTAGATGATCTCACCCCATTACAGTAATGGTACAGATTATTAGATGGATGATTTCCTTTTTATTGCTGAGCTGGTCTCACCTGATCCCGGGGATTATTCTTTTTATTGTATTTATATTTCTGAAGATTCAGAAGGAAGACGAAATAACTGGCTCTGAGGATAACTGACCTAATCTTGGGTTATATTCATACATAGCTTTACCTGGAATTCCACTGAGCAATGTGCCAAAGTATGACTTATATGCGGGAAAGAGAACAATTGAACAAACGTGGCAATGTAGCCTGAGGCTTAAATTAAATCTGGACAGAGTCAAGATTGACGGAGGCAGTTGGAGCTGCGTGGAGTGTCTGTCTGCAGTGGGTCAGGAGAGCTGGGAATTAGAAAATTCTAAATGATGTGTGAAGGGCGAGCAGAGGAAGCCCAAGCCAGAAAAATAAAATTTCTACCTCAGTTTGGCGTGGAAACATTAGCGAGCTGGCTTTAGGCTTGTCCAATTCAGCAAATAAAAATACAAGATAGGAGCCGGGTGCTGGTGGCTCACGCCTGTAATCCTAGGTACTCAGAAGGCTTTAGAGCTGAGGATTGTGGTTTGAAGCTATCCCAGGCAGGGAAGTCTGTGAGATTCTTATCTCTCACAAACTACTCAAAAAAGAAGTGGCTCTGTGGTTCAAGTGGTAGAGCACTCGCCTTGAGCATAAGCTCAGGCCCAGAGTTCAAGTCCATGACTGGCAAAAAAAAAAAAAAAAAAGAATATCAAGATAGGCTTTGATGGAAAGTGACAAAGCATCCAACGATGTTTTAATATAAATATGTCTCAATGAAACAAACATATGTGAATAGAGTATTTGTTATGTATCCAACCTTCAAAGTTCATTTTGAGTATTATATATGATATCCATACTCACACCCAAATCTGACTTCTCTATGAATTAATGAATTTGTGGTGCATAATCTGAGATGGGCTAGCAGACCCATAATCCCTGATCATTTTCAGATTTTCACGGAAGGATTCAGTAAAATTGCAAAATTTGAATTTCTCTTAGAAATTCTCTCAGTTAGCATGACTTAACTTTGTCTCTAAAAAATTATTCTGTCTGTCTGTCTGTCTGTCTGTCTTTCTCTCTTTGTGTTTGTACTTCAGCTCAAACTAAGGTCTTCAACTTTCACTAGGCATTTTTTTCCCTTCAAGGTTGTAGCTCTACCACTGTAGACAAATTCACTTCTGGCTTTTGTTGGTTAATTGGACAGAAGAGTTTCAAGAGCTTTTCTGCCTGGGATGACCTGGAATCATGAGCCTCAGATCTCAAACTTTTGAGTGGCTAAGATTTCAGACATGAGCCCTCAGTATCTGGCTAAAACTATTCTTAAAAAATAATGACATGCCCACTGATCTGAGTTTTCTCCCTTTGTGTATCTCATCAATGTACTAAGTTGTATAATAGAACAGGAGTTGAATGTTAATGAATATACAAACAGAAATGTCCTCTGTATTATACATAGATATATACATAAACATGCAAAGGAAACAAGAGGTATTTTTTTCCCTCTATGTTGCCTCTTTGTTTTCTTTTCCTTTTGTCTTGTTTTTTTTTTTTAATCTGACTTTGGGAGAATAATTGGGGGCACAGAAGTGGTAGGAGGAAGGGGTTACAAATACAGCAGCGATACTTACTAGACACTATGATGAAAATGAACTATGCAACTTCTAAATGGAAATGGGAGGGAAAACTGGGAGAGAACAAGGGAAGGGGTGACCCATGCAATAACAATAAAGAATTTTTTTAAAAAGAAATGTCTTATATACAATACACATGGACATAGTGAGATAGATAGATATGTATATAAACACACACGTATCTACACTTATGCACATATACATATACATGTATAGTTACATTATGTATACATATTACATATATACATCTAATCATATTTACATATATCCATGAATACTTATGTTTATATATTTTGTATAGTTAATATACTTATACATACATGCATATATATGTATTTATATGTACAGTTATACATATAGTTACATAAATATTATCATATATGATATATACTTTCAAGATTATTAGATAATTGAGTGTGCTTAAAACTATTTCTCTTTGATCTGTCTGTTAAGTTGATCCCACTGAATAAGGTGCCAGATAATCTCCATAGTTCTTTATACTATTTTCTGTACTCAGTGCTGATGTTACTTTGATTCTCTTATGCATAGGCATTCATGGCTCTACAGTCATGTATGAAATAACTTTGTTCCACTTCATGATGAGACAACCTCCAGTCTTCACTAATGAGCTTTGACAAGTTCATGTAAGTGATAATATAGAGCTTCAGAGTGACTGAATTCTTGGATGAAAGAAATTATAATGACTAATCAAAAAAAATTATGCCTATGGAATAAGCCAGACCAGTAGTAGACAGGAGACACTGTTAAAGCTGTGGCTTCTAAACCTCCATTGCCAGGAAGGGCTTACTCCAGATTTGTATACTTTACCTTCTAGTCTCTGAATGCAGTGAATGGCACAGAAAGGTGAAACTATCCAGCATTCCTAGGATATTACATAGAATGGCCTCTGCCACCCACTCTAACTGCTCCATTGAAAGGACATGAATTCTCCCTGGTAGCTCAGTCTCTGCTTATTGATGATGATATTACTTATCAGCTTTGGCTGTAATAAGCTCCTTTATTGACTTTTCTGCCTTGTCATTTCTTCCGCCAGCATCTTGTCACAGGAGCCAAAGCTGTGGCTCACTTTGCCTTTGCTTTATTGGCTTATTGATAGTTGTATCCATCTTCCTCAAGGCGGTGACAGCCTGGCGTTTGACTCCTCTGCCTCCCTGAGGTTTTATAGCTTACAGGCTGGCTGCCTGAAGTTCCTGGGATAGGATGTAAGCCACTCCTTTCTAAGACATAGAGGGATGCTGCAAATTCATTATTACTTAAATAGGAGCGCTTGTCTGCAAATATTAAGAAGCAAGAGGGAATTAATATTTGATCTAGCAGTGGTGACAAAGTGCTCCAGACTATTTTTCCAGGTGCTCGCTGAGAGAGCACTCTTATTGTTGAAGTGACAGAGCCAGGTTTATCCCCAGGCATCTCAACAGAGCCAAGTCACCACGGGGGTGTGAACTAATTCCTTTTCACTTTGTCCAACAGCAAAACCCTGTCAGAGTTCTGATAACAAGGTTCTTTGGTACTGCAGACAGAAAGAAACAAAACAAAGCAAAACACTGATTCCATGTAAAACTCATTGAGTTTTCAAGACAGACTAGTAATAACTTGATTTTTTTTTCAAATCTAGAGTAAATGTTTATTGCGGTGGCATCTGGGAGAATCATTTGACTTGTAACATGAATATGTTTGATTTGGAACTGTCCTCCCAAAAATGATGCAGCGTGATGTAATGGGAGGTTTTATGGGAGAAGCAAACATGGATTATGTAATGAGAAGGCATTCAGGAGCCATGCTGTTAGACATGATTAAGTATACATTCTTATCCCATCTTTGCTAGACCTTTGCACCAGCATCATCTGGGCAACATCTGTAGTAATAAATTAAAGAGCTATACCTAAAGCAACCTGAAGCCTAGTTAAAAAAAAACCTACTTCTATGACTTAAATTGCTCACTCTAGGAATTTTTAGTGTTCAGTAGACAAGCATCACATCCAATTCTTCAACCATATTCTTTCTTTCTGAAGAACTAAAATGCCTCCTAGGAAGGCAGGGAGATGTTGAAAAGATGAGAAAAAAGCTTTTACTGAAGCTACTATGACTATTATATGATGATAACCTTTTAATTCTCATGTAAACCTAAAATTTCCATAAACTCCCAGATTGCTTTTTAGCATCAGATCAAGAAGCTGAAGTTGTCGTAAAGAAGTGGCTTGAGTTGATGTAGACAGAAAATAAGCTAAACTCGCACTGAATATTCTCTCCCTACAAAACTCAGTCTTGTGGGTGCTGCCTGTCTTTTTCTTTTTCTGCATGTAAATTTTTTATGTTGATTCTCTGTGTTGGAAAAAAACAAACTTGAGATAGCTTAGGCAGACTGCGTAATGTCTGGGAAGAACAATAATTAAAAACTTTAAACTCCTTTCCTACTTCAGAATTTGGAAACAGTACAAATAAAATGTAATTAAGGGAAACTCCTAAAATATGAGTAGAGAAATTTTTGTTTTTGAAAGCAAAAACATGGCACTATGAAGTTAGTTTCAACCCACTGCTCATGGGTTTATTAAAACGAAAACATCCCATACTCAACTCATCCTTTGTGGGTCTTTCTATCATAGATTTATTTGTTGTTGCTATTTTTTTCTTATTATTAAGTTTAATATTCTGTGTTCAAGCGTCCCTATTTATAAAGCAAACAGTTATGATTTATTTGACATTTTGTTTTTGTATTTTCCAGTAAGTGGAAAATGGGAAGTTTTTTAATAGTTTAATGTGCAGAACTAAACAATGCAATGCTTTATGTGAGTGTCATAATGTCCACACAACCAGGAACTCATCATTATGTATTCCACAGTCACTTAAAGGCAAGAAGAGGAAGTTCAGAAAACAAATAGAAGTGAGTGATAGGGCCTCCACAAAGCACTGATAAACTATAAGGGAGAGAACCACTGTGCCACAAAGTGGTTAACAAAGGACACAGAAAAGGAAAGCAGGAGGCCATGGATAGAGTAAGCTGTGTGCTGATACCTACAATTAGTACAACCTTTTAGACATATAACTTCACATAGTGACCTCATTTCTGGAGTCTACTGGTTTTGTATTTTAAGAGCACTGAATAAGAGCAGAGTACTCTATTTCAGCTATAAGCAAACTCCTCTGATGAAATCTCAGCTCCTAAAGCAATGGAAGAAAAGTATTCTGAAAGATGATTAGTCCTTGAATGAAATTGGTATGCTTATTAAAAAGACCCCAGGGTGTTTATCTCCCCTCCACCCATGTGAGAAGCACCATCCATCAGAAAGATCCTCATAAGATATTGGATCTGATGGCATGTTGACCTTGGCCATACTAGCTTTAAGAACTGTGTGAATAAATTTCATTCCCTAATCTGTGGTATTTTGTTTTAGAGGCTAAACTTGCTTTGTGGGGCTACAACAATGAAGTTTTCCAAGCTAGTGTTCTAAAATAATTTAAAATAGTTCTCTTACCATTCTGGAAGGCAGGCATCCAAAATCAGTTTGTCTGAAGGAGACTCTGGTGGAACCTCCTTAACTCTCCTTAGCATCCAGAAATCCTTTTTCATTCCCTAGCTAACATCTGCATCCATCCCATTTTGTTCTTTCATCCTCCCATTGCTGTCTTTGCATTGTCTCTACTATGTATGCATTTGTTTCTGTGCCCAAATTCTTACCTGATGTAAGAATATCAATTATATTGGATTAGGGTTTACCTCATTGAGCATGTTTTAAATTGGCTATTTCTATAACAATCTAATTAGAGAAAAAGAAATGAGTTTATTGAAGCATTATTTACCATAGCTAAGATATGGAACCAACCCAGATGCCCTTCAGTAGATGAATGGATCAAGAAAATGTGGTATATATACACAATGGAATTCTATGCCTCCATCAGAAAGAATGACATTGCCCCATTTGTTAGGAAATGGAAAGACTTGGAAAAAATTATATTCAGGGAAGTAAGCCAGGCCCAAAGAAACATAGCTCCCATGGTTTCCCTTATTTGCAATAACTAGTATATGTCTGAGACAAGCAGAAAAGGTGAGATAAGTTGATGTTAGGCAAAATGAACCCCAAGATAAGGACTCAAATGTTTTTTCTTTCTTGCTATTGTTTCTAACATATTTATAAGATGATTTCTTTATTGCTTTATCTGTCCCTCCCCCACTGTATAACCCCTGTTTTCACTGTATTTCATGTTGGTATAATTTGTGGAGGGGAAGGGAAAAAACAAATCATTTAAATAGGGATACAGGTGGACCCATTGCAACAATGAGATGTACAAGTCGTTATGTCGAAAAACGGACTTTACAACTTTGGCTCTGGGGTGGGGGTTGAGGAGACCGGAGGGGAGAAGATGGGAAGGGATGGGTAGGGGAAACAAAGAGGAGGCAACAATGCTTGATAAGAAATGTACTCATTACCTTGCTCATTTAATTGTAACCCCTCTGTATGGTATTTTCACAATTAAAAAAAGAAGAAACACTCGAGATTAGGACTCATTGTATTTTTTATTACACGCTCATAATTCAACTCATAAAACAAATAAGTTGTGAAAATATACTTGTTAGCCATAATAAGAGTGCTTAAGTTGTGCTGTCGAAGGAGAAGCTGGGAAAGTATATGGCACTTCCAAACTTATGACAGCTATCATCACTGGGGATCAGAACAAGCCTATTTTTTCCTTATTTCCATGAATTCAACAAATTTGCCATTCATTTCATCCTGGTATACCAGAGGTTTAGGGATGGACAGTGGGTGACACTTTAGGAAACCACTGGTCTCTAACACTCGATTGTTTCTCAGTTCAGGTAAGGTAACATGATGCTCATTCACACTGTTGAGGAATAATCAGCCCCTGAAGGGAGATGGTGTCTGGATCATTTAACTGGAAGAAATAATGGGAAAAGAACTTAGTCTGCTTAATCTGAACCATAGCAAAAGGGACTAAGT
Source organism: Dipodomys spectabilis (assembly GCF_019054845.1). Taxonomy (NCBI): domain Eukaryota; kingdom Metazoa; phylum Chordata; class Mammalia; order Rodentia; family Heteromyidae; genus Dipodomys; species Dipodomys spectabilis. The sequence goes on along the minus strand of NW_024870834.1, from coordinate 13,110,351 downwards.
TTGACCTCTAAAAAAATGAAAGAATCGTTCTGCCCCATTGCATTTTAAACTATAGGCATGATGGACATTTGTAGGGCAAAGGCAATAGAGAACCTTCTTTCACACAGGGTCAGTACAGACAGGGACAAAATTAAAACTAAGTTAGAGGCATCCCATTTCCAGCAGTACATTCTCATTTACTAAAGCTGAGTAAAGTGGAAAAGTAATTGCTATAACTGAGAGCATTCATATTATTGAACTCTAATTTTACTTGGAAAATGGCATCATTGAGGGGTTATGTATTCATTCCTTTTGCTTCCTTTTGACTGTAAGAGACAGTATGTCTACCCAGTGTATAAAATATTATTTGCTGTAAATGAATTCAACAAGTATTAATTCAACTTGGGTTCAACTTGGTGCTTTTGGCATTGGATTATCAAAAACTGAAAGCTCAGTGATTAAGAATGGTTTGCATTATGTTTACTATTTGTATTACATATTAAGTAGTTCATCACTAATAACATAGAGACTATTTTAAAGGCAAGAAGAAATAATTTAGGCCAAATGCTGCATTCATTAAATTAAAGAAAGATCATGACCAGAGCATATGCCTGCTGTTAAGTGGAACTCTTTAAATAAAATTCAGCCACTCTATGGAAAGTTTGAGATGTGACAATAAAGCAAAAATTGTTCTCCAGGTATTTCTTCCCCTTCAAATTGCCTGTCAATTTTTAAATATTTCCAAACCATGAGAGGTATTAAATTTGATTTTAAAGAGCTATTTTTCAGATGCTAGTGGAAAAAAAGATCACTTAATAAAATAATACCACTCTTATGTAATAAACAAAATTTACATTGTAAAATGAATAGAAACCCAAGGAATTAAGTATTATAATAAGTCAGAATGTATTAATGGAAAAAATTCCCTAAACTATGATCAGGTCATTATTTTCCAAAAGCTATTATGGTTACAAGAACAAACAAACTGAAACTTAGTGGCTTAAGAGAAGGAAAGGTAGATAAGTGATAGATAGACAGATGGATAAAGATAGATAATTGATAGATGGGTAAATAAATAGATGGATGAATGGATAGACCTATATAAATAGGGTTAAAGAAAGATAGAAATCACAACACTATTTTCTTTCATAATTCTCTCTTATGACCAGGTTCAGCTGCGGAGTATTTTTTTTTTTTTTTTTTGTCGGTAGTGGGGCTCTGTCCCTGAGCTCTTCAGCTAAATGTTAGTGCTCTACCCCTAGAGCCACAGCAACACTTCCAGTTTTCTGGTGGTTAATTGGAGGTAAGAGTCTCCTGGACCTTCCAGCCAAGGCTGGCTTTGAACCATAATCCTCAGATCTCAATCTCCTGAATAGCTAGGATTACAGGTGTGAATCACAGGCTACTGGCCGGGGAGTTCTTTTTGCATGCAGTTATTAGAATGTTTTGTGTCCCATTGTTACAGTTGATTCATTTGTGGAAATGGCTGGGAGGGTGCACTTTTCTCTTAGTAGAGTGTTAAGATTCCTTTATCTCCAATGAGACTGTCCATTAAGCCCGTATCTCCTGTTGGTCTCTTGTCAGTATAACTAGATAACATCACTAACTTGGGGTTCCCAAAAGCTCAGAAGCAGAAGTTGTCAGATATTTTAGGGATTAGATATGGAACTGGAATTTGTATTTCACGTTATCAGCAAACTAGATAGTGGCTCGGACAAGATTCAGTGTGAAGGAGGACAAAAGAGTGTGAACACAGAGAGGCAGGGTGGATGGACTATTTTATCTACAGAGTATTATTATAGACCTAGCACTCACAAACAAGTGTTTCAAATGTGAGCCTGTATACTTTTTGAAACACAGAGATCTAATGAAATTAGGGATAGAATAGTAGGAAAGTTCAGAGAAATGGAACTTGATAGGAAGTAGAATTACACATTAAAAACAGAAACTAAGGGGTCTGTACATGAAGGTAAGCCCAGAAAAAGTGTGTGTTGACTGTGTGTTGACTTTTAAGAATGATTCCATGTGTGTGTACACGCACACATACACTATTTTAGATATAATAATAAGCCCATATAATCATAGATGGAATGTTCAGATGTAATCATAAGCCACATAAACTATATGAAATAATTTGAGAACATCATTGTCACATGTTTCTTAAAATCTGGCAAATAGTAGAGTAAAATGTATGATCATCTTATTTGTTTTGTTCTTGGTAGGTTATTCTGCTTAGAATTTCTACCTGTCATAGGCTAAATTGTAACCATTTGTTTCCTAAAATTCACATATTCTACATGAACTATAAAATTAATTTACAGAACTGAGAGAACTGTCCATAATTGTTTTTTCACTTCTGGTAACTCAGGGGATTCAACATTGTAACTTGTTGTTTTGCACGTTAGGATTTCTTCCTTTCTTTACTGTCATCATTCCATTTTTCGCACACAGAAAGGATAAATCAAATCTTGTATATCTTAGATCTAAAGAATTTTATTTTGCTTTCTATTCTGGACTCATTTGCATTTATTTCTTGATTTCCTTTTTCAATAGTTTGCTATTATCTTTGCAATGCTTTGCTCATTTATGTATATTCTTTCAAGCTTACTAATATGTAGATTCAAGAATATTTTTCTTTTAGCCATGTTTGTTCTATTCATTCATTCTTATTTATATTGTCTCTATTATTGCCATCTTATCCATATTAAATCTTATTAGTTGAGTTTTATAACACTTCAGATTTTTATTTTTATCTTTTCATTCTGTCTAGAATTTCTAGTTCTATTGTATTATTGCTAGATACTTCTGGCCATTGAATTACTCCATTTGGGGAATTTTTCAAATAGTTACTTCTTAACATAGTTGTTATTTTTTTCAGGCCTTCTGCTCAAAGAAAAAAATGTTCAGTAATTAAACATTCCAATTAATATGCAGATCTGACTGCCTAAGAAAGAGAAACCTTTGATTGAAATGTGATTAAAACATTTCTCAGTAAAATTCCACTCACTGCTTCTGTGAAACTATCTGTGCCTAAGAGAGTGGGGACATGGTTTGGCTCTCACTAAGCAGTTACAAGATATCATTTGAAGATCTAATTCACAAGCACACAAAGACTTTGCAAGACAAGGAAGTCATCATTCATCTTGAGATGTGGCTTGACTTTGATTCCAGATTTGTGTTGTTTTTTTCACCCATTCATGAAAGAGCATTTCATTTCTCAGACAAGATACAGCCCAGTAGAGCTTGATTTCCCAGGAGCCAAAAGTATTTATGGTCTCTTTGTCATTCTGTCAATTCTACTTCTTTATGTATTTTAGTTTGAAGAGAATGACAGAAATAAGCAGGGACCATATGATGAAACCTAAAAGTGTAACACCTTTAGCTCTCATCCACTATAATGTAGGTCTCAAACTATGATGCACATAGTTGGAAAGGGTCCAACTAAAATTCAAAATGTTCTCTTTATATAAAATGTGTAAACACAACCATTTCATAAACACAATCACTCAGCACATAATACAGACGCCATTGTATTAAAAGTGGAGAAGACCTTAGGGTTAATGTTATTATAGAGAAATAAGGTGTACTTCAAACTCTGGTTCACTGACATTCTCATTAGTTAAACCCTTCTTGTCTTCATGGTAAATTGAATCTACTCTCTATGTACTGTGTACCGCTAAAGTCATTCTAGTAAAGAGAGGTTTTTTTTTAAAGATCAATAATATTTAATGTGCAAAAAAGTCCAGAGTGAAGATTTTGTTTTCCAAATTCAAGGCAAATTTTAATTTGAACTTATCCTTCGACTTCACATTCTGGCTAAAAGGAATCTCACTCTTCCTGGGTCCTTGGGGGCCCTCAGTCACTGCTCCTACACACTTGCACACACACACACACACACACACACACACACACACACACACACACATACTATATATATATATATATATATATATATGTACATATATATATATATACATAACACATATACAATACACACACACATATATACACAATACAAGCACACATACACACTCACAATGTCCATAAAGCATGTATATTTGACCCTTAGTGCCAAAGAAGATGCATAATCGGCTCCAAACATAAAGCTTCTATAACTTATGTAAATATAATAAACATTTATCGAGGAAAGTTTTATCTTAGTTTTAAAATTTCTCATGTGAGATTTTATTATGCTCATCATTCACATATTGTAATGAAGCAAGATGATTTCTCTCAGAAATTATTCCCAGTGAGAACACAATTATTAAATACCATCATTGCTGATAATAATTAAACTTTTATTATCTCAGCTTCAACCCTGTCAAATTCAGGCTCTCCAGAGGGATGACTATGTGAGATGTATTAAAAAAAAGTATACTGAAGTTAAGACTAACAGAACAGCGGAGCAGGAATATAGCTGGAAAGTGCAAGAATTGTTCAAAAGTCCTCTTTGGAGCTTCTGAGATGTTTTTATTTATAACAGTTCTGATACCCGGCACTGGTAGCTCATGCCTATAATCCTAGCTATTAAGGGGGCTTAGATTTTAGGATTGCAGTTCAAAGATAGGTTGGGTATTGAAAGAATCTATGTGAGTCTTATCTCCAATTAACCACCAAAAAAGCTTCATGTAGAGCTGTGGTTCAAGTGATAAGAGTAACAGCCTTTAACAGTAAGGGACAAGGGACATCACCCAAGCTCTGATTTTAAGCCCCAGTACCAGCTTAAAATGATCCACAAATGTGTGAGTCTTTTCTTTACACAAACTGATTCCAAAACATTCTGGATTCCAACTGAGTGTCTAACATTAAATTTTATTCCAACACTAACTCTCCAGAGCCCAAGAATCAGACTGTACAGCTAAAAAACTCAGCCCTACAACAAAAAGTTCTATTCTTCAGATATCAATGGCAATTTGGGCCTTTTGTACTCCTGATTCACTAGTAATAAATTCTAGGATCCAATCTCAGGTTTGATCCTTTGTATGACAAGCTCACAGAACCCAGGAAAATACTCTGCCAACAAAAGGAAGCTACTTTGTTATGAGGGATGGTGTGTGAACAGTCAAATAAAAGACACATACATAACATAAGGTATGGGAGATAGAGCAGAGGAGGCTTTTATGCTCTCTCCAGGCATGACTCACTCCCCAAACTGCTTATGTATATAGAAATGTCGGAGCTCTAAGAACTCTGCTTTCTATGATATTTAAGGAAGTTCACTTTCATAGATGTGATGGGTTTAACCATTTTTCTTATTTTTATTGTGAAAATACTGTACAGAGGGTTACAATTACATGGGCAAGATAGTGAGTACATTTCTTATCATTTTTATTGGTGATCACCTCCATCTTTATCCTCTAGCTAACTCCGCTCCACTTCAATCATGAGAATTATGTTTCCAACCCTCTCATCATGCGACTGGTTTCAATAGTAATCAACTATTACCCTGAAGCCATTCAGGGGCCCAGCAAGAATAATCATACCAGCATGAACTCAGGTACAATCAGACTTTCATACCTACAATTCAGGTAATTCATTAAGTTGTTCTAAAGTTCTTATTTTAGGATGGACATCAAATACATATTTCTTATATGACAATATCATGCAGCATGATCCGCTTTTAGTCTTGCTTTGTTTAAACAAAGATTGAGAAAAGTGTTCCATTCCCAGTAAGGCCTAAAGTATTGAGGAATTAAAAGTTAGACATGCCAAAAAGAAAACAACATACGAGGGGTTATGAAGGGGGTATGAATTTTTAAAACCTCATCTTATTGTTGGCCATCTCTCTTTAAAATAAGTAGGGCTCAAAATAAATGCTTCTTCAAAAATCTATTCATCTAATATACTGAGTTTCGAAAGTAATATCCAAATCCATGACTATCTCCTCCAAGAATCATGCATGATTTCATTTTGTTTTGTTTGTTCAAAATACATTGTGCTATTTTTATTAGTCAAAGAAGAAAAAAATATGTGAAGGAAATAAATGAGCAAGAGTTACTTTATGTGCTGTTGGCAAATATTTGGATGCCTTTAGTTTTTAACTCAGCTGCTTGAACCACACAATAATTAGCCTGGTTGCTTTGAGGAAAATCTTCAGCAAGGCTGCTGGATGAACTAATATTGCCGTGCTTAGTGCTGGTAATCAGATTTGTAAAGTCTACAAAGATTAAACCAGGTAAGCCAGGAAAAAAGCAAAGTATAGCTTTGCACACTGGAAAATTATAAATCAAAATTTCCCACTTGTACTGACCAGTGGAATGTCAGTCTCCTGTACAAGATGTAGAGTCTTGAACACATAGGAATCTATGTGAACGCACCAAGTAAGAGAGACCAGAATCTAATATTCACAAATTTTGAAAGTATAGAATTTGGTCCTGACCTGTTTACTTTGGGGTATTGTTCCTTGTCTTCATTCTTTTCCTCCTTAATTTGACACTTGTAGTTCTTGTTTTCTAACTCTTCATCAAATTTGAGAAATGAATAGCTCAAATATGGACCAGACACAGTCCTTTGGTAGGGTTTGGCATGATGAACACGCAGGCAGCTCAAGAGTAAGAAATGGACATATTTCATGACCTCAACTTTCAACTTTTTTATCACCAGTTTATGTGATTAAAAAAGAAGTAAAGCAGAGGGGTATAGATCGTTTAAAAGCTACACCTAGGTTGTATTAGTTGAGATGAGGGTCAGGATGTTCTTAAACCAAGAATCTCACAATCTCTGATTTCTAAGTAGCTATAGCTTCTTGTAAAGGGAGAAGTTAGGGTACTAAAGGATGTAGATGAAAGAAGTGGTCCAAGTAGAAGGGCGGGGAAAAAAAAGAAAAATGTGTTAAAAACTCATACCAGTGGTTTATACCTATAATCCTTGCCAGTTAGGAGGCTGAGATCTAAGGATCTCAGTTGAAAGCCAGCCTGGACAGGAAAGTTTGTGAGACATTGTAAATTAGCTACCTAGAAGCTGGAAGTAGATTTGTGATTCAAGTGCTAGCCTTGAGCAAAATAACTCAGGGATGGCACCCAGGCCCAGAATTCAAGTTCTAGGACCAGAACAATGAACAAACAAAAATGATGTATTAAAGTTAATGATTCTGGGCTGTAAAATGTATAGTAACCAGGGAAACAGTAGTTAATAAAAGAGGAATAGTTACTTCATTAAAATATCTTAAAGCTAAGGAGAAGATTGAGGTTTTATTTGGGGCAGGAATGCTTTGGCAAAGCTGGGGTTTCCCATCTGCATTTTTTCACATCGAGTTTTTGATTTTTTGAAATTTCCTATGGTAAAGTTTTATTTGGAATATACCAGCGAGATTATATGTTGGTTCTATTCTCTAAATGACAATTGTTTTCTATTTTGTAGACCTTCTTAGAGGTTTCTTCTCCCAATGGCACATAGTTACCTTACTTTGGTGAAATTTGGTGATCACCAAGGAGAAAACAGAACTCAGGGTGAAGCTGCTGAACTTACTTCACCATGGCCTTTATATGGTAACGCAATAACTGCTATCTTGAAACTCCTTTGAAATATCCGGATACGCAGAAGGAATAGTAAAATGTCTGCTGATAGGCATTCCTTGCTGTTTCTGAACTGTCAACAAAGTAAAAATGATTTACAATAGAGGAAGAAGGATACCATAAAGTTACTGATGCCTACATTTGAGGAACCTGCTCTGCTTGTCCCTTCTTAGGCTATATGTCAAATTTTGAATTGTTACTATTTCATTTTTCCTAAAATATAAGTTGCAAAAACAGGACACTCAATGAAGCCTGTAACTTCAAATGAACAAGGAAGACTTTTAGTCAAAATGTTTCTCATGAAATATTTGCCAAGAAATACCTGAAAAACAAATGCATTGTTTCTCTGAAAACATTGAATGCCCCAAGGAATTAGCTGCAAATGAAATAAACCAATAATGTACTCTTCCAGTGAAAAGTACACACAATAAGGCAATAACTAAGATATACAGTGTGTAGGATATTGATTTCATTTTATTGATTGAAATAAATCACTAAGTGTTTTTCTGTAGAAAAAAAATTTAAGAAGGAAGAAGAGGAAAGGAGCAAGAGGAAGAGGAAGAGAAGGGGAAATATTAGGGAGCAATATGAAAAGAAAAGGTTTCAAAGCTCACAATTGTTTTCATAACAGTTTTCGAAATACAAAGAATAGATAAGGTAGTACAAAGGATTTCTTTCCATATAGCAATAGCTGAAAGTCAACTTGGCTTCCAAATAGCTCCACAAATCCCTTTCGAAACATCTAGATTTGCTGATGGATGTAGACTTTTTATGTAGATTTGTTTGGAACTGAATTCCCAAGGGCAAGCATGTTTAGAATCTAACAAACCTTACAAGGTCTCAAAGGTATCTCAGTGCCCAATGAGCCTCGTGAACTTTCAGAATTTACCACTACCTCGATTTGCTCCATTTTCCAGTTATTGGGCATCAATCTTGTTTATCTTTCTCAAAAAATACCAAATAACATGTTCCCACTACTTGTTAGAAAAGTCCAATTTTACCTTCCTTTCTTGGACATTCAGTTATTCATTTTACATTGAGTGGTCTTTCACTGGAGCTATGCTATGCCTAATTTTAAATCATACTGCATAGCCAAGTAAAGCCTTTATTATAATCTTATTGGGAATTTTTTGGTTTCATGATACATGTATCTGCAATTATTTGTATATGTAATTATCACATCTCACATTAAGGTTTGTAGGGAGGACTTCAACACTGATATATTGGGTGAATAGTGTTAGCCTGTTTTCCTTCTTTATCTGTAAATTCCCACTGTAGCAATGAGAAACATGGCCATGCAATTGACCATTCAGTTAAGTCTCTGTATACCTACACCCTCCCCCTCCCACAGTGCAGAATGGTTACCTCATGCCCTCCAGGACATATCTTGATCAGCGTAGAGTGATGATGTGTAGTAACATTTGTGTTTAGTCTTAAAGATTTGGCTAGTTGACAAAGTCATCTAAATCAGGCATCTCCTCCAACTCCCTTGAGTGAGGTTATACCATATATTCTCAATATAGTTAGACTCTTGCTGAGTCTGCATTCTTGCTGGGAATCCCATGATCTTATAAGTGATTTTCTTTTTATTGTAATATTAAGATTTGTGTTCCCAATGTCATTGTTGATAGATGTTAACAAAGGCACTCTGCTACATGCTGTGTCACACAGCATAGACTCACTATCCAGAGATCTTGTGCTTTATCTGTCTATATTCTGTGTTCTATTACAGGGATGTGCTACAGTCTCTTTTCCACTCACATATTGGAGGATAGCACCTTAGCTTCCAGTTGTTTCATAATTACACATAAATTTGAGCCCAGTTGTAGGTATAAATATTCAGCTTAATTGCATAAAATAGGGGCACAATGGTTGGATTATTTAGTAGATTATATTTGGTTATGCTGAGGAACTGTCAAAATAAGCCAGACAACGGAGGATATTGTAAGTTCCCATGTCAGAAAAAAATAAATAAATCAAAATAAATATCCAAAAGTTTTCTCTAATATGACTGCATGGTATTGAATTTCAACTGGCAAAGAACTCCTGCAGCTGATATCTTCTCCCAGTCTTTTAGATTTTAGCTCGAATAATAGCCTACAGCTCACTTTTGTTTAAATTTTCAACTCCATGATGATAAATTATATTGAACAGCTTTGGATTCGAAGTTCAATTAAATCCGTGAATGGTCAATTGTATGAGCCAAATTTCTCATTGCTGGAGCGGGAGTTTACTAATGACCTATTAGAAGTTTTAATGGATATTTTAAAGAGGAGATTTGAAAAAAGTTAGAAGCACACCAAAACAAAAGCTGATAGGAAATAACTGAAAAGGACGATAAGAAATTTCACTCTTCCCAAATCCGCTGTCACCTCTGCAGATAAAGTCACAGATCAATGGAAGCATTAACAGATTTTCACATTTAAAAAAAACACTGTGCTAAGGTAAGGTTTTCCTAGGTGGGGAACAAATGAAATATAATTCTATTTTTATAGGAATGACTAATCAACTGAAGTTGTTTGGGTAGGTCTAAGACGGTTGGCCAATTTTGTTTTGTTTTCTTTTTTTTCTTTTAAGTGGTAATGAAGCATTTTTTCTCAAGAAGACTCGCTTATTACAAATCTCTGCTGCAGTTCACCTTGTGGCAATATTTATATTTAGGAGGCATCAAGTATCAAGTAATGCAGTAAATCCCCTCTGTGTATTAATAAAACTAAAAAATGGAGACTCTGAAACATATGCTTGAGGGTTCTGCTCAGGCTTTGACAAAGAGCAGGGTAGCTAAGCATCTCATCTAATGTCCTTAGCCATGAGGAATGAAACACAGATGTGAAATCAGACAATTTGCTAAAATTTCTTAATTATTCTAGTATGTCCTCTATCTTACAGAGCTTATCCTAGGACAGGTCAAGAATGAAAAGCAAGACCTCTCTTACATAGTGAGTTTCACTCATTTTTTGAAGGACAAGAAATTCACCACAGCCAGTTCAATGGATCTAATAAAATTCTCTCTTCTGTAATTACAGAAATGTAGAATTTTAGATCTGTAGTAAACCTTACATTTCATCCTGTTTTTTCCCCATTTTATCAGAAAGGACCTTGGAGTGAACAACAATAACTGTTCTTAAGTGAACTGAAAAATTCTTGGGGGTTGAAATTATAATTTTTCTAGAACTAGTGTTATTTTTTCTACTACATTTTTTTAAATCAACGTTACCAACATTGTAGATTGATGATTGTTTCCTTTTTCTTCTGATTAACCTGACAATTTTTGTCAATGCCTCTGGCTGTGGCTTAGAAGATGTCCATATGTTAAAGACCTGTTCCCTAAAATTGCATTTGGGGGAGGTGGCAAGATCTTTACAGAGTGGGGAATTCATAGGGCATCTCTTCACAAGAGACATAGAACCCTTAATTGCTTTTTGTGTGTGTTATTATCTGGGCCTACAATGAGAGCAGCTTTCCTCTGCCATGAATTTTTGTCATCATGTCCTTCCAACTCTGGAAACCCTGGATATGAACCCAAATCAACCTTGTTTCCCTTAAAGTTAATTATCTCGGGTATTTTGTCACAGCAATGAAACGCTGACAAAAATAGTCTCAAACCACATTAGTGGTATGGTTGAAGCTAGGACTTTACCCGAATTTCACTTTGTATTGCATCAGAAAAGTAGAAACAAAGCCTGCTCTGTCTCTGATTGCCACCATAAACCCTTATAGTAATGATCACTTCATTTAAATATAAATTATTTTTTCTTCTAGAGGAAATCATGTAAATCTAACTGGCAGAGAGTATTTCTGTTTACTTCCCCAAGTGACATATGTAGCAATGCCACAGTAATTTGATCTTGATTACTATAATAACAAAAGCAAACTCTTGTGAGGGATTCTTTTGTATTTTTCTTTTAAAGATGAGGGGAGATCAGGGAAAAAGTGATAGCTAGCTTTATGCTTTTAATGCCTTTGGTTGCCTCCTTGTCTCACTACAAGACCAGAAAATGAGAGAGATAGCTGGCAATAATGCATCCAATTATTTTGTCATTAAGGTTTTATTGATGAAGTAAGGAGAGGGAAAACAGCTAAGAAACCAAAGCTCTACTTAATTTCAATTTTTAGCTTGCATAGCATTTGATAAATCTTCTAGGGAAATAAATACTAGCAAAAGATAGTAAGCTAGGGAATGTGTTAGAGTTTGTTTTGTTAATGAGGGTATATATTGGACTGTAATTAAAAGCTTTAATAATATAATTAATGAAACTGAATGTTTCTATTATGGGATGCTAATTTTTTAGTATCTATCTTAATAGTGATGACATCATTCTTCTGTAACTAGTGTGGGCTATATCTTCCACATTCAAATGCCATGGAAATAAGATCTACTGATCAAAATTAAATATTTTCCTCAAAATAACAGAAATCTTTATTAGTCCTAATTCAATGTCACTAGCCTTAAATTAGGAAAGAGGAAAAATCCTTCCTAGACAAAAAATAAATTCATGAAGGAAATACAAACAAGAAAAACCCCACAAAAGTGTAAAAGGGAGACCTCTTTAAAGCAAACAAAATCTGGACTGATGTGAGAGAAAAATATGTGATTAATTATGTCTAACCAAAAGAAATAGAGAAAAGGAAAGATATGAAACATAAGAAATCCTATCTCAAGTAATGACATGAAAACTAATAAATAGTTAATGCTGTGCTCCCATGCCTAGCTCCTACCACAGGTCAGCTCATTTGCACTTCAGCTTGAGTGTTAATTTGGTGTTCTAGATCCTCAGGGTACAGAGTTTTAATACAGAACATGAATCTTGGGAAACAGTCTCATTCCATACTTGATTGTACAGTTTCTAAGATCAGCTGTTATTTTAAAGCAAAAGATATGGCTGACACATTTCTCAGTCTGTGTATCTGAGTGACAGACTAATATAAGCTAATGGAAATAATCATTGTCCATTGGATATCTTTTAATGATAATGCAAATTAACAACTTACCCAAAATGTCGAATGTGTAAAATAATAAAAATTGTATTTCATATACAAACATTTACAGTTTCCCACATTGTCTTATGCAGCCTTTGCACAGCTGAGAAGTTCTGTCTCATGGCTCCCTTATGTTATTAGCTCTGTAGATGAAGCCAAGCAGGTCCATCTCTTGGCCATAGCAGAATTGAAGGAGTCTAAAAGAAACACTCTCCATGAAAGTATTTCTTTTAGTATCATGCTTTCTAACTTTCTTTGCCAGTAAAGTCATATGATTTGGCCCAGACTCAAAAGATAAAGAACTACTTTATCTGTGTAATGTGAGTCATTGCAAGTTTTTATGACAATGATCAGCTTTATAGGAAAAGATAAAGGATTAGAAGTCTTTCCCATAGCCTATCACGGGAAGAAGTCAGATGTACAACCCTTCATATTGAATGGAAAAATCCAAGAGTAACATTACAATAGGTCCACAATGCATTCTGTCATTTAGGCTAAGTATGTAATTACAATTGTTAGTTATGATCTTATAAAAGTAGTATCAACTGTAACTTAACAGTATCAAAAATTACTCTGACAGTTAAACAGATATACAGAGAAAGTGTAAGAAATTAACTTTATCTCTGAATTGTCTTATTCTCTTTACCTTCGTATTCTTAGCCCTCACTTCAGCATTATTTTGTCTACTTCCATAAGATATCTCTTAAAAATGAGACAGAGTATAAGCGAATAATTTTCAATTCAAGATCTTAGGATGGAAGTAAAAATTAGAATATAAAATTATTTATCTCCCATTTTTCCTGATAGTATAGTTGATAAATTAGAATAACTAATAACTTGTAAGTATTTGAATGTGACACACTTGGAATAAATCTCTTAATGATGAAATATTTAATATTTTATAGTTTATTGAGCAAGTTTGTACAAAATAAATTCATTTTTGAGTATTTCTGATACTGTGTCATAGATAGTATTTATCTTTAGGTAAAGATTTTCAAAATATCATCATCCAAAAATGTTGTGCATATTTAATTCCTTTTTATCAGCACAACTGTGTGGGTTTTTTCATACAAAGAATTTTTTTTAGCTTGAAGATGATACTTTCTCATTTGTTTTGTTTAATAACCTCTTCATATAAATGTGTTTCGGGAGTTTGTAGGTAACAGTTTAGTCAGTATGATTTAACTTTATGACAGAAATACTTTTGGCTTATATACATTCCCTGAGGATGAAACCAAGCCTGACTGAGAAGGGATATAGCATGTCATATGAAACCATTTATGTGTTGAAATATCAGAGCTATCAGATCTATTTCATTGACATTGATTTATAGGTACGATAAGGTGAATAAATTAATAGGTACAATAGACTCAATTTTAAAACAGAAATGTTTCCCAGCAACTATCACTGGCTCCTAGGTCACTGGAATTCCACCAGCATAATGGGAACTCATAAATAAAAACCAAGATCCGAAGTGATTCTCCATGCTTAAGAACACAGAAGTTTTGAAGTTATCATGATGTACATAAGTACTTCCAAATTGTGTGCCTATCAGATATAGACAGGAACTCTTGAACTACTGGTGAGAATAGTCCAAGGATTCTGTTCCAGGAATCAAGACAAGCATTTACTTTGCTTAGATAGTTAATGTCTCTTCTGACTTATGATTGCCTTACTATCTATGGAATACATTTATGTCTCTGTGGAAGCAATTATCCATAAAACATCAACATATGTTTATATAGTAGACAGCACTTTTATTGGTCCCTGCAGTGCATATTACAGTAGTGGAAGATAAAGTTTCAGTGTAATATGTTTTATCTATCATTCAAATCAAAGAATATACAGTGCTTTAAAATTTTAGAAATCACTTGACTATCAGATGGACATGTAGAGTATTAAATTGGACGCAATTTATTAAAAGTCTTAGCGTGTAAATATAGTCAATAGACTTGGTTTTAGCTTAAATATTTTATTTAATATCGTTCTCACCAATGGAATCAATTCAAGAGATTTGCAGATGACTCATGCTGAATATTTGTTTACCCAAATTTCCTGGTATTAACTTGAAATAACGTAATATTATTCACTTAATGGACAGATTGTTTTCTAGTCAGTGGCTTGCAATGCACAATTGTATTGCTAGCTACTCAGGAAGCTGAGATCTGAGGATCATGGATCAAAGCCAGCACAGGCAGAAAAGTCTGTGACATTCTTATGTTTGATTAACCACCAAAAAACCCAGGACTGAAGCTGTAGCTCAAGTGGTACGGTGATCTCTTTGGGTAAAAAAGTTCAAGGACAGTCCCAGGAACTGACACACACAATTGTAAGGAGTTACAATCTTATAGATTGCTGTGGATCTAAAAGAGAATAATACACTAAAATTTAGGATTAACTCAAAATAACTATCATCTCTAAATGAAAGATTTCTGCTTTCTTTCTTATAATTTGGAAATCTATGACTATTTAAAATGACATTTTAGTCATGGAAGGCAAAATAGGAAAGGTACTTGGGATACTTTTGTATTTTAATGTCATTGGCGCCTTCTAAAAATCTTTGATTGATATGAGCTTCAAGCTGTATCAATGTACTATGTGTCTCAGTCCCATCACGATTTTTTGGTACTTCCATCAATTTAATAAAGTTAGTCCTTTGTTTAGATGTTAGTCTCTCTAAGTGACAGAGAAGGAACGTTATTACTTGCCACTATAATATTCTAATTTACTCGAATTTGGGTTTAATAAGGCAATAAAAGGATCATTACTTTTGCATTACATTAAACTAAAAAGCCTCTACTCAGCAAAGAAAATAGTCACTTGGCTGAAGAGATAGCCTACAGGATGGTAGAAAATCTTTGCCAGCTCTGTATCTGACAAAGTACTAATAAACAGAATATGCAGGAAGCTTAAAAAAGAACTGAATTACCAATGACTCAATAACCAACTAATAAATATCTAAATAAATTGCATAGCTAATATTCAGAAGAAGTAGGCTTCTTGTCAAAATTCCTTAATGGAATGCTTAACAAAAAGCAAATGCAAGTCAAAAGAAATTGAGATTTCATCTCATTCCAATCAGAATGACCATAATCAAGAAGGCAAACAACACAAAATACTGACAATAATATGAGGAAAAGGGAACTCTTATACACAGATCATGGGAATGGGAATGGAAATTAGTATGGAGCATCTTCAAGAAAATTAAACATAGGACTACCCAAGGATCCATCATATATGACTCACGTATATACATGAAGGAAGGCTAAGTCAAGATACAATGTAAACATTTGCATACCCATACATCCAGCTCTCTTCACAACAGCCAAGTTAAAGATGCTTCAATGCCTTTCAAACGATGAATGAATCAAGAAAATGTGATGTAAATACATAGTGGTGTATTATTTGGTAACACACACACGCATGCATACACATATGTGCACACATGCAACATGTTTCTATTTGTAGTACTGTTTCAGGGACTGGAGAGCAAAAAAGGTTAGGGTTAAACAATACTGAAATACATCCTTAAATAAAGAGAAAAATAACATTTACTGAAAAATGTGAATAATTTGGAGAATTGAGGAAGGGATAAATGTCAGAAAACAAAGGGTCCATCTGCTTAAAATACTGTGTGAATATGTGAAATACCATAATGAAGCCAATGATAAGCTATTATGTATGAAATTTAAGATTAGCAACTTAAGCCAGTATAAGTCATATACCATTCTCCAATAATATTAAACATATTTTATTCATAGCATTATCAGATAGTAACAGGAATTGAATACTACAGAAAACATCTTGCATCTTGAAAAACAATGTTTTACAAATTACCTCTGGTATAAATCAAGACATTTAGAAATTTGTTTGATAGACTTCCATGAATTAGATAGGATCTTAACAATCTTTCAGGATTGAATACCCTCTATCGATAAGAACATAGCGTTTACATCTTTCTTGCCAATAATTTAACTTTTAAAAGTAAAATTTTAGGCGAGAAGTTTATACTCTCATTTAATGAGGGAAAGAAAATGTTCTATGTTTTTGTTTTTTGTTTTTTTTTCTCATTTTCTCTGCTTTATCCTATTATGCTCAAATAAAACCTTGCTAAAAATACTGATGGAAGGCAATTATTGTTTGAAAGATTTAATGATATTACTGATTCCCAATATAAATGTTTTTCTAAAAGAAATATTTAAGTTAATTGAGTGTCTCCATACCCTGAAATTGAATGAAACCATTAAATCATGTTTACAATTTCTTATAAAGAGATGGCCTAAAGTGAAGAAAAAGCTATTGAATTTAGATACAGTATTGGTCCTAAGATTCAAAATACACCTGATACATGGATTAGAAGAAGAGAACTTAAAATAGACATTTTCTATTTTGATTTCTTTTCAGTTTATTAATATTTTCCTTTAAGATGTTTCTGTATTATTTTTCAGAAATTTTATAAAGTTTTACGGTTTTTAAATTAATTTTAGTTTAAAATTTATAAGTAAATATCGTCTTCAGTAGCTACTAAGTGTAATAAATTTTCTATATGTTAATTTTCTGTGTCCAAAGCTCTGACTTTTTATTTTATTTTCAGAAAGCTGTATGATTTTGTATGATGAGAGAACATAAGTATTTGTATAATGCAACATTTGACCATCCTGGCTTGTAATGATTTTTGAATACTTAGTTTTTAAGAGTCCAGTCATTGATGTATTTTAAAAATTACTATACTTTCAATTTGCAACTAAACATTACTCAGAATATCAAAAGTTTACTATGATTTTTCTCTTGGCTGCCCACAGAACTCTAAAACCACATTTTCTTTAGTTCATTTGCTTACTGCCTTAGTTGCCTTAAATAACAATCACTCAGAAGTTATAATGTACTAAGGTTTTTACAAATGCTTTTAAAATAAGTCCCTGTCTTCTCATTCACTGTTATTTTCTTTACTTACTTTTAGTTGATGGCTTTCTGATAACAGAGTAGCTGCATGTGGGGGTATATCTTTTTCATGTTTAAAATTATTCAAAAACAGGCTTTGTTGTTTTCATGACAGAATTAAACTGAATGAACCAAAACTAAATAGAAAATTTTGCTATGCACAATTTCCAAAATGATAATCTGGTACCTATACCCTTCAAGACAAGTTTCCCTTGATTTCTTGAAGTGAAGAAACAATACTGAATGTTTTGAGGTCAATAGGACACTACCAGTTTGCCTGATTTAAGCAACTTCAAAACCCTTTGTCACAAAGAATGTTTGTCTTTTCATGTCTTTTTATGAGCCTAAAACCACCATTAACTGGTCCCTACTGTCAGGAAATCAAATGGAAGATAAAGATGAGGGGAAATGAATGCTAATGATAAGGACCATCCCTGATGTGAGAGGAAAGAGTAGGGAAAGAAGACATGATGCTGTTAAAGAGCCATTTCACATGATGGTCATTTTCATTATTGTTCAACAAGACTTCCTGCAATTTTATTTTATGTTCTCACCACGACTCACCTTTTACATTGCACAGCTCCCAAGGTCATATCAGAAAACACTTTGAAAAGCATGGGTTTTGTTGAAAACATCCTTAAGACAATTAGGCAGAAGACAGGGAATGCTCAGAGACAAAATACCCTACAAGGAAGGGGATTATTTATTAGATTGGAGTGATCCACTTGGAATGAAAATAGCAAAGCAGAGACTAACACTACCAATCATAAGGGGAAAAAAAGATGGGAGAGTCAGAACTCTGAAACCCATGTAATATCATCCAGATCTTTTCTCAAGCTCCAGAGAGGATTGTAATTTATTCAAGGACTTCCAATTAAACCTTTCTCTGGAGTGGAAAGTTGACCAGTGAGCTTTTTCTCTCAGTGACTGTTGAGTTAGATGTCCCCTTAGATTTGGGGACATTCAATAAGTATTGATTATTACTAATGACTCTATATCATAGTGAAATATTGTCCTACTCTACAGCACTTTCAGTGTTTAAGCTGAAAGTTCTCTGTGCCAACTAATTTTAACCTTTTTGTATTTGTTGTAAATGGAACATATCATAAATGGAAAATGATGAATGGCCTACTTAAACAGCAACTTCTTACATACAAGGTCATGTTGTATCCATTGTTTTCTCACAACTTTAAATATTTACTAGTAGACTATTTTTAGTCTATCATTCACTCTATCTTCCACGAAATCAGTGCCAGTAAAACACCACTGAAAGCTATTTGCTACAAAATATTTTCTGCCACTAAAGCCAGTGCATAAAATGGAAGTCATTATTCATATTTTTATTAATAAAATTTAAGGTGGCCTTTTCTGACCCTTTTACCAGTACACCTAGAATATAAATTCACTTTTCAACTATTATTTATTGCCATGTGTACATGGAGAAGGACACTTTGGAGTTTCAGATTAAAACTGTGCCTTCTTAAATCACAAACTTAACTGGCAATGAATCTGAAACTTCTTAGATACTCCCTGTGGCATGAATTATAACTAAATCTGAGTTTTGTGGTTTTGGTAGTCCATGACATGATGGTAGAGCAAGGGTATTTGATTGCTAAGTATTATAAAATAATTGAGATGTGTTTGAGTGTTTTGAAGATACTTCAAAGGGAAAAAATTAAAAGCAAAAAGCCTCATTTCACTATATTTCATGAAAACAGTGCTCCCATGGCTTAATTCTTAATGCCTTTAAGAAATAATGTACCTTAATGTTATCATTAGCAGAGTAATATAGGATAATAATGAGATGGGAATGTCTAATGAGAAAGTGTTTTGCTTTGGTAGATTACTCTTAGTAAATGGAGATAAAACCCTGGTCTTTTATAACTTTGGAAGTTAAGGTAAAATTGATTTCCATTAATGTAAGACTTTGAGACCTCCAGAGCTTTTTGAAAGCCTAGTCACTCTTTACAGAGATTATTTGCACAATTAATCTATTTAGGATTGACAAATAACAAAGGCTGGTTTCGTTTCTGATAGAATCAGACAATTGTTCAACTATAAATAATATTCTCTGCCTTAGATCCATTCTGCATATTAATATATAAAGGATATATACCACTTTGCAGTGAACATGAATGTATCTTAAGCAAAGAACCTATATATACTAACATTCTATTCAAGAAGCCATTCACAAAAACTGTCACGCTACATCTTTGATTAGAAATAAAGCAAAATCAAGCAAGCAAGCAAAAAGAAGGAAAGATTTGAAAAAGTATCTTGCTAAAGATCCTATTCAACTACTGGAAGAAGTTGATATTACATCTGATCATCTGGTATAGAGACATATGCTCTTTCAGAGCCTTTCTCAGCCTGTGTTCATTGGTCATTATTCTCTAAATATGCATTTAATATCTTTTTCAAATGTGCTGGTGTTTATCAGAAAATGATTCTCAGGTTGATTAGATAGCTAGTATTGTTTCAAGGGGTACTATCTTTCAAAAATCAGTATAGTTGTAACTGAATAATTTTGAATGAAATTCATCATCTGCCATAGCAGATAATGTGGTGTTTTATCAGTAAATTTCATAAGACATGAATTCTATGCTTCCATCAGAAATAATGACACTGCTCCATTTGTTAGGAAATGGAAAGACTTGGAAAACAACCTTTTTTAGTGCCCTTCTTACTTAATTTACACTTTGGACAGTTCAGTAAAACTTATGTTTTACAAATAAGGCAAATGTGATAAAATGAAGCCAACTTTTGATTCCTTGTGACAACACCACTGTCATTTCTGTAGGGGGGTTCATTTTAAACTGTGCAATTCACAAACCCTTTGCAGGATTCATTTTCTAGAACATATTAGGCCTAATTTTGAAGCCTACTGTGTAGCTACCTCTCTGTCCATGGCAATAACATTCCCAAACTCCCAGGTATTCCGAAAAAGATAAATAAATGAACAAGCAAATAGCATGCAGTAACAAACACACTGTCATACAAATTTGTACGGGATGCCAGAAGAGAGAGACATTACCGGGCTTAATATCAAGACTGTGACATGACAAAGAGTTTCAGTACTATATTATGTTAATTTTGCCTTTAAAAGAATGGTAGAAAAACATGATGCAGAACCATGACATAGAATTTCAGTACCATTTTACTTTCTTTTATTTTTTCTTCTAAAAGAATTATACGAAAACATGATTACAAATTAATTTTCAGAAGGTGTGAGGATGAATGTGTGTGTGTGGAGATGTGTGTACCTGAGTACCTGGAGTATGTCAATAACCATTATCACAGTCTAGAAAACATATTTTTAGGAACAAAACAAATTACATAAAGAAAAACAAATATTATAATGCGGCAATGATGACTGTATAATTGGTTGTTGGTATCCACAGTCAGTTATTACTCTGTTTGTGACCAAGAGCTCTAATTTTATCATGTAGCCCCTATTGTCTATGCTAACATAAGATCCCTTTTCCCTTCCTACACTAATGACAAATTTTATTTAATTTTCCCAGCAAGAATGTAAAATGCAGGAGAAATCTAAACAAAGGCTCTATTTCTCTCTCTTACAGATTCAATAAACATTCTAATTGGTCATTCACGTAGCCTGATAACCTGTCCTCCACTGGTTTACTTGATGGCTAAAATTCAGACAGGATGTCAGACAATCTCAAACAAACTCTGAGAAGTAAATTTATAAGCTGGGTCATTTATTTCTGTAGGAACCCTATGAACAAGAATCACTTAACAGTTTTTAAATTATTAGATTTTTTAATATCATACAGAAATATCACTGTATTCACTAGATAATTATCGGGGAAAATGAGCAAGCCTCAGAGTGTAACATAAAATATTTAAAGCAAATCAGAATTCTCATGGGAAAAAAACCCCACATAATAAAGCAGAATTAAGAGAAGATCATTTTCTCCATTCTCCATGTAGATACTTACCAATTGTCATTACGGTCATTATAGACAAGTGGAAATGGATGTAGGAAATAACTGCTAATATTCCAATGTTGTAACCCATTCATAACTTTGCTTACAAGGAATTGGCAGCACACAGGAGTGTCTGCCCGGAATTTGTGCATTTTTCCCTCCATCTTCCAATTTTTAATTAAAGCATGTGACATTAAAATAAGGAAGACACCAAAAGCAAAATCCAAAGACAAGACACACTTCTTGCTTCAATCATCTAATCAATGGAGGCTACAAAATCTGTAGAATAAACACAGAGAATGATATGCGTATAAGAAAAGGAAAGGGAAAATGAACTTCATTCACTGTGTTTCAGCCCACTGATGGACAGAGAGAAAGATGGGAGAGACAAACTAAAACTCTACTCCTCATGTAATCTCTGCTCTGCCATCTCACTCGGTACCTTATCACATTTGTAAGCTGTAAATGTTGTCCAGAGAAGCAGAAACAATCAGGGGCAGAGAGATACATAATTTATTTTTATTTATTTTATTATGCTCCTTTCAGCATTAACACATCGTGTAGAGGGACATGTGGTTATATCACACCATGTGATATATCCACATGTGCATACAACATACTTTGATCAGACTCACCTTCTCCTTTACTCTCCCTCCTTGTCCTTCATCTTTCTCCCAAGCTCAAAAAGCATCTTCATTCCACTTCTTCTTATATACAAAGACTATTTTGATCAAATCACCCTCCTTCACCCTCTCTTCGCCTTTCCCATCCTACGCTACTATACCAATGCCCTGGACATGACCTATTTTCTTTTTTCTCTTTGTTGAATTTTTTTGTTGTTGTGTTATCTACTAATTGACCAAAGGGCTTTCACCATGATATTTCACATATAAATATACAGAATTTCAACCAGATTGTTAACTTTGTCTGCACTCACTTCTACCTTCCAACACCCTTCAATTTGGGGAGTTTTCTCCATTAAGGGAAGAATTTTGTGATTGTTTTAACCCAGATATGCAATTTTATTTTCTCTATCAGAGACTAGCATAAGTGGTTATCAAACATGAAACAAAAAAAAAAGAAAGTCTATTGAGAGAGATCTTCCATGAAAGTTCTTCCTATGTGAAGGCAAGACATTGAATAAGAGCATAACAAAAACCAACATTATTTACTCAAGTATTAGTAGCTCTCTATTTGTATCTTGCAATTATTAGTCCACAATGGTGCCTTATCCTTATCCTTTAGTACGCACAGTATTTTTTACTTAGCATATCTAAGAATTTAAGTAATTAGTTATGTGAGCAAAGTTATTTAGGTAAGATCAATTAAAGTGGTATTATTTAAACAACAACAACAACGACACATTTTCCTGTCTGTGATAGTCAGCATGCATATTGGATTGCTATTTCAAACACATCCTATGTTTCTTATGCCAGGATTTGAATCTCACTGAGAACCCAATGAGAGGACTAGTTGCAATGGGATTCTGCTTTTTACTAATTCTAGAGCTCTGTTGGCATTGATCCTACTATCTTTGTATGATAGCTACAATCTTTACAATCTCAGTGGGGTTACCATTGTGTAAATGGATCATCAATGGTTTACACACTAACCAGACATGGTAGCTAACCAGCTTGCTTGGGAAGCAGAGATCAGAAGAATCACTGTTTGATGTCAAATAGGACAAAAAGTGGTGGTAAAAAAAAAACACACCATTCCAACCAATAAATCTGATTATAGTGGCTTGCACTTGTCATGTTAGCTACACGAGAAGCATAAATGATCCAGTTAGATCTTGCTGAAAACACAATTTCCTATTTAAAATATAACCAAAACAAAAGGATTTGGAAGCATGGCAGAAATGGTAAAATGCCTGCTTAGCAAGCATAGGGCTGAGTTTGAATCCCAGTTGAACTACAAAAATACATACATACATACATACATACATACATACATACATACATATACATGCATTCATACATATATACATACATACATACATAAATACCTAGAAATAAAACAGTTCACACCAGATTGAATAAAGGATCTATTAGTTGTAGCCTCATATATTCAACCAGATTCCTCTGTCATCAATATCACTAAAGCTATAAGAAACAACAGGATAGAGTTATCATTACAGATATATTAATTAACATAAATATTGTCATTTTCTTTGTCTTGGGCGTAGATATACTTTATCTAGGATAATTTACTGGCTCAAAGGAGGTTTGATGTTCTTTAAAATAAACAAATATCTAGTTGAATCATAATTTTTTTTCATAATGACTTCTAGGATCAAATATTTTATCCTCCCAAAGTCTCTACAATTCATCATCAAATGTAAATTTCACATGGCTTTTGTATATGCCCCAAATCTTCCCATTGCTACTTCAAATGAAAGGCTAGAGATATGGAAACTCATTCAATAGCTCTATCTAAATTTAATTATCCATTTTCATATGACCCAGAAGATCCAAAATTTGTGTTTCTATTTAACGGAACTGTCTTGCGTCACTAGAATGGATAGCTGTCTTCAAATATTATCATAGTACCACCTCAGGTAGCGACCTTTCAACCAACTAACTCAATCAAATGGAATTTGAAACAAATTAAACATGTAAATACATATCTATCTATATATAGTATATATGTATGTATATATATGTGAGTCAGATATATTTATAAATGATAAAATCAGAAGGTACATATAGATACACATATGTATCTACATGGGTCAGGTATATTTATAAATGAAGAAAATTATGAGTATTAGGAGGCACTGGGTATGATTCAGAGAAAAATCAATAAAGTTGGGTGAAAAACCTAAAGAGAAAGTTAAATCAAGTCAGACACAATATATACTCATTTTTATTATATCACTATTCACAAAGATAATAGCAAAGATTCTAACTCAGCCTTATTAAAATATGTATATAGATATTTCATCCTCTACTAAAATATATTCTCCTGTGACAAATGCTTGACGTAGATTAGTAAATGATGTGACATTGAAAATGATCTATTTCAATGCCATCAACAATTAAATTTCATATGACTCCAGTAAATCCAAGTGAACAGTGCATGCAAATAGAGAACTATCACCTCCCGATTACTTATGAGAAAACAAACAAAATACATAAATGAGGAACATACATGTTCCTCAATAAATGGGAAACCAGACAGAATTATATTTTAAATAGGATAGCATCTATGAATTATTTCTCACAATGCCTTGTGAGTCTCATTAAAGTTTCTCTCTTTGGAAAGATGATATAATCATTCACGTCATGGGATTTACTTAGGTTTTTTTTTTATTCAACTTTAGTTATCACTAAGCCAAAAAATCTGGAAAAGATATTATGGCTTCAAATTGCTTGTGCATAGGAGAGACTTAACAATAGGAGACCTCAGATTGTATAAGGACATACTTTCTTTCAGATAAAGTTAACAGTTTCACAGAACACTATCATCAGGTGTTTGGCAACCCTCTTTGCCTTCAAAAGAAGAACCCGGATCTGCATATGTGGGAATAGAAAAATCTGCATAGATCGGTTGAACTAGAATTCAAGTAGTCAGCCAACATGTGGAAGATATCAGCAAAAGTTATTCCAGTGATCTCACACTGGCAGCTCTGCTACTCTGTTCCAGAATAAGCAGATTGTTCACAGTACATACAACTTTGTGTGGACATATGTAAGCATGAGAATTTGAAAAAAACACTAGAATTAAGTAGAGCAGTGATGCAAGGAAGAAGAAAGATGGGCATGTCTAGATGTTAACAATCAAGCCATAAGGCCCATACCGTTGCTCAAATGGTAACATCATCAAGACAGGCACTCAGTCTCAGACAAAAAATAGTGTGCTGAAAGAGAGTGAGGAAGTGATGGTAGATTCAGTTTAACATGTCAACTAAACAGCATTCAGATGCATGCTGAGATGCATTGAAAAATTAATGTTGGGGAAAACGTAGAATCTAAATGACTCTCTTAAGATACACTTTGATAAAATATGCACCTGGGATTTACAGGTGTGAGAAGAGCAGCGATAAAATACATTGAGTGTCTAGACAGCAACCATCCTGGTTTTGTATTTCCTCAAGGTATTTGGCTAAGCTTTCCACTGACAAGTTCCCTTCTGAATGATATCAATACGAAAAGAGAAGTCACTTGTTTACTACAAATATCAACCAAAGAAAGCAGGAAATATCTTTGGGTATAGTTAAGCTTTGGATATTTTTCAAGAACTCCTGAGACTTAAGACAGAGGTTTGGCTTCAGGCAATTTCTTTCTTATTTGAAAGATTACCTTTGATTCACAAAGTCAGTTACTAATGTTACCAAAAGGTGAAGATCTAATCCAGCCTTTCTCCTGTTTGTCTTTTCACTCTATCCAAGTTATAGATGACTGATCTTTTGAGAAGAAGCCAGTGATTATTAGCCTGCGGTTTGGGGAATTACCTGAATTTTGAAAATTTCATTTGTACTGAAAAGAGTAAAGTTGAGTCGTCCCACTATACACTATCTAGAGCTCTCACGTAAACTCATCTCATGATGATCTTTTATTTAGTCAGGACAATCCCAAGAGTCATACAAGTTGCTCCTGTACATACAAATACTTGACTAATGAGCTTGTTTGATCTCACTGAGTAAATTTTAAACAGCAAAATGTGTCAATGAATTTCATATTTTGAAAACATACAAATTCTGGAATGACAAATTCAGATGTGGATAAGAAGGGAGATTGTTTTCATTATTTATTCTCTTGGGTTTAATTATTTTTTGTTGTTGGGTTTTTTTGGGGGGGGGTTCTGGTAATGGGGCCTGAACTCTGGGCCTGGGTGCTGTCCCTCAGCTCTTCAGCTCAAGGCTAGCACTCTACCACTTGAGCCACAGTGCCACTTGCAGCTTTTTTTCTTTTTGCTTATGTGGTGCTGAGGAATCGAACCCAGGGTCTCATGCATGCAAGGCAAGCACTCTACCACTGAGCCACCTTCCCAGCCCCGGGTTTAATTATTTTTATTATTCTATTCTCCATAAAGTTGGACAAATATATATGGTAAGAAATATTGAATTTCAATGGTTTATTCCTCTGCTAAGTTTGTAAAATAGGCATATTAATTAAGACTTCACTTAGATAAGTTGAAG
This sequence comes from Dipodomys spectabilis, assembly GCF_019054845.1. Classification (NCBI taxonomy): domain Eukaryota; kingdom Metazoa; phylum Chordata; class Mammalia; order Rodentia; family Heteromyidae; genus Dipodomys; species Dipodomys spectabilis. The sequence continues at coordinate 13,083,847 of NW_024870834.1, read as the reverse complement.
GGAAATCAACAATCACTAGATCTAAAGAAGATAGAACATATTTATTGCCACATCAATGTGAGGTACCAATTAATTACAGTGGGTAAAAAGATGACTGTGAAGCCTATAGTGCACTAATTTATTTCTAATTGACCATTTCACCAGCTGTGAGGGGTAATCTTTATCTGTGTGGTCCAAGATTGTGGCATTTGTGACCTATACAATAAATGAAGATAGAAAAGATAGCTCAGTAAAAAGGAGAAGAAAAAGTCTTCAAGAATAAAGACAATCTGAGAGCCTCAAACTTATACTCTACTGACAAGTAATTAATCAAACCACTACCTCCGGTTACAAAGTAATCTGATAAACTTATTATTTTAAGAGTTTTAAATATTCTTATTATAAAAGTAGAACATTTGAAAGACAAGTTGTTATCAGTTTATCCCATAATATATCTACTTTGGAAGCCTGTGACAAGCAATCTACATTTCTTTCTCCAAAGATCTAACATGATCAGCAAGCGTGACCAGCACAAACAACTGTCTGATGCATTTATTAACATCCCGTCAGAGAGTAAATCAGTAATATAATTTTCACTGTGGTAGTCTGCAGTTTATAAATTCTAAAAGGAGCTGAATGCACCATAATCTTCCCATTTTCCTAGTTTCTGAATAAATAAACAGATATAGCCAGAAGAAGACGCTTATGTATTTTTGCATAAAGGGTAAAAGCCTTATGAGAAAATTAGGTTATTTCTACTTGCTATTTTCTAAGACAAGATCTTTTGCATATTTGAGAGGAAGAAATTAAATATGTCTAAGACTTAAGCACCTGTCAAGCTGTTTCAAAAGAATTTTCTAAGGCTTGAGATGCCTTAGAATTAGGAATCTCCAAGGAAATCAAAGTAATCTCATATAAAAACTCTATTAATTTCATATTCCCTTCTGTTCAGCAGGAAGTAAATTAAGTATCTGGAGATCATTAATATTTGGTGATGAATCAGTTGAGTTACAAATAGAAATCAGATTCCTTATTCAATATATTTCATGGCCAATCATCTAGGAATAATCTAAACATAAGAAGAAAAAAATACTAACAAATGTTTATAGAACTTAATTGAATTGTAAATCTAGATCACATATTGCAAAGGAAAAGAGAAAATTATCTTCTTTGTAAAAGTGAATTGACTTGAAGATATACCTGGGTTGAATTTTTCATATATATATATATATTATAATGACATCCTCAGGATATAAACAATGTTTCCAGTTTCAAAAGTTAATCAAACCTTATATAATTTCATCAGGGTGAGTCCTATGTTGTGCTATTTAGACTGAGGTTCTCATGAATTAGCAGTGAGAAGTTTAGAATATGGTACTACCTTAAAACCTCCTGTGAAATGTGGGATTCAATTAAATAAAATTTAACAAAGTCAACAAAGTCAACAATCAGTGAACATTGCTATTGCATTGCTGATATTATAATTGTTATTGTTATTATTATTGATATTAATCATTGGAATCCTTCATAGGATCAAGGAGGATATACAATTTTAGAAAGAGTCCTTTTTATTCAGTCTTATATAGGTAAGTTATGTATATTTTTTATTCATCTGTGCATTACCACCTAAAAGGTTCACTGTAAATAAGACAGGCATAGTTTATCACACAAAGTATTTATGGATAATATGTTTAGAATGAAAATCAGTTAGGTGGTGGTGGAGTGGTTTTTGGTAAGGTCAAAGAAACTAGTTGAAAAGATACTAAGTTGGGTTTATGAAGACATTATGTCTGGTTTTTATGGGGTTCTCTAAAGTTTCAGTATCATTCACTATAGTCAAAACTTTGGACCAGAGAATCACTTGGAGTTTCCTCATCATTGCTTGAAATGGGTATTGGTGGCAGGCAGTTATTGGGAAGAAATAATGACATTGGGTAAAGTGGTTAGCTTCAGATGACTAAGTCCCAAAAAGTTTGGATAGCAAACCATTTTAGCCAATAGCAGTTTCTCAGAAGAAAGTATCTTCAGTTCAAATGCAGATCGAGACACTACTGTCATGTTACCCACTACAATACATCCTTTATGTCATATAGATCTGAGCCTAGCTTCTCAAGATCTTTGTGTTTTTGTATTTTTTATTGTAAAAATACTGTACATACAGGTTACGGTTACATGAGCTAGGTAATGAATACATTTCTACTCGAGCATTGTTGCTCCTCCTTTGTTTTTCCCTTATATTTCTTATAGGGTAAAAAATATGAGAAAAATTTGCAACAAGATTAATCAGCTGTAAGCCCATAGATGTAACTTGTGCTATAGCTAATAATCAATATTTCCTCCTCAGCAACTGTTTTTTAGAATACCCCTAGGTAGGCTCTGATCTCAATGACTTACCTAGAAGGGTGAAACAGACCATCACGGATGAAGGTCTGAGCCATATTCATCATGTTCTTTCAAGCCAGCTACATTTGTAAACTTACCTTTAAAATGAATAAAGAAATATCATGAAGCCATAGATTATCTAAATTTCAAGTTTTTCATTATAATAGGATGAGTACAGATGTAGTATCCACAATTATGGAGGGCAGATTGTAAATATGGTAAGTTTCATGAATTCATAATTAGAAAACATGTTAGATTATTGGGTCTGGTTAAAACATTTTTTGCTATTAGTATTGATGACCCAGCAATTCCCCTTCTGGACATTTATCCAATAGATCACAACCATGGTGAAAACAAAAAGCCATAAGCACAACAATGTTCATTATAGTGCTATTCACCATAGCCAAGACATTCAATCAGCACAGATGTCCCTCAATGGATGAATGGATCAAGAATTTATGGTATATATACAAAATGGAATTTTACTCATACATCAGAAGGAATGCTTTTTGTACCATTTGTAAGGAAATGGAAAGAGTTGGAAAACAGTATATCAAGTGAAGTAAATCATATCCAGAGAAACTAAGGTTGCACAGTTTCCCTTCTTTATGGTAGCCTGTAAACTTGTAAACAAACATGTTGAGTTATAAATGAATTAATTGAAGTTAGTAGACTCTATGAACAACTCAAATAGGGTAATTTTGTAAAAAGACAAAGTCCTAGTAAAACAAAATAAGCACCAGGAAATGGGAATTTGCAAAAGGGAGGGATTTGAAGCTAAGAGGAGGAGTGGTATAGAGGAATGAGGGGGGAAGGGGGAGGGAGATTGCAGTGGTTTATCTAAAATATATTTAGAACTCAAATTAAATCCCCCAACAACAAATACTCAAAGAAATAACTGCCCAATTAATAAGTAGGCTAGAGAAACTTCTCTGAAGAGGAAATAAGAATGGCCAATAGACATATGAAGAAATGCCCAGCTTCTCTAGCCATAAAAGAAATGCAAATCAAAACAACATTGGGATTCCACCTCACCCCAGTTAGAATGGCTATAATCAAGAACAATAGTAACAGATGTTGGAGGGGATGTGGACAAAAGGGAACCCCACTGCATTGTTGGTGGGAGAGTAAACTTGTTCAACCACTTTGGAAAGCAGTATGGAGGTTCCTCAAAAGACTCCACATAGAGCTCCTCTATGACCGAACAATCCCACTTTTGGGCATTTACCCAATCACAAAAAAGGGTATACTAAAGCTACCAGCACAACTATGTTTTTCACAGCATTATTCACCAAAGCTAAGATATAGACCCAACCCAGAAGTCCATCAGTAGATGAATAGATCAAGAAAATGTGGTACACACACACACACACACACACACACACACACACACACACTGGAATACTATTCCTCCATCAGAAAGAATGACATCGCCCCATTGGTTAGGAAATGGAAAGACTTGGAAAAACTTAAGTCAGGCCCAAAGAAACATAGGTCCCACGGTTTCCCTTATTTGAAATAACTAGCATATGTCTAGGATAAACAGAAACAGTCTTATGTGACCATATAAGATGATGTTAAGCAAAATGAGCCCCAAGATAGGGACACAAGTGGTTTTTTTCTTTCTTGCTGTTGTTTTTAACAGATTCCTAATGCACCATGTGATTTTATTTTGTTTCTTTAGTATGCTCTTTTCCCAGGGTATAACCTGAAGGATTGACCCCCTTACCCTATTGTCCCAGGCCCATACAGACCCCAGCAAAATCCCAGGTATGTGCGAACTTGTTTGATGTGCTGGCAGGGCAATCCACATAAGCCTAGTTGTAAACATCCCATTGTGGGCCCAACTGAAAGACCCCTACCTTCCTTGACCTAGTGGCTTTTTCAATAACCTCTGCCTGCTCACTTGGTCCTCCTATAAAAACCCAGCTCCTGTCCCAACTCTCTGGCACAACCTCCAAACCCGCAGGAAGGTCTGTGCCCCTCGCTGTTCCTCAATACACAGTCCTCTCCTGTTGATGATTCAGTCTGGCCTATTCCTTTTCCATTCTCCTCCATTTTCCTAACATAACCCCTGTTTTCACTGTATTTGATTCGGGTCCCCTGCACTTGTATATACATGTGTCTAATTTGGGGAGGGGAAGGGAAATAACAAAATGCTGAAATAAGGATACAGGGTGACCCATTGTAACAATGAGATGTACAAGACACTATGTTGAAAATGAACTTTACAACTTCATGGGGGGGGGCAGGAGTTGGGGAGGTGGAAGAGGGAAGGGATGGTTAGGGGAAAAACAAAGGAGGGGGTAACAATGCTTAATAGGAAATGTACTCATTACCTTGCTCATTTAACTGTAACCCCTCTGTACAGTAATTTTTACAATACACACACATACAAACATATATATATACACTTGTGTATATATATATATATATATATATATATCATGGTTTATACTACAAAATTAAGAAAAGTAAAGTAAGGGGAATATTGACGGAAGGTGAGAATATGATGTGGTGACACTGATCAAAATGTATTATATTATAAACTGCACTGTTAAGTGATATCTGTAAGGTGCACCCTGGAAGGTGGGGCAGAGTTTGCTTCAAGGTGTACCAGTTACTTAGGTGATGCAGGTACAAGGCTGAAACTTGAACAAGAGGAGGAAGGAGTCTGCTCCCCTTACCCCGGGTGGACATTACAGTACCTCCATTTACACCAACTTAAAAATAAAATAGTTTTTAATTAATGAAAAGTCAGAAGGAAATAACTGACGGGCTGTAGCCCAAACTTTATAATATGTGAGAAAATCGGTGGGTATTTGGGGAAAAGTTCCTTTTCAACCTTAATATGTACTTGAAACCTTAGCTTTACTTTATCTTCTGAGTAGAGAATACATTAGAGACAAGCAAGGATGAAAGCAGACAGGTGGTAGTTTAGAATTCTTCTTCAGCTATAGGTCAAGAAGAGTTTGGGGGCTTGAACCAGCATAGAACAATGCAAGTGGTAATGGATCAAATTCTGGGCATCCTTTGAAGACAGAGTCAAGAATTTTACTAGTACATGGATGTTAGGTATATGATAAAGATTGAAATTATTTTTGTTTAATGGAATGACCTTTGTTTACGATAGGAGACTTAAGATCTCTAATTTTTTTCTCCATGGCACCTGCTTTTATATATTAAAAGATTATCTGAGAAAAAAAGAATGCATACCTTACTCTTACAAAATGTGATTTCTATGTCAGCAGTGTAATCGATACTATGGCATTCTAATTGCCATATGTCAGATTCTTTGACATATGGATTCCCACAGTATTTGAGATAGAACCAAGAAGTTCCATAAAGGACGCCAATAGACTTCTACAGCTTTAATTCATAGCAGTTTTCCATGTATGCCTTCTAATTCAGTCATTACAAAGTCCATTACCTGAAAGCTAGGATCTGTCACATCTCTAGGTGAAACTCATCATCACTGAAAACCTGATTTAAGACTATGGTTGACATTTATTCTTCTGGAAAATGTTTACAACTGCTCAACCTGCCAGATCCGTGCCCTGCCTCCCTCCCCCCCCTCTACCCCCTCCCCCCGGAAACCCCCAACCCTTTCTCAGCATTTCCTGAGGTCTGATACTAACGTGTCTTGTGGAATTTTTCTTGTTGCTTTATAATAACATATAATTCTCTGGATCTGCAAAACCATGAAGGTAAAAGTTATATGATTAATTCTTATATACTAATCACCTTGCATATTTTTTCATTAAAAGAAAGCACCAGTAAATACTTGTAAAGTGATGTGGCCACTACTTTTTTTTCAAATGAGAACTTCTTATCTACTTTAAAAATATGTCACAGTTATTGGGAAATCAAATCTAGATCAATTGAGCATGAATTTCCAAAATAAGTATTTAATATTTTGAAAAAATTGTGCATTAAACTGGTTTTTGGTGGTTCTGATACTATTTTTTTCAACTGGTGATTTTGTGATAGAATTATACTTAACCAAACTTATAGATACAATGGTCTAAGTTTCTCAGAAAAAAATAAAAGGAAAAAGAACTCCCATTTAACCAAGTAAAATATAATTGGCAGTTGGAAACATGAAGATATTTTAATCCAGAGTTCTTAGTTTTGTTGTAGAAAGTTCGGCTACTTACAACCAAAAATGTTTAGTTTAAAAAAGAGATAATAAAAATACATTATAAGAAATGCATAAAAGATAGGCCAAATTCATAGTTTTATGTAGAAATTTTAGGGGCCTTCATTTTGAAAGAGTTAACTAAACCAAATTTATTGATAGTTTTCTTTGTTGTTGATTCTTTTGTTACCAAAGAACTTTTAATTGTATAAAGGATTTAAATTTCTAGACTGGTATTTAAAGTAATAAAGCAGAAATTTTATTTTTCCTTGATTTTACTTTGAGATAATTTTTTTTAAAAATATTAGGCCAAAGTTTCAGATACATTTCCATCAATTCCTCTTTCTTTTGGTGAAGAATAAATGTCAGCACTCTCTAGATAAATGTATGACTTGATTCCTGTTCAGCTTGAATTGTTTCTCTATTGCTTTTGTGAGAAAAGAAATAATAGTTTTCCCCCCCTTGGGGAAAACATTCGTAAAAATGGGGTGTTTTTTCAGATTTATCTTTGAAGAGGAAAAGAACTGACAACCATATCCATCCAGAGTAAAAGCACCTTGAGATTTATAAGAGTCTTTGTTTTTTAGCAACAAGAGAAGAAACAAGAAGCTAAGATGTCTCCAGGGAAAATTGAAATGCTATTTGTGTTAATATTTCTATTTCTCTTGTATCACCAGTTCTAAGTAAATGGCCATGGGGCTTTAACTTTACTTTAGCAAACAAAGTATTCTCTACAAATGTAATGTTTGGGGAAGTTAAGAAAAAGACAGAAAATGTTATTGTTGTTTTTTGAGAGTTCTCACATTCCCCTTGATGAACTATCTTAACTTGCCAATAAATTAGACTTGTAAATAAATGGACAAATAGCCTAGAGAGGCTCAGGGAAGCTATCCAGATGGCTTTGTAGCTTTATTTTATTAGTTGTCCTACCATACACTAGAAAGTTTCATGCACGTGACCCAATGTAAACAACCTTTTAGCAAAGCACTACCCTCACACATAGCTCTAAAACCCCATTTAAGCTAACAGGAAATAGAGATAGTATTTATGGTGAACTCTCAGTTCCTCCCTTCATTACTTCAGATGTATTGAGACAAGTTTTAAAGGATTTTTTCTGTGCATAGCAACTTCCTCTTGACTTTATTTGCCCCCGTATCTATAGGTAGATGAATCTTCCTAAATCTCCACATTGTTCATGTCACTTCACATTCACTCATTCACAACAGCAATCACTGCAGAAATACTAAAATATATCCTGTGTCCTTTCTTGTCTGTCTTTAATTGCACTATCCATTCATATCTGCACATACACGGAATCTCAACTCTGGCTAATTAGAAAGCACAGCCACCAATATTTGCTGTTCCTTTCACTAAACAGAGTGGGTACTTCCCAATTTCTAGAATGTGGGCTGGCAACATGATCTACTTTAAGCAAAAGGACTGTTGTTTTTCAACTTCTAAGGCTGGGCCTTAGGACTTTTATACCCTCACAGAATGTGGCCCCGAAGAATGTGTAAGGATGAATGCATTGCTTCATACCTACGATCCCAGCTATCCCAAACACAAAGGTCCAGGAGGGTTATGGATTAAGGTTAGATCAGACTAAAAGACAGCAGCACCTCCAACTCAATCCATAAGCCAAGTGTCATGGAATACACTTGTGATCCCAACCAAGTATTTGGAGGTAGTTAGGAGGACTGTTTTGCCCCAGGCAAAAATATATGGCTATATTTTTAAAAATAAGTACAAGCAAACAAGATGATAATGTGGATCAAATGGTAGAGCGTCTCCTTCATGTAAATCTATGACTTTAAACATCAGTACTGTCAAATAAATAAGAAAACAGTATAATCTAGTAGAGATGACAGGCCACAGAGAGCGGACAGGAGGTATATGAGATGACTGCAGAAAAGAGAGCTAGGCATGAGTGAAGCCATCTTGGGCCTCTCAGTTCAGCTCATCCTTTACCTAAGTGCAGCCTCAGAGATAAGCCCCTCCAAAAAACAGCAGAGGAACTGCTCTCTTTTGTCATGTAAATTACAATGCAACAATATACTGCTTTAAGCCACTGTGGAATTTTTGGTAATCACTGATATAGCTTGATATGCAGGTATGTTTACTTGGTAAATACACTTGTAAATGTCAGATATCTATTAACTTAAAAAATGGACAATGATTCTTATTTTATAGAGTTTAGGATCAAGTAAGCATAGAATAGAATGAGATCATGGTTCCTAAACTCAGAAGATATAAATACTGATATATTGAATATAACTAGGAAGTGCACCATGAGATACTTCTTGCCTAGGGCTCTATGAAAAAAAAGATCAATAGAAAAAATACCATATACCAAGAAACTATGGGAGTACCAAGACAGGTCAATTCTACCTTTAAAACTTAGTGATTGAAAGGTCTTGGTCCAGTAACTATTCCATGCATTGGGATTTATTTTTATTAAATGTATATAGTCATAGCATCTAACTCCAATGTTAGTTTTAAAGGTTAACTGGAATAATTTATATTGTCTGGCAAATATTAAGTGCGCATGAGTATTTGCTAATATTATTATACTTACTGCTTTTTAAAGTCCACACATCCTTTCAAGGCATTTTATAAAGAAACTATAAATCTTGCATCACAATTCATGCTTATGTGTTAAAATGTTATTGCAATTCAGTGTGTGTGTGTGTGTGTGTGTGTGTGTGTGTGTGTGTGTGTGTGTGTGTGTATTTTAATGTGGTATATTTCAACAAAACCTCCAAGTATCTACCTTACCTGTTATAGAATGGGATAATTTAATAATTGGATGCTCTAGAATGCAGGTGGGTTTTTCTTTTTGTTATTTTCTACTGTGTTTGGAAAAGGCAGCTTTAAAGAAATTGGCAGAGGTGCTGCTGAGAAACAGCTGGATGGAAATATATCATGAACAAAGCTATAAAAAGACAGTTTCTCTATTTGCCTGAATCTCTCAGCTACACCGTTAGTGATGCCTAACGAGGAAGACTAAAAAAATTCATATAGAGGTAGCTTTTTGGAGTCTGCAGGCAGGATGCTATTAGTGTGGGCATCTTTTTCTCCACCCTCAGGTCAGAGCAAATATCTGATTGAAATATTTTGCCAGAAGTGAATAAAGCAGGCAGAAGTGGGGAAGCTGAGTTAATATTCAAGTTTGCTTCAGGAGGGAGCAGTCAATAAAGGTAGCCACAAAGCAGTGTCGAGGCCAAAGCAAAACCACTGCCTCCCGACAAATAGGATTTTTTAAAAAATTAGTTTTCACATATTTATCAAATAATAAAAAAGTAACTACCTAGCATGGTCTTTCTTTTCCTCACAATGCCACACATTTGAAATTATTCTTTGAATCTTTTATGTCTGGAATATATAGTTGCTTCTGTTGCTCCAATAATGTTTTCCTTTATGAACTTTTAAAAAGGAATTAGTAAACCATTTCTATAAATGGAATATATTAAATATTTTAGACTTTCTAGACTAATACTTTGGTTTCCTCTATTTACCCTTGCAATTGGAGTGCAACAGCAACCATAGATAATTCCAGTGGCTCTGGCTAAGTTTCAGCAATGATTTATTCACCAAAACAAGTGAATGATCAGATTTGGCCCATAGTCCATAGTTTGCCGGTGTCTGTTTACAAGGTAAAGAGAGTTAAGTAAGAATCTAAATGATTGAGATGACTTCATCAGTTGTTTTACGGTTTGGGGGTTTCAAAAGATTTTGTATCTAGGTAGACATTGAAAACCATTAATCAATGATTGACTTTTCACTCTGTATTAATGACCCACAAAAACACACATCCAATAGAAAAGAGCCATTTAATTCAAATCTCCACGTTTTCAATTTGTCATGATGACAGGTACTTAAGCAGATCTTCAATAGACATGTGTTAGGTAAATTCCCCATATGTGAGCCTATCCATGAAATAGGTAATAGGCTAATCAGACAGAAATATGTAATAGACTTGATGGAAAACATGATGTATAAATATGTTTCAAGGATCTCTTTTATGATTCTATTTCACACAGGTAGTTACATAGATAACTGGTGCTGTTTACTAGAGAGACTACTTTGCTTGGAACAAAGTATCTGGAAGAAAAACATGAGCTTGTATTGGGAAGACTGGAGTTTGAGCTGATTTAGCCAGGACCCTGAAGCATAGGTGTGAAGCTCTGAATTACCCGAGTAAAATCAGCCCAAGACTCTTTCAAGACATTCATACTGGAAAGCTTGGAATCACTGTGGCATCTTGGTAGTGTGTTTTTCTTTCACGTTCCTTATTGTTTATTGTTTATTTTTAGTGCCTAGCTTTTTCTTAAAACATAGATAGAGCAATGTGAATTTCTTTCTTTTATACCTGGTCTTAAAATATTAGGTTATATTTTCTCATTTAGAAGTCATATAAGATCACGCTCTAAAAACTTTAAAACATATAGCTTTGTATATAAATGATGACAAGATGAAATTTACTGTCCTTCCTCTATCAAAGCATATTAGCATTCATAATATTACCATCAAAGAGGTACTTGACTTTTTAACTCAGAAATCAGATGGGGGTAAATATGGAATCATTCAGAGCCAAGTATCGCTCTAATTGTAGAATGAAGGCCAATACAGTAGCAGGGGCTAAAGTGCTTGGTTTATTGGGTAGAGAGTTTCTAGAGTGGGTTTGCAAGTGAGTCCAAGTGGTAAGCTTGCATCTATAAAGCAAGGTAGTCAAGGTTAACTTTAATCCCAGCAAATGCCTATTGGGCCCTGCCTTCTTCTTGATCTCATTTTATTCTTAATTAAACCCTAAAAATAGGAAAAACAATAAAAATAAAAGATATTGTTGAGAAGGACTCGAGGCAACATTTCCTTAATGTCTAATAATAGTAGATATATTGCAGTAAAATTACAATTTTGATTAAATACACTTGAGAACATCAGCGTAAAACAGAGTCATATTGGGTGCCTTACTCCAGGGCTCTGCAATCTATGAGGTGCATTTTATAGCTCCAACAGAGTCGTCCAGTGTTCAGATGATACAAAAAGGTTTTGACAACAAAATCCTTTCTATTCCCAGAAAGTGTCTCAAGAAATAATTAATGAGACATATTTTCAGATATACGGGCATGGGTAATTTTGAGATGGCTATTATATTAAAAATAACCTTCATGAATGGAAATTTCATCAAGTAAAACCAAGATGAGGGCTTTAGAGATCACTGGGGCCTAGTGCTTATTTTCAGGGCCAGCTATGGAGGTTATGTGTGAAGGAGAGAATCACTGCAGAACAGAAAACTGAGAAGAAACACGTTATATTCTACAATTACAGAATTTTCAGGGTCCTAAGAAGTTTTCACTTTTAAGGTTTTTATTTTCCCCCCTTTTATTTCTTCCCATTTCCTTAGTCACCTTTTTATTCTAGCCAATAAACAATGTCATTCCTTTGTTTGGATGCTAATTATTGCCAGTGGATACTTTCAGATGTCATAGTTCAGAAGATAGAAGGCATTCTATATTAGTTTTATTGCAAATAGGTCTTCCATATAAATCATTGTTGTTATTGTATTTATGCTGAAAGTTCAATGGCTTCTCTGAGGGAAAATTGTCTTTATTTAGGTCATAGCCACAGTCTCTTATCGAAGCTACTACCTTCAAAGGGCATATAAGAAAGACAGGAATATCACGTGAATATACTCAGATGCACAATGTCTTAGGGGGTGATGTACAAATGAAATCATTCAAAATAGAAAAAAGGTGTTTGTAGAAATGTTACTATAAACCATTTACAATTCCGGAAATAGAGAAGGTATCCAGTGGTAGTGTTGGAAATTTACATTAAGACATTTAATACATCTTGCAGTAGAGAGTACATATTAGTTTTTCATGCAAACCTGAACAACATAATTAAAGAAGAAAAACTAGTATCTATTTTTTAATGATTAATGAGCAAAATCCTGGGCAGGTGAGGTACACAACTCATAGAAGAACCAGGTACATATCTTTGTTGTAATGTTTGCAAAAATGTAACAACTTCTGTTTTCATGGCTGTGGCATATTAAAAGTAGTATTGTCATTTTCCAACCACATAATGCCTAAATGATTTCCTATTACTTACAGTGATGGGATCATTCATCAATAAAAGAAAGGAACTATTGATATTCGATGAATGTGAATCAATATCCTCACATAAAACTAAACAAAAGGAAGTTTGGGAATTTGCAGATCATCACACTTGAATATATAAAGGATACGTATCAGCACTGGCTTATGGGAAAATGATACCGTCTGAGTAAGGAATAACAAAGAAAAAGATTAGAAAGAACTGTGCTTGGCATCCTATATAGCATAGGAAGGGTATTTATTCATCTAGCCAGACTAGATAACCTAGTACAAGATACTCATCAAGATGAGCACACAGATGATTTTTGTTTTTGATGTAAGAACAGCATAGACCCAGAACAATCAGAGCTCTTTCTAGTCCTCCTAGCTGATCATCAAAGAAAGTCATTCTCTTCTATCAAAATCACACATTTTCATGGTAAAATAATTGCACTCCCAAATATAGCTAAAGAATCCAAGTAGATTCTTAAATCTAGATTGCCAAACTATAAATGTAGAATCCAATGAAATAACAATTGGTATTCAAAGAAGCCGGAAGGTATCACCAATAATTAAAAACTAAAAAGAATCAGAACCAAACTAGAATTGAAACATTTAAAATGAATAGATAAAGGTTATTAAATCAGAAATATAGTCACTTGAATGGAAGGGAGAGAGTGAGAGAGGACTTCCAATAAAGCAAGAAGTCTCCATTCATAGCAATAGTCTACCACTCAATAGGCCATAAATGCCCCAATTTCTTCAGTTCTCAAGTATGGAAGTCAGAGCCTCAGTGTATGCATTGAGGGGCTCTTCTTAGCTGCACATAGCATAAGCTCCAATAGCTCAGAATGGACACTGTCTTGGTAATGCACCCCTCATTTTTTCCTTTCCTTCTCTTCTCTGTTGTTTACAACCCTTCTAATTTGTGTCTCAAAGATCAAATCCTAAATTTATCACTTCCACTTAATTGCTTTCTTTGAGATTAGCCTCTGGAGATAATTGAAATACTGAAACCAGGATAATGCCGACCTTGGCATATTGTACTAAATACCTAGCCCAAGATTTTGCGTCTCTTAAAGGGAGCAAATAACAAACTGAGTACAAGTCCCTATGCCTCAGACCTGGTTTCCTCTTTTTGTAAGTGTTTGATTCTCTCAGATAAACAAATGGCATTTGCCTCCAATTTAGCCTTTGCCTCACAAAGCTGACTCTAACCTTTTCCTTTTATGTTGTGTGAGAGCATGGGGAAGGTATCTAGACAATCCGTTTCCTTTCATCCTTAAATACCAAAAATCCTCCTGCAAACCCAAGCTTTAAAAAATATCAAAATGGCTCCGGAATGGAAATACCCAATTTCAAACAAGGACTGTCGCACATTCATAGCAGTGAAATGTCAAATAAAGATCTGTCAAGACCTTTTCATTTAGACATTATCTATCTCTTTCAGAGTAAAAGAAATACACCGCAGCATCTCAGCAAGTTTCATTGCCTTACTAGCATAATAATTTTATTAAACTGTAGAATTATTTCCATATCAAAATGTATTTTATCACTTTATCTATTTGAGCAAGATAAGAGTGATTTCTTTGTGTGAGTACTTGGAGGACACAGTATGAGATATATTATATGGTAACTAAAGGGTCCTCTATCAACTGAACATGCAGCAAGATTTTCTACCACTATCGTGAACACTTACTTATTTTTAATAGACAGATTGGGAAGTTTACATTTTTGCAGGCTTTACAGAAGTAGTCTTGGATCTCTGTTATCAGAATAATTGTGATTTGCCCAAAAAGTTTTCTTTCTTGATGGAAAAAACATACACAAAAATCATTTTTATTTTGAGAATTACATTCAGCCCAACATCCTGGAGTGAAGAAACTTAGATTTTGGAGCCAGCCCCTTTCCAGGGGCCATATTGAATAGATGCTTTTTTTAAAGGTAGTAATACAGTGGCTCAGAAATCTACAAAAGTCATATAAAATAACATAAACTTTTTTTATCGTATACCTAAATGAACACTAATTAATTGTTGATACCCATAATTTTTTCAAACCTTTTAAAGTAAGGGCTCTTTCCTTGATCTCTTTCAAAACTGTGAGCAGAATTTTAGACCTTTATCACTTTTCTTCATTTATTATTATTATATTATTATTATTATGCCAATAATTGGGTTTAGTCTTAAGAACTTGAACTACAATCCAAGTTCTACCCCTTGAACTATATCCTATCTTCTTCCCTCCCCTGTTTTGCCTTTACTTTTTAGACAGGGTGTCACACTTTCCACTGGAGTTGTTTTCTTCATCCCTCCACTGTCTGAGTAGATGAGATGGTAGATGTGTGTCACCATGCCCAGTCCACCCATCATCCTTAAAAGAATAGACCAAAATGGGACAACTCACACTACATTGAACATAACCTTTCTCTATTTCTTTTATTCCTCAGATGACTTATACGGAAGACATATGATTATAACATTCTCTTACTACTTGGGGGAAATTATTTTAACAAATACTATAAAGCAGCATTCTCTCTCTATAGAGAGATGGGGTATAGAGATAGATAGAGATAGAGAGAGAGAGAGAGAGAGAGAGAGAGAGAGAGAGAGAGAGAGATCTATAGGTATGTGGGTATCTTGTATGTCTAATATGCCTTTACATCCTCTTCATGTTGCAAATAATGATAATCATTCTTTCATAATGGACTAACTGAAGCCCTGTGGTAATCTATTACAGTATACCAAGTCCATTTTTCTCACAAATGAAGTAAGCATTGCCAAAGAGAAAACAACTAATGAGCACTTCTACTACTGGCTTCTGCAGCACTGCTCAAGGTGTCCTGGCCTATTCCTTCATCTAAAAAGAAATAATGATGCTTTAAATATTAAATGAGTTCATTTATGCCAGATGATTAGAATAGAGCTTGACATATAGGAAGGACTCCATAAGTTAGTCACTGTTATTATAAATCTTCACATTTGAACATCATCCAAGACAACAATTAAAATAAAAAAGATGTCTTTGCCCCATCTGAATTTCCAACAGTACAGACTTTGTAGTTAATGTTAAAATAGCAACCGTAGTCTAAAGGTGTCTGGCCTGTATGTTTTCACTTTGAACAGGCCAGAGCAGGTTTTACAATCTTTGTAAGTTCAAGAAATACACTTGTGTTGTAATTCATTTATTAAATTCAATTTGCTACCTCACTGATCCTTCTTTTGCATTAACTTCTTTCTTTTGCATTAACTTCTTATGCAGTGTGGATATATATATAATGAAATTGAACAAGATTAAGATGATGCACAAATGAAGATCACTTCCAATTCATCCAGGCACCTTGAGGCTGAATCTTTTTCTGTTCTCCAAACAAAATGCATACCTGAATAGACCTTTTTTCTTTATCTTAATATATTAAGGGCTCTATACCATTGTAATACAAGCAAGAAAGTATTTATTTTCTCATCCATCATAAGATTTATGGCTGAAAACCCTATTACAAAAGATAGAGTAAAAACAGAAAACCATACACATGTAATATGTTGGATGTGACACGTGAACCTTCAGAAAGAGAGAACTGACAGCCCAGGGAAATTGTATTCTTATGTCTAGGTTTGTGTAGAATGACTGGTCAGCAACAAATATATGCTCTGATGGTAATAGATTAGGGCAACTTGGCATTCTGTTGCTTAAGATTCTTCATCTGACAAAATGAGGGAGAACTCTTTGACTTGAGAGAAGAAAGGTAGGTTAGATGATAGAAAGTTAGAAGTGGCCTTCCTGTTTCTTTGGTGCTCTGTTTCCTTCAGTTGCAACTACTCAGGGTGGTATGCTGTGCTTTGAGCCCCAGCAGAAGGCCATGCCTTCATAGAGACTTTTAAAATAACTTTAATCTGACTATAAAAGCCACGGTGCTTCAATATGTTACCTAGTCTCATGTTGAGTTGTCCACTTTATTTTTTACTAATGTTAAAATAGATTGACTATATCAAATGCTGTCAGAATATTTATTTCTATTAATTAACTTCTTCCATTTAATCAGGAAAACATTATTGTCTTTAGAATTGAGTAAATTCTAAAATCATCTTGCTTTGTACTTAGAAATATGCTTTATGACTAAATATCACTTAAATTAAATGAATATAGAGCTAGATATATGAACATATACAGTTAACCCAACTTGGTTAAAACGAAATATTATAACATCGGAATTTTTAGTCAGGGGGCTGGGAAGGTGGCTCAGTGGTAGAGCGCTTGCTTTGCATGCATGAAGCCCTGGATTCAATTCCTCAGCACCATATAAGCAAAAAGAAAAAAGCCAGAAGTGGCACTGTGGCTCAAGTGGGAGAGCACTAGCCTTGAGCTGAAGAGCTGAGGGACAGTGCCCAGGCCCAGAGTTCAGGCCCCATGACCGGACTCACCCCCCCCCCCCCCAAAAAAAGAAAGTTTGGGCTGGGAAAGTGGCTCAGTGTTAGAGTGCTTGCCTTGCATGCATGAGGCCCTGGGTTCGATTCTTCAGCATCACATAAACAGAAAAAGGCGGAAGTGGTGCTGTGGCTCAAGCGGTAGAGCGCTCACCTTGAGCTGAAGAGCTGAGGGACAGCACCCAGGTCCAGAGTTTAGGTCCATGACTGGCAAAAAAAAAAAAAAAGGGAATTTTTAGTCAGTCCTCTGCTTCTTTCCTTCTTTGCCATGTCTCCCTCCCTCTTTCTCTTTCTCTAGTTTTCTTCTTTCCTTCCTTTACGTTTCCCTCCCTCCCCCCTTTCTTTTCTTCCTTTGTTTCCTTTTTTGATTCCTTCCTTTGGTTTCCTTCTTTGATTCCTTCCTTGGCTTGCCCTTTCTTCCTTCCTTCCTTCCTTCCTTCCTTCCTTCCTTCCTTCCTTCCTTCCTTCCTTCCTTCCTTCCCTTCTTCTCTCTCTCCCTCTCCCTCCCTCCCTACTCTCCTCTCTCTCCCTCTCTCTCTCTGTCTGTGTGGTACTGTACCTGTTCATGCATGCTAAAATAGGTGCTCAACCACTAAACTACATCATCACTGCCTAGCTTTGCAATGGAGGCCTAGTTCTCAATAGCAGCTATACTGGATGGATCTTGTGCTATGTTGATTCTCATATGATGGAGAAGTCTCTTGTTCAAATTCATCAATATTTTAGTCCTATACTGGAAATTATTTTATTAATACAAGTGAATATCTTGAAGGTAATGGGTTTGAACTCAGAATCTCCTACTTGCTAGGTAGGAGCTTTACTGTTGAGCCATGCTTCCAACAAAGACTTTTTAATTTCAAGTTATTAAAATGTCTTAAAATACATTTTCTGTACTTCCATTAGCTTAGGTTCTCATTCATACATTCATCATTGTGATCTGAATACACAGTAATTAATCCAAACCATTTTCCTGTGGCTAAAGGGAACTTCAGTTTTCCTTGATTGTTCAAAGAATACACCAGGTCAATGAATGCACCAAGTTAAAAGGTTCTAGGTCTCTAACACTAAGGTTAGGACAAAGTTACAATACAGTACTGTTACCTTTATCTAAATATAAACAAACAGTAATACAAGGACCACCGCAAAAATGGCCCCTAACTTATATCCCAATTAAAATATAAATTTTCCAGAAGTATATACAATGAGAGATCAGAGTTTGTATTTTAGTGGGCTGCAATTTTCTTTTCCTGTTTTCTTTTTTCTTTTTCTGGTACTGGGGCTTGAAATCATGTGGGCAATTGTTGATGTTTTCTTCATGCAAATTTCTTACAGACATCTCATTGCCTGATTCTATCTTACATCAAGAAGTGTTACTAATAGTTATCAACAACATGTATAAGGCAAAAACCTAACCACAGATTAGGGAATCACTGATCTCATAGTTGGCAACAAACAACATTTTTACTCTCACCCAAACTAAAAGTTTTCTTGAGTGTACCACATGTCAACATATGATCAGCCAATAGCAGGAGATTCTCCATCCCAAGGCAATGTTTGCCTACATTCAAGAGTAGAGAGATTCACTGGATAGGATTCCTTTGTAGATATCAACATGAGATAGGATCAACCAGTAATATAGGGAATTCCATAAAGGAAAAGCTTAATATGTTCAGCAAAGTCAGCGATTCTTTTTTCCCCCTTTCTGTCAATAGAAAAAAAAGGGATAACATGGAAATCAAACTTTTGATTTGCAATTGTTTTGAACTTAGAGAGTGCCTATGACATGATGTATGACATAAGAAGGACATTTAATACCTAATCAAGCTCATGGGCCTTTGCCAATTTCAGTGATCACTCCTTCAAATTCATCACACATCCTATCTATCTCACTTATTTAATATTTTAAAAATTTACATTTATAGCTATCTACTTTGTATCTTTTGCGTTGTGTCTGGATTAAGTCTGAAAGCACCTTGAGAGTAAATTTGGATACCATATGCTAACCTCTAGTTAAATGATAGTTGGTTCTTCATTTACGTGCTTCAGTTCTTTGAAATTAAATTATCTCCTTTGTGAGGTCTGAGTTTATATTTCTTCTTGTTTTTTTTTCCCACAGAAAAGGGAGGCAACTTCTTTTTCATTAACCCTGTTTACTATGCTCCTGTTGTTCGTGTATAAGATATAATGGCCAAATGCAACTATTTTAAGTTTGTGTGTAAGAAATCAAGATGATAAAATGCCAGTGAGCTGAAATAGCCACAAATAAAATAAAAGAGACTGTAAAAGTTATGACAGTGAAGTGGGATTTTCAGGGCACTGAAAACTATGGACAAAGGGATAGATCCACACCCTGTTCCTGTCTTTCACATTAGCACTTATGCCATTTATTGGAAACATTCAAAATAAAGGAAATGATACAATAGTTTTAAGAATGGCAAATTGAAAACTGAAAGATAAAATTGGCAAGGGAGCATGCACATTACAGGAACACGATGCAAGTACCTCTCATTTTTTAACTCAGAAAACCACAGTATCTCTGTTTTATTTCTAAAGACCCCCACTACTCCCAAAAAATCTTTCTTCTCAAACATAGGTAATTCAGAGAAATAGATTATCTATGAGCTTTGTTGTTACTTAATTCTCTCATGGTATAATATCCTGGATGGAATTGAAACTTAACTCAATTTATACATGATTTGTTTACTCTGGGATGCATGTGATTATAGGCAGCAAGGCATGGAGTTTCAAAGTACCAGGCAATTATAATGTTTGCAATCACAGAAAGGCTGTTAAATTTGATGGAACTTGTAACAGATCATTTTAATATTTCTAAAAAGTCTCTCTATTTGTATATATACATATAATATGTATGTGTACTATCTATATGTAAATACATGCTAGATGACCATGAGGTTTAAATGTAAAGACATAGAACTGAGAACATGGGATTCTCAGGTCCAAGTATTAATTTTTGCAATTGATGAACACTGCAACCTGAGAAAAGACATTTAAATGTTTCTGACCTTCTATGTTTTCATCCTTAAAAAGGAGAAGTAAAATTTTGTCATATCATGAAATGTGCTACTTATTACTAAATCTCAATGTGGTACAGATGGACAAAGTCACAATTTAGAAAAATAATGACGCTGAGTAGATATGTTGGTGACATCCTGTGAGTCATAACACATGTTCAATACCAGAAATGAAAGCATGACTCAGTCATAGTATGGACTTTTCTGTATGACTTTTATTAAAAGACATCTACAAGTGCATGTCTGACTGTGTGCATGCACACACACACATACACACACACACACACACACAAAGTATCCCAACATATTAATAGTTGGTATCCAGAGCTCATAATTATGTTAATGTTTTTGTTAAGGTTGTTTCAATTTCCTACATTTTCTGTAATATGCAAACATTTTCTAAGTGAAAAACATCAAAGACCAAATAATTACAATTCATTTGTTAATCACTTAATAGAAGAATTTTATGTCACTAGGAAATTTGAGGCATATTTGAACAGGAATTTCTGGGAAGACCTCTCTTTCCTTTTACAAACACATCATAGAATCTCAATCCCTCATTTAAAAAATTAAAGTAATAAAAATACTTTTTAGAGTTTCTGCAGTCTGCAATGGATTATGAAAATGTTTGTTCCTCCCTTTCCTTATCATCGCTGGGGGGATGACCTCATTGCTTCTAAGAGAAGAAAACAAAGTGCAAATATATTTTTTAATGTGATTTTTCTTTTTCCCTTCATTGGTGCTTAAAATCTCAATTCACAAGGAGCCAAGAACAGGGGAGAGGTTAGCTAAATGTTATGTAGCTACTATTATTAAAAGCCAAATTTACTGTTAATAACAAAATGTAAATAAACAATTAAAAATGTTGCAGTACTACAATATTTTTGAAAGACAACCTGGAATTAATGTGCACGCCTATATGCATGCTAAGAAAATAAGTTGTTTCTGGCATACAAGTTTTAGTTTATATTTTATACTCGTTTTTAAATTGTTTAGAATATTAAAATTTTTTATGCAATCTAAATTGAAGCGTTTTCTAAGGGCTCAAATGCCACTTTGAGTAAGCTATCCTTTCTTCAAACTTGGTGTGTGTATTGCAGGAAACTCAACATTGCTTTCCTTCACTCATTAAATTCCAGAAAGTAATGCACATCAAGCTTTTCCCCTGCCAAAGAAACCCCACAAAACAAAACAAAACAAAACAAAAAAAAGAGCAGAGTGCCTGTGGCTCATGCTTGTAATCCTAGCTACCCAGGAGGCTGAGATCTGAGGATCACCCTTCAAAGCCGTCCCTGAGACTCTTTTTTTTTTTTTTTTAAATTTAATTTTATTTTATTTGAGAACATACTGTACAGAGGGGTTACAATTACATGGGCAGGATAATGCATATATTTCTTACCAAGCATTGCAGCCTCCTCCTTTGTTTACCCTTCACCTCCCTTCCCAGCCTCCCCCCTCCCTCCCACCCAATCATACCCCCCTCCCCCCCCCCCCCACCGACATTGTAAAGCTGGTTTTGACATGACATTTTGTACTTCTCATTGTTGCAACAGGTCCACCTGAATCCTTAAACGACTTGTTTGTCCCCATCTCCTCCACATGTTATACTGACATCAAATATAGTGAAAGCGGGGGTTACACTGTGGGGGAGGGACATACAAAGCAACAAAGAAATAATCTTATAAATGCATTAGAAACACATGCATGAAAGAAACAAAAACATTAAAATACATATTTGAGGGTTCGTTTTCCTAACATCACATTATCTGACTTTTTCCGCTTGACTCATACCTATACTAGATATTGCAAATAAGGGAAACCACTCTTATCTCCAATTAACCACCAGAAAACCAGAAGTGGCACTGTGGCTCAAGCGGGAGAGCGCTCCCCTTGAGCTGAAGAGCACAGAGACAGTGCCCACGCCCAGAGTTCAAGACCCACGACGGACAAAAACAAACAAACAAACAAACAAAAAACATTTTCCACACACAATTTCTATCTCTAGAAGAAAAATACAAACCTTGCTTCAGGTGTTATTGTGTGAAACTTGTAGTGAGATGATAATTATGTAAAAGGCAGCACCCTCATGACCATGTGTCATTCCACTGTTTCCCTAAGACTACATTGCCTCTTGAGGTCATGTCCATCTCAGTAGTATAAGCACACTCTATGATATTCATACAGGAAACCACCTAAAATATACATCTCTGAATGTATTCTCAACGCAACACACAGTTGACTGTATATCCATTTATTAAACACACATGTTGTCCTTTATATTATTTCTTGTTTAGGGATGAATCTTGCAACTTTCTTTACTGTACAGTGTCACACATATTCATATGCAAATATATTAAGATTATACACTGAAGTTCCATACATTCAATGGTGTATGTAGCAATAGTCTACACATGCCTCTTGAGGTTATGAAATTAGTAGTTCAGGTATTTTCATTCAGTTCATAATGTCCTGTGCTTTCTTCCTCAAAGTCATTGATAATCCCTCTGTTACTGAGAATTACATTTTTACTCTAGCAAAGAGAGAATGAAGACAAGGTAAATGGTAATATGTCAGAGGGATGTGATTTCATTCACATCCTGGTGGCAGAAATGGTCAGGTGACTATGCATAGCTTCAGGAAAGCCTAAGGAATTAAATGCATATAAAGACCCATTAGCATCCCAGACAAAATGGGTATCATCTTACATTAGAAGAAATGGATCCTTGAAATGGAATAAGCTATCATCAATGTCTGGCACATTCTGTAAGCATAGAAATTTGCTCCTAATTCCTGTTCTATTGTCAATTGGCTGTTTATTTAGTTGCTGCTTTTGATTTTATGAGCTTGTTATGGATTGTACTTCTTCTCCAACATCTATTCCTTCTATACCCATTGTGTAAACACAGCAGGGGCCTTTGAAGAAAGAAGCCATTTCATTTCATTCAAAGGAAATTATTTTCAAGGAAAAGGTAGGGGAAAATGGAGGGATGCTGTTCCAAGGAAAGGAAACAGCACATTTCAGCTGATATGAGGAGACAAAAAAAATAGAACTGATGAAAACCATATAGTCAACAATCGAAGCAGCTCTCAGGATAGAAGCAACTGCTAAATATAGAGCAATAACAAAAATCTGAAAAAAGGAACACAAACTTGTTAAAATGCCACCAAGTCATTATGCATCTTTTGCCCAGCAATTTTGAAAATCCAACTATGTTGTTGTACACAATGAGAAAACATTACAGTTAAGGAAGAAGTATGTATACTTTCTGAATCACATTTCTTTGAATCTGATTACTGAACTCCAGTGCTCATTTTTTCCCTTCTCCTAGACTCTGCTTTACAACTCATATTTGTGAAAGTGTGAAGTAAGCTGCTTGGGTTGAAATTTAAGGAAAAGAGAAAACGCTGGCCTTGTCTAATTTTTTTCCTTTAGAAAATGTCTCAGCTATCTTGAGTCTTGGAAAGTGGTGGTTAGTATATAGAGGCATACTCTTTTGTTCCTTTGAAAAAGGCTTGAATGGTAGGAAAGTTGTCATAGTCTTAATTAAGCATTTCATATTTATACGATTACCACTAATCTACAAGAAATAGAGTATTTAAACCTACATCAAAGAATGAGAAATGAAGTGTTCTGAGTATGAATCTTGATGATAGGCCTTTGGGTAAGGTCTATTTTTGGTTCCTTACTCTTCAGGGTATCCATTAGAGATCCCATTTATCATAGTCTTCCATGACTCAAAGTTTGCTGAATGGCCTCACAGAAATTGTTCTTAGTTTCCCTTTTGAGCTCCACGGCAATTTATTATTTTCCAGCATCATTTCTTTTCTCCAAACCAAACATGTTGACTAGTCATTGTGCTATATATTTTTCTTTCCTTTGTATTTGTGCTATGGGGGATTTAACTCAGGTTCTCCAGCATATTAGGAGAGACCTTAAGTTATGTGCTCTAGTCCTTTGTTTGCAAGCTTACTTTTCTTTCTTAGATAGTATTTCTAACTTAGACTGAGCTGTCTTCAAAATTGTGATCTTTCTATGCTTGCCTTCTGAGAAGCTGAGAGATGTACCATGCCATACCTAGCCTACATATATATTAATTTAATCCAAGATGATCAAAGAACTCTCTCCTTTTCATTCTCCTCCCCTTCATCTTCCTCCTCTTCCTCTTCTTCCTTTCCCTCTTTTTCTTCTTCCAGGAGTCTCAGTAGCGTCCAGTGTCATAGACTTTCATTTCAAGTGATAAAAACTAACGTAACCAGACTATCAGACTACAACTAACACTTTTTCTTGTTCACCTTGGATGAATTGTTTTCTATATTGACATCATCTTCACCTAAGGTGAAGACACAAGAGATTGTGAACAGCTCCAGGATGACATTTACCCTGGTTAAGTGCATTAGAAAAAAAGATGCATTTTGTTGAATCTTCCAACCAATGGTGATGGGTATAAGTAAAATCTTCAACCAGTTCATTAACTAGTGGTGCAAAACATGGCACATCCAAGTCTAGATCAATTTAATATCCATGGGGTATGGTGGTTGTAATAAAAGGTAATTCTAGATTCTGGTCTAAGGAGAAAAAGATCTGAATTCTGAGAAGATAAAATGAACAACTATATATATATATATGACAGAATTTTTGAAATGGCTTCTTGTTTTAAATGCCTTCTTTAGGATATGTATTAGATTTATTTAAATTTAAGATGGAGTTATGTGTTTTCAAAGGTTATATGTTTCATATAGATTATATGCTTCATAGATGATCTCTTTCATATATTGCATTCTATTTTATAGAATTTGGACCCATGCACAAATAATACCAAAGCAATGACTTTTCCTTAGTTACAATTCTTATACTTAGTTCCATGCTAGTTATGGTTCAACAAATAGTACAGTTGTACATTCAACCTCTACAAATAGAAATTACACACAATTGTATTTATGCACATAATTTCTAGTGCACAGTCTGATTTTTGCTGGAAACCCCTTAATATACGGTAATGATCAGATATGGTTTCATTGGTAATAGATGCATAGGTTTCATTGGGTACTAGCATTAGCTAGTGATAAACTACGAAGGTCTCTTGGTATTTGCTTCTAGTCTTTAAAATGTTTTGAATCAAAATTTCTATTGCCTACAATTTTTCTAAACACAAGCTTGAAGGAAATCTGATTTAGGGCTCATGGTATCATGATTTTACTACAGGAGTGTCTGAGTACTTTTTGAAAAATTTTAATTATCATTCCTGGGCTTTTCCTTTATCATCAAAACTAGTATATTGTAGTAGTCAACATTCTCCTTGAGAAATACTTTGATATGGTAGAAGTTATTTGAATCTATAACATGTTTTTTTTTCCTCTATGTAGAAGAGGGTTTTATATGACCCACTAAAACCTTTCTACATCTCATATAATTCTTTTTTTTTTTGTCGGTCATAGAGCTTGAACTCTGGGCCTGGGTGCTGTCCCTCAGCTCTTCAGCTCAAGGCTAGTGCTCTACCACTTGAGCTACAGCTCCACTTTTGGTTTTCTGGTGATTTGTTTTTTGGAGATAGTTTCATGGGCTTTCCTGCCTGGGCTGGCTTTGAACCGCAGATCTCAGCCTCCTGAGAAGCTAGGATTACAGGCTTGAGCCACCGGTGTCTGGCTAACATATAATTCCAACCATTACACTTCATGATTCTCTAAGAGAAAAGCCCTCCAAATAAGAGTTTACTTATTGCCATTTGCTGGTTTTCCTTTCATGTTCCATTGGTACTCACTTCATTTCTTCTTAGCCACCATTTTTCATTCTTTTCTCTCAAATAGGGAATACCTCACTTATAACATGGGGCCAGTGAATTTATCCAACTGGAAGGTGTTAACCACAGCTTTGGCTCTTTGCCCAGGTGTACCAGAGCAGCCACACAATGGATACCTGTCTTGTAAAAGCTTCTGGAAATAAAAATAGCACCAGTTGGAAGCCTCAAATCCCTTTAATATTCTCTGTGTTTCAAATTGCAGATTAAAAGTTTGTAGGCAAAACATTAGAACCAGTTCATTTACTTCCACTGCAGACATTACTAAGACAAAAGAAGGAAGAAGCAGTGGTGAAGAAATAGTCCCAGTGAAGTTGTCTAGCTAAGAAAAATACACTGAAGTTTAACAACAGAAGAACATTTCTTTTCTTTCTTTTTTTGGTCAATTGTGGAGTTTGAACTCAGGGCCTGAGTGCTGTCCCTGAGCTTTTTTGCTCAAGTCTAACGTTCTATTTATTCCTTTAAGCCACAAAGCCCACCCTGATTATTTTTTATTTCATTTAAGCTATTAAAATGATATGGGAACAAGTGTGTGATATAGTTATATGTTAACTTCTCTAAAGAAAATTGAAATAACATAAATTAGCCGCAGATCTCTTCTAAATTCTTAGAATAAAATGATAAGTGATTTACAAGAGCTATATTTGGAGATGTGTATGACACTGTTACATTGTGTAAAGTATCTGTGATTTCTGCTGGAGGTAGTTAAAAGTCCAGCTTACATTATTGTGACTTTTTTGATGCCTTATCTCATTTATACATAGTTTATGTCCAATCTGAGTCCAATCTAACTTTGAATTCTATCTGTGGATTCCTGTGGTTCACCTTAACTTCATATGAAGGTACATGAAATCTGCAGCCTTGAATGCAGTCAATTTTGCTAACATTTTATCTATGAGCGTTAGTACAGAAGAGCTGAAATCATATCCCCCCTGAAGACACTCTCCAATAACATGTAGGAAATTTATTCATTCTTCTATAGTTGTTGTTCAATAGTTATGCAACTTATTTTCCAGTTGAATTATTGTCTTGCTTATTGTGTTGGTCCCATAAATTTTTGGATTATTTGTATGTAAATAATTTTTATGTGTTTATCTTTTTTCCCTAGCACAAGGAAGTTGTAGATACTCAATAAATACTTCTTGATTTGAATTCTTAAAAAAATAAAGAAAACAGAAGAATATGGTTGGATGCCTCAGACTTTTCCAATTTTAGAGCTTAGTACAGAACCACCATACTAAAAATAGTGAGGTACTGATAAAAGGATTCACATAGATAGATCTTTGGAGCAGACTTAAGTAAACCCTTACTATCATGAACAATTAAATTTTGACAATAACATCATGAAAATTAATTGAGAGTATCTTAGTAATTTCAATAAATACTGTGTACTAATTAACTAGCAAACAAAAGAATGTATTTGCACTTCTTCCTTACAGTAATGCAAATGTTAACTTACAATAAAATATAGATAGCCCCAAATGTAAGTTCTAGTAGTAGCAACCGAGAAAACAAGAAAAGTACATTTTTTTGTGACTGTGGTTTAGGCAATATCTTCAACACACCAAAAATCACAAAAATACAAAAAAAAAAAAGATAATATGGACTTCACCAAAACTAAAATATTTTGTGCTAAAATTGTATTACCAAAAATGTAAAAGAGTAAAACAATGGAACTAAAGACATATGATTCAGATGTCTGGTAAGAAATGAATATCTAACAATATAAAGTTCTCTAACAACTCAATAATAAGAGATACATAATATGTTTGAGTGTATATGTGTACATAGGTGTATAAATATACAATGGGCTACTGTTTTACTCATAAAAGTGATGAACTATTGATACATATTAAAACATAGATGAATTTTTAAAATATTCTAAGAAGTAAGCAACAAAACAATCCCACACATTGCCGGGTTCTGGTGGCTCACACCTGTAATTCTACCCACACAAGAAGCTGAGAGTTGAAGATCAAGGCTCAAAGCCAGCCTGAGCAGAAAAGTCCATGAGATCCTTATCTCCAATTAACCACTAGAAAACTGGAAGTGATGTTGTGGATCAAAGTGGCCCAGTGCTATCCTTGAGGTCAAGAAGGTCAAGGACAGTATCTAGGCCTTCAGTTCAAGCCCCACAACTCACTTACTCTCTCTCTCTCTCTCTCTCTCTCTCTCTCTCTCTCTCTCTCTCTCTCTCACACACACACACACACACACACACACACACACACACTACGTGGAATTACTATATAAAATATTTGGAAAGGGTATGTGTAGAGAGACAAGAAAGTACAGTAATGGGGACTGAGGAGTGATGTTGGGAATGAGGAGAGAAGATGGCCGAATGGCTTCTAATTAGAATGAGGGTGATCTGAGAGACTAAAAGAATTTCTGAAATTAGATTTGGTGAAGTTTTTTATACACTATATATGATCAGAGAAATCAACATAAAATGAATTTAAAGTAAAGAATTTTTAGTGAAGTTGTTGAATTAAGAATTATAAATTCAATTGGGAAATTGGGATTATAAGTAAGTAGATTTTCATTAGGGGTAATGGCAATTTGTTTTGATGGTCTGTGTCATAAATTTTAATTATAGGCATTTTAAAGCAGGGAGGCTAGATATATTTTGATCATTTTGTCTTCTCAAGCCTGCCAAATGCACAAGATTGGAACATTTGTAATCTAGTGATTTAATTATTAAGTAGACACATGGATAAGCAAACCGGAATGGTGAAGGGAGAATTTATGGAATCAGTCTCAAAAGCGTTACTTTTGGAGATACCTCTGAACTCTACATAGATGTATTAATATGTGACATTTGAATGTGCAGATAGATAACCAGATAGATTGTTTTTTGTTAGTATAAAAATAGATTCATATAAAAATTTGTGAATAAAAAGTGGAATCCTGATGCACATCCATCAAGTTAACTAACCTTAAGAGAAATTCTCTTTCCCCAGAGTAAGTCAAGCATTAATTAAGGCTTGAATTGCATTAGTTGTACTCTAAATTCACGTGAAGTGCAAGGGGCAAGACGATTTGCTTTTCTTTCATTATGTGTTGAATATTGAGTGAGCCCACAATTAGAATTCTGTACACAACTCCTGGAAAATTAGTTACATATGCAGCTCCTGTGGATTTTTGAGGCACATTAATAACCTAGAAACTATAAGGTCCCTAGTTGTATTGACAGAGATATACTTTTATTTCTGTCAATTTTTTTCAGATTGTCCATTTTTATTATTCCATATGCCAGAATATAGATAAATCCCAACTTTTATTCATGGAAAATATTATACATTTTACTATTTCAAAAGGGAGAAAGCACAATGATATTATCATTTACACACTAGTTTTTATTAATATCTTACTCCACTGTGACCCACATTACCTATATACAAAGTAAAATTAGACCCCCTTATCTGAAATAAACCCGTAAATATTTCAGATACCTTTCTTTCCATAATTTCCAAGGATCATGAAGCATAAAGGAGCAGGTTTCTTTCTTTGTTTCAATTTCTCTTCTCACAATCATGAACCCACTGGTTTGATGTCACCAACACATACCATACACACACACGCACATACCGCGGTTTTATAGAAGCATCAACACAGGTTATGGTGGAAGGTATTTGCTGACATAAAATCCTAAGTATAAGTGATCTCTGTTATTATCCTTTACCTTAAAGAACTAAAAGCATCACAAAATTTGCTTTTTGGAACTACATCACCAGTAAAAACAAAGGCAGGGCCTTGGATACTATAGCCAGCAGGGGGCAGTGAAGAACCATGTACAAAGCTAGGCTGGGGGCTGGGGGTAATGCTTCCAAACCTGCTGTGCAACCTGTAGTTAATAAAGAACTGGGCATAGGAGCAAAATAACCAGGTTTAGAAAAGATTTATTTCAACTGCATAAGCAAGAAAGTATACAGCTCCTTGACTAAACTCCATCCCTGGAATTCACAGCAGGGCAAAGTGTGTTAGTGATCAAAGTCTTACCGCCGAAGCTCTAAATCATTGCTGCTCCAGAGACCATTTTCCGTGTAGTCCCAGCCTCCGCCCCTGCGGCGAGCCTCTCCAAGACCAGCACAAGTGATTTGACAACTTTAATAACAGAAAGATGGTTGACTTTTGACTTTCTAGCTGGGAAAATGGATAGTTTACAAATAAATCTCAACTGAGAAGCCGTGGCCTTTCTCCAAACAAAACAGACAAATGTGGGTTATTGTACCAGCTGTGTCACCAGGCCGATCTCTCGAACTCTCTGGAATTGTTTCACCAATTAAAAAATGGACCAGATTCGATGATGATGAAGGCAGCTCCACATCTATCATTTTATATACTCGGTTCTGATCTAACATCACGAGCCCTCCTCTCAGACTACTTTGAAGAATTCAAGTGTGTGTTTAATATCCTTTGAATTCCTTCTGTAGATGGCACATGTAAAGTATGAGCAGAACAGAATTATTCCATGATATGGAAGATATTGAAATGCCCTGGGTGATTTTTCACTGCTTTAGATGACAGAGATTCATAATTCTTATCCATCCCTGTTTAGTGATGCGTGATAGAAAATGACTGGAAGTAACGTTAGAGATGTCCCAGGACCCCTGCAAGTTTAGCTAAGCATACCTTTCATCAGGCAAGAACTATGCACTTCATTGATTGACTTTTAACTACTAATAGCTCGCATCATTTAATCACTTGCCAATGTTTGAAAACTGAATGTTTAAACCTTCCCATAACAATCCTAGTTCCTGAACACTTTTCAGAACCAACTAAGACAAGCAGAAAAGGTTAAAAGCTATGTACATATGACCATATAAGATGATGTTAAGCGAAATGAACTCCAGTATAAGGACACAAGTGTTTTTTTTTCTTTCTTGCTATTGTTTTTAATGTATTTATAATGTACTATGTGATTTTATTTGTTTCTTTGGTATATTCTTCCCCCATGGCATAACCCCTGTTATCACTGTATTTGCTTCCAGTGCCCTGCCTCTTGTATATACATTTTTCTAATTTGAGGAGGGGAAGGAAACCAAAAAACTGCTTATATAGGGATACAGGTTGACCCACTGTAACAATGAGATGTGCAAGACACTATGTTGAAAATGAACTTTCAATTTTGTCTGAGGAGGGGGGGGTGGCGGGGGCAGGTGGGAGGAGGTGGGGAGGTGGAGAGGGAAGGGATGGTAGGGGTAAAACAAGGAAGGAATTAATAATGCTGGATGGCAAATGTACTCATTACCTTACTCATGTAACTGGAAACCCTCTGTACAGTATTTTTACAATAAAAATATTTTTAAAAAGTCAAAGAAATGAACCAGACAGCACTGATAACTCATTTCTACATAGAAAACAGTTCCCAGAACTCATCCTGACTCCTCCCCTAGGAGCCACTTCATTGTTTCACCAAGACCATCTAGGTATGGACTAGATTCAGTGATTATTCCTTGACTACTGTAGAAATTATTGTATTAGACCTTTGGATCAACATCCGGTTCCAAAAGTCTGGTTTTGGTTCTATTTTGTTAGTAAGCAACAAATTATACTCAATCTTTTTCAGTGTCCTGCTTGAAATATATAGACTATATATATTATATTGAAATATATATGCAGTATATATGTTTTATATATATATTCTTTGATGTCCTCCCTCATTTTAGTAGCAATGTAATTTTTCTCCCAATTATGATAATTTCCAATAACTCATTAACACATAACTTCATCTTACTAGTATTTTAGTAGTAAGTTCTTAGAAAGCAAAGTCTTATTGATGCAAAGTAAATGTGCCACAATTACAAACAATGTAATTTATTTAAAGGATCCCTCAGATCCTTAAAACTCATTGATCAAATTGTCCAGACTCAAATAATAAGAGGTAAACTATAATGGTATACATCATTTGCTGACCACCTTTGCTATATCAGAGGCTCCCATTTCATGAGGAAGTGCTGTCTGTGGAGAGTGTGTTGGTTTTCCAGGTCATGGAAACCTGAGATATAGGGAGAGAATCAGATATCATTGAATCGAATCTGGCTCCTGGTGAGGAATATAAACCCAAAGAGGCGTACTATGCAGTAGCGTCTGTACCGTCCAGTCCCTGTGGCCTACTCGGCAAGATTGCAGTTGATTGTTTCCCTTTGCCTGTAATATCCTTAGGCGGTCTATGTTTTAATTTCCTGTTGGTATTTGTGCTTATGTCCATATTTCCTAAGAGATGGTTTGACCCTTTTAGGGACATAGGCCATTACTTTTCACCTATGTGTTCCTCTCAAAGATGCTTATGAAATCCGTTCTGTGGCATGTTGTAGTATTGAATCTTACTATACAAGGGCAGATTTCTGACCACTGTGGCAGACAGTTAAGTGGTTGTTATGACAAATATTGTAAACCGGAGTGGAACATCTGGGAGCCGCATGACAGGGGCACCAGAGGTGACAGCTGTGCACACAGCTAAAAGCTGGCATTTGCGAGCACTTTTGGGGAATTAAAAAGAGAACAGAATGACAACATTTGCAAATAAAACACCCTCTGGGTATATTCCAAACATCCAAGATGCCATGCCTGGAAAAAAGCTGAGTCCATTAAGAGAAACCTCCACCGTTCACCCTTTCAAGCCTCATTGATTTTTTATGCACAAATAATGGCATATTTGAGTATGATAAAGTGAGGGATTCAGTAAGTAAAGGAGGGAAGTACCACAAACCACCAGAGGGGTGGTAATTACTGTGGGACTTCTAAAAGCAAAACCAGGCTGTTATTCAAGCACATCATGAACATGTGAACGCTAAGGCTTTCTAAGCAAACTTTCAGCTGGTCTCAAGTACAATACTAGTGAGGGGTACTTAGCACAGAAAGGAGATTCTTATGCAAAAATGGTTATTTTGAGGGCTTCTTCTTCTAGTTTCCAAGGGTTGTTTGTTCCACAGCCAGTGTCTTATACACAGAAGGCATTCAATGGATAGTCTCTCATTCAAGAACCCGAAAGGCCTTTCATTGATTGACTAGGAAACCCTGAACTTCAACTTGACTCAGAGGATACCAAATTCAAATTAGGAATTAAATCTTACTTTCTGACTTTACATTAGGTATGCTAGTTCAAAAGTAAAAGAGTATTACATTATCAGAATAGTATAAAAATTATTTAAAAACTGGAAAGACCTAGAAAGAGTGCTTGTCTACTTAAAAGGAATTACTTTTTAAAAATCACCCATTTTTAAAAATAATATTATGTTCCCTATATTATGTTCTACCATAGTCTGTTCATACTAGTATAACAAAATACCAAAAACTGTTCAACCTACAATCAGGAGAAATAATGAATTATCAGTTAGAAGCTAGGAAATGTGAGATCATTTGAAGACAGGTTCGATATATAGTGAGGGCACTTTCCCCCATGGCTGGCAGTCTTTACGGTGTGTCCTCACATTTTAGAAAGGCCTAAGGGTGTTAGTTAAGCCTACTTTACAAGAAACTGCTGACTTTTGTATCTTAAATATTCCCAAAGGCTCATCTTTGAGATTCAATATGAACTCTGGGCACAGCATTTGCCCAGACAAGTGTCTATGTCCAACTAAAGTCTCTCTCTCTCTCTCTCACACACACACACATACACACACACACACACACACACACACACACACACACACACACACACAAACGTTAAAGGCAAGGTTTCTAATTGAGTGTTACCAGAAGGTGGTGAGAGGTAGAAACCGTGGGAGGTTCCAGGTCATTGGGAATTCCCTTCAGAGGGAGTTAGGATTCCCTGACTCGCAGCCATGAGTTGAGGGGCTCTGTTCTATCATATACCTCTATAGTGACATAGCTTCTTCCCACAAGCCCCCCAAGAAGTCAACATACCAAACAGACCTCCAAAACTGTGAGCCAAAGTTAATCTTTTTGTAAGTTGAATATCTTGGTTATTTGTTACAGAGATGGAAAACATATGAATGCAGACATGAATGCTATTCATGAAGATTTATTTCCTGCCAGATGCTCCATCTATTGCCACATCAGATAGTCAGATTTTATCCATCTTACAGAGAGAGAAGGCATATCTCAAGACCTTGGCATCTCCAAAACGATTTATAACATTGAAAGAATGTATACTTCCCTCTGTTTCCAAGTAGGTAGGTATTTTGCACAAATGGCCAACAATCGAAGCCCAGATATAGTTATATTTATCTACTTTGTAACCTTAGGCAGTTTATAAAACTCATTGTGTTTTATTTGTTTAGCTGTAAAGTTATGATAATAACATGTAGGTTTAATCTGAGCATTAAATTTTATGTGCTTCAGACAGGGCCTGACACATAACAGTATACTTAGTAGGGAATTGTATTTTATATATTGTATATCATATTCATATTATAATAATTATATACTTTATACATACTTTATACTAATAATTATATATTTTTATACATGCTTATTTTAAAGAATTTTTTACCCTCATGCTATCATGTTGTTTGAGGTTTCTTGGAAAGGAAGGTTTTAGAACCTATGCTAAGAGCAATCATGATGTTCTTGGTCAACTTGCTCACTTTTGTTGAATATTTAAATTTCATGGTCTTTGTCTATGATAATTGCTCTTTCATAATAGACATAATCGGCTTAGTTAGACAAGAAAAGTCAAGCGGAATGTTCTAAGGACTAAAACGTGTGCTTCGTAGGACATAGAAGGGTGGGTCTTTGTGGGGGTGTGAATATTTTTGGATATTCCAAAATTACAGTAGCATTCAAAGCCTGTTCTACTCTTACGAATGTGCCAACGCATATTCCAAATAAAGCAGAGTACTTCTGAGTGACAGTAACGGTGCCACAGCAAGCCTGTGAAATGAGAAGAAATAACACTCCACTTCCTGTCCAGCACCCCTAAGCCTCAGGAAAAGCCAATGGTCAATGGGAAGAAACACAAGGAAAACACGATGATTTCAGCCTACTTGCCAGGAAAAGGCATACAAGGATTTGGTATAGTAAGAAATAGAAAAATTTCAGTCGTGAGAATTTAATGATACTCTTTTTAGTAACGGAATTTTCTAGGACACAGAATGCCCTGTGGGAGAACTCAACACTGCCAAATGGTAATGATGAACTCCTACATCTCTAGTCTTCCAAACTTTGTAATTTGGTCTTTTCTCTGTGTATGTCTCTGCTTTCCTCACACATTATGCTGACCAAAAAGTCTTAGCAAATATAACATTATCATTTTATTGAAGAAGCAAAGTTAAAAAAAATAAAGCAACAACAACAAAAATCCTAACCAATCCTGTGTCTGACTTTAAAGAACTATTTTTGTTATTCCAGGCAACTGTGCACTCTCCACTGAAAAGACACATAGACACACAGACACACACACACACAGAAAGAATATATGTATGTATACGCACACATATATACCCACACACAGAAAGAAAGCACACACACCCAGAGAGACAGAGAGACTGAGAGATGAGGTCCTCTTCTATCAGAAAAGGAGATTGAGTATAGATTTCTTCCAATTCTAGTAGTCTATAATTTCTGACTTGTAATAAAGTTCCCCTCCAAGTGAGTTGTAAATGGGGAAATTGATCAATAGAAAAGGTGAATATTGTCCACCAGATAATTCAGTAGCAGCTGACAACACTGGACAGAATATTAGAAAACGCCATCATAACATCATGGGGTTTGAGCTGACAGAAAATTTGCAAAGCATTTGTATAGTGAAAGCTGAGCAATTGTTGTCCAATTGGTTTAACATATTAATCCCATCCATTAAGGGGCAAATGAATCGTTTAGGTAAAAGAATTTTGACATTCACTACATAGATCAGCATGTCAGTAAAATTTTGTATACCTATTGGTAAAAATATACTTTTATGTCTATCATCTCTATCAACCTAACTACCTATCTAACAGTGTCCATGTATGTATATTTAATATATATAAATCATTGTAATTTCTTTCTTTTTTTTGTCAGTCATGGGGCTTGAATTAAGGCCCTATTCCTGAGCTTTTGTGCTCAAGATTAATATTCTACCACTTTGAGCCATGGCTTTAGTTCTGGTTTTCTTGTGGTTAATTGGAGGAAAAAGTCTTACGGCCTTTTTTTTTTTTTTTTTGGCTTGGCTTGGCCTGGCTTCAAACTGCAATCCTCAGTTCTCAAACCTTCTCTGTAGCAAAGATTATAGGTATAAGCCACTTGTGCTAATCACTCTAAATTATATATGTAAAACATATCAAAATTATTTCTTTTAACTTGGAGAACTTGACAGTAGCATGGACAAATGACTTATTCAAGTACCTCATAAAAGAAGATTATATGAAAGCTTTTCAACCTCTCCGGAGTCAAAGGAACACATAATGATAAAGTTTCAAAGGTCTGCAATGTCATACCAATCACACCAATGAAAGATGAATCTAAACTAAAAGTATGATTTTGAAGCAAAAAAATGGAATAGAGAGTGGTGGGAGATGGAGAAAAGCACCTCTCATTTACTATTAATAACACGAGAGTGGTTGAAACCATTTTAGAAAATTTCTTGGCATTGTCTAATTCAGTGAACATTTCCTATAACCTATAATCTCAGAAGCCTACTTCTGACTATATTCCTTATCTCCTTCACATCTACAAAATTGTTCAGACGAAGATTCTTTGTTAACAGTATACCTATAGCCATATGACCCAGAAAGACAATACCTAATTTTCTAGTCATTTTAATTTGTATTTTGTCAGAAGGATATTGTCTCTCCTTTAACAATGAAACTTTTCTATCATCTGCTAAACACTGAAGAATATAATGAGAAACTCTGGATCAGAAGGAAGATATGAAAAATTAGGCTCAATGAGAGAAGGTTCTAAAAATTCTTTCTATAAATGAGACAATTTGTGCTCCTATTATAATATAGAAACAAGCTTCCTGCCTAGTCCTGGTGCTTTATGCCTGTAATACTAGCTATTCAGAAGACAGAGGTTCATACATAGGATTGCACTTTGAAGCTAGCTAAGGAAGAAAATTTTTGAGAATCCATTTCAAAAACGCTAGACTGAAAATATGGTTCAAGTTATAGAGTACTACTTGAACAAGCAAAAGCCCTCAGTCCGAACTGGTTCCAGGAAAAAAAAAAAGAAAAGAAAAGAAAAGGAAGAAAAGGAAATGAACTTCCTGTAGAAAAAAATACAAAATACAGAAAAATAGAATAAAAAACCACATAGGGCTTGTTCTTACCCACAAATACTATTAACATATTTTAAGTTTCTCCTATTTTTTTCTAACAAGAACAATCATTTTTGAAAGCTTCACACAATCTTTTCGGATTTAAAATTTGAAAATTTTCTTGTTTCAAAGAATATTTCATTGAATGATAAAATCATACTTTATAATATGATTTATAGTATGCACCTTAACATATGTTCTTTGAAAATATGCACGTCAACACAGTATTTCTTTCATGCAAGTATTACAATTTATCTTTGTTAGCAGAAAACTAGTTACAACCTAAATCTAAGAACACATTTTTTTGTGTGTGCCAGTCAGTCCTGGGGCTTAAACTCAGAGTCTGGCTTCTATCCTTGAGCTTACTTTGCTCAAGGCTAGTACACTTTTACTTGAGCCACAGTTCCACTTCCAGCTTTTTGGTGGTTAACTGTAGATCAGAGTTGCATGAATTATCTTGCCCGGGCTGTTTTTGAACTACAATCCTCAGATCTTAACCCCCTTAGTAGCTAGGATTACAGGTGTGAACCACTGGCATTCAGCTACAAAACACTTTTTAAGTGTTAAATAACTGTAT
Source organism: Dipodomys spectabilis (assembly GCF_019054845.1). NCBI lineage: Eukaryota > Metazoa > Chordata > Mammalia > Rodentia > Heteromyidae > Dipodomys > Dipodomys spectabilis. The sequence continues at coordinate 13,046,217 of NW_024870834.1, read as the reverse complement.
AACATAATCTTGAAATTGATTATAGATAATTCATCTACTTCCAAGTGCTCTAATTGCTTCAAATATTTTCATCATTAATTAGAAAAGAAGAATGAGGATTTATGGGTACCACATTTATACTGTAGGAAGATATACTCTGTAGACCCATGAATTTTAATTCTTCTCTTTTAAAAAATTTCATTGTTTTTGTTTTCAAGCATTGGAAAGTTCTGTGCTGTTTACAGATTTATTTTTTTTTTAATCTGATGTCTAGTGAGTATATGGTTTTGGTTTGGAGGGGATACATTATTTTAAAACGTATGTTCAAGTTCACTGTGATCTCAATTTCACCTTCACTACGTGGAATCTTCTTTGGGACCACTAGCATGCATTTCTCTGTCCTTTTTTGTTATTTCAGTTTTCTGTACTGAATCTTCTTCCCACATGTTCAGCCTGTGAGTTTGAGGGAAGCTGATGCTACTACCACCCCAGGAGTGGCTAAAACACCCCATCCATGTGTCCCCAGTGGTTGATTCAAAGATGGTTTAGAGCTCCTTTGAAGGTGAGGATACCTGTGTCGGTTTTTGCTGGGAGCAATGGGAAAGAAGGGTAATTCTTCCTTTCTAAACTACCTAAAGGGATGCTTTTCCTAGTTGTTTGAGATAAAAGAGAGTGTCAACAACTATACCTGTTTGGTATTGCAGTTGGTAATGTTTCATTCTGGCTTTCCCTACTGTGCATTTCATAGTAATTATGGTTATTATTGCTACCTTCTTTTTACTCCATTCTATTTCTTCCACGAAAGACATGTTGGTCCAAGAGAGTAAACATTTACCCAAAAGGAAGCTAGAATCAAGAAGAAGAGGCATGACAGAGATAGAGGAGTAAAAACTGATCTTCTTCCTATGATTTGAATTGTTGGATTTGAACCAGCTATGGACTAGAAGCTACACATGAAGTATTCAGCACTAGAAGTTAAGGAATTCCTTTTCTGTTTAAGTCAATCTGAGATGTGCAATTACTCGCAAATCTAGTATGTCAGTGATACAGACATAATGGTTACAAAGCAGAATTGAAACCGAAGTTTGGTTAAGTAGGAAATATTAAAGTCAGAATTTCAGAGCCAGGACTTTAACATCTGAATCGAAACCTTTATTAATCAGTTCACCAATATGTGCTGATGCACTTGTTAGACATACTTGGAGCTCAAAAGTTAAATTTTAAAAAAAAAGGAAGTGAAAATTGCTTAATGTGCACCAAGTGTTTTTGTCTACTAGTTTTTCAATGTCTTTGAAGTCAAAATTTCTGTGACTTTTTTCTTTGGCATGGATAGAGAATTTTGTTAAAGTGTTTATATATTTTTGAGCACCAGGAACACTTGAATCCAGCAATCTCATCAGGCTGTTTTTCTCCTTTTGCTCTGTAGGAGAAGGCATGGAAATTGTTGACCTAACAAGTGGTGGTCCCCAATTTCAATTACTAAAACCTTAGGCCTGGTAATGGACCCTCAGGAGTACTACAATCTTTGTCTCTGTGTGTCCAACCATGTTCTAACTTGAACATGGCTTCTGAGGACAGGTGGACTCCTCAGGTGATCAGTTTTTCCCACAGCCTCTTCCTTAGTGCAAAGTAGTCTTTTGTCTTGTGTTTATTCTAACTCTGCAGGGAGTAACAGCTAGCTTCTAACTCCAAGACAGGAGGGTCCTTTCTTTCACACAGCCATCTTCAAACCAGGGCTGCTTTCTCTGTACCATTGCCAAATTCTTCTACTTCGAAGGAGCTGAAGAAAAGCCTAAGAGGGCAGAGATGTATTTTTCTTGCTAGCTGGATTTGTTTTCATCTAAAACTCAACTAAAGCAAAGCCATCTATTATTGTCTGCTGGTTTTGAGTGTTATCTGAGGGGATATGGATACACAGCTCTAGCTCCCACAAAGAATTTTTGTGAGGTGCTGTGAATGCTTTCTTCCAGGCTGATTGCTACTCATCTTGAACTCTAGACCATCATTGGACTTTCTTTCAATGAAGGCTGATTCTCCATATTATACTCTCACATCAGCCAACTTTTGTACCTTATGTTTGGTTTTGTTTCACAAACTCCCAAATTGAGATATCATTTACTAATTCATCTAGTTTGCTCTTTTGTATGTAATGGAAAAGGTAGAATCTTTGCTCCTCAAAGGAGCTGATTTATAAGAGACCAGCTATATACTGAATAGACAGAAACATAAATAGAAAAATCACAGCTCAGTGAGGACTAAGCAACAGTATACGATTGGGTTGCCTGTTTCTGGGGAGGACCTCTGGGAAGGTTTCCCCTAATACCCAACATACTGTGGGTTGCCTAATATCAAAAGTCAGTGTATTAATTTCCTAGAACAGTGGTAGCAAATTCAGTCAAATAAGACGGCAGAAAGCAACAGAAATTCATTGTCACATTTCTGGGAGTGAGTCTGAAATCAATGGGAAGCAAGATTGTGCTTCTTGTGCAGGCTTTAGACAGTCACTTTACTCTTTCTGAATTTTGCCAGCAATCCATGGCAATTCTTGCTGTGTAGGATGATCCTCCAATAGTTCTATCTTTCTCTTCACACATCTTCTTTTATATTTCTATCTTTCTCTCTCTTTTTTTTTGTTGTTGTTGTTGATTGTGGGGCCTGACCTCTGGACCTGGGTGCTGTCCCTCAGCTCTTCAGCAAAAGGCTAGCATGCTCTACTACTTGAGCCACAGCGCCACTTCCGGCTTTGTCTGCTTATGTGGTGCTGAGGAATTGACCCCAGGGCCTCATGCATGCAAGGCAAGCACCCTACCACTGAGTCACCATCCCAGATCTTTCTCTCCTTTTTGAACAGGACAATAATCATTAGACTCAAGGCCCACTCTTATCCAGTATGGTTAGATCTTGATTGGATTTTATTTCTGAAGATCTTACCTCCAAATGCCTCTTGTAGAAGCGCCAGTGATACAGTAGAATGCATCTTTTGAGGCACACAAAATTCAATTACAACAAGGGATGGAAAAATTGATCCATGGTAAAGTCCCAAACTAAGCGCCTAAGTTTATCAAATCCTCTTCCTCATTGTGCTATTACCAGACTCTGAGAAACTCACACATTTACACTGTGTGTATATCTTATATGCTGCATTAACAAAGAAGAAAATAGATTCAATCATTTTAAAAGGTTTTTCCAAATCTAGGTTAATATATATATATATATCTGCTGCTCTGATGTCTCATCCCTTCTCTTCCTTCCTGTCCCCCACTTATGTGGCAATGTGAATTCCACAGCTCCTAACACAGTCTATTCTAACTATTAAACGTAGCATGCAAATAGTTATGTTTCTGTATTCTAGATCAGGAGTGCTACTTTTTAGTTTGGATCAATCTCCTTGCCTCTCTTATTGTGTAATGAGAGATGTGCTCTAGATTAGTTGGGTTCAGTAAATGTACATTGTCCACCCTGCTTCTCTCATGGTTATATATTTATCAGTTGTCTCCCTGTGGCAGTTTCAACCCTTTGGGTTTAGTATGTTGACTCTAAATAAAGAGATCGCCTAATATAAATAATCAACTCTCATAACAGTTTGTTCACTTATTTTGACAAATGTGGACCTGTTTTTATTTTTAAAAACACCTCTTTCTAACATGAAAGTATGCTAAATGTACCATGGGAAAATAACAGCATCTAAGTAATATGAGCCAATGCAATTTCCTGAAAATAATGTGTTACCATTTATGTTAAGTTTTAAAGAGAGGTTGCAGAGTAAGAACCATACCATGCATGTGGTATTCAGGTAAGGGGTAGTTTTATTCATTGTTCTGGCTGGCACCAGGCCATGTTAGCACTCCACACAGCTGGGAAAGCCCTGGGAAAGAGGGAGTCTGGCCCTGGGCTAGGCCTTATCAAGGGTAGGGGTGGGAAAAGGTGTGGCTACATGGATTCCAGATGTGACCTCAGCAGATGCCGATGTGACCTCTTCAAGGTATGCCAGTTGCCTAGATAATGCAGGTACTGGGCACTATATGGAGACTTTGCCGCGAGGAGGGTGGAGTCTGCTTGCTTTCCAGGGGCGGACCTTACATTCCAGCCTTTTAATAATCATGAAACAGGGTGCAGATTCTCTTTGTTTACTTCCTGCTGACAAGGGGCATCGACATTAGGGATAGAAGGCTGGAATGTGGTCCCCTCCCAGAGAAGGCAGTGAACAGCAGCAGCTAGCTGTCCCTTGGTAGGTGTGAGTCCTTAGATGAAGTCTGGGGGAGGCAAGTCTCTTGAAGTCTGGAGGAAGTCTCATGAGGCATTGAAGAGCTCGAAAAAAATACTAGAGAGCAAATAAATGGCAAAAGGAAGGACTTGGGGCTGAAAATGTTGGCAGAAATGTCCCTAGCTACTTCTTTTTTTTTTTTTTTGTCGGTCGTGGGGCTTGAACTCTGGGCCTGGGCGCTGTCCCTCAGCTCTTCAGCTCAAGGCGAGTGCTCTACCACTTGAGCTACAGCACCACTTCCGGTTTTCTGGTGGTTTATTGGAGATAGGAGTCTCACGGTCTCTCCTGCCCGGGCTGGCTTTGAACCGCGATCCTCAGATCTCAGCCTCCTGAATAGCTAGATTACAGGCGTGAGCCACCAGCACCCGGCTTAGCTACTTCTGACATTCAGTGACTAGGTAGAGGAGAAGTCAGGTAACAAAGGCAACAATGTAAATTCCTGTCCACTTAAAAGGTAGATAGGTACGGACATTAGATGGGCAGGCTTCTCACTTCTATTGACCTCCCGGATCTGGTTAATTTCGATTCTGCAATGACAAAATTCATTAGATGTGATGAGAATCTTAGCACAGATATGCCCAATATTTTAGAACCACATAGTCAGTAGTAGTGTACACAACACAAAAGAAAAAAAGACAAAACTAAAAATTTAAAATTTTTGGCAACAATGTTTAGACATCTTTGCTAACAAAGCACATCAGATGGTTGGGCCTCAGTTACCATGGCCAGTGAAAAGAGCAATTTGGTAGCAAGCAAGGCAAATTAGAATAGATGGGTGGAGGAGCAGTAAGCTTGGTAGAAGGGTATGGGTCAAATGGGGCCAAACCCTTAACTCACTATGTGGACAAGATGGTGAACTCAAGATGGTGAATTTCTGAAAACATGCAAAAAAATAGATCAAGCCTAGATTGCCTAGCCTTTGAGAGGGAAACTAGAGGAGGGTCCCCAGAACCAGGTCCCCAGCCTGCATCACACTCTTCAGGGAACAAGCTAAAAAGTTGTAGAAAAGAGAAAGGGAGAGATAGAAAAAGTTGGACATGATTCTCAGAGAGTAAAGAGAGCCTGAAAGTAAACAGACTTCTGGCCATTTACCATTTGCAGAGGCAAAAATTGTCTAAATCTGAGAACAACATAAAAAATTAGGAGCTCTGGCTTTCCAGGGAGCACAGGAGGCATTTCAGAGGCATTTCAGAGGGGTTTCACGGCACTGGAGTGATACACAGCACCCATTAAAGGTGTAGGAGAGAAAAAAATTAGTGCGTGAAGGAGGGCTTATTGGATGGAAGTGTCATCCCAACTTGCCACCAAGCCCTCTAGGGAGGAGTGGCCAAGCAACCAGAATCAAGCATCCTTGGCTCCAGAGGTGACCGGCCTTTCAGTTAAAGGCCTAGCAGGTTCTCTGGCATGGTACCACATCTGGAGAGAGACTGAGCAACAGAGAACCCTTAGAGAGTAGTTCACTCACCAAAATGTAGAAGTGTGGAGGTGGATGCAGAGGCCAGCAATGGTATTGATATGCTGTGTCTTCAACAGACAAACTGGCTCATAAAAAGGCCATCAGAACTGTGGGTATACCACAGAGCAAATAAAAGGGGAAATAAAAAGAAAAAAAAACACAGAGAGGAATCCCTCCTGTCCTGACTTTAAGCCCTTCCAGGGTTCAAACGGCACCATTTATGTTAGGTTTTAAAGAGAGGTTGTTGAGTAAGAACCACACCATGCACGTGGTATTCAGGTAAGGGGTTGGTTTATTCATCGTTCTGGCTGGCACCAGGCCATGTTAGCACTCCACGAGGCTGGGAAAGGTCTGGGAAAGAGCGTCTGGCCCTGGGCTAGGCCTTATCTAGGGTAGGGGTGGGGAAAGGTGTGGCCACATGGATTCCAGATGTGACCTCAGCAGATGAAGATGTGACCTCTTCCAGGTGTGCCAGTTGCCTAGGTAACACAGGTACTGGGCAAAGCCTTTGTTGTGTGGAAGGTGGAGTCTGCTCATCTTCCAGGAGCGGACCTTACATAATGTGGTATACATAGTGGTCAGGGATAGAAAAGTGTTTTGAATAGATTTGCCAAATTATATTGTATATTTAAATTAGGCATGCAAATGCCTTTCCACTGTATTCCTCAAAGAAATAAAATAATTACAAACTGAGGTGATTGGGGAAGAGGAAATAAACAAAGGAGGACAGTATGAATTAGGAAAGAGTGTTATGAATACTGAGAGTAGGTGACCAGAAAAGGTCATGCTAAAGATGTAACATTAAAGGAAAGATATGAAGGAAGAGCACGAACCAGCAACATATGAAGTGTGTGTGCGTGTGTGTGCATGTGTGTGTGTTGAAATACTTTTCCAAAGAGTTAGGATTCCACATGCAGATACCCTATATCAAGGAAAAGCTTGGCAAAATTATGATGTGGTCACACAGAGTAATGAAATTGTACATATTGAGGTTTGGCAAAGTTTTATAGGGGGTCAATCATGCAGAATTTTTATATCATGCCATAAATTGGAATTTTCTCCTAAGTGTTCTGGTAAGCCACTGAATGAATCTCAGATGAGACATGATGTGGTTTGATTTGAAATGATCATGTTGTTGTTTTTTTTTTTTTTTCTTCTGTAGATAGGCTGGTGGGTTGAGCTGCATTAAGGCGATTGTATATAATACTATTACCTGGAATGTTATTGACAGATGACTTATAACATCAAATGCCACAAATGCTCAAAAAATGGCAAGTCCAGGTAGTTCCACAATGAAAGTATATATGGTGCTTCACATGTGGTGAGGATTTGAGAAGTTGAATAGGAAAATCCTCCACTCTAAATCTCCCCCCCACTAACTTTAGACTAGTAACTTAACTTCACAACACTGAAGTTCCCTGTTAAAGAAAATTGGAGATTTGTTCTCTGAAGTGATTTGGTTAACCTCAGTGGTTCTCCAGATAAGGAGATGGAATCCCTGCTCTGCTAGCAAAAAGAAGATTAAAGTGAAAAATCTATGTACAAATTGCACGACATTGTGAGGAGCAGGTTGTTCTACTCAGCTTCTGCAACATGAAACCCAGTTTACTACTTCCTGGGAAAGAAATGAGAAAAGTTTTCTGAGGAAACAAATAATGTCAAGGAAAAAGGTGTTCAGTCTCTGATAATTGGAGAACTCAGAGAAACAATCCAGCCAACTCATTTACACAGTCTCAGGATATGTAGCTCCCTTGCATATTTTCGGTCCATCACTTTTAAAATACATCAGAGCAATGATCCCCAAATACATGAGGGAGGTCTCAAGCATAAAACATTTAGAATAAAGCACAAAATTATATTCAGCACTGTGGAATCCATGCAGACACAAGGGAAAAGGACACATTCATTTTTATATGACTCTAAAAAAATGCAAGCATTCAGAAAGACAAAATTTCTTTGCCCAATCAACATCAGACAAGAATATTCACTAGCAAGGTATAGGTAGAAGCAGAGTTCAAGTAAAGTTGTGTTTCTATTGATACAAATTAGCAACAGTTAGATCAAGAGTAGAAGATAAATGCAAAACTTATGCAAATGTGTGTGGGGTTCGTATGCAAATCATTGAGACTCCAAGAAGTCTGGCATGGTTTGGATTTAAATATTTTGGAGAGAAAGGCAAAAGAGGATACTACATTCAATTTGGAAGTGTTAATAGGTAATATTTTGGAGAAATTAATGAGGACAGAGGACACACCACAGTCTAATAAAGCACAGATCCTTTGCAATCTAGTTGTGGTGCTTTTTGTTTTTTGTTTTCCAGGTCCTGGGGCTTTAACTCTGGGCCTGGGCGCTGTCCCCTCAGCTCTTCAACTCAAGGCTAAGTGCTCTACCACTTGAGCCACAGCGCTACTTCCATTTTTCTAGTGGCTTATTGGAGATAAGAGTCTCAGGGAGTTTTCTGCCTGAGAAATTGTGAAAATACCGTACAGAGGGGTTACAATTACATGGGCAAGATAATGAGTACATTTCTTATCAAGCATTGTTGCCTCCTCCTTTGTTTCCCCTTCCCATCCCTTCCCATCTTCCCCCCTCTTCCCTCCCTCCCCTTTCCCCCCCAGCCAAAATTGTAAAGTTTGTTTTTTGATATAATGTCTTGTACATCTCATTGTTGCAATGGGTCCACAATTTGTTTTTTCCCTTCCCCTCCACAAATTATACCAACATCAAATACAGTGAAAACAGGGGTTATACCGTGGGGAAGGGACATACAAAACAACAAAGAAATCATCTTATAAATACATTAGAAACAATAGCAAGCAAGAAAAAAAAACATTTGAATCCTTATCTTGGGGTTCATTTCGCCTAACATCTATTTTTATAATAAAAAACATAAAAAAAACTCTTTAAGAAGACTAAATACAATTGTGTTTCTATTCCACGGATCTTGTGTTTAGGGAAAAATGAGAAGTCCCTCAGAGGACGTCCTTTCCCTATGTTTGGAGAGAAAAAGTGTTTCAAAGATAAGGTCAGAGGAAAAGGGCAAGGGGTCGTTGGCATTGCTGCTCTAGTCTAGCATCTCAGTTCACCAAACGTTGTGATATTTTCCGAGTCCCTATAAGAGGAAGTTAGGGCCAGTTATGGAAGCAATGCCTGAAACTCCAGAACCTGGGAGGCCAAGATACAAGGTTCGTGAGTTTCACATCAGCCTAGTCTACATGGCAAACCTGGAGCCAGCTTGTATCTTATAGCATAAAATATGAAGCATCTCCTTAAAGGCTCATTATTGAAGGGATGGTCCCAGATACAAATAGGGTAAACAGGTAGAGGTTTGAGGAAGTGATTGTATTATAAGGGTCTTTCCAGAAAATTAGCCAAGTGGGGAGGACATGCTTTGTATGTTGGCAGCCCCATCTAAAAGGCTGAGAATTTGGATGCAATTAAAGAGGAAGAAGGAGAAAACCTTCCAGCGTAGGCATCCTGTTATGCTTCCTGGCCATTGTGCGTTGAGCAGCTTTGCTCCTCCATGTTTATCCACCGCAATGTTTTCACTCAAGACAGCCCAGGAACAGAGGAGTCAGATGAAACTTCTGAAACAGTGAGCCACAATAAATCCTGCCACCCTGAATTGGCTTCCTTCGTGTTTGAGGGTCCCAGCAAGGAAAGTGTCTGACTAACATACTGGGCCGCATATCATAACTATGTCAAAACACAAAACAAAATGAAAGCAAATCCAACAAACAGAAACAAGAAGCAAAGTAGTCTGAATGATGCAAGCCAAAGATGCATCCTAGGTCAACAGAGGCCAGTAAAGTTTGAAGATCCCTTTCTCTGTTTTGGAAGGAAGGAGGGGAAAAAAGGAGAGAGGAGTGATGGAAGAAAGCAAAGGGAAGGAGGAAGGAAGGGAATAAGGAAGAAAGAAGGATAAGAAGAAAGAAGGAAGGGAAAAGGAATGAAGAAAAGCAGGGAGAAAAGAGAAAGAATGGAATGAGAGAATGGAAATAGAAGCTACGTAGGACAATGGGCCATAAATTTAAATGATCCAGAGTGATGATCCATTTTCTTTGACTTCTAATTTTTTTCCTCTTCTTATCACACACTTCTCTCAGTTTCAATGTAATGGCAATTTGTTTTATTAGTTCATTGTTTATGGTAGGCTGTCTGGTCTATGTCTTCTTTATGATTAATTTTCATTCACGTACTACAACAGGCTACCTGATTTTTACTTTCCAAATTCACCTTCCTGGGTAGAAGAATCTCTCTGGCCAGGTGGTAGATATTTTGATAGAGCATATTGACCAGGCCTTTCTAAAGACTGTTGGACAAACCCTAGATTTGCTATCTGCATTCCATTTAACTCTGACTTGAAGGCATGTGTCCTATGTTAACGGCAGCCATGCAGAAAGCTGTCCTGCTAACAGGACCAAAATATAGAAAATTCATCTCAGAAAAGGTTATATGTAAAAACATGCAGAACTAACTTTATAAAACTAAGTTTACATCTGCTTAAAAGTCTCATATGCAATTATTCTTGCACTGGTTGCATGGACTGTATTTTAAAAGGTTTACCAAAAGTCAGTCAGCAAAATTATAGCTGATCCAGAAAAGATCTGAAACCAGGTAGGATTTGATGCAACTTAAGCTGCTATCATCATTAAAAGCATGACAATAAACAAATAACAATGAAAGGAATCTCAGTTCTCTGGTGGACCGTTCGAATAAAAACATCACCAATAGTCCATACTCACTTTTTTTACTCGTATTTGTCCTGAGATCCATATATTAGGTAAGAAGGGCACCTCTAAGGATCATGTTTTCTGTTATTTTTCTCATTTTTTCTACATAGAGTTAAATATTTTGTTTCTAAATTTGTAGATTTAACTTATATTTCAAAATTTCAAAGCAAAAAAATAGGAAAAATGGGTTGGGCAATGAGGTAAATCAAGCTAAAAACAAACCAAAAAGACAATGAACAGGAAGATAAATCGCTTCCATGTGGCCTCTGCCCTCATCTGATTTATAAGTTGGCTTGAAGTTCTGAAAGTGTAGAGACATTCACTCTCCAAAGGGACGGGTTTGCTGCCCATGGCTTTTCTTGGAGCACATGCATCCTATGCTTCTGAGAAACAATTCTTGGTGTTTTATTTTCCCTTCTGGGATCTTATTCCATGAGAAGAAAAGCAGACCTGGTGGGAAGTTATAGCAGGTACTTTATGGACTGTAATTGATGAAAGAATGAAATGCATTAACTAATTGAGAACAGAAAATTGGAGCCCAGGATCCCATTAGAAATCTCCTGTACTTCCTAGATCTTTCTAAAGATTTCCAAAATACTTTGGCTTCCCCTTGCTGTTTTCTCTATGCTCTGTTTTTCTTACTAGCTTTCCATTTAACCTGAAATAATGAAGCTAGTCATGAAACCATGCAGATACCTATTTTTGTTTCAGATAGACTAGAAAACAAAATAAAAAGAGAATGAGAAGTGATATTCAAACATTTTTTTTAACCTAAAGATTTTAGATGGGGTAGTAGCACTTCAGATTGGAATAATGAATTCATGTGGAGGAACTCCTCTGGCTGAAGAGAGGTAAAATAAATGCATGCTGGAATAGAAACAGATGTGTATGGATGCTTCTTCATGCTTTTCTTCTTCCTCTTCTTAATACAGAGTTGAAGAAAGAGAACATGCTGGACTTGGGAACACCATGAGCTTAAATTCAGACGGTGTGTGACTGCAAAGAAACAAGGCAGAATTAGATTTGACTGTGATTGCACTATGTACTAGTTTTGTTGTCTTAGTCAAGTCCTCTAAAATCAGTGAGCTTGAAGAGGGAAAAGTAAATATGCAACTGTGTGCTGTTTCTGGGCTGTAAGTGTTGTCAGGAAGGCTTGAAGGTGGGAGAAATGGCAGATTTGAATGCCTAAGGATAATAAGCATTTATTAGCTGAGGGCAGATCATAATTCGGTGTTAGTCTTGGCCAACCCTTCCCCCACTCCCCTTTTCTTCTCTTTTTCCTCTCTCCTTTTCTTGGATATCACATATCTCAGTGCCTTCAGTGTTTTGGCTCAGTAGCCCTTGCCTAGTGCTTTATCACTTGAGCCACAGCTCCGTTTCTGCCTTTTGGGTTTTTTTGAAGGGTAGATAATTAGAGATAAGATTCTCATGGAATATCTGCCTTGTCTGGCAGTGATTAAACCATGATCCTCAGATCTCAGCCTCCTGAGCAGCTGGAGTTGTATGAGTGTGCCCCGGTGCCAGGAGGTCAATCATTTTTTAAATGTATTTTTACAATCAATCATTTGTAATATATATTTTACAATCAATCTTTTTATCTAAGTTTTGCTGACTAGATAGTTATCTTGAAGCAGTGCTCTCTTTTTTATTTCTATATGGTCCCTATTTTATTTATTTTTTTACAAATATTTTTTATTGTGAAAATACCAGAGGGGCTACAATTACATGAGCAAGGTATTGAATACATTACTTATCAAGCATTGTTGCCTCCTCATTTGTTTCCCCTTCCCATCCCTTCCCTCCCTCCTACCTCCCCCCCCCACACCAAAGTTGTAAAGTTCGTTTTTCAACATAATGTCTTATACATCTCATTGTTGCAATGGGTTCACCTGTATTCCTATTTAAACAATTTTTCCCCTTCCCCTCTCCAAATTATACCAACATCAAAAACAGTGAAAACAGGGGTTATACCATGGGGGAGGGACATACAAAGCAACAAAGAAATCATCTCTTATAAATATGTTAGAAACAATAGCAAGAAAGAAAAAAAAAAACATTTGAGTCCTTATCTTGGGGTTTATTTCACCTGACATCAACTTATCTGACCATTTCTGCTTGTCTTAGACATATACTAGTTATTGCAAATAAGGGAAACCATGGGACCTATGTTTCTTTGGGCCTGCCTTACTTCACTTAATATAATTTTTTCCAAGTCTTTCCATTTATTAACATATGGGGCAATGTCATTCTTTCTGTTGGAGGCATAGAATTCCATTGTGTATATATACCACATTTTCTTGATCCATTCATCTACTGAGGGGCATCTGGGTTGGTTCCATATCTTCATTATGGTAAATAGTGCTGCAATAAACATAGTTGTGCTGGTAGCTTTGTGATCATTTGGTAAATGCCCAAAAGTGGGAAGAATGTGCCAAGGCTACCTGCACCTATACTAATCAGTGTAAGGGCCATGTACATCTAATAAATTTGGTTATTACTTGCAGTGGGTCCTGGGACAAATTCCCTGGGAATTCTTTCATTATTTGATATTCTAATCTTCTGATTTTATCTCAACTAATAACCATAATGTGATGAAATCCCCCAATACACACACACACGCACACACACACACACACACACACACACACACACACACACACACACACATTGCCAGCAGAAATCAAGCTATTTAAGTTACAAATTTCCGCAATGTAAACTCACAGGTTTTATTTTCTGTATGACACTAGACAAGACACTTGAAGAAGTAAAGTGATTTGGGAGTTCTGCTGCTTTGTCAGCCCTCTTCTTATGACAGCATATGACAATCAAAATAAAATTCCTTGTCAAACCCATCAAATCCCAGGAACATGTCAGCAAAACTGAGACTGGATTTCTCTGATTTACTGCCCTAGACAGTAGAGCCTATGACCATCTCACTACTCCACTGACTCACCCATTATTTTTAAGGTCTATAGAAAATTATTTTTGTTATTGAACATTAAGAGAAGCTAGAGCTATAAATCAAATATGCGGAAATAAATTCAATGTCTCCCAGATGTGTTCTGTTGTGGAGGGAGCATTTTCCTTAGCTAAGCCTTCTTCCAGTGACATGAGAAAAAAACATCCTCAGCCATTTGGCAAAGCTTTTCTGCCTCCTTCCTGCCTGTCTTCTATCTTCCATGACACTGCTCTCTTGACTACTGAAGTTGTGGCTTCATTTGTCATATTCGGCTCTGTTCTGTGTTCACTCCATTTCATAACTTACTTGCTTTACTCGGTTAGCCTTTTGTGTGAAAGATAATGTATACAGCGGTGTTTTGCAATGTCTTAGGCTGGGATGTCATTTATAGAAAACACTGATGTTTTATACCTGAACAGACAGAAATAATTGTATGTGGTTTGGTTCTTGCATCTTTTTATTTAGAGCAATGGCTTTGGTTTCTAAGTCAACAAGTCTAAACTTCAAAAGCCAGACAGCTAGTAATTTGCATAATCTCTATAAACCTTATTTTCCTTAACTATCATGTAAAGAAATTACAGGCAATGCAGGGCCATTTTAAGAGTTAAAGTATATAATCATTATGGAGATATTAGCACAAAGACTTACTAAAATATGACCTGGATAGATGTTGCAAACCACTCTTCCTTCTAATAATAACAGATCTCATCAATAAAAGACCCTCAAAGGAGAGATTTGATTGGTTCCTTTGCCTCCAGCACCTATAAGAATGCCTAACTGGTTACAGAAGCTTCATGGATAAATGAGTAAAAGAATGCCTTACTATTGGTACCTTGCTAAGTGGATCAGCGTATTTTCTGGATAGTTATATTAAGAAAAATGTATGATTCTCTCTATCCCCCTTAGTTAAATTTTCCTGGATTTTTTTTTTGAGAAAAATGCATGGAGTTTTATGGTGCAATGTCAGATTACAGCTGTAAGCCTGGAGAATCAAAGCAAGTAGCTTAATGGATCCAAATACAAGGGAAAAGAAAAGAAGTTGAATTGTGTCTCAAAAGCACTTTTCAGTTACAAATGATGTCACAGTTATTATTTCTTTATGAAAAGTAGGAATTTAGTCCACAGTTTCCAGAACAAAGGTAAATGACCAACCCAAAAGCCAAATTTATGATCTCAGAATGTAATGTCACATACTTTTAAGTCACTTAATCCAATTCAAGTACTAATTTTTAAGAACATATGCCAAAAGTCTAGGAAAATCATCAATTTTTGTCTGTTCTCAAGTTTGTGTTCTACATACAATTAGAAGTTCTTTCTCAGAGCCAAAGCTGAGTTCATTTCCATTGAGATAAAGAGCAGAGACAATGAAAATAAAGAACACTTCTAGAAACTCTGCTATTTGTTTGAGGATTGTGGTTATTTTTAGATTTCCATTCCTCTGGAAGTTCAATGAAGAACATGAAAAGTTGATGTTTTTATTAAAAAGTCATCTACTCTTTTCAGAGAAAAAAATCCATATATCATAATTCTTTTTAATCAGCAGTAATGAGCTGATTTGGTTTTTGCAGCTCAGAACCATCCCTGAGTTATTAAAGAAGTAGTTTGTTATAAATGAAAGTAAAGCATTAACAATAGAACTTGCAATTAAAAGAAAAGGATTCCTAGAATTTAAAGGAAACAACACAAAATTAATTTAGAAAGAAATGGAAAGGCAGTGATATACACTTCAATGATTTGGAATAAGACCTCACAAAGGGAGAAAAGACAAACACTGAAAAACTTCCAGTGCTATATGAAAAACTGTTTGGTATTCAATTATTATTGTGTAAGAAAGAACAGGAAACATCTCTCAACATATTATTATGTTGACCTCTAGCTGTTAGTTTCATGTAAAGTTTTCAAATTTGAGAAGAAAACTAGTTCAGAAAAAAACATCTTCTTGATTTTCAGTCCTTCAGAACACTATTAAGAATAAGAAAAGAACTTTTCCAGCTTTCCATTATTTGATTTTTCTTCTTTTCATTTGAATATGCAGTCTATGAATGCCTATGTACCCACTTGTATTTATCAAAAATAGGGCTATTTTTCAGCATGATGAGTTTATCTCACAATAAATTTACATTATAATCATACAAGGTCACAGGCATACAGATTTAAGAAAATAAAATACAAAATGTTGCAATATTGTGACTCAACGTGTACTATTTGTAGTTAATGTCCTTACTAAGAGAGACAATACAATACCCATTGACATCTTTCATACACAATTTCCTTTAAGTGGAGATTCTTCTAAACATACTAATATTTTAAAACAATGTTAAAGATAGATTATAATTAACCATTCATCTATTTTTTCTAAGAAATGAGATAATAATTATTACTCCATAATTTTGTTATTTTACCATGATATAATATGCCTACACTGCCTTATAAAATGAATAGGCTTAAAAGAGATGAGTTGTTTTTCAAATGAAAGTATTAGAATTAATTCTACAAATTGAAGATAATGGCCTTTGATGGCATGTCCTAAATAAGATATGCAGTTTTTCTTTTAAGTAGAACATTTTCCCAGTATTTCCTAAGCTGAATCATGACATATTAGAAATGCATTCTATATTTATTTTAGAATTGCTTATGTCATGATGAAGATTTCATTTTGATGGAAGGTGTCATTCAATTAATTTTTGTGTTTATGATTTATATGAATGTTATTAATTTTTAATGCTGAGAATTGAACCTCCAGCCTTCCTCATGCCCTCAAGTGCTCTATTTCTGAGTTCTATCCCAGCCATAAAGGTATACAACCTTGAGTTTAATCACTAGAAAGATTTCATCATAAATCAATAAATAAATACTAACCTGTAAGAGAAGCAATATAGTTTCACTAGTAATAAATATAGAGATTCTTAGAGAAATAGAATTAATCATTTTATGATGTAACCTATGACTGTAAACCAGTAGGAAGGAAGGTTCATGGATTCTGGTGGGATAAAATGCATTTTCTTCTCCTTAATTCAAATTTCTGTAAACATCATTTTCAAAGTACTGAATTCCACTTTGGTAGCCAATTCAGGTTATAGAGCATCAATCCCTAATTATCTAAATAGGAAACTATTTTTTTTAAAAAAAAACCTCTATGATATTTTTTCTGTACAATTAATCCTTGGGGTCTCCATGTAGAATAGGGTCTAGAGATGTAGCTCAGAACAACTGTGCTTGTTTTGCATGCTTAAGGATTCAAGCTCAATCCTCAGCACTCTGAAACATCTTTGTTTTTGAAATATAAAACAGCACTTTTTCAATAGTAGTAATTCATAGAAAAACATACTTAGAAAGTGATGAAAGGAGTGGGGTGGGAGAGATGTGAGAATGTTGAAAGACATCAAGATGCATTCATAAACTTCTTCATTAAATGGAAATTATTTGCACAACTACTTAATGACAATAAAAATTGGTTTATAAATAGCACAAACACATACTTATCGGAAAGGAGCTAAATATGAAATGTAGTGTGGGAGGACTTACACAATCAGTAAATAAATGTGCATGAATGTGAAATGTTTATACATTCCTAGGGGACTTTAACATGCTAATTATTACATCCTAGCATGGCTGTACTTTATAATTCCAATATTTAATTGATTGAATCCATGTAAAACTCATTTGCATATTATTTTCATGATCACTGTACAATTAAAAGGATGATCAAATCTCACTTTTAAGAATAGACTTAGCCAACTGCCGGTGGCTTATGGCTGTAATCCTAACTACTGAGGGGGCTGAGATCTGAGGATCACTGTTCAAAGCCAGCCCAGGCAGAAAAGTCTCTGTGAGAGTCTTATCTCTAACTAACTACTCAAAAAACCAGAAGGGGAGCTCTGGCTCAGTTGGTATAGAGTACTACCCTTGAGTACAAAGAAGAGGCTCAGGGACAGCACCCATGGCCTCACAACCAAAATTTAAAAAATATTCCAAAATTATGTAGAAATCATATTAATTGAAATTAAGACAATTTTCCATATAGATAATATGTTACTCCCAATTCCTAGGCATTATGTGTCTTTAAAATATGGAAATACTGAAGTCTTATCATGCACAAGGCCTTTTTTAATTTTAATATTTATTATAAAGATGATGTACAGAGAAGTTATAGTTACATGAGTCAGGTAATGAATACATTTCTTTTTGAAGAGCATTACCCTTCTTTCATTTTCTCCTGGTTTTCCTCCCCCAAACCCTTTACCCCCTCAAGATGTGTAGTACATCTCAAACATAGTCCCTAGGGAATCCCACTATTTCTGTGCTTCCCTTTTCCCTCCCCAAATCAGATAAACATACCTACAAGACAAAGGTACAGAAATAAAGAATATCAACAAAAGGGGAAAAATACAGAACAACTACAACAAAAAAAACTGCAAACAGTGCAGTAAAAATCTTTTTGCCAAATGGGATTTCATGAAACTACAGAGCTTCTGCATGGCAAAGGACATAACTTGCAAGATCAAGAGAAAGCCCATGAATTGGGAAAAGATCTTCACTAGCCATAAAACAGACAAGGATCTCATATCTAAAAGATACTTAGAACTCAAAAAATTAAATCCCCCAACAACAAATCCTCAAAGAAACAACTGCCCAATTAATAAGTGGGCTAAAGACTTAAAGAGAAACTTCTCTGAAAAGGAAATAAGAATGGCCAATAAACACATGAAGAAATGCTCAACTTCTCTGGCCATAAAAGAAATGCAAATCAAGACAACACTGAGATTCCACCTCACCCCAGTTTGAATTGCTATAATCAGAAAGCATAATAGCAACAGATGCCAGAGGGTATGTGGCCCAAAGGGAACCCTACTGCATTGCTGGCGGGAGTGTAAACTTGTTCAACCACTTTGGAAAGTAGTATGGAGGTTCGTCAAAAGACTCCACATAGAGCTCCCCTATGACCCAGCAATCCCACTTTTGGGCATTTAGCCAATCACAAACAGGTCTATACTAAAGCTACCAGCACAAATATGTTTATCACAGCATTATTTACCATAGCTAAGATATGGAACAAACCCAGAAGCCCCTCAGTAGATGAATGGATCAAAAAATGTATGTTTAGGGAGTTCTGGGAAGATGGCGGAGGAGAAGCTGGAATCTGAACAAGCTCTCGCATAGAAAGCAGTTTTAGAGTTCCAGTGAACAGTCCTAAGCCAGAGAATCACACCAAGTGTGCCAGCACAGGACAGAGAGTTAGTCAAGAGAGGGGAAGCCAAGGCAAGGAGACACATCTGAGCACTTGCCAGCAACCGCCGTGGCGGAGGCAGGGTCGCGGCGGCGACTGCCGCCTCGGTCATACCTGAGACACAGAGAGTCCGGGACGAAGGAGCCAGACACAGCGGACGAGCGGATTCTACTCAACACTAGCAAGAACCGACAAGGAGCGGACATCTTCATCCTGCAGTTTGCAGACCAGAGACGACCCAGGATCCAAGACTTGGCGTCAGTAGAAGCCCAACGTCCTCACTCCTTCTCAGGGAGCAGAGAGGGGAAGGCCACCCCTCCCCCCCACAGCACCGGTGATCTCCATCTTGGATACCGACAAAGCTCGGAGGAGCGGCTAGCTCCAGCTCAGGCCTTGGAATAAAACGAGTCATTTAGCAGGTCACAAGAACTTAACGGCGAAGTGACCTCACAGACTCAGTTCCATCCAGGGAAAAGTCACCCAGCTCAGGCACCAGCCATTGGAGTGGCTCTCCTCACTGGGTAACCAGAGCCAGAGGCTGCCCCTCCCTCTAGCAGCCTCCACAATCAATTGAAAAACAGAAACCCTGAGAATGGCTCCAGGCTGGGTGCTGTGAGTTTTTTCACAAAATAGCCCCAGGGAAAAGCTACTGTTTGTTGAAAGGCCTCAACTCTACCCAGAACCTAGCCTCATCACTGCATCCCCCTCTTTTGTGATTCTCAAAGCAGATCACCCTCCCAGTAAACTAACCTGGGAGGGGGATCTCAAAATCTTGGGTAAAGCAGAGCATTTTTCTGCCTGTTCGAACAAACTGACTTAAGAAACCAATCAAGCCACAGGACCTCAAGCTGACCAGAGACTCCAACAAGAGGCTGGTTACAGACAAAAGGGAGATACAGGATTCTTCCCACCCCTCCCAAAAAAAAAAAAAAATCAAAAAACCTTTTTTTTTTCTTCTTCTTCTTTTTTTCTTTCTTTGTTTTTTTTGTTACCTTATATATATAAATTTTTTTTTCCTTTTTTAAAACTTTTATTAATCTTTAATTTTTGCCTCATTTGAAAAAATAATTGTTTTCCAATAACTTTTTTTTTCCTCTTATAATTTTTATTTTAGGAAGACGTGAATGTACGTTTTCCTTTCTTTTCTTGTCTTCTTTCTCTTTTTCTTTCTTTCTTAATTATCTTTTTGTTTTTTGTCTAGCTCTACTGAACTGCTGATCTTTTCTTCTCCCTTTCCTATCCGTTTCACCTTTTCCTCTCTTTTGTTCTTCTTTATGTGACTTAACTCTTGTCCTGCACATCCTCAGATAAACCCATAGTTAACTAGGAGACCCTATCCCCCATTGTGTACACACTTAATCCACAAATTTATTACTCAATTCAAAACCTCTGAGACTTAAATTCCTTAATAGCAGTACTACCTTTTTATACTTATATAATATTTTAAGCATTTTTTTAAGTTTTTCATATCTCCTCTATGTCCCTCCCCTTCTCTCAATATATTTACATTCCTTTCTAAATAGATGGTCTTTTAATCTCTATAATATCATTAATTTTTACGTTTCTATTTTTTTTTCTGGTCTCTTTTCATTCCCCTTTCCCTTTCTTCTTTTCCTCTCTCACTCTACTTGCATCCTACCCAACCTATTTCCTGCATTGGGATTAGGACATAGTTAACTCTCCCTGTGCCTCCCCACACCAATCTATCCCTATTTTTTACCCACATCTCTCCCTAACCCTAATAATTTCTGGTTTTCCAAATTCTTCTCTGCGGTTCGAAGTCCATTAACATATAGTTGTTTGATGATGAATAGATGTATCTGTTGAACTAGATTGTATCTGCAGACTATTGACTGTACAAATGCAAACTTTGGTTGATGGTTGCCTTAAGATAGTGTTCTAGCACAAAACTGGTGCTATCTTCATCTCAAATGGGCAGAGTAAGCCGGAAAAACACAAGAAAAATGGCAAATTCCGGTATCTCAATTCCCAATCTTGATAATCAGGGGTCAGAACAGATAATGAATAATCCAATGGAGAGTTCGCAAATAGCTCTACAAACACTGCTGGCAAACATGATAAATGAGAAGTTTGACAACTTACAAAGGACTCTGTATGAGCGTGATAGGGAGAGAGAGGAGGCATCCCAGAAGTTTATACAGGAATATCAAAAACGTGAGGAAGCTACTCAAAAACTGATACAGGATTTGCATGAACAGCTTGAGAATACTCAAAGAGAAAGGGAGGAATGGCATGAGCAGGATGAGAACACTCAAAGAGAACTGCAGGAATCCCATGAACGGGAGGAAAGAGAAATGCAGGAATCCCACAAACGGGAGGAAGCTAATCAAAGAGTAATACAGGAATTGAGAGACCAGGTAGAGAACACACAAAGATCACTAAAGGCATTCATGGAATCCATTAACAAAGAGCTGAAGGAAGTCAGGGAGACCACAAAGGGAATACTGAATGGAACCCAACAGAAGGAATGGGAGTCCAAAGAAACCATAACCAATCAACTAAGTGATTTGAGAACAAACAATGAACACCAAATTAAGGAAGTAAAGAAATTCATACAAGACCTAAAACAGAGCTTCAACAAAGAACTTGAAGCCATCAAAGCTGACCAATTAGAAGGAAAAGCGATAAAAAACAAAGTAGATAGTCTTGATAGCAGGTTAGACCATGCAGAAGATCAAATCTCAGGGATTGAAGACAGCCTAGATATTATAGAGAAAGAACATACAACCATCCAAGACAAGTCCAAGAAATATGATAGATCTATCCAACACCTGGAAGACACCATCAGAAGGCCTAATCTAAGGATAATGGGTGTAGAGGAGCATCTAGAAACAGAAGTTAATGGTCTAGGAAATTTGTTTAACAGGATCCTAGCAGAGAACTTCCCAAACATGCAAAAAGATAGGCCTATTCAGATACAAGAAGCCTTTAGAACCCCAAATAGACCAGACCAGAATAGGACATCCCACCGTCACATTATAATCCACACAGGATCAACTGAGACCAAGGAAAAGATCCTTAACGCTGTCAAGGAGAAAAGGTTAATCACCTATAAAGGAAAACCAACTAGAATCACCTCAGATTTCTCAGCAGAGGCAATCAAAGCAAGAAGAGCCTGGAATGATGTATGCCATGCCCTAAAAACAAACAACTATCAACCGAGAATACTGTACCCAGCTAAACTCTCCTTCATAACAAGGCCAAATAAAAACCTTCCATAGCAAAGAAAAATTGAAACAGTACATCTCCACCAAACCAGCAATACAAAAGATTCTTAAAGATGTCCAACACATAGAAAACCAACAAGACCGCAATAAAGGCCAAGAAACTGCACCCAAACTGAGAATCCAAGAACCATAGGAAGAACCCAGTTTTTGCAGCCCCCAAGAAGGTGGATAACATGGCAGGAACTCCCAAATACCTCTCAGTCCTATCTCTTAGTGTTAATGGAGTGAACTCTCCAATTAAGCGACATAGACTGTCTAGTTGGATTAAAAACAAAACCCTTCTATCTGCTGCCTGCAGGAGTCACATCTTGCCCGAAAAAACAAACACATTTTCAATGTTAAAGGCTGGAACAAAATCTACCAAGCAATCGGCCCCCATAAACAGGCGGGAGTTGCAATCCTAATATCAGATAAAATAGACTTCAAATTAAAATTCGTGGGAAGAGATAAAGAAGGTCACTACATACTAATTAAAGGATCTCTACTTCAGGAGGATATTACAATTCTAAATATCTATTCGCCAAACAATGGAGCACCCAAATTTATCAAAGAAACACTACTTTCCCTCAAATCCCATATAGATCCAAAGACATTAATTGTTGGGGATTTTAACACACCACTCTCCCCACTAGATAGATCAACTAGGCAAAAACTCAACAGAGAAACTGCAGATCTAAACAGCTGCATAGATCAACTAGACTTAACAGACATCTACCGAACATTTCACCAAGCAGCATCAAAATACACGTTTTTCTCAGCAGCACATGGAACGTTTTCTAAGATAGACCACATTTTAGGCCACAAAGCAAACTTGTCTAAATTCAGAAACATTGAAGTTATACCTTGCTTCCTCTCTGACCACAAGGGAATAAAATTAGAACTCAACACCAAAAGCCACCAAAGAAAGTCCGGCATCACATGGAGGCTGAACAACACACTGCTGAATCATGAGTGGGTCATGGAAGAGATTAGAAAGGAAATTCAAATGTTCATGCTATTCAACGAAAATGAACACACAAATTACCAGCTCCTCTGGGACACAGCAAAGGCAGGACTCAGAGGCAAGTCTATAGCTCTGAGCTCCTACATCAACAAATTGGAGAGATCCGAAACTAACAATTTAATGACACATCTAAACCTCCTTGAAAAAGAGCAACAAGATAAACCCCAATCCAGTAGACGGAAAGAAATAATCAAAATTAAATCAGAATTAAATGAATTAGAATCCAAAAAACTATAGAAAGAATCAACAAAACAAAGAGTTGGTTCTTCGAAAAACTTAACAAAATTGACAGACCCTTAGCAAATCTTATCAGAAAAAGAAGAGAACACACCCAAATTAATAAACTCAGAGATGAGAATGGAAACATCACCACGGAAACAACCAAGATTCAGAACATTATAAGGGAATACTTCTCAAAACCTTATGCTAATAAGTTTGAGAACTTGACAGAAATGGACCTCTTCCTAGCAAATATTGACATGCCAAAACTAAACCAAGATGAGTTAAACTATCTTAACAGGCCCATATAAAGCATTGAAATAGAAACAGCAATAAGAGACCTCCCAGCTAAGAAAAGTCCAGGATCAGATGGTTTTACAGCGGAATTTTACAAGGCCTTCAAAGCAGAGCTCACACCAATTCTCCTCCAACTCTTCAATGAAATTGAAAGAGAAAGCTCACTACCGAACACATTCTATGAAGCCATCATAACCCTCATCCCAAAACCAGGCAGGGACTCATCAAAGAAAGAGAACTATAGACCCATTTCTTTGATGAACATTGATGCAAAACTCAACAAAATTTTGGCCAATCGACTTCAACAATTCATCCAAAAAATCACACACCACGATAAAACAGGATTCATTTAAGGGATGCAAAGCTAGTTCAATATATGCAAATCAATTAATATTATTCATCACATCAACAGGAGCAAGAATAAGACCCACATGGTTATCTCAATAGACACAGAAAAAGCATTCGACAAGATCCAACACCCCTTTATGATGAAGGTTTTGGAAAAATTAGGAATCCATGGAACATTCCTCAATACAATAAAGGCTATATATGACAAACCTACAGCCAGCATTATACTTAATGGTGAAAAACTAAAGCCATTTCCTCTTAACTCAGGAACAAGACAAGGATGCCCTCTCTCTCCATTTCTCTTCAATGTAGTATTAGAATGCCTAGCTACAGCAATAAGACAAGATGCAGACATAAAGGGGATCCAAATAGGGAAAGAAGAAATAAAACTCTCCCTCTTTGCAGATGACATGATCTTGTATTTAAAGAATCCCATAGACTCCACTCCCAAATTACTCAAGCTGATTCAAAACTTTGGCAAAGTAGCAGGTTATAAAATTAACCCCCCAAAATCAATGGCTTTTCTATATGCCAACAATGAGAAAAGTGTGGCTGAAATTAGGAAAGCAACTCCATTTGTAATAGCCCCACAAAAAATAAAATACCTAGGAATTAACTTCACTAAAGAAGTAAAGGACCTCTATGATGAAAACTTTAAAATCTTGAAAAAGGAAATCAACACAGAACTAAAAAAATGGCAAAGCGTCCCATGCTCCTGGATTGGAAAGATTAACATCGTGAAAATGGCAATACTTCCCAAGGCTATCTACAAATTCAATGCAATACCTATCAAAATTCCACCCTCATTCTTCAAGGAAATTGAAGAGCCAATCCAAAAATTCATATAGAACAATAAAAGACGCCGAATAGCAAAAACGCTCCTCAACAGAAAGAACACTGCTGTAGGAATATCAATACCAGATTTCAAACTCTACTATAAAGCCATAGTAATCAAAACAGCTTGGTATTGGCATAAGAACAGACCTCAGGACCAATGGAATAGAATTGAAAACCCAGAAATGAACCTACAGACCTATAGCCATCTAATCTTTGATAAGGGAGCTAAAACAATAGAATGGAAGACAGACAGCCTCTTCAGTAAATGGTGCTGGCAAAATTGGTTAACTACATGTAGAAAACTAAAGCTAGATCCTTATATATCACCCTGCACCAGAATCAATTCCAAATGGATCAAAGACCTTGAACTCAAAGCAGACACTCTGAAAACATTACAGGATGGAATAGGGGAAACCCTAGGTCTCCTTGGCTCAGGCCGAAATTTTCTGAATAGAGACCCGGAAACACAACAAATCAAAGAAAGGTTGGACAAATGGGATTGCATAAAGTTGCAGAGCTTCTGCAGGGCAAATGACCTAGCTAGCAAGATCAATAGAAAGCCCACGGATTGGGAGAAGATCTTTACTAGCCATACAATGGACAAGGGTCTCATATCTAAAATATACTTGGAACTCAAAAAATTAAACCCCCCAAAAACAAATCCTCAAAGAAACAACTGCCCAATAAATAAGTGGGCTAAAGACTTAAAGAGAAACTTCTCTGAAGAAGAAAGAAGGATGACCAATAGACACATGAAGAAATGTTCAACATCCCTAGCCATAAAAGAAATGCAAATCAAAACAACATTGAGATATCACCTCACTCCAGTTAGAATGGCAAAAATCAAGAACTCTAAGAACAACAGATGCTGGAGGGGATGTGGACAGAAAGCAACCTTACTTCATTGTTGGTGGGACTGTAAACTTGTTCAACCACTTTGGAAAGCAGTATGGAGGTTCCTCAAAAGACTTCACATAGAACTCCCCTATGACCCAGCAATCCCACTTTTGGGCATTTACCCTAATGTTTACAAAAAAGACCACACTAAAGCTACCAGCACAACTATGTTTATTGCAGCATTCTTTACCATAGCTAAGATATGGAACCAACCCAGATGCCCCTCAGTAGATGAATGGATCAAGAAAATGTGGTATATATACACAATGGAATTCTATGCCTCCATCAGAAAGAATGACATTTCCCCATTTGTTAGGAAATGGAAAGGCTTGGAAAAAATTATATTAAGTGAAGTAAGCCAGGCCCAAAGAAACATAGGCCCCATGGTTTCCCTTATTTGCAATATCTAGTATATGTATGAGTCAAGCAGAAAAGGTCAGATAATCTGATGTTAGGAAAACGAACTCTTAAATATGTATTTTAATGGTTTTTTTCTTTCATGCATGTGTTTCTAACGCATTTATAAGATTATTTCTTTGTGGCTTTGTATGTCCCTCCCCCACAGTGTAACCCCCGCTTTCACTATATTTGATGTCAGTATAACTTGTGGAGGAGATGGGGACAAACAAGTCATTTAAGGATTCAGGTGGACCTGTTGCAACAATGAGAAGTACAAAATGTCATGTCAAAAATGAGCTTTACCCTGCCCATGTAACTGTAACTCCTCTGTACAGTATGTTCACAAATAAAATTAAATTAAATTTAAAAAAAAAAATGAGCTTTACAATGTCAGTGTGGGGGGGGAGGGAAGGGGGGAGGCTGGGAAGGGAAGTGAAGGGTAAACAAAGGAGGAGGCTGAAATGCTTGGTAAGAAATATATGCATTATCCTGCCCATGTAATTGTAACCCCTCTGTACAGTATGTTCTCAAATAAAATAATATAAAATTTAAAAAAATGTATGTTTATATATATATATACATATGTGTCTATGTATATACATACATACATGCATACATGCATACATACATACATACACACATGGAATTCCATGCCTCCATCAAAAAGAATGACGCACCCCCCCATTTGTTAGGAAATGGAAAGACTTGGAAAAAATTATATTAAGTGAAGTAAGGCAGGCCCAACAAACATAGGCCCCATGGTTTCCCTTATTTGCAATAACTAGTATGTGTCTCAGACAAGCAGAAAAGGCCAAAAGCTATATACATATAACCATATAAGATGATGCTAAGTGAAATGAACCCCAATATAGGGACACAAGTGGTTTTATTTTTCTTGCTGTTGTTTTTAATGTATTTATAATGTACTATGTGATGTTTTTGTTTCTTTTGTATGTTCTTCCCCCATGGTATAACCCCTGTTTTCACTGTATTTGATTTCGGTCCCCTGTATCTTGTATATACATTTTTCTAATTTGGGGAGAGGAAGGGAAATAACAAAAGGCAGAAATGAGGATACAGGTTGACCCATTGTAACAATGAGATGTACAAGGCACTATGTTGAAAATGAACTTTACAACTTTGGGGATGGGGATGCGGGGGAGGAAGTGGGGAGGGAAGGGATGGTAGGGGAAACCAAGGAGGAGGTAACAATGCTCTATAGGAAATGTACTCATTGTGTTACTTATGTAACTATAAACCCTCTGTACATTATCTTCACAATAAAAAATATATACAAAAAATCCTCTTGTTTCCATATTCTGGTTTCTTTTCAGAGCATATAAATCTTTTACCTTTTACTACCAATCTTTTACAATGGTAAAAACTAAGGCTTTTTGTGTTTATTGTCCAACAAAGAATTAATCGTGATAATATAGAATATTATAAAATGTCTTTGGTGGTCATGTCTATAGAGATGAAGAGATGATTAGAAGACGTTTTATGTAATTGAGATTTCCTGTGATGCAAGGAAAACTAGCAAATCAACCGTGGATGTACATCATGATGCTCAGGGATTGAAGAAGCATCAGTTTTAACCATCTTTATGCCCTTCTATGCTCTCTATCTCATTATATTTTCCCATCCTTTCCCACTTCCCAGTGCCATGGTTGTGGAGGGAGGTATATATTGGTAGGAGATGCAGATCTACCAGAGCATCAAGTCCTTTGCAAGCTTCTGGGCTGAATGAAGTATGTCTTAGGAAAGGAGAAACATTTAACACTGAATTTAGGAATTTCATTTACTAGCTTTGACTGACTAAGTGTGTCTGATGAAAAGATCATGTCTCCACACACTATCTGCACATAAGGAGAAAAGCTATACATTATTGAAGGATTCAAACTATAATCCCATCAAAATAAATGTTCCAGAATAGTATCATTTTGACCTGTAACATTACCTGATTGTATTCCGAAAAGTTGGATTCGGTTCTATGTTTTACCTGACTTTTTCTATACTATATTTGTGAGGTACATTTAAAAATTTCATTTACAATTCATTCATTTGATTATTATGTTGCATTCTATTTTGTGAATAAATCATGTTTAACATTTTAATTTTATTGATTATAAGTTACACTTTTTTCTCTTCATTTTAGGCCTTGAAATAGTGCTATACATATTCTTCTACATTCCATTTGGGGCCATTTTATTTTAGTCTTTGAAAGTAAGATGTCTTTGAGAATGCAAAAATATTATATTTGAATATAAGCAATGGATACTTAAAATGCCAGACTCGTGGTGTCATATTTCGATATTACTATTAAAGCCTGTGACTGAAATGATGTTGTAAAAGTTGTAATCCCCATTATGATAAAATATAACAATTTTAATCAAAAGAAAAGGCTAATGTTTACTTTTAAATTAATAAATACGCAAAAAGCAATACAAGGATGAAATCAATCATGTTTCCAACAAATGTTAAATTTTGAAAATTAGACACGTTACTACAATGTCTCTGTGCCTGTTTCGTTATCAGTGAGACAGAGATAATGGCAAATACACACACACACACACACACACACACGCACACACACACACACATGTATATATACACAATGTTAGTAACACATATAAGCCACTCAGAGTAGTACCTGGCAAATAGTGCATGTGAAAAATGTCATTCCTAATTTACTAAATGAAAATTGTAGTTGAATAATCAGCCCACAAATTGAATTGATGCATAGCTATGAATCCAAGAACTGTGAAATAATGATACCTTATCAAACTTCACCATTTTACAGCTTTAACACATGTCTTTATGAGAGTGGGCATTGATCCTATTTTATTATTTTTTAACATCTATTTTATTGTAAAGATACTGTGCAGAGGAGTTACAGTTACATGAGTAAGACAATGAGTTCATTTCCTATAGAGCACTGTTACACCCTCCTTCGTTTTTCCCCTACCATCCCTTTCCTCCCCACCTCCGCAACTCCTCCCTCCCCACAACAATTGTAAAGTTCGTTTTCAACATAGTGTCTTGTACATCTCATTGTTACAATGGATCAACCTATTTTAATATAGGATAATTTTACATCTGGGAGAATTTATTTAGCCAATTAGAAAGTTACTTTTTACCTATTAGATCTAAAACCTGTTTCACAACAGAAATGAATACAGTATGTGGTAAGGAAACATGGATTAGTGGCTATTAATCATGTCAACCCTTCGAGATGAAGGCAAGGAATTAGGTATTGGAAAACATGTTTTCCAATGACAAGGAAGATGCATATGTACCTGTTGTGCTTCTAAGAGCACACATACTTATTCCCACTCAGTTTTTCATACTCACACATTCTTAGTTTC
This sequence comes from Dipodomys spectabilis, assembly GCF_019054845.1. NCBI lineage: Eukaryota > Metazoa > Chordata > Mammalia > Rodentia > Heteromyidae > Dipodomys > Dipodomys spectabilis. Next base: position 13,016,986 of record NW_024870834.1, on the reverse strand, counting down.
ACTTACGGTTTCATTCACATATGAAGCATTCATACACCCCAAGCAGGGCACACACAATCGTTTCTCAATTATATGCATTGTTTTATTTGTAATGAATTTAAAAGGCCATACTGACATTTATAGAAGAGGTCTGGTGAGATAAAATTATATCTATCCCTACATAGAATACTTTCATGTACATGAATTCTTTTGCATACCATACATAGAAAGGTACAGTCCATCGCAGTGAATTCAAGTCTCCAAGAGTACAATATAATCTATCAAAACCCATCTCTCAGTCGGTATGGATATAAAAATAACTTTTTCATAAAACATTTAATTAGTACAAATTGTTTGCAATAGCACTTGGGAAATTGTAGGCTTTTTGACAGAAGACTTTTGATTTTGAGAAGTGTCACTTCTTAAGTTTTTGTATAGAATGTATTTGTGATATGATATATAGCACTATGTCAAGTTGCTGGATATAAAATAATTAAATGTCAGAGTACCTGTCCAAGCTCTGAAAAATAGTGATATCAATCTTTTTTGAAGATATATATATATATATGTTTTATTATTTTTATGTAGTTGTTATGAGAGAGTTCCATTTAACAAAAGTTTATGAATACAGTGCATCTTGATCAATGTCATCCATTTCAACATTCTCACCTGGCCCTCCCAATTCACCCTTTCCCTCAATTTTCTTAATTTTATTTGTAGGATATACACCGAATTCTTGACTGCATTTTTTTCCTCCTCCCAAGTTCTTGATTCTACCTCTTCCAGTATGGGACAGAGATTGCTTAATTATGTTAAAATCTCTATCTTTAGCTATAAAATTATATCACCAATATCCACCTAGAGCAGTGATGTCATAGGGACTGGATGTGATAACCTCTGTGAATTACTGAACATAATGACTAACATAGAATAGTCACTTTTGGTGATTACTCATTTTATGTGCAAAAATTCAATTTTAGGGAATAAAAATATGGAGAGTTTCTTGCCAATTTATCTTCACTACTTTTTTTTCACAAATACATGACACACAATACCATAACCCTAGAAAGACATTACTTAAGATAGGAGCTAGGCACTTCATCAGACACAATGTTAATTTTTATGAATTGGTGGTGTAATATATGAATGTTTTATAGAGCAAATCATATCAATTACAATGCCTGTTTATCCCTCTGAGATAAATAATGTGTTAGAAAGATTTTCTTCTCCATAAAAAAAAAAACTGAGCATCACCTTATATGGACATAGGTACATAGTTTTGACCTTTTCTGCTCATTTGATAGGATTATCCTATATGTATACTAATTATTGAAAATAATAGAAACCATAGGACCTAAATTTCTTTGGGACTGGCTTACTTCACTTAATAGAATTTTTTTCAAGTCTTTCCATTTCCTAAAAAATGGGGTAGTGTCATTCTTTCTGATCCATTTCTTGATCCACATCTACTGAGGGGCATCTGGGTTAGTTCCATAGCTTAGCTATGGTGAATAATGCTGTGATAAACATAGTTGTGCTGATAGTTTTAGCATGTCATTGTTTGTGATCATTTGGTTAAATGTCCAGAAGTTCATTTCCAAAATAGTGTCTTGTGAGTATCATTGTTGCAATGGGTCATCCTGTGTCCTTGTTTCAGCATTTTGTTATTCTTCCCTTTCCCAAATTAGATAAATGTATATACAAGATTCAGGGCACTAAAATCATGTACAGTAGGAACAGGGGTATACCATAAGGGGAAGAACATACAAAGGAAACAACAACAAAAAAAAACATAGTACATTAAAAACAACACCAACAAAGAACAACATATCTTGGCATTCATTTTGCTTTGCATCATTTTATATCATCACATGTGCATAGCTTTTGAGCTTTTCTGTGCATCTGATAAGATTATCCTAGATGTATACTAGTTATTGCAAATGAAGGAAACCATGGGACCTAAATTTCTTTGGGTCTGATTTACTTCACTTAATATGATTTTTTTCCCAAGTCTTTCCATTTCCTAACAATGGGGTAGTGTCATGCTTTCTGATCCATTTCTTGCTCCATTCATCTACTGAGGGGGATCTGGGTTAGTTCCATATCTTAGCTATGGTGAATAATGCTGTGATAAACATAGTGGTACTGGTAGTTTTAGTATGACTTTGTTTGTGATCATTTGGTTAAATGCTCAGAAGTGGGATTTCTGGATCATAGGGGAGCTCTATGTGGAGTCTTTTGAGGAACTTCCATACTTCTTCCCCGAGTGGTTGAACAAGTTTACACTCCCACCAACAGTGCAGTTGCATTCCCCTTTGGCCACATCCCTGCCAGCATCTGTGGTTATTAGATTTATTAAGCATAGCCATTCTAACTGGGGTGAATTGGAATCTCAATGTTGTTTTTATTTACATTTCTTTTATGGCCAGAGAAGTTGAGCATTTCTTCATGTATCTATTGGTCATTCTTATTTCTTCTTCAGAGAAGTCTCTCTTTAAGTCTCTAGTCCAGTTATTAATGGAGCAGTTGGTTCTTTGAGGATTTGTTTTTGGAGGATTTAATTTTTTGAGCTCTAAACATATTTTAGATATGAGGCCCTTGTCTGTTGTATAGCTAGTGAAGATCTTCTCCCAATCCTTGGGATTTCTTTTGATCTTACTGGCTAGGTCAAAGGAGAATATTCTTAAGAGAGGATCACAAAATCTCAATAGATATGTGCATATGATTATACAAAACTATGTTATATAAAATGACATAGAAAATGAACTTCAAGAAGGGGAAACAAGAGTTTTTCTATTTTGCATTTTGATTTTTGTTTTCTTTTTTCACCTTTGTCGTTGTTTATTTCTGTACCTTTGTCTTTTACGTATGTAAGTTTATCTGCTTTGGAGAGGGTAAAGGGGAACATGGAAATGGTGGTGCAAAGAGTAAACAAATGTAGTAGCAAGTAACACTCACTAGATACTTTATTGAAAATGAACTATACAACTTATGAGGGAGAGGGAAGGTGGAATAAGGTTTGAGAAAATGAGGGAAGACGTGACACTGGTCAAATAGCAATGTACTCATTACCTGACGTATGCAAGTGTAAACCCTCTGCATATCACTTTTACAATTTTTTTCAAATTAAACAAACAAATATAGCTAACTAGAAAACAACATACTAACTCTGGATTTTCAGTCTTCACACACCTCATACTAAACTAATAATCAAATAAATGATCCTGATTATTACACACTCCTTTTCATTCTTTTGCATGAATACATTGAGTGCTGATTTATAATATCATTTCAAAGTGAGTGTGTACCCTTCAGAGCTTTGTAACTTGATCTCCAAGCAAAAATTCCCCCCAGATTCAGGCTCTAGATTAAGGCCAGCAACACATTTTTAAATATATTGTATATAAATCTATATGACTCAGACTTGGATTCATTTGGGAGAGAAAAATAAGAGAAATACCATATACTTACTCCTGATTTTGAAGGAAATGGATTGATTTTCTGAGAATCTACACATTACTAATACTTTGGCAATTTTTTCAACTCTCCAAATGCTGTTTATCCCTGTGGCGATTAGAAAGGTTTGCTCTGCTGTTTTAATAATCAGATCTGCAAATTTCCATTTAGCATCACATCCAAACAATCCAATCTGAAGGTGATTGACATCTCTGCTTGTGCATCAACTTCTACTAAGCCAGATGTTTTACCTCCCCTTCTGCCCAGAATGAACATCTTTTTACGATCAATTGTCAAGACAAATCTGTCTATCAAGACAGCACTAATGTTTAGATAGGAAAGTAGAAATCACTCAACTGCCGTCATTCTATCCTCTGTCTAGATTGTTACAATTTTGCAATTAGGTTTATTTTTTTTCAAGCTGAATATCAGTTTTGCTTTCCCTGAAAATATTTGTTAGTGTCAGTGATTGCCTTTTGACCCAGAACAATATAATCTTCTAATTGCAATCAAAATGAAGATTTGTTTATGTGAGGCCATAACTTGAAACTAAGATTGCTAGTGATTCTGAAATAAAAATGTGTAGTTTTGTCTTAAATTTAGAAGCACAAGAAGGACTTCAGTTTTTCTTACTAATCAGCATGGTTTCTTCTCAAGTAGATTGGGGGACAAAAATGATGAGACATCAACTTATCTTTCTTATCATCCTATCCCTGATCTCTTGACTAGAATAATGTATTTTTTAACAAATGCAAGATGTCATTTGAACTTGAAATGTTATTATACTGATAACATAAGTAAGAAAATGTCTCCACTTGAAGCAAATGGAAAATATTCCAGTGTTCTTTAAAGATTGCTACCAGTTAATAAAGGTGGTGTTCCTTTGGGAGAAAATTTCTTAACTATCTGAAAAAGCCTTTAGTAAATATTCAGCTCAAATTAAATTTTGAGATATGAACACAATAAGAGTTAATTTGGGAATGATTTAGGCATAGTTGTAGAATCTGGAAAATTACCTATTGTTTCACTGTGACTGATTTCAAAACTGAATTTCTTTTTATGTGATATATATATATATATATATATATATATATGTAAATACATTTTTATGAAAACATTCATAGGGAGTCAAATGCCAAAAAGAAATTGGCCAAAATTTTAGAGAGACCACTCGTGGAAAAAAAAATTTGCTTTCCAGAAGAGTATTTTTGAAGTTTTAATGCTAAGTTCTGAAATACTGTTTCTGGGTGTCATTTCTTAGGAAAAAATATATTTATAAAATTATTGTCTGAAGAATCACTTATTTGTTGAGTGGCTCACCCTATAAACTGAGCCATTGAGGAAGCTGAGATATGAGTATGGTGGTTTAATGCCAGCCTGGCCAGAAAAGCCCATGAGACTCGTATCTAGAAATTTCCAGCAAAAACTCTAAAGTGGTTAGACACATCTGTCAATTTCTAGTTGTACTAATATGAGAAATCAAGACTCTTCTCAATGCTAAGGTAAATGAAATGATGGACTAGTTTACATCTTTAATAACATTTTTTAAAGAAACGGTGGGCAAAGATCAACTAAATCTTGAGACAAAATTGTCTTTCTTGGTTTGCTTCTATAATTATAATGATATGGTGGTGGAAGTAAAGATGGAATATAATATCTGACTTGAATTGTGTAAAATGGATAGTGAACGATTTTAAGATATAAATGTTAGTGTGTTGTGGATAAGACATTCCTGGTAACTAGCTATGTTAGCTAGTAACTGTAATTGTGACCCTGTAATTGTAACTCTAATGTCTGCTTCTGCTATTTTCTGAGCAATGGGAACCCTAACCCAGCTGAACCATCACCATCCTTTGTTCTATTCCCCTGCTTCCCAGCAGGAAAACCTTGGCGGGAAATTTAAACTTAAGGTGCAAATTTCTTATAACAACCATTGGCTAAAACCAGCACCCAGCCTCTCCCTTTCCCTGCCCTAACCCATGTGGGCTGGCACCCGGGCTGTTTCCTGGGATCCCAACTCCAGGTGCTGTTCTGGAGCATCAGCACTTTTCCCTCAATAAAATTTTTTACATTTTCACTGCGGACTGAGTGGTCTCACTGTACCTCCTCAATACAATAGTTATTAAAAAAATATACCAATCTTGAAAGCTCTTTGGTATTATATTGTTGTATGTGAACTCGGTAGGAGAGAAAGAGAAAAGCCATATTTTTGAGAGGTTGAATTTGGGAGTTTTTATTGGAGAGCCAACCACTGAGGAGGACTCTTGTCTCAAAGACCTGCAGCCGAGCACCTAGCTTACACAAAACTTTTAAAGAGAAAACAACATGTTTGGGATGGAGACCCAGTTCCAACAGAAGCAGACCATATAGGGAAAACCAGGGACAAGCAAAACTTCCCTAAGGCTAAACAGCATGACATCTGCATATTCTCTGAAGCTGAGTGCTCCTAGCTCTCCTGGAGCTAAGCATCTGCAATTCAAAGAATGGCTTGTCTCACCTCTAGGCTTTTGAAGCTGGGTGAAAAACCGCCATTACCCAGCTAGGTGCCAGGATGGTTGTGAGGACAAGACAGTGTTACTTACACCCACTCTCCTTATTTCAATATTTCTTTATGTCTTCCTTTACCGAGTCTTCTCTTTCTACCCTTTCTACTGCCTTATTTCCCTCCCTATACTCTTGATAGATGGGTGAAAATTGAATCTGAAGACAGGAAGATAGATACTTAATAGAAATCGATACTCAGGCCTTGCTTAATTTCACAGAAAACTTTTGAGCAATCATGTGGGTACAAAAATAATGTCTAAATGGATTCATATAAATCGATCTTACCAAACTACAGCTACTAAGTTGGAGAAATGTGGGTATATTAAGTTTTAGTGGCACCAAATAATAAAAAAAGGTGTCCAAATAAGATCAAATTCTTCAATAAAATGGTAAATATATTTCACACTGCCAGTGCATGCCCCTTAGTGAAGTACTTTTTCTAGTGAAAGATTTTTCAGAAGAGGATGGTCTCCATAACAACCCGAAGTTGAGATGAGGAGAAAGAGAACATTCCCCATGGTTTGTCCTTAAACATACCACTCCTTGCTAGGATAACTTCCCCTGTAATGATCCATACTGTTTAATTTGGATTTATTTTATATGGAGTCTTAGAGGATTTTATTTGCAGAGATTACTGAATTTAACAAGAATGGTGTGACTGCTTTGAGTCAGTGTTACTCATATGGAAGAATCATGAAGTTTAATGGGGCTCTTCAGAATTTTGTGTGAAGAGGTGTTGGTGGCTGGTGGCTAAGAACATACACATCTGGTCAACAATAATGCTGTCCCTTTGGTCATCTTCTGTAGATGGCATTTTATTATCTTAAGTTTTTTTTGGGGAGGGGGGAGGAGGTATTTGGCAAGGGGTAGCAGATAGTAATGAGTTCTGTTTTAATGAAGTTAGAGAGTATTTCTTTGTTTCCTAGTATGCCAGTTTCTGCAAATGTTTCTCACCTTTGAAAACAGTGAAAGTCCTACAGCCAAGGAGAGAAGTTAACTTTGTATAATTAGGTATGATTACGCAATCCCTTCCTCCCTTTTAAGATCCTTATTTGGTATGATTTCCCTGAACACAGATAAAAGTAAGGAGAATGACAAATAAGAGAATCAAAAAGTAGAATATCTAAGATACTACTTTAGCAAAATGATTGTGTCAACTGGGCACTGGTGGCTCAGGCCTGAAATCTTAGTGACTCAGAAGGCTGAGATCTGAGGATCATGATTTGAAGCCAGCCCCAGCAGGAAACTCCATGGGACTCCTATCTCCAATTAAATCTATCCCTCCGACCCCCCCCCCCCCCCAAAAAAAAGCAGGAAGTGGCACTGTGGCTCATGTAGTAGAGTGCTTCCTTGAGCAAAAGAAGCTGAGGGACAGAGCCCAGGCCAGGACCAGCAAATAAAAATAAAATAAAATAAAATAATTGAGTCATTGGAACTAGTAGCAGATTTGAGCATAAATTAGTTAATAAGTTAAGGAGCATCAATGTGCTGTTAGAGGCTTTATTGACTGATGAAAGGGTGACACTGATCAAGCTGCAGTAAACTGCTTCATTGAATGTACAACTACAGAAAGATAGCAAAAACAATGTGCTTTTCCATTTTCATTACACGTTGAGTCACTTTTCTATTGTTGTACTGTGCTCCAATTACTGTGTTCAGGAAAATCTATGTCCAAGACTAAGAAAGCATGACTGTTTCATTTTCTGTTCATTCCCGCTGGGAAGTATTTATTGAAAAGTGTACCATTGTGTCCAGCACTTTCCTAAATAACTATGTCCCAAATCATTTTAGGTATAGAAACTAAAGATTAAAATTTATGAGTGCTAACAATGTTAATGAGAGGCTTGCTCCAACTTTTCAACTTCCTAAGTTTGAAATAGCCCCTAGTAAGCAAACATACTCTTTGGGTTCTTTCTTTGAACGAATTCAGGATTAAAATTTCTTTTGTTTGCGGCAAGACCAAAATCAAGGAAAACAAACAAAAAACACACACAAAATAATGTCTTGCAGGTAAAGAACAAATGAACTTCAATATAAAAACAATATCGAAACAATCTTTAAAATTATAATCCAAGAAAAATTTCAGAAATTGAATATAGTTTATGTATTGTAAAATTTCTCTAAATACACAGGAATATTTGTGCAGAAGAAGCAGTTGTGAGAAATATTATGGTTCATCTAGAGACTTCAAATATTAAACTATCGGATTAAGCAAAGTATTAAGTACACAGAAAAAGACAGACTTTTCAAAGACAACACACAATCTAGATAAAAATAGAGTGGGGTTTATTAAGGAAAAAATTTTTTAAAAGCAAATGTAATCCATAATTGTATATAAATTCAAACAATTATTTAAGTATAAGAAATTTGTTTTAATCATAAATGGTTTAGATTTTATACCTATAATCCTTCCTTGAGAAATATATTTCATCAGAGCAGTAAACAATTAAGAAAACATAATTTTAAAAATTAAGAAACAGGATTAAAATAAAGATGGCTGTTTTGTTAGAATATGAAATATTCTCTGTATTTTCATGAGTTGAATATACAAAACTTATATGATCATGTCGTTTTGGAAGTTTTAGGGAACTTTAGGTGATAGGTCTTAGGAGGAAAAAACAAATGGATATATTAGTCTTATAACATTAGTAGTAAAAAAAAAAAATAGAATCAGTATTGTTAATTTAAGAGAACAAAGACCACTTTTAAATAGGAAAGGCTTGGAAGAAATTGACTGAGTTAACTTTAAAATATAAACAAGTATGTTAAGTCAGTTCTCTTCCATAAAAGTTACTTTAGTGTTCTTGGCTTAATATTGCATATTGATGGTGGAGTTCTGATATTATTAGGTATTATCTAATGGTTTTGTCTCCATTTTATAGCCGAAGAGGGTAGAAGATAAAGCTATTTGTCCAGATCAGAGAGTGATTAGGTGGGTTGAAGCGGGAACACTCTTGTACCTTTTCTGACATCTCCACTGGCAGCTTTCCTATTGAACAATAATGCAGGGCATATTTGTCATGCACAAGTGTTGGTGCGCTAATTGTGTGATATTACAAGTAGTTTACTGCATTGTTTTGCTGCTGGTAATTGCAACTATCAAACATACCCACAGGGAAGTAAATAAAAATAAAAACAAATGACGCAATGTTGATACACAGGCCTCTCATGTGTACAATGAAGCTATACATGGACATATTTTGAGCATCTTGATGGAAAGGATTAACCAACTATGATTTAAAAATTCAGAATATGTTGGTTAAAAGTATAATTCAATTTTTGAAAAGAACAATAGCAAGAAAACATTTTTTTTTAACCGTCTTTATCATTATCTTTAAGGAGTGGACAAAGTAATTGCAATTTAACAAAGCTATTTATTTATTTATTTATTTTTTGTTGGCCGTGGGGCTTGAACTCTGGGCCTGGGCACTGTCCCTCAGCTCTTCAGCTCAAGGCGAGCGCTCTACCACTTGAGCTACAGCGCCACTTCTGGTTTTCTGGTGGTTTATTGGAGATAGGAGTCTCACGGTCTCTCCTGCCCGGGCTGGCTTTGAACTGCGATCCTCAGATCTCAGCCTCCTGAGTAGCTAGGATTACAGGCATGAGCCACCAGAGCCCGGCCCCAAAGCTATTTATGAATACAGTATATCTTAACAATGTCACCTCGTTCAATATTCTCACCCATCCCTCCCCTACCCCTTTCCCTCACTCTTCTTAACTTTGAAGGATATGTGTTAGATTCTTAATTACATTGACTCCCTCTCTTCCTCCTTATTTGTCTACCCCTTTTTCTTGACCCAACCCCATGCCATCCTTTTGAGTACATGCTTTGTGGTGTTTTACTTTGCTGAACTTTGACTTTGCCTTTCATAGGAATTACACTATTTGAGTTCTCCCTTGAATCTCCCATATTTCAGCTAATACATTTGTATATACTTGTGTACCACCCAAGGTATTTACTTAAAATTTTATAAGCTAGATCTAGTTTCTGCATATAAGGAAAAACATTCATCCCTTATCTCTCTGGGTCTTTCTTCACTTATTATAATTTATAGGAAAGCAATTTTTATTAATTTACTTTATTGTTATGATATACAGAGGGATTACAATTACATGAATCATGTAATGAGTACATTTCCTTCTGTAACGTTTCTTCTTTTTCTTATTCTCGCCCAGTCCTTTATTTCGGAATCCACCCAGGAGTTGTGTAGTTCACTTTCATCAATGTCCAGTAAGCTCCACCGCTCCACTGTTTCACCTTTTTCCCTTGAGTCCTATACCTGCCTGAGGTTGTACACTTGAATATACCATATATAAGGCAAAGAAGACAAAGTCATCAAAAACCCAAAACCAAAACGATAGGAAGTGTAGCAAAAATAGAGACAGGTTTCTTGTTTCTATATATAATCTCTTTCTTTCTCTCTCCCTCTCTCTCTCTCTCTGTCTCTCTCTCTATATATATATTGAGAGACAGTAGATAAATATAGATATAGATTATATCTATAATAGATATATTTATAACATATATTATGTATAGTTATATAAATATGAAGAGACATTTCGGCCTTATGCCTTTGTGTAGGAAATCAATTTTTTTTTTTGTTTGTTTGGGGGCTGCGAAGGTGGATCAGTGGTAGAGTACTTGCTTTGCATACATGAGGCCCTGGGTTCAATTCTTCAGTACCACATAAGCAGAAAAAGCCAGAAGTGATGCTGTGGCTCAAGTGGTAGAGAACTTGACTTGAGCTGAAGAGCTGAGGGACAGCGCCCAGGCCCAGCGGCCCCAGGACCAGATCCCCACCCCCAAAAAAAAATTGTTTGAAGGTGGGTGTTGGTGACCTATGCCTGTAATCCTAGCTACTCAGGAGGTTGAGATCTGAGTATCTATTCAAAGCCAGCCTGAGCAGAAAAGTCTGTGAGACTCTTGTGTCCACTTAAGCAGCAAAAAGCTGAAAATAGTGCTGTGGCTCAAGTGGCAGAGTGTCAGCCCTAAGCAAAAAAGCCAAGTGAAAGCAAGAAGGCCTGCATTCAAACCCCAGTACAGGCATATACACAAAAAAGAAAACTGAGAAGAATATACTCCTTTTATGCTCCAGTTTTGCATCCCCAAATTCAACTAGGTATGGTTGAAAAATATTTGAAAAAAATTGTGTCTGTACTGAATTATAAATTTTCCTTTGTCATAGTCCCTAAATGAGACCATATGACAACTATTTACAAGTCACTTAAGTTGAATTATGTATTCTAATAATGTAAAGATGATTTACGGTGTGTAGGTTGCATGCAAATACTGCATCATCATTTTATTTTATTTTTTTTATTTTCTTTTGCTTTTCTTTTTTATTTATTTATTTATTTACTTATTTATTTATTTTTATTGTAAAGATACTATACAGAGGGTTATAGTTACATGAATGAGGTAATGAGTACACTTCCTCTTGAACATTGTTACCCCCTCCATTGTTTTCCCCCTACCATCCCCTCCCTCCCTCCCTTTCCCGAGGTTCTTTTTTTTTTTTTTTTGATTGTGATTAAGTGATTACATAATTTCAAAGTCACAAGTTCATTCTAACTTTCCTGGAGCAAATTGTCTATCACAGTCTGTAATATATAACAGTGTTCACATGTTATATACCATATTTGTGATCAGCAGCATGGGGATATTTAGTAGTGGTTCAACCAGATGAGCGGGAGTTCTTTGTTTCTTAAGTCCTGTTAGTTTTGTCGTATCACCTAACATTTTGGATTTAGCATCCACTTATCAGGGAGACCATGTACCGTTTGTCTCTTCGCTCTTGGCTTACCCCGCTCAACATGATTCCTTCTAGCTCCATCCATTTCCCTGCAAATGCCATTATTTTGTCATTTCTAATGGCTGCATAATATTCCATTGTGTATAGATACCACAATTTTTGGATCCATTCATCTGTGGTGGGGCATCTAGGTTGTTTCCATATCCTAGCTATTGCGAACAGTGCTGCAATAAACATGGAGGTGCACGTGTCCTTGTATATTGGTTCCTGTTGTTCAGGGTAGATGCCTAGAAGTGGTATGACTGGGTCATAAGGGAGGTCAATCTTTAGCTTTCTAAGGACCCTCCAGACTGCTTTCCAAAGTGGTTGTATAAGTGTACATTCCCACCAGCAGTGTAATAGGGTTCCTCTTTCTCCACATCCCCTCCAGCATTTGTCGTTGGCTGATTTGTGGATGTGGGACATTCTGACTGGGGTAAGGTGGTATCTCAGGGTTGTCTTTATTTGCATTTCCTTCACCACCAGGGATGATGAACATTTCCTCATGTGTTAGGAAATCAATTTTTTAAAAAGGCAAATGAAGTTCAAATAGAATGTCAGTGAATTCTTACTTTCACTAATCCTAAATGAGAAAAAATTAGATTAAAAATGGTCCAGTTAGTTTCCCTTGCCAGGATCTGTGATGACTAAACATGTTGCTAGAGAAGCAGGCATTGCTTTCAATTCCAGTGCTCAGGAAGTTGAGGCGGGAGGTTGTGAGTGTGTGGCTTCCGTGGACTACATAACAAGTCCTACTTTCTCCTTCCACCTAAACACACAAAACGTCCATAGAGAACTAGCCACTAAACCTCAGAAAGTGCTGGCGATAATTCCATCACATTTTCCTGAATGTCATCATAATTATTAGTAAAAGCTTTTGTTTTTCGTAATTTTACTCACAATCAAAGTTTTCCTCTAAGAATATTTATTTACTGTCCCTAATCCAGTCTTGGCCTGTTTCTGTCTTAGTTTAGAAAACTCTTATCTGTTTGATGCATTATTTATTTACATGTATGTTTTGTATATCTTGTCAGGCCTTTGGCAGCCTACTTAGGGAATCACAAACAGTCATTCATATTTTAATCTGAATAGGCCTGGTTTCTTTGAGGTCCCTTCTGACCATTACAAAGGCCCAGGTTGTTTTGTTTGGTGATTCTATCAAAAATCAGGAGTCACCATAAACATTGGCTGTTCTTACCAGCAGAACTCCAAAGATTTAAAATGGCTTCAAGCTTCTCTCATCCATGTAAATTAATTTAAACAAATATAATTGTAGCACTTTTGTCAGTGGAAGAAGAGGGGACAGATGTTTTCTTCTATTCTCCCTTATACCTCAGGAATGCCATTATACTTCAGGAATAGTGAATGGTGATGGTGGGAATCCACCTGGTATGAGAAGTAGGTAAGGCTTCTGTCCTAATCCTGTATTCTGAACTATGAACCACAAATGGGAAGGAAGGTGGTACTGTTGGCAAGTAAGGATATAATCACTAGCCTGGGAAATATTTGATGTACCATGAAGTAAAAACATTGTTGATCTCTCACCTGCTGGTACATAGATGTAAGACTACTTACTCAGGAAATTGGTGGGATAATACAAGTTGAAGGCCAGCTCAGGCAAAGCCCATTTCAAAAGCAAAAACTATAAGAACAATTACCAGTAAGGGCTCGAGAATGGACCAGGTTGTAGAACACTTGAAGGAAAGGTCTTGGTTTCAATCCCCATACATTTTCTCTGTCTCTCTGTCTCTCTGTCTCCCTCCCTCTCTCTCTCTCACACACACACACACATACAACATCCATCTATTATCATATTAATGGAGTTAATAAACATTCTATGAATTCAGTTTTCTTTCCAAAGGGAAATTTGCACTGAAGTTATAATCCTTTCTTGTATATTTATTTTGGTTTGTTATCATAGAAATATACAAATACATAAAAGTTTCGTTTGCTTGTCTTACAGCTTGAATTAAGGTTTGGATGTCTAAACATACATATACTTTTAAATTTATGTAAGCATTATGTTTAAAAATGGCTATTTAAAAAATATGGTGTCATCTTGGTTGAACTAGTTTTTTTGGTAAAGTCACAAAAACAATACTGGTTTTATTCATGTTTTTATTTTATTTTGTGATTGCTAGATGAAATAAATGACCCTTCTACAGCTTTATGACATGTCAGTAACCCTTCTAAGAACCTTGAAGGCATTGAAACTTTTTAACTTTTTTCAACAGCCCCATGAGGAAGTTTCTGTCCTATTTCTCACTTTACAAATGATGGAACAAAGGCAAATAGTTAAGCTACTTCATCAAGGCCCCACCTCTGTGAAGTAACTGAACCAGAATTCCCAGCCCAGTCACTTCTTGAGGGTAATGTTACAGAAATCAATGAGCTTCACCCTAAAGGAATTTGAGGTTTTGTACAACCAAGAAGGCCAGGGAAGAAGGCAGCAATAAAACCACAACACAAATTGGAAGTTGGTAATTTAGACTTCCAGCTTCTAGGTTATTCAGAGTTTATTTTCCTGAGTGAGGAGACCATGTGGCTGGATAGCAGTGACCCTGTCACATGTAATTTTGTATAATTACTAGTTCTTTCACAGGGTTTGGAATAAGCATTAAAATCAGCATGAGTCTCGGCGCCATCTTTCAGTATGTCTGCCAGTTACGTTGTGTTTATTTGGCTGAGAGTCCTGTATTTCTCCTCCTCTATAATACAGGTCTATACTTTATAGTTTACCAATTCTATGCCATTGATCTAAGGCTGAATTTTGCAAAAAAGAGGCCCAGCCTCTAAACTTATCCCTCCAAGTCATTGTGAATTCGAAAATGATAATAGAATAGAGTATATAATATTTATTCTTGTAAGGTTTTTTTTTTGTTTTTGTTTTTATTCTTGCTGTTGTTAGTTTCAAAGGAGATTCTGAAGTGTATCTTGTTCTTAACTTTGAGGCATGAAGGTGTCATAAATATGGAAACTCTATTCTAGGCTTTGCCTTTGTTTCAGGGATTTTAAACTCCATTTTTGACTGACCTTTAAGGGTCAGTCAGTGACTAAAAACTTTTAAACAGTGTTCAAACTAGAAAAACAACCTTAATCACAGGGCCACTTCTTGGCTTCCATGATCCTAGTTCCCAGAATGAAAAAAAAGCATCTGGTCCCCATCCTCTTGACAACCTAACCCAGACTTGATTGTTCTAGTTAAAAAAGACTGACCGATAAAGCAGATAGTTTGTAATCTTGCTCAACTGGCAACACCACCCGCTTATGGTAAACCCCACCTTTTGCCCACCAAAAGGTTAACCCCCGCCTTTTGCCTGCCAAATTTATATATCATTTTAACCCGAAATGATAGGCTGGTTTAAACAGCCATTATGAGACAAACTGTAACCCATTGGCCACTGGCGTGTGGTCTGGTATGACCGTACAATCTTTTGTGTCTGTGACAATCCCATTGGTCACCTGTGTGTGACCTGGCTCGATCTCATGAGTTTTGCCTTTAAAAACCAAGCATGTGGGCCACTCTGAGTCACAGTATCAGCTCCCAAGCCTGTGCTGTGACCTTGGATGGTCAGTGTAAGAACTCTCTCAATAAAGTTGCTTTTTGTTAAACAACTTTGTCTAGGTGGGCTCTGTCACTCCTGACGACTAGGTGGGCTTTCCTGCCTGAGTAGGGGTCTTCCTACTACATTTCTAGCAAGACACTGTCTCTCGTTTTTGCAGTCTGGCAGTAGGTGAACTCTCTCAGTAGACTGCATATAATTATGTGTGGTTTAATGCTGAGAACAATTCCGGTGAGAGTCATGCCCTTATCTTTCTTTTCATGGCAAACAGACTGTCACAACACATAAGTGGCTTATTTCTCCATCCTTCTAAATTTGATTCCTG
The DNA here is from genome assembly GCF_019054845.1 of Dipodomys spectabilis. Taxonomy (NCBI): domain Eukaryota; kingdom Metazoa; phylum Chordata; class Mammalia; order Rodentia; family Heteromyidae; genus Dipodomys; species Dipodomys spectabilis. The sequence continues at coordinate 13,001,327 of NW_024870834.1, read as the reverse complement.
GTTTTACAGATCGGTCCAAACCACAGAGAACTGGTTGTGTTATCCTGAATATGCAATGTTCCTACATACTTACATTCTTGAGGATGCTATTCTTCTGCCCCCAATAGCTTTCTTCCTCTTCTCCCCGCTCCATCTCTCATTGACCTTCATTCAGAAGGCTGCTGTAGGCAGGACGCAGAAGCGAGGTGAGCTCATTCCGCATGGCTGTGTAAAGAATCCTCCTTCCATGCATGTACTAAGGACTCATTTCTTAAATTCTCCTTAGGGACCAGAGTCCACGCCTCTATGTAAACTTACGGATCCTTTTCGTTTTAAATAGGTTTGGAACATAGATACATGTGATTTTTAATTTCAATTAACTTTTCACATGCTTTCTATTTACAATTTTCTAAACCTAAGGTATTATCTCCCTGAAGTTGTCTGAATATTACATTCTCCTTTATTTACTAAGTCTATGTAAAAATTATATAGTATTTAAGGATAATTATGTTCTTTATTTTATGAAAGAAATAGAGAGACAGATGGCCAACTTGCCTACAATAATGAACTCTAATCTAGAATTCAGCTTTCTTCTTTTGAGTTGCTACTTAAGAGATTCCTATTATTTAAGATGAAATAAGAAGAGAAAGCAAAATATATTTGAATGGTATGTATTTTGATTTAACTCTATTCAGTACTTAAGTATTTAGTAAATCCTAGTTCCTATTTAGAAATTCGGAGTTGAATGAGACGTTCATAGAGGAACATAAAAAGAAAGGTAAAGTTGATTGGATATAATATGTTTCAAAAGTAAGCTTTTAGAAAGTGAAATTAATTTGTTATGGAGGCTGACCTGTAGCTTCATTTTTAAGGATCCTTTTTTTCATGTTTAAAAGGTTCTATATGTCTCTGTGATTATTGTTTGTATTTATGTAACAGTTCTTACAGGTCTGACTAATTGCCAATTCTTAACATGGAAAATGCTAAGAAGATGCTAGGATAAGCTACCAGAGTAAAAGGAAAATACGAGACATGGTGCAAAAAAGGCTCATAAAGAATCTTTGCATTGGTTAGGTACTTATTGAACTTCCATAAGAGCAAGTAGAGCAAATCATTCTAGAATATGAGCTCTGTATGGTTTTTGTCAGTTGGATTATTAATATTCTTTACAGAACAAAAGACGGAGGGAACCACATTATGGGAAATAGGACAAATGCCAGAAGAAATAATGGGAAGAAGAAGGAAGAATGGAGGGAGGAAGGGAAGGAGGGAAGAGAGAAGGAGGGAGGGAAGGGAGAAGGAAGAAAGGAAGAAAAAATAGAAGGAGAAAGGGAAGAAGGAAGGAAGGGAAACAGCAATGGTGGAGTATTTCATGAAACATATACTTAGGATATATCCCTATGTTACAGAGCCAGCATTTCCAATTGAGCCAACATCTCTCACTCTTCATTGTCTCATGTTCCTATTTGAAAACCCTTCTCAGAAATTTCCCCTTTTTTTATTTAGCAGGTTTCATATTAAAGTATCTTTCTGTAATTGAAACAAAATACATACACCTTTCTGGAGTCTATTTTTTCAGGTGGTTCGATGTATTACCTCCTCTGCCCCAGAGACAAGGCTAGGGTGAGGTCATTCCTCCTGTTCCTTCTGCAGTGTGAAGTCACTGAAGCAGCAGCTGTGGCTTCTCTTAGAGAGTACAAGAGGACCTTTTCTCCAGGTGCTATTCCCTAGTTGCTCTACTGTTTTCTTTCCACATCCTGAAAGTATCTGTTAGTACTTTCCAAGTAAAATATTCTCCTTCTATGTAGAAAATAGTTTTCAATGCTACTATCTATCTGATAATGACCTAAGAACTGAGAAAGGATGTTAGCTTTGCCAGAACAAACATATTTTCCCAAGAAGCAATGTTTATAGGGCTTTTTACACCTAGATTCTCAGATGCTTTATTTTATTAGTGGTATTTATTAGAAAAAAATGAGAAGAGATGTTTGGTCTTCTTAATATTGAGAGATGTGTTGAAGTAACCGACATGCCAGCAATTTTTCAAGAGAAAAAAAACAACTTTATTGGAACATAAATTCTGTTATTAGAGTTAGTCAAAGATCATTCATAGAAATAAGAAAATAATCCAGCTGGGTGCTGGTGGCTCAAGCCTGTAATCCTAACTACTCAAGAAGCTCAACTCTGAGGATCATGGTTCAAAGCCAGCCCGGGCAGGAAAGCCCTTGAGACTCTTACTCTAACCACCAGAAAACTGGAAGTGGCATCTTGGCTCAAGTGGTAGAGTGCTTGCCTTGGACTGAAGAGCTCAGGGACAGTGTCCAGGCTCAGAGTTCAAGCCCCACAACCCCCCCCACCACAAATCTAATAATAATAGGTCTGATAATAATAGATTTCATTAGAATTTGAATTATTCCCCCAAAATGGACTTTTTTTTGACCTATATATGTGATGCAAGTGCAGATATGGAAACTGAAGGAACAGAGGGGCAGGGATCAGGTTCCTTTATGATACTATGACCACACAATCACTTAGATACTCTGAAAAGGGCTAGTAAGAAAGTCATCCAAATTAGACCTGCAGAACTTAAGTGCTTGTTTTGTAGAATATTAGAGAGGCAGGGCAAAAATTACCTGGGATATGAAATGAAGGTGAATTTTGCTAGGAAAGGGGAATCAGAGTAAAAGAATATTTATCAGTAAAATAGACATATTCCACATGAAAACTGTAATCACAAAGCTTCAAAAAGTGGTAACCCCATTCATTACTTAGATATGATTCTAGACTTCCAAATGTACTAATGCACAAAATTTTATAAAATTCTGTCTTGGTTTCCATTATAGTTAGGAACAAATCAACGTAATAGGTGAATTTAAGAGAGAAATATTTGATTCCAGTGCCCTGCATCTTGTATACACCTTTCTCTAATTTGGAAAGGGATGGTTGGGGAAAAACAAAGGAGGAAGTAACAATGCTCCATAGGAAATGGACTCATTACCTTGCTCATGTATCTGTAACCCCTCTGTACAGTATCTTTACTATATATATTTTTTAAAGAGAGAGAAATAAAGTCACTTCTAACATTTCTTCAATTCAAATAATGTAATTTCTTGTTTCTTTTACTTTCTCTGTGTTCTGGCCAGGTTAGACTGCCCTCTGAAATCCTCTGGATTTTGTTGGATACTTTGAATATCCAGCCAAATCATCCTTCAAAACATGAAATTTTAATTAAGATAAATATTAATAAAAATCTTTAAGTGTTTCAACTATGTTAGCCAGGTAGAAACCTTTTTTAAATTTCTATTTTAGGTTGTTTTCTCTCCATGATAAGAATTCTGACCATATATTCATATGGAAATGAAAAATGACTGGTCATTTGTGGAAACTGTATAATCATAGGTAGATTTTATGCAAACATGTACACAAAATATAAAGTAAAACATCAATACAGCATAAAACAAAAGGATAATGGAAAGTTTTAATCTCAATTTTTTTCAGAAGAATTTTATCATTGTAGTAATAAATCTACATTTAGATGTTCCTAAATACTACCAATACTCATAAGCATTTGTCTTCACAGGTAAAGCTACAACTCTATCATTATTCTTTCACAAATGAATTTCTTCATCTATCAAAATAACAGAAAGATATAAAGTCAACTAACTACAGAGAAAGAAACATTTAGACTTGGACTTTTTTCAAGAGGATTTTGATGGATTTATAAAATCTCATTATTCATAGCATGCAAATATTTTTTGCTGTTGGTTGCCAAATTTTTTTTATAAATCAAGCAGTTCTCACATTTAAAACTTATAAGATTATTTGGCAAGTGTTTTTGTTTTAATCTTATAAAGATGGGGTTGAATTTATTATGTAGGTCAGTGTAACACATATATATACACATATATAATTTATAAGTATAAAATCTCAAGTACCTATCTACTGTTGAATTTCTGAGCATGGTGTGTTAGGTGTTATTTTAATTCTAATATTCATTTTGAGAGGAGAATGAGATGTTTGGCAAATTCTAAAATAGAAATATTACTACATTGTGCTTTTGGAAATTTATGGTCAAATAGTCTATATAAATTAAAGCTAGGCAGTAGATAAAACATTATATAATTTTTCATGTTTTTGTAATGTAACATCTAAACATAAGTATGTTTCTGAAACTTCAGTTTTGCCATTCTTCAAAATGAAGTTAACAACCCTTCAGAAATAAAGGGGAGAGAAAAAGAAAGAAAAGAGAATTCAAATATCTGAGCTGGTATTTTAAACTTGCTTTGCTACTGGTTGCAACTTTTCCTTTGTGTCTTTGCTCATGAGTTTTTCTCTCCCTTTTTTCTTCTATTAGTCTGCTCTGCCTTCCAAGCATAGCTCGGGACCCCCGCCACTTGTAGGTTGTTAGCATTTCTTCCTTCTCCCCAAAGGATTCTGATTATTCACTTAACCAGTGAATAATGCATTTCTGATAATCTCACTTCTATGAAACCACTTTTGATCTGGGAATGTCCTGCATTCGTTTTTGCATCTGAGTAACAATATCAATTCTGGACGTAACCCTTCAATTAATATATCATGAATTGAATGTCTTTGAACTTACTTTCCAAAACCAATGTCAAAAGGACATTTAATAGACCCATGGTAGAGAATTTGGGATGGTTGATAGGTGTAGTTATAGTAAATGTTGTGTACATATAAAGAAAGCCTCTCATTTTTTCCACTCAGCTACCCCCTATCCTTAGAAGCTATACTAACTCATTTATTATTAATAGGGACCTTGTCTGAGCATTTTCTCCTCAGGAACCATCTCTATTTGCTGTGAGAGTTAGCTCCTGACAACCAATAGAACCTCTATTGAACCAATAGAAACTCTATTATATGGGAACCACCTCACCCAGAAGGTTACACTTTGCTTTCTCCTTGACTTCAACCTTGCCACAGCCAATAACTGATGGACTGGGATTAGGAGTCTGGTCACCTTGTCTCAGACTGGAACCAATGGTGTCTGGATATTTTATGTTCCTCAGTTTCTGATGGGATCAGACTAAGACTGAAATTTGTCTAGAGTTGAGGATACCCTTTGTCTTTGTTTATGCTTCCCTACCATGCCCATGCTTTTCATTCCTACAACCTTTATTTAAAGCCCTAACACAAATATCTGCCTTGTAACTTCTGCTTCTAAGAATAGTTGAAGACTTTACTCAGATAAAATTCACAAAGATTGTATTAATCCTGCCATTTTCCAGATTAGAAAACTGAAGTTTGCGAAACAATACTACTTCTTCTTTCTTAAGAACTAGAAAATTATTCCAAAATGATTGGCTACTTCTTATGTAGTCATTCACAAGCATAAATGAGACCTAAATTGAAGCAAGAAATACATACATGGATAGACACAGGAATAACACGATATACCTGTGGACAACTTATTGAAATTGAACCTGAAATGACTCCAAAATCCATTCAGATTTATTTTGTTTGTTTCTCTCAGGGCTGGTATTCTACAAGTGTCAGCCACAGTAGATTACACAGCCACTCACCTTTATTTTGTATTTAAAATAACTTACCTACAGGACCAAATTGATTTTTGGAGTGGGAGTTTGTAATTGCACTTCTGAAGCCCTAAAGAGTTAAGGGGGCTTACATTAATATATTTACTGCATTCTACATATGGATACAAAATATGTTTGTGCCCATGTTATTTATATTGTACATATGGGGAATTTGGTAGTCTCAAACTTTGGTTGTGTCAGTCAATCATGGTCATCTTTTCCATATTTGACCTTACAGGCAGAATTTCTCCTGTAACAAAATGCCTACAGATAGCAGATCCTTACCCAGAATGCCTGGAGGCTAGAGAGAGTCATGTGACCCCATTCTCTCCTTTGGAATTCTGAGAATGACTCTTTCTAGGACTTAAAAACAAACAAACAAACAAAAACAAACAAACAAAAAAACCCAGAACAAAACTTCAATATGAATGTGTAGCTATTGTTCTTTGCTTTTCTCTGAACATATGACACAAGGATTATTACATTTTTATCTCAGGGACATATTGATACCCCAAGGAGGACTGAGATGAGAGAGCTGAGAAAAGTCATGGGACATAATGATGGAGACCTATCTGAGTGCCCAGCCATCTCTGAGATTCCCCTCTTCAGGTATCTTGTTACATGAAATAGAAATCATTCTTAGCTCAGCTACTTTTAGTTGGTGCTCTATTTCTTGTAGCAGAAAGCATCTTTGAGTGGATTAGAGAAGAGTAAGCCTTACAGAATTTTAGGTACTTGTCCCATTTTATAGAGATGGTAAGTGACAGAGTAAGCATTTAGAGTCAGCTCAACTGACAATTCTGAGTTTCTAAGTAGTGTATTTTTTTACACCATACAATGCAATGTCTAGGAGAGTTTGTTTTTTGTTGTTTTTTAAAAATGATTTTGTATAGTTTTTTTTTCTTTTTCTTTTACTTCTTCCCAATGCTTCAGACGGTTTAAAACATCAGGATTTCTCAGAAAAATGATATGCTCAGGGAGGGATTGTCTCTGAAGTATCAAAGATGAGATCCTAGCTTGTATTAACACATATAAAAGCATGAAAACAAATATTTGTAACTCTAGTCACTGTATATTAAAACTGACATATATTCCTATCTCCTGTTTATATTTTCTCTAAGAAAGCAGATGGAAAATATTCTAATTGAGTACAGAGCAATATAATTTGAGTCAGATACTTATTCTCAAATTTTCCTTATATAGATTTCATTTTCTGTGGACAAAGATGTTCAAAGGCATAGTTAAATAATCCATAATGTGTTTCCCTCTTTTTCTTTTTCTTTTTTTCTTCTTTTTTAAAAATGATATTCAGTACACACAAGAAGATTGAGAATAAAGCAGACACTCTGAAAACATTACAGGATGGAATAGGAGAAACCCTAGGTCTCCTTGGCTCAGGCCGAAATTTTCTGAATAGAGACCCGGAAACACAACAAATCGAAGAAAGGTTGGACAAATGGGATTGCATAAGGTTGCAGAGCTTCTGCAGGGCAAATGACATAGCTAGCAAGATCAATAGAAAGCCCACGGATTGGGAGAAGATCTTTACTAGCCATACAACGGAAAAGGGTCTCATATCTAAAATATACTTGGAACTCAAAAAATTAAGCCACCCAACAACAAATCCTCAAAGAAACAACTGCCCAATAAATAAGTGGGCGAAAGACTTAAAGAGAAGCTTCTCTGAAGAAGAAAGAAGGATGGCCAATAGACACATGAAGAAATGTTCAACATCCCTAGCCATAAAAGAAATGCACATCAAAACAACATTGAGATATCACCTCACTCCAGTTAGAACAGCAAAAATCAAGAACTCTAACAATAACAGATGCTGGAGGGGATGTGGACAGAAAGAAACCTTACTTCATTGTTGGTGGGAATGTAAACTTGTTCAACCACTTTGGAAAGCAGTATGGAGGTTCCTCAAAAGACTTCACATAGAACTCCCCTATGACCCAGCAATCCCACTTTTGGGCATTTACCCTAATGTTTACAAAAAAGACCACACTAAAGCTACCAGCACAACTATGTTTATTGCAGCATTCTTTACCATAGCTAAGATATGGAACCAACCCAGATGCCCCTCAGTAGATGAATGGATCAAGAAAATGTGGTATATATACACAATGGAATTCTATGCCTCCATCAGAAAGAATGACATTTCCCCATTTGTTAGGAAATGAAAAAGCTTGGAAAAAATTATATTAAGTGAAGTAAGCCAGGCCCAAAGAAACATAGGTCCCATGGTTTCCCTTATTTGCAATATCTAGTATATGTATGAGTCAAGCGGAAAAGGTCAGATAATGTGATGTTAGGAAAACGAACCCTTAAATATGTATTTTAATGTTTTCGTTTCTTTCATGCATGTGTTTCTAATGCATTTATAAGATTATTTCTTTGTTGCTTTGTATGTCCCTCCCCCACAGTGTAACCCCCGCTTTCACTATATTTGATGTCAGTATAACATGTGGAGGAGATGGGGACAAACAAGTCGTTTAAGGATTCAGGTGGACCTGTTGCAACAATGAGAAGTACAAAATGTCATGTCAAAACCAGCTTTACAATGTCGGTGTGGGGGGGGAGGGGGGTATGATTGGGTGGGGGGAGGGGGGAGGTGAAGGGTAAACAAAGGAGGAGGCTGCAATGCTTGGTAAGAAATGTATGCATTATCCTGCCCATGTAATTGTAACCCTCTGTACAGTATGTTCTCAAATAAAATTAAATTAAATTAAAAAAAAAAAAGAAGATTGAGAATAGAAAAACTCTTGGACTTGTCTCTGGAGATATTCACAGATTTACACATAGGGATTTATACAAAATCATCATGTGAGGTGTTTACATTAAAGAGTAATTTTTTATTTATATTTATGTATTTATTATTTTATTTTTTTATCAGTAGTGGGGCCTGAACTCTGGGTCTGGGCGCTGTCCCTCAGCTCTTCAGTCCAAGGCTAGCATTCTACCACTTGAGCTATAGCGCCACTTCAGGCTTTTTCTGCTTATGTGGTGCTGAGGAATTGAACCAGGGCCTCATGCATGCAAGGCAAGCACTCTACCTCTGAGCTACCTTCCCAGCCCTAAAGTGTAATTTTTAAAATTATTATTCAAGTACTTTTCCGTTTACAAGTATGAGCTTGAAAGACTGGTCCATCTTGCCTTTCATGAAACTTTTTTTTTTTTTTGGGTCCAGTTGTGGGGCCTGAACTCTGGGCCTGGGCGCTGTCCCTCAGCTCTTCAGCTCAAGGCTAGCGCTCTTCCCACTTGAGCCACAGTGCCACTTCCAGCTTTTTTCTTTTTGCTTATGTGGTGCTGAGGAATCAAACCTAGGGCCTCAGGCATGCAAGGGAAACACTCTACCACTGAGCCACCTTCCCAGCCCTCATGAAACTTTTATTTATAGATTGCAAGATGCTTATTATTTCCTTGTAACAGATACCCCTGCATGAAGCTTCATAATGATGGTCTTATTGCCACAGTAAAATATCTTTCTAATGTTGCTCATATAATCACTGGTGTAGTAGAACTCCCAGAGAAGTATAAATGACCAAGAGGAAATAATTTACTTGGAAGATATTTGTTAGCAGAATGAAACTGAATAAGGGTAAATGAAATATAGAGTTGATTAGTAGAAAAATAGTACAATGATCTCCCAAACAAAAGTTAACAATAATTCCTTTGGGAATATAACAGTACACTTTACAGCATTCCAAACTGTTTTTCTGAATTAAGAAAAGAAGAAATATTCTGCTTCTGAGAATTTCTTGCAGTTTGCAATGGATTACTCTAAGAATTTTCTCATTTTTAAATGTAATTTTCCTGTAAAGTATATATGCTAAAGATTATCAACTCATTATTGTTCAGATTATGAAACTTAAAGAAAAGATACCTTTCAGATCACAGATAGTAATTGGTAGATATTGTTTAAATCCTAAAATTTTACTATTTTTTTAAATGCCACTGTTAGAAGCTCAAAAGAACTGTGTTTGTAAAGAAGATAGTTTTTTTTCTGCCTGTTGCACTTCATGCTGATAAGCAATGTAAGATTTTTAGGGATATATTTTTTGTATGTTTCAATAATACAGAAAAGCAAGAATCAAGTTTTCTCTTTTAAAATGGAAATAAGAAGACAGTAAACAAGAAATAAAATTCTACCATGAACTGTAATACTAAATATCTTAATCTGAGAGAAAATTACATAAGGTATATACATGTGAAAAATTATCAAGCCATATGTTTAAGATTTTACACTTTACTATGTAATATTTGTATAAAAAAAGAATAAAAATGACTATACAAATGCATGCACATATATTTACATCTATAATGACCTATGCATACACATGGAATCCTTGTAGATGTAAAATCATTGTTGCAGTAGTGATTTTTGTTTAATATTCTCATTGATAAATATATCCTGAGAATTGCCTTAAAAATTGTGCTTATAAAAATGCTCAACTATATAAAACCTGATTCTTGTTAGAGTGAAATGGTAAAATTATGCAATGATGATTTTTAAACTTATTTTTATATATTCAATTTTCAATCTCTAGAAACCAGACGCAGAGAAGATAGTCTATAGATATACACTCCTTGATCAAATAAAAGAAACTTCAATGGAACTGAGTAGGCCTTTTGCAAATCTTGTGAACACCCACCTCCCCCTTTCTCCTGTATCTGGAACATATCTTAACTGCAATGTTCTTTCTTGGTTTTACAACTCACTGAAACTTCTTTGGACCATCTACCTTGTGCTCCGAAGCTCTCTAGCTACTATGGAAGCTTGTTCCAATAAAACAAACTTGTATATAGTTCCCATTTTCACTCTTGTCCTACATGAACTCAGTAGCTATGAGAAGGAGGTGGTGAGGTGTGTGGTTATAAATATTGTAATGGGTGCATTATACATCTTAGAAAATCGTCTGAACATGGTAAAATGAAGACTCTCAATAAGAGTGACTCTCAAAATAATACAATATCAACCTCTTTCAATGTAATATGAAGCTGAGAAGAAACAGCAAGGTGGTCTCTTTGTGTGAGTGTGTGTGTGTGTGTGTGCGTGTGTATGTTTGTGTCGGTTGTGGGGCTTGGACTCTGGGCCTGGGTGCTGTCCTTCAGCTCTTCAGCTCAAAACTAGAGCTCTACCACTTTAGCCACAGCTCCACTTCTGGTTTTCTGAGTGGTTTGTTGGAGATAAGAGTCTCACAGACTTTCCTGCCTGGGTTGGCTTTGAACAGTGATCCTCAGATCTCAGTGTCCTTAGTAGGTAAGATTGTAGGCATGAACCACCAGAGCTTGGCGATTGTCTCATTTTGAAAAACATCCTGCTCCCATTTCATCATCCGTCTTATTCTGATCTCCTAAAATTAAAGAACTCTAAGATGCAATTGGAAATATCAAGGTCTTTATTTCGGTCAGAACCTACATTGGCACGTTCCTAGAAATATGAACTCATTGTTCCACAATTAAAATATTTAGGATTAAAATGTAGAATTTTTTCCATTACTATATAAAATGATCTTTTGTAAAAAAGCTGGAGGGCTTTGATGATGTCCGTTGACATTTCTCAGGAACTAGTAACAATTTTGAAGAACTATTTAAAAAAGAAAAAAACAGTTTGAAACGATCTTTAGTGCTGTGGTCCCATTCTTCTCATAATTATGTGTGTCATAGGCCCTTTTTAATACTGCTTTTTGATCATCTGTATCTTTTTTGATATTAGTGATCCTGATTTAAAAATTGAAGCTTTTTTCTATTTCTTATTTTATTTTGTTCATGTGTTTATATCATAGAGCAACACTTGGCACATACTAGGTATACAATAGTGTTTACTGATACTGAAATAAAGAGGAATAAATTGTCTAATAGGTAAAACAAAGTGTCATTTCTGTTGCATTATATATATATATATATATATATATATATATATATATTAATTCCAGAGAATACTTTGGGCAACTCTTGAAGATTTCACTTTTTGACATCCTTCTAAAATTCTAGGTGAGAACAGAAACCAGGGTAGAAATGTCTGTCATCCTCAGAGTCTGTCAATCTTCACAAAACTACATACGATCTGTTACAAAAGAAGAAGACAAGGTGCCTTCATTCACTGGATTTTATTCAGAATGTTGACCAAAATAGACATGTTAGTTTTAATTGACCAATGTTATCAATCATTTGGGAAGGGTTATTAGATTCTGATGAAGTACATTTGATGTGTTTTGTGTTTAAGTACAAAGCAATTGTTCTTTCCTTCGTTTGGCTTATAAATAGCCAGATCTATTTTCTTTTAAATGAATGATCATTGATTAAACATGTCCTTCCTGAATTTCTAGCCAGCCTCCCTCTTTTACTTCCTCTTCTTGTTGTCTTTTTGTGTCTCTTTCCTTCTTGTCCATTTATCAAGGTTTTTTAATACAAAACTACATGCCTATATGTTTTGTGTCTCATGTTTTGTTGCACTGGGGTCTTTATTGAAATATCTGTATTTGTTTAAAGTTGATATCCTTTTCTCTCTACAGATTTAAAATTTTATTGATAAACAATAAGGCAGTTTATTTGTCATAGTGCCAAGAACATTGACATGAAAGGGATAAACTAATAAATGAAGAAAAACAGGAAACACGTTACTGGATTATAAAGTATGTAGTTATAGATTGAGAGAAATACCATACGTATGGAAAGATATTCTAACGACATATTAGATAAACGTCGTATGTCAGTTTAAGTGATTCAAGTAGTTTTTTGTGTTTTTGTCCTGTCCCAGAGCCATTGCAGAATTCTGAGGAATAGAGAGCTTTATGCAGATCTTTACTTGAACCCAAAAGGTCAAATTCCACAGCAATCATGCCTTAAAAGTTTGACTCTATATATCTTTAGGATGAATGTCTAGAAGACTAGTAAGTGGAAACGACAGAGAATATTTCAGGTGCTGATTACATGTTAGTGCTAGAGGACCTTAAGAGGAATGTCAACTGAGACGTGGTTACTGAAATATACTCAAGTGAAATGGTGAACTCAATCAGCAAAATTCGTCTTTGGCAGTTGATAGCAACAAGTGTAGAAAATGTGTTCATCTGTTTCCGATGCTATAACAAAGTGCTATAGACTGAGGAGCTTAAACAACAATTTTTTTTCCTCATAATTCTAGAAGCTGAAGGTACAAGAACAAGGTGCTGTCTAGTTCCATTTCTAGAAAATATTCTGATCCTGTCCAATGGGCAGGATTTTTTAATATCTTGGCAGAGAGGGAATGAGCCATCTGCTATTTCTTCTCAAATGAACAATATTTTTAGATTAATCCCTCAAACCCCATCTAACTTTAGATACCTCCTATGTGCAGTCTCTCCAAATACAGTCACATCAGAGTTTGGGGCTACAAGATATACAAGATGTAAAGTATTTGGGGAAGCCAATTCAATCTTTGTCAGATAAGAAACAATTTCTAGCTGGCCATTTTTATCTTTCTCCCCATGTCTAAAAGTTTAAAAGTGATGATAATGTTTATTGGTCTGTTCTAATCTTCTACACTGTGAAGAACTCTAATGAATATTTCAAACTCTGCATGTCTAATACTAGAAACAATGTTATATGGTAATGGAATAAGTATTACAAATACTAGAAAAAATGTTTCAGGATACTGGTAGATGGAAGGGTTCTGTACATATCTGTGATTTCCATGTTGAACCCAGGCCATTAGTTCTTACTGTCCAGCCTTCAAATGGAATAATTTGTATGATTCAAATTGTGTCCAGATTGAGGGAGAGACCAAGAAGTTGTTGAGGTCTAAAAATGGAGGGAAATTAAATGCTACTTTTCATTCCTATGCTCTATTTGGTCCACACAGAGTCTGCAAGTTGATTCAGACATGCTATGGTTTTCAAATCTCATCAGGAAAAAACATGCTAGTCACATGGGAAAGTTCAAGGGAAGGAGTCATGTCCCATGGTTGAATCTCTCCAGAATAGACATAATCATGTTGGAAAGGAAGTTGGGTTTCATTTCAGAGCCCAGTATGAGCTGAATACATGGTTTTCTGCTTCCTCTTTGGAAATCTCACTAGAATTGAAAGGTTGGAATTGCTTGGGACACAAGCATATAGGCAGCTGGTGGTACGGCTTTCAGGCATGTTTTCAAAGATAAGTGCTTGTCCTCTCTCCCAATGTCTCTGGCCTACAGTCAGTGACAGTTGGACTGTATCATTATAGGCTTAGTACATTGTTTAAAAGGTCCAAGCTATTTAAAATGCTAAGCCTCAGAATCCTGAATCCTTCCAAATACAGGACACATGGGCATTTTTCTAGTCTTATATAGACACAATAAGCAATATAGTAATTTTTGTAAGAAACATCCTCTCATTCTTTCATATGACTTGAATTTCACAACACTCTTCCAAAAATTTTTATCAGTTGAAGATGTGATACAGTGCAACTGACAAATAAGCTTATCTGAAATTTCCAGACAGTCCCCAAACCTTTAGTTTAAAGGAAATACAGTGGTCTGAGCCACTAATAGGCAATGACATTAGAATCAGTTGAAAGGCATTGAGACATCATTGGATTTCAATTGATCTTAGGTACATTTCTACTTGCTGGGCACAACTGCAACATCTTGATTTCCTGGGGTATGATAAAGGTTGACAGAACAGTTAATTTGTGATCATCATATACTTACTTGAAGGCTGGGAGTGTGGCTTAGTGGTAGAGAACTTGCCTAACATCCCTATACTTCCTTGATTATTTGCTATTTGATACAGAACCTATAGAATAGAAAATATAAGTGCAATTGAATTTTAAAATTTTCTTCCTGTACATTGGTTTATGGTTGCATGTTTGATAGAGAGAAGCATTAGACTTAAGGGTTAGTTGTTGGATTATGATGTATACACTTGGCCTCCAGTTCTGAATACATTACACACACATTTTACAAATTTGTTTTCTATTATTTATTAGTCACAGCTCATTACCTAGAGAAATCTTATATCAGAGAATATTTAAAGTATGCATCTACTTTTGCTGAAAATGAACAAATCATTTACATTTTCACACTGTCAGCAGTCAAGTCTGAGACTGGCTGCCCTGATTCTGATGGTGCCATTGCCTTCTTCTTGGACTCTGTCTTCTTTGGTTGGCGTGGTTACAGTAGGAAACCAATGGAAAGTGAAAAGGAGGAAGTGAAAAGGGAGTTTGTCATAAAGAGGAGACGGGAAGTCCATTGTAGCTGGAGGGGTTTGGGGATCAAGTGCGATTTTGCTTTAGTTTAAATTTTTGTTTTGCCATTGTCCTTCATTTTCTTTTGTGTTAAACAGGGCCTATTATAGAGTAAGATGGTATGATGGAGATGCTAACTCCTGAATGAATGAATAAACAAGAGGTAACAATGGTTTCATGGTCTTTCACTATTAGTTTATTCCCTTGGTTGGCCGTTCTCTGGACACAGTTCCAAGGGTCCTGGCCTTCCATCTGCTCCATGCCTCCCAACAAATTCCTGACTCACTTCTCTACACAAATCCAGACACACAATGAATACAGGCAAAGCTAGCTTACTGAATTTGTCCTGTTTAAAATTACTGTTCTGGTGACCTTGCTTGTGGCTGAGCCTGCTAGACATGATGCCACAATGAAAGGAAGAGAAAGGCCTAGTGAGCATGTCTGGCATGGTGCTTCGGCATGCTTTCCTGACCCTGAAAGAGACCAAGATTGAGAGATAATAAAGGTTTTTTTTTTTTTTATTACTTGGAAGGATTGTTTTTACAACAGAGCCCTAAACTTCCTATGTTCTTCAAAGATTGTCTTTAGACTGACTTATCTCACAAACAGATACTGCATTTCAGGGGGCTAGGGAAGAATTTGGCCTTGTAAGGAATGAGAGTATAACTACCAGAGGAAAGTTAGTCAATGAAGGATAGTTAACTGCTGGTATTGATGTCCTCTGCCAACCATTAACATCTTAACAGAATTAGAATAGCTTACGAGCTGACTTGTAGAAACAGACATTAATATTTGTCTAATATGCTGTAATTATAATGAGCTACTTGAAATAATGATAGAAATTTCTTCTGAGTTGAAGGCTATGTGGTTTACTCAGGGCCTTATCACTCAAATCTCAATCTCCATAAAATGTTCATAACATTACTCCACAGATATGATAGGCTTATTGGTAGCAATCCATTCTTGGACTCATCATTGAATGAGGGCCTAAAGGAAGAACAGAACTAAATCATGTGGCAGGGTATCCATAGGATGCCATCTGCCAATGCAGACACTGGAAAGTACAGTGCCATTCCAGGCATCCTCTATTTTTACAGCAGTCATAATCCCAGAGTCCATTTCCCTTAAAAGCCTGGAGGCAGGATAAAAAAATCTCCTGTTCAATTCACCACAGCAGAATCACTCATACTATGTCTGAATGGGTAGGGAGTTTATTGAAAAAATCCAAATGTCATTGCTTCTGTTTTTTACTCTTCATTGCTATGATGCCAGTGGTCTTTTCATACTTAGCATACTAGTAAAAACATATTTGCAAAATCTTCTTTCACATTATGGAAGAAAAGCAAGTTTTTCTGAAAACCCCATTTTCTTTAGGATAAATCATAGAAAACTTTCAAGGATGCTGCTTTTGTTTTGATGGTTTTTGTTTGTTTTTTTATTTATTTTTACTTTTATTGATGCATGTTTGCCTGGTTAAAAGTTTCAGCTTCCATTTATTTGGCTGCCAAGAATCCAGATGATATCAAGTCATTGCCTGGAAGCTTACATTCGTATAAAATTAACTTGTTGCAATTATAGCTTATTACTTAATTGACAGGACAGAGCCAACATTTAGCAAGTCCAGTATAGTTGACTAGTTTTACATCATGCACTTCTAGGAATAAAAGCTTTTTAGAGGGCAATGCATCTTAAGTACAACCATATTTGTGAATATGTATGCTAAATTCTAGAGGGAAACCTGCATGAATTTTATTTTAAATCACCAATTTGGGAAATAGGTAGGATGGACCTAAAACCAGTGGATGCCTACAGAATCACTTAAAAGTTTTACTGGTTTGCAAATAGAAGAGTGTAGAATCAGAATGGCAATGCAAGCATACTTAATATTTTAAAATATATAATGCTGTCTAGAAATGATTTTATTCTTGTTTTCTACTCTTTTTTTGAGAGAAGTCCCAACATTTGTGACTTTGTAATCAAATCACCATAGTAAGTTCAAGTTCATAGGGAAAAAATGTCAGGCCTAGTTCATAAATTCTTTTTACCAACAGTCTTATTTGGTGGCATTTTATAATTTATTTATAGGTTACCTCTGAATAAGTCACCAAAGCAAACTCATTGCATGTGTTATTGTAAATCCATTAAATGATGGGGCAGCTGGAGTTTAGAACTTGAGTATATTCTGATCCAATTTCCTATCCTTGATGTCTTCTTCTGATTGCTTAGATGTCAGTTGAAATTCAAGATTCCGGGAATTTGCACAACATTTAGATGAATGAAAAACCAAGCTAGACTAAGTTCCAGGGAGGACTATCAGAGTTGCTTGCCATACTAAGTCTTTCTGGAGAATTCCCCTTATCTTTTCCCTTAATCCAACATGTTTTCTTCTACCTTCCTGAGGCTCTCCTGATTTTCTCAGTCCAAAAACCACAGACTTCTCTTGAGCTTTTCCTTGAGCTTTTGTTCTTTCAGATACCACAACATTTAATTTAAGCAATCCAGCTATGAATTACTGATAAAGAAACATTCTTGTACTTTAGAGAAACATTTCTGTATAAGTATAAAAAGTGATACATTTAAGACAAAATTTAAAAGAACAGATACATATTGAATTTCATAGCTTTAGGGAGTGTTTGCACACATTCTTGTACATAGCTCAATAGAATTCATATAACTATTTAAAATAACTTTATGAAGACCTTCAGTAACATTGAAAAATGTTGGTTACATAATGTACAGTTGGGAGAAATATAGGACAAAATTTTATAGTCAGTATGATAATTATGGAATGAAGAAATAAAACTTTTGCATAAAAGTACTAGAAGGATTTATACCAATACGTAAATCATATTTTCACGTGAGTAGTGGTAGAAATAAAAGTATTTCCTACTTTCCCATATTTCTCAAATTCTATTTAACTTATTTAGTCAAGAAAAATTTATATTGCAAGATACATGTTGGTGTTGCTACCAAGATAGGTAAAAGGAGTTAACTGACTTTAATACTGAAAATGTATAAAAAGAAAACAAAACCTAGCATACAATAAATTAAGCACTCCAAAGTTTTAAGCCACATTTTTTTAAAAGAGAGAATAATTACCATGGTGAATTTGGAAGTCAGGATAAGTATTGATGCTTAGTAGACCCTCCATTTAATTGATTTTATTTATTTAATAAGTTTTTTATTGAAAAATGCTGTACAGAGGGGTTACAGTTACATGAGTAAGGTAATGAGTACATTTCCTATCAAGCATTGTTGCTTCTTCCTTTATTTTTCCCCTACCAGCCCTTCCCTCCCACCTCCACAACTACCCCTTCCCCATGCCTTATTTGTAAAGTTCCTTTTTCAACATGGTGTCTTGTACATCTCACTGTTACAATGGGTCAATCTGTATCCCTATTTAAACATTTTGTTTTTTTCCTTTCCCCTCCCCAAATTAGGCAGACATCAAATAAAATGAAAACAGGGGTTATACCTTGGGGGAGGGACATAAAAAGCAACAAAAAAGTCACATGGTACATTATAACTATGTTAGAAAAAATAGCAAGAAGGAAACAACCACTTGTGTCCCTATCTTGGGGTTCATTTCGCTTAACATCATCTTATTTGGTCATATGAACATAGCTTTTGACATTTTCTGATTGTCCCAGACATACTAGTTATTGCAAATAAGGGAAACCATGGGACCTATGTTTCTTTGGGCTCACTTAATATATTTTTTTCCAAGTCTTTCCATTTCCTAACAAATGGAGCCATGTCATTCTTTCTGATGGAGACATAGAATTCCATTGTGTGTGTGTGTGTGTGTGTGTGTGTGTATGTGTGTGTGCATGTGTGTGTTTGTGTGTGTGTGTGTGTGTGTATCACATTTTCTTGATCCACTCATCTACTGAGGGGCATCTGGGTTGGTTCCATATCTTAGCTATGGTGAATAATGCTGCAAAAAAAACATAGTTGTGCTGGTAGCTTTAGTATGATCTTGTTTGTGATCATTTGGGTAAATGCGCAAAAGTGGGATAGGGGAGCTCTATATAGAATCTTTTGAGGAACCTTCATACTGCTTTCCAGAGTGGTTGAACAAGTTTACACTCTCACCAACAGTGCAGTAGGGTCCCCTTCTGGCCACATCCCCTCCAGCATCTGTTGTTATTAGAGTTCTTGATTCTAGCCATTCTAACTGGGGTGAGGTGGTAGCTCAATGTTGTTTTGATTTGCATTTCTTTTATGGCTAGAGAGGTTGAGCATTTCTTCATGTGTCTATTGGCCATTCTTATTTTCTTTTCAGAGAAGCTTCTCTTTAAGTCTTTAGCCCACTTATTTATTGGGCAGTTGTTTCTTTGAGGATTTGTTGTTGGGGATTTAATTTTTTGAGTTCTAAGTATATTTTAGATATGAGACCCTTGTCCATTGTATGGCTAGTGAAGATCTTCTCCCAATCCATGAGCTTTCTATTGATCTTGCTAGCTATGTCCTTTGCCATGCAGAAGCTCTGTAGCTTCATGCAGTCCCATTTGTCCAAACTTTCTTTGATTTGTTGTGTTTCTGGGTCTCTATTAAGAAAATTTCAGCCTGTGCCAAGGAGACCTAGGGATTTTTCTATTCTGTCCGGTAATGTTTTCAGGGTGTCTGCTTTGACTTCAAGGTCTTTGATCCATTTGGAGTTGATTCTGGTGCAGGGTGATATATAAGGATCTAGCTTTAGTTTTCTACAAGTAGTTAACCAATTTTGCCAGCACCATTTACTGAAGAGGCTGTCTTCTGCCATTCTATTTTTTTTTTAGCTCCCTTATCAAAGATTAGGTGGCTATAGGTCTTTAGGTTCATTTCTGGGTTTTCAATTCTATTCCATTGGTCCTGGGGTCTGTTCTTGTGCCAGTACCAAGCTGTTTTGATTACTATGGCTTTGTAGTGACTATCCATTTTAAGTAACAAAAACATGACCTGAAGTTATCTTATGAATACAAAGCAAAACTCTTACCACTTCCTCAAGGCATGGCTTTATGTTTAAAGCTGAATTTTTATTTTTATTACTTTTATTTACTTATTTATTTTTGCCAGTCATGGGGCCTAACACTGGGCTTTTCAGCTCAAGGCTAGTGCTCTACCACTTGAGCTACAGTGCTACTTCCAGCTTTTTCTGCTTATATGGGTCTGAGGAATTGAACCTAGGGCCTCATGCATGCATGGCAAGCATGAATTTTTAAATTGGAGAGAATCTTATTCTTGTAAATGGTAACTGGGGAATAGATAATAGGATTGTTAGACAAACACAAAGTCCTTTAATTTCACGGAGGGAAAGATTTACATAACTAGTCATATCTTTTCTTGGGGAAGTGACCGGGAAGGAGAGAATGAATGAGAGGTCAGTAAAGACATAGAGTCTTGAGTTTCAAGTGCAAGAAAGAACCAGCATCCAATATCTTGTTTCTTCAAAGCACCATTTGGAGGTTTCAAGGCTCAAGCATAATTACTGTGGTAGACATATTCATGAGAGTCCATGCACTCTGTGCAGGTAAGGATTTCCCTGGGACCATAGAGACCTTGGTGAGGGGTATAAGTTCTATTCAAACACAATGAGCCAATTAGGGATTGAGTGGCATACCTCTGACTCCTTTATAGCTTAGTACCACATAGTGCTCCAGAACTGCATGATAAACTTCACTAGGAAGGTCAATATGTATTCTTTATCCTGCTGCCTAGTCGAATTAATAATAAGCATATAACCTGTGAACTGAAATTTTCATCCACATATGGTTTTGAGAAATTTTAAACTAATTCAATGAATAGTAACTCTTTTGTACAATTACTTAAAACTAATAAAATATAATTAACCTAAAAGAAATTCTATTGCTGACTACTAGGATCAATATTGTTACAGAATTTAATATATTTTCATTAGGCATATATCAGTGGTCAAGTAGTAAGAAAAGTATAGATTTTCTCGATGAAATCATGAAAAAAAGTTTTCCTAGTGCTGTAGCTTACTTATTTTTTCCTAAATATTCAAAAGTGTAGGTTTATAGACATTGCTTTTGAAGATTCAGAAATGTCACCCAAGACACAACATGTTACTTCTGATTTTCTTCTTCGGTTGAGTCTCAATCTCCTGTCAGCTCATTATCACAATCCCAGACTTCATGTTCATATTTACAGTTAAAGAGATAAGGTAAGAGCCAGTGATGCCTGAATGATTTTTTATTAGAAAAGCAATTGATGTCCCAGTAAGTTCTGCTCCTCTCATTGAACATGTAATGGTATCCCTTGATGTTTACAATGCTGGAGCTATACATTTCTGTAATAAATCAAACCAGGATTATGTCAGTAAGAAATCTGAGGGCATGTTTTTGTTTTGGTTAAGCAGCTGACATTGGATAAAAAAAAGAAAGAAGAGAAAGCCTTCCTTAATTGCTTTCCTCTTTCTTGTCAACGTTATCTTTGACAAGCCCAACATTTACTTAAACATTGCAAAGACCAGGCAATAAAATGAGTAATTTAATATAGTTGTATGTTAGTGGATTTTATGTCCATTATTGTATGTTTCACTACCTCCATGTCTGTTTATCAGACACTGATTGGTATCAGAGCTTTAAGACTTCAATTTTTTTTAAAAATGGAAAAGAAAATCTTGGCTTTTCCCCCTGTTTATTTTCTATTTATATTTCTTAAAGTAAACTTCAACCATAAGTATAAGCCATATTCTGTCAGGGTTGGTGAATTTTGATAATGCCAGACAAATCCTAAATTGAGAATGTACACTTGAATGCTGATTGTGGATTGCAAAGGCACAGAAGCATACATCCCCAGAGCCATTCCTATATGTGAGGACAGAGATGGGGGATGCTAGCCAGTGACATTTTTCTGCATGCCAGCTTTAATACCTCCACATCGATTGTGGTATGCTAGCCAAAACAGCATCTTTTGCACCTTGACTAATATGTCTTAAAAAGTACAAAACGCAGGCAGAGAGAATATGATGAGATGATGTGCCTTTGCAGAATTCCTATTCTTAAACCATCAAAGAGCAAGGACAGTTGTCAGCAATGTATTGAAGAAAGATAAAACATATATCTACTTTGTTTCTTTGGTGAAATGACTGAGGGCATCAGTAAAATCTGTCACAATCGTAAGAGATGTACTGCATAAACCACAATTCTGGCAGTATCTGTCAGCAATGTCTATCATCTACATACCTAGAGAGGCTGAGACTAGAGGATTGCAAATAGAAGGTAAGCCTAGGGGCTTTGAAGCCAGTTTGAGGCCAGCACAAACTGCATAGAAAGACTGTTGAAAAAACGGTGCAATCAGAAAATACAAAGCCTTGCTGCAGACATTCTCTAATAGTTTGTTCTGGAGTGGCTTCTTTGCCTTCGTTTACTCACTTCTTTTATTCAATCACCGGATACTTATTTACTAAATTTACCATGTTAGGTGCAACAGATGTTGTGTTAGGAAGAGAAGAGAGTTCTAGATCTTCTGAACTGATACTGTTTGTATATGACACATTCAGGCAACAAGTTGAACTTCTAAGACAGAAAGTTCTGTTCCCACATATGTCTCAGTATTCAACCTTATTTTGTCCTATCAGATTCTATCCTCTACTTTCGAGATGAGAACAGAACTCAGCCATTAGCAGATTCAAGAAGAGAGATGAAAGAAGACAATCGCATAACCATAACTTGATTTTGAGTTCCTAAAGCGATAATAATATTTCTTCCTTTATGTGTATGGGATTTTCTCTAGCAAGAGAACCATTTTACAATGTTTTAGAATTTGTTCCACTTTTGTATACCTACCTGACTTTAATTCTTACATTTTTGTTCATTCATAAGCATTCTCAGACCTCAATCTTCCTTGATATTTAATTACCATTAAGAATGATGTGTTAGCCGGGCACTGGTGGCTCACACCTGTAATCCTAGGTATTCAGGGGGATGAAATTTGAGGAGTACGGTTCAAGGCCAGCTTGGGGCAGGCAAGTCTGTGAGACTCTTATCTCCAATAAACCAGTAGAAAAACTGGAAGTGGCACTGTGGATCAAACGGTAGAGGGCTAGCCATGAGCTGGAGAGCACAGGACAGTGCCCAACCCAGAGTTCAAGATTGATGTGTTAAAGATAACAGGCTTTTCTGAAACTTGGGCAACATTGCTGTAAATCTCTTAGCCAAATTTACTATATTAAAGAATTATAGTTAAATGAATATAAAACATTTGAACAGGAGCACACGTTGGGTATTTTTTCTGTATGCTTACAATATAATTCTCTTGGTAAATGAAAGATATTACATCATGGTCTTTAATAATGACTTTTTGTTAATCCAACAGTAATAATGCTTAATAATATTATTTTTTCTCTGTCACAATGACTTCAGTAGGTTATCTAACTGCCACTTTTTGATAAGTGCAATCATTACATTTTCAAGAATTGTAATGGAGACAGTAAATTGTTTACTGGAGGCCAGGCATGGTCTTCTAGAAATTGAAAGTATCTGGCTTGACTTTTCTAATTTCATCATAGTAAATCTCTTATACTAGAAAAACTTGAGTTACAGCCTTATACTAATTTATACCTCTATATTTGATTCACCTCTTATTAGCTTTATAACTTATAACCATTAGCCTAATTTGTTATTTTAAATGCTCTTGTTTCGTGAGATGTGGATAACTATTATTTTGAAAGGATAGTATAAGGATTAGAAGTTATATACTTAAGACCTCATGTACAAGATTCTCAAATAATGACTTGTGAGTTTTGTGTCATTTAATACACAGTACATATTGAGTAACCTACTCCATGAGAAAATTCCAGGCATATGAGATGAATAAAATACTGCCACATATAAAAGGAAAGTATAATTTTCAGGGAGGGTGTGTATAAACAACAAGTAATTGCTAAGAAATACAAAGGGAGAACTTCTTTCAGTTTTTTTAAAATCATTTTTAAAAATTGACAATGCTGCACATTGAACCCAAGACCTTAAAGATCCTGAGCAAGTATTCTGCCATTGGGCTATGCCTCCAGAAACTTCTTTAACAAGTGTCACAAAGCCCCCCAGGACACATAAACCCAGGCCTTCTTAGCTTTTGGTTTGGAGTCACTAGTTGCAGCTGGACAGTAATGCTGGAGCTCACTTTTAGAACCACATTGGTTTCCACAGGGTGATAATAAGATGACTTACCTCATAGGCTTGTTCAAAGCAGTCACCACTTTTTAGGTGTTCCCCTTTAGTCGCAATGTGGAGAAATCTGGTTTCAGGACAAATGGCTCCTACTTCTAATTCTTGTCTAGCCACATGGCTGGTCAAGTGTCTTGTGGTAAATAGTTATTGACATCCTCAGATTTTCTCCAAAGTTATTGAAAGAAGGGCATTTGCTCTTGAGTTGCTCCTGCTGAGGGAGCTTGCCTTGCCTCTGGGAAGCATTTCCATAATCTCCTGACCTTAATCCCACTGGATGTTCAGAGATTCAGGCAAAAATCCACAATTCATCGGAATGTGTGTTTGCCCTCTGGCTCCATGTCCCTCTGCCTGAGTGATGGACAGCCGTGGACTCTCCTTCTTTATCCTGCAGGTAGCGCTGACATTTCGGCTTCAGACCATCAAGTTTAGAGCATTTAAAGACCCTGAGCCAACCCCGGAAAAGTGTGTTCTTTCTGGTCCAGCACCTGCCTGTTTGCTTGGCTCCATAAATTGCTGACTTATAAGAGCTACTCACATAAAGTGTGAATAATCCAATTACTGAAGCTTAGCCGGAAGCGTTTATCCCAAACAAACCAGTGCACACTGACATTGGAAAAAATAAAATAAAAAAGGAAAGAACAAAAAAACCCAAAGGGACATAGGAAGGAAGGAAAGCAAGTCAAAAACTTTGGAGTTACCAGAGCAGCAGTGCAGAGTGACTGATTAAATTCTTTTTGTCTTTTCAATCAAGCCTTTCACATAAAGAGTAAAGAGCATCTCTGCTTGCTGCAAATCTGGGTGTCTTGACAAGCAGATTTAATTTAGCCCTGCTTTCTGCCTGATGTAGAGTGACATGCAATAGGGGCTGGTCTGGCATATCAGATGGATGGGGTTGCACGCAAAGCTTTTCAACACTCATCTCCACCCTCCCTTCCAATCCTAGGCAAGAAAGTAGGTGCAAGCTACTGCATCTGGGTCCCAGGAATGAAGATGGTACTTTCTCTCTGGAAGCAGCCTCTGCAAGCAGAGAGTGGAATTGAATTGACAGGTGACATGATTGTTCAACTGTACTCTGCGGGGTCCGAATTAGATTCTGCCACTTCCCAGTGGGAACAGGCTAAGAAAGTTATTTCACACCTGTTAGACCCAGTGTTATTTGTCCTAAAATGGGGAAAACAGAGCTCGTACCTCACCAGGGTACTGGTGCAACTTCATTTCTATCATGTCCTTCGTTTATTGACAAAGATTATGAATTCATTGAGTGTTAACAACTTGCGGTGTATTTTTTTTAACTTAGTAAGAGTATCAATAACAAGAATTATAATAGTGTCAATTGTGTACCTTTTTTGGTGTGACTCCTAGATTAAAACTACTTTGCCACCTGACTGATACTAGCCTACTAAGTTTGCCTATACAAAAACTAAAAATTCTAGAAATCTTTAACAGGATGTTCCTTTAAATCCAAAGGAGCCAAACAACTTTGAAGGACAATAAGATGCCCCTCAGTAGATGATTAAATCAAGAAAATGTGGTATATATACACAATGGAATTCTATGCCTCCATAAGAAAGGATGACATTGTCCCATTTGTTAGGAAATGGAAAGGCTTGGAAAAAATTATATTAAGTGAAGAAAGCCAGGCCCAGAGAAACATAGGTCCCATGGTTTCCCTTATTTGCAATATCTAGTATATGTCTGAGTCAAGCAGAAAAGGTCAGATAAGGTGATGTTAGGAAAATGAACCCTAAGATATATATTCAAATGTTTTTCTTTCATGCGATTGTTTCTAATGCATTTATAAGATTATTTCTTTGTTGCTTTGTATGTCCCTCCCCCACAGTATAACCCCTGCTTTCACTGTATTTGAAGTTGGTATAATTTGTGGAGGGGAAGGGGAAAAAAAATCGTTTAAATAGGGATACAGGTGGACACATTGCAACAATGAGATGTACAAGTCGTTATGTCGAAAACGAACTTTACAACTTTGATGCTGGGAGAGAGGAGGAGGTAGCGGGAAGGATTGGGTGGGGGGGGGGAGGATGGGAAGGGCTGGGAAGGGGAAACAAAGGAGGAGGCTACAATGCTTGATAAGAAATGTACTCATTACCTTGCCCATGTAATTGTAACCCCTCTGTACAGTACTTTCACAATAAAAAAATGAAAATTAAAAAAAAATGGTTTTAACCTTTTTAAGTGACAGCAGAGAATTCGTGAATTCAGTGAACAGAACTCAAAACAATGGACTACAACTGACTGTTATTTGTGAATGTTTCTCTATGTGATATGCTTCCATCAGTGTGTGTATGTATGATTTTTAGGATTCCACAGCTCACTTTTTGACGTCATTATTTTCATTAATTTCTGTATTCTGCATATCCTGGACACTTGGAGTATCTCCCAGTGGGTTTCTGGCACTGTAGGCTTGCTTGGTTTCAGGTCTTAATTATTGGGAAGGCTCCACAGGCTCCTTCCTCTTTTTGTCCCACACTCTGTAGTTATCCTTCGAGCCACATTTCCTTTCTGGGTTTTTGTTCAAGGCTTCCATGGTGAATCCATAAAACAGATTGTTGCTGCAAGAGATTCTCACACAGCACCAAAAATACAATCTCACATAACGTCCTAAAGTACCCTGGTGTTTTCAGCTATGTTGAAACTTTTATTGAGTTTTGTTCTATTTAGCTTTGTTTCTATTTAGTTTTGTTCTATGAAGCTAATAGTGAAGAGAGTAATTAAGTACCTAAATTTCACTCTCTCTCTCTCTCTCTCTCTCTCTCTCTCCATCACTATTTTCTTGATTTACCTACTACTCCCACTGCCTCAGTCTCTACCACCATTTCTAAGAAAGAATTAAAATTCTTGCTACCTCATTATCATACTAGAACTAAGCTTCTATTATGCTTCAAAATTACATGTTCACATTTTAAAAGTTGCTAAAGTACTTTTCAGAATGAAAAGTCATCAATTATGAGCCTCAAATAGTCTTTATCTTTTTCAGATCTGTTGTGGTTCACGATTTTAAGAGAGTACCCTTACCATCAGAACAAATCCCAAAGACATTGTTTGGTTGTGGAAAGAGGTCTTCCACTTAGAAAAGTGCATTATATATGATGATGATGATGATGGTGACCACTAACACTTGTAGAGAGTTTGAAGTCATCCAGGCACTGGGCCAAATGCTTTCCTTGCCTCAATTAGTAAATCCCAGAGAAAGGCTTTGTGAAGAAATGCTATTACTTTTTCCATCTTACATGAAAAGAAAATGAGACTTGGAGTAGTGAAACAATTGGTGGAAAGCCCCAGAAAATATTCTACGAGGGAAAACCAGTTGGTCTGATTTAACTTATGGAGCTGTTACAGAACTCACCCTGTCACTCCACAATGTCTTCAATCCGTGGGAGAATTACTGGGTCATAAAGGGAATTTCCAGCTTCAGCATTGCTTTGCACCCCAAGGTCAACAAAATTTATTTGCCACTTGCTTTCAGACTTTGGCACAGTAGGATAATGGGAAGCAAGAGATTCAGAAAGCCATAGGTATAGCACACATTTGGAAAAGAAATTAAAAACCAGGGTCTCATTTTTCCATCTGAAAATTGGGAAAATTATGTCTTACTCCTTTCTATATCATGAAGCATTGGAGTTGAGCTGGAAAAATATTAATAATTTTCTTGAAAGGTAAACATTGAATAGACATGCACATAGAATTATTCTCTTACAGAGTTGCATGGTTATATGTGGCTACCACAACCTATCTAGCCTAGATTTTGTTGTTACAGGGAAAACATTCAAGTTCTACAAAATTTAGCAAAACACAAAGGCTATCCAAATAGAATTATGAAGAGAAAGCTGGTTACTCATTCTATTTCTAGACTTAATACCACTATTAACTACATTACATCATCAGCCAAGGTCATAGATTATATTTCTCTTGAAATGAAGAAGGAAAGCTAGATTACCATCTCTCTCTCTCTCTCTCTCTCTCTCTCTCTCTCTCTCTCTCTCTCTCATGAAATTTGTAACTTGCTCATGGAAACTGACATACAAATACAACTGTACCAGGAGGATTTGGATTTAGCTACAATTCTATGCTCCCTGCAATCTATATTCCAGATTAAGTTTTTCCCTGTGGATGTTACTTTCTGAGGAATGATTCATTATCAAATATTGGCAGGGTCATTTTGTGTGTGATGTGGATATTAACACTAGTGTAGCATCAGAAAAACAAAAACAGATGCTTCTTTTGGTTTTAATTTTAAAGGAAAATTGATGTCTTTTACTCCTTTAAAAATTAGTGACAGCACTTAATTTTATTTCTATTAAGCCAAAATATCCCTTTATTCTGGTAGAAAGATTCAAAATGCAACTCAAATAATCACAGCCATTTCAAGAGGTTTTCCTAACAAAAATACATTATGCCAAGTCTGCAGGGAGCACATGGGTTTACCTTGAATGATGTGTCTTGCTATCTGCATCCCAGATTACATGGCTAATGTACGGAAGCATTTCAGACAAGGTCCCACCCAGCCTGCTCAGCCTCAGAGTTGGTTTTGGTACTTGGGAGAACAGGAAGGTGCAGAGGATAGTTGGGCAGGATGTCAAAGTTTTTATGAATGAGTGCCATAAAAGACCGAATTAACTTGTGCCCTAGCATAGAATAATAGGGAAATGAAGGAACCTCAGAGATGACCTTACCTGATAATGTAAGGCATGTTCTGCCTGATACTGATCAAGGTCCTCCTAATAGTACATTCAGTAGAGTCATGTTATAAATAAATGATTAAAGTAAATGGTAGACTAAAACTAAGTGGGATTTAAACCTCCATTCCAATTCTACTTTCAAGCTGATCTTCGTTTTCAGCAATTTCATCTCCTCTTAGCTTCCTGTCCATAAGTATCTTGCAATTCATTTAAACACACACACACACAACACACAACACACAACACACACCCAACACACCACTGACAAACTGACAAGCTGGGTTGAGTAGAGAGGAGAGAAAGAGAATGATGAAATCTGTACAAAAATTGGCTTGTCCATCCGTCCTTCCTTCCCTTCTTCCTTCCTTCCTTTCTTCCTTTCCTTCTCTTTCTTTCTATTTCATTTAAAACAGATTTCTTTTATTAGTTTTTCCTAAACTTGACTCATATTTATTATTTTTCTTTAGTGTAAAAACATGACTTGGGAGTTTTAGCAAACCCATTTGGATAATGCAACCTGGATAAATACTTACACACACGTTATCAATCCCCACTCTCCAGCCTGCTCTGTGTAAATCTAACCGGTCTTGCGGCCTGTCTACACAGAGGGCAAGTAGACCACCTTTTATTTTACTCTAGTTTTAACTTTCCAATCCACCCCATCCCGACATCCAACCGCTTCCCTGCAAAACACACTCCCCTCGCCCCACCCCACAAACGTTTAGAAGAAATGGCCATTAAGGACTGAGTCAGTTGCATAAGAGTTGTCTTATTTCCACAACCAGCACTTCAAGGAGCTTCTGGCCTCATGGCAAACAAGCTGAAGCTCCCTCCTGAAGCACACCCAAGAAAGGCAATTGGATACTGGAGGCCCAGGGCTTGAGGCCCGTGGAGGGTGAGGGAGGTGGAGGGAAGACCTCCACTGGCAGCCCCTCCTGTCTGCACACGGTTGTCTCCATAGCAAACATTCTAGGCACTTTCTGTAGAGATAGACAGAAAACACATTCTAGCTATGCACAGTGTAAACTTATTTCCAACCCAGGCTTGTACTAACAGACTCTCCGCTACACAAATTACCAGTTGTTACAAAGATCCAAAACATATCCAACGAAACTTATTTTATAGTAACAGTTGCTAAGGCAAGTAACCAGCTCTGGCCTTTACAGGCTCCCCTTAAAGTTTCCAAAACACCCCATCCTTCCTATGTGCCCCAAAGAGCACCCGGGGAAAGCGGGGACTCACCTGACGTGTATGGCTACACCTCAAGGAATGCAGTGTGGCTGCAATGTCGGGCTCCGCGTTCCCAGCGCTTATCTAGGACTCTTCCGATACAGTCCGGTGTATCTGAGGTTTCTCATCATCTATGAGCTGTTGAACAAATACAAATTGGAAGGTTCATGACAGATATAAAAACTTAAATACCATAGTCATCATGAATGAGCTAAGAGAGCACTTTTAACTCTTATCCCAGGAGTTTGGGCTGAATTTACGTAGCACATCTCCAACATTAACAAACAGGTCAGGATCCATTGGTTCCTCAGACTTGCCATGACACCATGGGACAGTATTTAATCTGAACTCTCTGCGAAAATTAAATCGTTTTGGCATGTGGGGTCTTCATGAAGACACTTTCAACAAGTGTCTCAAAGTCTAACCTCCTGTTTATATAACTTGCTTTGAGGGGAGAGGGTATTTCCAAGAATAGCACATGACATTTACTGGGAGCCCTTTCTCAAAGGGAAGGAGGGAGGGAACAGGGCTGGAGGTGAAGCATGAGGGTGCCTTGGATCTTCTCCTATGCTAACTCTACATTAACGCCTAGCAGGCCCAGCTCTGGCCCTGAAAGAGAGGATTTTCATAAGAATGCACCTCACTTTGCTCAGAGTCCTAGATCCAGGAACTTCTCAGACTGTGGGTTATTGTAATAACCAATTTAGGTATAGGGGTAGCTATTCTATCTTTTCTCAGTTGCTATCCATAAAATCTCTACTTGCCTTTGGCTACAGGCAAGAGTATGATTCCAGCAAGATCCTTGTTTTGTTTCTGACAATAATAAGAATAATGAAGGTAAAGGTTTTAACACAGAGGACTTGGCCCTTGCTCCTCTGGCTTTTACTCATACCATCATAAATAAGAAATACATCCACAGGTTACCCTCTATAATACAATTTATTCTCAGCCAAAGGGCTATAAAAGGAGAAATGTTATTTAATGGGATTTTAGAAGCAGCCACAGATACAGAAATCTCAGTTGGTAACTTTTTTCCTGAAGAGAGCAGAATAGTTAGAAATGGCAAATATCTGCTAAAGGCTTTTGGTAGCTCTTGGAAACAACGCTGAGATTCTAATTAGAATTTTATTATGTGTAAGTAAAAAGTATATACTTGAATGTTGAAAGTATAGACATATGTACATTATATATAATAATGTATATATACTAAGTAGACACACATATATAGTGCATATTTACAATAAAAGATACAGAAGATTATGTGTTTATACATGGGTATTTTTATTTACAACAAACACATATAAGAACCCTAAAAAAACAGGTTCTATTCTATTTAGTTCATTTTGTAAAGGAGACCAATGTTCCTTAGTGTTAATACCGGCAACTCTTTCTGTCAAACCAGCAACCTTTTTCATTTCTCTGTAAGAATATCATTACTCTTTTCCGTTGGTTCTCTCCTCTCCTTCCTTTCCCATTTGCTAGTGAAGCTGATGCTCATGGTGTCCAGCATTCTATGGATATAGAGGTGGGGTAATGAAACAGGATTGATTGATCAGCCACTATAACCCATCTCCTGTACTGCCTTTCCGGAAATGTCTTCCAACATGCGAATGTGATCCATACAAGCCAACCTGTCTCTGCTTGAATTTTCTTCAGAAAAAAAAAATGTTTTTAAACCTTGGGATTGGATAAACTATTTTTGTTGTTCTACATGTGGAATGACATTTTATGTATCACAGAACCTCGTGAGAATTAAAAGATAATACATAATGCCTATGTGCATATAATCATATAAAATAATGTTTATTGAAATGATTCCAGGAAATGGAAATAAGAGGATTTTTATTTTTTTCTTTGTCGCTATTTTGGTTTTCATTTCCTTTTGTCTTGTTTGTTCATTTTTCTCTCTTTGAAAGAGTAGAAAGCGCACAGAAATGGAGGGATGACGGGTGAACAAATGCAGCAGTGGTATTCATTAGATACTTACTCAAAATGAATTATACAACTTGTGGAGGGGATGAGAGGGAAAAACTAGAAGACTGAGGGAAGAGCTGACACTGTCCACAAAGGAATGTTTTCTGTTCATGACTTATGTAACTGTAACCCCTGGGTATATCAACTTTATAATAACAATAAAAAGGCTTAAAAATAAGTAAAAGCCAGAAACATAATGATTTTTCCTCAAAATATTACCTGAATTTTAATTTGTAAAAAATCTTCAATGATACTTAGTAAATCATGAAAATGAAAAAATGACAATAACCATCTTGGTAATAATTAAGCCACACGATGGGAAGCCACAGGATATCAAATACTTGTTTTATTTGAGTGGTGGATAGCCTATAATTTGCCAGGGTATGCTGTGTTTTCTGACTGTGGAACAGCACCTGTGAGGAAAAGAAGATTATACACTATTCTGGAACTACCTTGGGACAAAAAAGAAGTCAGGGAGGAAAGAAATCACAGTGGACACAAGGAGGGTCACCTGGTGCATAAATTACCCACCTTGTGTCCTCATTACAAGACTTAGTGATGTTTCTACAATTCCTAGTATTTGGAGTTATGTGTATTTGTACATAGGCAAGGGAATGATGCCTTCATTACATGAACATGAGTAACCAAATTCTTATCTTCAACCCTAAAGTCCCTTAGGAAGAAACAAAACATAGTTGGGAAGAGATTCATAATTTGCTACAGTATTCAAGAAATTCCTAACTTCTTATTCAGAGGCTCCTAGAGGTCAGTGTGTATGAGCTGAAGTTCTGGTTTGACTTGTGAACTGTACACATAATTCCATGAATGTTGACAAATGGATAGACCATCGCACAGATAATTTCATTTTGAGGACTGTCAGCTTTCACAGGCCTGCTCCCAAGATGACCTTATTCAAAGCCCCAGTGAATGTGGTATTTTTAAGCTTGAAAATGCTGGTAGCTGTTTCAAAATATGATTAATAGAGGATAATTGGTTATGAATAGAAAAATAAAAAATAAACATAAAAAAGAAAAAGAAAAAAATAGAAGGTTGTATAGAAGTCACCAAATGTCTGTGTGTCTTTCATGGAAACACTGAACTTTCATCTTCCATTTTGCTCCTAGGTGGTTCAAGAATGCTCTTCACACTTCTTTCCTTCACAGTGACTATTCTGTAGTGACAGAGCACATAATATGTAAATATTAAGGCTTGCTTACCAAGCTATTTCCACCCAAATGACAAAAGTATTTTATATCTATCATAGAACATTTCCTTCCTTTTTTCTCACACCCTTTAAAATTCAACCAAAGTGGAGTAAAGGACATAACCAGGATTGCAAATACATTGTCAAAACATGTGACCAGAAAAACCTTTCCTGTTCTTTTCCTGCTAAAAGTATCCACTAACTACATCACTCTTTCAGAATCTAGAAATGCTTTAGTTAGAATGAAGCATTTCATTAAGTGGTAAAGTAATGCTGTCGATGTTTGAGCTTGGCCAGCGCATCATTTATCTATTGTATCTGATCACTCAGCTCCTACCAATTCTGACAGGGTCCTCATAATTTACCAGCTCTTGGGCTGCTTTAGTCAGCTTTCTATTATAAATACTCAATACAATGAACTAATAAAGATAAAAAGGTTTATTTAAACTGACAATTTTGGGTTTTCCAATCCATGATTAGTTGGTCTTGATGCTTTGGGCCTATTTTGAAGCAACGTATCACAGAAGTACATATGGCAGAAGAAGACCACTTTTCTCCTGGCTAGGCAGCAAATAAAAGAAAAAGTGACTCATGTCTTCCAATCCCCATGGAGAGTACACCCCTACTGACGTAAAGACCTCCTATAAAACCTTGTCTGTCAATGCCTCCCTCCTCAGTGCCACTACCTTATGGGACCTTTAGAATCTAAAGTAAAACAAACTCCTGTTCTCAGCTCAGATGTCTTCTCCACTTGTGCCAGAGGCCCTCAGAACAATTTAACTAAAATACTGCCTTCTCTAGGAAACTTTCTGGTGATCTTTCTTATACAATTATCTCTCTTCTATATGATATTATCAGTATTCAAACATGTGATAATACTCCGTACCTCCACTCTCATATCTTCTCTCTGCTCTCAACCAATAGTCTGCTTCACTTTAAAAGAAATTTATGAATAGTTTCTCCATTCTGGCTTTTGCTATTGTGTCATGTAGGCTTTGAATTCCTCCCTAGTACTCTCCAAAGTATTCATGTCCTCTACTCCCTTGTTCACTGTTTAATCTTTGACTATGTCTATACTACATTCTTCATACTATTAGAAAAAGTCAAGCAATCTCCTCAGTGGAGCAGATGGTAGTGATAGTACTTATATCTAGTGCTAGCTATTGCCCAGGGGTAAGGATCAAGTGAAGCAGAAAATATATAAAAAATATATATAAAAATATATAAAAAAATATAAAAAAAAATATAAAAAATATATAATAAACGTGTTTATTTATTTGCACTTATTTATTTACAAAACCCATTTTACTATTGTTTGTTGGTTGTGGGGCTTGAAATAAATGCCTGGGTGCTGGCCCTGAGCTCTTTTGCTCAAAGTTAGTGCTCTACCACTTGAGCCACAGTGCCACTTCCAATTTACTGGTGGTTACTTAAAGAGTCTCACAGACTTTTCTGCCTGAGTTGGCTTTGAACTGTGAACCTCAGATCTCAGCCTCCTGAGTAGCTAGGATTACAGGTGTGAACCACTGGCATAAAGCTTTCATATAATCTTTTGCTTCAGAATGTGGTAGTGTATTGCACTTTTCTATATTGTAGGTGGAATTGGGATCAAATGTACAGCCTTATGCATGTCCAAGTACATTACCACTGAGCTATATCCTTAGCCTAGTAATATATTATGTAGAATGTTTTCACAATGATAGAAGGGTGACACTGATCAAAATGCAATGTACTTGTAAACTGATAAGTTTAATTGAAACTGCTTTGCACAACTACTTAAAGAAACTTTAAAAAAATTTAAAAAAGCAGATACCTTCAATGAATGGATCTGGACTGGATCTTATGTCCTATGTAATGTAACTGTATTGCTGAAGTCAAAGTTATTGGTCCTTACACTAAATTCTGAGTACATAAAGTCTGTAAATTTGGTCTGGGAGAGTTGGTGGAAGGCAACTTATATTTTTTTTATCTCATCTCCAATTCCAGATAGAATACTCCAAAAATTCAATCAATGTATCTATGTGAATTGTTAATAGTCACTTAAAGTTGAGACTGGTTTGCACAGGTGACTGTTTGGCTTGTTGCTTTCCTGGTTTTCTTGTGGAAAATTAGTGAGGGTAAGTTGGTTCCAAATTATGGACTGGAACAATCATTTCTGAATAATATCTTAACCCTATTTGCTATAGCTTCCTACTTTCATGTGCGTACCTTTCTAATCCTTAAATATTTCTGTAGAATCTGAGGTCATTGACTAGTGACTCTCTTGTTGTTCTGAGCTATTGCTGACGGACAATAAATTTGAAAACGAACACATCAAATATCCAATCTTGGATTAGCTGATATCACATTTCAATCCTTTTTTTTCTACAGAGCAAGTTGAAGATCAGGAAATGCTACCACAGAATATATTGCTTTCACGTATTGATTTCTTTGAGCTTAGCACTTGAAAAGCAACCAATACAGCTAAGGACAGGTCCTTCAAAAAAGCCCCATTCCAATCAGTCCCTTCCCCGTGAGTTTCATCAGACAGGGAAGAAAAATTCTTACCTATTTTAAGATGAATCTTTTTTTTAACGAATTGTACTCATATGTAAGAATGATATGTGAACTATGCAAATGTTGAGGTATATACATACAGTGGAATATTTTGAGTCAATGTAATTAACCTATTCATCATTTGAAATATTGAATTTTATATTCATTCTGTCTAACTTGTCTACCTTCAGCTTTCTACCATTTAATCATTATCACTCTATGTTATTCAGAAAATTAACTCATCATAGGAAGAGAGAATACTAGAAGTTAAAAGGACACTCAAACTCTGATACAGAATATATTACATAACATTCTGTATTTATCTTTTTTCCAATTCACCAAATCTCCCAAATCTTCATTCCCTCACCTACTCATAAAGAGTTAAAAAAAAGTGTTTCACTCCATTGTACGTATAGCTGCAGAGTTTTATGGTATCAAAAGCAAGTCACAGAGGAGTTGCATAGCTCATGACAGCCAGGAAGCAGAGAGAGAGAAAGAGAGAGACAGAGAGACAGAGAGAAAGAGACAGAGAGCCATAATTTAGAGACAAAATACATCTTGAAGCACACACCCAAAGTGACTACTTCCTTCTACCAGGCCTGATCTTCCACAGTTTCCACTACATCCTAATAGCTCATTCATTTATAAATCAACTTCTAAAATGTACTCTTTATGAATATTCATTTTTCTTTCTATTGATACCGCCATATATGTAATAGAATTGTATCATATTTTTTCTCCTGCTAGTGATCCTATGGACAGACTATGTTATAGATTCTGTTATCAAACCTTCAGTCAATGGAAGGTCTTCGCTCCCTGACTAGGCCATATTAGTTTTCTATAAAATAATTCCCACTCACAGACAGATGTGTCATTGTCTTCTTTAAAAACTACTCTGCTGGTGAAAGTTACTATTATTCTTGTTTGTAAGAGCTGTCAAAGTAGAAAAAAAAGCCAGATACTAGTCAAATGTAGTATTAAACAAACTTTATTCAATGATAACTACCACAATACCTTAAAAAAGTTGACAGTAAACTGAGCTCAGCCTTTAGCTTTTAGGTGATACTGTATTGAAGGCTTGATTGCCAAAGGAATGTGAGGCTTTGAGAATTCATTGAACCGTGGGGATGTGGAGCTAATCAACAGACTGATTTGTTGGCTTATTTATAAATGAATGGGCTATTAGGAGGTGGAAACTCTGGATGAGCAGGCCTGGTAGAAGTGAGTACACCCTTCAAGGTGTATTTTGTCTCTAGATTTTTGCTCTCTCTGTCCCTTTCTGTTTCCTGGGTGCCATGAGCTATGCAACTCCTCTGTGACATGCTTTTGATACCAAGAAGCTCTGCCTCTCCACAGACAATGGAGTGAAACGCTTTTTTTAAGTGCCTTTTATGGGGCTTGAAGTAAGGGCCTTGCACACTTGCTAGACATTTTTGCTCAAGGCTGGTGCTCTACCACTTGAGCCATACCTGAATTTCTGCTTGAATTGGAGATAAGAGTATCTCAGATATTTTTCTCCTGGGCTGGCTTTGAACTATATTCTTCAGAGCTCAGTCTCTTGAGTAGCTAGGATTACAGGTGAGAGCTGCCAGAATCCTCCAATGCATATATTTTTTAATTAAAAGACAATATAATTTTTTCTGAAATATTTATGTCAGATATTTTGTCACAGCACAGAATTTCTAACTAAAACATCAACTTTAAAACAAAAGATAATAGAAACAGTGAGAGTTAATGGTGTTTGTTTCAAGTGACTGAGTTATCCACGTTCGCTAACTGGTAATTATCTAGGGGAGAGAAGCTACCTTCTCACGTCTTTGTTACTGGAGGTAGATACTTGGATTGAAAGAAATATTCCACTGCCTTGAGACTCTAAGATAGCAGAGAACTATCTTTGTGAATCGTTTCATTGTTGAGATTTCTTCCAGGATCTTAAGAACACAATTCTGGGTGGTCAAGATTTACAACTCAGATGGGTAAAGTAGTGGCTTATAATGGCAAGCTTTCTAAAATAATTTCTCTAAGAAGGGGATCAGGACCCTGTTTGTCAAATCACCAAGTTTTAGTTGTAATAAGCTATAAATTCTCCTGGCACCATGGAATCTTCTTAGGCAGACATTTTTAAGGAAGATTAAGTTCTGTCCTAGAGATACAACCTTACGCTTCTGCAAGCCATGCCAGGCTTTGGTCATGTTTCTTGGTGTTGGCATTTAGATAGAACAGTTTTATGATGAGAACTCTTGTAGTTCATTGGGCCTACTATGAGTGAGAAGTAGAGTTTTTTGAAATATTTTCTATGATATTGTAATTCCTTCCCAAAATTCTGATGGGAATGATTTTATTTATTTTCAAAATCTGATGAAATTAAGCTTTATAGAAATATCACATGGGATGGCAAGGGGAAACAAAGAAGGAGGCAACAATGCTTGATAAGAAATGTACTCATTATCTTGCCCATTATTGTAACCCCCTGTATGGTATTTTCACAATAAAAAAAGAAATATCACATGATTATTAATTTCTATACCTAGGATTGGAAACCTGTTTTATTTTCAAAGCCAGATTTTTTTGCTATTCTAAATGCAGTATTATCTGTAAACTTACTCATTTTTTTTTCAGATTCTTGTTTGAGGAAATTTATTTTGACAAAGACCTTTAAAAATTTACCTCTAACTATCTCTATATGGGTTTTAAATTCAACATCCTTTGTGCCATCTTTATTTTAAGTTAAATTAGATGTGGGAAACAGCAAAACTGAAGAGAAAATCAGGTCTTTTAAAAAATTTTCTCTGAGCTTCTGAACTTTATTTTCTCTTTTTTTTTGTTAGAGGAAAAATAGCATACAACTGAGGAAAGAGAAAACTGAGCATATAATTGGATGAAGGTAATAAACTGAGAGAATTTTATGCATTTATTTTCCTAGCAGTACTTGGGTTTGAATTCAGAGCCTAGCACTTGCCAGGCAGGTACTCTATCTTTTTAGACATGTTATTACACTTTTTGCTTCAGTTATTTTTTAAATAATGTCTTGCAAGTGTGCCTGGGCTGGCCTGGACCACAATTCTCCTATTTCTGTTTCCCATATAGCTAGAATGAGAGGAGATCTTGAGTATGCCCATCTTTTTATTGTTTGAGAGATGTCTTGTGAACATTTTTTCTGAGATTCACCTAAAACAGAGAAGGCCCTCTGATCTCTATCACTAGATTATATATTGAGCCACATTATCCACTGAGAATTTTAAGAATTATTCAAAAGCAGTCTAAATAGAGACTTTCTTGTTAAACATCCTAAAGTCAAACAATTCATTGAGTAGAGAGATGTCCTGTGCATTGTTACCTGTTTAGCATTCATTGCTGATCTTTTCCCATGAGATGCCAGTAGCAACCTCCCCTACCATCCTTCTTGTTAAAATCCAAAATGCCTGGTTTCCTCTTGAAAAAATAAAGTTCACTCAAGAAACTCCACATAAAAGGGTGGGAGAAAAAGGATTTAAAATACTTACTTTCAGTTTTGTCTTCCATCTTGTTTCTTTGCTAATACTTTAATATTTCACCTTGATGATTCACACTATGATGCATTTGAAATTCTGTCCCTTGTTAGTCTGACTCTCTTTAATCCTCTTGTGTAGCCTATACAACTGTTCTTTTTCTCTTTGAATCATTGTTTTGGTTTTGTCCCAGAGTCTAATTTTGATTCAGTTTTCAACACTGGAACCCCATTTCCAGGTTGACTTAAGGACCTCCCCAGCCTTATTGCCTGAGATCAGAGTTTCCTCTGCTGGACCTCTATATTCTTGTTGCCTGTCAGGTAAATTCAGCTCTTCTGCTTCTACTTCTGGAACTCTCCTCACTGCTTCATTCTATCTTTCTGTGTAGGTCTCTCATTTTGGGGTGCCACTCAGTAAGTAAAGATCTACTTGGATGTTTAAGAGGAAAGATCAAAAGAAAAGTCCGTCTGGGCAAAATTTCAGGGTTTGTGAAAAAAATAAAAGAATTTGTTTATAATGTGGAATAGGACAAATTAGCCTTGGTAAGGAGACCATACATTTCTGCAGAATGAAAACTTTGTGTGTTCAACACATCAACCAAAAGAGTAGACTGAAGTTATATATGTAAGTAAATAAAAGACTCTAATCATGACTATTACTTTTCCATAGATTTATCCAGAAACTTTCACTATGTTTTATTTTGCTTTCCTTGTTTAACTGGATGTATTATATATGTGCCATGATAGTGGAGAAATGTTAACTAGGTTTTTGATTAGTTCTCATTTCCCAGATGGGGTTGTTTTTAGAATGTTCTTCTAAACAGATGAGAGGATTCCTCAGTTCCAATTTTTTGATAAATTACATGTGAAACAAAAGCATCCTGTTGTTGTTGTTGTTGTTATTACTTGTCTCAGTTTTAAATGAGAAGGAAATACTAAATCCCTATTTTTATCCAGAATAAAAGCAAAAAAGAAAAACCCTTGGAATTAAATCAGTAAACAATCAGATCTTCCATTTTTGCTATCTTATTTCAAAGTCCCATTCAGTTTTTAGTCACACTTACCTACTGTCTATTCCTTTACCTACCAAACACTTGGGAAAATTCATTCCAGTCAGTGGTAGCTTCCTTCATGAAGTCTCTTGATTTAAAGCTAGGGGGGTATAATCCAATTTAACAGAAACTCTATCTTCTAAGGGCTGACATTATATATCACTTATTTTGTACCTTTATCTGAAAAGTATATGGAGAAACTTAACAATCCATATGTTTATATCATCTTTCCTGGAAGGCCTTGTTCCATGATAAATTTAGAACAGAATAGCTTCTTGATACTTAATGGACTTGTACTAAAATATATTCATAGAGGACTTTTCCAGTTTTGAGATATTTAGAATTGTAGAAAAAAAGAATGTTTCAATGCTTTGGCAAACTTATTTACCCCTATCAATGATGGGGTTCAATTGAAAATTGTAAGAAAATAAAACTAATGTATATCTTCCTGATATTTCTTTATTTTGTTCACATAATTAAGCATATTGCTTCCTTAGGAAAGTATCTATCTTGTGCTGCTTAGCTTGGATTAGGTTTCTTAAGAGCTTGTTAGATTGTTTTCCTCCTAAAACAATTAGTAATATAACAAACACTAATACCCAATATTCATAACATTTGAAATTATAAAACACATAAAACTTTTTCTCATAATTCCCTGGGTACCTAGGATTTATGATTATTATGTGGTAATATAGCAGGTTTTTATTAGTTTATTTATATAATTACTTATAAAATTATCCTGAGAGTATGAACATAACTAGAACAGGTTACTTAGGAGCAAAGCAATCTAACCTAACCACTGCTGATCAATAACATGTGAGTGAGTAGTAAACTAGGATTTCTTAATTATCAAAGAAAAAAAATTACACATATATTTTTCAGTAGAGGCCACAGAATTGGCTATAAAATAAATATGAAAGAGTTTCTGTGCTTCAGAAACTCAAAGGTAAATTAATTAAAAGTTGTTACCATCAACAGAAACAAGCCTATATTGTATAAGGTAATAGATGTAAAAATGACCTTATAACATGGGCTTGAAGAGATCTGTGACCATAGAATAGGCTTAAGATGGAAAAATATCTCAGCCAACTAATATTGATAACTTGTTCCATCAATTGAAATAAAATATAATCTCATAGAAGCAATATATACTGAACCAATCAGTTCATATTATATAATTAGGTGATTTCTTTTCAAATCTGCTACATTGTCTAAATGCCTGGAAATTCTTTACTTGCTCTAGAATGAAAACTTGGGAAGAACCTCAATATATGTACTTAAGTCTTAAATCAAAATATTAATCAGTTACTATAATAATGCCATGCCCCTTTTTGTCAGTTGTGGGGCTTGAATTCTGGCCCTGGCTGCTGTCCCTGAGCTTTCCAGCTCAAGGCGAGTGCTCTACCACTTAAGTCAGTGCCACGTTGGATTTCCTGGTAGTTTATTGGAGATAAGAGTCTCATGGAGGGGCTGGGAAGGTGGCTCAGTGGTAGAGCGCTTGCCTTGCATGCCTGAGGCCCTGGATTCGATTCCCCAGAACCACATAAGCAAAAAGAAAAAAGCCGGAAGTGGTGCTATGGCTCAAGTGGTAGAGCACTAGCCTTGAGCTGAAGAGTTGAGGAACAGCGCTTAGGCCCAGAGTTCAGGCCCCACGACCCGACCAAAAAAACAAAACAAAACAAAAAAAAGAGTCTCATGGACTTTCCTGCTTGGGCTGGCTTTGAACCATAATTCTCAAATCTAAGCCTCCAGAGTAGCTAGGATTTCAAGCATGAGCCATCGGTCTCCAACATGCCAATTCTTATGAATAATTATAGTCCAAACTTGATTGAATATTGAAAGTCTGAAATCTGGAAAAGAGTACTAGCATACATTTGCTCTCTGCATTCCCCCACCTCCAAACCTCCTTCTAATCTTCCTCACCCTCTTCTCTATTTGACCTGTAGAAGCCTGCTACTTCTGGCCATCAGTTTCTGGAGCAGGAACACAGAAGGGTAGTAAGAGGTCAAACACGTCAACTGAACACTGTATCTATCTAGTGCTCTCTACATTTTGAAGCATTGCTTACCTTCAGTACTGTTGACACGAATAAATTTCCCTAAGCTTCTATGTCCATCCTCATGACTCAGAATCCATAAAAATTCTGATTCTTCCTGCCCAGAACCTGTTCTATATTGGCTTTTTGTACATAATGTAAAATGACCAAAGTTCTCTCCTATCCGCTGTTGGTTTACTTTTGCACTGGTAAATTACTTGAGACCCCTTCTTTCCTCTACTATACTTTCAAAGTAGATAGCTACTTCTCTCTAGCCCTTAAGACTTCCATGTATCAGTCTTTGTGTTCCTCAGATTCAAGGATGCACATTAAGATTTAATTTAATTTTTCTTTTTTTCAGGGCTGGAAAT
Source organism: Dipodomys spectabilis (assembly GCF_019054845.1). NCBI lineage: Eukaryota > Metazoa > Chordata > Mammalia > Rodentia > Heteromyidae > Dipodomys > Dipodomys spectabilis. Next base: position 12,958,826 of record NW_024870834.1, on the reverse strand, counting down.
TAAACCCAGTGCCTCATCTTCAGACATAATAACCACTCTACCATGGAGCTAAACTTGCAGGCTTTAAAATACCTAGTTTTATTCTCAACTTATTTTAAGAAGAGACTTACAGAAAACCAAGAAATATGGATCAGAATTATTTTGGAATTTGGGGTTTGAAACCCTGCTTTCTCTTCTGTCACCAAGGAGACAGATTTGCAGCACAACATGTTAAAAAAATCACTATCTAAAAATTCCCCAAATCATGTCACCTGCTAGACTCGTTGTGCTACAGAAATGAAGGTTATTTGAGATCTTTCTATTGTATCTCATTTAGAGTTTATACAATTCTGATTTTTTCCTGTGTTCGACTGCAAGTAAGTTATAGGTGTATACACACACATAATTTGGTTGTTACATGTTTGTACTCAGATGCATTTATTTCAGTAGCTTAGTTCCTTTGATTCCGTTTTTAGTGATAAAGATTCAACCTCTTAAAAATTTCCATGCTTTTAGTTTTTAACACTCTTAATCAAAGTAATATTTCATTACCAAACACTTTATTTTGATGCCTTTTGTTACTCTCTTCCTTCCATAAAATCATTATCAACCTCACCTTTATTGCTACATCACAGGGGATAAAAGTAAAATTCACCCAACTCCCACATCCTGTTACAAAATGAATTACAACTTTGTTGAGGAAAGATTGGCATAAATGGGGAAGGATGCACAAAATAAAATGATCCTGAAATGATAGATGTAGTCTCTTGGATCATATTTGATCCTACTGAATTTTTTAGGAACAGTCATTTTTAATATTTAACTCTCCAGCAATGACTCAGTCAATGATACACATTCTATTATAATTAATAAATCTCATTTTATGGTCACCATCTAAGAAATGAGCACAGATACTACTATTGAAGACCTTTCTTACATTATGTGTTATTGAATGTTACTGTTTTATTTATTGAAAAAAATTGGACAGCTTTTAGAAATAAATGAAGATTGCCCTGGTTTGTTCTGATGTTTAGCTTTAGTGATAGCAAAATGAAACATCTCCTTCCCTTCCTTGCTTCTTTGTTCTCTTCTCATTTCCTCCTCTTCTCTTCTCTTATACTTTCCTTCAATTCTTCCCTTCTGTTTTATGTTTTTTAAGGGAAAAGAAAGTCAATGCCTCAATTTATGTCCCTGAAATTATACCCTTTAGCCATGTTTGTTACCTCTACCAAAATGTTTATCATAATTAAATGTCTTTAGGCAATTTATTATAGGAAGTTAATTTTTGCAAGTCCAAAAATAACACCCTTTTCTGATATATTTCTCAGGCTTCTTCCTCTAAACAGATGAAAGCCACAATGAAGACTTTTTTCCCCAAATGCTTAGTGTTTTGTAAGGAAAAAAGAGGTAATTGGGAAGTACTTTTAAGAGGAATTAATTTCAGTTTTCAACTGTCATCAAGATGGATTACACCCCATTGCTTCGCAGATGCAGAAATGAAATCTAACGTATTTGTAGCTAAGAGAATAGGGCACATGTTTTAAAATTGCATCAGGTAGGGCTTATTATTTAAGATCGGTTCCTACTGTCATTGTCACAACATTCTACATTATTCAAACCAAGCATCAATCCCATTAGTCAGTCTCTCCTTTGCTGTCAACAATGCAAATACAGGCTTGTATTGCTTAGAGTGAATGTATCATCTGAATAGAGAATGTGTCAAGAAATATTAAATAAGGTATGATTCTGAAATAAAATCAGATAAATAAATGTATCCTTCTTTCTCCAACAAAAAGAAAATTTCTTATAAAAATGGTTCTAATGTTGTCAATTTTTTGTAGTCAAAGTAGCAAGATATTTATTGTTTTGTTCTTCTACATATAAAGAAGAGTTGTTGCTTATAGCTACTCAATTCATATTATTGAGTGAAAGACTTAGTCATTCAATGAAAGAGCAACTAAATGAACATTAAAGTGACTATGTAACATGTTAAAAACAAACTATGTAATTTGATCTCTTAGCAGGAAAACAAGAAATAGACACTAGTCCAACTTACAAAATACTTTATAACAAGCCATATTTATGTCAACTTTTGTGCTTGGAAACTACAACTGTTTTACTCTTCTAAATAGGAGTTTAGTATAAGCATAGTAACTATATTTGAGGACATGTTACTCACATGTCTACTATTCTAAACTTCCATCAACACATAGGATTTTTAATCCAAAACACTAGGGGAAATTATGAAGTGTTTTTGCCACTCAGTGTTAGAATAAGATCCACTTCTTGAATTAAGGAAAAGGAACATATCACTCATTCTCCAGAACTAACCATGAGGATAGACATCAAGTATGGATATTAGTCAATTGCTGTATTATTACACATGTATTTCATTTAAAATTTCATTGGGAAGCACTGGTGGTACATTCTTATAATCCTACCTCTCCAAGCAGTGGAAAAAAGGGTCACAATTTGAGGGCATCTGTGGAAAAACAGCAGATTGTATCTCATAAAACCAACAGGCAGGGTGATACATAACTTTAGCCTAAGAAACTTGTGTGGAGATCCCAGACTGGTCCTGGCAAAATGATTAGGTATATTTCCAGTGGTTGAGTGCTTACCTGGAAAGCAAGATAGAGGCTCTGAGTCCAAACTTCAATACCACCAAAAAATAACAAATAAAAATACATTTACGTTAAAAGAGAGCAAATCAATTTTGTGCCACAAAATAATAAATACTGTGACTATTTTATTTATTTGATTGATGACACCAGTCCTTCGTTGCATTCTATAGTGTTAGATGATAACATGCTTTTTTTGGGTTCAATTCCTGGGCCTTGCACTTAGCCTTAGATGCTATCCCTGAGCATTTTTGTTCAAGGCTACAGTACTGAGCCACAGCTCCACTTCTGGCTTTTTGGTGGGTAATTGGATATGAGACGCTCATGGATTTTCCTTCCCCAGACTGGCTTTAAACCATGATCCTCAGATCTCTGTCTCCTGAATAGAATTGCCAGCATAAGCCCCAGCCACTACTTACTATATAAATATTTTGAGTAATAATTAAAACCTACATTCAATGCCTCCTGAAATTTATGATTATTTGAGATGAATTTGGACAAGACTATACTTATAATAATGAGCACTGAAATATTTATTATTTATTGAGAATATTTTATTTCATATGCTTTATCTATATGGCTTTTGTCCTTATCAAATTGATTTTTGGTATGTTGATATTTATTTTTAAGTTGAAGAGATACTCAGAAAAATTGAGTAACTTGCCCAAGTCTAGAGCACACAATGACTCAAGTGTTTATTCATGGACATCACCTGCAATGGAGCATTCTGTTTGCAGATAAATATGTTCTGTGTACTTTTATTAAGATCTCTATTCCAATTTTTAAGAAGGTAGCTACAAGTAGATATTGCTGAGATGAGTGTTCTTTAATCTTTTTAGATTTATTATTTTTATTTTATATTTATATTATTTATTATGATTTATATTTTATATTTATATTTTTTATTTTTATTAGTATTTTATTTTCTCATAAAGAAGAAACTCTTAATGTAGCATCCCAGTACTGTGTTATGTACCTCTATTGAATCTGTCATATCTTATTTGATTGGTAGGTATGGAACTATACTCTTAGAAAAAATCATATTTTACTTTTTGTTTCCATGGGGGAACAAGCTGTCTGATGAAATCAGTTTTCATAATTTTTTTTTGGTAGGTTGTGGGGCCAGAACTCTGGGCCTGGGTGCTGTCCCTCAGCTCTTCAGCTCAAGGCTAGCGCTCTACCACTTGAGCCACAGGGCCACTTCAGGCTTTTTCTGCTTACGTGGTGCTGAGGAATCGAACCCAGGGCTTCATGCATGCAAGGCAAGCACTCTATCACTGAGCCACCTTCTCAGCCCCATAATTTTTTTGTATGAAAATACTGTACAGAGGGGTTACAATTACATGAGCAAGGTAATGAATACATTTCTTATCAAGCATTGCTGCCTCCTCCTTTGTTTCCCCTTCCCAGCTCTTCCGATCTCCACCTACCTCCAAAGTTGTAAAGTTCATTTTTCAACGTAACATCTCGTACATCTCATTGTTAATGTTTTAAATGTTTGTAATAACTTTTTCTTTAATTCTTTAAATATTACTTGAGAAGGCTTCACCTGTTGTCCCAAACAAGGATGCCTGTTCAACAATCGCATATGTACTTAGACCCATTTTCTTCTTATGCTAAACTCGGCCATCTATTATAGCTATTATCAGGAAAAATGGTAAAGTTGGCTAGCATTTAATACTTCAAATTTCCATTTCCCAATTTGTTCACATTTTTCCCCTCAAGACTCCAAAATATAACCAGATAACCCCCCCACAAATTTACAATTTAATTTACAAATTTATTTCACTTGTGTCATTTAATACATACTTTATGAACAAGCATATCAAGTAGAAAATCAGGCACAAACACATTAAATACCTACCAATGCATGTTTTCAGGTAACATATTTATGTACCCACTTTATGATAGGCCTAATTTTACTGTCTTAGTTTTAACCTTAATATCCAAACATACAAAGGGAAAGTAGGAGTGATAGCATGAGTATTTTGAATTTCAGTTTTTTTCCACATTTCAAATTCTAAATAACACTGTGTTTCATTTTTGCTGGCAAAAAGCTTCTCTTTCATAAACCTGTGAAGCCAAAAGTTGACATATGCTGTTTTTTTGCTAGACCATATGAGATACCATACATTTACCTGCAATTTTCTTAAATATCAACATATGAACATCTACTTTTACATCTGGGCATGAAATACTTAATTTCAATGTCCTAAATACTCCACGTTAGCATCTGTTTTTGCAAGAATATTCTGACAATTACTTTGGCAGTCTGGCTAAAGTATCTTCCATAATAGCAGAACCTAAGAAATCCACAGAGTCTAGCTTTAAGTATTATATTTCATAAGACTTGCCATGTCTTTCTTAATTAGTGTATTAGTAGGGATAAAATAACTCAAATAAAATTTAGTAGTATAGCCCCTTTAAAATGTATAAGTCAGTATTGCTAGGATCAATCCATCAGAATAACTCATGCCAGAGGCTTCTAGTTTACTTATACAAGAAATTATTTCACTTGTTTCTAAAGCAGGAGCAGGGGTATGCATTTGCCATTATTATAGAACTTTACTCATTGTGGATACTGTTGGTGTATTTGTTTTAGCTAATATATCTGCTTTCTCTATCACCAGTATTTAAGTTTACCAGGAATGTATCTGCTATGTAGAGTAAAAAGCAATCTCTAAGAAATAATTGTTTTCTTTCCATATATATTTTTATTGTAAAAATAGTGTACAGAGGGGTTATAGTTACATGAGTAGGGTGATGGGTACCTTTCTTATCAAGCATAAGAAATAATTTTATAAGTAATGTTTGGCTCTTGTACAATATATATTATTTGAAAGATGACTAATATCAACTTGTGGTAAAATGCATGTAATTCATTGTTTTGGCATGTCAGAGGGATATTGGAATTTAGGGATAACCAATGAATATATGAAAATTCACTATTCTGTGCTGGTCTACTAAATATATATGTACCACAAACATCCTATATGAAAATCTATAGAGAGAAAAAAACTTTTTTTTGTTTAAATATGGCATGTGGCTGTGCATAGAATTAAAACCACATGCAAATCAAAAGACTTTTAATAGGTAAGGTAAATAAATATGAATTAAAGCATACTCAAGAGGCTTTAAAGGGATTCTTAAAGAATGCTTTTAAATGAACTCTCTTTTTTAGTAGAAGGATTATCACCCTGCTCTTAAATATTTGCAAGTGTTTTTGTCTGGTCAACATTCTGTGATAGTTAGCAAAGTTATGCCAACTACAGAATATATGCAGTAGTTATCTTCTGGCATTGCATAGAACTTGTTGGTCTATCGCTGTTAAAAGAAAAAATGGTACAGGGGACAGGTAGTTATTTGCCATGTCATTCAGTTGAAAGCACTCACTGTTGACAACAGGGAAAGGTAGTGCACACTTTAAAGAGAGCAAGAGACTTGGTGGATAGAGGAAACAAAGAATAAAGGCTGCAGGGTAAAACAGCACAAGGGAGGAAGAAGCAAAAAGGAAAGATGGAAGAGGCCAGGAAAGTCAAAGATAAATAGAAGGTGAAGAAGAAGAAAAAACAGAGAGAGAGAGAGAGAGAGAGAGAGAGAGAGAGAGAGAGAGAGAGAGAGAGAGAGAGAGAGAGAGAGAGAATAAAGGAAAGTAGGAGCAATATAAAGAAAAGAAAATGAAAAGACATCACATTTGGAACAGAAGGACTAAAATTTTCCTTAAATCATTACATGTGTGTACAAATAAAAATAAAAGGAGCCTACTGTGAGGAGAGTTGTATATTCATATTAAGACACTCCTTCCTTCTCGAGGTACTGGGGATTGAACTCAGGATTTATTTTTATTTTTTTATTGTAAAAACACTGTACAGAGGGGTTACCATTACATGAGCAAGGTAATGAGTACATTTCCTATCAATCATTGTTGCCTCCTCCTTTGTTTTTCCCCTACCATCCCTTCCCTCCCTCCTTTTACTATATGTTCAACTGCCCTTCTGGGTTTAAGGACACAGTAAGAGGGGGCCACTTACAGGAAAACAGAAACCCATCCCCAGACATTGCTGATGCCTTCATCTATTATTATTTTTGACTTCTAGAATTGTCAGAAATAACTTGCTGTGACTGAAAAACCACGGAACTCTAAATGAACTAAGTTGAGCATCATGAAAATAGGCATCTGGAGAGGTGAGGTATTTCTCAGCAGTCTGCAAAGATAATCCCCTGTTCATATTATATACGCTGAATTAATAGTTGTTGCAGGGATGATTACAAAGATAAAATAAAGAGCTAGCATACATCAAAAATATTAAGATATGCTTGCAAAATATATTGACTTATCAACAGTTATCAGTACTCGATGCCTATTCTGAACAAAAATCTATCATGATTCCAAGTATTTTAACTTTTAATCAACTTCTATTGCTTTCCATGAGATTATCTGCTAAGTGATTAATGATAATATTATACCATCAATTTTGATGTTAGTAAAAGGAAGCAAATACTTTTTCTGAAATTACATGGTTATTAGTGGCCAATGTACAAGGGCTCTGCATTGAGTCAAATTACTTCATTACAAATCCTGGCTTTGCTGTTTCTTATTGCTGGAAGTTTTACTGCTGTTGTGCCTTCAGTCTTGATAAGTTTCTGTGCCTTGGTTTTCTCTGGCATGAAATATTTGTGATAATTGTCTACCTGTTTCATTGCATGATTGTGAAAAGCAAATAATCTACATATGGAAAAGAGTTTAATTCGTATGAGAAAATGCCATACTGACCCATAAAAATTCCTCTATAAGGGTTCACTCATACCTTCCCATGACTTCTTTGGCAAGTTTATTATCTTTCTGTTTATCTCCTCTTATAAGCAATTCAGGCTTAAATGGCAACTTGAATCATGACACTGCTATGTTGTTAAGATTGAGATGCAGTTTATCCCCCAAGGTTTCAAATGTTGGAAGGTGCATCCCCTGTGGGGTGATAGTTAGGACATTTGGTCATTGGAAATGTCCCTGTTACCATGCCTTCCTCAAACTCTATTCTATTGTGCTCATCTCCCAGGCTCTCCTGCTTTTGTGATTGTGTCTGCCAAGGCTTCTCACTAAGCTGAGCTGCTGTTAGCACGGGGCCTCTGAGACCCCAGAACCATGAGTTCAATAAAGCATTTGGCTGGGCTGGGAAGGTGGCTCAGTGGTAAGAGCGCTTGCCTTGCATGCCTGAGGCCCTGGGTTCGATTCCCAGCACCACATAAGCAAAAAGAAAAAAGCCGGAGGTGGCGCTGTGGCTCAAGTGGTAGAGCACTAGCCTTGAGCTGAAGAGCTGAGGGACAGTGCTCAGGCCCAGAGTTCAGGCCCCACTACCGGACCCCCAAAAAAATAAATAAATAAAGCCTTTGGCTTTATAATGTTATTGGTTGTGTTGTTATAATTGTAAAAATGAGCTAATATATGCTTCATATTGACTGTATATGTTATGGTTACTTGCTTACCTGATAAATACAAGCCCCTGTGGTAAGCCTTTTATTTATTCCCCGAAACAGACATATGAAATTAAGTACTAATGAAGTTTCACTATTGGGTGAGTCGAGGTTCATAGAACTTAATGAATAGTACTTTCAAGATCTAAGATTCAAAGTCAGACTTGTCCGATTTCAAAGTAATATTCCTTTCATTAGGGATTCTCATTAATTCAACTTATTTTTACTCTATGTCCTGCTCGGCTCATCCATGCCTGCTTAGGAGATAAGAACTTACTGGTAACTCTCTCTAAGTAATCAAACAAACTGGCAGTAAAGTCTATGTTTTACACGATTGGCTACTACACTACCAATAATGTTTACAGGCATTAGCTAATGTGAAATAGAATATAGGTAGACTTGGTAGTGTAACTAGACAACTTCTACACAGAGAAGAGTAGCACTAATCATAATATTGGTTTTCCAAATTACAAGGAAATCATTTGCCTCAAAATATTGGAAGAATAATAGTATTTGAAAACAGAATAAAACTAGGACTGAACCTGCAGTACTTGGAGATCTGTTGAGAATGTTGGGCTCATGGATATATGTCCCACAGCCCCTTGCTCTTGGCACTGGGAGGCCTCATTGGACCTGCTTCTACTTTACTCAGATCCCTTTTCTGATAATGCAAAAGGGATGACCTTTCCATTTCCCCTTTCATGGAAGCTCCCATTTGCCAGTCATAATTAGGGTCATTAAGCCATAAAGAGAATGAAAGCATCTGTGTTATAGAATTCCACACCAAGCCAGAGATGAATTATAGCTCTGCTTAACCTCAAGTAGTACTGACATTTAAAAACTCGAGCTCCTTGAGACACATGCATAAATCTGTAATGTTGGACTTTCAGAGGAAATGTTTTTGAGCAAAAGGTTCCTCCTGGAGCCAATAAAAGTGTTACGTTTGGGTGAGAAGAGTCATGATTCAATTTAAAGGCAGCCTTGTGCTTTCAGTGGACAGTTTGTCATATAGAGTTGATACTCCTTTTCAATACTGTTACTTGCCATTAGTATCATCAACCTGATCTTTTAAAACCCTTCCTTACTGTGCCATTTTTTTAAGAGAAGAAGAGAAACCCTACTGTCTTGTTATTTGTTTAAAATTTTTAGTCAGTAAAAATTCTCTACATGGTTACCTCTCCCTGAGATACTTTCTTCTCTCTTCTCATGTACCTCCTTTTTTATTTTATTTTAGTGTGAAAATACCGTACAGAGGGGTTGCAATTACATGGGCAAGATAACGAGTACATTTCTTATCAAGCATTGTTGCCTCCTCCTTTGTTTCCCATTCCCATCCCCCATCCCCCCAAAAGTTTTAAAGTTCATTTTTCAACATACTGTACAGAGGGGTTACAGTTACATGAGTAAGGTAATGAGTACATCATTTCCTATCAAGCATGTTACCTCCTCCTTTGTTTTTCCCCTACCCTCCCGTCCTTCCACCTCCACAACTACATTCCCCCCATCCTCCCTCCCATCTCCCTGCCTAAATTGTAAAGTTCGTTTTTCAACATAGTATCTTGTACATCTCATTGTTACAATGGGTCAACCTGTATCCCTACTTAAGCATTTTGTTTTTTCCCTTCCCCTCCTAAGCTAGAGGAGTATATATACAAGATGCAGGGCACTGACATCAAATACAGTTAAAACAGGGGTTATACCATGGGAGAGGAACATACAAAGAAACAAAAAAATCACATGGTATATTATAAATACGTTAGGAACAATAGCAAGCAAGAAAAAAAAAACACTGCCGTGGATTAGATATCACGGTAATTTTGTGCTTCACCAGCATATTCAAAATATTTTCCCTTTATAGGTATGCACTCCTTCTTAAAGGCAGCAGTAGAACCATGCCATCTTGTGTGTCTCTCAACACTAGGAAAGTTTGTGTAGAATGGAGCTGCTAGCTGCTCTGAGTCTATGGGAAACAGTGGCAGAAGAGCAAGAGAACTTTCGCTTCAGAAGGACTGTTCTACCATTCATTTATCATAACAGAAAAATTTAAAAAAATATTATTATGGGTGTGGTGTTGATGACTTGTTCTTAAAATACATAGTATTTTGTCTTTCTAATCTCTAACCTGGGAAGTAAGTGGAGAATATACCTTTTCTCATATTGTAGCCCTACACCATTTTCCATTTTTTTCCCCTAGCCATCATCATAGTTTTAAAAATAAAGGAGTGTTACTTATATAACAGTAATCCCTCTTTACATCACCTTGATAATGACACTTAAAAAATTAAAAAATAGAGAGGAGTGTATGACATCCAGTACAGATTGTAGGGATAATTTCTAGGAACCCTTTGAGTACGAATATTCACAGATACTCTTCTTTTACATAAAATGATAATATATTTGTGCATGTAGTATCCTCTGAACAAAATTTAAATCACCTATATTGCTTAATATCATGTAAATGCAATGTAAATTATTGCCATAGTCTATTGTTTAGAGAATCATGGTTAGAATAAAAGTCTTTAAATGCTCAGTTGAGCTAGTATAACTACACAAAGGAGACCAGAGGGAAACAGAGCTCAAGCAATGAGTGCTGGAAAAAACCTCTATGCAATGTCAGTAGCATCAAGACAGGTATGAGTGCACATCCCTTCATTCATATGGGTTTATTCTGGGTTTAGTGTAAAAATGGATGTGGTTGCAGATGTGGAAACTATGAATACGGAAGGCTGACTGTACTGTTTCTATACTAGTGTTTCTACATTCCAAACTTGTTGGAAATTTAAGTCCAATTAAAAAAAATCATCCATGGGGCATAGCTTGATTTTACAAAGAGGAGCAACTGGGTGTGTCAGTGATTAATGTAATGTACATGCATCTATGCTGGAGAAATATATTTTCATACTAAGAAAATTGTATAATTGGTGATATACTAATATAATTAAAGATGGATAATCATATACAGTAAAGCGGGCCACTTGTGGCTGGTTATGTTCTGATTTCTTTATCTTATTTTCAGTATCAGAATACATTTTGAGGTGAGCAATCAGTCTGTTCAGGAGTCACAGTACCGTTTTTTTTTTTTTTTTTGAGTGTAGGTGACAGAGGATTGTGCATGCTCACATTCTCTGTTGAAAAACATTACATTGTCAGCATCTATGAGAAAACTGTCAAAGCTACACGAATCCAGTTTTGTTCAAGGTTGAAAGACATCATGGCTCTATTTGCTTTGTGATGTAGTAAATATTTCCAAATTTGAATAGAGAAATTAAATGTCAAAGAAAACTTCATGAAAATAACTAGACAGAAATCATCTAATTTCCACCTTTTCAAGAAACAATCCTGCCTCTGGGTTGTTTTGCTTTCACTAGGTGAAAATGAAATCAATTCAGAATGAAAGTTCATGGGTTTTGTTACCCATTATTATAAGCGAGGCACACAATGGAGAAAAAGCATGGGAATTTTTGCTCAGTCTGTGCAGATGTGTATTTGCCTTGTCAGATCCTAACAGGTGTAGCAATTTCATTGAAGAGCATCCAATGACATGGGGCACTGACATCCACCAGCTTGTGCGTCTTACAAGAGCCCTCAAGATGAGACCTGAATTTTATGAAACTAATTGGGAATAATACTGGCTCATTAAATGCAGCCAACTATTCAAAGGCAGGAAATCTAAAGCCAAGCAAATGCCCATCATTTTAAATGATATATCTAAGGTCAATTCCACTCATTCTTTTTAAACACAGTGTTGTGCCAAAATTCTCACCACTTCATTAATAAAGATATTGCATCACCCTATTTTTAAGTCAGACTTTTAAATTTTGATTTATTTCAAGTATAGCCAGTGACCTCTCTGAAAAGACTTAAGAATTATCTTACAAATTTTCTCAGGGAATCTGGGACACTATCTAAATTATCTTTTGGATAAACTTCAATGGAAAGACCCGGAATCTTGAACAATGGCATGAAAAGATGCTTTCCTTTCACAAATCCTTCTATCTCCAAACATTTCTGCACATCCTCACTAAGTCTTACTCTTCCTAAATAGGACTTTATGTTACATAAATGCAGTTGTAACAATACTATGAGCTGACAATTTCTAAGGCCCAAATGTGAAATCTAAAAATGCTCTAAAACATGAATGTTTTTGAATGGCAGATTTGGGAGAATTTAGTTTGGGATTGGTTGACTAAAGATTCTCAACTGGAAAGGACTCCATAAGTATTTCCAAACCTCATAACTTCAGATAACAAATCCTTCTGGTCCTAAATATCTCAACTTGTAACATTGAGCTGTGACTATCTTCAGCTATTAGTTTATGTGTTTTTCCCCCTAATATTCATTTTTAAAATAATTGTAAATGTTTAAGAAAATTACACATAGTATCAAAATATTCTTGTATACTGAACTGTTTTTTTCCTAGAGTTTGTATGAAATTTCAATTTTTTGTATGAAATGTGTTTGTATGAAATGTCAATTCTTACTTTATTTGTATCGCCTATGTTTTTAAGTTCCTAGGTTTTTGCTATAGGATCTCATCCACTGTAGAATATTCACTGTGATTGTTTAGGATTCTTTATGATAGCTTCTGGGATTTTATTTGTTTGTTTTGTTTTGTTTGTCTGGAGCAAACATAAATTCTTGGTTGTCCTTGTATGTCTCTCTGTCTATGTTCATACATAGCTTTCTCTGCAAAGAGAAAATAAATCTGTTTTAGATATAGGTGTGAGGATTCTAGCTCCCTTAGAAAACCTTACCTGGGCAAAAGCCTTCACAGTTCAACGTGATGCTTGGCTATCTCTGTTGCTCCTCTCAGCAGAGACTCCCAAGTCTGCTTAACCGCACAGGTGTAATGGTGCCTTGTATCTATTGCCAGGCTCAACTGGACTGACTTGAGCTGCTATAGCTGGACTATGTGTACCCCATACGTCTTGGGACCCACAACCTTGAAATCTCTCTGATTCTTTGGGTGTTTCCCAACTTCCTGTACAGCTCCCTGCAGGCTTCCCCACCTCTAGATTCTTGTCTGCAGCCTCCCTTCCCACAGCTCAAACTTTTGTTGGCCTTCCTGGCTGCCTGGGTGCCCTTCCTTCCCCAGACTCTTACAAGTGATTTATACCAAGTTGTATGACAAAGCATCCTATGCACTGCCAAATGACAACTCCCTCTTGTTCCTGGACTCCCAGAGAAGCCTTCTCAAGCTTAGGACTCTCTGCCACTCCCCAGAGCTTAGGGGACACGGAAGGGATTCTTGTCCCAGTTCAGTGGTTCATAGACTGCCTTGATTTTGATAATTTTGGTAGATGTGAGGAGCAAAAGTGAAACGGGATCTTACTGTGCTATCCGGGCTAGTGTTAGCCATGCTAGCTAACGGTATCTCATTTTATATGTGAAGAGATGACGACATCACCCAGTTTAAATAGAACAAACTTTCCTGCCTTTGCATATTGAAAGATGATTGATCTCTAACATGAACTTGAAAAGCGTGCTTTCAGAAACTGAACTCAAATTCAATTATGTTTGTGAATAATTCACATAAATAAAGTCTAAATGGTGACATGATCATTCAAGTCAAGTGACTGAAAACAAATCACATGAAAGAAGGTGTCGATTTGTAGGGAGAACTCCAAACAAAGCACAACTGCTACCACAATGGATGCAGTTTACAAAGGGAACTACTTCAATTTCAAAAAAGGACTGATATTCTGAAAAATAATGAACAATAAAATTGTTCAATAAAAATGAACAATAAAATTCACAAGTTTCTGATATTTAACAGCTCTTGGATGTCAGAATTATTTCAGAAAGGATAAAGTAGCATAATTCCATAAGCCTCCTTGCTATTACAAAAGTTCTTCTACTGATCACAAACAAGACCATACTAAAGCTACCAGCACAACTATGTTTATGAAGCATTATTTACCATAGCTAAGATATGGAACCAACCCAGATGCCCCTCAGTAGATGAATGCATCAAGAAAATGTGGTATATATACACGATGGACTTCTGTTCTTCCATCAGAAAGAATGACATTGCCCCATTTGTTAAGAAATGGAAAGACTTGGAAAAAATTATATGAAGTGAAGTAAGCCAGGCCCAAAGAAACAGGTCCCATGGTTTCCCTTATTTGCAATAGCTAGTATATTTCTGACACAAGCAGAAATGGTCAAATAAGTTGATGTTAGGCAAAATGAACCCCAAGATAAGGACTCAAACGGTTTTTCTTTCTTGCTATTGTTTCTAACATATTTATAAGATATTTCTTTGTTGCTTTGTATGTCCCTCCCCCACGGTATAATCCCTGTTTTCACTGTATTGGATGTTGGTATAATTTATGGAGGGGAAGGATAAAAACAAATCGTTTAAATAGGGATACAGGTGGACCCATTGCAACAATGAGATGTACAAGAAAAACAAAACTTTACAACTTAGGCGTGGGGGGGAGGGAAGGGGGGGAGGGAGGTGCTGCGGGGAGGAGGGGAGGCAGGGGAAGAGATGGGAAGGGATGGGAAGGGGAAACAATGGAGGAGGCAACAATGCTTGATAAGAAATGTACTCATGACCTTGCTCTGAACCCCTCTGAACAGTATTTTAACAATAAACAACAAAAAAACAAACAAGCAAACAAAAAAATGCCAAAAAATTCTTCTACTCTCTTGTCTTCCCTGCATTCACTAACTATACAAAATTATGAGATTTCTCTATGTCGGCCTTTCATTTGCAATTACAAAATTGTGACACATCAAATTTAAATAACTTGTTCAAGTCAATGTAAGCTAGCAAACTGTAGGGTTAGTATTCAAATTATCATCAATGGACTTTGTTTTTACCATACAGGCTACCTTCGCCTGGAATTAGAGGCTGGGATAAATCTTGAGCATGTACACATTATAAGTACATGAAGTTGTACTATTTCCAGTGATCTTGGCTAACTTTATTTGGACAGATGCTTTCCTTTCATTATTATAAAATTTATAGCCTTTTACTACTGCCTATGCATTGTTATAAATCTGAATTGTAATATCTTTCATAAGTGTAAGATAGACTAACAATTCAGACATATTTCGGGAAGTTAAGTATGAAATAAGTATGAAATTAGGAAGAAAAGAAAAAGCAAGGGGCTATAAAGTACTGAATATGTGTATACATAAAAATAAATAGAAGGCATGAAGTAATCTATGCTGACAACATCCAATATCTTTTATGTAAAAATGTAATATAAGCCCTATCTTGTTTTTGTGAAATGTGTGATCATTCATTCATTCATTCAATTAATAAAAATAATTCCTTTTGATAAACTAGGCATTGGTGACTAAGTTTCCTTACTGCTCCTGGAAACTGAGAGATAAAATAAAAAAATTTTAAAGTGTTCAAGACTTTATCTCATTTTCCAGATTGTAACTACTTAGCATAGTTCCAGTCTTGACCAGAAGTAAATGCACTGAGTAGTAGATAAGAGGCCAACTATGTCAACAAATAGTACTGTGTTCTGCAAATCAACATCATTATTATCCTCAGTTAAATTAGTGAGAAATCTGAGTTCAAGGCAGAAGAGAAGGAAGAGGGAAGTTATTTTCTGAACCTCTCTCAAGACTAAATTTTGGCCTGAGCAATGTGACCAGCAGAGAAGATAAATGCAATCCTGTGGCTCACCTTTTAGATTTCTGTACTGGAACATTAGTTCAGTTCTACAAAATTGATCTGGGCAATGCCTGGAAGAAAAGGCCTCTAGGAAGTGCTAGTAATGAAAGGGCTTTGTCTCCCACCCACGCAGTGAGCTAGGCTGCTGACAAAGTAGAAACCATTGGGTTTCTCCTGATTGACACGTGTGGTTAATTGAGTGTCACATTGTGTTCATGTTAACTCTCTTCTGAAGCACACAACAAGAGATCGCCATGACAAGTGATACCTCAGAGTGAGCAGAAACAGAGTACTTCAATGATTTGGCAATGGCTGTAGGTAGAACCCACAACCCATCTACCTGACAGCCATGGAAAATGGCATACACATTGCAATCATTTTCTTCTTCTCTTCCATCTCCAAGGTGATTTAACCATGTGGACATTTAGATGGATTTGGTGACCACTAGGACAATGCCAATTTATCTACAGTAGGAATATAAGCCTTCAGACTCCTAGTCCAGCCCACCATGCCATGCGATTGTCTTTGCTTCACGAAAACATTGCTTTGTAGGAAGTAATGCACCAGGTACTTTCCAGATGCTTTTGAGTGGAGCTACACTTGAAATATCAATAACCTTTGTAAGGTTATTGATATGCATTATGTGTCCTGCTTTAGAGGTGGGAAAGAGAGAATGATGGAGACAAAGGTAGAAACAGAAGGGGAATCTTGATGAAATCAGATTAGCCAGATATTGTCCAGCAAGGAATTCCAGATTCTCCCACGTGTTGTGTCATATTAACTGCCTGTATATCTTGGTAACAGAGCATATCAGTTATAATTTTCTTCTTATGAGCATACTGCTACTAGTCTATTTTCTTTCAAATGGAAGGCTAAATTAGACACTGCTCTTATTGAATGTGGAACAAGAAGTGCAAAAGGAAAAGCCGTACTATGTATTTGGCTCAAGAATATATAAGTGATTGGAGCTGGGAAGGTGGCTCAGTGGTAGAGCACTTGCCTTGCATGCATGAGGCCCTGGTTTCAATTCCTCAGCACCACATAAGCAAAAGTAAAAAAGCTGGAAGTGGTGCTGTGGCTCAAGGGGTAGAGCACTAGCCTTGAACTGAAGAGCTGAGGGACAGCGTCCAGACCTAGAGTTCAGGCACCATGACTGACAAATTTTTTTTTAAAAAGATGTAAGTGATCAAAAGAGTATCACAAAGAATGCAAACTGGGTGAAGTTGTCACACCTGTTAATACCAGTGTAATGAGTGCTGTAAGAATTGGGAGGGTTGCAATTTGAGGCTAATCAAAGAAAAAGTTCACCAAAGCCCCTTCTTAACCAAAGAAACTATGCATGATGGTTCACACCTTTTATCCCAATTACATACTAAGCATAAATAGTAGGACTGTGGTCCAGTTCAGCTCAACCATAAATACAATACCCTATTTGTTAAATTATGCAAAAAGTGCTGAAAAGTATGGCTTGAAGGGTTGTGTGTCTATCTAACAGGCAGAAGGCTCTGGGTTCAAATCACAGTATCACCAAAAGAAAATAATAATTAAAAGAAGGAAAACAGTTTCGGTTTGTGTAGATCTTATCTCTTAATACTGGCATATTAAAAAGCCTAATTTATTTCAGTAATTCTTACTAATAGTTGGGGATGTAGCTCAGTGGTATAGAAATGACACTGCATATGCAAGGCCCTCGATTTGATCTCCAGTATTGCAAATAAATAAGTAGACAAGTAAATAAATGCAGATAGATTTTTTTATTCATTTAAAAATAATAAACCCTTAACATACTAGAGATGACATATTTTTAGGAAAAATTTCTGTAATATCTGTATAAGAAGAGCAAATTCTTTTAAACTTACCGAAAGAGTCTCATATTAGGGTTAAAGGAAGACAGCTAAAATTTCAGTTTGTTGCAATCACTCAGATGCTGTCTTTGTCATTTTCTGCTAGATTACCCAGATCATTTGTAAACAATACAAGTTTTTCTGACTTAGAGTTATGAGGTCTGGGAAGGTCTGGTGAGTGTCTTTGCACTATGTCATAAGACACCAGAAGGAAAACCCAGCATGTTCCACATTAAGAGAGGTTCCCCTGATGAAAACCAGTCTTTTCATTGGAAAATCAGTTGCTCACAACAAATCGGATCCCATGACATCAGCATAGTCCAACTTGTGATGACTTACAATTGAATTGCCTCTTTAAGATCTTCCATCTTAATAATGTAACAAGATTTAATAAATTTTCACAGGAGTGGAGATGTAAGTTGAGGCACACCAAATGTGAGTACAAAACAATTGTGAGAACCAAAGTAGAGAGTCAACCATGAAAACACCCTTAACCCGTTGCCTATGATATGTGTTGTAAGGCGATATCAGAAACATATTTTTTCTTTTTTTTATTGTGAAAATACTGTACAGAAGGTTACAATTACATGGGCAAGGCAATGAGTGCATTTCTTATCAAGCATTGTTGCCTCCTCCTTTGTTTCCCATCCCTTCCCATCTCCTCACTACCCCTCCCCAAAAGTTGTAGATATTTTTTATAGATGGAAAACAACCAGAAGGGAGTTACAGCAAATAGACATTTACAGGTACATTGGTTAAGAAGGATGCATTTTATTTCTTCATTAGTGTTTGCTTATAGCATAAAAACTGTGATAAGTGGAACAGTGCTTTTCCTAAGCTTATTGATGCTATTCATAGTGCCAGGAAACCAGCTGTGCTAGGTCAGACTGACCTAGGTGACTGTGACGTCAACCTTCATGCTTCACTTCAGGCTAAAGAATTTTTTTTTAATTTTATTTAATTTTTTTTGTGAACATACTGTACAGAGGGGTTACAATTACATGGGCAGGATAATGCGTACATTTCTTATCAAGCATTGCAGCCTCCTCCTTTGTTTACCCTTCACATCCCTTCCCAGCCTCCCGCTACCACCCCCCCCACCAACGTTGTACAGCTCGTTTTTGACATGACAACTTGTACTTCTCATTGTTGCAACAGGTCCACCTGTATCCTTAAACGACTTGTTTTTCCCCATCTCCTCCACAAGTTATACTGACATCAAATATAGTGAAAGCAGGGGTTATACTGTGGGGGAGGGACATACAAAGCAACAAAGAGATAATCTTATAAATGCATTAGAAACAAATGCATGAAAGATAAAAGCATTAAAATACATATCTAAGGGTTCATTTTCCTAACATCGCATTATCTGAGCTTTTCCGCTTGACTCATACATATACTAGATATTGCAAATAAGGGAAACCATGGGATCTATGTTTCTTTGGGCCTGGCTTACTTCACTTAATACAATTTTTTCCAAGTTCAGGCTAAAGAATTTTGTGAGTCAATTCTTAAGAACATTTAAAATCCTTTGTCATTGGGGACATTTAGACCATAACAATTTTATATGGTGTGTTGCCTCTGAAATACTCCACAACACACTCTTAAGAGATGAAAACGGCAAAGGAAGATATTACTATTATACTATTATAATATTATTACTATTACAGAGTTAAAAATTCATGTGCTCATGAAAGGACCTCAGGACTCCCAGGGGTTCCCTCAAAGGACTCTCTAAGAAACCATGACAAATGCTTTTGGAACCGCACTGAAAGCTTCAGGGGTCACTAATATCCAATGAAGAAAGGTGGACAATCAATATGACAAGGGGGACTCAAGGACTGCCTGATGCAGTGGCGCTGCACATTTCCCCTCTCCATGAACTAAGGGATCTTGACTCTAAATATTACTAGAACTTGTCATTCCCTGCTCCTGTGCCTTTCCTGTCAGTGCCCTCTTGCTGGCTACCAGACTACATCTGTAACATCTTACTTCTCTAGCAAGGCCTAAGATCCTACACAAAATGTCCTTGTCCTTTTCTCTTGGAAATACATGAAAGGTAAATTTGTTCACAAGGTCAAGTCTAAAGAAGGATTTCAAAAAATCTGGAATTCTTCAGATTATAGCTGTCAGTCCTGGCTTTCTAATAGTATCTAAATCGAGTTCAAATTAAATATGATGTAATTTCCAATACCTTGAGTAACAGAATCATATGGCCTCTTACAGTGAAGTAGGCCTTAGAAAGGAAGGAGAAAATCAACACTCCCACCCAAGAACATGGAAGCTAACCCTATCGAATTGACTATCAATAATTAAGGCCTTTGATGACTCAAATCATTTAGATAATAAGATTGCTTTGAAGTAAATAAATATCAAATTAGGATTTGTGGCAGTCACAGGTGTTTGGCAGGGCTGGCCGATAATCACAGAGAAAATGAGTGCGTTTTATTCAGCATAATTAGAAAAAAGAAATGAAGTCTATATGCAAATTGTATACCACTTTAGTCAAAGATAACCGGTCAGACTGCTTTTGGTAATTTAAACTTTCATTGAGATGAGAATTTGCAAAATGTCTATTTTCAAATGCAATTTGTGTGCAGCTGCTTACATTCTCTCAGTCATCTGAGAGACACATTTAAATGTCCTGATAACTCTCCAGTCTTGCGTTGGTGCTGACAGAAGATCAGCATTTTCTAAACTTGGCTTCCCTCACTGTTGACTATATAGGGAATTACTTCCAAGAGGTAGTATGTGATGTTTATGCCATGCAATACTGACCTAGAAGAATACAACAGATGGAGGGAGGGGGGAAGATAGTAAAGATTAAGAAGAAAAAAATTCCTGAATGTATGTAAAGTGTGTTCAGAGAACAAACTGGAAAAAATGTCAATGATTCTGTCTTATTATGTTTTTTTTTTTTACCTCCAGATAGTTATATGTCTCAGAATTTTTCTTCATCTGTCATGTATCAACGTTAAAAATCTTCTTCTTTGTTAAACTATATTTAAGATTGAAAATGTTGAGCTTATTCACATCAGTATTGCTTAAGTAGCCCGGATCATTACTTGACTTTGTGTCACATCTTGGCTGATATTTATGAAGCAAAATTGAATCATTGATTTGGAAAATAGACAATTGTACAGAATATTTGGAAAGTAACTATGATATATATGCTCCTATATAACTATGTATATTACTATCTGTATAATTATATATATATATATATAACGTATTGTATCATTATATAGTTTCTAGTTGGTGTAATGTTCTGGCACTGAATTTCGACTGCACACATCTATTTCTCTTCTGATATTTGTAGTCAGCCACAAACAATCCTTCAGCTACTTGATTGAACAGACCTATTGTAAATCAGAACACAAGCATCTTATTGCCTTTTACAAATGTTAAGTAAATGCTGACAATTGAACATGTGAACTAATCATACTTACCTCTAAAAGGGCATGTTTCATATCAATATTTTACACCTGTGATGTGAGTTAACAATCCTCAGAATGGAAGGGATATTATTATAATTTATAGCGGTTGCTAAAAATACAGCTATCCAGGCTTTGTACTAGGCGAGCAAAATCAGGGTCTATGAAAAACAATTAGACCTCAGAGGGATCATGAAGAGTGTTCAAAAATCACTGGTTATATTACCTGAACAGTGGGGAGTTTTATGTTTCATTGTTATTATGAGCTATCCTTCAAGATACAAATGAAAACAATGGGCCCATAAATGAATGCTAAACGGGGTATGTATATAGAGGGATAAATGTACCAGAGAAAATGGCCTGAGTTGGGCACTGCTAAATCTTTATATGAAGTGGTCATCCACAACTTTCTTTTCTGCCTCTCTTCTCTATCTCACACTAAGCTTCATATATAGCTAGGTGAAGAATAAATGAGCCTGTGTTACCTAATCATATAGCTCACACGGAACACGTAGACCTTTTTGATTATGTGGTCCTAGAAGTGTTCATGGCAGGATCATGCCAAACCAGTTTTTTTTTCTTTTCCAATTGTCTAAATTTGCTCCTTCCTTTATAGGAAGATGCCTTCTCTCAGGAACTTGCTATGGCCGGATACTCTTAATTTCTTGTATTCTTCTTCTCCTTATTGGTTTGCCTTCCTAAGTCTTACCAGCCTTAGATAATAAGTGAATGTACTTCAAAGCATGGGACTTTGGGCATGTTGTCAGTTGAGGAAGGGATATGTCTGTTGGTGGTGGTATATGTACTATCTACTACTGCAAAACAAATGACTCCCAGCTATTACAGTTTCAAACAATAAACATTTATTAGTTCACAGATCATTTGAGTCCACAATTTGATTACACTCTGCTTAGTACTCTGGCTCAAGTGTCTAACGAAGTTTCAGGATGTCACCTGTGGATGCCATGATCTTAAGGCTTTGTAGGGAGAGAGATGTACTTCTAAGCTTACTCACAGAATGGTTAGACAAAGGTCCTTAGTTTTTCCTGAATGTAGGACATGGACTTTCTCTTCCTTGCAAAATAGAATTGCCTGTAGGGAAGCTCAAGGTATATATTTCCTCAAAGCTATTGAGTCCTAGAGTGAGAGAAAGGATTATGGCTAAGAGAGTAAGATTTTTACAAATCTATTCTTGGAAATGTCATACTATCACTTTTGCCATACTGTATTGGTTAGAAGTAAGTCAGTCAATTCAGTGCATTCTTCAAGGGAGGACTTATACAAATGGATGAACCAGTAGTCAAGTTGCTTCGAAAACCCTTCAGGCTGTGCATGCATTACCAAAGGTACCGCAGTACCTCTTTCTTCTTGTCTCTCATTTACTATTTGCCTATTTAATCAGTTCCCAAAGGGTTAATAAGAGGTTTCCTAAAATTCAGAAACTTAAACCATAGTATTTGAGGCTAAATAAATAATATATTTTGGCCATGTATATTTTAAAATTTTCTCACTGTTATCCTATATATCATGAAATTCAAGAACCTTAGCATAGTTGAATACATCTGCATCATAGTAGACCCTCTTGGCTTCCCCAGTTTCAAAGTACATATTTTCTTCCCTAAAGCTTTACAGTATGTCAGCATCAGACTGTTTGTATGTTCCGAGGAAAACAGGCATGCATTTCGACTGTTGCACATACCTAGAGTAATCCCATACACATTCAAATCACCTGCAGATCACTTTGTCAATTTTTTTAAGTTAGCCACTGCACCTTCTATGGAGTCTCTCTGAACTTTGCACTAGCCTATTTTATCATCATCCTCAACTCTGCAGTAGCTCATAGCTGTTCCATTGTTGTGTCTCATTCAAGGTCATGAAATTTATATGGCAATGAAAATTGATGCCTTCACTTTGCATTTTTTTATTGTGAAAATACCGTACAGAGGGGTTACAATTACATGGGCAAGGTAATGAGTACATTTCTTACCAAGCATTGTTGCCTCCTCCTTTGTTTCCCCTTCCCATCCCTTCTCATCCCTCCCCGTACTGTGCAAAGTACGTCTTTGTACATCTTGTACATGATGTCTTGTACATCTCATTGTTGCAATGGGTCCATCTTCCCCTCAGTTTGCATTTTTAGTATGGAAAGATAACCCTGGACTAGAGAGTAGTTCAGTGAGTGCTTGTGGAGTTTAGTACAGGTGGAAAAGCAGGAAAGAATAAAAGCGTAGACGAAAAGTGATTTCTAGTGACCAAAATCACAACATTTTCACACTTGTTAATTACAGCAAGAAAAAATGAATAAGATCAAATAATCCAGTGAAATTTCCATATAGATGAGTAAATTCTTTCTGTCTAGACATAAAATTTTGAAAGTATATAAATAAGCAACGAAGATGAGTAGATTCTTTACTGGTATGAGTTAAAATCATATTGCATAAAAAAATTCAGTGTTTCAAAAACTATAGACTCCTATAGTTACTGTTCCAAAACAATACTGCCTACAGGAATTTTGTTGACATAGTATATTTTAGGATAAGCATACTCAGTTTTGAATATAGTCACAGTTTTGTTTTTTCTGGAGGAGAGATTTTCTTCTAGTCAGGGTCCTGTGGTTTCTTCTTACTGTCTTCCTTTCATTACTTCTCCTTATGGTAAACAAAGCACACATCACTCAAACTAAATGGCAAGCTAAGTAAATGGGCCATTTAACTCACCAGTTGTTTCTGGAAGTTACCAATTTCTTTCTATCAGTAAAGCATGTTGCTTCTGATGGAGATGTCATTATTAACAGTAATGCCACATATTTTCTTTCATATGCAAAATCTAGACCTTAAAAAATGACTTAAGTGTCAACTGAAGCTGTAGGGAAATAGGAATCTTGGGAGTGAGAAGCAGAAAAGGAAGGCTGAGTAAGTATGTAAGTTAAAGTAGTTTCTAGTCATATATCAAAATACAAAAATCCACTAAAATTGTCTTATAAAGGAGGGAGAAAAGTTATGAAAATAGCAGGGTAAATTTGACTAAATTACATCATGTATATGGCTGGAAATAGCATAATGAAAATCACTTGTAGAACTAAAAAGAAACAAATGTAAATGATATATCTTAATTAGTTGATCAGTTAGAGCCCTTTAGCTTTAGCAAAAATCATGTTATTATGAAAAATCCCACAATTATAATCTTTATATATATATATATATATATATATATAGAGAGAGAGAGAGAGAGAGAGAGAGAGAGAGAGTTACAATCAGAATGAGATATAAGGGATTCCAAAACAGCACTTTCTTTTCTTTTTTTTTTTTTGGTACTGGGGATCGAACCCAGGACGTTGCACTTGCTAGGCAAGCGCTTTGCCACTGAGCTACATCCCAGCCCGCCAAAACAGCACTTTCTTTTCCTCATATTTTTGTGTCTTTTTAAACCTGGAAATTGTCCATATTCACCATTCATAATACAAAGAAAGAAAAGAAAGAAATGCTAGTTTAGAAGAGTTTATTTGAGCAAAGAATAAACAATGAATTGGGTAGCTCTCAGAACCAGAAAATTTTTAGAGCAGTATTAATACAAAGCAAAAGGAAAACGGGGTACACAAACAACCGGACCACAGGGTAACATTGTCTCATTGGACAATGTGTGATGGGATGAGGAATTTTCCTTATATGGACAAGGCCAGATTAGTAGGCAGTCTGTGATTGGCTGAAGCTCAGCTATCATGATTGGCTGGAATGCACTCAGTTATATGCTACAAGAAGCATTTTTCCTTTATTCTTTGTTTATTTAATCAGTTGGATACAGTTTGTTGTTGATGTAGGAGGCTTTAGGCTGACTTCATAGCATCAAAATGAGTCTTATACATTCACATTCACATTCCTTATTATCTGTTTGACCTTTGTCCTTTTACCTTTCTATTTTTTTAAAAAATGTCAGCACTGCCCATAAAACAAAGGCATTTCTAGGTCATCATTTTTACTTCCTTGGAAGTCTGTCTTGGAGATATTGGTCAGGTTGTCGAATATTTGGAGGTACCTCAAGTAGCAGGTGCACTAGTTGATTTGCTTTAGGATGGTTCTATTCACAAGCAGTGCTGGAAGCGATGACCTAAGGGAAAGATTCTTCCATAGAATCTCTTCAAAGTTGTATGTACTGTCCTGGAGAATCACCATTAATTCCTTTAATCTTACTTTGCTGAAGTTTTATTTCTCCAACCATTTCCTTGAGCTAAAGCTGCTGACCCTGACATTCTTCCTAGAATTCATTTTTTCTGATGAGCACTGAAGCATATTGCCTTCATACTTACTTTTGGTTCTAATTTTCAACTTGATTATGCCAAACCAAGAGTTTTCCCTGGTTAATTTTTCAACACAAATGTTTCCTACTTAGTGAACTTTCTTAATTTATACTTGCAACTTGACTTGTACATTTTCCTTAATAGATGTAAATTGAAAAGGATGAACAAAGAACTATTTAAAATAAAAGAAAGAAAAAGTAATTCAATATCACTGAAAATTTTCCATTAAGCCTTACTTGCAAATCACTTCTTTTTTCAGACCTCCTGTTTGAAATTCAAGGTGTTTTCATCTTTATTGGACAAGCTAAATGTGCGTGATGGTTGATCCCCTTTGGATTGTTGAGTTTTTGTGTAATCCTAAACTCTCCGAAACTAGACTACCAATAATTTTTCATCATACAATGAAAACTTTACCATCACAAAAAGAAGCACCCGTACTTCCAAAATTTAAGACTGCATTCTGTTGCGGTCCCCTTTCCTTTACAATGATTTCATGAATTTACAGACATATATAAAAATACCTGTTTATTTACATATATTTACCTTACTAATTTTGTCTATAAAAATTATAGGCATAGAGTACTAATTGTGTATAGCTTTTTTAAGTTTATGTAGAGCCCTAAATGCCTCTAATTCTAAAACAGTAACATCAGTTTCACAATATTGTAGCTTCAAAATTTCTGGATGTTAACAAACCTATTTGAAGTCTACAAAGATTGTTATTTGTTGACCATATGCTTGGCAGAAAACACTGAGTTAATATTGGCTGAAAGTGTATTATAAACTTAACTTGGGAATTTTGAACATACCAGTTCATTTTACAACAATTTTTGGTTTCAGAAGATTGTTTCAATGAAGACATTTTTGAGGGAAAAAATATACACACACACACATTAAGGAAATTAATTCACTTTAATCGAAACATTTTATTTTGTGGATAAGGGATCGTTATCATCTATTCAGCTCTAGATATTTCTCCCATATCTGAATATTCATTATCAATCACAACTTTGGAGAAAGTGTAAGTGAAAATCATGTAATTATGATACATAAATCGTAATGACTGATGAAATCTATGCCCAAATTTTGTTTTATATTACTTGAGAATGAATCCAAGTCTTTTCATGTGCTAGGCAAGTTCTCTAACTCTAAGCTATATCATGAACCAGCCCTCTGCCCCAAACCCTCTTTTATAATGTTAATTTAATTACTTTCAGGAATCAATAGGAGCACAGTCCATTATGATAAATGCATAGTACATCCATATTATATAGATAGATAGCAATATAAACAAAGCTCTATTGGTCTATGAATATAAATATATGAGTGCATATTTCTGTATACATACATATATGTATATACATTAAGAGATAAGAAAGGAAATAGAGGTAGAGAAAGGGAATGAAAGAAGCAGAGAGATTGAACAAGGAATACAGAGAAAAAGAGAGAAAGAAGAGCAGAGATAAATTTAAAGGATGAGCACAATATTTAGCTGCACTAAATCCAAAAAGTATAGTGGTAATTGATAAGAATTATCATAAATGCACTGAATTATAAAAGCAAACTGAGTTGATTTTCTGTTTTCCTCTGGCTAAGCCTAGTGAATTTCTGTTATAATTTTGAAACAACAGAACCTGCAAAGATGCTGACACTGTGACATAAAACTACACGATCAATTAACATAATTTTTCCGAGTCCTTGCATTTCCTTACGAATGGGTTAAAATGCTTTTTATGGAAACATAGAATTCCATTGTGTATATATACCACATTTTCTTGATCCATTTATCCACTGAGGGACAACATGGTTGTTTCCATGTATTGGCTACGGTAAATAATGTAACGGACATGATTGTGCTGTTGGCTTTAATGCAGCCTGGTCTATGATCATTTGGGTAAATGCCCAGGAGTGGGATTGCTGGATCATAGGGAAACACTGTGTTTGGTCTTTGAGAACCTCCATACTGCTTTCCAGAGTGGTTGAACAAGTTTACATTCCTACCAACACTGTAGTAGAGTTCCCTTTGAGTCACATCTCCACCAGCATTTGTAATGACTAGTTTTCTTGATAATGGCCATTCTTACTGGGGTGAGTTGGAATCTCAGTGATTCTTTGATTTGAATTTCTTTTATGGCCAGAAATGTTGAATATTTCTTCATGTGTCTATTGGCCACTCTTATTTCTTCTTCATTATCTTAATGTTTGGCATAGAATGATCATGATCCAACCAACAGCAGATCAAAACTGCTTTAAAATGTCTCCATTGAAAAGATACAGACTTATTTTTCTTGTTGTTGTCCATTTAGTATACGAACCATTTACAAAGAATTTTACTTAGTATAAGATATCATAAGAGCAGAGTGCCAGTGGCTCACGCCTCTAATCCTAGCTACTAAGGAGACTGAGATCTGAGGATCAAGGTTCAAAGCCAACCTGGGCAGGAAACTCCTTGAGACTCATCTCTAATAAACCACTAGAAAACCGGAAGTGGCACTGTGGCTCAAGTGGTAGAGTGCTTGCCTTAAGCTGAAGAGCCCAGGGACAGTGCCCAGGCCCAGAGTTCAAGCTCCATGACTGACAAAAAAAAAAAAAAAAAAAAAAGATACAATAAGAAATCTAGATATGATTTGAGGTGTAAGGAAGGCTGTGTTAAAGAAATGTGATGATGAACACCCTTGGATTTTGGTGTCTGGAGGTTTCTAAGAACCAATCCTATCAGTATATACTGAAGGATTATAATACTTTAATTATAATGGTATCTGGCCAAAAGCAGGCACATATAATTTTTAGCAATTCTCATCACTATTATTACCACTACTATGCTCATTGACTGATAATGTATGAGAGTTGAGCATAGTCTGTAATATATAATTTTAAGGATTAATTCTTAAGAATAAGCACTGAGTAAAGTATTTTGAGTATTATTTAGTAAGAACATTAAATCATATTTTCTCATCAGTTCCCTGCTGCCATGCTAATTGAGGTCACTTATTATAGAATACAATCTTAGTTTCCTTTCTAAAATTCTGGAATTTTCTTCTAACATCTACTCCCACCTCAATTCAACATAGTTATGTTGCCAGAAGAATTGGTTCTAAAGCCTGGCTTGCTAAAATCATTATCTTACTCCTTGTGGCTGTGACAACTAAGTAAGATTCTTTATTTTGTCTCAGAAATCTTCTGTAATGAAGAGCCAACAAGCTTCCTACTGTTACCTCTTCAACTTTTATATGTGTTGTATGTTCTAATAATCTAGTTCTATTTTCCCAAACATTGCTTACCAAGTTCTCCTCTGTGCTTATGCTATTGTTCTCATTATTTGAGGTATCTTCTTTTCTCTCTGTACAAAAACTTTTCAGAATTTTCTTAGTATTAACTCACCTCTGCAGTTGTTCTAGTCATTTTTTATTTAATAAATACTTTCTTCAGATTTTTGAATCACTTTATCATAATTGTTACTATGATAGATGAGATAAAGATTGTTACCCAAATCTTCTTGATTACATTTTCCACACTTGAGTAACATGAAAATTTGTCTCACATGCCCAGAAAATAATATAACTAGGAAAATAGTATAACTAGGAAATGAAATGCTTTCTTAAGCCCAGCTCCTACACCTAGGTCTGATATAACCTTTTTATATCTATTCATCCAAACATCCTCATGAAAAAGAATTGCCAAACTGCTTCCTTCACTTAGGTTCTGCCAGATGGAGGAGGTGGGAAAATTGGACCTGACAAATTCTCCGAAAACTCAAATATACAGATACATCAATTGAGGATCTTGATAAATCAAAAACTCAACCAGTAAAACATGTTTTGATGCCCAGAATTTTCCATTTCTTGTAAATGCCTGAGTAAAGGTAATGTGGGTTGTTTGTTTACCACACTCTAAACCATACATACATCAATTCACAGAAAGAAGGTGGGCATTTTACATATGTGTACTCTATAGTGTTTTAGAGAATGAATGAGGAAATGAAGACTACAATGTATCTTGGTTTGCAAAAAGTTTTCAGACGCAACTATGTAGAAAATTACTCCTTCCATAAAAAGTGTAGTGAAAAGGATAGACAGAGATCCCATATTGTTTCTGTCTCCTTTGTAATAATAAAGCATATAGAGAAGAATGATGAACCAAAAATATTTTTCCTTACCAACATAATTCATCTTTCCTGTGTTTATTATATTATATTATGCTTAAATAGTTATTTGTACATTCAGCAATATTACACTATTTATATTAGTTTTATAAATCTTAGAATTGGGTATTTCTTTCCTTTTTCTGTTTCCTTTTCCTTTTTAAAATTAGCATATATTAATTTTACAAAGAGGACTTCATGGTGTCATTTCTATTCATACATAGAAGATATCCTAAACTCATATACTTAATACTCTCCTTTATCTTCTCCCTTCTTAAAATGATTACAGCAGGTTTTATTGTTATATTTTTATTCATGCAATTAAGATACTTTGACCAAATGAATCTTTATTCACCTTCTGTGTTAGTCCTCCACTCTCACTGGTTCCTACCCCTTAACAGAGGGGTTCAATATGTTTTAATTGTACTAAGGGATGCCATCATGGTATTTCACATATGTATATACTACATTTTGATCAGAATAAACCACTGTTTTTTCCTTATCTTTTGACATGCTTTTAAAGATCAAGAAATTGTATGACATCTTTATACATAATTGCAATATGTTTGGAACTTTTCATCATGCTGAATGAGATAGCCAAACTGAAAAAGCCAAATATCATGTTTTTGCTCATATGTAAAAAATATGATATTCATATATATAATGTTTCAGAGGCATGCATCCAATTGGAAAACAAGACTTTCGTAAAATGAACCAGTGAAAAACAGGGTTGGATGCATTCATCAGTGGTATAGTGCAGCCTAGCCTAGCAAGACACTGAAATTAAATCATTCACATGACCAAAATAACTATTATATTTTACATACATATATTGTTTTTTAACTTAGCTATATTATAGAAAGTTGTATTTAAAATAGAATATAACGGCTCTCAGCTAATTGAATAAATTCCATGAAGATACCAGGCAGTAAATGTGGTACATTCATAGGAACCCAACTGTTTCTGTCCATCGCTTTCCCTCACTTCATGCTAACCCACTTCACTTCCTCACACTTCATAACTCTACTGTTTTGTCTTCTCACCTATCAATATCATACATATTATTTTATTTTATTTGTTGTCCATTTAATGCATTGAAACCTACCTGTGAAATATCTCCTTAGCAGTTGTCTTGGTTACATATTAAGCCAATACAAAATCCTCTCAACTCACATCTATGCCCCATTTTCTTCTCTTTCCTGGTCTTTTCCATTCTTTCCTCTCTTCTTTCCTGAGCAGTTATCTATCTTTGGTGTATCTCCAGGAAAAATCTAAGCACCGGGTTATCCACTTAGAAGAAAAACAGATGAATGAAAATACTGGAAAACCTCAATGTGAATAATGACTTAATGTGGAGCTACTGTTTAGTGAATTTAAACTTAAAATTTTCTTTTCCCAACTGAAAAAGTGTTCTGAAAGCCAGATATGTCCTTTTCTGGTTGGTAGGAGAGATTTCCTAAAAAAAAAAAAAAAAAAAAAAAACCACCATTCCCAAACATTTCTGGAGATAGAAACTATGTGAAATTTAGTGCTATAATGAGGAAATTTCCTTAGAAATGTCTTAATGAATACTTGTTTGCTTTGTTTCCACTTATAGGGAGTTGAACTAAAAACATAACTGAAGTCATAAACTAAACACATGACCAGACAGTCAAGGAGGGGAAAATGATTTTTCCTATGATTTTTAGTGCCATAGTTTGAATATCATATTTTTTGTATTGAATAGAGTTTTGCAGATGACAAAAGACAGGATACTTTATCAGTGTCTCTTTTTTAATTATCACTGTTTTTTTCACTCTATTTAAATATTGTAATTAGTTCTCCTTGCTGTTGTTTCTTGGTTTCCTTCAAATGTAATTTTCTTTACAAAACAAGAAAAGCATTGATTGGATTGCAATGCTTGAATAAGTTACAATGTTTCAATTTTCCTCTTGAGATAATCTGATGTCTCTGAACCTATACAAAGAAGTCTTGATATTTCCATTTCCTAGAATTTGGGGGCTAAATTATTGTGCTTCTTGGCTCTCTGTCATTCATTTCAGATAGTTAAAAAAATGGTTAGGAAGATGATAGGACTAAAATAAGAATGCTTATATAAAATGTTACCTATGTCTATAATATTATAACCTATTTTGATAGTTTAATTCAATTAAATAATTTCTCTGCGAATTTTCCATGCAAAGAACAAGCACAATATTTGGAATGTGAAAGTAACCTCAGGATATTAGAAAGGAAAAAAATTAAAAGTAAGAACTCTCTTCAAGAAAAGGAAAGTATTTTAGGTCACTAGTCTATAAATCTTACTAAATTCAGATCTGGGTATAGGCTGTGGTATTTACAAGTTCCAGGTTGAGTAGTAGTAGTAGCATTTAAACCCCATTGACCTCAATTTCTCTATCGGTAGGTGAGATGACTTGCACTGAAGTGACTCTATGATTATTTTCTGACATTTAAAAAATGTTTAAGGTAAGAATCATGTAAACAACAAACTGCAGAAGACCAGATCAAATATAACACAAGCCATCACAGGTGGCACAGCCAATGCTGTGAGTGATCCACAAAAGGGGAAAAGATAACAGGTATAATGGTGGGAAAGATGAGAAAGGGGATGGCATAGCTATTGCTATTGAGGGTAGACTGAAGGTAGAGAGACGCAGAGCGGAAATAATGGACCGACAAGATTCCACCAGAGGTATAATTTTATTAAGTATAAGGTCATATTAATGTATACATTGCTAAAGGAAAATGCTCTAAATCTGCAATTCCATACTTTCTCGCTTTGAACTTAGTTTTAAAATTGTATTTATTAGTCAGATGCCATGGTCTCATGTCCGTTATCATAACTACTCAGGAGGCTCAGATCATAGGATCACAGTCCAGGTCAGCCCAGGCAAGAGAGTCTGTGAGACTCTTATTTCCAATTAACCACAAAAATCTGGAAGTGGAGCTCAAATGGTAGAATGTTAGCCTTGAGGAAAAAAGCTCAGGGGCAGCACCCAGGCCCTAAGCTCATGTCATAGGACACACCGGCACACACTACACACACACACACACACACACACACACACACACACACACACACACACACACACACAAAGAGAGAATTATATTTTTTAAGAAATTATTTTATACTCAATTGAAAAATTGATCAAGCTTACCCAAGCTCAATGACTAAAGTGAGCCTTATATGCCACATTTTCAAGAAAAGTGATAAAAATTCTCAACTATAAAAACAGCTCAATAGCTATGTATATATGATCATGAACTCCAAGACTTGGGCACAAGAGGTTTTCCTTTGTTGTTGTTTTTAATGTACTATGCGATTTCTTGTTTCTTATATACCTTCCCCCTATGGTTTATTCCCTGTTGTCACTGTCTTTGATTTTGGTACCCTTGGTACTGTATATACATTTATCTGAACTGGGGAAGGGAAGGGGAACAATAAAATGGTGAGACAAAGAAGGACAAACGGAAACAATGCAACAACGCTACTCATTAGACAATACGTTGGAAATGATCTTTACAACTGGGGAGGGGTTAGGGGAAGGAAAATGGGATAAAAATGAGGGGCAGATAACAAGTTCAACAAGAAATGTACTCACTACCTTACTTTATGTAACTGTAATACCTCTGTATATCACCTTGACAATAATTTTTTTAATGATAAAAATGTTCTTGATTGTAGCACAATCATTTTCCCAAAGATGTTGACAGGCAGCAATGTAAGTATATAACTTTAAAAATCAGGAGATTAGTATGCATTTATAAGTGAACCGCTCACAATATTCAGTAGCCATCGTGGGAAATTGTTTCCACAACATGAATCCTAATGGATTCATGGACAATGCTTTAAGCAAACTCAGAAATCCCAAAGCAGAGAAAGCTGAACACAGGATGTTTAGAAAGTGTGGCATGTAGACATGTGATAGAATCAAAAGAATTCTGTTAAAACTTATATGTATTAAAATCCAAAGCTTTGTAATGACTTTCTCTAACTCATATCCTGTACCTTGATTAACTAGAACTTTCCAAGTAAGAACCTGCTTTCTCCATCTCTTATGAACATAATCACACCTCCAGTTTGTAGCTGAGTATCAAACAACCCAGATTTATGCAAAAAGAGTATTTTAATTGCATATTATATACTTCATCTTATTATTCAGAAAAAATGAGTTTACTTTTTTTTTTTAAGATTCTCTAGTTCATAGAACACAGAACAAAAAAGAAGTTCATTTATGATTGTGTTCTCATGGAAACAGAACTGAATCATTTCACATTTCATTCAAATCTTCCAGTATAAAATTTCTTCTATAAAGCAGCCAAGTGCCTGCAAACAACCTAAAAGTGAGCAAGTCTAGAAGTGTGTGACACCTGCAGTTCTGAGAAATATTTAAAAACCTATTATTTCCCACTGTCTACCAATCCAGGACTCTCTCCAGTAGTGACTGGGGAGTGGATTTTATTACTACACCCAAGGTCACAGGTGGTTTTGAACTGAAGCATAATTAAATTGTGTGGCATGAATTAAAATGGCTTAGCAAATAAAGTCTCCTTATTTGGGCTGAATGGAACCGGTAGAATGCAGGGCCATGTTTAGACTACGACCAGGCAGCACTGAGGCCCAGGGAGATTAATCTGGAGTGTAATCACTTGATCATCTCTGACTATGAATACTTCCTTGAAATTATTCCTCAGTCACCCTGGGATAGGAAAAGCAATCATTCATAATTAGCAGGTCACTGTTTTATAGGGATATTTATTCAGAGCACGGAGAGCTTGGCATTAGAGAAAACCTTTCTTGTTTAGGGAAAAAAAATGGTATGTGTGCTTAGGATGAACACGCCAATCAGAAACTATTAAAGGTAAAGGGAAGTTATTAAGAATGAAGAGGTTTTCCTAATTGTGTATTTCCACATACACATTTTCAACTACCACAGCAGAGAAATAGGTTAGCAGAGTGTGATCCAAGCTTTTCTCACTTTGTAAGAAATCAATTCTTTTCACCTAGATGGTGAAGAGAGACGCAAATAAGTCCTTATCAAAATTCTTTCATGACCCAGTCCTCAAAGAAGCAATAGAAATTTTGCCTCTGTATAAAAATAGAGAGCTTCATAACCTAAATATTAAAATTCTGTAAATATATCTCTATAGTTCAGTCCTGATTGTCTGATGATCATTTAATAATTTCTACATTACCTCATCTACGTGTTTGCTAAGTCAAAAATTAAAATCTCCAGCATTAACACCTGAAGTAGACATATTTTTGACAATGTCCTCTGAAGCTATTCTAAAGTACTGCCTTATAACCAATATTTACAAATGTATTATATATTTGTGTGAGGTACTTATGAAGTGCATCTGTTTGTTTAAGCATGCTTAATGGACAATGGTCAAATGAATTCATGAGCAAAGGGAGAAAACAACAACAAAAGCACCACTAACAAAATAATGTAGTCTAGATATATAATAAGTGGAATATAATTACTTTATAATAATAATGAATGACAAATATAAATATTATATACAAAATATAAATCTATCTTTTTCTTTTTTTTTTTTGGGTCCGGTTACGGGGCCTGAACTCTGGGCCTGGGCGCTGTCCCTCAGCTCTTCAGCTCAAGGCTAGCGCTCTACCACTTGAGCCACAGTGCCACTTCCGGCTTTTTTCTTTTTGCTTATGTGGTGCTGAGGAATCGAACCCAGGGCCTCAGGCATGCAAGGCAAGCGCTTTACCACTGAGCCAACTTCCCAGCCCCTATAAATCTATCTTGAATAAATCATTTTAAACAATCATTTACAAATTAACATCTTTATTTCTCTCTAAAATCTATTTAAATAAAGTAGCTTACAACTTACAATAATCTCACTATATAACCCCTCCACTGATGGATGTCAGGTATATTAATCAAACAAATCGCCTTACAAGGAGGGAAAAAGAAAAACATAATTTTTTTCTGTCTTTTAAATTCTTTCTTGACAATTGTATCCATACTATAAATACTTCTTGTTTGACCTTGAGAACTCAGAATAACCCTGTCTCCACATGTTCTGATATTCTATCAACTCAACACTTGACACCAGATTAATATGTCGATGTTCTTAAACAATCATTGTACTTTGTTATCCTTTGCTGGGCATGTGCAAATACTGTAGTCATTTCTTAAGTATCAACTATATGCTTTGGGTTTTATATTCTTTGGGTTTCTAAGTTTATCAAGTCAGATACTCACTTTTCCTTTTTAATTAAGGATAGTGTTCACAATCAACTGAATCCTACATGAGTAAATAAAATTTGAACTTGTCATTTAGTAATAGTGGAGTAGGAATTTTGTAGTCAGATTGAAGGAAAAATAATTAAGCTCTGTCAACTCTGGCCCTGGTTCTGTCCCTCAATTCTTCAGCTCAAGGCTAGTGCTGTACCACTTGAGCTACAGAGCTACTTGCGGTTTTCTGGTGTTTTTTTTTTTTTTTTTTTTTTGAGATAAGAGTCTCACATACTTTCTTGCCGGGGTTGGCTTTGAACCACAATCCTCCGATCTCAGCCTACTGAGTAGCTAGGAATTACAGAGCCACCAGTGTCCAGCTCCGTCAAGTCTTTCTAATTAACCTGTTCATGTCCTGGCTATTAACATATTTTAAGTCCATGTGTTCAGATGCATTCTGTATTTTGAAAGGACAATTATTGTGTTGTTTATTTTCCCACATTACAAACCTTATCTGAATTTCTCTACCTCTATTCCCTTAGCATTTAGCAAGGTGTTTTTGAGCCAAAGGTTTGGTGTGGAGCTTATTCTAGTTTCTTCTGCTGGCAGAATATTCTCAGAGCTGAAAGCATCTCAGCCTCAGCTAACTATTGACATTTATGGATTTTGTTAGCCATTCCCAGTCCATCTGTCTGCAATAAAACAAAGATCCTTTCAACCTCTATAAGAATTTCAGAGTCATAAAATCTAAAAAAAAAAAATGCCACCTGGGAGATTACTTTACCTTCTCTTTTTGGCAAAGGTGAAAGTATTCTCCTGGGATTAAATTACAATCATACAATCGTTTGAATAGCTACTTCCTTCATTATTCTTTAGGCAACCATAACAACAACAATTAAAACTTCCAAACAACTCCTTCCTTTGCAGCTTGCCCACTTTTGTGAACACAGAGATATTGCAAACGGAAATACCATAGTAGCTCCCAATCCATGATTGACGGTCTCTATCCTTCCTTCTTCTCTTCACTTGCTCTAAAAATGTACCTTCTATTCTGATCCCACATTTAACTAATTGTTTTCCAATAAGAAATGAATTCTTCTTTTCCTTCTAGACTTCCTTTCACCAGGAAATCAAAGGACCAAAGAATGTTGCTTGGTTTGGATGGTTTATCTCCCAACTGCTTGTTGAAATTTGCTTTCTATTCACAGTATGAAGGAAGTGGGGTCTTAAAGAGATGTTTGGATTCTTAAAAGGGAATGATGATGCATCATTCTGATGAGAACAGGTTGTTTGAAAGCAAGGCTGGACTTTTGTTTTGACGCATTCACACAGATTCATATTCCCTGTTACTTTTCTTCCATATTATGTGGCAGAAGTTCTTGCCAAGATGTGGAAATCCACTTGATACCAGATCATGTACTAAGAGAGCATCTTTTATATTCTAGGTTATCCAGTGACAGTGAATAATATGGCAAAATTTGTACCTTCACCTCCTTAAACATAGAGGGATCTATTTCATTATGAGTTACCATGGAAACCTTCCAAAATCTTTAGGCAGATTGTTTCAGGGTAGAATCATGGAGAATCTAGATGCACAGAAACAGGTTTAAATAGATTTCAATTCCTCTACAGAGACTGAGACTCTGAAAACAACTCCAGGCTCTCTATGCCTTACATCTTATATCCTCAACTTCTCCTAACTCAGTAGGGAATGAAGGAGGAGTCTATCTTCAGAGCTACAAGAGTTTACTTTCTGAAACACTTGCACATATAAATCTCAGAACAGCAAAGATGCCAAAACGCTGTGGCAATGATGATTTACTTCTATATTCATTACCATTAATATTTTTCTTTTCTACCATAAATGCCTAGAAACTGCCACATGAAATTTAAGGAATGTTATTGCTCCAACAACAAAGGCAGCAAAGGCAGCAGAGCGACTTAATGTGTTTTATCATTTTACAGGAGGCAAAGTAAAGTGAATAAGCACCATACATCATAAAAAGGACCATATTTTTTAAAAGCAAAATAGAGAGGCACTAATAAAAATGAAGGCTTTCCTGTTACACTCAGTCCCCTGCAGAGAAAGCAAAAGGAAACAATGAAGCCGAGGGGTTCTGTATGCCAAGCCAGAGATCATGCACAGATGTCTACAAACTGCTTTCCAGACTACTTTTCTAAGGTCAACGGGGAAGTATGTCTAAACGGGACATCTGAGACGTTCCTAAAGGTGTGGAGAATGTTGTCAGCCTATCAGAAGATGAGGAAAAGAGATGCTTGGGGCTGGACATGTTCACTGGCAAAGGTCCGTTGCTTCTGTAAAGAGATCTTGCCTCAGCTGGGCAATTTCTCACTTCACATCTCCAAAACAGTCCCATGACTGTGACTGTTGTCATTAGAAACATCCAAGATAGCACCAACAGAGATTACCTTCCGGCCTGCTGATCAGAGAAGGAGTAATTAGGAAGGAAGAGTTAGCCAACAGTGGCTGCCGAAAAGGCCCTGGCTTCCTTCTGGAGAGAACTTTCAATTGACACTACTATTATGACCTACAGGAGATGCACTGCTTCTCTAAGAAATAAGGAACAGCTATCAAATTTATCTGATTTAGAATTGTGAACCTGAGTTCCTATGGAGATTTCAAAGGAACCAGGTCAGAGCTTCTGGTTTCAGCACTCTTTCCTGTATCTGCAGATTTCTCTCAGCATTGCCTTTCATGTGAAGGCACCAATGGGGATTTTACTCATCTAAGAATAAGGCACAAATGCTTCCTTGAATGCCCCGAATGCAGAGGTGATGGGCTAACTCACCACCTTCTGTACATTTGAAGCACAGGAAGTGGATATTCTTTTATAAAAATTGTTTCAGGGAATGTCACTAAACATATGTCACTAAACAGATGAATTTCATCTAATACATTAATGAAAACAATACAATTGCAATCTGACAGAGAGTGAAGAAGTGGACAGCAAAAAGATACTAAGAATAAATATCTAAGAAGGCAGGTATAACACGTCACCATAGTCAAGATAAAAGCAATTGGACTTAATTTTGTCTATAATAAACATAAAATCAGCCAGTCAGTGGTAGCTCATGTCTGTAATCCTAGCTACTCAGAAGGCTGAGATCTGAGGATCATGGATCTAAACCAACCCAGGAAAGAAAAAATCCATGAGTCTTTTCTTTCCATTTAACCACCAGAAAATTAGAAATGGAAAGGTGGCTCAAAGTGTTAGAGCATTGACCATAAGGGAAAGAGCTCAGAGACAGAACCCAGCTCCTGAGTTCAAGCTCCTAGGTTGACAAAAAAACAAAGAATCAAATTGTATGAGAGGATGAAATACATCTACATGTTGCTACTGTCATTGAGAAGTAAAAGTAAGTAGTAAAATGAACTTCTCTTCATCAGAAGATTTGGTTTGGAGTTGAAGTGAAGAGTTGAAACTCAAGCT
Source organism: Dipodomys spectabilis (assembly GCF_019054845.1). Classification (NCBI taxonomy): domain Eukaryota; kingdom Metazoa; phylum Chordata; class Mammalia; order Rodentia; family Heteromyidae; genus Dipodomys; species Dipodomys spectabilis. Next base: position 12,919,747 of record NW_024870834.1, on the reverse strand, counting down.
TTGCAAATGTAGTTTTCTCCGTGGCCAGCACTAGGTGGGTAAGCTGCAGAAAGGGTTCAATTACAAAGTTGTCCTGTTCAGCAGACCTATAAATCAGTCATTGTAGTAGGTTGAATTATATTCTTAATCGTGTAAGGATACTTTTGCTTGAAACTACTCTTTCTCATATTTCTGGCAGTGTCTCTTATTTATGGACATGCTGGAATCTGGCAGAAGCTCTTCCCCTAGGTGAAATGACAATATCTTAATTAGGAATGTTTGGTCTGTGGCTTGAGTTGCCAAGGTATGATCCCATTGTTCTAATGCATAGACACTCATCATGGGCCTGATTCCCATACCCACAGTTTGTGGTAGAAGAATGATTCTGAAAAACATCTGAATCATTCTCTGGATTTCAGCATTCATCTTGTTGTATAGAAAATGGAAAATCACACTCTAAATCTCAGCTATATCATCATTTAAGTGGCTATCCCAAGTCCTAAAAAGAATACTGCGAAGTTGTTTTTTAAAGTTTATACCAAAAGGATCAGGATCACTTTATAAGAAAAGAACTGGAACAAACAAGATCAGGTCATGTTAATATTATTCTCATCTGAAATATTGCATTATTGTGCTCAGGTAGGCAAAGTAAATGCTAGGTTATTATTCTTTAGAAATATAAAGAATGTGAAATTTCTCATGGGTTACGGTAGACTCAGGTCTATTCATCTCCAACATTCCTAGAAATGTGTATGATGCTCTCAAGGAATACTTGTCAATATATAAGCTGGGATGGAGACCTGCTACTGGCTTTGGGGTCAGTTCTCAGCTACAAAACAAGAAGAACAAGAACAAATTCAATAGAAATATTGGGGTATGTAAAAGAGATAGCAACACACAATCAAACAAAAGCTGTAGCTTGATTTGTACACATGTGTACATAGAGAAAGATATACCATTTGCTTTTAGGTAAGCAGGAGAAGCCAAAGGAAATTATTCTTTTAGGGCTTCTGAACAAGGCAATTAGGCTTAAAATAAGATGAAGTTAAGAAATTATTTCAAGTAACCCAAGTAGAAAGAAACAAATGACATTTCTCATTTTAAAAACTTATTTTCTTATCTGATAATTTCTATGGGCTGTAATAGAATTTAAGTGGGTCATGTGTGAGTGAGTGTATGGATGTGTGTTTGTGGAATTACTGTGGGTGTTGCTTGAGGTAAAAAGAGCTCTCAGACAAATATGAGAATGTACTGCTTCTCATCAAATTCTGGTGATTTTCTTTTTATTTTTGTCTGGCTTTATCATTATTATTATTAATAATAATAATAAATTTTTATTGTGAAAATATTGTAAAGAGGGGTTACAATTGCATAAGCAAGGTTACGAGTACACTTCTTATCAGACATTGTTGCCTCCTCTTTTGTTTCCTCTTCCCATCCCTGTCCTCCCATCCCTCTTTCCCCCACCAAAGTTGTAAAGTTTGTTTTTCCACATAATGTCTAATACATCTCATTGTTGCAATGGGTCCACCTGTATCACTATTTAAACAATTTGTTTTTTCCCTAACCCTCCACAAATTATACCAACATCAAATACAGTGAAAACAGGGGTTATATCGTGGGGGAAGGACATACTAAACAGCAAGAAAAATCACCTATAAATATATTAGAAACAATAGCAAGAAAGAAAAACCATTTGAATCCTTATCTTGGGGTTCATTTCACCTAACATCAATTTATATGTCCGTTTCTGCTTGTCTCAGGCATATACTAGCTATTGCAAATAAGGGAAACTATGGGACCTATGTTTCTTTGGGCCTGGCTTACTTCACTTCATATAATTTTTTCCAAGTCTTTCCATTTCCTAACAAATGGGGTAATGTCATTCTTTCTGATGGAGGCATAGAATTCCATTGTGTATATATACCACATTTTCTTGGTGCATTCATCTACTGAGGGGCATCTGGGTAGGTTCCATATCTTAGCTATGGTAAATAATGCTGCAATAAACATAGTTGTGCTGGCAGCTTTAGTGTGGTCTTGTTTGTGATCATTTGGGTAAATGCCCAAAAGTGGAATTGCTGGGACATAGGAGAGCTCTATGTGGAGTCTTTTGAGGAATCGCCATACTTCTTTCCAAAATGGTTGAACAAGTTTACACCCAGAAATGTACCCAAAGGCCTATAACCATCTAATATTCAATAAGGGAGCTAAGGAATTGAAGAAAGACACCCTCTTCAGTCAATGGTGTTGGCAAAATTGGTTAATCACTCGTAGAAAACTAAAGCTAGATCCTTATATATCACCCTGCTCCAGAGTCAACTTCAAATGGATCAAAGACCTCGGAGTCAAAGCAGACACTCTAAAAACATTACAGGATGCAATAGGAGAAACTCTAGGTCTCCTTGGCGCAGCTCGAAATTTTCTTAATAGAGACCCAGAAACACAACAAATCAAAGAAAGGTTGGACAAATGGGATTGCATGAAGTTGCAGAGTTTCTGCATGGCAAAGGACATAGCTAGTAAGATCAATAGAAAGCCCATGGATTGGGAGATCTTCACTAGCCATATAACGGACAAGGGTCTCATATCTAAAATATACCTGGAACTCAAAAAATTAAATCCCCCAACAACAAATTCTCAAAGAAACCACTGCCCAATAAATAAGTGGGCTAAAGACTTAAAGAGAAACTTCTCTGAAGAGGAAAGAAGGATGGCCAATAGACACGTGAAGAAATGCTCAACTTCTCTATCCATAAAAGAAATTCAAATCAAAACAACACTGAGATACCACCTAACCCCAGTTAGAATAGCTATAATCAAGAACTCTAACAACAATAGATGCTGGAGGGGATGTGAACAGAAGAGAAATTCTGGTGATTTTTGAAACAAGGAAATATGCAAACTTCTGAAGTAGGCATTAAGATACACAATTTATGACAAAACAAGTTATAGTACTGAGAACTCTGGTAACTGTCAAACCTTATTCAATAGTATTTAATCATCAATCTTATCAATTTTGCCAAACCCTTTGAAAGTGTAAAACAAATGGTCTGAAGAAGGACTAGCAAATAGAAAGACCTGATCTTGAGGCTGCCAGGTAAACATGCTAAATTTTAAAAGAGGTGCCAAGACCTGCCCTGAACCACAGTAACAGCAGCAGCAACAACAACCACCACCACCACCACAACAACAACAAACCAAACAAAGCCATTCAAATAGGCTTTAGATTTAGAAGATCAATCCTTTCCTGGTGGTTTTGTCAAATCTGGTACCATTTACCAGGGTAGAAATAATTAATAAAATGTACGTAGTACTGTTTTGTGTAATAGTTTGCAAGTTTAAATGAAACATTATTTTGCTATTTCTTTACCATGTTTTATCGCCTAATAATCTAAAAGATGAAATGAAGTTCTACTTTTGCCCTTCTTTTCTGAGAATCTTTAAGCTTTTAGTTGATAACCTAAACATGTTGGCTTAGAATAGGCTTTTATTTTAAAACAGGTTGTGATTCATTTGGAGTTACCCATGTAGTATGAGAATGCCTATGTGCAGCTTGCCCAATTTCCCCCAGCAATATCTCTTCCAACCATAGAACATTGTCAAAACCAGGAAATTGACATCAGTACAATTCTATTAAGTACAGACCTTGTTCAGATTTCACTAAGCTTTACATATAATCATTTTTTGGTCTTTCTTCTGGGAATCTTTAAGTTACCTAAATCTCTAACTGGTTATCAATAATAAATATTATGTGATACATAAAACAAATCATTGTCTAGGAGTAACATTAAAATGAGCAATGCTAAACTACAGGTCCCATCTGTTTTCACTTATTTCACAAGGTTCCTGACTTTCGTCTACTTAATCATTCCTACTTCTCTTCTCTTCAAACCTCCCTCCCAACACCAGTATTCAGATACCAACTGCCTGAAACAAGATTTGACATTTTTGAGTGTTTTATCTTTGAAAAGCTCAAAGGGGTCATTTTAATAAATTCCACAGGCCCCTTTTGACATTAATACTGACAAATGAAAGAAATGAATACAATTTATATATCTATGAACTATATTTTCATTTCACTTGTGAAGGCTATAAAGAAATTTCTACCTGGGGAACACCTGGCTCCCACTTGCTAAAGAACAATGGATGCCATTGTTTGGAACAGAATATCTCGTCTAACTGAGACCCTTCTATCCCTGAGTGGGCACCACGATAGTATTTTGAAACTGACACTTGATGATGCTATACTCTAAATGTTTCATAACTTAAAAGAGACGAAGAAAGATAATGCAACCATCTCTAACTTCAGCACATCCCATGATTTTTTATGATCAATGGTTACTTGTCACTGGTGTTAGCCACATCATCAGAAAGCTCAAAAAAATGCAGTAAAAGGAGCATATACCACACAAAGAGAGTTAAGAAATCCATCACCACTTCACACAAGTAGGAGAAAAACAAACCTGTTCATTAAAATTTCATGTCTCTGATCCTTAGTTCATTAACCAAAACAAAATGATCTAATGGTTAATTGTATGAATAAAATTGTTCAATATAAAACCACGAGGCTCCCGTCATTTCTCAGAAGCTATCAGGTGAGTGAAATAAAAGAGAAAATCTAAGCATCCCCTAAGATGAATACCTGAATGTTCTTAATCCGTAGAATATTCTAGAACTTTTACAAAAGCCATATATCCCCTTTGAAGAATGTCTAGGTAGCTAACTATACCAGAGGAAAAATAATAGTGAATGCAATAAATCATTATATTTCATAACCCTTCTTTATTCAAATTCAAACTATTCTAGCTAATAGAGTCTCTCTTCACTTTCTTCTCCACACCATAACAAAAGCATGTTATATGGGATTCAACTAGCAATGTTCAATGGGTATTTGTGGCTATAGATCAAGTAAGTTGTTTAGATAGTATGTACTAATAGGACCCTATAAGCAATAAAAGAGGTAGACAGTTTTGTGGAGATTTGGGCCTATGTTTTGTGAGAATACTAAAAGTGTTTGTGATGAGGTAGCATGAGATTCCCAGGCTTAAGGACATTATAGAAGGACTAGCAATGCAGCTCAGGAGCTCAATGGTGGGTTGAGTACTGTCCAATTGAACAGATCCTGAGTTTGATCCCCTGCAGCTCATAGAATGTAACAAAGCCATGAAGAATTAGGAAATTATGTCATCTACAGGAAAATAGATAGAATTGGATATCATTATGCTGAATGAGATAACCCAAGCTTTAAAAGCCATAGAGAAGATGTTTTTGCATATTTCTAGAAGCTAGACCTAAAAGATTTATAGATTCAGGTATACATATATGATGCATGTGCCTATATGTGTGTATGTTTGGGGGAATAAATGGTGGTAATAAGGATGAAAGAGAGGAATGAGGGTTGAGTAGGATTGAACACATTGCATCTATATATGAAGATGACATAAGGAATTACAATGGAAGCTGTTAAACAGTAGAAGGTAGATGGGTTATTCTCATTAAAAATTAATATGGGCACCACATGTGAAATGGCATCATGGAAACTGTAAATGATGAAAATGTAAAGATTCAATAATGGAGAAGTAAAACAGGTTCTGTTCTGGGGCAGGCACCAGTTGGTGAAGGGAATCTAATGGTGGAATTGGATGAAGATGACAAACCATGGCTGCTGACATTATTCTAAGAAAAAGTGAGGGAGATGCTGGAGCAGAGGTAGAAGTTGTGAGTGTGATGGGCTACACTGAATGCCTGTGTGGAAGTGTCAGTGAAGTCTTCCTTACAACAGCTAGTGTATGCTAACAGAAGACTCCTAACAACAACATGACAAAGACATTGAAATTGAATAACTAATAAGCACTGAAACAATTCAAAGTAAAATTGAAGAATACTTTTTGCTGCCCAACTGGGAAACAGTCTTCTGAGAAAAGAATCTACAAGTAAATAATAGTTTTTTTTTTCATCTCTATTTGTTCTTATAAAAATTGGGCTAGCTACGTTTATTGAACTGTATAGATAAGGTCGTGATTTACCGGGCTCTGAGAGTCCTGACATTTCAGCCAATGGAATTCAATTTTGAAATAGAAGCCGTAACCTGATACTGTCTGAAATCAAGACATCAACTGCCAGTAATCAAGATTTCTGAGGAAAAGGCATGATTGTCTTCAGATTTGTACTTATTAAAATCAGAAGATACAGTCTTCTTTTAGGAGATTTGTTTAGCATTTTTTAGTCATTAAGCCAATGATGAATAATCTAATGTCTAGTGGGTCATATGAGAAAATAAGATAGCAGAAAAAGAAGTGAACCTATTTGCCAGAGTTTGTTGTCTGCATTTAGATGGACCAGGGAATACAATAATGATGCAGTGTCCAGCGTGCAATGGTGCAATGATAATGCAGATGTACTTGAAGCACTCAAGCCATTTAACCCCAGAGGGAGAATCATAGAGGTAGGACTTTCAAAGCCTCTGAGAGATGGCCATTCTTTCCATGCACAATGTACAAAGAAACCTCCTTTACAACGATCTCTTTTCTCTGCTCCCTGAACAGTTTTCTATGGTGCCCATAGAGTACTTCAGCGCTCTTACTTCTGCATGCACTTCATTCCATCATCCCATTATAGAGGAAGCCCTTTGCAGGAACAAACCTGTTTCCTCAGGCCTGTCCAGCTGTCAGTACAAGTGAAGTCTCATTCATAGCATTGCTCACTCCCCCCCCCCCCCCCCCCGCATTCTACTCTCTGTTATGGTGATGTGCCACCTGCTGTATCTTCTCCTGCAGCATCTTACTGCCATTGCTGCCATCCCCCTACTGATTCCAAGGATGAGTCTCTCTGCAGGCTCCAATCCGCAGTTCTTTGTTGATAAGTCTCAAATGAAGCAGCTCCATGTCTTTGACTGAACACACTATGTTCATGTGCTTTAGTCTGCAGACAGGGATTGAAAAATTGCATCAAACTTTTTTCTGCTCTGCTTCATCCCCCAAATCACAAGAGCACAGAATCTAGCAGGGTACTTCCCTCCTGTAAATCAGTTTATGCAAATTGACATCTCAGGGCCACTGGAAAAGGCACATGCCTTAAACTCAGCCTGATGACTACTGCCTTAGCATCATTACTGCTCAGTGGTCCATACATGCATACATCTTTTCTTAATCAACATTAGTGTGTAGTAATTAATTCACAACCAAATCCAATATAGAAAAACATCACTTAATATTATGCAAGGGAGGGAGGGAGAAATACTTTTTTCTACATTTGGAAACCAATGCACATATATTTGAAAAAAAAAATGACACGAAGAGAAAAATGCAACCCACTGTGCCGCAAGACTAACAATATGGCAGTAATATGTGTCTGCCAACCTGCCATCTCCACAAATTAATCTTTCATTTCATTGCTGGATTTACTGTCACACTTCGGCTGGAAGTACAGTTATGAGAGCACTGAGATTCTTTGATACTCATTCCTCATGCTACAACATAATAATAAACATTTTTATTGCCAAAGTTTCCTTGATGCATAGATCGTTTGAAATAACAGAATTTGGCTCACTGTTGACTATATGGAACCAAACAGAAGTAACACTTTTTAAAGCACAGAGTACATGATGGAAGTTTTCATGAAACCTATATGAATAGATTAATTGCTTTAAAAAAAAAACTAGACCTGGGTAAGGTCGATCTTTGGTGGTGTACAAAGGAGATGATTCTATCTCCTGATTTAACTTTCTCTAAAATAACGTAAGTCTTTGTTACCAGGGTTCCTTTACTTTTTGTAACTAGTAGATATATGGAGAGGATATTGACCACTATTTGGTGAAAAAATCAGTATGCAAAATGAATGAATTGAATATCATGCTTTAAGACTAAAGTTATTGCTGTAGGTAAGATAATGTGTGACAATTCCTGAACAATATCCAGGTAATTAGTTAATGTTTCTGGAGAATTAAGGATCAAATAACCAATTTTCTTTTTCGTAGTGATCTTAAAAGTGAGATAGGAGACCTGAAACACATCTTGTCATTTCTTGCCCACTTCATGGGCAAACTCAAATTAAATCTGTCAGTCCTTGAGTTAAGTAATAGAGAACTGCACTCCACTTCCAATGATGCCCTGGAAAAATATGCAAAGACAGGAAGAATGGAGAAGTTACATCAAAATATCTATTAGGGTAGTATGTCGTTATTTCACAAAATTTGTGATTTTTCTGTTTGAAAGTAGTGAGGAATTGACTAGAATAAGGCCTTATAATTCATATCTGACCTCAAGCCATGGGGTCTTACACGCTAGATCTCCAAACACAATGTGGAATAGTTCAAATCCAAGGAGGTTGCCAAAGAAAACCGGCCTCCAACAGTCTCAAACAACGTCCCTAGTTTTACCTTTCCAATCTCATGTATTTACTGCAGGCAGTACTCCAGATTGCATAGATAGTATTATGGTAACTTGGCAATGGTTGACATAGGGCATTTATTTATGCAATTCCTAAATTACTAGGGAAAAAAAAGCCAATCATTTAGTCAATCTCCCAGATGTTTCCAATCACAGAGATGTTTATAAATACATAGGTGCTTAATATCCATGATTGAACTTCTTTTTTGTGTTTTTATTTTTTTTGTCTTGCTTTTGTTGGTTGTGGGACTTGAACTCTGGGCCTGCGCTGTCCCTGTGCTCTTCAGCTCAAGGCAAGTGCTCTACCACAGCGCCACTTCCGGTTTCTTAGTGGTATATTGGAAATAAGAATCTCATGGACAGCCGGGCTCTGGTGGCTCACGCCTGTCATCCTAGCTACTCAGGAGGCTGAGATCTGAGGATCGCGGTTCAAAGCCAGCCCGGGCAGGAGAGACCGTGAGACTCCTATCTCCAATAAACCACCAGAAAACCGGAAGTGGCACTGTAGCTCAAGTGGTAGAGCGCTCGCCTTGAGCTGAAGAGCTGAGGGACAGCGCCCAGGCCCAGAGTTCAAGGCCCACGACCGACAAAAAAAAAAATAAAAAAAAAGAATCATGGACTTTCCTTCCCAAGCTGGGTTTGAACTGTGATCCTCAAATCTCAGCCTCCTGAGTAGCTAGGATTACAGGCATGAGCCACCGGTGCCCTGCTGAACTTCTTATTTTGATCCAGATATTTTTTTTACTAATGAGTAGTGATAGTTATTATGAATTGGACTTTTACATTGCTAAGATATACATACACCATATACAAACATTTTCTTTTCTTTTCCATACATAAAACCCGGGAAAATGGTGACAGGATATTCACGAAGATTTAAAATACTTAACTGAGATTTATAAAGCTTCTTGACAAAAAAAATGTTAGTAGTAAATAATAACTTGTATTTTTACTTATCTTTACATTTTATACACTGTACTATAAATTGACATGATAGTGAATTACTTAGAGATTCTACATTTAATACAAGTTTTTAAAAACTTGTGTGGACTAGGAAGTCATAATCCTAAGACATTTTATGTAAAACTTCTAAGCACAAAATTGTATATTAGTATGAGTACTGTGGAAAGATAACCCCAGGTTTAGAAGAGAGAGAAAAATATGACATATCATTTCAATAATTGTACAACTAGGCAGGTGATTTAGCTTCAGTAATTTTTTAAAATATTATATAATGTACATTCATATATCAAAATACCACATAATATTTATTATTCTATGTATCTGTTAATTTCATTTTTATCTGAGTAACCAAATACTTAAGATTCTTTGAAAAAAACATGGGGGAAATGCTTGTCTTGTAATATGTATATGAAGATTAATGTTGACAAGTGTACAATGAATTTTATTAGATTTCTTCTATAAAAACTTAGGATTAATTACTCTACTTCTGTACAATGGGAATGGGAAGGTGTTACATGGGAAGTCACCAAATAGTTCCATAAACTGAGATTTATAAGACCATGAGTAAATTCTTAATTTATCATGGCTTGGTAAATCTCCTCGGTAGAGTTCAGATCTTAGCAATAATCAGTTCAGATAACATCATGATGACTATGCCGGCATTATGTGAAGTGAAAGGAAAATATTACAGAATAAAACATCACAGGGAAGAGAAGGGTTAAGAAACAAATTATGATTGGAAGAGATAAAAACAAGTTTTCAACAGTAGAGTCAATACCTTAAATACAGCTATATCTTTCTTGCCTAAAAGCATAGACTTAATGTCAGCTTTTAGTGAATGGGAGAGTTATCAGTGCATATTGATCAAGATACATTGCACTAGCAAACTGGCATGTGGAATGGTAACCCCATGTACAACTACTTAAAGATAATAATAAACATTTGAAATAGGAAATCCAAGACAGAGCAAAAGTTTCCATGTATGTGCCTCTGTCATGGAGAGCCAGGATAATAAAGGAAAGCAAAATTTATTTCATGGTCAGTAACTGATGGAGAATTCTGGAAATTATTAAGAGGTGATGATAATGTTATATGGTACATAGAATTGAGTAGTTGAATAAATTGTGACTTCCTCATAAGATTTTATATATATAATATATGAAAATATATAATAACAATCTTAATAACTGATGTTTGAATGTTTGATATTAGTCTGGTAACATTTATGTAAATAAAATTTTATTGGAATGAAGCTACTTTAATATATGCTCTTATTTTCTGTGGCTCCTTTCTTGTTAAAATGACAGAATTTATCACTATTGAAATATGCCACATAGGACTCAAATATTAAAAAAAAAACAATCAAAGTTCCTTATAAAGTTTGCACATCTCTAAATAGGCAAATTCCTTTGTGAGAGAAAGGGCCATTAGTGTAAAATTTATCTATTAAGCCATTTCCAAACACTTTGATGGCAAAGATGGATTTCTATGCCTGGATGGCCTTGTTTTCACCTAGAGAGCAATTGATATACTATCATAGGAAAGTATAAATCTTTGATAGTTGATAATTGAGTCTTTAGTTCAATAAAAAATAGAAACTATTTCATCAATTCTGTTGATGACAAGATATACAAATTTTCTCATTTATTAGTATTAAAATATTAAATTGCACAAATATGACTCCAAAAGCTGATCCCAACCTCACTTGGGACGAATAAACTGAATCAATTTGAAATTCTGTTCAAAACTTTAAATTGATTCCTACTTTCTACTGTTAAACTGCAGCATAACCACAAAAACATCCATCATAAATATGAGAATAGTTCAATAATGATTTCTATCATGATGCTACATTAAAAAATCATACTAAAATTTGGAAGATCACAAAAATAAAATTTACCAGTAATTATAGTTTGTGTAGCATTATCAACACTAGAAAAATGTAGTAAATACTATTGCTTAAAACAGTTAAGCTGACCTTTATCAATCCACATTCACAGAATATTTTTTTTTGTATTTTACAATCTATCGTGTTAAGGGCATTTACTAAGACAGTATACTGTGCTACGCTCTGTGTGACGTTGTGTTTTGTTACTCTGGTCCATAGATTTTTAAAGCATAAAGCAGACTAAAGTCAGATTGCTAGGTATGATGGCAATGCTTGTAGCCTTAATTTCCCATTTTGCTGCACCTGTGATTATGTGAAGAAAGATGTTGGGACTCAGAGAAAAATATCCCTGAAATCTGATACTTTTCTGAGCATTTTGATGTAGTTGGAAAGGTACTGTCTGAAATTCCCTTTATCAGTTGTATGACCAGACTAAAAATGGAAATAAAATTGTCTTCTCTCCTCACCTTGAAATCCCATTATCTATCTTAGGAAAGATGACTGAAGAGTGTAGCCACACCTGGATGGTCTTCCATTACAAGATAATGTCTGTCCCCTGGGCTCATTCAAATTTCAAAAGGACTGCCTCCTGCAACATTCATTTAGCTAATAACCATTTACAGATACTCAAAACTGTCTTTATTTCCAATTCTTTCACTCCCCTAAAGGAAAAAAGATATATAATTTTCTGAGTAAGGGTGACTTGGTGTGTAATCACTCTCCAGTGATTCTCCTTGCCTTGATAGTTTTTCTCTTTTGCACATTAATGCACTTTTATGCCTTTTTTCCTATTTTAGTTTTTGTCGGTTTATTTTATTCAACCTTCAGAGGGCAAAGGGGAAATTACCTTCTCTCCTACAATGGAATGAAGATACGTTTTTGTTGTTATTTTGTTTTGTGTTGTTACACAGGGATATCTGTATCATGAAAAATAAACTTAGAGCATTAGTTTTAAAATAGATTCCACAAGAGAACTTCAGTATGTTTATTTTTGTTTTCTCATTGTACATTTATTATACTTTCTGCAAACACAATGGTTGATAAATATTTGTAGAAGTGAGAAAGTCACTTTGGTTTTATTTCAAAAATTGCATTACAACACAATTTTTCAACAATTCACATAAGCAATGAGTCTCAGGAAAATCTATTTCTTTTGCAATCCAGAGTTTTGAGAATATCCTTTTAGAAACATATTAAGATATTAATCCATTGAGCTTATTTTACATACATTTGTGTATGAATAATAATTTAAATATCTTGACCCTTGATATTCAATAACATGTAAGGCTCTTCTGGATATCTGCCTCTTTTTCTGTGGTAGCTTATAAGGTTTATAACACCTCTCATTTTTATCATCTCATATATACTATCAAAATTATGTAAAGACTAAATATCATCAGAATATTAATTGGAATAAGTCTGACAATTCCTAAGTCAGGTTTAGGGAGATGATATTTGTACTTGCATCTTATATTCTAAAATACTTCTCTTTCTACTGGATCTAAAAGATATTGATGGATGCAGATTTCCAAACCTCTTCAAGAACTTGGTCCTAAATACTAAGACTGTATTGTATATGATGCTTTTCAAACTTCAGTCCGTACTCTTAAATTCTATTGTGATAATGTAAAACCCTTCACTTCTCTCTCTTCAGTCATACTTGCCTCTAAGTTAAACTCCACATCATTGTTTGCTGTGAGGTGTGGGAGGCATGTTTAGAAGTTTAAATAATTCTATGCACATGGGGGAAGTTGCGGGGGGAGTTGAAATAAGGAAATGGGGCTATTGACACTTTAAAAATCTGGAAACCAATCTTCAAAATTGTTTTTCTTTTTATAGCAGCTAAGAACCAGTTGGAGAGGGAATGTATCCATGTGCTAGTTCAATAGGCAAAGAAGAAATTGAATAGTTCTCTGCACCTGCTGGTCTTTCCTTATGAAAATATAATTTTATGAAAGATGATAAATTCTAGAAACAATATAATTGAAAAGACTTGCAAATTGTTTGTCTCTTTCATATTGAAATCCAACAAATTGCATAAGATTTTATTCTTTTCTGTGAAGATTTAGTAAGGGTCTCTCTCTTCTGAATATTCATGACAAGTAATATCCAGGCTCTTATTGCTTAATAAGTAATATTTATTTACATTTCTAATCATTGCAAATAGTCCTATAACTACTTATAAGGTATGTAGTCTACAAAAGTAAGTTTCTTAACTATACTATTTGCTATAATGGAATATAGAGATAAATGCTTCATGTCTTCATAATACTAATGCACAAAATTAAGGTTATGTCAGTAAAAGAATTCTAAGTTTAATTTTCTGTCGTACAGTGACATGACTTAGGAATACTATTGTAAGGCAAAGCACTTAAGTACAATAAAATACATAATACACTAAAATATTTTAAAGCATTTTACCCCCAGGATTCAGTTCTCAAGCAAAGAAATCTAAAGCCAAAAGACTAAACTTTCACTAGAGTGTTGAGATTTCCTTTGTGATGTTTCTTAGTAGACTTCACAGTAAGAAACCCAAATGTTTTTCTATCCAGTGTGGACCAGAGTGCACAGAATTAATTTGAGCATTTTTCAGAGAGTGGGCCATAAGGATTAGATCACATTGTCTTAAACACTTCTCTGTTTTGTACAAATGGATTTTAAAACAAAACTCTGTATCATCCATTTTGTTCTCATTTTTATAATTTGTTATAATATGAATAATACTATTATCTCCTTGTAGATATAAATTCCATAAAATATGTTAGCATGGTTCAATCTGGATTTCAACAGTTCACTATTTGCATAAACATAATTGACTAAAGTTGGTGGGTGGAGTCAGCATCACTTTGGAGCCTATATCATGTGCAGATGTGGATAAAAGGGTTACAGGATATAATGTTTGCCCTATGAGGTTTTGGTCCTTTCAGCCAGATTTCTTCTTGCTATGTTCTTATTCCTCTTTTTGAAATGTGAGTCTTTAGGTAAAGGTTGCTAACAAGATAAACTATTCAATGGGGTGTCATTACAGGAATAAAATGTGAATTGCTTTGTTGTATTTCATTAGATAGAAACAATTTACAAATCTCACCCATATTAAATAGAAAATGATTAATACCAGGAAGGCAACTGTTGAACAACTACATGAATGGAATATGTAATTGAAGCAAAATGGCACTACTGGACGACATGATGATTATTCTAATACAAATCATAATTAAACAGAGAAAAGAAAATCAATATATCTCAAGATTTCCTAAGTGCAGTGCAATGGTTAACCTTGGATGAAAACTTGAGTGAATGGCGAGCTGACTAAACAATTGGTTAAGAGCTAAGATATGGAAACAATCAAGATGCCACTCAGTAGATGAATGGATCAAATGCAGTATATATACACAATGGAATTCTACACTTCCATCAGGAAGAATGCCATTGCCCCATTCATAAGGACATGGGAAAACCTGTAAAAACTTACATTAAGCAAAGCAAGCCAGACCCATTTGTAATAAATAGGATATGTCTAGGATATTCTTAGTAGAGGCTCACAATAGCTCAATAGCTATGTGCATATGGCCATATCAAATGAGGCCTATCGAAATGAACACAAAGAAATGGAAACATGAGCTTCTCTCGGTGTACTATTTGCAGTTCTTCCCTTATTTTTTCTTTTTTTTCCCTTGGTTTGTTCCCTGTTGTCACTATTTTTTATTTCTGTACCTTTTGTCTTGTATATAAGTCTATCTGACTTGGGGAAGAGAAGGGGAAATCACAGAAATGGTGGGACAAAGGATGAACCAATGCAATAGTGATACTCACTAGATACTATGTCAGAACTTTACAACTTGCGGGGAGGGAGACTTGGAGGGAAAGCAGGAGAAAATGAGGGCAGTGGTGACACTGTTCTGAAAGAAATGTCCTCATTACCTTATGGAACTGCATCCCCTCTGGAATCACCTTTACCATAAAATAAAGTTAAATTTAAAGAGGAATACTTCTGAGTGAGTCTGAAAAGGGAATTTGTAGAAAAATTAATGTGCGAGTCAACACATTGAGTGAGGAAGACCCAGTCTCAGCATGGGCTGCACAATCTCAATACCTTGAAGTCCTACATAGAATAAGACTGTGAAGAAAGAAGAAGTCACAGGCACCATACATGGTTGCTCTTCTTGAGTTAGAGCACTTACTTGTTATTATTGTTGCTCATGTCTATTCAGCTCCAAGTTCTTAAGACCTTAAACTTAAGCTTGCACCTAATTTTTTAGAGGTGGTCAGGGTGGGCAGGGTCTTTCCAGGGCTTTGTCCTCAGACTGAGGCTGAATCATTGGTTTCTTGTGCTGGTCCTCTTCTAGCTTCTAAGACTGAACAATTTATTGTTTTTTCCTGTCTCTGTAACCTACAAGTGGCCATTGTAAGACTACTCAGCCTACGATCATATAAGCTAATGAATAAATTCCTTCTAAATATTTTATTGCTTCTGTTTCTCTGAAGAAACCTAATATGTGCAGAATGTTACAAAGAGTAATACGGACTACATGTGTTATATGCTTTGAATAACTTATTTCTTAATCTTCAAGCCTGTCTATAATCCATCTTTAAGGACAGAGCCAATTTTAAAAAAAATATATTTTAGACCACTCATTAGATATTCAGGAGAACTTCAAATCAATCCTTAGCTGTCTCTTCTCTAATTACTCACAAAATTCTCACACGCATCAGGAAGGACAATTTTATGACTTTTGAACTAAAGTTGGGCTGAGATAAATTCCAATTCCAAGGGAGATATAATTCAGAGAGTTTATGTAAATAATTAACCTTTGGAAATAGCATTTGTTGGACAACACATACATCAATAAAAATAATTACCAGATTCTATTCACCTCTAGCCAAAGATTGCATAGGGTAATTTAGACACATTTGGAATATTTGCATACCATTTAGAGTGTTGCATATTCTCTGGTTCTCAATGCCAAAATACTTATATATTAGTATATATGAAATATCATAGTAATCATTTCATTGACAAACAGAATCAGCCTTTTCAGTAGAAATGGAATTGCTGGGTCGTAGGGGAGCTCTCTGTGGAGTCTTTTGAGAAACCTCCATACTACTTTCCAAAGTGGTTGAACAAGTTTACACTCCAACTAAAAATGCAGTAGGGTTCCCTTTTGTCCACATCCCCTCCAGCATCTGTTGTTATTAGAATTCGTGATTATAGCAATTCTAACTGGGGTGAGGTGTTATCTCAATGTAGTTTTGATTTGTATTTCTTTTATGGCAAGGGAGGTTGAGCATTTCTTCATGTGTCTATTAGCTATCCTTCCACTTTTGGGCATTTACCCAAATTATCACAAACAAGACCATACTAAAGCTACCAGCACAACAATGTTTACTGCAGCATTATTTACCACAGCTAAGATATGGAACCAACCCGATGCCCCTCAGTAGATGAATGCACCAAGAAAATGTGGTATATATACACAATGGAATTCTATGCCTCCATCAGAAAGAATGACATTGCCCCATTTGTTAGGAAATGGAAAGACTTGGAAAAAAGTATATTAAGTGAAGTAAGCCAGGCCCAAAGAAACATAGATCCTATGGTTTCCCTTATTTACCATAACTAGTGTATGTCTGAGACAAGCAAAAAAGGTCAGATAAGTTGATGTTAGGTGAATGAACCTCAAGATAAGAATTCAAATGATTTTTCTTTCTTGTGATTGTTTCTAACATATTTATAAGATGATTTCTTTGTTGCTTTGTATGTCTTTCCCCCATGATACAACCCCTGTTTTCACTGTAGTTGATGTTGGTATAGTTTGTGTAGGAGTAGGGAAAAAACAAATCATTTAAATAGGGATACAGGTGGACCCATTGCAACAATGAGATATACAAGACGTTATGCCGAAAAATGAAATTTACAACTTTGGCCAGGGGAGGGGGGAAAGGGAGAGAGGGGAAAGGATGGGAAGGGGAAGGGAAGGGGAAACAAAGGAGGAGGAAATAATGCTTGATAAGAAATGTACTCATTACCTTGCTTTGTAACCCCTCTGTATGATATTTTCACAATAAATAAAGAAATGGAAAATAAAGGGTTGGGAAGGTGGCTCAGCAATAGAGTGCTTGCCTCGCATGCATGAGATCCTGGGTTCTATTCCTCAGCAACCCATAAACAGATAATGCAGGAAGTGCACTGTGGCTCAAGTGGTACAGCACTAGCCTTGAGCTAAAGAGCTCATGGGCAGCACCCAGGCCTAGAATTCAGGCCCCATGACCAAAATAAAGGAAAATAAGTTTGTATTTGTTGATGGTTTAGGCCAATTACATACTGTGGTAAGATATCGATATTAACCCTTAAATGTTAAATATATTTTCTTCAAGGATATAGGACCAGAAGAAAATGGTATTGATTTTAGAGGAAGGCTTAGCATGAGTTTGTTTATCAAAATGAGGTCTTCATAATGCCTGTTTATCTAGCATTAACCACATGGTTCTATCATAAAATGGGAAAAATGTCTTTTGCCATTGGAATTCCAGAAAACTTATGGCAAGTTTTCATCTTTTTTAAAAAACCTAAGCATGTGGTAAAACTTTTTTGCACAAGTGTGTATGTGTGTGAACATGTTCAACATAACATCTTTTTAATACATAAAAATGTCATCATGTTATGCGAAAACTTTTCTACCAAACTAAAGTGCTTCCATCTTAAATATTGATATTTTTGACACTGATATTTCCTGAAATTATTTCCCTTTTTACTTCAATTGTAACTAGCATCTGGGCTGCTTGTGACCAGCAGCCAAGGTTAAAAAAAAAATGGGTAGTGTTAAACTGGAAATACAAAGAAGGTTATCAGATCTGGAGGTTACCACGTGTTTCAAAGGAATATTGCATTGCATTAAGAGGAACTTAAGAGGTTTTCAAAGGGTTACTTTTAATGCAAATAAAAGCAAAGGGAGTGTAAAGCAAAAAGGAGAAGTTAGTAAAGAAAGGCTTTGGAAAGGGAATTAAAAATGGCTTCCTTTGGATAAAAATAATTCAGGAACTAAGATATGTCCCAAAGTTTGTTTCAAAGTGGAGAAAGGGAAATTAAGGCTTACCAAAGTTTACTTTGCTATTTATGTCAAAGTCCTTCAAAGAACCTGTCTGCTTCCTAAAAATATAAGCCACCTTGGATACAAAGCAGTCATTGTTGTAAATCTTAGTTCATATCCTAAGGTGTTGTATTCTTAAAAATTATGTAATTATTCATAAAAATTATGAAAGTATGATTGTTTATTCAGTTGCTATTTCACAACTCAATAGTAGACAGTTTTGTCATTACAGATTTTAGCTTTTGCAACATTTATTCAGATCATCAGAGGGATTAAAAAAACTCTTAAAAGTATTTATTGGTCAAACTTCTAATTTAAACAAGTTCCAGGTAAACCCTGTTTAAAAAGTATTTTTATTGATCTCCTCATTGCTTTAATTGAAATGGTCTCATGGCAAAACAACCTATTTGATCTAAGGATCCAAGTTTAAAGCTGGTTTAGGAAGAAAAATCCCCGTGAGACTCATATCTTGAATTGACCAGCAGAATGCTGGATTGTTGGAAGTGGTGCTGTGGCTTACTGTGGTAGAATATAGCCTTGAGCAAAAGTGCTCAGGGACAGTGCCCAGGCCCTGAGTTCAAGGCCTGTGACCACCAACAACAAAAAATAAAAACAAAAAACAGCAACAACAACAACAAAAACAAAAACAAGCCATACCAGTCATCCCAGCAGCAAGCTTCTTCCCCCAGGGGGGTTAGACTGACAACAAGGGATCATGGAAAGGAGTAAGAGGGGATAATGTCATATCCTATGTAGAGTCAGTTTGTGCCTGTCCTTTGAAAACTAATCCAAGCCAGGAGATCAAAAGAAAATAGTTAATAAGCATGTCTATCTAATGTTCATGTCTATCTTTTAAATTGACAAGAACTTATAGTGGGTCTTAGACTTAGGGCATTTTGCCTTGGCACCTTCCTGGATGTACCTTCTCTATAATCCAGACATCTACCAAGGTCTTTAACCACTCCAAGCCCGGCTTCTGACTGCTTATACTTAACTAGTCCATGATGCTCTTTCCAACCCAGTCACCAGATGTTAATCAATCAGGAGTAGTCAGGGACATGGTCTACCAACTGCAGGACTGCCTGGAACACAGGAGACAGGAACTACCCAAGTCATCCAATTTTTCTTTCTGCCTTAAATGGCTTCCCTTCCTTCCGGCACTTATGTGCCCTCCAATAATACTTTTTTTTTCTAATTGTTTAGCCCTTGTTTCATACGATTTCTTTCCTATTTCATCCATAAACATAAACCCACATTCAGCACATAGGAACCATTACTGCCGCCTTTTTCTGGACCAGATGACATCCCTATCTTTTACCCCTAAAACTGGTACCCCCTTTTAAGCAGGAAGAATTGGTGTCCCTTTATCAAAAGGCTGGAATGTTAGGTCTGTCTGGGAGAACATTTCCTCCCCCTTCCTCTTCATGAAAGACAGCACATAGCCTTACCAGAAATCACTTGCCAGAAACCAGTAATCACCTGTCAATCACTTGGCTGTGAGTCGGCAAAGGATCCCAGGTTCTGAAGTCACTTCCTCTTCCTCTGAGGTCACTTCCTAAACCACTCTCCTCATGCCTCCTTCAGACAGTGAGAGGCTTTGAGGCTTTCCCCAGGCTTTGAGATCAGTTGTACATCCACTGTGGTATCACCACTCCATCTTTTCCAATATAATCCTGCTCAACCATATATTCCTCCCTCCTCTTCCTTTTGTTTCTTCTCTTTCTTCATGCCTCCATCTCATGAGGACTGGAAGTTTGCTTTCCCCCAACAAACATTTTTCTGCTTGAAAAAAAGAAGGAAATACATTTTCTAACAAGAAATATGACATGGAGAAAATTGTATATTTTAAGAAGGGAAGGCTTGTCATGTTTTTGATAATTAATATGAGGTCTTCATAATGAGATAAAGTATAATAACCAGTAAGTAATTTGGGACACAAAATATACTTTTGGTTATTCAGTTTGGGTTTCAGACATAATTGAAATTCATTTTGCTTTTTTGATTCTAAAGGTTTAAAAATATCTTCACCCTCCTTAATGTTTATTAAATGAGATTATAGTGATCTCATTGTTAAGTATTAGCCCCTCAATTGAAGGAGAATATCTGATCTTTTTCTTTTTTTAATTGAAATATCACCAATTTTGTCATTTGTATTTCCAATGTTTTCTTACTACTGACCTATTTTACTTTATAGAGGTATTTAGGGGAAAATTCTGTTTATTCTAGTTGGGAAGATTATTTAGACAATGCTTTGTAGAAAGTGAAAAAGTAAGAGATGTAGATGTAGGCTTTGTGTTTATTTTCCCCCAAATTTATGTTGCATTGATTCTCTTCCCTGTCACTTTTTAAACCCACGCTTTGCCACATCATTCCTTAAGGAGTGGTTGTTTTCCATTTCTAAAACAATTTTCTTTTTTTATTGTGAAAATACAGTACAGAGCGGTTACAATTACATGGGCAAGGTAATGTGTACATTTCTTATCAAGCATTGTTACCTCCTCCTTTGTTTCCCCTTCCCATCCCTTCCCATCTCCCCCACCCTTCCCTCTTACCAACACCCCCCAAAAAATTGTAAAGTTTGTTTTTCGACATAACATCCTGTACATTTCATTGTTTCAATGGGTCCACCTGTATCCCTATTTAAAACAATTTCATAGAAATCTAATTTATCAGAATCAATAAAACAATTATTTTGGCATAGATTAAAAAAAATCTAGGCAATGATACACAGCACTCAATTTGAAGAATTTCTGCTAAATGTTGGGTATTGTGTCAAGAAATAATGAGATAACCAAGAACACATTTAAAACGCCAATAAAAATATTTGCCAACTAGTTTACAAAGTCAGTCAGTAAAGGGAAAGTAAATTTCAGAAATACCAACTAAATTGAAAGATCAGTCAAAAGAATGAAGCTAGTTTCAAGAGAGATTCAGATCACTTTGGAGAGTTATCCTGAACAGGATAAATCCTGTTTCAGGAACACACAGGATTTGAGATCTCCTGCTAAAAGGAGATCCTGTTAAATAGGAGAGAACAGTGCATTTTAGTAACCAGTCTTCTTTCAATAGTTTCCTTATTTCTTAATTTAGATGATCTTTTTGGCTATAAAATATGTTAATAATTGCCAAGCCTTTGTATTATATAACACATATATTTTGTAAGTATAAAATATAAGAACATCCACAATTTATATATGTACATTATAACTGTATTTTTTTTGTCATTTCTTTTCTTTTTGTACTGGGAAACGAACCCAGGATGCTGTGCTTGCTAAGCAAGTGCTTTGCCACCAAGCTACATCCCAGCCCTTATATGAACATTATGTAAATAAGAAAACAACCTTTGAATTGGTACATATCTGTGCATATTCTTAGCAAATTGGAGTCTGAATCTAGCCTGGGAAAAAAGCCTGAGATTCTGTGTAAAAACAAAAGTAAAGAAAAATGGTTTGAGGGCATGGGTACAGTGTTAGAACAAAATTGCAGCATTGAGTTCACAACTTATGCCCAGAAAATGATACAGAATTTTCTTTTGATTTCCATTTGTTTATGCAGATTTAAACATGCTCTTTTTTTCTGGCTTACAGTTATATAAATCAGGTAATGAGTACCTTTCTTTTTGCATGGTCATCTCTTCCCTTGCTGTCTCCCAGATTTTCCTTCCCATCTTTTTCCCTCCTCATTTTTGTCTAATTGTCCTGATGAATGTGTATTTTGCAATGGTATTTTTTTCTTTACTTAGCCCAAGCATATAACACTTAACATAATGGCTTATTAGCTAAGTATTTATCAATTAGGTCTAAAGAAGGGAAAATATACTTCCTGGTAGTTCCAGGTTTTCTTTGTTTCTCTATGAATTCTTGGACAGGCACACTCCCTCTGATTCCTCCCTCTAGATTGTATTTTTAAGCCAAAGGGAAGCAAGGAAAGCAGCAGCCCACATTCTTCCTTCTAAAGCACAAGACCAATCCTATGTACAATTCCTGCTGATAAGATACAGAAGAAAACACTAGCTTGGAAAAGTCACTAACAGCATATAAAATAAGCCTTAATTTTTCCTTCGTCTTTAAGATAATCAGAGGTAAATGTAGCCCATATATGTTTTTGATGTCTGGTTTATTTCAGGGCAATTCAAGAAATAATTCTCCATTGTAAGATTCCTGTTTAACTTTGAATTTTCAGTTTAGCACTGTTGAGCTGTTATCTCCTCCTTATTCAGATTCGATGTTGGTGGATAAGGATACAATATAACTCAAATTGCCATTTTCCTGGTTCAGAGATAACTCTTAGGAAATTGGAGATGAGGTGACTGGAGAAAATTTTCTCTAAAGTTAATTCAAATTAACACATTCAATTTCATGTGTTATGAGCTACTTGAATTTCCAGATGGGGACTGTAACATTTAAACAGAAATCCCTCTCAAAAGTCATTGCATACCCTGGCACAATCATGTTAAAATCATCTTCTCAAAATGCATCAGCACAGTTGCACTGGAATATAATCACCATAATCTTCCAAGACAGACGTGACTTTGCTGCTAATGTAGACAAGAATTTTTTGAAGATTTCAGAGGTATCACAATTCAAGCAATTGTATTTCAGATGAGAGCAATATGTCTACAAGAATAAAATCAAGTAAATACATTAGCAAATAAGACTAAAGCCAACATTCCAATAGATAATATAGAATGTAACAAGTTACTGAAATATTTATAAACATTGCTTAAATTATAGAAGAGTTTATCTCACAAATTTTATTTCATTAAAATGTTTCTTAATGTTAAACTTAGCTAAGACTAGTCTGAAGACATTGATTATCTTTAAGATAATTAAGGTTTAGTAGACTAATTAAAAATGGGTAATGAGTTTGACAAGAAATGTACTTATTACCTTACTGTAACCTACTTATTAACTAACTGTAACCCTTCTGTATATCACTTGGACAATAAAAAATAAAAATAACAAAATAAAAAGTCACTATTCTCATAGAAAAGGAAGAAAATTCTTTAGATAAAATATAAATTTTCATACCAGATTGTATGCTATACTTCCTCCCATACATATGGGTTATATGTTATTTGTCATATAAACCATCTTTTGCCTTTATGATAAATCTACACATTGTTTTGATCATCAGGCTAAAGTATTAAAAATACAATGATTGACATGTGAAAACGTATTGTGCATCAATTTCACAAATATTTTGACAAAATTTTAAATTGATACCTACTCATAGATATCTTCGATATTAAAATATTTAGTGTCTATGTTTATGAATAGTCTAGATAATCTAGAATTTAATCCCTAAACTAGTTTTCTTCTTTTTTTCTGATACTTTTTATTGTAAAGAGGCTGTACAGAGGGGTCACAGTTACATGAGTAAGGCGGTGAGGACATTCTTGTCGAGCATTGTCACCCCCTCCCTTGTTGTTCTCCCAATATCCCTTCCCTCCTGTACTCCCTCACTCCTCCCCCAACTCTTGAGGTTGTAAAGTTCATTTCCAAATACTGTCATGTGGGTATCATTGTGGCAATGGGTCATCCTGTGTTCTATGGATGTGAAATGTTCTCTTTATTCTAGTTCTTCTGTATCTTTATGCATGTCAACAAACCTCCTTCAAAATACATCAAAAATAAAAGATCATCCCACAGGATCTTTACATTGCTGAACTTTTGCTTATCTAGTCTAACTTCTAGCCTCTCTGATATTAAACAATTATGTCACTATTTCTTCTAGTCACATTCTCTATGTCAAGGATGTATATAATGAATAAAGCCAGGCAGTGCTCATTGCACCTCCCACAAATGGCTACTAAGTTTGGATTTCTCACAGATTCTCCTATCATGTATAGAAAACCATGGGTAATGCCTGTTTTCAAAAGATTGCCTAATGAATCATTCTTTTCAGGAATCCTACCCTGTGGTGTTTTCATTCTGGACCAAGAAACAAAGCATGGAGGCAAATAGAGATGTTTTGGATTTTGATTTCCAACTGGATCATTTGAATTGTTCTTGGGAATCATATGAAGAACCAGTCATATTGACATAGCAATTCAAAGCATGAGAGGAGTAGGTGGAGATAATCTGTGTGATCTTTCTCAAAGATGTTCTGTCCAGCAGCCAGATCCTTGGCCAGCTTCGTGACTGAGTAATCTTCGACACCCAATATTGCAGAGAATTTCTTCATTATTACACGGTGGACCCTATGTAAAAAGTGGCCCACCAAGTCCACTCACATTATAGAACTGTGACGGTTAAATCGTCATATACTAGTAAATATCAAGACGGCTTGCTATCAAACAACAAACACAACACTCTGAAAGGAAAATAATGTTTTTCATGATTGCATTTTGAAATTAATCCAAATATAGTAATGTTATAAGCATATAAATATATTTATCAGTTGACACTGAAAGTCAAATCATTTTGCTATTAAAAAAAGTTACTCAGATGATGAATTGGGTTTTTTTTTTTGCCAGTTCTTTGTTAACAAGTCAATGAAATTGTTGACCTCTTAAAACAGAAAGACAGATATGAGAAAATTATAAATAAATAATTTTGGAGAGCAAGATAAATCTGTGATTTACTAGATGATTTAAATACATCTGTGGATAACATTGCCAAAATTTTTCAAGTCAGTGAACTTAATTTAAATTGATCATTGACTATAAATTATATTAAATAAATCCTTTGTTTTGCTTTTACCTATTTGAACTCCTTGTCTTTTCATTAGGCTGAAATATTATTTAAATAAAGGCAACATAAACATTGATGCTCATTTGAGCTCAGATATTTCCTCAAAGACTCTCTTATAATGACACCATTTAATAAACACACACACAGACACACAGACACAGACACAGACACACACACACACCCTGTGGCTACTGTTGCTATTCTGTTCTGCTTCTTTGATCAACTCTAAACAATTTCCAGAATTAGGTTATTTATTTATTATTTTTTGTTTTTGGTCCTAGCATTGTAGAATATGCATTGCATGTGAGAAGACCTTAGACATCCTTAGTTTTCCTAATTACATGTCCTGCTTCATTCCTTAGGCAATGAACATTGGTTTAAATTAAGCCCAAAAATATTTCTTAAAAATTGATAAATTACTTAGGATATTTCAAATATTTTAAATTTCAAACTCCATAGAGTTAGAAATAGAATAATAATAATAAAATTAAGAGTAAATAAAATTTCTTGTTTGAAAATTAAAGTCCTTTAATCCTAGGGCATTTTTTCCCCCTCCATGGCCTTGCTAATTTGTTAAATCTCAAATTTCAACATATTCTTCCCTTTAGTATATTTTTACAATTTTAATCATTGTATAGAAAAAAAAAGAATTCACGAGAGGCAGAATCATTAGAAGAGTTTACTCTAATTTGAAAAGTCATCTTTTTTTTAATGTTGATAATATTTTTTTTATTGTGAAAATACTGTACAGAGGGGTTATAATTACATGGGCAAGATAGTGAATACATTTCTTATCAAGCATTGTAGCCTCCTCCTTTGTTTACTCTTCCCATCCCTTCCCAGCCTCCCCCTGCTCCCCCACTCAATCCTCCCTCCCCCCCACCAAAGTTGTAAAGTTCATTTTCAACATGACAACTTGTACTTCTCATTGTTGCAATGGGTCCACCCGTATCCTTATTTAAACGACTTGTTTGAAAAGTCATCTTTTAACAGACTTGTAATATTGTCTTACAAATTTCAGACCTAAGTGTGAGTAGGCCACCACTGGAAATCTTGAGACTTCAGGGCAGAATAGAGGTAGGCAGGGATGTCTACACTAGTAATGTAGTGAAGGGATGTAGGTCCTCAGTGTCTTGTAGAACTAGGAACAATGAGCTAGATTTTTGTTACTATTCATTAATAACCCTGTACACTTGTATAATGTCACTGTACGTCCGTCTTTTAAAATTCTCTCTGACCTCCAGAGGCAGAGTGCAATTATTTGGTTTAGAATCAAACTGGAAAGCATCCACCAAAAGCTAGCGAAGACTGCAAAGAATGTTGCTATTGAGTAACATACTTAACAACTCCCCCTAGAGGTTCAGATTTGAGGCATGGTAAGTAATGTAAGATGGCAAAATTCACAGGGCTAACTTTTATCAGAATTAGATACCAAAACATAGTCATTAGTTGGGGAAATAAATATATTGTCAAGTACATGGATTTTAGAGCTAACTCAAATTTTACTTGGCAATTGGAAGTAGAACTAAATTTTCTGTCTTTGTTTCTCTTGTTCCCAGGAGGAAATCAGATTATTTGCTAGTACTCTTGGGATTAGAAATATTAAAACCACACAGTGCATTTACTTAGAGAATTTTAGACTTTATATTATTTGCAAAGTTTTTAAGTTTACTAATTACATAGGGAGACCATGTAAACTCTGAAGAAAAACACTATTTTTCACAAAAGGGGTGATCTCTTTGCAGGCAGAAGAATCCTCTCTTGCAAGACAGAACTCAGACGAAAGCAGTGCTAAACAAAAAGGTCCTATCTCTTATCTATTTCTTCAATTCCTAGCCACTGTAACTTCAGGTAACATTGCAAAGTTGAAATTTTCACAATCATTTTTATATATTATAACTAATTGATCAGATAGAACAATAGAATCAGTAAAACACTTTGTGTGACAATTATCTTTAAATTAGGTATAAGCTGAAAAGAGGTTCTACTGGCAGTATTCTCCTCGGAGAATGAGCCACATGGAAAATCTGGTGAAGTGGCCATAGTAAAATAATGACTTTCTTAGAAATGAGTTTCTACTGTGGGGGGATATTGGATAGAGCTTTAGCTGAAAGCTGAAATACTAGAGGTTCATGGATGAAAAAGCTCTAAAAAGAAAGCAAGGGCGATGCAAAAGATGTAGCAAGTAAATAATGAGAACGCCATGCAGGTCTATTTCCTCTAACTTACTTTATGATTTTGATTGAATTCAGAAACAAGCCAAATCCACATCCTTTATATGTATGTGGAAAGGAGGTCTCATGAAAATGAGTGAAACATCGTTGAAAAATGAAGGTGGCTTAATAATACTAGTAAAATTGGATAACCCAGGAATACAATGTCCTTGGAGTCAACATTATGTACTCAGGTTCATCTTATCTTGCCCCATTCTACATATTCATAGTGCTTTTGGTACATTCTCACCACTGACAGCTCAACTCATTATAGCAACACAAGGCAGACAGAAAACATAGTGCAAACATATATCTCAGGTCCTGCTTTGTCAGTGAAGGACAAAGTAATAACATAAGGGAATTTCTCCTTGCTGAAGTTTGGTAATATAAATAAAGCCCTTTGTATCCAATTCTGTTCTGAGCTACATATAAGCATCTAGGGTTCTATAGTCTTCATCTAAAATTTAAATAATTTCATATAATACATAAATGTGATTAGGAAGAAAAGGAGAAATGGAAGGAAAAAACAAAGAGGATTTAGTTGTTAAGAGATAATTAAAATCATGTTTTTTGGAGTAGCCAACACTTAAAATCAAACTGAAAATAACAGTGAATGAACTACTGCATAGTTTGATAATAGGTTCAATCAATAGCATCTCTTGTCACAATTAACAAAATAAGCACACAGATTGGGCAAGGGATAATAGCCTTATATTCCACTATTTTCAAATGTTCAGATTGAAAATATTATTTTACTTGCATTTATATATTTGTTGCAGTAGAGAGGAATGAACCTAGGGCTCGTGCTTCCTAAGCCAGAACTCACACCTCTTCGGTGATATTCCAAAGCTTGTTTGCATTTGGTTATGAGACAAAGCCTTAACATATTTTGTCCAGATTGGCCTCAAATTCATGATCTCTCTGCGTCTCTCTCTTTCTCAGGTAGCTGGGACTTGAGGTAGGAAACGGTATTTTGTGAGAAGAAAACAAACAAGCAAACCTGTAATCAGAGGCATAACAGTGGACTCTATAGGGAGATATTGAAGATATAAAACCAGGATCAAATCAAAGATTTTTGGTGTGGTGTATTAGGCTTATCGAAGTTTAAGAGTGGTCTTTTAGGGGAATAGTTGGTCCTAGGATAAATTTTTAGTTTTACTTCCTCAAGTAACCTGGGTACTAACTTCTCTCTATTTATGCTCACAATATATTTCACTTGGCTACTGTTTGCAAGCACCTTTATATATCAATATTACCAGTGAATTATTTTCAGCTTGAAAAGACTTGAGGGTTTTATTCCATTTATCTTAAGACTAAGGATTGGAACATTTTCCAATGTGATTATTTCATATGCCAATTTCTCATCTATATAGTTCTGGCAATATACTCAGTTTATTGAGATTATGAATATTTAAATCTCTCTAGAGCTTTCTCTCTTACTGGCATTATGTAATTACTTTAAAAACTTCCAACAATGCCCATATTTTTCCTTTTTGATTAGTTTTGTTTCCCTATTTATGTTTCCTTTATTGTATTTTGATTTAAAACTTTTCTCAACTTTATATTTTGTACATATTTATTTCAAGAGTTTACAGCTTGAGTTTTACAGACATTTTATGAATAGCTGCTTCTTTAATTGACATTTTGGAAGTTATATTTTTTCTCAAATATATTCTTTAACAAAATGTCCATAAGTATTTTTAATCTTTTGTTTCATTTTTACCCTTGCTTTCGGTAAACTTAGTTACAGATTTGACTTAATGAAACGTTATTAAGTCAGAACACTCAGCCAGTGAAAAGTCTCAGCTGACTCATCCAAAGAACTGAATATTACCAGGAACACCCCCCGCCCGCCCCACTGAATGAGCAAATCTTCAAATTGAATGAGCAAACTGAAGCCCAATGTAAACAGTAAGATAAAGAGAGCTGAAAGGACACTCAGACAGCCAACAAACTGTTGGCCAGTCAGTGACTATCCACTGAGTCACACCCAAAAAAAGCAACTATCCAGCTACAACTGATGGCCCTATTTCTGTGTTTTGCATTCAGTCTATGGATGTTTGCAACTCATTGCTGGAGTAAATCTTTTTTCTAAATCTCTTCCAGATATAACTGCTGCCCAACTTATGAATCTTTGGAAGGGTGAAATAAAGTTGATCATTTATTTGTTTCTTTATTTATCTTAATTTTTTTGTACCATTCCTAAGGCTTGAGGCCTGGGCACTAAGCCTAAGGTATTTTGTTTTGTTTTGTTTGCTTAGCTCAACCACTTGAGCCAATGCTGCCCTTTGTTGGTTTGCCCTATGCTTTTATGTTCTTGACCAAGTTACAGAACACTTTAGTTACTTGTTTTTATTTCATTAAATGAGAGTAATAAGTATATTTTAGAGATTGATCAAAGATTGTAATTGAATGATTTAGTATTTATTGAACAGGAGTTTTTTAGGGGGTGGATGAAAAACCCATTGTGCTACAACATTTTTTTAGGTCCATTCCTAAAATTTTGATGTTAGATATCTGTCAACTGAAATTACATGAGTAATTCTTCAGGATTTAAAGGGATCAGAATAGCTTACCACACTTGGATAGCAAATTAAAACTTTCCCTCCATTTAGTTTTTATATTACTCTACTCCATTTTAACAGAAATGCAGAAAAGAAAATCACAATTAAAGAGAGTTGGTTTTCCTCTCACAATTTTTTATATGTGAAGTCATTTGTATTATAGGACTATATTTTAGTCAAATACCATTGGCTAATATCAGAGGAAAAGAGAATAACAAAGGTTGGAAATAACAATTGAAATTCTTCTCAACACTATGAATAGCAATGCTCTCATTAATTAAAAAAAAAACTGTAGTGGTTCTTAAAGAGATTTTGTCAATATAGTCCCTGACTATACTTAAAGTTTATCTTCTGAGAATATATATTGATTAGTTCTGGTACCATTTTAAATACAAAATATGTAGTGGAAAACACTCTTATGACAATTCCTATTCAGAATGGTTAAGAAGTAGACAATTTTAATGGAACCACATTTTTTAAAGAAAAAATTCTCAATACAGTCTTAGACAATGAAACAAACTCACACTGACTCACTAGTTTACTTATTTATTCAGCAAACATATACCATCATGTGCTTTATATTGTAGAAGGAAGGATAACCAAAATAAAATTAAACAAACATCAAAAAAACACAAAAACACTCATAAAGTAAATTAATCATTGAATAAGGATTTTCTTTTCCTGTGTAAAATGTTAGTACTGTAGGGTATTGAAGTTTGATATAAGTCATCCTGAAAAATCTCACCGATATTTAGGAACTATGTTTAGGAAGGCCCTAGGTAAACCTTTATAGCTATTTTGGGAATAAGTTGTTAGCTCTTAGAGGAGCAGATGAAAACATTGTATGGAAGGAGCATAACCCTAACTGACCATTCACCAACAGCTGGGAGACCAGTGTTACGTGATGTCAGAAAACAAATAGAGCATCAAGAAGAATAAACACTACAGAGTTTACTCCATCATTTACATTCAATGCAATACTGAAGAAATACTGACAAAAGAACTGGTATGATCTGATATTTTTGATAAAGATATTTAAGTACTGCCTAAGGTATAAGACCATCTGAGAGGAAAGATAGAAACTAGATTACCAAGAAAGAAGTGATCTCGCAATCCAGAAGGCAGGATTTTGGTGATATAGCAGTGGAAGAGTAGTAGAGAATCAGATAACTGACACATTTGGAAGGACATGTTGACTTTCTTGGTTGATGAGGTAAAAGTTATATGTGATAATCATAAAAGAATCAGCACTGAAATGAGAGACTAGGAGAGAGAAATTGCTTTGGATAGTTGATTTTTGGTTTCATGATAATTCAAACACTATAAGCTAAAAATGAATGGGAAGGGTTGAAATAATTATAAACTTGTCAGTGCAACTGAGATATTGAGTGTGGGAATAGAAATACAGATTCTTGGTTCTGTTTTCAAAGAATCAGATTTAGTATGCATGTGGTAGGCTTTATGATTATAAATACATAAACATGATAGCATAGCTAGAAAAAATGGCATAATAACAGTGTCTTATTTTGAAGATCCAAATATAATAAATAATGGGGAAACCTACTAATTAATATAAATAAGCTGTTTGTGTAAATAAAGACATCTTGGAACACTGGCATGGTTGTTTATGAATATATTATTTATGTTCACTAACAGTTAAAATAACAGTTTTAAGTAGTTGTGACAGAGACCATCTGAATCTGAAGTACACGTTATCTGGTCTTTTAGAAAAAAGTTTATCAGTGTCTGCAATAAATAATGATTTCTATAAAAGAAATTACATATTTTGGTCATAGCGCTTGAACTCCTGGCCTAGGCACTGTTTCTCAGCATTTCAGCTCAAGGTGAAGTGGTCTACCGTTTGAGCCACAGCACCACTTCCAGTTTTCTGGTGGTTAATCTGTGATAAGAGTCTCACAGAATTTCCTGCTTGGGCTGGCTTTGAACTGTGATCCTCAGATCTCAGCCTCCTGAGTAAATAGGATTATAGGATGAGCCACTGGCACCTGGCTAGAAATTATATACATATGTAATAAAATTGACTAAATTGGGAAATTCACAAGAATAGTTAGTTGTAGACTAAAATCAGTTGAATAAAATTTAATAATTGTGTATTGTTCATGCTCTCTATATTGGTCCTTTGTTGGTTGTTCTAAACTCCTGATATGTGTGGTTACTGTCAGATCCATCCAGAAGTCTGGCCATTTGCATTGCATATTAAACAATCCTGAAAGACACATAATACATGATGGTGGAATTCATGTTTCTTGATGTTTGTGCAGTGTACTATTCATAGTGGTCTTTCATCTCTCTAATATTTCATTGGATGAATATATCAATCTCAGTATGTGAAGGATAAGCTCAGTTTCTGGATGATTTATGTCAGCAAACTTCATTAACATTACTCAAAAGCCTTCCTAAAGTACCATCCTTTGAACCTATACTATGTGAAAAATTTCCCTCTTGATCCTTTTTCTGGGACTTCCAGAATAAGATTGTAGCCCATGTTTTTGTAATAATAAAATACCAATCAGTGACTAATTGGTTATGTTTATTTTTATTTTTTGTAGGTTGTGGGGCTTGAACTCTGGACCTTGGCGCTGTCCCTCAGCTCTTGAGCTCAAGGTTAGTGCTCTTATCACTTGAGCCCCAGGGCCACTTCCTGCCCAGGCTGGCTTTGAATCATGATCCTCAGATCTCAGTCTCCCATGTAGCTAAGATTACAGGCATGAGCCACCAGTTCCTGGCTTAATTGGTTATTTTATCATCATTATAATCCAGTCACTTACTAAGTGAATCGTCATAACACTTTTGCCTTGTAGAAGAAAATCACAAAACCAAGTCATAAGAGCTAATGAAGGAGGTTTGGCTCTTTCAAGAATTTTTCAAATCTCACTAGTACTGTTTCTGCTGGTTATCAATCCACATTTATGTTAGAAAAAGTTCAGACAGTGTGTGCAAACAATCAGTGAACATGTAAACTGAAAGCAAAGGCTAGAGAAGAGGCTATTTTGTCCTATCTTCTATGTAAACAAATGATACACAAAGTTCTAAATAATACAGAAAAGTTCTAAAAACCAACACCTGTAGAGAAGTACATTTCATTTTTGTAGGAGTAGACATTCTTAAAATTTAACATTGCTTTAGGTATATATAGGATGAAATGGATAATACTAAGGCCTCTGCCCTGTGGAACTGTGGACAAAAGTATTTTATCAAGAAGATTTGAAATTAAGCAAACCCATCACCAAACAATTACAAATAATTGTTCTTCTTGTTAGGCAGGTACACTGCCTCTGAGCCATCACTTCGGCAATTGCTCTTCTTAAAATGTTGACTGTCCCTCAGTCATTCGTGGCAGGCCAGGTGATCCATGGCATATTCATCCAGTCAAGATTTTAGCAGAACAATATTTCAGGCTAAGATGGTACAGAAGACTTTAATAGAAGGACTACTTAGAAAATGTGGCAGGTTGAAAGACCCAACAGGACAGTTTAAGTTAAAGGAAGTATGTGACTAACAGTTAACAAATAGTCTTCAATATCCCTGGGCTGAAGGCACAAGAAGAGAGATGGTATTAGAGGGACTGCCTTCAGAAGCTACATCTCAGAGATTCAACTACAGCCACATGTGGGCATTGAGGAAAGCATGGTCCAAGAACAAAATTTCATTCTCTTATTCTGTATCACCTGAAAATGCCTTGGTGTTCCACATTTGGAAACCTCAACTAGAAACCTTCCAAGGAAGCCTGTGGAGAAAGCTGTAAGTAATGTCCGGAAAGCAGGGTGGAGAACCTATTAATGAGTATGTGAAAGAAGTAGAGAATTCACAGCTCATCCGGAAAAAGCAAGAGAGTAACATGATTTCAGCTTAGTGTTTTCTTGTATACTTTTGCAGAATTTTATTTCATTATTTTCATTTCTTCTATTCTAATACATGCCGGCAAAAATATTGGGGTAAAAATAATGAAATGAGTAACTGAAATTCAATTAGCTTGCTGT
This sequence comes from Dipodomys spectabilis, assembly GCF_019054845.1. Lineage (NCBI taxonomy): Eukaryota > Metazoa > Chordata > Mammalia > Rodentia > Heteromyidae > Dipodomys > Dipodomys spectabilis. The sequence goes on along the minus strand of NW_024870834.1, from coordinate 12,885,966 downwards.
CAAAATATGCACACTTAATATGCAACTCACCAGTGTGAGATAACATTTACAACTCTCCGGACTGCTCCTTTAGAACATCAGGAGGCCTGTGGAATGAAATATGCCCAGTGAAAGTACCATGACTAGTGCCCAATAAATCTTAGACTAGCAGACAGTTGAAACAGGAAAGCCCGCTGAGCTCTGATGCAGGAGAGTCTAATCCAGTGGATAAACTGTTCCAAGAAGAAATCATCCTTGTGAAAATATATTATCCTTATGACAATACTGAGGCCATTGTCCAAGGCAGTTATTTGGCTGTGCAAATGCCAGTATCAAAAATGAAATATACCAGAAGACTGAAGGTAAAGAAAGAAAGAGGTGATCAAATGAAATACAGAATGAGATGGAAAGGTCCACGTCTTCCCTGCCTGTCCTGTCCTTCGGCTACGGTATTCCCATGATCTTCCTAAATTGGCATCTGAAAATCCATGTATAGATACACTTAAAAGATAACTACAGAGATTTTTATCCTTGTAAGTTAATAATGTATCCTAGGATCAGTCAATTTACTAGCCACAGGAGGTCTCACAGAGAACTATAGTGGCTTAAAAAAATTAAAGTTCACTACTACAAAGACATAGTCATAAAAAACAGCTTGGCACTAGCACAAGAATAGACCTGAGGACCAATGGAATAGGACTGAAGACCCAGAAATGAACCCACAGACCTATAGCCACCCAATCTTTGACAAGGGTGCTAAGAAAGACAGTCTTTTCAGTAAATGATGCTGGCGAAATTGGTTAAACACCTGTAGAAAACTAGAGCTAGATCAGTATATATCCCTGCACCAGAATCAACACCAAATGGATCAAAGATCTCGAAAAGACCCTGAAAACAATATAGGAAGGAATAGAAGAAACTCTAGGGCTCCTTATCACAGGCTGAACTTTCCTTAATAGAGACCCAAAAACACAACAAATTGAAGAAAGTTTGGACAAATGGGATTGCATGAAGCTGCAGAGCTTCTGCATGGCAAAGGACATAGCTAGCAAGATCAATAGAAAGCCCACTCACTGGGAGAAGATCTTCACTAACCATACATCGGACAAGGGTCTCATATCTAAAATATACCTGGAACTCAAAAAATTAAATCTCCCAACAACAAATTCTCAAAGAAACAACTGCCTAGTAAATAAGTGGGCTAAAGACCTAAAGAGAAACTTCTCTGAAGAGGAAAGAAGGATGGCCAATTGACACATGAAGAAATGCTCAACCTCTCTAGCCATAAAAGAAATGTAAATCAAAACAACATTGAGATTCCACCTCACCCCAGTTAGAATGGCTATATTATAATCAAGAACTCTAATAACAACAGATGCTGGAGGGGATGTGGACAGAAGGGAACCCTACTATACTGTTGGTGGGAGTGTAAACTTGTTCAACCACTTTGGAAAGCAGTATGGAGGTTCATTAAAAGATTCCACATATAGCTCCCCTATGGCCCAGCAATCCCACATTTGGGCATTTACCCAAACGATCAGAACAAGGTCATACCAAAGCTACCAGCACAACTATGTTTATCACAGCATTATTCACTATAGCTAAGATATGGAATCAACCCAGATGCCCCTCAGTAGATGAGTGAATCAAGAAAATGTGGTTCATATATATACAATGAAATTCTATACCTCCATCAGAAAGAATGACATTGCCCCATTTGTTAGGAAATGGAAAAATTTGGAAAAAATTATATTAAGTGAAGTAAGTTAGACCCAAAGAAACATAGGTCCCATGGTTTCCCTTATTTGCAATAACTAGTACATGTCTGGGACAAGCAGAAAAGGTACATATGACCATATAAGATGATGTTAAGCAAAATCAACCCCAAGATAGGGACACAAGTAGTTTTTTTCTTTCTTGTTATTGTTTTTAATGTACTTATAATGTACCATGTGATTTTTTTTTGTTTCTTTTGTATGTTTTTCCCCCACAGTATAACCTCTGTTTTCACTATATTTGATTCCCGTGTCCTGTATCTTGCATATACATTTTTATAATTTGGGGAGATTAAGGTATATAACAAAATGCTGAAATAAGGGTACAGGTTGAGGAGGAGATGGGGAAAAACCAGTTGTTTAAGGATACAGGTAGACCTGTTGCAACAATGAGAAGTACAAGTTGTCATGTCCAAAATGAGCTTTACAACGTCAGTGCAGGGGGGGGGGGGGGAAGGGGGGGGAGGTGAAGGATTGGGATGGGGGGTGTGGGGGGAGGCTGGGAAGGGAGGTGAAGGGTAAACAAAGGAGGAGGCTGCAATGCTTGGTAAGAAATGTATGCATTATCCTGCCCATGTAATTGTAACCCCTCTGTACAGTATGTTCACAAATAAAATTAAATTAAATTTTTTAAAAAAAGGGTACAAGTTGACCCATTGTAACAATGACACTGTGTTGAAAACAAACTTTATAGTTTCAGGGTGGAGCAGGGTGTGAGGCAGGAGGAGTTGGGGAGGTGGGAAAAGGAGGGATGGTAGGGGAAAAACAAAGGAGGAGGTAATATGCTTGATAGGAAATGTACTCATTACCCTACTCATGTAAATGTAACCCCTCTGTACAGTATTTTTGCAATAAAAATAAATATGAAAAAATTAAAGTTCAGAGGAGAGGATAGAGCTTATTACAGGCTTGAAGAGAAATTTTGTTGCCCTTTGCTTCATTTGGTGAACAGCTTTAAAAAATAATCTAATAAAACCCTATAAAACTGTGGTTCACTTGGCTTACTCCCATAGCTAGTAAGTGAAATATGAGCCAAATTAATTTTCTGGTGACTCAAGCAAAAGAATTGTAAAGAAAAGCATTTTGCTTTGAGAGGTGGAAGTAGACAAAGACTGTTACTGAAATAAAGTCAGGGAAACATTCACAAAATATGCATAGATACACACATGCATACCCATACCTATGCACATAGAGAGTGTGCAAATGCATATTCAAATCAATGACTTCATTAAAGGCTAAGATCTGAAATTGTCTTAAAACAAGCAGTAAATATGATAACATAGCTAATTAGAATACCTGAAATTTCATAACAGTTCTTCTATTATAGAGATAGGTGTTGTAAAGGATAAAAAAAATGTATGATCTGGTTGAATTTACAAAAATGCACATCAAAGAGAACCTGATATGTTGAAGGCCTAAAATTAACAAGTGTTGACATAGGAGCAAGACAATAAGAAGTCCCAGGCTCAGCTGAATATACTGAAGTATACACAATGAGAAAGGTCAAAATCACTTTCTATAGGTTTCTTTGGTAATTACTCAAAAGATAATGATGGACATAATCTTTGGTTCAGTAATCTTTGTTCTAAATCTCTACCCTGAAGATGTTAATCACAAAGACATGGGACATGTATAAGAATTTTCATTACAGCTCTGAAAATTCACCTTAGGAAGAAATATTAATTATATGTGGAGTTCACAAAACAAGGCCATGCACTATGATAAATAAAAGGTAAATAAAATGAATATATTGTAATAACACAAATTCTGATGATGGCTATCTTTGTAAACACTATACCTTTTTTTTACAAAATTTTAAAGAATATATAGCTTAAAAATATTACAACAGTAGCTTTAGATGGGAGAGAATAAATATCAGATGAGGTACAAAGAAGAGCAGAATTCTTCTTTTACTGTTTTAATACTTTCAGCTCAGTGGAAGTAAAATTAGGCAAATTGGTTGGGCACTGATGGCTCATGCCTTTAAGCTGAGCTACCCAGGAGGCTTCTCACGTTTTCTCTGATTGTCTTCTTCATTTTATAGTTCTAAAATTTCTTCATTCTACTTCCTGACCTTCATCATATTGCTTCTCTCTAGCTGTTACTTTTCTGTTAGCTCATACACCTTCCCTAACAATATGATCAATTCCTTTTTCCTTGTCATATAAAATCATTTGTCTATTAATAAATAGGCATAGCACATATTCATAGCATCATTTCTCAAGTTTGTATCCAAAATTTAGATCTCTAAATTTCAAACTACCAATTAAAATCTATATCATCATGGAACCAGCTATAAAATATCTTTCTAAGCATGTTACATGGGACGTTACATTTTTGTATCATACCAAAATTTCCTGTGTTGCTTTTTTTTTTTTTTGCCAGCCATGGGGCCTGAACTCTGGGCCTGGGCACTGTTCCTCAGCTCTTCAGGCCAAGGCCACTTCCAGCTTTTTCTGCTTATATGGTGCTGAGGAATCGAACCAGGACCTCATGCATGCAAGGCAAGCGCTCTACCACTGAGCCACCTTCCCAGCCCCCCTAAGTGTTCCTCTTATACATTGACTAATGCTGATTTCTTTTCAATTCAGGTTTTATGCCATTTATCCCTCAACTTTGCCCTTTTAAAACAATCCTCTTGTGTTGTCCATTTTACTTTTTTGATGCATCTACCTTTACATTTTCATTTCCTTCTTATATTATGGTTTGATTCATTTCTTTATTATTGACTGTCCTCGTTTCCTGCTTAGAGGCATTACATACTGTACCTTGTTTTAATAATCTTTCAGTCATGATACTTCTAGGCTAAAAGTTTTCTAAAGCTATATAACAGTGCAAACCAAAAATCATATCCTTTCCCAGGAATTTCATCTCTTCTGTAAACATGTTGGTTTAATTTTTTAAATTCATTTTTAATATACATTTTATCATAAAGTTGATGTACAGAAGAGTTACAGTTACATAAGTCAGGTAACGAGTACGTTTCTTTTGGACCAGTGTTACCCCCTCCCTCATTTTCTTTCACTTCCCACCCCCTGGACTCTCTCACTCCCACGTTGTAAAGCTCATTTCCAACCAACTGTCCAGTGAGTATCACTGTTGATTTCATCCATCCTTGGTCCCACTGTTTCTTCTTATACTATTCCTTGTTCTTATATAGGTATTCATTTCCATCATATTCTTCAATTGCATGTTATTTACCATTTCCCATTACATTCTCATAAATTCGTGCACACTTTCTTCTGTTGTTCTGATGGATAAACCCATACTTACGAGTAAGTTTAAAAGTTAATTTTTATCTAAAAGTGTCTTAAGACCCCTATTCTCTCCAGCTTGCATTTGTCTCTCCTTTTGTCTCGAATCCAAATGTAATGTATTACTCTTTCTTTGGAAACCCTCTATCTCATTCATTTTTTAAAAAAAAAGATCTGTATATTTTCATGCTTACCTTCCTTATCAGATTGTACCTGCCAAATGTGTTGGGCTGATTCATCTCAGCTTTCCCTAACGACTATCAGGAGCATTGTAAGCACTCACACATTTGTAGTGAATATAACTGAATTCCACAAAAACGCAAATCAATGTTCACTCCAAAGGACATTCGAAGAGACATCATGGACCTCTTGCCTTATAACAGCCTGGCATTAATCAGGCATTGAAATACACTTCCCATTTCTCACCAGGATGAAAGGGTACGAGATTAAAGGAATAAAAGAACTTTCATAAGAGGTAAAGGTTGTACCTAGAGGGCAAACGTATACATGGAAAGTAGGTCTTCAGAGAAGAACAAGTCCTATGTCTGAGTTATCAGAAAGCAAGTACAGAATTACAAGCACTCATAAATTTGACCACATTGGCTCAGACATTTTTCTCCTTTGTTTAGGATTAATTCAATAGATACTTAGAAAAATAAGTTCAATCAGCAACATCAAACTGATCACTACTCAAACTTTTGGAGAATGCCTTGCAGAGACCTGATTTTTCCATTTTGAAATTAGGCTGAGGATATAACATAGTTCTCTTTCCAGGTACTGATAAAAATTGGAATTACCATGCATAGATAAATTTGGACTTAGCATTTAAGTTTCTTGGTGGGTAATAGTGTACTCATTTAACATATTGTGCCTGGGAGCATGCACTTCTGTGTGGAAAATTGTGGATCCTAGATTCAAAGGATATGTGTGTGTGTGTGTGTGTGTGTGTGTGTGTGTGTGTAAAGTTAGATCAGGTACTTGGGTGTCCTTTGGGGAAATGCATTTCACAATGTTGGTCTATTTTGCTAAAAAATAGATAACAATATTAGTTCCTCATAGAGATTTTATGAGGATGAAATGACTAATGATGTTTCATCCACTTACTCCAATGTTTCTACTTCTAGAAGCAGCTAGAGATTGTGGAATGAAAAATCATTGGAGTGACAGTTAATTTAAGTCATGGCTTTTACTGTACATACTTGTGAACATGGCTTTAACTCTATAAAAGGTATGAACATCACAGGCCATTTATATTATTTCAGAAAATGGAGCTGATGCTCACTGTCATTCTTTTATGTGTCAATTAATAATGTGGCATGATGTTGTATTTGCATGATTCATCCATCAGATAAGCGCTTTATTCATCTTTCAATAAGCTCTAATTATCTATAGTATACAAGTAGATAATTCTTATCTGTCTATTTCAATGACATACTTTTGAGGTCAAATTAAGCAAGTGATATTCATCAATAAAAATTTAAAGTGTTTAGTCATATAAGATTTCTGTTTCTTTATTTTTTCAAAAAATTCATCCAGAATTCTTGTTGGGTTTCTCCTTAAAATACATGGAAAGCCATACTACTTTTTATTCCCTCGCTAATCCTATGCTACTCGAATCTGTCATGAGCTCTTATTTCTGCAGTAAAGGTGAGCCTGATAAGTTACTTTCATTATGATTTTCATTTCCAATCAAGAGACTTATAAGTTATTCTACATTTTCAGTTTTCTCTCTGCCCAAATGAAAGATATCACATTCCACTCAAAGAAAGGATTATAAAGAAATGTTTATTTATCTACAGTTCCTTCTTAATTCATTATTTCATTATCTTTCTAGTCTCATTGTTTACAAAGACATTCATTTTCTTTTATGTATGTTTCTTTGTTTAGGATTTTGAACCATGGTACTCTGCCACCTAGAAGTCTCTTCTAACAATTTGACTAAATCCTTACCTTCTTCCGATCTTTCTTCAAATGCCCTTAATCAATGAATAGTGTCTATACACTTTTAAATTTTATTTCTCTCTCATTACTGATCTTTTCCATTTTTTCATAATGTTTATCAGCTTGTGTCAAATAACTTCTAATCTTTTTATTTTAGTGTCAATTTTATATTATTGGAATATTATTAAGTATTATAATTTTGTTCACTGGTGAATTCCAACCTTCAAGGTAGTGATAAGTATTTGTTTTATTGCAATGGGTTGTTTGAGATGGAGTTACCATTTTAAAAGGAGTAAATTTCAAATAATTGTCAGGTCTAGTTTGGCTATATGTGTATATGAAGCAGTGATTCAAACAATATTGCTTTCAATTGCCACATTAATTTTTTGTTTTGTAAAAACAGCCTCTCTCTTCTGTAACTGGAGCTGCTGTCCACAACTACATTTGCATTTCTTGGGAGAAATAGAAAGAGGGAGCTGACTTTTCAACGTTTAGATAAAAATGCATTGCTCCATGGTTGAGTGCACTTAATTTTCTTATATATTAGAAGCTAATGCTTGCATCCCACATGAAGGGAAAACCTTATACCAGAAACTTGTATATCTCTAGAGCATGTATTCCAAAATTACAAGCTAGTTTGCATTAAGAAGGATAAGTTATAAATCTCTATTAATGGAAATAAGTTGAATATTTTTTAAGAAGCATCTGGAATCCTGAATGAGACGTTAATTTTCTATATTGAAGTTTTTGTACTAATCAAAAATCAAATATAACTGTAGCTCTATTTTGTAGTTTATATTTATGATAGTTGTTAGGTTTGTGAATTATTATTGAATTGACATACATACAGTTGTGTGTGTGTGTATGTGTGTGTATTTAAGACAAACACAGGAAGACAGTAAATAATGGGAAGCAGAGTTAAGAGGAAATAGATCCTTCAATGGCATTTTTCCTGTGTTCAACATCTTCCAACCAGACCGCAACTTTTAGTTTCCCGCATTTCCCAGGAATGCATCCAACTAATAAACCATTATAGCAGGGTGCTGGAGGCTCATGCCTGTAATCCTAGCTACCCAGGAGGCTGAGATCTAAGGATCATAGTTCAAAGGCAACTCAGCCAGGAAAGTCCCTGAAACTCTTATCTCCAATAATGCACTCAGAAAACCAGAAGTGGCGTTGTGGCTCAGGTAGTAGAGAGCTCACCTTGAGGTGAGGGACAGCGCCCAGGCCCAGAATTCAAGCCCCATGACCAACAAAAAAAATAAAAATAAAAATAAAGAAAGAAAGAGAGAAAGAAGGAAAATCCAGTATAGATTAGTCAATTGAGAAGACTAGAAACATCATGATCCTCTTATTTCCCCAAATCTCCAGCATGAAACATTGTTGTACTGGGAATCACACTTTCTGTACATAGGTCTTATTAGTGAAAACATTTTGTATCTAAATCATGTGAGTGGTAAATTTTGAATGCTCACACATGGACATGCTCTTTCTGCCTCTCCCCAGAAGCAGATAATTCTAGTGAATGATTTGTAGCTAGTTTTGAAGAAGCAGCTTCTTCATTGTCTTGTATCTGGGCCAGCATTGTTCCAGGGGACAGATTGAATCCAATATAATAGAAAAAGAACTGCACTATTGTTTGTGATTTGGTTAATTTAAAAACAGAAGCCAAAGTCATTTTTAATAACAATAAGCATAAGCTCTAAGGAGAGCATACTCTTCAGACCAAGCAGAGAACAAATAGTTGTTTTGTTAGAGCAAAAACAAAAGAAGAAATGGAAATACATTTTCCATGTGTGAGTTGGTATCAGTGTCGACACACATTGGGGACAGAGCCTCAGAAGTCCTGGAGCTTCTTCTTTGAAATTAGTTGCAGTATAATGCAATGAGTAATACATGTTCTTTATATAGTGACAATTGGAAGTTAGAAGTCATGGTGGCACAGAACTTGTCCTACCATGGGGAAGAAGACTCTTGAAATTCTTGTAGAAATATTGTCTCTGTAATCTGAAATAAGATTTCATTTCATCTATGATCATTTTCTGAAAATGTTAGCGAGCAACAGCAACAGAACCCCTCCCCCCCAATAGAAACACAAACGAAGCACAGAGAACAAATACAAACATGCCCTTAGTCAAAAAAAGATTCCGATTAGACATTTTGATTAAAGATGTAATAAGCAAACAGTGAAATCCATATATTGGAGAACTCTCCAAGTTTTGACCAGCAGTTCAACTAACTCTAGGGCAAATATTTATGAAGTAATATAGCAAAGTGTTGTAGATGTCATCTTCTCTGACTAGAAGGAGCATCATTCTCATTGCAATGGCAATTTTTTCAAAAAAAGGGTAGGAGCAGAGAAAGCTAAATTGTATATCAAACTATTTGATTTCAAGATGAAATGTCTGTGGAAAGGAGATTTACAGGACTGGGATACCAAGGCATTGTGGAAGTCAATTGGAGGTAATTACTTTCCAACTTTTTTCAGAAGATAGTGAATGTATGGATGTGAAAATTAAAGTGGTGATTCAAATGCAACACAGACATTAGTATTTCTGCATTTCAAAATACAGCGAAAAGGCTGCCAATAAAATGCAAAGCACAGTGCCCAACTCTGAAAGAATTTCTGTAAGATTTCAAAATTCTCCAAGGAATCCAGAGCAACATTTTAAATAAATAAGAAGGGACTTAAATAAACAACCAAATACTTTTTTAATTATGAAAAATTACTTCCTCTGAGTGCCTTATGTACCATTACAAATTCTTACCTCACCCAGAGGATCTGCTTTAATGCAGAGCAAGAGTTCATATGTGTGCTTAATTTACAAATTATGAGATGAATGCAATATGAAAATGTTTTAATATTTTGTTATACCTTTAATCCACCTGTAATTTAAATAATGTAATTAAAAATTATTTAAGCCAACTGAGGTCATGTGAGCTAACCATTTTATTTTGTTTTAGGAATCCATGGAGGATTTTGTAGCTGCAAGTCCTGACTTTTTAACCTATCTGTATACCCTTTTATATCATACACATATGCGCTCACACGTACATACACATAGACACATTTTTCTTGACTTAGCCAAATGTATTTGAAAAGCATTTAGCCTAAATATTAGCTCATAGAAATACATATAATAAAATGAATATTAAGATATTTTATTTGGTGGTAATTTAGACAATAAAGTCAGTCATCATTCACAGTCATTTAACTTTTCTTTTCACAAGCACCTCTTTTCCTATTTTATGCTGCTATAATCTTGCTTACTTAATATACACTTGATAATTGTTGTTCTGTCTGGATGATAATACCCAAATATTTTGCTTTAAATCATGAGTGCCTTGATACCTTTTTTTAAATTTGTAGCTATCTAATACCAGCTAAATCAAAACATCTATGATAAGTTGATTATTTGTGTATATTCTGTCTCTTTTTTCTCAAATATAGATGCATGTATATAAACATATATATATGTATATATCCATATATTTCTACATGTTTATGTATAATATACATGTATATTTGTAATGTGCTATTCTTGCGCCCAGATAAGGATCCCCAAAGACCACCAAGGAGCCTATTCCGATGCAAGTACATTAGAGTCGTTTATTGCAAGCTCTAGCCTCTGGGCTCACAACTGTCACCTACGCAGCGGTCAGAGTTGAGAGCCCTGACCCTTCAGTTAACAGGGTTTTATTGGGTTTTCAGGGACTTCTATGCATCATTGCAATACTTACAAATCGTATCACACCGTGGGAAAATCATAAAATAATTCTAAAAGATGATAAGCGTAACCAGTGGCGGGAACCGCCCAGGTACTGGGGATTGGCTGGTTCATGGGGTTGATGCTCTTCAAAATGATTGGCTAAAGCAGATGGTCTGAGGTGCAACTGAGTGGTCTTTCACTTGCAGGAACCTCTGGAGTTTTGGGTTTTTTCCTGTTATCTGCTGATTAGCTGTAGTTAGTGGAATTTACCATGAAGAGGGTTGTTCCTTGAATTTGGGCTCAAGGGGACCAGGGGGAGTTGCTGACACATTTCCTGGACAAAATGGAATCCAAACCTAAAATTACTATATTTTGTTCAGGCTTCACACTATAACATGTTATAAATGTATAAACACACATATATCTATGTAAATATATATGTACAATGTATCTATATTTATTTTTAATTATTTAAAATTATTTAAACATTTTAGCTTATTTATTTAACAATTGAAATTGTTTATCTAAAATTTATTAACATGTGCATATACATATAATCTCTCATTCAGTTTTTTTTTGTGTTCAATTTCTCTGGCTCTGAGACTGTTGAAGTACTATTAAGACACTTAAATTAGTCTCTCATTTTGTAACCATTACACAACTGCTCTAGAATGTTTGCTACTTATCTCCTTTGTACAAGTCCTAAGGTAACAAGTGACTTTGAAAACTAAACAGGTTTTGGTTACTGTTTCTCTCCCCGAATTTAACTCTGTTCCTGTAATTATGAGATTTTCTTAACTCATTTTATCCTTAACATAATTTGTAGTCTGTTATTTTCTCTCTCTCTCTTTTTAAAATGAGTTTCCTTTCCTAGCTAACTACTCATAGTGCTTCTCTTTCAGCTTAGGGTATGTTTGCTATTTTGGGTAATGCATGCCTCTCTGCTCCCTGCTGGGATTCATAATTGTTACTTGGCAGATGAATCCTGGCATGCCTAATCATTACGATGAACTTTCTACAAGTCCAATTAGCAAACAGCAGTGGTGCAGGGGCTGCTTCTCAAGCAAATCTGAGAGCCACCCTCCATGAGTTTTCAAATTTGCAGTGAGCTCACCACAATGATAGCTTTTCAGAACTATAAATCATTTGTGTTTATGGTTGGCCTAATTATGATGACATTATTCTTGCGCCTCTGAACATAGATAAGGCTAAGTAGCACTGATCTAACTCAATAAATTTTTGCCAGAGATTAGTCAATAAAATGCTTAATATTGTAGGCAATGACATCTTTCATTCAAGGAAGACAGAAAAAAAATACAGGACTAAAGTTTACCAAACTCTTTGGCATGTAACGTTTTCATGGAAGGTCATTTACTAAATGGAAAATATGACAACTAATGATCATATGCTATTCATAATAGTCCCTGACAGTGGTCTCAATGTGTCAGAACAGAATCCCACCTCCTAAGTCCCTGACACATTATCCTGATGATTTTACAGATAAGCTTGGGATTTGGAGGAAGGATAGTTTAATTTCTGTGTCAAATGCAAGTTCCCCTCTTTTGATGTTCTATCTGACACAGGCAAATTTTGTTGCAATATAGACTCATAGGCAAGGTGGGCAAGAGACCAAATGGATATCCTGATGCCAACAACCATCAGGCTCATAACCATGGAATACATCACTGGAGAACATCAGATATCCAGCAGAGTTGTATTATCTCTTTTTCCAGAGTTCTAATATATACTGAAGGTAATTTGAGATTAGCTCAGTAGCACCATTATCTCTCATTAGATAATTTATTATGAGAAACTTGTGGTTAAACTTTTAAAAAGTTTTTATTCAGATTTTGGAGAATTGATCTTTCAGTCAACACATGGGATTTTATGTTAAATAATGTAAAATTAACTCTTAATATCTATGGAAGTAATGCATATTATATTGCCATCCATGCAGACTTTCTGTTCTAAACTGGAATTGAATTATGTTTAAGCTTTCTAAAGATGAAAGAAGTCATAATAATCATGATTATTTGACAATTCTTTGCTAAAATGACTTAGGCCCAATGTATTCATAGTCAAATTCCTGAAAATTATTTGTGAATGTTGATAAACTTATACAACAATATATATGGAGAGATGAACAACCTAGAAGAGCCAACACAATATTGAAAGAAAAATGAAGTGCAAGCACTACCATCTGATTTCAATACTTACTTTTAAGCTATAGTAATCAAGGCAGTGTGGAACTGGCAAAAGAATAAACAACAAATTAGTAGAAGAGAATACAGTCCAAAAGTAGACCCACACAAATATATTCAACTGATATTGACAAGGGTGCACGGGTACTACACTGGAAATAAAGATCCTCTTTTACAAAGGATCTAGGAGCAAATGCTTGTCTATCAATTTCCAACATGTTACTCTCAACCCAAAGCTTAGACACTACACAAAATTTAATAGATGATGGATCACAAGTTTAAATGTAAAGTGCAACAATTGTAAAGTTAGAGGGTAATGTGGAAGGAAAAAAATCTAGGAAGTTGGGTTTGGTGTTTATCTTTTAGATATAACAATAAAGTAGTTATCCATGAAGACATCAGACACACAGGAGAGTTCATTGACATATCAAACCTCTGCTTTGTGAATGACAGTCACAAGAATGAGGGGAGAAGCCACAGGATGGAAGAGCTATTCATCAGCCTTTTATAAAAAATAATGGCCATCAAAAATATACAAAGAACATTTATTTCTCAAAGAAATCCAGTTACCAATTAAAATGGGAAATATACAGGAATAAATAATCCCCCAAAGCAAAAATAAGTGGCAGGAAAGCCTGCAGCATGGTGTCCAACATCATATATTACTGTAAATATTAGTATATACAGTATATATATTAGTATAAAATATTACCACAGGGGCTGGGAAGGTGGCTCAGTGGTAGAGTGCTTGCCTTGCATGCCTGAGGCCCTGGGTTCGATTCCTCAGCACCACATAAACAAAAAGAAAAAACCTGGAAGTGGCACTGTGGCTCAAGTGGTAGAGCACTAGCCTTGAGCTGAAGACTGAGGGACAGCGCCCAGGCCCAGAGTTCAGCCCCCACGACCAGACCCCCCCCCAAATAATTACCATGATGGTAACTATCCAAAGCATCTATTTCAGTAAGTACAGACAAGTATATGGAGCAAGAACACTCACTTATTGCTGGTAGAGATATGGAATTAAGCACTGTACCATACCACCTGATAACTTCCTTTGGTATTAATTTTATTTATAATTGTGCAAACCTGAAAGATTAAACTGTTTTGCATTCCAAAATTTGGAAGTTATTCACTATTGGAAATGTTTGCTTACGCCATCAAAACACATGACGTACAAACTGTATTTAGACAGGCTAAACTATTTTGCCATTGATATGGATTTGTGAAAAATCTGTAGACTGTGCAGCACTAGTAGGGACTATGACTTTTGAAAGGTAATGGTAAGTTACTGTAGATTTATCCATGGTAACAAATGTACCACTCTGGTGTGGGATATTAGCAGTAGGTCATGTTTATACATGGATAGATAGCATAGGGAATGACCTTCACTTTCTGCTGTTTTACTATTCAGATAGAAATGCTCTAAAAATGAAGTCTCTTAAAAAAATAGTAACATTAAAAGATAGACATACTGGGGCTGGGAAGGTGGCTCAGTGGTAGAGTGCTTGCCTTGCATGCATGAGGCCCTGGGTTTGATTCCTCAGCATCACATAAGCAAAAAGAAAAAAAGCCGGAAGTGGCGCTGAGGCTCAAGTGGTAGAACGCTAGCCTTGAGCTGAAGAGTTGAGGGACAGCGCCCAGGCCCAGAGTTCAGGCCCCATGACTGGACAACCCCCGCCCCACAAAAAAAAGGTAGACATACAAGTTTAATTAAGTATCCTGATATATATGAAGATGAAAGCAATGCATATGCAATTTTGAACTCCTATGCCAGATTTCACACATTATATAAATGAATTTGTTTGTGCTACAATTTGCATAATCACTTTCCAGGTTAACAAAGACAGTGGAAACATAGTTTTACAACTGATAAAGAGAACAGAGAAATGCTGTGAAACTCTGCACTGGTACAGAGACTATATTAAATAGCATTTTAAATAAACATTTTGCTCTCATTCATTGAGTTTACATTAGCTTGTCCGTGTATGGACACAACTGGAAAGACATAATGATAAAATAGGGTAGCATTTCTTGGGTGAATTATGTGCTAGACATTGAGATATACAGTTTGCATGCACTGCCTCATTTGATCCTAAAGGTGTGTAAAATTATTGCCCTAATTGTACAGTTGTCAAAAGAGGGCCTTTAAATGACTCATTAGCATTTATAATAGTTTAGATACAGTTAAGCTTTTTTATTCACATGATGATGCCAGCACAACAGGATGAGATACCACCTTCTTTTTGGCTCATATTACTGGTATCTATTGTGATATTATAGTATATGTTCAAACAAATTTCATAAATCACAGTTAGTTTTAGCAATTTAAATGATGAATTCATTGGAATTGATGAATTAATTTTACTATTTAAGGCTAATTACTTCCCAAAGTTAAAAATCTTCCTGATACAAAAGGTTGAAAATTTGAGGAGCTGTATTAACTTTTTATGGTGACAGGCTACCTTTTATTGTGTTGAGTATGTTATTTAATTAAATGAGCTCACAATTTATGTTTATAAATCTTAGTAAGTTTTAGTATTTTTTTTTACAATATAGTATATTTCAACTACTCTGCCTTTAGCAGTAGAGCCAGTTCTCATTACCTGTCTATTTATATAGATTGATCCAACTAGGATTAATCTAAATATCTATAAATAATAATTATCTATTGATAGGTAGACTTCCTATGATTATATTCCTATCTATTAATAACTAGATCATGTACAAATGTTTCTTCCTTTTCTTTATTTCATATATAATGTGTTATAACAAGTATCTATAGAGCATTTGCATTGTATTAGGTATTGTAACTACTCTAGGAATGGCTTAATATTTACTAGAGAATTCAAAAAGGTGTTAGGGTCAGATACTCTCTTATTTTATGTAAGACACTGAGCATCTACAGATTCTTGTTTCTGTAGAATTTAGGTAACCAACATCTCATGGATACTGTGGAGGGATGGTAAAAATAGTTATGTAGATGGCTTTGTATGGATCCACAGAATAAATGTCTTAAGTTTAGGTGGGGAATCAAAATTGTTTTGATGAGAATGATCCTCTACATCATCCTCAGAGATATCATACCGAAGATCATAAAGTACACTACTGATAAAGCTGACTGTCCTTTGAAAACCTGCAGAGTTAGAGTTAGGTGTGTTTTCTCTGAGGACACATTATCTCAGGTCTAACTAATTAATCTATTACGCCTCATTCTCATAGTGAACTATGGTCCTGTGCTACAGAAGAATTGGGGTCCACAAGGCAAGTTTCACAAATGGGGTAGTTTAATATAATGGAAGAAAAATAAAACTAAATTCAAACTGCTGTTTAGCACTCATTCCCTTGTTTATGCATAGGAAGATCCTAATCTTGATTATATTAAATTCGTTATGAACATTGAAAGAAATGTTGGGTGTTAATGTTCATTTTTAGATGTCGTGTACCGTACAAAGGTGATTCATTGATTAGTTACTGCTCATGAGTACAACAAACAAGCCTGAACACCAAGTGTTAGCAATGAAACGGAAAGGATACACCTGAACTAGAAAGAAGTAGAGAAACACAGGGTTACTACACCAGGAACTTTAGTCTGCTTCCAGTGAATATTGCAACTTTATCTTAACCCTTTAGTGACAGCACGTAGAAAATGACTTGGAGCCCTGGTACTGCCTCTTTGACATTGGCACCTCCATCCGGCATTACTTAATTGCTCATTCTAGCAACATTGAAGTGCCTGATATGCCCCAATCCATTGTAATTAACCCCACATTAAAAAAAGACAGAGTGTTTAGAAAGAAAGTTAAATACTAGAGAAGTTTCTAAGGTTAATTGCCAATTACTGAGGATGCTCTTAGAAAATAAAATTCAAAGGAAGTCCATTGCTAATTTATGGAGTTGTTTGAAGATAGCTAAGTCAGGCCAGGATTCTTTGTCCTAAATTCAGGATCTTCTCTGAAGATAGAAACAATGACAGCTACCAGAGAAGAAATCAAGAGAAATGTCACATTTCAAAGGGGAAAATGACTTGTTTTTACCATTCTGCTGGTTACCAGAATGTTGTCTTGGGCAAGTTGGAGGAGACAGACTTACTATTGATTATATTTGTACCATGATTCTGCATCATTCCTTATTCTGATTGATTTACATAGTTATCGTCACTTCTTAAATGCTTTTTTTTAATGTTATATATGTCAACTATCATTACATATTGCTACCATTCATGTATTTTAGTCCTGAAAATATTTTCTCAGTATGTAAGAAACGTATCTCATCAGTTCTAAAATGATGTGCTTTAAGTGATGTCTATCCAAACAACTTTGAAAAGCTCATTACTGAATGTTTGTGTTTTGAAATGAATTCCCTTATAGTCTCTCTTTTATTTCTCTGAAAAAGACATTAAAGTATTATTGGACATTTATTAGAATATGGGAGTTAAATTATTGTTTTAGTCTCTGGCAAAAGTCTAGACACAGAGAATGTATTCAATAAATGTGTTGAATAAATGAATAAATAGTAAAAGAATGCAAATATACATCTAATAAGCAGATAGTTTCTAGAAATCTTATATAATTCAAACTACCTGTCACCCATTTATCTTTACAGAAAATATTATCTGAGCAATGAGTATTTTCAAGTTCTTCTGATAGCTGTCACTTAAGTTAAGTTGAAAAGCCAAAACACATCATGGCAGGGGAAAGAGGAAGAGATGATGAGATATGTTTATTGTCTTCCTCACCCCTAAACTTCATTGTTGGAAACGTTAGCCACAGTGTTGGGAGGTGGAAATTTCAAGAGGTCTTTCTGTCATAGGGGTACTGACTTTGTGAATGGAGTATTTCTTTGATTTCAGAATCAAATTCGATAATTGAAGGAAACCTAAATAAAAGCCATTACTAGAAAAAATGCATCTAAAAAAGGTTTGAAGGACGAATCTTAAATCAGTGGGAAAGAGAGGCCTACTGTACATAATGACCAGGCTCCTGCTGTGCACATGACAAATAAAGAAACAACCAAGGAAGAGTCTTGTGTCACCTGGCATGAAAATCATTTCCAGGTGAATTAAAGGCATACATCTAAAATACAAACTTTGCCTGTGTAGTGGAAAGAAAGGAATTATCATCACAGCCTTCTGGTAGGCAGTGATTTCTACAACAAATAGATAAGAGGAATATAAGAATGCAACTTAATAAATATTACCACAGTAGCTTTTAAGACATCATTATGAGAAATATTAAAGGGAAAGTAGATAACTATACATTGGGAGAAGAGATTGTCAACTTCTCTAAACATGCATTGTTTTTACAACATATCAACTCCTACAAATTAATACAAGAGGAAAATACATAGAAAACAAAGATTACAAAAATAAGAAGTTCAAGCAGAAAACAACACATATGTATATAAAACAACACATTTTTATATCATTCATCTTTATAATGCAATTTAAAACAGCAATGAATAATCCTTTTCACTTCAAAAGACTGTTTAAAATTTGTTGCATGTATACAATTAAACATATACATAAAGTTTTTTGAAATTTCCTATAATAAAAAGCATTTAAAAAATAAACAGAACATTTGATTTGTATATGATAATTAGCATTGAAGACTAGACCAATCCATTTTTATTAAGGTACAACATCTGTGTGCCTCAAGTATTTAAAATATAGTAAACATTAATTGTCTGAGTTGTGACCTGCTCATCTGCTTAATTCAGTTTTTATAAGATATTTGATTTATATAAGCTCATTCCGTAACATTTTATTCACCCTTTCATACATTGACTATTTATTGAAGATAGTTAATTGGAAAAAATCATTTAGGATTCTATTGAAATGGTGCCATTTTCCATATTTATGTGGAATTTGTGACTTTATATGCTTAATTAAAATTGGTTTCATAAGCTAGCCATTTCTGGTAGCTATATTTGAGAAAACAATATATGATTTACTCTAAAAGTTTTCATTGTTTTTATATTATTTAGTTTTTTAATTACTTTGTACTAGGTTTAGAACTAAGAGCCTTACATACTTCTACACATTTGCTCGGTTGATCATCAACCACTTGACTCATGTTTTCAGTATTGCTTTTTACTAGGTATTTGGGAAATAAATTTACAGGAGCTTTTCTGCCAACCCTGACCTTGAACCATGATCCTCTGGATCTCAACTTACTGAGTAGCTAAGATTATAGGCATGAGATCATGGTGACTAGCTAAGTTTTCATTAGTTTTATAAAGCAATTCTCATCATAAATTAGATTCAAAGGAAGTACTAATTTATTGAAAAGGTAATTTTGTGTGTTGATTACAAGTAAAAATCTATTTTCAGTATTTTATTGTCAGTTTCAAATATAGATCATTAAGAAAATTAATTAAATGTCATACCAATAATTCAGATTCTAGACAGATGTTGAAAATGATAGAGTCCTAGTTTCTGATCAAAATAATTTTATCAAAGGCTTTCTTCCATTTTTGGTAATCATCTTACTTGTGAGAACATATTTTTTTTTAGGATAAGAAGCACTTCTGCATTTTATTTCATTAAAACTATTTTACAGGCTCCTTGAAGAAATATATCTTTCAACAGTTATGTCTAAGGAGATTGTGATAATCACTTGTCTTGCTAATACACCTTTATCTTTTACTCTGCCATCCTCATACTTTATTTATGGTTCATGAAATTCCAATTTCAGATTTTTTTTAATGATTTAAAACAGCTATATTTAACAGAGTTCTGAGGTAGTTTTACAGTATGAAAGTATTCAAAAGATTCTTAAGATTTTAACTTGGAAAATTTATCATTTGGCTCTTCTTTTCCCAAAAAGTCCATGGAAAAAATGGATTAGTTATTTTTATAAATTTTCTCTGAAGAAGACGAATGCACTAGCTTCTCTTAAGAATGTGAATTAACTGGCTATAAAATTATTATCCTTCTGAGACAATGTCATGAGAAATGTTTAGACAGGAAAAACAGAGCCAAAATATTGTTATTTTAAAGAATATAATTGTGATCATTACAGGGGCTGGACTCATAGGCCATGTAACACACTTCCTCTCGGAATTAATCACACCATGGTCTCCTTTGGGGATCCATAAAGATGAACCCATGGTGATACCTTCTCTTTGTGAGGCACTAGGCCTTGCTTTACTTGTTAGAGACACTGATAGCCTAGTGTCAGTCATACTCATCCATTGTGGTTGATTCCATTCGTGTAATTCAGAGAAACTACAAAATATTAATAGATGATGTGAATCACCAGATGCAGATTAAATGAGAAGACTGGAAAAGTGGTGACTGGAAGAGAACATAATATAAAATTATGGAGCTGGTTTATATCTAGAAACAGGTTATGCATATATGTCAACATTAAGAATATATTTTGCCAAAATATTTGGCGGGAGCCCTAACAATGGATCTAAATTGTATATAAATAATCGGTGTATATAAATGGCCCCAAAGCCAGTGGAAGCTGCCATTTTATCGGCTAAGTTGTGTCGCTGCCCTTATCTTTCGAACTCTTCCCTTCCAGACTCCATATAACTGAGACTCATTGGGGCAAAGCTGCCTCCGTGATGGCAATGAATGTGAACGGCCCCACAGGTCAGCAAATCATTACATCTAGGAGATGAAAGTCAGAAATGTGTTTTGTTCACTTTGCACAATCAGAGATGAAAGAACAGTTTAATAAATACCAGGAGGCTCTGGTGCACTAACTTCCTGATATTTCTCTTCCCAGTAAATATAGAGCTTTGAACCTATATATATATGTATATATCAAGATTGCTGATCATTTTTCCTTTATTGTCTTACTGTTTATGTCCTGGGAAGTTGTCTACTCATCAATTCAGAATGCCTGTCCAGGACTTTGAGCTCCCAAATACATAATAATAAAGTTGCTGAATTTGAGAGTAAGGGATGCAGCTGGTAGAGGGTTGAAGTGAAAGAATATGCTGGGTAAAGAGTTGTACTTTTAACAAAACAGTCACAAGATTTTGAAGAAGAAGAAGAAAAAACTCTGCCCCTTCTCAGGAAATACAGGCACGTCCACATTTGGAACAGGTGTTTCAAAGTCCTACCATCTGTTATTCACATCAAGCTACAAGGGAAAAGGGAACACAAATGGACACTGATTTATTCATGAATGAAGAGGTTCTGACTTGCCATCCATATGCTTAGGGCTAACAGGAAACGCTGACAGATAAAGGAGAAGTTCAATAAGAACCCAAGAGCAGGGACTTGCACGGAGCCTCTCTGCTGTATGAAACCTCCCTGCTGCTGCTGTTAAGTGAAGGCAAAGAATTCCAAACTTCACTGGCAGATTCAGGGCCCCACATTGGAATCCAAATGTCCACATTTGCCTCCGTTATCAGGTGAAGCGTTATCTGACTTAGGTAACTGACTCTACTGATAACAATTCTTACCAGTGTATTTCTTTCAATAACCACAGAAATTACAATACTAATGCAGTCACATTTGATATACTCAGTTGTTAGGAATTATATAAATCTGGAAGATCTATTGACATGTACGAGTAACAATTGCCCTAAGTTCACTATCATGTTGCTAGTTAAGGAGAAAAGGTTTCAAGGTTTTAAGATGTTTGACTAAACAGATGCTGATGGCAATTTACAAGAGGAAATTAAAATTGTATTTGTGCCTGGTGACAGTGGCTCATTTCTGTAATGCTACCTTCTTAGAAATCTGAGAGGTCTGAGAATCCTAATTTGAAGCCAGCCCAGGGAGCAATGTCCACTAGATTCCAGTTCCAGTTAACCAGGCAAAACAGTTGGATTAAAGGTATGATTCAAGTGGTAGAGTGCCAGTCAGGAGCAAGAAAAGCTGAGTTAGAAGCACAGGACCTACCCACTGCCCTTCAGAATCTCCAAATGTACCCAAACCCTATATTCTCTACATTTAGAAAAATCATGTAAATAACTAACTTAAAAATCACTATCAATAGAATCAGTATAAATAGCTTAACATCATTTGGATTAAAAATGATATTTAAATCTATTTTAAATTACCATAAACCTGTTGAGAAACAATACACATGCAATCTCTAAATGAATTGCTCCTGCTTAATTACTGGACTTGTATTTGAGTCCTTGTAAAATTCATTTCTGAATATTACTTTATTAGCAAACCTCATCCCTTTATCAATTTTACCTCAGTTTGCATGGAGTCAGCTCTAATTCCAATCGTTTCTTCACAGCACCCAGACATCTGTCCTTTAGAGTGCTTTCTTTCTTTTTTCCCCTTAATACATATATTTTATTGTAAAGATACTGTACAGAGGGGTTACAGGTTCATGAGCAAGGTGATGACTCCATTTCCTATCGAGCATTGTTACACCCTCCTTTGCGATTACCCTACCATCCCTTTCCTCCTCACCACAACACCCCAACTCCTCCTTCATCCCCTTCCCCCCACAAAGTTGTAAAGTTCATTTTCAACATACTGTCTTATACATCTCATTATTACAATGGGTCATCATGTATCCTTATTTCAGGATTTTGTTATTTCCCTTCCCCTCCCCAAATTAGAAATATATATATACAAGATGCAGGACACTAGAATCAAATACAGTGACAACAGGGTTTGTACCATGGGGGAAAACATACAAAGAAACAAACAAAAATCACATAGTATATTATAAGTACATTAAAGTATATAGTATATTATAAGTATATAGTATATTATAAGTACATTAAAAGAACAGCAACAAAGATAGAACCTCTTGTGTCCCTATATTGGGGTTCATTTCATTTAGCATCAGGTTATATGGTCATATGTACATAGCTTTTGACCTCTTCTGCTTGTTCTGGACATTTATTAGTTATTGCAGATATGGGAAACCATAGGACCTATGTTTCTTTGAGTCTGGCTTGCTTCACTTAATATAATTTTTCCAGGTCTTTCCATTTCCTAACAGAGGGCAGTATCATTCTTTCTGATGGAGGCATAGAATTCATATATATATATATATATATATATATATATATATATATATAAATACATCCCACCTTTTCTTGATCCATTCATCTACTGAGGGGCATATGGGTTGCTTCCATATCTTAGTTAAGGTGAATAATATTGTGATAAACATAATTGTGCTGGTAGCTTTAGTATGGTCTTGTTTGTGATCATTTGGCTAAATGTCCAAATGTGGGATTGCTGGGTCATAGGGGAGCTCTATGTGGAGTCTTTTGAGGAACTTCCATACTGCTTTCCAAAGAGGTTGAACAAGTTTACACTCCCACCAACAAAGCAGTAGAGTTCCCTTTATTCTTTGTGTTTCAGATACTCCAATCATATTCTAATCTTTGATGGGAAAATTCTGTCTTCCAGAAGTTTATAGTTCAATGAAACATGTTGTATCTCAATAATCAACTTGAAGTTGGCAGTGAAATAAATTGAGTTTTATAATAAAATGAAAATTAGATATAGGGTTCAGTATTTGTTTATCTATAACATTCAAGTTGGAGAAGATGACCTTAGTTTGTGTTCTTCACCAGCTTTCTAAGCAGTCCAGTGGCTCAATGACTGCCTTCAATTTCAAGATGTTAACTCCAAAATGTAAAGATTGCCATAACAATAGGTTGACAGTTTGCTAATTTCAATTAACAGTTTGCTAATTGCATCAAGATTCCAAAAAAGTTTCTAAATTACAGTTATAAGTTACATTTATCTCACCATGTTTATGAATTCTTTTTGCCTGTCCTTACTTTCCTATCTGTCACCATCTGTACCCTCTTTCTCTCCAGTTACTGGTAATTACTTTTCCAAATCCTTCTGTCTTCTTCTTCCAACTTATCTACTTTGGCAACTCAAAAATCTCCATATAAGTCAACTTGACGTTATCTCACTAAACATCGATGTTCTTTTCATTGTATTTTATTATATTTTTGTTTTTTTTCAATTTGGATAGGTATTTTGGTTATGTCTTTATCTCTACTTCTGCAATGACTAATCTCTAATTCCATCTGTCAGCATTTTTATTTCAGATTTTATATTTTCTATTTATTTAGATTTTTATTTGGGTATGTGTTACTTTGCTAATGTTTCCACTTCTATGTTATAAACTTGATTATGTTCAGTAAATTTGGAAAAGTCTTCAAATAAAGTAAATAAAACCTGGAAAAATTCAATGTTTTTTTTTTTTTGAATGCAGCAAGGTTCATCTCTTTAAAACAAGCAAGCCAAGTTCCAGAGGTTAAAACCTGGAAGATTTCAGCTCTGTACTAGGCTACACAGAAAAGCCCATGAGTTTTATCTCCAATTAACCATCACAAAGCATGGCTGCATGCTTGGTTCACGTGCTGGAATGTCAGCTATTAGCAATAAACCTGAGCAATATACCAGACCATTGCATCTAAGTCCTGGTACACCAACAAAATAAAAACAAGACAAAAAACTGAATCAAGAACATTTTTCAATCTTTGAGTAGCTTCCTCACGCTCATGCTCATGAGATTCCTGTATTGATCTTTGGTTTGCCTCCTCTCTCTCCCTATCATGCTCACACTGAGTCCATTGCAGGTTTTCAATCTTTTCATTCACCATGTTTACCAGTAGTATTTGTAGAGCTTCTTGGGAACTCTCCTCTGGAGAGCTCCCTGTTCTGTCACCTGGTTATCGTGAGTGGGAGTTGAGATACCTGGACTTGCCATTTTTCTTGTGTTTTTTCCAGTTTGTTCTGCTCAGTAGATGAATGGATCAAGAAAATGTGGTATCTATAAACAATGGAATTCTATGTCTCCATCAGAAAGAATGGCATTGCCACATTTGTTAGGAAATGGAAAGACTTGGAAAAAATTACATTAAGTGATGTAAACCAGGCCCAAAGAAACATAAATCCCATGGTTTCTCTTATTTGCAATAACTAGTATATGTCTGAGTCAAGCAGAAACGGTCAGATAAGTTGATGTTAGGGAAATGAGCCCCAAGATAAGTATTCAAAGGTTTTTTTTTTTTTCTTTCTTGCGATTGTTTCTAACATATTTATACGATGATTTCTTTGTTGCTTTGTATGTCTCCCCGCCCCATGGTAAAACCCCTGCTTTCACTGTATTTGATGTTGGTAAAATATGTGGAGGGAAAAAAACAAATCGTTTAAATAGGGATACAGGTGGACCCATTGCAACAATGAGATGTACAAGTCCTTATGTCGAAAAACGAACTTTACAACTTTGGCAGGGGGAAAGGGAGTGGTGGCTGTGGGGGGTCGTGGGAGATGGGAAGGGATGGGAAGAGGAAACAAAGGAGGAGGCAACAATGCTTGATAAGAAATGCACTCATTACCTTGCTCATGTATTGTAACCTCTCTGTACAGTATTTTCACAATAATAAAAAAAAAAACAACAACAAGAATATTTTTCCTAGCCGGTTGCCGGTGGCTCACGCCTGTAATCCTAGCTACTAAGGAGGCTGAAATCTGATGATCGCGGTTCAAAGTCCGTGAGACTCTTATCCCCAATAAAAAAAACAAAAAAAAAACAAAAAACAAAAAAAACATTAGAAAACCAGAAGTGGTGATGTGGCTCAAGTGGTAGAGCACTCTCTTTGAGCTGCAGAGCTGAGGGGACCATGCCCGAGCCCAGAGTTCAAGTCTCACCACCGACCAAAAAGAAAAAAAATAATATTTTTCCAATATGTGCAAATCTGGTTAGATTCTTTTAATATTAAAAATCATAGCGAAATGCTTCTCAGAAAGTTTAATTAAGATTGAGGGTTCACCAGTATTACCAGTCAGAAAATGTTGAATATTTTCTGTTTATTACTAAAATTAAACTTTCTGTTCTTTCCTTCAATAAAATAAGTCCAAACAAAAATAACAATTAGAGGGTAATTTTTTTTAACACCATGGAAGGAATCTATTAGTATTATAACATATTTTTTCTGAATATTCTGTGAAATTTTGTAGTAGTACCAGTTTGAATCATAAAGATTTTTTAAGAGAAGAGAGTCTGCAAAAGATGTGGAACATGCTTTTTTTTCCTCTATTAATAGGAGGCAATTCTCACCAAAAGAATATCAAATAATGGATTTATCTACACATATGTTTGCACACATCAGTGCTGATTCCAACAGGTTTTTAAACACTAAAAAGTTCACCCTATGCATACCCCCATGTAAGATTAATACATATTATAAAATTGAATCCATGGAATGAAGTCACAGAGCCAAACAGTATATCTTACTTCATATAAAACTTATTCCAGATAAAGATAAGGCTTCCTTTATGTAGAGTGAGATGCAGCCCGTAGCATTTTAACCCTTTATTGTTATTACCTATTACAGGATACATTTTAAATTTCAAATAGCTATGGTATACTTTTCTATTAATTTGCTTAGAGATTTGCTTTATTTTATGCAAAACACTCCAACATTAAAATTCTTTAAAATATATATAGGTAAGCCATTCAAAATACATTCAAGGTATTTTCCAAGTCTGGCTACATAATGCTCTTATTAATTGTTCTAGTTCCATGCTCTCCTCGTTTCTTATTCAGTAACTATCTTATCTGTAGTATATCCACCTGAATTCCAGTAAATAATCACATTTTTTATATCACAAAAGATTTTCTCACCATTAATTGCAAATTTGTGGCAGAAACATCAATTACTGATATAATAACCACGAGGAAACAGAAGTGATCAATGTTCTCTTTGGTTGAAAACAGAAAATCTGAGTGAAAAATTACTCCTGAAATTATTCTAAGCTCTTTAAAACACTTCTGTTCTTTTATTAATAGCATGCTGATTAGGAGCCTATAATCAGAGGAGAATGGCACAGGCCTCCAAACTTAGAAATTTTGACAGTCTACCTTAGTCATTCAGTACACCATGAACTATAAAGTGCAGGGATCATAGCTAGGATCACCTTGAGTCCCCAACACTGAGAATAGTACTCAGTCAGTATGTGTTGAACACTAGAAGAAAGTATTAACTGGATATATGAATAACTGAGAGAAAGAAAGAATGAATGCAATCTCATGATGGTCAAGGTGCAAGTATCATTTAAAGGTAGTGATTTTACCCTATAATGAAAGCTAGTAATAATTGCATACATTGTCTAAATCAGGCTTCTTTTCAATCCAATATTTAGATAATTATTGTATGAGAGCTCACCTGAGTCACTTCAATATAAGTCAAATTTGGACTCTCAACTCCCTTGATTAGTTATATTGATTCAGGATGCTTTGTAGTTGGCTGAAGTCTGAATTGGTTTGGAACCACAAGAGAATGAAAAACAGAAATCCATGGATCTTGGTAGACTGGCTTGGAAAACTGAATATTTATTTCCTTATTTATTTATTTATTTACTACTTCTTCAGGAGTGTTCATGTGGAGCACAGCTGATTATAACATTGCTGATCATTTAAAATAAGGAAGGATCAGATGGACTCTTCTCATGATATGAATTGGTATTAGAACCTGCACCAAGAATATAGGATATGTGAGTGGAAACTAATCTATCAATTTTGATCTTGCTAAATTTGATAGTGAACTTTCTCTTTCAATTTCATTGAAGAGTTGAAGGAGCATTGGTGTGAGTTCTGCTTTGAAGGCCTTGTAGAATTCTGCTATAAAACCATCTGGTCCTGGGCTTTTCTCTTATTGCTGTTTCTATTTCAATGCTTGATATGGGTCTGTTAAGATGGTTTAACTCATCTTGGTTTAGTTTTGGCATGTCGATATTTGCTAAGAAAAGGTCCATTTCTGCCAAGTTCTCAAATTTATTAGCATAAAGGTTTGAGAAGTATTCCCTTATAATATTCTGAATCTTGGTTGTTTCTGTGGTGATGTTTCCATTTTCATCTCTGAGTTTATTTATTTGGGTGTGTTCTCTTCTTTTTCTGATAAGATTTGCTAAGGATCTGTTTATTTTGCTAATTTTTTCGAAGAACCAACTCTTTCTTTTGTTGATAATTCATTCTATGAAGCTATAATAACCTTCATCCCAAAACCAGGCAGGGACTCATCAAAGAAAGAGAACTATAGACCTATTTCTTTGATGATCATTGATGCAAAACTTCTCAACAAAATTTTGGCCAATCGACTTCAACAATTCATCCAAAAAATCATACAACATGATTAAACAGGATTCATTTCAGGGATGCAAAGGTGGTTCAATATACACAAATCAGTTAATATAATACATCACATCAACAAAAGCAAGGATAAGAACCACATGGTTATCTCAATAGATGCAGAAAAAGCATTTAACAAGATCCAACACCCCTTTATGATGAAGGTTCTGGAAAAACTAGGAATCCATGGAACCTTCCTCAATACAACAAAGGCTGTATATGACAAACCTACAGCGAATATTATACTCAATGGTGAAAAACTAAAGCCATTTCCTCTAAACTCAGGAACAAGACAAGGATGCCCACTCTCTCCACTGCTCTTCAATCTAGTATTAGAATGCCTAGCTACAGCAATAAGACAAGATGCAAACATAAAGGGGATCCAAATAGGGAAAGAAGAAGTAAAACTCTCCCTCTCTGCAGATGACATGATCTTGTATTTAAAGAAACCCATGGACTCCACTCCCAAATTACTCAAGGTGATTCAAAACTTTGGCGAAGTAGCAGGGTATAAAATTAACCCTCAAAAATCAATGACTTTTCTATATGCCAACAATGAGAAAAGTGTGGCTGAAATCAGGAAAGCAACTCCATTCATAATAGCCCCACAAAAAATAAAATACCTAGGAATCAACTTAACCACAGAAGTGAAGGACCTCTATGATGAAAACTTTAAAAACCTGAAAAAGGAAATCAAAACGGAACTTGGAAAGTGGCAAAAACTCCGATGCTCCTGGATTGGAAAGATTAACATCATGAAAGTGGCAATACTTCCTAAGGCTATCTACAAATTCAATGTGATACCTACCAATATTCCACCTTATTCTTCAAGGAAATAGAAGAGGCAATCCAAAAATTCATATGGAACAATAAAAGACCCTGATTAGCAAAAATGATCCTTAACAGAAAGAACAGTGCTGGAGGAATATCAATACTAAATTTCAAACTCTACTAAAAAACCATAGTAATCAAAACAGCTTGGTACTGGCACAAGAACAAACCCAGGAACAATGGAATAGAATTGAAAACCCAGAAATGAACCTACAGACCTATAGCCATCTAATCTTCAATAAGGGAGATAAAAAAGTAGAATGGAAGAAAGACAGCCTCTTCAGTAAATGGTGCTGGCAAAATTGGTTAACTATTTGTAGAAAACTAAAGCTAGATCCTTATATATCACCTTACACCAGAATCAACTCCAAATGGATCAAAGGCCTCGGAATCAAAGCAGACACTCTGAAAACATTACAGGATGGAATAGGAGAAACCCTAGGTCTCCTTGGCACAGGCTGAAATTTACTTAATAGAGACCCAGAAACACAAGAAATCAAAGAAAGGTTGGACAAATGGGATTGCATGAAATTGCAGAGCTTCTGCATGGCAAAGGACATAGCTTGCAAGATCAATAGAAAGCCCACGGATTGGGAGAAGATCTTCACTAGCCATACAACAGGCAACGGTCTCATATCTAAAATATACCTGGAACTCAAAAAATTAAATACCCCAAAAACAAATCTTCAAAGAAACAACTGCCCAATAAATAAGTGGGCTAAAGACTTAAAGAGAAACTTCTCTGAAGAAGAAAGAAGGATGGCCAATTGACACATGAAGAAATGCTCAACCTCTCTAGCCATAAAAGAAATGCAAATCAAAACAACATTGAGATTCCACCTCACCCCAGTTAGAATGGCTATAATCAAGCACTCTAATAACAACAGATGCTGGAGGGGATGTGGACAGAAGGGAACGTTACTGCATTGTTGGTGGGAATGTAAATTTGTTCAACCACTTTGGAAAGCAGTATGGAGGTTCCTCAAAAGACTTCACATAGAGCTCCCCTATGACCCACCAATCCCACATTTGGGCATTTACCCAAATGATCACAAGAAGGTCATACCAAAGCTACCAGCACAACTATGTTTATTGCAGCCTTATTTGCCATAGCTAAGATATGGAACCAACCCAGATGCCCCTCAGTAGATGAATGGATCAAGAAAATGTGGTATGTATACACAATGGAATTCTATGCCTCCATCAAAAAGAATGACATTGTCCCATTTGTTAGGAAATGGAAAGACTTGGAAAAAATTATATGAAGTGAAATAAGCCAGGCCCAAAGAAACATAGGTCCCATGGTTTCCCTTATTTGCAATAACTAGTATATGTTGGAGTCAAGCAAAAGAGGTCAGATAAGTTGATGTTAGGGGAATGAACCCCATGATAAGTATTCAAATGTTTTTTTTGTTTTTTTTTCTTTCATGCAATTGTTTCTATCATATTTATAAGACTTCTATGTTGCTTTGTATGTCCTTCCCCCACAGTATAACCCATACTTTCACTGTATTTGATGTTGGTATAATTTGTGGAGAGGAAGGGAAAAAAAACAAATAGTTTAACTGGGGATACAGGTGGACCCATTGCAACAATTAGATGTACAAGTCCTTATGTCGAAAAACGAACTTAACAAATTTGGTGGGGAGTGGGGGGAGAATCGGGTAGAGGAGGGGAGAAGTATGGGAAGGGATGGGAAGGGGAAACAATGAGGAGGCAACAATGCTTGGTAAGAAATGTACTCGTTATCTTGCCCATGTAATTGTTCTCCTCTGTACGGTAATCTCACAAAAAAAATCTTGCTAAATTTAAAACATCTACGTTAAAATTTCAAAATGAAGTGGCATTTATGCATAAAGGTAGACAAAAACTTTTTAACTTCTTATTTTAATCAGGGTTTAAAGAGTTCAAACAAATGTTAATTCCATTTTCAGTTTACCCTAGAGTCCCTGAGATATGTCTTTTAATCCAAGTCATAGGTCATAGTCATATTTGTTTTATATTTTGATGAACAGTCTGAATCTAAATATTGATGACACAGACCAAGATAATTAGAACAATGTTTTAAAGCACACACACACACCCACACATACATACACACACACATGTGAACACCCTAACGCTACTAAAATAAAGGGCAATATCGCTTGAAAGTGGATTTCCTTCTTGTTTTTGCTCCCATTTTCTGTATAATTGGCAATTAACCTTCCTTATCTCCTAAGTCATATCTCTAAACGAATTTCTTTCTGAATGTGTAGCTTTTTAAAAACATTTATTTTGCATATTTAAGTTTTACCCAAGTGATAATAATTAGTATTTCCAACAAAGAACTTGCATAAGTTATGACTTCATTCTTAGTGTCTAGGAGAAGCGAATTTTGTATAATACAATTGCATAAAAGGGTATAGGTTGTGCCATGTTTCAGAGTTTTTTATCAGGACTGTTTAAATAGGAAGAGCTATGATGTTGCCATAGTGCTTTCTAGAATAGCAGATATTTGGATTAGACTTCCTCATCTCCTTAAGCGCCTTTAGTAATTTTAAAACCCCACTTTCAGTAAACTAAGAACTGCAGGACAACACAGTAAATCAGATTTTCTTGAATCTCATGAAATTACTTTTTAGCTCTCGTCTTGGAAATCTGCCTCAAAATAAATTCTTAAATAAGCTTGGGAGCTTAAGGGTGTAATATTTATTCATCTAAAAATGCACATATTGGTTAATCCCATTGCCAAGTAATTCTTAAAGTAATTACTTAATCTGGGTTTTCAAAATAATTGGGCAAGTAGAGAGATAGAACATTTAAGGTATATGCAAAGTCAAAGTCCTTTTACTGTTAAATTTATGTGCATTCTTCTTGGGCTTCTCAAAATTCAGATAGTACTTCTGAATTCTAGTGATGGATTTCAATCAAGTTCATTATCACTACTTTAAAATGAATGCCTAGAGCTGGTCCTCAAAAAATCATCTGAATGAGAAATTCTGAACACAGGATCCAAGTATGAATAATCTTAAAAATCCTCCAGAGGATTTCTACTGTAAAAATGAGGTTGGCCATCATTTGAAGAATATAATTGTGACATAGGTCATGCCTAATTGAAAACTCATAATTTATGCTATCTGTAAAATTTAATAAAGATATATGAACTTTGTGAATCTAGGATGGGGATGAGAGAAAAAGCCACTATATAGATGTATTGTTTCATAATCCTAGGCAAAAAACAGTGCTAAGTAAGGAGTGTGAGTTGAGACTCTTGTTGTGTTTGGTTTTTACATTTTTATCCAAATGTTATTTAAAACTCAGTTCAGTGCATGCTTT
Source organism: Dipodomys spectabilis (assembly GCF_019054845.1). Classification (NCBI taxonomy): domain Eukaryota; kingdom Metazoa; phylum Chordata; class Mammalia; order Rodentia; family Heteromyidae; genus Dipodomys; species Dipodomys spectabilis. The sequence continues at coordinate 12,853,865 of NW_024870834.1, read as the reverse complement.
AGATCAGTGGTTCTTGAACTGGAAATGCTTGACATGAAAACACAAGAGGACTTCCCAAGATGACATTTAGAAAATCATTTCTCAGATGCCCTGCCTTTACATGGATATTCCCCTAAAATATGTAAAGACAATCACCCTTTCCTGAATCCTGCTTTTTGCCTTCAGAGGCCATTGACTAGGTATGCATCTCTGCACATTACATATTCGGTGCATATTCTTGCCTGGCTGGCAAGACTACCATTTACTTCTGCCTTGGTGATTATAGCTATGCACTCAGCAAGTGTTAGACAGCATCGAGGTCATATTGCTCAAACAGGACAGTATGGTGGCTTCCAGTAGACCATCCACTTCCAGTAGGGTGTGCTTCTTCTTTCTTAATATTTCTGTTGTTTTGTTTTGTTTCTATTATTTATTTATTCATTTTACTTTTTTGTATGTTTTTATTGTAAAAATGCTGTACAGAAGGGTTACAGTTCTATACTGGGACTCCTAAGAGCCAAGACCAGGAGTTTGATCAGAAGCTGTGTAATTTTTTTTCCTTGCCTTTAATGCTAAAGCTATTTGAAATTGTTTCCTTTCTACTTATATGATTTTAGATAAGCATAAGTGCTTTTATTCATTTACTTTCCCTTTCCATGAACTGTGGAGGTAGGCGAGGGAAAAAAAACCAAAACAAAAAAACCCCACTGAACAACAACAACACAAAAAGGCTCTAGTCAAAATAATTCCTGTTCTCCAGTGGTTCCTATGAATGTGTTTTCCTACGATAGCTTCTTTGGTTCTTCTTGAAAATTGGGTAATAATAAGATTTGACTGCCAGAAGTCTAATAGCACATACCTCTGAGTGCTAGTGATAGAAACAAAAAAATGTATAATTGGAAGGTTAATGAAAATCATAAAGAATTTAACATAAATCTTGGTGTGTAGATCAGGTTTAATCAAATCTTTTATCACTTTAACTTTCTGATATAAAGCATAACATCCATATATATTAGCATTACTTTTAACATCAAAAGTCTAATGAAAACTAAATGGCAGCAACAGGATTTGTTTTGGCAAAGCATAGAACAAAATAATTTTATCTCTTAAAATTATACGTGTTCATATTGAATGATAGCAAAACAGATCTAGAAAGCTATTGGAAGCAATATATCAGGATATTGAATTACATCTCTGTAAACATTATCAGCATTGAGGCGACACAGTGCCATTTAATTTTCTGACCTCAGTAGACAATAGACAACTAAAAGAATGGAAAATAAAATTGTACACTATGTTCAAAGAAGGGACAAGAAGGGACATTTTTTCAGACTCCTCCGGGTTGTTACTTCCATTAATCAACCACTGTTTTATCAGACTGGCTATTCACTCCTGTTTAAAGGTATTTTGGGCTCCTACAGTTTTGTAGGAAAGCTGCTGAAATGTTTAAACAGATTAAGTTTACCAATTGACATCATTTCATAAATAATATCTAACTACACAACGTATTGCTTTTTTTCTGCACTTACCACTGGACTATGATGGACATTCCAAGAATAACAACAATAAAGTGATGTACAATAAATCATCCTTTAAGTGTAATGTATCTGAGTTTCTTCTGAACAAGTAGAAAAGATAGGAATTATAAGGCAGTTTTCTTAATAATAACAGTAACAGGAGCACTAATAATATCCTCACTTGCCTTGTGGCAAACTCCTGGAGATAGACCATATTTCATTTGTCTAGGCCGCCCTTTCCTGTTACCTATTAGGATTTCTTCTTCAATTCTCCCACTTCTGTAACTCATGGAATGCATCTGGTACTCAGGAAGTTTTATCCAATTCCAAAATCTTTCCTTAATACAATGTAGAAGAAACCATAGGGAATAACACGCAGTGCATATTTTTCTAAGAGAAAGCAAGAAGGCACTTTCATTCAGACATGTTGTACCTCATGTATCATTCTATTTCTGTAGTGGAATTTTTCTCAAATGAAACAAAAACAAAACTATTTTAAAATTTGCATGAACAATTCCAAAAAATTCACAAAATCTGAAATAAATTAAAGCTTCTGGAAATGAGAACAATATTGATGGCCTGAAATACATTTTTGCCATGACTTTGTCAATATGACATCCTCTATTCATTTTCCTAATTTTTAAAATAATAAAGCTTAGAAATAAAAAAATAACCAAATTGAAAAAAGTTCATAATAAGCTAGAGAGAAATGTATAGAGCTTTCTGGTTTATTCTCGGTCTAATTTTATGTAAGTTAGTTTCATTGTGCAATGGATGGGTTGTATTTAAGAAAACTAAGCTGAATTGTATGTGTGTACACACACATACACAGACACATATGCACTCACTTTATACACTATTTTGTCTTTTAACATGGGAAATACCAAGTCAATGAATATGACTTTTAATGGATGGCTAATATAAACACATATCTAAATATTCAAATGGTCTTCTGCTGGCAGATTTCCTTGACATTTCTAAAGATTTTCATGAAGCTAGCTCACATTATTATGCACCCCTTCTTTTTCACTGACATTACCATTACTTTAAAGATATTAAATTTCAAGTAGATAGCAAGTTAGGGCAAAATCAGTATGCTGGATTTCCAAAGGAAAGCACAAAAATCCATTTTCACTATTGATGTGTGGACCTGTTTTCTCTCCAAGCAGTCTATAGTCATTGAATACTTATTTATTCTACTAAAAGACAGTGAGATCTTAGAAGCAAAGACTGTTTCTTAGGTTAAGCATTGCATCACAATCACAAACATGTATTTCAGCATATATATGTATATATATATATGAGTGCTGAAAACTCACTATTGGTTAAAACTTTTTTATTGTAAAAGTGATATACACAGAGGTTATATAAGTCAGTAATGAATACATTTCTTTTTGAACAATGTTACCCCCGCCCTCATTTTCTCCCAATCCCCTCTTCACTCCCCCAACATAGTTTAGTGAGTATCACTTTTGAATCGGTTTACCCTTTGTCCTACTGTTTCTATAATTCCCCTTCCTTTCCAAAATCATACAAACTTATAAAAAATGAAGGATACAGAAATTAAAAAAACAGTGACAATAGTAAATAAACCAAAGAGGAGGAGGAAAAATAATTGCAAACAGTATACTAAAAAAGCCTCTTATTTCCATTTCTTGGAGTTTACTTCAATATGCATCATAATTTTATGGGCCATATGCACGTAGTTATTGAGCTATTGTGGTCTTTTGCTAAGCGGTTAAACTTTTACAAAGAGTAATATGTTTTCTGAAGCAAAATGTGACAATAAGAAAATAATTATAAAATCACAAGTATTCACAGCTTCCTATTTTGCATGCAGTATAGTGTCTTAAATATATAATCATGCTTTTTAAATCAGTGGTATAATACAATTAATTATATAGACAAACAAAACTGATTTAGATAACTTGTTCAATTTTCATTTATAAACATAGTCAGGTTTCAAAGCATAGTTACCTACTTCAAAGACTATTTTCTCTAATAGTTTTCAACTGTATTACCTTATACAGTACCAAAGTGATTTCACAGTTATCAAATAGCTATCTAAATAGATAGTATTCACAAATGTCTCTGTACGTAAATAATGTTTACAAACTAATTAAATAAAATTAAGTTATGTAGGTGTTTTCTGTTGGAAAACATCAAAAATTATTTCCTATACTATGATCATACATCATAAGCCATAACCATCACTCCAACTTCTTAAATTGTTTTTTATTGTGAAAATACTGTACAAAGTGGTTACAGCTACATATCCAAGGTAATGAGAACATTTCTTATCCAGCATTGTTGCCTCCTCCTTTGTTTTTCCTCTACCACCCTTTCCTCCCCACCCCCTCAGCTACATCACTCCAACTTTTCTTAAACCCTTCCTTCTGTTGTCTCAGCTCTTGTGCTTTTATGTTTATTTTTATTTTTGCTTTTGTCGGTCATGGGGCTTGAACTCTAGGCCTGGGTGCTGTCCCTCAGCTTGTCAGCTCAAGGCTAGTGCTCTACCACTTGAGCCACAGTGCCACTTCTGGCTTTCTGGTTGTGAATTGGAGATAAGAGTCTCATGGACCTTCTTGCCCCAACTGGCTTTGAACCACGATCCTCAGATATCAGCCTACTGAGTAGCTAGGATTTCAGGCGTGACCACCAGCACTCGGCTCTTGTGCTTTTAAAATGTGCTGCTATGAAGCCAGAAAAAAGTTAACTGAATTTCCATCCTTTAGAAGATTCATTCTTGCTTCTACAAGAGGGGATTTAACTGAAAAGAAATATTACCTATTTTGTTGCTACTTTTTCTGTTTTGCTGGATACTTTTCTAACAACTTCCAGTTATTAAAGGATAATGAAATATGGTGTAGGCATGTAACTCCAGTTCTGTTTTTACTTAACAGGACTGCCTGAGTCTCAGCCTATGTATTGTGTCAGTATATTGCATATGCCAAATTTATGTGACCATAAAACAATAGCTAAGTGTATGGAATTAGTAAAGCAGGCAGTATATGAATCATAACTCAATCAATATGCCTAGAATTTCTTATTTGCATATAGATTACAAGATAAACATCAGTATTTCTGGAAATGAGTCTCAGGGTTTTCAACTAGGTAGTATGAGAATCATGAGCTATTATCTAATGTCATTTGTTCAATTGAGGGACTTAGTTCTCTTTGTACTCTATTTTAATTGTTATTTTTTACTGTTATTGTAAAGGTGATGTGCAGAGGGCTTATGTTACATAAGTCAGGTAATGAGTACATTGCTTCTTGAAGAGTGTGACATTTTCTCTCCTTTGCTCTCATTTATTCCCTCCCAACCCCGCTCCTCCTCAAGTTGTATAGTTCATTTCTAACATCGTGGCTAGTATCACTGCTTACATTGTTGACCCACTTTTCCTCCATTTCTGTGCCCCCTTTCCCACCCCCAAACAGATAAAGTAACATACAACACAAAAGGTACAGAAACCAAAAGCAGTGACAAAGGAGAAAAAAATTTTAAAAAATTAAAAAAGCAAAATAACAAAAAAAACCTCTTGTTTTCATTTTTTGGAGTTCATTTCAATAAAAATCATTTTATTTTTTATTGTGAAAATACTGTACAGAAGGGTTACAATTACATGGGCAAGATGATGAGTACATTTCTTATCAAGCATTGTAGCCTCCTCCTTTGTTTCCCCTTCCCATCCCTTCCCATCTTCCCCCCTTCCCCCATTTTATATGATCTTATGCATACAGCTATTAAGCTTTGTGATACTCTCCTAACAAAACATTTCACTCTGATAGGCTTATCTTTTCAACAAGAACAAATCAACAGTATTGTCCTAGCTGTTTGCTTTCTTTGAAAAAGTCATCCACATTTTTCAAGTGACCAATGGATCAGGTTAAGGAAGTTTATGACCTATTGTAAACACAATTCTTGAAACTAACATTTTATGACCTTTTACAATTATTCTTGCCTCCAAAGGATATATGAATTTGAGAATCCATAGAAACATTTAATCCAAATGTATCAGATAATGTTGTATCAGATAAAGCTTATATTGTTTAATCCCACAAACTTTAATCTATAGAAACAGATTGACTGATTTCTAGATGTTATGTCAAAGCCAAAAAAAATGAAACTCATTTCCTAGAGCCTGACAGTTTACATTGAGTAATTCTATTATTCCAAGAAGTGTTGATAGAGGCAACTCTTGTGCTGAATTAACCTTTTCTTAGCTTTAATATTTTTTTTTTATTTTGAGTGTGGTCAAGGGAAAATTTCTCCACCTGTTATAACTGGCAGGAAACCTTGTAGGCACTTGGGCAAAAAACTTGTGTTGTTAAAAAAATTATGTTCCTATCTTAACTTTTAATGGACAGCTCTCTATCTGATTTAATTTATATTGCATAGGTGAGAATCACTTAGGTGATGTAGTCAGGGTCTGAAGTCAACTTTGGTGCTGACCCTTCGGAATCTCAATTTGGAGATCATGTACTCAATTTCTGCAACATGCTAAAAATGTCAAAGACTGATTCATGTTGCCTGCTGAAGATGACTTCACCAAAAAGAAGCACCCTGTCCAAATCACAATCACTTCCTAAAGCCAGACCCCGTCTAATGACTTGTAGGTCTACTGGTGAATGCTCAGCTCACTCATACCAACAAAGGAAACTGGGCTGGTCCATCCCAGCTCAGATGCTCTTTCATTTCTCTCTCTGAGTCAGCAGTCTAGAGGAATCAAATATAATACACTGCCAGAAAAGCATAATCAGACCATAGGCATTTGCCTTTGTCTCTATACAAGACATAATTAAATGGAGCCAAATGACTCCTTCACAATTGTCTTTGGGTTCTAAGTCTAAGATTCTTAAATAAAATACCTTTACCAGGTTTTGTTCACAAATAATTATTTTTCTGGGCAAGTCCTTGAGTGAAATCAGTCAAGAAAGAATACAATCGTCATAAAGTTATGATGGGAAATTTGAGCATTGACCCTTGAGACATGCAGACATATATACAAACACATACTCATTTCAGCAAGATACTATTTACAATACCCATGCTTTTCCTCTAACTTCAAAATTCTGTGTTATCTGCTTGAAGCAGCCTCCACATCCAAATTAATTTGCTTGGATATCTGTGTATGTCCTTGAATGCTCATCCAGGGGTGATCTCTCATTGAAAGATCTCATTAAGTCTGGTGCTCAGAATCCATACTTCTAGAACATCTACAAAACCCTAAATGTAATTACATGTCACATGTGTTGCTTACATCTCACATCTTGACTATGACTTCTGCTGTGTTGGACATGCTACAGATAAGCTTGAAATAGACTATGATGCTCTTATTTGCTTTACCTTCTGTGTTGTAAGTTATGCTAATGGCCTACTGATATTGAAGTATCTAAGGATCTAAAAATATAACACAATTCACTATACTTTCCAGATAAACTTTATAAAGAACCAGTGTTTGCTAGGAAAATGCTATTTTGTTGTTGTTTTTTTTATATTGAGTGTACCACTATACTCTTCATTATAAATTGTTATTTAATTGGTGTACCTCATCCTCCAAACATATAATAAACATCTCATGGACAGGTATTGACAGGGTCAAGCAGATCATAACTTGTTTATGAACAAGGTCAAACCGATCATCAATAGTTATGAAAGGAGTGAAACATATCACAACTGGTTATAGACAGGGTAAAGCAGATCGTATTTACATATAAAGAGTTTCAGATATATCATGACTGTTTATGGAAAGAGTCATATGGATCACAATTGTTTAAAGACAAGGGCAAGCAGATTGTAACTGCTTGTGGACAGGATTGAAAAGATCGTACACAGCTTATAGACAGGGTCAAACAGATAATAATTACTTATAGACTGAGAAGCTTATATTTCATTTCTTTCTTTATTTGACAGCAAGTTAAGTTGACAGCAAGATTTTTTACTTAATTTTGTAAAAATTTAACAACCTATAATTTGTTATTAGACTAATATATATATATATATATATATATATATATATATATATATATCTTTAGGATGCCTGCGAATCTTTTATAGTTGTGGCTGTGAAATAAAAGTGGATTTGGTATAAATATTTGTCTCATTACAAAAATTTTAATCTGATCACTAAGATAAAATAATCATAGACCAAAAACTAATTTTTCACTAAAATTTGCCAAATTATTCCTTACAGGGTAAAGAAAACATTACTTATTTATCTTAGTTTTCTGCAGAAAAACTATCAGTAACAATATTATTCTGTAATTACCTAGAGAGTTATCTATGGCTGCTGAAATATGAGAATTTTAATATTGTTCTAAATTGCTTCACAAGCTATAGTAAATATCATTAGCTGGGATTTCATGCTCAGACCTTTAATATAATTATCTATGAGCTTTGCTAATCTTTATTAGAGGTGCTGAGAAAATATAAGCCATGTACGAATGAAATTTTACAGATTGCATTGTGTGAAAAAACACAAATTTACTTTAAAAGCACCTAAATCATACAATGAAATATCTTACCTCGACACAAAGGATGCAGGTCCTTCCTTGATGAAAGTGGTATAACTGAACAAGTATTCATAAGGTAAATTACATATTGCTACCTTTATGTATTGGCCTTTAGACTGTCATCACAAGGGTGACCTCATAGCTGTACAATCGCCATCACTTAGTGTCTCAGTAGAAACGATCTAGAAGATTCCATAGACAGTAATACTACTTGAAGAAATTGTACAATAGGAGAAAGAAATCTTAACTGGCCAACAGTCATTGAGGTAAGGATTTCTAAAAGAGGTGAAAGGCTTTTCATAAATCCAACATGGTGGAAATTTAGAATGACTGATGTGCAGATAAAAACAAATCTGGAAACTCAACTGGTCTTTTAGATCCAGTGAAACTTCTTTGAAAACCGGTAAAAAAAAAAAAAAAAAGGCTACTAGCAATAGAATCTTACATTTTAAGTGCTTTTCATGTGTTCAGAGTGTAATGGTCAGCATCCATTCCTTCCAATGTTTAAAGAGCTTGAGTATTAACAGAACATGAGATTTTTCTTCTAGAAAAATCTTCTAAAATTATACAACAAGGTTTGTTATAATGTTTTCATACTTACCTAGAATGAACATATGTAATTGAACATACTCACATCCTTTATACTATTTTCAATATTCCCTTCTCATAATAATAATTCCATATAAATGATGAACATATATAATTGAATTGAACATATTCACTTCCATTATACTCTTTCCAACATTCCTCTTTCTTAAAATGGATCAAGATAACATGGTATACATATACAATAGAATTTTATGCTTTCATCAGAAAGAAATGATATTACCCCATTCATAAGGAAATGGAAAGACTTGGAAATATATTAAGTGAAGTAAGCCACACCCAAAGAAACATACGTTGTATGATTTCCCTCAGATGTAGTAATTTTCATGTGCCTATAAATCTACACGTACACACAATGGATGGTAAAAGACAAAGAATTACACTTAGACATGATAAATGATATAGGACTCTAAACATTCACACAGTGAGACCAAAGGATGATATTCTTAGGAAGGGATCACAAAGGTTCAGTAACTATGTGCACATGACCATGGTAAAATTATGTTTATTGAAATAAGAAATGGAAACAAGTTTTTCTTCTTGTACTGTATGCAGTTATTTCTTTTTCCTTTCTTTTGTTTATTCCCTGATGTCCTGTTTTTGACTTCTCTTCCCTTTGTCTTGTATATAAGTTTATCTGATTTGAAGAAGGGAAAGGGAATCACAGAAACAGTGACACAAAGGGTGAACCAATCCAACAGTGATACCCACTACACACTATGTTGGAAATGAACTTTGCAACTTGGGGAGGGGCAGAGTGGGGGTTAAATGGAAGAAAATGAGGGAGGGGGTAACACTGTTGACAAAGAAATATACTTATCAACTTACTTACGTAACTGTAACCCTTCCGTCCATCACCTTTACAATAAAATTTAAATGAAAAGTTAACATGGTCTTATTATTAAATTTTCATATATATGTACTATGTACATGAATCATTTTCATCTGCTTTCATCACCCTGTATTTTACCCCTCTACCTCACACTCTCTAGCCCCATAAAATTCTTATTTTGATTGTTGATCAGATTCTGCACAAGAAAGTGTAGATACTACATGTCTTCTTCTGGTATTTCTAGATGTTATTTCTAGCTGCATCCCTTTCTTGTAAATGAAATTCGTTATTCATTGTGGGAGAGTGATAGTCTAATGTGTTATGAATGAAAATGAATTCATGGTTGGACTGGAACTGAGGTTGATTTCCTTGATGGTTATTTTGAATAATGCATCAATAAGTACCAGTGTACCAGTATCTCGATTGCATGCTGAATTACGTTCTTTGATAAAGTTCCCAAGAGGGGTAATACAAGATCATATGGTAATTATGACTTTCGGGTTTTCATGTTATGCTTTTTTGAAGAGAATCCAGGCCGATTTCCATAATGATTGGACTAGTTTACATTCCCACTAACAGTGGATGACAGCCCCTTTTACCCTATCAAGGTTTTACCCTCATCAGCGTTTTCTGGGTTGGATTTGTTTGTTTGTTTTTTGGGTAGGTTGTTTATTTGTTTTTAAAAGAAAATCTATGTGGGATGTGGTGTAATATCAATGCCATTTTGATTTGCATTTTCTTTATGGCCAAGAATGTCAGACAATTCATCATCTATTTAATAGTCCTCTGAACTGATTTCCTTTTAAGAATTCTAATTTCAGTTCATCTATCCTTTGACTAATTACATTATTCTTCTGTGTTAATTTAAGCCTTTTCTATATTCTGGATATCTAGATATCTCTTGTTCAATCAAAACATGACAATTGTCCCATAATCCCATATATTTGTCTTTGCAAGTGCACATGTCACAATATAGTTGTTACATAGTTTTAGTACCTTCTATATTTCTGGATTAGCAGAATTAATATTGTGAGAATTGTCATTTTATTGAAATCAAACAATTAATTCAATGCAATTCCCACCAAAATTTCCATCACATTTCTCAAAGAATTAGAAAGTCGTTGCTAAAATTCATAAGTGATTGCAATGACTAAAATTTCCATCACATTTCTCAAAGAATTAGAAAAGTCGTTGCTAAAATTCATAAGTGATTGCAATGACTCTGAATACTAAAAGAAATGCTCAGTACCTCGAGTGAAAAAAGAAGAATGAAAAGTAATCACAACATTTAACTCCAAATTATAATACAGAACCACTGTAATAAAAGCCCCATGATAGTGGCAAGAAAATGTTTATAGATATATCACAGAAAATAACGGATTTAGAAAAAAATGCATTTCTCTCAATAAGGGTATCAAAAACATATATTGGAGAAAACACAATCCTCTTGAACAAATGCTGCTTAGAAACTAGAAATCCACATGCAGATTTAAATCAAGTCCACTATCTCTCACCTCATCCCCAAAACATTCAAAATGTTTCGAGGACCTCAATGAAAGACCTAAAACAAACCTTTGAAACGAACAGAGACCTGTATGCAGTAGAGATTCGTGCCAACCATTGTTAGCGTGGAGCTATTTTCAATAATGTAGATATAGAATCAGACTAAATACCTACTAACAGATTAATGGATTAAGAAAGCACGTGTCCAGGTGCCGGTGGCTCTCTCCTGTAATCCTACCTACTCAGGAGGCTGGGATCTGAGGATTTTTGTTCAAAGCCAGCCTGAGCAGGAAAGTCCGAGAGACTTTTTTTTTTTTACATTTATTTCATTGTAAAGAAGCTGTATAGAGGGGTTACAGTTACATGAGTAAGGAAATGAGTACATTTCTTGTCGAGCAGTGTTACCTCCTCCCTTGTGCTCTCCCACTACCCCTGCCCCAACCTCGAATATACTGTCCTGTGGGTATCCTTGTTGTAATGGGTCATCCTGTGTCTTTGTTTCAGCGTTTTGCTATTCCTCTCCTCCACCCGAAATTAGACAAATGTATATACAAGATACAGGGTACCAAAATCAAGTACAGTAAAAACACGGGATATTTCCAATAAACCACCAGAAACCAGAAGTGGCGCTTTGGCTCAAAGTGGTAGAGTGCACGCCTTGAGCTAAAGAGCTGAGGGACAGCGCCCAGGCCCAGAGTTCAAGTCCCAAGACCGACAAACCACCACCATCACCAACAGAAAATCCTGTTATTCATGTACAAAATACAGCGTATTTAACTGCAAAGTACAAAATCAAGATGTTTCCAAGAAAATGGATAGAATCGACAATCATCATATCAAGCCAAATAGGTCAGACTCAAAAAAAAAAAAAAAACCTATGTATTTTCTTTCATAGGAGGAATCTAACTTAGAAAAGCAGATGAGAATGTAGAGGGAAGTCCATATGAAATGAGGAAAAGGAACACTGCTCAGTTTGAAGCAGGCAAAGAATGATTAGAGGATTATGCAAGTGACCAAAGTATCTTTTATACACTTGTCAAAATAGAATGAAACACATTTTCTACAAAACAATATATTATTATTACTATGTTTTCTGCAGTAAATATTACTATATTACTATAATAAATATTAAATACCATACTAGTTAGCAGCAAATGCTATTCACTATTAATAGCAAATTGTAAATACTATAGTAAATATTACTAAATTTTCTCATATATGCTAATAAAAGTGAAGAGTAGGTAGTATAACTTTTCCAATTATTTCCCGAATATTTCTTAGGAGCGATGTGCAAGGACATGCTCATATGTTCATGATCATCAGAAGCTAGGTAGTGGTGTTCTTTTACAATACATTTGGTTAACACTAAGGAAAAAAACAAGAGGACAGCATACTCACCCAATGCTGTTTCTTTTAGTCTGGCCTTTGTGACTAGAGTAAGCATCTCTATAATTTAACTCTCATGTAAGTGCCTATTCTATATTTTAATTACCCTGTCCTGTACAATTTATCACAGAAAAGAGAACAAGATACAGAACATTCTTTTCATATTAACCTGCATGTTCATAAGTGCCTCATGAAATCAATTCTAAGTCCTGTATTATAAAATGTGTTATGTCCTCTCATTAAAAATATTGCATGTTTTCTAAACTAGCAATTTCTAGCTGTTATTTTTGGACACGCCAGGATTTTGTGTAATTTTTGTTTTTTATTTATCTTTGAAATGAGAAAAATCTGATCAAGTTACTTCATTTTTCTTCCAGATAAAACCAGTTGAAAATACACTTTGATTAGTATATGTTCATATTTTTATACATGCTGTATCTACCTCCTAATTGATTTACCCATGTTTATAAATGCCTTCTACATGTATAATAGGGCTGTTTACTATTTTAAGAATTTTAAACTTTAAAACCCTTTTCCAAGGGTGCAGTTGTTGCTTTTCTCTTACAATGGAATGTAATCTTTAAAGTTTCCAATTTCTATACTTGCATATTTGCATGTACATTTTCAAAAATGTAAAGGGTTGATTAAAGTTGCAAATAATATTATATAGTTTCCTGAATACTCAAAAGATCTCTTACCTCTGTATACACATAGATCCATTGGAAGCATTCATACTTTTCGCATTAGTGTCAAAAAATATTATAAGGGTTCAATAAGTCTCATCTGTTATAAATTTTTTTTTTTTTTGGGTCCAGTAGTGGGGCCTGAACTCTGGGCCTGGGCGCTGTCCCTCAGCTCTTCAGCTCAAGGCTAGCGCTCTACCACTTGAGCCACAGCGCCACCTCCGGCTTTTTTCTTTTTGTTTATGTGGTGCTGAGGAATCGAACCCAGGACCTCGAGCATGCAAGGCAAGCGCTCTACCACTGAGCCACCTTCCCAGCCCCCTCATCTGTTATAAATTTTAAAGGATTAAATTAGGTCCATCCTCAGCCACAAAAATATTCAATTAAGCTAAACACAGTATTCTCTAAGCAGCAAAATATTTTTAAAACTGTGTACTTAATTTTCAGTTAGCAATACTTGGATGTGTTTATATAGGGCTCTCCACAAAAGCTGTGCATTAAAATGTTCCAATCCAATAAAACTCTGTTGTTGAGTTCTTGAGAAAAATAAAATGTGAAATACTTACACCGTGAAAATGAATGCACTATTGTTTTCTAAGAATCAAAAGTTTTGAGTCAAGGAGACAAGCCCCACTAAGCCTTGTGTGTTATTGATAATTTAGCTGAAGCTGAAGAGGCAACCCAAGGTAAACTATTGTTGTAGAATCTGGAAGGAGCCCCCGATGGCTTTCATAAATAAGCTCCTAGTGGGAAGAAAGTACAGGTAAAGGGAAAGAAAAAAATAATAATAAAGCACTAGTTGTTCTATTCTTTTGAAAATCATAAATGCTTATTTTTTGTCACTTTCTAATAGTAGCTGATTAAAATGACATCGTCGCATTCTATACACAGTTTCAACTCTGACAAGGTTTACAGACTGTTTGGGGAAGTGTCAAAAGGGTCATCAGCAGAAAGAAAAAAGCCTTGATTAATTTATCTCAGTTTATTTATGGCATTGAGCTTTGTGGGATTGATTGTATGAACTATAGAATAAAACATGGCTCTGTTCTGACAACACAGGTCTGCAATTTTAGAATCAACACGTTTTGCTGGTTGTTTACTATGATATCATCTCATAGGTAGTGAATATAATATTATTTGCAACTTAAGCTGTCAGGAATAAACATCATCAGCAACAAACAACAACAACTGTAAATTATGAATTGGAGACAGAAAGTCAATACACTAGTGTTGAACTGTAGCTACTCACTGAGGAAGGAGACTCACTCGAGCATGTGAATTATGGGTAGCATATGAATTATGGCTAGGCTGTGCAGCATAGTGACACCCCTTCTCAAAAAAAAGAAAGGAAAGGAAAAAATACATGAAAGATCAAATTTAAAGAGAAATATATACTTTAAGGTATCATTTGACAATTTGAAGGTACCAGTCTAGGGAATTCAATAAGAATGTTTTAATGCATTATCTATGTCTTATTGGAATACTATGTTGTGTTATTTTTCTATCTGATTTTTATTTTGAGATAGATTCTCAATATGTATCCCAAGCTGATCTCAGCTTTCTTTGTAGTCCAAGCTGGCCTTGATATTATGATCCTGTCTCAGCCTCTTGGAATTTGGGATTATAAGCATGGACCACTGTGTCTGGCTGAAATAGTGTTGATTAGAGATGCTAACACATTGGATAACTATGAGAACTTCCTTAGGATCTCATCATTGTCGTTATTCTGTTCTGGGTCCTTAAACACAGTAATACATCCAGTTTTTACACCAGATTCTTACAATGTCAAAGACATTATGCTAAACATCATTACTCTATTATCTCATTTAATAGTCACTACAGACTTAATAGTGGTTATTAATTATCTCATTCTAAAGATGATGAATGAATTTTAGAGACTGTCCTTCATTTCTGTGGAATACAGGTCAAATAAGAACGCACAAACAGGATTTACCAAAATATTTGTGTGCCCTCTTCGCTGTTACTCTGTCAAAGGATACTGCAACTGTACAATGTAGCATAAAACTTCTTCTTTCTAAGAAGTAGTTTCTTCTCCTTTTACAATGTGTTTTGTCTTTTAATGCCTTTGCAATATTAAAAAACTGTTTTTAATTTTCATTTTTCTTTTCTGACAAGAGTCTACCATTACACATGACAATAGTTTTTTTTTACTTTTTTTCCTTATCTCTAAATTCCCAACACCTGGAATAGTGTGGATGGAATTAGTTTTCAATAAATATATTTTAAGTGAACTAATGTATATTCTGGTTTTCCAAGGGAAATATATGTCTTAAAGTTACTATAATCTCTCACTCTAGTTTAGGAGTTTTTTTTTGAGGGGGGGTCTGGTAGTGAGGCCTGAACTCTGTGCCTGGGCACTGTCACTCGGCTTTTCAGCTCAAGGCTAGCGCTCTACCACTTGAACCACAGCACCACTTCTGGCTTTTTTTTTCTGCTTATGTGGTACTGAGGAATTGAACCCAAGGCCTCAAGTATGCAAGGCAAGCTCTCTACCACTGCACCACCTTCCCAGCCCTAGTTTAGGAGTTTTTTTTTAATATCATGTTACTTAATAGCATAGTGCTGTATAAAGATGTGAGGAAAATTTGGGGGTGGGTGATGAAAATATAGTGATGGGTATAGAGTAATGTTGGTGGCTCTGATGACTTTCTGAAAATGTGTTTTTGACTCAGTACCCAAGTACTTCCTTACTGCTGGGCATTTAAAGTGGTATGGAGGAAAATTAAGAAGAAACACATAACTAAATAAGAGAAATGTTGAACCCCAAACTATAGAAAGTATTTTATTTCATTTCTTTTTTTTATTGTGAGAATACCGTACAGAGGAGTTACAATTACATGGGCAAAATAATGAGTACATTTCTTATCAAGCATTGTTGCCTCCTCTTTGTTTCCCCTTCCCATCCCTTCCCATACTCGCCCCCTACCTGATCCTCCCCCCATCCCCCACCAAAGTTGTAAAGTTTGTTTTTTGACATAAAGACTTGTACATCTCATTGTTGCAATGGGTCTACTGTTACATGCAACTGTGCCTGATATCTTAAAATCACTCTCCATCAGAAGCATGACCTTGTGAAGGTGATACGGAGCATACACACAAGTATCTGTAGGAGGCCAAGGTTAATTCTAAACAGAAGTAAGTTCATGTTTATTTAGAATCAAACCCATCTAGTTTTGAAAACTTTCCAGATGAATCTAGCTTCTCTGATTGACAAACAAGTGGTTAATAAAAAGGTCACTTTACTAGGCAATCACAATCAGAGAGAAGGTAAAATAAAAATCTCTGGTATAAATTCTCATAAGAGATAAATCATATCTCAACTCCGAAACATAATGATGATGACTAAATTCCTCTGAGCCTACATTTTATCATGAGTAAAGTGGGTAATAACATTCTTAGAGGACATTTTCTGAGGATTAAGTAAGCATGTGTAAATCACTTTAAAATGGTATCTGGTGCATAGATGTGTTTGCTGATATTTTTTTCTAAACATTCTCACTTGCGGTATTTTTTTAAAGTAACTACAAACTTACAAAAAACATTTATGCCATATTAAAACAGCCCTACTTGCTAACATTCTTAAAGTTTTCAGTGTTATCCTGAAGATATGCTTGGCAACTTCAAAACTTCCAAAGGTCCCCCATCCTAGCCTCTTATAGAATTAAAATACAAACTTGTGTTCTGAATAAAAACAGAAGAGAAACAATTGTAAGAGACTGTTGGTAGGAACTGAAAGTTTTGTTAAATTAGTGTTTTGACAAAAGAATGATGTTTGCTTTTTGATAAACAGGCATATAATTTTTTTATTTGCAAATAATTCATACTTATTTGCAAAGAAGACATAGGATGGCAAACTCCTTTTTTGGATTTAGAAATTCCAATGATTTGAATTATTCAATACAATACATATTCTTATATTTTCACAATTGTTATAACCCAAAGACCCTAAAAAGTTGAAGCGAGACCTCAACCTCCAATGAAATTACAATAATAAGTTGCCCAGGAAGTGGCGCTGTAGCTCAAGTGGTAGAGCGCTCGCCTTGAGCTGAAGAGCTGAGGGACAGCGCCCAGGCCCAGAGTTCAAGCCCCATGACCGACAAAAAATAATAATAATAATAATAATAATAAGTTGCCCATATGTAATTGCTAGATAAGAGGAACAGTATAGGGTAAACACATGATAGCTGTCATATGGCCAGACAGAATCTGAGAAATTAATTCTATCTATATTGAAGTGGATGCATGTTAGAATTATTTATTTTTGCTTTGGAGATTGAGAGGAGGCTATCATCTTTATGGTTATATTAATATACAGCATGCAGATACTAGTCTATAAAGTTAACTCAACCATTTCTGTTAGCAATGATTGCAAGAGAGGGGCTCAACCATAGTTAAGAATACAAAATGTATGTGGGCTGGGAAGGTGGATCAGTGGTAGAGTGCTTGCCTCACATGCATGAGGTCCTGGGTTCGATTCCTCTGTACCCCATAAAGAGAAAAATCTAAAGTAGGTGCTGTGGCTCAAGTGGTAGAGCACTAGCCTTGAGCTGTAAAGCAGAGGGACAGCGACCAGGCCCAGAGTTCAAGCCAGATGACTGACAAAAATAAATAAATAAATACAAAATGTAGAATGAAAAGAAATATGTATTTAAAACTTTTCTTAATCTGGCTAGTTAAGTGAACATGCTATTCCTTTCTTTGTTTCAGTTACTTTTTCTTTAATTTTTATTTACACATAAGGAACCACCACATCGATTCATTTAAAAAATAAAATATGTAAAATCCATTATCTGGACCTGATCTCAATGAGGAGGTAATTGTTACTTTTGTTAGTTTCTATTATGTACTAGGTACAAGCTAGCATTTTATATATCTTGTACCACTTAGCTTGCATATTGTTACAATTCTGCAAATAAGCAGGCTGAGACCAGGAGACTTTATACAACTTGCCCAAGTTTACCCAGAAATGATAGATTCATGAACTGAAATAATAGGATTCCATTCATATACTTGAATAACAATGATTTTGTTTTCTATAAGGTGTTAAACTGTTCCACCTTACATCTCTCACCTTAGAGGTATGATTACTTCTTTTGAGATAAAAATTATTTAAAGCTATCACATCATCCTTGGGATATCTCTATATATTTATTTGTTTCTTCTTCCTGAGACTTCAATAATTTTCCTGAAGATAGAAAAATGGATCATAATAAAAATTACATCAATATCTCACCTGTAAAAGAACCAAGTCCCAGGTGTAGAAGAAGTGCTAAGCAAAAGACCAAATCCATCTGAGGCCATAGTCTGTTCCTCAGTATTTCAGGTTAACATTTCATGAATCTCATTTTAGATATATAAAATATCTACACGAATAATGCCCAGTTTAACTAAATGAGAAAATAATTTCAATTAATTATAAATTGTATTAATTAATCTACCACTTTCTACTGAAATAATTCTTCATAAAATATGTTTATCTAATAACCATAACATACCTATAAATGTCTTTATATCACGAACATTTCTAGAAAGGAAAAAGAAACATTGTTTCTGTCAATATTTGTTCTCTCTTAAGTGGCTCTGATCTCTGATGACAGAGATCTGGTTCAGAATCAGAAATGATTGCTGGACAAGGTACACATTTCCCAGCTTTGTCTTTCTGTTCACCTCTTAATTTTGCTATGCACATGGTCTAACACTGTGCCAGGTATGTGTGGATATTTAATGTACTTATTACTCTCAAAAGGTTGTCTATTCTTGCTTATTCAGAGCTTGCCAAATTACTACAGTTATGGGAGAGCTAATCAAAGCACAGTGAACCAGTTCTTTTTCCTGGACTGTTATGGTAGGATTATTGCTTTCTTTTCTCATGGCTGCAGTACAAGGCTAGCAGTGTCTTTGCTCTTATTCATTCATTTTTCATTTCCATCACTACCATTTCCTATGCCAAGGGAATGGGATGTTTGTCCCACTTCAGTTCAATCAACAACCCCGCTCATTTTCACAGTGTTATTTTGCTGTTGTGGAGGTTGGCAGGGAAGGAAGAGATAGAACAGAAAGAAGCCACAGCCTAACTTGGCAGACCCTCACTCTTTTAGCTCAATGAGTTGCCGAAAATAAATATGTCTTGTTTGCTTTTTGACTCAATTCCTTGGTCTGCTTTTGGAAATGTCCTCAGGTTTCATCATTAATGCATAGGGATTTTTTGTTTGTTTGTTTGTTCTCTGTGTCAGTCTAGAAATCTCCTGGTCATTGGTTTCTACCTTCTAATCTTTGTTTCTACCTCAACATTTCTTGGCTGGACTATGCCATTCACCTACATCCTTCCTGCTTGTCACAGTTGGTCAACATTTGATAAATAATTTAATGATAGGGAAACTAAAACAGTACTTAAGTAGGTGAAATCCAACCATCAAATTGTTTACACTAAGACTTTATGTATTGACTGGAAAGGTACCCTTTTAATCTGTGGTTGGTTACTTATTTCAGTGTCTGCTTGACTCCAAACTGTGTGTGAGCACAAGCTATTCAGTTTCATCTCTGGAGCTTAGTTTTCTCAGGTATACAACAAAGGCATTTGACTAGATTTCTGAAAGGCTTCTTTTATCATAAAAATTCTATAGTCCCAGAGGAAAGAGATTGCATGGCAGTTTTTTTTTTTTACAACAAACACTTGGAATATATAAAATAAAGGTGATGGGAATAGGAATCATCATTCTCTACCCAGAGGGCAGAGAATGGGTCAGAATTATTACTTATGTATTTGAATATTAATCCTGTAACCAGTGTTTAATTTGAATGCATGCTAGTAGTTTACACATAACTACCCTTATAAAGTCAATCACAGGAAAAATTGTACTTGCCATAAGCGGGGGATGATGTTACAAAAGGATGGTATGTTGCCGGCACCGGTGGCTCACGCCTGTAATCCTAGCTACTCAGGAAGCTGAGATCTGAAGATTGCGGTTCAAAGCCAGCCCAGGCAGGAAAGTTCGTGAGACTTTGATCTCCAATTAACCACCAGAAAACCTGAAATGGTGCTGTGGCTCAAGTGATAGAGCACCAGCCTTGAGCTGAAGAGCTGAAGGACAGCACCCAGGCCCAGAGTTCAAACCCCATGACTGACCGCTCCCACCCCCCCCAAAAGGGTGGTATGTGAAAAAGTACTATTTATGCAGTAGATTTAATGACATAGAATTGGCTGTGGATAGGATAATGGACTTTAGTCAAGTTTAGATATCATTAATTTGAACATATTTCCTGCAAAATTTTGCTTAAATAAATTTAATTTTATTAATTAAGGATACTAAATATAAAATTGTGCTGTGGGTTAAAGGTCAAATGCTTACTGTATTTTATGAGGAATAAATATTGAAATTAAATGACTTCTATTACAGGAAATTAAATTAATTTAGTCATCTGAAGAAATTGCATAAAATTATCACTGATATTTAAATATATATGTATAAACATATATATGCATAAACATGCATATATACTGTATATATATTTATATATATTCTGTATAGATAATAAAATTTCCCTCTCTTCTGTCCCTGGGTTTGAAATCAATGTAGTGAATGAGAATTATTATTATAGATTCTCAAGACTAAAAACAATTCAAGGGTTCCAAAGAGTTCAAAATGTAGTAATATTCTGAGATCATAAGGGAAATCCTTGCTACTTAGGGATCTGATTATTATGGTTGAAAGCCAGCGGGCATGCAAATACAAGAGAATCTTACAGCAAATTAACCATCAAAAAGCCAGAAATGAATGTAAGGGTCAAATGGTAGAGTGCCAGAATTGAGTGAAAAGTTATTCAACAGTGTAAGGTCCTGAGTTCAAGCTCCAATGTCAGTACCAAGAAAAAACGTGGGAGGAGTAGTTAAAATAAGTGAAAAATAGTACATACTTCTAGAAATTTGTGCATGAATTCTCTAAAGACTATTTTATAATATAGAGAAATCATGTAAGTATGTAAAATTTTAACACAGCATTAAATATAGAGGACATCTTCATAAAGCAATGCATGAGATGAAAACTTACCTTAATGGCCTATTTCATATGTGTTCATGGTTTACTAACACATATTTGGTATATATTTTTGCTGCAACATAAAGTTGTTCAGAAATTTTAAAAATGTGCAGGGTATATGTCTGAACTTTAGAGTGAAAATAATGATTTGGGGTTCATTTAAAAATTTATATTATAGTAATAAATCAAGAGAGGATTATGCAGCTTGCATTTTTTCTTGCTTTTAATGTTTACGCTAATTTTTTAGGTATTTCTTAAAATGTGATTCTGAGTTGGTAAATCAGGGTAGGATCTGCAAATCTATACTTCCAACAGGCTTTCAAGTAATGCTAATGGCCTCCACTCATGAATTACACTTTGATTGTAAAGGAGGGAGGATTTTCATCTTCTGTAAAGTGTCTCAGGATGTCACTTTTAGAATAAGAAGATCCATTTATCACGTATGAAAGATATATGTACATACATTTTCTTTAATTTACCTCATTTGTGATGAATCACTGAAAAAGTGAAAAAAGGAAATAAGCTGTAAATTGTTCTCCAATAGCTTCTTGTTACATTACATACTGCTTAACATTTGTATGTTTTGCTCTTCTCTTTTCAAGTTTAGAAATATATTGTACTCTAGTTATTGTATCACATGCTTGTATGTTACTTTCCAAACAACAAACCCATTTGCTTTTATAAATGAGTATTCTTTGAAGAGGTTGAATGCTCACCAAATACTGAATAATGGCTTTGCCAAAATAGGCATGAGCAATTTGACTTTGACTAGAGATGTTGGAAGGAACATTAAATAAGTCAAGTTCAAAGAAATTATTTTGTTCCCAAAATAAATCAGTCTAGTCTATTAAGTCTGTAAGGAAATATTTTTTTTATTTGAGGTAAAAAACATAAAAAAAGCTTTTCAAATGCTGGGCATATATCCCCTGTAATGATTCTCACACGTGTTTTTTATGTCAGGAGTGACATTTCTTCTGAGTGCTGTTTTTGTGTTATTACTTGGACTCTTTTCCTTTCTTCTATTCACTCTGGGAACATTTTAATAAGGACTTGAATCTAATGAGTCTTGAGTTTTACCTTTAACCACTTTCCATCCCCCCCCCCTTTGTCTGTTTGGGGCAATTGTCATCAGACTCCAAAGTCTCAATAATACCATCTGTCCATTTATGAATGAATTTTCTTCTCAGTTTTTTAACTTGGTATAAAATATTAACATATTTTAGAAGAAACACTGAGGAGAAAAATGTATAATGAAAATCAGTACTTCATTAGAATTAGGTTTTCTCTTGGGATTGGTAATCACTTCAAAATTGGTAATCATTACAAATCACTAAAAATATTACACTTAAAAAAGTTGATGATAAACAACAGGAAGTTATGGTGTAACTTCCCTAATGAATGGGTTCACCTGACTCTCCAGCCAAGAAATATACAAGAAATACAGGATAGAATAGCATTCTTTCCTCACTCTCAGGTTGATTAAAATACTGACGCTGTACTTAGGCCTCTTGGAAATCTTAGGAAGTCAGACAGGTAAGAGTCTTAAAACTGTAGAATATCACAACCCAGAATGATTTTACAGGGTACTGAAAGAAGCATATCATTCCCTCTGGGAAAAAAATGTGTATGAACATTTCTTTTTGAAGAAATACTTTTTATAGCATTTGCTAGAAAAATTACTTACATTAAGCTTTCAATAGTGACTTATTAATTCAGATGCATGCATGCAATTCAGAGTCTGTGGTTCAACATACAAAACAAAGGACAAATGAGGAAAATGAGGGAGCAGGACACTCAGGTTAAAAGGAAAGAGACTTAATTCCTCACAGAAAGTAACATTTCCCATTGTTTGTGTAGCTATAAAAAGGTATGGAAATCCATGATTTTGAGAAAAATCTTCCTTGGTTATTAAAGGCTGTCACAGCCTTCTGAAAGGAAGTGTATCTTGAAATCATTCTGTCAATCATCTAGAATATGCATTGCTACTATCTACTTTAAATGAAAGTAGAAGAGCAAAAGGTCAGAATAGAATGAACAATGTGTGTTGCTATTTATAAAATGAATGACAAAGGATTTTAAGGAAGAAAATAAATGTATATTTCAGGTAAAAACAATTTATTCTCTCTGAGCCAGAAATGCACATAGATTGACATAGAAGGGACAAGTGGCTCAACTCAGAAATGTCTACGGAGTCATGGAAGTGACAGGAGTGTGATCCATAATTTGAAAGGCTTGGTCTACATATGAAACTATATTATGAAGGTTATGCTTCTCTACACTACTTCTTGCCACCAGAAAATAGAATCAGAGACAGGCAACAAAATTCTCACTCCTTCCAGTACATGCTCTATATTGTTCTCTCCCTTCCAGTGTGAGCAGGACTGTGAATATGAAGGGTTTCATTGCCATAATATGAAGGAATTTTGCTTAGAGAATTGTGAACTCAGTAATATAGGAAGTGTGTTCACACAAACTTGAGATTGTCTTAGGTGGGCCTGAACTACTCAAATGAGCCTTTCCAAAAAAAACTTACCCCTTTCAGACTTCAGGGAGATCTGAATCATGAGAGAAACTCACTTGCTGATTATGAAGGAAATTAACCAATAAACTGTAAGGGAATTCTGGAGATGATTTGTGTGTGTGTGTGTGTGATGAGATGGTATGCACATCATCTGAGACCTTAACCAACCAAGAATAATCCATTCAAACAGAACTTCTTTTTCACAACTTCAAAGGCTTCAATTCTTTCTACAGTGTGATAAGCTTCAGTAAAGAATGATGTCTCAGATAAGATCCTTTCTTGCCAGGATGAGAAACTGACTTTAGCCATGAGAAATCTTCAGCAAGGACCCATCTGAAGTATTCCAGATTTCTGACCAATACAATGTGTGGGGATACAGATTGCTTTTCTAGGCTAAATAGTTGCACCATTGCTCTCCCATGACTTATTTTTATAAGTGAATAGAATGACAAAGTGTGGCAAAGCCATCCAACAAGCTTCTTCTTCTTTTTTTTTTGCGGGGGTTGGGGGTCTGGTCGTGGACCTGAACTCTGGGCCTGGACGCTGTCCCTCAGCTCTTCAGCTCAAGGCTAGCGCTCTACCACTTGAGCTACAGCGCCACTTCTGGCTTTTTTTTTTCTGCTTATGTGGTGCTGAGGAATTGAACCCAGAGCCTCATGCATGCAAGGCAAGGCTCTACCACTGAGCCACCTTCCCAGTCCCCAACAGGCTTCTATCCAACAATTATTTTAAAATACAAAAGAAGTGCTACCAAACCAGAGAAAATTAAAAGAAAAAATAAAACACCTATTCCTAAGGAAGAAATCAATTTGAAAAGTCTTATATCTTTTGATACTAACTTTATGAGAATGTAGACATCGTTATGATCTAAAAAGTGGGTACTACCTAAAAATTGTAAAGACAAGAATGCTTAAACAAGGGTTTGGTTTAGAGAGTAAATAGATAGTAAATAGATAGGATGAATTATTAGGGAATATTAGGAATTATTATTAACAAAGCAGTTAGTACAGTAATGGTAGCCATATTTGTTTCTCAAAAACTCATGTAACTGTACAATGCAAAGAACTAAATTAGAGAATTTAGCTAATAGCAATGTGATAATATCGATTCTTTGGTTGTAACAGTAGTACCATAAACTAATGCTAGATGTTAACATGGGAAATTTTTGTACATTAGGCTCTCTCTGCTACCTGCTTAATTTTTGTAGAAGCCTAAAACTACTTCTCAAAATAAATGAAGAATTAGAGGAAGAAAAAAATCACAGCATTTAAGTATAGATGAATTTTGACCTCTTCAAAAGTTGATGGTAAACAGGAATTGAACTGGCTATTTTCTAACTCCTTTATGTCTTCTTTAAAGGAAGCTCTAGCTATTCAACTCCAGAAGGTTTGATATACATGCAAATGGAACCAATGACTTGAAATATTTTTATTTATTAGGAAAGATAATAAAATATGTTTAGAAAGTATAGCATCCTAATTTCAAAGTACTGAAAATAAATACTGTTCGGACACACAGGTCAATTTCTTAGAAAGCTGATCACCTTTGAAGCAATAATCCAAAGATGCTGACTTGGGTATTTTTTTAAGGTTAACAAAATCTAATTTAGTAGCCCTAAATTCCATTCCTGTTTATAGAAAATGCTGTTCCTCTATCAGTGCAATTACAAATTATAGCATTATAAAAACCAGCTGTAGTTGTACCAGTCAAATGGTAGGTATACTTCAGACTAAGGAAACATTTATACAATGAATGGTATCCTTTAAATTACTTCATGTCCATCTTAGTGCCATTTAGGTAAAAGTGATGGCGTATGGCCAACTCAGCGCACTTTTTACGACCTTGGGTCTAATCAGAGAGAAATCGTGTAGAAATTAGTAAAGTACCCAAATTATAGGATACATTTAAAAAGGAAATTTCCCTTCCAAATACATAGGGGTCACGAGCAGTGAGGAAAGGAGAGGTTTACGGGACATTCTTTACCCAAAGGCTCTGATGGCAATATAATCATGCATTTAGATGGTCTATATTAGAACCTGTATAATTCATACAAATGATACAAATGTTTATATATACATTTTGATTATATCTTATTTTATACTTTAATTGTTATTATGGAGGTGATACACAGAGAGGTTACCCTTACATAAGTCAGGTAAAGAGTAAATTTTTTTTTGAACCCCTTCCCTGGATCTCTCCCACTTTTTTCCTCTCATTCCCACCCACAAGTTGCGTCGTTCATTTCCAACATGGTGTCCAGTGAGTACTGTTGTTGCAACTTTTGTTCCTCCATTTCTGTGCCTCTGTTACCCTTCAAAGACCTATAACCAAACATACAAAAAGGAAACAAAACAAAACAAAAACATAAAAAAGGAAAAAAACCCTCTTGTTTTCATTTCTTGGAGTTCATTTTGATAAAAAAAAAAAATTTGCTTACACAGGCACCATGCCTCTCCATTCCTTTTCTAAGAGAATCCTACTTTGTCTCACTGTGTGTGAATTCCTGGAGACTGGTATAATTTATCATGTTTTATTAAACTTTTTCATGGTTTGGATGGGAGATGTTCTCAAAGTGCTCCTGAGTTCAGGAATGGCTCACAATGTAGTGATGTTAAAAGCTGGAGATTTCGGGAAGTAATTTACTCATCATTTTGCAAAAGAGTTCTGGTATAAATAACATACTAATACTTTGATGGGTTTAGAGTTTGATGGCATCATTGTGTTTTGGTTGGAAAGTGGTAGATACGACCAAGGAGAAGAAAAGAGGTTATTGAGCATGTAACTTGGAAAGACATAACTTGTTCCTGCCCTTTCATCTGTCTTTTTCTGTTCTTGGCCAGCATGAGGTTAGGTTATCAATTTAACCCACTACACTTTGATATACTTTGTCTCACCACCGGCTTATGAAAAGGGGAATCAGACACCATGGATTGATGCTTCGGTGAGCCTACGTCAGTCATCAGACCTTTCTCCTGTTGTACTGTTTCATTCAGAAAATGTGTCACAGAATTGAAGAGCCATGTTACACATACCTTGAATCTGTACTGACTGCAAATAAAGGTAATTCTAAATTATTATGCACCTGACTAGCCATCTAATTTGCCAAACATTTACAATGAAAAAATAAATGTTGAATTTTGTAAAAATACAACAACAAGCTTTGATACATTCTTGCAAAACATATTTTGAAGAATAAGTTGGTATGTTTGCAGTTACTTTTAAAAATGTCTGGAAAAAAATCCCAATAATCATTTCATAGAGAATAAGGTAAGGCTTGTTTTAAATGAGGTACCAGTTGGTACCTTATAAATACGTTAGAAACAATAGCAAGAAAGAAAAAAAAAATTGTTTCTATCTTGGTACCATGTGATTTTTTTTTTGTTTGCTTCGTATGTTCTTCCCCCATGTTATAACCCTTGTTTTCACTGTATTTGATATCGGTATAATTTGGGGAGGGGAAGGGAAAAAACAAAATGGTTAACTAGGGACACAGGTTGACCCATTGTAACAATGAGATATACAAGACACTATGTTGAAAAACGAACTTTACAATTTAGGGGTGGGGTATGGGGGATGGACAATAGGGGGTGTAGAGGTGGGAGGGCAGGGATGGTAGGGGAAAAACAAAGGAGGAGCTACAATGCTTGATAAGAAATGTACTCATTCCTTGCTTGTGTAACCGTAACCCCTCTGTACAGTATTTTCACTTATAAATAAAAGGAAAGTTAAGTGAGTAAAAGGCTCGAGTTCAAACTTTAATACTGCAAAATAAATAAGTAATCCTACAACCAAAAAAATAAATAAGGTAGCATTTGAACTTCATCAAAAGTAGACAAATTGGGGCTGGGAAGGTGGCTCAGTGGTAGAGTGCTTGTCTTGCATGCATGAAGCCCTGGGTTCAATTCCTCAGCACCACATCAGCAGAAAAAGCCAGAAGTGGTGCTGTAGCTCAAGTGGTCAAGCGCTAGCCTTGAACTGAACAGCTGAGGGATAGCGCCCAGGCCCAGAGTTCAGGCCTATGACTGACAAAACAAAACAAACAAACAAACAAAAAAAAACAAAGTAGACATATTTTGAACAGTTGAGATAAGAGGAAAAGCAAATAATTGTGTAGAATTTGGAAAATTTATAACTAGGTAAATAATGTAACTAGAGTAAATAATGTAGTTGTTGAATGGGAAAGATAACTAAAAGTTGAGAAAACTGGCTCTGTAATTAAATACAAATCTTATATAATTAGATATATATGAATGCATAGAATTATTTTAGATATTTGTATATATGGTGTATATTATTTTTGTAGATGTGCATCACAAAAGGTACTTCACCAATTATAAACATGACAAAGATTAGCAGTGAAATCTCATAAATATTAAATTTAAACTACATTATTGAAGGTTCTAAGACAACAGTAACAAGAGCTTGAAGGGCACGTATGTTAATAACTGACATGTTATTTTTACATAAGAAAACTAAAAAATAATTTAATAAAATCATTGCTAAGACTCTATGTGTCCCAGAAGCTCAGGGAAATGAATCTGAGCCCCACAGAGAGAGTGAAAAAGGTTTTAATCTCTAGAGATTAATCAGGCCTAGGCAGATTGGGGAACTCTGAAGATAAGATACCATACCTAATTCTTCATGCTTGTGGCACTTAGCTAAAAATCAGCCAGACACCAAAGTACACATGTAGATATCAAAGGGTATTTGTAAAATAGTTAGATTTACAAAACTAATTAGATCTTCTGAGTGGTAGAAAGCATACCAAGTTCTAATATTCAGAATTTTCTACTTAAGTTTCTTTTGTCTTATTTCCTACTTTTGCATACATAATTAAAGGTCATATATCAAGGTGCCTCTAATGTTAGAGGTGATGTCAATTTAAATGTATTGTCTGACTGATGAGTTTATTTTAGAATAATATATACAATCAATATGTTTTGATTACCAAGCCCTAAAAATTAAATGCAAGTATAAAGAAGAAAGGAATAAATTATTTAAAATTCCTCTACTATAAAATACATGGTATTAAAAGTTAGTGGTTATACTCTAGACAATTATGGATGTCAAAATATTTTTTAAAAAACAGGATGGTAGAATAAATATATTGCTAGGATAATACCCACTTGTATGAGATTATACATGTTGCGGTTAAGAAGACTTTCATTCTATTGCATTTATTTGATCTCAACAAATGGAAAAGAGAAGTTAATTTGAATAGAATAGAATGAATCTATAATAGAGGTGAATAGAATAATTAAGCTAAATATTATGTATTCCATAACATAATATAGTAGCTAAAAGATTTTTCTAATGGCTAACTGATAAATATTAACAGATGTTTCATTTTCATTGAATTGCTTACATTAACATAGTATTAATATATGCTCATTCTTCAGAAATGGCATGATTTAGTTTTGTATTTTCTCCTATCCTCATCTGATCTCCCAATATTTAATGAATAAAGTAATTCTTACATTGTCAGAGACTGTAATAGTTATATTTATTCCTCAATAATATTTTCAAATATTTTCTCTCAATTTTGTGTTTAAGTGAAGTTAATGTTTATACTCTGGACATTACCCTTTATTACTTATTTATTTCACCCTGTTTGACTTATTACATTCTCACATAGCTACTCATTTATTAAGAATCAGAAAGAATGACATTGCCCCATTTGTTAGGAAATGGAAAGGCTTGGAAAAAATTATATTAAGTGAAGTAAGCCAGGCCCAAAGAAACATAGGTCCCATGGTTTCCCTTATTTGCAATATCTAGTATGAGTCAAGCAGAAAAGATAATGTGATGTTAGGAAAATGAACCCTTAGATATGTATTTAAATGTTTTTTTCTTTCATGCATTTGTTTCTGACGCATTTATAAGATTATTTCTTTGTTGCCTTGTATGTCCCTCCCCCACAGTATAACCCCTGCTTTCACTATATTTGATGTTGGTATAATTTGTGGAGGAGATTGGGAAAAACAAGTCGTTTAAGGATACAGGTGGACCCGTTGCAACAATGAGAAGTACAAGTTGTCATGTCGAAAACGAACTTTACAACTTTGGTGTGGGGGGGGGGGTAGAATTGGGTGGGGGCAGGGGGAGGCTGGGAAGGGATGTGAAGGGTAAACAAAGGAGGAGGCTGCAATGCTTGATAAGAAATGTACTCATTATCTTGTCCATGTAATTGTAACCCCTCTGTACAGTATGTTCACAAAAAAATAAAAATAAAAGAATCATTTTATGTCTCAGATGACTAGTTATTACTTTTGTTCTTAAAACATATTACTAGTTACATTTAGGAATAATTTTCTCCTCATCAGTCTATATCAGCTATAACAACTTACTGTATTATGAGTTAGATACTTAATAAGCCTGGGGTCAGTCTACATTTCTTCCTTTCCTGTGTCTTTTATCTCCACCTGTAAATCTAAAAAATACATTTATCTGCATATATTTCAGTTAACCAGTTTTAATTCAGAATTGAAGATGTTTCAAAATAGTCTTTTTAAACATAGTATCTCCTTTTATTCTCTTGGCACCTAAAATATACTTTTCCTCCATTTGTTGCTGAATTTTGATAATTAACTCAAGAATGTTTGAATTTTGAGTATGTTTAGCCTTTTTGCTTTTATATATATAATTTGAATCTTTTCTATATAGATCACTAATTTCATGGCAATTTTTCTATATTTTTATATTATCTTTTCCTCTTTTAATCAGTTTATATTAATTTTGTGAAGAGGTTTTACTGTGCTATTTTTATACATGCATATATTACTATTTGATGGAATTCATTCCCTTTGTTATTCCTTTTTATTCCTCTATCCATGTACCCAAATTTTTGATATTTTGCTTTGATATGCATATAAAAAATTCTGAGATTGTATTTATCTATCCTTCACCCTCTCTTTTGATTGTCTTGTTTCACAATGGTTTCTATCCACAAAGCATCCCACTTTTTATCTGTATGTCATTTTATTTAAGTCTTCGATTCCACATATGTGGGAAAACATATAATATTTATCTGTTTTCTCTATCTGGATTATGTCATTGGACATGACCTCTGTTTCACATTCTTTCCTATAAATGACAAAAAATAATTCTACATTATGAAAAAATAGTAATCCCTTGTATCTATATACCACATTTTCTTTAAACATGAATATATTGATTAATTTACATGTAGGCTAAATTCTTTTTTTTTTTTTTTTTTGGTCGGTCATGGGGTTTGAACTCATGGCCTGGGCACTGTCCCTCAGCTCTTCAGCTCAAGGCGAACGCTCTACCACTTGAGCCACAGCTCCACTTCCAGTTGTCTGGTGGTTTATTTGAGATAGGAGTTTTATGGTCTTTCCTGTCCAGGCTGGCTTTGAACCACGATCCTCAGATCTCAGCCTCCTAAGTAGCTAGGATTACAGGCGTGAGCCACCAGCGTCAGGCTAAATTCATATTTTGGGTATTGTGAATACTGCTACCATAAAATGAGTGTGTAGTAATATCTTTTTGATATCTTTTCATTTTTACAATGACTTTATGATGATTCAAGATAAAATTTTTTCAATCACCAAGTGTTTGAATATTTGATGTGCTTTCTCCTTATTAATATCTCATTCTATCAGTCTCATAGAATCCAGAAAATTATTTCAATTTCCTGTAATTTCTTAAGAATTGCTTTATGGGTGAAAGTATTATCTCTTTTGGGGGAGTTGTTCCAGTGGTTGCTACAGCTCTTGGGTGGAATATTCTGTACATGTTAAGTACCCTTTTTGTTGTTGTTGTTTTTGGTTGTGGGTCTTGAACTCTGGGCTTAGGCACTCTCCCTCAGCTCTTCAGCTCAAGGCGAGTGCTCTACCACTTGAGCCACAGCACCACTTCTGGTTTTCTGGTGGTTAATTAGAGATAAGAGTCTCATGGACTTTCTTGCCTGGGCTGGGTTTGAATGGTGATCCACAGATCTCATCCTCCTGAGTAGCTAGGATTACAGGCATGAGCCACCAGGGCCCCAGCTTGTTAAGTACTCTTTATCTTAAATGCCATTTATTTCTGAAGTTTCCTTGCCAATTTTTATTTGAACAACCTATTAGGAAAAGCAAGATATTCAATTTACCCACTACTATTGTGCTGTCTAATAATGTACGAAATTGGGTGTGACAATATTCAGTGAATATATATTTATAGTTGTTTTCTGCTTTATCTGAGTAAGGGCTTTTGATTGATATCATCTGATATTTTTTTAAGCTCTTTGGACTTATTGTAGTTTGAAGTTTTCCTTGTCATATTTGAGGATGGCTATGCCAACTTGCTTTTGATCTATTTAACTAGAATTTTTTTTTCTATATCTGTTCACTCTAAGCCTTTGTCTGTCTTCATCAGTGAGCTGAATTTTTTTTGTAGAAAATAAGTGATCAGGTTGTTCTTTAAAACCATTTCATAGTTTCTATCTTTTGATCGAAGATTTGAAACCACTAAAATTCAGAGTTATTATTGAAAGGTGCATAGTAATATCAGCATTTTATTGGTTTTATAGGATGTGACTCTCCTTTACTCTAATTTTAGGACATTTAGACCTAATTTTAGGACTTCAAACAAGACCAGAAAAAAATCACATTGCACTATTTGATAATTAATACCTAACATATATAAAACAAGAAAAGAAAAGATAAGTCCATTAAAGAGAAATGCAATTTTTTGAAAGGCAAAATCATTGGGTAAGATTTATTCTTTACCTTGTTTTCATAGTTGTGTTTATCTTTCTCTTGTCTGCTTAAGATTTCTTGAAGTATTCTCTGAAGGACTAGTTCAAGCTAGCAAATCGTTTCATTTTTATAATTTCTTTTTTCTTTTATCTTTATACCTCCTCAGTTATGAAAGATAGCTTTACTGGCTACAGTAACTTAGACTGGCAGGCCTTGAAATAACACATTTTCCAGCCTTCTTCCTTTAAAAGTCTCAAGAAATCTGCTGTTATTCTGATAGATTTACCTTTGTAAATGACTAGATATTTTCCCTTGTAACACTCAACATTCTTTAATTGTCTTGCATGTCTAATACTTTTATTATATGACATGTGGATATATATGTCTTATTTGTTTGGTGCACCAAAGCATCAGAGCGATGATCTCTTTCTCAAGATACGTTGAAATTTCTGCTAGTATGTTATTGTCTATTAATGGCTTCAGTTTGCATATCTTCTTTTTCAACTCTGCCATCTCTTCATATGTTTAGTCTTTAAATGATGTCCCAGAATTCTTTTTCATTATTATTATTATTGTTGTGAAAATCCTATACAGAAGGGTTACAATTACATGGGCAAGATAGTGAGTACATTTCTTATCAAGCATTGTTGCCTCCTCCTTTGTTTCTCCTTCCCATCCCTTCCCTTCCCATCTCTCCCCCAATCCCCCCAAAGTTGTAAAGTTCGTTTTTCAACATAACGACTTGCACATCTCTTTGTTGCAATGGGTCCACCTGTATCCCTATTTAAATGATTTTGTTTCCCTTCCCCTTCACAAATTATACCAACATCAAATACAGTGAAAACAGGGGTTATACCGTGGGGGAGGGACATACAAAGCAACAAAGAAATCATCTTATAAATATGTTAGAAAAATTGCATGAAAGCAAAAACATTTGAATACTTATCTTGGGGTTCATTTCACCTAACATCAACTTATATGACTGTTTCTGCTTGTCTCAGACATATACTAGTTATTGCAAATAAGGGAAACCATGGGACCTCTGTGTCTTTGGGCCTGGCTTACTTCACTTAATATACTTTTTTCCAAGTCTTTCCATTTCCTAACAAATGGAGCAATGTCATTCTTTCTGATGGAGGCATAGAATTCCATTATGTATATATACCAGATTTTCTTGATCCATTCATCTACTGAGGGGCATCTGGGTTGGTTCCATATGTTAGCTATGGTAAATAATGCTGCAATAAACATAGTTGTGCTGGTAGTTTTAGTATGGTCTTGTTTGTGTTCATTTGGGTAAATGCCCAAAAGTGGGATTGCTGGGTCATAGGGAAGCTCTATGTGGAGTCTTTTGAGGAACCTCCATACTGCTTTCCAAAGTGGTTGAACAAGTTTACACTCCCACCAACAATGCAGTAAGTTTCCCTTCTGTCCACACCCCCTCCAGCATCTGTTGTTACTAGAGTTCTTGATTATAGCCATTCTAACTGGCGTGAGGTGGTATCTCAATGTTGTTTTGATTTGCATTTCATAAGGGAGCTAAAAAATTAGAATGGAAGAAAGACAGCCTCTTCAGTAAATGGTGCTGGCAAAATTGGTTAACTACTTGTAGAAAACTAAACCTCAACTCCAAATGGATCAAAGACCTCGGAGTCAAAACAGACACGCTGAAAACATTACAAGATGGAATAGGAGAAACCCTAGGTCTCCTTGGCACAGGCCGAAATTTTCTTAATAGAGACCCAGAAACACAACAAACCAAAGAAAGGTTGGACAAATGGGATTGCATGAAATTACAGAGCTTCTGTATGGCAAAGGACATAGCTAATAAGATCAATAGAAAGCCCACGGATTGGGAGAAGATCTTCACTAGCCATACAACAGACAACGGTCTCATATCTAAAATATACCTGGAACTCAAAAAATTAACCCCTCCCAACAACAAATCCTCAAAGAAACAACAGCCCAATAAATAAGTGGGCTAAAGACTTAAAGAGAAACTTCTCTGAACAGGAAAGAAGGATGGCCAATAGATACATGAAGAAATACTCAACCTCTCTAGTCATAAAAGAAATGTAACCCTATTTAAACGATTTGTTTTTTCCCTTCCCCTTCACAAATTATATCAACATCAAATACACTGAAAGCAAGGCTTATACCCTGGGGGTGGTACATACAAAGCAACAAAGAAATCTTCTTATAAATATGTTGGGAATAATCGCAAGAAAGAAAAAAAAAAAACATTTGAATCCTTATCTTGGAGTTCATTTTGCCTAACATCAACTTGTCTGACAGTTTCTGTTTGTCTCAGACATATGCTAGTTATTGCAAATAAGGGAAACCATGGGACTTATATTTCTTTGGGCCTGGCTTACTTCACTTAATATAATTTTTTCCAAGTCTTTCCATTTCCTAACAAATGGGCAATGTCATTCTTTCTGAATGAGGCATAGAATTCCATTGTGTATATATACCACATTTTCTTGATTCATTCATCTACTGAGTCCCAGAATTCTTTTGCATTTTATTTGTGCTTCTTTCCCTTCCTATTTGTCTTCATCTACATATTCTATCACATCTACATTTTCAACTGCATTTAATCTGACTTGAGTTAATTTGACTTACCAGTCTTTTCATTTCAAAATTATTTTTTTCTATAGCTTTATTGAATTTAACTTTTATTATATTCTTCAGGGTTTTATATTTCAGTTAATTTTTATTAGAATCTTCTTGAAATTCATTCAGGCATTTTTTCATATTCTCTTTAATTTCATTACCAATCTTTTAATCATCCTCTTTTACATATTTCTTGTGGTTCTACTTTGCTATTTGTGCATCTGAGGCAGGGTGCTTGGTTGGATGTTTTAATAGGAAAGACTATCTGAATGTCCATGTAAAAGGGTGAGTTGTCCAGCTCTGTGCTGTTTTCACTAGAGAAGCTTTCTTCCTTTGAGTAGTACAGGCTACTGCTAGCTTCCACGAGTTTTACAACCTGTAGTCTGGGCATATTTTCCCTTTCTCCAGAAACTGTGCCTCTCAGTTTGTTTCCTCAAGAGTAACAAGTGTCCAAGCCTTGTGTTGATATCCCAGGGTGTTCAAGAGTATGAGGAGAAAATAACATAGTGACATCTACACTGATTAGGGAAAAAAATGAGGGACATATGTTCTCTGTCTACTAGTCTTTGTGTATGTAAACTACATGCAGCATTTTATAAACTACATGTACTTTTCTCTGGAGCTATGAAATCTCTCTACTTTATAAAGTATATTGTAAATATATATCATACATAATATTACATATTATGTAATATATTTATATTATGCGTTATATGTTACATATATTGTATAATAATATATTATGCATACTACATTGCATATATTTCATATCATAATATATGTGCATTATATATTGCATATATTATATATCAATTACATATAGAGAGATAAAGATCTGTCTATACACATATATATGAGAGAGAGATTTAAACATATTACACCCAAGAATAATTAAGATATGAAACAACTGTACCAAACATTTTAACTCATCAAGTCAGAGATACGTGTGAATGCTAGTTGTATGTGTTACCATCTCATCTTTATTATGCTATTTTATTCATCCATTCACAATGATTTTCTAAAGTTTTACTTCCATGATATTTGTTCGCATGCTATTTATTTTTAAAGCAGTAAGTTTTGATTGCTTCTACTATCATCATTTTGCTTTAACTATATGATTAATCACTTTATGCTCAATAGATTCACTTACATTTATTTTCCTTGCACATATTTCACAGTCCATGTTGTTAATAAATTCTCATTAAGGTTTATGTCTTTGTAGGAGTTCTTTCTGTTGTTCTTTATTCTTCTTTCTATACATTCTCTTTTAGGAGTTTCTTTCTATTGTTCTGGTTTTGCCTCAAATTGAGTTTAAAGTTAGTTAGTTTTAAATCTTACTATTGGCAGCTAAATTCATGTTGACTATATGTTCTGACATAGTTTGGGGAATTTTTTGACATATTTTCTAGCTCATATGCTAAGCTCATAAATGTGGCTCTAACTTTTTCTTATTCTGTGGCTGCACTTTATAATACTATTGCTGAAGTTATGACTATTTTAATATTGTTAGTCTTTTTTCCTCTACTTGCATGTGAATTAGAGGAAGACCTGTTTGTGAGATTTGTTTTTTCATTTCTACTCAGCATCTCAAAAGCCATAAAACCACCGTACAGTTTTGCTGAGTTCAGTTTTATAAGACAAGATCCCTAAATGAGGAGAGGAGAAGTAATATCTTTGCCAGGTGCTGGTGGCTCATGCTTATACTTGTAGTTCCTCAAGGGGTTGAGATCTGAGGATTGTGATTCAGAGCTAGCCCCTGCAAGGAAGATAGTGAAACTCCTATTTCCACTTAACCAGGTAAAGTCTAGAAGTAGAGCTGTGGCTTAGTGGTAGATGTTAGTATTGAGTGAAAATGCTAAATACCAATGCTCAGGCCATGAGTTCAAGCCCTAAATCTGGTATAGAAAAGAATAGGAGAAAATCGAGGAAAGGAATCAAAAGCAGAAGTAAGATGAAAGTAATATGTGAATAATTTAAATAACCTAAGATAAAAGAGTAAGTACTGCTCTTTTTTTGAGAACTTTGTATAAATAAAAACAGTTGCAAAGTATCTGTTTTTTCTCTATAAAAATATCAGTAAATGAACAATTAAGTGGATTTCAGTTGATGAGGTTGATGTTACATTGTTTCTTTCTACAAAGAAGTTAGAAAAAATATTGAGTTAGTAAAAGATCTTTTACATATGAGGCTTATATATGTTAATATTCTATGATAAACTAAACTAAGGCTAATATATGTTAGTATTCTATGATAAACTAAACTAAATTAACACTATCTAGACCATATAAACCTAATTGTGAAAAGAAATGACAGTTATGAATTTGTAAATCAATATCTAATTAAGTTGTATCAGTTATCTTATTAAATGCCAATTAAAATATTAACATTCTTAAAATTTTATATATCAATAAGGATTTAACAGTACCTCTATTGCCATTGTAATTTTGAGTTAATTACATTGCTAGATGATTTATCTTTTGCATAATTACTACGCATTATCCTCTGCTCTTCTGAAATGTAAATAAAATTGATAGCTTTTTAAATGCAAGTCCCTAAGCATCACTAATTTCCTGGCTTTGTGAAAATCTTTGTGTTGAAGTAAATGTAGAGCTCACATTGCTTGTGGTAGCTGGAATGTATTTTTAATTCTCTATCAAAAATGAAATATTAAGTGACTATGTAATTTGTCCCCTAAGCCATCATTGAGTCTTTCAAATTATTTTCTTTGCTTATGATTTGGTTAATATCTATCTAATAATAGGAATATTTTTCTGACAAGTGAGAAGTATCTTATTAAAATAAGATAAAAATAGGTTATTGAACACATATTATATATCCATTTGTTGAACAGTTTTGTTGTCTTGGACATTCACATTACTATCTAGCATAGAAAAAAAAAAACACTCACCAACTTTGTAGTACCTGAAAGAATATGGGCTATGTATTCAAATAATTTTGGGATCAAGTATTTTCCTTAGTTTTTATTTCTTTGGTTCTGTTTTATTAGATGGGGTTTTATGGTTTTGAAACTTACTGGCCCCTTATTAAAAAGAAAAGATAACTGCTATTATCCCAAAACAGGATCATGTATCTCTCAACAATGCAAGTAGATATCAATTCAACACTCATACACTTAAAGACAATTGGATGTATTCTTTCTATGGTTTAAAAGATTGCGCATTTCTGAGTTCACATCCTGATGATTGAAAACAAGCTTTTCCTGGCAGTGCTGATTTAGTATCCACACGTGTAAATTTGGTTGAGATGATGTTACTTGTCTGTGTTTGTCTCATATGCTCAGTTCTTTCTGTGGATGTGGCCTGGTATTCACCTGGTATTCACTGGTATTCACCGAGTTTCTATAGAGTATTAGGATGTACCTTTCAATAGAAGGGGTATAACTTTCTACCTACTGCCATTCCCCCACCTTCTCGGACCTCACCTTAGTTCTGTGTGAAAATACTTACAAGTGGAAGTCATAGTCCACACTATACGTGCTGTCTCCTCCCTGTTCCATGCTACACATCCCTGCTTGATATTGTTACTTGTTCCTTTGCTAATTTCTTCTATTTAAGTCTTCTATAAAATCTTCAATAAAACTACCAATAAGGCCATGAGGTGTCAGGTACAATAATAACTGTCCCTAGAAATGAAATACCACTAAGGAAACAGAAGGAAACCAAACCAAAAGGAAAAAAAAATACTATGCCCATGTATTTCTAATTAAAATGATTTTTTCTGGCTTGCCATTATGTATATCATATTTAATGCTGGAACTCATGCTGACATAAATGCCTTTCTTAGTGGTGATTATTCATGAGGTCATGTGCATAGGAATATCTCAAACAGAACATTCTCTACCATTATTCAGGGCCAAGGGTCACTGAGAATCGTTGTCCAAGTCTGAGAAAGGATTTCACCTGTAGCTGCACAATGCTTCTCTTGAGTCTTGGGTCTGACTGATAAGGTTGAACAATCATGACCACTGGAAGGAATTTATGGAAATTATTTGAACAATTCCAATGTGGCACTGTGATATCAAAATTACAAATTGTACAGATGGCGACTCTTTCCACTCAACTAAGCAATGAAAATAAAGCTGCTACCCTTGTCAGGATACCAAGCCTATGAATAAAAGGCATGTAGTGCGCCAGCTCACATGCTAAGTAGTAGCAGACACAAGTCTGCGTGGAATGCTGCGTGAGCTTTCTTTTCTAGGATTTA
Source organism: Dipodomys spectabilis (assembly GCF_019054845.1). NCBI lineage: Eukaryota > Metazoa > Chordata > Mammalia > Rodentia > Heteromyidae > Dipodomys > Dipodomys spectabilis. The sequence continues at coordinate 12,814,729 of NW_024870834.1, read as the reverse complement.
GTTGCCTCCCATCATATTTTACTCTTCTTTCAAAGTTCTAGATATAAGTAGAAATTTCAGGGTCAAAAGAGAATACTAGTAGAACTAATGGCTACATTCACATACTGACTATTTCTTCAGTTACTGTCCACATTTGGGATTCACAAAACAGCTTTGCAAAACACAGGCAAATTTTACTCTAATTATCCATGCCAGTGAACTGTACCCAAGAGACTAATCACTGAGTCAGCTCCTATCCAAACAGACCGATGTGTCCCTTGAGCTCAGCTTCTGTGAACTACATCATTCTGCTTAGGAGTTACTCGACAAACTCCTAAACCTCCTAAGTTCATGTTTTCCACATCATCACACATCTCATTGCTATTAATGTATATTTCCCAATTCCCACAGTGCTCATGAATCATCTCTTTAATACCTTGTTCTGGAGGAGTCCGTGTACATGTAATCACTCAACACATTTCATTTCATGTTATCAGAAATATCCTTCTATTTCTATGCTCTAAAAGATGGTTCTATTACAATCAATTAGGAAATGAATACATGAGTACTAGGTCTGGAATTGCAGGCATAATGTAGGGGGATGAAGCAAACATTTGCTGCTTCGAGTATTTCATTTTCTTTTGTTTTCATTTTTTATTGATTATTCTTTAAATTTACATTATTGTTATTATAGAGATGATGTGCAGAAGGATTAAAATTACACAAGGATCACAATAGCTCAATAGCTACATGCATGCGACCATATAAGATGATGCCCTATCTTGAACTCCAAGGTATGGAAACAAGAGGTTTTTCTTTGATGTGTGTTTCTGATAAAGTATGTGAAGTTATTTCTCTTTTTTCTATCATTTTTTCCTATAGTCTATTCCATGTTGTCACTGTAATTGATTTCAGTGTCCTGTGTCTTGTATATATGTTTATCTGAATTAGAGAAGGAAAGGAGAACAACAAAATGGTGAGACAAAGGACAAAGGTGAACCAAACGCCAACAGTGATACTCAGAAGATGATATATTGAAAATGAACTTTAAAATTTGGGAAGATGGGAGTTGGGGGGAGGAGGGAAAGTGAGGAAAACTGAGGGAAGAGATAACAATGTTCGACAAGAAATGTACTCACTACCTTATGGACGTAACTGCAATCCCTGTGTACATCACCTTGACTTTAAAATTAACTTTAAACAGATAACATGAGTCAGGAAATGTATACATTTCCTTTTGTAGCGTCTCCTCTTCCTTCCCTTCCAGTGCCTCCCTCCTATCTCTACCCAGGAGTTGTATAGTTCATCAGTGTCCAGTGAGCTCTATGATGTATTTTTTTACCCTGTTCCCTTGGACTCTGTATTTGGACACCAACTTAGGGATTTCTCCATTGTGTTTCTCTCCTCCTTTATTATCCTCTTTTGTTTTCACTGTGTGTGTCTAGAATCCTGTTTGATTTATCATATCCCAGTATATTTTAGACTAATTTCATCACATCAGTGAGGGTATGTGACTTTTGTCTCTCTGAGCTTGGCTTACCTCCCCTAGCACGATTGATGCCAGTTCCTTTCATTTCTATGCAAATGACATAATTTTATTCTTTCATCAATTTTCTTTCTTTTAATCTTTCCTTCAGAATACTTAATGAATTATAACTCACACATTCTCTATTCATTTTCTGTAGGTGTCGAGATTTCTACAGCAGTTATTTTGCATTTATTTCTTCTATGGAGAGCATAGATATTTATGAGTAATCAATCCCCCAAACTTTAGACATACTGAAAAATGTCAAAGCCTCAAAGATTATGCTAATGGAAAGTTTAAATTTAAAATATAGTTTATTTTGAGCTCTCAAGTTTTTCATTAAAACATGTTGAAAGATGCTGTGGCTCAAGTGGTGGAGCGCTCACCTTGAGCTGAAGAGCTGAGGGACAGCACCCAGGCCCAGAGTTCAGGCCCCAAAACCGACAAAAAAAAGTTTAAAACATGTTGAAAAATAAAAATAACAATCATTTGCTTGGAGTTGTGAACTTCTATTTTACCAAATACAATCAATATTTTTCTCTCTTTCGATATTACATGTACTCTAGAAAGTAAGAGATAGAGGGCTGGGAAGGTGGCTCAGTGGTAGAGTGCTTGCCTCGAATGCCTCATGAGGCCTTGGGTTTGATTCCTCAGCACAACCACATAAGCAGAAAAAGCTGGAAGTAGTGTTGTGGCTCAAGTGGTAGAGCGCTAGCCTTGAGCTGAAGAACTGAGGGACAGCGCCCAGGCCCAGAGTTCAGGCCCCACGACTGGAACCCCCCCCCAAAAAAAAGAAAGAAAAATACTTTTATGTAGCAAACATGGTATAGGAGGTAAGAGAAAGAAAAGTATTTCTACAGAAATACTTTTTAAAGTGCATGCATTTGTAATCCCCTTAGCTATTACCTACAGGAATGAATCATATTTATTAACAGTGATGATCTTGTCTAAAAGTCTGAGAAAAATATTTACTACCAAGCTATTTTAAATGCTGAATTAGAAAATATTCTGTATCTAACATTAAGTCTTCTTACTAGGTATACATGTTAAATATATTCTTAATGGCCTTCAGCCACATACTTGATTTCTCTGAATCAAATGATTGGAATTATTGACAATTTTGTGATCCTGTCAATTCTGAGAGCTCCTAAGTTTATTTTAGGCTTCCTGAAGAAACTTTATTACTGTCTATGCTAATATAGGCATTGTGTATATGCTACTATGAATATTGTGCATGCCAACATCTAGTGTTCTTTTTTCTATGGTCCTCTGTATCTTTGCAAAGTCATAATACATTATTTCCCTTCTATTGCAGCTTTTATTTACTGAAAAAACCCAATGTTTATCCTTTGGGAAGTTTCCAGGGAACTTACTATACTTGATCTAAGACTACACATTTTTTCCTTCTTTTTTTCCGTTTTTTATTGTAAAAACGCTGTACAGATGGGTTAAAGTTACATGAGCAAGGTAATGAGTACATTTCCCATTGAGCATTGTTGCCTCCTCCTTTGTTTTCCCCCTACCATCCCTTCTTTTAAGGTCGGTGCCTCTGTCCCTGGAGTTGTCCAGTCACTCCTGTCCTACTTAGCTTGATTTTCTAACATCTTCTAGCTTTCTAGTCTTCCTACACTTAGGCAGGTACAAGGGATTGATTTGTCATTATATTGAAGGTGGCTTGTGTTACCTCCTCTCAAACTTTTCCTATAGGATACGGAAAGGGTTTATAGTTTGAATCAGAAACTGAGAGGATTTGTAAGTCAAGACAGGATAACATGATCTTTTATCCTAATGACTGATGTTTAGATATGTTATGAGTAGGTAAATTTCCATCATTGCTTAAGATTTAATTGTGAAAAACTGCAAACCTATCAACATATAATATAGAAAAATGTCCTTGTGACCAGAGGTGGGAAAATGTTTCTTAATGAAAGCCATAGTCAGGAAAGAAAGTATTGGTAAATGGGATGCCATTAAAATTTAGAATTCTATTCCAGAGAAAGGAATTGTTAAAATAAATTAAATGAAAAGAAGGGAAAGCAGTATTTTCCATATGCACGTGGAGCTGAGTAATTACATATAGACTATGTAAAGAAAAACTTCAAAGCAATTAGAACAAAACAGGGAACACCTTGTTTTTTTAATTATTAATTTTTTATTGTAAAAATGCTGTTACGGTTACACAAGTAGAGTAATGAATACATTTCATAGCAAGCATTGTTACCTCCTCCGTTATTTCACCCCTACCATCACGTCCCTCCCCACCTCCGTAACTCCTCCTGCCCCCGCCCCCAACCCTGACATTGTAAAGTTCGTTTTCAACATAGTGTCCTGTATATCTGGTCGTCACAATGGGTCAGCCTGCATCCCCATTTAAGCATTCTGCAATATCCCTTCCCCTCCCCAAATAACAAAATATATATACAATATATATATATATATATATAGATAGATAGATAGATAGATAGATAGATAGATAGATAGATAGATAGATAGATAGATGCACCAGCATCAAATCCAGTGAAAACAGGGGTTATACCATTGGGGAAGAACATACAATAGAAACAAAAGAATCACATAATGTAAGTACATTAAAAACACTAGCAAGAAGGAAAGAAAGGTGAAAAACATCTCTTGTGTCTCTGTCTTGGGGTACATTTTGCTTAAAATTATCTCATATGGTCCTATGTACATAGCCTTTGACCTACTCTGCTTGTCTTAGACATGTACTAGTCACTGCAAACAAGGGAAACCATGGGACTTACGTTTCTTTGGGCCTGACTTACTTCACTTAATATGATTTTTCGAAGTCTTTCTATTTCCTAACAAAAGAGGCAATGTCATTTTTTCTGATGGAGGCATAGAATTCCATTACATATATATATATATATATATATATATATTTATCTATATATCTATATATCTATATATACCTTTATATGTATATGTATCTATATATATACATATATGTATATGTATCTATATATATAGATATATATACCACATTTTCTTGATCCATTCATATACTGAGGGACATCTGTGTTGGTTTCATATCTTAGCTATGGTAAATAATGCTGCAATAAACATGGTTGTGCTGGTAGCTTTGGTATGACCTTGTTTGTGATCGTTTGGGTAAATGCCCAAAAGTGGGATTGTTGGGTCATAAGGGAGCTCTATGTGGAGTCTTCTGAGGAAACTTTGCTAAAGTTTCCAATCAGCTCAAGTAATTGGGAATGGAGTCCATGGGGTTCTTTAAATACAAGATCATGTCATCTGCACAGAGGGAGAGTTTTACTTCATCTGTCCCTGTTTGCATTTCATTTTTGTCTGCATCTTGTCGTATTGCTGTAGCTAAGCATTCTAATACTAGTTTGAAGAGTGGAGAGAGTGGATACCCTTGTCTCGTTCCTGAATTTAGAGGAAATGGCTTTAACTTTTTGCCAGTGAGTATAATGCTGGCTGTAGGTTTGTAATATATAGCCTTTATTATATTGAGGAATGTTCCATGGATTCCTAGTTTTTCCAGAGCCTTCATCATAAAGGGGTGTTGGATCTTGTCAAATGCTTTTTCTGCATCTATTGAGATAACCGTGTGGTTCTTATCCTTGCTTTTGTTGATATGATGAATTATGTTAATTGATTTGCATATATTGAACCAGTTTTGCATCCTTGAAATAAATCCTGTTTGATCTTGCTATATGATACTTTTGATGAGTTGTTGAAGTCGATTGGCCAAGATTTTGTTAAGAATTTTTCATTGATATTCATCAAAGAAATGGGTCTATAGTTCTCTTTCTTTGATGAGTCCCTGCCTGGTTTTGGGAAGAGGGTTATGCTGGCTTCATAAAAAGATTGTGGTAGTGAATTTTTTGCTTTCAATTTCATTAAAGAGATGGAGGAGTATTGGTGTGAGTTCTGCTTTGAAGGTCTTGTAGACTTCAGGTGTAAATCCATCCGGTCCTGGACTTTTCTTGGGTGGGAGGTCTTTTATTGCTGCTTCTATTTTGGTGCTTGATATGAGCCTGTTAAGTTGTTTTAAATCATCTTGGTTTAGTTTGAGCCTGTCAGTATTTGCTAGAAATTTATCCATATCTTTCAGATTCTCAAACTTATTAGCCTAAAGGTTTGAGAAGTATCCCCTTGTTATATTCTGAATTTTGGCTGTTTCTGTAGTGATAGTTCCATTCTCATCTCTGAGTTTATTTATTTGGTAGTGTTCTCTTTTTTTCTCATAAGATTTGCTAAAGGTCTGTCAATTTTTTTAATTTTTTTGAAGAAGCAACTCTTTGTTTTGTTAATTCTTTCTATAGATTTTTGGACTGTAATTCATTTAATTTGGATTTAATTTTAATTATTTGTTTCTGTTTACAGGATTGAGGTTTAGTTTGCTGCTCTTTTTCAAGGAGGTTCAGATATCTCATTAAATTATTTGTTCTAGATCTCTCCAATTTGTTGATGTAGGAACTCAGAGCTATGAACTTGCCTTTGAATACTGCCTTTGCTGTGTCCCAGAGGAGCTGATAATTTGTGTGATCATTTTTGTTGAATATCATGAACATTTGAATTTCCTTTCTAATCTCTTCCATGACCCACTGGTGGTTCATCACTGTGTTGTTCAGCCTCCATGTGTTACAGGATTTCCTTAGGTGGCTTTTGGTGTTGAATTCTAATTTTATTCCCTTGTGATCTGAGAGAATGTAAGGCATAATTTCAATCTTTCTGAATTTGGACAGATTTGCTTTGTGGCCTAGAATGTGGTCTGTTTTGGAGAATATTCCATGCGCTGCTGAGAAGAAGGTGTAATCTGATGCTGCTGGGTGAAAGATTCAGTAAATGTTTGTTACATCTAATTGATCTATTCAGATTTTAAGATCCGAGGTTTCTCTGTTGAGATTTTGCTGGGTTGATCTATCTAGTGGGGATAATGGTGTATTAAAGTCCCCACAATTAATGTCTTTGGCTCTTTGTGAGATTTGAGGGAAAGTAGTGTTTCTTGGATACATTTGGGTGCTACATTATTTGGTGAGTAGATATTTTGTTTAGAATTGTAATATCCTCCTGAAGGAGAGATCCCTTAATTAGCATGTATTGACCTTCTTTATCCGTTCTCATTGATTTTAATTTGAACTTTATTTTATCTGATATTAGAATTGCAATTCCCTCCTTTTTATGGGGGCTGTTTGCTTGATATATTTTATTCAGCCTTTCACTTTCAGAACATGTTTATTTTTGTGAGCAAGGTGTGTCTCTTGAAGACAGCAGATAGAAGGATCTTGCTTTATGATCTAACAGGACAATCTTTGTCATTTAATTGGAGAGTTAAGACCATTAATGTTAAGGGTTAGGACTGAGAGGTGTCTTTCTGCCCCTACATTTTTAATCCATATTTTTTGGGAAAACTGTGCCTTGGCTTTTCTTGTTGTGATTACATATTTCTCTGTTTGTGGACTCTTTCATTCCCTATATTCTGTTCTTGTTGGTTTTCTATATGTAGAACATCATTGAGGATTTTTTGGAGAGCCAGTTTGGTAGAGATATATTGCTTCAGAGTTTCCTTGCTGTGGAAGGTTGGAAGGTTTTTATTTGTCCTTCTGCTATGAATGAGAGCTTAGTTGGGTAGATTATTCTTGGTTGGTAGTTATTTGACTTTAGGGCATGGCATACCTCTTTCTAGGCCTTCCTTGCTTTTATGGTGTCTGCTGAGAAGTCTGAGGTGATTCAATTGGGTTACATTTATATGTGATTGTTTTCTTCTCCCTGGCAGCTTTAAGAATTCTTTCTTTAGTGGCTATTGAGCTGATACAGATTATAATGTGGTGATGGGATAATCTGTTCTAGTCTGGTCTATTTGGGGTTCTAAAAGCTTCTTGTATCTGGATGGGCCTGTCCTTTTGTATATTGGGGAAGTTCTCTGCAAGGATTCTGCAGAATATACTTCCTAATCCATTGGCTTCCCTCTCCAGGCCCTCTTGTATACCTATTATTCTCAAATAAGGCTTTCTGAATGTATCCTGTATTTCCTGACGTAATCTGTCATGCTTCTTAGTTTTGTTACTAATAATTGTGTGCTCTTTCTCTATGGAGTCTAAGCTGTCTTCAACCTCTGATATTCTTTCTTCAGTTTCCTCCATTCTACTTTGAAGGCTTTTTACTTTGGAGTCTATCACCTTTGTTTCTTGCGGTCTTTCTTAATGGTGGCCAGCTCCTTATTAAGGTTTTCTTTTAAGTCTTGAATAGATTGGCTTACCGCCTGAGTTGTTCTCAGACTTTTTTCCACTCCTTAATCTGGGCTCCTATCTTTTCATTAGCTTCTTTCTCCCTCTGCTGGAGTTCCTTTATCCTTTTATTTGTGGAGGCCATGAAGTCATCTGTTAGCGTCTGGTTGGCCTCATCACATTATCTGATAACCCTATGTAGGGTGTCCAACTTTACATTCAGCAGGTTTACCAGCCATGCTTTTAATCTATCTTGAGCATTATCCCCTAGGTTATTCTTGGACTGCTCTGTAGCTTGTTTATGTGGAGATGGTGTTGGTGTTTGTTGATTGGCCATGTTCCTTGTGTTTCTGCGGTTAGTTCTACCCATTTGGAGACAAGAACCACACTGGTACAACAGTAGTACAATCTTGTTTTTTGGACTGATTCCAACCCAGAATCATGTAGATGTATAGATCTTAGGGTTTCAAAGTTATGTGTAGGTGTTTTCCTATTTATCTGTCTTTTTCTTTGCTTGGAGAGAGATAATTGTGGCTTCAGGGTTGAGATTATATATAGTTGTAACTTTTGAGACAACCTGGGTTTGGCTGATAATTAGTCTGCTCCTTAGAGTTAACAAGATGGGCTCCTTTTACTCAAAATAGTCAAATGGAACCAATTTTATGGTCAAATATATAACCAACCGTAAGACATAACTGTTAGGGATTAATGGGCTAGTGCAGCTGGAGAAGTGAAGAGTTAGGATTGGAGAGATATGAGTTAAATTTCAGAAGAGGACTTGTAGAGGGGTAAGAACAGCTTAGGGGAGGGGTATATGTAGTAGGAGGAGAATAAAGACCTTGTTACCAAGTATAAGAAGTGTAAAAGAATTCAAAGAAAGGTTAGGTTATGTAGGGAGTAGCTTAGAGATGCAGATGAAGGTAGGAAAAAGAAGTTATATATAAGTATATTTGAGAGACTTTCTGAGATTAGAGAAAGATCATTCAGATATTATTGGAGAGTCGCTTAATCTAAGTTAACTCCTGTAATTATTGTTTATACACATAGAAAGAGGCCTTACTTTTTGTATAGAACTAGGGAGAGTAGCTCAGATGGAGTAGTAGCATAATGTGGAGAAAAAGGAGAAGGGGAGAATGAGAGGAAAAAAAGAACAAAAGAAAAGGAAAAAAACCTTCAAATTAGGAAATTGGAAAGTGGGAGGAAAAAAATAACAATGAAAAATAGAAGCTTTAAGTGGAATAGCAAATCCTAAATCACAATGCACATAAGTAACACATAGAAATAAAAACAAACAAATGATCAGAGATAAAAACTAACAAAACAAAAGAAGAACAAGAACAAAAAAACGAAAGAATGGGTTTTTCGGGTTCTTTGGGGGAGCTTTAGTTTTCCCATAGTCCAGATGGAACCTTGTATGCCTCACTATAGTCCACTTTCCTTGTGGCTTGGTTGGGAGCAGATGGCCTTTTGATGGGGGAAGTTGCCTGCTATCTAGAGTCCCACTCTCAGGCCTGATGGAAGGGAGTTTTGGGGGTTTCCGGTTTGTAGATTGCTATCATAGGCCTGGAGCTGTGTTCCCAGGCTTTCCCAGGTAGCCACAGGAGCCTTAAGAACAGAGCTTACATCCATGTTCTGTTCTGGTGTGATCCCTCCCTTTTGGAAGGGAGCTTGGGTCAGAAGGCTTTGGGATCACGCAGGGAATTGCCACCCAGGGAGTGGACGCAGTTGAGTTACTCACAGGTCTGTAGCTGGTGGTGTGCTGGACCACAGAGCTGTGGCGGGTAGGATGGAGTTGGCAGGTTCTCAGTCAGAGGGTCTGGGTGTTGGCAGGTGTAGGTGTGTGGGGGGGTGGCTCTGCTGATGCTGAAGGGTCTCCTCTGTGGCAGCATCAAGAGTCCTGGCGCTGGGGGAGCCAGGTGAAAGTTCCTGCAGTAGGCTGGTGTGGGCTGCGGGGTCCTGCTGGTCTGCAGAGGAGGTAGCAGGTGTCCAGCTGGCGGCGGGCAGCCTTGGGGGTGGCTGCTTGCAGCTGCATCTGTGGAGATGCCTGTAGCAGTTAGGTGGTGCCTCAGCTGCAAGAGCCTGGGGTGGCAGTAGGGAGGGAGCAGGTCCCAGCAGAGTGACCAGTCGGCAAGGAGGCTGGCCTGTAGAGCTCAGAGCAATGGATTGGCTGAGGCTGTGGTTTCCTGGGAGCCTTGTGCGGGGTTAGTGGGGGCCCACGGTGATCCCACCAGCGCTGCAGTCATGGGCTGACTTTGGGGGCTTACCCATTGGTGCCACTTTCTGGCGATTGTAATGGTGGTATTGCTGAGTTCCTCCTTCCCCTTAGCCCCAGAGGGGGTGGGGTGGGGTGGCAGGCGGGAGGGCCATTTGTAGGCTCAGAGATCTTCACCAGATTCCCTCCTAACATTCCATGGGTCTAGTGTTGAGTGCTGTCTTCAGTTTTTGGGTGCTCCTCTGCTTAAAGTCTGCAGAGTCCCAGCATGGTGGGAGCTGCAGGGTGCAGCTGCTCTGCAGGGATCCCATTCACTGATTCTCTTTTCTCTTTCCTTTGAAAGACCCCCGAAGACTTGGGGTGTCCTTCAATCAGAAGAGACCCTTCCCCAAGGAACAACGAGACCACTTGTGCGGATGCAATCAGCAAGAGGTTTATTCGGGCATGCCTCGGCTCCCAGATGCACTTAACCACGAGATCCACAAGGTTCGAGTCAAGTGTCTGAGAACCGGTTACACGGGTACCCGGGGCGACATAGTCTATCGGGAGACTTGCGCGCCGAGTGCCTGAAAGCACCCTATTTTTATGGGCAGCAGAAGCGAGGTTACAGAAGCGAGATGCATGGTTACAGGGGGATGATTGGTTATTTTCAAATTACGCTCAGGATGGGGATTGGGCAGGTTAAGCTGGCCAGATGGGGTAGGTGGGGTTGGGGGGAGAGCTGGCGTGTCGGTACTTGCCCTGACATGTCTGTGCTGGTTGCTATGCACCGAAACTATTTGTTCCCTAGTTTTGACAAGTGATTTATCACATCCTGCCTCACCCTAGCATTAAGGCTAAGTTTTACGGGAAGGTATGTGGTGGTCGGCTATTTTATCGGAATGCCTGGTTTTAAGGCATGTACTAAGGTCGCTAGGGTCTGCAGGCGGTGACTCAGAGGCTCGAGGTTTCGTTTCCTGGTTAGCGGCCTGCACTTATCTCCAGGGAGGGGAAGGGTTAGTGTTAGCGCAAGCAAGTTTACAGAAGCAAAACCAGCAGTTAGCACTTGTATAATATAATAATTTTAACTTTAATTTTTAATCTTTTGTTGGGCTCAATAGGGGCTTCGGGAGGAGCGTCTGGGGGTCTTTCATTCCCCCATTTTCTTTTTTTGTATGAATGAAATCCTTCATTCAACTGGAGATTCCTCCGTCAATTTAAGTTGGTGGTATTGTTGGGTTAATACTAGGGCCTGTACGACCGACAGGCGGTCCTTCATAAATTGTATCAGGCGATTGATGATGCAGGGGCCCACAGTAAGGATTAACATGAGGAGTATTAATGGTCCCATTAATGAGGATATCAGGGTAGTAAACCACGGAGACTTATTCCACAACCCTTCATACCAAGTTTGTTGAGACTCAAATTCTCGCTGTCTATTGTTTAGTCTTTCCTTAAGTTTATCTAGGGACTTGATTATTACTCCTGTCTTATTGACATAAAAACAACATTCTTTCCTTAAGGCTACACATAAGCCCCCTTCCTTTAAGAACAGTAAGTCCAATCCCCTTCGATTTTGAAGGACTACTTCAGCTAAGGAGTTTACCGAGTCCGTTAGTGTTTGGACGGTGTTTGCCAAAGTCTTTAAGTCGTTATTCATGGCTTGCTGGAGGTCTGAATAGTAATCCACTCTTGTCAGGGCGGTGGTTCCTGTGGCAATCCCAGCCGATATCCCTCCTATACCTAGAAGGACAGCCAATGTAATAGACACGAGCTCCCTTTTGCCTCTATGAGTTGGTCGGTCAAAGTATTGGAGGACAACGCTGTCAGGATGGTAAGTGATGCGAGGCCAAATCTGTACTAATACACAATAATCCTTACTTTGATTAAAAATAGCTGCTGACACACAGGGGGTTAGGCCGGTATTGCAAGCCCAATAGAGCCCAGTTTGGGGAACCAAGTAATGGGATCCAGGGGATACAGCCTGGTTGTTATTGCACAGTCTTTGATGGGAAGGGGGGATATTACCTAAACAAGTCCCGCTCTCAGATACTTCTGGGAGAGTCAGCTGGTGGGAAGGCAGTGAATTACAGATGGAAGGGGGGTTGGAGTGGATGGAAAAATTGGCTTTTATAGCAATGCCTTCATAGTATGGAGGATTGGAGACCAGGCATAGCCAACAGCTCTCGGTGCGACTGGGATCAGAATAATTTAAAGCAGTATATGCTCCCTTTACAAGGTCAATGAGTCTTTCCCCTGCCTCCGATGCGGCCAGGACCGGCATTGAGGCGGATAGGTAGGGGGAACTGGTCGCAGAAGGGGGCGGAACGGGGGCACTGAGCAAGGGGGTTTGCGGAGGATTTCTAGCAGTGAGGACCCTGGGTTTTGATAAAACTGGGTTGGGCCCGATTGGCAGGATGGGTGTTATTGTTTGCCTGCGTAGCCTGATTTGGAATGTCACTCCATAGGGTCCAGATCCAATTGTATGCCATCTAATTCCCCACTGTCTGCCTGCCATCCATAGGGCAGGAAGTAAAGCTCTTCCTCTGTCTGTAAAGGATATTTTTAAAGGCAGGCACGTACTTTTGAAGTAGCATGAAGTACCCCAGGGCCGTCCCTTTTTTACATTAATCAGGTCCCAAGTGGAACTTGGGTTCCAATATGCGTCACCCGTGGTCTCACAACCCCAAGAGGCACAAAAGTAGTCACTCTCCTGTCCACACTGGTTAGATGCTGCTCTACCTTCTCGAGGGCAAACATAAAAATCAACCTTGGCTAAATTCGTCCTTTTGTCAGGGGAACAGCATCCTGCATTAAAGCCCCCCATATTGGGTATGCCCGAGCAGTCTTTTACCGGGAGTTTATCAAAGGTGAAACCGGGCAGGTCCCAGGGGCGGGGCGATCCGGCTACTAATTGGCAAACATCTGGGGTCAGATCTGGCCACCAAGCTCCCCACGGATGGCGGTCGGAGCTGATCTGCCAGACTACATCCGCTGTGCCAGACAAAATCTGCCAGGTCTGTCGCACGGGCTGGTGGGGATTGGGAGAAGCAACACTCAAGAGGGATAGGAATAGCAAGTAAGCAAGGGAAGCAAAGGAAATCATTTTCGCATAAGTCTTATCTTTAAAGGATTTTGAGTGCGCTGCACTTTCCAGTCCGGGTTTGTTGAGGTCTCTTCCGGGGTCCGGGCGGCCTTGACGTGGGACGCGTGGATCCAGGCGGCGATTCCGTCCACTTTCACGGCTGTAGGAGTGGTGAGGAGAACGATGTATGGTCCTTTCCACCGTGGTTCCAAGTTTTTGGTCTGATGGCGTCGGACCCACACAGAATCTCCTATCTGGAAACGATGAGGCACGACAGGGTCGTTTTGTTGATCCTGGTACACTGCCGCAAGAGGCCTCCAGACTTCACGCTGGACAATCTGAAGTGCCTGCAAGTGAGCTTGTAAAGAAGGGCTATTAGCATAGTCAGATATATGAGGGTCAAGAAAATTGACAGCCGGCGGGGGAGCTCCGTACAAGATTTCAAAAGGGGTGAGGCCATGGGGGCCAGGGGTATTGCGAGCGCGGTAAAGGGCAAGGGGCAGGAGGAACACCCAGTCCTTTGAGCCAGTTGCAAGTGTTAATTTGGTTAAAGTCTCCTTAATCGTTCTATTCATTCTTTCTACCTGCCCTGAGCTCTGGGGTCTGTAAGCACAGTGCAATTTCCAATCAATCCCCAACAGTTTGGCCACCAACTGACTTACCTGGGAGACGAACGCAGGCCCATTATCAGTCCCTAACACCTGTGGCATACCATATCGGGGAAAAATTTCTTCCATCAGCTTCTTTGTTACCACTCTGGAGGTTTCATGTTTGGTGGGGAAAGCCTCTACCCAGCCTGAGAAGGTGTCCACAAATACTAGGAGATATCTGTAACCATACTGTCCAGGCTTAATCTCCGTGAAGTCGATCTCCCAGTGCGTCCCAGGTCGCTGTCCTCGTACCCGCACTCCTGGCCCTATTTTGGTCTTTCCAGCGTTGACACGGGCACATATTGTGCATTGATCTGTCACTGCTTGTAGGCTGTCCTCTTTTCCCAGAAGATGCATTAGCCCTTCCTCACGCTCAAGGAGGGTCTTCATTTTCCGGTTGCTAAGATGGGTTAGTTTGTGGAGGCGGTCTATCATTTGACGAGTCCACTTTCTTGGCCAAACAGTCTTCCCATCGTTAGTCCAAGCCCCTCTCTCGGGGTCAAAGGTGGCCCCCATTTTCTTTAGATCGTCCATGTCCTCTGGACTGTAGGGGAGCGGACTGAGTCTCTTTGTTTGTGGCTTGGTTGTCATGGGGAGGAGGACCGGGGTGGTTGGTGTCCCGGCTAGCGCTGCCTCCCGGGCCGCCCTATCAGCCAGTCGATTGCCTCTCGCTTCCGGGGTCTGTCCTTTTTGGTGTCCCGGACAGTGTATAATGCTCAGTTTTTGGGGCAAGAACAAGGCCTCCAATAGGGCCAGAATTTCCGGCTTGTTCTTAATTTCCTTGCCCTCTGAGGTCAGTAAGCCCCGCCTGCGATAGATTTCTCCATGCACATGGGCCGTAGCAAAAGCGTAGCGACTATCGGTGTAGACGTTAAGTCTCTTGCCTTTTGCCATTTTGAGTGCATGGGTCAGGGCGATCAGCTCGGCACGCTGTGCTGACGTCCCAGGCGGAAGTCCCTCCGCCCAAACTACCTCAGTCTCGGTGGTGACAGCAGCTCCGGCCTTCCTCTCCCCATGGTCCAAGAAGCTGCTCCCATCTGTATACCAAGTGAAATCAGCATCCCGGAGGGGCTGGTCGGTCAAGTCCGGTCGAGTTCCATGTACTTCGGCCAGAATCTGCAAGCAGTCATGGGTTTCCGCCTCCCCCGGTTGTGGCAGCAGGGTAGCTGGGTTTAGAGTTACTATAGGTCCGAACTGTATCCTGTCTCTATCTAGGAGCATGGCTTGATAGTGTGTCATGCGGGCGTTTGAAAGCCAGCGGTCTGGTGGTTGTTTTACCAGGGCCTCTACAGCATGTGGGGCCAGAATGACAAGCGGCTGTCCCAGGGTAAGCTTACCCGAGTCTTTTACCAGAACTGCAATTGCCGCGACCATCCGCAGGCACGGGGGCCATCCGGAAGCCACCGGATCCAGCTTTTTGGAGAGATAAGCCACAGGACGTCTCCAAGGCCCCAGCTTCTGGGTCAGGACTCCTTTTGCATATCCTTGTTTTTCATCTACAAATAGCTCAAAAGGTTTGGTTAGATCTGGCAACCCCAAAGCCGGGGAGTGTAAGAGAGCCTCCTTAATGTTTTGGAAGGCTTTTTGTTGGATCTCTTCCCCGGCAAATAGCGTCCCTGGTTTTGTTAATGGGTACAGAGGGGCGGCTATCTCCGCGAAACTGGGAATCCACAGTCGGCAGAATCCAGCTGTTCCTAGAAACTCCCGCAACTGTCTTGGACTCTGGGGTGGGGCAATATCCATAATTGCCCGTTTGCGAGACTCTGTCAGCCACCTCTGCCCGTCCTTGATCTGATATCCTAGATATGTTACTTGTTTCTGACAAATTTGTGCCTTTTTGGCGGAGGCCCTGTAGCCGATGGCACCCAGGGCCTGCAGGAGATCTTCAGTCCCTGAGTTGCAGTCCTCCTGTGTCTGGGCTGCCAGCAGGAGATCATCTACGTACTGGAGCAATATTAACGTGGGATGTTGAATTCTAAAGTCGGCTAGGTCCCGATGTAACGCCTCATCAAACAGTGTGGGGCTGTTCTTAAACCCCTGGGGCAGTCTAGTCCAAGTCAATTGCCCCGACACTCCCAGCTCTGGATCCTTCCATTCAAAGGCAAAAATAGGCTGGCTACTGGGATGGATTCGTAAGCAGAAAAACGCGTCCTTCAAGTCTAAGACAGTATACCAGATATGAGTGGGGGGCAGACTGCTCAATAGGTTGTATGGATTAGGGACCGTGGGGTGAATGTCCTCAACCCGCTTATTAACTTCTCTCAAGTCCTGTACTGGTCTATAATCTTGAGTTCCCGGCTTTTTGACCGGGAGGAGTGGAGTATTCCAGGGAGACTGGCAGGGGGCTAGTATTCCTTGGTCTAACAGTCTCTTTATGTGAGGACGAATTCCCCGACGGGCCTCTTGGGACAGCGGGTATTGTTTTATAGACACAGGAGAGGCAGCGACCTTTAGTTGGATAACTAAAGGAGCCTGATTGACGGCTAAGCCTATGCCTCCCGTCTCAGCCCACGCTTGCGGGAACTTTTGCACCCAGGGCCGAATATGGGCGTCCTCTTTGTCCTGTTCTTGTTCATACAACCTGTACTCGTCCTCTATTCCGAGGGTCAGTACATGTAAGGGCTGTCCCTTGGGCCCAGTAATGCGTGCCCCTGTCTCCTCAAAATGAATTTGTGCCTTTAATTTGGTTAACAAGTCTCTTCCCAGTAGAGGGTAAGGGCAGTCGGGAACATGCAAGAAGGAATGCGTTACCTTACCGGTGGCCAGTTGCACTCTTCGATCGGTGGTCCACCGATACCGCTTCCCTCCAGTGGCTCCTTGCACCCAGGCTGATCGGTCACTCAGGGGTCCGGGGGCCGTGGTTAATACTGAGTGTTGGGCCCCCGTATCCACCAGGAAGGTGACGGGTTGCCCCCCAACTTCCAGAGTTATCCTAGGCTCAGGGGGGGGCTCCTGGCCTGGACCCCCCTAGTCGTCTAAGGTTAGCAAGGATGTCTGGGGCCTAGGTCTCCGAGGTCCCCTGAGTCTTTTTGGACAGTCCCTCACCCAATGTCCCTTTTCTTTACAGTATGCACACTGGTCCTTTTCCAATTGGGTGCCTGGTTTGTCTCCCTTCTGTCTTCCCTGCTCCTGCTGCTGTCCTGATACTATGGTGGCCAACAACTTGCTCATTTCCTTTGTTCTTTTACGATCACGTGCACTTTCTCTCTCTTCAGCTTCTTTCCTCAGCCTTTCCTCCCTTTCTTCTGGAGTCTCCCTTTTATTATAAATGCGTTCGGCTTCTTTGAGCAAGTCCTGGAGGGATAATGTCTGAAGATCCTCCTGCCTTTCTAGCTTCTTTCTGATATCAGGAGCCGATTGCCAAATAAAAGACATAGCAACATTCGTAGCCTGCCCTGGATCCTCTGGGTCATAAGGAGTGTAAATACGATATGCCTCCTTAAGACGTTCAAGGAAAGCTGAAGGCGACTCCTCTACCTTCTGAACTACTTGCTTTACCTGCGCCAAATTGGTGGGCCGCCGGGCGGCCCCTTGGAGACCCACTATCAGCAACTGGCGGTAAAGGCGTAGGTGGTTCCTACCTGCATCCGTATTGAAGTCCCAATTGGGCCGTTCCAAGGGAAAAGCAGCGTCTATCTCATTGGGCAGTTGGGTGGGACGCCCGTGGTCCCCAGGGACGTTCTTCCTAGCTTCGAGGAAAACACGCTGTTTCTCCTCAGTAGTCAACAGTACCTGCAATAGTTGCTGGCAATCGTCCCAAGTGGGTTGATGAGTCACTAAGATAGATTCAATTAAAGAGGTTAGTTTTGAGGGGTCTTTGCTAAAGGGAGGGTTGTTAGTTTTCCAATTATACAAGTCTGAGGCCGAAAAGGGCCAATATTGCAGCTGGCCGTTCGTCCCTGCACGCAGAGGAAACGCCTGAGAGGTGGAGGTAGAGTCCGGGACCTGCTCTCGGCGTCCGCGGAGTCGACCGGCCACCGGGGATGGTGCAGGGTCGGCAGGCGGTGGAGGGGCGGCAGCCACTGCTTCCTGAGGCTGCTGAGCATGTCCCTGATAGGGAGGCGGTTCTTCCGTCAACAAATCCAGGAGAACTTCTTCCCCTGGTGGCAGAACCTTTGGGGTGGCAGGCCTGCCTTTCTCCGGAGGCACCTGTTTTTTACTTTCTAGGGGAACAAGGGCTGGGTAAAGTGAGGAATGTGAGGGAGGTTGGGGAGCTGGAGAGGGGAGGAGAGGAGGAGGGAGCTGGGGTTGGGGAGTCAAGGACGGAAGGAGCGGGGACGGGAGTTGAGGTGCAGATGGAAGGGTCAAGGGGGTAGGGGGTTGGGGCGCCGGGGCGGGTAGGAAGGGTTTTATCCACGGGGGAGGATCAGAAATAAGAGCCTCCCAAGTGACAATATAGGGGACCTGGTCTGGGTGTCCGTGTGGTCCCGGATCCATGACTTTGGCCTTAACCTGTAAGGCAATGGTTAGGTTAAAGGTTCCTTCTCGTGGCCAGCCACAGTTGAAAGTGGGCCACTCTGATGAACAGAAAGTTATCCATTTTCTTTTTTTAACTTCCACTGAAAGATTGTGAGCCGCTGTTTGCACATCTCTCCAGTTCTGTAAAGTAAGGTTAAGCGGGGTCGCGACAGTTTGTCCCATTTTATAAAAACTTTTAACGAACACAAACACAAGACAGACAATACGTAACTTCGCTGCGCGTCTTTGCTCTCAAACAGAAAACAACCTGATGGAGACTTTATTGAGAGTCCGGATCTCTCGTCTCCCCTGATGAACCACGCGTCCGAGGGGACCGGGTTTCAGATGGGCCACTTTTTCAGGCCCTCGGATGAGCCACTGTTTCAGGCTCCGGATGAGCCACTGTTTCAGGCTCCGGATGAGCCACTGTTTCAGGCTCCGGACACCCCCAAGACGTCTCCTGGGGGTTGCGGTCGGGAGTACGAGCTCGTCAGCTCCTCCACGGGCCCGCCAGATACGGACGAGTACGGCCGAACTCACCAGATTCGCAAGCGCACAGAAATTGGCCACACAAGACTTCAGACAGCTTACAGACAGCACACAGACGACACACAGATGCTGGCCAGCTTACCTCCCGAAAATGGGTCGGTGGTCCCTGGGTGGGGGTCTTTATCCCGGACGAGCCCCCAGATGAAAGACCCCCGAAGACTTGGGGTGTCCTTCAATCAGAAGAGACCCTTCCCCAAGGAACAACGAGACCACTTGTGCGGATGCAATCAGCAAGAGGTTTATTCGGGCATGCCTCGGCTCCCAGATGCACTTAACCACGAGATCCACAAGGTTCGAGTCAAGTGTCTGAGAACCGGTTACACGGGTACCCGGGGCGACATAGTCTATCGGGAGACTTGCGCGCCGAGTGCCTGAAAGCACCCTATTTTTATGGGCAGCAGAAGCGAGGTTACAGAAGCGAGATGCATGGTTACAGGGGGATGATTGGTTATTTTCAAATTACGCTCAGGATGGGGATTGGGCAGGTTAAGCTGGCCAGATGGGGTAGGTGGGGTTGGGGGGAGAGCTGGCGTGTCGGTACTTGCCCTGACATGTCTGTGCTGGTTGCTATGCACCGAAACTATTTGTTCCCTAGTTTTGACAAGTGATTTATCACATCCTGCCTCACCCTAGCATTAAGGCTAAGTTTTACGGGAAGGTATGTGGTGGTCGGCTATTTTATCGGAATGCCTGGTTTTAAGGCATGTACTAAGGTCGCTAGGGTCTGCAGGCGGTGACTCAGAGGCTCGAGGTTTCGTTTCCTGGTTAGCGGCCTGCACTTATCTCCAGGGAGGGGAAGGGTTAGTGTTAGCGCAAGCAAGTTTACAGAAGCAAAACCAGCAGTTAGCACTTGTATAATATAATAATTTTAACTTTAATTTTTAATCTTTTGTTGGGCTCAATAGGGGCTTCGGGAGGAGCGTCTGGGGGTCTTTCACCTTATTTGCCCGCTAGGATAGTCTTCTTGTAGTAGAAAAAGTCTTTAGGTATTTAAAATTTGATTGGAGTAGATCTCTTGAGGTAAAGTGTGGCTGTGCCCCTAGATTTTCTGTTGGTCAGAGACACCTTACTGGGGTTACCTCTGAGAGTGCCGCCATCTTCTCCTCCAACACCTGTTTTTTTGATACCTGGTTTCACTATGTAGCTCAGGCTGGCCTTGAAATCATGGTCCTCTCGCCCATTTCTCCAGAGCAGTTGGATTACAGACATGCAACACTATTCTTGTTGGATAAATCATTCACAAAAATCCCAGGCAATTTACAAAAGAACTAAAACAAATGATCAATACATAAGTAAATACATTTCATAAAATTTATTTTCTATTACAGAAAGGCCAATTCAGATCAATTACTCTTTGGTCAAATTGGTATTAAATGTATTCAAAGGGCTCTATTAGCTATAATCCACAGTACCATTTGAAAATATTTTTCTTACTAATTCTTCCATTTGCCTTTATCTTTTCTTTTTTCTTTTTTTTTTTTTTTAAGATTTGGAAGTAGTTCTTTAATGAAATAGGTAAATTTCATGGAAAGCAGCATGGGTTTCCCTATGATCTTATGACACACTCCTGGGCATTTATGCAAATGATCACAAGCAAAGCCACACAAAGCTACCAGCACAAGTATGTTCATTGCAGCATTATTTACCATAGCTAAGATATGGAACCAACCCAGATGCCTTTCAAAAGATGAATGGATCAAGAAAATGTGGTATATATACTCAATGAAATTCTATGCTTCTATCAGAAAGAATGACATTGCCCCATTTGTAAGGAAATGGAAAGACTTGGAAAAAATAATATTAAGTGAAATAAGCCAGACCCAAAGAAACATAGGCCACTTAGTCTCCTTAGATTGTAAGAACTCAAATATGTCTAAGATATCCTTAGCAGAGGGTCACAATAACTCAATAGCTGTGTACATGTGGCCATATAAAATGATGCTAATGGAAATGAACTCCAAGACATGGAAACAACAGGTCATTAGTTTGGTTCTTAATCTTGTTGTCATCAATGTACCGTATCAAATTCTTTCTTTATATTTCATTTTTCTTTTTCCTTTGGTTTATCCCAGGCAATCACAGTTTTTGATTCTAGTACCCTTTTTCTAGACACAGAGGATTTTGAGGTTTCACTTCATTGTTGGGTTGTTGTTGGATTGTTGTTAGGGTACTTTGTTGCTATCATGTCATTCTTCTCCATTCTTAAACAAGAACACCAGTTCTGATCATCTCAGCAGAATTTGATCTGTACATCCATATCCTGTCCCTTCTACCGTGAGGGTTACGAGGGGCCTTTGCTCATGTCACACTTTGTAATGAGTCACTCATCTCTCCTTTTGCCTTTTCCTGAATATAATTTTATTCATCTACAAAGTCATATGATTGGAAAGTTTAATGAGAAATTGAAAAAAAAGCTTACCAAAGTTTTGATTACATACTATATGAGATATTATTTTTATCATCATCAGTATCACCATTTATCATCACAATTATCATTATCATAATCATCATTTTTTAACCTATACTATTATTTTGGGCACTCAGCTTCTGTCTTTTGTGAATTTTAAAGCTTAATTTTAATTTTAAAAAGTAATGTTTTTTAACTATTCTATATACTATAAATTTCTGTTTGAACATGTTGTGAGAGACAACTAGAAAATGAGGTGGCCTTTGTAAAATATAGTGAATTAAATGAAAGGTAATTTTTGTAAAAAGGTATCCTCACATGCATAATTACCTTCTCAGCAAAATATCTATATCCTTTATTAGTGTCTCTAAAAGTCCAAGAATCCTTGGAATTCAATTGACTTATAGATAAGAATCCACTACAGAAAGCAATGCTATTAACTTTTTAGACAATTTTATGTCTGAAGAACTAATTTAGAATGTGGACTATTTAAGCCCAGTTTTGCTCAAACTCTTATTCTCTTAATGTCCACTTAGAAGAAAAAAAAAAAGATTGGCTCCCTATAATTCATCTTTACCAATTTGTTGGATAGTTTTATTTTGTTAAAAATATGATATTTTACTTCAGATTGGCATTCTTAGTTCATACATGATGGATTACTTTCAAGCTAAAAGTTTAGTGGAAATGATAAACTAATAATCTTTGATGAAAAGGAGAAAAGGAAATCCAAAGAAGGTAAGAATTTGATTCAGGTCATTTTGAGTTGGACTAATATAGTATTCAAGCCAAGTCTCCTGACTTCAAATTCTTTTTTTTTTTTAATGTTTTTTTTTTTATTGTGAAAATACTGTACAGAGGGGTTACAATGTAATGAGTACATTTCTTATCCAGCATTGTTGCCTCCTTTGTTTTCCCCCTACCATCCTGTCCAACTACACCCCACCTCATTTCCCCTCCTGCCTAAATTGTAAAGTTCGTTTTTCCACATATCATCTTGTACATCTCATTGTTGCAAAGGGTCAATCTGTATCCCTATTTAAACATTTGTTTTTTTCCTTCCCTGCCTCAAATTATACCAACATCAAATACAGTGAAAACAGACTTCAAATTCTATATTCTGTTATTTTTGTCTAAGCTGATTTTGCCATCTATGAGTTGTGAATAATAAGACATCATTCAAAGAGCCAACAAATAGATTTATCCATAAATTGTACTTTGAAGTAGATTACCTAAATCAGAGACCAGGAGGTTTTTAAGTGACAATTTGGATAATTATTTTCATTCTTGAAAAAGGTTAAAGTTCCTAAAAGTGAATAGTTCTTATAAATGCCCAAGGAATTTCTGTAGGTAATATTTGTTTGCCAGCAGTAGAAAGAATGTCAGAATAAATACATTGCAAGGTAAGCAATGGCAACAAAGCCAATTTTTCTGTAGTTACAGTTCTTCTAAAGTCATATAGTCCCTGTATATGAGAGAATAAAGTAACTCATACTGCTTCCTCTAGTTCGCGAAAGTTTAAAGTACATTAATGGTTATTAGATTCAGAATAAATAAACTAGATAAAATTATTAGGCAAGTCCTATTTTCCAAATATCAATTTGGTTTCTAAGCATTCCAATAATTTACCCTTAATTTCCAGCTGGAATCTTCTGAGAAAAATATTTGAAATTTTGGATGTTTATGTCTTTCCTCTTATGATAATGGGAAGTAAATGTAGTGACTGCCTTTATTGGATTTAACATAAGGAGTTGTTTAGTTTCTTTAAAAATATGTCTTTTGCATATTACAATTTATCCCTTAGGGAATACCAAACAATAAAAACCATTAAAAGCATTTGTTGGAATGGTGGTATAAATAAAGCTTTTCATCTCTTTATTGAGTTTAATAGCATCATGTGAAGCTCCATACAATCAGACAAAATTTAATACCAAGAATTAGTGAGCAATGTTGTTAAACAGAATTATATCTTTTTCGAAGAAATGTTTAAACTGCTTTATGTTCAGTGTGTATATTTATATTTTAGGAGGAAGGTCGCAGATGATGTAATTCAGTTATGGGAGGGTGACCAGTGGTACCATCAAGTGCAATGTGTGAAATCCCTGTGCCCATGTATGACTAGATTGAAGCATGAGTGGTTAGCAAAACTCAATTTTATCATTTGATCTATTTTCCTTGGAAATGAAAGCAATTAATCAGAAAAAGTTTAAAAACAACAACTAATTTTATCAAAAGACCCAGTTTCACTTGATAGTCTTAATAAAGTGGTCAAAATACGAAAGCTTAAATGTTTGATTCAACAAGCAGTAACCAACTTGCCAATTGCATGTTATGTTTTCAAATTCGTTTCTATTAAGCAAATCATGAAAATATAACTGCTTTGCTTTAATTTTTGCTAGTTTCTGCTCTTAAAACAGTGTTTTATTTCAATGGCAGAATATTATTGGAGAAGTTATAAAAATGTATACATCCACAAAAGATTTTCAAGAATTAGTTTCAAATTAGTAAGTCTAGTGTGGCCTGAACTCTGTGCCTGGGCGCTGTCCCTCAGCTCTTCAGCTCAAGTCTAGCGCTCTACCACTTGAGCTACAGTGCCACTTCTGGCTTTTTTCTTTTTGCTTATGTGGTGCTGAGGAATTGAACCCAGGGCCTGATGCATGCAAGCAAGCACTCTACCACTGAGCCACCTTCCCAGCCCCTCCTTCCTACTTTCCACTTTCTCTCTTTCCTCCTTCTTTTCCTCCCCCCCCTTGTCTCCATCTTTCCTTCTTCATTCTTTTTCTCCCTTCTTTCCTTTTCTCCCTTACTTCCCCTTCCTATTTTCCTTCCACATAACTTTCTTCATCCTTCCCTGCTATTCACTCCTTCTATTTCACTGCCTGCTTGATTTTTTTCTTTCCTCCAAAGAGCCCCTTTTTTAATTAATAAATGATAACACTTTATTAAGTAGACTCCCAAAATGATTCATATTCACAATTTTAGCTGCTAGAGAAATTATTAAATAATTCTTTGATATAAATATTCTCTCTGTGTTAAGTACTTGAATACTGAAATTTCACAAACCTGAGCTACTAGGTGAAATAAAATTTATGACTACCAAAGGTAGTATTTCTCCTACTGCTGCTATATTTATTGAGAAGAACAGGTAATTACTTCACATCTCATCCTTTGTACAATATCCAAATATATATTCAAACATTTAGAATTAAACTCACATTTCTCTAGAATGCCTGTACTTCTTTTAAATTAGTGTAAAGTGTGCCCGGAAGTGCAGGCCCAGGCGGAGGGCCTCCCAGTGCCTCTTGATTAAGGCTCTGCCCAGTACCTATGTAAATGGCACATCGGGAGGCACTTCCTGCCCCTTTTTCTGAGGCCACATCCTGGACTGCCCAGGGCACACCTCCCATTAGACCTTGGGAGGGTCCCAGGCTCTGAGGTCATATCTGCATCAGGTGTGGCCACACCCTCCCCCCCATATGGCCTCACCTTCCCCGCCCCCTTTCCCTACTTAAACCCAGACATCAGCTGGGCAGCAATTCCGGAATAAACTTCTCTTCATGCCTGAATACTGTGTGTTGTTTTCTTCATCGGGCTACCTAATTAACCTTAACATTTAGATGCATATATTATTTTTTTCCTGTATTTCTTCACAGCTTGCCTTTCCTCTGATACTTCTTTCTTACATATTGGATTTTTAAAAGAAACTGGACAGCACCTTCTAACTATACTGGTTTAATCCTACTACACATCCCCTAAGTACACATTATGTTGTATATCAACACATATATCTTTCTCAAATTCCAACTCTTTCATCACAAAAAAACTTACCTTTTCCCAAATTTACTACCCATTTCAAAAAACTCCTTCCAACGCCATAGCACTTACATATAAACTCATTTTCCTGTTTCATGGAATGCAATAAAGTAGTCATCAAAGCTCGAACTCTAAATTATCTTTACAGGTAGTTAACTATCATGCCCAAGCCCTCCAAGTAGGAAGAGTGGCTCTCTAATTTGGACACAATTACATAATATTAATTACCACAAAGAGTTTTTTCTGTATAATTTTTGCATTTGGAGCATAAGAACTGTGTCTATGTATCAAGCATGACAGATAGTGAGATTTTATGGAATGAATGAATGTGATTTAAAATCCAGAGCAATAATCTGTTTCCTCTGTATAGGCATGAGGGTTACTATGGTTGGAGAAAATGATGAAATACATCAACCTAGATTGATCTGATAGAAAACAAAGAGAATTATTTAAACAATTTGTAAACAATTTACTTCATCCAATGAAGTCTACGAGACAGCAATGAAACAGTGGCTATCTTGTAGGAGGGGAAAGAACAGGGCAGTGGTCAATGTGTGGGTTATCAAGATGTTAATGAAAAATCATGACCTAGAGTTAAATGGTTGCAGTATAGCTGTCATCTTGTTGTGTTTAACACCCTGACTCTCAAGCTTCAAGGCTCCATTCTTTAGCAATTACCTTTTTAACAAGGAAAAATGTAGATCAGGGCCAAGAGTTCCTGTGATAATATCACACATTCTTTGCCAAAGTATTCAGTTGAAAATAAAGGACTTGATTAAAATATACGACTCCTCACTACCTATCATTGCCAGTTGCCAAAATACTTGTGGTCACTACGTTAGCATAAGGAAGTGGAAATGGATAAAACTGGAGAGAAGAAAAATTGCCACAAGGTTAAAAAGTTAAGGGGGAAAAAAAAAACCAGAAAGGAAATCAACACAGCTGCCCAGAACCATGGACAAAAAAAGCCTTTGGGGGATCTATAATAAATGAACATAGGTGATTAAATTTAATTCAGTAGGTGATGGTTCCCAGGGGTCAAGCCTGATCAGTACATAAAATACATCACACTATGTTGGCTTAAACCTTCCCTGCCAGGCTCTAGGAAACATACATAATTCTACCTCTAACCATCTTTCTCCTGGGAAGTAATTTATCAAAGATTTTTCTCTTCCCTTTGGTAGAAAGCTCCGGTTACCTTGTTCTCTTTTTCATTGTAATAATTTCTATAAGAATGTCAGAGAAATTTTCATGCGAAATGGAGGAAGCAGATGGCATCATGATTTAATTTCTATTATTTTGGCCTCTTTGATGAACGGATGAAAGCCTGTGTGTATAAAACTGTAAAAATAAGAGTTCTTCATTCAGAAAGCATTTTTTTGAGCTCCTATTGTGTATCAGGATATAGGGTTATGTAAAATCAATGAAGTAACAATTGTATCTCTGCTATAGTTACGTTTCAGGGGGAAGGATGGACAAAGGGAGAGAGAGAAACAGACAGAAACAGAGATGAACAGAGGCAATGAGATTTTGATATGAAGACAGAAAGAGGAGAAAAAGGGAAAAAGATAGAGAGGAAAGGAGTGGAGAAGAGCAGAAAAAATATAACTATAGTGAAAGCAGTTCTGTCTTTATCAATTGGATTCTGAGTGGCCACAGCGTTGCCTGGGAATTTGGCTCCTTTTTTTTATTCTCTTCCTGTTTATTTGTGTATAAATGAAAAGGTTGAAGATTATTTACGCCCCACAGTAGATGAATCTACATCTAAGTGTGACCTGGGAACTGCTGTAGAGAGGTTAAGGTGCTTGTTACATCACTGATTTTCATACTATATGGGAACAGTAAACTATGACAACATGCTGAAGTGGTTCACACCTGACAGTTTTCAAACAATGTTCATGATAACCAGGTACAATTATAGATTTTTTTTTTTTGCCAGCACTGGGGTTTAAACTCAGGACCTATGCACTGTCCCTGAGCTTCTTTTTTCAAGGCTAGCCCTCTACCACTTGAGTCACAGCACCACTTCCAGCTTTTTCTGTTTATGTGGTACTGAAGAATTGAACTGAACCCAGCGCTTCATGCATGCTAGGCAAGCACTCTACCACTGAGCCACTTCCCAGCCCTACCAGGAACAATTACAAACTCCTTGTTCAATGTTATTGACTGTTTATTTTCCTCAAACTAACCACATCCTACTTTTTATTTTAGAGACTATGATCCAGAATTCACAAGCAAATTTGTTGATTTGTAATTAATACTTTCTATACAGTCATGAAAACTGAAATTTGCAATTACTCATACCTGAGGATAAATTTAGTTTATCTGAATATATGAAAACAACCTATGTTGAATTGTATAAATTCTTTCTCTTTGACAGGTGGCATTATTATTGTATTCATGTTACATTTTCCTTAAATCTAACGTCTTTTGACAATATTATAGGTTCATCTTAGGACAAATTGGGCCCTAAGAACTCACAGTTTTATTCTTGTCTAAAATTCTTGTACTTCTATATTGATTTTAAAATATTTTGGCCTATGTAAATGTTGTATCCAGGGGTTCCTGGGCCTGTGGGCTAGCAGACAAGATGTCATATGCTTACCACCTGGTTAGATGCTTTGTAATAAAAGAATTTCAAACGTTGACTTACATTTTTTATATCTTATTTCCCCAATGATTCCTGATTACATTTCCCATCAAAGAACTATTAGCGCAATATGAATCTGTGGTGCTAAAGAATACACTTTGGGAAACATAGATCTGTGTACACAATAATGCTGATTAAAACTAGCTTACTCAGTTATTGAGTGTGTTCACAGTTAAATGCTACCCTTTTATTAATCCTTGTCAATCTGTACTAGCTATTGTGGAAATCATCACCCATTTATTCAGTTGTATCTGTGGGTTCCATATAATATAATAAAAATTAGTTTATTCTCTTTTTTTCCAGATGAAAACTTTAACTTCAAAACACTACCTCCAACTAATTGTATGTCTCGCTGTATCACTTGTTTCTATCCTTGAAATGGACGAATGTGGGAACAGTGCTTTAGTGATGGTTGACTAGGAAAGGTTCACATTAAATTATAACTAAATACTGATGTGAATTTTTTGAAGCAAATGAGCCACTTGTACGTCAAGTGAAGAAAATTTCAAAGTATTGATGGTTTCAGTAAAAGAAAAATGTTCACCTGCTTAAGCATTCCTTATTAGCTAGAAATAGCTCAAATGCACTCATTCTCAAGATATTTTAGGATGAAAGATGTGTGTGTGTGTGTGTGTGTGTGTGTGTGTGTCCTAGTCTGAATATATTTAGATAAGATACACAACCAGTTGGGCATATAAAGCAGACTTCCAAATCAGATCCCCATAGTCTTCTAAAATATTTTAAGTTCACATTGATGAGTTTTGGAATGTTCATAAAATAAAAGCCAAACCACCAAAATCCAGCCCTGAGAATTTGCTGAGCTATCTGTCAAAATAAAGTTTCCTCCTTATTTCAGTTGGTCACTTGATAAACAAAATAAGAAACTGTGTGAATACTTTCCTTGAGAAAAGCTGTAGAAACACAATGAAACTTGTGCTCAAAAGGCAGAGCTAAAATATCTAAAGAGATTCACATTTTTAAAATACTGAACATCATTATGTCTTTCTGAGAAGCATACCTGAGCTGATTCAATCAGTCCCTATTCACTTTCATGGAGTTTAACATTGCTCAAAAATAAAATAACTGATTAGATTCTAGGGATTAAATTTAACATAAACTATTTGAAATGCAAAGAAATAGGACACTGAGGTAAAACTTGTAATAGAAAACCCCAAACCACATTATAAACACATTCTAAAATTATTTTTTATATCTAACACATAATTCTATATAATATCATCCATTAGAAAATATTTACCATTATGCAGTATGTAAGAAAGAAGTACAATCAAGAGACCCCCCCCACACACAAAACAAACTCATTTTATTTTATTTTGTGTGCTATTTTAATTCCTAACTGGGTGCTTAGTTTTATTATGAAAACAATATAGGACAATGCAAATGATATTTCAGTAACTAATATATTTTTATTTTCTGAGTGTACCAATCCTTGAGATTAGGACCTAGGGGCTGTATCTGAGCTTTTTTACTCAAAGCTAGCACTGTAGTACTTGAGTCACAGCTCAATTTTTGTTTTCTTTGGTCCTTAATTGGAGAGCAGAGTCTCATGAGCTTTTCTGCCCCACCTTCTGAAAACTAGGATTACAGGCATGAACTGCTGGCACCCAGCTTCTTAAAATATTTTTTTCTTAATATATATTTTTATTGTAAAGATACTGTACGGAGGGGTTACAGTTACATGAGCAAAGTAATGAGTCCATTTCCTATTGAGCATTGCTACACCCTCCTTTGTTTTTCCCCACCAACATTCCTTCCCTACCTCCCCAACGATTTCCTCCCACCCCCTCCGCAAAGTTCTAATGTTCCTTTTCAGCATACTGTCTTATACATCCCATTATTACAATGGGTCATCCTGCATCCTTATTTCAGCATTTTGTTATTTCCGTTCCCCTCCCCAAATTAGAAAAATGTATAATTTTATATAAGATGCCGGACATCCAAATCAAATACAGTGACAACAGGGATTGTACCATAGGGGAAGAACATAAAAAGAAACAAAAAAATCACACAGTACATTATAAATACATTAAAAAGAACAGCAACAAAGATAAAATCCCAGGGGAGAAGCACCTAACCATCCCAGGGGAGTTCATTAAGGCACAAGAGCACCGTTTTTATCATTATTTTCGCTTTCTTCTCCTCCTCACTATCATCACTCATCTTATTCAATGAATATGTATTTGGCTACAAGACAAATATCAGATGCTTAAAATTTCTGTATGGCAAAAATATAGCAAAGTAAATGGAGTGTAGAAGAAATTTCTCTTGAATTAATTATAGCTAATATTATTGAAAGAGAATATGTTATGGGACGACAAGGAGACAGGCTTTTTCAGACATTAAGAATGTATAATTTATTGTTTGTCTTGTGATTTTTCAGTTATCCATAAACATAAGGATTTTCTAACAGTTACATGCAAAGAATTCCCCAACTCCTCCCTCCCTCCCAGAAGTTGTAAAGTTCATTTCCAACACAATAACCAAGTAATATTGAAATTATATTGTCTATCTTTTTAGGAAAACAGACAGCTGTACTGGCATGAACTGATGGAACATACACACTCACACAATATTGGTAGGAATATTAATGTCTGTTTCCAGAAGAGACATATTGATCAATTTTTAAAATGACATACTTGTTAAACAACTGTTTCAACTGCAGAAAAGAACAAGAAGATATTGTGTATATGCCAAAAATCATTGCAGCATTGCAGGGACTGGAGAAAAATAAAAGAAAATAATCTTGATATGACTAAAGCTGATAAATATCACCATGCACTCATGCTTGGGCACTTGTTTGCTTATATGTGTTTGGGATGATTGGTACACATAGACTTGAAAGTATTACTCTATTTGGCTGTTGCTCTGACTTAACCTATCCTCTTTTTATAAGATGATATTTTTCCTTGTTTGTTTTTGTGTTAACATTCAGGATACTCATTTTTACTTGGATTTTTCATTCAAGACTGGCATTCTACCATTTGAGCCACACTTCCTCTTCCAGTTTTTTGCTGATTCAGTGGAGAATAAAAGTCTCATGAACATTGCTTCTTAGGCTACAATTACAGCGTGAGCCACCAGTGCCTGGCTCAAGATGATCTTTATCTAGTTGAGACATTGTATATTCAGACTACATACTCAGTCACTTTCTAAATATGGCCTTTGGCAAAAAAAAAATCTTATCCTCTAAAGCTTAGTTTCTACACCACCCAAACTGAACAACAGTTCCTGACTTAAAGTAAAAACAACATTATTATTGTATTTTCAAAAGTAAGGCATTAGAATTCCCTAAAACTTGATCCTAGTGGTATATACACTTTAACTCTCATAAAATTAACAATTTATATTAATTAAGATTTCATATACGAACAGTTTAGTTTCTTTTTAGGCCTGATCTCTCTGTTAACTTTCAACACATATATCAAAACTGCTACTTAGCATTTCAACACATTGATGTTCAAACATCAAAGTCAACATGTTTATTTGATTCAATTCTCAATTGTCTAATCCACAGCCTTCTATGTCCAACCCTGCTTGGTTGATACATCACAGTGAGTATGATTACTGTTTGTGTGAGAGTTGCTGAAGATTACAGGTACAACTATGACATAGAACTAATTAATTAGATCATGTATGCAAACCACAGATAAAATATAAGGCATCCTCAAAGAGGGAAATTTTAAAATAATTTAAGAATGGAATAATTTACAATGAATTTGGCATAGACTGGGATAGTGCAGTCCTGAGAACTAGAAGCCCAATTGTTGATCTAAAGAGAGAAACAAGTGAGGAAATGAATCAGATGCAGAAGAATGGGTGGGATTGGATCACATGATAGCACTAATGATTTTTGGTAATTATTTTGGTTATAAAGACACCTGAGGGGAAACAAAGAAAATGAATAATTTGACCTCCCTACCTTCCCATCCACAAAGTCTGCCTCTAGTCCAGCCTGATACAAGCTCAGCCTAAACATGTCAGGCTCCAGATTCAAGCATTAGGGCAGGAAATGGAGAAGAAACTGGATTTCAAGGGGCTGGGAAGGTGGCTCAGTGGTAGAGCGCTTGCCTTGCATGCCTGAGGCCCTGGGTTCGATTCCTCAGTATCACATAAGAAAAAAGCCGGAAGTGGTGCTGTGGCCCAAGTGGTAGAGCGCTAGCCTTGAGCTGAAGAGCTGAGGGACAGCGCCCAGGCCCAGAGTTCAGGCCCCACGACCGGACCAAAAAAAAAAAAGAAACTCGATTTCAAAAGAAGGATATAGAATTAGCCACACAGTACTCTATCTACACTACTTAGCAATGTTTTGAAACTTCACTTGAAGAAGAAGTACATCCTTTAGAGACATATTTTCAAAAATATTTTTATAATCTCCATGTCCACATTAAAAAAATATTTGCTCAACATACTCTTAGGTTACTATTAATGCTTCATATTTATTTTTAAGTCAGGCACCTCTCCCCATTTCTGGTGGCACTGGATTTTGAACTCAGGACTTCAACTTTTCTAGGCAGAGCTTCAACTACTTGAGCCAGCCTTTAACCCCTTACTCTTTGTTAAATATTCATTCTTCTTCTATGTAGATAACTCTTTCTAAATGCAAATCAAAATAGGACATAGTGTCACATAATGATTTCTAGGAATCTATTGCTAAGTTATTACCAATAGGTTAAAAGCAATACTTATTTGCTATCATACAGACACAACTTAGTTTTCTGCTAATGTCCCAAGAACAAAATCAGGTGTCATCTGGCTGGAATGTTATCTACTAAAAAAAAAAAATTCCCTTCTAAGCTTGTTCCTGGGATGGACTTTATTCCCTGGTTTTAGATTACAGCACTGAGATCCTTGTCTATTTTAACCCTTAAGCCATGAGATGCTTCAAATTTACTAGACTTCAAGTTTACTAGACTATATGAAATGAGGCCTGGAAGAGAAAGTGGTTAGCCTACTCTGGGTTTCATAGAACAGTAGCTTTCAGCTTTTTTTCCTTTTTTTTTTTAATACCTAGTTTGGATTCCTCTATTTTATCAAGTGACTACTTAAACCTAAAATACTTCATTCTCATTAAAAGTGTCAAGACAGAATGACTCAACATTTTACTTATGGAACTAAGTAACCACCATCTGCAGGTACAACCATGATCAAACTGATACATTTAATTGTGTCAATAAATAATTGTAGCATAAAAGTATTAAAGAATCAATAATATAGGCATGTAGGTTTTCTTTCTATTTCCTTGATGAACAGATAATTCAAGGCTGGTCCTTTTAGCTATTTATGATTGTGGTTCTTCATTTAAATCCTTTTAGAGATTAAAAGAAGAAGATAAACAAAGTTGATCTTGGTACTGTAGTTCACTCCTATAATGCTAGTTACATGGGAGGCTGAGATTGGAGGATCTCTGAGATTGGAGGATCTCCACTCAAAGTGAGCCTGAGCAAGAAAGTCTATGAAACTCTTATTTCCAATTATCTACCCATAAAAGAAGAAAAACTTGAGGTAGAGTAGTGACTCAAAAGGTAGAGCACTAGCCTGAAGCTGGAAAAGCTTAGAAACAGTAACCAGGCCTTGAGTTCAAGTGTAGGACCAGCAAAAATGGAAAAGTAACAAACAAAAACAAAATACAAATAAAAGAAACAAGTTTTGAGATTTAGTTTCCCTTTTGAATTTATCACCTTATTTATATTTAAATAAAATGATTTAAAGCCTAAATTGTCTTGTAGTTTACATTCTTACTACACACTTTATAAAACTATTTTTACCCACATTTCTGCAAGCTGGTCTTTTGCTTTTATACGTTATCTTGTTCATCCTAGTTGTATTAAGCAATTATATAGAACAGGATTCATAGCCCTATGAAGTGGAAAGATTAAACAAATTATAAGAAAAGCTACTGAAGTTCAGATGCTAACTACAAAGAAAATGGAAAAGAAAATTAATCCAGATGGTATTCCGTGTCAATGTCCACAAACCTAAATCAAAAGAGAATCTGTTTAAACTTTTTCCTTTTTTTTTGGCTTATGTTTTTGTTTTGGTTATGAAATCTTTAGAAACTATTATACCAGTTTCCTCTCAGAACCCATCATCTTTCTTCATTGTTTCAATATTAAATGACTTCATCTCTAGCATGAACTGTGAGCATATAGCTTACAGAGGGCCAATCAGAATATTTGCTCCCTGGACATATCATCTTGTTCAAGGGTAATAGCCATGCAATTCAAGCAAAACAAAAACAACTCAATAAAATATCTCTAAAACTGTTGTGGCCCAAAGTATAAGCATTCCTGCTCAATTTGAACATGAGAAATAAAGCATAAGATAGGCTGTAGTTATTTTCCCAGTTTGAGAAGTTCTAAGTAAATAGAAAGAGAGAAATAAGATCCTGGTGACACTGATTGTACCCCTGATTTCTGACATGCTGAGATCAGGATTATACATTGTTCTCCAATTTATCACTATATGCCAGCCATTACTCATGTTTCCTAGCATATTCCTTAATTTGTTACCTCATGAAATGACTTACACAAGATTTTGTGTACTTCAGTAGGCTCTAGGACTGAAATTGGTAAGGCTTAGTTCTATTTCAGCATGAGATGGCTTTAATTTGGAGGTATTCAATAAATTGCAGTTAAATTTCAGTGCTTTTTGAGCATTGCTATGACTTATAAAACCTATTCATACCC
This sequence comes from Dipodomys spectabilis, assembly GCF_019054845.1. Taxonomy (NCBI): domain Eukaryota; kingdom Metazoa; phylum Chordata; class Mammalia; order Rodentia; family Heteromyidae; genus Dipodomys; species Dipodomys spectabilis. The sequence goes on along the minus strand of NW_024870834.1, from coordinate 12,780,509 downwards.
ATTACTTTGTCCTTTTCTTTTTTTATTATTCTCATAATTTTCTTTCTTCTAGTCAATTTCTAATTCACATAGCTTTGTCAGATAACATTAGAAATTCTAATTGTGATTCCATTTAAACCACAGTTATCCTGTTTGTTGAAGTTACTGGGCATGTGTGGTACCTAAAATCCTAGCTATTCAGGAGGCTGAGTTCTTAGGTTTTGTTTTGAAACTAGCCTAGGCAGGAAAGTCCCTTAGATTCTCATCTCCAATTAACTATCAGGAAATAAAAAGTTTGTCCAAGTTAATACATGGGAGACAATAAAACAACTATAGTTCTTGGGGGTTTAAAATTGAGAATCCTCTATTTTTATTGCATATATAGAGCAGCCAATGTTATTCTCTCCAATTTATTTTATCAAATATTTTCCCACACTGGTTGGTTTTTTATAATATCAGATAAAATATATTAAAAAAGCTAATTTAGTGATAGAAGTAAAGCTGTTAGATTACAAATGACATTAATTTGGTATTGAGTTCCCTTTGTTCCGTTAAAAAGAGATGCTTAGAATTGGGAAAATAGGTAAAGATGACATCTAAAGTACTTTTTCTGTTTACGTAACTTCAAGGGTCATTCCTTTTCTTCTTCAGAACTCCCCTGCATTCAAAATTATTCCATACAGAACTGATGTTCTTTCTCCCTTTGGCCATTTTCTTCAGCACACTTCTTTTTCCTAGCAAAAACAATGTTCTTAAGGTCAAGGTGTATTTAACACATTTCAATCAAAATAGTAATATGTAGTGAAAATTTACTTTGTAAGATATATATACATATACGTATATAAAATATAAATAAATTGCACATGATTGAGTTTTCCCCAAACCACAAGAATAAACAAGCCATTCCTAAGGTAAGATTATTCATTCAGGAAAATTTTAATTGATGGTAATGCCATTAGAAACTTTTGTTATTTTTACATATGCCGGGTTTGGAATTTGCTGATTAAATCTTTGTCATATTTTATACATAGAAAACATATTTACCTATGCACCAGTGATGTTTACTTGTAAATCTTAATTCTTCCCTGTGGTCAACTACATAAAAACAAAGAAGTGCCCTGTGCTGAAGGCTCACTCCTGTAATCCTAGCTACTGAGGAGACTGAGATGTGAGGATCAGGATTCAAAGCCAGCCCAGGCAGGAAGTCAGTGAGACTCTTATTTCCAATAAACCACTCAGAAAACCAGAAGTAGCACTGTGGCTGAAGTGGTAGAACCCTAGCCTTGAGCTGAAGAACTGAGGTACAGTGTGCCCAGGCCCAGAGTTCAAGCCCCATGACAGACAAAAAAGAAAAAGAAAAAAAAAAAACAAAGCAAACAAAAAAAACACAAAGAAGCAAGCAAAAACAAACAAGGATATTCCAATCCATCATTTTTCAGAAGCATAGTTCACCTTCATACTGAAAAGAACTCTGAAAGTCATTTTAAGTGGAAGATTTCTAAAAAAAAAAAAATCGTGGTTTCAATTTCACACACAGTGAAATCCCAAAGATAGTGGCTTTCTTGCCTCAGACTCTAATGCTATTTTTCAATGTGTTTGTCACAATAGACAGGTTTCTTTCTCAAAACTAGCTCTAGGAATAATCAGGATATACGTATTAGAGATCAAAACCTGTCTAATAAAAGAATTTGGATTTTTCAAGAGAGATACTCATAAGTCTTTACACAATTATGCATTTTATTTAATAGTTTTTTCTGCAGAATGTTAGACAATTACAGAGGCTTAGCAGACTTTTCCTGTAGAAATTTTCACACACACACACACACACACACACACACACACACACACACACACACACACACATACACACACCACTTTCCAGCCTTAAATCTATTAAAGCTATTTTGTTAAGTTTGCTTTGAGAGTTCTACATTTTTTCTGATGACAGAAGACTGAGAGTGAATTTGATAGTGAAACAATAATTCATCTCTTGGCATGGGCTCACCAGAAATAAATGGCCTTTGGGTGTACACAAGGTCATAATCCTCTCCCAGAGAGTTTCTTAAGACCAGCTCTGTGTGTCAAAAATAAAGACAGTTTGTTCTGAAAATGAATTACTGCTAAAGCTGCTGAATTTTGGTGGTCTATTGTCATTAGGGACTACGTTATCAGGATTAATTTTGAGTGTTGTGGAAGAAAGGCCCACAATAATAAAATAAATGTAAATATTTCCACAGTGATTAACATATCTTTCTCTTAAAAATCATTTGAATCTATAACAAAGTAGCTAGGTTTAGAAACATGGACCCTTCTGCCTCACTAATCTGCTTCATTATAGTTTATCAACTTTCCACATTCTGGAACACTTAAGCCATATAAATTAATAGGAAAGACACTTTTAGTTTTGTAACAAGCAGTAGAAGTTCAGCTTACATGATAAAAGCACAAAATGCTTAAGCCTGAAAAACCTAAGATGTTATAGCCAGAGGGGATATTTAATAAAGTTCTACAGGGAGATGTCCACATTGAAAGTTGGAAATTACTTTTAATTCTCATGCACTATTGGGACCATCACAGTATTTAGTCAGCAGAAAATGAAGCTCACAAATGCAGAGTAAAATGTGAACTTTACAAATAGTTAAACTTCATAATGCAAGTTAAAACCAAGCATTTAAAAATGCAAAAATAATCTCCCTTATATGTGATACACATTTTTAAATCTGTGGAAAAATTAAATTTTGAGCCTCAAGGTGAAAATAGCATCTTGAGCTCAAACAATAAACTTTTTTCACTTACTATTGAAACCACAGCCATATGTCCTCAAGAGATTCACAGAACAGTGAAGGGAAGCACTAACAGAATAAGGATTAAGTTTCAGATCATGGCAAACTGAAAAGAGAACAATCACTAACTAGGAAAGTCTTAGAAATTGGCTTTCACCTTGGTAAGTCATGCTAGGCACCGAATTTATGTTTCTTGTGTGTAGAACACACACGTGCTCATGTACACATACACAAACACACATACACACAAACATGTTAAACAAATACAATAGCCAAACATGATGAAATATCTAGAGGCTACTTAAAACAATTTCTAGTTGTAAAGTTCGTTTTTCGAAATAACAACTTGTGCATCTCATTGTTGCAATGGGTCCACCTGTATTCCTAGTTAAACGATTTGTTTTTCCCTTTCCCTTCACAGATTATACCAACATCAAATACAGTGAAAACATGGGTTATTTCGTGGGGGAGAGACATACAAAGCAACATAGAAATCATCTTGTAAACATGTTAGAAACAATTGTATGAAAGAAAAAAAAAACATTTGAATACTTATCTTGGGGTTCATTCCCCTAACATCAACTTATCTGACCTTTTCTGGTTGACTCAGACATATAATTGCAAATAAGGGAAATAAGTTATTGCAAATAAGGGAAACCATGGGACCTATGTTTCTTTTTTTTTTTTTTTTTGGTTAAGTTATGCACTTTATTATTTTCTTTTCCTATGCACATACATCTAACTTTTTTTATTATTGTGAAAATACTGTAGGAACATATGTTTCTTTGGGCCTGGTTTACTTCACTTAATATAATTTTTTGGGTGGTATGGGAAGGGATGTGAAGGGGAAACAAAGAGGAGGCAACAATGCTTGGTAAGAAATGTACTCGTTATCTTGCCCATGTAATTGTAACTCCTCTGTATGGTATTCTCACAATAAAGAAAAACAGTAAAAAATAAAGATAAAAAATAATTTCTAGTGAAGGTATTGAAAGCAATTCCAGATCAATGTAGAATTTGAAGGCATCGCAATTTTAATAAAAGGAGTAACATGTTTTTAAGAAAGGAGTTAAAAGAACATAAGTGTAGGTGGTTGAGAATATCTATAATGCAATATATAATATTTAAATTGTATAATTGTATTATATAATTTGCAATATTTAGAAATGATGAACAAATCATTCTCCCAATTTTAAAAGATGTTTGAGAAAATACTCCAAATGTATTATACCAATTAAAAGAACTTATTTTTCCATCCACTATGAAGTATCTATAATGAAATAACTAAACATAAAACAGAATACAATTACTTTCAGGTACAGAGTTAAAGGGTTACAAGATGATGATCCCTGATACAATGAGTAGAATGCAGAGAGTTATGTAATGATTGTGAGCATCCTAAGACACACTGAGAAAACACAAGTGTGGTGCTGGGCTTGAAACACAAAGATCAGATTTCAGATAGTTATTCTGATATCAGTATGTGAGTTACCAAGAGTGTGACCTAAAACTAAAATGCTCATGCACAGGCCAAAGCAACTTGATGATGACCAGAAGTAATAGTAAGATGCTGGTTGTCAAGGCTTCCCAGTTCACATATGATACATTTAAATTTTCACAAGTCTGAGTGAGGAATCTTTACGGGTTATTCTGAACATTAAAATGGTCATAATAAGTCTCATAGTAAGTCTCAAACTTCTATGGGGTACAGATTCTGACAGACTTGGCTACCAGCACTTAAATAAGCAGCCTCAAAACACATATTATTTCACGAGTAATTTAATATATTATGATTGCATTCTTTCACATTCAAAGCTCAACTTTTTTTTTTCAAAAGGAGTCAAAGAAAATCCAACCATATCCCACATAAAACTCACAATGTCAATATCCAATGAAAATTTCCAGAAAAATATCAGTCAAGATAGTTCTAGAAATAAAATAATAGCTAATTGTTTACAAAAGTTTGTCTTTTTAGTCAAGGATATTCCAGATGAAATGATATGAGGTTTTAATCTTTTATGCTTTTTACAGTCTTTTGTACACTTAAAAAGTTTGTATGCTAAAAATATCTTTAAGATCTTTTGACAGCTTTGGTTGTTATTCACTCATGTGAACAAAAATTCTGGCACTTTGAACTTGTACTTTCTCTAAAGGTTGGCTGGTTTTTAGACAGCTGAGCCTCTTTTCCTGAGGGGCTGGAAATACCTTAATTCCTGGATTTGAGTTAAAGCTCTGGGGCATGAACTAAAGAGCGAGACTGTTAGTGTTAGGAAGAGTATCATCACGAGCAAAGTTTGGTAATAACAATTTAGAGTGGATGGTCCAAAGTTTAGTGTATGCATGATCTTTGATGCTTACTGTGATTTCTTTATTTTGGACACATACCAAGAACACCCTCTTTTGGGAGATGACTAGTACTTACTCAGTAGTGATGAGGAAACAACAACAACAAAAAACATGAGAATCTGATCATGTGTGACTTTCTGATTATTTACTCAAATTGCCATCACCACCAAGTTTCAAAAGTGTTTAAAGTTCACAGTAACTCAGGTTTCAGGTTTGGTCATGATTCTGAAAGTGATTCATGCTTCTTCATTGTCAATATATTCTCCACTAATATGACGTGTCTTACACTGTTTTCTTTTTACTGTGGCCTGCCACCTTGCAGAAAATGTTCTCTCTGAGGTCCAATGAAATCTTTGTTTACGCACATTCTCAATACCTTTCTGCAAACTGGGAAGAGCTGATGCTGCACTCTGGACTTCAAGGAATTAGAGAGGATCAATGCTTTGCCTTCCTTTAGCAACCTTCCATAATGACATTCACAGACTGCTCTGGACTTTAAATCAGATTAGGTCACAAAAGGGGTATGCAGTGATAATCTTTCTCCAACCAGTACTAGTTTTTCATTTTGGATGATGACTTGTAAATTGTATATTATAGAATCTATGGGTGAAAAGAATAAGCTCCAATGAAATATATACATATATATTAGATGATTTGTTAGTATTTATGACAGAAGATAGTTTTATGTAAGTTGCAAGCAATAGACAAAAATTAAGGAATGATAACTTTTTATGCTAGCTTAAGTCAAATAAAAATATAGAAAACCAGAGATAGAAGAGGAAATAAAGGTTACTTGGTAAATTTTGGCTTTATGACATTTAGAAAATAACAAATTTGATCTAGGTAAAAGAAAAAAACAGAATTGTCCCATCTCTTTGAAATAGCAACAAAAAGGCAACCTAGGGAACTGAGTTTTAACTGAAAGAGTTATATTTTGCAAATCAGTTAGGGAGAATTAATTCCTGAAGCCTGGTTTGCTAAAGAAGGGGTTGAAAGGAAGTTCATATAGACAAAGGAAAATTAGAAGTCCTGGAATCACTAGAATTTTGGATATCTGAAACCTCAGAGAACATACAAATTCTAGAATCTGTAGGATATGGACCTAACAACATTCACAAGTTATATTAATTGTCCACCAAATTCTCAAGGTAGTAAGTAAACATTACACAAAGTTCAAGCCAAAAGAGAATCTCCATGCAATTCATCCATCTTCTGTTGCATATTAAAAAATATGTCTATAGCTTCAGAAAAATCCTACAAAATGAAGTGTTCATGAAAAGACAGAAATTCAGTGTTTTAGACACATACACATATATTAAATAATGATGGATTGGTCGAATCAGATGCTGTTATTTTCCATTTGAAAGGTAATAATCACCTACACATTATGCAATCTTGTATCAACTTTATTTATTTTTTGGCTGGTATAGGGGTTTGAACATAGTGCCTTCAACATGCGTGTCTGGTGCTTTTTTCTTGAGCCATACCTCCAGCCTGGCTTTTTTCTGATTATTCTTGTAGATAGAGTCTTTCAGACTTTTCTCCTCTGTATGGCTTTGAAACACATTCCTCTGAATCTCAGCCTCCAAGTAGGTGGGACTATATAATCATGGGCCATGGAACCTGGCTACAACTACATAACTTCATCATCTATACTGACTATTCTGTAACAGAATTTAATAGACCATATTGTTTGAGCAACAGAGTTTTATTTCTTACTATCATAGAAGATGAGATGTGGTATGATCCACTATGTCGTCAGGATTCAGTCTGAAGACAGATAACTTCTTTGAGCACACATGTAGCTTAAAGAAGCATAATTTCTCTCCTTGCATAGTAGCACAGATACGGCAATGAGCCTTCTGCCTGCATAGCCTAATCATATCCCAAAGTGCACACCTCCTAGGACATCACACTGAGGGTTCTAATTTCCAAATTTAGATTTTAAGGGGACACAGAAATTTGGCTTTTAATACCTATAATTCTAGCAATACTTTTTGACAGAAAGTTAATTCAAGAGCTAGAGCCTCCTAAATAATGATCAAGCACTGATAACCTATACCTAGGTTCACAGTTATAAATCAATGACTCATTTATGAGGACTTTATGATGACTAATTGTTAGTTATGTGCTTATAAAGGTACCAAAAACTGCTTGGGAGTAGTAGGGATGTTTTACAATGGCTCATTGTGGTTGTTTCCATGACAACAGTACTAAGGGGAAAAGGGATTTATGAACTGTATATTGTATTCTGTATTTGAATCAACATCCAATATTATAACAAATTGATAAAGCATATAAATTTTAATATGTATTTCTTATTGAGTCATTCCTTAAGAATGAGTCTGTAATCTGTAAAAGTAATTAGACTAATACATTCAACCAAGATAGAGCAACAGGAACAGATTTGCCTTACTGCCTGAAAGTACTATAAGAACAATGAAATTATGACACACTCATATTTAGAAGCAAAGACAGTGGCCAATAGAAGCCAACCTTCTCCTAACAATAGAACAATATTCTCATATGAAATTTTCATGACATACACAATACTTACACAATGGTAATGGCAAGATGAGAGCTATGTAGACCCACACATTACACGGAGCTCCACAGAAATCCCCAGTGTCTCTGAGCAGCTGACACACGTGGAGACTGAGTCAAAGCACAGTAATTCCCCCAAACATGGGAAGAATAATTCTGTAGAGATACCGCAGGACCCATTAGCCAGAAGAAAAACACATGCCCATTGAAAGGATATTAAATATAATAGCAGAAGGATACAACCTCATTAGAGGGCAAACAAAATTGTCTTACACATTGCTGTTAGTCTACCTAATGAAGTCTAAATACAAAGTATATAAACCATAAAACTGCTGCCATAGGGCCTGAGGGTTTAGCCCAGCGGAAGGGCACCCGCCCGGTACGCGCAAGGCCCTGGATTCGGTCCTCAGGCCTAGAACAAAACACTGCTGCCATAGATATAAATGATGTATTAGAACAAAGTCTGAGATAATTTGGAGGTTGAACGCAAGGCATTGTGCTAGCAGGTAGGCACTCTTCTACTTGAGCCATGTACCCAGTCTGCTTTGCCATCTTCATTTTGTTCAGCAGTAGTGTGAATATTCAAAGGCTAGCCTGGGACCATGATCCACCTATTTACACTTCCTATGTAGCTAGGCTTAGAGTTGCATACATTTGTATTCATCCATTGATTGAGATGGGGTTTCACATGGCTGTCTAGTGGTGGTCCTGAGTTAGGATCCTCCAGGTGGGATTACAAGAATGTGCTAGCAACATCCACTTGAGAATACTTATAGACAGATAAAAATATCAAACAACTTTGAAATAAAATTCCAAAAAATGTTAGGATAATGTTACATTCACTATTACAAGAAAATACCAAAGAAAAAAGTAAAACAAATTTTAATTGGCAAGGACAATATAATGTCATTGGAAAACGTGTTAAAGACAATTAAGGGAGGGATTCCAGAAACAGAAGATACAGCAATGATTAACAGTAAACTTGTACAGATAGAAAATAAAAATATGAGCTAAAACATATTTAATAGGAGACATCTGAATAGATGCGAAAGAGAAAAATACTGTATTTGGAATCAAGTCATCAAATAGTGTGATATATAATGAAGAAAGGAAAAGTAATTAAATATCAGGGAACTCTGGGACAACTTTAAGTAAAACCAAATGTTAACTGGAGTGCCCAAAAAGAAGCATCGGAGGATGAGAAACAAAATTAAACATATGGATAAATTTTTCCAAATGTGATGAAAACCATAAACTTACAGATTAAAGATCTGTTGTCTCAAAGGCATGTGATATTTGTTGAAAACCACAAGAAAGCAACCTCAAAGAATTTTCTTGAATCCAGAATTGAAAAAAGATTGTAGAATTAAGCAGGAAAATACATATACAGGTATGTATTACAGTGTATTTATTCTTAGAGACAATATAAGATGGAGCTAATGAAGGAACTTCTTTAAGATAATAAAATAAGAACAACTGTGGCCACACAGAATTATCTTAATAATTATCCTGTAGAATTGTATGATTATCCAATAGAATTAGAATTATCATTACAAAAATTAGTTAACTTGGAAGATAGAAATTAAGTGGTTGGTATAAATGTGTGAGGAAAATCTTGTGCCCATTTTGTGACAAGACATATTCCGTGCTGAACATTAGACTGTTTAAGAAAAAAAAAGAGGGTTCATTTTTCTGATGTTGGAACTATCAGAGCAAAAATAAGAAGAGACATTCCATGAAGACAAAGGGACACATATTCAATAGGCAATATAATTCCAAGCAGAATTTCTAAAACACATGAAATGACTATTAATAAACCTAGGCTCACACCTGTAAATCTAGATGTTTAGGAGACTGACATCAGAGAATCACAGTTTGAAGCCATCCTGGATAAGAAAGTCCATGAGACACTTATTTTAATTAACCATGAAAAACTCAGAACAGAAGCCATGGCTAAAATTGTAGAGCTGCATCCTTTAGGGAAAAAGAGAGCAGACAACTCCTGAGTTCAAGTACTTACAAATACACACACACACACATCAAAAACACTAAAATAAACAATTTATAAATTAAAAATAATGTTAATAACTGCTAGAATATATCCATCCCCAGAAAACAAAAAGCCAAAAGCAATTTAACATTGTTACCTCTTAAATTCACTCAACTGTCATTTATAGAACATTTTTTCATGACCATAGACTATGCCATCTATTCCTATGTAAAGACCATTTATTAAAAAAAATACTGTACATGGTGGAATTAAAACAAATTCTCTGTCAGTTTAAAATAATTAAATATTCTAACTTCATTGGTATAGAAAATGAGAGCAAAGATTTTTCTCCAAATCTGGGGCTTTCTATTGATTTTGCTTGCTATGTCCTTTGCCATGCAGAAGCTCTAAGCTATGCAGTTTCATGCAATCCCATATGTTCAAACATTCTTTGATTTGTTTTGTTTCTGGGTCTTTATTAAGAAAGTTTCAGCCTGTGCCAAGGAGCCCTAGAGTTTCTCCTATTCCTTCCTGTAATGTTTTCAGGGTGTCTGCTTTGACTTCAAGGTCTTTAATCCATTTAGAGTTGATTATGGTGCAGGGTGATATATAAGGATCTAGCTTTAGTTTTCTACAAGTGATTAACCAATTTTACCAGCACCATTTACTGAAGAGGCTCTTTCTTCCATTCTATTTTTTTTAGCTCCTTTATCGAAGATTAGGTGGCTATAGGTTCGTGGGTACATTTCTGGGTCTTCAGTTCTACCCTATTGGTCCTCAGGTCTGTTTTTGCTCCAGTCCTAAGCTGTTGTGATGACCATGGCTTTTTAGTACAGTTTAAAATTTGGTATTGATATTCTTCCAGCACCATTTTTTCTGCTAAGGATTATTTTTACTGTTTGGGATATTTTATTGTTGAATATGAATTTTTGAATTGCTTCTTCTATTTTCTTGTAGAATGAGGTTGCAATATTGATAGGAATCTCATTGAATTTGTAGATAGCCTTTGGAAGTATTGCCATTTTCACGATGTTAAACCTCCCAATGCTGGAGCATGTTGTTTTTTTTGTTTTTTTTTTCCACTTCCTTAGCTTTGCTTTAATTTCCTTTTTCAGGATTTTAAGGTTTTCATCATAGAGATCCTGCAAGGGTCTCATATCTAAAAAATACTTAGAACTCAAAAAATTAAATTCCTCGACAACATATCCTCAAAGAAACAACCGGCCGACTAATAAGTGGAGTAAAGGCTGAAAAAGAGACTTCTGTGGAATGGAAATAAGAATGGCCAATAGGCACATGAAGAAATGCTCAACTTCTCTAGCCATAAAAGATATGAAAATCAAAACAACATTGAGACTGTACCTCACCTCAGTTAGAATGGCTATAATCAAGAAATGTAATAACAACAGATGCTGGAGGGGATGTTGCCAAAGGGAACCTTACTGCATGGTTGGTGGTAATGTAAACCTGTTCAACCACGTTGGAAAACAGTATGAAGGTTCTTCAAAAGACTTCACATTGAGCTCCCCTATGATCCAGCAATCCACTTTTTGGCATTTACTCAAGCAATCACAAACAAGGCCATACTGAAGCTACCAGCACAACTATGTTTATCGCAGCATTATTTACCATAGCTAAGATATGTAACTAACCCCGATGCCCCTGAGTAGATGAGTGGATCAAGAAAATTCTAGGCCTCTAATTTGGGAGGGTAAAGGAAATAACAGAATGCTAAAATAAGGATAAAGGATGACCCATTGCAACAACGAGATGTACAAGACAGTATGCTGAAAACAAACTTTACAACTTTGTGGGATGGGGGTAGAGGGGTGGGAAGGGGAGGAAGGAGTTGGGGAGGAAAGGGATGGTAGGGGAGATATAAAGGAGGGTAAAACAATGCTCAATAGGAAAGGGACTCATTACCTTGATCAAGTAACTGTAACCCCTCTGTACAATATCTTTACGATAAAAATATATATTAAAAAAAATGAGAGCAAATAAATATATACACAATTCCTAAATATCTAGAAACCTTAAAGTAATTCAGTAGACATTGAAACTATCAACCTTTATTAGAAAATATTTAGAGCTAAACTGAAAAACTAGAAAATGGCAGTGAAATTTAGATTGCTACTTGGAAGAAAATGTTTTGCAAGAAATTTGTATATTAGGAAGAATATCTTAAGTAAATTATATTAGCTTGCTTCTTTGAGAAACAATAATTCTCTAGCCGGGTGCTGGTGGCTCACGCCTGTAATCCTAGCTACTCAGGAGGCTGAGATCTGAGGATCACGGTTCAAAGCCAGCCCGGGCAGGAGAGACCTTGAGATCTCCAATAAACCACCAGAAAACCGGAAGTGGCGCTGTAGCTCAAGTGGTAGAGCGCTCGCCTTGAGCTGAAGAGCTGAGGGACAGCGCCCTAGACCCAGAGTTCAAGCCCCACGACCGACAAAAAAAAAAAAAAAAAAAAGAGAAACAATAATTCTGAGATAATGAAAACCAAGATGTGTAAGAAAATAGCATAATGAAAATAAAAAATGTAAGTAGAAAAATCCATAAACAAAACTAACTTGAAACAATTACTTTAAAATCAATAAAATGCATATAATTGTAGCTAAGCTGCATCTATAGAAAATTATTTAACTTTAGTTAGTACTCACTGACTTAGAAAGTTGGAAAGAAATCATCATTTGCAACACTTAAGGGGATACAAGTTTATGAGTAAGATAAAAAAGACACATAATGAGATTTTAGCAATGTGTCATTACCTTGTGTTGATAGTTTGAAATATGTCTTAAAATATACAGTTCATGTTAGGTTAATAATATATTATGAGAACTCTTTAGTAATGTATTTAAATTCAACCAAACTTAATAAATTAACACAGTTCAAAGAGTAATAATTCCAAGCACGCATTAAAATAGGAATAATGTTTTTCTTAAATTAAAACTTACCACAAATAACATTGTAGAACACTTTGTTACATGAAATAATCCAGACACACAAAATGTTCATACTATTCATATGTGAAAGGTACAAAAGTTGATGACAAAAAGAGTAAATAATTATCAGTAGAGGCCAAAAAGGATAATAAGGATGGAAATTTTAGGAAATTTAGACAATGGATGGTAATATAGGATAATGCATTTTATTATGTTACTTCTCAGTAGCGTTTTTACCTACTGAACATATTATTTATTTTATGAAGAACTAAAAGAGAAATTAAAATGTCCTAAATACAAATGATTAGAAGACAAAAACGCTAATTTTTAATCCTTTTTAGTTAACTATATCTTCTATTTGTTTTGCACATTGGTTTGCATACTTATATCAATTATGATCTTAACTAAAAGGAAATAATTTTAGATGCAATGAGTTCTGCTTAAGGATTTATTATATATCAAGTTAATAGCACATAAATAATGAAAATATTTTAATGAGAATAGTAAAAGTAAATAAAGTCTGTGTACAGATATACAGAGAGAATTCGTAGCTATGGTATAACAATGTATTTTGAAAAATAATTAAAAAATATTCATAGTTAATTATCAAAAATTCCCTTTCTTCTCTGATGCTTAAAATCAATATACAGAAGAAAAGTACATATTTAGTCTTGTTCTTTTCAAATGGTGTAGTCTCCTTATGATTCGACTCCAATTAATCATAAATTACTTCAATATTTTCCTTGTGTGAAAAACAGGTAGTATTCTTTTTTAAAGACTGTAGGTGGTCATGCAGACATTTTAGAAACTAAAAACCCAAATAGTAAGTAAAGGTTGCTAAGTTTTCATTAGGGCCTACAAAATGCAAGCAAAATTACCAGGTAAACTGCTGGTGACACTGTGCAGAATAAGATCCTTTCTACTACATGCATCTTTTCTCCTTTACAATGTTGCTTGCTTCAGAGACATTGGACTTTGAGATGAAGTGGGGAAATGAGGAATAGGTAACTTGTTTTTTTTGCAGACAGTTGTGAGAAACCTCAATTATCCCAGAAGAGTGTCTGATCTGCCTACACAGCAAGGGTTCAAATTAACTCTTCCATAGTGTGAATACTCATAAACCTGTTTTCTTCTCCCAGGTGGTGGTAGATCCCTCTTGTTCTTGCCTTACAAATTAATAAGAAGTCCTGGATTTAAAAAGACTACTGTTTAAGCTCAGAGTGTTTCTTTATGGAATAAGAGGCAGCAGAACAGATGAAGACATGTATTACAAGCTAGTTCTTTAATACATCTGGGAAAAAAACTAATATTCGAAGATCAATGAAGTCTAAACTATGCATAACAGTAACTCACCAAGTTCAGTTTTTTAATTACCTCAAAAACTTGAACTAGCACTGAATAGTTTTAAAAGCAAAATCAATGTACATTAATCATAGACTATTTTAGACATATGGCATCCTTCATCCTGGAAAAGTTCACAGTTCCTGAGTCTGTTTCCCATCACACTTAAGAAAACAGAATACCAAGTGATTTTAGAAGATCTTGAATGAGAGAGAGTTGAGTGTTTAATTTAGACAAAGCTCCACAGCAGTTCCAAAAGACTTAATGGGTCTCCTTTCTAGATTCACTGTACTATCCTTCTCTCAATGATAAACAACTGGACAGGTGTTCCCTCACATTAAAATCAATCATGACAAGAAATAACAGAATAATAAAATTATCCTGAAAGATTGTGAATGTGTTTACTCTATTAGATAATGGGGCTATTGATATCTCTGGAAATAGGGTTGGTACATCATACATATAGAACCTTGTCAGATCAAACATATAGAACCTTGTCTGATCTATAATATTTGTGGTTTGCCCTAAACAATTAAATACTGTGAAGTTTCTTACTGTTTTCACCATACATATATGTGTATGTGTGTGTGCACGTGCATATATGGATGTTCTTTGAAGATATTGTTTTAAAAAGTCAGCTTCTGAATTACGTTGGAAAAATGCAATTCTCTGCCATCTGCTCTGGGTTTATGAAAGAACTAATAGTTTGAGGGTTTTTTTTTCTTTTCATACACCTTGACCCAAACTGCAGCAGAACAGTTAGATCTTAAGAAAATGCCTCACTAGGCTTTTTAAACTACTTACTGAAAAAGTTTAAAACATGGTCATATATTTTGGAAAATGCTTTCATTTATTATTTCATTATTTTGGTAAAGGTATATCCAACTTTATATTAACTTTTGAATCAGGGTTACATGGCATAAGAAACTCTTGAGAAACTGTCAGTTACTAGGTCAAAATCTCATATAGTTAATTTCTACCTCTAAAATTTGGCTATCATAAAATGTGTAAAATAATTGTTAGGTCTCAATATGAAAGAAATAGTACTGTAATGTTTCACAGAGTAACTAAATAAATAATGGAACGTTATTTTTCCAGGCAGTAAAAGTCACATAAAAACAATAACATCTCTAATTATAGTATACTTTAAAACTGTGAATCACTTTCTTTTATATTCTTCATTTTTTATTGTCAAGGTGAGGTACAGAGGTTTACATAAATAAGGCAAAAGTACTTTTTTTTTAACCTTGTTACCCCTTCCCTCAATTTTCTCCTACTTTATCATAAAATTTGGGTAAACCCTAATCTACCAGATTACTTTATGGCCTCATAAAATTCTGAACTTGGGCGGGTGGGGGCATGGAGGGAGATGGGAAGGGATGGGAAGGGGAAACAAAGGAGGAGGCAACAATGCTTGATAAGAAATGTATTCATTACCTTGCCATGTAATTGTAACTCCTCTGTATGGTATTTTCACAACAACAAAAAAATGAACATAAAATTCTGAACTTGGAAAACATTCAATTCCTTTATTTTTCATGATAATTCTATAATTAATAGTCATTTTTCATATTTTAGAGAAATATAAAACTTCAAGTACAAAATGAAAGAGATTTTGTTGTTATTGTTGGTCTTAGGGCTTGAACTCTGGGCTTGGGTGTTGGGCGCTCTCCCTGAGCTCTTTAGCTCAAGCCTTACAAGCTACCACTTGAGCCACAGTGCCACTTCCAGCTTTTTCTGCTTATGTGGTGCTGAGGAATTGAACACAGGGCCTCATGCATGCAAGGCAAGCACTTGACCACTGAGCCACCTTCCCAGCCCTTATTTTTGTTTTTGAGAAGTTGATATTTAGCATTTCAACTGATTGATGAATAAGAAATTTTAACAAAAAGTGTTGAATTTAAAGGAAAGGAAAACAGATTTCCATTTTTGGAACATACATTTTCTAGCATTTTTGCTCAATAATTATTAGACATTCTTAAAGAAGTATTCAATTATAAAATGTTAACTTTAGTTAAAAATGTATTCCATTCAAGCATCATATTATTTCTACCCTTTTGGTCAATTTGTAAACACAATAAAATTCTAATATTTGTAATTTTTGGATATGTTTCAATAATTATCTTGACCAATACTTAGTGTAAAATTTGAGCACCATGCTCTTACCATAAATTGTATTAATTAATCTCAAGTGCTTTATATAAGAGATGGAGTAATAAAGCAATATTTATGAAGAAGTTGGGTGAACAGAGACTCTAAAGAAACAATGTTGCTTTATACTAACAAATCCAGAAATGACTTGAAGAAATTTTGTGGTTTGTCTATTTTTTTCCTTAAGGAGAATATCCTATCGGAAAATTTTAAAAAACAGGATTCAAATGTCTAGCAAAAATGTTACAAATGTAGACAGATATGATTTTTGACAGTTAATTTTTGAGACACTAAAGTGTTAGAATGGCATCTGAAAACTTGTACTGCACTTAGTCATTCACTTCATTCTAGGTATAATCTTGTTATCCTCATTGATTTTAATATCTGTCCTCCTATCTTGAGCATCAGTCATACAAGGAAAAATCGGAGTCATCTAGGGAAGTGAGAGAGTGAGTACTGATAAAGGAATTGGTGGAAAGCCTTCTTTCCAGACCTGGTGCACTTTGAGAAGCAAGTGGGAGGAGCTAAATATCAGCTACTCAGGAAGCTGAGGTATGAGAATGGTGAAACTGAGAAATTCTTATTTCCAATTTACCAGCAAAAAAGCTAGAAATACGGGTGCAGCACAAGTTTTAGTGTGCCATCCTTCAGCACAAAATCTGAGTTTAAGGCTCTGAGTTCAAGCTCCACTTCTAGCACACAAAAAAAGAGAGGAAGAAAGAAAGAGAAATTAAAAACAACACAGCGTGACAATAACTGAGGAATCTATCACAAGGCACATTTCTCTTCACTCCTGTGGGTCTAATTTCACAGGAAGGGACGTAGCAGATATGCTGAGTGGAAATATGGGTGGTTTTGCTGCGACTTCCATTTCAAACTGTGAGCATCAATTCTATTTGGGGTTTCTATGGATGCTGAGAATGCTTCACTAAAGACATTGCTCAATTTGTGGTTCCAAGGAAGCAGAGAAAGAAATACACAAATTCCATATTTCCTATGGTGAATGCCTAAGATAACCGATGTGTGGTAGCGATGGAGCTGTCAAAAGGTATGTACTCCTAGAGAAACAAATAACCACTTGTCCTGGAGGTGTGCCTAGGTGGCTCATCAAAGCTTGGTGCTGAAATCATAGTCAGATAAACGCTGAAGTGTTAAGGTGCCATGGAGAGAAGAGAATGACGAACAGTCCTTAGCC
The DNA here is from genome assembly GCF_019054845.1 of Dipodomys spectabilis. Taxonomy (NCBI): domain Eukaryota; kingdom Metazoa; phylum Chordata; class Mammalia; order Rodentia; family Heteromyidae; genus Dipodomys; species Dipodomys spectabilis. Next base: position 12,763,238 of record NW_024870834.1, on the reverse strand, counting down.
AGGAGTGGTTTCAGTTCTGTCTTTATGGAGACCATGACTGGAGTACAACTAATTGTAAATATCAACCCATTAGCTGTCAAGAAAGCCAGAGAAGATGCTGGAAATTATCACTAAGCAAGTGCACTGCATACGCACACATACACACACACACACACACACACACACACACACACACACACACACAAACACTCAGGATACCAAAAGAGTCCCACTGAAGAACTTAATGACTAGTACAAACATCATTATTGGAGGACCACAAGGAAGGAATTAGATACCATTCATTCATCCTTTAAAATCACTCTAGCCTACAACAAATTGAATAAATTGACAGAAATAAAAATGATTTGATAAGTAAATTCACTACCTAACTAAAATCTATTATTTATATTTTCCTATTTGAAAAAATATATAATACATATCCTTGGCATTAGACTTGGAGAAACCCATACTGGAAGTGAACTGGAAGTACTTTTTTGGAAATTCATATTGAATATTTAAATACATTAAATATTTTAATAGCTATCTGAAAAAATAAGAAATGTTCATATAAAAATGTAGAGCAATGAAAATATAAAATATAACCAAGGAAAATATAAAGAGCAAGATTTCTAAAAACCGAATACCAGCAAAGTATCAAGTAGAGATACCACTAATTTTATAAGGAATAAACTTTATGAATGCATTACTAGCATATTCTAACATTAAAATTTTTATGAAAAGTAATTGAATAAAACTAACTTCCAAATGAATTTTGAAATTTATCATCATTAAAAATACGTTAAGATGACAAATAAGCACATGTGTTTACTTTTCTTTTTTGCCTCTGTTGGAACTCATAAGACAATTATATTTCAAACTTCATCCAATGATTTTAGGTTCCTATTCTGGGTCAGGTAGGAATAGCAGACTACAAGGCTAAGCGTAAGATAGTCTTCTACAATGACTCTGTAGGGAAAGCCTGGCCTGGGTGTACATAATTAAAGCCATTTAGAAAAACAGTGCAGAGAATGCTAGAGAGAACAGCTCAAACAATCAGACAGACACAAACTCCTGAAAACATTAATGGAAATTATGACTATCATGGTAGGAAAGATACTTCAGGAAGAAGAGCTAAATTGAAGAAAAGTAAAGCAGTTGTGACAACTATGGTGTCAACCTCTATTGGATTAGGTGAGAAAGGAAACCATTTCAAAACATATAATTCTAGATTAAAATGTCTTTGTAATTCAAACATAGTGCTTTATTTGTGCTGGTATGTGGGCTTGAAATCAAGGGCTCTCCCTCTCAATTCAGCTTTGGTACTCAAAGGCTGGCGCTCTACCAACTGAGCTTCATCTCCTCTTCTGAATTTAATTCTTTTTTTTTTTTCTGGTTAATTGGAGATAAGATTCTCATGAATTTGTTTGCCACGACTGGTTCTGAGGCAAGATTCCCAGATCTCTGCCTACTAAGTGGCTAAGATTATTGAGCCCATTCATTCTGCCGTAGTTCTTATTTGAGTACGAGTGAGTGAATTTTTAGTGTCTAAATTCGTTACTGCAACAGGGAAGTGATTAATTAGAGAGTTCATTCCCTAAAGGATCAGGCCATTTGTGATTTATAATGTGATTTAAAATATTCTGAAGTTATAGTTTAACTGTAAAAATACTTAAACTTCTAACTCCATATGTTCTTGCTTTTAGATTGATAAATTTAATTTGCATTATTAAGATTAATTATTTTCCTTAGAAGTTTTGCTTCCTTTGTCAAGTTGTATTATAGTATGTTTATAATTGGATTCTATATTCTAATTGGATTCTATATTCTAGTGCACTGAGGAAAAAAAATTAAAGCATCTACTGTTTTTGACTGATACTGATACCTATGTTTTAGTAATAGTATAATATTTGTAATTGTTTGTTTAGTTATTATTTGGCCAGCCTACAAATGCTTCACCTGTGAGTTTTCAGATACACATATACTTCTGTTTTGTTTTGTTCTCTCACCAAACACCACAAAAATCAGTGATTCATACTTGTAGTTTCTCCATATTTCTAGTCCTAGTGACCCCATGACCCCTTTTCAGTCATGTTTCTTGTCATTTCTCCTGTATTTGATTATGCTGCCCTTCTTTAATTATTTTAAATTTGAGTTTTAGATAATCAGATGCTCTTAGTTTCCTTCATATCTCACATGCTCTGCATGAGGCTTACAGGTCATCTGTCTTCTTTGCAATCTATGCATACTGAAGTGTCTCTAAGCTTAATTATTTTGTTTTTGTCGGTCGTGGGTCTTGAACTCTTGTCCTGGGTTCTATCTCTCAGCTGTTCAGCTCAAGGTGAGCGCTCTATCACTTGAGCCAGAGTGCCACTTCTGGTTTTCTGGTGGTTAATTGGAGATAAGAGTTTCATGGACTTTCCTGCTTGGGCTGGCTTTGAACCGCAGTCCTCATATCTCAACCTCCTGAGTAGCTAGGATTACAGGCGTAAGCCACTTACACCCGGCCAGATTTTGATATTAGACTTTTTTTTATCCATAATAAGGATTATTCTTGGGATGCTTTAACAGCATCTGAACTTTTACATTTATAATTTTTAATCTACTGCTGACTTTTTCTTGACATTTCTCCTTACATTTCTAACAGATACCTTAATGTTTGTATGTCTTTAGCAGAGAACTAGATTAAACTAATTTCTTCCTTTCTATGTATTTTTCACTTCAAATCATGGCAGTGTTTTCCAAATGTGTCTTAGGTCCCATTATTTTTCCCACAGTTATCCAGATCTAGCCAACATCTATCATATCTTGCCTTGATTGCACAAGGCTCCTAATTTGCCCAGATCTGTCACATTGTTGCTACCTATAGTCTATTTGTGCATTCTGTAGTCAGTTTACCTATTTTTGACTCCACTTTCTTGTTTCAAGAACTTTTCTTTTCGTTATTTTTTTCTTATACTTTTATTATCTTTAGGAACGTGTACAAAAGGTTGACTAATCAACATGTTTGTCTATGAATATAATACATCAGGTTCAATTTTACCTCTTTTATCATTTTCTCAGGTATGTTTCTCTATAGAGCAAAAAAAATATCATTAATTAGAGAGGAATAACTTCTCTCCAAAATCATGCAGGACATACTAGAGCTTAGGTACGCAGGCCAAATATAAACCAATTGCTTTCTTCTCTATTATTCCTCAGAGTTTTAAAAGTTTTGCTTTGTTACAGCAGCAAATACTCTTCCTATTATATCATAGTCCTGACTCCATGGAAATGAGCACTGGAATCACAAACTGATAACTAAGTTTTGTACTACCCATATCTGTCAGCTCCAGACTCACTATCTACAAATACCAACCTTATATCTTACCTAGACCTTTAAAACTGGGACCTTCTAAACTAAACTTACTTCTCTCTCTCTTGCTTTCTCTCTCTCTTTTCAAATTAGATTCTCAATGTTACCAATTATTCAGGAAACAAAGATTATCTTAAAACACTCCTTTGTTTCTCACACAAATAAATAAGTGGTAGGAATTGATAGCAAATATCTATTCTAGTGGTGACATTTTGAAATAAATGCCTTGACTTACTCTGTCTTTTCTGTCATTCTTTCCATGAATTGTTCCCCTGAGTTTGAACTGGCTTATCACTCCAACCAATTTCACCAATTATTTTCCTCATTTACCACTACACTTCATCTGTCTGTTCTCTTTCTCACATATGGCAAGGTTGATTTTAGCTTTATATGAACTTTTTTTCCGTAGAACAATATGTGTCACCTCTTAGCCCTATACTTGTATGTGTCTCCTCAAAGAGCAATTAAGTTTTTGTCTTTTCTATCTGGTATTCATAGCCTAATTATCTTCATTTTTGCATATTACTTAGCTCTACTTGACAGTATGTTATTTATATCTTTCTCTTTTTGTTTATTCTTCTTGTCTATGTCTCCTTCACTAACATATAAGTGAGGAGGAAAAAGATGGTAAAACTCACGCTTGAAAAATAGTGTCGATGTAACTGTAAGCCTTCTGTTTTTAGCATTTTCAAGTAATTAAAAACAAAAGAAGGAAAATAATCGCTAAAAACCCAACTAACAGGGAAGAAGAAGAATGAGGAAGGCAAGTTGAAGGCAACTCCAGACCCTATGTCAAAATAAAACCCCGATGAGGTGTGTCTGAGGTGCCAGAGTGAGTGCAGATTTGCCTTTTGCAAGGGCCTGGGTACAGTTCCCAGCTCCACAAACAGAAGAAAACGAATGGACAAGTATGCAATTGAATAAAGAATGACTGCTTTTCTCTATCTTACTAGATTAATTTATAAAGTTCTTTAAAAGGCTAGTCCAGTGAGTCTGACATGCACCTGAGAGTCAGGGAAATACAAGGAGACACAGTCATAGATAGCACTTTGAGTTTTTATTTGACTTATAATGGCAATGCTACTGATATGCAAGTCACAATCTTGTTGCCAAATATGTAGGTTTATTCTGTATACTTTATCTACTTCAGAGGAAAAAATACTATAAAATGTCTGGCTTCAAGTTGGGATAATCATTTTTTGCAAACAAACAATAAAAAACTATTACTGGCCAAGCAGAAATTGGAAATTTTAAAACTTCTTTTTTTAAACTAAGGTAATATTGTTACAGATTACTGAGAGGCATTTAGTTGTTTAGCAAAATGTACTGAACGAGGTGTCTTTCATTGATCTACAGAGCACTACTATCTGACAAATTAAACAGGTTTTATGACTGTTGTATAAATGCATTGCTTTAGAATATCACTTTATTAATATGAGCATCTTCAAAATTAATTGAAAATAATTTCTTCAAGCTAAGTATTTCGTGTATTAGCACAGCATAAACAGAACATACTTGGAGAAATCTAGTATTTAGTAACATTGTCTGGGAACTTGACAGAGATGTTGACAAGGGAGTTCTTAGACATCACTACTGACAAGAGCGAGACATTAAGCAAATTATAATGAAGTCTCTAAAGTATTGAGTTTCAGGTAGCAGAAGCAAGCACTAAGATTCATTGTGTAATCTTACATGAATAGCCAACAAAAATGAAGTTTCTTTTATAAAAATTTCCTAAGAATATTACATGTGGATGCTTATGTTTTCTTAACATAAATCTTAACAGTGTAGATTCTTTTACATAGATGTAACTTGAAGCTATGCTCTAGACTTGACATTACTATTGGGTTTCAGAATATAAGATTTATAGCACAGAACATGGAGCTCCCTGAAAAATCCCTGAGACTCAGTAAGTACTGATCAATTTAATCTCTTCACTACAGAGATAGCTACTGGGATAAGTATTTTAGAGATCTTATTATTTGTACTTGAGGACATCTATATTGCCATTTACAAAGACACAGAACTTTATGTAAATTAGCTCATCAAGAGGGTTTGGACAACCAAAATCTTGTAGCCATAAAATGCCCTGTGTAACTCTCTAAGAAATCTCTTTTCCTCTCTCTTCCTCTCTCTTTCTCCCCTTACCTCTCTCTCCCCATTTTCTTCCTCTCTGTCTCTCCCCCACCTTTCTCTCTTCCCTCTCTGTCTTTCTCTCTCTCCTCCTATACACCATACTGTTCCTATATTTTAAGATTAATTATTTAAGGAGAAAACTTGTTACAAGTTTTATGTAATTAAGAGAACACAGGCCTAGTCTACACAAATTTCTTAGGGAAATACAGAATTTGTTCAGAGCTAGTAATGGAATCCTCCTCTAGCCATGTTTTACTAAGGGAAACAAAACAAGAAATCTTAACTAGACCTGGGTGTCAGTGGTGAACCATAAGGGTACTTCAGTGCAGATATAAGGCAGACAATGGAATAAACTTCTAGAGCATTTTTTTTTAGCAGAGATGGCTGATAAAGGTATGCTTAATTTTAAACCTTTTCAGATTTAAAAAGAAACTTTTATTTTTTTCTAAATATATTACAAAATAAACGTATTCAGATGCCAAACATATTCTTCTTAACTTAATGAATAATTCATGTCTCAGTGAGCTGACATGCCTTTCGTTTGTGGAAACTCATCAAGAACTTCCTTTATTTTATTTTATTTTTTTGGTATAATACAGGTTACTGTGCACAGCCAGGCAGCTTTCCTGAGCTGATTACACTAATTTCTTTTCTTCTAGCTCCCCTTGGAAGTCTTTGATATCGCAGAACTGCATTGTCTGGTGCCATAGGGGAAACCTTTGTGAATCTCTGATATAAAATGCTCCCCTTTGGATAACAAGGATTCCCCAGAAGTGCAATTTAAATCCCTTTCAGAGATTTTTCTCCTGGCTGTTAAATCTACATTCATCATCTTGTATGTGAGTTTGTCACATATAATGCCCTTCAAATAACATTCCTTTCAATGAATTGTTTAAATACTGACACCCTCATAGACTACCATACTTTCGTGATTATTAACATCTAAATTTTCAGCTGTTTGCTCACTAGGTTGTTAGTTTGATTTATGGTGGTTTCTTTGAATTCTTGTACTACCTTACTCTTTTAACAATATGTATTGATTCTTTCTATGTGAAACACATATTTTTTTGCTGAGCATGTGACAAAGTCTAAAATACATGTAGTTCTCGGACTTTTCTCTGTGGATGAGGCAAACACTAAAATAGCTCATTTAATTGATTTTTTAAACATAGTTGTTATAAATGCAACAGTTATAATTGTTTGTGGTACAAATTAAATGAGATAGCCTGCATAAAACTCTCGAATTTAATGGTGTCTACTGTGAATGGCCTCTTGCATTCATATGATGATTATCAGTACTGAGTATAATTTATTAAATTCATCTCCATTTCAGCCAGAAAAATGCAGTTTGGGATTCAATTTTGCAATCTGTAACAGTCACAATTATCTTACATATATATTTGCTAAGTTAAATACTTTAAATACAGCTTTCCAAATAATTCTAAGTAATTATGAAATATGAACTCAAAAATCAGAGCCCCTTGTACATGGAAATGTAGCTACACTTTGCTGAATACCATCAGTTTACCCTATAGATAGTGATTTAATGAACAATTGTTATTTATTTTACTTGAATTCAGTGTAATGTATATTATATTCATTCTATTAAATTATTACTGAATTGTTAGTATTCTTGGCACAAATAAAATGGGCTCAAATGATTAGAAAAAAAATTTTAAAATATTTTGTGATGAACTTATTTATAATCAAACCCATGTAGAAAAAATGATCTAAATTATTTCGTACGAAATTATGTAGTACGAAATTAACATAAATACTCCTGTGACATGAGCAGAGGAAATATGCTTACGACATGAATCCAGTATGAAGCCACCATTATATAGTTTATTGCATAGAACTTGAGGACATTATTTCTCAAGGTACCACATTGCCACCTTAGATTAATTTAAACTGAAGAACACCTAATTTTTCTTTTCTTCCTATTGGCTACTAGATAAATCCAAGTGATTAACAAAAAGTTTTTTTTTTCATACTTCTATATCTAAATAGTTGAAAACAAACAATGTTTCTTATGGGAGGTGCAGCTGTGACATTTTTTTTCCAAGTTTCTCCGGGAGCTGATCAGTAACTAGAGCCCTCCTGAAATCCTGTTGCAATGCTATAATTACACGGAACCTTTCTGAAAGTAACAAATATGTAGGGAAATATAAAGTTCCCAAACACAGTAAAAGTGTTAATTTCTTTATTCTGAACATTGTCTTTGAATTATACCATTCGTTCCCAATTTATGGAAGTACAGAAACTCCAATGGCTAACTGTGATAGTTTATAGGACTATGTTAATATTCTTTTTTTTTTTTTGTCGGTCGTCAGTCTTGAACTCTGGGCCTCAGTGCTGTCCCTCAGCTCTTCAGGTCAAGGCTAGCGCTCTACCACTTGAGCCACAACACCACTTCCGGTTCTCTGTTTTTTTTTTCTTTTGAGATAAGAGTTTCAACGGACTTTCCTGCCCGGGCTGGCTTTGAACCACGATCCTCAGATCTCAGCCTCCTGAGTAGCTAGGATTACAGGCATGTGTTAACATCAGCGTGTGTTAATATTCTTTAAGCAAAACGAAGCACTTCAAAACAAATCTCCACAGTTGTAATTCCATTTGGTGAGCAAGTTTTTCAATTTAGCTAATATATATGGTTTAGAGGTTATGCCTTCTATTTAAGTAAACAAAGATAAAAGGAAATATGCATTTGAGCAGTCTCAGAAGCAGTAGCTTCTGGGGACATTTAGGGTAGGGAAGATCCAAAGCAGAAGAGAACACAGGAGGTGAAGCCCAGAACTATTTGTAGCAGAAAGCAGAAGGTTATAAACTGATCTTTCCACTAACGCCAGCACATCTCAGATACCATTTTGCATTTTATTTTTATGAAACCAGCTTATTAATTTTTCCCTTTTTATGGATTATGCTTTTGGACCATTCAGATTATAAACACAAATGTACTCTAGGTATAGTACCCCAGAGTACATCAGAAATCTATTGCCCACAATTTTGGAATCTGAAAAGTCACACTGTAAGACAAAGACACACAGTTCTAAGTCAGGTAGAATCTGTGGTTCCTTGGTTTCATAACTGGAAGAATTAAATTTACCAAAATGAAAAGTGAAAGAAAGGTACTGACATTTTCTCACTTTATATATACAATGGAATTCTATGCTTCCATCAGAAAGAATGTTCTCAAGAGTCTCTTTTTATAAAGATTCTGTCCTCACATTATAATCTTTTCCAAAAGATTCTCCCTCAAATTCCTACCACACTGATGGTTACATTTTTAACCTATGACTTGAGAGGAATCACATAAACATTACTCTAAAGCAAATACCAAGTCTAAGAATTCTTTATGTACTCAACTTTTTCTCCAGTTTTTTCTATAGGTTTTTAAAATTGTACATGTTTAAATTAAGATCATCAGACATGTTGAGTGAATTCTCACAGTAGGTATGAGACTTCTACTTTTTCCTGCCAATACATTTTCAGTGTTCCTTTGTTGCTGTTTGTTTAGTTAGGGCAGTCTTAGACCAGGCTTAGACTGGTCTCAATCTTGGGCTCCAGTGAACCACTTACCTCCAGCCATTTAATAGTAGGGATTACAGATATGCACTATTATGGTCATCTCCTGTTATTTTTATATACTAGATGTTTATATATTACCTATATTAAGTACTTGTAGGTGAGAAAAATTATTTGTAATATTACCATCTACTATGATTTTTACTTTATATGTTTTTCCTATCACATCATGAATATATGTTTCATGTAGTTAAACTGCTAATCAGTAGTTTGAAACCTGATGAGCAATGTAATGGTATTAGAAGGCAGAAACTTTGGGGAGTGATTAAGTCATTCATATGATCAGGGACATAGGATGCCCTGGAAAACTTTTTATCTCTTTTTACCAAGTGAGAATCCAGAGAATCCATGAGGAAATCAGGAAACAGACCTGGGCTAGACACAGAATCTGCTGGTACCTTGATTCTGGGTTTCCCAGCCTCTGTTATATGGAAAATGAATGCCTATTGTTTACAAACTATGAAATTAATGATATGGTTATAGCAGGCCAATCAGACTCAAATATGAAGCATATTGTCTGGAAAGTAATCTCATCACATTTAATACCTTAGGGTTACCAACCTGTTAGAATTTTTGAAGTTCTTCATGTACTTTTTCCCAAAAGAATGTATGGACTATTTAAAACTATCAGAAACATCTCTTACTAATTGGCTGCATAACAATGTGGCAGCCTCTGGGGAAATGGCAAGAGGAGGAAATGCTCACCCCATCAGAGAAAGTTCTTGCTCTTCTCAGTGTGCCACAATTTGTGTGTCCACGCTCGAATGGCAACTGGAAAATGAAAATGTTTATTATTGTCTCAGGTAATAAAAAAGACCCTAAACAAAATTAAAAGACAACTGAAGATGAGATACAAAGAGTTGTTTGTGCATGTGTGTGTGTGTGTTTGTATAAGAACAATCCCCTAGTTATTTAGAGAGAGTGATTTAGAGACATCCTGAGTTGAAATATGAGTAATGGTCAAGAAAGGTCTAGAAAAAGAGCTTTAGGTAGAGAGAAGAAGAACAAGGGTCAGGGCTCAAGGGAGAAACAGACTTTTCTTGTTCAGGATATAAGAAAAACCAGGAAATAAAATAGATTAAGAGATTAAAGCAGTCATCATGTCATTGAGGGCTGTGTCTGCCAGGTCAAAGCTGTTGATGGGATTTTAGCAAGGATATAGCAGTGTCATTATTTATATTCTGTGAGGCTCACTGTGGCTGCTAAGTGGCAATTGGTGTGTTCAAGGAAGTAAGGAACCGGCAAAGAGCTCTGAAAAAAGAAGCCACCCCTGTATTTCTGTGAGAGAGTGTGACTTGAACTGTGGTGCACACGTATACATTTTAAAATTGTCAACTTCCCGAAGCTTGAGGGAGGAAAATCATTTACCGGGCTACTTTCTAGCATAAGGAAGCTCATGCCACCTAAATCTTCTCCTATCCAGAGAGCTACCATCGAAACATAATTCAAACTCACCAAGTGAGCAAAGGTAGTTTATACTCTTTCTATTCCTCTGTCAACAGTTGATCATCTTAACTGTTAACTTGGACCTTTCATTTGGAGCTCGGTAGATTCCGAGATGGTATTATACTTCTTTAGCAGATAATGTACTTAACAAGGTGAGTGTGTGTCTCTCTATGCAATGGTGTGAGAAATGCCTAAACCTCGCAAACCTTTTCGGCTATAATTCCATTGATCAGTCACAGAATTCCTTGGAGATGAATTATAGACGATTGAGTAGAGCTCCAAGAGACAAAAATTCATTGTGAAGCATTCTCAAAAGAAATAGCCCTAGCCGGGTGCCGGTGGCTCACGTCTGTAATCTTACCTACTCAGGACGCTGAGATCTGAGGATCACGGTTCAAAGCCAGATGGAGCAAGAAAGTCGATGAAACTCTTATCTCCAATAAAACAGCAGAAAACCAGGAGCGGCGCTGTGGCTCAAGTGGTAGAGCGCTCGCCTTGAGCTGAAGAGCGCAGGGACAGCGCCCAGGCCCAGAGTTCAAGCCCCATGACCGACAAAAAAAAGAAAAGAAAAAAGAAATAGCCACAATGAGTTACATAAAGTACATTGTTTAGATGTTTTGGTTCTCAGTGTCTTCTATCCATCACCTCAGGTCTTAAAGGGAAAAAAATCCAAGAAAAAAACACAGAAAATACTTATAATTTTTACATCTTTACTTGTCTTTGTATAAAAATCAATTTAATCTTCTTCTGGGTACACTTTAGTGCAATACATGTTATTATAAAAAGTTTTCTTTTTATGGTTATGGTAAATCACAGTTCTGTATGAAAACCAACTTGGGATTTCTCTCTTGGACTTGTGTCCTTTATTATTCCTCTAATTTCCCAGTCTATATTGAAGAAATAGCTGTCCTCTTATGCTGTTGCAATAATATCTTTATTAAAGTACAAATCATAAAAGAGACATTTTAGGTCTTCTTTTCTTCTACTAGAAAAGAAAAAAATGAAACTATTGAAGTTATATTATTCTGTGACTTGCAGTGTTAGAATAGCACTGAACAGGCTAATGAGAATTCTGATTTTAAAAAGAAAATTCTTTCTTAACATTCAAAAGAGGCTGGATCTTTATAATACATTAGAAATCAAAGCTTGAAATTACCTACTCCCAAATGGTATGTCATCCTCACAACAATCACCTTTTACTTAGGGAGATGATCTTCTTTCAAAAGTATGATGCTGTCCCTTTCCCTCAGAAAGCCTAATAATTTGTGACTTATGTTGCTACTCACTTTTTCAGTTTTGAATGGAATGCTTTGATTTTCCCAAATAAATGTCATTATAAAGCAGATCAAAGGGGACTATGTCTTTCACTGAAAAAGTATATCACACTAATTAGCATTTCATCTATTGGTAATATATATATATGTACATGTACATAAAGATATAATTATATATATATATATATAAATATCTTTTTCTATCAGTGACTAGAGTGTGCCCAACATATGTGATCAGACTAAGTGGGAGTTTTGTCAGTGACAGATGAATAGACTAGAGAAAAGTAAAATGTTCTCAGAACAAAAGATGATAACATTTCTATCATTATCTTAAGAATTCTTTGTGTTATTAATAATACTAATAACTATTATTAAACAGCCACTTTATTTTATAGTTTCTGCTTCTTGAAAAATATATCATAGACTAAAATAAAGAAGTTAAGTGAAGTAAATGAGTTCCAGAAAAAAAAAAACTGTTCTACTTTTATTTTTACATACATGGGATTGAAAATTAAAATTGAGAAGGTAGAGTACAGCACAGAAAGAAAAGAAAAGTATTAAGGATGACTTGGGGTTGTGGAAAGTGTGGCTGGTTTCTGGCTGTAAGCTTCAGTGCTTGCTCTCTCTGAGTTTACTGTGTTTATTTTTTTCTACAAAGCTAACTTTCACTCCCTAATGACTTATGATTTGGTTACAGGCCCTTTTCTGTTTACTGTGTTCTGGTAGAACTTTCCTTTCTTATGGTTTATATCTGGATGCTCAAATTATGATTAAAATGTTTTTCAGTTACTCCCTTGTCAATGGGATGTTAGAAGACTATTTCAACTTTAAGCGCATTTTCTCTCATTTTCCCTCAAAGAAATATTATGCCTTATCTAAAAGTATCTCATGATATTCAGTATCACATATCACAAATCTTAGATGTTCTTTCGTTCTTAGAAACATTGTACAACTAGATTCCAGTTGAACCTATACTGGAAACAAACAAATGATTTGTTTTAAGAAAATAATTCTTGGCAGCAATTTCAAACAGTGACAATTTTCCAGAGTTTATCCTTTAGAGTAATAGTGCATCAGTTATTTATTGCTTCATAAAAAGTTGTAATATACTATTGCATTTGGTAATAAACACTTATTGTCTTCTATTTTCTGTGGCTTGGAAATTCCAGAGTAGATCTGATGGCGATTCTAATTCAGATTCTCTCTGAATTATTAAAATGTCCTGCTGGGATGCCATCACAAAACGTCTCGATTAGAATGAGAAGATTTATCTCCAAGATGACTCTTTGAGGTGGCTGTTGGTGCAAAGCCTTGGTTCATTGCCACAAGTCCTGTCCATAAGGGTGTTTTAGGGTCTAGCTGACACCACATTTGAAAGTCCAAGAACAACGAGTCCAATAGAACAGGAACAGGGAGCATTTTAAAGATTTAATTCCAGAAATCACTCCTAACTACTTTAACCATATCCCATTCATGGGAAGCAAGTTAATACGTAAAATGCTTTTCAAAATGAAGGATGCTAGCTTGCACGTTTAATAGGGAAATTGCAATATTAAATACTTTGTAGACAACAGACTATATGATAAGAAGAGTTGGCCTCCAGGACATATAGATGTAAAATCTGGAAGGGCTTATTCCCTCTCTGTCTTAGTATTTAGAGCAGGATATTTTCACACTGTGACTGAAGATTTAAATACATGGGATTCACAAGTGTAGTATTCATAAAAACTTGTTAGAAGCAGAACAAGATTCTGTAAGAAATGAAGATTGCGGTACATGACAGCTTACTATGTGATATAACTATTCCAGTAAGGTGTGGTTCAAAGGGCATGTAATTTTTACTCTTGAGGACAGAAATTTGAGTATATGTAGCATCTTTCTTAGTTAGGAAACAGAAAGCAAGTTAAAATCAGTTGACATTTCATTTGCTTTGTTTGCCTAAGTAAATTCTCACAATAACTCAGTGAGGTGTGGGATAGGATCCTCATTTAATAAGAAGATATTGAAACTCAGTATATTGGAACTATTGGAACTGCAAAGTGTCAGAGACAGTAATAAAATGCTTGGTTTAATCCTTTTTCTCTTGCAAATTGTGGCAAAGAGAGTACAATTATACATTTCTCATTGTAGGATATATAAAGGGGGTATACATTTATTATTCACACTTACAAAATGACAAAGCTTGATCAATAGAAGTCATTCCTATTGAGAAACGGTTGTTTATTTGAACCAAGGTAAATTTAAATATCAGCAGCTTGAATTGAAACTTTCTTTGGGATAATTAACCAATAACATGCACAAAAATAGAGTATCCAACCCCCTTTACTGCCTTGCTTTATAATTATTTGTCAAAAGCTGAAGCATTCTGAAGAGTTTGTGATAACAGCACAGTTTTAGGAAACACTCTGAGCCAGTTGCATATTTTACTTTTTTTCTCACTTAGTACCCAGCAGGGCCATATGTAGTAACAGCCCAGGTAAACCATCTATTGGGGAAGTAGAATTTCTACTTGAGACTAACCTAGGAAAAAGTAAGACCTTACTGGAAAAATAACTAAATGATTATGGGCTGTGAACATGGATTAGCTGGTATAGCATGTGCTTGGCAGAAATGGTGCTAACTTCAAACTCCATTACCACCAAATAAAACATTCATCTTTTCCTACTACAGATAAGAAAAAAGATTAAAAAATAGAAAAAGGAAAAGCCACTTATTTATGCAGATACCCTTCAATTGTTTACTGTGGAGTGGTTTGGTAAATCAAATATCCCCGAAAAAGACCAATCAAATCAAGATGTATTCTCGAAATTTCCATGGATCCATGATGATTCAAAATCATTGAACAGTCTATCAGATAGTTTTAGTTTTATGGAACACTTTGGCTGCTAAATGATCTTGATCCACCTTGGAAATCTTAGTTACAGAATCCAATGCTGTCTTTGGAGCCTATTGACTGTTACCAATATAAAGATAGAATCTAGGCTTCAGAATCTCCTGTGCGTTTTTGAGTCTTCATTTAGCTTATGTTGGACTTTAAGAAGTTACAAAACTATGGATGACTTACTCTTACCATAATTTATTTCATGTTGACATAGTAAGGCTGAAAAAGTAATCAATCTCAAAAGTTCTCCCTTAGTATGTAGAAAGTAGATTGTACACAGGGCAAGTATGAATCATAAGGCAATAAACGTCCTCAAAGATTTTAACAAATATAAATTGCTACATAAATACCAAATAAATTACACAATATTTTTAGGCCCTGAAACAGCAAATCACTTTGCAAAGGAGTAAATGTCAAACTAAATAATGCATGTTTACACATACTTCTTCTAAGGGTTATTACTACAACTTTAGCAACACTGCTTTAAAATTTTTATATCTAGCACATATTTGCTCACGACATTTTCTCCATCTGGCCTGATTTTCTTTGTTTCAAGAATCGACCTCCATTTCCCATGGGGGAAAAATTATACCTGAATCTTTTGTAACAAGAGGTCATTTCTGCTTAGAGAAATTACTAAGGAAATTTCAGGAAAGGGAAGGGTGTTACTGGAGGAAAAAATTCCTAGTAAAATTACCCCCAACCTCTCTGTGCAGATCAAAACAGTTTGGAAATAATAAATCTTGAGATAGACCTTGTGTCTTAAGGGGCAAATATGGAAGGAAACAAGATGTAGGATGGAAGAAACTTTAGGCTGATTCCAACATAATGACTTTATCAATATACAGTGAATTTGGAGTCTTGGCTTGGCATTTATTTTGACTACAATTTAGCTTTCTGGCACTAGAAGTATAGCTAAATCTCTCTTAACAACATAGTACTGGGTCTCTTCAATTCTTTACTATTCAAATATCTATCTTATCCAATTGTCCCCTGAAAATCAGTTCCTTGTGAGAGAGCTAGATACAACCTACTTGACTTGCCCCTCTAATTACAAAACTCTAAGTGGGTTGAACAGATATGTCACAGAGGTTAATGTTCCAGTGAATGTGACCTTCTGTACCTGAGACCTACTTGGTCTCAGCTCAATAAATAAAATGTCTTATAGGAAATCTATCTGAATATGCCATCTCCCAAACACAACTGTTAGTCTATGTTTGAGGGGGAAGTCTCTACATCCAAGCACTCCCTCACTTCTGTGCAAATGGATTCTGGATGGGCTCTGTGCCTCTTTGATTTATGACTAATGAAATCTTTACTTCTACCTCTTTCAACCTAATCACTGAAGGGGAATTCTCCAAATTAAAGAATCACAGTTAAATTCCAGTAGTAGTAATTATCATCATTGACATCACCTTTATTATTTTGTGGGTTTACATCACTACACATGCTCTACATAAATGGTTTCCTTTCAAAACCCACCTTCAATAAAACAGAGCTCTACGCTCATTTGTATAGATGAGAAGTGGAAGGTGATTACACATTAGGTGTTTTTACAAAAACCCAAGCTATTCCTGTTCTTGACATAAGCCAAATCAAAAAAATCCAAATCTCAATTGTGTGCTAGTAGCTCATGCCTTTAATTCTAGTTATTTGGGGGTACTGAGAATGGGAAAACTGCAGGTTAAGGATGACCAGGACAGAAACCTTTCCCTGTTATCCCTAGCTAGATGAAATTGTGTAGGTGGGAGGATTAAGTTTTCAGACTAGTTGATGCATAAAAAAACCACAAGACTCCCTCTCTACAAGTGCAAGCTAGACATATATGATGGCAAATGCCTGTGATCTCAGTGAGGATGAGAAGCTGAATAGTAGATGAATAAAGGAAATAGGAAGTGAGATTCTTCCCTAAAAATAACCAGCCCTATAGCAGGGTGAGAGGCATGACACATCATTCTTATGATAACCTAGCACATAGGAAGTCCTGAGTTCAAACACCAATGTCACCAAAAAAGAAAGCCGAAGATTATATGTGTTCTACTCATTTGTACACCTCAAATAAAGATGATGATGGGAATGTTGACAGTAAGTGGTAATGAGAACATGAAGCGTTATTGTTTGAATGAATATAACATAACAAAACCTGTCAAATGCTGTTCAAGAAAGCAGGGAAGAGAGAGGGGAGAAATAGGTATCTGTTCAAAACATCATAATGACACCCCTCAAATTTCAACATGTGCAACTCAAAACTAACAAAAGGAATTCTGTTTCACAATGACTATAGTTAATAGTGATGTAAAAGATGCTTGAAAAGTTGCTGAATAGGTCTTACCATACATCAGTGGTAAATATGTTATGATGCATATGTTAATTAAATTGGTTTAGCCATTTCTCAATGAATGCATATTTTAAGACAGCATATTGTAATGTACAAGCATATGTCCTTTGTATTCATCAATTAGAATATTCCTTTAACACTAAGAAAGTAATAAATGGAGCTGGTGTGCCTCTCCATCCCCAGACTATGTCTATGCCATATCCTTTGGGAAAGTTTGGCTTCCAGAATCACTTTGATTGCCACAGAGTACCAATGTATTTTATTCTGTCTTCTGAAGGAGACTATATATCTCCCTTCTGGTCACTGATTGATTGGCTTATTGTGGCTATTCCTCTAAAAACACACTTAGGCACTTTCCCTTGAATATTTCAATATGTATCTCTCTTTTCAGACCATAGTAGAGTAGTGTGTTTGTTTCACTCCTATCTGTCAAAGCAACTGGAAAAGCACTCTTAGCCAAGATTCTGCTAGCATTGAGATCACAGACATCTGAGAACAAGGTTTTAGAATGAGATGATGAGATGAGTTCTCTAGAACTCTGTAACAGCAACAACAACAACAAGAAGATTTCAAGAAGCAAAAGGAAAGACTTAGGATAAGAAAGTAAAATGAATGTCATGAAGGGAATTTATGAGAATTTTTTAAAATTATGTATGTGAATGCGTATAAAGAATGGTTAGGATTAGCAATGACAGAATATAAGCATGTGAAGGCTATTGAAATGAGACAGACATAAGCAGGAAATTAAGTCAAGGTTGCTTCATTAGATGCTCAGTACTGATTGCAATTAAACTGGGTACCAGTGGCTCATGTCAACAAGCTACTCAGAAACCTTAGAACTAAGGATCATGGTTAGGAGCCAGCCCAGGCAGAAAAATACATGAGACTTTTATCTCTGATTAACCACCAAAAAGCCAGAAGTGGAGCAGTGATTCAAATGGAAGAATGTCAGCTTTAAGCTAAAAGGCTAAAAGGCAGCATCCAACCTTTATGTTCAAGTGCCAGTATTGGTAGAAGAAAGGAAGGAAAGAAGGAAGAAAGAAAGGAGGAAAGGAAAGAAAAGAGAGAGGGAGGGAGGAAGGAAGTCAAAAAGGAAAGAATGGAGGGAGAAAGGGAGCGAGTAAAAAAAGAAAGATTGAAGGAATCAAGCAAGGATGGGAGAAAGAAGGAATGAAAAATTAAGAAAGAAAGAAAGAAAGAGAGAGAGATAAAGAAAGAAAAGAAAGAAAGAAAGGAAGGAAGGAAGGAAGGAAGGAAGGAAGGAAGGAAGGAAGGAAGGAAGGAAGGAAAGAAGGAAGGAAGGAGAAAGAGAGAAAAGAAAAGGAGGGAAAGAAGAAGGGAGAAAGGTAGGAAGAAGGGGAGGGGAGAGAGAAAGGGAGGAATGAAGGAGGGAAAGAAAAAGAGGGAAGGAAAAGAGGAAAAAAATAAAAAAATCAAAGGAACAACTCCAAGAACTAGAGTATAGAATCAGAGATATGTTGATGTATAGCTGTCATGGTATTTGTTTTTGGCTGATTTCTTATACCACTGAGGAAGATGAAGTACTTTATGCACAGATGGAGATTACACAAAGAGTGAACAGTTCAACTGCAATGGAATCATCAAAGAAAAATCATAATGACTTTCAGTCTCTCTCAAACATTTATTTTGGCCCTCAACAATCTCCAACTGTAAATTGTCAACTATTTATGTTAAATTTGTCAGCATTGTTTATATTTTTTCAAAAATAGTAAATATTGGAATGATTTTCATCTTTATGTGAATTTCTTATAGATAATATAAAATGAAAGTGTACTGATAATGCATAAATACTTCATTTTAAAAGTTTTTTCCCCATTTGGTATTGAAACAGCATGCCATTGAATTTATATCCTCAATTTTTATATCTTCATAAGTGAGCAATTAATAAGTTAGTAAAAATTTACAAATTACATATTAATAAAATGATAATAGTTACTATTTGAGGGTTTGATGAAATTGAGTTTGATGAAATCAATTAGCTTACTCAAGTCTCAAGACAGTCTTCTAGAAGTTAATTTTTTTAATCTTCGGAGAAGGTCCAGCAAACTTGTCCATGGTTACAGCTTTTTAACTGTCTAATTCAAAAACCTAAATGTTAGACACTTGCAGTATAATGAAATATACATTGTAAACAATGGCAATATGAAGTTTCTGATTGATTTTGATTTCAATATATAGTAATATCAGAAATATACATTCCATTGGAATAAAGAGTTTACAAATAGGATTGTCAACTGTCTTGTCTATTTTAGTATTTTTTTTTCCAGTCAGGGAAATCTTAAATTTAGTTAGTTGATTCTCATTACCATGAGTTAAAATACTCTAATTCATTGGTTTCTAATTCATCGTGTGTGTGTGTGTGTGTGTGTGTGTGTGTGTGTGTGTGTGTGTGTGAGAGAGAGAGAGAGAGAGAGAGAGAGAGAGAGAGAGACAGAGACAGAGACAGAGACAGAGAGACAGAGACAGAGAGACAGACAGAGATAGAGAGACAGAGAGAGACAGACAGAGAGGGACAATAGGGCTTGAATTCAGGGTCTCTTCTATGCTGTTGACTTTTTCTTTCACAGCTGGCACTTGAGCCATGCCTCCATCTCTGGCTTTTCCTTGGTTAACCGACAATATGAGTCTCTAGGAGTTTTCTAACAGGTCTTGCTTCAAACTGTGATCTTCAGAACTCAGGATTTTGATTCCTTTAAATTGAATTTTGCACAGGGTGAGACGAGAGCTTGTTAAAGTTTTCTCAAATCCAGATAGCTAGTTTGCCCCACACCATTTGTTGAAAAAGCTGCATTTCCAGCTGCTTTGCTATAAATGAGATGACTGTTCATATTTGGATTTATTTCTGTGTGTTTATTGAGTTCCATTGGACTTTGTGTCTGTTTCTAACCCTGTGCAGTACTTTTTCTTTTCTCTTTTTTACTTCTTTTCATTTTTAACTAAAATTCTAGCATACATTTCAATCCAGTACTGTATTACTGCTTTAGGTCATAGAGAAAAATCACCTTCTAAGTCACAAATGGTTAGTGTTTGCTGTATGAACTCTTAAAAATAGACCTAGTTTGAGTAGTGGAGTATTTGAAATCACCAGGATATCACTATTGTGCTGCTTTGCAGATCCATACCTCTGTAATTGCTATTCCCCCTCAGAATTGTTATAGGTTTTCTGGTCTTGTAATGGTTCCTTATTAATTTTGAGATTTGGTTTAATTTCTATGTAGAATATCCATGAAATTCTAGGAGGGAATCTGTAGAATATAGAGATTGCATTATCATTTTTTCAGTATTAGCTCTGCCAATCCATGAACATGAGAATTCTTATTATATTTAGTTTCTTTTTTAATTTTTTTAAAAAACTATTTATACTGTTAATTATGAAATTTCTTTCCCTCTTGAGTTTAGTCTATTCCACGGCTTTTGTTTTAGGACATTGTGAATAGTATTGCTTCCTGATTTCTTTTTTGCTGGCTGTTCACTTTTGGTATATAGAAAAAACTACTGGTATTTTTGTATGATGATTTTTTTAATTTAATTTTTTTTGTGAACATACTGCACAGAGGGGTTACAATTACATGGGCAGGATAATGCGTACATTTCTTATCAAGCATTGCAGCCTCCTCCCTGTTTACCCTTCACATCCCTTCCCAGCCTCCCCCCCTTCCCAATCCTCCCCCCCTTCCCAACGTTGTAAAGCTCGTTTTCAACATGACCTTGTACTTCTCATTGTTGCAACAGGTCCACCTGTATCCTTAAATGACTTGTTTTTCTCCATCTCCTCAACAAGCTATACTGACATCAAATATAGTGAAAGCAGGGGTTATACTGTGGGGGAGGGACATACAAAGCAACAAAGAGATAATCTTATAAATGCATTAGAAACAAATGCATGAAAGAAAAAAACATTAAAATACATATCTAAGGGTTCATTTTCTTAACATCACATTATCTGACCTTTTCTGCTTGACTCATACATATACTAGATATTGCAAATAAGGGAAACCATGGGACCTATGTTTCTTTGGGCCTGGCTTACTTCACTTAATATAATTTTTTCCAAGCCTTTCCATTTCCTAACAAATGGGGAAATGTCATTCTTTCTGATGGAGGCATAGAATTCCATTGTGTATATATACCACATTTTCTTGATCCATTCATCTACTGAGGCGCATCTGAGTTGGTTCCATATCTTAGCTATGGTAAATAATGCTGCAATAAACATAGTTGTGCTGGTAGCTTTAGTGTGGTCTTGTTTGTAAACATTTGAGTAAATGCCCAAAAGTGAGATTGCTGGGTCATAGGGGAGTTCTATGTGAAGTCTTTTGAGGAACCTCCATACTGCTTTCCAAAGTGGTTGAACAAGTTTACATTCCCACCAACAATGAAGTAAGGTTCCCTTCTGTCCACATCCCCTCCAGCATCTGTTGTTGTTAGAGTTCTTAATTTTTGCCATTCTAACTGGAGTGAGGTGGTATCTCAATGTTGTTTTGATTTGCATTTCTTTTATGGCTAGGGATGTTGAACATTTCTTCATGTGTCCATTGGCCATCCTTCTTTCTTCTTCAGAGAAGCTTCTCTTTAAGTCTTGGGAAAAGGTTTATCAAATTAAAAAAATATATAGACATTTTATGATTTTTCAAGTATAGGATTAGATCATCTGCAAATAAGAATTACTTGAATTTTACCTTTCCTGTTTTTTATCCTTTTATATTTCTTTATCCTGCTTTATTTATTGTTAGATTTCAAGCACAATTTAAAATAAGAATGAAGTGAATGGCTAGCCTTGTCTCCTTCCTGACTTTAGTGGGAATAATTTTTGTTGTACCCATTTAGTCTGAAGTTGATTACTCTTTTTGGCATTTATAGCTTTAATTATGTTGAACCACAAACCTGCCATTTCTATGTACTTTCCAGATTATCATGAAGAGATGGTGAATTTTTTAATTTTTTTTTTGGTTGGACGTAGGGCCTGAACTCTGAGCCTGGGCGCTGTCCCTCAGCTCTTCAGCTCAAGGATAGCGCTCTACCACTTGAGCCACAGCACCACTTCCGGCTTTTTCTGCTTAAGTGGTGCTGGCGAATCAAACCCAGGGCCTCCGTCATGCAAACAAACACTCTACCACTGAGCCATCTTAGCAGCCTGGGATGGTGAAATTTTAACAGAAGGCTTTTCTAAGCATAAACTGAGAAGATTATGTGAATTATGTCCTTTCTTCTGTTTATGTATTCTATTTTTTTAATTTGTAAAAGTTGACCCATTGTGGCATCCTGGAATGAGATAAACTTGATCATATCTACAATTTTCTGAATCCAGTTTGAAAGTATCTTGTTGAAAAGTTTCAAGCCTATGTTCATTAATGAAATGGGTATGGAATTTTCTTTTTATGTTCTTATCTGTTTTTGATAACTAGTTTTATGTAAAGATTTTGTAATGTTTCTTCTGGTTTTAATTTTAAGAAAACACTTGGGCATCATTCTTCCTTAAAAGTCTGGTAGAACATTGTAATGGATTAAGTCCTGAGGAATTCTTTGTTAAGAGATTCTTTTTTAATTATCTTTAAGGAGTTGTACAAAGGAGGTTCCATTAAAAAAAAAAAGCCAGGTCATAAATTCAATGCATCTTGATCTGCGTTACTGCTTTAAGCTCATTGTTCATTGAAGATCTTTTTAATGTATTCCTGTTGTCTTGATCTTTTGAAAGGGTTTCTATTGTCTTGAATCAACTTAGGTTGGTAATTTGTCTAGAAATTTCCACTTTACTGCTAGAGGTTGTGTTTTATTAGAATATAAGTTTGAAGTATTCCCTATTCCTTTTGGTTGGTTTACTAAAGTTTTGTTACTCCTTTCCAAGAGCCAACTTTTCTCTACACTAACTGTATAAGTTTTCAAGTTTATATTTCATTCATTTCTATCATCATCATATTGTCTCCCCTCTTTACTTCTCATTTTTATTATTTTACTTTCTCACAGAGTTTCAAGTGCAACATAGAATTGTGGGGTTGAGATTTTTTCCGATTATCAAGATGAGTGGCTTTATATATATATTATATAAACTTCCTTCTACTGATGGAGGTATGGCTCTTTTGTAGCAATTCTCCTTCGGTGAGAGCTACCCTATGAATTTGACTGATTTAGACACACATTTCAACAATTGATAGAAGGGTGGACTCCATGAGTAGCTAGTGGGCCGGGGTGTGCTACAGGCAGTAAACCCTTAGCTGTGACTGATTAGTGGGTCTGCTCTGTGCCCTGAATGGTCATTGAGAAACAAAGGTAGCTCTTGTTTGCCTACAGTAATGTAGGCAGAGTGCTTTGTTTATAGCTTAGTAGGTATACATAATTCCTGTATAGGTAGTATATTTACTGATTTCGATCAAGAGGATGTGTTATTTCAACATTTCTGGTCTGTGAAATAAGGTTATGTGTCCACTTATTAACTTAATTATGATTTAGCTGTACCTCACATATCTTACATACAGACGTGTTCAAAGTTTGTTTACTTTCCTGTTGTTGTTTGGAGCCATTCAACTGCTGTTTTTTTGTGGATGAGTGATAGCATTTATTTGAAAGGAATCTTTTGCTCAAAGGTCAGCATTAATCTGTTACATTAATATGCTATCTTAATTCATTGTTAATACTCAGAATGTGATCATTATTTGAAATTAATCAACCTTATGCATTTTCTTAGAAGTTAATTATTTTTCTAGTTTTTAAATGCCTCTCATTTTTAATATTCATACTACAATTTTTACTATGTCAACAAAGTATGAAAGAAGTAGATAACAAATAATTAACATTGATGAAAAAAATTGGATAGCTTTTGAATATACTTAAATACATATATTTTGGTTGTATCTGTAAGCAAATATCAAATATCATTCAGTACACATATCTATATATTTATGTATATATTTTACATACACACATAAAAATAAATACACATAAATGTGTGTATATATATATGTACATTCATGCATATACATATAAATGTACATTTATATATTTGTATTCTATTGAAATTTGTTACAAATTACTTATCTGCATAAAGACAGAGTTCTTCAAAAAATTTAGTCCTGTTACACATCTTTGGACTTGGAAAGTATGTGCTTTGTATGGAAGTACATGAAACAGGTGCATTAAGATGTATGCTATGATTTCTAAATAAAAACATTGAATATGGATTGGATAAAAACCAGAAACAGTGAAGAAACAGGACTACTTAGCTGCAGTTTAGAACAGAGTTAAAGTGCTAAAGTTGACTTGCAAGCACATGTGAACTCTTTCCTAACTGGAGATGCTACTGTGCCATGGGCAGAAAGTCCAGTGCCTAAAACCCCACCCAAGCTAGCATATGCCATAGTAGGATGCCCTTGCCTCAGTAAAGATTCACGATGTGTAATTTGGGTGTATAGAGTATTCCCAGGGTTTAATCAAAAAAGGTCATTAGAAGATTTCACATGACTTTTGCAAACTAGAAACATCAGAAAAAATGTACCAAGAGATGTGGAGATGATGAATGGTCCTGTAACCTGAGTGATTTTGGAAGTAAATTCATGCTTTTCCTTTTGTATGGAATGTGCCACTTACATGAACCAGGATGTGACAGCCCACAACCACTCCGGCATTGGTAATGATCCTATTTACTGTCCTTAGTCCATTATATTTGTACACACAGACATGAGATGTGTGAAATGGAAAATTGCAACAACACTTTGCTCAAGAGAAAGGGAAAGCTCTTAAAAATGTTTGGCAAGAGAGTAAAATTATTTTAAGCTTGACTTGACTGCCTACCTATAAACTGACCAATTAGAGATTTTCCAGGAAATTTCTCATTTCTTAAAATATTTTTTATTCAGATATTCAAAAGAGAATTGGCATGAAATCTTTATGCCAGGCATTGTTGATCAGGTCATATGAGTCTGGATGCTAAATTATCCATACATATGTGAAGCTTATATTCTATTAGAGAACACTGAAATTTTAGTAAATATATTAACTAATTATGTTACAGTAGTTTGATCTCACACATCACAAAACTCTCAGAAATACTTCACATTAAACAAATGGTTCATCAAACTATTAGCCTCAATTTTTAAAAAAATATTTTAACTGTACTGACTCTGAAACATATTTAACTTTCAGAGAAATAAGCCAATGGCCATGCATATCAACTTCTAAATTTTTCCACCCAAAGTTCCTTGTCATTTTTGGTTTTTAAACCTATATGATTGACTTTTGAACACCAGCATGGTCCTTCTGATTGCATTAATACCTGTTTTATCTCCAGATATACAAACTACACAAAAGAAAAAAAAAACAAGCCACAATTATACAGTGGAATTTGGAAATGGATCTATAATATTCTAAATTACAGATAATTGTCCCAAACGAGAGGAAAAATAAAAGTAAACCAGTCTGTGTTGACTCAGTTTCAAAGCCTAAAAAGAACCTCATTTTGGGCCTGACAAAAACTTTTGCCAAACTCTTACTAAATTAGAAAGCCAAGCTTTCACATTTGTTTTTCTTGGGTCATCTATAAATGTTTTCCCTTTATGTTATTGCTCACTGCTAATGAGCTAAGTTTTCATTAGCACAGCTCTTCTTTCTTTAAAACTTATTCAGATATTATCCCTGCTCAGTTTTGTGAGCAGGTTTTTTAACACTTCATATAATTAAATAGATCCAAGTATATTATTTTTAATAGATTCATTGTGACAGCGTTTTAACTACCGGGGTCTTGATCACTTTAGGAAGACTGTGACTATTACAGACATTTTTATGTCTTGGGTAAGACTATTTTGGAAATAGCTTGTGACGCTGGTGGAAGGTAACTAATGACTTCAGTTTTCATGATCTTGAACTCAGATTCACATTGGCACACTTGTAAGGTGATGGCACACAGGCATTTGAATTCTACAGTTAATAGGCAGAGAATTAGAAACCCAAAGATCTGGTGAAATCCAGCAATAAATTTGAGATTATGCACAGAAAATACAGGGGATGCTGAGAACTCACCCCTTCCCTCCATGTGCTGTCGGAAAGCAAACCTTCAGCATCACCTAAGTGTATTAAGAGCACTGAGCCTGGCTCAGGGCCAGTACACCACCATGTACCACTGGCAAAATGTGCAATTAAAATTAACGAATGAAATATTGAACAGTATCCACATCCTAAAGCCATCAAAACTAAAATTTACCTTCTTATCTCACCTCCATTGGAGCTGATTTTATAGAACTCATTCCACTGAGAGTTATTAAAAAGTGACTATTAAATATATGGATGTGAGTTAATTTGTGAGATTTATTTTTCTCTGATGAATTCTTTTCCCTGTTTTTTTTCCTTAAGCTGAAATGTTTAATCTAAAAACAAGGTAGATGGTATCTGTACAAATTTATGGTCTTAGAAGAAATTCCAGGTGTTAAAGACATACAGTTCTATGGTTGTAGATCTGTTATGATGCATCAGGAGAGAAAGACATGAATGCTCTTCATTCTCCACCATGGTAGGTGCTGTAAAAGACACGAAAGTCAGAAGTATGTGGGTAAAGGATATTCCAAAACCCTTTTTAAGGCATAAAAACATTCTTTTCTGGTTCTAAAGTATTAAAATTTTGCATCTGAAATTAATGCATACCAGTAATGAAGCAATTTTATTATAAAGTATATAAATACAATATCATATACTCAAGTTTTTCTGACAGTTTTACTGATTATATTATTGAGTGGAATTAATTGGCTAATTGAAATATATGACATAACAAAATGAATTTGAAAAAATGTTATCTCGACTCTTTTCCTTTCACTGCAAGTATGAACTAATAAACTCTTCTTTCGATTTTGTAAATTAATCATGATATATTTGACAGTTCATATCAACCATTAATCTTCCAAGATAAAGATGAGGATGAGGATGATGCAAACATACATGAGCCTATAGCATAGTTTATGGCGTATAAATTATGGCTGATCTTAGTTCACTGTTTTTCTCTCCATTACACACTTTCCTCTAAATACCATATTGTTTAGTTTTGCATGTATTTGCACTTTTTACAACATAATCACAAGCAATATGTTATTCTGATGTTTTTTTTTTACATTTAAGTATTATTCTCACATTACCTTTCATGCTATCATAGCATACTCAACTGTGAATACGTTGTTTTATTTTTCTGATTACTCACTATTATACATAGTAGTGGTGGTATATATTTGTGTACTTCAGTATATCAGAATTTCTGGGACATAATTAATGGATATCTTCAAGAATGATTGATAATTCTAAATCCTTTTCTAAAATGCTTGAAACATTTTTTACACGTTGTTGAGTAGAAAGATACTTTTCACTTGTACCAACACTTAGGAAGGCCTGACTTCACAATATTTTTAAGTCAAAAATGCTTTGCAATTTTAGTAGTCTATTAAATTATGAATGATGTTTAGAAATTTCTATTTTTCTCTTGGCCATTTCTGCTTCTCATTCTATGAATTGCTAAACTCAAGTATAAAAACATATAATGATGCCAATTTTTGCATGTTTTCCTTGCATGTTTTATTCAGTGTTAATGTGATTTATCTTGTGCTTTTATTGAAATACTTTAACATTCTTAGAAAATTTTCATTGAGGATTTGTTGTTGGGGGATTTAGTTTTTTGAGTTCCAGGTATAGTTTAGATATGAGACCCTTGTCTGTTGTATGGCTAGTGAAGATCTTCTCCCAATCCATGCGCTTTCTATTGATCTTGCTAGTTATGTCCTTTACCATGCAGAAGCTCTGCAGTTTCATGAAATACCATTTGTCCAACCTTTCTTTGATTTGTTGTGTTTCTAGATCTCTATTGAGAAAATTTTGGCCTGTGCCAAGGAGATCTAGCGTTTCTCCTATTCCTTCCTGTAATGTTTTCAGGGTGTCTGCTTTGACTCCAAGGTCTTTGATCCAGGCCAAAAAACCATAGGTCCCATAGTTTCCCTTATTTGCAATTACTAGTACATGTGTACGACAAGCAGAAAAGGCCAAAAACTATGTACATATGACCATATAAGATGATGTTAAGAGGATATGAACCCCAAGGGACACAAATATCTTTTTTCTTTTTTGCTATTGTTTCTAATATTTATAATGTACTATATGATTTTTTTTTGTTGCTTTGTATGTTCCTCCCCCACGGTATAATCCCTGTTTTCACTGTATTTGATGTTGGTGCCCTGCATCTTGTATATATACTTCTCTAATTTGGGGAGGGGAAGGGAAAAAACAAAATGCTTAAATAAGGATACAGGTTGACCCATTGTAACAATGAGATGTACAAAACACTATGTTGAAAATGACCTTTACACCTTTGGGTGGGGGGTAGTTTTGGAGGTGGGAGGGAAGGGATGTTAGGGGGAAAACAAAGGAGGAAGCAACAATGTTCAATAGGAAATGTACTCATTGCCTTGCTCATGTAACTGTAACCCCTCTATTTAGAATTTTTACAATAAAAACATACACAAAATAAAAAATAAAGAAAATTTCAGTTTAATAAAACAAAATTGTATCTATTTTCTGTAATCTTAGTATTAGTGACTTTTCTGTATTTTTCTCTTAGTCTATATTTCAGTTTTATGTATAATAATTATTTATTTACCTTGTAATAAATTATTTTGCAGAGAATAAAGGGTCTCATTTCATGCTTTTCTATTAAATAACAAATTGTTGCAAAACCATTTACTGTTTCTTTTACATTCTCCCCAGTTATCTGAAAATCTAAGTCAAATTTAGTTAGATGAGTACATTTTTGCTTCTATTCAATTTAAGCTTATCTTTAAAAATAAGAACTACTGATTACCTACTGAGATTTTCTTTTGTACTTTTTGGAGGGCAGGTCCTGGGGCTCTAACTCAGGAGCATGGGTGCTATCCCTGGATGTTTTTGCCCCAGGCTAGCTCTTTACCACTTATGCCAGAACTGTTTTTGGCCTTAATTGGAGATTAGCATTTCACAGATTTTTTCTGTCTGCTACAGCTCTGAACTGTGGGACTCAGATCTCAGCCTCCCAAGTAGCTAGTATTACAGGCTTGAGCCACCAGTGCCCGACCGAAATTCATTATTTATGTCATAAGATTCCTTAATCTATAGAAAACAAACTGGTAGTCTCTAGCCTGCCCACAGGATTTTGTCACCATCACCAGAATTTAACTTTAGAATGTATCTTTGTATCTTTCCCAAAGAACCATATACTGTAGCAGTACTCCCCAATCTTTCCTATTGCCAGCCATCTTTCACTTCTCCTCAATCAGTGTACCACAAAGCTAAAGTATACATTTCCTTAAATGAATTCATTTCACTTAAATGAATCAAATAATATGTGGAATTTGAGACAGATACCCATGTTGTAACATGCAACAGTACTGTTTTGAGTTCTGAGCAACAATGACTATTCCATCACTATTTACCCATTCATCAGTTGATGGGAATTTGCATTGTTTCCATATTTTAACTACTGTATTTGATAAATTTCTGTTGCTATAACAAAATATCCAAAGCGCGGTAATTTTGAAAGAAAAGAGGTTTATTTAGTTTGCTGTTCTGTAGGTCCATCAGCATAGCTCTAATGTCAACTCAGCTCTTGGGGTAGGTCTTGTTTGTTACACGTTTATGGATGGCATCAGAATGCACTGGTCATATGATGATACAAGAAGTCAGAGAACAAGGAAGGATTCAGCTTGATTTTCTGCTACAACCCACTCCTGTAGGAACTAACTAATATCCCACAAGAACTGCCTTAATCCCTTCTGAGGGCAGTATCCCCAATTACCTAGTTACTTAGAATTATGCTTCACCTCTTAAAAGTGTCATCAACTGCTCCATTACCACACTGGGAACTAACTTCCCAACACATAACCCTTGGGGTATATACTCAACTAATAATAAGCAAATCACAGCAGCTATTATAATTAATACAACTATGAATGTTCATGTGTGGCATGTTTATGTTTCTCTTGGCTCTACCTAGGAGTGGAATTCCTTAGTTGTATAGTAATTCTATGTTTAAAGTTTTAAGGACTACCAAACTTTCTCAAAGTGTTGATGCCATATAAAATCTCACCTGCAGTGAATGAGTGCTAAGAGTTCTCTATTTATTGTATGTTTTTTTAACATGCTTGTTATCTGGCAGTAAGTCTCTATTTATTGTATGGTTTTTTAACATGCTTGTTTTCTGGCAGTAAGTCTCTATTGTATGGTTTTTAATATGCTTGTTATCTGGCAGTAAGTCTCAGTACTTTTCAGTTTGCCCTACATTTTAGAATTAGCTAGATAGGTTCTATGTGAATTCCCATGGAGATGATGATCACAATTTTATGATAGACGGTAATTTGAATGATGTTGTCAGGAAGTTTTGTAGACAATAACAGCATTATCAGGTGACATTTTCAAATTCACTAATATGTTGTATCTCTCCATTATTAGTTAACCCTTCTGCTGACTTTTTATTATCTTCAAGTAGATATATAAAGGACTTGTCATTTAACAAAGCAGTTTATGAACACAATATATTTGATCCATGTTACACATTTCAACATTCTTGCCTCTCTATTTATCCCTTCCCTCACTCTTCCTAATTTTATAAGAGATACAGTAGATTCTTGAGTGGATAATTCCATACAATTTTGTAACTTTCTGAATGGTGACATTGCATTTTCTGTGAGATTCATTTTCAATTTTGTTTAATGTTTATATTTTTGATGATTTCTTTGCATACTCGATCATTTTTATGGATAGATTTAACTCTGTGCCAGGTGATGAACCAGTCTATAAATATAGCCATGAATTATTACTAAAGATTTTTCATAGGAAACATCATTTCCAGCTTTTGTCTTCCAGCTTTCATCTAATAGTTATTGCTTACTTGACCTCTTGTGACTAGTGATTCTTGTATTGATACTGTGTTTGTCTTTAAATATAGCACTGATTGAAATCCTCAGTGATAGATCTAATAAAAAATGACAAAACCTAGAGGCTTGTGATGTCCTGGGCGTTCAGCTACATTCCATGATTAATACTCACAAACACCTCATAATGCAATCATAATATTCAGTGTATGTATGTGAAAATGGGACTAGATAAACAGAGAGAATGGGTAGGGTTGTCAGTGATGGGGGAGAATGAAGAAAAAGTGACTCAATTGCACTTGTTGAAACCCCTGTATCCAACTACTTAAAGGTCCTAAACATACTTAAATGAATAAGTGGAAATAAAACAAAAATAAACGAGGCCTGAGAAAACTGTAGGTAAGAAAAGAGAAATATTTTCATCAATATCACCAAACAAGAATATGATTCTCAAGCCCAGATAAATCTGACTGATGAGCAAAATACACTTTTAGTCATCTGCATTCCTTTATGTAAAATACTTTATCATTAGGCTTATTTTCTTGAAAAAGTGCAACTTCAATTGTGATTTCTCCAAGCCTGTTGTCTACTACTAAACTTCTATTAAAAGTTGTTACTATAGCAGTGATTATCATAATGGAGCTGAAGATTTGGGGAAATGGAGTGCCAAGCACTCCAGGACATTTCATATTAGAGATTTAGTCTTATAGAATTGATTTTGATTTCTAGTACCTTATATAGAAAAATAAACCCTAGAAAATAGAACACAGAAAAAAATCTTTATAACAATTCAAAAAAAGTACTCTTGTAGTTGTTTTTTTCCTCTCAGGTTGCCACAACACATTGACACAAATTTGGTCATTTAAAATTTTAATATGTCCCATGGTTTCTCTTATCTGCAATAACTACCGTATGTCTAGGACAAGAAGAAGAGCTATGTACGTATGACCATATAATCTGATGGTAAGTGAAATGAACCCAAAGATAGGGAGACAAGAGATTTTATCTTTATTGTTTTTCTTCTTTAATGTACTTATAGTGTGCTATGAGATTATTTTGTTTCCTTGTATGTTCTTCTCCCATGGTACAACTCCTCTTGTCACTGTATTTGGTTCCGATGTCTTCATCTTGTGTATACATTTTTCTAATTTGGGAAAGAGAAAGGAAATAACAAAATAAGAATACAGGAGATGTACAAGACACTATGTTGAAAACGAACTTTACAACTTTGTGGGGGGGAACGGGGGGTGGGGGAGGAGTTGGGGAGGTGGGGAGGAAAGGTATGGTAGGGGACAATGGACTCATTACTTTGCTCATGTAACTGTAACCCCTCTGTATAGTATCTTGACAATAAAATACATATTTATAAAAATTAAGAGAATTTTGTAGTCTCACAATTCTGAATCCTTGAAATCCAAAGTCTGCCAGTGCCACTACTTTCTTTAAAATGGAGTGAATCTATTCCTTGATTTTCCTTTCCTTTCCTTTCCTTTCCTTTCTTTCCTTTTCCCTTTTTGGTGGCTGCACACAGCTCTACGATGGTTAATTCTCTGACAATTTGATTGGGCTGTAATTCCCAGGCGTCTGGTCAAACAGTTAATCTTGATGTTTACATGTGCATTGAACTGGGATTTCAGTGAAGCTCAGTAGTCTTTGAGCAGAGTCTACAACCCTTCATCACAGAAATCATGTTATATAATCTACTGAAGAGCAGAACACAGCAGAATTCTGACCTTCCCAAAATAGAGGATTATATCATGGGATGGCCTTCAGGTTTCATTTGTCATTATTTTTTTTCCTGGCTCTCCAATCTGACTGCTTTTGACCTGAAATACAACACTATTGTCTCTTGATCTTGTTGATCAGAATTCTGACTTGTAGATACTCTGATTACATAATCTCATTTCTTGAAGTAAATTGTCTAGTGTTTCCCATCACCTTTCTTTTCATGTCCCCTCTACTAGTTCTGATTTCCTGCTTTCCCTTGAACTGTCTTCTGTGTGTCTGATAGTCAATATTTCTTTCTCATAGCGATAGTTGGGATCATGGAATTTAGGGTCCACTGAGATATTTCATGGTAGTTTTCTCATATTATTAACTTAAATTTATCAGGAAAGAGAATTTTTCTAAGTAAGGTATCATTGCAAATTTCAACTTACAGGATTTTGAGGAGGCCATTACAGCGTGTACAATATCTTTTAAACATCAAGAGCCCATGCTATGGCTAAAGACTTAAATCTAGGGTCAAGGTTACCAAGAGTATTATCTGTTACTATGAATAACTAATGCTTTGAGATTTACTTTATCAGAATCCTTGATGATGTTTGGAGAGGAAATATCTCATATATATTGTGAGTATATCTTATTGTGTAATTTTTCTCCAAAGCAAAAGCTGTAGTCAGTGAAACACACATTTTGTGCTTTGTTGAATAGAGTTTTCGGCTAGCCTATTAATTACAGCCTTGGATAGGAAAGAAGCCATTTAGATTACAGACTGACTCTGATACCGAACTCTCACTGTATGACTTTGGGTAAGTCATTTTCTCGACTTTATTTTCCTTCTCTATAAAATATGTCCATTTTGTTAGATGCTCTTTGGGGTGCTTTGTAAATTCTGGAATTTTGCATACCTAGATCAATAAGCCCCATTTCCATTATGATAATCTCTTGATGGCACAGTAGCTGATGCAGCTGTTTTTTCTTTTTTTATCTTGATTATCTTATCTACAACTCAAGTCATCTGAGTAAATTACTATAATATTCTAAATGTATTTCTGCAATTTGACATTTTAAAGTGGCCCAAATCATTTTGAAATATAACCAACATATGTTAAACAGTCTTAGCCCATTTAACATACCATATTTATTTCCAGCTAAAACAGAATATGCTTTATGTCAGTATGAAAATCTTAAATCACAGATGATAAATTATTCATATTAGGCATATAATAAGTTGTAGATAAATATTCAAATTGTTTACTTACAATATGCCACAAGTTTAGTTTATTTTTTAATCTATAGATAAGCATGCAAACTAATTTGCATGGTAAGAATTTAGAAGGTAAAGAGCACTTTCTTTTTACACATCTGGCAGATGTAAAACCTCAGATTTCTTACTAATTTTATGATGGCAATAATAAAAAATTCCTACAATATTGAAAATCTAGAAATCAAATGCTATTTTTGTAATGATGTCAATTATGCAGATTTTTATCTGCTGAAATTACAGTTCTGTAATTGAAAGATAATCTCATAGATAGAAAATAAAACCAAGGCCTTTCATCTGAAGGAACCAGTTATTAATGAAAAAACATTGTCTAAACATGTGAATCGTGCATGAAAACATATTTACTTATTTACTAAACTTTTATTGCTACTCTAAATGTAATGTACAGAGTGGTTGCAGTCACATAAGTCAGGTAATGTGTACATTTCCTTTTAAGCAATGTCACTCTTTCCTTTGTTCTCTACCAGTTTTTAATTCCCACCTCACCCACAAGTTGTAAAATTAACTTGCCACAGTGTCTAGTGAGTATCACTGAGGCATTTGTTCATCCTTTGTTCCTCCATTTCAGTGCCCCTCCCCACTTACCTTCCCAAAGACAGATAAATGAACAAACAAGACAAAAAGAAAACAAAAAACAACAATAATCCCCTTATTTCCTGGAATTCATTCTTATAAATATTATTTTATATGATTAGAAGCACATAGACATTGGTTATTTTCAGAAAGTTTCTACATAAAATTCCTTGTGATCTTGTTCCTATGACAACCTTTAGTTCTTTCCATTTAACACATTTAAGAAATATTACTGAACTCCTGTTAGATGTTGTACAATACTAAGGATCAATGGCAAATAACTCAGCATGGGTCTTATAGTCTGTCAAGGAGACACACAATTACAGAAGCTCTTCTCTTATGATTTAAGATAAAATGGTGGGGGTGATATACATACATATAGAATTTAAAATGCTTGGGTAAAGGTTTCTTGGGAAATGAGAATTAGTAAAGTTAAATGCCTTTGTCTCTGAGTTTGACCATGATATAAATTTCTTGCTAGGAAAGTCTAAAATCTGGACCCATTGAAATATATCATGCTCCCAAATTATTGCATAGATCACACTTCTTTCTTTGTAATTTTATTTTCTATTTTGTTTTTTCCAACTCTGAATTTCCCACTTACCTATTTCAGCTAATTTTAGGTGGTTTTCACTTTACCTGGAAATGGTTGTTAATAAGTGCATGATCTATTATGACCTGCATCTGGATTAGATACATTTACGTCTTTTTCTCTTCTGTAGGTTCTTAAAAGTAGACTCACCCTTCTATTTATCTTTATACTTTCAGTTCTGTCCCTGGATTGCAGTAAATTCTCATTAGAAGTTTTTAAACGCTTAATTTTCCAGAATTAAATTTATTGTTGGAGAGACAAATTGAGTTTGTTCTTCTCATAAATGATTCACTTACTTACGTTCCCTATAGAATGGAACATTTATAAAAGAAATACTTGATGACACCCCTTTATAAGATGGCAGTACATTAACTGAAGTATGCAGAGGCAGTAATTTATAATCTAGTTTCTTTTCATAGCGACAGTGCTTAGAAATGAAAGATGGTGAAGGTAACCTTCTTAAGCAAAATAATGCCGAACATTTGGTTTCAGAATGAAATATGAATAAGGGAAGTTGACTAGCAGAAAAAAAAATGGCATTTCACTGATTGTGAGACCAAAATAAGTGGCTTTTGAGGGCACCAGGAAGTGAGGAAAATTGCTTTTCCATCATGTGTTCTGTCAGGTTGTTCCGTAAGTGCTGTGCATGTTTTACCAGTTTAATGTTTCAGGGGAGTGGGGAAAGAAAGGTCAAATTCACAAAATGTGCTAGAATTTGATTCGCAACTTTAAAAAATTGCCAGCTGCTCACACTTTTCTATGAAGTTTATTTAAAAATGTAATTTTTTCACAGCTGTTATCAGATGATTTGGTGTACTAATGCCTCTCAATAGTCATCAGATTTAGGCTGAAAATTCAGCTACAATTGATGCTTTAGTGAATATCAGCTCCAGATTCACTCTTCCTGCTAAACACACATTCCAGAAAAGTCTGAGGTAGTTGTCATTTGCCCTTGTTCAAGGTTTTTACAATTTATTTCTTCTTGCTTTGTAGTGTTCTAATATCAGTTAAGAAATGAGTGGATTATAGGCTTACTTGTACATTTGAGCATCTGCAACATCTTCTCTACCTGAACTCATAATTGCTGGAGGGACTATCTCTCCACAGCATGCCAACTCTCTGATGCTTCATATGACGAGTTATCTTAGCATATCTGGAACTTTCCTACTGTATTAAACACAAGTGATCTTGCTAGTATGTCTGAAATTTTGCTTTAAAAAGTTAGGAGGGCTCAATAGCTGATATTATAAAATGATGATTATCAAAATGAACTCTAACAAGAGAGTTTTTATTATATTGTTTTCAGTTCTTTTTTCTATTTCTTCTGTTTTTCCTCCCCTCTTTTGTCACTGTTTTTGAACTCTGTACCCTTTGTCTTCTATGTAAGTTCATTTGGTTTGAGGAGGGATGGAGGTGGGACAAAGAATGACAAATACGGAAGTGCAATTCACTGGACAATATGTTGGAAGTAAACTGTACAGCTTGGGAGAGGGGTGTTTGGAGGGCAAAAG
This sequence comes from Dipodomys spectabilis, assembly GCF_019054845.1. NCBI lineage: Eukaryota > Metazoa > Chordata > Mammalia > Rodentia > Heteromyidae > Dipodomys > Dipodomys spectabilis. The sequence continues at coordinate 12,726,684 of NW_024870834.1, read as the reverse complement.
CTTGGAGAAAATGAAAGAGAGGGTGACACTGTTCAAAGACAAATGTGTTTGTTACCTGACTTATGTAGCTGTTATCCCTTCCGTAAATCATTTTTACAATTAAATTAATGAATAAAATAAAAATTATATTAGTAAACCTCTCTCAAATTGACAACCTAGTCTACTTCAGTATTGATTTATTTTGGACATAATTGCTTATCTCTTCAAGATATCAAGTATAGTTTATCAAAAGACTGATAGCAAAGTATCATGTTTTCTTTTATGACTAATATCCTATCAACTACCAGTTTCTGAGATTGTCACGAGGTAGGGTTCCATCTAAAGAAAACAGTCAAATTTTAAAAAGTTGTCCTAGAAAGCCCAGGGTATGTTTTATAAGGTTATAGACAAATGAATAAATTGCCAGCAATTTAATATGGCTCTGATCTTCTCAGCACCTGAGGATTGTGCATTATCTTGGCTTCCCTTGATTTTGCTGCTCTGAGGTTTATGCCTTTGTCTCCCTTCAATCTTTGATCCCAGATCTATCATGGCCCCCTATATACCATAACGTCAATCTTTTTCAAGGTCAACGTGCTCCCAAATACTCATAGATGCACCTGACGTCATGCAGTATGCCTCAGGTTTGCTGCCTCACAGGTTGGAAAAATCATTTCTTTGATCATCAAGTGCTGTTTCTTAGTGTGATTTCTGGAGATCTCCCTTTGATTAACCTTCTTTTTTTAAAAAAGTAAGTTTTTTATTATGAAAATACTGTACAGAGGAGTCACAGTTACATGAGCAAGGTAATGAGTACATTTCCTATGAAGCATTGTTGTCTCCTCCTTTGTTTTTCCCCTACTATTTCTTCCCTCCCACCTCCTCAACTACATTCCTCTCCTTCTCCCCCCACCCTCTGCCTACATTGTAAAGTTCATTTTTCAACATAGCATCTTGTGCTTCTCATTGTTGCAATGGGTCCACCGGAATCCCTATTTCAACATTTTGCTTTTACCCTTCCCCTCCCCAAATTATACCCATATCAAATACAGTGAAAACTGGGGTTATACCATGGGGGAGGGACATACAAAAAAAATCACATGGTACCTTTTAAATACATTAGAAACAATAGCAAGGAAGAAAATCAACTTGTGTCCCTATCTTGGGATTCATTTCACTTAACATCATCTTATCTGACCTTTTCTGCTTGTCCAAGACATATACTAGTTATTGAAAATAAGGGAAACTATGGGACCTATGTTTCTTTGGGCCTGGCTTACTTCACTTTTTTCCAAGTCTTTCTATTTCCTAACAAATGAGGTGATGTCATTCTTTCTGATGGAGACATAGAATTCCGTTATACACACACACCAAACACACACACACAGACACACACACACACACACACACACCACATTTTCTTGATTCATTCATCTACTGAGGAGCATCTGGGTTGGTCCATATCTTAGCTATGGTAAATAATGCTGCAATAAACATAGTTGTGCTGGGGGCTTTACATTTTTTTCTGTTAATACTACCTATGCAAGTCTATTAAGCCTGTATTATGCCAAGCATGCACAATGTAAATACTTTTTCTGATGGCAGCCTTCTGTGTGTTGGAAAACATAGATCTATTGTGATCTTCCAGGAATATATAATAACTTTATTTTTGTACCCTTCCAGGACATCTGGTTAAACTGAGATTGATATTGGTGGGGTGGGAGTATGTGTCATGTATAACAGGTGAAGGGGGAAAGATAACGGCAACAGGAATAAGCAAAATATTAGTGTGCTACATCCACTTTATATCCAATTTAGTGTATTAAAATAATTACATTAATTCTCTTAGGCTGAAGGGGGGGTGACTCCATCAATTGGGCACAGGTGAGCAAACCTACACTAAGGGATTCATGGACATCATCCATATCTTCCAGTGTACATTGAAAAACACCAGACATACAAAAATGGATCTGAGCCCTACTGTCATGGTATGGGATGAGATAGAATCCCTTCAGAATTCAGGGTAACTAAGAATGAGGTATATACAATCCACATAGGCTACAATGTTTTATGAAAAGGGAAGGAAATATGCAAGTAAGGATTAAATAATATTTTCTGTTTGTTCTCCAGATCAGTATTGTATAGCAAGACTTTATTAAAACAATGCTGTTTTATTTAAAATAATATGCTTCAAAAAATCATACTCTTCCCAACCAAATGTAACTTCATATGACACTTTTAGGTAATGAATGGATGTGAAAATCCAAATCAACTATTCCAACATGCTTCTGCCTGTCCCACACTGTGCTAAACCTTTGATCATAGCATTTGATGAGGTTTTAGACTGAATGATGGGAAAATTAACCAATTTGTGTATTAAATCGTTCCTTGGGCTTGAACTCATGACCTGCGTGCTGTCCCAGTGCTCAAGGCAAGCACTGTACTACTTGAACCACAATGCCACTTCTAGCCTTTTTTGAGTAGTTTATTTGAGAGAAGTGTCTCATGGACTTTCCTGCCCTGGCTGCCTTCAAACTACCATTCTCAGATCTCAGCCTCCTGAGCAGTTAGGATTATAGGCATGCCCAGCTGGAAACTATAATTTGTAAGTATGTGGTATCTGCTTAGACTTAGTATTTTCCTTCTTTTATCTTCAGGAGAAATTTTTCTTTTCTCTTTTCCTCCAATACCACCACCTCCACCACTCCTCATCCTCCTCATCCTCGTCGTCCTCCTCCTCCTCCTCCTCCTCCTTCTCTTTCTCCTCCTTCTCCTTCTCCTCTTTCTCCTCCTCCACCACCATCTCTTCCTTTTCCTCTTCTTTCTTCCTCCCTTCTCCTCTCCTCTCCTCTCCTCTCCTCTCCTCTCCTCTCCTCTCCTCTCCTCTCCCTCTCTCTATCTTTCTCTCTTTGTCTCCATCCCTGATGGTCTCCCAAAAGCTCTTAAAATACCATTAACATCTGTCTGAATTAACAATACAAACAAACATTTGTTTGTATTGAGAATAAATAAAAGGCATCTGTAGGGATGAGGATACATTGATTTTATGACTTGTTTCCTTATATTTGATCTTAATACTGTGCACTTTCTGCTATGACCCAATTAATCATTTTTATTTTATTTTATTTTTTTGGCTGTGGGGCCTGAACTCTGGGACTGGGCGCTGTCCCTCAGCTCTTCAGCTCAAGACTAGCACTCTACCACTTCAGCCACAGTGCCATTTCCAGCTTTTTCTGCTTATGTGGTGCTGAGGGCTTTGTGCATGCAAAGCAAGCCCTCTACCACTAAGCCATCTTCCCAGCCCCCCAATTAATCTTAAACATGATACCAGGCTTGTAGACTGTTTTTAATTTTCTAAGTTATAACCAGTGGTATTTTCTCCTTGGGTATTGTTTTGTACCCATAAATTATTTGGTAGCAATTATCTCCTAAAATGCATTCAAATGATTTTCACTTGTTTCATGAATTCCAAGTAAGTCATCAGTTAAGAAACTTCTGAGGACTTTTCTAATAGTCTTTTTGTTCCTTCTCCTAACAGAGACATAAGTGGATGACTTTTTTCTTGGCTTAAAATATGTGCAATTGATGTAGTGCGGGGTGGTACCCTAACCAAAATAACTCTGTTTCTATTGTCACAATACTTCATTCCTTTATGTATTATAGAAAACTCCACAAACCTGACTTCACATGTATTAGTGAAATTGGTAAAATCAGAACCAAATTCAAGAGGAGTATGAGACCACTTACGCTCTATAATTATCTCATATGTGGGCCATAAATTACTCTTACATAAACAGCCAAATATACAACTGAATCAGTGGGATGAAATAAAAAGCATAAGAGTTTTATCAGCGACTTAACATGACTTTGAATTGTATAAATTTCTAAAACTCCTTCAGTTCTCTAATAATGAGTATCTATTCATTGAAGGACTGTAATACAAATGAAAAGCAATGGTAAAGATTATGTTATAACTTTCATGAACTGTTAAGATGTATAATATCAATTCATATTCACAAACCACTAACATGTACAAAAAAGAAGTTACAAGTATTTGTCTCTACTTTTCACTCACATTAAAAAGTAGGGTTAGAAACAAACCAGGGAATATGCCTGATAGTCTATATTTATTACTACTCCATGTATAATATATGGTAAGTAAATAAAAGCTATGGTTATTTAGGAATAGAGCCACACATACTTAATTCACATGCTCAGTATTAATGTGGACATTCTTTTAAATATACAATGGACATAAAATCAGTTTGGTTATGAAATATCTGTACTCCTATAGTTACTGAAGTTTATTTAGATACCCAAGTTATAGAATCAATCTTATTGTCCAAGATGGATAAATAGATAAAGAAAAGGTAAGGCAACAGAACATTTCTCAGTGATAAAAAGTGACTCAATGAGCATGCAGGAAATTAGGTTGAATGGCATGAGCTACATTCAGAAAAGACAAATACAACTTTTGTTTTTCTTTTAAGTATTTTTTTTTGTCAATTGTGGACCTTGAACTCTGGGCCTGAGCACTGTCCATCAGCTCTTCAGCTCAAGGCTAGCGGTTTACTGCTTGAGCTATAGTGCCATTTCCCAACTTTTGTTTTCTTATGTGAAAGTTCAAACAGTTGATTTCATTGATATATAGAGTAAAAGAGTGGGTACTAAATGCTAGGTAAGGTAGGAGAAATGGTAGATAGTGAGAGGTTGATTAATAAATATAAAATTGTTGTTAGTTCAGGCTCAATGCAGTTACTACAGTTAACAATACTTCACTGTATGCTTTTACATAACTGGAATGGAGAATTCTTGATATTCTCCACACACAATGTTATTAGTGTTTCAGGTGATGAATGTGCTAATTTTCCTGATTTAATTGTTACGCATTACATAAAATATCAAACTATCGGATTGTACCTTACAAATCTCCAAAATTATTATGTACCAAAAAATTCAGTGAAAATGTGTATTTTCACAATCAGTGAAAAATAGACAAAGAAATACTATAGAACATTTCAATATTATTTTACTTTGGAATTTATCATTAAATGTACTAGAAAATTCTAATCAAAGCTTGCTTTTCTACTAGCATTAACCAGGGAAGATGTAAATATTCAACTTTGTATCAGAAGGGCAATCTAAAGTGAGTATTGTCTTTGTTTGTTTCTATGCATTGGGACACATTTAGTTTCTAAATTTGTTTGCCTTATTTGCATAAATCAATTGTTTTGATGGTGCCATATCTACTCAGTAACAGCAAATCTTCACAGTGAAGTTTAATTAGTTAAACATAAAGTGCTGCATGGCAATCAACCAGATAGAAAAATTTATGATATTGAACTTATGATGACCCAAATATTAAAGACCATTATTTGCAATAACTAGTATATGTCTGAGACAATCAGAAAAGGTCAGATAAGATGATGTTAAGTGGAATGAACCAAGATAGGGACACAAGTGGTTTTTTCTTCCTTGCTATTGTTTCTAACATATTTATAAGGTACCATGTGATTTTTTGTTGTTGTTTTGTATCTCCCTCCCCTATGGTATAACCTCTGTTTTCACTGTAGTTAATGTTGGTATAATTTAGGTAGGGGAAGAGAAAAAATTGTTGAAATAGGGGTACTGGTTGACCCATTGCAACAATGATATGTATAAGATGCTAAGTTGAAAGACGAACTTTATAATTTAGGCAGGGTGAGGCGGGAGTGTAGTTGAGGATGTGGGAGGGAAGAGATGGTAAGGGAAAAACAAAGGAGGAGGCAACAATGATTGATAAAAAATGTACTCATTACCTTGCTCATGTAACTGTAACCCCTCTGAACAATATTTGCACAATAAAAAACATTAAAAAAAAAGACCAAGAAGAAAAGATCAATAACCTATAAAGGGAATTGAATTAGAATCACTTCAGATTTCTCAGCAGAGACAATTAAAGCAAGAAGAGCCTGGAATGATGTATTCCATGCCCTAAAGACAAACAACTATCAACTAAGAATCCTGTACCCAGCTAAACTCTCCTTCATAACCGAAGGTCAAATAAAAACCTTCCATCAAAGAAAACCTGAAACAATATATCTCCACCAAACCAGCCCTACAAAAGATACTTAAAGATGTCCTACACATAGAAAACCAACAAGACCACAATAAAGGCCAAGAAAGCACACCCAAATTGAGAATCCAAGAACCATAGGAAGACGAACCCAGTTTTCACAGCCCCCAAGAAGGTGGATAACACGGCAGGAATTCCCAAACATCTCTCAGTCCTAACTCTCAACATAAATGGACTTAACTCTCCAATTAAGCAAAATAGACTGTCTAGTTGGATTAAAAAACAAGATCTTTCTATCTGCTGCCTTCAGGAGTCTCACCTGCTCATAAAAACAAACAAATTTTGAAAGTGAAAAGCTGGAATAAAAACTACAAAGCAAACATAAACAGGCAGAAGTTGCAAGCCTAATATCAGATAAAATAGACTTCAAATTAAAATTAGTGAAAAGAAGGTCACTATATACTAATTAAGAGATCTGTCCTTCAGGAGGATATTACAATTCTAAATATCTATTTGCCAAACAAGGGAGCACCCAAATTGATCCAAGAAACACTACTTTGCCCCAAAGCTCATATAGATACAAAGACATTAATTGTGGGGACTTTAACACACCACTATCCCCATTAGATAGATTAACTCAGCACAAACTCAACAGAGAAACTGCAGATCTAAACAACTGCATAGATCAACTAGATTTAACATACATTTACCTAATATTTCACCAAGCAGCATCAGAATACATGTTTTTCTCAGCAGCACATGGAACATTTTCCAAAATAGATCACATTTTAGGTCACAAAGCAAACTTGTCCAAATTCAGAAACAATGAATTTATACCTTACATTCTCTCAGACCACAAGGGAATAAAATTAGAACTAAACATCAAAAGGCACCAAAGAAAGTCCTGTAACACAAGGAGGCTGACCAACACACTGTTGAATCACCAGTAGGTCATGGAAGAGATTAGAAAGGAAATTCAAATGTTCATAATATTCAACAAAACTGAACACACAAATTACCAGCTCCTCTGAGACATAGCAGAGGCAATACTCAGAGGCAAGTTTATAGCTCTGAGCTCCTACATCAACAAATTGGAGAGATCTGAAGCCAACAATTTAATGAGACATCTGAACCTCCTTGAAAAAGAGCAGCAAGATAAACCCCAATCTAGTAGATGGAAAGAAATAATTAAAATTAAATCAGAATTAAACGAATTAGAATAAAAAAATAGAAAGAATCAACAAAACAGAGATGATTCTTCGAAAAAATTAACAAAATTGACAGACCCTTAGCAAATCTTATCAGAAAAAGAAGAAAACACACCCAAATAAATTAACTCAGAGATGAGAATGGAAATATCACCACAGAAACAAGCAAGATTCAGAACATTATAAGGGAATACTTCTCAAACCTTTATGCTAATAAGTTTAAGAACTTGGCAGAAATGGACCTTTTCCTAGCAAATATCGACATGCCAAAACTAAACCAAGATGAGTTAAACCAGCCTAACAGGCCCATATCAAGCATTGAAATAGAAAACACAATAAGAGACCTCCAGTCTAAGAAAAGCCCGGGACCAGATGAATTGACAGCAGAATTCTAGAAGGCCTTCAAAGCAGAGCTCACACCAATACTCCTTGAACTCTTCAATGAAATTGAAAGAGATGGTTCACTACTGAACTCATTCTATGAAGCCATCATAACCCTCATCCCAAAGCCAGGCAGGGACTCATCAAAGAAAGAGAACTATAGACCCATTTCTTTGATGAACATTGATGTAAAACATCTCAACAAAATTTTGGCCAATCGACTTCAACAATTCATCCAAAAAATCATACAACATGATCAAACAGGATTCATCTCAGGGATGCAAAGCTGGTTCAATATACACATATATACATTCATCACATCAACAAGAGCAAGGATAAGAACCATATGGTTATCTCAATAGATGCAGGAAAGGCATTTGACAAGTTCCAATATCCTTTATGATGAAGGTTCAAGAAAAATTAGGAATCCATGGAACATTCCTCAATAAAATAAAGGCTATATATGACAAACCTACAGCCAGCATTATACTTAATGGTAAAACACTAAAGCCATTTCCTCTTAACTCAGGCATGAGACAAAGATGTCCACTCTCTCTACTTCCCCTTAGTATTAGAATGCCTCGCTACAGCAATAACACAAGATGCAAACATAAAAAGGATCCAAATATTGAAAGATGAGGTAAAACTCTCCCTCTTTGCAGATGATATGAACTTGTATTTAAAGAATCCTGCAGAGTCCATGCCCAAATTACTCAAAAGTTTGGCAAAGTAGCAGCGTATAAAATTAACCTTCAAAAATCAATGGCTTTTCTGTATGCCAACAATGAGAAAAGTGTGGCTTAAATTGGAAAGGAACTCCATTTCTAATAGCCCCACAAAATACAAAATACCTAGGAATTAACTTAACCAAAGAGGTGAAGGAACTCTATGATGAAAACTTTAAAAACCTGAAAAAGGAAATCAAAACAGAACTTAGAAAGTGGCAAAACCCCCCATGCTCCTAGATTGGAAGGATCAACATCATGAAAATGGCAATACTTCTCAAGGCTATCTACAAATTCAAGGCAATACCTATCAATATTCCAACCTCATTTTTCAAGGAAATAAAAGAGGCAATACAAAAATTCATATGAAGCAATGAGAGACCTGAATAGCAAAAACGATCCTTAACAGAAACAACAGTGCTAGAGGAATATCAATACCAAATTTCAAACTCTACTACAAAACCATAGTAATCAAAACTGCTTGGTACTGGCACAAGAACAGACCTCAGAACCAATGGAATAGAATTGAAAACCCAGAAATGAGCCTACAGACCTATATCCATCTAATCTTCGATAAGGGAGCTAAAAAAAATAGAATGGAAGAAAAACAGCCTCTTCAGTAAATGGTGCTGGCAAAACTGGTTAACTACTTGTAGAAAACTAAAGCTAGATCCTTATATATCATCCTGCACCAGAATCAACTCCAAATGGATTAAAATCCTCTGAGTCAAAGCAGACACTGTGAAAACATTACAGGATGGAATAGGAGAAATGCTAGGTCTCCTTGGCACAGGCCGAAATTTTCTTAATAGAAACCCAGAAACACTAATCAAAGAAAGGTTGGACAAATGGGATTGCATGAAATTGCAGAGCTTCTGCATGGCAAAGGACATAGCCAGCATGATCAATAGAAAGCCCACAGATTGGGACATGATCTTCAATAGCCATACAATGGACAAGGTTGTCATATCTAAAATATATTTGGAACTCAAAAAATTAAATCCCCCAGCAACAAATCCTCAAAGAAACAACAGCCCAATGAATAAGTGGGCTAAAGACTTAAAGAGAACTTCTCCGAAGAGTAAAGAAGGATGGCCAATAGACACAGGAAGAAATGCTCAACTTCCCTAGCCATAAAAGAAATGCAAATCAAAACAACATTGAGATACCACCTCACCCCAGTTAGAATGGCTATAATCAAGAACGCTAATAACAACAGATGCTGGAAGCGATATGGCCAGAGGGGAACCTTACTGCATTGTTGGTGGGAATGTAAACTTGTTCAACCACTTTGGAAAGTAGTATGGAGGTTCCTCAAAAGACTCCACATAGAGCTCCCCTATGACCCAGCAATCTCACTTTTGGGCATTTACCCAAATGATCACAAAAAAGACCACACTGAAGCTACCAGCACAACTACGTTTATTGCAGCATTATTTACCATAGCTAAGATATGGAACCAAACCAGATGCCCCACCGTAGATGAAAGGATCAAGAAAATGTGGTGTATATACACAATGGAATTCTATGCCTCCATCAGAAAGAATGACATTGCCCCATTTGTTAGGAAATGGAAAGACTTGGAAAAATTATATTAAGTGAAGTAAGCCAGGCCCAAAGAAACATAGGTCCCATGGTTTCCCTTATTTGCAATAACTAGTACATGTCTGAGTCAAGCAGAAATGGTCAGATAAGTTGATGTTAGGCAAAATGAACCCCAAGATAAGGCTTCAAATGTTTTTTCTTTCTTGTGGTTTTTTTTATAAGATGATTTCTTTATTGCTTTGTATGTCCCTCCCACACAGTATAACCCCTTTTCACTGTATTTGATGATAGTATACTTTGTGGAAGGGAAGGAAAAAACAAATTGTTTAAATCGGGATACAGGTGGACCCATTGCAACACTGAGATATATAAGATGTTATGTAGAAAAACGAATTTTAGAACTTTGTGGGGGAAGGTGCTACAGGATGGGGGCAGGTGGGGGTGGGGAGATGGGAAGATGGGAAAGGATGGGAAGGGGAAACAAAGAAGGAGGCAACAATGCTTGATAAGAAATGTACTCATTACCTTGTCCATGTAATTGTAACCCCTCTGTACGGTATTTTCACAATTTAAAAAAAAAAGAACATTAAACAAAAAATCTGTATGTTTATTTTTCTTTTCTGCACTTCTGAAAATAAAGATAGATGGTCTTATTAATGAACTCCTGTTTTAAAGAGTGCACAAGAAATGGGACTTAAAAAAGTTTGAGAGTGGTCTATATAACACCTGTTCAAAAGTTTGGTGATATGATATCTTCATCGTCCAGGTAATTTCAGCGTTGTAGCTTTCAAGTAGATAATTACTCTTGAACTATCTTTGAAAGTGGTGTAATGGGTAAATATCAAATTAAATGAAGTCATATGAACTTCATTATAAAAATTGCAGACAAAATCTACTATCTCAATGCTAAATATGTTGGTAATTTGCAAAGGAGATATAGGCCCTTAAGTTTTCAACCTCAGTAATTTTGGATGTTGGCACCAAAGTTTATATTATTAGGAAGAATCCAATTAATCAGTTTTACATGGATAATATGGATAGTTTAATAATATATAGTAACAGATCATTGAATAACATATGAGATGGAAAATTTTCTACAAATGATCAAATAGGTATATACTTATTTTATGGTTTTCAGGCCAAATGGTGTCTGTTGCAACTACTTAACTCTACATTTATAATGAGAAAAAAAAAAGCCATGAACCATGTGCCCATCAATGTAAGGCCAATTCTAATTAAAATTTATTCTTAGGTACAAAACTGAGTTTCACATAATTTTTATGAGCAACAAGTCATATTTTTAAAAACTTCAACTCAATTTCATTTTAATTCTAATGATTTTACCTTGATATTTTATATGTACATTACAAGTATATTTCATTGTTATAGCATATATTTGCACAAGTGTATTTGATACAAATATATCATTTAATTATAGTCCATACCTTTCCCTTCTCTCCTCTTTTATAAACAGAGTTTAGTGGGTTTCATCATGGTGCCTTATGTATATATATATATATATATATATATATACTTATATATGTATCTATACATATATTTATATGCATATATAATGCTCATCACCTCCCAGACAATGTATCCTTTATATTCACACAAGAAACATACTTTTGATTTATTTATTCCAAACCATTTTTAAAAAGTCATAATAACTCTTACTTCATAAACTGCACAAAAGAAGTCGCTGTTACTCTTTGGATATTTACTCTCCTAAGAGGATTAATTAATTTGCATAGAAATGAATGACTAAGGACTATTCGAGTCTGGACCCTTTACAATGAAAGATACTCTGAAGCAATTAAAATTGTATAAAATAGCTTCTATTCTAAAGTTCTATATACCAAATTATTTTTATAATGTTCGAGTTTTTGGAGTTCTAACAAAATAATTAAGGAAAACAATTTAAAGAAGCATCAGTTATGTGAATTACAAACCAACATTTATTTTCAATCACAGTTAGATCCAGAGGTTTCAGTCGATGACTGTTTGGCCCCATCAGTGTAGTTTGAGAAAAGTAAGACTGCAAGGCATGACATGGGTGGAGGAGGAAAGATGATCAACTCATTGTAGCAGAAAGCCAAGAGGGAAATAATAAGTAACTTAAACTCACATTACAAGCAAAAGTCAATGACATATTGAATCAAATCCAATTCAAAGTTTGCAAGCCTTGGAGACGTTTCTAAACCAGTATATATTGAGTCTATCTATAGTGTGCGATGTATATATACACATATATCAAAAAAGATTTTTGTGAGTAAATTAAGGAAAAATCAGCATCAACTGACTTAACTAATAAAATATCTAGATGAGCTTTGTGCAGCATACTTGTAATGCCAATCAGATGGTGGCAGATAAGAGAAAGATTGGAGTTCAAAGGTAGCTTAGCAATGTTATAGGATGATCTCTATCTTAAAAACAAAATGAATGTTTGGTTTATGCCTGAGATTATAATTACCCTGGATGAAGATAAAGAAAAATTGAGTAAGGTTAGCATGAGAGAAGGTTAAGACCCTATCCTAAAGACAAGAAGTAAAAGGGCTGGGGAGGTAGCATCAGTGAGATCAGGTGTCAAGAAAATTGGCTCTTATTTCAGTCTCTAAGTCCAAAACATTTAAGATTCATTAACCAAAATTTCTCTTTTGCTTCCACCAAGAAAGAGTGAACCTAAGGTATATGGTGTTTTTCAATATGGTAATTTTCAATATGATTCTTTTGCTCTCTTGTATATTATGTCTGTTCATGTCTATTTTTTTGTTTATTTAGTGATACTTGAATTTGAGCTCATAACACTGTGCTTACTCAGCCACTAAGAGCCAGATCTCTACCACTTAATTTTCTGGTTGTTTTTTAAATAGCTTCTTATTTTTCACCAGGGCGAGCGGGTCTATAAACATTTCCTGCCATAATTGCTATAACGAGCATCCTGCTATAACAAGAACATAAACTCAACAGCTTTGTCTCTTGGAAATGGAAGGTCTCATGAACTATTTGCCTGGGCTAGCCTTGAACCATGATCCTCCTTAAGTAGCCTGTAGAATAGCTGGGATTACACTTATCACCAATAATTTAAATCTACATTAGTTTCTTTAATATAGACAAAAGATGGGAGCACTTCATGATGTCAGGTTTGTCTCTTTCTTTGCCTCACATCTTTTTCATCCTCTATGATTATATTTAACTTCAAGTCTTTCCCTCTGATTCAAATGCTTGAGAAGTTCTGTTGTGATTGGCTGGAAACAATCAAGAGTTTATTATGATACATTATAAACTGCCCAGATGGGTTCTGCTATGTACTTATTTTGCAGCTCAATAGATATTTTCACCTAGAAAATAATTTGCTTCAAAATATGTTTACATTTTATAAGACCTGTCTGGAGAGCTCTACATATGAAAGACTTCTAGATATAATATTCTAGCTACCACTTGCATAAAAATAACTGTTAATAATATTTTTAAGCTATAGTAGTATTCAGTGCAGGTAGAAAGAGTAATATAAAAGAATATAAGAAATGAATAGAGGAAGAAAGAAAGAATACTTTCTGTTTAGGGGGAGAGGTTAATAGGAAAGGAGAAACAATTGTCAATAAAAAATGGAAAATAAAACATTCAAAACAACATTTGCTTTATACAGTTTTGTTGAGTTGCTGTTCTCAGCATGATTTTGCCTTTTATTTGGTGCTCTAACTGTATGTGAAATGGTTAACAGAAGGGAAACAGAGCTATCTAGTTTTGGTCCATTGTAAGCAATCTAAAAATGTGTAGCAATGTAGCATAACACTGACTCAGAACTAGGGCGGCAGCCACAATCTACATGGTGTCCACTGAGCATAACGCTTCCATTTATTCAGACAAATAACTTAGGCCTGGAAAACAGATTGTCTTTCAAATGAATTTAGCAGAATGGAAGGTAATTGACAGTCCCAGAGATGAAATCCTTGTACTTGTTCACACCATGGGCATCTCATGTGTGATATTCTGTCTATAATACTATCTCAAGCAAAGGATGCAACAGCAATCTTACCAATTTACAGTAATGAATGGAAAATATTTGTCTTTTTCTGATGGTATATAATCCCGGGTGGTTTTAAAATTCACATGTGCTTATAGACACACACACATGCACACACATGCACGTGCACACACACACACAGAAGTACATAGCAACCTTACAATTGCCTTACCTACTCTGTCAAAGTAATTTATTAATGTATGTGTATGTAACATGAATTAATATTAATTTTATAATGACAGTTTTTGGTAATCTGAATCATTGTTTTAAGAATATGAAAGTTTTACTTGAAATTCCTGTTTCTGATGATACTTGAAAATATTGGAATAGCTTACTAACATGTACCAATAACTACATCTAAAAACTGACCTCTGCTTGTGTCCTTAAGTGATTTCATTTCTTTCCAATGGCAAATCACATTCTCTGAGCAAGAGCATTCACTGCCTTACAAGATTTGCTGCTTACATAGATAATTTGACCTAAAAGAAATACCACACACGCATAGCATGTGTATTACAGTTAACAACAGAAGAGTCTCTAGTGTAAACTAAACTCAATTCGAGCCAGGGCAAACATGATTGGGATTGTTTTCTTTCAACAGTAGTACTGAATAGTTGTTCAGTGAGATTCATCTTGACCTATCCAGATATGCATTCAATATACCTTGATCAGACTTACACTTTTTGTCACTTTCCATTTGTCTTCTTTCCCTCTTTCCAAACCTATCTCAATAGGAGTTCTTATTTCATTTTGACTGTAATCAACTTCATGATTGGGATCTTTTGAGAGAAGACAGCAAAAGATGAAATAAGAAGTTCCCAGCAAATGAAAATATTAGAAGAAAATAGGGCCAAACAAGTTATGGAGAAAAAAGTAAAGGAAATATTGGAAACAGAAAAGTCACTCAAAAATGACTGAGTAGAAAATTACTGAAAATGACTAGGCTTTGTGGATGAGCTCAAACATTTTGAGGTCTGGCAGGTTTGTAAATTGTTATGCAAAGCCTCTCTATGGAACTTTCCTTCTCTCTACTTGTGTGAATTAGGATAGGTAGAAGGCAAGTTGAACAAACTGAAGTTGTTTAGACTCCAGGCAAGATGTTTTTTCCTTCTGTGTTGTAGGTCACATTTCAAGTCTTCAATCCCTTTGTTAAAATTTAGACACAAGACCATTGATCAACATGGAGGCCAAGGAGAGTGAAGTGAAATGGGTATTTGGGATCCAGAACCCATGCTTGCAAAAGGATTGCTTGTATCCATTGGAGAGGGGGGAGAGAGAAAGAGAGAAAGAGAGAAAGGGAGAGAGAGAGAGAGAGAGAGAGAGAGAGAGAGAGGAGACAAGAAAAAGAGACATAAATGATAAGGGATTCTGAGGTTATAACAGTTCAAATGATTATAATTGCTCTCTCCATTTTTAGAGTTCTCTTTTTACTCAATCTCTGGGCTTATTTCTTTTCTTTTTTTAAGGAAAAGCATTTATGATCTAATTATAATGTAGAGAAATTCACTAATTAAAAAGAACATTACTGAATGTTGTTTCCACACAAAAGTCAAGGTGTCAAATAGTCATTTGAGAACATTTTGTTAAAAATTGGGTTCAATTAAAATCACTTTCTAAGATGTTTGCCTTGATAATATATTCAGACTTTTCTAGTCTCCCCAAATTTAGCTTGAAAATATGCCAAAGGGATATAAATTTCCCCTATAAATTTCTGTTCCCACTTGAAATACAAATTATTTCAGAGCTGCATCATGCCTGATATTTTAACTCTTTCACTTCTACCTGTTAAACTACACACAGGATAGAACTGTATCGATGCTTTTTTGGCTTTTCTAATACTTCATATAAAGTAGATGGATAGAAATTTGTTCAACAATGGAATGACTGAGTTGGCATTTCTGGAGTTTTTGTTGATCTTAGAATTATATGACTCATCTTTCATGTTAGTGGACAGATCTATATCAGGTGCGTGTCTGCAGACATGTAAACTCTCATGTCTTCTTTTTAAGCCACACTTTTAGCTAGAAATGGTTAAACAGCCATTTCTGAGAGTTTACTTATTTAATTCATTCTGGGGGAGTGAAGAGTTCTGATATCCTTTTGAAGAGTATGTTAATTTATTATTTTTGTTTTAAATATCTTTTTGTGTGATAAAGTATTTCTTCATTACAAACTATAAAAATAATTTTCTTCTTTGTTTGTTGAACTACTTGAAGGAAACTATGCCATTTTTTCAGCTTTCGTGACTAAGGTAAATATTTTACTCTTCCGTTATCTGGTACATAGAAAGCCTAAAAAATACATCTTGGTTTAGGAGTAGTATTTATTAGGTATTTTGTTCTTAGGAAGACAGATAAAATGATCATGAGTTTTTGAAAGAAGGCATTTTATTTTACTTTAGTTTTATACAAAAGGAAGTTATAGCAGATTGCTCTTTAGGAGAACTTACCACTGAGTACCAAACATGTCACTTTCAATGTGAATGTGTGAAGTTATGTAATTAGTAGATCTCATCTCTTACCCTCAAAGAAATCATATGTGGAAAGGGGAAGTAGGAGGGACACACATGCATTAACTCATTCCAAATATATTCATGCCAGATTGCATATAATTGCCAATAGTAATGCAGATATGAGTAGTCTAATTCTTTCTAAGGAAATTTGAGAACACAGTAGATATATGAGTTGAAATTGAAGAGTATGTAGGAATTCATAAGAATTACAAGGGAAAAAGAGGTTTATGGGAAAAGAGAAGTACATGATTTTACAAGTAATGCACCTGGTGGTCTTGGTTACATTACAACCTAAAGCCCTGGCATTGGCCAGGTCAGCAGAGCCTATCGGCATTGTGCAGAAGCCATCGGCTACCATTTGGATGAGTCAAGGACAATGGTGAGAAACACAACTAGAAAAGACACGTTGTCCAGGGTTTATGTGTGGAAGAACCAAAAGAAGTTAAAAAAAAAAAGCAGGGGAGGGGGCTTTCCTAATATATGAGAAAATGATATTTCTTGGGTAGAGTAAGTTCTAGCAGGAGACCTTTGAATATACTGCAACTTAGGATAGAAAGGAAACTTAAGAAACAAATCTTCATGCTGGATCAGTTGCTATGATTAAGGAGTGTGGGTGGAATCAAGCTGCTAAGGAGCCACTTGCAGGCACAAAGCAGAAGGAGGACAAAAGTCTTCCAGAAGAAGATTAAATTCCCAGAGGGTGATGGTTTGGAGGAATATGGCAGCAAGTACCAGGAGCTGTGAATGAGTATTTGCTCAAATCTAAAATTGGAAGTAATGGAAAGACTATGATATCAGGGAATTATCATCTACCTGTGCTTCTGTTTATCATCTACCTATCATCTACAACTATACCACCTACTATTCTATCTTTCTGCTATCTATATTTCCATCTACCTAATACCTAATTATTATATAGCTAACATTAACTATATCTATCTATCTCTAACCTATTATTTACTATCTATCTATCATCTAGTTGGCATCATCTGCATCTATAGTTACATCTATCTATATATCTATCTTAATCTAGTATCAATATATCTACCAATCAATCATCTCTTTTTTTCCTTACTCTTCTCCATGGAACTAAAGAAGTTCCCCTCCAGTTCAGTGAGGACCATACCAGAGTGTCTGGTAATTATTTTACACATGACTGCCAGTCTATTTGTAGTTAAAGTTTTCCATCACAGAAAGAAATCAATCTGTCGAGGAATTCCAGCTTTCCTAGGGCTATGATGATTGGGAAGGAGATAATGGGAAAGTGCATTCCATGCTTTCTTCCTGTGGTAGAGAGGATGGTACCGGAATAACCCTTTTGTGCTGGGGTCTTCCAGGAATGAACAGAAGAATGAGGGTATAAGGACTGTAGTTTGGGGAAAATGCAATAAAATGGAGTTCTCACTTTGTGACACACATCCACAGGAAAAAAAAAATTCTCATCTGCATGGGCTCAGCATTCTGCTTCACTGGGCTGGAGTACAAGGAGAGAAGGAAAAAAAACACATCAGAAGATGAAGGGAAAAAGCATGTCTCATATTCTGAACACCAGGCAAGGGAATCCTGCTGAATAATTCACTGATGATAATGCAAACAGGCTCCAATTGGCAAACCATTCCCTTTCATCCTAATGATTTATCTGAAAATTAGCATCTAACTCAAATCCAAATAGCAGTATTAATTTACAGAACTCAGAATGTGAATTGGCGGAGAGCATTTAAAATGTCTAACAAGAGAATAAAACTAAAATAGGGCGATTTAAACTTTTTAAAAAATCTATGAGTATCTGCCATTTATATTCAGTTCAACGTGGAAATTAGATTACCATGATAGATAGATGTTATTATGGTATAGATGGGAGGGCTACACTCTGTTCCCTGAGAGCCGCTAATTGTATTGTTTCTATAAAAAATGGATACGTGTTGAATAGCTCTGTGCAGAAAGAAGAAAAAATAAATAAATTTCCACGGATCCACTATAAGTTCAACCCATCAACAAAACCAACTAAAGACATTCAGTACTTATTCAATCTCCACAAGTCCCCAGTCTAAAGGTGAAATTTCAACCACTTTCCAAAAATGATGATAAATTCATGTATCTAAATGATGAAATTATTTTACCACACTTAGTTCCTCCATGGAATCTCCACCTAAGTATTTTCTGTCAAAAGTGAGTGGCCAAAGCAGACTTGAATTATGTTATCAGGAAAAAAGGGAAATGAGAGAGTAATGCATAAAAGATTTGATACTATCTCGAATAAGTTTTTATGTTCTGACATAGGAGACTGGTGTTTCTCCAAACCATACTGATGTGTGTGTGTGTGTGTTTCTGTGTGTGTGCATGTTAGAGACAAGGAAGAAGAGAGGACAATCACACACATATGTTGCATGCATAACATACTCAAAAATAATTTCAGATTCTATGATTTGGATAATTCTCTCCTGATTTACTATAAGGATGAAAAATAAGTAAATATGTACTATAAAAGGTAATAAACATTTCTAGGATATGTGTGTATCAATCAAATAAATTCACACAACTTCAAGATTTCACTTGAGCACACTTATGAAAATTCAATAGCTTTCCTGAAACCTCCCCATCCATTTCTGTATGCAAATTTGGCACAGTAATTTTCATGCAAAGCAGGCTCCCTAGTGATATTCTTGGCATCTAAAACTTTAATACCTAGTGGATTCCAAAATGGGACAGCATGTTAAAATAAAGAAAGTCTGGCAAAATAGGTTCAAATAATTGTAACATAAATTAACACAACAGACGTGGAGCATTACATGGAAATTAAAAATTGAAGCAGCCACTTCCCTATTTCATAGAAAAAATAAACTTATTATGTTCCACTTTTTTTCTTTTCTTTTTTCCCCATCTCATTCCCATCTCCTACTCCATGCTCCCTCCTTCTCCCCTTCTCCCCCCCCACCCCACCCCGCCAAAGTTGTAAAGTTCGTTTTTCGACATAAGGACTTATACATCTCATTGTTGCAATGGGTCCACCTGTATCCCTATTTAAACGATTTGTTTTTTCCCTTCCCCTCCATAAATTATACCAACATCAAATACAGTGAAAGCAGGGGTTATACCATGGGGGAGGGACATACAAAGCAACCAAGAAATCATCTTATAAATATGTTAGAAACAACCGCATGAAAGAAAAAACATTTGAATCCTTATCTTGGGGTTCATTTCACCTAATTATGTTCCTTAAGTAACTAAAATCATCCTCCTTTCCTCCTTCTTTGCAGTTTTTATCACCAACGTACACCAACTAATTCTTCCCACGTTGGAAGACTGTATAACCTGTATCGCTTATTTGTCTTTACAGTAAAATTTACTTTTGAAATCTTTACTGCTGCAAGCTTTATTTAAATATTGTCATTTGAATAGCCCCTAATCAAGCCATTCTAGATTACTTCATTTCCTCACTACAGTTATTTAGTAACATATTTTTAGGCGTAATCTAATTCTATGTTTCTTTTCACCTCAATTATAATCTGTAAAGGGAAGTGTATTTTTGATTTTTATTTTTCGTTGTTATGGTAGAGGTGATATTCAGAGGGGTTAAGTGACATAAGTGAGGTAATGAGTAAACTTCTGTTTGAACCATGTCTACCCTTACCTTGTTGGCTCCTAGGTTTTTCCCTTCTGTCACCATCCACAAGATGCACACTTCATTTTCCACTTAGTGTCTAGTAAATATCACTCTGGTATATGTCCAACCTTTGTTCCACTTTTCTGTGTCCCACTTACCCTTCCAAAGACACACAAACCAACAAATAAGACAAAAGGAAAAGAAAACAAAGACAGCAACAACAGCAACTACAAAATCTCTTGTTTCCTTTTCGTAGAAGTCATTCCATAAAGTATTATTTTATATGAACGTGTGCACATAGTTATTGAGCTTTTACCATCCACTCTTTGCACATTCTCTTTGGCCTCAATATGTGAATGCCTAGCAACCTCTATAATTTATCATGTCCCAGTATATGTACATACTCATACATACGTACATACATATGTGTGCTTACTTGTATACTTATAGGCACATTCTAACTACCTTAAATGAGGAAAACCATGTAGCCTATATTTCTTTGGCTATGGCTTACTTTGTTTAATACATTTTTTCCATTTCTTTATGAATGGTACAATATCATTCTTTCTGATGGATTAGAATTCCACTGTGCATCTATACCACATTTTCTTGATCCATTCACCATCCACTGAGGGGCAGCTGGGGTGATTTCATATCCTGGCTATGGTAAACAATACTGAAATGAACTTAGTTGTGCTTTAGTGTTGTGTCATTTGTGCTCCATTGGATAAATGCCCAGGAGTGGACTTGAGGGTTCATAGGGTGGCTTTATATTTTGTCTGTTGAGGAACCTCCTTACTGCTTTCCAGAGTGCTTGAAGAACTTTATATTCCTACCAACATGGCCAATAGACACGAAGAAATGTTCAACATTGAGGTTCCACCTCACTCCAGATAGTATGGCCATTATCAAGAAAATGAACAATAATGAATGCTGGGAGAGATGCAGCCAAATGGACCCTCTATTACACTGTTGGAAGAGATTATGTTTTAAATTGCCTCTTCCACAAAGAGAATACAGTTTGTACTTAATTTTATTTTATTTTGGGTCCGGTCGTGGGGCCTGAACTCTGGGCCTGGGCGCTGTCCCTCAGCTATTCAGCTCAAGGCTAGCACTCTACCACTTGAGCCACAGTGACACTTCTGGCTTTTTTCTTTTTGCTTATGTGGTGCTGGGGAATCGAACCCAGGGCCTCATGCATGCAAGGCAAGTGCTCTACCACTGAGCCACTTTCTCAGCCCACAGTTTGTACTTTAATATGAGATGTTTTCCTTAAAAAGATCAGAGAAAGGACTGTTACAGTTTCTCCTTGTTATTACCCCAGGTTTAACCCTAGTTCTTTCTGTTGGAGTGCAGCTCTGTTCTGTGCCACTGTATCTTGTGGATACATTAGATGATTTAAAAACATTACAGGGATTCATAGCTAAGAGGTTGTCTTGAAGATAAGATTGAAGCTGAAGTTTTGGATAATATTGGAATTATTCAAGTTACAAGAATTCGTGGACAAAAACAGAATTTGGCATGTGAGATGTACATGGATATTTTGAGTGGAAGGTTATGGTTTAAATATGAAATGTTCCCCAAGAATATTAATGTATACAAACAGCACTCTTTAGGGGAGTTCTTACTACTGTAGGAGAAGATGACTGGCTGAAAGAGGTAGCTCATTGGAGTACAACTTTGGGGGAATGTATCTTATTCCAATCTCTTCTCTCTAACTCTGTCTTACCCCCTCCCTACTTCTCTCCTGCCCCTGCAGGTCATCAGATGAATAGCCTCTTTCTTATGCTTTCATCACCACAGTGTTCTTCCTCACTTTGGCCTCAAAAACATATGACTCATTGAACATAAACAGAATCTTCTAAATCCCTCCTCCATTAAGTAGTATACCTTAAATATTTGGTCAGAGCAATATATGCTACCTAATATCTGTGTATCCATGGGGCAATTGGTTTCAGGGCCCCTGAAGAAACCAAAATATACAGGTGTTCAACTCCCTTGTAAAAAATAGCCTAGCATGTTCTTATTTTTTCTAAAGAATAAAATTATCCAAGTATATTATCAGATTGTAATAATCTTGTGACAATTATAAGCTCGAGTAATTTTAATTATATCACTTAGTCTTGATGTAGGTCCAAAAATATGGATTCATTTTAGAGACTGGAAATGGAAATGCATAGCAAAATTAATCCTCTACTC
Source organism: Dipodomys spectabilis (assembly GCF_019054845.1). Lineage (NCBI taxonomy): Eukaryota > Metazoa > Chordata > Mammalia > Rodentia > Heteromyidae > Dipodomys > Dipodomys spectabilis. The sequence goes on along the minus strand of NW_024870834.1, from coordinate 12,704,449 downwards.
AGGGTAATTATATAACTTGAAATATACACAAAGATTGATCTCAATCCAAAAACCCAACATAAAAGGCAGTGTGTTGTGCCAGAATGTAACATTTCATATCAATGACCACTCAAGGGCCATATAACCTGCCCGAATTCTCCTCAGACTATTTCCCTTCAGAAAAAAAAAAAAACAAGGTTTGCAATATGACGTGTTCTTGTTTATTTTCCTTCATTCTTCGTAGTTGACAATGTCATTTCCTGGCGTTTATTTGTAATTTTTCCTATTGACTTCTTTTACCTAATCACGTTCAGCATTATGCTTTCATAAAAATAGATGAGTTTTTTAAGCTCTATACAATTTTATTTGAAATATTGTACTATCTTTAATTTTGCACTGTATAAACATTTAAGAAACTAAAGTGACAAAACTAGAAGTGATCTGTGGTTATATCACTGAGGCAAGACAATTATTCTCTTTCAATACTAATGTAGAATATATTTTATAGAATACATTTAATGTTTGACAATTAAAACTTATGAACTCTTAAATATCTGAAAACAATTTTAGATAGAAGACAATGAGATGTACAAGACGGTATGTTGAAAAACTAACTTTACAATTTAGGCAGTGGAGGGAGAGGGCAGGTATAGCTGAGGAGGTGGGAGGGAAGGGATGGAAGAAGAAAAAGAAAGGAGGAGGCAACAATGCTGGATAAGAAATGTACTCATTATCTTACTCATGTAACTGTAATCACTTTATACAGTATTTTCACAATAAAAACCTTAATTAAATAAAGAATATTATTGGTATGAAAGTTGGAAGATACATGAAATTTACAATTCACTTTCTGATAGCTACCTAATGCACAAATGAAAAGGAAAATTGAGAATTTTTACAGTGATTAGGAAAAAAAGATTGCAAAGGTTAATGCCTTATTTATATTTTATGGAGGTCTGTTTCCATTAGATTATTCACGATAGGTATATTTGAGTAATAGTCATCAAGAATCTAGAAATCAATATATTGTCTTTAAAATCTTAGGTTGATTATGTGTTCTTTGACTACAAAAACTTTTATATAATGAGCTTTTAGTAGATGAACATTGTGGGTCTCCATTCAGTATTATTGTAGTGTTTACATGGAAGTCTTACAGAATTTAAACCTAGCAACCAAAGGGGGCATCACTGGAACTAAATTTTAAGAGGCTGGCAGAAAGAAAAAGTAAAGAAAATATCCCCCGGTGTACAAAATGTTCAGTGAGCTTCAAATCACTTTTCTGAGGAAAAAATGACCAAGCAGCATGACTCAGGAGATAGAATACACCACGCATCAAAATTGCTAATAGCTCTACAAAGACCTGTGTCAGCCACATATCACGGCAGCAGTGAAATTCCTTGGTTGTTCAGCTGTCCACTGCTTTCCTTAACATTGTCTGAATACACCTCCTCTCCTCTTCTCTTGGTAAATTCATTTATTGACCCATAACTCAGAAACCAATGACACATCCATTTTGAAAACAAAATCTGCAGTTGTTCAAGTGCTTGATATAGAATTCTGACATGCACATCTTCCTATATAAGTCATGTCTAGAAATCATTCATTATAGTAACATAGCAATTGCTATGCAAGTAGGTGTTATTTTGCATTGTTGAAAAACTGACAAGGAAATATCTATGCATGATTGATTCAGATACATTTTTTCTAATGTTTACAATCCCTGCCAGTGGAGAGGGAATCTGTAGATATGTAAGTTAAGCTGAACTAGGAGCCTATGGTCCTGACAAGCTAAATGTGATTTCCATTTGTTAGTTTTCAGTCACCAAAAAATGTTAGCACTGAATAGTAAGGCAAAAAGCAGCTTTCATACACGCAGTCACACACAAAGATACATGCACACTTGCATTCACACATGCATACCAGAAGTGACCTATGCATGTAGAAACTGGAAAAATAAAATATATAATAAAAATGGAACGGTGAGAGGTAAATTATAGGATGCATAAAGTTACTTGAAGATTTTTTTTTTATTTTGATCATGGGCCTGAACCCTGGGCTTGGGCGCTGACCCTCAGCTCTTCAACTCAAGGCTAGAGCTCTACCACTTGAGCCACAGCACCACTTCTAGCTTGTTTTTTCTGTTTATGTGGTGCTAAGGAATCAAACCAGGGACTCATGCATGTAAGGCAAGCACTCTACCATTGAGCCACATTCCCAGCTCCGTCTCTTGAATAATTTTTTTTTTTGGTCCGGTCGTGGGGCCTGAACTCTGGGCCTGGGCACTGTCTCTCAGCTCTTCAGCTCAAGGCTAGCGCTCTGCTCTACCACTTGAGCCACAACACCACTTCCGGCTTTTTTCTTTCTGCTTATGTGGTGCTGAGGAATTGAACCCAGGGCCTCATTCATGCCAGGCAAGTGCTCTACCACTGAGCCACCTTCCCAACCCTTGAAGAATTTTTATGAATAACAAGGTATGATTGGGAAGTTTAAGAACCTGAATCTAGGTTCAGCCCTCAGAACCAAAAAAATAAAAAAAAATGAATCAAAACAGGAAAAGAAGGTAAATTCTACTGTTTCACTCATCCATTTAACATAGGTGTTTATATCAATGCTCAATGTAGTCACAGTCACGGTCTAGCCCTCCTGACAACTCTATTGCTGTGGGAAGTAATAGTATGAGATGGACTGAATTAGGACCAGGGACCAAATCAGTGAAGAAGAAGGATATAAAGTGATGTAGAAATGGGACCTTCAGACATATGATGTGCTCCCTGGGAAGTATTAAAATCCTTATCACCAAATTATTTCCATAGAAGCTTATCAGTGACTTAAGGAGATTTTTCAAAAAAAAAAAAGTAGATTGACAATATATTAAGCCACAGCTCCTTAGGGTGCTGTCCAGATTCAATTTCCAAATGGTTTAATAGTCTCGATAAAGATAATTGACATACAACTACATTAAATAATCTGAGAAGAAATTTACAATTAAATTGTCTGCTGAGCCAGTTTACACTCTGGAGCCTAATGTCTCTCTGATTATTGAACAGAACCTATATGGTACAAGTTGCCAAGTTTTGTTTTGGAATGCCTTTACAACAGTCTTTGCCATCAATCTACATTTCTTCATCTCATGGTTAATGTTATAAATGTTCCACTTTTTGTGATTGCCAAAGAGGAGGAGGAGGATGTAGAAGGAAGAAGAGTAAGTCAAAGGAAGAATTGGAGGGGAGGAGGGGGAGGGGGAGGGGGAGGGGGAGGAGGGGGAGGGGGGAGGAGGGGGAGGGGGGAGGAGAAGGGGGAGGGGGGAGGGGGAGGAGGAGGAGGGAGAGGAGGAGGGGGAGGAGGAGGAGGGGGGGGAGGAGGAGGAGGAGGAGGAGGAAGCATGGTCATTTGTTACTGGTAAGCAGAATTTAGTGGTTTGTGGAAATCATCCATGGCTGTGGGTTTAGAGGATTTGTTTTTCTTAACTATGTTTCATTGTACAGCATTTTCTTTAAATCAGAGCTTTTGGAATTGATCTCCGGTGTACATTGTGCCATTATGTTTATGAATCTATTTAATTGAGGCCCCTGACAAATGACATCCAGCCTGACTTGTGACAATTACCAGAAAAACAGGCTGCAAGATATGTTTTGATAACTCTTCATAAGTGATAAATGTGGCCCAGAGTTGTGCTCGCATAGCACATCTGGTGCAGCAAACTGCACAGCTGTTAACAGGTGTGAACACTTGTTTACTAGCATTACTGACATTTTGCTCATTTTAGTCAGCTTCCCAGGTTTACCACTGCTGCTAAATGAGTCCAACTTATCTCAATCACAGCATCACTACTGTCTGTGCTTTTTAGCTTTGCTTAATTTAGAAGAAATCAGCATGATGGAGCAGTGACTTTCTTGCAGTTCATCTGGGTTTGACCTTCCCAGATTGGAAATTTGATTTCCTGGGCACGTATCTGTTTACTCTGGAGCTTCTGCAAAAGCAGAGAGCCTCCCATCCAGGAATTTATTTACTGTAATTAAACCTCGCTTGAGGGGAATATTCATGAACTGGAGAATTGCCTGGATGTATCCAGAAAGTTCAGAGGAGAGAAACAATGGAGACTCTTTCCCTTGGAACATATGAGACTATGTTGGATCCTAACAAGATCCCTAGCATTTGTCAAATTTCAAAAACTCTCCCCCTCCCTCTCTCTTTCCTTCTCCCTCTTCTTCCATCCCTCCCCCCATCTCTCTCTGGACTTACTTCCTTTCCAATAACTCCTGTAACTTGTAGAATTAGCATTTCATGTTCATTGCAAGAGTTAAACTTTACCTAAACTTTCTAGGGAAAATAATTATTCCCCAAGCATTTTGATGCTAGCTCCTGTAGCTGTGCTGTACATGTTGAAGGCACTGAAGTGACTTGACAGTGTTTGAGTTGTGTATGACAAATGAGACAACCACAAGATTTTCTTCTATTACTGAGAGGCATTTCCTAGACTTGAATGTGAATGCTAGTTGTGAGAATTTCCAGGACAAGATTTCCAAGAAAAACCCAGAAATACAGAAGCTCAGCCAATTTGTTCTCTACTAGGAAGGGTTCACAGAACAACTACTAGTAGAATTCGGGGGATACAAATGTGAGCGATACAGAGGTGAGGACAGAGAGCATCTTCCCTCTTCAGGTATGATTGACAAGAAAAGAGCAATGCCAAGTGAAGTATGACTATGTGTATGTACTTGGCAAGCCTTGTGTGTGTGTGTGTGTGTGTGTGTGTGTGTGTGTGTGAGAGAGAGAGAGAGAGAGAGAGAGAGAGAGAGGCTGAGATCTGAAGATGGAAATGCAAGGCCACACTGGGTAGAAAAGTACTCTAGACTCAAAGATTGGACTATGGATGTGGATTGGGTAGTAGAACTCCAACTCTAAGCAAAAAATTGAGCAAATGTGTAAAACATTGAGTTTGATTACCAATACTTATATACACAAGGAAAAAACGGAATATATACTAGGCATATCATGAATTCCTGTGCCACATATTTGACATACAAGTTTCAGTAAAAGCAGATAAACCCTGCCCCATCACGCAATGATAATATAAAACAATTACAACCATGTTTAGAGAGAACTGTTTTGAATACTTACATTAGACAAAGACTTGGCAAACCAATGGTAACATTTATTTCAGCAGTTACAGAAGGGTAAAATCCATGAGTAGGGATAAGGTTTCTTAACCAAAAGTGATCTTATTATCTTTAGGCCACTATCTTCTTGTCAGTGTTTACTAATCCCTTATGCACTATTATTTTCCAATATTATTTCATTCACTGTGGATGATTAAGAAGATCAAAGTGATGTTAAAGGAACAATCATTTGCTTTTGTTCTTAAGCCAAATTTGGCTTTTTTTTATGCTTTTATAATTAATAGCCTTGGCTCCGGTTGTGGCTTTGCCTCTCCAGAATGTGTCAAACGTTGCTGTTGCTGGGAAGGAGACAGGATGGCCTCAGTTTGAGCAAACCACAATTGAGGATGGTAAGATCCCCAGAGAGAGAAGCCATGCTAAGTAACCACTTAGAACTGCAGAATTCCTTATGTAAAGTTACTTCTCCTTTGTCTTATAGTTAATATTAGAGAGTGGTGTTGTCAGCAGATAACTCTTTTCCCTTCCTGAAAGAAACTTAGACATAGCAAATAGGTGAAAAATAGAAAGAAATCAGAAGAGCTTGTTCATATTCGAAATGAGCTTCAAATCAGAAGGTAATGGGACAAAGATTCCCAGGTTGTAGGTTGAGATTCTGTTAAACTGATTATTTGAAAATCAAATAGTTTTTCAGCAATGTAGAACAGTAAAAACAAATCATCCATCTCCCTTTCATTCTTTCACTCTCTCTCTTTCTCTACACACACACACACACACACACACACACACACACACACACACACACACACACATTTCCCATGTAAAATTTCCCAAATATCCCACTGAACTCTTTCCTCCTTCCAAGTTACTAAAAGAAGATTGTAAAAGTAAGGGCTGTTGCTCCAATTTAACCCATAATTTAAAGGCTAAAATTTCAGTGCCCACCTCAGAGAAAATGAGCAAATATTTTATGTTAAAGAAAATAAAATGTATGCATTTCCTCTGCTCAATTTTTTGCTTAAGGTTAGAGCCCTACCACCTGATCCACATCCCTAGTCCAACCTTTGCTTTCTTGATAACTGGAAATAGAGTCTGTTGTAGTTTTCTACCCAGAATGACTTTACATTTCCATCTTCAGATCTCAATCTACTGAATTACAGATGGGCACTGCACACACACACACACACACACACACACACACACACACACACACACACACACACACACACACACACATGGCTTGCTAAGTATTTTATATAAATAACAGTCAAGCAAGAAGTCAATATGATATTTTATCTGTCAAGATGGGTGTAGAATCATCTATGACCTTCATCTTTTCATAAAGATTTTCTTGTTTAGGTATCTATTAGATAACCTAATCTCATTACTAATTGAATGCCTGATAAATATCTCTGGAAATGAGACAACTGATCCCTTAGAAGCATATAAAATGGCTTCATTGAAGAAACTCTTCATTGGGCCATTTTTTTTCAAATACAAGATTACCATAAAGGAAAAGGCAAATATGTGGAAAATAGTATGGTATTGCTAATATTCAGGCAACTCAATTTTAAGGAAGCATGTAAACAAAATCAGTAGGGAGAAAGGCAAGGACAAAGGCATTTAATTAACATATGGCAATATCCAATAAATTGATTGATTACAGAGTTTATAACTACATTAAGTCAGCACAATCTTAACTTACTTTAAATTACATCATTCCTTCTTTTTTCTTTTCCTTTGTCAGTCGTGGGCTGAACTAAAAGCTTGGGTGCTGTTGGTGAGCTCTTTTGCTCAAGGCTAGTGCTCTACTGCTTCTAACAACACTATCACTTTTGGTTTTCTGGTGGCTAATTGTAGATAAGAATCTCATGTCTTTCCTGCCTGGGCTGGCTTTGAACTGCGATCCTCAGATCTCAGCCTCCTGAGTAATTAGGATTACAGGCGTGAGCCACCAGCACTCAGAGACAGATGACACCATTATTATGGGAGGATTTAGCTAGATTTTATGTAGAGGTCATGAACAATTTTAAAAATATAGGTAATCTATTTATAAAGCATTCTTATTTTTACAATAGTTACTTCATATCATTTAGAATTCCAATCATATATACATGTTATCTAATTTAATATGCTTTAAAAGTTCATGAGAGGAGATTGGTCATATTCCCATTTTATAAGTTCAGAAACTGAATTTGCACAAGTGTTCCACTGTTAAGAGGACATCCTTTTTCACTACTATACTATCTAGAAATATAAGAGATTTTTCAAAATAGTAGGGCTAGAATATGTTGGTTGTATTATTTCTCCAAATTACTCAAATGCCCACAATTTCTACAACATTGTGTCTGGTGTGTTAATAACTTGCCTAAGGCCATATTGAAAAGCTAAGCCTGCTGGGTGATGCCAAAAGTTATAAAGAACTTCAATAAACTGATTTCACTGAAGGGCTCAGGGCTGTGATGTTTCAGAGTTTTGCTTTTTGAGACACACACTTTTTCTCTACCTAAGAAATAATGTAGTATTTTACATGATGTTCTATCTAGAAAAATAGTCCAAACCATGCTCAACCATCTTTTCTTGCTTGAAACAAAGGAATCTTGAGGAACTCACATTTTGTACATTTAGAAGAAGATCTTGTGTGTCTTGAAATCTTTACTTACTCACATGACTGCAACACAGCAGACTGGCTCCTCTCCCCACTGAATTCTTACTAGACCCCTACTTTTTAACTCTATGACTGGCCCATCAGAGAAGTGAATGAAAATAAGAGTACATATTATTATTAACAAAAATCCTAAAAATGTCTTTTCCTTATGTCCCATGATATTTTTCCTCTTTGATTGAAAGAAAAATATACTTGATACCCTCAAAAGTTAATACTGAAAATATTGTAGTCCATTTTAAGTTTTTCTCTCCTATGTGGAAATCCTGTGATTTCCAACTCAAATAAATTTTTATCTTATAGGAAATTACTTAGTATTATAGGAAATTTATACTTTCAAAACATTAGACACTTTCTCAGAGCCAGTAAAATCAGTCACTTACTCATTTAGTAATATACATCCTTTGTGTTTGATTTCTTCAGTTTTACACAACACTATGCAGGTTGAGGAAGATTAGCTTTTGCTTAAGTCACAAGAGAACTGAAAATATTTATTATGTTCTAAACATCAAGCCAAAGCACTTAGTGAGAGAAAAAGATGTCTCTGTTCTACACAGACACTTAGAGGTTCAGAATGATATAGGACCTACCAACTTAGAAAATTGCCACCATATAGCCTCCATTGTTGCTAGAGCACAGGAAGAATGAGAAAAATGTATACTCATGCAAATTACCTGAAAATGAAGAAACCATTCTTCTTCTTCCTGCCACCTATTGACCAGAATAACTCACATGATCTTGAGCATTGCTATACATAGAAGAAAATGAATTTTAGACAAAAGCATATGACATGTTTGATATACTATGACATTATCTGGCAGTTGCATAATGTTTAAAATATGGGCTTTGAATCTGGCAGCTGTAGATAGATTTGCCAAGATGTTGCTATTTACTTGCATGTATAAATTAATTTTTATAACCCTTCTTTCTATCTTCTAAAAGTGAAGATAATTTTATGTTTTTTACAGGGTTCCATGGTCTGAGATGGAGTGATACCCATAAAAGTGTTTATCACAGAATCTGCCACATAGTAAGAGCTCCATTCCATTAACTAATTAAAACTTCATTTGGCAATATTTATGGCCAACCCCTAGAGATCTGAAGCCTGATGGATAAAGCCAGTGAGAAATTGTACCACAGTCATATAATTTTGGTGTATCAGAAAAGGAAGATATGTTTATCACCATAAAAATATTTGAGTATTCCTTTTGCGTTAAATGTATTCTCAAGACTTAGAACAATGAAAAACAGAGCCAACTTAACTTTAAAGACAGAATAAACAAAGCAACATGGAAAACTTATGTCTTCTTAGGAGAGCAACGTGCTATGAAGCAAAGATTCTTCTCAGAAATCCACTGTAAGTCACATTCATAATTTTGAAGGTACAAAATAGTCTTCCTTCTCTGATAGCAATAAGTTTATGTGGCATAAATGTGAGGATTAGGTTCATTTGTCTATATGCCTGAAAAAAATGTACTACCTTTGTAAAATTATATGATTTGTTGTCCTTATAGGTTAATAAATTGCATAGTTATTAACTACAAAATGTGCCAGTTGAGATCAACTATGGCACGGTCAGTTTGTGTTAAGTTCTTCATTACAATTCAAGTCAGAGCTATTAAGCTTGGCTAGATTCCTCTATTCTAAAATAAATCTAAACAATAGTAATGAGTGAAAATATAGTGAAAGAACCTGAGGTCTTAAATAGTGATGTTTTCTAAAGTTATAGATTGAGTTATACAAACTTTATAATTAGTCTTTTAGAAGAAAAGCCAGGTCAAATTTCAGTTCAATTAACCTCTTGACTGTCTCATTAATCAAAAGTTACCTTCAGTGATTTTTTTATTCTAGGCATCATGCGCTCTGAACTACACCACATTCACTAAGTTCCTTGAAGTTCACTAGAACAATATCATAGCAGTCAAGTTTTGCTGGGCTCTATTCCTTCCGTTGGTTTGCATTGTATTTCCTTGCATTTCAAGATGTTTATGAGGAAAGAATAGCCTACTATTTTCATGGTGTGCATCTTTCTGTTTTGTAGTTCATTGCCTTAAAAAATACTGCATACACACAAAAGAGAAGTTAGTTTAAATTTAAAATATGTAAGTCATGGTAGCTAAGCAGCTCAGAGATTGTATCAATGCTATTACATTCACTGACAGATTTGGAGGGGAGGGGAAGCATCAGATCAGCAAAGTGAAATCGCCTGCCTTTCACTCTCCCATAACATTTATATATTCAGTTAGATATGACTGCAACAGTAATTGCAGAACTTTCTCAATCTGTCCATCACTTTACTCACAAGTAGCTGCAAGCATAGAAATGACACATCTATAGAAGTCATGATAATTGAATAAAAAATGTGTTGTGGTATATTGCATTGTGGGTAAAACATGCAAATTTTCAAGAAATAAATAAATGATCTCAAATCAGAATAAATTAGCTAGTTTTTTTAAACTTTGTTTAAAGACACAACCTCACTGCCCTCACTGATATAAGAGCATGCTTTGTTTTAATAAAGACAAACTTGGTAGATCAGAGATTAATATTTAGAAAGGTTTAAAGCTGGGAAAATGACCATATAGGTTAAGGCATGATAGATGATAACGTTCATGATATATGCCATCTTTACCACTGTACTGTTGTAATTATTTTGATATAAAAGTGTAGCAGAGAATAGGACAGAGATAAACATCATGTCGCAAATAGTGACAAAGATGAACAAGTGTGATGGTGTTTGTGTCTACAATTAAAAGCCTTATACAAATCTATAGAGATTTCATTCACATAGAATTATGTCATAGTAAATTTATATATGCACATATAGCACAAATATTCTCCATTTATAATTTTGCTCTAATGACATCTGGTGTAATATTTGGTAGTTAGGGACTCAGTGACTATTTCAAATTAAAGACTAAATAAAATAATAAAATATTATAGTACTTAATTCTTTACATGTGTTAGGTTTTCCCAAGGCTTTTCATGATTTTTAGGCTTAAATGCTTGTTTTATCTGACTTCAACAACCAGCCCCTCCGCCTAGCATAAAACTGGAACTTTACAGTCTTCATTCTCCCAGGCTAAGTATTCCTTGCTAGAATGTACAGAAATTCTTAGAGCTGCTAGAATTTTCCACAGCTTTCTCAACACAGTGATCTACTTAACTCTTCATATATGTGCCATTCTCCGTATCTATGGCTAAATCTTTAAAGGACTGATCTTCTCTATTTTCTACTGGACATATCTTTCATACAAATTTTCTTTCCTGTGTCTATTACCAATCTGATCATGCAGATACTGTTAGTTGTCAAACTATGTTTCAATTCTATCTTATTCTGTTTTACTTATTTCATTACCCTCATCAAACCCATCCGCTTTATGATGTGTTCCTGCTCTGTGGTCTGTGGCCTGCATTCCCTCCCCCTGCAAAATGTCTTGCTTGAATTTACCTTAATTTAAGTCACTTCTACTCAATTTTATTTTAAATCTATTCTTTGTTGTTGTTGTTGTTGTTGTTTTTGGTTGGTTGCAGGGCTTGTACTGTGGGCTTTGGCGCTATCCCAGCGTTTTTCAGCTCAAGGTAAGCCCTCTACCACTTGAGCTACAGCGCCACTTCCGGTTTTCTGGTAGTTTATTGGAGATAAGAGTCGCACAGACGTTCCTGCCAGGGCTGACTTTGAACCGTGATCCTCAGATCTCAGCCTCCTGAGTAGCTAGGATTACAGGCATGAGCCATTGGCACCCGGCTTTAAGTATATTCTTACTCATAAAATTTATAGAAATTGCTGGGAAGGTGACTCAGTGGTAGAGCGCTCACCTTGCATGCATGAGGCTCTGGGTTCGATTCCTCAGCACCACATAAGCAGAAAAAGCCGGAAGTGGCACTGTGGCTCAAGTGGTAGAGCACTAGCCTTGAGTTGAAGAGCTGAGGGACAGCGCCCAGGCCCAGAGTTCAAGCCCCACCACCACCAACATCAAAAAAAAATTTATAGAAATTTTCTGTTTAGGATCAAGCACTACCTATTGTGCAGATTGATAAAAAGGAACTGAACTCATTTTTGAGCTACTACACCACTCATCTGGAGATGATTTTAATTAATATTTTTGATGAATGTAAATGACATACTAATTTAATTCTTTATATTGGTCAGTTAAATATACCATATATTAAAAATAAATACTATATATTTTATTTTTATAATTTCAAATTACAAAAGGAATCATTATATTCATGTATTTGTTTTATAAAACATCTGGCATAGCTGAGTTTGTCATTTGGGGGTTTATAGTAACTTGACAAGCTTAGTAGTTTTTGATAAAGTGAGTCCTAATCAATTTTTAAAATTTTACTTGTTTCTTTTTATCAGCGCATTTAGAGAACTGATTGGTGGTTCGTAATTTTCTTATTCACTCAGTTCTATATTTTCCAAGTAACTTGTCATGTTAACAAATTATAGTAAACAAATGACCAAGTGCCTTTAAAACTGTCCTGAAACAGAAAGTGGAATTTTCTATATACTCTTTCTCTCTCCCTTTTATTTCTAGTCATTTGAAGATCTGAATAATGGGAGAACCATTATAGGAAGGACACTGAATTCAGGAAAGACTACCTACAGCAGATCCATTCCATTCTCCAGTCTATATTGGGACATGAGATGGATGTGAAAAACTTGGGACACCTGAAATTTGAAAGAACACTTAGGAAAATCTAAACAAAGAATGTTAATATATTACATAATTTCTCTATTGGAACAAAACTATGAAGAGGACAGAGACATAGAGAAAGCTAGGTATTCTTGAAAGACCTTGCACGTGCTGCTGTTAAATAGTGGTACATGAAACATTCACCTTGTAGAAAGATTAGTATCTTCCCCTACACTTTTGGACAACACAATTGGTGGTAGACTTTTTGAAGGACAGGGCACCTGTTTAAAAAAAAATAAGATCTAGATGACAATTAAAATCATAGCTGCTCAGGAGGCTGAGATATGAAGACTGAAGTTCAAAGTCAGACTAATAAAGCCAGTAAAGTCCTTCCTACTTTTATCTCCAATTAACCATCCAAAAATTGGAAGTGGAGCTGTGGCTCAAGTGGTAGAGCATTGCAATCAAGCAAAAGCACGTGGATCCTGGACATGACACAAAAGAAAATTTAAAAAAAAGAAGCCGGACCCGCAAGAATGAGTGAATGGATGGATGAATAAATAAATAAATAAATATGAAATGTCCATATTGGGAGTAAGACATAGCTGGGTGAGTATCAGACAAGGAGGATTTTAAATCTGGACTTTTTTCTATCATATATAAACACTCAATAAATGATCCTAGACTAAAAATATACCTAACCAGCTAGTAGGCGATGAAATATTTTGCTGGACATGCTTGGTGAGATTTGACCATTGACTTAAATGCGCTTACCAAACCCCTAAAGATGAACTTCTAAGCTCTGGTGCTTCAGAATGTAATCTTATATTTATAAAAAAGTGAAAATGAGATGATCATAATAGTATTATTATTTGAAGGGTTTATTTGCTAATAGATACTCATATAAGAAAGACATCAAGTCAACATAGAGACAGCCCCACCCACTAATAAGAAAAGATTGGGAGAAGTCCTACCCTTATAACTCAAAAGCTGCTTGTTCTGCCAACAAACCTTGATTTCAAGCATCTAGAATTGTGAACTGGGAGACAACAGAGATCTGTTGCTCATGATGTTCATTCTGGGATATTTTGTTTCAGCAGCCCCATCAAACTGATGCCCATTTACTATTTCTAAAGCTTTCAGCAATGAATGTGGAATATAAAATGTAGCAAGGCAATTGGGAACCAATAATTTCTGACAAGATGATCTATCTTCAGCTCTTGGTATCTTCAGAGACTAGACTCTAGTTTAACTCAAACCTTTTGATATCCTGAGGGGGAAAGGCTACAAATGAAAGACTAGTCTTAATGACCCTCAGCGTTCTTATGAGAATAACAAGAAAGAACTTTGTCACCATGGTGAAGGTCCCTATTTCTGTGAGCATTTACAATGGGGGAGAAATTGATGCTCTGGTCAAGAGAGCAAGTCACAAATGTACTGTCAAAATCATATGTATATTTTACATGAAGAAACTAATACCTCCAGTAAGTGTTTTGCTTTTTGGAATTACAGAAAAAGATTTAAAGAGAGAACATATAAATATTTCAAAATTAAAATGTTTATACTAAGTGGAATGTTTTTTGCATTGCAATGCTTTAGTTATCACTTTCTAAAATTTCTATGCACTGTATTGACCATGGAAACCATATTGATAGACCACCATAGCAGTATTAGAGTTTTGGCTTTCTTGAAGGGGGAAGTTCATATCTTCAGGAGTCATGGGAAGAAATTCACAGGATATAAACCAGGTAGTAAAAGCTAGCACTGAGAAAGCCCCAGCCTAGAAATGATCAACTAAGATTTCTTTTACAGACTTATCATCTGTCACAGTAAACAACACTACTTCTTAGGTAGATTCATTTATGGTATTTTCATCCACATTATTCTGAAATATAGCTATTGGTGCTTATTTATTTATTTCAATGAATCAGACCAAGTTCTATATTCTATTTTAAGCATATGTGACTGAATAGATATAGATAGATAGATAGATAGATAGATAGATAGATAGATAGATAGATAGATAGATAGATATGAAGCCAAGAAGACTTTCATGTAGGAAATACTACTCCTTCTTTCTGCTGTAATTATTTGACTTTACCTCTGCCCTTTAACTTCCTCCTTATTTCCCAGAATCTGAGGCACGACAAAACTCTGCCACTGCACCTATGTCAGCCTGTGGCTTTGCACTCCATTTTTATTTCTGACTGTCCAACCCCTTTCCTCTAAATGGTAACGCCACTCCAACTTTCAACCCTGTTTTAAACCCCTTTGTTTGGAGATGTGCTAAATACTTGGCTCTTCATTAGGAGGAAAGTTGGACTAGTCGTTCTTCCTAAGAAACAGCTTCTACAGTGACCTACAAACCCACTGAAGGGAAATCTGTGATCACCTTCTAGGTCAGAATAGCATCCATGTTTTATTTCCCGTTTCCTGGGAGATACATTGGAAAACTCTACCCAAGTCATTCTGGAATGTTTACTTAAATTTCCTCAGTGAGCACCTGTAAGTCCACTAGAACAAGAATCATATGACATATTTACAGAGTCAATATGATCATCTACCCCAGAAAGTTCATCCTGACAAACAAAAAAAGTAAAAGGAAAAAAGGAAGAGGACAATTCACATACTTCAGGAGTGTTTTCATCAGTACTATTTTTCAATGTATCTCTCATTTTAACTTCCACTACTAATATATTCTACTCCCATTCCTATGTCACTTAAAATTCACATCCCCGTGTTTTACTTATTCTGACATGTCTCCCTCTTATAGTCACATAACTGTTTTCTGTGGTCAGTATTCTTACCATTACCCATTGAGATCCTTGCCTTCTTGGCAGATAAACTTAAGCCCACCATAATCTTTCTCAGAATTGAGTGTTGTTCATCTCACTGTTACAAATGACAATATGTCATAAAGTTGTCATGCTACTTTATTAAGAATGAATTCATTCTACACAATAACAACTAATACAATGTTCTTACATGAACTAGCTTTTGTGGTGTCACAAATTACTTTGAGTACTTCTTTAAGCAAGTTAAAACATGTATAGTCTTTTAATAAAAGCAATAACAAGACAGTCTGAGCATTCAGTGTTCAAAACAATAAGGTCAATGAGAATAACTCAGGTTCCACATAGATAATATTGATGAAAATAAAGGAAAAAGCAGATTCTCATTTAGGTTTTAATACAGATAAATATAAAAAGCCAAAAGAAATAGTTTCTAATTGAGATGTGTGTCATATCAAACAGTAAGGAAGATTTTAATATAGTGAAATACCTTCATTGTATAGTGCGTGTGTGTGTGTGTGTGTGTGTGTGTGTGTGTGTGTGTATGTGTGTGTGATATTTTTCATGAACGAAGCTTTACAAATCCATAGATTCTATCTTGGTTTACTATATATGACTAAAACCATAGTATCTTAATAAATTAATCAGGGGATAAAAACTTTTCTTCATGGTGACAGTAGAGGAAGTGTACGCCTAAAATCCCAGTGGTTTTCAGGCAGAGGCAATGGTTGGAAATTATAGGCTAGTATGATATACACAGTGGATTCCTGGCCAGCTTGGGCTATGAAAGATGAACCCTGTAATTAAAAAAAATGTTGAAAGGGATGGTATTTATCAAGGCACATTGTTATTTATAAGCTACTATTTTGAATGGCAACTCCTTCATGCAGCTATTTTAAATAATAGAAATATAACCAAACACAACACACACAAAAAAAGAGCAAACAAAACATAAAACAACAAAATAAAAAAAAAACAAGGTTTAGACTTGGCACAGCGACTCACACTTATAGTAACAGGTACAAACAAGGAATATGTACAATCATCATAGTTTATGGTCAGTTCTGTTCCCCCTCCCCTAATAAAAGTATTTAGTGCTGGGCACTGGTGACTCATGCCTGTAATCCTAGCTACTCAAGAGGCTGAGACCTGAGGATCACAGGTCAAAGCCAACCTGGGAAAGTTCATGAGACTCTAATCTCCAATAAACCCACCAGAAAACTGGATGTGACACTGTGGCTTAAGTGGTAGAGGGTAAGAGCTGAGGGACAGTGCCCAGGCCCAGATTTCAAGCCCCATGACTGACAAAAAAAGTATTTAGTGATCATCTCAAAAAAGAAAAAAAAAACACTGAAATATTATGGTTTGTGACTTTAAGCTCCGTTATGCAGAGGCAGAGAGAGGAGGTTCTGACCCAAAGATGGTCCAGGCTCAAGATTCTACCGGAACAAAACAAATCACAGCTAAAAATTCGAAGTATGGATCCGTTTGTAGAGTGCTTGTCTAACAAGTAAGGTTTAAACCTCTATAATAGTAATAAAAAACAATATAATTAAATTAAAACAAATGCATGCAAATATGGTGGCAAAATAGTTGCCCATGAAGCACCTCAGTTCAATCTCAGCCTGAAAATAAACAAATGAATAAAGAAGGAAAATAAAATATTTTCTCTAAAACCATAAGTTTATTTGCTAGAAAGTTTTATTATTGTGATTCTGGAGGGTAAAGTGAAGCTAGCTTATGTTCATTTATACATAAAAATATTCTGTATGTAAAGATAAATACATGAATCAAAGGCAAGTTGTTTATTGCCTCTCCCCCTATATGTCATAAATGAAATCTATGTACATTTTTAATTTCAATGAATAGGCACTCAATGTAAATGGTCAAGTATTCCTTTAGTATATTTTGCTTCCTTGGCTCCTTGGCCACTGTTTCTATTTTTCTTTCTTCTGTGGTTTTCTCTTCATTTGCTCACACCACTGGTGGCTATTTTGCTGCTTTCTCTAGAATTTATTCTCATCATTAATACTGCTTCACATGAGATGACATTTGAGGACATAATCCAGGACATTCTTCCTCCATTTCTGTTTTATTCTTCCTCAGTCACTTGACTTCAAAAGGCACTTATATGTGAAACCTGCAAACTTATATCTTCTCATCTTTTTCTCTTGATCTCTTGATTCTATCTCACTATCTACCGTGACATCTCTATCTGTATATGAATGCCTTCTAAAACTCAACACGTCCCAAATTGAATTTGTACAATTATCATCAAGCTTTCCCTTCTGATACACCATAAAGAAACAACCTGTGTAAAGAAACAACCACCACCACAAAAACACTGTTCTCGTCCTAACTCAGGCTCAAGCAACAGTGCTTTATTTGCTTTTGTTCTATCCATCAAACCATCACCATCCACCATCAAGTCTTGTGGCTCTATTATTAACTTACAAACAAGCAAGGATTGATTTTTTTCCTTTGCCTTTCGTGTTTCCAAAACTTTATTTAACTTGAAAATAATCTCTGAGCTTTGCAGCCTGTCTGGTAGCAGCCACTTTGATTCCCCCAGAACTTCAGGGGCACTTCAGCTTGCACATATTGATGCTGAACTTGGGGCAGGGACAAGGATGCAGCATGCTGGCAAGAATATTTCCACAAATGCCAAGTCCTGATTGATCTTGAGCAGAATCTGGGTCCTATAGTCATTCTAAGGAGAAGTCGCTGAAAAGAACATTTTTTCCTCTCATTCTCATTATTATCCACTAAGACTGTTTTATCTAGCTCCTGAGGATTATTCAGAGGTAGCAATGACAGGAGGAAGTGAAGATTAGGCCAAGCTGAGCATGCATTTTGTGCAGTAGTTTCCCCTGAGGTCAAGGGCGAGAAATTAGAGATCTGACACTCTCTCTGCAAGTACAGCCTGGCCAAAACCTGTAAAAGAGAGCACTTTTTCTCCTAAACTGTCAAAAGACAAATAAAAGGCAAATTTAGTTTAAGCAAGATTGAACACAAAACAAGGTGTGTGCAGGGAGTGTGTGTGTTAATGTGAGGGTTTTTCTTTCTCTTCTGTCTAATAAAAAATTGTTGTATGATGAGGTAACATCATCAATAACAATAACAGCCAAAACCTGCTCCAGAAGTGTAGGAAGAATGACACAATAGGCAATATTAACAATTTTCAGAGTTTTAAAAAATATTTCTCGTATCTAATTATTCCAAATAAATATTACTTCTTCATTGGACTTTGTAGACTTTGTAGCCACAATTCCTTCTTTTAAAGAAAAAAAAAACCTTTATCTTTAATTGTACAAAACATTTTAACAGCATTGGTGAGTTGAATGTCACCTCTTTCATTCTTCTCCCTCCTATCTTCAGACCCCATGGATCACCTCCACTTACCTGGCTCTATTTTCACATATGTAGATTGAACATTACAAGTGCTCTTGTGCTTACTTTCTTTCGACGTGTGGCCTGAACTCTGAGCCTGGGTGCTGCCCCTCAGTCCTTCAGCTCAAGGCTAGCGCTCTACCACTTGAGCCACAGCACCACTTGCTGCTTTTTTCTTTTTGCTTATGTGGTGCTGAGGAATCGAACCCAGGGCCTCATGCATGCAAGGCAAGTGCTCTACCACTAAGCCACCTTCATAGCCCCTCTTTCTTCATTAAAAAAGAAAAATTACCTCTGTCTATTGAACTCACACCTCCCAACATGGGTTCTGGCTTTCTGGTAATCATTTTATAAGACTTGTTTAATAACAGTTTATTTTTATTGCTAGCTCATGATACCCACCTCTCCTGCAATGCCTTGCTTTCTCCTTATACAATGTGCCCATTGGTCATTAACTATGAGCCTCCCAACTCTGCTGGCTTGCCCCTTTCTCCTTCCACCCAATATACCAAAGGCAAGCAACCATTTTCACCTGGATTCCAGGTCGTGCCCCTCTTCAACTCATACCTGCCAGTCACTTCCTGTCTTAGTCAGAGACTAGGCCAAAGCCCTTAACAGAGGCCCAAACAACTCTTGATCCACGTAGCATTCTGACTTACATCTGCTCTCCCGCTCCCTTTGCTGCCTCAACATCAGTTAGTCCCGTTGATGTGTCAGAGGATCTGGAAACATTACAGTCATGTACTTCTCTCTTCCTGGGTCCTTCTTCCTCTAAAATATTTCCTAAGATATCTCTAATCTCAACTTTTTTCCCTGACTTCCTTAGGCAAGATAACTATGTAAAATGCCATGTCCACAGCAACTTCCTGGTCTTCCTATCTAAAAAGAAATACTCACTTCCCATAAGGTATCTGTTCTTCACAGCTGTTTTGTTTATGGTGTATCATTGCCTTTATTCTAGTGACTACCAGCTTATTTCTTGCCTTTGTCCTCTCACTACCCATTAAAGCAAGACTGTCCACTTTCTTCACTTACAGTGGTCTGTTATTTATATTTAATTCATGACTGGTATATACTTGGCCTTTGATTAATATTTGATGCAATTATAATGAGTAAATGTCTGCATAATTTATGCTTCCTATAATCTTGCCGTTTAGAGTGTAGGAAGAGAAACCTCGAAGTCCTCAGGTATTGTTTTGGTTTTAAGCACCATAGACCGTGAAGAAACCGATGGAGTAACATCATGACGTCTTTCTTTATGTAAGGTAGTTTTGAAAACATTATCAAAGGGATCATTTGACGGTAAGATGAGGGGATATTTAAGTAGTAATATGATAAAAAATATGCACTATAGTAGTAGAAATACATGTTATGGATATTGACATATATATTTTGAAAAGTTTACTGAATGATTTTCTGGGGCTTGTTTCACTTTCAGATTTTATGTGAATGCTTAGCTGTGTGGAAGAAACCCCAAGATTGTTTAAAACAAGAACAACAACAAAAGTATATGCAATGACAGATCAGAACTCAATGTTTATGCGTGGTGGGAGTGGTAACATGCTTCCAGGAAGGAAAATTTTAACATAATAATACTATGAATCCATTTATTTTAAATACATTTAACTTTTTAGGAATGAAATCTGTGGGGACATACTACCCTAGTGTGAATTGTGTGTGTGTGTGTGTGTGTGTGTGTGTGTATCCTGTATATCCATAAAAAGGGAGTGATTATTTTATGAGACAATATGAGCAGGAATAGGAAGAGTATTGTTTTTTCATCCTTGCTTGCCAGAATTCCTTTTCCTGCCTCCTAGCAAACTGAATATAGCAAATTGCACTTCAGGGCCATAAGAATGTAAATATGAGAGACTGGAGAAGGAGAA
Source organism: Dipodomys spectabilis (assembly GCF_019054845.1). NCBI lineage: Eukaryota > Metazoa > Chordata > Mammalia > Rodentia > Heteromyidae > Dipodomys > Dipodomys spectabilis. The sequence goes on along the minus strand of NW_024870834.1, from coordinate 12,683,974 downwards.
AACAGATGGAAAGGAAAGGGGAGGGTGGAAGTAAATGGAAGGGTGCGGGATGACACCTGTTTTTCAGCATAATGATCATTATGTTATCACATGTTATGCCAGAAGCTTTATTTTAAATATCCCTGTCTGCTACCTTCTGGGTTCAATAAATAGTTTTGAATATACATGCCATTCAAATTACTTTCTATCAGTCAAAGACTGCAGTTAAATTTGCTGAACAGCTTTGGGCTCTTCCTGGAAAGCAGTGAAGGATAAGAACAGGAAAGGTAATACCATTCAGGAGCATTCATTGCTCCGCAAGGTAAAGTGTCCTGTTGTACCTTAGTCAATGCTCCGTGATGGGACAACCTACCAGTAGTGTTAAAAAAATTAGAAAGAAGTAAATTCTAGGAGAAGCATAACTTTGACTAATTTAAGAGGTAATGTCTTAAGAGATGTAGTGAGTTTCACTATGAGACCATGGATTAATCATTGTATTAAAATTTCTGAATAAAGGTAATTATTATGCTGGCTTAATTTCCTTGCAAATATAGGGGTAACTAAATTGTGCTGGTGCAGATAGTTATGGAGATATAAAACTTGCTTATAGTCATAAGGTCCATCAACTATCTAACAAACTTTTCTAACAAGCATTTAGTAATTAATAAATATTCATTCACTTCACTTCCTTAAATATTATGCAAATACAGTTTTGTTGCATATACCAGTTGGTTGCTACTTTCTCTCGATATATGTGTATTTTACAATGACCATATTAATGGTGGGAAGATGTTAATATCTGATTATATTAACATTTATGATTCTAAACTAAAACATGCCTTAATGTAACAGCTAGTTTGGAATATCAATAATATACATGGGATTTAAAATACAATTTTCAATGATTAATGCAATAAAAGCATTTTATCATGATATTTAGCTGGAATTAGCACTCCACTATAAGTGTAACTTATATACAAAATGGAAATCATGTTGCTAATTAAATGATTAAGTGCTTTTAAGACATTACTATTATTCTTTGCTTGAAGGAAATAAGTATAAAACGTAGCTAAAATATCAAAAGCTGATACCAAGGCAGTGATCAGAAGTCAAGCTGATAGGGGAATTATACAAGAAAAACTTGGTTGGTAACTATAATTGGAACCATTACATGGTAATGCAAAGTGTGGGCAACTGTTGGTAGAATATTTGCAGTGTTTTGAAGTAGTAAACTAGAAAATCAAAGCCAGGAAATCTGCAATGCAAGTAGATGAGAGAGTTAATGGGAAGAACTAGATAAATTGATCCCCTATTCTACCTTTAACCATTGAGCTATGCAGACACAAAGCTGGTATAAAACAAGGAACCTGAAGACAAAACACTGGGTCTTAGAACACTTTAAACATTCAGATATTAAGTAGGTTTAAAGTCAGTGAATAAACTTATAGGCAGTAAACAGGAATAGTATGAAGGTTGTAAGTATTAAATTCATATAAAGTTAACTTCAAGCAAAATGTGTCATTGAAGGATGATTGCATAAAAAAGAACAGATAAACTGACCAGAAAGACACATGAATTGCAAAGTTGTAAGTGCCAAATAATAAATATATTGGATATTGGATTTTGATGTCTATACTCCATGAATTAAATGACAATCACATCTAACTAAAACTGGCAACTGATAGGTTCCCCAACTATGTGTAATGCTTTTAAAGATTAATCATTTGGGCTGGGAAGGTGGCTCAGTGGTAGAGTGCTTGCCTTGCATGCATGAGGCCCTGGGTTCAATTCCTCAGCACCATCTAAGCAGAAAAAAGTGGAAATTGGGAAGGTGGCTCAGGGGTAGTGTGTTTGCCTTGCATGCTTGAGGCCCTGGGTTTGATTCCTCAGCACCACATAAGCAGAAAAAGCTGGAAATGGCACTGTGGCTCAACTGGTAGAGCACTAGCCTTGAGCTGAGCAGCTCAGAGACAGTGCCCAGGCCCAGAGTTCAGTCTCCATGACCCACAAAAAAAAAAAGATTAATCATTTATATCCTGTAATAAACTATTAGAAAAATCAAGTGGTAGAAACCATTGGGAAAATGTTTTCTTCTAAAATGAATCTAATTAGAAGCCAATAACAAAAGCATATTATGGAAGTCTTAAATATTTAGAAAATACTATACTTTTAAATATTTAATAGATCAAAAAGAAAATTTCTAAGTAACACTAAATTAGATTGCAAAATATTTAACAGATTAAAAAGTGCAAGGATTTAGCAAAGACCAGTTTTAAAAGTAAAAAAAAAGAAAAACTTTAAATTGCTTCGTTAAAATGGAAGATGTGAAGGGCTGGGAAGGTGGCTTAGCGGTAGAGCACTTGCCTTGCATGCATGAAGCCCTGGGTTTGATTCCTCAGCACCACAAAAGCAGAAAAAAAAGCTGAAGTGGTGCTGTGGCTCAAGTGGTAGAGCGCTAGCCTTGAGCTGAAGAGCTGAGGGCCAGCACCCAGGCCCAGAGTTCAGACCCACAACCGGACTCAAAAACAAAAAATGGAAGATGTGAAATCTGATTTCAGGTTGTATCTTGCACAGAAAATCCCAATTTAAGAGTGGTGATGACTTAGGGTATCTGGAAAAATAAGTTAAAATTTGGAATGGGATGTGTGTGTACTTTTAACCACTGGTCTTGAGATGAATAGATAATAGATTAAAGAGAGAATTTGTAATAAAGGGAGGCAGAATGGAGGAACCAAATAAGAGTAGGGAAACAACTTTTTGTTAATGATTCTACTATGAGTAAAAGAAATCCAGGGAGAAAATAATGGGAAGTAAGCCTTGAGAAAAATCTCATAAATCTTCCAGGAAGTTCTCTCCATTACAGACCCAACGAAGAGGTTTGGGAGGTCTTCCCGTCTGCAGTGTTTCCCTCTATAGAAATGCTGTAGGATTTTGTCTTCTGTTTCCAGTGAAGGACTCTACAGGCACCACAGAGTTCAAGTGGTTCAAATGAGCCAACAGATAGCTATTTATAAGCAGCAGACTTTGTAAGTCTCAGTGGTGCTGTTGCTAAATTTGCCAATAATTCCTGAAGACTACAAGAGCTATGTTGATACAAGCGCTATGTCACCAGGCCACTGTCAGGAGATAGTTTTCCAGCATATAAATCTTTTTGTCTAGAAAATTTTGCTCGATGTGGTGATTATGAAAGACTTTCTAGGTGATCATTTGGTTGGTAGCTTTCCAAATTCTGGATGTAACGTATTATTTTGCGAGTCTTTCCATTTCCTTACAAATGGGGCGATGTCATTCTTTCTGATGGCAGCATAAAATTCCATTGTGTATATATGCCACATTTTCTTGATCCATTCATTTACTGAGGGGCATCTGGGTTGGTTCCATATCTTAGCTATGATAAATAATGCTACAATAAATATGGTTGCGCTGGTTGCTTTAGTATGGCCTTGTTTATGATCATTTGGGTAAATGTCCAAAAGTGGGATTGCTGGGTTATAGGGGAGCTCTATGTGGAGTCTTTTGAGGAATCTCCATACTACTTTCCAAAGTGGTTGAACAAGTTTACACTCCTACCAACAATGCAGTAGGGTTCCCTTCTGGCCACATCCCCTCCAACATCTATTGTTATTAGAGTTCTTGATAATGGCCATTCTAACTGGGGTGTAAGCCAGACCCAAAGAAATATAGATCCATTGATTCCCTCATTTGTAATAATTAGTCTATGTCTAGGATAGTTCTAGCAGCTGAGCAGAATAGATCAATAGCTATGTACATATGACCATATAAAATGATGCTAAGCAAAATGAACTCCAAGACATGGAAACAAGAAGTTGCTCTTTGTTGTTGTTGCTTTTAATGTAGTATGTGCTTTCTTTTTTCTTTTGTGTTTTTTTCCCTCTATGGCTTCTCCCTTGTCACTGTATTTGATTTTGGTACCCTGGGTATTATATATATGCTTATCTGAATTAGGGAAGCGAAGGAGAACAACAAAATAATGAGACAAAGGACAAAGGGTGAGCCAATGCCACAGTGATACTCACAAGAGAACGTGCTGGAAATGAACTGTACAGCTTGGGGCAGGAAAGTGAGAGAGAAATGAGGGAGGGAGTAAGAAATTGACAAGAAGTGTATTCACTACCTTACACATGTAAATGTAACCCCTCTGCACATCACCCTAACAATAAAAATTAAATTTAAAAAATTAAAAAAAAATTAAAAAGTCTTATTTTGCCCAAGTACAATTGATAGGCTTGGGAAAGTGAACTTGGCTGTACATTGTATGGCTGTAGAGTTCAACATTTAAATTTTTTAAAATTTATCTAGCCACTTTCAGGGTCTGGACCCAAGTTCAATACCAGAATGAAAATGTTTCTAATCTTCATAAAAACTCCAGAGAAATTTGCTCCTTTTGGTTGCACATTCAGAAGGTGTGAGAGTGAGAAAATGCAGGTCTCTTGGACAAATACCTTAATCTTCCCCTTGAGCTGGCATCATTATAAAAGGCTTGCTGTTCGACTTCAAGTGAGACTGGGAAGGAGAGCTCATGCCAGCCATGGCTCTCCAGGAGGCACAAAGACAGCCATGAGAAAACAAAACCATTTCCAAAGATCACAGACTTTGAGTTAAGAGAACACAAAGAAAAACACCAAGATGTGTGAATGTGCTGAATTGAGATGGCTCTGCTGGCTTCATGTAGGGAGTGTGAGCCTTTCTGATGGCCACATTCCACTGCACAGACCAAACACCTCAGTACCCATTAACAACTACAGTCCTTTGGGTTTCTAACACAGTTGGTTTTTCAGTTATGTGTTAACCGTCATGTAATGAGTGAAGTAGAGGAAAAAAACAAAAACATTAAGGGTGAGAAAGTCTAAGAAGTCAACGTATAAAACACAATGACACTAATTTGAAGTTGAAGCTAATATATACATGCATTTATATGCAACTATACACATATACATTCATATGCACATACAAACATATAAATGCATATAAATGCATGCAAATGTGCATAAACATGGAAACAGGTATTCTTGTAATTATGGAGCTGACTACAGATTCGATTCATTGTGTGAAGACATTGCTCTATGTTTGCCCTCAGAATCCCTATGGACTAAAAACTGCTAGATGGAATGTCTTGTTTAAAAATATAGGGCTCCCAGCAAATGAACCCCGTGTTTCCTCATCATTCACCCTCATACTCCCTCTTCAATGTTGCCCCATAGACTCTTACTTCTATTGGCTATTTGTGCTTTACAACAACCTTAGAAGGACTAACAGCTTTGATCCAGTGCAATACTGTCCATACTGAAGGTCTTTCAACATCGTGAAATTTACCTTTCCCACTGAAAAATTTTCATACATGGTGAGCAATGCAATTCATAAAGGGCCTATTTATGAGAGGATTCCCGTATACTGATAGTTGCTAACATAATTTCTTTTGAGGAGAAATTTTGCTTTGCAGAACTCACATATTTACACAGATGTAGAGCTTTCTTATATTAGTGTTCATATTCTCTGCCTTTTCTATGATTTCTCTTTTCTCTTCCAGTCTTTCTGGTGGTAGATATTTCTCCTCTTCTACTTAAGCTCACTCTTTATTACAAAAATGTTATCCTCATGTTGACCAAAGCTCTACAAAACACACACTGAAAAGTATATTCCAATTGAAAGTAAAGCTTCTGAGTCTAAATTCCTATGCTAATGTGGCTAGCATTAAAATAAATCCATTGTATCTCTTGACAATTGGTTCACCATGATATATACTGATTTTTTGGAATTCCAAATCAGCAGCTAATAAATGAAAAGGGAAAATAGCATGTTACAATTTCACTTTTGCAATTTTTGTTCTTGAGCAGAGGCATTAAAGTTATGCTTCCTGATCACAATTCCTTATTACAAAAATATCCCCAATTTCTTTTCTTCTCTTCTCTCTGTCCCTGTCTCTTTTTCTTTATGCCTTTGCCTGTTTTTCTCTATATACATGTATTTTTTTATTCATTCTCTTTTCCTTTCTTCGATATTCAGTACTAAAAGTATTCCCGATATACTTAAAAAGAATTAGGGCAGGATGTTGGAAAACAGCCTAAGTAAAATATTACTATTTACATTTCTTTGAACTCACTTTAGAAAATTATGTCACTGGTCATTTCAACTTAGACAGTTTAATATGTTTTCATTTTCATTTTTATTAATGTATAAAAGAGAACTTACTTGAAGTAATCAAAAAAAAGTCAAAAAGTGGTTCCTTTTGGTCTTTACTGAGACATTTCTTCCAAATCCAAGGGCAAGGAAAGTACTCTTTCTTTAGTTTGCTCATTAAATGACCCAATACAGATAAGGAGTTAAGGAAGTATGTAATGCCAGAGTATACACAAGCTTTCAAGTAAGTTCAAAGAACCTTAATCAATGCTAAGGAATAGTGAAATACTTAAAAAAGGTATAGTCATAAATGTTAGAACGACACAATTTTATACAGATGGAATTATTTTGGTTCTTTACTTTTTTTTCTACTGCTTTTGAAATATCTTTTACCACCAGTTCTTTCTGCTACAGGTCATCTAGTCATGGTCATTAAACACACAAAGAAAAATGTGTCAATTAGGAGCTGTGGTACACAAAGTATTTTATTAATAGAGAATCTAAATTATAATGTTTCTATTCTGTTTTAGCTATTATTAAATTACATTAAGGAGAACTGACCCTTTGTAATTTTTGACTATGTAGTAAGTAAAGATTTTCTCTCTCAGAAATGAAGAAATTATTTCTTTTTACTTCGACAAGGAAAGATTCTAAAGCTTATTCACAATTTAAGCATTTCAAATGTCAGTGGAAAGGAAATAGGAAGTCATAATACTTTTAAATTAGAGTTGACTATATAGGTAAATATTTGAGGGTTTCAATTTTGATTACCAGTATCAAAAATAACCTTGAATTTTGGAAGTTCAACTGGTTGGACTATGGACATGGAACTTGAGAAAAAATTTTAGAGAATACGTAGGAAGAGGAAGTAATAAATAAAAAAAGGCCATCAGATTAGGGAAGGGTTTGTGAGTATACATAGTCATTCTGCAGAATTAAATATTGTTAAGAAATAAAGTATCCTCAGACCTTATAATTGAAACATTTATGAAATGCTATCCAAGCATTGTCTAGTCCTGCACCTCTTCTGAAATTACCATCAGTGTTACTATATCTCTCGCTTAGTACACACACCCCCACACACAACCCATTAAATAGTATTTAAACTTGCCAAAGATTCACAGAAATGAAAAAAAATCTAATAATATTGATGTATGAATTAACTGTGCCTCATTATATTTTATCCTATTGTCTGAACATTTTACCATGAAAGTCTAACTTCGGACCTCATCAATTATCTGTTATGGTCACTATCGTCAATAGTTTATTTAGTTTTATAAAATCAGATATATAAAATGTATTTCTCTATTTTCCACAAAATTAAACCTCCTGGTGTTTTTTGTCTACCTGTGTAAATATTGTTATATATGTATACATATATATATATATGTACACATAATCTTGAATGAAGAAGACATACATTTCTAGACTTTGACTAAAACAAGTTAGATCAATTGGGATGACTCTGACAGTGTTCACAGAAATTAGAGAAATATGAGAAGTAAACTAAATTCCATCCCATAAAATATTTCAGGAGTGAAACACAGACTCACTTGAGAAAGGTAAGATTAAAAAAAACTTTAATGTTATCTTACTTGAAGTATCTTAATTAAGCATGATTTACAGTTTTGCATAACTTCTATAAACTGTCAGAGAATGGAATGTCAGAGAACATGGACTCTCAACAATGGCTCTGCCAGTGCTAGGAAGTTGGCTCAGTGGTAGAGTGCTTGCCTCACATACATGAGGCCCTGGGTTCAATTCCTTAGAACAATATAAGCAGAAAAAAACTGGCGGCACTGTAGCTCAAGTGGTAGGGCACTAGTCTTGAGCTGAAGAGCTGAGGGACAGCGCCCAGGCCCATGGTTCACCCCCCATGACCTACAAAATAAAAATAATGTCTCTGCCAATCTATGTCTTGGGTAACCCCAGTCATACCTATCTATGTGAGTTCAAGAGCCAACTTCTTAGCTAAGTTGACTTAATCAAGGTAATGGTGATCCATGCTCATTATTCACTTGGAAAGCCACCCTGGGAACAGGGTGTTAGCATTGTTAGCATTTCCTTCATTGCTTTGTTGCAGGGTATATATGTTACCTTTCACATGTGTAAATTAATTATTTCATGTAAAGTAGAAGTATCAAGCATCTACTTAATGACATTGCAATAATGGAATTTTTTATTCTGATGATTGATAATGCATGAAGAATTTCAACAGTTACCAAATCTGTGGTTTTCCCCTCCTGTGTTTCCTCCTGTCTTCTGCACTTGACCATGATAAATTATTTCTAAAACTCAAAGAGGACCATGTTGATTGCTCCCTGTGTTTTATCTATGATGTGATTTAGATCTACAGTATGCTGCAAAGGTGTATGTATTAAAGGGTTGATCCCTGCCCTATTGCACAATCGAAGACACATTCTGTAAGACAGGGGCCTTAGTGATATTAGGTCTGTCCCCTCAGATTGGATGCTGGGAATCTGATGTCTTAGTCTCTCCTCTTTTGCTTCCCATGTGCTGTGAATTTAGCCACTTTGATCTAACCTCATCCTCTCCATCCTGATGCAATGCTTCTCCATATGTACAACAGTCAATGGAGTCAAACAGCTACCAACTGAGGCCTCTGAAATCGAAGGGCAAAATCAGTCCTTCCTCTTGTTAAGTTGGATAAGCTTATGTATTTTACTGCAATGACAGAAGTACTATTAACATAATCTACGAGTTAAACTCCAACATGCCTTCTCAAAATCATAAAACCTTTATTTCCAAGTAAATGACTGACCCTGTAACCTCCCTTTGTGTCATTTGCCCTTCTACTCTTAACATGGGTTCCTGTGTCTGCATTTACCCAGTGAAGTCATTTCCTTTGACATTTCCTGTTCCTCCCATTTGCAATGCTCATCTCAATATGTAGATTCGGTACATCTTCCCAATTCACAAAAGAGTATCTTTACCGCCACATTTATTAGGAATAGTACAACAATGTAAAATGCATTCTGGAATGACGTGAATCAGTGCATTAATTGCCTTGTATGCTTATTATATTTTGCCTATGAGACACCTAAGATTATTCTTTCACCGATTATGAAAAGAAAAAAAATATTATTGACCATAGACAGCATGTGTTGTTATAAATCTCTTGAGTTCTGTCTCCTAACTGAAACATTGTGTCCTTTTACATTAAAAACTGACTACAGAATCTTAGCATCATCTGAAATGTTAGAGACAAACTGATATAACCTTCTTGATCAATAGATGCTGAAATTAAGAAACAGGAATTAAGTGACTTGTCAGAGAAAATATTGGTGAGGATGCCAGAAGATTCTCTAAAAACTATAATATCTCAGGAACATGTTAAGGATATTTCAATTAAAGTGTACTCATCTGTCCAATATATTGTCAGCAATGTTGGCAAGTTACAGAAAAATCCATAGCAATGGTTCAATAAGAGACAGAGCTATCACTTTTATGACAAAATTATTTTCAACTAATATTCATTGGCCACCTCTGTTGTGCCAAGTGATTCACATACATTACTTCTGTTAAGTTATTTGAACCATGTGAGCTAATTCTGATACTGTATTTTGTGCCTAAGAAACTTGAGGCAGAGAAATCAAGTAGAATTCCTGTCAAAAGAAAAATAAGCCTGGATGATCTGTTTCCAGATACAGACTGCCTTAAACTTCAACTAAAACAGACACAAAAGACACAAAAGCAAACAGAAGCTAATCCTATTTCCTATCCATAAAACATTCTATCTTGAGAAATAAGATATCATTTGATTGATAAAGGAGGATAATATTTTACAATGAAAACTATAAATATCAAGACAGAATTCATCATGTAGTGATTATTGATTTGTACATAATTAAGAGTTGATTCCCAACTTCAAAAGGCAAATGGAAGGGGATGTGGAAATCAAACAATCTGTATTTCAGTGGAAGATAAAAATCAAACTAATAAGGAAAAAAATTGGGTATGTTTGGAAATAAATTCAGAATAGATCCTTGAAAAAGGGAGTTTAGAAAAATTGGTGCTTGTGGCAAAAACTTACAAATGGAATTCTGTAGAGTTTATCCCAATTTCAGTAGACAAGAGGGTGTTGTGAATACTTTAGAAGTCTCTCAAAACTGGGCAAACGTAGGACTAATGTGGCAAAATGTATTAATTCTAGGAGTGATTAGAACTAGGGAGATGATTAATCCAACATTTTATTGATGATAAAGAAAAAATGAAGTATTAGTAGTTAAAAGAGAAAGCCCTAAGCTTGCTATAGGAATATTAACATAGCTGAAATATGATGCAAATCTCAGTGCAGATAATTTGATGCTGTCACTATCTGTATTTTGAAGCTTATCTGGATCCAAGGGTTGAAAATAAGTGCTCAGAAAATAGCACAGGAAACACTCATTTGTTTCCTGTAATCACAAAACTATGATATGCAGTGGTGTGCCAAACACATGGGTAGTTGGTGCTACTGCCCAGAACCTGCCACCCACATGGAAAAAGTTGCAAAACACAGTTAAATGTGCCATGTGGATCTTCTGGGAGATTTCCATATGTATTTGTTATAAAGGAGCTGCCATGATATGTCATCAAACCAGTGCTGGATAACCCTGTGTCAGGTAGCTTTTTGCATACAGTACTTTTTGTAAAGACATGCTTGTTCTAAACAGTTTTCTTCCACATGGCAAATGATATTCTCTAGTGTCCTTTATGCGAGTGATGACTAAACTTTTATTAACAATTTAGAACATTTGGAAGAAAAATATCAAATATATAGAGATCTATATCATCTATCTGTCTATCTATCTGTCTACCTACCTATCTATCTATCTATCTATCTATCTATCTGTCTATCTATCTATCTATCTATCTGTCTGTCTGTCTGTCTGTCTATCTATCTATCTATCTATCTATCTCTATAGAGAGAGATTATCGAGAGAGAGTGTGAACGTATCCTGAGTGTTGCAGTTATACTCTATACAGTTCTCCACAGGGTCCCTCCCTTACCTCAACGTGTTACTGTATTGTTTCTCCAGTGTAGATTAAATGATTGCATTTCTCTTACCTCCTTGGATCAAACTTAATTCACTTAATATTGGCTTATTGTGACTATCTTGCAGCCATAGTAGCTGTGAGTCTCAACACCACAGCTGAAGGAACAGGCACACACCTTGGAAACTCCTCTCCCTACTGTAATTTCTTCCCATTTTAATGATGGCATTGAAAGTCAGGATACAACTCTGGGAATTTTACTACGTGATTCCAAAATGTTTTAATGACAGACCACATGGAAAACAGAGAGGAGGTGGGCATGTGGAGAAAGGAAGACAAATATTTCTTGACTTCAAAGCAAATGGTAAAGAATAAATAGGTTGCTTTGTAGCTATCACATACATATATTTATTACCTTTTTAAAAATGTCCAGAGGTAGTAAAATATAAGTGGAAGGGGCTGTTTGGGAGTCTAAGATGTATTGTGCTTATTCTCACAACTATTCAAAAATGCTTTTATGCTGAGAACACTGAGTATACATTCATTGAGTCTTTCTCTTGGTTAAACCAGAAAAACAGTCATTTAACAAATTCAAACACTTATGTGTTTGTGTATTTGTGTGTGTGTATGTTAAAAATGTAGCTTTTTGCCTTCTTACTGCTAGTGGAACTACTTTTTATTAATGTTTAAGCATTTTGTGCACATAAATATGGATATGTTAAATTATAATTTTGTTTTGGTCTTTTAAACAAATTACCATCAGCTTCATACTGGTCTATAACTTGTTATTTTATGTAACATTATTGCTCTTGATGTTCTTCTCAATCAGAATCAAATTCAATTTTTATGATGGCTGATCATCTTTTCATGATGAATAGATCTCTCTCTTCCTCTCTCTCTCTCTTTTGATTTCTCTTACACACACTTTTCTATTTTGTTCATCTCACTGGCAATATTTCCCAGAGTTTCCTGTACTTACATATACATGTATGTGCGTTGTGTAAAAAACAGAACTCTATACATGATTTCAAATTTTGAATCCTTTTCCTCTATTCATATAATGAAGGAGACAAGCACACACATACTTTGTCTGAATCCCCTTTTTAGACAAATATTTAGAAATTTTATAGCTAGAGCACCAAATATGGTAAAGGAATATTTCTTACTCATGAATCAACTCTGTACATTTTCCTATACATACCTTTATCTACTTAGCTCTGAAAATTCACTGAAATATTTAAATATTCTCTTCCCATTCTATATCAGCATTCGTGATTAGATTTTTTCTGTGGTCTGGTATCTTTCACATCTAGACATTCATCAACATGCCGTAGATGTTATTTTATATTTCTCTTTTCTTGAAACAATTTTTAGCAGCATCCTCTCTCCCTAGTAAAGAACAAAGCCACAGTGGAAATGACAGCTTCTCCAGCAGCCTTCTAAGTACCTTCCTACGCACTTGGTTTGTTTGTTCTCTTTAGAAAATCAGAGAGCACAAAACATGGGCTATGCCTGACAAGATGCTGAGTTAAACTCATTTTTAGTAGGCATCATGCTGTGGATGGCAGTTTTGTAGTCAGAAGAGTGAGTTGAAACAAAGGGGAGAAGGGGAATAGTGCTGCTAAAGTTTAATATTGTCTTTGCAAACTCATTTGAGTCTTAAAAGAAGTAACTCCTATGAATGACATCATTGTCTCTTTGCAGAATGGGTGGATAAAATGCCACAGGGTTGAAATGACATAGTTTCATGAAAAGAAAATGACCCATTTGGTAGTAAATATTAAAGAGTTTACTTTTGCTTATCATTATGGGAACTCTCAGAGCTTAATATACTCAATTAAAAAAAAATAAGGTGCAAGGTGCTGGTGGCTCATGCCTGTAATTCTAGCTATTCAGGAGGTTGATACTTGAGTATTATGGTTCAAAACCAGCCCAGGCAGGAAAGTCCATGAAACTCTTATCTCCAATAAAGCACCAAAAACAAAACAAAAAACCTGGAAGTGGCACTGTGGCTCAAGTTGTAGAGCACTAGACTTGAGTTGAAGAGCTGAGGTAAAGCTCCCAGTCCCAGAGTTCAAGCCCCACAACCAACCAATAATAATAATAATAATGATGATGATGATGATGATGATGTAACTGTAATTTGTGCAGGGGTGTGTAAGTGTGTGTGTGTGTGTGTGTGTGTGTGTGTGTGTGTGTGTGTGTGTGTGTGCCAATACTAGGATTTGAACTCAGGGTCTGCACACTGTCCCTTAGCTCTTCCTTTCAAGGCTAAGACTCTCTCTACCACATAAGCCATAGTTCTATTTCTAACTTTTTGGTGGTTAATTGGACATAAAATTCTCACAAATTTTCATGGCTAGAGTGGCTTTGAACAGCTTTCTCAGATCTTAGCTTCCTGGATCCAGGCTACTTTATTTTTATTAAAATAACTTTTTAGAGTAAATTAGCTTAAGAGAAATGAACTTTTTTTTTAGAGTTATTTTGAGAGTTCAGGTAGCCAAAGTGTATATAACAACACTTTAAGACATCAATTTCTAAAGATAAGAATACCTGATGTCTATATTTTTCATTACATGAAAACTTATTTTAAAAGTCCAAATCATCTGTTTTTGTACATATAAACCCTCAACTATTATTGCTTTTTTAGATGTAGTTTTATGGCCACATAATGCTATGTCAATAAATTGCAATGGTTATTTATACTGTGAAGCTATCAAAAAGGAGAAAAACAATCGAATCAAATCAATTATTCTAATGGGCAAAAATAAACTATTTCAAGCTAAAACTGCATTTATTTCTGATGATGGATAATCATAAAAATCAGTTTGCTAGTGCTTTGTGATGTCCAACATTATCTATCTTATTTGATGTCTTGTTTATTTTGCGATTATTATGTAGCCTCTGCCAAGTCTGGCCAGGCAGGGGAGACATTATTTATGCAGCCTACCTAAATATCTTTGAGGCTAGAGTCATTTAAATGTACTTAAGCTTTACTAGTTCTTGAATCACAAAATTTAGTGCAAAGGTACAATTGTATATAGGCTGATATTTCCAGTAACAGTGAGGAAAGTACACAAACAATACATTATTTTCTCCCTTTCATATTTGCATATTCTGTCTATGTCCCAATACACTGGGAGAAGATCAATTATGATCTTCTATACATCATAAATATTATATACTAGAGGGCTCAGAGACTTGTCTTCAATACTGAAATGATGCCAAACTAGATACATACAATTTTGCCTTTTACATTCCAACAACTTGAATAGCTCCATAAAAGGAGCAGTTTACCTAAATACTTGAGTATCTGGAGGCATGTCTATTATTTACAATTCACCTACCCGACAAGTCATTAATAATTTCCAGAAAATACTTGTAGTTTTTTTTAACGTAGGAAGTCCAAAGTAAATTATGATTCAGAAAAGCCATTTGGCTTAAGTGAAATTTTATGCAATTAAACCCCTGCAGTAAATATGTTGGCAAATTATCTAAACTGTTCCATTGCTTTGGGACCATTGCCAAACCAAAGTAAGATGGAAAGAAATTCAGCTTTCTAAAGTGACTGCTTCTTCTACTGTTGAATTTAGCCAATATGACTGTGGGCTGCTTGATTGAGCTATAAATCTAGAGCATACAGAATGGTAGTTTGTTTTTTTAAGTATTGTGAAGCACCCAGGTTTTGAGTTCAAGCACTATGACTGACAAAAAAAGGTATTAAAATTAACACAAAGGCACCGTTTTTCTCAGTGTAATTGCTCTATGATATGGCTGTTTACTAAGATTCAGTGAGAAATTTCACTTTGGATGCTCTAGGACCAATTAGAGAAAAGAGTCCTTTAGTGTGGATGAAATGTGTACCAGAATAGGCCGTGCTGACTGCATTATTTCCTCTTTGAGGGAAGTTATTTTTGTCATCACAACCTGCTTCCCTGTCCATGTTAGACCTGTATCTTAAGTTAGGCTCTACTTAGGTGTCTGTCACATTGTCTGTTGTGCATCTTTCTGGTGCTGAGCTTTAAATTACTACACCCACAACACTGATCCTTTGCCAAGTATTTGGTTATTATTTTCATGCAATAAATTATTTAGTAGTGTCTGATTCATATATCTTCAAACTCAATTTTTTTTAACTAATACTTGAAATCTCTTTTATTTTCAGTAAAGAAGCTCCTCACCTTCTTCTTCCAGAAGACACCCTCCCTTTCCCACATGCTTGAGGTGTCACAGACTTCTGTCTTTCCTTGGTTTATCATGTTTGAGCTTTCTCCTATATTGAGTCCTTAATTCTTGTTTGCTTATGTCTTAAAATCTCCATTCTGAATCTCATGGCCTCTCTCTCTCTCTCTTTTTCTTTCTCTCTCCCTCCCACACACTCTCTCTCTCTCTGTTTACATTTATGTCTACTTGTAACCATGTTCATGCCCTGGATATACCTGAATCATTTTTCTTTCAAAGAGCAATACTGGTGAGGATTCCTCCAAAATAATTTCCTTTCTATTTCCTCTGATGCACATCTTCTCTGTCAACATCCTAAGCTACAGTAGTGCATTGATTGACTGGTAAACTTCATTTGACGCATCACTGTCATGTGGAGTCTGTAGATTTCATTAGTTCATGTATTCTAAGGATTATTCCCTGAATTTTGACCTCTGAAGATGTTTTATACCCATCATTATGAAATCATAGATTAGTTTCATTATCCATACCAATTTATCTCTCCATATCACATAGTTTCTAGCAATCACTGATCACTTTATGGTATACACAATTTTGTGGGTTTTTTTCAAGCTAGTGTGTTTGGAATTATACACTACAATTTCTTCAACTTAGCCGTACTCACTAAACTCTTCTCAATGTCTTTCATCACTTGGTTGCTCGTTTCTTTTTTAGCACTGAATAATATTCCATTTCTTTTGAACATCAGGTAAGATTTAACATGTCAGAGCTTAATTTTTCATTGATTTACTGGGTGATGGATTTAAAATTGCTTTCACATTTTGACAACTTTAAAATTATAATAAGTATCTGTATACACATTTATATTTCATCTGTATACATGTCATTGAGTACAATGGCTCCATTGTATATGTTTGATTTTGTAGGAAATTAACAAAGTATCTCCAAATTTAGTGTACTCAATTAATTCCTACACACAGCTAATAAAAGCCCCTATTGTTATGTATATTCTCCTACATCTGGGGTTATCAATACTCCGAGTTTTTATTATTATAATAGGTGTAAAGTAGTAAAGTTTTTAAAAATTTGCATTTCCTTGCTGATCAGAATATGTATTCAAATGCTAATATGACATGTGCATATTTTCTGGTTAAATTGTCTGAGTTTGACTTCCTAAATTGAAATCCTGGATTTTGAGTTTGGTTTCTGTAAGAGTTTCTTGTATATTTTTGGTAACAGTTTTAAGCAGATAAATCTCTATTAAGCATTTTATCTCAGTTATTATTGCTATGTTCTTAATGTGTTGGTATTGCTTTATGCAGAGCATATATTTTAGTATTGATGAACTCAATCTTATCGATTCTTTCCTTAATCATGCCTTTAATGCTGTATATAAGTCATCATCAGACCCAAGGTTGTCTAGAAATTATGTTATGAATTTTTTCTTTTGCATTTACATTTCGATCTCTGATCTATTTTTTAAAAAATATTCTTGTCGGGCACTGGTGGCTAATCTTAACTACTCAGGAGGCTGATATCTAAGGATCATGGTTTAAAGCCAACCCTGGGCAGGAAAATCTGAGAGACTCTTATCTCCAGTCAATCACCAGAAAACCAGAAATTGCCCTGTGGCTCAAGTTGTAGAGCACTAGCCTTGAGTTGAAGAGCTGAGGAACAGTGCCCAGGTGCAGAGTTCAAGCCCCACCACCTACAAAAATAAATAAAAAATAAATACAATACAATATTCCTTTGGGCTGGGATATAGTTTTTACTGAGAGCTTTTGTCTATGGCATCTGAATGCAATTGCCAGTTATATTTCTGGAGGCTTCAATTTAGCAAGAATAGATAAGAAAAAACTATAAAGCCTTTGAAGTCCTGTTCTCCTAGGAAGAAAGCTCTCCAATTGTGAGCATGAGGGAAGAGTAAAACTTGTATTATTGACAGAAGCAGCATGAAAAGATGGTTCTACCTCACTGATTTGGGAAAGAGAAGCAAGGGTTTAGTCTTCATTCAAGTACCAAAAACTCACACCAAAGTTTTTCAGATTGTCGTAAGTAGATGGCCCTTGTCATTTAGTATAATTAGATTGAGATTATTTCTAGAGGTTTTATTTCTCTTGATGCTGTAGATATTACAGTGACACCATAGTACCCAGTGTCAGGTCAGCACACTTACAATTTCATCTTGTTAACCAATTTCCTCTTGTACTCTTCTGTGATACACGAGACTTGGTTGCAAGGTGTCTTCCATGTAACTATAAAGGAATTGCTTGTCGAGTTTTTAACATGAATTTCACTATTCATTTGGAAATTTCAGCAAGAATATCTCTGGACACTGGCAATGGATATTTCAGAGCAATCAATATCATACTTTCCTAAGTACTTTAAATCCCATCAAAGAAAGACAGCTATAATAAAATAACAGTGGATTTGCCAAGATATAGCCCTTTGTGTGTGTGTGTATGTGTGTGTGCATCATGTATCAATATACATGCTTACACATGAGTGTGAGTTATTTATATAAAAATATGTAGAGGTATCATAAATGAGAGTGAATGAGATTTCTTATGATGTTTCTGAACTTTAGAATCTTCTATACCAAGTCTTGTATCTGGGTATGAGAAACGTTTCTTAAAACATAGAGATGATTTAAATTTAGAGTTGCAGCACATTGGCTTTATTGTTAGATCTGCAACTCACTGTCCTTGTTAATTTAGGCAGGTCTCGTAATACTTATGTGCTCCCTTAGGTGCAAAATAAGATTAATTAAATTTGAATTACTCTAAACAGGGCAATTAAAGGATTAAAAGCTATATGTAAACATATCATATAAATTCAAAACATCATATATATCATGTACTTAAGATTAATCTGTAAGACATAAAACAAATCATCCTGGATTATAGATTTATTATTATATATTAATATGTTATTATAATTATCTTGTTGTTGAGCAGTCTTTCTAAGCAGGCAGAATTTTATCAGTGAAAATTCAATTGTCATGAACTTTCTAGCTTTAATTCCGTCAACAGCAATAAATATATATGTAAATGCAGTTTCATTATACATTTCCATAAAATATGCTTTTAAATTCCACTCTCAGTTCTTTTAAAACAGAAATTAGACTAAAATCTGAAGTTAACACATTTTTATAGAAATGATTTCTCATTTGAAAAAAATGTACAGGAAATGAATTTGCTTTAGAAATGTTTATCTAAATTAAATTATGTGTTGGAGGTTGTGCTCATAGTTTAGTTGAACTTTTCTGTTTTTAACAAAAGTGCTTATTTTACTTCCTTATAAGATTATAGTTTATCTATAATAGTAAATATATATTAGGTTTCATCAGTGTTAAGACACTGCTAGGAAAGATGGAACGATTTTAGAGCCTGAATTCAGAATAGATGATAAATGCAGCTGTATCAAATATTTCTTGTAGCAGAACCTTACAGAATCACAGAATGAAAATGAGCAGTAAAGACTAAGTTTTCCTGAAAAGCTGTTGGTAAAGAATGACACAAGGAAGCATGAATATGGCATTACTTACATAGGTAGGATGAATACAGTTATGGAGTCAGAGCACAGGGTTGGTACTCTCCATTGGATATTAAAATGTAGTCTTATGGATGTATTTTTCCAGGGACAGTACTGAGTTTCTACTACATAGCCATTACTCCTCTCTTGGGCCTATGGCTCAAAGCTCATAGAGGATGGGTTGTACCTGAAAGCTACCTGCAGTCAATTAGGAAAAGTCAACCAAGGAAATGTAAAGGGGATGGTAGAATACTGTAATAGCTTGACAGGAAGAAGTTCCAAAGAGGAAGGTGCTAATTTCTTACAGAGCAATAAGAAAAGCTCTATAAAAGAAGCAATGCTTGAGCTGACTTTGTATGTGTTGGGTGTGTGTGTGAGTGTGTGTGTGTGTGTGTGCCAGTAATGGAGCTTGAAGTCAGGGGCCAGGTCCTACCTTCAGCAATTTTGCTCAAGGCTAGTAGAGTTCTACAACACGAGTTGCACTTCTGTCTTTTTGGTGGGTACAGTCATGAACTGTCTCAGTTGACCTCAGTGGATTTCTCTATACAATGTTGTAGTTTGCAGCCTATAGCAGATTGCTCTATTTTTCCAACCTATGGATATGGAAGAAAATAATATATGCATATACATCCAATACCAATTATTGATAAAATGTTATGCATTTCCTTGCATTTTTAATGCTATTCAACAAACTGGAAAATAAGTCAATCCTATGTAGCCAAGATATTAGAAATTATTTCAAGCTCTAAAAGAAGGTTTGTTTTCCAGTTTAAGGATTTTTCTGTATTATTGAAATACAATGTGATTGAAAGTTATCATATATTGATATTAGAGAATAATTGTCCAGAAAACAAATTCTAAAATCAGACATCTATTTGTGTGATAAAGTATACAAAAAGCACAAAAGGAACAGAGTGTTATAGGATCCAGAGAACAATATTTTATCACCATCTGGGGGTAGAGGACACAAACATCATCCAAAGTTCAATTCACAATTCAACAGATACTTTAATAAAGCTCAAACTTTTTTGCTTCTGAAATACCTGTACATTCTGACATGGGTGATTACCTATATAAATATTCATGTTGCTAGCCACTTCATATCAAGTGACTATTTTTCCCCCTTTTTTTCTAGTAAACTTCAGTAAAGGTTGAAACCTACTTGTACTGAGGATTATTCTTTGGATAAATAGGTAGGATTTTCATTTTTGCTTTAGCTGAATGAGGCTTGCCATTCTGGCCCCACATTCCTCTAGGAGAGTCTGAATGACTGCTTGTAAGGCTTCTTTCTCTAAAAGTTGTTAAAGTAATTTTCCATTTATAAAGAGCTGGATCTGAAATAAAAATTATTCTCTATTCAACATGTGTCCACCTATTAGAAATGCATGCTTTTCTCCATTAAAAAATATTCAACTACACAAATCAAGGAAAGCTCTAATAACAGTTCCAAATGTACATGGTGGGATAAGAACAGGGCAGGAAGGAACCTGGGAAAGGGAAAGAGACTCTTGAGGTTCATGCCCAAAGAAGTTTTCAATCACACTTTAAAATTAAGTGTCTCAAATCAAGATTTAATTTACAGTTTAAGATTTAATAACACAGTCATTGCATGTTAATTAAACAGCAATGGATCACTTACCAACCTGTTTAATGAGGTGTAACAACCATTGCATATAAAACATACCGACATTATTATTACATCGCCATTAAGCTTCAATAAATCTGTTTGAATAATTATTGGTATTTAAGTACTATAAAATTGCTAGCATAACTAGGCGTACCTACTTACTTTAATAAAACAGGAATTTTATTGTAGGAATAATTAAATCCCCAAGACTTCATTCCCCCTTTTTTGTGTGTGATCAAATCCTCCTTAAAACAGTTAAATTTGTGGTTCTAGTTAATGAAAAAAAAAGGAAGGAAGAATTCAGCCTTCAGTGAAAGAACTCCTCGTGCCATTCATTAATTAATCATTATAATTAGAAGAATAGTCTTTCTACTATTCTGTAGACTAGAGTGACTTGAATCTTTCTTCCCATACATTGACCAGGCCCTATCTAAGATCTTGAACAAAAGTATAGAAAGTCAGAACTCTGTAGGTTGGGAAGACTTTGTGCAGGTATCAAGGGGTAAGCTTTTCTGCTGACCGAAGTACAACAGATCAGGGACTTTGTTTGGTGGATGTGTCACTAGGTCGCTCATATCATGAGGGAGGTATGAAACTGTGAAAAACATATCTGTTATTTCTAGTAAAAAGTAATTATGATGTCATATGAGGCATTCTTTAAAGGTATATGGATAGACAGAACTGAAGAGCATGAGCAAGACTGTTGGGGATGTTTAACTGCTTATAGGATAGTAGTTTGTATCAATGCCATAAAAAGTATTGTAGTACTCCTATCAAGATTTTGGATTTAAACTTATCAATGTAATATGTGTTCCATTTTCCAGAATTTTAACTAAGTGTATTGTGGTACTCGAGTGAGTAGTGATAGGTGGTGAGAATGTTACCAAAACCCACAGACAGGATTTGGGGTTCACCAGAGCTGCATATCAGGCTGAATGAAGGCAAATGAAGAAAAACTATAATGTGTATTAGGACTTCAAGGAGACCATCTATCAAACTGTTAGTTTGGCAATACAGTATTGTTGAGTCAAGTATTCATAAGCAGCTGTAATATGAATCTTCATTATTGATTTCTCTCTTACCTGATGCTTTTCACAAGTCATCCAGCACTGCTACCTTTTACAGATCTGTGAGTCGCCATTTCACCATAGACAGATTAACAATAACAAACAACAGTTAAATCCAACAAGCAATGGCAAGGTATTCAGCCTTCAAAAAGAAGGTACATGAATGAACATGGAGGATATTAAGCGAAATAAGCCATCTCTGAAGGACAAATACACAATTCTATTAAAGAAGACATCAAAATTGGTCAAATATAAAACTGTTACAGACTTTTGAAGGGTGAGCTAGCTGACACTGAGGCTGGAAGAACTGTGCCTGTCCACAGCATTGGGCTCTGCAGTGAACACACATCTGTGCATGTTAGCAGAACTCATCTTGCAGTGCTAAGTGTTGTGGGATCTTCAAAAGGAAGAAATGTGTCAAACTGCTGAAGCATGAACCAAACAACACAGAAATGGGGAGAATCTATTTCAGGTGTTCATTATATACCAAAGTATGTTCAGGAAGTGTAAACTCGTAGAAGTAGAAGAGTCAGCGAAGAGGAAGAATTCTGAGTATAGTATCAATTTGCTCTTGTAATAAATGGCGTAAGGAGAGGAGCATGAACTATACAGTTCAAAGCAGGGGGGGAAGTCTGTGAGAGGACAAACAACCGTGGCATACTGAAAATAAATAAATAAATCATACATCTTTGAACATGTGGGTTTCGAGAGATAATCTGTGTGCTTATTAAGGTAGGATCAATTTTTTTCTCAAACAATTCTGTTACCAAACAAGAAAGATTTTAAATTTTCTACTAAAAGAATCTTTGAGCAGTAGTAATGAGAAAACCAATGGTACTGAGAAAACAGAAGCCGTTTGAATGACCTATTCATCATATTGCTGTTCATTATCAGCATAGGAGTTACAATTCAGAAGATCCAGTAGCTTCTACGTTCAATTTCTGGCATGGAGAATTAAGATTCTGAAAACAGGAAAAACACATATCTACTTCAGGTTTTTCTATGAAGATTCCTTGTATGTTTATGATCTTGTAAAGGGTTCTGAATTACTTGCATTTATTTAAAAATAATAATCCACTTAGTTGACCTGCTAAAATTATTCCCAAGTCTTGGTAGCTTATCACCATTAAATATAAGTCATTTTTGTTTTTATTAAATGTCTACTGTGGATTCATATTGGCTGATTCCCTGAAATCTTCCCTCTGTAGCTCAGGGTAATAGAGGAGCTTCCATATCACAATCTAACTTTGTATCAGAAAAGGAAGAAATCATAGGAAATCACCCTGTAACATAATCAGGCTACTGCTCAGAATAGCAAAAGCGTTTCCTTTGTAAACCAAGTTCTAAAGCAAGAATGAAGTAAGTATAGTCCTTCTACAGAAAGAGACACACAGTGAAGGGCAATGTAGAAAGAAGCAATGACAATTTCAAAACTAAAATATTAATCCAGAGGAAAAATAACACATGTCAATGTAAATTAGTAAAAATAAATCTGTAATTACCATAGCAGTAAACTGATGAAAGTAACCCTTTCAAATGACCATCAATAAGGAAAACGAAAGACGTGGAAAAAAATTACATTAAGGGAAGTAAGACAGAGCCAAAGAAACATAGGTTGTATGTTTTCCCTCTTGTATAGTAATTAGAATGTGCGATATAAATCTACAAGTAAACATGAGGGATAGTAAAAGAAAAAAAAGTACACTTGGACATATGCTAAAAAGGACTCTTTGAGACCAAAGGAAAAGATCCTTAGGAGAGGATCACAGCAACTCAATAGCCATGTGCATACGATCATATAAAATGATACTTACCTAAATGAACTCCAATAAATGAAAGCAGAAACTTTTATTTTACTATTTGTGAGTTTCTTGTCTTTTGCTTTTTTTTCCATTTTGTCTCTGTTTTTGTTTTCTGTACCTTTTGTCTTGTATATAAGTTTATCTGATTTTCGGAAAATAAGGGGAAGTACAAAAATGGTGGGACAAAGGATGAACTAATTGTGATACTCACTAGGCACTGTGGTGAAAATGACCCATTCAATTTGTGGGGAAGGGGGATTGTGTAGGGAAAAAACAGAAAAGGAAGGAAGAGATGATAGTGTTCAAAAAGAAATGTACTCATTTCCTGATTTATGTAAACGCAACTTCTTTGTACATCATGTTAATTAAAAAAGAAAAAGCCTAAAACAAATATAGGTAATATGTCTGAAATTACATTAATAAAATGTACCAATTACTAAAGAAAATTTTCTATAGTAGAAGGAAAGTATAAGGAAAGTCTAAAGAAAACCTTCATGAAATTAATATAAACATTACTAACACTTGGCATTGAAAAAGTTTAAATTATGTCAAAACCAATACAGTTAAAATATACATAAAGAGGATACCCACTTATCTCCCTCATATGCTGATTTTTAAAATAAATTTTGGTAAGTTTAATAATAAAAGAAATTAAAGCATTTTCTTACATACACATTGGTAGACATTAGGTAATAGATAACAGAGATATATTCCCAATATAAACTTGTACAGTCTTTCATTTCATTAATTAGATTATACACTCAATTTAAGCATATGTTGACATTTGTATTTATTATAATTAATTCAAATGTAAACTCAGATACATTACAATAAAAATGATAGCAATACCTTTTGCTCTCAGATCTCAATGTAATGAAACTAGAAAATAATGGCTAAATGTAAATTTTATTTATGTAAAATAAATTGGTGAATTAATTATATTTATTTAGAAATGCTTGCAAACAATATGATCATAAAGCAAAATTGAGAAGTAATCCTTTGGAATCAAATACCTGACAAAGTAAAATTACGGTAAAAATACAGACTTTGAAAATAATGGTACTGTTCACATATATTAGTTTTATAGTAGAGTCCAGTAGTGAAAAGAATTGACACTTGTGTGCTGAAAATGATCACTGTATGTTATCTCTATGGAGGAAGACATTAAAATGTAATTGGACATCAAAGTTGTGCACACCATACAAATGGAAATGCAACCCATAGAACCTATGCCCGAGGACCAGAGGAAACAGAGGAAACACTCATGAAAGTTCATTTTAGATCTCCTAGAATAATTTTTGTAGATGACCTAATCAATCCATTGTAAATTCAATATATTGCCTTCCAAACTATTCTTAGTGCGTTTAGCACACTGGATTTACCAAGCATCCTAGTTTAGCCCTAGTTGATTTGAATCATACAAAGATCTACCTAAGTGCAAAGTTGGTTAAGAAAGCCTATCTTATAATAAAGTGACAAATATTCAATACATTACATTGAATACCTGCACCACTACCCCAAAATGCAGCATGTAAATATCCTGGATTGTTTACCTTCATGATTTGTTGGCTTATTAGAATTTGTGGATAAATATCTCCACCTAGATTATCATGACATAGTACTAGTCTGAGTGCTTTGATCTCTTTATTGCAAACCGCAACAGAAGAATATAAGAAAGTAGAGAACATACACTTAATACAAATTTATGTGGCCTGCAGTTAAGGAAGACAGGAAGTCCCTTATCAAGAGGCTTGTCCCTGCTGTGTTATTCACTGCTCAAAGCAGCACATGGCAACAGCATCCTGAGCAAGAAAGCAGGCAGAGAACAAAGCTTTTAGGCCAAAGCCATTCCTGTGATAACTAAACTCCTGCTGAGGTCATAATGTCTATGTAGTCATGAATATAAGGTAATGTCTTCATGACCTAATCACTTATTTGGGGGATGGGGGGTGTTGGTTGGTTCTGGGTCTTGAACTTGGGTACTGTTTCTGAGCCCTTTTGCTCAAGGACTCTACTCATCACTTTGAGCCACAGTGCCAACACCATTTTTCTGATGGTTAATTGGAGATAAGAGGTTCACTGGAGTTTGCCCCCGCTGCCCCCAATCCCCTCCTTGTTGACTTGGAACCCCAATGATTCTCAGATTTCAGCGTCCTGAGAGTAGCTAGGGTTACAGGCATGACCCACCACAGCCCAGCCTCACCTCTTCTTTTTCTTCTTTTAAAATTTAATGTACAGAGGGGTTTCAGATATATAAATAAGGTTATGAGTACATTTCTTGTCAATCTTGTCACTCCTTCCCTCAATCTTCTCCTACATTCCCTCCCCCCAACTCTCCCCCAAGTTGTAAAGATCACTTCTAACATACTAACTTGTGTATATCGCTGTTACATTGGTTCTCCCCTTGTCCCTTGTCTCACTACTCTGCCAGGGAAATTTAATCCAATGCACCAGGAAAAATCTAAATTCAAAATCTGGAGTACAGTTTATACTGCATGCATAATGTTCCTATGCTAGTGTCAAGTCAAAAAGTCCTAAATTGAATCATTAAATCTGAGAGTATCAATAAAAATTCAAAAATATTTTAAAATAACAGAAAAAGGCCTAAAATAAATAATTTATAAATATTACAAAATTTTCATTAAGTATACCGCTAATCAGTAGTTGGATTTAATGGCTAGGTCTGCATGAATCATGTATAAAATTATGGAACAATGTGTAGTGAAAATAAGCAGGTCGGAGAATGTTAACAGTGAAAGAGTATGGGAACATTTACAAAAAAAAATTAAAAACATGCAAACAGTGTTGCTGATTGTACATTTGCATTCTAAGATTAAAGCAAAACAAATTAATAGCAGTTACAATTTCATATCCTTTGTTGGAGAGGTGTTTTTTTAACAGCATTCTTCTCCTTATTATAACTCCTTAAAAAACATAAAATGAAAATATGCAAATCAAATGTCGCATTGTAATAAGTGTGGTTCTCCAGGATGATTGATAGATGGTTGCTTGTCATTTTTACTCTCTTGATCTTTCTATCAAACATGATAAAGTTATAAAATAAAATAATTAAGTTGTAGCTGGACGTGGATAGAATTTAGCATTGATTTCCTGGTACAATGTTCTGTGCATGGATTGACTCAGTGCTTGTAACTGTTTGTCTTTTGCCCTATTTTTGATCTGGACCTCACTTTCAAGGTTTTCTTCTCTGTCTCCATGCATACCTGGAAGCTTTAATCCACGTCTACCTGGACACCTCCTTTAAGGAAGTATTTCCATTAAGGCTATTCCTGTGATAACTAAATGCAGAACACCGTCTATAATATTTTGCGAATTGATTTGCCATAGTGTGGATCCTACCTGGACAAATTCTCAGTTCACTCCTTATTTAAGTTCCTGCAAGCCCTACTGGCCCCTCTTCATAAATGGCAATCTGCTGATCTTTCATTTTGAGATGCTTGCAGGCCTTGGGAAGTCTCTGTTTATCAAGTTAGGATTTGTTCTTCCTTGATCTGTGGTAATTAAATATTTGAGCTTGAATTTAAGTCTTGGTCCATGTACTTGACCTGAATTAATTTTACTTATTAATAAAACTGTCATTGATGTCATATTCACACAAGAAAAGTCAATTATATTTTTATAACTGAACTGAATAGATTCTAAATTTTAAGCAGAAATTTTATAATTTTTGCTATTTTTTCCTTCCAAAACAAGGTGATCATTGAACAGTCTAGGATGGTTGAGATCCTTTATACCACAGAATTCACATCTAATGTGTGTTGATAAAGAGTATTATATATTTTTCACACCCTTAAAAAAAGTTTCAATTCAGGTGATAAATTATATTCAGCCTACTTAAAGACATCCAGATATTTATCCCTTAGCATATTGTGAAATCCTCAGAAAACAAGTCTAGTTAAAATGACTATCGCTTCTGCCCTCTCTAGTGGGTTACTTTAAAATACTGCATGAAGAGAGGCTGGTGGATGCTTTCTCATTATCTTTCTCTCTGGTGTGGTAGATTGGAGTGGGAGAGAAGGAAGAAAATAAGCTAAGTTCAAGCACTAATCTGAAAGCTGGTATAGTCATCTTTATTCTGAGGTTACATATTGAAATACATTTACTTGTTGATTTCCAGACCAGCTCCTTTCTCCTGTTCTGTAGTGTTTCTCATGGAGTTCTTCCCAGGGCAGGCTAGACCTCAGTATGATACTGGTGCCCCAAACTAAAAGCATCTCTGGGATTAGACATGTTAAAATGATGATGTGGGTCAGGTGAAGCAGTCTAATCCCTCTGAGTGATTTCTGAAGAGGTTCTTAGATCCTAGAGTGTTTATGATATTTGATAGTTAGAAGGATATTTAGCATTTCTCTACCTTCCACTCTCACTGTAGAAGAGCAGGAAGTGAACACAGATATCCTATTAGCAACCATGACACCATGTCATGATGAGCACACAAAGCTGAGTTAGACACTTCTGCAAGGTCGTTCGGCCATAATGCTGGTAAAGACTGGTCAAGATTGGTCAGTGCTGGTCTGGGACTGTCTCTTTGGTTTATCAGATGGTAAATATTCTCTATAAGCTGATGATTTTCAAAATCATGTGAATATAAAACATTCAAATATAATATGCATATTATATTTAATTTACAAAGAATATATCATAGTATTATGTATATGCACAATTTCTTGTGTTTGTTCCTTGTGAAAACCCTATTACAACTCTGCAAAATGATTCTTTCCTCATGGTGGTTACTGAATTTTAGGCCTAGATAAGTCAATAATTTTTTTTAGGTTTCTATTATTTATTTATTTTTATTTTCAGGTTGATAAATCAAGGGGTTACAGTTACATAAATAAGGTAATGAAGTACATTTATTGTCAAACTTGTTACCCATTCCCTCATTTTCCTCTTACTTGCCCCCCAAGCCCCCCACCCTCCAAGTTGTACAGATCATTTCCAACATGTTGTCTTGTGTATATCACTATTGCAATGGTTTTCCCTTGTCTTTTGTCTCACCATTCGGTTACTCCACTTCCCTTCCCTAATTCAAATAAATGTATATAAATTGCTAGAGTACTAAAAATCAAATACAGTGACATCAGAGGATATACCATAGTGGGAAGAACCTACAAAGGAAACAAAAAAAATCACATAGTACATTAAAAACAACAACAAAGGAAAATCTCTTGTGTCCATGTCTTGGAGTTCAGTTTGCTTAGCGTCATCTTATATAGTCATATGTACATAATTATTGAGCTATTCTGCTCATCTGCTAAAATTATTCTGGATGTATACTGATTATTTCAGATAAGGGAAATCTTTGGGTCTGGCTTACTTCACTTAATGTGATTATTTTTCCAAGTCTTTCCATTTCCTTATAAATGCAGCAGTATCATTCTTTCTGATATGTAACAAATTTTCTTGATCCATTCATCTATGGAGGGGCATCTGGTTGGTTCCATATCTTAGCTACGGTGATAATGCTGTGATAACCATAGTTGTGCTAATAGTTTTAGTATGGCCTTGTTTGTTATAATTTTGGGTAAATAGCCAGAGTGCGATTGCTGGGTCACAGGCTTTATATGGTGTCTTTTGAGAAATCTCCATACTCCTTTCCAGAGTGGTTAAACAAGTTTACACTCCCACCAACAATGCAGTAGGGTTTCCTTTTGGCTCATCCACTCCAACATCTGTTGTTATTAGATTTCTTGATTATAGCCATTCTAACTAAGGTGAAGTAGAATCTCAATGTTGTTTTAATTTGCATTTCCTTTATGGCCAGAGAAGTTGAACATTTCTTCATATGTCTATTGGCCATTCTTAAGTCTTTAGCCTACTGATTAATGGGGCGGTTGTGTCTTTGAGCATTCGTTTTCAGGGATATAGATTTTTGAGTACTAAGTATATTTTAGATATGAGGCCCTGGCTAGTTGAAGATATTCTCTACATCTGGGGGCTTTCTGTTGATCTTGCAAGTTATGTCCTTTGCCATGCAGAAGTTCTGCAGTTTAATGCAATCCCATTTGTTCAACTTTTAATAAAATGTTTTAAGTAAGGAGAGTGTTATCTTACTTGATAGTTTAATTTTGTTTCTGAAATTGCATAAAGAATTAAATAATGCATTAGAAAGGATAAATTCATAAGAATTCATAATTACTCTGTCTGTTGGCCACTAAAATTCAGCAAATAAGCATGGTGTATGATGCTGTTGAAAATTTAAAGATAATTTTAAAATTGGACTATTCTTTCTTTCATGGCTCCAAAATTATCTTCAATAAAATATAACTATGAGGGATAATTTCCTATTGTGAAAACTGTGAATATTATTTGGGTAAGCTGTCAATAATTTTAACTTGTTACAATATAAAAAATAAGCACCGCAGGTAGGGCGTTAACTGTTTTAAAATTTTAATCAATAATAAATTATATTTATAGTGTAGAACAGGTTGTTTTGAAAATTGTATACCCTGTGGATGACTAAATTGAACTAATTAACATATGCATTAACTCCATGCATAATTACTGTGGTATAAATTCCTTGCTTCTACTTTGAGCCATTTTAAAGAACTGTATTAATTTTATTGTTTGCTAAAACATTAAATCATCATGGAAGCATTTGTAGGTTACTTTTGTATCTTTATAAAAAGTAATAATGTAAATGAGATTTTTAGTATTGCTAAAATGTATATTGTTATAAGTGAGAATATTAACATAAGATATTTAAAAATATGTACATAATTTAGATATACTTCACGTGTGCCAATATAAAACTAAATTCAGCTCATATATTTCCATAGCTAAAATAATAATTTTGCCAATCACAAGACATGATAAATGTATGTATTTTCTTTCTTACTTGAATCTGTACAATACTGCCAGGCAAAGGTGGCTCATGCACTTTATAATAGCTACTCAGGATGTTGAGATACAGAGGATTGTAGTTTGAAGCTAGATTGGGAAGAAAAGTCTGTGAGGATTTAGGTAAAAAATAACTAGTACAATGCTAGCCTGATGATAGGGCTCAAGTGATAAAGTTCTAGGCATCCAAACTAAACACCATCAGTTTTAAATCCCAATCCATCAGGAAAATGAAAATAAAAAGAATGAAACCTATTTGCTATATATGTAGTTGAACAAAGAAATAGACCATTAGATGCTTTAGAAATAGCATTGTCATAAAAATTTTTCACAATTGCTTCATACCTTTAAATATTTTGCTTTTAAAGATGTTTTACTTTGTAGACATTTATTTAAAGGTGTCTACCTTGTAGACATCTCCATCAGTGTATGGCTGAGGCAATTCTGTGCGGAAATATGCTGAGGGTGCATACTTTGAGTCACATCATTTGCTTATGACAAGTAGTTGTTCGAAATACTCTTTTTTGGATGGGCTTCGGGGTGTTACAAACTAAGAACAGATGGAAGCAAATGTCTGGCATTCTTTAATTTCTCCACCTACAGCACTGGCCGTCAGAATGCTAGTGCCTCAGACTCAGCGGCTACACAGGCGGGAGTTTAGAATTCAACACCTGCTCTGTTCTGCAATGAGCTGCACACCTGGGATTGTCTGGCTTTATCATCATTTATTAATTACTTAATCAATAAGCTCTGTAAATGGTGACCATAATTATGCTAGAAGGTCACTGAAAGCAAGGACAGTAAGGTCCCAGAGCAAGAAGGTCCAGACTCGAATCTATTTATCTAAAGCTGTATGACAAGTTGCTATTTTTTTAAATCTCTGCCTTGAATTTGAAATTAACATCTAGTTGAAAAGTTTGTGCTGAAAAATGAGCCAAAACAAAGGAATTTGCTTCTCTCCCCTTGGAGTTCATCTTCACTGCATTTGAAATGGATGAGTGGGATACGTGTATCTTAAGGGAACGTCCCTAGCTCTGAGAAGCTTCTCTCAGCAGTATCTTAGTCAGCATCATGCTGATGTTTTGTACTTCTAAACACTCCATAGGCAACAAAGTGTTTGCAAAACTGTTTTCTGGAGAGAAAAATCCATAAATCAGATCCAAACCCATTGTGTAGATTGTCCTTACTTGTGGAAGACGACTCCATAAACCCCTTTTGTCACTCCGCTGTCTGAACTTCTGTTTATGACACATGGATTTTCTAAAATAGTTGATAGGACCTTGAATTTTGACAAATGCACATTAGGTATGCTATGGATACATGACATATACTTTAAATGTTCGCAGAGAAAACATCATTGTCTTCGACTATTTTACTGTTTTATTGTATTTGTTTCTAAGTAGATTTACCTGCTGGGCAATTTATGCAAAATAAAATGTGAATTTAAGTGAATTTTAGGGCTTTTACAAAATTTATCACAAACTGAATGTGAGATCAAACTCCACATATCCTAAAATTGAGCTACATTATTTAATAAAGCAGCAACTCTAGGCATGGGACTAAGAATTTAAAATGAGACTAAAACAAGTGCTGGTGGTACATGACTTTAATCCTAGCTGCTTAGGAGTCTGGACTGAGGATTTTGTTTCAAAATTAGGCCAAGCAGGAAAGTTCACAGTACTCTTATTTCCAGGTAATCACCAAAAAGAAAAAAAGAAACAAAAAAGAAGTGGCACTGTGGCTGAAGTGGTAAGAGTATAAGAGTACTAGTTTTGGACATAAAAGTTCAGGGGCAGTAGCAAGTCCTTGAGTTCAAGCACGAACTCACACCCTCCCACCCCCAGAAATGTGCTAATATATTATGGACCATAACACACATATGTAAGTTCCTATATTTTTTTTTTACAATAGCGTGTTTTCAAATCAGTATCATTAATCTTCCTATTTGATTCTCATTTTCAATGTTATGTATAAATAGTCTTATCATCTACTCTCTAATATAAATTTTAAAATATACTGGCCATTTACATTAAAAATTCCACTGAGTTTTACAAGTAGATTGAACTGAATCTGGAGACCAATAGGAAAAGCTGATATTTCAGCAATATGAAATACTCTAAGTAATGAATACATTGAAATCCCCCCAATAAAATCTCTCAAGAATTACTTTTAAATTAAGACAAAATGTACATGCATTTATTTTTTAACATACACAGTTCAGTCAGTGGCTTTTGTAATGCACGGTGATGTAATCATATGTGCTACAAATATCCTCCAAAGAAATCTTTCAGTTAGTCCTTCAGCGACTTCCTCTTATAGCAATGTATACACCTTATTAATTATTTTCTACCCATTGGATGTTCTGTGAATTTTATAGATTCTTCCTTCTCCTAAGCTAATATTTAAAATGTTCATTGGTCTAGTTACATATTTCAGTACTTTATTGTTATGGCTGAATAATACTCAGTTGAATACTTATATTACATATTAATTTTATATTTCATATAATTTTCTATATCTATCATTTTAGTTTGTTACTACTATATATTATACTGTTATGCATATTCATGCACAACATTGTACATGAACATGTTTTTAATTTTCATGAGGATTAATATATTAATAGTATTAATGATTCACATGGCAACTCAAACTATAGAATTTTCTATATTGGTGGTGCTGGGGTTTGGAACTCAGAGCCTAAGGTTGGGTAGGCAGTCACTAAGTCATGGAGGAAGCAAAGAGGGGGAGTCATACAGACATTGGCTGGGGCTGGAATGAAACTACCATATTAATCCTACAACTCCTAGTGTTTCTCAAAGCAAAGGGAACAAACACACCCTACTGTGCCCAGCTTTGGCTTGAGAAGGAGTCCCACAAGTACTTTTGCCTATGTGGACTGGAACTGTGGTGCTTTAGTTCTCAGCCTCCTAAGGAAGGATTATAAGCATAAATCATGGGGCCCAGCTAATCTATTCTGACTATTAATTTTATGAGTCGTAAGGACTGGTTGTTGATTTCAACAATTCTTTGTATTCTGAAGTCTATCCGCTTATCAGATACAAACTTAGAAAATGTTCTGAGGATTGTCTTTTTAGTATTATAATGTAATTTGAAACACCAAATATTAAAATTTTGTGTACTTTTATTTATCTAACTTTTTCTTGTGTTAGTTATCCTTTGTTTCCATTCGGAAATCATTGTCCAATCCCAATGTTTTATATTTTTACCTGATACATTTCAGGTTTTAATAAACTTTAATTTTCTATAGACAATATAGTGGACTACAAATTAATTGCTTTACATGTGTATATACAATTTTAAAAAGTTATTGGAGAGATTTTGTTGTGGTTGTTGTCACGCCCACTTTTCTTTTGTGCCTGTATCACAGCCTGAAGTGAAGACATTGCTTTCTTGCTTTGTGTTTTTGCTCAAGGTTGGTGCTCTGACACATTGGCTATCTCCACTTCCAGCTTTTGGCAGGTTAATTAGAAATAAATATCTCTTGGAATTGTCTGCCTGGGGTTAGGTTCCACGTGAGATCCTCAGATCTCATATGCCTGAAGGGCTAGGAACATAGGCCACCCACACCTGGTTTTGTTTTTCGTTATTGAATATCTGAAAGAATTCTGGAACATGAACTTGCGATTGATGAGTCTAATAAATGCATATTCTCAACCTTGTAGTGTTTCAAAGATAATTCTTGGTGTCTTGCATTTCTAGATGAATGTTTATTGCAACATATCTGTTTCTGTTTAAATAAAGGCATGTAGCACTTTGATTATAGGGATTTCACCTACTCTGTAGATCAATGTGGAGAATATTGCCATTTAAACAATATCATCTTATAAGTAATAAGCACATAATGTTTTTCTATAGTCATTTAATTTTTTTCAACAGAATTGTTAAACTTGGTTTATACTGTATAAACTGGTACACCTTTGTTCAGTTCAATCTTAAGGTATTTATTCCCTTTGATTCAATTCTTTTAATGAAATTATTCTTTGAATTGTCCATTGATAATATGTAAAAATACATTTTTGGATAAGAACTTTCTGTTTAGTACTATATAAGTGAAATCCACCCTAAGAATTTCTTAAATATTCTTCTATCTGTCATTAGTAATTTCATTGCTGTCAGAGAATCTATTATTTCTGATTTCAACTCTTTTAAATTTATTCATTATAGTTGTATGAGAAAATATGTTTTCTATCAAAGACAATGGCTCACATGCACTTAAGACAATGTATTTCCATTGATGATTTATAGATGTTTATTAATTGAAGATAGATTTTGTTCTAGTCACTTGTTAATATTTTGTATTTTCTCTGAACATTTTTTGAAATATGGTATTAAAGCCTTCTGCTATTTTTGTTAAGCTATATATTATTTCTTTTAATTTAGTAATTCATTCAGACATTTTGGAGCTCAGTTATTAAAGGCATATTATATTTTTCATATTTTATATGGTTGACATTCTTACAAGGATAAAATGTTCTTGTTTACATCTACTATCAATCTATTTATCCCCTAATTTTTTACTCAGCTTCCTTCCAGTGACTTTACGGTATATGTAATACCATCAGCATTTTTACTTTTACAATTACTAGGTAATCTTCAGACAATATCAGTTTTGTTTTGCTTTTCTAAATGATTCTTATTTATGTTTCTTGTTTATTTTTATCGATTAAAATTTTCCAATTACAATCTGAGTAGAATTCAAGTTTCTTGCCCAGGATACTTCAAACCATGATCCTCAGATCACAATCTCCTGAGTAGCTAGGATTAAAGTCATGAGACACTGGCAAAAGACTCAATTCATTTTATAGTTATTTCTTGAAGCACTCATCCCTTAAGAAGATCATCAGTTAATATTTACTTGGAAAGTAGCAAGTTGATTTTAGATTGTATCCTACATTGCACGTGTGTCTTTAAAGCATCTGTGGAGGAGAGGGAATTAAGAATGAAAATTAAGTTAGCTAACCTGAGTCCTGGATGTCTTTGAACCCATGAGGATATTGCTAATGAGATCATGAACTTAAAGCAGTACACTGGTGAATATTTAGGAGAGCAAACTGAAAAGACTGAATGAAAATATTCTTCAGGAAGTTCAAAAAGAATTCAGTAGAGAATAAGCAAGGACACATAATCTAGTCCAACAAATACGTTAAAACATTCCTTTAAATATTTATAGCTAAAACTTTTAAGCAAATCCTAAAGATAATGTCAATATAAATAAATAAATGAAAAAAATGAATAAAGTTTGACAGGCTATTTTGTTATTTTGGTGTTTTGCATCTCTAGACTGAATAGCCACTTGCAAGTACAAATGGTAGAGCCATGTTACTATAAATATTTAAATGGTTTATGTTTCTCAAGGCAGAATGAACAATTTATATAATAGCATTTAGGGTATTTCTTATTTAACAAGTGTGTGCAAAAATGAAAGAGTGCATTTGAGGAAGAAAACAAGTTCATATCCTAATGTGATGTTGCTGCTGCCTTCTAATGTGTTTCCTATGGGCATTTTCTGATAGTAAACCTGAACTATAAACACATGCCTGTGTCTTTCCTCTTTCCATTGAGTACTGCATCTCCAGATTTTCACCATGCTTTCATTATTTATTGGTGAACTTTCAATACCATTAACAGCTGATTTCATAGTTTAGGGAAACCAGAGTACTTCAGAAACCAATTCTGCACCCCAGGACAGTTTTAGGCTTTTCTATTATGTTTCTTACAAAAGTGCACATTAAATACAGAAAAGGAGCCTAAGTACAAGTATTAATCCTTTGCATGCAAAAGGCAATTAAGAAATGCTCGTTGGGTTGACTAGTCTACAAGAGGCAATCTAATTTTTGAAAGACGTCAGGGGTAGAAGGAATCAGATGACAGTTGTGGTGGTAGTCAAGTTTATAAAGTTCATTGACCTGCCTATAGGTTAATTCCTTTGTCTTCAATATAAAGAACTATGTCACTCCAAAAATTATGTTTGCCATTCAGAAGAATCCAAGTGTTGGTACCTTATAGATATATCCATATTTGTATATGTCACAGCTCTTAAACAGTCGGATTGTTCATATATAAAGCTCTACATGACTTGCCCCAAGTCTACCAATAATGGCTGTATTTCTCATAAATTCTCATAAATTTCTAGAATGTTATATCCTGGATATTCTTCGGTTTCTTCTATGCCTTGTCTTATTGTCTGATATGGAAGTTCATGCAAAGGTTATTATTACTGTGATGAAATGGCTGATCTCCCATATCTACCTCCTGAATCTGTAGCTAGCAATATTTCTGAAGATTTTAATGAAACATTGCCTTGGCTCATTTATTTGAACAAGTATCAGATCATTATTTTTCCTCTAGAGGAATTAAAAATAAAGTTTTCCTAAGAAAATTGAAGGTAATTAGATTGACAAAGTCATTCTAGAATAACATAATTTACCAAAAATCTTCATATTTCTCTACTACAAAAAGCAAAATCAAAACATGAATGATCTAGACCACTAATTTCCTAGATAGGCATAGCAGGCATAGCAGCTGAATCAGGACATAGCACAATTCAGATTGAAGTCAGAGTTGCTGAAGAAATGCTCAAAGTGAAATAGGCCATTTCATTTGGCAAAATACAACTCCCAAATAAGTTTCAGAGTGCATATTTGACAAGATGGGAAATAACTTAATTAGCAACAATGAAACTATTTTCTTTCCCTGAGTCGCATAGATATGACATTTCAGTTTACAGCTTTCCACTGGCCTTTTCCATGGCAGACACTCATATATAATGTCATCTGGAGCAGTTTCATAGAAAGGTACTCTCCCTGGAATGACAATACCTTGTAGCAGGTACTTTGTCATTCATGGGGGCAGCCTTATAACAGATCACAAAGTAATTGGCCTGGCATGAAAATAAAAATGACCAAAATCTCAATTGCTGATAACCTATGCAAAAAGATAATGTCAATTCTAAAGTCTTATCTGTAGTTTTTAAAGAAGTTTTTAAAACTATTGTTTACTACTCCTACAATAAAAGAGCTTGAACTCTGAATATACAATGAATTTCTCTAAATATGAGCTACCTTGAGTTTTACTTCCTAAAATTTTCTGAGCTTTTCCTCCTAAAGTTACTTAATAAATAAGTTCTTTGTGGAATGAGATTTTTATGTT
This sequence comes from Dipodomys spectabilis, assembly GCF_019054845.1. Lineage (NCBI taxonomy): Eukaryota > Metazoa > Chordata > Mammalia > Rodentia > Heteromyidae > Dipodomys > Dipodomys spectabilis. The sequence continues at coordinate 12,646,613 of NW_024870834.1, read as the reverse complement.
CTAAATCTAATTCCATGTGGTTACCTCAGTCAATATATGATATTTGGTTATTATATGACCCACATTGAGATTGCCAGAAGGCTTTCATTTCTTTCTATGGTTGGAATTATATCGTTATTATTAATTATAATTGAATACATGCACATGTACATACATTCATACATACATACACACATACATACATACTTACATAAGAGACACCAGCTCATCCTCAGTAATATAAAAAGGGTTCAGAGTTTTTACCTCAGAGTTTTGCCTCTCAAGATTTATGAACCAGTTATACTGAATTGAGAATAACATTCTGACCTTTTATTTTTGGTGCTAGTATTGGGACGCGGTCATATAGCCTAGGTGCTTTTCCTTGGCTTCTTTACTCAAGGCTGGTGCTCTATTAGTTGAGCCACAACATCTTGTGAATTGTAATTTTTAAATTAAAAAAATTACCACTCAATATATCAGTTCATGACTTTTGATTGACATACTATACCTCCTTTTAGTGGGCTAGCTAATTGGAGAAACTGGCAATAAGATTCTCAAGGACTTTCTGCCTGGTTGGTTTGAAACTAACATCCTTAGGTTTCAGTCTCCTGAGTAGCTAAAGTTACAGGTGTGAACCATGTGTTTTTTGTCCATAAAAACAAAGATTATATAGTATTATTTTGGCTCCATCCATGTGACCTTTATCATATCACTTAATATTTAGTTTCTTAATTATAGAGTAAAAAAATGGTCTGTACTTGATTTTCAAATTTTTCTAAGGAGTTCTCTAGGAAAAAAATGCTAAATTCACTAAGAAGGATATAAAAGAAAGAAAAATAGAATTCTGCCCCTGTATTCTATGTTAACAGGAGTTCCTGTATGAGCTCCATTAAGAGAAAGACTTTATTTTCATTCTAAAAACAAGATTATAGCTGATTTCTCCTGTCTGTTGTCGGTTATCAGTTAAGGGAGCAAAGACCCTGAGACTCCAATTAACCAAGAAAAAGCCAGAAGTGGATGTGTGGCTCAAGTGGTAGAGATCCAGCCTTGAGTCTGGCTCTGAGTTCAAGCTTGATAATGGCACTCACACACACACACACACACACACACACACACACACACACACACACACACACACACTATTATACATGATTGAAACTAATTGAAAGATCTGGACTTTAATCTCAAATCAAGGAATCCGCTTTTTGATAACACTGTGTACTTTCTATTTTTTGAAACCTTCATGATTCCCTTCAAATAATCTTCATTTTTCACAGAGTCAGGAGGAAGAAATCTTACACAAGCTCCTCAAGGAAATGCACTTCTTTATTCTATTTTCAAACATAGAATAAATCATTTGGGTAATCTTCAAAATATTTTCAAGTCTATTTTGAAATATATCCGTGTTTGGGATGATAAGCTTACAAATAGACTGCTTCCATCTGATAGAGAATATTCTATTCTAACTTCACTCCATTGAATCATTTCAAAACCCATCCAAGGGTTTAGAGATTAAGGACTCTATTTCTATTTAAATGGGGAACAGTTTTCCACAGGAATAATTCCTCTATTATGCACCATTATTAGCATTATGGATTTAAATTTGAGACATAAAAGAACATTTGTATTTCTCCTTTATGTAAGGACTTTAATTTTTTGTTTTTTAAAAAAGTCTAATAAATGAAGAAAGAGTCCATAGATCATAAATGTGTATGACAAAATGAAAGGCCATGATATTGAGTTGTTTTGAGTCTTTGTACTGGTAAACATCCATTTCCTATCTTACTGACTTCTCTCTCTCTACTAAAAAATGCACATGACATTTTCCAGGGCTATCATTGTATTCTTTCATTAACAGTGGATTCACTGATGAAGACAAATGTTGTAAAGCTATTGTACAAATTTTTCTAGATGTCTCATATTCTTTTCATCAGACCCTGCCACATGTGCTGATGTATTGATGCAAGAAGGCAATGTGTTAAATGCACACCCACACGTACACTCACAAGTGTCAGCATTATCCTTCTCCTTGCAAACGAGGGTGGTAGCAATAAAAATCAATGACGTTAAGGATGGGAAATATTAATAGCACCGACAATTATATCACAATAAATTAAGTTTATAGCCTTGAAAATAGCTTTTTTATTAAACCTGCTGAACATCAATTTAACTACACGTTTGGAGGGATAACATAAATCTAATCAAGGGTGTGAGAATAGGAGGGAGACAAAGGTAGAGAAGCTGACTGAAATTATTTTGACCTAAATAGAAGTACTCGAGACAACACAGTACGTGGATTTTCAGTCTACAAAGAGTAAAATGAAGCTGGCAATGAATTATCCACCAATTTTGACAGTGCAGGAATAATGTAAAATACAGTTGTTATTGAAACTGGCCCAGTGGGAGCAGACATGAAATGACTGTGACATATTACACAAGATTCATTTGTGACAAAAGTAGATTACCTCCTCATAACATGTAAGTTGATCTCTAGACTTGTTTTGCAGAAAATAATTGTGAGGCAAATCTTTCCTTCTAATGACTTCTCTAAATCTAGACAACTCTACAGAACTTTTCATAAGTAAAATGAAATTAAACTAGAATCTAAAATACAACAACTATTAGCAAGAATACATTTCAAAAATATTGAGTACACTTAGTTCTGCACTAGGGACTTTGTTTTAATGGAATTATACATTGCATTGTTAGTGATTCCTTAATGAACTTCCAAAAATGAAAAATTGTTTTCATTCTATTAGAGATACTGTGGTATCTGAGGGATGTTTGAAAAAGATCTTGTCATATTCTTTTTGAGACAGAATCAGTTTAAACCCATAAAATCATATGTTTAAGTTTCTGTTTTATAATTTGTAGAAACTGAATGTAAATCTCATTGGAATTTTGTGTTCCCTTCCAGGCCCAAATTTACATGGACCAATTTATCATTTTCTATAGACTTAAAAATTTTATTTTTCCAAGTGCATAAAGAGTAATTTGGAATAATCAATGTTGATCTTATAATACTGTGATACATATTGCTTTGGAAAGCAGTGTAAAATGGTATTTCATATAGTGTGGCCTTCTTTTTTTAAAATATGGTATTCATAATGTTTTGTCAAGTGCAAAACATAATGGGATATAAAAGTTCCATTCAAGGAGTAAACACAACCACTCATTAATACTGTAGACACATACACACACACAGGTACCCACACATAATCAAGAAAGGAATAACCAAAAAAATCTGTAACATACATTTTTATAGAAACTTTCGAGTTGAGGAAAGGTGTCCTATATAATAAAAATAATGGCAATGATAATAATTTCTCAGGTGATTTATATCATTAGTATCATCTTGGTAAATAAGAAAAATCATATGGCATTTATTACATTCAATGAACCATTCCATTTCTTTTACATATTGAGAAATTTGATGCACTTGACAGCTCTGTTACAGGAGCTATTATTATTTATCACACTTTAGAGAGAATGACATACAAAACATGTAGAAAACCTCATTGGCTGTGATTTATAATGTCATAGGCTCCAAAGAGCCTTCTGAATCTCCCTATATTTCATCCCAAAGGAATCTTGACTGGTATAAAATGTATTTTTCACTTTTGTGAATGAGGAAACTGACTCACCAGTAGGTTAAATAATATGTCCAGGTGCAATGGCTTTATAATAATAAAAAGCTCTCTGTATAAATCTATCTGATTCCATAATTAGAGATCTTAACCACTACAGATGGGATCCTCATAAGGAAATTCTTTTTCTATATATCTAGTGTTTAAACATCTGTCCAGTGAAGAAAATAAAATAATAGAATGTATTTCTTATTGTTAATCATAATATACTCTTCTCCAAATGCCCATGAATCAATGCCACTCTCTAAATATATTGTATGTTTAAAACCTTCATTAGTGGGAAACTGTATAACCATGACAATTTCTGAGGCATAACAACAACATCTTTACAATTTAACCCACTTCTGGGACTCTCTAACAGTATTATTACTTTTAGCCATGACTTTTAGCCATAATATTATAGCTCAACTAAGTATTTATTGATGATTAATTCACAAGGAGAAAGACCCCACCACCCTGGCAGGCGACTTGTATTACACATTTGATTATATTAGAATTTAGACCTATTGGCATTCTTACATTTAATTATTCATGAATTAAACACAAGACTTTGCCTGTTCATTTACCATTCCTTACATGAGTAGTTCTAAATGAACAAATGCCAGAGAGCTTTGGAATTTAATAATATCACCTCAGCATTACCAGATGCTATGCCCCAGTTGTCTTGTTTTAACACAGACATCAAAATAAATCCCACATGTAAATGCACAGAAGAAAATGACCTTCCACACACTTACTGCCGACTGCAGTGCTAACAAGGTAGCCATGCAATGTGACCTGATGAGGAACATCCCTATAAAGCAGTAATTCACACTTTGTAATGGTCATAGAGTTGTCTCTCACTTGCAAATCTCCCTTTCTCCTCTCAGCTGTGCAATGCTGGCATTGAGAATTTGCCTAGTTCATTTGTTGCTGTTGTCGTTTTACATTGTCCCTTCTTAGCTTCTGTAACTAGGGGGCATGAGGCACATCCACAGTGAAAGATATGGGAGAAATTTCTTCCTTGGATATTTGCTGGTACTCTGGGATGTACGTTTACAAGAGATTTTATTTTACCCAGAAAACTCCAGCTATCACAAATTTTAAGAATCAGTTTCCATTTAGATTCCATCAGTTTCCATTCTATGATGCATATTGATGATCCTCCTCCATTGAACTAGAAGCAATTCTTTTGTCTCCCTTCTGTAGAGATTTGACTTCTAGATTCAGATAAATTCCAACTCAGCTGAACTTCTAAGTTCTAATAACTCCCAGCTCTGTCCTAGTGACCTTCTTATCAGAAGGATTGAAATCATCAGCATTTTTTGTGCTCAAAGTTCTCATTTTGCTTTTTCTCTCAACTAAAATCACTTTGCTATTGGGGACTCAGTCTGTTGATCCTCATGTGTTCTCATGATCACCATTTTTCCTGACTGATGATGTTCATAAATTGATTCATTTGCATGAGAATGCTGTTCATAATTCCAATATTCACTATCAATTTTTAATTATTACTTTAGAAGTGACAAGCAGCCATGGTAAGCTTGGCTAAATTTTACAAAACCATTTCCTGCTCCAAAATCAATGACTAACTTCCAGGAAGAACCTCTAGACTGATTTGACAGGTAATTTTATGGATATAGGATATTTGTGAGTTTGGATAAAAACATATGCTCTATCTACAGGCATTTACACTTAGATCTTGAACTTACATTTTATTTGAAAGGTATAACCATCTCACAGTACTCTGGCTATTGATCCTGTCTTGCATTTCAGTTGTTATTTATCTGTAGTTTGAAACTATCATTGAGCTATTCTTATATATACAGACTACTCATATATTCAGTCCACTTGTATTGCTCCATTCAGAAACCCTGCTAACACCTGAGACCACAATACATTCAAAATTTTCTTCCTCTTTGTTTTTGCTATCCCTCCAGTGTTCCTTTTCCTAGCACACACAGTGAATCATACTACAAGTTAGCAATTGTTTTTATTTCTCCCATTCATACATCTTAGCCTGTCCACTCTGCTTCTACATATTTGGTGAAGGCATCTTCTATTCCATCTCATTATACTACTTCAAGCTGGTACCATCCTTCTGTGTAGTAGTAATAGTATGATGGTTAATCTTATATGTCAATTTGACTGGGCTACTGGATGACCAGTTGTTTGCTCGAACATTATACTAGGTGTGTCCATGAAGGTGTTTCTGGATGAGATTAACATGAATATCAGTATGTATCAATATATATCAGTAATAGGAGTGTGGAGGGTCTCAATAGAACCAGAAGGGTGACATTCCTATGAGTAATGGAGAATTCCTTCTACTGAATATAGCAGTTGGACATGGGCTTTTCTTGCCTTTGGACTTGAACAGAAACATGAGTTTTTTTGGGTTTTGAGCCTACCAGACTTCAGACTAGAACGGACACCGTCAGCTCATCCGTGTCTCCAGCATGCTGACTGCAGATCTTGAAACTTGTCAGCCTGTACAATCATGTGAGCCAATTCCTTATAAGAAACCTCTCTAACAAAATAATAATAATAATAATATCATTAAACAAAACTATCATTGAGTCAATGTCTTGCTGGTGAAATTTCAATTTATCTGTCCTACAGAAGGTCATGTTGGAGCACCTTTACCAACCCCTGCTGGGATTTCTTTTCAGACAGGTGGTGAGACTCTATACTGGTGAGATGGTTACTGTACTTTAAATTAGCTCACTGGCCTAAACACTACTTTCTCACTGTATCTATTCTATTAAACTCGAGTGAATAGCTTATTCCAAATTAGACATAGGAATTCTACATTGTCACAATACTTAAGGATTCATATGTGTCCAACTTTTGTATCTATCACTTCAATATTTAGACTTCTCTCCTCTGATAGCAACATGAAATTGATATCAATTTGTGGGTTAGTTATTCCAAACTCAAAGCTCTCTTTCGATATGTTAACCATAAGTTAAAAAATAATTAAATCATGGAAAAGTAATTCCCTCATAATAGAGAGCCTGTATACCTCTTCAACCTCAGCTCTTTCAACCTTTACCATGAAGACTTCAGTCACATCTCAACAGTACCAGTTCTGGGGGAAAAACAAAACAAAAACAAACAAACAAAAAAATCCACCTTTACTTCCACTTCTGTGTTCATGACTCTACTGCTTCGTGGTAATTAAACATACCTCTTCTCTTCTTTGCATCAAGAAACATTGTCCCATTGGTAGAGAATCAGTGTTAAGTGCCTGTTCTTCCAGTAAACACTTAGAATTCCTTTGGCTTCCTGTTTGGAGTTGTTAGCACAGCACTTTATGAGTTTTTCTCTCTCATAAATCTTAGTTCAATCTTCTATAAATGATGTTTTAGGCCTTTCTTCATCTTTCAGAAGAGTAGATGTGATATAGATGTGCATTATAAGCATAATGGAAGAATAACATACCACCCAAACCATGAACTAAAAATTACTAACCCTTGCATTTAGTTTGGTATTTTGTTTTGTTTTTTAATCACATATCTCATATTTCTCAGAAATACCCACTTCCATAATTTTGGTTTGTATGTCTTGCTTCATTTTATAGGAGCAACAATCTGACCATATTTTAAATCTTCTTTGCAAATAGTATCAGGAATATATCTTTGTGCAAATGTGGCATATGTATACAGATACAGCACATAAATGGGCTCATGAAATTCTTCATTCGATGTTTTTGAGGTAGTTAGAATCCTAGCTTTCACCATATACTTGGTTATTCTGTGCCATTGTTACCGTTTATTTAATTCTCATATGAATAGAAATTTAGGCTAATATTATTGTAAACAGTTTGCCATTTGGTGGCTTGGTATGTGTGCTTAAGATGTTCTCTAAAATGCAGAGAGGAATGAACATTTATGGGTCACAGAATATAAGAATATTTAACTTTTCCAGTTTATATAAGCTTTGTATTGAGGAACATCATCTATTATTTTTTTTATTTTTATTTTTTGTGAACATACTGTACAGAGGGGTTACAATTACATGGGCAAGATAATGAGTACATTTCTTATTGTAGCCTCTTCCTTTGTTTACCCTTCACATCCCTTCCCAGCCACCTCCTGCCCCCCCCCCCAATTTCCCCCCTCCCCCCACCAAAGTTGTAAAGTTCATTATCGACATAACAACTTGTACTTCTCATTGTTGCAACGGGTCCACCTGTATCCTTAAATGACTTGTTTTTCCCCATCTCCTCCACAAATTATACCTACATCAAATATAGTGAAAGCAGGGGTTATACTGTGGGGGAGGGACATACAAAGCAACAAAGAAACAATCTTATAATTGTGTTAGAAACAAATGCATGAAAGAAAAGAAACATTTAAATACATATCTAAGGGTTCATTTTCCTAACATCACATTATCTGACCTTTTCTGCTTGACTCATACATATACTAGATATTGCAAGTAAGGGAAACCATGGGACCTATGCTTCTTTGGGCTTGGCTTACTTCACTTAATATAATTTTTTCCATTTCCTAACAAATGGGGCAATGTCATTCTTTCTGATGGAGGCATAGAATTCCATTGTGTATATGTACCACATTTTCTTGATCCATTCATCTATTGAGGGACATCTGGGTTGGTTCCATATCTTAGCTATGGTAAATAATGCTGCAATAAACATATTTGTTCTGGTAGCTTTAGTGTGGTCTTGTTTGTAAACATTTGGGTAAATGCCCAAAAGTGGGATTGCTGGGTCATAGGGGAGCTCTATGTGACGTCTTTGAGGAACCTCCATACTGCTTTCCAAAGTGGTTGAACAAGTTTACACTCCCACCAACAATGAAGTAAGGTTCCCTTCTGTCCACATCTCCTCCAGCATCTGTTGTTGTTAGAGTTCTTGATTTTTGCCATTCTAAGTGGGGTGAGGTGGTATCTCAATGTTGTTTTGATTTGCGTTTCTTTTATGGCTAGGGAGGTTGAGCACTTCTTCATGCGTCTATTGGCCATCCTTCTTTCCTCTTCAGAGAAGATTCTCTTTAAGTCTTTAGCCCACTTATTTATTGGGCAGTTGTTTCTTTGAGGATTTGTTGTTGGGGGATTTAATTTTTTGAGTTCCAAGTATATTTTAGATATGAGACCCTTGTCCGTTGTATGGCTAGTGAAGATCTTCTCCGTGGGCTTTCTATTGATCTTGCTAGCTAAGACATCATCTATTTTTGTATTAACAGATTTGGGAGGAATATTTAAGTAGCTATAAACTGGTGTCTTATGATTTTTCAGATAATTTCAAGTTATACCCTAATAGCTATGAAGAAACAGTAACAATGGCAACAAAAACTATGCAGCGGCGATTAAGAATAAAATGTTTCTAACATTCACAAAGGAAGTTTTCTTAATTGATATCCATTTCAGTATTTTCAAGTTGTATCTGTGGCTGGACTGAAATTAATTTCTAGGAGTAAGAAAGTTGTCAATCGGGTGGGGTGTAGGGGGAGGCTGGGAAGGGATGTGAAGGGTAAACAAAGGAGGAGGCTGCAATGCTTGATAAGAAATGTACACATTATCCTGCCCATGTAATTGTAACCCCTCTGTACAGTATGTTCACAAAAAATAAAATATTATTTAAAAAAAGAAAGTTGTCAATCATGTTGATTTTGTCAGAAAAGATAGGGATTTTGAAGTTCCTCTGGTTTTTAGATGCTGGATATTAAATGTCAGAAGAAGTAATTCAAATCTGTTTATTTCTGCAAGATGAAATCTTCACAGAGGCCCTGTGAATCAATAAAATATTTCAATTTGTGTCATCAGTTGGTATGCAGGAAAACAGTATTCAAGGGTATATTTTCTCTTTATTTTTCTCATCTATTCTTAGATGAGAGAAATTCTTCATCATTCTTCACTATTCTGATCCAGGCAAGATTCAGTTGTAATTTATTTACCTTTTAAAATCTTTGAGGAAATTATTGTCTCTGTGGTGTTCACAGCACAAGACACAATCCAACCATGTTATAATATTGCTCCACATTCACTGAAAAATATATTTTAAAGATAGTTCGTACATATGTAAATATATGAAAACATTATAGATCTAACATTATATGTCTCATATCCAGGTATATCACCTAAACTGTTCAGTTTTTTTATAACATCAAAAGTGAGCATCATAATGGATACTGTGATTGTTCTTATTACTGTTTCCTGCTTTCCAACTTCTAAGATCATGGTGGGTTTATAACATCTTGTTTGCTTCTTAACTTGTGGGGCATCAGAAAGAATTTCAATAGAAAGTAAAAGTATAGCTTTACAACAAAATACAATTTTCACAGCATAGAGAGCACCTAAATTCCCTTTGTTTCTCTTTCTTGTGACAAATTGTCATGATTTTATCAGATTCAGACCTTGAATGTTTATTAAAAGAAAGAACATCCAAACCCTTCTCAGATTTCCTTGGCCAGGTCTCTGTTTTGGGGTCATTACAGCAGCATAATTGCATCTTATCTGGTCAGATAATTCAAAGTATCCAGATTTTAAAGACAACACTTTAAAACTTCTACTGAGTATTCATAATGCAAGCTTTAATTTTTTTCTGTTGCATAACAAATATTTTTGATGTGAACATAAAGTTGACATTCCCTTTGCTACTTAAAATCATTGGGCCCCAGCCTTCTCAGGCACAAAATATAAACTTATTTAAACAAAGATTCTTTGGCTTCCAAATTTATGTCTTTACCTGAGAATGGTCCACATGTCTTACAACTAACTGCAGACACATAAACCATGTAAATCTCTATAGATTGCATTTATTTTAATTCAATTATATGTATGCAGATTAACTACAATGTATATTTTAGTAAGACAAGAAATTGTATACAAGGAAAAATAATTTAAAAATTATATTGTAGAATCAGTCTTCTGAATAACATATCCCTAATATATGTTTCAAATATGTTTTCAAATCATTTCAGATACACTGAACATTAACTTCCTCAGAACAGACCATATGGTGTCTGACAGCCACTGTATTTGGTTTTGGAGACCAGCCCTGTGTCTTTCTGCATTTTATGACCATTTTTCTTCCAGTATAATCTTTGATCTTTTTTAAAATCTTTCGGAAATTCTGACAGATCCCCTTTGAGCCATCTTTGAACCTCTTCATGTTTTTTCAATCAATAAAATAGACAATGGAAGACGGACATTATGCTACATTTCCCTAAAAAGGCATATGTACCAGATTTGTAAAATGCATCGGTAATGAGAAGAAGATGGGAAGTGAAGGATGAAGGGCTGTGGGCCTCCCACCGACCCACTTCAATGGGAAAATTTCCCTTAAAATGTTTCATGTGCAAAGGGAATTTCTTCTTTCCGATTCTTGCTATTCCTGTGCTCAACACAACAGAGATGCCAGGTAAAGCACAAAACATATGTTTCTTATTATTTTTCAGAAAAGCACATATATATTTATTTATATGTTCTATGAAATATTTGGGACATACTTATACCCAAAGTATTCTTTATCAGAACTGCAGTTATACAGAATATTCTAAATTGACTTGCTTAGAACAAGGAACACTCCATAACAGGAACTGAAATCATACTTGACTGATTCAGAGTATGACTTTGTACCATTAATTGAAGATGCAGTCCTAGAACTGAATCCAGAGGGCTTTAGTTCCTTTTTAATAGACTGTGTTTTTTTTCCATACCAGGCCTCCTTGTTCACTTCATTGGCTCCAAAGAAAAGTACCTGAATTTGCTAAGTAGTTTTTACATTTGAAGAAATTTATCCATTTTTTTTTCTTTTCCTAAATTTTCTCATTAGCAAAGTGAGAATTAAAATTGCATTCTGAATATATTAGCCACTTCACTTTATTTCACATAAATGGATATTACAAGTAGTTAGTTTTCTTTGTATTCAGTCATTTTTGAAAATCAGAAAGGTGTCTACATATATATATATATATATATTCACATATACACATATATACATATATGTATACACACATTATACATGTATATATATATACCTGTATATCACATATACATACACAACATATATGTATGTGTATGTATATACATATATATCTGTGTATACATGCATATATGTGTGTGTATATATAATTGTTTTCTGAACCTTTTCAGAAGGGCATAGTAAAGTACAAGTGGCATGAAGGCTGAATAAATCTGCTACTAATTTTACCTGCATTTTAGAACTTTGCATATTCAAAAAGAGACTATTAAGTGAGGAAGACTCATATATGCAATAGATCTGTTCTCCTACCACAGCAGCGCTATCATTTCTCAATCTTGAGGCTTTCAATCACTTTTCCTCACAGAGCTGAGTTGATGGCACAGGGCTGGCCCAGGTGATCTCTAGAGGGCTCCTTGCTCACTTAGAGCATTTTGCTAGTTGGGCACACATCACATTTCCTTGGCACTGCACTCAATATTCTGTAGCTTTGAATTTAGTGAATTTTCTTCAGGAGCATTTCATCATGTGTTTTACACTGCAGAACACAAAAATGGAAATGGTGAAATTCTTCAAAAAGTGCCCTTAGAGTTTAATGGAATAATATTTTATCTTACGTAACAATGGGGTGTACTTTATTTAGTAAATAATTGTAATTTACTGTCTGGATGCAAATGATATTAGAACAAATTACATGTTATATAGATATTATATATATAATTATCCATCCCATACCTGCTTAAATGCTTAACTGTCACACTAAATTGCATGAATTAAAAAAAGATTCACAAATTAATGTATTGACCTATGTAATTAAGATGTTGTAAACATGAACTAAAGCACAGATTACTCCCAGATTACTCCATATAGATGTTTAAGTATAAAGGTATCTTTCATGATGGACATCCTATGTAGGATGTACATTCTTCAGTTAGTTATAAAACAGCCAAGTGGCTGAGCTTACTTAAGTCATATAGGAAGATTTGCCTCCTCTTGTACTATTATAAAATACCATTATTAAGTGAAGGGAGGTGACGCCATTTTTCCAAATATATAACCTGTCAAGACTAGAGAGTAACTTTAGCACATTGACCCATGTGAAAGGCCCGATGCTGACACTGGAAGCTGGTTGTGTGCACGGTGAGCCCAAAGTTTTATTGTTTGGTTTTAAAAATTGTTTTAATTCACCTTCAAGCAGTAGATATTTGTGGATGACCTTGTTACACTTTCAAGATCTAAAAAAAAAAAATCCCTAGTCAGACACCTGTGCCTCATGCCTGTAATCCTAGCTACTCAGGAGGCTGAGTTCTGAGGATCGTGGTCCAAAGCCAGCCTGTGCAGGAAAGTCCATGGGACTCTTTTCTCCAATTAACCACCAGAAAACTGGATGTGGTGTTGGGGCTCAAGAGGTAGAGCAATAGCCTTAAGCTCAGGGACAGCGTCCAGGCTTAGAATTCAAGCCCCATGACAGACAATAAGAAAGCAAGAAAGCAAGAAAGAAAGAGAGAGAGAGAGAGAGAGAGAGAGAGAGAAAGAAAGAAAGAAAGAAAGAAAGAAAGAAAGAAAGAAAGAAAGAAAGAAAGAAAGAAAGAAAGAAAGAAAGCACACACACACAATCCCTAATATGTAAAAAAAGTTTATCGTAATCAAAATGCTAACAGGTATGAAAACATAATTCAAAATATTCTACCAATTGAAATTCTACCATTTTCAGGGATTTTTTGGGGGGTTGGGGGATTTGTATGTCTTAAATTGAAGAATTTGTTTTAGGATCAATTTCAAACAACAAAGGTGACATATCTGTCATTGCCTGTCAGTTATTAAGTTGGCTGTAGTGAATTTTTAATGTCAGCCTTTGAGTTATGTACCTTGTTAAGACGACAGATGTTGAAGGTAACTGCCATTTGAAATGTCTTCATAGAGATAACATTATCCTATAGTTCAGCAATAGAACTAAAAAGCTTTTGATTAGGCATTTTTTCTCTCAATGGCGTATGTGAAATAATGATATATTTTATAATCAAAGCATTTAGATTTGACAAAAATCACATAAATATATTTGCATCCAAACCCTGAAATATGTGCAATAACGTTACTCATTCTTTGGATTTCTAAGTTTATTTTTATGAAACTAATATATACAATATGTTGATCCGTATATTTATACATGATAATTCAATAAAAACAAGCATAATAAACACAAAATATATATATGGCTTCAATTTCCATGTATTATCAGGTATGTACATCCTTGATAGATGAATAAAACATATTATCTTTAAAGATAGTTTGATTTGGGGCTATTTTTGACTACAGCCAACTATATATGTGGATTATGTAAAGATTTGGACTTTATGTCTTTCCATTACTTCTTTGTGGCAACATAATAAAAATGTGAAAAAAGTGAAGAATTTACTTTTACAGATAGAAGTCTCACTTTTTAAGGAGAATAAATTGATTTTAGAAATTCAATCAACTAATTAAAAAATCCCACTGCAATTATTTTAGGTAGATCCTGAGAAACAAAGAATACACACATCACAAGAAATTTCTAAAAATACACTTGAGAGTTGTAAATCATATACTGTTTTATTCTGGTTTTTTTCTGCCTGCAGAATGTTATTAATAATCTCTCTCATTTTTGTATTGCTGTAATTACACTGTCCAGTATTGAGAATTAATCTAGATAATGATGTTCCTGGATATGGTGTCACATCTCTGGACACTGAAGTGTGTCCAACATGCCATTAAAATCCTATTAAAGTTTTATTTACCAGTCTCAAATTAAAAATAAACACTCTTTGTATATAAGAGAGAATAAGGATCACAATGACCTTGAGAGATCATTGCACTAATTCTTAAAGACTGCAATAATGGCAACTTAATACAGGAATATTTGGTGAAGGAAATCTTGTCAATATTGGCAACAAGATGGGATATTTGCAATTTCTCACTTGGATTTATTAACTATAATTCAGAATGCCCTGAAATTAGATGTGATACTGGAGAAAGTTTTGGTGGTGGTTATTAGTAAAGCAGACAGAAATACAAACTTTATACTTGAAAATAGTCTTTCTGTATTTACAGTTTTCTTACTTTTAGGTTCAATCTGGAATGGACAAACCCATTCAACAAATTAGTAAGATTTTCATTTTCTGCAAACTAAAGAAGTTTGCAGTAAGTTTCAAGTTCTATTTAATAATAGCGGTTTATGATCATCTTATTGTATTTGAGAAACAGCTGGGGTGTGCTATTGAGCCTTTGTTTATTGGATACCAGAATCTGTCTCTAAAAGAGAATCAATCTGATGGTAAGAAGTAGCTACATGTCATGAATTTGATGGGGACACTAAATCCAGATCTCAAGGGATACAGAAATTGACTGAACTTAGCTCAATAGCCTCTATTAAAATATATTCCTTTCCTGTGCTTGATGCTGCATAAATAGGTCTTTGAGAAGAGATGTCTGTAAGTTAACATGCCAGATACTCTTTGATCAAGCTGTGGAGCATGTTACAGCTTTCATCCTTCATGACTCTTGGAATCATATTAAAATATTGCAGGAATGATGGACTTTCTGGCTCTGATATGGAACATCATGCAGCTTTGATTGACTCAAATGTTTGATGGGTCTAGTAAAAACTGGGGAAGTATAACACAAAGTAACAGACATGTCTGCTGCAATGAATTTGGCATTCTGGGGCAGATGCTGCTAACTCTTTGTTGGATCAAGGGAAACAGGGATTCTCAGGAGAAGCATAGGGATGAATATAATAGTGTCTGAAAAATCAATGCAAACCCTGCACATAACATGTCCTGGTAACTCAACTAAATAGTGGGAAGTAGGTAGAACTTGGCAGAGGGTACAGACCTTGCTCAGCAGTTGAATGGTGAAAGCCAGCAAAATTATGAAGTATATTCTTAAAACATTTTTTTTTTTTTGGTCGTGGGGCTTGAACTCTGGGCCTGGGCCTTGTCCCTCAGCTCTTCAGCTCAAGGCCAGCGGTCTACCACTTGAGCTACAGCGCCACTTCCGGTTTTCTGGTGGTTTATTGGAGATAGGAGTCTCACGGTCTTTCCTGCCCGGCCGGCTTTGAACCGCGATCCTCAGATCTCAGCCTCCTGAGTAGCTAGGATTACAGGCGTGAGCCACCAGTGCCCGGCTTCTTAAAACATTGTTAAAGAAATAATTTATTCAAAGTCAGGATGTACTTCACAAAATTCATGGTGTTTGTGTAAACACACACATATATGTATATATATGTGTGTATATGTGTACAATGTCTTTAATATGTGTATATATGCATATACAAATGTACATGTGTATACATACATGTATTTATATATGTATATATGTGTATATATTGCTAAACATCAACTATAAATTTGAGTGCCTCAACAACTCATTCTTCAGAACTGAGGAAATTACCTTACTTAAGTTAATTCATTTATTGTAAAGAATACAACTCCCGAGATCCCAAAAGGAAGAGATGTATAAAGACAAAGTATGGGGTTAGGAACAGCACATAGCTTCCTTGTTCTCTTTCATACATGTCCCCATCCGAGCAACTCAACATAGTCACCATTATGATACAATACAATCACTTCAATTGTATATTTTGTATGAAGGTTTCATTACATTCATGTCTGAGTAACTTTTGGGCACTGGAAATTATACTCAAATTTCAGTCACTCTCCATTCCCCAAAATTCATGAGGTAATAGTAAGAGTGAAAATCTCATTTTGTTTCCTGATGATCAATTCCAAACCTGAAGTTTTATATAATGTTTAGAATTGATCTCATTAGCATAAGAAAGAAAATACACAGGAGTTTTAATGTCTCTGAAAAACAAAGAGCAAGAATTTACTTTTTATGAAAGAAAATAGAAGGGATAAGAAATTTCCCAATATAGTAGCTTATACATGGTAGAAGAGCCTAATGTAGTTTCCATTTCTCAGAAGTCGGGAACAATACACTAGGATCTAACATAAAATACCCTTAGTCTTTGAAACCTTGCCAAGTTTATTTTTAGTTTTCATGATTCACTTGATTATAAGCAAAACCAAAAGAAAATATTCCAAACATTAAAAAATGTAAGGAGGATGGAAAGGGAAATTATCTTCCTATGTAAGCCAAGGCTCAATTGCCAAAAAAATACAAAAAAAGTAGAATTAAAAGACAATTAATTGATTTTTGGTGACATGAAAAGAAAGCAATGGGATTATTTAAGGTGAATCTAAAGGAAAAGCTTTAGAAAGTCTGGTTGTATACCAGAGCAAATCCTATGTGGGCTATTTTTAACTGATTAATTTTCCTTTGTGTTTTTGTTTTTTGTTGTTATTTTGGTTACTGCAGTATAGTTCTACCACTCTAAAGGCTGAAATGTAATGGATCTAATTGCAATTTAGGCAAAATACTGAATGATGAGTTACTGAAAATGTAAAATTAAGTTTTCCTGACATATTTGGTCAAAAGTATCAGACAAACATGTAGAAGCAACGAGGATCTCATTATATAGACATATACAATGAAGTACATGTATAATATAAAATATAACTATAATATTTAATGTTAGATAATATCTATATAATTAAATATATATACCTATATTAAACATAGATATATCTATATATGTATAGATGTATATGCATATGTATTTCATTATAGTTATGTATATTTCATTATACAGAGCATATGATTGATATATATATGTATATATATATATATATAATCTACAAAATTTTAGAAGTGACTCCAATGATATATAATCTAACTCTGCACCGTATTTCCTTTGAACTTATGAATAGATGAGGATATCTTTCTTAGGTTTTTAAATTAAATTTTACAATTATATTTAAAAATTATATTTGGATCTATATTATGCTTTCTCAAACTTTTCACTGAAATGGCTGAGAATTTTATGTTAAATTATTGGGTTATGAATGGAAAGAAAAAAATCATTATTTAAAAGAATTGTTTAATCAAGTTGAAAATAACAATAAGAGAAATATATCACCTCTTAATAGATAAAAATATTAAGCTAATATTAGATTTATAAGGATATTCTTAGATAAAAGAATAGCGAAGAGACTGGAGGAAGATGGCAGAGATATAGCTGGGCTATATGTGAGCTCTCTCTCTCCAAGAAACCTGCTTCACAGTTCAAGGAATAATTCACTACAAGAAAATCACACCAAGTGAGCCATAATAATACAGAGATTCTACCTTCTTTTTATTACTTAGAAGTTGAGTTATAACTTTCCTCCTTCTGTTCCTTTCCTTTGTTACATCCTTCTAATTTGATTTTTCTCCTCCTATATTTCATTGTATATCTTAATCTTTCTTCTAACTACACCTCACCCATTTACAATGACTTCTACTTCTTTATTGCCTCTTTGCTTTCTTACTCTGTTGATCTGCAAGTGTGAAACATTGAGCTAGACTGTATCTGTAGTCAGTGAGACTGTGCCAAAGTGGCTCAGGGTGTTATCCCTTTAGCCCAAACCATTCTAAACCTCAAAACATAGCTACTCACTGATTACAATTGTTTATAATCCCCACTTCTGAAACACAATATCCCTCCTCTGACAAAGATAAGCAGAGATAAATAAGGGAATACCTATCTATGATTGGGAACTTCTAAAATCAATGCAGAGATACTGCATAAGTGTGGATTTTGTCTTTAAACTGTGCTTAGTGGTTGTATTGGACCTACTTACATATCGAATAGAGGAGAGATAGAGTGAAATACCTATTTGGATTGTGTACCTCCAAAGTCTGCACAACCACAGGGCTCTGAGTTTGTGCTTATCTTAATATTGTGTTTTGATGAGGGACTGGATATATTTTCATCTCCAAAAAAGGAAAGAGAGACAACTTCTAAGTTTGTGCAACTACAGTGCTTTGGGTTCAGGCTTGCCATAAAATTGTGTTCTGGTGGGACAGTGGAATTATTTTCAATTCTAAAAAGGAATGTGAACCTCTAATTTCTGTGTAAATATAGGACTCTGGGTGGGGACTTGTCTTAGAATTGTGATTTAGTGTGTAATTGATGTAATCTCACTCCCCAAAAAGGTGAGTTACTGTGAAAACTTCCATTGTTGATTGTAAACCCCTAAAGTCTGAGCTACTACAGTGTTCTGGGTAAATGCTAGCTTTAGATGTGTGTTCTGATATAAAATAGGATATAATCACCTCCAAAAAATGTGAGATAGAGTGAAAATACCCATTGTTGATTGTAAACTGCCAAAGTCTGTACAACTACAGGGTTCTGGGTAGGTACTTGTCTTAGAATTGTGTTTTGGTGTTTTTGTGTTTTGGTGTGTAACTGGATATACACTCACTCCCAAAAAAGGTGAGATAGAGTAAAAACACCCATCATTAATTGTAAACTTCCAAGATCTGTGCAACCACAGGGCTCTGGGTTGGTACTTGTGTTCTAGTGAGGAAATGGATTTGCTTTCCTCCCCAAATGAGCAGAACAAACCACAGAAACACAAGAAAAATAGTGAGTCAAGGAATTTCAACTCCGACCAAGGACAAACAGGCAACAGAACCATTAAGAAAGGATACCTCTCAAAATGCTTTACAATCACTACTGGTCCACATGCTGAATGAAAAAATTGAAAGCCTACATAAAGCTATGCATGCACGTGATATGGAAAACAAAAGATTAATAGAGGAATTCATGGAATCCTCAACCAGAAAGCTGAATGAATTCCAACAAAAGGAATGGGAGTCCAGTGAAAGTATAGCCAGGGATTTGAGAGTGCACATGGAAAACCATTTCAAGGAGGCAAAGAAATCCATACAAGATCTAAAACAAAGCATCAACAAAGAAATTGAAGCCATTAAAACAACAATTAAAAGGAAGGGAAATAAAAAAAAATAAAGTAGAAAATCTGGACAGTAGGCTAGACCATGCAGAAGACTGTATGTCTTGGATAGAAGACAGTCTAGACATTATAGAGAAAGAACATACAAGTATTCAAAACAAATCCAAAAAATATGATAGATCTATTCAGCTTATAGGAAGCACCATCAGAAGGCCTAATTTAAGGCTAATGAATGTAGAAGAAGGCCTAGAAACAGAAGCCAAAGATGTAAAAAAATATTTAACAGAATCCTAGTAGAGAACTTCCCAAACATGATGAAAGATAGGCCCATTCACATACAAGATACATTTAGAACCCCTAATAGACCAGACCAGAACAGGACATCTCAACTCCACATTGTAATCAGCACAGGATCAATAGAAACCAAGGAAAGGATCCCTAAAGCTGTCAGGGAGAAAAGATCAATCACCTATGAAGGAATACCAGTCAGGATAACTACAGATATCTCAGCAGAGACCATGAAAGCACAAAGAGCCTGGAATGAAGTATGCCACGCACTACAGACAAACAACTATTAACCAAGAATACTGTACCCAGCTAAACTCCTCTTCATCACTAAGGGAAAAATAACCTTCCACAGCAAAGAAAAATTGAAATGATATATCTCCATCAAACCTACAAAAGATACTTAAAGATGTCCTACATATAGTGAACCAACCAGAACATGTTGAAGGCAGAGAAGCAGCCCCAAAGAATCAGATAAATGTAGGCAGAACCTAGATGACACAGACCCTCAAAGGTCGATAACATTACAGAAACTACAGAACACCTCTCAATCCTAACTCTTAATATTAATGGACTTAACTATCCAATCAAACAGCATAGAATCTCTAGTTGGATCCAAAAACAGGATCTGTCTATCTGCTGTCTACAAGAGTCATAACTTTGCTACAAAAATAAACATTCTGACACTGATAGGCTGGAATAAAATCTACCATTCAAAAGGTCCCCACAGGGGCTGGAAGGTGGCTCAGTGGTAGAGTGCTTGCATGCCTTGCATGCCTGAGGCCCTGGGTTCTATTCCTCAGCACCACATAAGCAAAAAGAAAAAAGCTGGAAGTGGCACTATGGCTCAAGTGGTAGAGTGCTAGCCTTGAGCTGAAGAGCTGAGGGACAGCGTCCAGGCCCAGAGTTCAGGCCCCATGAATGGACCCCCCCCCCCAAAAAAAAGGCCCCCACAAACAAGTGGAGTAGAAATCCTAATATCACATAAAATAGACTTCAAATTAAAATTAGTGAGAAGAGATAAAGAAGGACACTATATACCAATAGAAGGATCTCTCCAGCAGGAGGATATAACAATTCTAAATACCTATTCACCAAATACTGAACACCCCAATTTATCCAAGAAACACTATTTTCCCTAAAATCATTCATAGATCAACAGACAGTGGTTGTTGGTGACTTCAAAACACCACTTTCTCTGCTGGATAGATCAACTCAGCAAAAACTTAGCAGAGAAATAGCAGATCTAAACAATTCCATAGACCAACTGGACTTAACAGACTGCTATAGAATATTTCACCCATCAACAACAGAATACACATTCTTCTCAGAAGCACATGGAAAATTGTCCAAAGTAGACCACATTTTAAGTCACAAGGAAAATCTGTCAAAATACAGAAACATTGAATAAAATTAGAATGGAATAAAATTGGAATTCAAGAACAAATGCAACAAAAGAAAATCCTATAACAAATGGAAGATGAACAACACATGTGGGTCATGGAAGAGATAAGAAAGAAAATTCAAATGTTCATGATATTTAACAAAAATGAACATACCAATTACCAGCTTCTCTGAGACACAGCAAAGGCTGTACTCAGAGGAAAATTCATAGCTTTGAGTTCAAACATCAACAGATTGGAGAGCTCTCAAACCAACAATTTAATAATGTACCTGAAGTTCCTTGAAAAAGAGCAACAAGCCAAACCCAGTAGATAGAAACACATAATTAAAATTAAATCAGAATTACATGAATTAGAGTCCAAAAAACTATAGAAAGAAAACCAACAAAGAGTTGGTTCTTTGACAAAATTAACAAAATTGACAGACACTTAGCAAATCTTACCAGAAAAGGAAGAGAACACATCCAAATAGACAAACTCAGAGATGAGAATGGAAACATCACCACAGAAACAACCAAGATGTGAAACATTATAAGTGAATAGTTCTCAAAACTTTATGCTAATAAGTTTGAGAATCTGGATAAAATAGAAAATTTCTAGCAAATATTGATACACCCAAACTAAACCAAGATGAATTAAACCAACTTAACAGACCTATATCAAGCATCAAAATTGAAAAAGCAATAAGAGAGGTCCCATCCAAGAAAAGCCCAGGACCAGATGAATTCACTGCTGAATTCTACAAGGCCTTTAAAGCAGAACTCACACCAATACTTCTCCAACTCTTCAATGAAATTGAAAATGAAAGTTCACTACCAAACTCCTATAAATCCAGCATAAACCCTCATCCCCAAACCAGACATGGACTCATCAGAAAGAGAACTATAGACCCATTTCTGTGATCAACATCAATGCAAAACTTCTCAACAAAATTCTGGCCAATCAAGTTCAACAAGTCCTGAAAAAAATCATTCACCATGATGAAACAGGATTCATTCCAGGGATGCAAAGCTGGTTCAATATACACAAATTAATTAATATAATTCATCACATCCACAAGAGCAAGAATAAGCATCACATGAATATCTCAATAGATGCAGAAAAAGCATTTGACAAAATCCAATACCCCTTTATTATGAAAGCCCTGGAGAAGCTGGGAATCCAGGAAGCATTTCTCAATACAACAAAGGCTGTGTATCACAAACCTAGTGCCAGCATTATACTTAATGCTGAAAAACAAAAGTCATTTCCTCTAAAGTCATGAACCACTCTCTTCACTCCCCTTCAATTCAGTATTAGAATTACTAAATAGAGCAATAAGACAAGATACAAACATAAAGGGGATCCAAATAGGAAAGATGAAGTAAAACTCTTGCTCTTTGCAGATGACATGATTTTCTATTTAAAGAACCTCATGGACTCCACTACCAAGTTATTCAAGCTGATTTGAAACTTTGGCAAAGTACCAGGGTATAAAATTAACCCTAAAAAATCAATGGCTTTCCTGTATACCATTAATGAGAAAAGCACAGTTGAAATCAGGAATGCAACTCCTTTTGTAATAGTCCCTACACAAAAAAAAATAACAAGGAATTAATTTAACCAAAGAAGTGAAGGACCTCTATGATGAAAATTTTAAAAACCTGAAAAAGGAAATTAAAGCAGAACTAAGGAAAAACTTCCCATGCTCGTGGATAGGGAGGATTAACATCATGAAAATGGCAATACTGGCAAAGGTTATCTAAAACTTAAATCTAATACCTGTCAATATCCCAACCTCATTCTTCAATGAAATATATAAAGCAATCAAAAAATTTATATAGAACAATAAGACTCCAGATAGCAAAAATAATCCTTAGCAGAAAGAACAGTGCTGGAGGAATAACAATACTAGACTTTAAACTCTACTACAATGCCATAGTAATCAAAATAACTTGGTACTGGCATAAAAACAGACATGAAGACCAATAGAATAGAACTGAAGACCCAGAAATGAACCCACAGACATGTAGCTATCTAATCTTCGATAAGGGAGCAAAAATAAATAATGGAAGAAAGACAACCTCTTCAATAAATGGTCCTTGAAAAATTGGTTAAACACCTGTAGAAAACTAAAGCTAGATCCTTATATATCACCCTGCACCAGAATCAACTCCAAACGGATCAAAGACATCAAAGTCAAAGCAGATACTTGGAAGACATTACAGGAAGGAACAGGAGAAACTCTAGGGCTCCTTGGCACAGAAGCACAAAAAAATCAAAGAAAGTTTGGACAAATGGGATTGCATGAAACTGCAAAGCTTCTTCATGGTAAAGGAAATAGCTAACAAGATAAGTAGAAAGCTCATGGATTGGGAGAAGATCTTCACTAGCCATAAAGCGGATAAGGGCCTTATATCTAAAATATACCTAGAACTCAAAAAATTAAAACCTCCAAAAAAATTCTCAAAGAAAGTGAGCTAAAGAAGTGAGCTAAAGACTTGAAAAGAGACTCCTCTGAAATAAGAATGGCAAATAGACATGAAGCAATGTTCAACTTCTCTGGCCATTAAAGAAATGCAAATTAAGACAACATTGAGATACCACCTCACCCCCGTTAGAATGGTTATAATCAAGAAATCTAATAACAACAGATGCTGGAAGGGATGTGGACAGAAGGGAACCTTACTACATTGTTGGTGGGAGTGTAAACTTGTTCAGCCACTCTGGAAAGCAGTATGGAGGTTCTTCAAAAGACTCCACATAGAGCTCCCCTAGGACCCAGCAATCCCTCTTTTGGGCATTTACCCAAATGATCACAAACAAGGGCATACTAAATCTTCCAGCCCAACTATGTTTATTGTAGCATCATTTACCATAGCTAAAATATGGAGCCAACCCAGATGCCCCTCAGTAAATGAGAGGATCAAGAAAATGTGATACACACACACACACACACACACACACACACACACACACACACACACACACACACACAATGGAATTCTATGCTCCCATCAGAAAGAATAACATAGCCCCATTTGTTAGGAAATGGAAAGATTGAAAAAAATCATATTAAGTGAAGAAAGCCAGTCTCAAAGAAATTTAAATCCCATAGTTTCCTTATTTGCAATAATTAGTATACATATAGAATAATCTTATCAGATGAATTGAAAAGCTCAAAAGCTATGTACATATGTCCATATAAGATGATGCTAAGTGAAATGAACCCCAAGACATGGACACACGAGGTCTGTCTTTGTTGTGATTGTTTTAAATATACTATGCATTTTTTTTCGTTTCCTTTGTATGTTCTTCCCACTATGGTATATCCCCCATTGTCACTGTCCTTGATTTTGTTACCCTGCATCTTTATATACATTTGTCTAATCTGGGGAGGGGAAGGGGAATAACAAAATGCGGAAACAAGGACACAGGAACAAGGAAATGCAACAAGGAAACCCACAGGACAGTATATTGGAAACAAACTACGACCTCAGGCAGGGTGGGGGGAGGGAAGGTATAGTGGACCAACCATAAGAGAAGGGGTAACAATGATTGGCAAGTAATGCATTCATTGCGTTACTTATGTAACTGTAATCTCTCTGTTCAGCATCTTTATAATAAAATAAACATTAAAAAAATAAAGAAACAAAAAATTTGGTTGAAAGTGGGTGCTGTACATGCCTGTAATCCTAGCTGCAAAGGAGGCTTGAGATCAGAGGATCATAAATCACAGTCAGCCCAGGCATAACAGTCCGTTAGTCTCCAGCTAAACACACACAGCCAAAAATAGAGTTATATGTTGCTCAAGAGTCCAAGTACCAGCTTTAAGCAAGAGTTAAGGGATAGTGCCCAGGGTCCTGACTTTAATCCCAACTATAGGCACCAAAAATATATAAAAATCTAATCAAATCAAATTAAATAAACCATTCACCATATTATTAATCAGACATAAAATGTATCTGAAAATACTATCTGCTTATATATATATGTGTGTGTGTATATATATATATATATATATATATATAATATCCAAGTCTTCTACATATTTCAGTGATTGATTTATTTTTTTAAATATACATTGGCCCTTCAAAGTGTTTGTTGTGCTATGGGAAGAGCAAGACATGTGTAAATGTCTCAATACATTCTTGTAAAATGCCTGCTGCATAATTCATTCTTGTTCTCAGAATCTTTTGGAGCAATTTAAAATGCCAGAAGAAATTTCTTAATGCTTCAGTGATTTCTAGTTCTACAATTAAATCACACAAAAATAGAATCAAATGAAAAAAAAAAGAAACACCTAGAATTCAGAAAGTTAACTTTTCACATACCTGAAATATTTGGCCCAGAAAAGAACTTTAAGTTGTGCAAAAGGATTTCTGTGTTTGACACTTTCCTTATAAGATGCTCCAAAATAAATTCACACGTTGTTTAAACAGTAGAGATACAACACTTTTCCATTAAGTTAAGCATTTTAGAGAAATGGCCTATTTATTTATTGACCACTTAGGATTGTTTTTTATCATGAACACAGAAATAAAAACCAAAATAAGGTAGGCAACATTTGAATTGACTGAAGCTTTTATTACCTTGTTTCATCCTTTACTTTCTTAAACAAATATTCTCTGTCTGAATGTCATTGTAATACTTTTCTGTTTTTCCAGACCTAATGCCTTAGCTTGAAATGGCTCAAGAAATCAATACTCAAAGTACAATAAGTATTTAAGTCACCAGAAGTGCCCTCCCCACAATACCCCATAGAAATACCCTATAGAAATAGGAGCCAGCATGAATGGGTGGTTGAAATCTTGTGCTTAGGGTTTTGCCATTTGGCATTTGTTTTTTATAATAATATACAAAAACAAATAATCTTTGAACTCAGGGACCTTGGATGTGTTACTCTTACTTGAAAGTGCTTATTTTTACTTGTTTGTGGCTGGCATTGTACCACTTTCTTTGTTTTGTTCTAGAAAACCCCCAACAACAACTCTAACAAAATGAACCTCAGGAAGCATCTCTTTGTTTCCACAAATGATTAGTTTAAACATCAATTATTGTGTTACACTTGAATATTATTAAAAAGAAATAATTTTTGATGAATAACAAAGGACAAAATGCTCTTCTTCAGTGTCAGCTTTCCAGAGCAGAGAACCGGTTTTGGAAGACCTAGTAAGAGTTTTTCCCAGTTTCTGTGATGTAAACCACTCCTGTTAATGCAGATTTCCAGTTCTGAAGAGCTCATTGAAAGTGGCCTTGGAATAAATGAACATGGTATATTCAAGCCAGCTGGTATGAACCACTTCTACACATCACTGACTGAACATACCTGTCATCAAAACTGGTAGTTTCCTGGATGGGTGCCAGGGCACACATCTGTGATTACAGGCTACTTAAGAGGTTGAAGTCTGAGGAACGTGCTTCAAAGCCAGCCACAGCAGAAAAGTCCCTGTGAGACTCTTATCTCCAATTAATCACTCAAAGACTGGAAATAGAACTGTGGCTCAAAGTGATAGAGAGCTGGCCTTGAGAAAAGGAGCTCAGGAATGGCTCCCAGGCTCTAAATTCAAGCACCACGATTGACAAATGAAACAAACAGTCAAACAAACAAATTAAGTAAATAAATAAATAACAGGAAAAGGTCTCAGGAAATGGGAATATACATGCTGCTACTATAATAAAACATAAACTTTTAGCAGACAGACAAGGAACCTTCCTCTGTTATAACCCAAGAACTTTGGATTCATTAGCTCTTTTCTTCCCCCCACCCCCCAGTCCTGGGGCTTAAACTCAGGGCCTGGGAGCTGTCTCTGACCCTCTTTGTGCTCAAGGCTAGAGCTCTACCACTTGAGCCACAGTGACACTTCAGGTTTTTTCTGAGTGGTTTCTTGGAGATAAGAGTCTCATGGATTTTTCTGCTTCAGCTGGCTTTGAACTATGATCCTCAGATTTCAGCCTTCTGAGTAGCTAGGCTTATAGGCATGAGCCAGCAGTCCCCATCTCATTAACTTATTAAAGTAGGACTTCCATATGAGATTAAATCTTAATTTTATTTTTACAATCAATATTTGGTACCTAGCAAAAATTAAAAAATGTATAGATATTTCTAACATGTAACCTGCTCACATTTATATAACCTTCTGTATTGTCAATATTTTTCACCAGAGTGGTTCTTGTGTGAATATTGGTGGAACTTAGGCACATTCTTGGCAAGTACATGGTTCACATAAAAATCCTATTTTACATTCCAGGGTGTGAGAGCATTTGAAATGACATGTGTGCACCTATTCAGTAACACACAAAGTTGTTCTTTGTTGTTAAACATTTCCTCTAATCATTCCTTTTACCTCTTTAGTTCCTTATATATACTGATCTGCTTAATCTCTCCATAGTTTTGTCATTTCTAAAATATGAATTTGAATTTATACAGCCTTTATTAATGGCTTCTTTCACTCAATAATATATATATAGAAGTTTCCTTCATGTCATTTCATGGTTTGATATATAGCACTAAAAAATGGTCCACCTATAGTTTATTTATTTATTTATTACTTATTTATTTTAGTGTTTCTGTCTAGTGTTGCTATTTAAGTAGTGATGTTCTCATACCAAGGGTAAGAAGAATTTTCTTTTTTTTTTTAATGTTTTTATTGTAAAAATACTGTAAAGAGGGGTTACAGTTATATGAGCAAGGTAATGAGTACATTGCCTATGAAGCATTGTTACCTACTTGTTTGTTTTTCCCCTAACATCCATCTCTTCCCTCCCACCTCCACAACTACACTTCCCCCCATGCCTTTCCCCCCTCCCCAGCCTGAATTGTAAAATTTGGTTTTTAACATAGTGTCTTGTACATCTCATTGTTGTAATGGGTCTACCTGTATCCCTATTTGAACATTTTGTTTTTTCCCTTCCCCTCCCCAAATTAGACCAACATCAAATACAGTGAAAACAGGGGTTATACTGTGGGGGAGGAGCATACAAAGCAACAAAAAAATCACAGGGTACATTATAAATACGTTAGAAACAATAGCAAGAAAAAAACTTGTGGCCTTATCTTGGTCTTCATTTCACTTAACATCATCTTATCTGGTCATATGCACATTGCTTTTGATCTTTTCTGCTTGTCCCAAACATATACTAGATATTGCAAATAAGGGAAACCATGGGACATATATTTCTTTGGGCCTGGCTTACTTCACTGAATATAGTTTTTTTTCCCCAAGTCTTTCCATTTACTAACAAATAGGGCAATGTCAAGAAGAATTTTCTATTTTTAATTTCATTGATTTTTTTACTCTAATTTCTACTCACTTTCTTTACAGTGTATTAATTTAGTCTTTTCATGTTTTATGTCTCAGACTCCTACAGTTAACTTAAGTGACTGATCGCAGGCCTCTTCACGTGCACTTTCCATGGCTCATTCAGCACATACTATAAGTTTCTCTGTAACAGTTGCTTTTATTGTATCCTGAAAATTTTTGATAAAACATGTTACATATTTAATTTTCTCTTGCAATTTCTTTCTCTGACATATAGTGTTATTTGGAAGTGTGCTCTTTTATCTCAATGGATTAGGAAGTTTTACCAGGTATCATGTTATTGATCACTAGTTAACTTCCATTGTGTTTCACGGGGGCAATTTTTTCATTCTCAGATTTATTCACTAAAATGTGTGCTATGATGAAGATCTAGTCTATCCTGGTAAACATACACCATAGAGGTTTAGAAGGAAATGGGTATTCCAGAGTTGCTAGATAGGACATAAATGTACATCATATCAAGTTGATGGGTGTGCATTGTTGAAGTCAGCTAGGTTCTTACTGATTTTGTGCCTGCTGTTTCCATACAGAGATATTGAAGTCATTAACTAAAGTTTTGGATATATGATTTAACCTTTGCAGTATTGGAACCTTTGGCTCATTTTATATCATTATGTATTGTCCCCTAATTCCCTGAAAACCTTCTTGAGGTCTTCAATGCCTAAATAGTATAGCTAATTCTACTTACTTTTTATTAATATCACTTTTGAAAATTTCAGTAAAGATTTGCAAATTTGGGATTCTTTTTTTTTTTTGGCCGGTCGTGGGGCTGGAACTCTGGGCCTGGGTGCTGTCCCTCAGCTCTTCAGCTTAAGGCTAGCGCTCTACCACTTGAGCTACAGTGCCACTTCCACTTTTCTGGTGCTTTATTGGAGATAAGAGTTTAACGGAATTTCTTGCCCTGGCTGGCTATGAACAGCAAGCCTTAGATCTCAGCCTCCTGAGTAGCTAGGATTACAGGCATGAGCCACCGGTGCTGGGTAAATTTGGGATTTTTTTTTATTGCTTTTGAAACTTTTTGTGGGATTTCTTAGGAAAGAATATAATTAGATTTCTGGGCGGGGTCCCTAGATTCCCTTGAAAGGACTCTCCTTGAAGTTCTCGCACCATAGATGCTTTGAAGCTACCATGAAATCAGTAAATCCTGAAATCTCTAAGACTGTATTTTTGCTTGTTTAATCTCAAATTCTGAAGTGGACTGTCAAAATTCATGATACTGGCACACAAAACCCCTTTGTTTCATTTCTGTACATGGGCTTGACTAATTTTTCTTAATTGTAACCACAATTTTACTAGTAGTGTTCAGATTTGAAAAAGTAAACAATGAATGCATGTATGTTTTATAACATACTCTGATTCATATAGTATAGAACACACTGCAGTTTCACTCATCTAAGCACTTTTAGGAAAAACTATGAATAGAAAATCTTATAACAAAAATGTGGGTACGTATTTGTGTAAACTATGCTAAGAAGATGAAATAGTAAGTATCCTTTCTATGAATTATTTTGAAGATCATAATATTTTGCAGGAAGTCACTAGCTCATTCTGTAATCCAAGTACTCAGGAGGTTAAGATCTGAGGATGTGATTGGCAGCCAGGCCAGACAGGAAAGTTCATCCTGAAGTGGAGCTGTGTTTCAAGTGGTACAGAATAAAAATTAAGGAATAGCCCCCAGGTCCTGAGCTCAAGCCCCAGTATGGGCACAATGATATATATGTAAACATTATTTCCCAAAGTTGCAAAGCTGGAGGACAGAGATTGACACCACTACCTTTCATTGCCCTTCTACTGTGCATAACTGATTACCTTCTTGAAAGTGTTTAAGTGGGGATCAAGAGGACAGGGACAAAAATGATGTTTTTATCCTCTTTATTTCAAGACAAAAGTCAAAATAATCATGTTAATTTAGAGTTACTCCTTTTGGTGGATATTTTTTCAATAACACTTAAAATTCTGTAACCTTTTTCCTCAATAGTATTTCATATAAAATTCAATGGAAAAAGTGAGACAAAGATATAAGCTTATACCTGAATTTATTATAAATAGTATTATAAGCATTAGAAATAATTATTATATTATGATCATATTTGTTATTTTTAGTGCTACTATGTCATAGAAACTTGGACAAATCTATAAATAAATAGCAAGCATTGATTACGTTGAAAAGTATTTTTTACTCTCCTATAAGACAGAAAACTAGTGGTTCTTTGATTTTTGATTTTGAAATATTTTCTAAAGTGCTCATTGGAGCACTGTTTGAATTAGGCAGATAAGAATAAATGCATTGTCTTTGAGGAAAATGGTTCATTTCTAGTTGCTTTTTCTTCGTTGAGATAGCATAGGAAAATAAAAGCAAGGTGCTTTTTAATGTGGTTATTTTTTTTCTCAGTACTCCAGGTTTCTGGTGCCCATACTGTGTGAATATGAAGTGTTATCTGCTTGCAAATGGCAGTCACTGAGCCACTGGGATCCTCTGTCTGGCAGAGGATCTGAACATAAGTATCTGAGTATTTCCCTGATTTGTTTTCTTCTTTGGATAAGGTAGAAACAGAAGCTTCAGCACCTATGAACTATGTTGGCTCCACAAAACCAAACCCTTAAATGTGCTTTAAATGGCCAGAAAAAGGCACAAATAAAGAGGAAATACAGAAACCTACTTTCACTCTCAACTGAGTTATATCCCACATATCCTTTCAATAACATGGGTGTTATTTTCTCTATCCAATGGTGATTTCTTTGAGGAATCCCTAAAGGACAGAGTTCATGTGATGATGTTCTTACATCCTAAGAATACTCATTTCAGTTGGACAAATCTGGAAGTATGTAATGCATAATATGGGGCTTCAGAATATCTGTATTGGTTATAATAAATGTTATGGTGAACTGTACCCTTCTGTGTTTATGCTGCTGTTTGGAAAAGATTCTGTATAAAAGGCTAACTTCTAACTCACACGTTCTGCTGATCTTTTCAGAAATAAAAATCAAAGTGAAAAATAGACTGGCATCCTGTGTTTCAGAAGAAGGGGGAAAAGAAAGCAGGGTATCAGCAGTATTATCTCATAAAGAGAGTGCATTGAAAGTAAATTAGTTGGGTTCTTCATATTATTTTTAATATAGTTCTGTATTAAACTTGAAATTGTCAATGAAGCTTTAGCATAGCTGATAAAAATGAGGTAGGCAACAACTGAAGGAACAAAAGAATCTGATGACCTCCATACTTAAGTCCATACAAATCAAAAATAATCCATAGCAATTTTCTGTTTAGTTGTTTCCTTTTGATCATTAGTCTCCAAATATTACAAGTGCAATACACACTTTCAAGTAAGTAAGTAAGTAGTATTCAAAATATGGAACTGACACCTGCATCCTAACTGGAATGAAAACACTGATATGTCTTTTTGGCATGATGAAAGTAGTCTACTTTAGTATGCTATCTTAATAAGATCTCCACACTGACCCCAGGTAATGAGATTGACATTGAAATGGTTTTTGATGATTAAAAGAAATGTAGTTTTGGCCTATTTTTAATGCATGTGAAGGAAATGTTTCCTTTGATGTTTCTAATGATATTAATAGTTACATCTTTTCCACGTATACAGGTATGTTTATGTGGAAAAGATATTGATGAGCATTATTAATGTATTTATATTTTCAATTTTTTCTTATACTAAAAATAAGACTTTCCTAGGTTATTGAATTTACCAGGACTGTATCCTGAACTTCGTGCATCATGAAAAAGTGAAGTAATTTCCCTAATTTCACACATCTTGAGAGAGTCACATCCAAAATCAGACCAATTATAAATTAATCATTTCAAAAAAAATCTATTTTCCTCTTACTGTGGTTGTGTGTGGGTAAATGGGCTCTAAATAGAATAAAATATAATAATTTAAAGCCAACGTTTTACACCCTTTTTAATACTCTGCTATATGCTGTACATGAATGTAATCAGCAAACATTATTTTTGAGAACACACTGAAATTTGATTATGTGAGCCATCATCATCTACCATACCAAGCTTATTTTCTTTTTCTCTATTTTATTTCTGGAGCATGTGATTATTCTGAGCAATTTTACCATAATTGTTTTTGGAGTCAATTGTTAAAGAACATTTTCTATGTTTAACATATAGTAACTCATGTAGAGGATAATGAACTACCTTCATGTATCATATGCAAATACCTAAAATGAGGAGCATAACTGAGCCATAAAAAAATAAAGAGCGAATCCAGACATTAGGTGGACTAGAAATACTGAAATCAGGAAGCTCAAGGGAAATGCTAGGAGTGACTGTGTAGAAAGGTCAGAGGGCGTGGAATGTGCATGAATAGCAGACACAGCTGTATACATCTTCAGCATTTGTTTTATGACCAGCATCGGACTTGGCCTTCGTGTCACATATGTTTTCTTTGCCCTCATCAGTACAAGGAAGAAGGGACTAGGGCTTTGATATTTGATATCTTTAATTAAAAAATCTTTTAAGATATGACAAGATTGTGCACCCAGCACCCAGAAGATAGAGGTAAAATATGTCAATTCAAGGCTGGCTTGGGCAACAAAGCTAGTCCATATGTTCTTAAAAAAAAACAATAACAAGTAAGCCTAGAATTACATGGTGGAAATGAAATCGTGTCTGTCTCCCATCTCCCTATGTTGAAATAAGAGGGTAAAGATTGCTGTATTACAAAATTGTTCATCTTCTCTCTCTGTGTGTGTGTGTGTGTGTGTGTGTGTGTGTGTGTGTGTGTGTGTGTGTGTGTGGTAATACATAACAAATGACCTTCATTTATTGTATGGCTAAAGTTAGAAGAAAAGTGGCTCATGTGTCTTTTTTTTTTTTTTTTGTCGGCCTTGGGGTTTGAACTCTGGGCCTGGGCGCTGTCCCTCATCTCTTCAGCTCAAGGCGAGCGCTCTACCACTTGAGCTACAGCGCCACTTCCAGTTTTCTGGTGGTTTATTGGAGATAGGAGTCTCATGGTCTTTCCTGCCCGGGCTGGCTTTGAACCGCGATCCTCAAATCTCAGCCTCCTGAGTAGCTAGGATTACAGGCGTGAGCCACCAGCGCCCGGCTTGGCTCATGTGTCTTTTCAGTGAAGAGGATATGATGGACTTCATAATGTGTTCTTCCTTCAATTTTGAATAGCAGCGTAAAGGAGAAGAAAATGTGGAGACTTTCTACATAAGTCTAATCTAAGTTAAAGAAGCAAAAATTTGTTAGGTGACATCTTCATATTTTTGTAGTGATCAACATTCTATAATTCCATATAAAAATAAAAGCATAAATAACTTTATTTAGGAGGGAAAGCACACATAATTAGTCAGTTATTTGAAATTATAAACATTACATGAGGAAACCAAACACATTTCACATTAAAAATATTTTATGTATCCACTAAGGCAGGCATCAAATTTACCTTTATTGACACATAAAAAAGTTATCATAAATTATTATGACACATGTTTGTCTTGCTGTCTTTTTCTCCTAATGACTTTGCTTAAGACGATATCATGCAAATTGCTACTAGTGGAAACGACATTTCTAACAATAGACAAAAGCATTTTCTTGTCTGCAAGAAGCAGATATTTCAATACCTGCTTCAGGCAGAATACATTGAATTTTATGCACTCTGTTATTATGTGAATAATGTTATCCTTGTTGTTCTTTAGGGAACTAAAATAATATCTTAATTTTGGAGACATCAATATTAGCTTAATGAGTGAAGAATAATTACAAAACTTTCTACTAAAGCATCAACCAAAAAGTCTATAATTGCTACATCAGCAATTTTGATTTGAGTTTTCAAGCTTTATGTGTGATCCATTCTTTTTAGTTTAAGTCAATAAAAAGAATTGTTTATTTTACATCAAATAATTTTCTGCAGTTTCAATCCCCACAACTGCTATAGGAAAAATATATCCTTAAGATAAAACACTTTTTTTGATTTATTATTTGTTTGTTGTTTTACCTGGTACCAAGGCTTGGATTCTATGCCACATTTGCTTAGCCTTTTCTCTTTTTTGAAATTTTTCTTCCAATTTATTAAAAAATATCTTTAAGTAGTTGTACAAAGGAGCTGCCATTTTACAAAGCTGTTTATGAATATAATATTACTTGATCAGTATCAACACTTTCTATTATGCTAGTAAATATTACTAAGTTTAAATAAGTTAATTTCTAGGAAGATAGAAAAATAAGTCAAAGAGGAACTTCAAGGGTTCATATAATATTCTATGTTGGAAATTGATACGGATATGATAGGACTGCAGATAATATTGGTAATAGTGTGATGGCTTCTGAGAGACTTTCCCAGGACGGTACAAGTCCATGATGGTTGAGTAGCATTTATTGCTATAGTTTTCCAGAGATACATAATTACAAAATCTCCAGGCTGAAATAAAAAAATGGTAGTCTCCAAGAAATTGAGATTATTCTTTCCAGTTTCTGTGTGGATGGCAGAAAAGATTAAGTCCCATCATAGTACACATTGGGTACTTTATTGAAGATATTGGATTCATCCTAAGATCTACAGGATGTAACAATTAAAGGCCTTAATGTAGGATACTGATGTGGCTCCTATACATCCCCCACTGATGTAGGTGATTGAATACCCACTTTGGTGACAATACCAAAAGTAGATGCAGGGGTTGTAATTGTAATGGATTTGAAACTTCAGGCAGCAGATAACAAGGAGCAGCAAGGAAACATATAATGTCCATAGAGATAATATTTTACTATTTAAGGTAATCAAGTATAATAAATTTAATATGTTAAATAATGTACAGGTGATATAATGTATGTTGAGTGGATATGATATGGAAGGTGTAAATTAGCAAGATAATATTGGTTTTAAAAACCTTATTATTCTGAGAACAAAAATATAGAAGTGTTTTGGGCAAAGGAGTTATTATGAAAAGGCAAAGGTGGTTCATTATGGTGCACAACTATTAACCAAATGACAGACAGGCCAACCTCGTGTTTCCCCTAGTTATGATGTAAATAACTAGAAGTCAGAGACTCTCTTTTTTCTTTTTTTCTTTTATAATAATGGAGAAATTGAGGTCCATAGATATGTGAATTTTGAGGCCAAAGATACCTTGGAATTAAAAACATATATCTCAATATTCAAAGCTAAGGGTGTTAGGTACTCTACTTCATGCATTTGAAATCTCCACTGCTTCAGTGAATTCCCTATGGAAGCTCATATCTCTGAGAGTAGGTAGGATTCCTGTTGGCCAAGTGCTTGTATTCCAGCATTATAAAGCTCTAGATCATATAGCGAGAGTAAGCTTCAGTGCCATGACTGCACATTTCTATTTTAATAACCAAGGAGGGCTGAGGAATATTCTTGCTGGCAACTGTTGCTACAAGGGAAGAGGTCAGAAGCACTAGGAACATAGGTATTAATGCTGCTTGAAACCAGAGCTCAGAGCCAGAGACTAGTAAAGGAGACACCCATGAGAGGCTTATAATCACATCTGCTCCTCTATGTGGGTCCAATGAAAAGTGGGAGGAAGGAATTGCTGACATGAGCACGGCTGAGGGACTAGACAGATGAACACATTGCAAATTGTTAAACATAAGTATCTTGTTGGAGGAAAGCAGAAAGGGTGGAATGGGAAGAGAAGTCATTCTTCAAGGACTATCATCCTTTTCTACTTCATATCACTGTAAGAAAAACAAAATAACAGGTGCTAACCTAGTGTCACTACCTCCTAAATTTACACAAAATTCAAAGCAAGTGGAATTATTTCAAAGGAAATATTGTAGTTAAGTTTCTCTATGAAGGATCTTTACTAAAGGAAAGAGAAACAGCAAAGATAATGAAAGATTTTAATATGGCCATTCCCTTTTGTTCATTCATTTACATCATATAGTAATTACAGAGCTTGCTATATACCAGGGATGTACTTCTATCATGAATTATTTATGTATTTTTTAAGAAATATTGAAACCAGTAGGGATTTCTCATGTGTGGTTGATGAAGGAGGCATTAATAAGAGTTGTTAATCTGTGGATTAAAGAGCTCTGCTCCTTGGGCAGAATTTTAATCAGTTTACCTCTATTTTTTTGGTTGGTTGTGGGCTTAAACTCTGGGCCTCTGCACTGTCTCTGAGCTCTTCAGCTCAAGTGAGCAGAGTGCTCTACCACTTTAGCCACAGTGCCACTTCTCATTTTACCTATCAAGAGAAAAAGATTTCTATTATAAAAGAGGCAAAATATTATACAGTATTATTCTTAAAGACATGAACATTTGTTCAACTTTGACTTTCCCCATCAGCTCAAATGGAGCCAAGGGTTTTCTAGTCTTTCTTACATTTCTATTTAGTAATAGCACTGTAGCTAATACAAATCATACTCCCAGGCAAAAAATGTCTTCGGATGTCAGCTTGTCACTGTAGCTGTTAGCGAATTTCCACCCTAGGCAAGTAGTTCTTTGCAGCAAAAGTGAAATGACCATCTCAGTTATTCACAATCTAATGGCCAAGAGTGGAATTACCCTCCACTTGGCAAGGAAACTGCACCAAGACTGAAAATCAAAAGTTACGAAAGTATGGCTTATACAGTTATTTAGTATTAGAGCAACTGTGCTTTCCTTCTTAGAGCTGAACACACATCACATTTTCTTGTCATAAATAAGAATAGAGGAGACATGGGAGACAGAAAAGCATAGAATTAAACACATATAAGATGATGAACTACAAAGGTAAAAACCATAATGATATTGAGGTATAGATGTGACTATTGTTACACAACCTGTCTGTAGATAAAACCAAAAGTCAATACACAGACATGGGGAAGGAAAGCAAGACTTCAGTACCTTTAAAACTTTGTATGGCCCTCAATCTGACTTTTCAAATTCTGCTCCTTATAAATGTCCCAAAAGTCTCTGGCTTAGTCAAGTTGATGACCTCACACGGAGATTCTCCATTTTGCCATCTCAAATGGTAAGGGACCAAAATAGGCACCAATATTTATTAAGGGCAAATGGAACCTGAGCCTCTCTATTTCTATACTTACATTGTTATTTTCATCTTAAACTTTTCAAGATGCCTTCCTTGAAATCTTACACAATTGATGCAAGATTCCTTCTTATCAAAGTTGTCATCTTTCTCTAGGCTACTTTTGAGAAGTTTTGAAGGCAAATAATGTTAAACAGAGTATTTCTTCATAATCTGTTAAAAATTCAAAAGCCATGGCTTCATGGAGTATAAAAGCATGTGGCTGTAGTATTAGCACACTGAGAAAGGCAAGATAAGAAGTTGAGGAGTTTCAGCCAGTCTGTTTTTCACAGTGAGTTCCTGACTAGTCTGGGCTACACTGCATGACCTTTCTCAAAATAGATGTCAACAGGAAAAAAGAAAGAACAAAGGAAGCAAGAAGAGAAGAAAGGGAGAGAAGAAGTAAAAAAGGGAAATGGAAGGAAGGAAGGGACAGAGGGTGGGAGAAAAAAGGAGGAAGGGGAAGACGTACAAGGAAGTAAAAATGAAGAAAGAGGAGGAGAGAGTCTAAGGACATTGATTATTTTAAGAAGTCAACAGAATCTGAAGTCCTGTGTGGAGCAGAGCAGGTACTCAAGGTGGAGAAAGCTACTCTAGGAGACTGAGAAGAATCTAAGAATATGCAACTTGAAGGAAACTCTGGAGCAATTTGAATTCTAGTACTGTAAGTTCAGATATTCTGTTGTCCAGTCAGCACAGAACCCTTATAATTATTTTCTCACAGAAAGTTACTCTGTATTTGAAAATACCAGACATGTAGAGTCATGCCCAGCAAACATACGGAACCACAGCAAAGTGAAGCGCATCACCCATTATGTTTTTCAAATAGTTTGACCATTTAAAAGGCACAGTTGAAGTCTTTTGTTTTTTCCCATTGTCATTTTCACTCAAGCTTCATTTTATGAATTCTCTAATATGATATGAATATGTCCCCTAAATGCTCACATGTCATAAACATGATCCCCTAATCCATATGCTAATGGTAATCAGAAGGGCCTTTTGATTGATGATGGCTAAATACAATCATGACTGTGGGGCCCTCAAGGATGCCATTAGTGTTTTATTTTTTTCTCTTCTTTCCTTCTCTGTCTTCCTCTCCCTCTCTGCTTCCCACTCCCTCTTCCATTCTATTTTCCTCTTGTATCCACACTAATACTGGATAACATTTCCAAGGCTGGGTCTCTATAGTGGCTTTCAAAGCAAAGGGGGGGGGGGGGGAGAGAGAGAGAGAGAGAGAGAGAGAGAGAGGGAGGGAGGGAGAGGGAGAGGGAGAGGGAGAGAGAGGGAGAGACAGAGACAGAGACAGAGAGAGGAGAGAGGAGAGAGAGAGAGACAGAGACAGACAGAGAGAGCATCTATGTTTGCTCTGTTTCATCTTCACCATGCTATGACTCAATGAAAATGGCCCTTACTACCTGCTAGCTCCATGTTCTTAGACTTCCCAGCCTCCAGCTAGTGAACTTCAATTCTTTATAAATT
Organism: Dipodomys spectabilis; assembly: GCF_019054845.1. NCBI lineage: Eukaryota > Metazoa > Chordata > Mammalia > Rodentia > Heteromyidae > Dipodomys > Dipodomys spectabilis. The sequence continues at coordinate 12,607,754 of NW_024870834.1, read as the reverse complement.
ACTCAGGTTATGGCATCTAGTTATACCTACCAATAAAGTACTATAGCATTCCCTCAGTAAACTTCAAATGCTACTTCGTGAGTTTTGAGGGTGTGACTCTGATGGAAGATTTTCTGCAAAAATTTTCCAGAGAAATAATTGCTTAGTCATCAATTTAACTCTGATTGAGAGTTGAATTTCAGATGCACAAACATGAAGAGCATTGTAATATTATAGGAAGAAAATGATTAATATGTCTCCAACAAATGTTCTAACATACTTTTCTTTTTACCCCAAACTCTACCATCTTCTCTACTTCTTCCTTTTTCAGTGAAATACGTTCTAAGCTTCAAAAGCTCATGCACAATAAATGTTTTGACTGAAAAATGAAGTAAAATTAAATTAAAAGCAGGACACTATGTTGTCATAGTATTAAAGATCTATATTTTAGCCTTAAAAATTACTGTGGAAAAGAATATTTTTACATCTTAAGCTTGGCCCAAGTTTATAAAACTGAGTTTTTTTTCACGTTTCGCACTTCTTCTTCTTTTTTTTTTTAAATCTAAGGTGTCAACTCTAAACTGGCAATAATACAAAATGGTTCATAATAAGAACAGCTGAGTCTTGGTAAAGGTGTCAGAATACTGGAATTCTTCAAAACTTCCCACAGATAATAATTATAAAAACTGGGTTAAATTTGACAAACAACTATTTAAAGGCACTGGAGGGTATCCAAATACAGTATGAGAAGCTAGATCCATAAGTTTAATTTTGCAAAGTTTTAAATAAGAAGAACACTTTAATGTTAGAATAGTGTATTTCCAGTAGTGAAGCAAAAAATAAATTACTGAAATTTTTTATCTGGCAACATTTTGATAAACCACAACTGAGAAATTCTGGAGCCAGCAGAAGACTTCTCTAACAAATGATAAACGTAAAGAGATATATGGTATCAGTAGAAAACTTGGAATTTGGAGTCAATGATAATATAAGATGCCGACTTTAAGTAAATGTAATGCTTTACTAGCCAATATTTACAATTTATTTTTAATTAAAAAATACATGTTGAAAAAAATTTGCAAGGTATTTTCAAAAGATCCGTATATGACAATGGTGGCAAAACGTAGGAAGGAGAATTATAAATAGAATGATGCTAGTTTGATGTTCTTTTGTTGAAAGGGAATTCAATATTATCACTAAATGAATTGACATTAGTTAAAGACACATTTTAATTTGATTACTTAAAAACTAAAGCAAAGCAGGTCAGGATGGCTCATGCTTATAATCCTAGGTACTCAGAAGGCTGTGTTCTGAAAAAGCACAAATCAATGGGAGATAAATTTTAGAAAGCAAAGAGTGAACACAAAAGTTGTTAGGTTCATCTTAATTCAATATTAAAATCTCTTGAGGTGCTATTGGGTGCTTATGAAAGTTTAACAACTGGTTCTCTGGAAAGAAGGGGAAAAAAAAGACAAGCAATCCTGTGTTTGTAGTTGTTGAGGATTCAGTGGTGTTAAATACTCTCAGCCATGTCAACTTTATGGTGACATCTTTCAGCTTCCTTCTAGGACAAAATAAATTCATTCCTCACAAGGCAGTTATTCTCAGCAAGCCATTGCCCTTTTATAACCTATTTAAGAAACAGGATGGATTGAGGATATTAACGTTTATTTCACAGCTTTTTTGTTAATAGCAACTTCTCTCTGGCAGGTGTTGAAGTAAATTTCAATGCATGGCATTGATTAATGGAATTTAAAACTCATTAGCTGGTTTGTTACTTACAAGAGGGAGATTTCCTGATAACAAGGTTGAGTGTAGTGCATCAACAGCACAGATGATTTCAGGATTCACAGCCTATCCATTCATTTAATAGCACACTTAGAAAAAGGACTCCAGGCTTTCCTGTACCCATGCTGTTTGATTGCATGTTTCCAGGCATTTAGAATATCCTAGTGGTTCTATTTCCACTCATGTCTTCTCACTTGTATTTATGTCTTTACTTTGAACAAGCCACTCCTAGGAATAATGACATAGCCATCTACTTGCTTGGTATCATCTGTATGAAATTCAATCAGCATTAGATTTTTAATGCTCATAACTTATAGTGACACTGCTCCTTTTCATGCCTCTGGAGACCCTGCATCCTGTTTAGGGTTGAAGGTAAAATAGTCCCCTGATGTACAAAGATGCCCAAGTTGAATACATTTTCTTCCATCCTCCAACTCCATTTCCTTTTTCTCCTCTCTCACTTACTCCTCCATCAGTGCCACTTTGCAATGCCCTGACACTTCACCTTAGGCTGTTACCTGTACTTACAGCTCTCTTTGGGTGATTTTTCAAGTATACCACATCTTCAGGTCTTGGCTGAGATATCACATTCCCAGTGAAGTCTTTCTCCACTCATTCTACTCCTGCTAAAGTTTCAGGTTACCACCCAACTTACCTTGATCCTGACCCTCTATTTCCTAGTATGTTTCTTCTAATCTTGCCTACAACCAATAGCATCCTAATATCTAAAACATTTATTTTTTCCACTCAGTATATGAATCCTATTTCCTCAGTGCAATATAAGTCAGAAAAGGGCAGGATTTTTTTACATTTTTTAATATTATATCTTTAGTACTTGTACAAAGAAATCCTCATTCTACAAAACAGTACATGATTACAAGGTGTATGGAAACATTGTTACCCATCGCTCCTAACCCGTCCCTTCTATTACTATATTTTTAATTGAGATTAGGTGATTACATAAATTTCGCATATTTCACAGTATTGTGGAATAGTGATAAAGTCACAAACACATTTTAACCTTCACAAGGCAAATTTTCATTATCGTGGTCTATAAAGTTTGTGAACTCTATGAGCTTTGACAATACAGATTATTTCTTCCACATCAGGTGATGATTACATTTCTTTCCTTTTGCTTAGTGTAGGCTGTTCCCTCTTTCCCTCTCATTCTTCCCTTCCCATCGCTGTCTTTGGGCTGCTTAGTTCTTTTTCTTTTATGCCCAGTGCAGCTGATTGGCCACTTTGTTTTATGTTGTTCCTTTTCCCACTTATTCTGTTAAGGGCAGGGCTTTTCATCGCTCTAGAAAAATCTTTCTTAAAAAGGGTCTTGTTTTTACATTGACAGTGATCATCCTCATTTATAGGCTAACCTGTGAGATTTTCCTGCTCACATTGGGAAATGATCAACCCAGGACCTTTAACATCATCCCACATCCTATTGTTGGAAATAGATACCCATTCCCAAACTCTTCCTCTCCCTCTTTGCTTTCCACTGCTCAGTCTCTAGTACGTAACCACTGCTGAACTCTGTACCTGCATGAGTTGACTTGATTAGAATCTACTCGGACCGTTATTGTGATGCATTTCTCTTATATTTTCTTCTAGTAGTTCCACAGTTTTGGCTCACACATTTAAATCTTTAATCTACTTTTAGTTAATTTGTATATGTAATGAGAAAATTCAATTTTTCTTCATGAATGCATTCAACATCCTCAGCATAAGTTATTTATGTATTCATTCATTTATTGAGGATTATCCATTTCCTAATGTACATTCACAGCATCTGTGTCAAAAATCAGTGAACTGTAATTGGGGGTAGAGGTAATGTAGTAGTAGAGTGCTCTCCTAGGTGTGTAAGATCTGGGTTCGATCTCCAACTTAGCAAAACAAACAAAGGAAAAAAAGCAAAAGCAATTTCTCAAAGAGAATTAAGTTGCCAGGAAAATCATAACCTTTATTGTATGTTATCTGTTCCTTTATGTCTATCCATCTCTTTGTATCTATCTTATAGATAGATACAAAGAGATGGATAGACATAAAGATAGATAGATGTAGATAGATAGATAGATAGATAGATAGATAGATAGATAGATAGATAGATAGCAATTACAATATCACAACTACAGCTATGGTTTGGGGTGGTAATGGAGGATGAACTCAGGCTCAGGGCCTTCTCTATCTAGGTAAGCTCTCTACCAATTGAGCCAGGACCCAAATTCTTTTTTCATATGTCCAATATCATGTCCTCCTGTTTTTGAGCACTGGTCTTGGATTATGATGTTCCTACCTCCACCAATCCAATGGAATTACAATCCTGCATTACCATGATTGCTTTTTTTTTTTTTTTTACTCAGGATCTCACTAATATTTTTTGCCAATCCGGACTTAACATGATGATCCTTTTCTCTCCACCTTCCAAGTAGATAAGATTGTACTAGATAGGATTGCCCTATCACAGCAAGAGTATTTTAAAGTCATCATTATCACTGATTGTGTACTTTCTTTACCTTTATAAATTACTGGAAGAACTAAATCTATACTCCTGTTTGATTGAATACTTGGAAACTAGAATCCTAACCCAATTGATACAGAATACTGATGACGAAAAGTGCAGTCTGACCACACATAGACGGTTTTGTTTTTCCTGCCTATTATCCATTTTGCCTCACATTTTTAGAGTTATATCCGTATTATACTATGAACACTATGGTCAGTTTTTTCCTGTACTCATTCAAGTTACCTTACTATATCCTGATACAAATCTAAAAGCTCATGACCCCTGCTACAAATATACAGCCCTCTTTCTCAGTTTCTCATTATTATAGAATATACATGGAGATGCTGTAGAATTTTTTCAGGACAAAGCTATCCTTTTATGTTCATCATTATCGATCTGTGTTTTGTGCTCAGTATCACAAAATTTTAAAAATAAACTATTTTAACCCTGATTTTTCTTTTTTTAACAAAAATTGTTACATTCTCTGCTTATTTTTGGAAAGTTGTGGCATACACCCACACCCACACCCACACTCATCCCTCCTCCCCCACAAACACAATACCCTGCTTGAAAATCACACTGAATGTATGTAACCATTTATTTTCAGAAGAGTTAACATGAAATAGTCAGTGAAATATCAATAAGCACATGACCTGGTCTATCCTGTAGCCTACAGAGGCTGTCTAGTTTATACCTAAAATTATATACACTACATAAAATTATAGTCAGTGCAAAGCTTTGGATCAATTTTATATCTTCCGAGAGAGATGATCACCTAAGGAGGAAGATTGTAACTTTCTTAAATATTGGGGAATTTCTAGCCTCTCTAAACAACCCATGTGTGGAGAGTGCCAATTTCTTTCCACTTCTCTGTTCCTGTCCTTGGTTTCTAGCAATGTGTAATTGGACTACAACAGGGGCTAAGGCTGACCTTTTCACAAAAGCAACTATAGATACAACAGCAAAGGTCACTGTGGCACCACCGCATCATGATTGGAATTAGCAAAAAACAGCTAAATCACTTCAGGGATTTTTTTTTGGTGGTAGTGGTTGTTGCTTTATATTTACTTTGAATTTCTGGGTTTGCTTTTTTTTTTATAACAGTGACACAAATGTGTTAGGTTTTCCATTCAATTTCCTTAATTATTCTGTAAAGCAATAAACTCTGTGCAGCAATATTCCCAAGTAGTACTTGTTACAAGGCAACAGATATTTATGCACACAATAGGGCAGGAGGGGAAGCTCGAACTTTTTAACAGAGAACTGTGGTGCAGTTAATGACTAGCTATTAATTAACAGTCCCAGAAACCCACCAGGTGATAATAGCCAAGGGTTAGCCCTTTTAGGAATAACTAGTTTCAGACATTAATTGCTATTATAATCTATTTTTTCTGGCTAAAAAGACAATTTAGTTACTATGGCAGCAGAAAATAACTACATAGCCAATGGGAATTATGTCTTTATTTGGGCGGTCAATTGGGTAAACTAGACTGATTTCAGAAAGCTAGACTTTAGGTAATTATTTGTTAAGGATTTAGTTCTTAGTTTACTCAGAAAAGACTTCAGTGACTAAAAGAGAAGTTATTTCTACAGTCCAGATGTCTTGGGAAGAGAAACGAGTATTAAAAAAGCAGAATCCTGTGCTTTTGTAAAGAATGACTGGAATGAGGATGATGATGATGATAATGATGATGATATTGATAGAAGAAGCTTCCTGCAAATAAAGTTCAGTTGACATTTATTATTTTGATGTTACCTGAACAATTCAACATAATACTGATGGATAATACTTTGTGAACCTTTTGAATAATTTAAATTTTTTAAGATTTTTAAAAAGGAACTCATGTTTTATCCAATTCCCAGTAAGAGGAAGGAGCAGAGGAGTAAGAATGACGAAGAAAGTAAATCTGATCACGGTATAGTATATGTATAGGATGGGTCAAGGGAAAGGGATAGACAAATGAAAAGGGCAAAAATGCAGTCAAGTGTTCATGGTACATCCTACAAATTCAGAACAATGAGGGAGGGATTGGATGGGGAGGGGGATGGGTGAGAATGTTGAAAGGATGACGCTGACCAAGCGATACTGTATTCAGAAACCTGCTTTGATAAATGGCAATTTCTTTGTACAATTACTTACAGATACTAAAACAAAAACCCTTCTTGTACAATTAAGCAATGCTAATAAAATTGGAAAAATGTGCTAACTAATTTTACTAAAAGGTGAGTAGTTTTATACATGCTAATATTGGTAATGTTAACTTATTTGTGCATGTGAAATTTTAGGTATAAGAAAGTTTGTAGTAAGCAACACTTCCATTGCTTTTTCTTAAGAGATTCTGTGTGTGTGTGTGTGTTTGTGTGTGTGTGTGTGAAGGAGTAAAGTTAAGAAAACAGCAGTGACACAGAAGTGTGGTAGACAGTAAATGCAATAAGGGGTGGATAATATTCAAAAAGAAGGTGTAGACAAGCTTGAATAAATAATAACTACTAATAATATGTGAGGCAACTTCAAAGAAGAGTTCCACCCAGGAGACTTCAGATGGAAAACATACTTGGGCATTATTTCCTTGTTAAATATCTACATCCTCACGTTTGAAGTTGACATTGAAAATAATGAGCCATGAAATATGATCAAATCTTAATTGACAAAGTTCAGTTGTTCCAATAGAACCATTAAAACAGTAGGCAATATATTGCCATGTGCAATGTTGTTACCTAGCTCCTAGAAAATCAGAAACATTCACACTGATGTTCAAATAAAAAGTATAGATGTGGCTCAAGTGGTAGAACGCTAGCCTTGAGCTGAAGAGCTGAGGGACAGCGTCCAAGCCCAGAGTTCAGGCCCCACGACAGGACCCAAAAAAAAAAAAAAAGTATAGTATGTATCTTCATTGCTGCTATTTTGAATAGATTTTGTCATTCTTCTCTAAGTCCTAGTGAGCTATTTCTTTTATTAAAACTATTACCAAATATTTTTTGTAAATAAGCAGATGTCTTGACATGCATTTACTCCTCCAAGTAAAATTAATCCATTTTTACCATGACGATTATTTTTTTTACTTAAACTCTGCCCTTCTAGAAGGGTAAATGATTTTTGTCTGTAGAAGTAAAATCTAGGGATTTCCCTCAATTTCTTAGTCATCCTTAGTGAGTCATCAAGAATTTGACTTATGTTTTCTTTGACTTTATTTTCCAAACTAATAATTTGTAAATATTTCTTTAGGATATAGAATAAGTTAAATACCAAGAAAAATCTGATTGCAAAAGTGAAAGTAAAGTTGCTGAGCACTGTTGTATGCAAACTAATACAGCCCAATTTCTACAGAAATCATCTACCATTCACCATATCAGATATTTCAGTATGGGAGACTACTTTTAGATAGATAGATGACAGATAGATAATAATTGTGCTGGTAGCTTTAGTATGGTCTTCTTTGTGATCATTTGGGTAAATGCCCAAAAGTGGGATTGCTGGGTCATAGGGGAGTCTATGTGGAGTCTTTGGAGGAACCTCCATACTACTTTCCAAAGTGGTTGAACAAGTTTACACTTCCACCAACAACGCAGTAAGGTTCCCTTCTGTCCACATCCCCTCCAGCATCTGTTATTATAAGAGTTCTTGATTATAGCCATTTTAACTGGGATGAGGTTATCACCTCATGTTATTTTGAATTCCATTTTTTTTTATGGCTAGGGAGGTTGAGCATTTCTTCATAGGGAAACAGGTGGACCCAACACAACAATGAGATGTACAAGACATTGTGTCGAAACAAATTTACAACTTTGGCGCGAGGAGCGGGGGAAGTAGCAGCAGAAAAAAAGTAGATATTTAGATAGATAGATAGATAGATAGATAGATAGATAGATAGATAGATATAGATAAATAGATAGATACAGACAGACAAACAGACAGAAGGTTGGTTTAGGCTAGCATTTACATTAAGAACTTACACAGTCACTTTAAATAACAGCAAAAACACAGACAGTAGCTTTCAGTATCTTCTTTAATAGGATAAAATCTGGAGAATGATTCATTACAGTTAAGAAAGAACAAGAAATGACAGAATATCAGTGGTGACTGGACACTTTAAGGGAAAACTAGAATCCTAGGTAGGATCACAGATTTGATATGAATTTCACTGACATGTTTTAATGTTTTGTATTACACAGTACATGCAAAAAATACCAATACTGAGAGGGAGGAATTAAAATTGAAAAGCAGTCTTCCTGCAAGTGTGGAATGTTCAGATGTTTGCAACTTTTAATTTTCAAAGGATATTAATTTGCATGATACAATACAGCCTTTTTTAAAAGTAAACTAGGTGTTATTCAACCTACAATTTCATATTTAAATACATTTCTGTCCTTCAATAAACCTTGTCAAAATGGCTATTCCTCTCATTCCTCGTATTATGTTCTAAAGAAGAGAGAGTTTTATCCACAAATTTCAGTTGATAATGTATCACTCATTTGAATAAATTTACTTACACTTGATCCCTGTATGAGTTACCAGATGAGAAGGTGTGGCTGTGCTATTATTTCATTGAGCATGTATTTAAAGAAGATAGAGTATAGAGATAAACAAAACCGCTATTCCTCCTTCTTCTCCTCCTAACCTCTCTCCATTCCCTCCCTAACTTCCTTCTACCTTCCCCGCTACTTTATTTTGGATCTTGCATGGATGCTTATTTCATTTATTACCTTCTCAGTTCAAGTGGTACCTCCTCATAGAATTCCTTCTATGATTACAGTAATGTGGCCTTTCATTCACCTATCAGTCATCTACGTTCATTGCAAGCACTTCCATAGAAGCAAAAGTTTTTTAAGTATATAGAATACAAAATATATGAAAGTAAAACTCTGTTTTTACTACTCTGTCTGTTGTTCTTTGTTACACAGTAGGGATCAATAAATACTTCTTTAATAAAAAAAAATAGATTGAGGTACGAAACAACTTTTAAGAGTCACAGATGCAAATCAAATCAACACTGAGATACCCTTCCACCTCAGTTGGAATGGCCATCATCATGAATACAAATAATAACAGATGTTGGTGAAAATGAACCATAATATATTGTTGTTGGGAACATAAGCTAGTGCAAACACTCTGGAAAGCCCTTTGGAAATAACAATATGTACTCTATTAGTACCTACTCTATTAGACTACCTTCATATTTAAATCATCCTAACCTTTTGTGAATTAGTCTAGTCTCTGAATATCTGGCATATTTTAGGCTAGACATTGTTACAGTTAATAATAATATTATTGGACCAGAAAATACAATATTTGAATGATAATGCAAGTCAATAAAATAAAATAAAGACATAAAATTGTATTGCAGGAATTGTCACAATAAAATAGGAAATGCTTTTGGTTGTTGAAAGGGAGAATATTTTTCACTCTAGCTTTATTGTAAAAGTTGTGAAAACAAAAGGAAATTTAATTGATGGGGAAAATGATATTTAACAGTGAAAAGCTTCCAAGTCTCTCTTTTATTTTTCTCTGTAATATATATATATATACTTGTTAAATATATTATATGCTTGATATGTTTTGTATTTATATATTTGTTTTATGTATATATGCTGCATATTATATGTTTGATATATGTAAATATATTTTATATATATATATATAATAAACACAACAGAGATATTTGTAAATTGTAATATTTGTAAAAGCACAAGAAAGTAATTTTTAAAATGGAAGATGGTAACAGTAAAAAAGAAGGCCAAATATCTTCAAGAGACTCCAAGAAAGGCTCCTTTGATTTCATCTCTTGTTAAAGTATTTATGAATAAAACAGAACATGGGAAACTAGATCCCCACAAGAATATCCTTGAAGAAAGAAATCCCCTGTGCTAGGCATGTGTCAGGCATAGTGAGAACTGAAGAAAAGTCTCCTCAAGAATTAATAGAATGCTCTATATTCATTGAGAAACACTCAGCTGTGTGCCTGAATCTGGCCTTCTGTATGGTAGCATACCTACCCACCTGGAGAAATCTGAATCAGAATTTCAAATAAATAATCCTGGTTTAGAGATTTTTCAACTGGTCTTTGAGTACATCTTAGAAACTTAAACAATTGATATTCAATTTACATTTCATATTTGCAGAGCCCTGAGACTTGCCACCTATGAACTTTTATGTGGGCAATCGTTCAGTTATTTTCTAATTCGGTAGAATCTGTCACATAGAACTGAATTTCTTTTGTCAAATGAATTCTTGGGAAATTTTATTGTTACTTTCCTCTCATTCAAAATATCTTGAATATTTTTGTAATTTTTGAAAAGGGTGTGCAATAGATACATTTTTGAATAATTGGAAGGAATCAAAGTTCTAACTTGAATTTCCTTTCAACATTTAAGACATTTAAACAATTGAAAGATTAACATATGAAATTGTTAGCAAGCAGAAAATTAGTTTATTCCTCAAAACATTAGCTCAAGATTTTAATTTCTTTCTCATAATTTCTAATAATTACCTAGTGCAGGGAAGAGTGAGCATGGAGAACTATAATATCTCATCTTTTCCAGGATAGAAAATAGGGTGTCAATGGAATTCTATGCCTCCATCAGAAAGAATGACATTGCTCCATTTGTTAGGAAATGGAAAGACTTGGAAAAAATTACATTAAGTGAAGTAAGCCAAGGCCAAAGAAACATAGGTCCCGTGGTTTCCCTTATTTGCAATATCTAGTATATGTGTGAGTCAAGCAGAAAAGGTCAGATAATGTGATGCTAAGAAAATGAACCCTTACATATGTATTTTAATGTGTTTTCTTCCATGCATTTGTTTCTAACGCATTTATAAGATTATTTCTTTGTTGCCTTGTATGTCCCTCCCCCACAGTATAACCCCTGCTTTCACTATATTTGATGTCGGTATAACTTGTGGAGGAGATGGGGAAAAACAAGTCGTTTAAGGATACAGGTGGACCTGTCGCAACAATGAGAAGTACAAGTTGTCATGTCGAAAATGAACTTTACAACTTTGGTGGGGGCGGGGGCGGGGGCGGGGAGGGTTGGTGGGGGGTGGAGGGGGAAGGGAGGCTGGGAAGGGATGTGAAGGGTAAACAAAGGAGGAGGCTGCAATGCTTGATAAAAAATGTACTCATTATCTTGCCCATGTAATTGTAACCCCTCTGTACAGTATGTTCACAAAAATAAAAATTAAAATTAAAAAAATGGATAGTGCAAAAATTAAAAAAAGAAAATAGGGTGTGTGTGTGTGTGTGCTGGTCATGGGACTTGAACTAATGACCTGGGCACTGTCCTTGATCTTTTCTGTTCAAGGCTAGTGCTCTACCACAGCTCCACTTCCGGCATCTCTGGTGGTAATTGGAGGTAAAAGTCCAACTCCACTTCTTCCTGTATCACATGCTAGCAGCTTTTGGGATTTTATCTCTGCTGCCTGTGGTAACAGGTTCTTGTTAATCATGCTTTGAAATTTGACCAGTATTTATATGATTATTGTCTTGATTGGAGGCCTTTCTCTATATATGACATACTATGTTTTAGTATAGCATTTCTTTTAAAATATGCATCTGGTAGCATATTTAACTTTTCCACAATTCTTTAAGGTTGGAGCTGTTACATTTCAGAGATGGGAAACTGAACCTCAAAATATTATGTATCTCACCAGAAGTATCATGCTGTGTAAGAGATAAAATTTGATCACATAATGTCTAACTTTGAAATTAGAAGTTACTGCTCTTCCATTTAGTTAGAGAAACATGTTGGGTAGTATCTGATTATCTTCGTGACAATCTGGAAAATAGGAACTGGGACATATCCCTCATCCAACTGAGCAGCAAGGTGTTTGTAACAAGGTACAAGATTAGGATGATTGACATTAGTTAACAACAGATCTGTGGCGAGAATCTAAGTTGTTTTTGTTTCTGTGTTTTTTTTAAGTAATGATATTCAAAAGGCTAAAAAACTAAATACATTTGTTACTCAAAATATTCACCCTTCCCATCATTCCTTCCTTCCTTCCTTCCTTCCTTCCTTCCACCTTCCTTCCTTCCTTCCTTCCTTCTTTCCTTCTTTCTCAGTCTGCTTCTGTCTCTATATGGCTGTCTCTTTGTCTCCCTCACTGTCTCTCTCTGCCTCTGTCTCTGTCTCTCTGTCTCTCTCTGTCTCTCAATCTCTCTATCTCATAAATCAAATTTCCCTAACAGACCTGGAACAATCTGGAAGACGTTAGAAAGAATAGTGAATGCTAGCTTGCTTTGATGGATTCAGAATTAAAATCCCTAAATGAAATGACTTTTGTGGTGGTAGAAATAGCTATTTTCAAATGCTAAGAAACTGATCCTGAATCGGTCTAACTATCATTTCCTTTCCATTTCCTTTAACACTGTTATATTAGTATGTGCATATGAACAACAACAGTTTGAAGAATATTTCTTCCTAAAATAAGTTCCATATGCTTATAAAAGGCACACAAGGTGAAGGAAAATTGTGATTAGAATATTTATAATCTAATATGTACAGCAGTAAAGTCTAGGGCAGATCTCACCCCATTTTCCCATTGCTCAGTTTTCAAAAGGCAGCTGGAAATATCAGGATTGCATCAGGAAACTGACAGTCTCTGAAAACTTTGTATTCCAGAATAAAATAAAAATCTTTCAAAAGCCTGGCAGGTAGCACACAGCTTCCTTTTGATTCTAAGATACCACACACACACACACACACACACACACACACACACACACACACACACACACACACAATCATGCAGGCATGTACATTCAAACAAACCAAAAATTCTCCCCATTTGTTTTGCTCTACACAGAATACCACACTAGAGGGCACTACAGCTATGATCATGTTTCTGTGCCAAGTTTTGATCAAATTTCTTGACTATTACAAACTATAGAAAGCATACATTAATTTAAAATAAAATGCACGTGTTTATTTTAAAAGCACTTTAGCTTGTACCTGATGGTTAATAGATCTGAATTGCTTTGGATCCCCAATGCATGTGCAGTTATGAATCTGGCAGATTATTTTTAAAAGAGAGGAAAAGACAAATATGAAATAAATTCTTTGGTTTGCGTTGATCCCTTAAGGGGAAAAAAAGCAGAAATAATTTAGAGCCATTTTGAACAAGCTTGTAGATATATGTATTAGTTTACATCTTAATGAAAGTTTCTCACAAGAGAAGAAGGGATGTGTTTCAAGTATTTTGTAGCATCTTATTGGAAATGTAAAAGGATAATTTGTATTTATATTAATTTAAGTGGATGTCTCTAGATTTCTTGGACCCTCTCAAAGATTTGTTTATTCACCTTGCCAGTGGGCATTGCAACATGATCTGAACTGCAGGCAAAGTGTTCTTGAATGTAAGGCATAGAAGTCTCCAAACCAACAGAGGGAGAAAAGAGCAAGGGTGAGTCTTGTTCTCAAAAGAAAAGAGTGTACAAAGAGGGATTGATTAGTAAATCATTCATTTTCATGGGGAAAATTACAAAAGAACACACTTATACCCATAATAAATGAGAAATAAAGAAATATCCTCCATTCCATTTTGTGCAGTGACATGAAATAGATATTCTAGGTTATAGACTGAACTGCCTTGGAGAATCAATTGTTTGATTTCACATCTCATCAGCAGTGGGTAGTAGATTCCTTCCTGAACAACATAATTTTTTAAAGCCATTCTTATACTGTGTGCCAACTTACTACTAGGTCTGAGGAGGCTAATAAAATTGAACAAAAGGAGACTTGCAAAATCTTGGTGAGATCTTGTAAGTTGATGTTCCCCGAAAAGTTCCTTCTAGGGGGAGCAGAGGACTTAGTGTTTTGCTGTACACCTCTTTTTCAAGATTGTGCACAAGAGGAGGATATGAACCATGTGCAGGGACATTTATTTACCATGAGTTCGATGAAATTCAGTAGCTGTGATTAGCAGAAGAAATGAAGCACCTAATTTTAGCCCCATTTCATTTTCTCCCAACAGGTTGAAATGCATCATCAACCATAAGAAAAATACACTATGATAAAAACCATGCAAATCAATGGCTATAAAGATATATCCTTAGATATCTTGTGAAAAATAAAAGTAGTTGATTCTTATACTAGATGCTGGTCCCCTTCATGTTTCCTGAAAGGCAACTAATTGAAAGCAATCTGTAGAAATGCTCCTTGTGGGTCTCAGTTCACTGTACATCATTAACCAAAGTGTGTGCTTCAGACAAGCCACCAATTAGCAGTTAAGAAAGTGTAAATGGATTTGCAAATGTCACCTCGCTGGTAATTAGTGAAAGCAAGACTAGCAATGGATCATTTGATATCTTATTTGAGGTATTTTAGGTAACAGGGAATATTCATTCCTCAGGTGTCTTTAGTTAAAATAACAAAAGGGCATAAAAGATATTTTGGGGGGCATGGGGCTCAACATCTGGGCCTGGGCACTATTCCTGAGCTCTTCAGCTCAAGGCTGGTGCTCTAACACTTGAGCCACAGCACTACTTCTACTGGTTTGTTAGAGATAAGAGTCTCATGGACATTTCTGCCCAGGATGGCTTTGAACCAAGATCCTCAGATCTCAGCCTCCTGAGTAGCTAGGATTACAGGTGTGAGATACTGGTTCCTGATTATGGGCCTAAAAGATTTTAAATGGCATGCATCCATAGATGCATACACAAGATTGGTTCTCCAGATATTTACTGTGTTAATTCCAGAATCAGACATTGACTGTATGCTGGAAATAGAGCAACAGACAAGATTTTTAGTATCTATGTCTCCTGGAGAACTATGTAGTATAGAGCCAAAGTACAAGGAAATGTGTAATGATATAAAATACAGTAAATGATTACCTAAAAGTGTGCAAAGTTTGGAAGACATATTAGAGTAGAAAGGTTATATATTTGATAGACTATCATAGTACGAGATGGTGAAAATGTAGAAGATAATATTTCAGTACACATAAAGCACTGAAATATTTGCTTCTAGAAATGAGATCAGAAGAGTATAACAAAGAAGTGGCGCTGTAGCTCAAGTGGTAGAGGCTAGCCTTGAGCTGTAGAGCTGAAGGACAGCGCTCAGGCCCAGAGTTCAAGCCCCATGACTGACCAAAAAAAAAAAAAAAAAAAAAGAAGAGTATAACAAACTATAAATATGATTATGGAATGGATGTATGATAGAAAAAGCTGTCAATGCTCAAGGAACAAAACAAATTAATATTGATGAAGGATTAGTAATATAAGATCATCTACAAGATGATACCACTAGAGGTTTTGTGTAAAAAAAATGAAATTTTGCCTTTCTTACATCACTTTCCTCTCACTCTGGCTAGCATGTAGTTGCATGCACCTGGAAACCCAAAATTGGTGGTTTTCACTTTGAGATGATCATCTTGTCTCCTGAGTATGGTTTTCTTCTGCACACTTTCATCTTTTAAGTTCCAAATCTATAAAATCATGATTATTTATATCACACACACACACACATACATACACAAATTAAATTCTGAGAGACCTTGGCTAGTTTGTTAGATTCAATTATAATTTTTATTCTTTCACAATATTGATCACAAGTGAATTAGGTACAGTGATAATGCTTATTTGCATTCCTTAACCCATCTCTATCCGCTAAACTACAGATGTATGTAGCTACATGAAGAGTAGACTATTATATCTAACATTATCTGGCACACAATAAATTATTCAATGCATAATTCTAAAATGAATAAAGGTCACATGTCCAATTATTTTCCTAGAAACTTTAAAACTTTTTCCATATAAACCTTGTATTGAAACTTATTGCTTCAAAATTGATAGATATAAAATCTTTAATCTTTCCCTTTTTATGCACTTATACAGACAAATCAAATTGTATCACACAAACCACTGTTCACATTAATTTAGTGAATTAACCAAAAGTAGTCAATAATTCCCCAATGAGAAAGGAATAATGCCCAGTTTTAGACCGATGAGAAAAATCTGAAATACTGTCTTTTTTCAATCAACACTGCTTTTCTACACACTCATAAATTTGGATTTACACATGGAGCTAACTTGTAAACAATGAAGATTTCTATATACTGGTTTGTAGCTTATTTCAAGAACTGAACAGTCATAGCTAACACAAATACTAGTCTGTGGCTAGTTGACAAAATTAGGGCAAATCCAAGCAGCATTGTGTAAAAGATGGCAGAAGAGCCACCAAAGGTATGGTTCAGTGTGGAGCTAATATCCATCATTTGAACTTCATACAAACCAGAAATGTATTTCTCTATCTCTGAGATTTTTAAGTTGTATTTGTAGTAGTGCTTCTTTTACATACCATTTCTTACTCCAACATTCTTATTTACTAAGTGCTTTTCTGGGTCAGAGAAGCAATACTAGTTTTCCATTTTATGTATTAAAAAAAAAACATGCTCCTGGATCCCCATGCACGTGATTTGCCTCTAAAACTCAAAGAATTTGCAGAGTTTTCACCTAAACAGGCACAATTTCTCTCTCTCTCTCTCTCTCTCTCTCTCTCTCTCTCTCTCTCTCTCTCTCTCTCTCTCTCTTATTTTTTGTTGTCTATGGGACTTGAACTCTGGGCCTGGGTGCTGTACTTCAGCTCTTCAGCAAAAGGCTAGCACCCTACCATTTGAACCACGGTGCCACTTCCTCAATTTTCTTTCTTCTACCAACGTGGGATAGAGACTTATTGGATATTGGCAGTGACTCAATCTGAAGAATACCGAAAGCAGCATTTTGAAAGAGTTATAGTAGACACACTACAAGAAAGGCAGAGCAGACTGATACTTAAAGAGAATTCAAAATAGGCTCCATGGTTTCCCTCATTTGTCATTATTAGTGTTTTAGCAGAGGATCACAATAGCTCAATAGTTATGTACATACGACCATATAAAATGATGCTAATAGAAATGAACTCCAAAATACAGAAACAAGAGGTCTTTTTTGGTGTTGACCTTGTTGTCATCAATGTACTGTATCAAGTTATTTCTTTCTAATGAAATTTACAACTTGTGGGGTGGGGGGACGAGGAGAGGATAATGAGAGAAAAACAAAGGAACGGGAAAAACGTTTGACAATTCATTACCTTATTTATGTAACTGTAACCCCCCTGTATAGCACCTTTACAACAAAATAAAGTGTAATTTAAAAGGAAAAAGACTCTTGATTTTGAAAAATAAAATGGTGATACAAGGAGAAACTGACAACATTTACTTTCCTTTGCACAGCAAAGGAGAAAGCAGAAAATTGACTTTAGTATGGTTAGGATTCTGCCCCAGGCTCTGGAGAGTTAGTTACAGGATTGCATATGGCTTAGCTTTGTACCATTGCATTTGCTCTTCTACTGAAACTTCCCTTTCCTTGAAGGCTATTGCATTTCATTTTGTGGCAGTCAGGTGACCGTTTGCTTAGAAAGCATTCCAAGCTTTTGGTCTTTGTGCTGTGTTTGACTTTCTCTCCATTTCTTGGGACAATATGAACTAAAAGAAAAAGACCTGTTTCTAGTTTTTACATTCTATCAAACACTTCTCTGTCAGATAGAAAAATCATTTAAATTTTTAGAATGTATAAGGATGAGAATCTATGAATACTGCATGGTCAAATCTGAGAGACAATATTTCACAACTCAGAGAACTAATGAGATAAAATTATGAGCATGTTTTGACTTACATTAAAATACATGCAATATAAAAATTAAATATTCTCTCAATTAAATATTCTATCACTATACACTGTCACATTTTACCCAATATTTAAAGATGTGTCAAATACAAGATAGAAAGGGACATTTTTCTACAACTTTACATCAGAAAATGTGAAGTTTCATTTCTTCCTCCTGCCTCCTGAAAAAACAAAAACAAAAAACCCACAAACTTTGGAAAGCAGTTCTTCATTATACATTTTATACCTCTTGTTACTAAAACTGCATAGTTGAACATTTTTCCCAAGTCATGTTCTAGATATACTTATGCTTTACAGGGAATATTTTTATTATTAGAAGATGTTCAGATTCATTTGATATATAGTAATGGTGATTATTGTTGTTCTAGCATGTTTGCTTCTTATTTTCACCATGATGAGTATCATGAATGAAAGACACCAGATCTAATAGTTAGTCAATGCTCTGTGCTTTACCTCTATCAGCTCTATCTTTATAAGAAGAGGAGTCAATCTTGGACACATTCTCTATCTGATCCAAGGTTAGATTAGCTGATGAACAGGTGCAGTGGGTAGCGGCCTAGTTTGGTCTAGAAGATTCTTCTTTAGATTGTATATTCTTTCCATACAGTAGAAATAGTCATGGGAGGGAAGGGATGGTAGGGGAAAAACAAAGGAGGAGACAACAATGCTTGATAAGAAATGTACTCATTACCTTGCTCATGTAACTGTAACTCCTCCTCTGTACAGTATTCTCAAAATAAAAAACTTACTTAAAAAAAGTAGAAATAGACAAAAAAACAAACAGAAGCAATGCTAAGATGCAGTAATGTCTCAGAGGCCAATTGTGGTCCCATTTTGTCTGGAGGAAGGAATGGAACGATGGGCAGGTGATAGATCTATAGAAGCATAGAAATGTCGATGATTTACCATAGTGTTCATGTGGTCTGCCCCAGATGCCACCTCCTGGAACAATTTTCAGTGACAAAAGAACTGAGTGGACAACTCTTCAGGATTCTCTCCATAGACAGGAGTGTGGGTCAACTGGAGGAACACAGGCAGAGCCGAACAGACTGTCCCATTACTGAGCTCTCCAGGTGAACAGGGACAATTTGTGCTACAAACATTAGTTACCCATGATTGGTTGGAAAACATGTTTGCACCTACTGTGTTAATATCGAATACCATCTGCTGCTTCTTCTTTAGAAGTACTGTGCTTAATAATGTAAGTGATGGGCATATTTATGAAGAATCAAGAAAAGAACAGAAATGGTTGACTTTTCTATTCAGCTATGTCAACCTTACCATCTGGAATACTAATATTTCGACTTTTGTTCTATTTTGGCTACCTTGTGTCAAATGTTATGAAGGTTAAGATTTTCTCAGCAGATTGGAGCCAAACCCAGCATCATTTCGAACTATAACAGATTTCATGTCATTTCCTCTATAACAATATCTCCATGCCTTACTGGCAGTAAGATATAATTGCTTGGAAAAGAGGAAAGAAATTCTTGAAATCTGAGGCCTACGTCAATATAATTGTGCCTTCTTTCTCTCCCTGTGACAAGGTAGACTGGCCAAGCATAGGATAGATAGGGTCAGACAGGGTCCTAGATGATGAGTAGGTTGATTGTTGCCCATTTTATGGGAGCAAGAACCCAGATGTGGTATTACAACTTCTAGACAAGGAAAATATATTATCCAGAGAGACTTTCTCCTCCAAGGATGTTCTTGGAAAGCAAATGGGCTCATTTTCTTTTCAATGTAAAGGTGACATTTAGAAGCCAGAGACATGAAGGTTTGTAATGGAGTTGGAGTCTAAAATGCCACAAGATATATGGGAATAAGTTGTGGAGGAGTCAAGAAGGCAAAGAATTATCACACTAATAAATTAGTTAGAAAAACCTACATGATGGGGTGTGGACAAACGGATTCACATGGCTTTCCTTATGTTCTATTATATGTTTATTATATTATCATATTATATACATACATTTACTATATTATTATATGATATTTTATTATAATCATCTGCCTGTTTTCAAACAAAAACAGTAAAAAGAAAAACCTTTGTGGATTTTTAGATCAATGCATATCATGAAAGAAGTAAGCGTAATACCTGAACAATAGTTTTTTATTTTTTGTGAAAATACTGTACAGAGGGGTTACAATTACATGGGCAAGATAATGAGTACAGTTCTTATCAAGCATTGCAGCCTCCTCCTTTGTTTCCCCTTCCCATCCCCTCCTCCCCCTACCCCCTCATACAACCCTCCCTCCCCCACCAAAGTTGTAAAGTTCATTTTTGACATATTGACTTGTAGGTCTCATTTGTTGCAATGGGTCCACCTGTATCCCTATTTAAACGATTTGTTTTTTCCCTTCCCCTCCACAAATTATACCAACATCAAATACAGTGAAAGCAGGGATTATATCATGGGGGAGGGACATACAAAGCAACAAAGAAATCATCTTATAAATGTGTTAGAAACAATCGCATGAAAGAAAAAAATATTTGAATACATATCTTAGGGTTCATTTCCCTAACACCAACTTAACTGACCTTTTCGAATGCTAAGATCTTCACTAGCCATAAAACAGACAAGGGTCTAATATCTAAAATATACCTGGAACTAAAAAAAAATTAAATCCTCCTACAACAAATCCTCAGAGAAACAACTGCCCAATAAATAAGTGGGCTAAAGACTTAAAGAGAAACTTCTCTGAAGAGGAAAGAAGTATGGCCAATAGACACATGAAGAAATGCTCAACCTCTCTAGCCATAAAAGAAATGCAAATCAAAACAACATTGGGATACCACCTCACCCTAGTTAGAATGGCTATAATCAAGAACTCTAATAACAACAGATGCGGGAGGGGATGTGGACAGAAGGGAACCTTATTGCATTGTTGGTGGGAGTGTAAACTTGTTCAACCACTTTGGAAAGCAGTATGGAAGTTCCTCAAAAGACTCCACTTAGAGCTCCCCTATGATCCAGCAATTCCACTTTTGGGCATTTACCCAAATGTTCACAAACAAGAACACTCTAAAGCTACCTGCACGACTATGTTTATTGCAGCATTATTTACCATAGCTAAGATATGGAACCAGCCCAGATGTCCCTCAGTAGATGAATGGATCAAGAAAATATGGTATATATACATGGAATTCTATGCCTCCATCAGAAAAAATGACATTGCCCCATTTGTTAGGAAATGGAAAGACTTGGAAAAAAGTGTATTAAGTGAAGTAAGCTAGGCACAAAGAAACATAGGTCCCATGATTTCCCTTATTTACAATAACTGAACAATAGTTTTAATATTTTCTTCTTTTCTCTAACCTTTCATTTTACCAGTTCTATGATACTATATTTAGAAATTGTTCTTCATCATCAAGAATTCTTATGTCTTTATAGCTCAAGGTAATTTTTGTAAATAGCTATTTGTAGCAGTAGAGATAAGAGCAACTAGCATCATTTAGAAGCTGAGATTTCTCTCTATGGATGTAATTTAATTACATATTTCATCAAACTTGGTGTATATATAGATTGATTCATTTAAATTTCAGCATCTCAAGGATCCTCACTATAGTCTTCTGACTGATTTCTTAGATGATGGTAAATATTCAAACAAAATATTACTTGAATCTCTTTCCAATGAAGAAAATGGTACACAGAGTGTTTCCAATCCTCAAACTATGAGCAAGCCACTCCTTTTCTTATTTTCTATTTTTTTTCCAGTACTGGGCTTGAACTCTGAGCCTGGATGCTGACCTTGAGCCTCTTTATGCTCAAGGCTAGGGTTCTGCCACTGAACACACAGGCCAACTTCAAACTTTTTCTGAGTAGTTTATTGGAGATAAGAATTTCATGGACTTTCCTGTCTGGGTTGGCTTCAAACTTTAATCCTCAAATGGTAGCTGCCTGAGTAATTGGGATTACAAGTGTGACATCGGTGTCCCACAAGCCCACTTTTAACATCAGAAATTAGTAATGCTGTTTCACCTTTCCAGTTACACAAAATAAAATATAATGTAACATAAATCTGATTTCTTTTTAAATAAGTTTTTTATTGTAAAAATGCTGTACAGAGGGGTTACAGTTACACAAGCAAGGTAATGAGTACATTTCCTATCAATCATTGTTGCCTCCTCTTTTGTTTTTCCCCTACTATTCCTTCCCTCCCATCACCACAACCACACTCCCTCCCTCCCTCTCCCCTACCTACATTGTAAAGTTCGTTTTTCAACATAGTGTCTTGTACATCTCATTGTTGCAATGGGTCAACCTGTATCCCTATTTAAACATTTTGTTTTTTCCCTTCTCCTCCCAAAATTAGACCGACATCAAATAAAGTGAAAACAGGGGTTATACCGTGGGAGAGGAACATACAAAGCAACAAAAAAAATCACATGGTACATTATAAATAAGTTAGAAACAATAGCAAGCAGGAAAAAAAAAAGCTTGTGTCCCTATCTTGGGGTTCATTTTGCTTAACATCATCTTATCTGGTCATATATACATAGCTTTTGATCTTTTGTGCTTGTCCCAGACATACTAGTTATTGCAAATAAGGGAAACCATGGGCCTGGCTTACTTCACTTAATATAATTTTTTCCAAGTCTTTCCATTTCCTAACAAATGGGGCAATGTCATTCTTTCTGATAATGGAGGCATAGAATTCCATTGTGGATATATGCCACATTTTCTTGATCCATTCATCTACTGAGGGAAATCTGGGTTGGTTCCATATCTTAGCTATGGTAAATAATGCTGCAATAAATATAGTTGTGCTGGTAGCTTTAGTATGGTCTTGTGTGTGACTATTTGGGTTAATGCCCAAAAGTGGGATTGCTGGGTCATAGGGAAGCCTTATGTGGAGTCTTTTGACCCTACTGCACTTTTGGTGGGAATGTAAACTTGTTCAACCAACAAATCTGACTTCTTAAAGAATACATTTTAATTTATCATCTCTACTCCATGCAGTAGAAACTAATGCACTTCAAACTTAATGCAGTTTGAAATTAAATTATTGTACTCCCTACTAGATGATGTTTAAAGATTAAAACAAATATTTTTCATTAGTGTGCATGATTTGATGAGGTGTTCATTCTTTTATTAAACTCTGGGTTGTTTTATGTCAAAATTTGTGATATATTTTATTTTAGTTTATCAAATAACACTGGTCATATTAAAATATCCATGGCACGGATATTTGCATATGTGTATATATGTATAGATATACATACGTATATGGTAGAAAAGATAACAAAATTAAATCTGCAGTGAGGAACCACTGGAGTAGCTCTAAGTAAGCAGAGCACACCTTCATTTTGCACATATGTAGAGTGGGCTAGGTTCTTTCATGTTGTTTAACAAAATGAGTAGTGTATTATCCTGGCTTTCATCATCTACAGAACTTTTATAACATATCATACCCAGTTCAGAAATTGCATGCTCAAAGATAAATTAATAATCTATGGAAATGTTGAAACATTATTCCATAGCATTCTACCATGCTTAGTTAGGAAACTTGTTACTCAACCCTAAATATCTCTCTTGCTAATAGATATTTTTTACTTTATTACTTTTTTTGTTTTTATGTATCACTGTGCACATTTGACTTTTAAATTTTTAAGAATCTTTGATATCCTCCTTTATCCATTCCACAAGAAGAAATTTGTTGAGACTTAACTGATTTATCAGATAAAATGAAAATTTACAATTGACAATCAGACTGTTCCAATAATCTCCCAAGCTCTAAATTGCTCATATGTGCATATTTGTTTTATGGCTATTCTTTATGAAATTATGTATCAAAGCTGGCAAAACAAAAAAAATGAAGGTAACATGAAAAAAGGCAGACCATATATATTATACATTATTATATAGTATATGTTTTATTATAATATATAGTATACATTAATATATTATAATACATATTAATATAAACACATAATATATTAATATAATATAACATATTATATAATATGTTGTACATTATATAATATATACTATAAATATTTTCTTGCGAGATTTTTTTTTAAAGAATGAAAATCTTAAGACAACATTATAAAACTAATGATTACAGGAGTTGTGAAAGTTATTCAGAAAAAATATGTGAGTACATCATTTTTGAGTTGACCAAAGAACAAATTCAAAGGAATTTGTTGAGAATAAATTGAAAGTTACTACTGCAAAACTGAGGTATCTGGCTCCATGTTTTGGCCACTACGTTGATTTATATAATCTGCCTGACCCCAAGCAATCCAGTGTGCAGTCTCTCTTCCTCCGAACTTTTCCTCCAAAGAATTCTATCCTATCATCAGTAAAATCTAAGATAATTGTAGACCAGTTCTAATACATTCTCCTTGTATAATTATCACATCAAATGTTCATTTACAAAGTTAAGGATATTTTCTAATTATTATCTTAAATAAATTTAAACCAGATCTTACATCTCAATTTCATTAGAATTCTGCTTCAGATTCTATTAGTTTGGAAAGACCTACTATTTCCATGTATTTATTTTATTTTATTTTTAATTAAGTAGTTGTACAAAGGGATTTCAATCCCACAAGTCAGGTTCTGAGTCCAATGTCTCTTGAAAAATATCACCCCTTCATTATTCCCTCCTCAGCCATATATATCTTCAAATTAATGGAGTTCAATTTTTACATAAAATACAATGAATATAAGACTCTACTTTCTCATTCTTCCTCCACTTGTGTGCCTCTCATTACCTTCCAATATATTTTTGTATCTCCTAGGTATGCTCTCCTAAGTGTGTCCTGTTATTTTCTTCTGTATATTTTGTCAAGTCAAGGTGATTGCAATTATCTCAATATATCTCCTACATTATTTTTAGGGCTTTGCAAAGAACTGAACTGAATAAGTGCATGTGAAGCATCATCTCCAAAGAAGGTTGTTGAAACTCATTTCCCTCCCCAACAATTTTATTTCTCCTGTTTTGACTAAGAAACACTGTATTTCTAGGGTCCCAAATGGAGTTAAGCAATATGGCAGAAATGCTGTTGTCCCAGGACTGATTAGGTATTATTCTTCTGGGTGGTGAGGAAGACAGTACTTGCTCTTCATTAAGTGTTGAGCAAGCTTGTTTCTTAATTGCATTAAGGATTTGTGGAAGTGAAATTATTGAGGTGTCCCGAGAGTCCGTTTTTCACAAACAAATGACTTGCTGGTGCAATGAAAGAAAGCACTAAGTTTGCAGCTCCACAGAGCTGATTTTTTTGATAAACCTGATTTACCTTTGTAAGAAGTCCAATTTAACACTAATATAAATTCTTGAATTTTATAGAGATGGAAATTAGAAAACATTTTAGCACTGCATCCAAGAAAGAAACCAAATGAAGCTGAAAGACTGAGCACTGCAAGTACACTGGATGCAATTTGAAGTCACTGTTGTCCAGCATCAGGATATTGACAGAATGAAAATTAGCCTTATCTTTGAAGAGCAATATTTGCTTGTTGATTAAAGTTAGGCAGTAATACTTCATAACCAACATGCCTCAGATTCAGATTAAAGTGGCATTGATAATTTTCCTTTAGTGGTTCACTCCTTTCACTATTTGAGTGTGTGTGGTGCTTGGGTCTGAAACAAAGGCCATACACATAGTAAGCATACCCTCTACCACTGAGCTCACTGGGTTTATTGAGCCTCAGCCCACTAATACATTTTTATTAATATTAATCTATCATAAGGCTTGAGTAAGCAGTTTTCTCTAAAAGTATGAATACAAGGAAATTCTATGATGCAATCCCATTTACAAGGAGTGATTAGCTAAGAGATGCAGGACTCATGTCAGAGAAACCAATCTAGCATTGACATTGACATTGACATGGACGAAAATTGACACCATGATTCTACATGGCTTGGTCATATCTAGTCCCCCTAATTCCACCACTTGTTTCCAATTAAATAGAAGGAAACAATTGCTAAATTGTCCTTCAGTGAGTGCAGGAATATTATAAGTGTGAAATAGATGTGGCTTGAGGCTACAGAGAGAAAGCAAGGGCCTTGGAATCCAGTTCTGTGCTTATCCTCCTACAGGAGATTTTCCTAGGGGGAGGGCGTGTGATGCTCAGTTAGACAAATGGCATAGACTGCATATATCCTCCAAAAGCTGACATTGGATTTCCTTCTATCATCCAAGGTTCCAATCCACAAACCTAAAGGGCTCTCTTGCCATAACCCAAGCATGCTGGCTATCTGACCTGGGTGTGTATAGTCTCCAGAGCCAGAAGAAATAAATTTCCGTTGTTTATGACCTCTCCACTTGACTACATATGACAGTTCCTTACAACATTTGAAACTGAAGAAGACAGCCAACTGGATTTACAATTTGAGCAGATGATGATACATTCCTTAGGGAGGGGAGGAATTCAGCTTTCCTCATTCTTTAGTGCGTGTGGATATTCAATCTTACAGCATTTTCTCACAACTTCATTCTCTAAATCTGTTCTTTTCCACAGCTCCAATCACTACACAAATCCCCAGACTTTCAGCTTTCTTTCTTTTCAATATTTTCATATTTTTCCTGCTATTTACCAAGATGATACTAGATACCTTTTTATACATGGTCTCCAAGTGGTCTTATAAAATGCAGGGATTGTGTTTTTTATTGTCTTCCATCGTTTTTATTTTTCATAATGTATGTGGCACAATATACTCATCATCACTTTTGAATCCATAAGAGAATTTTTTTCAAGAAGATCACTTTTTGTTGTTGTTGTTGTTTTTTCAAAGAGCCTGTTTTTTCAACCACAGTTCACTAGCCCCCAAGGTGGGAGCCGGTAAGAACTAGAGGATCCAGGCAGCTCTTCTAAGTAATCCAGGTGATTCTCCAAAGGGTTGTAATTAAACTTTCCCTTTTCTGAAAATCCTTTGTAAAATACAAAGAAAAGAAGCTTTCATTCAACAGCTGGAGCTGATAAAAGTTGTCCTGAGAGGGAAAAATCCAGACAAAAGAGACTCTTGGGAAGGCACTGTCTGGCCAAAGTAGGATAACATATGGGTGAAAGGAACATTGTTCTGAAGGAGAAACAAGGATATGTTTTAATGAAGTCTGCTGCATTATTGGTACTTTTCTGGAGGAAGTAGTTTTTCTTTCCCATATGACAGGCAGAATTGTTCATTCTTAGGGAGAAAGTTTGTGCTGTAGTCTCCCATTTTTTTTTTCATGTAATTAAAGTGTTGATAGACACTCAAAGTCAAAGCTGATTTGGGAGGAGTGATGAGAAAGCACAGCGTTATACCATGAGTAAAATGAAATACACAAGAAAAGATACAAGTGGGATATTCTTTTAGTTCATTGTGTTTGTATGTCATGATGTTCTTTGGGGTGATACACCTCCATTCAATGGATTGAGCTCTTCCCCAAAATGGGAAGCCCACCAGCTAGTTTGGTGTCAAAGTTTGCTTTTCATTAAAACCAATGATTGCACAATTTATATTTAGACAATTCCACTACTACTCCTTCATCTTTTTCTTTTCCTCCTCCCAATTCTCCTCCTTCCTTTAGTAGCTCTTTCATTGAAACAGCTCATTATAATAATCAATCACATTTCAGATTTAGCCTGGTTTGCTTGGTAAACCACGGATTAATTTATATATATATATGCATATATATATATATATATATATAATGTTAAAGACCACATGCTTCTTTATGAAAGGAATTAAGTTGGTTTCTGAATTCATTTATTTTTGGTTTCATTTGTCCATCCTGATCGTTCTGACCTGAATGGATTAGAATTCAGTTTCTTCTTCTTCTATCTAGCTCATAAAAAAAATTTAAAGCATTAAGAATTAATTTTCATTGGAACTGAAATTAGGTGATCTTTCTAGGTTAGCATTCCTGAAATGGGAGGGAACATGTTGAAGTGGTTAATTCTACAAACTGCACAGTCAGATTTGGTTTAGAATCCTCTCCTGACTGCAAGGTTGAGTAAGTCATACATTTAAACAAGTGATTTTATATTTGGAAAGTGTTGGTAACAGACCAGATGTGAACGAATAAGTCTAAAACTTTTAAAACTTTGTTAAGATGTTAAACTGAGTCTCTACTGCTGTGGTTAACAGGTGTAAAAGTGCTTTCTGCAAAGTATCACCAGTGTTCCTCAGAACAATTTGGTTTCAACTGTCAACTACCCTCAAGATTCTCTACATCATACTTGTGATTATTACTTATTTGCTTATTAAATGCCTTGGTTGTATATATTAAATATATATAGTATATATACATATATCATAATATGATATAGGCAGATAATAGATGATATATATGAAAAACATGGTTAGATAATGATAATACACATGATATAGATAGATAGATAGATAGATAGATAGATAGATAGATGATAAATTGACCTTCATAGTTGGGAACTATGCTTTGAACTAATGTCCTCCTGTTTACTGAGAAGACACTCTAACATTCAAACCATGCCACCAAACCCTGCTTTGCTTTGACAATTTTTCACATTGGGTGTAACATTCTTGAATATGCCCTACCTCATACAATGAACCTCTCCCATCTGCCTCCTGATTGGCTAGAATTCTGGCATGTTCATCCTGGTTTTGAGATTGTGCCATCACCAGAAGACATAAACTGAATGCATTTGTTTATGTTGCTGTGTTTGGAAAGCCCATCAGCTTGTTTTGATTTGGGTATTAAGTCTTCAAACTTATTTCAGTAAATAGAGGAAAGGACTAAATGCTCCACTGAGGACAAATGACTGCTGTCATTATATATAATTCAATTGTCCTGAAAGAAAACAAGAAACCAAAACAACACACAGCTTTTTCAATATATTTGGTTTCCCGTGGGTGATGGTGGTATTGAATATATTCCACAGAACTCTTATGAACAGTGAGTATAATGAAAACAGAAAGCTTAATAGAGCAAATTTGTTTTTAGGATTTTAATCGATATTTTAATATTTTGATTATTAACAGAAATTAGCTTCATTTAGAAAGATAACTTACTTAAAATAGACTCAATAGAATGATTGATATTATACATTAAAGGTAAAGAATGTACTAATTTAGAAAAATGAAAACATGAAAAATATGACTTCATACTTAAAAATTAACAACTTCTCTTTAAAGAAGAGTCAGCATCATGTCCATATTGCATGCACACTCTGCAATTAGTTTAATCTTTCATACTGCTATATGTCAAGTGTAAATCAATATGATTTTGATATTCTTGATGTACCTGTCACTTTTTATGATAATATTTTTGTCAGTCCCAGACAGTGTTAGTCTTAGGTTTGGTCTCTAGGTGCTTGGTCTCTTGTTGTGGCTAGGTAAGGATGCAAATAAAGAACAAGACAGACGAAATGAGGTGATTTAAAAAGACAGCTAGGCTCCACAGAAATGAATTTGAAAACATAATCCTATTTTCTTTCTGTTTTCTGTTCCTTACCGTAAGATTGATCTGTGGTAGTTAGGGGAATATGTTTCTTAGCATATATTTTGACAAGGCCCTCTAAACTCCCCTTCAGTAGAAGGACACACCACAGAAATAACTACTACTTACAAAAGTATTATGCACCACTAGGAAGAAATCACATATAAAATGAAACTGTATGTTTATTGGACTATTTTTAAAAGATTTTCCTACTTGTGCAACTCTCAAACACAGAAGCAGTAGACAAAATTCTGGAAACATAGAATATAACCTAAGAAACCTCTGTAATCCCATCATGATTTAAATGGGGATTACAGCACAGAGTGAACTAGATTCCTTCCTAGGATCACAACAGTGTTGCATGGATGAAAAGAGGAGGAAAGCTTCCCTGAAAGGAACAGCGGGCAAAAGATTAATAAGAATAATTAATAAGATTTAATAAGAAATCATATTTTTTCTCATTCTTCAAAAGTAAATGTGACAAAAACTCTGGGATGTAAACTTAGACAGGGTGCTATGTCCATTTTTGCATACTTTGATATCAATATCAAATGCCAGCTTTATTATTGACAATTACCATAACTGTTATGAATAAGGTGTTAATATCTATGGAGTAGGCTTGTATTTAGAAATAAGGGTGTTGTTTTGTGAATTGTCTCTCCATGGAGACCAATTCACTTCACAATTGTAGGATCCTAAATTTGAACCCAAATCAGCTGCAACAGGCTTGCAAAGTGAGGTGAAAGTGGTTATTAACAATGAAAATTTTTGAAAAAGTGAAAAATCTTGACAAATTGTATAGATTATATTTTGACACAATTAGTCCTCTGTGAAGTTATAAACACCTGTCTATATAGCACACTAATACTATCCTGTCCTATCCTATTCTATCCTAATACTATAATAGTATTAGAAGTACAAATATAAGAAGTCACTAATATAATAAATTATACAAGATAAAATTAGAAAATGTTTCTTCAATCTTATCTCTTCAAGTCTGATAAGGATGAGA
This sequence comes from Dipodomys spectabilis, assembly GCF_019054845.1. Classification (NCBI taxonomy): domain Eukaryota; kingdom Metazoa; phylum Chordata; class Mammalia; order Rodentia; family Heteromyidae; genus Dipodomys; species Dipodomys spectabilis. Next base: position 12,577,407 of record NW_024870834.1, on the reverse strand, counting down.
AAGACATCTTCTAAATTGTCTTGGCTAAAGAAATCTTATCAATAAAAGAAACAGGAGATTAAGGTTTACCTTGTGTTTAATATTTCAAGTTCTATATTAGCAATAATAATATTTCAGTTCTATATTAAAACCAAAAATAAAAATTATTAATACTAGCTTGACTATAAATAACTCTAATTGGCTTCAATTTCTGTTAGGCTTCATGAAACCATTTCATTTGTGCACATGAAAAGTTTGTATTGAATAAAGATCATGGTTCCTTTAAAATATATAATCCTATACCACCAGTAGTTCACTCTTCAGTTTACCGATTCATTCACCCCTATAGGCATTGAAGACAATTTGGGAAACTCCTTAGTCTTATAGATTTCTTCCTGGAGATTATTATGGTTGGTGACACATGCATTTGATAGTGAGGGTGTTATTAACACTTTGAGATAAAAAATAAGATAAAACAAGCAGGGGAAAGTGTGTGTTTTGTTATACAAAAGGTATTCTAATTTAGATTGACTTCATAACTATCCACTACTCGTTTTTTCGTCTTTTTCATCTTCTCTTGAGTGGTTCAGCTGATTGCATTCTTTTTGCATAAACTATGCATTACATTTAATTCTGTAATTTCAGTAATGACAACACATCTATTCATTATGCACCTCTTACTGCTCCCCCAGACTCCACAGAGTTCAAGTCAGAAAATCACAACAGTAACTAATCAGCTCCACTTGTGAGAAAGAATGTCAGGGAAAGTAAATAGAAGCAGAGATTCAGGAGACAATTGAGAAAGCAAACAGAGTGGTGAGGTTACTAGATAATCCAGAAGGAGGTGTGACAGGAATCACTCTCGAATTAACCTTTGTCAGTTTCTGTAAGCACATTCCCCTGTCACAGTGTTAGGAATCTGTGCTGCCTGTTAATTAAAGCAGGAAGAGTACACTTTTCCTATTCTCTATCCAAAATTTAAAATGAGTCCTAATTATTCTACGTTCCATTTTGCCGTTGATAATAAATGCATAGAAGGAGGCAAGAGGGAGCTTTTGTTCATCCACAGCTGTTGCTTTCTTTTACTCTTTCCAATTTTTTGAAAGTTTCTTTTATTGCTATAATGATATTGCTTATTGTAGCTATTTATTATTTTCATAGGAGTTTTAAAACCATACTAAATCTTGTTCAGACAATGTAAGGACTTTATGAGGAGACTATTATTAATTTAGTAATTTCTATCATTAATAGTCAATATTTTTAAGGATCACAAATCTATAAGTTTTTAAACTGACTTGCCTATTTATTAGGCAAATATAGGATAAATTAGATTTACTTAATCTCTCAATTTGGTTAAGCAGTTATTTATTTATTTACTTATTTGTGTGTGTGTGTGTGTGTGTGTGTGTGTGTGTGTGTGTGTGTGTGTGTGTGTGTGTTTCTTATTAGAAATGTAACCCAGGAACTCATCCATGCTTAGAAAGTGTTCTACCACCTCAGCCAGGTCTACACTAGCCTGAAGCTTATAAACTATTCTGCCTCAACCTTAGAGTAGCAGTAATTACCAGCTTTGCTTGTTTGGCTTACTTTTTGTAATGAAAAATATCGGTATTTAAGTTATCCTAGATGCTATTGTTCTTTACATTTTCCCCCCTACATTCAACTAATGTCACCTTGGAAATTAACATGTTGCACTAGTCAGCTCTCCAGGACAGTGGCACCACACTGATGACCAAGCTTACAAGTGGGCCTTTTAGGCCATCCCAAATCCACACTGTAGCATATATTAAAACACAGTAATAAAATATTGCACAGGAAACAAAAACATCATGTATGCATTGACTACTACTTGTTGATTTATACTACCAGGACAATAGGGAAACATTTTTTTCTCTATTCCTGTTAAGTTAGTGCTTCAGTTCAACAGAATAATTTATTCCCTAATTGTAGGTTTCATTATTATAAAAGAAAGATTTTAACTAGGATGGTGGATAATTTAGTTTTCCCAATCTTTATCACTGGAGGAGAATGTCAACAAAATATTGTAGAGAATGTTTATTTCAAGAGGATTAGGCTGGAATTTACTGTCACTAATTAACCAACTGGACACTTGAAATTACTCATCCATTTTCCCATTTTTAAAATGAAAATAAGATCCATTTATAAACTGATTTCCTGTCAACTGTAGAATCAATATGATTACATAATCTGTGAAATAGTATTGTCTGAAAAAATTTAATTATTTAATATGAACTAAAAATAATTTTCCTTAAAGAGAAAAATGAAGTTAGATTAAATTGGCCATCTTGATAGTCTCCTAAATTGCTTCAATAAATCCACAGTGTTTCAAAAATCACAATTTTGGGGGAAGATTGCGCACCATAAAAATTCACTCACAAAATTTGTGACTATTGACACAAATTGTTTAACGGGATATTCTAGACATCACAAAAGCAATACACATAATACTATTAAGATGAAATTTAACCAAAGGTGATTTATAAAATGAACAAAATGTATTTATTAATACATATTTATTGCATGTGATATGCATAACATGATATAATATCATTAGGAAATTTATTAATATGATCTCTCACTATGAACTTTAAAGCATTTCATTATTTTCATGGGTTCATCATAGGGGCATAAGTACATTACACAAAGAAAATGGCTATTAGCCTATGATGAGTACTTTATGTAAATCAGTAGTTGTTAGTTACATCATTGATGTAATTACAGATAGTTATATATACATCCAAAATAGCGGAAGAGCCAAAAGAGTATTTCATAGAAATAAATGTAGATTCCTACAAACCCAGCAGCAAAGTGTGAAAAAATATCAACTCCAGAAAAACTCAGTAATTTTTAAGGTATGCTTCCTGAAATAGTCAATAGAAAATGATTCAAATTATACAAAAATAAAATAATGTATTCAATCACCTCTACTTTCATAGGGCATAATTATGTAATTGGGATAGCCAATAGAATTAATTCCTGACAAACTAATTATGAAAAAACTATGATAGTAAAAGGCAGATGGATACTAGAAATAGCCTAGAAATAGCTTTTATTAATATGTAGGGGACACTGTTAAAAATTCAGGTTTGTTTACAATAGATGAGTCATTCAAGATTTGAATCAGTAATAGTGGAAGTATTTATTACACTGAAATAAGAAAATGCTCTATAAGAAAGTAGATAATAGATAACAAGTAAGGAAGGTTTTTCAGGACTCTATGTTAATGTTACACTCATGAAAAGGTACATATTACATTATCTCATTTGGATGAGGTACTCAAGGAGGTAAAAATCATACTGAAACAAAATAGAATGGTGATATTCAGATGATCAACAAAGTGTTTTAAAACACTTTCATGCATATTTTTATAAAATAGTTATTCTAGCTATGTGAAATACAAATGGGTATCATTTTATGCAAACAATTCCTAATTCATTACTTGTATTCAATGGAATCTTACTATGAACACCAGGCAGAAACGCTTTATGAAAAAACAAAAAAGAAAAAAACAACCAAAATTAAACAACCTTGACAACAGATATATTGTGGTAGATATCACAATTAAAAATAAAGTTAAAGCATATTGAGTGTTCAAAAATACATTTCTTATGATTTTTAACGGTTTTATGGTTAGTCCTTTAAGGAACCTCCATAGTGCTTTCCGGAGTGGTTGAACAAGTTCACATTCCCCATAAGTGTAATAAGGCTCCATTTTGGCCACATCCCCACCAGCATTTCTTATTGTTAGTTTTCCTGATAATGGTCATTCTAATTGGAGTGAAGTGGATTCGCAATGCTGCTTTCATTTGCATTTCTTTTGTGTATAGAGATGTTCAACACTTCATGTGTCTATCGACCATTCCTTTTTTTCCCCTGAGTAGTCTAACTCTTTAGCTTATTTGTGGAATGAGTTGTTGAGTTTATGAGGTTTTATTGGGAGGAGGGGGAAGTTTTTGAACTCTAAGTATATTTTAGATATGAGGCCCTTGTCTGATGTATAGCTAGTGAAGAATTTCTCCCATTTTGTGGGTTTTCTATTGATCTTCCTATGGCCTTTGCTATGCAGAATCTCTTCAGTTGGATACAATCTCATTTATCCAGACTTTCTCTGATTTGCTGTGATTTTGGATTTTTGTTTAGGAAGTTTTGCCCTGTGCCTAGAAGACATGGAGTTTGCCTACAAAGGAGACCTTCTAAAACCTTTAAAGGGCATCTATCAAATCATACAGCAAACATCATACCTGACACTAAATCTTTATAAATAATACCTTTATAAATCAGGGAAAAATAATTACATATTGGATTTCCATCACTATTCATCACTATACCAGAGTTTCTTATATACAAAACCTTAAGACCATGAATTAAATGAAAATACAAGGATTCCAGTTATTTATGTAAGAGATATGGTTAATATATAGAGAATTGATCAATTATTCAAAATTAATTATTAATAGATAAATGAATTTATAAGTGTACTTAATATGACTGCAGCAACATGCTAGGTGTAGTACTAATATATAAAAATAATAGTAGGAAGCTGGGTGCAGGTGGCTCATGCCTGTAATCCTAGTTACTCACCAGGCTGAGATCTGAGGATCGCGATTCAAAGCTAGCCCAGTCAGGAAAGCCAGTGAAACTCTTATCTCCAATGAACCACCAGAAAACCAGAGTGGTGCATAGCTCAAGTGGTAGAGCGCTAGCCTTGAGCTGAAGAGCTGAGGGACAGCACTCAGGCCCAGAGTTCAAGCCTCACGACTGACAAAATAATAATAATAATAGTAGTAGGAAATAAAAATGTATTGCTCAATGGATAATCACTTATATTTAGATAAGATTAAAAAGTCCTTTGCCATCTCATGGTGAGTTGACTAAGATAATAATTTTGTGCAGTAGATTTTAAAGTGAAAAAATATTTAAAGTTTAACCATAAAAAATGATAGATATTTGAAGAGATAGCTTTATTTACTTGTTTTCAAGGTATACATGAATGAAACTTTATCTGGTGCCATTTCAAATTATAAAGTAGGTATGCGAAATATACCTAAAACATCATACATCTAATAAGACACAAATGTGTAATTTTATGTTTTTGTATGCATGTAAAAATTATTTTTAAACTAAATTTGCATATATACTTTAACAAATAATTTTCAATTTAAAAATCTATTTGGATATTTAAAATTTTTCTGTGTGTAAGTCTTAGTACTAAGGGAAAATTTGAGTAAAATTGCTCAATCTAGCAACATAAATTTTATCATTGCATCCATGTCATTTTGTATATTATCTGGACATGATTTGAAGTCATTAATAATCTGGTGAGTAGTGTGCATAAAAATTGCAGATAAAAGTCTAAGAATAAGCAATTCATCAGACACATTAAGAATTATCTCTTGTTTTCAAGATGAGGATGTTAGAACTCTAATTGAAGAAACAAATGAGGACCATATTGTACCATGAATGCTATATGTAGAAAATTTTTCAGGTGGTAGAATGTATTTCAACATGTATGAGTCAGGCACTGGTAGCACACACCTGTAATCCTAGTCACGTAGGAGATTGGTACCTGAGGATCACAGTTTTAAGCATGAAGCACCTATCTGTAATCAGGAAAATGCAGGAAGGGGAGCTGTGGCTAAGTAATAGAACTAGGCTTGAACCAAAAAGGAAAGGCTTTAAGTTTGCAGAACCAGCATTAAACAAATAATAAATGAAGAAAAAAAATAAAACAAATGTGACTGGAGGAATAGTTTAAGTGATACAAAGTCACGTTCCATAACTGGTTCCATAACTGAAACAAAGTCTGCGCTCAACTCTGAGAAATGGTGCTGTGAATTTAAATGAATCAAAAAAAGAAAAGAAAAGAAAACAAAACAAAACCTGACTACTGACTGACTGATTGGGCAACATGTTAGACAAAGCTTTGAGGACAGTCATTTCCTTAGGATGGACAAAGGGGTCATTTATAAATAGACATTCATTTCTACAGGGTGGTCAACGAGGCACTTTTATAAATGAATAAAGTATTTTATTTTTCTATTTTTGTCTACATCAGGCCAAGGTACTGGAATCAGCACAAGCTGACATTATGAAGGAAGTAGCAAAACTGTGTGGTCAAGAAGATCTTGATCACATTATTAATCTATATATTATTTTCTCCTTCTGATATAACATTCCCATTCCAAGATGACTTCCTGTTACATTAGATTTTAGAAGCTCTCAGATGTGCCATTAATCTCTATATCATTAAGAAAAGGAGTGAAAAATAACCCCAACTTTAGCCTGTGAAATTATGGCCATGTCATCAATTGTTAAGACACACCAATTATAGAGATGTTAGGTTAAAGGGGAAAGTTGTGTCTTTGAATTGATGAAGAAATATAAATCTTCTCTTGAATCAAGACATTGTTTGTGTATTAAGCACATTTTCAGTTAAAATCAGTGAGTAAAAGGAGGCGAATTTCTTATATAGTGATTGGTTTCACAACAGCCAGCAAATAAATGGGAGGCTTTGCCCTAATATTTTAGTGCACATGTTTAAGAAATCTCAATGTGAAAATCGGCATATTATAGTATGAAAGTTCTTCAAATGCAACCTTGTATCTTTCACTCTACTTTAAAGAAGAAAATATAATGTATTAAAAATGAATTCTTAGTGAAAGTAGTAAAAAACCCAACAATGTAAAAAAGTATATTTTAAGCATGGTTTAAATATCTGAGAGAAGTACCATCTTACATTATGTATTTGAATGGCTAGAGAAGCTTTGTGGGCAGTTCAACCAGTAAGCTTATTTAACTTATGGGACTAGTGTAAATGGTTTTGTGAAGTAATCTGAACCATGACAAAATATGTTGGTAAATCTGAGACACACAGTTGGATTTCATAGTGAAAAGAAGTTATATCTACACAAAAATGAAAGAACAGTAAAAGTATGTATGATTTACACTTTATTAGCAAACTGAAAATGTCTCAAACACAGAAAAATATTTAGAAGGAAAATAAAGGACAGTAGAACTATTTGACATAAATGGGTATAGTAAGGAAAAAAATATAGAATATCTAATAAAGAAAAACAGGAGGTAAAACCTAGAAAGAATCTATTAGAAGGTGACATTCCAAGAGAACAAAATAAAATAGAGTTAAAAATAGCCCATAAAACTGCAAATAGTCCTATTTTAAAAATAAGATGAAGAAAGTTCCAAGTAAGATAAAAATGTTCATAAATAGTAAATTCTACCATTATCATTTATCATTTATCAATCTATTAAGCAATCTGTTATCATGTTTGATTAAGCTAGAATGATAATGAGGACTACAGTTATAGAAAGTTTATTTTAAAATATATTTGTGCATGAGCATTTATACATATTTTAAAGAAAAAATCCCATTATATGCTTTGAAGTAAAGTTCAAAACTTCTAAATCATCATCTTTAAATCATTAACAAGATTATGATTATTTCAGCCAAGTATCTGTTCTAGATCTGTGAATGAAACTGAGTATCACAGATTCCTGTTCTGAAAGTAGACTAGAGCATGCTTCTTCAGGGCTAAAGCATAAATATAGTAATACTGACAGAAAACATAAAAATAAATACAAAACTGAGTGGGAAAATCCATTTGATCTATGAGTTTGCACAAAAGAAAATTGAGAGGCAAGTGAATTTGATGGAGATAGTGCAGAAAATATGTATATCCCAAGGGAAGGATTTAAATTTTATCTTAGAGTAAAAATATATTTCAATCTTTGATAGTATGAAATCCGTATTATCAGATCATTCTAGAAGGAAGTGAAAAATAGAATGAAAATATTTGCATAATCCTTAGGAGCAAAGTCATTGACTTGCTTTAACATTGTCAAAAATATTTTGTAAGGTCATGAAAAATGTATTTTTGTATATTTTGCATATTTAGGGAGGCAGATACTATCAGCACAGACTTTCAAAATCGGTATACGAAAGTACTTTCTGTACAATGTAACAAGTTTAATGTATTTGCCTACAAAATATATTATAAAACAGTGAAATTGTCATAATCTTTTATCCAACACAAAACATGTTTTAAAATTTCTTCTTTCAGCTGGGTGATGGTGACTCATGCCTGTAGTCCTAGCTACTTCAGCAGGCTGAGATCTGAGTATCACTAAAGGAAATCAGTTAAGGCAGGAAAGTCTCTGAGACTCTCATCTCTCATTAACCATCAAAAAGCCAGCAGTGGAACTGTTGGCTCAAGTGGTAGAACCCTAGCTCTGAGCAAAATAAGCTTAAGGGCAGTGCCCAGGCCCTGAGTTCAAGCCCCAAGAAAGATATCAAAACAACAAAAGCAAATTTTTCTCTCTCTCTCTTTCAGATATGTAGTGGGGATTATAGCTATTTTAGGTGTGTTTGTCATTTTGAGGTTTATCATTACGGTTTGACACTAAAGATTTTGCCAATTTTGAATTGGGAAAAAACACTGAGTAATTTGAAATCTTTGTAGTAAATAGTCATGTAACTGAGATAGTGTTGTCTAGTTAACAAACTTAATTAGGAACTTTGCATCTTAATCTTCAGACATGATTTTAAACCATATCATTAGCTATTTTCAGAAACCTGTTTTGAGAATTAAATTTCTAGCTTATGTGTGAGAGTCTGACAATATAGTAAAAAGGGATGTAAGTATCAGTATCTTCTCTCATTGATGCCATATACATTCTAAAATTGTTTACTGGTCTATTTGATCCTTGTTATTTAAAAATTATTGTGTGGTGTCTAATAGTTCACTCTCTCCTACCTTCTCCCACTTCTTTTCTCCTTGTCTGTATCCCTCTTTCTGTCTTCCCTCCATTTTACCTCTCCAACTTTTTATGAAGACCTTCATCATGCACTAGCTACGGTTATGGAAATTATGCAACTAAATATGGCCTCTGCAGTAAAGAAGACCAATTTTAGTTTAAATAATAACAATACAAATATGGAAAATATGTGAAGAGATTATGAAATAAGAACAATAATTTTCTACTCACTGCAGGAATTACTTAGAAGTTTTAATTTATGTAGAGAGCAAAAAGAGTTTAATGCATGTGTTCCTTTTTTATTGTGAAAATACTGTACAGAGGGGTTACAATTACATGGGCATGATAATGAGTACATTTCTTATCAAGCATTGTAGCCTCCTCCTTTGTTTCCCTTCCCATCCCTTCCCATCCTCTCCCCACCCCCCACCCAATCCTCCCGCTCACCCCCCCCCCCCACCAAAGTTGTAAAGTTCGTTTTCGACATAATGCATGTTTCTTAAAATCAGTTTCTTCTATACCTCTAAGCTAGAATAATCATATTTTAAGATCTCCCTGTGGTGTTTTTTACATTATTATCTGGTTGCACAAATGGGCTACAATTCCATACGGTAGGATATATGTAAAGTGCATCTCAATCAATGCTATCCCTTCCATCATCCTTAGTTAATCTGCTAATAGGTCAAAAATCAATGAATCAAGAAAGAGTTTCTATAAGATCTTACTTGCATGAATTAATGGAAGAATTTACAATAGTCCCTAATGTCCCAGGTCCATTCTTGAATGGATCTAATTTAAAATACTAAATATCATGTGAAAAAAATACTTTACCTTGTAGCAGAATTCTCTTTCCCTCCCTTCCACACAAATCACATACATACGTGCATAAACACAATGTACATACTGTACATATTGTATCTCTGTGTGTATGTGTAGAAATGCAAGAAAATCACTTAATATATTTTTTTCAGAACTGCATTTATTGCACTAATTTGTATGCACTCTTTTATAAAACGTTTACAGTCAACTGACAGCCTGGGCTTGATTTCCAGCTTGGTTATTCAAGTGTGAAACTTGGATATTTTCCTGGTGTTTTGTGCATTTAAGTTGTACCAATTTATAACTATATACACCTCTCATATAGCCTTAATTTTAGGATGAATTTACTATCATTCCATATATGGTATTCCACACTGTTGGTTACATATAAAATGTTACTTTGGCCTTGTCTGTCTTCGTCTTCTATGCAGATTGAAAATTCAAAACTTTTCGCTTCCTAGAATTCTTTTCATTCAAAGGTGGATATGTCTCTCTGTTGTGGCTGATGAGTTGTAAGCCCAAGTGTCCAGGGAAGAGATCTGTGAATATTCTATTAAAAAAAGGCATAGATGGCATGTCTCCCTGAGGCCCTTGTCCTTCTCCTTGCCTGGAATCAAGAAATTCTGCCTGAAGTAAGAAGTGTCATTTCTTTATCTGGAGGAGAAAAACAATGTGCTAGCAATAGTGGAGCTTAGCATTAGGGAAGAAAAAATATAGTTCCTAATTAACTTCAACACTTGAACTAACACTGACTCCAGCTTGTTGGTAGAGCAGTGGAAGGAACATCCTTTATTTTTATAATTTGTAAAGAGTGTAAGGATTTTGTTTGCCTATTTGAACTTAGTATACTTAGTATATCCTCAAATGAGCTGCTGAATCTGAATACAAAAGAAAAAAAACACACTAATGAAAGTTATGCACAGTGCACTTAAGTCTAGGCAGAAAGGCTCATTTCTTTTTTTTTAATTTAATTTAATTTTTTTTTGTGAACATACTGTACAGAGGGGTTACAATTACATGGGCAGGATAATGTGTACATTTCTTATCAAGCATTGCAGCCTCCAGGCTCATTTCTTTGAAGAGCTTAGAGTTGGGATTATTTGGGGTCAGTTTCATAATACACTTCCATTTTTATGCAAAATACTGCTGCTTTGTGCACCATAATAATCCATTGAGTCACTGACTAATGTTTCATGAGTATTTGAGGAAAGAGATGGAATGTAGGAGGTTTCTGAGAATGACCAATGAATGCTCCAACAATCAAACTTGCAATTTTACAACAAAAAATATAGATATGAAACAACCTAATCCTTTGCTTTTGCTTAGTGATAGAACATATCTATCCCACTTATTTTTTTGTCTATTTAAAGATTAAACTGTGATGTGCAGTGACAGATTCATCACCACTGATTTTCTTGAAACCTAATTTTAAAGACATAATAAATGTGACAGGAAAAAGTATTCAGATACTACAAGCTATTTGATTTATTTATATATTTATATTTTTGATGGTATTTGAAATTATTTGAACTTAGTGCTTAATTTTGTGTAGGCAGGTACTTACTACTTGAACCATGTCTCCAGCTCATTTAGCGCTAGTTGTTTTTGAGATAGGGTCTTGCATTTTGCTCAGCCAGCTTGGATCACAATCATCCTGTTTATGCTCTGGCTATAGCTGAGATGACAAGCATATGCTACCACACTAATTGTGATAAGATCTTTCAAGATCCAAACCCACCCATAGGGCTTGACTGGAACTGTAATCCTCCTGATCTCAGACTTCTGAGTTACTAGGATTATATATATGAGCAACTATTCTGAGATTCATCAGATCTTGTCAATGAAACAGGTCTGTTTGCTTATTTATACATTTGTGTCTCTTGGCCCTAAAACATTTATTGTGATTTTCTTTAGTGTTTAAATATGCTTAAAGATATTCACACCTAGAACTTTCTGTCTGTGCATCACAACTCAAATTCTTGTTATTAAGTACTGGGAGATCTAGAAAATTATGGTTCAAAGTCAGCCTAGCAGAAAAGTTCATAAAATTCCATCTTCAAAATAACCAGCAAAAAAGCAAGGATTGAGGCATGTATAAAGTGGGGTAAGAACACCAGCTGATCATGTAAGCTAAGTAAGGATGAAACCCTGATTTGAAATCCCAGTAAAAGAATTGGAGAGGGGTAGAAAGATAGATAGATAGACAGACACTGTTGGGGGGGGGGGAGAGAGAGAGAGAGAGAGAGAGAGAGAGAGAGAGAGAGTAGAAAGATAGATGACAGATATGTAGCACATAGTACCTTTTACCTTCACACTTATAATTATACACTATACATATTCAAGAAGATTAATGAGCTTTTTATTGTATTTAGGAGTGTGAGGTGAGAGAGTATGGATGTAGAATCTGCTGAAAGTTGTACCTTTGAAGATCCTTGTCTTGATTATAGGAGCTTTGGGAAACTACTGATAGATTTTATCGCAATTGAAGGGAATAGATTAGAACTGTGTTTAATTTAAACTCTTTCAGGTTATAGCAAATCCCCTTCCATTACCTAAATTTAAATATCTCATTGCTTTTATTCATCTTACACTAAGAGTATGTGATTAATTTATGAGACATGAATTATGATAATTGTAGGACTTCACCCTATTACATGCCTACAATAATGTAAATATCATAACTTTTAAAATATGCTTTGCAATCAAATACTACATTTAAATGACCACATTCCTAGGTACTGAGTAAGCAGTGTAGATAATTAATGAAAGATAGTTAATTGTTCACATCATCCTAATCAATAAAAATTTGATGGGCTCAGTATTTCTTCATGTCCCTTTGCCCATCCCTAATGCAAAGAGAGATGAAAAAGAAAAATCACTGTGATTAAAAGCAAATCTTCTACATGTGAACTTTAAAATTAATGTGCCCCTTGTGATAGCCATGGTCTGCATTTTATTCTCAATTAAGTGCAATCTAAAAATGAATTAAAAATGATAGTTGGAAATGGATGGAAAAGAAATCATATATGACAGTGATTTGATTTTAGAGGCCCAATGATAGTAGCTATTTAATAAGAAGTCAGAGGGCAGAATAAACTGGCTTATAAAACTCTTAATATCAATATTTCCTGAAGACAGTGAGGCCTTGCAAACTGAAAGAGAACTTATTTGAATGAGATGATTAAAGTTTGATTATTTTTTAAAATTTGTTTAAAAAACATGATCCTTTTATACAACTCTACCCAATCATGATAAATTTTGATATAGTATGCCGTCAATTCTCAAAAACATATTTTAGATAGAATAAATGTTATTTCATATACTGAGTTCATCACAGTTAGGCTGAAGAGTATGACCTTTTAACATACAAATCAATCTAGATTTTTTAAAAATAAGATTTTTATTGTGAAAATACTGTACAGAGGGGTAATAATCACATGAGCAAGGTGATGAGTACATTTCTTATTAAGCATTGTTGCCTCCTCCTTTGTTTTTCCCCTACCATCCCTTCCCTCCTATCTCCACCACTACATTCTCTCCATACCCCCCCACCTAAATTGCAAAGTTCGTTTCTCGACGGTGTCTTGTACATTTCATTGTTGCAATGGGTACACCTGTATCCCTATTTAAACAATTTGTTTTTTTTTTCCACTCCCCAAATTATACCAACATCAAATACAGTGAAAACAGGGGTTATACCGTCGGGGAGGGAAATACAAAGCAACAAAAAAATCACATGGTACATTATAAATACTCAGAAACAAGAGCAAGGAAAGAAAAACACTTGTGTCCTTATTTTGGGGTTCATTTCGCTTAACATCATCTTATCTGACCTTTTCTGATTGTCTCAGATATGTGCTAATTATTGCAAATAAAGAAACCATGGGACCTGTGTTTCTTTGCACCTGGCTTACTTCACTTAATATAATTTTTTCCAAGTCTTTCCATTTCCTAACAAATGGGGCAATGTCATTCTTTCTGATGGAGGCATAGAATTCCATTGTGTGTATATATTGCACATTTTCTCAATCCATTCATCTACTGAGGGGCATCTGGGTTGGTTCCATATCTTAGCTATGGTAAATAATGATGCAATAAACATAGTTGTGCTGGTAGTTTTAGTGTGGTCTTGTTTGTGATCATTTGGGTAAATGCCCAAAACTGGGATTGCTGAGTCATAAGGGAGCTCTCTGTGGAGTCTTTGGAGGAACTTTCATACTACTTTCCAAAGTGGTTGAACAAGTTTATACTCCCACCAACAATGCAGTAGGATTCCCTTGTGCCCACATCCCCTCCAGCATCTCTTGTTATTAGAGTTCTTGATTATAGCCATTCTATTTTTTTTTGTTTTGTTTTTTTTTTAATTTAATTTAATTTTATTTGTGAACATACTGTACAGAGGAGTTACAGTTACATGGGCAGGATAATGCGTACATTTCTTACCAAGCATTGCAGCCTCCTCCTTTGTTTACCCTTCACATCCCTTCCCAGCCTCCCCCCTCCCCCCCTAATCCCAATCCTTCTCCTCCCCCCCCCCCCCCCCCCCCCGCCCCCGCCCCCACCAACGTTGTAAAGCTCGTTTTGGACATGACAACTTGTACTTCTCATTGTTGCAACAGGTCCACCTGTATCCTTAAACAACTGGTTTTTCCCCATCTCCTCCACAAGTTATACTGACATCAAATATAGTGAAAGCGGGGGTTATACTGTGGGGGAGGGACATACAAAGCAACAAAGAGATAATCTTATAAATGTGTTAGAAACACATGCATGAAAGAAAAAAAACATTAAAATACACATCTAAGGGTTCATTTTCCTGACATCACATTATCTGACCTTTTCCGCTTGACTCATACATATACTAGATATTACAAATAAGGGAAACCATTATAGCCATTCTAACTGGAATGAAGTGGTATCTCAATGTTGTTTTGATTTGCATTCCTTTTATGGGCTAGAGAGGTTGAGCATTTCTTCATGTGTCTATTGGCCATCCTTCTTTCCTCTTCAGAGAAGTTTCTCTTTATGTATTTAGACCACTTATTTATTGGGCATTTGTTTCTTTGAACATTTGATGTTGGGGGATTTAATTTTTTGAGTTCCAGTATATTTTAGATATGAGAACCTTGTCCATTGTAGATTATTTTTTTAATTTTTGATAGTCTTGGATGTTTTCACAGACAGAACATATCTCCAAATCAAATCAGCAATTCATGCTTGTAATTCTAGCTACTTATGGTCCTGTGTTCTGGAGCACAGTGGTTCAAATCCAGACCAGGTAGAACATGTCATTAAGATTCCAACTCCAAATTAAGCAGCCAGGAATCTGTCCAGAAGAATGGTACTGAGTTGTAAATAACCAACTGAATAAGAATGTGGCTATAAGTTCAAAATCTGGTACTGCTACTATCAACAATCTATAACAACAACAACAAATCCAACTTGAAGATGATAAATGAAGTATAGGAAATAAAACTAATGTGTAAATCAACTCTTCTGCAATGAAGTTCCCCTCTACTTAAGTTATGTTCCCACTTCTATATCATGATTATTTTGCTCCTACACAATACTTTAAATACTATGATAAAATCAGTCAAACAAAAACTATCATATCTATTCTTAGAGATGGATCATCCAGTCCTGAAATCAAAATTAGTATTTAAATATCATAGTTCTTCCAGATTCTCCTCTACTTACTGACCCTGATTTGTCCCCCTTTCTTTCATGAAAGTAATTACAGTTCCTTTATTATGTTAGATGTCTGAAATACTATCTTGCTGCTTATATTATCAAACAATGATTGCAAAACACTAAAAAGAAAGATTGGTGATAATGTTCTAAATTCTTGACACTTTCCATTTATAGTTTGGTTTTTATGCCAATTTCAAATTTAATTTATGATGCTACATTTTAAGAGACATACCAATTTGTTTGCTTACCAACACAAATTGTTATATTATTTAAGTCTTTGGAGGCTCATGATTTGGAAACCAGTTTCAGTTTGACAAAAACAACAATAATATTGCATAGAATTGTGTATAAATTATATATCTATGAATATAAAAATATTATAAACTCCAACTAGTTGACTTTCAATAAATTGAGTATAATTTCTTACATTTATCCAGAAACAGTAGATTTTCTTCCAAATGAACAAATATTCATCATGAAGACATATATAGCTTTTGTTGTTGGATTAGTTCATTTACTACAATTTATTTCTGCATTGAGGTATAAAATGACAAAAATTGGACCTACTAATAGGATATTCTGCGATATTTCAGTGTTTCGATATTTATATGTCTCTAATGTTTAAGTAAGAATGTATCCAACCTTTCATTTCTTTGGATAGACATATTCAAATTCCTTCTAGCTTTTAGAAGTATACAGTGCATTATTTTAATCAATAATCCCCTTAATGTACAATAGAACAATAAAGCTTTTTTATCCTAACAACTTGTAGCATATTCCATTTTTGTCGATGTTATACACATTCTCCATTGCATTATTAGTAAGCTAATGATTTATATTTGTTTTTCTTCTTTTTATGCTTTCCAGAAACTTCCATTAAGTAAATGACTCTTATGCTAGGAAACCTTTCAATTTCTGAATTTTTTTTCAGGAAACATTTAAGTATCATCATCATCATCATTATATTTAATCCATTTCCAAGGTTAATCAAATATTACTCATATTAGCAGATATTTGTACCATTTTCAGTATGTTTTTGTGGAAGACCTGAGCAGAAGTCTACATTTCCTGACCACAGAGTTATATGTATTTTAATGGGTCATGACTTCTTTATTTGATGTGCTTATTCATAAAACCAAACTTTACCAGTTCATATGTGAATATTGTAAGCTACGTGCAAAAATTACAAGTAATATATGTACATTTGTAAGTTTCTGCAAAAGTTATTCATCATATGAATTGAACCCTTCAAACTGTATGCAACAAAGCAAAAACTCTGAAAATAATTGCTTTTTGGGGGGGGGGTTGGTCGTGGGGCTTGAACTCTGGGCTTGGGTGCTGTCCCTGTGCTCTTCAGCTCAAGGCTCTCTACTGCTTGAGCCACAGTGCCTCTTTTGATTTTCTAGTGGTTTATTGGAGGTAAGAGTCTCACGGACTTTCCTGCCATGGCTGGCTTTGAACTGTAATCCTCAGATCTCAGCCTCCTGAGAAGCTAGGATTACAGGCATGAGCCACCAGCACCCGGCTTAATAATTTCTTTTTATGGGAAGAAATTCACACTTTATTTATGTACAATATCTACTAATGACTAGTTAATATTTCAAAATTATCTTCTTTGCAGGCACTATTTTTTAAGATATTAATTCTAATTAAATGTCCTCAAACTTCTAATATATACCTGTCTAATGTGTATATAATATACATATATATGTTACTGAGACAATGCATCTTTGTTTAATTTTCTATGTCTTATTTTAAAATACGGGCTATATTTTTCAATGACTTATAGTTTTTATGAAAACAAACATGTCATTTAGTTCAGCCACCAGTTAGATCATTATTTTTCATAGCTTTTTGATTATGATTTTATGTAATTTTCAGGGACTATATATACTAATTATATGTTATGTGTAACATATAATAGGTTGACATATCTTGTATATTATATTAATATATACAAACTTATCCTAGGCCTTATTTTCTCCAGGAGTTTATTTTTAGAACCGTATTTCCAAATTTTAAGAACTTGCACCTATCTAGTAGATTTATTATTCAGCTCATTTTCTTAGAAATTGATAATATATTATTATTTGGCTACCCATTTACTACAAACTGAATTTGCTTGTACAGATGGCACAGCATTACTTTCAGATTTGTTTTTTACCTGTTATACTTAAACAATAAATACCACAGTGATTCTGGGTATGAATCCTAGTACTGAAGTTCTAGAATTAAAAAGAATGTAATGGAGAGCCACACCATAGAAATAGTTGCTCTAGAGAGCCTCAGAAACCTGTAGGAAAATTTGTGTTATTGAATGATCAAACTTCGTAAATGGTAATAATATTTTCATTATAGGTAAGCAAAACTAAAGGCATAACTATCAAGACCTTGATCACATTCCCCCAGGCATGAAAGATCAGCAACGAAAGAAATGAATGAATTCCTTGCCATTATAAAATAACCTAGTGAAAGAACACAGATGGAGAAATATGAACAAACAGTTATAAAAATGTAATTCGAGATTCTGGGTGAGGAAAGCTATTATCATAAATCTTTTTATGTTTGCCAATTAAATTATAAAAATGTTTCCTGTTATTACTCCGTTACATTTATTTTATCACTAATAAAATTAAATGCTTAATACATTCTTAAATTTTGATTTCTTTTGTGTATTTACTATCTTCTCAAATACTTTTAAGAATTTTATTAAGGTTTTATTATTTCACATTTAATGTAAACTGATGTTTTTTAGGTTTGGGAAGCTAAGCATATCTTGTTCTCAAAGGTAATATCTTAGTCCAGGAGTCAATTTTGTTTTGATTTACCTAATAATATTCTTATTTAATAAAATTATAAATTCAGTGTAGTTAAATGGATTATCATTCCTAGGTATAATATCATTACTTCTGTCACCAAGGGAATTTCAAATCACAAATGATATTTCAAGGGGTAACTTTTCTAGTAGCCAAGTCTGTTAGAAAGACTTTAAACACGATCCCGAACATATGATGGATATATATGTATATACTTAATTTATATTATGTATGTTCTGTAGCATTTGTTTTTATATGTATATATTATTGTTGATACTTAGGATGCATTGATAAATTCAATGAGGTTTACATTCAACTCTCAACCTAACTTGAGTGAATCTGAGGATCTAGTAGATGAACAGAGTTTTCTTTTGTTGCTGGAGCAGTACTAATTTCCCAGAACTCTTCAGGCATCTTTAAGGCATTTTTAACTGTTTAAAAATGTCTTTTAAGTATTTGAGTATTAGATGGGGAAATATTAACTATTAGACAGGTAAATATTATAAAGCTTAAATTACTCTTTTAATGGTCATAGCTCTTGGTTAATCTCTGTTTTAAAATAAAACTCACCTGGGTACAACAACTGTGGTTTATACCATGCCATTCATTAGCATTCATTATTTTCCTTTTTTAATAATTAAAATAAATATTTTATACTGCCAAGATTCTATAATTTATCAAAAAAGTATTATTAAATTCCTTAGAGTAATTTAAGGAGGTCACTGTATTGTCTAGTATAAAGTTTCTGACAGACTGGTTAAAATTTAAGAAAAAAATGTGCCATTCAGAAAGCACACGTGGATATACAATAATATGTACATATTATGTATTATTCATATTATACTATGTAATTATAAACATACTAATTGGAGAGTGTGAATGCAAATATAGATGGGATAAGCATAGACAAAGAAAGGTGGAGTCTTAGATCAGGAAAGGAAGGACTACCTAGGGAATGAACATGCTAGAATCTTAAAAATCTACCATCACAGCGGTGAAACAAATATTTCATTTTGTGTGGCAGCCCAAAATTGGAGGTAGTTTTGTAGGAGATGTGTTTTCCTTCAGTTAATTGGAAAAATGGCTGCTTTTTCCTGATGTAATCCTCTCCCACACCTTCCACTTAACAGCTGCTTGTTGAAAGTATGACTATTTGTGTCATTCCTGTCAACTAAGGGTAACCACTTTTCATTTCATTTAATTAGAACATTAAGAAAAATACCATGTAATAGTTACATCAAGACTTCCTCTCTCCATGTTGCTGTGTGTATTAGGTCACCTCTGCCATTCCAGCCCAGCTGCTATAGACCTTACTTGGGAGAGGCTATTTGCTTTGGGCTAGACACTCTAGGTCTTAAACTCAAGGTAGTTACCTGAAGGACTTGTGGAAGCATTCCAGTCATGGAGACAAATATCCTATATGTTGATGTGGGGGGGAAATATCCCAAGATTGTTAACACATCTTTAGTATACAGCTTCTCGTTTAGACCCTAATCCCCACTTGTGTACCATTACTGAAACTAAACAGTGGTCGTTCCCCCCTTGCTCTGTTTGGTTCATGTGCTGTGGACCAGTCAATTCTATCATTTCCCTTACTTAGTGTTTTTTAAATTTAGGATCCCCTGGAAAAATATTTATGTTATTAACAGGAGGATGGCCTATGTGAGCATGTGCTTCTAGCACTGCTGTCCTGCGGGACTTCCTGTGGCCAAGAACCTGGTTGAGTTTTATGATTACAGGCTCTGCTCACAAAACGATCATGGTGCCTGCGAGAGTAGTGAAGAGGCAGACACATTCACCGAACGAATGCTCCAGGGACTCTGGTTGCTTGTCTCTTTGTTAATCACAAAACCAGTTATCAAAGCAATCTTGAGACAATACACATGGCTTTCACATCTCTGGTTATGTCTCTGTTTTACCAGGACATTAGCCCGAAACCTGCTTTTCACAATTCTTGGGATTGCATCTCCATGGCTAGCGGATGATGCGATACTTTATGCAGCGTCCTTCCCAGTGCTTGTAAAGCTAAATCAGAAATACCCAGGTGGCAGCACACTTAAGCCGTCTTATTAGAAACGAATTTGCAAGCAACTTTTGCCACAGTTTGCTGCAGAAGTTTGAAGAAACCTATTTGCACTCACAGTGTGCTACAAAGGCCCAGGCAGCCTTTCCAAATTCAAGGTGTCGACTCATAAACAGTCACAAGACACCTAACTGTGTCTGGAGACCTGCAACTCTGACCTCCAGCGAATGTCTGTTTGGAATTTGAAGCACAAATCGGTAAAATTTTTGGAAGATATTAATGTGTGAAAGGCTGGAGAGCAGGCACTACACTTTATTTAGGGTAGGATGTTTCTCTACCGTGTAAATCTGTGTAAACAAACTTATAAACACTTTATCCTGATAAACTCTTCCAGCCTGCTGTTTGTTTCTGTTCTCAGAATTTAATTGTTTGTTTTGTTTATAATTGCTGCTACATGGCATGCTTTACATTCTGAAGAGACAGGCATCAAGTTATTTCGAAAAACCTTATTCAGTGAGTTATGTTGCTTAACTAAGTAGACCTTTTAAAAATGCATAGTGTTGCTTCTAAGACAAAGAAATAGGTATACTGGTAATTGAATGGTAATTGGTAGCCCGCAATCCCATTTATTTTGTAAGGGGCAGTAACCAGCCTTTGGTGATTGCATTATAAACCTTATGCAAGTGTTGTTTTCCAATGCTTTAGATTAAATTAATGTGGTGATTTGTAAGTAAAAGTTAAATGCCACCAAATTAACAACAATGCCTGTGACTTCACCTAACATGGGACCCAGAAGGATCATATTATTATTATTTCATAGCTTGTTATAATTATTTCTCTTGATCCTGTGATGATAGAACTCAATCTGTGAAGAAATTCTTTTATTAAGCACAGAGTTAATAAGAGCAATTCTCTCATAACCAATAAATCGATAATCATGAATCAATTTTCATTGCAGTATTGCAATTTTAAATCTAGCAAGTACATTTTGAATCTTTTATGTTTTGGGTCTTGAGTATTGAAATTTTGATTCTTGTAAGGAAAGACAGGAAAAGAAGATCAGATTCATTCAATGACAGTATTAAGGAAATACTCCTCCTAATACATTTAGGTATAGTATAGTGGCCACTTTCTCTTACCTTCCCTTTCAAGAAAGATATTTGGATCGTAACCCTAGATTACTGAGATCAGTTATTTGTGTAGATCTAATGTAATAATAAGGAAGGAGGAAGACACAAGAATGCAGAGACCTAGAAAGGCAACTATGTGAGATGCAGGTTGGCTTCCTTTTCTGACTTTGAAGATGGAGGCAAAGGTTACAGGAAAAAGAGCCTGTACAAATTCTCAGTTCTGGAAAAGACAAAGGGATTGGTTTTCCCCTATAGCTTTTAGTGAAGAATTAACACCACCAACACCTTGACTTTATCACAGTGTGATCAATTTCAGGCTTAAGAGACCATTCCATAAGATAACACGTTTGTATTTTTGCACTAAGCCACCAAATTTGTAGCAAAATGTTACAGCAATCAGTTTAATATAGAAAACTATTATATATGTTTACTTTCATTCATGATGATAAAGTGTGCTTTGTCCATTCTTAAAAGATTGTTCATTCTTCAGCTTTATCTCATATTAAAATATTCCTCATAAATGATTGTAACAATTCAATTTTAGAGACATTGATGGAAAATAAATTTCTGTAGCTATCTATGCAAAATATAAAATTTCCAACATCCTTCTTTAAATTTGATTCTTGTTTTCTTCCTCCTCCCTCTTCCCCTCCTCACCCTTCTCTTCCCCCTCCCCCTACTCCTCCACCACCATCTCCTCCTTCTCCTCCTAGTCCTCCTCTTTCTCCTTCACTATATGGATATTTTCTATTATAAATTAGCTTGAAGGCCTTTATGATGTTCTTGATGGTTCTTTATATAAGTTATATTTTAGTGCAAATTTCTGTATAAAATTATTTTATCTAAGATCAGAGATTAATATCTTTATATATTCAATAAATGTAACATACAGGCAATATATTAAAACCATATAATTACTGGAAGCTTTAATCAATTAAAAAATAACCCAAAACAGAATACAAATATTGGGTGGATCTTTTTTTATCGAACCTGCTATTTTGATTGGAGAATTTAATCCACTAATGTTTATGGTTATTGTTTAGAGATGTGTCATGTTTCATGTCATTTATTTCATTTTTTCCTCTTCCTGTGTTTACTAAATTTATCTTCTAGTGATTTTTGTCTGATGTGTTTCCTTTTGGTTCCTTCCTTTAGAATTCTTTGTAATGCTGGTTTAGTGATCATGAGTTCCTTTAATGTTTGTTCATCATGGAAGGTTTTGGTTTCACCATCTAATGTAAACAATACCTTCTCTGAGTAGATCAGTTTGGGTTGGCAGTTTCTGAACTTCAGTGCTTTGTGTTATACCATTCCTGGCTCTCCTTGTGTTGAGTTTATATGTGGAGAGGGGTCTTCAGTGATTCTGATTTTTCTTTCAATTGTAATATAGTTCCTTCTTTAATACTGCGGTATTTAAAATCAGTTCCTTGCTATTCATGGCTAATGTTTTTACTATGGTATGTCTAGGAATGTTTCTTCTTAGAACTGATCTGAGGTACTCTGTATTCTTCTGTTTAGCAGGTAAGATTTTCTCTCTTAAGAGTGGGCAAATTCTCAGCTATTGTTTTACTAAATAGATTTTTGATGACTTTACTATTAAATTCTTCCTCCTCAACAATCCCAGTTATGCATAGCTTTGATTTGATAGCTGAGACTATCAATTTCTGGGCTTCACTTTAGTAGGTTCTGAGAGGTTTTTCTTTCCCAACTTTGACTTTTAATTTTTATGTGGCTGTTTTATCCTACACTTCTGAAGTTCTATTTTCCATTTCATTTATTCTATTACCTATGAACTACACTGTGGTTTGCACTGTGGAAATTGAACATTCTATGGTTCCAAGTCAGTTCTCATATTGCATTATATGCAATGTGTAGGGTGCCAATTTTTCTCTCTGTTATCATTCTGGAAGTCTTGGTTTTCTATCATTTCTTCTTTGTGCACTTGAAGTTGTTTTTGTGTCTCCCTTTTTATTGTATTAACCAATTCTATCATCATTTCTAACGGTTCTTTTGTCTCCCATTTCTTCTTCATTCTCACTGGAATTCTTCCCTGGATTGTTGTTGGCTATTGGATTTAGTTTGTTGTCTCGATTGCTCATGAATCTTATCATCTTTCCTTGTGATTTAAGCATTGTCAAGGTGGTGTCCCAGCTTGGCCTGTTTGGGCCTGATAAGTGGCAGCCCTCGCTTAGCTTGGCGTAGTTCACACTGGGTAGGCTAGCCCACACTGGGTCTTAGGGCCAGCAAACGCCTGTACACGTGCTCAGCCCAAGCTAGGTGGAGGGAGCTAGGTCAGGTCTGTGGTGGGGACTGGAAAGGTCTAATTTGGGTCTCAGATGAACATGCACATGTCGCTCCTGCCACGGGGTCACTATTGCCACTGGACTTCTCCCACTATTGGACTTCTGCCGCTCAGCTACTGGGCCGCTCCTGCAGCTGGACGGCTCCAGTCTTAGCAAAACTACTAGATAAAACTACATATATTCCACTGTGAATAAATGCCATTTTAATTTTTCAAAAATCTAACTTCGCTTGACAGACATTTTAGGAATATAAATGTCAAATTTTTCAAAAGACTTGTAGCAAACTGCAACTAGTTGCATATTAATTGCCCAGCTGTTTATTAACCATTTTGCACTGTCATTTATTCACGGAATATAAAACTGGTATGTGCACAAAAATTAATTGACACAATAAAACTATTAACAAAATATAGAAATAACGGTGACACCAAATTACAGTTTGTCATCAAGATTATTTGAGAAATTCTAGCAGCTTTTCATAATGTAATCACTAAGCAAGCTAGGAATAGCCATTAGCTTATGCCATCAAGATGAATCTTCAACTAACTTTATATTTAATGGTAGAGATCTGACAATTTTATTCCTAAAACCAGGAGAAACAGAAAAATGTTTTCTCCTTGTACTTATATTAAATATTATACTGATAGTTCTCATTAGAAAAATTAGGTGGGTGAGAAATATCATTAGGTACAGATGAAATAATCTTCTATAGAGAAAATAACAAAGAACAAATCCATACGTCTTCCACCCAGCATCCCATGCCAAAATAGTAATCACAATGAATATTAATTTTGTTAAACAGCTCATATGTTTATTTTCTTTTGAGTAAACTTTTACTTGTCATGATTAATTTCACACCTAATCTAGTTTTCAGAGCATCAAGTTCTTAATTTTATAAAAGAAAACTGATAAACCCTTTAAGTAGCCTGAAAAATACATTTGTATCTTCTGGAATTTCTTAGGAGAAGGGCAGTGTAATTTTTTTGTGTTTTTCTTCTTCCTCTTTTCTCCTGTTCATTTTTAATATGTGTGATATATTTATTTTATGTCATTTTAATATGAAACAACAGTGCTTGGCTCAAATTAGGTGCTGGGAAAGTAAAAAATATGTAGTATGTTTAAAAATTATATTTGCTCATGATTTATTACTTGCTAATTGTCAAAATCTAGTTTGCATAGTTAGGGTATATTTAAATCTTTGGACATTATATTAAAGTATAGACAACTTATTTTAATGGTGTGTGTGTATAGTGCGAGAGAAAGAGACAGAGAGAAGGGAGAGAGAGAGAGAGAGAGAGAGAGAGAGAGAGAGAGTGTCAGTCCTGGGGCCTGAATTCAAGATGTGGTGCTGGCTCTCAGGGTTTTTGCTCAAGACTGGTGCTCTACCATTTGAGACACAGCCCAACACAAGCTTTTTGGTATGTAAATGTATAGAAGAGTTTTATGGACTTTCAAAAACTTAACATAGACAAAAAATAATGCTAAACACTACACTAATTAATACATTGTAATATGCACATTTAAATAATGGTAAAATATCTGTCTCCCTACCCATCTATGATCAGTAAATCTAAACTATAAATACACATGTTTAAACACATATACAAGAATTGTCTATAAGGTTATACATATAAATAATGATTTTTCAAAAAAACTTATGAAGTCAAACTTGTTAAATTCATTAACACTATGTTATATATATTATGTTGTAGAAGTTATATTACTATTAAAAGAGAGGCAATTAAGACTCAGCTATAGCAAGCATCAACATTGAATATTAAGATGCAACAATAAGCAATGAAATGATGTCTTTAGTCCAATCATGTAGAATTCTATAATGTCAGGTAATCTTTTACTGCTTCTTGTAATAACATGATATTGAGGGTTGTTTCTTCAAGTCAATTTATCAAGTCAATTGATAAATATTGTAATTTGTTCTCCAAAAATATTGTGGCTAGGTTCATAAAATCTTGATACTCTCCTCAAATAGTGTTTCTATTTTTTTCTAGATTTTAAAGTAAATATTAATGAAATTTGCTAGATTTATTTTGTAGATCTATTGAAATAACATAAGTAAACTCCATAGAATGCAGGGCAAATTCAGGTTTCTTTTTCAAATTTTCTTTACTATTATATAAAACAATTCCTTGGATGCCACAAATTGAAAGGCTCCGAATGAAAACTGACAAATCAGTGCTTAGACATTAAGCAGTTCCAGAATAAATTTTTTCCTGCATGTCATTATTAAGCAGACTTTACCACACAGTTGAAGAAATATCAATTTAAAAAATGTTATGTCAACTTCTGATTGAGCATATTCACACACAAGGTCCTATTATGCACTGAGTATTTTTGGCCTATGAAATAGCCTTTCTGCTCTTTAGAGCAGAACTTTTGCCTAGAGCTGTCTTTAATAATGTATTAAGCATCAACTGTATGAGCATAGTAAGCACATTAGAATTCTGTGTTCTGTGTGTCTGCACTAGTTTCCTTTCAAGGAAATCAAATTATTTGTATATACAATTTCCTTTTTCTCTTTTCTTTCATTTATTTATTTATTTATTTGTCCTATGGATTGACCTTAGGGCCTGGGCAATTCCCTGAGCTTTTGTGCTCAAGATTAGTGGCCTGCCACTTGAACCATAGATCTACTCCAGTATTTTGGGTTTAACTGGTGATAAAAGTCTTACGGATTTTCCTGCTTGACTACTTTTGAAACATGATCTTCAACTCACAGCCTCCTGAGTAAGTAGCATTACTTTCTAATAGTAAATAATTTCATGACACTACAAGTAAAATATTCATAAATAGTAACAATGGGTTAATAAAATAACTTAAAATGAGATACTTATATAGATAGGGGCATTCATTTTATAGTACTTAAAATATAATCTTTAAATTCTTGATTTGGTGGAGTGAGGGGAGATGAAATCACAATTCTTCTGTATTCTAGTCCTGTGAGCCTGAACAATGTCATCCATCTTTGGAGGCTTAGTCCTTGGATAAATTTCTTTACTTCTGTGAGGCATAAACATCTTACACTAGAATGAGGTTATGTATTTGAAAGAGGCAAAGTGCATTTGATTGAAATAAACTTTGGTTCTGGTCATCTTTTTCTAAGATTATGTTTGATTTAAATATTTTTTTGAAAAACCATTTGAGTCAAACTATTTTTCTTTTGCTTTCAAGTGTAGAGACATCCTATGATTACTACTATAAAGATTAAGAATTATACATCATCTTCACCATAATATATAATTCTAGAAAAAATTAAAAACAAACTAACCCATTTTAATTTCACATAAAGTCAAAGTCAAACAGTAGCCACAAAAGCATAGCTTCTTTTATAGGTTGTTTGGAGTTTGAACATTTTCAGCTTAATTTATATTGTAATATATCATAAAAGTATGACTGAGAAAAATCTGTGAACATAACCTTTTTTAAGGGTTGTAAATATCACTCTATTTTTTCTCTGTCTCTCTGGTCTAATTTAGATAGATAAAAAGAACATCAGTTTTAACCTAAGTAATATCTGGCATATACAATTTCAATGCTCCACTCAGAATAGACACAATACTTTAACAATTCTTGATATCAATATTTTAACAATATCTCAATAATTTAAATGTGGCAGCATTTTATATATTTTTAAAAATTTCTTGGGCTAGGAAGGTGGCTCAGTGGCAGAGCACTTGCCTTGCATGCATGAGGCCCTGGGTTTGATTCCTCAGCACCACATAAGCAAAAAAAAAGCCGGAAGTGGCGCTGTGGCTCAAGCGGTAGAGCGCTAGCCTTGAGCTGAAGAGCTGAGGGACAGCGCCCAGGCCCAGAGTTCAGGCCCCACGACCCGACCCCCCAAAAAAATTCTATAAGATTTTTACTTTGAATGTTAAATACAACTTTGTAGAAGACATGATATGTTAGATTGACATAATCTGTGTGAGAACTTGGAAACAATTACTTAAAATACAAACTGTTTTAAATGGGTTATGTGTATGTATATGTCTCTATATAATTTCATATTAATATTTTGTTTATGTCGAGCCATTTTTATAAATTTATCTCAATCCTGATATTTCAATATAAAATTTGGATGACACCATTTATGAAAGCATGTTAATATTTGTACTAAATCTAGTATTTTTTTTATATATCTATGCATTAGATATTTATGCACCAAATTCAGTGAATTATACTATATCTGTTACAAAATAAGTTATGCTTGTATACTCTTGTATAATTGTGACATTTGAAACAAGAATGTCTGGCAATTGTGATATTTTATATATGAAGATAAGTATTCCTTTTCCTAAAAGTATATTGCATGTGTTTTATATCAATGACTGATTTCCTGAGAATATAGCTTCACTAATTACTTTGTAGCATACATTTGATATCACATAACTTGAAAACCTAAAACTGAAAGCTTTGATTTGGAAATGTTTCAAAATACTTTGTCATTATCCTAAAGGATCCCTATTTTTGTTTGTACATTTCTGACAATTTATGTATAGCCAAACACTGCTGCTATATCAGAAATTGTAAAATTTATTAGGATAAGACAATAAATATCAGATAGTGGCTCATCCATGTGCATGAAAAAAGCTAGAAGTTAATATATAACTTTTATGTTTTGCTAGGTTTACCATGAAAAAATGATTAACATTTCATTGGGGAAGATAGAGATAGGAACAATATATTAAAGAGAGCTTGTTAAATTATAAGGACAAAAAAGTGATGTACTCAAGATTTATAATTAGCATAAATCCCATGATAGATATTTGATGCTATTTAAGATATTATGAATTAAGCCCAGTGAATTAGCTTTGTGTCAGCATTAATGAGTAATGTGGCAAATATATATTAATTAAAACAGTCAAATAAATTCCTGAATTATTTCAAAGAAATTAATTTTATACTTTTGTACGTTGTAAGACGGTAACAAATATTTTTAGGTGAGAAATTTTTGAGTGTGTTTACTCTAGCTCAAAGTGTCAAGTTAATTATATATTTTTTCAGATGTTTATAGAAAACATCTTTAATATCTAAGTCACTAGTTCTTAGAAAACCTATGGTATGCATAGCTAATCATGTATTGATATCATTAAAATGCCTTTAAAATATTGATAAACTATTTTACTGATAGGTTATTATTTGTATTAGCATGGCATGTTTAAATACCAATAGTTATTAATCTTTCTCATAACACCTCATATGATTAGTTTAAAATACTTCATGATGTCATTCTCTTGTATGTAATTTCACGAGTGTTTATGTACTCAATTATTTTAGTATACATGTAAATAAAATATATGCATTCCTAAGTATATTTTACATAAAATATATTCTCATATACATACAAATACATTTGGGTGTTCATACTATGTTCTTTGTTGAAATACATAATTCTCATCTACAATTTTATTTTAAATTGGCATGTTTTGCTGTATTTGTACTATTAAGTGTTTTCAAAAACTTCTAACAAGAGCAAATCCATAGAGGATATGGGACTATCAATATTGTTCTTAGTCTCAAATAATGAAGATGTATATCCAAGGTCCATTGAGTTTCTGAAAATAATTTCTTAGCTCTCAGAACAAATAGAAATAGAAAATCATCAGTTTTGGTTGATTAGATAGAAATGACATGCCAAATGGCATAAGAAGATAATAAATTGTGAGATTTATGGAATACCATTTTGCGAAAGAATATGTATTTGTAACATATATAAATACCAGTAAATAAATTTAAACATATACACACATTAGTGTAAGTGTGCCTTTGTGTGGATTCTTAAAATCACATAAACTTTTCCTTACTGCCTTTCTTAATAAACTGCCATTTTTCAAACTGTCCATATGATACTCTCAGAGTAGCTAAAATCCAGCCTTAAGAAAACAACTTTGATTCAAATAATGACAAAAGCAAATTCTCAATATATTAAAGAGGTAAAAAGTAACAGTCTTGATATTTTCAAACTGCAAATCACTGTCTGCAATTTAATATCTTTATTTCATGACTCAATAATAAGAAAATCTGTCATAAAATGGGTTATAGAAATAGATTTAGAAAGAGGGCAATGTTTTATTCCATTACAGGTTTCTCTCAATCTAAAAATCACCATGTAAAAGTTCAACCCATAGTCTCCAAGTCCCAAATAATCCTTTTTTTTTAATTTTTGTCATTGTTTTTTTAATCATTGACTTGGTTATGATGAACATTTTCTAAGTTTATACTTACCATAAATAAATTGTGAGTTTTCTTTTTTTTCTATTTTTTTTGGAGGTGGTCCTGGGGCTTGAACACAGTACCTGGGCACTGCCCCTGTTCTTTTGATCAAGGCTAGCACTCTTCCACTTTAGCCACAGGGCCACTTCCATTTTTTTCTGTATATGTGGTACTGAGGAATCAAGCACAGGGCTTCATGCATGGTAGTTAACTAAGCACGCACTCTACCACTAAGGCACTTTCCCAGCCCATGGATATGCATTTTTACCCATGTACACTAAACTAGAATTTAAAATCCAAGACTTCCTCACAGAAGTAATTAGGTTATGCTGTTTTAGAATTTTATAAGAAATTAGATTCAAATACCTGGAAGATAATTTTAAAAACATCATTTTAAGTCAAAATTTATATTTAAACACCATCAGAATATGACTTTTAGCTATTTAGAAGCTGCATTTTTTACACACTAAATTTCTCTGCTTCTTGTTGCCATTCTCATCAGTGTAAAATCTTTTCTGTTAAATAGACAACTCATTGTGATGAAAAAGTCTCATATGTCCTTGTGCATTTGCTCCCTTGTACAGATGATAGGGTGCCCTAAAAACATTGTTATAAATCACATCAGTTTAAGGCCAAATCTGGATGTAGATTGGATCCTCTCTCTGTTTAGACCATTTACTGAATCCATTACCCGAGGGAAATTAGGAACCAGACACTTAAACATAACTCTATTGTAACATTATCTATTTAGAGAATGGACACATGAAAAGAATATTATAAAATTTGTATATTTTTAAAATTTGGAGGAATATCTGTACTCAAAATTTCAGAATAAATGGTAAGGAAATCCAGTCAGAGATAATTATTGTACATGAACATGAATGCAATAATGATTGAGGGGTATAAACCACAATATAAATGCTGAATTGTACCCATATTGTTAGGTGTATTTTAATTTGTTGTTCTTGCTTTTTACTTACAAATATGTATTAATTGAAAGTAAGGTATATGTATGTTACTAACACGTATCAACAGTGCCTTTATTCTACAGGTGTTATGTAATTGTGAAAGCTAAAAGTTTGACTTAAATTATCTGAATTATCTAAGCCTGTTTTAGTGGTGATAATTGCTTCTAGTATCTGTAGAGCATGGAGTACATTCAATTCCTTGTATTCTGTCTCAGGGAATTTGCCAAAGTCTGGAACTGTATAAATATGTTCCATGCTCTTCATTTATATACATAGGAACTACTTACTACCAGAAATTGTATTCTGACACAATTTAACTGCTATGAAAAAGCAATTGTTTTCTCAATCTTGAAAACACTTCATTCAGAATAGCTATTCACATTCCCGAACAGCTCCCCAAATACCAAAATATCCAAAATTGTTTGTGAGGTGATTATTCTGCTCCCATATCTTTGAAAGCCAGCAAATAAGCTTGTGGTCTAAAAGCGAAGAGACTTGTACTGCACTCTTATGATGGGGATTTCAATTGCTTACAAATTTTATAAACAGTTTCAAGTTGAAGTTTCTTCTTCTATATTTATTGTGCAAGAATTTAGGGCTTGTCAATATGATTGGCATGATATTTAAAATATTTATAAGAAAAAATTAACGACATGTAAGGCTCTGTGTTGACCACGCATGGTCTAGTCTATTTAAGTCAAAGAATCAAGTGTGATTGAAATTTATTGATAACTAGGTAAGAATATCAACTCCTTATGTTTGATATCTCAAGCATAAAAATGACATTTTATGCAAAAAATAACAAATAACTGCAGAGCAAACAATCATGCTTTGAATAGATGTCTTTATAGATGAATTGAGAAGCAATTATTCTTTCCAAGTAGTTATATTACACAAGGTCTCCCAATCTTGCTTTAACTTTCAGGTTGTAGTTATTAACAAATTAGGACAGAGACAGCCTATAGCATTTAATTTTTTATATACTTCTTATAGTTTAGCTCTGCTTTTACCTTCAGTTATTCTATTTAGCATTGTATTAATTTGCCATAACCTCTCTAGTCATTTTAGGCATACATTCTAAAGCAAATTATGAATATATTCTCTCTGAAAAACTCATGGTAATAATAAACTCAATGTTGAAAGAAAATAAGTCAACTGAGAGAAAAAAATGAAAACTTTTTCTCCGTATCTTTGTAAATGGGTGTATTAATCACTGCTAGAATGAAAGTCATAATGGAAGAAAGCATAGTTTAGAAATTGAGATGGGCAAAGACAGGAAATCATTAGAAAAATCAATATGCATAAATGATGAAAGATCAAAGTATTATACTTCTAAGAAATGTTTAAATATCAAGTTAAGGAGCTCAGTTTTCACAAAAAGCAATATTATTTTCTCATAGGGGTAGACAGGGAATCTGGGGATGAAACTTGATGATAAAGGGATTAAAATAAAATTTAGTGTTCTGGAAACAATGCAGAGTTTCAGGAAGGAAGGGAAATTGTGATGGATGACATCTCATTGGTGAGAATTGCTGATATCAGTAAATTGTAGGAACAATGTCATGTGTTTGTGCTTATAAGGAGCAGATATATTCAGATACTTAGACCTGAGAAGAGAGAGGCAGAGACAAAGGGTGAGACAAAGAGACAGAGATATTCAGAGAGATCTATTTCTGTGAATGTATACAATCATGTGTTCTTAAAAGTTTTACTCACTATATTATAAGCCCACAATTCTTGTTAATGAATATGTCCACAAGATCAGCAAAGAGATCTTCACTTATTACAGCAACTGGTAATACAGATAAAATAATCCATAAGGATAAAGAAAATTTAATTATGATTGACAATTATGATCAGGTTTCGATATTACAACACAGCATCAAAAATTCAAAAAGTGTCATACCCATTCAGTAAGAATGCGTAAGTTGTCTATTCTTCATATTATAGGAAAGTGCTCAACTGCTTTTTGAGATCTAATTTAATTAATATTTTCTCTGCTGATTTGATTCGTTTACACTTTTATTTGCAATTCATTGGGATACAACACTACACTAGGAGAATATCATTCAACATAAAAGTAAAGTGAGAATTCATATGTATCAGTTCAAATATCTCACCGAATCTCTGCTCTAAATTGAATGGTCCAGGAACCAAGAAAAGCTAGATTACCTGTCCATGCTTTGGTATAACTCACCTAGAAAATGAAGACAATATTTCCAATATCTTAAAGCAAGCATGCAGATCATGAGGTTTGAACTAATGGCCTGGGTGCTGTCCCTGAGATATTTGCTCAAGGCTAGTGCTCTAACACTTGAGCTTCACCTCTACTTGAGGCTTGTTGCTGGGCAATTGGAGTTTCATGGGCGTTTCTGCTTCAGCTGGCTTGTAAGCATGATCCTCAGATCTCAGTCTCCTGAGTAGCTGATATTAGAAAGCATCATCCCTGCCACCTTGAAGCAAGCATTAATTCTGACTGGCCCAGTAAATATCATTTAGCATTTAGGTTTAAGACTTTGTTCTGAACTATTCCATTTATTAACTAATACAACATTTAAAATGTAATGTACAATATTTTCTGTTTCATACCTATCAGAGCTGGAAAACTTGATTTTCAGAGAACTAATAAATCAATGTAACAGAGCCATAATTTAAAGCCAGATAATGTTGGGAAGTTATCTATATCCTTAGCCAGTATATCTAAATGTAACATCACATTCACAAAGGAATATGTAATAGAAAGTAAACATTAAAGTATATAACAGGAATAAAAATATTTCAGGTCTATAAATTCTTAAAATCCATTTTTGTGAGCTATGACTGAAAAGTCACGTATTTTCCTCTCTCTTGTTTAATTTTGTCAGTCATGGGGCTTGAACTCTGGGCCTGGGCACTGTCCCTGAGCTCTTGAGCTCAAAGCCAGTACTCTACTACTTGAGCCACAGCACCACTGCCAGTTTTCTGCTGGATTATTGGAGATAAGAGTCTCATGGACTTTCCTGCCCAGGTTGGCTTTGAATCGCGATCCTCAGATCTCAGCCTCCTGAGTAGCTAGGATTATAGGCATGAGCCACTGGCTCTTGGCTCCTCATTATGTTTTTAATGAATGAAAAAATACTAGTTTCTATTTAAAGAAGCAACATGCGTTTATTTCTAATTGTGAGCTCACAAAATTGCTTTATGCGCTATCATTAAAGAAGTCAACACAATCATGGTTGAACATGATCAGACTCGAAAAACAAAATTGTTTGATTTTCTTACAAGCATCCCTTGTTGGTTTACAAATTCAATCTTTTGTAATGATTTCACCAAGGAAAATTATGTTGCTTAATATTATCTAACCTGAATGAAGAGTTCATCAACAGAGTTATTTTGCAAATCAACTACATATGCCATGGTTTACATAATCATGTAAATTAGTGTTGTATCTTTCCTTTCTCTGCAATAAATGATACTTAAAGTAACTCAGCACTTGTTGTCAAGGATTAAATTTCAAGGGCATGTAGCAGCTCTCTTATGGTAATACCAAATAAACCTAAGTTATAAAGAAAATTTCAAAAACATGCAGGCAGCAAAGTACGTATTCTCATGTTAGGATAAAAGTAGTATTATAACCTGTGATAATGAATGAAGCCCTGTGCTTGTATACAGAGCCTGATGTTAAAAGACATTGATTATATTCTTAGAAAATTTGATTAGATGGAATCATCTAACATAAGTGGTTCTACAGTCTACAACAATGGCCACATTTGGGCTGCATAGCCTAAAGCAGCTTTAATACCACTTCAGTGAGCTTTCCAGAGGAACTGTAGATGAGACAGGAAAAGAGGACTTATGAAAAAAAAGAATCATTTAGAACTATAGAAAGGGAACTTCTCATGGATTAGACATAGAGAGTGAGGAGAGAAATAGGTACTGCTAACTTGTCAGTCAGTGTCCTACTCAATCAAATGGAACCAACTGCTTGAATAAGAAATATACAGGAAGGAGTGGACTTTGGTCAGGAGTAAATGTTGAATAGCAATGTACAAAATACTTCTTTTAGGAAATCTATTAGGATTTCTAATTTGATGGTTTCTGTGAGAAAAGATAACTACACTTCCATGATGCTGAGAGTACCTGCCTATGGTTTTTCTTTCACCTTGACATATTTCAAATTGTTTACAAATTATCTTTTTCCTTTTGGAGTGTGTGTGTGTGTGTGTGTGTGTGTGTGTGTGTGTGTGTGTGTGTGTGTGATGCAGATTTTTTTTAATTTTATGAAATCTCATTTGTAATTATTTTGGCAGGGGGTGGGGGGATGGGGGTGAGGGGATAATCTTGGGGCTTCAAATCAGGGCCTGAGCGTTGCCCTGTGCTTCTTTTACTCAAAGCTACCACCCTACCACTTGGTCCATAGAGAAACTTCTGGGTTTTTTGAGTACTTCATTGGAGATAAAAGTCTCAGGGACTTTCCTGCCCAGGCTGTCTTCGAACTGCCATCCTCAGAACTCTGCCTCTTTGAGTAGTGTGAGCCACCAGTATTTGGCTGTCCCTGAGTTTTCAGGTAGAAGGCTAACACTCTTAACACTCGAGCCAGATCCATTTATGGCTTTTTTGGTAGTTAAGTGGAGAATGGAAATGAGTCCCACATACTTTCCTGGCTGGGTAGCATTTGAGTAGCAACCCTCATATCTCAGCTTCCTGAGTATCTAGGATTACAGACATGAGCTACCAGTACCTGGTTCATTTGTAATTTTTGTTCTCATCTCCTGAAGTATTCAAGGTGTATTTAGAACTTCATTGTCTGCTTGTGTCTGAATTCTCTCTACAAAGTTGCTTCAAGGTTTCTGGTCTTTCCTTTCAATCTGTGTCTACCAATAGGGAGAGAAAAATCATTTCCATCTACTCATCTGACAAGGCACATGTGATATTTGAAAAGTTAGGCATGAAAAGAACAAATAACTAAATTAATGAAGTAAGAGATTAACGGACAATTCTTTAAAAAAAAAAAAAAAAGGACGTAGGGCCAGTAAAAAGAGGAAAATATGTTCTACATTTTTAGCCATAAAAAAGCAAATCAAAAGTACACTAAAATTTTGTCTTACTCTACTGGCAATGGTTATCACTAAGGAAACAAACCACAAATGTTGGCAAGGATGCAGGTAGAACATTTATATAGTGTTGCTAGGAATGTACATTTAGCTCATAAAACTGGAATGGATCTACCAGATGATCCTGCCTTGGTATATAAATCAGCTGGCAATAGAGACATCAGTATATGCAGGTTTACCTCTGGACTGTTCATACTAGTCCAGTCAGGGAATTTGCTCAGATTGTCCTCATAAAAAGAATGCTTAAGGACAATGTGTACCATGGCCATTTATTAACACATAATGAAGAATGCAATCATGTCAACACTTAAGAAAATGGATAGATGGAAATCATTATAGTAAATGAAGTAAGCTAGACTCAGGAAGATAAATATCACAGTTTATCTGATATATGGAATCTAGATTAAACAAAGAAATAAGAGAGAGAGAGAAAATCATGGAACTATGTGCACTGAGTACCGGGACCAGTGGAACGAGAAAGGGACAACAGGATGAAGGGACGAGGGTTATAAAGGACTCAAAAAATACAAGTGTAATAAATGTAGTAACTGAAATATTCCGTATTCAAGGGAGAACTAAAATAGTATAATTCCTTGAAAAGGCAAATCCTAAGAAAATAAGCACCAGGGAATTAATACTTTCAAGGGGTGGGGAAAGGCCAAGGGGAAAGGAGTAGATGAAGAGAAATGGGGGGAGAATACATTCAAGAATCCAATGTGTATCCTACATAATTAAGACAGGAGGAAAGGAATGGGTAGGGGGGAATGGGTGAGAATGTTGAAAGGGGTGACACTGGTGAAGGTGTATTGAATTCATGAACTGCTTGGTGACTGGTGATTCCTTTGTGTAGCTACTTAAATATTATAATAAAACACTTACATTGACCTGAATGATATTTTAGGTGAGAAAGTCCAAAATTCTCAATTGTGTATTGCAGGAGGAAAGGTGATGACATTTAGAAGGAATCTGCTGCTCAGGAGTTGCTGTTCAACAGATGCAAGAACCTCTCCTGTGCATGCAGGGCAAATGCTTGAAAGAAGAAGCCATCAAGAAAGTCTTTAGAAGCAGAAGATAGTCAAGGTCTTTACTTGGTTCAAAATTCAGTGTATTCAAGGATTATGTAGTGTAAATTTTCCAAAGCGGTTTTTCTTAGGTCTGTTTCTAAAGGGGGTCATCTACAAGATAGAGATAATGCCCGAAACAAGATGCATGTTATTATAGCCTGGAAGAAACTTAAGAAAACCCAACTTTTACAAAGACCATTTAATTATGGTCATTAGTGGTATTTTGGGCTGGTGCAGAAATATAATCATGATAAATTTAATGGTATTAATTTTCAGTATAGCAAAATCAGTTAGTATAATTGTTTATATATTTTCCACCTTAAAATTGGCTCAATATAAAAATGTTGCTTATGCCTTTTATTAACTTGCTTTACGGAGCAAGTTATATTACTTTGCTTGCATAATATTTTTAAAGTATATTGATATTGCATTTATATGTGTGTGTATGTGTGTGTTCTTTTGTTTGTTTTTTGGTATCTGTCCTGTGGCTTGAACTCAAGGCCTGACTCTGTCTCTGAGTTTTTATGCTTAAGGTTAGCATTATAGAGCTTGAACCACAGCTCCATTGCTGGCTCTTTTGGTAAATAATTCGACATAGGAGTCTTTCAGGCTTTCCTTCCTCACTTTGGACAGCCTCCTATGTAGTTAATATTACAGGCATAAGCCACCAGCACCTGGCCATTAGTGTTTTCTATAATCCTATACATACCAATTTTGTCATTATCTATGTCTGTGCAGAAGAAGGAGTGTTATACATGATCAAGCATTGGATAGAGCCAGGTACAATGATAAAAAAATTAATTATCCTGGAGAATCCAAATAAAAATAATACAAGAGAAAACTTTGCATTGTAGAACTATGGTTAGGACCAGTATTAGAACTGTGTATAATAAGAAGTCCTTCTGGGCACTAATGGGTCATATTTATAATCCTAGCTACTCAGAAGCCTAAGGTTTGAGAATTACGATCTAAGGCCAGCCTATGTGGGAAAGTCCTTGAAACTCTTTATCCAATTAACCACACAAAACTGGAGTACTGTGGCTCAAAATGGTAGAGAGCTAGTCTTGAGCAAAAGACCTCAGGGATAACATCCATGCTGTAAGTTCAAATCCAATGATTGATATAGAAAAAAGTTCTAAATAGGTTTCTATGTAGGAGAAAAAAATATAAAATATTTGCTAATTGTTTCTATTTGTATGAAAATATGCACATAATAAAATATTCCAGACATTATTAATTGGTGATGCAGAAATTTTACTTGTGGTGGTGAGATTTAAAATGCTTTCCATATGTGATTTCTTATGATTCTTTTTATTTATTAGATGAAGCTTGGTAATACATGCAAGGCTCCACGTTTCCATGGAGCAAAGAAAAACTGATTGACATTCAGTCCAATTAAACCTATAAATGTGACACATTGTCAGGAGCTGGTGTATTTATCTAACATAATGATTGTGTAGTCGAACACTTAGAGTAAAAAGAAAACTTACTCAATCTCATAGGATTTCTTGTAATATACACAAAAAATTATTCTTAAAAATTGTTATTGTATAATTTGTTTCTATATGATTTCTCAACCGGAGCAGTTCCATGCATACCACAGAACAAAGCTTTTAAAGATCTAAATCTATTATTTAAATTGATTTTAATAGGCTAAATTATAATACTAAATATCAATAATTAAGATATTCCCTGCAGATCGCCTTTTTTCTTAAAGGTCAATATGCTCATATATGCTTAGATACAATTATGGATTTCTGACTGGGTGTCAGTGATCCATGCCTTTCATTCTATCTACTCAGGAGGCTGAGATCTGAGGGCAGCTGATCAAAGCCAGCCCTGGGAAGGAAAGGCCATGAGACTCTTATCTCCAATCTACTAAAAAAACAGAAGTGGCGCTGTGGCTCAAGTGGTAGAGTGCTTGCCTTGAGCTGAAGAGCTGAGGGACAGTGCCCAGGACCAGAGCTGAGGGACAGTGCCCAGGACCAGAGTTCAAGCCCCACAACGGACTAAAAATAAAACCATGGATTTCAGAAAAAGTACTGATATTTCTGAAATATGTTGGTTAAATTAATCATATAATTAAATAATGCACTATGTAAATACTATTACATCATGAAATCTGACATGACTACATATAGCAAATACAAAGTTAATATACTGAAACTGATCATTAGTATTTATTGAGTGACTGAAGGTACAATGAATGTAAATGCCATAGTAGCTTGGTATTAATATTTCTAGCAATCTATGAGAGTCCTTTCCAACAAAAAATACATGTGAAAGATGGTCTTAACTACTTAATTTCCACAATTTCAGATATTCAGTTTTAAGACAGTGGATTTTTCACTATTTGATAGTGAAAATCAGCCAAAATTTACAGGTACTCTTGTTGACTGTAAATATTTTTTAAATACATGTCAATCTAATATGTTTTCTAAAAGTATAAGATATATCATCATATTGATGCATTTTGCCATGTATCATTACTAAAATAAATAAATACAATATTTTTAAAGAGGGAAAAGAAATCTGGCCAGATATTTCAGCTATAAACCTACCAAAATAAACATGTAGAAAGAAAATAGTATCTAGAATATAAGCTAGGAAAAGATTAAATTAAAAAGACTAAATTTAGAATTTAATGATGTTGGAATTTTAAATCAATGAAATATTGGATCATTAAGAAATATTAAGATAGTGATATATTAGGGTAGAGATACTTATAAAAGGAAATATTATTAGATTTACTCTCTTAAATATAGATAGATGGTAGAAATATAGATAAGACCATTATATAAAGTAAAAATCTATAAAACATTAGAAGAAAATATGAAATACATCTTTGGTTAAGTTAATTCCTTTTGTAGGCTATTATAAATGAGGTTGCTTTCCTCATTTCAATGTCAGTCTTCACATTATTGGCATAAAGAAAAGTTACTAGTTTTTGTGTGTTAATTTTATAGCTTTCTATTTTGCCAAAGTTTGCAATAAGTTCTGAGGACTTGGGGAAGAAGTGCATAGGAATTTTTAAATACAGGATTGTGTCATTTGCAAAGATGGGGAATTTTACTTCTTTTCTTATTTTGATCCCCTGTATGTTTTTCTCTTGCCTTATTGCTCTTGCTAGGAATTTCAGTACTTCATTGAAGGGGAGAGCAGAGAGGAGACATCATATCCTCATTCCTAATTTTAGAAGAAATCTTTTAGGTTTTCACTATTATGTATAATGTTGGCTTTAGGTTTTTCAATATAGCTTTTATCATTTTTGGAATCTTCTAGCTATTCCTAGTGTCTCCAGAGCTTTTATCATAACAGTGTGTTGGGTCTCGCCAAAAGCCTTTTCTCTATCGATCAAAATGATTGTGTGGTTTTGTCCTTGCTTCTGCTGGTGTTCTGTGCCACATTTATTGGTTTACATATATTGAACCAGCTTTGCATCCATTGGATAAATCCTGATTGATCATACTGTATGAATTTTGTGGTTAATTGTTTAATTCAGTTTGCCAGAGTTTTGATTTATTTATTCATTTGTTGTTGTTGTTTCCAGTCTTGGGGCTTAAATTCTATGTACTTCTGTGTACTCAAGGTTAGAGCTCTACCTCTTGAACCATACTGCCACTTCTGGCATTTTCTGAGTAATTTATTGGAGATAAAAGTCTCACAGACTTTCCTATTAAAGCTTCAAACCATGATCCTCAGATCTCAACCTCCTGAGAAGCTAGGATTACAGGCATGAGCCCTGGTGTCCTTGGTCAGAGTTTTACTGAGTTTTGCATCAATGTTCATCAAAGAAATGAATCTATAGTTCTGTTTTTTTGATGAGTCCCTATCTGGATTAGGGATGAATATAAAGATGGCTTCACATCTTTGAGTTTGGTAGTAATATTTCCTTTTCTATTTCACTGAAGAATTTAAGGAGTATTTGTTTAAGACCTTAGAAGGCCTTTCAGAATTGGGATATAAATCCATCTGGTCCTAGGCTTTTCTTGGATGAGAGGTCTGTTATTCTCATTTCAATTTTATTACTTGTTATGGGTCTTTTTAATTGGTTTAATTCTTCTAGATTTAGGTTGAGTATATGGATGTTCTTTAGGAATACATTCATTTCTCCCGAATGCTGCAATTTCTTGGCATAAAAATTTGCAAAGTATTCACATATAATATTATGAATTTTGTTCCTATTTTTATCTTTACTTTTATTTATTTGGATGATTTCTTTTCTTTGTGAACTTTACTGAGGTTCTGTCAATTTTGTTAATTTTTTCAATGAATTGATTCTTTTCTATTATTATTATTTCTTTTCATCTACTGATTTGGGACTTGTTTGTTCCTGTTTTTCAAGGAATTTGAGGTACATCACTGCACTCTTGATTTGAGATTTCTCTAATCTATTGATGTAGCTATACATTTTCCTCTGAGTAGTGCCTTTGATGTCTCCCAGAGGAGTTGTGTGTGTGTGTGTGTGTGTGTGTGTGTGTGTTCATTTATATTGAATTTCTTAAATGTTTGAATTTACCTTATTAGCTCTTTATTAACTCATTAATAATTCAACAATATTCTGTTCTATCTCCCTGAATTTGAGAATTTTCTGTGATGGCTTTTGTAGTTGAGCTCTAATTTAATATCTTAAGATCTGACAGGTTATAGGGACTAATTTCAATTATTTGAATTTGCACATCTTTGTTTACTTTGGATGTGATCTATACTGGAGAATATTCCATGGGCTGCTGATGTATATTGTGATGCTGCAGGGTGAAATATTCTTTAGATGTCTGTTAGTTCTTGCTAATCAATGATGTTATTTATGTCCAAAGTTTCTTTGCTGAGTTTTTCCCAGATGAACTATCCACAGAAGACACTGATGTGTTAAATTCATCAACAATTAAAGTAGTTGTATCCATGTGTGTTTTTAAGTCAAGTAGTATCAGTTTGATGACATTGAGTGGTCCAATACTCTGTGTATAGCTATTTAGAATTGTTATATCCTGCTGAAGAAGAATTTCCCTTATTGATATGTAATGCCGCCTCTTGTTCATTTCACTCTGAGTCTATTTTATCTGATGTTAGTAGTGCTACTTCTGCCTGTTGTTGAAGGGTAATTGCTTGAAAGATTTTATTCCAGCTTTTCACTTGTTTTCATTTTTTGTTAGCAAGATGTTTGTCTTGTACAAAATCTATGTCTTGTAACTGAATAGTTAATTCTCCTGATGTTGAGAGTTAAGACTGAGAAGTATATGGAAACTTCTCACATCCACCTTCATAGGGACTGTGCCTCAGCTATTTTTATTATTATCTCTCAAACTATTTTTAGCTATTCAGTTTTAATCTTAGACTGTTAGAAACTACAATCAAGGAATTAAGTGTTCAATTTAGAAATATTTGCTTACTGAACAATGGGAAGAGAATTGGGTAGACTTCCTTAATCTTTGTGTAACCAGTATATAGAATCAGTTGTTCATAAAGGCTATGTTTTTTAATTTTGAATAAAATAAAAATTATTTCTTTTTTTCTTTCATTTTTTTTCCCTCTGGTGTATCCCCTGTTGTTACTGTATTCGATTTTGGTACCCTGTGTAGTGTAGCTATGTTTATCTGATTTGGGAAAGGTAAGGTGAACAACAAAATAGTCAGGCAAAGGACAAAGAATGGACCAATGCATTGGGATACTCACAAAACGATATGTTGAAAATGAACTTTACAACTTGTGAGAGGGGTAATTGGGGTGGGGAGGGAAAGTGGAAGAAAAATGAGGGAGGGGGGTAACAATGTTCCATGAGAAATGTACTCAATGTACTCATTAACTTACGTATGTAACTGTAACTGCTCTGTATATGACCTTGACAATAAAATAAAACTTAAAAAGTTATAATGTTAAGTTGAAACTCTAAGAAGCTTCTGGAATCAGAAACAGAATAAGTTTTATTTTCCTTTTTAAGGAACAAATTATTTTGTTGTATGTCAAAAAATAAAAAAATAAAGTAATCTCATAGGGGGGTAAAATCATTGAAACAAAAGAAATGTATCTGACTACAGAAAATAAAAACATATCAAAGATAAAAATGAATGCATTTATAATATATATAGTAATACTCAAAGATTTATCATGTCATGTTGATAATATGTATAGAAATGTAGTAGTGAAATACTTTGTCAAGAAAAATGCTTTTTGAATTGCAAGGGATTTATAGCCAGGAGCAGAAGACATATATAGCTCAGGGCTAGGGCATCTCATACAATTAACAATATGATAGTTCTGCTTTTCTTGACTATATTTGAGTATATATACTGGCTCCATCACTAACTGCATTACCTTAGGTGAGCTTTACATGTAGTTCTTCACCCCCCATACTCACAGCATTTTACTCTATAGTGTTATAATAATTACATAATAAAAAATGCCTGCCACATTTTAACTACTCAAAAAAGTGACTGGTTTTTATTAATAAGGCATGATTATGTGAATTATAATTTGATTGTGCTAGATTGCACTCCAGAAGAAATTCAGTATATTTATTCAGAAAAAAGAAATGTCAGCAGGTCAATTAATACTTAATCAGATTAACTGAAATGCAAATTGTGATAATCTACTTTAGGAATCTTTAGTTGTAGAAAATAAATTCCAAGAAATATCTACTCTCTAGATCATTAAGGATAGTACAACAAATTCTGAAATGTAGAAATGGAAAGTTTGTGATTACAGAAAATGTGGCTGAATTATAATATAGATGAGTATACATATATAAATCTTATTCATCCTATGTCATCCATCTTTAACACTACCATGTTTGACCAGAACTATTTTCTTTGATTATATTTATCATCAAATATTGTATAAAAAGTAAAACAAGAGACACTATTTTGACTTGGCCATTTCTATAGTAAAAACAATGCTTAGTTAATATTTGGTTAAGCTCATCAGACATAAAAATTACTCTTGGTACTAATGACTGACTATGAACAATAACAATTCTTTAATTTACCAAACTCTTAACAATGTATTTTCATGATTGAGGCATATTTAGAATATGTTTATTATCTATATTATCTACTTTTAACTTATTAACAGTTAGGAACCAAGAGCTTCATTAATTTGTTAAGTCACCCTTGACTGTTTCCCATGTAAGCTAAAATTGCTCAC
This sequence comes from Dipodomys spectabilis, assembly GCF_019054845.1. Classification (NCBI taxonomy): domain Eukaryota; kingdom Metazoa; phylum Chordata; class Mammalia; order Rodentia; family Heteromyidae; genus Dipodomys; species Dipodomys spectabilis. The sequence goes on along the minus strand of NW_024870834.1, from coordinate 12,533,360 downwards.
AGCCCGGAGGCAGGTGACAGGGCTCAAGTCAAAGGTAAGCCAACACAAATACACAATTAGAACCTTTTATAGGACCCCAATGTTATGAGTGGCAGGTGTTAAATGGGACTAGTATGCCTATGGAAAAAAAAAGTTATTCTAAGAGACCAACCTGGATCATTTTTAGTGAGAAAAGAGCAAAATGAAAACATACTGACACTGATCTTTTGAGGATAATATAGAAGGTGAATGTAATGATTCATCAGTTATGGATGTTTTACTAGCTGGTTTAGATGACTCTTTTACTCAAGGCTTCTCAACCATGGCACCCTTAATTTTATTTTCAATATTTGACTTTATTTATTGATATTTTATTTTATGTGTATATCATATAGAGTTATCCATTCAAAAGGTAGACATTAGGATATTTTTACACTTTGAATTATTAGTTGAAAATACTGTTGTCTCTGGACTTGGACATGAATTTTGTAGATATTGTAGAATTGCTGGATTACAAGGAGACTGTTAAATGAAAGGCACAAAATAGAAAATAGAAAATTAGAGTATATCTAAATTTAAATTGCTCATTAATAATATAAAAAAGACATCCTCAAGGAAGTAAAATACAAACCGGACAGCAGAATAATATATCTTAAGTTATATATCTTGTAGATATAGAACTTTTTTTGAGAATTTATAAAGAACGGTTTTAACTCTAAAGGGTGTTGTTGATATTTGGGGCTAGATAATTCATGAAACAGAGGCTTAATGGTATCTTTTGCCTCTATCCACATGATCCCAACATTTCTCAGTTGAAATAACCAAAAATGTCTCCAAGCTTGCAAATGTATTCTTTTTACCCCCAATTTACTCCATTGTTGTTTTAGAGGTCATATACCGTGGGGTTATCTTTACGTACATACAGCAAAGATTATATTTCTTTTTATGTAGTGTCATCGGTTCCCTCATTCTCTTCCTTTCCCTCTCCCATCTCCATCCACAAGCTGTGTAGTCATATACCGTGGGGTTATCTTTACGTACATACAGCAAAGATTATATTTCTTTTTATGTAGTGTCATCGGTTCCCCCATTCTCTTCCTTTCCCTCTCCCATCTCCATCCACAAGCTGTGTAGTCATATACCGTGGGGTTATCTTTACGTACATACAGCAAAGATTATATTTCTTTTTATGTAGTGTCATCGGTTCCCCCATTCTCTTCCTTTCCCTCTCCCATCCCCATCCACAAGCTGTGTAGTTCACTTTCATCAACGTCCCTTGCAGCAAGTGTGCTCCAATGCTTCATTTTTTTCTCTGGTTCTGTGCCCTCGCTCAATCCTCCCTCAGATGTGGATGTGAATACACCATGTATAAGGTAAAGAATACAGAGTCAACAATCAAAGAGAATGCAAATTAACACAAATGTCCTTCGCATGTATTTGGCATTCATTTCAGTATGTGTATTATTTTGTATACATATGAGGAGGTGCTTGAGTATTGCACCTCTGTGATTCTCTCCTAAGACTATCCTCTTTTGGTCCCATTGTATGTGAGTGTCTAGAATTCTGTGTTTTTTGTTGTTGTTTTTTTTTTTTTTGCATATCCCAGTGCCTTTTAGATCTAATTTCTGCATATCACAAAGAATATATGAGCCGGATGCTGGTGGCTCACACCTGTAATTCTAGCTACTCAGGAGACTGAGGTCTGAGGATCGAGGTTTGAAGCCAGCCTGGGCAGGAAAGTCTGTAAGATTCTGATCTCCAATTAACTACTAGATCACTGGGCTGAAGAGCTCAGGGACAGCGCCCAGGCACCTTTATTCTCTCTAATCTTGGCTTACCTCACTTAACATGATTTGTTCTAGCTTCATCCATTTTCTTGCAAATGACATTATTGTTCTTTCTAATGACTGTGTTTGTATATTGGCATCACATTGTTTGGATCCACTCATCTATTGCGTATATGTGAGCTGTTTCCATATCTTGGCAATTGTGAATAGAGTGGCAATAAACATGGATGTGCAGGTGTCCTTAAATCCTGTGGGGTCCCACAAAAGACAGATGAGATCCGAGGAAAGGTAAGTGCAGCTGCTCACCCATTCCCCAGCGTCCCTTAGCCAGGGAGACAATCAAATGCAGCTGGGAGTCAAGTCAAGCAAGAAAACTCAAACTCATTTATTAACACACAGCAAGCACTTTTTAAAGCAAAAAAGACCGGGTGGTATGGGAGAGGAGGAAAAGGAACCAATCCTTGTAAAGGTCACACCCTATCATGCACCTAAGCTTCCACGGGCTGGTTTCACCCTGAATGTAAAGCAAATCGGGCTCTGCCCACTCAACTCGCTCTCAGCGCCATCTTTGCTGCCCATGTGCTCCACAAAATCTTGGCTTCTGATGCTCAGGGTAGATGCAAAGGAGTGATATGGTTGGTTCCGAGGGAAGGTCTCTGCTTTCCAGAGTGGTTATAGTAGTTTACATACCCACCAGCAGAGCAGTTGGATTCATTTTTCCCCACATCCCTGCCAGCATTTGTTGTTGTTCAAAGTCAAAATGTTGGCCACTCAGGTTGGAGTAAGATGGTATCTGGGGGTTGCTTTGATTAGCGTTTCCTCATGTGTTTCTTTGCCATTATTACCTCTTCTTCTGAGAAATCTCTTCTTAGCTCTCTTGTACATTGGTGGTATTCTTGAGAAAAACCTTTCTCTATAACCACTGTGAAACAATGATACGCAAGCAAATAAACAATAAAAACCCAGAAAACACCTCATATAGAAGTTGAATCATATGTATATATGACTCCACATAGAGCTCCCCTATGACCCAGCAATCCCACTTTTGGGCATTTACCCAAATGATCACAAATAAGATCATACTAAAGCTACCAGCACAGCTATGTTTATTGCAGCATTACTTACCATAACTAAGATATGGAACCAAACCAGATGCCCCTCAGTAGAGGAATGGATCAAGAAAATGTGGTGTATATCCACAATGGAATTCTATTTCTCCATCGTCAGAAAGAATGACATTGCCCCACTTGTTAGGAAATGGAAAGGCTTGGAAAAAACTCTATTAAGTGAAGTAAGCCAGGCCCAAAGAAACATAGGTCCCATGGTTTCCCTTATTTGCAATAACTAGTATACGTCTGAGACAAGCAGAAACTGTCAGATAAGTTGATGTTAGGCAAAATGAACCCCAAGATAAGGACTCAAATGTTTCTTTCTTGCTATTGTTTCTAACATAGTTGTAAGATGATTTCTTTGTTGCTTTATTTGTCCCTCCCCCACAGTATAACCCCCTGCTTTCACTGTATTTGATGTTGGTATAATTTGGGGAAGGTAGGGGAAAAAAACAAATTTTTTAAATAGGGATACAGGTGGATCCATTGCAACAATGAGATGTACAAGATCTTATGTGGAAAATGAACTATACATCTTTGTGGGGGAGGGGGGAGCAAAGGGATCAGAAGGTATGGGAAGGGAAACAAAGGAGGAGGCAACAATGCTTGATAAGAAATGTACTCAATACCCTGTCCATGTAATTGTAACCCCTCTGCATGGTATTTTCACAATAAAAAAACAAGTAAACAAACTCCAATCAACTTTCACGATTGTCTCTTTGGGGGAACTTTGTCTAACAGCTATTCCAGGTTGCTAGGAAACCTGAGCAACAGTCTGTCATGGGTGGAGAACAGAGTTAAGAAGTGCCAGTCTTGGTGTCTAAAACCATTTTTGAAAGAGTAGCATCAGAGTTTGTAATAACCCGTGGGGCCCGATCATCGTGGGGCCCCATCGTCTGCATGGCCGCTGGAGGCCGCTGGAGGGGGTGGGGCATCAAGAGGCGAGGCTCACCCCTCCACCCCACCAGGCCACAGGACAGAGCAGGGCTTTGAGAGGCTGATGTCACCGCCTACAGGGCACCAAGGAGGGGCGTGCCATGCTGCGGAAAGAGGGGGCTATGCCGCCCAAAGGGGAGCATGGCAAGCTATTGGAAGAGGTGGGGCGTCGAGCCCCCACCTGGTGAGCTGCGGATTGGGATTGGAGAGGGGGCAGCTTGGGGGAGGAGCAAGAATGGTGATTGGAAGCTATGGGGGAGGGACGCAGCCTATCTGGGTCTATATAGGCTGCTTGTGCCAAGGCCATTGTGGAGGGAGGAGGAGAAATGAGTGGGTCCAGAGAGCAGTCCTGAGGAAACCAGTCTGGAGGAGCCCGGGAGTCTGAGGAGAGAGTTACTGCGGGGGGACAGCAGTAGGCGCCGGGGGAGAGGGGCAGGAGGGGAGGCTCACCGGGCAGGGCCAGCCTCGGGGCCGGAGGTCATTGGGGCCTCCTCTGGGGGTCATTCGGGGCCTCCTCCGGGGGTCATTCGGGGCCTCCTCTGAAGGTCATTCGGGGTCTCCTCCATGGGTCATTCGGGGCCTCCTCCGGGGGTCATTCGGTCCTCCTGTGGAGAGGCGCCTCCGGAGCAGGGCGGGGCAGGGCAGGCCTGGGGAGAGCGCAGAGGCCTGCAGAGGTGGAGGAGGGGAAGAAAGGGAAAGCCTCCCCTTTGGAGCTTTGGAGCTTTGGAGGTCTGGGGTTGGAGGTTTTCAGACCAACTAATAAAGGTGGGGGGTCAGGGCTGCCGGTTGGAGGCTTGGTGGTTGAGGCTGCCCTTGGTTCTGGGTATCTAGCCCAGGACAGGACAAGGTAGTCTCAGGGGCCCTTGCAGGTGTACATAGCATAAATACACTTTCACTATGCCTCCATGGATTGCCAATCTCTACCATTATTTGGCCTATTTATTATTTACTATTAATATTCACTACTGTTACTATTTATCCTATTTAATACCACTTATTCCTATTATTTACTTCTGTTATGTACTACTATATTTTGCTATTATTTAAAATGTTTTGACTTTATATTTCTCTGATATCCGCATAAAAGCACTTATATGCAAAAATACCTTCTCATATGTAGAACTTTGATGAATATCTCATAATATTTAGGCACTTTTCTATGGAATAACTAAATAAAATGCAAAGAACACAGTAGGCTAAATAAATATATAGAACAAAATAGGTTTGACTGTTAATCATAATAGACATTTTTAAAAGTACATTTGTTAGAGAAAGTATAATGCCTCTGTTGATCCTAATAATAAATTGAAATCACAAAACCAATAATATACTAGGAAACAAAACAATGATACATGTGAAGAAAGAGGGTCCTATAATCCATTAGTGCCTTTTTGACTACAGACGAAATGATCAGTGAATATGCAAATGCCTTCTCCCCAGAAAGAAACATTTTTGTCGGATAAAGCACCACTTAAAGTGGATATCAAAGATTAGTGCTTGTACCATTTTATCACCAGGTCACCATTCAAGCTCCTCTCTCCCTATTTATGAAGCAATGGAAAAAGTGTGAGCAATAAACCAATTAGGGGAACTCAGTGAGATGTAATAAAAACATTTCTGATTTTTTATTTTTTTTTATGTTTGTAGGAAAGACAAAGGTTTCTTTTCTGATGTACGTAGCACTGAGTGACCTACTTTAGGTTTGTCTTACAGACTCTGGTCCTGATTTGAGGAGAAAAACAATAATCTCCACTGGAATTGAGGTGTTGACAGAGAAATATTTTGTAGAAATGACTAGGGCTGGTTATACTTTTCTGTCGGCTGCCTCTCATCCCAAAGGAAAATGCCATAAGTCTATAGGTATGGAAATAAACCAAGACTTTGGGAGAACATAAGAAAATAGAAATAATATATTTAAAATTGCTAATTTTTATTTCAGTGCATGTGGATGTTCTTGTAATATTCAGAGGACTTACATGCCTACGTTCTGCTGAGCTTCGGCTCAACATGCGGCTAAGCAAAGGGAATCTTGCCAAGTAAGCTTCCTGGAAGTTTCTATTTCAACAGCAACTTAGAAACTTATCTATGCAAGTCAAAATACTGGTGAAAAGATGTCAAAGTACTGGTTTCTGACCAGAAGAGCATCTGGAGTTAATTCAATTACATAAAGGCAAATCCACCTTGGACATTGAGTTGCTTTCATTTTCTTCTGCTCTGACTCAGGAAACTGACAACACTTCTATGCCATACATCACCCCAAAGCAATGTTCAGTGCCTAAGGAGATAATGCAAAATTTCAGACCTCAAATTTATCCTTTTTTTTTTTTTAAAGAAGAATCAGTGTTTTGCAGCTTTTGGATTTTATTTTTTTATTATGTGTTGTAATTTGTTCTACCACTAGCTGTTGTATTGGGAGGTGTGATACATGTCTGCAAAGTGCTGATACAGCACATGACATCTTAGGTTGGCTGAAAAATCAGTTGCTCCTTCAAGAAGCTGTTGCTTCTCGTAACTCCTGGTGCAGGTTCAAGTTTCTTGTTTTTGTTGTCCAAGATGGGATTTGGCCTTTTTTTCCAGGTTATCTCTTTTATCGTTGACATTAAGAGACAAATATTTGCAATCCTGTGCTTAGATGGTAACTAGATGCAAAGCTTTCTTCAAATCCTTGTATAACTCTGCCAAATAATACTTCCAACACTCCTGTTACATTTTTGTTACTCTGTGACTTTTCAAAAAAGTGTGTGTATTTCTACTCTCCCTCTCCTTGTTATGAATGCTTCTTTAGAGCAAAGTAAATAAGTAAATACTTCATATTTGAGTTTTAGAAGAGTCCAGCCTAGACTTGATTTTTATACAGAAGGCACTCATCCTTGTACTAAAGAAGTAAATGCTAAATTTGTTTGCAATGGTCATGTTGAATATGAATGTGTATATCCTCACAAAAATGTTTCTAACTCTAGTCCAGACTTGATTACTCTATTAGTCTCCATTAATGCTGATTTGCATAGCCTTGTTAAAATGTTCTTAATGTAAAAATCTTGATTTCTACCAGAGCAAATCTTATACCACTTCATTCTCAACATTAACTTGGCTTCTAGGGGCACTATACTTTAAAAAATGAACTACAGGATGTCTTATTGAGTTTCAAGACAAATTATACTTGTATTTGGTATTATATTCATGGATTAATCTGGGTTGAAACAGAAACTTAGCAACTTATTAAAGTAGTGTTTATGTCATTTCTTCATATCTATTGATGTGTCTTTTCAAAACATATATTATCCTTGCAAATTCAAATTATTTTGGTAATCTTGTGCCCTTGTCACTACTGAAAATATGAATGTTTGAAAAGTTATATTCTGAATTAGATATAATTGATAGGTGAGGCACAAATATTATTACATAAATGAACACCCCCAAAATATTCCTTAAATTATTATAATTTGAAATTTGATCATCGAGACCATTTTATGTGGGGAAGCATTATATCTACCACTAAATGAAGTTTTTTTTAATTATCCTGTTTTGATTTTTTTTATACCTTTGCTCATTGTTTTCAGTACAACAAAGGCATTAGCAAATAATTCATCATTAGATGTAAGAAATTATGAGTAAGTTTTTCATACCACGAGAATACCACAAATAAAATTTTATTCTATTCATACATGATGAAGGTCACAATCTTCTGTGTCTTCAAGTCAGTGCTATTACTTCTGTCTCTACCAATGAAGGTGTGGATGGATGTTTTTAATCATCAAAGTTAGAGAATTTCTGTCCAGAAAATCATAATGACACGTGAAAAATTTGAAGCTGATTTGTATTATTAAATATGAAATCATTTGGGTGTGGTTTTGAGTTCATTGAGCTTTATTATTTCTGTGGGAAAATAGTGAAATTCTGTCCATTTTATTGGAATTATAAGGCTTTCTCTTTTGTCACAAACTGAGGTGCTGGGAAGGTGTTTTGACTACTGCATAGTCTAAGCTCTTCAAATCTTTCAGAAAACAAAAAACAAAACTATGACTTCTTGATACTGACTTCATAGACCTAAACCCACTCATTTGTATTTCAAGTGTTAAAGGCAACTAATAATGAAAATATCTCTGAAAAATCATTTTCACTGTCACTGAAACTAAACAAGGTAGTGTGCTCCATAGATAATGGATCCTAGAGAAATATGTTCTTTCCCACTCTGACTGGAAACAGGATTTGTTCTATTATACATATATAATATATAATGTCTACTATATATCATATATAATATACTAATTTAATATATAACTTAATAAATATTAAAATGTTGGAGGTTTAAATATGATTCATTAAATTAACATTAATTTAATATAATTTATATTAAAATTTTTGAGGTATAAATATGAGCGCTCAGAAAAGAAAAAAAAATCTAAGCAAATTATTAGTCTATTTGGTAATATGTTCTATCTTTCTCAGTCCTACCTGTTCCAGTAGGAGCAAATCCTTTTCGTTTTTATTTGTCTTTTAAATTTGTGCTCCAACTTTCCTTTTTGCAGTTTACATGGAACCTTATGACCCTTGAATGTACCTTGGAATTCAATTGCATTCCAAAGACAAGGGAAAAAGAAAAGTTTAAGTATCAGGCTCCTGACAGTGGCTGATTTAAGAGTCTATGTGCTAGAGCTTTTATTTTTCTTCTTGTATTTTAATTTCCTGGCTTGGACGGGCATTTTCTATTTAGTTCACCTTTGGTGATATTGGCACATGATATACACAGGGCAAGAATCACAACTTCAAGAAATTACTCCCCACATTATTAAGACTTTTAAGGGTAGAGATAACATACAGTATTCCAATTTGCTGATGAAGAAATTATACAAATGGTTATTTAATTTACCAGCTCTAAAACAGCTTTACAAAAACATTTAAAATTTAATATGCCAAGACTTTAGTTTTAAAAATAAGAAAAATGACAACCCTGACCTCAATTTCCTTTTCTTTCGTCTTTTTATACTTTTATTTATTTATTTATTTTAGTTTCAACAATGGAAGAAACTCCTTCTCACCTTTCACTTTCATATTTAAAATGACATATGTGAAAGCCAATGTGATTAATGAAAAATATTTTCATTAGTTTTATTTAATGGAAAAGAATCTCCATCACATGTACTTAAGCTCTAGGTAGATATTTTTTCTACATGAGACAATATTAACCATTAATAATTCTAACAATTCTTGCCATGCTCTCCTGAACAATGAGATCTGTGTTTTAATACTGAAACACTTAAAAAACAATATTTTATTAGCTTACAAAATTACATTTTTAGGACATACATAGCATGGTTGGAAGCCAGCTCAGGCAGAAACATTGATGAGACTCTATCTTCAATTGGCCAATTTAAAAAGTGGAAGTAGAAGTATGTGAGTGGTAGACTTCCATTCTTCAGCCACAATAAGAAGGCCGTGAATTTAAGGCCCAGTACTGCTGGCACAGGGGCAACTTAGAATGATGAGTACAATGATAGCAGATGACAGGATATTTGTTGTAATCATTTTAATTTGGAAAACATGTATAAAGGGTTTTATTTGTTCTAAAAGGTTTGTTATACTTAAATCTTAAGATCTATATCCTAGATCCTATTTTCCCTTTCCCATTGTTAATCCTGATGGCTATTTGAGACACTACATTTTAATTTGTAGTAGTTCCTGTTTAATTTTGTTGCTGAAGGAAAAACCAGTGATACTTGGGAATCGTGCCAAGAAAATGCCACTTCTTAACAATGCTGGTTTTCAAAGCTAAGCTTTCCATTACCATGCAGAAAATTTTACTTATTTTGACCACAATTTTCTTCCATAGTACTTTCTGAATGTATTTGAAAACATATTTTTGTAGCAAGAAAAAGAATATTCCTATGGTGTAAAAATTGATTTTTGGAGACACTGAATTACACTTTCATTGGACACATTTATCTACGTATCAGTTCATCAGATAATGATTTGCATGCTGAGTGCCTGATCAGTTTGAGTTATCAACTGGAGATGTGATATTATACTCTTTTACATTTGCAGAGTTATTCTTTTTTTTAATTTGGAAAAGAATGACTACAAATAGTGAAAATGATGTATATATTTTAGAAGTTAGAATTATACATTTTATATTTAAACAAAATAATTATATTAAATATTTTTGAAAATCATCATATTTGTTACAATTATTGTTATAGGTTGGAAATTTCATGAATGAATTAAATATTGCACAATTGAAAAAGGATCAGCAGAGAAAGACTTGGAGTGGATATTGGAGATGAAAAGAGGCTTCAGTAAACCAGAAAAGTGAGACTCTTCCTGCTGCTAAAGTGGTAGAGGAGAAATTCTTTTTTTTTATTGTGAAAATACTGTACAGAGGGGTTACAATTACATGGGCAAGATGATGAGTACATTTCTTATCAAGCATTGTAGCCTCCTCCTTTGTTTCCCCTTCCCATCCCTTCCCATTAGAGGAGAAATTCTTGACGGAGACTGTGGACAGCTTCATTTTGTCTACAGCTAGTTCTCCTTTGATCAGCAGTGGAGTTCTAGTGGCTTTTCTGTGTTACAGTGGACATTTTGTCTTACAGAGCTGGTAGAGGAAAAGGATGGCAGGCTGAACATTATTACCTCTGTATTTGTTCATCCCCACATCTGAAAAGAAAGATCCTCAGAACAATACTGCCTACTCCATCCTGCCTTCCAAACCTGCTATAACTTCTCTGGGATAATCTAATTTATGACTCAATTATGTTAATTGTGAGTTAAGAATATATATCCTCTTTAAGCAACTTAAATTTCCGCACTGACAAGATGTTATATCATTTTGTTTCCTACATGCAGTTTCTAAGAACAGGATTTATTTGAGAATAATTTAGTAAGTGTTCACAGAAATACCTGATAAGAAAGTAGAAAAATGCACACAGTAAGAAAAAAAATGTGAACCAAAAAAGTGTGTGATATCATACAGAATTCCATGGTAGACAATTCTGAGTCCTGAAAAGGAAGAAATAAAAGATCAATCTGCCAAATGGTCCCGAGGGAGCATCATAAAGGATGGTCATAGAGATAGGAAAACATAAAATTATCATGGCCTCATAATATGTTTTGTGGCAAATACACCCTGGGTCCTTGAGGGCTGTTCTTACAGAAGAAGTGGTACAAATGTGGCTATTAGTACTGAAAGCCCAGAGGAAGCAGAGTACATGAAAAATGGAGAAGGGATCCTGGGGTACATGGACATAGCCAATTCCTACCGCGGCCTTCATCTTGAATAGTACATACATTACTGCATTAAGAAACATCTATGTGAAAAGTATGTTTTCTTTAAATTAAAAACATGTTTTTTGTCTGATTTCCTAAATTTTTATTGAACATGCCTAAACAAAAACTAGAAGGAGAAGTATATAGCATTCTGAGTGAGGGGTAAAAACTTTTCTGTTAATACACTGAAGGGAATTTAGGAATCCCAGTAAAACAATCTATATACTACTTACCACATACAGATCATTTCAGTCTTTCTACTAATACTGTTAGATTTGCAATTGTGACCTGGTGGCATGGTAGCTAGGGACAGCTCTCTCAGCTCCTGCATATACACACATTTCCCGTAATTCGATTTGATACATCAATTATTTGATCACTTATCACAGGCCTTGGGAGAAAATGGAAAAAAAAAGTCTAAATGGGATCTCTGACAGTTCACTTTCCATCCATGGATAATGAGGATGAAATATCCTAATGCTAACTCTATTCAAAAACAGACAAAAATATAAACATAATAATCATATGAAAAGTGGAAGTAGAATTGAATCCTTTAATGGAGTGTATCTTAGCTTTTATGGGGCTGGTTTGTACTTGTTCCTTTACCATCAGTAATTTAGTATTTCATGACATTAAAAAATTGTAAAATTTCTGTAATGCAAGCATAAAACAGTTCTTCACTGTGAAAGACTGTAGCTTTGATGACAGCACAATATGATTCCTAAAAGTAAATGGCTATATTCTTTGCACTTTTAGCAGAAAAATAAGACTGTTTGAGAAGAGAAAAATACAGGTCTAAAAGCCTTAGTGTGTATTATATAATTTCATTCAAAAATCTCATTGATAATATTTTTAAAAGAGACATAAAAATTACAGGCTGGTCAACTAAGGGAAATCTGTTATCAGTCTATTATCAATGATATCTATGCCCAGGTTTTACTGAGATAAATTTTGTCAACATAAAATAAATGTGTAAACCTGTGAAGAGAAGATCTGTGTACTTGCATTTGAGAAGAAATACTCAAATTTTTATTTAGTTTTCAAAGAAATATAAGCATTTTAAGCAGAAAAAGTATTATTTCTTCTTTAATTCAAATAATTTTAGGAGTTTTAAGTCAATTACATCAACATAATTTACCTCAATGTATTTTGGTGCTTTAGTTGGGATACTGAAAATGAGATATTGATGGAAAATAGTTGTCTTTTCCAAAAGTCATAAAGGTGTACCAATACAAACCAGGACATTGGAAACTAAGGCCATATATCAAGAGGATATAAATATATGCATCAAAGATATTCAGTGAACAAATATTGAAATCTTGTTTAATCTTACTAATGCTGTTTTGTGTTGGGTTGATCTTACTATTCTTAGGGTGTTTACAAAGACCAGGGATGACATCAGTGTTTTGCATAAACTATCTATTTAATCAGCAATACCTTGTTATTTATTTGCTAACATGAAATTACAGAATAATGTATGAAATTATATAGTTTATTAATAATAACATCAGGAGTTTGGAATTATTTATATCATTTAAATTTGGAAGATTTTATAGTCAAAATATGTTCATGGTGACTTTGTTTATGTAGCAATTATAGAATCATAGGGTAAATGCTTTCTAAATAATATGAAAGGTACTGTTATAACATATTTTGTTATCACCAATTGGAATGAATGATACTTATAGCTGAGCAAGTGATATGCTTTGATTATCTGTAAAATCAGATTTCACATATAGTGTCAGAAGTATGAGCTAGAGAATGATTTTCTCCAGATTGCCAAAGCTAGTTGCCTAAAACAAGATAACACGCATTTCCATCATATTATACTTACCTTTCTTTAGAAAAAAATTACAGAGAAAGTTTAAAGCATATTTTAACAACAAAGCCACCAGTAGAAGTACACAAAGATAATTACAAAAATTACTTTGAAAAGCCTACTTCTAAATCATATAGACATAAATTTCTCAGTCTACAAAAATCTATCTAGCTGGAAATGCTGCATAAATTCCTTCTTAATATTGAAGTCATCATTGTTATTTGTCATATCTCCATTGTTACCAGAAAATAATAAGGGAAGACATAAAGTAGTAGAGCTCTATCAACTACCAGTAAAATACATGAATCTTGAAGTTAAAGAAGAGCAGGCAATTTCTGCCTCCAAGTCACTGAGCTTTTCTACACATGGCCCAACCTCTCATGACTTGTTACTTACAGCACAATACACTTGGCTTTCCCCATCATAAAAATATAAATACATAAATCATTCATCTTCCCTGATTTTCAGACATACACACGGAAACATCTGTGGCTTTTTGCTTCACTATGCAATGTTCAGACCAGTCCTTTAATATTTGGATAATTTTCCCCCAAGCCTGGAATCTGTTAGATGTGAACTATTACCTGAACAAACCTGAATATTTTGACAGAATTTTCAGTTACTTTTTAAGTTTTCCCTTGATAAGCTTTATTTTATATTTTATTTTTCTCCATGACTTTTCAACTAATATCAGCTTTGACGTAACAGCAGTGAATAATACTGGTTTGTTATTTGTAGTTCACACAGCTGGTTCAGAAAAAAATTAAAAGAAACTAAGAGGTATTTCATCATTAAATTGCATGCAAGATCTGGAATTGTAAACTGTGCCCATAGCATAAGGTACTCCTTTGACTTTCAATGTTTTAATTTTTAAAAATATTGTTTAATGGTGATCTTATTGGGAGACATTATATATTACTTGTCCCAAAGTAATGAAGGAAATATCTACACATAATTTTTTAAGTAGGAGGAAAAAACACAAGAATTTACACGACTATAATTCCAGGTATTTATGATATGAAATAGGAAGATCTTGCCTGGAAGTTAGCACAGAGAAAGTCATGAAACCCTATTGGAAAAGCAAACTAAAAGTCCAAAATCCAGAGGCATGACTCAATTATGAGTCCATTAATTCAGTCCATTAACTCAGAAAGGAAAAAAAAAACTTATTTTATTATGAATTCCATTATATCTTTTTAAATGCCATTGTAACTTCACATTTTGGAGACTATTATTAGAAAATAATAAGAACAAGACAAAGATAACCACAGACAAATATTTTATTTTTGCTTTCCATGTGAAAGCAACTTGTAATTCAAAATAATACTGGGCAAACCAAACTTCCAGAAAGCCTTGAGTCATACTTCCTTAATTTTTTACACTTTTGATCTTCAAATAAAAGCAATTTCATTAAATATTTAATAACAGCCACATTTTAAAAAAGTACTATCACTTTTCTAAAGAAAGCTGCAAACTTCTCAACAAAATTCTGCCCAATCGACTTCAACAATTCATCCAAAAAATCATTCACCATGATCAAACAGGATTCATTTTAGTGATGCAAAGCTGGTTCAATATACGCAAATCAATTAACATAATTTATCACATCAACAGGAGCAAGAATAAGAACCACATGGTTATCTCAATAAATGAAGAAAAAGCTTTGGACAAGAACCAACACCACTTTATGATGAAGGTTCTGGAAAAATTAGGAATCCATGGAACATTCCTCAATACAATAAAGGCTGTATATCACAAACCTACAGCCAGCATTATACTTAATGGTGAAAAACTAAAGCCATTTCCTCTTAACTCAGGAACAAGACAAGGATGTCCACTCTCTTCACTTCTCTTCAATCTAGTATTAGAATGCCTAGCTACAGCAATAAGACAAGTTGCAAACATAAAGGGGATCCAAATAGGGAAAGATGAAGTATAACTCTCCCTCTTTGCAGATGACATGATCTTGTATTTAAAGAAACCCATGGACTCCGCTCCCAAATTACTCAAGCTGATTCAAAACTTTGGCAAAGTAGCAGGGAATAAAATTAACCCCTCAAAAATCAATGGCTTTTCTGTATGCCAACAATAAGAAAAGTGTGGCTGAATTTAGGAAAGCAACTCCATTCATACTACCCGACCCCAAAAATAAAATACCTAGGAATTAACTAAAGAAGTGAAGGACCTCTATGATGAAAACGTTAAAAACTTGAAAAAGGAAATCGAAACAGAACTTAGAAAATGGCAAAAACTCCCATGCTCCTGGATTGGAAAGATTAACATCGTGAAAATGGCAATACTTCCCAAGGCTATCTACAAATTCAATGCGATACCTATCAAAATTCCACCCTCATTCTTCAAGGAAATAGAAGAGGCAATCCAAAAATTCATATGGAACAATAAAAGACCCCGAATAGCAAAAACGCTCCTCAACGGAAAGAATGTTGCTGGAGGAATATCAATACCAAATTTAAAAGTCTACTATAAAGCCATGGTAATCAAAACAGCTTGGTACTGGCACAAGAACAGACCCCAGGCCCAATGGAATAGAATTGAAAACCCAGAAATGAACTTACAGCTCTATAGCCATCTAATCTTCGATAAGGGAGCTAAAACAATAAAATGGAAGAAAGCCTCTTCAGTAAATGGTGCTGGCAAAATTGGTTAACTACTTGTAGAAAACTAAAGATAGATCCTTAGATATCACCCTGAACCAGAATCAACTCCAAATGGATCAAAGACCTTGAAGTCAAAGCAGACACTCTGAAAACATGACAGGATGGAATAGGAGAATCCTTGGTCTCTTTGGCACAGGCTGAAATTTTCTTAATAGAGACCCGGAATCACAACAAATCAAAGAAAGGTTGGACAAATGGGATTATATGAAATTGCAGAGCTTCTGCATGGCAAAGGACATAGCTAGCAAGATCAATAGAAAGCCTATGGATTGGGAGAAGATCTTCACTAGCCATACAACAGACAAGGGTCTCATATCTAAAATATACTTCAAACTCAAAAAATTAAATCCCCCAACAAAAAATCTTCAAAGAAACAACTGCCCAATAAATAAGTGGGCTAAAGACTTAAAGAGAAACTTTTCTGAAGAAGAAAGAAGGACGCCCAATTGACACATGAAGAAATGCTCAACCTCCCTAGCCATAAAAGAAATGCAAATCAAAACATTGAGATACCTCCTCACCCCAGTTAGAATGGCTATAATCAAGAACTCTAATAACAACAGATGCGGGAGGGGATGTGGATAAAAGGGAACCTTACTGCATTGTTGGTGGGAGTGTAAACTTGTTCAACCACTTTGGAATGTAGTATGGAGGTTCCTCAAAAGACTCCACATAGAGCTCCCCTATAACCCAGTAATCCCACTTTTGGGCATTTACCCAAATATTCACAAACAAGACCACACTGAAGCTACCAGCATGACTATGTTTATTGCAGCCTTAATTACCATAGCTAAGATATGGAACCTACCCAGATGCCCCTCAGTAGATGAATGGATCAAGAAAATGTGGTACATATACACAATGGAATTCTATGCCTCCATCAGAAAGAATGACATTGCCCCATTTGTTAGGAAATGGAAAGACTTGGAAAAAAGTATATTAAGTGAAGTAAGCCAGGTCCAAAGAAACATAGGTCCCATGGTTTCCCTTATTTGCAATAACTAGTATATGTCTGAGTAAAGCAGAAAAGGTCAGATAAGTTGATGTTAGGGAAATGAACCCTAAGATATGTATTCAAATGTTTTTTCTTTCATGCAATTGTTTCTAACACATTTATAAGATTATTTCTTTGTTGCTTTGTATGTCCTTCCCCCACGGTATAACCCCTGCTTCAGTGTATTTGATGTTGGTATAATTTGTGGAGGCGAAGGGAAAAAACAAATCGTTTAAATAGGCATACAGGTGGACCCACTGCAACAATGAGATATACACATCCTTATGTAGAAAACGAACTTTACAAGTTTGGTGGGGGGGCGGGGAGGAGGGGTTGGGGAGGTGGGAGGGGAGGATGGGATGGGAAAAGGAAACAAAGGAGGAGGCTACAATGATTGATAAGAAATGTACTCATTATCATGCCCATGTAATTGTAACCCTTCTGTACAGTATTTTCACAATAAAAAAAGAAAGCTGCATTTCCACCTGATATGTAGATTGCAAATGCATTTTTATGCCCAATGAAAGAAAATGACTATGAAGACAAACAGGAGTATAAGGAAAGTAATGCTAAAGTTCCTTTTTTAAAATATGTGAATAAAAGCTTCAGATAAGATCTTGAAAATGACCAAGAGTTCCCAAGAAATATGACTTAATATATTCACAACACAATCAGATGCAAGAAATTTGAACACATGCTCAATTCACTGAATTTATTCTGTATTTTGTTAAACATGTTTCAGAAAACTATACTGACTATCCAAATTCTACCTGAAGCTGGAATGCAGCCATATTTAATTTTTATTTTTTAAATAAGTTTTTTATTGTGAACATACCATACTGAGGGGTTACAATTACATGAGCAAGGTAGAGTACATTTCTTATCAAGCATTGTTGCTCTCTCTTGTTTTTCCCTTCCCATCCCTGCCCTTCCATCTCCACGACTATATCAAACCTCCTCCCCAACAAAGTTGTAAAGTTTGTTTTTCCACATAGTGTCTTGTACATCTCATTATTTCAAAAAAAAATATTTTTCCCTTCCCCTCCCCATAGTAGTATAGACTCAATCTCCTTCCAGACTTAAAGACCACATGAACCTTAAAGCATCAAGTATTAACTTGCCCTTCAGAGAAAACAAAATAAAACAAAACAAAACACTGAGCTTTAATCATGGCCATTTTACAAAGCAGAGGAAATAGAAAAAAATACAATAGACTGATTCTTTGAGGGCTTTTAAAATAATGAATAATTTAGACAAAGCTGATATCCAAGAACTCAGTGACAGCCATTTGAAAACTTGTCAGGAAACAATGTAATGTGGTAGCTTGAAAACCATCAAGGCAGCTATCATTTTATTCCCAAAGATACGTTTTTAACTGATGATGTAAAATAGGATATAGTTGGAAAATAAGAAAGTAGACTGTGCTTCAGCTAAAAGAATTTCAGACAAAGTGCCCATTAAAATGTGTTGGGAATCTGCAAAACACACAAAAATAATGGAAAAAGATTGAGACAAAGTAGAGTATTTTTTGTTGGATCTGGGATATTCTTTAAAGCTCCATATGTTAAAGGTTTGGCACTTATTTGGGCTCTATTTGAGGAGGGGGTTAGGGCACTGAATAGCCTTCACTGGAAGGAGGTGGAAGAAAACTGGCTTCTCCATCTTGATCTTTCTTGAAGTGAATATGCACTGTCTCCTACAAGTTTTTACCATGGTGCACTAGGAAACCACAGGGCCAAAGGAATGGCCCAGTAGGTCTTGGAATTCAGTCTTCAAAACTGTGAGGCAAAATGAAACTTTTCTCTATCTGAGCTGATCATTTCAGGATATTTTTGTATAATAGAAAGAAGCCAACACAGAGAGAGTGACAGGAACTATAAGAATCAGAATCAAAGAGATGGGAACCTAGAAACATGGAGAAACAGCAGTAAAGAAGAGAGCTTTTTGACTGGGTACTAATCATTGGAAATTCAGAACGTATTAGTATTGGTATTAGTAGTACAGTATTATGTAAAGTGGTCACTGATGGGATTGTATTGGATTCCTAAAGAGCAGAGAAAGCTAGTTCTATTAATGCCTAAGGAAGTCTGACTCCTGTTCTTTTTGGTGATTAATAAATGTACCAATCATGTGGCAGACACTGTGCTGAGAGCCTGTAAAATGTACCAATCCTTAAATTAAATTTTATCTTCTTCCCTGAGTTTTAACTCACCTAATTTTACCATCATTTTAGGCATACAATGCATACATGAAAAATATGAGGGAAATTGTAATCATTTTTAGAGAACAAGCCAGGTTCCAGTGTCTTATACCTGTAATCCTAGCTGCTCAGGAGGTTGAAATGTGAGTCTCATAGTTTGAAGTCAGGCAAGAAAATTCAATTAACAAGGGAAAAAGCTGAAAGTAGAACTGTGACTCAGTGGTACAACACTAGACCTGAAAAAACAAAGCTAAGGTACAGCACCTAGGCCCTAATCTCAAGCCCCAGAACTAGCCTTATATAAAGATAATTCAGAGCATTTTTCTGTACTTTCCAGTGTTTAATCCTCGGAACAATCAGTGAGTCTGCTATAATTGTCCATATTGCACTAAATAATCCTTTAAAATACTGTGAGTTTTAACTTTGTTCACTCTACTTTGATTACTTAGAAGGAGTTTGAATATAGGCCTTTAGATGTTCAGGATTCTGCTAATTCCTTACTTAATTAAATTTTCTCCAATATTAGAAATATTTTATTCCAGGCTGATTCTCCAGTTTTATTGTTTATTCCGTAACATTGAATCTCAATTTAGGGTACGTGTAAAAGTTGCCTACTTGCCCCCCACATGTAAAAATGTGAAAGATTGACATTTAGGTAGGATATTTGGAAAGTGGCCTTTAAAAGCAGGAGTGAAAGACAGAAGAATGAAAAAGAAGAAGAAGAGTAGATTAGGGATGTGTTTTCATACACTGGACATCAACAACGCTGGGTTTTGCTTGAGTCCTGTGATGCTTATGAACAGCAATGAACAGGAAATTCTTTTTGGAGCAAGTACAGCCCAGGAAATAAAGTTAGCAAGATCTCATCTCAACAATAACTATAAGAGTTTGGTGGTATACTCCTGTTATTCTAGGCAATCTATAAGTACAAAATTATAGCCATTCGAGATTAAATATATATATGCATATATAATTTCATATGTTTAAATATATGAAGATATTGGTCTGGCTAGTTCTGGACTAAAATCTGAGATGGTGTCTCAAAGATAGCTAAAGTAAAAGGGTTGATGGTATAGATAAAGGTCAGGCACCTGACAAATAAATGAAAGTC
This sequence comes from Dipodomys spectabilis, assembly GCF_019054845.1. NCBI lineage: Eukaryota > Metazoa > Chordata > Mammalia > Rodentia > Heteromyidae > Dipodomys > Dipodomys spectabilis. Next base: position 12,513,484 of record NW_024870834.1, on the reverse strand, counting down.
CCTGAGTTCAAACCACAGTAGTGCAAAACAAACAAATAAACAGAACATCCCTTTTATATGCCAGAAAAGAGAGCCACTCTTTTTACAGGATGTGGATGAGATCACTGAATAGTTGACCACACCATTACCAGTGACCAGGCCAGACACAGTCCCTAACAATGTCTAATCTTAATCTCACAAAAGATTAACCTGGTTAATCTTTCCCACTAACCTATCATTTGTCCATTGCAACTAACTGGACACTATAGTAGGATTTCCTTTCTTCCTCAGAGCCCCTGAAATGTCACCCACTGTTCAGCATTGGGAGCCACACAGATTGACCTCAGGATGAGAAACTGTCTTTTCTTACTGATACTTCAGAGCAGCTAGTTATTCTTTGTAGATAATATTATACTTGTTAGTTGCTTCTCCTCATTACAACAGTCTTTGTGAGTAAGATTTCTCATTATGGAAAGAGTGAATCTACTTTGAATTTTATTGATGAGATTCAGAAATGTTACCTCATTATGGTCCCATGGCATTTGATAGAATATTAGAAGCAGGGAGGTGTTTATTAATTTCTCCACCATTTTCCCCTGCTGTTAGCTATAGAATTACTCTTTGACCTTCCCCAAAGTATGTCATAAGACCCTCCTTCCAGAGGTATCCCCTAGGTCTGGAGGAAACAAGTAGATGTAGAAATACTAAAACAGTCTGGATGAAAAAGCCTCAATCGTTTTCTCCCATTTTTAAATCATCATTATTAGATCCTTTGTCTTCTAATCATTATTCTTCATGACTGTACATAAAAACACAGACTTTCTACTTATTTGAATCTTCAATTCTGAAAGCTCATCTGGCATAAACATATAAATTTTATGCATTTTGCTTTCTGAACTGTCTTTTTTATAAAAATTTCACCCATGGATTTTTTTACCAAGTGAGAAAAATATATTACTTCTTCCCTACACAAGAATTCTCTCTTTCAGGGGAGTTATACTATATCTTTTAAGTTATGAGTAATATATTATACTATAACTCATAACTCGGTATACAACTAAGCCGTTTCCATTGCATTTAGAGTTTCCCAGTGTTTTTAAAATATAAATATACTACAAATTACCCGTGGTCTTGACAAAATGCAGATTATGAATTAATATACCTGCTAGAATTTAAAATCTCTCTCATGAACAGTACTAAAAAGATTCATTCCACACCTCCCTTCTTCCTCCCTCCTTCCTTCCTTCCTTCCTTCTTTCTTTCCTTCCTTCCTTCCTTCCTTCCTTCCTTTCTTCCTTCCTTCCTTCCTTTCTTCCTTCCTCAATTTCAAGTCCCACTTTGTGAAAAGTTTCCTATCAGTGAAAAGATTGTATTTTGCTGCTTGATAATGCTGAGCTTTGGCATCTTGAAACAAGAATGAAGGGGAAAAAACAAATAAAGGAACCAACCAAAAATTAAACCAGTGCTCCCCAGCCCATTGTGATTTCTGGAAGAGCTCTGTGGTGATATCCATTTCAGACTTTCCACTCAAGAGAATAAATTATTTATTGATGACCTCATTAGGCTGCACTTCCTTGGCATTCTGCCGATAATGGCTTCATGATATCTTTGTTGGGCTTTCTATGCTATAGCTTCAGAGACTCTCTAGATTTGGAGTAAGAAGTATAACTCTTCTGAGGAATGAATGACAAAGTATTAGAAATGGCAGCGAAGAGTGGTCCATCATTCTTTCCTTTTTTTTTTTTGTTCAATATTTCTTTCTCATGTCTTTCCTTTCCTTTGCTTTAGAGTCAGTTTCCAGTGCTTCTTGTCCAAACAAGCCTCTTGGATACACCCTATCTCCATCAGGCCTGTTTCATCTATAGTCCAGCATTTGAAAACCAATGTTCATATCGGTGTTGATGAATTTACATTCTACATACTGACACCTGCAAACGTGCATTCAAATCAGCTTCTATTCTAACTTACACACTCTAGACTTGAATGCTTCATTATTTCTTCAGCTAAAAAGCAGGAGTAATAATCATACTTGCTTACAGGTAAAAATCAACTTATGATATGCAAATTTTTCTGAAAGGAATCAATCTCAAAACAAAATACAAGGTACTATCTATGTCATGATTAAGTAAAACCACATAAGGAGAAAATGTACCTATTGTCTTTATAAAGGTATATTCCTTCAAGTACTATTAACATTTCAAAGGAGAAACTTGAAACTTGAATAAATGAATGATTCTCAGATCTAGAATGCAGGAAGTCCAGTTTCTATTGCAAATTCTGATAGATAGGCATTTCATATGTTGGGAAACTTTTCTAAAAGTCTTATGCAGTCCATTTACCTCTACTTTAACAAATTGTTCTTTGAACACAATTATTTCTCAGTATCAGTTCATATAATTAAACCTTTCTAAGAAATCAGTTGGTACAAAGAGTACTGACAAATTACAACATTCATTAATGACAGTAAATAAGACAGATAATATTGTGGTTACAAGTTCACCTATAATGGTACAGGTTGTTAACGGTTTAAATGATTTCTTCGATAAAACAATAAAACAATAGTGCAGGCTTGTACAAAAAGGCTTCTGAGCCCTTTAATGCCACTGATCCGCTATCAATGAACAGTGACATGATTATAACCTTTGGATCACCTCGAACAAATCATTTATGTCTGATATTCTTCTGTAAATGTTAAATTCACTTCCTTCCACAAAGTAACCTAATTTTAATGATAAATTGTTTGATCACCTATCATTATGTTTTTTAAATGTTTTTATCCTCATCTTGTTTTTAAATACATTTTCCAGTACACCAAATTCTTCAAATTTGTCAGTCTTTGTTTATGTACTTTTAAATACTAACAGCTTCATTCCATAAATCATGCACAATAGAACTGAGAGCAGCTGTTTAGAATGCTAAGCCCATCCATGCATGAATGAGGCCAAGAAAATACAACTAGTACATGCTAAAGTAACTAGCCTATATTTGATACTAAAGGGAGAAAACATAGTCCCTGGAAAATAGCTTTCAAATTTCTTTATTCCTATACAATTAAAAAACTAAATATGTTAGATAGATAGATAGATAGATAGATAGATAGATAGATAGATAGATTAATATTTTCCATTGTTCACCAACATTCGGATATGATATTCAAGGGATTTCTTTTGATAAGACAAAATTTTCTGATATGAATTTGCTGTACAAAAATCTAATAAACTTCTTAAAAATAGTTCAATATTCATGGTCAAAGATCTCATGCATTGAACATAAAATACCTTATTATATTGGGTACAATACAAGTGCTTCTCCAATGTGTTTATTGGCTGATTTTTATGAATTTTTTGCATGACTACAGTATAATCATTTGAGATTTTTAAAAACTCTTTAGATGATGCTTCTTGCCATAAGAAAAACATTAACAGATTGTAATTTTCCTCTTGTCTTCTATAAATGGATTGTGTTCAGTAAATTCCAGTTAATAACTACTGTTGTCAAGTTTAAGGAATTTTGCAAAGCTGGGCTGAGTAACTTTAGACTGTAATTAAGAACTTTTACACTGCACATTGTAGTGGCTGGTTATTGTCACCTGGCTTTAAATGAAAAGGAAATCTGCCCAGGAAACAAAATTATTTACAAATATTTCTATTTCTGAGATACAAAAAATGCCAAAATTTTAGTTTTGAGGATGAGATTAGACTGTAGAATTTGTGTAGGTCCGAATTTGTGTAGGTCCATAGATAAATATATTTCCCACAGTTTTGGTTTATTATATAATAAAACAAATTTGTTTGCCTCAATTATCTGCCATTTGACTTGATACAAGAATATTTCTGTCTGCTCAAAATTGTTTAATCTTTAATTAGGTTACCTAAAAGCAAATATTAATTTTCCTGTCATAGTTGTAGGGCTTAGGGGCTAGGGGCACAGTTCATTTTTTGATTCATTCATGGTCACTTTCTCTCTGTTTGCCTTCATGGTAGAATGGGTTTGGGAGTTTTCTCTAGTCTATTTAATAATGGAATTAACAATATTAATTCTACTCTCATTACCTGATTGCTTTCCAAAAGCCTGACCTTTTTTCAAGGGTTAAGATTTCAATATTCACAGCTTATGTAGCCACAAAATATCAGCTTATATCACTTAGGTTATATTTATGGGAAGAAATGGGTTTTGTATTGATAAATTCGCATTGAGTATAAAATAGAAAATAATAAAGAGAAGTGTCATGATTTTAAAATGTTTAGTTGTTCTTTATGAAAGCCTTGCTATTGACTTTACTTGTTCTTTCTATACGGCTTATTTCAACACATTTCCCTATTCATGTGATGGTTATTTTTGACAAATAACTTTCATTGTAATATATTTCAATTGAAATAATTCTTTATAAACACTTCACCTCCTACAATCTGTTAAAATGAAATGGAGAATTTGTGGCTTAGAGTTCAGAAAAACTGATGGTAGATTCCTCTTCATTGTTGAAAATATGACTTAAGAAAATGAACTTCAAGACTTTGGGATTCACTTCTGTCAATCTTATAAAGTGAGTTAAGAAGCTATAAACTATTCACACTATTCTTCCTAGTTCTAGGTTTAAAATTTCCTCTCACATATTTTACATTCAAAACTGAGATAAGTGCCACTGAAATTGACACTTCATTCCTGACAGATATTTGCTATGGGAATATATGAACAGATACAGAACTTCAAAAATTAATGTTCCCACTCTTTCCAAATTTTAAGAATAGTGTAAGACCTAATCTATACTTTAAAACCAGATCTATCCAGAATCATACATAATTTTCCTGACTTCTGTTCATAATCAGTGGAGAAAGGATAGTCTGTAGGAGACATATAAACTAAACATTATTTCTGTCCAATAATAATTATGGTTTTAGTTCAATAAAATGCAAATTCAATTCAGATTATCCCTGAGGTGGGCATTTCTCTCACACAGTCTCCATAACTAATCTACAGAATTTACAAAGACATTAGATTACATGGAAAAAGAGAATTAAATTTGGAAATGAGAAGGCATTAAACTGGAAGATTATCTGCATGGGTGTAATATGATTGGAAAGATGTCTAAATGTGGAAGGTAGGAGATTTTGTGTAATAATGGTACAATGTGCAAAAGGCTTGACCTAAATTGCTGTCTCTGAGGACAGCCATGATCTAAGAAATCTGTAGATCTCTTAGAAGCTGAAAAAGAATAGAAATGCATTCTTCCCTGAAGCCTCCAGAAAGGACTGACATTTCAACAGTATTTTTGATTATAGACCAGTGAGAACCATCCACACAGGCAATCTCAACTCCATTGTGCAAATCTGAAAAGTTTTGTGATAACTTGTTCTAATATCCTTAGGAAATTAATGGACTCATTAAAGTAAAATCCGATCAACTTACTGAGTAGCTGCCCGGGTAGATCCCTGGCTATACATTTATCTATTAGTAAAATGATTTCCCAATTTCATAATAATATTTTAACATTTCAATACATTTCATTATAAAAACACTTGTGTGACAGAATAATTATCTTTATATCTTTAAACACAGAAAATAAATGTAAGCATAGGAATGTAAAGAAGATAAAGCAGTATGAACTATTATTGCAATGCCAAAAATATAACATGCATAGAATATCTAGAAAATAAAATGAAATAATATGTTGAAGCAATAATATCTGATTTTAGGTACTATTATTATTATTATTATGCCTACGGTTAGTTTCTTTGTATGTGCCCATTCTGGGGCTTTAACTCAAGGCTTGGGTGCTGTCCTTGGGAATTTTTGTTCAGGGCTAGCCTTCGACCACTTGATCTACAGCTGCACTTCTAGAGGATAGTTTTGGTGGTTAATTGGAGATAAGTGCCTGATGGAGATTCCTGCCTGGGTTGTCTTCTAACTCTGGTCCTCTCAAGTAGCTAGGATTATAGCTTTAAGGCAATGGTGTCCTGCTAAACTATGTTTTTATTTTACTTATTATTTTTATTTTAAAATTTGTAAACAAAGGGGTTAGAGTTGCGTAAGTCAGGCAAAGAGTATATTTCCTTTTGGACAATGTCACCCTTTTCCTCACTGTCTCCCAGTTTTCTCCTCCCATCCCATTCACAAGTTGAATAGTTCATTTTCAATATAGTGTCCAGTAAGTACCTTTGCTTCATTTGTTCACCCTTTGTCCCTCCATTTCTGTGTCTCTCCTTACCCTTCCTAAGACATATAGACAAACACATAAACCAGAAAGAAAACAGAAACAACAAAAAAGAAACGTTAAAAAAACAACTCTTGTTTCCATTTCCTGGAGTTCATTTTGGTAAGTATTATTTTGTAAGATCAGATGTACAAAGCCACAAACACGAAAGCAGTGTTTTTACCATTCATAAATTCAAGGTACAAACAAATCTTCGGGTGCAGAGGGGAAGTAAAGCCACAGCTATTCTGCATCAATAAGCCAGAATTAAGTAGTATGAGATGGGATAGAAGACATGATCTTTCCTCTCTCTCTTTCATTTGGCTCAAGGTAGTGGGGAATGGAACTTCTATTCAAAGCCAGTACCACCCATACGGAATGAGGTATTTCAGGGCGAACATATTGGGCACTTTACATCTTTCTTCCACTCTGCTGTGTTTCACTCTTCCTCAGGTTCCATAAAGACTGTAGTGTTCAGTTTGCATGCAAAGCCAGTGCCACTAGCTCCTTTTCCACCTGGTAATGGAGAGCCCAGTGTGAAGCTGAGATTGCACTTAGTCTGGAGGTGCAAATTGGTGCCATTTTCTGTGATAAGGTGTCAGCAGGGTGGAAGAGAAGTAAACTTGAGCCACACCTGTCCGCATTGATGCTGAGTGAGTCACTTGTTCTTTGGCTGTGCATCAGGCACTGTGCTAAGTAAATAAATGAACTCAGCTGGCCCTTTTGTTACTCCTCAGGGAAAATCTGCTTTGGAAAATAAGTTACATGGGATCCAGAATCTCATAATATAGAAATGTCAAGAATATAGTTGAGAAACCTCTCGTCATACCAAGAGTTAGGAAAACCAAATCATGAGTAGAGGGGACACCAATAGTTAGTTGAATCACATGCTGGAATTATCTGATAAAGACTATAGAGTAATCACCACCAAAATGCTTCAAAAATGATGCGTTCTCACCAAACAAATGAAAACAGAGATATCTCACAGTCAAGTGATACCACCCTTGATCATATAACCAAAGGAATATGTCAGGATACAATAGAGCACAATTTCTATTATAACTACTGCTCCACCCCTTGATCCACAACTCCAGTTCTGGTGATTTACTGGATAACTGGAGAAAATAGTTCATGCATTTGTCTGCCAAGGCTGGCTTTGAATCCCAATCCTCAAATCTCAGCTAGGAGTATAAAGCACAAGCCACTGGCACCAAGATGATTTATTAAATAAAGATCATATGGTTTCTAGTTTGCTTCAGTGTTTCATTTGTATGTGTGAGTGTGTGTTTGTGTTTATGTATATTTGTGTGTGGTATGATAATGTCTATAGCTACACAAATACACAAACAACTCTTGTAGCATCTTAAAAGTTTGTTTCAGATGTTAAAGTTTTGTATAAAAAAACACACATACCAGTGAGGGAATGAAAGAGGTTCCTTTTTGTTCTGTTTCATTTTTTTACTTGAATAACATGTTTTCCAAAAAGAATAGGGCCACTCCTCAAGATAGTATGAAATGTCTCCAGGCAGCAATGAAAAAAAAAAAGACTAGGATAACTTTTCACTGTGATGAGAGAGCAGGCATGAGCTCCAAGTTTGTACTGTGGGGAAGGAGCTTATGTAGTTTGAATCTCCTGCCAGTATTAGGGTATTTTCCCAGCTTACCCTGATGAAGCATAAGGGAAAGGTGCTGAGAAGCTTAAGACATATTCGCAGTCTAGCACCAAAAGTAGAGGCAGGTTCTCCATTATATCAACATGTGGAGAGCACAATCCAATCTCCTTCCACGGCGTTCAACCACCTTTCAGTACTCACTGTCCCAAGATTTCTCTAAATTTCCTTCACCACCTGCTCCTACTACCCCATGTCCCTCACTCTGTCCTCCTTTCTCACCTCTTCAGAACAACTCTTAGTACTTATGGTTGTGCTTGGTAAACCTTTGTTGAATGAAAGGGGACATTTTCTCCTCTTACTAAATTTAAAGTTATTCTGTTTTTTTTTTAACTCAAAAACACTAAGTATAATTAAATATAATTTAACTACTCATTGAAGAATTAGGTCTACCACTTTCCATATTACTGAGGTCTGTTAACTTACTTTCAAACTTTCTATTAAGTAAACATCTAGTTCACCTTCATGTTTAGCTAATATATATATACACACACACACACACATATATGCACACACATATATTACCCTATTTCCAAAAACTCATTTGCTTTCTTGGCTCTGTTTTCTTTTTAAGATAAAGGTAGGATTTTTTTCTTAAAGATCCTTCAATGAAGTTCAGCAACATTTATCCAAGGCAGAAAAATAAATCTATTGCTATACACGTACAACTTTTGAAAAAGTCTTCTTATTCTTTCTCTAGTACACATTTTTGACAGTAATTGTCCACAAATGTATTGGAAGGATGGTCTTGATCTTCAGTTCTGCATTATTTCTGGTAAGAAGAGGGCCTGCCTGATTGTTGCTCACTTGTAATTAATCATTTCCCTCTGTGAGGTGCTTCATCAGAGAGATGAAGTGTAGATTTGTTTATCTATTTGGCTTTGAATCTAGAGAGCCCTTGAGTGAACTGTTGTTTCTTGCTGTAAAGATCCATTTCCTTTACATTGTCCTTTACTGTAGTAATGTGATGAAAATTATCAGTTCCTACCTTGATGGCTTCTGAATCCAGAACCAGATTTTATATGATTAGGTCCAGGCTCCGATACTTGATGCTATTTAGAACAGGACAGGTTCCCCCCTGTGACATGTAAACACTGCAGTGCAGAACCAGGCTGTAAGCATGTTTTTCTACCTATGCCTTCCTCATTGAGGTTTTATAGATGTGGATCCAAACAGAAGGAATAGATTTTAGCCAATTCCTAGTAATGACTTTCATGCATTAAACATGGGTCTAATTGATCTCTGTTTTCATAGGGCATTTATAATTTCTTTTTTAAAATATGTTTTATTGTAAAAATACTGTACAGAAGGGTTACAGTTACATGAGCGAGGTAATGAGTACATTTCCTATGAATCATTGTTGCCTCCTCCTTTGTTTTTCCCCTACCATCCCTTCCCTCCCACCTTTACAACTACACTCCTCCCCTCCCCCCGACATTTATAATTTCTGATTCCACTACACTCTGCTTCTACTTTTGTCTTCTATATTTAGCATCTAGCTGGTCTACAAGCTCCAACCTTACACACTGATTTTTTTTCCAGTTAGACATGCATCTTGAAACACAATGTATGTGTGTATATACATATACATATATGAAATCCCTTATGATTAATTGCATTTAGCATCTAAATCATCTCATATGAACATACCCACATGACCACACACCACATCAAGAAATAAGATATGATCTGCTTCCTGGAACCTCCTCTTTATTATGTCTTCTTATCCTTCATACCTTCCCTAGCCAAAGAGATCTTAACTGCTTCCAAATTGTGTGGTAATTAGTGGTGACATTTTCAATTCTCTACTTTAACCTTTTATCTGCCAGTGGCACGGGTTTTTAATGAAGTAGGTGGAGGTTAAGGTAAATAAAAAGCAATGATAGGCTTAAGAAGGGGAGGGGCGATTAGCCCCAGATGAATCTTTCCATAGTAATGTTTATCTTTGGGACCCTCTACTGGAAGTTTGCTGAGCAAATCCCAGCTAGGTTTGTCTATTCCACTGTTCTCAAAAGCATGGCACCCTAGACTCCAGTCTCCATCCTAGTAGACAATAAGCATAATCGTTACTGTTTTTGTGCTTGTATATACAGAAATACCTGGCTTAACAGTTCTTCCAGGAATGTGAATTATAACAACATATCTGATTGCTAAGTACTCACATATACTTCACAACTTCTAGCATAGATCTTCCTTTGGCCTCATTCTCATCAAAAAACACAGAACCAAGGAGACAGATTCATCTGATGTGAGTTTCTCAGGACAGCCTGAGACTGATGCCATTTCAGTGTTCTAGATCACAATTAAAATAAGTGACTTGCTTGTTGGGATATTTCATGTGTGTCTCAAGTTTTTCAAACAAAGCCTAAAATTGCTAATATATAGATTTGAATATTTTTTTCTATGTAAACACTAATGGGGCTCATGAGGAGTGTCAGGTGAACTTGGCCCAGGTTTCAAGGGGACTCTCTCCTTCTCAAAGGATATAAAGAAAAGATTTATGACTCCAGGTGAAAAGCATAAGTGAGTTGGTGATTATAGAAGACTTTAACGTTGGGTTTCTGGTTCATTGGGAGTCTAAAATGAAACTTGGCAACTACAGGGCGTGGGGGAGATCAGGGAACATGTTTCTCTCTATGGGAAGGAAAGGGCTGCAGAATAGTTGCCAAATTTGGCTTTTGTTTGCATCTACTTACTCTCTAACCATTGGACTGTTAACTTGTAGAAAGCTGAACACAGTTTCATCCTGAACGCAAGTGCTGTCACCAATATTTTATTAATATTTTGGAACTCCCCCACTTCAATTAAAGCAAATGTTGATAGCATTTCACATTACTCCTCGGTTGGGAATGAAATACTATCCCTTTCATAGACTTGCTCCACAGTTCAAATGTGCTCTCCAGTATTCCGAACAGGAAATCAAGTCATGTCTGTCTCTATAGCTCTCTGCATGAATATAATTCATTAAGGAATTAGAGCTCTGAGCTTTTTAGAGGTTTTTTTTTTTTTTTTGTGTGTGTGTGTGCTATGGAATTTTTAATATGAAAAGACCAAATCAGAGTATTTGTGATTTAAAAGCCCCCAAATTGAAGACTTTTGCAGGTGCATGTTGGCATGTGGGTGGGATCTAAGACCATAGACTCACTCGTATTTCAGCACCAATGTACAGAATGGGCATGAAATGAATCCTCTCTTGCCCCATTAACAGCTGGCCTCATAGGCCACATCTGGGTTTCTCATAGGTATTTTATGGCTAAAATAGCAGGAGTCACTCGACCATTGCCTGTAGTCCTCCTGGGCTAAGAATCACAACATAGTCATTGAGAGAACAGTCTTCTCATTGATGGAAAAAGCCCAAATATGTTTCTCTTTCAATTTATGAGGAATTAGGAAAAACCATAGACATTTGTTCTCCCTTCTGTTTCTAATTTAGTGTATTATATTGCTGGACTGTCTCCTGTCATGCTGGGAAATAGAAATGAGCATTAATTACAAGGAATATCATCCCTCAGTTGGCATGTCATACTGCTATTCCTATTTCATTTCTGTCCATAATGTCAAGATATCTGGTAACACACAACAAATCTACAAACCAAAAAGATGTCCCACCATGAAGAAGGAGATGAACATTAACTTTAAGACAATGTGAAACGCTCTGTAGTTTTACACATCAGTTTCCTTATGAGAAGATAGAACCCTTACTCAATAGATAGGGTAAAAACATCAAACACCCAATTAGTGTGGACATACTGATGAAATCTCAAAGAAAAATTACATGCAAGGAAGTGAATTGTATGAACTCTCAGATGATGTTGTCTAGCTGAAGGAAGTTGTATTCATTCAAAGAGAAAAAAATTAGAAAGGGGTGATGTGGCTCAAGATATACTGTATTCATGAAATGGTTTGTTAAATGGCAACTCTTTTGTTCAGCCACTTAATAAAGACAATAATAAAAAGAAAAAAAGAGAACAACAAATTTAGAAAGTGTTTCAACAGGCCTGTTAAAATCTGCCAACCATGCCTTCTATTCAGGAGCTCATCATTAGCAAATATCCAAGCTAATATATATGGAATGACTCAAGAGAAAAGTTCTGCCTTTCACAAAGACACAGTGACTCTACAGAAAAGTATATCCTGGAGAAGACCGCAGGCATTCTGAATCCAGGAAAATTGAGTACCAGTTTATAACTAAGTTTTAGTTCTTATTTGGAAAAAAAACAACTGTTTACTGATTTGATATTTTAATCAAAATGATAGACTCTGGACCTTTGAATGTGTGCAAGGTGCTTGGTTATCAGTCACCATGTGAAGCTTATTATCTGATAAAGAATATCAATGAACAAACATTAATAGGTCTAATAAATGAAATTATCCGGGTATTTCTGAAAGACCTAAATCCAAAGACAAATTGACCAGAAGGGGCTTCTCTGAATAGGTGACATGTGTTTGGATAATAATAAAAGGGACCTCTCTGAACAGGAAATAAGTGTGTTGATAATGGAAAAATAACATGTTGGTTTTCCCAAACATAAGGAGCAGGAATGTCAAGGCACATTAGTATGCATTAGGTCTCTGGAGAAAAAAATAGCTGACATTAGAAAAGCGATTAGAAAAGCAGTTGTAAGGGAAGTTATTCTGCATAAGGAGGCAAAGGACAAGTGTCCTCTTTTCTTGTCTAGTTTTTTAGTATTTATAAGGTAAAACCACATGAATAAAGGGTCGATTTGCTTTAACATGTCCCAGGAGATTCTAAAAATTTTGAAGTCTGAATAACTATTACCTCAATAACCAGCTAGGGCTTAACGGTACCTCAGGGCAAGGAAAATTGCATATTAGCAGAAGATCTCTTCTAGAGTTTTACCCTTCTATAGAGATTTGGATTGACTTTTTTTGAGAAGTCTTTTCTGCTTTTAAGTGGGGTACACCAAGATACATATTCAATTCTTCAAAACAGATATTAATCTATTCCTTGAATATATGAAGAAACATTATAGTAGCTTTAAAAAACCTGTCCTATTATTTTGAAACACTATAATAAATGGTATATTGGCTAAAGATTTTTCTCTACTGGTATTTTATAAACCGGTAGAATTAATAGTTGTTATAGTTCTATTTCTGATCTTTAATCTCTACACTATAAAGATTTACTAAAGCAAACTCTTTCTTTACAGGCACTCTGAAGAATTGTATTTGAAAATATAGCAGCTTAAGCCTTTATCAAATTTGAGATTTTTCCCCTCAATGGAATAACCTTAAGAAATGCTTAATGTTTTGAAGACATATATTGAATACATGGAATATAACTATATAATATTTGAATGAATATTGATATCTTTGTTAATTAAAATATACTTGACTCAAGTAAGTGTAGGTTTATCTACATTTCTCATCTACTATGTTGGATGGAAAAGTTGAAGATATCCTGAACAAAGTAAGTTCATGGAATAGTTGGGGAACTTAGTTTTCATTCAGAGACTCAGAACAGGTGCCTTGAATCTGTGATAATATATCTAAAATATCCCCTAGAATTCTGTTCATATCAGAAGTATAAATTAATTATTTAAACCTTTCACAGTGTACTGGAACATGTAACTCATTTTCACTTATGTGATCAGTTCATTATCAGTTTCTTAATTTCTTTTTAAAGCTAACCTTAAAAAAAGTACTCAACTGTTTAAAAATGATACAGACCATATCATATATCCCATTATTGAAATCTGATAGTGTTTAATGTTTAGAATGTAAGTAAAAATCATGAGCTTGATATACCCAAATCCATATTTGGATCAGAAAATATCCAAACTCTGTTTTTTAAATTTTTTGTGGAGGAGGGACTTGACCTTCCTATATGTTCATTTGTCTAGAGATCCCTTCGCTGAATTCCATGACATAATTTCTTAACTTGGATATTTTATTAGTCACTCATTTTAAAGCCTACAGCAGTTCTGATGCTCATTCTGAACAACTAATAGAGACAGGGAAGAGTCCTACAAGACATTTTCAAACAATGCTAATTCACAAACCAAATTTGTTCTTCCATGTAAACCTGATACTGCTTCATCTGCAGGCTTTTTTTGTTTCAGCCTCCTCTCTGAACTAGCAGGAAATATTTTAACAATTATCATGAGCAAATTGTAAAGGGAAATATGGTAGTGTGTTACCAGGCGAGTCCTTAAATAAAACATTCCTATCTTAATGTAGTCCTGATGCGGCTTCATCTTCTATTAGTTGGGCCCACTGCATTGCTATAGGCAAACATAAAATATATAGTAGTTTGGTAATGATAATGCATGCAGCAATAAAAAAGCACAATAAGAGTACAGAAGACACAAACAGCATCTCGACACAAACACCATCTACCTTCAAACATCCTATAGGTTCCCTGAATGAAATGCAGATGAATTTCAGTAGTGTGTGCTTTTCTCATTTCCATTCTTTAAAAAGATTAGACATTTCTAAAAGTATACATTAATTTATTTGCTCTATCACACTTGGAAAAAAAGAAATATTGATACATGAGTTATAGTGACATTTTTATGGCCACAAGAGTATATTAAAATATAATAATCATTGCTATATATATATATATTTCTAATAAAATAGAAAACATTTATGTTATACTTTATAATTGAATTAATTCTTCAAGTTTCTGATCCAAGACTTAAAGAATTTTTATTTCAATGTTCACCTGTTTAAAACAAGTAGATATATCTTCAGTGAGATATATATAATAAATGAACAAGCCAACAAACTTAAACAAAAAATCAGTTTGGTTAATTCAACTGACATATTGGAAGTGTTTGTTATAAGAGAAACAGCCAGGAACCAGTGGCTCACACCTACACTCCCAGCTGAGATGAACCTCATAGTTTAAAGTCACCTCTTACAGGAAAGTCCCTGAGACACTGATCTGTAATTTACTACCAAAGAAGCGGGAAATGAAGCTATGGCTCAAGTGGTAGAGGATTGTAATTATTTAAATTAAAACAAAAACAAAAACAAAAACAAGCCAGGCACTGTTGGCTCACGCCTTTAATCCTAGATACTCAGGAGGCTGAGATCTGAGGATTGTGATTCAAAGCCAGCCTGGACATGAAAGTCCGTGAGACTCTTATCTCCAATAAACCACTAGAAAACTGGAAGTGGCACTGTGGCTCAAGCGGTAGAGTGTTCCCCTTGAGCTGAAGAGCTCAGGGACAGCACCCAAGCCCAGAGTTCAAGCCCCACGACTGACCCAAAAATAAATAAATAAATAAACCACCCTCCAAAACAGTGCCCCTGAGTTAAAGGCATAGTAATGATGTTCAAAAAAAAAAGTATTGTATGAGATGTTATTGGATATTATTTTCCTTTTTTGAATCCTACTGTTATTAGGTTAATATGTCATCTGATGAAGCACTAGTGCTACAATTAGCACAGTTGGCTTCTGTTGAACCAAGTGACGTAACCAATAAAAAGGACAAGTGTACAGGTATTCAATTTAGAAAGGCCTTGTAGTTAGTCCTATATATCTCATTATAGAGAGTTCAGTCAAACTTAGGCCCTAAAGTCACACTTCCTGATTCAGGGTTATTAAGTTATCCACCAGCTTACTAACTCTTTGACTTCAATCCAACAAGTATTCAATCTTAGTTATTGTTTAAATACCTATCTAATGGTATTATCTATATTAATGAATGCTGGGGGATGGTTATAAAAAATTCACTTGAGGCATTCCAGATAGTTTTTGCTTTCCAGTCATTGGTAGCTAATGTCCAATAGCTTAAAAGTAAATAGTTATGATTTTTGTGTAATTGAGTCTCCAACTTAATTTGCTGTTATCAGTACAAGTATACTTTTATTAATATTGTCACAAAACAACTACTTGTAATTATATGTTATTAGCAGCTATAAATGAAATATATCTTTGATTATACGTTAATTTCCAAACTTCCTAGAATCCCTACTACTTTGATTCTATGGTAATATTTGACACTAAATAAATGTTTGATGCCAATAATAAACATGTGGTAACTCCACATTTTGGGGACAAATATTAAGTAAATATTTTAATTTCAGAGATTCTCTAGATACATAATATAGAAACGATTTAATTTGGAGGTGAATATGTACACCTATTCATTGTGTCTGGACAGAAACGCAGTGTAGTCCATGTAACTGTAAGAAATGGTCATATTTATGAGCAAACAGTCACTTTATGTAGAATTAAGGTCACATTTTAAACAGGTTCAGACTGGAGAAAAATGTAAAGAGTGCATTAGAAGTTTAACAAATCTGGCTCTGAGATCTGAACTTACTCTACATGTGGAATCCATCAAGCCAACGTTCGTGGCACTTGAAAACTTCCCTTTTCTGTAACTGTTCCTCATTAAACTCAGAGGGATCGAGGATAACTTTTTTCAGTAATTTATGACATTTGTGTCTATTTGCAACAGTTGTAAAAATACAGCATAACCAGGAAACATAATAAAACACCCATAAACTCTTCTAAAGGCAGCCAAAGATCTAGACTTTCCACAGCAGTTAATGATACAAATGTGAGTGAATTATCCCTCAGCAGAGGCTGTGTGAAATCTGTGAACTATGTAATGCATTTTAACAACAGTTAAGGCTTAAAAGCAAAATCAGCTTTGTATGCATAACAATTTATGTAATTTAAAAAAATGTAATGATTCTGTCAAAGCCAGATATTCATGTTGGTGAAAAATATTTAGCCTTTCACAGTATTTCACATAAATTTTTTCTCAGGGTTTAAATCTTGTTTACATCTACAGTCCACCTATCTGCTAAGTTCACTATAGATGGGGAAGTCAGTTGTTCCTCATAGGGAAATGCGCGTACTAATGTTCTCCACATTTCTCTTACATAGGAAATTGCAATCATAGGAAACACACATTTGTAAAACCACTGGTACATGTATATACACATATATAATTTCAGTTTAGCTTTACTGTGAGTGACACATACTTTACAGTTTCTAAAATAGTATCTGAAGGACTGTAGTTCCTTTAAAGTTCACATTTTATAGTTCCTTCTACTCCTCCAAATGAAAACAATTCCCATGTAATGATAGCAAAAATAAATCTGCTACCAAGTTGACAGCACTGGCTGAATTCAATCTATTCACTGTTTTCTAAGTTTCTGATATGCATGTATGTATGTATGTGTATGTATTAGAATTTCGAGACCTTTTCTCCTTAATCCATACAAGCAATGACATAGGGTTTGTTATAATCATCAAACTTATCTTTTCCCCAGAAACTAAGCTTCTAAGGAAATTAAGTAGCATTTATGTTTGCAAGTATTAATCATCCCTATACCAAAAATACAAAAAAATCAAGTAATGGTATAAGTAAAACCGTACTGTTACATCTTGCTGGAGTTCTGAGGATGTTTCAAAGTATTATCTAAAAATATGGTCAAATATAAAGATTCAGCACAGATAGAAATGTTGTGACAACAATAGCTAGGATATGGAAACAACCCAGATGCCCCACCACAAATGAATGGATCCAATAATTGTGGCATCTATACACAATGGAATATTATGCAGCCATTAGAAATGAGAAAATAATGACATTTGCAGGGAAATGGATGGAGCTAGAAGAAATCATGTTGAACGAGGTAAGCCAAGAGCAAAGAGACAAACGGTACATGCTCTCCCTGATAAGTAGATGTTAAATCCAAAATGTTAGGTGATACAATAAAATTAACAGGACTTAAGAAACAAAAAACTTTCACTCATCTGGTTGAACCACTACTAAATAACCCATGCTGCTGATCACATGTATGATATATATGTGTACACCGGAGGGGAACCATGAAGACGACAGAGAACTAAAGGGAATCAGGGAAAAGCATACAGCAGAGGGACCCATTATCTGCACAGGACATTGGCCAAAATGAACTAAGCAACTTAATGGCAGCAATGGGAGGGAGGGAACAAATGGGAAAGAAGGAACAGCTGATGCTATGCAAAACAAAAGAAATGTACCTACCACCCAATGTGGAAGAAATAACAGTATGGCAAAGCTCACTCATAAATGTTATAGACCGTGATAGACAATTTGCTCCAGGAAAGTTAGAATGTGTTTGTGACTTTAACTGAGCATCACTATCCCACAATACTGTGAAATTTGGGAAATTATGTAATCACTTAATTACAATAAAGAAGTAAACAAAAAAAGAAAAAAAAAAGAAATGTTGTGACAATAATTTTGAAGAATTGGCCAAATTGAGTTCCATCTGAAATTTTTTCTTCCTGATGAAATATTTCTAAATAAGATAGTAAAAGAAAATATAAATATTTTATTTCAATCTGAAAAAAAACTACCAGCTAGTAGTAAAACTGGTATAATCAGTATTTTTCTAAGTGTCCACTACTGATAGGTGATAGCAAACAGGCTTATTAAAAATAATGGTGCTTGGGCTAGGAAGGTGGCTCAGTGGTAGAGTCCTGGGATGAGGCCCGGAGTTTGATTCCTCAGCACCACATAAGCAGAAAAAAAGCCAGAAGAGGTGCTGTGGTTCAAGTGGTAGAGTGTTAGCTTTGAGCTGAAGAGATGAGGGACAGCACCCAGGCCCAGAGTTCAGGCCCCAAGACCAACAACAACAACGAGAACAACAACAAAACAGAAGGTCTTTATGTAGAGTACGTATATTGAACAGGTAGAACCAAAGAAATAAACTTAGTTAACTTAAATCTACTTCACAACTCTGCATACCTAATGAAATTATTGTATCTGAGCACTTATGCCAGGCATCTATCACTGAAGATTTTAACGACTGAGCCTAGGGGAAACAAATGATAAATATTTTTAAACCATGGAAGAAATAAGCCCAGAAGTGGAAGTTAGTGTGTCTAAGGATTGACAAAGTAGAAAATTAATTAATTAACTAATTAATTAAATTGTAACAAAGAAATAAAATCTGTTCCCTTTCCTTCTCTAAATTGACCTTAGTGACTATAAGATACCAAACAATAGCATGTGACAACTATGTATATCTTGAAGCACTTTCAGTGCACCTACACATACTTATTGACCCATTCATGTGTACTAAAATAAAACTGCTTAAGGATAGAGCCTTTTGGTGGTGGGGGGGGGGAAGAGAGGGGGAAGAAATGAGTTTCAATAAATAGCAGATAGGAATTGGAAAATAGGAGGGACACAGTCCCAATGCCCTCTGTGTCTTGGTTTCTCTGTCCAGATCCCAGCAATGTTGAGTACTGACATTACAAATGTAAACATGTTCATGACACTTACATCATATGTCACATGCTGTTAATCACCTAGCATGCTGTGAAATCTACTAACCTGCTATAAAATGCACACGTTTTCTTATTTGGAAATGTTACAACATATTGGCTTGCTTCCTAAAAATGACCTGAAATTGATGTTTTCAAGACATGGCTGAAAATTCTTGACACTTGTCTCAGTGAAATACTGTGTGTGTGTGTGTGTGTGTGTGTGTGTGTGTGTGTGTGTGTGTGTGTGTGTGTAATTAGGCTCTAACCTCCACTTGATAATTTTCTACTTGCATATATATTGCACCTCTATAATGATTCTCAATCTAGAAGACTCACAAGTGTAAAAGATCTCTACCTGAGAGGTTTCAAATATGTTGAATAACACCTCAGCGACAGAGCAATATTGGTAAGATCATCATTATTGAAATGCGTGTCCTAAAGTCTGTAAGGAGAAGGTAGCATGCTGATTTCCATACTGCCATTTAGATTTTAAATACTTAATGACAAGGAAAAATAGTTACTTGGACATTTTGTTAGTAACCAACACTGTTTATTTTATTTTTGAGAGTTCTGGATATTGTCATAATCTTGTATCCTTTAAGAACATGGGACCACTCAAGAATCGTTAAGGCAAAGTTTTGTCCTTTAAATAATAAGACTTTCAGAAGTGGGTCCGATATAAAACCTGAATCAATTCTCATTCATGTTGTCTTTCAGAATTAACTGAATAAAATTGTAGAGTAGTAACTTCTGACTGGGTCTTGCTGTATAAAATTCATGCTAATCCACAAACCAATCTCCTATTTTGGCTCCATTATTTTCCAATTTATTTCTTTGTGGAAAACTGTGATTATTATTCTTACATCAAGAATATCATTTATTTTTTAGTAAAAGAACTGGAAGGACAGTATAGTTGGTTTAAAATATTATTTGTGTACAGTAGAGCAGTACAAATAAAGGTCAGGCAGAGACTTTCAATTTCATTGACCTGTGGTCTAGAGTTATGGTCTAAATAGTAAGTAAGCCAGTCTTGTTTTTAATACCTTTTCTTTCAATATCTAGGATCAGATGGGTGGAATAATGATAATGTGAAAGGACTATAAGGGAGAAAGAAAGACTTAGATAGATAGATAGATAGATAGATAGATAGATAGATAGATAGATAGATAGATAGATAGATAGATAGATAGATTAGACAGATGTGCTAACAGGAAGACAAAAAGACAGCTAAGTAGATACAAATGTATCTAAAATGAGGTGAAGAAATTTAATGATAAATGGAAGAATTTAAAGAAATTAAATATGATAAGAAATCTTTAATTTTGGTAAGCTTCATTGGAACATGGAACAAAATTTAAGATCCAAGGTAAACAAATAAAAAAAATAATAAAAGCCTAACCAGAGCCTATAAATTGGAGTTCTCATGTTGACACCATTATTTACAATACATTAAGTGGATTTCATGTTCTTTCTGCAGTCTAATTTAAGGGTTAGAAATAGAGTCATATTATTCAATGTACATACATGAAATGGAACCATAAAACTTGAGGAGATGGGTGGGATTGGCAGAGATGGAGGAGAACAAGATGTATGGTACTTATAAGTGGATATGTGGAATCAAAACTCCTTTGTACTACTAAAGATGATAAAAATATAAAATAAAATAAACAAAAAATTACAATAAAATTAAATTTAAAAACAAAGCTTTAAATAAGAAAAAGAAGTTCTTTCACAGTTGTGGAAGTGAGCAGGGTAAAATTTTAAAAAATAAAATAAAAAGTGTAGTGATAGATAGGCAAAACACAAATGTTATTGATGGGTAGAAAACTACCCCATTAACAAAAACAAATATTAGGGAATTTCAGATTATAGAACAATAATATTTGTAAAACCAGCAAGGACTTAAAAGTGAGAATAAACTATTTCTCATTTAAGGACATAGAATGTAGAGTTTTTGAATTAAAAATAAAAATTAAGTCATGTAACTCAATGTAACTTGTAAAAATTACATATTAATTAAAATTGTATAGTTTAATATAAGTGTTATAAAATTAAGGATTCATTAAATAGTTACATATATTTTAAATTAAATTAAATATGATTGCTTACTTAAGAAATACACATAAAATACCTTTTTGCTGTTAAATAAAATGCCAATCTAATCTAAGGTTTTTAGAAAATATGTTCGTTAATATGTTTAATAGTTTAATAAATGTGTCATGGTTTTTAAATATACGATGGGAAATTGCTCCCCCAAAAGTGATTTGATTAAAGATTTTAAGTCAAATGAAAGAAATGCATAACATGACCCATCAGCATTCTCATAAGCTTTTAACTCTTTTCCTAGCCCACAAATTTGTGATAGGTTTCTTGTGGTAATATGTATGTATGTATGTATGTATCTATCTATCTATCTATATATTAATTTAAAGTGCTCTAAGTTTTTTTACTGTTAGAAGATCATAAATTCTCTAGGAATGACTAAACATGCTAGGTAAGATATCCAGAAAAATTACATTGAAACTCATTAGAGGAAGCCATATCCTACCCGCGCCAATCAGCCAAGATCGCATACAGAAATCCATGTTCATTCAAGTCTTTCCCTAGTGGAGACTTGTTGATTCTTTATGTGGTTGAGACTCCATGCACAGTACAACTATCTAGCAGATCATCTTTAATGATTATAAACCTAGGTGGGAGGGAAGGGATGGTAGGGGAAAAACAAAGAAGGAGAAAACAATGCATGATAGGAAATGTACTCATTACCTTGCTCGTGTAACGGTAACCCCTCTGTACAGTATTTTTACAATAAAAAATGTACAAAAGAAAAAAATACAGAAACAATGGGAATTTTACGTTTGCAAGGTATATATTACACAAGCAGTCACCACTGCAAGGCGAAAAGAACGACAGTTATGTGAATGAAGTACCCAGCTTTTGTTACCTGGAGTTTTCACTTGACCCCAGCTTTTTAATGCTTGAAAGACAAGGAAAAAAATCAATAACAATCCAATTTTTCATCTGGTGGATATAATGAAGACATTTGAACAGAGAGCAAGGACACGTGACTGCTTTGTGTTCAAGAGAGGCAATCAGGTCTTTATCCGAATTAAGTATGAACAAATACTTTTAATTTCATTTTTGGATCTTAGACGTGCCACAAGCCTTTTGGTTTGATTTAATATAGATACAGAGATGAGTTTGGGTCATTGCTCTAGATAAAATGGGAATTTATTAATTTCATAGTGAATTTATTAATTTAAAATGCCAAAAATATCATGGAAGATTCTGAGTATAATGATAGATTTCTTTCTCAAAGAAAATAAAAATCAGTCTATCTTTTCTTCTTAGCAAGTCTTCATGCATTTTATCCATTTAACAATATACTTGAATCTTCCTCATATTAAGCTTAGCTAATAAATTATTCATAGAGAAATAAAAAGCAATGCATATATTTGCCCACTACTATTGTGAACAACATTTGCTTTATCAGTTTTCTACTTCAGTTGATAATGTCATGTAAATTGTGAAAACATAAGTTAACATAGTTGTCTAACAAACACTAGACTAAAACATTTCTGGGTTAATCACTGTCTATGCTATTAAATGATTGCTTAGTGGAGCTTAGCTTGTTTTATGCATTTTTTTTTTTTTTGGTTTTCCTAAGAGAATACTCGTAGATATATTATACCAAATGACCATTAAAATTACACTTTATCTCCTAGTGCAGGGTGCTTGTTAAATATATCATATACTTATTTTTACAAACTTGCATAGATGTATTACCTATAACTCTGTGGTGAATAAATGGTCTACTACTCAAATGTAAAAAGTCACAGATGCTTTTCCATAGCCCCCAGATTTCTCATATTTTTCTCACAGAAAATTCTAATTGTTTGCACATTAGCTTTTAAGACAGAGCTTAACCAGATACAGCAAAGTAAGAGTCAGTCATAACGGTTGAGTTTCAAATTCTTCAAGAATCAGGGAGCTCAATGGTGGTCAAATCCCAATGACTGTAAAAATGTGCACTCAGGGGATAATTAGAGGGCATGCAGCAGGTTCACGGTAAATTTGGACAATGACATTTTATACGTCTACATTGTTTTAGTATTCTCAAAGCACTTTTTCAAAAATACCACATCCATCCTCAAAGTAACTCAAGGAAATAAGTAGTCTAGACATTACTTCCTTATCTTTACTTTTATTATAGAAAAGTTAATTTGAGTATGGAAATTCCATGGGACTTCACAAGGCCTTAATAGGACAAAAACTTAACATCCTAGGGAATAGTTAAAAATCTCTTTAAATATATATGGATTGATACATTAGGTCAAACATCATTTTACTCATAAGGTAGTGAGTGAACCTGTCTGTTCTCTTAGATCTTTATATCTTGGTGGCTAAATTATATGGGAAGCATTAAGAACAAAGTATATATGAAAATTTCTTATAACAATAAATATTGTTAAAACTAAAACATGGTAATGAGTTTTGATGTCATACAATGTAATGAATTTCATTTCCTTTATTAGGAACATATATGAGTCATTCAGTCTCAGAGGTCTAGAAGAATATACAAAAATATGCATAAACATCATTATTTCTAAAATTTAGAGACTTATACCTAGCTTTCACTTGTTAAATATAGCTTCACTGAGCCAGTATTACACAATAACTCAATTCCCTTAATATTTATCTCTATGTAATTAAAGTATACACAGGTAAATTATAAAGTACATACATTTTCATTTATGTTTTAGAGCTTAAAATTTAAAGCATATAGGTACATTACTCTAAAAAATGCGTTTTGTAATACATGCCAGTAACAAAAATTCTTTAAGAGAAAATGACATATTTATATATTTACGTGGTTAGTTGATTTCAAGTGAAACTTACATGATCTGAATTTTATTAATTTTAATAAATAGAAAGTAAGAGAAGATATCTGCAAGAGTTGACATTTATGAGGTTTTAAAAATAATAGGCTAAGTTTTAAGCATAAAATTAGGCATTTTACAATATTTAAATGTCAATGAGTTTTTCCAGCTTTACCATTATTCTTTTTAAAAGCAGTGGTTTGCTTCCTGAAGTGTTCCTCTCATATGCAAAATATAATATTAATCTTGAAAAGTATTTTCCCAAATCAAGAGCAGTACAAAAGATTTGGAATACACATATCATTTCATTAGACTAAAATATTTATGTAGAAATGTAGATTTATGTTAGTAATTGTGTTACTTACTTTTGATCAGATAACTGGCAGAAATAAATTTAAGAAGGATTCATTTTCTTTCTTTGTTGAAGAGTGTTATATCAATCTTGGTAGACAGAGTAGGATGAAGCAAAGTGATTCACACTGTGGTAGCCAGAAAAAATAAACAAAACAACTACAGGAAAAAGACAAGATATCACCGTGAGGATGTAACTAGGAGATAGTAATCCTTGCTTCAACTGATTCAGCCAACTCCTTTTCAATATTTCTCAGTAGTATCATCATTATATGAATCCATGAAGGGATTAATTCATTGTTTAGGTCAAAATTTTAACCACAAAAAATTAGATCGAAGACCTCTGTGGATAAAGCATTTAATGGAGCATTGTAGAATAAATGTGAGGGTCTCTTGGATTCTGGTAGTGCTGATGGAAACTCAGTATTTGTGAGGTAAAGGGACCATGGAAAATATTGAATAAATGACTCTCCATTAAGATGGTAAGTAAACTTGGCACTCAAAACTTGAAAATAGGACTTAGTTAGGACTTTTGAGCAAGGGGATAAAAAAACCTTTAAAAGAAGAGTATATTTTTTATTATTTTAATATGTATATTTTTATTGTCTTTAACTGTACAAAGTACTTGCCACTCAACAAAGCAATTCATGAACACAATACACCTTGACCAAGATCAACCCTTTCAACATTCTCACCATGCCTCTCAACCCACTGCTTCATTCTCTTGATTTCATAGGATATGCATTGAATTCTTTACAGTATTTTCCCTTGCTTGTTCTCTTCCTTTTCTCTTTTCTTTTCTTTTTTTTTTTTTTTTAACCAGTCATGGGGCCTGAACTCTGGGCCTGGGCATTGTCCCTCAGCTCTTCAGCTCAAGACTAGCACTCTACCACTGGAGCTACAGTGCCACTTCTGGCTTTTTCTGCTTATGTGGTGCTAAGGAATCGAACCCAGGGCCTCATGCATGCAAGGCAAGCACTCTACCACTGAGCCACCTTCCCAGCCCCTCTCTTCCTTTTTTCTACCACCTCCACTGACTCAGTTTTTAATTTGTTGAACTCTGATATACTTTCTAAGGAATTACATTTAGTTCTCCCCTGATTCTATCATATTTCAATTAGTACATTTGTGTATACTTGCATGCCATCTGAAATGTTTACTTACATATTTATTAACTAATTCTAGATTCCACTTATGAAATGAAACCTATAGCCACTGTCTCTTTGGACCTGAAGCAGACTGTGTTTTAGAGTTAGGCTTGAAGTTAGCTTACAAAAAGTACAGAAAGTAAGAAATTGACCCTATTATATATTATATATTGCTTAACAACATACTCAAAAGATGCCACACATGAAACCATTAACTTATTTTCTAAATCAACATTTTTTGCTTAAATGCTTTAAGAAATGTAGTAAAAACTTCTAGAATATATTTCCTATTCATTAAACAAATATTCAGGTTTTATAATTAGTAACTAAGAGTCAGACTTGAAAATGTAAAGTACTCCAAATATACTGTGAATTTATTAGAAAAATTAAATGAAAAAAGAGTAAATAATGAACTTGAATATAATAATGCAATTTAAAATCCTAAGTAATATTTTATGTCAATGTATTAAACCCATATATCTATGATTGTGTTGAAAATGTGGGAAGGGTAAGTTCCCTACACTGTTGAAGCTTTAGAATAAAACTTGGTAATATCCAGTACATTTTCAAAGTGAAAATATACCGTAGGGCAAAATTTTGCTTTTAGGTGGACATAAAAATGTAGAGAAAAAATATGGTCTTACATCTTTTTGTAATAATGGGAAATTGGAAAGTTTTCAAAATATCCATTAACTAGAGAATGAATACAAACATGTAATAGGGAATCTACACAAAGAAATACTGGAAAGCAAACTAATCAACTAGACTTACAAATTATGTTATAAATAATTCATATTGCTCATATTTTACTTAAAATAGAAATTATATTATGATTTTACACACGTTATAGCATTTATACAAAGTTTTGCAAATGGGATATCTGTGTGTATGTGTGTGTGTGTGTGTGTGCGCACACACATGGACCCCTGCAAGCACATGCCCACTAGTTCTGGGCTTACACTCAGACTGGAATCTCTCCCTTAGCTTTCATGTACAAGGCTAACATTCTATCCCTTGAGGTACAATTCCATTTCTAGCTTTTGGTAATTAATTTGTGATGAGTCACTAAGTTTCCTACCCAAGCTGGGTTTGAGCTGCCATACTAAGATCTCAGCCGCCTGGGCTTTTAGGATTGAGCCACCAGGAACTAGTTCATTCTCTTTCTCTACAGTATTAATATATGTGTAATAGGAAGAGATGAATATACTCACCTTGATAAACTCCAAAAAATTGCAGTAATGATGGATTAATTTATAGAAAGATGTATATAGATGTCTCTTATATTTAGTTCTTATCAATCTTATTAGCAAAGAGTAAGAATTATAAAATATAAATAATTCTGTATATGTATATAAAATTATAACATGTATAACTTATACATGTTATAATTTTTACAATTAAGAATAAAATAGTAAAAACAGGCAGAAAAAATCAATAGACTTAAAGAACACACAACTCTCTATATATCTATATCTATATCTAAATTTTTCAATATCATCCTTTAGCTAAAAGAATGTGTTGTATATCTACTATACACAATGTATGTTTGTTTATTATGAGATATATCTTAGGATCATTTCTAAGCCAGGCACTGGTGGCTCACACCTGTAATCCTAGCTACTCAGGAGGCTGAGATCTGAGGATCGTGGTTCAAAGCTAGCTTGGGCAGCAAAGTCTGTGAGACTCTTATTTCCAATAAACCACTAGAAGACTGGAAGTGCCACTGTGGCTCAAGTGGTAGAGCGCTAGCCTTGAGCTGAAGAGTGCAAGGACAGCGCCCAAGCCCAGATTTCAAGCCCCATGACCAACATTTCCAGGCTAGTGTCTTGTGAGTATTGCTGTTGCAATGGTTCAACCTTTGTTCTTTGTCTCATCATTTTATTTAAACAGTGAATAGATTGCAGCCACAAAGGTAATATCATGTGCATTATTATCAAACTTGTGTATTAGAGTTTCTTGTACTGCTATTTTAATAAAACAATCTCATTTAATATATGAGGAACCCAGATACTAATTGTAGCTTTTCTAAATATTATTAAATATTTAAGCAAAAAAGAGAAAAATATTCTAAATATGTGAACTTTCCATATATAAATATTTGTTTTTAAATATTTTAAACTACAAAAATATTTTAAGTTATCAAAATATTTTCAGCTATCAAAAAATTACCATATATTCCTTTCTGATTTTTAGTAGCAGATATTATTGCATGATTAATTTTCTACAGGAGAAATTCCTGAAAAATGATTAAAACCTAGGGTTTCTTTTTTCAATAGGCCAATTTGAGCACTTCATACAGTAGCACTTCAATAGCTGAGGACATTGAATATAGAATAAATATATATTCATAAATATGCTGCCCCTAAGAAGTGAGCCCTTTAAATGATGCTTTATATAATTAAAAGATAAAAATAAAAAGTCATATTAATAATAGTAAAGTGTTATGATAGATAGTTTGTATTAAGAATGGACAGCAGTAGCCATATAGGACAAAAGAGAAATTCGTTAATTTTGAGATACAGAGTTGAGGAAATTAATCTGTATAGAAAGGAACAATAGAAAACTTATCTAAATCTAGGTCAAATCTCTCATCCGCAGCTCTTGTGAATATATGCATACTTCCTGACAAAACTGTAACGTTTCCTGAGGATAAAGATTCTTCATCTATGTCTCCTCTGTAAGTAAAAAGATGTTTGGTACTTTCCTGTTGAATTTCTAGATCTAGTCTATTCCTCTGAGTACTTGAGAATTTTAACAAGACCTTGACACTTAAGTTGAGCTAAAAGTGAAACTAGCATCTAATGGAAAAAGGAAACAAAGATCTTTGCAGGTTAGAACTAGGTGCTGGTGGCTACTCACAAGACTGAAATCACAGTTCGAAGCCAGTCCAGGCAGAAAAGTCTGTGAGACTCTAAAAAAACTACTCAGAAAAGCTGGAATTGGGGCTGTGACTCAAGTGGTAGAACGCTAGCCTTGAGTGCAAAGTAGGTCAGGGACAGTGCCCAGGCCCTGAGTTTAATCCACAGAACTGGGGGAAAAAACACAAACAAAAACAAAAAAACAAAAAAAACACTTGAAATTACTGCTATTCCTCTAACTATCTGTATTTACTCCTAGGTCTCAATTGCCTATTTTAAATCCCAAGCTGATCAGAGTGATTTTCTGCTGCTAGATCTCTTGAGTTAACATCGGTCTTGGACAAGCTAAGTGCTAGAGGAATAAAAGTTAATGTTTCTGAGACTGAATTAGTGTGAAATTGGGTGGTTTTATGTTGGGTGATCTCCTTAATTTAATTATATGATTTACTATTTTTAAATATAGTACTGTTTGCTACAAAACTAAATGGCTTAACATTTGTGTGCATAAGAACAGCAGATTATATTTTGTATTTGATTATATTTCTATCAGTCTCCTTTAATACTGCAGGAACGTTTTAGTAGAATATTCTTATTGAATATTTCATTAAATTATGGCTCAAGCTCAATCCAGTAATTTCCTAAAGATCACAGGATACATGGCAAGAGAGAAAAGAGAACTTGAAGCCCAATATTACTTCTGATAAACACTGGATAATATTGCTACATGTAACAAAAATAACCTAGCATTACAAAAACCTTCCGTTAAATTCATTTACAGCCAGACACGTATATGACTCACTACCAGAATACAAGAATTACCCCTGTATGCATATATATATACACATATATATATATGTGTATATGTTTATATATGTATATATGCATAAATGTATATATATATATGTTAAAGAGTATATGCATATATATGTATAAATATATGCTTTTAAATTTACTAACTTCAAATTGACTTTAATTCATATCACCTGTTGAAACTATCCTATAATAATACTTTTGAGTCCAAAAAAATGCTCCCTTTCTTCTTATTGTGCATTATATTTATTTACTTATTTATTTTCCTTTGTGCACATCAGAAACGTAAGTATAGGAACTGTTACTCTTCCTGATGGTAAAGTAATTTTGTGTAGACAAAAATAAATTGGATGGCATGAAAAATTTTACTGGAACAACATATTAAAATGGCAGTCTTTCTTTTACTGAATATCCAAAGGATATGAAATCATTATGTTGAAGGGTTATCTGTATGCTGATGTTCAATATAGCCTTATAATATTAGCCAAGAAAAGTTACTAACCCAAGTATCCATAAATGAATGAGAACATAAGTAACCTGTGAAATATGTGCACAGAATAATACTACTTTGTCCTAGAAAATAAAAGACGTTCTACAATTTCTGAAAAAAACAGTAGCTGAACAAGTATTTTTTTAAGTGAAAGCCACATAGAAAAAAGACAAATAATTTATTATCTCATTTATATAAAGAATATAAAATGCTGGACCTATAATATTAGAGTGTAAATTCAATAAATAAAATCAGTCATTATTTGTACCTTTCTAAATCTTGAAATATTCTCTGCTCTGAAATTACATGACACTACACTTATTCTTGCTTACTTTTCCATGAAGATTCTTCTTATTTTCATAAATACTAATAACATGACTTTGGCACCAAAATCTTTACATATTGATTGGTACTCTCCCATGTCTTAACAATTTAAATATATACATGTGTATGTATACACACACCTCTGCATATGCATGTATATAGATATGTATACATGCATATACATATGTTTATGTGTACATGTGTATATATGTACACATGTATATAAACACATACATGTAACCATTAATCTCACTGATTAATGGAAACTTAACTTTATTGACTAATCCTTTGGATTTATATTTCAATCAAATACCTCTACCAAATTCAATCTACTCTAATATTTTAGCTCAGAATAATCTTACTTGTTGCCACACTTTCCCATAATTGCCAACGGTAGAGCTTCTCTCTCTTTGTTTCTTGTTACTACTCTGTTAAATGACCACATATTTTATTATTTAAGACAGTACCCAGTAGACGGGAAGCACATCCATGATGCAGGGTAAATTTTATTTTTAATAGGGATTTCTTAGATTTATTTTTTAATAAAGCATAAGACATATTTTTAAATTGTCAAGGTGATGTATAGAGGGGTTGCAGTTTCATAAAGTAGTTATTTCATTTTTTTTTTGCCAGTCGTGGGCCTGAACTCTGGGCCTGGACACTGTCCCTCAGCTCTTCAGCTCAAGACTAGCACTCTACCACTTGAGCCATGTATAAGACCAGTGTGTTGTCCAAAACCATATTCCTTTTCCCTTTTTATATACTATATTACTAATCATATTCACTGGAATCTTTGTCTAGGATACTTTGTATAATTGCTTTGTTGAATAAATCTCCAGGTTGATATTTAATCACATGTCAACTTTTATGTCATAAACTTACATTGTAACATATAAGAGCAGATATACATGCATGTATGGCTTATGCAATTGACCATTAAGTAAACCCCAAACTAAAACTGTTAAAACTAGTATATGTACATTTTCCCTGTCAATGTTATCTAAAAGTAGAGCTAACAACCATTTACCTAGCAATAACATTATGTGAAGTATTACGAACTATCTGGAAATTATCAGTATAAGTAAGGATATGGAAAGATCATCTATAAGTACTACACTGTTTTTGTCCAAGACGCATTGGCATGTGTGGAGGGCTGTTTGAGGGCAAGGCTTCCCAGATGCAGAAGGATGACTATTAGGGTTTTAATAAGATTTCAGTGGAGTCCTAATTTTCTCTGTATGTTTTAAATGTACAGAGGAAATCATTTCATCCTCTTTCCTACTTTTCTTCTCCCTACAGCCAGTCTAACAACCATGTCTGTTCCTCTTCTCTGTATTTTGCTCAAATAACTATCTACCATGAATTGTTTCAATAGTAGGTGTGGTATTGGGAAAAGGCAGATATTCGTTTCAGTAAACACAGAGTAAGCAATTGCCCTCTTTGGCATGATTTCAAGTATCAAACAAAGCATACAGTCACCACAAACACTAGACACTGCCATTCAGAGCTTGACTCCAGAGGTGGTGGGGCAATTAGAAATGTCATTAAGGAGAACTGGCATTTCCACTGTAAACAAAACCAAGATCTAATTCCAGACAATTGGTATTTCTGTTTCCAAAAAGCGTCTTCTCAGATTTGGCCATTTATTTAATTTTAATATGTACTGCATAGAATTTGTCTGAAAATAAATTTGTTAGGCATGTAACAGAATAAGACAGGTAGTATGAATACACTCGACTGTTTTCAAAGATTTTTTTAAAGACACATGAGCTTAAGCTACCATTTTAGGTAGCCTTTGCAAAGCAGTGGTTCTAATTCATTAAATATGATTTTCATAATTGCTATTTAGCTAATGAGTAAAGTTACATAAGACACTATCAAAAGCCATGTCTATCTAGATGCTCATTATTTAAAACATATGTTTTGAGTCTAAGCAATTATAAAACAAGCCATTCATCTCTTAGGCTTAAATAAATAGATATATAGTAACTCACTTGTATATAATTAACAAATGATAAGTATTTTAGTAAGCCTGTGTTTTACAGTTAAGCAAAATAAATTTAAAAATATGTTTAATTTCCAGTTTATTTACTTGGGTTGAACATAACAGAACAAATCTCTTCTAAATGAAATTAAATAGATGAACTAAACTTATGCACCAAAGTAGCTCTTGCAAAAGAATGTAAATAAGAACATGTGATATCATGACATGGTCATTCAGTATTCACTACTTTGCTGCCTTCTTTTCTTTATAAATATATATATATATGAGTAAAGATACTATAAAGAGGGGTCACAGTTACATGAATAAGGTAATGAGTACATTTCCTATGGAGCAGTGTCAACTCCTCCTTTGTTTTTCCCCTACCATCCCTTTCATCACCAACCCCTAACTAATCCCTCCCTCACCTAGTTGTAAAGTTTGTTTTCTACACAGTATCTTGAACATCGCATTGTTACAATGGGTCAACCTGTATCCTTGTTTCAACATTTTGTTCTTTCTCTTCCTTTCCCCAAATTAGAAAAATGTATATACAAGATGCAGGGCACCAGAATCAAATACAGTGAGAATGGGGGATTATACCGTGGGGAAGAATATACAAAAGAAACAAAAAAATCACAAAAGAAACAACAATAAAAAAAAACAACAGCAACAAAGATAAAAACTAAATCCTCCAACAATAAATCCTCAAAGAAACAAACACCTGATTAATAAATGGGCTAAAGACTTACAGAAAAACTTCTCTGAAGAGGAAATAAGAATGGCCAATAGACATATGAAAAAATGCTCAACTTCTCTAGCCATAAAATAAATGCAAATAAAACCCACATTGAGATTCCACCTCACCCCAGTTAGAATGGCTATAATCAAGAAATCTAATAACAGATGCTGGAGGGGATGTGGACAGAAGGGAACCCTACTGCATTGTTGCTGGGAGTGTACACTTGTTCAACCACTTTGGAAAGTAGTATGGAGGTTCCCCAAAAGACTCCACATAGAGCTCCCCTATGACCCAACAATCCCACTTTTGGGCATTTACACAATGATCACAAACAAGGCCATAGTAAAGCTACCAGCCCAACTATGTTTACTGTAGTATTACTTACTATAGCTAAGATATGGAACCAACCCAGATACACCTCAGTAGATGAATGGGTATATATATATATATATATATATATATATATATATATATATATATATATATATATATATAAAATGTGTGTGTGAATTCTATGCCTCCATCAGAAAGAATGACACCAGTCCATTTGTTAGGAAATAGAAAGATTTGGAAAATATATTAAGTGAAGTAAGCCAGACCCAAAAACATAGGTCCCATAGTTTCCCTTATTTGCAATAAGTATACATCTAGCATAATCTTACTAGACAAGCAGAAAGGGTCAAAAGCTATGTACATATGGCCATATAAGATGAGGCTAAGGGAAAGAACCCCAAGATAGGGGTTCTGGCCTTCTTTTCTTTCTTAAACTTCAGTGATTAAAAAAATAAATGCTAACAAAAAACAGTCCTTGAACATAATTACTATATAATTTCAGTATGTATTTATCCAGTAGGTGACAAGCAGACTTGTTACCATGTTTTAATCCTTTTGTGGGCCTCAACTTTATCACCAAATTGGGAGCAGCCTTTAAAATCTGTGGTGTGAGTTTAGTGCCTAAATGTTTTGGAATCGTCAGGTGATCATTGTATTGTCCAGTCAAGCTGTTTTTGAAATCACATTTTTCAACACTTCCTGACATTGCCATATACCCTTACTTTTCTCTTTGTATCTTGTTGTGTTAACAAATAATCATAAAATTACAAGGACAGCATGGCTTGTTTTTAGTTTCTACCAAGCTATAAGAACACAAAACTGCCTTTATTACATATATAATTTAACTTTTTTCAAAACTTATGATTAGCAAGTGTTCCATAAAATTTGATTGAATCAGTCATTATATGAAAGACAAGATCTTTTTGATCTGGAAATAAATAATAAATAATTTAATCTAGCTAGTGTCAAAGGGATGCTACAGAGGCAGAATCATAACACAGATGCAAGGACAGTCTCTCAAGGGGATGAGAGAGGAAGTTTTGCCTGCATTAGGCACACAGCTAGAGGATTAGGACAGAGGTAGCAAATGTAGTTCTAGGTAGCAGGCACTATTGAGTGTCAGTTTGAAGTGGGTCATCTGTCATGAGTAGGAGAAAGTAATTGATCTAGACCCTTGGGAAAGATATGCAGGTTCTTCACTGGGGCAGTTTTCCTAAATGACCAAGTGATAGTATCATTAAGAACAACATTCCTGCTCTGTCTTTTACATGAGTCAGATGAGAATGCATGGCTTGTCACTATTGAGGTATGGCTTTTTACAATATGGCTTTTATATTCTTATCTGTCTATATTTTTATGTATTAGTGTCAGTCCTAGATAGCAGTATTTTGTTTTTGTTTACATTAATAATTTAATAGTCTATGAGTCTGTCCTGGACAGATGGTAGCTAATTATTTGCACAGACATGATTGAGGGTCATTCTGCCTCAGTATTTAAATTCAAAATGGAAGAAGTTGATGTTTTCAAGATGGATGCAAACAGCCTGAAAGCTGGGATGAAGTAATACCCATGACATGGTGTGGGGAAGGACACTGGCATCTCCTGAGCAATAAAATAACATTTATTTAGACAATTATTTTACTATCATTGTTAAAATTATTTCTTGTGAAATCTGTGGAGACATCACTCTACAGAAGCTACACTGTTCTGTTTAGATATGTCATGAGCTTATTCACCAAGTCCAATGGTATTATACCAAAAATGAGACTCAACAGGTTAAAAATTCATAACAAAATTTGCCAGGTGAGGTATGCATCATTTTTTGACAGAATAAGATTGTAGCACAAAGCTATTCTTAGCAGTCAATTTAGTTGATTTTTCAAGAGCTTTCTTTTCAATTGAGCCTAGTTTTATTACTTGTTATTAGTAGTAATTATTATTATCATTGGTACTGGTACATGAACTACGTGCCTATGTGCTGTCTCTTAGCTTTATTTTTTCATATTGTCCTGCTAAGTCTGGCTTCAAACACTGATTCTCAGATCTCAGCATCCTGATTAGTTAGGCTTACAGGCACACATCCCTTGGTTTGGAGCCTAGTTTTACAAGAATATGCTTCAATATATTTTTAGTTGAACAGATTATAATTTAATTCACCAGGAATGTTGTTGTTGTCATTGTCAGTCATGGTGCTTGTCAGGGCCTGGGCACTATCTTTGAGTTCTTTTTGTCAAGGCTAGCGTTCTATCACTTTGAGCCACAGATCCACTTCTGATTTTCTGGTGATTAATAGAAGATAAAAGTCTCAAGGACTCAAATCACTTAATTGATTGGGTATGGTTTCCTTGGACTCCCAGGCCTTCTGTCAGGCTCCATTCAGCATTCCCTTTCTGGTCTCCCTGAATTCTTTCAGCTGTCTGAATGCCTCTATTGATCTTTGTCTATTCTCATCCCACTCTCACAATTCCTGTATTACACTCTGATTAGCTTCCTCACGTTCATGCAATTCCTGTGTTTCTCTTTGACTGTTATCCTGCTCACGCAATTCCTATCTTTCTTTTTGACTGTTCTCAGCCTGCTCACGCAATTCCATTATTTCTCTTTGACTGTTCTCAGCCTGCTCACGCAATTCCTGTATTAATCTTTAAGTACCTTCCTCATGCTCACAAGATTACTATATTAATCTTT
This sequence comes from Dipodomys spectabilis, assembly GCF_019054845.1. Lineage (NCBI taxonomy): Eukaryota > Metazoa > Chordata > Mammalia > Rodentia > Heteromyidae > Dipodomys > Dipodomys spectabilis. The sequence continues at coordinate 12,477,792 of NW_024870834.1, read as the reverse complement.
AATTTGCCTCATCTTGCTCCCTATCATGCTCACACTGAGTCCTTTGCAGGTTTTCATTCTTTTCATTCACCATGTTTACCAGTAGTGTTTGTAGAGTTTTTTGGGAACTCTCCTCTGGATTATTCATTAACTGTTTTGCCACCTGATTATCATGAGTGGGAGTTGAGAAATCCGGACTTGCCATTTTTCTTGTGTTTATCCAGCTTGTTCTGTCCATTTGGTATGAAAGTAACACCAATTTTGTACTAGAACACTATTTTAAGGCAAGCATCAACCAGAGTCCTGTAGTGCACAGTCAAAATGGCTGCAGATACAATCTAGTTCAACAGATACAATCTATTCAACATCAAACAACTATGGATTAATGGGCTAAGAAGAGCAAAGAAGGATTCAGCAAACCAGAAATTATTAGGTTTAGGGAGAAATGTGGGGAAAAATAGTATTAGAGGAATGTGGAGAGGTAAAAGGAGAGTGAATTTAACCAAGTCCTAATCTCGGAGAGGGAAATGGATTGGACAGAATGAAAGGAGAGAGATTAAGAAAAGATAAATAAGAAAAAATGGAAAAACAAAAATTTAAATTTAAAAAGTGAAAGGTAAAAATTATATAAGTATAAAGAAATGATATTGAGAGAAGAAAAAGATAGGATGAGAGGAGGGGAGGAATAAAAAGGAATCGTGAAAAACTAAAAATTCTTAAAATTAGTTACTTGAAAATTATCTAGGCATTGTTGGTGAGAGTGTAAATTTTTTCAACCACTTTGGAAAGTAGTATGGAGGTTCCTCAAAAGACTCCACATAGAGCTCCCCTATGACCCAGCAATCCCACTTTGGGGCATTTACCCAATTGATCACAAAGAAGACCATACTAAAGCTACCAGCACAACTATGTTTATTGCAGCATTATTTACCATAGCTAAGATATGGAACCAACCCAGATGCCCCTCAGTAGGTGAATACATCAAGAAAATGTGATATATACACATAATGGAATTCTATGCCTCCATCAGAAAGAATGACATTGCCCCATTTGCTAGGAAATGGAAAGACTTGGAAAAAATTATATTAATTGAAGTAAGCCAGGCCCAAAGAAACATAAGTCCCATGGTTTCCCTTATTTGCAATAACTAGTATATGTCTGCGACAAGCAGAAACAGTCAGATAAGTTGATGTTAGACAAAATGAACCCCAAATAAGAGCTCTAATATTTTTTTCTTTCTTTCTATTGTTTCTAACATATTTATAAGGTGATTTCTTTGTTGCTTTGTATGTCCCTCCCCCATAGTATAGCCTCTGTTTTCACTGTATTTGATGTTGGTATAATTTGTGGAGGGGAAGGGAAAAAAAAACAACTTTTTAAATAGGGATTCAGGTGGACCCATTGCAACAATGAGATGTATAAGACATTATATTGAAAAATGAATTTTACAACTTTGGTGCAGGTCGGGGAAGGCAGAAGGGGGAAAAGGGGAGATGGGAAGGGATGGGAAGGGGAAACAAAGGAGGAGGCAACAATGCTTGATAAGAAATGTACTCAATTGTAACCCCTCTTGTAACCTCTCTGTACAGTATTTTCACAATAAAAAATAATAGAGAAAAAATAAGTCTCAAGGACTATCTGGGCTCTGGTGGCTCACAACTGTAATCCTAGGTACTCAGGAGGATGAGATCTGAGGATTGAGGTTAAAAGCCAACCCTGAACAGGAAAGTCCGTGAGACTCTGATCTCCAATAAACCACCAGAAGACTGGAAGTGGCACTGTGGCTTAAATGGTAGAGTGCTTACCTTGAGCTACAGAGCTAAGGGACAAACTCAGCCCCAGAGTTCAAGCCCTAACACTGACAGAAAAAAAAAAAAAAGGCTCAAGGACTTTCCTGGATGGGCTGGGTTTGAACAATGATCCTAAGATATCAGCATCCTGCATAACTAAGGATTTCAGATGTGAGCCAACAGCAATTGGCTCAATAATTTCTTTCACAATATTTATTCTGCAGCTCTCTAGGTAACCGCCAGAACCTTCTGAGAGAAATTCAGCCTGCTTACCATCAATCATAGTTCTTCTTAGGACCTACAATGTGTCTGTCTAACTGAATTTCCCTTGGCTTAATTTAAAGCGTCCTATCTGGTTGTGCCAATTATTCCCTTTGCTTGCATAGTGAACTTTATAAAAATATATATGAACAGTTGTGAAAGCAATATTTTTCCCGAACAAAGGAATTTTATCTCATTCAAAAGAGTTTGGTATGTAGATAGGGACAAAACATATCTACCTTAAAGAAGCAGTCTAAAGGTATCTGCGTTTTTTTCAAGACACTTTTTTCCAACTGAAGTTGCTTCTGGACCTTCAGTATTGAATTCCATCTTTGACTTTGAGATAAATGTAATTTAATTTTATAGCCATTTTAAATCTTAACTTTTGTTTTAATCATAACTTAAATTTTGTTTTAATTAACTTTTCCATTCACATAAATGAAAGTATATTTATCTTTATTTAGGCCCTCTATATTATTTGTTTAATAATGTTTGTTCAAAAAATTTTATCAATTTGATTGGATTAAATCCCATAGTGCTGACTGGTATTAAAGGACTGGGGAAGGTAAGATCCAACAGGTCTCTTTGGCTTATAACTTTCTTTTATTTCCAAAATAACCTTAACAGAAAAGGAAATTACAAGCTTATACAGAAAGACACTTGGCTATTTTCACTGGATTGCATTGCAATAGCTCAGCAGTAAAAAGGAGCTTTTCAATCTATTAGGAAAAAAAGTAAAAACTAACTGTTAGAACCTAAGGAGTTATACAAAACAGAAATTGGTTTGGCCCCATCCACTCAAATCCTGTTGCTTTTATTGGAGGTGGTTTCTTTTTCAGTAAGTGCTTTTTTTAGTTGCTGAGTTTGGAACTGTTGCTACAGACTCTTGGTTGAGAAAATGGTCATACAGAGACACAGCCAGGGCATGTTGCCTGAAAGAAAATTCTGGAGGAGAAAAGCATGAGTGTATAGCAGTGGGATTGTTTATATAAAAATCCACATTCATTGCTGTATACTGTTTGAGGTTGAAAGCTTTTCTCTACACGAAGCTCCATCTATTCTGGGCTCTTTATCTTTATTTCTTTTGACAATGTCACTGTTAGAATAAAAGAGACAGACCCAAAATCATGGCTTCTTTTCAGACATTTTTTGCTGGTGAACTTCTCAGTGAACTAGTTTCAATAGTAACCCACCCATGGACCCAAGGAATGGCAGTTTAAGAACTGATCAGCTTGAATTATTCATGACACAGTCAACCTTGACATTCTGAATACTGTGCTTTTAGAATAGAAAAAACTGAACAAGAGACTATAATGGTCATTATTAAGAAGCAATAACTGCTATTCAGATGATTACTAGCACCAAGAAGGAAGGAGTAATCAAGGAAAAAAACAGGAAACTGCTTTACATTTGAAAGAGTTCCATACAAATGTCTTTATAAAATATAACTACATGAGGTAGTATTTATTTTCTATCCCTTTCCATGTATTAGATATTTTACAGTAGATTTTCTTATCATGCGCTATTCCAGGCAGACATTTTTTGTGCACTCACAGTTGGATTCACGAAGCTATATATTGAATGGAGAAGATGTGTAAATCAATTAACTTGTAATTGTCCTTCATGGAGATTTGTGGATGTTTTATTTATTTATTTACTTATTTATTTATTTTCTCCGCACCTAGTATGTTCATAGGACTTCAAATAAAAGGGAAAATACTAGAGGAATGACATAGGAGGGAAAGGGGTACTTTCAGCCAGGAACCTCTACACTGCTGAGTTAAAGCCTTCTCAGCAAATTACAAAGGACATCTGGACTCAGCAGTGTCTACAACTCAAGAATATGGGATGCGTGATATATAATCTTAACGACTGTGGCTCCAATTAGAAACTCACATGTTCTCTTACTTACAGATTGCAAGGTTTCCCAGTAATTTATACATATAACTCCTTAGAAGATAGGTGACTTTTGTTTAGAAGTTAGGCAACTTTCATTAGGATACCCTAAGGGCTATAGTTAAAAAATGCTATGGAATAAACTTTAGAGACTATGGATACTTGGAACATCTCCTCTATTTCCACTGTCCTCTGGAAACTGCAAAGCAGTACATTCTTTGAGACAACTCTAGTTCTTCTTTAACGCATTCCCAGGAAGTACTATTTATATATTATTTATTTATTAATTAATAAGTTTTTTACTGTGAAAATACCATACAGAATGGTTAAAATTACATGATCAAGGTAATGAGTACATTTCTTTTTTATTTTATTTATTTTATTTATTTTTTGGGATCTGGTCATGGGGCCTGAACTCTGGGCCTGGGCGCTGTCCCTCCACTCTTCAGCTCAAGGCTAGTGCTCTACCACTTGAACCATAGGGCCACTTCTGGCTTTTTTCTTTTTGCTTATGTGGTGCTGAGGAATCGAACCCAGGGCCTCCTGCATGCAAATCAAGCGCTCTACCACTGAGCCACCTTCCCAGCGCAGTGAGTACATTTCATATCAAGCATTGTTGCCCCATCCTTTGTTTCCCCTTACCATCCCTGCCCTCTGATTCACCTCGTCCTTCTCCCCCTTTCCCTATCCCCGCCAAAATTATAAACTTCGTTTTTTGATATAACGTCTTGTACATCTCATTGTTGCAATAGGTCCACCTTTTAAAACAATTTGTTTTTCCCCTTCCCCTCCACAAATTATACTGATATCAAATACAGTGAAAACAGGGGTTGTACTGTGGAGGAGGGACATACAAAGGAACAAAGAAATAATCATATAAATGTGTTAGAAACAATTGTATGAAAGAAAAAAAAACATTTGAATAAGTATCTTAGGGCTAATTTCCCTAACATCAACTTATCTGACCTTTTCTGCTTGACTCAGACATATACTAGATATTGCAAATAAGGGAAACCACGGGACTTATGTTTCTTTGTGCCTGGCTTACTTCACTTAATATACTTTTTTCCAAGTCTTTCCATTTCCTAACAAATGGGGTGGTGTCATTCTTTTTGATGGAGGCATATGATTCATATATATATATATATATATATACTCATATATACATATATATATATATATATATAGTTCACATTTTCTTGATCTATTCATCTAGTGAGGGGCATCTAGTTTGGTTCCATATCTTAGCTATGATGAATAATGCTGCAATAATTATAGTTGTGTTGGTAGCTTTAGTATGGCTTTGTTTTGTCATTTGTGTAAATATCCAGGAGTGGAATTGCTGGGTCATAGGGGAGCTCTATGTGGAACCTTTTGAGTAATCTCCATACTGCTTTCCAGAGTGGCTGAACAAGTTTACACACCCACAAACAATGTAGTAGGATTCCATTTTGGCCACATCCCCTCCAGTATCTGTGGTTATTAGATTTCTTTATTCTAGCCATTCTAACTGGGGTGATGTGTAATCTCAATGTTGTTTTGGTTCACATTTCTTTTATGGTCAGAAAAGTTGAGTATTTCTTCATGTGTCAGTTGGTCATTCTTATTTCCTCTTTAGAGAAGTCTCTTTAAGTCTTTAGCCCATTTATTAAAGTGGTGCTTGTTTCTTTGAGTATTTGCTTTGGGGAGATTTAATATTTTGAGGTCTAAGTATATTTTAGATATGAGGCCCTTGTCTGTTGTATGACTACTGAAAATTTTCTCCCAATCCATGAGCTTTCTATTCATCTTAGCTATTTCCTTTGCCATGGAGAAGCTCTGCAATTTCATGCAATTCCATTTGTCCAACCTTTCTTTGATTTGTGATGTTTCTGGGTCTTTATTAAGAAAATTCTGACCTGTGCCAAGGAGCCCTAGAGTTTCTCTATTCCTTCCTTTAATGTTTTCAGGGTGTCTGGTTTTTTATTTTTTTGTTTTTGTCAGTTGTTGGGCTTGAACTCAGGGTTTGGGCGCTGTCTCTCAGCTCTTCAGCTCAAGGCGAACGCTCTACCGCTTGAGCCACAGTGCCACTTCCAGTTTTCTAGTGGTTTATTTGAGATAAGAGTCTTACGGACTTTCTTGGGCGGGCTGGCTTTGAACCGCGATATTCATATCTCAGCCTCCTGTGTAGCTAGGATTACAAGCTTGAGCCACGGGCGCCCGGCTCAGGGTTTCTGTTTTACCTCGAGGTCTTTGATCCATTTGGATCCGGTTCAGGTGCAGGGTTATATATAATGATCTAACTTCAGTATTTTACAGGTGTTTAACCAATTTTGTCAAGATTTCTTCAGTCTTGTGTTTTAGCTCCCTTATCAAAGATAGAATGGCTATAGGTCTGCGGGTTCATTTCTTCGTTTTCAGTGTGATCCCCTTATGGCTTATCCCCTGTTGTGATTGTATTTGATTTTGGTTCCCTGAGTACTGTATATACTTAGGGTATTAGGGAATTAGGGAAGGGTAGGGGAACACCAAAATGCTGAGATAGAGGACAAGGGGCGGGGAAACCAATGCAGCAGCAATACTCACAAGACAGAATGTTGGAAATGATCTGTACAGTTTGGGGGGGGGGGGTGCGAAGGAAATTGGGAGAAAAAAAATGAGGTATCTGGTAAGAAGGTGGACAGAAATGTACTTATTACCTTACTTATATAACTGTAACCCCTATGTACATCACTTTGACAGTAATTTTTATTTAAGATACATACTACTCTCTCCTTTATGAAATGTTGATTAAAAGCCTTCAGAAGCTAAAACGGTTTTCCCCACCTAGGGAAGACCATTGCTACGCTCCGTGTACTTTGAACACTTTTTTCTTTCTAGATGATTATCAGTGATTGACTATGAAGTAGCTATGGTTTCTCTCCTATATGTTCTGCTTAATTTTCATTTGCCAATGTGTTAGATTTTGACTCTACATTTTTGACTAAATTTGAAAAATGTCAAGGCAATGTCCTTTTTCCTAGTTAGTTATGAGCATTATGGTACCCAATTATATATGTAAAATGATGTTTAGCTTTCCTTTTTTTCCTATAAATTAATGGATTAATGGATGTCTTTTGGTTATTAAATAATAATTTTTGGAGGTACTGGGGCTTGAACTCAGGACCTCAAAATAGGAAGGCTGACATGCTACCACATGAACCACATCACCAGGCTGCCTTTTGCATTTGGTTTTTGGAGATGGAGTATAGTAACTTTTTTGGTCCCGACAGCCTTCAAATTGTAATCCTATGGACTTTTAGCCTCCTAAGTAGGTAGGATTACATGCATGAGCCACCAATGGCTAGCCTGGTTGCTAACACTTCTTAAACTGTCCCTGTTTTGTTAAAACTACCATTCCATAGCATTTTTTTTGTCGGTCATGGGGCTTTATCCATAGTATTTTTGGTGTCTGTTATTGGATGTTTTCAGTTCTAAAACTTCCAATTATATCATTTTTATTGTTTCCATTTTCCTTTAGATTTTCTGATTTTTTGTTCATTGCAAATTATTCTTTTTATTTCCAATAAAGTATGTTTATAATATCTTCTTCCAAGTGTTAGTCTAAGTCTCTAGGGTATCACATGTTGCTTTGATCTTCATTGTTATTTTAATGTAGTTTTGTTTATCACATTACCACCAATGTGTCAAATTATGTCAAATTTTTCAAGTTCTTAATATGCTTAATAGTTTAAGCATTATAACATGGTTAGTTAAGCATTATGTTGTGGACATAATGCATTATATTTTTATTTTTTATACATCTATGGTGACTAACCTTAAGTTTTAGCATTTTTTCCTCTAAAAGATAATTATCAATATCTGATATACTCTCACAGCTTTCATTGGTTGGGCTCGCACTGTATGCATTCAAGTATTTTTCTTTCAAAAGGTATGGTCACTATATCACAATTTGTAAGTTTCTGTTTTGGCCTGAGATATCAGAGGATGCTATGCATACAAGTTGGTGTTCTCTTTCTCTTGCCCTGAACAGTCATTCATTAGCTCCTCACTGCCTGGCTGTGGTGACTTTGATTTTGGTGTCTGAGGCTTTTGGTATAAAAGGCTTCTATTTTCTTTCCGAATTCCAGACACATTTGGGGGAGAGGATTATGTCCTGTTCTCCAGCTATAATAAAATAAAGAATGAATAACTTATTCAAAGCCATTTTTCATTTTCTGGTATTTATCCATCAGAAAATGCCTCTGAATTTCTTTTATATCCCATAGGAGTTTTTTTTTTATTTGTTATTGCTATTTTTTATGTTACAGTTTATTTGGGCTTTGGCCTACATTTTACAGGGGTTCATTTGAATGTATGGGAAGCACAAGATATATTAAATTTGCCATTTTCCTTGCCAGGGAAAACAGAGTAGCTTGGAGATACACATATAAAACTCATTCTGATTATCAGTTGATATCAAACTGGTTGTGATGATTTTCAGATAATACCCTGGAATAAGGAGAGTCCATATTCAATTTTGTACTTACTGATTTCTGAGCATCTAATCAAAGTATGACTAATATTAGAAATAAAGCAATGCGGTCTTTTCATTGAAGTCAGGACATAATTATATCGTCCTTACTCAATGACTAGGTACAGTTATGTAATTCTACTCTTGCCGAGTACTTATCTTCCTGTACCTCATAAGACAGTAATTCTCTATTGCATTTATTATTTTCATTGAGGAAATGAGAGTTAGGAAACATGCCAAGATATACACTGTCATACAAACTTGGTATCTGTCTAGGAAAAATGTATTCACAATGGGAAGAAATAGACTTAACATGGATCCTGGAAGCTCTGGGTCCATCCTCTGTAGAATCTAAACTTATTACGTAAAGTACATTATTATTTCATTTTTTTAAGTTTATAGTAGAATTGCATCCCCCCATTTTTGTATATTTTATTTATCAGAAGTTTTGAGAAAATAATGTAAACTGAAAACTAGTCTTGTCTATTAAATAAGCCTTTCCTTTTGTTTTCTTTCTTTTTTTTTTTTTTGGCAGTTGTGGGGCTTGAACCCTGCCTGGGCTCTATCCCTGAGCCTCTTTGTCCTCAAGGCTAGAGCTCAATCCTTTGAGCCACAGTGCCACTTCGGGTTTTTGAGTGGATAATTAGAGATAAGGGTCTCACCTGGATTCTTCTGCCCAGAGTTGGGTTGAACCCTAATCCTCACATCTCAGCCTCTTTAGTATCTAGGATTACAGGCGTAACCCATTCATCCTCGGCTTAAATAACCATTTCTTGATAAATAATATGAGAGAGGAAAAATGATGTTTATATTTAGGATGCTTTATTTGATACTAGTGTTTAAAATTTTTAATAAGTATAGTTATGTATACAATAGCAATAATACTAGCTAAGTCACTGAGTAATGAAAGTCACTTAAGCTAATATGCATAAAATTATGTTTAGTAATTCAATTGCGAACAAATACACACAGTATGGCATCCACACAATTAACATAAAGCCATGAAGATAAAGTCATCACAATGAAGACATTGTATTCAATTTTTTATTGTCAAAGTGATGTACAGAGAGGGGTTACAGTTACATAAGTAAGGCAATAAGTACATTTCTTGTCAAACTTGTTACCAATTCCCACGTTTTCTCCTAATTTCTCTCTCGCACCCCCAACTGTACAGATCATTTCCGACATATCGTCTTGTGAGTATCACTGTTACATTGGTTCCCCGCGTGTCTTGTGTCTCACAATTCTGTTGTTCCCCTTCCCTTTCCTAACTTAAATAAAGGTATATACAATAGCAGGGTACCAAAATCAAATACAGTGACAACAGGGGATATACCAGGGGAAGAACATAAAAAAGAAACAAAAAATCACATAGTACATTAAAAACAACAGCAAAGAAAAACCTCTTTTGTCCATGTCTTGGAGTTTATTTTGCTTAGCCTCATCTTATATAGTCATATATACATAGCTATTCAGCTATTCTGGTTATCTGCTAAGATAATCCTAGACATATACTAATTATTACAAATAAGAGAAACCATAGGACCTAGGTTTCTTTGGGTCTGGCTTACTTCACTTAGTATGATTTTTTCCAAGTCTTTCCATTGCCTTACAACTGGGGCGGTGTTATTTTTTTACGTAAAAGATAACTTGCAAATATCCACTGAAAGCCTTTTATGTATGAGATGCATACGTCCAAATAACTTGTGGTAGTAAAACCAAACAATGGTTCTATGAGCTCCAAAAAAAATCTATATGTTTGAGATTTTAAGTATGTAGTCTACTACAGATCATAGACTATTGTGATGTTTTTCTCATTTTTAATTTTCAAAACTTCATACTTTGCCTTTCATGTTTTCTCTTTGGCTCTCAGACACTTAATGAATCTGAATATACAAAATATTACTGTACACATATTATGTGTTATTATGTTTAATATTTATTTTTATTTTCATATATTATAACCTAATGTATTTATTATTTGTACATTTGTAAATATTATTTTTGATACAGTAGAAAGAAATTCAGTAATCTATCAATTTTAAACTGTTTGAGATTAGACTAGACTAACAGGAGCATCATGTGATTTTTATAAGGGTTTTAATGCAATGTCACTGTGAATTTCTTCTGTTTGTTTCCATGTACATTTAAAAATAAACTGCTACAGAGTCTTTAATTAAAAAGAGAATTGAAATTCTTGTTTTAAAGAATACATTTCATTTTCCTGGTTTTATGTTTGAAGTAAACAATTCAGAAGATAGATTTTAAAATTGAATTTGAAAAAAAAATACTTTGCGACGTATACTCTATAGCTTTTTAAAGATGCCATATAAGCAAATGAAACACTGTATAATCCTAAGTACACATTTAAATCCAGTGGTGGCCATTTTGAATAGATTGTTTTAGTGGATTCTGTTTTGAAGATTTCAGTGTAGTTGATATATTAATTCAAGGATATTTGCTTCTATTCTTTTCTCTAACCAAGGACTGAGGAAAGGGACATTGCTCCTCATAGTAAGAAGACATAAAGACCTAAAATACAACCTATGTTCTATAATGTTCTGGATTCATAAGTGCATCTGAAAATCTTATTGAAATACTATGGTTCTCTCTGTCCTGAAGATTATTTACATTTTTTTTCAAGTGGAGGAAGAGGTCCTCTAATTCCACCAAGACATTTAGATAGTTCAATAGACATCTCATTGCTAAAGTATATTTATACATCGTGTATCTCAGCTTTAGGGTCTTGGAATTTAATTAGCGAATGAAACATAAATCAGAACTTCGAGCTTCAGTGGTTGATAAAGCTGTCTCCTTCCACTCTTAGACTAACACTGTCAGTCACAATCGTGAAACATAAATATGCCAAGCTGTTATGCATTCTTAGGAAATCCCTTGAAAAAATTATTCTTCTCATTTTGCAGTTTTAGTAATGCGAAGGTATCTATAGACCAACATTTAAAAGTATATCAGAAGAAAGAGTTATATAAAATGGGTTATAGAAGTCAAGTTCTTTAAATATTCATACTAAATTGCTGGAGGACATTGACAGCAACCAATATTATTTATTTTAGAAAGGACACAGAACTTTTATTGAGGCCTTCATAAAAGACTGGAAAATATGAGGAGAAAGGCACAGCATTCCAAGGTGCCAACAAGTGTCAGTTGTTACATGGAGACTGGTAAAGACTGTGTATAAACATCACTAAGTCAAATATAAAAGAGAGAGGTGATGTAGACAGAGAGTAATGTGAGCAGAGATCATAGTACAGTGACTTTTCAAGAGAAAAAAATTACTAAAATGTATATTTTCAAGCAAATAATTTAGAATGAAACTACACCTGTGGATGAGAATCTGTACATTAACTGAAAATCATGTATTTCATGCTGAGCTATGTCATAAGAAACTGGTAAAACAAAAAAAGTGAAAATAATAAAACATCATGTTTATTTTATCATGCCAGAGGATGATAGCAAACTAATCTTCCAACACCTCTCTATTTCATCCAATACCTAAATCAGAATAATTAGAGAAATTATGATACAGCCCTGATGACATCAGATTCTTATGTATTGTCTTCAAATGATTCCCTATCGGCTCATCAAATGTATAAGCAATCTAATCTCAGAATCTTATTTTAAAGTTTTCTGAGGCTGCCCATGGATGAAGCCTGATAGATTGCTCAGAACAAACTATTCACCAAGGTACAAGCAAGTTTTTTTAGACCAAGATATGAAGTATTACGGATCTAAGATCAGTGGGCAATACTTAGTAGTTGACAAGGAGAAACAGGCATGTCTGTCATGTTTCTCAGCATGTGGAGTGTCAGCTGATTGGAGCTGTGGGTTTTAGAATAGGAACGAACATAGCTAACTTGCAATATTCTTTCAGTCAACCAGGATATAATACAAATTGGATCATTCTAATGCTGAATCTCTATTGGTACCAACCTCTTAACGACTTGAAATTAGAGGAGAGAAAATTATTTCAAGAAGAAACACTTAAGATTAACTACTCAGCCACAGTAAGAAAATAATAGTCAGACAATCTGGAATTGAGAATGGAGAATATCAAGTGCATTTCTCTTATCAATGAATAGTTTCATAAAACACCAATTCAACAGTGCTTCAACAATTTAAGAATATTTAAGTAGGAAAGATTGTATCAATTCCAGGTTAAAATATGTTCACACAGAGAGATTCAGATTTTCTTAATATGCTAACATATGATGCACTTCTTAAAAATAGAATAAATCAGCTAAGGTTCTCAGATGTTTTAGACTGTTAAGCATCACCCTGGAGTTGAAGTTGGAGACATAGCTTGGAGCAACCAAGGTATTTCTATAGGGTATAAATAACAGAAAAATTCAAGAAGAATAATCCATTCTAATAAATGTTCACTTCAATTTTTTTCTGACTAATCCATCAACTAACATGAAGCACTTTTCTGCCACAGCTACATCTACATTTTATAACCTCATCTTTTCCTCTTAGTGTCAGAGTTCATAGATCTATGACAGTATTCCTTTTTTTTAACCAAAGTCACTTATGTGTACATGAATTTCCAACTTCAACTGAGATATAATTATTGTAAAAAAATTCAGAACTTTTACCACATCCTAAATTATTTCAGTTGTGGGTAAAGGTAGCCACTTCCCACTTTATTTATCTACTATGAATAACTTTTAGCTGCAAATGACCTCCTTAAAAACAAATAACATACTTTCATGACTGGAATATTTGTGGAATGACTGGAATATTTGTGGAATGACAAGTTTTCCCTCGAGATTAATTCTTCAAAATCGTTTAATACAGAAAATAATACTCAAGTGTATGTTTTCTTAATTTCAGTACAATTCATTTTAGTATTCTTGTATTCTTAATATTCTTAATTGAAGAATATTTATATTTTTCAAAAGGTTTTAAACCCTTTGTATTTAAACTCTTTGCATTTTTCATTGTAATTTGGCTCTTTAAAAAGAAAATAGAAAAACAATTGGAATAAAAACTAATAGGTAAAAAATATATAAAGGAGTCAGGGAAGTTGAACAGTTAAGTTTTGCTTCAGGTATTTTTGGAATCTATTAGTTTGGTACTATTAGAGAAATAATAATAGATCTGTTTGGTTTAGGATGAAAAATCTTGCCCTTCACTGTAGAAGCTCCATTTGGATTCTTGACACCACTTGGAAGTATGTAGAGCAATGTGAAAGTTCTTTCCCCATTGCTCCTACTTTCTTGCCTTTATCTTTCCTACTATATGATATGTTATCTGACTGTAAACAGCATGCATTTAGGGTATTTAAACTGTGGAATGTCATATTATTCTACCAATAAGTATATATTTCAAACTTGCTATTCTTTCTCTTTGCCTGACATTAGTAATTAAATAGAAATTGTGAGAATGAGGAAATAAACGAATTGAACATTTTTAGTACATATAGAACAGTACTTCTCATGTAGAACCATCAATAAAAAGAAAATGTATGATGAATCTAACCTCACACTTTTGTCAAGTTTGAGAAAGAAAGAAAGAAAGAAAAAAGGCAAGAAAGAAAGAAAAAAGGAAAGAAAGAAGGAAAAAAAGAAAGAAAGAAAGAAAGAAAAGGAAGAAGGGGAAGAAAAGGAAGAAAGGAAAGAAAGAAGGAAGGAAGGAAGGAAGGAAGGAAGGAAGGAAGGAAGGAAGGAAGGAAGAAAGGAAGAAAGGAAGAAAGAAGGAAAGAAAAGAAAAGAAAGAACCAGGCACCAGTTGCTCATATTTGTAATCCTAGCTTTGTCCTCAACTGACTAGTAAAACGTGGGGCATGTGGCATGGCCCACATTGAAGGCGTGCCAAATAAACTGAATAAAAAAGCTCAGGCCTTGAGTTCAAATTCTGATACCATACCACCCCCCAAAAATACAAATGAAGACATTGTTATCATTCATTGTTATGCAGTGTTTCAATGTGTAATATTAAAACATGGCTTTATCGCTGAATGGATGAGAAACAAACTTTTCAACAGAGTGTTTTGGGGTAAGTATAGTACTTTTGCTTATACATTTTATTAAGACTTTGTAAACTGTCTGTCCTTTATAATACATGAACAAATATCCCCAAACTAATCTGTTGAATTACAGATACTTGTAAAATTTGGATTCACGGTGCTGATAGAATCTCTGGCTATGCAACCATTTAAATAGAATGGATGTGAGTGTCTCACACTGCTGATTTTAACACCGGAGTGAATTTCAGTTTACCAGATGATGATGGAGTGATTTCATCAAAAGCACTAGTTTTTAAATATATAAATTTTCATGAGGAATATTTTCATAATCCACTAATAAAAAGAAAGATATTTCACAGTTACCTTTTCTATTGCCATTTGGTTTTTATATTATTTTTTATTTAAATATTTGAAGGTAATCACGTTAAAGTTTTGAAAACTTATGTGTGAGTGCATGCCCGTGTGTAAAAATGTAAATTGCTTCTCTCTGGGGTAAATCAATCATTTCTCCATGATAAATGCTACTAGTAAGCTTTTTGTGTGAAAATGAATATGTCGTTCTTGATTTGGTCTTCTTACGTATTAATCTCCTGTGGAAAATAGTCTACCCACTGAATAAAATGGTGTTCCACAGTACATCAAAATTTGCAAAGCAAGATCTTTCTCCAGTCCTTTCTATTCTAGACTGAAAAACATAAAACTGAAGTGGTTTGTGTGCACCTACTATTCTTATGTGAAAATAATTCAAGCCAATATGTACATCTATATTCAATATCATGTGATTCATTAAAAAGTTGAAGAGCCTGAGACCTATGGATTGTGGTTTTTTTTTTTTTTTTTTTGTCGGTCGTGAGGTTTGAACTCTGGGCCTGGGCGCTGTCCCTCAGCTCTTCAGCTCAAGGCGAGCGCTCTACCACTTGAGCTACAGCGCCACTTCCAGGATTGTGGTTTGAAGCAAGTGTGAACATGAATGACCATGAAACTTTTTTTTTTTTTGGTAGGTCGTGGGGCTTGAACTCTGGGCCTGGGCGCTGTCCCTCAGCTCTTCAGCTCAAGGCTAGCATTCTATCACTTGAGCTACAGCGCCACTTCCAGTTTTCTGGTGGTTTATTGGAGATAGGAGTCTCAAGGTCTCTCCTGCCCGGGCTGGCTTTGAACCGCGATCCTCAGATCTCAGCCTCCTGAGTAGCTAGGATTACAGGCGTGAGCCACCAGCGCCCGGCGACCATGAAACTCTTATCTCCAATTAATCACCACGAAAGTTGGAAGTGACAAAAGGGTTGACTCCTAGCCTTGAGTGAAAAAGCTAGGGGACAGCATCCAGGCTCTGAGTGCAAGCACTAGAATTGACACAAAAAAGTGTTAAGGGATAGGAAATATTTTAGCAGGTTTTCAGTTTAGTCTGATGAAGCTATCTGTAGACACTGAAATGATTTCCTTCCTACCAGGATGTATCTTAATGAACAAATAGCCAATCAAAACATTTGTTTGTAATATCTATTTTATGATTAGATATTGTGATGAATTATGATGATCTATGCATTCAGAAAAAAATTTATTTATTATAGACACACATAACACAATATAAGCAACCGTGAACAAATGCTTATCATATATCCAATCTTAAAATGTGCTTGTAGACACTATTACCTACAATCTTCACAGAGAAATCATGAAGCAATTCACAAATTGTATCAATGAGTAGAGAAGGCTCCATATTACATAGCTATAGAACAGAAATTAAGCAGATTTTAAAGCAGGTTGGTACAGCTTGACACATGGTGCTCTCAGTCCTTAAGAGTTACATAAAATCTCTGTATTTGTTTCCTTGACTGTGAAATGAAGACATAATTCCCACATATACAAAATCCTTTGCATAGTACATCCATGTAATAGTTAAAGTAAACTGCAGCTGGTGTGAGTTCTAAGGATTTTGGCATGGGATTTCTCTCTAAATGATTATAAACATAATTGTTCTCATTTTGCTCATGTTGTTGAGTTGCCAGTATATTCTTCTTCACATTGTATATTCTCTTTCACCATCATAGTAATGAGTATCTCTTTCAGGTGAAAAATTTTTAAAAAGCATTAAATTTTTTGAAGTGATTGGCTTCAGAAGAATAATATTAAAGCTAATTTAGAAAATGAATATTGTTGAAAATGATAAAGTAACAGGTTAGCCATTAAATTTGCATGAATTTTGAATAAATCATAAGGTGCCAAATTGTATTTTTCATCGATAATATATTTCTCAGATTTAAAATGAGATTATCTAGAAAGTATCAGAATTATGGACTACTTCCTGAATGCTTATTCTGTGCTAGGTTCTATTCTTAGCAATTTCCTTGAGTTAATATTTTCAAAGATTTGAGGAAGCTGATGTTCCTAACAAGTTAAATAATATTATTAAGGTTACATAAAAATTGGAACCCAGGCTATGTGGTTTTAGGTTTAATAAATACAGGAAATACTTGAGTTCGTATACATTTTCACACTCTTCTATCCATGTTTTCCACTTGTGGTTTCCCCACTCCCAAGAGGAAAATGACTTAAATATAAGGATAATTGGGAAAATATACCATGCAGAAGAAAATAACTTTTTCTGGAATTTAAAAATCTGGTATAATGTTGGTATGCTCCAATATTAGCATTGTAATGGTAGATTTTTCACAGTTTCTCTGATCCTCAGTTTCATTATATCCTGACATGATGCTGCTTGTTTCCATGGTTGATTCCATAATTACAAAGGCTGGCATAAATTAGTTTATTGACTATCCTCAATAAATACTCACTGAGTGAATTAAAAATACTTCTAATTAGGAAATAAAAGTACCATGAATTTTGAGCTGAAATATATTTTATTTAAAAATCATATTGGGATTTAATATACCTCTCTGTGAATTAAATAAAATAGCCAATAATTTCTTAATTTTCAAACCATGGTTAAAATAGTCTTGAGATATGTGTGTTTGGGGAAGAGAAGTTGGCTGAATTCAAATCCTTATTATTTTGCTTGGCTTTTTGGTTCAAAGCTAGCACTCTACTGTTTGAGCCACATATCCACTTCTGGCTTTTTACTGATTAAAATTAGACATAAGGGTCTCTAAGGCTTTGCTTTCCAGGCTGATTCAAAACAGCAATCTTCAGGACTCAGACCCCTGATTATCCAGAATTGTTAGTGTCCAGTGAGTGAAATAATTTCACATAAAGTAACAAGGGAGTAGTAAAGCAACACAAGCACAATTTTATATTATAAAATGTCACAAAAATTTTCACCTCCCTGTTAAATACCTCGATAGATGTATATTGTTTTTCTATGTCATAATGTTAAATTAATGCTTGATAACTTGTAAAGAATGATCATATAATAATAAAAATACCTTGCTTTACCATATACAAATTCCATTCATGGATAGGAACATAATTCATTTTCTGAGTGAAATAATATTTTCCTAGTTTTCAGGAAAAGTCCTTGATTTCCAAAGAAGTCAAATCATTCAATATTTGCAAATAAAAACTAGCAATGCAAGTTTTATACTTCAGTTCTCCCATTGAAATAAACTGCTACCCCTCATTTCAAGTCTTTAAGCATGTCCAGTAAGTCCTACAATCATGTGCTATGTGGCATGTTTTTCATAAACTTAATATAATCCTAGCCTCAAAATTCAGATGACAATATGATTTATTACCTATCATTACCCAAATGTCTGACAGTGGTTTTAAAATTTCATGTGAAGTCATTCGTGTGACTTCACAACTTGGCTATTCCATTAATGGTCCAGAAACCAGAAACTTAAAGTTGTTTCCTAATTAGTGCATCTGTTTTTAATTGCATATTATCTTGACTCCTAGTTCAAGTTTATGAGATGACCTTTGAAACAATGGTGTAAGGATATATTTCGTGAATCAAATTCCCCTGGAATTTTCTTTTTCTTTTCTTTTTCTGTCTATATAAGCTGACAACGGATCCAAGAATATTAAACCATGTCTAAGCAATCAAACCAGTTAGTGAGACATATTCCCATCCATATAAAATGACTACTGACTATAGAAATGAATGATCTGACAGAATTGAATGATATGAATTCAATGATCTTACACCTAAAAAATTTCTATTTGATCAACATCAATAGAATTTTTAAGTGTATATATTAATTTTCCAATTTTGACATAAGCTTATCTATAATATGACCATATTCCCATTGTATAGAGTTCATGGAACATCTAAGAAGAAAATGACTTATTTTAGTCTGTTTTGTTTCCCATGTCCTTACATGGAAGTCTTAGGTTGTATTTAATGATAGGAATTGACCATAAATTTGTGTACAGCAGAGTAGGAGCACAAGACACTCAAAATCTCAATGTTCTAGTCATGGAGAATTGAAACTCTATTCTAATTTTAAGGTACAATGTAGACACAGACATAAAAAAATGACAGATTTCACCTTGCTGGAACTCAACTGGGCCTGAAAATTCTAGTGATCTAATATATATAATATATCTAAATATATATATATATTACAAGTATACTACATAAAATAAAATAATATGAAATAATATATCCTATATATAGTGTAGTATATATAATGTATAGCGTATAGTATAATATATAGTATATATTATATACTCTACATATGCATATATACTATATATAATATATACACTATATAATATGTGATATGTATTATATATTATATAGTATATGTTAAATTATTATATATATAGTAAAGCTGAAAATACAGATTTTTCCATGTATTTGGGAGCCCTTATAGACTCAAAACAGTGACAAAACTCAGATGACCTATTTAGAAAATGACCAAAAAAAGCAATTGTAAAAGAGTATCTATAATGTTCTAAAAGGTTAAGTGGAGACATAGGTATTTGCTATTAGCAAAGTCTGTGTATATTTTTCTACACATTTTAGCTCTCCATGTCTGTCTAGAAAGGTTTCTCATACCGTGATCTAGTCATTTCATCTTTCACATGGCATCTTTTGAGTCTCAGGTGATGAGAATATTTCCTGTAACTCAGTACAGTGAGGACAGCATAGCCATTTTTTTTTTTTTTTGTGGGTCATGGGGCTTGAACTCTAGGCCTGAGCGCAGTCCCTCAGCTCTTCAGCTCAAGGCAAGTGCTCTACCACTTGAGCCACACTTGAACCCACTTCCGGTTTCCTGAATAGTTTATTGGATCTAAGAGTCTCATGGACTTTTTCTGCTCGGGCTGGCTTTGAACCGTGATCCCCAGATCTCAGCCTCTTGAGTAGCTAGGATAACAGGAGTGAGCCACCGGCGTCCAGCTAGCATAGCCTTTTTATTTTTGCTAATTTTCCAGTGTTTTTGGCCAAACATAACCCTCATACCACAATTTCAGGTGACATATACTGTGAACATTCGTTTAGAATAAGACTGAGACTATAAACATATTTTTGTGTATCATATAGGCTACTTAAAATTCAAACTGGGCATTATCTTATTGATTTACATATGACAGCACTCAGATTTGAATGATAAATCTCTTCTGTCTCTCTCTGCCTCTATCTATGTCTTTCTCTTTTTCTCTCCCTCTCTCTATGTTGAGCCTGAGGATTCCTAAAAATCAATTAAGAAGTGGCAGACTCAAGACTAAAATAATCCTGATTTGCCAATATCTTGCCTGTGTAACTCATCCCACCCCAATATTACAGTTTCTTTTCCCAAGAAAGAAGTAATGGTTCCAAAAACATCAGGCATATATTACAGGAGGAATATCTGAATGTATCAACAATGAAAATAAATTTTGGCATGGATGTACAATCTGGATTCTCAATTCTATTCCCCATAAAATAGTCACTCCCTACTTTCTGGCACCCCACTCATTTAATGTGTATAATCCTCACAAATTCAATGCAACTTGACTTTCTAAGCCAAAGCTGATCTGTAATTTCCCTTGTATGTAGTACCAAACACAAGGGATAATATTCAGATGGTCACTACATGGATGAAAGATAAGAAGACTCACCCTGGATGTCACAAAAGCACCTGAATGGACATTGGCATTTGTGGGGTTGATATTAAATTAATGTACTTGTGGGACTATTATAGAATCTATGAAGTATAAAAGCCTATTTACTCTATTGCTTAGCAATTCTAATTATAGACTAATGAATTTAGTAAAAAAAAGCCATACCTGTAACAAAGGTCATGTAAAAGTGGCCATATGAGCATTATTAATTATAGCAAAAACTCAAACAATCCAGTGTTACAAAATAAAATCAAGTAATTAGCTGGAAATATAAATGTAGAAAAAAAAGAATTTAAAAATTTTCTGTCATTAAATATCAGTAATATGATGAAAATATTAACAATTGTATTAAATAGTACTCAGATAAGGTTCATTAACTGATATTAAAAATATATTTCTGGGCTGGGAAGGTGGCTCAGTGGTAGAGCACTTGCCTTGTATACATGAGGCCCTGGGTTCAATTCCTCAGCACCACATAAGCAAAAAGAAAAAAAAGCCGGAAGTGGAGCTGTGGCTCAAGTGGTAGAGCACTAGCCTTGAGCTAAAGAGCTGAGGGACAGCGCCCAGGCCCAGAGTTCAGGCCTCACGACTGGACCCAAAAGTAAATAAAAATAAAAATATATTTCTGCTTGTCATTATGTGTATATAGTTGACACCATTTAATAGAGGCAGGGAAACATATTTAAGCAAATTTAAAATAATACATTATGAATATTGGTAATGCCTAAATTTGATTGAGATTATATATAAGTTAATATATGTATTAATATGTGTTATCCATTAAGATAATGGGGTGTTCACCTATTAATAATGTACCTTGTGAGTGGAAGGTTAAAAGATAGACCTAGGAGAAATAAAACAGTGAGACAAATGAAAATGGCACTATTGATAGAGGTTGTAAAGAAATAGCCATGATATGTTTCTAATTCAGAAATATAATGCTAAGTAATATTGTAGGTAGTAAGTTAAAGATGCTAGTAAAACCAGTATCATCAAGCAAATATACATACAAATATTTAGAACTGCAGAAATAGCATTAAAGTTTCAACTGTGCCTGTGAAATTCTAAAATCCAGCTTTAATGTCTATATGAGCCATTATGTGCTGACATTTCACTATGATTTCTTCCTCAGAGCAAAAAGAAACTTCACAACACTTGATATTCAGGTCACAGAGGGAAGAGTGTACTTCATGCTGCTTGTTTTGAGTTTATACTATTTTATCCCTGAAATATTCATGCAACTGTGAGACCCTTCCTTTGCACCCATCCCTAAGATAGTATAATTTTCACTTTTAACATTGTTGTTCTTAAGCTGAAAATTTGAACATGAAAAAAACCTTCCTTTTAGAACAGCTGTTCTAAAAGACAAGAACAGATAATTAGCTTCCTAATGTTATAACGTAAAACTTCTTAAGATGAATCAGGTCACTTGGATGAATGCTACAGGCTTTACTGAAATTTATCCATTTGTTTGTACAAAAAACTTTCTTAAGATATACTGTTATAATAATTTTGGCTAATTATTAAAGCTATCACTCACCAAATACTTCTAAGTCTGATTTGAAACACAATACTTTTCATTAAGTAACTTTTGCATTCTAGAGGCGTCAAAACAGGAAATTAAATTAAAGGAGCAACAATAGTAAACAATTAAAAAGATAAAATTTTGGGCTACGAGCTGGCTTTGGATAAAGATTTGCTTTGCACCAAAATAAAACAATCAAAAAGATGGAATGTTCTTTCTTTCCACCTAGCTTTCTATTAAATTATACTTTATTATATATCATATTATTTATATTTTATTCATCTATATGTGTGCATTCCTTCTGAGTTGTAAGAACAATAATACAGAGAGATACTCCTTATTTTAACTTTCAAGTTCAAAATCACAAATCTTTGGCTATCAATAGGAGTGTTGATGATTTTCCTATGGTCTTGCTGCATGTACATATTTTTACACCAAGACATTTTGCTTTGTTTTGTCCTTAACTACTTCAATCGATGATCAAAGTTTTCTGATAACTTGTTATTTATGAAATAGTAAGCCAAAAGACATAAAATAACCTATGTATTTTTATATACGTAAATTTTACTGTAAAAGTGACCTACAGAGGGGTTACAGTTATGTAGGTATATGAATGAGTACATTTCTTTTTGAATAGTGTTACTTTCTCCCTCATTTCCTACCCCTTTTTCCCTATGTACCCAATCCCCTGCCACCCCAAGTTGTAAAGTTCATTTCCAACATAGTGTCTAGTGAATATTACTGTTGAATTGGTTCACCCATTGTCACATTGCTTCTGTGATTCCCCTCCCCTTTCCCAAATCAGATAAACTAATATACAAGACAAAGGGTACAGAAATCAAGAACAGAGACAACAGGTAATAAACTGAAAGAGAAAAATTGAAGAAAAAAGAAATAACCACAATATCACCAGCAGTCAGAGTACATAATTCATAATTTAATTCGTAATTCCATGTAGAAGTGTGTATAGTTTCAATCTTGTGAGGGCACACACATGCACTCACATATACATTCTAAAATTAATAATAATCTCTATTAATATGGCAAAGTAGTTTGTATCAACTCATTGTCTCTATAAACTCACAAGACATCAAACAAATGTTTATTCATACTTTTCCAAGGCATTAAGGGAGCATTAAAGTGTTCTGAATTTTGAGGGCTGTGTCTAAACGATGCTGGCGTCGGGATGAGATGGTGCTATCCTCTCTGTAGCTTTGTCCTGAAGACATTTGATGATTCAGAGACTGGCAGTTAGGCTATGCACACTGTAGTGACTTGGAATTTTCAAAAACTTGACACAACTGGGTAATAGTACTGTGGAGGAAATGAACTGTAGAAATGTAAATGTGTACTTTTAAATATAAGATCTTCCTTTCAAAATATTTACTAACTCCTAAAGCTCACAGAAGTAACATGATTAGGAAATAAGCAGAAAGAAGTTATTACTGCTTAAAAAACTAAATATTGAACTCCAACTTGACCTCTAAAATGTGCTCTTTGGCCTCCTTCATCATTTTGTTATTGCTTCTAGGAAGAACTGACCTTGATTCACACAACACAGGTGAAAAATTCTCAGAATTCCTTTTGTATTTCTTCTTAAACAAGACAGCTGCTAATTCATTTATTTGAACCAAAAGATCTTAATAAAGGTCTTAATGATTAAAATTATTGTGATAAGCTAAAAAGAAAAAATCAAATTAGATAAAAGAAATACACAATTCAAAATTAGGTTAAAAATAGAAATTTTAGTGCTATAGATTTTGCCAGAGTCACAAATTTATTGAATTTATCTAGATAAACAAATGTATACCTATGAACAGTAGTTATAGTGGGAGATTATGGAATATTTTTCATTGACAATATTATAAAACAAATATGAAATTTGAAAATTTTAAATGACCTGTGTCCTTTCCCTCACTTTTTCAATTTAGTTTTTACTATGATTGTTTTTTATCCTTACTATTATATAATTAATAATGTTAACAGTTTTAATATTATTTATTATTAACATTTTGTTCATTTACGAATATCTTAACCACAAAAACAAATTAACCAAGAATTTTTCAACTTCTGCAGAATCCTATCCTGATTCCCTGGTAGGATTCTAAAACTTTCTCAATGTATCTTGAAAGTATTTAAAAAAAAAACAAAATTCTGTCTTATGCTATTTCAATATGGCATGCTCTTAATATCACAATATGAAAGAAACATATATACTATCTGTACTGGTATGCTATTCTTGACTAAATAAATTCTTATACTCCTTACATGGAGGAAAACATAATTGGATTATTTAGTCCAAGTAATAAGATAGATTCACAGGAGTTGATTTAAGCCAATGACTATGAACGCTCAAAAATAAAGTCATCTGTTTGTATTCTTTTACCATCTGCCATGAAATTATAGCACTCTTTCATAGGAAAAAAGCCAACAGAGATAAATCTAAGTTCACTGGAAAAGAGTTTGTGTTTATGGTACTGCCCAGCGTACTATTATTCCTTAATAAATGTCAAATCTGATGGATAATATTCATTTCAATGTTACACGGCTGCTTTTATATTTCCCATTGCAAAACTTTGTCTTATAGACAGAGCTGTTAAATGTCCTTATTCTAATCTAATTTCACAATACCTAATTATGCTAGCTCACCAAAGAGACTTAGAAGTGTTATTTTTGTCACTCAAATAAACATGCCTCCTCAAAACAGTTAATGCATCTTCTTGGTGACCCAACATAAATATGTATGAGATGAAAACACCATCTTCAATAACACCTTTGTCTAATGGAAGAAAAAATACAGATGTAATTAACTAAAAATTAATGTACTATTGACATTTTATCTGAAAAGAAGATCTAAAATTGAAGACTACAGAATAAGTAGCTCAGGTGATGGAGTATTTGCCTAGTAAGCAGAGGCTTTCAATCTAAGCCCAAAACTGCCAATAAAAATATTTAAAAATGAAAAAAAATCTAATATCTTTGTTAGGTTTTTATTTTGGCTATCAGATAAACATTATATAGAAAATTTTCATTCACTTTTCTGTATTCTGATTCAATATCATCTTCTTACAGGAGGTTTTTTTAACATAATAATGCCAACATCAAATTTAATAAGTTATACCAAATGACAATTTATTGGATATCTAAAACTCTATCAAGTATTCTATTTGTTTTATCCTTTCTGCTTAACTGTGGACAGAATTGTGGTTTCCACGTGCATGTTACAGATGAGAAAGCTGAATGACTGAAGTTAGGTTGCCCAAATCACATAACTGAATCAATTAGCATTGACTCTGATGTCATCCGGTTTCATTAACATGATTCACATTCTGAGGGTTTTTGAGCTATTCTTGTATAATAGTCTATGAGCACTTGATAAATTTCATGTGTTCATTCTCTAACATTACATTGAATAAGTAAATATAATGATACATCTCTAGTCTATCTATCTGATAACATCCACAGAAATTTTCTATTTTTATTTCTTTAATAAGTCATATATATAACATATTCATACAGATTCTAGAGCATGAAATTTGTTCTTACAAAAATATATGAAAGGCAATTTTTCTTTCCAGTAAGTCAGTTTTAACTTTTTTTCCAGAAATATAAGAGAAATACCACATTCTCTTGATTTTTATATATTATAGTATATTATGTAATATGAATTAGAAATATTTTCCATATGCTTTTATTAATCAGGTAGTAAGCATTAAAGCATTTTACTAAGCACTAGTAAAATAAATGGTTCTGGTTTATACGTAATAACAACCAGGATATTGTATATGTATTTCTAAGGACCAATTTTGTGAAGGAAATGAATGTATCACTGAAGTAAAAGCATCCTTCACAACAGATCCTGAATGCCAGATAGCTCAGCGGATACAATGATTGAAATTCCCAGGGTCAGCAAGCAAATAGGTTTTAGATTCAGGACTAGGGTATTAGAAGGCATTGTGTATTCATGTAGCATTTGATGGATAGATGCAGGTATCAAGACACTTTATGTGAGAGATTTATATAACAAAATCCTCAAATAATATTGAGAGCTGCTTGGACACTTTTTGCTCCTCTTCTCACTATCAAGATAAAAAAAATAACAAGATGCCATTCCACCTCAGCCCCCCCATAACTATATTTAGATGTACTTCTTCATGTTAATTATTCAAGACACTCCTAAGTTTTTTACACACAGAAGAATATAGCAAACATTTACAGTGATGTGTTTCCTTTTGTAAATTTTGAAAACTTTATGTCTGAAAGGAAAGAGAGCTGAATCAGCCAGAACATTTTCAAGAACTGGTACTTACTCATATTCTATTACTACCCTGCACTCACTTTCTATCTAAATCTTTAAGATTGTATGGATTGAATTTATGCAGCAGGTAATTTGAATTATTCCCAGGTAACTGCTCCTTGGCTGTACTGATGAGTCAGCCTCTAAACCACAGATAAGGGTACAGAGAGTATTCCTGTAAGATTCCTTAGGACCTTTCTATGTGTATTATATTGTGTCTAAGTGGTTAACTCACCTTTCTTTGCCTCCAAGAGGAGGGGACATTTTGAATAAGTGTACCACTAGGTTGACAACCCTACTGTTTCAGAGAAGAGGGATTATTTTTTTAAGACAATTATTCATGAATGGACTGATTAATTAATGATGTAGAATTTTTCAATTTTCTATGCATGTGGATACACTACTCTTCCAAGTATTAAATACATATTCATGGAAAATATATACATCTGTGTATTTAAATTTTAGAATGAGTTCAAAAGTGAGTGGTGTATAGAAAGCTGTTTTGCCAGTACTACGTAGAACTAGAGTGAGTGATGTTGACAGCCTTGTTTTTGTTTGTTTGTTTTAGTGATTTTAAAGAAGTGGTTTCAGGTTTTCCATAATTAGTAGCATGTGAGCCATAGCTTAATTATGTATGGCCTCTATTAGTTGAGGAATGTTTCTTCTCACAGTTTTTTCAGAATATTTTATTGTAATGACCTTAAGTTTTAGCAATTTTTTTCTACATCTATTGAAAGTATCATGTGGTTTTAGACTCTGATTCTATTTAAATATAGTATTGCATACATTTCATTTTTAAAAAATAAGTTTTTTATTGTGAAAATACTGTACAGAGGGGTTACAGTTACATGAGCAAGGTAATGAGTACATTTCTTATCAAGCATTGTTGCCTCCTTCTTAGTTTTTCCCGTACCATCCGATCCTACCTCGTCAACTACATTCTTCCCTTACCCCTCGCCTAAATTGTAAAGATTATTTTTCAACATAGCGTCTTGTACATCTTATTGTTGCAATGGGTCAACCTGTATCCTTATCTAAACATTTTGTTTTTCCCTTCCCCTCCCCAAATTACACCAACATCAAATACATTGAAAACAGGGGTTATACCATGGAGGAGGGACATACAAAGCAACAAAAATAATCCCATGGTACCTTATAAGTAGCAAGGAAGAAAAAAACCACATTTACATATTTTGAACTATTCTTGAATGTGTGGAATAAAGTCAATTTGATTATGGTATATGTTTCATTTCATGTGTTGGCTGTTTGATCTGGAAAAAATATTATTGAAAAAATTTACCTATGTTAATAGAAAAATTGACCTCAAAGTTTCTTTTTACTTGTATCTTCACCAGGGACTTCTTTTCTTTTTTTTTTTTTTGTTGCTTATAGGGCCTGAACTCCTTCCTAGCTGTTCATCATGGTTTTTAAATGAGATAATATTGGTAATAATGATGGTTTTGTATGATAAACATGGTAGTGTATTTTTCCTTTGTGTGTTGTGAATAGTTTGAGGAACATTGGTGTGAGTTCATTTTTAAAATGATGAATCCATCTAAACCTAGCTTTTTTTGTTGAGAAAGTTTCTATTACTCTTTCTTTTCCAATATTCATTATAGATCAGTCTGAGTTATTTGTAATTTCTTCCTTCAATATTGGTGATTCATATGGGTCAAGAAATTTGGAAATTTCTTGCTGATTTGGCAATTTGCTGAAGTGTAGATTTGTCTTATTTGCTCATAGATTTACAGATTTCAAACAATGGTTCAGTCAGTGTTTAGTTGCTGTGATTGGCTGTTTTAGTTATTAATAATTTTATTCCGCAATAGGCTAAAATCCATCAAGAAAACTTTAATGCTAAATTGAAATGTGGGAGAAGAGGAGCTTTATGTGAAACTTAATAACATCTAATAGAACATAGTCCAATAATGGTGTTTATTTTGCCACAGATAAATTTTTTGATTCAATTTTTAAGTTGTTCAAGACAATCATGTTTATTTGATGAGATTTTTATGTTTTTATTTTTTTATTGTGAAGATACTGTACAGAGGAGTTACAGTTACATGATCAAGGTAATGAGTCCATTTCCTATTGAGCATTGTTACCCCCTCCTTTATTTGGCTCCTACCATCCCTTTCCTCCCTACCTCCCCATATCCTCCTCCCCCCTCACTCCTCCACCCTTCCCGCCTCCCTGGAAAAGTTGTAAAGTTCATTTTCACATTGGGACTTGTACATCTCATTGTTATAATGCGTCATCCTTTATCCTTATTACAACATTTTGTTATTTTGCTTCTCCTCTCCAAATTAGAAAAATGTATATACAAGATGCAGGACACCAGAATCAAATATAGTGACAACTGAGGTTGTACTATAGGGGAAGAACATACAAATAAACAAAAAAACATCACATCGTGCATTATAAGTACATTAAAAAGAACAACAAGAAAGTTAAAATCTCTTGTGTCCCTATCTTGGGGTTTGTTTCACTTAGCAATGGATTGTATAGTCATATGTACATACCTTTTTTACCTCTTCTGCTTGTCTTAGACATATACTAGTAATTGCAGATAAGGGATACCATGGGACCTATGTTTCTTTCGGCCTGGCTTACATCACTTAATATAATTTTTTCCAAGTGTTTTTATTTCCTAACAAATGGGTCAATGTCATTCTTTCTGATGGAGGCATAGTATACCATTGTATGTATATACCACATTTTTTGATCCATTCATCCACTGAGGGGCATCTGTGTTGGGTCCATATCTTAGCTATGGTGAATAATACTGTGATAAACACACTTGTGCTGGTAGCTTTAGTATGGCCTTGTTTGTGATCATTTGGGTAAATGCCCAAAAGTGGGATTACTGGGTCATAGGGGAGCGCTATGTATAGTCTTCTGAGGAACCTCCATACTACTTTCCAAAGGGACTGAACAGGATTACTCTCCTACCAACAATGCTATAAGGTTATCCTTTGGCCCCAACCCCTCCAGCATCTTTGTTATTAGAGTTCTTGATCATAGCCATTCTAACTGGGTGGTATCTCAGTGTTGTTTTGATTTGCATTTCTTTTATGGCTAGGGAGGTTGAGCATTTCTTCATGTGTCTACTGGCCATTCTTATTTCCTCTTTAAAGAAATTTCTCTGTACATCTTTAGCCCAGTTATTTTTCAGGAAGTTGCTTCTTTGAGGATTTGTTATTGGAGGATTAAATTTTTTGAGTTCCATTGATATGATACCTTTGTCCGTTGTATGGCTAGTGAAGATCTCCCAGTTCGTGGACTTTGTATTCATCATGCTAGCTATGTCCTTTGCAGAAGCTCTGCAGTTTCATGCAATCCCATTTGTCCAACCTTTCTTTGATTTGTTGTATTTCTGCATCCCTATTAAGAAAATTTCTGCCTGTGAGAAGGAGACCTAGGGTTTCTCCTATACAGTTCGTGTAATGTTTTCAGGTGTCTGCTTTGACTTCGCGGTCTTTGATTCATTTGCAGTTGATTCTGGTGCAGGGTGATATATAATGATCTAACTTTAGTTTTCTACAGGAGTTTAACCAATTTTGCCAGAAACATTTACTGAAGAGGATGTTTTGCTTCCACTTTATTTTTTTAGCTCCCTTATCGAAGATTAGGTGGCTATAGGTCTGTGGGTTTATTTCTGGGTCTTCAGAACTATTCTATTGGTCCTTAGGTCTGGTCTTGTGCCACTACCAAGCTGTTTTGATTGCTATGGCTTTGTAGGAGAGTTTGAAGTTTGGTATTGTTATTCCTCCAGCATTGCTTATTTCTACTAAGGATTGTTTTTGCTATTTGAAGTCTTTTACTGTTACATATGTATTTTTGGATTGTTTCTTCTATTTCCTTGAAGAATCAGGTTGGGCTATTGAGATATTGCATTGAAGTATAGGTAGCCTTTGGCAGAATTGCCATTTTCATGATGTTAATCCTCCTAATCCAGAAGTATGGGAGGTTTTTTCTACTTCCTTAGTTCTGCTTTAATTTCCATTTTCAGGTTTTTAAAGTTTTCATCATAGACGTCCTTCACTTCTTTAGTTAACTCCTAGATATTTTCTTTGTGTACAGCAATTACAAAAGGAGTTGCTTTATTGAATTTAGCCACATTTTTCTTGTTATTGGCATACTTTGAAACTTTTTTAAAAGATTGACAGATCCTTAGCAAATCTTATTAGAAAAAGAAGAAAACACACCCACATAAACAAACTCAGAGATGAAAATGGTATCATCACCACAGACTCAACCAAGATTCAGAACATTATAAGGGAATACTTTTCAAAGCTTTATGCTAATAAGCTTGAGAATCTAGAAGACATGGACAAATTTCTAGCAAATATTGACATGCACAAACTAGACCAAGATGATTTATACCAACTTGAAAGACCCATATCGAGCATAGAAATAAAAACAGCAATAAGAGACCTCCCATCCCAGAAAACCCAGGACAGGATGGACTTACAGCTGAATTCTACAGTGCCTTCAAAGCAGAACTCACACCAATAGTCCTCGAATTCTTCAATGAAATTGAAAGTGAATGTTCACTACCAAACTCTTTCTATGAAGCCATCATAACCCTCATCCCAAAATCAGGCAGGGAGTCAGCAAAGAAAGAGAAACTACAGAACCATTTCTTTGATGAACATTGTTGTAAAACTTCTCAAAAATAATTGGCCAATTGACTTTAATAACTTATCAAAAAATCATTCACCATGATCAAACAAGATTCATTTCAGGGATGCAAAGCTTGCTCAATATACACAAATAAACTAATATAATTCATCACATTATCAAGAGCAAGGATAAGAACAAGATTATTTCAATAGATGCAGAAAAAGCATTCGACAAGATCCAACACCTCTTTATGATGAAAGCTCTGGAAAAACTAGGAATCCATGGAGCATTCCTAAATATATTAAAGGCTGTGTATGACAAACCTACAGCCAGCATTATAGTTAATGACAAAAAGCTAAAGTCATTTCATCTAAATTCAGGAATGAAACAAGTATGTTTACTCTCTCCACTTCTCTTCAATTTAGTATTAGAATGCCTAGAAAGAGCAATAAGACAAAATGCAAATATAAAGGGGATCCAAATAGAGAAAGATGAAGTAAAACACTCCCTCTTTGCAGATGACATGATCTTATATTTAAAGAACCCCATGGACTCCACTGCAAGTTACTTTTCTTGATCCAAAACTTTGGCAAAATAGCAGGATGCAAAATTAACCCTCAAAGATTTTTATGTATTTTTTAAATCACTTTTCTTCCACCACATTCTATTCCATAATAAACACGGCAACAAAATCAGATTTCTTACTTCTCATGTCTTAATAATTTAAAACATCTTGTTTTTTTTTTTTCCTGTCGTACATCTTGCCTCAGTAAGAATCAAACTCTTTTTTCCTTTGATTGTCTTTTTACATGCTTCTTTATCTGCCTGTTCTCTTATGTTTATCTGAAGAAAAATGTATGCAAAACTATGCTGTTTGTGTACATGTTATCTTTCGTTCAGTAAAATTATTCTGTGCAGAAATTGCCATCAAAGAGGTACTGTTGTAAGGGAAATAAAGCTGGAGGCAAATGCACCGTTTTTTAACTCCCAAGTCCCAATTTGTAAGAAACAAAACCTTTTATAGACTGAGAGACATCCTCAAATGTTAGGAAGTGAATATATTCAGGCACAGAATGTCCATGTCCTTTGTAATTAAAAAACAACAACTTTTTTTTTTAGTTAACTTGGACTTTATTTAATTGCCTGTAATACACTAGTTGGAGGAAGGAGGGGGATCTTTAAACGTACTAGTAACTCAGTTCACTCAATTATTGCAATATTCTGGATTTTTATTTATTTATGTTCAAAGTACTTGATAAGAATCATCGTATGGGCTGAAACAAATACTGTTTGTGTGTGTATGAAAGTTGGAGGATGTGTGTGTGTGTGTGTGTGTGTGTGTGTGTGAAATGTAACACAAAGGGCAATGGAAAGACTACAATTTTTCTAAACGTTAACTATTTCTTTTTTCAGAAGTATAGTTGAGTTAAGAAGACTGGAAGACTTGTTTTAATTTCTTGCATAAATCATAGTTTTAGAGTCAAAATAGCCATAAAAATGTGTCTGGTTATTTAGATAGCTTCAATGAAGATGCGCAATATTAAGTAAGGAGATAGAATTCCAATAAAGTCTTGATGTTTTGGGCCAAATTATTAGAAATATATCGGATACAGAGATTATTAAGTGTTCTTTGTTTTGATCTCTTGAAGTGGAAATAAATTGATTGGGTATAACATCTTAGTGCTCTGTATAGTAGATGAGCAGAGATATACAGAAGCTGCAAATATGCATATCTAAGGCAAATGGAAATTCAGTCCATTTGTTTCTGTTATTTAAATATAAACTATAGTTTTATATGTAGATATATTCTTATACACACTAATAGAGATCCTAAAAATTTGTACCTGATGATACGGATATTTGTTCATACTTTTTATAGCAATTATGCAACTGAAACCCAACATGAAATTATTTTTATGCATTATTACTTCTATTTAATAAATTTGATCATTGCAAAAAAGCTGCTGAAAATTTGGTTTTCTCTTTTATTACGGCCATTCTCTTGTTATTTTTCTGTAACTAATGAACAACTTTAAGACCAAGACCAAAAGACAATTATATTCC
Organism: Dipodomys spectabilis; assembly: GCF_019054845.1. NCBI lineage: Eukaryota > Metazoa > Chordata > Mammalia > Rodentia > Heteromyidae > Dipodomys > Dipodomys spectabilis. Next base: position 12,444,873 of record NW_024870834.1, on the reverse strand, counting down.
CTCTATTCTTAGATTATAAAAATAAACAAACAAATCAACAATTAGCTGTTTATCATGAATAAAGGTTGATGGTCTAATCCCTAAAATCTAACTGTATTTAATTACAATCAAAATGAATTTTTCTGATTAAGTTATAATCACTTCATCTATTATAATATAATTTTAAAGCACATTCTTGAATCTTAATAGGGCATTATAATAAAATAGGTATAATTAGAGTGCAGGTAGTGTATATCAAGATTAAAGAGAATGAGGATTATAAATTATTATCAAATAGTATTTTTCTCTTCACAGAAAACAAGAGAGAAAAAATTGCAAATCCTTAAAACTGTAAAATTATATTTAACAAGATGCTAGCAACCGTCAAGAACTGAGTCATTCCATACCTAATTTTATCAGGGCAAATTTAAATTTGAGAAAAACACTTTTGTCTCATCATTATATAATTATTATCAATGTATATATCATATATACACACATATGAATACTCTCACTGAACACATCTAACACACATAAATATCACTCACAGAAAGCAGGTTTGAACTTAAACTATATACGCTCACAATTTCCTGGAAAAGCTATATTTTAAAGACTTTCAAAGAATATTTTGTAAGGCAATTTATTTTCATGCTTTGATTTATTGACTCATAGAATCAATAAACATTAGCACCAACTGTGAGCAAGGTGTTATGTGCTTTGGCAGTTGGAGATGAAGAATAAATTATCTTTTGACAAGGGTCCAAGTTTACTGGGTTTCATGAACTAGTAGATATATACATTTCTCTTTTGACAAATAACATTTCTGACAAACTTGTCCCACCTATTTCAATCTACACAATCACAAGTATGGTTTACATGACCAGAATGCATCTTAAGGTGGAAAAAAGGGTGAACAAATACAAGCAGGTTGCCCCCTAGACACAAGGTGGAAAATTAACCAAGCATCTTGTAGGTGGAACAGGAGGGAAAAAAATGGGAGAGAGTGAGGAAAGGTTAGACATATTTCAAAAAGAAATGTACTCATCACTTGACTTATGTAACTGCAACTCTTCTGTGTGTCACCTCTACAAAGCAATAATATATGCTTATATAACAATAATATAAATAAAATATGTAAAATAATAATATATAGCAAAGAAAACCAAAACAAATCTTAATTTAAATGTTTTTATCACTTTTATTGTAAAGAAGCATTATTTTTCAAATTGTACTATAAACTTTCATTTGAGTTTAAGACAAAGTTTTTTTTTTAATATTTATTAACTTTTATCCAAGAAATTGCAGTTGAATATCTTGTTTAAAAAAAAAATCATGTAGAGCCAGGTGCCAGTGGCACATGCTTGTCACCAATCTTAGCTACTTAGGAGACTGAGATCTGAAAACTGAGATTCAGAGCCACCCTGGTTAGGAAAATCCATGATATTCTTATCTCCAAGTTACCACAAAAAGCTGGAAATGGAGCTTTGGGTCAAGTGGTAGAGCACAAAAGGTCAGGGACAGTATCCAGGCCAAATTATATGTGTGTGTGTGTGTGTGTGTTTGTGTGTGTGTGTGTGTGTGTGTGTGTGTGTGTGTGTGTGTGTGTGTGTGTGTGTGTGTACCTGTAGAGATTAACTTTGTCTAGAGGTGAAGTAAATATTAAATTAAATTGTCTTACCTGTTTCTTCTGACACGTCACTTAAGAAGTATGTATTTATTATTTAAGGTTCTATTACAATTAATTTACTTTCTTATTTGCCCACAATGTTTGTAACGTTAACACTTAGTGTTTGAGAAATGGTACGTACATTCCAATATACTATTTTTTGTGTGTTAATACCAGAGCTTGAAGTTAGAATCTTGTGCTCCCTCTTGGCTTTCTAGATCACATTGATATCCACCTTCTTGATCTTCATCTTCATTCAGGCATTTTTCTAGTTAAATGGAAATAATTGTTCCATGGATTTTTTTTTCCTCAGGCTGACTTTGAGCCATAATCTTCCAGGTCTCTGCATTCTAAATAATTTATTATAGCACCATGAACCACTGGTGCCCTTCTCCATATAATTTTATCTTTTGGGTTTTTTTTCCTTTGTTTGCCTTCCTTCCTTCCTTCCTTCTTTCCTTCATTCTTCCTTTCTCTTTCTCTTTCTCTCTCTCTCTTTCTCTCTCATGTTCTCTCTCTCTCTCTCTCTCTCTCTCTCTCTCTCTCTCTCTCTCTCTCTCTCTCTCTCTCTGTGTGTCTTCTTTCTTTTCTTTTTTGTTGGTTCTGTAGCTTGAACTCAAGGCTTGGTCACTGTCTCTGAGCTTTTCTGCTCAAAACTAGTCCTCTACCTACCAGACTGGCCTCGAACCATGATCATCAATTCTCAGCTTCCTGTGTAGTTGTGATTACAGGCGTGAACCATGCACATAGTTTTTTTAAAGATCCATAGCCCTAACAAAGATGAGGTGTAATAGATGGACAACTGGGAGAACAAATGGAAGGCTCTTGGGTTGTTATAATATGCAGGAGCAAAGAAAGCGTGCTTCTAGGCCACATGACAAAAACCAACACTAATAGATGGATTATAATTCAGCATAAATATTGTCATGTATAAATTTTGTTGTTGTGTCAGTTGCAAACTTATGTGCAGAGCCAATCTGAAAAATGACTGCTTTATGACATTGTGTTATCTCATCTGAAAAATAGTTTACCTAATATGTTTATGATAAACATACTGTCCACCCGTTTCCATTTCTCTCCATGTAATAAATACCACATTCATGTGTGTATTTTTATATTCCTTATCAGTAATAATTGATTCATGTAACAATTTAATCATTGATTCTTGATTGCCAACACAATATGTGACTATGGATCTCACATATCTTTGATTAATCAATATATTTTGTAAAAATATCAGTATACAGCTAATATTTTTAGTGTTTTAATTTTTGCTAAAGCATACACCATTCTTTGTTTCCTCTTTCTTCTTTCTCTCTCTTGCTCACTTACTCTATCTCTTTGCTCTATCTTTAGCTATGATTCTACCTGTAATTATTTTCTTATTGTATACTTGTTGAGCCGCTAAGGGAATGTAGTGGTATATTAATTATCCAGTCCCTGACTACAGGTGACAGAGCGCACCCACTCAAGACCACAGGAACAGTGACAAAGTGACAAGGGCTACTTCACACTGATATTGGCTGAAGAGAAAGAAAGAAACCCTCCAAACTTCTACAAGGACAACATACTGACTGAATTGGGACTTTAATTTCTTTTACTATTTCTTCTTTTCTCTCTTTTTACAAAGTGTGTGGTGTTTAACTGTGTGGGTATCAACATTTACTTTGGGTTATTTAGACCTGAGAGCTGAAACATCCTTTTTGTCCTTAAAAAAAAAAAATCAGTCTTAGGGCTTGAACTGAAGCCTGGAGGACGTCTTTGAGCATCTTCTGACTATTTGCCACTTCCAGTTGCCTAGAGGTTAAGTTGAGAAAAGGATCTCATGGACTTTCCTGCCTAGGCTGGCTTCAAACTGTGATCCTCAGATCTCAACCTAAGATTCCATTTTTTTGGGGGGGGGGGAGGGGGTCTGGTTGTGGGGCTTGAACTCTGGGCCTGGGTGCTGTCCCTCAGCTCTTCAGCTCAAGGCTAGCACTCTACCACTTGAGCCACAGCGCTACTTCCGGCTTTTTTCTTTTTGCTTATGTGGTGCTGAGGCGTCGAACCCAGGGTCTCAAGCATGCAAGACAAGCGCTCTACCACTGAGCCACCTTCCCAGCCCCTAAGATAACATTTTGTCTTCTTATATTGGAATTGATTCTTTGATTGCTCTTATTCTCTCTCTTTCCTTTTCTCCTCTCCCTTTCCCTCCCTCTCTCCACCCTTTCTCTCTCTGTGAAATCCAGTTCTCCAACTCTGGTGATAACTCTTTGCAAATATTGTGTCCTTATGGGTTTATTACGATTCATGGTATTGCTTTATGTTACAATTTTAAAACACTCATTTTGACAATCATTCTTTTCTATTTTTACTTCTGAGAACTAATTGGGTTTATTTTCTTTCCTAACATTACAGTTTATTTGGTGGTTTATTTCATGATAAATTACTTTAATTGTCACAACCTTAATTCTTTATGAAGTTTCATGTGCAAGTTTTCAGGAAGTAATCTACTTTTTGCTTTATCTAATTTACCCATAATCCTGAGATATAAGTAACATAGCCTTAGGCCTGTAGTGGAGCACTTACCTTCATGCTTCTCAATAATCCTCACCAAAACAAATAGAAAGCCTTTCTGCATTGTTTCTCCTTGATTTATTTTCTATCATTGATCCATGATACACGGAAAGAGAAAGAAAGAGAGAGGAACAGAGAGACAGAGACAGAGACAGGAAATCTTATTAAATTCACTTTGCTTATGTAATTTTACTTATTTCATTTAATTGCTCATTTTTATTTGTATTTTTATCTTTTGTAATTTTTCTTTTATCCTTGAGGAGTTTTCTTATCATCAATAAACCTATAACTGCAAAGGCTGGTGTGTGTGTGTGTGTGTGTGTGTGTGTGTGTGTTCAAAGTTTGGTACCAGCACTGGGTTTCTTCTGATGAGGTCATTATGGCACATGGCTTCATGAGCACAGTGCATTGAAAAGTAAGACAAGAAGCAAATAGCATCAGGATACTTCTTCCCTAACAATTCTCCAGTGAGAAATAATTAGCATAGATAGTTAAGCTAATAAAAGGATCCCAGATTAACTAATTTCTTTCCACCCAACAACCATTTACCAACAGCCCATCAGTGAGGACTAAGCTCACAGTACAGAAAATCTTTGGGGACATACAAGCATTATACAAATCAGAGGGTGCCTTTGAAATTTAGACTATGTATAGCTACAAAAAGGCAGTTTTCTATCTTCAGACACTCCGTAGTAACCTTTCCTATTACCAGAAATTTGTGGTAATGTCTCTCTTTTTCTCCTCCATATTTCAATCTTTGTTCCTTAAAATTTATGGAGAAAGCTAAAAAGCTCTTTTACCTCATTGAAATATTTGAGAAATGCTTTATGGTACAAATAAGCATAAGAAAATCCTTTCTTATTAAAATACCTTTACCAGATGAAATCCATTGATTTTGAATTTGAGGTCAATCTGGATTATAAAAGTAGAAGTCAAGATAAGACTGACATGATGTGAAATAGAGCATGCTTCATTTTAGCAAAGGTACGCTTACTTCACAATCCCTATTACATACATTTAGACTCATCCGCTTACAATTTCTACAATAGTCATGATTCCATTAGAAAAATTACAAAGGCAGTATAAAAATATGTTCAGGTTATTATTGTCAGTATGATGTGACTCTAAAATTATAGAAGAAAGCATTTAGGACAGATAAACCATGAATAGAGAATTGATTATTTCAAAAAATATGAAATAGTAATCCTCATTTAAAACATTTTGCTTAAATTTAGATCCTGTCCTGAGCTGTTGAAAAAATGTAGACTGATCCATCAATCTTTCTAAATCATTCTTATATGCCCAATCTTTTCTTTATAAATGACAAGGTCATTTTGATTATCATGCAGAATAGAGATTCAGAATTTAAGCAATATCTACTTTAAGCCTGAATTGGAATTTGATGAATAAAAATGAATGAGCAAAAAGTACCTGAGCATATCTTATTCTTCTCTTGAAGGAAAAAGACATAATAATGTGTGTTCACTATTACCATTAAGAGAAAATATTTCATGTATCTGTAACTCTAAGATGTAGAAGATTACAATGAGGTATTACCCCTTAAAATTATATAGTAGCCAGTTCAAACAATCACATATGATAATTGAGGTTAATGGAATTTTTCTTAAATTCCATCAGATATTAACAAGTTGAATCCTTCATAGTAATAACTTGAAAGACTTAGCACTTAATATCATATGAACAAATTCTCAGTACAGATTGCTTTCAGATTCAGTTAATAACATTGAAAAATAAATATTCCTATTTTGATAAAATAACATTTTTTCAGAAGAAAAATCTTGTTGAAACAATGCACCTTAAACATGAAGTATAGAGTGGAACACCAAATCTTGCTACCTCTTGCTCCAGAGAATGTTTTCTGTCATGGAAATTTTATTAAATGTAAGAAAGGAAAATAAATATTTGAGGTTAACTCAATGTATATAATTTATTGAAAATCACATACAGCATGTTTTTAACTAAATTCATAAAATTTCTGAAATGTATGAAAATATAGGTTTTAAATCTGGAACAGATATTCTAATTAGATAATGATATAACAGAGTCACTAAGGAATCATATATATACTCATGAAGCTCATGATTTTAAATAATATTTATGAAATTAATGACGAGCTAATTAATACTGTATTACTTTTCACATATATATATATAAATACTAATTTTCCTTAAAAAAAACATTGGAGTCCAGTCTTCGTATTTGTAAAGAGCAATCAATTCTTTCTAAGTAAAGTGATAGCATATTGTTATCTAGATTTTTGTACCTTAATCTTATGAATAGGTGAAATTTTGCATATGCTTTTTTGTATGGTTTAATTTGTATTTTCTTCATACAGGGAGAATTTGACATTTTTCTTTCCAGTTGTATTATGCTTTTGCCTACATATAATAATTTTTTTTATCCCTTGTAGGGAGCTGCGAGAGGCCGCACCTGGAAGATGGCGTTGGCTTCCGCCCTCCGCCTTCCCGATGGCGAGTGCTCTCTGTGGTAAACAACTCCTTATATGGCTAAGGCAAAGAATCTGGCTTGCTTCAGCGCACCTGAGCCTATTGGTGGTTTCCCACGTGGTTGGCTACCCAGCGGGTACTTAAGGCTGTGGGGAATTCTCCCCGGGGTTGGGGTCAGAAGATTACTCAAAGGTCCTGAATAAACTGCAGAGAGAAGAGCTCGGTGTCGCGTCTTCCTTGCTGGTCCAGGCAGTCGTGACAATCCCTTGTCATTTATGATTACAGTGATGACTCACTTTTATAACATTCCATTAGACATTCCTCGTGCTTCTAGGTCTGGGCTATTTGTAATCTAAATATTATAAAAATATCTTTATAAGATTAGAAGAGAAATCATATTTTTTGTTGACCCAACAAGGTTTATTCTTTCAAACCCTGACTAGCACATTTACAGGGCTTGCTATTCTCTGAGATGATTTTCCACAAGTCTAAACATGTAAGTGGTCACTACATCTGCACCCCAGGCTGTCAAATAGGTAGCACTGCTGGCTACACATTTGATATAGAAGCAACTCCACGGTTAAAATTCTTTATCACAGGCCATGCATCAGGAGAACAGAGGGTGAAATATTCTGTAGAGCTCAAGGCCATGCCCCTAACCCTCAGGCTCTAAGGATGTCATGTGAGAGGGCTTCATTTTAGATCCTTCCCATTTTCTTGTCAAATATTCCAATTTTTTTCTTAGAAGCTATTTTCTTTGATCTACTCTTATTCTCTATTAATTGTTGTCATAAAAAGAGAGTGACCAGCAGAATTCCAAGACAGAGCTTACTCTACGTCCACTGCATAACCCTTTACCTTGTGGTGAGGTTATATCATGGGATGCAGTTCATTTCAGGAAAATGAGATTGTCCTTATATCCGAACCCTCACATAAAATCTTTTTTTTTTTTTTTTTGGTTGGTCATGGGGCTTGAACTCTGAGCCTGGGTGCTGTACATCAGTAATTCTGCTCAAGGCAAGTACTCTACCACTTCAGCCACAGCACCCCTTCCAATTTTCTGCTGGTTTCTTGGAGATAAGAGTCTCAAGGACTTTCCTGCCTGGGCTGGCATTGAACCGCAATCCTCAATTCTCAGCCTCCTCAAATCTCAGCCTCCTGCATAGCTGGGATTACAGCTGAGCCACCAGCACCTAGAAAAATCTTTTATTCTTATTTTATTTTTGAATGAGTGTATATTTGCAATGCAAGGGATTATTGTAATATTTTATGTAAGTGGTGAATTTGAACTAATTCACCCCTTCCCAAAATTTTCAAACATCTTTTGACTTCTTTTGCAATTTGGATTTTGTTTAGGTTTCTTTCTTTAGCATAATTACTTTCACTAGGACTTTCATTACTGCATTGTAGGCATGTAGTAAGAATGGGCCTTCCTGTCTTATTCCTGTTCATAGAAGGACAGCTCTCACCTCATCAGTGGCTTGTAATGTATTAGGCCACATTCTTTGTCTACCAAAGGTGCTCCTATGTTATCATAAAGAATGGTCAATTTTGTCAGATGATTTTGTAGTATCTAACGAAGTGAATATATGGCACTTTACTCTGTTGACATTCTGTTAATGCAAGATACCCTATTTTTAAGCTAGATAGAATACATGCAAACCATACTAGTATACTTAAAGTAAATCCCACAAGATAGTAGTGAAAAATTCTCTTGAATGTACTTTTAGTATGCTGCTCGTATTTAATACTGGTATTATTATATTCTGCTGGAGTTTTTTATATGTATGATCATCAGGATTATTGAAAGTCAGCCTTCTGTCCATATACAGAGTCACCAGAGATAATAAATATAAGGGGAAACTCTTTTTGACATATACTTTTGAAGATTTTTTAATCCATAATCGATTGGCTCCATGATTTTTAATCTGTATCAAGGCATTACATCATGGCAGAAGCGTGTGCTGGGAAAAACAAAACCAAAAAAACACATTCATCTGATAGCATAAAATTTAAAAGGAGAGAGAAGATGGTTGAATTCCCTTCAAAGGAATCTATTACAGCAGATATCAGTTTATGATTTTCTTTTCTTGTACTCTACTTTTCTGGTTCTGCTGTCAAGATTCTTTCTGATTTTTGAAAATTAATTTAGAAATATCTACTCTTCTGTTGCTTTCAAGGGTATGTAAAGAAAGAAAGGTTGTGTGTAAAATGTTTGGCAAAATTTAAAAATGAAAAGATGGGGCCTACTAAAGTGAATATTTTGGATCAGGAAAGCTAATATGTATTCTTGTAAAACTTAAGGAAAAAACTGACAAGATTCTGCCTTTCCAGTGAGAAGATTGGAATCAGTGTTTTATATTTCTAGTGTGAATATTTCTAATCCATTAAATGCAAGGCTACATAATGTGACAACTGTCAGCATTGCATATATCATTTTCCCTCTGGTGCATTCTTCCTGCCTACTCTCAAGGAGTTACTAAAAAAATGTTTTATTCTTCACTGTTGATGTAGAAGGGACTGATTTGACTTCCACAAGGAAGAATATTGACATTAAAAAGGATTAAGGACTTTAATAGTCAATTACTAGTCTATTAGGAACAATTCAATTAAAAAATGTCATTTTTTGGTCTAAAAAGCAAAACAAAATAATGAATTGCTGCATTTGCTATTGGTATAAATAATTCAGTAACTGTATTAAATTGCTGAAGTGCTTTTTATATTTTTTAAAATCGAGATTTAGTGAAGGCAAATTGATGTTTTTCACTTTTATTTTTCCTGCTCTATTTTATATGTGAATATCTATTATAATTATACTAGTATGCCTTAAATGTTCATAAAATTGTACTTCTCATGAACAAAGAATGTATGTGTTGAATGTGAGTATGGATATCAAAGGTGATATGATGTCTGGGTTATTGAAAGACAAAATATATTTTATAACTACACACTTTATTTTCCTCTCTCTCTTTTGTTCAGTTACTGAGTATTGACCTCAGGGTATGGGTGCTCTTTGAGCTTTGTTGTTCAATGATAGTACTCTAGCACTTGAGCTAGAGCTCTCCTGCTGCCTTTTTGGTAGTTAATTGGAGATAAGAGTCTGAGAAAATTTCTTGCCTTGGCTGCCTTCAAACTACAGTCCTGAGCTCTCAATTCCCGGTCCGACTAGGATTAGAGTGTTGAACCACAGGAGCCTATTCACTTTTATTTTTGAAGTTTTTCTTCCTTCACAAACTAAATTCAGCATTGCTGAAAAGAGAGCATACTAAAATAGAATATATTTGTAAAATTGTACTATTAATTGGAGCACAAATTATAAAAGTGAATGAAATGACTCAGAATTCCCCAATTTTACTTTTAGGGAGGATTTGTCAATTGCCTCAAAATATTTTGGAGACTCCAATCATTTCCTCCATATTCTCTAATCTTCGATTTTTCTGTACCTTTATGGTCTTTTTTTTTTTTTTTTTTTTTGCCCGTCCATGGTCTTGAATTCAAGGTCTGGGCACTATCCCTGAGCTTCATTGTTGAAGGCTAGCACTTTGCCACTTGATCCACAGCACGACTTCCACCTTTTTCTGTTTCTGTGGTACTGAAGATTAGAATCTAGGGCTTTATTCATGATAGGCATGAACTCTACTACTAAATCACATTCCCAGCCTCCCGGTATTTTCTTCAGCTCTTCAAATGTTGAAATTTCTAGTAACTACTGGATTGCGTTTTGGTACATGAAAGTTCACTAACTTGAGTTTTATAAAGTACTACACCAGTATTGGCTTCAGAAGTCCTATTAGTATGGGAAGGTGCCTTTGAATAGTTTGCTAACAGTGTCTTCTACCAAGAACAAATGAACATGAAACAGGCATACACACACACACACACACACACACACACACACACATACACACACACATCCTTCCTCCTTTATGTTACTAACAGAGCTCAGAGAATACTTTGAAATGACTATAAACTATCACAATGGAGTCTGAAGTTTTTCCCAAAATGAAAAAAGAGCTTTCTAGGGCAAGGCAAATCTGTCTAATATTTTAGGAGAAATGATCCCTGAGACTTTTGTTCTCCAAAATTTTCTTAAATTTTTATCATTAAAATATGAAATAGTCAAAACAATTTTTTCAGAGAAGGGCATCTCATAAAAATCATTTATGTAAAATTTTCATAAAGGTCTTCTCATGAGTTAAAAACAATAGGGCTCATAACTCACAGATGTTAACACTTTAAACACATCTTCCTATATAGTAAAAATTTAGGCTGTTGGATTATAACCATTGTGTAGTTATAAGGAGATTCATAGGATGTTAAAAAATTTGAAACCCCTTTATAAAAAGTGTGATTTTGTCAAAGAACTTCTTTTTTAAAATACTTTTTTATTGTAAAAATACTGTACAGAGGAGTTACAGTTACATGAGCAAGGTAATGAGTACATTTCCTATCAAGCATTATTGCCTTTGTTTTTCCCCTACCATCCCTTCCCTCCCACCTCTACAACTACACTCCCCGCCCTGCTTAAATTGTGCAGTTCTTTTTTCAACATAGTGTCTTGTACATCTCATTGTTACAATGGTTCAACCTGCATCCCTAGCTAAGCATTTTGTTTTTTCCCTTCCTCTCCCCAAATTAAAGAAGTGTATATACAAGTTGCAGAGTACCAACATCCAATACAGTGAAAACAGGTGTTATACTGTGGGGGGAGGAACATACAAAGAAACAAAAAAATCACATGGTACATTATAAATATGTTAGAAACAATAGCAAAAAGGAAAAACTACTTGTGTCTCTATCTTGAGGTTCATTTCACTTAACATCATCTTATCTGGTCATATGTATGTAGCTGTTGATCGTTTCTGTGTGTCCCAGTTATTGCAAATAAGGGAAACTATATGGAACCAACCCAAATGCCCCTCAGTAGATGAATGGATCAAGAAAATGTGATACACACACAGACACACACACACACACACACACACACACACACACACACACACACACACAAAATGGATTTCTATGCCTCCATCAGAAAGATGGCCCCATTTGTTAGGAATTGGAAAGACTTGGAAAAAATTATATTAAGTGAAGTAAGCCAGACCCAAATAACTTCTTTTATCAATGGGATACAATAATTTGTTCTAATGTTTCTTATGAGAGTATTCAGTATTTGACTTAAGTACTTTAGGATACTATGAAAGAGAAAATAATGGGTCACTTGTAAATTTAAAAACATTATCTCATTTTCCTGTCCAAATAAAATCAAGCTCCAATATGACAGATTCAAATTTTATGATTAAAATCCCACAAGATACTTAAATTTTAAGGCCATTTTCATCCTCAGTTTAGTGAATGTCTCTACCAGAGGAACATCAATTAACTCTTAACTGATATGGCTGAAATATCTGAAAGAATAAATTTATAGTCAATGGAGACACTGAAGAAGGAGACCAAGAAGAAAGTATGTTTCCTGTTTCATAACTAAGCCCTGCTTGGCATTACCACACAAGGACAGACTGTAGCTATCACTCTAGCATAATGTAGAAGGGTAGTAATTAATTTCAAAGAAAATGAAGAGAAGTTTTTTTTAAAATCAATTTGTTTTCTTTTTCTTTTTGATGGTATTGGGGCTTGAACTTAAAAGTTTGGTCACTGTAAATTAGATTTTTGGTTCAAGGTAAGTTCTCTACCACTTGAACCACAGCTTTCCATCCAGGTTTTTATTTCTTCTGGTTTATTGGAGATAAGAGTCTCATATACTTTCCTACTCCAATTAACTTTGAACTGTGAGCCTCAGATCTCAGCCTCCAGACTACATAAAATTAGAGGCATGAGCCATTAGCATCAAGCTTTAGTACAATATTCTCATTCAAACTTTTTTAAGGCTTTAGTGATGATTACTGTTTCCTGTAATACTTTCTTTCTAACGGTGCCTGCATGAACAATAGCAACAATAAAAAAAATCACAATATTTTGAATAGGCATTAGAATAAGAGAATCTAAAAAGATATTTGGGAAACTAAATATTGGTAAAACAGAGCAATTACTCTGAAATGTGTTATTAATTTCAAAATACTTTCTTATAGAAAGAAATAGCTCAAAACATCATATATTCAAAGACATGGGTATAAAGAGCAAGAAAATTAAGTGAAAATCAGGACAAAAAATCTTAATATCATCTCACATAATGTGAGAAATTCACAAGATAATGTAGACACAATTAAGAAGCTACAAGAAATGAAATATTCATTGACATATACTAGAAAATGATGATAAAGTTATCCCAACTCAAATTTAGAGTAGTTATATGCAAGAATAATTTCTAATCTATAAGGCTGCTGTTGGAATTTATCAACTGTCAGTCAGGGTATTGACATGCCTTTCTTAAGAAAACTTAATATAAACTTGAGAGGAAAGACAAGTATTGGATTTTCTGACAACTAAATGTTGATTTACATTGTTTTAAGACTCTCAAGTTCAGTTAGAAAATAGTCAAGCTCAGGGAACAAAAGAAAGGCGATATAAAGAAATTCAGATATTATAGTGAAGAAAATACAATGTTTTCAGTAGCTGTTTCTTTTGAAATGAAAGCTCTTCCTCATTCTTCCTTCTCTAACCTGTTGCATTATGTGTCCAAGTTTTATTTGTTATTTTATATCAATAAGATAAAATCTAGGGCCTTATGTATACTAGGAAAGCACTTCAGTACTTAGCTACATGCCTGCATTTTGCGTACCTTATTTAGTCTGTAAAGTGAAGTCAGTTTGTGATAAAAGCATTGCTACATGTGAAGTACTGTAGATTCTATTAGATGTACAACTCCCAAGAGATTGAGCATTTTAGTAACATTCTTTTTAATAACATTTTTCCATAATAACAAGAAAGGACTGACTAAATTATACAGCATGTCCTTTTCACCAAATTGTCTTTTGTTATTTAAAAAGTGTATATACACAGATTTAATATCAAGCCATTTGCAACTGTCTAAAAGATCCAGATAATCCTGTAATACATATTTGCTTTAATAAAACATAAGAGTTCTTTTTTTTGAGAACGGCATTTTTCTATTGTTTTACATCACAAGATGGGCATTTATTTTACTTTTAGGAAAGTTGTATACATAATCCTGGTTTTTGAAAATAGTAAAACCCTAATTCTGATTAATTACTTGTATCTATTTTGTTTTCTACAACTAAAAATATGACTTATTTGCACATTCAAAGTTATTGAGTTTTCTTCATTTCTAAAAGTCACACAGAAATATTAGCCCCATTTAAAAGCTTATTTATATAATGAAAGCCATGAGCAATGGGTTAACCAGTAAATTTCTTAACATTGATTTCAAAGATTTTGCAATGCCATCCTCTGAAATATTTATATCATCCACTGCAATAGAGCAAAACACTAATCCAAAAATCTGTCAGGTTAAATCTCATTACCAATTACAAGTATAGAATTAGTTATAATAAATTATGCCTACTGTAAATATTTGGTCAGTAAAATTATAATCAAACAATATATTTGAGATCTCTATCAAAAATATTTATTCAAGACCTCTTTATTGACTCAAATTATAATGAAATAATGAAGTGTACCTGGCACTTCTCATTTATTTTATGAGAATACTGGCATATATTCACTGGACAAAAGTCTACACAAAATTATTTAACTACTAAACTATTCATCAAATAAATTTTTCACTCACATTAGAAACATAAACAATTATTCAATAAGCAATTGGAATAATTTGTTAAATATAAATCTTCTCAGTTCAGTACAACATGTACATTTAAAACAGGAGAGAAAATAGTAACAAGTCAATTTAGGTCTTTGAAAATAAGTGGTGCTAGCATTATTAAGAAATTTAGACCTTAAAGTTAAAAAAAGTCATCTTATTTGAAAATCAGTCATCAAGAATAAAGACATGAAGTTTTGTTAACAATCTTATTCTGTGAAACTCTTTGTGACTTAAGTTCATCTTATCTCTTTGACATTCCATAGTTCTAATAACGTGAGGAAAATATAACTGTCAACTGCCGCAAATAATTTTCCTTAGTTTTTAAATGTATAACATTTGTCAAGGTACCTCTCTAAATGTGTATGTATGTATATGTATGTATATTTTAGTATCTCATTACAAGGAACATTTTATATAACGATGAGTCATAGTTGACATGGTCTGTGATAACAAACATTGTTGAGATGGTATTTTTAAGTCACCTTGAAAAGTCCTAGCTCCTTAAGCATGCTCTGTTTTTGCTTTACTGTTTACTGAAAGGTCACTGGATGACTTTTTATATACTTTTTCTTAATATATATTTTTTATTGTAAAGGTACTATACAGAGGGATTACAGTTACATGAGCAAGGTAATGAATCTATTTCCTATTGAGCATTGTTGCACCCTCCTTAATACTTAATATATTTCTCCTACCATCCCTTTCCTCCCCACCTCCCCAACTCCTCTCCTCTCCCTCCCCCCTCCCTCCTCCTCACCCCCCCCCCCCCCGCGCAAAGCTGTAAAGTTCATTTTCAACATAGTGTTTTGTATATATCATTGTTAAAATGGGTCTTCCTGTATCCTTATTTTAGTATTTTGTTATTTCCCTCCCTCTCCTCAAATTAGAAAAAAAATGTATATACAAGATGCAGGACACTGGAATCAAATACGGTTTAGTCACATATTTGTTTATAATTCCAACTAGTATGATGTATCCTTGAAAATGACCAGCTTCTAGACAGACAAGAAATAATTTTTGGATGGATAAGTCAAACCTGAGGTTTTTCATTCTCATTTGGTTAAGCAAGTAAACATTATTACATTAAATAAAATAAAAAAGGATATTGTAGAAAAACAAATTAAAGGGTGAAATTCATTTGAAATCTGTGAATTCAGATCCCAGATTTGCAGAATAAATTTTATTACTCCCTTATCATACTAATAAGATACTTCAACTATTTGCAAAAGTAGTGGGCATTTTGTAGTTAAGTATTTTCTGACACATGGTGTATGGACTGGACATATGTCCCTACTATAATTTTCAGAAGGCTAGTAAACTTAGGTACTGTTTTTGTCATTGATTGGGATTGCATAGCCTTGTTTCCTGAACAAGTAAGCTTTGGCAGCTTAGTGACCATCAAACCATAAAGACATAAAAGATAATAATGTCTTCACTTATTGAAGACTCATTATGTGTCAGGTTCATGAATTTCCAAATGTACATTTTGTTTACCAACATCATACTAGGCATATGACTGTATTGTTTTAATAATTATCTATGTGTTCAAACAAGCCTATCAGAATTAAGACATCTTAATCTGTAAACTAGAAAGTTCATTACAAAAGATTAAATAATTTTTGCAGCTTATAAAACCATTGAAAAAAATTAAGTAAAATAAAGCACATAAATACCCCAGTAAAGTTCACCCTATGATACACAAAGAAATATTGACATATCATTGTTGACATTAGTTGACCATGAAAACAAACTGAACATGGATTCCTGAATAGAAAAATACGTTGTGGCCAAATCATTTAGCAAAACAGGATAGAGAAATGAAAGAAACAAATCCCAACTAATGACATACAATCACAAGAATGAATCAGTAATTTTAATGCTAGCAAGAGCAAGAAGATAAAATAAAATAAAATAAAATCTTGGAGATTTTATTCACATAAAGTGCAAAACAGGTCAAATTGGTCTCTGTTGTTAGAATTTAGCATGGTGGTTTCTAGAGGTGATACCATTAATTAGATATTTGCTGGATCAATTTATATTAACTTTGTTAAGCTGGGAATTGTATTTCGTAGAATCCTCTTTTTGTAATTGCTAGTTTATATTGGACACATGAGGAAATTTTCAAAGCAGTATTCATCTGTTCTTAGAAAGTCACCCCAGTTAGATATAGAGATGTCCAAACCAACTGTCACTCTGTGAATACAGTCTGCCTTTCCTCTCATTTAATTCACATTCTGCACATCTTCCTCACCGCCGTGAACAAGACACTGGAGGACCACAAACGGGCAACTCAACCACAAGTCACAAGGTGCTAGCTGCTTTGACAGAACAGCAATGTATTAATCTCTTTCTAAGCAAGTCATATACACCTTCACTTTGGTACACCAAGGATTTAGAAATGGGTTTACAGCTAACTGCAAGTGACTGATTCTTAAGAGTGTCTAAGCCAGGTTGGGTAGTGATTCTTTCTATATTTATCTATCACTTCCTTCCAGACATATCAATGATGTATAATTTCATAATTAAGTTATAATTCATGCAGTTCTTATATTGAGTCTTCCTGGTGAAATCCTCAATTGATTCCTTGCCAATTACTTTTTATATCTTAAAATATATCTTTTTAAATCTAAAAATGGTTGAATGGGGAGGTTACAATTTAACATGTCCATTTCTCTCTCATTTCTCTATATCTCCATCTGTATGTATGAAATAGATATAGATAGATGGAGATAAAGATTAGCTATATACGTATCATTATCTATTACATTTTGATTGGTCACTCTTTCCATCATTCTTCATTCCATTCCTAGTTATTCCTTCCCCCATCAGTCACACCAAGTTTCCTACTTCCTTTTTCCTGTATGTACATCAAGTATTTTTTTACTTTGTTTCATTTTTTTATTGTCAAGGTGATGTACAGAGGAGTTACAGTTACATTAGTAAGGTAATGAGAACATTTCTTGTCAACCTTGTTACTCCTTTCCTCAATTTTCTACTTTCCCTCCCCAGATCATTTCCAACATATTGTCTTGTATATATTTCTGTTACATTGATTTTCCCCTTGTCATTTGTCTCACCATTCTTACATTGACTTATTTTCTAATACATCAAGTACATCACATATTATAACTATGTTTATACATTTTTTCTTCCACTCTTCTCCCACTCTTACTAGCCTCTACCCATTCAAAGCAGATTTCAGCTTTCTGATACTGATTTTTAAACTGTCTGTTAATATTTCAAAGTACTTACACAATGAAATATCACTCCCCCATATCCGACACCTTAATCAGCCCTTGGGTATAATTACATCGGAGGTTGTGTTTGGGGTCTCAGATCTATATATGAGAAGAATACATTAGAATATTTCACGCATATGTGTGTCATCCTGGCACAAGGTGCATTATAGTCTTCTCTGTACTGTTCTAATTCTAGTATATGTACTTCCTATGCCAGCACTGCTTGCAAAATTCTAGTTATTGGATATCTTTTGTGTGGAAGTATCCAGTATTGAAAGAACTCACTGAATTCTACATTTGTAAGTATTTTTATGTTTCCAAATTTACTTTGTACTTTAGCTAAATATTTATTTGTTTATTTTTAGTTGGTTATGG
Source organism: Dipodomys spectabilis (assembly GCF_019054845.1). NCBI lineage: Eukaryota > Metazoa > Chordata > Mammalia > Rodentia > Heteromyidae > Dipodomys > Dipodomys spectabilis. The sequence goes on along the minus strand of NW_024870834.1, from coordinate 12,426,849 downwards.
GGCTTGAACTATGGGCCTTGTCGCTGTCCCTTATCTCTTCAGCTCAAGGCCAGTGCTCTATCACTTGAGCCACTTATGGTTTTCTGGTGGTTTTTTGGAGATCAGTGTGTCACAACTTTTCCTGCACGGGCTGGCTTTGAACCACAGTCCTCAGATCTCAGTATCCTAAATAGCTAGGATTGCAGGTATGAGCCACTAGCACCTGGCTAAATATTTAAACTGATCCCAGGAATGAGAAAATCATTCATTTCTTACCAAATCAAAACAAATTTAGTCTCACAATGAATGTAAACACTTACTTCTTCTTTGAGGGATATGTTTGCCATTTTACCTATCAAAGCTATGGACCATTTTTCATTAAATTTTGGATGAGAAGTTGTGTAGTGATACAAGTTTTATAAGGATCACAAACCTTTTATTTACTTTTTAAATTCGTCTTGTAATATCACTTGTAGAAGATTTCCTCCCAATTAAAAAAGATACATGACTGTATTTGTGCTTTAAAAACATCAATTACAATATCAAGCCATAATCTGAAAATAAGGACTGAGATAATCAGAGAAGAGATACACTTAATATTCCTAGGCTTTTCACTTGCCCAACTACCTAGCAGAAAAGAAATTCAAGTGTGAAGCGAAATGTGTTCTTGGAATAATAGTTGCCACAAAGTGAGAGGTGAACGAACACCTGTTCTATATGAGTTTATTAGGTTGAATGTTGGCTCTCAAAGTTATCAAAGCCCTGATATTTGTATGCTGTGAATATTGCTCTACATAGACAAATGGAATATGAACTCATATCACTTATGTGTGAGAGAGGAGTTTACAGGGAAGAGGATGTTCTGATAAATTTCCCATTTAAGTTGTGTGTGTGTGTGTGTGTGTGTGTGTGTGTGTGTGTGTGTGTGCATGTGCACATGTGTGTACACACACATGACTGCTGAAGTGGTATTTTGAAGAGATAGTTGACACCAGTCTTGTTGGGTATAGTAATCAAACGAGGGGATGATTCCTCAGTAATGGAGGTCAATCACATCGGTATGATAATATTCCTTGTAAAACACCTGGACAGTCAAACACATTTGATCTTCCCTAGTTGGCAACATCTATCCATGTTGCCACACACCAGTGACAGAAGTCGTGACATTCGGTGTTCCTCCAGTGAGAAGGAATTGCATAGTTCTTACTGGTTTCTTGGGAAACCAAGATGGAGATCGATGGCTATACTATTTTTCTCTCCACAAAATTTCATTTTATAAACTGTCACTGAAAATATAAAAATCTTAAGCGTTCTACAAATCTTTCTTAAGGACTCAGAAATGATGCTACTTCTCCAGATCTGACACAAGTAAGGATTTCTTCCCATTCTGTTCCAGTGTCAGGGACAGCACTCCTTCCTTCCTCCTGCTAAATCATCTGCAACAGTCCTGGACAGAACTCTGCCACAGGAAGGATGGGAAGCCAGGAAGTAATTTTCATATCCAAATAATGGAAAACTGTATGTTACACTTTCAGCCCTTTTATTTCTTCTCATTGTTTTTAGTTTGTCATGTGGCTGAGAAAAATCTTATTCCAGGAGGGAGAGTAGATCAACACAACATACTCTTGTATCTTCTTTGGCTTGTGTTATAATCTTATTTTCGCTGAATGGGTTCTTTGCAATTCTAGTTTTAATATGGTTTTCACTGGGGAGAAATAAGTTAAAATAAAATAGTGTGAAGTGAACCTTGCAAGGCAAATAAGTATTAATGAATGCACGTGTATAGTTGAATGAGATTCTCATGTATAAATCCTCTGTTTTATGTTAGGGTAGCTTTAAAAATTCATGAAGAAAGTGATTGTGTTTGGTTATAGTGTCTTTAAGGTGGGAAATGAGGTTTAATTAGATCACTGAGGCAGGTTGTGCATAATATAGCCTACATGATTGTGTTTGTATAAGAAAAATAAAGATATATATATATATATATATATGCACACATATATAAGTATATATTCAAAAGAAAGTTCATCTAAGGACACACAGAGAAAGTTGTCATTTAAAAGCCATAGATCAGGCTTCTTAGGAATCTAGTCTCATTAACATGTTGATCTTAAACTACTAGTGAATATATAACTACTAAGACATGATTGGAATGATATACTACATGTGATCCTCTGGTAATTATACCCAGTAAGGTTCAAATATTAATTTTAGATCATGAACCATTTCAAAGTTATTCTCTTATTACTTTAGAAAATAATACCACAAGAAACTATATACATATTCTTGGATTTTCTTTGTAACCCAGATTTCTGTCAGTGATTTCCAACCTGTAGGTATTAACTCAGTTGGCTAATTGTGTGAAACATTGACCAGCAATAGCTATATTTTAATTATTGTAAGTACCAACATTCTCGGCTTCCAAACATAAACAGACAATACTCTATTATGTTCTAGAAATAATGTAATATTATATTTTGTGCATTTGAAAATGCACTGTAGTTCTTTGCCATTGACTGATAAATTCTAAAGAGATAGGCATCATGAAGGATTCTCTGTGTTTTCATATTACAAAAAATCATAAAGTAAAGCCATGAGCCCGTGGCTCAAGCCTGTAATCCTAGCTACTCAGGGGGCTGAGATCTGAGGATCTCTGTTCAAAGCCAGCCTGGGCAGGAAAGTCCACATGATTCTTATCTCCAATAAACCACTCAGAAAACCTGAAGTGGTGCTGTAGCTCAAGTGGTAGATTGCTGCCTTGGGCTGAAGAGCTGAGGGACAGCGCCCAGGCCCAGAGTTCAGCCCCACGACCGACCCCCCCCAAAAAAAATAATGAAGTAATACCAGGTTTACTGAATCTTCACAAGGCTATCCTATCAATATCTTGTTAGGCTGGAAACTTCTCTTTTTTTATTGTGAAATACCAAAGAGAGGGGTTACAATTACATGGGCAAGAGTACATTTCTTATCAAGCATTGTTGCCTCCTCCTTTGTTTCCCCTTCCCATCCCCGCCACCACCGCCAAAGTTGTAAAGTTCGTTTTTTGACATAACATATTGTACATCTCATTGTTGCAATGAGTCCACCTGTATCCCTATTTAAATGATTTGTTTTTTTCCCCTTCCCTCCAAATTATACCAACATCAAATACAGTGAAAGCATGGGTTATACCGTGGGGACATACAAAGCAACAAAGAAATAATCTTATAACTATGTTAGAAACAATCGCAAGAAAGAGAAAACATTTGAGTCCTTATCATGGGGTTCATTTCGCCTAACATCAATTTATCTGACCTTTTCTGCTTGTCTCAGACACATACCACTTATTACAAATAAGGGAAACCATGGGACCTATGTTTCTTTGGGCCTGGCTTACTTCAGTTTATATACTTTTTTCCCAAGTCTTTCCATTTCCTAGCAAATGGGGCAATGTCATTCTTTCTGATGGAGGCATAGAATTCCATTGTGTATATATACCACATTTTCTTGATCCATTGATCTACTGAGGGGCATCTGGGGTGGGAAAATGGCATGCCACATGGCCTAGAATAATAGAGAGAAAAGGTTACTTTGTGTCACTGTTGATTTATCATAGAAAAGACAAATAATATAATGCATATTTAATTTTTCCTCTCGATCTATGACTTAAGTGGAAATATCTACTTATGACTTAAGTGGAAATATTAGCATTAAGACAATATAGAATAGTCATATCCTCAGTGCCTAAATGTGTCCATGTTCCAGCTTCTTGACTCATTGTGTGGGTGGGGAAATTTTGATATCTATGCTTCAATTTTCTTAACTGTAAATACAATTTCCCTTATGCAACAGCTGTGAGGTCTGAAGAAAGAACATGCATAATGGTTATCACTGGGCAGTAGTCAGATGGACTATCCCATTCAGCTAATGTATATATTATACATATACATTATACATATACATATACATATGTCATACATATACATTCAGCTAATGTATATGTTAACTTTTTCTTTAAGTTCTGCTCCATGATGTCCACTCACTCATTCTGATGATAAAATAAACGGACATTATAAGAGAGAATGTTGTTGTTTTCTACAAAATCAAATCTAATTATTCACCAGCAGGAAGCCAATTAACTTAAACTTTATTAATTTCTCTGAAATTAAGTAATTAGATTTATTGGGACAGCATGTCTTCCTCATCTGATACACATCAATTGTTGTGAATGTCCTGTTTTTTTTTTTTTAACATAATCCAAAAGCCTCTTGTAAGATGAAAACATGACAGTGACAATTAAAAATCATTTTGGCCCTGATTTCAAAATAGGTCTCCAAGATTTCATTTCCACAATGCCTTATGATCCTTTCTTTCTTGAAAACACAAATAAATATCAGAGAAAGCACTACTGTGTATATGTTACTTAATAATACCACCAATGTTTTCCATTTTAAAATACTATGTGACACTTTGGTGTAGAGATAATGTAATGGGGCCACCAATTTAATTAATGGGAGAACATACAGAATTGTGTAATTGTATATTCAAAGGAGTTTTGTCTTCAACTAAACTAAAAGGACATACAAATTAACACTACAGAAATTACCAGGAAAAGGAACTATTCATTCATCAGACAGAGAACATTTCCTTTGTAATTTTTTCTGAATATTTAGCCAGATATTTCACATCACTTAATAATAATTTACTTATTTATATATTTATAATCATTTTACATTGAAGTATTTTTTCTTATTTTATTCTTTCTCCCTTTCTCTCCCCCAACCCTTACCAAATTATACTGGAATAAAATCAAAACAAAGCAAAAACAAAAACAAAAAAACTTAGTTTTCAGTGATTGCCTGACATTTCCAATTACCAAGCATCCTCATTTATAAGAAGAATGGCTGGAAAATTCATAAAACAAGACAGACACCCATAAATTGAACATGTAGTTTATAGAATGCTATTTCAACTGTGCATTGAAATTCACAGATCTAATTTATATATCATAGATATATATATTCAAAAGAAAACAATGCTGCAGATTGACAATGTGGTAAACATTCTTTTGTTTCCTTCCTTCTTTCCTTTCTTCTTTCCTTCTGTCTTTTGTTTCTTCCTTTTCTCTGAACTTTTGCAATGCATTTTTCATATTCAACCTTTTTAAAAATTACTTTTAGGACTGAATTACATTATATATGAAATTAAAATCTTAAGAAATATTACATTAATCATGAATAATCCTGACTGTTTTGAGCCTCCATCCTATTACTGGTGTTTCATCCAAAAAGGAAGAAGAAGGAGCTGGGAAGGTGGCTCAGTGGTAGAGCCTTGCATGCTCGAGGCCCTGGGTTCGATTCCTCAGCCCCACATAAGCAAAAAGAAAAAAAAGCCGGAAGTGGTGCTGTGGCTCAAGTGGTAGAGCACTAGCCTTGAGCTGAAGACTTGAGGGACAGCGCCCAGGCCCAGAGTTCAGACCCCATGACCAACCAAAAAAAAAAAAAAACAAAAAGGAAGAATAAGATGCCAAATACACATTGTCCTACACACTCACATATCCTATTTTTTGTACCTAGGATATATTCATCTTTAAAAATTAATAATTAAGAGAGCAATGCCCATCTTTCCTCTCTGTATGAAAACTGCATGCAAAGAAGATACTATGAGACCATATGCAAAATATTACTAATAATTTTGAGTATTTATTTTCTTCTTACATACCCTTGGATGTAACATTAAACAATTAACAAAATTGTGTTTGCTTTCTTTTTCTTTTCTTTTCTTTTTTTCTTTTTTTGCCAATCATGGGGACTGAACTCTGGACCTGTGTGCTGACCCTCAGCTCTTCAGCTCAAGGCTAGTGTTCCACCCCTTGAGCCAAAGTGCCAGTTCCAGCTTTTTATGCTTAATGTGGTGCTGAGGAATCAAACCCAGGGCCTTATGCATGCAAGGCAAGCACTCTACCACTGAGCCACCTTCTCAGCTTCCTTCCCAGTTTGTTTACTTTTTAATCTGCTTATCTTCTGCTTATTTCATATATCTAATGATTACCCTAAGCTAAGGAAGTTAGAAAGCTTTTCTTTCAAAAATTATATAAGATTTTCCTAATTATCGTGAAAAAAACCCAGAATACCAAGGAATTTTGTACAAAGGGTATTTTCTTTGATTTACTCTTTCTGATTAAATAGGACATCACAATGCTCTGAAGTTTATTGTTAGTATTCAAATGCAAACACTTGTCTTAAAAATATAATTGATAATGATTTTATATGTTTTAGTCAGATTTTTAAAACATTAATTGTATTATTTATAATAAATTAATTTCTATTATTTGGATACAAAATAATCATCTGTTAGATATAAATTATTTATGAGAGGAATGATTTTATTCCATATGTAATTTGAATCCAATCTGGCCCAACACTTATTTCCACCATAATTTACAAGGGCATTTTTTTTCTCTGTAGTTATAGATCATACCTAAAAGGTTATCATTTTCTTGTTCTTCAAACTCTTTCTTCATTTTATACTTCATTTATAGTGAATAACTTTATGTCAATATTTTCTGAAGTTTCCATTAACTTTTCAATTCAGTATTTTCATTATTTTGATATGTAATTTATTAATGACTTGAATGTCATCTTATGCTCAATTTATGGAAATGTCAGCTTGTTGGAAATTGTATTTTTATAAGTTAAGACAATGATAATTATTAAGATTGTTTTCATAACTAATGACAAAATCAATAGAATTTAAACAAGAGTTTACATATATCAAAAGAATGAATTGGAATTAAGGTAAACTATGCTTCATTAGAACTGTATATTTACAAAGCACCAGTTTTCTCCTAAAAATAGTTTTGCTTTTCTTAAATATCAAATCTCTACTTCTATTTTTTATTGATAAGGTGATGTACAGAAGGGTTACATTACCTACGTCAGGTATTGAGTATTTACGTAGGTCAGGTATTGAGTTTTTCAGCTATTCCTTTTTGAACAGTGTTACCTCCTCTCTCACTTTTTCCCAGGTTGTTCTCTCAGATTTTCATTTAAACTATTTTCTCCTATTAGAGTTGGAAATCTAACCTTTGAAAGATTTGTAGTTTACATTCTGGAATGGCAAAAAAAAAAAACCCAAAAACCAAAAAGCAAATAATGATGGGATTGGTTCTTTTGGAACCCTGGCCATTTGTTGACTTTCTTAGAGAAGCAAATGAGATTGTCTGTCATTGAAGACAAAAGAAAGGTCATTGTCAAAGTCCTTGTGCTTCACAATTCTCATAGGCCTCCCTGCTGTGTTAAGTGGAAGTTTTATCACAATGAAAGTGGTTTGTATCTGAATTATGGTACAACTTGGTGGAGTAGAGAAAGGCTGGGTTCAAAGTTAACTTCAGTCAGTGCTATTTGGGCAAGGAGACTACCATGGATCCACAAAACATGCTGCAGAATGTGGAGAGAAGGATGAGAGATGTTTTATTTACTGTCCACAAGTGAATCATATTTAATGATAGGATATTTTCCCTATGTTAATAAAAGCCACATTGAAAGTAAAATTCTTATAAATCCCTGCTAGTCACAAAAGAAATCTCTTTGTTTATGGGAAGATCTTCACTTTCACATTTCTTAAAGAAGCAGTACATAGTATACAATGAAGTATGCAAAGCTTCATAAATGGTAGAAGCAGAATATTACAAATGTCAGAGCATTTTAGTAACATTGAAGAAAACTGGGCCCATTTTGCCTTCAAAATTTCCTTTTCTCAAATCCTAAGAGTGACAACAGAGTAACTCCTTCAACTTTATAAAGTCAGATCTGGCCTAAAATTATCTCTCAATCTTGATATGAGATCATTTCAACAACTCTGAATTACTGTGGAAAGAAGAAAGCTCTCTGAGCATTGTAACTATGATTTATTCCCTGTGATGTATTTAGAATAGGCTGCCAACGTATTTACTATGTTTATGTGTCCCACAGCTCTTAGTGTAATATTTAGTCGAGGTTTGCATTAGTAACTAAAATTAATTTTCCTATTCTAGTCCGTGACAGAAATTTCGAAGTAGCATACATCCCAAGGCATGTTCACCAACTATAAGTAATTATTAATGTGACAAGCAACTATTTTATTTCTTGTCTTTAATTAGTAATTGTGAAGTGATACATTTCCTGGAGTGCTATGATGAAAACAAATAATTTAAATCATTTTAAAAGTGATTTTTCATTTCTGTCTCCAATAAAAGTTGTGAATCAGAATTGAAAAATTATTATGTACAATACAAAATAAATGTTTCTAGAAATAATGTAATGTTATTTGAAAACAAGAAAGTTCAGCCCACATTTGATTTCAACAAGCCACATGATATTATCACATCTCTCAAGATTTCAGCAATTTTCTGCTTTAATATCGTATTTCACTCTTTTATCCAAATAATCAGAATTTTGTTTTGCAAACAAACCATTTATTCCTTAGTTTGGGGCTATTTATTACTTCTCAGTTATGTTTTGTAGTCATGTAATAGCAACAGCAGTTAACAGATCATTTATATAGCAATCTGGGAATGAGTTATAATGTCAATAAAATATAGTGACAGAGTGCACAATTAATGGTTTCCAAAAGTATGTTAGTAAAACTGTGTAATAAATAGGGAAATGTCCATTACAATATTTGTGTTTTCTGTCTGTGTTTTCCCAAAGTACATCTGCCAGACAAGCATGAAGAGACTAGAGATGTGAGAACAACTTGAAATGGGCCAATTTTCTCATCTTCCATAGAAATATGTCAATATTGGAGTTTAATTTTAATAATTAACAACCAGAATATCTATGTCATGGAAGTCACATGGATGAGTAGTCGCAGAACTCATAATAATGAAAGAGTGAACAGGGAAGATGCATTGGGTTGAAGAGGACACAAAGCAAATAACAGACATAGAAGGAAAAGACTACATCGTAATTTCGAAGACAGAAAGGTAAGAATTTAATCTTGTATAATTCTTGAAGACATTTATTTAACTTATTTGGTCCTTAGTCTGTCATTTGTAAACTCAGGAGAAAAACAATCTTGAATCATAAAGTCTAGACATGAGTGAGGATTATAAAGTTCTACTAGAAATGCACTTTTACCTTTCTGGGATATGTGTGAAGATTTGATTGATTGATGTGTATTCAGACAAGTTGATGTCCAGACTGATGGCCAGGAAGTCATATCAGATCACAGAGATGGTGGTATCGTCTACAAGACCTCATGTTTATTGGATCTTTCACCAGCAATCCAATTCTTTATAAACTCTCATCTCAGGATCCGTTTTTGAAGAAACCCAAACACTTCAACATTTAAGCATGCATGTTTAATATTTTTAATTAGTAGCATAAGAAAACAAAGAAAGAAATTAAATCATGATCTTGATGGTTAAGGAAGAAATGTAGTTTCTTTGAAATAATACTCATTCATTTGATAATATTTATTCAACAAAAACTATGTACTATACATTATGACAGGATTTTTATCCAGAAAGCTTTCTCCAGGGTCCTTGCATAAACTTAAGATGTTTATTAAAAATAATTGATAAACAAATACATAGCAAGTGTAATATGACATAGTAATATGCAGCCAGAAGTAAAATAAAGAAGAAAGATTGCCATGTGTCAATGGTGGAAAATAGTCTAATTTAAGGAAAATGGAAATCACAGGTATTGAAATGACATTTGAGGGGATAAATGACATTTGAGCAGATGAATGTACTAAGTGTAAAGAATTTTGTAGACAGAGAAATATAAATGCAAAGATTTGTGAATAAAGTTGCTTGACACATTCTAGTTACAGCAAACAATCCAATTTTAGAACATACATGGAGAAAGGATATGAGATGGAAATACGGAGGTAACTAGGGATCAGACCTATAATACAGAGTTGTTAGAATTGATTACAAGAAAATAGGAATTTGCTGGGATATTGTGAACAGGGAACAACATGTTGAGACTAACTGGTATACATAAAATAATGATAATTTGGATCTCAGGCCCTGGAGTTAGGAAACCTGTTGAAATCATTATAGTCTTCCAAGCAAAATCTGATAGACTTGGAAGTAGTTTTGCAGTAAAAGGGATTGAAACAAGTTAGATTGGTTATTTGGGGGACAGAAAAGAAATTCAGATTTACCACAGTGTAATTCTTAGGTGTTCTTAGGCAATTGAGAGCTGTTATATTATTTTCTAAAGGGCTAGACACAGATAAGTGTTGCATATTTGAGGGCTAATAATCACTATGTGTTTGAAACATATTAATTTTATATATTTATTAAGCTCTATGAGAAATAATGAGTAGAAAAAGGATTATGCAAGTTTCTAGTTCAGATGAGAAGAGGGACAAAAACACATACATTTCATACACAATAGCGTAAATATTATTTAGGTTCAAGTTGTTTTATACAATTAGCTGTACATTTTCAGTAAATAAAATAGAGGTTTTAGGACTAAGTGATATTTTTCTAACTTTTAAAAGTGAAAATAATAAATATAAATTGATTGAGGGGTAATTTACTGGACCTGAAACAAACGACTAGTATTTTACACACAAAATAACATTTCAAGAAAGAGTAGGGATTCTCTTTGTCAAATGTAGCTTATGGTTTCATTTAGATAAAATGTAAAATACACCACCACATTTTTCAAGGTGAGGTTCAGTAGTGACCTTGACAATTACCATTTAAGAATAGTAGTAAATTAACAGTCCAGTACATTCCTTCAAATTAGAGAGAAAATCACGATGATAAAAACAAGTGCAGATAGTTCTTCATTTTGGTAAGAGAGTGTATCAGGAGATTAGGTCATCAAGAACACTGAATAAGATCAATAGAAGAAAAGATAAGGTAGAATGTCTATATAGTACTGGTAACTTAACAGTGAAAAAGACGCACTGAACATGGTTTGCGAAGAATTAGATGAGAAAAGATAAGGATCATTTATAATTTAAGCTTAGAGGATTTTCCTCTGGTTATCAACCATTGACCAAGACCCATTATTACAGGAGAAAAGATGTACTAGGTGTCATTTGAGTAAAGGAAGGAAAATATTTTACTGAAGATGTTCCTGAGGGGTACTATGCTTGTCTATCATATATGGGGTCCTTCTTTCAACCTCAGCTCTTCAAAAATATAAGAAAACATTTTTCAGCTTTGTAGCTACACTTTGAGTAAAAGAATCAACGTCATTTGATTTTATCAGAGTGTAAGAAAGAGGGTTGGTTGTGTAAGAGTTTTTTATGGTCTTACTTCAAATTGTCCTTAAAGATAAAGAGTTGAATGGTCTTTTGAAAAATTTTGTATCTATGTGTTCCATTACCAGGGCTTGAAATGAAGGCTTGGGAACTATCTATTCCCTTATGTGCACAAAACTTGAACTCTACCACTTGAGCAATGCTTCCATTTCTATCTATGTCATGCTCATTAAATGAAGAGTTTCACAGACTTTTCTACCTGGACTGGCTATGAACTTCAATTCTTACATTTCAACCTCCTGAATAGCTAGAACTGTAGGTGTGGACCACTTCTAACAGAGATCTGGAGAAAAAAGTTTGGATATGATTTTAATTCTGTAGCAAAAGTGTCATAACTGCATCTGTCAATAAAAAGTAGTACTGTAAAAGAGTATATAATTTTGCAGTATTAAAAGCTATCTTGTTCATGTAATAATTTGCTATGGTTTTTTTTGTACAGCAGTTGATTTTTTAAACAATTTGTGGGTATAGATGTTTAATTTTTTTTTTGATTATAGCATTGATTGCCTTTGTGCCAGGCGCTGGTGGTTCACACCTGTAATCCTAGCTACTCAGGAGGCTGAGATCTGAGGATAGTCCATAAGACTCTTATCTCCACGAACCCACCAGAAAACCAGAAGTGGTACTGTGGCTCAAGTAGTAGAGCATTAGCCTTGAGCTGAAGAGCCGAGGGACAGCACCCAGAGTTCAAACCCTATGACAGACCAATATATTTTTTTTTCAAAAGATAATGAGTACAACTAATTATTAAGATTTTCTAAATTCTGGGTTAGTAAATCAATATCACAAGTTAGTTTTAAATGACCATTATAGCAATATTTTATAGACCACTTCAAAATGTATTCTTTTTTTACAAAAGTCTTCCAGAATGATCAATTCTGAACTATCATTCCTTTTTCAGGACATGACCTCAGGTGAACTCACTCATTAGATCCCACCACTTAAAAAATTCACTCGCTCCCAAGAATGTCACTATAGAAAGCACCTGGAAACCTCAAGGGTCACTAAAACCATATTTAAACCATAGCGGGTCAAGGAAGAAACTGCGGCTCTCCAAACACAGCCAAACTTTGATCAATACATACCCCAAATGAGAAAAAAAATCTATTTAACTAAACAAAAGCATGAAGATATGCATGATATGCACTAACGCATAATTTATGCTAGTGAAAAACTGAAAAGATTGTAAATGTTTACAGTAATAATTTTAAAAGATTAAGGAATAAGATAAATTCTAGTGATTACAAATGATGATAAATATAATTTCTACTATTAGTACTTATGATTCAGCATAATACAATTAATGTTCCACCAATGTGAAAAAGCAAGATTATATATATGTATACAATGTGTAATTATTTGATAAAGATATAGATTATATGTACATACATTGTATAATTATTGTATAAATATGTAGTATTTTGTTTCTGAGCTGTTGTGACAAACTATAATATTCTTTCAGGTTTTATTATTTTTATGTTTTATATAATTAGCATATAAATTCTACTTTAAGAGAGTCCACTAACAATATTTCCCTCTTTCTAGACTGCTTATAAATAAGTTAATCCCTTTAATTATGTAATTGATTTTCCACATAGAGCAATAATGAAGAAGCTAAAGAACATGACAATCATAAAAATATTTTGTCACACAAAATAAATTATAAAAATGTTATATATTTTATGTAACATTAAGTTAATGTCATGGCTTTAGCTTAGGTAGAATAAAAGACATATGGTTTCAACCCTAAGCAATATTTGGTGATAGTGAACAGCCACAGATTGGTAGAAACCTGTACAGACTCATAGTGACAAGAGATTTGTTGCGGATTCTTGTTGGCGTTCCGTTTTCCATTGAAGACTTTCTGCCTTCAATTAGCCCTAGGGGTAGGATTTAAACTGATAATAATTGAACTTGTAATGAGGTCATTGAGAAATAACTCTCTTAACATTTTCCTAAAATGTAGAAACTTATCTCTAATTCTATGTCCAATTACCTCATTAGGAGGTCCATTATTTTCTGAGATCCATTATTATCAGCTAGAATGGTAAGTGTAAAATATTTTGGGGTCAAAATTTTTAATGTTTAAACAGTGAACTCTGGGAAGGTGCCCATTTGAGTTTCTAGGGTTTCTGTATTATAAGTCATCCCAAATAAGATCCTTAAGCAGCATTCATTAATGTAACATCAGGATTATACACTTCAGGAACTCACAGGAGCTCAACTATTGATTTTCTATAACCACAGGATTTTGACAGCACTACATGGTATATCAACCTTGTGAATGTTCTGACTGGTCTTATTTGGATGGATGATTAGTGGCCCACACTCCTGGTGATATTTTGGTAACTGGCATTCTTACTTGAAGCCCCAAATATGGAGATAATCATTGAACAAGATAGAGCTTCATATACTTCTGATTAGCTTCAAATGCCACTTGGAACTATTTTCCCTTCATTATTATTATTTTGGTTCAAGTAGTTACAAACTCTTTCTGATTTAAGAAGAGAGGGTGGCTGTCTCTCATTGTTATTATATTATCACATCTAATTTTTAGAGAAATGCAACAGAGGTATGCTTATTATCTACATTTTATAGTTTAGAACAATGATGTTGGAAGAGGTTAAATAGTTCAAAGACAACATATTTTCCTATTAGAAATAGTGAAGAACCCAAGTGATTGAAATAGCCCAAGTGATGTGATACCAAAGTATATTATTTTAACTATTTTAACATTTTTCAAAATGTTGTCACAAAAATGTAGAAAGCAGTATTGAGACCATCTACCATGTAGTCTTAATTTTGTAATGTCTGCACTTGAAAGTATGGTAACATGATATATTCTAAAGATGAATCCAGAACATTGCAATATTCATATAAAACTTTCTTTCTTACCCTATCTTTTTCTTACATATTTTTTAAATGTTTGTGACTTTTCAAGTGCTTTTCAGTGTTTGTCCTCAAAAGAATCAGAAAATTTATCAATACTTGCCAAAAAAAATGCTACAAAGAAGGACTGCTATGTACCAAGGATTCCAACAGCATATTAATGTTACTTCTTCAACAAACTCTTCTCTTTCAAGTTTATTGGGTGCTCTGGAATCTTGGCCCAGCCTGAGATACTAACCCAAAGTGCTTGCCTCATATGGTCTTACTCCATTTTCAAGCCCCATCTAAAAATAACTCTTTCCCGCTCTGATGGATCCCTGTGGACATTCTCTTCCCTGTGGACATTCTCTTCCCTGTGGACATTCTCTTCTTTGTGGACATCCTCCTCTGTGGACATTCTCTTCTCTAGAAGGATTCTCACTTCCCACACTTGCCTTCTCATTTCGCGGATCTCTCTGCAGGGTCTGTACCCAATGAGGGTTGAGGCAGAGTTGACATTGCTCTGCATCCTACAAGGAAATTACCAATAGTTTCTCTCATGCCTCACAGTCTTAAAAGTACTCACTGAGATAGATAACAAAGGAAGAAATGAAAACAGGAGAAAAATGTAAACATAAAAATGATGATAATAAGGAGGATCTCTATAATCACAAAAGAAGATGAAGCTCAAATTAGAATCAAACATGATTCATGTTAATATACACAGCATGACATCTTTGCATTCTCTTAGTGAGGCCAGGCACCATGTTGGTCATACTCGGCCTGTTTTCTAGGTAACTATCAGATAATATATGACTGCGATTCACATATTTGGAAGTAAACTACCCCTGTTCATATAAATACTCCTTACTTCACCCACGCCTGAATAGATGACATTGATATTGAACAAAAAGACAGAAGCTCAACCCTAAAATCTCCAAATGATAAGGCAAGACTACTAATCTCCAAGAACCACAAGCAGACATGAGTAGGGAAGGGGAGTTTATATTTCATATCCATATTGGGAAGAAACAAGGGAACAGCCATGACCTAGACCTAGGTCAGCATGATCTAGACCAGAAATAAAATTGGAAACCAGAAGTCTAAGCAGTAAGGCAGATGTGGTCAAACTGATCTGGCTATGTTAGCAGTGGTTGGAATATTCCAGATCATCCTTAGTTCTTAGTTATAATGTGGTAGAAGAAGAAACTGCCTCAGGTAGACCAAAAGAGCAGGCAGAAATTAAAGAGTGGAAGAGCAGGCAGATTTTAAAGAGTGACTTACGTAGCAAAATGAAATACACCTGCTTTGGTGGGTGAACTGTTAATAGATCATTTGTGACAGCGCCTGGAGTTTTATGCAATGAAATTACACTGTCATATGGAACGGAGGCTCTCCTCTTTTGGTCACTTCCTAAATGGTTTTATGATCATGCACTGGGCTATTGAAAGTAGAAGAAGGTATTCGCTTTCACAACACATCCTCTTGATAATCCTATTTGACCCTTTTTGTCCATTCCATTTGATCCCATTTTGTGATCTCTGGTTAAGCACTACCAGGGGAAAATCATATACATCAGTGATTATGTCCTCAAAGTATACTTTGATATGTGAAGCAAGGAAGAATATAAAGTATTTAACTTAATCAACACCTAAGATGTGGGCCATTTGTGGTTTGAGGTTGGAAGCTTGTACCCTGAGAGTTTCTGCTTGTGCCTACCTTGCTGCCTACTCTTTGTTGACCATTATCTCAGCATATTGATGCCTTGTCTGATAAATGCCTTTGTTTAGAAATAGGCTTGACTCTTACCAAAAGAAATTCATAGGTCACTCTTGTTTTTCTGAGAATAGAAGATGACTGTAAGAGCAATTCAGATTTAAGACATAAATAAGAGACTTTTAGGCACTGTTCTGCTGATACATTCATCAATGAGGTGATATGTGAATGATGCCATAGAATTTTAACCAGAGATATGGACTGTAAACAAGATTCGAGTTATTTTTTGGACTAGAATCTGCACATGAAGGATTATTACAAAATGAAGGATACACCTAGTAGGGATTTGTTTTTAATGTTTGGGTATTTTTTTCTTTTCCTTTTCAGATTCTGGTAATGGGAATTAAACTGAGGACTTAAATACACTAAGCATATGGTCTAAAGCACTAGTGGCTCTTATCTAAATTGCCTTTTGCTAAGGAAAAAATGTTAACTTGAATTAAATGATAGCAAGGTAAAAAGAAGTCAAAATCATTTGCTTCAAAAAGAGTATAATAATGGGTTACCTTCACCCAATGAGTAAATTTTTATGCAGGGTAGTCAAAGGAATCTGTCTGAGGGTTTGGAGGCATGGATCAGCTGGTAGAGCATTGGCCAGTGAACAAAAGTGTCAGATATAAGTTTTAGTCCTGGTCTCAGAGCTAAAAATAAAACAGGGGATGACTGAAGGATAAAAAAGGAAGGAGGTATAAACAGAAAAAAGAAGCTGAACATTTATATCTGTAGAATTTCAAGCTAACTTTATTTATCAGAAATATTATTGGAGTGTTATTCAAAAAGGAAAAAAATGGAAAAAACAGATAGTCCAACTAGTCTGTTATTTCATGTTTATTTATGACCTTATTGAAAATAATTATCTTTAATAAAAATCACACATGATATAAATACATAAATTACTATTCTATACCTAACTCTGATTCCCAAACCAATCTTTTTCACAACCTTAGGTCATTTAAATGCAGAACAAACAATTAGGCAAAGGAAATGACACTAGTCACATTATATTTCTGATTATGGAGGTTGCAGGACAAAAAAGTATCACTAAAAGAGAATGCTATATAAATGCATTTTATATTCCAGAATTTGGCTTTTGGTTTTACAGAAAAAGAGTAAAGCAGAACAAACATTCTGATCGTGTGTGTGTGTGTCTGTATCTGTGTGTGTGTCTGTGTGTGTGTGTGTCTGTGTGTATATTTGTGTTTGTATTTGCAGAAACTCATCTAAGTCCCTCTTGTAGTATCTTTGCATGTTATATTAGCATATTTCAGAAAAAAGATAGGATTTTTTCCTATAAAAATGATCAAACCTGGTTGGGTATGAGTAACTTTTCTCTCAAGGTCTTTGGCAGTTTACAATCTGGAAACAATTCTGATGGAATTTAGGTCCAGACAATGCATAAGGAATGACCTCAAGAACTTAATCAGTTGCTCTGGGTTGTATCTTTGTTAATCTTTGCTCATTAGGTAATTACTTGAACTGTTAACCTGTAAATGAGATGACTCAGATCTTCCTCAGCTACTGGAAAAAGCACTGAAAATTAAGATGATGCCTTATGTATAGTAGCAGAATTATGAAAAAGAAAATGATTGTTAAGTATTTTTTATCAGCAAAACAATAGTTCCCATCATCAATAGAAAAAGTACCTTCAGCAAGGAATATGTCTGTTCTGGGGTCTTATCCAATAGGGTAGGGGTATTGAATGTGTAAAATCAAGGGTCTCCCTTTGGGGACCTTTCCAAATACTTGTGCAACTAGACAATGGCACTTAGGCTGTGGGAATTCGTTATAACTATGATGTGAGATAAAAGAAATTTGAAATTACATTCATTTTTGCACTTAATCAACCCTGTTCCTTCCTCGGTTTATCAACAGTAACCATACCAGTAGGTTATCAGTAGGTTATAGAGTGGTCAATGTGCACTAGTGTGAATTACAACCTTGATTTGGGACACACACTTGTAACGAGGGTACCTTAATCATTGATCCAGGTGTGGGATCTTATGTCCATTTTTAATTTAGATAAAGTTGTTTTTCTTTTAATTCCACCTCTTTGAAGAGCAATGGACTGCTCTATATCCATGACCATTTCCTTGCTCCTCCTAAGATCTACCTATTCTCCATTGTCTGACATAATCAATGGCAATGTGGACGGAAATATCACAAGATGAAAAAAACATACTTATTATATGACCAACAGCCTTATAACTGCTTCAACACACCAGTTAGGTAGCTTAAAACCCTTTTTGTTAATGGCCTGCAATATTGAATGTGGTAACTTTTTAATGTAATGTTGAATATCATAAATGTTTGCTTCTGGGGGTAACTTCTGTGTTCTGGAATGCTTAGTTAGCTACAGCCTTGGAAAATCTTGCACATATGCACATTGGACAATAGGGACAGCTCTCCCATACTTTAAGCTGAGTACTTCTCAAGAGACTTCTCAATGAGTCCCATGGAGCAAAAATCACTCCATCTCTCCCAAGAACCACTTTGTAGATTTAAGAACAACAGAATCCAAAAGCGACAAACTCAAGACAGTTCAAAATAAATTATATGTCGACAAATAAATTGTCAACACAAAATTGGATGAATAAGAAAGAGCATCACTTTAGTCAGTCATAAGTAGTCTTTCATTCATGCATTTATTTGTTCAGCCAGCATACTAACCTGTTTCAGGCACTTCCCAACAATTTGAGGAGCTCAGACTATCAGAAGATATAACAATTAAAGTTTTCAAATATCATTATCAATAATTTTAAATATTACCATTAAAATAATAGCTACAATTCTTAAAATGCTGGGGCATCTAAATGTCAGTGCTAAATTCTCTTCATGGGTTTATCACTTGTGGAATAAGATCTAGTATCTTGAAATATAATAAGGATTAACTGTAAAGTTTATTTTCTACTTTCTATAAATCTCAATTATTATGTAACTTCTCTAAATTATAATTTCCCAAAATATCTATATGTGTTAATTGAAAAAAACACAAGAAAAGAATTTATTTAGACTTATGTAAAGTCACTTAATTTCTGAAGCCTGATTGCATAACACGCACAGACAACAAAAGCTTGGCTAAGAATCCTGATGGATTTGGATTTGATGGACCAGGAACTGATTCTACTAAAAAACTAACTTCAGGTTGCCACTATTAAGTCACTTCTATATCTTTAAAAACTTCAAGTTAATGAGTGATTTAAAATCATAATTTTGCTCCAAAGCAGAATTTCTCACATGTGTTCTTGCCTGTGTTATAGAGAAAACTGTAGAGAAAACCGAAGAAAAATGGTTTACTTTTGAAGTGTAAAATAGAACTGAGAGATTTGTCAAATCACTTTTCAAAATGATGTGTCTACCTGTGCTTCTGGTGAAGTAAATCTTATTTTAGTGGAAATAAAATGGTGCAAATGTAATTTACTTTTCTGACATTTATGTGTTTGTTTTCTTTCCCCATTTAACTTTACAGGAATCATAAAACTGAATTAGTTAGAGAACCATTCCTGTGTTTAAACATGTTTGCAGTATAATTGCTGTATGTTTTACTGATATGAGATCACCATTAGTAATGACATTAGCAGACATACACCACCATTTATATTTAAATAGTATCCCATAAACAAAGTGTATTCTGATGATTATGATTTTTGTAATGGAAAAATATTCATAATATTATACTTCTCAGCAGTATACTAAGAAGTAGGTCTGAGCCTACCAAAATCTTATTTCAAATAGATAGAAATGAGTAGAGCCTTTCAAAGAAATTGAACATCCTTATTCATAGCGTATCAAACAATTATTTAATATCTTCAATAACATTTCCAATCTATATTTTGGGGTAGAAATGATTTTTAAGTACATTATTAATTTTCATAAAAATTTGAACAATTATTGCACTTTTTCCTCAGGAAAATGAGTTAGAATCAAGAGTAATAACTCATCTTGCGAAAATTTAACACTTGAGATATAACTAAGTAAAGAATATGCCAGGAACTGAGCCCCACTGAATTCTATCTACAGTTAACCAACTTAAGTTGGTTGCTTGGAGGCATGGCTCAAGTGGTAGAATGCTGTTCCTCAGCAAGAAAACTGAGAAATAGCCAAAGAACCTGAGTCCAAACCCTACTACCAGTACACAAAAATATCAAATTATTCTCCTATGTTCTATGGAATTGGTTATATACTTATTATATACATGGAGTTTATGTACATATGCATGCACAATAAGTATGCAAGGAAATTCTATTCATATGGAAAGCAATATCTTTTTTGTTATTTTAGTTATAGCAGATTGGTTTTCCATGTACAATTGAATGAGGAATGGGACTTCTTTATTTGGTTTGTTTGGTTGCTTGTTTTTTGTTTTTTTTTTTTTTTCTGCAACTGGAGCTTGATCCAAGCTTCAAGCATGCTTGGCTTTTGTGTTCACAGATAGAATGTTATTGTTTGAGCTGTGCATCAGCCTGGCTTTTTGCTTTTTAACTGGAGATGGAGCCTCATCAGGCTGGTATTAAAGCAAAATTCTCTAGTTCTCCTCTTTCTGAAGAAAATAGGTTTGAGCCACTGGTACCCAGGTAGGAATAGGCGTTACCAATGAAAGAATAATTTTCTAATGGAAGCCAAATAATAGTTCAAGGGAACACCTGCCCAGGTTTTATCATACAATGTGCATGCCACAGGGCAAGCATGGGACAACACTGAGGAAGTGGTGATCAATCAAACAGTAAACTTATGAGTAACTCCTATGTGGTCATAGTGAAGGATCTCTGAGGGAAACGGTTTTCCCCAAAAATGTCTGATTCCATGTATTCATCTCAGAATTTCCCCTTGGTAACAAATTGCTGTTAGGGTAAAGTCACTACCAGGATATAACACTGATATTTGTATGAACAAATTTTAGGAAAAGGTACTTCAAAAAATGACTACATAATAGTTTTTTTTTTCTCAAGAGGAAGCTGGAATGAAGAACTAGAAGAGGCCAAATTAAAATGATGTAAAAGATGCAGCACAAAGACAAAATCATTTCCAAGAAGATCAAGAGTCTATTAGCTTGCACAATCCCAGACATAAAAGAGAAGTAATAGAATCTGTCATAATGAGTTTTTCATGATTTTACAAAGAAGCCTGGTGACAATAGGTGAAATTTAGGTCACTTATGTTGGAGGCTCATGGTTAAGATGAAAGAACAAGTCATACTTATTTCACAAAAGGCCGATTTTTGCAAGTTACCCATAAGACCAAAGCTTGGAGTGATTGATAATGAACCTTTCCAATGACATAAGTTAAATAGTAATAGACTTATGTCCCAAAGTGAATGGATCTATTTACTTGTAATTAATCCATCTGCAATGAAGCACTTACGACAGAAATGTTTGCAAGAAAATCAAGAAATAAGTGGAAAGTAGATGACCTTGCATGACATTATGATAAAAAAGCTATTATGTTTCAATTCTATAAATATTTTTGTCTGTAGTCTCATAAGTTGGGTCTCAAGAGCATACAAATAAAAGTTTTCATAAGTATTTTAAGTGGAAGTGCATATGAACTTATCCAGTACAGTTTCATATCGACTTTTACATCTAATTGTACAATGGGACTAGAAACCATGCAAGCTACTGGGAAAAATAATAACTGCCAAATGTCAAAGTTAAAAATATGTTCACTGTTATTCCAATGGATGATGGGTTTTATGTGAAGTTATATCACACTTTAAGGTCTCACACAGAACATAGCTTTCCGTGCAAATTGCTACAAGGAATAAAACCTATGTCTTATGCCCAGAAAGAGGGCTTGCTTAAGAGTCTGATCAACTATTGCACTTCAAGAAAAGGTGATACCTTCTTTAGTATACCCAAGGGAGTCACTAGGTTAGAATCAAATGAAAATAATGAAATCTGAAGTTTCTTTAAATATCACTGAGCTCCACATTTAACTATTTTCATTGTTTGTTACATGTAAGCTGTTATGATTTTAATTTTAAACATTTCCACTAAGATGATATGACATGATATCATGTATTTATTGATAATCAAATAAAATATGTTTGAGTGTCACTTGCTTGAGGGACTTTGTTGATCGGAATTCTACACTTCAGAATAAACTCAAACTGTGGTTTTCTTTCCCCAAGTTTGAAGTTAATTCACATACACTGGTAATTTTAAATACATTTGTGCATTTAAAAATTACTATGACTTCCCAATTAAATTGTCCTGTGTATAATACCAATCTCACGTATTCTAAGCCTGAAAAATGTCCCAAATAAGTGTATAGTTAATGTCATGTGTGGTTAAAAATGGATTTGCCAGTTAATTATTCATGTCTTGAATGGATTTTTAACATTCATGAACCAGTTTGATTTTAGTAACATTTACTTCCATTAGGAGGTACATTATAGATCTCCGTATTAGATAGGCTTCATTTCCAGTGCTCTCTGTAGATGTTGTCCTTTATGGCTGGACACCATCATAGCTGGATGAGTCAGATCTATGAATGTTTCTCATGGTAGCTACGTCTTAAATGTAACCATTATAGCAGGTAGGTAACAAAAATTACATGCAAGTGTGGACAAGGAGGTTTCACACTGATCAGAACTACACTAATAACAGTGCAACTAACCTACGGAATATTGTTAATATTGCATGATGAGATCAAATACTTAGTATCTGAGAAGAGGAAAAGAAACATATTCACTAAGGCAAATGGAATTCCTGCTTGTAGACTAGGAAATGAGGCTTGAAAAACAATGCCTGAGATTGATAACTTTTTTTCCTGTTGTTTTAATGGTGTTCAAGTTTGAACTTAGAGACTCAAGTTTGGTAGGCAGACACTCTACCACTGAGCCTTTCCACCAACTTTTATTCATGTGTTGTTGTTGTTGTTGTTGTTTTCCCAAGCAAGAGTATTTCTTTCTGTCCAGACCAGCCTGACCTGTGATATTTCTATTTGTACTTCCTGTATCTAGGAGGACAGTTGCATGTCATTCAACCCAGCCATTGTGTTCCCCGGTCTCTGGAAGAAGAGTCATATGTGGCTGTGGCCATTTATTAGTGGAGATGAAGTCACATGTTTTTTATGCCAGGAATGTTCCAGAACTATGATCCTCTGAACTCTGTTTCTCAAATAATTGTGATTTCAGGTTTGAGGCAGAAACCCTTGAGCTGAATGGAAATATTGCATACTAGTTTTTATATCCTATGTGCTTGTTCATATGCAGAATCAGTATTTACATGTAGCGCCCCCCCCAGACATGCATCAAAAGAAAGGTCAATATTCCACATAAGTCATAAATCGAGACATTCTTCTCACCAAGCTGTCCCAAAGCCAAAGAAGGAGAAGATGATGGGTTCAGATGGATATGGCAGATGAAAACAGTGTCAGAAAAGTCAGAAAAGTCTCATTCATTTCTCTGACTACATTCATATTTTAAACCCATATTTTGCTCTATGTAGTAAGACTCCAATTACTGTGTATGAGTGTATTGCCTCATAAATAACATCCTCTTGGTTTTCCACTCACACCATTCCAATTCTGTGTTTTGTCAGCAAACGTCCTGTTTTTAAAAATAATACTTTGGCCATCTGCTTGCCCATATGGGCTACACATCACTGAATGTTAGATTCCCTGCAAGTTTTATAGATGGTAACACAAACCTTGAATGTGTTTTCTCTTATAATTAGCATTTTACAACCACATTAAATTGATCACAGGTAAACTGTTTCATTTTGGTGTGTTATTTTGATTGTAATCAGACCACTTGCTGGAAAGTGATTTTGTAGGCAATAAATTTTCGTTAGAAATAGTTTTTCATTCCTTTTTTATAGCAAATACATTATTTTAAAGGTCACACTTGTCAGACCTATAAAGTAAATCCCAGACTTGCAATGTAAGGCATCCCTCCAAGGAGCCATCAGTGTTTACATTGGGGTGAAGAATGTTATCTTAGCAGTTCCATCACTTACAATGACTGATGATGTCACTTGCAATCTCTACTATTGGCTCCTCCCTAATAGAAATGAAAATTGCTCTGTCAGGGATTCCATTTTCACTAGGAATTTTATAACTCTCTCTGTCTCTCTCTGTGTGTCTCTCTGTCTCTCTCTGACTCTCTCACAAACAAACATACACACACACACACACACACACACACACACACACACACACACACACACACACACACACACACAGAGTTACTCACTTCTTCTCTTACCAAACAGGCTAGGGGAATTTGAAGTTAAAGTTTCCATAGCCTTAGAAACTCTCATATTTATAAATTAATTAGGAACATTTTGAATCCATTCTGAGACTTAAGTGCTTTGTAATACAATCATGAAAAATAAAACTTACCAGCCCTTACTTATTAATGATTTATGCTTACATGATTAAAATATAAGTTGAATAAGTATCTATGGCATGTAATTATCTCATAGCCTACTGCTTAAAGACCCTGAAAACGTTACACAAGAGAATTTAAAATTATTTTAAAATTAAAATATACTTTGTATATTAAAATATATTTTATATATTGGTGTTCCTCCAAAAGCTAAAGAGAGAACTATCCTATGACCCAGGAATTCTACTTATGAGCATTTATGCAATAGAACACAAGCAAGGTTCCAGTAAAACCACCAGCACAACCATGTTCATTGCATCATTATTCACTGTAGCCAAGATATGGAATCAGCCTTGATGCTCCTAAATGGATGACTGGATCAAAAAAATATGGGATAGGTACACAATGGGATTTTATTCATCCATTAAAAAGGACGATATTATACCATTCATATGAAAATGCCAAGATTGGGAATCAATTATATTAGGTGGGGTAAGCCAGACCCAGAGAATAAAAGGTTACATAATTTCCCTCATTTGTGGTAGATAGAATGTACCTATATATCTATAAGTAAAGTTATTGGGTGGCATACAAGTGTCTACAAATGAATTAACTGAAATAGAAGAGACTGTATGGAGAGCTCAAATGATAAAATATTTTAAAAGACTATATTAATGCTTAACAAAATCAACACCTGGAAATTGGTACACTCAAGACGGTTGTGGGGCAAGGGGAAAGTGGTAGAGATAAAGGAGAGAAAACAGTCCAGAATTCATTTAATATATAACTAAATTCTGAAAAGTAAGGGAAGATATGGGTTGAAGGTGGTGAGAATGTTGAAGAGGTGACACTGACATAGAAGCATTGTAATTGGATTTCATAAACTACTTTTTTAAATGGTATATCTTTTGTGCAACTACTTATAGTAATTAAAAATATTACATAATATATAACTATATCTTATATAGTTTTATATAAGTATACATTGTGCTATATAATATATAGTGTTTTATATATATATATGTTAGCTGAGCAAATATGTGACACTAGGTATCTTAGTTAAAAAAGGAGACTTTTGAGAATTCTATCATAAAATTGATTGATGAGAGGGGCAAACATCACTTATACTCTTCCAGTTCCTTTTTATATCAACAGTAGACAGAAATGTGGTAGAATTTATTGCCATGTAGATAAATTAGTGAAAACACAAAAGCTGCTAATTAAAAATGCTTAAGCTCATGTGGAAGAAGCCAAAATCCAATAGTGTCATTATTTAGATATTTATTAAAATTGTAAATGAGATATGTATGAGGTGTAATGACAGCCTGATGAGTTTCTTTGGTTTGTTTGTTCGTTTTTACTTTTAGATGCAGTGGAGAAAATAAGAAGCAACAGGAAGAGTAAAAACTGGTACTTTCAGGGAATGATGATAATAGTAAATGCTGTAAACTTCCCTCCAAGTATACAGTGTTTCCTCAAATACAAATTCTAAATATAAGCTCTCAATGAAAAAGAATCTGGATGTGTATGAAGATTTTATTGTATAGCTCAGTGTTTAAAGGATTTTAGACCCTGAAAGAAGTAGCCAGAATAATAAAGAAAATTGGTGTTTGCATAATATGAGTTTGCATGCATAAATATAATACGCACACACACACACACACACACACACAAGGTCACCAATGAAAAGAAATCAAATTCAATCTAGTGTTTGGTTCCATTCGTAAAATCTGCAATTTCAAGGTAGGATATGGTGATGCCGGTATTTAAAAAAGCACACAGACTATTCAAGCTGGGTACTGGCAGCTCATGTCTGTAATCCTAGCAATTCAAGAGGCTGAGATCTGAGGATAATGGTTTGAAGCCAGCCCTGGAAGGAAAGTCTGTGAGACTCATCCCCAATTAACCACCAGAAAACCAGAAGTGGTGCTGTGACTCAAAGTGCTAGCCTTGAGCACACACAGAATATTCTTGTGTAGCAAATGAAGTAAATATAGAAACTCAGGACTGACAAATAGAAGATAATAAGCACCCAGAGGCATATACTTAGATGCCAAAGAGGTAGACATCGAAAGCAAGGAAAGGGTATTCTGACTCTCATTAACCAAAAAGATTTCCAGTGACAAATGGCTAAAGTGTACAGCAGACTTAACTCTCTTGCAAGTTACTAATACTATGTTGCAGGTAAACACACCTAAGTATTCTCTATCAGAAAAAAATTATTCAGTTAACTTAAATTTAACAAAATGAAAACAAGGAAACTGAAACATGTGTTTTCAGGAGAGGGTGAGGTTAAGGGGAAGTGGGCAGACATTTGGAGAGGAATTGTGAGGGAATGCAATCATAATAATCAATGTATGAATGTGTGAAAATGTTGGTATATGAAGAGGAAGGAGGAGTGGGGGTGGGAGGATGAGGGAGTTGATATAGTAAACAAACACAATCATGACATGAAATGAATAGAACATAAATATCAAACTGCCTAACCTGAGGATTGGGGTGGAATGTGGAAAAATGGAGGGAGAATGAAACAAGGGATGCAATTCGATCAAGAATGCGTTCCTAATCTGACTTGTGGACTTGAAATCCCTGTGTACTGTTACTTAATAAAGAATGATCACATAAATGTTATTTTCTTAAATTTATCAGATAAATGTAATCCTTTGTAGACCATGCCCACATTACCCTGTATAACCATTAAACAAAACAGTGAATGCTGTGACGGAAAGAGATCATGTAAGGGGAAGTAATTAAAGGAAACATCTCTGTATCTGCCTCTTAGTTTTCCTGTGAAGCTAAAACTGCTATAAAAGAAAGAAAAATCCTACGAACAGCACTTTCTGATTTTGCTTTGGCAGATACAAAGTCATGTAGAGGTTAGCATTATGAGAAAAGGTCAAGAATAAGCTAATACTCATCCCTAGATTTTAAATAACTCCGTGTGTGTGTGTGTGTGTGTGAGAGAGAGAGAGAGAGAGAGACAGAGACAGAGACAGAGAGACAGAGACAGAGAAACAGAGAAAAAATGAGAGATAGTGGCTATATTTATGGTTGTGTCCTATTACATGCCCAAAGGCACTCAAAAGGCACATAATTAAAGAGTCAGGTTCTGGTGATGAGGTTTATTCTTACAAAAGAGTCTCAGGAAGTCTGGGTTTATTCTAATTAAGTAAACTACCAGGGTGCTAAATGAAATTCTATACTTGGCAAGCTCGCTTTGCTTCAGCATGGGGTTATATTTGTGGATGAAATATTCTGGGGATGAATGTTAAAAGCCCTTGTACCACCTAGACCCTCTCCAGAACTATTTTCTGAAAACACTCTGCAGTTTGGCAGCAGCTTTGCAACCTGGGAGCTCATTTTAATTGGCACCACATAACTTCATGACTGAGGGATTTATTTCTCTCTTCACAAACTCCCGCCCCTCTATTTTAACCTATTAACTGTAATACTTAAATTAATATTACCACCACTTCCCCATTGTACATATTTAAGGGGTCAATACTGTTGTGACTCTCCAGGGATGGTCTGTGTTTCTTCAGAAAAGATTAAGCAGGCTTTGCCTATCAAAGGAAAGTTGGGTTGCATGAACTGTTGCAGTGATTTTTGTTTGTGTGTTTTGTGCTGGGATTTGAACCCAGGAATTTGTGCTCTCAGTGGGCTTTTTCTTTGGCTTCTTTTTGGATTTGATACCTGTGTTTTCTGAATTTGCTCCTCACGGCGCATTGAAGTTGCAGGAAATTTTAACATGCTAGATAAACCTTCTTAATATTATCAGTAATGTTGACTGAAGACTGTCTTTGTATTGCTATTACCATTCACTGGATTGTACCAATTAATCATACTTTGTGACATTTTCAGCTAATTTTAAATAAATATTGCTGGCTTATTTGCACAAAGTGTAATCCATATAATCAGCGACACACCTATGCTATTTAAATGTTAAACAGTCTTTCTACTTTATCAGATTTGTCTTTAGTAATGTACTCAATAATCATTTCAGGGACTGATGGCTATTGCTAAACTAAGCTACTGAGAACTGCAGTTCTAAGATACACAGGCAGAAAAATCTGTGAGATTCACTCTTCAAAATAACTCATGTGGATATGGTGACATTGAACAGGTGCATTGTACTCACTGTCTGGTTGAATTGAAACCTCTTTGTACAATTGTCTAAAATTAAATTAATTAATTAATTGCACATAATAACCAGAAAAACAAAAGCTTTGTTGAGGCTGTGGCTCAAGTCTTAGAGCACCACAGAATTGAGCAAGTTTTCGGGTGATGTACTGAGTTGAAATCCCAGTGCTAGAAGTAAAATACATACACACATACATACATAAATACATACATACATACATTACATAGAATAAACTGTGAGTGCACTAAGAAGATGGGATGAAAAATCAAGTGTGTCAGGATTTGAATGTGAACTTTGCACTTTTGGTTTTCAATGTGGACCAATCTCTTATACCTTTACTACTTAAGACTTTATATCAGTGAGTGTGGATAAAAAATATTAAGATCAACCTCATACATGACATATGTAAACAATAAAGAAACAAATCGCCCTAATACTGATCAGGCAAATAAGTTGAGGGGATAACTTTGAAAAGAAGAACAAATAAATACATGAGGAAATGTTTAGTAT
Organism: Dipodomys spectabilis; assembly: GCF_019054845.1. Lineage (NCBI taxonomy): Eukaryota > Metazoa > Chordata > Mammalia > Rodentia > Heteromyidae > Dipodomys > Dipodomys spectabilis. The sequence continues at coordinate 12,397,999 of NW_024870834.1, read as the reverse complement.
CTTGGTCAGAAAACAAAATGTGCATCAAAATGTCATTGAGATTCCATCTCATGACATCAGGATCCTGAATACGAAGAACACAAACAGCAATGGCTGGTACAGATGCAGGAGCTGGGGGAGAAGGAGACCCTTGCAAACTATTAGTGGGAACATAAATTTGTCATCAACTAAAGACAGCAGTATGGAGGTCCCTCAAGCACCTTAAAGCAGAGCGATCATTGGCCCTGTGGTATCACTCGGGAATCTATCTAAGGAATAGAAGTGTAAGGTCTGCCCTGGGGAGGCAGGACAGAACACTTCCTCCTCCTCTGAGGTCCCATCCTGGGCCACCCCTGCTCATGCCTCCCATTGGACTGAGGGAGAGGCCCAGGACATGAGGTTACATCCGCATCTTTTGTACCACACTTTCCATTACCTGGCCACAATTTATCCTTGCCCCTTCCCTAGTTAAGGCCAGCAAAATAGCCCTCAGGCTGTCAGCCTGTGTGCCTGCACCATACACAGCAACAGTTCAGTTTTTAAACTCTTTTTGCCTGAATACCAAGTGGTGTTCTCTTTATTGGCCACCTAATTAAACCTACCTATTTTATTTACCTAACAGAAAAGCATACACTATAGATATCTGCACATCCATGTTTATTACACTACTGTTCACAATAGCCAAGTTAGGAAATCAGAATTCATGCCTATTAGGAAATTATTGGCTAAAGAAAAATTGATGTATATTCACAATACAATATTATCCAACTGTGAAGAAGAATAAAAATTATGTTGCTGGCAGCAAGCAGGTGGCTAAACAAAATAAGTCAGTCTTAGAAAGACAAAATGTGCATGTTTTCTGTTATGTGTGGAATCTAGACATAAAAGAAAAGGAAGGAATATAAACACTTAGCTTTACGTGAAGAAAATCAACATGGGTCACAGTGAATAGAGTTAAATATTATTCAAACATATTATATACATGTGTGAAAACTGTATAAAAACTCCACAAACATGTTAAAATTAAATGAAGAGATACAGAGAAAGAGGAATCAAACAGTAATAGAGAGGGCTGGGAAGGTGGCTCAGTGGTAGAGTGCTTGCCTTGCATGCATGAGGCCCTATGTTCGATTCCTCAGCACCACATTTGCAGAAGAAGCTGGAAGTGGCACGGTGGCTCAACTGGTAGAGTGCTAGCCTTGAGCTGAAGAGCTGAGGGACAGCACCCGGGCCCAGAGTTCAGGCCCCACGACCGACAAAAAAAAAAAAAGGTGAGGTTAATATGAATCCATATGTGAGAATATTACAGTGAAATAACTGTGTAATTAATAAATGCTAAATAGCTTAAAGGCAGAATTTAACAAAAATAATAAATGAATGAGAAAATGTATGAAAATCTTAGAATGCTATTAGATACCCATCATATAACAAACCATTAATACTTAATAATTACACTATAATTACATAAAATAGTTAATAATATCATAAGTCATGAGCTAATAAGAAATGAACGTTAGAGAAAAATTTCCCATTTGAAAGGACTAAGAAAAGACACACTGATTTGAATCATCTTTGATCTGACATTTGGCCATTAAATAATAATTAAACCTACAATTGTAGGAAAATTACAGGAACAATTTTAGTTAATTAGTATTTTCAGGTAGATGGAAAAATGTTGCTTTTAAGCTTTGGAGTGTTTAAGTTATTTAGTAAATGCAAGACAAGAAAGCATTACATTTAACTCATAATATTGAGTAAGTTTAGTTCATTTGTATTATATCATTTGATACCCTAGTGAGTGTAGAGACAAGAAAAAAATCAAGGTGCTTCTTGAGGAAACTGTTAGATCAGAAGTAAAAATACAATAAAATTGTTTTTAATGGAAATACTCTAGACTTCTGATGTTCTGGTTTAAATTTTAAAAGACTATAGTTCTTAAAATTAAGGTTAACTATAAAAGTATTGTGTCCTATGGTTACATTATATCTGATGATATATAATTGTATAAAACATACTGAATCAAATCATTTGAAAATAAATGATTTTTTAAATACTGTACAAAGTCTTAGAGAATGATGAAGACTGAATTAGAGGTGTATATATCCTAGGGAGTTCTGATGCCATATCTGTGTGCTTTTCAATGAATCGCTATTGAACTAACTGTGTGACCAGAAAACAAAATGCATAAAAATTTACTTGTTAATTATAGTTATTTCCATATCCCATATGTATACAATTTGCATAAATACACATCCATGTATAAATTAGAAGTATGGATATATGTATATATGTGAAAGCAATCACAAATTACACATCTATTTAAAATAAGTAGTTTGATCTTACTGTAAATCATTACTACTAAGAAGTAAAAACATTAAATTTTGCTTTCTAAGTTATTTTAAAAGTTTCCAATAAAAGACTTATTTAAAAACAAACAAACAAAATACATTATACAATGATATTAATGCAGAAGTGACTAACATGGATTTTCAGTGTACAGATGTACATTGGGTTCTTATTGTACAGATGTACAATGAGTTCTTATCAAAGAAAATGTAAGCCACTATCTATGGGTTCCTTTCCCTTCATCAACAACTGTTACCAAAAAAGAACATGAAGCGTGGTGCTGTAGCTTAAGTGGTAGAGCGATCTCCTTGAGCTGAACAGCTGAGGGACGGCGCTCAGGCTCAGAGTTCAAGCCCCACGACTGACAAAAAAAAAAAAAAATCACAAAAAAAATGAAGCTAAACTAAGAAATAGTATTATATTCCTACAATTTTCAATACATATATTTATATATATATATATAGGCAGGCAAATAATTCTGTCAAAATAATATTTCTTTATGTATATTTCAGTTTTAAAGACATATGTTACTGTCAAAGATGTGTATGGAATCATAATATTTCTTAAATTGTATGAAAATCTTGAAAAGCAGTTTAAATAATTGAAATTTAATATTTGTCTATTTAGAATGTCATAAATCATGTCTTACGCAGTACTAATAATCCTTACTAAAGGTTACACTAATTTATGAACAGTCCTAAATATAAGTCTTTTTTTTGAGGGGGGGTTCGGTTGTGGGGCCTGAACTATGGGCCTGAGCACTGTCCCTCAGCTCTTCAGCTCAAGGCTAGTGCTCTACCACTTGAGCCACAGCGCCACTTCCGGCTTTTTTCTTTTTGCTTATGTGGTGCTGAGGAATCGAACCCAGGGCCTCAGGCATGCAAGGCAAGCGCTCTACCACTGAGCCACCTTCCCAGCCCATAAATTTAAGTCTTTAAAACTAACACACACTTAAAAGAATGGTATTATGAGGATACTATTTGCCTGCCTGTAGAGTGAACTATTACCATATCCTGAATCAGTTTCTGTCATTAATACATGGTGGTTAAAAAGCATAAAAGAAAAATGTTCTGATGATCTATTGCACTGAATGGATGGAACAAATTTTTGTAGATATAAGCTGCATCAAGCGCATACTACAGGAAGTCATAAATAATAATGCACTCCCATGTGATAAATTACTAATCACAAATTTAGAGATATAAATTAATTAAACAAGTTCTACAGCTGTTCACCTGAGAATACATGTGATTGTCTACCGTGGACTTCAGAGGCTCCATTTCTTTCTTGGCAGACATCACTTCTCCTTTCCAGATATCAGCCCTGTATTATAATCAGAGTCCCTGACCTTCTTTTTGCTCAAGGCTGGCGCTCTACCAATTGAACCATAGTGCCACTTCCTGCATCTGAGTGGTTAATTGGAGATAAGTGTCTCACAGGACTTTTCTGCCTATGCTGGCTTCAAACTGAGATTCTGGGATCTCAGACTTCTGAGTAGCTAGGATTACAGGCATGAGCCACCACAGCTCTCCTTTCTTTTTAAATGAATACATTAAGCTTCATGCTTAACATATTATAGTGTTCTCATTTACTTCTAGAAAACCTGTTGTGAGCTGATTAGAATGTTCAAATGACTTCACTTCTGTTGCATAGCAACAAAGTCAAGATTTGCACATGAAGCTTTGACACCAAAAAATAAAATCTGAGCCAATATGATAGAAATTAAAGCAGTGTTTTTCTACAATGGATCTCCAGTAAATTAATTCAATTTCTTGTTTTTATGTTTACATTCTTCCCATGATAAATTGGTTTCAAAATTCTGTATTTTTACATTGTAAGATTATTGTTATAAAGTAAACCATATTGAGGTTCTGGCAAATATTTGCCCTTTATCTTGAACATGAGTCAAAATTATGTTATTTATTAGTTGGAAAAGGGATTTAGGAATGCTTACTAAGCCATAAGCATAATCTCCAAGTTCTTTTGGGATAAAATATTGATAAAATTTATTTTCTTGTCATTTTGTTTATTCTGCTAAAATTGAAATCCAGCCAAACAAGTCTTGCTTGATTAAGGCTTTCTGTTAGTTGAGTTTTGGTTTCATAGAACTGTTTTGCTTATGTTTCCTATTAAAGGAATTTGATTTTGTGAACCTATAATATAAAAAATTTAGGGTAACATTTTTTTTATTAATTCAGTCATGCTTTACAATTTATTTGATTGTTGCTAGTATTTGTTATATGTCAAGGGCCTATAATTGTTTACATTAAATATTTTCTCAACTTGGAGTTATATTACTTTGCAATCAACACTGAGTGTATATTCAACATCAAGAAGAGTAGTCTATACAGTTACAAATAGTATTAACATTAGAAACAGTTATTTTATCATACAAGCACACACACACAATCCAAAACTCTATACCACCATACAAATACTTCTGATCTCAAATGTTCACACAGAAAAGCAAATGGATATATCATCTATATTTTTGAATTGACATTTGTCTTTATGGTTATTTCTGTGTTAATCTATGTTTACCTTACTATTGTTGACTGAGTTTCATATACCTCAATAGGTCATGTATTATATAAACATCTGTCTAAATATGATTACTTAAAAGATAAAAATAGTTGTTATTACAGAAATTTGATAAAATTCCAGTATAGCATGTTACATTTCTATATTGTATAGAGATTTTTTTATTCTTCACAATGGCATGTTAGCGTGTCTAAAATTGTATCAATATTATTCTTGTTCACTTTTTCTTATAATTTCTATCAAATATTTCTACAACCCTGCAAATTATAAGTATGTAATTTCATGGACTTGAATTTATAAGCATACATATGGCATTTGTTAAATGTTAGAACACAATAAAATTAGTCATAAAACTAAGTTACATAAAACTAGTACATAAAATGAAGTTATAGGTACAGTATACTCTAGACTATTGTGTAATAGCCGTATATCTAAAGAATATCTTTACTAAAATTTTCATATTTCCAAGAAAAAATAATAAATATCCGAGCCTTCAATAAAGTACTTTCTTTTCTTGTGAGGGTCTTGCCCAAGGTCTTGTGCAGTGGTCTACATAACACTGAGGGTATTGTTGCTATAAAGGTGAAGTATCTGTGCAAATTTCCTAAAAAGAGCAGCTGTGAACCCATTTGGCATTGGTTGACCCTTTCTTATAAACTTTCTCTGTACAATATAATGCTACTTGATAGTACTTGGTCTGTGGTAGAACTTTTGATGTGTGAGGGACTTGAACTTGCAGCCTTAGTACTTAGTACTTAGTACTTGTGCTTAGTACAGTAGAGATTTCTCAGTTAGAGTCCATCCTCTGGAACCTGCCATTGCTTTATTAACTGAGTTTATTCTAACCCTTTTGTTGCTATTGAAACAATGTTCATGGCATCTTCACCAACACTAATGTTCATCTCAAGAAATCATATGCCATGCTCATTTGTAAGAAGCCTCTCCTAGATCATTAGAGTTTTAACATGAGATTGATGAGATTTGATCACATTTCAGGCTTTTCTTCCGATGTTATAAATCCTCCAAGTCATCTCGATGGATTGAAATCAACTTCTTCTGCATGCCTATTACTCTTGATGTGTTGATCCCTTTCATCTGACACTGCTCTTCCTGGCATTTTGAATGGGGACTCTGTTAGACTTTTAATTTGTTTTCCTCATGTCCATCAGAGAAATCACCATCTAGTACAGCTATAACCTTACAACATCTATTGCTTAAATAATAAGCCTTAGAGTAGAAATTATGTCCTGATACATGGGTTGCAGAATGCATGTTGTGTTAACAGACTTGAAAGCAAATTAATCTCATTTTGCATCTCCATGAGAGTTCCTCATTAACAGATTATACTGTCAGTAAGATGTAATATGTTAAAGGAATTTTTTCTGAAGAATAGGGCTTAATAGTGTGTTTAAAATATTCAGGGCCAAATGTAATACATATAGATACACTGCCATTCAGCATTTAATCGCCACTTATAGAGTATACTTAAAGTAGATTTAGTATAAATGTTAAGGGCCTTAGCAATTTAGAAATGATAAACATTAGTTTTATTATATAATTGCTGGCTTTTTCAGCCAGACCCACACTTGTGTTTGATCATTTGAAGGCACATACTCATGCCTCATCTTTTGCCTCTAGAAACTTGGTGCATTTACCTTAATCAAAGCGCCCTTTATCTAAATGGCTGTTTAGTACAGCCATTTTGTCAATGAGAAGAGCAAGAACATTGAGTTTCTGGATAGCTTGCTTCAGCTTCCTCAGAGTGTGCTGCTTCATCACAATTTCATGGTCTATAGATGGCTACTTTCCTTAGGCAAACCTCTACCAACTTCAGAGTTTGCTTTGGCAGCTTCTTCACCTTTCTTAACCTTAATGTAATTTAAGACAGAGAGGTCTTGCTCTGGATTTGGTTTCAGCTGAAGGAAATGCTAGGATTTCATTGTTCTACCCTGACCACAGATGTCTCCATATCAGTAATAAAGCTGTTTCAAGTTGTTGTCATCCGTGTTTTCCTGGCGTAGTGTTTTCAATTTTCTCCAAGGATTTTTCCTTTGAATTCACAATGTGGCTGCTTGGCACAGGAGACCCAGCTTTTGGTCTGTCTTGATTATTAACATGCCACCATTACTGAGCTTAATCATTTCTAGCAGTTGATTTAAGGTGAGAGATCTGTGACTCTTTAATTTGAGTATTTAGAGGTCACTGTAGAGTAATTAATTGGTGCAATTCAATATTATTTCTGTCTTTGGCTTGAAGAGAGGAAGAGAGATGGAGGAATGATCCATCAATGAAGCTGTCAGGCACAACTCTTCTCAATTAATTTCACTGTCCTGTGTGGAAGTGGTTAACCATGCTTCAATTACAGTGATAGCATCTGGGATTACTGAACACAGTTCACTGCATCACACAATGTAAGAATGAAGAAAACAAAACAAAACAAGTTCAAAATAGTTTTATTGTTAACAAAATACGACATAGAAACAACATTCACACTTTAGAAAAAAAATCATGTCAACAGACTTGTCAGAGTTGTCCCAAACCTTCCATTTCTAAAATATACAATATCTGCAAAGCATAGAAAAGAAACTGTAATAGAATAAAGTATACCTGCATTTGCCTAGTGTAATTTACAAAATAATACATGCTTCCCAGTAGGGGGATGTGATACACATATATGATACACATATGTGCTGACACTGGGAAGGTCTATAATGCAAGGAGGATCTGGAGGATCTATAATGCAAGTCAACCCTGTACTCTAGAGTGAGTCCATGCCTCCAAATTTAAATTAGAAAAATAAAATGAATGAATTGAAATAAAATAATAAAACAGTAAGAAAAGATAGATAGTGAATATGAATATCAACTCTAACAAATGACTGTGGGGATGTTGACAGACATTCTTTCCATTAATTCATCCCCCGCCCCATAAGAATCACCAATGATTTCACAATCCTCATGGCACCCCTGAGTATTTGTGCATTAGCCTTTTTATCCGTTTATGGACAAATGAATTTTACAACTACTAAATTCTTTAAACATTAAAACAAAACAGCAATGGGGTTTCAAGTCAGAGCCTGTGCTTACTAGGCCAACATACTACTATTGAACCACAGTTGCAGCCCTGATTTCCAATTGCTGTATTTTGGATTGGAGTCTTCCCTTCTTACCTAACCATGGGTCTGAAGCCAGTTCGGTCTATACATTTTAGGCTTCCTGTCATTTCTGAAATCATTGTTGCATACCATCCTGTCTCTCTCTCTACCTCTCCTTAAAGGTGGCTTGTCAGATTTACTGCAAAGCTTAGCCTGAAGACACGATCCTCCTATCTCAGCCTCCTTCAGAGTTTGAAATGATAGGGACATCTGCTTCTGCATCTAGCTATGGGTTGACAAGAGGTCTTTCAAACACTTCTACCTTGGCAGGCCTTATACTGGGATCTTCCTCAGCTTTCCAGATAATTACACATAACTGGCACAATACCATTTTAAAAGCAAAACTTTCATTGAAAATATATACAGTGTTGAGATAATAGCCATGAAACAACATCAAATTGGAGATTTCAGAAAAGAATACAGGCCCTTAATATGCTTAACAAGCACTTTCTCCTTGTGCTCTATCCCTAGCTTTAAATTCTCTCTAATAATAATTTTTTTTGGTTCACAGAGATATGAAAAATGACCATTATTGTAAGTTAAACAGTTAATTATTTTGCAGCTGGTGAATAACGGGGTGGTGAAAGCTGATGACCAGACTAATCTTGGTCTTTGACCCCCAAACTCCATGAGACATCATCTCAGATCTTCCAACTGCCTTATAATTACAGTGGCTGTACATTCAGTCACTTGCTTGCCCATAGAATTTAAATCACCCAAGATTTTTCTTTTGAAGTTGACTACCAGTAAGGATATCCTGTATTGCTTATGTTCAAGATGAAGGTTACAAAAGAGGTGAAGTTCAACAAGTTCAACCCATATTTTAACATGTTCCAGAATTCCTCACAAAAGCAAGGGATTCCTACACCAACTCCTGCTGGTACTGCTCTTTGTGTGAAGATGGGTTTTATTTATATGAGTTTCAACTGTTAATAAAGTATCAGATGACTTAGTTATTGTTTTTCTTTAAATCATAAGATGAAGGGATATATGTCACCTAATCTTATATAGAACTTCCAGAGGAACAAACACTTCAAATGTTGGGGAACTTGACAGAATACTAAAAGCCATTTCCCCTGGGCAACAGGGGGTGGGGGTGAAAGGTACACTAAACATTGCTCTTTAGTTTATTTTGAGCTAATCACAACCAGGTGCTCTCAAATTGTTTTCAAGGCCTAAATGTCAACAAAAATATGGCCTTCGCTTACTCTTTGAAGTGTAGAGTTGATCCATTACAGACATATTCCCTTTGACTTTAGTGCTCCAAAGAAAAGATGACTGAAAATATTGACTTGCATTGTTTATACTCTGAAAAGTGGAATAAAAAATTGACCCTGTGCATTTCAGTAATAGTATCAAATAAAGAAATCATTATATGTTATAACCAAATTATTATAACCAAATAATACATAATAGCAGTTTATTTATCCAGTGGCAGGCTATCTGAGCCAAACCACTATTCTCTCCAATATTATTTTTCCAAGTATTAATGATCAGTTATTTTGAAAATGTTTAGAAATTTTAAAAGTGTGCAGACAACTGAAATCTCTCTCCTTTGCTCTCAGTTTCTCTTTGGGTTGATATGCTGACTTTTGAAATTTCTTTTAGTCAAGGAACAATCCCATCCTTTCATTAAAAATAGTTCTTTAGTAAAATCAAGGTTTTCGCTTGAGAGTTCTGTTTGATGACAGCATGAAGCTGAGTGTGGTAGAATGTGCCCTATAAAAGCGAGCTAATGACTATTGATAGGCGAGAGCTTGATGTGCCAGGTGTGACATTTATCCTACCTAATAACAAAAGAAACATGATTAAAGTACTGTTTATCTGAACAGTTAGTACCCAGGGAGATTGATTTATGTTGGAAAATATCTCAGAGTTGTAAGTAGTACATAATAAGAAGGAAGAATTAATAACCCAAAGGAGCAAAATACATGCTAAAAAATATTGTCTCTATACATACATCTTTCAAAAATGTATCAGTGAAATACTCAGGATAAGCCATATCTAATATGAAGACTAACATCTTTGCATAATAATACAGTTGTTCAATTAAAATATCAAATATATTGTCCTAGAATCAAAATTGAGATTTTTCTTTCTTTCAGAAATCAGATAAAGTTAGAAAGAATGGAGTAAAACACAGCAATCATGTCAAAACAAAATACCCTATAATAAAAGTACAAGGATATGAGTTTTGTCCCCAGTGACTCCTGTCTTCAATATATTGGTCCTGATTTTGTACCCGGAGAGCCCCTGTCTTTCCATCTAGGGGAAGAGATGATCAATCCTTTATCACGTAAGTATACAGATAAATAGTAGTCACTAACATCAATGGAAATTTGGACCAAATATTTATTGATAAAATGGAAATCTCAGGCTGGGGTTGTACCTCAGGGACAGAGAATTTGTCTAGCATGTGAAGGACCCAGTGTGTATGTATGTGTGTGTGTGTGTGTGTGTGTGTGCGCGCGTGCATGCACACACACACATATACTACAAATATAGAGGTTTCAAACAAGGAGAATATATTCCTGTTTCTTCTTTAAGTATAAATCATCTAAATTATGTATAGAAAATGTTTGGTTCTTGCTATCTTTCGGAAAAATATGATGTGTCCAGTGAAAAAGTCATACTGTGTGTAAAGTAAAGATGGCAAATATCACACAAGCGTTCATTAAGTTGTAACTTAAAATGGGATTTGTCTTTTTTTATTTTTAACCAAATTAAGTACAATTGTCACTTTCAGAGGTTTATTAATGGATTTCCAAATTTCAAATAGAAATTGTAGGTATGTTCCAAAGGGAGAATGTGGAATAACAGTAACCAAATATTATAAAGAGGAAAATAGAACATTCTTTCTATGTATGCTAATGCATAGAAGCAGAAGGTTGTTGAGGTAGAATTGGGGAATAAGGGATGACAGGGAACAAGTCTGTCCACTCATAAGAGGCAAGAGAAGGATGCAAGCATACATTTACAAAACAAGGAATTAAATACAGGAAAGAGAATTTGCGGCTGGAGTGTTTATAGGGGACATTTATCTTTTTATCGCTCTGCAGGAGTCTCTGTTCTCTGTCCCCTCTGCACTTTCTACTTTAGAGAATAAAGCTATATAAAGCAGCTATTCAAATTAATTGTAGCTATTGAAAGGTTAATAAATTCACCAGATTGTGTCCTCTACTCCTCTTATATATAAAAGGCCCACTGCATGAATGAAAAGATGTTGCTAGGCCTTTCTGGGTATTTATTGTAGAAGGCTTATGCATTCTAGATGATTTTGATTGGCTTTGTAATTGTTCACTGCCCTCAGTTATATCTCTACCCCCTAAAACTCTGAAAGATGAGCTCTTTATTCACCCTCTTTCTTGACCACAGGGGTTTTCTTGCTCTTGAATATTTTATGATATTGAAGAGAAATTGTAGACAACTACTATATGCTCAGAGTCAAGCATGAAAATCTTTGTAAACAGGTCTCTTTCTATCAATGAAATTATTTTTGTGGCGGTAAAGAGTGATCAATTTAGATGAGGAATTCTTTCTGGGCTGTTTCTTTATCTCTATAAAGGACCAGAAGAGGAGAAGCAGTGTGAAAGGCAATTGGAATTCCTGACTGCAGCATGGTTTGATCTTTTTCAAGTACTGTTTTACTCCAAAGAATTTAAAGATTGGGCTTATGGCAGTGCTGACACCCTTGGGTAGTTTAGTGGAGTAAGGGGAATAAGGCATGCAAGGAAGGTAGTTCTCACAATGGCGTACACTGTGTCCAGAAAATTAGCTGCTGCTTAGGTGAATGTCTTAAATGTATCCTCAATCCTCTCTTTGTTTTTATTGAGGAAAATCTAGGTGGAATGGAAAGAAAAGCCCGGAGAAGGAAGTTGAGCAGCATGATGGCTTGAGAACTGCTAATTATCATTATGTACATGATGGGGTAGGTGAAGCAGGTTATAAAACATTTGAACTCATTCCAGGATGAGTGACCCTTTCTCCAACCCAGATGTTTAAATGACTGCTCAATGGGGATGTGAAGGATTATAAATGTGTGCCATCTGCTGCCACCGTCTGCCTGCTCTTGAGAGGTATAAAATCACCTATTGCACTCGGCAGGCATGGTGGTTCCATTCTGGCCCATGTACAAATTAAAAGGTGACTAAAAATGTGTCTTCTGGCACAGCCTTTTAACATTTCCCTAAAGAGAATAAATGAAGGTCAGGGCAATCACTTTGTTAATGTGTTGCTGGTAGAAGTGCTAGGGGATATATTTCACAATTTAATTGAGATTTAAATCTGAATGATAATAAACAAAACGAGAATTCATTTAAATATTCAACTCTACAAATCTGAAAGAATGTTTGAAACGCAGAATGGTGGCCATATAATTCTTTCAAATGGACTCTTCACAATGAGGGATTGAACTTCTAAGGGAAATGCGATCTCATTGTTTGAGACAAATTAAGTAAAAGTGGAAATGAAGGAGCAAGGTTTTGCATTCTCTCTGCCTCTAATATTTCATATTTTAACACTAAATAACTTTTTTCTTTTACTATTTCTTTCATGTACTGTGCAACATATTTAATTACTTTTGGTCGCCGATTTCATTGGATGATTTTTGTCTGGAGATGAAAAACGTTATTTCTCTCATCTCTTTATTTCCAGTAACCAACCAACCAACCAACCAAACAGACAGACTGCCATGCAAAAGATAATAAATAGTATGGACTCTACTAACATTTATAAACATAAATTTATTGTGTACAAACGTCTGATGTGTGCAGCATCACATATGTTTCACCAAACGAAAAATAATTTAACTTCACTTTTTTAACTCCATTTTCAGCATAAGATGTATCATGTATGTCATGTACCTGCACTGAAATAGCAAAGGAGACAAAAATAAGAACGGCACCCACATAAGGAATTTTGTGGACCTGTCCTGAATTCTACTAGCATAGAAAGGAAATCATTATAGATGATATTATCAATATGAAAGGAAGTTACATAGAAATCAATAACCTATAGTAAGTAGGTAGTTGAGACACAGAGAATTTTTTGTGATAGATATATGGGTGATAAGTAATAGATTGGTGCATAGATACATCAAGTTAATTAGCTAAATTGATCCGATTGCTTCCTGTATGTGAAATCTGTTTAATGGATGATAAGAATTTAGATGATTTGAGGTTCAGTCTTGTTCTATGATATACAAATTAATATAAATCAATTGATTGGATTCAACTACTACCAACACTTTTATCTGCTAATGTAATGAAACAGCACAAGATTTTTGATTTGCAATGTTGTATCTGAGTACTGGTAGGTCTTTATTTTCATTTGCCTTCCAAAAGATTTTGAATGACATAATTTTCTACAAAACAGAAAAAAAAATAATTATTAAAAGAGTAGCTAACATAATCTAATTCATGACTCTCCAAATCAGAATGAAAATATAATTAATTCTGTGATCCTGCAAGTATGTTTTATTTGTAAATATAATACTATATATACAATCTAACATATAATGTGCATATATCAAATTGTAATATTTTTCTTATGTGTGTCATTTGCTTACTTAGCTATGAATAACTTCTTATATTTTAATATAATGAGATTATTATATTACAATATGATGTTATTATATTATTCACTATTATCCTAAAGTCACATTTTCTCAAGCGTAATTATACCTTAGAATCACCTGGGCCAATGATTTCCCTACTATGCTCTTCTTTTCATATTTAAAAGCTCTGTTTCTCAGGGGATAGGATGACATCGGTGTCTTTGAACTTGAAACAATCATTCAGATCACACTGCCAATTCTAGGTCACAGAAGCATATTTTTTTTGAGATTTATAGAAAGCAAGAACCAATACAGTGATTTATTCACTAATTTCTGGGAAAAAAAAGAAAGGTTTTCCAAATGTGTACTCCATGTCATTTGGGAAATTTTTGAAAAAGTTGTGTGTAAGCACGTAGGCAAAGCTCAGTGATGGTGAGTAGGTAGAGATCTTCAGGATTCAGCCTCACAGTTTCATATAAAAGTGTGTTGTGATGAGAGGTAGCTTGAGAAGATTGAGAGAAAGGGAGAGCAGGAAAGGTGAAGAGTAAATGCTATTGTAAGATGGGCCACAGCTGACTCTGCAGAAGCATCTGGGTAGATTAGCCCACAGCTGATGCTGCAGAAGCTTCTGGGTAGTTTAGCCCGTTGAAGATGTTCCTCTTCAATGAAGACTGGCCAAATTTTCCTTTCCTCACATTAAGAAGAAAGTTGATATAAACTTTTCAGGAGAACAGGGGAGATATTTATTGAAAAAAATCCTTCAGATGAAGATGTGAAAGGAATTCCTGAGGCGCTCCTTGGTTCTTATCCCTCAGAAGTCAACACTCTTCTGGCAGGTCAGGCATACCTAATTTCTACAGAGAGACCTGTGGTGGCACGCACCTTTAAGGCTCTACCGATGGACCGAGGCTGGTGTGTGAGTACAATCATAATATTCAGTGTGCACATGTGAAAATGGAGCTAGGTAATTGAGGGCTTGGCTGGAGTTGGAAGAATAGGGGAAAATGATGGAGAGGGTGACATTGATTAAGAGCCATTGTTCTCACAAACTGACAAGTTGAATTGAAACCCTTCTGTACAATGTAGAATAATAATAATAAAAAGATTATCTATGTAATGCTGTAACCTTGCTCAGTTTTCGTATATTTTAAATAATTCAGCTACAAGATATTTGAGCAACATATATTCTTCCTAATATGAAGTGCATTTTTTGTCAGCAAAAGTAAACTAAAATTCCTAGCCCCCACTTTGCAATTTTATGCTGTTATTAATTTCAGTGTTAGAGTGATCTGGAAATTTTGTTTCTTCCCTTTAGTTTCACATCTGCCAGTATAAAGATTGCAAAGTAGAAATTGTTAGGGATGAAATGTTCTTTGAACTTTTTCGCCTCTTCTCTATGCAATTTAGTAATTGGTTTGGCCTAGAGTTATGACATTTGACTTAGTCCACCTTCTTAACCCAACAAATGCACTAGTTAACTATAGATCAATTGGGTTGATTCAGACAATTAATCTGAGTGAAAGAATAACATTTGTCAAATTAACCAAGTATATTATATTAATTTGTAAGCATGAGAAAGGATCCTATACATTATTTAGGCTACACTGTAATTTTATAGATTCATAAACTGATGTCAAGCAAGCAATTATTATTCATTCTCTTATCCAGTATTTAGAGCTTCTCTATAGTACTCCAGGCAACTGTTGGGGCAACTGAAAATTTGAGGATGTCTAATGAAAAAGAAACCAAACAAAAAACCTAAATAGATAGAATAATTCAAAAGTTTGATACAATAGGACACATCCTGGAATTCTCACAAGAAGATAAGCAGAGTGCTGCATTTGGGTGACGTGTCTTTTTAAGATTTGTAAAAGAAATATGGAAATCCACAGAGAAGCAGTGAACAGAGAATGCCAGGTGCAAAGGAGCTGGTGTGGCATTTCACGAACTTGAAGGGCAAAACATTTGTTTATATATAGGCAATTAATGTGACTAAGCTGAATACAATGGCATGTAAGATAGCGGCAGGTACATGACGTGTTTGTATTTAGATATTACTCCAATGGTGATAAAAATTACTCAGGTATTAACATATGCAATCCAAAGTGGCATTTTATCAATTGTGTTGTAACCATGCTGAGATTTTTTAATTTTATTTCAAATTTTATTCATTTTTTCTCTTCTCAATATACTATCATTGAAATGGGAGACATTTTCTTTATAATTCAGAACATCTGTAAATATATAAATATATTAGTTATGTTCTGAGAGCTCTTCATTTGCTTATAAAGAGATGTAATGAATCATCATTTGCATGTTTACTTTAAAATATATGATTCTAAATTTTCACTTTTATCATTATCATATTTGTATAGGTGATTCCATTATGTCTCTTTTTTGTTGTTTTATGTCTTCAATAATATTTACACCATTTTGAAGGTAATTTCTTTGTTCTGAATAACATACAGGTTTATTTCTTTAAATGTTTCAGTTTATTACATATTCATAGAAATCATATTCAAGCATTCTCATCTACTTATTTATTTGGCTTATTCATTAATTTTTCTGACCAGGGGGTTGGAGTCTCAGACATGCTTTCCTTGCTTACATGGTTGGTACACTACCTTGTGAGCCACATCTAGCATCTAGCTGGTTATTTTAGAGATGGAATCTCATAGAACTTTCTACATGAGCAGGATTTAGACCATGATCTTCATAAATTCCAACAAACTGAGAACATAGGGTTGTCAGGGTTGAGCCTGTGCTGCGTAGCTCTAAATGGAGCATTATTATTTTTTAATATGGTTGCCATATTTCATGACATGTAAAAATTCTTCACCCATATTTCTTTTTTTTTTTTTGGTCAGTCATGGGGCCTGAACTCTGGGTCTGAGTGCTGCTGTCCCTCAGCTCTTCAACTCAAACTAGCGCTCTACCACTTGAGCCACAGTGCCACTTCCAGTGTTTTCTGCTTATTTGGTGCTGAAGAATCGAACCCAGGGCTTCATGCATGCACGGCAAGCACTCTGCCACTGAGCCACCTTCCCAGCCCTCTTCACCTATATTTCTGTCCAATCTTGCTTCCACTCAAACATCTTCTCTCTCCACTGAAATATAATTATATATTTTATACAACTCAAGAACAATTTGAGAACATTACATTGCATCTCAATATCTGTAAATGTAGTAGTCATTCCTCATTTCTTTCCTTCACCTAATTATTTTCTCTTCACCATGCACTCTTTTCTAGTAATTATTTATCTACATTGCTTCTAAAAAGAGAGACAGAGAAGTAGACAGATAGATAATTGGACAGATAGGTGATAGATAAATGCTTAGATAGAAGGGTGATAAGAAATTCTATGTAATATTCCTCCTAAGTGTAATTATGTATCCTTTTGACTATTTTTCTCACTTTATACTCCCCCATTACCAAAGGCTTTTGAAACTATCATCTTACTTTATGTCAAGTCATATTCAAACACCACTTAATTCACTATGAAATTCAAATTTCTGACCTTAGTCTTAATAGCACCTAAGATAGGGATCTACTCTCTAGAGTAGGGAAGATATTTTCCATAACATATTGAAAACTAAGGACATTTTGTTAATTTAAAGAACCTCAAAACTTGTAACTATGTATACCAAGCAAGTAATTAAAGAACTTTATAAATAAATTTGTTTTACTTTCATGTTAAAAATAACAGTATGGCCATTTCATCTGAACCAGGATGAGATGATTTGCTCAATAGAATTAAAGCTTATTGAATATACATGAGGATTAGGGCCGTTATATTACACCCAAATACTAAAATGAGACCATTAGAAATTCTACTCATAAATTAGCATGTTGGATAGATAGATAAAAATAAATTAAAAATCTGTTATCTCAGATTTTTTTCCTAGCTGGGTATCTACTTTTGTGGCTTTGAATGTGTACTCAATGCCTTTAAATTTCATTGTCATTAAAGACCAGTAGAAATTGGGTTCTAAATCTTTTCTTGTTTACAGGGTAATAGAGAAAAGCAAAGAATTTGGTGAACACTTCCAGGCTGGGTACTGTACTTGGTTTAATCTCTGCAATGTTATAGTTGAAATGCATATTACCTTATTTGACTATGCTTTATGGTAGCCACAGCATTACAGATGCCTATCTTACTTCCTCACACTCTATTTACCATGAGATCTTCCTTTAAGGATTCCACATTTAATACTGTAACACTCAGGGCAGAAGTAAAACCATTACAGTGAATTGAAATTGATATATGAATTACCAATTGATAATGGATATGGGCAATTAGGAGTGTCGTAGTGATTGTAATGAGAAGATCATTCAAGGCAAAAGACAAATCAGGGATTGCATAATCTCCAGAGCAAAAATACTAATTATACAGAATTTATCTGGCTAATTATCTATCTCCCTATCCACCTACCTACCTATTTATATCTATCTCTCTTTTTGTCTATCTATATTTTTGTCTATCTGTCTATCTATCAATCAATCAATCTATCTATCTATCTTTCTATCATTTATCTATGCAGAAATTGAGAAATTTATTTGGAAGGCATAAAATAAGAGGACAAAATCTAGACATTAAGATCTCCCTCTGCAGATCAAAAAAGACATACTCTATGCAAAAGGCTCTTACTTCATAATCCAATTAACCCATTTTACATTTGGAAAATGTAAACCAACACTTCACAGTGTTGTCAAATGGTAAGATCATGAGCAGACTCAGAAGAAAGTAGTTGTGTTATTTTTAACTCTCTAAAATTTATGACACAAATGACAGCAATGTGTATTTTTCTTTTTCTTTTTTTCTTATTGTCAGTAGTGGGGCTTGAACTTGTGGCATGTGTGCTGTCCTTGACCTCTTTTTGCTGAAGGCTAGTGTTTTACCACTTTGAGCCACAGGGCCATTTCTGGTTTTCTGGTGATTAATTGAAAATAAAAGTCTCTCAGACTCTTCTACCCAGGCTGGCTTTCAACCACTATCATCAGAACTCAGCCTCCTGAGTAGCTAGGATTACAGGTGTGAGCCATCAGCACCAGCAATAATATGTATTTTTCTATCTTCATAGAAGTCTAAGCTATTTCTATAAATGTGAATATAACAGAAAATCATAAATTTACACTTTACCACAATGATACTGTATGATTGAGAAAACATGTCCCCACCCACAGTTTTATTTTTCAGAAGAATATCTCAGATCACTGTGTGAAGTAAATTTGAAGAAGAGTAAAAGCCATAGTTGTTACTTTCTGATATTTAAGATAGGTACCAGAGATACGGTATAACTGCTTTTGCTGTTACTTTTACTCATATTATGTTTTATTTATTTTTTATTGTGAAAATACTGTACAGAGGGGTTACAATTACATGGTAAAGTTCATTTTCAACATAATGACTTCTACATCTCATTGTTGCAATGGGTCCGCCTGTATCCTTACTCATATTATGTTAATTGCGCAGTGGCAGCACTTTTTGTTCTGATAGCAAAGAAATCAGTTGTTTTCTTGTAAAGCCAGTTAGTTGCCAAACCTGAAAGCTCTGAGTTGATAACTGTTCAGTAGGTGTTTCCATGACACAGCAGATCCATTTCATGATTAATTTCATCTTTTTACCTGAATGCCTATCTTTTCTCTGCTTTATACAAATTCACAACAAGATCCCTGTTGTGATAGAAATTCCATACTGGCAATCACCCTGTACTTGGATTAAGTCCCAGTGAGCTACTGAACAGATCAGTGGCCTCACCCACAGAAAGCCAGGAACAGAATCCATCCTACAGCAGTATGGCTTCCAGGGCCACTTTGTTTAGCTGTGATGAGCACCACAGGTACTCCGTTACTCCATACATGCTGGGACACAGTACTAGTGGTAAGTACCTTATGATATTCATGAGGTGTACATTGAGTCACTATCCATTATCTTGTTGCAAACTAACTGGAAATATCTTTACTTCAGAGATCAATGATCTTTTAATCCAGTTCAGTATGACAAATAAGTAATGTGTTCAGTTTGCCATCACTTTATTCATCAAGCTTGGCAGAAAAATCAGTGACTAGCACAAGTTATTAACTATGTACTATTACCTTTAAATATATAGAGAAAATAGAACGTATACCAAAAAACAAGAAAGAAAGAAAGAAAGAAACAAAGAAAGAAAGAAAGAAGGAAAGAAAGGAGGAAAATAAACTCAAATGTGAAGTCAGATGGAGTGTACTTTGATTTTGTTATTTTCAGGTTGACTGTTCTCTCCTGCTGCTCATTCGATTATTTGCTGAGCTGCACCTGCGTACCAATTGTAACTTAATGGTGTCCATTGGAGCTCACAATGCTCATTAGTAGTCTAGAAACACCCTCTGAACTTTCATGTCCAAACAAAGCTACAACCTGCATACCTGGAGGTTCAGCCAATGTCTAAGTGGACTCAGAAAAGGGAACTGAACATCAAAGGCAAAACAAGAGGCTGACACACTATCCCAAATCCCAGAATTACTTTACTTCACGTCTAAAGAGTTTTTTTTGTTCTAATTTTATTTCAGGCTTGCATGAATAAACCACTGCCAAGGGGATGCTATTTTCAGAAGATTAATCTACTGTATTGCACACAATTATGTTGGAGAATCTGGCTGGCTAAGGAAAACAGCAAGGAATAGAACAAAGCTGCCTCAAGGCCTTTGCAGGAAGTCTCCAGTCTGCTATGCCAGAGAGAACCCGATTTGAGAGATGATATGTTGCCCTGTACGAAGATGCAGGGAGTGAGCCAAGAGTTTAGCTCGGGTTTCTTGTGACTTTTCTGGCAGTGGTGACACTTTGTACATACTTAATTCCAAATATTCCTGGTTTTCAATTACTCCTCCACAGAGGGGTTTCAAGTCAATATGTCAGTGTATGACTGCAAGGCATCTTGATCAATGTCACCCCTTACCTATTCTCCCCCATCTCCCCCAGCCCCACCCATCCCTTGAATTTTTCCACTTTCATTTACCCATATATAAGTTGAATATTGTGGTTGCATTCACCCATGTGAAACCACTCCTGTTCTTCTCATTCCCCCAAACCGCAGGTACATAACCCTATAGTTCCCCAGTCTATTATCTGTCCCCCCAAAGCTGCTTTCCTACATCAATACTTTTTAGAAGTTCCTACTTGAATATCTGTATCTGTTTAGAGTTGGGTTTCTTCTGTGCATAGCAAAGCAAAGAGTTGTTTGGGACCACTAAGGTACAAAATACCGTTTCTTAAATTCTACCCTCAATTGCCCCATTTCTTTTCCCTTTAAGCCAAGTTAGCCCTCATTCTCTGATTAAAAACAGAATTTTCTTATGCCAGGTGGGGCAAGCAAGCACAGGATTTCTCTAAATACATTCTTGAAATGCAAATAGAGACTAAATTTTACAGCAAATTTAGATATTTTTAAGACTTACAGTGAATTATATGTTTTATTTGTAAAGTCAATTTGCAGACAATTTTAAATTATTTTACCTGCTTACTTATATGTTTATTTATTTTTATTTTTGTGCCAGTCCTGGGACTTGAACTCAGGGCTTGGGTATTGGCGTTGACCTTTTTGTGTTCAAGGTTAGCCCTCTACCACTTTAGTTACAGGACCACTTTTGACTTTTTGAATTTTAATTGAGATATGATTGTCATAGACTTTTCTGCCCAGGTTGGCTTTGAATTGTGACACTCAGATCTGAGCCTCAGGGATTATGGGCATGAGCCACTGGCACCTAGCTTGCATGATTTTTTTTAACTAACCAGTTAATAAAATTGTTTTGGTGTTATTGCTATAATTCGTGATCATATACAGAGCATTCCAAAGGGAAGTCGAGAGAGGTAGAGAATGCTGAATGACTGTTGGCCTAATGCTAAACAGGTGGCAATAAACATTGTTGGATTAGACTTCTGTGTAACATCTCACAAAATAGCTTACAGCTGAAATTGAGAACAGCTACAAACATTTTAAATACAATAATTTGCAAAATTAACTGTGAATAATTTTCATCTCATTTTGAAATTACTTTTCTATTTATAAAAAAGAAGATAAAAATTAAAAGTAATTCCTCTATACATATGAAAATCCACAAAATAACACTAATTAATTGACTGAATAGCATTTGTATGCTGCAAAGTTAGCAATATTAACTAGCAAGCAAGCATTTAGGTATATGGACTGGTAATATGCCATCTCATTGACTCCTATCATTTTATTTCATTCCTATCCTGCAACCAAGATTTTCATTAAGATATGGTAGGTAGATTTCAATATTCAGGCTTTGAAGCCTCAAATTCTTGGATCTTATCAAATTAGTTTTAGTAATCCTAACTTCATTGAAATTTATGAAGAAAATCAATTACTGTGAATTGAGTGTTCTTTATTCTGCTTCTTTGTATTTCTAAGGCTTGGAGGTCCAAGTTCTGTATAATAGCACACGTTTAAATATGTAATCAGAAATTATTATTGCTCTCTCATCTTATAGATGACATACTCTAAGCCTCCAATCACATGTACCTCTATTTGTTACCCCATTTACCCCATCTGATGTTGAGAACTTATAGTAAAATTTTTTACTTATATTATGCTAAATAGTCTTTTCTAGCTTTTTAAAAATAAGTTAGTTTCAATGCTTAATAAGTACTTGGATACAATAAATTAAGTCTATAGTTTTTTTTTTGGAAATTCAGCATGTGTTTGTTGTTTCGAATCATGTTACCATGAATTGATTGCAAACAGGTAAAAGTCATCCTTCTGACACGGAACTGGGAGATCTGGTATTTGCTGTTATAAATATAATGACATAGGAAATGTAAATACAGTGTGGTATAAGTCAAAACCATTTACTTTTGTCAACTAACAGTATGTATGAAAACCTGGAAGCTAAAATACATGTATACTTTAAAGAAATATGAATTTATATCACAGTTTAAACATACATGGTTTATTAAACCATGTATATAATTTTTATATGTTAAGCGTTTTAAGTATACTATTGGCTTGTAACTCATTATTCATTGTTGTATAAACCGAGAGAATCTACAAAACTTTTCCAAGAATAGAAAGTAAATAAATGAATTTAAAATCCTTATTTTAAAAATGAAGTTTTCAAGTGAAGATAATTGAAGTCAATGTTCCAAGAACTATGAAAATAAATTGTACTCCTTCCAAGGGAAAATCGGTTTGATTCCTCTTATTTATTATCTCTTTTCTGATTTTGATTATTCTAGTTTCCCAGTCTTTGGCTTAAAAGACCAAATTTAACCATGATTAGTTGTTCTTTATGTGGTAATTTTAAAGTGCTATGGAATAAACATTTATTCAATCATTCTTTGAGGAAAAAGACAAAAATAAGCTTGATCTGAAGGGTAACATATTCCTGCTCATGGTATTCTCCCCCCCCCCACACTGGAGGAAAAGTAAAATTTAGGATTCATAATAACTGAGAACAAATGATATTCTTGCCAGAAATGTCTCGTCTAGGCTACCAATGTGATTTTCAATCAGCACAAAGGAACCAAGAAGCAGAATTTCAAAATTTCTAGTATGTTTTTCCTGAATGTTTTTCAGTCTATTCTCTGTAACTGTTACCATCTATATGAAAACCATATACTACCATGGATAACAAAAAATTTTTAATTGAAATGTCTCAAGCTCATTACTTGACCCTTTGTTTATGATTTTTATTAGTGGTTTTAGTATAATCCTATGTAGACAGTTCAACAAAATAAACCTTAATTAGGTAAGAAAAGTGATGAATTAAAATAAATCACTTTTTATATTACACAACTACTCTGCTCCTCCTCCTTCCTACCATAATAATAAATTTAATAAGAAAATGAAGCATATTCAACACAAATATGTCCATTGACAATAACAGTTTTTTCACTTTGATTTTAAAATTATTTTTGGCAGTATTTTAATTGCCTAATATCAGTTTCTTCTAGCTCATGTATTTCCTTTTAATTACTACAGCTAGAGTTATAGTAATGCTAATTAAAGTTATATAGTTTTCTATACTAAATCCCACTACAGTTAACCCAACATTTTTATCTACTTTAGTAAAATTATTACATCTTTTAGACTCTTAAATGGTTTGGTGGCTGATCCTTTACTTATTTTCTTTCTGCTCAATGAACTTCAAAATACATTCTAAATTCTCTAGGTTTGTGAAAAAATAAAATGTTTAAGGAAACAGTAATTTACCTTTTTATTCTGTCTGTGGAAAGAAAAAGAAGACTTAGAAGTTTCATTTATGAATTATCTTCCAAAACATGGAGACAAGTATCCAATTCTGAGTCTACTATTTGCCAACTCAGTTTCCCCAAGGGATGATTCCTTGGGACATTTCTGACTTGTTTTGTTTTCCTTTTTCTGTGCTTTACATTTTGTAATTACCAATGAATAAAGCTAATAGAAAGAAGCAGAATGGATCAAAAACAAATAGGATTCAAAATGTCTCTTTCAAAACATTATGAAACATACCTGCAAGAAGGCATTTGTTCTAGCTTACAGGCTTTGACAATCCATCAATTGAAAGCTATTTTATCCTCTTCTGAATTACTTTGTGAGCACAAACATTGTGAACACAGACATTTCTTAGGAGAAAACCAGCATATTTGTTAAAATTGTCATCATAAATCAAGTTATGCTATGGGTACTCACATAGGGACGATGTAAAGCTTGATATTAAAATAATCTCAGGATAATTTTTTTTGTCTATGTATGTACCTGTGTGCCTGTATGTGTGTATACATAATGCTCATCTTTCATGGGGCCTGAAATCTGGGACTAGGCATTCAGCTCTTCAGCTCAAGGCTCTATCACTTGAGCCACAGGACCACTTCAGGTTTACTCAGAGGTTTATTCGAGGTAAGAGTCTCATGGACTTTCCTTCCCCAGCTGACTTTGAACTACAATCCTCAGATCTCAGCCTACTGAATAGCCAGGATTACCGGTGTCACCACAGGCACCCAGCCATAATGCCCATCTTTAATATGCAATTATAATATTCCTTGGATTCTTATCTTTGTTACCAATATATTACTCTTACTAGAGTATTTCTTTTTTTATTGTGAAAATACTGTACAGAGGGGTTACAATTACATGGGCAAGGGCTGGGAAGGTGGCTCAGTGGTAGAGCGCTTGCCTTGCATGCCTGAGGCCCTGGGTTTGATTCCTCAGCACCACATAAGCAGAAAAAGCCGGAAGTGGCACTGTGGCCCAGGCTCATTGTCGCTGTGGCCCAGGCCCAGAGTTCAGGCCCCATGACCGGACCCCGCCCCCCACGCCCCGCAAAATAAGGAAAAATAATTACATGGGCAAGATAATGAGTACATTTCTTATCAAGCATTGTAGCCTCCTCCTTTGTTTCCCCTTCCCATCCCTTCCCATCCTCACCCCCCGCCCCCCTGCCCAATCCTCCCCCCCCCACACCAAAGTTATAAAATTCCTTTCGACATAACAACTTGTACATCTCATTGTTGCAATGGGTCCACCTGTATCCCTATTTAAACGATTTGTTTTTCCCCTTCCCCTCCACAAATTATACCAGCATCAAATACAGTGAAAGCAGGGGTTATACTGTAGGGGAGGGACATACATAGCAACAAAGAAATAATCTTATAAATGTGTTAGAAACAATCGCATGAAAGAAAAAAAAACTTTTGAATACATATCTTAGGGTTCATTTCCCTAACATCACCTTATCTAACCTTTTCTGCTTGACTCAGACATATACTACCTATTGCAAATAAAGGAAACCATGAGACCTATGTTTCTTTGGGCCTGGCTTACTTCACTTAATATAAATTTTTCCAAGCCTTTTCATTTCCTAACAAATTGGGCAATGTCATTCTTTCTCATGGAGGCATAGAATTCCATTGTGTATATATACCACATTTTCTTGATCCATTCACCTACTGAGGGGCATCTGGGTTGGTTCCATATCTTAGCTATGGTAAATAATGCTGTAATAAACATAGTCGTGCTGGTAGCTTTAGTTTGGTCTTGTTTGTAAGCATTTGGGTAAATGTATATGGGCAGGCTTAGGAAACACAGAACTATGAATTTCTTAAATCATAGTACGCTAAGATTTTGGTAAAAATAACTATTATTTGTTTATACATACAATATTAAAATATATAATTACATTAGTTTATAGTGTACAGTTCTATAACCCTTACTACAGGTGTCGGTGTCACTTGTTAGCATATTCTGCCATTTAGTTATATAATATTTTGAAATTCATTCTAAATGAGGCCAATGAGCTATATTAAAATATTAATTTTTCAGTTTAAGATATGTCTTTCCATAAATTCTCCTAAAGGAGTAAAACTTGATGTAGTTTTATGTCAACAACCATAGATTGTCCCTATCTGTCAACATTATTAAAATCTGACTCTGAAGACAAGCTCTGATGGAGGTAGCGATATTGCTTTGTTATTATGAGTTGAGATTTCCAGTAGTGTGGAAGGACAAATTATCTTGTATGCTTCTCTGCGGCGAACGCCTTCTCGGCCAGCGAGGAAGAACGACCACCACACCAGGAGTCTTCTCAGATCACACTTTATTGGAGAGCCTTTTAGTTGAAGGGAGAGCTTGAGCACAAGAGAGCGAGCAAGGAAATGCAGCCGCTTATATAGGGTTTGGAACACGGGTCGCTTCAGGATTGGCTGTCCGCCTTCTACCGTCACCAGGTGCCACGGGATTGGCTCAGGATTTACAATGATGGCGCATGCGCAAAGCTAGGGACCCGCAGCCCCGCCAAGCACTTGCCTAATATGGAGTCATTTACCTCAGAGCTGAAAGGAAGTGGGCGCCATCTTGTAATGGCGTTTGTCCCGGCTCCCTGCAGTTCCCCCTTTTTGTTTTGGTAACAGGTAAGAGTAGAGGTCGGGCCTCTGCCTCAAAAATAGGACCTTGCACTGGCCTTCACCTGGGGGGCGCCTTCCCCAGTGACGACCAGGCCCGTCCGATGCCTTTTTTGCAGAGGTGGGACCTTGGGCATCAACCCACTTGCAGCCCAACGTGCTCTTCTTGAGAGGAAAATTCTTCTCAAGTGCAGTGCACTTGCCTTGCACCCTGTTCCAAGTTATCAGTCACATACCCGTCCCGGTGCAATGGGATCCCCAGATCCCTCGGGGTGCTAGGGCTATGCGAAATGATAAGGCTTAATGACCTCTCAGGGCCGACAGCCAAATTTGGGGTGAGGATCCACTCTCCAAAGCGGCTAGTGCTTGCGAAATAACAACTTTGTCCCTACTGGTTTGGGCTCGAAGGCGACAGACCAACCATAGGCAGACCACGCATCCGCCCAAGCAGCAAGCTAAAAATAAACCCCACCCCCACCCATTCCTTGAACCAGGAAACAGCGGAGGAAATCCAGGACTGGAGCCCCTCCACAAATCCGGGATCCATTTGCGTGGAATTGACAGTCACAATGGCAATCCGCAAAAAGGCGGGCATCATGCCTAACTGGCATCGGCCTGGGGAACACCGATAGGATCCCCCATCGTAGCTCTCCTTGACTGTGATAGGTCTTGACCATCAATAATATTATCACGCTCAACGCCTTCTTGATCATCCTGTTTTTCGTCCTGAGTTTCCTTGACCAATCTTGTTAGCCGAGTTGGGACCCAATGTGGTGTTTCTTGATCCTGTGGAAAAACACAAACAGCTCCCCTGGATCTCGTAATAGCCGGATCCGGTCCATACCATTTGTTATCAATGACATCCTTCCACATAACCATGTCTTTATTGTCTGTAGAGTCTCTTGTCACATGCCGGTCTGCTGCAGACTGGTCTTTATCATTTAAAATTAAAAAATTGAGGGTAAAGAGCGCAAGGGAAAGTCTTTCCCTGGGGGACGCTGACTCAGCAATTCCCCCTTTTTGTTTTTGAAGCATTTCTTTTATGCTTCTATTGGCTCTTTCCACTATACCTTGTCCTTGAGGATTATAAGGCAACCCGGTAGTGTGGGCAACTTGCAGTTGTGCACAAAAGGCACGAAAACCCTGGGAAGTATAAGCAGGGCCATTATCTGTCTTAAGTCTAAGGGGCTTTCCCCAAGCTGCCCAAGCTTCCAAGCAGTGTATTTTAACGTGAGACACCTTTTCTCCTGCCAAAGGTGTGGCATGAATGACACCAGAAAAGGTGTCCACAGACACATGCAAATATTTTAACTTACCAAATTCTGTCAAATGAGTAACATCCATTTGCCATAAGGCGTTAGGTCTCAACCCCCTGGGGTTTACCCCCACATGGGGAGGATGAAGAAAGGTAACACAAGATTTACAGGCTTTAACAATTTTCCTAGCTGCATGTCTGGGCAAATTATATCTTTTCCTAAGGGTATTTGCAGGCATATGATACAACCTATGAAAATCCTCTGCCAATTTTACAGGATCAGCAGCGACCAGAGCCACAGCCCGAGTTGCTTGATCCACTAAGTCATTACACTTTGCCATTGGGCCCGGCAACATAGAGTGAGCACGAATATGTCCAATATAAAAAGGGTGTTTTCTGTCTAAAATAAGGGATTGAATCTGTAGCAAAACATTAGAAATTGTACTAGTCTGTTTAATTGAAGCAGCAACTTCAAGGGAAGCAACAGCATTTACTACATATAGTGAATCAGAAAATAAATTAATAGGTTGATCAAATCTTTTAAAAACTTCAAGCACAATTAAACATTCAACAGCCTGTGGGACGTTTGGCCGAAAATTAAAGACCACCGGCTGTCGGCGTCCTTGAACAAGGAAGGCACCTTGTCCAGATTTTGATCCATCCGTAAAAATGGTTAAAGCATCAGCCAAGGGTTTCTTTAAAGTAACAACAGGAAAATATATTAAATCTTTTTTAACTATGGCAAGCAAAGGATGTTTAGGATAATGATTATCAATAATATTGGGGAATGAGCAAACAAGAATCGCCCACATATCCACTGTAGCGGCCAAAATCTCAACTTGCTCACGGGTATATGGAATGATTAATTTATCTGGGATCTTTGCAAAGTGCATCAAACAATACTTTATGCCCAAAAGTGCTTGTTTAGCCACTAATTCAGGAAAATATTGGACTGTCTTTGTTCCCACCGAGTTGCCATGAAGCCACCACAAGGGGCCATTTTGCCAAAGAACCCCCGTGGGATAATTTTTCGTTTTTAATATACATAAATCGATAGGTAATTTTAAATCAACCCGTGAAAGTTGAGCCCTAGACAAAGCTGCCTCAACCTTTTGTAGGGAATTTAGTGCTAAAGGTGTCAGGGACCTAGAGGAGGTGACTTCAGGGTCACCCTCCAAAATGGCAAACAAAGGTAACAACTCTGACCGAGGGAGATTAAGAAATCCCCTTATCCAATTAATGTCTCCTGCCAATTGCTGAAAATCATTAAGTGTTTTAAGGTGATCAGTTCGAATAAAGAGCTTTTGCGGCCTAATCTCATTGGGAGAAACAATGGTTCCCAGAAATTGAACAACACTAGTCTGTTGAACCTTTCCAGGGGCAATTATCAATCCCTTCTCAGCTAAGGTCTTTGTTATCTGCCCAAATACTTTATGAAGAGTCTCTTTTGAAGGAGCAGCCAACAAGATATCATCCATATAATGGATAATCCGTACCTTTGGGAAGTTTTTTCTAACAGGGGCCAACACAGCTCCTACAAACAATTGACAAATTGTTGGGCTATTAGCCATCCCCTGAGGGAGAACCTTCCACTGGTAGCGAGCATCCGGAGTTTCATGATTAACTGAAGGTAAAGTAAAAGCAAAGCGCTCCCTGTCCTTTTTATGGAGCGGTATGGAGAAAAAACAATCCTTAATATCTAAGGCTAAAATAGGCCATTCTTTAGGTAATGCCGAAAGCAGGGGGAGCCCCCTTTGCACCGGTCCCATGATCTGCATCTGAGCATTTACTGCTCGAAGGTCATGTAGCAGTCTCCATTTTCCAGAGGCCTTTTTTATTACAAAAATTGGGGTGTTCCAGGATGACACAGAAGGCTCAACATGCCCCAACTGTAGCTGTTCCTGAACAAGGGTTTGTGCTGCTTCCAACTTTTCTTGAGAGAGGGGCCACTGAGGAACCCACACTGCTTTTTGGGATAACCAAGGTATGGGCACCACACCTTTAGTGGAAGCTTTGTTTTCAGGGGCCCCTAAGAAAAACCCAAACCCTTTCTATCCTGCTTAGGAAGTGGCTCTATTGGCTCCTTGCATCCTTGGAGACATCGTCCAAGTCCCAAGGCTGGAACAAATCCTTGTTGTTTCATCATGTTCTGACTGGCCTCTGAATAATCATTAGTCAAAGTTAACTTTAGCTGTTGCTGTACATCTCTTCCCCAAAGGTTAACGGGGACATCAACCACAAAGGGTTGCATCCTCCCAACCTGGCCTTCGTCCGTTTTCCAAGTCAATTCTTTAGCACTTA
Source organism: Dipodomys spectabilis (assembly GCF_019054845.1). Classification (NCBI taxonomy): domain Eukaryota; kingdom Metazoa; phylum Chordata; class Mammalia; order Rodentia; family Heteromyidae; genus Dipodomys; species Dipodomys spectabilis. Next base: position 12,367,991 of record NW_024870834.1, on the reverse strand, counting down.
ACTGTGGGGCCTCAGCATAGCCCAGCCCTTGCAAGGTTTGGGAGGATTTTTGAGTTGGCCATCGCTTTGGCCACTCCCCTCTTCGGATGATGCTTCTATCTGCCCCTGTATCCACCAGTCCCTCAAATCTTTTTCCTTCCACTTGAAGAGTTAACATGGGCCTTTGGTCCAAAGCTAAGGACAGACATGTAAGGTCGACTCCAGTGGAGCCTAACCCTCCATCACCTCTCTTTATCTCCTTAGCAGGGAAGTTGCCGTGCAAGGAAGGCAAAACCAGAAGTTGTGCAATTCTGTCTCCGGGGGAAATAGACACTACCCCGCGGGGGACATGACAGAGGACCTTAATGGTTCCCGTATAGTCTGGGTCAATTACCCCTGGGTAAATTATTAGCCCCCTCATAGTAGAGGAGGAGCGTCCTAGAACTATTCCTACAGTGTCCTTATCCAGGGGCCCTGTCATGTCCGTCTCCACAATCTGAACTCCCATCTGTTGGGTTAATACCAGTCCGGAGGTGGCACAGAGGTCCAACCCTGCGGAGCCTGAGGTTGCTCTCTTTGGTTGGAGGGTTGTTGTGGGGGTTGTTCGGGAACCGGACTCTGAAATGCCCCATAAATTTTCGGGCCCTGGGGACGAGGGCCCCTTTTCCCGTTTTTTGGCTCTGGTTCCGAATGAGTGTTTGAACCAATTTGGGGGAGGAGATGTCCATCAATATCCCTAACTGACCTGCATTCGTTGGCCCAATGCTTCCCCTTTTTACAACGAGGACACACCCCCGGAGTCCTTAGCGGCCTGGGCATGTTTTGTGTAGGAGCACCATTTTGTGGGCACTGCCGTTTAAAATGTCCCAACTGACCACACCGAAAACATCCTTTTCCCTTATTATCTTTTGCGGCCCTGGCAGCCGACAAAACAGCAGCCGCCAGCCCTGCATTGGTCAGGGGGCCACCCACCTCTCTACAAGCTTTTACCCACGCTTCCAGGCTTTGAGTTCTAACTGGGGTGATTGCCCTCTGACATTCCTGAGTACTTTGTTCAAAAATGATTTGTTGCACAAATGGCATGGCTGTCTCCAAATTTCCTAACACCCGCTCAGCTGTCTCCAGCATGCGAGCAACAAAGTCGGAAAATGGTTCATTAGGGGCCTGAGTGATTTTTGTTAAATTGCCCGCCGCCTCCCCCTTGTTTGGAAGAGCTCGCCAGGATTTGTAAAAAAGGGTATTCACTTGCTGGTACACTTCAAAGGGGTACCCTAGTTGATCCACGGCAAAGGGTCCCTGCCCAAGAAGCATGTCTACAGTCCAATCAGGATGCCCATCATGGACGTTTTGTCTATATTGAGCTTGAGCCTTATCGTGAACAATAGATCGAAAATCAAGAAATTGCCCGTGGTTAAGGCAGGTGCGGGCCACCTCGAACCAGTCTGTAGGCGTCATGGCATTAACAGTCAGCCTTCGGAGTAAGGCTATGGTATAATTAGCTGTCACTCCATAAGTCCGGACTGCCTCAACTAAATCCTTAAGCTGGGAGTAGGAAACCGGCTCAAAATTTCTTTCATTAGTAATTGGATTTTCAAAAACTGGAAAGGCGGCCGCCAGCCGCGACCAGGTGCTCCCTTTTATAAAGTGACTCCGCCCCGCCGGCGGGTACGGCGGGGGAGGGGCCGACGGGTGAGGGCCAGGTCCTTTCCTCCTTTCTGGCTGCTGCGGTACTCTTATCCTTTGGGGACGCTGCCCCCCATATCTGTCTGCCTCATACTCAGCCGCAGCCTCTTCTAAGTCTTCATTATCAGCTGGATCGAGCTGCTCTCCTTCCTCCTCTAACATTTCTTCCCCTGAGTCACTCACAGGATCACTGCGTTCTTGGTCCTGCCCTTCCACATGTAGGGCTGAGAACCAGTTTGAAAATTCCTTCAAAAAAGGGTACAGGGGTCTCCTTGAGACCCCCTCTTTGTGGTCATCCCCACAACGCAGACAGTCACAGAGAACCACCAGAAAGACAAACCACAAAGGAAGCAGCAATGCAAACAACCAATAGTCCATAGTAGAAAACAACATACCTAGGGATACTTACCGACGTCTCCTCTCCGTGTGTTGAGTTCTGGCTCCTGTTCGACCTCTTGCGCAGGTCCCGGGTTTCGGCACCACTTGCGGCGAACGCCTTCTCGGCCAGCGAGGAAGAACGACCACCACACCAGGAGTCTTCTCAGATCACACTTTATTGGAGAGCCTTTTAGTTGAAGGGAGAGCTTGAGCGCAAGAGAGCGAGCAAGGAAATGCAGCCGCTTATATAGGGTTTGGAACACGGGTCGCTTCAGGATTGGCTGTCCGCCTTCTACCGTCACCAGGTGCCACGGGATTGGCTCAGGATTTACAATGATGGCGCATGCGCAAAGCTAGGGACCCGCAGCCCCGCCAAGCACTTGCCTAATATGGAGTCATTTACCTCAGAGCTGAAAGGAAGTGGGCGCCATCTTGTAATGGCGTTTGTCCCGGCTCCCTGCACTTCTCAGTGACCTACTGCAAAGACAAAATGAAGAAACACTTTGGCTCTTTCATCAATTTAGTCTAATTCTCCATGAAAGATTGTCAAGATGGAAGAACATATCTGCAAAGGAAAATTTGGTTTGAAGATAGGACAAAAAGTAATATATATTGTCATGACAGCGAAATGAAAGACTATGCTTCTCAGAAAGGTGAAAGGAAAGGTAAAAGGTCCCCAATCTCTAAGCAACAATCATCTTCCCTTTACTTGCTTTACTCTAAATATCACCTACCTACATCTCAAAAGTTAACACCTAAGCATACCCATTTAAGGACAGCACAAATGAAAAAAAAAAATAGGTGAAATCATGTTAATCAATCAAATATTAGTCATACATGCAGACAGAAGCTAGGCTAAAGGAGAAATACAAAGAATATTGCTGAACACTGTGCTAAGGGGCAACAGTGAGGCAGGAAACAAGGAGTCTGGTATATCAACTGGTCCAGAGAAGGAAAACGTGTTAGAAAACAAGGAGAAACAGGGAGAAAAGGAAGAAGCTAAAGATGAGAAAGAGCATATAGAAGAGTATGTATTGTGTACTGATGGATGCTCATAGTGCTTGTTCAGGCAACAGTTCTGTTAAGAACCAGGCGCCAGTGGCTCACGCCTATAATCCTAACTACTCTGGAGGCTGAGATATAAGGATCACCATTCAAAGCCAGCCCAGGCAGGAAAGGCCATGAGACTCTTTATCTCCAATAAACCACCAGAAAACTGGAAGTGGCGCTGTGGCTCAAGTGGTAGAGCGCTAGCCTTGACCTGAAGAGCTGAGGGACAGCGCCCAGGCCCAGAGTTCAGGCCCTATGAACGGACCCTCCCCCCCCCCCCAAAAAAAAAGTGGTGTGCACCAGAGACTCACGCCTGTAAACCTAGCTATTTGGGAGTCTAAGATCATGGTTGAAAGACACCCCACACAAGAAAATTTATGAGACTCATCTCCAATTAACTACAAAAATGCCAGAAATGGATCTGTGGTTCAAGATTTTAGTGCACTAGCCTTTAACAAGAAAGCTCAAGGATAGTACCCAGGTCCTCAGTTGAAGCCCCAGGGCCAACACACACACATACGCACACACACACACACACACACACACACACACGTGCACGCGCACACACACACGGTTATAGCTTGCACACACACACCCCAACATTTTTTACTACCTTTAAATACCTTTAACTTTTTGAGGGATTCATACACATAGATTTTAAAGCTTCTGATAATGTTCATAAATACTTAATGCTTCTTTTCATTTCTTCTTACTGATAGCATAGCAAGCTCATAAAAATTAATACTTTAATCAAATTTGAAGTATGCTAGTAGGTTGTATTTTGTTTTTTCATTAATTGCAATAAAATCATGCATATTTAAAACTGTTAAGTATTTATTTAATGGCAACTGTAGTTTTCTGAACTTAATTTTCAATTGATGATTCTATAACTATTAAATTATCTAAAAATATAGATTATACAATGTATTTGGTAACACATAAACACATTGTATAACTTATTCTTGGCTTTGATTTATTTAGCATTAAGGACTACTCTATTAATGATAAAACATTAATATTCTATATTTTGATTATTTAGTACCTGTTCAAGTGACTTTAATAATTCTAGTTAGGCCTACAGAAAGCTGGAAAAATGTAAATTATAAACTTCCATTCTCTACATTCTCTATAAACCAGTCTACCCAGAACTTTTCCTTCCTTTTGGAGAAATGCATGTTTCTAAAGGAAAATAAGACAAATAAGCTTGAAATATTTTTGAGGATCTGACTGATGGCTCTAATACAGTAAAAGCAAGCTGCTAGCCACAGCTTGGTGGAAATACATGAAATTCTGCATAAAGACAACATTTTCTAGTACCTTCTATTCATACAAAGAACATTCAGAGTTTAGTATGTTCTGTGTTGTGGATAATTTAAATAAGCGTTGTATTTAAATAGAACATTTTATATATGTGAACAATTTTTTGGATTATACATTTCATCTCCGAGGAAGTGATAAACTTTTTGCTCATTACCACATTCCATAAGACAAGATTTATTATGACAAATGTAGCTAAAACCATATTGACAGAGGATGCCACAGAGCCAAACACATCTTAAATAATTTTTCCAACTGTTTAGCTATTTCCCAGACTCCTTTCAAAATAGATTATTTGCTTTCCCAATCATTTATGTGGTCACAGATTTCTTATTATTTGATTTATGATTTTGTGGATATTTGATAACCAAAGAAGATCTGGACAAGTTTAAGAAACCAATGAATGTATAAGCAAATTTTGTAAAGACAAAACAAGCAAATCAACAGTCAACTGACAAACTGTTTTGCCTTCTACATTCATAGAAAAAATAGACTTAGGGTACCTATACATCAATTTAAAATGTTTAATGCAACGTTAAAATGAAATTAAATACTCAAATAGTAATGTGGTTAATGAGAGAATACAAAACCATAATATGTACATATAGAAAACATTTTTTAATGACAGAAATAATTCTCTCCTTATCAGTAACAGCTCTAACTGTGTGACAAACACTTGCCTAGAAAGGACTAATTCCTGAGTGTGGAAATCATGTCTGGGGGAAAAATCTGTAGAAGCTGGTAATTATTAATATGAGTGTACTAATAATCAAAGTTTCCCAGTAAAATATAGAACTGGTGTGATGGCTTGATTGCTGCTCTGATGGATCTGCCAAACAGTTAAAGAACTAGCATCATTCTTTTTCAAACTTTAAGAAAAAAATGAAAACGAGGAAACACATAACAACTTATAGGGGTCTAGTTATACCTAATCCCTGCTTTCACTGTGTTTGAGGTTGGTATAATTTATGGAGGGGAAGGGTAAAAACAAATCGTTTAAATAGGGATACAGGTGGACCCATTGCAACAATGAGATGTACAAGTCATTATGTGGAAAAACAAACTTTACAACTTTGGTGGGGGGGGGATTAGATGGGGGGAGTCGGGGGGAGGATGGGAAGGGATGGGAAGGGGAAACAAAGGAGGAGGCTACAATGCTTGATAAGAAATGTACTCATTATCTTGCCCATGTAACTGTAACCCCTCTGAACAATAAAAAATAAATAAAAAGAGAAAGAAAAAAACTTAAAATAGAAAAAAATAAAGGGTTATATTCTTTGTAAATAATGATGTAAAAATTCTCAACAAAATACTAGTGTATGAAATAGAGACACATATTGAAAATATTATGCAAAGGACTGGGCAGGGTTTGCATCTAAAAACAAAATCAAGATATATATGAGAAGAGATTGATATAAGATACTTTAAGAGAGAGAATGAAGGACAAGCAAAACTTTGAATAATCTGTGTCAGTAGACACAGAGAAAACATTTGTAAACATCAAAGATCTTTACACAATAAAAAAAATATTCAACAAACTGGGCCTGGGTGGGTCATGCTGGTAATCCAAGTGACTCAAGAGGCTGAGGTCCCCATGAGACTTTTCTCTCCAATTCACCACTCAAAAACCAGAAGTTGAACTGTGGCTCAAAGTGGTAGAGAGCTTGCCTTGAGCAAAAAAGCTCACAGACAGAGCCCAGGAACTGAGTTCAAGAACCACAGCCAACAAAAGCGAAACAAAACAAACACTGAACAACCTAGGAATCAGGAAAAATTACCTCAACATAAGAAAAGCCTTATATACACAAAATCAGAAGAAGCATGTGATTTTTTCCAATCCTTTTTTTACTAGTTTTAAAAGAACCTGAAAGACTAACAGGTATTATTTCTGATATTAAAAGAATTCTACTAGTCTTGCTGTTTGGAAATGTGGATTGACTTATGGGGTTAAATTTTCGAGCACTTACTTCATGAAGATTCCTCTCATGTTGACTAGGTAAATAAAGAATCTACATAAGTTAGCCTACTAGATAAATAAAGAAATGGAGTGTTTGATTTTGTGATGGTCTCTGAGCCAATACATTCTGAAGTAACACTTTTTATTTCTATTATTCAAAAGATTTACAATTTGTTTTCAATCTTTAAAATGAATCTCTTAGTATTAGGCCTTCAATTTTATATGTTGAAAACACATACACAACCCATTGTAACAATGAGATGTACAAGATGCTATGTCAAAAATAAACTTTACAATTTAGGCAGGGGATGTGTAGTTGTGGAGATGGGAGGGAAGGAATGGTAGGGGAAAGCAAAGGAGGAGGCAACAATGCTTGATAAGAAATGTGCTCATTACCTTGCTCATGTAACTGTAAACCCTCTGTACAGTATTTTTACAATAAAAAACTTATTTAAAAAAAGAAAGTTTATGTAGGTGAGCAGAAAAATCACATGACCTGTTTATAATATTCAAGAAAATAAGGTGAGATGTTAAGATAATTTCCTTTGCATGAATCAAATTGACTTGCATGCTTCTTTACATCTTAAAATAATATTTTTTCTGGATTATTTTGAAGAAATGTTCTTAACTTTTGCAGCAATCACCAGATCCTTTGAAGAACAAATATCAAGTGGCTGTCTTAGACAACCACACAATGAAGCGGACGTATTCCAGCATGTTTAAGCTGTATTCATATTGTGTCTATTTTTTAGTACTATCCAAGGGTGATATGGTTGTCAAGTATACCTCACATAAAAGTGAGCCAAATAGCCTGAAGAAAACTACAATTTTACTCCCAGTAGGAACTGCCACATGGGCTGTGTCATTTTCCCTTTTGAGAATGATGGAAATCAAAATAGAGAAGTAGTCAACTAAGGTGACATTTAGTCCAATTTTATCACAGAATTTTGATGAATGAGTTTTATTAAGAATAAACATGGGTAATACAAATGCATAAGCCGAGAACTACATCAAGATTCACAATTGACTCCATTTATCTGAAACATAAAGTGTGCAAAATAAATTTCATTCTGCATGTGGTAACTGTTGGAAGGAAACAGATCTTTATATAATCGAATGGGAATGAAAAGAATTAATCATCTTTACTTTTTGAGGTAGAACTATTAGTAAATTCATTTGGGGGTTTTAGATTGTAATGAGAGATAATTTGGGATTAGATCAGCTGCGAATTGGTGTTATGCTTAATCACATTGCCTCTGATCAAACAAAGAAATGTACTTGTTTATATCCCTGAAAAGTCTAGAGGTAAAAAGCCATTCAAATGCTTGTTGGCAGATTTCCCCAGAAATCACATCTTTTCATTTATTTATTTTAGTTTATATGTGTTGCCTTTTTCTCCTTGGTTTCTAATTTGTACCCATGATGTCTCTAGGCTTGTAATGTTATTGTAGTGTTCAGCCCCAGAAGAAGGGAACTTATATATTTTTTGTTTCACATAGCCAAATGATCGATATTTTTTTTTTTGTAATAAAAAATTAGGAATTACAGCCCCCATTTTTGTGTAAGAAGCTTTCTGGTATATTCTTCTTATGCTCATTTAGCTTTATTTCTACATCTATATCGCATGAGTTTTTGGTGATAGTTTGTGAGTATTATGTGTGATGGCTCCCATTCACAGTTATAGTTAACCAGTTCTCTTATCACCATTTATTTCTGTGTTATGAGATGCCAAGCTGATATGGAAGTTTTCAGTGTCCTTGGATCTTTCCCTAAGTTGTTAAATTTGACTTTGCCAGACTGTATCTTTATGCAGATCCACATCATTATAACATTAGAAGCCTTTTGATATGCTTAAATATGTGGTAAAGGTAATCTCCTATCATTGCTTTCTTTTTCAGACATACTTGTCAAATATTATACTTTGCTAAGAATAACCTCATTTGGGCTCACTGTATGACTATCTAAAGATCTGTATAAGTGATCATGTCTTGTATATTTGTTTTTTTGTCTTTTACCATCCATTGTGTTTATTCACAGATTTATAGCCACATTCTTGTTACCAAAAAGGAGGAAAAACATACAACCTATGTTTCGTGGAGTCTGGCTTACTTTGCTTAATATAATTTTTTTCCAATTTTTCCATTTCTTTACAAATGGTGTAATAGTCATTGTGATGGAAGAGTCGAACTTCATTGTGTATGTATACCATATTTTTTTGATCCATTTGTCCACTGAGGAGCATCAGTGTTGGTTCTATATCTTATTTGTTGTAAACAATGAATGTGGTTGTGCTGGTAGCTTTATTGTGGCCTTATTTGTTTTCCATTGGATAAATACCCAGGACTGAGATTATGGGGTCATAGGGAAGCTCTATGTTTAGTCTTTTGAGTAACCTTCATACTGTTTTTCAGTGGTTGACCAAGTTTGCATTCCTACCAAGAGTGTAGTGTTTCTTAGTTTATCTGTCTTTAGGAGGGTAAAGGGGGAACACAAAAAGGGTAGGACAAAGGGTGAACAAATTCAGCAATTGTACTGACAGTATGTTGAAAATGAACTATACAACTCATGGGTGGGGATAGGAGGGATAAACTGGGAGACAGTGAGGAAAGGGGTAACACTGTTCAAAAGAATTGCACTCATTACTTGACATGTAACTGTAACCCCTCTGTGCATCACCTTTAACATAACTATATAGAGTAACCTTTGAGTTAGAGCAGAGAGGAAATTTGTTGTGATGTGCAACCCTGGACAATAAGCATTTTCTACCAAGTTTACTGATAATTTTATTATTCTGCTACTGAAATTCAAAACACAGTGGTATGCTAATTTTTATCATGATAAATGATTAAAAATTCGGACTCCATATTCACATTATCTGGTGTACCAAAATGCCAGTAGAAAAGTGGTGGGCAGGATCCTCTTTATTTCAGAACTCCATTTGTGGTAACAGAGAAAATAATAACGTTGAAACCTAAGATATTTAATGTTAAATATACAAAATATAAAAGACTTTATCATCAAATACAGAGAAAACAGGGGTTATACCGTGGAGGAGGGACATACAAAGCAACAAAAAATATCACCTAATAAATACATCAGAAACAATAGCCAGAAGGAAAAACCACTTGAGTCCTTATCTTGGGGTTCATTTCACCTAACATCAATTTATCTGACTGTTTCTGCTTGACTCAGACATATACTAGATATTGCAAATAAGGGAAACCATGGGACTTATGTTTCTTTGGGCCTGGCTTACTTCACTTAATATATTTTTTCCCAAGTCTTTCCATTTCCTAACAAATGGGGCAATGTCATGCTTTCTGATGGAGGCATAGAATTCCATTGTGTGTATATGCCACATTTTCTTGATCCATTCATTTACTGAGGAGCATCTGGGTTGGATCCATATCTTAGCTATGGTAAATGGGGAAGGGAAAGGGAAAAACTAATTGTTTAAATAGGGATACAGGTGGACCCATTGCAGCAATGAAATGTACAAGATATGTATAAGATGCTATGTCGCAAAACAAAGTTTACAACTTTGGCTGGATAGGGAGGCGGGGGAGTGGGTAAGGTAGGAGGACAGGGATTGGAAGGGGAAACAAAGGAGGAGGCAACAATGCTTAATAAGAAATGTACTCATTACCTTGCTCATGTAATTGTAACCCTCAGTACAGTATTTTCACAATAAAAAACTTATTAACAAAAAAGACTAGCATACAGACAGGACAGTTAGAAGTACTCTAAAATTAATTATTAAAGTGATGTAAACAGATAAAAATTACATGTTTTCACAATCATTTATGTAATCCAAAATTCTAAATATTATCAATAAAAGTCTCCACAATAAAGGGACATTCTCAAATACTTTCATTTAATGACTTAAATTTTACACAGCAGGAAAATACAGTCCACATAGATTTAAAATTTTCACTAAGTCTCACAGAAATGTAATGACAACGACACAGAGAGTAGCTGGTTTTCTGGATTGTTTCCTTTCCACACATTGCAGAGAACTTGATGATATATAAATTATGTTGTAACTCTATGTCTTTATTAAGTGCAAGTATATTGATCGCATAAAGAAGCTCACTTTGGCAATGTTTTAGTTTGTAAGCTCTTTTATGTTTGCATTCACTGATTACAACAAATTTTTCCCACTTGGAATCATTTAATGCATGATACGAAGCCAGAAAGTTTAGCTCAAGTGGTAGAATTTACCCATGCAGACTCCATTACCAAGAATAAACCTGGAATCATCTCCTATGCTTATTAAAATTCAGCTTCACAGTAACAATGTAAACTTTCAGCAGCTGGAGAGATACTGGTTCACTTCAATTTATCTTCAGGTTTTCCTGACAGAATACAGAAAAATCAAACACAACAAATATTTGGGCATATCTTGGTGTTGTTCAGAATACTTAGAATGATAGTTATGACATAGGAAAAAATGAGATTTCCTTCATTAAGCCAGCTGCATCCTTGTGTTTATCATAGACACTAATCCTTGGAAAGTGCCAATGCACAACATGGCATAGTTCAGAGTGTAAAAATTACAGTTTTACACATCATGAATGTTTATCTCTAAAAGTAAACTAGTGTACCTCTCAGCAGCATTAGGCTCACCAGGGGTGGTTCCTTCAATGGCATGGCCTGTATAGATTCTTATAGCATGAAAGTAGAGCTAGGATGCGAGGCTGCCACTGACACACAACCTCCATGATCTTTCATTACAAGACTGCCTATGAGAAGAATAAGGGCCTGGAGAGTGCAGTGAATGGCAGGTAATGATCTGTTTGGTACACGGAGAACTTTCTGAGATGAAATCATCAGTGTGAGACATCATCACGAACCACTGACTGTTAACCCATCAAGAGGGAACCTCGTGGTTTTCCTCACAATTCACAAGGAAGAATGTTAGCAATGAAGCAACATGTTTCCTGTAAGAGAAACAGACAGGAGATAAAGATAACCCATAGGAAATAATACCAAACATACCTAACTAAAACATCTTAATTTACAAGCCTGGAAATCTGGCTGTAATGATCATGTAGACTAGGCTACCAAAGAGCACCCACCACCAAAGAGCAGTACATCTTAGACTTTCTGTTTACCTTTTAAAATAAGAATCCGTGTGTGTCTCCAGCCATTGTGAATATATGGGAAAATATACAGGAATAGAAGCAAATATTTTAGCCCAAGTGTTCATCTCAGCAAACATTATACTATGATTTACTAATAATTGGTTTGAATTTATGACTCAGTGGTAAAAACACATTTTTTTTGTAAAATTCAATTTGTTTGGATATTTTACAGAGGCAATTCAAATATGTTATACTGTGGAAACTTAGTTTCCTAGTAAGTTATCTTCCTCTCCTAGTGTAGAGTCACATATCTCTAGAGTCTCATGAACAGGAGTCATTCAACCCATTGTATAGCTTTAAGGACAGTGTTCAGCAGTTTGGCAGGCTTTTATCCTAAGTAGGACAGAGAAGAAAATTTGCTGTAGGATATGTCAGCGTCTACTTTTGTACCTATTATATATTGTTGCCTAGTGTCACTATTCTTTGACATAAATTGGTTTTAAAAGTTGGTTTCAGAGCTAGCTCTGCCTAAAGCTTAATCGTCGGGAAGTATAAATAGAAAACCCAGTGACAGAAAGTACTCTTATAAAAATGTTAATACTGCCTCTCAACCAGAATAAGTGAATTTTAGATGTAACTATTTTTCCTTTCTCATCTATATATTTGTTTTGTGGTGACATTTCTTAGAAAGTCACCATAAAATTCAGTAGCCTAAAATACAAAGAAAAACAGAATTTATGACTGACGTTTGACTGCTCTCGGGGGTGAAGTTCTCTTGTTGGTCTCTTCTAGGTAACTTAGAAAGTTACTGGATCTGAGTTCCAACAGAATAAAAGAAAAGACACCAAATATCTTGTCATCTAGCTTCTAGAAAGTACTCTTCATTACTTCATTGGCATATTCATGGTGCAGGAAAATCACATGGGCATCCAAGGTTCAAAAGTAATGGAAATGATATTCATGTCTTATTTTTGGTGTGTTGGAGAGAGAACGTAGGGCATTTCACAGCACTTAAAATCTGTAAGGGACTATCACTCTATCTAGCTATAGTTAGTTGCATTTTTTTCTCCACTGGTTCCCTTTGGTTTTCTAGTTACTCTCTGAAGGCATTTATCCTTAAACAGATATACTCTGTGTATATCCAAAGGTACATTGTCTTTTCTTTCTTTTTATAGGAGACTGTGGCATTTGCAAAAAATGTAGTAAATTCTAGGGTCGGAGGAATTGCTTTTTTCAGTGCATGATTTGCACTGATGGAGTAGAAAGAGCTCCTCTATTCAGAATAGAAGCTAGGATAATGGAAAGTTAGAGTTCCCAAGCTGATATTCACACCTGTGCTGGATTAAATTTAAACTACCTGGCTTAGACTAATATCTACTTTTGTAAATGATATTAATGGCATGATGCAGAATAAGTGACACAAAGGGAGTATATGTTTAGAGGAAGAATAATATAGATAAATATAAAGGGAGAAGCACGTAAGTTATTTCTGAGCATGGCTTAGAAAGTTGTGCGTTACAGAAGCTAATACATAAAATTGTTTAAAAAGTATCACATAAGGAAGCATGAAAATGTCTCTTGTAAAAAAAGATAAACTTTCTGCCTGAGCGTTGTTCCTCAGCTCTTCAGCTCCAGGCTAGCACCCTACCACTTCAGCCACAGCACCACTTCCTGTTTTCTAGTGGTTTGTTAGAGATAAATGTATCACACACAGCCTTTGCTACCCAGGCTGGCTTTGAACTATGATCCTCCTATCTCAGCCTCCTGAGTAGCTAGGATCACATAGGTAAGACACTGGTGCCAGGCTCTCTCTCTCTCTCTCTCTCTCTCTCTCTCTCTCTCTCTCTCTCCATATATATACATATATATATATATATAATATATATATTAACTTAATAGAGATTCAGTGAAAGTCATTATTATCAGCTTTAGTTGTAGTCGAAAATTATTTAAGTTCTTGCAGTTCCGAGTAAGTATTCCCTTAGAAGTAGAAGTTATATATCATACAAACCTGGACCCACAATAATTGTGATGTTGAATGTTGTAGAGCTTCTGACCAAATTTGTTACGAAAAAATAACTAATCATTAAAATGATGCAACTTAAGTGATGCAATAGAAGGAAGTATAGAACATTGATCTATGTGTTTATTTATTTTTAGTGCTGGCATCAGGATTTAGAGTTACAGCCATCGCCTTGTACTACTAGATCTTTACCATTGAGAATTCCCTTTTGCCCCTCATTGTAATCTGCATTTACTTACCAGCTCTGAAGACAGCTGGTATCCAGGTATAAATTTTACTTATTTTTAAACATGGGATCTCTATTTTTTTTTAATTTCCTCTCCTTGGCTTTGAACTCAGGGCCTAGGGGCTATAGCTAAGCCATTTTGTGCTCAAGGTTAGTGCTTTACCACTTGAGCCACAGTTCCACTTCTGTTTTTTTAAGTTTTTTGGGGTTTTTTGAGATAAGAGTCTCATGGACTTTCCTTTACTGGCTGGCATCAAACTGTCATCCTCAGATCTCAAACTTCTGAATAGCTGGGATTAAATAGGTGAGGCACTGGGCACTTGGCTCACAGGATTTTATTACCCTATCGTTATATCTTATGACAATCTAGGATACTAGGAGTAAAATGTGCATCACTCAGAGTTCCTAGGAGGATTAGCTATTGGATTGTTAAAAGAATAAGCTGCTTTAACAATTAAATAACAGATGAATGAGATATTCCCATCAGACAAAGGAGTATGGACTTGCTGTGCAATCCTTAAAGATTATGACCATATCAGGTGCACTTTGTTTCCTAAGCACAGCTTCATGGGGTGTGTTGATGTATCATTTGGCAAGCATTTGTTCCTTGTTCAGTAGTTTTGACAAATACCTCTTAACCCTCTTTACCATGTGGCACATAAGAAGAGTCAGGAACATAATGTCCCAGGACCAGAACTCATTTGATGATTAATTGGATGTAGGGATCAATATTACAACATTATTGCACTTCCAATAAGACAGGTTGAAAGTTTGGTCAATAGTATCTTCAAGCCATTCCCAACAGGAAAGGCCATAGTGGTAATTTGCTCTATTATGTAGACTATGTTTCTTTCTTCCTTCATTTGATCACATATCTTCTTGCATCTGGAGTTTCTTGGAATCAGTGTATACACCATATAATTTTTCTTACATTCTATCTAAAGTCTTTGAAATAAAAGGAAAATCAGGATGAATGCTAGATGAAAAGAACTTTGAAAGGTAGAGTATGCATTGGATGTTCAGAAAGGTAGAAAACAATCTTTAACTGCACACACATACACACAAGCACACACAGATAAAAAAGAAATGTCAAAATGAAGTTGAGAGTACACACAATAGAATGAAGACTTTATCAGATAGAGTAGTTCATTTCTGTATTTCCAGCTATGTTAGAGGTAGAAATCATGAGGATAACCTTCACAAGCACAAGGTTCTCAGTTCAAATTGTAATAGCACAAATAATAAATAATAAGATGACTACACAGATTTCCAGATGATACATAGATGTGTAAACTTTGGTCACTTCTACCCTTTGATATAAGCATCTGAGACAAACAGGACCAGTAGAAATAACTTTGTGCCCACAAATCCAAGGGGGATATCAAGATGGACATTTTCACTAGGTGTGTGCCTTTTTTTCTTTTCCTATCCTTTGTCTGTCACTTAGCACCTTTTGAAAAGGCTTCATATTTTTTTTCTAGCTTCAGTAAGAATTTCTCTTTAAAATTTTCATTCACTTTGTAATGATTGAAGAGCTTCTTGCCTATAGAAGCATTCACATTTTCTACATTCTTCAGATCATTAATTCGGAGCTATGTAGACATGTGAATTACAATTTCTAACCCTCCAAATACAGTTCATTCACTTTATAGTTTCTAAGTTTGCACTGATTGGCAGTTTACTTTCAGACAACTCTAAGTTGAAATAGTTCAGTATAACTGGCTAAACGATACAGCTAAAGTATTATTTAAAATTTTAAACAATGTAAATATCTTAAAGATATAGAACTGAAGTTTACAAAGATGCACACATTAAGAAGGCATATGCTCAAAACTAAAATGTAAAATAATACTGCATGTAACAGTTAACATTGATTTGGAATCTACTATGCTTAAGACTGTATTGAATATAACATTAAAATCTCATTTTGACCACGAATTTATAGTTCTATTAACTTCCTCACTGTTGAGGAGTGGTGCTAAGTACTTTTCAATCCATGGTACCTGAGTATTTCCCCTGTTATGTAAATTGACAGGATGAGAAGGAGGGCCTGAATAAAAACGAAGAAGAACAAATTAGGAAAATTGTAGGAAGAATGGAAAAAAGTATAAACTAAAGAAGAAACAACACATGAGGGAAAATTACTCTAATCAAAAGATTATGATTAATCAAGAAGTAGTTATGGTGTGTTTATTATATGTCAGAAACTGTAAACCACTGGGCACATTTTTCTTTTGTACCACTGTTAGTTCAGTCAGAAAAGTTGAAAATGAAATGACAGAGAAATAAATGCTTGTAATATTAAAAAGTAACATAATTCTGTGGTAGCCATGTAAGCTTTAGACAAATTAACTTGAGAGTAACACAACTGTGTTTTATCTTGGTTCTGGAGTTAGAATTCAGAGCCTGAATGTTGTCTCTAAATTTTTTGGTCAAAGATAGCACTCTACTACTTGAGCTACAACTCCACTTCAAGCTTTTTGGTGATTAATTGGAGAGCAGAGTCTCACAGACTTTCCTGCTTGGGCTGACTTTAAAATGTTGTCCAACCACAGGACTCACACTTACTGCCCTTCTTCTGTCACTGGTCATATACCTTTTCCTTGATCCTTTTTTTTACATCTTTTTCAGTGTTCATGTATGACATGGAAGATGTGGAAATTACTTTGCAGATTCTGGTTTCTTTGCTTGATATGATAATGTCTAGTTCCATCCATTTTCCTACAAATGACATGATTTCCTTTTAATTACTGAATGGTATTCTAATGTGTACATATGCCAAATGTTTTTCAATCATTGCGGCTGATTCTGTGACTTGTCTATTGTGAATAATATTGGAAAAAATATGGGTTGCAAATATATATATATATATATATATATATATATATATATATATATATATATATATATATAGTAAACAACCTTTAATTCCTTGAGCTCTCTGTCTAGGAATAGCATACCCATACCTAATGGGAGAAATTAACGTTTATAC
Source organism: Dipodomys spectabilis (assembly GCF_019054845.1). NCBI lineage: Eukaryota > Metazoa > Chordata > Mammalia > Rodentia > Heteromyidae > Dipodomys > Dipodomys spectabilis. The sequence continues at coordinate 12,351,302 of NW_024870834.1, read as the reverse complement.
TTGTACAAGAAGTTTTCTTTAATTCACACAAAGTATTTACTAAGGTAGGCCACATTATTGGGCAATACATAAATGTTAGAAATCTAATATCAATAACCTGTGCTTCCATCATGAGCAACAAGTCATAAAGAAAGGAAAAATAAATGAAAAATTATATAACATAGAGCATAGTTAAGGCATGTAGTTAAGTGGAAAAATATTTGTCTAGAATTCCTAAAGACTTTAGTTTGATCCTTAACACCACAAAAGGAAGCATGATCAATGAAATTACAAACAAGAAAATAAGTGGGAAAATAGGAAAGGGAAATGTTGTTCTATGAAAAGATTGATATTATGAATACTGTAAACCTGAGAAGTGATTAGTTTTGATTTTCAACTTGATTGGATTAAGAGACAAGACATAACCACAGTACATTTCTACTGAGCTGTGAGGACATTTATGAAGATGATTAGCTAAGGGCAGGAAGACCTAGACTGTATATGGATGGCATTATCCAACAGGCTAGAACCCTGACGCCAGCGACAAACGAGAAGAAGGGAGACCATACCTGCATGATTCTCTCCCTGCTTCCTGTCCACCATTCCATGAGCAACTTTCTTTTCTTTTTATTTATTTTTTTATTTTTTTACCTTTTTTTATTGTGATGGGCAAGATAGTGAGTACATTTCTTATCAAGCATTGTAGCCTCCTCCTTTGTTTACCCTTCCCATCCCTTCCCATCCTCCCTCCCCTCCACCCAATCCTCCCCAGCCGTGAGCAAATTTCGTGTCTGCTTATTTCTTAATGTTGACCTCCCCAATCCTCAGAAACCAGTGAAGCTAGCTAGGCAGGGGCGGAAACCTCTGCAATCATCAGCCAAAATACATCTTTTCCTTTTTTTAAAGAGTTTCACGTGGGCTGGGAAGGTGGCTCAGTGGTAGAGCGCTTGCCTTGCAAGCCGGAGGCCCTGGGTTTGATTCCTCAGCACCACATAAGCAAAAAGAAAAAAGCTGGAAGTGGCGCTGTGGCTCAAGTGGTAGAGCGCTAGCCTTGAGCTGAAGAGCTGAGGGACAGCGCCCAGGCCCAGTGTTCAGGCCCCATGACCGGACCCCCCCCCCCCCAAAAAAAAGGGTTTCACGGAAGTATTTTTTTAACAACAGAAAGAAATGCTAAGTAACACATGAAATAACCAAAACAAAATGTACAAGACCTAAGCAATATCAGAAGTAAAATAATGTTCATCATTATTGATCCCTGAGGCATTAGAAAGATAAACCAGTAATATGAACAACTTTATGAATTTGAGAACTTAAATAAAATAACCTAATTTTAAGACCTAAAGTTACAAAGCTAATACAAATTTAAGGAACCCCTGTGGCATACTTTTGTATATAGGAAAAAAAATAATTGACATAGTGCAGCTATCTTACTTGGAGAGTCAAAAATAGGAAAATCTTATCCATGGAGTTCTAAATGTGTACTTGGTCCTACTCAAACATAGAAATTAGCCTCATCTGATGAGAAAGAGAACAATCACTTGATTCTCAGAAACAGTATCAAGCATAATTTTGAGAGTTCGTAAATTCACCATCAATGAGGTTCATATAAAAGTTATTATTTAAGGGCTGGGAAGGTGGCTCAGTGGTAGAGCACTTGCCTTGCATGCTCGAGGCCCTGGGTTCGATTCCTCAGCACCACATAAGAAAAAAGAAAAAAGCCGGAAGTGACGCTGTGGCTCAAGTGGTAGAGTGCTAGCCTTGAGCTGAAGAGCTGAGGGACAATGCCCAGGCCCAGAGGTCAGGCCCCAGAACCAGACCCCCAAAAAATAAAAAAAAAAAATCTTTAAAAGTTATTATTTAAAACTTTGTATTTGCAGCTACATTCTTTTTAAGATTTTTATGTATTATAAAATTGTACTAACTGGTAAGATTGAAAATGTTTGTATGGAAACTTAAAAGCCAATATGACTGCTGAATAAGTAGAACAAATTGAAAAGACTAACCTTACCCACTTTCAAAACTACCATTTCAATTTATCAGCAGAACAGAAAAGAAAACTGAGAGGCAGAATTTTACAAACATAATGGACTATTTTTAATAAAGAAGTGAGTCATTTACTGTAGAAAAGATAGTCTTTCAACAAAGAACACTTTTTATTCTTTTATAAGCAAAATAAACAAAAGAGAGAGAAAATACAGAGGATGACCTTTCACCTTTTTCAAAATAAATTCAAAATAGATTATAGAAATAAATGTAGAGTAAAACACTTCTTACAGCTTATATAGAAGAAAAATACAGGTAGGTCTTAGCTTAGTGATTATTTTTTTTCTCTTTTAATATATAGTACGAGAGTCACAATCACCGAAAGAAATATTGCGAATTGGGATTGGCCAAAATTAAGATCCCTAGTTTACAAAGGACCATGCAAATGCCGCCGAATGAATGTTCTACTTCAGAGCCATATTCATAACCAATAATTCAATTTAATTAAGGAAAATTATTGAAAGAGATAATGTATAAATGAAAACATATATAAAATGATGCTCAAACATTTTTATTTATGGAACATAAATCAAAGTACCGATATGATACTGGAAAGCATATAGCATAAAAATTGGCAAAATGTTGGCAATCACTCTTGTACATTGTTTATAAAAATTTCAAATTATCTATTAATTTTAAAAGCTCATATAGTCTCATATAAGATAAATATGAAATTAACATATAACTATTAAACACCTCCTAAGCATTTAAATAAACCAAGCTAAAAATATGTGTTCACTCAAAAATTTGCACAGAAATATTTATGGCAACAATATTGATAATTGTCAAAAATGGAAGCAACCAAGGTAGCCTTCTGGAAATGCAAGACTGAACACTGAACGACTAGACTATCTACATGACAAAATACTTTCCATGATTTTGTTGTTGTTGTAGTTGTTTTGGTGGTTGGTTGTGTGGCTTGAACTCAGGGCCTGGGCTCTGTCCCTGATCTTTTTGCTCAAGGCTAGTGCTCTACTACTTGAGCCACATCTCTCCTTCAGGTTTTTGAGTGGTTAATTGGAGATAAGAGTCTTACAGGGACTTTTCTGTTCTGGTTGGTATTGAAGGATGATCCTCAGATCCCAGTCTCTTGAGCAGTTGGGAATATAAGTATGAGCCACCTGCACTCAGCTTGTTGAGTGGTTTTTATCATGCAAAGATCTTTGATGTTTTAAAATGGTTTATCTTTCTATTGAAAGGATGATATAAAGTTATGTTTGTCCTTCATTCTCTTAATGTAATTTTATATGAATGTCTTTTTATGAGTGTCCTGAGTTTAACAGATGCAAATCCTTCCCAATTTTTGTGCATAATATTTATAATATGTGACTGCATTTACTACAATTCTCAGATCTCAGCCTCCTGAGTATCCAGGATAACAGGCCTGAGCCACCAGTACCTGGCTAATTTTAATGGTTTTTAAAACGTTATCTACAAGATCACCTGAATAGGTCCTACATTTTTTCTGAGATGTTGAAGACACTTACCTGAAAAAAATGTTCCTTAATATAGGGTTCATTTTTGACACTTTAAAAAAGTAAAAACTAGAGTTAAAAATTGTCAGTTAGAGAAGGGACTGTTAGTCTGCTGACTAAGTATAGGGGATATTTTTAAGCTCGGAAATTTATTACAAGTGATATAATAATTGTTATATCATACTATATTTCTCAGAATCCACAATATTTACAACTCATAGAGTAAACACTAACCATTTTACAATTTTTCTTAAAACTACTTTTAGGAGGTTAATGTGTACAGTTTCAGGATAGAATACCCAGTATGATATTATCATCTACAATTTATTTTAATGTATACCCATATATAGTAAACTCACTGATATTTGAGTTATATGAACTATCTGGACCAAAGCAATTCCAGGGACAAGTCAGGAAATAGAGAGGAAGGACGAGAGACAATATTTGTGCTCATAACGGTATACTACATGAGTGTTTGGGCAAATATGTCCCACATACATTAGTACACTGGAAAAGAACAATTTGCCAAATTAAAGGCAAATGCCAGCAACTAGATATGGAATGCTGTATTAGGAGTTTACAGGTTAGCATATGAAGAAAATTAAAATGATCTATGTACTAATAATGTACCACAGTCAGAGATATCAATTTGAATTCATTTAACATCATGTGGATAGATATTTCATATAGCTACAGTTTTAAATATAAAAGTTAGTATATGCTTATACACAAGTTGGAATCAACACATAATGTCCCTTGCATTCTTCACAGCTACAGCTCACTGTTAGATTTTTTTCCACATTATTTCTCAATAAAGATAACCAGATCTCATAGGAAAAATGTAACAATTCTGTAACTGAGGAAAAATAATAAAGATTAGCTATAATCACCTTATAGTAACATATCTTAAAGAAGTTCTAGAAACACATACATAAAAATTATATACTTGAATAACTGTATAAAAACCAAAATTGGACTATGAGACAAATGTGTGTGGGGGTGTGTGTGGGGGGGGAGGTGGGTGTATAATACCTGAGGCTTGAACTCAGGGCTAGGCACTGTCCCTGAGCTTTTGTGCTATATGACTTGAGCCATAGCTCCATTTCCAGCCTTTTGGTGGTTAGATATTCTCACAGCCTCTCCTTTCTGGGCTTGCTTCTAAACATAGTCTCGGATTCCAGTCTTTTGTTTTTGTTTTTGTGGGTTATGGGCCTTGAACTCCAGCACTCTACAACTTGAGCCACAGTGCCACTTCTGGTTTTCTGGTGGTTAGTTGGAGATAAGAGTTAACTGCAATCCTCAGATCTCTAGAACTACAGGCATGACCCACCAGCACCCGACTAGATTTCTGTCTCTTGAGTAGCTACAATTACAGTTATGAACACCAGTGCATGGCTAGAGACAATTCTTTATGTAGAACTCCAAGTAATACATGTGTATACTTTTCAATTCAAGAAGTGGAGCAAAACTGTTCAAACTTAAGCAGCTTTCATATAGCGACTTCCAGTGAGTGCAGTAGGCCACATGCTGATTAGAGGTTATTCTACAAAATACCTGACCCGAAATCCTCAAAGCACTCAAGGTCATAAATAGCAAGGAGAATCTAAGAAACTGTCATAGTGAAGAAGAGACTGTCCATTGCAGATAATGTGTTTTTCTAAATAGAATCTTCGGGAGGGGAAAAAAAAACAGAAACATTATGTTTAAACTAAGGAAGTCTCAGCCTAATGAATGTAGCAACAATGCACTGATTTGGGTTCATGCAGGCACACACATTCCACAGTAACATCACAGTTATCCTCCATTATTAAATAGCAGACACTGCGGTCAATATAACAAAACTGGAGGAAAAAGGACAGTCATATCTTGTCTACCTGCCAACTTATATCTGAGAAGAAAAGATCCAATCAGCTATAGATATAGAGTGAGACAAAAGAGAAAGGAAAATATCAGTGAGGAAAAATAGAATGTGGATAGACTAATAAAATGTAGAGACAATTAAAGACAAGAGAGGACAAGAAGCTCTTATACCAAAGTTATATTTTAGCTAAAGTCAGATTCAATATTGTTACACATTTCAAATCACAAGTATGTCACTTGGAACAAGGTTCACTGAGACATATGGTAGATGTTTGAGGTCTGTGTGTGTGTGTGTATGGGTGTGTGTGCATGTGTGTATATGCATGTGCAAATGGGAGGATTGCATGTATTTTAATGTTCTATTACTATTTAGAGGTGCTCAGTTGGATGGAGTTTTGAGTATTTCCCTAGGGTCTTTGACAGACTAGCTGTGTAAATTCCCATGATGCACCAATTGTTTCTTAATATAACAGACTCAGGGGAATGAATGCACATTTCAAAACAAGTGTGCTATCATATTTGAATGCACAAGTAAATATAATTACAAACATAAAGTCTTTCCAGTACCAACAAATAACAACAAACCATTAATTTTGTCCCACGTATTTTCACACAAAATTAATCTATTTACTGATGATGATTTTCTGCTACTTCTTTCTTCTTTGCAAGTATTCAAAGTGTCCACGTTTGACAAAGTTAAAAGCTGATGTTCTAATGATAAAGTTTTTTGTACCAGATTTGAGATCATACCATTTACACCATGTTTTTAAACAAAAATCTATGTGTCATATATTTAAAGTGTGTTCTTTCCATCTGAAATTCCTATGTGACTTTTTAAATAGACCCTCCAAGCCTTATCTACAACCAATGATTTAACATTCCTCAAACCAAACTTGTAAAAAAAAGTCCTTGCATATTTATTAGAAAATCCACAATTAGTATTATTCCTGTGGTGATGAATTAGCATCATAGCAAGTACAGATGTATTTATCATGTATTTAAGATATTCATGTTGCAAATTCAAAATTCACTTGGAAATACAAGATAAATATATGTGTTAAAATTTTTTAAACCCACTAAAGCACAATCTATGATGAATTGTGTACATGTTTAATAACCAATCCTCGTGATATTAATGAGCATCCATACTCACATACTATCTCTTTACATGGGCAACTTAGTTCAGAAATATTCTCACCTCCTGGGAACTCCAGTCATAATTTCTCCTGTCAGTGGTTCAACCCAGTGAGCAATTAATTTCACCTTAAACTATATTCCCATAAGAGAGATTTAGCAAAGTATAGAATTGTTTTTTAAAACTGTGTTCTATGAATGACCTTTCTAATATTTACTTGTAAAATTGAGGGTAGGAAAAGCAAACAAACATGTAAACCATAGCATTTCTGGGGGATTTATTGAATGGTCTGCTTCTTTGAGCTCATCTGGAAGCTCTTTCTCTTCTGAACTGTTGGCTATACCCAAGTATGATTCTATCCCATTCACTATTGGCTGGAATTTTGCTAAGCAGCTGCTGATGCTGAAATCACAGCAGCTGTTCACATTTCCTAATTATCATTTAAAAAATATTTCTCTCTTATATTTCTATTTTTCCTCTTTTTAATTTCCCTTCTTTCTTTCTTTCTTTTTTTCTTTCTTTCTTTCTTTTTCTTTCTATTAACCTCACCACCTATAAAGAATGTGAACTTCCATCTGCTCTGACCAAGCAGAGGCTATACCAGATGTGACCTGCAATTTGCTGAATGGGAAGCAAACACAAGGATTGCAGCCGGTTGCCATCTGTTGATGCTGAAATCAGCAGGCCATGCCTGGCATTTCAACAGGGCTCTCCCGCTGGGAAATTGAAGAGAAAAAGCATTTGTTTCATTTTTCCCCTTTCCTGACCCAACAGCTCCTTTGTCTAAGGTAGGGAGGAAAAGAAAGGGCCATCTTACAATGAACAAATGATAGCTTATATATACACATTTGAGCTCAGCAAATAAATTATTTTGCATTTAAAGCACTCCTTTGGTTATGGCTTCCGTTCCTCCATGGTACTGAGGTCATCAGAAATATAATACAGAAGTGTCCACTCTTCCCAATTCCTTGTCGGCTTTTTCTGGGAATTCCACAGAAAAGGATCTTCAGGAAGTTGAAAGTAATGAAGCAGGTGTTAGTAGCAGATCTGAACCAAGGCAAGGGTATCTTTCCTGGATGCTCAGTCGAGGTCTTAGATGATCAGACAACATCTAGCTTACATTTTTGGAAAGAGATGAATACAGTAGAACACATGGCCCTTGTGACATGGGCATGGTAACCTGGCCCTCTTTGTCTCTCACAGCCTGACTGTGTGGACTATTAGTCAACTCCGATTCAAGGTGCTGAGGTTACCAGTTCCTCCATCCCTGTGTTTCCTCTTTGTAAAAACCTCCCTTTGTCACTGGGTGAATCCATGACAAATAAATTTCTGTTCCTGGTTTTATTTGCCCAACGATCTAGCAAACATTGATTTGATAAGCCCATTTTAAAGCAATGTATATATATATATATATATATAATTTTTTTTTTTTTTGGTCAGTCATGGGGCCTGATATCTGGGCCTGGGCACTGTCCCTCAGCTCTTCAGCTAAATGCTGGTGCTCTACCACTTGAGTGTCAGCCCCACTTCCAGCTTTTTCTGCTTATGTGGTGCTGGGGAATCGAACCCAGAGCCTCATGCATGCAAGGCAAGCACTCTACCACTGAGCCACCTTCCCAGCACCAGCACAGTATGTATTTTTAAGACACGTTTTTAAAGACATTGAATGTTGTTGACAATGTCCCTGTTTATTGATGAAAGTATCTCCCCTTCCTTAAATCAAATGTCTGTGGAATCACAAGATAATAGCAAACCAGTCATTTTTCATTTGCTGTTTTTGGAGGATAGTATGATATTGAATTGCAAGATACCCCAATACACCTTATTATTTCATTAGGAATTTACTGAAAGATAAATTTGCCTCCTGCTCAGGTTCTACAAGTGAGAAGGAATGATTAGTCATCAGCTAGTGTGCTGCCAAAATTTTTGTGAACTCAGGTACCATTCCACATAGCAATTAGTAGAGAGTGAAAATGATCTTTTCATATTCTCAGCCTTCATAAAGCATAGCAGTATCTCCTCAGGAGGGGTTTCTGCAAAGGCCTCGAATGATGTATAGGCATGGCATGTGACTTTAACAAGTTGTCTTGTCTGTGCCTTGGTAGTTCCATTTGCTTTGTGTAAAGTGTGTTCGGAGAATATAGCAAAAAGAAAGATTATGATTTCAAGGGGACTCATCATTACAGGTCCCCATCTTGCTGTTCTTGATCAGTTTAATCCAAGGTGCCTGGGAGGGAAGAACTCATAAAATATTTTATCTGAAGCAAGTGCAAAAATACTCATAAACTCAAAGGTTAATCACTGCAGCAGGAGAACAGATGAAGGAGACAGGGAAGTTTTATATTTCTTTACAGTGCTGCCCTTATTCATCATGTTGTGGGCTGACTTAAAATATGTGTCTGCACTTTATTGTAAAAGCCTTAATGGATAGATAGACAGACAGAAGCTGGGAATGGTAGTAGGATTGATTGAATCTTTCCTCCATTTGCCAGTATTTGCAGAAGAGATAATGAAGATCAAGAAATTTATTTCAATCCTTTTGAATCCATTTTATTTCTACATTGTATTTTTCTTACTGTTACTTTGTGCCCAATTTACCTAATTTAAAATTTGACATTATTATTTATTCTGGAGCTGTGCATATTTGCTTAATTTATCTTTCTGTGCAAGTGGTTTTATTTTATGATGACAGGTGAATAGCTTGATCATTTGTGTAATGATCCCTTCTGATCTCACTAAACAGCGTGCAAATGGATTGGAAAATTATGCAAATAGAGTTCTATTGCTCAGTTTGAAAATGGATTCCATTCCTGACTCTGAATTCATGCAGGACATTATCATCATCAGATAAGTGATGGAATAAAGTGTTTGTACCTATATAAATTAGATATGTTTGCTATGCATTTTCCATGTTCTTTTATTAATGTTCATGTGTCCATTTAGAGCCATCTTGGCTGATTTCATACTTTGGTTATGGCAAATATTACTGCAACGAACATGTTTGTGCTGGTGGCTTTACTATTGCCTGGATGGAAAAATATGTCAATGAAGTAAGTCAGGCCCAGATAAACAAAGGTTGCATGTTTTCTCTTATATGTGGAGGTTAGAGTTAATTTATAAATATAGATGTAAATGTGGTAGATGGTATACAAGTATACACAAATGTATTAACTGAAATATGGTAGGGACAAGGGAGAGCAAAAAGTATAATTATATAGAAAGGCAAAATCCAATTTGATCAAAATAAACATCAGGAAATATGTTTTGAAAGGGAGGGGTGGAATGAAGGGGAGAAGGGTAGTAAATGAAGACAGATAAGGGACAATAAGGTCAAAAAACCAATTTATATCATACAAAATTAAGAAAAATAAATGAAGAGTTAGTAGAGGAAAGATGGGTAAGAATGTTGATCAAGATACATTGTATTCATAAACTGATTGGTAAGTAACAACTCCCTTGTATAAATATTAAAGGTACTAAAGAATAAGCAAATAATCATTATGCCTGAACTGTTGATTAAAGGAATAGATTATAAATATTTTGAACTTGAAAGTCATATGGTAACTGCTTTCATTTGGTAGAAGCAAATATTGATAGCATTAAAAGAGACATGCATGGCAGTATCCCAATCACACTTCATTGAACAAAATCAAGTGGAGGGTGCAATTTATTCCTCAAACAATTTATCACTCCTTTGTTGAACACTGGATTAAATTATCTATATGAATAATCAAACAACAAATATGCTTTGAAACTCATTTTCATTTACCATAAAGAGTTTGCACTTGAAAGGTTTCTATTCTTATTTGCAATTCTATTTCTTGTTAAAGATTATAAACTCAAGGTCTCAAAGCAGCCAAAAAATAACAAATAAATAAATCCAAAGTGGTTTAATACAATAGTGTTTCAATAGTGTTTTTTGATCAAATGGAGAATTCATGCCTTAGTATTTTGCTTGATAAGAAATGTGCTCGTTAACTTGCCCAGGTAATTGTAACTCCTCTGTATGGTATTCTCACAATAAAAATAAATAAATAAATACATAAATAAATAAAATAATTTTTTAAAAAAGGCTAAAATCTGAGTCATGAATGACTAGTTTTCAACTTCTTCTCAAGAGTCTATATGACATTTTGCCTGAAGGTGAAATCACACTTTTAAGCATCTGCCCAATTATTAGCTCCTGAAAGGCTCTTTCATTCATATAAGTATGTACAAATCATCACTCACATCTCTACTTTGAAAAATGTATTTTGTATCCCATTGTAATGTTCTTAGTCCAGCAAAGATCCTTGACAGTTAAATATGATATATGCATACGGTGCTGATTGGCTAAAAATACATTTTCCAAAGCCATAATATTTTCCTTATTAAATGTTTTATGCCAAAATTTATATTCAATCTGCTATTGTCCAATAGCTGATCAAATTTGCATGCAGATATTCCTTACCATCCAATATTGATTAGTAGTCTACTGTTTCTGAATTAAAGAAGCAACAAATTAGAGGTATATCTATAAGGAATCCTTGCCATCTCAAATCTTATTACTAGCTTTTTAAGACAGGAAAATACCAAAAAATGACTACTTATTTTTCTTTATTCAAACTTCTTAAATTTGTTCTGTGCAGATTTAGGAAGTCAATGTTTAGCTTGGAAAACTTGCTGTGGGTCAGTTAATGTTCAAGGCAGGTTTTACTTGCTATTTACTGTGATTTTCATTCTCGATATTAATGGTTAGCTATTTGTTATCAAATAGTGCCACATATTCTTTATAGGACTAGGTCTGGATTACATACTTGGCCAGCAGTTCAAGTAAGTAGTTCTCAAGTTGTCTTAAAGATTCTAAATATCTTCATTAAAGTGAGTTTAATAACATTTCCATAATCTCAGTGAGCAAGGTAAATACATTAAGGAATTCCTTAGCTAACTTCAGATCAATGTTTATAAATCCTACATTGCTCTGATATTTTTCTTTTTTTCCAGGCCAAACTGTATGCAGCTTTATTAAAGATACTTTTCATAAATTATCATGCTATTTCAGGCAGGACATAGGGAGACACTATTTTTTTTTTGCAGTACACAACAAGATTCAAACTTCCTTCTTGGATGGACTATCAAAATCATAAATCCACTATAAAACCCAATGACATCTTCATTTGAAGCTCTGAATAGGAAAAACTTAGAGTGAGGGTTGACATTCCATTAAGCATGTTGTTTAACAACTTTTCACAAACCGACCCTGAGTTACAGTAAATGAAAATGGCAGAACTATCAATCTGAAAATCCACGATTTAGAAAAGGAAATCACTGCTCTTTTAAGGAACACCATCTCAATGATGCCACTGCCAAGTCTAGATTGCCTGGCACATTGGAAGAACCAATTGGGGGGGGGGGCATGGAGGGTCAAGGTCCTGATTGGCTCCTGGTTTTAAGGGAGTTAAGTCTATACTGATGATAGAGGAGGAGGACAAAAGTCATTTTGAGGTGTTGGTGCCAAGATGGCTGTGTGTCAACCTGAGGGGCTCCTCCTCCCAGGAGCCAACAAGAAGCCTCTCAAAACTAGCAGGGGATGGTGTTTCCCCCCGTGTTTGTCCAGCTTTAGAGACATTCTATTAGTGACAGATGCTCCCAAATGTTCTGTGTGCTAAAATATAGCTTAAAAAAAGTAAAACAAAAGTCTGCATTTTTATAAAATTTTATAAAAATAGTATTTCAACCTGTAGAGTCACCGGAAGTACATAGCTATCACACATGCGCACACTTCACTTGGCATCGCCAGCATCTTCAGCTGTCTGTGACCTGGTCCGTTTTGGCATCTCCATTTTCTGCAGGGTTATTCCCATCCTGGCCAGCATCAGCTTTCCCCTTGTTCCCTCTGGGTACCTTCTCTCCCTGCTTTGTAGGGACTTTTTTAAGGCTTGGGCTCTGGCTTTGGAGGAGCAGGTTTCGTAGACAACCTGGCGGATCTTCTCTGTGACTCGTCCTTCATCTTTGCTTTATCTCCTTTAGCATCACCTTCAGTCTTTCTCTTGGGCACGGTGGTGGCGGAACTGAGGCGCTGGGCTAGGATGCAGCCAAGCACGACTTTGGTCGGTCCAGTGGTCTTTCTTGCTTCTTCTTCACACTGCTCTCTGATATTTTTCTTAAGGAGGACTTTTCTGGGAAGAGAATATCAGTATGAATAATATACAGACCTATGCAATGGAATCCTTTGCTCAATGAGCTTGTGACTTGAAGAATAGAATTACTTTAGATGAATTTTAACATTAAAAACAAACTGGGTACTCTTGGCTCCTGCCTTTAACTGTAATTATTCAGAAGGCTGGTCCTTACTTCACTTAATATATTTTTTTTTCCAAGTCTTTCCATTTCCTAACAAATGGGGTGATGTCATTCTTTCTGATGGAGGCATAGAATTTCTATATATAGAGATAGATACCTAGATAGATATCTCTATCTATCTATCTATCTCCACTGGCCCAAAGAAACATGGCTCCCATGATTGCCCTTATTTGTAATAACTAATACATATATCAGACAAGCAAAAAAGTTCAAAAGCTATGTACATATGACCATATAAGATGATGTTAAGCGACATGAACCCCAAGACAGGGACACAAGTGTTTTTGGTTTTGTTTTGTTTTTTGTTTTTGTTGTTTTATTTTGTTTCTTGCTAGTGTTTTTTTTTAACATACTTATAATGCTATGTGACTCTTTTGTTCTTCTGTTTGTTCTTCCCCCACTGTATAACCCCTGTTTTCACTGTATCTGATTCTGGTGCCCCACATTTTTTTATACACTTTTCTAATTTGGAGAGGGGAAGGGAAAACACAAAATGCTTCAGTAAGGATACAGGTTGACACTATGTTATAATTAACTTTACAATTTTGGTGGGTGGAGGTGGGAGAGGAGTTGGTGAGGTGGGGAAGGAAGGAATGGTAGGGGAAAAATAAAGGAGGAGGTAACAATGCTCCACAGGAAATGTACTCATTACCTTACTGACGCAACTGTAAGCCCTCTGTACAGTATTTTTACAATAAAATATACATGAAAAAAAGGCTAATCCTAGAGAATCGCACCTATGCAGAAATAGCCCTAGGCAGAAAAGTCTGTAAGACTCCATTTAATTAATGAGCAAAATGCCAGGTGAGAGGCATGGCTCAAGATCTATAGCACGAGCCATAAGCAAAGAATTTGAGCAATAATGCAAGGAATTGAGATCAAGACCCAGAAAGTACAGAACTTAATTAATTTTAGTTAATTAATTTTAAAACACATCTAAATTAGATTATGAAATTTGTTGATAATTGTTTTTAATTGAAAAAGAAGAAAATTTAATTCCTGAAGCAAAATTGATTATGCTAGTATGATTCTCACTGGGGGAATAGATAATTTCTGGTCATTACATGTTTGAGTTTCTTCCCTGGCCATATTTGTTAACTATGATTAGACAGTTTTTTGCTTTTTTTTTTTTTTTTTTTTTTTGTCAGTCATGGAGCCTGAACTCTGGACCTGGATTCTGTCCCTCAGCTCTTCAGCTCAAGGCTAGTGTTCTACCACTTAAGCTAAAGTGCCATTTCTGGCTTTTTCTTATGTGGTGCTGAAGAATTGAACCCAGGGCCTCATGCATGCAATGCAAGCACTCTACCACTGAGCCACCTTCCCAGACCTAGACAGTTTTAAAAAAGCAATCTAATTAACTTAGTTAAATGATTCAGCAGATATTTCTTCTTGTCCTTTCCTAATCTATGTCTATGCACCAGCTTGGTTTAAAAATATTATTTTAGATTATCTATGTGTTGTTTCTTACATTTGCACATTTAGGGTTATATTTGTAGACAATTGTTAGCGAATTAACTAATATTATTCAACAGCAGATCAAAATATCCTATATGGTATATGTTTTTAACTTCTAGATTTTTACCAAAAAAAAAAGTATTTTAGAAAGGCAACATAAGATAATGTTATTTTTTCATCTAGTCAAGTAACAGAAGAAGCACAATTTTAAACTATTACTAAGTATGATATGTGTTATCTCAACTCTAAAACTATCTTGGGGCTGGGAAGGTGGCTCAGAAGTAGAGTGCTTGGCTAGCATTCATGAAGCCCTGGGTTTGAATTCTCAGTACTACATACACAGAAAAAGCCGGAAGTGGTGCTGTGGCTCAAGTGGTAGAGTTCTAACCTTGAGCAAATAAAGCTTAGGGACTGTGCACAAGCCCTGAGTTCAAGCCCCAGGTCTGGCAAAAAAGAAAAGAAAAGAAAAAATAAAAAAAGATCTTGTTCTATAACCCTAAGAATTGGGAGACAAAGATCTATAAGAAAAAATTTCCTTTAAGGAACATAAGCTTGTCTTCTTTGGTCATACTGTTTCTTATCAGTGATTGATGCTCTAAAAAAGATTTTTTATTGCCATACAACCCAAAGCATTACTCTAATAAGCTGGCAGAAAGACCAGATTGAAACCAAAGGAATTCTATTCTTCTCAAATTCTTGATACTTTTATGTAAACCAAAGTAGGTTTCTCTCCATTTTCCTTCATTCCTCTTCAACTTACCAGAATAACTTCTTTCATGATGTCATAGAATTATGACACTGGCATTCAATTCTCACATGAATTTATGTCCAGGAAAATTCATAAGTATTAACTGTGATGAAAATTGCCTAGGAAACAAATATATTCCACTCATGAATTTCATTTTGTTTATAATTTCTAATTCCTTGTTTCTTAGATAGTAAAGCTTAAACCATCTAAATCAAATTATTGATTCAAAACAAGAATTCATTGTATAAAATCAAATCCTCAACCTTGAGCTCTAAGCTGGATATTGTAATGCCATGACCTGATTCCTTTTTGCAAAATTTCATATATATTTTACTTAATCTAGTTAGCTTGTAAATCTATAAATGAAAACAATTTAAAGCAAATGTTCTTCAATTGTTCCTCATAGCCAATGTTGGCCTAATATTGATGTATTGTAGCATTTGATGTATATATCTGTTTATTCAGTAGGTATTTAGGAACCATTTACTATGATTTAGAAACTGATTAAATGCTGAGGGTGCAGTAAATTTACTTCCATTCATACAAGTTCCAAATTCTTTCTTCTAGTTCTGTAATTTTAAATATTATTTATATGTCAGTTGTTCCCAAATGTCTACCTTCCGTTCTGAATTCTTCACTGACTCCAGATTTATATATCCAATTCTCTACTTAGCATATATGCATTGTTATTTAATAAAGATGTCACATTTTATACTTGATTTTATCGCCTAAAAGCTTACACTTCTAGTTGTCCCCAATTCAGTAAGTACTTTTTGAAGTCCTTTTGAGTCCTTTCTAAAGTACAGGCTCTAATTATCCATCACTAACTCCAGTAAGAAAATACAAATCATACCTAAGTTGACTCAATTAAAATTTTGTCTCTATCACTTGTTAGCAATGCAATATTGGACCAGGGTGTTTACTTCGCTATAACACTCTCTCTCTCTCTCTCTCTCCCTCTCTCTCTCTCTCTCTATATATATATCAGTGCATTAATAATGTTTTCAACATTTGATTAATGTAAGAAAAAATGGAATAATACCTGTAAATAATACAGCTTGTAATCACTATGTCACTGATTTTATTTTTTTAGTAAGCAGAATATATAGTTGCTTATTACTCTGGCTAAGGAGAGAAGGGTGAAAGAGTCTAGAAACATGTATGCTTATGGAAGTTTTCTTGGAGTGAATAGAAATAAATTTAGTAAAAATTTACCAAGTTCAGCACACTGAGAAGGATATCTTTGAGGATTCAGGAGGGCGGGGCGGGGCGGGGCAGGGCGGGGTGGGGTGGGGTGGGGTGAGATGAGGGAAGCCAGATCAATCTATACGGATTCTTTATGGGGTAATAAACACTTAAATGGAAAACAGGAAATACTATTGGGTTTGTCCTTTTATTTCAATTCTAGGATGATTAAGGCTTCAAAATAGCTGTTTTTCTACCTGAAATTGTGAAGATAAATGTTAAAACATGTACTACTTGTGATTTGTAAGAATGATAGTTATACGATCATTAATTTAGAAAGGTCACTACTGTGAAAACAGACTCCAATCTTCAGTTCAGCAGAGGGCCTCCCATGAACTTCTTGTCGTTATGTATTTGAGTCTTGCTTCATAATGTATCTGATGTCTTATTCCTCACTTATATTCTTTTTGATTTATCTGCCTGGCACTTTAAGGACCATTCTGACTTGTTTACTTTCAGAATTATTACTGTGCCTTGACTTGAAAAAAAAGTCAAGTTGATCAAATTAAGTTAATACTTGTTGAACTGGAAATAACTAGATAGCATTGGCAAAGGATTGTGAGGCTGAGCATGTAAAAAGATCTAATACCTTTCTAATGCATTTTTCCTATCAGAAACAAATTTGGCAATAAACTGTTTTGAGTTTGAGGGAGGAAATAAGCTTGTTCTTATCTGTTCCCAAACCTCTTAGAACAGGACAGGCAGTCTCAACAAGAATGGCAAAACATAGAAAATAAAATTTGCCAACAACTTCTAAAAACTTCTTTTCCAAAAAAACACACTGAAAACTTTTCAGACTGGATGTCTAAGAAGGAGAACTTGGAGACTTCTGTATCATTTGCAGCGCAGAAAGATTCTACACACCATTTGGAAGATAACTGAAAAATATTCTATGTGCAATATTTAGCATAAATCATAATCTATTGTAGTCTTAATCTTTTTTTTTTTTTTGAGTCGAGTCGTGGGGCCTGAACTCTGGGCCTGGGCACTGTCCCTCAGCTCTTCAGCTCAAGGCTAGCGCTCTACCACTTGAGCCACAGCGCCACTTCCAGCTTTGTTCTTTTTGCTTATGTGGTGCTGAGGAATTGAACCCAGGGCTTCAGGCTTGTAAGGCAAGTGCTCTACCACTAAGCCACCTTCCCAACCCTGTAGTCTTAATCATTGTAGTGAGTTTGAATTCAATTAATTGCCAGCTAGGGTATAATTGACCCAGTGATATCCATAGGAATTCATATGTTAAGATAAACTTCAAGTTTAAAGTTTATTGTTTATATCTCAGGAAGATTCTATATTTGCAAAAGATTTCTAGATGCATAATAGCATCTAGTACATCATGAAAATAAAAACCATTTCCCCTACTGAATATTGGACACAAAAGGCATGGCTTAATTGTAATTGTTAATGATTACAATTAGGTCACTTAATGGGATTTACAACCCAGCATTTTCCTCTGTTTAATCCACAGCCGTTTTTGAACTTCTGAGATATGTTACATAGGTTTTGAAATTGGAAATCATTGGAATGGTACTAGATCAATGTTCATGTATTAGCAGAGTAAGAATTGATCATGAGCAGTATAAAAATAACAATTATCACTAATGGGATATGAAAATGTCATTCTCATGGTAGAAATTTAGCTGTTAATATTGACTGGGGGAGGTAGAAGAAATAGTAGTTTCCTCTGACCTTAAGGGTGGTCCAAATTTTTCTAGTTCAAAATAATCTATTGCAAAAGATAGATGAATAAATAAAACAGAAATAATATGTATACCAGTTAATATTCCTTCATACTGGGAAAAAAGATCAACCACAAATACAGATTCAGGAACTTTTATGAAAATGGCATGTAGGTTTAATTATATTTATCCTTTATAACTTTTCATTTCCTTTCACTGTTTCAGGAAGATATATTTATATGTACATAATGATATTTTGACTGATAATATCATTTCCACCAAACATCCTATTTTAAATCCAGTCCAATCTTCTACCACAAGTTTCATTTCTTTAACCTTTCCTACAAACAGAGATGAAAACTCTTACCTTGAAAATGTTTACATTATTTATGTACTATTAACTACAGGGTGCTGAATAGAGCATCATTTTTTGCAATTTGTTAGTTGCTGACTGGTCTTTGGCTTAGATGATGCTTCCATCACATCCCTGCCAGAGAGCTCAGAATTGGCCTTCTATTCTCATCTGGATTAATGTCCAAGAAAATTAATACAAATTAATAATGAGGAAAAGTGATTTTTCAGAAGAAGGTAGACTATTCAAAATCATGGTTAGTTTTCCATTTGTAGAAAAGAGAGTAGGTGGAACAATGAATGACACATAACCATGATTCTAGATTTATGTCTTTCCCCTGGTGGTAGTTTGAGATCTCTGTAACAAAAGTCATGTGATCGGAGGTAAAACTAAGAGACTGTTCTGCTGTACATCTTCCCTATTATTCTCAGTGTCAGTATTGTGTAAGCAAGTCACTGACAGCCTCAGATGACAGATGAAGAGAATGTAATTTAAATAATAATAATAAATAGAATAAAATTACAGTATTGGGAATGTGGCTTAGCAGTAGAGTGCTTGCCTAGCATGCATGAAGCTCTCAGTACCACATAAACAGAAAAAGCTGGAAGTGGTGCTGTGGCTCAAGTTGTAGAGTGCTAGCCTTGAGCAAAGAAGCTCAAGGACAGTGCCCTGGCCCTGAGTTCAAGCCCAAAGACAGACAAAAAATAAATGTAATTATTTTAATGATCCAGTTGATCTCTTCTATAGCATACACCCAATCTTGAATTGTAAAGGTCAAAAATGAGGAGAGTTCCGGGAAGATGGCGGAGGAGAAGCTGGAATCTGAACAAGCTCTCGCATAGAAAGCAGTTTTAGAGTTCCAGTGAACAGTCCTAAGCCAGAGAATCACACCAAGTGTGCCATCACAGGACAGAGAGTTAGACAAGAGAGGGGAAGCCAAGACAAGGAGACACATCTGACCGCCTGCCAGCAGCCGCTGCGGCGGCGGCGGCAGGGTCCAGCGGCTACCGCAGCCGCGGCCATACCTGAGCGCTCACACAGAGAGTCCGGGACGAAGGAGCCAGACGCAGAGGGTGAGAGGATTCTACTCAACACCAGCAAGAACCGACAAGGAGCGGACAACTTCATCCTGCACTTTGCAGACCAGAGACGACCCAGGATCCAAGACTCGGCGTGAGTAGCCCCACTTCCTCACTCCTTCTCAGGGAGCAGAGGAGGGAAGGCCACCCCTCCCCCCCCAGCACCGGTGATCTCCATCTTGGATACCGACAAAGCTCAGAGGAGCTGCTAGCTCCAACTCAGGCCTTGGAATAAAACGAGTCATTTAACAGGTCACAAGAACTTAACGGCGAAGTGACCTGCCAGACTCAGCTCCATCCAGGGAAAAGTCACCCAGCTCAGGCACCAGCCATTGGAGTGGCTTTCCTCACTGGGTAACCAGAGCCAGAGGCTGCCCCTCCCTCTAGCAGCCTCCACAATCAATTGAAAAACAGAAACCCTGAGAATGGCTCCAGGGTGGGCTCTGTGAATTTTTCACAAAATAGCCCCAGGGAAAAGCTACTGTTTGTTGAAAGGCCTCAACTCTACCAGAACCTAGCCTCATCACCCCTCTTTTGTGATTCTCAAAGCAGATCACCCTCCCATTAAACTAACCTGGGAGGGGGATCTCAAAATCTTGGGTAAAGCAGAGCATTTTTCTGCCTGTTCGAACAAACTGACTTAAGAAACCAATCAAGCCACAGGACCTCAAGCTGACCAGAGACTCCAACAAGAGGCTGGTAACAGACAAAAGGGAGATACAGGATTCTTCCCACCCCTCCCAAAAAAAAATCAAAAAAAAAAAAAATCAAAGAACTTTTTTTTTTTCTCTTCTTTTCTTTTTTCTTTTTTCTTTTTTTTTTTTTTTTTGGTACCTTATATATATAAAATTTTTTTTTCCTTTTCTAAAACTTTTATTAATCTTTAATTTTTGCCTTTTTTGAAAAAATAATTGTTTTCCAGTAACTTTTTTTTCCTCTTATAATTTTTATTTTAGGAATACGTGAATGTACGTTTTCCTTTCTTTTCTTGTCTTCTCTCTTTTTATTTCTTTCTTTCTTAATTATCTTTTTGTTTTTTGTCTAGCTCTACTGAACTTCTGATCTTTTTTTTTCTCCCTTTCTTATCCTTTTCACCTTTTCCTTTCTTTTGTTCTTCTGTATGTGCCTTAACTCTTGTCCTGCACATCCTGATAAACTCATAGTTAACTAGTAGACCCTATCCCCCATTGTGTACACACTTAATCCACAAATTTATTACTCAATCCAAAACCTCTGAGACTTAAATTCCTTAATAGCAGTACTACCTCTTTATACCTATATAATATTTTAAGCATTTTTTAAGTTTTTCACATCTCCTCTATCTCCCTCCTGTTTTCTCATTATATTCACATTCCTCTCTAAATAGATGGTCTTTCAATCTCCATAACTATATTAATTTTTACGTTTCTAATTTTTTTTCTGGTCTCTTTTCATTTCCCTTTACCTTTCTTCTTTTTCTCTCCCTCTCTACTTGCATCCTACCCAACCTATTTCCTGCATTGAGATTAGGACATAGTTAACTCTCCCTGTGCCTCCCCACACCAATCTATTCCTAATTTTTACCCACATCTCTCCCTAACCCTAAAAATTTCTGGTTTCCCAAATTCTTCTCTGCGGTTCGAAGCCCATTAACATATAGTTGTTTGATGTTGAATAGATGTATCTGTTGAACTAGATTGTATCTGTAGACTATTGACTGTATAAATGCAAACGTTGGTTGATGGTTGCCTTAAGATAGTGTTCTAGCACAAAACTGGTGCTATTTTCATCTCAAATGGGCAGAGTAAGCCGAAAAAACACAAGAAAAATGGCAAATCCAGGTATCTCAATTCCCAATCTTGATAATCAGGGGTCAGATCAGATAATGAACAATCCAGAGGAGAGTTCCCAAATAGCTCTACAAACACTGGTGGCAAATATGATAAATGAGAAGTTTGACAACTTACAAAGGACTCTGTATGAGCGTGATAGGGAGAGAGAGGAGGCATCCCAAAAGTTTATGCAGGAATATCATAAGCGTGAGGAAGCTACTCAAAAAATGATACAGGATTTGTGTGAACAACTTGAGAATACTCAAAGAGAAAGGGAGGAATGGCGTGAGCAGGCTGAGAACACTCAAAGAGAACTGCAGGAATCCCAGGAACGGGAGGAAAGAGAACTGCAGGAATCCCACAAACGGGAGGAAGCTAATCAAAGAGTAATTCAGGAATTGAGAGACCAGGTAGAGAACACACAAAGATCAGTAAAGGCATTCATGGAATCCATTAACAAAGAGCTGAAGGAAGTCAGGGAGACCACAAAGGGAATGCTGAATGGAACCCAACAGAAGGAATGGGAGTCCAAAGAAATCATAACCAATCAACTAAGTGATTTGAGAACAAACACTGAACACCAAATTAAGGAAGTAAAGAAATTCATACAAGACCTAAAACAGAGCTTCAACAAAGAACTTGAAGCCATCAAAGCTGACCAATTAGAAGGAAAAGAGATAAAAAACAAAGTAGAGAGTCTTGACAGCAGGTTAGACCATGCAGAAGATCGAATCTCAGGGATTGAAGACAGCCTAGATATTATAGAGAAAGAACATACAACCATCCAAGACAAGTCCAAGAAGTATGATAGATCTATTCAACACCTAGAAGACACCATCAGAAGGACTAATCTAAGGATAATGGGTGTAGAGGAGCACCTAGAAACAGAAGTTAATGGTCTAGGAAATTTGTTTAACAGGATCCTAGCAGAGAACTTCCCAAACATACAAAAAGATAGGCCTATTCAGATACAAGAAGCTTTTAGAACCCCAAATAGACCAGACCAGAATAGGACATCCCACCGTCACATTATAATCCACACAGGATCAACTCAGACCAAGGAAAAGATCCTTAAAGCTGTCAAGGAGAAAAGGTTAATCACCTATAAAGGGAAACCAATTAGAATCACCTCAGATTTCTCAGCAGAGACAATCAAAGCAAGAAGAGCCTGGAATGATGTATGCCATGCCCTAAAAACAAACAACTATCAACCAAGAATACTGTACCCAGCTAAACTCTCCTTCATAACTGAAGGCCAAATAAAAACCTTCCATAGCAAAGAAAAATTGAAACAATACATCTCCACCAAACCAGCCCTACAAAAGATTCTTAAAGATGTCCTACACATAGAAAACCAACAAGACCGCAACAAAGGCCAAGAAACTGCACCCAAACTGAGAATCCAAGAACCATAGGAAGAACCTAGTTTTCGCAGCCCCCAAGAAGGTGGATAACATGGCAGGAACTCCCAAATACCTCTCAGTCCTATCTCTTAATGTTAACGGACTGAACTCTCCAATTAAGCGACATAGATTTTCTAGTTGGATTAAAAAACAAGACCCTTCTATCTGCTGCCTGCAGGAGTCACATCTTGCCCGTAAAAACAAACACATTTTCAATGTTAAAGGCTGGAACAAAATCTACCAAGCAAACGGCCCCCATAAACAGGCGGGAGTTGCAATCTTAATATCAGATAAAATAGACTTCAAATTAAAATTCGTGAGAAGAGATAAAGAAGGTCGCTACATACTAATTAAAGGATCTCTCCTTCAGGAGGATATTACAATTCTAAATATCTATTCGCCAAACAATGGAGCACCCAAATTTATCAAAGAAACACTACTTTCCCTCAAATCCCATATAGATCCAAAGACATTAATTGTTGGGGATTTTAACACACCACTCTCCCCACTAGATAGATCAACTCGGCAAAAACTCAACAGAGAAACCGCAGATCTAAACAGCTGCATAGATCAACTAGACTTAACAGACATCTACCGAACATTTCACCCAGCAGCATCAGAATACACGTTTTTCTCAGCAGCACATGGAACGTTTTCTAAAATAGACCACATTTTAGGCCACAAAGCAAACTTGTCTAAATTCAGAAACATTGAAGTTATACCTTGCATTCTCTCTGACCACAAGGGAATAAAATTAGAACTCAACACCAAAAGCCACCAAAGAAAGTCCAGTATCACATGGAGGCTGAACAACACACTGCTGAATCAAGAGTGGGTCATGGAAGAGATTAGAAAGGAAATTCAAATGTTCATGCTATTCAACAAAAATGAACACACAAAATACCAGCTCCTCTGGGACACAGCAAAGGCAGTACTCAGAGGCAAGTTTATAGCTCTGAGCTCCCATATCAACAAATTGGAGAAATCTGAAACTAGCAATTTAATGACACATCTAAACCTCCTTGAAAAAGAGCAGCAAGATAAACCCCAATCCAGTAGACGGAAAGAAATAATCAAAATTAAATCAGAATTAAATGAATTAGAATCCAAAAAAACTATAGAAAGAATCAACAAAACAAAGAGTTGGTTCTTCGAAAAACTTAACAAAATTGACAGACCCTTAGCAAATCTTATCAGAAAAAGAAGAGAACACACCCAAATTAATAAACTCAGAGATGAAAATGGAAACATCACCACGGAAACAACCAAGATTCAGAACATTATAAGGGAATACTTCTCAAAACTTTATGCTAATAAGTTTGAGAACTTGACAGAAATGGACCTTTTCCTAGCAAATATTGACATGCCAAAACTAAACCAAGATGAGTTAAACCAGCTTAACAGGCCCATATCAAGCATTGAAATAGAAACAGCAATAAGAGACCTCCCAGCTAAGAAAAGTCCAGGACCAGATGGTTTTACAGCGGAATTTTACAAGGCCTTCAAAGCAGAGCTCACACCAATTCTCCTCCAACTCTTCAATGAAATTGAAAGAGAAAGCTCACTACCGAACACATTCTATGAAGCCATCATAACCCTCAT
The DNA here is from genome assembly GCF_019054845.1 of Dipodomys spectabilis. NCBI lineage: Eukaryota > Metazoa > Chordata > Mammalia > Rodentia > Heteromyidae > Dipodomys > Dipodomys spectabilis. Next base: position 12,327,097 of record NW_024870834.1, on the reverse strand, counting down.
CCCAAAACCAGGCAGGGACTCATCAAAGAAAGAGAACTATAGACCCATTTCTTTGATGAACATTGATGCAAAACTTCTCAACAAAATTTTGGCCAATCGACTTCAACAATCCATCCAAAAAATCATACACCACGATCAAACAGGATTCATTTCAGGGATGCAAAGCTGGTTCAATATACGCAAATCAATTAATATTATTCATCACATCAACAGGAGCAAGAATAAGAACCACATGGTTATCTCAATAGATGCAGAAAAAGCATTCGACAAGATCCAACACCCCTTTATGATGAAGGTTTTGGAAAAATTAGGAATCCATGGAACATTCCTCAATACGATAAAGGCTGTATATGACAAACCTACAGCCAGCATTATACTCAATGGTGAAAAACTAAAGCCATTTCCTCTTAACTCAGGAACAAGACAAGGATGCCCACTCTCTCCACTTCTCTTCAATCTAGTATTAGAATGCCTAGCTACAGCAATAAGACAAGATGCAGACATAAAGGGGATCCAAATAGGGAAAGAAGAAATAAAACTCTCCCTCTTTGCAGATGACATGATCTTGTATTTAAAGAATCCCATAGACTCCACTCCCAAATTACTCAAGCTGATTCAAAACTTCGGCAAAGTAGCAGGTTATAAAATTAACCCCCAAAAATCAATGGCTTTTCTGTATGCCAACAATGAGAAAAGTGTGGCTGAAATTAGGAAAGCAACTCCATTTGTAATAGCCCCACAAAAAATAAAATACCTAGGAATTAACTTAACTAAAGAAGTGAAGGACCTCTATGATGAAAACTTTAAAATCTTGAAAAAGGAAATCAACACAGAACTTAAAAAATGGCAAAACCTCCCATGCTCCTGGATTGGAAAGATTAACATCGTGAAAATGGCAATACTTCCCAAGGCTATCTACAAATTCAACGCAATACCTATCAAAATTCCACCCTCATTCTTCAAGGAAATAGAAGAGGCAATCCAAAAATTCATATGGAACAATAAAAGACCCCGAATAGCAAAAACGCTCCTGAATGGAAAGAACACTGCTGGAGGAATATCAATACCAAACTTCAAACTCTACTATAAAGCCATAGTAATCAAAACAGCTTGGTATTGGCATAAGAACAGACCTCAGGACCAATGGAATAGAATTGAAAACCCAGAAATGAACCCACAGACCTATAGCCATCTAATCTTCGATAAGGGAGCTAAAACAATAGAATGGAAGAAAGACAACCTCTTCAGTAAATGGTGCTGGCAAAATTGGTTAACTACATGTAGAAAACTTAAGCTAGATCCTTATATATCACCCTGCACCAGAATCAACTCCAAATGGATCAAAGACCTTGAACTCAAAGCAGACACTCTGAAAACATTACAGGATGGAATAGGAGAAACCCTAGGTCTCCTTGGCTCAGGCCGAAATTTTCTGAATAGAGACCTGGAAACACAACAAATCAAAGAAAGGTTGGACAAATGGGATTGCATAAAGTTGCAGAGCTTCTGCAGGGCAAATGACATAGCTAGCAAGATCAATAGAAAGCCCACGGATTGGGAGAAGATCTTTACTAGCCATACAACGGACAAGGGTCTCATATCTAAAATATACTTGGAACTCAAAAAATTAAACCCCCCAACAACAAATCCTCAAAGAAACAACTGCCCAATAAATAAGTGGGCGAAAGACTTAAAGAGAAACTTCTCTGAAGAAGAAAGAAGGATGGCCAATAGACACATGAAGAAATGTTCAACATCCCTAGCCATAAAAGAAATGCAAATCAAAACAACATTGAGATATCACCTCACTCCAGTGAGAACGGCAAAAATCAAGAACTCTAACAACAACAGATGCTGGAGGGGATGTGGACAGAAAGGAACCTTAATTCATTGTCGGTGGGAATGTAAACTTGTTCAACCACTTTGGAAAGCAGTATGGAGGTTCCTCAAAAGACTCCACATAGAGCTCCCCTATGACCCAGCAATCCCACTTTTGGGCATTTACCCTAATGTTTACAAACAAGACCACACTAAAGCTACCAGCACAACTATGTTTATTGCAGCATTATTTACCATAGCTAAGATATGGAACCAACCCAGATGCCCCTCAGTAGATGAATGGATCAAGAAAATGTGGTATATATACACAATGGAATTCTATGCCTCCATCAGAAAGAATGACATTGCCCCATTTGTTAGGAAATGGAAAAACTTGGAAAAAATTATATTAAGCGAAGTAAGCCAGGCCCAAAGAAACGTAGGTCCCATGGTTTCCCTTATTTGTAATATCTAGTATATGTATGAGTCAAGCGGAAAAGGTCAGATAATGTGATGTCAGGAAAATGAACCCTTAGATGTGTATTTTAATGTTTTTTTCTTTCATGCATGTGTTTCTAACACATTTATAAGATTATCTCTTTGTTGCTTTGTATGTCCCTTCCCCACAGTATAACCCTTGCTTTCACTATATTTGATGTCAGTATAACTTGTGGAGGAGATGGGGAAAAACCAGTTGTTTAAGGATACAGGTGGACCTGTTGCAACAATGAGAAGTACAAGTTGTCATGTCCAAAACGAACTTTACAATGTTGGTAGGGGGGGGGGGGGCTGGGGGGAGGGAGGAAGGAGAAGGATTGGGATTAGGGGGGGAGGGGGGAGGCTGGGAAGGGATGTGAAGGATAAACAAAGGAGGAGGCTGCAATGCTTGGTAAGAAATGTACACATTATCCTGCCCATGTAACTGTAACTCCTCTGTACAGTATGTTCACAAATAAAATAAAATTAAATTAAAAAAAAAAAAAAAAAAACAAAAAAAAAACAGGTCAAAAATGATTATTTCAAGTATAAACCACATAAACAAATTTTATTTCTGTGGAAAACATAAGGCTAATTATTATAGAAAAGAAGTAAGTTACACTTTTATTGCCTGTATATGTGGTTCTATCTAGCCTATCCTGGTGGAGATCATCTTTTAAAGAACTGAAAGAGATAAGAGTTTTGTTACAATTAAATCAATTTTATCAACTGAAAAATAAATACAATCAACAAAATGAATTTATCAGGTTTTAGTCACTGGAGATCAACTGAATAGAATTCAGGTCAGTTCAGATATCTATGATTAAATTCAACTGGAAAACAGACAAACAAACAAAGAGACTAATTTTAGCTTGCTGTTTCAGAAGTTCCTGTCCAGGCTTAATTGGTTGCATTGTTTCTGGGTTGTGGTGAGTTATTATCTCATGGCAGACAGACATAGCAGAAAAAAATTATCTCATATTCTAGAAATAGAGAAACAAGAGCAAGATTTACCCTACAAGGGTATACTCCTGATGACCTAACTTATCTAAGTAAGCTTGATATCTTACAGTTTTCATCATCTCCCAATAAACCAATCAATTTTCACCAAAGCATTAATCCACGAAGGTAAGATATTTATTATTCAATTATTTCCTAGAACCTGATGAGTTACCAAGCCAAGAGAGCCTTTGGAGCACATTTTAGATATGTCATAACACCAAGTTAACAAATCTTTATCCTCTAGTGATAAAAAATCTACCGTACTTGTGTAAGATCAGTTTGGATTGCAGTATAATAGAATAAATATTCCTTCCTTAGACTTAAACTTCTTTCAAACACTTTTTATTTTTTTTAAATTTTTTATGTGAAAATACCATACAGAGGTGTTACAATTGCATGAACAAGGTAATGAGTACATTTCTTATCAAGCATTGTTGCCTCTTCCTTTGTTTTTCCCTTACCATCCCTGCCCTCCAATCTCCGTGACTAAACTCTTTCCCTCACACACACCAAAGTTGTAAGGTTCGTTTTTCAACATAGCATCTTATACAACTCATTGTTGCAATGGGTCCACCTATATCCCTATTTAAACAATCTGTTTTTTTCACATCCACTTCCTAAATTATACCAACATCAAATACAGTGAAATCAAGACTTTACTGTGGCGGGGTGGGAGGGACATACAAAGAAAAAAAATCACCTTATAAATAGGTTAGAAACAATCACATGAAAGAAAAAAAACACTTGTGTCCATATTTTGGGGTTCATTTCTCCTAACATCATCTTATCTGAACATTTTTGCTTGACTCAGACACATACTAGATATTGCAAATAAGGGAAACCATGGGACCTATGTTTCTTTGGGCCTGGCTTACTTCACTTAATATAATTTTTTCCAAGTCTTTCCATTTCCTAGCAAAAGGGGCAATGTCATTCTTTCTGATGGAGGCGTAGAATTCCATTGTGTATATATACCACATTTTCTTGATTCATTCATCTACTAAGGGGCATCTGGGTTGGTTTCATATCTTAGCTATCATAAATAATGCTACAATAAACATATGCATGGTTGGTGTGAGTGTAAACTTGTTCAACCACTTTGGAAAGCAGTATGGAGGTTCCTCAAAAGACTCCACATAGAGCTCCCCTATGACCCAGCAATCCCACTTTTGGGCATTAACCCAAATGATCACAAACAAAACAATACTAAAGCTAGCAAATATTTTTTCAACTCTAAAAAGGATACCTAATCTTATTTTTTGCCTGATATAGATTGACAAATTGCTTTTGATTTGTGGATTTGGTAGAAAAATATTTTTTATAAAATTCAATATGTAGCCTGTTTATCATTAAAAATAAGATTGACTTTTCACAGCAGGTGCATAGTCTTTTTTTATCATCTTCTATTTACTTTTATGGTATGTTTTGCTTTGTTTTTACTTGTAAGCATCTGTTTGAAAAATGAGTGTTCTTTAGAAAATTTTAAAGTGTATACAAAATATAAATGGAAAGTGTACAAAATGAAGATTCATATTTTTCTACCCCATTCTGTAGAGTAGGAGACTACTAGAAAGTTCATCGGGCATAATAGGAGTTTCTTATTCAGCCAAACTAAGGGTCAGACAATGACATTTTATGATCTACTCTAAGAAGTATCTATAAAGCAAACTTCCTATATGGTGTATAATTTGAGAAGAAAACTCAGTTTGACTGAAACTTCTTGAATATTTGAACCAACTATAAGCCTTAAAAGAAAAAGCATGCTAGCATTTTCACACAGTATCCATTTTCATAAACCCACAGAAGGATATGAATGTTAGGTCTGTGGTTACTTCTCAGTATATGACCTATATTAAATAGTAAACTGGATTTTGATATTGCATTTCCAACTTCTGCTACACATCATTCCCTGAAGAATAACAAATAAGAAGTGGGATTCTAAGAATTGTGTTGTTGTTCTTTCACACTTACTGGATGTTCTCAAATCTTACCTGTAAGAGTTATTGATACTGGGCTGGGAAGGTGGCTCAATGGTAGAATGCTTGCATTGCATGCATAAGGCCTTGGGCTCCATTCCTCAGCACCACATAAACAGAAAAAGCCTTAAGTGGCACTTTGGCTCACATGGTAGGCTAACCATGAGATGAAGAGCTGAGGGACAGCGCCCAGGCCCAGAGTTCAGGCCCCACAACTGACCAAAAATAAAGTTATTGATATTGACATTGATTTAAATTGTTGTGGAGATCACTGAATGGTCTCTGTGCTGTTCTGTCTCTGTGCTTTGTTCAGGAACAAAGATGGTTTAATGAGTGACTTCATTTAGAGGCATTTATTGTATTTATATGGTCCTTGCAACATCTTTGATTATGATTGTCTCAGAGAGTTTAATACTTCACTTACTTTCCCACTTAAATGAATATCAAAGAACACAACTTCTTTTCCTTTGTGAATTCAAGAAACTTATCTGGTTCATGTTACCTTCTTCTTAGTGTTTCTTATAGAAACAAACACTAGCACACCAACATAACATTTATGTTATATTACGATAAATCCCAACTGTAACATATATCTGTAGAGTTAAAACAAAATTATAATGTAGCTTTTATTTGATTTACATTTTCAAAAATAGTGAAGTTTTCATCTCTGGTAAAGAAACTGCATTAAAAACAGAACAATATATATAATTATTTACTGATTGTTGTGTTTGTGTATGGGGGGACATAATATGTGTGTGCCTGCTAGTCCTGGGACTTGAACTCAGGGCCAAGGGTTGAACCTGGCTCAAGGCAAAAGAAGTGGAGTAATATGACTTCTGTCTAGTATGTATGTATACATGCATGTATGCATGCATGTATGTATGTATGTATGTATGTATGTATGTATGTATGTATGTATGTATGTATGTATGTTTGAGATGAGAGTATGATGATATTTGGGCCTAGGTTGGCTTTGAACTGTGATGCTTAGATCTCAGCCTCCTGAGTAGCTAGGATTACAGTCATGTTCCATCAATAGGCAGCAACAATCATTACTCCCTGAGATCATTAGAGACAAATTAAAATTAGAGCACATTCTAACTAAGTGTATCAGCAAACACACTGGGTGTTATCCATGTGGTTACACATTAATTAACTGACATATAATAGCCAGTATAGAGAGTTCAAATAGTGCAATTCTTTAGAAAAATCTAGGCAAACCCCAACAAAATAAGTAGCAGGAAATGAGAACTTGCAAGAGGGGTGGTGGGGTCATGAGGAGAAGAGGAGATGAAGGAAGGAGGTGAAGGGGGGAAATGCCATCGAGAATTCATGTTAAACACCACAAGAATAAGAGAAGGGGTGGGTAGAAAGGGGGTGAAATGTTGAAAAGATGAACCAGATCAGTATGAACTATGTACATCAATCACTTTGCTACATTGCAAAATGAATTCAATACGTATCCTAAAAATTAAGAAAAGCGAGGAAAGGGGTAAGTTTGGTAGGGTAGGTACGAATGCCGAAAGGGGTGGCATTGGTCAGAACAGATTGTATTCACAAACTGCTTTGTAGAATGACAACTCCTTTGTACAACTACTTAAAGATAATTAAAAATATTCATGAAAAAGAAATCTTATTGAACTAATGGAATCTTATTGAACTAATGCTTCCTGGAATATTCCAGAGAAGCGGCCTCTACTGTTACAAACCAGGAGTCTATAGCACCTCTACTTTCCCTATTGCCATCGAGATTATTAAAGTAAGAGACTGTGTTAAAATTCATTATGAGACAATATTATTTTTATTTCATGTTCTGGTATGCGCAATTGATAAACTTCTCTCTCCCTAAAGTTTCATATTCCACTAACAGTACCCTTTCATTCTACTCTGGTGTGACTGCATAAGTATAAGGCTAGTCAAAGCCATAAGCCCTACAGAGGCTGAACAAAACAGAAGCGTTTCTCATCAGGGTATGTAAGACATTGTCCTAGGTAAATAGAACACAGCACAAATACTACATAATAAAAACTCCAGAACAGCTGCCCCAAGTGAACTGTTGCTAAGTAATTATTGTGATGACATGACATTCGTTACTGAGCAAGTATTTGTTAGCTAATGTTACACAGAAGCACACTCAAAAGTATTTCTGAAAGCTGCACACCCACTCTTCAATGAGAAAAGCAAAGTTCACAGATGCTCCCAAAAATGTCAGGGTGATGGGATACTGTGTATGTCAACTTGAATAGGCTGCAAGGTGTCACAATACTAGGCAAAAATATTTTGGGTATTTATTTTTTAAATGAGATGACAGAATTTAAATTCATTGACAAAGGCAAGTATAATTTCCTTAGCCAGTCAACTACTTATTGCTTTGGATTTCAAATGTCACCCAACAACACATATGGCTGAAGACATGGTTAAAAAGCCTGTGCTGCTAGAAGGAAATCAGGTTACTGGTGGCCAGGGGGTGGGGATAGGGGGTGGGGGCAGGGGATGAATTAGTGGAGATAATGATTTGTTGGAGCTACGATTGGTTCATTTCTAAGCTTGTGGTAAGACGGGAAATCATGCTCTGCAAAACCATTTATATCTTGAGTCAGGAAGCTAAAAAAAAGAAAAGTAGGCCCACATTTCTTTTCAAAGGCATATGCTCATTGACATAAATATATTTCACTTGGCCTTATCTTTCTGATGTTCCATTTTCTAATAGTAATACGCTAAACATTAAGAGTTTAAGATAAAGTATTTAAGGATGAATACAACATCTAAACCATAGTCCCTCGCTAATATGAATGGAGCAGAATAAAACGCTGTCTTCCCCCCATAAAAGAGAATTTCTCCTTATTGCCTTTCAACTGTGTATTTCCCTACCATCAACTCAAAGGGAAACACTAAGTCTTTACAGTCTTGAAAGTGTTGGGTTTTTTTTTTTTTACTCTTTCCTGCTTGACAGAATGACCTAGTTAGTTTAGTCACTTTCAGAGTTCCATGAGCCAACTGGGTGGCAGGAGTTCACATTTGTAATCCTAGCTACTCAAGGGTCTGAGATTTGAGGATCATGGTTCAATGCCAGACAAGGCAGGAAAGTCCTGAACACTCACCAATAAACACGAAAACAGCAGCAGCAACAAAAACAACAAAAACCTGATGTGGAGCTAGAACTCAAGTGGTTGAACACCAAAATAGTATCCATTAGTGAAAAAGCTAAAGGACAGTGACCAGGGCTTGAGTTAAAATCCCAGCACCAGTACTCTCTCCCTCTCTCTCTATCTTTCTCTCTCTTTCTAAGAGCCACATCATCATTAATACATCTCTCTCACACACTGTATCACTGGTTATGTTTTCCCTAGAGAATGATGAGCAAAGTACTGGTTATTGTTGTCATTGTCATCTGTCATATTGCTTACATGGCACAAACACCTTTATATTGTTTTGTATTAATATTAAGATGAAGGAAATGTATACATATATACATGGCAGTTTATGTTTCTCTTGATTGTCTTTCTCAGTTCTATTGTTAGAAACAAGAGTTATAACTTGCAATCACAGCTACTTAATGAAATTTATCACCCAAGTTATGATTCAACATCTCATTTTCTATTAACATAGTTCATTTAAAAATAATTCAGTTGAAGAGCTATTCTAACTCACCTATATATTTCACAGTGTAATCCATTTCCAAAGGCAATGAGTACTTGTCAGATCATTTCCAGAAAGTGAACATATTTGCATATGAATATTTTGTACTTGCCATAATCAAAACAAAATCACACAAAACGAATGTACTTCTCATACCACCTCCAGTGAGAGTCTCATATGTTTCCTGACTGTATGCATCTGAATCAAATTGACTGAAATGCTTTGCTTTCTACTCTTTTCACAAGGTCTAGTTCTACCTTATAGATTGTGCTGTTTTACAAATAAATCAATTCTCAGCTGGTATTTTTAAAACAAGAGCTTGCAAAAGTTTATACAATTACCTACATATTGGTGCAAATAAAGTGTAAAGGTTTCACATCAATACATAAAGGAAGATCAGTTTGTTCATCCAAACAAATACATATGTGATGACTCTTCAAATCTTTGGCTTTGTGAAGGATTCTGGAATTCAGAATCCCTACATAGAGAAGTTAAGAGTACAGTAGAAAAACACATAACATTCTAAAACTTTGATAGAAATACATAAATATTGTTAGAACATTGAAGAGGATCACCTAAAGGAGAGACCTGGGTTGCAGTTTTGAAGGAAGAAGCTTTTATAAGCAAATAAAGAACCAACCTTCCTTCCTTCCTTTCCTTCCTTCCCTTCCTTTCTTCCTTCCTTCCTTCCCTCCCTCCCTTCCCTCCCTCCCTCCCTCCCTTCCTTCCTTCTTTCTCTTTCTTTCTCTTTCTTTCCTTCCTTCTTTCTTTCTTTCTTTCTTTCTTTCTCTCTCTCTCTCTCTCTCTTTCTTTCTTTCTTTCTTTCTTTCTTTCTTTCTTTCTTTCTTTCTTTCTTTCTTTCTTTCTTTCTTTCTTTCTTTCTTTCTTTCTTTCCATGACTTGTTCCTTACTGCAGATATCTCTTTCAGTCCTTTTTCTCTAGCCTTTCCAATTTTCCTTCTTCCATGATCCTACTGATCCTCATTTTTCTTAATTTCTATTATCTTGAAGTAGTTGTACAAAGGAGTTACTATTCAGCAAATCAGTTTATTAGTAAGTAGTTGTACAAATGGGTTGCTATCTAGAAAATCAGCTCATTTATACAATACATCTTCATCAGTATCACCCCTTCATTATTCTAATCTACCCCTCCCAACCCATTTCCTCCTTCCGTTTCCACAGTTTGATCAAATATACATGACATTCTATGCCGGCATTTTCCTCTCACCTTTTTCTCATCTTCTACTCCTTGTGCCCTTCACCTTTTTTCCATAGCTTTCAAGTGCCAGTTCCTTCTTTATTTTAAAGGGCTTTTTGTCTGTATTCATCTTTTACCGGAATCTGCAACTTCTTCATACAATTTCTTCTCTATCAAGTATAGTAATTTATCGGACACAATATAAAATAGTAAAAAAAAAAAAAAAAACCCTCAGAACTCCAGAATCCTAGTCCATGGCTTCCATAACATGCTTTATGTAAATACTGACTTGTTTGGCCTTCAAATACAAATATCTGTTCATGTCTAATTTAGGTATGTTGTTTATTCTATCAGCATTTGTTACCTATGATTGACTATTTTATTTCAACTATGAATTGATTCTAGAATATAATATTACATAAATTTTTTTTCAAGTAGCTGCATTGTAGGGCACATGGGCAGCAAACATGGTGCTGAGAGGGAGTTGAGTGGGCAGAGCCTGAGTTGTTTATGTTAAAATCTGACTGGATTCCACAACCAGGCCAAGTGACATCAGTGCGTGAACAGCTCCCAGACAGCAAGGAAAGTATAGAAAGCTCAGGCACATGATAGGGTGACCTTTACAGTGATGGGTTGGTTCCTTTTCCTCCCCTTCCATGCCACGTGGTTTTTTGCTTTAAAAAGTGCTTGCTGTGTGGTAATAAATGAGTTCCAGCTTGACTTGACTCCTCCCAGCCTCTGACTGTCTCCGGGGCAAAGGGAGGCTGGGGAACAGGCAAGTGGGGCACTTACCTTTCCTCGGACCCAGTTTGTCTTCCGTGGGACAGAAGAAGACCCAACACTGCATGTCTATTAATTCTTTTTATTATTTTTATTGCTATTGTAGAGGTATGCACAGAGGGTTTCTAAGAGTCAGGACATGAGTACATTTTCTTTCATGCAGTGTCTTCTGTTTCCTCATTCTTTTCCAGTCCCTCCCGCCCTCCCATCCCCACTCACAGGTTGATTAGTTTGCTTTCATCAGGTTCCAGGGAGCTCCACTACTCCACTTTTTCACACTTTTTCCTTGAGTTCTGTACCCTTCCCCCCAACCCTTCTGAAGATGTACACTTGAATGCCCTGTACCTAAAGTAAACAAAATAATTAATTAAAAACTGAGAAAGAGAAAGGGAAAAAGCAAAGAGGGTCTCTTGCTTCCATATCTTGGAGTCCATTTCAGTATGTATTCTATCTTATTTATATATGAAGAGACATTTAGGCATTGAGCCCTTGTGTTTATCTCCTGAATACCCACTTTTGGTCTCACTGTGTGTGAGAATCTAGAATCCTGAATAATTTATCATAGTCCAGTGCATTTTAGATCTAATTTCTGTTTATCAGGGAAAACATGTGCCATTTGTCTCTCTGATCTTGTCTTACCTTTCTTAACATGATTTGTTCTAGTTTCATCTATTTCCCTGCAAGTGGTATTATTTTATTCTTTCTAATGGCTGTGTAAAATTCCATTGTGCATAGGTACCACAGTTTTTGGATCCACTCATCTACTGTGGGGCATCTGAGCTGTTTCCACGTCATGGCTGTTGTGAACAATGCATCAGTGAACAGGGGTGTGCAGGTGTCTATCATATTCTGGCTCATGACTGAGTTCAAGGTAGATGCTCAGGCATGGTATCAGTGGGTTAGTTAGTTCTTCAGGAACATCCAGACTGCTTTCCAGAATGGTTGTACTAGTTTACATTTAAGAGAAATTAGTAGGCAGAACCTTAAGGTTTATTTATTTCGAATTTGTTGTAAAGGGTGCTGTAAGTTTTGAGTGAATTCATGCTAAGAAAATTTTATCAAATTAAAATTTGTAGTTTATTTTCTAAGCTAAAACTAAAATTAATACTAACAACTATGAGCATATTCCCACTCAAAAGTCTTCCATCTACGCTAAATTTTCACAGTAAAATGAGTAAAGGAATATATGCTTAATGTTCAGAAAAGAAAGGTAGTTTGAGGGTTTGTATATATTGAATACCATTCTACAATGGAACGGGAAAGATTGTCTTAGTTTCTCAATATAGTAAAACCAACAAACATTCACATAAAAATTGACCTTTCATTTTAATAATTAACATATATCACAAAATCAGACAACAAATGAAAGCAGTTAGCCATACTGTATAAGATTCAATTTTATTCTTTGAGTTAGAGAAATTTTTGGAAATCAACCATAATTCTTATTTTTTGGGGGGAGGGTCCGGTCATGGAGCCTGAACTCTGGGCTTGGGCACTGTTCCTCAGCTCTTTAGCTCAAGGCTAGCGCTCTACCACTTGAGCCACAGCGCCACTTCTGGCTTTTTTTTTTTCCTTTTTGTTTATGTGGTGCTAAAGAATCGAACCCAGGGCCTTAGGCATGCAAGGCAAATGCTCTACCACTGAGCCACCTTCCCAGCCCTATAATTCTTATTTTTTTATTCAAAAAGATGTACATAAGGCATGTGCATGTCATTTTGTACACAACACATGAGACTAGCTTGCCACTTTACTAACTCCCAATCTCAGATGTCAGATATACCCATGTGCATCAGACAACATGTGATATAATGTCTCATCTAAAGAGAGTCTACCTCTTCACAGACAACCTAAAATAAGACCTTTGGACAAATATCCAGATTGCAAAAAAGACTATATAAGCAACCACAATGTAGGAGCAAATATTCAGAAAGGGCAGATTTGCTGGTTTATTTAGATAACCCAACAATATTGACTTCAATGCTTACCTACAGCTGACCTAAAATTAATAGGGCAAGTTATCCAGTTAAACAAACATTCTAGAGCACAAATAAGTCAAAAAAAATTGTAAAAGGTATGTAAAGCTACATAAAATGCAAGGAGGAATTTCCTGTATATATTTAGCAGGATAGGATACACGAAATTGTATAAATTATATGCAATTCAGATAATTGCATATCAGGTATTACCTACCAGTTATGATACATTGAGTGTACAAATTTAAGATGATAGGGGAAGATGTATAAAATAAGCCAAATCTCCAATGCTTCTGTGTTAAAATGCATTATTAATTATGGAGTGAATGTCATTCGTAACATTAATGTTTTTCCATCTTTACTTTTCCAATTTTTTTTTGTTGGTCATGGGGCCTGAATTCTGGGCCTGGGCACTGTCCCTCAGCACTTCAGCTCAAGAATAGTACTCTACCACTGGAGCCACAGCACCACTTCCAGTTTTTTCTGCTTATGTGGTGCTAAGGAATTGAACCCAGGACCTCATGCCTGCAAGGCAAGCACTCTACCACTGAGACACCTTCCCTGCCCACTTTTCCAATTTTTAATAGTTATAAACACAATACTTATCACAGAGAAAGAAAAGTTTCCTCTGTAATAAGTATTATTATTTGAAACTCAGTGAATATTATTTCAGATTGGTTCCCATCCATCAGAAAATCTTCAATAATTTCAGTGGACACCCAACAATGGGTCTCCTTTAAATGCCTGAAATGTGTAACTTTTGATTCATGTACTAATTCTTTATCCTTTAGAGTAATTTTTTCTCATTCTTATCCTCTCTTAAAGGAATATAATAAGAGGGAACAGAAGAGTTTTATTTAGTTTTGTGGCTTTTTTTAGCATTATGGGTCGAATTCAAGACCTCAAAGTGGTCAGCAAGCACTCCATCACTGAGCTACACCTCCAGACCTTTTGTGAACTGGCTGTTTTCACAGAAATCCTCACTTGTTTTCACTAAATCCATTCCTATACTTAAGCCTTCCTAATTTTCACTTCTCACTCTATCTGGGGTAACAGACAGGAGAAACTATACCTAACTTCCTCCATGGAGATAGTGTATCATGAATTATTTTACCAGCTTAGCATAGAACCATAAATCTCCTAACCAAAGCATCCCACAAAAGCTGGAATCACAGATTTGTACAACTTCATGAAGTTATTATTTGCCCCGACTGGACTCAAACCAGATTCTAATATGGCTTATCTCACCTTTCTAAGTAATGAACCTTACAGGAGTGAGCCATTGTTTTGGTTTTAGATTGAAAGTAAGTAACAATATGTAAAAGATAATTACTTATGTCATTTTATATTTACTAGTAACTTGCATGTGGCTGTGAACTATGGTAGCCATGCCAAATACCCTGGGGAGTTATCATTCCAGAATGAGTCTATTACCCAGCACATATTTAGTAACTCAAATCTAAAATAGACCAAAATGACATGGACGTAGTTGGAAATATTTAATTCAGAAAGACAACATCCAACAGATGCCCCTTGCAGAAAACATATGCTTGCGAAAGGAGGTGAGATATACAGGTTAAGATGTGTGTGTGTGTGTGTGTGTGTGTGTGTGTGTGTGTGTGTGTGTGTGTGTGTGTGTGTGTGTGTTTCCCCAAAGAACCTAAAAACAGTATTTGTGGTGTTTCATTTAGATTTCTTTTGAGCTTGATCTTAAGGGTTACTAGCAAGAGTATAAACTAAGTACTAAACACAAAGGTGAGGACAATGAAGATGCCTGATGGGAAAGCAGAACTGACTGCAATCCCCAGAATGAATTTCTTGTCTGTTTCTTGGGAATGTGACAATGTATCAGATATATTTTTGGAAAGCAGGCAGAGTCAGAGCAACTGTTCTGAAAGAACACTCAGGGAAATGCCCTTGTTTAAACAGGTTAGACAGTGGCAGGCATAGAAAATCAGAAATTTATTGTTGTTCTATTTTATTACACACATACCTTTCATTTGTTTTTGAATAAATTTCAAATAAAGACAATTAGGATAAATTACAAACCACTTTTAGGCCACTTGAAAACATCTTTCTTTGTGGAGAATCCTTGATTACGGCAGGACTCACTCAGAAAGTCACTGAATTTACTCAGTTCTTTGGATGTTAACCAGATGTGAAGGGATGCATTCAACACCAGTTGCAGCTTCCAGCACTAAATGGGGAGAATTTTTCTCCGGAGTTGATACAGATGCTTCAGGATCACACAAGGCTCCCCCATAGTGTCTCGACATGCATCACAATAGGTGTTGTTCTTCTAAACTCTTAGAAAATCACTCTGAACCTTTCTGTCCTTCTCATATTCAATTGCCTGCATCTGCTTTTGAATAATTATTTTTCTCCAGCTTCCAAAGTTTGTATAGCTCCTTCTCAAAAACAGAAAAATAGAAGAGGATGTTTTAGATGTAAAAAATGGAATAGACCATGATACTAGCAGACAAAAAAGATCATTTCACTGACCAACAAAAGAATTGATCTGTAATCTCTGTGATATCTTAATGAATATGCATTACTGA
Organism: Dipodomys spectabilis; assembly: GCF_019054845.1. Lineage (NCBI taxonomy): Eukaryota > Metazoa > Chordata > Mammalia > Rodentia > Heteromyidae > Dipodomys > Dipodomys spectabilis. The sequence continues at coordinate 12,311,676 of NW_024870834.1, read as the reverse complement.
AGGTGAGTTTTTATGGTGTATACTTGTATTCCCAGCTACTCAGGAGGATGAGATGAAAGAATTATTCTCCTAGCCCATCTTGGCAAAATCATGAAGCCCCATCTTAAAAAAATAGAAAACAACCAAAACCCAAGCCTTTGGTGTGTGGCTGAAATGGCAAATAGTTTGCCTTGATAGTAGGGGCCAGCAATCTCACTCCTGGGAATTTATCCAATAGAACATAAGCAAGGTAAACAAGGCCACACAAAAGTACAACCATGTTCATGGCACCATTGCTTACCAAGATACAGAATCAACCCAGATGCCTCTCAGTGGACAAATGGATCAAGAAAATATAGTATGTATACATGATGGAATTCTATGTTTCCACCAGAAAGAATAAAAGTGTAAATTGTTTAGAGATGTAGAAGACGTTAGGTCGAAAAACGAACTTTACAACTTTGGGGGGGGGGGCATTGGGAAGGGATGGGAAGGGAACACAAAACAAAGGAGGCAACAATGCTTGATAAGAAATGCACTCATTATCTTGCCCATGTAATTGTAACTCTTCTGTATGGTATTTTCACAAGTTAAAAAAAATCAAAAGAAACGGAAAGATTTGAAAAAATCATATTAAGCTAAGTAAGCCAGAGCCAAAGAAACATAGATTGCATGTTTTCCCTCATTTGTGATTAACTACAATGTACTTATAAATACACAATTAAACACCCTGAATTATATATGTACATATAACTTGCATATTATAGAATATATATAATTAATACATGATTATATGAATCATATATGAATTACACACGCATACACACACTGGGACATGATAAATTATATGAATCTAGACCTTCACACATTGAGGACAAAGGATGATATGCATAGGAGTGGTTGACCGTGGCTCAATAGCCATGTGCGTATGATCATTTAAAATAATATTTTATGAAATAAACTCCAAGAAAAGGAAACAAGAGATTTTTTTTAGTTACAGTTGTTGCTGTTTTTGTTTACTTTTCCTTTTGTCTTATTTACTAATTTGTATTTGGGAGATTAAGAGAGCAGCACAAAAAGGGTGGAAAAAAGTATAAACAAATAAAACGGGATTATTCACTGGACACTGTGGAAAATAAACTCTACAACTTGTGGGTGGGGACAGGAGGGAAAACTGGGAGAGAGTCAAGGAAGGGGAGAGATGTTGAAAAAGAATTTTATTCCTTGCCTGATTCGTGTAACTGTAACTGCTCTGTTTATCACCTCTAGCAATATAAATAAATTAAAATAAAATAAAAATAGTGGGAGCTCCTGAGCACAAAACCTGAGTACTACCAGAAAGCAAGTATATATGACTTTAGCTGTTAAAAACTCTATAATCCATTCCAAGAAGATTGGCACATGTCTATAATAATAACTACTCACTAGGCTGATGTCAGAAGGATCATACTTTGATGCAAGCACAGACAAAAGGTCTATGCGACCCCATCACAACAAGAAAAACTAGGAATGGTGCTATATAAGTGTCAACCCAGATAATTGCAGAGTATACTATACCTGGATAAAACGTGTTCTAAAAATCAATCAGAACATACAAAGAGGTGTAATCCAGGTCCTGCCAACAAATTGAAGAACATAAATGTAAACAATAATGATCTCCCCACCACCACCAACATAAAAAATGCTAAAAAAAAAAAAAAAAAAAGCAGTAACAGCAACAACAAAACACCCACATACCTTTGGGATGAAAACATAAAATTGTAATTTCTTTGGGCATTTGAAATACCATTTATTAAAACAAACTTCAGATAATGGAAGCTTGTATTTTTGTTGTTGTCATTGTCATTGCTGTTGGTGGTGGTGATGGTGTTTGATTTTGCTTTTTTTTCCTTCTGGGTAGGTAAAATAGGGTACATTTTGTGAAAATGACCTATGTAACTTGTGGGTAGGAATAGGTGAAAGAAACTGGGAGAAAAATAAAAGAACAGGAGATATTTTTAATAAAAAAGAAAGCAATGTAATTGTTATTTAACTTATGCTATGATAGCCCCTCTGTATGACATCCTAATAATCACTGCAAAGTTATTAAAACCTTCCATAAGTTAAATTTCACAAGACCTGACTCAGGGTGTAATCTTGTCCTAGCTATGATTCTGTAAATATATATATATAGATACAGATATAAACAATCTATAGCTACATAGAGATTTAGGCTACCTATTCTCTATCATATCCATAATATGGTTTTTGTCTTATTTTCCAGCTACAATTCTATGAAGATATTTCTGAAAATATGGTGATTGTCAGTGTAACTGAACTTTGCCTAACAAACTGGTTATATTTGTTATGTAACTAGCATATAGAGAGTAAGTCTAATGATTCTGACCTTAAAGGATGTCATTGTTATTTATCATATGGAGAAATCCATGAACATAACTCCAAATAGTGAAAACTAATAAATCTGTTTAATTGGTGACACAGCTGTGAATGTGGTAATTTTCTTTTGAATACATGAAGTTTAATTGTCAAATATTACTATATCTTTCTCCAATTTTCTAGCACTGTATGATAGAAACAGGTGGATATTTATTGTACCACCTAAGATGGTCAAAATCCCATATTTTGTTACTTTAATGTGAAATAACATTTAGATATATCACACTCAAAACATGAACGCTTGAATTAATTATGTTATTGTATACAGAATAGTAATCAAAGGACATAATTGCTACTTTCACTTCTATGGCTATGTTTTCAGATATTGAAACCAAAATGAGAGCCTACCAACTCTATTATTAAGTTCCTTCAATAGGAGACAACTGTCCATAAAGAAGTCACAGGTACATTAGTTTAAATTAAGATACTTATATCTAGTAGTTATTTGTTAGAACATCATAGCATATCCCTGGCATTCATTGTCAATGAAATATATATGATATTTAGTAACAATGTATTTTAATAATTTTATCCAAGAGGAACAATTTGAAGTCTTCCAGTGTAACATTCCAAACCAGTACAGAAATCTTTTAGTGATTTAATTTAAACACTGATAGGTGTAGACAGACCCCGAATCCAAAAGTATCTATTTTATATATTCATTCACTTATTTGTTGATTTTTTTGGTATGAAACATTGAATCGAGCACTTTGCTTGCTGGGCTTACTGACATGGCCAGTGCTCTATCACTTGAGCCATGACTCCTACCTGGATTTTTGGCTTTTATTTTATTTAAAATTTTTATTGTAAAGGTGATAAATGGAGGAGTTACAGTTACATAAGTCAGGTAATGAGCATATTTCTTTTTTAATATTGTCACCCTCTGACTCATTTTCTCCCAGTTTTTTCCCTCCTGATCTGTCTCCCCAAAGTTGTATAACATTAGTTGTCCCTTTGTCCCACTGTTTCTGTACTTTCCCATCCCTCCCTAAATCAAATAAATTTAAATACAAGGACTAAAGACAGAGTTTCCCTATGATCCAGTGATCTAGGCATTTATCCAAATCACCACAAAACAGACCATACTAAAGACACAATCATGTTCATTGCAGCATTATTTACCATAGCTGAGATTTGGAATCAGCCCAGATGTTCCTCAATGGATGAATGAATTAAGAAAATGTGGTGTAGGTACACAGTGGAAGTCTAAGCTTCCATCAGAAAGAATGACATATAACATTGGTCATTATTTTTGTAAAGGAGTTTCAAAGAGTTGTTGCCACGGTTGAATTCTAGCAGTGATCTTCTAAAATTTAGACTCCTAATTAGGTGGGATTACAAACATGAGTCACTGGAACTCAGCTCCTTTGGCAGAAGAATGATTGTTCAAATAATATACAAATTTTTCTTAACACAGACACAAAAGCAACCAGCTTTAAACTCTGACATTTGTTATTAGTTGATGAGTAAACTAGAATACTTTAATACATGTTTTCATGTTTCAAGTTTATCAGCTGTAAAGATGGAGAAAACTAATAGGATTAGGGTAAACTTTGTTACTGTGACAGAGAAACTACTGAATCTAAGTATCTTAATTTAAGTATGTTACTCATGCAGTTTGATCTTCTCTGTGGGAAAGCTGCCTCCTATGCAATTACAGAATAATTGACTTGGCTTAAGTTTCCCTTTGTCATTTCTTGCTCATTCTAGATAAATTGAAACTATCAAGATTTCAGTCTTTGGATTAGATGGAAACGAGCTCTACATTTAGCATTGATTATGTGAAAGAAAACATTTAACTTATGAACTTTGTTTAAGATGTAAGGAGTAGCATAACCTATTTTAATTTACTGGGCTACACTAATTTTTTTTTAAGATGTGTATATTAAAACTTACCTGAGATGCACTAGAAGTGTAATAATTGTTTAAATAATTTAAAAACATTAGTGCTTTGGTCATATATGTGATGACCACCAAATAAACTCTTCTGAACCTAGACTATAATGATTTTCATCTTTGTCGAGTATGAGTTTTGCTGTTGTCTGATGTAAAACAGAATGCTGAACTAAGACTTTAGGCATATAAAATAAGGAGGAAAAAGAATCTCCTATCAACTAATCAAAGTTTTCCATTTAATTGTGCTGTGTGAAACACTTCTTTCTACCATTGTGTTCTGAATATTTTTTAAAGCAAGCTGAAGAAAGGCTTCACTTTCTGGAGATTGTCATTTAATCTACCACCTGTTTCTGAAATAAAATACAGAGTAATTTCAATGATTTCAACATGATTTATGAAAAAGTTGGCACAACAAAGCAGGTTAAAAGGACAGCCAGTCACTAAATAATGCTGGTCAACGATATTCATAAAGAAAAATTAAAACTTGACCCTAACTTCACATTGAAAGCTCTCCCACAAATCACAGGTCATAACGAAAAAGATGGGAAAATGTCACTGCATCAAAATTAAAAGTTTTATCAAAGAAAAGTCAAAAGCTTTGTGACTAATCATTGAGAGGACACAATGATTAATTAAAACAAAATTGACTGAAGGATATTAAAATAAACCAGACAAATTACAGGATTTTCATGGCCATCTGGCCCTTGAAAAGGAAAGGACCAGCAATGAATGCTACCCAACCCCTCAGCATTGCAAAAATGAAGACTGGCAATATCCAATATGATGGATTTGGTTGTGCTAGCCCATGGGCATTTGGAAGGCAACTGGAGGTAGTATCGTGAATTCAGTATGTTTACCTGAGATAGTAAGGATGGGCAGCCAGTCCAGTGGGAATGGCATCCTTATGTGATAACAAAGAAGCCTCAAGTCTGGGCATCCATATTAAAAAGGCCAAGTGAGGACACAGTGAGGAGATGATTGACCATCTCTAATCCAAGGATGGAGTCCTCAGAAGAAACAACACCTACCTGCTCCTGATACTAGAATTATAACCTCAAGAACCTAAAAAAAAGCAAATGAATGAACACATTCTGGTTATTTGAGCTAAGCAGTCGGTGATATTTTGTACTGAAAGCTCTATTAAACTGTCAGAAGAAAATGTTGATTAGAATGTCAAATATTAGGAACTCTTATGAGGTAGGAAACAGTGGGAAAACACACTAGTATATACAGAAGTGTTCCTGCCTCAGTGTTTCTCATTTAATATAGTTGATGCCAATACTTAGACACAACTATAAAAAAATTGGAGAAATGGTTTCATTAACTCCTGTAGGGAAGAGAGTTACAACGATATGGAGTCTAGTCCTAATTGCCAACCACAAAGCTACACTTCCTTTAATTCTCAATACAGGCCACAATTCAACATTCCCCATATTTAAATGTATTTCTACTGATAAAATTTGGCCCACCAAGACACGTGCAACATTTATTATTAGCACATGCTCCAGGAGATTTTTTTAGAAGAATGTTAAAGGTTTCCTATCACTTCAATTGAGAAAAAGTTGCAATATCTAATGACTAAAATAAATCAATTTTGGTATGCTTCACTTAACCAGAAAATTTTGCATATTATAGCAGTGTACACCATTCGTATGAACTTTATTTCACAAACATAATAGTAAAAAATTGAGATTGAATAATGAATATGGTTAGTAATCAGTCACAGACATTCAGTCACAAAAGTGAAAAAAAGAACAGATGGTAGTTAAAATTTACAATTTAGAAACAAGAAATCTTCCAACAGAAATAGAAGGCTCTTGGACAATAATACTGTCCCATCTTTTTCTCTTGGGAGAACGTTATACTATCTGAGTATTCCAATTTCAAAGATTAAACTCTATTATTTATCTTTTATGAACATGTTTTTCATATAAACTTAAACATGTTGTGCATGCAAACTCGTGGAAATTTCATTTGATACCTAAGAAATTCTCATATTATGACAAGTACTAGAGTTTATCCATTTGTTTCACATTAGGAAAGTCACAAAATAATTAATTACACACAATATGTATTTATAAATATATTTTGTTGAAAAATGTTTCCTTTCTCTATATTTACCTGGTCATACATTATACATTAATTATAATTCATTTATAATTAATAGCCAAAGTTGAGATGTTGATTTGGAGAGAGGTATTACTCATTTGCATTAAATGGAATTGTTCAAAACCATTTCCTAGAGCTTGTACTTCATGCTATAACGTGACTAGGGAGTAATTTGAGATAAAATAGGTAGAACTGAATATAAGAGTATTCAAAATATTTGATATAATACAGCTCAGAAAGTTCTACAAGGCTTTACCAGGAACATGAAGAAACACTGGGAGAAATGACAGTGTCAAACCAATTATGATAAATAAATTATCTACAGGCAATTCCATAAAGATTGGCTATCATTACTCAAGACAATCTTTTATTAACCAACTGCTCTTGGTGCTTTGAAATAGTAAATGCCTTTCCCAAAATCATGGTCTTAAACTGCATCACTACAGAAACCAATTTAATGGAAAATTGTTCTTTCCTTAGACTAGTTAATCTCCAAGTATAGCAGACTCTTTTTTATAATGGATCTCCTCCTCCCAATGTGAACTGATTTCTAAGTCAGAACAGTATGTTTTCATAATAACTGCTTATATTCGTTGAAAACTACATCCGGTTCCATTCTTTTAAATGAAATGCTCAGAGTAAGGGAAGTTATAATTAGAGCTATTTCTAGTCTAGAAAACCATTAGGTGAGGAGCTTATGCTTTGAAATTCCAGATCCCAGCAGCAGTGGGAGGATATAAGTATTTTTGCCCTGACCATTTATATTAGGAGAAATTTTATATATTAGATGTACGTATCACTCTCAAATGATGAATGCAAGCAATGCTAGATTTTAAATAAATTTACCTAATTCCTGAACTGCCACAGTATAGATTTTTACATTTACACAAGATAATTAGTCTTCATGGGGCTTGTTTTATCTGTAAAGTGACATATTTAAATGATTTCTCACATTTTTATCTACATCTGAAAACTATTATGTTGTACATATTAATACACAAAAAGAAATGCAAAGTGTTTTGGTTACTACCAAAGACCATGTAAGTATCCATTTCTTTTGTTAAATGGTCCTTTCTTGCAGACATATTTCATAGCATTCACATTTATTTTTCAACTTCTTAAAACATAGATTTTCTACTTTAGGCCTCCTGAAAATTTAGGGGGAAAATGCTAAACTACTCATTTTAATACAGAGAAGAACATGCTCTATAAAAACTTTTGATATACTTCCTAATGCCTGCTGGTGATTGCTTTAAGGAATACACAAGACAAATCCATGTCAGATCAACAAACCACAATATTACAGACAAGGGTAGTGAGAAGAAAATTTTTTATTGTGCTACTAAACATGAACGAAGCAGATGGGCAAATAGAATTAATAATATAACAGTATTTGTAGTAAGAGAATATATAGTTATAGCAAAGCAAAGTAAAGCACTGTTGAGCAACTTGATGAAGTCTTGATATAAGATAATACATTTTCTTTACTCTTTTTTATATGTTTTATTGTAAAAATAATGTACAGAGTGGTTATAGTTACATGAGCAAGGTAATGAGTACATTTTCCGACAAGCATTGTTACCTCCTCCTTTGTTTTTCTCCTACCATCCCTTCCCTCCCACCACAACTGCACTCCACCCACCCCTACTAAATTGTAAAGTTCCTTTTCCAACATAGTGTCTTGTGCATCTCATTGTTACAATGGGTCAAGCTGTATCCTTGTTTCAGCATTTTGTTTTTTCCCCTCCCCTCCCCAAATTAGAAAAGTGTATATACAAGATGCAGGGCACCGGCATCAAATACAGTCAAAACAGGGTTATACCCTGGGGGAGGAACATACAAAGAAACAAAAAAATCAATGGTACATTATACATTAGAAACAATAGCAAAACACGTGTCCCTATCATGGGGTTCATTTTACTTAACACCATCTGATCTGGTCATATGTACATAGCTTTGGACCTTTACTGCTTGGCCCAGACATATACAAGTTATTGCAAATAAGGGAAACCATGGGACCTATGTTTCTTTGAGCCTGGCTTACTTCACTTAAATAATTTTTTCCAGGTCTTTCCAAATCCTAACAAATGGGGCGGTGTCATTCTTTCTGATGGAGGCATAGAACTCCATTGTGTATATATATCACATTTTCTTGATCCATTCGTCTATTGAGGAGGGCATCTGGGTTGCTTCCATATCTTAGCTATGGTAAATAATGCTTCAATAAACGTAGTTGTACTGGTAGCTTTAGTGTGGTCTTGTTTGTGATCATTTGGGTAAATGCCCAAAAGTGGGATTGCTGGGTCATAGGGGAGCTTTATGTGGAGCCTTTTGAGTGCTTTCCAAAGTGGTTGAACAAGTTTACACTCCCACCAATAATGCAGTAGGGTTCCCTTCTGGCCACGTTCTCTCCAGTATCTGTTGATGTTAAAGTTCTTGATTTTATCCATTCTAACTGAGGTGAGGTGGAATCTCAATGTTGTCTTATTTGTATTTCTTTTATGGCTAGAGATGTTGAGCATTTCTTCATATGTCTATTGGTCATTCTTATTTCCTCTTCAGAGAAATTTCTCTTTAGCTCTTTAGCCCACTTATTTATCAGGCAGTTGTTTCTTTGAGGATTTGTTGTTGGGGGATTTAATTTTTTGAGTTCCAGGTATATCTTAGATATGAGACCCTTATTGATTATATGTCTAGTGAAGATTGTCTCCCAATCCATGGGCTTTCTATTGATCTTGCTAGTATGTCCTTTGCCATGCAGAAGCTCTGCAGCTTCATGCAATCCCATTTGTCCAACCTTTCTTTGATTTGTTGTGTTTCTGGGTCTCTATTAAGAAAATTTTGGCCTGTGTCAAGGAGACCTAGAGTTTCTCCTATTCCTTCCTGTAATGTTTTCAGGGTGTCTGCTTTGACTCTGAGGTCTTTGATCCATTTGGAGTTGATTTTGGTACAGGGTGACATATATGGATCTAGCTTTATTTTTTCTACAGATGATTAACCAATTTTGCCAGCACCATTTACTGAAGAGGCTGTCTTTTTTCCATTCTACTTTTTTAGCTCCCTTATCGAAAATAAGTTAGATATGGGTCTGTGGGTTAATTTCTGGGTTATTGATTCTATTTCATTGTTCCTCTTGAAGGAGAGATCCTTTAATTACTATGTAGTGACCTTTATCTCTTCTCACTAATTTTAATTTGAAGTCTATTTTATCTAATATTAGAATTGTAACTCCTGCCTTTTTATGGGGGCTGTTTGCTTGGTAGATTTTATTCCAGCCTTTCACTTTCAGAATTTGTTTGTTTTTATGGGCAAGGTGTGACTCTTGAAGGCATCAGATAGAAGGATCTTACTTTTTAATACAACTAGACAGTCTATGTCACTTAATTGGAAAGTTAAGTCAATTAATATTGAGAGTTAGGACTAAGAAGTGTTTGGTAGTTCCTGGCATGTTACAACTGGGGTCTTCCTATGTTTCTTGGATTCTCAGTTTGAGTGGTTTCTTGGCCTTTATTGTGCTCTTGTTTGTTTTCTATGTGTAAGACAGCTTTAAATATCTTTTGTAGCACTGGTTTGGTGGAAATATATTGTTTCAGTTTTTCTGTGCTATGGAAGGTTTTCATTTGTCCTTCTGTTATGAAGGAGAGTTTAGCTGGGTACAGTATTCTTGGTTGATGGTTGTTTGTCTTTAGGGCATGGCATACATCATTCCAGGCTCCTCTTCCTTTAACTGTCTCTGCTGGGAAATCTGAGGTGATTCTAATTGGTTTCCCTTTATAGGTGATTGATCTTTTCTCCTTGACAGCTTTAAGGAGCTTTATTTTTTGGTCTGAATTGATCCTGTGTGGATTATAATGTGATGGTGGGATGTCCTGTTCTGGTCTGGTCTATTTGCAGTTCTAAAAGCATCTTGTACCTGAATAGGCCTATTTTTTTGCATGTTTAGGAAGGTCTCTGTTGGGATCCTATTTAATAAATTTTCTAGACCATTAACTTCTGTCTCTAGGTGTTCCTCTACACCCATTATCCTCAGATTTGGCCTTCTGATGGTGTCTTCTAAATGTTGAATAGATCTATTTTATTCTTTCTCTATAATATCTAGGCTGTCTTCAATCCCAGAGAGTCGATCTTCTGCACGGTCTAACCTACTGTCAAGACTTTCTACTTAGTTTTTTATTTCCTTTCCTTCTAGTTGGTCGGCTTTGATGGCTTCAAATTCTTTGATGGAGCTTTGTTTTAGATCTTGTATGGACTTCTTAACTTCCTTAATTTGGTGTTCAGTGTTTATTTTGAAATCACTTAGTGGATTGGTTATGGTTTCCTTGGACTCCCTTTCCTTTTGACGGGCTCGATTCAGCATTCACTTTGTGGTCTACATGGATTCCTTCACTCCATGAATGCCTCTATTGATCATTGACTATTCTCATCACACTCTCGCAATGCCTGTATTATTCTTTGATTAGCTTCCTCATACTCACACAATCCTATATTTCACTTTGACTATTCTCAGCCAGCTCACACAATTCCTTTATTTCTCTTTGACTGTTCTCAGCCTGCTCACACAATTCCTTTATTTCTCTTTGACTGTTCTCAGCCTGCTCACACAATTCTGGTATGAATCTTTCATTAGCTTCCTCATCCTCACAAGATTCCTGTATTAATTTTTGGTTAGACTCCTCTCGCTCCCTATCACACGCTCACCCTGAGTCCTTTGCAGGTTTTCAATCTTTTCATTCACCATGTTTACCAGTAGTGTTTGTAGAGCTTTTTGGGAACTTTCCTCTGGATTATTCACTAACTGTTCTGTCACCTGATTCTCATGAGTGTGAGTTGAGATACCTGGACTTGACATTTTTCTTGTGTTTCTCTGGATTGTTCTGCCCATTTGGTATGAAAGTAACAGCAATTTTGCCCTAGAACACTATTTTTTAAGGCGAGCATCAACCAGAGTCCTGTAGTTTCACAGTCAAAATGGCTGCAGATGCAACCTAGTTCAACAGATACAATCTATTCAACATCAAACAAATATATGGATTAATGGGCTATGAACATCAAAGAGGGAATAAGCAAACCAGAAATCTATAGACTTAGGTATAATTGTGGGGAAAAATTAGAGGGATGTGGAGAGGTAAAAGGAAAGAGTGAATTTAACCAAGTCCTAATCTCAGAGAGGAAATGGATAGGACAGAATGAAAGGAGACAGATAAAGAAATAAGAAAAAGTGAAAAAACAAAAATTTAAATTTTAAAAATGAAACACTTAAAATTATGCAAGTATAAAGAAATAATAATGATAGAAGAAAAGGATAGGATGAGAGGAGGAGAGAGAAAAAAAAGGAAAAATGTAAAAAATAAAAAATTTAAAAATGGAATATTTAAAAATTATATAGGTATAAAGAAATAATAATACTATTAAAGATGTTAAGCCTAAGAGGTTGTGAATTGAATAATCAATTTCTGAATCAATTTCTACCACTTGAGGTACAGAACCACTTCCAGTTTTCTGGTGGTTATTTGGAGATAACATTTTCAAGGACTTTCCTGCCCTGGCTGGCTTTGAACCGCGATCCTCAGATCTCAGCCTGCTGAGTAGCTAGGATTACAGGCATGAGCCACCAATGCCCAGGTTCCCATTGAATTTTTTTAGGCTGGGATTATAGGTACCTGCCATTTTTTCAAAATTATTAGTCTTGAATCTTTCTTTTTCTCTTTTTCTTTTGAAATACTTCTTTTAAGTCCTATATTTATCCATACAAAAATTATATATATGATATATAATATGAACTTTAAGATGTTCACAAATACGTATACTTTTAGGTCTATTTTCACATATTAGTGAAAATTGTTGTTATTATGTTTATTAAGCTTGGTTTGTCTCACTCAGTATGATGTCCTCCAATTGGCATCATATCATGATTTCATTTATCTGTAAGATTCTGTAATTTTCCATATTTTGTGTGGATAGATGATACATAGAAATGTAGATAAAGTGATAGAGAATAGGAATAGATTAATATATATCTATATAGGTATACCACATGTTTTATTACTCTATCTTTACTTGGGAATCTTGGTGAATTCCATAGTTTAGCTATTATAATATACAATGCAATAATCCTTGATTCACTGATTCTGATATATTTCCAAAAGTGGTAATACAGAATTATAAGAAAAATCTATTTTTCTTTTTTAGAGGATCCTCTCTATTGATTTTCATAGTGCCTAAATAGTATACATTCCCATCAATAATGTGTTAATTTTTTTCAACAGCATCAACGACATTTGTTGTTGCATACTTATTTGATGGCTGCTATTCTAACTAGAACAAGAAATGATTTTAATGTGGTTTTTTTGTAGCTAGTGCTGTTAGAAATTTTTAAATATATCTATTAGCAATTTGTGTGTATGTTTTTTGTGTGTGTGCACCTGTTCTACTAAGAGACTGTCCTGAGCATTATTTTTTTTAAGTTAATTGGAGATAAATCTCATAAACTTTTCTGATCAGGCTGAGTTTGAACTGCAATCCTCAGATCTCAGCCTTCTGAGTAACTAAGAATAAAGGTGTGAGCCACCAGTGCCTGGCAACATTTTTTAATTTTTTTGTGAGAATTGTCTATTCAATTTACTTGACCATTAATTAATTGTATTGTTTGGATATTTTTTAATTCTTTGGGTATTCTGGTAATTAATCCTTTATCTGTTAAAAAGATGAGTAAGATTTTCTCTTATTGCATAGATGTCTCTTGGTTCTAATGATAGTTTCTTCAGCTTTACAGAAACTAATTTGATATGGGCCTATTTGCCAAATTTTTTTGCTCCTATCATCTGGTCAAGTGGAGTTCTATTTCATTTGTGCTTAGAAGTTTCAACAGGTTTTGTTGTTGTTGTTGATGTTGTCGTCTGTTTTCTTATATTACATTTTAAAATTCAGTCCCTAGTTTCAGCTCTTTGTTTTTTTCAAATTGAATTTATTTTTGTACATGCAAAAGAGAGGCATCTGGTGTCAATGTCATACAGGTAGATACTCAGTTTGTCAGTAACATTGTCTTTTCTCCATTGTGTGTTCTAGACTTCTGCATCAAAGACTAGTTGGCTGTAGGTGTGTACTTATATTTCTGGTTCTCTAATGCTGTTTCTCTTGTTATTTGAATATATTTTTGAGTTGGACCTTGTTGTTTCTATTATTAGGCCTCTTCAGTATAATTTGAAGGCTGTTATTGCTTTTGTTATCTGGGATTTGTTTTTTTGGGGTCCGGTCGTGGGGTCTGAACTCTGGGCCTGGGCACTGTCCCTCAGCTTTTCAGCTTAAGGCTAGCACTCTACCATTAGAGCCACAGCGCCACTTCCGGCTTTTTTCTTTTTGCTTATGTGGTGCTGAGGAATCGAACCCAGGGCCTCATGCATGCAAGGCAAGCGCTCTACCACTGAGCCATCTTCCCAGCCCTTATATGGGATATTTTATGTCACACTATAAAGCTTTGGACTAATTTTGTAATCCTGCCCCAAATGATGTTATTATTTTGATAAGTATGGAATTGAAATTGACATTACTTTTAGCAGTATGGTCATTTTTATAATATTATCCCTGCAAGACTCTGAACAACAGATGCATTTCCATCTTCTGCTATCCTATTTAATTTTTTTGTCATCATGGTGTACAATTTTCCTAGCAGAAAGTTTTTCACTTTCTTGCCTAAGTTAGATTGTAGGAATTGTATTGACTTGAGTTTATTGCAACCGGAATTGCATTCTGATTTTATTCCTAGCCTCTTATTTTAAAATTATGTTGAATTTTATCTGAGTCTTTTTATGTATCAATTGAGATGATTGTGTGAATTTTGTGCTTGGTTCTGTTTTTGAAATGTGTTATATTCATTGATTTATTTCTGTAGAACCATACTTCCATTGTTAGAATAAAATCAACTTAAGTATGGTGTATATTTTTAATGTTATTGAATTCCCTTTGGATTTTATTGATAATGATCATATCTATGTTTATTAGTGATATTTATCTATAATTATCTTTTTTCTTGTTGTGCCTCTGTCTGATTTTAGAATGAGTATAATGCTTGCTTCAGAGAATAAGCTTGGCAGATGTCTTTCTTTTAATAATTCATAGATTTGAGAAATAAGTATTCGTTTTTCTTTGAAGATCTGGTAGAATTTAGATATGAATACATCTGGCTTTGGGATTTTCTTTGTTGCAAGACTATTACTACTTTTATCTCATTGTCTTTTGTATCTGTGTTTATATGCATTCTCTACCTTCAGTTTTGGTGGGGCATAGATATATAAATACCCATTTCTTTAAAATTCTGCAAATTATTAAGCATATGTTTTCAAAATATTCCTTCATAATTCCTTGTATTTCTTTCATTTTGTGTGGTATTTGTTTATCTCATTTTATAATTTGAATAATTTGAATCTCTTTTCAATTTCTTTATTTCAAATTATCTAGGGGCTTATCAATACTAAACCTTTAGAACATTGCCTACTATGATATCCCTGATTAGTTTAGTCAATCAGTCACCATTGCAATTATTATAATCAGCAGATCTCCTTGTTCATTTAAGATTACCAGTGTTATTTTGTCATCACAAGACAAGTAATAATGTACCACCTGCAGCTGGAGGGCTTGCGGGAGGAAAAGAGGGAGAAAACTGAGCAAGTGTGTACCAGGTTTGACAAGAAATGCATTCAGTACGTCACCTTGACAATAAAATTAAATTAAAAATAGTATAAACCATTTTCTTTTTCTTTTTTTTCAATACAAGCAAACTCAAATTGTTCACTTATCAAGAATAAACATGTAGGCCTCTATTGGACTTTTTGGAATATACAAGTCATTATTATTGTTATAAATTTTGACCTACAATGAAAGTAAATGAAATATTCTTGGGTGCAAACAAGCCTGTAAAGCAATAGTTTATAGACTTAACTTTTACTTTGGTCCTTTTTCACTGAAAATTATTGTCTGGAACACATTGAAATACTATTCTGATTCATTGTTTTACTCACAAAATTAAAGGAGCTCAAATTATATTAATATCTATAGCAGCTCATTTATATACAAAAAATGAAAAAAAATCTCATTTTGTTAAGTCAGTAATTATCACTCTCAATTTCAACACATATATTAATATATTGATATATTATTTTCTGTAGGTAATTCAGATAGTAAAACATTTGAGTCCCATCTTCAGAAATTGTCCCCTCTCTCTTCTTTTCTCTCTGATAATTCTACAAGCAAAAATGATGTTTTCTATTTTCCAACCACTGCCTTTTTCAAATTTTTATATCATCTGAATAAACAGGTGATTTTACAGATTCAAACATCATTATGACACTTTGCATAAAATAAGCCAGTAGCATACAGAGATATACACATACAAAAATACACAAGTATGTTGTTGGGTTATTAGCCACATGCTGGGATAACAGATCATTGTGTTCTAAGTAAATAGCACATTTTTTTTTAGAAAATGGTAGATAATATCAGAATATAAAGCTGAGTATAGCATTAGACCTTACATTCACACACACACACACACACACACACACACACACACACACACACACACACACACACTTTGATTATCCTTATTCCAGATTCAAACTAATATGTCTCTATGCAGAAATTCACTGCTTTTTGCATGGCTACTTTTTCACTCAATTTAATCATATTGACACTTCTGCCAAAAATATTCATCAAATCCTACTAGAAAACATACTTCTTTACACAGTAAAATAGAATAACTCTTTTCTCATGAGTTAAAATGGGTATTTTTATAACAAATATTACCATTAAATAAATGCCAGTATTCACTGGCCACTATTGGAAAACTATTTTTCTTGATAAAACATGAATATAAACTGTTATTGCATGAACTGAAGAATAACAGCTTGAATGAATTCAATATCCAAACTTCTGTAGTCTTTCGCCTATAAAAAGTAAAGGGAAATTGAGAAAGATACTATTTTGCTCAATGAATTGATGTATTTGAAAATATTCACCACATTTTTGGATCTATTTATTCTAATGATAGCTGAATAAATCAGTTTGGAAAATATCCACAATGAATGGACCAGGTCTTTTATAATGTGTGAGGTTGAAAAATACGTTTTGAAAATAAAAGCATCTCTCTAACACATAGAGCCTCACTGATTTTTTGTTGTTGTTCATTTTGTAAACACTTTGAAGAGCCTTTTAGTCATATCTTCTAAATTACAATATAGTTAGACATTATGGGCTAGCCACTCTACCTATTGGCATCAATGTTTACAATCTTTGGATATGGCACAAGTCAACATATGCATGATTGTTTGCTGTAACACACATTTCTTGAAAAACTAAGAAGGTATTAAAAAACCCCAGTAACTCACAACAGGGAAATAAGAAAGAAATTTCTGTATGTTTTAAAATGAAAAAAAAATACTTACAAAGAAATACAAATTGGAGCTTCATTGAAACTGCATAAATACTACAAATAGAATTTTAAAATAATGTTATTTTGTATGGGTACCTACAATTGCATTAAAATTACAATTATCAGCTGGCTGCTGGTGGCTCATGCCTGTATTCCTAGCTACGCAGGAGGCTGAGATCTGAGGACTATGGTTTAGAGCCAGCCCGGGAAGGAAAGTCTGTGAGACTCTTATCTCCAATCAAAACCATCAAAAAAACAGAAGTGGTGCTGTGTCTCAAGTGGTAGAGTGCTAACCTTGAGCTGAACATCTGAGGGACAGCACTCAGGCCCAGAGTTCAAGCCCCACCACTGAAAAAAAAAAAAAAAGAATACAATTATCTATATGAGAAATTTAAAAAAATAAAGCAATGTTATATCTTCTAGGCAATATCAGTGAAAGTCACACATTACCTTATCTGTTTCTGTATGTAGAAGTGTTCTATATTTACCATTATTTTCGTATATGTTTGAAGTCATTTATAATAAATTTCCCCAGGGACAAGCAGAAGGCAGTAAGAAATCGCCAATATGAGCAGTAATCATTTAACTTACAGAACATAGATGGCCCAATAAGTCACACAGTTGGATCACAGTAAAATGTAGAGATTACCTGTTTCTAGTCAATGTATCTGACTGCCTTCTACCTTACCTTGCTTTGAAAAAATGGATATGAGGAACGGTGATTAAACTGACCGAGGGAGGAAGAAATGGTTAACGAGGACTATTAAGGGTTACTGTTTGGCTGGGAAGATGGCTCAGTGGTAGATCGCTTGCCTTGCATGCCTGAGGCCCTGGGTTCGATTCCTCAGCACCACATAAGCAAAAAGAAAAAAGCTGGAAGTGGCGCTGTGGCTCAAGTGGTAGAGCGCTAGCCTTGAGCTGAAGAGCTGAGGGACAGCACCGAGGCCCAGAGTTCAGGCCCCACGACCGGACCCAAAAAAAAAAAAGAGTTACTGTTGTAATTCAGGCATAGCCATGGCAAAAATGAAAGAGAGAAAAAGCAGAACAGAAAGAAAGAAAAAAATACCACCAAACACTAAAGAAATAAACAACACACATACACAAATAACAACGCTCAATCAGACATGTACTCATTGCCTTACTCATATTACTGTAAATCCTCTGTATAGCAATTTTACAATAGAATGAAATTTTAAAAAAACAAACATTCAATATTTTGATTGTTTGGGAAGAAGGTGATGGATTCCTCTTTGCCCCAAAGTAGTTCTCCTGGGTCCCCCCTTTCCGTGTGTGTGTGTGTGTGTGTGTGTGTGTGTGTGTGTTGGTTGTGGGGCTTGAACTCAGCACCTGGGCAGTTGCTGTGATCATTTGCTCAAGGCTGAGGCTCTACCATGGTGGCACCACAGCTCTACTTCTACCTTTTTGATGGTTAATTGGAGTCAAGAGTGTCCTGAACTTTCCTGACTGGGCTGGATCTCATCTCTTAGATATCAGACTTTTGGGTACAGAAGAATAGAGGAATGAGTGTCTGGCACCCACCTCTTGTTTTTATTATTATTATTATTATTATTATGTAATCTTAATTAGTTGAGTTCAGTGGGGTACTATCCCCTTAGGGTTCTGAGCCTGAAGCACCAGAACTAATATTCAGTTTACATCATTTTTTTAAGTTTTCTTGCTGCTTCAAAGGGAACTGACTACCCAGGAGCCTTTCTGCATCTACCAGACCCCTATTGACTCACAGGCTCTTCTTTTCTACGCTGTCAAGCTTACAGGTCAGAGAATGCCAGTGCTGGGCCCCGAATTTGCTGATTTTTCTCCATAACTGTGCCACTGACTTTCACTTTGAGATTTCCAAGACATATTTGTAACTAGTAGCAGAATTGTTTCTGGACTTCAGAATTCTATCTTTACACTCAATGAAGAGTCCCTAGGCTCCAGGAGAGTCTTTGTCTCTAAAAGGTATGGTCCTGCTGATGGATGGCTGAGACACCCATTCTGATGTACACATCAAATGACTTTCTGGTTGACTACGAAATCCAACTGGGTTCATTGCTCACTGGTTTCCATCATTTTAACATATGACATCACCTACCTACCAACACCTTCTCACTGTGCTGTTGTAAGCAATTCTGTACCACTAAATCTTATTTGCCTTAGCTTAGCTGGAAGAAACGTTGGTGAGCATACCTGTTCAATCTATTATGTCTTTGCAGCAAGGGGCAGGGGGATGTTATTCAGTTGCCATCTCGTGCACCAATCAACATTTTTAATGAAATGAACCGAAGCACTTGAGCTACTGAGGTTCTCATAATGTTGGCAGTAGTATCCTTAGCATGGAAGGCAGCATTTAAGCACTTTGACATAACAGAGCTGTTCCCATCACAATTCAAATAACATGATAATTTAATTTTTTTCAATGTGTGTAACTTTGGGTCTCATTATATGGCTACCCTTTTCAATTTTAAACTCAGTTCTTTCTGCTTTAATGCTTTGTGAAAAGAAGAGCCTGCTTATTAATAACCATGGCACAGACAAATTAATTGTTTCCTTCAGCATTAAAACCAAGGCTGTTTCTCAACTTTTGGCTTTTGTCTAAATTGAAGAGCTCTTTATTATATACTACATTATTTTGTCTTTCTACAAAGGCTACAGCTGGAAAGTTGAAAGCAAAAGCAGGCCAAAATATAGTTTAAATTAACAAGAGACATGGTTGCTGTTGAAATCCATACATTACTCACATTAAAGTAAAGTTATGGCTAAAGCAAAGGCATTTGGAAGAATGGGCCAGTGAAGATGATTCTGGAACTCTGACTTTTAAATAAACCTGTTTCCTTTAAGACAAATGAGGAATTTCTCCTTTAATTAATTTTTCTCCACGTTATTACTTTCTGTAGAATTAATTCTAAACTAAACAGAATCAGAAGTCTACAAAAGTCATAAGTAACATACCTAAATTGGTGTAGTTCAAAAACTAAATGAAAATGTTCCAATGAGTAGCAACATTTTGACTACTTATGACACTTTGTTTTAGTTTGGGATATGGTCCATAAAGACAAGATATGCTTGATAAATAGGATAAAGAATATCTTTAGCTTCAAATGTTCCATGGCACAAACAGACCCAAAAAGTGTGAAATAGAACTTAGTAAACCGATTAATATTCAAAGTATCAGGATGAGTAACTACAAGTAGCTGTTTCTTTGGCTGCTTTGATGAATTAATAAGTTTACTCAGGATAAGCCTAGATGTATTGTGACCAACAAGATTATAGAGAGTTCTATTATCCTATGGTAACAAATCTGATTTGTTTCTAGTCAGGGAAAAGAAGGAAATGTATAAAATAGATTGAAAAAAAGTTGGACTAATGTGAAGCAGTCTCCTGACTTTCATTTTTACTCTAAAACTGTCATAAAATTTCTGACCTTTCAAAAGGATTGTAAAGAAATCCATCAAATGTCAAGCTACTACATCTCATTATTGGCTAGAGAGTTTCAAGAAGTATTCATAACTCAGATTGTTTTTGAACACATGGTATAATATGTTAATGTATGTAGTTAAACATCCAACTTCTTTGACTAAGCTAGTCAGATTGGTTAGTCCCTATGATTACTAGCTAGCTTCTGTCCAGCAGGACCTAGACAGAATTGGTTTAAAGAGTGAATGGTTATGTTGAAAAGGAAATGGTATGTCGAAGAATTAAAACAAAATATACAGAATTGGTGTATTGATTATTGTAAGCTATAAAACTTCAAGGATCTGGAACTATAAAAGAGGCCTTAGGGCCAGGTGGCAGGACTCACACTTACAGTCCTTGCTACTCAGTAAGCTGAGATCCAAGAATCTCAGTTCAAAGCCCGACTGGGCAAGAAAGTCCATGAGACTTTTATCTCCAATTAATCAGAAAAAAGCTAGACATGGGGCTGTAGCTCAAGTGGTAGTGTGTTAGCCTTGAACAAAAAGGAGCACAGGCCAAAAGGGAGCTTAGCATGCAGGCCAAGAGTTCAAGGCCCAAGACTGGCAAAAAAAAAAAGAAGGAAAAAAAAAGAGGCGACTTGGCCTGTCTTTTCCTAGACATGGCAAGCTATGGAGCTCCTTTTGCAAGCAATGCCCTTCACATACTACAACTTAGCCTTGATCACTACAGACTGATATTTCAGAGTGCAATAAAAATAAATTATTTTTAAATAGCTTTTTGAAACAACCCTCATTTTTACTCTCTCTACAACTCTCTCCCACATATAATTTGGTCACATCCCTAGAGTTTACTATCCCTAGACCAAACCCAATTTTTATTTTACTATCCCTAGACCAAACCACAAATTTATTAATTGCCTAAAAGGAACAGAAGAATCATACTTTGAACATTTCTTTCAAATAAACTCATAATGTGCACATAAGAGTAATTAATTTTAGAGGTTTGGTTAAATACCCCTTGCATGTTAAATGGTATCCTAAATTCAGACAAAGACCCCACATAAAATAATAGATAATCTCTCCCCCCCCTTCTCTCTCTCTTTTCTATCGATAATCTGAGTGAAGGTTACACAGGGTCTAAAGAGTAGTTTGTGGAAGAAACCCCAGTAACATAAAGGATATTCAAAAGAGAGCTGTTTTCTTTTTCCTTTTTTGTCTTGTTTTTACTTTGTGTAAGGAGGTTGAGCATCATAAACTGCCCTTGGAAACATGTTACCAAAGTAAGGTTGAATACACAGGAAAGAAATGCAAACCATAACTATTCATGCTTACCTATGAAAAAGCCAGGATATCCATATTAGGTGATTTTACTAATAATACTTTCATGGTAGCAAAAAGACTTAATATGGGGAGGGGTGCTGTGTCTCAAGTGGTAGAGTGCTAGCCTTGAGATGAAGAGAGGCCTAGAGTTCAAGCCCCACGACTTACAAAAAAAAAAAAGGCTTAAGACAGAAAGAAAGTTGGTCAGACAAATGGGTGCTAAGGTAATGTAGGATTTAATCTGAAGTGATTTACAGAAAATGAGGAGGGGAGGAAAGATCCTAGAGGCCCAGGCATTTAAAGAGAATGAAGAAAGACATTTTGAAATAGTTTCTATGATTAACCTGGAAAGAGAATGTGTTTGAACTCCCTCCACACCAATTAAAACAGTAGTTTAAAACTATTTGCTTTTAAAAGCAGAAGTCAAAGTTTTCGCTACGAAAGTGAGTTGGCACTTGCCAACAATTCACATTTTGAATTAACGAAAGTGAGTTGGCACTTGTCAACAACTCACATTTTGAATTAACTACCCTGAAAACTGAAAGATTGAAGGAGCATGGTTCAATGGAAGTACAGGCAGAAAAAGCTTATTAGATCCCACTGCCCCCACCCCACCACAAATAACCATCACAAAACAGGACTGGTGATATGGTTCTAGTGGTAGAGCACCAGCCTAGGAAATGTGACACCTGAGTTCAAATCCAGTACCTTCCCTCAAAAGAAAAAAATAAATAAAAGGAGTTACTAGCTGGGAACTGGTGGCTCACGCCTGTAATCCTAGCTAGTAAGGAGGCTGAGATCCGAGGATTGCAGTTCAAAGCCAGCCCAGTCAGGAAAGTCTGTGCAACTCTTATCTCCAACTAACCACCAGAAAACCAGAAGTGGCACTATGGCTCAAGTGGTAGAGCACTAGCCTTGAGCTGAAGAGCACAGGGACAGAGCCCAGGCCCAGAGTTCACGCCCCATGACCACCACCAACAGCAACAACATAAAAAAAGTTACTAAATTATCTATAAAATTATGCAGTGTCCCACCAAAGGAATTAAAAACTAAATGTAACATAATGTTCACACTTATTTACTCTAGGATATTAAAAACATAGACAATTATTTTTCCTGACATACTTTTAAATGTAGCTAACTTTATTCAATGAGTATGAGTTATGCTTCTATATTTTAATATTTATAAGTCTACATGAACTATAATTTATGCATTTATTCATCTTGGAATGCTCCACGTTTTTAGTGGGGTGTGATAATTGTCCAAAGCGAAGGGTTTCATGATGGCATTTCTCCACATGACGATTATGTACTTTGATTATGTGCAGCCGTTCTACTGCTCATTTTCAAATTTTGCTCCTTTAACCCATTCTCCTTCCTCTTCATATCCTTAATAAACTTCTTTTACTTTTAAGTCTTTTCCCTATAATTGCACATGTGAGAGACAACACGTGATAGTTTTCTTAGTAAAACTAGCTTATTTAACATATTATGGTAACAGCCAGCTCTCTCCATTTTTCTGTAAATGATAGAGCTATAGGACTATGTTGTATACCTCATGGAAGAAAAAAATATTATGGTGTACCTGACTGACTTTCCAATGTCATTTATAGCAGTTTTTACTACAGAAACAAAGCCTGTCTTCTGGGCTAAGAAAAATGGTCCTGTGTAAAACCATTTCCCAGTGTCAGTGTCCTGTCTATGCTGCTGATGTGTATAGAAGGTGATGGGTTGCAAGTTTTTCTTTTTTCTTTTTTCTCTAAACCATCTCATGGAATTTGATCCTGATACACGGTTTGCCCTTCAAGTGGTTAAAACCACATACTCATCATTATCGACATATGCTAAACTCATTGACAACATAGGCACCTTTGTTAAACTTTTACTGATTTAAGGATACTGGCTAGATGGTTTGAAAATGTATGCTTCGTCAAAGTATGCAATTAATTATCCGTGGCTGGAATCATGATTTGCTTCTGTATTATGACTTGCATGTATTATGCTTTACAATGCAAGAATACAGGTCAGCTGGGCAGCTCTGGACCTACGATGGACAACAAGTTCTATGTAGAATGTGTTCTTCTCTACAAGCTCCAAAGCAAAACAAGATGGTCCCAAACATTCCTTCTGTCATATCTTAATAGAACATCGGACAGAAGATGTTAGAAGGCGTAGGCCAGTTGCAGACATGCAGACTGCACAAGGAGAAATGCATATGACATTGAAGATCCTGTCTACTAAGAGCCTATGGAATCAGGATACTGTTAAGTTTTAAGCTAAACTTTTAGGGAAGGGCAGTAATTCAACTATACCACAAAGATCAATGCCGAGTTTACACTGTTATGCTTAAGGAAGTGGGCTTTGCTGAACATATAGATTTACATGGTTATCTATTTTCAGAAAAGAGATACATTGTAAGCCAATGCGTTCACTTGGTTAAGGTAAGAAATTGTTCCTCATTGCCAGAATAAAATGTCTACCCTAAAACTCCCCAAAGTGTAATCTTTTCACATCAGAAACCAGGAAAGTTGTCACCCATTGTTTTGTTGTTGTTATTATTGAGAAGAACTTTATTTCATTCCTAATCATTTGCTTCTGAGCACTCTTCTAAATTAGAAACAGGGCTTTTGAAATAGGTACTATTTTGGCATATGGATGAAGAAAATTATTGAACACTTTAATAAGCATCAAGGTGGCAGATTAACTATATACCAACTTTAAAATTCCTTACAAATAAGTGATTGGCTGATAGATGAATGGTCTTCATGGATAACTCTAATACTATGTGTTAGTTAATTTAATGTAATGCCTCGTATAAGTGCTTCTCAATTTTTCAGATGTGTTATGTAAAGATGAGGAAGACAGAGAGGGATGCGACTTGATTCTCTCTTTGCACTTTCAGCAATTATTTGCATTTGTCTCCATCCAAAGTGTTCAGGATGATCAGTTAGTGTAAACTTAGAAATAGCGTTAAGAATAACAGATAACCTACTCCCAGGTCAGAATGGTGGTGACACTGAAATGATGGTTAAAGGATGGAAACATAGCTATATTCTAATCTCTCATTCCCCAACAAGAAGAAAAAGACATGCAAAATCTTTTTAATTTAATAAGAATAATAGTAGTAGTAATGAAGTCTTAGGGAAAGATAAAAATGTGAAAATTGATAAACCGATGATTTAGTCAGGAAAAATAAGTTGAATCTGGAGTTTGTACTATTTTTCATGGTTAATCTAAAAATAAAAATCATCTCACAGTTTTGAAAGTGGCAAGTAAATGATTTAAGCCTAGTTGTGAAATATGATCAGAAAAAGAGACTGTTCT
The DNA here is from genome assembly GCF_019054845.1 of Dipodomys spectabilis. Lineage (NCBI taxonomy): Eukaryota > Metazoa > Chordata > Mammalia > Rodentia > Heteromyidae > Dipodomys > Dipodomys spectabilis. The sequence goes on along the minus strand of NW_024870834.1, from coordinate 12,286,774 downwards.
TATTATGTTTTTCATAGACAAGTAGAAGATTCCTTTTCAGAAAGCGTCCAAGGCCTGGAATTGTGATTCATGTCTGGAATCCTAGCTACTTGGAAGGAAGAGATCAGGAAGAGATGGTTAGAACTAAGCCAGCAAGGTAATGGCTCATATATCTCCATAACAACCAATTAATAAAAGCAAAATAAAATAACAACATAAACAATGTTGTAGTGGCATGAGTTTCTCATCTAACTTATATGAGAAATAAAAACAAAAACAATGAAATTGAGTTTGGCATGAATATAAAAAGTAGAGCAATAAACGATTTTTTTTTTTAAGGATAACGATATGGCTTATGTCCTGGAGTGGCTGACTGGCAACTATGAGCCCTGTGTTCAAACCTCAGTACTACCTAAAAAAATAAGAAATGGAAGATAAAAAAAATAACAAATGGAAGATAGAATAACGTTTGAAACATTTTCTTTTCTGATTAGTCGTAGGGCTTGAAATCTGGGCCTGGGTGCTGTCCCTCAGCTCTTCAGCTGATGGTAATGTCTGTCACTTGAGCCACAGCACCACTTCTGGTTTTCTGGTGGTTAATTAGAGATAAGAATCTCAGGGACTTTCCTGCCTGGGCTGACTTTGAACTGTGATCCTCAGATTTCAGCCTCCTTAGTAGGTAGGATTACAGGCATGAGCCATCAGCACTCAGCTGACACATAAATTTTTTTTAAGTCTGTGTATGTGTGTGTGTGTGTGTGTGTGTGTGTGTGTGTGTGTGTGTGTGTGTGACTATGTATGACAATGCATAGGAACATTTAGAGAAGGAAGTCTGACTTAGAATAGCATAAATTTGACATGAAGAAAAATATCTCTTCCCACTTGATTTTCTAGCTTGAAGTGACTCTACTCCTAATAGCAATGAACCTTCCCTGCTGAGTTGCACTGCTAGACACTGTAACTGTGAAAATTAAATGGGCCTTTTTATTTAGGCAACCCACTGGAGATAATGCTAATCATATCTAATCTAGGTAATAATGACCAGTGTTCCTGAGGGTTATTCCTGCCTGTTTTCTTTTCATAAGATTTCAAAATTTACTATGGTGAAACAGGTTGTTATTTCTCAAGCCTTATCCTAATAACAGCTATGTAATATCATTAAGAGTTGGTAGATTATGATTAATCCTTCCCAAGGATATACAGCAAGCATATTAAGTTTCTAGTTAATAACATCTCTGTTACTTTTCAGCTATAAGCCAATAGATTGTTCACGCAGGCACGCATGCCCATGCACGCTGGGGTGTGTGTGTGTGTGTGTGTGTGTGTGTGTGTGTGTGTGTGTAGCACAAGAAAGGCCAGCACCTGTCTGTGAGAAGTCAATGCTTGAATTATTTTCTGCAGGATCCATGTCCGGCACGCTTTGTTTTGGAAAGCACAGCCCTGCACATTTCTATGCTAACTTGATGTTGACTGGACTTGGATGACTTTTGACTGGATTGGTAGACAGTTGGAGAATGGAGAAGCAGGGCAGGCTTCTATTTTTGCCTTTCCCTTGGATATTTTGAGATGTACTGACAACACTCATTGCCTCAGTTCTGGCCAGAACACTGCCCTGGCTCGGGCAGTGTCCAGAGCACACAATCACAGCTTTCTTCTTCAAGGGTAGCCATTTTTACACTGCATATCAGCACCATTAACCCTGCCTATAATGACAAGTCCACTGCCTTTTTTAGAAAAGAAATCTCTTTCTATTGTCTTCCTTAGGTATTACGTGTGAAATGCAATCTTACATCTGGTACCAAGGAAGTTAATACATCTATAAAACGATGTGATGGATCTACATTTTACTCCTGACTGTGTTATCATTTTACTAGGAAAAATAGAAATAGGTGACATGATTTATACAAGTTTTTCCATATATGCATTTCAAATTACATAAGATGGACAATACAATTTTCATGATCTCTAACTAGAGGAGTATCCATGGTAGGAATTCAACTTGAATTCACTTTTGTTGGATATGGTTCTGCCCATTTTCCTTGTGGAACTGAAACTATTGGTGCATCATTAATTGGCCGACCAGTTTCGTAAAAGCCATACAGGAACCTGAAGGTGTCTCAAGAGGGCTCAAAAGCATATATAAACTAACAACCTGCGAAATGTTCCTTGGCAACTTGTCAATATCTTGGGTATGAGAATGTATGGAGATATGAAAATATAATGTGGGTGCTCAGGTTTTTAAAATGCAACTTGGCAATATCTCTTTTCTGAGATCCAAATCTGAGGAGTGAGGAGATGTATAAACTATAAAGATATCAAGAAAATAATGCAGTCACAAAAACAACTACTATTACTACACAAATGTGTGGTTGGGAGCACAGCAGAAAGAAGACTGAAATAGGTCTATGAAAAGAATGAGGAGAAGATGATATGGACACCAGATATTTGTTTAATTATAGGTTTAATGATAGGTTTGCTATGCCAAAAACAAAACCAGATTTGATAGCTTTCAACAATGACCCTCTTTTTTTAGGTCAAAAAGCTGAGGGAATCAAATGACTCATCTTATTAGATTCTCTCTGTGCTGAAATCCAGGTATCACATGGGCTGCACTTCTTGCTGAAGCCAAGAACTGATTCCACCTCAGAATTACTTGGGTTATTAGAAGATCTTGATAACAACAAAAAATGGAGACCCTTTTTGTTTGCTTTTAACTCAATGCTGGATTTTGCTTAGATAGTTCTTTTTATGTTACCTTGTTTCCTTTTTCTCCTCTCTCTCTCTCTCTCTCTCTCTCTCTCTCTCTCTCTCTCTCTCTGTCTCTCTCTCTCTCTCTCTCCCCTCTCTCTCTTTCCCTCTCTCCCTCATTCCCTCCCTCCTACCTCTCTTCCACAAGCCACAGGTAAAGATTCTTATAGTTGATATCCTATCTGATTTCCCCTAAGGACTGTATCTCTCTGAGATTTCTGCCTCTCTTCTACTTTTAAATAAGTTCTTATGTGATTACATTGGAGCCACCAGGATAACCAATGATATAATTCCTGATTAAAACCAACCAATGAGTAAGTAACATTAACTGCAAGTGACAAATTATTTTGCAAAACATCTTAGCTAGTGTTTGAAAAAGACTGATTAATTTTTTTTATTCTCCCCCAGATTTCTTCATTGTGCCAAGTCATACTAAACGCTAGCAAATATTTGGAATTCTAGTGTACATACATTTCTGTGAAACCAACAATAAGGGAATTGTCACATGTTACTACAGAGAAATTGAACTGTCCTGAATAAGTAGTCACAAAATAGTAAAAAAAAAAAAAAGTCCAATTTTATCTCATGTGTAGTTTTTCATCATCAAGAAATAATGAATAAAAGGAGAATGATACCTCAATATAGTATCATTGGACATCTCAGCAAACATTAACACAACCTGTGAGAATATGATGCTCATTTATAAATTCCCCAAGTTACAACAGTAAGCCTTTACATTTTCTATAGTTTACTTGATGAATGTCATTGATCTGGAAAAGAATTCTTTAGATAAGAAGAACTTGCTTACATGGCTGGTGCTTTTCTACTTGAATCATGAATTCAGCCTTCCTTCTTGCTGGAAATGAAGATGGATTCTCATAAACTTTTCTTTCCAGATAGCCTTTGTACTATGATGCTCTGGTTCTCTGCCTCCTGAATAACTATGATTGCATGAGCAATCAGTATCTGGCTACTTTTCTTTATACATTATAAGAGGTAGAGGAGAGTATTCATGGTGGAAGAGGATTATATTTTCTACACTGTAAACTTATCATTGATAAAAGCAAGAGTAAAGAAAAACACATGTGGATATGCAGCTAATTCGACCATATTAAATGTCGGCGGTCTTTCAAATGATGTGAGCATCATTCTTAAAGCTTCTGATTTACTATTTCATAGAAGAGAATGTAAGAAATATCTAGATGATATGTATCCAAAAAAAGCTAAAGACAATACTTTTGAAATTGAGAAAAGATTGTCCATTCTCTTTTCTCTCCTTCTCTGAATCAGTTGCTCTGCTACTTTTCATCCATTTCTCCAACTACAGGATAGAATGTTCAGATCTCTGCCTTCTTCCCCACCAAAACTACAAGAATAAATTGAAAGCTAGGAAAAGACGATTTGTATCCTGTAGCCGAGTGTGTTGATTTTTCCATGAAGCCCTTTAGATAAAGAAAATTAGATGAATGAAGAGCACAACTGAGATTACACTACAAATTTTGGCTTGACTGTTTTGTATTAACTTGGTAGAATTTTAGTCAATAACTAGAGTATACATATGCCTCCGAAACTCAGCTTTAAAGGTTTTAATAAAAGAAACATTAATTTGTTGCAATACAAACCTTTGTCATTATTACATCTGAAAAAGATAAGTACCTAAGTACAATCTTTGGTTTTTCCTATCTCCATGCCACAGAAGAGTTTTTATTTGCCCTTACCAAAGGACTAAATATTTCCTACTTTATTATAATGTTAATTCTGAGCCTGAGAGAAGTAAGCACGCCTTGATAAAGCTTTTCATTGTCATAAATACCAGAAAAACAGAACATTAAAATATATCATTATTAGGTATTCAATTACTAATATTATAATTAATTATTAAAATGATCAGTGAGAGAAATAAATCCTTTCCCTTAGTGTCAACAAAATGATAATAACAGATATCAAAAGTCAAAATACTTGCTGAGATCTGAGGAAACTTATGTACCATTTATGGTCACACTTTTTCAAATGTCAAATTACTATCTAGCCTTATGTTTTCAGTTTTGCTAAGCATTAACTATTAATTGTGGCCAATTATTCTTTTGACTTGGGCTTAACAGAACAATGAGAAAGTACAATGCCTATGTGAAAAATTCACTGCAGGTAGAAAGATTCTTTGATATTAAAGCAGGTCTGTGGTTTACTATCAGAAAGACCAAGAAGGCAAGTGAGAGTTTATAGAAAGAGCCAGTCACCGGTGGCTCACGCCTGTAATCCTACCTACTCAGGAAGCTAAGATCTGAGGATCTTGGTTCAAAGCCAGCCTGGGCAGGAAAGTCCGTGAGACTCTTATCTCCAATAAACCTCTAGAAAACTGGAAGTGGTGCTGTGGCTCAAGCCATAGAGTGCTTGCCTTGAGCTGAAGAGTGTAAGGACAGCGCCCAAGCCCAGAGTTCAAGCCCCACGACTAACAAAAAAAAAAAAAGAGTTTATGAAAAGAAGGTGAGTAGAAAGTTCAGAATTGATACCAGTAGCTGGAATAATGAGCTATGCTAAGAAAAGTGATTACAAAATGAAAAACAATATCCAATCCTACAGAAATAGTGTCCTTTTGTTTTCAGATTGAAAACAAAAAGAGGATATGTAAGTTTAGTTGGTGGGTATGTAAGTTTTGTCTTCTAAAAATGTGGTCACGTTAGACAGACTAACAAATGATCAAACTGTGAAATCTGCATATTTGTAAAATCTTAGCATGCTATTTTCCTTCTTTTAAAATAAGCAATAAATTCTGATGTCTATAAAAAGGGACATTATACTTGTTTGGAGTTAGACTGACCTTTTATCTGAGCAAAGAACTACTTTGCATAATAAAGTAAGACATAATTCTCCCCAATTCCAAATTGTCTATTCTTCTATCTTGATAAATGTAGAAAACTGAAAACTATTTCCCTGTTGGGTAAAATGGAGTTCCTGAAGTGACTAGAGATTTCCCATAGACTTAATCTATTGATAAGAATTAGTATAATTTCTCAGTGATTAACATAAAAGTTCCTTGAAGGCAGATGCATCTTACTTGTATTTAAATTTTAAGGAACTAGCTAATTATTATCAGGATTATAGTCTTAAAATCATTTTACAAATATGACTTTATTTGGAAATTGAGTCTTTGCAGAAATAATCAATTGAAGATGACACTATAAAGAAGATATTGTGCCAGGTGCTGGTGACTCATGCCTGTAATATTAGCTACTCAGGAGGCTGAGATCTGAAAACATATTCAAAGCCAGCCAGAAAAGTAAAAAATGCCCTGAAATCTTTTAGTCCAATTAAGCAGCAGAAATTACAGGTGGCTGTGTTGCTCAGATGTAGAGCACCTTGAGAAAACCAAAGTATGAGCAAGAGGCCTTAAATTTAAACTCAAATACCAGTGTGCACTCCCTGCCCCCACCACCACATACATATAAAAGCAGCAGCCACAGCAGTGAGGAGGAGGAGGGGGAGGAAGAGAAGGAGGAGGAGGAGGAGGAGCAGGAGGAGGAGTGGGGAAGAGAGAAGAAGAAGAAGAAGAAGAAGAAGAAGAAGAAGAAGAAGAAGAAGAAGAAGAAGAAGAAGAAGAAGAAGAAGAAGAAGAAGAAGAAGAGGAAGAGGAAGAGGAAGAGGAAGAGGAAGAGGAAGAAGAAGAAGAAGAAGAAAGAAGAAGAAGAAGAAGAAGAAGAAGAAGAAGAAGAAGAAGGAAGAGGAAGAAGGAAGAGGAAGAAGAAGAGGAAGAAGTAGAGGAAGAAGAAGAGGAAGAAGAAGAGGAAGAAGAAGAGGAAGAAGAAGAAGAAGAAGAAAGAAGAAGAAGAAGAAGAAAAGGGAAGAAGAAGAAGAAGAAGAAGAAGAAGAAGAAGAAGAAGAAGAAGAAGAAGAAGAAGAAGAAGAAGAAGAAGAAGAAGAAGAAGAAGAAGAAGAAGAAGAAGAAGAAGAAGAAGAAGAAGAAGAAGAAGAAGAAGAAGAAGAAGAAGAAGAAGAAGAAGAAGAAGAAGAAGAAGAAGAAGAAGAAGAAGAAGAAGAAGAAGAAGAAGAAGAAGAAGAAGAAGAAGAAGAAGAAGAAGAAGAAGAAGAAGAAGAAGAAAAGAAGAAGAAGAAGAAAGAAGAAGAAGAACTTGACTTAGCATGGGTCCTAATTCAAGAATTGATGTCTTTATTAGGAGGGAAAAAGTTAGACAGACACAGAGTAAAAGGCTATATGACGATGAAGGTATATCTTAAGTGTACTAGAATTGCTCTGACAAAATACCTCATGCTAAGTGACTGATAACTGCAGATCTTTTGTTTCTCACAGTTCTGGAGACAAAGTTAGGCAATATCAAGTTTCCGTCAGACTTGGTGGCTGGTAAGTGTCTAGTTCCTCAAAGACGTGTCTTCTCTGTGCATCCTCATATAGTCAAATGAAAGAACTCTTGTCCATTGTGTTTCTGTAAGGGCACTGATCTAGTTCTGATGGCTTGCTTCACTTGCATGACCTAGTAACATCCCAAGCAAACCCCGAAATATGACAGAAGCAAGGAAAGACCATTCACTGAAGACTTAAGAGAAATGATGTCTCTCCCTTGAATTTGGGGTGGTTGTTTTCCAAACTGAGAAGAAACAGTTTTTTGATATTTTAGGACACCTAGTTGTGTTACTTTGTTATAGCAGCCCTGGAAAACTAATGTACCCACTGATATTTGACAGTTTTTAATAGGCTTCTTGAATACATAATGAGTAGTGACTTAGATCTAAGAAATTTTTTTCAAATGAAAATAAGTCTGCTATGTTATTTAACAGGATAAGTTGACTAACAGCGGTCAAGAAAAGACACAGTTCCACAAGAACCACATGTCTCCTTGAAAAACTGAAGAAGTGATTCATCAATATGCAAGGATTACCTTGAATTCATGAGGAAGGTTTTTAGTCACAAAATCATGTGAAGACACAATGATTACATCAAGATTGTTTTCATTCTTAGTCAATTTTCTTTTCCCTTTAATTACTCTCAACCAAACCGGAGTAAAAGAAGATGAAAATAACTGTGAAAAGTCTCAATAATTAAAATGTCAACTAGAAGTATTAGGAGGTACTAGCAAAAGCTAAATCTTTCATTTGAAAATAAAGGTGTCACTATCTAGTGTTAACCGTGGGAATTCTCCAGTAGCATTTCACAGCTTTGTCTACATTGAGCCAATATATCCTGATGAAGACTTACATTCAATTCAAGATTTATGGAGTCTTCAGTAGTCAGATTTGAGGATTGGGGAAAGATTTCAAAGGATTTACTAAATGATTTATTTTAACCAGTTTTTAACATCCTTTTTAACACTCAGCAATGGTTGTATCAGATTGTAAACATTATTTTTTTAATTGTGAAAATACTGTACAGAGGGGTTACAATTACATGGGCAAGGTAATGAGTACATTTCTTATCAAGCATTGTTGCCTCTTCCTTTGTTTCCCCTTTCCAGACCTTCCCATCCCCCCTTTGTTCACCCTCCCCCCGTTTTGTTAATAAGCAATTTGCAAGTAAGTATTAGTGGAAATGACTTTTTCATCATTTAAATTTGATGTTATTTGTGTTCTGTTCAACTATTTATTTACTGAAAATGTCCTATCATGCCTCTGTTTGATCATTTAGTTACTCATTTAATTCTGATTGTATAACTATTCTATACTAGATACTTCAGAAATTTAAACTTTCATTATTTCCTTATCTGTGGACATGTATCCTACTCAGGGTTTGATCCTTCCTTGGATCTAGTAGATATTGGAGGTAGAATTATCATACATCAGACATGTAGTTACCAGCAAGACACCTTGGACGGGATGTATTTTGTAACATAACACTCTAAGAACTGGGTGAGAGTGAGTCTAATTAAAGAGGCCTTAGAATTCATGAGAATTTCACTGGTGACTCTCTGATGTAAGGCCAGTTATAAAAGAGAATATTATAGATTCTATCTTGTGATAGCAATTAGTAGGATATGATTTAAGCAATAATGGCTAGGTAGCTGTGATTAACACCCTAAATGGAAGAGGTTGTGTAATTGCATTATAATTTGGAGAAAGGAGATGTCTGATATAGAAGGATATAGAATGAAATAGCAGAATATAGCGTTTTTGTGCATGTATGTCCAAACGAAAGCATTGCCAAGTTCTTACAATTCTACGCAGTTGGAATAACCTAAAATTTTGTCCCAGTCCAACAACTTAATATCCGTGTGGCATTAGGCAGCTCATTGAACCATTCTAAGTTTTTGTATTTGTATAAATCAAAGAAGAATAAACAATAATTTTCTAGATTACTGCTAGATTTAAACTTAATATGCTAAAATATAAGACAGATTGTAACTATTGAGTACAACAACAATGGCTTGAACTGCTTTTTATTATAATGTCTGTGATGTTGATTAAAGGAAAAATGAATAAACTATTTTCAGAACATTAAATACAAAGGTCTGATATATACAATGGTTTAGAAAAAGGTTGGAAAAACTGGTAGATACCCAAATTGGCCTGTAGGAATCAGAATATCCAGAAATGTTACAGATTTATCCAAATTCCCTCGAAGAAATAACTAAGTGGCACCAGGGAGCAAATTAAGGTCCTTATATTGCTAGGTAAGTACTCTACCACTAGGGACATGTCCCCAATCATTTTGGTTGTATCTTGCTTATGAGACATTATATCCATTATTTTGCTAAGGATGGCTTCAAACTGACAATCTTAATTCCTCTGCCTCCCAGATTAGAGTCATACACCATCATACCCAGACTGAGGTAAGTCCTATTGCCTACTACATCCTATGAAATGTACAAATATTCAAAACCTCATGAGAAAAATATCATAACTTTGTAGGAATTCATAAAATGAGAATCAAGCACTTTTTCACTGGGTAAAAGACAATTTAAGTGAGATTACTTCTATTTTTATGTCTAAAAGACAAACTTGTATCATGTAGCTTGAGGTTTACCTAGGAGAAAAAAAACCAATATTTCTTTAAATCTAAATGCAAGACAGAAGAGAGAAAACAGCTTGGCAATAGCTTCCAACTTACTAATGAACACTGGTTGTTTCCAAATTACGAATGAACACTGGTTGCGTCTCAATGAAGACATATGACATGAAATCTGTTCTTGAACTCAAGAGATATTTTTGTGTAGAACAAGGAGGAAAAGAGACCTTAAGTATATCTGAAAATTTCTGGTCTCTGTTATTATTATTTTTATTGCAAAAAATATTATTTAAAACTAAGATACTTCCTCCTCTGGGTACAAGCTCTGTTTGTCTCTCCAAAGTTTATACTCCATTTTACCTCTAAATGACAGCCTTTACTATTGTCAAAAGTAATAACTTTATTAAAATAGTTTAGGAATTTTTTATTAAAATCTCTACACCATTGCAGCTGATGCTCAGAATAATTTCTTTCTGCAAATATGATGCTGTTACAGTAATTTAGCTAAGAAAAATCTTTCAAATAAAATTGAATACTTGAGCTGGGTGCCATTGGTTTGTGCCTGTAATACCAGCTACCAAGGAGGTTGAGATCTGAGGATCACAGTTCGAAGCCAGCCTGGGCAGATAGTCTGTTGTCTCTAACTAAATCACAGAAAAAGACAGAAGTGGTGCTGTGGCTTAAGCAGTAGAGCTCTAACCTTTAGCATAAAGCAGCTCAGGCACAGCACTCAGATTCAGAGTTCAATCCTCAGAACTGGCAAAAAATAATAATAGACTGCTTGATAAACAAAGAAATAAATTCTAAGGTATGTAAATTTTGTATTGATTCTACTATATTGAATTAATTTGGGTTGGATCATTTTCTTTGAGGCTTGTTTTATTTATATACTTGCTATTAAACATATCCCATCCTTTGGGGTACTGGCTGAGTTTCTTCCGGACATTTCATTGTCATTTTTGACAATTATATTGCATTGGACATGAAAGTTTGCAAACATTAAAATATTTTGCCAGTCCTTTATTTGTATTAATATAATGAACTAATTGCTGATGAAAGAGTTGAATAGATATGAATATATGTTTTATCCCTTTTCAAATGTCACAGAGGCCTGTCCAAATAACCTTGACATATTGAAAATTCACATTCCGTTATGGTCTTGACTTTTAGCTGCTTTCCTGGGAGAGGAATTTTATAGTCTCTCTCACTGATAATGTTTCATGATGTCACATCCCATAGCCAACAAAAAGAGAAAAATCAAGATATGAAGAAGGAAGGGCTTAAATCATGAAATAATGCCTGATGAAGCATAATTGGAAGAAATAAAATGCACGCATTTCTACTGTGCGTGTGATGCCAACAAATCCATATATCTTCCTCCAAATTCCATCAAGTTATAAAAACACCCCCTTTGTGGTTATGTTTCTTCATTCCTACTGCCAGGTAATCCCTCTCTAACCCATAGCAAACTTTTTCTCTTTAGTTCACTTTCATGGCTTATTTTGTCTGACAGTATTTTTTGAAAATGGAATTGTGTGCATAGCTATATGTGCCTTTTCTGGTTTTGATTTTTGTTCAGGAGATTGTATTTGAGGTAAATTAATAATGATACCACATTTTGTGTGAATGTGTGTCGGTCTGGTGCTTGATCTCTAGCCTGGGCACCATCCCTCAGTTTTTTTTACTCAAGGCTAGTACTCTCTACTCTTTGAGGCACAGATTTCTATTTCTAGGTGTTTCTTGGTTAATAGAGATAAAAATCTGTGAGTTGTTCCTGCTCAAACTGTCTTTTAACTCTAATCTTCAGATCTCAATCTACTGAGAAGCTAGGATCATAGGAATGAGCCACTGAGGTCAGGCACTATCATGTTTTAAATGAAAAATTCTATATCATACATTATTTTTCTATTGATGAATATTTGTATGACCTTATATTTGCAGTGTGAATAAAGCTTTTTCTCTAGAAAGAAAGTATAGTTTATTATAGAATATACAATAATTTTCAAACACAACAAATAGTTAATGAGAATTCTTTTATAAGGAAAGTTGGTTATGTTTTTGTTGCACTAAAATAAATTTATAGGAGTTCATATTCCTTAAAATAGATATTTACTTCCTTCTGAAATATGTTAAAACAAACAAAGATAACAGCAGAAAATCTACTTTTCTCAAGTGGTTTCATATTATAATTCTCACCAACATGTTTAACAAGTTCAATTACTTCGTTTCATTTTAAATGTGGCATTTTTACTCCATTAAAAAAGTAATACAACAAGAATTCATTGTGGTTTTAGTTTTAATTTCTTTAGCAGCCAGTAATGTAAAATAATTTTCCATGTTCCTAAGAGAATATGTACCTTTTCTTAAAAGTTTGTTCAGATTAATTCTAAAAAGTTCTTATTTTTTAAATTATATTGTACATGTTACTTCAGATCATTAAATTGAATTTCATTTTTTTTGATGGTGGTGTTACAGAATATAACTCATTAATTTTGCTAAAGTTTAATTTCTCTTAATGAGTGTTACAAAATGAATTGTGTTTACTCAATATTAATATATTGAATTCATTAAAAAAACAGTGGCTCAGAATTTGTTCGAACACAAGGTTTTTAAAAGATAATTATAGGGGCTAGGAAGGTGGCTCAGTGGTAGAGTGCTTGCCTTGCATGCATGAGGCCCTGGGTTTGATTCCTCATCACCACATAAGCAGAAAAAGCTAGAAGTGGTGTTGTGGCTCAAGTGGTAGAGCGCTAGTCTTGAGCTGAAGAGCTGAGGGACAGTGCCCAGGCCCAAAGTTCAGGCTCCACAACCAAAAAAAACAACAACAATAAAGATAATTATTGTAAAATGGACTTATTAGTATAGCCCCTAACTAGAATGTCTGGTGTCCTTCCTTACCAAAAGAAATCAGCATACAAAGTGGGAAGACTATGTGAAGAGATAATGAGATGTCTATTTTCTCCTAAATTGATTTCAGTCTGACTTTATATGATTATTATTTTGTGTTGGTACTGGAGCTTGAACATAGGATCTCCCATTTTTGCTCAGTTTCTATTGATGATGACACTCTACCACTTGAGAGACACTTCTAGCCCAGCATTTTGCTGGTTGCTTGGAGACAGAATCTTTTTTTTTTTGGCTTACATGCATTTTATTGGTTTTCTTTAAAATCCTTCTACAAAAGAACAGATGCTTAGTTAAAGTCACAAACACATTCTAACTTTCATGGAGCAAATTGTCTATCACGGTTTATAGCAGTTATGAGTTCTATGAGCTTTGCGATACAGGTATTTCTTCCACATTGGGTGATATGTACATTTCCTTTGTTTTGCATAGCATCAGCTGTTCCCTCTTTCCCATTTGTTCCCTCCCTCCCATCGCTGCCATTGAGTTGCTCAGATCATTTTGGTCAATGTCCAGTGCAACTGATGATGACCCTTTACCACTTGAGACACACTTCTAGTAAAGCATTTTTGCTGGTTGATTGGAGACAGAATTTTACAGACTTTACTGCATCACTTGTCTTTAAAGTACTGTCTTGGTTTCTCAGAAACCTGAGTATCTGGGATTACTGATATGAGACAGTAGTGCTAGTCTTACTTTAAAAGGTATTACCATGCTCAAACTCTTCTAGCCCCAAATGTTAACTACATTTTAATAGACAAACTCAAAGATAAGTTGTCAGTGTTTTCCTGTTAGTTATGTACTTGCTTAAGATCATTGCTTTCCAACTTTTAAAATAATTTTTATTATGTTTAGGTAGCTGCAGAAGTTGTCATTCAAGAACATTTATGAATACAGTGTGTCTTGATCAATGTCACCCCTTTTCTACATTCTCAATAATCCTTCCCAACACAACCCTTCCCTCTCTTCTGTTAAATTTTGTAGGCTACAAAGCAATATTTTTACTTTATTCCCTCTTCTCTCCATTTATATATCCTTCTCCCCTTAACAACATTCCATTGCTTTCAAATACTGTTTCCCAATATTTAGTTTAAATTTTTTCTTTCTGTTTCTAAGGTTATGTAATGCTATAACTTTTTATTTATTCTGTAGATAATTACATTCAGTTTTCTTGGTGATAATTTTTTCCTATTTCCAAACAAATGTTCTACCTATGCCATCTTCTATGTAGCCATGTATATATGAATGTGTATATGTATATATGTATGTATGCATGTATGTGTCTATCTATCTATCTATCTATCTATCTATCTATCTATCTATCTATCTATCTATCTATCTATCTATCTATCTATCTATCTATCTATCTATCTATCTATCTATCTATCTATCTATCCTATCTATCTATCTGTCTATCTATCTATCTATCTATCTATCTATCTATCTATCTATCTATCTATCTATCTATCTATCTATCTATCTATCTATCTATCTATCTATCTATCTATCTATCTATCTATCTATCTATCTATCTATCTATCTATCTATCTGTCGGATAGGCTTACAAGTCAGATCTATAGGTTGGTAAATTGTTTACCTACTTTTCCATCCTGGCAATTACTCCCAATCCTCAAATTCACATATCTCATTCTCTAAAGCAAAATTTCTACTTACACATCCTTAATTTATCTCAACTTAAATTTCTTTTAAAGCTACCAAATCTGATGATTTTGTATAGCCCATATCCTGACAAAAGCTTCACTTAGTACCTTAATCAACTTCTCCTAATCCTCAGTGTTTCCAAGTTATTTAGAAGATCCTGTTGGTTCTAAACAGTTAATTTCTATTCACTCTATCCATAAATTGCAACTACTTCTATTTAGGATTAAGTAAAATCTTTATTATATCTCACTATGGTAACTCTCTCTGTATCATTGCTGGTCTTTCAGCTTATTTTATTCTCTATCTTATCTTTAGTATACTAATAACATATCCTATCAATAAGTTTGCAATTATTCAGATCACAAATATTCTTGTATGTCATTAGTTATGTTTTACTCACTGCAAATTTTCTCACACAATTCAAGACCCAAGGTTTCTTCTTTTAGGTTACTTGAAGCCTTTAGAAATTCCACAGTCATTTTTTACATTGTTTTACTTTTATACTTCATGCTATCTCTGTCTATATTAATCAGCTTTCTACAAATAATTCTGTATGGTAAACTATGTCTAAACACTGGGCTTTACAAACCTAAAATTGTCCATATACACTGATGAGATTTTATCAACCTTAGTATCGATGTAGGTTATGGATTAAATGGATGAGTTTATTTTCCTCCTGAGTCAGAAATTACAGTTTAACAGGCATAGACTTTCAAGTGGAAAGGAGAATTGAAGGGGATGGGGAGTGCATCATAATTTACATGAAAAAAATCTCAGACCAGAGATACAAAAGTGAAAGTCAGACAATCAAATTCCAAGTCCCTATGACAGAGAATATGCTCCCCATAATCTATAGTAAATCTCTACAGTTATGTGGTAAGGGGTATTATGACTGTTACTCCTGTAACAAGCTTGAGACTTATAGAGTGGAAATGATGCAATTTACTCCTTCGGGATATACTTGCTACTTTTATGAACTACTGAGCTTTACTTTTACTTTTGAATATGTTTCAGGAAGCTATTTTGGTAAAATTTCTACTCTGAAAACCTAGTAGGAAATAGAAGTGATCATTCTATGTGTGCTTCAATCTGTAACAAAACACGTATATTCTCATATGCCTTTCCTTCTCTCTGCAACTATGCTGGAAATCTTAGATCTACTTTGAGTTCACCTCAGTAGTTGGATACACTCAGCACTTTGGATGTGATCTGCCAGAGGATTAGCATTTGGAATGTTAAATAAATGAATGTACAAGTGTCATTAATATTTTACTTTAACTTTATCTAATATGAGAGATGCAAATGTAAATACAATCCTCAAGGAAGTCTAATATACTCAATTCACTTTCCAAAATGATCACAAGTAGGTACAGAAGAAAAGTTTAAAAAAAATTGTTAGTCAAAACTGGAAATATGAGAAAGATAACAAATCGATAGTTAACTGTCAAAGAAAATTTTTGTTTGCATGCATTATATTTAAAATTAATTCATTTTTAAAATTGATTACACCAGAATTTTATGTATTCCATCCCTCATTGTATGGACTGAGTAGGGCACAAAAATAGAAGGTGAGAGAGGTACCAGTGAATCACACATGTAATTCCAGATAGGCAGGAACTGAGATCTATGGACCTCAGTTTAAGACCAGCTCAGCAAGAAAAATCTGAGACATTTATCCTGATAACCAGAAAAATAGCTGGAAGCGAGACATTTATCCTGAATTAACCAGAAAAAAACTGGAAGTGTAAGTGTGACTCAAGAGACACAGCATTAGTCTGGGAGTAAACAAGCTAAGGAAGAGCTTAAGATCCTGTGTTCAAGCTTGCCCAGAATCTTTACAAACAAACCAAATGAACAGAAGGTGTTATGTAAATTTTCAGTTATAACACTATGATTTCATACAAAAATTTGAGAATTATTTTTGTGTTCTAATCACATTACATAAGCTACAAATGAACAAAATTTAAAGCTATGCCAAAAGAGAGAAGGAGATTTCTATTTCTAACAGGGTTATACTTGAGAGATCTAAATTTATTTCCCATCCGTGTCTAACTGTTAATGACATGATCTGTCCTTAGTTTCCCCAATAGTGTGTATATATTAAAGAAAGAAATCAGAACCAACATGAATTCTCACTTAAAGCACTAAGGAAAAGTATATAATAACATATAGTGTCCAGAATATTTGTCTTCCTGTTTATTTCACTCTTTAGAATGCATGAATATTTTTACAACTCCAGTGATGACAGCTAAAGTACAAAGGCAAAAATGTGACATTTTCTTTTTTAATTCTTGAAAAGAAGATAACTGCTTCCACACCTTATTCATTTTCAGCCTTTGAAACTGAGCCTCATCCTAAGCATATTTTTGGCAATTACTGTCATCTGGAATAAATTTTTATCTTTTTACTCCAATTGGCCTTTTACCTACTGCTCATTAGTCACCACCAAAGAAGATGTCTTCTCCTTGTTAACACATTTTATCTTTACTCCCTTTCTGCTATGATTTAGTATCAGTATAAGCGATATATTTTGGCAAAGCACATTCTTTGTGTAATCAAATCAAGTCAGGATGTAAAATAAACTTCCACAATATATTTCTATGTTTCATGGATAGTACTAAGACAAACAAAGTATGGCATCCATTAACACACATTTAATAAATGCTGTTGGTTAAGGTATGGTAATGGTCTTCAAAGTGATACTCTAGTCATATGAAATGTAAAACAGGCACAAAAGAAACTTTGCCAACTTTGTCATCATTTCAGAGGGCAGTCTCTTAATCTGTGAAGCATATGTCACTGAGAGCTACACTGCTATTTCAGTTTATATTTGAAAAGCAAATAACCAGGTATCTTCCAGGAAGATATTGAAAATTATAATGATAATTGAACAATGTATCAGAACAAATGATTTGTCTGCTTTTCAATATCAACAACCCCATGAAAAATGTCTAAAAATTCTTTAATGAATATTTATATATAAACATATATACAAATATATATATATATATATATATATATATATATATAATTTGACGACCAGTCAAATGACCTTGTATTCCTAGTAAAGAAGATCTCTGGTTATACATCTATATGCATGCATGTATATTTCATATAAATATACACATATGCAGAGATATATTGGCATACATTTACTGAAATAAGAAATCATTGCAATATAAAATTATGTTTCAATGACATAGCTAGAGGAATGTTTGAATAATTTGTAGAAGGTATCTTGAAATGTACTTTTAAAAGTTTGCTTTTACAGAATCATAGTAGATATTAACTAAATGACCAAAATGGTTTAGTCTTGTCATTGATTCAGAAGAAACTCTTCTTGTAATTCTTTTAAACACTACATAAGCACTCATTCTTAGAAAGTATTTATCTTATTATTGCATATCCATGGATTTTTGTATACCATAAAATGAAAGCTGGAGCATTTTGTCAACACAGTATCAAACTCTATGACTCCAGAAGCAGAGAAGGTGCATTTATTCATTCACAGTAGGTACTTACAAACAATACAATTGTAGAGTGAATTGATTAACATATCATCTCTCTCCCTTTTATTATTCTTCCCTAATAAAGTGATCATGCAATTATAATTCCTGAGCTTCAGTTATCCATGTTGCACCCATATTTTCATCTCTTATAGCATCATTTCCTTAGCAAAATAGTTACTTGAACATGTTGAGTTTTTGTTTCATAGTCATATAGTCACATAAACAATAAAACAAAATGCTTTTCATTTACGCCATTGAAAATGGCTTTCAACTTGGAAAAAACATATTAAGTGAAATAATCCAGAACCAAGGAAACACAGTGTCCATGGTTTCCCTCATTTGTAATAATTTGTAAATGTCTAGGATAGTCCTAACAGAGGATTGCAAGAGCTCAACAGCTATGTGCAATACAAAATGAACTCTGAGATATGGAAATGAGGGTGTTGTTGTTGTTGTTGTTGTTGTTTTAACATGCCATGTGAAGTTATTTCTTTTTTTTCTTTTTTTTCTTCCCCTTTGTTTTATCCCCTGTTGTCTGTGTTTTTGATTTTGGTACCCAGTGTCATGTATATACTTTTATCTAAGTTGGGGAAGGGAAGGAGAATAACAAAATGGTGAAACGCAGGACAAAGGGTGAACCAATGCAGCAGTGATACTCACAAGACACTATGAACTTTAATCTTGGGGAGCGGGGAGTCTGTAAGGGAGAGAAAGTGGAAGAAAAGGAGGGAGAGAATAACAACGTTAGCTAAGAAATGTAAGCCAGGCACTGGTGGCTCACATCTGTAATCCTAGCTACTCAAGAGGCTGAGTTCTGAGGATAATGGTTCAAAGCCAGCCTGAGCAGGAAAGTCCATGAGACACATCTCCAAGAAACCATTAGCAAGCCAGAAATGGCACTGTGGCTCAAGTGGTAGAGTGCTTTGCCTTGAGCTGAAGAGCTGAGAGACAGTGCCCAGGCCCAGAGTTCAAGCTCCATGACAAAAAAAGAAAGAAAGAAAGAAATGTACTCATTACCTTACATAGGTACATCACCTTCTGTACATGAACTTCAAAATAAAATAAAGTTCATTTAAAAAGAATAAAATAATCTTTCATGCTGTGTACTGAAGTATACAAATTTGTAATTATAATTGACATTGAAGGAGTCTGGTAGAAGGCAGATTAAGTCAGACTCAGCTGTATTTCCCTGTTTAAACTTGTGAATATCTTCTAATGAATTCATTCAAGAGAAGTATGTTCAACCTTTATTTTGTAAGAGAATGCCCTTCCTACAGTACTGACTACCCAGTAGTTTCATACCCCTTTGCAATGAGCTTATAAAGTATCAGAAGCATAAATTACCATGTTCTAGGAAGGAAGAGAGTGTGAATAAATCCATAATTCAGGAATAGGAAATATATTTCTGGTTGGTAGATACGTAAAGCGTTCAGAAGTAAAGTTGAATTTGTCCTAGGCTTTAAATAGCAAATTCGATACATGGTCTTATAAAAAATTATGAGGGTGGAGCAGAGGAGAGGGAAGATGACATTTCCAAAGAACATTTCTGATGCTATAATGACATTAATAAAGAAAGTGTTAGGCAAGATCAAGCAACTACACATGATCTTTAGCATATAAGGTACAGGAGTTTTGCCTAGTAGGGAAGGTGGCTATATATGGAGTCAGGTAATACATTTCCAAGTATTTTAAATGTCAAAAAATAGAATTCAATATTCTGTGTATGGGGAATCCTTATTATTTTTCTTTCAAGAGCCAGTTGTTATATAAATTTCTAATTCCTGTAATATGTAATATGTTCTCATAGATTATTATTACTTTTTTATAATATACCTATTGATATATTGATATTTTAATGTGATACGACTGAGATTTTCCTCTATTTCATGCATAAATTTATAAATACATATGTAAACCATTACAATGTATAAACTGACAAGAGAAAACACAATCAGATAAGCCTAATTATTATATGATTCCATCTTGAAACCAATAATCAGACACATTAAATCAAAAAACTTCCATTTTCAACCGTGTATTACAACTCAAACTGTGTATCTCAGCAGGGAAGCCTCCCTGGTCCACTTGGAATTGAGTATAAACATTTCTCTTGATCTGATTATTCATGACTTTTGAGAACAGTCTAGTTCACAAGAAGCACACACTATGTATCTTACTCCAAATCTTACCATTGCTTTTGGTGATCAAAGAATATTGTTACTTGGAGGGTAATGTCTGGGAGCAGTACAAAGACATATCAACCCCGTCTTTATCAGGGCTCAGGTCCTTCATTTGGAATATCAAAGTCTTTACATTTAAATCATCTAAGACATCGTTACACCTTTGCAGTTATGATGCACTTGCCATGGCCATTTTATCATATTCTTAACTTCAGGTTTGTTAGTGTCACTTTTAGGAAACAACGTCATTGAAATTATGAATATTTTCGAAAGCTTATCTTAGCTGTATTTCAATTCTTGTATAACAAGAAGTTAAAAGAAACATCCATCCAAGGTCCAATCATCTGCTGCTGTGATATAGTTTTGTATGTAATCTTTATACTTGCTGGACTTTCAGTTCTCCTTCCGTGAGTGGAGCATTGCATAAAACAGAAATAATGTATGTGAGACACTGGCCATATGATTGATATTCCACAAAATAAGGATAATACATCATGCTGCTTAAAAAGCATGGCTTTGATTCCAGTGCCATGCATCTTGTATATACATTTTTTCTAATTTGGGGATGGGAAGGGAAATAACAAACTGCTAAAATAAGGATACAGGTTGACCCATTGTAACAATGAGATGTACAAGACACTATGTTGAAAATGAACTTTACAACTTGGGGGGAAAGGGGGGAAGAAGGGAGGTAGGGAAGGAAGGGATGGTAGGGGAAACACAAAGGAGGAGGTAACAATGTTTAAGAGGAAATGTAACTTAGTCATGTAACTGTAACCCCTCTGTACAGTATTTTTACAATAAAATGAAATCATTCAGACCTGAACAATGCATAATGTGACATTGAGGGCACATTACTTAAACCCTAGAAGTCTCAAACAAGAAGAGAAGTAAGACTTATTTCAAACTGTTTTGTAAACTACAAAAGGAAATAAAATCTGATTGGCACAATACATAAGACAGAATATATGTATACAGGTATCTATGTAGTTTATCTTTATATAAAATAACAAGTTTAAGTGTCCATAATTCTGCTAACAAGAAATACTTATTGCCAGGAACCAGTGGCTCATGCCTGTAATCCTAGCTACTCAGGAGGCTGAGATCTGAGGACTGCGGTTCAAAGCCAGCCCAGAAAATTCTGTGAGACTCTGACCTCCAATTAACAACCAGAAACTGGAAGTGGCACCATGGCTTAAGTGGTAGAGTGCTAGCCTCGAGTTGAAGAGCTAAGGGACAAGTGTACAGGCCCAGAGTTCTAGCTCCATGGCCAATAGATAGATAGATAGATAGATAGATAGATAGATAGATAGATAGATAGATAGATAGATAGATAGATAGATAGATAGATAGATAGATAGATAGATAGATAGATGAAATTATTTTCCATTAATAAGTACTGGTATTTTAACTTTTGAAATGTGTTATTCAAAATATCAGAGAAAGTACAGTTTTAAAAATGTCCATGTTTTTTGGGCATATCACCAATGCACTATTGGTTCCCAAAATGTTTTAACATCTGTCACTGAAAATCAAGTGTCAAGCATAGTATCAAACATAGTGTAAAAAGCCCTGCTTCAGTAGTAATAAGTCTTTTTGAAAACGTTTTCTGGTTTTCTGAGAGGGTATTCTAATATGATGTAGAGAGTTTGAGAGAAAAATAAATCTATTGATTTTGTTACTGAAATAACTAAGAAAAGCAGCACAAATTCATAGTATAGTCATTCTGAATGAAAGAGAAGGAAAGAAAGTCATTTTCTCCTGGGATTTTCTAACAAGAACATATGTTCTATTACTTAAAGCTAAAATGTCTAAACACAAAAATATTACACTATAGATTTAAAATTATGTTATACTAATTAAGAGTTTTAATAGAAAGTGGTGTCTTTCTGATGTTATTTTGCTTTGAGTACTACTCATTTTTTACAATTCAATCATAACTACAAGCTCTTTCACTTTCAGGGTAATTATACCAGTGTTAGTTTGCTCCCTACATGACTGTTGCCTAGGTTTGATTATTTTTCTTCTAGCATTTGTCATAATGAATACCTTGTCTGTTCTTTCCTAACCCTGCTACTCAGGAATTATAGAGACATCCGACATGAATACATTTTGACCTGAACCTTAAGTGAGTAGCAACATTCCTAAAAGTCAAACCACCATGCCTTTCAACTTCTCCATTTCTGAGATCACATACTTAAAGGGAGTTGGGTGTGCTTACTTTATTTGCCTCTGGACAGAAATTCTTTAGCTTGTAAGACATGTCCTTCTGCAGATTGTAAAATCTATTTTACCCTAGGGGAAATAGGATAGAGCAAAAGAAAAAAAAACTACAACTCTTAAGATTATTTTATAAATGGAAGATGAATACATTTAATCATTCAATCTATCTTCAAACTCTTCATATATAATATATATGCTTGTTTAAGCCCTTTATATATTTTATTTGTATAGGCACACATGTAAACATATATATATGCATACATATAGATTTCTCCATATTTAAGTATACTTAGGTTTATACCTAACATATGTAATTTTGTATTGATCACTATAGTAATTGAAGGAGTTAGTGCTATTACATGCTGAACTAGTCAAGTCTGCATGCATAATCATGCATCTCACAAGTATAATATTAGGCCAATGATCTGAGAAGTGAGTCTTGTAAACTTTTCTCCCTGGCCTGGCCTTTTACTGTGATTCTTCTGATCTCAGCCTACCAAGTAGAAAAGAAACTAAATATGAGGCCATAGGTAGCCATATGGCCTTGTTTTGATTAAGCAATTAACACATTTGAAGATGTGGAAACATGATAAAGCTTGGATATTTCAAGGAGGAGAACATCATGGGAATAAATGTATTTGGGAATAGAAAACTCATGCCAGGAGGGAATTTGGCAAACAAGTACTAAAAATCACTATCAATCAACAGAAAAAGCTTTACTTTTGCTATGTAAATGAAGAGAGCCTCTTCTGAGATGGTCAAAGTATTTTCCATAGCATATGATTCAAAAATAAATACTAAAAGTTTTCCTTTAGATGTTCTCAAAAAGGTGACAATGAGCAAGACATACTGCATTCATAAGCTTCTTTGTTACATGGCAATTCCTTTGTACAACTACTTAAAGATAATAAAAATATTAAAGAGCCAGGCACTGGTAGCTTATACTTGTAACCCTAGCTACTCAGGAGGCTGAGATATGAGGATTTTGGTTTGAGGCCAGCCCCTGAGACTCTGGTCTCCAATTAACCACCAGAAAACCAGAGGTGGCGCTGTGGCTCAAGTAGTAGACATCTGGCCTTGATCTGAAGAGCTGAGGGACAGCACCCAGGCCCAGAGTTCAAGCCCCACAACCGACAAAAACAAAAACACAAACAAGCAAAAAAACAAACAAACCAAAGAACAATACATATATATAAGCATATATATATATATATATATATATATTTAAGAGCCAAGACTGATAACCTTATATGCTTAAATTACATACCATGCATTCGCTATATTAGAATACTTGTTATCTCAATGACCTATATGTTTTATGTTTATATGTATGAGAATTTTTTGAAGTTGTTAGGTTACATAAGTACATGTTAGTACTATTTGCATTCCCTTCCAAGTTGTAGTCATGTAACCCAAACATTTGCTGTAACTTTATATTATTTGATAGCCACTGTACACTTGTTCACTACAAAAATGTCAAAAATTTATTTCACATGAATATAGGGTCTTGCCCTACTTCATAAAATGATCAAAATTTCAAACTTAAAATCTATCTTACTTTATGAATCTATATACTATGTAATATATGTCATTAACCTATATTATTCATATATATAGGTAAGGGTTTGTAAATTAAAAAAATATAAATAAATATTTTCTACTATGATAATAATATGAAACCATATAAACCACCTCACATATGAATATGAAGAAATGTGAAGAAACTCAAAAGCATATAATGTTTATAAGCAGTGTAATGTTACAGATATGAAGTACCTGTTTGGACCTCAAGACTAAATTAATATTTTTTACCCTAAATAGTATGGAATTTTCAGGATTAATGATTTCTCCAGTACCTTTCTAAGTGTTTAAGGCGAGGCAACTCTGCCCGAGTGTGTTTTTTTTTTTTTTAAGCTCAGCTTTATAAAAGACATTTTCTGTTTTCTCACAGATGTTTAGTTCATTTTATTCTGTTTGCAGTTTTCCTTTTGTAGGTAATGTATATATCTGTTTAATTTTAAGTATAAAATGTCTACAAACTTGAGTCTTCCTTGTACACCCAAGGACAATGTTCTCCTAACGTGGTTATTTGCCAGCCAGGGTGACTGAATTCACTGGGCATGAGTAGGTGGTGTTCTTGTACAGTAGGAGGCCCAACAGGCCATGGCTCAGAATTTGCCAAGGCTGAAACTATTACATTCTAAGCTGACTCACCTGGCTGGTGATTGTTTAAAAATTCATCCTGGACAGACTGCATAGCTAAGCAAATACATTCTACAAGTATAAGTCATTGTTGACTTCTTTTCTTTTAGGGTGTCATTAATTTTATTAAAAACAAGATAAGCTGTCACACTGTTGTTATCTTTAATGCTCTACTTGATTTCATTCTCCAACTCCTAGAGAAACAGAAAGTACTGATGAAAATTCCAACTTCAAACTCTCATCTTTACATACTATTGGAAGGTAAAGTACTCTGCCTCTGTTTTGTTAGAGCTCTATTATTAATATTCTCATTTTAAGTATTATACTGACAAACACTCTTTTAGTACAGAATTTTTTTCCTAAAAGAAAATTTGTCTTGCATTCTTCACTTGAAAACTTTACTTCTTTAGAATGATTTTTATTGTTGAAAAGTCAAAGTGCTACACACAGAAATATGTCACCTTTCTTTAGTCTCTTATGTGAAACTCCTACTTTCCCTTCTCTCTATACAAGCAAATACAGTTCATCCTCCACACATTGACACAGACATCCACTCTGTTCTTCTGCTAATCCTGCTCATTTAAAGTCTCCACGGATAGGTATTGTAAGCTGTAATTTCTTCTAGTAATATATTGCCTTACCACACTAGTATAATCATAATACACTTATTAAATATGTTTTACATGGCAGTATCTGTCTTAAGATAACTATTATGTTGGGTATTATTTCAATGCTCTCTTTTCATACTATTGTGGTTTGAAAATGTATGGAATAGAACTGCCTTCTATCTGCTGAGCAATTAAATGCAGTGTTCTAAACAGGATGGTCTATCAGTAAATCCTGCCTCCTTACTTGCTGAATTAGTGTTCAGCACAGAGGCATCTTAAGCCCAGAGTGCTTCAGGAAAGAATATATTTCATTTAAAATAATACAGGCAGCATACTTCCTGTACGATCCGAAATATTCACTTCTATTATCAGAAGGTGATGGTACAGCAGCCATCCAGCAAGATTTGACTGTGAAAGAAGACAAAGAATAAACATCAAAGCATCCCTCTCTCACATCTAGAAACTATACCAATTAAGCAGAATGGCAATAAATCTGTCCATTGAATTATGATTATTTCCAGCGATCTGTCCACACTGAAACCATTTTCCACTCCCTTGTTATTTATTGTGTGCTCATCAGGTCTTGGAGAGATGTGAATTATGTTTAAAGAACCCAGTCACCTGCTCAAATATCCTCATGAACTCATTTATACAATAATACATTTAAGAGTACAATATAATCGGCAAGTTGAAAAAGATTCCAAGATGAGTTTATTTTCTATTTTTTAAGAAGTCAAGGAAGGGATGTGAAGGGTAAACAAAGGAGGAGGCTGCAATGCTTGTAAGAAATGTACTCATTATCTTGCTCATGTAATTGTAACCCCTCTGTACAGTATGTTCACAAAAATAAAAATAAAAAAAATTAAAAAAGAAGTCAGAAAATACTATGAAATTTCTTGTCACATCTTAACTAAGTAGTCCAATATTAACTAGGACAATCATAACCATTCAGCCCAATATTGGTTATTAAGTTCATAAGTGCCCCAGATTCCTTATGAGATGATGTCAGGAAGTGTCCTACCATACTTACTTATCCATGTTAAATAGGACAAACACATTCTTCTCCATTTGAATTCTCCCAGTATTTGCTTCAATTTGTGCTTCCTTACAGATATCTTAAATATTTTTATTTGATTTTTTTGCCATCGAGACTACTAATGATCTGCAATATCTTTGCACTTATCTGAGTTTACAGTTCAGTGCATATTTAATTGATAACCAACAATTTACATGGTTAGAAAGCCCAAGGAAGAATTCTTTCCCGGAGGTCTTCTTATTCCTTTGAAAGACATCATTGCTATTTATTTGTTTCCAGCCACAGTAAATGTGGATTGTGTTAGAAAGAATGAGTTTCTGTGAAAAGAACTGATAATCCTGGTTCATTTCATACTGTAACCACTTTATGATCAGAAGGGAAAACTAATTTAAGGAAAACACTAGACCAAATCATCAGTCAATTTTTCATCACTATAACAAAATGCCTTTCACTGGAACCACACAAAGTAAAGAGGTTACTTAGCTCATAGTTTTGCAAGCTGAAAATGAAAGGTACAGCATAACTGGGCAAGGACAAGTAGAACAAGTAGAAGTAAAGCATGCCCATATTGAAGGCAAAGTGAGAGGGAGTGACCATTTTGTAAACTGCTATTAAAAGAGTGTCAGTGGTTTCATGCTAACAACTTTAATTCCTTTGAAGGGAACATTTTCAGTGACCCAAAACACTTCCATCAGTGTCTACATCTTAGATGATACAACCACTGCCAGTATACCTCCTGTAACACAGGAATTGCATGTATGTAAGGAAATATTGTACACAATATCACCAGAGCCAAATGCATTTGTAAATTTTAGATTGATAAAAGCTCAGCTTTGTTCTCAATTTTGTACTAAGGAAATCCCAAGTTACTGGGCTCAGGTCCCATTGCACAGAAATTAAAAGACATGTTTGTCTAGAAATGTCAAAGCTTTCCTTTCTCATTTGTTTACAGGTAATACCACCTATTTACATGCAAAGTCTTACTTTCATAGGTTTGATTACAGACAGTAATAAAGTATTCCCTAAAAAATAAACTAATATGAACAGTAAATTTACCAGACCTAGTTTTAAAGATGCATGTCAAATCAGGAGGATCTTGAGTTCAACCTCAACCTGGGTGACATAGTCTCAAAAATCAATCAATTAATGAATCAATAAATAAACCCCAAAATAAAACAAACCCAAAACCCCCATAAATATGCAAATCAAAATAGACATCTCTAGCAAAAAAGTGTGTTTGTTCTTCAGCTGGAAGCTGAATCAATCTTGTCATACAACGAAGGTCCCCAGCTCTCACAACCAGACAAGTCCAAGCAGTAAGTCCAAGCAGGAAGAAAAGGAGAAGGAGGGAATGATTAGCAACATTTGCTAAATTTGAAACAAAGTAATTTTGTTTCCTCCAGCCAAAAAATAAATAAAGTTCTGAAAAATAAAGGAAAACTTCCCCCTAAATTATTTAAACCAGCACCATAATTAATATACAGCACTATTGATTCAATTAAACTAACTTGCTTGCACACCAAGGAAGGCCTGCAGTTAATTAGCACGATAGCCCTGAGCATTGCAACTATACTGAGAAAATGATTTGGTGGCAAAATGCATATTTATCTGTTGTAATTTCAAGGAACTTATTTACTTGAACGATTTCTTACCATTACTAGTCTTTTTTATATACCCCATGATATTCTGCTGTTACACAGCTGTGTGAACCCACAGTAAATTACTGAATAATGATAACTATAATAAACACGGTAGCCATTCTATTAAATATGCCTTGGTAAAGCCTCAGTTTCAGATCGTCAGAATGCTGGGTTCACCATTTTCAAAGATGATAAGGTCTCTTCTGCCCATTTTATTCCTTTTTACCCTCAGCATTTATCGAGAATCTACTAAATAAAAGCTACTACACATAAATTATTAAGACCAGGAAAACAGTCATCTGTTTTTGGAGTCCTCTTACATATATGAAATTACCATATTCTGAACATTGATATCTCCCTAGCAATGTCTATGCTAAGTTTCTCAACCCCAAGGAGATGGTATTGGGAAGTGGGCCTTTGCATTGTGTATAAGATGTAGAGCAGAGGAGTCACATATGCCATTGGTGTCCTTGTAAAAACATCCCAGAAAGATTCTTGCCCTTCCTTCTGCCATGGTGAACCAAGAAATGACATGTCCCCCAATCCCAATGTCTGCAGATAACCGGATCTTGACTTTCCACCCTCTAGGAGCTCGTGCAATAAATTCTTGCTATGTATAAACTACTTCTCAATAAACCAATCCTGCTATATAACAACCTAAATGGACATGTTGCCAATTCTTCTTCCAAAAAGCTGCTATGGCAGAAACAGAGCTTCCAGAATAGACTTGCCTTGTAACTCAGTCTTTCCCTACCACACATGCTTCAGGTACTTGAACTGCTTCTCTAGCTTCTCTAGCTTGTTTTGTATCAATGGCTCCCTACTGGTTACCAAAGTGCAAACTCCTTAATGTGGGAAACAAAGTTCCTGGTTACAATTGAAAATGAATCTGTAGTATTCACACCTGTGCTGTGGATTACATATTGGCACTCATTATGGCAGTTCATGATTCATAACCTCTTCTAAAAGCTTTTTTAGTCTGGATGTCCTCTCCGATATCATCCCACTTCACCACTCTAGGACATTTTATTTCCAGGTCACCAGCCACCATTTTATCCTCTTCTTTAAATATCCCATGCTGAGACACCATGCTTGGCACCAACAATAGCCACACAGCTAAATTTGCCTGATTGAAACAGCAATACATATCTGTGTATATTTTATCTGTCTTTCTCACTGGATCATAGTCTTTTCTTTGTTTTTTTTTTAGAAGAAAGAAGGTGCTTTATTTTTGTGTGTGTAGGGTCGACTACATCGTTCAGTTCATCATGTAATTTTAAGAAATGCATTATTCCCATACTTAGGAATAACATTATCTACCTAAGATGTATAATAGTACAGTTGTTATTGCATACCCTGTAAGTGCTAGGACTTTGTGTTATTTCATATAAGTTTTCAAATCACCATGAAATATTTCCTATGGATTAAATATATTTCTTCATATATGATGGCTGAGCTAGAGGGACTTTTGGAACTTTATTAGAGCAGAAATGTGATCTAAAGTAAGCTGTAGATCCAGACTCAGCATTTTTACACACTGGCTCTGTAGATAGCAAAAACCAAACTTTATACCTGAAAAAGTACATGTGGTTGGCCTCCTACATATGGCATGACTATTTCATGGATCACATCAGTACCACAGCTTGGAACTCAGAGTGCAATTTCATGATAGCTACTCGACTTAGTTCTGATTTACTCATCGGGTTCTGCTTTTCCTCTTACTTCTCCAAGCTGAATTCTTGTATGTCTTCCCAGGCATGCTAGCTCCATCATGGCTATTCTTGGAAGTAGCAATTTTTGACTGCCTTTTTTCCTGTTGATTTTTAAATATCTTTGTCTTGATCTCTGGAAATATAAATGACTTGATCTTCAAAGATGCTGATGCTTTGGTGACCTTGACCTCCTGCTGTGAGTATGCATTATCTTTTGGAGAAAATTAACCAGATAAACATATGTTCTCATAAAATCAATAGCTGACATATCACATCTTATAGTGACCTGTCAAAAGAAAGAGCTTCCATAAATGCAAACATCTGTAAAATGTAAATTCTCTGGGCATAAAAGCCTGTGTGATAATACAAAGCAGAATCTAGTTGAAGGAATACTGAGAAGATGAGAAGGATTTATGCTCTAACTATAAACTTGAATACACTAAAAGTGCAGCACCTGATTAAAGTATCTGTACCTGCCCCCTTGGTTTATTGTATATTATAGTTTTTTCTTAAGAAGAGGCACATGACAACAAACTATGTTTTTGTTTAGTGATTCCAAAAGCCCTTTAAGTCTTCCATCCAGGGAAATGCAAAGAAAAAATAGACTTTCTTTCCTTAAAATTCAAAGAAACAACAACTCATTTCTCTTTATTAAGACTTTACGCCCTCCTCCTGATTATAATTTCCTGGAGAAAAACTTCAAACTTATCTGTATCTTAGTATCAGTCATTAGATTATCACATATTTTAAAGTTC
Source organism: Dipodomys spectabilis (assembly GCF_019054845.1). NCBI lineage: Eukaryota > Metazoa > Chordata > Mammalia > Rodentia > Heteromyidae > Dipodomys > Dipodomys spectabilis. The sequence continues at coordinate 12,256,664 of NW_024870834.1, read as the reverse complement.
ACATTCCAAGGCTGTTTGCTTGAATCAATATGAAAATGTGTTCCCATTTCATTCCAAAATCTCCATAGTCTAGCCTTTCCATTCGATTAACAGCTCTATGAGAAACAAGGATGTATGATTACCAAATAATTGATCTCTATTTTTAACTGAAATGCTGTAGCCTTAATAATTGTGGCATTTTTCTTTTAAATTCTAGTACGCGCCTACATTTTTATTAGTTTCCTTCTGCTCTGTACTTGTGATGCTTTCCTATGATCATACTCAGATGTCTGAGTTTTTTCTTGTTTGCAGACTTTTAAAAAAAATTTTATTGTGAAAATACCGTACAGAGGGATTACAATTACATGGGCAAGGTAATGAATACATTTCTTATCAAGCATTGTTGCCTCCTCCTTTGTTTCCCCTTTCCATCTCCTCCTATTCCTCCCTTCCGCCCCCCAGGCCAAAAAAAAGTTCATTTTTTGATATAACAACTTGTACATCTCATTGTTGCAATGGGTCCACCTTTATCCCTAGTTAAACAATTTGTTTTTTCCCTTCCCCTCCACAAATTATACCAACATCAAATACAGTGAAAGCAGGGTTTATACCATGGGGGAGGAACATACAAAGCAACAAAGAAATCATCTTATAAATATGTTAGAAACAATCACAAGAAAGAAAAAAAAAAAACATTTGAGTCCTTATCTTGGAGTTCATTTCGCTTATTAACATCAGCTTATCTGACCTTTTCTGCTTGTTTCAGACATATACTAGTTTTTGCAAATAAGGGAAACCATGGGTTCTATGTTTCTTTGGGCCTGGCTTACTTCACTTAATATAAGTTTTTCCAAGTCTTTCCATTTCCTAACAAATGGGCTGGTGTCATTCTTGGAGGCATAGAATTCCATTGTGTATATATACCTCAGATTTTTAAGAATGCCAGCTGTGTCTATTACCTCCTGGGTATTATTAGTTAAATGTTCTTTAGATTTTTCCAAATGACTATGCTCAAAGTGTAATGGAAGATATTGCCCTCTGTCCTTACCAATGGTCTACCTTTAATTCCTTCCTTAGTCATTTCTTCCTTAGCCTTTCTGAGACAGACGTTCTATAATGTATATGTTGGAAACATGAGATATTTCCCCAGTGTCTGATTCTTACACAGAAAAAGCAAGCAAACAAACAACAACAAAAACCAATGTAAATAAGCTTAGTTGAGGTCCACTCCATAGATTCACGGTGAGGTTCTTACAATGAAGGTTTTAGGTAGCCCAGATACCATTGAGACAGAAAGATTGTCAAAGAAGGGAAGGGAGGTTGACTTACCTTCTTGGAAAAAAAATCTGCCTATCTAACTGCCACAATAGTGATCTCTTCCCCACACATTTACCTGTCTTTCAAGACATCGAAATGAGATTTCTTGGATCTAAACCCTGGGTCCCTGTAAACCATTTGGATTGTCAACAGATTCCCTCTGTGTGAAGGTAAGGTAACCATGGTTAGGGCCTCTGAACTTGATAGCTCATTTCAAGTTCACTCCATTTATTATGGCCCAGCTCTGTCTGTAACAGCCTCCCTGACAGATCTGTGGCCTCTTGCACTCAAAAGTAAAGCTGAAGATTTGCAATGTGCCTTCCTTTTGTACGGCAAGTAGCAGATAAATAGAATAAAGAGAACTTTCTAGAATCGCAGAGTTAGTTGTTGTTCTCAAATTTAAAAAGAAGTTCTAGAAAACTTCTCTTGGTCTTCATTAAGGCAGTCAGGTTCCTGCGTGGATCATTTAATTTTATGTCTCAAAGTCTCCAGCTTTTAACATGCCATGTTTAAACCGCATTCAAGGACATTCTTTTTTTCTTTTAATTAAAATCCAGATTTATAAATTATTGGCTGATCAAAGATGATATTTACAAAGCTTAATGAGAGGATTCAATTTTTCAAATAGTAGCCTCCTATTAGCTTGATTTATCACTTAACATTTACAAGAATCCACGATTACTTGACTGTATCCTTCTTCCTCGGTCCTAACACAAGAGCTAACAATGAGAATATATTTTTAGAGTATTTTAATCATGATTGCATAAGGGGAGAAAAAACAAATTGGCTTAGCTTCAGCTAAGCTGTTTGGTGTATGTCTGAATTAGAGCAGGAATTATGGGGAGCTGTCAGTATGGTGGTCCAGCGGTCTTCTTAGGATGACATAGAGATTGTCAAATGGTGTTATTGTACGCACTCCAGCATGCCACCTGATCTTCCAGTTTAAAGGAAGCATAGTTATTGTACTATTTGTTTTCCAATTCTGTCTTCAGATTTTTTTCTTCTTCTCCTTCTTCTCCTTTTTTAAAGTAAGGGGTTTAAATTCCACTCTCTTCTTTTTTTTTATTTCCAAAGTTATTTTATTAAGGACATTTCTCCTCTTACCCCTTCTAAACACTTGTCTGTACTTATTTAATCTTACCATTCAGCTATACTTCTACTCTGGAGAGGTAGGGGATGGAGAAATCTAAAATGTGATACTTAATTAGTTCTGCATTCTTTCCAATGTTATTCCTAACTTAAAATACCATAAAAAAGTAATTTCTTGTCAGAATGCATTTTTATTGAATTTCCTCTCTGCTCAACTTCAGTGGCACTGCCTAGTCTCAGAGTCTTGCATCAACGTCTACCCACTGGGACAAATTATTTGTATTGCATTTCAGGAAACCATCAGTGGGGCTGTCTTGTTTCCTTTGATTGGAGACTCAAATCTTCGGTGAGATCTTAAGTGCTAGGGCTGTACAAATAGATGTGTGCTTTCTTGGTAAGTAAGACGTGCATTTCTTCTATCAGATGCTGTCCTCATTTCATTCCTTTCCCCCACATTTAAAGAAGTCCAGGAAATTGTGTTTCTAGGGTTTGCCTTCCTGTGACTTTGATATGTGGCTTTGGAATAAAGTCGGTGCATAAACATCTGATTCTCCATAATTACTACCAGAGAAGGATAAACAAGAACTTGTTTATAGAGTAGATAAAATAAATATTAAGAGCTTCTAAAGCCAATATCCAGTTGTTTACTGTTCTTCAACCTGAACATTCCCATCTATATCAATAGATCAATTCTGCTATTAAATAACACATCAAATCAGACCTGAATGCATGCATTTTCTAAATATCTCAAAAGAACTTCTTAACTAGATTAGGAATAATGTCACTAACTAATTGAAACCTAATAGGAAGAATCTGGTTTTACTGTGCCTGACATATGCCTGACTGGAAATAGTGAACCTTTTATTTTTGTGTTTTAAACTGTAGATATGAAAGTTAAGTAACTATATATATATATATAGTCAAAGGTTATTGAAAATCTCTTGTATCTTGATTTCCTGAGATTGAACACATGGTGTATTGAAGCAGGTATGTTGATTATTTAATGTTATTCATGTTTAAATTACTTAATGGAATATTTTAATAAATTCTTACTTTTGCAATTCAGGAGCTGAAGCAAGTTCAAGAATTACAATGTCAGGGCAGGTACAATTATGAAAGCATGTAAAAACAGAAATAGGTACTTGATTTGATTAAACTGATGTATGGAGAGTTTACTACAAGTATGAGAAATCTGAAAAAAAAACAATCTGTCTCAAGATAGATTCCTTTTAGTCCTGTAGAAACTAAAATCTTTGGAAAAATAAAAGAAATGCCGGAATGAGTCATATAGCATATAATGAAGACAAATGAGAAAAACTGCACCACAATTCAGAGGAGAAAGAGCTAAGTCTTCTTTTACAGCTTGAGTATGAAGATGCTAGGATTTGGACAGAAAAGGAAAAATATATTTTCATCAGAAAGGCTTTATGAACAAAAGCATGGAGAGAAGACTAAATCTTATACATGGGTAGCACAAAGATTTCTGAAACAGAATCAACCTGGAAGATGATATATTCTATAATCTATGGCCTGATATAGGTGAAGTTATATATAATGTCATTTTCAAGCACAAAAATAATGTGCTTGAATAATGTTTATTTTATTCTCAGAACTATTATGTTATATAATTTTAAAAGAGTTTAAAACAAAAAGAAGTAAAAGCACCTTAGCCTGTATGCTAACCCTAGAGTTCTGAATAAAAAAAATCCACACCTTGTATGATAAATATTCATCTTCCTCTTTACTGATAAACACCTTTTGTAAACTCTGTAGATCATAGATGTGACATATCATACAGGTCTTCAGTGGTTTCCTTAGATTCCCACCAGCATCAACACCCTAAATTAGTTTGTGGAAATTCAAAAGACAACATGAAAACCTCTAAGAGGTTTTTCAACAACTTCTGCCTCTGCTTGGTAGAAAGCAGATTTTGAAACTATAATTCCCCAGATTTTAATTCTAGAAATCCAGTATTGGAAGTAGGATACTACCTTGATTGGATTAGCAATGCACATAGTTAAAAATGATTTAAGATCTCTTTTAGCAAAAGGGCAAAAAAAATATGCTCAATTAATGAGTTTTATTTAATGGCTTTAGTATGCAATGGCAAAAATGTGCTTGTTCCTCTACACCTGATGTAATTTTGACTACAAGATGAAACTACATGGCATAGATTATTATTTTTCATATTAGTAGTAATGGTACTAAAGTAAGAGAAAATATATGATACATCTGGCACCTTCTTTGTAGATATAACAGTAGCCCCATTAGTGTCTCTCTCTCTCTCTCTCTCTCAGTCCTGGGGCTTGATCTCTGGACCTGGGCCTGTCTCTCAGCGCTTCAGCTCAAAACTAGCACTCTACCACTCGAATCACAGAGCCACTTCAGTTTTCTGGTGATTAATTAGTGATAAGAGTCTCACAGACTTTCCTTTCCCGGCTGGCTTTGAACCGTGATCCTCAGATCTCATCAGGATTACAGGTGTGAGCCACTAGTGCCTGGCCCCATTAGTATCTTTACAGAACATAGTTTAGTTCTTGAAATGTTTTAAAAATCAATAATCATCATCATCTGAACATTCATAGTGAAGATGTTATACTAGTGTCCTGTTTTCAAGAAGCTCAATGAATGCTATGAAAGCAAAAATAATCTATGGTGAAACTTAGATGCTTAATATGAAAAAAATTAACAGTCAATACTTTCCTCCATCTGTTGCATTTGTGGAGTTTGTCTCTCAGAAAAATTTGATTACTTCAGAAAGGCTACTTCTTCTGAATGAGCACTTACCATGTTCATTTTGTCCTTTGCATATATCTCCGATTCAAATCCTCTGATGATGCAAGAGATGAGATCTTAGTAAGGAATTTCCCACATTCATTATGTCTATGGAACACTGCCTACATAGATGCTCTGATGTTCATTTTGACATGAAATGTGTTTAATGTGTTTTTCCATGTGCCTCACATATGTGGGGCTGCTTGTAGCATCTGTCTACTTTGTAATGAGAGTTGATCTCCATCTGAAACTGATCTCAAACTCTCAGAATTCTTTCTTCTAGAGAATAATAGTGGGCAGTTAGCACACCTCTGAAAATTTTCTAACTTCTAGAAATTTGTGAATTTTATTTCTAATAACTATTTCCCAGTAATTCCCCACTTCGATGTCAGTTTCTTAGTTTCAAACAATCTCTATTACAGATGTGACTGATGAGATTTAAGAATTGATTGAGATTCCTGGATGCGATAAATGTGGGGGTTTCAAAGAAGAGTGTCAAGATACAAATACTCAAAATAAATAATACATATATGGTTCTGTATTGGTTACTGGTTCTCAACTACAGAATAAACATATAAAATGCCTTGAAAATAGTTTAAAAAATAATATGAGCACTGATTCTTTAAAGAAAACTGTTCTGTGAGCTTCCTTCCTTCCAAAAAGAAGGGACGTTGAAGGAATTAATCTTCTTGAAGCACACTTTCAAAATGAATTTAAGGAAAACTATCATTTGACTCTTAAGACACTGTTACATGGAGTAGGTATTTTGATTGAATTGGACTGATCTAAATGGTAAGGCACTCACTAAGCAGTTTTGTTACGACTTTATTACAATTTAATGCCTACTTATGGTTAGTGAAGAATAAATAGAATAGTTATGAGCCTCTAGAATTTTTTTCTAGAAACATGACAAGTGTAGATTACCAAGAGAAAATTTCAAAAGTAGATTTGAAAATGAATTTGCTTATTGCTCACCTCTTTTGTATTCATCTTGGTTAATATACAAATCCTGCATGTTGGGGGTATGTCCTTTTTTATCATCCATAGCAATCCCATGTTTCGGATTGTGATCAAATAAATTAAAAAAGGTATGTATAAAGTCTATTGAGCACTCTATTTGACCTCTCTTCTTGAGTGTATTACACCATGATACATTTTAATTATTAAGAAGTTCCAAATATGACATGTCTATTTTTCCTGTGCTACAATCTAAAATTTTTATTTTCACAAAGAGAAAGATTTCTTAAGGCAACTAAGAGAAATAAAAAAGTCAAAAGTCTTTCTTGCTACCCTTTTATCTTTTAACAATGAAAGCTAAAATATATGGGTATAAACTTCTAGGTCCTTCTACAAAATAGAAGTCTTGATGGTTCTATGAAGGCATGGCCCTTGAAATTTAGTGCTAATTTAGAATGCAGATCTGTGAGGATAGGTTTTCTAGAATAAGTGGCATCAACTCATTAAATGATGTCATTTTTTTGGCTTGAGAGATATTTTTTCCAATATATGGAAATGTAGGAAATATGACATATAGCTTTTATGCCAGAACTAAACTTCAATAAGATATGTTACTCTGTTGACTACAAATGCACAGTCTGTTTTCAGATAACACAAAAATCTTAAATTTCATGAAAGTTTTTGTCCCACAGTCACTAATACTTTTGCATCCACCAAGAGGACACAGAATAAAGACATTCTGCTATCAGAAGACTGACAATTTGAATTGAATTCTCTCCCTCCTCCTCCTCCTCCTTCTCCTTCTCCATGTTTCCCCCCTTAAAGACAAGTGTATCTCCTTTTTTTCAAACATCTTCATCTCCATATATGTTGACCAAGACCTGTGCTCAGAATAACTGTGCATGTTATTTCTATGAACTGGCTATAGACTTACTATTCAAGCCTAGAAAATCCTTACCTTGATATTTAAAAATCTGTGATATAAAACATGGTTGTATAAATTACGCCAAAGTTTAAGGAGAAGGTATACAATATAGACCCCAAATCATACAGTGTCTACCTATTGAGATGAAATTCAATTCAAAAATACTAATCTCAAAACATGCTACTTAGCATGAATTTTGAATAAAGACTTTGTAAACAAAACCATGGATATTAGGTGACAGTGTCAAATGCAAAAGAAAAAGTAAAGTTCCCAAGGCTACCTTACTATAGTAACATAATCCTTCTCCGCCAAAGTGTCACTTAACAAAGGTCTCTGGTCCTCTTATTTCACAGTCTTACAAAGCATCATCGATGTGGTTTAAGGAGCTAGAGTAAGGCTTGTATTTCCTATGTATAAAAAACATTATCTCTTACAGGATTTTAGTGGTTCTAAGTTAAACAGTAAGAAGTTTTTATATATGCACCATGTTAGGAAGATCCATTAGCACGTAGAAGCATTTTTTTTTTTTTTGACGTTTCACAAGGCTGGGAAGGCAAAGATGGAGGCAGTAGAAAGAATAAATGACAATGATAAAATTCCTCATTCATGATCGCCCATGTTTTCATTGTGTCCCACAAGATGGACCAAAAAATGTAAGTTCCCTGGATTTTATTTATTTCTTTATTGTTAGTCCTGGGGCTTGAAATCAGGACCTGGGGGCTGTCCCTGAGCTCTTTTGAGCAAGGCTAGTGCTCTACCACTTAGAGCCTCAGATCCACTTCCGGTTTTGGAATGATTAATTGGATATAAGATTGTAAACGAGACTTCTCTGCCTGGGCTAGCTTCAGAACCACCAGTCTCAGATCTCAGCCTCCTAAATAGCTAGGATGCCAGGCACGGAACAACAGGCTCCCAGATGAACTCTCTTTTATAAGGTCATTCATCTCATTCAACCTCAGTGTTCCTCCCTGTGGACCCTATCCCTTCCAACAAGGGAATTTCATAGAGGCTCAGCATTCAGAAGGTTAGAGGTTTAACTGAAAGATAGGCTCTTGTGAAACGCTACTATTTTGAGGATTAATTAGTTCAATGGGTATTAAAAACACGGAAGGATGGAAAATGGGAAATATCATTTTAACATGGCAAACACATAATTTAACAACTAGCGATTCAATCCTTAAATTATTTTTCAGATATGATACCATTTTCTTTCTGTTAATCCTTACCTATAAGTGAAAAATGGGCTAAGAGACAAAATTATAAGTAATACATTTTGGTTCTAATATTTTTTTCATTGTCTATGGATTTCAATTACACACTTCTGAATTCCCCATTATAAATAGTCAGTGGTTTATATAATCTATAGGGAGTGTAGAAAATGTTCAATTTATGGAATTATATGAAAATAAAAAGTTCTTAAAGCTATGTAGTTATTCAAATATGTCACATAAAGAATATGATTTTTATAAGGCTGGATGATTGGCAAAGAAGGAAAAACAACTCTGCACATAACATTTCCAGAAGTACTCATTTATTTGCAGTATAAAATATTTTTATGAACCACATTAGTATTGCAATTGGATATTAGATAGCCTAAAGGAGACAATTTTGATTTACACCTGAGTGTTCACTTTGACTAATGGGTCTTTTGAAACATTTGAGTGAATCATGGAAATAATAGATACTAATGCAGAAAGAGCTCATAAACCATTTTTCCCCTTATTTTCTCAGAAGCTTCTCTGCACTTACTGCAACCTCAAAGTAAAATAAAAAGATTTTTTAACCTTTTACTCAGAGAATTTCCATTTTTATTCATTATTGTTTTATAATTGAATTACAATTATTCAAATTATGTAAGATACATCTTATAAGAACAAGTATATTTCTTTTACTAATATAGTGAAATGCAACAATAATAAATATAACAAAACAAGAGCAAATGTAACATTCTCTGATAATTAAAATAACTAAAGCATAAAGACAAGTTACAGATGATTTATTTTATGTAGAATTTTTCTTTTCAGGGTTACTTGCACATATTTTCCATGTAAAACAACATTTGGAAGGAAGTTATTATGATTTAATATCAAAAATAATGAAGCACACACTGAATGTTCCAAAGTTCATATATAAAACACATTTAACATCTAAAATTTGCATTCAAAACATTGGTTAAACAAAAGATAAAACTTAAAAGATGTTAGTTTTTTTATTGAATTGGTTTTGCCAATATAGGATATAGGGTTCGAACTTAGTGCCTCACACCTGTTTGTCTCCTTGTTCACCTGGAACTCTTTGTTTTTATCATTTTATTAGATATTATCACTTTACTAGAAATTAAAGTTAACTAAATTTGGGAAGTAACAATGAAGAAATAGGTTCCACTTTACCAAGAAGAGGCAGAAATGGTAGGGTTTATTACAAGTACATTATCAGAAATCTCTTCAAGAAACCCTTTTACAAATCTCTGTCTCAATCTCTCTCTCTCTTTTTTGGTAATACAGTAGCTGCCACTTATTGTGCTGCTTTCTAAATTTCGTTGTAAAAGTGATGTACAGAGGGGCTACAGTTACATAAGTCAGGTAATGAGAACATTTCCTTTTTAACACTGTCACCCCTCTTGCATTTTTCTCCCTGGTTTTCCCCTCCCAACTTCCCTCCTCCCCAAGTTGCAAAGTTCATTCCCATAGTGCCAAGTGGGTTTTATTGCTCAATTAGAACTGATTACCTGAGCACATTTCTAGCTCTGGTTCTTCTGTTTAGTTGGAGATAGAATCTCAAGTACTTTACTCACTCTGTTGACTCAAACTACAATCTTGTGTGGCTTAGTCAACTGAATAGGAAGGAACACAAGCCTGAACTGCTGACACTCATCTTAACTGAAGATTTTAACAAATGTTTTTTTTTCTCAGTAACTGATAAACCAAGTACACCAAATGGAAAAATAATTGGACATAATATATATAGAGAGAGATCAGTCATTTATTCTGTTTAGCATTCAAGGATACCCGATAGGTGAAGAATATGAAATGTTTCCAGAAGAAGGTGGATCATTCGACAGGACAGAACATGTGATAAGCCACAAAATAAGTCTCAGAAAATTTGGATATGGAGAATTAGATGATGTTCACAAGAAACAGAAATATTTGACAATTCAATAGCATATCAAACAAATTGATAACTCAAAGATATCACAAAAGAAGTATTGAGCAAGCCGGGCGCTGGTGGCTCATGCCTGTAATCCTAGCTACTCAAGAGGCTGAGATCTGAGGATCACGGTTCAAAGCCAGCCCAGACTGTGAGACTCCTATCTCCAATAAACCACCAGAAAACTGGAAGTGGCTCTGTAGCTCAAGTGGCAGAGCGCTCACCTTTAGCTGAATAGCTGAGGGACAGTGCCCAGGCCCAGAGTTCAAGCCCCACAACCGACCAAAAAAAAAAGAAAGAAGTAATGAGCAGAAGGATGATATAAGTAGTAAATATCCAAATATGTTGGTGCAGGTAAAACAGTGCCTGACAGACACATATAATTTAAATTTTTTTCTTATACTTTTTTGTGAAAATACCATACAGAGGGGTTACAATTACATGGGAAGATAATGAGTACATTTCTTATCAAGCATTGTTACCTCCTTCGTTGTTCCCCTTCCCATCTCTTCCCATCTCCCCTCCACCAAAGTTGTAAAGTTCGTTTTTCGACATAACGTTTTGAACATCTCATTGTTGCAATTTAAACGATTTGTTTTTAGCCTTCCCCTCCACAAATTATACCAACATCAAATACAGTGAAAGCAGGGTTTATACCGTGGGGGAGGGACATAGAAAGCAACAAAGAAATCATCTTATAAATATGTTACAGTGAAAGCAGTATTTTCACAATAAAAAAGAGAGATCAATAACTGAAAAAATAAAAACATGTTAGAAAAAAAATCACAAGAAAGAAAAGACATTTGAATATTTATCTTTGGGTTCATTTTACCTAACATCTACTTATCTGACCTTTTCTGCTTGTCTCAGACATATACTAGTTATTGCAAATAAGGGAAACCATGGGACCTATGTTTCTTTGGGCCTGGCTTATTTCACTTAATATAATTTTTTCCAAGTCTTTCCATTTCCTAACAAATGGGGCAATGTCATTCTGATGGAGGCATAGAATTCCATTGTGTATATATACCACATTTTCTTGATCCATTCATCTACTGAGGGGCATCTGGTTTGGTTCCATATCTTAGTTATGGTAAATAACGCTGCAATAGACATAGTTGTCCTGGTGGCTTTAGTATGGTCTTGTTTGTAAACATTTGGGTAAATGCCCAAAAGTGTGATTGCTGGGTCACAAGGAAGCTCTATGTGGAGTCTTTTGAGGAACCTCCATATTACTTTCCAAAGTGGTTGAACAAGTTTACACTTCCAGCAACAATGCAGTAGGGTTCCCTCCTGTCCACATCCCCTCCAGCATCTGTTTCTTTAGAGTTTTGATTATAGCCATTCTAACTGGGGTGAGGTGGTATCTCAGTGTTGTTTTGATTTGCATTTCTTTTATGGCTAGAGAGGTTGAGCATTTCTTCATGTGTCTATTGTCCATTCTTATTTCTTCTTCAGAGAAATTTCTCTTTAAGTCATTAACACTCTTATTTATTGGGCAGTTGTTTCTTTGAGGATTTGTTGTTGGGGGATTTAATTTTTTGAGTTCCAGGTATAATTTAGGTATGAGACCCTTGTCCATTGTATGGCTAGTGAAGATCTTCTCCCAATCCATGGGCTTTTTATTAATCTTGCTAGCTATGTCCTTTGCCATGCAGAAGCTCCACAATTTCATGCAATCCCATTTGTCCAACCTTTCTTTGATTTGTTGTGTTTCTGGGTCTCTATTAAGAAAATTTCGGCCCGTGTCAAGGATGCATTTAATAATGTAGCTCTTTTAACTTCTACCCTATAAAGTAAAAGCTGATGAAAACAAAGAACGCCAATTTGATAGAAATAAATTATCATATAAAAGAAGAAATCCATAAAATTAATTATAAGTGATGAGAATTTTATATCCCTTGTTCACTTTTTATTTTAATTTTATTATCAAGGTGATGTACAGAGGGGTTACAGTTACCTAAGTAAGGTAGTGAGTACATTTCTTGTTGAACTTTTTACCACCTCCCTTAAGTTTCTCCCTCTGTCCCCTATGTACTCGTACCCAACTTGTACAGATCATTTCCAACATAGTATCGTGTATGACTGTTGCATTAGGTCCTTCTTTGTCATTTGTCTCATCATTTTTTGTTTCCCTTCCCTTCCCTAATTCAGATAAACATATATACAATACCCAGGGTAACAAAATCAAATACAGTGACCAAAGGGGATAAACCATATGGGGGTGGGGAACACAAAAAAATATCACATAGTACATTAAAAACCACAACAATAAATAAAATCCTCTTGTGTCCATATCTTGGGTTTATTTCACTTAGCATCGTCCTACATGATTATACGTACATACCTATTGAGCTTTCCTGGAGGGGATATGGCCAAAAGAGAACACTACTACACTGTTGGTGGGAGTGTAAACTTGCTCAAGCACTCTGGAAAGCAGTATGGAGGATCCTCAAAAAACTAAATATAGAGCTCCCCTGTACCCAGCAATCCCACTTCTGGGCATTTACCCAAATGAGCACCAACAAGGTGATACTAAAGTTACCAGCACAACTATTTTTATTGCAGCATTATTTACCATAGCTAAGATATGGAACCAACCCAGAAGTCCCTCAGTAGATGAATCGATCAAAAAAAGTCTCTCTTTCTCTCTCTCTCTCTCTCTCTCTCTCTCTCTCTCTCTCTCTCTCTCTCTCACACACACACACACACACACAATGGAATTCTATGCTCCCATCAGAAAGAATGCCAACACTGCATTTGTAAGTAAATGGAAGGACTTGGAAAAATTCATAGTAAGTGAAATAAGCCAGACCCAAACAAACACAAGTCTCATGATTTCTCTTATTTGTAATAATTAGTATATACCTAGTTCACTTTTTCAAAAAGATTTTATAGTACCTAGCAGGGTGATAAACTAAAGCATCACAATGTCTGAAGAAGAATGGAAGGAAGAAAGGTAGGAAGGAAGGAAGGAAGGAAGGAAGGAAGGAAGGAAGGGACAAAGGGAGGGAAAGAAGGAGGGAGGGAGGGAGAGAGGGAAGAAAAAGAGGGAAGGAGGGAAGGAAAGAGGGAAAGAGGGGAGGAGGGAAGGAGGGAAGAAAGGAGAGGCAGAGTGTGGGAAAGAGGAAGGAAAGGAAAGAAGGAAGGAAGGGGAGAATATGTAACTAATATCAGGGATAGCATGATATCTACATAAAACTAAAAAGATTATGAGCAATTGTTTTGAAAATTGCTCCAACAATCATGATGAAATGTACATTTACTTAATGGACTACCAGTTACCAAAGTAATTTAACCTAAAATAAATAATTTTAAGTCTCCACTTTATATATCTATATATGTATATTCAAATCAATAATCTTGTAGAAAAATATTTCTAGATGTAGCACTATTTACTTATAACTTTGACAAATAAAGTATATGTAATGTTTATCAAGAAAAATAAAATAAAACACATGTCTTCCTTAGTAGCTCTGATATCAATACCTAACAAAGACATTGTAACTGACCTTCAGAAGAAAAAAAAACCTTGGATGCAGAAAGCACTTTTAAAAACCTTAGAGTAGAATAAACTTCCGATCTTTAGATACCATATGAAGAGTATGCTGTATCGAGGTCATGATTGTATCAAGTGTAAATCTCAAAAACTTATTAGAAGTCTTACATGGAATTTATCTGTGCTACCACAATCATTTAATTTATATTTTTTGTTTGCCTAACATTTCAACCTTTTACTAAAATGGCATGATAAAAATCAGTTGGAGTTTTCCATCTCTCAAAATCCCAGAAAAATAGGAGATACTATTCCTTTTAAACCAGACACAATTCTTATATATAGTTGAAATTTCCCTTATGGTTCAAGTTATAAATACTTTTGTGGGGTCTCTGGTAAGATTTGAGGCCCACCTGTATTGGTTCAACTTACTATTAAGTTTGACTAAGGAATGAATATCATTTCTATTTAAATGGAAATGTCTGACTGATTGTTTTAATGGAACCCAATATTATACTTGTCTTAGAAGTCATATTCCTTCCAGCATAAAACAAAAGAATGGAAATGATATGTCTTTATTTTTTAAAAATGTGAAGGTAATGGACAGAGGGTTTACATTTATATAAATACAGTTACCTAAATAAGGTAGTAAGTACCCTCTCCTTATTTTTCTCCCACTTTCCTTCCTCCCAACCCACCCCCTACAGTTGTACAGTTCATTCCCAATATCTTGTCTTCTCAGTATTGCTTACATTGATGTGTCTTACTTTATTATGTACTGCTTCTCTATTGATTACATTCTGCTTAAGCCATTTTAAGTATTTTTATTATCTCTAAGTAGTTGTATGAAGAGGTTGCCATTCACCAAAACATTTTATGAATATAAGACATTCTGATCAGTGTGACCCCTTACAACATTCTTACCCATACTACATCCTTCCCAACTCTCGTCTTCTCTTACTTACCCTAAGTTGAGGTAATACATTGATTTTTTTTTTTTTTTTTTTTGCCATTTAACCAAACAGTTTATGGGTGCAATGCATCTTGATCTGTGCCATCACATCCACATCTTTATCACCTTCGACCCACCCCTTCCCTTATATTTCTCAATTCTGTGGTATATAGAGTGAATTTGATCAGAAAACAGAGAAAATAACATGTAGAGAAATAGTCTCAGTGGCGATCAGCTTTATGGTTATTAGCTTTTGATTTGAAATTCAAAGCTTTGAGTTGACTTAAGGAAAGCCATAGCCTCTTCCTTTAAACAAAACAAAAATACAAAATGAGACAACATGCAAATAGTTCCAGGCATAGGAAAGTACAAGAAGATCCCAGAAACTCAGAGTAAAATGCTCTAATCCATGGCCTCCCTATCTAGTTTTGAGTTTTTAAAATACTAAATAGTATAGAACATTGAAGAATAATACAGAGAAAAACATCAGATTGCATTTTTAAGAAGTGAAATCACTCAACAACTGAAAACCAAATTCTTACTTTGATTAACAAATAAATACAAAAATAGACTATAAGAACCACATTTTGATCGTAGACTTCACAGACCCTCCAATATGCCAGATGGCCTTGGAAAAAAGGGTCAACTTGATCAGGACTGTCTTTGCATTATCAGTTCATAGGATTAATTCTGTAATACAAGATTGATATAAGAAGAGAATGACAACAACAACAAAAACTTGTTATGCCTACTACATTGTTTTCATGTTTGCCAAATCCACATAAAACAGATTATAGGACTTTACTTGTTGTTGCATTTATTGCAATCACCAATACCATCATCATCATCACCATTCAGGAGAACTATCTTTAGTCTCTGTGATTCACTGTAACCACAAGGACTTTTGTACAGAGTTGCTGACACATTGCATCACAGAAACAACAAGACCTGTGAAGTGGAAACTAAGAGTGAGGCCTTTGAAATGTAAAGAACCCAGTAGATTGGTTTAAGTAATTTCAAATCCTGCCCACACCCAAACCACAAAATCCTTTAGTTACATATGCAAACATTTGGAAGCATGACATAAGGATAAAATATGTGCCTGAGCTTGGAGTACTTCCCTAGCAGACATCCCATGATTTAAAGCCAAGATGTGTTGGGGTTTCTCAAAAAACAAAAGCAAACAAACAACAAAAAAAACATTCTGATGGCTGTCTATTTGCCAGTTGCTTTGTTTCTGGGTAACATATTTACCATCCTGGCCTCAGTCAGTCTTATTTCCTTTATTCTCTGACACTGGAGTTTCTGAGTCTTTTGAACTTATTTTACTTCTTCCTGGTCGGAACAGAAATGAGATAATTTTAAAAGAATGAAAATCTTCTTTACTGCTTTTTCATGTGTGCTAAATTCAATAACTGTCACTGTCCTTGAGCATTTTTTCTCAAGGTTAGTGCTCTACCTCTTGAGTCATGCATGGCTCCATTTCTAGCACTTTGGTAGTTAATTCATCATAAGAGTCCCATAGGCTCTCCTACCTAGGCTGGCTTGAAACTGTGATCCTCATATCTCAGCCCCCTGGACAGCTTCCATTTATAGGCGTTAATGTGTGGCACCTAGCTCCCATTATTTCTGTAAAGAGATTTATGCCAGACCCATTCTCTGTTCTATTACTGCTTTCTGATTTTTCCTGTGCTTTTACTTGCTCACATTCACCTCATTCACATCTGTAGATATAAGTACACACACTTTATAGTCACTCCCCAACCTTTTCTCCTGTAGAAGGTACTAAATGCCAGGGTACACAGCTAAGAACCTTTCTCCAAGTTACTATCAGAACCACTATTGACAGGTTATTTGAATTTGAGAGTAAGTTTTTAATATGTGCATTCATTTTCCTTTGTAAATAAATCCCTCTGAGAAAGGAAAGATTCTAAACAAATATCAAAAAAAATCATGAATTTGTTATTTCCTAGCTTTATCTTCTATTGATTTTCCAGTTAAAATATGCTCCTAAGTCTATGTATTTGAGATACAGATATGAAGGTATATTTGGTGCCACCAAGTAAACAAATACTTCATGAATCTATGCTAAAAGTTAACCAATTTTCATAAGTCTAAAGACTCTGATAGGATGTGAAAGTCAGATGTAGCATTTTCTTTTTCTTTTTCTTTTTTTTTTGTTTGGGTCCCGTCGTGGGGCCTGAACTATGGGCCTGGGCGCTGTCCCTCAGCTCTTCAGCTCAAGGCTAACGCTCTACCACTTGAGCCGCAGCGCCACTTCTGGCTTTTTTCTTTTTGCTTATGTGGTGCTGAGGAATCGAACCCAGGGCTTCATGCATGCAAGGCAAGCATTCTACCACTGAGCCACCTTCCCAGCCCCCAGATGTAGCATTTTCTGATCATTAAGGAAACTTAGTTTGCTTGTGAGGATCTACCAAGTGTATAAAAGAAAATACCTTTTCAACAACACAGAGTATTATAGAACTGAACACAGAGAATGTAAAAATCCCTGGAACTATAGAGGGGTAACTGAGCTGGTAGTGCCGTATTTCACAAGCTTCCTATTTGTCCCTGGACTGTCCCTGTTGGGGTCATGTTTTGACTTGGCTGGTCCAGACGGCAGGGATGAAAGCCAAGGGTGACTATGACATCATCCTGCTTTAAGTACCCATTGGGGTTTTGTAACAAAATGTGCACTCACTAGAGGAAGATAGACTATCACAGCATGAAATGGAGAGGTATTTAGGAGAACAAGTGTAAGGGAGGATGGACTCAGAAGAAAGCATAGAAGGGGAAGAAATAGGAAACAGTCCTGTGGATGGGAGAGTTGCTGTAGGAAGTAGCACAGTGTGAAGCTAAACATCTTATGGAGAGTTTAAATTCCACGTCTGGGGCTATCACCTTAGACAAAATGATGATGTTCCACACCAAGTGATATCAGCACTGCATACTGTCACGCGGTGCTTTCCATCTGGCCGTTAAGTGTTGACCCAGGCTAGGATGGAGCCAAGTCAAGGGAGTTACAGACTTGTGTTTTATAGGCAGTGGCATCATTAAGGGACAAGGCAAACCAGAGTTTGGAAATGAGCAGATTAGGCATGCCTGTCACTCGGCCTGGCTGTGTGTGGTGGCTAATGCGAATAGCTCCGCTCTATTTGAACCAGGCCTCTCGGGAACAATTTTAAAAGTGTGACTTAAATGGAGTCACTGTAAATGAGTCCGTGCAGGACGGCCACTGCAGATGTCATGTGGGAATCGGGCTGTTTCAGAAAATAGATGCCAAGTCCAAACTGGAGGGAGGGTGGCATGATTTTTTTTAATGATATGAAGCCTTCAAAGCATTTCACATTGTTCTTACAATAACCTCAGAAGGGAAACTGCTCTTTAAGATAAAAAATGTTGGTACATTTAAAATATGCCCTAGTTTCTGAGATGCAGCATGGTCTGATTCAGAAATAATGAATGAGACTGACAAAAGCACACAGGTAACAAATGAGAAGGTAAATTGTGTGGATTCTCAAGCAATAGTTATACATGTTGCATGAGTAAAGAGGTTTTTAAACAGCGAATTATTAGAACGTATGTATCGGGCTGGGAATGTGGCTTAGTGGTAAAGTACTTGCCTAGCAAGCAGGAAGCCCTGGGTTCAATTTTTCTGTACCTCATAACCAGAAAATGCCAGAAGTGGTGCTGTGGTTCACATGGTACAGTGCTAGCCTTGAGCAAAAGAAGTTCAGGGACAGTGCCCGGGCCTTGAGTTCAAGCCCCAGGACTGGCAAAAAAAAGAAAGAAACAAAGAATTAATGTAAAAGAGTGTGTACATGTGTGTGTGTGTGTGTGTGTGTGTGTGTGTGTGTGTGTGTGTGTGTGTGTGTACATGCACAAGTTCTCTTAATGCTTTTAGTGGAAAATGTTGTAAAAATCAAGATTTGTTATATTATAGGTCTGACTTTTTTTATAGAATAGGACTGTTATTCATGAGTTGTTGAATCTCTCAAGCCACTTCCCTTTTCCAAACCTCATTGTTTAATCAGCTATGATGAGAGGATTAAACAAGAAAGTGTGCAACAGAATCATAAATGTCACTAGTGAATATACCAACCTTACTAATAAGTTATTTCTTTAATCAATTTCTAAGTTTTTACTCTTCTAGATTATATCTATTCAAACTACTTCCCTGTAAGGAATGTTTCACAAAAGGTACTTGCTATTTTTTTAGATCATGTTCTTTTTAAGTGATGTTTAAATTCTACATTGGAAACATCAGTTTACTATTATGTTACTCAAAAGATCAGTTATTAATTTCAGTAAATTTTAACGAAGCCTTTCTAATATGGTGATTCATATTTTGAAAATAGTTTTCTCCCCTTATTGCACATTATTTATTACCTACCAATGATTTTTGACCACTTCCCAAATTCGACTTTCAGATACAAATCACAGACAGGAAGGCTGTGAAGTCTGTCACTCCATTTATTGCTAGGTTTGACTCAAATGATCCATCCGTGAAGGGGATATTACCTTCGTATATCACAACTCTACAGGCATCCCTCCTAAAGATGTAGGATCAAAAATGATGATCTTTATGATTAGTTCAGTTAATAGAAGTGATATTTTTCCATCAATAGCCTGCAGCAAGTTGCTGACCTATGCCACACTCTCCACATACTTATAAAGACTATTTGTAGGAGAAAATGAAATTTTACTTTAAAGGACAAAGATCAGAAATGATGACAGATATCCCAATAATTGTACCTTCCATACATTGGAGGGAAATTCTGAAAACAGACCCAGAAATATTTCAAGAACTCACAATATTCCCTCCGGGGAAATACTGACCTTATACATGCTTTTCGTAAATGTTTATCTAGTTCACTTATTTTTAATACCAAACTATTTAATACAGGAACCACTTTTGTGAGTCAACAAGTACATTATTGAAATAATTTGAATGCATAGTGTTTTGTATGTTTTTTTATTTTTATTTAGCCAGTTCTGAGGCTTGAACTCAGGACCTGGGTGCTATCTCTGACCTTCTTTTGCTCAAGGCTAGCACTCTATCACTTCAGCCACAGTGCCACTTCCGCTTTTTCTGTTTATGTGGTTCTCAGAAATCAAAACCAGGACTTCATGCATAGTAGGCAAGCATTCTACCACTAAGCCACATTCCCAGTCCCTTGTATTTATTTTTAACAAATTCAATATCATTGCCTTGAAACCATAAAGTCCCCAGTATTCTGTTAAAACATAGCTTGTTTCACAAAATATAGC
Organism: Dipodomys spectabilis; assembly: GCF_019054845.1. Taxonomy (NCBI): domain Eukaryota; kingdom Metazoa; phylum Chordata; class Mammalia; order Rodentia; family Heteromyidae; genus Dipodomys; species Dipodomys spectabilis. Next base: position 12,236,756 of record NW_024870834.1, on the reverse strand, counting down.
AGTGACATTGCTTGCAAATTTTCTGACACAAACATTTTGAAATCAAAAAGTATTTTGAGTCTAATCATCTTGGTCTTTGGTTTAGATTCAGCAATAGTGTTATCATAAACTTTAGTAAACATTTACCTTTATCACATCTGAAATAGAATGCTGGACTTATTTGTTAAACTAATTTATATAGTCTAGATCTTCAGATTTAAGAACTTAATGTACTTAATGCACTACATTATCGAGACGTTCTTAAACACTGTATCTATACAGCTAATTCCAGATAAAGTAAGTTTTACTCTCTGCATTGTAATAATAATAACTGAGCATGGCTGTTGCCTGAAAGGAAGTGAAGGCAAATGGAAAGAACACAGTTCCCACGGCAGGAATTACAGTCCCCTCAGTACCCCCAGTTAGTTTAGAACATGTTTAGTTTATCTGACATCTTTCAACTTTCTTCTCCATAAATATTTCTGCTTCGTGAGATTCTTGCAACAATTACATGGAGCACAACAAATGACTTCACACCTCAGCACACCATAAGCTCTTCTTCCTAAGCTAAAGCTGGATTCGATCTGCAAGTGGAAACATATGCAAATCAACATTTGGAATATTTACAAATATCTAGACATTGATAGAAGATGGAATTTCAAAGCAGGACAATCATTCAAAGAAGATGGATTTGTCTTGGTAACTGGTAGTTAATGTGCTTGTGGATTTTTCCATGCACAAAATTCTTATGCAATGAAGTTCTACACATAACTATGTAGTATTTTAACTGCATTTATCACCTTCTTAACACAAGAGCTTTACAGAGTAAATATATTCTTCTATTTTTAAGACAAATTCTTGGCTAAGGAGGTTTGCAAGTCCCTATACATTTGAGAATTTTGACGAAGTTAAATCTGTCTCATACTAATCAAAATGAACTCCAAGAATTGGAAAAAAAAATGGCAGTAACTAAGAACATGATGTGTTGCTCTCAGAAAGGATCTTTGACATAGTTATGAAACTCTTCTTATTTGACTAGGGCTATCTATGATATTCATACAACAGATGAACTCATTATGAAGGGCTGTCTGATTTATTTGGCAAATATACAAAAAGAGCCTTTTAGATTCAGACAATTACGTAGTGTAAAAAAAAATGATATAGGTTCCACAAAAGGTTTCTAACCTGTAGTTTGTCACTGGTGAGGAATGATTCCTTAGATAATCTAAATGAGCTTTCTATAGCATTTAAAAAGTTTGAAAAGACAGATTTTATTAGTAGGAAATTCCTGGTTATACTTCTAAATCCCATTATCCAATCAGTTTGGAATCTAATGAAAGAAGCTTTTATTTAAATCACAAAACTCACAAGAAAAGTTGACCTACAACCTCAAGATGCAAAAACAAATAACCATGTGACTACCTGATGATCAGCTAGTCACAAAGTAGTTTTAGCTTTGATTGATTTGATTAGGATTCAGCTTACAATATTTTGTTTCTTACACTGGTTCTATAACAAGGTAGGGCCAGAGAAATAATACAGCTATAATTCACATATATGTTTACCTTTATGAACTCAGGATAAGAAGCATTATCATATAGAGAAGAATTATGGGATCCCAAATCAGATTTCTGGTACTTGTTAGTTTTGTACCAGCAGATGAATTAATAGGAACACTGCAGCCTTCATTTCCTTATCTTTCAAACTACCATGATGAATCTTAATAAAATATTATTAACCAGCATTCCTCTGGAGGGAAATACTAAATTGGTTTGAAATAATTACTTCAGTGAAGAAACAGATTTATAAGAAATTCCTAAATCCGGTGGCTCATGCCTGTAATCCTTGCTACTCAGAAGGCTGAGATCTGAAGATTGTAGTTCAAAGCCAGCCCAGGCAGGAATGTATGTGGGACTCTTATCTATAATTAATCACCAGAAAACCAGAAGTGGAGCTAGAGTGGCTTAAAGTAGTAGAGTATAAGCCTTGAATAAAAGGAGCTGAGGGACAGTTCCCAGGCACTGAGTTCAAATCCCACAATTGAGAAAGACAACAACAACAATAATAACAACAACAAACACCTACAGAGTGAGAGAGAGGGAGAAAGTCATATACATCAGAAATTTATTTATTTTTCTAATAATTGAGAGAACAAATAATTAAAGAGAAAAATGAAAACTACAGGATAGAAGAGAGAGAATAAAAGATGTCAAATGAAGCTACAAAGTACAAAGAACTTTTACTTCTGCCAGAGAAAGGGAAAAACAAAATTAGTGGCTTTAGGGATAGTGTTAAGTAGAATGCATTTCAGACTGGAAGTACAAAACAGTAATAACTTTGGAAGTAACTCAGGGTCTTGAATAAATGCTCAGCCTTTGTGCCATTGTCTGGAATGATGACTTTGAGCAATGGATCCTTGGGTCCCTGCAAAAGGGCTGAATTCCAGGGGTCCATGTAATAACAGGCTGGATAGAAAGTCTTTATTGGCTTTTTCCTTCCTTGACTCATTTTTCACTCCTCTAACCAGTATTCTTCTGGATGAACCCCCACATGAATTATTAGCATGTAAATTCTTGTCTGAGTATCTACTTATGGGAAAATATAAACTAGATACACACTCAAAAGGTGAAAGTCATAGCTATGGAACTGTACAAGGATTTTTCTATTCATATACTAACCTAAGAGAGTAAATGATTGGAATGTTCCAAAATTTTAACGACAGTCGTTGCTCTTTATTTTAATTTAATTTTTTATTGTGAAAATATTGTACAGAGGGGTTACAATTACATGGGCATGATAATGAGTACATTTCTTATCAAGTATTGTAGCCTCCTCATTTGTTTCCCCTTCCCATCCCTTCCCATCTCTCCCACCATCCTTCTCCCCACCCCCCACCAAAGTTGTAAAGTTCGTTTTCGACATAAGGACTTATACATCTCATTGTTGCAATGGGTCCACCTGTATCCCTATTTAAATGATTTGTTTTTTCCCTTCCCCTCCACAAATTATACCAACATCAAATACAGTGAAAGCAAGAATTATACCGTGGGGGAGGGATATACAAAGCAACAAAGAAATAATCTTATAAATGTGTTAGAAACAATCACATGAAAGAAAAAAAAAACATTTGAATACATATCTTAGGGTTCATTTCCCTAACATTAACTTATCTGACCTTTTCTGGTTGACTCAGACATATACTAGTTATTACAAATAAGGGAAACCATGGTACCTACGTTTCTTTGGGCCTGGCTTACTTCACTTAATATAATTTTTTCCAAGTCTTTCCATTTCCTAACAAATGTGGCAATGTCATTCTTTCTGATGGAGGCATAGAATTCCATTGTGTATATATACCACATTTTCTTGATCCATTCATCTACTGAGGGGCATCTGTGTAGGTACCATATCTTAGCTATGGTAAATAAGGCTGCAATAAACATAGTTGTGCTGGTAGCTTTAGTATGGCCTTGTTTGTGAACATTTGGGTAAATGCCCAAAAGTGAGATTGCTGGGTCATAAGGGAGCTCTATGTGGGGTCTTTTGAGGAACCTCCATAGTGCTTTCCAAAGTGGTTGAACAAGTTTACACTCCCACCATCAATGTAGTAAGGTTCCCTTCTGTCCACATCCCCTCCAGCATCTGTTGTTATTAGAGTTCTTGATGATCAGACTTTGCTCTTATACAAGATGTGCGATTAGTGGCTTCTGATTAGGTTTATGGGATACCCTTCTAATATGTGACTTCTATTTGTATAATGAGCCCTATCACAGAAGGTGGTTGTGAGCTTGAAAATAATGCTATTATACATATTTAAGTGCCAGGTAAACTCTTTAGCTTCTGACAGTTGTGATCACATCTTGGCTTCGTGATTTTGATGTGTCAGTGAAGTTAAGTTTGATCAGATATATTTTATTGTTTTCTTTTGCTTAACTACTTTCCTCTGGCAATACTGGCATTTGAAACTTAAGGAGGCGTTGTTCAACTTGAGTCATATCCCCCATAATTTTGCCTTAGTTATTTTTAACATAAAATCTTGCACATTTGTTATAGCAGTCCTGGATGATGATGTATCTATTTACAGATGTAAACCTGAAGTGTCAAATGTTGATGTAACAAACTTTATGTCTAGGTTAGAATTGTAATCCTCCTGACCTCTGAGTAGCTAAAATTAAAACCACAAGCCTCTATACCCAGCTTATTTTATAGTTTTGACTTGCTTTGTCAAGTTTACTTTATTTTACTGCAGGTCTGAAAAAGCAACTCTTGTGACTATTTCTCTTCCAGCTCCCTGGCTACAGTCTGTTCTTTTTCTTCTTATCAAATTAGATTTACAGCAATTTTCATATCAAATAACAGTGTTAATCAAGGTACCTGAAAGTAGGTCATGTGGTGCAATGTATGGTGCAAATGGAATGCTACTTGAGAGGCACAGATTTGTCTCTAGTCTTTCGATGATGATTTCTGAAAAGCTAAAATTGTGTTTCTCACACTCATTTTGTGTGTTTGGTTTTAGTTTTCTGAATCAGGTACTAATCACAGCAAAGTCAATGACCCTTTTAATACCATTTCTGTTGGTTGGTTTTATTACATTAACCATATTTCTAAATTAATGACTGATTTGCTTATTTGAGGTTCAGATTTCATGGTACTGATATGTTTTATACTGTGTTATAATCTTGCCTTTGAATATTGGCCTTTTTGTGTTCTAGTCCTAGGGATCTAATGAAAGCATACAATCACTCTTAAATGACTCTTCACATTTCATCCATCTGTAGTATGAAGATATCTTATATTTACATTTAACACAAAGCAAGGCGATTTTTTATAATTGATTGACATGTGCCAAAATTCTAATACAACATCTGGAAAGAGAGATCCTAAACAAATGGTGAATGTTGGCTTTAATATTTCATGTTTTTTCAATAAATAGAATCTCAAGGGAAGCCAAGATAGTATCATTTAAATGCTAAATGATCCTTCTCATAGACATGACTAACTGAAGTGAAGATTTGTCAATAATCGAAAGGAGCAAAGAAGCCAGGTATATTGGGAAAGCTATACATATTAAGTGTTGTATTATTCTGAACTTACTGAAGCTGAATTTATACAACAATGTGGCAAAACATGGAGAAATATAAAGGGATTCCGTTTGATCCCTAACACCTGGTCTAACTATTAATAATGACACTGATACTTCAACAGCACTCTGGCTCTCAATAAAACACTAAGTAACTATGTATGCATTACTGTGCACTAAGACACCTACATTGGCCTTTTCTACTTCATATAATAAATGGAGAGGTTGGATAGGATAATTCTTGCCAAATCTAAAATTGCATGGTTATAGAAAATTCAGTAATTTGAGGAATGAAAATAGGAATCCTAAAATAACATTTTTGCCCAGTCACAAAAAAACCAACTACTTTTGTTTAAGGAGTTGCTGAGATTTATTACATCTTTTGGAATATAAAGTTAAACACACTTCTATATTGAAACATGGTGGAGTTGAAGTAGTCATTGCTGTGACACATCATTTACCTCTAATTATATTGCTTGAAATTAGAAAATCATGTTGGACTAGGTGTAGGGAAAGAGGTACACCTTTCTATTTTACTGAACATTAGGAAGTTACCATCAGTGACCCATGAAATGGATATCCCATTAGCCCGGAGTTAGAAACAATGTTATTGTACAATTTAAGGGTAGTTTATCAGAATCAGTTTCTTCTGACTATTTTGAAGCATGAATTCAAAAACTTATAGAATGTGATAAAAAAAATGTAGTTTAACTTTCCATATTTTAATGCTTACACAAATGGAAATGAAAATCAGTCCAGACTACAGAAGCATAAACACTCTGGTAAGGGCAACAACTTGGATCCCATTTAAGTTTATGTGTGTGATAGAAGTCATGTTCTTCAGGCCTTGAAGCCTTAAAGCAGGCGATACTAATGCAGACTGTTGTACATGTCTCTCTCATGTGCGCCCACTGACTCTTGGCTCATCTACAGGACTGATATCCATATGCATAAAAGTCTGTTCCTCTCACTCTACAACCAGGCTTCATGGGGTTTAGGTAGCACTTTGGGGAGGGTTTTGGAAAAAAAGTGGGTTATTTGAAAAGCTTATATTGCAAAATAGACCAATAGTCTGTTCTTAGAAAATGAAACTCTCTGAAATGTTTGTTGTTGGTAAATGGAAACCCTCTGAACCCATCCCAGGAGTTTGCTTTCACAGATGTCAGCTGATGGACATTTTACACAAAAGTCTTGGAAATGCCTTACTTTATGCCCAGTGTCAGTTGGCACATGACTTTCTGTATATACCTTCTGTGTGCCCATTAAATCAGGATGGAAACAAAGCTGCCTATTTACTGAGCAATTTCTTTTCTATGTGAAATGGTGAACAATTACCACCATTACCCTGTCAACTCTTTCCATCCGCTCAATTAAAAATGCCTCCATGCTGCTTTCTGAATCGTAGTCACCCTGAGTAGAGCCGGAATCTGGCATTCATGACTGGTGAAAAGTCTCCAATCGCATTGGGTAGAAGGTGGAAGGTCTTTTCATTGGAAACCTTCTCTTGCATACTGAGACATTTAGCTATGCTCTATGAACTATTTGCAAAGTCTTATTTCTTCCCTTCAGAGAAAAGACTTACATGACTTACCAAAAAAAAAAAAAAAAAAAAGTCATCACAAATTCAATGGCACAGTACGGAAGTACATTTTGATCTATTCAGTGCTTGAGAAAGCAAAATGTACCACTTGGAAAATTTTTTTAAAATTTCATTTAATTTTGTTGTAAAAGTGAGGTACAGGGGGTTACAGTTACGTAAGTAAGGTAATGAGTACATTTCTTGTTGAACATCATTACCTCCTCCTTCATTTTCTCCTACTTTCCCTCCCCCTCCAAGTTGCAGCGTTCGTTTCTAACCTCGGGTCTTGCGTAGTATCGCTGTTGCATTGGTTCAACTTTTGTCTTTGTCTCACCAACGTGTTAGTCCCCTTCCCTTCCCCATTTGGAGAATTTTTAAACCAAGATTTCAGTGTCTTTAATTCCAGATAATTCCAAATTCAAAGACATAACAAGATGACAATATTCCCCTTTCATCTTTCTATTTTTCCTCTATCCTTTGTTCATGTTTGCATGCATATTAGCATACATAAATAGTTGTATGTATACATGATTGTATATCCATGAATATATTTCTTTTAGGTCTAGCTTCCAGATATGACTATATACATATATGTACATAAATACATATATAAGTTCCATCATTTATTGGTAAATGACATAGTTTCTTTTTTGTTTCTTTGTGATAGGATAACATTCGATGTAATATTTATAACCATATCCTTCTCCATTTATCTTTTGTTAAAATCCTCATCTGTCTAGGCAGTGTTTGTCATGTTTTCTAATTTGTATCTTTAGATAATATTTGTAATTCCAGCACACGAAATATTGTATCAGTAATATTTCTCAATTAATTCTTCATATGTCACCCATAGACATTGTTAGTAATTTTTAGAATAAAAATTAATTTGTCTCATAATTCATTCACTCTAAATAATCCCTTGGTTTCTATGGTAAGGGTGTCACTTGTGCTAGATCATGAAAGAACTCTAACGGACAACAGCTCTAAACACCCTATTATTAAGATAAAGAAAATTTCAGCCTGTGCCAAGGCGACCTAGGGGTTTTCCTATTCTGTCCTGTAATGTTTTCAGGGTGTCTGCTTTGACTCCGAGGTGTTTGATCCATTTGGAGTTGATTCTGGTACAGGGTGACATATAAGGATCTACAAGTGAGTAACCAATTGTGCCAGCACCATTTACTGAAGAGGCTGTCTTTCTTCCATTATATTAAGTGAAGTAAGCCAGGCCCAAAGAAACATAGGTCTCATGGTTCCCCTTATTTGCAATAACTAGTATATGTCTGAGACAGCAGAAAAGGTCAGATAAGATTAGGGGAAATGAACTCCAACATAAGGGCACAAGTGTTTTTTTTTTTTTCTGGCTTGCTATTGTTTCTAACATATTTATATTGTTTTGTTGTATAACCCCTGTTTTCATTGTATTTGATGTTGATATAATTTGGAGAGGGGAAGGGAAAAAACAAATCGTTTAAATAGGGATACAGGTGGACCCATTGCAACAATAAGATGTACAAAATGCTATGTTGAAAAATGAACTTTGCAACTTTGGTGGGGGGGATGGGATGTAGTCTTGGAGATGGGAGGGCAGGAATGGTAAGGGAAAAACAAAGGAAGAGGCAACAATGCTTGATAAGAAATGTACTCATTACCTTGAGCACGTAATTGTAACCCCTCTGTACAGTATTTTCATGATTAAAAAACTAAAAACACAACAACAAAAAGATAAAGTTTTTTTAAGAAATCGGGTAATCATTGTAACAATAAGATGTAGGAGACACTATGCTGAAAACAAACTTTACAACTTCGGGCTGGAGGGGGGAGAGGAGCTGGGGAGGAAGGGAGGTAGAGATGGTAGGGGAAAAACAAAGGAGGAGGTACCAATGCTCCATAGGAAATGTACTCATTGCCTTACTCATGTAAGTGCAGCCCTTCTGTACAGTATTTTTTCAATAAAAAACATAAAAAACAAAATTAGGTAATTTTGAAGGAGGAATGGGGGAGAATAATGAAATGGTGTGACTAAGAAGCATTGAACTCGTAACCTGATTTACAGTTTGTAACCTCATTGTACAACCAATTAATAACAATAAGAAAAGAAATGGCATCTATAAATATGAGTTATACAAGTTAATAAATGATGAAGAGCTAAGTCACCTTATTAGAAAATGCTTTACCTGACTTTAAAATTCATGAAGAGAATGGGTGTATGGAAATGTGTGATAAGATACCATTCTAAGTTTCAATGTTAGCACATTTTTTTCATAATTATTTGTCTGTTTTGACGTGTAATCAACAAAGAAGATTGAGAAAGTCATGTGAGATTTTGGAAGAAAATACTTTTTATTGTGAAAGAAAACAAAATTCAGATTGATTAGAGTTTAGTTAGTGCTCGGTTTCATTAATATTGTTAAGGTTCTGGTAACTGTTAATAGGTGCAAAGGATACCCCACTTCAAATAAAATGCTACAAATATGAAATGAAACTCTGTTACAGACTGGATTTGTGCTAGATGTCAACACCTCAATCTCTATTCTTCTGAAAAGTGTTCTGATATTTAGGTTTTGTTACTTGATCCCAACAACTTCTTGCTTATGATTCAGAGCACATCTCTTCAGAAGTAACAAAGTAGTTGGAAGCACGCTCTGAATAATTGAGTCCCATAATTCCTTGATGCTGACACATTAAATTATTTGTTTCTGAATGTTTCCTGTTTACTTGTCTTCATGATATAATTAATACACAGAATATTTCTATTAAAAAGCCAAGATTGTTTTTCAAATAGTAAATAATATTTGGAATTATAATATAAACCAAATTTGACCCAGGATTTTTTGTTGTTCCCTTATTAAGATTTCTTTCCTAGCTGAGGAGTAATGATCTGGGAAAAAATGTCAAGATGAATGTTTCAGGGATTTACAAATCTGATTTCTTAGTTTTTATAATTTTGCATATTCAGTTATCTTTACAGAAGGTAATATTTAGATATCATAAGTAAGAAAAATGTCAGATGAACATATAAATGAGAATGGGATAGCAACACATAAAGATAGAACTATTAGAACTTAAAATGAGCAACCATCATTAAGAAAGAAGATTATAGTTGGAATCATTTTATGAAAGAAAAAAACTACTAATATAGATAGTCTCACCTATCAAGAAAGAGAAATATATGGGGACATATAATATGTAGGTTCTCAGTAACACAACATTATTTCTGTTTAAAGCTCTTTCACATGTGAGCTGCAAACGTGAAAAAAGTCATCTGGTCTAGTTAGTGCAATAGGAAATTAAAAATCTATTTGAGTTCTTCAAAGGATGGTGAAACTTTATTTTAATGACACAATGAAAACACTTGTAAATTGTAATCCACTGGCTATTCAGATTAATTATAATTACAGCCAAGCTCTCAGGATGAGGATTATTTTTGTCTTCCCGCTATAAGCAATTGCATTTGCTTTCTAAACTCAGAAGGGGCAAGAAATAATACATATTACAATTCTCTATTATATTCCAACTAAACTCTAGCTTTTCTTTTTTCAGTCGTGATTATGAGTATATACTGATTTTAAATATTTGATTTAGCAAAATCAAGTACAATTACTAATTAAATTATTAAATCACAAGGAGCACATTTTAAATGTTAAATAGTCACATAAACCCAGGAGATGAAGCATATTAGAATAGACAGATACAGGTCATTTTAATCATCATGAAAGTGTATGTGAATGTGGTGTGTGTGTGTGTGTGTGTGTGTGTGTGTGCGTGTGTGTGTATGTGTGGTTGATAGATAATATCAAGGGATAGTGTTTGCCTAGCAATCTCCTGAATTCAATTAAAATTAATGCCAAAAAAATTGACCCATCCATGCATTCATCCATATGTACATACATTCATATTAAATAAAATAAGTAAATTCTAGAGGTGTAATCATCCATTGGTGATATATTCCCTTCCAGGAAATATTTATTAATCTCAAGAAATAATTTACTTCGCATATACGAAATCATAGAGGACAAGGCTTCTGCTAACTCTGTGTTTATGTCAGATCATCAGAACAAAGAATGGTCTGGTTCAAAATCTCAGCTGTGTCAAGATTTTAGCCAGGGACAATCTACAATCCTAGCTACTTGGAATACTGAGATTGAGCAGATCATGGGCCAGCTGTGGAAGACAACCTCAGCAAAGCCCTTGACAATGGAGAGCTAGACATGCACACCTGATTTTCTACTTAAATCAAATGGACCGTGCTCAGGTGTGTGCCCAGGTAGGAAATAAGAGTCAATCCCCAAACTAACCAACAAGAAACAAGACTAAAGAAATGCTCAGTGGTAAGATTGTATGTTTAGCAAGTGTGAAGACAAGAGTTGGAACCCCAGTCCTGTCATTGACAGAAAAAAAACCAATTAATTACAATTTGTTAATGTAGAGGGGAGAGGATGGCTAGACTTCACAGTCCAGTGTCCGAGGGGCGTGAAGCTGGCATGGAAGCCTTGACAGAGAGAGAAGGCACTGTGTGTTTTCACGTTAGTCATGTTTGGAAGCAGCTCACCATGTGATGCTGACTTCCACCTGACGTGGTAGACTAGAAGTTGCAGAGAACTCTGCAAAACAGTCGCAGTAAGCATGTGAGGAAATGGAATGAAAACATTTACTACTGTGGGAACTGGGACCACACTTAGGGATAGGCCGTTCATTCCAGGACGTGGATATCAATATTGTTGTCTTAGATTTACAGGTATGGCCAATGCAAGGAGTCAAAAAGAACATAATGTCAAAGTAATCACAGAATATGCATGCAGTGGGAAAAAAAGCAATATGATGAAAAATTAAATAAAATCAGCAACTCAAAAAGAAATCTGTAGTTTTGTTTGAAATAAGTGGTAACAAAATACGTATCCAGGAACTGTGAATGTGGCTTAGTAGAAGAGTGCTTACCTAGCATGTATGAAGCTCTAGGTTCGATTCCTTAGTACCACATACACAGAAAAAGCTGGAAATGGTGCTGTGGCTCAAGTGGTTGAGTGTTAGCCTTGAAAAAAAGAAGCTCAGGAACAGTGCCCAGGCCCTGAGTTCAAGCTGCAGGACTGGCAAAAAGAAATGTGTCCTCAAGTGTCTTGAAATCACTCCTTTCAAACACTAAACTATTTCTTTTCATCTTGGAAAAAAAATAAGATGACTTGTACTATGTGTAGTAGATACTGCCCTGGGCTCCTTGGAGTCACCTTCTTAGTTCTTCCTTTATCCCCATTATGTCCTATGGCTCACTGAGTAAGACTTGAGAAATCCACTCCTCACTTACCCCAAGACTTATTGTATCTTCTACCCAAGACCTCTCCATGGTCTCATCATGAATTCGGAGTTTTGTCTAACATTACAACCTACCTTCTTGCATTTTTCTGTCTTTCTCCGCACACCTCAGGTTGCTCTTCCTTAAACTTTTGTACCGCATCAGTTGACTTCTTCTTTAATAAAAGAATATTCAGGAACCATTTATTGTGTATTTTTCCCTTTTCTTGATTCTTTCTTGATTTATCCTGTTACCATTATTATTTCCTTTCTATGATGGAGTTTTTGAATCATGTAATTACTCTTTCTTAATTTCTTCAGTTGGAAAGTTAGGTCACGATTTGCCATCGATTTCTTTTTGTCTCACACATATTTTTAATGCTGTACATTTTTCCCATAGGCATGATATTATCTGTGCTTCACAAGTTATGATTTCATTTTTAATCAACTCAAAATGTTTACTAGTTTTGCCTTTGACTAACTTTCTTTTCCTATTAAGTATAATGCATATTTGGAAAATTTCATTTTTCCTCATTTCCTCCTAAACTATTTTTTTAGTTTCGTTTGGTTTTAGTAAGAAAAAAAATGTACATCATTGCAATTCTTGTCAAAGTGCGGATGTTTCTTTCACAGGGCAATTTTGGTAACTGTTTCAAGTATACTTGATATGTTTGCATGTTTATTTTGAATGCAAATTTCGTTAGGGTAAGTCAACTAATTCAAAGTTATTGATAGAGTTGTGTCTTAGATATCAGTTAATGATGTTTGTATCTGGCTTTTTTCATCAATTACTAAGAAAAAAGTGCAGAAGCCACGATTTGCCTGTCTTTTGCTTTATGTTCTAACAGTTACTGTTTCTTTGTTTTAAGGCTTTCATATGAGGTGCATCCATATTTAGATTAACTACACTTTTTGGGAAAATGGACTCCATTTGTCTTATATTCTCTCCCTTGGCTTTATTGTCTCTTTCTCTGATATTAATATAACATCATTGTAAGAATGCAGGAGATAGTCTTTCTCATCCTTTTATGTTATCCTGGATACAGTTTTATAAGTTAAGAACATTCCATGTAGACAGCGTATAGATTTTAAACCAAAAAGTCACCATCCCTAACTTTGCTTGAGCTGTTAGAATCATGCATTTTGGAGGTGGGTAACTGCTGTTGGATTGCCTTCCTTTCATGATCCACATCAATTCTGATGTGAATGCTTTCGTCTGAAATGGGAAGTGTCCTCAATATCCCTGCACCATCACCAGCTTCCTCGTCAGGGCACTTCCCAAAGTCAGAAATTTCTTTCTGTGTTCTGGCAGCTTCCTTGGATTTAGCCCGACCTTCTTATCAGTGTTCTCCAACCGACTGGGCAAGCTTTCTTCTAGGATTGTGACCTAGGCTTAGTCAAGCATAGGTCTGTTTCTACGTGACCCTGCTCATCTTGTGGAGAATCTTAAACAGTTGGAGGCTAGGATGGTGCTCCATTCACTCCTGATGTTTTATTTGTGTTTTTATTCTGTTAGTTTGACTTTATTATGGAAGGAAGCTTTCTCTAGTCCCATGCTACTTTCAGCATGTCTGCTGGGTGCCTTCTCAGTGCATTGGATGATATGTGTTAGATATCCTGCAAGGAAGGAAAGGCTGAGGTCCACACGAATTACATGAGGAGATGACCAACCTCTTCTAAAGAAATTACTGTCGGGGACATAGTCAATCTTATCCGTGGAGCTTGCTGAAGTTTCTGTTGTCATATACACACTTGGGCAGACCTCAGGACTTTCATTCTTTTACCTGAGCTTTCCCTGTCTACACACCCTCCTGGGTGACAGAGAGAACCTCTCCTCCTACTGACTCCTCTTCCTATTGATCCGGCTTCCATCTTAAATACGTCTTCTATCCTTAGGACTCAGTATTGGCTATTTTCAGAGTGCATTAAAGCAAGGACATTTTTCTTGACTCACACTATTATTAGAAAAGTCGGGGTAACTATCCCAGTGAAGATTCCAATAACTACTCTCACCAAATCGTATCTAAACTTCTCATAATTTTTTCAAAGGCAATAAGACATCTGCCACATTCAGAAAGCTAAGACAAGAAGAATGCTTGAGCCATACTTCTGGCTCAAAGTCATGTTTCCTGAGCTCTGATACAGAGGCAGCAGACGCCGGACCTGTGGCTTTCAAATCTGCATTTGCCTGTGAACTCAGTACCAGTGAGATGCACACTCCATAGATACTCAGACACATATCTTGCTGTTAGAGATGTGGTCTGCTCAGAATGGCAGTTCTGGAAATACAGTTTGTGGTGATGCGTAGTTAATTTAAAACGGAAGCTAGACCTCTGCCTCATGTGTGTCCTCAGGAGGCTAGAAGAGATGGAAGGTAAAAGGATTAGGTAGCTCTTTGCAGCCTTTGGTGGAAGGACATTGACCTTATTCATGAGGGTTCTACCTCGCATAACTTGATTTCCTCTTAAAGGTGTCAGTTCCTATTACCATGACATTTGTCTCAGGTTCAAATGTATGAACACTGGAGTGGATATATACATACGTAAGCCCATATACTACAGAGAAACTCCTGTACCTTTTCACTCGAAACATGCAGTCGACCTAATGAAAACATGCTAGTTTGGCTGATTCCAACAGGCTTTCTTGTGAATAAACTTGACAAAACATCGAAGGATACTTACCTTGGTGTGTACTAACCCTGTAAGAAGATAGCAGATAAATATCTGGACAATGTGCTCCATATACACAAAAGACATCAATGATACATGCAATTTGAAATGTTGCTTTTCAATAAAAAGGTGGGAGAGAAACTTGATGAGCTTGACAGGTTATTCAATGGCCTAATCAGGGTAATGATCAGAGAAACATTTTCTTTGTGTCTCTAAAATTATTATCAGAGAGATAAATTTTACTTGCTCATTATTTCTTTATATATTGATATGTATTTACATTAATATGTTTATTATTTTGGTTTAATTAAGGCAAATAACTTTTTTCTAGAATGGAAATAATTATTGTCAAGAAAAGAATATTTTTATTGGTGTTTTGATAACAAGCTTCTATTTTCATTATAATGTTATATCCATGCATCATAGAGAAAATCTTCTATTTTGATTCTTCCCCTGGCTGTCTACTTGTATTAGAAAAGATTTAATCTATAGAAAAAAATAGAAAGGGAGACAGGGTGTGAACCTGAATGTCTCAAGAAGAACTGTTGTACAATGATTACTGAATATCTGAAATAAAGCTACAAAGATTGCTTGCATGGATGAAGCAAGACTTGAAAAACAAATGGTGAGTAAAGGTAAACCAACGATTATTCATTGGGCTCAGGAACACCAGTAAGTTGAGTTCCCACTTCAAGGATGGTATATGACTAGCGCTGAGGTGTAGACACTCCTTAGACTTTGAGTTGGAAGACATAGACCATGACCAGAAAGGAACAATAGGAAAAATAAAGGAGTCCATATAGAAGAAAAATGTTTCTATGTAACCTCTTCCCAGTGCCTGGTGATAACATAATATAACAATGAGAGCTGATAAGAGAATAGAAAACTTAGTATGCAGACTTCTAATTCTCTGAGTATCTCAAAATGTACATGATCATTCCAAATTTTTTATATGCAATAACCTCTAGGTATAATAACTGAGACAAAATTATTTTTAAAATGTCCAAGCTATTTTTTAAAGATATTGCTAAATCAATTCTTGTCAAGTAAGATTATGTAGCTAGACAGAGCCATCATTATTTTATGATTGATTTAAGAAGATTAAAGAGAGATCTTGTCTAAAGATCAAGAGCTAGGAGTGGGAAAAAGGTGGATCCTACAGGAAAGCTAGTCTATCTATGGACAAAAGGTGGCACTGCTGGAAACTGAGAAGTTCAACCCCTAGAGCTCCCTCTTGTGGGACAAATCCAAACAACAAATACAAAGACCCAAGGAAACCAAGCTGAGGAACGCAGACTGTGAAATCCAGATACAGAAAGCAACTTCTTTCTTTCTTTTTTTTTTAATTGTAGGAAACCAAAATAATTTATTTATTTTTTTAATTGTGAAAATACTGTACAGAGGGGTTGCAATGACGTGGTCAAGGTAATGAGTACATTTCTTAAGCATTGTAGCCCCCTCCTTTGTTTCCCCTTCCCATTCCCTCTCCCCCACCCCCAGGCCAAAGTTGTATAGTTCATTTTTCGACATAACGTCTGTACATCTCATTGAAAGCAACTTCTTTCTTATCAACGTTGTCCCCTGAGAGTGGCAGTGATGTGAGTTGAGTATTATGCCTTCCTTTCCCTTTTAACATTGTATTTAAAACTTAAAAATATTTTTTTAAACCTAATAACTAGTGTTCTTCGGTGACTCTATCAAATGGGTTACTTGGCGTTTTGATATAATTCATAGATAGTGATATCAACAGATCTAGACCTGATGGCTATGGAGAAGTTACTTTGTTGCTGTGAGCTCTGAAGTACAAGAAGGAAACCACACAGTACAGGGCCCCAGGAGAGAGACTAGAGTTGGTCCTATCAGAGAAAGCATACAAGGAAGCAAGAAAGACTTCAAGGAGGTTTTCACTGAAAGAATGGATGAGGCAGGGGAAGAGGGCTGACCAGGCATGGCATGGGCAAGTGTACTTATTGTTATAGGGCTCCAGACAGTAAGAGTGATGTCTAGGGTGCCCGGGGAAGTTTAGAAGCAGGAGTTAGAGTCTCTCAAGTGAAAAGAGATGCAGATAGAGCAGGTAAATGGCTGGCAATATGCTGTCTTAGGTGTGTTTGTTTTGCATATCAAAGGAAGTTATGTTATCATCTCTAAGAATCAGGCAATCCTGGAGGACACAATTTCTCCTGAATCAGCAAGGTCTGCCTGTCAAAATGTCAGGTAAGGAAAGTTAAAAAAAATGTGGTTATTGCAGTCATACTTTAGGGAGAATTAGTATGCGCAATAAATTAATGAATCTGTCCTACTTCCTAATAACCACCTCAAGCATGATAGTTTGTGTTTATTTTGATGAGTGTATACATCCATTCTCTGTCATTTAATGCCTCAACAATACTGATTTTATTTATTTCATATGACTGTACCTCACGGTACAACATTAATTAACTTTTCTTTGGATGTGTTCTTTTCCATAGGCATTCCTTTATTTCTTCCTCATTCTTCTAAAGGCATCTGTGCAACATTATTCTCAGACCACCATCACTAAAAGCAAAAGCAAAAAAAAAAAAATCAGAAAGCATTTCCTCAAAACTTTAGCAAGCAGATATATTCAGAGTCTATTCTCAAAGTCTTAGAAGTGATTTATTTCTCCGGTTTCTCTTAAGTGCTGTTTTTATCCTGCTTCTTTGAAAAACTTTGAGAATTCTCTGGACCTGGATGTTAAGCCTTCAATGGTAGCCAAGGAAAAGGAGAGAGACTGGGGATAGACTGAAGAAGATTTGACAAATCAGCCCACAGCTCAATTCACATGACCTATCAAAGTATAGTTCACTAATCCTGCATTTTTAGTTTTCTGGAGATAAGATTGGAAGAATATGAATATGAGAAAAGACCATCTAAGGCATCACTTTAAAAAAATACATTTTCCAGAGCTGTAAGTAAAACAGACGACAGCCACAGGGTTTAGCAGAATCATTGGTGTGAAATAATGTACCTTTCTCCAAACCAACATTTCAAAAAGCAATATGGAATATAAGCCAATTCCCAGCAGTTTGAATCTATTATTTATGATGCCAGTTAAACAAGGCTAATGTGTTCTGTAAAAGTGGTTATGGCTGCTCGGTAGTATTAGTAGAAATTAGTCAGATGTTAGCAGCTCAATGCAAAGTGAATTTCCAAAGGTTTCTGTAAATGACAGTTTGGCTGACTTAACATGACAGTTGAAAGTGGCCAAGCTGTTGCAGTATTGGCAGGTGGGTTGTGAACCAAAGTCAGCATTTATCAGTGTAGGAAACAAATTAAATCAGTTATGAGCCCACCTCTTGCACAGAAATCTCCTCCTCCTCCCTAACAATTTCCTCCTCTTTGATCCCACCTTCCTCAGTTTCAGACAGTGGTGAGGGTCACTCACAGTAGGTTGCTTAGCTTCCCCTCAGTTCTGCTTCCTCTCCTGAAATCCTCTGTCCCCGGAACAACCTCCAGCCATGTGCTCTGTCCTCCACGTTGGTAATGACATCAGCTTGTTGTTTTCCCAAAAATATCATTCAAAAAGATCTTGTTTTACTATTCAGCCCTGATTGTAAAGTAATTGTGCTGCTCAAAATTCACCATTGCATTTTTTTAAATTTATGTGTTCTCATGATTACAATGATGGCTTTCTGTAAAAATTTTAAGGCAATACAACAATTTCATTTATACATATATATATATATATATATATATATATATATATATATATATATATATATATATTATCAAACATCAGAGGCATCCATGTGCCCCCGAATTCTGGAAATGTTAGTCTGGGTCTTGGAAAATTTCTCTCTTTGTTTGTTTGTTTTTATTTGTTTTATGGTTTTTGTCATTGTTGTTTATATTTTTGTTTTGTTTTGTGTGAGACCAGGCCTTGAACTTAGTGTCTGATGCTTTCACTCACTGGTTGGCACTGAGCTCTGAGCCATGTTTCCAGCTCTTGAAACTTTAAAACAATAAAAAGAACTGTATTGTAAAGGTGACGTACTGAGGGCTTACAGCAAGGTAGTGAGTATATTTCTCTTTGAAAAGTTTTAACCCTCACTCATTTTCTCCTACTTCCCCACCCCAACCCCAAGTTGTAAAGTTTATTTCCAACAGTGTCTAGTGAGTATCACTGTTGCCCTGATTCACCTTCCTGACAGACGGTGAACGTTTTCTGTGATTCCCCTTCCCTTCCTCATATCAGTAAACTTATGTACAAGACAAAGAGCACCAAAATTTAGAAACAAATAATAATTAACAAAAACAGTGACAACAGGAAATAAACTAAAGGGGAAAAAAGAAATAAAAAAGAAATAACTGCAAACAGTACACTAAAAGTATCTCTTGTTTCCATTTGGAGTTCATTTCAATAAGCATTATTTTATTTGTCCATAGGCACTTAGCTATTGAGTTATTGTCATCCTCAGCTTAGAATATCCTAGATATACTCTAGCTAAATTTTCTCTTGAGAAGATTCCATGATTGATTTTTTGAAAGCCAGAATAGTGTTTGTAGCTTGAAGAAGACCATTTTCAGATTACCTTGAAATAATGTCTACTTCTTTCCTTCCCTTTTCTTTTTCTTTCTATTCTCCTTCTTTCCCTTCATGTCCCTGTGGGGACATCCTCTCACCAATGTTTTCTGTTTTCTTTCAGAAACAAAAGAGACAATGGTCCATCCTCCATAAAATCGGCCTATAGAAGGCAAATGGTTGAACACTGGGAGCTTTAAAACATCTTTGCACATTTCAATGAGTATAAAGAAAACAATAATTTCCATGATTAATTTTGTACTTGGAATATAGGACTTTGGAATCTGCATGCAAATATATGTGAATTTGACTCAGGCACAGATTAGAGTGAATAATCCACACTCTTAACTATAAGGCTCTTTAATTCATGATAATTAGCTTTCTTCTGTCCTTTAGAGGTTAATTTTTTTTTCAGTACTGCTCTGAACTATCCTAATCTGTTATTCTGTTGCAATTCCTATTCTGTTATCATGGACCATGCCTCCAACATATGTACAAGTACCAGCACCAGTCTAAAAATATTTTTGTAGCTTAATAAGCTCTCTAGACCACAAAATTAAATAACCAGAAATCCCAGATACTTAGGTAGTACAAATAATTTTGAGCACCTGCAATTTAACATGTAGTTCTGACACTGGCTTACACAGTATACATATTATTATAAACTATACCTGCTTGTATAGCCATAGCCTTACCTGAGTTTCTTTCTGTCTTTAAAGTAGTTGAGGCTGGAATGACTATTGCTATGTCTCCGGCTTAATTAGGAAATAAATGGTTATGTGCATTTATTTCCCAGGATTGTTGTCTATAAAGGACCACAGAGTGGATTGCTTAGAAGACATCAGTTTATAGCTCATAGCTCTGGAGGACCTGTGTCTAGAAGAAAGTTGTTAGAAGGATTGTCTCTTCAAGGACAGCGAGGGCAGGAGTTGGTCTTGGCTCCCATTGTTTCCTGCATTGCAGTCTCTGTGTTTTAGAGTCCTTCTTCATGCATGCATGCCTATGTCCATACGCCCACATTTTATAAAGTATCAAGTCAAATGGGATTAGGACCCAGTCTAGTGACTTTGATTACCTCTGTAAATATGCTCTTTTCAAATAAGGGACATTATGAAGAAAAACAAAAGGTCATGACTTGAATAGACAGATTGGGGACAGGGGGATATAATTCAACCATCACATCAGAAAACCCCTCAGTCACTTGATTGGATAAGTAGTATTTTTATTGCCCTACTATTATGCTAATGAAGAAAGGGAATGGGTTATGAGGTGTGGGTGGAATAAATCAAGAGACCTGTATGATGTGAAAATAATGCTTAAGGGAACACTCATCATGAGAGATTTTTTTTCTTAAATTGAATATCCTGGAATTAACATAGTTTACAAAATTATCCCAAGATCAATTTTCAATTGAACAATACATAAATTTCCTGCTATATTTTGATAACATTAGTTAACACTAAAGTAAGGTTCAGCAGGGAGTAAGAAAGCACTTGCCTACTCTATTTAGTATATGGTAATAAATTCCAATTATTTTAAATTGACATTGTTCTGCAGCATGTAAAGTTGACTCCAAGAACTTCTACCTCTTCTCCAGTTAAGTACCAAAGACAAATGACTGTACTGAATTCTCAGGCAGAGCTCCATTTATTTAAAGCTCATCTACGCTTTTCTTTTGTTTTGGTTGAGGGGGAGAAAATGTACACCAACTTGATGGTAA
The DNA here is from genome assembly GCF_019054845.1 of Dipodomys spectabilis. NCBI lineage: Eukaryota > Metazoa > Chordata > Mammalia > Rodentia > Heteromyidae > Dipodomys > Dipodomys spectabilis. Next base: position 12,215,903 of record NW_024870834.1, on the reverse strand, counting down.
GTCCGTGGGGAGATTGCGATTTTAGAGATTTTGGAAGAGAAGTGACCTAATTCTGAATTTTACCCTGTTTTTTCATCTTTTGGAGAAAACAATGTGCTTTGTAGAATTGCTACCTATTTATTCTGCAAATCTGAACATGATCTTCACAAATCCTACTTTTTTTTTTAACTCAGGTATCTCTTTGCTTCTCTAATCCCATACTGAAGCAATTGATTTCAAAACATGTTCACAGATCTCATCTCCATATGCTTTGAATATTGTTTTCCTAAATATTTGAAAATTACCACTAAAGCTGAACTCTGCCCCTCTCCCCTAATGAAATGGCAGGAAAATGTACCAGTGCATGACTTTAACGTTCCTAAAGGAGGGATGTGAGAGATGAAGAGATGTGGGGACAGCTTATGTGAGCTATTTGTTCTGCAGGCAGGAAGAATGGAGACTTGATGACAGATTCACATCTTGGTCCTGAACCTTAATTAACAAGGTCTTCTGAGTAACACACTGAGAAACAATAGGCAAGTCCTTCTGAGCAATTCACAGATTATTCACTGCTAATCTTAGGGGATTTGTTTTATTGTTATTTTTCTTTCTTTGTAAGCTGCAGCTTTGTTGCCTTGACATCCACACTCAAGAGTTATTGCTATGAAACCAAGCTATATAAAAACCTATCTAGCACTTCTCAGAGTTTCCACTGTTCACAGAAACCTTGGCATGCGGCCAGCCAGCCATGAAAGATGAGCTTTGCCTCATTGCAGTGAGTGTAACTGCACGTGCAAAAGGGAGCTTGTGGGTGCAGTGTGAAGGGTTGACAATTACAGCATCGTGGAAGGATGAGAACTGGATACTTCCCCAAAGAACGAAGGATCACATTTTCCCCATGCAGAATACAAATATGTGAGCCGCACCTCTCTTTCCTTCACTTGGGCTGGTTTATTGTAGATAAGAATCTCATTGACTTTGATGCCTGGCTAGTCTCAAACCATGATTCTCAGACCTCAGCCTCCTGAGCAGCTGCTATTACAGCCATGAGCCACCGGAACCTGAGTTGGAAATAATACTGTTGCTGAGAAGATGCAACTATCTTACAAATACCACATTCTTGGAATGGATTTCTTTTTAAAAGAAGAGATTCAGAAAAATATGTAAATCTATCCCATTTATTTATTTTATTAGTTGCCTCACTTAGCCTAGAAGGGTTAGAAACTAATCAACCTCCTTTTGATGTTCAGGGAACATAAAATTAAGAAGTTCTAAGACACTTTGTGATATGCTATTAACCCTGATTCAGTTCTAGACATGTTTCAAATTTAATATTTTGGGGGTGCTGTACAAGGGTTTGTACTTAGAGCATTGTGTTTTCTAAACAGATGCTCTATTGCTTCATTCCTGCCTCTAACCCTTGTATCTACCTTGAAGCTGGGATCTGTGTTGTCCAATCCTGACTGGAATAATGAATTGAATGTATAAGCCATATTTGCTTTCATCTTTCCAAAGCGTGATTGCTTTCAGTGTCAGCTTAGAGTAAGATGGTCGTAGCAACACTGATATTTCAATGAAGAGTACATTAAAAGTCAATGATCATCAGTTATTGTGAAAAACCATGGAATTGATAGACAATACAACTGATGTCCAAATTTCCACTTTCTGTACTTCCACGTCTTGTCTATTAGAGGAATCTTTCCCTGCTGATAGCATATTCCATTATACAGTCAGGCATTCTTCCAGGTCATGTAAAAAATTCTGTTAGTGTCCCCTGCATTTTCCCTACCTGTCATCTGTGAATATCCTGTGTCTCAAAGACTGGAATTCAATAAAGTGTCCTTCTATAGGTTCCTCTCCCTCCCTCCCTCCCTCCCTCCTTCCCTCTGTCTCTCTCTCTCTCTTTTCTCTTTCCCTCTCTCCCTCTCTCTCCTCTCTCTCTCAATTCCAAATAAACAATCAACAATCAAATGAACCCAAATTAATGTCTTGTATTCTTCTCACATATTTGTACCAATCGATGGACCCTCAATTTGTGCCTTGTATTTGCAATGCATATAGATATTGTCTTTTTAAGGTATTCACAAGGTATTTTAAGGGAATCCTAAGCAAGTATAAAGAAAATAAATATTCTTAAGCTTTACCAAAATTATATTTGTATTATTTACACCTTGGTGACAAAAATTTGCACATTTGCACACTCACAGACACATGTACTCAGATACAAACATGGATAGATATATTTATATGTGTGTGTGCTCAAAAATAAAATAATTTTGAATATTTGCTTCATAACATCATCTTTATATATTAGGAACATTATACTTTTGTAATAATATATTTGTAGCTACAGGTATCCAGATTTACACATAAGAATGTTAGTAAGTTTACTTTTTTCCTATTTTACACTAACATAATAATTTATAGACTTAAGAAACCTACTTCTTTGTATTCCTAGTGGCCATAACTGAAAGATACAATAGATTCTCTACAATTCAGCAGTTTGTTCTTAACATAAGCAACTTTTCTTTTTGGCAAAGGTTTTTTATTTTCTATTTCAAGCAAGTTTTAATTATCCTGATGGCTTTGTATGGTTTGTTCTCTGAGAAGTGGTTATTTTTTTTAACATTTTTTAAAGTGAAATGTCTCACTATATAGTGAAAACTGACTTCAAACTCACAATGATGCTGTTTTAACCTCCCCAAGACTAGAGTTAAATGTGTGAGACACTATTCTTGTCCTTTTATTAATTTCTTGAATTTCAAAATCTCTTTGATCTATCCTTTCAGAAATCACATGGCCTTATATATGATTTTTTCACCACAGAGCTGATTATGTTACATCAACAAAGAGATGTCAACAGCAAAATTTTATCTGATGACAATAAGATTAATAAATTGAAATAGTTCCAAGATCTATGTGTAAGACTTGAAACTATGAAATTATCTCCCAAGAAAACATAGAAGGAAACTTTAAAACATAGGGAATAACCAAAATACTTTGGAGTCTATCTCAGAAATGGCAGCAAAAAGAGTAAAAACTCACAAAAGCAACCATATTCAAAACTGCTTCTTCTAGCCAATAAGAGAAAAAATTCACCAAGTTAAGATTCAAGCTACAGAAGATAACAAAATGTCTGAACATTCTTTTATCAGCCAGGGTTAATTTCCAGGCTATATAAGAAACTCAAAAATTTGACAGTAAAATACAGTAATCCAACTTAAAAAAATGAGTTAAAGGTCTTTGTGTGGCTATCTTAAGGATAACAGTCTCCATTTTTAGGAATGGGGAAACTTAGGTTGTGAACTTTTCAACTTCCAGTTCTTTGTGGTGGAAATCTATCCTTAACAGCTGTCTGCCAATTCCAGCCGAAGCAGCTGCTGGGTTTGGTTTGCTATTGGGGTTGTAAGGAGGTGCCAAAGTATTAAAGAGTAAGGAGATAGTTCTTTCCAAATGTTTGGGAATTGAACTTCAACAAGACATTTTCCTGTGGGTTGTGTGTGTGTGTGTGTGTGTGTGTGTGTGTGTGTGTGTGTGTGTGTGTATGTGTGTGTGTGATTTTAAACATGTCTTCCCATAACACCTAAAACTACAATATTCTGTCTGTCTGTACACAAAGCTCTCCTTAAAAATGTGATAGAGCTAAATACATATTGAATTTTATTCCATATTTGCTTTGTTTCCTCACTGTGAACATTACTTTCATTATTTTTAAAAGGTTATAAGCTTGGTATCTGAGAGGGAAATCTGAGTGATTTCAGAAATTTAGGGTAAAAAAATTCTGTTTGTGTAATCTGGAATCTGATTCCCAAAATGTAAAATAAACTCAATGTCAGATGAATGATTTTAGTAATGACTATTAGAATTTAAGCAATAATTACCTTTGTCGAAATATTTTTGCTTTTAATGTTACTGGCAACTGAACCTAAAGAATCCTGAAGGCCAAGAAAGTTGTGTGTCACTGGGCTATACACCCAGCTTTAAAATACACGTTTTAAACAGTTTTATCTGCAGCAACAATATAAATCATTGCGTGTAGTTGGTATGAACAAAGACGATTCTTTTAGTGAGTGAAGTCTGAAAGCATTACTTTCACGTATGGAAAAAGTGTATGATGTAAAAACTAGTGTTCTTGGCCAGAAGAGTTTGATAATTGAGCAGAGAAACAAGAAATGCTTTAACTTCACTGAAGTGTTCAGAATTTAAACACTGGCAGGTTTTTGTTTTGTAAGAGAACACAACGAAACACTTCAGTATTCTAAACAGTTGAAACAGATCTTTCTTGTATTCTATAAATCAAGAATGATGTTTACAGGCTCTGAAATATTCATTTACAGTTCCTTCTTGAATGATAAGTGTTAGATTTGGATTACAAAAACAGAAATGTTCTTGTTTTGGTTAGATAGTTACCATCTTTGGAATACTATCTGCTTCACTATTCCAGGAACTGCTTTTAAATGATTTCATAGAAAACGTGGTAAATGGTTCCTCTCAAGCTGTGCAAATGGGCTCCAGGAGGGTCAGGCTGGGAGCAGAAATAAATAGAAATATAAAGCAAACCTTCATTCTTTTTAGTTCAAAAATTTGAGGTAAAGATGCCACAATTATGAGGTATTGTCATATATATATGTGTATGTACCTATACATATACATGAATACATATATATGTACCCATACATTTATATATATATACATATATATATATATATATATATAAATATATAGGTGCTATTTTAAAAACTTAGATGTTATTTGGGTTCCACTAACATGATTTGCCTTCGTGTTCTATTTGTGTCGTTTTGGTGTGCAATTGCTTTCAAGTTCAATGAACACTCCTGCATTCACATGTTCAGTAAATTAAGGCAGAATTAAAATTAGTACATATGTACACACACACACACACACACACACACACACACACACACACACACGTGCAATCCTATCACCTGAATTTGTAAATGGCATGTGGACCTCTCTAAGCCAACCTTCATTAGGTTTATATTCTCTGTTACATGAATGTGACACTGAACAATAATGCATGCAGGATGTAAGACCTCATATGTTGCATGCCTAAAATATTTAATGGATTACAGATTTGACTAATTTAAGGAAATATGAATGAAAAGGAGATTGTGTAAAACAAATACAGTTAGCCTTGAATTCTACATTGAAGGTATATTCTGTTCTGTACCTGACTGTACCTTTTTAAAGATTTGTTTTGTTGTTGTAATATAGTTATTTGATGATACAAAGCACACTAGCTAGAAGGAAAAGCATGGGCACTTGGAATTCCTCGGAAATTTTCTGGAAATTAGGCATCTCTATGTCATAGGAAGATTTTCCTTGCTGATGTAAGCCTTTTTGTTTAAGTAGATGCTGCCTGAATTACAGTGATGGCTTGGAATGAATGAACACTTAGCATCATGGACAACATTCGTATCCTCTGGAAAGTCTTTGTTTCTGAGATTTCAGTGAATTTGGTTCAAACTCACAATTTCTTTAACTGTTAGGGTGGAGAAGTAATTGTACAACTCTGGAACATTCCAGGAATCTTACTAGTTTTACGGTCCTCATTTTCTCAGCTGCTTGATCCTCAGGTGTTTCCTCAAGATTTGTTCTTATCCAAATGAGTGCTAATTTCATATACTATTGTCTTTGTTTTGCTTTGTTTTCATGTCCATGAAATTCTTTCTGCCACTGCCTTGGGTGCTCTGATCACAAGTATGCTCTAAAATGTCCAATCCTTATTTATTTTTGTATACACCATTTTATTAAAGGTTATCTTAGTGGACTTAGTAATAGAATACATTGCCTACAGCAGTTTGACAATTCTGTACTCATAACTACATTTTCTTCTGCTTCATGGAGATGGCAGTTTTAAATCTTTACGGTTTTATTCATGGTGGTAAGGTGGTCCTCCTCCTCCTCCTCCTCCTCCTCCTCCTCCTCCTCCTCCTCCTCCTCCTCCTCCTCCTCCTCCTCCTCCCCCCCCCCTCCTCCCCCCCCCTCCTCCCCCTCCTCCCCCTCCTCCCCCTCCTCCCCCTCCCCCTCCCCCTCCCCCCCTCCTCCCCCTCCCCCTCCCCCCCTCCTCCCCCCCCTCCGCTGAAGAGTCGAACTCAGGGCCTCATGCATGCAAGGCAAATGCTCTGCCACTGAGCCATCTTCCCAGCCCCTAGTCCCCTATTTTTAAACAGCCTCCTATCCTTTTCCAGCCAGGAATAAGATACATTTTCAAAAATTCAAGCAGCTATATGATGCTCATATTTAAAATCTCTCACTGGCTTGGAAATTCATGTCTTAAATATGAAACAAAGCGTGACTTAATCTAGTCCATTTTTCTTGTGAAGCCTATCAACTTCTTTTTCTATTGCTTGCTGTGTTCTTGTCCAGTGGGCCTTTTGTGGACTTTTAGCAGAATGTAAGAATGACAATTATTACCTGTTCCTCATTCTGTAGCATTTATCCTCTCTACATACTTGTACTTTGATCTCTTAGTATTCAGTCAGCTTTCCATTTCCCTTGGTTCCAGAACCTGATGGATAATAAAATCTGCAGATGAAGATTCTCAAGTCTCCTAACTAGTATGATGTAGCATTTTTGTATAAGCTATGCATCTCACCATATATGACAAGTTATCTCTAACTCACATATAACACCTAACACAGTGTAAGTACTATGTTATACGACACTGTTCAGTCAATAGTATGTGACAAGGAAAATATCTGTTCATATTCAATTCAAGACACAGAATTTTTCTAGAATTTTTCATTCTTGATTTTTTTTAAATTTTTTATTGTGAAAATACCATACAGAGGGGTTATAAATACATGGGCAAGGTAATGAGTACATTTCTTATCAAGCATTGTTGCCTCCTCCTTTGTTCCCCCTTCCCATCCCTTCCCATCTTCCCCTCTCCCCCTACCTAGCAAAAGTTGTAAAGTTCATTTTTCAACATTACGACTTGTATATCCCATTGTTGCAATGGGTCCACCTGTATCTCTATTTAAACGGTTTGTTTTTGCCCTTCCCCTGCAGAAATTATACATTCTTGATTATTTGAATCTTCAGATGAGGAACACACAGACTCAGACGTCTAAGTGTATTCCTGAATTAGGTAAAAATTATATTCCCCAGGTAGTCATGGCCAGCTTACTCTTCCTCTACTTTATTTCCTCATTACTTATATCTTTTAAAGCATTTTCAAATCAGTGAGGGGAAGTATTTTTCCTCCTTTTCTATGTCTTCATTATATGCTAGCATAAATATTTAATAGGCAAATACTATAAACTAAATGAGCAACGATCAAAATTTATAAAATGATATATTAACATTACCTTTAGAAATAATTGCAAGACTAAGGAATTATTATTATTTAAATTATCATGTGTTTGTCTATAATAATTGTTCAATTTACCAAACACACATAGATCAACCACTAGATTATTAGGTTACATTCATTTTTTCCTGGGGTGTACAATAAAGGGTGATTGTCTATAGGCCGTATCTTATAAATTTTCTATTTCCTTTCATGATAAAGAAAAATAAAATATATCTTAGTCAAAGGCCTAGAACAAAGCTTAGTTCCAACGATAACAATGGTCAAGATTACTCAGGAATGGTACTTGACAGTTAAACTTCTTCACAGAATAATTGTGACAGTTGGCTTTGGTTTGCTTCCCTCTACCTTTTAGCCAGTTTAATGGGATCACACATAGAGGAAAACATTTCAACCATTCTTCCTGTCATCTTGGTTCATAGTAAGTCAGACTCATATATGACCCTGAAGAGCACAGGGCTTTCTTTTGCCCAAGATTCTCTTTAGGACATCCTGTCTACTTTTTTATGACTATTGTGGGAAAGCTAGTTAATTCTTTGGAGCAACCTGAGCCTTTTCTTGATGCTTGTATCTATTCTCTTTTTAATCTCAACACAGATGGCTCATTTTTTTAAAACTAAGTTCTCTTTATTTCTTATGGTGCTGACAAATGTATAAATATTCTCATAGCAATCATCACATTCAGTCTTCATAACAATGTAACAGATAGGAAAACAACACTCAAATAATCAGTGATAATAATTATGGCAATGACAGCCAAGTAGTAAGGCAATGTTTTCCATTTTCAATGTCAGTATGTATTTTACATACATTGCAAATTAAATAAGATTTCCACCAGACGGGATGAGATGGCTGCAGTGTCCTTCATGTTATAGAAGAGGACCTGGAGCTGCAAGTTTGAGGTCAGTAGTGAGTAAATAGCAGAACTTGTTAAAGTCACTCTGGATATGAAGGCAATTATCTCTGCATCTCTCACTGGATCATGACAAATCATTCTTGGAGGAGTCTGAATCTTAGATTCTGCTTCTCAGTATATTTTTCTTTAGTGTTACTGGTTTGGTTTTAGAGAATTCCCTTTGATGCCATATTCTCTTTATTGTTCTAGCTCTTCTCCACTCCACTGGTTATGTGTGAATGGAAAGCCTCCACATCATGTATCTCATTTAATAATCGGTAAACACAGGAGCCTATGAGTGTGCTCTACTGCCTTTCTTCTATCTTCTCAGCTGTGCTTTACCTCAGGCGCCCCTGGGGTAATAGTACCTGCTGGTAACTCCTCATTTTTATTCACGTGGCCCATGCCATGTTATTTCTCTCTTTTAGGTTATGGGCTCTGATCTTCCTTGCATAGAATGTCCTTAGGAAACCATCCAACTATTCCAATGCCTAAGCAAACATAGAAATAAAAGAGAGTTCATAGCCATGAGGAGATGGAGATGTCAGACCAATAAAGGACTGCAGCTGGTGAATTAGTGTTCCATTCTTTCCTCTTTCACGCTAAGTCTCAGGCACATATTTTACTTAGACCATGCAATGTGTCAGCAGGGTAAAAAATAGTGATTGCCCCTGGCATTAGACTAGCTTAATTGAACTGGATTCCATCCTGGTCTCACTTTTCTATGTCCCGAAGCTATGTTCCTTCAGTACATCACACATAAAGTTCATCTTGTAAACACCTGTGCCAGATTGGTGTACGTGTGTGTGTGTGTGTGTGTGTGTGCGCGTGCACCTATGTATGCACATGTGCACACACAATATACTTGCATAAACACAGAATATATTTTCCTTTAATTTCAAAAATAGTTATTGTGGAAAAATACCAAGAAATCACAATTCTGAGCAACCAAGTGTCTAGATCTTTTCTAACATGTCCCTGCCTCTACTCTCTGTTCACTCTCATCCCTCTTTTCATTCTCTTACCCTCACACAGATAGCAATACATTTGCCTCCTCATTGCATATTGGGAAATGTATCAGTAATTTTTTCCAGTGTTGTACCTGACAACCTCAAAGATGTTCATAGTAGCATTCTCCCTGCGGGAAACCCCACCATTCATCAAAAGTAATAAAATCTTTAAGTGAAAGGGAAATTGGGAGGGTAAAAACCCTTTATAGTCTCTGAACATTTTCAAAATAGAGTAAATTTAAGCTTTAGTCTTCAGTCTTGTAGAATAAACTCCTAATTTAATTTCCACACCAAAGCCATAGGCAAACAGGTGCTGGAAAGAATTCTAATCCCTTCCTTTTGTAACCTGGCCTGTGAAAACCCCAAGCAGCTAGTGAATGTCTGGGCTCAGTAAAGCTGTGTTGGCCAGGTTTAAAGCTGATGATGACTCACTATAGGAAGGCTGGAGGGAGGTCTGCTCTGTGGTACCACGATTTTGATTTTGGAGGAAAGAACTTTGAGATTTTTTTTAAAAATTGCCTTTGAGTAGTACAAAGTTGTCATTTAAGCAAGCAGTTTATGAACACAATATACCTAATTGTCACTCCTTCAACATTTTTACCTATCTCTTCCTGACCTACCTTTGTCTTCACTCTTCTTAATTTTCCAGGATATACATTGGAATATTGATTTCATTCTCCTCCTCTTCTCTTCATTCGTTCTCTTCTCATGAAGAGAACACTTTCTAGTCTTTTGTTTTGCTGAACTTTGACTTTGACCTTCTAAGAATTTACATTATTTGATTTCTCCTTTGAATCTACCATATTTCCGTTAATACATTTGTATACACTTGCATACCACTGGATATGTTTACTTATAAATTTCTTATGTAACAAAATGACTGAAGAAGTAAACCAGACTAAACATCACAGCTGGAATTAGACATATATAGAACTCTATGACCAAGCCCAAATGTAAACCCTTAAAAAAGATAAAACCTTGGCAATAATAGCACATGACAGTTTTTTTTTTTGCCTTGAATATTAGTTATAATGTTGGGTTTTCTTCATTAATTTGTGTTCATGGATCCTGGTTACAGATCAGAAAGAGAGAAATAGATGCATAAGAACAGTAATCACTATCTATTCCTGAGCAATTTCCAGGCATTATTTGAAATAGAAATCTCCAAACAGGAGGCAAGAAGTCTACTCTCTAGAGATTTCCAGAGAGGCTTTTCCTCAGAAAGATTCTGACATTGCAGTAGATGCCAATTAATAGTGCTGCTTGGCCCTGTAATATAAACTTCAGCTCATTTGAGGTTGGCCCTTGTCTCTTCAACAATGCATCTTGTACTACAAATTAGTGTAAACATTAAAGTTATTCCTCCTGCCTAATTCAGATGTACATTTACAGGAAAATCAAGTAGAAAATATGAGCTAGGAAATACCATTCATTTGCAAAGAGACATTAGAGTTCTGGGGCCCTGGATGAATCATACAGTTCAGACCACAGGGTACTAGAATCACTAATACTCTATCCCTGCCATGTCATACACAGAGCCTGGGTCAAGTGCCACTTCAGAGACTGCGCTTCTAAAGGAAATTGGTTGTGTGGTGTATTCACGGAGCAGGCATGAAACGTCTATCAGCCACTAGTACTAGAATTATGCTCAGATTGATCCGGACTTCTCCCACATTCACCATCCCTACTAAGTCTGACCATTCAGCAGTATATGGCAAGTTTCCTTTTGCTATCTTCATTCATACATGTGATCTACTAGAGTATAGTTCATACTCAAACATGCTCTTTGCCTCCACCTTAAATCCCATAAATCCCACAATCAAAATACATGTGTATATAAAAATATACATACATCTATGTGTGCATGTGTTTGTGGGTGTATGTTTAGAAATATACTTATCTTTTAGGCCTAGCATCCATACATGAGCAAAATCACATGACCTTTGTCACTACAAGCCTGGCTTACACTGTTTTACATGCTGATGCTATGAAATAATTAAGGAATCATTTTACAAATGAATGACTGGAATGGAAGACAGATCCTATTTGGAATATGAGTACTGAAGAGAGAAGAGAGGGGGAACAAACGTAACGGGGAGAGTGAGTGTGATCAGTTTCTTTACATGTGTGAAATGGAACCATGAAGCTTGCTGAGATTGATTGAAAGAGAAGACGGGGAGAAGAGGGAGATTGTGTACTGCACTCCTTGCCCATGATCTAGCTTTGGATGTCTACTTCAACAGGAAAGCAGTCAAGGTAATTAGTCCTCATTCACATTTATTTTAGTCAACATTCCCGTGTTAAAAAAAAATCCTGCAATGTAAAGTGTATTTTGGATGGGCTCTTTAGTCTACTTCATCTATCAGTTCTTCTCCAGCAATAAACTTTGAGCATAGAAAGATGGTATATACACTAGAGCAGACATATTTTGAGCCAGAATGAGAAAATCAAAGTATAGATTCTTATAATTGTTGGAAATTCACTAAGCAGACCTGCTTAGTAAATTCCATGAGGATATGAAGCCTAGAAAATTAGAAGAAGACATCCAATTCCCAATATAGTATTCAAGATAATAATGGAGTGATTAGTACAAGATATGAATAGTTACTTCATATAATTTGAGGGATAGCAAAATAATCAGTATATGTTTTATTCTATATATTGAATTAGCATAATAAAAGGTCACTTCATTTAACCATATATTCAAAGCACACTCTAAAAACAGAAGGAAGCTCAGAATTCTTTAAAAAATAGAAATCCACCCAAAAGTTTTTTCCTGAGCAAATTGTGAGAAGATCATATATTTCAAGTACAACAATTAGATAGATTGAATAAAGTGCTTCACTCTATTGAAGGGGATTCTAAATTGCTTTCCTATGCAAACACCTGCATCACGTAAAAGTTTACTTTTACCAATAGTTGTTGAGGCTCAGTGAAGAGAATTATTTTTCCACAAAGTGACCAATAAAGACTTCTTTTCTTTGTTTTTTTTTTGTATATTTTAACTTGCTAGAGGAAGAGAATTCCTAATTATGAGATATCAGATTTACTTAATTTAAGTCCTTTCATATTCCTGCTTTCAATGTTTTAGAATGAATGCCTGTCCCCTCTCCTTGTCATTACCAAGGGAATCTCTTCTGAACCACACTTCTGAGAAGAAAGCAATATAAGGAATTAAATTCTAAAGTTATTCTTGTAAATGTAATATTGACTATTTGACTAGAAAAATTCTACAGTATGGGTCACTTGAGAACCACACACCACACAGAGGAAGAAGATATTCAGTCTATAAAATTGTGAAGTTACTCTTGTATATGTAAATGTAATATTGATTAACTGACTAGAAAAGTTCTGCAGAAAAGGATCATGGCAGAACTACCAAACCTAGGGAGGATTGACAAGGCTACCTTCCCAATAAAGTTCTTTCCTTCATTGACAGTCTAATTTTAATTATGAGGAATAATAAAGATTTTTTCCACATCTAATTTGTAGTTTATTGCTACACATATGATTTGTGATTATGCTTCATATGTTACTATTTCCTGAGAAATTTTACCCTTTCCTTCTTAGTGAGTATGTGCTTCATAAGCAAGGTTTTACATGGCCGTCTATAGGAATCAGTTGCAGATATTTGTTTTGTAATCGTCGGTTCTGGAAATATAGCACTTGAATTTACATCCTGGTGTTAGTACTTCCTAGATGTGAAGCCTACATTTTCTCTTTTATAGAGCAGAGATAATGACATCTAACAATTGAAGGGCTTAGCTCTTTTGCCCATGCTATACCTGTATTTATTTAAAAAGAGTTATGGAAGAAATAAAGTGCCTTCCATGTCCAAGTAGCAGTCCATAGACTCTGTCTATAAATGTTTATAATCCAAGAAAAGTAGCAAATAGCCAGTTAGTAAAATATTGAGGCACAAATTCACCATTGCTGGGGCTATGGGGATAATCTTGCCAAAGATATCAAATGATTCAGGGTTTATGGATGAATCAGATAATAACTTAAACTTTGAATCATTTCAGTCTTTGCATCATTAGTCAACTGGACACTCTATTTTCATCTTTACTATCCATTTTCATGGATCAACCTAGATATACAGCACAGGGGCTCATCTGTAGGAACAAAAACGAAGCATTGAACGTATTTTTTATCGTACATATGCAGCCAAAGCCCCTGAATCAGCTAACAGCTTTAAGAACATTTATAAATACTAACTTCAATGAATAACATTTTTATTATAATCAATTTACTTTATTGCTATTGTAAGGGATGATAGGGGGATTATGATTCCATGAGTCAGGTAATGAGCACATTTCCTTTCCTACCGTGTCTTCTGTTCCTTCACTCTCTTCCAGTCCCTCTCCTTCCATCTCCACCCATGAGGTGTATACTTCACTTTCATTGTTATTTTTTAACATCAGGAGCTCTTTTCTGGTTGTCTTGCTGTTTAGGACATATTACTCATATTCAGTCACCACAGACTAACACTAGCATAGATTAAACACTAGGAAATTCAGTTGTGGGATCCTTTTAAACATAGTAACACCTTCCAAGTTCTATTCTAACTTGGTTATGTGTTCTACCATATCTTGTACTCAAATCAAACTCTCTGGAGTCTTAATATTACCAGTAAAACTTATGAGAAGAGTACTTGCAAAGATCCATAGAGCCAACTCCTACAACATAAATAATGGGAATAGAAGTTGAGTCCAGGTCAGCTAACCCTAGTGTCCAAATTCAATAATGAATCCTGTCTACTGTGCAGGTAGAATGAAATCAGGAAAATGTCAGTCCGCTACTGTGCTGTTTGAGGGTCTTGAAATAGAATGATTTCTAGTTTTAGATTTTCTTAACTGAAAGCAGTCTCAAGTCAGGTGCTCATTGGATTAAAAAAATTCAAGTTCACCAGTTGATTCTATTTTGTATATTTGAAAAGCAAAATAAGAGTCACTTAAAAATGGAAAGACAGCTTTTGTAACATGAATGGAAAGAGCATAACAACATAGTAATTTACTTAGTTCCTAGTATTTTTTGCTGAGAACTTGAAACTCAAACATCATTAGGCTGTTTACAACTTTCTAAGTGTGTTGACTTTCTTCCAAAGAAGTGGCTTGTACATTGGTTTTAAATCTATTTTTGTTTAATGTTTCCAGCAAAATTCACTAATTCAGAATCTTAATGCTTTTTGAGTAATATAGTCTAATTTAAGATCTATGAATTTATATGTTTGAATTTATGTTTTCTCTTTTCAAAAATGTATTTATTATCTTTAGTTGTACAGAAGAGTTGCCATTCATTAGAGAGGTTTTTGAATACAATGTAAGAAGAATGTAAGTTAAAAGGTAAATAATATGATAGCACCAAATAAAAAAGTATGTGTTGAGGAAATACCATGTACTAGACATTGAAAAAGTGAACAGATAGATAAGTATTAATTATATATAAATGGATATGTAAATATGTGTACACTGTCAAGTATCTGTCTATATCAATGTACATATCATTCCACATTTGAAAGTTTGAAGATAAACATTTTATGTAACAATGGCATTGTTATATTGAATGTTTTAAGATGATTTCATGAGTGTGAAACTATAAACTAGAGACATTAAAAACTCAGCAAGCTGAAAGCAAAGTGAGAATTCATTGAAAACACAAGAAGCTCTTGCCTTTAATCATTTTCCTTTTAAGAACTATACAAATTAGAGAGATAAAAGAATGATGTTGTTAAAGATGTAATCGAGTGCCATTAAAAGCTCAATTTTAACTTTCTGAGGAGTAAAGAGGGAATGTTTGCTTTTAAAAGTTAATAGAGAATGAAAAATAATCCTAATTTCACCTTCCCTTATCTGAACTATTTCTTGTTTATTATTTTCCTAGTATGACTAGATGGAGATCTTAATGTACATTTAGTTCTCACATAATAGCAAGCTATATATAAGGATGTTTCTAGAAAATTATTTTTATTTTATTTTGACTTTTGTGGTATTCATGGTGTTAATTTCCCAGCTAGAAGACATACTTTCTAATTAAAAAAATCTCTGTCTTCTGAATTTATTTTTTCACCTTTTTAAAGCAAATTTTTATTGTGATTAAGTGATTACATAAGTATCACAAATTTCACAGTATTGTAGGATAGTGATAGTTAAAATCACAAACACATTCTAACCTTCATGGGGTAAATTGTCTATATCGGGGTCTGTATAATTTATGAGTTCTGTGAGCTTTGACAACACAGTTATTTCTTCCACATCGGGTGATAGGTACAATTCTTTCCTTTTGCTTAGTGTCAGCTTTTGCCTCTTTCTTTAAATTCCTCTGAATTTAAAAAACACATTTGACATATTTTATTTTGTTTTCTCTGTTTGAGATTGTATATGCCATTATGTTAGCACCTATGAATATAATGATTTACATAGTGATGCATAGTGCATAGTTGAAGTTCAATACATAATACATAACAAAGAAAGATTGTCTAGTAAAGCTACAATTTTCATGCTAAAAAGTGGGTAAATGACTTGGAATTATTTTGTTTATATGTTGGAAATTAATGACATGACAATGCCTTTCATCATTTTCATTTCTATGATCTTTCTAAATGCACGGGCTGTCATGATCATTTGAAGTTTTTTTCTTTTTTAAAATGTTTTTATTGTGAAAATACTATACAGAGGGGCTACAGTTACATGAGCAAGGTAATAAGTACATTTCTTATCAAGCATTGTTGCCTCCTCCTTTGTTTTTCCCCTACCAGCCCTTCCCACTTACCTCCACAACTACACACCCTCCACCCCTGCCTAAATTGTAAAGTTCATTTTTCAACATAGTGTCTTGTACATCTCATTGTTACAATGGGTCAATCTGTATTCCTATTTAAACTTTTTGTTTTTTTCCCTTCCCCTCCTCAAATTATACTGACATCAAATACAGTGAAAACAGAGTTTAGACCCTCGGGGAGGGACATACAAAGCAACAAAAAAAATCACATGGTACCTTATAAATACATTAGAAACAATAGAAACAAGAAAAAAAAACACGTGTACATATGATCATTTGAAGTTTTATATCCAACTTTAGATGTATATATTTCCCTACACAGGTTCTTGAACTCAGTACCTTGTGCTCTCTCTCAGCCTTTTGGTCACAGATGGTATTTTTCCCATGGATCCATGCTCCAATCCAGCTGTTTGAAGATTAATCAGGGATAGTCTTATAGACTTTTCTGCTTTGGTTGGCTTCAAACTCAGCCTCCAAATTAGCTGGGGTTAAGTAGGATTATAATCATGAGTACCCAGTTTGCGCACGCGCACACACACACACACACACACACACACACACACACACACACACACAAACACACACACACACACACACACACACACACAAACACACACACTCCATAAACATATTAATAATCATTTATAAGAACGTTAGTGAATAGGAAATTTTTAGGCCTTAGTTAATCTGCTGAGCATAACAGATTCAAAATATTTGGAGATCCTTCAAAGTTAAAATTACATAATAAAGAGGAAAGTATTTCCTTGAAATTATCCATACTTTTGAGTTATCCACACCATAACTTTTTCAGATTATGAACTGTTAAAAGCTTCATCATTTTTTAAATCAGTATTCAATTTACTGGTATTCCATACACCAAAATCTCTCTAGAATGTCAAATTGTGGAACCACTTTGCATTTCTTGTATCACTGTGAACTTTCAGAAGCTGCAGGCTGCCTGGTTTATTCTTTCAGAGGGCCTCAAGAACCTTCTCATCCAAAAACACTATTCTAGCTCTCCAGGGCAGCACATTCTTTCTTTAGTCAGATTGTACTTCTCACTCCTGTTTCCTAGTAAATGGAGTTAGGCTCCTTATTGGCTTCTACTTAAGTCAGGTGCCCAGTTAACATGACCTATGGCTCTTGTTCTCCTCTCCCACTACATCGATTCAACTAGTCATAGCTTATTTCAGATGCATTATTTTGTCTATATAACAAATCTCATAAAAGTGGTGCTCTCTCTGAATTAGTCACTGTTTTATGCAGAACAATATGTCAGTGCCTAGCATATAGAAATAATTTAAGAAACATGACTGAAATGTTTGAGAAAAAGCCTTCCACAGCCACTGCATGAGAAGGTCACTGATGCTTTGGAGACAACCTAAGTGTACTTCTCAGTGAGCCATGTCAGCTGTTGAAGAGAAGTCTCTATCAAAGCTTCTCACACATACATTTCTAGTTTTATGGATTGCTGTTAGTGGAACAGATAAAATTGACTTTGACTTTTATTTTCAAAAATCACATAAGATTATATTGTACTGCAATACTTTTCAGTAAACAGAAAAAATGCCTTTAATTATCTCCATTCCTTCAGAAAGGTTTACTTTTATTCTTTTGACAGGTTCCCATAGCAGGATGTCCAGGTATAAAGAATGATAGTGTCAAATGGGCAGAACCTAAAGCCAGCAGCTGAAGAACAGAGAGGAAAGAAGATCTTTACAATGTAAGGACAGAATCTGGCCTACAGTGGACACAGGTTCAGTAATTCATCAAAACAGTCCCTACCCACAAGGACACAGGAAGTTGAAGAAATACAAAATTTTACCTGGTGTCACTGGCCAAGTACCAGGTGAATCCTGGTAAGCTTTCTGTTGGTTTATTCTGGTGCCTTCAAGAAACTTCTGTATATCTAGATAACATAAAGGAAACATTACATAAATATTTTAAGAGGAGTTGGACATGTTTTAATATTGAATTGATATTTCATAGTTTAATGAGTCAGAATTCTGTTTCTTGAAAGTTTAAAATTTTATATGCCATTTATTTTCCTCTGGGACACCATGTTTAGCATGAAAATTTAAGGTGAAATTATGGCAAGATCTCCTGTATTTTAAATGTTTACTACAGTTGGATATAAAACTTCAAATGATCATATGTACACGTGTTTTTTTCTTGTTTCTATTGTTTCTAATGTATTTATAAGGTACCATGTGATTTTTTAACACTAATATGTGAGAATAATCTGTTTATTTAAACTATCTGAAAGTAAATTCAAATTTTATTTTAATTTATCTACATGTTAAACCTGTAAAGTCACTTTAGAAGTGTAATTCCTGTTGTGTTTATGGTTTATTGTGATTTAATGACAGCATTACCCTTGAATGTGTTAAAGCTTAGAAATAAACTGACAGGGCTGCCTAATAGAACTATCTCTCTTCATCCACACATTTAGTGATGCTGCTCTTGACTGAAATCAGTGGGAATTGTCATTTTTCTCTTTTCATTTCAGTCACCCACTTGATGTTTTAACCTCATATTTGCACAAAAAAATGATATGTGAAGAGGAATGTGAATCTGACAATTGATCTGTTATCAGGACTATTAGAAACTCTGATTAAGAACTCGACATGTAGGGTTCTAACCAGTCCATGGTTGATTGCTTTCACTTCATTCATCTCATACATTTTCAGGAATGCCTCTGCTGTATTTTGGAGCCATTAGGAACATAAAGTTTAAATGTACTACTATTAGATACCCACATGTTCAAAATATATTGTTGAATTTCATAATACTGTGCAACCTTTTGTCTGTACCATCCCCAATCATTGCACAGCATTCAATATTGGGTGTTTGTAAAAGAGATGACAGCTTCTGAATAGCCTACAATTCTAGTTTCAGAGTAAGTTACAGTTGCTAAATGTTGTATTAATTGCTTTGAGGTATAGTGGTGGCTTCAATCCTTTAAGGGAAACACAGCTGTTCCCCTGAACAGTATCAGCTTCCAGAATACTGAACACAGAGCTAGCCAAGCACATAGATTGCCCCTGCCCATTTTGTGCACTTGAGAAATAGTACCAGTAGCTTTAAGTAGTAAAATACTTTTCAAACAAAGCAAAACTATGGAGGAAACAGGCTTCCAAACGCTACAGACAGCAATGTAGAAGGATCTTTCAGCTTAGGGAGCACCAGAATTTTAAGTATGAAATCTGTGATTCTACCACGATTAAGGCAGTTTATCACCAATTAAAGGAGTGTATTTTCAGGTAATAGATGGAAGGTTTTTTGAGAACTTTGTTTTTATTTTGTCCTAGAATTAGTTGTATAATTAATAAAAGGGAATCTCAAAATGGCCTTCTGAAGAACAGCTGCATTATCTATTGTTTATGGAACAGTCCTTTTAGTCATGCTTGTTTTTTGGCATTGAAATAGAAATAAGAGTGATTTGCATAAGTGGAATATTATTTGCTCTGTTGATTATTTTTCTCTCATTTTCCTTTCCTGTATACTGATTATTTGTATTATTTTAATGATATGTGACTTTCAGGGAGAGAACAACTGTGCTATTTTTTAACCTCCAAAACAGGCTAAAAATATGTTCAAAGGAAATTAGTATTACATTAGAATTTTGTCTTAAATTAACCACAAAGCACTCTTTGAATAAAAGTCAAATTCGGTTCAATTTATTAAGCTATGCAGAGATTAGATTTTAACATATATAGGGTTCACATCTTTTTCTTTTTCAGGATATTAGTTCAATGAGTCTTTTTAATGTTTTTATCACCTTTAAGTAGTTGTATAAAGGAATCGTCATTTAACAAAACACTTTATGAATACAATGTTATCTTGATCCATGTTACCACTTTAAACCTTCTCACCTATCCCTCCCCTGTCTTCCCTTCTGCCACTCTTCTTAAACTTGTAGCATATGCATTGAATTATTGACCACATTCTCTCCCTTGTCTCTCTTCAATTGTCAGCCCCTTTTCCCTTGTCCCTTTACCACCACTTTATATTAAAGCTTCCTGGTGTTTTATATTGTTGAACTATGATTTTGCCTTTCTAAGATATTATAGCATTTAAATTCTCCATTGAATCTACTGCATTTCAGTTTATATCTTTGTATGCACTTGCATACCACCCAACAGATTCACTTATAAGTTTATAAGCTCAATCTAGCGTCCACATTTAAGGGCGAACATGAATTCTTTGTGTTTCTGGGCCTGACTTCACGTAACATAATTTTTCCAGATCTTTCCCTTTCTTTACAAATGGTACAATATTACACTTTCTAATGCATGAGTAAAATTTAATTTTGTGTATACTGCATTTTCTTGATCCATTCATCCATCATGGGGCATGTAGGCTGATTCCATACTTCAGCTTTGGTGAGTAGTGGTACAATAAACATAGTTGTACTGGTGAATTTACCGTGTCCTGGTCTTAAAATCTTTGAGATAGAAACCCAGAAGTGGGATTGCTGCATCACATGGTAGTTCTATGTTTAATTTTTGAGGAACTTCCATATTTCTTTCCAGAGCAGTGGAACAAGTTTATACATTCCCACCAATAGTATATTAGGATTCTGCATTTGAAAACAATTTTCATAGTTTTTAATAAAAGAAATATTATTTTGAAGGCCTATCAAATTTTCAAATTACCTTAAAAATCTAGTAGTTTTGTATATAATCCATCTAAAACTTTCAGTATTTCACTGTGCCTCTTACATAAAATAAATATTCCTTAAAAAACTTAAATTTCCAATCTAAATTCATTACTTTGTTCTTTAGTTTTTATTCATGTTAATTCTTGGAGTCAAATAGTTCCTCCTAAAATTCATATATTGGAATACTAATCCCTGATTCCTTAGAACATGATTGTGCTTAGGAAAAGGGTTATAAGCAGTTAAAGTGAGGTTATTAGAGTACACTCTAATTCAATGTAGACAGGGTATATTAGACAGACAGAAAGACATACTGACACACACACACACACACACACACATACACACACACGTTGTGAGGTGGCATTGAAGTTCTGGAAGACATATCTGTTCCAGGTCAAAGAGATAACTGGGCAAGACCCTGCCCGCTCTGCTGTCCTAAGGAGTCAGTCCTGCTCAAATGTTGAGCCTTGGTTTTCCTTTCCCCTATGAGAAAATATTCTTAGTGGATTAAGCTTCTGCGCTTCTCTTGGAAACCAAAAACAAAAATAAAAACATACATTGAATTATTGAATATACATTGAATATACATCAAATTATTATTCAGGACATATTATATGCTATAGCTATATTATCCAAATGATAAGACTATCCAATCTACCTGCTCTCTAGTTAGGAAGCAATGGAAATTTTGCATGATTTCTCTGTGCTATAATTTTGTAATTTGTAAAATAGCCTTCACAGTGATTCCTAACGCATGAGGTCAGTTGTGGGTATTAAAATACATGAAATATGCAAAGTCCTGACCATAGTGCCTTTGGAGGCCATAAAGTTGACAATCTACCAAAAATAATCTTTTAGTGGCCAGGGCAAGAATATGTAAGTAGCTATTTGCTGAACGTCAAGGTTTGCCAATTAGTGCTATATATCACCACCAATGGGAAAACCTTATCAATATTTCCCACAATGACTGTACTCAAAACTTCGCCAGTGCTATTTTCATCGAATAGCATATACACCCTGCAAAAAGACATACATTCTGAAGGACTGGAAGAAACATCAGTTGTCTATCCTGGAGATGCGTAGAGCATTAGCACATATATGGACAAATTTCTCATACAAAGTGCAATGACGACTATCCCAGGAGCACAGCCAGGGAAAAAATAATCCCATATTTGCATTACACTCCTTCCCTTATCTTTGCCTATATTCAACTTTGCCCACACCTCTTGATTCTCCCCACAGATGCCCTCATTCTTCCATATGTTAGGGGTTATTTCTTTTTGTGAGACTATATTCCTACACCCTAGCTTTATTTCAGCTGCACGTGGAACAGGTTTTATTCAAAGCTCACCATTTAGGCTTTGTATACAAAAGAAGCAAGGAATGTGGATATAATTACCAAATTCCTCTTGAGTAGTGTACTTCCTCTGATTAACAGCTACTGAGATGTTGACACATTGAAACCAATCCTTAGGGGCATACATATGGAATTAGCTCCATGGGTTTCTATTTTCATTGAAGGTTTGCTGATCTGAGATATTGGTTTTCATCAACCTGCATTATTATTTATTCATAAAATGCCTGTCTGCTTTGCAGCATTTTTCAATATGTAAAATCTTATAAGAACTTAATTTTATAAAATCCAGCACAAGGCCCTAAAAAGGATAAGGTACTGTATGAATAAAAGAGGATATTGATTATCCTGAAAGAGAAAAGGGGAGCAGGATGTAAATAATCATGAAGGACTTGATATTCTTGCATTAAGGGTGAGAGTAGACCAGAGAATATGGTAAGACAAGAAAATTCCAGGCAGATGAAAAATCAAGAGCTAAAATTCATACAAGAGGAAAGACTATGTGCTGAATTTACAAACAAGTCACTTTGGCTAGTGTCTGGTGTATTTGAACATGAATAAAGTACATTTAAAAAGAAAATTCCATTTGCATTATGGAAGCTCATAAAAGCAAGGCTATGAATCTCAATCTTAATTGTTATAGATTTGAAAACAACCATCTATGAATCTGCATTAATCTGTCAAAAGTGTAGTCTTTGAAAAAGGCATAGGAGTATATGTTATAACTGTTCAGATATATTAAATCCAATTATACTATGGTTAGTGCAACATCAGAGTACTTGGTCCCATGAATACAAAATTCTGTTTGTCATTTTGTTACACTTTGAACATACCACTTATCTGAATATATTCGTTTTCATGTGTAAGGTTCTCTTCTCTTTAATAGTTAATAATATTTTCATATTGTGTGTTATAGATGCTGATTATTTAGTTTTATTTATGTCCTTTAAAGTTCATTGGAAACTGTGAGGTTTATGCAATATCAACAAATGGCCTCTAATAAATTAGGATCAAAAGAAGTGACTGATAAAAGTACAAATAATATTTGCTTATCTAAGTATTCATCAAGATCTTTATAAACTCAGTGTAAAGTGAAGTCAGGAAACAGAGATTGAGCTAAAGCTTCAGGGTGCCAACATAACTCTGAGAAAAGCTAACAAAGAAATTTAGTCTATAATTTGATTTAATTATGAGCACTTGTTTGAAAGATATACAAACAGCACACTTGTAAGAAAAATACTCTTTTGAAGCCCCAAAGGTGTATGACATAGACATTGAAATACAAGCATATCATATATTTGAATATTTATATTTTTGAAAGCTACCACAAGCAAACACTCGTATAACTTCATCTACTTGTGTCAAATATATAGAGCTCAGAAATCTAATGAAGACGGAGTTGTGAGACTGTCATTAAAATTGAGCATCAAGTAAGTAAATTAAAATGTATTTTATTCTTTAAAACATAGACATATGAACTGAAATTATGTTATATAATTTCCCTTAAGAGTGGTATATATGAACTTCAATGATGGATTGTACTTTATTTCCAATGCCATTTTCAATAGAATCAAGTCATTCATCAAGGTAAAATGTAATGCTACAAAAAAAAATGAATATATTTCCTTCATTTTAAGATATATTTAAAACATTGAGTAGAATAGCTTGACACATAAAGCTGTCAGAAAGGGACAGAAAGGCAACCACATTCACTAGCTTCCAACCACTGATTAGAGGTAGGTTTTCTTTTTCTCTGTGTCTCTGTCTCTGACTCTCTCTCTTTCTCTTTGCCCCTCTAACTTCACTTTTTACATTTGTTTTACAAATCTTGGAAAGAAAGCAATAGTTTGAGAAACTAATAAAATTATGCGTTTCAACTATAAATTAATATATGTGCATATGTACAGTTTTTTATTGCATGTATGGTGCATTATATGTAAACATATAATCAATCATATATATCATATATATCATATTTATCTACATATGATCCATTATGTATAAAACATCACGATATGATGTTTTCATATATATAATATGTTATAGATATGAATGATTGCTTAGTTTTGGAGCATTTTTTCTTGGAAGAGTCAGACAAAAGTAAAGAATGATTTTTTTTTTTTGTCGTTCGTGGGGCTTGAATTCTGGGCTTGGGCACTGTCCCTCAGCTCTTCAGCTCAAGAGGAGCGCTCTACTGTTTGAGCCACAGCGCCACTTCCGTTTTTCTAATGGTTTATTGGAGATAAGAGTCTCACAGAGTTTGCTGTCTGGGCTGGCTTTGAACCGCAATCCTCAGATCTCAGCCTCCTGAGTAGCTAAGATGACAGGCATGAGCCACCGGCGCCCAGCAAGAGTGCATTTTTTTTTATTTTTATTTTTTATTGTGAACATACTGTACAGAGGGGTTACAATTACATGGGCAAGATAATGAGTACATTTCTTATCAAGAATTGTAGCCTCCTCCTTTGTTTACCCTTCACATCCCTTCCCAGCCTCCTGCCGCCCCCCCCCCCACCCACCCAATCCTCCCCCCCCCACACACACACACCAAAGTTGTAAAGTTCACATTCAGGACATAATACAACCTTAAAAAAAAAAGTGTACCAAGCTCGGTGCTAGTGGCTCATGCCTGTTATCCTAGCTACTCAGGAAGCTCAGATATAAGGATCATGGTTCACAGCCAGCCTGGGCAGGAAAAGTTATGAGACTCTTACTTTCAATAAACCACCAGAAAAACTGGAAGTGGTGTAGTGGCTCAAAGTAGTAGAGCACAACCTTGCACAACCAGCAGGTTGTACAGAATGTACCTTTATGTTTATATATGTGTTGTTGTTAGCTGACACTTATAACAAAGCATATATAGGCAATATTATGGATATTTTCTATAAAATACATAATTTGGCAGGTTTCTCAGTGTTAAGCATCATGGAGTGTACTTACACAGACCTTATAATACACTATACACTTTGTTGACATGGTTTGTATTTAAGACAGCTATTGCTTCTAAACAAAAGAAGAGGAAACTACATCAACTACAAGGGAAAATGTTGGTTAAGCACAGAGAGAGATGCTGTACAATACTGGCATCCTCTTTTACAATAAACTTTCTCATAAGTATAGACATTGTTAGATAAAAGTCCAAACCGGGTGCCAGTGGCTCATGGCTGTAATCCTGGCTACCCAGGAAGCTGAGAACTGAGAATCACGATTCAAAGTGAGCCCAGGCCAGAAAGTCCATGAGACTCTTATCTCCAATAAACCACCAGAAAACTGGAAGTGCCACTGTGGGTAAAGTGGTAGAGAGCTAGCCTTGAGCTGAAGAGCTGAGGGACAGCACCCAAGCCCAGAGTTCAAGCCCCACAACTGATAAAAAAAAGTCCCAGTATAACAGATATGCCTATCAGAAACACACTTAATTAACTTAATCGAACACTAAATACTGCATGTAGCGTTAGAATTACATATGCTACACTTTTAAATGACTGCCAAAGCAGTGAATTTGCTTATGCAAAAAGCATCACCAGGAACATGTTAGGAATGTGTATGGCCACAACACTGAAAGGTAGTACATTTTCATCTCCTTTATGGTCACATGCTTCATCCTCACTAGGTAAAATATTATGCCTTGAATGAAACCATGTCACTAATAACCAGTGAAAACTGTCATTATTTCAAGGAATGTGGGACACCTTCCCCCCTCTTTTCATTTGTTCTCTTTACCTTCCTCTCTGATTACTAGCATTCTAGCTTCCTTTACAAAGCAAATGGGTAAAGGGAGACTGGAAATTATGTTTCTGTGCCACTATCCTCTACCATTCCCTCCCTGTCTGAAAATTGTAAATTCTAAGCCATGAAATATTCAAGAAGCACAATTCTGATATCTTTCCTCCTAGAGACTTCTATTTTACAAAACAGATTGTTTACAACTGTGTTCCTCTTCTGCCTAATGGGGACCCTAGGGGAATGTTGTTGGCTTTGGGATTTCAACCACATATTTGCGACAAATGACAGTGTTGAAGCCAATGAAAGCTGATAGCAGCAAACATCATTCTGTGATCTCTGAATGGAATAGGTTCATATTTCTCTTCCCTTTGGGGTATGAAGGAAAAGGACACACTGGGATGTGTTGAGCTACAGCCACATCTAAGCAAATGATTTCAAAAGGTAGTGGAACATTTCATGTTTGGAGTCAAATGGGACTCCTAAACTGTTAGGCTTAGCTGTAGTGGTAACGGGTTTCTCTTTGGGGACCACAGTACACAAGTCATTTGCTTCCCATTTGGTTTGCTGCTACAGCAGCCATAACCTGGCAGGTGCTGCCAGAGGAATGAAAGCAGAAATAAATCACGTTGCTCTATTGGGTTCTCAGAACAATAGCAAGAATTAATGTTTCCCCATGAAGACCAAAGCGCTTCTCAGAACCCTGGGAAAACCCATGCATCACAGAGGATGCCAGATAGAGGTTGTACAGAATATTCAACAGCTATGTGAGTTGCAAGATGACAAGAGCTAAGTGAGAAAATTACTAAAAGGAAGCAGAAGAATCTTCCAACACTGTGAAAGCACCCATCGCAGAAGACCACGCCGACACACTCACATACAGGAGAAGTCGGTTTTTCAAGAGGGGTCCATGGGCCCATCTCCCTCATGGGAGAGGGAGCAATATGGCTTCTGTCCCTTATTCGGGGACATCCTTATAACGTCCGGGCTAGAGGCAGGAGTTACTCTGCGTGCACCACTAGATCTGGAGGGAGAGTGTGAAAGTCTATGCAGAGAGAGTTCTAGGGCAGGGTTGGAGCTCAGGTCTGGGTAGAGGGTGTTTCCTTGACCAGCTGGGGCTGGAGATAAACTGCTCAGGGAGTGAAGTGGGAGGAGCCGAACACCTTAGATGTAGGGCAAGCTAACTCCTGGGGTTTCGCTACTTCAATCCTAATTTTATCTGTGCTAAGATAGATGTGCTCCCAGGTCAGGGAACTGTGTTTAATATAATATCTATTTACTGAGCTAGTACTCTGCCATCCATTAAGGATAATATTTGCACAACATACACCTTATGACAGCTTAGAATCTACTGTGGGAACTATGATGAGGAGATACAAGTTTTCAGATGATGTATTAGGTGATAGGTTAGGAAGGATCTTTACAGTGGAAACCTTCATTCAGGACAGTTGACAGGTAACAAGGCATGAACTCAAGGCTGGGCACTGACAGTGAGCTTTTGTGCTCAAGGATAGTGCTCCACCACTCTGAGCAAAAGCTCCATTTTTGGCTATTTGATATTTAATTGGAAATGGGAATCTCTCAGATTTTTTCTCTCTGGGAGGGCTTCAAACTGCAAACTCCAGATCTCAGCCTCCTGAATAACTAGAATTATAGGTGTGATCTACTAGTGCCTGGTTTATAAGTTTATCGTTTTTATTTTGCTAGATGGCAGTGCCTAGGCTCATATAAAATAAAACTGAGGAGTCAATCTGTGCTCTGGGTATGATATGAGAAGAGAGGAGAAGGCGGGCCCAGACTCATTTAAAAAAAAAAACAAACAAACATATTCAGGTTGTTTAGCAGGAAATGACATTCTCCCTCACACTTTCAAGTTTCTGCTTGAGGTAAAGCTGAAGTCCCCGAGAACAATGGAGGACGTGCCTAGTCAGAGTATTTGCCAAGCAGAGAGCAAGTTGGAAGAAAAATACAAGTCACTACAGTGAGGTCTGAAAATGTACAATTCAGAATGTGCAATCCTGAGTTATCATTGCCAAAAAATAATCTTTGTTTCCATTTGACTTGAAATTAGAATTACTCATTGTGTGTACAAAGATGCAATCTGAGCTTCAGATCTTTGTAGGATAAGTTTGGAACTGGGTAGTATAAAACATATGTATCTTTATGGACATGTTTATATTTTTCTGATGCATAGTAGTTTATTGCTTAATTTGTGAAAGGCTCTCAATTTAAATGGCTGGCAGAAATATTAACTTGCATTCCTATAAAAACAAACTCTTGGAAAATTGCTGGAAGGTAGGAATTGACTAGCAAAGGAAGATTAAGAAAAAAAAGGGAAATATGTGTTTTATTAAAATGTGGTACATTTCTGTAAGAAAACACTAGAGAATGGTATGGCCCCCAATAAGGAATATTAATTGTGATTTAAAGCCAAGAGATACATCTCATTTAACTGCCTTCTAATTGAATAATTATGGAGCCGCTTCTAGTTTAAATGTAAATAAAAGATAAAATGAAAGCTATAAAAAGATCTGAGAATAGCATCAATAAAAGGGCAACAATAAGGTTGACTTCACACAATTCTGAGAGCTACTTGTTAGGTGCTTAGGTCTAAATTTTTTTAACTCATCCAAAACACAGAGAAGTTCTAGAATCTGCTACAAGATGTATATTGGGAGGTAGACTTCAAAGAAATTAAAACTGGAAAATTTGGGTATATGTATATGTATATGTATATATGTATATATACATATACATATGTAATTTCCAAACAATGAAATGCCTAAAGATGCCTCATTTCTTTTTTTTAAATTGTATTGTCAAGGTGATGTACAGAGGTGTTACAGTTACATAGGTAAGGTAGCGAGTACATTTCTTTCTTTTTTTAATTTTTTTAATGTATTTTTAAAAATTTTTTATTGTAAAGATACTATACAGAGGGTTACAGTTACATGAGTAAGGTAATGAGTACACTTCCTATTGAGCATTGTTACTCCCTTCACTGTTTTCCCCCTACCATCCCTTCCCTCCCTACCTTCCCCGAGGTTCTTTTTTTTTTTAATTGTGATTAAGTGATTACATAATTCCCCAAATTTCACAGTATTGTGGAATATACATTTCTTGTCTAACTTGTTACCCTTCCTCATTTTTCTCCCTCTTTTCCTCCCCACCAATCCCCTGCCCCAAGTTGTACAGATTATTTCCAACATATTGTCTTAGAGTATTGCTGCTGCATAGGTTCCCCCTTTATGTCTTGTCTCACCCTTTTGTTTTTCCTTTCCCTTCAGATAAACGTATATACAATACCCAGGGTACCAAAATTGAATGCAATGACAACAGAGGATAAACCATATGGGGAAAAACACAAAAGTAAAAAGAAATCATGTTGTACATTGAGAACAATAACGACAAGGAAAACCCCTTAGAGTTTGCTATTGTGTTTTGTTTGAATTCTGGGATGTGGCTGCAGGGTCCGTATGGCATGATGGACTAAATTGTTGACACCAACCTAAAATTTCTTAGAAATATTAGATGCAGTTTAATTCAGTTTTCCCCATTCAGCTCCTTGACCCCTACTGGGAGATGTGTCTGCCTTTTTTAATAAGCCTAAGTTTATGAATCACCTGCTTGACACTTAATCATGTAAATTAATAGCACTTGATAAATATGCCTTTTGCGATTGCAATGATGACTAAGCTGTGTGTTTTGTTAACGTGCCCATTTATAGCTCACTAATTTTGGATTGGAAAGAATACAAGTCTATTTGTTCTGTAAGTGTTTTCATTGTCATTGCTCTGTCTTTGGGTTTGACACAATTCTAGCTATCCAAGAGATTGAACCACTTTTTAACCCGTCTTCTCATCTATCACATATCTTGTCTAATATAAATATATATATATATATATATTTTAAATAAAATGAATATTTACTGTTCAATGCAGAAACACCCAGATGAATCATAACAGAAAATCTTTTAGCTACATCTAGCCTTTGGGTATTTTAACATTACTATACTTTTCTCCTTGTAGAATAAAAATAACTAATAGCTGAAACATCAATATTGATAGCTAATGAATTACTTTTGCACTCTCCCACCAAAAAAGCTCATAGTTCCTAGGAATCAGTTTTGGTCGTTCTTTTTGGTACCTGAACACTGATTACCACCTATCATTTATCTCCTCCAAAATGAACTGATTTTTAATCTACATAAACGTCTTTCTTTCTATCCTTTCTAAGAGATTTCCCATTTATGGTGGTAACATATATATATCTTCTTATTGGTTCCTTATTAATCCCAATCCAAATGATCTTTACCTGCATTTTTTTTTCAGTTTCCTTCCTCAGATCCACGTTACTTAAATCCACTACTGACTACAGTGTCTCCATTTTGTCACTCTCATTAGCTTTTCTTCAATGAAACAAATATACTATAAACCAAATGACAGTTATATCAGTAAACACATTCAGCCTGAAATTTATTCAAAAGTATACCAAACTGAATGAGTCTCTGCCCACACAGAGATCAGATGAGTTTTAAAGACTACATTCAAGCCTGGTGCCAGTGGCTCATGCCTATAATCCTAGCTACTCAGGAGGCTAAGATCTGAGGATCACGGTTCAAAGCCAGCCTGGGCAGGAAAGTCCGTGAGACTTTTATCTCTAATAAACCACTAGAAAACTGGAAGTGGCACTGTGGCTCAAGTGGTAGAGCGCTCACCTTGAGCTGAAGAGCTGAGGGACAGTGCCCAAGCCCAGAGTTCAAGCCCCACGACAAACCCCCCAAAAAAAAATCAATAAGAACACATTCACTAAGTTGAAAATGAACTATACAACTTAGGCATGGGGATAGGAGGGAAAAGCCTGAGAGTGATCTAGGGAAAGGGTGACATTGTCCACAAAAATATCTATTCTTTACCTGACTTATGTAACTGTAACCTCTTTGTACATCACCTTTGTAATACAAAATTACAAACAAAAACAAAACAAAAAAGGAATACATTGCAGAGGATATGTAGGTTACTTGCATTTGAAGCGTACCTGTCCCCATAAGAATGTAAGCTATTTCCTCTCTTCATGATGAGAGGTAGACTGGGTTAGAGGAGTGCATCTCTTTTGATGCTGACACTTCAAAGAGATGGCTTTGGCTCCTTGTGAATCACTATCACTGGGACCTGTAAAGCTGGGATGATTGAAAGAGATTTATACGCATTCCAAGAAGATGGAAAATAATTCACACTTATAAATTGTCTAAAATGTAGGCTCTAGGAAAAAGGTCAAAGGACCATACAGAGAAAGAACACTTCATGCCTTTAGACAAGCTATGGGAGATGGTGAATTTGCCTTGGTGAGATTAAAGCAGGCTATTTGTTGTTGTTGCTTTCACTATTCACTTGGTTGATAGGGATGTTCATACTGGCTTTCCTGCTCTGAATACATCCATTTAAGAACACTAGTGAGGTCTGCCAGTATGATTTTAGGTTTTGGTAACTTCAGTTATTACCAAGATGTGTTAACTATCTATCAGGTGCTTTGAGGGGATGTTAAAGGCTAAAATCAACTGGATTGCTGGGACAACTGAGTATTACTCTCTCCTCTTGTTTTCTGTGCATTTGACATTAAGAAATGAGCAGAAGAACGTGGATTCCACAGAGTGGCCTCAAATTTTTCTTTTCCTTTCTTTCTTTTTTTTTTTTTTTTTTGGTTGGTTGTGGGCTTGGGCGCTGTCTTTGAGCTCTTCAGCTCAAGACTAGCAATCTACCACTTGAGCCACAGCTCCACTTCCAGTTTTCTGGTGGTTTATTGGAGATAAGAGTTTCATGGCTTTTCCTGCCCAGGCTGCCTTTGAACCACAATATTCAGATCTCAGCCTCCTGAGGAGATAGGATTAGTCACCAGCCCACATTTTTTTTTTTGCTGTACTTGATTGATAACATTGAGCTATAAATGACTAAATATTAAGACAAGTCACAGCTAGATATTAAGCAAATATCAAACAATAATCAGTTATACTTACAAATTCTATGATAAAGAGCAAATATCCAGACACAACACACTTGGAATCTTTAGAAAATCTGATTCAGTAATAAATGTCCCCGTGAGGTAAAACTACTTATAATTCCACAGCAGCATTATTATATAAGTGTCAGCAGCATTATTATATGTGTTGATGTCTGCTTGTGGATAGATTCGGAAGCATTCTTTCCATTTCAATTGATTTCTTCTGTAGGAACATCTGCATGGTAGTTTGGTCTACCTGCCTGAGTACCTACTTTGGATTTCCAAACCCTAATAGCTAAACAATATCCCTCACAAGTTTTCTAATTCTTGCCAAAAATTTAACTTCATGTATACTAGAGCTAGGTGAGTTTTCAGCTGGGAAAAAATAAGTGGAAGGAAAATATTAAACATACACTCTAAAATTCATGTTCTATTGAGCTAGATGCTCTTAATTTTATGTTTTTATGTTTTTTATTGTAAAATTAGTGTATAGAGGGGTTACAATTAGATGAGTAAGGTAATGAGTACATTTCCTATCGCGCATTGTTACCTCTCTTTTGTTTTTCCCCTACCATCCCTTCCCTGTCTACCTCCTCACCTCCCCCACCTCCAAGTTGTAACGTTCATTTTCAGCATAGTGACTTGTACATCTAATTTGTAAGTGTTGTTCTTTCTCACTTAAGCAGCAGTTCAGCTTAGGATACTAGTTGCGATCCTTCAGTAAAAGCAGCAGTAGATGTAAAGACAAAAATCAGCTTTGCTTTGAAGGTAACCCACCTTGGTTCAAGTATCAAGTCGTAATTCATATAATTATTAGGGTGGTTATATTATGTCAAACTGGTCACTTCTTGAGCCTCTTGGAGATATGTAGCAATTATGTAAGTAGAACTTCATAGTGGCACACCAGTGTTACTGATACTCAACCTGTCGTTTTATTAAAACTCTCAAGAGAAATTAGTCTGCTGAAAAGTGAGTACTGAAAAAAATATTCCTGAGTAATGAAAACTTAAAATTCTTGTAGAGAATACATATTTTTTCTGGAATAGTAACATCTACACATAACGTGTATTCTTCATAATACTAGGAGTCCTAACCAGAGAAGTTAAGGAAGAAAAAAAAGCAACTAGAGGTATTCAAAACAGAGAAGAAAGAATAACATTTCCTGTTTGTAGATGACATGATTTTGTAAATGAAATATTATAAGTAAAAAAAGCCAACTCAGTAAAGTTTTGAGATAAAAAGCAACATAAAAACCGATAGTGTCTGAAACAGAAGCAGAAGTAAGTGGACTGTAATTTGAAGGCTGGTCTGAAATACATAGCTAGTTCAATTCCAGCTTGAGCTATACATTTTAACACTGTCTCAGAGTACCAAGGTCTGGAATGTAAGTCAATAGAAGAGCCCTAGGTGCAAACAAGGAAACATTCAATACATAGTGCCACACACGAATGCACAAATGCACAAATACATATACACAAAACATTCTATAGAGTAACCGCAAGTATTCAATGAGAGAAATTAATAAATTAGATTTATGAAGTTAAAATGTAGACTTAGGAGCACACTTAACTAACAAGAAAATTCTCTGTATACTGCTAGACAGGAAATGTTGATTAAAAAGACACATATAAATTCAAAGTAATTTTGTGTTCCTGATTTGAATAAATATTTAAAAATATCTATAGTAAGTGAGGGATGTACACACTCAGCGAAATCCATTTCAGCACAAATAGATAATCCTAAATGATTATAAACCAAACACACTAAAAAGGGAAAGAAATTCTTATCAAGAAGAAAGCAGGAGGCATCATACCACCTGATATAAAAACATGCTGCAAAGTTATTGTCATGAAAATATTGTGGCATGACAGAGATACGTGTTAAAAACAACAGAACAAAATAGAGTTTAGGAATAAATTTGTTGTTCATTTAGATTTTGACTTATGAATTATCATTTACGTATTGTCCCACATATGTAGTCTGTGCATAACATTTATATGCCTATGCTGACACGAATCAACATTAATGAGAATGTGTAATGGACAAAATATTTGTGTCATAGCATGATAATTAACATGAATCCCTGATAAGCTTCTATACAAGTTGGTCAGGCAAGGAGGCTCCAGTCTCTAACCTAAACCTCTCAGTGGGTACAGACCAGAAGGGTCACAATTTGAGGTCAGACCAGGCAAAAAAGTTATTGAAATTTCATCTCAATCACCAAGCTGAAAGTAGTGGCTATGCCAGTAATCCTAGCCATATGGGTGTGTAGGTCAGAGAATCATAGTACAAGGCCAGCCCCACGCAAAAATAAGATTTTATTTGAAAAATAACTAAGTGGGGGAAAAAGTTGCAAATGTAGCTCAAGTGGTAGCGAGTCTGGAGTTTAAACTCTACCACCTCAGAACAAAAAAAGAGATCAGATTGCTTTTTCTGCTAATTTTCATTCAATTTAAATGCAATATGCAGTCTTTATAATACATTCATGTATATAAAAATACACACAATGAAGTTGAGTGTGGAGGCAATAAAGGACATTTTGGAAGATAGGTAGTTTTCCTTCTTTCCAAATGAAGGAAGGGGTGATACTGTCCAAAAAGAAATGTACTCATCACCTGACTTATGTAACTGTTACCTCTCTCTACGCCCCCTGTTATAATAACAATACAAATTATAAAGAAAGAAAAATAAATATTTCTTGTGTTTTGGTGAAATAAAAATAATTTCCCCTTTCTACTAACTCATCAGTAATAAGACTTTAACAAAATCTCTAGTATTACTCTCTAAATAAACCACAGTGTGACATTGGTGTGACTGACTGTTTGGAAATGAAGCCAGCAAGAGGGACCTAGGATTGGAATATGGAATTTAGCTCATCCAGCATGGGAAAAAATAGTATTTTTGTGATCAGCAGTGTAGAGTTGAAGTCTTTTTTCTTTTACAAGTTTTCTATGAAGTATCTGTAATGTCTTGGGCATATCAATAAAAAATATTGTTTAGAATTTAATCTGACATGCCTTAATATAGTCATAATAATGTTACCATCCCAGAGACATAATGTATATATATATATATATATATATATATATATATATAATCTAACCAATAGATCATAACCCTGCTTTCAAACAATTATAGTTCATTCTATTAATCTTCCTTTTTAATACCATTCAGCTTCAAGGATCCCTAAGACATTTGATATAACTTATGAACTCAAGATCTGTTTCTTAAAGGATGAGGTATCTGTAACCACTGATCTAAATCCAAACTAAATCAATTCCATTAATTGACTTTCTGCCTTTTCTTTCAGAGACTATGTGTCTTCTCACCTTCAAAAAGCATGTGTAAAGCATGGACAAGTAATAATTTTTGTCCCAAGTAAGCTGTAGTTTCTTATTATATAATAATAATTTTGGATTTTAATGATGAATATAGGCAAAATCTAATCAGACCATAAAAATACTTTAAATTTTTTCCATTTTATTTCATAGAAGTAACTCTAGTTTTAAACATATTTTAAGCATCCTTTTAAATGCATTATTTACCTAGCTGACTTTAATGTGATTTTTTTCAGGTTGGGATGTGTGTTTTCAAATAGGCCTAAAAGGAATTAAAAAGTTGAACTGAAGTATTTGTTATGACCCATAGGAAGAATAAATGTTCAGGTTAAAACCCTTAGGTTATTTCAATTAAAAAAGTAAAATGTCCTCTATTGGAAGCTGCATTTTAAGTAAATAACTTAGTTGGTTTTTGTTTCTCTAAAATGCCCCAAAGGTACAAATGTACATTATGCAATCTATAAATTGTCAGTTTGAACAATGGAGTAATTTGTGAAATTGCAGAGTGCCACAAAACAAACACACACACACACACACACACACACACACACACACACACACACACACGAATCAAAATGGCTAACCTTATAAAAACTCAGCTAAATATATATTTTGGAAGCCAAAATTATAAAGTATCAGGAAACTATTACCAAAGTCATTTTAGAGTAACAAAAATTCATAAAGAAATGTAACCATTCACGTTCACTAGACTCCAGGAAATTTTGAGAAAATAATAGTTGCGTCTTTCATCTATACTGAATTTATTCATTTTTCATATCAAAAAAAGCATAGGTATTGACTCCTTAACACAAGATTGTCAATATAATAAATATTATTTCACCAGTCATTCATCTCCCATAGATGATTTTGTATAGCCTTTCTTTATAAATAGCCTTGCTTTCACAATAGCTTTTTTTTTTATTATTATTCACAGAGCACATTAGTATGGCTAAAGGGATTTTTAACCTTTTATGTTCATTTACTAGGTCATTTAACTTCTCATTACAATTGTTAGATCTACCTTGCATTGACTTTCCTTTTAGGCTTTTTGGTATGGAATTTCTGACTGTTTATCTTAAACTATCTTTCATATATTGTAATGTATACGTACTGTGCCCTCATCACCATGAACCACTTCACTGCTGTCATTAAACAAAAACCATTATAAATTTTGAAGCAATTCAGAGAAAGGGAGAGTTAGGAGAGTGGAAGGGAGGGAGATCGAGAGGGGGAAGAGAGACAGGAAAAGAGGGGAAAAAAGAGGAATAGAGAGAGATTGAGGAGGTGGGAGGAAGTGTAAGAGAGAACTGAATACGTTGGCAGATGCAGCAAGAGACCCAAGTCCATCTTTCAAATCATTCTGAATTGCATCTCAGACCCTTCTACTGAAATCTTTTCCAACTAGTTGCCTTCCCGGATAAATGGTTACACATTTAATGAGGCACTGGTGAAACACATAATCACCAAATTATTAACTTAGCCAACACCAATGTACTATATATGGATTAACGTCCAAGGGAGTGAAGGTTAATAGTGATAAATACGTAAACCTGAAGGTTATTTTAAAAATCTTTGTGGCTACGGCATGAGCAAGATATTATTTATTAAAAGCCATTGAGTATCAGACCTCAGGGCATTATCCGATAATGAAATCAATGGGAAGCCACAGCAGAATGTAGTAACCATGATAATTAATCTTAGATTTTATCCGTGCTCCATGAGAATAATACTTAAAACAGGAGAAATGCTGCTCATCTTTTGAAGAGTAGTACTGCAACAACATTTTTTTAAAGAAGGAAAACAACCGTGTGTTTTTTTGTTTTGTTTTGTTTTGTTTTTTGTTTTTTTGGAGTAGCCAAAGGTATTAAGACCCTCTGAGTAAGATTTTAGTAGTACATAAAAAGACAGAAAGTCACAGTAACTCTGTTTCTCGCTCTCTCTCCATATATATATTATAAGAAGGAAGATGAAAATCTTTTCTCTCCCTCTTGGACATATAGAATCATTCAAAGTAAACACTTGCCCATCATTATCCCTAACACAGTTAAAGATCAGACATGGTGCCAGTCATGAACAAAATCTGTCTTTAGTAATTTCATCCAAGTTGTTGGCAACAGCATATACTTTATCACAACCTACTCCTTTAAAAAAATTCCATAGCACTTTTATTCAAACCTATTATTGCTAGTGTGAAGTTTTAGAAAGTATATTTTGTGTTTGTCCTTTATTGTTGTAAGAATATTCTAATCAGCTGGTTGATTTAGTTTCCATAATTTGCCGAAGGTACATGTCATGAACATTATCTTTTATTAGAATTTTAACTGGGACTAACAGAACAGTTCCAGGAATAGCAAAGTCATGCTAGTCATCATCTAGTCCAGCTTCCAAGCAATGAGAATCAGACACTGGTACAAAATACTTGAGAAACCAATCACAGAAGATGTTTTTGGTGAACCAGGCATTTTTTGTTAGTAGGGTGATAAATTGGTTAAAAAAAAATTACTCCTTTAAAAAATGGAAAACACATCGGGCACTGGTGGCTTATTCTGGTCATCCTAGCTACCCAGGAGGCTGAGGTCACGGTTCAAAGCCAGCCCAGGCAGGAAAGTTTGTGAGACTCTCATCTCCAATAAGCCACCAGAAAACTGGAAGTGATGTTGTGGCTCAAGTGGTAGAGCACTAGCCATGAGCTGAAGAGCGGAAGGACAGCGCCCAGACCCAGAATTCAGGCCCCAAGACCAACAAAAAGGAAAACACAGCTCTCAGTGACCACAGCTAGGTAATATCAGAATGCCCTGTTACCACAGCCAGCATTTAATCTGCTTTGAGTATCCTCAGTTACATAGAGATTTTTGCCTCCATGTAACTTATATCTTTGTATCAATTAACACCGAAATAGTTATAGACTAGTTCTGACATCAGACTTCTCAGACATAATCCTGGAAGACTTGATGATGAATGTCTCCATTGCTTCATGATGGGTAGATGATTTATCATCTATCATCATCTATCTATCTAACATCACAAACCTTTAAAAAGGTAGTGCTGTGTCTATTTAGTGTACTTTCTCATCTATTTAATTTGTCTATTTAATGTCCTTTCTTATCTATTTTTGTTTCATGCTAATTTTCTTTGCTTGTTTCATAATCAATATCCCACTGAATAGTATTTATTCATTGTGACGCTGATTGTTCTTAAGTTGCCAATCGAACTTTTCAATGTAACCTAAAAATAATTTTAAAATAATTGTTTTGTTTACATTGCATTTTGTACACTGTGAAGATCCTGGAGTGTCATGCTGAGGAGACTAGATCAGCTGTGAAGCCAGGCAGCTTCTAGGATGTTAGCAAGTGGACAGGATAATCATTTTAATTGAGATACTACCCTAAAGTATTTCACTATGATAATACTGTTCATAGTAAAATATTTATAAATTCCATAAAAGGGTTAAGATTAAAAAATAAGGTTTAAATGCACAATAATAGCTAAAACACACAGGGATACAGGAAATGTCTATATATTCCTAAGTATCAAAACTTCCACATACTATGGAGATTTTGTTTTGACTCATTAGTTGATATTGAACACTTTGATTATGCCTTTTTTAATAAAATAAATACACTATGGTCAGTAATATGTGGCAAATAAGTTCTCTCCTTTCTGAGAAGTTTAGATTGGGTGTTCCTATCAACTTTAAAGCTACAAGGTAAAATATTTTAGTTTCAGTTTATACTTTGCCTGGATGTATTTGAATTGTTTGTTTTGCTTGGAGCATTTTATTTGCTATTTAATGGTATGGGGGAAAAAGGAAAGTATTCTTTGAATTTTAATGAATATACAAAGTCTTCAACAGCTGACTGCAGGCTTTTATGGCTATATAGTTCTTGCAATTTGATACTAGTCTGCCACCCTAGACATCAAAGTGTCCTTGGGAGAAATTGATACTGGCAACATGCCTTGAAACTCAGTACAGAGCATGGGCAAAAAATCACCACACTCATCTGCTTATTGCTGAGTTTGTTGTTGAAAAGAATAGGCTAATTTATTTAATCCTCCCAACAGCCTCTCCTATTGAGTCTCTACTTTGAAACACCAAAGGCAAAAATGAAAAGTACTTGAGAGAAGCCTTTGTGACTGAATGCCTGTTCTTAAAATCCAAAGAAACAAGGACAAGGTAGTCTCCCTTTGGATATCTATGCCAATTTGCACTTGGCATTCATTATAAATAGCTCAAAGGATTGAGAACTGGTCTTAAACGAGCAGCAAGTACATCAGGATAAACACTTTGCAGAATAAAAAAGTCCTTTGCAGTACACAATGTTGTCAACATCTCCCCAGAAATCTGCATTATAAACTACTATTGCTTTAGTAAGTTTTGAACTTGTGGCAGAAGAGAAGGGAACTCTTATTATGCATAATCCTTTTGTTCTTTCCATGAAGGGAAAAATGAATAAACATGCTTTAGTTTAAGCTACAGGGGACAACACATACTACAAAAATTCTGAAAACTCCGTAGAGACATGAAAAGTAAAGTCCCATAACAATCCTGTATTTCTGAGAAAAAGAAAGAAGGAAAGAAAGAAAGAAAGAAAGAGAAAGGAAGGAAGGAAGGGAGGAAGGAAGGAAGGAAGGAAGGAAGGAAGGAAGAAAGAAAGAAAGAAAGAAAGAAAGAAAGCTACCAACAAATAACTAGAGCAATCTATAAGCTATAGATATTTTAACAAGAGAGCTAACAAAACATCAATAAGAGGCTACTAGCTGTTTCTCCAATGTCTCAAATCAGTTTCATAATGTGGAAAGAAATAATATTTGCAATTTATCTTGTTTTATTTATTCCAACTAGAGGTGGGAGGTGGCTTACCTCTATGAACTTTTTACAGACTCCATGATTTAAATGTCTTTTTTTCTCTTTTAATGTATGAAATTATTATTATAAACACTCATGTTTTTCATACAATTGCACTGCTCAAAATATTTTCAGACACTACTTTCCATAATATTTCAGACACTACTTTCTATAATATTCTGATGGTCCACCATACTATTCACACAAACCCACTTTTCCTACTGTCAGTCCTATTGTGTGCTATCACTGAAAACTGTTTTGGATTTTTCTTTTTCTTTTTTCTTTTCTTTTCTTTTCTTCTTCTTCTTCTTCTTTTTTTTTTTTTGTCAGCTGTGGAGCTTGAACTTGCGGCCTGGGTACTGGCCTGGGTACTGTTCCTGAGCTCTTTTTCTCAAGGCTAGTGCTCAACCACTTAAGCTACAGTACCACTTCCTCTTATTTAGTGGTTAATTGCAGATGAGTCTGATGGACTTTCCTGCCCAGGCCAGCTTTGAGTCATGATCTTCAGATCTTAACCTCCTGAGTAGCTAGGCGGGAGCCATCAGTGCCCAGACTCTTTTAGATTTTTTAAATGGATTGTCAAGTTGATGTATAGAGGGGTTACAGTTACAGAAGTAAGGTAGTGATTATATTTCTTGTCTATCTTCTTACCTCCTCTCTCAATTTTCTCCCTCTTTTAAACATATTTTACACAAGAGAAATGTATGTCTCCCATATCTGATGGTGAGATATCCAAGATCAAAGATTCATCAGCAGATTCATAGTTCAGTGAAGGCTCACTCTTCTGCTTCTTGGGGGAGGATGGTGTCTCTTTGATACATCTTCATATGTCAGAAAGAGACCCACGGGTTTCCATTGACCTCAATGAAGGCTTCATCTTCTTGTCTTTAACATTTATACTAAAGCCCATCTTTTAAATAATATCACATTGAGGATTACACTTCCATAATTGAAATTGGAATGTAGCTACAAGCACTTAGAACACCTCAACATTTCAACAACTGAATTTTTCAGGTACAAACTGTGCTGATCACTCTCATTTTCTTTTTCTGCAATCTTCTCCCCTCATTTAGTTTCCAATACAATCCATCGACTTGTTTAATAAACTATTTTCCATCATTTGTAATCTGATTCACCATTTTAGTCAGTTTACCATCTTAGCTTTCCTTTACATATTTAGTATCCACATACTTAGAGAGTTACAATTTATTAGTCACAAGATTTGTTACTGTTACAGCAATTAAGCTTCTTTCTCCAAATAAATTTTAAAAGTTCTGAAAATGTGACTAGCATAGTAAGTTACTGTGTTCAACACACATAGTCCAAATCAATTTACATATGGGAAATTAAGAAACAGGATATATAGGACTGACAGGATGTTGATGATGGTGATGATTATGATGATGATGATGATGATGATGATAATGATGATGAAGATGATGCTGATGTAAAAGGTGGCAATGAAATGCAACCTTTATCATAAGGCAAAGACAACAAAAAACTGGAAATAGCTTTTCAAATTTAATTTGATGTTTACATTTTATTTTAATACATTCTCAATAAACAATTGGACAATTTAGGACAGAATTAGAACAACATACTGAAAGTTTATTAGTAAAGATTATAGAAGTTTATTTAGGTGAGATCAAGTAGATGAAGGTTTATTCTATTTGATGCTAATTCTCAATTAACTATATTATTTTACTTAGTAAAAGTAAATATTGTTATAGATAGTAAATAAAATGCTACAACCAAAAAAATACAGTGTAAGAATAGCTCAGTCTTCATTGACTTGTTGTAAAAGCAATTTTATGGGTAAAAGGTCTTCTAAGGAAATATGCACAGGACTGTGCCTTGTCTTGCAAGTTATCAATTTATTTATGCCCAGCATTAAATTCAGTCTGTCACAGAATCCCTGAGTTGATGATGGATGACTGGTTATATCAAAATATTATTAATGATATAAGAAGACAGGGGATGATGGCTTAGGCCTATAATCCTAGTTACCTGGGAAGCTGAATAGTTCAGAGCCTGCCTGGGCAGATAAATTCAAGACTCTTATCTACAAAGACCAGTAGAAAGCCAGAAGTGAATGATTGACTCAAGTGGTAGAGTACCAACTATGTATTAAAAAGCAGAGAGAGAAAGAGAAAGGAAAGAGAGAGAGGGGACAGAGCGACAGAGGAGGTGGGAAAAAGAG
Organism: Dipodomys spectabilis; assembly: GCF_019054845.1. Lineage (NCBI taxonomy): Eukaryota > Metazoa > Chordata > Mammalia > Rodentia > Heteromyidae > Dipodomys > Dipodomys spectabilis. Next base: position 12,173,785 of record NW_024870834.1, on the reverse strand, counting down.
CGACAGAGAGAGAGTATAACTCTGAATTCAATCACCACTCGTGGCAAAAATATAATGATAATTATAACAATAAGTATATGATAGTTAATAGAAGGAACTCCTTTCCCACTTACATCTGAATTGAAGCCACAATGGATATTTTAGCTCCAATACCTATTTTCACATCCTAATTCTGTAGGTTCATCACAGATTTTTGTCATCAAATATGACAGATCTTTGCTAGGAATGTGGCTTAGTGGTAGAGTTCTTGCCTAGCTTTCATGAAACCCTGGGTTCGATTCCTCAGTACCATATAAACAGAATAAAACAGAAGTGGTGTTGTGGCTCAAGTGGTAGAGTGCTAGCCTTGAACTCAGCGACAGTGCCCAGGCCCTGAGTTCAAGCCCTAGGACTGGCAAAAAAAGTACAGATCTTTAACTTTAGATACTATAATCGATATGGATGTAGACCAAATCTCCTGAGTTCCAGAGGAACTAAGCTCCTCCTGGGGCTAATAGTGTGTAGTGGCCACTGTAGAACCTTATGATCAAAAATAACTATCCCCAGTTTTCGCTATTAGTACTGGTAGAGCACAACAAACTAGCCATGTGGTGATCTCCCTGAAATTTCAATAGAAGTCTTGAGAGCTACTTCTTTTCTTTAAATAAGTTTTTTATTGTGAAAATACTGTCCAGAGGGATTGTAGTTAATGAGCAAGGTAATAAGTACATTTTTCATCAAGCATTATTGCCTCCTCCTTTGTTTTTCCCCTACCATCCCTTCCTTCCCATTTTCACGACTATACTACCCCCTCCTGCTCCCTTCCCTCTTCTCCTCCCCCCTCACCTCTCCCCCCTGCCTAAATGGTAAAATTCAATGTTCAAAAGTGTCTTGTACTGTATATCTCATTGTTACAATGGGTCAACCTGTATCCATATTTGAACATTTTTCTTTTTTCCCTTTCCTTCCCCAAATTATATTGACATCAAATACAGTGAAAACAGGGGTTATACCATGGGGGAGGAACATACAAAGCAACAAAAAAATAACATGGTACCTTATAAATATGTTAGAAATAATAGCAAGAAAGAAAAAAACCACTTGTCCCTATCTTGGGGTTCATTTAGCTTAGCATCATCTTATCTGGTCATATATACGTAGCTTTTGACCTTTTCTGCTTGTCCCAGACATATACTAGTTATTGCAAATGAAGGAAACCATGGGATCTATGTTTCTTTGGGCCTGGCTTACTTCACTTAATATAATTTTTTCCAAGTCTTTCCATTTCCTAGCAAATGGGGCAATGTCATTTTTTCTGATGGAGGCATATATATCTACCACATTTTCTTGATCCATTCATCTACTGAGGGGCATCTGGGTTGGTTCCATATCTTAGATGGGGTAAATAATGCTGCAATAAACACAGTTGTGCTGGTAGCTTTAGTATGGTCTTGTTTGTGATCATTTTGGTAACCCAAAAGTGGGATTGCTGGGTCATAGGGAGCTCTATTGTGGAGTCTTTTGAGGAACCTCCATACTACTTTCCAAAGTGGTTGAACAAGTTTACACTGCCACCAACACTGCAGTAAGGTTCCCTTCTGTCCACAACTCCTCCAGGATCTGTTGTTATTAGAGTTCTTGATTCTAGCCATTCTAAATGGAGTGAGGTGGTATCTCAATGTTGTTTTGATTTGCATTTCTTTTATGGCTAGAGAGGTTGAGCATTTCTTCATGTGTCTATTGACCATTCTTATTTATCAACAAGAACATTAGGAAACTGAAACATTTTCTGGACTGGACTGTGATATTTTTGGCTCTAGTGGGAGAATAAGAGATGGGAAAGAAAGGCAATTGTAGTCATAATAATATATGAAAAATTAATAGAGAAAATGATTGGAAAGGCCATGAAGAGAGACCAGGAAGGAACAAAAGAATCTTGGTGATTATCAAATTTATTGTATGAATGAATGTATAGAAATAAAGCATCTTTGAATGACTAAGTGACCCTAATAAAAATGAAATAAAATACAAAATATAATGATTTACTATGAATTTCATTTTCCAAAAATCTGACAAAATCTTGAGAAATTGGTTTTCCAGGAGAAAACAAAACAAACAAACAAACAAAACAACAACATGATCTGAACTTATTGAACTTTCCTGGGAGATTTGTAAAAGCACTCATGAATAATCCACCACACATTTTTTCAATGAAAGCACAAAACTCATACAAAACTTTGGATTAGTATTACTTTGCAAAGATATTCCATATTATCTCTCAAGTTTTTCTTTGTCAAGTTTTATAAAACCCAAGACTGTTATTTTTAGCTGTAAAGATTGATGCCCACACTTCTTTAAGATATTTCTGATAAAATCTAGGAAAAGAATTCATGCTGTTTGTTTATTTTTGTTCTTGTTGTTGTTGTTTTTACCTAGTCATCCTCTGGATAGCTCCTTGTGTATGTATAGTCAGGAAAAATGGAAGAGAGCCAATCAACATGGCCTATGCAGATGTAGAAGACGTGAATGTTTGTGAGCATGTATAGTCTCATTTGCATAATGTCTCTTTATTTCCTAGGTTTTCTGCAACCCCATTCAGATGCAATATTCACTACTCATTGAACTGTCAGACTGAATATCTCTTGTGACCATCACATTGTGCATACAATTGAGAAGTGTAAAGAAAACTCTGTCAAGTGATAATGAAATAATGCATTTTGTTCTGCTCTGAACATGCCAAGTTTATAAACAAAATAATTGTGCATATATAGAAAAAAATAGTGCTTAAAACATAATGCAGGCTGGAGCTGCCAAATGATGACTGTTTTTAACACTTTTCAGGATTGCTAATCATTGGGACCCTGCTTAGGCATGTGGGTATTGTGACCACTGCTCTTTCCATGGATTTTATGAAAATGTGTTTTACAGGTGAATCAAAGCTCCAAACTATCAAAAAAAAAAAGGGGGGGGGAAGGAGTGGAAGAAAATGAGGAATGGTGAGTGTGAAAAACTTTAGTAATATTTTCTTTAAGTCAGGAAAACAAAGGAGAGACCAATGCTTTTTTCTTATAATCCATGTGGGAGAAAAAAAGAAACAAACAAACATGCTGTTAGTAGTCAACTGTCGCTGCTGGAAATAATTAGGGCTGCTACAACACTGGCTTTTGAAATTTTATATTTCTTAACTTTTCATGGAACGGGGTACTAAACACACGCTTCCATGTAGCAGGAGAAGGTGGCCACTCGGCTGGGTCTTGAACAGCAATGTCACACCTCTGCATACAAAGAAACTATTGCACTCTGGTCCCTCCCTCTCACCAGTTGTAAGTACGTGCTTAGTAATATCCGACTGACTTAGTCACCTGTGCCTTGTGAGACTAAACCAAGAGAGTGAGCAATCCTGTAAGAAGGAACCAGCCCAGATGCCCCCAGTAGATGAATGGATCAAGAAAATGTGGCATATATATATATATATAATATTATATATATATATATTCCATACATATATTACCTTACCAGAAAAGCAGAAAAGGTCAAAGCTATGTACATATGATCATGTAAGATGATGCTAAGTGAAATGAACCCCAAGAGAGGGATACAAGAGGTTTTATCTTTTTTAAAGTACTTACAATGTACTATGTGATCTCTTTTGCTTCTTTTGTATGGTCTTTCCCCATGGTATAACCCCTCTTGTCACTGTATTTGATTCAGGTACCCTGCATCTTGTATATACATTTTTCTAATTCGTATATACATTTGTATTTACATTTTTCCGAATATGAGGTGGGGAAGGGAAATAAAAAAATGCTGAAGTAAAAAAAAAAACTTCCTGAAAAAAAATGCTGAAGTAATGATACAGGTTGGCCCATTGTAACAATTAGATGTACAAGATACTATGTTGAAAGTAGCTGGGGGGGGGAGGGAGGAGTTTGGGAAGTGGGGAGGGAAGGGATGATGGGAAAAACAAAGGAGGAGCTAGCAATACTGGATAGCAAATGTACTCATTACCTTACTCATGTAACTGTAACCCTTCTGTACATTATAGTTATATATGTATAAGAAAAAGTGTACTCTAAAGTACAAATTTCATAGGACAAATTGCATTCTACCCTTTTCCTCCCAAAGTACTATAAATGCATAGTGATCTCATGTTCCTAGAGATGCATCTGAAATCTTTATTACATGTACCTTTATCAGGCCAACATTTGTCTCTATTTAATACTTCTGTTAAAAATACCCAATTAAACTCAATACTTACCTACTTAATAAGTGCATCTCAAATGCTCCCTAGTCTGAGAACATAAAAGAGGTGACTTTTTTTCTGTCCCGATTTGAGAAAGTTTCAGAGATATCATGAAGGGACATAAATCTCAAGCTTAAATTTCAATGCTGTGATCAGTTTTGCTAAGATTGCTTCTTTCCTTTGAAGCTGGTGACAAATTGTATTTCTCTTTCAATCATTTAAATGAAGCCAATGCATAGCTAGTGATCATTTCTTTGTAAAGGAACCATATAACTGGAATAGTAATATTGCATGTTCACATTTTATGGATATAGTTTTATCTTCTCCCAAACACAAAGTGTCAAGTCTAAATTCGATTTCAGACTAAGACCTTATTTGGAAACGAGATCACTGCAGACAAAATTAGTTAAGATGAGGTCATAGTAGAGTAAAGTGGTCCCCTAATTTATTTTTGACTTGTGTCCTTTTGAGAAATGCATCAGGCGAACACAAGTCCCACAGGGGGGAATGTTGTGCAGTGACGGAATACGTTTCAAGACTTGGACAGCCATGAGCCAAGACAGAGCGCAGGCTGCCTGAAAGCCATCTGAAGCTACAGCAAGGCACGGAATACGTCTTCTTGGGGTTTCAGATGGAGCAGTGTGAGCACTGTGAAGTCAGGCACAGCATAAGTCCTCTTGGGGTTTCAGATGGAGCACTGTGAACACTGTGACGTCAGATGCCCGGCCTGCAGAACTGGGAGAAAATGAATGTCTGATGATTTAAGCTACCTGCTTTGTGGCATTTTTCCTTGGGCACTCATGTACACTTTACCAGCTAAAGTAGCTGGAAGGAGATGATATGAATGAGAAGTAAACAGCAAGGAGAGGCAAACAGGATAACATCCAACAACTGCCTAAAGAATGGCCATTCCTGATACAGCCACGGTGGTTGTGGGGCTCCACGAGGAAGAATGATGGAAAAAGTAGGAATCAGCCAATATGTGAAGCCATGGATAAGAAGGTGGGCATCCTTAAACCTATGGGTTCTCAGTGGCTATGTGCAAGACCACTTTGTGCTTGTTCTCTTTTGTGTTTCTAATATTCAGGAAGTAATTAAATATTACTTAGTGAGAGGAGGAACATGTACCCACGGCAAAAGGAATGGTGGGAAAATACAATCCCAATAGTATCACATGTGAGAATGGAACCACGTGTTGATATAGATGGAAGGACGGCATTGGCTGACATTCACTATACTTGTTAACCTATGTGTTGAATTAAAATCCTTTCAAACAACTAAAAGAGTGTGTGTGTGTGTGTGTGTGTGTGTGTGTGTGTGTGTGTGTGTGGTGTACTAGGAAACACATATTCTTGTATGTTTTCACAGTGGATTTCTCTTCTCCCTTCTGTGCTTTCTCCTTCTTTTCCTCCTTTCCTCCCTCCCATCTCTCCTTCCCCTCACCCCACCTTCCCTTCTCTCCACCCTTTACAAAAATTGCAGAGCCTGATTTTAAGTAATTTACATCTGTAATTCCAGTAAGGGCAAAAACCAGAAGGTTCATGGTATGAGGTCAACCCAGGAAAAAAAAATATTGGTAGATTCCTTCTCAAGCAGAAAGCTAGAACTATATTAGATCTGTACTCCCAGCTGTATTTGACAGGTGTATGTGGGTGAAACACAATCTCAGGGAGTCCTAGTCAAAATCATGGAAGATTGTATCTCCAAACCACTGAAGAAAAGAAAAGAAATGCTGGCGGAATAATCCAAGTGGTACTGTACTAACCAGCAAGTCTGAAACTCTAAGCTCAAAGCCCAGAATGGTCCCAAAACTAGTTTTACAATATTCTTATTAAAATATTATCTGAATTCCATATTACATTTATTTTCAACTTTTCCTAAGCAGCTCAATGTATTTATTTCCAAATAGCATTTCCTCAAGTGATCTTAATGGGAACATGAACAGCCTTAAGAATAGTAATTTAAAAAATGGCAAAGAAAAGAGAAGTCAACTTTGCATAAAATACAAGTTAAAAAAATAAGACCAGAACAGTTTTAAACAAATGCATTATTAAAGGAAATGGCTAAATATTACAACTCATTAAAACAAGCTGACAACTATTTCTTTTCTTCCTTTTAAAAGAAATGAATCAATGCAACATACACTTAAGCTGTTTTATCTGAGCGTGTTTGGCTTGTAAATGCAAAGCAATGGGACTAAAAACAACAAGAATGCCTATTTTTTTTTAAATCAGGCTAATTGGCAAAATGCCCTTTTCTGCTGTTTCACCAAATTTGGAAGTTCCAGCCAAGCATTTGGATTTATGATACTTTTTATCTTTCATCACTGTCAGGTGGCCTTCATCTCTGTGCCCAGAATCCAATTCTCTGTTGACTTACAAAGTCTAAATCAGACCTTGAACCTGGTCAGGAAAGGACATTTGACACAGAGGGGTATGGAGAGATAAAAATATGTCTCGTTTTTTACATGTCTGAAATGACATGTAATGCTTCTTCCTCCAATTGCTCACTTGTTAATTTCAACTTTGTTTTTCTAGCCTTTTTCTCCCCCATCATGAATGACAGGTATATTAGCTAAGTTTGTCAGGCCATTTGCTGGTCCCCGTCCCCTAGAGAAAACCCAGGAAGGGCTGAGCTCATGCGCACAGCACGCCCGGCTAGCTCAGACCTCTCGATCAGTCAGCGCCTGGGAAGGCCAGGCAGGGGCTCAGCTGCCTTCCAGAGTAAGCTTGATGATAAAGTTTATCCCATCACGAATGAGAGTATTGGTCTGAGTCCAGTCGCATGGCTTATGTTGAGAGTGAACTTTTCGATGTTTCAAATCTGCCATATCAAATTAAACAGAATAAAGCCGGCTGTTTGCTCGATTATTTATAACATCACAGGAAACTTGGAATGACTTATTAAAGAATGGAAATATTTCTCTTTCCTTAGAAATAAGCTTTCCTCTGCCAAGATATACAACAACTGGCTGGGTATGGGAATGGTGCAGAAGTTCTTAGTTCCAAGGTTATTGAAACATACCTGGGTTGGCTTAGCCACCAGATCAGAGCGTGGGGAAGAATAATCTGCTGGACAGTCTAGTGCCACCGGGAACTGCCTGTCTGGGAAGCCCTTGTGTTGTATCCACAAACAACAAAAGTAACAAGAGGATTTGCTCTCACTGCACATGTTGCTAACCATAAGCTATGGGGAAAGGTGTTTATCACTTAATAAGCTCCAAGGATTGCGGCTGAAAGTGGTTTTAGATTCTCGTGTACATTTACTAACTGTGGAATCCAAAAATCACTGCTAAAGCTAGTCGTGGAGTCAGGAAATACAGCTGTTATGTACGTGACTTTTGTTTCCCTGTGCCAGGCCTGGAGCTGGAACTCAGGACCTGGGTACTGTTCGTGAGCTTCTCAAGGCTAGGGCTCTAGCACCTGAGCCACTTCCAGTGTTTTTTTGGGAGGTGGGCGGGCAGTAGTATATTGGAGAGAAGAGTCTGATGGCCTTTACTTCTCAGTTGACTTCAAACTGCAATCCTCAGATCTCAGGACCTTGAACAGGTAGCATTAGGGGCATGAATCTGTGGCTCGTTATGTGAGAATTTTATTGATATTTTCATTACTGACCTTGTGGGGTCCATGTAAATAATTTACAAATGTTCAAACTGATGAAAGTTCTTGTCTACCTAGAAGTTTATCATCTAGAGATATTAACTATTAGTTTTTAGGCATATTTTTCATTTGTTTTTTTCCCATAAAAATATGCCCAGTCACAAATTCATTAGTAATATGTAATTAGTAATATGCAGTACTTTTTCCATAAAGAATTCCAGTCTTTAGTAATATGTATTTAATTAAATAAATGTATGTGTGTATATACATATGTATGTCCATCTCTCTATACACACAGGTGCCAATATAATACATACACAAAAACATTTATTCATGTCTGTATATTTGAAAATCTCATGTTAAGTGTCAGCATACTACTCAGTCACTTGGATATTCCACAACTAATTTAAACTATCCTTCCATGTTAACGGATATTTATTTTTCTTCATATTGATATGCCACACTGGATAGCTTCACATAGAAATTGTTTCCTTTATCTATGAATATCACTTGAGGATAGTGTAAGAATTGATATCTTATTGAGTCGGAGGAAATCATCACCTTTAGGATTCTTAATATGTATTCTCTAACTGCTTTCTATGAAGTTTGTATAAGTTAACCTCCTCCGTGTTGCATGTCATTCCTCTAAATTACAGATGCTTAATCAAGATCTGGTTCCCTATTCACCTTAAATTATGCAAGTATCCTTTGTATTCTGGGACCTTCTTTCTATTCCAAACTCAGTTAAGACGATTTGTTATTCCATGTTCAATGTTGTTATATGAGATTAGAATATATTTATACAAGCATGGACATCTGTTTACTTATTTATTCTTTCATAATAGTTTCGATCTCTGAATGTGAATTTACAGTTATATTTTCTGATCATAGTTTACTTTTTGATTTAATGGTGCTTAAAATTAAATATGCATGTTGTAAAAGATATATTACACAATTTCTGTGCTGAATGATTTGAATATTCATGATATTTTCTGACACAGACAGTACCCAAAGTTGTATTAAAAGCATATTAGTGTGTGGGAAGCTGAGTCATCATCTCATTCTCTTTATGTAGTCCTAATTGAAACACCAATCCCTGATGTAAGTAAAAAGGGGAGAAATTACCATTGTAACTGAATGGCATAGAATAATCAGACAAATGCAAATAAATAAATGCTATAAAAGAAACATCACAATAATAAAAGAACATATTATAGCAATGAGATAAAAAACAAAAGGGAATCTTCGAGATAGAATAATTGCTTCAAGTGTTACTGTATAAGCCATCATTCTTTTAGGTATTTGTTTTGCTAACAAAAATGACTTTATCTTTTCTAACATGTGACACTGGGAAATGCATTAGGGACAGAAAGTAAGTGATAGTTATCTCCTATGACTCACTCAGAGTGACTTCTGGGACTATCCTTTCGTTTTCTTTGCCAGCTATATTTCTAGCAGGATGCATAGAAGTATGCACATCTATTGTGCAGCAACATCACAGTATTTTTCTCAAATAGATATGAAACCAATTCTTGTATGGGTACTCATTTCTGCATACTTTCAGCATCCACATTCAGTTCTTCTTGAAAAATCATAGTGATAACAGAGATGGTTTGTATGTAACTTGTTTGAGGCTCACTAAGAATTGTGGAATGAAATGCAACACCTGAACATCATTTTAAATGTATCAACTTTTTTTATTATGTATGCAAGAACACTGCTCAGGAAATGAATGAATTCAAGTTCTTTATCAAAACTTGCATTAAAAATGATGTTCCATTATATATAGCTACACCCAATGGTATATGTGTGTGTGTGAATAAATCTACATACATGTTCTAAATAAGAATAACAGTTATGGACACAAACACCTCTATAGTAATAAATAATGGGTTATATTTGTCTAGTAATTCCAGGTAATTTTTTGTTTGTTTTAAGGTTCCCCCACTGAAGATTTACACATATGATTCTTTTTAAGTTCCAGGCTTAGGCTTATAAAATGATATTGTGTTATTTAATATTTTTCCACATTCTCATTTAAAGCTTGATTACATGGAAGTCATTATGAAGCAGAGTCATTATGGGACTAATACGAAGTGGTCTCCTTTTGTTTTTCTTAAAGAAAATCTACTATTACCTGAAAAGGCTTGTAAAATGTGTTATCCATTAAAAAATATGCATTGAATAGGAGGCGATGTTTACTTCATGTAGTTCAATCAAAGCATCATATATAAATATATTATTTGCCACCAGGATGACACACTGGAGCTAATTGTTAAAACATGCATTATAATATATAAAAATTCAAAAAACATAAATGATAAAGCAATATTTCAGTTTTTGTGTTTTGGAAAATATAATTGTCTTCATATATATCTATATAGCTTGCAAATTTGTCTGATTGTTATTTTAATGAAGTATAAAGTGAATGATTTTTTTAAAGAAATGCAATGATTGTTGATACATTAGGGAATAATTTTATTTTCTACAGTAGGGAATAATTTTATTTTCTACAGTATGTGTTTCATTTTTTGAATTGGGATAAATATTTTTAAAGTCAAGCCAGAGGGTGATCTGTGATAAATCTGTTAGAAGTGTCGAAATACCGACCTTCTCCAGACTCAACCGCATGGAAGCCACATAAATTATTTACCAGTTATCTAAATATTATTTGCTTTTTTACAAATTGGTATCTTTTATTTTGAGATTTCAGTCATGAACCAGGAAAAGTAAAGAAAGTGATGTTTTGTTTCTCTATCCTTGGCATTTGATGAGAATAAATATGCTAAAGTAAGCCACCATGAGCTTATAGCTACTTCATGAAAATTCTCTATTACTCTTGTAAGCACCACTTAATTGTTAAATTGAGCATATGAACGAGTCATTCTCAAATTATTCTATTTTCCTTTTGGAAATCTCACCTGTCCTTCATATACAAGGCAGGTACACAATTGGATTCTTTATTTAAAAATATTTTTTCTGTGTCTATCATAGGCTCTCCAATTTGGTCCCTGTACACTACACTCACCAAAAATATATGAATGAAAAAGAAGCAGAAGTTTGTTAGTGTGTGTGTTGTGCAAACCAGCAAGCCTTTGCCACTGATGAAAATCTGTTAGGAGACCTTTTCCTCCAAAAGGTAAAGAGACGTCTTTACAAAAAGAAATGTACAAGATGATATGTCGAAAATGAACTTTACAACTTAGGCAGGGAGGGGGTGGGATGGCAGGGTAGGGATGGTAGGGTAAAACAAAGGAGGAGGCAGCTATGCTTGAAAAGAAACGTACTCATTACCTTGCTCATGTAATTGTAACCCCTCTGTATGGTATTTTCACAATAAAAAAAACTTATTAATAATTTTAAAAATAAATCTTACTAAATTAAAAAAAGAAATGTTCTTTTTGAGGAAAAGTTATGCTCTGCTTTTAGAGCTTTTCACTGTGGTATTCAGTGGCCTTTATCTGATAATGAGCCATTTGCCAAAGAACTATAGTTTGTATTAGCCAGTTCTTGTATCCTTCACAATGTTTAAACTGGGCATTTAAACACATAAATGACAAGAGCAGAAACTTAATCTCCTAGCTGACTGAAAATACCAAAAGTAGCATTAGATGAAATAAGTTTACTTGAGATAGAGGGGAAATTGTTGCAAAATAGGGTGTTAAACTTTACTTAAAAGCATTCTCTACTTACAACATTTTCTCTGCTTACTATAATAGAGTTATGGTGCAGTAATGGTTTGCTTATGGGGAAGCAATTAAGCACCTGCAGTCACTCCACAGGATGTAGATTTCACAAAAAATTATAACTACAGCATAAATAAACAAATAGAAACACATACATGTAATGGTAAAGTCAAATACTGCTTGGTTTTTAAGTTTGAGGAAGATGGTTTCACATTTTTTCAAAAGTCATAGACTATTGTTGAGGCTCAGAGGATGATACTACCTTTTCTTTTATGCTGAGGAATTAACCTAAGGAAAAGGTTACCTTAAATGTAGGCTCAGATCCTCTTCTAACCTGGACTTATTCCCATACTCATTCAAGCTAGGGAGAATTGTTGTGTCTTATCTGTCTAATGTTCACAAAAGAAGCAAATCTCTCTCTCTCTCTCTCTCTCTCTCTCTCTGTCTGTCTCTCTCTCTCTGTCTCTCTCTCTCTCTCTGTCTCTCTTTTTTCGGTCATGGGGCTTGAACTCTGGGCCTGAGCACTGTCCCTCAGCTCTTCAGCTCAAGGCTGGCACTCTACCACTTGAGCTACAGAGCCAATTCCGGTTTTCTGGTGGTTTATTGGAGTTTCACAGATTTTGCTGCCCAGGCTGGCTTTGAACCACAATCCTCAGATTTCAGCCTCCTGAGTAGCTAGGATTACAGGCATGAGCCACCGCTGCCCTGCCCTCTGATTTCTTTCTTAAACTTAAATTAATTAAACTGGCAATCCATGAAGAATAATTGAAGTTTGTCAATACACCTGCACAGACTTGGTTGCATACTATTATCTTCTATTGCTGAACCATTTATAATCCAGCCTATTCTATGTACCAATACACTTTCTATAAGGCCACTAGGCTACCGAAGTCCCCTAAACTACAACTTATCTACATATTCCAATTTCACCTATATAAAAGTCATGTATCACTTTCTGAATCATGTTTACATAATTGAGAATACAGTGGCACTTCCTTGCTGTGACTTTCCCCATTTGTATATTAAGGCAAACATTTTTACGTCATCTTGCAACAAATGACTAGATAGCAGTCCTTCTAATTTACTTAGATTCAAATAAGAAATAGATAAGGAACCAACATACTTTGTAGGATGCACTTACAAATCCATGGAAAAACTTCAAGATCCACAGGCCCATAGAGCATTTACTAGTACTTTACTTGCCAGGAGTAAAGTCTTCCAAAAGCCAGTGTAAGTTGTCTAGAGTGGTCATGACTGGGACAATCTCCCAAAACCAGGAGCCATGATTTCAGTACTATTGAGATTCCAGTTAACCTGCAGTGCAGTGGAATTTCCTGAGTGATCATGAAGTAGTAGAAACGGTTTGACTTCAGACTCTGATGGCAGTTCACTGTTTGCTAAGGCCGTCAATTTTATGTACTAGGTATCCAGTCTTAATGGGACTCTATCTGCTGTTATTCAAAGGGCCAACAGTCATCTTTTAACAGTTTACTCATCCCCAGAACTAGAAACGTAGAAACAAACAAAAACCATACAACAAAAAACTAATACGTGTTTATAAAATTTTAACATTAATTAATTACACAAGGGGCTTCAGTATAATATATGTATTAAAATCATGTACTCTGTTGAAATTTTATCTCCCCACATTACTTGCTTAACCTTTCACCTCTCCCCTTCTTCTTATGACTTTTAAGTGGCTTTCATTATGATATATGTGTATGAATATATACTAATGCACAACATACATATTTCTATAATATTCATCCTTTCCCTTTATTCACTTGTCTCTCTCCATCCCCAAACAGTCCCTCTTTTGAGGATCCATAAATGATTGAAAACCTACTTTTTGTTATTGTTGTTGTTTTTATTCTGTGCTTCATATCTCCACCAACACAATGATATTCATTTCCATATAGTTTCCTAAAATTGCATTCTTCTTTATGGCTGGATAATATTCCATTATATATAGGTACCACCTTTTATTTGTACAATCATTGGTGGCTATATACCTACACTGGTTCTATGCATTGCCTACTGTAACTAGTGCTACTGTAAATATTGACGTGCAGCTAATGTCTTTTTGAATTAATAGTTTATACTCATATATTCTTTAATATTTATATTCATATACTCTTAAATAAGAATACGTACCAGTCCTTAATAGTATCACTCTTCAGTTAAATATCTTTAGAGATTGTCAAAGCTTCTAATATGTCTCACTTTGTCCTACCAAATTCATATAGTTACAGTTAATTCCAGGGAAATTTCAGGAAGGCAATTAGTAATATGTTTATTGTGCTCTCAGCCCTCTCCAGCCTTTAACAATAACAGTGCTCTTAATCATACCATATCCAGTCAAGTAGCAATATGAAGGTAAAGATGAATAATATACAGTACATGCATGTGCTAATTGTAAACATGATTTCTTAAAAGTGGGTATGGTTTCACTTCTGAAAAATCATCCATTTTCATAGGTTGGGTGGTCTCTATCAGGAGAGCAAAATTCTGGGTCAATTTCTCTATTGTGCCGCTGTTTCTAGAGTGTACATGGATTTTTCTTGTCCTCTGTGAAATAAGGAACATTTGCAATGTACTGAAATTCAACAGCAACTACTATTATAGGATGGAGAAACAGAATGGCCCCCAAAGACACATGTACTAAAATTTTGGTCCCCATTTTGACTCTATAGGGTGGTGGAGGAAACTCGAAGAGGCGGGACTATGTATACAAACTAGATCACTGTGTATATCCTTGAAGGCAAGGGCTTGTCCTTTCTTCTCTTTTATGTCCCAGCTGTGAGTTAAATGTTGCTTTGTAACTTGATATGTGTTATCACAGATCTAGAGGAAGGGACTGCATTGTTCCTGGTCTCCATAGACACAAGTGTGAGCCAAAATAAGTTTTTTCTGTATATGAGCTAGTCATTGTGGTTGTTTGGTATCACGAACACAAGTAACATTGAATCTCACTTTTGCTGTGGACCCCCCTGCATCACTTTACATAGGTTTCATGATCTAGTTCACCTTTAATTCCAATATATAAAAATGGAGATAGGAGTGATCATCCCCACCGAAGTGAGTATGAGGAATCCCTCCAACTGACAATATGGCTGATGAGGTGATACAGGAATAAATCACAGGAGACCACTTCCTCTCCAGATTCTTCTGCCGTTTGAACATATGCACACAGTACATGAGAGTCAGTGACTTGCCTCTGCCCGTATTTCTTGTTCTTTTTTCCTTGTTTTTTTTTTTCTTTTTACTAAACCCCTTGGTATAACAAAAAAGAAATTTGTTCCTATGCTTAATCATACATTCTTACTTAAGAAGAGTTGGATGGTGCAAGGAAAGAAGATTTTGATTGTCACACATCAATGAGATAGGGTTTTGTGTTTCTTACATTGATATTCTACTACTAGAGCCAGGTCTCCTGGTTTTCTCTTCTCTGTTTTTGACATGGGGTCTTTCTTTATGCCTGAAGAATCTGGACTCTGATCCTCCTATTTATCCATCCTAAGTAGCTGAGATGAAAATGATTATTCTATTAATTTAGAAAATGTGACACATAGCCGGGTGCCGGTGGCTCACGCCTGTAATCATAGCTACTCAGGAAGCTGAGATCTGTGCATTTCGGTTCAAAGACAGCCCAGGCAGGAAAATCTGTGAGACTCTTATCTGCAATAAACCATTAGAAAACCAGAAATGGCGCTGTGGCTCAAGCGGTAGAGCGCTTGCCTTGAGCTTGAAGAGTGCAAAGACAGCGCCCAAGGCCAGAGTTCAAGCCCCACAACCGACAAAAAAAAGAAGAAAATGTGACACATGGTTCAAGGCACATTAAGTAGTCCAGGCTATCTTAACTGGATAGTGCTCAAGTGTTTTTTTTTGTGTGTATTTGTTTGTTTGTTTTGCATATTCTGTGCTTTACAATGAGACTATACCTTCAGTTTAGAGATTCAAAAGTCATAGACTTTTTGCCCTGGTTGGCTTTTAACTAAGATTCTCCCAATCTGAATAGTATTAAAACAGGGATAATATATTGAAATGTTGGGTATAAAGTTTAGAGTTCAAGGGAATCTGAAAGGTGAAATTGAAGGTCACTAGAAAAAGGGACAATAGTTTCTAAAGAAATAACTTAGTCATTTTTTTAAAAAAATGCTTAAAATACTTGTAAGTATAGTCAAGGGTCCCCAAAGATCCTTATCAACAGTCTTCTGAAGAAACCTTCTCTGAATTTCTTTACATTAATGAAAGACCCTGTCTAATTTGCTTCATGAAAAAGAAAGTTGTCCTTATGAGGAAATAAGATTAAAAAACTTCCTATCTTATTCTTATTTGAATGAGATTTGCTGTTGCTTATTAAACTTGGTCAATAAATCTTCCAATGATATACATGTTGTAATTTTTTTGGGGGGGGTCCGGTCGTGGGGCCTGAACTCTGGGCCTGGGCGCTGTCCCTCAGCTCTTCAGCTCAAGGTTAGTGCTCTACCACTTGAGCCACAGCACCACTCCTGGCATTTTTCTTTTTGCTTATGTGGTGCTGAGGAATCGAACCCAGGGCCTCATGCATGCAAGGCAAGCACTCTACCACTGAGCCACCTTCCCAGCCCCACATGTTGTAATTTTTATTTTCTTTTAAATAAACCATATAGCATCTGCAGTGATGTCTTAACAGTATCAGGTCAGCAACCAAGTTTGTTTAAACTGCAAAATTATACTTGGGAAAACCAAGGTATAGGCGGAATCATTTTGGCCTGGTGTGAGACTGCAGGGCACAACTAAAACAGCCAAGGGATTGAACTTGTTTCAGAAGTCTTAAATTTAGCTTGGGAAAACATTTGATTAAAGTTGAAAACATTTGGATGAAATTATCTCATATTTTTCTTTGATTACATGTATAAGTTAATATCAGATTTAAAGGATTTCAAATCATAGAGAAAAATGATATTAGCATTCCATTTCTGAGACCTTTACCTCTTGTGTGGAGATATGTGTGTGTATATAAGTTTGCATTATTCTTCACCCAAGGACTATACAGAAAGTCACTTTCAGTAAGACTCTGAACACAGATTCTTCACAGAGATAACAATGGCTGTCCTCTGGCCCCTTAGTTGTCTTTGCTGCTTCCCAAAGGAATTCAACAAAAGCAGAAGAGATTAATGAGCAAAGCTGAAGCTCGTAGCATGTCACATATACTCAAAAAGTAGCCAAATTTAAAGTCAAATTAGGAACTAGCATTAAACTTTGAAAAGTTAATCGTAAAGAACGGGATAGCGACTAAAATTTACAGCAGAATAAAATGTTAAGGTCCCTAATAAATGTCCAAGGAGAACATATACTCCTAAGAGAGTAGACTCATTCCAAGGTTATCTTAGATTTCACAGAAATGTTTCTATTAAGTTCTCACATAAAAGAATGTAGGAAGAGAAGAATAGTTTCATAATTCACATTAGCAATTTTACTCTTCCTACATTAAAATTGTCAATAATCTGCTAACTATCGTATTTTACTTATGGGATTCTGAAAGTCATGCTAGTATGGTGGAGTTATGAAGTTCATAAAAATGACAAAATACTTCATACTAAACAAAGACATCATATCCAATACAAAATTGAGCCTTTTTCCTTCCCTTTCTTTTCCGGTCAGTTCCCATGAAATGATTCCACCAGACTAGAGCCAGGTTCATATTGACACCTTATTATTAGTGAGACATAGGTAAGTGATAATGATACAGAATCAAGAAAAGTGTATATTGTACAGCACTATATGGAAAGTAGATATTTGTACAATATCAATTATTTCAATAAAATAAAACAAGACTTCCTCACCCATAAAGGCCAAACAATTGTAAAAAAATTGCTCCGTATGATCATCTCCTTCAAAATTCTGCAGAAGGATATTATCTCTTATAGTCAAAGAAAGGATGGATATTAGATATAATGAAACTCAAATCTGCTTAAGTCATATAAAAGTATATCCACCTCTGATATCTTATATAACATTTAGAATGAAAGTGTCATATAGACTTGTACAGAACTCTCCAAGTTGAAGTTCTAGTAGCCAGAATTTGAAGAAATTTATGTGATAAGAACTGAGGAATATTTGAAGGTGGTTCTGTGAGCAATTACACATACAAACACGAACATACACACGTACATACACAAACAAACACCTCATGCAAAATCATTAGCTGTACTCTATGCTCTCCATGGTATGAGTAACTCAGTATGCAAAATTACAAAATTACTGAAGAAGAAAAAAATCGATTTATTTGTAATTATTGCCAACATTGGGCTAGTCAAGTTAAAAGATGACACTCTCTAGTAGAATGATTTTGGATTTCTAAAGAGCCCCATTTCTGAATGCTCTTATAAGGGGATATACACTTGGGCTGATTGTTTTGGGTACCCCTTAATGATCTTGGTTCTAAGACCATTTCTATAGCCTTCCTCTGTTGGATTCATATGATTTTCTCAGGTAGCTATTGCATGATACACTCTAGAAAATTCCATAATAGTGTATGTGCGTGTGTGTGTGTGTGTGTGTGTGTGTGTGAGAGAGAGAGAGAGAGAGAGAGAGAGAGAGAGAGAGAGAGAGAGAGAGAGAGTGAGTGAGAGATTGGACTCTAGCATTAACTGAAGCAAATTGAATATGCTTATTGTTTCTGCTGTAGTTCTTCTTACAAACAACCTTCTGAGCAATGGTTGGAATAGGCAGAAAATAATCAAAATAGGTTAGGAATACGCTATAGTTTAGGAGTAAAATATCCCCTGTAGAACTATGGGCTCATTGTAACCCTCTCTCTTTCTCATAAATAGAAATGGTGGCTTTCCCCAAGAAGTATCCTTGTCAGTATCACCCATTCTACAGTAATTCATTCCAGAAATTCATACAGAATAAGGCAGAGTTATAAAACAAATTCAAAGAAACGTAATGTTTAGCTTTATACCAATACTTACCAATATACCTCTCTAGTCTCTTGAAAACCTATGTATTTACAGTTGCATCTTCAGCGACAATGCAATACACAGCATTTGCTAGAGATTAAAATCTAGTAAATGCTGTTATGTTGCATTGTCACTAAAGATGCTTTTCTTTGAGTTGAGTACCACAGGGTGGAAACACCCCTGTGTGTGTTTGTTCTTCTCACCCCACTTTGAGTCTATTAGTGTCTAGGGCACTGGTGCTATACACATGTCCAGGACACTGATACATCTAATATTACTATTCATTTATGGGGGAGGT
This sequence comes from Dipodomys spectabilis, assembly GCF_019054845.1. NCBI lineage: Eukaryota > Metazoa > Chordata > Mammalia > Rodentia > Heteromyidae > Dipodomys > Dipodomys spectabilis. Next base: position 12,155,033 of record NW_024870834.1, on the reverse strand, counting down.
AAATGCTTACATCAATTTTCTGGTTGGGAATCTATGCAGATTCTGTCATCATTCAAAACGACATGCAGCACTAGGTCGTAGGCTGTGGCCTTCACCAGAAGGAGATGATGGTTTTCACTTTCATTGGGTTTCTATTCCTGATTGTAGGCCACACAGAGTCAGTGTACTCTTTTCCACCCTTCCAGAAACAACTGATAGCGTTTGGAAGGAAAACTGTAAAAGTAAAGATAAAGGAAAGAAGAAGAAGACAAATATTTTTTAAAAGGTCCAGTTAATTCTCCTTAATAATCATAATTGTCCTCTTCAATGAACATCCTATTCAAATCATGATGACTTTGGCTCTGTATTTTCTTTTGGTTGATTCTGATTGATAGGAAAATCAGTAATAATATATTTATATCACTCAGACTTTCCTAAAACTTTGGGTAAATGACAAGAAATGGTTGATCAAGTGATGTGGCACCCAAGTTTCAAAATTTGTCCAAAACTTTTCTTGAGATATTTGAATTCATATCTATTGAAAAGAATGGTGATCTCACTAAACAGAACCTCCAAGCCCATGACCAAGTCAGCTCTGAGTGAGATTTGTTTTTACAGTTTATAGAGGGACAATGTTCAACCTGGTGCACTTAACTACCTCTCCACCATCATTAACATCATTTGATTTGAAGATGAAATAAAAAGCAATTTAATTTCCTCCTTTCAACATTTATTTTGGTATCTAGGTGTACGTTTTAGTAACAATACATTCCATGTCTTAGTAACTAAAAGATCCATTGAAGGGAGTATTGTGACCCAGCACAGACGAGTTTACATTTTCATGAGAAAGCTTTTAAATGCTACATTTCTATTGACAAGTTACTTTAACTTCTCATCTTTCTTGGAACCAGACTTGCCCTCTATATCCCAACTTCCTCACATGTGTATGGGTTTAGGTTTGATATTTTAACTCAAGAAACCAAGAATAATTTTCTGTTACTTTTCTTTAAATATTGTAATTACTTTAAAGTTTGAAATGTTTGGGTGTGGGTACAAAGAAGAGATTTTTTTTTTCAATGTCCTAAATCAGATTACATTGTTGTGCGATCAGTCATGGCCTTGACGTTAAACCTAAAACACGCATATATTTCTTTATAAAGATAATGAATAATCAAAGAAAATCAGAATTGCTTTTGATAGGAAAATTATTTGTGACACAGACTCTAGTATTATGGAATATGGTACCCTGAAAGTACTTGCTTTGCTTCTAAATAGTTTGTGACTTTTAATCTATCAAGCTGTCTTGAATGAACCAGTAGAGTATGAATAAAAAAAAATAAGCATAGAGGTTACTATTTACAGCTCAGCAGGCTCATGGAATAATCCACAAGGCTGATCTAACAGGTCAATAATGCAACCACTAATATCCAGGCGATGAGCTGTGTGGACCTCACTATTGATTAAGATGATGAGGTTCAGGCATGAGATTTATAGACCTTTCATTTAAAAGCACATATCATTTATATCTGTATAAAAGTGTACGGTAAGTCTATTTACTCACAAATTTAAATTTACATAAATATTTTAAGGATAAACATACATCAGCTTCCCTCTTAATACAACTGTAGCATTCACTTAATACAAGTGGAGGTAATTTATAGCCAGCCCTGTTTTAATCTCATGCTGCATTGTAGAATCTGGGATAAAGGATTCTACCACTTGGACCACACCCTCTGCAATTTTTGGTTTGGCCCATTTATTTTTCAGATAGAATCATAAGCTTTTGCCCTGCTGGCTTTAAATTTTAATCTTCCTACCACCACTTTCTAAATAGATTAGGAATATAGGTATATGCCATTACTCTTGGACTCATACTAAAGATTTGATGTTTCTCTTTTTAATGGTCTTTATCAGAGTTTCCTTCCTCATCCCTGAGTTTCTACCAAGAAAATTCTGTAGTTTTTTTTTTTTTCTGGCTATACACTTCTACTTGGAAATCCACATGGAATCACATTTGTCAAAATGACATATGTAGGAATCATCTGAAAACCGTATGTTGGTCCACACTCCCAGTTTCAAAAGCCATCTAAGGCTGGCAAATGAGCATTGCTTTCAACCTTTTATTTTATTCTGAGCTGGGCTTATCCATCCCAGTTGGGAAGACTTTTAATATTCAACACCTTTGCTTCCAAGGACCACCCAACCCTGCTTTCCCAAAAAGTGTTTCTGAATACCTACATCTTCTGTATCAATTCTGCTAAGGCCTAGGTAAAAGAGAATGCTGTCTTCAATGGCCACCTTTTCTCCACACATCAAGCCAGGGAGCGTTTTCTTTTTCCTACCTCACACATCTCTGAACAAGCATCACTTGCATCCTAGTGACATAGAGCTGCAGTTCATCAGTGTTATCTCTGTAACTGCCTCAAAAGGTGGTACATACGTATCGATGACAGCTACAGTGTCCACTTCCAACACACACAAAACAAAACTGAACAAAACAAAATAAATCAGCCTTTTATACTTTTGTAGTGATTCCTGGAATATTTTCAACAGCAAGAAATTTCTTAATAAAAACTTGAGGATATTCCTCAGTTTGTTACCATCTTTCAAAAAAATAAAGTCACTGATAGACTTTATGTGACTTCAGAAATCAGATCTAATTTCTTTCATTTAGGAAAACTAAGGCTGCGAAGTTTATGTGGCCTTAAAACAAAACAAAACAAAAAAAAAAAAACACTTGGGGAGCTGGGTTGTAGTTCAGTGGCAAAGCAACTTTGCCTAGCAATTTCAACATCCTGGATTTGATCCCCAGTATCAAAAAAAATTAAAGAAAAAGAAAGAGAAAAAGAAAGAGGAAAAAAAGAAAGAAAGAAAAGATCCCTCCCCCTCCACAAAAGGAATCCTACAGTTAAAAAAAAAAAAAAACTATTTGTGGAGACAACCTACAAGCAGAGAAAATATACTCTTTCCCCCCTCACTGAGCTATGCTGCCTCTTCATTTTCTGGAGACCTAGTTAATTCCAAATATATCCAGTGGAGGAGAAAATGAGGCAATTTGTCGCTTGCCTTCGCTGGATTTATAACATAAACATCGCGAGGCTCTGGTGGAATCTGTAAGGTGGATAAAACTTCCAGGGGACATTACTCCATGATGAATGCACAGTGAATGAATTACAGTGAAAGAATGTTTATTTCATGAAACACCTGGATTTATTTCCTTAATTGAACCTCACTCCTGGCAGTGTGTGCAGGAAACAGTCAGTGGTTCCTCGGTGGTTGCACGGTGCTGTTTCCAGGGGGAGAGTCGCAACTCAGCGGAGATTAGGACAGTGTTGGAGCATTCTCCCAGAGGCACATTTGATGCACTGAATCTGCATTCACAGATTCAAACCATCGTGGAGTGAAAAGATCAGGAAAAAGAAAAGATGCCTTCCCAAAGCAGATTGAGGCTTTACCTGGTCAATATTCCTTATACAATGTGTATAAACATGGACCACAAGACAATTGTGTTGTAGTACCCATTACAAGTAATCTGGAGATGATGATGGTGTATAGACTATGGGAAGAGCTATGCAAGTCATATGCAAACACTAGGCTATCTCCTATAAAGGACTAAACAGTGTACAGATTTGGATATCCATGGGCATTGTAGAACTTATCAATGAGATGTATCTTGAGGGACAACTGTAATGTAGAATGATTGTGGCATGCTGTGCATAGATAAAAGTGTTGTTTTCAGCCCCACAGAAACAGCCCAACTTTCTAGATCTGGTCATCTCATGTGCTGTTTTATGTCCATGTTCATCTCATACTCCCCAGCCATTTGCCCTCAGATCATTCTTACATTTCATTATTGTTACGACTCATCAGAAACTCAAATCTTTGTCTTCCTCAGGCTCATTTCTTAGTGCTTCCACCCTGATGTGAACTATGAATCATTTTTAGATTTTTAAATTCCACCAATATTGATGCAAAATATGTATCTGAATGATGAATAATAATCATTACTTTCTCTTGAAAAATAAATAATGTCCTATGGAAATAGTGATAGTTATCATTTAAACAGTAGACAGAAGAGACAGGCTAATGGATTTCCTCCAAAACATTGACCTTTCAAAATTAGTCCTCAATTTTCTGTACTATGCAAAGGGATGAAAAGTGTACAGTGTATTGATGATAATTTTGTTTATTGCACCTCAAAAGAGGCATCCTATAACCTAATAAAAGGCTAATATTACTAATCAGGGAAATCAGGATAGAGTAATACATTATCTGAGAATCACAGTTAATAAGGGACATCTATTTTTCTTCTCACTACTCTAACGAAGCATCTTCAAGCTCTAGAGAAGAAATCATAGAAATAATTTATTTCAAGAGAATATTACCTGCCTTCTGGAAACTACAGTGGTCTGTAGACCATTGCATTATTTTTAATATGTATATATGTATCTGCAACATTATGCCAGCATCTTTGCCAGAATATTTTAAGAGCTCATATGGCAATACTCATAATACCACTTTTCATGCTCAGTGTCTGATTCACAGTCATATGATTTTTTTTATTAAAATACAATCAAAAGATATAACTTATCACTCAATAAATATACCAATGAATATTTTTCATTCAATAAAAAATACATTTTCAATTTTGATATTTTTTGGACAGCCAAGAGAAAAATGTATATGTTTTCCAATAGCAAGAACTCCTGGAAACCTTGATCTGCTTCAGACTCTCGATTCACAAATGAGAAGAACAATGTTCTGGAGTTTCTGGAGTTATTAAGTGTCTAGCCTCACCCACCAGAGTTACACTAGAGTTTCCTTCCTGAAGCCAAAGCTTTTCTTCATTCACATATTTACCTCTCAAGGACTCAAGGAGCTCAGGGTGAGCAATTTTTCATACACAACCAACCCTGACCTTCTTTCTACTGACAAAATATTCTACAGGCCTTGTGAGGTTATCTCCTCTTAGTAGACCACATTTATTTGCACCCTGAAGGTTTTGAAACACATCTACAAATTCCTTGGAGGTATATTCTTTGTTGTTTGAGACCCAGTGATAGTGTATTCAAATCTCCCAGGATCCTACAGAGACAAATGGCTCAAAGCTTTCTGGGTACTACACTGTGCACTAAGCACGATAAAGCATGTTTGTGATACAGGTTAAACTTTCACAAACAGCCTCCCTGCAGGATTACATTCAGCTGCTTCCACTGGAATGTAGGAGGCGATTTGAGATATAAATGCACATTAAGTGTTATAAAGGCTTTTAGCAAATACAAGCTGAAGAGGAATAGTTATTTAACAAAGTACAGCCAGCAGCAGCCTTAGTAAGGTATGCAGAGGGAGCTTCAGGTAGAGCTGAACAAATACAATAATACAGGGTGTTAAAATACAGGTGCATTCCCAGAGTAACTGCCATGAGCTAAGACCAAAGATCACCCATGACCTCATCCTTGGTACTTTTAAAAGATGGTTGAAAATGTATTTCTTCACAGGTTACAACCATGTCAAAAGGAACCTCACAGTTTTATTTATTCCTCAAATTTCTAAGTTATGCATTAGTTCATGAGATACTTTCTGATAGTCAATTTCTAATAGTCAATTTCACATTGAAACCCTATTCTTGGCCTTATTGTCAGTCTTAGAAATATTGGTTACATTTGTATATTTATATAGAGGCAAGTAATTCAGCAGTGCTCTGCCGCCTACTAACTTAGAAATTATTTTTGTTCATTAATTGGAGTCTAGTACCTAAGCAAAATGTCTGGCAAAGGCAGCATATAGTGAAGTCACAGGGCTGAATTGGTCGAAACCTTATTGAAATGTAAGTATTATTTATTAAGTAGTAGTTGTCTTTGAATCCAACTTTCCCCAGTAAACACTACTTCATGAGATTTTTTAAAGTATTGAGGCTTAACTCAGAGCCATGGTCTCCCACTCCGCTGTTGCACCTAGGGTCTGGTGCTACAATTTGATCCATAATTCTTTTTGCCATTTTGCTGGTTAATTGAAAATAAGATTTTTCCAAGCTTTTCAGCTTGGGCTGGCTCTGAACTTTAATCATGAGGTCTCAGCCTCCTAAGTGGTTATCATTACTGTTATGGGCTGGTTAGAACCTGGTTCCTCTTTTTTTAAGGTTGAATTCTTTAAAGTGATTGATTAATATTATAAGAATTGTGTTTCCCCAAAAAAATCACATGATGAAATCCTAATTCTCAGTTCTGAAAAATGTAACTTACTTTGGAAATAAGGATATTGAAACTATCATAGTTTCATTATTTATTGGGTAGTTTCAAATATCGCAAAGGTGATGTACAGAGTGGTTACGGTTACATAAGTCAAGTACTGAGTACATTTCTTTTTAACAATGTCAGCCTCTCCCTCATTTTCTCCCAGTTTTTCCCTCATGGCCCCTCTCCTCCTCTTAAATTGTATAGTTCATTTCCAACATAGTGTCTACTGAGTGTCATCCTTTGTCCCTCCATGTCTGTGCTATAATGCCTTCTATGCTAAAATGAGCCATTACAAAGCATCACTATGCCATAGGACTAGATAGACATGCACAGACAGACATATTTGAAAGCAGAACTTAGACAATGATCCTGTAATATAATCTAAGGAATACCGTCAGGTGCCAGCAGCAGAACAAGTCAAATACATTGTCCCTCAGACAATGTAAACACTTTATCCTTTACTTTAGGTTGCTTTTCTTCCTTCTTTCTCTCTTGTTTCTCCTCACTTTGTAATATTTATCGTTTGTTTCTCTCACTGTGATTTCTGCATTTCTTCTTCATTTTTTTTCTTTTCTTTTGTCTTCACCAAGAGGAATATTATACAAGTTTACTTAACTGAACAGAGGATAACTTTAGACCCCACTAGGGGTCACTTCTGACCCATGGATGAGTCCTTCGCCCTGTAATTTTGCCCTGAGGTTATAGTCAAGCCAGCAGAGTTTTTTTTCTCCCTTTTTCATCTTTATCATCCTTCCAGGACTCTAAGCAAAGGAATTGCAGCTCACATCCTCTCTGGATACAAGCCACGCCAGGAGCCAGGCAGGCTATCAAAACAGGCATGGCCTAGGTACTACGCTTTGTTCTGAGTAGTTTGGCTCTCTTGAGTTGGGAACTTGGCTCCTTGACAAAAGTGGCATCATTCGGTAAAGTGGAATGTCACAGGAAAGGCTCTGATTGTGCAAGAACAGCCTGGGCCGGCTGTGTGCCTCTGGCCAGTGGGCCTCCCAGGCATCAGCTTCCAGGCTTCCTGGAGCTTCCTTCAATTGTATTCCCACAGAGTTCAACACACTTTTAAAGATACCAGACCTTCCCTTAGCCTTCTACCAAAGAGTGAATCTTCCTGTGACTTATTCCCAACTGGATCATTTTCAAGCAGATGGTTTAACTGATTTGAGAAATGTTAGTGGCACCAAAGACAGGGGGGTCCCCTTGGTGCTTTGATTTTACAGATAGATAGATGGATAGATAGATAGATAGATAGATAGATAGATAGATAGATAGATAGATAGATAGATAGATAGATAGAGCTCTGTGCATATGTTAAAATATTTTAATAATATCTTACTACATGCTCTTATTTATATATCTGTCATCACACCTGAAATAAAAAGGCGTGGCCACACTTTTATATGCATTCCACAAATTGATGGTTGCTCCATTAACAAGAGCAAGGTAGTAGTGATGTTGCTACCTAAAATACAGATCCCAAACTGGTAATCTGTCAGACTTCACTTTTTATATCCATCTTGGTAACCAAGTTGTTTTCCGAAAATTAAAGTATCTATCCTGTGGAATACCTTAACCAAAATATCGTGGCTTTAGTTGGCTGACCCACATATAAATATGTATCTAATTAAAAATGTCATCTCCCATTTGAATTATTTTGTAGTGCACCGTGAACTACTGCAGTTAGTCTCTCAACAAATTCTGATTCAAGAAGGAGAATTCTGAATTTCATCATGACTAAAATTTTACCTAGATTATACATGTTGAGCAAGTGACAGATGAAGGAATAAACTTAAAATTTCCTGAATTTACCTCAAACTTCATGCTGCTTACATTTGTGTCTGCAACCTTCTTTACAGGGCAAGGGAGTACATAACTTACTCGTCATGATCATATTTGACAATTATTCCTCTCTGCTTCTTGGGTACAAAAATAGCTACAGATATTACATAGATAAATGAGAAATACTTATGCAATTTCCCAAACTTTACTAATAGACTCTGAAATCTGAGTCTTATAATTGTTATATGTCATGAATACTATTCTCCTTCTATTATTTTTTAATCACTTAAATATATGGAAGACAATCTTTGTTCACTTGCTGTGACAAATTTAGTGGCAAATGGGATTTGGTCTGTAGACTATCTTGATGAACTGTCTATGACTGCAATTATGATTCAGACAGTTGAGACCTGAGTTCCTCGTAGACTGTAGTGCATTGTTCAATTTGAAATCTACTGAGCAACTTGTACCATTACAAATCATTAGCTGGATCTTAGAGATCTATCATCAGGGATTAATTTCTGTCAAGTTTTTTTTAAGGAAAATAAAGAATACTAGTTGAATAAATGCATCTTAATAAGACAGCTAAATCATATATATATATATATATATATATATATATATTATGTGGGACAAAGAACATGGCCTGCTTTAGAGTAATGAAAGGTGGTTTTTTTCTATCTTCTATGAATTCCTTAAGAATTCTTGGGGGAAAAATCATTTCAATTGAAATAAGCCAATGATTGTGTCTTGGGGACACAGATAAGAATATTCAGCAGAAAAGACTAAGCCTACTTAGTCTAAGCTTAAGTAAGAAACAGTTGCAAAGATAGAGACCCTCAACTAAAACTAATAAATTAATTACAATAAAATTAAGAAGTACTGACTCAAGAAAATAAGTGACAAGTTATAACTGCTAGCAACTACATAGATGACCATAAAGCATACAACTTCCTTCTGGAATATCACTTGGCCCAGAAACATGACTTTATTGATCTCAGACTATTTTGCATAAGTGAGATGAGACGTGAATGCCATCTTAGCAGCTATGGCCTGGGATGATCTCAAACCACAATTCTCTTGATCTCTAACTACTGAAAAGCTAAGACTGCAGGCATGAGGCCCTGGTGGCGAGCTATGGTCTATCTTAACTCTCACTTTTTCCCAAATGGGAGAATTACCTGTTCATGAATCCTCTTTGACTTCCAAACAAGGTAGCATTTGTTTAAAGGGTGGATGTAGATAAATATATCTGAGTATTAGTTCTCAAAAGAGATATGAATAGCTAAATATTGAGCCCATATGTATCCTTCAAGCGCATCCTTGTAGTGCTTCCATAATAATAGGCAACTCTGTGATAATTCCTTTCTCAAGTCTTCCCCACTATTAGTAGTGACTAATCTTATTGGAAAAAACTTCAAAAGAAATCCTCTCAGAGATGACACATGGCACTGGGTTTTCAGCTTTTCCATTGCTGAACCAAAAATATTTTTTATTACTAAGTACTGCTGAAAAAGTAAATGAGATATATGTCTACTAAATTGAATCAAGAACTATTTATTTTTTTATGGAACTTGGTCAACATAGATCCTTCAGAGTTGTAGTATTTCCCTTGTTGCAAACTTCATGCTTGACATCATTTTGGAAAATCAGCTCTGTAGAATTCACAGGCATTGGAATTCCAAGCTTAGCCTATACGATAAGAGAAATTTAATGGCAGCTCAGAAGTAGTCAACAAATCTATAGCCTTCAACCTTGCTGGGCTGTTATGGCTTACACACAACATGGTGATAAGTCTTACAGCATTATTGTAATCTTTTTCTACATGTGCCTGATGATTTATTCCCATGTTTTCTAGTAATGAGAATCTATTTCACTCAAGCAGAAAATGTATGGACAACATTGAGAATGACTGCATGGATACTTATGCTAATGAAAACTGGTAGCATATATTGAATGCTAACTGTATACCACGTGGTATAATAATCAACTTAGTTTTTGCAATGATTCTGAAAGTTATGTAATATTATCATGTTCATCTTTAATAATGCGTTAACTAAGACTGGGGTATGCTAATTAAATTTACTGAGTTAGGTAGTCGTTAAAAATTTGAGAATGGACTCAGATTTTGGATGGCAAATTTAGGATGATAACCCTTATCACATATTATTGATCCATAGAAGAAATCCATGGGAGCAAAAAGTAAGTTATTAAAGCTAGTAAAGTTAGTAAAGTTAGTAAAATGGAAATAGTAGATTAATGTAAATGGTGCAAAGATTTTCGAATTTTTTGGGAAGGAGGTAGGAAAGGGAGTTTAAATGGAACTAAGTATATAAAATATTCATGTTTATGTAATTTTACTTTTTTAACTTACTTAACCAGATACATTGAGCACATAATATAAATACACAACAGACTTGCTTTATGAAACTTTATGTTACCTGTAAAATGGGTATTTATTTATTTATTTAGTCCTGTCCCTGGGGTTTGAACTCAGGGCTTGGGCAACGTCCCTGCACATTTTGCTCAAGTCTGCAGCTCTACCAATAGAAACACAGTTCTACTTTGGGCTTTTTAGTGATTAAATGGAGATAAGAGTCTCATAGACTTTCCTGCAAGGACTAGCTTCCAACCATAATCCTCAGATCTCAGCATCCTCCCTAGCTAGGATTACAGGCATGAGCCACCAGTGAATGCTTGGCTTAAAATAACTATTCTAGCTTCAGAGCACTGTTGCCCGAGACATGACCAAATTTTAAAATTGAAAGGAGAATGAAAGACAATGTTTCTCTGTTTCTTTTCTCTTCTTTCAGGCTGGTTCTAGTCTTTTATAGAATGGGAATCTATGTATCATTTAATTTTTGAAAAGGGATGATTGATTAGCATCTGAGAAAAGTACTGACTACAATAAAGATGTGTTAGTCAGAAGACAATAAAATTAAAGTCTTACAAGTGATCATCGAAAATGCCTGGCATGGGCTGGGAAGTTGGCTCAGTGGTAGAGTGCTTGCCTTGCATGCCTGAGGCCCTGGGTTCGATTCCTCAGCACCACATAAGCAAAAAGAATAAAGCCGGAAGTGGCGCTGTGACTCAAGTGGTAGAGTGCTAGCCTTGAGCTGAAGAGCTGAGGGACAGCGCCCAGGCCGAGTTCAGGCCCCACGACTGGACCCCTCCCCCCCCCAAAAAAAAGAAAATGCCTGGCATTAGGGGTCAGATTGATCAGAGTGTCTTGTGTCAGTGTGATTTGGGGCATATAACAAATGTGATTGCATATAAGACATTTAATCTTATAAATGCATTAGAAACAATCGCATGAAAGAAAAAAACATTTTAATACATATCTTAGAGTTCATTTCGCTAACATCACCTTATCTGACCTTTTCTGCTTGACTCAGACATATACTAGATATTGCAAATAAGGGAAACCAGATAATTTCTTTGTTGCTTTTTATGTCCCTCCACCACAATATAACCCATGCTTTCATTGCATTTGATGTCAGTATAATGTGTGGAGGGGAAGGGGAAAAACAAGTCGTTTAAATAGGGATACAGGTGGACTCATTGCAACAATGAGATGTACAAGTCGTTATGTCGAAAATGAACTTCACAACTTTGGTGTGTGGGGGGGAGGCACGGATTGGGTGGGGGGCCGGGGGGCCGGGGGAGGATGGGAAGGGGTGGGAAGGGGAAACAAAGGAGGAGGCTACAATGCTTGATAAGAAATGTACTCATTATCTTGCCCATGTAATTGTAACCCCTCTGTACAGTATTTTCACAATAAAAAGTAAAAATTTAAAAATTAAAAAAAAAGACATTTAATCTCAGTCTCACTAATGTCTTCTTTAAAACCTACATGTAAATGCATGGTTGATAGCACATAGAAAATATGCAATACAATTCCTAACACAGGGTGGTAATAAATACTTGGTAATAGGTATTATTATCATTGGTGGTGTATGGAACTGAAATAAACATTTCAAGTAAACTCTTCATTTTAAAAACATCGTGGTATATTTGTGTGTGTGAGTATGTGTGTGAAAATCATTATTTTTCTTCCTACCCACACTCCTAGCAATCCAGTATCTGAAATCTAGATATCATTTTCAGAAGTCTTCTCTCTGCTTTTGAAATAAATACTTTCTGGAAGTTGAACTTGAGAAATACAGCTATCTCTTCTTTGTCACTTAATAGTTTCTTTCTGTACTTGACATTGTTGAACTCCTTCCAATGTTTGCAGCTTTTTCTTCTGACTCTGATAATAATAATCTATTTTAGCTTGCTTCCAACCTTTTCTGTTTCAATTTCTTTCATTGCTGCTACTTCCTATAATAAATTTAGAGCTATACTGAACTTTCTTCCTTTCTTGTTCATCACTCTTACCACAATTGACCTGCCTTTTCTCAAAGTCCCAGAAAAAAATATTTGTTATTCATATCTTAAGTTCTTCTGCCATGACTTCTTGTGAGATATGTTTGTTCTTTGAAAATCCATGTGCATCTTCCATATTTGCCATCTTTCTTTAAGATAGGCAAGGTCTCGTCATCCATTGGACTGTAAATTGGAGTTAAAATTTTCCATTTTGTATGTAAGTATGACCATATTGTTTTTTCATGATGCTAGAATGTTAAGTGACATCTATAATAAATGACAAACTATATGAAACTGTAGTATTCATTAGCTTAAGTCCTTGAGTTCTCAAACAAAGCAATTTATCTCACAGATTTCTGTTAGATAGGTCAAAAAATAATATAAGAAAAACACCCTGATTGTGCTTAAGGAAACTGATACATGGTGCTCCTTATATTTTTACCAGCTATACATCAGACAAAGGCTCAATATCCAGATTATATTTAGAGCTCCAAAAGGTAAACACTCAAAAATATTCTGAAAAATTTTAATAGAAACAACTCTTACCAGAGTTCATGATCTTTTTATCCATTAATATGCATTAATGAGTACAAGAATAATAATCACAAATGACATTTCAAAGAATTCATTTAGCAGTGTTTTAAACACTTAAAGATTTTCACCTGTTCTAATTTTTATCCTGTATTAGCTCAGTGATTATTCTTTTTTATTACTGTTTCTATCATCCAACTCCAAGTGGTTATGGATCCCATGCTATTTGCTGGATCAGTTTAGTATTATACCCAATATTTCCTATTTCACACCTTACATCTCCAAAATAGTTTTTTCTTGCCAAACTATTGTATTTGACTATTATTGAGTCTAGAATCCAAGGCTTCTTAATATGCCCCCACAGCCATGTTATGTCCCATTTTATAAATTTATCTTTATAGACATTGCATTTTAATCATTATTGAATAGTTATACTTGTTTAAGGCTCAGTGTTTTCTGTTACATTATTTTATCTTAAAAATATAAGGGATAGGTATGCATGTTTATATAAAGTAAAATTCTTCTGATATCTCCAATTCAATGCAAATTTTGAATGATAATTCAACAGGATTTAGATTATATGAATGTGTAATCCAAAGGGTATAGAAAGGGGGTTTACAAAATAAATCATATGTTAAGAAATGATTTCTGCAAATGCTGTAAGTTGTGTGACATTGTAGTGGTGCCTTTATACTCTGTCTTTCTATTTAGCTATCTCTATTTTTGTGTTATCTTCTCCACATGCATTACTGTTTCAACTATATTATGCAGTTATTGAGGGAACAACCCTGACCTTTCACTTATGCTGTACCTAGAAGAATAAAATTAAAAGGTGTTTCTGTAATTGTTGTTTGAATTAAAGACTGGATTTCTGTTAACTTCTCCACATCTCAATTTTAGTTGCCAAATAGTCCCCAAACATCCATGTACTTAATGAGTCTTTCAAGAATCCTTGAGATACTGACATTAATATCACTGCTTTATAAAGCTTAAAACTAATCTCCTACTACTTTATTAAAATTTAGTATATTTGCTTATCTTTGGTATTTGATATTATCTTGAAATATTGACAACATATCAGTAATCCTACATACTCATTATTTAATTTGTATTTTCACTTGAAACTTGAACTCATTAAAAGTAACTATTGGTCTCCTACAAACAGTTTCCTAATCCTGGGATTAGTTTTCTATTACATTTTTAATTTAACATTTTCATTATGAGGAATGCTCTCTCAAACAATGAAAAGGAGATGGAAATACCAGATAGTAGTGCTGTTATCTCTGCCAATGCTCTATGTAGCCTCAAAGCAATCATTCTCTCTTTTTGTCTACCTCACATACCCCTCACATACATATGCCTTTCCTCAATTTCTTTCTTCCCAAACCAGTTATGCAGCTTGCAGGTTTTATTTCTTTGGAAAAGATAGAAATAACTCATGAGTTAATAGCATAATTCTCCAGAAACAAGTTAGTTTCCAGTCATTGACCACTCCTCTTTCATGTATGATAACCCTTAAAATGTCTGGCTGCACAGAAAACCTAAACACAATAGAGAAATAGCAAATAATGAAATTTGAACAATAATTAAACAAAGCTCTGGGGCAACAAAAGTCTGAGACCTGATGGCTTTATTGCTGTGATCTACTAAATTTGAGAAGTGATGGTCTCAACCTAGTCTAATTAGAGAGAGAGAGAGAGAGAGAGGGAGAGGGAGAGGGAGGAAGAGAGAGAGAGAGAGAGAGAAATGAATTCTACCAGAGACCCATTTTTAGGTGGATTAGTATTACTCTGCTAATAAAACCAGATAAAGTCATAATAATAAAAGAAAATTATATATCCAACATCTCTACTGAAAATAAATTTAAGAATCTACATCAAAATACTAAAACAAATGAATCCAAGAGCATACATTCTGATGGTAACTTTATCCCATGATGCAAAGATGGTTCAATGCTCAAAAATGAATGAGTATAGTAGATTACATAAATGAAAAACAGGGTATTATCTCAACAGGTGTAGAGGAACGACTTGATAAAATTCCAAATTCTTTCATGAGACAAAATACAAACAAATATATCCAGAAAAAAGATTTCTCATCTCAACAAAGGCTAACAATCTATGGTTGCAGGAAAGCCAGAAACTTATTTTTCCAAGATCTGCGCTAAGACAAGGATGTCCTCCTTCTTTCAGTTATAACAGGCAGTCTTATCCAGAGAATGAAGCATAAAGACAATTAAAAAGCACATTCAGGGGCTGGGAAGATGGCTCCCTGGTAGAGTGCTTGCCTTGCATGCAAGAGGCCCTGGGCAGAACCACATAAGCAGAAAAACTGGAAGTGGTGCTGTGGCTCAAGTGGTAGAGCGCTGGTCTTGAGCTGAAAAGCTTAGGGACAGCGCCCAGGCCCAGAGTTCAGACCCTCACAAAAAAAATGCTTATTCGTTGGAAAGGAGGAAGTCAAATTATACATGTTTAAAGGTTTTATACAGAAAAACACTGAAAAACACCATTACAGTTTCAGAACTGATAGATAAAGAATGTTTTAGGATACAAAATCAACATAGAAGAATCAGTAGAAATTTTACATACCAGTAATGAGAAGGATAATAAAGGATATTAAATCAATCCCATTCACAATAATTACAAAAATAAAATTTAATTGAGGAAAACAAAAGCATTTATAATAAATATCATAAAACAATAATGAAAGCATAAGAGAGAGTGGAAGGGACTTCACTTTTATGAATTGGAATAATTAATACTAAGAACATATCCATACTAACAAAAATAACTTACAGATTCAATGGGACTACCATCAAAAAGACAATGATACTCCTATCTTAAATTTTATTTCGTTATTGCAAAGGTGATATACAGAAGGGCTACACTTAAATAAATCAGACAAAAGTACAATGACCTTTACCAATTCCTTGCTCTCTTCTACTTTTTCCTTCCCATCCCTATCCAAAAGTTGCATAGTTTTGTTTTCAACATTGTGCCTAGTATCATTTCTGCATTCGTTCACTTTAGTCCCACCATTTCTGTTCCCTCCCATATATTTCCAAAGGCAGATAAAGGAACAAGCAAGAAGAAAGAAAGTGAAAACTAAAGCAACAAAGCAACACAAAGGAAAAAAGAACCCTCTCATTTCCATTTTCTGGAGTTTGTTTCAATAAATAGTATTTGCTATTGTCAGATGCACATTGATATTCCGCCTGTGTGATCCTTTCCTAAGAATATCCTCCTTTGGTCTCACCCTGTGTGAAATCCTAATAACCTGAATAATTTAGCAATGATACTCTTTACAAAACTTAAAGATCTGGGGGCTGGGAAGGTGGCTCTGTGGCAGGGTGTTTGCCTTGCATGCATGAGGCCCTGGGTTTGATTCCTCAGCACTACATAAGCAGAAAAAGCCAGAAGTGGCGCTGTGGCTCAAGTGGTAGAGCACTAGCCTTGAGCTGAAGTGGCGAGGCTCCCAGGCCTAGAGTTCAGGCCCCACAAGCGACAAAAAAATGAATAAATAAAGATCAATTAAAAAATTTATTGTAAATGTGATGAACAAGGGGTTATAGTTACATAAGTAAGGTAATAAATGCATTTCTTTTTAATCAGTGTTACCCTTCTTAAGATTCAAATGGAAGTATAATAGATGGGAATGCTTAAATCAATCTTGAGCAAAATAAAGTAAATCCATCACACAGCCAGACTTCAAACTATCCTACGCAGCTATAGCAATCAAAGCCACCCAATATTCATTTAAAAAACAGCACTTTGAAAAATGGACTCCAATGGTACATCTAGTATACTCCCCCACTATGAAAACCAATTGATTTTCAACAAATACACCTCACACCTGTAAAGGAGAAAGAGGAAACTTTGCATTTATAGTGTTAAGAAAAGTGTTTGTTCACAAGTAGATGAAAACTAGATTCCTATCTCTTATATAATATTCAATTCAAAATAGATCAAAGATGTTTCTTATAGCTAAAGAAGTACTCTGATTAATAAATGACAACAGTATTAAATGCAAAAGAAGTACAAACGGTAAGAAATAATTAAGAAACATTCCATATCCTCATCCACTAGAAAAAAACAAATCAAAATGACATTGAGATCACATCTCACCCAAGACAGAATGGCAATTATCTAAAATACATGTGTGAAATGTGACAGTGAAACTACTTTGAACAATTAGCATGCACTGAAAAATAGTAAATGACATGAATGTAAAATAAGTTTTCTCTGGTATGTGGGTACTAGACCAAGGGCAAAGGGAAAACAGAGGGTGAGGTGTATAAATACGGTCAATATATTTTAGGTGCATGTGTGTAAAAGGAACAATAAAGCCTGTTGAGATTGGTCTGGATAGGAGGAAAGAAGAATAAAAGAGAGGGATGGAAAGATTGAATCTGGCAAAAGTACATTGTTTAAATACATGGACATTTAAAAATGAAACACTGAACAACTAAGTGTTGCAAAAAATATGTGGGGAAATATTATAAGTATTTGCCAAAGATGTAGGAAAAAGGAACCTTGGTTCATTGCCATTAAAAATATAATACGAAAGAATTAATAGGAACATTAATGTGGATCTTCATCAAAAAACTAAAAATATACCTACCTGATGCCCTTACCATATTACTCTTGGGCATATATCTGAAAGATTGCAAATCAAAAAACAAAAGAGACTCACGCTTACTCAAGTTTATTGCAACTTTTGCAATCATTCTAGATGTCCAACCATCAGACAAATGAATAAAGAAATGTACATAGCATGTAATATTATTCAACTACAAAGAATAATGCATGTATAAAATTTACAACAAAAGATGGAACTCAAGTTCATCATGTTGAGCTAGATTTATCAACCTCAAAATGTAAATATTAAATTTCCATTCATGTTTGGGATCTAGACCAAAAATGGTGATAACAGAAATAACAGTGAAACATTAGGATAAAAGAAAGAACTAACTGGGAAATACATGGGGAATGGAGGGAGTAAAGGAGAAAGAATTGAGTTAAATATAAAAATAGTATAAATACAACCATACACTGAAAACCTGGGAGAGAGAAAGGGGACTTATATGAATATAATAGATACGTACCATGCAAGGTACATTGTGCATATGGATGGAATTATTACAAAGAATTCACCTTGAATTATTGATGCATGCTGATAAAACTGAAAACAATATATAGATGTTTATGATTACTTATAATCAGGTATCTAATAATATACTGTAATTAAAGCCTTTCAGGAATAGTTTTAGAGTGCTGAAGGATCAGTGTGGAATAAAGCTAGCTATCTATGAAGGAGAGGAAAGAAGACCCTTGTGTGTAAAGAGTTCCTGCAGAAATGCTAGTCTATTGTGCCTGTTCATCTGTGAAGGAAAATAGCTATCCACATGTGTACTGAGCACATAAATTCAACTAGCAAATCCAGATACCGAGGTTATAGAAGCCAGGTCTTCTCATATCAACTGGGATTCTTTTTCTATTACATTATTTAACTTTAGTATCTTTAATGGTATTTATGCTGAAATTTGTGTCTGTACCATTATGTGCAAGTCAGTAAGTGTGTGTACCTGTGCATGTGTGTATGTGTGTGTCAGAATCAACAGTTTCCAACTTAAGAGATGAATTTTAATGTGTTTGTTGGGATTCTTCTTAACATACCTAGGAAGAATTTCGGCTACTTGGACTCTACTGTTACTTAAACCCAAGGGACAGCAACCCTTTTCACCTGACAAGCAGTTACTATCATTAAACAACTGAGCCATTGGTGCCCATGCTTGGAATGATAATATCTGCTATTTAAGGTATGAGAGTCAGAGTGTAAGCTCTAAGTTAAATATAGAGTTATGGTCTTCTCTTCAGTGTCACATTGAAAATATTGCCTTGGTCAAATCTTGGCTCTAGTATTTGGATCCTTCTAATGGGGGCTAGTATTTATTTATGCATATCTCAGGTTACCAAATGGATCCTCCTACTTTGGCTTTAGAGACTTTTCTTTCTGCTTTTACTTCATAGCATTTGTTCAGCAGCAAGCATTTGCTTTTATCCAGCAGTGCCATAAAGTTTGTAATGGTTCACCTAATTACACAATTAGGCACACTCAAGTTGGCAGTTTATTTCTTGACATACTTTCCCCAAACTACCCTAGTAAACGATAGAGGGGAAATGCCAGTTAACTAAAGGTCTGGAAATTCAAGTGCCAAATGCCAAAGTTCCTACGCCAAGACATTCAGCTAAAACTTGGCTTTGCATCCCTGCTAAGGGAGGGGTTCATGCGATTTGCCTGAAGCGTTTATTGGCTAGACTGCTTTAGTATTGAAAAGTATCCACTAAATATGGTCCTAAAAATGTGGGGGGGGATGGGGGAGTGGGGGGAGGGTTTAAAGAATAAAAACTCAAAGTGATATATTTTTCCCTTTTGGACTTTCCTAGGTCAAGGGATATTTTCATATGCTTTGTTGACTGTTGCTCTATGATGACTAAAACAATTGTGAATAAAAGAGTAGCAAGTAGCAAATATCACTGGGGAGAAATTTATCTGGAAACCTCCATCCCATTTAGGGTTCCTCTTGTGTGTTTTTTAGTTTTTCCTTTGGCATTCTGGAATTACTGATCACACAGCCTTAGGCTTCAGCTAAAACCAGGCTTGACTAAAATAACAGTTGCATTACCTGTAATGTTAGAGTAAAAACAAAAAGGGCTTATTTATTACAAATATGCTATGCCTGGCCACAGCAATTATTGCTATGTTTATTTTACCCCTGAGAAAAATGTAACCAAATTAACCTAAGTAATGCCTTGGAAATAACTCCTATAGGAGCCCTGCTTGGTTCCACATATTCTGTGCTTCTCAAGTGAGTCCTTCCATCTTTTACTGGTTTAAGACTGACTTAGAACAAAAGTCAAATCTCAATAGTTTTTTTTTGTTTTGTTTTTCTTCATTGAACTAACCATTATATTGAAAACAAATGGGAACATTGACCAGAAAAACAACTAGGTGTTTATTTTTCCACATGCATTTTCTTCTCTACCTTAAACCTGTTCTCCTATCCTTAAGGCCTGGAGTTTGACTTGTCTGACTTTATTAAGGATATAAAAAGGCAGCTTAGATTTTGTA
This sequence comes from Dipodomys spectabilis, assembly GCF_019054845.1. Lineage (NCBI taxonomy): Eukaryota > Metazoa > Chordata > Mammalia > Rodentia > Heteromyidae > Dipodomys > Dipodomys spectabilis. Next base: position 12,135,000 of record NW_024870834.1, on the reverse strand, counting down.
AAATGGAAATTGTACATGTTGCACAGGTGGCAAAGACGATGCAATTTATTTATTTATTTATAGCAGCTGAGCTTTCTCACTCAAACTGGTAGATGTGATTTCTGCCATCTAGACATTTCTATGAGTTGTATTTTCATTTAAGAAAACATGGAAAAATAGATGGTACTGAAAAATATTGTTTCTTCTGTCCATTGTATGTCCTCAAGTGGTGTTTAGCATTTAAGATACATGGCTCACTGGGCACTGATGGTTCAAGCCTTAATCCTAGCTACTAGGAGGCTGAGATATAAGGATCATGATTCAAGGCCATGCCAGGCAGGAAAGTCCATGAAACTCTTATCTACCTAAAATCAGAAGTGGTGCCACTATCCTTGAGCAAAATGAGCTCACGAAGAGCCCCCTGGCCCTGATTTCAAGCCACATAACCAACAGAAAAAGAAGTGTGGGACTTAAATGCTTTTCATGATTGTTCTTTGAGCAAAATTATGAAGAAAGCATTTTATCATAAAAGTCTCATTCTCTAGCACTGACCTTCACAAAGTTCTGATTTCTCTTCTAAAAATAACGATTACAAACTATCTGACCCTCGACAAACACACACACACACACACACACACACACACACACACACACACACACACACACACACACACACATATACTTACATAAACACATTTTACAGAAGAGCCCCCATTCTCCCATGGCTTTGAAGACTAAGTTGTAAATTATCATTGCCATCAAATCTGCTTATCTTCATGGAATATGTGCTCAATCATAAGTTACTCTTGATGTCTGTGAAAATTCTTTAGGACTCAAGAGCCAAGGGAGTGAGCTATGAGTAATTTATATGAAGAGGGTTTTACAGATATTCAGTTAAAAAATAATGTTTCATCTCCACCTTCTGAATGACCTCATTTTATTTTGGGGGCTCCACTTGAAATAAGGCTAGAAATCACATTTTCCTCAGAGTTTCTTGTAGTTCATTTTAAGATATCCCTTGCATACTTCTACAATAATTCCACCAGCTGAAACCCAACTTTGGCATGCATTCTTCATTTCCTGCCTGTGTTTGCTTCACCCCTGCTCAAGAATGCCCTTGCCTAGGTTAACCAGTCCTACTCAAAGTCTTTAGATACACCTTTGCTTCTTTATAAAGCTAGGAAAAGCATCCCCTTCTAAATACATAAATTTTGTTTGATGTAACTGCAAATGTGAGTTTATCTCCTCCTGGGTCCCCTTACACACACCTTTTCATCATCTCTCTTGATCAGTTTATTAAAGGCTAGATTCCAAACTTAAATCCAGATAGCTAATTCATAAGCATAATGTTGAGTGAGGAACAAAACAAAATATCAAAGGTTCAAATATATAACTTTTCAAATTAAAACTGCCCTAAAATATGTTAGTTTTATAAATGCACATATTGTATTTTAATGAATAAAATACTTAGGAAAAGACCAAATTTATTAAGTGAATTACCTTAGAAAATTGGGGAAGCCGGGCACAAGTGGCTCACGCGTGTAATCCTAGCTACTTAGGAGGCTGAGATCTGAGGATCAAGGTTCAAAGCTAGTCCAGGCAGGAAAGTCCTTGAAACTCTTATCTCCAATAAACCACAAGAAAACCAGAAGTGGCACTGTAGTTCAACTGGTAGAGAGCTAGCCTTGAGCTGAAGAGCTGAGTGACAGTGCTCAGGCCCAGAGTTCAAGCCCCAGGGCAGACAAAAAAAATTGGGGAAGAGAGAATCTATAGATAGCAGGAAAAGAACATACTAACTAAGTCTAATGTATTACTGCTTAAAATATGCACCAGTACTAACATGTTTGTACTAATATGCTAAATGTTAAACATAGCTCCTGCCAAATTTTGTTTGCAGGGAAGTGGAATTAAGTGATGGGTTGTGAGGATGAAGCAACATCTGGTTTAACATCACTGTGAACACTTCATAACTTTGTGACTTTTAGCTGGGTACATACCTCTCAGTTCCTAATGGATAAAACAGAGAAATTAACCATACTAAACTCATGGCTACCATGAACTCACCATGCAAATAACTTTAAAATCAGGGACAAATGGCAAGATTCCTATGAAATGAGTCATTGGCAAAATAGATTGTTTAGGAAATTAATAAACCAATGGAGTTATCCTTGTAAATAATGTAGTGGCATTTCGCTCAATATTACTAAAGTGCTTTGAAGATGAAATATGCAAACATAAATTTAGTTTCTCATGGTGTCACCTTCAGAGAGAAACTCTAGCACTGCTATAGAAATACCTTCTGATTTTTTTCTTCAGTCTTCACAGGAAATAGGAAATGTTGCAAAACTTTGAACATGTCATTCTCCTGAAATTTTCATTTTAATCACATCCATCCAGGAGTAAGTTTTCTGTTCTGTGTGTGAAGGAGTAGCCTCTAAACGCTGAGCTAATAGGTTTGATCTAATGCCTCTAGGTTCATCTCTCCACTCCTGGTAGCCACCTTTAAAAAGCGTTCACAGCAGAATGGCCAATGTTGGCTCACAGTTTATTGGCCTGCATTGGCTGACATATTAGGTTAAGCTAAGTCACAATTTTCTAAAACTGTAAAATAGACCACAAGTAACTAAATAGCAGAAATATACTAATTAAAAGCCACCACACCACTGAGGAAATTTGTGTGAATCATATGGCTCTGATTGCTGAGTTTTTAGAGGGTGCCTATTGTGCAAATCACTTTAGTAATGGTCCAACGTGCTCGCTAGACAGTTTCATATGGACAACCAGTTGTTTCCCAATAATCCAAAACAGCAGTATTATAATTTTCAGTAGTTAAACAAATTAACATTTTAAAGATGGATGCAGCTTTATGAAAACAAGCAGAGAGAGGAGGAGAAAAAGAGAAAATGAGAGAAAGAGAAAGGAAAGGGAAGGAAAGGGAGAGAGGAAAGAAAGAAGTAAGGCAGGGAAGAAGGAAACAAGGAAGGAAGGGAGGTAGAAGAGAAGAAGGAAGGCAGGATGGGAGGAAGGAAGGAAGGAAGGAAGGAAGGAAGGAAGGAAGGAAGGAAGGAAGGAAGGAAGGAAGGAAGGAAGGAAGGGAGGAAGGGAGGAAGGAAGGCAGGAAGGAAGGGAGGGAGGAAGGAAGGGAGGAAGGGAGGGAGAGAGGAAGGAAGGGAGGGAGGGAGAGAGGGAGGGAGGGAGGGAGGGAGGGAGGAAGGAAGGATAATGGTCACTGACAGGATAGTTAAAATTTGTAATGCTAAATGAGTTTGGTTCCCATAAATTTAAGAGGGACTTAATCATAGTAGCTTAATCATATTAGAGTTACAATATTTCTATTCTCTCATTTTTGTAGGTTAACATTAACAACTTAGGAAACAAATAAAAATAAAGATTGGGTATAATATGAAATGTATTTCATTTATACATTGGAAGTGACATATAGCAAATATGAAGTCTAGTGCTTTTAGTTTAGTATTTTTCTCCAAATAAACTTTGCATATATGTGTATATATTCTTTCTTATTATGGAGGAACATAGGTATTTGCTGATTGTTATTCTTGAAAATTCCTCATATGCTTCTACTGGAAATATAATTTGCTTTGAACCTGAAAGATTATGTCTCACTACATATAATCCCCCTGTAGCTGCAAAGGTATAGTTTATGAAGGTGATCATTCTTGCTTCTACGAGAAAGTTTTTACAGAGAGCATCTCCTTTTGTTGAATTCCATATTCCTTAACAGCCGGTGGTGATGTTGTCAAGATAATATATTAGGCTACTTTATATTATCACCTTGGGAGTTTTGCCACTCTTTGGATAGTTTCTGACAAATTAGCAGTTAATATGATACAAGGCATACACCACGGGGAGATTTGCTATTATGATTTCCAAAGTAAGTTTGAAATAATCACTTGAAAATTAGTGTAGAAAAGGAATTGTGTTCCACAGATCATATAACTTATATACAAGATCAAGGATACAGAAAACAAAAAGAGAAAAAATATAGACCACAACTCAGACACTACTAAGATGCTGATGAGGCTACATGAAGAGGCAACATGGTCCTCACCTGCCAATTTGGGAGTTAGTGCAGCCTACCAATAACTAGGTCTTCAGACAGATAGCTTTGGGAACTTGTAAGTAATTAATTTCTGTTGTCTTAAGCCCTGTCTTGGTACTGCAGACATCAGCCCCAGCAAATTAGTACAGTGATATATTTGGGAACATGGAGAAAGACAGGTGTTAGACAAAAAAGAGGAGAGAAGGATTTGGGGATTTATCTCCATTATAAAATGCATTAACGATAGTTCTCTTTCTTTGATGAGTCCTTGCCTGGTTTGAGGGTGAGGGTTAAGATGGCTTCATAGAAAAAGTTTGGTAGTGAACTTGCACTTCCTATATCATTGAAGAGTTAGAGGAGTATTGGTGTCGGGTGCCCTGCATCTTGTATATACATTTTTCTAATTCGCGGAGGGGAAGGGAAATAACAAAATGCTGAAATAAGGATACAGGCCAACCCATTGTAGCAATGAGATGTACAAGACACTATGCTGAAATTGAACTTTACAACTTGAGGGGTGAGGGGAGGGAGGAGTTGGAGAGGTAGGGGAATAATAAAGGAGAGGTTACTCATTACTTTACTCATGTTACTGTAACCCTGTACAGTACTCTGTACAGTATCTTTTCAATAAAATGTACATTAAAAAAGTAAAAATGAAAAAAAAATAAAATGTATTAACTCATCTATGATGTCCTTTAGGGAGTGTCTCTGAAATAGTTTTGAGACGCATGTTATATGCATATGGTGCTCCAGGTGTGTTGGGGACACACCCACAGATTCAATCAAGCACAAATGGGAAATACTTTTTTTTAATGCATGGATACTGTGTGGGCTAACATTCCTTAGAATTGCATAGAGAATGTATAGTGCTTAGATGTACCAAGTATTATGAGTAATCTAGAGACAATGTACAGAATGCATGAGGATGAGTGAATGACTTCCACACATTTAAATGCTGTGCAGTTTTACACAAAGAACTTGATCATCCTTATTTTTGGTGTCCAAAGAGGACTCCAGGGATACTGAGAAAGAAGCACCATCTGTTATCATATTATGACTTCTGTTGTAGTGTGTGCTTACTTAACCACTATCCTTATTTCCTCTAGTCTGCTTTGAATTATGGAAGAAAAGAGTGATGGAGTTTGTTAGGTTGTACTTGGTCTTTCATGTTGATATTGCCTGTCATAATTGTGTTGTAACTTCAAATGTGATGACCATATATCCTGTACTTTCTGTTTCATGCACAGCACATATACATAGACACATGTATGCATTTTCACAGATGTACCTGAGCACTGATGAGTGATCATAGATCACCCACGAACATACGTCTCAATGAAGTCTTTTTTTTCCCTATGTAATCGTCAAAAGAGTCATAGCAGGGTGAAAATTATATAACCTGGGTCATCTTGCTGGGTAACTACTGATAGAAAAAATATTTATAAGAAATGTGGTAGACTTCACTAACAACAGTTCTGAAGAGACCTTACTAATAGAGTAACAGTTTACAAATAAATAAGGAAGTATAAGTATTATATTTAGTTATGTTGTTAATTTACATATATTGCTATCCAAAAAGTGAAAACTGCCCTTTGTTCCGAATAAAAAGCATAAAATAAATAAGTCATGTGTAGAACAGAAACATTCATTTTTGTATAATTTTTAACTGATATGTGAAAATTGGATGACTTGCCGAAAGCTAGTTTTCTTCAATTCCTAATGTAATTCACAGGTAGATTTCTAGCAGCAGAGTACACAAACTATTGTTCCTTTCCCCATTTTTGATTTGTGAGACAAATGAGTTTTCTTTTACGGTTGATCTATTTTGTCTTCCTGTTTTTATTGTCACTGATATGCGTGAAATAAATTAACAATAGGTAAAATATATATAATAGTGTCATGATATCTCTGTGTTTCGTTGTTTCTTTAACAAAGTTTTCACATTTGAAGTCTATCGTATATCTTCACTAACATGTAAGGAAAGATTTACCAGTATTCCATGTCTTAAGAATGAGATGGAGGGCAATTATATTTTGCAAAGCTAGTAGAACAAATATCACTGCATCATATTATTCCAACAGAGCTTTATGCAGTTGTGCATCATTGACCTCTCCATTTCTAGCTAGTCCTCTGTGGGAGAGGAAATGCTTTGGCTTTTGCAATAAGTACCACAGAGCTAGTGTTTAATCCCAAACGCTGCCCAGTAAACTCATGGTAACTACAGAGCAGTGTCTGGAAACCATAACTCGGAGACAGGTGCCAGTGGGATTCACCATTCCTGCCAGCCCAACAGCGATGATGACGGAGGTCAGGGACAGGAGAGTGAGACCCCTCTGCCGGAAGCAGCTGTCATCAGCACATAGATGCCAAATGCAATCCCTCCTATCCGAGTTTCTTAGCAGGGATTTCCTTCAAATCCAATAATACATTCTGTCTCGAAATTTACAAAAAAACCTAGCACTTCCTTATATTGATAGGATGCCACTCCTTTCCGTGGACAGCCAAAGCTCCCTACAGTGACTGAGATACCCTTCGAGAAAAAGGTCAGCTCCTCTGTGCGTTCTCTGGTGACCTCAGATGCTCAGTTGTGAGTGCTCTTGGTTAAGGGTAATGAGCAGTGATAAATCACAGTGAAATGAGCCTACCCCTGGGGTTTTTATGAATGGGTAATGGTTCCCATTGATAAGAATGAATCTTTCATTTAGACCCTTTTCCACATCTGATCTGTCATGTTTCTCTTATTTATTTTCCCTTTTTCTAATTTCTGTGCTCACATTGAACTTACCAATTAGCTCCTTGAGGAAAAGATGAGTGTGAAATAAGAAGAGAAACCACATCATTTACATATATGTATATATACGTAAAGTATAAGCATGTGTATGTATCTATATACATATGTGTATGTGTTTCACATATGTGTGTATAGATGTATGCTTTCTTTCTTCTGTGTCTTTGCTCTCTATAGTCCATAACTGTCACAAGAGAGCTGAGAGTAGATTCTTTATGGATTAGGGCTGAGCCTGGCCCCAGGAAGGATTAGTTCCACCAGATTAACAGTTGTTAACTTGTGAAGTCAACCTGAACAATCACAGGCAAACTTGGGGGGGGGGGGATTCTATGGCCTTTGGATGTAAATTTCCTGTGCAGAAAGGACAATGTAGCTTCACCACAAGGCAGGATAGCTCTAAATGGGACATGAAGGGAAGGCTAAGCACTTTGCCAGACCACAGAGGAGATGAAATGAGAAACAACTAGGCAATGTGACTTCCAGTTTTTGAGAGTGGTTTAATTACCTTCTTGTTGCATTCAGAATTGCTTAAATGTAGAAACAATTGAGGACAATTGCTGCCCTCAATAGAAGACAGTGGAAGTAAATAATTCCAATCCACATGCTAGAAAACAACAAACACAAAAGTGTACACCCCCATGCTATAAACATAAAATATAGTATTAATTATACAAAGAGAAAACAAGAAGTTCTGTGCAATATGATGTCTTTGTGTTAATAAAATGGAATGGAGAGACAGACAATAAAAGTATTATGGGCTGGTACATGCCATCATTTACTAGTTAGTTAATATATTCTGAGGAAGTATGAATTAAAAAATCTTTCAATAACTGAGTTTTTAATGAGGGAAGAAGAAAGTAATTTAATTTTTTGAAACTTGCATTCTCTATTGTTTATATTTTGTAAATATTTGAACACTTTTCTAGAAGCTATATTATTATTAATTGTATAATTAATAATTACCACCTGTATAGGTGGTAATCTATGGCCTTCTTAAGCTCATAAGTAGATGAACAAAGTACATAAACAATTCTAAATAGTCTATATTATGAAAATTAAATGGCACATCCATGGAAATGAGATTCAAAGATTACCAGTCTGATAGAGCAAGTTTTATGCAAGGAAATTCACTTGATAAAGAAGACTGAGTAGAGAAGTTAACAGAATTCAACTCAACTTTTAGAGTTAAATATTTCATCTCTATTTCAGTTGTGAGCTTCTTAGGCTATTCAACACCTTCTAGAGAATAGTAATTCAAGCTCACTTAGAGTAAATTGTCTTAGGAGTTAAGAGTCAATGATTAATCACAGACCAAAATAAAGAAAGGTGAAAAACAGAAAGGAAAAGCTATTAAAGCTAACCCTGTAGTATTATAGAAATTTCTCAGGGCAAGGATTAGCCATATCAGTAACATAAGTTCTATGAAAGCTCATGTTTTTATTAAGTCCCTTTCACTTGGTCATACCTAGAATACTGCCTGATAGCTGGTAGGTCTTTGGTACCCACTTGATGAATAAGTGATTGAATAAATGAATTATATAATCAATGTAGAAAGAAATGTACTGTTGTTCCATTTTCAAGTTTAGCCAAAGTAAACTCCATAATAGCATTACTATGAATGTAGTATATACTAACAAGTAGAGAATTGGCAAGATTAAAATTAATTGTGTATATGGATTTAATATGCATTTGAATTTATCATTTTATTCATTACAAGAAAAACAACTATGAAAGCATTAGCAACTACTCCACCTTAAAGCAATTACTATAAGCATATACTTCATATTTATAGCTTCAAATTAAGTGCATTATGACCCCCATTGACTTACACCTATATTCCAATGTATCATATATGCTGGATAGTTCAAATCCAGCCTGATCAGAGAAGTCTGCAATATTCCATATGCAATTAACAAGAAACATTTAAGGCTGGAGGCATATATTAAATAGGAGAGTGTCAACCTTGCAATCACTTAACATGAGAGTATAAAACCTTGAGTTCAAAACTTACAATGGAAAAAATCAAAGCAAATAGAATATTTTATTCAATTTTATTCAAATTATTGCTTATCAAAATTCTGTCATTATTGCTTATCAAAATTCTTTCTCCTCATTCATCCAGAGGACTTTTGTTAAAGACAGTGGACACACGACAGTCCTGAGGTTTAAATAGAGAACAAAATTATTCGATTTTTGTATGAATCTGAAGAAGTATTCCCAGATCAAATCATTAGTTAAGTGCAAAAATTATCACCAGGCTTCAGTAGCTCATGCCAGTAATCCTAGCTACTTAAAAGGTTGAGATCTGACAATCACAGTTTAAAGCCAAGACCAGTCAGGAAAATCTACGAGATCTTACCTGCCATAAACTACCCAAACGCTGGAAGTGGAGATGTAACTCAAATGGGAAAGTGACAGTCTTGAGCAGATAAAACTAAGAGACAGCATCCAGGAAGTTCAAGGCCAGGGACCAGCTTAAAAACAAAACAAAACAAAAAAATTATCACAACAACAGACACAAATATGTCCATCAAGTAAAATATTCACACAAGTAAAATATACACCCAATTACTGAGTGGACACAAAAGGTCTACAGAGACACACACAATGTTTATTGAAAAAATGAATTTTTAAAACAAGCTTAAATGATGCTGTTGTTAAATTTTCTTTCCTTGAAATGGAAAAACTAAGAATTATTTGCTACTTTTGGAAACTACTCTAATGTCAACCACAAAAAGCAGGCAAATTCCAGAATATTCAGGTGTATTTTTACAAATTTGAGCATACACAAAATTGTCACTCTGTACATTTTTACACTTTAAAGATTTAGTATCTAATAATCTAAATATCCAGTGTTTATGAAAAGCCCCCATATTTGTTTCCATGCTGGAAAATGTCAAATGAATTGTGCTGTAGTTGTAGAGATGTTTCTGAAAATCTGTGAGCATCTCTTTCAGTGTTTTAATAGTATAAAGCTATTTGGAACACTTTAGAACATCAGATCATTTAACCAGCGTATCAAACTGTGTGTGTGTGTGTGTGTGTGTGTGTGTGTGTGTGCAATTTAATAAAAAAATGTTATAAACCTTGGCTGATTAATTGTAATACTATCACAGGTACAAGAAATGGTAAGCAGCCTGATACAGTAATGCAAAACTCTAATCAGCAAACTTCCACACACTTTAAAAATTATGTGATATGTCCTTAGCCTGGGGACCTTATGGGAGACTGCATTCAAGCTCACAAACCAACCGTGGCATGTTCAAGAGGAAACAGAAAGGAAACAACCGCAAGATTGTACCGTCCTGAGGAAGATTCGCAAAACGCCATCTGGATGTGATTATTTTCTCGCCATATTTTCAGCTGCACTAATTTCTAACTTTGAGGATGTGGTAATGTCACTTGTGATGAAACAGACATGCCATTCCCTATACTGTGAAACCACATGACCTCAGGCTGGAGAAATAGGATGAGTCTGAACTGACTGCCATGGGATGAAATGAAGAACAAAAGCTCATCAGCTATCTCTCTCAGTCTGTCTCTCTGTCTCTGTCTCTCTCTCCTCTCATATCATTTAGTATCCCTCCCTTCTCCCTTTCTCCTCTCTTTCTCATTCTTCTTTCTGTCTTCTTTCCCTTTTCTGTCTCGCTCCTACACTTGCAACACATGCAGAAATATTTTTTCCTCTCTTTCACAACAACCTCTCCTTTACTGTGTTTGAATGCCAAATTAGAAATAGTGACAAAGTTGGACATTTTCTGGGGAGAATACCTGCAGATCTAATTCTTACTGAGTCATGAACATGCCTTAAAGCTTTCTGCTGCCACTAGAAGAGCAAGTAAGTTTTTATACTACTCAGGTCTTTTATTTTCTAGCGAGTGGAACCTTCATGCTAAAGAGCAGCTGGCTAAGGATAGCATTAATTTGAGCTTATTTGCTTCCCAGACCTCACTCATTCCTGTATGAAACACAATGCTATTGTTTCAATTCAGCTAATTCATTTTCCCTGTTTTACATTACTAGTATAACAAACTATTTCTGGTAAGAAAGTGGTCTCTTTAAAGTCATGTCTAATATTTAACTGTCCCAGGAAAAGGCTTTCCTCACGCTAAGATGCTAAGAGGAACTTTTCTTAAGAGTAAAATATACATTTACCTGCCAGTTATAGCCCATCAAGTATAGGTAGAGAGAAGGCAGGATTAGGAACACAAAAAAGGTCTAGAATTATTGTCTCAGGGGAGGCTCTGATCTCGCCATCCCTACCTGGGAACAGTGGTGGAAATATTTGTGCAGATGAGAAAGTTAAAAACAGCTCTAGTGAAAGCAGCTGTGTCCCAGAGAAGGTTTACAAACAGAGGATCCCTTCCACCTGATACAGCAGTCTACAGTTGGTCCACCTGGTGCTGGGGCTGTGAGACTGTTATTTGGAGTGAGACTGCGGAACAACCAAGGGTGTTATTCTCTTAGAAACTGATTTGTGTGCTTACCTAAATGGACAAAGAAGAGAATTCACACAGTGAGACTCTGTGCTAAATAGGGTGCTTTGTCATTATTATTCCTCATTCATCTACAAGATCAATTAACAGTATGACACTCTGGCTAGTGCTCTTCCAGATACTATCCTGTAGACCCACACAAGGGAATGTATCCAGAATACATATCATCTGAAACTATATATGAAAGTCGAAGCAAACCAAAGGATAAGCCCTTCGCCCATCATCTAGGAAGCCTAATAAAAGGATGATTCCATCCCTCTACCTTCTCCATTGAGCCCTTCTACTGGAAAGAATGTGTTTCGCAGTTGTCCCTTAGGACCTCTGACAGATAGGTTTACAAACCCATGGGGCTACCAGAATCTACAGATGCTCAAATCCCTCATGTCAAAGGGTTTTCTATTTGCATAAGACATAGCAAATTCCTAATATAATTTATATTATCTCCATTTTACTTAGAATACTTAATACACTGTAAATGCTATGTAAATTTCTAGGGAATACCAGGTTATATAGGGAATAAGGACAAAAATGTATATTTTAAATACAGATGAAACAATGTTAGGTTGAGACAATGCAACATTTCCATTTTCAAACTATTTTCAGTCCATATTTGATGTGCATGCAAATTCTAGATTCAGAATCAATTTTAATTTGAAATAGATTTAGAAGACCTAGTCATCAATATGGAGCTATGCCTAAATAAATGTTTATTTCCTCGTTTTCCTTGTTGCTGGAGTTCTACTCTGTCCTTGTTGTCATTTCCTATTTATAGTGAAAAAATAACAGATTTTTTTTCTTAATCTGTTGAAAATGTATGAACTCCTGTTCATGGAAAATTGGTGGAGAGAAGATAAAAGAAGGAAGCACTTCAAAAGGGATTATTCAATATCTAAGGGAATGTAGAAACAATAGCATGAGTAGCATAGCATAAATACACATAAAGTTTTAGAATGTATCCAGCAGAATTCAAGTTAAGAGATTGCAATATTGTGGCAAATACCAGAAGAAAACATACTTTACAGGTTTTACCTAATCTTATTCTTTTAGGAAAATATAGCAAGAAACAAAATAAAATACATTTGAGTATGTCCCTAGGTATAATTACGACTATTTTAGGCATACATCAGAAGCTTTTCTCTTTTCTTAGTCCAAGTAGTGGTACAAAAGAAATTCTCCTGCCATCCAATTGTTCATTTGCAATTTACATCAACACAGAGACATTATATCCAAACAAGGATCGAGTCCACAAGCCACTGATCAAAAGAATCCTAATCACTCTGGTCTGGAGACTCATGTGTGTGCTCTGTGATTCTCCTGGCACATTGAAAAAAGGAACCTCCAAAGGATGCACCAAGCCAACACCAAACAGATGCCTATTTGATTGTGTTTGAAAGGAGAATATTTGAAGCAGGAGAAACTCCTGGTTTACAGCCAATTTTTTTCCATAAAGATACACACACACACACACACACACACACACACACACACACACACACACACATCTCTGTGCACCTAAGCACAGCGAATCATTGTGTGGTGGTAGTGCAATCAGGGAGAACTGACCATGTTTCATCTGAGGTGATTTCCTGTATCAGCAAGGACAGAATGCATTTGGCTATCTATACATGTATCAGCCATTGTTCCCCTTGGGTGCTTTGATTTGGCAAGCATTTGCACTATCTGTTGATCCTGAACTGAAGAATGTATTCCAGATTGAATTTATTCTGAACACATTTTTCCTCATTGTTTTAATATAAAATCATAGTTTGCTATAAAATACAAAACATTAAACTTCTGCAAAGTTGACTTCTTTTTATTTATTTATTTTTATTTATTTTTTTGTCAGACTTTGGGCCTGGGCACTGTCCCTCAGCTCTTCAGCTCAAGGCTAGCAACTCTACCACTTGAACTACAGCGCCACTTCTGGCCTTCTGGTGGTTTATTGGAGATAAGAGTTTCACAGGTTTCCTGCCAGTTTTCTCTCCTTTTTGGGAGGGTTCAAAAAGAATGATTCTTCATACATAGCATACCAGAGAGTATTGGGCAACACTTGACTTTATTTAACTAGCATAAATTTATTTAACCAACATAAATATATCTGAAAAAGAAGAGTGAATGGTGCCCAATGGCTCTATTATAATTACGAATCAACCAGTATTTATATAACAAGCTTTATTATTTAAAATAAATCTGGAAATGCTTTGAGAGAATAGTTTAGATTCCAGTAGTTATCACAGTATATATCTAAATAGACAGAAAAATAGATACAAGTATAGGTGTATGATTGACAGATTTTTTAAAAATTTTTTAAATTCTAGGTTATATTGTGTTTGTTAATTATTTTCCAACCAGGTCCACGTTCCTTTCTTGAGTGCTGTAGTGACAAGGAAGCATGTTCAGTCCAACATTAAGTAAAGAAATAGCATTACATGCAGTATCTGCTCCCTCGCTTCCCAGAATTGCAAACAGCTTTGCAAAAACTCGTTCCTATAGTAATTCCCACTTTTATGTCATTCCAAATGATTCAGCTTTTTTTTGTGAATTGTACCTAATGAAAATATTTGCTGTCCCTTTTATGTTAATTCCTAAATATTTAACTTCTTTCCATGGCTAATGAGATTTTCCCCCCCTCTAATTGTTACATAACATTGGTTTGACTATCAATCCTAGTGTTCTGCTTTTGAAACGTTTCTAACAAGTTTTGAGTAGAAAATGAAGATAAATTTTAAGTCTTGAAGCATTTTGGGTATGTAAAAAAATCATACCGTGCTTGAAATCTTTAATTGAAGTATTAATGCGTATTACTTTTTCATTTTACTGTTTATCATAGCTCTGTGTTTAAAAGTGTTGCATGCAAGCCAGCATAACCTTCATCCCAAAACCAGGCAGGGACTCATCAAAGAAAGAGAACTATAGACCCATTTCTTTGATGAACATTGATGCAAAACTTCTCATCAAAATTTTGGCCAATCGACTTCAACAATTCATCCAAAAAATCATACACCACGATCAAACAGGATTCATTTCAGGGATGCAAAGCTGGTTCAATATACGCAAATCAATTAATATTATTCATCACATCAACAGGAGCAAGAATAAGAACCACATGGTTATCTCAATAGATGCAGAAAAAGCATTTGACAAGATCCAACACCCCTTTATGATGAAGGTTTTGGAAAAATTAGGAATCCATGGAACATTCCTCAATACAAGAAAGGCAGTATATGACAAACCTACAGCCAGCATTATACTTAATGGTGAAAAACTAAAACCGTTTCCTCTTAACTCAGGAACAAGACAAGGATGTCCACCCTCTCCACTTCTCTTCAATCTAGTATTAGAATGCCTAGCTACAGCAATAAGACAAGATGCAGACATAAAGGGGATCCAAATAGGGAAAGAAGAAATAAAACTATCCCTCTTTACAGATGACATGATCTTATATTTAAAGAATTCCATAGACTCCACTCCCAAATTACTCAAGCTGATTCAAAACTTTGGCAAAGTAGCAGGGTATAAAATTAACCCCCCAAAATCAATGGCTTTTCTGTATGCCAACAATGAGAAAAGTGTGGCTGAAATTAGGAAAGCAACTCCATTTGTAATAGCCCCACAAAAAATAAAATACCTAGGAATTAACCACAGAAGTGAAGGACCTCTATGATGAAAACTTTAAAATCTTGAAAAAGGAAATCAAAACAGAACTTAGAAAATGGCAAAACCTCCCATGCTCCTGAATTGGAAAGATTAACATCGTGAAAATGGCAATACTTCCCAAGGCTATCTACAAATTCAACGCGATACCTATCAAAATTCCATCCTCATTCTTCAAGGAAATAGAAGAGGCAATCCAAAAATTCATATGGAACAATAAAAGACCCCAAATAGCAAAAACGCTCCTCAACGGAAAGAACACTGCTGGAGGAATATCAATACCAAATTTCAAACTCTACTATAAAGCCATAGTAATCAAAACAGCTTGCTATTGGCATAAGAACAGACCTCAGGACCAATGGAATAGAATTGAAAATCCAGAAATGAACCCACAGACCTATAGCCATCTAATCTTCGATAAGGGAGCTAAAACAATACAATGGAAGAAAGGCAGCCTCTTCAGTAAATGGTGCTGGCAAAATTGGTTAACTACTTGTAGAAAACTAAGGCTAGATCCTTATATATCACCCTGCACCAGAATCAACTCCAAATGGATCAAAGACCTCAAAGTCAAAGCAGACACTCTGAAAACATTACAGGATGGAATAGGAGAAACCCTAGGTCTCCTTGGTACAGGCTGAAATTTTCTGAATAGAGACCCGGAAACACAACAAATCAAAGAAAGGTTGGACAAATGGGATTGCATGAAGTTGCAGAGCTTCTGCATGGCAAAGGACATAGCTAGCAAGATCAATAGAAAGCCCACAGATTGGGAGAAGATCTTCACTAGCCATACAACGGACAAGGGTCTCATATCTAAAATATACTTGGAACTCAAAAAATTAAATCCCCCAACAATAAATCCTCAAAGAAACAACTGCCCAATAAATAAGTGGGCTAAAGACTTAAAGAGAAACTTCTCTGAAGAAGAAAGAAGGATGGCCAATAGACACATGAAGAAATGCTCAACCTCCCTAGCCATAAAAGAAATGCAAATCAAAACAACATTGAGATACCACCTCACCCCAGTTAGAATGGCTATAATTAAGAACTCTAACAACAACAGATGCTGGAGGGGATGTGGACAGAAGGGAACCTTACTTCATTGTTGGTGGGAATGTAAACTTGTTCAACCAATTTGGAAAGCAGTATGGAGGTTCCTGAGAAGACTTCACATAGAGCTCCCCTATGACCCAGCAATCCCACTATTGGGCATTTACCCAAATGTTTACAAACAAGACCACACTAAAGCTACCAGCACAACTATGTTTATTGCAGCCTTCTTTACCATAGCTAAGATATGGAACCAACCCAGATGCCCCTCAGTAGGTGAATGGATCAAGAAAATGTGGTATATATACACAATGGAATTCTATGCCTCCATCAGAAAGAATGGCATTGCCTCATTTGTTAGGAAATGGAAAAACTTGGAAAAAATTATATTAAGTGAAGTAAGCCAGGTCCAAAGAAACATAGGTCCCATGGTTTCCCTTATTTGCAATATCTAGTATATGTATGAGTCAAGTGGAAAAGGTCAGATAATGTGATGTTAGGAAAATGAACCCTTAGATATGTATTTTAATGCTTTTTTATTTCATGCATTTGTTTCTAACGCATTTATAAAATTATTTCTTTGTTGCTTTGTATGTCCCTCCCCCACAGTATAACCCATGCTTTCACTATATTTGATGTCAGTATAACTTGTGGAGGAAATGGGGAAAAACAAGTCATTTAAGGATACAGGTGGACCTGTTGCAACAATGAGAAGTACAAGTTGTCATGTCGAAAACCAGCTTTACAACGTTGGTGGTGGGGGGAGTGGGAAGGATTGAGTGGGGGGGAGGGGGGAGGCTGGGAAGGGATGTGAAGGGTAAACAAAGTAGGAGACTGCAATGCTTGATAAGAAATGTATGCATTATCCTGCCCATGTAATTGTAACCCCTCTGTACAGTATGTTCACAAAAAAATAAAATAAAATTAAAATAAAATAAAATAAAATAAAAATGCACTTCAAAAAAAAAAAGTGTTGCATGCATCCTCTGCCCAAACTTACTAATCTTAATGATGTATATATATGGTTTCTAATATGTGGTGGTACAATAGTATTTCTGATGTACCAACACTTTTCTTAAATATTTTAATAAATGGAATATATTATCATGATTTGTTTTTTTTTCCTTTAACAAACAAGTTCCTTCTTGAGCTTACCTCTTTCATTCCTGAATGTTCTTAGTAGGTTCATGTCAACAGCCCTGGCATTGTCTATACGGAATGCTCATGTGTGAAGTTCAAAATGCAATGTACGTTAAATTTGTAGTACTAATATTTGTTCTTTTAGATAATGAAATGACTAGCTCGAGTCTCCATAAAGGCCATTGTCACAATTGCCTCAAGTAGGTAAAGCATTTCTGTGCTTCCAATGTCTTAGTCCATTATTTCTTAATTCTTTCTCGTTGTGTAGCAAAACACATAAAGCATGTTTGAAATAACAGCGTTTTTTTATAGTTTGCAGAGATCATTTCACATTGTATTTTTATTTAAAACCACCAAGGTTTGAGGCAATCGTGCAATTGCAGTATATTAATTACATGTATAAATCATCAGGTTTTCACATAGAGACAATACTAAAACTAAGCGTATGTTTCACAGAGCACTGGGGAATCATTCTGGTAATAGATGGGAAACAAAAGCATTTTACTGAGTTATATAAGTTCAAAACAGAGCAACTAAAATCATCAGCACTTTAGACTTTATTCTCTAACAAGGAAATCTTCAGAGAGTAATGAATAGTTCATGGATCTATCAATATCACCGTAATACCAACATTTTCAAGAAAATAAAAATGTCTTTGCACTTTTAAGAGAAGGTGTTACTAGATACCAGAGGAGCGAGTCTGAGAATAAAATAGTATATAATAATGGAAAGGTTGTAATACATGCTAACTGAAAATTTCCCAGCTATGATGCATAATGTTTAACTCTATTATGAAGTCAGTTATTCTAGTAATTTACATTTTTTTGGGGGGGGATCCAGTTGTGGGGCCTGAACTCTGGGCCTGGGCGCTGTCCCTCAGCTCTTCAGCTCAAGGCTAGCACTCTACCACTTGAGCCACAGCACCAATTCCGGCTTTTTTCTTTTTGCTTATGTGGTGCTAAGGAATCAACCCAGGGCCTCGAGCATGCAAGGCAAGTGCTCTACCACTGAGCCACCTTCCCAGCCCATCTAGTAATTTACATTTTTAAGTAGCCAAGTCAAGTAGTGTATATAGACCTCATCTCCATATACAAATATATGCTTAAATATCAACATTGAATTAATTCCCATTTAATTCTAATTATATGGCAGAGAAAATTGCATGAGAAAACAAGAAATAGGGTCGTAAAACAAAAGTGGCTGTTTAGCTAGGAGCTGGTGGCTCTTGCCTGTAACCCTAGCTTCTCAGGTGGCTGAGATGCATAGGTAGAGCTCATCTTCATATACAAATATGTGCTTAAAATATCAACATACTCCAGATAGACACTAAATATGATTGCTCAATAGTAAATTAAAAGGTAGATAATAATCTCTTTGGGTGAATGAAAATAGCAGCATGCTCCTGAACTTAAAAAAAAATCAGGCATTAAAAGAACAAAACATATTTGACAAATACCTTTAGCTAATATTCAGTGTATCACAGGTTATGGTTCTAATCTTGAAATGACAGCAATTTTGCTTGTTAGGATATGAAGAAGAAAAACAAGAAATGTGGCCTCTTCAAATTCAAAGAATGACAGCAGAATAAAGGAGATGTTTGCAAAGAAGCAAGTGGAAAAGCATAGGTAGAGGAACCCCTATCCACAACCTCAAAGATTTGAGGGCATCATTGGTTAGGGTAGGAATTCGTTTGAAAAATATTGCTTTTATTTCAGGAAGAAACCAACATTGGAGTTCTTGTGGTCACCTAAAAGGAAATAACGTAGTCCTCAAAGCAGCATTAGCTGACAAGAAAAACTTAAAATTTTCCCTTTAAGCTTTAATCAATCTTGACATGAAAGAGGCTAGTGTTGAGGGCTAGGAAATTAAACATGGAGATTTTGGTGTTCAGGCTGTGGTTACATTAACAGTGAGATTAAAGTTAAGGTCAGTAAATGAATTAATTTTATGTACCAATGACAGACAACAGAAGGAAGGCCAGAGACTGGAGATTATCATTCCCTGATCAGTAGAGAGTATTCAACTTCCATATGGGGAAAAGGTGATCACTAGTGCCTACTTTTTCCCCTCCAAACCCATCAAAGCAACATCAGTGCAATTCTATTGTCATCTTATGATACGTTTCTTGCTAACTGTATTGTGTAAAATAATTAGAAAAGTTTTTAATTGCTTGGAGCTTTATTTTTGTTTGTTTGCTTTTGTTTTATTATATCTGTGAACTATGGTCATGGCAGGGGCAACAAAACATTTTAACTCCGAAGAAAATCAAAATATTCAACAGAGCGTGGCTGGAGCATAAATGCATGTTAAATCTACAATGATTTATTATTATGACAATAAATTCATTGTTATTAGCACAATAATAAATTGTCTCTCTTTGAAAATACTAAATAGTATGAAAATCTTATTTAAATGGTGTTAAATACTCACATACCTCAATAGCAATTAAATTTTATTTTAGTGTACATTTTTTGCTGTAGACATGAACTCAATTGCTAAAATAATGGCAAAAATAACACTGAACTCTAACAGATAAACACATTATTTGCATTCTCATTGCAAAATTTCACCTGGACTTGATGTATTCAGGTTCTGTGTGTGTTGCGTTGCCCTCTTTTAAAAGATGCTCAGACTAGCAGTGTAGTTATAGATTTTTACATTAGATTTACATTTACACTCCCACTTTTATTGAAGAGCACAATTAAGTGTTTGTAATATTTCTTTCTTCACAGTAATTGGCCAGATACTAGTCAGAGAGCTCATTGTCTGAGACTGTAGAATGGAGATAAACTCTTCACCTGAATAGTTTTGGACCCAAAGAACAGGAAGCCAACTTTTGACAAAAGGGAAAAAGCAGAGATGGATGGTGAGTGATGGCTAGCTATTTATGTTCTCGCTACCAAACTTGCTTATAAATAAATAAAGCTAATAATGCTACATGTCGAAGTATACGCATTAAAAGATACCAACAGAATAGGGTAGTATTTTTAGTTCTAATTAATTCATTAATTCATCTCTCACCCTAATGGAATTTCTCAGGAGAGTATGATTCCCTACTTTCAAAAGGCAAGTAGGTTGCGGATTGCAATGTATATTGAAGCAGAGTAAAGTCTTTTTATTTTTAGGTGTTTGAAAAATATGATTGTGTATATTGTTAGAAAAGTAGATCTAAGGTTTGATTAGCATATGGGAGATGGAGTCAGAAGCTCGGGGAACCTTTCCTTCCCAGTTAATTCTAAGGATACATCAGAGAAAATTGCGTGGGAAAACAAGAAAAGAATCATAAAATCTTCAGTTTTAGAAAAGCAAATGTGGCTGCTTAGCTGGGTGCTGATGGCTCATAACCCTAATCCTAGCTACGAGGGAGGCTGAGTGTGGTTAGGAGATAGCCTGACAAAAACCTTGCCCTTGAGATTCTTATCTCCAATTTACCACCTAAAGTAGCTCAGTGGCTTAAAGTGGTAGAGTGCTAGTGCTAGCAAAAAAGCTCAGGGACAGGGACCTGCCCAGGCTCTAAGTTCAAGCCCCAGGAAAGAAAGGAAGAAAGGAAGGAAGGGAGAAAGCAAGAAAATAAGAAAGGAGGGAGGGAGGGAAAGAAGGAAGGAAGGAAGGAAAGGAAGGAAGGAGGGAAGGAAGGAAAGGAAGGAGGGAGGGAGAGAAGGAAGGAAGGAAGGAAGGAAGGAAGGAAGGAAGGAGAGAAAGAAAAAGAGAGATGGAGGGAGGCAGAGAGGGAGGTGAGGAAGGGAGGGAAAGAAGGAAGGAAGAAAAGAAGGAAGGAAGGAAGCAAGGAAGGAAGGAAGGAAGGAAGCAAGGAAGGAAGGAAGGAAGCAAAGAAGGAAGCAAGGAAGCAAGCAAGGAAGGAAGGAAAAACTAGCTGCTTATATCCCAGAAAATCTCATCATGAAAACTGAGATATTTTGAGTTTTAGTTTCAGTAATGGAAGACATTAACAAAGATTCTCAAAATCAGAGGAAAACAATAGAGGGCTCTAGCAAATAGTAGAGAAAATGTTTTATAAATAACAAAACTTATTCAGATTTATATATTAAGTAGCTGACCTGTTCATATATTTAAAGATAATGATGAATATTTGAAACTGTGCGATTCCAAATTTTTAATTAAGAGAGAATGCAAAAATTTCTTTTCACTCAGGATTGGGTCATAGAGTGGGAACTGCTCTAATAATTGGAACATCTATAAATATTTTGAAAAAATGAGATACAAACTGAATGATGTAGTACATGACATAAGGAATAGAGAAGAGCAGAAACCAAAGCCCTGCAAGTAGGTCTGAAGAAAATTGCCCTTAGGAAAGAGAAACCTTGAAGAAGCACAGCTAAAGTTTGAATGTTCTAACCACATAGGAAGCATAGTTGCAGGTCTGTGAAAAGAGCTTTCTGAGTAGTCACTGGTAATGTTTGCTGACTGTGACATTATTTGATTGGGTATAGTCCAAACTCTTTCAAAAACTGACTTTGGGGAGGGGGGGACCAAGATGGCGACGGGGCAGTAGGGAAATGCCACAGCTCTCTCCAACCAAAAAGAGAGTTCGAGTTCCAATGCTTAATCTCCCCAAGAGACCGACAACAACAAAAAGACGAACACTCAGAGAAAAACCAGAGGTGGAAAATAACAAAAAAAGAAAGAGAGGAAAAGAAGAAATTCAGAACAGAGAAGAGCGAAGACCCCTCCCCCAACCTTTACTGGCCACGCGGCAGTGCGCCAAGCAGCCGGCCAGCCAGCCCGGCGGGGGCTGCCGGAGCCCCAGAGAAACGGGGCTGCTTGCAGATCACCAGGTACCGGATTGCAGAACAGCGGATCGCCAGGAACAGAGAAACCTACCAGCCGGGAGTCTCCACGAGGATCCCACCCCCACCCCTCACTCTCCACCGGAGCGGAGAGGCTCCATCCCGCCAAAGCCGCCTGGCACCAGCAGCGCAACAAAGGGACCTGTCCCCAGTCCCCAGCGCGACAAAGGGACCTATCCGCAGACCACCTGCCCAATCGCGATCGCAACGACCCGGCGGGGGCCGCCCAACCCAGCCCGCAACCACCCCAACTGAACTCGGATTGCAACAACAACTGACGACCTACAGGAATCAGCAACCAAGCAAAGACAGACACACCAAAACAAGATTGAAGAGCAGTCTCCTGAACCCCCATGCGAAAATCACAGAGAAAAATCACAAGGTTTATCACTACCCAGGACAGCAAGCTCACCTCAAAAGCCAGCAGCCACGCAGGGGAGAGCCCCAGTGGGAGCAAAGCAGGAATGGAAGACAAAAGCTACATCCAAGGGTTGCTGGAGGCAATGACTCAAGAAATAAAGCGAGAAATGGATCAGAAATTGAAAGAGCACAAGGATGAACTATCAAAAGATATACAGGATATCAAACAAAAGTTGGATGCAAAAATAGAAGCTGCACAAACCTCAGTAAGAAGTGAGATAAATGCCAAATTAGAGGTAATGCATACTGATCTCACCTCATTGAGAGGTGAGATCAGTACTCTGAGAACCAACATTGAATCCATAAAGGGATCCATTTCCTCCATGCAAACCACAATAGAAGCCACGGTCAACAGAGTGAATGAAATGGAAGGTAGAGTGTCAGATACAGAAGACAGAATACACCAACTGGACCAAAAAGTGACAGATATGGAAAAATCACTCAAATTAAACCAAAGGGAAATTCAAGAGCAAGCAGATAATGCTAAAAAATTTAACCTTCGCATAATCGGAGTGGACGAAGGTGAGGAATTCCAGAGCAAGGGAATGCAACACCTATTTAACAAGATAGTCAATGAAAATTTTCCCCACCTCAAAAACGACCATCTTAACTACATCACAAAAGCTTATCGAACACCCAACAAGCAAGATCCCAGGAGAAACACTTCTAGGCACATAATAGTAACAATGATGGATCTGAACAATAAGGAAACAATCCTGCATGCAGCAAAAATGAAGAAGGAGCTATACTACAACGGGAAAAAAATTAGAATCACTGCAGATCTCTCCACACAAACAATGAATGCAAGAAAAGCCTGGGAAAGCACCATACGAGCCCTGAGAGCCAATAACTGCCAACCCAGACTGATATACCCAGCAAAGCTAGCATTCACATTCGATGGAGAACTGAAAACTTTTAATAGCAAAGAAAAACTAAATGAATACATAAACATTAAGCCAGCATTACAAAGAATTCTAAGAGGGGGGACACAACCTGAAGAAAGCAACCAGGAACTGGGACCTGCCCCAAACAGGCATTACTCAAAGTCTAACTGAGCAAGCACAGGAGGAAAGGAAAGAAGAAAAACTTAGGAAAACGGAATGGCAGGGACAACAATGCATCTCTCTATACTTTCTCTTAATATAAATGGGCTGAATTCGCCAATTAAAAGAAAACGAACTGAGGACTGGATCAGAAAACAAGACCCATCCATCTGTTGCCTTCAGGAGACCCACCTCTCAGCCAAACATACAAACAAACTCAGAGTGAAGGGGTGGAAAAGGATCTACCAATCAAATTCCCCCAATAAGAAAGCAGGTGTAGCTATCCTGATATCTGACAAAATAAACTTTTCATTAAAATCAGTACAGAAAGACAAGGACGGACATTACATATTAATAAAGGGAACAATCCAAGAGGAGGATATAACCATCATCAACTGATATGCCACAAATATCGGTGCACCCAGATATGTTAAACAAATGCTCTCAAACTTACAGAATAAAATAGATCCCAATACGATAATACTAGGAGACTTTAACACGCAGGTCTACCAACCAGAGGATTGGCAAAGAAGCTACCGAATTAAGTGAGGCCATACTTCAAGCGGAATTAACTGACATCTACCGAGTATTTCACCCTAAAACAACACAGTACACATTCTTCTCAGCAGCTCATGGAACTTTCTCCAAAATAGACTATATCATAGTTCATGCAAGGAACTTAAGCAAATACAAAGGGATCTACATAATCCCCTGTATCCTATCTGACCACAGTGGAATCAAGCTAGCTCTCAATAACAAAGCATACCACAGAAATTTCTCTAATACATGGAAATTGGACAGCACACTCCTTAACAAGGCCTGGGTAACAGAAGAGATCAGAGAAGAAATAAAGCATTTCCTACAACTCAATGAAAATGAAAACACCTCACAAAGAAACTTGTGGGACACAGCAAAAGCAGTCCTGAGGGGCAAATTTATTGCCCTCAGTGCCCACATCAAGAGAATGGAGACAGACCAAGTAAATAATCTCATGTTGCAACTAAAACAGCTAGAAAAACAAGAAAAAATGGGACCTAAAGCTACTAGACGAAGCCAGATAACCAAATTGAGAGCAGAGATTAACCAATTAGAAAATCAGAAAACCATAACCAAAATAAAACAAACAAAAAGCTGGTTCTTTGAAAAAATAAACAAAATTGATGGCCCGTTGGCAAGATTAATTAAAAAAAGAAGAGAGGAAACCCATATTAATAGGATTAGGGATGCCACGGGAAACATCACAACACGTACCCAAGATATCCAAACAATTCTAACAGACTACTTTCAAAAGCTATACTCTCTAAAGGAAGAAAATCTGGCGGAAATGGATGCATTTTTAGAGAAATACAAGTTACCCAAACTGAGCAAAGAAGAAGTTAACCAATTAAATAAGCCAATATCCTATAATGAGATACAGGAAGCTATCAAAAGTCTTCCAACAAAAAAAAGCCCAGGACCAGATGGATTCACAGCAGAATTCTATAAGACCTTTAAAGAAGAACTAATACCCATACTCCTCAAGCTCTTCAGAGAAACAGAGAAGGAGGGAGCTATCCCAAACTCATTCTACGAAGCCAATATCACACTCATCCCCAAACCAGGCAAAGACCCAACCAAAAAGGAGAATTACAGGCCAATCTCCTTGATGAACACAGATGCAAAGATCCTTAACAAGATTCTAGCTAACAGAATCCAGAAACACATAAAAAAATCATACACTATGATCAGGTAGGCTTCATCCCAGAGACACAGGGATGGTTTAACATACGTAAGTCAATAAATGTAATCCAGCATATCAACAGAGCCAAGGTCAAGAATCACATGATTATCGCCACAGATGCAGAAAAGGCCTTTGATAAAATTCAACATTCATTCATGCTAAAAGCTCTGGAGAAAATAGGAATAGAAGGAACATTTCTAAAAACAATAAAAGCCATTTATGACAGACCAATAGCCAATATTATACTTAATGGGGAAAAGCTACAACCAATCCTCCTAAAAACAGGAACAAGGCAAGGATGCCCACTGTCTCCACTCCTCTTCAACATAGTCCTAGAACCCTTAGCCAGGGCAATAAGGCAAGAAAATGACATTAAAGGGATCCGCATAGGGAAAGAAGAAGTTAAACTATCCCTTTTTGCAGACGACATGATACTATACCTCCACGATCCCAAAAACTCCATCCCCAAACTTTTAGAAATCATAAGTCACTTCGGCAAAATAGCAGGATACAAAATAAACCCACAAAAATCAGTTGCCTTCCTATACACTGATAACGTACAGGAAGAGAGGGAAATAAAGGGAGCAACCCCATTCACAATAACCTCCCAAAAAATAAAATACTTAGGAATTAACCTAACCAAAGATGTAAAAGAACTATTTAATGAGAACTATAAAAAGTTAAAGAAAGAAATTGCAGAAGACACTAGGAAATGGAAAGACCTCCCATGCTCCTGGATAGGCCGACTTAATATAGTAAAGATGGTGATACTTCCAAAACTAATATACAAATTCAATGCAATTCCTATTAAAATCCCAATGACGTACATCACTGAAATACAGAAAACAGTCCAAAAATTTATATGGAACAACAAAAGACCTAGAATAGCCAAAACAATTCTAGGGGATAAAGACAATATGGGAGGGCTATCCATGCCGAACTTCAAACTCTACTACAGAGCTATAATAACAAAGACAGCATGGTACTGGCACAAAAACATACCCGAAGACCAATGGAACAGAATAGAAGATCCAGAAATAAATCCACAGGCCTACAGCCAGCTGATATTCGACAAAGGAGCCAAAGACATACAATGGAAGAAACACAGCCTCTTCAACCGCTGGTGCTGGGAAAACTGGGCAGCCACACGCAGAAAACTAAAAGTGGACCCCAGCCTATCACCATGCACCAACATCAACTCAAAATGGATTAAAGACCTTAACATTAAACCTGAATCTCTGAGACTACTGCAGGACAGAGTAGGAGAGACACTTGAACTAATAGGCACAGGAAGGAACTTCCTGAACAGAGTCCCAGGGTCACAACAAGTTGGAGAGAGACTCGACAAATGGGACTACCTTAAAATAAAAAGCTTCTGCACAGCTAAATCTATCACAACTAAGCTAGAAAGACAACCAACTAATTGGGAAAAAATATTTACCAGCAATATATCAGACAAGGGGTTAACATCCTGTATATACAGGGAACTCAAGAAACGAATCCCTCCCAAACCTAACAAACCAATTACTAAATGGGCAAGGGAACTAAAGAGGGACTTCTCAAATGAAGAAATAAAAATGGCAAAGAAACACATGAGGAAATGTTCATCATCCCTGGTGGTGAAGTAAATGCAAATAAAGACAACCCTGAGATACCACCTTACCCCAGTCAGAATGTCCCACATCCACAAATCAGCCAACGACAAATGCTGGAGGGGATGTGGAGAAAGAGGAACCCTATTACACTGCTGGTGGGAATGTACACTTATACAACCACTTTGGAAAGCAGTCTGGAGGGTCCTTAGAAAGCTAAAGATTGACCTCCCTTACGACCCAGTCATACCACTTCTAGGCATCTATCCTGAACAACAGGAACCAATATACAAGGACACGTGCACCTCCATGTTTATTGCAGCACTGTTCGCAATAGCTAGGATATGGAAACAACCTAGATGCCCCACCACAGATGAATGGATCCAAAAATTGTGGTATCTATACACAATGGAATATTATGCAGCCATTAGAAATGACAAAATAATGGCATTTGCAGGGAAATGGATGGAGCTAGAAGGAATCATGTTGAGCGAGGTAAGCCAAGAACGAAGAGACAAACTGTACATGGTCTCCCTGATAAGTGGATGCTAAATCCAAAAGGTTAGGTGATACGACAAAACTAACAGGACTTAAGAAACAAAGAACTCCCGCTCATCTGGTTGAACCACTACTAAATATCCCCATGCTGCTGATCACAAACATGGTATATAACATGTGAACACTGTTATATATTACAGACTGTGGTAGACAATTTGCTCCAGGGAAGTTAGAATGAACTTCTGACTTTGAAATTATGTAATCATTTAATCACAATCAAAAAAAAAAAAGAACCTCGGGGAAGGGAGGGAGGGAGGGGATGGTAGGGGGAAAACAATGGAGGGGGTAACAATGTTCAAGAGGAACTGTACTCATTACCTCACTCATGTAACTGTAACCCTCTGTATAGTAGCTTTACAATAAAATTAAAAAAAAAAAAAGCAGTTGACACAAAAAGAAAAAAAAAAAAAAACTGACTTTGGGGTTGTTGCTAAGCCTGGTTGGTGGAATTTGGTTGGGAGATATCTTAACAACAATAAAATTTGTTAGCGGTATCTATTACTGGGTGTCATCCATACCATTGGTAAAGAAGTGCTTACTGGTCCCCATGTATGAAGAAGAAATAAATCAAATTCAGGAAGTTAAATCATTTCCTCTTGCATTGTTCGTCTATGGCATTCTACCACAAAGCCTAATATCTTGTCAACTAGCAAAAGAGCAGTGGTTAGAGAGTTCACTATTGTCAGAAACTGAGAAAGGTATATTTGCATAAAAGAGAAATTGGAGCAAAGTGAAACTCTTTGCTTCCATTTTAGGAAAAAACATGTTTTGTTTTCATTGAAAAAGAAATACACTGAAGTGTATTAAAAACTTAAAAGTATGACTTTTGTTTCCAGCTCCAAATTTTAAAGAATTTTCAAATTGTCACAAGTATATTTACAAGAAAAATGATACAAACACACTGAGAAGTTACCATTTGTCTAGGAGCCATAGGGCAAATGAACTGACTGATTGTTGGAAAAACAGGTCAATCTAGGATGTTACAAACAGCCAAAATCAGATTCCTTGGAAGAGAAAACTCCAGAGCCACAATCTGTAGGGACAATTACTTGATGATGTTCATCAATTGCAGGTGGCAAAATGAAGGCAAACACATGAGGAAGAAATTCCTAGGAATTATAGTCTTTGTGGGTGGAAACAGTTTGGTGAATTTTACATTAAGAACTTCAACAGCTTCTAATTCTGATAATTTATCTAGAATCTTCTTATAACAAAATTCTAATCTTTAGATGAAAGACTCTGCCAGAGCTAAAAGGAAAAAAATCTCCAAAAAATATATGAAAGAAATTTTAAAAATGAAAAGCATTATGGATGAAATGATGAGTGTCATTGAAGAACATTGTGTTTAGACTCAACATGGCTTTTGTAAACTTAAATATAACTCAGTGGAGCCAGGCGCCGGTGGCTTATGCCTGTAATCCTAGCTCCTCAGGAGGCTGAGATGTGAGGAACACGGTTCAAAGCCAGCCCAGGAAAGAAAGACCATGAGATTTTTATCTCCAATAAACTACCAGAAAACCAGAAGTGGCACTGTGGCTCAAGTGGTAGAGTGCTTGCCTTGAGCTGAAGAGCTGGGTAACAGCACCCAGGCCCAGAGTTCAAACCCGACAAACACACACACACACACACACACACACACACACACACACACACACACACACACACACACACACACACCAATAGAAACTATCAAATGGTAAATTCAAAGAGTAAAATAGAATGAATTGAATCAAAACCCAACAAACAACACCAACAAAAACAAGAACCAGAGAAAAGTAGTTGAAAATTGTGATACAGGAAGAAACAAAAATGAAATGAGATTCTTGACCATATATAATATAGGTTACTGGGGCTGAAGATAGATCTCAGAGGACAAAAGCCTACCTAGCCTGTACAAGGCCCTTCATACTATTTTTTTTCTGCCTTAATCATTTTACCTTATGCTCAGCATTACTCTTGTGTTTATAATCTGGAATTTCTATTATCTACTGACCTGAGTTCTGAGTAATACCATCTTGTCTATGTTGTAAATCATAAATCTTTATGCATGCTATAATGTATGCTTGTCTATATGTTCTTGAGAAATCAAAGGCAGAAATGTGGGTCTAAGTGGCTTATGTGTTTGCTATTAAGTGCAGATTTAAAGTCTGTTAAATCATATTTGACATATGTCATTGCTCTCACAGTTGAACATGCTGTCAATTAGTATTTAAAAAATCCCATGGACTTGAGCTTATGGCTTTCTGTTATCAAATGCCCTTCCTCCTGCCTCACTACAATATGCTCTCTTTAACCTGTGCTTATTACGTTTTGATTCAAAAGTTTTATACACTGATCTTTACTCATGTTTCCTGAATTAAAATTATAAGTACCAGCTCTTTTTACTTGCTTTCCTTGAGACCTGCAACAATTGCTGTTTAAGCTGCACTGATGTTTGTCAAGTTTTCTGAATTTCTTTCCTTGGCTGTATCAAATGATGAATAGAGTAGAGACAGAATCAGAAGATGGAGTTCCTAGAAAAACTGTCACCCAACAGCTCTTTTTGTTTTGTTGTTTTATTTACATTTCAAGGACATGATATCATTGTATTTAGTGAGGGTGAGTTGTAACCCTTTTATTCACATTGCTTTTTTCATAGAAGTCACATAAACTAAAATTTTATTATAAGTTTATCTTAAAGAGAATTACATCCAGGAGTTAGATTCAGTTCAGAAAGTTTTATCTCCAAGGAATCCTAGCCCTGGGCTTTGTTTCTCCCTTGTGGTCCTAAATTTCCCTAGGCATACTTCTGTTAGGCTGCAAATTATGCTTCCAATTATTTACTTAGGGAGCTTTCTCTAACCCTAAAGTATATAGAGTATATAGAAAGCTTGGACCTGCTCTTCTATGTACTTCACCAACTCCCTGTCTATGCCTAATATTAAAGTATAACATCTAGTTGTGGATAACTCCTACTCTTTCTCTGTTCCTGGTACATCTTCCTGGTGGTTTGCTATCAATATTTTAGTACCTGTCACTCAAATGACTCCACTCATTTGACCTTAATTCCTTTCAGTTCTTCCCCTCTAGGTGATTTGAACTTGAAATAAGGTTGTAATTATGAAGATGGGAAGCTTTGCGAAGCACTAGCTCTAGTGTTATTCATCCTTTACTATTTCTAAATGATTGCTCTTAACTCTCAAGCTCTGCCCATAATCCTCATTTTTCACTTCTTCGGTTTCAGTTATTCAACTTTTTTTTTGAAGTCTGCTGTCTTGAATGTGTTTTTTTCCTTAAGTTAATTACACCAAATTTGCATTGTCTACACTCAAGAAAATGTATATAATTCTATAGCAAGGATGGAATCAACTTTAGAGAAATCTGAAGCTTCCATAATTTTGAAATCTCAGTGTTAGAAAAAGAATATGTTAATGAAAACAAAATCAAACAGAAGGTTGTACACAAGTATATATGCACAGATGCATAATTTACAAAGCCAGAAATCATATCCTTCAGTTATAAATCTTGCAAAGCCAAAAATTTAATAAAAATCAGAAATTCTAATAACAGTGATTTTCTCTGTAATTCTGATCTTTAATATTTCTTTTATGTATCTTTTTAGCTTTCCTATTTCATAGTCTTATGTTTTGACAGCATTTGGTATTCTATTTGCATTGACAACACAGATAATTCAGTTTATCATATGGTATCATGATTGAATTTTTTATTATTATTGATAATGTAGTCAAGTGTGTATCAGCTTCACATTTCATGTGATAATTTTCTCTTTATAAGTATATACTCAACAATAAAAAATCCTATTTATTTCTTCTATTTGAAACTCATCTCTTTCTCATAATAAATTATGGCTTTTGCTACAATATAAAAATGTTTTGCTACAGTTTCTTCTCAATATTAGACTGAAATGCCTTTCTGTTTCATTATTCATAATATTGGTTTGCACTTCATATTCAATTCAGTTTACCTGAAATGTTTTTTCCAATTTTTAAATAAAAGTTAGATACTACAATTAGGTATACAGCATAGAGTCCAGTGCAGGAAGGCAACATTTATTTCTAGATCTAATGAAATGAATCAAAATATCACTTCCCTGCTGAAATTGTCTCTTAGGCTTTCTTGCACAGGCTGGCTTTGAACCACAGTTCTCAGATCTCAGTCTTCTGAACAGTTAGGATTACAGAAAGTGGGCCTCCTGTGTCTGGATTCTAATAGGGAAGAGTTTTGATTTTGATTGGATAACACGGAGAATCAAAATCTCCACTAAATTGCACACATTAGCTAAAGTATTTTACCCATGTCGACATTTCAAATGTTCCCAACATTTCCCTTTTCCCATTAGACATTTCTCTTTCCCATTAGCCCCAGGCTCGAATTATGAGCAAAGGATGAATCAACATACATTCAACAGGAACTATCCATCAAAATCAGAGTGACTAATAGCTATCATCCCCAAACAGGCCTATTCAACACATGTGCAGATCTCCCTTCCTTGTACTAATTCCTCGAATTGCCTATGGCCTCTTTCATAATATCTGACATTAGAGAATGGCTACCAAGTGGATTTAGATTGGTAGATGCTGGAGTCCCGACCGATTGCCATGAGACTATCTTGACGTTCACATTTGACAAAAGCCTGAGCACAGGAACACACTGATAGTCCCCCCTTCTATGACACAGAGGGGGACCCTCCAAGGCAAATCTCCCTGATAGAACATTGGTTCTGGAATCATGATATACATGTTATGAAAAGGTAGAAAAAGCAGCTGGGGAGGTAACTCAGTGGCAAGGCACTGGCTTGCCAGTGTAAAGGCCTGGGCTCAATTCTCAGCCCTAAGAGGAAAAAGTAGAGTTTAAAAAAATAAAATAAATAAAAAGGGACACAGCCTGTAATACATCAGCAGGGTTGTCTGTCTTCTCTAGAAGTGGGGAGTTCTCTGTGATTGGGGTACTGCACTGTTCCTACAGAGGCTGCTGAATCCAGATTCATTACTCATAAGAAATGATGAAAAAAATATGTCTTGCAGCCCAAAGAATGTGGTGTGCTCTAGAACTTATCAGTGAAACCTTCTGGCAACTTTGGCTGCTTCATGCATTCTCATTTTCCTGGAGATTGACAAATGGAAGGGTTAAGTGCTTTAATTCCAACTGTGTCTACAAGACATTGAAAAGGTACCAAGGCAACAGCTTTCTGATCAGATCTCATGTAAATGAGAGTTGCATTAGAAATCAAATTGCATTAGTAAGCAAATGCATCAAGGCACTCACTGGACACTAGGTTGAAAATAATTATACAACTTGTAGGTGGAAATGGGAGGGAAAAACTGGGAGAGAGCAAGGAAAGGGCTAACATTGTTCAAAAAGAAATGTACTCTTTACCTGACTTATGTAACTGTAGCACCTGTGAATACCACTTTTATAATAACAACAAAACTATTCAAAAAGGCAAAAAAAGTAAATGATTCATTTAGCTCTTTATTTTGCAGGATTTCACTGAGTGTTTACAACCTCCTCCGATCACTATTCTTTATCTTATCATTATAATTGTAGCTAAAATTTGTTGTGAAATTAGGTTAGTTATCAGATTTGCCATACTACTAATTTGGGCATGGGAAATGTTTAAATAATTGATTGTTTTGGACATTGAAGTAATTCATCTTCTTTATAATTATTCCTAACTTCAATTGTATGCGAACTATAGGAATATATGCATGGGTATGATTACAAAACAGATACAAATTAAGGACAGGCTCTTTGACTTCCGTAGAAGTTAATGATGTGGCAACATAATTTTTCATAAAGGGAAAGTTTAATCGTCAGCCAACTAGTAAGAAATCATACAGGAACTGTAAGATCTCATGCGTCTGGTGTATTGGCTGATAGAAGGGAATTTACAGGAAAGAGAATGCATAAAAATACTTGTTAAATAAATGGTTAAAGCCATAGTTTTAGAGTTCTGTTGAGCAGGCATAATTTATCTCCTCAGAGTTCACACATTTTTTGAGGGGCTCATGTTCTGTGTGGGAGTTTCAGTTTATGATATCAAACTTCACTGACAAGAGGAGCTGGCTTCTGTGGAAATCCATTATTGAAAGTCGGTAGTAAATTATTCCTTACTGGGTTCTAGAAGGTACCTCAAAAAGATACCTTCACAACTTCGCTATTTAAGAAATGTATTGCTTGGGGGCTGGGAAGGTGGCTCAGTGGTAGAGTGCTTGCCTTGCATGCATGAGGTCCTGGGTTTGATTCCTCAGCACCACATAAGCAGAAAAAAAAAAGCCAGAAGTAGCACTGTGGCTCAAGTGGTAGAGTGTTAGCCTTGAGCTGAAGAGCTGAGTGACAGCGCTCAGGCCCAGAGTTCAGGCACTACGACCGGACCCCCCCAAAAAAAGCCTGAATGTGTCCAGGCTTTCAGTGAATTCAAAATGACTTTAGACCATATACTACAACATAAAAATATTGTGATATAAGTAGAAACAAGTAAAGATGAGATTTAGAAAATAATTCATAAATAAATTTCTGAAGGATTCCTATTCCAGCTCTTAGGAATAATATTATTTCAATGACACAGCCACAAAAGGTGAGAATTTTTGTTGTTGTAATGCACAGGATATAATGTGTATTACATTCCTTTCTTACCCTAGAACATGAACCAGAAATGAAAAACTATTTTAAACTCTACCATTTCAACTGTATATCAAAACTTAATTCTGGCCTTTAATTTATTTACACACTTCTAAAATTATAATCATAGATAAATTCAATGGTGTTTTAAAGCACTTAAGTATAAATGAGATAAAAAATAATGTCTTGAATAGTTCTTATCCCAGAATTTCCTTGAATGTTTCTTATTCCAGAATATTTTCTCTGACATATGATTAAATTGAATTTTCAATCTCGCCTTGCCTGCTTTCTATATCTAGAAGGCCTATACTCACACAGCGCATCTAACAGTATTTGTGGGAGCTAAGTTACATCTTTATAGGAAATCTTCCTTTCCTTCCTGTTCACCTTAGCATGGCCACCCACAATGCCTATCCCATTCCAGAAGTTTCCTACTCATTTAAGTCACATCCTGGAGGCAAAACTCCTGGGGGATTAGAACTCTAAAGCATCCTTTCATTATGAACCTCAAATCATTTTACACATTTTAATTCATTCTTGGAAAGCCATGAAGAAAGATAACTGTCATGCCTCTCCTTCAATATGAAGAGATTCAAATAGATTGTGAATGTTTACCTCATGCATATCAAAGCAAACATGAGGCATTTTAAAGTGAAATGTTAGAATTTTAACTCCCCCAATTACTCTTTATATGAAGTATCATAAAACCCCACCACTGGTGTATAATAAGCTACTTCTATTAGAACATCCCTTCTCACAAATACATATTTTATTTAAATGCCTGTGCTAATGCTGGCTAAGAAAGTAAACAAATACAGTGAAGAATAAATCTGTTCATGATTAAAGACTAAATGCATGTTTTTATATCTGCCTTATAGGCTAAAGGGTCAACAAGATCTCCCATTATACATAAGCAAAGATATAAAAACCTATAAACAGAAATGAAATTCAGTACAAGTGCATTTGGCTTATTCCATCTCAGAATTCATACCATGAAATCTATTTTCCAATAAAATAAAACTAAACCAAAATCAATGCTTTGCCAAATTCTACTTTATAATGGATTAAATATCCTGTACTCTTTCCCCTAGGCCTTCAGAAATGTTGTTGAACATATGTTGATATAACTTTAAGAAAATTAGAATGTGGATGTTAATATCACAAATATAGGATGGGATGGTTTGCTTTGATAAGGTAGCTTTCCCTGTCAATTTCCAGGCAAGGACCAAAGCAGCTGAAATCCAATTTATTTTCAATGATAACTGTCTTCAGGAAGTGACCCACCCCAAATCAAGTTCTCTACTTTCCCGTAGTGCATGTTAAAAATATTTTTTAAAGCTGAAGGAAAAGAAAACACTTTGCTGTGTTTTCATTTACAACTGAAAGAAAACTTCAAAGGCAAATTCAAAATTTTTGCTAAATAGTTCCTAAATACATAGACCATGCACACATCAAATGTATGTAAGACTAGTCATAAGCTACAGTCTTATTGGTATTGTTCAAACATGCATCCACTCAGGTACTAAATAGCCCTGCTATGGATGAACAAACCATCAGAGCTAATCTGACCTTCAACAAGGTTACAAGGAATCAAAGTCACTTTCTGGATTTGAGAACTAGTCCCTAACCATCTGAGAATTTAAATAAAATAGTCAACCACAGATAGGGTTCAATAGTTAAATCACTTGACTGGCCTGTATGAAGACTTGGGTTGAATCTCAAGCTCAATAAATACCAATATACTTATGTATATTTTATTATATGTCATATATATTTATTATATATTGATATATATATATATATATATATGAATATGCATGTGGGTCAGATGCACTGTGTTAGGCAGGAAGTCAGTTACTGATGGCAAGTTTGTGTTTGTATTTGTTGACCTTACACCCCTCTTTCTCTGGGAGCCAGAAAATCAGCTTAAGCAAGGTTCCCCCACAACAGACAGGATACTTTGTGCAGCCCCTCCCTTCACACCAGCATGAACTCCCTGAACTTTACTTGAACTTCCTTGCATAGCCAAGTACTTTTTCATGCAATCTATCTTAGTGAAACCTAATTTGTATTTCATTTCATGAACTTGTCATTTAACGCAAACCCATTATGATAGATTTTAGGGCAGCTGCTAATCTCCAACCTAAATGGCACTCATTCTACCCACCCAGGAAAGACTTACTGCTCCTGGAATAAATATGTAGGAGAAGCAAAGTGATAAGCGACTTCATGAATAGAAATCCTAGAACTCCATGCTATTGAGTCATTTGTTATCTTTTCTTAAAGAGATACTAGTATATTGTTGAACTTTTTGAATATTCTTTGGTGGGGGGTGTCTATTATGAAATGATCTAGCTTGTCCAGGAAAAAGTGGTTTTATTCAACCTTGCATTAAAACATTTTGGTCCACATGATCTGGCTGTGGTACATTATGTATGCGGATGACTTTGTTGTCAAAAAAGAGGGCAATGGTCCTATATGTAATTTTTCACTTTAAAAAGAATTCTTTGCATACCAAAATGCAGCTTTCTATTAAGTCAATTGTAGGAAAAATAAATCTTAGCAGAACAATTATTTCTTAAAGTTCAGATGGCCACACATAAATTCTTTAGTTGGATTCAGCACATTTTTTAGTTATCTGGTAGGAACATTAAGTCCTTCAGTATAGACAAACTTTTTGAGGGTAAGGGGGGGTTCTTTCTTTTCTCTTGAAATGTATTTCAAATTTATGCTGTTTGGATAGGCCTCTGGAAGAGTTGCCACTTGTTTCCAAAGTTATTTCTGGAAATATAACTCTTAATTAAGTATAAATTCCATCACATGAAATATTCTATAGAAGACATAAAACTTTAGACTTGGATTTAACCAATAGAATAGCACAGAATTTTGAAGCTAACTCCATTTTCTGAAAAAATATTGTCTATGCTAGACACAATGAAAAGGCAGGACTTAATTCTTCTGGAGTTTTAAGCTTTTAAGGTAGACACAAATAATAATGTTCTTTTATTTAACACCTGTGATCTGATGGTAATATATATGCCTGAACACTCAACATTGTTTTTACAAGTAGAAATTTGTACTGATGAAAATTGTTTTACTGAGCACTTAGTATGTAATAAGAGAAATAGATAGATAGATAGTATTAATCAACAAACACTTCTTATTTTCACAGACTGCAATTTCCTTCTTTTTCCTCCAGACTGGGGATTAAACCACGTATTGGTATATATGAGGCAAGTATGCAGTAACCCAGGCCTGGTTTTGTTTAGTTTTGTTGTTTGCTTGTGTTCTCAAGACACAGTCTCCCTGTTTTGCTCTGGCTAGTCCTAAATTTGTGATCAATAAGCCTCCATCTCTTAAGTAGTTAGGATAACAATCCTGTGCCAGATTTAGAAAAGAAACTTTTTGGTTATTTGAGGAAGAAACAATCACCTCTTTCAATATGGGATTCAGGAAAAAATTATTATTGCAGCTATGTAGAGACAGGAGTATTTGAAGAATGACTTGGATTTGGGAAGGTTGCCAGGAACAGGAGAAAAATGAAGATTTACCTTTTGTCATGTAGTGTAATGTGTGACTGTGGTCATGGAGAATTTGAGAGGACGGAGAGTTTTTGGCAAAATTTTAGAAGTTTATATTTATTATTCTCAAAGCACACTAAATGAATAATTCCACCTATAGCTACAGATACAAATATTAAAATAGTAAGACAGAGCTAATTTAGTGTATTTACAGACTCATTAAAATTAAAAGAAAGGGAGAAATGTATGTCAAATAAATGCAGAACATTCATAGTGGCTGCCAACCTGGAATTACTTCTTGAAAATTTCCACTTGCATTCACAATAGAGGCACGTGGATAATACTAAAGCAGAAGGCACATAAAAGTGAAATAGGATTATTCTCCTGCCATGTTCTGAGAAATATAGCCTTTTCCCTAAAGGATCAAGAATATACAAGACATACACTTTCTTTAATTAAGATTTGTAAAAATTATAGGCCCACAATCAATGAGACTATAACTGACAGACATATTTTCCTAGCTCATTATCTCTTGCCATTACAAAATATCCAGAATTGGGAACCATATAAAGAAAAAAAAAAAAAGCAGTTGCTTTAGCTCGAAGTTCTGAAGAATCAGAAGCTGAGTGTCAACATCTGATATGACCAGCTCTAGTGATAACCTTCTGGCACCGCAGAATTGCAGATAAGGTTTTGTGATGACAGAAGAAGCCAAAAAGACTTGGGCATCGAAATTCCTTTTACAAGTGGTCTCAAGAGAACCATCGGGGTCCTGCATAAACACCTTGATTCTCTCAGGGCTACTACACAATCTCTGTACTACCACACCGTGGACCGCCTTTGTTACAGAGATTTTGGCAGAAACATGCAGATCACTGACAAGGCCATCAGTCGACAATCAACACGTGGGCACAGCGAAACAATTTCTTACAAGACAGGATTTCTTAGCTATTATATATTTTCAACCAAACCTTAGCATAGCTGGGGCTCTTTACTAAATTCTTACTGTGTTTTCTTTTAACATTCTATAAAATCGTTTTTTCTGAATAACAACTGTGGGGAAGACCTGGCGTTAAGAAGAGATATATCATGTTTTACACTGCAATTTTGTGGTGCAGGGGATGAGTGGTTCCCATCCGTGGTTTGCACTTATTTTTCTACAGTTGAAAGGTTCACGGCGGTAGGCAGCATTGACTAATTCCCAGTGTCAGTGCTATGATAACTATTGTAATTGCTATTATTGTAATTATCTGGGTCTCCTTGCAGCAAGAAATGAGTTTCTGAGTCATGGAAATGACTTTATCATCCAACAGGGCAAAAGTCATTTCACTATATCTATCTCAACTCCTTAACCAATAAAAGAGCAATATTGAATCGCTTAGTTGAATCTCCTAACCCAGAAAAGTTTTTACAAAAATGTGTTGATAGGAAGATATTGGCCTGGGCGAATAGGCTAGCTCTTCAGCTCAAGGGTAGCACTCTACCACTTGAGCCACAGTGCCACTTCCAGGTTTTTCTGCTTATGTGGTGCTGAGGAATGGAACCTAGGGCGTGATGCTTGCAAGACAGACATTCTGCCACTGAGCCACCTTCTGAGACTGTAGGAAAGTGTTCTTGATGATTCTTTTGATTGCCAGAGCATAGTTGCCCTTGGATTAGTTCCAAGAAAACTTATGTTAAGCTGGCCACATGAAAATCATAACTAAAGCTATTTTTTGACAGAATTTAGCATATGCCTTGAATTTTAATGTAAAATTTTAATGTAAAAATTTTAATTTAATGTAAAGAAATCTTGTCCAATCTTTTCAGGTACTTATAACCAAAGTTAATGTCCATACTTACAATAATAGATACACTTTTGTAGCTACACCTTGAAGTAAAAATGGTTTGTTCTGTTTTCTTTTTTTTTTCCAGATTTAGTATGTAGATTAAAATTTAAATTAGGGGCTGGGAAGGTGGCTTAGTGGTAGAGAGCTTGCCTTGCATGCTTGAGGCCCTGGGTTTGATTCCTCAGCACCACAGAAGCAGAAAAAGCTAGAAGTGGCACTGTGGCTCAAGTGGTAGAGTGCTAGCCTTGAGCTGAAGAGCTGAAGGTCACCACCCAGGCCCAGAGTTCAGGCCACAAGACTGGCAAAAAAAAAATTAGTCTAAAATATATTTATCTCACAAATATATTGTTTTTGGGGACCCAGCTTAACAAAAGCAGAACAATAATCTTGAAAAAGATACCTGCCCATAAATAAATGAACCATTAGATCAGCATTTATATATGAAGTTGTTATTGAATGTCTTCTGGTATTCCTGTTATTCTCACTGCATTGATGAGTCCTTATAAACTCAAAAAATACTTAAGAAAATGAAGGCCTGGTTGACAAAGAAATCTCAACATCACAGAAAAATATTTCCATTTACCTTGTGAAAGAATAAGCATGTTTTAAAAATTCTAATCATTGAAGAAGTAACTAGGAAGAACTTTATATCTGTATTGACATAATAGACATAGCCACTACTATGTTCAAATAGAACAATATTGATACAGACCCTTGGAGAGTCATAATTCTTCCCTTAAAGATTATAATTTTGAATAGATATAAACAGTATATCAAGTTTTTTGTCCTTCTTTCCTTCCATCCAACAAAACAAAATTTATTTTTCTAGTCTCATGACTGGCAATTATACGGTATATATTTAGTCATTAATAGTAATATGTAGTACTAACAAAAAAAAACTTCTGAGACAATCTATAGTCTATAAACGAATCATAGGCGAGGTGCTGGTGACTTGTGCCTGTAATTCTAGCTACTTAGGAGACTGAGAACTGAGTATCGAAGTTCAGAGCCTGCCCAGACAGGAAAGCCCCATGAGACTCTTATTTAAAATTAACCATCAGAAAACCAGAAGTAGTGCTGTGGCTCAAAGTGGTAAAAGTGGCAGCATATTGGCCTTAAGCAAAAATGCTCAGAGACAATGTCAAGGTCCTGAGTTCAAATCCCACTACTGATCAAAAACAGGAAATGAAAAAAAGAATAAAAAGAACCATAAAACCATAGCAAATTACGGACAATTAACAGTCTGTGAATAAGTCATCTACTAGGAATTTGTATCAAACTCCAATTCTCATTATT
Organism: Dipodomys spectabilis; assembly: GCF_019054845.1. Lineage (NCBI taxonomy): Eukaryota > Metazoa > Chordata > Mammalia > Rodentia > Heteromyidae > Dipodomys > Dipodomys spectabilis. The sequence continues at coordinate 12,094,422 of NW_024870834.1, read as the reverse complement.
TCCAGAGCCAATTGACTTATCCATTTTTCTCTTTATTTTCATTGTTGTTTCCAACTTCAGTTTCTAATTTGTCTTGGTATTTTCTCTCTCTCATAATTCAGAAGGTATTTATTTAGCAATGAATCAGAATGCATTATGCCTATATCTTCCCTCCATTCTCCATCTTCTTCCTCCCCTCCCCACTTCTTCTTTCCTTACCTCTTCCTTGTCCCTTCCCTTTGTTTTTATTCTCCTTTTTCATTTCCTTTTCCTTTCCCAACCAGGAAAAGTCAACCTCAAGGGCTTTCTGAAGACAGCTAATAAATGTATCAGCCCAGCACAAGATGCCAAAATTTTCTTGCGGACAAGTTACCCTGGATAAGTCAAGTCAAATTTGGAAGGAAATTCCAACTACTATTACTACTGGGTTTGGAAGCCAAAGAATAGACAAATACATTATAGTGGTGCTTTCTCTTCCCTTTACTCTAGTCACAGAAAGTTAGAGTTGGGAATTGATCCTACCTTCACCGCAAAAATTATCTTAGTTTTTAACAGCTCTTTTCCATCAATGGGAGTTATATAAAGTCCAAACTGATTGAAAACAAAATAATACAACATTTTAAAATTCAAAAGTAATTAAGGCATGGAATCCAGCATTCTCTTTTTAAACTGTCTCTTCTGCAAAGTAATTGAATCTCTCACTGTTTACTACTTCACATACATCCCACACCATCTTGTAGTTTTAAAAACACTCGCAAATACATGCATCAGTGAACAAAATTTTATTAATATGCATGCAATGCACACTGGCTGCTCTGGGTGAACACTTCAATCGTGATGCAAATTTGATGCATGCTCTGCTACGACCTCTTCAAGGTGACTCTTCTGTGACCTGGAACACTATGTTACATTTAGAGTTGTGTGTCTTTTGAGAGAAATTCACCAAACTCCAAACATCTCAGTGTTAGCCACTGCCTCATCACAATGATTGGTCCTTTTGGTCTCTGCAAGTTCTTCTAATTAGTATTACAGACTTCCTGAGTTCTAAAATAACCCTTGTCATCAGTTTAATATTTCATTTTCATTTTCATTGTCTAGCATACTCGAATAATTTTTGTTTTTTTTCTTTTCTACTTTGGAATTAATTTTTTTTCAGACATTATACCAAGTTATTCCTATATTGATATGAATTTAAAGGTCTTTGTCATGAACTAGGAAGTGCCAGGCAAGGTTTAGAAACATGGAAGTGACTTGAATAACTTATAAAACTCAGGGTTTCTAAGTAAAATTTGATCATTTATACAGCTTTGAGTTTCTTTTGTCTCATTTGTGAAACCTAATTTGTAGGAAAAAATTACCTCAAGTATAAAAGGAATAAACATGATAGATAACTGCTCTCATCCTTCTCATTCTCTCTTACAGACACCTCTGTGTGTCATTGTAACACTGCACTGGTGAATGGAAGTTCTGTTAAAGGGACCGTACCATCATGCTGAATGATTTTTGTTTTCTTTTTGTGCCTGGTTTTGAAATTGTGCATTAGAACCCAGCAATCATGGAAGAATCCAAGTTTGTCTCCCATTTGGCCTTTCTGTCTCTGTCTCTGACATAGTACACCAAGATTCTTTGCTGTAATAGAATATACCTAATAAGCTTGTGATTTAAGATGTACATCCTTCCTTGCTGGTCTGTCCCAAGTTACACATATCCTGTCTACTTATAGCTCATTATTGAGCTGTCATTCATTCTGATGTCTTTCTTTAAGACTGTCACTGCACCATTTGCAGAAGCATTGACAGCGCATCTCCCTTCTGACATGTAGACTATTCTACAGACAGTTTGGGGAGACCCTCTGTATCTCACTGGTGTATCTGCTCCACAAATGCTAAGATTTAATTCACTGATTGGCCTGGAAAGTGCTGAGGTCATGTTAGGTGCTAGAAATAAGAATCAACTACATAAACAAAATGATTCATTAAGGACTTTTGTTTCTAGATCTGAGAATCTTTGCTACAACCTTTTAAACCTAGATTCAATCAAGCTCAACAATTTTTTCAAGTATATTTTAAATGCAAGGAAATGGAGGACTGCAATTCTCTGTTGCTGAGTGGTATTTTTCCCTGAACTTGAAACCTAGAAGTTAATACAATATAATTTAACTTAAAATACTAAAAACATATGGGTCATACCAATAACAATAATTCTTAGAAAGTAACAATTAAATGTCCAAAGTAGGCAAATTAAATACTCCTCCACAATTTTCTTTCTGTAGTCCTTAAATTTATTATCAATATTTGTATCAATATTTGAGTACTGCTATATAATATACATATGTATTTTTATACTTATAACTGATATATAACATATTTTATATATGCAATATCAGTATTTATGGATATATAATGCATATATATGTACCTTTAGCTAAGTGAAGTTAAGAAAAATATCAATACCCCTAAATCCCACTATTTGTAGGTATTTTTTATTATTATGGTGAAATTATCCACAATGACTTTGTAGTCACTTATGCCTGGGTGTTATAAAATGTGTTTGGTTAGGGCTGGGAAGTTGGCTTAGGTTGATTTCTTATTTTTAAAATTACTGTGCTTGTAAGGCACTGTTGCTAAGTGGATCCTCACACTAATTTTTTATATACAAGAAGAAGAATAGAATGGAAAGAATGATTGGTGATAGTAATTTGTAGCTCCATAGGAAATCTCTTGGCAAGATGTGCATTCCTGTAGCCCATATGCAGAGTTAAAAGCTGCATTGTACTCACACCCAGAGGGAGAAAACTAATGTATTAGAAAATTATAATAAGTGGAAAAAATGGAATGAGAGGGGCTAATGTTGACAAGCGAGAATCATAGCAATCTGAACAGAATCCCCTTCTATGGTGCTTTCTGCACTAATGAGTGCTGGATTTAGCTAACAATAACCAACTGATACAAATATAGGGAAAACTGAATCGTGAAAGCAAATTAATCTAAATAACTCTTTTATGCTTAAGTTACTTACCACTAAGCATAGTACATTGTGAGCTTTGATATGAATGATTTCTTTTGTTATTGAAATAAATTGCTTGAAATTAATAGGATGCATTGTTCCCCTCATGCTTTTAATCCATGATTAGAGACCGTGATAGCATTACTATTACAGTCAATTATATTTGCCAATTCATAACAATATGCCATATATGCTTCCATTTCATGCATGTACTTTATTTCAGAGTCCTGGTCCGTTCTTTTCTGCAACATAGTCAGCATTTGGTTCTTGCTCTTCATCTGGGCAAGGGTAGAATTGGCCTTAATGACCCCATAAAGTTACTCTGGATCGTGTTCTTAGCAATCTCAAAAGGAGTATCAATAAATTCAGTAAGTATAATATAACTTTAAGAAGATTTAAAGAGCCAGTGCAAACCCCCTCATCAACAAGTATCCTTACTTCTTTTGATCAAGATTTAAATAGGACACTTATTCCCAGGTCTTATTGATTGGCCAAAGGCAATATGGAACTCTGTGTTTTCCATCTCTCACTCTTGTAGGAAAAGTGAAATATAAGAATTTGTTGTCCTATGCCATCAATGCACTAGTATTGTTTTTAATTTCTGTACAATTTAATTATCTTAAATAACTGACTTGTTTCTGTCAAGTCACCTAAATCTTGCTCAGAAAGGTTCCCAGGAATCTCTCCTTCATGTTCTACCTGCTTCTCAACTACACCACCTTCCAATCTACTTTCAAGCCAAACATATTAAATCAACATTACAGGGTATACAGACTGTGCTAGTAACAGTCTGGCATGGATTTTAGAAAGCTACTCTAGGGTTAGAAATCACCAGCTAGAAGATATTGAAGAAACTCAATTGATCATATTAACACATGATTTGAAGAAATGTATATCTATCTATCTATCTAGCTAGCTGTCTATCCATATACATCCTAAGTCATTAGGGTTTACATCTGAAAAGTGTTACTTTTCCTAATTACATTTTGATTTGTATAGATAATAGATAAGCAGGATTAAAATATCATGCTTTTGTACATGGATACCTTAAAATGACTTTGTTCTTCTAATTACATACTAAATTATTTACATGGGATAATTACAATTTTTATTGTGCATCATCTACATTCCTGATACTTGTGTAAGTTTCTGTCAATAAAACACACTTTACACCCCCATGAGTCCACATTCTAACAGGGATGTAGGACATAAAATAAATCACTTCATAGAATATAAAGGGTTGCCAAGTGTTATAAGATAATATAAAGTATTATAAAGAGGTTCGTGAGGTTAGTGAATATCCATGGAAAAGCTATTTTATAAAGTAACTCTGGAAAGTAGCAAGGAAGACATATCCTGAATGAACAAAATTTGGAAATTGTGACATTTTGGGAAAAGAACAAATAAGCATGCAAACTTGTATTATATTCAGAAAAATAAAAATGCAAATTAATTTGAAAATGATCCATTCTCAAGCTACTACTAGAACATGCTCTATCTCATAATCAAAGGTTTAAAAAATAAGATCATGTTTGATTTTTAAATTAAAATATAGCATTAGAAGGTTTTTCAAAAAAGTATACAATGCATCTTCAAATACTAGTGCTAGATTCTTCTTGCCAGTGGAGTAATGAGAAACTTTTGTATTGTCCTTTCCTGGTACTTGTGTTTAATCTAATACTCAAAATCAGAAAACTCCTAAGGTTTGAACACATTCTTGTGCAGACTTATCATTGATAGATCCCCAGCATTCCATTATAATACTAATTAGCCCAAACAAAATTCATTTTATTAAGCCACCATTATTGGATGTTTAATCGTTCTAATTTTTGGTGGTGAATAATATGATTTTAATGATTTTCGTGACAAATATATAATATACCAGCTACATTATGATCTAATTAGACTTTCATAGACTTGCCTAGTAATATATAGTTTTGTTTTCTGTGAGAGGAAAATGTTATTCATTCCAAACAGTTTATATAAAGAGCAACCTTTGGAGCATAATCCTTATGGTAATTGTGTTTTTTCTACAATTAAGTATACTCACAACTTTTGTCACTTTTGTAAATTGCCTGACTGTGGATACAGTTTTTGTGAACTTTTAAATACTCTGGCCTACTTTATCATGATATTGAACAGCCATTCTTATTTTTACCTGAATGGTTCATAATACTGAGTACTAAAAGGAATTCAAATGCTCAAGCCTCTTGCTGGGGACAGGAAGTAGAGAAGTACAGGAAAGGAAGTGTAAGGCTATTATACACGAATACTCTGTTTTGCAAGCCCAATGGAAATAGGAGGTTTTGTAATAACCAGTCTTGGACTCCTCCATCTGAGGTTTGTTACCTTAGTATCCAAACTTACTGGGTACTACTTTCTAACTGACACTTATCACCTTGTACTAAAAGTTACTGTTCCATCGTCCCTTCCTTATTTGTGAGCTTTATAAAATCAGACACAATGCATTCTTTGTGAAATCATTACAAGGTCGCTCAGGGTATCTTGTCTACCAGCTCCTTAGGAATTGTTTGCTGATCTGAAATATGACACCTAAGGGATGTTGTGGAACTCAATATGAACACTGGAATTTGAAGAGTGGGAACGCCGGCCCAGAAAAATAAAAGTTTACAAAGAAAAGGAACTGTGGAAAGAATGGCATTATCAAGTCTGGAAAAAATCTATTTTCAACACTGATTGGAGTTCCCACTAGGAGCCAGAATAAACAGGAGTGCTACACTGAAATTGTGCTTACACTGTCACACACACTGAGAAGAGATCAAAGGAGCTCTCTTCTTCTCCAACAAGGTTATTTTTACTCCCTCCATAAAAATATACATTGTAGTTACTTTATGTAAAAAACAAATTCTTCTTACAAATAGACTTATGATAATGCCCTAAAACCTCTACTTTCTGTGTCACCCACTTGTTACCCCTTCACGACTGGTGAAGATATGTGAGAAGTATTCCAGACAAATCATGGGCAAATAATTGTTGTCAGGTGTGTAGGGCAAATGCCAGAAGTCTTTTCCTTCCTCTATAATTATCCTACCAAAAGTAACCATGAAAATCACCTCTTGGATTCCAAGAATGGTAAAGAATTGACTGTCTACTCTGCAACCAATGCATTTGGAGGAATCATGCTTTTCTCAGCCAAGGACTGAGTACGGCAGATACACTTTTGGGAGATGAGAAATTCTTCCAGGAGACGTATGCTGGACAACTTTCAGTTTTATTGATGAGCTTTGATTAGATTGTATATCAGGTAAAGTCCTAACACTCCTTCTTTCTGTTCTTCTTTCCTTCAGTCAGGCTCAGACCTAAATTGTGAGCTAAAGGTTTACCCAGTGTTTTCTCTCTTCACATTTTCTCTTAAGGCATTTCTCATTGTGACAATCTTAAGAATACCTAATATCTGATTCTCAAAGGACCCTGAATAATAGAATAATAGAATAAGCCACGTATCCATCCATCACCTATCATCTATTCATCTATATATCTTCTAACTATTACCTCTCTGACTAATATTTTCAGCAAATTATTTATGAATCTACTTAGTTGTTTGAAAGTCCTTGTGACCTGAGTGCCAGAGACTCACACCTTTAATCCTTGCTATTCAGGATGCTAGGGTCTCAGGATAGTATATTCCAAAGTATCCTTAATTAGTAGTACTAGATTCTTCTTGCCAGCCCAGGCAGGAAAGTCCATGAGACTCTTTATCTACAATAAAATACTCAGAAAAAGCCAGAAGTGGTGCTGTGGCTCAAGTTGGTAGAACACTGGCCTTGAGCTGACAGAGACAGTGTCCATTCTTTAAGTTCAAGCCACAGGATCGACAAAAAATGTCTTTATGAGTAGGTAGTATCTTGAAAAAGACTGAGCTTTGTGCATGGAGATTTTCAAAATCACATGTATTAGTAGCTTAGGGATGTTGTTAGAAAATACCACAAACTGAGTGGCCAACAAAAATGTATTATATTGTGATTTTGAAAAATCACAGTGTTGGCAAATCCATTCTCTCCCCGGTGGTTTCCAGAATTCTTTGCCATTCCTTAGCTTGAAGAGCCATTACTGAAATCTCTGCCTCTATGTTTTTTCTCATGGTACTACCCTATGCATCTTCTAATTTTATTTCAAAATCTCCTTCTCCTTATTAAGATATCAGTTCTTGAAATAAAGACCATCCTGAAAAAGACAAGTTAATTACATTATCAAAGACTCTATTCACAAATAAGTTCACATCAAAGATACCAAAAATACAGATTTAGAAGCATCTTTGGGAGACACCTTTCTATCCATTATACCACATGCTGTACTATTATTGCTTCTGATATCACTGCCACCATTCTGGGTAGCAAAGATGATTTCCTTCTTTGTTGCTAACATCCCACTCTCCTGGTTCATGCTGACAACCCCAGTCTCCAAACTATTAACAATCACTTTCAATTCAACATATGTACACTGCAATAATCAAAAGTTATTCTCTTTATGCATATTATCTAGGAAGGCAGTCAATGAGATTAATAAATCCTTTCCGAGTTCATCAGAAAGTAAAGCTACAGTTCTCTTTTGCTTCACTTCTTCCTGTCATGGCCTGTTCAAATGCAAGTTTTGCAAGACTACAATGTGGCAGTGTTTATGATGTGCATGCCCTAATTAGTAGGGGAATAATGAGAGGAATTTCACTCACTTGAGGTAAATACTTATTTGGGACTTGTTATGATTACTGTTATTCTATTTATTTTTCTTTTTCGGTCAGTTGTGGGGCTTGAACTCAGGGCCTGGGCATTATCTCTGAATTCTTTTGCTCAAGGCTAGTGCTCTACCACTTTGAGTCTTAGCTCCACTTCCAGTTTTTCAGTTGTTAATTGGAGATAAAAGTCTCATGGGGACTTACCTGCCTTGGACGGCTTTGCACCATGATTCTCAGATCTCAGCCCTTGAGTAGCTAGGATTATAGTCATGACTCAGCAGTGATTATCATATGTTATGATTTTCATCTTAAACACCTTTTAAAGACTGAGTATCAGATGTTTTGTTGTCAGCCTGCGGCAATATTGAGGAATGGTACCAAATTAGGAGGTTCGATACTGGAAAAGGAAGTTAGATGATTTTGAGGGTGATAGTTACCCCCTTCTGGCTTTCATGAGGTTAACAGATTTCCTGTTATGCACTGCCCAAATCTAGCTCCAAAGATAATGGACAGAAATAAGCCATCTTTGAATCTGTGAGCCAAAATAGAATTTTTCCTCCTTATGAAAGTATTTTGTTGCAGTAATGAAACACACAGAGTTAAGGAAATTAAATTTTAAGATTTATAGACTATATGTAAGGATTAGTCTAAGTATATGGTTTCTGAATACCACAGACTGTAGTGACTTTCTATTGCTGGACACAGTATTTTCACATGGAGAATTTTAAAATTAGAATTACATGGGAAATATCTAATCTATAAACATATATGAAAACATAAACAGGCCGAAAGTATCTATTCACCAAATGACCAACGTAAAGGGAAGATTCCAGTGGAATAACTAATTTCTTTGAACAACCAAGTTATAACTTAACAAATAAGTACCAGGAAGCTAAAACATGTTTGTTCAGAAGTGCTGAGGACAAGCAGACTGAGAAACATATAGAAAGGGAGAACAAAGGTGGACCAATGCACTCATAATATGCAATGTATATTTATGATAATCAAACCAGGCAGATTGTGGGGAGAATGCTTGAAGGCGTGATATTGAACAAGATGCATGCATTTTATTCATAAATGGACATGTTGAGTCTTCTTTGTACAACTATTTTAAGATGACTAAAAAGATCTCCTTACACATAGGTTCAATGCTGATGGGATTATAGTCTAATCTCTGCTATACATTCTATGAACAGACATATAATTCTATTATGTCATCATGGAAAATATGTCTGTTATACCAAAAGTAATATACTGTTGTTTAAAAAAAATCATTAAAGGTCCAAGGCTGGGAAGGTGGCTCAGTAGTAACAGTGCTTACCTTGCATGTATGAAGAAGATCTAGGTTTGATTCCTCATCACCACATAAGCAGAAAAGGCCAGAAGTGGTGCTGTGGCTCAAGTGGTAGAGCACTAGCCTTGAGCTGAAGAGCTGAGGTACAGCGCCCAGGCCCAGAGTTCAGGCCCCACGACCGACTAAAAAAAAAAAAATCATTAAAGGTCCAACGTGAAAATTGTCAAAATGTAAAGACAAGAAAAAGTAACTACATATTCGGAAAATTTGGGGAAATTGGATATTTAAGTTTAGCCTAGGAAGGATTCATTCCTGGCCTACTGAATACCACATGTGCGCAATGACTGGGTACATGAAGGCATTTCATATATCAAACAATATTACAAGATTATCATTAAAAAACACTGTGGAAATGGCTTTGACAGTAAGTAGCATTGAATTTCTGCAATGGAAAAGATAATAGCAGGCTAGACGAATCATGAAATGTTTACATAGGAAGTGAGCAAGACATAGGGAAAAATTAATAAATGAAAAAGAATAAATATTTATAAGAGAAAATTGCAAAGTGTAGAATACATGAATTTGAATCAAGTTGATAACATTGAGCCCAATGGAGTGCTTGGGGTTTTGTAAAGATACAGTAGGGAATATGGTAGAACACTATGTTGAATAGGCCATGAAAGCCTTTGAGGAGCAGAACCCAGGGAACTCTCACTGAGCATAGACTTATCTTCTACCTGCCTCTTCAAAAGTTAGAAGTTGCTTGTCCCATTTAAGATAAGTCATCATTCTGTTTAAAATGTAGTCTACTGAACTCTAGTGAGAAAACTGGAAGGTATATTTATCTTCAAATTTTACTCAATATTAATAGTCATTTTTGAAAAGTAATAATATGATTAGGAATAATTTATAAGATCTTTTCTCATATTTTGTATTCACGTAACAGTTGGCAGACAGATTTGGCCCTCAAACTAATAGTTTACTGTTCTGATCTCTGTTTAATAATATCTTTTTTTGTTTTAGCTTTCTGATATATACAAAACTGTACATATATAGGGAGTAAAATATGATTCTTTGATACTTATGTAAAATAAATAATGCTAAGTAAGGTTAAAACTATCTGTCTCCTTAAAAACTTGTCAGCTCCTCAGGATAAGATGTTAAAAATTCTTTATTTATTTTTGACATTATGTTTATAAACTGATTTGTTAAATAAAAAAAAGTTTTAAACACTGGAAAAAGAAATGAAGATATCGATGGGTGATCACATTTGACTACCTAGTTACAATTTAATATACTTAAGTTTGTAATATATCTGTTTTTTTTTTTAGCTGTCCAGATCCTTTGGTTACTAGCAGGAAAAATAAAGGCAAAATTGCCACAAATCTAAATATGTGGGGAAGGTTATTACAATACCTTATCTTCCATGCTAAGGGACATGACCATGCTAGCATTTGCAGTCAGCTTGGCGTGTGTGCAATAGCAACAGAAGGTCAGATATCCTTTCAGCTACATGCTCTTTTCATTTCTTTTTCCTTATGAGTTGCAGAAGTGGTTCAGATGCTTGGGTATTTAGAGAAGGTTTTACTTTCCTCATCCAGACTCATGGCTTTAAAACCCCCAAAATATGCTTTTTGGATCCTGGGGAGGGGGTGAGCTAGCATTTGACCTATTGGGAAAGGAATGTGTTTCCTATGGCACCTTGTATACCACAATCACTCAGTAATTAATTTTAGAACATCACCTACAGAAAAGGAACCAACAACTCTAAATAAACATTTTGGTACTTTACTGAGAAAACATAAGAAAAGTTTGAATATCACGAATTAAATTAAGCTGCCCATTAAAAGGTTTAAATTATATTTTATACGCAAACATATATGACTAGAAAAATAAAGGTTATATTTTATATGCAAACATATATGACTAGAAAAATAAAGGTTAAGACTCACACATAGGCTAATACTATGTTAAAATTGCTAGCAGGAGATGGATGCTAGTGGCTCAGGCCTGTAATCCTAACAACTCAAGAGGCTGAGATTTGAGGATCCTGGTTGGAATCCAACCTCGGCAGGAAATTTTGTGAAACTCATATCCAATTAAAGACAAAAACAAAAGCAAAAACAAAAACAGCAAGAAAATCTCTGGCTATAACTCTCTATTAGTCTTTTTTTTTCTATTTGTACTAAAGAGTTTAGATAAACACGATATCAAAATGGAAACTAGTACAAATGAAGTTTTTAAAGAAATAATGATATGGGGGTGAAGATATTGACATAGATGCATGCATGGTAATTTCACAAAGAATATTTCACATTTCATAAGGAATAAGCACCAATAAAAATGTGGAAAACTTTCAAATGGATGTTTTGTGTAGTAGTTCTCACCTGTAATGCCAGCTACTAGTGAGGGATAGTTAAGAGGATTATAGGTCATGTCAACCCAGGAAAAGTTAGCATAGATTGTATCTGGAAAACAAAATAAAAGCCAAAAGCATGGGTATACTGCTCAAGTGGTAGAGAAATTGTCTAGGAAGTATGAGGCCTTGAATTCAGTGCTCCGTACCAGAAACAAACAAAAACACCAAAAACCTACATAAAAGATTGTTATATTTTTACCCCTCCATACAGATGATATTCATCCTGCAATAATTGTGTTTAAAGTTCTTGTATGCTTACACACACACGTACACACACACACACGCACAGAGCCATAACATCAACAAATTATCATCATCCACTTTAGCAAAATGTCTGAAATGGAAATATCACATCATTTTCTTATTCTGAGTTTCTTCAGAGTCTACTATTAGGCCTTCCAGTAAATGTGCATGCCAGACCAAAATAGAGATGTGCAAAGCCAGTTCATGACTTATTTCCAGTAAGCAGAAATCTTACCTTTTAATTTCCCAAATTACTAAGGACAAAGCTCAGTGAAGCTGGACTGAGGTTTTAGAGTTGTCTCACAAACTACAGCCCACACATGTTTTGAATTTTGCAGATAAATAATTCAAAGTTTATCAGGGCACTTTCAAAGCTAACTTACAACCTCTGACATATTCATGTTTTCATAGCACTGCAGGAGTTTCTCAGGAAAGGACATAATTTTTTTCTTCCCATTTTATCATGAAGCTAGCATACTTTAGAACAAAATGTAAGTAACTTGAGACATTTCTATTATTATTTGACAGATCTGGTAGGATTGTGTTGACTTTATACTATCCAGAAAACTACACACATTAAACTAACATGTAAGACAATTCTTCAACTGTCCTCCTAAAATATTATTACATTTGGACAGACACTGCTATAGCACCAAAGGGTGAATGATACCCCATAGGTTATGTTGTAGGAAGTTAACAGTCATTTAATTATTATTGATGAGTCTCTATATCATTGTACTAATGGCTTACTGATTGTGTCCAAATTAAACAATGACTTTTGAAATCATATAATTCCTTTTGAAAAACAAAATGTTTAATCTAAGGACCCAAAGCAACTTAGGTTGGATGTTAGAATATTCCTATAAGTCTATAAGTAAGCACAATGGATGGTCACTGTTTTTGATTTCTGTACTCTGTCTTTTGCTAGTTTGAATAAGCATTTTCCATAGACAGTCTTAAAATGAACTTTCTAATCTAATCCATTATCCTATAGAGTGTTTATGGAATATGAACTCTTTTCATTTTCATCAAAAAACTTTAATCATTAAACCCAACAAAATTGTTTTGTAAGTTGAGTTTAACTTATACCGAGATATACAAAAGAAAGCTTTGTCTTTGATCATTAATACCCCCCATACTGTTCCAGGAATTAGTCTTCTCCACAAATCCCTACATCCATAACTATCATCCTCCCAAAATATTCTAAGGGTAATTCTTAGTATTGTCTACTTCCCCCAAATGAACTAGTCATTTTTTATGCTCAAATAATAGAACAAAATGATAATTGAGGTTTTCTACAATATGTGATTGAGGAATGTTAATAATAAGACATCTGCATCATTTATCTACAAAATGTCAACAAATCAGTTCAGATTTTATGTATTGTATTTTCCATTTTCATCAGAATATTTGGCATTGTACTTCTGCTAAAATTTCTTTTTATTTCTATTTTTTTCTTTCTTTCTTTTTCTCCTCATTATTTGATGTCTTCCTGTTCTCTTCCTCTTATTCCTTCCATCTTATTCCTTCCTTCCATTCTTCCTCCCTCCCCTCCCTCCCTACCTCCCTCTCTCCCTCCCTTTTTCCCTCCCTCCCTCCCTCCCTTCTTCCCTCCCTCCCTTCCTCCCTCCCTCCCTCCCTCCCTTCTTTCCTTCCTTCCTTCCTTCCTTCCTTCCTTCCTTCCTTCCTTCCTTCCTTCCTTCCTTCCTTTTATTCTTTCTCTCATCCTGTGTGAGAATATGTGCCTATGTGCACATTTGAATTTGAATTTTGGTTATTTAGTCAAGGTAACATAAACACAAACATTCTCTAATTAAGTTAAAATATTTCCAAGCATAAAGTAATGAATTTAGGTCTAGTCTCTTGCCACTTTAATTAAAACAGGTTATATTCTTTGCATAATTCCTTAATCGCTTATCTCCAGTTTGATGGAACTATTAGAATTAAAATTCTAATCCCTTATTACACCTTTGTAACAGAGCAGACAGTAAAGTACTAGGCTGGGATTGGAATGTATCATGCATAAAAGGATTAAGCTTTTTTTTTCCCCACCAAGCTAAAAATTCATATAATTTTTCCTGAACTATAGTTGGATATTTCTGTTTTCAAATTAACTCTCACTTTAAAACCCTGTCAAACAAATACCAAAGTGCCTACTTATCCTCCAGTCTTTCTGGAAATGGATCAAGGATCTGAGGGAACTAAATGCAATTTAGTTAATTCCTGAGGAGAAAATAACTTCGATTTTATCCTCTTAATATAACAATAGAAAAGGCAGAATCCATCTTTTAACCTCAAGAAAAAAACAATCTTTGTCAAAGGTATTTTCACAGGCAGTCTTCATATGCTAGAAATCACAGATACCTGGAAATCTTTTAGTCCTAAATGAAAACTTGAAGCAACAAAGCTAGACATTTCTCTTTTTTTTTTTTTTTTGATTTCCTGAAAACTCAGACTTCACTAAGATTTGGCATTCATTTCTTTCACCTTGGTAAAGCTCCAGAACTTTTACCTTTATACCTCTTCTTGAAGACAAAGTGGCAGCATACCAGATTTTTCTACCTCCCCCCCACCCCACCCCAAATTTCTAATTAGGAACTTCACAGCTATAAAAAAAAAATTGGAAAAAAAATCACTTTCTAACATGGGCAATTTTCCTTCTATTTATAATCAGACTTCCTCACCTTAAGTGGATAAAGATTATATTCTCTTCCTGAGTGAAGGCACCATTCCAAGCTCTGGGATTTCAATTTCCCCTTTCTATAAACCATCTCCCAGTCATACCTTTCCCTGGGAGGCATTGCTTTCCATCATAGTTTTTGTTTTTGTTTTTGTTTTTCGATTTTGGGGCCTGAACTCTGGGCCTGGGCGCTGTCCCTCAGCTTTTCAGCTCAAGCTAGAGCTCCACCACTTGAGCCACAGCGCCACTTCTGGCTTTCTGGTGATTTATTGAAGATAAGAGTCTCACAGACTTTCTTGCTGTGGCTAGCTTTGAACCATGATCCTCAGATCTCAGCCTCCTGAGTAGCTAGGATTACAGGTGTGAGCCAATGGCTTCCAGCTCTCATCATAGTTTCTTTTCAGTGTCAGGAGCCACGCAGGTTCCTATGTCTTCCTTCTGGTGCTCTCTTCTTCAACCTACAAATAGAGAAGTAAATATAATATTTTATCCTCATTTGTGGCTTAGTATTTTCTTAAAGATGGCACTAACATTAATTTCTGTAAAGTAGGTCTTACATCAGTACAGAAGACATAATGATAATAATATGACATTCATTGATCATATCTTCTGCACTCGACATTTACATTGTGTTAAGTGAAATGTAGCAATAGACTCAATTGTGAATCACCTTCTAAATCAGATGCTATTCTTCCCATTTTAGAGGAAAAAATTTAAATCTTAGTATAGTTAAATGTTATTTTAATAGGAGTTGAACTTATTTAAAATATAGGGAATTATTTCCATTTTATTTTCAGCAAGAGAAAGTACAAGTGCCAATGGTTATGGTACACAAGTTTGATTTCATGATATCATACTCCTTCCCAGTAATTGACTACCAAATGTACTTGCTCTGCAATATCTGAGATGACACTGATTCTACCTTACTAAAATAAAAGTTTAAAAAAAAGAAAATATGAAATTAGAAAATATCATTTTCACTGACAAAGACCACTAAAAAGGTTAAAATATCTTTAAAGGAAAATTATAAGTAGACTAAAACATGAGAACATCTTAACAAATTCCATGAAAAATCAATTAATATAGCATATATTTAAAGTTATTATTTTATCACATTTTATGATAAAGCAAGTTAGTAATCATTTTTAAATTAAAGATGTCTATGTATAGATTACAAATATGAAAGGCTTTATCCTGCCCATGTAATTGTAACCCCTCTGTACAGTATGTTCTCAAATAAAATAAAATAAAATTAAAAAAAAAAAAAAAAAAAAAGAAAGGCTTGTAGATACGCCACTGAGTTCTGCTAAGTTCATTATAAAATATAAATTACCTCCTTCTAACATGTAAAAATGGAAAGCAGTAATGTAATAAGGAAAAACGTGTATCTTTTAAATAGATATCTTCAGAGGAAACACATGAACTAATGAAATTTACTTAGATACATAAATGGCCAAAGAAACCTTCTCTTTTTTAAAAAAAAATTTATTGGGAAAATACTGTACAGAGGGGTTACAATTACATGGTAAGATAATGAGTACATTTCTTATCAAGCATTGTAGCCTCCTCCTGTGTTTCCCCTTCCCATCCCTTCCCATCCTCCCCCCACCACCAAAGCTGTAAAGTTCGTTTTCGACAAAACGACATGTACATCTCATTATTGCAATGGGTGTCTTGCAATGGTTCTGCCCCTTGAGCCACACCTCATCGCTTTTTACCTTAGTTTGTTAGTTTTGCCCCAGGCTGACATCAACGGTCATCCTTCTAACCCTGCCCCCCTGAGTACCTGGGATTACAGGAATAATACACCATACCCACTTCTAAGAATCACTTCTGGCCTCTCATTTTCATGGGAAGATGGGTAAGGTGTTCAGCACTATGTTCATATAAAACTATAATGACCCAAAAAATGAGTTTTTTTCATACATTTTTGAACATAACTATGGTTTAAAATTAAAATTTTCAGATCCATTAGAGAGCATTTGAAATTGCCAGCACTTAGCAGTTATTAAAGAATGAAGTTATCGCCAGTCATCAACTCAGCCTACAAAACAATAGCACCCCTTAGTACATTCTAGAGAAGGAACAAGTGAAGTGTAATCCATTATAGAAACAGAAAGTACAGGTTACAAGCAGACTTTCTACTTGTACACCAAATTCACAACTGATTGACCTACATTCACTGCCAACTTCTCACACCAGTATAACCAGCTAATGAAGCAAAGATTAATTTATTACCTACTGAAGCAAGGAAAAAGTGTCACCTTGTGGGAATCCTAGCAATATTTCTGTATCTCAAGAAAGAGGACAGGGATAGATATTTCTGGATCTGTAGCATCTGTAATCTAGTGAATTAAGGAATGATTTTCAAACTGAGGATCTGATTAGGATCAGCTAATACTCAAATACATAAATGAGGGGATTGAAGACATATTCAAAAGAAAGACATTGGAACCTGTGTTGATCTTGACACTGATTAGAAGCTATGATGTAGAAGCAAAACCAATTTGGTAAAGACTTTATAGAAACATGAACTTGAAATCCCAGAGTCTGGAATGGAGTCTTCACTCAAGCACAGAAATGATGGGACAAAGGGTGAATAAATCCAGCAATGACACTCACTAGACATTGTTTTGAAAATGAACTATTCAACTAGTGGAGGCAAAGAATTGGGAGGGAAAAAAGCTGGGAGAAAATGAGGGAAGAAGATACACTGTACTCATTACCTGACGAATGTAACTGTAACCCCTTTATCACCTTTAAAACATAAATAAAACACATAAATAATAAATAAAAGAAATATCCCATATAGTAATTGTTTGCTGAGGGAGTCTTTGCTTTCTGTCTTTTGAAGATACTTTGTATGTAGATAAACAATAAATGATCCCGAGTAGAAGTTTAGTTCAACTGTAGAATATTGAAATAAAATCTTATTTCAGAGGCTTTATATATTCAATAAAGCCATTTTTCTGAGAAGGGGTTTCCAGATTACCTCCCTGGTTAGATTTCAGAGGAAAAAAAGTATAAGTCCAGGGCTGGGAAGGTGGCTCAGTGGTAGAGCGCTTGCCTTGCATGCATGGGGCCCTGGGTTCGATTCCTCAGCACCACATAAGCAGAAAAAAAAAAAAGCTGGAAGTGGCACTGTGGCTCAAGTGGTAGAGCGTTAGCTTTGAGCTGAAGAGCTGAGGGACAGCTCCCAGGCCCAGAGTTCTGGCCCCATGACTGGAACCCCCTCCCCAAAAAAGTATTATATCCATAATTACCTTAGGTTTTCATATTATAGCCAAGAAATGGAATTGAACACACTCTCAACATAAAATATAATCGTGATTAAATATGACCACACTCAATATATGTTATTTTATACATTGAACTGATTTATGGGGAAAATTTACATGCCATAAATTGCACAAATTAAATTACTACAACTAAATGAGTTTAGAAATATCCAAATAGATATAACATCTCAGATTTCCTTATGTGCTTTTTTCTTTTCTTTCTTTTTAAAATTATATCTATGCTCACATTTAAAGGTAAACAGAACCTAGCGAGTGCCAAACAAAGACTACAAACCCGGTGACCACTAATATTTACTGAATTTTTATGTCTTGTGATAGGGTGTTCTGCTTGTAGTACATTATTTAACTTTCCAGGAAACAATGACCTGAGTATTATTGGTTCTTTTAATTTTAAAAATGAAGCACAAGAATAAAATTCACTAACTAGAAGTCTCAGAACCAGGAATTTACATCAGATTCATGGCTCTAGAAAGCATATCCCAATTCTCCCTAAAAAAAAATTATACTAAATGAATACATGAGACCCAGAGGTGAAAAATTAATATTGAACTGATGGTTGTACTATCATAATAAGGAGAGGGTAAACAAGGTAGCATAATTTCAGGCAAACTAAATTCTGATTCTCTTAAAGGAAATCTATCATTCCTTTTTGCTTAGTAGATTTCAAATTTTAATTCTTGATCATTTTCAAAATCTACTTTTGAAAGCCAGTTAGGAAATCATTAAATAATGACATTGAAGGAATAATAACGTATTATCAACCATGCAACATTTAGTTTATTTTCAGTTCTCTTGTGATATGACAGTAAAAGTTTTTACTTTATTGTAAAAATGCTGTGCAGGCCCAGGCCTAGAATTTGAGACCCACAACCGACCAAAAAAAAAAAGGGGGGGGTTGCTGTATAGGAGTTTACAGTTACACGAGTAAGAGTAAGGTAATGAGTACATTTCTTGTTGAACATTGTTACCCTTTCCTTTGTTTTTTTCTCCCACTATCCCTTCCCCTCCCCCAAAGTTTTAAAGTCAATTTCTGACATAGTGTATTATGGAGATCATCGTTGCAATGGGTCGGTTTGTCTCGTTTCACCATTTTGTTAGTCCCCTTCTCTTGCCCAAATCAGATAAATGTATATACAAGACACAAAGTACCAGAATCAAAGATAGTGATTGCCAATGATAAACCAAAGGGAAAAAAATGTAATACAATGAAAAGAACTAGAAACAGTACATTGGTGACAACAAGGTCAACAGCCAAAAGGAAAAAAAATAAAAGATCTGTCATTTCCATGACTTGGAGTTCATTAAATTAACATCATATGTGCATAGTTATTGAGCTATTATAATTCTCTGCCAGGACTATCCTAGACATATACTAATTATTACAAATGAGGGAAAACATGGATCCTATATTAGTTTGGGCTTGGCTTACTTCACTTAATATGACTTTTTCCAAATCTTTCCATTTCCTTATGAAAAGGGCAATGTCATTTTTGTTGTAGAAGTATAAAATTCCATAGTGTATATATGTCACATTTTTTTATCCATTCATCTATTGAGGGGCCTTTTGGTTGGTTCCATATCTTAGCTCTGGTAAATAATGCTGCAATGGACCTAGTTGTTCTGGTAGCTTTAGTGTGGTTTTGCTTATGAACATTTGGATAAATGCCCAGAAGTGGGATTGCTGGATCATAGGGCACTTCTAATGTTAGTCTTTTGAGGAACCTCCATACTGCTTTCCAGAGTGGTTGAACCAGCTTACATTCCCACCAACAATGTAGTAGCATTCCCTTTTGGCCACATCCCCATTGGCATCTATTATTATTATTTTTCTTGATAATGGCCATTCTAACTGGAGAAGGTTGAAATCTCAGTGCGGTTTTGATTTGGATTTCTTTTACAGCCAGCAATGTTGTACATTTCTTCATGATGTGTCTATTGGCCATTCTTATTTCCTCTCCAGAGAAGTCTCTTTTTAATTTTTTTAGCCCATTTATAAATGAGGTGGTTGTTTCTTTGGGGATTTGGGTTGGGGGGTTAAATTTTTGAGCTCTACGTATATTTTTGATATAAGACCGTTTGCTGTTGTAAGGCTAATGAAGATCTCCCAATGTGTGGGCTTTCAATTTATCTCACTACCTATGTCCTTTGCCATGCAGAAGTTCTGCAATTTAATGGGATCCCACTTTTACAGCCTTTCTTTGATTTGCTGTGTTTCTAGATCTGTATTTAGGAAGTTTTGACCTGTGCTGAGGAACACTAGCATACCCCCTAACCCTTCCTGTAATATTTCCAGGGGCTCTGCTTTTACTTTGAGTTCTTTTATCCATTTGGAGTTGATTCTAGTGCAAGGTGATTTATAAGGGTCTAACTTCAATTTTCTATATGTGTATATCCAAGTCAGCCAGCACCATTTGTTGAAGAGGCTGCCTTCTTTCCAGCTGATAATTTAGGTTCCCTTATGGAAGATTAGGTGGCCAAAGTCTGTGGGATCATTTCTGGGTCTTCAATTCTAAAGCTGTTTTTATAGCTACCGCTTTTTTAAATTTTTCTTTTTTGTCGGTCCTGGGGCTTGAACTCTGGGGCTGAGGGCTGTCCCTCAGCTCTTCAGGCCAACGCAAGCGCTCTATGACTTGAGCTACAGCACCATTTCTGGTTTTCAAAGCCAGCCCTGGCTGGCTTTGAATCACGACCCTCAGATCTCAGCCTCCTAAATAGCTAGGATTACAGGCGTGAGACACCAGAGCCCAGCTAACTACAGCTTTATAATAGAGTTTGAAGCTTGGTATTGGCAGTCCAATTTTTTGTCCCCCTGAAAGCAACTTGGTTGGAGAGAAAGACCACAGGAGTCTGACATCCTTACTTGTCTTTAACTTCCTGTTGGGATTATAGTAGGCAAGTAATAACAAGTAAACATGTAGGATAACCATGTCTCATCATAACCCAATGAAAACTTTATAGAAGATAAAGAGATGAAGAGTTGAATATTAAACCATCCAACGCAACAGAAAATGGCTCATTGACTAAAGAGTTTGGTAGGACCCTCTTCTTCTCTCAAAATTTTGATACTAATTCCTACAGGTAAGAATTATACCTAACCTAGCAACATATCAAACATGAGTGTGTGTGTGTGTGTTGATACCTGAGCTTGCTCTAAGGCCATTGAACTTTGGAATGGGACTAGCATATCCCCACTTGAGCTATGCCTTGAGTTTAGCACTTTTACTAGGTAATTGGCAATAGAGTCCAGTACAGTTTTCTGCAGGGTCTAGCTTTGAACTGTGGTCCTCACTTCTCAACTTCCAAAGTAGCTAGGTTTATAGACATGCACCAACAGGGCTCAGCATTTATATCAGATTTTTGAAGAGACCAGAATTTATGAAAAATTTGTAGGTAGACACTTCATTATATTTGTTTATTTGTAATCTTCAACAATTTAGAAAGATATTAGTAAATTTCTCTTAAGCTCATGTGAAAGAAATTATCTTTATTCTTTGTGTCATTTTCTCTTTTGATCTGAAAAAAGAAACTGGCTTTATTATTTTTCTAACTATTTTAGGTCATTTGCCCAACATCATATTATATTTCCAGAAGCCTGATTAGGAACTAATAAGGACTCACACAAAGAAATGATAAAAATGATAAAATCATGAAAGAAGGTATTCAGAGTAATGAGACAGCCAATATGAATCACTGATATCCAGGGGACAAATTGAAGATATTTGTGCCTCATGAAGAATTTTTAAGATGAAGGTTAGAGAAGTGAAAAATAAATAGAATGGCTATGCTACATTTCCTCTGGGAAAGCAACTAGGAGATAAGATATATTGATAAAATTGTGGTTTCATAGCAATTGTAAGTGTAAGAGCTAGGACAACTTAACTAGTCAAGTCTAAGCAACTTGTGAAAAAAGAAAACATGTTGTACACTCAAATATTTGTTCTTCTATAAACTATCCAGAGAAGTTAGCAATGACACCAAAACTACACAGTCCAACTCACTGAGAACATTTGAACTAATAAATTCAATCAAATAATCAATTATTATTCTCAAACCAATAAACCAGAATTAACTTAATGGTTTTTTTTAATGCTGTATAAATCTAATAGACTCAAATGTTTTAAGTTGTAGAAAAATATTTAGGTATTACTATTAATAAAGAAAAAGTTGAGCTTAAGTATTAAACTCTGATATTTGTATGCTATGTTTATAGTAATATAAAATAAAATATAATACATATGAGTTATTTTCTTGCATTAACAAAGTATAAAAATTACTGAAGGAAGAAAAAAATATCAAAACACCTGAAACGCTTGTTTACCATTCTCTAGTTACTAAAAGACTACATGTATTTAGAATGTTTTTCTTGCCCTACAGTTGTATATATGTTTATTTATTTTTTATTTATTTATTTTTTTATTGTAACAATAGTATACAGAGGAGTTACAGTTACGTGAGTAAGGTAATGAATACATTTCCTATTGAGAATTGTTACCTCCTCCTTTATTTTGAATAACTAAGAACACTGGTAGTAAACAAATTTAACTAAGTATAAACCTGCAAAGATGCAGATTACAATGTCTTGTTTTAGAAGACTATTGATACTTTTCTCCAAACACATTAACCTTCAAAATAAATGAGTGTTTGCGATAATGTAATCAAATAGCTCTTATCTCCAAAGATAAGTTAAATATTTAACTAGCATGACATGCCTGATTATGCTTGAAATATACTGGAGAATAGTATGTCATATGTGAAGAGGAGAGGTGTTGATTTTGATTTATTTAATAGCTTTTGTCATCTGAAGGAAAAGAAGAAGTACATGCAAACTTTCGTCTTCCTGTGTCCTTTTCATCGCCTTGCTTCCCCTTTCCAAACAACATTTAAGATTCCAAGTGATGGAAGGCACATGGGAATAAATACAACTAAATAATTCTAGGATTTTGTTTCTTTTGCTTTTGAGTTACTGAAGACAACTTTCTTTGATCTGTTGTTTATGAAGGAATGAGGCTTTAATGTTGTTGCTCTAGCTGGAACCCATTCCCAATGATCCATGGGCTACAAAGGCTTGGTGGCCAGCCAGTTACATTGTTGGGGGGTGAGGGGAGGCTGATAGCCTTGTGAGGTATTCTTTCTTCATTTCCAACAAAATAGAATGTCAGCTTACAAACAGTTGGTACTATTTGATTCAGATATTCCATGGATTGAAGCCAAGGAACTCAGATATTTAAGACTGGAATTTTGATCAACAATCTTCTCCCTGTTTTATTCCTATTCTCCTGTTACTTCATAGAAAGGTGACTCTGAAAAATTTTTAGACAGAGAGTTCAGGATTCACAAAAAGTTAAGTTGGGTGAATAGAAACAATGAAAACTTATTTTGTTTATGAGGAAGGGAAGGCAGTGTGAAGATGAGGGAATGGCAGATGTGATGAATTTCAGATAGCATGATGACCTTTATACTCAGATATGAAGAAAAGACCAAGCTTTGCTATAGCACAGTCAGTGGGGGGGGGGCATAATAAATAATACAGTATTTTGATTTCTTAATTTTCTGTTTTTATGAAAAATTACACGAGACAATACATTTATAAAGAAGAAATGTTAACTTGGAAGCTTTAGTTCTGAAAAGTTCAATCGACAGTCAGTTGGCCCTATTGCTTTTGAGTCTGTGGTGAGGCAGAATATTGGGACCACGAACACACAGAGGAGTCAAACGATCCATCTCATGTTGTGTCTTCAAGAGGGAAGAAGAGCAAGGGTCATAGCTCCAACATCCCTTGATGTATTTGTTCCCAAAGCCCACATGCCCTTCTGCTCACATTTCTTGCACACTCAGGACAGAGACTGTTTAACAGGTTCACATCCAAATCATCATATTCTATCCACAGCCTCAAAAGCTCATGTCCTCTCAGAAGGCAGCATGCACTCATTCCATCTCCCAGTGTGCTCAAATTCCTAACTCTGCCAGCATTGCTCAAAACAAAAGGGCACTTAAGAGACACAAGGCAGTTTCAGATATGGGTAAACATTCTCACTACCAAAAGAGGGAACAAGAGAATTGTTCCTAAATGGAAAACACCAGAATAAGAGCAAAACCCAGCCGAGCAAAGGTTAATCCCTAAATTTCCATGTACAACATGCAAAGCACACAATGGAAGGAAATGTTCTCCCAAGGGCTTGGGTGGCTCTCCCCTGTGGTCCACAAGGCATCTGTCTTGGGCTGGTTCTCCTTGTAGCTTGTAGCTTCCTGTAATAGGCATTCCACATTACTGTTATCTCTTCCTTCCTTCCTCAAGTCTCCTTGACAGCTCTGGTTTCACCATCAGAGGTATATGTATCCTGCTTTGAAGCTGATTGATGATTCCACTTCTTTTGAGTATGTGACAAGGCAGTACAGCATGGTTAGGGGCAGGTGGAAGAATCAACCATTCCTATCATGGCAAGGAAGTGAGAGAAAGAAGAGAAAGTGTCAGTCTGTCTGGCTCCATCAGGAGCATGTTCACTGAAGACCTCTTCTAGACCCCTCCCAATCGCACAATATCAGGAACTAAACTTTTCACCGCAGGTTTTTGGGGAGCATTTCAAGTTACAGGAGGTGATAACACCAGGCCTAATGTCACAGCAACAATGAGCATTTCTATTAAATCCATTCCTTTAGGAGAAATTTTAAAGAAGGTATATATGATAAATTAACATGTGATTGTGAGCAAGTCTAGTAGGGCAGAGTGGACCACACGAATCATCTCAGTACTGGGGAGACTTAGATAAGAGCATGGTGAGTTTGAGACTCAAGAAGACAAAAAAATAAAAGAAGAAAGAAAAAGTAAAGTTTAAAAAAATACAGAGAAACCAATCTCAGTGTCCAAGTTAGGAAAAGGCAGTGGTTTGTCAAGTCATTATTTCAAGTTTGTCAAGTCATTTGAGGGTTGTAGATTTCTTCAAAGCTAGGCAAAAGGGTTAGGAATGTTGAGAAATACTGTAGAAATTCTCAGATTTGTTTGCTATGTAAACTCTTACTTCACCCGATGTAAAGCATTAATTCTTGGCCTATTTCTCCTGAATGCTGTATAAGATGCTGATGATGGAACTGAATGAAGAAAATCATAAAGGTACCAAGTAACTGTCAGTGAAGACATAACATAAAATGAACGCGTTTCCTGAATCCAGTCAGTGTCTTGATAGGCTCAACAGCAAAAGGCATTGACTTGACAGCAAGAAAATGAGAGGGTATCTAGAATTCAATATTTTTGATAGTTTGCAGTCACTCCAGCATTAATCTCTTTCTTGACACAATCCTTTCAAAGGCACTCACTGTTAATGGAGATATTGGCACATAGAAAAACTCCTAAAAGAAACAGCTGTAAAATTTCCCAAACATAGAGGAAGAAAAACAAGCCCAATAATTTGTAATGCCTTACGAAGTTTGTCAGTTAAAACCAACAAACAGACCAACTATCTTTTGCAAAATGCAGTTGCTGTCTGTGAGTAATATGTATGAAGGATATATGAATGGGAGGAAAACATGGATATTTTAAGTACATTCTGTAATTAGGAGGCTTGGGAAAAGTGAGAGAGTAAGAGTACATTTTTATTAGTTATTCTTTCTTTGTATTTTTTAAACTCTAGAACTTGAGTTCTCATTTGGCTTTTTCTTATTTTTCCTTTTTTTCCTCTCCGATCTCTCTCTCTCTCTCTCGCTCTCTCATTCTTTCTCTCCCTCTTTCTTTCTTTTTTTGTGCCAAACCTAGGTTTTAGGTTTTAGACCCAGGTCCTGGCACTGTCCCTGAACTATTTTTACTCAACATTTTTTTACTATTTTTTTTAAACTATTTTTACTTAGCATTCTACCATTGAACCATAGCTCTACTTCTGATTTATTTGGAAGTTTATTGGAAAAAAGAGTCTCACAGACTTTCCAACCTGGCCTGACTTTGAATCACTATCCATGGATCTCAGCCTCCTGAATTGCTAGAATTCCAGGAATGAGTCATCAGAACCCAGATTCACTAGACTGTTTTATTCAAGGCTGGTATGCTCTGACGTAAACCACACTTCGTCTTCTGTTTTTGTTTTGTTTATTTTGTTTTTTGTTGTTGCCAATTAATTGGAGATAAGACTCACAAATTTCTCTGCTAAAGCTGGCTTCAATCTGCCATCCTCATATCTCAGTATCCTAAATGACTAGGGCTATAGGCATAAGATAACAATGTCCAGCAGTTTTATTTATGATTTTTTTAATGTAGAACAATGGTTTCCCTTATTTGTAATAACTATCATATGTCTGAGACAAACAGAAAAGGTCAGATATGTTGATGCTACGTGAAATGAACCCCAAGATAAGTATTCAAATGTTTTTTTTTCTTTCATACAATTGTTTCTAACATATTTATAAGATGATTTCTTTGTTGCTTCGTATGTCCCTCCCCCACCATATAACCCTTGCTTTCACTGTATTTGATGTTGGTATAGTTTGTGGAAGGCAAGGGAAAAAACAAATCGTTTAAATAGGGATACAACAATAAGATGTACAAGTCGTTATTTCGAAAAATGAACTTTACAACTTTGGTGTGGGGGGGGATATGGGTGGGTTGGGCGGGATGTGGGAAGGGATGGGAAGGGGAAACAAAGGAGGAGGCTACAATGTTTGATAAGAAATGTACTCATTAGCTTGCCCATGTAATTGTAACTCCTCTGTACGGTATTTTCATAATAAAAAACATTAAATAAAAAATTAAAAGAATGTAGAACAATTGTGTTATGTCACTCTGCAACATGAGATTATCAAAGTTGCTAGAAAGAATGAATTATTCTATTTTGTGTTCCATATATTATGTATTATGGTTTGTACAAATTACTGTATATATATCAATTTCCTATATCTGCTGTAACAAATTACTGCAAAATTAATGGCTTAAAGTGACATAATTTGTCATCTTAAACAGGAGAATTCAGAAATACTTGTAAGGTTAAAATTAGGGGCTGTGTTCCTTTTAGAAGTTCTAAATGGAAGTCTGTTCTTTGTAGACCCGTGTAGAGAATTCCTATTTGTTTGGCTAATGGCTCTATTTGATCTTGGACCCCATTAGTGGTTTCTTATTTCTTTTTCTGACTCTTGTTCTTACAAAATTCTCCATGATTAATTTTCTATGCTCAGACAATCCAAGAAAATCTTCCTGTGGGAACCTTTGAGTCTTGTAGAAACTGAATGGCTGCAGGAGATTAGACTGGAGTTTGAGTGATAACAGTGGAAAAACCTGCTGGTTGTGGGTGTGTGTGTGTGTGTGTGTGTGTGTGTGTGTTTGTGTGTGTGTGTGTGTGTGTGTGTATTTGACCTTCTTCTGTCCTCATGTGAAAAGACTGGGAGAGTCCCTGTATTTACTTATCTCAGTGATTCCTGGCATCCTGGATATGATACCCAAACTATCTATTTCAGTACTTTCTGATTTCTTGTTATCTACTTCTTCAATTGTGCCCCTTTGTTTAGGAATGTGACCCTATAAAAGTGAAGGTTGAGGAAGACACCAAGGGTTTAACCATGCCTGTTGGTTAACCCATTCATCCCCCACAGTGATATTAGATCATTATTTATTTAATATTACATTATTAAATACAATATACTATTGCATGTGCATTTATTCATCTGTAGACTGTGAGAATTTGCAGGTCCCAACTGAAATTTTCCCATCTCAAGACCTTTAAATTAGTCATATCTATAATTTTTCTTTTGTTTCTGGTGATCCAAGTACCGCTTCTAGAGCTCAGCATTTGGGACTCTGTGGGGACATAATTATGCCTTATGCACCATGAAAACAACAAAATTTTGTTGCCACATAACTTAATTTATAATCTTTTGGACATGGGTAAATTAAATATCAATGTACTAGATTATTCATTGTCTGGAGTTGTCCCTTGATGCTATGTCCTCATATGTCAGAAAGAATGGAAGGTCCAAAGGGGCTAAGTGCTGTGGCCTCTCATAGCAGAAGCAAATAGAAACCATTATCCACAAGTCTGTATTATCATGACATTATTCCATTCATAAAGGCTGAGCCTTGATTGCTTAAGTATCAACCGAAAGAGCCACCTTTAAACAGTGCCAGAAAGGGAATTACTTCTTGTTTGTAATTTTCTAGGATATATTCCGATCACACTACATATGCATAATGGTTAGAATATTTTAGTATTCAAGTTATATCCTTCAGCTTGATTGTCATAATTGAACACAACAACACAGAAAGCAGACAAGAGAACATTTCTTTTTCATTTATTAATTAACGAATATTTTTGTTAAAAGAGAATTCTATCACTAACACGAATCCAGTATTTCCTGATACCATATATATATATGTATATATATATATATATATATATACATATATATATATATACATATATACAGAGAGAGAGAGAGACAGAGAGAGAAAGACAGAGAGAGAGAGAGAGAATGCCCACAGTTCTATTAATCCTATTTATTTTGGATAACAAGGCTAATTGTAACATTTATGGAAAGAGAAATTGTATGACCACAAAAGGGGAAAGAAAAACTTTGTAAGCTAAGATGTTTCATGTTGACAACCTGTTTCCTAGACATTAACTGATCAAGTGCACTAAATTGCTCTATTTCAATTTTTTAAGAGAGGAAAAGTATATTTTCCAGGTCTTTTTATTGTTGTTCTTGGGTGAGCTTCTTCTAACTTGTTTTACATAAATGAACTTAGTAACTTGAGGGTAAGTAAAGGAGGGAGAAAATGGGAGAAAAACAAAGTAAGAGGTGACACTGACCAATAAGCATCACATTTATAGCTCAACTTATGAAACTGTAACAGTTTTAAGGTCCCAAAGTGAGGAGGCTCTACTCCTTCCCCAATGGAGAGACAAGAGAAATGGACAGCACCGACCTTTCCCACTAAGCCCTAATCTACATCCTAGCAAGACTGAAAGTGCCTCATACTGTCAATAATAACAGGTCCAATTATATTCCTTGCAATTCTGGGAGAGCTAAAAAGTGTTTGGGAGCACAAACGACAAGATAGAGCGCTCAGAATTTCGGCGCCTTAAAACTACTACTGCTTAATAATAATGGTTTTTTAATGTTTTACTGTAAATCACCAAAGTTGAATTTGGAAAAGTGGAATACAATTAAGGTAGCAGAAATATTGAGTAAAAAACCAGCATGGACCCACAGAAGTGGCTTGGGGCCTTCGGAAGGATAAATATGTAGGACAAAATCCTCTGTCCATCATTTTTCCTCTGTCACCTTGTCTTCTAGTGGAACTTTTAACATTTTTTTCATGAAGAAATTCTGTTTTCCTCTATTTTATAAGTTAAAATAGATTTTCATGTGTTTCAAAGGACAATTGCCAAGATTTGTGCCTATAAAAGTTAGGACTGAAATTCATTTTGTCTGCTCCAGTAATGTCAGTACTTCATTTCATCCATAGAGAGGAAAATTATGTACTACATCCATTTTATTTTTTTTTTCCATTAGGCCTATGTACCTATACTTTGACTCTCAACACAGTGGTACTTCTAGTCTAACAAGTTTAGTTTTGTATGTTTGTGTTTCAGCGACACAGAGTCCTGGGAATTTTATATTAGGTTTTCACATTTTTACAACTTTGCTGCCAGAACTGTATGAATTTACCATAAATATTTGAGAAAGAAAAGCAATAACTTTGATATTTGAGAGAACTAGTACATAAACTAAAGGACAGAAAAGTTTGTTCAGAACATCTTTCTCTATGTTTTTAAGCATACTTATGTATGTTCCTGTAAATGTTTCTCTAGATTAGTAATAGATAGAAACATGGGTAGATAGATGATAGATATATATAAAAATAAGTTGTTAGATATTCGTAACTCCAGACGGCATTGGATGACAATTCTAATAGCCTCCAAATGGATTCTAATCTCTTTCTTTGATGACAGTTTTTATTTTGCTTCTTTAATAAAATCCACTATGAAGATTATGAGTCAGTCTCTGCTTTTTTTTGGTATTTGTGTGTGTGTATGTGTGTGTGTGTGTGTGTGTGTACATGTATGTTCTGTGATGCATGCAAGTCCTATGAAAAAAATGTGTTACCAAATCAAAGAAAGGTCTTCTTAGCAGACTGACTTGTTTATATTTAGTTAGAAAAGTTGTTTTTCTTTTTTTTAACCTTTATCACTGTAATGTGAAAAGATAGTGAACTTAAGATATATATATTTTTATGTTCATAAAATCATACGTTATAGTGGAGACGTTCGACATCTCTAACATATCAGTGGCCTGAAATGACCAGGATATTTAACTTCTCCTGCATACCCATGGAACTCCTAATCAGTTGCAAATACAAAACATTTCTAGTGTCTCAAATAAATTTCAAAACTTAGTATCATCAAATAGATAAAAATTGTTAATATCAACCAGCACAAAAAGAAATTCAAATGTTAATAATTGCTGTGGAAATAATAGGGTGAAGGAAAATCAAACACATGTGAAGAGATTGAGAACTTAATTTTGAAAATATATAATAAGTAAACACATTAGTTTTGAGTGCAAGTTAAACAACAAGAAAAGATGAGGACAGAGACTACATGAAATTACAGGAGAATCAAAAGAAAGCAATATTTTAAATGCTAATGGGTGATAAGTTTTCACAACGGATATGTATACCATGTTGTACTGTGGAAATAAGCTATTTTTAAACTGCATAAATAAACATAAATTACTACCATTATATTAATAAATACCTGTTCAAAGTCGACATTCTTTTAATTTTCATTGTAAGGGGAAAAAGTGAAGCCAGACAATAGTATATTAGTATATCTGGAACATGACAAAGAAAATAATTATTAGTTTGGAGGTTTCACCTCAAATCAGTAACTATCTAATTATCTTTAGAACAGCACTGAACTCAATTCCATCTTTCTCATATAATTAGGTGATATAGTATGAGCAAATTGAATGATGTAATATTGGACAAATGGATAAAAAGTTATCCCTGAACACAGCCTTTTCAGAAGAATTCTTGTATATCCTGTTTTTCTTTCCCCTACTTCTTTGCTCCATAATGCAATGGATCCAAAGAATGCACCATCCCAAACAGATGAATCTCAGCCTCTAATACACACTTTGGGTCTATTAGCCCACCCCTTCTATCTGCATTCACTTGCCTGCCCCCACCCCTTGATCTTTATGACATCCCCTTGGAGGTACATCTGTGAAAATGGAAAAGGGCAACTTGAGGGTGATGGGTTCATTGACACAGATTGAGGGAAAAGGATAAACAAAGTGACATTGACCAAGATGCTACTTTTACACAGACATATTTAATTGAAATCCCTTTGAACAACTATATAAAGAGTAAAAAAAAGTTCCTATGACAGGGGAGAAAGAAAAAGAATAAGCCAGAATGCTAGTCCTGCAGCTGATTTCAAATACTGCTAAATAATACTGATTGGTAAGAAGAGATACATCTACCACAGGAAGAAAACATGGTTAGAAGTAAACCAACATCTACCGAGAATTGTTTTTTGACAAAGCTTCCTAAACAGTAAGGAAAAACTCACTTCATTGAAAAGTATTGGGCATGCTGGATATATAACATACAGAAGACCTATGATCTATCGATGACAAAAGAGTAACCATCCACTATTCTCCATCTTTTGAAACATATTGAATAATATTGCAAATTCATATATATTACAAATATATATTACTCCTTTATTATGGCCAGAATATTTCAAATAACTTAGTTTCTTTACAGAAATTTTTGCTGTATACTAACCCAAGTACTTTATTGCTATAGATATATTACTGCTGTATTTAGATATGGTAATAATTGCAACTATTTTCAGTGCATCTTAGTTCTACAGTATGAATGGTGCTTCTTGAAACTTTAACATCAGACAATAAATGAAATTCTTTCTTTTGTGAGCTAAAAGTTTTCTCAGTGAAATAGTTGTAAATTTGTCCAAACCTGGGTC
Organism: Dipodomys spectabilis; assembly: GCF_019054845.1. Lineage (NCBI taxonomy): Eukaryota > Metazoa > Chordata > Mammalia > Rodentia > Heteromyidae > Dipodomys > Dipodomys spectabilis. The sequence goes on along the minus strand of NW_024870834.1, from coordinate 12,062,842 downwards.
AGAAGTAAGCATAATGTCAAAATAGTTGCTGTATTAAAGAATACATGCTGTATTTTATGACTTCAAAATTGTTAAACATTTCTAGATGCACCTCAAGTAATAAATCACTAAAACAGTTTTCATAAAATATTTTTCCTCTCAGATACAGTGTTCTCGATAAAACGAATATATATTAGCACTATTTTCTGTATTATCTTCTAACAGACATTCTAAATCTTTAAAATGATGTTTTTGAAAGACCCATGTGATAGCCAGAAAGCTTTGCTGAAACATTTTATGTCCAATTTAAACACTTTTGAAAAATAAGAATATCAATAGAAAGCACTAACATATTTGAGCCTGGGTTTGAATGTCTGAACCATGAATTTCAAGTGGTATTAAATTGGTCTAGATAATACCCAGTCCAGTTAATACAACTCTCATTTCTCCTCCTATAAGCTACATGACGTTTTACATGGTACTAAAGAATCCTTCTGCTATTAAAAAATTTCGCATCATTGTTCATGATTAACATCCTGATATATTTCTCTACTTGGTATTGAATAACTTTGTGCTATATTTTATTTTGGTTCTAAGTGATAAGTTATTTCATAAATGGACACATGTAATGAAGGTAGAAAGCAAAAGCCAGGCTGAAACTCAGCTCTATCCCATTGGTTTGGCTACTTTTATGTGGTATAACAATTTAAAATAATAGGCAATATTTATTTGACTGTCAGGCATATTGATCTGTCTACATAGAAGTCAAAATTAATGTTCTCTAGGGTGATAATTAAATTCATTTAAGAATGAGAAACACTGACAACTGGCCAATAGGTAGTATTACAGATAATTTATCAGAGTGTAATCAACAGAAAAATTGGTTTATAGAAATCATATAAAAGTTTACTACATCAGCCTCACTCTTGGTTATTTCACACATTAATTGTAACTTTTTTGAGACAACTGGGAAATTTAATACATATCATGAGAACCAAATGTAGAAGTAATTTTAATGCCTCAGAATTACTTGATCAATTTATTATTGAGATATTAAATCCTTTAGCCACCTTGTTCCCTAAACTAAAATAAGGTGGTAGAATCTCTCCACTAGGATACACCAAATTACTCTTAGGAAGATTTGACTATTGAGAATACAGTTAAAGCACCACAAGTTGATATGATTCTGGAAATAAAATTTAATTTACAGTAGTTTTTTCATCCATTTCTCCCTTGAAGCTCATAAGGAGGATTCAGCAAGAACAAATAAATGGCTCTGAGCAAGGCACTTACAGTAGCATTCAGTGTATAAATACCAAATATGTTTTCAAAAAAAACTCAGAAAAGAGATTATTTTCCTTAAGGATCTAGAGAGTCCATCCAAAATAAAATTTACAGTGAGCTCCTTTTGCCACAGGAAATCAAATCTACCTCTATTAATCACTGAGAATAATTAGCAAAGAATCATAGGATCAGTGAGTAGGGAGATAAAGGTGATAAGAAAGATTGGAAATCCTGAGATATATAAATTGTTGGCTTTTCAAACATCTAAAGGGAACTATGTAATTAAAATGATCAATAAGGAATCTTGGATAGTGGTTCACTGAAGAGGTGATAATCTGTCATGTGTATATTTTAATTAATTTAACTTTTACTTTCTATTTAATTTATATTTACTTACATGTAAGAAAATAATTACTTATCTTACAACTCATTGTGTGTGTATGAGGCACTGTATGAATTAAAGTCAAGGAAAATGAAAAGTAAAAATTAAACTATTAATATATAAAAATGATGTGATCCAGAAATAATAGAAACTGAACCTCGGAATATATGAAGTGAAGAATAATCTTCCAGTGACAGAGTGTCTTCTAATGTATGCTCAATGAGACATAAAATAGGATTACTTAATAGTTTAATAATATATTATTGTAACTATGCCATTTAAAGCACATCATTTCACTGATGGAATAAACAAGAGATTCCATTATGAGGATGGGAAGATTGTGGCTTTTATGATTTTAGTCACTAAATATTTGTGATGTCATTGATAGCTATTAGGCTAATATTTTTTATACCACAGGTATGTTTAGAAATCTAGAGCATATTCAGTTATACTTATTCCCTGATTTAAAAATCCATACTTAATCTATGACGAAGAGACACCAATAAACTTAACGTACATAAGAAAAAATATGTATATAATCTTTTATTTTTTTTATTGTAAAGATACTGTACTGAGGGGTTATAGTTATATGAGTATGGTAGTAAGTACATTTCCTATCAAGCATTGTTACCCCCTCCTTTGTTTTTCCACTACCAGCCCTTCCCTCCCACCTCCCCCACTTTTGCCTCCCCACCCACAAATTGTAAAGTTCATTTTCAACATAGTATCTTGTACATCTCATTGTTACAATAGGTCAACCTGTATCCTTGTTTTAGCATTTTGTTATTTCCTTCCCCTCCCCAAAATAGAAGAATGTATATACAAGATGAAGGGCACTGGAATCAAATACAGTGAAGACAGGGGTTATACTATGGGGGAAAAACATACAAAAGCAGCAAAAATCACATAGTACATTTAAACCAACAGTGACAAAGATAGAACCCCTTGTGTCCCTATCTTGGGGTTAATTTTGCTTAGCATCATTTTATATGGTCATAAGTACATACCTTTAGACCTTTTCAGCTTGTCTGGTAAGATTATTCTGGATAAATACTAGTTATTGAAAATAAGGGAAAACATGGGACCCATGTTTCTTTGAGGCTGGCTTACTTCACTTAATATATTTTTTGCCAACTGCCAATACCAACTTTTTCCTTTATCCTACTAATTTGTGGTCCAGCTCATATCTCTACTATTTAGTGAAAACTAGATTTTATGTTTGTACTTTTCCTCTCTGACTTTCACTCTCAGCAAAGTCAGTAACTTAAATCACATCCTTACATGTAACATTTATGAAAATCTATTATGAATAGATTTTCTCATGTTCTCTACTCAAAAATCTTACTGCACTCCTAAATGATAGCACTTTCTTCTTAAATCTCTTTTCACTCAGTGACTACAGCACCCTTCTTACAATTCCTTCATATAATCTAAGTGAGGTCATGGTCACCATTTTTCTTTAAAGGTCACATTAAAAATACTTTAATCTTTGTAGCTAGACAATCTCCCTCACAATTATTAAACATCATTGCAGTATGAAAGCCATCCATGTGTTTATAACAAATATGCGCTAAATTAGTGAGATTTTGTGATTTTTCTTTTATTGTGAGAATACTGTACAGAGGAGCTACAATTACATGGACAAGATAAGGAGTACATTTCTTATCAAGCATTGTTGCCTCATCTTTGTTTCCCCTTCCCATCCCTTCCCATACTTCCCCCACTTCCCCCGCCCCCCACCAGAACCTCTCCCACACACACACCAAAGTTGTAAAGTTCGTTTTTCGACATAACGACTTGTACATCTCATTGTTGCAATGGGTCCACCTGTATCCCTAGTTAAACGATTTGTTCTTAAGGCATAAACTTTAACTCTTAATTTACCTAGTTGGCATAACAATTAGGTTTAATTTTGAATGACCATATTCAAGGAAGATATTGATTCAGGGTCATGAGAGTTAAGAAAATTGATTAAATGTTTAAAAATCGTTATAGTCATGGTGTACAAATCTACTAATTGACTAAAATTTTGTTTTATTATAACAGAATTTTTATAATAAATTAAAGTTTCACAGTGTCTTAATCAGCTAGGATCATTTTTTTCTAATCATCATTTTATTTATGAAGTAAATGTATGTGTATGTAAAAGATTATGGATGAAAATATGTGGAAATTATTTTATATATCCTTAAAATGTCTTACCTAAAACATTTCACACAAATTATATGTCAGAATCAAGTAGTTTTTTTAAATCCAGAAATGTAATATTGTATATTGAATATTACACTGTAACAAGGCTAGAATATCTCTCAGAACTAAATATACTCCCATTTCGCAGCAAGGTAACATCAACACACTTTTAGGCATGTTTTGGAGAAAAAAATGTAATACATGCAGATTTGTTAAGACTATATTGAATGTATTATTTTTCAAAAACCTTATTTTAAGAGCTATTCTTATTTTTTAAATTAGAAATTAAGATTACAGTTTTAATTCTAAGGATTCAACAGAAAATAGCTAATATGCTCAAATTAGGATTGACAGAAGAAAATAAATCTAAAGAACCATATAAGTACATGAACAAGAACAGCAAGAAAGATAGAATCTCTTGTGTCCCTATCTTAGCATTAATTTCACTTAGCAATAGCTTATATGATCATATGTACATAGCTTTTCACCTCTTCTGTTTGTCCTAGACATATACTAGTTATTGCTGTTAAGAGAAACCACTGGACCTATGTTTCTTTGGGTCTGGCTTAATTCACTTAATATATGATTTTTGTTTGTTTGTTTCTTTGTATGTTCTTCCCCCATGGTATAACCCCTGTTGTTACTGTATTTGATTCTGGTGTCCTGCATCTTATATATATACATTTTTTCTAATTTGGGAAGGGGAAGGGAAATAACAAAATGTTGAAATAAGGATACATGTTGACCCATTGTAACAAGGAATGAACTTTACAACTTTGTTGAGGGGGGTAGGATGGGAGGAAGGAATGGGAGAGATTGGGAGGAAAGGGATGGCTGGTAGGGAAAAACAAAGCAGGGGAAAACAATGCTTGATAGGCAATGGACTCACTACCTTGCTCATGTAACTGTAAACCCTCTGTACAGTATCTTACCATAAAAATATATATTAAAAAAGAACCCATACAAGTAAAACCTAGATAATTTATGATCATATTCTACCACTTCTGGTCTGGATAATTTAATCTATGTGAGACTATCTAAAGAGATCGTAGTTTATAGTAGTACCCAAGTTTTCAGCCTTTCTAATGGCTTACGCTGACACATTGAAGCAATCAGGGCAAGTTTAGTTACTCATTTGTGAACTCCACATCCAAGCAATGAAAAGATGGCCCCTTAGCACACTGTTCCCAGCTCCCTTGCTAGGCTTTGCTCACCTTTACAATGATTTGAGCACACTTTCTACATGAAGTACTATTTGGAATTCCTGGAGCACACCTGGATTTTTCAGACTTTTGCTGTCATTTTCCCAGCTCAGTTCCCAGGAATTAACTTGAAGTTTTACGAGGGCTTGGGCCTCTGCACTGCCCTATATTATGATATTATAAGTCCTATAACAGGAAGTGAGTACTACAAACAAGCTGGGGAATTGGAGAGGATGTAGTGTGAGATGAGCCCACAGCCCTAAGTATCATCTTGATTGTGCTCTGGTGAGACTTTACCCTGAGGAACCAGCTAAGTGGTATTGTAGTAAATTCATATTGTTCTCAACAGAGACACTGGTGCCATACTCTATAAAGGTACTGAAATAAGTCAAAATAACCAGAAATATTTCCATGGCACACTGTGTTAACTACAATGTTATTTGATATTCTCTCTTCTGGGTTCCTGCCTGTGTATTTTCTCCTTTTCTTACATTCACTCCATAGTGCAACATAAAAAGAGTTTGACTAGCAGAAGAACACTGTCATAATTTTCTCTCGTAAATTTGATAACTGCTTACAATGTCTGAATATAATCTACATTTCACATAAAATGTAGGAAGTGATACTCTTCATCTGAAGATTGAATATCTAGATTTGTTTTTGTTAAATGTTGTTTTATCTATTATGGATGCTGTGTTTCTCCTTTTTTCATTAATTTGTTTTATTAGGTATACCCCCCCCCACACACACACGTACACCAAACACTACTAATAGCCATAAAATATTTAGTAGTCTTCTTAGACTATTACCAATATAAAAAAATGTACCTTCTAGTTTGTCACAACCAAAACACTGAAATCATAAAGTGAAACAAAATATAGTTATCTCCTGCTCTTTTTGTCTATCTCAGAAATAATTTCAAATACATCCAATTCTTTCATTGCTGCAGAAAGTGTGTCATAGCACCTCACAGCCAGTCTAGACCTGCCTTTCTATTGTCACTTTTGGAACATACAGTCACATTTTTAGAGTGCATTATTTGTGAACGTAATTCCTGACATATAATAAAGACTGAAATTGCATCTTTCTCATAGGTTTCTTGCAAATGCATATTCTTGAGGCCACAAAATTCAGTTTATTTTAAAAAAGAAACTCTGTAAGTTATGAAATCTACTCAATATCTCTGTACCAAATCATTAGAATGATAATATTAAACTTTGCACAAAAATATATAAATATCTTAGTCTATTAAAAACATCATGGTTACACATATTTTAGGTTTAGATGTTTACTTATATTAAAGATAAATGAATTACAAGTCATTTATTTAATAAACTATACCCAACTTCTATCCATTAGACCCATGATGATGTATATACTGAAACTAAAAAAAAATCTTTAATAGTTTCATGTCATAGTAAATAAATATAGTTGAAGCAAAACATCACTGGCACAGTTATTTACCACGCAGTGATATTTTAGTTTGTTATAGATGGCATATATCACTGTTTTTCCTTAAGTTTATTTTATTAGTCACTGAAGGATATAATTGTCTTAGTTTGTGTATATAAATTTTATGTTACTAAAATGACAAACTTACCTATGAAGATATTTCTCAATTCAAATTCTATTATTAATGAATGACTAAATATTTTTAATAAGTTTTTTATTTTGAGAATGCTGTACAGGGGAGGGGTTACAGATACTTGAGCAAGGTAAGGAGTACATTTCTTATCAAGCATTGTTTTTGTATATAAATTTATAAAAGTCTTCAGAAATATGATAAAAATCAGAAAATAATGAATAAAAATCAACACATTTTCTCTGACTCAAAGCCAAATTACATTTTTAGGCATAGTAAATTACATACGGAAAGTTTATTTTAATTACATTAAGTTTATTTTAATTACATTATTACTTTTCTATCTACTCATCTATTGAACATATATGCATAATATTTTTCTGTTGGCATATTATCTTTTGACTACATTTCTTTTCAAATTCTTTTGGCACTGGTCTACCATAGAATCATTCTAAATCATCTTTATCAATGTATATAGAACTCATATGAACTGCAACTATACATATCCAATAATTAGTGTGTGTTTCTGTGCCTGTGTATGTGAATTTGTGATTAATTGACTTCAGCCTCAAATGTCTATGTTTTTCAACAGTCTCCTTTCTCAAGGGAATGATTTTTATTATAACCAGTTTTAAACTATTTAAATGACAGAAAGGATCTCTTTGTGACCAATAAAATGTTGTGTTTTCTAATTATTCTGATGAACTGAGCATTAAATCAGTTCTATATGACCTGTCTAAGTCAGGAATATTGACTACGGGTACTATCATTTCTACCTAGGCATAGTCATTGATTTTTCAAGTGTGCCATTATGTTAATGTGGTGTATTCTTTGAACTCTCAAATTATTCCAAGGATCACTTGAAACAGTGATGAGAAAAATCAGGCTTCTATCAAATGATCTGTATTGGAATTTAGCGAAAGGTAGAGAAGGCAAAAGGGTTTGTGATTTTACGATAAAAAGAAGCCACACTCTCCATCAAAAGTTGAGAGAGCTTCATTCCTGAAAGCAAATGATAATGAGATCTCACACTGAAAATCTGTAAGTTAAAAAGGCAATTAGCTTGTCTATCTTCCTCACCTACAGGGGCAAAAACAATTCACTTCTCACTGTTAAAATGAATTGCAGTCATATTGTATTCTAAAAATCTCACTTCTTAAATATTTATGAACATCTAAACTGCAAAAGGGAAGGGAAGAAGGCACATACCATTTAGAAAACTTCCATTCAGCTAAATGACTCAGTGTACAATTTTTTTTTTCATTTGAAATACAGATTGAAATGTAATGTTTACTACCTCTGTGATGAAAAATCAAAATAAAAATGTTTAAAATGAAATGTTACAGTGTGTCATTATCTTTGAAAATGGAATATCAGAAATTTTCTTCAAATGCGCTTTTTATTTGAAAATATGAAGTTAAGAGGGAAGAATTTAGATGATGCATTCTTAAACCCACTCTGACTAAATCTGGATAGTGGAGAAGTTAGATAGATTACAGAGAAAATGTTTTGTATGAGCTCACAATTAACCACTGGGGAAATGTGATTTGATTAATGTCAATGAAATTTTAATTAATTTTAAGTAGATTGATGATAATGTTTCAGAATATATTTTAAAAAATCATTGTGAACACATACTTGAAAAGTTGATTATTTAGAGACAAACTATGGGATCAATAATGTTTGTCCTAATAATGACCAATTTTCATGCCTTTATTAACTGGAAAAATTACTACCTTATGAATTTAATGTTTTAGAATGTTTTAAAAATATTAGGGTCAGCAAACTCTCCATAATGCCAGATGTGTAAATGCATTTAGCTTTGTAGGACATGGAGTCTCTATGGCAACTGACAAATTCTGCTACTAGAGTCAACACCATAGCCAACACACAAACAAATGAGAGGTTCTAATTCAACATTAGATATAAGATATTAGTGAATTAATCCTGTCTAGGCTACCAGAAGTACTGATTTTTGAAATACAAATGTTGCAAGACTTGCAAAAAATGTAAAAAATTCTATAATCAGCTGTCAATCTAATTCGGCTCCAGTTTCTAGGAAGAAATCAGAGTTAAGATTATCAGATTTTGGTGCCCTGGGTATTGTATATATGTTTATCTAAATGAGGGAAGGGAAGGAGAAAACAAAATGGTGAGACAAAAGACAAAAGATAACCAATGCAACAGTGATACTCACAAGAAAATATGTTGGAAATGAACTGTACAACTTGGGAGGCGGGGAGGAGAGGGAAAATGGGAGAAAAATGAGGGAGGAGGTTGCAAGTTTGAAAGGAACTATACTCATTACCTTAAGTATATAACTGAAACCTCTGTACATCACATTGATAATAAAATGTAAAAAAAGAAAATAAAAATGTAGACAGTAAAATACCAAATAATTATTAATAATAATAATAATAAATGTAAAGGAAACGTATACCATTTGAATTTTAAACTCTGAAACACAGGATGTTGAGTGACCAAGATGTAAAATACTACACATATGCACATATTATTTTTAGAAGAAAAATATAAATAAACTATTTACCTCAAATATACCAGATCCTGTGATGCAATCGTGGATATGAGCAAAAAGTGTAAAAATGGCATGAACTTTTCCTTGTTGGTAGGTTGACAGAACTTGAATAGCTAAAGACTCAACTACTCAGTGAAATCTAAAAAGTTAATGAAGAAAATGACCTAAAGGAAGGAAGAAGTGAAGTTTAAAAGGAAGAGAAGCAAAAGAAGAGGGAAGAACAGAAGAGGAAAGCAAAAAATCTATCAATGCTGCTTTTCTCTATTTGGAAAAACTACCATCTGCATCTATTTTAGATATCTCCTTATCTGTAATTTCCAAATTTTCTGGGTATAAAATTATAAAAATTAATATTAATTTTAAATGTATATGTAGCCAGTAAATGCTATTTCACTACTTTCCTACTCCATGTTAACTTCAGTGTAATTTGTTTGAAAATATGATTTAATAAGCCAATTGAGTCAACCTAATGCTTCAAGAACTTATCATTAGGCAATGGAATCTATTGAGGTGTGAAGAAAAAAAATTCTCCAAAGAGTTGGTATTAAATTAAGGATTAAGAAAAACAATAAAATACTTTCATATTTTGTTGAAAATGTTTAAAAATGAAAAAAAGAAAGATAAAACAATCATTCTTAGAGGAGTTTTGAAGCCAGTTGACTGATTATACCTTTTCAAACTTGCTTGCGAGATTCTGTTCTTGAAGACAATCATCTCAGTTTGGCTTGAAGGCCTCAAACAATGGAGAACTCAGTGTCTAGTATGGCCTGTAGAAACTGTTGAAGTATGGAGCCATTTATAATTGATAAAATTAATGATAAACTAATAATGATTAAATACTTAAAAGCATTCTTTCAAACTAATTTTTAGTTATTTTTCTTTATTTGGAAGTAATTTGTAATAGAAGATTGATTCAATATGAATTTGCTTTGGATGAAAATCTTGTTTCATGGATCAACTAATTTATTTAGTGTTCTTAAAACTAATGACTTTTTTATTGGATAAAAGGTTTTAGAATCATTTTTGAATTGGTTATCTGTTATTTGTGCAGTTATCTATGAGTACATCCCAGATTCTGTGATAGGTATTGGATAAAAAAATGAGTAGATAAATAACTCATGTGCCAGAATCAATTAAAAATGTATCAGACCTCAATTTAAGACCAGAAAGCATATATTTTTTTATAGTGAAGGGTAGAAGAAACCCTAGGGCTTCTAGGCTCAGGTTGAAACTTTCTAGGGAAAAGCCCAGAAACACACACACACACACACACACACACACACACACACACACACACACACACACACACACACACACACACACTAAAAGAAATACTTGATAAATGAAATTGCATCAAACTTAAAAGTTTCTGCAAAATGAAGGACATCATTAAAAGGCTAAAAAGCAAGCCTGCAGAATAGAAGATTTTTACCAACTGTACATTAGACAAGGTCCTAGTGTCCAAAATATATTTTGTACTCACAAAATTAAATCCTCAAAAAACCCTAAAACCAACAACCCAATTAACAAATAGACTGATTCTTACAGAAAGACCTCTCACATAAAGAAATGTGTCCAATAGATACACGAAGAAATGTTCAACATCTTTTTCCATAAACTAATGCAACTCAAAAAATGTTGAGATTCTACCTAACCCCAATTATAATATCCATTATCAAGAAACTAACAATAACAAATGCTCCTGAGGATGTGGCAAAAGGGGAATTCTACTAACACTGTTAGAAGAAAGGTAAACTGTTCAACCACTCTGCAATACTGTATGGGGTTCCTCACAAAAACTAAACATAAAATGACCGTATGACCCAGGAATTCCACCCTTCCACTCCTGGGTATTTATCTCAGATTTCAAATGAGATTACAAGAAAGTCACTGACACAACCATCTGCATTGCAGCACTATTTACCATAGCCAACTTACAGAATCAGTCCCAATGTCCCTCAATGGGAAATGGATCAAGAAACTGTGATCGATGTGTGTGTATGTATGAATGTATGTATGTATATATATATGCATAAACACATATGTATACATATATAATCTATGTAATGTAATTCTGCACACCCAGAGAAAATAATATTGTGATATTGTACCATTCTAAGGGAATGGAAAGACTTATAAAAATGTATATTAAGTGAAATAATCCATACCCGAGAAGCATAGTTTGCATATTTTCCCTCATTTGTGGTGGCTAGAATGTGCCTGTGCCTATATATCTATAAGTAAACCAACTGGGTGGTAAGCAAGAGGTTACAACTGAATTAACTGAAGTGTGAAAGACTCTATGGGGAATGCAAATAGTGTTCTTCTTTGGAAACACTAAGTCAAAGCCTAACAAAATAAACACCATATAATGTGTACTTGCAAGGGGATGGAATTTCTCATATAAACCATAACATTAAGAAAAGTAAAGGTGCTCACTTTCTAAGCTGAATTTTCCAACTTACTGAAAAGTCTTCTAATTTTCAACATCAGCTAAGTCCTTGTAACTGCCATCCTCAGTAAAGATGTTTGCTTCACAGTGATGAGCACTTATTATTACACAGATGAGTTCCCAAGGATAGCTTGCTCATTTCTTCACCACTGTTTCTCTAGCTATTTGTTGTCATCAAAATAAGCTCCCAGCCATTATCACTTACAGCTTTTATAGAAATTGTACTTGTTACCTGAGATAAACCTTTTGCTGCCTTGTTCACATTTCATGAGATTCATTTCCAGTAAATTCAGCAGAATAAAATATGTCATAGATATATCCTGCTCCCTTCTGAATAAACTCAAACAGAATGTAGAAATATGTTCTGCCAATATCAACAGGATACAGGACTAGATATGAATTAAAATTTGATATTTGTTGGGCACATATTTTTCCTTTCTCATTTTAATGACTTTAGAGATAATCTTTCTACACAAGCTGCTCTCCTATACCACTCACATTTCCTAGATTTCACAGTTTCACTGATTCACTTGTAATGTCATATTTGGAATGATAATATTTGGTGAATTTGTTGTGGTTTCCAGTTATCTGCCCATTCATCACACAGTGTCTGGTCAATGGACAAATTGGAGCTGGATTTAAGAATAAACCAATGTGGACTTGAGGACGACACCCTTTGACTATATATTTCTAAGTGGAAGAAAAATAATCCTTAGATTACAAATCAGAAGTAAAAGGGCAATGTGTGGTTAAGAGGGTATCTATTACCCTTTAGCAAATATAAGCTACTGTGTCAGGAAAGCTGATTTGCATCTCAAAGCTCAGTCAATATTTACTCATCAGTAAAATTATATTCATCTCCAGAGATTTGAAAGACTAAGTAAAACTTACATGCCTAACATGTTTGTTCCTCTTATCAGAAGAAACAAGTCACCCACCTACTTTTAGTTATCTAATTTGTTGTTACCAGTAAAGGGCCAATGTCTTCCTTGGCTAGGCAAATGTGGATACTTGTGGTTCTGTGGCAAAAACAGAAGAGCACAATTCTTTCCCCATGAACAAGTATATTTTTTTCTCTCTTTACTCTTATTTCTTATTATAAGAAGGACTTCTTTGCCTAAAAGCAGTACAGAGATCACATATTTAAGAAAAGATAACACCTATTGCTTTGTGTTTATTCTCTAAGATGAGATGGCTATGACATTCTTATTCTTATAAAATTTGTATTTGAAAGAAGCAAACACTTGCACCTTGCATTTGCTTACCCTCGTGTATTTTTGTTATCTACTCATTTGAGCTTGCTTACACTCAACCCAGGCTCTCTGTGCTCTGTGAAGGCATGATCTTCATTTGCAATGCAATGCTGCTGTAAACATTCCCTTCACAACTCTGAAAATTCTCCAAAAGTTACATGCATCATTATGGTTCTGACAGTTACTAGTCAGAGGACTATTAACTCTGTGTGTGTGTGTGTGTGTGTGACAAATTCAGAGAAAAAACATGATCTTTCTCTGAATTTGTCACTCTTATGCAAAAGAACAAAAGTTAGTTGATTTCTATCCCTTAGACACGTTTTACCTTTCCTCTTTGAAGGGAATCTCAAGCTAGGCATCATCAGAGTATGCTGTAAGAAAAAAGAGGAGCTTAGTGAAGCGAATGATGGGAGAGAGCAAAAGCTGTGGGATCAGAGGTAAAGTTAGCCCTGTTAGCAGAAGAAAAGAAATTACAACTTCTACATTAAGACCAAATAATTTTCCTATTATTGTAGTTATTAGTAGTATCATTATTCTTAATGTAGGTTTACAAAGGAACTGAATGCAACATGTTACTTTGCATGCAGAGTTAGTCTTCTAAGATGGCCCTCTGATGAATGAATTATAATTCTCAGTACAACCACACTCATCCATGAAGAAAAGATGGTAAACTGAAGTGGCAAAACCATGAAGTGTAAGACTTTCCATAAGACCTCTATCTCAGGACATTTCCATAATCCATGCCAGGACTTATTCAGGGTACGCAAAGAGTCCATGTATAGATTCAGTAGACAGCTCTGGGGAACTACTGACAATCACCGCACTTGCAATCCATATAAGTGGATTCTCTTGATGGCTACTCTGTCAAATTTTAGATGCCACATTTTCATCCTCTTTGCTGCAAACATATGAAAGACATCAGGCAAATCTAGTTCAGTCAACCTTCTGAACCAGGGACAATAAAAATGAACCGTAATTTTAGGCCACTACATTTGAAACAATTAAATTAACACGTGGTAATTAGCAAATTACTGAGGTTGTTAAAAATCAAAGCATCTAAAAATTTTATGAATTTTATGCACTCTAAAACTTCAAAAATAATGAAGTAATAACTAAAGTTCTCATCAAAAGATGTAAATTTTTATCACTTAAAGTATCAACAAACTGAACAAAATTAAAACTTCCATATACATACTTCCAATGAATAGACACCAATATACATGTGTATGTGTTTATAAATTATACATGCTAATACATATATAAGCATATATGCATATTTGTTTTTATATATTACATACATGCATATACACATATAAACATACATCTCATGTTTCATATATATTTCATATATATTTATACACATAAGCACACAAGTATATATATATACATATATATATATATATATATATATATATATATATATATATGAGAAAACTGGATCTTAATCAAGATCATTTTGTAGGGTAGTCTTAAAACTAAAATTCTGTATTAGGTTTAGAGAACTACCAGTTGAAATTAAACTAGGAAATGGAACAAGATTTAACATTTATAGGAAAAGATAATAGAAGTGGACAACTTAAAATATTTGAGCCTTTGTGAAAAGAAGTTAGAGCTTTATGAAAAACTTGTTGGACATTTAATTATAACTAATAATAAGTATGTAGAAAATAATCTTTGTATATTATTCAGTTTTTAAAATACCAACTCATGAGAAAATTGCAAATTATGATATAAATGCATATGGAAAATGTAAGAGGAGAAGTTGTAGGTGTACTCGGATTAAGAATTTCATATCACATTTACTTTCTTAAAAATAAATCAGTAAGTAATGTCTGAAAGTGACAATCAGTAGAAAACATTGGCTTAGAATTAATGAGTTAGAAGTAAATATTATTAAGCACTATTAAGAGAGTAGAAAGTAGATTTTCAGGAAATCAAGTAGGAGGTAAGGATGAGACATACAGCCCACATATTTCTATTATAAAAATGTAATATGACTTGACCTTTTAAATAGTATACTAATTTTGTGAAAATATTAATATGCCCAGAACAAAAATCTTTATAAGCAGCCCCTTTTACATTGCTTTATATTAGAAATGAAATTAACTTCACAAATGTACAAACTAATAACCAAACACAAAATAATATATAGGAGAGTTTTTTCTCTGTCCTGCATAGTACAAAACAACACATAGTACCACACTTTTAAAATATTTTGCAGTGAAAGCTAAAGTAGTAGTGGAATAGTAAATTAATTTATATTTTCCTGATAATTACTGACTCTGAGCAATATGGTAGTATTTTCTCCTAGCTTTGCTGTGCGAATGTTTTACTAAATTCCTCTGCCCACCTTTGTGTCGTGCATTTGAGGACAGGTTGGCTTATGTTTTCGAAGAAATCTATGGCTTTTTTGCTGCAGTTCTCAGTAGCTAACAGTTCTACTATCTCCTTTAGATTTTTGAGGGGGAGGGAAGATTGTCCATTTATTTCCATAGCATAGAAATATTATACTCACAAATTAATTTTATTTGTTGTTTTTAACTTTCAGACTAGGTGATCATGAAGACAAGGGTTTCTGTCTCATATACTTGAACATGGGGTACAAATATATTTAGGGGAATATTTGTCCCTAAGAAAATCCATACCTGTTAGAAAACTAACAAGGTTAGTTGTCATTGAGCAGCCCTGTATGTAAAGACTTCCTTTATCCCCTGTTTGGTAGTTCCAGTGGAAAACCAGTAAGTTCAGTGTTTAAGAAGATCGTCAATTGAGGGATGAGTGGCTATCTTCTCTTTCTCTCAAATCAGGCCATTTCATAAGCAATTTTCTTAACGTAAAGCTTCTGGTTTGGGATGCCAATACTAGCTGTTGGCCACCTTTCTAGTTGTGCAAGGAGAAAGCAGGTCAATCTCTAAGTTCAGCTTTGCACACCACAGAAATGGAAGGAGAACACGGTTTTGCATTTCTCTTCTTTTTGGTAAAATGCCACTCAGTTGAGTTAGTTGCAGTGGACTAAAGGTGGAATATAGAAAGGTATGTAGCTATTAAGTTATAGAAAATAATGTGATTTCAAGGATTGCTAAATTCATGTAAGATAGGTCTAGTTAAGTCTACCACTACCATTTGTCCCTGACTTTAGGTGATAAAGCAAAAAAGACCAGTTCCACTAAACATTTTCTTAAATTAATATTTTTACTCTGAATATTGAATATTAGAATGTGTAAATTCCTTTTACTCAATTCCAGATTTCAGTCCCTTCCCCAAAGAGTCTCTAAATGTTTTGGTGGAGATAGTTTACTGAGGAGTGTTATTCTGGGAAATGTAAGGAAGGGGTAGGGTACATGAATCAGTTAAGTAAAAATATACCAATAAAAGGTCATTAATGTATTATATAACCCATTATAGCCTTTTTGAAGACTTGGTGAGGTATGCTAACCCTAAAATCATTTTCCTTTCACATATTTTCACATGATTTTCCATTTTTCATCAAATGCAAATTGTTCATTAATTGTTAAATCCCACTTTATGCTGGATTCTTTTTCCATGTGTTTAGCAAACTAAACAGACACCAAGAGAAAGTGATGAAGGAGTTATAAAGGGGATGCCTACATTCCTAAAGCTCCCCATTTAAACTGTGGTTGAATTTAAAGAAGAACTGAATGGGTTAGTCTTAACAGTTTTCTTAAAGATATAATATGCAACTCCATTTCTAATTCAAAATGAGCTTATTTTATGTTTTTCATCAATATTTTATTTATTTCTTTTTCTTTTTCTTTTTTGCCATTCCTGGGTCATAAACTCAGGGCCTGGGCACTGTCCATGAGCTTCTTTTGTTCAAGGCTAACATTCTACCACTTGAGCCACAGCACAACTTCTGGCGTTTTCTGCATATGTGATACTGAGGAATTAAACCCAGGGGGGCTTCGTGCATTCTAGGCAAGCACTCTACTACTAAGCCACATTCCCAGCCCCCATCAATATTTTAATGACAGATAAAATTAGAATGGTTTTCATAAACTCCAGGAGAAATTACAATAGCTTTCATCCCTTAAAACACAAAAATACAGTATTTTTGGTTGTTTTACTTTAATTTGTGTCAAATAACTCCAAATATACTAGGGTGTGGGGTGTAGCTCAGTAGTAGAGTCTTGAGTTCAAATTCTGATACTAGAAATAAAAGTAATTCTGTAACTGGGAACAAAGTGAGATATTTATGTGATTTTATGTTTCAACTCAACTAATGTACACTAATAAGGATCATTGTGAGATTATAATCCATGATGAGATAGTTATAAGAAATCCACAGTTGGTTGAACCTCATATATTTTGGCCTCTCTTTGTAGAGCTACCTAATATGTAACTATTTCTTATTGTTATATGCTGTTGTTATAGCTTTTAAAAATTTTCTTAAGTGGAGGGATCATACACCACAGATATTATACCAAACTAGGGGAAACATTATCTAACTTTGGTGTTACATATTTCTTCTAGAGGAGTTGTTTGTGTTTACCAAGAAAACTAGAAAAAAATGAAAATCAGGTTGTATGATCTATCATGTTTTGTATATTAATTGTACTTCAACAAGCTGTGCTTGAAAAAAATTGATAAACTGATAATTATTACAGAAGGTAGAAAGAGGACTGGGCAGCAGTGTCTCAAGCCTGTTACTAGCGAGTAAGGAGGTTGAGATCTGAGGACCGTGGTTCAAAGCCAGTCCTGGAAGGAAAGTTTGTGAGACTCTCATCTCCAATTAACCACCAGAAAACGGGAAGTGGCGCTGTGGCTCAAGTGGAAGAGTGCTACTAGCCTTGAGCTGAAGAGCTCAAGGAGAGCATCCAGGCCCAGAGTTCAATCCCAAAGACTAACAAAAAAGAAAAGAAAGAAAGAGGAAAAAAGTAGCTGAGACAATGCTGGAAAACATGAAGAAATAATCTGGGTTATTCAAAGGCATGAAGGATTTGTGATGAAGATCTCTTAGGACAGTAGTTCTGAGAACGAAGAGAAATCAAGAAGCCTCTTCTAGGAAACCCACTTATACTGGGCTCTTGTGAAAATCTACAATGTCTGTAAATAACCGACAAAATTAAATAACTCAGGTGCACCAAGATTTTCTTAACTGTATGTTACCAAATGGTGTTTGAGTTGTTAAGAGGCTGCCGGGAATTGATATTGCTCAGTGCTCTGTAGTTTGTAAGATGTTGCTAATTAGAACTAAGTGAAGTGGAAATTAGGAAGCAGTGAATGAGATCCTTGGGGGTATCAGAGAATGAGTGGGCGATTCTAAGACAGAAAACAATTGAGTTTATGATCAAAATTAAAGAGTAGGTGAGAGAAATAGGGTTGGAAAGCAGATTTGGAGAGTCTGACATTTTCTTTAGTAGAAGAATCTGGTATTTTCTTCCACAATAAAACTTGTAAGTAAGTATAGAGCAGGGGATTCTTTGCCCTGAATTACTCCATTTTTAGTTGTTAGTGTTAACATCGCATTACTTGGCACTTTGGTTGTTCACCAGATGTTGAAAGCCACCAGAAATATAAAAACTTTTGGACCTGTCAAAACACTCAACAAGACAACACACAGTGGAAAACAACGGCTCAATCTTGTACATGAGCTTGACTTCTCAGACTAAATCAGAGAGCCACATACACAGCTGAGGAAAAACATCTCAAATTGCGTCACTGAACAACTGCCTGTCAGGGCTACTTTAGTAGATTCAGCATGGCCTTTTCCTGGAAGCTTGTAGTCAACCTGTAGCTGATTGTCCGTGGGCTCACCTCAGCATGACACTCTCCTGAACGTATTTGTCATCACTTCGTTAACAGAATTATTTGTGATTGCGTTGTGAACTGAATTACCTGACCAACCATCTCAATGGACTACATTGACTGCTTAACTCCATATAGCGTTTGTGTAACATACAATTAACAGAATCACACATATGCCAAATTTGGGACAGCAGATGCAGAGCAGTTTCCTGAGTATGAATGAAATGTTCTTCATTAATTTAACGAGAACTCAGTGAACTCTGTGGTAGCTAGATAATTCTACCAAGTGTAATTTCTCCAAGGTGACAATGGATTAAAAAATAACAACAAAAACATGACATCAAATCCTGTTGAGAAAATATTAGCAACCAACATGTGTAAAACTCTAAGGTTCTGCTTCCATTTCTAAGGAAAATTATCTATTGCATTAAAATAAAAGGTAGATAATTATATTCTCTATGGGAGAACAGAAGCAAAATAATGTTAAATGAAATGTGAAGACAGTTTGTCTAAACTCCTGCATGCCTTTCCTTCTGTGGCAGAATGTGATTTAGGGCTTTCGTCAGCGTTAGAGGTATTGGGGAAATCAGAAGATCTTCTTCCCCAAGCAGGTCACCTTCGAACACTTACATAAACTCATATTTAAATCAATAGAAGGTTGAATACTTGTTTGTATTGGAGCTGTTTATTCTTGGAATTGCATATTTATTTGATAAGGAAACTTCTGAAACATCATATCTAAGTTTGAGGTAAATATGGTTTATTGTGTTCTCAATGGCTAGAAGCCTACATTAAAATATGGGCTTCTCTATTCTGCTACTTACTGAGTATTTAGGAAATGTACTTGGCTAGAAATTGCAATTTTATGACTCTGGATCGTAACAGACTCTCAACATTTATACAGATATATTATTCTAAAGGAACCCTGACTTGGAATTTTAAAGACAATTAAGTCTACTAAATTAAGAGTTTCTCTGATATCACAACCTTAACATATCTGAGGGGTTGGAAGGAATAACATATAACAGAATAAAAAAATTACCAAATATAATAATAAGAAACACTAGATAATACAGGTTACAATGTATAGGAAAATATTAAAGAAAGAAGATACCTTATAGATTTGTATACAGGAGGCATATCATAAACCATCAATAGAGTCTCAAGAACAAAGGGGAAATATCAATAGAGTTCATTGGAAGAAAGAAATGAAAGAGCCCCAGTGCTTCAGGAGGCAACAGGGAAGTAGCCCAAAGATGCAGAGAGCAGGATACATGGTAGTTCAGCAAGTGAAGGGTGAGCTTAAAGAGCTCTGTCAGTACTGTGAGGGCTCTTAGAAACCTGGCATAGTAACAAATATAGAATCCTAGATAAGAAAGAATTCTCTTACATTTCTGTGCAAAACTGTCTTGTTGAGAAAAATGTGTACTCGGGTATCCATAAATACCCAGACACTATGCGCCTACATGTGTATAAAGGCATGCATACTATACATCCACTGTACATGTATACATTCTCTATGTAATTAACTGCCTTTCTACTTGTATTTCCACAATTCCACATACTTGTGTATATTTATATGTATGCATATGTATATGTATAATATATGCATACATATATAATATAAAATATAGTAGAAAATGCAAGAAGGAAAACCTTCGAGCTGAAAAAGAAACTGGAGACAGAGAGATAAACTAAGAAATTCTTAAAGTAATTCAGCTAACTACAATGAGGAAAAGAATCTCAACTACGATGATAAAATTGTGAGAAACTTTATAAGTTTGAACTTTATTCTGTTTTGTTGAAATGAATAGAGCCTGAGAGAGAATGAAAAAGAAAAAGATAATGAAATTAGTATTATAATTATATTTAAATTGTTTTTTAATTGGGGACATAAAAGTATTTATATTATTGACATAATCTCATTTAATAGAAATAAGATATTGTGGCCTTTCAGCCAATTGATTCCAGCTTACATTGAAGTCTGGGTAATTGCTCACCTCACTATTTCCACACAAATATGTAGATTTGTTATTTTTTCACTAGCAAAAGTTGCAATTGGTAAAAAAGAAGCGACTTTTTAAACTCATAATTTTAAAATAATTTCAGGTTTATAATAATATGAAAGTACTACAAAAAGTTCCCTGGTCTGCTTTAGTTATTTTCCAATAATGAGAACACTGTGTGTAAGTATAGCACAATTACGTAAATCAGGAAGTTCATCTCAGTGTAATACTATTATCTAAATATATATCTATGTATATATAAATATATTTGTAAACATACATGTGTGTACATGTATGTGTGTGTGTGTGTGTGCGTGTGTGTTTTCCTGGGCCTGGGAATTGAACTCAGGACCTGGGTGCTGTCTCTAAGCCTCTTTTTTGCTCAAGTTTAGTGCATGTGAGCCACAGTGCTACTTCTCGCTTTTTCTGAGTAGTTTATTGGTGATAGAGTCTCACAGACTTTCTTGCCTGGGATGGCTTTGAACCATGATTCTCAGATCTTTGCCTCCTGAGTAGCTAGGATTACAGGAGTGAGCCATCAGTACCTGGCTTGTATATATTGTTACTTTTAACCTGGGTTCATATTTTGGTGTGTTATTCTATAGATTTAATTATGTAAATAGTGATGTGTAACCATAATCATTATCCAGATATGAACTCCCCTCAAATCCCATTTTGATTATTTGAAAATTACCTTTCCTTCAACCTAGATCTAGTGACAGCTCATCGGTTCCTCCATTGCTGCAACGTCACCATCTACAGACCATGTCCATGATCAAAACAAGTTTTCAGAAGCAGAAAGTTTTAGGGAATTTAAATTGAGATATTATATAGCGGATTTGAAAAGCAACATTGTTCATGGAGGAGGAGCCTAAACCTGGTCAATACCCAGTTTCAGAATGATTAGTGTGTTTCAACCTTTTGTGCTTCTACACTATTGTTAATGTGTGAGTAGTACTTGCATAATTGCATCATACCCAAGGACCTTATACTTCTCATTTGGTAATAAAAATCACATATGTAGCCTTTGCAAACATTTATCAGAATATGAATGTAGGGAGGTTTATCTTCATTTTTTTCTATATTTTTACTGTAAAGGTGATATAGAGAGGGGTTATAGTTATATCAGTCAGGTAACGAGGACATTTCTCTTTGGACAGTGTCACCCGTCCCTTGTTCCCTCCCATTTTTGTTTTCCTTGCAACCACCACAAGTTGTACAGTTCATTCCCAACATAGTGTCTTGTGTCACTGCTGAACTGGTTCACTCTTTGTCCCATCATTTCTGGGTTCCCCTTTCCCCTTCCCAAATCACATAAACTTACATTTGAGACAAAATGCACTGAAATAAAAAACAGCAAAAACTAAAAAGGGGGACAGACAAAAAGATCTTCAAGCAATACAAAAACAAACAACCAAACCAAACCAAACCAAAACACCCTCATTTCCATTCCTCGGAGTTCATTTAAGTAAGCTTTTTTCTTTTTATTTTTTTGTCTTGTGGGGACTGAACTCTGGGCCTGGGCTCTGTCCCTCAGCTCTTCAGCTCAAGGCTAGTGCACTGTGCACTACCACTTTGAGCCACGGCGCCACTTCCATTCTTTTTTTCTGCTTATGAGGTGCTGAGGAATCGAACCTAGGGCCTCATGCATGCAAGGCAAGCACCCTACCACTGAGCCACCTTCCCAGCCCCTAAATAAGCATAATTTTATATGATTATATGCACAAATCTATTGAGCCTTGTGATCCTCTTCTAAGAATATCCTCCTTTGGTCTCACTGTGTGAATGTTTAGAGTGCTGTTTATCATTTCCAAGTGTAATGATTTGTCTTTATACCATCCACTGGGTTTACTTGCAGATTAATAGGCACACTCTAATTATTACAGATGTCTTATTTTTAACAGATATTTGAATAGAACATACAATATATATTGTGGTAAATCATTTGAATGAATTTTTCTCAACTTTCCTTTTACAGGGCAGATCAATACAATTAAGGAAATTGAAACATTAATCAACAATATTTCAGTAAACTGATGACCCAAATGTCTGAATTCTAAAAAAAGTGTTTTAAGAAGCAACAATTCTTCTCAGATTTGTCAAGGAAAAAAAAGAAAGAAAGAGGAGAAGAAAGCATTTCATTTCCAAACTAATTTAATGAGGACTTAAGTACTCCAATATCAAGACCAGACAAGGATACAGGAAAGAAAATAAGTGCCAACAGCTTTCATAAATATAAGTACAAGACTATCCAAAAAATCCAACAGCAAAGTAAATGATCATAGAGCTGCTTGTGAAATTTATCCCTGCTATACAACATTTCAACAGATGCAAATCAGTAAATATGCTATGCATCTTTACAGAATGATGAAAACAATAGTATGATTATCTCAACCAAACCAAAAAAGTAGCTGACAAGCTACATATACATTCATAAGTAAGCTCTTAGCAAATTGGCTTCAGCAAGTACTTCAATACCATAAAGTTCACATATGTGAAACTCAAAGCAAATATCATCCTTAGTGGTGAAAAGCTGAGAGCTATACCTTTAAAATCAGCATTAAAACATGATGTCCATTTCCATCATTTATATTCATTCTCTTCATCACAGTGTGGAATGCTATAGTAATCAGTAAAAAAAAATATAAATAGCACCCACAATTCTAATGGTGTTGATGGTTCTGTGAGATAATGCCATAATTAATACCAGACTCCTCAAGTTGTATGCATGACATATGCACAGGTTTTTCTAGGTCACTAACACCTCCACAAAGGGATTAAAATTAAATTAATATCCTAAAGCTCAAAAATACAGAGCCACAGTAGTATCAGTACCACCAGGGAGAAACAGTCCTGGATCTCTTGTGTTCCAATATAGAGTTGGAGTTTTATTTAGGAGTTTTCATTTTGTTAATTGTACAGGAAGTTAATTCTTTCATATCTAATGGGGCATTTGGTTTTTCACTGCTCTAAATTTTTGCATGGTATTTGCTTTTTTATTTGTGTATTTAATAGCTCTTTATATGTTCTGTGTGCAAATGTGCAGTTTTATGTTTTTATATATTTTTAAACGTATTTTATTGTCTTTAAGTAATTGTACAAAGGAGTGGCCATTCCACAAAGCAGTTTGTAAATACAATGTACCCTAATCAGGATCAGCGCTAACATATTCTTCCCCATCTCTCACAACCCCATCCACTCTCTCAATTTTCTTAATTTTGCATTGAAATGTATGAATTGTACAGCTTAAATATTCAGTAACAGACATTTGTTAACTCCAATTTAACAGTGTTACTACATGCATATATCAATAACATAAAAATTCCCCTTTATTGATTTAATAAAAATCTTAGTCTATATTTACTTGTAACATATTCAAGTATTTGCCTTCTAAATATATATCAAGAGTACTACAAAATAATTTTGACATATTTACTTACTTCTGAACACAACTTGTCAAAGCATTTGGCTCAAATATTTATTTAACTATTGTCCCCGTAATTTGTAATATCAGATGTTAAATGTTGCAAGTTTCTCTGTGTGTGACTTCATTTCTATACCTTTTTCAATATATGCATTTAACCATTAACTAGACTGAAAAAAGGAAGAATCAAAATCACAAAGAAAAGAGGCAGAATTACAACTGAAACAGTATAAAAAGCATCATAAGCAGTACAAACTACTATACATTTGACTATATATATATATATATATATATATATATGACTGTATATTTGATCACTCAGAAAGAAGGAATGAATTGAATGAATGACTGAGTGAAATGAATTTCTAACACAATCTACCAAACAGAACACAAAATATGAGCAAATCATAAATAATAAGATGTTTGATATAGTAATTTAAAAAGAAAGTTTCTACTGAAGAAGAGCCAAGGACCTGCTGGTTTCTCTTCAAAGTTTCATCAAACATTCCAAGAATTAAAGTGAAATCCTTTATAAATTCTTATTAACTTAAACAGGAGAAACGATTACCAAGCTTATTTCATGTAGTGAGCATTACTCTGGTACTGAAGTGAGATAAAGGCACTGTTAAGAGAGGAGAACCGTGTAACAATACTGACAAGCACAGATGTAGAACTCTCAATGAAATGCTAGCAAAGTGAATTAAACATCATAGTAAAAAGCATTTTCAACCTAATTAGGTAGGATTTATCCCACAGATGCAAGGAATGCTCAACACATGTACATCAATGAACATAATGCACTAGGTTAGCAAAATGATAGGAAAATATCTTAAAATCTTTAGTATTTGTTCTGTCCCATTTAATCATAATTTATGACAAGTAATCATCCATCAATTTTCTCTCTTCCAAATATTTCTCCTTTTTATTTTTAAATTAGTTTTGTTTTGTATAGGGTAATGAAATCACAAAAGAAATTATTGTGACAGAATCTCCTACTTCAAAAAGAATAATTTAAATATGTTATCAATAATGTATGAGTGTTTCAGTTTTTTTATACATGTCATGCATTCTGATATTAGCTCACTCCAAACTTTGGATATGAAAGATTAGTATTGAACTTGACAGCTACTTCTTAATTCATACATTTATGTCTTCTTTTATGTTGCTAAAGTAAAGAAATTGGCTATTAGACATCTTTATGTTAATCTATCCTCATATATTATATTCTTAGGATCAGCCTACTTTTACAGAATGCATAATGATTTTTCAAATACTGCAGGACTCTTTGCAACCATTCACTTAGGCAAAATTTGCCTTTATAGTCGTTTTCCCCTGTTTTTGGAATGGGTGCTCACTGTGTTTTATAAATTTTATGGTTTTCCCTTTTCTATCCAATATAGCATACCTTTATATATTTGCAGTATCATTTTCTTTAGCCCTTTTTTGGCTCAGTTAACTTTTGAATAGTGTCTTCTATTTTGGCATGGGGATAGCCTTGGACTACAATCCTCCAGCCTATGCTTCTGGCATAGGTGGGATCATAGGTGCTTACCACAACATCTGTCTTGTTGGTTGAAATGGGATCCTTTTAAATTTTCTCATAGACTAGCCTGAAAACATACTCCTCCTCTTCCTAAGTCAGCGAGATTATAAGCATATATCATCATCGTGTTTATTTTCTCAATTGAATGGAATATGCGATCAAGTCAAATCTCTTTCATCTTACAATTTTTTATTATATACTTATTATGTTTTTTTTCATCTAGAATAGTAAGTTCATTTTTATTATATTTTTTATTTAGAGTGATACATTTCTCACTTTTCTATTGTCATGATATTTACTATACAGTAGGTTTTTGCATGCTTTTTTATGGTTAGACTAAGCTTATCACTTTTAGTAAGAATATCGTGAAGGGAAAGCTCATTTCTGTAACATGATAACAACTGACCAGTGATGTTAACTTGACCACCTGAGTAAGGTACATTTCAGCTATTGTAATGAACAGTTTTGCTCCGTTCTTTGAAAGCATGTCAATAAGTCTAGCTCAGACTCACAGAGTGTGAAATTGGACTATCCAGATTGAGAGGAGATAACTTGTCTATAATAATTTAGAATTCTTTCACACAGATCATTTGTTCCTTCACATTCAATTATTGATGTAGTCAATGATTTGTTTATATTACTGTGAGTCATGGATGTAAATTTCATGATACAATTCTATCTTCATTTTCTTTTGACATTACATCTTACAGATCTTAATCAATACTTTGGAATACCCCGTTAGAAATGGACAGAAAGTACTTCTCTTCAAAGAAATGGTGAAAATAAAATTTGAAATCCTGCTGGTGGAATATAGCAAAATGTACCTGGGCAACCATCTTGGATGTAGAATATTTGGTAGAATATTTGTTAATATGGTTATTTCTGTGCTTTGTCTCTAATTTTCAATTTTGTTCATTTTTCTCTAGTAAGTAAGGCATATTGCACTGATACATTAGAAAGATAGGGCTTTCTTAGTATTTAGTAAGTGTTAGTATTTTAACAACGATATGTAAGTGTGTTGACTTTTGAATTGTCATTGTAAGCATGTCTTCCTTGATCATTCATCTTCTGTGTGTCATTTTTCATCCCATCTCTAATTTACTTAGAATTCTCAAACCATTCATTGAATTATGTGGCTTGTACCATTAATCACAGATATTTATAATGATATATACTTTGATATATTTGCAAGAATTGCATTCTAAAGGAGGGAAAGTACAATTTCATGAGACACTTGAAAATACAAAGGGAAAAATTACTTACTGTGAGCACACTAGCACAATTTTATGTAGGAAATATATGTGCTATAAAGTGTTTATATAGTGACAGTAGTTTATATAGTGATACTAATTAGGTAAGCAAGTTGTTGTCTTCCCATTGGCAAGCAAGGTATCTAGCCATTGAGTTAGGTGACTTCCCGAATTTATATTCTCATACTGGCCCTAAGAAGATATCAAATCACAGTATTTTATTCTGGTTTAATATCACCTGCCAGACAAAATTATCTTCCCTTGACGGTAATTTCTCTTTGAGTATTATATTCATCTGTCATCATAGCCATATTGTTCCTTGAATTAGATTTTTCTCAAGTTTGAGCAATATTTTGGATTGTTTCTCACTGAGGCCATCAAATTACCCTCTCCATTCCTCATTCTTTTCCTATCCATTCCTACTAGATTTCTCACATCTACGTAGATGGTCTTAGTTTGCTTGCTTTATCCTCAGTAAAGGTTATATGGATCTATACCATGGGAAATACAATATTCACTGGCACTTCCCATTATAGTAGTATTACTTTGTGAGACCTCTCTTTGCCTGATCCTCTTGTTAAAAGTTCAGTAGTCAAAAGCTTGTTTATATCATCTTAGATGGAAAAACGAAATTATAAACAGCCAGTAATTTTTTTGGGGGGGTCCGGCCATGGGGCCTGAACTCTGAGCCTGAGCGCTGTCCCTCAGCTCTTCAGCCCAAGGCTAGCACTCTACCACTTGAGCCACAGGGCCATTTCTGGCTTTTTTCTTTCTTTTTTTTTGCTTATGTGGTGTTGAGAATCGAACCCAGGGCCTCATGCATGCAAGGCAAGCGCTCTACCACTGAGCCACCTTCCCAGCCCAAAGCCAGTAAATTTTAACTTGTGTTAAGTGTTAGTAGATGAAATCCTAGATACTCAATAGGCTATGATCTGAGCACATGATTTGAAGCTAGCTGTGGATGAAAGTCTATGTTTATCCCATCTCCAATTAATGAGCAAAATGTTCAGGTGAAGATGTGTCTCAAGTTGCAGTATGCCAACCTCATGTGAAAAATTCAAGCAAAACCAAGAGACCCTGAGTTCAAGCCTGGTATAGGTACACACACACACACACACACACACACACACACACACACACACACACACACACACACACACACATTGTTAAAGCAAAATAAGACAACTTATTAACAAAGGTTAAAGGCAGATGGAAACTATGAGCCAGCATAAATCACCTATAAGCATTTTTGCAAGATAAATCAAGAGGATATTTAAGTATCCTAGATTTTGTTTTAAACTTTGTGTGATGTTATATCTGACATGTACACTGAAAACCTACTGCTAAAAGCGAGAAGAAAGCATGTATTTTCTAATCTTTTTTTCGTGATTATTGAAAAAGTATGTTTAAATATAAGAAGACAAAAATGATGTTCAGATATACAAACAGATGGTGTATTTCTTGCACCTGTCTACCTTATAAGTGATTTGTGTAATGTGCCAAAAATCCCAGTTAGAGAATATACATTTCTGCAAGACCTGGGTGTTGAAGGAAAATCTCTTACACATTTGAATTATATAATACAGAGCATTGGAACAATTAAAAGGAGGAATTATGTTACCTGTGATAAACCATGCCCTCTCTCTGGTCTATTCTTTAAGCTTCCTCTCAATGCCAAAGTTCCAGTGATGTTAAGAAGTATTCTTTTAACAGAGCATCAGTGACTCACACTTGTAATCCTAGCTACTTAGGAGGCTGAGATCTGAGGATCACAGTTCAAAGCCAGTCCAGGCAGGAAAGTCTATGAGACTCTTATATCCAATAAGCCACTTAGAAAACTGGAAGTGGTGCTGTGGCCCAAGTGGTAGAGTGCTACCCTTGAGTTGAGGAGCTCAGGGCCAGTCCCCAGGCCCAGAGGTCAAGCTCCACAACTGGATAGGTGGATATATGACTTCTTATTCTCTACTTCAGAGGAAGCAAATCAGTCTCTGAGGTCAATTTAAGGACTCCTTCCAGGTAATTTGTGGAGCATGAAGCTGAAATATACTGGTCTAAGTTATTTATAGCCAGATGATAAATCAAACACACAGATGCATAGGCTATAAGGAATAACAAAAAGTTCTGAGAGAAAGATTTCTCTACATATAGAGAGGTGAAAACTGGATGAGGGTAGTGTGGTGCTTTTTGTAAAGCAACAGTTTGACCAGTCTAAACCAAGGTGGTGGTCCACATCTTGGTACCCATTCTTTGTCATCATGGTAGTGTCCCTGGAGTGCAGTGCTCATGCAGACCCCAGGAGAACCACCAAGGCTGAAGCCTCCTCTTACAGAAGCCCTAATGAGCATCACTTGCTTGCATTCTCCCAGTGAAGTTCTGCACAGCTCTCTGTAGGCTTGTACTTCTGTTGTATTAATGTTGCACTTTCTTGGTCCCTGAATGCAGAAAAGTCATTTTTTTAATGGTGCCCTATATCACATTGTACACTATGTAATATGTCCAAGTCTCTGCCCTTATACCATCCTTGTAAGGCAAAGACATTACTCATAATAACAATGCTCACTTCCTGATCCTACAAGTAGAGCTCATGACTCATGAAGGACTTTCCCTGGCCACTTATAAATAGAAACTTTACTACACCTGTGGAATGTTAAAAATAAGTTAATGGATAGGAAAGATAATTTACTATGAGAACAAACCAATAGCAAACTAAAATGATAATATCTTCCAGAAGACAAAGAGATTGGAATACCTAGGAAAAGTGACTTAACAATAACATATTATAATCAGCACCCTTACTACCAAATGGAAATCCATAATCAGATTCATCAGAGATTTTCATCCATGTTTCCTATAATAATGTTTGTATAATAAAGCTGTTCACTCAACCAATGCTGGCAGAGTTTAATTTTAGCATCTATAATAATATCAGAAATCTTCAAAGGGGCTGATAATAATAATAACAAATTATATTTGCTGTACAGTGTATAACATGACTCTCATGGTAGAAACAAAATGATCTTAATTTAGTTCATGGGGGAATTAGTGAATTAACGAATGTATTGTACAATAATATGTGTAATTAAATTTTGCCAAATAGACCTTGTTCCAGTTTTTCAAAGAAATAATTTTATTTTTGCCTTTCAAAATGATTCCTTGGAACAAAAAGCTTTGTGAAAATGAGTGTAGGTGTAAAAAATTTAAATATTGTCAATGATAAAGGAAAAATGGGAAAAAATGGAAAGAGAAAAAACATTGCTTCTATCAAGTGTGAAGTATGCTTTCAGCTTATATGAGAGATCAATTGGTTCATGTTGTTGACAAAAAGAGCTGCTTAAAGAAAATTTCTAATTAAATACATAAAGACCTATTTGAAATAACGTCCTTAAGCTTCTGATGGGAAGTAGTAACATGTATAGCATAGGTCTGAATTGAAGGGAGATCAAATGAGAGAAAACATAATCAGAAACTGAAGAGAGGATAAAAGATATATAAAAATAAGCAGTTTAAGAACACTCCATAAGAAATAGTGTGGGATTAGTATCAGAACAGTGTGCCACCCCTGAAATGTGCATCAATTACAATTACAACCATGTGACTTAATTATGCCATAATTTGATGATACTTATCATTTGATGTAGTTTCAGGCATTTTTTTTTACTAATATGCACTTACGTGCATCATTCTATGGAACTGTTACAACTGTATAAGATCAAAGGGTGGCTCTCATCCAGCAATTATAGATAATAGTTTACTGCCAGGAGGAAGTGTCTAGAAACCACTAAAAATAATACTTAGTCACCTCATGAGGATCATCTCTGATGGTTCATTCTACAGAGCATGCCCTATTTAGAGAATTCAACTGCTAACCCTGAATAGTTTGTAATTTACTCAGCAGAAATTGAATTCCACTACAGAGAAATAGAATATCAAGAACTTATTTTTCTGCTAGACAGAATGATATGCCATAAGCATTGTCTCAGAATGTGATTAATTATGCCACTGATCATAGGAACACTTAGTACTTTTCTAAACACACCTTATGCCAACTTTCATCTTTCTATAAATG
This sequence comes from Dipodomys spectabilis, assembly GCF_019054845.1. NCBI lineage: Eukaryota > Metazoa > Chordata > Mammalia > Rodentia > Heteromyidae > Dipodomys > Dipodomys spectabilis. The sequence goes on along the minus strand of NW_024870834.1, from coordinate 12,031,927 downwards.
ACTATTATTTATTTTGGTAAACATACTACAAATCAGTATTACTATCATCCACTTTTATTGGTGTTAAATTATAAGACAATATTGCTTAAATGAATTGCCTGAGACCTCAAGGAAAGTTTTAAATACACCGAATTCACATGTTTGTATAAAGGTATGCCACTGGTTTCCTATATATAACTTGCTTCCTTTCATCTACCTCATTTCAAAAGGTAGACATTAATTATTGCAGAAAATTTCTAATTCATATGTGTTAATAATCAACAAGATTTTAAACGTATTATTCATAGCACATTAAAAGATTTAAGAAATAGATTGTTCCAGTAAATTAAGAAAAGAATAAGCCAATGTATGCAGTACATTTTACCTCAAGTTTACTTAGCAATCAAATAAAAGGAAATACAATTTCACTCAGAATACGTTAAGGTAATTTTTTTGTCCTTGATTCTTCTGAACAAGAACATGATTTATAGCCTAGAAAATGATCTACTTATTCCAACTTGCTGGATTTTCTGGTCTCAGAAGATCTCATTTCATTTTATGTATTTAGGGCAAGTAAACGTCATTACCCTTCAGCAGCCCAAACCCCTCTCAATGTTTCTATTAAGGCTACACTAGATTTTGTTTGTGGCTTAAGTTAGGATCTTCAGATCAGGCAACACAATACAGGATCATCATCTAATTTTGTATTTTAGAGAGTGAAACTTGTCTTTAGTTAAGCATGTGTCCGTCAATAGTTTGAAGACATGCTTATACCTAATTGATTTGGATAATTACAGATGCCTAGATAAACAGCCCATAAAGTTTGTGAAGAATGTTATGACAAAACTCAATCTTCTCAAGTGCTAAAAATCAGCTTTTTATTAAAGTAAAAATAAGAGGGGTAAACCTTTGTACTCTCTAGTGCACAGTTTCATATGCAGTTTAATTATTCAAATGTTTCTCAAGCAGGTCTTTTTTTAATGCTAATTTATTTACTCCCTCCTTTGTTTTTCTCCTATTATCCCTATTTTTCCTCCTTTTGGCTTATCATGCCTAATGTAATCACAGTGGGACATTTTACTTCATATTTATGAAGGGAAGTAGTTAAACAAAGGCATGGAACATTTTTAGAACAGCCTAGGAAGGGTCATAGCTCTACTATGACTTAATCCAGACATGGGTGGGTTTTCAAATAGACATCAGCTTTCCTGAGTCAAATCCAGAGAAGTTAATGTGAAGAAAAGGCCAATCAAACATCTCTATATTGTCTACTACAGGAAATTTTGCTTCGGAAAACCTCAGATTCTGCCTTTGATTTTTTTTTTTTTTACCCTAAGAAACAGACTATATTAAGAAAAAAACCCTGTCTGGAACACAAGGCAAGTGGCAGTTTCCAATCCTATTGTTTATGTGAGGAAAGGAGATGAGCTTTATTCTCTGTTTATCTAACAAACATTCCTATGTATTGTTCTGACATGTTAGTAATTTAACAACTGGAATCAAAAATAAAAATAAAAGTCACATTTTATATTTGCCTCAACATGCAAAATGCCCATCTTGGGATGTAGATAATAACTTTTATTTATTGTGTTTTTATTTTATACCAATCTTTTCAGTATTCATTACTTTATGAGAAGGTTGTACTAGTATCAACATTTTATGGATTAAAATATCTGCTTGAATGTGTCATAGAAAATAAATGAGAGTACTTCCACAAGATATGATTTCAAATGGAGAGAACTATCTGATGGTACAATTGATAGATACAGCTTCATGAAGCTGATATGTCTCTTTCATATTGTTTTAATTGATTAGGGACAACTTTAATGAATATAAAAATAAAATCCCTTATCAAATTTCAACTCAAGTAATTGCTCTTCGGAAGTAATATATAATCGAAGTTAAATTTATCCAACCAGATATTCTGCTTTCTTCATCACTGATGGGATAATATGAAACCTCCACACTGTTGTACTCAGCCATGGTTGTTCTTGGAAACTACTGAACATAATCTGAGGACCAGGATTTTAAAGGTTCTTAATAGTTGAAAAATAAGAGCTCTGATAAAAGTATAGCATTTCATTGTGTGTGTGCATAATATATGTGTGTGTGTGTGTGTGTGTGTGTGTGTGTGTGTGTGTATATATATATATATATATATATCACATTAGAAAGAATTACATTGCCCCATTCATAAGGAAGTGGACATGGAAAGACTTGGAAAAATCATATTAAGTGAAGTAAGCCAGACACAAAGAATCATAGATTCCATAGTTTCCCTCATTTGTAAAAATTAGCACATAGCTAGCATAGTCCTGGAAGAACATCATCAGAATAACTTAATAGCTATGTACATATGACCACATAAGATGATGGTAAACGAAATGAACTCCAAGATATGGAAACAGGTTTTTCTTTCTTGTTGTTGTTTTTAATGTACTATGTGATTACTTGTTTTCTTTTGTGTTTTTTATTCTGTGCTTTATCCCCTGTTGTCTTTGTATTTGATTCTGGTACCCTAGGTATTGTGTATATGTTTATCTGAGTTAGGGAAGGGAAGGGGAACAACAAAATGGTGAGACAATGGACAAAGGGAGAACCAATGGAAAAGCGATACTCATAAGACAACATGTTGGAAATAAACTTTACAACTTAGGGGATGGGACACTGTGGGGGAGGGAAAGTGGGAGTAACACAAGGGAAGGAACAATGACAAGAAATGTACTCACTTCTTTTTTTTTTTTTTTTTTTTGGTCGGCCGTGGGGCTTGAACTCTGGGCCTGGGCCTCAGCTCTTCAGCTCAAGGCAAGCACTCTACCACTTGAGCTACAGCGCCACTTCTGGTTTTCTGGTGGTTTATTGGAGATAGGAGTCTCACAGTCTCTCCTGCCCGGGCTGGCTTTGAACCGCGATCCTCAGAACTCAGCCTCCTGAGTAGCTAGGATTACAGGTGTGAGCCACCAGCTCCCAGCTGTACTCACTTCTTTACATATGTAATTGTAACCTCTCTGAACATCACCTTGACAAAAATTATATTAAAAATAAAAATAATACATCTACAAAAAAGAACTCTGTCATTATATGTGGATGGTTTGAGTGATGTATCTTCATACAGTCATTTGTAGTTTCCTTTGAAATTGTCTGAATTCCATTGGAATAGCAATTCTAGTTAGTATGTATGTGCTAATTCCTACTTTTAATAGACATGTAACTCAGCTTCTTATCTAAATAAGAAAGGTCTTACCTATTCCCAGTGAGGGTCACAGGAAGAAAATACATCAAGGTACACATGGACGGGCTATGTTCACAACACCAATGATAACAATGAAGTGGGAGAGCACATATCAAAGACTAACATTTCAGCAGAATGGTTTCTCCGTTTTTGAGGGCAATAATATGGTCATCCTAGTCCCCAGCCTCTAATTCCCTAGGCTCAGCTTCTGGCAGCAATTTGCATTCTTCTGTGAAAACCAAACATGCTCCTGAATGCATAAAGGCTTTAGCCTCTTGAGGGCCAAAGAAAGCATATTAATCCACCTGGAAGATTAATAATGTTTGAAAAGGAAAGTGGAGTTAGTGTGACTTTTAGAGGGATCTGGGATAGACCATTGATGATTTAAGAATGTGTAAGTGGCTTTTGGCAAAGGGGTTTGACGGTGAGCTTTGAGCCCCTCTGGGCTTATAGACTGTGGGAGTCCTAATTATGAACATAATAGATAGAGAAACTCAACCTGGCCACAAGCTACTTAATCAGGTCCCACCAATAATAGCCAATTAAGTTTGCATTACAAAATGATTTCTAGAATTGGAGGTTGGTGGACTTTAATTAAGTATTGTTTGAAAACATGAAGGATTTTGAGTAAAGGGCCTGAAACATTATCTTTGGTATGTAGTAATAACCTTGATCCCTTCAAAATTGTAAAATAGTAAGCCAGTAAGTAGAGACCAATTGTAGTATAATTTGGATACATTAGTGTTTGTTGTGATTTCTTTCTTTCCATTACTTCTGTTTAACTTTAATTGAGACAGTGAATTCCCCTATATTGTTGTTTTTTTAAATTTTATCACTGGTTATAACTCCCTTATACTTATTTGAACTGCGATTCAATAAATGTCTTCTTAATACAAATGCATCTAAAATTTGAACTGTTCTTTACGTAATTAAGATATTTGAGGTTAAACCAAGTTTTACTGTTTATATTTATTATCAGTGTCCAACATAACCATAATGCTTTGATTTCATAGAAGTGTCAGTGGAGTTATACAGTGAACAAATCCTAAATGACCTAAATCATCAGAGTTCCTTGATGAAGGATTTATTATTTAGCTATAGTTCTTCAACAGTAAAGAATCACAGCTGCAAATGGTGCCAAAACATAGTTTTAATCCTGTTTCTTGGTTTCATCTGTTTGTTTGCATAATGAGATTTGCTCTGTTTCCATCTTTTGAAGTATGTGGAGAACAGAAAAGTATGTTTTTCAATAGGTAACTTATAGAAGAAGTCTTTATCAGTGAAATGGATGTAGGCAGGAATCTCTGTTAATTTACAAGCTTTAAATGTACCAACAAAGAATCCTGGAGGGTTTATGTAAATATGGCTTCCCTGCACGTTTCTACAATTTCTGATTCATATGCTCTATCAGGAATTGATGTCTCTAATAAGTTGTCAGGTGATCTGCTTGCCATTTTTATCAGGGATAAAACTTGCTACAACATATTATCCCTAATAGAAGGATAACAAGAGTAATAGAATCCAGCAGTGCCTGGTCAATTAACTGAAGTCTACTTAAGAGTACATCCCATATGACTTCTTTCAGTAGAGATGTCAGATTTTGAAACTTTCTTATCAATAATTCTATCATATTCACATATATTTTGAAATTCAACCCAATCTCTATCTATATATATCACTCTTTCTATATATGTATCACTATATATACATATAATCACTATATATACATACATATCACTATATATATACATATCTAGCTATTATTACCCTGTTATTGCTATTACTATTATATCACCATGAGAAACAAGTAAGGTAACATTATTTTCTTAGGATCTAGAAAACTGAGCAGTATTCTTTTCCTGAACCATTTCCAACATACACAAATCCATGCCTACTAAATCACTTTAAATGTCTCTAATCCTGAAAAGCTTAGATAACCACACTGCCAGGCATAGCAACTTTTTTCAAAGTTCTGGGAGAAACCCTAAATTATTGATCAAAGGATTTGTTTTTCATGAAATAAGGTATATAAGTAGTTAGAAAGGCCATGGCCTGATCTGAATCTAAAGCAGAAATGCAGACCCATAAATCTGTATATTTCCAACAGTGACCAGATCATTAAGGAAGCTAGAGCTGAACTATCAAAGCAGCCAATAAACAATGACTAAAAGTAGCTGATAACCAATCCCATCACCTGGAGTAGGTGAGTACCAGGACTTGTGTATTTCATTTATTTCAGTGAACCAATAAATTTTTTTCTCAAATAAATAAGTGACTTTCATTCATACAGACATCATAGGCCTTGCTAATGTTTTCTCTTTTGGTATATTTCAAAACATTCTTCTACTCAACCCAATTCTTCTCTAAACCATCCACATATTATTAGAAGAGAGTCTCCATATATCCTAGTCCTTCTGTAGACAGCTAACAATGAGGGAACAGGGAGATTACATTATTAGTGAAGGAAATGTGTAGAGAAATGATTAGTGCCATTTTGTAGATGAATACACTTGGCTCGCCATGATTGAAATTGACATAGCTGCTCATTGACAAAGATATGAAGACTGAGCTGTGTATCCCTACATGGCACATGTTCCTATTCAATACAGATCTCAAGGAATTCTTTGGTTTAAATGAAATTGAGCCTTAATTCAAAGGCTGGATATTAAAAACTTAATGTACTCATTACTTGTATTTATTATACATTAAATCTCTGTCTCTCATATCTATATAGATATATAGATATATTTCTATATAGAGAGATACATATCTGTCTATCAACTAGGAATTTTTTCTTAAGAAAATGGCTCACCCAATTATTGTTAGCAAATTGGAATCACTAGAAGAACCAAGAAAACTGAAATTTTAAGAAAGAGTTGAATTTACTATCATAAGTCTTAAATCTCTACTTCTAGCATGCTACCTATGATTACAGGCAAGATTTCTGGTGGCACTCTCAAGTTAAAGTAACTTCCTTCCTACATTTTTTCCTTACTTTTTCCAGCAATTTCAATTTTTAATTTTGGATCCTTGAACTGATTGAATAAATAAGGCCCAGCAACAATATGCAGTATAATCTGCTTTGCTCAAAGTCTATTTGAAAATTAATCACATCCAAACTTACTTTCTAAAATTTGCCTTTAACAGGTACATTTATATTTGATTAAAACAAGGATACTATAAACTAATAATATCGACACATATAAATAACTGCCAATATTGGCTTATATTGATCCTAAATGAGTGTCTCATACAACACCCTACTTAACTTGGGCCTCAGGCATATTTGTCTCAAAGGTAGAAAAGTTCAGTTTGTCCGGCACTTTTTGAAGTATTGACAAATTACTAATGAATGAAGACATTTTCACTTTACAGATTAAGATTTGAAGCCAGGAACCAGCCCGTAATCCTAGCTAGTCTGTAAGCTGAGATCTGAGGAACAAGGTTTGAAACCAGCCCAGACTGAAAAGTGTCCCTGAGAATCTTATCTCCAATAACTACTCAAAAAAACTGGAAGTGGGCTGTGGCTCATGTGGTACAGCACAAAGCGGCTCAGGGACAGCACCCAGGCTCTGAGTTCAACTCCATGACTGGGAAAAAACCAAACACCTTTCAAGTAGTAAATTATTTAAGGTATATAAACCACTATAGTTTATTTATGCAGAGTATCTAAATGCTTTACAATCTAACGTTTTATATTTCTTCATCTACTTATACTTCTATCAGAACTGATACTAAATTTTATGTTTCTACTAATCTCATTTCAAGTACGGCCCATGGCATGTAATAATTACTTAATAAGGCTTAATATTAGTAAAAATAGGTGAATAAATGAAATAATAACTAACTGCCTGCTTTTCCAAATCAAGTTTTACATGTAAACTTGTAGAGATGTACAAAGGGCTAAATCTCAAGCTAGTAATGTGCATGCATAATTCTTATATAAATTTTATATCAGAATTTGTACTTGGTTTAGGATTTTTTTTCTTAGAGATTAGGTTAACATGCCTGTTTTCCTCATTCCTGGAAAGGAAAATTATCAATCATAACAAGGAATAGCGAGTCAACTAATGGAACATTTGCTATGAAATACAGTCACGGTAGACATATAATCACTGCCACTAATCTTTTTTAAAACATACTGTAATAAAAGCTAGAAACTTCCTGTTGTCTTGGCATCTATTTAAAACACATGTTTAAAAAACACACAAGGAATCTTCCTTATGTGGGACTCAGTCATCCTGTCACTCCTTAGAAATCATGCATGTCTATTTAAGTCTACCAGGTAAAATTTTTAAGGACATTTTTTTGGACTCTAAATACAGAGGCTGATCCATTACTCCCATTCTTTCTCTTTTTGTTAGTGTGTCAAATCTCTTTGTTTGTGACCTTTAGGCATAACATTCTTTGCTCAGGATCTGTAAATATGAAAAACTCACACATTTTCTGGGCGGTTGATTCACTGATGCCATCTGACAACCTGTCACTGGTGGAGGCCCAGAAGTAAATGGTCTGTCTGGCCTTTGCGTGGCTGTTGAGGACAATAGACCTTATACATGTATTCATTGTAAACACACATAATTAACCCTTATAAAGCCCATAAAAATTTTGGAAGATAATTACTAGGATGAGATGAGATGACTATGCATCTCTTAATCATTTATAATACATTGTCATTGGTAACCCTGAACAGATAAACAACATGTTGAATGTCATATCTAGCAACAATGAACACTACACATATGTATATGTATATATACATGTATTTATATGTGTGTGTATGTACATCTTGTATTCAAGTAAGCTATATCTATGCATTAATATATATTCAAAGTTATATAATTATGACTCAAATGAATACATATCTTTGGGAACATCATAAATTTGGAGAATAAAATCTAAAGTCCTCTGCTCTGTCAGTGTTTCAAATGAATAATAATGAAATAATTGAACCTAAAAGAAATATATATTAGTTTAAGATTAAAATCATTTAAGTAATATGCTCTTAATCTGGCATCAGTTCAAGAAGGAAAGCTTTTATGTACAAATTAAGGATGTTGGATTCTAAATGCTATTAAGGGCAATTGAGATTCTCCTGAATATGACCAGTGTCAAAATTTCTTTGAAAATTTCTGGCTTCCCCAGAGGTTTTCCCAGATGTTAAAGACACTATTTGAAAGCTCCTTTTGGAGGAAATTAAAATATTTTATGGGAAATAAACTTTATTGGATAGACTTAAATTTTTTAAAGTAATATCCTGAGTTTGCCAAAAATAAGAAATAAATGTGGGCCAGTGATTTTTATTAAGTCATTAACTAATGAGAAAAACAGTGAGATGTCAAGCCACTTGAGGGTGGCGGTAACTAAAAATCCACACATATAGACACAATCAGAAATAATTGCCACGAACTTATGACTTGATGCACACTGATTTTGTATCAATAAGCAATGATTTACTGAAATCCACCAGAAAGAGATGAGTGTATTTCTATGGACAATAATCATATTGTTATATGATCTCAATAACCTAAAAAGATCAAAGACAATAATAAATAGTGATGAGTTATAAGGAAAAATCTTTAGCATTAAATGATTTGAACCTATTTTAAGAATCTTTGCAGTGTGCCCTGTTACATAAACCAGACTTTCTAAAAGTTAACTCTTAAGAAACATTTTTGTTTGTAGTTTTGTCTTTGTGACATAGTGACGGTAGATTATGCATGTGGTTCCAGCAAAGGAAGACCTATGAGTTTTGATATAGGGAATACACACAGTAATTGGGCAGAACAAAGAATGAGAATGGCTTCCATGAAATATGCATCTTCTACCAAAAATTTCCTGAAATCTAATCAGGTGGTTATTTGAATCTGCAAATGGTACTTCACCTTTTATAGATCCTGTGTTTTCCCTTGTACATACATATACATTGTAAACCTTATTAAGCATGGTAAAAGACTGGCAATAATAACTAATAACGAAATCAAACAATTAGAAAAATCTACAGCAATAAAATTTATGTGCTAGTGATTTTACTTTCCAAGTATTCTTTTCTTCTTGGGTGTCGGTATAATTAATTGCCTATGTGACTAGAGAAGGAAGGCGAATGATTCTTGTATTGGCATACAGTTTCTTTCCGTAATAAGAGTTTAAATTTCCCCTTAAGTGAAAACACTTTATACAGATTCTTGTTGGAATGTACACATTGCCCGCATCAGTCTTTTTAAACTTATCCAACAAAAATATGGGTTACTTGAACACAAGCCCTGCATTAATGTGACAGTAGCTCTGTAACTGATTTGATTCTATGATTAATGTGTAGGTAAGACATAAAGTATGAAAAAAACTGGACACAAAGATGACACACATTTCTGTCAAAAGACAGGTTCATGTTGCAATAATTGTATCATTCTACTTAGAATTTTAGGCAGGGTGCTGATGGCTCATACCTGTAATTCTAGCAATTCCAGAGGCTCAGATCTGAGGACCATGGTTCAAAGCTGGAGTGGACAGGAAAGTCCATGAGACTCTTATCATCTCCAATAAACCACCAGAAAACCAGAAGTGGCACTATAGCACAAGTGGTAGAGCGTTAGCCTAGAGCTGAAGAGTTCAGGGACAGCACCCAGTCCCAGAGTTCAAGCCCCACTATCGACTAAATAAATAAATAAATAAATAATAAAATAAAAATAAAATAATAAATTGCACAATGTAAATCACAGGAGCTGTTTAACTCTAGAACTTTTCAATTCATGTTTGCAGGTTACTGAAATTGTCGATAGTGACAGTGCAAGTAGTGGGGGGTAATCCTGTACATATTTGATGTTAAACACATTGATTACCATAGTATAGTTTTTACCAAAGAATATCAGTGTTCTTAGCTCCTTTATCTATCACCACAAAAAATTAAACTTACATTTATTAATTGATTGATGTTTTTGATAGTTTTATACATTTGTGATATATTCAACTTAGATATAGCAAGCTATATCTATAGATGTATCTCTATGTATCTATCTAACCATTTACCTGTCTTTACCTATTTAACTATCTATCTATCTATCTATCTATCTATCTATCTATCTATCTATCTATCTATCTGTCATCCATAGATCTCTATCTACATATCTATCTATATAAAGTTTCCTAAATTCACTGTTTCCTCTGCCTGTTTTACTGCGGCTGACAATGCTACTGGAGTTTGTTAACTATCTGCTGCCACTCAAGACTTAAAAAGTTTAGATAATGACCTAAATTAAATTATCCTTTGGGCAGTCTCAACTCCTAAGGTTTTGAATGAATCTTTAGAGGGTTTCCCAGGATGTATTCATTTTGTTGACTCTTCTCCCTCCATTGTTACGATGATCTTCCTGCTCTTCGCAATAAGGAGATAATTGCATGCTAACTTGATGTCTAAGGTAGAAAAACTCTTCACTTCTAGGAAGATGCCTGGATAAAGAATGTCGAGGCAACTGTCAAGTAAAGTCCGTACATCAATTTGAGGTTAAACATTTCTGTAAAGCTGTAAATTTTCACTGTGAAAAACCAGGAGGACTCAAAACACTCAGCAAAAGCTAACTCAAATACGAATATCTGTGTCTTATTTTCCAGAAGAAACAGTTGCCCTAACACAGAAGCCTTTTGCTGTAATGAGAGGTTGTTTTGATATACCAATCAACCATGTAATCAGTCTACAATTCAAAATAAATCACTGTAAAAGACACACAGCAATTGAAGTCAGTCAAACTCAATGGTTTTCTAACCCTGTCAAATGTAAGTTGTATGATTTCATGGAAGTTAAGTTAGATGTTTTTTTCTGGCACTCAATTGCTTCATCTGTCACCTGTAAGAGGCACAGGGAACTGGTGGGTCTTCAGTTTTAGATTTGCATGCTGCCAGACTTTCTCAGCCATGAATGAATAAATGGACACTCTCCACACTCTCCATCTCAGCTATTTTACTCTCACTAGGGGTGAGGCTTCTTTCCCTTCACATGTCCCCTCAGACTTCCTGTCTATATTTTTTCTCCTTTGGCTGCTTGGAAATGTCCTCGTCTTTTCTCTCTCATTGTGAGTTAAATCCCCCAAATGTACTGTTTTTAACTCCACATTTTTGCTAAAATATTTGTTAACAAACACTTTTTTCCCATTAGAATGAAACATCATTTTTTGGTTTTTTTTTTGCAAATGTGTTTGTGTATGCATATGCTTTCCAACAAAAAAATCCATCTGTTTTATTATAATACATATAATGCACATATTTTTTGAAGTCTTAAGCCAGTCAATTAAATACATATTAGAGAGAATGATGAGGCTTTCATGATGTATAACAAGGTATCAAATGTTCAGCAACATAAAATGATATATATGTACATTAATGTAAGAAAACAAACATATATATACAGCATCAGTTCATAATCCAGGCCTAATTTGATTTGGTCCTCTTCAATGCTGCATTACCATGAAGCAATGAAGATTAGCTTCCAAGCTTGTCTATCTCTTGGCAGAATTCAGTTTCCTGCAGACTAGAGTGAGAACCTATGGTTTTTTGCTAGCTGTAAGATCGAAGCCATGTTCAGTTTCTTGCCTTGAGGCAATATCACAATGTATCAGGTTTTTCTTTGAAATCAGCAAAACTGATTAGTCTCCTAATCAGTCACATAGTCCCATTTACCCACATCCATTTACCTTTTTCATATTCTATTGATAAGAAACAATTACAATCTTGCCACATCAAGCAGAAAGAATTATAAAAGACAGCTAGAAAAAAAATCTGTCCCCTATACTGAGTTAAGGTAAGACTTTGAATACTTCTCAATTACTCACTCCATTCCCTTTTTTATCGTGATTGATAACATGGTAAAGCACGTGAAATAGCATGATCTTATTAAAAAAGATAATGACACCTCATTAGTGGACTTAAGCAGTGGGGTGGCATGATCTAACATTGAAGGAAGATCACTTATTACTCTTGGTAGAAGTTAATTGACAAGGAATAAAACTGGTAAAGAAAAAAAACAATTATGTTGCTCATCAATCCATATGAGAGGCAATGCCAATTGGATCAAGGCAGTGTTTGTGTAACTGAGAAGCAGTAGATGAATTTGAGATGTTTTTCTGAGAGTAGAATTTATGGGCTTAGTGAAGATCAGAGAACTTTGCCAATGACTTTTCTGAAATGAATGTTGATGGTGCTCATTCACTGGGATTGAAATTAGTGGAGGAGATGTGGCTATCTGTAGAACATCTTAGTGCAGTGTGGTGTGGTTTTCATGCCATAAAAGTGGATGAAATCATGTTAATTTTAAAGCTGGAAAAGAAGGTTGACTATGTTTCTAGCAGTTAAGAGAAGTAAAGGAAGCAAAGTCAAAAAAAGGGTCTATTCAGATTGCTGTAGCAAATAGATTTGGTGACTGTTAAAGCAGAAATGTATGTCTCACATTTCTGGAGGCTGGAATCTGAGATCTAGCCCAACACCCTCACAGGTGCCACTGTCCATCTGAATGTGTCCTTACATGTTAGACAAAGGTCATACAAACTATCAGGTCCTTTTCTAGACCACTAAATCACTCCTGAGTATAGTCTTTGCATGATCTAGCTACCTCATAATGTCTCCAGCCCCCTAAAAGTAGGTATTGGGATTTCCATAAGAATTGTTGGGGGCATACATACATTCAAACCATACCAGAGATTTAGAAGGGAGATGTCAAAATGAGAAAAATTTATAGAAAATGACACCAACGAATGACAGTCAAACATGTCAAACATGCTTCTATGACCCAGATATAAATAATATCGAGTCCATGTTTTATCAATAATCAATGAACAATCAATCTGCCTAGAGTAGATGGTTTTTGAAGTTGTAGATCTCTAGGCCTACAGGCTTTCTGAAGTTACTTCTTGGTGTAAAAAGCTATATCCAAATCAGTGCTCAAAGTGCTGTCTACACTCTCCTGCTTGAGGTAAAATTCCACTTGAGGACAATTTCATCTGCTTTGAATCCTGAAGAAATACAATCTGTACTGGCACCTTAAGAAATTGTAAATGCAGCCCAGCATTTTAGAAAACAGAACAATTGAAACACAAATTATTTGTCCCTCTGGAGATTTATTTTGGATCGAAACTGCCATTTGTTCTGCGATGACTGGTACAGGACTGGCATTTCTCTCCCAATTCTATTGCAAGCTTTTATTTAAGTAAGTGCAATTGCAGTTTAAGGCATTCCTGGAGATTAATGACTGCCTGGGAGGGTAGCTCCTTGGTCCATTAACTCCAACCAGTCATTAATTTCCATGAAAAGTCCTGCATGAAAGTTATTATTACTCATACGTACTGAAAATAAAAGAAACATATACAGTGGAGTTATGGATTTTACCAGTTCTCTCAGAATGATGACAGTAAATTTATTCTTTCAGCAAGATGAAAGTGAATTCATTTGTATAAGAACATTTGAGGGGGAAAAAATGGAGCCCCTGCATATTAACTAATTTGCTTAGTATTATGCTTGACAATCTAGTTTTATTCGTATTGAAACAATTAACTTAAAGAGATTAACAAGAATCTAAGTTCCTAAGCTAATATGAACACCTTCACCCAACCCATGTGCTGGTCTTATATATAATTTGTCATACACTAAGCAGTTTCTCCTTGTGTTTGTTTTTGCCTATTTTGTAAAAGAAACTTTCCCAGCTTAGTAGTAACTATTCATGATGTAAAAGAACGGGTTTAATTTTTACTTAGCTAAATTATATGATATATCAAATTTATCTATAAAAACTGTCTTGGGCCCAAATATTTCAGCATAGTTAATATGTTCTTCCACAGTACTTATCACCAGCAACCATATCTTAGTCCATTTGGGTTGCATTAGCAGTCTCATGGACTGGAGAGCTTAAATAATAGAACAGAAAGTAGACGACTCTCAGTTCTGAGGCTGGAACTTAAAGATCAAAGTGCTGGCAGCTCAGGACTGAGCAACCTTGCTCTTCCCTGTTTGTACATGGCCGCCCTTCGGCCTTAGCATCATCCCACTGGCACTGAGTACACTGAAGCGAGCAATTAAGTTCTTTTTGTAAGGAAACAATTACCATTCAGAATGGTGCCTCCATTATGGTCTAGTTAACTCCCAAAGTCTCATCATTGAATACCATCATATTGGGGATTAGAATTTCTTCACATGAATTTCATGAGCGAGGTATGAACACATAATTCATTATAGATAAATGTGGGGAGGAAAGTACTTCTACAAAATAACCATTAACATGTTGTGAAATCATTTAAATATTCTCTTGAATAGGTTTCTAATCACCAATATTTGAAGAATTATTGTGTACAAACTCATGAGCAAAAACTGAGTATGACCTCTTCTACATATGATTGTAAATAAATGATTGTGAATTTTGTATCTTACCTTCATCTACTTCAACTCATAAGACATTTTATGTTTTCAAACTTCTCTCTGCAAACTAATTCTACCCTAATTCTGTTAGCTGTGAGATAACTGTTTTCACAGTATATATTTTCTGTTTTCTTTAAAAAAGTAAAATATTTGATGATTTCATAGTATATAAATAAAGAAAATGACAAAGATTGTATCCACACATATACATGTAAATTTACATGTAAATATTATTGTATTATTGTATAGATACTCACATACTATGCATGTAAATATCCATATATACCTTTGTATGTTTACATGTACATGTGAACAATACCTATTTGCATACAGGTAATTGCACATGGTAAAACATGCATGTAACATACACATTCACTGGAGGGATATCATGGTTTGTATCATGTTCTATATTCCATAAATAATTTGAAATGTATGTTAGAAGTTGCTTTTACATAGTTATATTTGCATTGATTTATAAATCAATATTTTTATGTTCCTTTATCTTTTTGCCTTTCCAGAATGTCATAGATTTTGAACTCTATATTCTGTAATGCTCGCAGGGATTTTTCATTCACTTACAAAAATGTATGTAATGTTTACTCCATTTTATTAAAAGAAATTTGAAATTGCTTGGTAGTATTTTTTATTTTTTATTTTATTTTTTATTTTTTTTGGGTCCGGTCGTGGGGCCTGAACTCTGGGCCTGGGTGCTGTCCCTCAGCTCTTCAGCTCAAGGCTAGCGCTCTACCACTTGAGCCACAGCGCCACTTCCGGCTTTTTTCTTTTTGCTTATGTGGTGCTGAGGAATCGAACCCAGGGCCTCAGGCATGCAAGGCAAGCGCTCTACCACTGAGCCACCTTCCCAGCCCCTTGGTAGTATTTTTTAATTTAATGTTATTGTCCAAGCGATGTACAGAGGGCTTCCAGCTACACACATAAGGTAATGAGTACATCTCTAGCTGAACTTGTTACTCTCCCTCATTTTTCCTCCCACTTTCCCCCAATGCCCACCCCCCAGTTGTAAAGATCATTGCCAACATGTTTTCTTGTGAATATTGCTGTTGCATTGTTTTGGTCTTCATCTTTTGACTCACCATTCAGTACTATTTAATTATAGTATAAACTATAGTTTTTACGCTTACATATTTAAAGATATCTTTGTAATTTCTCATTTAGGAAATTATTAATTAAGCTACCTTAAATGTTTGCACGTATTTTATTTCTGCAGGCATACATTTTCAAGTCAGTTGGCATGCAATTGCTAGATTGTAGGGGAAGCCTGCATTTAGTTTATAAGAAATTGGAAAACTGTCTTCCAAAATTAATGTGCCATTTTGCATTCCCAGCAGCAATGAATGAGTTCCTGTTGCTCCGACTCCTCACTGGATACTTTAGAAAATCTTATCCACTTTCATAGTTATGTATGTCAGATGCAAGGAGATCACACTAACGTTCATGCGGTGTCTAGACCCTGAATTCCCATGACAATACCATTTGTAAAGAAATGGCAAGACTTGGGGAAAAATCATGTTAAGTGACGTAAGCCAGACACAAAGAAACGTATGCCCCATGGTTTCCCTTATTTGCAATAATTAGTATGCCTCCAGGATAATCGTAGCAGATGAGCAGGGCAGAATAGCTCAGTAGCTATGTACATATGACCATCTAAGATGATGCTAAGCAAAATGAACTCCAAGATAAGGGCACAAGAAGTTTTTCTTTGTTGTGTTTTTGAATGTACTATGTAATTTCATGTTTCTTTTGTATGTTCTTTCCCCTATGGCATATCTCCTGTTTTTCACTGCATTTGATTCTGGTACCTGGGTATTTTATGTACATTTATCTGAATTAGGGAAGGAAAGGGAACAAGAGAATGTTGAGACAAAGGACAAGGGGGAAACCAATGCAACAGTGATATTCACAAGACCGTTTGTTGGAAATGATCTATTTAACTTGGGGGTCGGGTGGGGAAAATAGCAGATAAATGAAGCAGAGGATAAGTTTGAGAAGAAATGTGCTGTTTACCTAACTTATGTAACTGTAAACCCTCTGTAGATCACCTGGACAAAAAAATACAAAAAGGAATACACAGCATCCTCATCATCAAAAAGCAGAGGTTGAGATCTAGAAATTCTTCACCAACCTGTTCATTTAAATTCCTCCTCAGAATATATTTTCTTTTCAACATTTACTGTTCTTTGTCTAAATTATTATGCAAGCGATTGACTTTGCTTCTGTGCATTGTCTTTTCTTTACAAAAGTTTTCATACTTATTTACTAACCAAGCAAAACAACACAAAGACCACATAATAATCAAAGTGTTGATTTCCCCTTGTTGATCTATCACTTCAGCTAGAACTAGAGATGGAAATAGAATGTCATTTCTACTGTACTAGTGTTCAATTTGACTTTTCATTTCACTAATTGAAAACATTTTTACATTTTTCATCTATGTGTGTGACAAGACAAGTGAAAATTTACATATTGGTATTTCTCATATACTAGCTAGTTTTGGGGGGGGGAGATTTTTATTGTTGAGAATTAAAGATCGTTGCACATATTGGATACAAGCCTTTATCAGATGTATATTTGAAAAGAATGGTGGAAAGCAGTTTTTAAATTTCTTATCTTGCTATGAAAACTGTTGAATAGTTACATTTGGAATGTCACCTTTTAATAGAAGATACATTAATACATTATTCTTTTCACAATTTTAATTTTTTTGTACAGGTCAACTTGTTAATTGCTTTAACAAATAAAACATGAGACAGAGGGGAAAGGGGAAAAAAGAGGAATGGAGAAATAGAATGAGAGGAAAGAGAGGAAAAAAGAATGAAAAGAAATTGGCTCACATACTAGTCTGAAAACCCAACCGGGTAACTAGTAGTATGAGTTCTTGCCCAGTGCTAAAGAACTGAGAATCAGAGAAGAAATGCTCCAAATACCAGTCCACGGACAGCGAGCCAGAGAGAGAACAATTTCTCCTTTCCTCTGCACCTTTTCAAATGTGGCAGCTCTTAATGACCTTTGAAAGGCGTGCTGAATAACCTTCTCTGATGGTAAGGGGTTGCCCTGATATTTACTGTAACGTAAAGGATTTTGTCATCTGTGAATGGTGATGCTGAAAAAGAGCGCCATGTTTAAGAAGTTAAGCCTGGTTCAGTTGTGGGTCTAAGAACACGTATTTATTCACAGAAATACTCTTATCCTCATACATATTTAATTTCATTTTGTTCTCCTCTTTCATTTTTCTTCCTTGTTTCTCTCTTCTTTCACGCTCATTTAAAAATTTTTTGTTTACCCTGATTAACAGGTGAATGCTTACAATAAATAGAAATAGCGAAAAGGATATATTAAGATATTAAAAAGAAAAAAATGTATTATCAAATTGTTACAGAGGAAAGTCTTGAACTTTTGTTCAAAGGAAATTCTAGACATTCTAGAAATCCTGCCATTTATCTTACTTTCTCACAAGAAATTAGAGGTAATTCAGAAATGATTGTATTGGTTTGTGTACCAAATGAAATCTGAATCATCAGGCCTCTATTTAATTAAAATATGTCTTAACCCGGGCGTGGGTAGCTCACACCTGTAATCCTAGCTACTTAGGAGGCTGAGATCTGAGGATTGCGGTTCAAAGCCAGCCTGGACAGGAAAATCCATGAAACTCTTATCTCCAATAAACCACCAGAAAACCAGAAGTGGGCTGTGGCTAAACTGGTAGAGTGCTCACCTTGAGCTGGAAAAAAAAAAAAAAGCCAATTAATAGAAAGTGTATAGGTACTGTACTGTGAAGACTTTTTTTTGGGGGGGGTTGGTCTTGGGGCTTGAACTCTGGGCCTGGGGGCTGTCCCTCAGCTCTTCAGCTCAAGGAGAGTGCTCTACCACATGAGCCACACCGCCACTTCCGGCTTTTTCTGTTTATATGGTGCTGAAAAATTGAACCCAGGGCTTCATGAGTACTACACAAGCACTACCACTGAGCCACCTTCCCAGCCCAGCTTCTTTTGGTTTTAAGTTATTCTTAAGTTTTAATTTTGGTCTTACCTTGATGTTATGGTTAATCAGTGTGGAAAAAACATTCTACTGTGCTGAATGAAATCAACACTTTTGACAAACTTGGAAATCTCCTCTACAAATTATTGTGATGGAAGAAGATTCAGAATGGTGATGCTGATACGATAAAAATTTCCAATGTCCATCTTTTAATTCATCTCTCATTTTCATCATTATTTAAACTATTTTTTAAAAATCCTATTGCAAGAAGAAGGCCTTAAATTTGCTAAGAAATGTTACAAACCATTCCCATCAGGGACAATACTAAGTTATATATAAGATACTTACATTAAAAAGAACTGCTAATTTATTATTATTATTATGACTTAATGCTTGATATTAATATTGCTTATTATTATATTACACAGACAAAATTTATAATTCCTTTAAATACATTCAAGGAACGTTCCCACTGAGAGAATTAAGTTCTCTCCTTGACCAACCACAGTAATATGAGAAAAGATCAGAGAATTTGGCCAGTGCCAAATATGGGAGTAAAGATTTTACAAGTATATATGGGAGTTAGATTTTACAGGTATAAAACAAGGCCCTAATAAAGAAGAAAATAAAACCTATAAATGACTATAACTATAGTAACAGAGAAACTGTTTGGGGGATCATTCATAATCAGCTTGAAGAAGGGATACAGCAAAGAAGAAAGGAATTTTAGGAAATACCTTTATTTAAGTTAGTGAGTACCAAAAATAAAAATTAAAAAATAGAAGGAAAGCAACAATTTTTTGTTGAGGCCATCATCTCACAATTGCCTTTAGGTGTGGTTGAGCTACTTATCTGTAAAAATATGATGAGCATGGAGAAAGCAGAAAATAGTGAAATAGTAAAAATAAATAAATCAATAAATAAAGCTTAAAAAATGCAGAGTAGAAAATCACACATGACAATGTCAACATAGCCCCTTTAGCATTTTTGCAAATGTCTCTTGTGCTTCATAGTTATACTGTCTTTCACATAAAGTGTTAGTACTAATGTGTTGATTTAATCCATGACAAACATCCGGACTGGTATAGGGATATTATAACTTCATATTAAGGGAATTTGTGCTCAATATTTATATTAAATTTTTATGTTATTTTCCCTGAAGCACTTCTACAAGATAGGCCCATTTATCTTTAGCCAGGAAAGGAGCATTTCTTATAGCATCTCACATATGTTTCTGTTTGTGCACTAGTAAAATGTTGTTTTTGACAGTAACCAGTACATCCTACAACCAGCTGGTCTGAATGTCATTGTTTTCTAGTTCTAAGTAATTGTATGACATGTTCTTCCTTGACAAATAATCTATAATCAGGGAGCAAAATAGTATAGTAATTATTTATGTTCCATTGACAAATTACTATAGACTTAGAAATCAGAAGAATACATTTATTATCTCACATTCTTTATGGATCAGAAGTCCTAGCATAGGTTTTCTACCTAGCAGGTCAGAGTCTGTACTTTTGGTGACATGGTTTCTCATCAGAGATTAGCTGGATAATAATTTGCTTTGCATTTTCCTTGGGATTGTTTTCAGAATTGTTTTCATTATGGATGTTTTGGGCAAGCTTACAGCAGAAAAAAAGAGAATGAGGGCCTAGGGAAAGTGCTAACAAGACAGTCATGTGCAATATACTATCTGTCTAGTAAATATTCTGTCACTTCAGACATCTTTTATTTGTTGTAATCGAGTTACTTGTCCCGATCATACACAAGGGAGAGTAAGGACAGAAGATTTTTTTAAAGACAGGATACCAGGATGGGCAATCATGGGACCATCTAAAATTTGATGTCTACCTTGTAGAAAACATAGACAGAATGGAAAACATAAAAATTACAGTGACAGGTTCAGGTATTCAGTTAGACATATACAATTTTATAATTAACCCATAGCAATACAAATTATTGTTGTTTATTTTAATTATCCTAGAATAGAACTTTACCTTCCTAGTATCTGACCTTTATGTTAGTAAGTATAGGCAGGAACCTAGAACAAAGCTGTTTCTTCAAAGTAATTTGTTCCATGTGGTTTTGAAACCTAACTTTGGTACATTTACTCGTATTTTAAGAACGTGGCTTGCTTCTAATATACCTCAAAAGAAGAATAATGTCTTAAGGGTATATTATTCTTTTATACCTTAATATGAATCATGTATTTGGTTAACAAAATGGTTCAATGAACTGAACCAGTAAGACAGAACAAGGTAAGATGAAGAATGTTCAGGAGGGGAAACTGTACCTTCAAAAACTTCACGTTTCTTTAGTTTTCTTTATTGTTTTACAGTGGATTATAATATATGTGGATAAATATTCTAATTACTGCATGAGGAAAACAAACAAGCCACACTAAAAAACGATTGCCAATCAAGGTATTCATTTGTGAAAAATGACAGTGAATCTAAAGGTGGGTCAGAAATGCAGTATGATTTCCCTATGACTGGATAAATTCTCTATCAAGCTAGATCAAAATGAAAGGGCCAGAAACCAAGCTGGGGAATGGGGGAAAAAAATCTGAAAATAAGAAAGTGCAGAATGATCCAGCCTATAATTCAGAAGGATGCAAACACAATGCGCTGATAACCTTCCACTTACTTTTCCTAATGGACAGCCTTCTGTTCTAGTTCTTCTTTGGTATTTTTAATGAAAATCTTACAGAGCTTTCAACCACAGTTTTCCAGTAGCAGGAAGAAGTTAAGTTTTTCAATGGATCCAACAATGGAAATGTTCAAAAAATAGAGTCCTGAAATAAATGAAATTTTAAAACTAGAAATCTACTTAATTGCTTTGTGCCCCTAATTGGAAAGACATTTAAAGCAAATCAAGAGAAGTACATAAAATTCCTTTGCCAGTCTTTCTATGCTATTTTTTTGTTGTTGTTGTTGGTCATGAGGCTTGACCTCTGGTCCTGGGCGCTGTTCCTCAACACTTCAACTCCAGGTGAGTGCTCTATCACTTGAGCCATAGTGCTACTTCCAGTTTTCTGGCTGTTTATTAGAGATAAAATTCTCATGACCTTTCCTGCCTGGGCTGACTTTGAACCACAATCCTCAGATCTCAGCCTCCAGAGGAGCTAGGTTTATAGGCATGAGCCACCAGTGCCCAGCTTCTATGCTAATTTCAATATTATCTATCAGTCATTTACATAACAGTAGTTAAAGTACTGTTAGAAGCACCTCTGGGTGCCTAGGTAATATAATTATACACACACATATAATATCAGGGTTTTGAAAAAGGTCTTCTTTTTACTCATAAACTGACATGTTGAATTGAAACTCTGCTGTACAACTATGTAAATATGATCATAAAACATGATTTTCCATTTGCTACAAAAGATTTTTTTAAAGCTGTGTTTCCCAATTTTCTATAAAATATTTATTGCTTATTACAATGTTAAATCATCATAATAGAAGATATGGATCAAACTATAATTAATTCACTTGACCATACTGGCCTATTTAGCAGAGTATGCTTCAGAAAGACAGAGATGAAAATATTGAGACATTCAATAAACACAAGGCATAAAGTAAGTTCAGGACAATGATTTTCATAGGTGAATTGAGTTACTCCATGATTAAAAATAAAACAAACTTAAATACTCATATACACAAACCAGGGCAGGCAAAAGAGTTTACAGCTATAATACAGCCACTTAGGAGGTAAGAACAGGAGGCTCAGAGTTCAAAGTCAACCCAGCCATAAAGTTAAGAAGGCAAATAAGGAATATAACTCTCTCTCTCTCTCTCTCTTTATGTATATAACTATCTAGATAGACATAACTATCTATAGATAGGTATAACTATTTAGATAATTATATCTAGATAGTTATATATATGGTATATTTATAGTTATATAGTTATGTAAATATATATATATATATATATATGTTGGTAGACTGTCTAACATATACCAAGTCACTAAAATCAAATTCCAGTGCCACTGAAAACATGATAAATAAGTAAAAAATAAAATAAAATTTAAGAGAACTTTTTGGAGGATATGCTTTGGCATTAATTTGGTATTAATTTGTGATAAACAACTCACAATACAGTTTCAGCAATAACTAACTTTTTTTTTAAGTAAATGGTCCCCTTGAAGCAATTAATCAGACAAAACACCATTATCAGCTTGGTTATTGGTTTTGCATGGTGAATTCAGAAATCTGTTTTTTTCATTCAATTAGATGAGCTAAATCATCAAATGAGGAACTTAGTCATTTTTCAATTTTTAACTGTTTTCAGGGAGCATTTCACTGTTTAAATAGGTCTTTGCTTGTTCTAACAAATGTGTTTAAGAACACCTCAAAGGCAGAGTGGAGAGATAGTTCATGTCCTGCTTTATCTTCCTAGTTATTTATTTTATTAAATATATATAGTTTATCTGATTGTAACTAGGCAATAGGAGAGCCACAAGCACTTATTTTATCCAATATTCTACCAATAACTATGTCCCTACATTCATTTCCCTCTCTTCTTTCTTCCTCCTTTCCTATACCTTTTTTTTTTCTTTTTTTTTTTGTGAGTTGTGGGGTTTGAACTCTGGGCCTGGGCGCTGTCCCTCAGCTCTTCAGCTCAAGGCTAGTGCTCTACCACTTGAGCCACAGCACCACTTCCGATTTTCTAGTGGTTTATTGTAGATAAGAGTCTCATGGACTTTCTTGCCTGGGCTGACTTTGAACCGCAATCCTTAGATCTCAGCCTCCTGAGTAGCTAGGATTACAAGTGTGAGCCACCTGCGCCCAACTCTTCCCAATGTCACTTTTCTGGATGGTGACCAATGAGAGAGAGAGAGAGAGAGAGAGAGACAGACAGACAGACAGATAGACAGACAGACAGACAGAGACAGAAACAGACAGAGAGAGAGAGGTTTAATGAATGTTAGAATGAACACAATTTATTCCAGACAAAATGATTTTTAAAATTTATTTATTGTTATTGTGAAGGTGATGTACAGAGAAGTTATATAACCATAACCATCTAAAAACACAATGTTGTATATGACAGCAGGGGTTGGTAAAATCAAAATCTGTTGCCTAAATCTGATCTTCTATCTTTACAAGGCCTGAAGACTAAGACTGTGTTTTAATAGTTTAAATAAATAGAAAGAATATTATTTTATAATCTGAACAATATATGAAATTTGAACTTCACTGCCTGCAAATAAAGCTTTATAACAATATGCAATATTTATTTCGTGCAAATTAAATAGTAATTTGTTTAGCAGTTATGGATGCTTTTTTTTCTTATTCAAACTTTGTTGGTCTATGGCAGAAAAGTTAAAACAAATGGTAACAGAATTAATTAATTAAAGTGATGCAATGGTAAACCTACAAAAGTCTCCAAATGTTTGGTTGATTTTTTTACAACTGACCTACATTTCCATTGATTAATTTACATTAATGTAAAATTAGAGAAAGGATATATTTCATTTTCCCTTTCAACACAAACGGAGATTCACATTTAGTTCTTTTTAATTGCAATGTTAAGTAATTACTTGCTGATTAATCAAATACTGGAATCATTGCAAATGGTCTTTAATAATAGCGTACCAAAATTTATTAACTTTAGAAAACCCTGTAAAATATAATTTATTCCCTATGCTTTGTAGATAGAATTACTGCGATAAGTAGCAAATGAGAATTTAAAAACTTGGATGCTTAGCCTAACTTTTGTTTGTGTGTGTGGGGGGGGGGGTGGTGGTGGTAATCACCAAGTATAATGATTTCTACTTTCTATTTTATTATTATCCTATATTAAATACTTTTTCTATCAGAAATTATATTAAATACTATTTTTTCATTTGAAAATTTGACTTTTTCTATCAGAAATTATATTAAATACTATTTTTTCATTTGAAAATTTGACTTTTTCTATCAGAAATTATATTAAATACTATTTTTTCATTTGAAAATTTGATGAGTCAGATGTGTAGCAGAACCTGACTTGCTGGTAACTGATTCTCTTCATGCTTCATACTAGACACAGCAAGACTATATTTCTGTATCCCACTTGAAGTTAATAGTAACCAAATAACTGATTATAGCCAAAAACTTTTTGGCCTAAGTTATTTTTACCGGTTCTAATCTTTGCTCTCAAAATGTTAATGAACATTTATCATTTATCCCTTTCTGTGCTTAATTTGTTCAAGAATAAAAAATGGTTTAACCTCAGGATGAGAAAATCTAGGATTTCTAATCTAAAGTTATAAGGGATTCATGCAGATGAAGAAATGATTTTATAGAATGGCTATTTTTATGCTGTCATTTATTTTAACCTGTTTCATCAGCTTTTCTTGTTTCAAATAAACTGATGCAGTCATTGCCTGGAATGAAGCAATGCTTTCATTTTGTCATTCACTACCAGAGTAGGTGATCTAATGGTGATAATCCCTGGTGTAAAAGAAAAAAATAATTTGCTTCTCACATAGTTTAGGTTCTTGTATACAACTAAATATTTGAGTAATGTATCCTGGCTTCATTAAGTCAGAATATAAAAGCTATATGTTTTTAATTTTTATGTTCTCAGTGTCCATCATTCAGGGATGTGTGTGTGTGTGTGTGTGTTTGTGTGTATAATTTTAGAAGGGAAAGATTGGGTCATATATTAGTTATCTGTTAGGGTGCAAGAGATTAAATCAACATTTAACCACTTGAAATAGCACATGCTAGTTATACCACATTTTCTGAGGTTTAAGGAGTTGAATATAAATCAGCCAGGCCTCTTCCTTACAGCCTCTCAGAAATCTACAAGCCAAGAGATTGCAGAGACTAGAATCTCCTATGAAGTCTGCATCACACAAAGATTCACTTGCAGGTTAACTCAAGTGGCTATAGGTAGGTCCATAGTTCATCAAGACAGAAGATGGATTCAGATCTGTTTCTACAAGTCCTTGATCGAGAGAGAACTACTCCCAAATGTAGCTTCATTGGTCAAAGCTGGCACAACAGAATCTACTGGCAAGTCAGAACTCATCGTCTCTGGTAACACTATTGTAAAAGTAGAGCTCTCTCAAAGCTGAAACATACTTTTAATTTAATAGCAGAGTATGTAGGGGAGAGAATTACACTGGGCTATAAATATAGAGAGTCAAAACAACTGAGAGAAATTTTAGATGATTGCCCGAGGTCATGTGCAAAGTCATTCAAGATAATAAATCACAAGTAATGCGATAAGCTATCATTCTTAGACTTTGATCAGGATTTTTCCTTCCTGGTAAAATTTCCCCTAATGGTGCTAGTCATCCTATGCAGAAGAGAGACAAGAACAATAATGAGAAAGAAAACAAAGAGAAAGAGTTGAAAGACAAAAGGCATAGGAAGGAAAATTAATGCAATAAAATCACTAGTACATAACCTAATAGATGCTACTTCTGCATTTCTAAGTCCAAGCTACAAATCCTTGTGAAGGGGAGTTGATTTGGTGGCTGATTTAGAAGAGTAGTAGAGTTATGATGTGAGTGTAGACATGATGAGTCAGAAATATTAATGTCTAGGAAGTAGAAATCAGATTGTGACCGATTTACATAGAGTTGCAGTATTACTGCATTAGCTCACTGGCAGATAATCTTACAAAATTATGCTACAACTTTTCAGTGCTCTGATAATTTCACTAATGCCAACCTAATTTATCTATGAGGCTTGTCCTCATGTGAGCTTCACAGTATTGCCTCAATTGTATATAGAATATAATAAACAGCTTTAATGGGGCTTTCATTATTTACTTCACATACGCCATTCCATTCTGAAAGACACAGACTCTCTTATTGGCCTTAGTATTAAAAATTCTTCCTTGCCCCCTTATCGCTTGGAAAATACAGTCAACTCTCCATTCAGGAGAGACATCCAGCTGTTTATGCCATCTTCTTCTCTCTTACCCCATGCTGCTTACTCTTGTTAAAGCTATCTGAAACCACTTGAATCAAACATGAGCCATTACACATGATTATGTTTATTTCTCAATGTAAATGTTATGCATGTCAAGGGTACATTTGTGTGTGTGTGTGTGTGTGTGTGTGTATACAAACACACGAACAAAACTCTGACTTGTGCATTGAGGCATATCCTGTGCATTATAGTATATATACCAGTGTCTCAGCTCTCTACCCACCACCTTCCCAGAGCAACAACTTCTTGTCATTATGACAAGCAAAAATACCTTCCAACATTACCAAATGCCTAATGGCAAAGTCAATCTGTCTTTCCTTAATATAGATTATATGTATTTGATTTTAAAATTTCTGGGGTTATTTTAGCAGTCGTTTATCTTGGACTCAGGAATGCTACTCCAATGTCTACTTTTGACTGACCTCCATATAGTCTTCAGATGTTGTGGTCTAGTGAAAGTGGGAGCAACATTTGATTCCATGAATTCCATTTTTTTCAAAACTTGACTTTCATTGGAAGTTTTAGGAGGTAAGGATCTTTGGGAGATAATTAGATTAGGAGATTTGAGCCCTTATGAAAGGGATTTGTGATGTTATAAGAAGAGATACCTTTAGTATATAATGATCCAACTAAAAGATATTCCCTTATGTACAGCAGGAAGTACCCTGTCACCAGATGACAAATCTGCTAATACCTTGATCTTGGCCTCTCTACTCTTAGAACAGTGAGAAATATAATTTTGTTATTTTGACCATAAAGTATATTGAATATTTTATGTCAATCAAAACCGACCAAAGGAGAAATTTCATTTTTATCCTATACATAATGGAGCACCGAATTTATATTTTTGGCCATCAATCAATGGTCTGAAAACATTTCAATCTGACTTCCTGAATGAAAGATACAAAAAAGAAAAAAATCAGAGAAGCACATAAATATTGATATATCAACCCACAGATTAACATTTTAAGAATGTTAAGAAAATGTGCACATATTTAGTAGGGAAGTTATTTAAGCATTTCATTAACACAAATTCCTAAAACATGAGTAATTAGGTTAAAGGCACAGAATACTGAGAAATCAATAGAGAGTATCCTTTAAAAACAACCCATCTACAGTTCATTTTAATGCACTCAAAATATCTGAAGAATTCATAAATGGAGAAAAGACTGAGGATAGATGATACAGTTGGAAAATTAATGACCTCCAAAGTTATTTTATTGTTTTAATCCCTAGAAGCTATGAATACATTATTTTGGGTGAGAAAGGGGATCTTGAAGATATCATTAGTTTAAGAATCTTAAACTTGAGAGATTATTCTGTATTATTATGGTTCAAATATTATCACATGGGGCTTTAAAGGAGAGACATTGGAGGTATGGCCCCAGCAGGTACAATGCCCTAAACACCAGAACATTATAAAAATCAGTAAATGAGATGTGACAAAGTAATGATAGGACAGACTCATAAAAAAGACTTGAAGAGGCATGCTGGTGGATTTTAGGATAAAGGAAGAACCTATAGTTCAAGCAATGCAGAGGCAAATGGAAGCAAAGAACTGAATTCCCATCTAGTGTCTTGAAATGATTTGAAAGGAATGTAGACTCTCCAACATGGCTGAAAGCCATTTTGGGTTTCTGAAACCCAAAAATGTAAGGTAATAAATTTCCATGGATTTACATGTGGTTATTTGCTATAGGAATTCTAGGAAACTTACATAGAGACTCAGATGATAAACACAGTTAAATATTAACAGCAAAATAAATAATGACTACGTGGAAGTTCAGAGTACATTTCTTCCATGTTACTGTATTTTGAAATTTATTTTAAAATATACAGAAAGTAATATTGAGATCAATTTTAAAGCTAATGGGATAAAACATAGTACAGTCATGCACTAGGTGACTAAGGAAAGCAAAGAACACCTTGGCCCAATTCAAGTTAAATTTGATTACGATGGATGATACTTTGATCTCAAATATTCAATATTACTATCATGTGCATACAATGGAATGAACTTGCAATGAAGAATGCTTTATTTTTTCTGCCCTTTTAAATCAGATTTATATGATTTCTATTTTAAATTTCCATTCAGAAAAAAATAGTCCAAACTGTTTCTTCTGTAATGCAAAATATATTTACTCTTATAGTTGCCTTGGTTTTCTCAAGATACAATTAGATACACACACAAAGGCATATATGAGCTGAAGCCGGGTGCTAGTGGCTCACTCCTGTAATCCTAGCTGCTCAGGAAGCTGAGATCTGAGGATCATGGTTCAAAGGCAGCCCAGGCAGGAAAGTCCATGAGACTCTTATCTCCAATAAACCACTATAAAACCGGAAGTGGTGCTGTGGCTCAAGCAGTAGAGCGCTCACCTTGAGCTGAAGAGAGTAGGGACAGCACTCAAGCCCAGAGTTCAAGCCCCACAAATGACAAAAAAAAAAGCATATGGTCAAAAAATGTATATGTAAACATATACATTTTAAGATGAGATTTCAGGGGATTATTTATAAGGTTAATGGACATTAAACATAATTAAATACATTAAAAGTACCATGGAGTATAATAATCTTTAAACATAATTTCAAAAAATAACTCAATAAAATTATCCATCCTCCTAATAATGTTAAATATTAAATTCAATGTCTGATGAACCATAATCTTACTGAACAAATTAATTAAGATTGTGTTTTCTTTCAGATTGTTCTGACAGCCAATAGTTTTCAAAAATGGTTAATTCTTACCTCTATATTATTTTCTACAAGTAGAATGATAATGCTATCACATTTGTTCTTCTCTGGTATTTTTCAATATGTAAATTACTACTGATCAGAACAAACTTCTGCAGCATGATCTCTTAATGACTGAACTATTTAAGAGATGGAAATTGCATGATATTTTGGGGTTTATATTGGGCCCATTGAAATAGAGTTTCTAACACATATGTCAATGCTGGCTAATTCTGATTCAAGAATTTAAATGATACAATACTTACTTGTTTTTAACTTTATGTTCCTAAGATAAAACAAAGCAGAAACTGCCCATGAAGTTTTCTGCCTCCATCTTCTTGGTATCTCACAAAAATATCACAATATATTGGGTATCTTAAAAAACAGAAATTAATTTTCTTCCATTGTGGAGTGTTGAGATGTACAAGATGAATGTCATGGCTTCCAAGACTCATGGGCAGAACCCTCTTCTTAGATAGTAGGTAGCTGACTTATATTACCACATGAACAAGAGAGCTTGCTTAGCATTTTTCTTACACCTTTTTTTACTTACTTATTTTTTTTTGTAAAAATACCGTGCAGAGGGGTTACAATTACATGAGCAAGATCATGCATACATTTCTTATCAAGCATTGTTGCCTCCTCCTTTGTTTCCCCTTACCATCCCTTCCCACCTCCTCCCGATTCCCCCACTCCCCTCACCCCACAACAAAGTTATAAAGTCATTTTTGACATAACGACTTGTACACCTCATTGTTGCAATGTGTCCACCTGTATCCCTATTTAAACAGTTTTTTTTCTCTTCCCCTCCACAAATTATACTAACATCAAATACAGTGAAAACAGGGGTTATACTGTGGGGGAGGGACATACAAAGCAACAAAGAAATCATCTTATAAATATGTTAGACACAATAACAAGAAAGAAAAAACATTTGAGCCCTTATCTTTGAGTTTATTTCGCCTAACATCAATTTATCTGACCATTTCTGCTTGACTCAGACATATTCTAGTTATTGCAAATAAGAGAAACCATGGGACTTATGTTTCTTTGAGCCTGGCTTACTTCACTTAATATAATTTTTTCCAAGCCTTTCCATTTCCGAACATATGGGGCAATGTCATTCTTTCTGATGGAAGCATAGAATTCCATTTTGTATAGATACCACCTTTTCTTGATCCATTCATCTACTGAGGGCATCTGGGTTGGTTCCATATCTTAGCTATGTTAAATAATGCTTCAATGAACATAGTTGTGCTGGTAGCTTTAGTACAGTCTTGTTCATGAATATTTGGTTAAATGCCCAAAAGTGGGATTGCTGGATCATAGGGGAGCTCTATGTAGAGTCTTTTGAGGAACATCCATACTGCTCCAAAGTGGTTGAACAAGTTTCTACAATGCAGTAGGGTTTCCTTCTGTCCACATCCCCTCCAGTATTTGTTGTTAAAATCAGTGAGAAGAGATAGAGAACATCGCTACAGACTAATTAAGGGATTTCTCCTTCAGGAGGATATTACAATTATAAATATATGTTCACCAAGCAACAGAGCCACCCAAATTTATCCAAGAAACACTACTTTTCCTCAAATTTCACATAGATCCAAAGACATTAATTGTTGGGGACTTTAACACACCACTATCCCCACTAGATTGATCAACTCGACAAAAAACAGAGAAACCGCAGATCTAAACAACTGCATAGATCAACTAGATTTAACAGACATCTACCGAATGTTTCACCCAGCAGCCTCAGAATACACGTTTTTCTCAGCAGCACAAGGAACAGTTTCCAAAATAGACCACATTTTAGGTCACAAAGCAAACTTGTCCAAATTCAGAAACATTGAAATTTTCTTACACCTCTAAGGGTACCAGCTTCATCACATTATAGACCCATCAAGAATTCTTTGTTATCTCTATTGCCTCCTCCTAGGCCATGTTTCCAAATTCATTCAATTTGGGAGTGGAGTTGTCGCCGTTGCAGTGGGTATATTTCAGTCCTTAATACATCTTTAAGTGTAACATTTATTTTTCTATTAATTTTACAATGCTTATTTCATTTTTTCTTTTTCATTTATTGTAAAGATACTGTACACAGGGGTTACGGTTACATGGTAAGGTAATGAATACATTTCCCCTCCTTTGTTTTTCCCCTACCATCCCTTCCCCCCCCCCCCCCCCCACTGCCCCGATTTCTCCCTCCCTGCCCCAAATTGTACAGTTCATTTTCAAAATAGTGTCTTGCACTTCTCATTGTTACAATGGGTCAATCTGTATCCTTACTTCAGCATTTTGTTATTTTCCTTCCGTTCTCCAAATTAGAAGACTGTATATACAAGATGCACGGCACTGGAATCAAATACAGTGAAAAGAGGGAGAAGAACACATAAAAGAAACAAAAAAGATCACATGGGACATTAAAAACAACAGCGACAAAGATAAAACCTCTTGTGTCCCTATCTTGGGGTTCATTTTGCTTAACATCATCTTATATGGCCATATGTACATGGCTTTTGACCTTTTCTGCTTGTCTGGTAAGATTATCCTGGACAAATACTAGTTATTGAAAATAAGAGAAACCATGGGACCTATGTTTCTTTGGGTATAGCTTACTTCACTTAATATATCTTTTAATTAATTTTTTTGGGGAGTCGGTTGTGGGGCTTGAACTCTGGGCTTGGGCACTGTCCTTGTGCTCTTCAGCTCAAGGCGACCTCTCTACCGCTTGAGCCACAGTACCACTTCCAGGTTTCTACTGGTTTATTCGAGACAAGAGTCTCATGGACTTTGCTGCCCAGGCTGGCTTTGAACGGTGATCCTCAGATCTCAACCTCCTGAGTAGCTAGGATTACAGGCGTGAGTCTCTGGCGCCTGGCTGTTAATTTATTTTTTTTTATTGTGAAAATAGCATATTTGATGTTGGTATACTTTGTGGAGGGGAAAAAACAAGTTGTTTAACTAGGGATACAGGTGGACCCATTGCAATAATGAGATGTACAAGACGTTATGTCAAAAAACACTTAATATATTTTTTTTACCAAGTCTTATACTGTTTATGTCTTATACCACCAAATCTATCATGCTTTCTTCCCTTTAGAAACCCTGCTTTAAACAACCAAGATAATTATTGAAATGGAAAGATATTGGCAATGACTAGTAAGGTACTTGTGAATAGCTACAAGTTATTCACTATCTACGCTATGTCCAATGCTAGGCATCCCTGACTTCACTCAGCCTGTGGTCTTTCAGCCCATCTGTTCACATCACACTTTCTTCTATGTCATATCCTAATGAGGAACAAGCCTTCTAGGAATGAATTGGCTTTGCTTATTCTGAAATAAATTATAACTCCTTTTTAAAAATACTTCACTTGCTATTGGTTTCTAACAACTTTAAAATAGAAACAGTTCTCAGAATAATGTTTTAGAGCTCTCTTTGGGCGGAAGCTTTTCTATATTGTTAACTGTCCACTTCTGAACTGATTCTACCAATGTGGCTATATTCCATTTTAAACATGTGGAAGTGTACTAACAAATAGGAACTTCACTCAAAGAGTAATTTTAGAAGTCCCCATTTGTGCTCACTTAGTTACTTATTGTATATGACAAAAATGAGGTAGAAGCAGCCAAAAGGTGGTTAAGGTCACAATTGCCTACGTTATAAAGCACAACTAGGATAATGATGAAAACTCTGACCTTGACTTTTCTCCCAAGAGATGTTGGTTAAACTGTGCACATGCTTCTCATGGTACTGTCTGATATGTAGTAAAGGTGAGTCATGTTCAGCCTCAATGTGGACCCCACCAGAAATTACTTTCCTTTGATTTGAAGCAGCAGAACTTGCCTTGCTTGTTATTTCCTTGGTGAGCCTTTCTTTGGTTCCTTTCATTTGAAGTTCTCCAATATTACATCTTTCAGAACAAAAAAGGCAACCTGCAAATTTCCTTAGCCTCTCTCAAGTCTGTATTCTCACCCCTGCCTACAAAAGTTACCAACTCATGATTTTCATCCCTAGGACCCTGAAATGCTGTGAGATCAAGGAAAACTTTTCACTGTAGGTGGGATTAGTCATAAATGAAAATTCAGAGCTTGAAATGAGTCATCTAGGCCTTTACACCCATTTTGGTACAGAATGAGATTAAATGAATATGCAATCACGGTTGGATCAAAATGGAAAATGAGTGCTAAATGAACAAAAGTAGCAAATGTCCTTATTTTCTACAATTGAATTTGCTCAGTTTAAGCCTTCTTTTCTCCAAAACTTGATGTTTTGCTGTGCTATGAAAATCTAGTGTTAATTTAAAAGATGATTTTCTGAAGTTTTGGACACTTGTGACATATGTTTTTCATTTTTTAAAAATGTTTAAGAAGTTGTACAGTGATGTTTCAATTCAATAGGACAGTTTCTGAGTGCAGTGCACATTGTTCCATGACAAGCCTTCCATTGTCCACCACCTCTCCAAACCCACATAAACTTACATTATGTGACTCTCTTTTTTTCTTTCTTTCTTTTTCAGTCATGAAGCTTGAAGCCTGGACCTGAGTGGTATCCCTCAGCTCTTCAGCTCAAGGCAAGCTCTCTACCACTTGAGCCACAGTGCCACTTCTGGTTTTCTGGTGGTTATAGGAGATAAGACTTTCATGGTCTTTCCTGCCTGGGCTGGATTTGAACATAGATCCTTAGATCCCAGCCTCCTGAATAGCTAAGATTACAGGCTTGAGCCACTGGCACCTGGCTTCATTTCTTATCTATCCTAGTCCAATGGTTAGGTTTGATTCTTTGTAAGAAGGTTAATGTGTTTATTGGCTTTGGTTTACATGCCTACTACAAAAATGACAAAAAAAGATCCTTGTATTTCAATAGATAATGTTATCCTATTTGAGCTGCTATAACACAATGCTGTACAACACGTGACTGAAACAATAGAAACTTATTTTAGCACAGTTTAGAGACTGGATATTTAAGACCAAGATAGAGACTGAGGAATTCAGCGGAAGCTTTCTTCCTTCTTTCACATAATCTCTTCTTAGGTAAGAAAGTTGAAGAGAACAAACTTTAAGGTGTCTCTTGAAGGCACTAATCCTATCCTATCAGATCAGGGCCCTACTCTTTGAACTGTAGTTAATGGCAATTGTATCTTTATAGGCTAAAATATGGATGAAACCATATTATTGGTAATTAGGTCTTCCATTATAGGTCTTGAAGGACTGAAATATTCAGTCCCCAGCATCTGCAATGCACAACTATTTCATATAAAATAATCCAGGGGATTGGAGATATGTCTAAAGTGGTAAAACACCTGTTTAGCAAATGGCTGGCTTTGAATTCAAACCCTGTACTGCCTCATCCCATAAAAAAGAATTTATCTATTCTACCACCATATTATGATCTTAACTGGGCACCACATCATGTAGCTTATTTCCAAGTACACATGTGCAATGAATCTCTCTTCTCAAGGATGTGAGCAAAAACTGATGTTGAGGCATATGTCAGCCATGTGAGAATTTATAGACAAAGCTACCTTTGTAATCCTAGCCTCAGTGTGGACTCATAAGGATTCAAAAAATGGCTTCTGTCTCTGTGACTCTGTAAAGGTATGGACAGTTACATTTGTCCTTTGGAGACAAGAATAAAATGAGCATACCTTTCTTTTTCAAAAGTGTTTACAACATAGATACTTCTAATGAAGAGGCTGATGTTTGCACTTGGACCAATGGTAGGAAAATATTTTGTATATTCAAGAAACAAAATAAATGGCTCAAGGACTGAGAAGAAAATGTAGATTAATGATGGAAGATATTTATCCTGGGTAATTTCTTCTTCATTGAATGTATAAGGATTTATTTAGTTTTTCTTATTATTAAAGATGTATTCCATTTTTATTTTTTTCCTGAGGTCCCCTCAAAATACTCTCCACACTGCACTAAAAATATCCTTTAAAAGTGTGTGTTAGCACTACTTATCCAATAACACTTCCAGGCCTCTAACACTGGTCATAGATCCCACCCTAATCTGCTTTCTTCCATCTCTCAATCATGGCTCTGCCACTGTTTAACTTTGCTGTAGAAATGCTGGCTTTCCTTCCTTCCTCCTGTGAATGCTCAACATTGCTTTCTATCTCTGTCATGTCTATATTCCCCATTTATGTAAACTCACTTTTAATGCCTAGAATTGTGTCCTATACCTGGAGACCTGTGATGGAATATGATAAACGGCATACTTAATTAGCAGCATTGTGAATAAAAATTATCAGAAGGGAAAAGTCTAGCCAACTGTGACTTATTGTCACTCATAATTCATTAGAAAGTTTCAAACTAGTTTATACAAGTCCTTAATATTCTGTTGAAA
Source organism: Dipodomys spectabilis (assembly GCF_019054845.1). Taxonomy (NCBI): domain Eukaryota; kingdom Metazoa; phylum Chordata; class Mammalia; order Rodentia; family Heteromyidae; genus Dipodomys; species Dipodomys spectabilis. The sequence continues at coordinate 11,996,315 of NW_024870834.1, read as the reverse complement.
TATGTATTTTAAAGTAAGAGCTTTATTTTCCTTTCATTATATTTATATTTAGATAATTTAAGTAAAAATAGAGTTGAGTATATATAATATATTTCATATATGTATACACTATATATTATCTTTTATTTTATCCTTACAAAACCTGAGAGGTTTTATTTGGTTTGAATTAGGATCAAGATTTACTCCATAGATTCTACTAAAATTAGAAGTTGGCTCATAATTCTTGAGTAGTCCACAAAATAATTCATCATGGACAAATCTTTTCACCCTACTTCTCAGAAGAATAAATCAGGATTAGAAAGTGGGGAACTCAGATATTATCACCTGTACTCTTAATTACATCTATCAATATGTTGAAAATGGTGTTGAATATTGAAGCTATGGTTGTATAAAATGGTATGCATAAAAGAACATAAAACTATAATGAAGTTTAGTAGATGGATCATTGCCATATGTATACATTTTGAAAATAGAGAGCTGAATCAAGAAGTCACATATTTTTCATCCCAAGACCTGTTAGAAAGACTTGAAAAATAGTATTACTCTTTGTCTGCATTTTCAGCTATACTAGTATTACTATGCTTTCCCAGAAACTATTACCTCCAAATATATTGTATGCTTGCTATCATTTTACTTATTGGTCAGTCATATTTTAACTAGAAAGCCATTTCATTCTTTTGAGTGATTAGGTAATATTCTGAAAGGTGATTATGTTCTCCTACAGATTGGGTTGACTGAATCTCTGTCTTCAAGGACTGACTTTCAGAAAATTTTCACATTTATCATGCATGGCAAGATACCTTGTCACTTTCTGTTCAACTTCTTATGCCACATGTTTTTATTCTAATGTTTTTACAAAACGTTTCCCTTACACTAATTTAAACTGCTTCTCAGTGTCTTTACTTGCTATTTGAAAACAAGACAAAGTTGTCTATGGCAAGATTGTCTGTTTCATTCAAAATATGTAGGCTGGATCTATAGTGAATCTAAATCCTTGTTAAGTATACCATTATGAATTTACAAGACATAAGCGGGGTTATTTTCCAAAAACACTTGTTCTAGACTGGGTTTAATGTTAGAATTTGGAAGGGAATTTGTTCAAAGGACTGGATTTATAGACTCTTTGATAGATAAATAGATAGATAGTAGATAGGTAGATGGATAGATAATAAATAGATACATTGGTATACGGGAGTGAGGTAATCCAGTCATATGCTTATTGGCATCATAATGACAGAAGTATGCGTGGTTTAGATAGCCCCAGTCTTCTATTTTCCTCTCTACTTTCTGGAGTCTCTATATTTGCCACCCATACACATGCAAGCAAACCTATTCACATACGCAAACACACAGTCATACACACACACACACACACACACACACACACACACACACACACACACACACACACACACACAAACTACATTAAAGATTTTGGGTGGTGACTAAGTCTAATAGCTTAACTTAATACTGCCAGCCAAATGAATCATAAAAAAACCATTTCACGTATTAAAAAAAATTATCTCCTTCTCCATATTGGGTTTCCCAGAACAGTTGGATGATTCTTTCACATCTGCTGCTTCCCAATGCAGGATTCAATGCTGAATAAAACAACTCCTAGGGGCAGAGTCCTTTGGGTATCTTTTGGGAAGAAAGTACCATTCATTATCTTCACATTAAAACAAATCCTGGTGGGAGTCGAATAAATCTCACAGAACACAACTTGCTGGAGAATATCAGGTGTATTACTTTTATTGGTCGAAAACTTTGATTGAGCACATATTGCAGTAAATTGTTTCTAAATTTGGCAAGCCTTAAAATGTCTATTTCACTAAAAACCTATCTATTTTGAAAGCCACGAATTATCCTGTTGTTCTCAAAATTAAATCCCATTTTTTATTACTTCTTATCTATCAAGGTCGACTTGACCTAGACTTTTTAAGTAAGTACCATAAGCAGAAGAGGTCCTGGAGCTGCTCTTTCTCATGACTATGGTCACTGTGGGTTCTATTTCTTTCTCAAAGCTGTCTGATTTATTGATGAAATCCTTGATAAATGCAAAGATCTTCAAAGACAAGTCTCTTAATTCCACCAACTCAAATCCAGTTATAGGATTACATAAATGTAGTTTTCACGTAAGTTGATAAGAGCAAAACACATTATATTAAACAGTGATAAGTTCATACACTTTCAAAGTAATTCTGTTTCTAAGACTGGGCCAATATTCTTTGGTAGTATAAGTATTGGCATGGCTATTTTGATATGTGCTATTGACCAATTAAGCTAACTGATGACATTTTTTATTAAAGAACCGAAAATATTAAACTCTGGAGTTTCTCGATAGATACACTCTACGCATTTTGTCACTGATACAATTTAAATGATAACACTCAATATATTATTTTTATTAATACATAGCTTAAAGTATATTTGTGTCTAAATAGCTTATTATAGTTAATAGCACGTGGTGGGAATAAAATAAAAACCTAATGATTAATTTAAATAAACACCAGTATGTGGATTCTTCATGGTTTCTTTCTTACTTAGCCCATTTGAAAAAAAAAAGCAACTTTAGAAACCCTGAAAGGAATTGTGCAATTTTTCAGACTTAAAACATATTCTAAAAACTACAAATGGGAAATAAAAAGAAGTTTACACTTTAAGATAAGATTTAACTTCACTATAAAGAGATGTTACAAATCCTCTGAGTGACCTCTGGTAATTGAACTTTTAAGTTGAAGATATTCATGAAATATTAAAGTACGCATGCTAATCTTCTTCAACCAGATTGGATTAAGAAATAGAGACAGATTATATGATTTCTGGGTGTGTCTATGAGGAAGTTTCTAGAAAAGATTAGCTTTTGAAATAATAATATCTATAGGAATAATGAAGTCCTATCCTAATCAATGTGGGCCAGAATTTCCTAGTCAACTGAGGGCTGGAGAAGAACAAAATGGCTGAGGGAAAAACAAATAATACTGCTCTTCTACAATTGAGGCATCACTTTCATTCTGCCCTCAGATGTCAGAGTTCTATGTGTGCCTTCCTTTGGACTCAGGCATACATCATTCTCTCTTCTTTTTCCCTTGGACCTTCAAGTTCAGCCTGAAATGCACACTACTGTTCCTGGATCTTTAGCTTTTGAGGAACACATTGCCATCTACCAAGGAATTCCTAAATGTGTAAGCTGACTCCTATAGTAAATCTCAGTTTGTCTATCATCTATCTGCCAGTCTATATATCTGTCTATATATATATATATATATATATATGTATGTATGTGTGTGTGTACGTATGTATGTATGTCTATAACTATCTATCTCTCTATCTCTATTTACCTATGTATTTATCTGCATGTCATGTGCCAGTCTATCTATTATATTGAGTTTTTTCCTTTGAATAATTCCAATGCAAAATGTACTAAGAGCTGAATACAGTTTGTATGCATTCAACAAAGGTATTGCCCTATTTGTTTTCTAAATTAGAATGAAGATAAGCAGAAAAAAGACAATGACCCTCAAACATATTTCCCAACACTGTCATTTGTATTACTTACTAACACATAAGAAACTACATATCAGTGTCCTTGAAACCTCACAGTCTCTCTGTTTATACTTTGTCACTGCAGCAGAGACAAAGTCCTTTTCTTCTCAATATGACAGGCAACAGGTCTTTTGACATCTCCAGTTATATAGAAATGTTGAAATAGTGTTAAGAACTTCCAGGATGTGAACATGATCCAGAAGTGCTGAACTAACTGTGGGCTATTGCAATTTTATATTTTTGATCCCAAGCTACTTACAAAAGCTTTATTGTTGTTGCCTCTCTTCTTCATGTCTCGTGTGTGTGTGTGTGTGTGTGTGTGTGTGTGTGTGTGTGTGTGTGTGTGTGTGTGAAGGGAATGTGTTGTTCGAGTTATATTCTGTATTTTTGATGAACATAAAAATAACTAAGATAAAGAATATTCTAAATTCAGGTCTAAAAGAGTGATATTTTTATTTGGGCATGTAATTCCTTGGTGGTCTCTAAACTTGGTGGAAAATGTAGTTTTGTAAGCAAAGAAAATCTGAAACAGATTAGAAGGAAGTCCATCAGAAAAATAAACACAGTATGTCTAGTACGACTTGAAGATGTCTATGGGTAGAAGTGAGCTAGAAAGATGGTGGGGGAATTGTTTGTTTTTTGTAATTTTACACAGTTGTGTATTTGTGTAACTGGTCAATACTAGTCTTGTCTCCCAGTTCTCTTTCGCTGCATTCCCAGTGACTTATTGACCATATGGCTTCAACTTACAAGCATGACTGCTGAGGAGAAGAAAAAAATGGACTTGATAAATATGCAGACCATGTCAAATAGGAGGTCAGATGATGTCAACTGGTATATTAAGTCTTTTATTAAAAATCAAACGTGTCCTCTATTCATCTATGCATTTAATACATCTGTAGGACCTTTTTGGGCCAACCACAAATTGCTTTACACTTTCATTTATATTACTCATCTAAGTGCTGCTACGATTTGTTACACTGAGCGAAGATATTTGGTTATGGTATCTAAGCCTATGTGTTTAACTCTGCCCAACAAATTTCTCGGCCTTAAACATTCTTATAAATATTTTTTGTAATTCTTTTCTTAGGGATTTTGCAAACATTGTGAATATATTTCATTATGTCATCCCTCAAATGGGGATGCAACTTGTTTTATAACAATATCATTCCTTTACAATGATTACATTTTATATCCAAATATTAGGATGGAGAGTGAAAGGACCTGTACTTTTTATAATAGTACTCTGAAAACTACTGTGTTTCTAAATGAGGTCTTCTTTACATCATTTGGGCAATTTGCATTTTAATAAATAAAAATACATATACGATAATTATTTTAGGTGTGTTATTTTTTTATTTGCCAAAAGTTACTGAATATGGTCAAATGAGAATTTGGTCCTCATAAAAGAAAGCTACATTTTGAAGTGTGCTGATACTAATGATTGAACTCAGGACCTTGCTTTTACATTTGGCTTATTAAAAAATAAAATGAGCTGGGAGCCAGTGGCTAATGCCTGTAATACTATCTACTTATGAGGCTGAGATCTGAGGATCATGGTTCAAAGCCAGCCTTGGTAGAAAAGTTCATGAGACTTATCTCCAATTAACCAATAGACACCCAAAAGTGGAGCTGTACCTCTAGTGGTAGCAAGCTCTCCTTGAGCTGAAGAACAGAAAGACAGTGCCCAGGCCTAAAGTTCACCCCCATGACTGAAAACATAAAATAAAAATAAAATGAGAATTTCAAAACTTGGCTTTCTCAAATCCAATAATCTTCCTAAGTTTTGTAACTATGAAAATACAATAATCTACATAATGTGAACAGATTAGACTACATGCTAATGTAGTTAAATAATTTATCCAATAGGGACTTCTTTAAGAATTTAATGGATTTTAAAGTTGCAATATTCACATATTTTAAAAGTTGTGAGTGTATATCATGAATTTTTTGTGGTGCTTTGCAAAGTAGAAAGCCTAACTTTGCATATACAGTTCTTAGTTCTTGTGCATACAGTTAGTGTGTGTATAGCGCATCATTCCTTATTTGCTGACCTTATATTACATTTACTTTCCATACAATATTCCTCCTGCAAGGAGAGAAATCCTACAGTGTACCACCTGTCAAATCTAGTTACGTATAATATGTATATAAAACTATCCATGCAATATGCCTGGATATCATGTATATTATCTAAATATATATATATATATATATATAACATAGCTAATATTGTACATATATGAATTATTTGACACATATATGTGATATATAAAAACAATATTATATATTTCTTTAATATATTAGTGCCACATGTATGAGTCACCATTTCAATTCGCATCTCTTTGTTTTACCTTCCTATGTTTGACTTCACACACACACACACACACACACACACCATTTTATCTTTTCTGCTAGATCTACAATGCTATTTGGTACTTCTGTCCTAAGAATAAACCCTATTTTACATGAGAAAGAACAAATTTATTGAAAATAGATCATTATTCTTATTCCATGCCCTCTGCAATACAATGAACATACATTGGATTTCTTGTGCATCTCTCTGTCTACACAGTTACCAATATTCCTGCCTTCCTAGCCAGTTGGCAGAAACTGGCAGGCTAATATATTCACTTTCTGTGACCCTGTTCTATACAAGGTTTATTACCCTCTTAATTTTAAAATTAGAATGTCTATAAGTAGGTCATTATCCTTCTACTCCTTTTTGTATGCCAGGTTTTTCACATATTTATTTAACCACAGTGACTTTAAAGTCATCTGAATTTTTCTTTTGAACTTCTACAGAAGCCTGATTCCTCTTGTGTATTTTTCTTGAGTTTGACCTATTTCCCTCTAAGATGATGTCCAATCCAGATGTCTTATCTTCCTCCTAAAACAAACAGGCAGTTCACATCTTTTGAAGCTGAATTCTGTTAGCAAATTCCTTGTATGATCTTAGAGCTATTGTCCGGGCACAATGACATAGTAATCAAGCTCTTTCCAAAGCATCTTCTTTAAGGCTCCTGTGACTGTGTGTCCCAGTCTCCTCATGCTCAGCCTCATCATCGCTGTTTTTGATTGAGGACAGTTCTACATAGTGCTGGTCACTGGAATTGTTATTTGGGCCATAATATTTTCTGCTGTACCCACGAAACTTTGATAATTTTAGATTTGTTCAAGCCTTGCTTTCAGAGCCACATGTGACAAACTGAGAACTGCACTTAAAGGGAAAGACAAAAATAAGTTTCAGTTTCTATGCATCTTTCTAAGTGGGGATGATTTTGGTAGTAGGGCAGAATCTTTAAATTCATTCTAGACTTCTTTTACTGTAATAGGAACAAATAATACTACATTTAGTTTCTCTTTTTATTGCAACCTAAACGATAATGAGCTGATGGGTGATGGATATTAAAATAATAACCATTAAGTTGATTTGACCATGTGTTCCAAATATTCTAGATGTGTATACAATGTCTGTACTTATAATAGTCATAATGAAAGCTGTTTATTAAATTTCTTTATTTTGCATATGCAGTTCAGCAAGTCTGAGTTTTATTTTCTCTTAGGGCTACTCAATGACAAAAATAGAACTTAAATTAGGACATTAAATATTTGCATCGTCTTATCTTTAAATACATAACATTGGTATTTCTAAAATGATAAGTATGATTTATCCATCTTCTTTTAAAATATGAATGTTAAAGTCACAGATAATGTTAGTTATTTAATTACTAATAAGCTTATTGACTTTTTGATATCATGAATCTTGAACTATTTGTGAGTATTCAACAAGTATTTTTTTGATTAAGCTGCCAAGAAATTATAAATTTAAATTTGTAAAATGCAGTTCATAGTTTCTTTGATATAAATATTGAATGTATAAACCAGAAAATTATTTAAAAAATGATTTTTATTACTAATTATAAAGTTATAGTAATCTAAATTTATATCAATTCAACTTTATAAATTAGGTAACAGGCCAGATCACTTCTGTAATTCTAGCTACTCTGGAGGCTGAGATCTAAAGATTACTTTTCAAAACTAGGCCAGGAAGGAGCTTCCATGAGAATCTTATCGATAGTTAGCTACAAAAAAAAAAATAAAAGGAAAGGAAAGGAAAAAGCCAGAAATAGAACTGTGACTCAAATGGTAGAGTCCTATCCTTGAGCAACAAAGCTCTAAGACAATGCCTAGCCCCCACTCCTCACAAACACAGACACAGACACAGACACATGTGTTTTTGTCTCACATTAGTAAATCTAGCTACTCAAAAGGCTGAGATTTATAGGTCAGGCTTAGTCATCAGTACTGGCCAAAAAAAAAATCTAAAAATTTCCATCTCCAAAATAAGCAGCAAAATGTTTGGCTGGAGGCATAACTCAACTGGTAGAGTGTCAGCAGAACAAAAAAGTCAAATAAGCACAAGGCCCTGAGTTAAAATTCTTGTACCAGAATAAAACATATTGGTGATCATTTTCAATTCAACCAAAAATTCAATAAAACATTACTTTCAATGCAGTTCGAATAAACTGCTTTATATTTTCTAATTTGTTTCAAAGACAGTTAATTATTCACTTGATAAAATGTTGGGAGTATTATGAAGGATAAGGAAAGAGGAGAACCTTCTGTTTTGGTTGATGTGGATAACATTCATGTTCCTTTCAAAGATGATTGCTTCACACATCACTATCTTTTCTATGATATAAGGCTGTAAAACAATGCCAGCCAATGAGACAGAATTACAACTACAGCCATAGTGTATGTATACTTTAAGTTTCAGAACAACTGCTGACCAGGAGCATTCCTTAATTGACTGCAGTGCCAGGGCAGTCTTAGAGCCATTTCTTGACCAGGGGCTAGGTACCCACAGTGAGCTGAGGAAGATGATCATTAATCACCTCCATGAACTGTTACCACAGAGAAAAACTGCCATCCAAATAACAACACAGATATGGTGCCCATCAGATAAATACTACTGTGATTTCTTTGGTTGTTTACTACGGACTTAAAGTGCTTTTGGTGACATGAGGCACACTAGACACATATTTCAGAAAAGTATACACTGAATTTCTTAACAGAAATGGTACTGTCATGATATTGTACAACTATAACAGATATTAGAATAATGAAGACTTTACTCAAAACCTAAATCTCAACTGTTTCTATTCATTTAAGAATCTCATATATCCATCATTTATATGCATATTTTACATTTAATAGAACTCAACACCAAATGTATCTTCTGTGTTTAATTACCCTGATGAAACAGAAAAATCAAGTAACCAATCTATCAGGTGGAAGGTGTTGATTAATAGAGTCTTTATTAGTACCAGTTTTGTGAAAATATAATGCATTTGACAGAAAAAAAAAAGATTAATGCTCAAGGCACTGTGCTATGTATCTTTGCACCTAGGAATACAAACAATTATATTCTGTATTATATAAGAGGACAGAAATACAGTTTCATATAATTGTGATGTGGACAAGGCTAGAGAGTGATCTACAGGACAAAAAATTCATTTTGAAAACCTATAAAATGGGGAATGCTTTAAGAACAATCCTTATAACTATATAACATTATATCCTTATAACAAGTAAATTTTGCCCAGTGGATATCTCTTCTGGATTTTGAAGCAAAACAATTCCAGAGGATAAGTACGCTTGCTTCTCATGGACTTTTCCAGTCACTGACAAGGCTAGCAGTATTAACTCCATTTCCCAATTTTTAATCTACAGTCTTGATTCCATCATCTAGGTTTTCTTTTGTGATTGTAAAACAGAACACATGGTGACAATACCACAGAAGTAAATGTGTTTTTATGTTTTTGTATGGAAGAAGGAAAACCTGAAGAAATCTTTCTTCATAGCTAATAATGGGGCCATAACAAATCCTAAGATTCACTGATGCATTCAGTGCTCACAACATTTTGACATTTTTGCTGAGAGAAAATTTCCATTGAAATCTGAGTTGAATATAGCCAATATTTTACGTATAATATGGAAATATCATCTGTAGTTTTGTGAAATGTTAGGGTTAATCAAGAGCTACTGCCCAGCTTATATAGGGAACAGTGAATGCCCCAAATCACTGAGATAAATTGATTTAATTGGGAAGGTCTACTTTATAACTATTTTACTAACTATAGATCTAACCAAATTACAAACACCTGGTCGATCATTTTCTAGACAATTATGATGAATTAAATTATTTACTCTTAGATTGTACAAACTACAAACTACTTTGCAAAGACTGTAAGATGCAACTGATGTCTTAGTATGAAATTCTGTTCTAACATCATACTTCACATTTTAAAGCACTGGAAAAGAGACTAAGCAAATAAAATCTCCCCTAACCCTTTCATTCATGCTATTAAATTACTTTTGCTATTATTCTATAAATGTAATAATTAAATTTGGTTTCATTTTTATAAAACTAGAACATTCACAATAACCAGGAGGCCTTTTGCTTCAATTTCAGTTTATTTTCTTTTTGTCCCTGATTATTAATAAGAATGTTAGCAATGTAACCATGAATAAAGCTCTTACCATGTGCCATAATACATAGTTTCAAGCAGTAATGTTAGAAATCAACACATTTTTAAGGGAATCAAAGTTTTAATTGGATACATGGCTATTAAAATGAATTATACAACTGTGGCAAATCTTAGAAAGTAGTCAGCTTTACTATTGCTAGGAAAGAAATAATTTCTGTTATAAAGCACTGTTATTCTATTTTGTTTGATATAATGCATTTCCCCCCAGCACTTTCCCTTCTCCATGTAGATCTGTTTCTCACCTATATCATTGTTTTCTCCCTGAATAGCTTCTGTGCACGTCTTCTTGATTAAGAGTCCCATGCATTCTTTTCTGTCTGAGGATATCTTTATTTCTCCTTGTCTTTGGGAATATAATATCACTACATTCAATATTATTGAGTATTGACTTCTAATGATAAAATATGACTCTAGTGATAAAATACATGTTCCCATCCATCTGGGATTCAGACATTCTGGTTTTCTTTGGTTGTCATCCATTTGAATATGATGTGTCTCATACTGTAGCTTGAATCTTAAGTGTGTTCTAAATGTCCGTGGGTTAAAAAAGACTTGGTCCCCAATGAAGCGATAGTGGGTAAAAGATGGAAGCTTTTGGAAGAAAGGACTGAGAATTGGCTGTGCACTTGTGTTTAAAGGGAACAAGAGGACCCCAATGTTTCTCTTCTCGTTTTTCCCTCCAAGTTGAGAGAGGTAATCAGTTTTGTTCTAGTGCATTATTTTACCATGAAGATGTGGGACTCACAATAGTCTTATAACAATAGAGCTAATTAATCATGGACTAAAGCCATAAGATAAACTAAATCTTTCTCTTTATATGATGATTTATCATAGGGTTTCCTCGTAGAGTCAGAGAGTAGACTACCCTTCCTGTTCATCTTTCTCTGGGCTTCCTCCAACTTCCCCTAAGTGAATATCATTCATTTTGGCAAATTTGTGGACATTATTGCTTCAACGATTTCTGTGGTTCTTCCTTCCCTTCTTCTAGTGTGTTAATAATGTCTGTTACACCTTTTGAACTTGTCCCATGGTACAATTCCTCTTGAATTCACTGAGTTGTTTGTGTTTTTGTTTCTTAGTTTTGGTGTACATTTTTTCTTTGTATATTGATTTTGTTTCTATCAGCCTTTTTTCAATCTTATCAATTCTTTACTGGGTCTTATTGACTTTAGAAACAAGCCAATTAAAGCCATTTTGATATTTCTTCCAGAGTCCAATATGTTATTCTTAGTTATTTTACAAGGAGTGTTCCAATATTTGTGTCATATTTAATGAAAAATCTGACTCCTCTCTGAACTCTTCAGATTTTTGTATTTCAGTAGATGGAGAGATTTAAATACATAGGACTTTAAAGATATCAATGTGTTTTCATTTGGGTGGAAGTCAGGCTACTTTTAATATCTAGTATAGTTTGAGATACATCATTTCTGTGAACTTTTTCTTCCACACAGTTTGAAATGTCCTACATTTTGTTTTTTAGAATCTTGTAGGCATTCCAGTTGCATAGCATTATGATTGCATCAAAAACTTTATACCGTGGTAAGGTCTGAGGGAGGAGGCATATTGTAAAAGTTTATGATTAAATTCTTTAATACCCCTGTATTTACTATAGAAGCCTTCCTTAGCTCTCCTTCAGAGGGCTAAAGAATTTTACCTGGTAGAGTAACTGAGGTAGAGAGAAAACTTGTGGCGGCATGATGAATAGGTGTAAACAAAACAGAAGTCCTTAAACTTCAAGGATCATGCATAGTGGATTTAAGTATTTGCATATAGTAGCATATTTTTCCATATAAGTGTAACTAGTTAATTGCTGAATAAATCATCACATAATGACTTAAATATTATTTAATAACAAATTAAAGGACAACTGTAGTGACTCATAGCTGTAATTTCGGGCACTCCTGAAGTAGAGGGAAGAAAGGGATCACAGTTCTTGGCCAGCCCAAGAGAATAATTGCCAGATCTCATCTTCACCAGTAAAATGTGGGTATGATGTCTTGAACATATCGTTCTAACTATGCAGATGATGATTAAACTGGAGCCTAGGTCAGGCTAGACACAGGTAAAAATGGAAGACTATTTGAAAAATAATGAAAGTGAAGGGGATGGAGGTATGGCTCAAAAGGATGAGTACTCAGTTAGAAACATGATATAAGTTTAAACTCCAGTAATCCCAGAGAAAGAAAGAGAGAAAAAAAACAACTATTATCACTTAGGTTGATTAAGGAGTAAGACATCTTCTTCTCCCATATATTAGTTTCAAGTCTTTGTGATGAATTAGAGCCATATGTTCGATAATTGTACTGAACTCTTGCGTGGAAAGGTCACGTACCGAAGAGAGTAACCTTTAGGATTTTTTTCATGAGAAAAGAAAATTTTACCTTAGAGATTTTACACTTCAATTTGTTTATTAGCAGCTAATATTACAATTTAAAAAATAAAGTGAGTTGAAAATAATTTTGACATGGTTTTACATTTTATTTTACACAAGTATGCTTGTTTCATTTTCCATTTATAAATATGAATATGTTCTGCCACTATAGTCATTTTTCAAATGATCAATATTTAGTATATCAACATAATTTTTCCTCTGCTTCTCTTCTTTTGAGTTATTCTTTCGCACTATCCACTAATTATTGTGAACATTTAGGTAGGAATAAGTGAAAGGAATTTTAGGAACTAGACATATACGTCAACTTAGAGCCAGAAAATAGAAGGAAATTTTCCTAAATTACAAAGTTATATAAACTACATCATCCTCGCCTCCACTCCTCCCCTGAGAAACAAATTCTACCTGCTATAGAATGCTTCCTATTGTCCAGGATTTTTGACATGAAACTTTCTTTTTGTTACACATTCCTCATATTTTATGGTCAGCTTTTGTAGAAAGAGCTCAAGAATCCAATTTTAAATCCATAGATTTCCAGATGCCTTTGAGACACTGAAATGGAATTGTATACATGGCTGAGGCTCAAGAGGAGGGACTTGAACCAAAGCTGAAACACTGTGGTGTCATCTAAGTACTGAAAAATTGGTAGGGAGAGTGCAGCGTGAGACTAAAGGAAGATTTCTAATCCTTGAACACAAGTTCTTATAAATAGCTATCACTTTTCACTTTCACTTTCACTTTTCACTCCTAGAACCCTAGTTTCTCTCCCTATTAAGAACAAAAGGAAAGAAAAGAGTTAAAAAAGAAGAGAGGGGTAAGGGGGAGGAAGAATTAGAGGGAGAAATGGAGGAGGAGGAAGAGAATGAAGACAGACTAGGAAGAGGAGAAGGGAGGAGGGGGAAGGGATGATAAGGGAACAGGGGAAGAGAGAGGGGAAGGTCAAGGAGGCTGAAGAGGGGTTTGGGGAGAACAGTGAGAGAGAAAAAGACAAAGTGAAAAAATAAAGTAGTTTATCTTAGAGATGGAGGCTCATATAATGTTATTATAATGTAGTTTAATGGGCATTGCTAGAATGGATTCCCAGTTCAATTTCTATAGAGAGACAGCAAGTAAGTATTAAATTTTCCAGCTTTAGAGAGTCATTTTCCCCCTTAAATCATTGTTTTTGTATCCACTTCCTGCAAGCATGAGCTCAGGAAGTGATAGAGTTGACAGAGCTGCTGATGGATTTTTTTTTTTAGTGGCTCATGCCAAGTTGTTTCCTTGTGCCAAACACAATGGATCAGGAAATGTGGCACGTGACCAGAAAATCCTTATTGTGTCAAATATGTTTTCTCTCTCATTTTTAGCTCTAAGCAGAAATTTCTCAGGATATTAAAACATGTCTTCATCATGATGGATGATCCCACAAATGTCCAGATAGTATCTTCATGCATAGTTTTCTCATTAGTATAACACTTTAAAGACTCAAATTACAAAATAGTCCAAGAAATTCTTGGTAAATCTTCTCAGAACACATGAAATAAAACACATTTTGGAAAAAAGAGCTTACTCAAATAGAAAATGATAAGCAATTCAACATAATTTTTATGAATTTGATGTGATTAAAAGAAAGATTTTTCAATCTACTTACTAATGCTTTATTAATTATAATAAACCACACATTTCCAGCATAAAAGATTAAAAATATCTAATAACTCTCCCTGGCTTTGTTTCGGTGAGATAATTTGTAGAATGTTAGTTTATCTAGGACAGGGCCAATTGATGTCAGACACTGAATTTCCTTCTCATTGTATCTTCAAACATTTATTAACTTGTAAATAGAGTTTTCGTTCTCTTTCATGTCTTAAACATTCATGCTTTTTTCTGTTGTTGTTGGCTCTTCTCTTGTAGTTAGCATCAACTTGGCTTCTATATTATTACATGTTTTTTCTTTTCTTTTCCAAAGACTGGAATTAAGGTTTTTATGGGAATACTGGAAACAAGCACAATCTGCAGACAAATGAACACTTAAAAACATTATTCATGTTTCATAAGAGCTTTTTTAGTGCAAAGACCATGTCATCATTTATGTGTGAGGTGCTTAACTTATCCTACTGCATTCTCAACTGTCAGGACTTAAATTGATTACATGCAAAGGGGTAGGAGAACTTTGACCCTTTCTGAAAAACGCAACAGTAGTTTATTGCCAGACTGCCAAACTTCAACCCAACTTGTTCAGTGAACAATCTTCTTGTAGATTGTATTTCTGCTAACTGCTCAGCTCTTAGGTGTAGACAACATTGAAAAATGAACCAAAAATGCAACTACTTTAATTGATTGGCTATAGCTAATTTGGTAAAACTGTGAACTACACTTTAGATTTACGAAGTTCCAGTGCTTGAACTCAGTGTCTCATGGCTGGCTTGATCAACTGGTCTTCTGTTGAATAAGATATAACTCTATTATAAGTTTTTATTGAGTAATTGGAGACAAGTCTCTAATATTTTTGCCCATTCTAGCTTTGAACTTTAATCCTACAATTCTCACCCTCCCAAGGAGATAGGATTATGGACATGAGCCACTGGTGTCCAGTCCCAATACTACTTTAAGAAATGCAGTCGAAGCAAATATATGCAATTAAACACACACACACACACACACACACACACACACACACACACTTAGTTATTTCCAAGTAAGAATTCAGCCAGATACGATGGCAATAGACTTGTGTTCTCAACCTCATAATGCTGAGAAGTGAAGACTGGGAATTCAAATGAAGACTGATTCAAAAGTAAGGTATTAGGGAAAAATAAATTAATAATGATGAATCAGTCGATTTTGAGCTGAATTGCTGAATTCTGTGATGCACCAATAAAAAGTAACTTTCTGTTGTCTGTTTTCAACTCTAGCTCTCCAGCTTTGCTGTGAAATATACTTCATAGCAAAAGTACTAAAGTCCAAAAGAAGTGTAAGATGATATAGCAACAAAAGAATGAAAACCAAAATAAAGATGGAAAATGGGGAAACATAGAGAGTAGGACAGAGAAAAAGGCCAGCAGAAAGGACAAAGGAGAAAGAGAGAAAGAGAATGAAATATTGTCTACTGTCCTTATGAAATTCTTCTGTTCTTTCAGACACTTATGCATGGTGTCTCTTTTTCGTGGAGTGGGGTGGGGAGTAATGTTGATCTACGACTACTCCTTGAGATCTCTAAATGCCTGAACTCTGGGTAGCACAGATAATTGTCCAGAAGGTTGTCCATTTGAAACAGATCTTTCTTTCTTGTTTTCTTTCTTTCTCTTTCTTTCTTTCTTTCTTTCTTTCTTTCTTTCTTTCTTTCTTTCTTTCTTTCTTTCTTTCTTTCTTTCTTTCTTTCTTTCTTTCTTGTTTCTTTCTTTCTTTCTTTCCTTCTTTCTTTCTTTCCTTCTTTCCTTCTCTCTCTCTTTCTTTTTCTCTATCTTTCTTTTTCCTTTCCTTTCTTTTCTTCTTGCCCTTCCTTCCTCCTCCCTGTCTTTTCTTTTCTTTCTTTTTTTATTTTTTATTTGTCAGTCATGGGTCTTGAACTCTGAGCATGGGTGCTCTCCCTAAGTTCTTCAGCTCAAGGCTAGCACTCTACAACTTGACCCAGAGTGCACAACTTCCAGTTTTCTGGTGGTTAATTGGAGGTAAGAGTCTCAAGGACTGTCCTGTCCAGGCTGGCTTTGAATTGTAATCCTCAGCCTCCTGAGTAGCTGGGATTATAGGCATGAGCCAACAGCACCCGGCCATTCCTCCTTTTTATTTAACCAAATAAATTCCCTATTTTAAAATTTAGCAAGTAAAAGGCAAACACAGAAAGATATAACCAAAATGAAAGGAAAACAATGCTGAGAATCTATCTGCTATTTTTCTGAGAAGACTAACTAGAAAAACTGAACAGTAAGTAAAGTAAAAAGTGAAGGCGTGGCTTGCAAAGAACATCCTCAGCTATGAATTAGCCTGCCATTAGCTTCACTACAAAATGTGATCACAGGATGCAACTGTTCTTTCCTTACCAGTAACTGGGTATGTTTATTTTACCTGTGTTTTGTCTTAAACTTGTGAATTCACCTAAAAACTTGTCATGGGTTCTACTTTGCCCAGTGATACAGACTTAACAACTTATACTCAAAAATGAATCTTTTTTTAACTTAGGTGACTCCAATGGATCCAATTCTTAAAATTATGTGAAGTTATTTTTTATCACTTAGAGATGGCTTGGGTCTTAAAATGATTATAATCAAGCTGGATTTTCTAGTGAAAGGTAAGTCTGTCTTATGAATCATTTAAAACCTTTGAATTTCTTCTCTCCTCAAGTAGTAATTTTGGAGCATAGTTTTTAAATAATAAAAGAAAATAAAAGTCGAGTCCTAAATAATTCAAAGACAATTTTTTCATCAATTGGTTTTCTGGTCCTATGAAAAAGAGTCATTTTTAGATAGTACTTAATACTGCTGCATTTTCTCAGTCTTAATATATGATCCTTATATTTTATACTCATTTGATTGAGAAAAATTCTTATGATTGACTCAAATTCTATGTAATTTTTCTCTTAAGGGACAACAAGTTTCTCTCTGTTCTTCTCACCCTGAAACTGTTAAGTCTGTGTGTTCTTAGAACAGAGAATACCACATTACCTAACTCTGAATAATTGAAATAATAAGTTGTAAAATAAAAATATGTAAAAAATGGGCATATCAGCTTTACTATTAACATCTAATTCACTTGTGTTACTTAACAAACTGGTAGTAATAAAAGTAGAAGTTCTTTTCCCACAAACACACAAAAAATAATTTATAGCATGCATCTGGACCATTCCAGAAAATCATATACCATTTTTAAGCTAAAAGATTTTTTTATCTTACAGTGGAGAGTTAGGGACTTTTTCTAGCTCTCAATCTGAACTTTTCCCTGAATTGTTGAACTCAACCAAAATATTTAGTTTTCAAATATAAGACCTAGTAGTAATTTCCACAGAGACGGGGCTAGGGGGATTTCACAGATCTAAATATGTGGGGCAGTGGTATTTTGAAGTAAACATCTAGAAATATTAAAACTGCAAATGTCAGGTCACACCATGCACCAGTTTCCCACTGAGGAGAAAGTGGCCACAGTCGTCAATAAAGCACACATAGGGCCCATTACTGTAGTGACCCTCCCAAACAGGGATCAGGACTTGGAGCTACATCTGTTAGCCCCATATTTCCCCTTTAGTTTGGTGTGCTGACATTTGCAGTGACTCTGATTGGTCTGGAATTAGCCTTCTTATCCTGTGAAACATCTGTACAGTATTGTTCCAAAGGATTAGCTGCCCACTGGGGATTTCTGTGAAGTCAGGACAATGGAGGTCATTAAAGGTACAAACATTTATTTTCCGGCCTCTAGTTCAACAGGGGAAAGCCATGCATCTCACAGATTTTTTTTTCCTGTTCTTTTACTCTTTTTTTTTTCTTTTCTTTTTTAATCCAAAGCTCCACATTCTTGCAAATACAGCTAAACTGAAGTGAACCCAGCTAGAGCTGTTACACTGGAATTGATGACTTCAGGAATTTGGAATTATTTACAGGTCAAAGGAAAGAGACAAACATGAGATTCCATGCCTAAGTTAGGAGTTAGGAGATCATGCCTGTCAAGGGTGAGATTTGAGGTAAGTCTGAATTTTTCAGCCAGAACACAGCCTTGGGCAGTACTACAAATGAAATGTTTTCTTCTGGTTAATGAGGGTGGAGCTGACAATATTGTGTTTGTTGACCACAAATACCATTCTGTTGGCTTAGAAGTAAAAAGGAATTTTCTAATGTTGTGGGGTGAACTGTGTCTCCCCTCACTACTACAAACAAGATATATTGAAGTGCTAACCCTAGAACTTCAAAATGTGCCCTGACTTCAAAGCAGGGTTGATACAGATACAATTAATTAGCATGAGGTCATACTGGAATAAGGTGGGTCACTAATCCAATATGATCAAAGTCCTAAAGAGAAGACAACAACGTAAGAAACTAGCAGGGAAAACTCGGTGGGATGATTGGAGCTACTCAGACCCAGGCTAAACGATCCCAGAGATTGTTAGCAAACTATCAGAAACTAAGGCAAGCCATGGAAGGATTCTTGTGCAGATAAAAGTATGGCTCTGGGGACACCTTGGTTTTTCACCTAATCTCAGAACTTGAACACAGTGAAATGATTTGAAGCCATCAGCATGTGCAACAACACACCAGCCTTAGGTAACTAACATACTTAAGACACCTCTAACAAATAGGCCCGAGACATGAGTTCAGATTTACCTATGAAAATTATCTGTGTATAAAAATATTCTGTTACCATACAAAGCTTTTGCATTAGGGACAGCATATGGATTGTGGCAGGTGTGGTAATTAGTTGTTGTAGTATTAACACATGGAAATGCTCCTCTAAAAAATTATAGCATCTTCAAATTTTTCTGTACACTAAAAAAGCCTATTAATGATGATCCATCTACTAGTCTTCTCAGAAGAGCTCTGTAGAGTATCATCCTCAACTAAGTAAGACTGCATTAAATTTTTGGAATTAACATAGTCTTACTATCATTTAATGGAATGGTATTCTTCAATTTATGAGTTATGACTTATTAGTGAATGATAAAATTAATTAAATGGGAAATCATCTCTGCAGAAAAAAGCCCAGAAAACTAAATAGAATGAAATGAAATGTAATTTTGAAACACAATTGATATTCTCCAAATATTGCTTTGAAAACCCTTATAAAGGTCTATGAGTGTATGTGGTAGATGCAGGGAGATATGAATGCATGTTCTAAGCAGAACTGTGATTAAAATATATTTCCTCTTCCAGTTCATGGAAAGAAATATGTGAAAGTCAGAAACAGAATTAAAATAAAATATCTACAAGTATATTTTCATAAATAATGAGATAAAAACTTTCAAATTAAAATATCCAGAAATGAATATTTGTTTTCTAAGTTAATTTAACAAATAAAAGATAGGCACAATACATTTTATAAAGAATTATTGGCAGCAGTTGAGGATTTAAATAAACAAGGAGACATTTGCATTTTATAAATTAGAAGATGGAATTGTTAGGAAGACATTTCCCAAATGTTTCTACAGATTAAATGGAATGTCTATTAAAATCAAATTCATTTTAGAAACAGAAATTTACAACAAGCTTATCATAAAATGTTTTCTAAAAATGAGAAAAATCCTGGTCAGACATAATAATTCTAAAAAAAATTAAGTAAAACTTTCTGATTTCAAAGCTCACTAAAACATCACAAGGGTGGAGAAAGAGAGAGGGAGGGAGAGAGGGAGACAGAGAGAGAAAGAGAGAGAAAAAGAGAGATGGAGGGAGGGAGGAAGAGAAGGAGAGGTAATGTTTAAAGTGATGGGCACACAGACCAAAGGAACAAACTCCAGAAATAAAGTCTGTCATTGAAGGCTAATTTTCAACAAAGACTCCAATATAATTAAATGGGGCAATTTTCAACCAAAGATGGTGAAACAATGGGAATGTCTTATGAAAAAGGACAGATGTAGTTTGCATAGATAAAAACAGACCACAGTATAAATTTTAAAACCTTATTCAATGCAAATCTTATAAAATTAAGAAAGGTGGTGAAGTAGAGTAGGAAGGAGGGGTGAACAGGTCCAAAGTGTGACATTGACTAATGCTTTATTGAATGGCCACTCCTTTGCAAAGAGTTTAAAGATAATTAAAAGAAAAAAAGTATCTTAAAGATAATATAGAATAAAATGTAGAACCAAACTTTTATAACCTTGGCTTAAATAAATATTTCCTTTTGGGCATAACACCTAAAGCAGAAGCCATAATGCTAAAGAAAAATTAAGTAGCTGTAAGTGTAGTGACCTATGCACATGATCCCAGCTACTTGGAAAGAATGAATTGGGAAGATTATAGTTTGAGCAAAAATGCTAACAATACTCTCTATCAACCAATACGCTGTGTATGGGACAATGGTATGTCTCTGATTCCCCACCTAAGTTTCATGTTAGATTGAAGGATCTGTCTTAGGTTGACCTCACACAAAAGGAAGAGACACTATCAGAGCATGATTTAAAAGCAATAAAGGCTAAAGGCATGGGCTTAATTGGTAGTGTATAAACCTAGCAAGCTGGAGGGCCAAAGTTTTGACTCCAGTACCTAAATAAACAAACTAACAAAGACAGACTTCATTTACTTCAAAAGGCATTATTACAAAATATAAAGAAAATTCATAAATATCTTACAGTATTTAAAATTCTATAGCTGATACGCACTGTAAACAATTTTTATAACTTACACTAATGATTAAAAATAGGTGCTGGTTCACACCCGTAATTCTAGCTACTCAGAGGCTGAGATCTGGCGATAGTAGTTCAAAGCCAGCTTGGGTAAGGAAAGTCTGTGAGACTGTTAACTCCAATAAACCACCAGAAAAATGGAAGTAGCACTGTGGCTCAAGTGGTAGAGCACTCGCCTTGAGCTGAAGAGCTGAGGGACAGTGCCCAGGCACAGAGTTCAAGCCCCACAACTGACCAAAAAAAAAGCAAAATTTCTATCACTTTCCTAGGGTTGATATAATAAAGTATCACAAAATAAAAGGACAGAAATGTATTGTCTGCCTGTGCTATAGGCAGTGAATCCAAAATTGAACTCTCCCAATAGCACCAAACTCTCTCTGAAACTGTAGCACAACATTGCTTGCTTCCTCCTAGGTTCTGGTGGCTCCATTACTCTGTATCGCATAGTTCTTTGTCCTGTAGCTGCTTCATTCTATCCCTCTCTCTCTCTTCACTTGAGAGATTTTCCTCTGTTTCTATGCCTTAAAGGTTGTCCCTTTTCTATGTCTGGGCCTGTCCTTTCCTCAGGGTCATATTGTTTTAAGGACTTTCTTTATTCTTATATGACTTCATTCTAAGAGATTGTAATGGTAAAGACCCTACTTCCAAGTCACTTTCTAGATATTGGAGGCTAAGTCATCAAAATATCTTTTGGGAGAACACAGACCAACCTATACTGTATACAAATGGATGGGCCACTATATATGTAAACACACACACATATGTACTCATAGATATATACAAATTGTCAGTAAGCTCGTGAAACAATATTCAATATATCTAGTTATTAGGGTAGAGCAATGGAAATTACACTAATATGTCACTTCATGTACATTAAATTAAATTGTACAAAAATAAAAGGTAATAACATATATAAGTTAGACTTTAGGGAAAGTAAAAACAAACTGTTGTGCCTAAAAAATTGTACATGTTAGGAGTTGTCACTTTCAGAAAAAAAACTAACTATAACCTATCTAGGGGCGGGGGGGTGGGGAGGATGGGATGGGAAGGGGAAACAAAGGAGGAGACTACAATGCTTGATAAGAAATGTTTTCATTATCTTGCCCATGTAATTATAACCCCTCTGAACAATATTTTCACAATAAAAACCTATCTAGATGTGCCTATAATTCTCCTCTTAAATATCCACCAGCAATTAAAATGTGTGTCACATAAAGTTTTATGCATGACTGTTTCTAGTAGCATGACAAAATATTTTGGCCATATAAATGTCATTGATTGGTAAACTAGAAAACAAAGTAGATTGATACACATGTCATTCCAAAATAGAAAGTATCATACAAAAAGGATGCGACTTGATGCAACTTCCAAATATGATATATTGTATAATTTTATTGCAATGGAGTGTCTAGAGGAAAAGAACCTCTAAAGATAGATGGGCAAGTATTTTCCTGGAACTAGGAGTGGCTTTGAGGATTGAATTCAAAAGAGAACTTAGGACATTTACTAAAACTGGACCTTAGGGGCTGGGAAGGTGGCTCAGTGGTAGAGTGCTTGCCTTGCATGCATGAGGCCCTGTGTTGGATTCCTCAGAACCATATAAACAGAAAAAGCCAGAAGTGGAACTGTGGCTCAAGTGGTAGAGCGCTGGCCTTAAGCTGAAGAGCTGAGGGAAAGTGCCCAGGCCCAGAGTTCTGGCTCCATAACCAGCAAAACAACAAACAACAAAACAAAACAAAAAAACTGGACCTTAGTGATGTTTCACAGAAGTATAAATGTTTTAAGAATAACTTTCGTGTATTGAAACTATCAGATTGTCATTGGAAGCAGTGGCTTGTGCATAAAATACCAGCTACTTGGGAAGCTGTTGAAGGAAGACTGCCTTTAAAGTCAGACCAGGAAAGATAAGTCATTAAAAAGAAGGGTAGAGGGGAGGATCGGGTGGGGGAAGAAGGGGGAGTATGGGAAGGGATGGGAAGGAGAAAGAAAGAGGAGGCAACAATGCTTGATAAGAAATGTACTCGTTATCTTGCCCATGTAATTGTAACTCCTCTGTTTGGTATTCTCACAATAAAAATAAAATAAAATAAAATAAATAATATATGTATATACATACATTTTAACATTTCTTTAATGTCATCAATAAAATACCAGTTATAATCTTCCTTCCTGGGTATGAATACTTGTTGACTCATTTAAGGAAATGAATTATACAAGCCATGCCAAGACTCTGGCTTGCCCTTTGTATTTGTAGTCATATGCTGAATAAATCGGTGTGTTTCTTTTCCTTGAAGAGGCTACATATTTATCCATATGTGGCCTCTGTAGGTCCATAAGTCTGCTGTAGGTGCAACTCCCATTCATTGCATGTAATTACACAGAGAGGGTTATAGAGTGAGCAAAGTGAGTTGATAAAATAGATAATAAAAAGAGAAGGGTGGAGAGTACTCAGATGTTTTAAAGTGTTTGTCTAACAAATCTATGGCTCTGAATACAAACTTCAATGCTGTCAATGACTAAACAAATAAATATGAACAAAATAAGTTACTTAGTAGGTTGTTTTTACCTTGATTAACCTAGAAAAATATTCTCAAAAATAGTTACTGGTAATGTTATAGGTAAACTCTGCCTGGGAAATATACTGATGATCATTTAAGTTGGGTAATAAGTAATGGGGATTTATTAACATTCATTTTACATTTGTGTTAATTTGACATTTTGCACAGACAGCTATTAAGAAAAAAAACAGTTAATGATATAGGCTTCTACCTAAAAAACTGGGAAAATAACAAATTTAAACTAAATTAAACGTAAGAAAGCAAATAATATGGCAATAATTCAATGAAACTGAACTTAGATATGGAACAGTAAAAAATCAATAAAGCTCAAATTTTAACTTCTTTGAAAAAGTCAATAAACTGACAAAGTCTTAGCTGTGAAAAAGATAAAAAATAATTTGCATAAAAGTCTGCACATGCATACAAATTTTACAGACAACAAAAAGATAATCAAATGTCATTAACAACACTGTGACATAAATTTATAATCTTGGATGAAATTAACATACTTCTTGATAAATATATCATAAAACTGGCACAAAAAATCAGAAATTTTGGCAGAATTTAATGCTGAAGAAATTAAACCTGGAGTTAGAAACCATCCCATGAGGAAATTTTACTTAGATGGTTTTACTTTTGAAGTGTCACCAACATTTAATTAGAAATTCCTATCACTGTAGTATCTTTCACAGAATAGAATGTGGCTCAATGCATATTTGACTATGGATTGTCATGTGCTTTATCTTAGTAAAAAAAATTAGTTCAAACTTTTAAAAATTGAAGTATTTAGTTTTGGTTTTTTTTTTTTACTTCCTGTACATGGCCAGCATTGATACATTTGAAGAGTTAATAATTTTTACTTTTTCTTTTTGGTCAGTCATGGGGCCTGAACTCTGGACCTAGGTGCTGTCCCTCAGCTCTTCAGCTCAAGGCTAGCGCTCTACCATTTGAGCCACAGTGCCACTTCTGGCTTTTTCTTCTTATGTGGTGCCAAGGAATCGAACCCAGGGCCTCATGCATTAAAGGCAAAGCACCTTCCAAGCCCAACAATTTTACTTTTGACATGATCTTCAAGTAACACATTAAACCTTACGCACTATCTTCCCTTCTTGTCCCACAGAAGAATTCTATATTTTTATTATGACTTTAAAAATTGTCATGTACTTTTATCATATTCCATGTTTCAGATGTAAAATGTTAGTGATAATATTGTTATCTCTTCTACAATAGTAATTATCTCTTTTATAGCACTTAGCAACAGAATGCTGCCATGTTCTAGGTGCGCAATCATATTTCATTTTTTGAGGGTCAGGAGATAGTATGTGGTTATTGTTTCAGAGGTGCAGGTTAAATGGACTGCCCACAGCTACACAAGTAGTCAGTAGCAATCATGGCACATTGCTCTACCATGCCATATTCATTCCACATTCTCATTCCATCAACCTCTGCCCACTGGGGAAGCTCCCAAGTGTGTCTTAGATAGATAATTTAGGCTGGATTTCTTTGTAATTTTAATTTTCAATTTCTGGGCCTTGTTCATGTAGGGAAAAAAATCTTCCTACAGAAATACACTGGATATATTTGTGTATTTCTGTGGGATCATTCTTCCTCACTTTGATTTTTCATATTCTATTAAGAGCTAAGCAAGTGTTCTTGATTTATTTATTTTTCCTATGGAGAAGGAAACAACCTCTGTTGAAGGCCTTTTCAGCTCAATTAGGAGAATTGCAATTATGAACAACTTTTTTGTTCAATTCTTGTCCACTTGTTTCAAATCAAATCACTAAGTTTATTATTTTCAGCTTGCAAGACATAACATATTAGAATAGCAACAGTATCTTAGGGTGGTATGCCCCTATAATCTCAGCACCCTGGGAGGTTGTAACTTGTTGGCCAGTATAAGGCTACATAGATGGACATTTTATCAAAGAATATAGAAAGTAGAATTAGTGAACTAACATTTTCCATAAATATCTGTGTAGGGATTTTTGTGTATGTTTGCTTATGCTGGGGCTTGAACACAGATCTTGGGCACTGCTCTGAGCTTCATTTTTCAAAGCTAATACTCTCCCCCTTGAGCCCTAGCTCTACTTTCAGCATTTTTGGAGGAGTTATTTGGTGATAAGAGTCTCATAGACTTTCCTGCCCAGGTTGGCTTCAAACCATGGTCTTCAGAGCTCAAAGCCCCTGAGTAGCTAGGATTATAGGTTTGAGCCAGCAGCTCCCAGCTCATAAACATGTACTGTTTTATATATATATATATATATATATATATATATATATATATATATATATATATATATATTTTGTTGTTGTTGTTGTTGTTGGCCGTGGGACTTGAACTATGGACCTGGGTGCTGTCCCTCAGCTCTTCAATTCAAGGCAAACACTCTACCACTTGAGCCACAGCACTGCTTCTGGTTTTCTGAGTGGTTTATTGGAGATAAGAGTCTCATGGGCTTTACTGTCTGGGCTGGCTTTGAACCACAATCCTCAAATCTCAGCCTCCTGAGTAGCTAGGATTACAGGCATGAGCCACCAGTTTTCGCTAAAATATTTTTTGGATTATAAGCAAGGCCCAAGAGGTCAAGGATTTTAGCTAGTAAAGGAGAGCAAGGCCTTTAGTTAAAATTCTGGTGTAAGTAAAAACATAATTAGCTAAAAGATAATTTTATTTCAAAATTGAGCAATAAGTGTTTAAATGAAGAGAGACCTTGGAAAGTACCCATGTATAATTCTAGCTACCTTAATAGCACAGAGGTTATCTCACACTATCATGACATTTCAAACAATGAAATTGGACAATAAAATCAAATGAATACCAATTTCAAGGAATTGAGAGTCTACTGGTGAAAGATATTAGGAGATATGAAAAGAAGCACTTACATGCAAGGAGAGTGGTAATGTTCCAGTTCTCAGGGGATTGAGGGGATCCTAGTAATTTGTTTTATTGTTTCACCACTAACATATAGGTTATTCTGTATGCTTGAATATTTACAATATGATAATAGAAGTGACTTATTATTACGGCGCCACAAACATCACATTTTGTACAATGTTAAGACAAAGTAGATGACAACATATTCTCTCTGCCTACTTGGAGAACGGTGTCACTGTTCTCTTTATGCTTATTTGTCAGGAACTTTTTGTTGAGGGAGGTGGAAACAAGAAAGAATTAGAAAAGGAGAAGTAGTATCTTTATGGGTAGGTTGTGTTTCCCAATCAATGAGCAAGGATTTGTGTAAAATCGATATTGAAGTTTTTTTTTAAGAAACAAAAGTGAATATAATCTATTACAGTCATTTGTTCATAATTCTTTGGAATATCACATTCTGGATATTCAGTCTTTATTAATCAACTGTCACAATTATACCATTGCATGTAATCATTCATTCACGGGCAACTTGGTTGTTTTGTTTTGTTTTTTCTGGATCTAGAGTCCCAGTTTTTTTTTTTTTTCTGGAACTAGAGTCCAAGTTTCTCAAGTAATTCAAAGAGACATTTACCTCTATATGACAAGTTTGGCAATAAATGTACTTATTTCCTTACTTAACTGTAACCCCTCTATATATCACCTTGACAAAAAATAAAAATAAAGAAAACTGTAACAATAGTACAAGGATAAATCAATGTTAAAAAAGTTACTTCCTATATCTGATTATGTTAAACTAACTGAATTTGTAACTCTTCTGTAGTTCCCATGACATTTGCAACCCATTTCCACAAACACCCACACCTACATGCAAATATACACACAGTCTCAACATTCTACCCATTGCAACCACATATTCACTTTCACGTTGCACAGGAGAAAAAAAAAAGATAGCAAGACTTTTCTAACTTATCAGCCACATGAGTTCTAGGAAAAAGCTTTCTAACTTCCCAGCTAATTGGAATTCCCAGGGTGATTAAGGGAGCTGCAAAAGTGTACACACACACACACACACAATAATATTGCTCATTAACAGAATCTTATAATTACATAGTTCATACTGCTAAACTAGTAACTGCAGGACAAATTTTCACTCACCCTTCCAACGTGGGACATCTATGCTCAACTCAAGAGTAGATGGATAGCTACCTGCTGTGCTTACTAAGATGCTTCATCATTTCTACAACACAGACCCTTTCTCAGTTTTTTTCTCATTGTATCATATTTCTGAAAAGGTAGGTCTTATCATGGTGCCATCTCCCAGTGCCCTGGCAGGCATTTCTTTCAATTGGTGACAACTCCTGGTTGTTTAAAGAACAGTTTTCAGTGAAAGTACTAACTGACCTTTGTCCTCTCTCTTCCCAGTTAAGAGGGATATGGAAACAAAATGTTTTAAAGATAAGAAGGATGCTTCAAGTTGGCACAGGTAATTGATATCATTTGAAATACTACCTTTTAACTAGTTAAATATTAATAGCCATGGTTTTCAAATGAGTTTCCTTTAGAGGAAACTGGTGATGATATCTGAAGACAATTTTGATGGTCAAGGTTGGTAGGGGGTGTGTGATGGACAAACACTACCTTGAGAATTGGGCTGTCACTTGACAGCCCATATTTCACATGAGAGCACTTGTAAGAACTGTCCCATGATGTCAAGTGTTTGCAGAAACATCTGATATGAGTGCCTCATGCTATTCTAGAAAGTCCCCTAGGGATCCTGTACATACATATAAAGGACTGAAAACTATTACTAACAAGAAAAGACCACAGGAATGAATTAAATGCTTGATAAATCTGTGACACAAATTTTGTGTCAATCTTCTCACAGTGAGAGTTGAATGACCAATGTACAAATGGTATAATTCTAAAAAATATTCTATCATAAACCCTCTAAAGTTTCTTTTGTTCCAGACGGATCTCTCTGGTCTCAGACACTCAGATAAACACTTCCTTCAATCTTTCCTCACATGTTTGCTTTTAGAAAAGGCTAATGATACTGAAGACAAAAACAAAATATTTCCCCATGATTCATATAAATCCAGACAGATGTGCATATTAGATTTATGCATTTGATTATTTTGCCATTTTCATTATCATGATTTTTTATTCCTCAAGTTCTTCAAAATTGAAAATCAAATAAAATTTTCCTTCCATGAGAGACTACTCAAACACAGTAAATTTTAATAAGACTGATATTGATCCTAGTAAATTTTTCTAAGACTAGAGTCATTCTTAATAATATATACCCAATGACATAAATCTTTATATTTCTACCCTTAATTCCATTACCTTCTGTTCTTCTGTGTGCAGAAACAACAGGCTTCACATTGCATATCATTCCCCTGCTAAATTCTATTTACCACTCTACATTTTCCTTAAGCCTTAGTGGTCATCCTTGATTTTTCCCCCTTTCTGTTCACAACTCAGCTTCTAAAATGTCACCAGTCATCTATTTCTCCTTGTTCCCACACTCAAAATTTAATTTTGTCTACTATTATCTTTCATTGTTTGTCTACTCTTATCTTACAGCTATTCATGCTGCCTCTAGTCTAGTCTATTTTTATAGTAGTGTTTCCTAAGTAATCATCTATTTTCCTGAGTATTTCTTTCCACATTTATGATACAGAATATAATTTCATCACTGACAGCACAGTAAGATTTACTAATTTGTTAAATATATTCATTGAAACATATCCAGTATTTTAAAATTAAACCCCTTTGTATAACTATTTAAAGATAATAAGCAAAGTTATGCATTCATCTTTCCCAAATGTTTTAGTTCCCAATGTGCTCCACTCTCTAGTTTGGTTGTATTTAATACTAATATTATAAATAGTTCAAAGTGATATCATGGTCCAGAAACTCTGTAAGAAACCCACATATAAAAAATGACTTATTACTTTCTAGTAATTACTAGCTCCCTTAGAAGCCACCCAAATCTTGCAAAATTGAAAAGTTATTAATATGAAAATTACTACGATGAAATTTCATTTTTGTAAACTCACAAAAATTATAGAATTTAGCTTTTATTAAAGTTTGGGAGAGCCAGGTTATACATGTAAGATTGCTGAGGAGAACACAATACAATTAAACACTTGGGAGAATAATATGGAATCAATTGGTAAAGGAAGAATGCAAAGACTATGTCTTGCTATTCATCTCTTAGGTATAGGTATAGTTGTGTGTGTGTGTTTGTGTGTGTGTGTGTGTGTGTGTGTGTGTGTATGAAAGCATGTTAATGTGTCCCTACACATCTCTTTGCCTGATCCTCAAGAGAGACAGTGTTTTCCACAATATTATTAGTTAAGTATTTTATTTTATTTAAATAATTTTATTTAAATAATTTTATTTAAATAATTTTATTTAAATAATTCAATGCATTGCAATTTAATTCGTCAATAGAAATAAATAGACAGAAAACATATAGTGGATTTTTTATTGTTAAAAATTTGAATGTTCCCCCTATGGTATATCCCCTTTTGTTACTACATTTGATTCTGGCACCTTGATATTGTATATGCATTTATGTGAATTAGGGAAGGGAAGGGGACAACAGAAGGATGAGACAAAGGACAAGGGGGGATCAGGGCAACAGTGATATACACAAGACAATACAATGAAAATAATTGGTACAATTTGGGAGTTTGGGGTCAGGGGAGCGAAAGTAGGAGAAAAGTGAGGGAAAGGATAACAAGTTGGACAAGTTACTTTTGTAACTGTAACCCCTCAGTATATCACTTTGACAATAAAAAAAGAAAACTGAAAAAATAATTGAATGTGTCTTAATTTCATAATAATTCATGGACTCAAACTCAAGTCACATGATATTAACAATGGTGAGGAAGCAAAATTATGCAATGTTTAACATGTATATTCCTGTGTGATATTTAGTAATGTTAACATATAAAAATAAACAAGACCTAGAATTCCATTGTGTATAGATACCACATTTTCTTGATTCATTCATCTACTGAGGGGCATCTGGGTTGGTTCCATATCTTAGCTATGGTAAATAATGCTGCAATAAACATAGTTGTGCTGGTAACTTTAGTATGGTGTTGTTTGTGAACATTTGGGTAAATGCCCAAAAGTGGGATTGCTGGGTCATAGGGGAGCTCTCTGTGGAGTCTTTTGAGGAACCTCCATACTGCTTTCCAAAGTGGTTGAACAAGTTTATACTCACACCAACAATGCAGTAAGGTTCCCTTGTGTCCACATTCCCTCCAACATATGTTGTTATTAGAGTTCTTGATTATAGCCATTTTAATTGAGATGAGGTGGTATCTCAACGTTGTTTTGATTTGCATTTCTTCATATGGCTGGAGAGGCTGAATAATTATTCATGTGTCTATTGGCCATCCTTCTTTCCTCTTCAGAGAAGTTTCTCTCATTGCCCTATTTGTTAGGTAATGGAAAGACTTGGAAAAAAATTATATTAAGTGAAGTAAGCCAGGCCCAAAGAAACATAGGTACCATGGTTTCCCTTATTTGCAATATCTAGTATATGTCTGAGACAAGCAACAATTGTCAGATAAATTGATGTTAGTTGAAATGAACTCCAAGATAACTATTCAAATGTTATGTTTTTCTTTCATGCGATTGTTTCTAACATATTTATAAAATGATTTCTTTGTTGCTTTGTATGTCCCTCCCCCACGGTATAACCCCTGCTTTCATTGTATTTGATATTGGTATAATTTGTGGAGAGGAAGGAAAAAAAAACAAATCTTTTAATTAGGGATACAGGTGGACCTATTGCAACAATAGGATGTACAAGTTATGTCCAAAAAGGAACTTTACAACTTTGGGGTGGGAGGGGGGGTGGGAGGGAGATAAGAAGGGATGGGAAGGGGAAACAAAGGAGGAGGCAACAATGCTTGATAAAAAATGTACTCACTATCTTGCCCATGTAATTGTAACCCCACTGTATGGTATTTTCACAATAAAAAAAATAAACAAGACAGTTACTAACACACTAGTTTTAATGGTTACTTCTGGCTGGAAGGTAGGAATAGAAAAGATTTGCAAAGGACACACTGAAAGACTAAGGTTCTATATTTCTATTTATTATTTAAATTACCAAATACAAATCATTCTTAGTTTTTATATATGCTATACTTCCTGCTAAAATTCAAAAAAATGGAAGAAACCATACCAATAGTAAAGTAGCAATTTATAGACTATGTTATAATACAAGGAATACCTACAATGGTCCGCATTTTGAGCAGTTATTAGAGATGAGACAGAAAGGTTAAATTTTTATATGTGAATTACTTTTCTTCTAACACTATTTGTTAATTACAATGACAATTACAGAATGCTAAAGAAGAAAACATCTTATTTTGAAGTAATTGAATTTATAATGGTCCAATGTGCATGTAAAAACATTTCAGCACTTCTACGGAAATTCAAGTCAAGGATTCATGAGAATTTAACATTAAAGAACTGAAAAATCAAAGCCGGGCGCCGGTGGCTCACGCCTGTAATCCTAGCTGCTCAGGAGGCTGAGATCTGAGAATCGCGGTTCAAAGCCAGCCCGGGCAGAAAAGACCGTGAGACTCCTATCTCCAATAAACCACTAGAAAACCGGAAGTGGCGCTATAGCTCAAGTGGTAGAGCGCTCGCCTTGAGCTGAAGAGCTGAGGACCGATAAAAAAAAAAAAAAACCTGAAAAATCTCACTGAGGTTAAATCATTTTCTTCTTTTTTTTTTTTTAAATTTATTTTATTTTATTTGAGAACATACTGTACAGATGGGTAACAATTACATGGGCAGGATAATGCATACATTTCTTACCAAGCATTGACCCCTCCTTTGTTTACCCTTCACCTCACTTCCCAGCCTCCCCCCTCCCTCCCACCCAATCATACCCCCCCACACACACCGACATTGTAAAGCTGGTTTTGACATGACATTTTGTACTTCTCATTGTTGCAACAGGTCCACCTGAATCCTTAAACGACTTGTTTGTCCCCGTCTCCTCCACATGTTATACTGACATCAAATATAGTGAAAGCGGGGGTTACACTGTGGGGGAGGGACATACAAAGCAACAAAGAAATAATCTTATAAATGCGTTAGAAACACATGCATGAAAGAAACAAAAACATTAGAATACATATTTGAGGGTTCGTTTTCCTAACATCACATTATCTGACTTTTTCAGCTTGACTCATACATATACTAGATATTGCAAATAAGGGAAACCATGGGACCTATGTTTCTTTGGGCCTGGCTTACTTCACTTAATATAATTTTTTCCAAGCCTTTCCATTTCCTAACAAATGGGGAAATGTCATTCTTTCTGATGGAGGCATAGAATTCCATTGTGTATATATACCACATTTTCTTGATCCATTCATTTACTGAGGGGCATCTGGGTTGGTTCCATATCTTAGCTATGGTAAATAATGCTGCAATAAACATAGTTGTGCTGATAGCTTTAGTTTGGTCTTTTTTGTAAACATTTGGGTAAATGCCCAAAAGTGGGATTGCTGGGTCATAGGGGAGTTCTATGTGAAGTCTTTTGAGGAACCTCCATACTGCTTTCCAAAGTGGTTGAACAATTTTACATTCCCACCAACAATGAAGTAAGGTTCCTTTCTGTCCACATCCCCTCCAGCATCTGTTGTGGTTAGAGTTCTTGATTTTTGCCGTTCTAACTGGAGTGAGGTGATATCTCAATGTTGTTTTGATTTGCATTTCTTTTATGGCTAAGGATGTTGAACATTTCTTCATGTGTCTATTGGCCATCCTACTTTCTTCTTCAGAGAAGCTTCTCTTTAAGTCTTTCGCCCACTTACTTATTGGGCAGTTGTTTCTTTGAGGATTTGTTGTTGGGTGGTTTAATTTTTTGAGTTCCAAATATATTTTAGATATGAGACCCTTGTCCATTGTATGGCTAGTAAAGATCTTCTCCCAATCCGTGGGCTTTCTGTTGATCTTGCTAGCTATGTCATTTGCCCTGCAGAAGCTCTGCAACCTTATGCAATCCCATTTGTCCAACCTTTCTTGATTTGTTGTGTTTCCGGGTCTCTATTCAGAAAATTTCGGCCTGCACCAAGGAGACTCAGGGTTTCTCCTATTCGATTCTGTAATGTTTTCAGAGTGTCTGCTTTGAGTTCAAGGTCTTTGATCCATTTGGAGTTGATTCTGGTGCAGGGTGATATATAAGGATCTAGCTTTAGTTTTCTACATGTAGTTAACCAGTTTTGCCAGCACCATTTACTGAAGAGGCTGTCTGTCTTCCATTCTATTGTTTTAGCTCCCTTATCGAAGATTAGATGGCTATAGGTCTGTAGGTTCATTTCGGGGTTTTCAATTCTATTCCATTGGTCCTGAGGTCTGTTCTTATGCCAATACCAAGCTGTTTTGATTACTATGGCCTTATAGTAGAGTTTGAAATTTGGTATTGATATTCCTCCAGCAGTGTTCTTTCCGTTAAGGAGCGTTTTTGCTATTCGGGGTCTTTTATTGTTCCATATGAATTTTTGGATTGCCTCTTCTATTTCCTTGAAGAATGAGGTTGGAATTTTGATAGGTATTGCGTTGAATTTGTAGATAGCCTTGGGAAGTATTGCCATTTTCACGATGTTAATCTTTCCAATCCAGGAGCATGGGAGGTTTTGCCATTTTTTAAGTTCTGTGTTGATTTCCTTTTTCAAGATTTTAAAGTTTTCATCATAGAGGTCCTTCACTTCTTTAGTTAAGTTAATTCCTAGGTATTTTATTTTTTGTGGGGCTATTACAAATGGAGTTGCTTTCCTAATTTCAGCCACACTTTTCTCATTGTTGGCACACAGAAAAGCCATTGATTTTTGGGGGTTAATTTTATAACCTGCTACTTTGCCAAAGTTTTGAATCAGCTTGAGTAATTTGGGAGTGGAGTCTATGGGATTCTTTAAATACAAGATCATGTCATCTGCAAAGAGGGAGAGTTTTATTTCTTCTTTCCCTATTTGGATCCCCTTTATGTCTGCATCTTGTCTTATTGCTGTAGCTAGGCATTCTAATACTAGATTGAAGAGAAGTGGAGAGAGTGGGCATCCTTGTCTTGTTCCTGAGTTAAGAGGAAATGGCTTTAGTTTTTCACCATTGAGTATAATGCTGGCTGTAGGTTTGTCATATACAGCCTTTATTGTATTGAGGAATGTTCCATGGATTCCTAATTTTTCCAAAACCTTCATCATAAAGGGGTGTTGGATCTTGTCGAATGCTTTTTCTGCGTCTATTGAGATAACCATGTGGTTCTTATTCTTGCTCCTGTTGATGTGATGAATAATATTAATTGATTTGCGTATATTGAACCAGCTTTGCATCCCTGAAATGAATCCTGTTTGATCATGGTGTATGATTTTTTGGATGAATTGTTGAAGTTGATTGGCCAAAATTTTGTTGAGAAGTTTTGCATCAATGTTCATCAAAGAAATGGGCCTATAGTTCTCTTTCTTTGATGAGTCCCTCCCTGGTTTTGGGATGAGGGTTTTGATGGCTCCATAGAATGTGTTCGGTAGTGAGCTTTCTCTCAATTTCATTGAAGAGTTGGAGGAGAATTGGTGTGAGCTCTGCTTTGAAGGCCTTGTAAAATTCCACTGTAAAACCATCTGGTCCTGGACTTTTCTTAGCTGGGAGGTCTCTTATTGCTGTTTCTATTTCAATGCTTGATATGGGCCTGTTAAGATAGTTTAACTCATCTTGGTTTAGTTTTGGCATGTCAATATTTGCTAGGAAGAGGTCCATTTCTGTCAAGTTCTCGAACTTATTAGCATAAAGTTTTGAGAAGTATTCCCTTATAATGTTCTGAATCTTGGTTGTTTCCGTGGTGATGTTTCCATTCTCATCTCTGAGTTTATTAATTTGGGTGTGTTCTCTTCTTTTTCTGATAAGATTTGCTAAGGGTCTGTCAATTTTGTTAAGTTTTTCGAAGAACCAACTCTTTGTTTTGTTGATTCTTTCTATAGTTTTTTTGGGTTCTAATTCATTTAATTCTGATTTAATTTTGATTATTTCTTTCCGTCTACTGGATTGGGGTTTATCTTGCTGCTCTTTTTCAAGGAGGTTTAGATGTGTCATTAAATTGTTAGTTTCAGATCTCTCCAATTTGTTAATGTAGGAGCTCAGAGCTATAAACTTGCCTCTGAGTACTGCCTTTGCTGTGTCCCAGAGGAGCTGGTATTTTGTGTGTTCATTTTTGTTGAATAGCATGAACATTTGAATTTCCTTTCTAATCTCTTCCATGACCCACTCATGATTCAGCAGTGTGTTGTTCAGCCTCCATGTGATACCGGACTTTCTTTGGTGGCTTTTGGTGTTGAGTTCTAATTTTATTCCCTTGTGGTCAGAGAGAATGCAAGGTATAATTTCAATGTTTCTGAATTTAGACAAGTTTGCTTTGTGGCCTAAAATGTGGTCTATTTTAGAAAACGTTCCATGTGCTGCTGAGAAAAACGTGGCCTTCAGTTATGAAGGAGAGTTTAGCTGGGTACAGTATTCTTGGTTGATAGTTGTTTGTTTTTAGGGCATGGCATACATCATTCCAGGCTCTTCTTGCTTTGATTGTCTCTGCTGAGAAATTTGAGGTGATTCTAATTGGTTTCCCTTTATAGGTGATTACCCTTTTCTCCTTGACAGCTTTAAGGATCTTTTCCTTG
This sequence comes from Dipodomys spectabilis, assembly GCF_019054845.1. NCBI lineage: Eukaryota > Metazoa > Chordata > Mammalia > Rodentia > Heteromyidae > Dipodomys > Dipodomys spectabilis. The sequence continues at coordinate 11,960,387 of NW_024870834.1, read as the reverse complement.
TTCTGAGTTGATCCTGTGTGGATTATAATGTGACGGTGGGATGTCCTATTCTGGTCTGGTCTATTTGGGGTTCTAAAGGCTTCTTGTATCTGGACAGGCCTATCTTTTTGCATGTTTGGGAAGTTCTTTGCTAGGATCCTGTTAAACAAATTTCCTAGACCATTAACTTCTGTTTCTAGGTGCTCCTCTACACCCATTATCCTTAGATTAGGCCTTCTGATGGTGTCTTCCAGGTGTTGGATAGATCTATCATATTTCTTGGACTTGTCTTGGATGGTTGTGTGTTCTTTCTCTATAATATCTAGGCTGTCTTCAATGCTGTCTTCAATCCCTGAGATTCAATCTTCTGCATAACGCTGTCAAGATTCTCTACTTTGTTTTTTATCTCTTTTCCTTCTAATTGGTCAGCTTTGATGGCTTCAAGTTCTTTGTTGAAGCTCTGTTTTAGGTCTTGTATGAATTTCTTTACTTCCTTAATTTGGTGTTCAGTGTTTGTCCTCAAATCACTTAGTTGATTGGTTACGGTTTCTTTGGGCTCCCATTCCTTCTGTTGGGTTCCATTCAGCATTCCCTTTGTGGTCTCCCTGACTTCCTTCAGCTCTTTGTTAATGGATTCCATGAATGCCTTTAGTGATCTTTGTGTGTTCTCTACCTGGTCTCTCAATTCCTGTATTACTCTTTGATTAGCTTCCTCCTGTTCGTGGGATTCCTGCAGTTCTCTTTGAGTGTTCTCAGCCTGCTCATGCCATTCCTCCCTTTCTCTTTGAGTATTCTCAAGTTGTTCACGCAAATCCTGTATCAGTTTTTGAGTAGCTTCCTCATGCTTATGATATTCCTGTAAAAACTTCTGGGATGCCTCCTCTCTCTCCCTATCACGCTCATACAGAGTCCTTTGTACGTTGTCAAACTTTTCATTTATCATGTTTGCCAGCAGTGTTTGTAGAGCTATTTGGGAACTCTCCTCTGGATTATTCATTATCTGTTCTAACCCCTGATTATCAAGATTGGGAATTGAGATACCCGAATTTGCCATTTTTCTTGTGTTTTTCTGGCTTACTCTGCCCATTTGAGATGAAGATAGCACCAGTTTTGTGCTAGAACACTATCTTAAGGCAACCATCAACCAAAGTTTGCATTTGTACAGTCAATAGTCTACAGATACAATCTAGTTCAACAGATACATCTATTCAACATCAAACAACTATATGTTAAAGGACTTCGAACAGCAGAGAAGAAATTGGATAACCAGAAATTATTAGGATCAGGGAGAGATGTGGGTAAAAAATAGGAATAGATTGGTGTGGGGAGGCACAGGGAGAGTTAACTATGTCCTAATCACAATGCAGGAAATAGGTTGGGTAGGATGCAAGTAGAGAGAGAGAGAAAAAGAAGAAAGGGAAAGGGGAATGAAAAGAGACCAGAAAAAAAAATAGAAACGTAAAAATTAATGTTATTATAGAGATTAAAAGACCATCTATTTAGAGAGGAATGTGAATATGTTGAGAGAAAGGGAGGGACATAGAGGAGATGTGAAAAACTTTAAAAAAATGCTTAAAATATTATATAGATATAAAGAGGTAGTACTGCTATTAATGAATTTAAGTCTCAGAGGTTTTGAATTGAGTAATAAGTTTGTGGATTAAGTGTGTACACAATGGGGGATAGGGTCTACTAGTTAACTACGGGTTTATCTGAGGATGTGCAGGACAAGAGTTAAGTCACATAAAGAAGAAGAAAAGAGGAAAAGGTGGAAAGGATAGGAAAGTGAGAAGAAAAGATCAGAAGTTCAGTAGAGCTAGACAAAAAACAAAAAGATAATTAAGAATGAAAGAAAAAGAGAAAGAAGACAAGAAAAGAAAGGAAAACACACATTCACGTATTCCTAAAATAAAAATTATAAGAGGAGAAAAAAAAAAAGTTTCTGGAAAATAATTATTTTTTCAGAAGAGGCAAAAATTAAAGATTAATAAAAGTTTTAGAAAAGGAAAAAATTTTTTTATATATATAATGTAACAAAAAACGGAAAAAAAAACAAAACAAAAAAAAAGAAAAGAAGAAGAAGAAGAAAAAAAAAAGTTCTTTGATTTTTTTTTGGGGGGGGGAGGGGTGGGAAGAGTCCTGTATCTCCCTTTTGTCTGTAACCAGAGTCTGGTTGGAGTCTCTGGTCAGCTTGAGGTCCTGTGGCTTGATTGGTTTCTTAAGTCAGTTTGTTGGAACAGGCAGAAAAATGCTCTGCTTTACCGAAGATTTTGAGATCCCCCTCCCAGGTTAGTTTACTGGGAGGGTGATCTGCTTTGAGAATCACAAAAGAGGGGGATGCAGTGATGAGGCTAGGTTCTGGGTAGAGTTGAGGCCTTTCAACAAACAGTAGCTTTTCCCTGGGGCTATTTTGTGAAAAAAAACTCACAGCACCCAGCCTGGAGCCATTCTCAGGGTTTCTGTTTTTCAATTGATTGTGGTGGCTGCTAGAGGGAGGGGGCAGCCTCTGGCTCTGGTTACCCGGTGAGGAGAGCCACTCCAATGGCTGGCGCCTGAGCTGGGTGACTTTTCCCTGGATGGAACTGAGTCTGTGAGGTCCCTTCGCCGTTAAGTTCTTGTGACCTGCTAAATGACTCGTTTTATTCCAAGGCCTGAGCTGGAGCTAGCCGCTCCTCCGAGCTTTGTCGGTATCCAAGATGGAGATCACCGGTGCTGGGGGGGGAGGGGTGGCCTTCCCTCCTCTGCTCCCTGAGAAGGAGTGAGGAAGTCGGGCTTCTACTCATGCCCAGTCTTGGATCCTGGGTTGTCTCTGGATCATTTTCTTCTTAGCCATGATTTTTTTTTGTTATACTACTTATATAACCTATACATAAAAATTCAAGATCATGTTCAATGTGTCTGTGGACCATTAGTTCACTGAGAACAAGAATTTTTTTTATTATCAAAACATGGTCCAAATTGTGTGTCAAGTGAAGGCAGGAAATGTGAAGCAAAGACAGTGAACTTTATCACTTCAGAAAGAGAAATATAACAAAACGAGAGGAAATCAATGCATTTCTGAGTTTTTTTTTAATTATGGAAAACAGATTTCTTATGTTAAAGTAAAAGGGACTCAATATTACTTCCCAATAAAATATGACCTTTGAAATAGTCTTATGTAAACAAATCAAAAGCAATATTATAAATATGCATTGTTCAATATATATTGAATAATAACTTTCTTTAAACATAGGTCATATTTGCTAGGGCCCTGAAGGAAAAAAATTACAGTTCTGGAGGTATTCCCTATGATTGGTGTGCTCTGTCTTTTGCTTTATTACTAATGCTTAAAAATGCTAAAAGCTATGTACTTGCAATGCTACTCTACCTCCTTTAACTGCCAGTAACTTTCATGACATTTGTTTATAGTTAACTTTCCAATTATTTTCCTTGTCATCTCCAAAGTTTAACTGTTATTAGGAATAACAGTTATTTTACATATCAGAATAGCCAGTAAATTTGTCTGGCCCACAGATAAGGAGACAAGAAGTGGTAGATCTGTATTTAGTATGAGGCAGTAAACTTTAGTAGATTTCTGAAAAACAATATCAAATAAGGGGCTTCTAGCTCTCTGACATAAAGTTTTATTTGTTATATACCCATGAAAGAGAAAACAAGGTATTCTAGTCATTAAGATGGGTGGAAACGAACATTGAAACAAGTGGGAAAATGAACTATTAATTGAAATATAGAGGTAATGTGACCTGCTGGACAATTTATGGTTAAAGTGTACATGAAATGTATACAGCTCTGTATGATTTTAGAGTTCAGTGCCTTACTACAGATATGTTATAAATCAGTCGGTAAGTCATACGTTTTAATTGAATGTTAGGCACAGAAAATTTCTCCAAATAGCTGAGGCTACATGGAAACAGAGGAATTAGATATATCATGTAATGATTTTTATAGAACCATATACACAGATTAATAACTACAGTAAATTGAATTTGCTTACAATATGCTGAAGAACAAAGAATCCACTAGAATAATTCTAATTACATAGACAAGCTAAAGACGTAAGACATAAAGACATATCTCAAATTTGAAGGGAGCTAATCCATTGTCAAAAATTTATACTGGCCAAGTACTGGTGGCTCATGCTTCTAATCCTAACTTCTCAGGGGGCTGAGATCTGAGGATCACGGCTCAACCCCAGCCTATGCAGAAAAGTCCCAATAATACTCTTACCCAATTAAGTGCTCAGGTCAAGTCCCCCAAGGGATGAAAGAAAAATTATACGGGTAACTTCTGCCCTGAGTTAGAAGTTGAACATAATGAATTGAAAAAAAAATTGTTTCTCACATTAAATACAATTTCTTCATTTTTTGCACCTGTTAAATAAAAATTAAAACGAATTTCAACTCTTCTATTTATACCATATTCCTCACACTATAAGCTACCTGGTATGTGGGAATGATGGCCTTTAAAAACAATTCTGAGAAACAAATAATTTTAAAGTCCCATAACTTGTTCATGTCTAGTCCTTATGCACAAAGTACTGTTTATAGATTAAGCCTTAGGTACCTAAAATGTAAAGTTATAAAGCTTTTTCTGGCACCCAATGCTGAATTATTGATTTTGTTTATGAGGTTTACCTGAAGCAGTACTCATTGTACCCATAAGTAAGAAAGAAGGTGTATTTTTCTGCATATCACTTACCAGATTGAACTCTGTGCCTCCTTATGGGAAATGTTTATCCTCCAGAGCTCTCCTTTGTAATTCATCATTAGAACAAAGATTAAATGCTTCTCTCTTCCAAAGCACACATTTCTCAGTGCTGTCTTTCTGCTTAATTATCTTCCTATAAAATCAATAATTAGTAGATTGTGTGTGGGTGGAGGAAAATCTATTGAGAATCCAAAGGATTGCATTTCTAATCCTTAGGCATAATCAATGATTTTTCTGGCCTCTATGGATGGACTCATGTAGAATTACACAGTTTTGCTCTTTACCTAACAAGGGCATAAAGTCATGCATAATTTTTCTGTTGAATACTTGCTGTTCAAAGTACATTAAAAACTTCCTGGGGGGAATAAAACTATGAAGCAAAGGCAATGCTTTTACCCTAAAAAAATCATTATTTGTGAATTCAATCAGGAAAAATAGTTAATAAATTTGGTATATAAGCACTCAGAGGCAGGCTTCTCAAACTTCCTTCTCTGCCACACTTGTAGGGATATAGAAAAGTAATTGGTAAATCTGAGCTCTTTATACAAATTCTATCAACTAATTTTCACTAATCTATGACACTAGGATGATTAGTTTCAAAGGAAATAGAAGAAAAAATAAGGCCAAGAATTATGTGAGGAAAAACTGGAATTATAAAAAAACTTAACCTGCATAATCATTGTAAGAAAATATGTTACTCTGTTATTAATGACACATATATATATATAATTATGAAATTACAGGTTCTAGATATCATGCATTTATCATGTATCTATTATGTGTCAATTTATCAATTTATTATATTTAATCTAATCTATCTATAATCTAAGTAACTTACAACAACTTGGAGCCACTTTTGTAACCAGTTAAGGCATTAATGAATGATTGAATGGATATTTAATATATATGAGTAGATAAAAATATAGTAAAAACTAGTTGTATATAACTTAATTGAACTTTTAGACTCAAATATGTAAGGTATCATTATATGCCTTAGTTCTGACATCTTTTAGCTTCATATTTAGTCAGAAGTTACAATTTTCCAGTTTCCTCTCTGAAGTTCAAGGCTAGTCTCAGCTGAAACATAATGTTACATTAAACATCCCCTAATGGAAAAAGAAAACTCCACCTTTGGGTAATTTCGACTTTTCCTGGGTTGACTATATCCCAGCTGTTTTCCATTTTTCTAGACTCCCCTATTCAGCTCGTGGCTTTTAGAGATTTGTTTTTCATTTTTTATCTCTTTATCTGTGAAGTCTAAATGTCTACAAAGAGAAAACTTCCACTGACTTTGATTCTCAGAAGCAAATGTGGGAAAATTATCCTATATATCCAAATTGTGTATAATCAAATTATTTAGCAGTGTGACAGTAACCTGTAATCATTGCTACTCAGGAGGCTAAAATCTGCAGGATAGTGGTTTGAGGCCAGAGTGGCAAAACAAGTCAATTACACTCCATTTCCAAATAATCACAAAAATCCGGGCTGAATCCATTTCTCAAGTAGTAAAGAACCAGGCAAACAAATATAACCCTAGCACCACAAATAAACAAATATAAGTGATTAAATGGTATATATACACAATGGAATTCTATGCCTCCATCAGAAAGAATGACATTGCCCCATTTGTTAAGAAATGGAAAGACTTGGAAAAAATTGTATTAAGTGAAGTAAGCCAGGCCCATAGAAACATAGGCCCATGGTTTCCCTTAGTTGCAATAACTAGTATATGTCTGAGATAAGCAGAAACATTCAGATAAGTTGATGTTAGGTGAAATGAACCCAAAGATAAGTACTCAATTTTTTTTATTTCATGCGATTGTTTCTAACATATTTATAAGATGATTTTTTTATTGTGAAAATACTGTACAAAGGGGTTACAATTACATGGGCAAGATAATGAGTCCATTTCTTATCAAGCATTGTAGCCTCCTCCTTTGTTTCCCCTTCCCATCCCATCCACCCCCCCTCCACCCAAACCTCCTCCCCCCCCAACCAAAGTTGTAAAGTTCATTTTCGACATAACCACTTGTATGTCTCATTGTTGCAATGGGTCCACCTGTATCCCTATGTAAACGATTTGATTTCTTTGTTGCTTTGTATGTCCCTCCCCCACGGTATAACCGCTGCTTTCACCGTATTTGATGTTGGTATAATTTGTGGAGGGGAAGGGCAAAAACAAATCGTTTACATAGGGATACAAGTGGACCCATTACAACAATGAAATGTACAAGTCTTTGTGTTGAAAAATGAACTTTACAACTTTGGCCCTGGGGGGGAACGTGGTAGGGGGCGGGTAATGGGAAAGGATGGGAAGGGGAAACAAAGGAGGAGGCAACAATGCTTGATAAGAAATGTACTCATTACCTTGCCCATGTAATTGTATGGTATTTTCACAATTAAATATTAAAATAAAATAAAATAAGTACATAAACATAAGAACTGAGAACAAAATAACAACAAAATGTTCTCTCCTAAAGTAGTCGAATGTAGGAAAATAGTAAAATATTGTCCATATAACAGTGACCCAGATATTTTATACCAGAACATTTTGGCCCACTTATTTCTAATAATTCGTGAATTTTACTTAAGAATATTTTTGATTAGTAAAACTGATTTTTTCAGCTGTGGAATAAAAATGAATGTTGAATGAATAGGAATGCATTTATTTCTCAAACATATATTAAGCTAGATTTATCTTGGAAATGAATCTAAACATGGTTTGGTTTTGAATAGTGCCAAAACCAAACACAGTATCATGAAACTTTATTGTAATGTGCTCTTATTTAATATTTGCCATTTGTTCATTCGATGTATATAGTACATATTATCCAAATAGCTCAAGATATAGCTCAATGTATATTAAACTTAGATTCTCTTTATGGACTTCTCCTGAAAGTACTGTGACTAAAGGAGCAAAACGCAGAGAAACCACATGCACAGAAACAGAATTCTAGCATGAATGTATAATCAGTTCCTATAAAATGATTTTGGTACTATATTCACAGTCTGTGGTTTTAACATTCTACCTGAATTATGACTGCAAACATTAAGCAATTCTGATTTACTTTTAGCTTCTATGAATTTATAAAAATACAAAACAAAACAAAATACAGAGTAAAATCTGTAAAACAATCATGGTTCTAACATCAAAAGTGAAAAGATGACATTTCCTCATGTTTTCTATCATACCTCAAAATTGATTTTATGTAGTACAGTTGCATATGCATTTTAAAATTTGAAGTGACTTATTACATTTATTGAATGTGTCTTCAAATTAAATGAAAAATGTTTGAATTATTTCAGGAGTATATATACAAAAATTTCAAACAAAAGCAACTGAGTATTCTCTTTAAAGTCTGTAGCTAAAATATGGGACAAGAAGTGGAATGTAGTTGGGAAGGTGGCTCAGTGGTAGAGTGCTTGCCTTGCATGCATGAGGCACTGGGTTTGATTCCTCAGCACATAAGCAGGAAAAACAAAAAAACAAAAAAACAAGTGGCGCTGTGGCTCAAGTGGTAGAGTGCTAGCCTTGAGTTGAAGAGCTGAGGGACAGTGCCCAGGCCAGAGTACAGACTCATGACTAACCAAAAAAAAAAAAAAAAAAAATTGGAATGTAGAATGTGGTAGTCCACAGCTTTAATCCTAGCTGCTAGCAGGTGAGTCATGAAGTGAAACTCATATACCAGATAGAGCAAAAGTAGTGAGTCTCTCTCTCTCTTTCTTTCTCTCTCTCTCTCTCTGTGTGTCTCTCTCTTTCTCTCTCTATGTGTGTGTGTGTGTGTGTGTGTGTGTGTGTGCGTGTATGTGAAAGTAGCTCAAGTATTACAGCAATTACAGATAAAGTATAAAATTGTGGTGTAAGTATGCTCAAATTACTTAGTCAATCAATTTAGTCATCACAAAATCCTGCTCACTAGCAGCTGTATATCTCATTCAGCATTAAAAAAACGTAGATGCCTGACTTTATCCCTATAGTCTTACCTGACATTGTTTAAGACAAAACAAATACAGTGGAAATAGTAGATTTACCACAGGTAAAAGTATGAGTAGATTTGAATTAGTGGAAATCATACATGTGTCTAGGAAGAGGATCTCCTACGACACAAATAGAAAATGAAATGTTTACTACATCATGGATAGTAATAAAGAAGTGAAAAAAGTGTGCTTTATGATTTATGAAACTCCTGGGATAAAATGAATGAAGCCAAATGCCCCACATAATGAAAACTTGTGTAACTCAATGGGTGATCTCTGAATTGATATGTTTATTAAATGTCATGCCCATAGGGGAGAGAATATCCATATGTATCTTGCACCAGAAAAAGAGGGCATAATTTTCACCTCCTGGACCCTCCACACACCTGGATATATAATCTACAGAATGGTCAAACACACACACACACACACACACACATACACACACACACACACACACACACACACACACACACATAATTTCTCACTCACTCAGTTTCTTGCTCACTTGCTCTGTATGAATGAGAGAGAGAGAGACTGAGACTGAGTACAGTATTTATATGCATGGTATGCAATACAAATTCATAGAAAAGGAAGTTAATTAGGTAGTGTTAGGGAAAAGACAAAAGCCAGATTTACCTAAAACTTTAGACCCAATCTCTAGTATTGATAAATTATGAAATAAATTAAATATTGGAGTTTCACTTTCATTTTTGTACCTCATTATTTCATTTTTGTTTTCATTTTTAAAAATTTCATTGTAAAGGTGATGGTCAGAGGGGTTGCAGTTACACGTACATTTCCTTTGGAACAGTGTCACCCCCTCCCTCATCCTCTCCCAGTTTTTCCTCCTCCCTCTTCTCCTTGAACAAGGTGCATCTTTCATTTCCAACATAACGTCTAATGGGTTTCACTGCTGCATTTGCTCACACATCATCCCACTGTTTCTGTGCTTTCCCATCCACTCCTCAAATCAAATGAACTTATGGACAAGACAAAAGGGGACAGAAATAAAAAACAGCAACAAAGGGGAATAATCCAAATAGAAAGGAAAGAAGAAAAAAAGTTGTCTTTTATTTTGTTTAGAAAGACTAGTGCTTCTTGTATCCTAAAATTCATGCTAATGCTAATCTCTCAGAAAACCAGGAGGTTGTTCTACTTTGGAAATACTAAATAATGCATTATTATTATTATTATTATTATTATTATTACTATTCCACCAGTGACATGGGAGCATGTAAACCAAGCCATCATCATTTTTTGAGTATTTCCTTTCTCTTAGGGTCGAATCATACTAGAAATAAATCAATGAAGTAGCTCTATTAACTACAAAAAAATGAAACTAATGACAGAAAATAGAAGGAAATAAGTATACAAACTAACCCTGGTTCAGAGATACCCAGGTACAAAAATATTCAAGCTTTAATGTTCTTTAAAAATTAAAAGGAGTGCCTGTAAGTTAATACTTTTCAGCATACATTTTAAATCAATAAGTAATGAAAGCAGGATTTTTTACAAAATTGCCCGCAGAGATGAGAAAAATAATAATTTATTGATATAATCTAACAGAGATAGGAAGAGCTACATACCAGTTGTGCATGGTTCATATTTGCCTAGACAGAGAGGTGTATGGAAGGTATCACGTAGTATAATCCAAGACATACTCTACTTACCAAGCATGTGACACAAGATGGCCTAAGAAATTATGCTAGCAGAATGAGTTTAATCATTGTTTTTTGTTTAAATTTACACTATGAGGTAGGAGTGTGGTATAGCTTGATCTGCCTCCTCCCCCCGACCAAAATATAAAAGTGAATAGTTTTCTTACAACGAAACTAGACTCACCACTGTAGGCAAAGGCTCAGGAATACTCAAGACTTGGAATTTGATAGCCATGAGTTTTCCTTTGAACATAACTTTACTGTTTTTTTACATATGGTTATTGTTTTATGTAGAGAAAAGCCATCCCCTTAGGGTTGTGAATACCTTCATCTTAAAAAAAAAGTGTTTGAATAATATATTTTCAGATTAAGGAAATTAATTTTGGTTCCCTATCATATATATGTGCCACATTGGTTTTTCTTCCTCAACTTTTAATAACTTTCCTGGGGCATACTTCTTCCTCTCAAGCCACATACACACTTATACCAAGTGCTCAGCGGATAGTGCTCATCGCTGCAGCATTGAAGATACTATACTCAGCCAGCTCCATTATATGTCATGGTAATTTTCATCAGGAATGAAGATCTAAGGTACCTACTTCTTGATTTAATGTTTTACTTGAGTTAAGGCAGGAGCTTAAGATTACCAGTGTAATTGTTATGATCTGAGTGTTTATGTCCCTCCACCACCAATTATTGGGGGCTGGAGTCTTGGTTCAAGTGGTAGAACACAAGAGGAGCAAACAGCCAAGAAAACATGAGGCCCTGTATCATCTTCTTCTTTTCTTCTTCTTCTTCTTCTTCTTCTTCTTCTTCTTCTTCTTCTTCTTCTTCTTCTTCTTCTTCTTCTTCTTCTTCTTCTTCTTCTTCTTCTTCTTCTTCTTCTTCTTCTTCTTCTTCTTCTTCTCCTTCTTCTTCTTCTTCTTCTTCTTCTCCTTCTCCTTCTCCTTCTCCTTCTCCTTCTCCTTCTCCTTCTCCTTCTCCTTCTCCTTCTCCTTCTCCTTCTCCTTCTCCTTCCTCTTCTCCTTCCTCTTCTCCTTCTTCTTCTTCTTCTTCTTCTTCTTCTTCTTCTTCTTCTTCTTCTTCTTCTTCTTCTTCTTCTTCTTCTTCTTCTTCCTCTTCCTCTTCCTCTTCCTCTTCCTCTTCCTCCTCCTCCTCCTCCTCCTCCTCCTCCTCCTCCCCCTCCTCCCCCTCCTCCCCCTCCTCCTCCTTCTCCCCCCCCTCCTCCTCCCCCTCCTCCTCCTCCTCCTCCTCCTCCTCCTCCTCCCCCCCTCCTCCTGTCTGCAGCCATGTGCTGGCAGCTCACAACTGAAATCCTATTTATTTTAAAGACTAAAATTCATGTTAGAAATTGAGTATTACTGTAATAGATTTGTGAGTCTTACCTTTGTAGGAGGAGATCAGAACACAAAGTTAGATTCTTCATGAATAGGGTTAGTTGTACTTTTAAGATAAACTCAAAGAAGCCCTTCCATCACTTCCCATGAACTAGAAAATAACTCCCACTACATACAAATTTCCTAGTGTTCTGCACTGGAACTTCCCAAATTCTAGAACTATGAGAAATAAAATATGAACTCCTTTGTTTTATCTACTACTGGAATGATGGCATTTTGATATCTCTTCCCAGACTAACCAAGTATTCAGATTTAGACAATGATAGAGAGGAATTGTCTGTTATGGAATTTTGGGAATGACAGCTCCATGCTCTTAACAGAAAAGCATCCAGATAGAAATTGGCTTTTCTCCTGAGTATATAGCTGAAACAGGAAAATTCTACTTTCATGTTGAAATCATATAGAACAAAAAAATCACTGTATTACCTCAATAGTCACTTTTGAGACATAACTGAACTTCTAATATATAGATAAGGTTTCCTGTACTTGTAAATCTTGCCTCCAATTTCAACTCCTGAATTCCTCCTAATTAAAATATAAAATTTTGAAAAGCTCCAATTAGAAGACTAAGTATAGATTATGCTTTTGTTCGATTTTTAGTACAATCTAATCCTTCATAAAACACATATATGCATTTTGTGCAGTACAGATTAAGCTTTTAACATCCTAAAATCTTGCTTTAATATGACAGTTTCTTGTTATAATAAGACTTATTTAATCAACTCTTAATATCTCTGTTACTTTAGATAAATCCAATGGCATCGCCTTAGTGAGAAGTAATTGCCTTTGAGTATAATGCACATTATACTAATTATAAATATATATCTTGTAAATTAACTGCACTCAGAGAGTAAAAGTGGTACCTACAAATTTATATCCTCCTTGAATTAAAATTTTCTTCTTCCCAGCTTTACTTATTTATCTAGCTGAGGGAATAAAGTTCTTTGAACTAATCGAAGTGCCAAGTAGAATGGCAGTATCTGCAGAAGTATCTAAGAGGAACGATGACATTTAGTTTGATTTAAATGTATTTCAAACCATGAGGATAATAGATTACCAGTTGGATTCCTTTTGGAAAAATACCTTATTTATAAGTTGATTGAGATATCTGAAGGAGATGCATGGATTTTAACTTTATGATAAATAAGCTACACACTTGGCTTGCATAAACAGAAACCACATAATGGTACCAAAAGTGACTGTAGTTGGTGTCATTTGAAAATATAATGTTGGATTTCCCCATTTGTAGTGCCCAAGGGCTACTGTGGAGAATGATTTCATTTACTTTAAAGTAAGTGTTCTGTAAAAAGATTGATTTGCTTCTGTCAATTTTTCAAATCATCTTTTTGCTTTTAATGAGCAGAGTTCATGCTTTGACCGTGCCATGGTCTGACCAGCCATGTTTTGCTGCTAGAATCCCCTCATCAAGAAGTGTCAAGTTTACAAGAATGGCAAGATGTACTCTTATTGGAGGTTGTTCAAAGAATAGAAATGAACTGGTCTTCCCAGATGGGTCAGCTTGAGAGAAGATGGTATGATTGGAAAAATCAGAGTCTCTATTTTAAGAACTGTAACATAGATTTGGGGTATCTGAGTACCAGGACAGCAAATTGTGTTAGTGTTAAACTAACCATCTAAGGATTGGAGAGTGCATGATCTGAAAATCATAATTCTTTCAGTGAATTTTTCATAAAGAAGTTTTAATGTCACATAGGATACACAATCAGTAATTTTAAGAACTTAGATCTGAGTTCAGAAACTCATGGTATCCTAGTTCAATTTGTTAATGAATGTATTACTATATAACTTTAGAAGAACATCTAGTAACCACTAATTTAACTAGCTTGGAGATGCATCTCCTGAGACAGAGATAAATTGTATTTTAAAAGATAGTCTTGCTTTTATTTTTTATTGTAAAGATACAATACAGAGGGTTACAGTTACATGAGTGAGGTAATGAGTACACTTCCTCTTGAACATTGTTACCCCCTCCATTGTTTTCCCCCTACCATCCCCTCCACCTTCCCCGAGGTTCTTTTTTTTTTTTTTGATTGTGATTAAGTGATTACATAATTTCCAGAATTTCACAGTGTTGTGGAATAATGATGCTCATTTAAAGTCACAAGTTCATTCTAACTTTCCTGGAGCAAATTGTCTATCACAGTCTATAACATATAACGGTGTTCACATGTTATACACCATACATGTGATCAGCAGCATGGGGATATTTAGTAGTGGTTTGACCAGATGAGTGGGAGTTCTTTGTTTTTTAAGTCCTGTTAGTTTTGTCATATCACCTAACATTTTGGATTTAGCATCCACTTATCAGGGAGACCATGTACTGTTTGTCTCTTCGCTCTTGGCTTACCTCGCTCAACATGATTCCTTCTAGCTCCATCCATTTCCCTGCAAATGCCATTATTTTGTCGTTTCTAATGGCTGCATAATATTCCATTGTGTATAGATACCATAATTTTTGGATCCATTCATCTGTGGTGGGGCATCTGGGTTGTTTCCATATCCTAGCTATTGTGAACAGTGCTGCAATAAACATGGAGGTGCACATGTTCCTTGTATACTGGTTCCTGTTGTTCAGGGTAGATGCCTAGAAGTGGTATGACTGGGTCGTAAGGGAAGTCAATCTTTAGCTTTCTAAGGACCCTCCAGACTGCTTTCCAAAGTGGTCGTATAAGTGTACATTCCCACCAGCAGTGTAATAGGGTTCCTCTTTCTCCACATCCCCTCCAGCATTTGTCGTTGGCTGATTTGTGGATGTGGGACATTCTGACTGGGGATAGTCTTGCTTTTAATATTTCCGAGAGATTTCCTGACATTCCCTTTTTACAAAATCAAGGGCCTCATTCACTCAGCAATGTACAACTATATTATTATTACATCAATCTGAAAATCTTAGAAATTGATCATGGAAAATGATTGGCAACATCCAGGATGCTTGTATTTCCTGCCCTCTTCCCCAATTATGTGGAATGTGAACATAAGTGGTTCATGAGCCTTGGCTATGAGGAATCATAAAAGGTAACCCTAAACAAAAAGCAGTGGACAAAAAGAAGAACACATTAATTTTAGCCCCCTTGGGAGAACTCGTGAAGTTCAGATAAAATTAAATTATAGAACACTAAATTTGTAATTAAATAAGCTAAAATTGAACAAAGGGTGCAGTAGGGCCAAAGGGAAAAAGTAGACAAACGAAGAGGGTAAGGGGTGGAGAATGCAGTCAAGAAATCATTGTATATACTGCAAAATTAAGAAACGAAAGGGAAGAAGTGGATTGGGACTATTGAAAGTAATGATATTAGCTGAGAAGCATTGTGTTCACAATCTATTTCAAGATAATAAAAAATAAATGAAAGATAAAATATTGGTTAGAACATAATTCTTAAGTCTGTGTTGTTTTGGAAATATTATAGAAAGTCTGTAGTTATCTTAGAGCTCAGTTTAAATATCCTTATAAAGTAATTTGATATATGCATCCCAATGAAATCTTGAAGAGTTAACAATGAAAAAATCAAATCTGAGCCTAGAATCATTGACATGTGTTAATTATGTACAAATGAGAACAACATAAACATTCTCACCTTTTTAAAATTGAAAGTTGATTGATCCTATAGCTTATATTGAAGCCTAAAAAACTGAATCAGACAAAACCATAGTATTAAAATATAACTGGGAACAATCACTTCTTTTCCCAACTTCATACTTTAGTAAGTGATGGAAAGCAACTGTGTGGTCCAGACCTGAGATAAAGGAAATAGGACTGGAAATTGACAACTAAATCCTGTCAGTTGTGGTTTATTGACTTTGAGCGAAGGTGACAGCAAGTGAAAGGAAAAGAACAGCTTTTTAAAAAACATGCGGTGATTTTTTAATGTGGCTTTATGAAATTTTGGATAAATTAGATGGAACAGACTATAATAGAATGAATGCAAAATGCATTTTACAACAAGATGTGAACATTACAATACTGTCATTTGGCAAAACACATAATCAAAACAATAAAAAAGTATAATCCAGATGAGAAAATGTTTACATATCTTATATTGGTCTAAGGTCATGTATACAGAATATGGTGGGGGACTCTTAAAATTGAACTATAAAATAGATACAGTGGCTCACGCCTGTAATCCTAGCTACTCAGGAGGCCAAGATCTGAAGATGGTCAGCCTGGAGCAGGAGAAGCCATGAAACTCATCTCCAGTAAACCACTAGAAAACTGGAAGTGGTGCTGTGACTTAAGTGGTAGAGTGCTAGCCTTGAGCTGAAGAGCTGAGGGACAGCGCCCAGGCCGAGTTCAAGCCACATGTTAAAAACTGTACAGTGCACTAGAATGGTCATTTCTCCAGAGGGGTTCATAACATGGCCTTAAGATCATTGTAACCAGAGAAGTGTAAATGAAAATTTCCTCTATAATTGTTAAAATAAAACACTAAAAATAAGTGTTGAATGTGGTGGAGAAAGTTGAACCTTCCTATATTGAACCTTCCTATAGAATGATAAGATTTCACGATAGTTTCAGCAATATTGGAAGACAGTTTGGTGGTAATTTCTTAAAAATAGAAGTATAGTTATTGTATGATCTGTGATTTTTACCTTTATTTATATGACTGATAGAAATATATCATTAAATATAAATAAATACATAATATTCACATAACATGGTAATATAACTCATATAATTCATGTGCAATGTAGACATATTTTCCAAACTTTATACACAATGCATTAAATGCTTAGCTGTCAATCAACTGCAAATAGATAAGGAGAAAAGTTACTCCATGTAATGAGTTGATCTTTAGTAATAGGAAGAAACATCTTACTGACTTGTGCAACCACATGTATGAATCATGGAAATACAGTGCCAAGTTAAAAAAAAAAAGTCACAAAGGCCACCTAACTCATAGTTCTTTTTGTATGAGATATCTGAATAGCCAAATTATAGAGTTGGAATGTAGAGTATACTTTCTAAAATCTTAGACAATGACTAATGGAGACTGATGTTTATCAGTTTAAGATTTCCATGTGGAAAAGGTAAAAATATTAAATTAGATCATAATATTTATAATTGTGTAATTATGCTAAAAGCACAGAACATGTGACAAGAATAACTTGTATTACACAGGTTATATGCCAACAATTTAATAAAAAATAAAATTATACCCCTTGTAAGTTACAGATCATAACTACAAACACATTGTGGCTTCTAAACTGAGAATATCAACAAATATTGATTCCTTCAAATATTCAGGATATTATTTTCATCTTGCTGCTCTGTACTGCTGCTGAATGGATTTTGCAGTAAGAATATTGATGATGTATACTTCCATTTAAATGTTAGTAATTTAATAGCAAATGTTCTCTTACTTTTTCAAGTTTATACAAATGTTGGTGTTGGATTAAGATGTAGAGGTAAGAGACAAATGAGAGAACGTATGAAGTTTCCCCCCAAAGTTTGTATTATGATAATGAAATCAATTTAAGCCCCTAAATTAACTGAATTTCAAATCTCAGTCCTTCTGAAAGGACATTTCCTAACAATCAACTTTATTTAAACATGGAATTAAGTAAGAAATCAACATGTTGCCTTCACAACTATTGTGGGCTCCAAGACAATGTACTGAAGCAATATGGTTTGGTAATAACTGATACATTTTTATGAATATTGATTGCTGGCAAACCAGTATCATTTGCCTCAAGTTTTTCAATTCATGTGGAATCCATTTATTATAATAGCTAACCTCCACAGCACAAACAAATCAATAGACTGTGTGAACCTACCAATCTATTAAAAGTACAGTTCAATAAATTTGTCATGGGCAACTTTTTTCACACATGTAATAATTTAAATTTTTACAGGGTCTTACCAATAGTAAGTGACTTTTTCCAAAATAGAATTAAATTTGTGGTAATAAAATGACAACTCAGACCTTCTCCTACTTATGTTGTCAAGTATGTAGATTAGAAATTGAAAATTATATATCTTACAATTCTTGGTAGGTTAGTAGATGATATTCAAAAGACAACAATTTTGTAGCTCGAGCCCATGAACAAAGATAGGATGACAAGAAAGCCAGTTATGAGAAAGGCCAGAATGGCTAGCATTTCTTGGTTCAGATCAAATCATTTTGTGAAAGTAAAAGGATTACTGCTCCAAGCTACCAGGTTACTAATGAAAGGTCAATCATTTATCTGATTATTACAATGAAAAGAAATTCACACTTTCATTTTAAACCAGTATGAAAATTATTTTCATATTGGTTACTAATCTTATATTTGGTTCACAGTGTGGAGTTTTCATTACTGGAGTTATACTTTTTATTCTACCATCGGGTTTTTACCATCATTTTAAAATTTGACTTCATATCTAAACTAAAATTGGATCTAAAATGCAAATTGCTAGAACTCTTGCAAGATGATAGCTTCAATGGAAAGAGTCATCTGCCATGATGACCCAGATAATTCCTCTTTCTGGGAGGAAAGATCATACCTAGACATTGAGCAAGATGCATTCTACAGTCTTCAGGCCTAATAAATATACTAGACTTTAGAGGGCTACCTCTTGGTACATTTTTTTAAAAGAATCAACCTGCTATAAAAAGTGACATTAACCTTTAATTTAATTCCTTTCTCTCTCGTAGTCCAAGCAGGTGGATTACTCATTCCATATAAAATCACACAGCGTGTTATTAGAGTGCCATCGGCATGAATAATGACTCATGCTTGTAGGGATGAACCTTAGTACCTAGGCTTGTCAGTATGTCCTTCAATGCTCATACAGACACTTTTGAGTAGACTGTTCCGGACATCCAACACACTGAAGAAGACTAGTCTGAAAAGTTATGCTAGTACATTAGAAGCGCAATAAATGCTGATCCTAACAAGAGTGTCAGAGGTGTTTCAGGAATATATTTATGAACTGTATGGATCTTAAAAATGAACATGACATTGCTATTTTTCTGATAGTGAAGCAATTCCAATAAACATGGCTTTGCCACATCTGATTGGACTTGGATCCGTAGATCTTGGGTTGGAGGAGTAAAATTGAATTTCAATCAAAGTCATTCTCAGAAATATTACATTGTCTATCACATACACAACTATCATTTATTTTGAACATTTGTCTTCTCAGATCCTCTGTTCCTGTTTGTGCATGAATGTACATGTGTGTATGTATGTGTGTATATGTGTGTTGGTAAAGAAGATAGATTTACCATTGAATAGTTAAAGACACATTACTTTGCCTTTAAAGAAAGTAACATTAGGATTACCATGACCACTTGATTATTTAATACTGATGCTTTCATGTAAGTTCAGATGAAAGAGGTGAGCTATGTCTTACATATGGTACACTAAGGGAGAATGATAGCTAGTATGTGGTACTAATTTTTCAAGGTAAAATTTTGAGTGGCAGCTCGGCTTTCAAAGGCAGAGAAAAGCTTCCTGTCTCAATAGAGATTATTTCTTCATTACAAATACAAAAGAACAATGGAATGAGATCTAAACAGAGGAAATGCAAAGTGTCCAGGAACATCATTTTGCCTTTTTTCCAATCACTTTCCTCATTCTCTTTCATGCTGTCATCCTCTCTTCCCTCATATCCTTAACATCTGTTGGGTATGACAAATTGTACAAAAGAGATGGATGGGTAAATTCTCAATCGGGACATGTAGTCACCAGACTCCTTCCTTACAAAATTACCTCAGATTGGGGCTGGGAAGGTGGCTCATTGGTAGAGTGCTTGTCTTGCATTCATGAGGCCCTGGGTTCGATTCCTCAGCACCACATAAGCAAAAAGAAAAAAGCCGGAAGTGGCGCTGTGGCTCAAGTGGTAGAGCGCTAGCCTTGAGCTGAAGAGCTGAGGGACAGCGCCCAGGCCCAGAGTTCAAGCCCCACGACAGACAAAAAAAAAAAAAAAAAAAAAAACAAGAGCTGAGGGACAGTGCCCAAGCCCAGCGTTCAGGCCCCACAACTGGACCCACCCAAAAACAAAAACAAAAACAAAAACAAAATTATCTCAGATTGAATGTGTTCATTTTCCAGCAGTAATCACTCAACAAAAGTTGATTGCACAATTCTCTTCTTTCGGATTCAGATGGCCACTCACTCCTTCCTCTATCCCTGTTAGGCTTAAGAGTGCTTACACTTGATTATAATAAGCTGTGAACCACTGCATCATTCCTTCTGCTTTTCCTACATCTTCATAAAGTAGCCCCAGTTTCAGAAAAGAAACTTCGTTTAATCTTACTTTTGATAGACATTTCTTTTCTAATGGGAATTCATTGATTACTTTGCATTGTTGTTGGGCAAAGAATAGTGGAATTCTTCAGAAAATTCTCTATAGAGTAGGAATTTTATTCAAATATCTGGATATAGGTGATTATGGGAACCAAATATATATAGTAACCATAAATTTTTTCACTGATTAACACTTACTTCATTTATTTTTTCTTTCTTAAATGAACCATGTAATCGCACATACAAAGTCTGCCTCATACAGAGACAGAAAATGGAAAAGTCAAAAAAGTTTCCAGGACATACTAGTTATTGCAGGTAAGGGAAACCATGGGATCTATGTTTCTTTGAGTCTGGCTTACTTCACTTAATATAATTTTTTCCAAGTCTTTCCATTTCCTTAAAAATGGGGCAGTGTCATTATTTCTGATAGAGGCATAGAATTCATTGTATGTATGTATGTATGTATGTATATGTATATATAAATGTATATATATATATATATGTATATATATGTATCACACTTTCTTGATCCATTCATCTACTGAGGGGCATCTGTGTTGGTTCCATATCTTAGCTATGGTAAATAAGGCTGTGATAAACATAGTTGTGCTGGTAGTCTTAGTATGGTCTTGTTTGTGATTATTTGGGTAAATGCCCAAAAGTGGGATTGCTGGGTTATAGGGGAGCTCTATGTGGGGTCTTTTGAGGAACATCCATACTGCTTTACAAAGTGGTTGAATAAGTTTAAATTGCCATCAACAATGCAGTAGGGTTCCCTTCTGGCCACATCCCCTCCAGAATCTATTGTTATTAGATTTCTTTTATTTTTTATTGTGAAAATACTGTACAGAGGGGTTACAATTACATGGGCAAGGTAATGAGTACATTTCTTATCAAGCATTGTTGCCTCCTCCATTGTTTCCCCTTCCTATCCCTTCCCATCCCTCCCCCCACCCCGCCCTGCTGCCAAAGTTGTAAAGTTCGTTTTTCAACATAACATCTTGTACATCTCATTGTTGCAATGGGTCCACCTGTATCCCTATTAAACCAATTTGTTTTTTCCCTTCCCCTCCACATATTATACCAACATCAAATACAGTGAAAACAGAGGTTATACCGTGGGGAAGGGACATACAAAGCAACAAAGAAATCATCTTATATTTCTTGATTATACTCATTCTAACTGGGGTGAGGTATAATGTTTTGATTTGCATTTCTTTTATGACTAAAGAAGTTGAGCATTTCTTCATATGTGTATTAGCCATTCTTATTTCCTCTTCGGAGAAGTCTCTCTTTATGTCTTTAGCCCAGTTATTAATTGGGTGGTTGTTTCTTTGAGGATTTGTTGTTAGGGGATTTAATTTTTTTAGTTCTAAATATATTTTAGATATGAGACCCTTGTCCATTGTATGGCTAGTGAAGATCTTCTCCCAATCCATGGGCTTTCTAGTATATGTCTAGGATAAGCAGAAGAAGTCGAAAGCTACGTATATATGACCATATAACCTGATGCTAAGTGAAACGAACCCCAAGATAGGGACACATGTGGTTTTTTCTTTGTTGTTGTTCTTTTTAATGTACTGTGTGATCTTTTTTGTTTCTTTGTATGTTCTTCCCCCATGGTACAATCCCTGTTGTCACTGTATTTGATTCTGGTGTCCTGCATCTAATTTGGGGAGGGGTAGGGAAATAACAAAATGCTGAAATAAGGGTACAGGTTGACCCATTGTAACAATGAGCTGTACAAGACACTATCTTGAAATGGAACTTTAAAATTTTGTGGGGACAAGGAGAGTGGAGGGAGGAGTTGGGGAGGTATGGAGGGGAGGGATGGTAGGGGAAAATAAAGGAGGGGGTAACAATGCTTGATAAGAAATGGACTCCTTGCCTTGCTACTGTAACCAGAACCCCACTGTACAGTATCTTTACAATAAAAATATATATTAAAAAAATTCCCAATGGCTTTATCCAGTACTACTCTTAAGAAGAGATAGGCTTTCTGAAGAGAAAGATACCAGGCATATATAAACTGATTAAACTGAGGAAGCTTTCCATTTCTAGTGAAAACCTCATCAAGCTCATTGTATTTGCAATTATTTTTACCATATAATCACATACTTTATGATATATATTTGGCCTTCTACCTATTAAGTCATGAATGACTACTAGTTTCCTTTGTAGATGCAATATGTAGATTATTCTTATCTTTTTTTCTTAAAAAAACACCTAAAATACAATTTCTCAAATTCTTGGTCTTACTTTAGGAAGACATATTCTTCTCTATTGTTCTGATTTTCAAAACTCTAGTTATTCTTTTTTGTATTTATTAATTTTTACTTTTATTGTAATGGTGCTGTGCAGAGAGGTTACAGTTACGTAAGGTAATGGGTACTTTTCTTATCGAGCATTGTTACCTCCTCCTTTGTTGTTCCCCCACTCTATCCCTTCCCTCTCCCACCTCCGTCACCCTGCTAAAAAAAAAGTTGTAAAGTTCATTTTCAAGTTATTATCTGTGGGTATCATTGTTGCAATGGGTCATCCTGTGTCCTTGTTTCAGCATTTTTGTTATTCCCCTCCCTCTCCCCAAATTAGACAAAGGTAAAACAAGATTCAGGGCACCAAAATCAAGTACAGTGACAACAGGGGATATACCATAGGGGGAAGAACATACAAAAGAAACAAAAAATGATATACATTAAACAACATCACAAAGACCTCTTGCGTCCATATCTTGGGGTTCATTTTGCTTGGCATAATCTTATATGTCACATAAACATAGCTTTTGAGCTTTTCTGTTCATCTGGTAAAATCCTAGACGTATACCTATTATTGCAAATGAGGGAAACCATGGGACCTATATTTCTTTGGGTGAGGCTTACTTCACTTAATATGGCTTTTTCCAAGTCTTTCTTTCTTTAATGTGAAACTTGTGTCTACAATCCTATCGTCTTAATCTTAATCTTCCCAAACACCTTCCCAAACACAGCTCAATCTTCCAATTTCAAATGTAAATGTTCTGTTGCAAGCTACCTTTATATCTTTCCTCAATTATTCCACTGAGCTTGTAATTAGTTTCCTGAATCTATAACTCTGTCCTTAAACCAGGGTTCCCTACACTATGAGCAGAGTGATTGAGTGAGATTATCCAGGAGTATCCTGATATTACTTACCTAGAGCAAGTATATACCACTGGTATTACCAATTAGGGTAAATGTGTGTGGGAAGGAGGGGAAATATATGCCAGTACTGTGGCTTGAACTCCAGACTCTGAACTCTAGCTATGCTTTTTGACTTACAACTGGTGCTCTACCACTTGAGTCATGCCTCCCATTCTGGTTACTTGGAATCATTATCTCCTAGATGTGTGTGTCCTGGCTGGTTCTGCATTGAGATTCTCAGGTGTCAACCTCCTGAGTAGCTAGGATCATAGGAAGGAGAACCCCACTTCAAATTTTAGGTGATGTTTTTTACAAAGATGACTTAAAACAACAGAAATTTAATCTTTTAAAGATCAAGCAGGAAAGCTCCAACTCAAGCTCAAAACAGGTCCTTCTCTCTGATGACTCTAAAAAGCAATCCTTTCTTACCTGTCTTTTATCTACAGATGGTCACCACCAATCCTTTGTACCTCTTACCCTGGAGTTGCTTATTCCCATTCCAATTT
This sequence comes from Dipodomys spectabilis, assembly GCF_019054845.1. Classification (NCBI taxonomy): domain Eukaryota; kingdom Metazoa; phylum Chordata; class Mammalia; order Rodentia; family Heteromyidae; genus Dipodomys; species Dipodomys spectabilis. The sequence continues at coordinate 11,936,751 of NW_024870834.1, read as the reverse complement.
TTCTATTCACTTGGGCCACCCTTCTTTGCTCCCCTCTGTGTCTTTGTACATCAGAGTGGCCCATCCTTGCATTCATGGAGACAGTGAGTTTTGTATTTGGTGTCTATCCTAATCTGACTTGGAATATTAGTGAAGGTGACTTCCTAGAAATAGGAAGTTATAATGCTTTTTATGAAAGTATAAAAGGCATTTATACTGCCAGATGCTACAGGTTAAGTAACATTTACAATTCTCTTGTTAGACTGCCTTCATGTTCCAGCCCTGATTCAAATAGCTAACAAGTTAGACTTAAAAAAAAAACAGTTGTGTATTATTCTTGAAAACTTTTAATCAACCTATAAATATCCATGATTGATGGTTTATGGATCCACATGCATACAGTGGATCTAACTCTTCTGACCAAGATGCACTGTACTTCTAAAATGATTTGTTGGATTGAAACCCCTTGGTATCTGGCTTATAGTATGAAATCTGCAATGACCATTTCCAACTCTTTCCTTCTTAAATTACAATCCCTCTTATTTGTGTTTATCAGGACCACCATAGATACTTGAGTTGGACTTTTAAAACATTATTTAAACTGTGCATTAAACTCAGACATTTATAAAGTATATAATCATTTTATTTCTTCCAATTTATTACTGTCACAAGTGAGCCAATTCTAGTATCATCCGTTTTGTTCAATCACTTTAGTGGTGTTCTAAAAGCAAAGAATAAAGACATGTGCACTTGCTTTTCTTTCTAATAGGGCACTGAATATTGCACTATTTATGAAATCAAGATACTCTGAAACGTTGGCCAAATTCCTTAATGGGTCAGTTCCATACTAGCAATGCATTGATATATTTAAGTGGGATTTGGGAAGGAGTAATAAAAATATGGGAACTCTGACATGGTTGATTCATGGGTTCAGATTAATGCAATTGCACAGTGTATGTCAAAAGGATAAAAGTTTTTCATTAAAAAAAAACAAGTATAACAATAGTAGGTTGCATCACAGGGAAAGAGAATTAATGTTATACTTAATATTGAACCACAAAGAGGTCTGGATAAAGATTAGCAATTATAACCTCTGTGAACCTATGCCAGCTCTGATAGACTCCCAAAGGAAGCTGTTGGGACCCCAGAATAACATCTACTTTCAGTGGAATGAAAATCAGAAATTTGGAATCAATTTTGTTTTTAGGCAAAGACCAAAATTACTTTGTGAATTGATTTTATGCTATATGCTTTATTTTTTTAATTATATACATAAATCTGTACTTGAAAGCAGTCTGGGTAGAAATAATATTATTTGACAAAATTATTTAACACAGATAGGAGAGGATATTTGAATATCTGTCTACTTACAGATAGATAAATAATTCAGAATGAGTGGCTACTTCTTTTAGCACAAAAAGAGACTATAAAGGTCATATTTTTCTTTTGTATTCCCCCCACATACTGGCATTTTCCCAAAGCTTAAAATAGACAGTCAAAAAATGACTCTTTTAATAGGCAAACAAATGTTTCATTGAGATGATTAAAAGAAGGGCTGGCCACCTGCATATGTAATCTAAAAATAATTTATAGATTTTTCAAAATTGACTCCAAAGATGTACAAATCCAATCAGATCAACTATCACTTAATCTTTTTGTTATATCTGTCCATATTTTAAGAATTGTAGGTCCTCTCCTGAAGTTTTCATTAGATTGTCTCAAATAATCTGGGGAGAAAAGAAAATAGACATGTGCTTAAAGAGATGGTCCCTTAGTAGTGGTTGATCCCTTTTCTTCTTCTCATGTGACCTTAAAAGCAGTGGCAAATGGATCATCGTAGTTACCAATGTGACAGTAGTTATTGATGGTGTCAGTTTTGCTTGCCAGGTTCCATTGCTGGTAGACTATAACAGGAAAGTGTTTATGCCATGTGTGTACATTGCTCTTTTAAGCAACCCATTGCATCTTAAGGAGACTCCATCGCTGCCTGTATTTTTAATATACAATTTGAAATAAAGGTTCCTGTCCTTTCTAGCTTTGCTTACAAATGGAAATGTGTACATTTTATCCTATTGTATTTGTGTTCAACTGGAAGCATACTCATCAGAAATGTGAAGTTCTTACTCCTTCTGAATGTTTAAAAACAGTGGTATCATAATATTTCCTGAGCACTTTCAAGATAGGTTATTTCACTAGGCCAGAACTTCCAGAGATGATGCTTTAGGCAACAGAGATCCTTTATCTGCTAGTTCTTTTCAGAATCTCTTACCTAAACACAAAATAATATTGTTTTATGACTTCTCCCACTGCTAAACACATGTTAACCCCTAGATATATATTGTTAATTCTTTTTCTCTATCTAGTTCCTAGTTAATACATTTAATGTTCTTAAAATAAATACAGACTCAGTTATAAATTTTTATATATTAAATCACATTTTAAAGAAATTGTAATACGCATGGCTTCTAGGAATGTCTTCTCTAATTTCTTCAAATATTTGGGTAGATTAGATGTGCTCATTTTTCCACATAAAAGGTGAGGAATAGAGCACATTATTCTGATAGGGTCAGGGAGATGATATTTGGCAAATCAAGAGAGACATTATTTCACAACTCTTCCGTCTATATTGTCAATGAACGGTGGTACTGAAAGTAAAATTCCCATTGATAAAATTTAACAAATAATTGAGCATTAATCTAAAATTGTCAAGCATTAACATTAATCTTGGCTAAAGATTGACTTTCTAACTCTAAATTTAAATAAGCTGGAGATTTCAGTATCTCTGAGATATACTCTGGGCTTCAAACTTGGCAAAAAAGAATTATTCTTCCATTCTCAATTTTATCTCCCTTCAGGAATATGTTCAAAAAGATAAAAGTGCAATGATTAGATTACTTCTTAAAGCTTGATATCAGTCCAGACAGCTGAATTTGCACAATGGAATCTAATAATAGCAATGAAGTGTTGCATTAGAACAGATTTTATTCCCTGAGAACAGATTCAGAACACCCTGGACTTAAGAGTACTTTAATTTCCACTGATGAATTAGATCTTTTCAATCTATAGCTTGTTAATTCAAACACATTTTCTAAATAATAATATGAAATGCTGACAATTTTTGAAAACTAATGTATTCCTTATAACAACATTTAAAATAAAAATTATTTTTTAAATTTTATTTTGTTGTTAAGATACTGTTCAGAGAGAAAATAAAAATTCTATTTGTCAGCCAGGCACCAGTGGCTCACACCTGTAATCCTAGATACTCAGGAGGCTGAGATCTGAGATTGTGGTTCAAAGCCAGCCCAGGCAAGAAAATCCATGAGACTCTTACCTCCACTTAACCACCAGAAAACCAGCTGAAATGGAAGAGCATTTGCCTTGAGCTGAAGAGCACAGGGACAGTGCCCAAGCCCAGTGTTCAAGCCACATGACCTACAAAAAAATTAAATAAATAAATAATAAATTGAAAATTCTATTTTTCATAATATTAGAAATTATTATTTTAATGTTTTATAAGTAGTCTTATGAAGTATATCAGTGTATTTGTGATATGACATTTAAGGGACATGTCCAAGATATAGCTTTTCCTTTTCCTTTTTTTTATTGCCAAGGTGATGCAAAGGATTACAGTTGCATGATTAAGGTAATAAGTACATTTTTGTCAAACTTCTTACCCCTTCCCTCCTTTTTCTCCTACTTTCCCTCCTCTCCAACTCCCCTCCCAAGTTGTATAAAAGATATAGCTCTTAAAATTAACTGTATCATACACATCAGATAAAACACTTGTTTCAAAGTTTATTGAAGAACTGATGTTTTGGTGATTTCATATCTGGACATACTCCAACACAAATACATACATATAAACAGACACATATATATGTATATACATATCCAGTTGCTCACCTACCATACACATATTCATGATCTTAGGAATCAGATTAACTTATTTGCTAACTTGTTTGCTCATTCATTATCCTCTATTTTAAGCAAAGTTTCATAATAATTTGTGAAATTTGTCCCCTGTAAGGGTTATTTCATGCCTTTAAGAAATCAATTTATATGCATCATAATTATAATATATATTGATAAAAGTTTGTTTCCTGATATTTTTCATTTCCCTTTAATCGGGAAACTTCTTATACCTCTGAGATTTATGGGTTTTTTTCTGATATTATATCTTGAACTCAGGGCCTAGGCACCGCTCCCAGGTTTTTCTCTCAAGGTTATTGCTCTATCACTTGAGCCACCAGTTCTACTCTGCTTCTGGCTTATGGGGGGTTAATTGGAAATAAGAATTTCATGGACTTCTCTGCTCCTTCTGGCTTCCAACTGCTATCTTCAGATCTCAGCCTGCTAAGTAGGTAGGGCTACAGGCATGAGCCACCTTTTCAGATTATGTGTATCTTTTTAAGTGCCAAGATTTAGAAATCATTCATTTATTCTCTATGTTTACTATTAAATAACTATCTCATCACTGACCTGGTACAATTTTAAATATACTTTTTGGTTTTCCATATCTAGAAGAATCATTTGTAAATATCAGTCCATATTGCAAAAACATTATTTTGCTTGTAAAACCCCTGTGCAAATAAGGGACAGAGTTATGTGGCTTTCAAGAAATGCATGGATTGAATGGTTTAGAAACAGCTGTAGGTTTGCCCCAGGGAAGAGAAGAAGGAAGACCACTTTCTCTGACAAGGAACAGTACAGTGCATCATATCTTCCTCCTCAACACAAAATGAAAAAGAAAAGAAGAGAAAAGAAATGAAAAGAAAAGCAAAACCTGTTCTAAATCCAGCAATTCACTTGCTAGACTTCCACTTTATTGGATGTCTTAAAGAAATAAAAAAAATGAAAGTGATAATTCATCATTTGCATTTTATCTCAGATTAGGGAGAGGCTTTCAGTCATTTTTCCCCAGCAAACTATTTCATGCATGCTCTCTTCATACTACTCATCTTATTAAATACTAGGAAACCCCAGTAGCGAAATCCAAGGATCTCCCAGTCAAGCACTGACAACAACCCCAGCTGCAATCTTCCTGTTCTTACTGCACTATTAAAATGATTTGTGGCCACCATTTATGCTAAGCTTTCAACATTCCTGATTTTTTTTTCTTTTCCTTCCTTGGTATGTGTGACAAATGTCTAATATTTCAAGACAAGTCAGTTCCTATATTTATGTTTCTGGGGGTGTTTCTACACAATTTCTATCCTCTGAATCTCTGGAACATGTTAGTCTTTCTTTCTTTTCCCTTCTTTAGCCCTAACATGCACTCAGAGTAGTACACTAACACCATTGTTCTGTAGCTCTGTTTATCTGTCTCCCCCAATAGACAGTGAGCAACTGGAGAAGAGGAATTTCCCTCTGATCACTGATGTATTACTAAAGCCTGTCCCAAGACTGTATATTGGAAGAAAGGAAAGAAATGAAGTGAAAGAAAATGAAATGAAATCAACATGATTGCCAAATGAGCCCCTGGAGTCTGCTTGTATGTTCCAATCATGGAATGCAAGTTTATCCAGCCTGAATATGCCTCTGCTCGTGGTAGAATGGAGTTGCTGTCAAAATATTGGATACAACATTTTCCTTTTAATGTTTGTAAAAAAGCTAAAAGATAATGCTTTGGTATTAAACGCATAAAGAATAGCAAAACAGCCAATCACCAACAATTAGGATTACCCTTCAGGGGAAATTTCTGGTGATGGCTCAGACAACGCCAGCTTCTCAAGATTGCCATTTGACAATGGGAATGATCTATTGTTGTCTGGATGCCAAGTGGTGTTCTTTCAACCTGGTATTCATCAAGATAGGAAGAAGATAAGGTCTTTCCACCATATACAGTGAGACAGGAGCAGCAGGAAGCTCCTGTGTGTGTGTGTGTGTGTGTGTGTGAATTACAAGATAAAGATAAGCATTGTGATCATGAAGACATAGATAGGGTACATGAAATTGGAAAAAGAACAGCATTTTCCTCAGTACATGACAATAGATATATAAAATACCTTATGTGTCTAGAAGTTTAAGAGTCTTTTAGACTTGCCAGAAATATTAAGTAAGTTATTTCCTGTTACTGCTATCTTCATTCTAATGAAAATTAAAATACTGGAAGTTTACAGGAAGTAAAGATATATGATGAGGCCTTAATTGATAGTCCTGTGTTTGGGCATCATTTAATATCAGCACTCAGTTTGGAGAATTTCAGATGTTTTGTGTCAATTCCTCTAATTCTCTTGTCATCTATGTTTCTATTGGTTGTCTAGAAGATTTAAATGGGTTATATAAGGAATGTTTTTAAGTTTGGAATCCCAAATAATGGTCTAAACCTAAAATGATGTGTAGATTTAGGGGAGACGTAACATTGAACTTCCAATAAATTATGATAAAATTAAAAAATATAGAACACCAACATCCCCTTCCGTGATTGAGATCCTAGTTATATTTTTTGTTGTTGTTCATCTTTCTTATTTGGCACGTTTTTAAATACCTCAGATACATGTGATTCTATCTACTCTGTAGTAAAGCAGAAACATACTGCTTTTGTTGTTATTATTCCAAAAAGCCATTCCAGTTCATGAAGAAGCTAATCTATTTGAAAAAAAAAACATTTTTTTTGGTTTCCTGTTATATAATAGTGATGTTCAGGCAAAGAGAAACTATTATTAGCTCTTGGTTATGGGTGTGGTTCTGTAAGTGACCATGTCTAAAGTTTTCTCTGAATTCATTCCCAAGTTTTTGCTGAGTGATATCATTTTGGCTGTTAATTCAAAGTAAGGAAAATTTAATCTATTTTAGCTGGATAGAGAAAGGGGAGAGGAAATAAAGTCTTCCAAGCATCTGTACTATGCCTTTACAGGCAAGAAGATTCAAAAGCCTGTCTTGTATGTATGCAGAAAAAATATCAATTACAGAAATATGTGCCAGAAATTTAAGCTGTGTCAGCCAGCATGTTCTCCACTACTTAGAACATATGGCAAAGATACTTTCTTGCATATTGAGGCACATAGTCCACTCTTGCTGGGGGTGTTAGTGGCTTATACCTGTAATCTGATACACAAAGGAGACTGAGATTTGAAAGACCATGCTTCAGAGCCAGTATGGATAGACAACACTGTAAGATTCTACTTCCTACATAACCAAAAAAAGCTAAGCTGGATCGCCAAGAGAGTGGAAGCTAGATAATGTTAGTTTGAACTCTTTTACTGGCCAGATAGATAGCTAGATGATAGATAGATAGATAGATAGATAGATAGATAGATAGATAGATAGATAAGTAAATTACACTCATTGTGTGCATAGCACTACTTGAATTGTTCTGTCAGTAACTTACAGGATTTCTTATAACCAATTGTGGATAGAAGAATAAATTTGTTCTTGGCAAGAGTTGTTTAGGAAGAGTTGTGTCACTACTTTGGAAATGCTAATTGGAGCTGAAATTCTTTTAGTTCCTTTCTTTAAGCATCCTTAAGGGTTAATTCTGCATTTCTTTCTATTCCATAAATCCCTCTTTTGTTTTGCTTACATACATAACGATATTTTTATATTTCCAGTAATTTTAAAAAGAATTTCTTCAAATTATTCAAGCAAAATTTGTCAGATATTTTTACAGACCTCCAGAATCTTAACTAAAAATTTTACCATTTAATTCTTAACATATTCCCCATCAAATAAAATAATAAGAGCTTCAAAGTTTATATGATTTGTTTGATTACAGAGCTGGTAAGTGGATTACTGGAGATTAGCAATCATGCCTGTTTCTTTTTACAAGTGACTGTGATGCTTCTGACATGAAGAAAATAGCAAGAAGAAGCTAAGCAAGAATCCCAGGTCATTATTTATTGGTGATTTTTGAAATACCTGGCCTAGAATAGAAGCAGGAAGTGTGTGATGAGGCAGTGTGCGGGTAGATTTGTCTCCTGCTTGTTTCATATTCTTCAGAAAATGGGATGGCCTCTAGTACACTCATTGTGACACAGCTCTCTATACAAGAGAAATCAAAACTTTGATAAAAACAGAAGGAAAATCCATGAAGTCAAGACTTTCCAGGTAGAAATCCCAGCACAGTATGAGTTGGGTTTTGTGTAATATAATTAATTGGACATTTTCACAACTGCTAATGAAATTTTGAAATAAATATTGAAGACAAAGGAAATTCTGATAAATCTGACTAAATAATAATTTGGAAAGCTATTTTAAACATCTCAAAGTGAGGCATAGAATTCCATTGCATAAATATACCACATTTAGTTGATCCATTCAACTACTGAGGGGCCTCTGGAATGGTATATTTATATAGTGGAATTCAATGTCTCCATCAGAAAGAATAACATAGCCCCATTTGTTAGGAAATGGAAAGACTTGGAAAAAATTATATTAAGTGAAGTAAGCCAGGTCCAAAGAACATAGGTCCCATGGTTTCCCTTATTTGCAATAACTAGTATATGTCTAGGACAAGCAGAGAAGGTCAAAAGCAATGTACATATAACCATACAAGATGATGTTAAGCGAAATGTACCCCAAGATAGGGACACAAGTGTTTTTTTTTTCCTTGCTTGCTATTGCTTTTAAAGTATTTAAAATGTACTATGTGATTTTTTTGTTTCTCTTGTATGTTCCTCTCCTTCCTATAATCCCTGTTTTCACTATATTTGATGTTGGAGCCCTGCATCTTGTATATACATGTTTTCTAATTTGGGGAAGGGAAGGGAAATAACAAAATGCTGAAACAAGGATACAGGTTGACACATTGTAACAAGAGATGTACAAGGCACTATTTTGAAAACGAACTTTACAACTTAGGGCGGGGTAGGGAGGAGTTGGGGAGCTGGGGAGGGAAAGGATGGTAGGGGAGAAACAAAGGAGGAAATAACAATTGATAGGAAATGTACTTACTACCTTACTCATGTAACTGTAAGCCCTATGTACAGCATTTCTAAAGGAAAAAAATATAAATATTACAAAGTGAATAATTTTATATTGGTAATCCTATAAAATCCTATGGGTCAACCAAGATTTTATTCATTCAACATATGTGGAAATGATAATACTTTGTGTTTCCTGTCTTCCAAGAACAAATCAATAAACAAGCAGAACTATTCAATTATGTTTGTCTGCTTCTTAAAATTCCTTCGTGATCAAAAACAAACACCTGAGAGAGAGAGGAAACATTTGAGATCCACCTAACTTGTTTGACTTATTTAACAATACATTAAAAATTAATGCAGTACATCTATAAGTTATTGCAAATTAAAACATTTAGCTTTAAATTGGTCTGGCTAGAATAGTTTTTGCTATTGAATAACTGTGTGTTCTTGAGAATGGAGGAACGTGTGAAATCTCAGAGGTGGGGGATTTCTTAATAACTCAAAACTCACTATATTATATAGCTATACACATAGTATTTAGGTATTCAATTTATTTGTCTGCAAAAATTCTGTTTTTAGACTAAAAAATGCATCTGTCCATAATTCATGAGTTGAAATTAAAGCCCCAGGTGTTTAAGCCTTTAGGAGGTGTATATTACATGAAGTCATGAAGGTAGAGTTGAACAACTACCAGGCAACTTTCTTCCTTTCTCTGTTCTGCTCATCACCATGTGAGAATATACTTAGAACAAGATTACTGACAACCCAGATCTTCCAGCCCCAGAAACTGTGAGAAATAATTTTATGTTGAGTATAAACAATCAAGGTAATAGGACTTTGTTACCTAAGCCCAAGCTAGGACAAAATCATTAAATAAATGGATGAAAACACACTTATTATGAAAAATGTCAATGATATATATATATATATATATATATATATATATATATATATATATATACACACACACATATATATACTAGTCTATAATTGTAAAATGGCTTCTTTAGAAATCTGTAAAAAATATAGAATACATTTTTTATTGTGAAAATACCGTACAGAGGGGTTACAATTACATGGGCAAGATAATGAGTACATTTCTTATCAAGCATTGCTGCCTCCTCCTTTGTTTCTCCTTCTTATCCCTTCCCATTTCTCCCCCCCCCCATCTCCTCTCCCCACTTTCCTCAGCCAAAGTTTTACTTGTACATCTCATTGTTGCAATGGGTCCACCTGTATCCCTATTTAAACTATTTGTTTTTTCCTACTTTCTAAGTTTCAGAAATAAGAAAGAAAGTGTGATTTGTTACATAGTGTTTTATGTGACAGTGTCATTTTTTTAAATCAAATGTATTCCTATAAATGGTAACATGTATAGACTGAAAATATGTATCCATCCGATGCAATTGACTGGTCAAGCACGGTGGTTCATATCAGTAAACTTGTTGGAAGACAAAGATGGGAAGGATCATAGTCCATGGGCAGTTTAGGCATAAAGTTAATGAATCATCATCAAAAAACAAATCAGACATAATTTGAATGCACATCAGTAATCCTAGCTCCATGAGAGGTGTAGGAAAGAAAGTTGTGATTATACACACACACATATATATATATACACATATATGCATATATATACTATGTACTATATATTACATATATTTGAATATATAACTATATATGTATATGTAGTGTATATGCATATGTGTAATATATAGTATGTACATATATGCATATGTATGTATATACGTATGTATATGTATATGTGTGTATGTATATATGTATGTATATCACAAAAACTTATCGGAAAATAAAGTAAAACCAGGCCAGAAGCTTTGTTCAATATTACAGCACCTACATAGCAAAGAGGCTCTGAGTTGGAATCCCAGTATTGGTAAATAGATAGGTGATAGATAGATAGATAGATAGATAGATAGATAGATAGATAGATAGATAGCTCTCATTAAAAAACAACTTTCAGTCTTATTCTTGATGAATTGTAGATTAGGCTGAAACTACCTCATGCTTTGGCAGACAATGAAAATCCAAGATCATTTAGCTATCGGGAATACCTTGTCTTTGACCAAACAAGTTATGCGTAGTAACAGTACAACAACCATTACAGTGAGTTTGTAAAGTAGGAATGAGGAATTTTACTACTTAAGATAAATTACAATAGATTCTTAGTGTTTCAAATATTTTTGGGATCTGGATAGTTGCTTTGTTCAACTTGGCTATTTACTAGGACTTGTCTGATGAATATATAGGAGACAGTATATATTGAAATATTTTACTAATGAGCAGAGCAAGTAGGAGCGAGGAGGTGACACCTGTAGGATATTATGTCATTTTTATGTGTGGAAAAACGTATGGAATTCTGGCACTGTTAGTGTACTGTTTAAGAGCTACCTCACACATTATGCCATTGACTTTCAAATAAACCATTAAATACCTTTTTATTCCTGACATAACTACTTAACTGCTACACCAACATAACCCCGCTACAATCCACAGTAAATTATGCAGACATTTCTATCCCGAAGGGTAGAATTCAACAGCATGGGGGCAAAGATCACAAGGCAGTGAAGATTTCAAACAAGGCATCAGTGTCTTCTGCATTACAGGAATAAAACATACCGAATGTATTATCACACTCTTCAGACTTGCCTGGGCATTATGATTTAGGTGCCACAAACTCAACCCTGAAAGTTAATAGTAGTTAATCCAATATCAATTCAAAAGGAAATGCTGTGAACAATGAATTTCCCCCTGCACTATTAAGAAGACCAGGGAAGGTAGCATACATAAATATAGAAAATCGCCTGTTCTGTTTAAGTGTTTATCCCTTCCAAAAGTCTCCATCAGTCTGATTTTGTTATCTATTCTTGGTTCCAGAACACACCAATCCGACATTTACTTTGATGTCTTTCTCTGTTAGGGTAGATGTTTTCTTTCAATGTAAATAGTAATCATTAGGAGATCTCTAATTAAAGGCTCTTAATTAGAAATTCAAAGACGAGAGAGGGTTGGATACATGGTTGAGAAAATATATGGATAAATCAGCAAAATATGTACTGACAAATGATTATTTTGCAGATAGCTTTTACAAAGAGTTGAGTATCAGTGGCTCAAGCCTGTGATCCTAGCTACTCAGAAGGCTGAGATCTATGGATTGTGCTCAAGCCAGCCCAAAAAGAAAATTGCCTGATACTCTTATTTCCAAATAACAAGCAAAAAACTGGAAGTAGAGTTGTGGCTCAAGTTGCAGAGTGCTATCTTTAAGTAAATATGTATGAGATATCAGCTAAGCCCTGAATTCAAGCCCTGGTAGTTGCACAAAACAAAAATGAAAATATAAAATATAAATAAACTAGAAATATGTGTTCATGATATGCATCTCTGTATCTCTCATGAAATAAAATTTGTCTCTCAAGACTATACTTTCCAGTGTTAACATTCTCCTTTAGTTAATCTTACTATATAGTTCTAATGTGTGTACATACGGTGCACCAATAGTACATACGTAATATATGATTTATACTAAAACTACATTATGATTTATAGATCCTATCATGCATATAAATCACTGATATTGGTTCTTGTGTCTTAATTTTATAGGTTAAGGCTGTAGATTCAGTAACGCCAGTGATATAATTGATTGATGCCAATCTGTGCAGATTCTGAAGTCAAAATCAAATAAACAAATGAACAAAAGGCAACATCCTAGTTAAAAAATAGACACAGACAGAAATCCCTTTTGCTCAGGCATTCTCTACTGTCTTCAACATATAACATGAGACACAGCACACTGACTAATCAATGTACTTTATTATGGTTCAAATGTTAATGCCACTCAAAAACATCCTCAGCCAACTCCCTAACAATGTTTAATAAAATATCTGGTACCTATGGGACAATTTGACATGTAAAATTACCATCACAATATCTTGATCTCTTATGTATCAATGTGTACATATATGCATGTTTTCATCTATGACTGACTCCTTAAGCTACTCTGTCAATTCATGAATAAGAATTTGATTGGAACAAGATGATGAGTAATTATTGCTTAGAATGAAGAGGTAATGTTTTTCTCTAAACCTCACATCACACCAAAGTAGCCCCAATATACATTTATCAAAAATATTTTATTTTCTTGTTCCTATGGAGTGCACCACAAAAATTAAAACCTATACAATTTTCAATCAAACATGGTAGTTAATAAAAATCAGATACTGTGCTAGCTTGTAGGAACTCAATAGATAATAACGTATAGGAAACATGTCCTCTGAATCATGCAATTTAGGTGAAATAAGAAATAAGACAATAGTTCCAAGATACATTTTATTGTATTTATAGAGTTTTGATAGCAAGCTTCACATCCTAGAAGAAATAATATAATGACTAAATGAAATTGATATGTATGTAAATGTAATTTCTACTTATTGATACTGGTTACTCTCACTTACTGTAAACATTTCAGCCAAACCAACATTGTTACCATTTAGACTGTTGTAGTAGCAGATTGTTTTTATATTTTAATTTTGCCTTCATAGTTGCTAGACCTCATTTGTGTTCAGTTTTTTTTATGTCAGTGTTTATGTACATGGCCAAAAATTCCCTAAATGATGAGTTGAGAATAAGCTATAAACAACAGCACTAGAAATAATATTGCACTCATTTCAGATGGACATTAACTGTCAGCACGAATGACATTACCTGTTCACCCCATTCTTTTACAAGGGAAGGGAAAAATGATTGAATATTCATATCACTAGTAATCAATCCTTTTCTTACTCTTTTGCATATCCGAGGCCATACTTGAATTTATAATAGGTACCAAAATTTCCTGGACCTACTGCTTCTCCATTTATATCCCTTAGAAAACAAACCTTTGTGGATCAAATGGCATTGGGTCTCTCTTGCCTGCGCCTTACCTTATCGCTATCATCGTGTCCATGGCAGGACCAAACTGGCTTAGCTGACAGCATTTCCACATCCACAGAAGTTGGAGGTGGTATCTGATGATCCTATTTACAATTACCTCTGAAATTAACACCTTAGCGTGTGGCGAAGAGAAGATCTGACGGAAGGCATCTGACATGCAATCATTAAGATAACAGAAAAATATTAAAAGGCTGGAGGATGTGGCCTTCAAATTAAATTCCCTCGGAAAGTAGTCCCACATACATTGAAGTTGTAATACTCTTCCCTCATAAGTGAAAGTGAAGATTTTAAAATTAATATCATTGGTGAATTAGTTCTGCTGAGGTCCTACACTGTTTATTATTAGATATATACAGTATTAGACAAATTGTATTTTACAGGCAATCATACAGGAAATTCTCCTACACAAATCATTTGAAGTGGCCATAAGTGTTGGACCAAATATATATTATGGACAAAGTTATGTATAATGCAATTCTGTTAGGGAAAATCATAATTAATATTATGTCAACCATTATACAAGTACTAATCAGAACCTCTCCTGATATATTCTGAGTTAGTACTTCCCAAACATAAAAGCAAACCACAGAATATATAGTAATGGAGATGTAAATTGAAGGATATGCAAAGCAAAGCACATTGCAAATGAGATTGAAGAAAAAATTCTTTCCTTAAATTATCATAAATATACAGTGAAAAAAATCATGTTCACTCATTCAAAAAGGTGCATTAGGTCACATTAGCACAAAGCCATTTAGCTTTCATATTAAAACACTAAGGACTAAAAAAATTAACGTCATGTTATACTTGGAAGGTCCTCCCTCCCTCCCTCCCTCCCTCCCTCCCTCCTTTCTTCCCTCCCTCCCTCCCTTCCTCCCTCCCTCCCTTCCTCCCTCCCTTCCTTCCTTCCTTCCTTCCCTTCCTTCCTTCCTTCCTTTCCTTTCTTCATTCTTCGTCTTCCAAACTTCTTTCCTTCCTCTTTCCTCCCTCCCTCCCTCCCTTCCTGCTTTCTTCCTCTAATCTTTCCAATTTCCTACACAAGATTAACAAAAGTACAGTTTATCTAAATTTGATTGTAGTGTCCTGGAATGTGCAAAACATACAGTCCCATTTTCTACCTTAAATGTACACCAGACATGCTATGTGGCTTCATAGTCTATGTGATCTCACTTGGGGATAGAAACAGAACTGAACTAATGACTGCTATGTGTGATGAGGCCCTCAGACCTTTCAATCATCTGAAATATATTACTTTAGTCTCATTAAGATGTCACTTGTTTCAAATGTGTATATATGTTTTCATTATCTCAATTCTTGGCACACTGCTTTAAAAAACACTTTTTAAGTTTGTCAGATGACATGGCACTGTTCACAACATGTTCACAACATCCAGACAAGTTTGGAAATACTTCGGAACTAATCCTTATATTTTTTTCTAATATTGATGACTCACAAATGTGGGTAGAGAGAGCCTTTGGCTTTGTTAATATTTTCTACACTGCACTCAAGTTCATTCAGTATGTCATTTCAACACTGTGTGCTGTGTCAACTTCAAAAATTAAACAAACCAGACAACACCACACTTGTACTACAAAGAACTTGTTTTCCCTCCTCGCAGCCTGCCATTGCTAACTAAACTGCTCTGACGTTTGTTCTCCACAAATCCCACATCTGGCTCAATTCCCACTTCTGCTTTCTGTTTACTCATCAGAAACGTGTTTTATCAGCTTTCAACACACCCAAAGTTGTTCTCATTTAAAGATTTTGTCTGTTTACATAAGTGCTTCACTTTGGGTGCAGGTGTTAGTGAAAATTATTGTGTGTTGGGGGGATTGCTTCTTTCTTTAATTGCTTTCGGGGCTACATGAGGGGAAGAATTTCCTTAGCCAATTGAATTATTGTTTCAAAATTCAAGAATTAGTTTCTACATAATGTTTTCAGGTTTAAATAAAATTTCAATGTCCACATATATTGATTTAAATTAAATCTATTTATGGTAAATCATGTAAGAGAAGTGGAGGGAATGAGAGAGGAAGACAGAGATACATAAACTGAAAGAGTGACAACAGACAGAAACAGAAGAGACAGAAATTGACAAGAGAAAGAGAGAAAGATGACAGACAGACAGAAGACTGACAGTAAGAAACAAGGAAGAGATTCAGTTTTGAAAATGTATGCCAAACCACATGGGAAAATATGTATTCATATTCTTTCTTTTTAACTTTTATGCTAGTTAGTATAACATCAGAAAGACTGAAAGAAAACTGAGGTACTAATGATCTATAAGTAAATTAAGAGTAAAGACAAGTGTGCAGTTTAGATGGCAACTGTAGAGAAGATATAGAGAGCGTGAAATTGGATGAGAGAAACATAGATTGAGCTATACAGAGAGTGCAGTGAGCTTCCCCAAGAAGTGAAGGACAGTTTAAGATAGTTTGATTAGTTTATAAATGTCATTTACCATTTTTATGAAAAACTGGAAGATGATAAATTACTTTGAATTTTTATTTCCTAGCAAGTTAATTGTATTGTCCTTTAACTATCACCTTGTCATGTGAAAGGAAACTCTCTAAACTGGTAAGCTTCCATACATTGATGTGGACATTTACAAGCTTTAACCATGACTAGTGCTAGTTTTGTCTATGATAAGAATTCATTATTAGCTCTCATCCAACCAGTCTTTTGCATGTCTTTCTTTCCTTACAAGAACCACAAGCTTGTATTCATGTTTTTTGTAAATGTTTTTAGTATGTTGAAGCTACAGATGAATTTTATCTAGTGAAAGTTCCTAGGAAGAATCACATAGAGAAATATTTGTGTTGCTGAAAAACATGTTCTGTTATTTATATCTTTTTTTCAGCCAAGGTTCTATTTGTGGTGGGTGATAAAATTTAATCAGAATGTTTTTAATCTTCAACCACAAACCTAATTAAATACTTGTTTAGCACCAAAAATAACAGTCCATACAAGATATGGATGGTTCACTTTATCAACTCTGCAAACATGCCGTTTTTATTGATACAAATCTGACTTCCTCTATGTACAGAAAGCAACTTGAAAGTGATATCCCCATGATAGTTTCTAGCATGGAAAAAGGAAAGAATCCTAGACAGAAAGCTGTCACTAAGAACCTGAGAAACTTCTGACAGGCAGTCCCTTCATCATGTAAAGAAAGTCTGGAAAGAGTAAAGAAGAGGATTGAAGATTACACAAAGTGGAAAATAACATGGAGTCCTGCCATCAATGTCACTGCTGAATGATATAATACTCAGAATGCATAAAGAAAACCAGCAAAATTTAGTGTGTTTCTAACTGAAGGAAATAGCCTCACAGACTGCTGCGGGGTGGTGGTGGGGAATACACAAAGATATAATGAAGAAAATAATATTTCAATAAATAATATTAATCGAGGGAAAAATGATAGAGCTATATACCGAAATTGTTTATGGATATTAGACATTCTCAGATAATTAAATCTATCTTTAGAAAGATAAACGATTCTTTCTGATGGAGGTATAGAATTCCATTGTGTATAGATACCACATTTTCTTGGTCCATTCATCTACTGAGTGGCATCTGGGTTGGTTCCATATCTTAGCTATGGTAAATAATGCTGCTATAAACATAGCTGTGCTGGTAGCTTTAGTATGGTCTTGTTTGTGATCATATGGGTAAATGCCTCAAAGTGGGATTGCTGGGTCATAGGGGAGCTCTATGTGGAATCTTTTGAGGAACCTCCATACTGCTTTCCAAAGTGGTTGAACAAGTTTACACTCCTACCAACAATGCAGAATGACATTGCCCCATTTGTTAGGAAATGGAAAGACTTGGAAAAAATTGTATTAAGTGAAGTAAGCCAGGCCCAAAGAAACATAGGTCCCATGGTTTCCCTTATTTGCAATAACTAGTATATGTCTGAGACAAGCAGAAAAGGTCAGATAAGTTGATTTTAGGTGAAATGAACCCCAAGATAAATATTCAAATTTTTTTTTCTTTTATGCGATTGTGTCTAACATATTTATAAGATGATTTCTTTGTTGCTTTGTATGTCCCTCCCCCACCGTATAACCCCTGCTTTCACTGTGTTTGATGTTGGTATAATTTGTGGAGGGGAAGGGCAAAAACAAATCGTTTAAATAGGAATACAGGTGACCCATTGCAACAATGAGATGTACAAGTTGTTATGTCGATAAACGAACTTTACAACTTTGGCTGGGGGTGGGGGGTGGGAGGTTGAGATGGGAAGAGATGGGAAGGGGAAACAAAGGAGGAGGCAACAATGCTTGATAAGAAATGTACTCATTATCTTGCCCATGTAATTGTAACCCCTCTGGACGGTATTTTCACAATAATAAAAAAAGAAAGATAAACGATTGCTTTTTCAACAACTAAAAAACATCTCTCTTATAGAAAACTTCTCAAAATTAAGTTGAGCATTGGATTTTTTTTTCTAAAGAAAGAAAAACTACACATTTTCAATAAATTTCCCTTACAATTTTCAAATGCAAGGTGGTCATTATGAGTTTCCAAGTAGTTAAGGAACATGAAAATTTCCTTTCCCTAGCTAATGTACAAAACCACACTTTAAGTTGTCTGGATTCCATGAAGTTTGGCCTGCAGGTACAGAACTGGTGTGTACTAGGGGCCCCCATTTGTTTGAACTTGGCAGTCTTTATTGCCTATTTTAATTAATTTTCTTTGTCACATTCCATATATTTTCTTTACAGCATTCAAGAGACTGTGTAGTGGTGCCCCAGGGAGGCTAATTTAACACCTGAAAATTCTTTTATTTCTATGTCTCAGATTCAATAGTGGGCAATGATGTACATGAGTATGGCATAGAAAATTCCCATAGCAGACATTCTATTTCGGATAAGTTTGCATTCAAAGCTCTTAATAGGAACTGCATATTTCCTTTGAAGTTTCTGGCCAGGACCTCTTGTAATTCCCGTGTTGCTTTTATTCAGCCAGAACACACAGTCACTCTGATGTTTGTTCTCAGTTCAAATCTCATTAGCATGGTGTTTGCATTCACTCCTTAGGTAATGATGAAGAGGTTTTTTTATGTGAATAAGGCTGTTGAGATTCTATACATGTACACAGGTACATGATTTGATTATGAATTCTCTGTGTGGTTATGGCTAAGAGGCAGAGAAGCGAAGACATAATATAAGATCATATTTAGGTTGAAATCCCTACTTTCAATTCAAGGCGACAGACTTTAGGAGAAATCACACAATTGGGATATCAATTCTTCAGTTGTAAAAGAAGGATTAAAATGGTGTTCTGCCCACCAAATTATTATGTACTTTAAAGAAGAGTACCCAGCAAACTTGAAAGCTATGTGAAAAATATTAACTGGTTTTTCATTAAGGACACCAGTAAAGCATGAGTGATGAAGTTAATGTACCAGAGAACAGAACTGAATTTGAAGTTTGGCTGAGAACCTTAGCCTCTGGACTTCTCTCCGCCTCCATTTCTCGTCTATACAGTGGGGATTCTAACGGAACTTAGTAATGGACTTAATTATATCAAGCATGTCACCTATCATTGAACAGTAAGTATTAAGGAATGCTGGCTACACTAATTTTTGGATGGCATTTGTGTCAGAGTCCTGTACCACTAACATTGGAACACTAACAAGTGTTGTCCATGTCATGAGTACATTTCCTTTTGCACAGTGTTTCTGTTCCTTTCAGTGCCTCCTTCCAGTCTACCAGGTGTTTAGTTCACTTTTATTCATGTGCCGTAAGCTCCATTGCTGAATTTTTTCACCATTACTTTTTCACTTTTAACAAAACCAGAATCACAATTTAAGGGATTCTCTTTGTAGCAAATATAACCATCGTCATTAGTACACAGATATTAATTAACCAGGACTTTGTAAGAGGGTCTCATTAAGCCCGTTATTGATTTTTGAACTTGATTAAAAAATTAGTGAAGTATATTAATTTATTTTGACATGACCTATTCATTGTCAGATTAACTGAAGCAGATCACGCAGGACACAGAACATAACAATGAACACATAAGAAGCAGTTGGATACACTGTGGGAGAAAGACATAGGGGAGCAATGATTGATGCTTGTCAAGGAGGAAAGCGATCTTCAGAGGCAAACGTGAGGTTTGCAATAGAAGACAGGCGGTGTGCCTTCCAACACAAATGGAGGGAACAGAGAAAATGACAGGAAGCACTGGACCTGGAGCTAATGCAGCTTTCCTTCTTTGCAGCATCCTGGATATCAACATCCCCTCTGCAGGATGCACTCACTTTCTTCTCGTGAAAGCCTCTAACTGCAGCTCAAAATTTTCCAATAAAGGAAGGTTTCATAACAATTTCACCAAATCTGATTTTTTTTTCCAAATTTAACTGGACTATTGAGTACATTCAGATCTATTAAAGATATCCTTCTAAAAGGAATAATCATTTTCACGTATCTATACAAAACAAATGTTTTATGATAGCCATACGCTTACAAAGACATACACATATACATATGTACTATATATGTAGACAGATAGATAGACAGACAGATATAGATAACCTAAAACCAGAAATATATTGTAAATCTGACCTTACTAAATTTAGATTATTGATATTTAAACTATTACCATCTAATATATCTCAAAATATGATTTTAGAAATCATAAATATTATATTAAAGAATTGTAGACCTTTGTTCTGTCATCTATCTACTTACATCTATGCACATATTTAATACTCAATTCAGAGAGGTCTTAGCAAAAATCACAATTCAAAATTACAGTAAACTTCAAAATGTTTTATTATTTTAATTACATTCCAGTAGTTTAACATATTGAGTAAAATGTCTCCATCCATGTTTCTTGCTTTGAAAACCTGAAAGCCTTAATTTTTGTCTCCCATTTTTTTTTATTGTTGTTGTTGTTGTTGTGTGTGTGTGTTGCCATTCATGGGGATGAGAAGTAGAGAGGTGCAAAGGAATCACACAGCAGGAGCAGAGAATCTGAGGGCAGTGTGACCCATTAAACACACCTAACACAGAGTTCTATGTTTAATTAATGCTGGTTTCATCTATTTAATGACACAGATTTAATGCGCATTCATGTTCATGGTCTTCTAATAGGCTAAATAGCCTCACTACTCTGGGTCTACATATAAACTTTAAGTTTTGAAATACAATTTATATTGTGCTTTTGCCTCATTTGACCTGCATCAATTTGGTTGACTATGCATTTAGTGTCCAATTGTAGTCATTGATTGAATTACTTTTTCCTCTTAAGTACAGTTACTGTAAGAAGGCTCTCACATACTAAACTTAAGGTACAAAGTATTTTAATGCAACATTTTACAAGCATGACTCTTCACAGATCTAGATCAATTTTTATGTCTCCTGAGAACTGAATTACCAAAGCTGGACACTGGCTTGGGTCTATAATCCTAGCTTTTCGGGAGGGGAGGCTGAGATCTGAGGGACACGAACTGAAGCCATTTTGAGAAAACTAATTCATGATACTTTTATCTCCAATTAGTCGGCCATAAATCACACTATGATTCAGACAGTAGAGTGCCAATCTTGAGAGAAAAATCAAAATGAGAGCTCAAGATCTTGAGTTCAAGTCACTGTAGAAATAGATATATGCATAATGTTTTCCCACATTCACTAACATTGTTTTTCCTCTTTCTGGGTTGCATACATTATTCCATCTCTGTAACCTATTAAATGTTTTTTAAACAGGGAAAAGACAGTTCTGAAACTTTCACCAAAAGGTATTATTGTAAAAATCACTGAATACAAAAATGAAAATCAGTGCTCTAGTGTCTAAAACAGTACCATCTACATGTCCCTCTCAAAGAGACCCTCCTAGAAATCCTTCAGTATGTACACACTAGAAAGCAGGCTTCCTTTTCACAAATTATCATGCCTCTTGTTTCTTCTACCTGTCAATCATTATTAAGTCATCCCTCAGACCTCAATTTAGTCTGCAACATTCCTTTATTCACTCATAGAGTGTGAGATTTTCAAGAACAGTGAACATTTTGTGGTCATTTTTTAGTTTCTCTGTTTAAGAAACATCTTTGGTTAAACTACTTACTGAATGCTAAATGAATACGTGAGTAATTGAGTGCTCTAGCAGCAGGTCAAAAACATTTGAATTTGAAAGAAATTTTCTAAGATCTTCTCCATTGAGTGAATCTATAAGACAACAAAATTTAATTTTGCTTTCAGTCATTATCCTAATCCATTGCTTAAAATAGCAGTTGTTTCATTAAAAAGCTATATATACTGCAGTAGTTTATGGATTTTCTTAACATTTTTAAAAAGAAAAAGAAACTGCGACATTTGCGTATTTTTGTCTAAAAGTAAAGAATATTTAGGGCAGGATCAAGAACAGCTTGGGAACATTATGGAAATTCTGATATTTCTTTAAAATACATGGAAAATAGTATTACCCACAAGTAGTTTTGATTTTAGAGTCATTGAAAACATTCCATATTTCCTTAAAGAAAATGTTTCTGAAATTTCTATAATTGGATTTTTTTCTATAAAGGCAATACAAAATATGCTATTCAAAGAATAATTGTTCTCCACTGAGGATCAAGGGTTTTACAGTGGGATTCAAACACGTTAAATACTATTTTAGTATTATCATTCATGTTGAACCTGATTCTCTCAATCCAAAGAATAAAATATGTTCATTAACAACTTTAAAATGTGCATTAAAGTGAGTTAGGCTTTTACTTAGCATCAAAACAATATCTCAATAGCTAAATATATCTAATTGGATATATAAAGATAAAATACTATTAACAGGTAATTTCTCATAATTGTCCAAGAAAGAGCAATTGTGTACAGGGTTATAGTCTCAACGCTCAAATCATTTGAGACCTATAACACAGGAAGGAACAAAGAGTAACTACATGGGTCTTAACACAAATTTTATAGTCTTCATGAATATTTATTGAAAGCTTAACTTGGCTTGGCTAGGATGTCCTATTTAATTATTCGTCTCACATTATTGATCTTAGTTGTGTGTATTGTTTAACATTGACTACATAACAGTACTAAAGGCAAAATAAAGTTGTTTCTGTAGTCATCCAATGAAGCTTAATTTAAACCACAATTTTCCACACTTCTATGTATATTTTACATTTCCAAAAATAAGTAAACATTAGTAAGTATAAAGTTATAGTAAAAACAGAATACTCAGTACACAAATTATGAATCACAATAAGAGCTTTACAGATGTCACTTTTATATTTATACCCTACATTTTTTTCCATCTTGTGAAAAAGAAGTTAATTTATCTCCAGGAGATTAAATTATTTTCACAACACCTTTGCCAAGTACTTATCAAACATGGAATATATATTTTTTTAACTCAGATTTTTGCCCTGCTCTGTTTAGGTTTTTATCCTTATCTGAGGAGTGATTTTTTCTGCAAAATGTAAGTACTCTAACCCAGGTCAAAATGTGCATTCAACAAAAATCCTGTTACTTTTCTAGAAACGAAATACAGCAGGATTTATAAATTCAACATTTTTAAAAAGATAATGACATTGGAATTATTAAGATGTGGTTCAGGCAAAGAAAAATATTTGAATATTGGGCTTGCAGAGTTAATTGAATAAAAATTCTCTGAACTGCATGTGCTTGGGTAGAAAAATGCATTAATGGCGACATGGAGTCTTATAATTCATTCTTATGAATCATACTTACGCCTCTGTATATAAGATGAAGATGAACGTCTCTTGTTAAAATGTGTTCTTATATCATTCCTGTTATTGGGGAAAAAGAAAGTTATATCAGAAAGATGGAGCTTTCAACTGCAAACAGTGTTAATTCAGATAAGACTAAAATAAAAAGCATTATGCTGGTAGGTCCATGTGTCCTAGTTTTCCAAGGCTGGACTTCCATTTTCATTAGATAAAATCTGGAGTAGTCAGGGAATGCCATCAATACTCTCATCAATTGGAGATTTGATCATTCCAAAGTCACAGTGACAGCATTCAAAACATTTTTATATGTGGATTTTTCTCTTGAAAATTAAATTTCATGTTGTCTCAGTCAAAACTTGTTAATAAAAGGATGCTACTATTCGATTTTAAGAGAAAAGAAACATTTCTTTTTTTCATTTTATTTTTTATTGTGAACATACTGTACAGAGGGGTTACAATTACATGAGCAAGATAATGAGTACATTTCCTATCAAGCATTGTAGCCTCCTCCTTTGTTTACCCTTCACATCCCTTCCCAGGCTCCCCCTGCCCCCCCACCCAATCCTCCCCCCCACCACCAAAGTTGTAAAGTTCGTTTTCGACATAACAACTTGTACTTCTCATTGTTGCAATGGGTCCACCTGTATCCTTATTTAAACGACTTGTTTTTCCCCTTCCCCTACACAAGTTATACCGACATCAAATACAGTGAAAACATGGGTTATACTGTGGGGGAGGGACATACAAATCATCTTATAAATGCATTAGAAACAAATGCATGGAAGAAAAAAAACATTTAAATACATATCTTAGGGTTCATTTTCCTAACATCACCTTACCTGACCTTTTCTGTTTGACTCATACATATACTAGATATTGCAAATAAGGGAAACCATGGTACCTATGTTTCTTTGGGCTTGGCTTACTTCACTTAATATAATTTTTTCCAAGTCTTTCCATTTCCTAACAAATGGAGCAATGTCATTCTTTCTGATGGAGGCATAGAATTCCATTGTGTATATATAACTCATTTTCGAGACAAGAAACGTTTCTAAGTCTCCAGTTATCTGTCAAGACGCCTACTTGCAGAAATTGTTTAAATATTGTTATTTTTGAGCAAAAAAAAAATCATAGAAAGGTAATGATCTCCCCACACAGCTGTGTTCATTCCACGAAATGTAGAAAGGATGAGAATGAGACAAAAGATTGAAAAATAAGAGCTATTTGTGGCTGATGTGAGCACTCTTCCGGGATCTATTTCAAACATTCTTGAGTCATTCATGTACCAGCTCAATTAGCAATTGCAATCTGAAGATCTCAGGAGCATACAAATGATACTTGGAAACAACTCTTCAAGTGTAATCATGTCTCAGTCTAACAACATTTTTGCATGTATCAGATGAAATTCTTCTTAAATCTTTTGCACATCACCCAAGTTTTAATTTCAATTCCAATTGGACTTAGTGATTTAGCAGGGCATCTCTTTTTTTCTTTCTTAGTTGCCATTGTTAAGGTAACTTACTCTTTACTTTGTATCTCTGTCCAATGAAGAAGGTGTATAAAAACTCACCCTAATCTTTTTCCTTCTCCCAAGGAAGTTGCCCAAAAACAGGTGTTAAATATAAATACTAGGAGCTTCCTTGCATTTCTCTGAGTAGAAAGCACTGTTTTTCCTCATTTATTTGAGGAGTGCATTGTTTAACATTCAGGACATTTACTTACTAGACCATCTAGTTTTAGGTAAATCTTGATCACTTTTATTATTATCATGTGATACTGAAAATTGACCACAGTATCTCAGAGCAATCAGGGAAGAGATAGAAGAAGGGCTATTAGAAGCATAGTCTGCAGAAATAGCCAGTGTTGTGAGATACAAAGTCAAAGCTTTGACAAAGAACAAAGATTTAAGAAATTATTATAAACACTAAACAAAGTCAGTCACTAGTGACTCAAGCCTGTAATCCTAGCTACTCAGAAGGCTAAGGTCTGAGGATCATTGTTCCCAGCTGAGACTAGTATCTCCAATCAACCATCAGAAAACAGGAAATGGAGTTGTGGCTCAAAGTGGTAGAGTGCAAGCTTTGAACAAAAGAACTCAGAGATATAGCCAAGATTCTGAGGTCAACCTCACAACTTAAAAAAAAAAAAAGTAAAGTTTTGCCCTCAAATTTAGTAGTTAGGTTAAAAAAGTTTCTAGACCCAATTACTCTAATATTCTGAAAAAAATGATTTAGCTATCTATTAAGTGGTTCTAAGTCACAAGTTAAAACTAACAAGCTCAACTTTTAAAGTAAAATCAATTCTATAAAATTAAAAGAATATTTAATTGCTCTAAATTATATTTATTCTAAACGCAAGTCATTTGCCAATGCTGATCAATAAGAAGCAAGCAAATATTAACAAACTAGCATAAAGCAATTGGATTCAAAATGTGGAAAACTATCTTAGAAAACACTAACAATACCTGCTTAAATCTGTTTTTATATGCTTTTCGACACTAAAGCTACCAGCATGACTATGCAGCACTATTTACTATTGCTAAGATATGTAACCAACCCAGATGCCCCTTAGTAGATGAATGGATCAAGAAAATGTGGTATATATACACAATGAAATTCTATGCCTCCATCAAAAAAAATGACATTGCCCCATTTGTTAGGAAATGGAAAGACTTGGAAAAAATTATATTAAGTGAAGTAAGCCAAGCCCAAAGAAACATAGGTACCATGGTTTCCCTTATTTGCAATATCTAGTATATGTCTGAGTCAAGCAGAAAAGGTCAGATAAGGTGATGTTAGGGAAATGAACCCTAAGATATGAATTCAAATGTTTTTTTTTTCTTTCATGCGATCGTTTCTAACACATTTATAAGATGATTTCTTTGTTGCTTTGTATGTCCCTCCCCCACAGTATAACCCGTGCTTTCACTGTATTTGATGTCGGTATAATTTGTGGAGGGGAAGGGGAAAAACAAATCGTTTGAATCGGGATACACATGGACCCATTGCAACAATGAGATGTACAAGTTGTTATGTCGAAAACGAACTTTACAACATTGGTGCGGGGAGGAGGGAAAAGGGGAGCAGGGAGAATTGGGTGGGGGGGCGGAGATAGGATGGGAAGGGGAAACAAAGGAGGAGGCTACAATGCTTGATAAGAAATGTACTCATTTTCTTGCCCATGTAATTGTAACCCCTCTGTACAGTATTTTCACAATAAAAAAGCTACAACCACATCCAGAAAATGAATATAATGTTACGAAGGAAAAATTAATAATTCTTAGGTATCAAATTTGCATAAGTTATTAAAAATTTAATAAAATGAGTCAATTTGTATTGGTCCAAGTTTAGTACACACTTAATAAAATAATACATTGCCCAGAAAATGTTGTGTCAATTACAATCTCTAATAAATCTTGATATACAGTGTTAATATCTCTGCTAAGTCTTTCCTCTTTACTTAAATTCAGAAATACCATACTAAAAATGCACAATTCTAATACATTTCAGTAAAAAAATAGCACACTGATTATTACTAGAATTCAAAATTTCATCTGATAATTCTAGTTTTAAGAGTTAGCATTTGATTGGGAAAAACTGGACCTATAAAGTGAATGGAATTTGATATACAAAAGCATACTATATCGTGAAGACCCAATGTTCAAACAAAGCCAATGGTCTAAGGGGAAAAATGAAATCTAATGTACAGCGGTGATAGACTTTTCTAGTAAGAAGTATGGTTATCTAAAGCGAGATATTTCAGAGAGTAAAAATATGAAGGTGAGAAAAGTCATTGGAATTAGTAAGATAAAAGCTTTTTAAGGTCTTTGAAGGATATGTTCCATAAAAATGGCAAGCTTGGAATTTAGACAAGAGTCTAAAAGCCATCCTGAATAGACAGATAGTATGTGCAGTAAGTGTAGATGAACAGAAGGAAGGAAGGAAGGAAGGAAGGAAGGAAGGAAGGAAGGGAGGGAGGGAGGGAGGGAGGGAGGGAGGGAGGGAGAAGTTAGTCTTGGGATGCACATTTTAGTCCCACAACTCAGAAGGTGGAAATTGGAAGGCTATGGTTTTGAGGCTACCCAGGATTACAAAACCTTTTAACAAAAGCAGGGCACAGTGGAAGGAAAAGGAAGTACATAATATGTGAAACAGGCAGAGATGTCATATAAGGCTGAGTTTGTGAATACTTAAATATATAAACAAAGTAAATGTCTGAACAGAAAGCAGAATAGGTAAGAATTGAAGTACCAATCTAATGCAATTTATTAGCCCACCTGTGCAGAAACAATCAAATGTTGGGTAACAATATTAACAATATTGCTCCTAACAAAATTAGTGCTTCTGGGCATTAAATTAAGGCATTAAATGAATGCCTCCAGTGCAGGGAGCCGGGACAAACGCCATTACAAGATGGCGCCCACTTCCTTTCAGCTTAGAGGTAAACAACTCCACATTAGGCAGTGCTTGGCGGGACTGCGGGTCCCTAGCTTTGCGCATGCGCCATCATTGTAAATCCTGAGCCAATCCCGTGGCACCTGGTGACGGCAAAAGGCGGACAGCCAATCCTGAGGTGACCCATGTTCCAAACCCTATATAAGCGGCTGTATTTCCTTGCTCGCTCTCTTGCGCTCAAGCTCTCCCTTCAACTAAAAGGCTCTCCAATAAAGTGTGATCTGAGAAGACTCCTGGTGTGGTGGTCGTTCTTCCTCGCTGGCCGAGAAGGCGTTCGCCGCACTCCAGGATTTTGATTTAGAAAATTTTGGCACCCTGGCTAGGATATGGTTTCCAACACACATGATCATTGGCCCATGACACCCAGTTTGACTTGTTCTTGGAATCCTGTATACATATTCTACATTACTGATGGTTTTAACATTTTCCATGGATGACGGGCTTTTCCTTAGGTGTCTGTGTTATAAAATGTGGCTCGTAAGTTTTCCTAGTTTAAGAACTGAGTTTATACCATTTTACTTTTTTTAAAAATTCAATATTTCATCAATTCTGTTCACATAATTTTAAAAGAAATAAATAAATGCAATTCTCCAATATGAGTTTCCAGTATTTAAGGAAAAAGCTGCCATTAGAAAGCTTTGTCAACTTTTGCCAACTGAGTACTGTGTCAGTACTCAGTTCATGTTCACCAACCAGTGCCCTCTTGGCATACTAGCAGTCTGCAAACAGGAGTACCATGCTTTGAAATTCTAGTGCCTCTATCCATAATTATTCTCTGTCCCCTCTTTTATATTTCTTTTAAAAAATACAAGTTTCATAACTTAAAAGTCTTTTTGTCTTTGATTCTTCTAGTAAAAATAACTTATTTTCCATTCTGTGCACAATTGCCACATGGATATGCTCCTGTTTTGTATTTTTAAACCATATCATAATAATTATAATGATTTATTGGCATGTCTTTGTTTCCTCTGTGAGATAGAAAGAAATATGTTGAAAGACCATCAGTTTTCACATTGCCATTGTCAACGCTTACCAAGTGGTGGCAATGAGAAACCAATAGAAATGGATAAAGAAAGAAAGGGGGAAAGGTTAAAGAGGGAGGAAAGGATGGAAAGGGGAAAGAGAGAAAAGGAGAATGCAAAGAAGGTGGAATGAAAGAAAGAAGAGAGAAGGGAAAGGAGACATGGTGGGAGGGAATGAAAGAGTTTGGAAAAGTAAAATGAAGTAAAATGTAAAATGAAGAAGGAAAGAAAGAAAGGGAGAGAGGCAGGGAGCATAGAGGATAGAGAGGAGGTGAGCACAACGGAAATAAGGAGGGAGGAAATAGTGATAATAATGAAAATATAATGGCTGTGTCAACTTGTGATAAATTTACCAAAGTGCTTAGATTAGAACCCATACATTCTGTCATCCCAGAGCTATATCCAGAGAAAATTGACTTCGTTTTAGGAAAATACAAACCTTGTATTTCTACCCTTCTTTGTTATCTCCAACTCCTCATCAATGATGTCTTCTTCTAATGGTTCGGTTTCCTTGCATTTCTAAGATCAAGACAAGATTTATGGAGATGGACTTCCACTATCATTTAAATATTCCGTCAGCTCTGAGGAGAATCCTTCTTTCTCACCTCATAATGTTAAAGCCAAAATATTTAAGCGTCTAAGGAGATAATAACCTACAATATTTACTCACGCAACAATACTTGAAATCTTACACACTCCAAAAATACCTGTCTATTCATGTGTTGTGACACTAAATATGAGTATTTACTCTAAACTTAGGCAGGTTTATTTCTTTAAAAAAAAATACCTGCAAAGACAAGCTTTTAAAAACGTATTACTAAAAAAATCACAGACTTACTTTTACATCATGGCAATAAAAGTAGTAATAAATACAGCATGTGCATAGTGAAAATGTATGCCAAATGATAAAAAGCACCAAGGTCAATTTTCATTATTGAATACTTCATATGCGAAAGTCGGTCTCTAAAGAATGCACATATATTTTATCTTTTAATCATAGTAATCTATAAGGAATACTTTTAATCTTTTATTTCACAGATAAGAAATTGAGCATTATTAATAGGGTCAAGAACGTGTATTCAATATCGAACAAGTAAAGCTTGGATTCAAATAAAATCCATCTGAGCCAAAGGCTGCTCCTTAACGAGCGTTCTGTTAGGCCAAGACAAGTTTTCTCAGAACATCAGAGATGTGGTTCAATGTAGAAATATTTCAATTGCTCACTTTTCAGAAATCTAATGATTATTCAGCTGTTCTGCTGCAATGCTTGTTTTGAATAGAGATTTTTCTTCAAACACAATAGAGAGATATTAGGGAGTCATTTGGACATAAGGAAAATGTCAAATTTACTTATATGCATTTCTACCCACAGAAATTCCTAGGTGAACACAGAAAAGTGCACTCACTATGACTAAGTTAAAAATTCATAATATACACACACCTTCAACATCTACCTGAACCTCAGGTCATCCTAGGTTACAAGCCACATGCTTCCATATCAGGTGTTGCAAATGTTCACCTGACTTCAGAAACATCCTAATCATTCATGGGTATTTTGAATGAAAACTTTTTCTCCCAATTTCGCTATGAACTCAGCAGGTAACTATAGCTCCTTCTGCCAGTAGCTTCTCAGACAAAATCAACCTCTCTGGATTCTTTGAAAATTAACTGGCAAAGATCAGAAGAGTGCTGGAAGGCCAGTCCTGGCACAAATTTCTATGAAATCGTAAAGGACCATGAATAAGTAAGTCAAACTTGAGTTTCCAAAATGAAGAATAAGGCCTCATGTATTTCAAAATCTATCCAAAGGTATAATATTCAAACAGTTGAGGATGACAAAGAATTAAAAAATATGCATGTTTTAGCAGTCTGTGGAGCATCAGCATTAGCTGCTTAAACCCAGCAATGGGGAAAATATAAGTGTATCTCTTAAATACGTGACGTTGAGAAAACTGGACCTTAGCATTCAGAATAATGTAATAAGGCCCTAATTTTACCCCAATGTAGATTCAATACATAAATGGAATATCTGTCCCTCTAAATCTCCTAGAAGAAAACAATGGGTTCACCTGTATCCCTATTTAAATTATTTGTTTTTCCCTTCCCCTCCAAAAATTATTCCAGTATCAAATACAGTGAAAGCAGGGGTTATACCATGGGGGAGGGACATACAAAGCAACAAAAAAAAATCTTATAAATGTGTTAGAAACAATCGCATGAAAGAAAAAATATTTGATAAATATCATAGGGTTCATTTCCCTAACATCACCTTATCTGACCTTTTCTGCTTGACTCAGACATATACTAGATATTGCAAATAAGGGAAACCATAGGACCTATCTGACACACCTATATATATATATATATAAAGGCTGATGTGTTCATATTTACCACACTGCCTTAAAGTGATGTATTTATTTAATGCATTTTCTGCCATTTTATCAGTTATTTCATTTATCAAGAATGTCTTACTCTTCTCAGCAGATGCCACTTTTCTGGAAGGCCTTTTAAAATTAATTAGAAGTAAGAAAGTAATTAGATCCTTAAGCACCATTATTAAGGTATTCCGTCAAAGTCAGAACTGGGTTTCATGCTTTATATATTGACCAATAATTGCTCCAAAACCTAGAAGGTAAATATAAGCAGCCCTATTTCAAGGTGAAGTTAACAACCCAAGAGGCAAATTGGCTTGACATAGGCCACCGTGTAAAACATGGATTTTTAAACCAATGTGTTCTGTTCCCCCAGAGTTTATTTCATCTGTGCAATATAATGAAATTGAAATTAGCTTCATTTCATTAGGCTGAATTAATACATCACTTTAGCCCTCTCTGCCCTTCATAAAAGCTAAATCTGGTCTAGTTCTTAGATATAGGGAAATTATTGCTATGTTGTCATGTAGCACAAGCTGAGGATGGAAACTTAAGAGGTAAAAATATCTTTGTTTCCAGATTGATTTACATATCAAAGCTTTTTGGAGAAGGTTGGAATAAACAGTTCAGTTTCTGGAAAGTTATTTAAATCAACTTTCACATTCTTTGGAGCAGTTCACCACAACATTTTAAGGAATTTATAAGCAATTCAAGCTGGTACTAGCTCCCTTCACTTGAGTGTAGTTAAGCGTGGTACCCAGTTTTGCCTCATGAGCCTACCAGAATCTTGATGGCAAACACTGCATGACTTTCTCATTAGGTGTCTGTCATTCATCCTGGCCATCTTTTCCCTTGCCTTACAACTCTTAAAGTTTCAAACGATTGAATTTATTCTGTGCACAGCTCAAAACTTGGAAAGTTTCAAATTATTGAATTTATTCTGCATGTGCCAGATGCACATGTTTTGCATATGATTCTTTTGATGTGACATTTCTTAGAACAAGTCGTTTACCTTGAACAATGTAGTAGACAGCAAAAGTGAATAAGTAAAACAGTTTTCCCAAATAAAGTCTTGGAAGATCTGATCTCCTGTGACAACAAAGAAAGTGAGGGGGAGAGAGAGAGAGAGAGAATCTCCTTTCTGCCCCTCCCCCAAAAGAAAGAACAACAACAAAATCTCTATTAAGTTAGAATTTTCAAAAGGTCCTACCTCTATCACTATTTAGGTGACTTTGGTATTTCTGTGATTCCATTTTCATAATCTCATGTGTGTGTGTGTGTGTGTGTGTGTGTGTGTGTGTGTCTGTTATGTGTGTGTGTGTATGTGTGTGTGTACAATGTCCTTAGATTAAAGAGGGAGAATTCTACCACAGGATTGTCTTTATCTTTCAATTGAAGGATAAAATAAAAGTATAACACACTTCCTTGGAAATGTTCAGTCTTTCCTCCACTACTCTTCTGAAAAATCATATATATATATATATATATATATATATATACATACATACATACACACACACACACACACACACACACACACACACACACACACACACATACATACAATGTAATCCAGAGCTTTGGAAATTATTGATTGCAATATACAAAGTGGAAAAGTTTTTGCATGGCTGTGACTAGTGTGTGTTGGTTTAGTTTTTGTTGCTGAAGTAAGAGTAGGAAATAGCAGAGCAAATTTCATGTAGCATTTCTGAGCCATCCTATGTTAATAAATGTTTTCATAACCTTGAATCCAGAGTAAATAATGTTTAAGAACTACTTTTGTACTTTTGTACTGTGTCTGGCTAATAAGCTATACGTTGTAAATGAATTTTGATGTTGGTGGTGATGGTGGTTGTCAGGGGGCTTGAACTCTGGGCTTGGGCGCGGTTCCTGTGCTTGTCACCTCAAGGTGAGGGCTCTACCCCTTAAGCCACAGCACCACTTCCAGATTTTTAGTACTTTATTGGAGATAAGAGTCTTAAGGACTTTCCTGCCTGCCATTCTCAAATCTCAGCCTCCTGAGTAGCTGGGATTACAGGCTTGAGCCACCAGCACCTGGCTGTAAACGAAATATTTTAGCTAATCATTTTCTCTAAAATCCTGGCTCTCATGAATAGTATCTTCAGCAGGGAAGGCTTTGAGCTCAGACCTTCCACATGCTAGGGAAATACTTTACCTAGTGAGCTGAAGCTTAAACTTGCATGCAACCTAAAGCACTGGTATGTAATACTGTGCTTGGCTTATTTGTTGAGAATGGAGTATTCTTATTTAGTTTTTTGTTTTGTTTTGTTTTTGTTTTTCATTGCTGGCCTTGAAGCAAAATTCTCCCAATCCTTGCAACCCAAGTAGCTTGGATTATAAGCATGTATCACTATATGCAGTCAAAAATAACATTTCTTTCTAGACATACATATTGTGTCTTTGCAACCAAAGTGTGAAGAGTGTCTTTTTCTCCATTTCTTCACAGCACAGTATCTGCTATGGAGAGCTATAAGTGAATATATATGAAGAAGAAAAAGTTTCTTGTGTGATGCTTGATTTAGATTTCTGCTACACTTTAAACATGTTTACTCTATGGATAAAAATATGATATGCAGTTTTCAAGTAAAATAAATCCCAGAGGAAAAAAAATCATCATATTATAAAGGATTCAATACTTCAGTGAAAACTAAAATAATATCTGCAGTATTTTAATATATAATTATTAATGTTTATTACTTCAGAATCTATTTTAAGATTTTTCATATTTTTCTACTACTTTTATACATCCTGTTTTTAAAATATTATACATGAGTCCTGTAAACTCTAATACATTTAATTTCCCAAACTAAAGAACTCATTTCTGTAAATTTAGGTTGAATGTCCTCAGATGTTCTATTAAATATATTGTTCATCCTTCTTTCTTTGAAACCACTCATTGAAGTGAACAGAGGGAAGTACAGACATGACAACCCAGGAAATACTCACACACACATTAACTGCACAAAAGTGTTTGACGCCTGTACAAAAGGTTGTGTGGAAAAAGGAAGAGAGAAAGGCTTTCAAGTGTCATAAAATTCAGCCAGGACAGAAAAGCTACTCCTTACTTCAAGCCTAAGAGACAGTGTAGAGTGAAGCTGGAATGGATTTGCTTTTTCATCATAATGCTCTCCTGAACCTGTGGGAAGGACTACAGCGTTAGAGGGGGTGGAGGGTTGATTCGCCAAAGGGACCGTTCCATATGGATCAGAATCAATGTGAACTACCTCAGCCCTGAACTTGGCTGCACTGTTATTCGCATTCTACACATTACCACACAACACACAACATGCACACACAATTACACATACCAATTAACACCTTGCATCCATGTACATAGAGTTTAGAATGTTTCCTGATTTGAAAGTGAGTTTAAGGAAATCGTTAAGAGCTCTCAAAGGAAACTACAAATCAGTCTATCAGTCTATTCTATAGACCTGTGCTTGACAGGTCAGCTTCTCTGAGAAGCAGAAAGTAACATGGAATAAACATGCAAGACCTATACTGACAGATACATTTGATGAAATAGAGATTCTGTTGTTCATAATTTAAATGTTAAAAAACAGGGCACAGTAAAAATTATATGTTGTAACCAATGAAGTGAAAAAATATAAAAAATGCTTAAAACTTCATGAATATGAATGTGCATTTGACCCTTATACCCAGTGCAGTCTCTTTGGATCAGGAATTTTAATGGTATGAAAACAATTCCCATTTTTATGGATTATATAGTATTACTGTGCTCTGCAGTGAATAATTATAAAATCTTACTATAAAGATATTTATTGGTTTTCCATATTAGAAACAATCATTAAACAAAGCATTGAGGATTTCATTATAATTTCAGAATTAAATATAAATATTACTTATAAATGTAACTTAATAATACCAATACATAGACAACAGTAGATCTATTGGATGTTGACCTGAATAAGGGAGAAAATATGAGGACAAACGCAGGCTTATTGACCTCATTAAATCAGAAGTCTAATGATATCTATTATTGGTTAAAAATGTTTCTGAGCATGATGTCAGACACCTGTAGTCCTACCTATGTTGACAAAGGAGATTAGTTTAAGTGTATTTAACTTACATGCCTTACATGTCTATCTTAGTATTATGTCATTTTATTTTTATTAGCTTTAATAAAGGCGATATAAAAATAAAATTTATAAACACATTACTTACAATTTTAACTCAGTTAAAAATATTGTCTTTGTGCAAGGCATAATTCAAATCATATTTTGTTTATAAAATACTTGTTAAATTGTTTTAATTTTATTAATATTTTATTTGGTCTTCAGAGTAAATAATGTCCTGCCTAAGATAAATAAAGTCTTTAACATCATAATGTGCATATGATTTTAAATTTTCGTTAAACTTTCTTCTTTATTATAAGGTTTTACCCACTTTATTTATTGTTATTTTGAAGGCGTTGGACAAAGGGGTTACAGTTACATACGTCAGATGATTAGTACATCTCTTTTTGAACAGAGTCACCTCTTCCCTCATTTAATGTTGCAATTATTAAACCTACTAAGCTCCATTATCATTGAGAATTAAGGCTAGCATCCTGTTAGGGCAAAAGATCTCAGGAGATCATGTTGGCAAAATGCTAAGGACATAAGAGTATACCAGTACTAACAGAAGTTCCACAGCCTGTCCCCTTATGGTTTAGCTTATAAGATAGAGCAGCAGAGGTCATAGGGTAAGAGAGGACAAATTCCTTACTCTGTAAGATGACATGGAATCAGAGCTAGTCTGGAGACTTATTTTGTCTCAGTAGAAGCTGTTTTACACTCATCAACAAGATGTTTGGGGCTCAGGAAGTAAGGGGTATGCCACATTTACTCACAGATAAGTATTTTTTCTCTCTGGGCAAATATTGTGATTTCTGATTATTAACACGTGATAACCCTCTCATCCTCTCTGAGTTATTATCTCAGGCAAACATATTACTCACTTCCCTTCATTCACTGCAGATTTCAATCTCTTGTTCCTAATGTCCTTTTCTTTGTAAACACATTGATTTTTCTCAGGGATGCCCACCCTAGAATCAATTAACCAATAAAGCACATCTATCAGATTCTTCACATGATCTTTCACAAACAAGTTTCAGCCAAATATCCTAATTCATGTGATCTAGGTTTCATATACCAGATTATCAAGCAATTGTGCCTGCTTCATTTTAGATATCCTATTTCGTTAATTTTCTCTATAACCAATTACATTTGTGTATATTGCCATCCAACAGAATCATTGATCTACAATTGCAAAAATCATTTGACTGCGGAAAACATGATTGCTTTTTTTCTCTCTATTCCTTTCTTACCCCTAATTTCACTCTTTTCAATGTTTTTTTTTTAATTTTCATAACCTATTTGACATTCCTCAACAATGTGTTTACTATTCACATAATAAAATTTTATTGAGATGTTTAAGGAGATCTAAGTATGAAGTAAAACTAAAATTACTTTAACAAAAGGAGAGAAGACAAAAAGCAACTGTCAGAGGATGGACACATGCGAGATGCATTTATATTACAGAATTTTATTGGTAGGTTGGGAAAACTATGTGGGAGCTTCACAGCACATGCCTATATTGTGAATTTCATGCTGAAATGTTGGAGTTTATCAGGAAAGGATGTGGAATTGGCAATAAAGATCATTTTCAAAGTCTAGTCGGAGCTAGATAAGAATTAGAATTATTGGAACTTGTGAGATTATTTTGCAATAATGCAACCAGCTAGACAGGAGTATGTGGTTTTGAGTGGAAATGTCCATACAAGACACATCCACAATATAGTATGCAAAAAAATTCAGAAAATGATAATACATATGTAGTTCTTTTTTAATTTTCATTTTATTTTTGTCGGTTGTGAGGCTTGAACTCTGGGCCTGGGTGCTGTCCCTCAGCTCTTCAGCTCAAGGTTAGGGTTCTACCACTTGAGCCACAGAGGCACTTCCAATTTTCTGGTGGTTTATTGGAGATAAGAGTCTCACAGACTTCTCTGCCCAGGCTGGCTTTGAACCATGATCCTCAGATCTCAGCCTCCTGAATTGCTAGGATTACGGGCATGAGCCACTGGCGCCCGGCTTACATATGTAGATAATGTAGAATAGATTCATCAAAATATTGCACTTTCAAAGGACAGTTAAGAGGTTAACTTCTTTTAGAAAACATACAAAAGACAAATGTTATTAGTCTTGACTAGCTTACTTATTTTCTTTTTTTAACACATTTTTTATTGTAAAAATACTGTACAGAGGGGTTACAGTTACATTAGCAAGGTCATGAGTACATTTCCTATCAAACATTGTTACCTCCTCCTTTGTTTTTCTCCTACCCTCTCTTCCCTCCACCTGCATAACTACACCCCCCCCCCCCCAAGGGAATAAAATTAGAACTCAACACCAAAAGCCATTAAAGAAAGTCCGGTAACACATGGAGGCTGGACAACACATGGTTGAGTCACAAGTGGGTCATGGAAGAGATTAGAAAGGAAATTCAACTGATCATGATATTCAACAAAAATGAACACACAAATTACCAGCTTCTCAGGGACACAGCAAAGGCAGTACTCAGAGGCAAGTTCCTAGCTCTGAGTTCCTACATCAACAATTTGGAAAGATCTGAAACCAACAATTTAATGAGACAACTGAACCTCCTTGAAAAAGAGCAGCAAGCTAAACCCCAATCCAGTAGATGGTAGCTTACTTATTTTCATACTTTGTTCTTTAAGCGCTTTTTGTTATCTTTAAGTAGTTGTAAAAAGGAGGTACCATTTAACAAAGCAGTTTATAAATACAATACATCGCCATCAGTGTCCCTGCTTCAACATTCTCACCCACTTTGACCCACCCTTTGTTTTACTTTCCTTAGTTTTATGGCATGTACAATGAATTCTCAACTGCGTTTTCCCCCCATCCCTCTCTTCATTACTCTACCCCTCTCTCCTTGGTTCTTTCCTTTTGCATTCTATTAGCCAAATCTTCTTTCTGAATATTTCCTCTGTCAGTGGAAGATGAATCCTAATGCTGGGCATAAAACAAAGAACAACACAACTTACTACACTTTGTATACGCAGCTGTTTTGTGCCTAAATCTCACGTTGGTGCTATGGAAAGCCCAGGAGTCCTTTTCACCTGCAATAATTAAAACGCCTTCATAGTTTCTCAATAACTTTAAAGCTTTGGGTATTCCATGCCTTCTTGGATCAGAATTACAATATATTATATTTGATTTGCGCAGAGCTCCCCTTTAAAAAGTGTCATCTTGAAAATACTATATTGACCCACATATCACTTCTCCAATATTTCAACATTGATAGCTGAACTTTCAGAAATGGCTCTCTTGATTCAATGACATTTCTTTCTACATTTACCTGTGCTTGGTCCAGTTCAGATGTTTCCGTTATCTAATATTCAAAAAGTCTTCCCTTGATTTCCATATTTCTTTGATTCAAATAATATATGGTATATTATATGTGTATATTAAATAATTTGTGTCTATATGCAATGCTCAATTACATTTGCAATTAATAGTGACAGATTTAGCTATATGTAATGTTTAATTATTTAATTATTAAGAACCATATAAGGTTCACCAGGACACAAACCACACATTATTTTGTTTTCTTTTTATCCCAGCGATCCCAGCTTTTGAATCAATATTTGCAATAAGTAAATAGGACAGATATATTGGAGAAAGTCACTCAAATTGTCAATTTTGATTAAGATGAGGCATAGAATGCATATAGTCCACAAAAGAAACAAGATAAAACACATTTATAGTTAAAAAAGCATTTTCTCTTAGCCACCCACATGTGTCATTCATTCTTCAGGGATCTAAGGGATTCTGATACCTTTTGAGCTAGATAGGAGGACCCAACCATGGTAAGGGCATTTTTTTAAGTAGGCTCTATTAAGTATTTTTAAGAATATTAATATTAATATTCAGTCTTCATTGAAAGCAGATTTCAATACTTACTTCTCCTTCAAATAAGCTAAGCCTTTGGCTGCTTAGTCAATTTGACTCTTTGGTTGAGAGGTATGAGATCCTTTCCTTATACCAGCATAAGCAGGGTGCTACCAACACTAATCCCTCTTTCAATGACTGGCTGGACAGTCTTGATGTCATCCTATCTTCTATAAGCGGTCAGAGATGCCCTGTATAAATGCTACTCTGGAATCAAGGAATACTGTAACCACTGATACAGCTAAAACTCCCAATTTGGGGTTCAAGAAGCCATGCTCCAGTCATAATCACTGCAGTATTCTTGCAATTCTTTGCAAGACTCCATTTCTAGAGAGAGTGGCCTCAGTGAACCTCGATCACCCTGCTCACACTGTAAATACTGTAACTCTGAACATGAGGAAGTTCATAAATATGGCCTGTGAGTAATGAAATTAAACTGGAAAATATGTAGATGCAGGGCTGTAATTGGTGGAATCGCTAAACAAGCCATGCCATGTCATATCTCTCTTGAGGGATAAAAGATTGTAAAGTACAATCTTTTCCACTCTATTCATGTCAGTCTTAGCGGCTCTTCACCTGTGTCCTTCTCCTGATACTGCTGCCCAACAGAGGAAACTTCTCCTGTATTATCCCCTTGCCTACTGGTGTTCTTTATCATAAAGAGAGCCGAATCTTTGCATGAATTGAAGAGAAGATTTGGGGTTTCCTGCTGCAGTTGCTGTGGCTGTGGCAATGAAAAGGTGTTTAAAGATTTCCAGAGACAAAGACCCTGATAACTAAAGCCGTGATACTCAGAGGTAACAAAAGAATTCCAGTGAGCAACTGAGGAAAGAAAGGGCAAGGATCTAAGATGACCAAAATCACAGAACTACAGAGAAGGAGGCAGCAGTGAAGATCTACAGAAAGGAAGTGAGAATACTAGGATTGAAAAACTAAGCTTCTAGATTCATTTGAGACCTGCCAAAGATTTAAGAAGTCAATGATCGTGGCACCCCAAACTAGGGAACTATAACTCCAGATGCATGACATTACACTCAAGCTAATGCCTTGAATATTTACAGCAATAAGTTTCTGGATTAAAATAAAGTGTGGAGCCATAAGCCCCTATTTCTCTAAGCTTAGAGCTATGTCCATTGGGTTTGAAGCTCCGCTTGTCAATCTCTGAAACTCAAAGTTGCCAAAACTAAGAGAGCTGCTCCTTGCTTATCTTTGGTTTCTATTGGACAGAGGATGGCTGCAAGATTGGTTCCAGTGGTAGAGCAAGGCCTGGAAAGCACTGAGTTCAAACTCAGTGAGTTTGAACTTGAGTTCAAATGGCTGTACTGATAAATTTAAAAGGAAAAACAATCTTCATAAGGAAGAATTTGCTCTATTATCCTGTATTTTAAGTTGGCTCTGCTCACTCCAGACTTGGACTCAGATTGGAATGTATGAAAAACAAGAGCAACTACAGCTCTTCTAGGAATAGACTGAGACTTTTTAGCCTTCATAAATGTCCAAGCCAACATGGAAAGAGACAGACAGACAGACAGACAGACAGACAGACAGACAGACAGACAGACAGAGATAGGGAGAATCCAGCCTACAGTAGAAACATCAACAATTATCCCAATGTAATGTTACAATGTAATCAGCCAAATTCAAAGAATGAAAACAACCTTAAAATGTTTCCTCATGAGGCAACAGAAGGTGCTAGACTGTATCCACTGAGACACCAGGGTCCTCTCCATTCTCACTCTGGGTTGTATACAGACACAGATATTTAATTCCTAAGAGGTCTGCCTTGTTCTGCTCTTTGTATACTGTAGTGTTGGATGTAAAAGAGAAGCATTAAAAAAATATTAAGGAAACATACATATGGCTTAAACCAATTCATAGAATGCATTTTATTAATTTCATTTTCCCTTGCTTTATAGGGGAAAAAGTCACTGGTAATTTTTCACTTAAAAGTACTTGGCCATTAGTGAAAGACATCTTAAAACACTTCTTGTGGAGAAAAATTTCGGTTTAGAAAAAAAGTAATTTTTATATACCTGAATTGGCAAACATTATTTAATAGCCTCCCAAACTTCAACAAGTTATTGGCTTATAAGCTGAGGGCTACAGATGTCATAAAGCAGTGTGCAATTATTTTTAGACTCAGAAATAGGATGGAAATTGTGTATAGCCCAATGGAAAATAAATGCACAGGAAGAATGACAGGCTGTTCTAAGAAACAATATAAGAAATCTGTGGATGGCAATTGTTTACTCCCAAACAAATTACATTCGGCATCTTCCAATACTTTGACTTCTCGCAAAATGTTTGCTTGTACATTTCATCTACTTATACAACAATCAATAAGAAATACCTATCTACAAAATATTAGACATCTGATCAAGCAATTCATGATAAAGATACCTAAGGCCATTTGTGCTCCTATTTATACATTGTATCATACCATGTGTCAAACACATGTGCAGGGTGTAATGTTTAAATGCTGTAAAAGACATCTAGTCTAGAAAAATTTATCACTTTTTATGGGGAATATTCAAAATGTATTCTTCTAGCTTTTTAAATACACCCAGTACCATATCATTATCTGGCAGTTAAAACTCACAATGCTATAGCACACAGGATTTCCTTCTTCTTTGTAACTACAACTCAGTGCCAGGCAATTTTTTTTCTTTTCTGTTTTCCTCCTGCTCTCCCAGCTTTTGGTCAACAACTTTCTACTCTATTTCTATATGAGTAAAATCATGCTGTATTTTTTCTCTCTCTCTTTCTCTGCTTGTTTTATTGTACTTCACCTAAAAAACCACTGATTTCTACCATGTTGTTACAAATGATGAGATTTTGTCCCATATACTGCTAAACAGTATTTAAATTTGTGTGTGTATCTTATCCATTCTTTGCCTATTTATTCATTATGGAGTATTTAATTGTTTCTCCTGTCTTTTGTGACAAGTGCTTCAATAGACAGGAATGTGCAAATATCAGCTAATGTACTAGTTTCATTCTGTTTGTTCTATTTGTTTTGTTTTTACTGGAAGAAATAGTAGGAATGATTCAAGACATTGGATTGAGAAAGAATGTTTTTTTTGTATAGGAAGCCCCAAAGCATAGAACGAAAAATAAACATAGAAGTTTATATATCCAACTTCAAAGGTCCTGCATCACAAAGAAAATAATCCAGAGGAAAGAGACACCTAGAAAACAGAAAGAAAAAGATATTTATAGACCCTTTGGGGCTAAAGGATGGTCAATAGTCGACTGTCAGAATTGGCTTTAGTGTCTAGCTAGCACCAGTGTGCAGAAGATGCCCTACTGCTCATACAACATGAACCATGTGATCCATACTAGAATACAATCTCAATAAAAATTATAAGAATACAGTATAACAACAGTTATTTTACCATCTATTATGGAGTCAGTATTGCATACTATATAAGTGTTATTAAAACCAGTCTTTGCAAATAGAGGTATTTTCAATTCTGTCCAATGTCCTTAGAGATAAAGGAAGGTCCACATAATTATAACTTCTTTGCAGTGACTTCTTCGAAGTTACACTTACATTTTCCAAGTGTTACAAGTCCTTTATTCAAACTGATACATAAAACAGATCAAGGAAGTCCTGTTCAAGAGCTCAGCACTCCTGCCCACCATCCAAGTCCAACAGCAGCCAGGGAAAACTAAGAGGAGGGAAATGAAACACATCAGCCAACCAGTTCAAGCCAGCTTTCCCTTAACAACCAGAGGTGGCCATCTCCCAGGGGATGGTCTTTGGTCCTGCCTTAATACATGCTAGCACACCTACAAAGCCACCATCCTGTGACTGCCTCCCAGGAGAGGGTCTTCCTCTTTCAAACAAACCAATCAGCATCTGACAAATGGTGAGGAAGGACAATACAAAACACAAAACAGCTCTTCTCCAGCCAGGTAGTGAACAATCAGTTTCTACTCCTGCTGCTCACTCTCCTGAGTGGTTTCTACTTTCTCTTTACTAAATAAACTCTTTATGACGTACAAAAAGAAAGAAAGAGAGAGATAAAGGAAGGAAGGAGGGAAGAAAGGAAGGAAGGAAGTCCTGTTGATCACATGGACCTGACACAATTTTTAAAAAAAGTTTTAGGACCTAGTTCAGTCCAATTCTAAATTATTCTCTATTTATTTCTTGGATCAGCCATTTTGGTTCCAAATTATTGAGCAAAGTCCTAGCTTTTCATTAGTAG
This sequence comes from Dipodomys spectabilis, assembly GCF_019054845.1. NCBI lineage: Eukaryota > Metazoa > Chordata > Mammalia > Rodentia > Heteromyidae > Dipodomys > Dipodomys spectabilis. Next base: position 11,893,205 of record NW_024870834.1, on the reverse strand, counting down.
ATTTGCCTTCTGGGAAAGGATGTAAGTATTTTGCTGCTTCTGCTAATTAAAGATCTTCAGTCATCATAATATAAGCAGCTAATTACTGATGACATACCCCTGTGTCTGCATTTCCTGGGACCCTTATTATCATATTTAATCTGCCCCCAAACTTTGTCAAGTAAGTGTTCCACCTACTACTACTATTATAGTCACTTTCCCAGCTTTCCAGATGAGGAAACTGAGACTGAAAGAGATCATGGGCAATATATATATATATATATATATATATATATATATATATATATATATATATACTGTCAACCTTCCATCTCAGTTGTATGAGTATTCTTCCATTTGAGGAATTGTGGATCAGAAATGTGTGAAGAGATAACATTGTGTCTTTACTGAATGTAGTGAGATATTTTACTGAGCATCACTCACGAAATAATATTCTTTGCTACTACTTTCATAATAATTTGCATTGTATCTAGTACCACTAGATCCAAGAACTTTGAAGTACAAGACAAAAACCACAAACAGGCTGTCATTTTATGTAAAGTACTTGAACTTCCACAGATTTTACAATGGAGGGACATCCTGGACATAATCTCTTTCAGATTGTGGGATGAGTGTACGATTCATGATATCCTAATCCAGTGAGAATGAGATTCTAAGTTTCCTGGCCTTTAAGATTTCAGCATCCACCTCAATCACCTGAACCTATAGGCTGCCACCTTTGTTACAGCTTGATCTCTGAGTTAGTCATTGCTAATTTCTAAATTAGAATTATCTCATTCATTTTCCACTTACCTGCTGCTGAAAATCCAAGTCATTAGTAATGTGCTCCAAATAAATCCTGGTGCTATGTGAAAGACCACATGGGCAGAAACATGAGGTAGACACATTGATGTTTGCTGGCTTGTGAGAAATGCTGCCACCTGTTTCTCTTGATAAGCTCATTCTTACAAAGGACAGATGTGCTAATACACAAAGGGCTGTGGATAGTGTTTGGCTAGCACATTCATTATTTACATCACAACACTCTTTAATCTTTCCCAGATTTCGTGGAGAAACATATTCATTTACCAAATTTTGTGCTGCCCCAGAAAACTCCTGCTAATCAGGTACAGGCTGGGCTTCTTTTCTGCCAAGATAGAAGGAGGGTTTGTGAGTTTTCTACATTCCTCAGACTCACTGGAGGGTGCACCTGGTCTTAGTTAATTGGGTGAAGGAGTTTTGCCTATGAGGTGAAAGGAATTAGTGACAAGTTTCCTATTCTGTAGACCCCCTGAGGTAGGATAAAAAACTTGACTGGCTTCCCTATTTTATAAGACCAATAGGGGATGGGCATAATTAAAAGAAAGATGATGTGCCATGATGCTTTTTTCTCTTGTTTTGGAATCCCAAAGTTAAGTAATAATAAAATTTTAGGTAACATGTTGTGTTAAGTGGCTATACTTTTCATATTGGCTAGAAAGCAATAGACAACCAACTAGATCATTTGGCACCACAGGGTTATAAACTTGCCATTATGTGATTTAGTTGAAGAACATTGAATGGCTCTTAGAAAGCTTATTGGAGTTTAAGAAAGGAAAGTATCACACCTGGCTAACTCTGACATAAGGGAAAGTGTCTGGTAGGAGTTGGTTAGACCTTCAAATATGATCAATGGCTTGATATTCCTTAGCAGAAAGAAATAAAAGACTTGACTTGGAAAGTGTGTTAATTCTTTGGGTGATTAAAATATAAATTTAATGCACTGTAAAGTGCCTTAGGGTACTGAAAGAGTTAAATTCCCTGGAAAAATGAAGAATTACTCCCCTTTTCCTGGAAAAATATGGCCCGCATGTATAGAGAGATCTTTATTAGCAAGGACATTAAACTCAAGTTCAGTATAAGTGATTTTCTTCAGTCCCATTTCTGAGCCATCTGTCCTTTCTTTCCTTACCAGTAAGAACAGTAAGGTGTCTGCTCACAAGAAACAATTTTATGGCATTCAAGAGTTGTTAAAATTCTGTTCTCTTATGGAATAGATCTGATCCTACAGGAAACTATTTCGATTTGCTTTCTAATATATCTGTTGCTAACTGTCCATGCTCTTTAATGGTTACAAGGACAATACCATGGACAAAACGAAGCCTCGAGTAATGAAAACATTGCTGATCACGGGCAATACAGTTTTTAGTAGTTTTGATGTAGAAAGTAGAAGTATAGTAGTTAAATCATGAAATAAAACTTTCCTTTGTGATCTGTTTATAGGTGAGCATAAAAACATTAAATAAATTATCTTTTGCCAAGCAATGTTGTCACGGAATCTAGTAGAAACAGATAATCAGTGCTTGTACAGAATTGAACTGGTCAATCAGTAAATCAGTCACCTACTTAAGGGGATTCAGGACAAAGATCTCAAGTTTCTCCATTACCTGGGCCTTTCTGTAGACTTAGAGTCCTTCTAGGGAAATATTTCTCTACTTGTTTAACATTCAAATGTTTCCATTTAAACAGAATATCAGTTTTTCATTTTTCAGCTCAACCCCAAATCTTCTGGAACATGTAAGATCTTGCCACAACTGTTTGGCCTAAATGAAGAAAGGACTAATTGGACTTCATCCTATTTAATGACAAAATTTTGTCCTCTCGGCAGTTTGTATCTATCATTTCTTAAAGTCTTGTGAGCTGGAATATGGCATTCCATGATAGTAAATTATATTCTGAAACAACCCTTTTTCCACATATTGGCCCTAAATCCTTTTCCAAGTATATAAAGAACTTTATGCATGCTATTCCATGAGGGAAAGTCCAAGACGGGAAACTAAACTTACTTTCCTGAAGTTGTTCTCTGTGTAGGATGTAATCTAAGGATAGAGCTGAAAATCACATGTTATTGATTTTTCTGGGCTATTAGATCACAAGTACTTCACAGGACAGCATGTGCCACAATTTACCTGAATGCAGTAGCACCTTATCTCTCTAGGCCTCTTTGGCTTTTTTCTGTTCCATTACCTAGTGTGATCTCAAGAATATTTCATGTGACAGTGTCTCACACTGAACCATTGTATTATTCTGTTCTAATTGCTGACCCAAACCAATAGAATTGAAGAAAAGCTAAGCAAGTTGGCAGGGTGAAAGTTGGTGGTAAATTTTCTTTCTCTTATCTCCATTAGCTCTTAGAATCCTGGAAGGAAAAACGTTTTTGAATTTTACTAAAACACTACCTGGAAAAGTATTTATTTCTTTTCCATAAGCAATCTGTCAATACAATGTTGCACATCCATTTCTGTGTTGACTCTTTCTACTTAGCCTTCTGATAAAAATGTAGCAAGCTTTCATCTTAGCAGTGGCTTAGTATGAGCAACTGACTAGATCAACATCTACATTACTATTTCACGTACAAGCTATTGTTGAATGAAGTATGCAAATGTATGTCTTTGTTCAGTATCAAATGCCTTGAGAATCCATTTCATATAGGTATGTTTTTGCCAGTTATGAGAAACTTTTTAAGGCTTGATCATCAAAGGTCTTTAAAAGAGAGAGAATTCACCAGTCGCTGGTTGCTTATTTTCAAATGTTAGGTCTTCATGGCATTTTGCTGTTGTTTTGTCATGATGAGAATTTAAAAGTAGGATCTTAAAGTTGTCCTACTTGAGCCAATCATTTCAAACAGACTTCTAAATTTCAGCCTCCTAAATAGTGAGCTAGGGTCATAGGTGTGAGCTAAGTATAGCTGGCTCAGGGATCAGCTCTATTACTAAATACTTATTTTGTGCATCTGTTTCTTTGTGAATAAGAGTGATAATTCAATTATATAAGTGATCATTTTAAATAATTATCTTTAAAATATCCTCTCTTTTCTTCTTTCCCCCTGCGCACTTTTGTTCCCCAGAATCTTAATAGATAGCTCAAGCTAGCCTTGAACTTGGGACCCTCCTAACATGTCAAGTTCTGGGATTATAGATATTAAGTATCATGCTTGCCTTTCCAGTCTGTATGCCTTATAGCGATGCCATCCATTCTTGCTTATATTTTCTTTCTTCTTAAAAATTAGCTCTTTTTTTTTCTCAATTTTACTGTCTTCAGAAAACCAATTTTTGATTCCACTGGCTTTATTATATATTTGCTTAATTTCTTCTCTTTGTGCAAATTGTGTTTGTTGCAAATTTTAAACTTTATTTTGGTCAGAAGCTTAATCAATGTGCTAGAAATAGGTAGTGCCACTAATTATTATTGGGCCAGAAAATAGTAATAGATAAAGTTTTCTGACCTAAGGAGAAGCATAGCTATAATAAATAATATCAATATTGATTTTTACATATTACCCTCATGATTAGTATATGATGCAGATAAAATTGTAGGTGCAGGAGGCAACCAAACATAATGCTTCATGTGACAAAACCAGTAACACTGATGCCTAATTTTGTCCTCTACCCAAATATCACATAACACTTTTAGAAAAAACACAAAATGGCTGCCACTGGAGGAGGAAATTTTTTGCACATAGACTTACAAGTTCCTCTTGTTTGGGGCTTTTTTTTTTTTTGGTCATTCCTGGGGCTTGAACTCTGGGCTTGGACACTATCCCTCAGCTCTTCAGCTCCAGGAGAGCACTCTACCGTTTGAGCCACCACACCACTACCGATTTTCTAGTGATTTATTGGAGATAAGAGTCTCACAGACTTTCCTGCCCTGTCTGGCTTTGAACCCTGATCCTCAGATCTTAGCCTCCTGAGTAGCTAGGATTACAGGCTTGAGCCACCAGCATCCAGCTTGAGTTCTGTTTTTGTCTGTGCATCTGCCTGATACCTTGATTAAATCAGCCATGGACCTAATCTTATGAAAGGTGCATACTAACACATTTTGCCCCATTTGTGGGTTTTAAATTTGCAGCTTATCATTCTTATTTCTCACCTCTAATATTATCTTCAACCATCCATTTTATTGTTTCTAGTTATCCCTAAATCAGAGCTCATTTTCAATCTTACTTTTCATGATACCAAATTTTCTTCATTGTTATAATTTTAATGAATGATCCATTTGCTTTTCACTCTACACACATAGAAATAAAATCACTGTCTTTGTGATTTTATTGTTTGCTTTTGTAACTCTTCCTTAAATACTATGGCATTTGCATTTAAATAAATATTGCCAAGTTTTAGAATATTGAATTCAGTGCATTTCCTCATCTTTCTTATTAGAAATAGTAGCTGCTTATCTAAATGTACTTATTTCCTTGAAATGTAATATATATTTGCTGGCAAAAATCCATTTTAGGTATGATAATAAACCTTTTAAATTGTCAGCAAAAGCTTTCACTATATTCAGATGAAATTCACATACTCTGCTTCAATGATTACTTTTTATTTGTGTGTTCATATTTCTCATCATAAGTTTCTTGTAAAAGCAGAAGTAGAAAATTGAATGGAGAATTTACTGTGAAATGTTGGCTCCCACTTTGAATGTTAGCATCTATATGAAAAACACATCCTTAAAAACTGTCTCATCTCCTTCAACTGACCCTAATCAATTCTTTATGTGATAAATCTGGGAATACTTTTATAAGCCAGTTTTGAATATAGAAAGAAAAAATTGTAATGCTGTCTATATTTAAGCAAATACTTGGCTAAAACTGTTATTTGTAAGTACTTTTGTGCTGACCTACAAATGCATTTAAGATCCTTGGATAAGTAATTTTCAATACTTGGAATAAACTTTGAATCCAAATAGTAATCCTTCTTGTCCTGTGAAGAGAAAGTGAAATTATCCAAATGCTATGGACTGTTAAAAGTTGAAAATATCAATGCCATTGTAAAAAAGACAAATATAAGCACAGATCTCAAGATGTCACATGAAAACACAAACATCTTCTTGGAAACAGACTGCTTTTGTGACAACATGGCTGTTTTTCCTGGTGTCTGCATATTTATGAAACCTTTTGCCAATTTTCCATTACAGATCAAAAGACAGAAGGCCACAAAGATAATAAAAACAAATTCTGGAAGGTTTCCATGATTGCTCTCAAGTAACTTTCAGTTATTTAATAACAAATACACTGAAGCTGACAGACTTTGACCTTAAAATAATTCTACTTTTTTCTTAAATCTTGATTTTTAGGAAACAATGTTGGATATAGATCCTGTGTGAAGAGAGATTCAGTGTTATTGTCTGACTGTAGGTCATACATCATTATTTATTTATTTATTTTCTTTCAAATCTTCAAGGTTACATGCAGACATGCAAAAACATATCATAAAGTATTTAATAGAAATCAGGTGTTTGGAATTCTCCAGGAGCCTTGAACTTTTTACACTTTATGGACTGCTTTTCTCTTTCTATTTCAAGATATAGATATTGGTCTACTGATTAATCATCACTTACGCTTCTGTGGATTATATATTAAAATACTGATATATGTGAACATGTGTGTTCCTTTACTGTTGCATAGCCTAGAAAGTGCAGTGAATTAGCATGAAAATGCTCATCACTGTATGTTAGACTCATCATTCTTTAATTTCTTCTCTTGAAGAATAGTTTTCTAATATGTCCATCTCTTTCCTATTCATAAAAGACAACTTCTCTCTTCGACACCTTGACTACTAACCTTTCTGTCGCTAGATGAGAGAGTGCATGTTATGTTCATCAATAAAAACTTCTATGAATTTCTAGCAGTTGAATAATGAGTTTTACAGGGAAGTACTCAATAAACTACATACAGTTGGCCTAGATTTAATTTATCTGTTGGGGTATTGATTGATCAAATTGTATATCTTTGACCAGGCTTTCTTTCTTATCGCTCTCTCTTTTTAGTGACTAGGTATCTCTATAATTCTTGATAAGTTATACCATAGAAATTCTGTGCCTTGATCTGTCTTCCCTTCCTTCCTGTATTCCTTGCTCTCTTCCCTTTCAAGATGCTCATGAATAGGATGCATTTTAAGGAACAAATTGACAAGAAAGTTTGGAGGTTTTAGGATAACTTTTTTGTGTATTTGTCATCATATATTAACATAGTTTTTTTATTTTTCTCAGTCTTTATTTCAATACCTTGACATGCTAATTTATGTAGGCATTTTTATGTACTGTCAAGTTATTTTAAGTGTTTGTTTGCTTCAATATTTTTATTTTTTGTTGGTCATGGGGCTTGATCTCTGGGCCTGGGCACTGTCCCTCAGCTCTTCAGCTATGGGCTAGAGCTCTACCACTTGAGCCATAGTACCACTTCTGGTTTTCTGAGTGGCTTATTGTAGATAAATGTCTCATGGACTTTTCTGCCTAGGCTGGTTTTGAACTGCGATCCTCAGATCTCAGCCTCCTGAGTAACTAGGATTACAGGCGTGAGCTACCAGCACCCGGCTTGCTTCAAATATTTTTAAACCTTGTTTTTTGAACTGTGATCTTTTTGTTGTTGTTTGTTGTTGCTATTTTTTTTCCTTTAGATACTCTCAAATCAGGGCCTAAGCAATTCCTAGGCAAGCTTTCTACCACTTAATCCACAGTCCAGGTCCTTTTTACTTTTTAGACTATTTTTTTATTTTATTGCATTTTATTTATTTTTATAAGTCCTTGGATTTTTGCCAAGATATAATTCCACATACTTAATATTATTTCTCTTCCATCATTCTCTTTCCTTTTCTTCTTTATCCCTTGAAACGGTCCAACAGTTACAGTCATATTATAAGTAAATAATTATAGATAGGTTGATACATCTAGTATATATAATATACTTAATGTATTTAACATAACGTATATATCATATATATGTATGTGATATATATGTCATGTATATAATCTATATCACCCATATTTAAAGTCTAATCTACAAATTAGCAAGTACTTTTGATACATTCAACATTTGGCATTTTGAGCCTAGTGTATCTCATTTACCATAATGATCTGAATTTCAGATTAACTGGAAAAAGTAAGAAGCATCTATCTATCACTATGAAAGTCTCAATTGAGATATTAGTGCCAGTTGCTTTAAAAAAACTTCATATTATTTAGATTATTGGAAATATAATTACATTTATCTGATTTCCAGGGAAGTAATTGGAGAAGGAAATGTTGACAGTGAGATATTAAACCTTGAAATACAGAGTGAAATGTTAATCCCTAAAGCAATGAATCTGAAATTAAAAATGATAATAGTAAGCATCACATTAGAAAGCACAGCAAAAAACAAGTCAAAGATGGGCAATATTTAAAAGTCACAATGATTGAGAGCATTTTTATTTACTTTTGTGTAGAAAACATATATTCAACAAACTAGAAAAGCTATTAGAAAATGTGTACTAATGTGGCATGTAAAATTTGTTGTAGGTTACATATTATATATTTTATTACATTATGTATTACATTATAGCCAGCTTTTTTTTTTTTTGCTGATCCCAGGGCTTGAATTCTAAGCCTGGGAGCGGTCTCTGAGCAAGAACACTACCATTTGAGACATAGTGTCACATCTAGCCTTTTGAGTAGTTTATTGGAGGTAAGAGTCTCATGGACTTTGCTGCCCAGGATAGCTTCCGACCACAATCCTCAGAGTAGCTAGGATTATGAGCATGAACCACCGGCTTTTAGATTACTTTTATGAACAAAACTACAATGAACAACAGTAAGACTGACTCTGACTAAAAATATATTTTGAAATAGGGCTCATAACTATAATCTGCACATAATTATCTAAATTATTAACCCCTGTGAAAGATGATTGAAAAATATTGTAGTAAATATGAGTATTTAAGATTGAGATATTTTGTCATCATCATATTTCAGGACAATTTTTATTATTGATTATGACAAATGCATAGATTAAAATATGTGAATATATTTGACTCATCATGTTATCATGAATTTTTTGGAAAAGTTCAGGAAGACTTCAGATGTATACCACTGTGTCTCTATTTCCTGAGGAGATTAGGTAGGTAGCACCACGCCTGGCTTTTTTTTTTCTTTTCTTTTTTGAGCTAGTTTTTGACATTTGATATTGATAATTATCCACATACTCAATCTGAAATAGTCCTTAAAAATGCAAATAAGCATTTCAAGGTAATTCAGAATCCAGACATAGATTATTAAAATATCTGTCACATAGCTCTATAAAATCATTTTATTGGGGCTGGGAATGTGGCCTAGTGGTAGAGTGCTTGCCTAACATGCATGAACCCTGGTTTTGATTCCTCAGTACTATATAAACAGAAAAAAACAGAAGTGGCACTGTGGCTCAAGTGCTAGCCTTGAGCAAATAAAGCTCAGGGACAGTGCCTAGGCCCAGGCCCCAGGACTGGCTATATATTACACTTTATTAATTCATTTTGGTTGGGTATTATGTTTAGACCATGCTTAATGCTTTAATTCCCTGGATTCATAATGATCAACTATAACTTGCCTTTCTTGGCCTCTATTTGAAGTAGTGATTGAATTTATGATTTGTATACATACTGAGTCCCAGAAGGGGGAATGAGGTAAAGGAAGACAGATAAAAGGAAAGTCAGGTAAGAAACTGGCTTATATTTTCCACCGTGAGCAGCTCCATGGTATAGCTCCTTAAAGGTGTATTCACTAGCTACCCAGAGCCTTGTTTGCTATGTAGTCTGAAATATGGAGGCCAGGGAGAATCGACCTGTTCCCAAATCCCAGGGAGCTGGGTACACCCTGACATATTAGTACTCTTGGGTTTGTATGCTTTTCTTAAAGGGAAAATTAGATTTTTATTTTGCTGCTTTGGGCCAGATCATAAAGCAGAGAGGAGAATGGTAAGTGGTATATGGGATGTGTGGCTATGTGTGGCCAGGTTGGCCACAGTTCCATGTGAAATCTCCCATGCAGATGAAATCAGAATTGTGCCAAGTTTAGGTAATGTGAGCCACCAGAGACAGCTGCCACATGCATAAACTGAAATCTCAATTCTTTGAAGCCGTAAAGTCAGGCACTCCTTTTAGCATGCAATACATTTTCATATTATTAAAAACAAAAACACCTTATTTTGGTACCAAATGTGGCAACTGTTTGATTGAAGCTATATATCATCTATTGTATATGACTGACTATTCTCTAAAATGTATGTGTCATTGGCATTGGGTAATATTATAATGTCTTTTATTTTTGTTGTTGTTGTTGTTGTTGATGGTCGTGGGGCTTGAACTCTGGGCCTGGGTACTGTCTGGCCCTTAGCTCTTCAGCTCAAGGCTAGCACTCTACCACTTGAACTACAGCACCACTTCTGGTGTGCTGGTGGTTTATTGGAGATAAGAGTTTCATGGACTTTCCTGCCCTGGCTGGCTTTGAACCTTGATCCTCAGATCTCAGCCTCCTGAGTAGCTAGGATTACAGGCGTGAGCTACTGGCACCCTGCTTAATGTCTTCTCTTTATGTTCACAATTTCCTAAAATTCTGTTCCCTGGCTAAATCATCTTTAGGGGATATTTTAAAAATAAACCATATTTGCCTCACTAAATCTATACAAAATATATAAAAAGGTGTGACAATTTTAAATAGTTACTAGTTAAAGATAAGAAAGCACTAGAAATATGTGGTCACTCCCATAATTAGGGGGGGAGGGGGGAGGCTGGGAAGGGATGTGAAGGGTAAACAAAGGAGGAGGCTGCAATGCTTGGTAAGAAATGTACAGTATGTTCACAAATAAAATTAAATTAAATTAAAAAAAAAAAAGAAATTTAAAGTAAATCACCTAATGATAAACCTATTTCCTTATCTTCTATGAAGCCATATCTCAAAGTAGTAATTGGGAACATGGCGGTGAATATATAGAAAACAACCCATTTCTTGAGGCCTGCTACCTCTGGATACAAAGCTTTGGGCACCCAAACATTTGGAAGATCGACTCAAACATATCCATATTACAACACCAATTCGTGTTTTTCATTAAACATTGAAAGTATGCTACTTGTAGTCTTATAATAATTCAAAATGAAATGTATGTCATGTTCTTTTTACCCTTATTTTAATGTATGTTAAATGTAAACAGTATTTAGCCCTTTATCAAATACGATATGAATTCACCCCTGTCCTCCACTTATCATTCTTTTTGTATGTGGATCTTCTTTTACATGTAACACAACATGAAATATTCAAAGAAGCCAGCTATTATTTCAAAAAGCAATAATTAGAATGCCATTTACTAAGGAATGTTAAGACAAAAAGTACCATTTTAATGACATGTTTATTGTTATTGTAAAGATGATGTATATAGGGATTGCGGCTACATAAGTCAAATAAAGAGCACCTTTTTTGAACAATGTTCCCCCTTCCCTCACCTTTTCCCAGTTTTCCCTCCCACCCTCCAAAACAAGACGGACAGTTCATTTTCAACATAGTATCTAGTGAGTACCACTGTTTTATTTGTTCACCCTTTATCTCATCAATTTTGTGCCCCCCTTGCCCTCCCAAAGACAGATAAACAAATAAGAAAAAAGAAAGGAAAACAAAAACAAAATGAATGATATTGTTCCTTTCATAAGGAAATGGAAAGACTTGGGAAAAAAAGTATTAAGTGATGTAAGTCAGACTCAGAAAAATGTAAGTTACATGTTTTCCCTCCTTTGGAGTAGATAGAATCTACAGGTATACAGAATGTCTGTTAAAAGAAAATAAAACACACTGGGACTTTAGAAGTTGTACACGTCGCTAATCATTCAAACACAGACCAAAAGAGGATACTATTAAGAGAGGGACACAGAGGTGTAATTGCTATGTGCATCTGATCCTATAAAATAATATTTATCAAAATTAACTCCAAGGAAAAAGTACCTTGGATAAATTTGTAGGTTTGACTAAATGAATATAATTCAGATTGTTCAGAAAACTGTCAAGAGTAAGATAAGATATGGACATGATAAGATAAAACATGGAAAGGTTCTAAAACCAGAGGCAAGCATGAACAAGAATACAGACAGAGAAACCATTGGCCTTGGGAGTCAAGAGTAAAATCTTCAGCATTATCAGCTGCACAGAACAATTCTTTTTCAATACTGTTCCTAAGTATTTTATTATTCCATTTATTGAATTACTTAAATAAAAATATGGCCTACACTGAAATTTTTGTAACTAGGCATTCTAAGCAGTGATAAGCCCTTGTTACATGTCACATGTGTTGTAGTCAATATGAATATTGAAAATGTCATTGAAGGTGGTCCTTTATACTGATTCTGCTTTTAGGTAGAGTTGTCTTCATGTGGCTTCTCAGAGTTTGCCTGTAGGCTGTTTGTCATCTCACTTTTCATCTTAGCATGCATTAAGCACTATTAAAAATCTCTCTTTCCAAACAAGTGAACTGCAACTTAATGACCTTTGATACAGTTATAAGAAATGCAAGCTGACCTTGAAACTGACAAGTTTTTCTGGAAGTGTTCTTAGGTGTATACCACATGACCTCAAATTGTCTATTGAAATAGAATGACGCTGATCAAGATTCACTGTATTCAGAAACTGCTTTGTTAAATGGCAACTCTTTAGTGCAATTAAAGACAATAAAAATAGAATTTAAAAAGATGGTAGGGTTACAAAACCCAAAGAGTAGGTTTTTATGGTTCCTGAATCTCCAGCATGTGAAGATGGAAATTCTACTGAGAATTCATATGTCCCACATCTGACCAGAAGTCTTAATATTTAATGTGGTTTTTATAATTACTTGGTAATTATCTTTTTTCCTGAATATTTTTTACTCAATCTCATAGGATTATAAAATTGACTAACTTTCACAGTTTACCTTGAAACACCTTGAAATATTAAAAGCTTCACAAATACAAAGAACATATACATTAAATAATGAATGATGTAGCCCCTTTACTTTGTAAGATGAGTCTGGAAAATTATATATAAAGTTTAATGGTGTATATCCAGTTTTGGGTGTTTCTGAGCCACACTGAAAAAGAGAAAAAGTTAAATCTGTATATTTTTAACTTCACCAAATCTGAGTTCATTGTTTGGACAATCTATAGGAGCTTATCAAATAAAATGGAATAGGTATCCATGTAATAACATGTAACTGAAGGTTACAAAAACATAGTCACTTAATAGATATTTCTCTTACCTCAGTTTTTCGCCAGATCTCAGGCTCAGGACTTGAAGTTATAATGAAGTCTGATAAGGAATATAGTTTATAGGTGACATGGATAGTAAAACTCTCAGCTTGTGAGGCATTTGTGAATCAGTAAAAATAACATATTTCAGAGAACATGTCCAAGTCAAAGAGCAAAACACTGTCTTTAACACAACCTTGGGCAACTGTAAAATACAATCTGCAATAACAGTTAAGCGTAACAGTTCTTTGGGGACTTATATACCAATATATAAAAGTAAATGGGTCACCAGCTTTCCAAATGTGGTTTGCCTTTGAAAAACCAATGATAGAAAGTAAGAGGTGTAGGAGAGAAAAATCACAGACAATAAAGGCATGGAAATGGAACACTGGTTTCCTCCAGGTGAAGGTATTGTCTGCTACCTCCATCTACAGTTCCAGACACTTTATTGTTAAATCAAGGCAACAGAGTCCTAAGTCAACAGTGGCTTTAGTTAGAATGATGAAGTTCCCCAACCCTTTGCTAAAACAAATTTTATAATTTAGAATTATATGAGGATTGTAGGTTGATGCTTTTTTTGAACATATATGTTCTCATTATTTCTAACTGAAAATACTTCTTGACTGAAGATTTGTGTTTCTTTTTTTTAATTGTGAAAATTCCGTACAGATGGGTTACAATTACATGAGCAAGATAATGAGTACATTTCTTATCAAGCATTGTTGCCTCCTCCTTTGTTTCCCCTTCCCATCCCTTCCTACCTCCCCCCGCCCAGAGTTGTAAAGTTCGTTTTTCTACATAACGATTTGTACATCTCATTGTTGCAATGGGTTTCTCTAGAAACCAACAATATCTAATAATAAATATCAAACAACTAACATGGGGTTTATATTTCTTTAAAAAATCATAATCAAAAAGCAATGACAATAATTTCCCTCAGATCCCGTGTTTGGATTATTTATTGGTACATGCTATATGTCCAATTGCTTTACCAGATGTTACCTGCGCCATGGATGTTGCAATCCTCTTCCAGGAAGACTGTACCAAAAGGGATCTTGTCTCCTATCTGAAAGGAAAATCCTCAAGTATATTTAGAGATGACTAAAAGCAAAAAGGATGCCATTGTGACAAACTTATTTGACACCTGATAGATAATGGAGTGAAATGCTCACTGGTCAGTTCAGTAAATAATAATTATATATACACCAGTGAACGTATCACTGCATAGCTTAGTCTTCACCCCTCCTTACAGGATTACTCTCAGGATTCCTGCTCAGCTCTGCTGGGAGAACTGTTCCCAGGTTTCTCACAGTGTGGTATAAACAGTGTGGTTGAATCTCAGTCCTCTCCCTTATTTGGCAGGAGGACCCTTGAATCTACAGTCAATGGAAACATTTCAGAGATTGTCATGGACTCTTTCCCCAAGTAATTCCAATGCTGAAGTAAAGACCAACACAAACTAAATTAAAACATACCTGCGAACATAGGATAATCTAAATGATGTATTCTTAGTTTATCTTTTACTATGGCTGTCTGTTGTACACTTCATGTTCATTACTGCCAACTGATATAGACAAGAATTTTCTTCATCTTTTTATTTCTAATTCCTGACATTTTCCTGACTAGAAAAAACCACAGAGGATCACACTAATGTGTAACTCCTCTGTCCATCTTTGGTTACTAGTTGTAACAACAGTCCTGATCTAGCTCTAGACATCTCATGAATATTTATGGAAAGAATAAAGAATTAGTGAATCTTGGCCTTCAGAAAAGGGGGATCTTAAATGCTTATAATAAAGCAATGAGATATGAGACACGAGCCTCATAAAATTAATTGAGTGCCTGGAGATGAATGCATTACTATGCCATTCTGGATAGAGGTAGACTCTTCCTTTCTTAAAATGAAAGCAAAGAAACTAATCCCATTCATGTTTGTCATGTCCTAATATATTTCTGCTTTTGCTTGTGTCATGGACAAGTACTAAAATTGGTACTTTAAGCAGTTTACTTCTCTGTAGACAGCTCAGTATGCCCTCCATATTCTGAATAAATGATCAGACATGTTCTTTCCTCTGGCAGTACTGAGGATTGAACTCAGACCTCCTTCATGGTACACAGTCAGTCCAACACTTGAGCCACACTTCTAGGTTCATTTTGTGTTGATTAATTTTGAATTCAGATCTTACTGTATGTCCAGGGCTGGGATATGATCATCTAATTGTGCTTCCCTGTGCCTCTAGAGATGATAGACAGGTACCATTATACTCAGCCAGTTTTGCTTCTTCTATAGTTAGGACAACAGGTATGCGCCTCTGAACACAGGTTATGTTCAGGGTGCATCAAACTATGATCCTCTGGTCTCCTCAAGTAGCTGTGATTGTAAGTATGAGACACTGTGCTTAGTCTAACATCTTAATCAAAAGAAAGTATTATGAAAGCTCTGGCTTATGAATTCCTTTCATCATAGGTAAAGATGCTGACATCACTTCATCTTTCTCTAAAATCAAACTACACCCTTTGTAATATTGCCTGGATTAATAACAAAGCACCTCTACCTTACTGAGTTGAACAAACATGTTGCCTGTTTTCACTTTGAATGTTTCATACAGCTTACAAAATTGATTTTAATGTGATAGTCCTTAATGACACAAATAGGTAGCTATACACTGAACAGAAATGTTGGAGAATGGAAACCAAAATGTTATGTCTCAGCCAAAGGAGCTTATATGTCTCTGTCAAATTTCCTTCTTGGTCTAGCCCATTCCTTTTATTTGTTTAGGATTCAACATGCGCCATAATACACTTAGTAATGGAGATAATTTTGCCAATTGATCCATTGATTTTTTTAGCCACTTGGACAAGCAGCTCCATTAGCAGCTACAGTTAGGTACTCCTCTGGGCTCAAGATTCTAAAGAGGCCTGACACATAAATTGCTCAAAGCAAGGTCAGAGGCTGCTGCATTATTACTTCCATTAGTGGACAATTTTTCAGAGACTCACAAAGCACAGCAGTTCCATTGCAAGTCAAAGGAGACACAAGATCATCCTCAAGGCAAGAGGAGAAAGGCCATGAATTGTAAGAAATTGACTTGTGATGCAAGGCCAAATGACAACGTTACATAGCAAAGAGCTTGCAACCCTAGGAGGGCAGAGGAAGAAGAAATCATTGTGTATATGCCTATCATAATCTATCCTAAATACTTTGGGATAGGTTTTTATATGACAAGTGAATACGTGGAAATCTCATTTGTGTCACTGTGTGTTTGCATGTAATTGTATGCATAAATGTGTGTAATCTCTACAATATTATTGAGGATCTGGCTTCAAGGAAAGGAAATTGAACTCAAAATTTTTTTATCCAATCTCTGACAATAGAAGATACTGACAGAAAAACATACAGAAGGAGTTAGGAAATCCTGGCAAATCTGGGAACATGTGCATGTGAGCGTATATAAAGGCATGTATACACCATTATACACATATAACATGACACATTCCTCCTCACAATAAAACTCAAACCTCTCCTCATTATAAAAAAGCTCATGGCTACAACTAGTCTGCTTGTTCGTTCCTTGTTTTGTCTGGCAGAGGTCCCTGAACAAAAATCAATCTGCAATTCCTTTGAATGTTTAGTGGGTAAGATCAGAAAGCAAAACACAACATGCCGGTCAGTCTCACATTTATTATAGGACCTCTTTTATCTGGCTGGAGGGCAGCCTTCTAATCAAGAATTGAATAAACAGTCATTTACTTACTATCAGGGAGTAGGGAGACAGCTCAGTCTTCCTGAACATCAGGCAAACCAAATGGGTCTCCAATCTGTAAACACAAACATTATCAGTGAGCTGATTTACCGTGATTATTAGGAGACAAAGGAGTTTGCATGACTCATTTTCAGATGGAAGTGATAAGTAGAAGCAGAACCACTTGTGTATGTTTTTATTTCTTTATAAAAAGATCTGGTAATTTTACATTAAGAGTCATTTTTGCAGGGTAGGAAGGTGCAAATTCAGTGAAGACTTTTTAAAACAGATTGTTTCTCTTTTTCTTTCTGAAATCTGAAAGATGAAAAGAAATAAAGAGAAGGAAAAAGAAAAAGGGACAGAGGAGCAAGAAGAAATCATGAAAAAATGCACTATGAATGTTGCCCAATCATTTGTTCTGAGGTATTATGTCACATTAGGATTAAGCCAAATATATCATTGGTCTTAATTTTTGAGCTGCAAAATTTAATCTATGACTCCTGACACATGGAGATACAGACCACATACACACACACACACACACACACACACACACACACACCACTTTCTCACACATATATACTTGGTAAATCTGGAGAAATGTATTGGATGTGTTTGTTTGTATTATAGGTATTTTTTTGGTGGAGAATGAGGGATGGCCCAGTATCTTGAAGGGATATCCGTGTACATTCTAGATATGTTCTCTACCACTTAGATTCATGATACTCGCCCTTTTTTAACTTTCGTTATTTTTCGGGGTCTCAATTGTATGTGGACCTATTTGGAACAGTATCCTACTAATTACACTTCTGCACAGCTTAGACAACATACCTGCACAAACCACTGCAACTCCATAGTTGAGATGATAGTCACAAACTATGGGGGTCTGCTTTGTATTGGCTGAGGTAGAGACTTGTGAATGCATTGGTTAGGGCAGCCTCAAACTGTAGCCCTACTTATTTCTGCCTCCCTAATAGGTAAGCATGAGCCATTGTATTAGACTCTGTGTGGTTTCTGTTTGTTTCTTTTGTGTCAGTCATTGGATTTGAACTCTGGGCCTGTTATTGTTTCTCAGCTCTTCAGCTCAAGGCAAGTGCTCTACCACTTGCGCCACAGCACCACTCCTGGTTTTCTGGTGGTTAATTGGAGATGAGAGCCTCATGGACTTTCCTTGCCAGAGGTGGCTTTGAACTGCGATCCTCGGCTATCAGCCTCCTAAGTAACTTGTATTACAGGCATGAAACAGTGGTGTGCAGCCTTCTGTGGGTCTTTATTTTATCTAAAGGGATTATATTTGTTTGTGCTTCTCCAGTTAAAATTCAAATTTTCTAAAGTAGAGCAAAACTATCTTATATAGGACAGATTAGGTAAACCTTTGCATTTCTTGCAGAAATTGTGGAAACTGTATGCTAATTAACTAGATGACCCAGTTTTGTGATTCAGAGGGCCAATCTGGCATAGTATTGGTTTGTTTTAATATTCCTACTCCACAAATCTTAATCTAAATGGTCCTACATACAT
Source organism: Dipodomys spectabilis (assembly GCF_019054845.1). NCBI lineage: Eukaryota > Metazoa > Chordata > Mammalia > Rodentia > Heteromyidae > Dipodomys > Dipodomys spectabilis. The sequence goes on along the minus strand of NW_024870834.1, from coordinate 11,874,931 downwards.
TCACATCTCCCATTTTTCTTCATCTTTATTTCTACCAATGGAGCATACCAGGGTATGGGATGTAGATACCTGCTGTCAATTATTTGGTAATAAAAATGACTGTAAAATACGATGGTATATGAAAATATGTTCACCCCTTTATGGGAATAGACTGACAAAGGTGTCAAAACCAAAATGACAAATCCAAAATGGTGACAACATTGTAATTTGGAAGGTTGAGAGTGTAGTGTGAAGTCAATAGAAACATGCCCTAAAAAGTAGATTGGAACCCTGGCCACTTCCCATCTCTGTTTTCCAGATGTTGATGAAGTGATAATCCTCTTCAGAGTTATGCTCTTGCCATGATTATGAGCATGAGTAACCACATGCTTATAATCAATCAGGCCAATTGAAGATGGCCTGAATCTTCCAAAACAGGAAATCAAAGTTAGTCTTTCCTTTCTCAATTGCTTACTTCAGCTGTTTCCTAATATTTACTTGAAATAATTTTGCTACATGGTAACCAGTTGCTTATCCTGGAAGAATTTTTTAAAACTGTTTATTTCCAGTAATTCATTTAGCACCAAGCAATGGCAGTGGTGCCAAACAGGTCAGTTACGCTGAGAAATTCCTAAGTTTGCATCCATAAAAGCCCCATTGCTACTAGAGGTGTTTTTTTCCTGAGAACTGAGAATTTTGAGAAAGCAGTTGACTTGCAAGAATAAATTTAGTTCCAGGGATATCCATAATGTCTGTGTCTGTGAAAGGATATTTTTTAGGAAAGAACTATTCCAAGTATGTATATGTATGCATATTATGTGCATGTAGATGGGGGATAATATTCAAATAAAGGATAGTAGCCAGGAGCCGGTGGTTCACGCCTGTAATCCTAGCTACTCAGGAGGCTGAGATCTGATGATGGCGGTTCAAAGCCAGCCGGGGCAGGAAAGTCCGTGAGACCCTTATCTCCAAAAAACTGTAAATCTTCCAGAAAACTTCCAGAAAATCTTCCAGAAAACTGGAAGTGACACTGTGACTCAAGCAGTAGAGTGCTCCCCTTGAGCTGAAGAATGCAGGGATGGCACCCAAGCCCAGAGTTCAAACCCCACAACAGACCAAAAAGAAAAAAAAAAGAATAGTTCTGAAACCTTGATTTTAAGTCTCTCTATTCCCAGTCTAATATGTCCTCAATCATTCTTTAGGAACATCAGTGGATAGTTTTTTAAATAAGTTTTTTATAGTGAAAATACTGTACAGAGGGGTTACAATCACATGAGCAAGGAAATGAGTACATTTCTTTTTTTATTGTGAAAATAACATACAGAGGGGTTACAATTACATGGGCAAGGTAATGAGTACATTTCTTATCAAACATTGTTGCCTCCTCCTTTGTTTCCCCTTCCCATCCCTTCCCATCACCCCACTGCACCCTCGCCCAGCGCCAAAGTTGTAAAGTTCGTTTTTTTGACATAACGTCTTCCACATCTCATTGTTGCAGTGAATTCACCTGTATCCCTATTTAAACAATTTTTTCTCTTCCCCTCCACAAATTATACCAACATCAAACACAGTGAGAACAGGGATTATATCATAGGGGAGAGACATAAAAAGCAACAAAAAATCATGTTATAAATATGTTAGAAACAATCACATGAAGGAAAAAAAAAACATTCGAGTCCTTATCTTGGGGTTCATTTCACCTAACATCAACTTGTCCGCTTGTCTCAGACATATACTAGTTATTGCAAATAAGGGAAACCATAGGACCTATGTTTCTTTGAGCCTGGCTTACTTCACTTAATTTAATTTTTTTCCAAGTCTTTCCATTTCCTAACAAATGGGGCAATGTCATTCTTTCTGATGGAGGCACAGAATTCCATTGTGTATATATACCACATTTTCTTGATCCATTCATCTATTGAGGGGCATCTGGGTTGGTTCCATATCTTACCTACTGTAAATAATGCTGCAATAAACATAGTTGTGTTGGTAGTTTTAGTATGGTCTTGTTTGTGATCATTTCAGTAAATTCCCAAAAGTGGGATTGCTGGGTCATAGGGAAGCTCTATGTGGAGTCTTTTGAGGAACCTCCATACTACTTTCCGTAGTGGTTGAGTAAGTTTACACTCCCACCACAATGCAGTAAGGTTCCCTTCTGTCCACATCCCCTCCAGCATCTGTTGTTATTAGAGTTCTTGCTTATAGCCATTCTAACTGGAGTGAGGTAGTATCTCAATGTTGTTAGGATTTGCATTTCTTTTATGGCTAGGGAGGTTGAGCATTTCTTCATGTGTCTATTGGCCATCCTTCTTTCCTCTTCAGAGAAGTTTCTCTTTAAGTCTTTAGCCCACTGATTTATTGGGCAGTTGTTTCTTTGAGGATTTGTTGTGGGGGGATTTAATTTTTTGAGTTCCAGGTATATTTTAGATATGAGAACCTTGTCCATTGTATGGCTAATGAAGATCTTCTCCCAATCCATGGGCTTGCTATTGATCTTGCTTACTATGTCCTTTGCTATGCAGAAGCTTTGCAATTTCATGCAATCCCATTTGTCCAACCTTTCTTTGATTTGTTGTGTTTCAGGGTCTCTATTATGAAAATTTAGACCAGTGTCATAGAGACCTAGGGTTTCTCCTATTCCATCCTCTAATGTTTTCAGAGTGTCTGCTTTGACTTCGAGGTCTTTGATCTATTTGGAGTTGATTCTGGTGCAGGGTTATATATAAGGATTTAGCTTTAATTTTCTACAAGTGATTAACCAATTTTGCCAGCACCATTTACTGAAGAGGCTGTCTTTCTTCATTCTATTTTTTTTTGGTTCCCTTATTGAAGTTTAGAAGGCTATATGTCTGTAGGTTCATTTCTGGGTTTTCAGTTCTATTCCATTGGTCCTGAGGTCTATTCTTGTGCCAGTACCAAGCTGTTTTTATTACTATGGCTTTGTAATGGAGTGAAATTTGGTATTGATATTCTTCCAGCACTATTCTTTCTGTTAAGGATCGTTTTTGCTATTCGGGGTCTTTTATTGTTCATATGAATTTTTGTATTGCCTCTTCTATTTCCTTGATGAATGAGTTGGAATATTGATTGGTATTGCATTGAATATGTAGATAACCTTGGGAGGTATTGCCATTTTCACAATGTTGATCTTTCCAGTCCAGGAACATGGTAGTTTTTCCCACTTTCTCAGGTCTGTTTTGATTTCCTTTTTCAGGTTCTTAAAGTGTTCATCATAGAGGTCCTTCACTTGTTTGGTTAAGTTAATTCCTATGTATCTTATTTTTGGGGGGCTAATGGAATTGCTTTCCTGATTTCAGACATACAGAAAAGCCATTGATTTTGAGGGCTAATTTTATACCCTGCTACTTTGCCAAAGTTTTGAATCAGCTCATGAAATTTGGTAGTGGAGTCCATAGGATTCTTTTAATACAAGATCATGTCATCTGCAAAGAGGGAGTTTTACTTCATCTTTTCCTCTTTGGATCTCTTTTATGTTTGCATCTCATCTTATTGCTGTAGCTAGGTGGATTCTTATGTCAGTTTATATCTCCCTGTAGACAGATGAACGAGACTTCTACCTGCTGTTCTCTGAACTGACAGAATCTCACTTCTGGTTGTCTTTTGGGTACAACTTTAATGGAAGAAGAAAATCTTCAAAAGATATCAGAGGTCAATGCTAGGATGCAGAACAGTGTAGAACTTCACAAGACCTAACTCTGTTTTTTTCCTGGACCAATTTATGTGGATGTTGATGAGGAAGTAGCAGAGCAGAGGGGGCTGGACTCATGGGAAGAGGAAGTCAGTTGTTATGTAGTCTTTTTTGCTTGAAGGCTATTAGACTTTCTCAAGAAATGTCAGCAAATAAGTTATGGGCTCCCTCATTCATGAGACACTCCATGCTTGAATAGATCATTTTGTATTCCCTTTTCACTTGTTTATTCATGTTCCTGTCTTCATTTCTATGAAATTTCACATTCCCTTTTAAAGAGATTTCAGTATTCTAAACAATACATGTTGCTAATATGCAACTGCTTCACAAAAAGGTGTTCCTTTATCACCCAACCATATTGTAAGAAAGCAAAATCCATTATTTCCTTGAATAGAATGAAAGCTAAAGAGGAAATATGGAAGAAAAAGAAAACTACACTACCAAATAAAACAAAATTACCCTGTAACACACACACACACACACACCACATACATATATATATATATATATATATATAACATACATATATAATTTAACTCTTGTAAGTAGTGTCAGATGACATTCTAATTAAGTTAGATTTAAGGAGAATCAATATTTTACCATTTTTCTTAGGTCATCCTGTTCATAGAGTTGGCTACATTATCCTCACTACCATCCAGCTATGTAATGTTTCTCACTAAGAACATCTTTTTTCTAAAAACCTGGTTTTCTTCTCTCCTTCATGAAACCAGGTTGTTGGGTGTTTTCTAAACCCTTTTATTTAATTTATTGTAAAGGTTATGTACAGAGGGGTTACAGTTACATAAGTAAGGTAATTAGTACTTTTTTGAGGGGAACAGTTTTACCCACTCCCTCGTTTTATCTTGCTTTCCCTGACTCCCAACCCCTCCCAAGTTGTAAAGTTAATTTTCAGCATAGTGTCCAGTGAGTATCTCTTGTTGTATTGGTTCACCCTTTGTTCTACCATTTCTATGATTGCCCTTCTTTTCCCCAAATCAGATAAGTTCATATATAAGACTAAGGGCACCAAAACTAGAAACAGTGACCTCAGGGACTAAGCCCAAGTGGAAACAAGAAATAATTGCAAATACATTTTAAAAAAGAAAGAAAGAAAAAGAAAGAAAGAAAGAAAGAAAAAAGAAAAAAGAAAGAAAGAAGACAGAAAGGAAGAAAGAAAGGAAGAAAGAAAGGAAGAAAGAAAGAAAGAAAGAAAGAAAGAAAGAAAGAAAGAAAGAAAGAAAGAAAGAAAGAAAGAAAGAAAGACCTCTTGTTTCCATCTAATGGAGTTCATTTTGATTAGCACCATGCATATAGCTAGTGGGCTATTGTGATCCTCTGCTTCGATTATAAGGAAGGAAAAGAATTTTAGTAGATTAACACTAAAATATCATGAGGGTTACCAGTGATTTCTTTTCTACATTTGTCTAGAAAGTGTGACATATCCTAAAGGATCAAATGCTTACAGAAGGAGTGATTTCAGCCACAGTAGTACTTCAGAAAGACATCCAATGACAATTATTATTCATAGCCCTCCAAAGAGAAACACACATTCACATTTCTTCAGACACTATCTGTTAGAAAGATGTGTGGAAAAAATCAAATTCCTGGTAAGGTTGTAAAGCTGTGTCTATTAAGCAGCAATCCCCAGCAAGAGCTCTGCCAGTGCAGTAAGTATGTTTTGCTCTTTGAAAGGTTTCTTCTCCATGTCCATTAGGCAGTCTGAGCATCCCTTGGGAAATAAGGCAGACTGAAAATCACATTTATGATACAGTTAATGTCCTTACACTTAGGGATTGTAAATACCTATTGTGTCTTTGTCATTTCCTGAAGTTTTTTGAAAATTTTCTAAGCGTACAGTTCATGAAAAGGTGAATGTTAATCATATCATTCGAGAACATTCTCTTTAGCTCATGATTTGTGATGAAGCTCAGAAAAACAGGCCGAAACCAGTGCCAAATTTTTTTTCTTTTGGATTTTATTTAATTATGAAAACTTCTAGAAAGAAAAGAAAAGAAACTGGTAACTTTGAGCTTAGTGTCTTGTTTATGTAAGCCTGAGCTAGAAAATTGCACTCCTATATTTGCAATTTTTGTTTTTGCTCCTTACATACTTATGAAATTATAATTTTGATACAACACTTATTTTTTAAACTTATTAACAGTTGAAAATCTGGATAAATTCATACCTCACTGAAATCAGTTAGGAAATTTAATGTTTAAAGTAACTGAGGACCCTAATTTTTTTGTTATAAGCAATGTTTCCAAATTTGTTATAAGAAATATGCAATGTTTATATTTTTCTATCACCTCTCTTTATTTTGAAATCATCCACACTATAAAGAAGTTAATATCCAGGCACTGGTGGCTCATGCCTGTAATCATAGCTACTCAGGAGGCTGAGATCTGAGGATCACGGTTCAAAGTCAGCCCGGGAAGGAAATTCCCTAAGACTCTGATCTCCAATTAATCACCAGAAATCCGGAAGTGGTGCTGTGGCGCAAGTTCCTCTTGAGTTGAAGAGCTGAGGGACAGAGCCCAGGCCCAGAGTTCAGGCCTCATGACCAACCAAAAACAAAACAAAACAAAGCAAAGAAAGAAACTAGTAAAGCCTTTATGACGTGTGTGCAAATGAAAACATAAGTAAAAAATGTTTTTGTAAGATAGAACAACATACGTTCAACTACTTAGATTCAATGTATTGGGTGCTGTATTTATTTTAATCAATAGGTTTCTTTAAAAAAAATTAAGATATTTAATTATGGTCCTGAAATAACTTTTCGTAGTAATTGTGCATGAGACTAATAAATGATAAAATAAAATAAAAATTAAATGTGGGCATTTCAAGCTAATAAAGACCTAATTTTTTGTATATTGCATCTAATATTTTCTTGGGGAATGTTGTTCAATTCATATCGCCACAATTTCAAATCAGTTATACTTTGCTTTAAACAAGGTCAAGAAGTAGTTGTATATTATACACATAGATGCCTGTAATTGATTTGCTTCTTCTTCAGAAGTAATCCGATAGTAAAGATTAACTAAATATTAGTTCGCCCTGAGGCAGCAACAAGATAAACACAAATTTTTCTTTGCTTTTCAACAACTATGTGGGCATAGTGCAGACAGCTTGACAAAGTGTTCATGATTTCCAGTCTCTGTTGCAGCTTTGGCTAATCCAAGGGAAAAACAAATACAGTCACACAATCAAGGTTAATGCATTACGCACTCCAGTCTATTGTTTTAGCTCTTGTTGGCTCTTTCAATGCCAAAGTCAACATACAGGAACTTTATGTTGCCCCAGTGTGGTGTGGATAGAGAATAAATGTCCTTGATGAACCACCAGGCATCAGTGTTTGTGTATGTGAAAGCAAACTCCCCAATCTTTCTCTTCATATTGGTTGTTTTTTGTTTGTTTGCTTGTTTGTTTTTGTTTTGTCTTGTTTTACAGTCAGCTAAAGAAAATGTATTTTAATAATAAATATGAAAGTGTTATAAAGCAGAAAAGATTCTCATTATCAAAATTATTGAATTTCACAAGAATTTTTTGTTTGTAATTTGTTTTTGTTTCTTTTTTTTTAATTGTCAAGTGATGTCTAGAGAAAGAGGTTACAGTTACATAAGTAAGGTAATGAGTAGATTTCTTGTCAAACATGTTACCCCTTCCCTCCTTTTTCTCCTACTTTCCTATGCAGCCCCCCTCCCAAGCTGTACAGATTACTTCCAACATATGTCTTGTGTATATCATTGTTTCCTTGGTTCCTCCCCACACCCTTGTCCTTTGTCTCACTATTCTGTTGCTCTCATTCTCTTCTCTAATTCAAATAAACATCTATACAATATCCAGGGTACCAAAATCAAACACTGTGACAACAGAGGATAAACCATAGAACTTACAAAAGAAACAAAAAAGTCACACAGTACATTAAAACAACAACAACCAAGAAAACCTCTTGTGTCCATGTCCTGGAGTTCATTTTTCTTAGCATCATCTTATATGGTCATATATACAAATCTATTGAGCTATTCTGTTCATTTGATAAGATTATCCTAGATGTATACTAATTATTGCAAAGAAGGGAAACCATGAGACCTGTGTTTCGTTTTTTGAACCTAGATGACTATTCTGGGAAACAGGAAAGAGAACTTGCTGACCTTCTAACATGGCAGACTAAAAGATACTCAGTATAAGCCATAGATGTTGTTGCACATTTCATGATATACCATGGAAATGTGTTTTTGTACAGTGATCACAGAAATATTAAAACCTGTCTTTGCTGTGTATAATTCATTGAGAGCACTCTTCTCTCCTAGGCCACATTTCTTCCCTTTGAGCCACCACTAAACAACGGTTTCTGTGGCCAGAGATGGAATCTAACTCTGCATGGCTGTTCAGGAAGCGTTTGACTTTAAACCAGTTCTCAGAGAACTGTCACTGTAATCTCATGGGTTAGATTAATTCTCCAGCCTGCTAGCCTCTTGGCCAAGTTTATTACTACTAATAAATCACTGTTAGGCCACCCATTCCCTCTGTCTTGTCTCTTTTCCAATAGACTCAAGTAATCTTCCTTAACCCTCACTGTCATGATGCTCAAGATTTAATAGGTCTTGCCTGATCCGTGCTGATAACTCCTATTAATTTCAATATACAGGTTCATATCCACATGCAATTAGTTAAAAGATTTTAAAATGTTAACCCAAACATGTCAATTAATGAAATTTAAGCAGACTTTACGTGTGGAGGATAGAAATATAAAATAATCATGCAAAATAAAAACCATCCTCTCCTTTGTGTCAGTTTAAAAAAATGATTTATCACTTTAACATTGGTTCACCATTAAAATTTCTAGTTGATATTGGTGTTGGCATGGCAGGGCATTCAACATTTTTCTTGTGGTTGTTTAAAATAGTTAAATGCACAGACTTTAAATTATAAAGTGGATCTTTGACCCTTGTAATTTCCATCACTTAGAATGTTAGTAATCTAGACAACTCTTACTACATTTTGTCTTTTTTTTTTTTTGTCGGTTGTGGGGGTTGAACTCTGGGCCTGGGCGCTGTCTCTGCGCTCTTCAGCTCAAGGAGAGCACTCTACCTCTTGAGCCACATCGCCACTTCCTACCTTTTTTTCTGCTATCCAACTTCACAAGTTGTGTTATTAGCTCTCAACATATAAGATAGGAAGTTTTTGCCAACCTGGAATTATATACGTAGTTCTCTCATCAGGTCAAAAAACTTCAAAGCTTAAAATTTTTAGATCTAGTAATTTTCTCTTGTATTACAATGATCAGTCAAAAACTTAATAGTGTAGTTTAGAACTTACTAACTCAAATTCTTGCTGACTAGCCAAATACAATTCTGCCCATCTTGCTTTAGAACAACCTGATTTTGTTTAAATAAAATTAGCATACATTCAAAGAAAATTACTATATATCTTCCTCCTCCTCCCAGTCTTTGATGGAACAGGTCACGATATTCCACATTCCAGTGATGATGAACAGATGATATACTGGGATGAATGAAAGTGGGATAAGGCTGCTAAAACCAATCTAGCGATATTATACTTTTTATATTTGAAAAAAAGAGGAGAATGGGGGGGGAGGAGAGAGAGAGAGAGAGAGAGAGAGAGAGAGTACAATGGGAGTAGAAATAATTCTTTCTTATTTTTCTTCCTGATCTTTCTTAGATTTGCTTCCTTGAATATTTTGTCTGACATTGACTCTTTGACAAATTAACCAATCCTAGAAAGTGTTTCCTCTTGGACATCTTATTACACTGTTCTGTTTGATTTAACTTTCTTCACTTTTATTGAAAAAAACCCATCATAGTTGCTACAAGAATATTTCAAAAGTTGAAATACTCAAAGCTAAAAAGAACAGCCCTCTAGAAGAAAATAAGAAATGTTTATAAAGCATAATGCAAAGGAGAGCTCAGTTTTGAAAATTTAACTTCCCCTCTAATATGTACAGGCTGTTTTGAGTACAAAAGAAAAATTCTGATACAGAAGATCAATTCATTCTATGTTATTCTATATTCAAATATAAACAGCATAATTCCTTGCATGGTAACACAATTTTTAACTCATTGATACTGTAGAACTCATTGTGTGTTTTCCTAAAGAACAATATTTATTGATGGACACCAGTGGCTCATACCTGTAATCCTTGCTACACAGGAGGCTGAGATCTGAATCTAAAGCCAGCCAGGGTAGGAAGGTCTCTGAGACACTTATCTCCAATAAAACACCAGAAAACCAGAAGTGGTGATGTAGCTCAAGTGGTAGAGTGCTAGCCTTGAGCTGAAGAGCTAAGGGACAGTGCCCAGGCCTAGATTTCAAGCCCCACGACCGACAACAAACAAACAAAAAGACCAGTATCTATCCTTGTGTTTAACACTTTTAACCAATCCGATATTTTTTGATGTTTGACATAGCTTTCACATAGTATATGTTCTCAGAAATTATCTGCTAAAAGAAGCTCAATATCAAATATTTAATATGCAATTTCCCTAACTCTTTTAATTATTTATAACAAGCAAAAGCTAGAATGCCTAGAATTATCCTATATCTTGAATTTGTTAACATAATGTGTTGATACAAAAGTCCTACATTGCCTTGTGTCAGAAGTAAGGGTTCAAGAGTTGATGAATGCATTTGAATGAGTGGTCAGAGGTATTTGGATTGGTTACTTTTTAAAATTGCTTAACCTAATTTGATAATAGGGAAGAAAAATAATCTCTGCATTATTACTATAAAGGTATTCATTTTTAGAAAGTGCTGAACACTTGATATAAGAATATCTTTCTAATAGATCAAATCTATTCTAAGGCAAACAACAACAATTTAGTTGCTGCAAAATGACATTCCAGTAGCCCTCTGGATCTTTCTGATTTTGGTGATCAACTTGCTGGCTTTACTATTATTGTTACTCAGCATGTGCTTACTTCTCTCTCAGTTTAATGGATTTCCAATGGGGAAAGGGCAATATGCAGAGCTAGCAGGAGCAGGTCATTTCGGGCTCTGGCTTTCAGGAGGTTTCACTTACCATCTTCTAATCATTGAAATATCAATGAGATTAACTTACAGTCCATGTGACAGCTACATTTTCTGTGTCTATTCAAGGCAAAGTGAACGGAAACTCTATCAAAGAAGAAAATAAGCACCATTCTCAGTCAGAGAGTTCATTACAATGATATTTTTCTGTGATGCTTCTAAATTGTCTTTGTGGATGGATCTGAATTCCTAAGTTCTTTATATGATGACAGTTCCCGTTAGCTCTTTCACATCCTTGTTAGCACTATACTCTCATTGAAGTCCCTCAAGGTATATTCAAATAAAGTGATTGTACCAAATCCATTGTAACTCTGGACATTTGTTTTTCAAACCATTTAACAACTTTTGATATCCTTTTATTTACATTTATGGTCAATATATGTAAATGGTATGACATTTTATTTTGCAACAAAGGCCCTTAAGATACATTGCAATGCATGGCTACATATTCAAATAACTTGGGTATATAATTTAATATGAATAAGGGCTCCTAGTGGAGTGAAATGAAGAAAGTCATCCACATACAAAGAAAGGCATGTATTGGTTTTACTAAAACCTCTGGAAAAGGAACTTACATGCATTTTGCTTAGCTTAAATCTTCTCGTCAGAAAAAACAACAATAATAATATTGATTTTTAAGAATAATATATGGCAGAGAGAACATAAAAAGTGTTTGGTATTTTATAGGTAGAAATTCTAGCTTAGGCACTGGAGACTCATGCCTATAATCCTAGCTACACATGAGGCTGAGATATGAGGACTGTGGTTCAAAGCCAGCCTGGGAAGAAAAGTCCTCATGCATCCTTTATCTCTAATTAACCTCTCAAAAAGCTGGAAGTGCAGCTGTGGCTCAAAGTAGCAGAGCAATAGCCTTGAAAAAAAGAGCTCAGGGACAGAATCCAGGCCCTAATTTCAAGCCCCAAGATCATCAACAACAACAAAAAAATAAAATTCAGCAAAGATATTTAAATGATTAACATTTATTCTACCTTAAAATGATTTGGGGTGACTCTTTGATATAAATATACAATATTGTTCTACTTCATGTGTCCACATTCACCAAATATTAATTACTACTATGGAATTCTGCACAGCAATTTGAATTTCTAAAAAAACAATTTTGGGATTAAGCTACTTAAGCAGTTAATGTTAATGGTGCTGTGGCTCAAAGTTGTAGAGCACTAGCCTTGAAAAAAAGAGATCAGGAAAGCACCCAGGCCCTGAGTTCAAGCTCCACAACCAATCAAAAATAATAATTTATTCTTTTGTTTTCTTGAAAAATTATAATCATATTCAGCATAAAGTTTCACATTTGGATATAAAGTACAGCAATATAGTAAAATAGACTTCATTTTCTTATATTTTATGTCAGTAACAAACCAGTTAAAGATTTACATTCATCATAAATTAATATAGCATAAAAGCTTAATAAAATTATGCATAATGAAGGACAATGGTGTATTTCATAACTGAGGAAATCACTACACAGAAGTTATTGATTGATTGTTGGTTAATTATAAAATGGATGCTTAATAAGATTTAATTTATAAGAGGTTTTATTAAAGATCTTGAACAAATCATGGAATTTATTTATATCTATATTCATCAAACAATCACACCTCAGATACACACGTGTGAGAAATATATTCTGAAGTGAACATTCCTTAACACATATTAAAGCTCCAATAATAAATGGAACAAGACTAGAAAATTCAGCTTAAACTAGGACTAAGAAAGAAAAAAACTGAATGTCTTCTCTTCGTGCAGAATGTAGATGGAAAAAACACATACATAAAATAGACTACCAAAAATCCAAAAAATCATACACCACGATCAAACAGGATTCATTTCAGGGATGCAAAGCTGGTTCAATATACGCAAATCAATTAATATTATTCATCACATCAACAGGAGCAAGAATAAGAACCACATGGTTATCTCAATAGACGAAGAAAAAGCATTCGACAAGATCCAACACCCCTTTATGATGAAGGTTTTGGAAAAATTAGGAATCCATGGAACATTCCTCAGTACAATAAAGGCTGTATATGACAAACCTACAGCCAGCATTATACTCAATGGTGAAAAACTAAAGCCATTTCCTCTTAACTCAGGAACAAGACAAGGATGCCCACTCTCTCCACTTCTCTTCAATCTAGTGTTAGAATGCCTAGCTACAGCAATAAGACAAGATGCAGACATAAAGGGGATCCAAATAGGGAAAGAAGAAATAAAACTCTCCCTCTTTGCAGATGACATGATCTTGTATTTAAAGAATCCCATAGACTCCACTCCCAAATTACTTAAGCTGATTCAAAACTTTGGCAAAGTAGCAGGTTATAAAATTAACCCCCAAAAATCCATGGCTTTTCTCTATGCCAACAATGAGAAAAGTGTGGCTGAAATTAGGAAAGCAACTCCATTTGTAATAGCCCCACAAAAAATAAAATACCTAGGAATTAACTAAAGAAGTGAAGGACCTCTATGATGAAAACTTTAAAATCTTGAAAAAGGAAATCAACACAGTACTTAAAAAATGGCAAAACCTCCCATGCTCCTGGATTGGAAAGATTAACATTGTGAAAATGGCAATACTTCCCAAGGCTATCTACAAATTCAACGCAATAGCTATCAAAATTCCACCCTCATTCTTCAAGGAAATAGAAGAGGCAATCCAAAAATTCATATGGAACAATAAAAGACCCCGAATAGCAAAAACGCTCCTCAACGGAAAGAACACTGCTGGAGGAATATCAATACCAAATTTCAAACTCTACTATAAAGCCATAGTAATCAAAACAGCTTGGTATTGGCATAAGAACAGACCTCAGGACCAATGGAATAGAATTGAAAACCCAGAAATGAACCTACAGACCTATAGCCATCTAATCTTCGATAAGGGAGCTAAAACAATAGAATGGAAGACAGACAGCCTCTTCAGTAAATGGTGCTGGCAAAACTGATTAACTACATGTAGAAAACTAAAGCTAGATCCTTATATATCACCCTGCACCAGAATCAACTCCAAATGGATCAAAGACCTTGAACTCAAAGCAGACACTCTGAAAACATTACAGGATGGAATAGGAGCAACCCTGGGTCTCCTCGGCTCAGGCCGAAATTTTCTGAATAGAGACCCGGAAACACAACAAATCAAAGAAAGGTTGGACAAATGGGATTGTATAAGGTTGCAGAGCTTCTGCAGGGCAAATGACATAGCTAGCAAGATCAATAGAAAGCCCACGGATTGGGAGAAGGTCTTTACTAGCCATACAACGGACAAGGGTCTCATATCTAAAATATACTTGGAACTCAAAAAATTAAACCACCCAACAACAAATCCTCAAAGAAACAACTCCCCAATAAGTAAGTGGGCGAAAGACCTAAAGAGAAGCTTCTCTGAAGAAGAAAGAAGGATGGCCAATAGACACATGAAGAAATGTTCAACATCCCTAGCCATAAAAGAAATGCAAATCAAAACAACATTGAGATATCACCTCACCCCAGTTAGAACACCAAAAATCAAGAACTCTAACAACAACAGATGCTGGAGGGGATGTGGACAGAAAGGAACCTTACTTCATTGTTGGTGGGAATGTAAACTTGTTCAACCACTTTGGAAAGCAGTATGGAGGTTCCTCAAAAGACTCCACATAGAGCTCCCCAATGACCCAGCAATCCCACTTTTGGGCATTTACCCAAATGACCACAAACAAGGCCACACTAAAGCTACCAGCACAACTATGTTTATTGCAGCATTATTTACCATAGCTAAGATATGGAACCAACCCAGATGCCCCTCAGTAGATGAATGGATCAAGAAGATGTGGTATATATACACAATGGAATTCTATGCCTCCATCAGAAAGAATGACATTGCCCCATTTGTTAGGAAATGGAAAGGCTTGGAAAAAATTATATTAAGTGAAGTAAGCCAGGCCCAAAGAAACATAGGTCCCATGGTTTCCCTTATTTGCAATATCTAGTATAGGTATGAGTCAAGCGGAAAAAGTCAGAGAATGTGATGTTAGGAAAACGAACCCTCAAATATGTATTTTAATGTTTTTGTTTCATTCATGCATGTGTTTCTAACGCATTTATAATATTATTTCTTTGTTGCTTTGTATGTCCCTCCCCCACAGTGTAACCCCCGCTTTCACTATATTTGATGTCAGTATAACATGTGGAGGAGACGGGGACAAACAAGTCGTTTAAGGATTCAGGTGGACCTGTTGCAACAATGAGAAGTACAAAATGTCATGTCAAAACCAGCTTTACAATGTCGGTGGGGGGGAGGGAGGGGGGGTATGATTGGGTGGGGGGTAGGGGGGAGGCTGGGAAGGGAGGTGAAGGGTAAACAAAGGAGGAGGCTGCAATGCTTGGTAAGAAATGTATGCATTTTCCTGCCCATGTAATTGTAACCCCTCTGTACAGTATGTTTTCGAATAAAATAAAATAAAAAAAAAAAGACTACCAAAAGATGTTGTAAGTTTTGCTAATATTTGCACAAAATTGATTGAGATCCAAAATAGTGCACACCAATTTACACCAATTTGTAGGGTTGTCTTTGTTTATTTTTTAAAGCTTTATGCTCACATGCTGTCTGGTAAGCTCAGGTGAACATGTTAAGTCTATTTACATTTTTAGTGGTGTTGAAGCTCTGGTTTCATATTCTCTTGTTGCCTGAAAGGTTAATATTCAAGTTCACCACAGTGCTTGCAGACAAGGGCAGCTCTTGTTCAATCCAATCAGTGTGCAAATTCTATTGCCTTTGATGTAGCCGTGTCATGGAGACAGAGATAACCACTGACAAAAATTTCCCCAAGAGGAATCTCAATTAGTCTTCTCAGAAATCCCTAATAAGAGTCAAAGAAGAATTCCCTAATTATAAATTTAAATCTTCCTGACAGCTAGTCATATATGAGGGATTGGGTTTCCTTATGCCACCATTTCTCAGTCTCCTTGTTACTATCTAAAATGTGTAACTCTCTTGGGAAACTAGTGATAGTTGAATAGAGATTTTTTAATAAAGTGATCCTTTAAGGATCTCACTTTTCTTCAGATGACAACCCCACTACAACTGGAATACACACAATACATATCTCAGACAAACTGAATTTTCTTTGCCTTACATCTCCATTTTAAAAGACCTAAGATTTTTTTATATACAAGAGTCCTCTTTGATTTCATTTTAAGTCCATCTTTGGTATTTCATCAATATCTTTTCAGATGATAGTAAAACCTGAGCTACACCAGATCAATAGAAAGCCCACGGATTGGGAGAAAATCTTCACTAGCCATACAACGGACAAGGGTCTCATATCTAAAATATACCTGGAACTTAAAAAATTAAATCCCTCAAAAAAATCTTCAAAGAAACAACTGCCCAATAAATAAGTGGGCTAAAGACTTAAAGAGAGACTTCTCTGAAGAGGAAAGAAGGATGGCCAAAAAACACATGAAGAAATGCTCCACCACTCTAGCCATAAAAGAAATGCAAATCAAAACAACATAGAGATACCACATCACCCCAGTTAGAATGGCTATAATCAAGAACTGTAATAACAACAGATGCTGGAGGGGATGTGGACAGAAGGGAACCTTACTGCATTGTTGGTGGGAGTGTAAACTTGTTCAACCAATTTGGAAAGCAGTATGGAGGTTCCTCAAAAGACTCCACATAGAGCTCCCCTATGACCCAAAAATCCCACTTTGGGCATTTACCTGAATGATCCCAAACAAGATCACACTAAAGCTACCAGCACAACTATGTTTGTTGCAGCATTATTTACAGTAGTTAAGATATGGAACCAACCCAGATGCCCCTCAGTAGATGAATGGATCAAGAAAATGTGGTATATACATACAATGCAATTCTATGCCTCCATCAGAAAGAATGACATTGCCCCATTTTTAGGAAATGGAAAGTCTTGGAAAAAATTATATTAAGTCAAGTAAGCCAGGCCCAAAGAAACATAGGTCCCACGGTTTCCCTTATTTGCAATATCTAGTATATGTTTGAGTCAAGCAGAAAAGGTCAGAAAAGGTGATGTTAGGGAAATGAACCCTAAGATATGTATTCAAATTTTTTTTCTTTCATGCGATTGTTTCTAACGCATTTATAAGATTAATTCTTTGTTGCTTTGTATGTCCCTCCCCCATGGTATAACCCCTGCTTTCACTGTATTTGATATTGGAATAATTTGTGGAGGGGAAGGGAAAAACAAATAATTTAAATAGGGATACAGGTGGACCCATTGCAACAATGAGATGTACAAGTTGTTATGTCGAAAAATAAACTTTACAACTTTGGTGGGGGGAGGAGGATTCGGTAGTGGGGACAGGAGGTGGGTATGGGAAGGGATGGAAAGGGGAAACAAAGAAAGAGGCTACAATGCTTGATAAGAAATGTACTTATTACCTTGTCCATGTTATTGTAACTCCTCTGTACAGTATTTTCACAATAAAAAAAGAAAAATTTAAAAAAATATCATGAGCTACAACACAAATGAATTTCATCATGCAAGAAATGACTATTACCAAGCAGGCTAATTTAGAGTCTTGAAAGAAAACCCTGATCAGGAAGAAATAAAAGGCATTTGTGTTTGTCCAATCAATTGTTAAGACACACTGAGACACTGTAGGTAAAAATCATGGGGTAAACTAGCCCAATATTGCCATACAACAGGTATACCAAGATACAATGTCCAGGAGTCTTTTCACATGGTGTGGACCAGGGTTGCTTTCAATGGCTCACGTTTGTCCTATGCAAAGGATGCAAAGCCCAGTCAATTTGGCCACAAAGGTGCCAAATAGATGGCTGAGCATCTCTAGATTTTTTTGTGCTTCTGAATGAGAAGAAACTGGACATTCAAAGAGATGCTGCCACTGAGAGGCTTAAAGAAGACACCTTGATTCTTGTTCCTTTCATGTGCTTTGCATGTGTTTAGTGTATCACACATATTCAGTGTCTCCGATGTCTCGTATACGTTTGATTACTGATGAAGAGTAGAAGCCTCCTACAATCAGTGCTGTGTATATATTAGAAGTCTCTCCATTCCATCCATTCTACGTTCACATGTATCTAGGTTAAAAATTGCCTCTCCATTCTAACAGAGTTTCCTGTCTCATCTGTTTACTGTCTGCTTTATCAGTACAACATATGCATATTACAGATTAGACACAATGCTTGCATTGGTCTTTGCTAAAAGATAAGACAAAACTTCTCCCTCATCACAAAAACACCCATAAAATATAAAGAAGTCAGCTTTTACTCAGGTCTTCTTTCTTTATTGTGGTCTGTTAGAAAAAAAATCTAATTTGTAGAAAAAATACAGAAAATAAAATCAAGTTGGTGTATTTATGACAACAGTGTTTGTATGAATAAACAACTATGTTTTAATGAATACATCTATAAGAATACTTTCATAATACATACATATATATAATTCATATAAATAGGTAGATAGAGAAAGAGGCAAGGGAGAAGAAAGGAGAAAAACAGAAGCAGAGGTGGAGACAGAAAGATGAGTAGCAGAGGGTGTTTTTTGGTATTTTGTTAATTCTAAATCTTGCAAGAGTGATTTCCATGTGATATCACAAATGAGTCATATCTTTTTTATAAGCTTCACAGAGAAATACAATAAAGGTTAAAACTGAGTTGCTCTCAGATGTGCAACTGTGCAGTAAATGGCAGGAAATGTTAGAATCTTCTGGGAGTAAATAGATGGATCCTTAGTGGGGAAAAGTCTCAGTCTTAGCATCATAACCTTGTTTTAAATTTCTGTATCTTTAAAAAGTACTTTCAAGAAATGCGCTTAGAACTATATAGACAAACCATTTTAAAGTGCTGCTCCACAGAGTTAAATCTGAGACATTGAAGACATTGTTTCATGGTTTGAAACAACAGGACAATAATCCAAGTCATGTGACATGTGTGCATTTTCTATATTTTATTAAAAATTAAATATTGGAAGTGGACACCATGTAATTTAACTGGCAACAAAGTTCATCTTGTATAAACATGAAGTCTGGGGTATCTACAAAAGAAGTATGAAAAAGCAGTTTAATTTTGATATTTTTCCCTCACAACTGCAAAAACTGAAGGTATGCCAAATCTCCGCCTAATATTTTGACCTTCTCACAGCAAGGCAGCCTTCCAGGTTTTGATCTGAGTTATAATTTCTTGATTGCTTTGTACCCTAGATTCCAACAATTATGTCAAAATGGTGATAAGAGTCTGAAGCCAAGGAATGGCAATATTTCAGTATCAAAACATTCTAGTATCTCAAATCAGTGCAGATGATACATGTTTTATATTTGTATAACTTACATATTAGTTTGTGTATATTCTGGTTTGTGACGGTAGTGAATGGTTGACGTAGGGTTTTCCTAGGTACCTGAGACTAGCCTTAAACTTCCATTTAGCCAGCCTGATCTCAAACACATGATTTGCTCCTGCCTTTGGCACCCCAGTGATGGGATTACAGTCATATGACACCATATCCAACTTACATATTCATTTCTTAAATGCCAGAACATACCTTGAAATATCAAGTGGTTTTAATCCTATTTCTAAAGGGTAAAAACAAACACTCTACTAACAAATTCAATATCAATAACCATGAAAGTAGTAATGATCTCTTACTCAACATTCCCTTCTATGAGTGATTGAGTCACCTATGAGCAATGTTCAGCTCCCCACTCATTGCCTGAGGCTTTAGGGTAACATTGATTCTCAACTTATGTGAAAAGTGTCACAAACTTCCACTATTTCCAAACACATAGTAACAAGAAGCATTTAGCCTCTTGAAAATAGATCCTTTTATTTTTCAACCTCATAGCATTATGATATTTGGAAATGAAACAGAAGGTATGCTAAAAGTCCATGCCCTCCTTTTCCATTTCAGAAATCTAGACTCTTCACTGAATCCAGATGGAGGATCATTGTCTCTGGCTTTGGGCCATGAATCAATCCTGAAGACCACTAAACCATCACATGCTTTGGCACAGCTGCCAGTGTCTTCTCCAAGAAGGCCCAGACTTGAAAAAGTTAAAAGCTGGATCTGAGTTATATCTAATATCGGAATTATCTGACAAGCACGCATCAGTGTCTAATAGGAATGAGAGTGGGGCAGAAGGAACTGTGGAAAATGCTTCTTCCTTACGATTATACCCACGTCAGCTGCTGACATGTTTATCAAGACTCATCCTAAAGGATGCTCAGAAAATGACTCCATTTGAGGATGTTTAATCAATCTAGCCTGTCTGCAGAATTGAGTTAGAAACTGCTCAAGGACTCCTCGGTGTTGGCAACTGAGAATGGAATATTTTTTCTTATAAATGTGGCAGGTATGAATCACCTGTAGCAGATGCCTTATAATATGCGTGTCTGACAACAGCTACTGTAATTCCAAGGAAACCATTTCAGGAACAATTCCTGAAAACAGTATGATGGGAGAAACGTACAGTTTATCTGAGAAAAGTAAAGGTAGAGATTACTCATTGGGTTTGATCCCAGAAATCAAGAAGAAATGTTCGTTGTCATCATTCAATGGCACAAAGCCTTCATTCCCTCTTTCACATGCTTCAAAGCATTACCTTGTGATAAGAAAGTAAGAAAGGCAAAATTTCACACCAATGAATGCTGTGAAAGAATGACTCACTCATCTTTTCATCAGTCTCTTACTAAATATGCAAACTATCTCCCGTTAAATGTTCAACCTGGAAATTAGTAGAATAGGACTAATAGGGTTTTCAGAGTAACATCAATGATAGTATACAATATACTTCTTCATACAAGAGAAAGAAAATGTACCTGACTATTGATTTCAAGAGATACATTCAATATTGTTATAATAATTGGATAAACACACCTAAATAAAGAAGTGACTTTTTGTTTTTTATAAAATCTGATGAGTTATTATATTATCTGTTTAAAATAAAAACCTACAGATATCCAGAGATTCAGGGAGATTTAGGAAGAAAAGTGGAAAGAAAAGTATGGTTCATTAAAATGCTAGTTATTTCCTGGTTTCTGTTACGTATTCCAACATTCCTCTAATGAAAGTAAATAGTTTCAATCAGCAACTTTCTGCAAAGAAGGAAGCAAAAACTCCTCTGGTGGCATTTTGGATTCTATTTCCTGTTCTAGGTCCCTCTTGGCCCTTACCGTGGCACTATCTCTAACCCTAAAAGAACATTTAGGGAGAGACATATATTTAGTTGACAGAAATGGCCTGATATACTACGTATTCTATTCCTACATCAGTGCCTGAACAAGCCCAAGTGACACATGAACTCATGGACTTCTCTGAGCGAACCCAGTACTGTTATGATGGACTCCCAGGGAAGAAGCTGACGTTGGATTCTCAACCTCAGCCGTCTTCTCAACTTGAGTCTATGGAGGACTCAAGAAACTGAACAGAAGCAGCAAAAGCAAAGGCTCTCTCATTGCAGTGACCTTGAAACCCTGACAGGAAACAATGCACTGAGAAACTTGGAAATTAAGAAACACACAAAGCTGACCTCCCAAATGAGAAGACTGTTTCTTGAGACCCAGCCAAACTGAACATTAAAAATAATTATCTCTTTCTAAGACCTGGACAGCCTCTTCCTCACTCCTTTATCTTGCTTCTTTTCACCTGGAGAAAAATATATCTTTTTTTTTAAATTTTATTTTATTTTATTTGAGAACATACTGTACAGAGGGGTTACAATTACATGGGCAGGATAATGCATACATTTCTTACCAAGTATTGCAGCCTCCTCCTTTGTTTACCCTTCACCTCCCAAATATATCTTTTTTCTGACAATTACTCTGTCCTCTCACAAACAAGGAAATGTGAAATATTTCTAATAATACCTCAAATGAAAGGTATTGGATATTCTTTCCTATGCTATGCCATTTGGTATATCCATTAACACTCTTTTTGGCACTTTTCTTATTTAAATTTCTCTAGTAGGGCTGGGAAGGTGGCTCAGTGGTAGAGCGCTTGCCTTGCATGCATGAGGTCCTGGGTTCGATTCCTCAGCACCACATAAGCATAAAAAGCTGGAAGTGGTGCTGTGGCTCAAGTGATAGAGTGCTAGCCTTGACCTGAAGAGCTGAGGTACAGCACCGAGGCCCAAAGTTCAGGCCCCACTACAGACCACAAAAAAATAAAATCTCTAGGAGCTCCTATAGTCATTTCCAAATATTATTTTGCTGCATTGATTCATATTTTAATGGCTTAGATACATTATTTGGATATGAAACACCTTGTGAAAGCATCCATGATTATTATTTCCATCACATGTGTCCAAGCAAAATCTACTCATTGATGATTATTCTACTATGTAGTCAATAAACATATAACAATTAAAAGCAGAAGTATCTTATGCCCAGTGAATGTAGAGTCAGATATTTAATATCAATATATAAACCTTCTTCAAAATAGAGGTCATCCAATAGAAAAAAAAAACTCTTTGTAGGACAGAAAACAAATTTAAAAAAGAAAAAAAACCTCCAAACTGTAAAATATGTAAATGTATAAGCATTTCCAAAAAGATACATATTTACTTGCTTCGATCATTAGAGACAGTATGCTTAAGAAGTTATATCACTTATTTCAGTAAGTCAAGAAGTAAAGTAAATTTCCTATATTAGTTGAGCCATGAGTTACAAAATTGGAACAAATATTATTAAAACAGATATTATGTTAGGCAGGTTATAGGTATTCTGATTCTTGCCATAATCTACTACTTAAGTAGCATGAACATGACAACTTAGCAAAAAATAATGATATTCAAGACATCAGTCCTTAGCAACTGCTATATGGATATAGCTTGTATGATTCATTATCAATTTACTAATATACATCATATTTGTTTTCTTTATTCAGGCAGACCTTTCTCATCCAGTTCATATGTTCGAACTGAAGTAGTGCTTATATGCTTAGGCAAAGTCTGGGTGGAAATTAAAATTCTATAAAAGACAACAATAGTGAAGAATTCTGATGGTGGCTGCTTAAGCACATCTATCTTTTTGTGAAGTGTATGTTCTCTGTATTCATGGACTCACAGGGTTACTTTTTTTTCTTTCATCAATTTTTCATCCATTATCTAAGGTTAATTTTCCTTGTGAGCACAGTTACATTGTATAAGAAGGAGAACCAATCTACAGTAATTGAACAGGATTCTTTCATGCTCTACTGTATTCACACAGAAGCCAGCAAAGGCAAAGACGTTACTGCACCAGTCCCATGGAGAAATAAACTAGAAATATAAAAGCTATCACACAAATGCTCAAGGTAATGTTGACATCTTGCTTGGAGTTTGTGTAATTGTTGTGCTGATGATTCAGGGTGTCAAATTTAAATGAATGAATTTAAGTTTTGGATGTCTATTTTTTATTATTTATAAAATGTGGTTATAAAAGAGGTTTGTCTCTTTTTTAAATCTTGCTTCCTAACAATGTATCAGCTTCAGAATAAATGGATTCCTGCCCAGATACAAGTGGGTCATTCAGCTGGTCAACAAGAATGCATTTTATGGGAGCAGATTTTTATGGGGACAGCTGTCAAGCAGGAAGAATACTGCCTTCTAGTCATTTACAATTTACCAAAAGGCTTTCAAATACTCCTGGTAATAACCCTCTTTTTTCATAGTCAGTCATTTCACAAATAATGATAATAATAATAATAATAATGAATTTGGATTTGGATTCCAAGTTATTCCTAGTTGGCTACAAACAAGACTGACATGTACATATACATCATGTAATAAAGAAGATCATTTATGTATTCAAATAGCATGACTTGAAATTACCCTGAAGAAAAATTAACCTTGACTCAATCTTTATTTCTCAGAACCTTGGAATCCCAACTTGAAAAATATGGATACCACCTTTGCTCAATCATGGAACAGAAGAAATGTTTTCTTTTGTTAAAGGGAAGTAGACTAAAGGATTTTTTTATTAATCTTGTCATGTTTCTTATAAGCAAGAATCTATTTTTCCTTATATTAAGTGAAGTAAGCCAGGTCCAAAGCAACATAGGTCCCATGGTTTCCCTTATTTGCAATATCTATATACTAGATATGTATATGTCTGAGTCAAGCAGAAAAGGTCAGATAAGGTGATGTTAGGGAAATGAACCCTAAGATATGTATTCAAATGTTTTTTTTTTCTTTCATGTGATTGTTTTTAACACACTTATAAGATTACTTCTTTGTTGCTTTGTATGTTCCCCCACCCCCATGGTATAACCCCTGCTTTCACTGTATTTGATGTCAGTATAATTTGTGGAGGGGAAGGGGAAAAACAAATTGTTTAAATAGGGATACAGGTGGACCCATTGCAACAATGAGATGTACAAGTCGTTATGCGGAAAACAAACTTTACAACTTTGGTGGAGGGGGGAAGAGGGGAGGATTGTGGGGGCGGCGGGAGGAGGATGGGAAGGGATGAGAAGGGGAAACAAAGGAGGAGGCTACAATGCTTGATAAGAAATGTACTCATTATCTTGCCCATGTAATTGTAACCCCTCTGTACAGTATTTTCACAATTAAAAAAAAAGAAAAATCTTAGTTATGCCAAAATAAAAAAAAAGAATATTTTTCCTAAGCTACTATGGAAGTAATCATTTTATCCCAATATAGACACAGTTACTTTATGTGGTAGTAGCATTGTGGTTTACAATGAACTGTAGCCTTTTCTGGGGATGCATCCACCTCATATCTGCACTGGTAAATTCAGTTTTTTGCTTGGGGATTAAAACACAATGACTCTGTGGATTCAGATATTAGTATTTCAAACTATGCTAGCAAAGATTCTATCAACAGCAAATATTAGCATGAGTTGATTTGGAGTTCTTCAACTCCCCAGTAGCTAAAGAATTACTTTAATGGTTTCATTCATTTGTGGTTGATAGAATGTACCTATAAATCTTTAAGTAAACAAGCTGGGTGGTATGTAAGTGGTAACAAATGAATTAGCTGAAGTACAGTAGGTTCTATGGAGATGTCAAATAGTATAGAATCTTTTAGAAAGATTAGGTCAAAGCCCAACAAAATCAATACCAGGAGATGAGTACATCCAAGAGAGTGTGGTGAAGCCAATAGAGTAGAGGGGTAGACAAATGAAGGAGAAGGTGGCAAAAATCTGGTTAATAATTCATTGTGTCTACAACAAAATTAAGAAAAATAAAGTAAGGAGTGGGTCAAAGTTGGGAGAGAATGTTGATTGGGGTGACACTGTTCATAAGCTGCTTTGCTATATGGTATCTCCTTTGTACAACTACTTAAATATAATAAAAATAGAATTACTTCTCTTGGAAGGATCAGCTTGTATGGTATTAGAAATCATTTTTTAAAAATTGACATGCATCACTACTCACACATTTTCATACAAGAATTTATGCAATTTCTTAGCTGAGATAAAGTCCCTGGCTTGCTCCCACTCCAAAGACCCCTCCAACTATATCTGCCTTGGGAATTCCAACAGTCTCTTAGCTTTACTTAATCTCTAATCATGGATAAAATTATGTTATTATGGAGATTCATTTTAACCAACAATCATGGTCTATGATAATACATTGATGAATTGCTACCTCGTTGGCAATTCTCACATTCTGAAAGATGTCTCCAAGGAGCCAGAAGTCAGGGAGACACATGAGTGTTAATGCTGATTTTTCAACAAAATATGTTACATTCCTTTCTTGCTACTATCCACATGTCTAGCTAAGCAAGTCCATGGAAACCTCAAATTCTTTCTTTCCTCCATAATTTTGTGCAGTAACTATCCAAAACACTGAAACATTTATGATAGATCCAGAAGGAAATTGTGCCTAGTGGTTACTGAAAAGCCCAAGTTCGGGGCAAATAATCTCAAGCAAGGGCAGATGACAAATGTGCTTTCTGTGAAACAGCTCTGTTGGATTGACTTGGAAATCCTAGCCAACTGAGTTTGCCAGAGATTACTTTTATTTTTTTTCCATTTTGCCATTGAAAATCATTTTCCTAGGAAATATACTTCTATTTTTCTCCCGGTTGTGGGGCTTGAACTCTGGGCCTGGGCACTGTCCCTCAGCTCTTCAGCTCAAGGCTATTGCTCTACCACTTGGGCCACAGTGCCACTTCTGGCTTTCTGTTTATGTGGTGCTGAGGAATTGAACCCAGGACCTCATGCATGCCAGGCAAGCACTGTATCATTGAGCCACCTTCCCAGCCTGATCCTATTAAGTGTAAGATCACAATTTCCATGATCTCCCAGTTCTGCATTCCAATTTTTTGTGTTTGGGGATTTGTGGAACATTTTAAGATCCAAATAGATTATCTAGTTGTGTTTATTTTTAATAACTGTAACAAAGACAGTACAAAGAGTAGTTAAGCATTTGCTGATAGTACTATATTAAAGGACTTCATGTAGTCACTCAAGAGGTCAGTGTATGTTAACCAGGTAGGAAGAGGAAAACAAATGTCTTGGGTTTGAGTTTGGGATTTGACACAAGATAGAAGGCCAGTTGCTGATGTGACTGAGTACAGAAGGAAACCTGGTGGGAAAGGATTGAGAATGTGTATATGAAACATGCCTGAAACAGAGGAACTTTTCTTTCTGATATAACTTCAAAAGTTTCAAGGACATGTCTTTAGAACAAAATAGGCTGCTTTCCCTTTCTTTGCTGTATATGCGGATGTGGGCTGAATCTTTCAAATAGAACCTAAATAATTAGAAATGTTAGTGAAGAAAATAAACTTGTTTCACACTCAAGGAGCAGCAGTCACACTTAATCTGGCACAGCAGAGAAACAGAGCTGATAATCAACTGTGCATGATTTCAGAAGCCAAGACGAATTCTACTCAGTTTTAAAAAAAAAGCAACTGGGCAAATAACTACCATAGCTTCATCACAGAGACATAATTGCAAATTAGAATCTACTGTAATAGATTAAAAATAAAATAGTACAGTTTGATTTTGTTAACTTCAATTGCTAAGAAATCACCCCTTGTACCTCACTTTGACATGAGGTATGACTCAACACCACAATGCAAAACCGTTCCTCTCTGCTTAATGTCACATGTCCCCTGGAAAGCTTATAAGGTGGAGAGAAACAGGGATCTCGTCACTCTTCTGGTCTCCATCCTTCACAATCCAGCCTGCATTCTATGTCCTACTATACACTCCATCCCTTTTTACTCACAAAGGGAAATGTGAGGAGGGAATGTGTGGAGGGAATTGTGCAGAAATCCACAGAAATCACATTCTTTTATCAAAGGCAGTGCCTTCTTAACAAAAAATTTTGACAAAGACTATATCTTTCCACCTATGTAGCGGAAAAAAAGTTGCAGAGGTGGATGTAGAGCAGAAGAAACATACCCAAAGTATAAAGAGAACAAACTAACAAGCAGAGTAAAACAAAAGTATCCATTGACTTAATCAGAGCTTGGTCCGAAATGAAAGTTTTAGGCTATGTGCACTCCAAATGTAAAGACCATGTGATCTTAACAACTCCAGGGCCTGATTATCACTGTATAGATTTTTTTCCCTAGGCTTTCAAATCTCTTGGAATCAGCCATATTTGGGAGAATAAAGACACATTCATATTGCATTGTGTGTCTGTGTGTGCATAGTCTCTCACACACTTTCATAAACTGGTGATCTGTGTTTCATTTAACACACTCCTTGTGCGTCATCTATCTTCTTGTTTCTTAAATCTGTGTAGTTCAAAAGTCATACCTAAATCGTCTTTCTTGGGAACTACCAAGAATGGCTCCAGCTCTCATTTTCCTCATCTAGTATTTCCATAGAGCTCATCATGGTAAGAGTACAAATCTTGTCCAAATTCTACCCAAAATATTTAGCTAGGCATACAAAAGTAGGGAGCATGCCAAAGTGCGAAATTATAGGGGCCATCGTTTCCTTCTTGGATGGAGAAGAAGAAACTGACATGCAGAGAGAAGTGCAGAGCAGAAAAATTCCAACATGAGGAATCAGATGATCTTTCCAATTCTGCCTTGCTTCTTGCTTCCAATCTAGCATTATATTCTGCCTTCTGATTGCATGAAAGGACTGTAAATTCTGAAGAGTGATGGTTTCTCTGAAATTTTCTAAATAATTTCCTCAGAGCAGTTGTCACTGCTTTTGGTTTCAGTTAGATACTCAGATACCGTGAGAGCTGAATAGTAAGACAGATGGTGTATCAACAGAAAACTCATCAATTGGGAAATAATATCCAACATTCAATAATTTTCAATCTGCTTTAATCTTTAAAGGTGGACCTCTTATCAACTTTAACTGAGTATATAAAACGATAAAGCTTTACAGCCAGTGTTCACATTTGGAAATGGGTTTTATGATACCTTTCACTGATTTGTAATTAAATGAAGGACAATGAAAGCAAGGTATCATAATGTTGTCCTTGGATTACTGTAATTCAGAAACTTCAGTGTAAATAACCCAGTCTTAAAAAAGAGCATATTTTCATGTCCTTTAAACCACAGCTGAAAATGAACATACGAATGACCAGTTTTAATATGTCCCATGATTCTGATTGAGGTAGAATAAGCAATATACTTCACAAAAATACAATGTTAGGCTATGGTTTTTACCTCAGAATTTGAGACGCTTTTCCAAAATATGCATACAGATTACCTTATAAGACCTGCTGAGTAGGAATTTCAGCTGGAATTTCCTTAAGATCCATAGGTGCTGTTGAAGTATAATTCTAGCTAACTGTAAAAGCTTGAGGCACTCAGGAGTAACATATCTCAAGATGGCCTCTTTCTGTTTTGATCTACCCTACAACTCCAACAAAATAGTCTTTCTCAGGCCACACTGTATGTTTAAAATTGCTCAACGCTAGCCTTAAGCTGAAGAGCTGAGGGACAGCGCCCAGGCCCAGAGTTCAGGCCCACAACCAACAACAACAACAACAACAAACAAATAAAATTGCTCAAATATAAACCACTCAGATTGTCATCATTTTGACCTCTTTCAAAACAACATCTAAAATACAATAGTTCCTTTTTCCTGTGATCAGAGTGCATTTTTCTAATTTGGATAGTTGATTCCCTACCACTTTCATTTAAATAGTAAATATGTGGAGATGGAGTTGACTGTAGATAGTCAAAATCCTAAAGAAGATCCAAAACTTAGACATTTTAGACTAAAAGAAAATCGTGCCACTGCCTGTCCTACTTTCTGCTTTGGGCTTTGATATTTTAGAGAATATACAAGGTCTCCTTAATATTACATACCGATAACAGAGTAAAAAGCCGAAGTCCATGAGGCATTCATCCTGAATGATTTGACCTTTCAGTTTCCTTCTAAAATATAGCATAGGGTTTCAGTGCATTTACAAACTGCTGAAATTTCTTCAAATTTCATTTTCTTGAACTTTGTTTTTAATTTTTGATCAACAAGTGTTAATTGTAAATTCTATTAATGTAGTTCAGTATGATTTTCACACATGTATACAGACACACTGATAAATCAAATCCCCCTCAATCTAACATGTCTGTCCTCCTTGCTAGCCTCTAGTAATACTTATTTATTTAACATTCAAGTGACTTTTAAGGCTCAATGTACAAGAAGAAATATGTCTATGTCAGGCTTATTTCACTAAACATATCACCCTCCAGTTTCATAGTATTTTTCCACAGTATCACAAAAGACAAGAGAAAGACTTCCTTCTTCTTTGTGGATAGAATAATACTCCATCATATCCATGTACCATATTTTATTTCAACCATATTTTATTTCAATTCATCTATTGATGGTACCTAGGTTGATTCCATATCTGAGCCCTTCTGAACATAGTCGGAATAAATATGAGTGCATAAGTAACCCATAATATGTTGATTTCATTTTTTAAAGATATCTTCCAAGCAAGGATTACTAGATCGTATGGTACATATCAGTTTGTGAAGAAAAGCTGTTGCTCATAATGGTTTCACTACTTTACATTTCCACCAACAGTATATTAATTTCATTTTCTCCACATCTCACCATAATATATTGTTTTTTTTTTCTGTTTTATGTAGTGTTGTAGGGCTGTAGTCACTGTAAAGAGTTTCTCACTGTAGGTTTTATTATTTATATTTCCCTTAAGGCTAATGATGTTGATCATTTAAAAAAATACTTTGATTATCATTAAGTAGTAGCACAAAGAGTTGACCATTTAATACATAATTTTTTCTTAGAATGTTTAGCTGTTTCTTTCTCTTGAGACCATCTTGGGCTGTTGAGGCCTGAACTTTGAAAGAATTCAAAGGATAGATTTATAAATAATAGTACAGAAATGTCTACACCTGTGTGCAAATAAGTATCCTATATAGATATGAATGCATAAATTTGATTTTTTCTCAGCATTATTTATCATAGTCAGAAAACCCAAATCAAGAGGAAAGCTATACATAGTATGATTGTCCATGAAAAGTAAGGATTTACTCATTTTATGACTTTGTTCATGAAATAATGTGTACCTACTATTAAGAAATGGTGATAAGCTCTCTTGCTGCTCTTTTCTAGCTCTCTCTGCTTTCTCTCTAGCTCTTTCCTTTCTCTTTCCTCTCTTTCCCAGCTCTCTCTCATTCCCAGGCCTTTCCCAGCCACGTGGAGTGCCAACCTTGCCTGGTCCCAGCAGGTCTACTGAATAAACCTACCCCTTACCTGAAAAAAAAAAAAAAAAGAAAAGGTGATGATATTCCCTAGAAATTGATCTACAGGAAGGCTCCGTATGTGGTGAGATTTCATAATCTTGTCATGTCACAATTTTGTCATGAAGTTGCTCCTGGACATGTTCCCTTCCCTCCATTCCTTGTGTTACAACCAGCTTCATGTTATCTCCTTACGCTGCCATCCGTGGGTCTGTACCCATGAGGGTACTGTCTGTCTCTTTGCAGCTAGATAGTAAAAGGTCCTCCTAAGTTACCACTCCCTGAACTACTAGAGAATCCTTGTACCACTTCTCTGGCCAATGACACCAAGTCACTGATCTCTCTTCACTCCAGTAAGTTGATAGACTCCATCATACAACCCTTAAACCTTTTTCTTGGAGGAAACAGTTCCTTATCTCCTTATATAATTCTTTTAAATCACAAGTATTAATACACTGAATTTTAGGAATCTTAAGCTTTAAATATGAAACTTTTCTTCCCCCTGAAGTGTGCTTTGGCTGGATCTGGTTCAGCTCTCAAAAGAATGAGCACAAGCTCCTCAGATTCGTCATCCCTCCTGGTCATAGTTACACTTTTGAGATTGATTTCATGTTGTATGGGATTTTCCAGAAAAAACTCCTTTTCCAAGGACTCAATAATCCTCTGCTTTAATTTTTCCTCTATCCGTTAAGCTTCAAGTCCAAGGAAGTGTCTGAATGAGCACAAAGCCCAGTCATTTTCATTCCTCCAATCCCTTAAGTGGGAGGCTCCACTGTAGTTCAGTATCTGGTAGTTACTTCAAATCCACACTAAGGGTGCAGGTTGATATGAATCACGCATCCCAATTTCCTTATTCATGATTTAAAAAAATTACTTCATATTTGTGTTTCCTTTTATTGTAACTAAATTTTCCCTGTTTATACTTTCTTAACATAAATGGTACGCATAAATGTCAAAGATATATTTAAAAAGAAAGAACAAGGATTTTAAGTAAATTTAAAGCTTACGATGAAACAGGGCTGATTTTAATCACTTTAACTTTTAAGTGTATATGATTTTAACCCTCAACACTGAAGTAAGGAGGTCAGGTCTGGCCAGTGCCATATTGGCCATATAGTGGATGGTAGGACCTGGCATCTTCTCTTCTTGTTGGAGAAAGGAAATGCCCCCACCCATCTCCCCCTCCCAGGTGATGGGCATGCCTGGAACCCTGCAGACAGAACATGCATGTGGCTGATAGGCTACTGAATCTGTCAGTCCAGTACATGGGACTGAGAATTTCCTGTGGACCTACTTAGGCCTGGACCAGCCCAGCCTCCATTATGCCATGTCATGTGTGTCTCCATGATATGTCCTGTCTCCTGTCTCCTGGCTCTTCTCGGGTCATCATGGTGTCCTAATTCAGCTCTCCATCGGAGCTGAATTGCTTTGATGGTATTGTGTTTGTTCTTTCTTTCCACTCTGGCCTGGTTCCTAGCCATGTTATATGTGTTTGCTGAAGTGTGCTTTGTCTGGATCAGGTTCAGCTCTCAAAAGAATGATCACAAGCTCCTCGGATTCATCATCACTATCTGGTCATAGGGTATTTGCAGCCTGCTAACTTTAATAAACACTTCAATATTCCATCTACCTGAACATGGCTTCTGAGATGATTCACCTTACCACACACCAAATTAAGAGCTTATAAGCAAGACATTATTATTCCCATCCCCATATTACAGATGGGAAAATTAAGACATGCAAAGTATATGGAATTCCTTAATTAACACAGTACCCGGGGGAATAAAAAATTAAAGCAGAGTCCATGTTATTCAACACTGTGTTTACAGTCTTTAATTGTGTTTCTTAAAAAGAAAGGTAGAAAAGAAGGAAAGAAAGAAGGGGAGAGGGAAAGAGAGAAGGGAAGAAGAGAGGGAAGGAGAGAGGTAAAGAGAGGAGAAAGGAAGAAAGTAGGTAAGAATAGCAGAAGGGAAGGTGAGATAGGAAGAAAAGAAGAGAGAAAGGAAAGAAGGAAGAAATGGAGAGAGGGGAAGGGAGAAAGGAGGAAGGAAGGAAAGGAAAAGAAAGAAGGAAAAGGATAAAAACATGTTTGGTGCACAAAGTGATGTAATTAATTATATATATTTTTTTTTTTTTTGTCGGTCGTGGGGCTTGAACTCTGGGCCTGGGCGCTGTCCCTCAGCTCTTCAGCTCAAGGCGAGCGCTCTACCACTTGAGCTACAGCGCCACTTCCATTAATTATATTTTTAATATCTAATCACTATGAGATTTTTGTACTTTCATTTTTGCTTATTTATAGTTTCAGTTTTCTTTCCACCTTAATAAGTACAATCTGAAATAATTTTCAGTTTAATTAAATTTTCCAGAGTCCCTTGTTGTATTTTATGGTAAATCCAGTCACCCATGGGCAGAGAAGCCACATTGTGAGAGTTCAAATTGGGAGTCTTTATTAGAAGGCTGGTGACTGCAGATGGGCTTTTGCCACAAAGACCTTCAGCCCCACAGATACACTTAACACTGTCAGAAAACTGAGCCATGAGAGCAAGAGAGGAAAGAAAGCTCAGAGAAGAATACTACCAACAAACCAAATCAAGAGCTGGAGTGGCATGTCATGTTGACGGGAGGAGAGACAAGAGAGACCACAAGCACACAGGAGACAAATGAAATGTCATCCTTATGCCAGAGTTGGTCCAGGCCTAAATAGGGTCAGGGTCAGGGGAAGGAGTCACAGGAAACTGGAGTGATTCAGTAGTTCAAAGCACAGGTTTGACAGGCCCAGTAACCTACCGTCTAAGTCCCCACTCTTGCCTCTAGGAATTCAGGTTTGCCCATCATCTGGGAGGTGGAACTTCTCCTTGCTCCACCATGAAAACAAGATGGCACCAGTTGATGATGCCCAATTCCCTATCCATTGCGTGACCAAGATGGTGCCAACCAGATCCAGCTTTCCTCCTTCAGTTCAATACTGAATTCTTCACTATCGCAGATTCTATCTGCTATGTTTTTAGTTTAACATAAATATATTTTGCATAAGTACATTAATAAATGGATTATTACATGCTAATGTTGTATGGGTATTCAATTGTGAGATACAGAGAAGCAACATTTTGAGAGGTCGAATCAGGAGTCTGTATTAGTAAGCCAGTGACTTCAGGAAGACACATGTCGCCAGAAAACTTGCAGCCTTGAATAACTTAATACTGTTAGAAAACTGAGCCATTAGAGTAGCAAAACAAAAAACAATCAAACCAGAACAACAACAACAACAACAACAACAGATCAACACTAATGAAGAGCTGAAGTAGGATGCCATGGTGCCTGGAGGAGCGCCAAGTGACGGGAAGCATGGTGTAATGGTGTCTGAGCTGGTCTGGGCCTAAATAGTGTCGGTCAGGGAACAGGGCCACAGGGAGCTCAGAGAGTCTCATGAGTTCATGGCACACGATCGGTAGATTCAGTAATGTATTGTCCAAGTCCCCATCCCTGCCTCCAGGAATTCAGGCATGCCCTGGAGGTGGGACTTCCCTGACTTTTCAATGAAGACAAGATGCTGACAGTTAAATCCAATTCTCTATTATCCACTAGGTTGTCAAAAGGGTGCTAGTTAGACCCAGTATACTTATTTCAGTAGGCGCTAAGGTTGAAAAGATACAATGAAATGCTGTTCTTGACGTTAAGAACATTTACACCGTTATACATAAAGATAACTGTAACATAAAGAACAAATGCTAAACTGCCTAAACTCAGCATATCAAGAAAAGTAGACATGTTAATGCAATTGTTTTGCTTCTATACTATTTAATCAGAGATTTGTAACATCTGCATCAAAGCTTAGTGTCTACTTGGATACATGCAGGTTTTCTTTCATACCTGATCTAAAAAATCTCTACTAATGGTACCAATATAGTTTCTGAGACTGACTAAAGACAGATGGATTTTCCCTAAGATGTTGTATATAAATTGAAATCTAAGTGGTCAGTATGTTGTCTGTTTAGTATCTGTAGTCACAGCCTTGAATTCTTTTGATGATCCAAGCAAGGACTAATTATGACAAAAAAGTGGACTCCATACATAATGTTATACATCCACCTGAGTTTGGTTCATACTTAAACTTCATTGTCGTTCCCAGTCATCCATACTTGTCAGATTGAGCTAAAGTTGTTTATTTTCTCCAGCCTACCAAGTAAGTATATCCTTGCTCTTCTCTTGGCCACGATCTATTTTCTTAATATTTTAAATAATCTATTCCAAATGAAGATGACTTTCCCGAGTATCCTACATGTGATCTGAGCAAACAAGAATGTAAATGTTCTTTCTTCCTTTCAAACATGTGAAATCTGAATAAGGAGACACAATTTCTGTTCAGGAAACAACTGAAGAACAATACAATTTAATAAGTAATCAAAAGGTAAAATGTGTGGAACATTTAATGAGTGATATAACTAATACTTTTCATCATATTATAATCAAATTGCCTTAAGCTAAAGATAGAAATATAAAAGACAAACCTGAAAACAACACAAGAAAATAGATATAAAATAGATATAACCAATAGGGCAGAAATTATGTGAATGCCACAGATTTCTCATCAGAAATCATGAGTCAGAAGGAAATGGCATGACATTTATAAAGTGCTGAAATGAAATTAAGGAACTGTCAACCTAGAATTCACTGTTCTGCAGAAGTATCCTTCAGACCTAAAGGTGAAATAAAGACACAATCAGTCAAGGAAGGTAAGATAGTACATTGCTGACAGATGCACTCTAGGGAAACCACCAGATAAGGTTGTTCTAATAGAAGGGCTATGAGTCCACAATGAAAACTGAACATCAGGAATGAGGGAAATATATCACAAACGCAAATAATTAAATAAGTCTAATAGAATGTTGATTTTTCTCTTCAGTTCCTCAATATATATTTCTGAAATGTTTAATGTGTATAGACATAATATGGAAGACCACTCTGAGAAATACGTCACAATGATAAATGACCCATATTGAATTAACGTTTATATAATGCCACTGGCAATAGTAAAATATTAACTGTAATAATGTGAGAAGTAGAAGTTGTATCTCACAATTCCTAAATCAGTCACGAAAATAATTTTTAATTATGAAGTAAACAATACATTAGAAAAAGCAAAACAAAATTTTATACATATTTATATAATAATCAATTAAAATATCATGGGAAGAGAAAATCCAAGCTACCAATAGAAAATAAATGAGATCATGGCCCTAAATCTAGATATAATTAAAATTACATTACGTTCAAATACGACTATGTCAGATAATAGAGTATCAAGTAGTTCCATTCTGTTTTATAAAAGGAATGCACTTTAAAAATGAATATATGAGAGAAAAAATATATAGCATAAAACACTAATGAAACTATATAAATGTCCAAGTATTCTTCTGGAATGGAATATTACTAGACCATGAGTTATTTTTTTCACACTGATTTTTAAAAAGGAAAAAAAAAGCCTGCACAAAAGATACATCAATAATATGTCCTTAGCAACAGAAGTCAAACCCACAAGAAGTAAACAATGGAAAAATAATGATACTAAATAATTAACACGTTCTTGAGTTGAATAAGCAGTGCATGATCCAGCAATGCCATCTGTGAATATCCACTGCGGAGAAATGAGAAACTCATATGTGAATACAAGCGAGTAGCAACTCTATTCACAACTCAAACATGTCCCACCAAGTAATTGGATAAACAAGTTGGAACATCCACAAAATAAAATTTTACCCCTCAGCAGTGAAATGAAATGTACTCCTGATTCACAGAAAAACTTAGAAGAATCCCGAGATTATGTTGCAAAGGATCATATTGCTATGCTTCTCCTACATTTTCCTTGATAAAATAGAGTGTGAGAATTTTACATGAATTTCTAGGAGTTTGAGGAATTGGGAAGGGGTGAAAACAGTGGCAGTATGAGGAGGTGGTGAAATTGCTATGAATTGTAAGTGTGACGGGGTTTCATGAATATCTACCTGTGCTGAAATTCATATGTATTTACCACAATTATTAACCAAACAATTGCATGATGAAATAAAAATCCTAAAATGCTACGTATAAAACGCATGCTCTCAGGTCTGTGGGCTACTCCATTGGTACACTAATATGAACAGGATATTCCCATTGACTTCATTAGCTCCTGTTGCTAATAACCTTGTACTGTGGGTCTGGGGCTAGCCCACATTGTTTTGCTCAGGGTTCAAGCTTAGGAACCATGTGCAGAAAAAGTTAGCAATTGGGCTGGAAAGGTGGCTCAGTGGTAGAGTGCTTGACTTGCATGCATGAGGCCCTGGGTTCGATTCCTCAGCACCGCATAAGCAGAAAAAAAAAAAGCCAGAAGTGGCACTGTGGCTTAAGTGATAGAGCACTATCCTTGAGCTGAAGAGCTGAGGGACAGCGCCCAGGCCCAGAGTTCAGGCCCCACAACCGGACCCCCCCCCAAAACAAAAAAAGAAAAAAGAAAGAAAAAGTTAGCAGAGACCTGAGGTGACTCAAGGTATCACAAACAGACAAAATATCCTAATCCGTGGGCTTTCTATTGATCTTGCTAGCTATGTCCTTTGCCATGCAGAAGCTCTGCAATTTCATGCAATCCCATTTGTTCAACTTTTCTTTGATTTGTTGTGTTTCTGGGTCTCTATTAAGAAAATTTAGACCTGTGCCAACAAGACCTAAGGTATCTCCTATTCTGTCCTGTAATTCTGCTTTGACTACGAGGTCTTTGATCTATTTGGAGTTGATTCTGGTGCAGGGTGATATATAAGGATCTAGCTTTAGTTTTCTACAAGTTATTAACCAATTTTGCCAGCACCATTTACTGAAGAGGCTGTCTTTCTTCAGTTCTATTTTTTTTTTTAGCTCCCATATTGAAGATTAGATGGGGTCTGTTGGTTCATTTCTGGGTTTTCAATTCTATTTCATTAGTCCTGAGGTCTGTTCTTGTGCTAGTACCAAGCTGTTTTGATTACTATGGCTTTATAGTAGAGTTTGAAATTTGGTATTGATATTCCTCCAGCACTGTTCTTTCTGTTAAGGATCGTTTTTGCTATCTGGGGTCTTTTATTGTTCCATATGAATTTTTTGATTGCCTCTTCTATTTCCTTGAAGAATGAGGTTGTAATATTGATAGGTATCACATTGAATTTGTAGATAGCCTTGGAATTCTATGTTTCCATCAGAAAGAATGACATTGCCCCA
Source organism: Dipodomys spectabilis (assembly GCF_019054845.1). Taxonomy (NCBI): domain Eukaryota; kingdom Metazoa; phylum Chordata; class Mammalia; order Rodentia; family Heteromyidae; genus Dipodomys; species Dipodomys spectabilis. The sequence continues at coordinate 11,837,337 of NW_024870834.1, read as the reverse complement.
TTTGTTAGGAAATGGAAAGACTTGAAAAAAATTATATGAAGTGAAGTAAGCCAGGCCCAAAGAGACATAGGCCCCATGGTTTCCCTTATTTGCAATAACTATATATGTCTAAGACAAACAGAAACAGTCAGATAAGTTGATGTTGGGTGAAATGAACCCCAAGATAAGGACTCAAAAGTTTTTTTCTTTCTTGCTATTGTTTCTAACATATTTATAAGATGATTTTTTGTTGCTTTGTATGTCCCTCCCCCACGGTATAACCCCTGTTTTCACTGTATTTGATGTTGGCATAATTTGTGGAAGGAAGGGAAAAAACAAATCGTTTAAATAGGGATACAGGTGGCCCCATTGCAACAATGAGATGTACAAGTCGTTATGTCCGAAAACGAACTTTACAATTTAGGTGGGTTGGGGTGTGGGGGAGAAGTGTAGTTTTGGATGTGGGAGGGACAGGAGAAGGGATGGGAAGGGGAAACAAAGGAAGAGGCTACAATGCTTGATAAGAAATGCACTCATTACCTTGCCCATGTAATTGTAACCCTTTGGAGGTAAGACTGTCTTTGGGTGTTTACTTTGAGTAAAAACTACTTCTTTTTATATCTAATCTTACCTGAAAGTAATTTATGGATTTGTAAAGGCCTATACCAGTTCTTTGGTTGGATTACTATCATTGATCTTACTGCACTATTTTATTAAAATATCTTGTTACGGATTTAGCACACCAGCACTCCAGTGGATTCATAGCCATGATTAATCTCTACAACAGCTACATTGTTAATTTAATGATTGGAGGGCTGTGGGTCATATAAGTCATGTACATTTTGTTTGATATAGACATTTTAGTCAATTTAATGTATCTGATCCCTGAAAATCTTTATTTTGAAATGGTCTTGTAAGAGGGAACTTAAAAGATGCTTTTGTGGAGTGGAACCTCATGAATTAACTGAAAGTCTTCCAGCCACATACCTGTGCCCTTTGATCGAGTTATTCTGTGCTGCAGTTACTTTACAATCACCTGGGGCTCTAGGAAAAAAAGACTTCTAGATGAGCCTCTCATGTAGAAGGTAAACTGCCTCTGAAATAGGTAATATCATCTTCTTATCATGTTAAGAGGCTCAAACTTAGATTATTCTCCAGGCAACTTGTTCCTGCTCTGTCTCAATAATAAACTGATTAAAAAATAAACCTAAGATAAAACTTCTTATGAATTCCTCCAGAAAGACTAAGCTAATGGTCAGTAAGGATCATATCTATGTCTGGAGACTATTTAACCCCCTGTCCAGTTCTTCCTATTTCACCTGAGACCAATGTCTCTACCATCCCTCCACCACTCCTGAATAGCTGAAGATATGTTGAAATGCAGTCTCCCCATGGCTACCATGTAATACATCTTTCTGTTCCCTTCACTGTGGCCCTTTATTTGGCATATGGTGGTGAGTGGCTAACTTGAAACTCTTAGACTTTGAGTCTGAAATCTAAAAACTTTCTTTTTCAGAGTCACCAACTATAAATGCATTAACAACAGGACTAGGCCCAGCTTTCTCCATCCTGATGTAATGACCAAGGTTCTACAATACAAAGCCACTGAAAATTGAACCGTGGAGAGCAAAGACATACTTCAGCAGAGCTACCTGCTTTTTTTTTTTTTTTGCTTTAGTATATTAAAAAACCTAAGAAAATAAAAGCTTTCTCCTAAGCTGGTTAATATGTATAGTGAGGTTCTTATTTTAATGAATGCTTAAAAGGAATAATAATAATTAGAATAATAATGCCAGACTTTTAGAAAATGCCTTTTATCTTCAAAGAATTTCACAAAAGTATATGTGGTTAATCTCTGTACTTTAAAAGCAACTTGCCACAATATTTTGCTTGCTTATTTTTTTTTAAACAACAGATGCATTTGAGGAGGGCTGCACTCATCTTTACGTTTTCTTGGGCAAAATTCCATATGTTTTTTTTTTTCTTTTAATGGGTTGTAGGAAAATAAAACCCATCAAAGCTTTTCTTTTTAATGCAAATAAGCTTCTTTCTATTGGAAGAAATGTTCAGTTAAACTAACTATATGCCCAATTGTGTTGAATCTGTGTAATAAGGGTCATTTTGTGTTGGGTAAGAAAGGATTTCTGCTCAGCTATTTGGTCTCCACTCAATTCCGTACAAAGGGAACAGGGCTAAATGGCAATGGAGTGGGTATAATTTTAGAAACTGCCATGCAGGAATTAAGTTCATGTACAATTAAATTTTTTTTACTGAAACGTAATAAGTTAGCTGAAACCAAGATAAACCTTATTATGTTGAAGAGTTGGACCCCAATTTCCAGTTGCTTTGGAAAATCAATTTCAGATGGTTCTAGTAGGGCCCTAAAGAATCAGAGATGGAAAGGCAAGAGTCAGAGTGGGGTCTGCCTGAGGCAAACTCCAGGGGGGAGCAAACAAAGGGTCCCCCACCCCCGTGCTCTGACTCATTACCCTGCACCTAATGAGACTGTAAATTAACACCTGCTCTCCAATGCACAGGCAGTTCAACACTCAAGTCCCATGCTTCTTTTATTTTATTTTTTCCTTTAATTTGTTAAACGTCATCAGCAATGCATATTAATTGTTGAAAACAACTTCATTGGCTAAGGTAACAAAGAAATATATATGTGTGTGTGTGTGTGTGTGTGTGTGTGTGTGTGTGTGTGTGTACATACACATACACACACACACACACACACACACACAATTCTGTCTCTGTTATCCACCAGAGATTACTCACCTTCTAGAATTGCCCAAAGGACGTATTTATCAAACACAGGTGCTCAATCTGTTTAGATATTTAACCTTAAAAATAAATGAAACAAAAAAACCATAGTTTGTATCCTAATACTTTTTCACAGTAATATCAATATTTACAGTGTTCTGATTGTTAAATACCATTTCATTTTGAATATTATTTACAAAATATAATGATCCTTAAATTTGCTGGATCATAAAGTCACCTACATCATTGCTTAAAAATATACATTCATGACCTCTCTCTTAGGTTTACTCTATCAGGATCTCCAAGAGTAGGTGTTAGGATTTTCTATTTTTAAAAAGCTTTCCAGGTTATTTGGAAAACACCGACTTAAAATTTGGAGTGTACCTTTTGTTTAATTCCTACTTGGATTTTGCCATTATGATATATTCCTTTATACTATACCCATCAATATGCTCTGGTGTGTTTACTTCCTTAGTTTAAATCTAAAGGGGTGAATTGCTTGATGAAACAGTATGGACATTTAAAATCTATTTTTATATTTTTGTTTCTGGTTTTTGTTTGTTTTGTTTTGGTCATGGGGCTTGAACTCTGGGCCTGGGCGCTGTCCCTCAGCTCTGCAGCTCAAGGCTAAAGCTCTACCACATGAGCCACAGCGCCACTTCTGGATTTCAGATGGTTTATTGGAGATAAGAGTCTCACGGGCTTTCCTGCCCAGGCTGGCTTTGAACCACCATCCTTTGAACCACCATCATCTCCACCCACTGAGTAGTTAGGATTATAGGTGTGAGCCACTGGCGCCCGGCTTAAAATCCCTTAATGTATATTGCTGAACTAGACTCCATCAGAGCTCCAATAAATCACAGCTTTACTATAGTGCATGGTGTCTGTCAGGATCAAAGGTGAAGGATTCAAGCATTTGCTAATGAGCCTGGTCATTTCATCTCCAAATCAGTTATACGGTTTATGCTTGTTTTCATTTTAAACTCCTTCTTGTTTGGCTTTTTGCTTCGTGGCCATGCTCTTCCACTTGAGCCATAATGTCTCAAGGCCTGGTGTTGGTCATTGCTGATTTTGTTGGTTCATTGGAGATGATTTTCTCAGATTTGTCAGTCTGGGCTGATTCAGAAACAAGACCTCCAGATCTCAATCACTTTAGGATTATAGGCCTGAGCCAGTGCCACCTACCTCAGATATAAGTTTTAAATAATCATAACTGGCAATAAAAATTTTGGCAGTGGGGCATTAAATGCAATTTCAACCTATTTTGTAAAAGTATCAAGTGTGTAATTTGAGAAAGATGATTTCCTGGTTTATTTTCTATCCTTTTGCCATGCTATATATTCTACATTGGCTACAGTGTTTTCAAAGTAGAAGCTTGATAACCTTTCTAGTTCAATGATACTTTAATTTAGTAATTCATTAAACTACAGATTAGGTATATAAAGACAGACTTCTAAGCTCACCAGAGTCTGGGAAGAAAGTATTCAGAAGATTCACATCTTTATAATGCCCTTAGGTACTTTTCCAGCACTACTAGGCTAAGACAACTCTGCTTTAGCCTCTGCTTATTTTGTAGATGAGAAAAACTGCTCAGAGATATTATTTTTTTTTGGCTGACAGCTGAGGAATCACTTGGCCATTTGGTGAGTGACAAAACTGTGATTAGACATCATGCCTGCATCTATGAATATAGAATGTTTTCTGTTATTTCACTTTCTTATTAGGTCCAGCAGTTTATGTAAAACTATGCATTTTTATTAAAATAGCTGCAAATAAAAGCTGCTACTTTACAAATTCAATTATATCCAAGCACATAAAATTGGATAGAGTAGTGAATACAAGTCTAATAATAACCAATAAAATAGCACTTAACCTAATGTTTTAACTTTTATAATGATGTATAGCTTCCCTATTAGTGGAATATAAAGTCATATATTTCATAATTTTATTCATAAATAAACTGTTTCAGCAATGGCCTGCTTTTTCTCCAAAGGAATCTTTAAAATTTGTTCTTTCAATTCCTCTGATATGCATCAAAGAGAAAGCTCTGGGTATGTGTTAGTGGTCTTTGACAATTTTTTGTTACAGCTTTTAACTCTTGCTTGAAAAAGAGTCCTGGCACTGAGCGGGAACAACGCGCACTTTCCTCTCCCCCAAATAAAGTAGTAAAGTGAGCACTGTGGCTGTTAATGAATACTAAATATTTTAAGGTGAGCACAGTGGTGCAAACCTTGCAGAGGCAAGGTTAGTGTGAGTTTGAGCTCAGTGTTGGTTATATAGAGAAATCCTGTCAATAAGTAAATAAATAGACATAGAGAAGAGGAGAGAAGAAAACAAGGAACAAGAGAGCAACAAAAGTACAACAAATATTTGAGAGTTAAACTACTACTATGCTTAAAATTTTTAAGTGCTTCTCAATTCTTGATTCTCAAGAGTTTAGTTTATGTGCACCAATATCATATTGACTATTTTCTATCTTTTACCTATTACTGAGATAGGTCAGTTCCTAAACAAATATGTATAATTTTTATCCCAATCAAAGCTGTAAAAGTCACATTTAGTCTGCAAAAGCAATTTGACCTGTTCACATGGGATTATTCAGGTGAAACCATCTTTCCTCCAGTATACATCTCATTAATGTGACAGCATTTTGGGGGTATTTCAATTTTGAGTTAATATTTCCATTACTTTTATCTTTCTCAAAAGATTACAATTCTGAATTGGAATTCGTCACAGTTGACATCACCCCGATAGACCGTTGGCTTCCTGTGAGTGAAACCAAGAGTCGTAAACATGATTTTATTTTTTTATTTTTACCTCTGAAAAATGCTTACCTTACGATTTATTTTAGAGAAACAAAATTATTGTGGAAATTATACCAATTATGACTCACTGAAGACACAAAGATATTTTTTCTTCATTGATGTTCAGTGTGATTTGAAAAAATTACCTTGCTCAGGATTATATGTGTTTTCATATACAGATAGTAAAAAGAAACAAAAGTCACACCATTTCCTGAAGATGCTCATTCTCATATATATGCTGAATGATCACTCATTCATTCTCTTATTATTCATTATCTGTGCCTGAAATAAATAGGTCCATACATATGGGAATGTGTAAGACATAGAGGTCATTTCATTAAACTAGTATTTGAAGTTGAAATAAAATATACACTTGACAGACTTAGGTAAATCTGGTTGTTTTTGAAATATCAAGCATGCAGGAACTATAAAAATCAATCCTTTTTTCTCATTTTTGTTGCTAGTGGTTGTATATGTGCTGGTGCCAGAGTTTATACCAGGTCATGAGGCTTGCTTGGCTTGCTTAGTCTGATGGTGCTCTATGCCCTGAGCCATATTTCCAGCTCTACTTTTTGCTTGTTCTTTTTTTTTTTTTGAAGATGATCTCACAGACTTTCCTGCCCCGGGCTGATTTCAAAAAATCTCAGCATCCTGAGTAGCCAGGATGACAGGAATGAGCCATTGGTACCTAGCTCTCTAAACTGTTTACTTATCCAAAAAAAAAAGTAGAATGGTTTAGGAAGCTGTGGTGGTATGGGTGAATGTTCCACAAAGATCTGTATATTAAGGCTTAATACCTAAGTTTCTGATACTGAGGGATGCAATGGGAGGCATGGCCTGATGGAAGGTTCTTGGGTCATTGAGGTCAGGTCCTTCAGCCTAACTCTGCTTCAGTGCTGAAGCACTGCTCTGGCCAGTGCATTCCCAGCATTATCATCAAGTGCCCTCAGAAAGGGGCATTCTATCCCTTGATAGATATTGGTAGAAATGTAATGGAGCATATCACCACTGCCCCATGATATTCCTTAAGCAGTTCCACCACTGAATGAAATTTCTCTTAACCATCTTTCAGGGACTTTTTTCTTTTTTTAGGTCCGGTCATGGGGCCTGAACTCTGGGCCTGGGTGCTGTCCCTCAACTCTTCAGCTCAAGGCTAGCGCTCTACCACTTGAGCCACGGCGCCACTTCTGGCTTTTTTCTTTTTGTTTATGTGGTGCTGAGGAATGGAACCCAGGACCTCAGGCATGCAAGGCAAGCGTTCTACCACTGAGCCATCTTCCCAGTCCCAGAGGACGTTTTAATAATGTTTTTCCCATTTGTATTGCACAAAGTTGCCAATCCAAGTCTCCTGATGGTGGCCATGTTGCCTAGGACTCAGCAATTTATAAAACATTACATCAACATTCCTGCTAGTTATACATCGGATGAACTATTTGGGGCTCTAGCAGGCATTTGGACATTAAGGTGAAAATGCAAATGGAAGCCACACTAGCAAAATGAGAAGAAATAAAAAGCTAGAGCTTCTGCTTTTCATGTTCCCACACAGGGATGGAATTAATAAACATAAAGAAAAAGCAAATTCCTCACGTATTTACACATTGAAGACTGCTATTACTGTTTAATCAGAGCTAATCCCATACAATACTCTTACAAATATTTTAAGGGAGGACATATTTGTTCTGACAGAAGAAAATAGTTTTTGAAGGGATGAGAGGAAATCGTTTCTTTCTATGCCTCATTATCACATTGCAGATTTTTAAGTGATGTACAGTTTTCAAAGCTCTGTAGCAGCAGGAGTAAAGTGAACACATATTTTTAGATAATCAGCTATGCTGATGGAATGTGATTCAGAGTCTTCCTTTAAGTCTTCCCTGATGTAAACACTAAAAGTGCTTAACATGTTTCATACCAATATCATAGACCGTTAAGAAAAAGATTTACTTTTTAATTATTTTTAGCAGTACAAAGGGATCTTCAATCAAGTTGTTGTTTGTGAGTACACTGTATTCTGCACAGTATCACCCCTCCCAACCTTCTCCTGGCCATCTATACTCACCACACCCATTCCCTCATTATCCAGTTCTATTTCCGTGCAAGTACATCTAATTATTATGGATGATACTTCTAACAATTTTCAAATGGATCCCAATATCACTCAAAGCTTAACCATAGTCTGCCATAGGCATGTAACTGACCGTCTATGATCAGACCCAACCCTAACACATTTCTCTGCTTTATTCATCACACATGCTCTTCCTTAGTCCTGGGCTTCCAGGCTGGCTGGCCTTTTCATCGTTCTCTGAACTTAGAACTCAGCATGTGTGACCCTATGGCTCTTCTTCAGTCTGGACCACTCACCTTCAGCTATTCAAAGAAATCAGTTCTTGATTTCCTTTGCATATTTGTTTTTATGACAACTTCTTAATGAGACAACTGCTGGCTCAGAATTTGACTTCTCAGATCCTACCTTTCCTAATGACTTTTTCCAGTCCCTCTATAATGTTTAAATCATAATGATATGCAAGTGAATTCTTGTTGTTTTTGTCGAACTCTCCTTACCAGCCAGCAAGTTCCTTGCGAATAGTTTTTTTCTTTCTCCAGTTCCCTGTGAGCTAATTCTTAGAACTTCAGTGCTTAATATACATTAGTTGTTTTCATAAATCCACCCAAATCTTCAGCTTCTGTATAACTTGATCTTAGTAAGAAAAATTTAGTAAGTGTAGAAGGATCTTTGAGGGAAGAAGGCTCTGTGCAGCACTATTGCAGGAGTCTCTGTCTCTTCTCCCTCTCTACATTTTAGAAGTTGTGTTTGATGGCTCTGTATTGTAAAACAACTGCTCTGTCTGTCTTTCTGTCTATCTATCTGTCTGTCTGTCTGTCTGTGTGCTGGTCCCAGTGCTTAACATCAGGACCAGGCATTATACCTGAAATTTGTGCTCAAGGATGACACTTTATCACTCAAGCCACAGCCCTACTTCTGGCATTTTGGTGATTAAATGATGTTTGTACTTGTCACTTCTGCCTTAACTTTTCTATCTTTCACAATACCTGTGTTACTTCAGTATTACTGTTGTTTTCATTCTGTTTTGTTTTGAAGTGACATATTGCTATTTAAATCAGGCAGGTCTGGAACTTGCAATCTTGCTACTTTTACCTCCTGAGTATTAAGATAACAGCATCATCATGCCTGTAAGTAACATAATTATTTTTAAAGTATCTTCCTAAGGTCATTGTTTAAATCTACATATATAAAATGATCTAGTTAAAATTAGTTTACATACTTAGAGTGTTTTCCTCATTAAAAAAGAAACAAGCCCCGCAGAAAGCAGAAGCTAGTGTTTTCTGATTTTCCTCACAGTTGCATCTTTGCACCTAGAACCTGTGCATCATGGGATGTATGCTCTGAGTAGGGGACTGATCTTCCAATATGTCTGCCTCCTCTACTCAGCTCCTTTTGGAGGACATTGGGGAAGCAATGCATTATTTTCCTCCCGTCTCCTCACCACCCACAGCCATCACAAGCATGACACAATGGCCAGGGCTCTGTGTCTGTTCCTCCTTCATTGTATCCATGACATGGACAAGACAAGGACCTTTCAACATGTTTGATCATTGATTTTGTAGTCTTCTCATCTGTTGTGACACTCTGTACCTTTGTAAATATCTGCTTGTGACACATCACTGTATTTTCAAAGCAAAGGATGTGAGACCATAAGTGTTTTCATTCCATAGATTAAGACTCATGAGAAACAAGAGCAATATTTATAGCAGTGAATAATCAAGATCAGAATCCAAAACATATATAGTATAGGCTCCAGAGGACTGTACTTGTTTCCTAGTACTCACTCTTGGATAAATATGTTAGAGGAAAAAAATCATCCCTTTGTTTTCACCAGGGAATCTATTTATCTATGTCGGTCTTTTTAGACAAATGTGTGTGTGTGTGTGTGTGTGTGTGTGTGTGTGTGTGTGTGTGTGTGTGTGTGCATATGCACCTCTTAAAGCCAAAGAATAGAAGAAAATTTTCAACACTAGAAATATTTTCATAGTGTATTTAAAGAGTAAATAGTGCTGTGATAAACATAGTTGTGCTGGTAGCTTTAGTATGGTCTTGTTTGTGATCATTTGGGTACAAGACCAAAAGTGGGATTGCTGGGTCATAGGGGAGCTCTATGTGGAGTCTTTTGAGGAACCTCCATACTGCTTTCCAAAGTGGTTGAACAAGTTTACACTCCCACCAACAATGGAGTAGGGCCCCCTTCTGTCAACATCCCCTCCAGCATCTGTTGTTATTGGAGTTCTTGATTATAGGCATTCTAACTGGGGTGAGGTGGAATCTCAATGTTGTTCTGATTTGCATTTCTTTTATGGCTAGAGAGGTTGAACATTTCTTCATGTGTCTATTAGCCCTTCTTCTTTCCTCTTCAGAGAAGTTTCTCTTTAAGTCTTTAACTCACTTATTTGTAGGGCAGTTGTTTCTTTGAGAATTTGCATTATTTACCATAGGTAAATTATGGAACCAACCCAGATGTCCCTCAGTAGATGAATGGATCAAGAAAATGTGGCATATTTATATACAATGGAATTCCATGCTTCCATTAGAAAGAATGACATTACCCCATTTGTTAGGGAATGGAAAGACTTGGAAAAATTATATTAAGGGAAGTAACCCAGGCCCAAAGAAACATAGGTCCCATGGCTTCCCTTATTTGCGATAACTAATACATGTGTAGGACAAGGAGAAAAGCCAAAAGCTATGTACACATGACCATATAAGATGATGTTAAGAGAAGTGAACCCCAAGGGACACAAATATCTTTTTTCTTTCTTGCTATTGTCTCTAATGTATTTATAATTTACCATATGAATTTTGTGTTGCTTTGTATGTTCCTCCTCCACAGTATAATCCCTGTTTTCACTCTATTTGATGTCAGTGGTCTGCATCTTGTATAGACACTTCTCTAATTCTGGGATGGGAAGGGAAAAAAAAACACAGAATGGTTAAATAAGGAAACAGTTTGACTCATGGTAACAATGAGATGTATAAAACACTATGTTGAAAATGAACTTTACAACTTCGGCAAGGGGGGGCTAAGGGGTGGGGTAGTTGTGGAGGTGGGAGGAAAGGGATGGTAGGGGGAAAACAAAGGAGGAGGCAACAATGCTCAATAGGAAATGTACTCATTACCTTGCTATCCACTCTGTACAGCATTTTTACAATAAAAATATACAAAATAGTAATTTATGCATAGAAGCTATTTCCTTAATTCAAATCACCAATAGGTTCATAAGAAAAAAAGTATTGCCCTTACAGTTGGACAGGTGTAGTGAAAAATTTGGGAACACATTTCAAAAATTTCTTAGCAGAAAATAATGTTGAAATGAGACATGTAAGCTTATGAAAATCTAAGCTCTGAAAACTTAGCATCCTTTCATAACATCTTGCTACGTGGGTGTTTGCTCAGAAATCTCCAGAAATAAATATTTGTGAATTAAAAGTTGACTTTCCTAATTAAAATAGTGTGTTGGTGGAGAAGGCAGGAGACCATCTATGCTCTGAGATTGCAGGGATGTGAGTAGAAGAGGAGAGACATCGCCATTTGAAGAAGCATGTAAGAGTCTGGCACTGATTAAGAGTTTCTTTTATTCAATCAATATTTACCCATCACTTGCTCAATGTGGGGATTCATATTCACCAGTAGGAATAGAAAAATGAGAAAGCAACTCAGACTAGATCATTAGAGAGCTTGCGGAAATGGACCAGTGGCTCCCATTAGATAGGATGGATCTACTCTAGGAAGAGAAAGGTGATATGAGCAAATATGTTGGTGTGATCTGACCTCTTCTAATATCACATGGACGAAAGCAAGGGTTTTAATATTGACAGGAAGACATAAATGATTATGTTTAAAAGCAACACATCATCTTGAAACATAGGCAGAGAGCATGTCTTGTAGGGAAGAGACATGGATATAGAGCATGGAAGAGTCTTCAAATTGTGGGAAACTCCAGGCAACCATGCCACTCCCATTCTTCCTCCCACTCACTTATTCTTCAGCATTATAATATCTGGTGTTGTCAATTACTTTGAGCTGTCCACTTGATGTAGAGAGCATCTAACATATTCATTCTGGTTGTCAGTGAAGTGGGTCCAGAGGAGGTTGACATGTGACGTGGCTGAGTGAGAAGAGGGGAGATGGTTCCTCAGTGTCATCTGCCTCTGCTCAGCAAGCTCCTTTTAAAGGGAATTGGGAGGCAATGCATTGTTTTCCTCCCATCTCCTCACCACCACAGCCATCATATGCATGGAACAATGACCAGGGATCACTGTGGTTGGTGCCATGCAATCGGTGAGGGGCACACTCCAGGGGCACTCTCTCTTCTGGGATGTTAATCTCTGAGCCTCAGGCATCATAACTCTACTTCCTTCAGACTCTACACTCTAAATTTGCCTAAGAGTTGACCTGCATTCCTAAACATTCTCCGACCTTTGTCTTGGGAAAAAGGTCTGAGAATAACAACATCTCCATTTTTACCTAGAAATGCAGGTAGCTTAACTCTCTCTCTCTCTCTCTCTCTCTCTCTCTCTCTCTCTCTCTCTCTCTCTCTCTGGTGTCTTCTTTCATAATCTAGACAAATACATTGGTGTATGTGGACTCCAACTTGTACATAGATTGTCTTAGTCTTTCTTCCCTGGAACTGTTTCCCCCACTTCATATTTACAGCATATTAATTGTATAAAATAATGAGTAACATTATGATATTTTCATATATGCCTACGATGGCCTTCTATCATATGTATCCCTACCATGAATTCTTTTTGTAAAAAAATATTGTAAAGATGATGTACAGAGGTGTTACAGTTACAAAAGTAAGGTAATGAATACATTTTTTGTTGAACATCATTAACCACTACCTCATTTTCTCCTACTTTCCCTCCTCACTCCTGGCTTCCTCCCCTCAAGTTGCAAAGTTCATTTCCAACATAGTGTCTTGTTGTGTATTGCTGCTCTCAACCTTTGTACTTTGTCTCACCATTTTGTTATTTCCCTTCCCATATATATATATGTGTGTGTGTGTGTGTATATATATATGTATATGTGTATTTATATATATATATATCCACCCTGTGCCATATATATACCAAAATCAAAAAAGTGACAATAGGGGATAAACCAAAAGAAGAAAATGAAAGAAAAATGAAATAACTTTGCACAGTACATTAAAAATAACAACTACAAAAATAACCCTTGTTTCCATATCCTGGAGTTCATTCAATTAGTATACTTTCATATGGTCATATGTGCATAGTTATTGAGTTATTGTGATCTTCTGCTAAACTATTCTAGACATATATTAATTATTACAAATGAGGGAAAACATGGGAGCCTATGTTTCTTTGAGTCTGGCTTAAGATGCTGGCAGGGATTTGACCAAAAGAGAATGCTACTACACTGTTATTGGAATGCAAACTGGTTCAACCACTCTGGAAAGCACTATGGAGGTTCCTCAAAAAACTAAAGTTAGAAATACCCCATGATCCAGCAATTGCACTCCTGGGCATTTACCCAAACAAACACAAAGAAGGCCACACTAAAGCTACCAGCACAATCATGTTCATTAGAGCATGATTTATCATAGCTAACATATGGAACCAATCCAGTTGACCCTCAGTTTTATATATATATATATATATATATATATATGTACATATATATATATATGTATATATATATATATACATATATATATATATATACATATATATATATATATATATATATATATATATATGATGGAATTCTATGCCTCCATCAGAAAGAATGATATTGCCCTGTTTTTTAGGAAATGGAAAGACTTGGAAAGATTATATTAAGTGAAGTAAGCCAGGCCCAAAGAAACATAGGTCCCATGGTTTCCCTTATTTGCAATAACTAGTATAAGTGGAGGACTAGCAGAAAAGGGCAAAAGCTATGTACATATGATGATATAAGATGATGTTAAGTAAAAAGAACCATAAGATAGGGACACAACTTGTTTTTTTTTCTTTCTTGCTATTGTTTTTAAAGTATCTAAAATACACTACGTGATTTTTTTTGTTTCTTTTGTATGTTCTTCTCCCATGGTATAACCCCTATTTTCACTGTATTTGAAGTCAGTTCCCTGCACTTTTATATACATTTTTCTAATTTGGGTAGGGCAAGGGAAATAACAAAATGTTGAAACAGTGTACAGGTTGACCTATTGTAACAATGAGATATACAAGACACTATGTTGAAAATGAACTTTACAACTTTGCCGGGGAAGGGGGAAGTTGGGAAGGTAGGGAAGGAAGGGATAGTAGGGGAAAAACAAAGGAGGAGGTAACAACGCTCAATAAGAAATGTACTCATTACCTTACTCACGTAACTGTAAACCCTCTGTACACTATTTTTACAATTAAAAACATAAATAATTCAAAGCTAAAGTTATTAATTACTAAGTAACAAAAGGAAGAGGATTGAGGACAGATTGGGAAAAATGCTAAATGGGAAAATGATGATCATCTGGAATGAAGAATAGAGACAGAAAGAGAGCCCAATAAAATAAATATAGAAAAATACAAAACCCTAAAAAAATAAAATCGGTATTTTTCCTTGAGTAGAATATTAATTTCCCACCAGGCTTGTCTTCTGCTTAGTGTGGGTTAGCATTTTGGTCTCTGAAATCCAGACAAGTTTTACCACAAAGACCTGTTTTCAGTCTACTCCCTTATTTTTTTTACCTGATTGCATTTACCAATGCAGTTAGATTCATCTTGTTTATGATGCTGGTGGAAACATTTTTCTGATTTAGTCAGATATGTCTCATTTCCTGGTGATCCCATGGTTGTTTATTTACACTTGGATTGTGTCTCTTGGATCATAATGGAAACAGCTGTTGAGAGACCAATTGTTTTTTTGTCCTTTCTGGTGATAAGAAATGATTTTTTTTCTCTAACCACTACATTTCCTTTTTTTCTACTTTTTATTTTTCTGTTGCTATTGTTTGGCTTGGCTTGTAGTATTGTTATTACTGATTTTTTTTAAGCTCCTCTTCCTAGTACTAACTTTTCCCATACATGCTTCCTAAGTGTATAAGAAGCAGTCCTTGCTAGTATAGAACAATCTACTTCTTTCTTAGCTAAATGCTTATTCTCTTGAAGCTAGTTACCATTTTATAAATACAAAACTCTATTTGAGAAATCTAAGGAGAAGATTCCATAGAAAATGATAGACACATTTTGAAAAAGGAAAACAAATACTACCTTAAGGACTTTATCTTTCATTAAGAGCAATATCCTTCTTAAATTTTCTTTCTGCATTGGTTGAACACTGATCTCTCAATCTCTCAATTATTGTGAAAGACTTGTTTTCTTTCCTTTTTAAAATTAGAAATACTTTCTTGGCTATAACACTGTCTTCTGGCTTGATCATCTTTATCATTCCTTTCCTCATCCCATATCTAGCTTTTCTTTATTTTTCAGATGTCTTATGTTCCCTTAATTGTCATTAAAGATTTCATAGGCTACCATGGAAGGGTATGGGTATATTTAAACATTCTCCATCATAACCCTCCTTAGTACAATTTAAATGTATGTCTTTAGTATTCACTGTTATGTATCTCCTATTAACTTTGCTAAGTACCTGCATACTCAATATTATTAGTGAAAGAAAATTAAAGAATCCAATAATATAATTAAAAGATCCAATAATATGAAGGAATAAAAAGTGTTGAATAATTGTTTTGTATTTGTCTTGAAGTGCTAAAGCTTTCTCATAATAGCCTTCACAGTTTCTTTCATTTCTATCCTCCTAAGGCTTGGCTAGATCTACCTCTAAGCTGAGTTGGGTAAATTATTTTTCCCTTTGTATCATCAATTGTTAGAATACTTATGTCCCTTCCTAGATTTTGTTGAAACTTGAAATGCAATTCTGTATTATTTAGAGAAGGGGACGAAGGCAAGGGGCAGGGCCTTTGCTGTCCTGGCATGCCTCTGCTTGAGAACCCAGCATTAGACTTCCAGAGCACCCATCAAGGATGCCAGGTCAGAAGTGGGAGAGAACTTCTAAGCAGATGCTAAATCTACCAGCAACTCTCTCTTACTCATTCTGCAATACTCCACAGCCTTCAGAACTGCAGGGAATATATTTCCATTGTTTATATATTGCTCAGGTTATAGTATTTATATTGCACAGTTTATAACAACTTAAACATATTATTACAATACTATTCCTTCTTTAACTTAGCAGCATGTTTTTGTTTTCGTTTTTTTTTTTCACTGTTCTCACAGCCACTTACCCAATTGACTCTACCAGGCTTTACTCAAGCTCTTCTCTTTCATAGCATTATTGTATGTTTCTTAAATGTTTCAGTGAATAGTTATTTCATGTAAGATCTGTTGAGTGATTGACAGGAACTTAGTAAAGAACAAAGACCTTAACAAAGCAAGTGATTCAAAATAAGGCTTTCCCATTTTCTAATTTCAGGCCCATGATTGATTCTTTAAAATCTATAAACCCATCATTCATCTATAAAATTGGAATACATATACAAAATTTGCAAGATCTCATGAGAAAAAGTAATATATATATATATATATATATACATATAATAGCTACACCAATTTATCCATATGTAGCATATTTATATGTAGAACACTGTATTGTATCATGTGGTAGAATTAATTATTAAATTGTTTTATTAACATTAATTCCACATTGATCCAGAAAAACTTTATTAAATTCATATCCTCAGTAAATTTGTTTTAATAAAATATCAAACCCATAGCTAATAACATAATGAATGAGCAAAAGGTAAGATCTTGCCTATGAAATCTGGAAAAGTAGCACAGTGTTTTCACAAAAATAGAATAATAGAATATCCACATGACCTTACTAGACATTTATGGAAAAAAAAATAAGCCACCAATTGATACATTTTTTAAAAGGTCCTCATCACTACTCATTAAGGAAATGCCTGAAAATGCAAGCCTCCTTTTAACTTCTGAGTGCTGATACTCCAGGTATAAACCACAAAGCTCAGCTACTTATTATTCTTTGATCACTCATTATATTTTGTGATAATTTTTAATACATTTTATAAGGAGCATGTGATTGACTATTATGCTTTAATCTAAACACAAATTGTCAGTGAGGGATTCTAGCTATTCTCTGTTTAACCATTGCAGATATCTTTATGTTTTATACTAATGCTTGTTGTATGAACTGTGTCACTTATGAATTTACTCTGCTTCTCTGTCTTATAAGTTGCATAAACTCTCAGTAGGAATGGAGAGTTTCTTCACTATAGATGGAGGCAAACACACTAAAAATGTGTTATTATTTCCAGAGAAATAAAACATCAGTTGTCTGAAATCTTAACCATAACGTTATGAAGCTCACTAATTAACTAATGAGTAATAAAACTTACATTCAGTATGTCTTGGTATCTTAAAACCATTATCTAGAAATTTTCCAGGTATTTATGAGACAGTTGATGTAGGATACTAAAGCAACCTGGAATGCATATTGATCATGTGACACTAATTCAGAAAGAAGAGCTTGCCCACCTACTGTGAACCAAGAAGCCAGTTCTACTTACTGACAGACTTGCCCCCTAACGTTCAGCTCTGATAAAATCTAATCAAAAGTCTCCATTGGCTTCCTGCACAGCAAATTTTAATACAGAGGGAGACATTTGTGTACCAATGAGTGATTATTATATATTGTTTGTCTTAATTTAAAGGTACGAGCTTGAATAATTAGCTCTTTTCCACCTTA
Source organism: Dipodomys spectabilis (assembly GCF_019054845.1). Lineage (NCBI taxonomy): Eukaryota > Metazoa > Chordata > Mammalia > Rodentia > Heteromyidae > Dipodomys > Dipodomys spectabilis. The sequence continues at coordinate 11,819,990 of NW_024870834.1, read as the reverse complement.
AGTTAAATGAACATGAATTATAAGCAAGGGTGTGTAAACATATCAAATATCAAAGCGTACAAAGAAATATCAAACCTGCAAACAGGTGATATTCCAGTGGTCCCAGTAGAGAACTGACAAAAAGAATGGGGAAAATAATATTATATAACAGAAAAGTACATTGTAGAGCAATGTGAATCTTGCATCTATGTGTGTGTGCATATCTATGTGTAAATCTATGTATGGATTTGCAAAAAGCTATATGTATTTTCTCCATAAGGCAATATGATAATATGTACAGTCTATGCATTTGGTGATTTTATTGTTGCTGGTTTGGATTATGTATGTTTCATAAAAGGGAAAATACAGATTTGAAACAAATACTGTGTGTTGGTCAATAAGAAAACAAGATACAAATATTGGCTTTTCTACAAGTAAACTGGATAATCTGGGACAAATCTGGTAACCTAGTAATTTTTTGTTGGTGGTGGTGGTCGTGGGGCTTGAACCCTGAGCCTGGGCACTGTCCCTACGCTCTTCAGCTCAAGGCAAGTGGTCTACTACTTGATCCTCAGCACACTTCCAGTTTTCTGCTTTATTGGAGATAAGAGTCTCACAGTCTTTCCTGCCTGGGCTGGCTTTGAACCTTGATCCTCAGATCTCAGCCTTCTGAGTTGCTAGGATTACAGGCGTGAGTCACTGGCACCCAGTATTTTTTTCTTAAGAACTTAGTAACACATCTAAATCGGATACTAAGATTCTGTAGGCAACACACACACACACTCATATACACACACACACACACTCATACACACACACACACACACACACACACACACAGAAAGAAAAAACAAACAAACAAAAAAAACATACACTTCCACAGTCCATATGCCCTTTTGATTCTAATACAAGTTCCTTCCTTACCTGACTTCTAGTGTTACATTGTATTACTGCACATGGAGAATCAACCTGACAGGAGCTGCAGTATGGTACTTGCTCTTCTGCTTTGAGACCTTCTGGAAATTTTTTTTTATTGTGAAAATACCATACAGAGGGGTTAAAATTACATTGGCAAGATAATGAGTACATTTCTTATCAAGCATTGTAGCCTCCTCCTTAGTTTCCCCTTCCCATTCCTTCCCATCTCCCACCTTCACTGCCCCCCCCCCCAAAGTTCTAAAGTATTTTTTAGACATAATGTCTTGTACATCTCATTGTTGCAATGGGTCCACCTGTATCCCTATTTAAACGATTTGTTTTTTCCCTTCCCCTCCACAAATTATACCAACCTCAAATACAGTGAAAGCAGGGCTTATACCATGGGGGAGGAACATACAAAGCGACAAAGAAATCATCTTACAAATATGTTAGAAGCAATCACAAGAAATAAAAAAATTGAATACTTATCTTGGGGTTCATTTCACCTAACATCAACTTTTCCGCTTGTCTCAGACATATACTAGTTATTGAAAATAAGGAAAACCATGAGACCTATGTTTCTTTGAGCCTGGCTTACTTCACTTAATATAATTTTTTCCAAGTCTTTCCATTTCCTAACAAATGGGGCAATGCCATTCTTTCTAATGGAGGCATAGAATTCCATTGTGTATATATACCACATTTTCTTGATCCATTCATCTACTGAGGGACATCTGGATTGGTTCCATATCTTAGCTATGGTAAATAATGCTAAAATAAACATAGTTGTGCTGGTAGCTTTAGTGTGGTCTTGTTTGTGAACATTTGGGTAAATGACCAAAAGTGGGATTGCTGGCTCATAGGGGAGCTCTATGTGGAGTCTTTTGAGGAACCTCCATATTATTTTCCAAAGTGGTTGAACAAGTTTACACTCCCACCAACAATGCAGTAAGGTTACCTTCTCTCCACATCCCCTCCAGCATCTGTTGTTATTACAGTTCTTGATTATAGCCATTCTAACTGGAGTGAGGTAGTATCTCAATGTTGTTTTGATTTGCATTTCTTTTATGGCTAGAGAGGTTGAACATTTCTTCATGTGTCTATTGGTCATCCTTCTTTCCTATTCAGAGAAGTTTCTCTTTAAGTCTTCAGCCCATATATTTCTTGGGCAGTTGTTTCTTTGAGGATATGTTGTTGGGGGATTTAATTTTTTGAGTTCCATTTATATTTTAGATATGAGACCCTTGTCCATTGTATGGCTAGTGAAGATCTTCTCTCAATCCGTGTGCTTTCTATTGATCTTGCTAGCTATGTCCTTTGCTATGCAGAAGCTCTGAATTTCATGCAATCCCATTTCCCAACCTTTCTTTGATTTGTTTTGTTTCTAGGTCTCTATTAAGAACATTTCAACCTGTGACAAGAAGACCTAGGTTTTCTCCTATTCCATCCTGTAATGTTTTCAGTGTCTACTTTGACTCTGAGGTCCTCAATCCATTTGGAGTTGATTCTGGTGCAGGGTGATATGTAAGGATCTAGCTTTAGTTTTCTACAAATGATCAACCAATTTTGCCAGCACCATTTACTGAAGAGGCTGTCTTTCTTCCATTCTATTTTTTAGCTCCTTTATCGAAGATTAGATGGCTATAGGTCTGTAGGTTCATTTCTGGGATTTCAATTCTATTCCATTGGTCCTGATGTCTGTTCTTGTGCCAGTACCAAGCTGTTTTGATTAATATGGCTTTGTAGTAGAGTTTGAAATTTGGTATTGATATTCCTCTAACACTGTTCTTTCTGTTAAGGATCATTTTGCTATTTGGGGGTCTTTTATTGTTCCATATGATTTTTTGATTGCCTCTTCTATTTCCTTGAAGTATGAGGTTGGAATATTGATAGGTATCACATTGAATTTGTAGATAGCCTTTGGAAGTATTGACATTTTCATGATGTTGATCCTTCCAATCCAAGAGCATGGGAATTTTTGCCACTTTCTAAGCTCTGTTTTGATTTCCTTTTTCAAGTTTTTAAAGTTTCCATCATAGAGGTCCTTCACTTCTTTGGTCAAGTTAATTCCTAGGTTTTTTTTTTTTTGTGGGGCTATTATGAATGGAGTTGCTTTCCCGATTCAGCCACACTGTTCTCATTGTTGGCATACGGGAAAACCATTGATTTTTGAGGGTTAGTTTTATACCCTGCTGCTTTGCCAAAGTCAATTTTGATTTTTCTAAACATGCCAGGCATACAGTCAAATGATATAGAACCTTTGAGTAAAGATTATGGTTTTAATGCAAATAGATAGCCAGAGATAACCAAATTCCAACATAGATACTTCGCTTTTTAATTCAAAGCAAAGCACTGTTTTCTTATTATTCTAGAGGTGAAGATTTGAAATTACACCTGGAGGTATAAGGGGAGACATGTTAAAGTCAAAAGTAGATAATATGCAAGCAGGTAGACAGATGTTTAAATAAAAAATATGTTTGTAGTCCAAGACACATCAAGCAAGAAGAACTTCTTCAAATTTTAAACGTTGTTGCTATATGTATATATATATATATATATATATATATATATATATATACACATATATATACATATATACATATATATATAGAGAGAGAGAGAGAGAGAGAGAGAGAAAATGAATGTATGAGAATACATATGCATTTGTACAAACATATATTTCAGCTTTAACAACACTTTGAAACAAAAATAATAAAAATGACAGTTCTAAGCTAGTTGCCAGAGCCTCATACCTGTAATCCTCGCTACCAGAAGGCTGAGATCTGAGTATCATGGTTCAAATTCAGCCCAAGCAGGAAAGTCTATGAGAATCTTATCTCCAGTTACCCACCAGAAAACTGGAAGTGGCACTGTGGCTCAAGTGGTAGAGGGCTAGCCTGAGCTGAACCTCCCACGCCCAGAGTTCAAGCCCCATGACCACCACCAAACAACAACAACAAAATAGCACTTTTGTAATTATAACACCTTGTAAATCCAGATGCCATTTTCTTTTCTGGATACTAATCTATAAATCTAGTTAGGAATAACTTCAACAATTTCTCCAAATCTCATTTCCACTCAGTGCTTTGAAAATCACATTTGTCTTCTGACATTACATCCTCACATATTTATATCTTAAATAGTAGGTAGGAAAGATTGCTTTTGATAACTTAACAAGATGGTATTTTCTATACTTCTGCATCATTCTGTCCATATATTCAAAGTAATATCATACTGGAATAATTATTTAGGGTTACAGCATATGTATTGTGTAGTTTTAATTCTCATGAGATCAGCTGAAAATGCAGGCTTCCTAATTTTTTGCATCCAAACTATATTATGGGAATGCAATGTGTGGCCTCTGTGATTAATATACCACTGAATTATGTATTAAGAAAATTATCAAATAAATCAGTACTAACAGACTATATATGGAAATATTTCATAATCTCATATTCCATTCAGAAATTTTCTGCATTCAAAAGGATAAGATGTGTGATGGCAGAATTTCATGTTCAGGCTTCTTTGCAGTTACCTATTCACCTGCACTTCAAGCCTCCTTCCGGTTCACTTTGAGTTTCTTGTTCTGAATCTCCAGTTCTTCATGAAGCATCTACCCTAACGATATATCTAATAAGTATAGAAAACATACTGGATATACATATTATTAGTTATTTTCACAAAATTATATTCTTGTTGCCCAAGACCTTGGCATGCATACCCCATTATATATTACAACACAGTAAGTGACATCTAAATTTCTGTCCCTTTCTGATTGGCTTCCAAAAGAATGAAGAATCTTTGTTCCTTCATTTCTCTGTCTTATAGAAAAAAATCTAAGAATCTACTGGTTACTTTTGTTTTGAATGAAGTCAGGAGGGGATGTATCTGTTATTGAGCTCTCTGAAATCTCAGATACATAGTACCAACATTCACAGACATATCACCTTATGGAAGCTGTGTCTTAAAACAAAGTCTAAAGAAGTCAGGGAACCTTGTTGAAACACTCACTTGGGCATGTTTCTTTTCTCTGGCAGAGCTTTTAACTCTTTGGTGTGGTTTCTTTCCTGCACTCAAAAATTCCCTTGATCTTTCTAAACCATTCAGAAAGCACTATTTATTTAAATCTTCAAACATATCATGTCAGGAAATGTTTGGATGACATGCAAGTATGAAGAGAAGTGTGATGTGTATCTGGGTGCGTGTGCCTTTGTATGTGCCGAGTGTGGCAGACATGGAGAGGGAAATAGCTGCAAGTGCAAAGCAGACTATAATACTATGAAGGTACAAGCCTGTCCTTCAGCTGTAGGTTAGGACACATTACTGTACTGTTGATCCTTTTTTATTTCTCTAATTTTTTAATGTTTTATTTTATGTTATTTCTCCCCTTTCCTCCCACCGTCCCCCCGGTCAAGATTGTAAAGTTCCTTTTTCGACATAATGTCTTGTACATCTCATTGTTGCAATGGGTCCACCTGTATCCCTATTTAAACAATTTGTTTTTTCCCTTCCCCTCCACAAATTATACCAACTCTTCCTTACCACGTTCTACAATGTTAACATACAGAACTATAGCACAAACATAATATAAATTTTAGTGCTATAATGCTTTAACCCTCACGCACAGATTTGACCAACTACATGAAGGATAATAGGAGAAAAACAAAAGAGGGGTTAGCAATGCTCAACAAGAAATGGACTCATTACCTTCCTCAAGTAACTATAACCCCTCTGTACAGCATCTTTACAGTAAAATAAAAGTAAAAGGTAGAGCTGAGCAGTGATGGAATTTCACCAACCAATAGAAGCTAGTCAGTCAGTATGTTCCAATGAATTTTTGGATATTTCTTACATTTTCCACTATGGATTTGGGGGTCTGATGGCTTGAAATTTTCCCTGTCATTTTGCAGTTATGGAACTTTGCTCATTTGTTTGTGGGGCTTCATTAGACTCTAAAAAAAGTTAGGTATACATATATGCACCCATATATATGTATATATGTCCATGTACCAATATACATATCGATACATACACATTTATTATATATATAGATATGTGTATAAATACAAACATAAACACACATATACTTCAATTGAATTTTCTTTTTTTTTTCTTTGGTACTTATTCTCTTCAATAGTTTGTGTAGAGCAGAAAGAGGTTAGAATTTGTTGCACTAACTTAGAAGATAAGAAACCCAGCAACTAATTAAAAAAAACCTGCTTTTGCATTGTCTGCACATGGCAGAATTTATTCTGCAAATTAGAAAGCTGAGGTGCCAGCCAGGCCATTGCAGTGAGTGATGGAGATGTGAAAGACAGCAAGGATCATCTGCAGATTCAGGCAATATGAATGATTCTATTTTTGTCATAAAAGGACAGCTTTGCTTTCGATCTGAAGCAAACATATTGGTCACTATGCAAATTTGTGGTCTTTAAGAACATTTGTACAACTGTTTCTCATTTTGCCACTTAAAAATCCATAAGAATTTCGAAGGAGGAAACAAAGTGAGCTAGAGCCACAAACACCTACAGATCTCACAGTAATACCCCACGTGTTAATTTGTATGCACTAGAGAAAAGATTTATAAGTGTAAAACAGCCAAACACTAGAGGAATATGTTGCAGCTAGCAGAGTTTTTAAGCCAACATAGGGTAAAACATCCAGTTGTGCTATTTATAGATTGTCTACAGATACGGTGATTATATATGGAGCTTTACAAAGTTAAACAAAACTTTTAAGATGTGAAATAAAGCAATGTTTTCTTGTTCAGGGCTTACCCCTCTTATGCTGAAAGATATATGAAATAATGCGTAGCATCTGGATTTCTTCCTTATTTAGACTTTCAGCCACAGAGTCTGCCCTCTAGAGCAGGATAAAGAATAGAGCTCTGTAAGCAACTTTAAACACTACCCTAGGGATGTGTGTCCCTTATCCACAGGAGTCTATTTAAGAATAAGAGTTATGATCCTGATGGTTGCTTTTTTGTTTTGTCAGGGAGATAACAGCAATTGAGAGAGTCAAACTTGCATCAAAGCTTCTATAATCTGCTCTACCACTAGTATCTTCAAGATGCCTGGATTGATTAAAGCTCTCTGAGAGGAGGGGCTGTAAACCTTTTATCTGGTGTTACAGGGATTTGAACTCAGGATGATGAGCAGTGCCCCTGCACATATATAGCAAAACACTTCTGGTAATATTGTAGTTATTCAAATAATCTATATTTTGGGGGCTGAGATGGTGGCTTAGTGGTAGAGCGCTTGCTTTGCATGCATGAGGCCCTGGGTTCGATTCCTCAGCACCACATAAGCAAAAAGAAAAAAGCCAGAAGTGGCACTGTGGCTCAAGTGGTAGAGCGCTAGCTTTGAGCTGAAGAGCTGAGGGACAGTGCCCAGGCCCAGAGTTCAGGCCCCACAACCGGACCCCCCCAAAAAATCTGTATTTTAATTTTATGAACACTTATTTGAAAAAGAGAGTTGGAGAAGTAGTTAGGAGAACTTAGCATAGTATGTTTAGCTTCCTTTAAGAGAAATACATGTATTAAACAAAGAAAACATCTGATAGACATTCCCACTGTTCTTGTTACATACTTTTGAACATGCATTGTATTTTGTCTGCTTAGAGTTCTAGACACTGTATTACTTTAAGTTTAAAAAAAGGCCATATATTATGGTAAATCTTCCATTTACTAATATTAACTCCCATGCCCAGAATAATGCTTGACATACAATAGACATGAAATAAATCATTCTATGTTCATGGCTGAGTAAATTTTTATAGTTTTATGCATTTACTTAATTATTTTGGATTTGTTGGTCTAAAGTTTGGACACAAGATTTCATTCTGGCCAGGTCATTTCTCTACTACTTGAGCCCTCTCTCCAGCTCATGCTATTATTATCTTTCTTAATGTGGATTCCAAAAAGCAAACAGTTTTATTTAGTTCCTTGGACAGAAATTACCTTAAACAAGGTACTTAAACTCACGAAGACTCCATTTCCTCACCGGCAAAACAAAGATAGAAACTCTCCTATGTGTTTTACATTAACAAGTTAAAGGACATAAAACATTTCTGCGTTACTTGGGGAAGAGTTAAGTCACCATTAAGTGTGTACTATAACTTTTATTTCTGCATTACATAGGCTACAGTCAATTTCAGATTCAAGTTACCTTTTTAGGAAAATGAAGAAAATATAACCATCAGGGGCTGGGAAGGTGGCTCAGTGGTAGAGCGCTTGCCTTGCATGCATGAGGTCCTGGGTTCCATTCCTCAGCACCACATAAGCAAAAAGAAAAAAGCCGGAAGTGGTGCTGTGGCTCAAGTGGTAGAGCGCTAGCCTTGAGCTGAAGAGCTGAGAGACAGCACCCAGGCTCAGAGTTCAGGCCCCATGACCAGACACCCCCCCCCAAAAAAATATATATATATATAACCATCATAACTTAACATGGAAACTTGATGTTTTTCAAGTGAAATGGTGTGTCTGACAATATATTCAAATAATAAAAGTTGGAATAAGAAATATTTTGAGTAAACTGATGTCAGTATCTCTACAGAGACAATGCCATTATGTCCAGATTCTGTTTAGAATCACAAAAATAGATTTTAGATATTTCAACATACCATTCCTAACACCAATACGGCTTCGACAGGCAGTACCTCCAAGGCAGAAAAAAAAACTGATCATTTTCCCTAGTATAATTCATGGAGGAGCCTAGAAATTGTCTCAGAATCTTTCTAGCACATTCTCAGAAAGTAGCACAAAATAGTAAAAACTGATTTCTTATTTGTATCTAATCCTATTTCTCTAAGAAGAAAACTCAGGGAATGTGGTTGTTGTTTGTGATCTAAGAAATTATCTTTCATTTTCACTTGAAATCAAAAGGAACATTTTGTTACATGAAACTGTTTGTGAAAATAATTCCAGACTTTTTAAACTGATCTCAACTTTCCTTTCTCTTATCTGCTCAGGTTTATTTTTATGAGAATTAGCCAATCAGCTAAAAACTTGAAATCCATCTCTCAAGTTTTCAATTTTAAAATGTTTGTTTGCTGACTTCCTGAATTCTATTCTTTACTCTCAGATGATCAATCACAGTGATAATCTGGGGTCTGTCATCACCCTGGAGTATTTTATATAACCAATTAAAGAAGGACACAAATAGCACTGTGTTCTACAGTATCTGAAGGGTGCCTTTTATAAAGTCAGTGTGAGTCATCTGGTTGTTCATTCATAACTGTGTGTCTTAAGATAATCATTCAGGTTCATTCCTTTTTATTTCATTTGCTTTGTGAACTAGTCATGTAATTGACTAAGTTACTTTCCTTAAATTGAAGTTACAAAGCTGACACATGCATGGTGTTGCTGCTTTTGGAGAATACATATATTAGTTTATTTCCAATGAATTCAATCATTTTGTCAGTCATCTTTCTGAACCTTCATATTTATTCATACATTCTTACAGAGTAAGTATACATGGAACAAGTAAATAAATAAGTATGTATGCAGGGAAACCTGCATTGAACATGACCTTTCTTTTTTGGATTCCCAAAGTTGTTGGAATTGCATTACTAATTTGTTCAAGACCTTTGAAGTTGTCCCCAATTTGTAAAAGAACTATTCTAAGTTTCCCAAGCAGTACACAATGTTTTCTATGTGATATTCTCACGTAAATAGTTTAACTCAATTAGTCTTTATATTGAAGATCTTAAAGTGTTAAGAGTGAAAACTTACAAATTCATGCTTGTTTAGAGTTTTCTTTTATCCTGTGTCATAGATGTCTATTTAGGGCTCTTCTCCTGCATTTTATGTAAATGAATTCTGAACATAATGTGTTTGTAACCATTAAATGCCATGTGTTGATCTTGTGTGCTCTTCTAAAGTACATCCCTGCCTTCCGAATTTCTCTGGCAACTACCTTCAAATTCACTGCTGTCCAATCAGCGTCTGCAAATGTAACCACTTAAATCTGATCCCCCTGTCTGAATCAGTTACTCAGATAAAAGGCAGCCAAGATCTAAGCCCCGCTTCATGTGGGACCTTCTTAATACTTCCCCCAGAATGGACATGGTTCCTCTTACATGGAGTGTCTGTTTCTTGTTTCTTCCACTCATTCTTTATCTACTCTCATGTCTCCTCCTGGATTCTTGTGAGCTCTGTCTTAAGCAGGAACCAATTATGCAGAATTTAACCAAAGGCTTTCTGAAATTCAAACAGTCATAACATACATACTGTCAATCTCCACATGGCTGGTATCAGTTCAGATTGGATAGGATGTAAAATAAGCAGATCTGCTTTCTGAAAGCAAATTTGTCACTTCTGTTTAGTTCTCTGCTTTGAAATATTGTTATTTAAACAACTTTGTAAAAGAAAAACAAAATTTCTTTTTGAATGTCTATTTGTGCTACAGAATTTTTGTCACTTTTTAATTTTTTTAATTTAATTTTATTGTAAAGCTATATAGAGGGGTTACAGTTACATGAATAGGTAATGAGTACATTTCTTGTTGGGCATCATTACCCTCTTGTGTTTTTTTCCTACTACCACTTACCTTCCCCCCACCCCTTGCCAAAGTTGTAAAGATCATTTCCAACATAGTGTCTTGTGAGTATCATTGTTGCAATGGGTCATCCTGTGTCCTTGTTTCAGCATTTTGTTATTTCCCTTCCCCTCCCCAAATTAGATAAATGTGTATTTAAGATGCAGGGCATCCGGAATCGAACACAGTGACAACAGGGGTATACCATAGGGGGAGGAGCATACAAAAGAAACAAACAATCAAAAATCACAGAGTACATTAACAATGACAACAACAAAGAAAAACCTCTTGTGTCCATATCTTGGGGTTGAGTTCGCTTAGCATTATCTTATATGGTCATATGTACATAGCTTTTGAGCTTCTTGGCTCATCTGTGCTACAGAATTCTTAAGGAAATATCAGGCTTTGAGAAACTTCACTGGATTGTCTTATCTTCTTGAAATCATCTTGAAACTGAATTATTCTACCTTCTCCTCCATTTTCAGTCAAGGTGGAATTGCTAGAGCAGTTTAAAAGTAACATAAAAATGGAAAATTATCCTGGTACAAGCTGATATGGTTACAAATACTTCTGGCTACTCTTAGAAATAAGCTAAGGACTTAACATGTGTGCTTTAAAGCTGCATTCTATGAAACTCATTTTACCATACCTCATCAGTCTACTGTCTGTGCAATTGTAGGTTCTGTTCATTTCATTCTTTGTTGTCATTGTTTCATTATTAGTTGTCATTATCCTGGATGGATTTTCTTAGATTGAAATTAATTCAGAGATAAGAGTGAAAAATGGATGTGTTCTGGCATTGAATATTCAATACATTTCGTAACTGGTATAAAGGACAATTGAGGTGCACTCTCAATTGGATTAGGAGTTTGTGTGTATCGAATTTTGGTTATTTTTATCATCACCATGGATTTTCAAGAAGATACAAATAGGCCGGCACCAGCGGCTCACGCCTGTAATCCTAGCTACACAGGAGGCTGAGATCTGAGGATCGTGGTTCAAAGCCAGCCTGGTCAGGAAAGTCTGTGAAACTCTTATCTCCAATAAACCACCAGAAACCAGAAAGGGTGCTATAGCTCAAATGATAGAGAGCTAGCCTTGAGCTGAATAACTGAGGGACAGGGCTCAGGCCCAGAGCTCAGGCCCCATGACCAACCAAAAAAAAAAAAAAAGAAGAAGATACAAATAGATTCTCTGGGGTCTGGGAAGGTGGTTCAGTGGTAGAGTGCTTGCCTTGCATGCATGAGGCCCTGGGTTCGATTCCTCAGCACCACATAAGCAAAAAGAAAAAAGCCGGAAGTGGCACTGTGGCTCAAGTGGTAGAGTGCTAGCCTTGAGCTGAAGAACTGTGAGGGACAGTGCCCAGGCCCAGAGTTCAGGTTCCACAACTGGACCCCCAAAAAAGAAAATCACAAATAGATTCTCAGTTTTCAGGTGAGAAAAATCTAACCTGGAGAAGTTTTACTAATCTGTAAAAGTCTAACACAGCCAAAGTGTGAAAGCTTGGATTTGAACCCTCAAACCCTGTGTATCTAACTGTTCTTCACTCAATACATGATGCATTGGTAAGTGAAGAGAACACAGAAAAAGAAACATATAAAAACTGCTTCAAAAATATCTCATCTGAAAAAACATATTAAGTACTCTTGTTCTGAATTATAGAGCAAGTAGAGGAGAAGCACTTGAGATTTCTCCTAGATTACATCCACATTTGATGTGAAAGGTAAGATAACACAATGCTGAGACAGAAGCTTTATTTTATGAATTATTATTATTATTTTGGATTAGAGAAGCAGTTGGAAAATTTTTCTCAGCCCAGATTTTAAATATTTTGCAATTCTGTGTATTTTGGTGATATGGTCCCTGCAGCATTTTCTCAATTATATGTTATAGGTCAAATCAGCCACAGACAGTAGGAAAGAAAATGATGTATGTGCCAGATGTAACCAGAAATGCCTCCTTTCAGCCAAGTGTGCCATTCCCTGGAATAGAATGTACCACAGACAATATTTGTCTAGGAGCTTGAATTTTGTAATCAGAAAATGGAAGGGCCAGGAAAGAAGTCAAGATTTTGACTTACTCTATGCTGTGATACAAACCCTCCAAACTAGTAGCATGTTTTTACCAAGAATAAAGGTGTCTGAAGGTCAACCAGAACCTAGTCATAATGACCAAGCCTATAACAATCTAACTATAGCAAACACAATTCTCCGGTGATATAATTGGTCTCACAGTTTGGCTATTTGCTAAGTAAGGGAACCTGGAGGAAGATAGGGCTTCACAGTCACCAATAGTATAAGATTCATTATAAGGGCCTAGTAGTGACAAGTTCTGGATGAAATTAGTCACACAGTTGCCAGGCTTATTATTAGATTTGTGGGAACAGGATAACATAAATGTGATGGTCAAGTAAGGAATTCCACATGGAGATGTAGAAACCTTGGTGAAAATACTAGAAACTAGATCATGATATGATGTTTGACAATGGAGCTTGAAAATGGCCAACATGTAACCAGAAAAGGAAAAAAAATAAGAAGTTGATGTGAGAGCTAAAAGAGCAGATAAAAATGGTAACAAAATAACAGGGGAACAAAAACAAAACAAAACAAGATTTGGACATAAAGAGTTGTTACATAAATAAGATGCACAATCTGAATAATTCATGTTGAAAGAAGCACTTTAGAAAAAGTGCATATGTCTGTTTTTATTTCCACTTCAAAATATAGGTCAAGAAAATACTTGAAGGTGAGAGAAATGGAAAAGATGGGATTATTGTTGCATGAAATACAGCCAGGAAAAGGTTTATGTAAGAAAATGATTACACAATGGTGGTGCAATTAAGCTATTACATAATAGTAGCTTCTGATTGCTTCATCTTGGCTAATTATGACTCCCTTTCATACAATCAGGTCTCTGTGTCAATTACTCACTGTTCAAATGGATATGAACATCTTAGAGACTTCCCATTAGGCTTTGTCAACGCCAGAGTGATTAATATTTCCAAGGTAGCTTTTACATTATAGAGACCCCTGATGAGGGGGAAAGACACCTCTAATATCTATCCTGACATTTATATACATAAAAATTCAGAGTTATTGTTTTCTCATGGGGTTTTAAATGTTTGAACACATACAGATGTTTCCATTTCACCTAAAGCATATCTGCTATATAATAGGAAAGGTAGAACTTAATTGATCCCATCAGACTTTGGTTTAGAAACAGTGCTCCACTTCAGATGACTTAAGTGTGTACTTTGTACCCAGCCTTTTCCCCTCAGCACCCTGTGGATTTCTTCCTTGGCCTTTCCCCTCTTTGAAGTCAGTAGGATCCCAGAACTTGGAAGAGTCACCCAGAGTACAGAGGTACACAAGGAGTTGGCTACGTGACATTCTGCCCTCAAAAGGATCATGGGGTGGATGAATTAGTAAGTAGGGGGAGAGAGAGAGAGAGAGAGAGAGAGAGAGAGAGAGAGAGAGAGAGAGAGAGAGAGAGAGAGAGAGAAACAGAGAGAGACAGAGAGAGGGGGAGGAACCCTCCTAACTAATCCCAACCCAAAACAAGAATCTTTTTCTTTCTTCTTTTTTTTTTTTAAGTTCAATGTGGTTTCCTTTATTTATTTATTTATTTTAAATGTTGTGTTTTTACCTTTGCCCTTCCTGTTTCCAACAGAGGTTGGAAGTACTTGAAACTCTTCAGAAAGTATGCTCTGTTGATATTCGGAGCACTGACTGGGGTAGAAACTATGATTTATGAACCTTTCACCCCTTGGTGCACTATCACTAAAGCTGGAAGGGAAATGTGAACTTTCCAGGCTTTCATTGGCTCCCCAGGGAATATGAGGTCCAAGGAGTCCTTGATGGAGTTCACCAAACAGAATCCTCCATGAATAATTAGTAGAGGCCATTACCCAGCGTTTCCTTACAGCAGAAATGTTTAATGTCTTTGTTTAATTGTATATGATTCTCGACAGATACCATTTAGTAAAACATTTTTTAAATCCTTAAATAATATATTGCATGAGTCTTTGCCCTAAGGTTCCATTACTAGAATTTTTAATAAGCCATTAGTATTTATTAAATATACAAACACCAGGATATTAAAATAAAAGTGAATGCCAAATGCAGACACTGAGTTTAATACATTATTACTCTGGCTAGTTAAGACTAACCTCTCTGATAATTTCCAATAGATGAAGAAGAAATTTAATTACTGTGTATTCAAATTTTCTGGGTAGTTTTCTTTGATTGAACTATCAAATTTACTTTATCCTTTAATATTCCTTCTCTTTCTTGGGTCTACATCAACTTACCTGCTAACTTTACTACCGCATAAATTCAGGATATTTCCTATAGTCATGAAAACTACCTGGTGCATAGTGAACTGATGGATGGGTTTTGACAACAACGGGCTAAATGTATCTGAATTCAACAAATGTGAATTGAACCAAAGTCACCTGGAAGAGACTGTGTTAAGCATTTTACAGATTGCGAGACAGCTGAGGGAACTTATCAGTTGTTCTGGTTTGGCTGGGACCCAAGTGTTGCTCAGATTGAGGTCTGCAGCTGAAGGAGTCCCAAGTAAACTAAGAGAGCTCCTACATTGAAGTCCTGTTCTTAAAAAAACTTCTCATGAGGAGAAACCAATTTAAAAAAAAGAGTGCTTTTCCCAATATCAGCTTTCGTAAGGTAGCTTATAGCACATCGTTCATGGGTTTACAATACTTCTAGATAAGTTGCAACCATAGAAGTTGTTCTTATTGTTTGTGTTGATAGTGACAAAAAATGATCATGATTATAGTTTGATAGTGTTCCAGTGCAAAACTTTATAGGATATATGACAATTGTGACACCCTTCTGACATGCTGCATGCTAAGTAGTTTGAAAAGCCTTAAGAGAAAATTATGTACATTGAGGTAACTTAAGTCATGTCTTCCCTCCCCAGAGCTTTATGTTTTCCAATGCTTCCTCCTCAGTACAATACAAGAACCAACTCATTCAACAGTGCTCTCAAGTAGGTCTTAATTTGATATCTACTTAGCATAGGGGAATGGAGAACTTTAGGAAGATTGTGTAACTTGACCAAGTTCAAAAGGATAATTCACAGCAGGATTTGAACTGGAGCAGTCTAGCTTCAAAGCCCAAATTGTTCGCTATAATATCAGTGCCTCCCTGTAGCACATGCAGCATTCAGTAATTGTTGTCCAATTTAACTAGAACTCAGTAATCAATGGAGTGGTATCACCCTGATACTAAAGCAAGACAGTTGCAAGTTTGAGCTGTCCTTACTAAATTTCAGCTTCATTTCCTTTTTATAATGCAAAGAATTTCTTTCAAAAATACTTTAATTTTTCTTACATTGTGCATGATATCTGCCAGCCTACTTAACAACATTTTTTAAATTCCTTCCCCAAATTGTAGGGGGAAAAAATGATACTGAGAATGGAAAGAAACTTATAAATGATTTGTTTCTTGTTATTTATAGTCTAGCATAAAGTAATTATGTTTATTTATCTTATTCTGGATTTTTTTAAAGTTGTAATGTGTTCAGAAGCTTTATTTAATCAATCCCTCAGCAAAGGGTTACCGCTGTGGTTGAAGCAAAGGAGCAGAATTCCGAGATCTACTTCTCGCTGTTTCTGTAACCCTTCATCACACAGAGCACAGCTTGTTTCAAAGTACTGAACAGGGCTTGATTTAGGGCTTAACATTAAGTAGCTTTTCACCACTTCCATATGGGGAAGTCATCAATTGTGTGTGGATGTCCAGTGACGCAAGTCATGGAAGAGAGTCAGTGTACTGAAACTGGCAGTGACCATCCGCAGGTAAGAGAAGGCTTGAATGTGACTTGGCTTCCATACATTTCTCGCACAAATGGTTTAGCTGAGAGCATCAACTCAGAGAAAACTGGACTTATTATCAAAGGTAAATATAGCTGTTGTGAAATTTTCTTCCCAAAGAGACTTGAAAAATTGATCAAGCTTCATTTGTAATAATTCAGTTGATGCTATAATTCTAAGATACAATCGTGGCCCTCGAATTATGAGAAAGTAATAATTTAATCATTTTTATTATTCCAAAGAATCACATGTTCCATTCATGTATTTTTAAAGACGTAAATGCAAATTTACCTTCCAAGAGAGACTAATACAAAATCATATTATCATTAGTGGCTTCATAAGATGCTCTTTAGTACTGCAGATGGCTTGCTGTTAGATGATGTATTTGAAAAGAAAAGAAAACACAAACTTTTTTTAATCAAGAGCATAATCTGTGGATATATGTATGTAATTCTGCAAAGGAAATGGATAATCACTGAAGCCCTTTGGAAGATATTGTTAACATTCAACCAATTTACTATTAAAAATTAAAAATAAAACAAGAAACACTAGACTTTAAGAGTTATAATATCAACAAATGTAATATTTAGTGCCTAGGTCAATGTAATCACTAGCAGAGAAACAAAACGGTGAGAATCTAAACTCCAGCTGACAATAAAAGAGTTAAATTATCACACTAGATATGGCAATTATTCCTATGATACCCAGTGGATATGCGATTAATTAGAGAGAGGCAAAGACTGATATATTAAAAAAAAATGGATAAAATATTTGAGAATGTCAAGCTCTTGGTGATTAAAGGCATTCCAAGGAAATTAAGCCATAATTGAGAGTTTGATGGTTTCATGGGTTTCTGTGTGTTTCGATTTCTCAGGTTTCTTATTCTTTGAAAACTAGTCACTGGAATTAGGAGAAAAGTCAGGGAGAATATGGTACTTGGAAATAGCCAAAGCTACTTCCCATCTTGAATAACTCGCAGAATCATCTAGCTATAATTTATCATTCCCCTGCCATCTCTAAAATCAAAGTGATTGAAGCATTTCATATTTTAGTTAATATGATTCTAGATTTAACTTTTTTATTGAAAAGTTCTGATACTTGTGATGGAAAGTAAATGTGGTCCATGTAGTTAACACCTCATTACTATTCAATCCCAGCTGAGGCTGGGGTGGGGTAGAGGGATGGTGTCTTGTGGCTCCTATGGCCACCATCCATTGCTTTCACAGCTTTCCACCAGCACTTCTTGGATATTATAAATGACTGAATGATCTCCATCATGATGGGAAGGGTTGAGGGAAGACGTATTTGGGATCTTATTCAGTACTCACAGCCTAATTTGATAATCAAAGTTACACGCCATTTTGTATGTTAATTTGGGCCCCTTTGGGGGCACATATAGCGGATACTGTAGTGGATACTTTCAGTCACCACAGAGGCAAAAATGTACTCATTTGTGAGGACCCCATGAAGGCAACTGTTCGGGTTTTATTTACTTATTCTTACAAAATGAAACATTTGAGCCCAGTTGACACTGGGAAAGGTTGGGTTGAGCAAACTGTATCAAGAGAGAAGTGTTTGCTGACAACTTGACAAAAGTACATGTTGCTTTTGCTTTCACAGAGGAGAGGTTAGGCGTTGCAGACCCCCTCCCAATGAGACCTCAGGGTATTGCATGGCTATCCATTCACAGCTTTCACTGTGATGAATGAGGTCTTAGCAGATGCCTTGCAGGGAGAGTTAGTGAGGAATAGATTCCTCATATGTCTGCCCTTTTCCCCCCAGACTGGGTGAGGCAGATGATTAGGGGGAAAAAAATGGTTGGGGCAGTTTAATGAAACCCATCTGCTTTAACTGTTAATAGGAAAGTCTTTCAAAAAAAATTCTTGGGAAGAAAATCAATTTGTGATTTTAGAAGCATCTCTGTGTGCATTATAAGTATCATATATCTGACACGCTTATCTGTGTATACACGGCAAAATATTTACTTATAGCTCTGCAAGCTTTTCTGGCTTTCTGACTTGCAACCTTAGATAGATGGATATTCATCCATCCCATGTAGGCTGTTAAGTTTACTGACCAGCATGGAGAATTCCACAACAAAATATAATGTTCTGAAGATTTCTGAATTTCCTGAGTATTAAAATCTAATGGATAGTTCATTTCTTATAGTGCAGTTCTCATCTTGAATATCTTAGAAAAAAAGAAGTTAAAAAGGGGCAAAAGTTACCATTTTGATTCATTCAATTAAGAAAGTGTCAATTATAATGGAGAGTTTTTTCTCCAAATAGTAGCTCAGATACTAATTCCTTCCTCTATATTTTTATTGAATCAAATTTATGTCAAAATACAGGAAAATTAGTGTGAATACATGCCCTGTATGTAGTATTGATACACCATAAATAAACATGAACATTATCGATCAATCATCTACCTATTATCTGTCATCTATCTATCATCTTCCTTTCTATTTTACAAGGAGGAAATAAAGCATGTAGAGAATTCCTGGGGTAATAAAACAGCAAAATATAAATTTTGTTGAATAGTTTTACCTTGAAACGTTAGATAATTTGATATTTATGACATTTAAAAAAAGTTAACAACAATGTCCTGTGGCTTGCTAGGCAACCAACCAACACTTCAAAAGAGAGCTATAAAGAACTGATATATTGGAAACGAATTGAAATGCTAGGAACTGGCTCCTAAAACCATCTCTATTTTATTAAATTTCTTTAATTGAATATATTTTTCACACAATGAAAGTGTTTCATGAAAAACATGTAATTCTATCAAGAGCAGGACAAGCATTTTCAAATCTTTACGTAGGCTTAATAGGGGGTTGTATTATGGGTATTGAATACACAGCTCAAAAAAATTAACCATTTCAATGTTACACTTTTTCCTCCTTAGGAAGAAGTAACTTATGGCATTTAGACAAACTATCATTTATTTTAATGGATAAAATGTAGCCTGTTTTAAAAAATTACAGAAAAAAGTACCAAGAAAAAAAAATAAACTTGTACACTGAGTGTTCTCCTAGCTGGGAAGGGATGAGTTATAAAAACTTTAGGAGCCCTGATGTTTGTAACAGTTGTACTCAGTCCTTAGGATGCACCAGAAATAACTAGAGAACTTTATAAAACAGGCTTTGCTCTTAGCATGACTAACAGGAACTTGTAAGTCTTTGCTCATGCTATTTGAGATTAAAAGAGTAGAAACTGGGTTTGCATCGCCCATGGAATCTGCAGTTACCAGAGAGACGACTGTTGTGAAATGAGGAGGTAAGTTAATCACAAAAAAGATGATTTTCTTCTTGCTGTTATCTTACAAAGATACATTTTGTTACTGTTGTTTATCTTCTTTTTACTTACCCAGAAAATTAAAGAAGGGCCAGAATTTGCAGAATAAAACACAACTATCAAGAACACGGCTTCAAGTAGTACTGAAAAAGTTTTCCACATTCACTCTCATTCTTCTAAGCCCGTAAGACATTTTTCTTCCCATTCTACACTTTCCTGAGAAACTTATCGTTTGGTACTTTTGCATGGTTACCTTATTTTATAATTGATAAGTTTGTATATTTTTTCAGTGATGTAACTTCTTGGAAAACTCAGATTACTTTCTTCTCACAAGTGTTATTTGTCTGGGCTTGTTGAGGTATTCCCAGTTCTCTAAACTATTCCTGTTACAAGTTTACATAGACTTGAAGTGTTGTGGCTTTTCTTCTGCTATGATATCTGCAATTTCCTGGAACTACCCTGAATGTTGGCTTATCCATTACTGCTGCTTTTCATTACCTGGAACATGAAAATATACATCCGGTGTGGGTAATAAGGGTATACTCTCAAATGAGGCCCATGGGCCAATTTGAGTGTTTCTCTAACTGGGAACAAGGGCTGATCTGCCTTTTTGTTTGTTTGCTAATTGCATCTGAACTGAAACCCGTGTTCCCACAACAGGGTGACTTTTCTGGAACTCTGGACTCATACAGTTCTCATCGATATCTGTGCTCAGGGAGAGAAGATGATACACAAGGAAATGCTAATCCTCCTCAATGTTATGGCATCATTTTCTTAATGTGTTGTCTTTACTGAAGTCTATATACAAGTCTATATACAGTCTCTCTGGCAGCGAAGTTATTTTGTATACTTAAACTAGTAGCTATTTTTCTGTAGCCCTGGGAAATTTAGCTTCCTTCAGTATGTAGATCTTGAATATTTTTCAGGTGCATATTGGAAACAGTCTGTGAAATATATACATTTATAATGTATATTTATATATATAGAACTGTATATGTAATATATTATATATTTATATATTATACATTGCTTACTATGTACACACACACACACACACACACTGTAGAAAGAGAGAAAGAGAGCTCAACAAATCAATTGGCTTGGTGTGAAAGTACTTGGTTCTTTGACACTTAGAAATAAAGTTAGAAATAAAGTCAATGCTCATCCTTTTTATCTTTTTTAACTCTGGGCCTGGGCGCTGTCCCTCAGCTCTTCAGCTGAAGGTGAGAGCTCCACCACTTGAGCCACAGCACCACTTCTGGTTTTCTGGTGGTTAATTGGAGATAAGTGTCTCATGGGCTTTTCTGCCTGGGCTGGCATTGAACTGTGATTCTCAAATCTCAGCCTCCTGAGTAGCTAGGATTACAGGCATGAGCCACCAGCACCTGACTTGGTCATCCATTTTTAAGACAAGGCTTTGAACCCTGAGTGGAAAATTGTTGGTAGCATATTTCCATAGTGAGTTGCAGACATGATAAACTTCATGCATAGGAAAGTACCTAGGCAAAGAGGACAATAGAAAGGGACCCAATAGCCGGGGATGTATGGACTTCAATAAAAAGGAAAAAATAGATTTTTAAAAACTTGCGTACATGTCAGAAAGCAGATGCTCAGAAAAACTTTCCTTCCAAAATAGAAACAGGAGAAATGGAGACAGCCAATACCTGCTTCAATCAATCTCAAGAGGTGCATGTATTAGAATCAGCCAACAGAAACTAATAAAACTCAGGCAATGAAAATGCACACCCATAGTACTCAGCCCATATGGAATGAGTGAGCACAGGGCCTTTGCACACCATGGATAAATTTCTTGCTGTACCTGCCCAGCATACCTGCTCATCAGACATCCTGACTTGCAAAACCACCATCAAAATTGCACTACCAGCTGCACTTCCTGTCTCTCTGTAGGCTATTCTTTGACCTTCAACAGTTGGGTGCGAGTGCATTTGTCACGAGACAGCATAGCAGGTGAGACATGAATCTCAAGAACTATCAACCTACAAGAGCTCACTGGGTTTTGTTTTACAGATTATCGCATTGATTGCCTTTTAAATGTTTCCTGATTATATTTGGTGACATCACAGAAGGCGGTAAGCTCAAAATTGGCCTTAAACACTGAGTTCCGTACATGCAAAGAAAATGATGCTTCCATTATTGTTTTGGACTAAGAGTTTCATGTTTTAGCAAGAGTGCCCTTCTATTTCCACTCCAAATACCCATCTAAATACATCCAGGAAAATGACCATTTCACAAATATGCATCATATTTCAGTGACTGTATGTTTTCCCTTGTTACTTTGGGTTTTTGATGGAAGACCGAGCTGAACATTGACAGTCACTTAATGGAAGTGAATGGTGCTTTAAAGGATCCCCAATTTTCATCATCAAATCTACTTACAGAGCCTTGCAGAGCTGTTCTTCCTCTAATCTCTGACTGATTTTCAATGCAAATGCTGCAGGTCTTGCTTATGGCTGCAGGATTTAGTTACGGAACTGACTGAAAACCATGTCAATGCAAATTCAGAGGATAAGCAGGCCTGCAAATCCCCAAGGGTTCATCAAGTTATAATTCAGCCACAGTATTAGCCATACAAGATAGCAGATAAGTAAGGAATCAGTTGAAAGATTATTTTTAATTTCAATAATTTTGTGTCTGTACAGTTGAGAAGTAAAATGAAACCCTACCTTTTTTTTTTTCTTGTAAAACTCACCCAGTAAAATCCCCAAACCATATAGTATATTGTTACAGTAATATTTTAATATGGGTCTCTCTCTCTCTCTCTCTCTCTCTCTCATTTTTTCTCTCTTTATCTCTCACACACATATACTACTTCAAGAAGAAGAGAGAGACTTTTGGTGAGATTATTTTTTTCTCCCACTGTATATTACTAATGTTTCAGACACCAAAGCATAATTGGCTTTCATTAAAGGCAAGATATTTGGAGATAATCAGCTCTGGGCATTTTTTGTCTAATTTCTAAACTATCTCTAATTTCACAGTTTCTCTTCAATCCCATTGTGGGTGCTTTCTCTGATAAATTCAGCTGAGCTGAGAACACATCTTTTTATCACAACCTAATGATCCACTTTGTGTTTGCAAAGGTCCAAAATTAATTGTTGACCCCCAGAACTATATAAGATTATTTAGTTTATGTCTAGAGAAATTGGAGTCATCTTATAACATACTACCCCAAAGAAGACAATAACCCCTTCTCCATCACAGTCTGTACTTGCTCTGTGTGAAAGGTAGACAGGAAATGTTCCTTTGCAGTGTTTTCTCGAGTCAAGAGAAATGGAACTGATTTGGGAAGGAAGAAAGCCTAGGCTTTGTGACTCTTCTAAGCATGGGTGAACATGAAGCAAAGCAAATAGATTTGAGGACTGGGGAACAGGCGAGTTTAGATTCCAGTTTCTTCCACTGGACAAGTTCCTAAGGTTTCTGTTCCTCTAATGTTTAGTCCCAGGTTGAATTCCTTACTCTTCAAAGATGGGTTTTTGTGCAAAATTGATATCACTTTTGGATCCTTTTGGAGTACTATTTCCTCTTTGATTATACAACTACTGCCATACAAGCCATATTCCCAGGTGAGCACTCTGATATTAATTAATATTAAATATTGGCTATCACTGGTAAAACATATAACAATTTCTATCTCCCTGATGTTCTAAAGCACAAGGTTACAAGAAAATATGAGGCCTTTGAGCTCATATTAGAAATGCACTTCTCATTAACAAAACCTAATTACAGATTGAGAACTTTGCCCAAGAGGCTTAAGTGAGGGTTAAATAGGAAGTACTTCTGGCAAGGTGGCAGGGAAGCTGCATTTTCATTCTTCAAGTTGGCCTTTAGTTCTTTTCAGAGAGAAGCCTTGTCATTTCTTTTTTTTGAGCAATTCAGTTGTAGTAACTCAGGTGTTAACCAATCTCATTCTTCTGAAAATAGATTATTACTTTTAGGATTGTACATGAACTTCTTCTTTCTGAGCAACTGACCCTGGACTTTCGAATGACTGTATGTCCTGAATTAACTCAGCATACATAAACCCCTTATGTTCTTCCACAGTAGGGTTCTCTCAGAAAGGTTATTTAGCCTGGTAGGGAAGACGCATCTATCTCTTCGCAAGTCCAGACAACTATTGGAGCATCTGCTGAATCTAGTATGATTGCAGAGAGGTCAAGCTCCCTCTCTGCACAGGTTAAACTATAGTAATTACTTTTCTTTGGTGACTCTCCCACTAAGTACTATTTTCAGCCCTGTTATTTCCCAACCTGCCCTTCTAAGACTGATATTTCCTTAGTCACCATAGCAAGAGTGAGTCGTATAGCCAGGACTTAGTGATGAACAGACAGGTAGAAAGACCAAACTCCCAGAATAAGAAAACAGGTAAGATCCTTAAATATGTATCTGCTGAGTATATCTCCATGCTTGGGAGCAGAAGTAATCAGCATTACAATAGCAAGTACATACAATTACTAAATACCACATCACCATGGAATAGTTTACACATCCATTAATTAATATGTTAGAGCATTTTATGCTATCAGCTTCTGATCATTTCTTGCAGAGTAGTTATCTATGAAGGAAAATTTGACAAGTTATGTCTCCACTACTTAAACTACTTAAATGACTCCATGTGAAAATATGTATACAGGGCCTCTCTCTGTCTCTGTCTGTCTGTTTCTCTTTCTCTCTCTCTACTGGTGTTTGAACTCAGGGCCTTGCCTTTGCTAGGTAGATATTCTACCACATTAGTCATGCTCCTAGACCTTTTTGTATTCATTATTTTCAAATAGAGTCTCACATTTTTCCTAGACTCACTTGGATTGTGACCCTCTTATTTATGTTTCCTGGGTAGATGGGATGACAGGCCTCCACCTCCTTGTCCAGCTTTGCATTGGTTAAAGCTAGACTAAACTTGGATTTTTTGCCTAGACTCACTTGGATTGTGACCCTCTTATTTATGTTTCCTGGGCAGATGGGAATGACAGGCCTCACCTCCTTGTCCAGCTTTGCAATGGTTAAAGCTAGACTAACTTGGATTTTTTGCCTAGACTCACTTGGATTGTGACCCTCTTATTTATGGTTCCTGGGCAGATGGGATGACAGGCCTTACCTCCTTGTCCAGCTCTGTCCTCCAATTCACCACCATGCTTGCCTTTACCATGAGCTGTAATTGTTAAACACCTAACATATAAATGAGAGATCTCCAAGTATTCCATGCAGCTGAGATTATTTTAAAAAAAATCATTCTCAGTGTTGTACTTAAAACCTCTTTATTTTTCAAATCTCTCGGGAGAGTCTCATCATTGGATAGCTTCTGAAGTCTTAGTGAGGTCTTCTCAACGGCCACAGTAGAACTAAGCAACTAAAAATTCCCAGTGAGTACTTTCCATTAACTGGTTAATTTCATGCATTACTTTTGCATTTAGTAGTAGTATTTTTTGCATGCTAGTATTTCACAAGCAGAAACCCTGTTTTTTGGGGTATACATTCCCTGAGTTGAATACAGTGTCTGAAGTACAGCATGCCACTGGGAAAAATAAGTTTTCACTGTTAGGCAGAAAAAAAATCATCTATGTTTTCATGAATGAATGAATGACTAAATGAGTGAATAGGCAGGGGTCTCTTAACACATCAATCCATAGTCGAAAGCAGGACAAAATGAAATGCATATTCCTGTACATTGCTTGTCTTCTAATCAATTCTGAAATATGTGTAAAATCAACAAAAAGAAAGCAGCTCCAGCTCTATTTCCTGATTACTGAAATTTTATCATTTGCTTACAATAACTCCTCAAGTGCACAGAGACTCTTTTTAAGCCTTGCAAATCAAATGTCATCTCAGGAAAATATTTTTTTATTAGTAGAAAAACTTTCATGCTTCCCAGAACAATTTGTAAATATTATCTCATCAACTCGGCTAAGGCAGACAGGCCAAAAGCAATGCACTTATGTTCGAAATGAGCAAGGCCAGAAGAAAAGTTGTGTGTTTGGGGGTTGGGAGGAATGAAAATTGTCCCATAGTATGCTATGTCTCTCATTCTCTCTTTCATCTTATTGCGCATCAACAAAAATTACCCCAGAGAAGATCAAGTGCTGATGTGGATTAATCATTGAAATGATTTCCCTGCCAAACTGTCATATACCAGGTTCATTCTGTTAAATACTAGTAACTCATATATAGCAGAATTTCCGCTCTCTGCCTTTAAATCCATGCAAGTCTCTCCCTTTGTCAGTAAAGGGTTTTTTTTTTTTTGACTTGTTAATTATTGTTAAGGTGATGCACAGAGAAGTTACAGCTATGTAAGTCAGATAAACAGTACATTTCTTTTGGAACAGTGTCACCCTTTCCCTCAGTCTCTCTCAATATTTCCCTCCTGTTCCCACCCACAAGTTGTATAGCTCATTTTCAACATAGTATATAGTGATTATCACTGATGTATTTGTTCACCTTCAATTACCTCAATTACCCTTCCAAAGATAGATAAATAGAAACCTAGACCCAAAGAAACATAGGTTGCATTGTTTCCCTCATTTGTGGTAACTAGAATGTGCCTATAAATCTACAAGTATACACACTGTATAGTAAAAAAAAAATAAAGTGCACTGGGACATACATGGTTAGTTATACATATTCCTAGGCATTCACACACAGTGAGACCAAAGGAGAATATTCTTAGGAGAGGAACACAAAGGCGCAATACCAATGTGCATCTGATCTAACCATTGTCAAAAGGAACTCCAGTAAAATTTTGTCCTGTACCTCCTGTTCCCAAATTAGAAAAATCTATAAAGAACATAGCCAGTACCCTTCTTTAGAACATTCACCGTGCTTGTTTAGACAGGACAAAAGCTACACAGTCTGAATTGTGTAGGAGAAATAAATGTGTCAGTATGGTCCATAATATTTGATGAGAGCATTAAGGAGCCAATTGCTCGATGTTAAATCTGTCAGTAGCAGGACTGTTGCTTACTTTACTTCATTTCATTTCTTGTTATCTATCAAGGAACTTGCTTCAGTCATGTCTTACTCTCATTTTCATCCACTTATTTAATTTATTTTACTGCAATGGTACATTCTCTTTCCTCTGCTTAAACTATGTTGCATGTTCTACCTCCTTCACATACTCAAACCTATCCATCTTTTCTAAATCAAATGAACCTTATCCCAAAATAAATCTTCCTGTTGCTTTGTTTCTATCCCTGAAGTCCTAGTAAATATTACAAAGGTTAGCATATAATTGCATATTGATTATATGGTTCTTCATTTGTGTCATGTATGCACATCTTATTTCCCTAAGGATGAGGGAAGTTTATAAAGTTTTACAAATATCATGCCTTATATTAGTTTGGATTCTCTAAAGGCTGAGCAAAGATAGGGACTAAATCAAAGTTCTCTGCTTAGGAGTACAGAATAAAGTATAATTCATTTATCCATTTTACCTTGCTTAATGCCAAACATTCAGAGATCCCACAGTTTTTAATACTTAAAGGTTTTCTCCCAATTGTCAAATTTACTAACTTCTATATTCCCTTCAAGATTTTTGTCATTTCCAGATTTAATTTATTTTCATGCTCCTATAATATTTATCCAGTACTCTGTTTCAGGAACAACATCTCTCCTTGTTATTTGATAGCTTACAAAACTGTTAAATGCAGTATTACCTGTGATTGACTTAAAATTACACTTTTTCCAAAAAATTAACCTCCCAATTTCTGTAACCTAGGAATGTTGCTTTCTATAGTGAAAATGAGGTGGGTTTTGTCAGATGTGATTAAATTAAGGGACTTGAGGTGAGAAGATTATCTTGGATTTTCCTTGTGAGCTCTAAATGCAATCACATGTACTATTTATTATAAAAGAGAGCTAGCGAGAGATGATATCCAGACACCACGTTGATGATCTATAGGCAGAGCAGAGATCTGAAGTTCCTAGCCATGAAGTCTCAAATGTTGCAGCTACATAACACAGAATGGAGGCAGCTGCCAGAAACCAAAGTAGGAGGGAAAGGTTAATCTGTTTTCAGAGAAAACCCAGACTGACACTTTGATTTCTGCTCCATGATACTGATTTTAGACTTCAAGCCACTAAAGCTATTGGAGAAAGAATTTCTACTGTTGAAAGCCATCTACTTTGTGGTCTTTAGGTATAACAGCCATTAGAAATAAGTACATAATCTCTGCAATCACACACACGCATAATTTTCTTTGCTTTCAACTTTTAGCATGATACCTTCCATGCACGTTAATGACCATTAAGAAATGGTTATTGAGTCACAAACTAGGTAAAATATACTAACTACACTGCAACTGGAGTTTCAGGACACAAGCCCAAGTCTTAGCCTTTGTATTGATATGCTAAATAAGGAGATAAAGAACAGTGGTGAGTAGAGAAACTGGGTTTATTACAGGTGACATGGGAAAATCATGGGAAAAGTCAACATAAAAGCACTTAGCCTGTTTTTGAGATATACACACATGGGTTTTAGGTACAAAAAGAGGAAGAATAGGGTGCAAGATGAGAGGTAGGTAGAGGTAAGCAGTCTCAGGAAAAGAATGGCCTGTTTGACCATCTCAGTTCTGGTTCTTCCTATCCTAAAACTCCAGAGAAATTGCTATCACTATCAGCACTTGAGAAAAGCGTGATTATCTCACGAGACAATCATCCAGCCTCAAGGAACACCCTCTCCCTTCTAGGTAAGGTGCAGATAGCTGATCGTTTCCTTTGTAAAGATGGTGTCAATCAGTCCTGTCTTTCCTGGATTTCAAGGTGACTTTAGAATTAGAAAGAGTCACAGCCAAGGACATGGATGAAAAATGGAGACCAAGATGCCAAGTTTTTATCCTATTTAACAGTTAATTCACAGGTCCAAGTAAGAAGGCTGTGTTTGTTTGTTTGTTTAAGAGGAAGTTCAAAGGGCCTGTTCTAATGCTAAGTGCTTAAGGATTTTATTGTAATAAGAATTTGAGAAGAAAGTGTTAGCCTGAGGATTTTCACACATGTGCATGCATGCACATGCACATACATACGTACTTATGTTAAGCTCAATTTGAGTATCCGGCTCAAACTTAAAGGGCTGAATGAAGCATTATTTATATTTTAGATACTTCATTTATATTCTTGGGAGACCAGATTTCTGCTTTTCTCTACATATCTCCAACACTAACCAAATGTCCACAGGCTAGACCCAGTTTCTTCAAATGTAGACTGATCATATGAAATAATTCATGCTCAATAAGTCAACTATTTAGTGCTTAATACATGGGAGATAAAAATCATTAGATGCTGTTAAACACAATTTAAATGGCAAACTCAAATTTTATTCTGATGTTGAGGTATTCTTTTGTTAATGCTATATAGATAAACAGAACTTTCTATGTTCCACAAGCTTTTAAATAAGATTTCTCTTGAGATTGAAGTCTACCTGGTATCACATCGATTCTGTTAAGAACGTCATGTACTGTCAGTCAAGAAATATTTGTGTACCTGTTGTCAAACATCTATTTCAATTTAATTACTTTATAAATATGTCTTTCCTACTTATGTATACAATCTCATGTGCAGGTTATGATTGTAGATTTTGCTTACAAAAAGAGAAGAGAGGGAAAGAAAGTCTCCAGCATATGTTAGCAATTTTCCTTTGATCATGCCCAAACTAAAATATGTGTAAAAATTGTGTTCATGAGTAGTTGATACAGAAAATTCTCCCTCTTCAATTTGTGAATATTATTTGTATGTGATGCTCCTAATATGGTAACACTGAAACATTAACTTCCTCAATAAAACTTTGGTTTTGCACAGACAAACAGCATTCCAAAAATAGCATGCAGTGTTAATAGCTATTCTAGTTATTTTGATTAATAACAAACTTCCACTTCTTTTGGACAAATTACATATTTGAGGCTTATTTTTTGAAATCTCCAAATTTCCAATAGCATTGAAATCATTTCTATGTAGCAAGAGAGTAAAGTTGGAAAAACTATGTTACATAATTATGGACAATGTCAATTTATTTAAAAACCAGAGACAAAATAAATCCAAAGAAAGTGAGATAGTATATAGAAATAGCAACTATTGGGATTACCTTCAAGTTAGGTGAATTTTTTTTTTTTTTGGGGGGGTCCAGTTATGGGCCTGAACTGTGGGCCTGAGCGCTGTCCCTCAGCTCTTCAGCTCAAGGCTAGCGCTCTACCACTTGAGCCACAGCGCCATTTCCAGGTTTTTTCTTTTTGCTTATGTGGTGCTGAGGAATCAAACCTAGGGCCTCAAGCATGCAAGGCAAATGCTCTAACACTGAGCTACCTTCCCAGCCCAGTTAGGTGAATTTTTAAATCACAAAGGATCTATTTCTATATAAATTGATTTAAAAGACTACTAAGGAAGTTTCCCCCAAAATTCACTCCATAGGCCATGTTTAAAAGATAAAAACAACCTTCTTGTGTCTATCTGTAAGATGTAGCACTCTGCCTTTGTCATGTGGGTATCAAGTACCTTTTCCTTCGGAACGATAGGATGGCTATGCACAAATCCTTCAGGGCACAATGCCACCAGTCATGCAAGGCATGTCTCAAAGCAAAGCTAGGACTTAGTTTGACCTCTCTATTTTTTTTTCTTGCCCCAATCTTCCAGCGTCTTCTATAATCCTACACATCACAGGACAGAAGAAGTGACAGTTTTGACAGCTATATTACTTTTTTATGGGCAACAAGCAAGAATAGTTGTTATTGGTCTCAAAAGGGGAACCAAGCATGCCTATCCATAAAATGCAGGTGTCCATTCACCAATGTCCCGGATGAAGACTCTCAGAAGTGCTCGTCTCTACTCCTCTTTCTAAAGTGTATGGTCACCCCACCCAATGCTGAGTACCTGTTTTTGTCTTTTGTTTGTTTGTTTTGTTTTATTTTTGTTTTTGTTTTGCTCTGGCATATAAGAGAATGCAACCTGGGAATGCAACCAGATAATTATCTGGATGTTGCCTGTAGGTTCTGCTATAGCGTTTTCACTCACAGGAAAAAGAACCAAGGGCAAAGTCATCTATAACAAAGTTAATCACAGTGCTAGCAGTTACCTCACACTGAATACTACACTGTTGACCCACAATGTATCCTCTTTTCTGTACCATGGTTATAACAGCAGGCCACTCCCAGAGACTGACAGGCAGTAGAACCTCTGGAGAACTCCTTTCCCTTAGCAACTCCTCTCCTTTTTTCTTCATTTCTTATCCAGTTTGCTTCTTACATTTCTTCTGTTCCTTTTTACTGGACAATTCATTTCACTATCATGATTCCTATCGCAATACACATGAATGATAGATTACAACAAAGAACCTATTTCCTTAAAACTAAACAAAACACACATGACAACAAAAGAAAGAGAAACCAAATCACATAGAGCTCAGAACAACATGAATTATTCTTAATTTTTTTTCTCTTTCCACAAGAAAAAGGAGCTTCAGACTTTGGAAGTAAGCTGGCTCCTTGTCTTTTGCCAGAAGGAGAAAAGATGTTTACCTTTCATTCAGGGGAAAATTGTCTTTTCCACAAAATGTAAACAGATGATTTCAAATGTAGCCAAAGAGAAAGTTAGCAAATAGAACAAGTAAATTTTTGGAACAATAAAATTAAAAATTGAGCCTTCATATCCTATGATATATGCCTGGGTAAGCAGAAGGCCTGTGTAGCTATTCCAAATCATTCACATCAACTATCTTGTCAAATTCCAAGTTTCAAAGTCAGTGCTTTTCATGAAACCACCCAATCTCATTACCAAAAACAAGGTGATTCTCTAAATCCTTCTGACAATTCTAACTCTTCCCCAGCGTTGATTCCATTGACTTGGAATCCAAATTGTCTTCATTTGTTTATGATTGATTTTCTCAGTACTGTTTCTTTCCTTAGTACATGTTCCATATGCGTTTGTTTCACAGTTTCTTATAAAAGGTGCCTCAAATTGGTACTCTTCAAAAATACACCCAAATTTCATCATCAAAAGCTAAAACGAAATCAAAAGTTATATGATATGTAGAATTGTGCTTGATTGTAGAATATATAAATACTGAGCTCCCCAACATCCTGCCGTGCCAACATTGTCTCACTTCTATGGGCATTGATGCCAAAGTAAAAGCCTTAAAACATCTAAAATGCTTGCTTTCTATTCTTGTAACATTTGTATAAGCTTTCTGATGAGATAAAGTGATGCAGAGGTAGAAGAAACAGACTGGGGCAAGTGGCATACAGAAGTAAATGGAAGAAGGGCATAAGGCTCTTTTCAGGAGTATAAAGAACTTTTCTATGAAATGAAAAGTACTGGATTAGATGATTTCTGGTGGTCCCTCCAGCTTCCTGCCACATGCACCTCAAATGTGGAAGTGATTTCAATTCCTGTATACTCCTTTTTAAGGCCTGAATCTTGGCAGCGATCACAAAATTAAAAATTACAAGGAAAGCAATTGCAGGAACAGATCAAAGTGGACTAATTTCTAAATACAATAATTTCCTAGGGACTGTTTTATCTAACAAAAGTAGAGACAGCACTAAATAAAAATTAAAGATGTTTGAGTTATTAGGAGATCAAATTTCTAATTGGAGCGATAAATGGGGAGAGCTTTGGGTTAACATTGTCAAAAGCAATTGTATTTTCACCTTATTGTCCTTGTTCCACACATTGCTTTAATACTAGCACCTTGGCCTAGGGTACATTTCAAGCAGTAGTTGAAGAAGTTAGCCCATTACTATTTTTATGACTATTAATTCTGAAATTCTCAGAACTCTATTACATTTACCGGCTACAAAGAAAACACAATGGAATTCTACTAATCCATCAGAAAGAATGATATACGAAATGGAAAGGCTTAGGGAAAAATTATATTAAGTGAAGTAAGCCAGAGCCAAAGAAACATAGGCAACATGGTTTCCCTATTTTGTGGTAAGTAAAATGTGCCTATGAATCTACAAGTGACCACACTAATTATGCATATAATATATATATATATATATATATATGCACAGACACTGGGACATGATAAATTATATAGTATCTCAGTTATTCAAATACAGAGGCCAAAGGAGGAGATGCATAGGAGTAGTGGACAAAAGCTCCATAGCTGTGTACAGATGATCATATACAATAATATTCTATGGAATGAACTCCAAGAAAAGGAAACAGGAGACATTTTTAGGTGCTATTGTTGCTGTTTTTCCTTTTGTCTTGTTTGTTTGTATTTGGGAACAAATACAACAGTGATACTCACTAGACACTATGTGGGAAATGAACTGGTATCTTGTGGGTGGAGGTAGAAGGGAAAGACTGGATAGAGCAAAGGCAGGGGAGACATGTCAAAAATACTTTTTCCTCATTTACTCATTACTTGATTCATGTAACTGTAACTCCTCTGGATATCAACTCTATGATGTTAGGTGAAATGAACCCCATGGTAAGGATTCAAATGTGTTTTTTTTTTTCTTTCTTGCGGTTGTTTCCAACACATTTATAAGATGATTTCTTTGTTGCTTTGTATGTCCCTCCCCCATGATATAACTCCTGTTTTCATTGTATTTGATATTGGTATACTTTGAGGAGTGGTAGGGAAAAAGAACAAATTGTTTTAATAGGGATAGAGGTGGACCCATTGCAACCATGAGATGTACAAGACGTTATGTCGAAAAATGAACTTTACAACTTTGGCAGGGGTGGGGTGGAGATGGGAAGGGATGGGAAGGGGAAACAAAGGAGGAGGCAACAATGCTTGATAAGAAATGTACTAATTACCTTGCCCATGTAATTGTAACCCCTCTGTACGATATTTTCACAATTAAAACAAACAAAAAAAAGATTTCCATTGAAGAGGAGAGGTTTGCCACAATTTTCCTCTGAAGAAAGGAATCCTGGATCTTCTCAGGAAAAGAAATGAATGCTTAGGGCTTCCTAGGCATTGAACTAAACTCTTACCTGTAAAGTAAAATACCTTAGTTTTTTTGATTAGACTGAAACTACTGAGGGGCTCCTAAAAACAAGCAAAACCAGGGATTCAGACAAAAGAAACCTAGTTAAGAAGCAGAAAACAGAGAGTGATCTCATCGGAGACATATTAAAGACATTATTGTGTTGAACTGGCAAGAAGTTTGAGCAAATTCACTCCTGAGTTAGGTCAGCTTCACCCTTCACCAGTGTCCTTGGAATCTCTAGTTTATAAAAGCTCAGAGCTATAATTTGGATACTGCGATCTCAACTTTGTTACAAAGATGACAAGGTTTACAATAAATTTAATAAATCACTGCTAAATGCCTTTTAGTTTCTTCAAAGGTAGCGACTTTGAACTGAATGAGTCATTCACATGAATGAATAGGCCCATTATCAAACTTTCCTTGTAGGAGCACAAAGACAATGCGTTGGCAGTATTCTTTGCTTTACCGTATGGCAGCTTGTGAAAACTTCTTTGCTTTCAGCACTGAAAACTTTCCAAAGATCCTCTATGGAACTACATTAAACAATTTAAATGCAAATAATACATACACATGCAACATACTTAAAGCAATGTCTGGTAATTCATTGTTGTTCTTCAACTGTTTACTTTTATTCAGAATAAAATCATAGCAAACATGTATGGGATCACGTTTAAGACATGTCCAGAGCTCAGAACAATGGTTTGCCTTAGGCTTGAATCAGCAGACTTGGACCAAAATTCCATAGCAAAGGAGGATAAAACAGATTAAAACACCAGATAGTTTTGAATGATTTCAGGGGTAATATCTCTTGGCCTAAGTGCTGGGTTCAATCATTTATATAGCATGTTTAAATCTGAAGAGTGCTAGACTATCTCACTTTTCTCATGCTGGAGTGGCTTATCAAGCACGGGGAAGGTGAAAATCCCAAGGTGCTTGAACAAGCATTGACTCACACCAAAAAAAGTGAAGCCAGCAGCCTGAAGACTGAATCCATGCCTCTATGCATCCATTCTTTATTCAATATCTATTATGGAGGTCGAATATAGACAAGATAAAATTTACCACACAATCCATTTTCTCAGTGGCATTAATTCCACTGATACATATGCAACCATCACCATAATTCAAATCTAGAACACTTGTGATTTTTCCCAAACAGAGAAGCCACATTTATTTCACAACACCTCCTTATTTTCCATTCCTCTTAACCTCGGCAACCATCATTCTATATTCTGCCTATGAATTACACTGTTTGAAGGGCCATATTGTAGGATGATTCGTGTTTAATAGTTTATTTTACTATCATATCCTCAAGGTTTAACCATGTTGTAGCATGTATCAGAATTTCACTTATATTTAAGGCTGAATAATATTCCCTGTAATCAATTTGATATGGTAGTCTCATTTTGGTTATGATCTTGGATTTCTAATGAATAGTAATTCTGACTAGTTTCTTATTAGTAATTTATACATCTTCCTTAGGGAATTGTCCATGTATGCCCTTTACTCATTTTCAACTAGCTTTTATTAATTGTTGTTATTGCTTTATTGTATTCATCCACTCAACTCCTCCCTCCAAAAATAGAGCACGTATTCATTTACATATATGTCTACACACATATAGGTTTGAACTCATGGCCTCGTGCTCATTCAGTTTGCTTCCTTGGTTGGTGGTCTGTCACATGAGCCTTACCTTAACATTACTTTTTAATTGTTATTTTAATCTTTCTGCCTGGGCTGGCTTCAAGCCACAAATTTCAGGATCTCAGCCTCCAAAAGATTCTGGATTATAAGTGTGAACCACCAGTCCCTGGCTAGAACCTATATTTTCATGACAAAGAAACAAAAGCACAAATGTTGAATTCCACAGGCCAGAGTAGGGCTCAGGGTGTAGAGTGCTTTTCCTACAACGTGTTGAACTAAGGCTTCAATCCCCAGTAACAAAATATGATTTAAAAAATGAAGTCCAAGAGAATTGCTAAGTTATGGGTTGTGTTTAACATGGGTAGTCAGCCTGGAGTAGCAAGTCCTTTGGAGAAATAAGAAAAAGCTCACTGAGGTGTCATTGCTATCACACATCTTACTTAGGAGAATCAGTGAGTCTACAAGTGCTACTACATGTTGCTTCTCAGATATTCAATAACAAAGAACACACCAGTCTAAGAATTTGAATAATGCTACTTCTGTCACAAAAATAGAAAATAGCAATATCAGTCATGTTTCTTTCATTTAAATGAAGTCAAGTGAACACTTAATTTCTCCCATTTATTATCTGCAGCCACACAGTGAAAAGTCCTGTCAAGATTTACCATGCAAAGATTTTTTCCCTCCTTTAGTTTGGAGGGAAATCTTCAATAACTATAAAGGAGTTTTCTACTACTATTTGCAGGATGCTGATACATTCTCTCCTATAAATGAAACCTGGTACAAAATCTTACCAGACTAATTTCTCCCAAATTATATTTCCATATACACACAGTCCAAAGATATTGAGCAGGTGTCACAGAAGAAACAATTTTATAATTTAATGAGCGATGGAAGTCACGAGATTAAACAATGCCAATACTACTTTATGGCAAACATTCTCAGGTATATTAAAATAATGTGGTATACAAATCATTGTATGGAGAAAGTGATATAAAATAATTTTCAAACGTCTTGCCGGAATGCTGTCTTTATAATCTGGCTACACCTTCATGTATTTCATTCTTGACCTACCATCAACTAAGCTCTTGATCAATGGTCACCATCACCAAATAATGCTAACTAAATGCATAAGAACCAACATAGAGGGAAGAAAATGAGGAAACTCAGTGAAAAAAAGTTAGCACTTATTTCATATTTTTCCAGCAGGCATAAGAAAAAAGAAGTAATTTGTCTCAAGTAGATGAGTAGACTTTTTATGGTCAAGATGAGTGCCTCATTGCTTGCTACATTTTAACAGTGACCCCAGGAGGACCTAAGGAAATGGGATGTATCCTTTATTTCAGCTGTAGCTGCTGACATACGGAACGTTATTACTCTTAAGAACAAAATAAAAACACTACCAATAACAATTAAAATAAACTACTCAGACATCGGACTTGGTTCTTTGGCTTTTGAATGAAGGTAATTTCAAGAAGTTGGCTAAATTTGACATGAAATATATTTTCTTTCTGTTTATTCTACATTAAATGAACCTTCAATGAATCTACATTTATCCTGTTCCCATGGTCTAGAAAAACATCTGCATTCAATTCAACTAAATTTATCCTTTTCCCATGATCTAGAAAAAGCATCTGCATTGGGAATGCGCTTAGCCTTTCATTCCATACATAGGACTCCAAAAGAGCACTGAATGCCCATTCACAAGTCATTAGGTGCCACAGACATGGTTGTAGGCAAGTTGAACAGAAACATTTTACCTCCCCTAAACAAAGGGTATTTGCTCCCAATACATGTTCTTACTTTTCCCATTTGCCTTGAAATGAAGGTCAAACTTTCCAACATAGGTTTGATGGGAAGTCATAATTATCATACAGAGTTATCTCACAAAATACAGTACTCACTACCCCATATTTTCTTTTTTTTTAATTTTTAATTTAATTTTATTTTTTTGTGAACATACTGTACAGAGGGGTTACAATTACATGGGCAGGATAATGCGTACATTTCTTATCAAGCATTGCAGCCTCCTCCTTTGTTTACCCTTCACATCCCTTCCCAGCCTCCCCCCTCTCTCCCACCCAATCCTCCCACCCCCACCCCACCGCACCAACGTTGTAAAGCTTGTTTTCGACATGACAATTTGTACTTCTCATTGTTGCAACAGGTCCACCTGTATCCTTAAACGACTTATTTTTCCCCATCTCCTCCACAAGTTATACTGACATCAAACATAATCTGAGTGAACTACTTTTTTTATTGTGAAAATACTGTACAGAGAGGTTACAATTACATGGGCAAGATAATGGGTACATTTCTTACCAAGCATTGCAGCCTCCTCCTTTGTTTCCCCTTCCCATCCCTTCCCATCCTCCCCCTGTCCCACCCCCACCGAATCCTCCTCCCCCTCTCCCTCACCTCACCAAAGTTGTAAAGTTCATTTTTCCACATAACGACTTGTACATCTCATTGTTGAAATGAGTCCACCTGTATCCATATTTAAACGATTTGTTTTTTTCCTTCCCCTCCACAAATTATACCAACATCAAATACAGTGAAAACAGGGGTTGTACTGTGGGGGGAGAGGCATACAAAGCAACAAAGAAATAATCTTATATATGTGTTAGAAACAATCGCATGAAAGAATAAAAAAACATTTGAATACATATCTTAGGGTTCATTTCCCTAACATCAACTTATCTGACCTTTTCTGCTTGACTCAGACATATACTAGTTATTGCAAATAAGGGAAACCATGGGACCTATGTGAACTACTTTTTAAACTTTACCTCTAGACAAATTCTGTTCTCTCTGTTGCAA
The DNA here is from genome assembly GCF_019054845.1 of Dipodomys spectabilis. NCBI lineage: Eukaryota > Metazoa > Chordata > Mammalia > Rodentia > Heteromyidae > Dipodomys > Dipodomys spectabilis. Next base: position 11,782,021 of record NW_024870834.1, on the reverse strand, counting down.
TAGAATTATTTCCAGTATCTTCCTTCCTTACCATCCTTTGATATTTTAGGAATATTTTCTTCCTTTTTTATTATCTTTAAATAGTTGTTCCAAGGAGGTTTCATTTAACAAAGCATTTATGATCACAACGCATCTTGATCAATGTCACATTCTTACCCTCCTTTAACCTACCTCTTTCCTTACTTTTCTTAATGTCCTGGTATATGAAATGAATTATTGAGTATATTCTCCCTGATTTCTTCCTTCATTTACCTACCCCTCTCCTCTTGCCATTCACTCACATGCATGTACCCATTTCCTGCTGGTGATTTTCTTGGCCTTTCAACCAGTCTTTCTGGAAGAGCTATCCATAGAGTCTATTATTCATCAATTAATTTGCTTGTAACCAGTTGCATATCACCCCAATTTTTATTTATAGATTTATAGGTACATTTTATCCACAGAAAATGAGGAAACTCATTCAACCTTTGTTTCTCTGGATCTACTTCACTAAATATAATTTTCTCAAATTTTTCCATGTCCTTACAAATTTTACAATGTCATCTTTGCTAATATAACCCAGAAATGGCACTCATGGGCATTGTTCCAATTGAATTCAAGCAAGGAGACAGTAAACCCGCCAGCACAACCATGTTCACTGCTGCATAGCCAAGATATGGAATCAGCCCAGATAACCCTCAATGGGCAAATAGATGAAGAAAATGTGGGATATATATTTATACACACACACACTCACACACACACACAATTGAATTTTACTTATTTATTAGGAATATCTTCTACCAGTCTGTATTGACCCTGTCTTTATAGCAAAGAAATTCCTCCCACGAATTTCAAGGGACCATTCTTCTTCAGGCATTAATCCATTTCTGATGTTACATCCCAAGTGACCTAGGTGCTCATTCATACCCCAGTTAGATTCAACTAGCAGGTTAATATTTCTGTTTTTTACCCTATTTATTTTATCTATAGTGTTTAAGACAACATTGCTGCACTGTAACTGCTCAAAGGCATTCATTGATGGAATGAGCCTGTGTTCTCAGTAAATGATTTGGTATGCATTTATAGACTGTTTAAAAAATAGTGAACATTCTGGGCAAAAAATGTATAAAATTGTAGCAGTTATGCTTGAAAAAATAAGGACAAAAGCAACAAAAACTAACAAACAAAGATGCAGTGTGACAGCTATTTATAAAAACAAACAAAAGGAGGAATGGGGGAGGTGGGGTAGGAAGGGATAGTAGGAGAAAAACAAAGGAGGGGTAACAATGCTGGACAAGAAATGCACTCATTTACCTTACTGATTTAACTGTAACCCCTCTATATAGCATCTTTACAAGAAAATAATTTTTAAAGCAAACAAAAACTTGTTCTGTGGGGGAAGAATGTAAAGTGAGTTGATGATAACTGAAGATCAGAATTATGCAGTAGAGACATGCTATACAACAAGATGTATTTAGTAGTCGTAATAGTAGTAGTAGCCATCACAGCAGTAGCAGCAACAGTAGCAGCCATAGTAATAGTAGTAGTAGAGCTAATACAAGGCTTGAACTCAGGGCCTGTTTGTTGTTCCTTAGTTTCTTCTCATGGCTATTGAGCTACAGTTAGTTCCATCTCCAGCTTTATGCTAGTTAATCGGAGATAAGAGTCTCATGTCCAATCTGGCTTCTAATCGTTAACCTCAGATCTCAGTCCCCTAAGTATAGGAATTTAGGCATGAGTCACCTGCATTAAAGTACCAATTCTCATGGTAGTATTGTTTCATGTATATGACAGATATGAGAGGTCCCTTCTTTTCCTTAAGATAAAAATCTATATAAAAATATATAAACAGGCCCAACTACCCACTCTTGTCCAAAGATAATAAATTCAATTTTTATTCATCTTCCATCTGAGTCACCACTGTCATAATCAAAGCCATGGCCTCTTCTTATTTCATATTTCAGACAGCTGTCATATTTACAAAAATGCGAGCAAAGTTATACATTTTTTGCAACCTCACTTAGCCCTGACAAGTATTTTATTTTATTTCTTGCTGTAAGATTGTCACCATCACATAAGATTAGATGAGAAAACCATTTCCATTTAAATGATGCGATATTTGTGTTCTTTATTAAAAACACAATACATCTGAAATGCACAATTGTATTCAAATGGTTATTCATGGACTACAAGGCACTGTTTACTTAAAAAAAAGCAGTCTCTATTTTTACATCTAAATGTGCTGAAATGTACTGGGATTGAACACATCTGTTGGAAGAGATAGATAGGGACTTTGCTGTATTCTTCTCTTGTCTAAACCAGCTCACTGGCACTTAAAACAGAATGAAATAATCTTGCTTGATTTTCCTTTGTCCCAGAAGGAGGATAACTTCTGATTACCCCTTTGGGAACTATGCAGAGTTGTTCTATCAGAAGCCTGAAAGTGAAGGCATTATAATTCAGGTGCAGCCTGCAAACCCTAAAGAATGCAACAAAGAGGGATCTAAAGGCTTAGTCACTCAATCAGAGAGAGATCCATTCAGAAATAATAGCCACAAAGCAGAATGGTGATCATGTTTCTCCCTATCTGCATAAATGAAGTTTGTAAGAGGGTGAAGAAGTCAGAAGAATGAAGCAAAAGGAAATTACAGACAGTCATGATGTAGGGATGAAAATGAATGGGGACCTTAGCGGGGAAATAGAAGCAAGATGTCATATTCTGAAAAGAATTACACAGGATTGTCTGTCCTGTTCGACATCAGTATTATATGTACTGAAAAGATAGAACATTTGACTTTTAATGAGAAATATTGCTGGCTTCTGTATATGTCTGTCAGAAAATAGGAGAAGAATATAGAGAAGAAAAGTTACATCGTATAGATATAGAAGTAAAACCCTCCATTCTAGTTTAGCCTTTTCCTAGGCTTGAAATTATTTGCTTCGAACCAGTCAATCCCTGGTTTTCCTAGAACTTTCCAAACCACATGTGCACACTTTCTATCCATCTCTGAATTGCATTTATCCTACAGTTAATTCTAATATTAACTTGATATTTTCTGTTCTTGTTACATCAATATACCTTATGCATGGTTATCTTTAACAGTATGTTTATTTAAATAAACCACATTAAATCATCAAGACTTGTCAGGAGAGGATTTCATGTGTATCACATTTTTATGAGACCCACATTAAAACATTAATTGGCTTCCTATTTAAAGGAATATCCTATCAGTTGTTTTCGGGAACAAAAACTAATTGATCTTAGATGTTGGGTCTGTTTAAAGGAGATTCCCAGGGCTGCAGATGTAGGCCATGTTTAAGTACTCACTTAGCCCATGTAAAGAGTTTGTTTGTTGGAGAACAAGGCTCCTTCTTTTCTTTTTGTGAGTGTTGGGGATTTATCCCAGGATATTACACTGCACATTTACCTGGCACATTTTTTCCACTCAATGATTTGTACTTCTAGCTCAAGACTTGGCCTTCAATCAGTGGTCCATGATACATTTTCTGAAACTTATTTTTTTAATATAGAATTTCATTCCTGCTCTTAGCAAATAAAAATTTGTTGCTGAATAAGGTTCTTGGATGAGCATATGCTTGTTGAAGTCTGATAAGCACTGACCTAATAGATTTTGTTTTATGGACATGGTGCTTGGAAGGCTGACTTTAGGATTGAAGTTGCTGCTTGAGGAGGTGGTCTGTTCATGGCACTGTTGGGAATGTCAACCTATATTGCAAGTTATACTATTTAAGAATATGACAACTATGATAAGAATATGATAAGTGATAAAGAAATTGTGTCTCCCAGAGCTCTGACAGTGAAAAATGTTATGCTATTAAAAACAGTGGCAAAGGACTTGACAGAAAAGATCTCCCTTTTTCTTTCTTTTTTTTTTAGCCCAAGGAAGCCTTGTCTTGTTAATAGATAATTTGAGACCAGACTGAATTGACACAATAGAATTATTTTTTATTGAACCACATCTACTGAACCTCATGGAACACTCTGTTACAAACCTTAATAATAGTAGTTGGAGAAGCAATACTAGTTTAAAGCATGGATACTTATTTGCTTTCCAATAATATTAAATTATTAATCTGTCCAATATGTCCTTATGTTACCATTGGCCTCCAATTACTACAAATCTTTAGACAGGAAGTACTTTTTTTTTCTTTTTCTGAAAAGAAACAGTATAGGAATAATACGTGTTTGGGAGGGGCTGGAAGACATTAGATTCTGGCTTCTAGATAATTTCTGTGTGCAGTCAGCTCATCCTGTTTAGCTTTTCAGGCCTGTGGCATATTCCAGGATGGCTTAGTAACTCAGTGAAATGGAGATCTGGGGACCTGTAAAGAAAATACAATCTGCATTATTGCTTAGTTATAATCTCTCTCTACAGAGCACAGTTTCTATACTGCAAATGATATGATGAGAATCAAGTTTTATCAAAGGCAGTTTGTAATGCACCATCCAGGAGTCCTGCATGGGTTACTCCCTTGGCTAGAGTTAGTGTTTCCATTTGCTATCAACATAGCATCACCATGGACTACCAGTGTGTGTGTGTGTGGGGGGGGGGGTGCTGGTAGTGCTGGTGCTGGTGGTGGTAATTTTACTGGGAGATGCTAGCATAGGATATTCAAATTGTAAAATCGTTATTCTATCAAGGAACTTTCTAATATATACATAGAATACCAGACGCTCCAGTCTTCTGCAGCCCAGGTATTCCTTAATTTCTGTGTGGATAGGTATCATAATTGAAGGACAAATACTGCTTCTTGATAAAGCTTACATTCTTAAAGCACAGCCTGCTTTAAACTATAGATATTAAAGGTAAGATAAATATATGATTATGTTCCTTTTTTTTCTGGTTGTATTACAAAAAATAAAAATAAAAAGGCCTGAAAATGAGAGGCAGAGTGCTTGTGTTTATCTTGTAAATCTATGATATGTGCCATCCTTCAAGGAAAACTTTTAGGCAGGGGCATAATATTCACAGAGCCTGTCTAGGGAAGGAAATTGAACGAAGTCTCTAGAGTTCCACTGTCAACTCATCAGGATAAATAAGAGTCTGTAATCCAGCAGATTCCAGATGAGAAACAGGCCCTGGGCTGCTTCTGCCATATTTCATTAGCCACCTTTCTGATCATAGGGTAATACCGAAGGAAAACACGTATGTCACATAATACAGTGATCAGCAAAACAGGTGGGCAGAGAGGAAAAGGCAGAGAGAGCCTCATCATAGACTTCTGTCTTCTGTAGTTTACGTTAAAAAAAATACAATGCAATGCAATGTAAAACAAATATAATGCAACATAACACAATACATGCTGAGTAAGTACATAAGCAAAATATTTAACTGTTTTAGATGCAAAAAAGTTAAACTGATCTAGCTAAGAAATTCTTGTTTTTTGGGTTTTTTTATATTCATAGTCACTTCATGAGTGGCCTATAAAATATAAGTAATTATAAAAATTATATTTAATTATATTAAAGGCAGCAATTTGAGAAAACAGGACTGGTTGGGAACTACCAGGCAATGGAAAGATTTCTTGTGGGGAATCTGCCATGAATTATTTCTCCACCTGATTGAGATTTCAAAGCTTCCATGTTCCCATAAAAAATACATCTTTATGCAACTACTAGTGAAACATGAATCTACTGCTTTCTCTGTACTTTTCCTGATTTTTCTTATGTTAAAAATGGAAAAGTATTATAGAAACAAGTATGTATCCTTACAATAATGTACAAGAGAATTAATTTATACATATATTGTAAAACAAATGCAGACTTTAAATTGTCTAGTGTTGCTCAATTGTGTGACTGCTACCAAGTCAATTTGTTTTTAGAGGAGAAAATGTCCAGTGGTACAATAAAATGTTAAATAAAGACCATTTATATTCATATACCAAAAGCATAATAAAGGAATAATGGAGAGAAATGTAGACTTATCCCTGGAACTTGATTGTGGACTCTAATCTGGAGCTTCCTAACAAGATGGCTATAAAGATACGAGAAAATATTCACAAAAGTAGAAAGAAAAAGGTTACTGGAATAGAAACTGTGAAGAATATAGCCTTGATATGCAGTGTCATAGTAAGAAGGATAGTACAAGAAATATCAGAGAGGGTAGCTTTAATATGGTCTTGTTTGTGTTCATTTGGGTAAATGCCCAAAAGTGGGATTGCTAGATCATAGGGGAGCTCTATGTGGAGTCTTTTGAGGAACCTCCATACTACTTTCCAAAGTGGTTGAACAAGTTTACACTCCCACCAACAATGCAGTAAGGTTCCCTTCTGTCCACATCCCCTCCAGCATCTGTTATTATTGGAGTTCTTGATTTTTGCCATTCTAACTGGGGTGAGGTGGTATCTCAGTGTTGTTTTGATTTGCATTTCTTTTATGGCTAGAGAGGTTGAGCATTTCTTCATGTGTCTATTGGCCATCCTTCTTTCCTCTTCAGAGAAGTTTCTCTTTAAGTCTTTAGCCCACTTATTTATTGGGCAGTTGTTTCTTTGAGGATTTGTTTTTGGGGGATTTAATTTTTTGAGTTTCAAGTATAATTTAGATATGAGACCATTTTCCGTTGTATGGCTAGTGAATATCTCCCAATCCCTGGGCTTTCTTTTGATCTTTCTAGCTATGTCCTTTGCCATGCAGAAGCAGCACAACTATGTTTATTGCAGCATTATTTACCATAGTTAAGACATGGAACCAACCTAGATGCCCCTCAGTAGATGAATGGATCAAGAAAATGTGGTATATATACACAATGGAATTCTATGCCTCCATCAGAAAGAATGACATTGCCACATTTGTTAGGAAATGGAAAGACTTGGAAAAAATTATATTAAGTGAAGTAAGCCAGGCCCAAAGAAACATAGGTCCCATGGTTTGCCTTATTTGCAATAACTAGCATAGGTCTGGGACAAGTAGAAAAGGTCAAAAGCTATGTACATATGACCAGATAAGATGATGTTAGGCGAAATGAACCCCAAGATAGGGACCCACGTGGTGTTTTTCTTTCTTGCTATTGTTCCTAACATATTTATAAGTTACCATGTGATTTTTTGTTACTTTGTATGTCTCTTCCCCATGGTATATCCCTTGTTTTCGCTGTATTTCATGTTGTTATACCTTGGGGAGCAGAAGGGAAAAAACAAATTGTTGACCCATTGCAACAATGAGATGTACAAGATGCTATGTTGAAAAACAAACTTTACAATTTAGGCAGGGAGGAGGGGAGGGAAGTGTAGTTGTTGAAGCAGGAGGGAAGGGGAAGGGAGAAGGGATGGTAGGGGAAACAAAGGAGGAGGCAACAATGCTTGATGAGGAATGTACTCATTACCTTGCTTATGTAATTGTAACCACTCTGTACATTATTTTCACAATGAAAACATAAAAATATCGGTTAGGAAAGAGGCGATATGGGAAGGAGTAGGAAGAAGGAAAGAAGGAAGAAAGAAAAAGGAGTGAAGAAGGAAAGAAGAAAGAAAGGGAAGGAAGGAAGGAAGGGAGGGAGGGAGGGAGAGAAGGAAGGAAAGTGAGGAAAGGGGAAGCCATGGGAGGGGAGGGGAATGTAGGAATAGGGGAAAGGAAATGAGGGTAGGGAGGGTCAGGGATGGCAGCAGAGTGAAAGGAAAGTTTAATAATAAAATAATAAAGGCTTGGCTTTTATTAAGTTTAGTGTATGAGAAAAATAGAAATGTAGGATGATACTTTTAATTGAGATTATAATTTTTCTGAGAGCCAAATTTTGTAGAACACATGTGCTCTTATTGCTGCCTATGGTTTTATTCAACTATTTGCTTATTTTGTTAGTTTGGTTGATAAAAATTCTAGTGACTTCTTGACCTAGAGGTTCTACTGCATGGAGATACAAAGAAGAATTATATTTTAACATTTGGAACAAATCTTTATTTGAAAGAACTGTTAACAATATAATAAAAGACTACAGTTTTGCTCTGTGTTGGTTTCTGCATTAAGAATACTTTACTATTCTAAGAGACCACCCAGAGTTTCAGTTCTTGCTTTCCTGACTGCATAATACTGTTTACATTTTCTTCATATTTTTCTTCTTTATGTGAAGCTGAATTCATTATGTATATTCAACATCCTTAGACACTGAGATGCACTGAAGTATATCACTGAGGGTACACAGACATTAAAGCTTGTTTTACAAAAGCTAACTTTGCTGGGAGCTAATGGCTACCAGTGAGGTTATGCCTGCAATTCTAGGGACTCCACCTCTTGGTTGAGATCTAAGAATGCAGTTCAAAGCTAGCCATCTTGATGAAAGTCCATGATACTCTTAGCTCCAATTACTCACCAGAAAAACCAGAAGTGGAGCTGGGGCACAGAGTGATAGAACACTATTCTTAGCTAAGAAGTCAGGAACTGCATTTATATCCTGAGTGTAAGCCCCATGACTCGCAAAGACAAACAAACAAACCCAAACCCTAACCTTGGCAAGTGCTGCATAAAGATTATAAAACAATCCTAGGAACCACACAGAATACGATTTCTCCTATCATCTAGAAAAATAATGTCATACTAGTTTAAGTATTTACAACAAAAGTCACGTCAAATTAGCCCCAAAAGGCAAAGACAAAATGGCTACTCCAGAGGCTAATCAGCAAAAATGTTACTGAACTCAGAATTGATATTAGAGTTTACCCAGGTGTCTAAATTATTGCTTGACACTATGCCTAAAATTTTAGGGAAGTTACAAAAAACCTAAAATAAACTCAGAAAAATGTTTAAATTCTCTTCATTATGAAGCTTCTCTTTTGAAAAAAAATTAGCTTTGTGGTGGTCTTTGAGGATACTAAGACTGAAGCAGCTTGTCTATGCAAGTCCATTATCTGTGAATGAAGTAGAATTTCTAGTGTAGTTCCGTTTGATTTTTAAGACAAGCTCTCATTCTTCTTAATAGGATGTCATTTTCAAGGCCCTTTGTCCAGGGTCTTCTAATTGTCATTGGGAGGGAGGAAAAGGCTAGTGGGTAGGTGATACCAGGAAAAGAGAGAAAAATTAACACATTTCAGTAAAGTTCTATGAAAAAATATGGCTAATTTAATCATTAATAATGTTCATGCTAGCCATTACACATTCTCAGATTTGGTGGGTTTACCAAAAGACTTTGAAATATAATCTACTAAGATTGAGACATTCTCTAACTGGTATTTTCTATTTCTACTACAGAGTAGAGTTAGTTCATCTGAATATTAAAATCGGAAGACACTAAGGCACCATTTTAACTACAGATGATGTCCATAAAAGTTTTTATTCACAAGTACAATCGGCAGAATAATGTATATTTTATATACACATTGATGAAAACAAACACCACAGAAACATTTCTAGTTCCCCTATCATGATTTAACTTAGATTTCAGTAAGATAGAAGATAGTGAAGATGTATTATTTTCATATAATGCATTGGAAACCTGTATCTCTACCAAACAATAGAGATTTTTAGATGCTTTATTATATCTCCATTACTAGATTCATAAGATAGAAGACAAAATCCCAAGTACCACCATATAAGACCCTGATTCCCCTCATTTGTTATTTACTAAAAGCCAGAGCAGAGTTGTGAATGACAAGAATAGATGAAGCTGAATGTTTCAATCCTGGAGTTTAGAAGTTCATTCAATCTCAGATTTGGAAGGTATATCTTAGACTGATAACCTTATCTCCGGATCTTTTCATGATGGGAAGGTAATCTGAGTTCAATAATACTACCATTTACAAAACTTAATGCAAAACATAACTAGAGAATAATCTCCATGATTTTGACCCCAAGGAGCGACAGAGTAGAATATTTAGACTAGAAAGGGGAGCCCAGTGTGATGAGTTTCACAGTGACAATGAAGTTCACATAGTAGCAGGTTCAGAGTGATCTTTATGGAGACAGTGCATAGAAAATGCTAGTGGACTGAATATAGTAGGAAATGACAGGAAAATAAAAAGACTGACATGATATGGATATGATTCAGAGAATTTTTAGAGAAGTATTCAGGACATATAGAAACATAATTTTCATGTGATATGAAACAGAACATCTTACACACAATTGAAACTTGTATGGGTTTCATGTGATTAAATACAACCCAAATGGAAACTGCACAGTGAAATTATTGGAAAGACTCCTCATGCTGTATTTGGGAAAAGGTAGAAGGTTAAATGAATCAATCTTCAAAGTCACTTCTGAGCTTGTTAAAACAAGTCATTCCATACTTAAAAGTCTCATTCCTTCAACCATCTCTTTATGTAATCCTTTCTAATCAATCTGGGAATACAAGCCACGATGTTTATATGAAACTCAAGAATGGATTTTCTAAAGGTAGAAAGGTGGAGGTATAATAACCAGCTAACTCTTGAATTAAAAGATTTTTCTTGATATGAAATGAATTGGAATTACAAAATATGTCTCTCTGTTTCTTCCTCCATCTTTCTCTTATCTTTGTCTCTTTCTGTATCCCTCTGACTTCATTTATATCTTTTTCTTACCTCCACTTCTATCTCTCTGTCGTACTCTCTCTTCCTCTATATCTTTCTCTTACCTTTTTCTGTCTCTCTCTTCTCTTCTCTCTGTAGATAACAATAGTTAATAAAATTTGTACTTCACATTAGCCAAAAGCAACACTCTAAATATATTTGTTTTAATGAGTTCCATAGGCATAAGCTTTTACAGAAAGTATCTGGTAGAAATGCAAGGTCATAAAAGAAATTATTTTCTCAAATATTCAAAAGGATAAAGAAACTTAACTCTATCACCCTGCAAAAATCTTTGTGTATGACTGTCACTAAAGGTAGAAAATTTATATTTTCTACCTGATATTCTAACTGATATATTTATATATCAGTTATATGAGTAGGTCTTACATAAACTATTAAGATCTTACTTAAGTACATCCTTTTGTAAATGAGCTTTTCTTCAGCACCTCCTATTTTTAGTCTTCTAACAATTAGAAGATTTACTCTAAATATTTTCTTTATCATCCTCCTACCTTCATATCTCATCAATGGCTCAAGTCAGAAAATCGACTTGGAAGCAAGGAAACTGGCAATAAATAATGTTCTAGAACATGCATTTTCTGGTCCATTGGACTAAAGGTCTGAGGGAGAGATATTTAATAGGACCATATTCTCTTAGACATTCATAAAGGCAAAACATAAATTCAGAGAAATTACACTCTTGGGATCTATAAAGAAACACTTTAGTGTATATAAGGTCCAGAGTTATAGATGTGCCAGTCTAATACAAATTTTTTATTTGGGCGAATTATTGTGTTACAAAATTTCACACATAGATATTCCACAGGAACTCTATGCCTTGTCTGAGTGGTATATACAAGAATAACTTAATAGACTAGAGAAGAACTTCATGGAGTTAGAAAGAAAAAGAAAATATAGGAGAAGAAAGAAGAAACCAATTTTTAAAGTGGATGATCTACCAAGAGTTCATCTGTAGATAATCGATGGCTTTTAGCTCAGAAAATTAACAAAAAAATATGGCTAAGTGGACTCTTGTCCTCCAGGAAATTTTTTAAAGTGAAAATAAATTATGATCATTTTGACCATGTAACTGATGATTTGGGACTTCTACTCAATAACCAATACTTCTGTGATTATTTGTAAAGAATATATATATATAATTTGAGTTTGTGTAATAGCTACTGTTGATATATCATCATCTCAACGTAGCCAGGCATTGTAAGCACACCTTTGGCTTATTTTAGCCATAGGGAGATTAAAACAAACAAACAAAAAAACCCAGCCATGTCCTAGTTGGGTAAATGAAAATGTCCTTGTTTCACTAAAAATAGTTTATTTTACCACTGATTAATTAATTACTTGATTAATTAAATCAGTTTGTTATCTATTTATGGCATTTTACCATCATTCTGTCTGAGCTATGTATACAAGATTGAAAATGGGAGAAATCATCCTGTGACAAAAGCCACACATCCAGGGGTGTTCTGGAAAGGTTTTACCTTTCTGCCAGCCAGTGACATTATAGATCCCAAGTCATAGCTCTGGGGAGAGCCTGCTCTAAGGCTTCTGGTTACTCTGAGGGGACCCTGTAAGTAGGTCAGTCAGCTGACTTGTCAACATGTTCTTGGTACTGATATGTGAGTTATGATTTGAATCCTAGTAAACTCATCTTTTACGGGCACCCCATTTATGCCTCATAACTCTACAGGGTGTTTGTTCTCTTTTCTAGATAAGGACTTTGAGATACAGGGAGGTTGTGTCTTTCCTGGGATCACCTAAATAGTACATCTTATTTTCACCTTTCATATTCATCCATAGACCAATTTATCAAACCAATTTCTTTTTTCTTAAATTATTTCATTAACTAGTTAAACAAAGGAGGTAATCAATCAGCAATTAAATACATGCATACAGTGCATTTTGATTGATGTCAACCCTTTCCTTATTCATTCCCAACACCAAAATAATCCCTCCCCTCAACTTTCTTGGTTGCTTAAGATATGCATTGAATATTATGACATTTTCTTAATATTAATATATTACTTATATTAATGTATAAGTAATGTTACATTATGTTATTTTTTTTCTTTTTACTTCTGTGGGTCTTATATTTCTGTAATGTATTCTACCTATAATGTCTTTCTGGAAGTTCACAGTTCCATAAAGGAACATGCTTTTGTTATTCACCAAAGCATGTTATTCACATTGCATGGCTTGGAAAGTTAAATTTAAAAACTGATGAGTCTGTCCTCAAAATCAAAGAAAAGAAGAGTTCTTTCAGTCATGTAATCCCAAATCAGTGCTCTTATTGGCTTAGTCCACAAACATTTTATTTTCTCTCAGATTTGTCTCTTGCCCAAGTAACTGTCTCTTGCCTGACCTAAAAAGTATCTATGTAAGACTCTGAGTCTGCTGTGCAGCTTCAATAGAGTTCTACTTCTGCTGGTGACTTTTATGCCATTATAACCAGGAGATTGCAGATACCTCTTCAGAGCAGGTGTGGAGCTCCTGCCAATCTTAAACCCTTAAACTATCAAAATGTCAGGAGCTTACCTCTCTACTCAATGGAATGCCAGGGCCAGATGCTTTAATAAGATGACAGAATAATGAAGACAGAAATAATGCCAGGACAAAGGGTCTGTGTGACACTGATCAGGCAGTACAGTCATATCTGAATGCCTGTCCAGGTAAACTGGGGATCTGCTGGTTTACTTAACTTCTATTATCTGAGCATCATGTTCAAGGGGTTTAAAAAGGAAATGTTCTGCACTATGGAAAGCCTGCCATTCTGGTTTCCAACTCATTCCCAGTGTTTAATAAACAGAAAAGTTTTTATCAGGCCAACATGCTGAGCCCCTTTCTCCAAGGCCGAGTCAACACATAGCCATAATCAGGTGAACTATTTGCAGGTCTGGAAGATGAGCATAACTTTTCCTAAGGTTATTAGGCATAGATGACTTTAGGGTCTACCAACTTTATGCAGAGTACTTTATTGATCAAATTCAGGTCTAATTGACTTTTGCATTTTTATTTAAAACAGTTGCATATCTTTAGGTATCTATAGAAAGACAATGAGTTATTATAAATTCAGATACCGGGTATATTAATTTTCTCTTCTCTGAATATACTTAAACCAATAACATAAATTTAAATGAAGACATCCTATTCCTGTGGACCAAAGGAGCCCATTGGCCATTGCTTTTAGATTTATTTTTATTTTATTTTATTTTTACTTTTTAAGGAAACTGATCTTTTCTGTTGTTTTTCAGTGGGTACCAAACACATCTGGAGTCATTTATTTATGTTCTATGCTAACTAAAATGGCTAGCCAAAAAGTATTTTCAAGATTTATTTAAGAAAAAATAAAACTGACTTTTGGCTCACATACCAGGTTTTATCCCAAAGCCAAGTGCTATGGTTGATGCCTAAATAAAATGGAAATACTGACAGAATGCTCTACCCTGGCCGTGTTGTAAGGAAAACTGGTAAATAAAATAGTGTGGCATAATGATAGGTAACATTTTCCAGGCGTCGCCATTAAATATTTCTCATGACAAACAGGCTTAATAAAAATCTTCTTGGAGAAAAGTTTGTTTATAAGATAAAAATGTCAACTTGAGCCAGTTTTTCTTCTTACTATTTTCCTAATACTAAAATATGCAGATTGAGGCTTGTATTTATAAGGTTACAAAAGCATCAATAACTACAATCATTTGATTAATCAACAAAATTGAAGTATTAATCTCAATTTCTGGTTAACGAAGCTTTAGTGTGCCTGGATTTTTTTAAACAATGATATCTTTTTAACTAATCTCATTTTACTAGTTTCTGATGTTGCATCATCTTAAAACACTCCTTACTTGTCCTACTTTATATTTACTTTAAGTGCTTGAGTAACATGGATTAACTATATCTTTATTATTAGGGTTTAGTTTGACATTTCAATAAGTGCAGTGAGGTTCACGGTGATCAGATCTAGCTACCTTATCCACCTTTCCCTTGACAACATTTGCCAATCACTAGTCTACATTCAGAATGAATGTTTTCCTTTTCAAATCCCTTCATATATGAAGGAAAAATGGGTACTTCCCCCCTCCATTTGACTAGCTTATTTTGCTCGTTTCTTTATTATGTTGCTGGTTTTATCTATTTTTCTACAAATGGTAGTATTTCATTCTTCTTCATGGCTGAAAAATATTGCAAATGCTGCATAATTTTTGCTAAAATTAGTAAGCTGTATTAGTTCTGCTCACAAATCATATAAAACATAATGTTCATCATGATATCATTTACAGAGATATTAGAGTCATTATGAATTGTTAGTCATTATGAATTCAGAGGCTTCTGGATTTCCATTTTCTTGTAACTGGCTAGTCTCCCTCATATGGAGGCCAGTGTTTTATTATGTTACCCTAAATGTTTGGAAGGAAAATGGTCCATGTTTCTTGCTTCTTGAATTTATTTCTTTAAAAGTAAAGACTTGCACTGATTATATCATCATGTGTTATTTACCCTATGTTATGGTAGATTCCCTTTTGTATAGAGTTTTGTTTTTTTTTTTTACAACATTTATATTGTAATCGGTACTGAAATTTAAGGGACTGTGTAAGTTATATAAGTTAGTAGAATGAACAGGCTTTGTATCTTAATTCTTTCTCTGCACAAGTGTAGTTTTAGAAATTTTATCTGGATATGTTTAGAGATGTACAGTTATTCTTGATGTTCTCAAGGCATTTGTCCCAGGCAATTTCTACCACCAACAATAACACCATCCCGATACTTAGGCAAAGATACAAAGTGGTCCTTATTTGCATATAACCTACTTACATCATCTATACTCTGTCAACTTACATTCCTTGTAATAGCGAATACAATGCAGCACTTTGTGTAGGGTTGTTATTCTACACAGAGTAAGGAATGATGATAAGAAAAAGCCTCCAACGTCAGTACGGAGGGAGTGTTTTGTATCTGTGGCTGAATCTGTACATGTAGGACCTAGTGAAATGGTGGGCAGACACACACACACACACACACACACACACACACACACACACACACACACACACACACACACTCACACACAGACACACACATTGTTAAACAGTACTCCATAGCTGCATTCTATTTTTTTTTCATTTGTATCACTCTGTATGTTTTTCCTACTTGCTTATTTACTTGGCTGAAGGTAACTTCCTTTCTATTGAACTTTGATAAATATTTTAATCAAAATGACATCAGTGTAGATACAAACAAGAGTATTTTAATTAGATAATGAAACAAGAACAATATGTTTTTTTCATGTGTGTGCTGGAACGGGGGCTTGAACTCAGGACCTCACACGCACTTAGGACCTTGAACTCTCATATGTCTTTTTTGCTCATGACTGGGGTTCTACCACTTATGCCACATCTCTATATCCAGCCTTTTACTGGTTAATTGGATGTAAGTATCTCAAGGATTTGTCTACCTAGGTTGGCTTTGACCTGCAGTTGTCATGTCTCAACCTACTACATGGCTAATATAACAGGTTGAGAAACCAAGATAGAACAATAATTCTTGATGGGCATTGTGGTTCATGGGTATTATCCCAGTTATGCACGAGGTAAATGCAGGAGCATAATGAAGTGGAGGCAAGACTGGGTGAAGTGAGCAAGATTCTCTGAAAACTAAAACATAAAACAAAAGGGACTGGATAGCTGAATTGTAGAGCTGGTTCAAGCCCTTCTAGATCCTAATAATAATTCAGGCTGGGAATGTGGCTTAGCGGTAGATTACTTGCCTAGCATGCATGAAATCCTGGGTTCAATTCCTCAGCACCAAATAAACAGATAAAGCCATAGGTGATGCTGTGGATTAAGTAGTAGAGTGCTAGCCTTGACCAAAAAAAGCTCAAAGATAGTGCCCCAGCCCTGCCCAGAGTTCAAGACCCAGGCAGGACTGGCAAAAAAAAAAAAAATCTATTAAGGTGTTTAACATTCTGGTACTACTCTGTTACTATTCTACTGTAATGCCTGTGCATACATATTTTTCTTTTTAAAAACAATATTCCAAATTATATAATTGTAATCATCCCTTTCTTTTTTTTATTTCTGAATTTTAATGTGAAAATACCGCACAGACAGGTTACAATTACATGGGCAAGATAATGAGTACATTTCTTTTTTTTTGTTGGGGGGGAGGACGGTCCAGTCGTGGGGCCTGAACTCTAGGCCTGGGCGCTGTCCCTCAGCTCTTCAGCTCAAGGCTAGCACTCTACCACTTGAGCCACAGCACCACTTCCAGCTTTTTTCTTTTTGCTTATGTGGTGCTGAGGAATCAAACCCAGGGCCTCATGCCTGGTGCTTTACCACTAAGCCACCTTCCCAGCCCCCAATGAGTACATTTCTTATCAAGCATTGTTGCCTCCTCCTTTGTTTCCCCTTCCCAATCATCATTTTTTTTACTCATGTTTTGATGTTCTAGTTTGACTAATATATTACACAGTTTACCTCGGTTATGAAGCATTATCCAGCAATAAGTTAGTGATAATATTTAATGTCCATATTTTGTTACATCACACCTACCAAGACACTCAGAAATTGAAGTAGTAATTATAACAAAGGCTAATTTGGACATGTCTACCATTTCAACCTAAAGGCTCGGGAATGATAATTCTTTTTATTTACTTTTTACTTAAAATAAACAAATGTATATTTGTAGATGTATCATGTTAAATATGCTTTGAAATGTACATATATATATATATGCTTTGTACAACTGATTAACTCATGTACTGAGAATTTTTCAGGATTACAATACATTTTTCTTACCTTGATTATCATATTGTATATGTGTCCAGTGGAACTTATTGCTCCTAGCGAGCAAATTTTATGCCATGTATCATTCTCTACAACCATTGTAATGATCACTCTACTTTTCACTTTTATGACTTCACCTTTCCTAGATTCCACACAAAAATGAGAGCATGCAGGATCTGTATTTTTGTCCCTGGGTTATTTCACCTAATGCAATTCCCTCCATTAATTTACATTGTCTGAACTGAAATAACTTATTTCCTGTTTATGGCTGTATAGTATTTCATTGTATATCTATCATAGTTTATCTATTCATCTGTTGACTGTCACTTACGTTAATTCATGTTTTAGTAATTTGAATAATTCTGAATGAACATCTCAGGAGGGCACATTTCTCTGCAGCACATACATGTTTCTTAGTGGATCCTAACCGTTAGTAACATTACTGAATCATGTGGTACTCTCCATTGATTCAGGGAACTCCATACTCTTTTCCATAGTGCTGGTACAGGTTTATTATCTTCACCAACACTATTCAGTTTTATGTTTCTCTACATTCTCACTAATAACTTCGTGCTTTGTTTCAGAGAGCCAGTCTAGCAAAGGTGATTTGATATTGTATTAGAGTTTTAAATTTCATTTCGTAAATGACTAGAGAAGCTCAACATTTGTTCATACTCTTGGTGGATGCTTGTGAGACTTCTTTGAGAACATGAAGATCCTTTGACAGTTGAATTTTAACAAAATGGTCAACAGCACATGAGAGGGAACGGGTAAATTATTGGGCCAACTGGATATCTACATGCAAAAGATTAGGTACCCCTATCCTATATTATACACATAAATCAAACTCAACTTGAATTAAAAATGTAGGATGTAAGTCTCAAAACTGTAAGATCAGAATAAAAATGTAAAGGAAATATTTCATGACATTAGTAGTAGGAAGTGTTTTAGAATATGAATTAAAGAGCGTATGTTTTCTCTTTGTTCTAGTTGTAGAGAATCTGTTATTAATTCCAAATAAAATTATGTCAATATTACTTTTATTTATGGTCAGAAAGAAACATCTTCTGTAACACTTAAAACATTAAATAAATATGAGAAGCAAACATTCTTTCATTGTGTATGGTTTTTAGAGAAAAAACATGCTATTTCATACTACTTAAGATGCTGAAATTGAGTAGATGAAACTCAATATGATTTATGAAAGTTTTCAATTATATTTTATTTCATTTTTAACAAAAATAAAGATAGGATATCATCCGTACTTGTGGGAACTCCTATTTTTTTCCTCCTTTGGTGAATTATAATGTATAATTTATGTTACATATTTAAATATTTCTTATATGGTGAATTAAGTTTATGTATTTTTGTGCCAGTTTACATGCATTTCCTATCGTTTTTTTTTGCCAGTCATGGGGCCTGAACTCTGGGCCTGGGTTCTGTCTCTCAGCTCTTCAGCTCAAGGGTAACGCTCTACCACTTGAGCCACAACACCACTTCCGGCTTTACATTTCCTCTTATTTTATTGGATACAACTCTACTGACATTCTACTAGTATAATGCCTAGTTCTTATAAGGGGAGGGGGTAAACAATCAACAACTAGACAGATCTTTATTGAATTCACATTTTAATTGGATGGGAGGATACTAAGTGAATATTTAATTTATTTATATCATGTTATAGAATAATATGCCATTTTAAAATAACATCAGCATCAAATTTGTTCACAGGATACTACACATACTTTCTTGGACCTGTTTTATCACTCTGTCTGGAGAGCTTTGTAATATGAATATGAATATGGATAAACCATTTTCTTTTGAGATAAAATTGGTTTGGTTTGGGTCACAAAATTTTATTCATTTATGCATTGTATTATTTTGTGTAAAAGCATACTAACCATTTGGAAGTCTTCTCCAGCTGAATGAAATAAAGAACAAAAATATCTCTGAATATAGTCACATGAAGAATACACAACACAATTTTGTCGTCTGCATGACTTACATGAAAAATTGTAATAACTGAGAAACACGTGTCATTTCTTATTCAATTATTTTTGCATATGTTCTTAAGTTGATCATTTCACTATGTGTATCAATGTTTAACGAATTGTGAAATATGTTGCACAATAATTTTATTCTGCCTAAAATTCTTTTATAATGTCATGAATGTAGGTTCTGTCTCTGGCCAAATAATGCTTTCAGCAGGAGACATTACCAGTGAAAACTAGAATCATGTAGACTATGCATTCAAAACCAACATTTCCTGTTATGTTCATATCATTTTGTGTTATGGAACTGCAATTTCAAAAAGTCACATTTCCATTTATGTACTCTATTGGTGGTGTTCATTTTACTTTATGCCCAATACAGGATCGATGTGGAAAAGCTGAAATATGTGTTTTCTTTCAAGTGCTTTTCATTCAGAAAACAATTGCAATTGAATAAAAGTTAAGAGACTTCATTTGAAATAGATTAAGATGACTAAAATAGAGTGTGTTTTTATAATATATTTATATTCATATTGTCTCAAAAGAGTTAAATACTGTTGTCAAAGTAAATGTTGTTTGCATCTAAGAAAAGGGTGATCTAAAATGTACTGTACAAAAAGTTGAAGAAAAATATTTCTTAGCTAAATACTGATTTGACCAAAAGACATATTTATTTTCAACCTTTTGCTGAAATTCTATTAATTGAAGAAAACAAAACTTCTATCCAGAGACTAGAAATCAAGCATGACACCTAATGCCCAGAGGAAGTTTGTTGCCTGCTATAGTCTTTCCTTGGGAGATATGCTCTATAAAAAATTAATAAATAAAAAGCTTCTCTAGAAAAGCCTCTAACCCCTCTCCTGTCTCCTGTCAAGAAAACTTTGAAGCCTCAACCATCTGATGCTTCTTTAGGTTTCAAAGTTTGTGTTACTCTCATTCAAATGTGCATATTAGTGCCTCTGTGTGCTTTATTTTCTGGCAATTAGCAAACTCAATTCACAAAGCTACCAAAAGAAAATTAAAAATTCTCTATGACAGTTTTCAATAAAACTGACCAAGTAACCAATAATCTTATTAGCATATATTGCTTGTACAAGGAGAATTTCATGGTGACATTTCCATATACATAAATGATACATTACAATCAAACTCTCCTCTATTACTCTCTCGAACTTCAAATCTGCTTTCTTCTTTCAATTAAACAATTTTATCAGGAGCCAAAGTTCTATTTTCCTACATGCAAATAAACAAAAATGTTCTATTTTCATACATGCAATATAACAATTTTCAGTTTTATTCAATCCCTTAATGGCTTATCTTTCCTCTTTCTCATTAATACTTCCCCTCCCAATAGAGCCTGTTCTACTTTCCTGTCATTGCTTCCTTTTACTATTCATTTTGTATCCAAATCAAGACAACTTTATATTAGTTTGAGTGGAATTTCTAGATAATTGATTTTCTTCATTTTCATCTGTTATGAGTGACATAGAGGTAGAGAACAATATTTGTATCCTCTCCTGCTGCCAGTACATTCTATAGAATGACCAAATTCTGATACTTTGCCTACTTCTAAAAAAACTTATATACTGAAGCATTTTCATTTTCATCTATACTATGATTCTGTTGGAGTTCTGAAAATTATTTCATCATTTATTCTTCTAGTGGAGAAACAAAATGAACAAAGTATTGTTATAAGACCAAATTTGCAGCATACAGAAATAATATCTTACCACTCTGACAAACCATTCTGATAATTAAATCCTTAGTAATAAAATGTCTATTTCATCAAGTAAATACTATAATTTAATTAGTAGATAATTATGTATTAATCACAAATTTATTGCTACATAATATACTGTGGCTTGTTAATAGTAAGTGAAAATAGTTTGCTGTGTTCTCTACAGATATGTTCTCTACAGATTCATGGATGGCATTTTTGTTCCCAGCCAAAAGCACTCTTTGGGAAGGTTTTGGAAAAGCGAAGGGGTGGGCATTGCTAGAGGAAATAGCTCATTGAGGGCAGATATTTGGTCTATCTTGCTCTGATCCTTGTTTAAATCCCTCCATCTGCTTCTTGTCCATCGTGAGGTAAAGAATTTCTCTGCCACCAGTTTCTGCCTCCATGATGTTTTTCTTAAGTAGAGGAGGTCCAGAGTCCACGAACCAAAGCCTCTGAAACAGTGGGCCAAGATTCACCTTTTCTGTCAAGCATTTTGGCCACCATTACACGAAATTGACTTATTAAACAATTACCTCTTCACAATTTCCCACATGTATTTTGAGTTGTTGTCCCTTGTTTACTTTTGAGCACTCTGACTTTAGCATGCAAATCTGAGATATAATCTGTATTGTTATTAGTTAGTCCTCTGATTGGTTTTGAGTCACTGAATCATGAAGACAGGTGATCGTAGGGTCTACAAAACAAAGTGTGACATCATATCACCTACAACTTTCTATGAAGTTTCACTCATGTGCAGTTGACTCAATTGTTTTACCAAAACAGGTAGAAATAAAACAGATTATAAAGAAAACAAAATAAAACAGAATATAAACTGGATATACATGTGTGGCGATGAAGAAAGATTGGTCTTTCAGAAGATCAAAAAGTAAATGCTAATAATCGACATAACTATCCCAAAATTACTTAAATAATTAATGTTAAAAATAATAAAAGAAACACATAAGTTCTAAGAACTTTATTCTATTTAAGAACCTCTTCAAACAGTAGTTACTGAACATCATTAGTGGAAAAACTAGATTTTTTATAATTAGATTAAATATTCCTAGTACTTTATTCACCAATTATGTTATCACATTAACCTACAATTTTCTACTTATTTTCATGTAGACCATAAAGAATGAGAACAAGATAAGTTATCTTAGTCAGAGGCCATTGATTCATGTCTATAATTCTAGCAACTCAAGATCCAGGCCAGGCAGGAAAGTTAAGTAGATACTATCTGAAAATATCCAGGAAAACTGGCCTGGAGGCATAACTCAAGTGATAGAATACCTTCAGAACAAAATTCAAGTGATAGTGAGGTTCTGAGTTTGAATTTCATTAACAAAAAGTTAATATATCTTTTCTTGTTAGCCATAAAATCAGTTTACCTATGTTTTATATTGAGTCCCCTGATAAGTCTGTTGTCTTAGTCTCTCTTTCAAATGTTCTCCTTATCTTTATGGATTAATGAAATTCTATCCTTCCCTGATAACCACCCTCCCAACATTTCATACTTGAGGTCATGTGTCACTCTTATTCCTTGAATAGGAACCTGGAAAAGGATAAATGTATACCTCACCTATTTCAGTAGTGTATATTCTACTGATATTTAGTCTTTCAAAACCTCCTTTACCTTTAAATTATATCTTACCTCATTACAGTAACCCTACTACTCCATTCTTGCTATCATTTGTTATTATTATCTATCTGATTACTTGGTGAAAATTTCACCACTCTGCTTGTGATTGAGTTTCTCCATGCTGTTTCTCTATTACTATTTTTCATTCTTATCATAGGTTGGATGTCCTATATGACCTATGCAACAACCACAACTTGAATATTCTTGACCTATTGAGCCAATGATAGACTAATCCATCTTAATATGATCATTCTTAGACCATACTATTGATTTTGTCATGAATGTATTACTTCTAAAATGTAAATGTTGAACTCTATGACACCACCTCCTGTTCCACATGCTCTTTTTTTTCTGTATGTTCCAATTTTATATTTGCCTCAGTTCCATTGATCCATTGTAGTCTATCTATCCATCTCCTCTTCAGGTCATTTCTTCTTTCTACCTTTTATGTTTTGTGGTTTATGATTATAAAAATATAATCAATATGATTATATTATAGCATTCTGAAATTCCTTCTTCCTTTTCCCATCTGACGTTTACCTCAAAAGATTAAAAATATTTGACGTTAAGTACCTACTTCTTTGTGCTTGTACACAAGTAATTACACAGAGATGCTATGAAATTGAGCTCAGACATCAAAGGGAAGTTGATAGTATAGAGAAAGTTCATTCCAATTTTCATTTAGGAGAATTTTCCTTACTTTATATATTCTTCTCATACCTAAAATCTGAAATACCTATCTCTTTCCCACAAGTAAAAGAAATCAGACAGGATCTTCTAAAACCGTTTCACATTCTGGCTTTCAATTCACCATAATGATAAGATTTCTAGACTCTCATCAAGTATAAATATCTTACTGATTCTCTAAATTCCATGATTCTTTTAAGTTTCTTAAAATGTATCACCATCACTTTCCATCTAAATTATGATTTTCTGGTTTCTACTGGTTCATTCTGTAACATAAAACATAATGTAAGATTTGCTGTTTTACAACTGCCCAATAAGTAAGTGGGCGAAAGACCTAAAGAGAAGCTTCTCTGAAGAAGAAAGAAGGATGGCCAATAGACACATGAAGAAATGTTCAACATCCCTAGCCATAAAAGAAATGCAAATCAAAACAACATTGAGATATCACCTCACTCCAGTTAGAACAGCAAAAATCAAGAACTCTAACAACAACAGATGCTGGAGGGGATGTGGACAGAAAGGAACCTTACTTCATTGTTGGTGGGAATGTAAACTTGTTCAACCACTTTGGAAAGCAGTATGGAGGTTCCTCAAAAGACTCCATATAGAGCTCCCCAATGACCCAGCAATCCCACTTTTGGGCATTTACCCAAATGACCACAAACAAGGCCACACTAAAGCTACCAGCACAACTATGTTTATTGCAGCATTATTTACCATAGCTAAGATATGGAACCAACCCAGATGCCCCTCAGTAGATGAATGGATCAAGAAGATGTGGTATATATACACAATGGAATTCTATGCTTCCATCAGAAAGAATGACATTGCCCCATTTGTTAGGAAATGGAAAGGCTTGGAAAAAATTATATTAAGTGAAGTAAGCCAGGCCCAAAGAAACATAGGTCCCATGGTTTCCCTTATTTGCAATATCTAGTATAGGTATGAATCAAGCGGAAAAAGTCAGAGAATGTGATGTTAGGAAAACGAACCCTCAAATATGTATTTTAATGTTTTTGTTTCATTCATGCATGTGTTTCTAACGCGTTTATAATATTATATCTTTGTTGCTTTGTATGTCCCTCCCCCACAGTGTAACCCCCGCTTTCACTATATTTGATGTCAGTATAACATGTGGAGGAGACGGGGACAAACAAGTCGTTTAAGGATTCAGGTGGACCTGTTGCAACAATGAGAAGTACAAAATCTCATGTCAAAACCAGCTTTACAATGTCGGTGGGGGGGAGGGAAGGGGGGTATGATTGGGTGGGGGGGAGGGGGGAGGCTGGGAAGGGAGGTGAAGGGTAAACAAAGGAGGAGGCTGCAATGCTTGGTAAGAAATGTATGCATTTTCCTGCCCATGTAATTGTAACCCCTCTGTACAGTATGTTTTCAAATAAAATAAAATAAAATAAGATAAAAAAAAAAAAAAAAAGATTTGCTGTTTTAAAAATCTACAATATCAATGACTATTAATTGGTGCACCAACTGCATTGTCTATCTGATCCCTTTTGGAATAGCGTCTTTCAAAATGTTGTTCATTATCATGACTCTTACATTGGCCCTTCCTGTTTCTACCCCTCTTCCTCAAACATATTTCTATTTCCAAATTACTAGGAAACTACAGTCATGGAACTCATGGATTCACAGATTCACACAAAAGTGTCTTGTCTTTTTTTTTTTTTTTTTTGGTCTTGAACTTGGGGTTTGGTGCTGTCATTCTACTGAAGGCTAGCACTCTACCACTTGAGCCACAGCAACACTTCAGCTTTTTTCTGATTAGTTTATCAAAGATAAAAATCTCATGGACTTTTCAGCCTAGACTGGCTTAGAACTGTGATCTCCAGATCTCAGCCTCCTGAGTAGCTAGGATTACAGGTATGGGCCACTGGTACCCAGCTAAGAGTCATTCTTATATCCTCATACATTTCCTTCTAGTGTTTGGGTTAGTATAAACTTTGTGCTTTAATCCAATTGTGCCTTCTTTTAGAGTAGCATTATGGTACACATGCATTTTCCTTCCTAATTAATTTTCATAATATTTCAAGTCACCTTTGCTACAGCCACCTCTCTTGGATTTGTTGCGTATATTGGATTAAAAAATATTGAATTTTGAGTAGAGTGTTTTATAATTAGTCTTTGGTCCTCATCTTTTCCCTTGATGGGTGTCAATAATAGCAAAAATAATAGAGCATCTTCAGCCATTCAGAGCTAATGTGTTCTATATATCAGTTACTTAGAGGTCCTGAATAATTGTTAACTTGTTCAATCTATATTTCCATAATTCTCATATTTTCTCTATTCATGGTCCATCAAGTTTAATTATAATGTAGCTGGCTCATCTTTGACACCATTTTTGAATATGAGTTTTTCCAAGCCAACATTTCCAAACCTACCTGAAAGCAAATGTTTAAGTGGCAATATCATACCTCCAACTATAAACTCCAGAGAACTAGGATTAATATTTGAGTTATTTCATCTTTTTCTGTCCTTTGGATCACATCTAGAAAGAGATTCACAGAGTTGGTCTAGAAACTGTATTTTGCATTTTCCGCATCTTTCCATTTCCTTATATTTCTCACTCCAAAATAGCATAAACTTCATCTACCCTTAATTCTCTATGTAATATCAAAATTTATTAATTCCTGTATCATCTATGCCAAATGTGATCATCCTTCTCCCTCTTTCTTTCTCTTTCTTTTCCTTTCTCTTTCTTTCCCTTTTCCTTTCCCTCTCCCTCTCTCTCTCTCTCTCTCTCACACACACACACACACACACACCTTCTTTTACTTCACTATCCTATGGAGGATAACCTCCTTTATCTAGGAAACTGAAGTAGCTATGGCAACAAGTCAGTAGTACATCTTTGTAAATAAGAGCAGCACACAAAAATACTCAAAATTTTTTTCAGGATGTGGTCAGTAACTATGAGATCCACATACCAGTCTTTTAAGTATAAGCTCAATAGCTCTCAAATGCTGGGGTTAACTCTAAACCCATTTAATCTGACTGGTGCTAGAGATATAAAATTGAAATGTACACCACATTCTTCACAGGGATGTTTACATATTTTTAAACTGCCCAGAGTATGGTCACCCAGTGAGTTATCCATTAGCAGGAAAAATAATCATAAATGTGTCTTTATAATACTGAAATCGGGGGAATGAGGAGATAAGAGGTGTGAAGAATTTAAAAGGCCATAACAATTTAGCAAACACTAAGTCTTTAAGCAAGTACATATGATTTCCTCAAACCATATCTATTAAGGACAAGAGAGAGAAAAAGGGAATGACATTGGATATTATATTACAGTACAAAGGAAAGCCAATCATGAATATTTTGTTTTAAGAAAACTCAATAAAAAACAAAATTAAGTCTGGGAGTAAACATTCTAATTACCAATAGGTCTTATTTCTGTGTGGATTTACTTTGTATATGTTAAGTACATTGTAAAACACTCTCATTTGAGAGTACATTATCACTAATCAGATTCAGCTCATAGACTCCATTGATTAAAAATTTTCGATACCTTATGTGGCAGCTGCCCAATAATCTTTAGTTCCTAGAAAATGAATTTTATTTTACTTTAAAAGTATAGAAATTTTCTTGGTTGTTGTTTTTCCTTTTAATCAATATATCTCCAAGTTATGTGATGGATTCCTGCAGATACCTTTTCATATATCCTACTAGATTATGAAGAAGATAACCTTTTAAAATGGCCAATAACAATTCATACTTTTTAATTATCTTGCCTTTCTTTAACTACATCCTTCTAATATTTTTAGTTTATTGTTTTTAATTTAAAATTGTCATTTACTTAGCTAATAAATTTATTTATTTGTATCTTAATCTTTCCCTGATTTGACCATATATACATATGTAATATGGCTAAATAAAATTATATAATTTCACATACTCAGGGTACTTTAGTAGTGAACAATATTTGAAATCTAGTCCCCTAATAATTTTCAGGTACACAAGGATTGACATAAATGGTAGTCACTGTAATGTATATTTTTAAAGTGAATTCTTCTAAGGAAATTTTGCCTGACTTGCACATAATTGTTTGTTTCCAATAAACTGAAAATGGCAAATGGGTTTGGATATCAATCCTAAGATAAGATTAGCAAAGATGGTAACTTCTGCTTGCTAACAAGCTTTCTCTTACTTGCATTCTCTCTTCCTGAAGCAACCTGGCCTACAGGAAATGGAGAGAGGAAAAAATTGATGGTAGACTCTGCACAGCGATTGGAGAAAAGGTAAGCTTATTCCAGCAGCCCCAAAGTTGCTGAATTCTACCCACAACCATGGATGTCAGCATGGAAAGTAGACTTTTCACCCATGTTAGCCTTAACATGAAACTACAGGTTCAGCTTACTACTTGGCTTTAGCCTTGTGAGAGACCTAAAACTATACACCTAGCTAAATTTTGTCTAGATTTGCTCTTCTCCTCCTAACTGTAAGATACTAAATAGATGTGGTTTGAAGATCTTCAGTTAAGCAAATTGATATGTAGCCACAAATGACACAAATAAATGACATAGATCTAAATCAAAGAATGATTTATTCTACCATGTCACCAACTAATGATGACCAATTTCAAGCTCTATCTGCCACCTCCTCTGAAGTAGAATTGTGAAGGTCAATGGATGGGCTTTAGTCTATCCATCCACTCTACCTACCATTGACCTTTACAACCTCTACTAACAAGTGCTTGACTTAGGTCAGTGTTTCTTAAGAGTTCTGCCTTTTCCAGATGAGCACCCTTCATTTCACAGCCTGTACCCTTTACTAAGAAAATATTCACAGACATTTTTTTCCCAGCAAAAAAATTTCCTTCAACAAATTAACTGGGAAAAGTTGAGAATTATGTGTCTTTGAAAAAGCTGTAATTGAAGCTGTAATACAGTTTTTCACATATGTATCTTTCTTCAACAGAGTTTCTCAAATTCCTTTGACCTTAGAATAGTGCCCTCCTCACTTTATGCCTATTTTTTAAGCAGCAACACTATCTCATACTTTTATAGATCATTCTGGGGATGAGAACGTAGTCATAATATTAATGCTCATCCTATGAAATTAAAAAAAAAACTTACAAAAATAAAAAGGTGGGGGTGGGTGGCTGGGAGAGAGGAACATGGTGAAAGAGGTGGCCGGGATCAAGATGCATTGTGTTCCATACACTGATTTGTCAATTGATAACTCCTTTGTACAACTACTTAAAGATCGTTGAAATATAATTGAAGAAAAAAGCAATGTTACCTTATGTGGTTAATGACATACTAATCTGTGCTTGGAAAACATATCATTGAAAAACAGTTTTTCACCTAAAATTTCCACACCCACCTGCCTTCCACCTTTACCTCAGCAGACATCAAATTCTAGGCAGTTTAGCGAAGGTTTTATGTGACAAGACTTTCTGCCTTCATTCACATTCCAGATGACAACAGATTGAATACTCTTGTTCCCTTATCTCTCTCTATTTCCCTTCAAATCTTGCCACATTGTTATTCATTTTCCTCTTTGCTTCTGAAGTCATTTAATTCATGAAGTAATTATAGGCTGAAGGGCCCTGAGAAATGAGATTTGCTCAAACTAAGAGCTTGTTTGTCAAAAGTAACATTGACTTTTATCACAAATACAGACCTGAAGAAAGATAGGTCTCATGGTTTCCCTTATTTGCAACAATTAATATACACCTAGGATAATATTGGCAGATGAGCAGAGTAACTCAACAGCTTCATACATATGAACTTATAAGATGATGCTAAGCCAAATGAACTCCAAGACACAGATACAAGAGATTTTTCTTTGTTGTTATTGTTTTTATTTTTAATGTACTATGTGATTTCTTGTTTCTTCTGTGTGTTCTTCCCCCCTATGGTTTATCCCCTGTTGTCGCTTTATCTGATTTTAGTACCCTGGGTATTTTATATATGTTTATCGGAATTAGGAAAGGGAAGGGGAACAACAGAATGGTGAGACAAAGGACAAGGGAAGACAATATGTGGGAAATGATCTGTACAACGTGGGGGCGTGGACTGGGGGGATGAAGAGTGGGAGAAAAGTGAGAGGGTAACAAGTTCTTCAAGAAATGTACTCATTAGCTTATATATGTAACCGTAACCCCTCCGTACATCACCTTGACAACAAAAATAAGTAAACACATAAAAGAAAAAAATAACAGATCAAATAAAAAATCAAATGAATTTCCTCTTACATGCAGTAGTGTTGTGCTTTGAATATGAAGTGTTTATCATAAATATATTTATAAAAACAAACAAAAAACATTTTGTGTTTTAAGACATGGTCTTCAGCAGTGGTGACTGAATCTTGAGAATCAGCAGAATATTACATTGATTGATTTGCACTCAAAAACCTATTAGGAGATGGAGCTTAGTTGGAGGAAACTGCAGTCACTATAGGCCTTTGTGGTGCATATGTTGTTTCTGGGTCCTTGCTGTCTCCTTTTCTCCCTCTCCCTCTCCATCTTCCTCTTTCGCTCTCCCTCTCTCTCTCTCCCTCTCCCTCTCCCTCTCTCTCTCCCTCTCTCACTCTCCCTCCCTCTGCTGTCCTTTCCCTCCCTCTCTCTCTTCTTCCCTCTCTTCCTCTCTCTCCCTCTCCCTCTCTCCTTCCTACTCTTCTTCCTTGTTGCTATGACTTGTTCCCTGTAAGGGAATTTTGTCTCATTCTGGCACCCGAACAACACAGTCCGGCATTGAATATCCCAAATAAATTTTCCTCCTCTAAACTGATTTGCTTAGGTATTTTTGTCACAGCTTCAAAGAGTTACTAACACAAGCCCTAATGGGAGGTCAAACCAGAAATTATCGCTGTTTCCCAGTACACTCATTGAGGTTTTCTGGGTTTTGTTTTGTTTTTTACTCTCTCCCATCTCCCCTCTCCCTTCTCCTCCTTGTTTCCTCTTTGTTCACTGTATTTCATTATACTCATTATTTCGTTATATCATTTTATTATATCTAATTATTGGTATCTCTCTACTCATAACACATCACTTTGAAGGCAAATTATGAGCATTAATTTTGGTCCCATTATTGTGTCTACTGAATGATAAATATTCAAAAATACAACCTTTAGATGTTCACTCAATTATTTGTTCAGAAAAGTTTAATTTCTAAATTAAGAATCTTCCTGAAATATACTCTGTCCATTTAGTTCTCTGATTTTTATTCATTGCTCATGTATTCTGCTTTTATTTTATGGACAGATGTGAATGTTGTGTTTTGTTAATAATATCTAAGTTCCTTACTGTTCTAGAGAAAATCTACCATTTTTATTTTTAGAATTCTATGAAAATTCCAGGGCATAGTAATATAAGCTTTTCTTGCAATCCCAATATTTATGCACACTTATTAATAATTTAAATTCATAAGACTTAAATTTTCCAGTATGGCACAATGGATAAGTAGAAATCAGAGCAGGTAATGTAAAAATTTTCAATAACCAATTCTTGTGTATAGCTTTCACAAATAAATTTTGTTATTCTGTGGAACAAATGAGTTAAGCAACACTACTTAGTAGACTACCAATGTTAAAATATACATACAAATGAAATTTTAATGAAAAGTTATTTATCTGAATACTATTATTGATAAACACAGCTACAAGTATCTTTTATTTACAATTTTGGTGGTCTTAATGTTCATGAATTATGAAATATATTTAATTTAAATTTTATTTTATATGCAGCGAATGATTAAAATTATAATTATATTATTTAGAATAATAATATTTAACCACATTATAGGGTTCAGTATCATGGACTTTTCTTAAATTTGTTTTATTATTTAAACTTCTTTATGTGTCTCACATTTCAACACACTTTCATTTGCATTTTAACTGCCTACTGTTACATAATCAGGAATAAAATTAGAAGACAAAAGGAATCAGGAATAAAACATCCTTATTTTCATGCTATTTCAATTCACATTTTAAGTTGGCAAAATATTCTTGGAGTTGTTTCAGAATTAATGTATCCAAATGCTCTAGATTGCAAGAACAAAGAGAACCAGTAGGCCCAGATATGTGTGACTTAATACAATAGACAAGGGTTTGCAAGTCTACAAACCGATTGATTGCTCATTTATTTCTTGTGTTTTAATGCAAGCTTGTATGGCCATCTGTCTTGTAACTTGTGAGGTTTGTTGATCGATCTTTGCTGGTTACTATCAGGGGCTGTATATAGGATAATTTCATTCTGGGTAATTTTCAACCTATATAGATCTAATCTGTATTGCTTCTCATACTGACCAGCTCCTGAGAAAAGAATCAGCCAGAAAGTAGAAGCACACATGCTCTTCTCTCCATTAGGATGTCTCAGTGTCCTGATCGTTACAGAAAATCGGAAGATGCATACATGCTTGTACATGTCTGCCCGTGTATATGCAAAGGGACTCTTACATAGGCCATTTTTCTGCAGGGCTTAGCTCTACAGAGTTCAGTCACTTCAACGTCCCTGATTTCTAATCTCTACCAGCCTGACTAATAAACCCTACCTAACATTGTCTGTCCACTGGTATAGATCAGGAACAATTCTTGAAAGAAATCTAGGATGGCTTGACTAGTCAGCATCTTTGATTTCCTTTCCCTGGGAGTTTATATTCTTGTCATCCATGGTTGTATCATGGAGTCTAGCTTCTTGTTCTTTCTTGGTTTATGCAATCACTATGATAATATCATGGCTGAAATAGGAAATATCAGCTTTTGTTTTCACATTGATGCAAAAAGTATATCTCTGCCTTAATTAAATGCCAACAGGTTGCTAAAGTAACTATGATTTTTCACCTTGTCAACTTGCTAAAATACTGGCATGTAGTTGGCTTGTGCTGTGCTTCACTTGAAGGAATTAACCAAAGAATACTGCTAGATTATTAAGAGACAGAAGAGGATGGCAGCTGCTTTCATGAGGCAGTGAGGACAACATTGCATAACTCAGGTTTATATGGTATTTTGCCTGCGCAAATAAAAACTGCTCATGGGATCCTGATGTGCATTCAAATAGTTAATCAGTCTCAGGGAGAGCTGACTTGCTTTTGGGGACTAAGAAGAAACTTAGGAAGGCTAAAATACTTTCTTTTTGCTTAAACAGACCAAAAACCAAAAATCCCAGAAAGTACTTATGAGAAAACCAACCAGTGGCTGGGAAGGTGGGTCAGTGGTAGAGGGCTTGCCTTGCATGCATGAGGCCCTGGGTTTGATTCCTCAGCATCACATAAGCAGAAAAAGCCAGAGGTGGTTCTGTGGCTCAAGTGGTAGAGCGCTAGCCTTGAGCTGAAGAGCTAAGGGACAGTGCCCAGGCCCAGAGTTTCAGGCTTCATGACCAACACACATACACACACACAAATACACACACACAAATAATAATAATACACATACACACACACAAATAATAAAATCAACCAATTCTAATAACGGAACTAAAAAATAATGTCATGATATTTTAAGTTGATGTAAATATGGGTTAATTTTGGATTTTTTAAGGAAACACTTTAATGGTCTCAGCCCTCAACTGTTTAATTTTATGTATTAAACCTAGAGCACATAGAACTGATTGCAATAATACTTTTATTTTAATATGCCCAAATCATTATTGGTCAAAGTTGCCTGTGATGAACTTGACTATAGTTTCAGGAGCCAATCAGCAGGCCCCTGACATGAGTCTTTCCTGGTGGATTGGTTGCATCCTGTACATGAACGCTGTTAAGTTTGAACATTTTAACCCTAAAAAACCCAGCCCCAGAAACCTTACAACTTATTTCACTGCTGGGAACAATCAGACATTTGGCTATCATTAGAGGAGCCATTGCTAATTTCTGCTCTAATTAGCTTTCCAAACCATAATGACGGGCTTGTTTTGATGTCTTTGTTTAATCCACACGTAAGGCCTTTCCTTAAGGAGGTTTGACTGAAATGTGGTGTGGCGCTAATGTTTAATTTACCTTTGGAAAAATTTGTAATAAATATCTCCTATTAAGAAAATAGTCTAAGAAAAGAAGAGTCATAAACCTCAACTAGTAAATGAGCCATAAAGGGAATTTCTATAATCAAGGATTGAAGTCAATTAGTTCCCACAGGAGGCACAGCATTCAAGACACAAAAGCCACTCAGCTTAGGCTTTGATGCGGATGTAAAGGTCAGGTTTTTAATTTGAATTTTTTTTAAAAAAGGGGGGAGAAAAGAGATTATTTGCAATTCAAACCATTTTTTTCCATAAGTGTACCAAATTTCTAATTTCTTTCAGGTAGTTCATGCTTATCTCTTTTAAAGTTTGTATAGTTTTATTGAATCTCAGAACTTTGAACTTGAAAGGGTTTTCTAAAAGATCTATTAAAAAATATGCAATACACATGTTCGCACCCAAGTGACTTCCTAAAACTCCAGATTCCCAAGAATGGCCCAAATAGTGTGACAGTTTAAAAGAATCAAATCTAAAGGATTTATGTGGCTTGTCAGTTTACAAATGTTGATATTGAAATTCAGAATTAGTAAGTGATTAGCTTAAGTTTCTACAGAGACAGTGATAGGATACTAGATTCATGAATGGTTTATGGTTCTGTCATTTGGATAGTTTGTGAATATTTTCTCATACTCTTCAGGCTGTCTTGACAATATTGTTTGCTGATTTCTTTGCTGTGCAAAACATGAATAGATTAATAGAATGCCATTTTGCTTGGGCTTTTTTAGTGTGTGCATATCTTACATGATCAAACAGCACACCATTCATATGTACAAATGCGAGTCAATTAAAATAGTCTAAATTTAAGAAAAAATTAGAATCACAGCTCTTGAATGATGTTCTCCATTCTACAGAATTTCTACTATTTGACAATCATTTCTTCATAAAACAAGCATGCAGATTACACTATAATATAGAGGGCCTTGAGAACTTTTTCTTGAATTCATTTCTTTTTTATTGTTTTTATCTCTTATATTATCTTTATTATATTTTTATCTTTAAGAAGTTGTATGAAGGAATTTCCATTTAGTAAAGCAATTTATAAATGAAGTAGTTTAATTAATGTCACCCCATTCAATATTCTTACCCACCCCTCTTTTACCCACACTACCCTCATGCTTCTTAACTTTGTAGGACATACTTTTAATTCTTTTTTTTTTTGGGGGGGGGGAGGCTCATGGGCACTGTCCTTCAGCTCTTCAGCTCAAGGCTAGGGCCCTATCACTTTGAGCCACAGCTCCACTTTGGCTTTTTCTGCTTATGTGGTGCTGAGGACTTGAACCCAGGACCTCATGCATGCAAGGCAAACAACTCTACCACTGAGCCACATTCTCAGCCCACATTGAATTCTTGATTGCATTCCCTCCCTCTTCTCTTCAGTTTTTTTTTTTTAATTTAATTTAATTTTATTTGTGAACATACTGTACAGAGGGGTTACAATTACATGGGCAGGATAATGTGTACATTTCTTACCAAGCATTGCAGCCTCCTCCTTTGTTTACCCTTCACATCCCTTCCCAGCCTCCCCCCTCCCCCCCAATCCCAATCCTTCTACTTCCCCCCCATTTCCTCCCCTCCCCCCCCCCACCCGCGAGTTGTATTTCTTCAAAATGTATTTTGGCTTTATGTACTATGTTTTAATTGAAATGTCTTTTATGATACACGTTTCATCTTTTATGGTTAAGGAAATTGTGGTAAGAAGATGAAAAGGAAGTTCAGTTTTATTTTGCCTTGAGTGGGGGAGGGGAGGGAGGGAGAACCATTACTCAGGTAGGCAAGGAAACTCGAGAAAGCTAGAATCTCCCCTCTTGCCTTAGCATTGCAGTTCAAAGCAGTTATGTTTTATAGGAAACTATTTTCATCACCAATAATGTAAGTTAGTGACCTTGAAGGGAGTTTCAAACTTCATTTATCCACCTAGTCAACAAGTAGCAGTTTTTGCTAAATAGTTAACAAGTCTTTTATTATTATTATTATTATTTTAACCCATCCCAGTTCTTACAAAGGCTTATTTTATACACTAAGGGGAGCAAGTATTTTGAAATAATTTTCATCAGTTATTAAAGACAAGCCTTAGCCGGGCACCAGTGGCTCACGCCTGTAATCCTAGCTACTCAGGAGGGTGAGATCTGAGGATCTCGGTTCAAAGTCAGGCCTGGCAAGAAAGCCCGTGAAACTCTATAGGAAAACCGGAAATGGCACTGTAGATCAAGTGGTAGAGCACTAGCCTTGAGCTGAGGAGCTGAGGGACAGTACCCAGGCCCAGAGTTCAGGCCCCATGACTGACAAAAAAATAAATAAGTAAATAAATAAGACAAATCTTCTGAATAAGCAAGTCTGATGTTCCTGTTGTTCCTGGGATAAATTCTGAAGATCAAGATATTTCCCATGGCTGTGTTTGACCTATGCCCACCTTAAATCACAGTATTGTATTATTCAATTCTATACTGGAAAGTTATTTCTTATTATGAAGCAGTATTTATGTAGAATTCTAACTATATTTGAAAAATAAAATATATTTCCTCTCAAATATAACATGAACTCTAGCCCAATTTCATTGCCATTTGCCATGATTTCCCCTTTATTTTAGTTCATTGTATTTTTTAGTTTTCTTGTATTTAAAGTTGTTCTTTTTGACATATAATAAAATACACTAATTTTGGTTGCATTTTTAACAATACTAGCATTCTCAAATGAATGTAAATGATTTTTATAAAAATTGTTATAAAATACCATTTGCTAATTTGAAATCTGTCTTGAAAAAAATCTAATGTTTCAAACACTTGTAAGTTCAAATAGTATGACCTTGTTTCTCTGGAGATTCGAGAAATGTTTTTTCAGATACCTAAAAAGTTTTTAAAGAACAAATTACTGAAAGACAGGAAGTCTGAATGGTCAAGAACAAAAAAAAATCCAGAATGTTTTGATTGATTTTATTTATATACATGTTAATTATGTATTATTTTATTCATTCATATGAGTTGATTTTGAATAGAAAGTCTGAACTAAAATTTCTCCTGTTCAACTCAAACAAGATTTGGAATACATTTTTGTAGCTATAATTATTGAATAACAAATGGTATTTCAAGAAAAATTTAAAATAATGAAATTGTGCAAAATCACACACACAAAAAAACCTCACTGACAGGAAGCCAGCGTTTTCAAAAATTAGATACAATCAAGATAGATACACTAAAGGTAGAAACATAGATACATTAAAGACAGATACATTAAAATAGATGCGTAGATACATTAAAGATAGATACCTAGAAACATTCTTAGAAATACTGGCCTACAAAACGAGAGAAGTGACACAAATTATTGAGCATTGGCTTACATTATTTTTTTTTATTTTGAAAATACCATACAGAGGGGTTACAATTACATGAGCAAGGTACATTTCTGTACAAGACTGAAGATCTATGGGTAGACATCATATGAACCATAGGTATTTATCATTAACAAATTCATAGATATTATTTTTCTTGTCTGCTCAAAAATATCTGTGTTGAAAAGCTCTATTCAATTTCTTATTCATTTCTTGCTAATTAGCAAATGCCATCCAAGTTTATTTTGAGTGCTCATATAATCCCTTTAATTCTCTATGCACTTCACTGTTTTTTTGTTCTCCAATACTTTTAGTTTTTTTAATAATTTATGTATCTTTTCACTTATGTGAAGATTGCTTGTTGTATATATCCCTTTATGATCCAAAGGAAAACTATTTTGTCCCATTCTCAATGTCACTGGAGCGCCAGTGATTCTCCCAATGCTTGGATACATGAGTAAGAATGTCATTCAAGCTAAATAAACAAAAGCTTCCATCCCATTAGCCATGACAAATTGTCATAATTTAACATGTAACCTAGACTTGTTCAATCACATTTGTTCTTAAGACACTTGCTGGGAATTCTGAAATGGAAGTATTTTTATAAGGTATGAATAAAGTAGCTGTTCATATAAAACTATTGAAATAATTTTGACATCACAAGAAAAAAATGACCTATGGATGCAATTCACATTACAAGAGAAGGGAAAGAAATATTCAGACAATGCATGCAATATGAAATAACCTTCAGTTTAAACTTTACCTGAAACCCATTATGCCTTTTGAATTTTCAATCACATGAATCATTTTCCTTATTTTAAATCACTTTTCCTCTTTCAAGAGAATGATATTTCTGATAGAGATGCTATGATGTTCCTTGGCACTAAATGAAAGAAGACAGGACTCTAATGCCTGTGAAGGTCAAATTTGGATCTGCACATTAGAGTCATTCATATCCGGATGACTGAACAGAGAGAGTTGCACAAGTAACTCTTAATTGGGCTTCACTGGGTCAAAAGACTTTTTCTAGATCAACCACTACAGAAAAATTATTTTAAAGAAATTTACTCTATAGATAAATTATTCATTATTTTTAACCTGATTAGATTTGTCTTTTAGGTTGGCTCACATACTTCAAAATAGTCTTTAATTATTATTAGGTTTTTTAAGATTGGAAAACAATCCAGACACCAGAATCTCACACCTGTAATCTTGCTACTCAGGAGGTTGAAATTTGAGGATCATGGTTTGATTCCAGCCCAGGCAGGAAAGTTATAAGATTCTTATCTTCAATAAACTACTCAAAAAACAAACAAAACAAAATTGGGGCTGTGGCTCAAGTGATAGACTGCTAAATTTGAGTGGAGAGAAGATAAGGGATAGTACCTAGGCTTTGACTTCAAGCCCCAAGACATGAAGAAAGAAAGAAAGATA
Organism: Dipodomys spectabilis; assembly: GCF_019054845.1. Classification (NCBI taxonomy): domain Eukaryota; kingdom Metazoa; phylum Chordata; class Mammalia; order Rodentia; family Heteromyidae; genus Dipodomys; species Dipodomys spectabilis. The sequence continues at coordinate 11,743,967 of NW_024870834.1, read as the reverse complement.
GAAAGAGAGAGAGAAAGAGAGAGGGAGGAGAAAGAAAGAAAGAAAGAAAGAAAGAAAGAAAGAAAGAAAGAAAGAAAGAAAGAAAGAAAGAAAGAAAGAAAGAAAGAAAGAAAGAAAGAAAGAAAGGATGGAAGGAAGAAAAGAAAGAGAGAAAAGGTAGGAAGGAAGGAAGGAAAAAAGACGGAAGGAAGGAAGGAGGGAGAAAGAAAGAGAGAGAGAAGGAAACAAAGAAAGAAAGAAAGAAAAGAGAGAGAAAGAAAGAAAGAAAGAAAGAAAGAAAGAAAGAAAGAAAGAAAGAAAGAAAGAAAGAAAGAAAGAAAGAAAAAAAGAAAGAAAGATAGAGGTCCAGAGCGCTTAGGTAATTCATATATTTTAACATGAAAAGACTTAAAATCTAAATTTATATTTACTTTTCTGATTTTTAAGAGTTCCTTTAATTGAAAACTTAACCTTATAAAAATTCATATATATATATATATATATGTTTAATGAAGATAACTTATAATTTTCATTTGCATTTAACAACAACTGGCTTGGAACTATAAATCTGTAGATATTTGAAATGGTTGGCTCCTGTGTTCTAAGTTTCCATGTTATATTAAGTACTATTTCCATTTTGTTCATACCTTGTTTTAGCCTTTTTAAATATTTACTATAGTGTACATTTACATTAGTGACTATATTCAAACATCTTTCAGAAATTGTGTATTACTTCAATAGTTCACAATTCATCTCCTTTCTTCTCTCCTGAAGACAATCTGGTTCCCACTTTCTAATATGGGTCCTCAAAGATTATTTCTCATGTCTGCACATACTTAAAGAAGAATTTTTTGAAGCATTAATCTTACAGCAGCCAAGAAATAATTCTGCCCAGTTTAATTGTAAAGAGTAGCAATAGTGAGAATTTTTGGTAAACTTGGAGATATTTTAATTTAACACAGACCTATCTACCAAATAACACTGACATCTGAGTCCTAAAGAGAAGTGTCATTTATCACCCTTGTTGGCTCCAAATTAGAAGTGGTAGAGCCAATTTTAGCCTCCCACTGGTCCTGCTTCTTTGCAATATATCTATCATCTAGCTTGATTTCTAGGCTGGTGGTGTAACATCACATTCCATCAGACAAGACAACATATAACGAATTTCCATGTTGCCCATTAATTTCTTGTGTCTTAATGTGCCAGAAATTAGTGAAAGGGTTGAAAGTATGCACATACAAACACACATGCATACGTGCACACATGCATACGCACAAACACACTCAGAAAGAGCAAAAAATGAAAACTGTTCCTTACAAAAGCAAATAACAATCAGGCACTAAGAGGTGGAAATCATGTGAAGAATAGAGTAGCTCATGCAAAACCACCTCAGCACATTTCTATATATTTTTTAATACACACACACACACACACACACACACACACACATAGTAAAAATACTGTACAGAGGGGTTACATTTACATGAGTAAGGTAATGAGTACATTTCCTATCAAGCATTGTTGCCTCTTCCTTTGATTTTCCCCTATCATCCCTTTCTTCACCACCTCCCCATCTACTCCCCCGTGCCCCCACGCTGAAGTTGTAAAGTTCGTTTTCAACTTAGTGTCTTGTACGTCTTATTGTTACAAGTCAACCTGTATCCCCATTTAAGCATTTTGTTTTTTTCCCTTCTCCTCCCCAAATTAGAAAAGTGTATATACAAGACGCAAGGCACTAACATCAAATACATTGAAAACAGGGGTTATACGTGGGGTAGGAACATACGAAAGAAACAAAAAAAATCACATGGTACATTATAAATACGTTAAAAAAACAATTGCAAAGAAGAAAAAAAATGTGTCCCTATGTTGGGTTTCATTTCACTTAACATCATAGTATATGGACTGCAGAGCTTCTGCATGGCAGAGGACAGAGTAAGCAAGATCAATAGAAAGCCCACGGATTGGGAGAAGAAGGGTCTCATATCTAAAATATACCTGGAACTCAAAAAATCAAATCCCCCAAAAACAAATCCTTAAAGGAACAACTGCCCGATAAATAAATGGGCTAAAGACTTAAAGAGAGACTTCTCTGAAGAGGAAAAGAATAGCCAATAGACACATGACGAAATGATCAACTTCTCTAGCCATAAAAGGAATGCAAATCAAAACATTGAGATTCCACCTCACCCCAGTTAGAATGGCTAGAACCAAGAAATCTAGTAACAACTGATGCTGGAGGGATTGTGGCCATAAGGGAACCCTACCGTATCGTTGGTGAGGGTGTAAACTTGTTCAACTACTTTGGAAAGCAGTATGGAGGTTCCTCAAAAGGCTCCACATACAGCTCCCCTATGAACCAGCAATCCCACTTTTGCGCATTTACCCAAACGATCAGCACATTGTTTTAGAAATATCAGCAATGACAATTCCCAAAAAATTTGACTACAAAGTCAACCATAAGTCTTCTCAATATAGGTGATGCCTTAAAAACTGGCAGAAATATAAAAATTGAGACTAAAATTCTCTAAGTATGACAAAGGGCAAAGCATAGCTAAAGCTCTGTAGAAACAGTGAACACAAAGTTGAGAGATCCATTTTTTCTAATTTCAGAATTGAAAAACTGTAAAGCAATACTGGGCATGATAATCTTACAACTTGGCAGAGAAAGACCAGACGATCACAGTGAGCTTGAAGCCATCCTGGGCTACTCTACATCCTTATCTCATAAAAACAAAGAATGCTCAAAACATCAGTCTAGCATGGTGCTGTTATAAAAATTGATATTATCTATTATATGTTACATAATATGTAAAACACATTTTACATATATATGACACATACAGATAGGCAATATTTGTGTGTGTGTGTGTGTGTGTGTGTGTGTGTGTGTGTGTAAAATGCAATGGAATAGGCTTGATAATATAAAAATAAACATTCACGTTAATTTGGTCTGTGATTTTTTTAGACCAAGCACAAGCATAATTGTATCAATGAATAATGCGAACACAAGTTGATATTCACATAAAAATGAATGTGTTTGAGTCCTTATTTCATAGTACAGACAAAAATTAGTTTAAACTACATCAAAGACTTCAAGCTGAAAGTATGTGAGTCTTAAGTAAATTAACTTTCATGACCTTGATTTGGGTGATGATTTCTTTGATTCTATATGTAAAAAAAAATAGACATATTGTACCTTCTCCAATTAAAAATAAGCATTTGTACTTCAAAGGATGCTGTAAGAATGTCAAACAATAGAAGAAAACATTTTCAAGTCATGAATACAGTAAAGGACCATTACCTAGCTAATATAAGTAATTTTGAAACTCAACAATAAGAAGACAAATATTCACATGAAAACAATAGACAGTTATTTCAGTAGTTTTCCTAAGAGGATATATAAGTGACAGTAAACACATAAAGAGATGCTCAAAGCCCTCAATCACTAAGAAAATACAAATCACAGTGAAACAACTCTTCATAACCACTCCAATAACTGTAATTAAAGAATGGTACACCAAGTGCTGGATAGTTGTAGAAAAATCATATCACTGATGGAAACGCAAAAACAACACTATTTCTGTGGAAAATATTTTGGCAGCTCCTCCAAACATTAAACAGAGTTACTAGATTAATCACAATTTCACTTTTACAGAACTCTCTAAAAGAAGTCAAAACGGGTTCCCATTGGAAGATCAGTGCAAGAATGATGATATGTCCAAAAACATCTCAGATGACCATCTACTGAATTGATGAACAAAACATAATTCCATGCAATAGAATATTACTCAGTAATAGAAGGAATAAATACCACAACCAACCAAGTGGATACCTTGATAACATAGTAAAAGAAAAAAAATTAAGCCAAAGTATGGTAGTAGATATTGGTTATACCAATTACTAAGGGGGCCTAGGAGTTTGGAAGTCTAAAGTTAACCTGGGAGAAAAAATGAGATTTTGCCTAAAAGTTAAACTCAAAGAAAAGGATGTGGAGGCATGACTCAAGCACGGAGACAGTCCTGAGTTTATGCTCTACTACTGCATCCCCTTCAACAGAAGCCAGTCATAAGTGACCACATATGTATATATGTATATATATATATATATATATACACACACACATACACACACACATACACACACACACACACACACACACACACACACACACACACACACACACACACACACACACATATATATTTGAAAAGTCCAAAAATAACAATTGCATGAAGAAAGCAAATAGATTATTGTCTTCCAGGGGTTAAGAAAGGATGGAATGGGAAGTGGCTTTTAAAGTATATTGGACTTTTCTTGAGGGTAATAAAAACATTCTAAAATCCCATAATGATTATTGTCGCAGAGCTCTGTTACTATCCTAGACAACACTGAAATTTAATCTCGAAGCGTGATTTTTGTTATACATGAGTTGCATTTCAATAAAGTATTTGCCAAATAGAATTAACCCCCCCTTTATTATGCAACATTTGATTATCATTGAGAAAATGGCAGAACATCCTACAGCTTAGGTAGCTAGAGAAGCAGATCAGGTCAATGAAGGTGGTGGTTTAGACAGTTCCCAAGTTCTTTTTGTTCTGAGACCATCAATGCAACTTGAAGGAAACACTGTTGATAGGAGAAACTGTTTACCGTTGCCATATCATTTTGATATTGTCTAACTCTTTTATATTTTAGGCATTCTGGTGGTCTATGGACAATCATCTGTAGTGAAACAGACATTTCTGCTGCTACTCAATGTTGACTTGCAGTTAGTGAACAAATTGTCATAGTACAAATAATCAATAAATCACTTTATAAAGGATCCAACAGTGGTGTAAAAACTGCTTGGCTGTCATCAGTTTTGCGGTAATGGTGATCTTTCTATCTGGGATTTATTTTTTTTCATGTTTGTTTCTGATTCAAAGCAAATATTTCTTTAGTTTCATTATAGTGAGATACTCTTGTTCTTTTCCTATATTTTAATGGCACTTTTTAGATATATAACTTGCCTCATTCTGAAGTATCCATATATGTATTAATTCTCCCTTGATAAGACTCTATCTGTATTCTCCCTCAGCATCCCAAAACAATACCCCAAATTCATCATTTTCACATGTGAACAGAAAGAATTTTGACATATCCACTCTCCTCCCCACACCCGTTAGCAGCCATATTCCAGACGGGACCTGGTTTAAGATAATTTCATTCACTCATTTTAAATGTATGTTAATTGTTCAAAGGGGTTTCAGTTATACATATACAGTAATTTTATACAGTAATCTAATCAGATTGATCCCTTCCTTTTCCTTATCATATTCTTTATTATTCTGCAGATTCTAATGGGTTTACTCTTTCCCTTTTCCCCTTGATCCACAATGCTTTACCATATTGTCAACCCTCTAACATGCTCATTGCTTCCCCAATCCTTTATGCTCTCAACAGACTCACAAGTACAAACATGCGTATAAGATTCAAATGCATACCAATATTCTTATATGCATACAAGTATGCATATAAGATTCTATTTGTAACTATGCATGTTTTGTTTTTTAGGTCTAGCTTCTACCTATGAAAGATTACATGTGACCTTCTTATGTTAGGAAAAGAAGCAGGATACCTCACAATTATAGTAGCCCTATTGTACCTTAAAACCACTGTTAGTGGTCTAAATATCAAAACATCTTTATTAGGGAAATAATGGTTTAGCAGCCTATGTGAACCTCACAGGGTTTCCTTCTTCGTGCACAGCTAAGCTGAAACTCTACTACTGCTACTACTTCTTCCTATCATATATGCCTCTTGTCAGCAAGATCTGTGAATTACCCTCTAATCATTCAGTTCACATCTTGTAGTATTTAATGTCTGTCTTTTTTCTACATTAGCTCCTGCCAAATGCTTTCTTTGAAGAAGGAATGGAACACATTCTGGCCACTAAGAAAGGCTAGCCTTAATTCCATCTTCAAAATAGTAAAAAGTGATGAAATACCATTTTTTGAATCATAGTTATTGGAAGAGAGTGGAAAGTTTCCTAACTCACATGTATAAAAAACTGTCGAAACTCAGGAGGCCTGAGTATTGCAGAATTGATCCTTGCAGAGTTCTAACTAGGAGCAAACTAAGAATTTGTGCAGTACAGAATATTTTATTTCTGGCAACCCTTAATATTCCTAGTGTATTAAAAAATACATGTAATATCTGTGATGCCATCTTAGATTCACTTTTACACTCAACAAAGAATATTTTGATTAGTACAGAGTCAGTGAGTCATAACAGAAATATTAAATTTCTTATAAAATATCCATAAGTCTTAAAACTTAGCACTATTTTATGCCCTGATATTTCAAACTTTAAACTAGAAAAAAAATCTCTGCCAGAAATTGTGAGTCACTGTTAGATTTCGACTGGGTCTTGCTGTCCCTAAGTGAGCATCTCAAAGAAGAGGCCTGAAGTCACTGCTCTGACTTTTTAATTGAGAAGGCTTCATATTGTTTTTTCTCTTTTATGATTTTTAAAGCTGCAGAAGTCACTGAGAGACAAAGATTCAGTTATGTGGAATCTGAGTATAAAGGTTCAAAGAGAACACCTTGAACAAGATATGTTAACTTTCAAGGGAGTCACACCAACACATTTCCTGTTCCAAGCAGTGGGGGTGGGGTAGAAAAAGGGAACAAAATGAAATGATAACACCACTATTAGAATCCAAAGGGTCAATAGGCTGTATGCTGCTATTAACTTGATGGAATGACAATTCAAACCCAAGGAGACTTAAGAAATCCATTGATTCCTCTCTTTTCCTGTCATTCACTTGGTGAATGTATTTTCTCAGGAAATGGAGAGAGAGAGACAAAGAGACAGAAAGAGAGAGACAGAGAGAGACAGAGACAGAAAGAGATAGAGAGAGACAGACAGAGAGAGACAGAGAGACAGAGAGAGACTTTCCAGAATGAGAAAAAATAAAAGGAAGGAAGGGAAAGGAGTGAGTGAATGTAATCAGAAAAACAAATTGGTCACTGGAGGATCCCAAGTAGGATGGAGGAGGACCACTGCACAACACAGAAGTGCATGGGCTTCGCTATCTCATTAGGGTGATTTATTAGATGTAAGGAACTGGGGCATGGAAGGAAGGAATGGGTTTGTCGGAGGATGTCAGTCCTTCATTTATTACGTGGAAGGGTACAATTTGAGTGTTCTCAATCTCATCTCCCTTTCCCCCTTCACTCCCAAGTATGCAACATAACTTATGACAAATTTACATATTTCTCAAGATTCAGTGAGTTTTTTGTTTGTTTGTTTTTGTTGGTTATGGGCTTGAGCTCTGGGCCTGGGCACTGTCCCTTAGCTCTTCAGCTCAAGGTTAGCGCTCTACCACTGAGCCACACCACCACTTCCAGTTTTCGGTGGTTTACTGGAGTTAAGAGTTTCACAGACTTTCCTGCCCACGCTGGCTTTGAACCACAATCTTCAGATCTCAGCCTCTTGAATAGCTAGGATTACAGGCGTGAGCCACCAGCTCCCAGCTCCTTGAGTTTTTTTTGTCATTTTATTCCTCGATATAGCTCCATGATGCCATATAGAGGAAGAAGAAAGTCTATGTTTCCATGTTTTTATTATTACTCTCTTGATTGAAATAGCCTCCTCTACAAATAGCTGATTAGGCATTCTACAACTTGAAACAAACTTTGGAAATTTAACATTTTTCTTTTTTTACCTGTAAGAGAAATGTGAAAACTCAGCTATCACTCTACTGTTCTAAGTAATAAAAATTCACTCTGCGCAAAAGCAGTTCTTCACATCTTTATGTCATCTTCTAAAACATTCCACAGTACTTTCTCCTAAGTTCCTTCTGACTCTTAAATGATAGATTTTGAATTTGGATGCCTTGGATAGTTTCAGGATATGCAGGACATTTTTCTTGGGAGAAACCTAAATTATATTACATTTAAAAATAATGGAGTGAAGAGAAAGTGGAAAAGTGAGGCACAGTCTTACTGCTTTTCCCATTTATGGAGGTTGCTGGTGAAAAAAAAAAAGAATCAGATAATAACATGTTACTCTATTTGTCAGAGAAGTAAGATTGTAGTCTGGGAAGTTTCATGGAAGTTTAGGGAATTAAAAAAAAGAAAGAAGAAGAAGTTGACCAGTCATTTCATAGGCCGTTTCTGATAGTAGTAAAACAGTTTGAATGCAACTCAAAATAATATAATATTGTTTAAAGAAATTGGGTAAAACATAATTTGGATCCAGGGAATTCTTCCAATACTAAAGGATAAGCTGCCAATGCTGATTTTATCTCATTAACTATAATTTATATGGAAAAGCAGCTTTTTAATAAACACATTCCTATCATCTAAGTTTTGCAAAGTTTTCTACCTTTGGAAGAAAATTTCTATTTAGATTTCATCTTAAAAGTGCGGTGTTCAAATCATATGACTTTGGACTTCACTGTTTACAGAAAGACAAAAACTGATTTTACCACCAAAAAAGCCACAAAACTCAGGAAAGCATTTGGGGAAAAACATAATTAAAAATAATAATAACAAAAAATGTAATGCTTCCATTCAAGAACGTTGACCATACTCTTTTTAGTCTGGGAAATCTTCATAGTTGTCTAGAGCCAAACAAATTTCTCTCACTGTCATTTTTATAGTCTATAATATTTCAAACTCTAAAGTCAATTAGGTATAAAAATATTGTTTGTGAAAAATACAAAAGGAAATAATTTTAGTAGAGAGGGAGACAGTGGAGTACCTTGTGTGGAGTGTTCATGTGTTATTAGGGCCTTGATCTGTGGGGCATTCACATTAGGAGATAGTTTGGGCTTTTATGTGATGGAGCCTAACAGGAGGTTCTTAGGTTATTGGGGGTGGGGAGGGGGGTTACTGTTGGAAAGGATTAACATAGCCCTCATGGATCCTAAATTTGCTTTTGCAAGAGAAAGATGTTATAAAGAAAATCCAATCCCAGAATCTCTTCCTAGCTTCCTGCCTTGAGATATACAATCTCTTTGTCCTATACATGTGCCTATCATTATGGCCCCATCTATCTATCAGCAAAGCTGATATTTGGGAGATTGTGCAAGTCTCCAGAACTGTTACCTAAATAAACCTTATTTTTTCCACTTTATTAAGTTCCCCAGTCTCAGGTATTTTGTTATCATAATAACAAATATATATATATATATATATATATATATATATATATACACACACACACACACTCACACACACATGTACTGTATAAAATTGCTAGTTTGTCAATAACATACTGACATATCATATCACATATACAATATGATTTATACATCAGAAAATATGACAACTATGAACCTACTGGTTTTAGAATTCTGCTTTGGACTAAAAATAGACTATAAGGAATTAACAACAGGATTTGAAGGAATAAAACAAAGAGCATTTAAGTATCATCTGGGTATGATTGCAGAGGGAGATGCCAGTTGGCTGAATTCAGAAAGATTCAGACAATATATTCTTTGGCTCATCACTCTAGCAGTACCATAAGAATTGTAGAAGCTTAAGGGGGAACCTAGGGAGGTTGTTGCAGTTATTATTTCAAAGGATGTCGTTGTATCCAAAATGAAGATAACAAATTCTCTCCAGGACATCAAAAGAAGTACCTTCCTTGAAGAAAATTTTGACCTGTGATAAATATACTTTAATCTGCACTTAACTACTAGTAAGTTCTTATGATTAGCACATGATTGTCCACTCTCATCATCTAGTGCTCATATGGCTGAGGTAGGAGGATCTTGAATTCAATACCAACCTGGTTTACTAGTTGATATAACAAGACCATATTTTGGAAAAAATAAACCCTTCATATATATATACATATATACATATTTTAATATATATTATATATATGTATTTTTTAATTTCCTGAACAAGTAGAAGAGATCTACATTTAAAGGAAAGTACCATCCAGGCTATCAAATTTCATTGATATCTAAACACCATGTGAAACCTTATCAGCTTGAGATCTACTCAACTTTCAAGTTTGGGAAGTTCAGAAAGGTAAATTATTGCAAAATTTGGCCCTGTCCCAGCTCTTCTCTTTGTATAAAAAAAAAAGATTTTTCTCTAGTAGTATGTTCTTAGCTTGAATGGAGTCTTGTAATAAAAGATAGAAGAAGAGAAAAGGAGCAGTATAATACCATGTCTGCTTTCTATGAAAGGAGAGGTGCCCAGTGAATTAATAGTTCTCAAAGAGAACTACTGCTTAGTTCTTCAACAAACAGAAACTACCTAGTGAGCTGACCAGACAGATGAAGGAAGAACTTTGACATCCAAGGAAAGGCAAATCAATGGCAGGTTAATACCAGCTGAAGAAATTTGTTAACGTAGACTTCTTTGATAGCATGTCCTGATGATGAGGCTAACGTTATCTTCAGTAGTTATTTTAGGTTTTACCTGGCAGACAGTGGGCCAGGATGCCATTTGACTTTGTAATTCCATGATCTGCTTTTAAGCAGACAATAGGAATACAGACAGTTTTCTTGTGTCTACTACTTAATTACTTTCAACAACCCGTTATACGTAGAAGCATAAACTTGCCTCCCATACGGTCTTGTTTGCAATTTTCAAGCAGAATGTGCAGATAATATAACACATGAGATAAGAAGGAACTATAGGGCACAGTCCAGACATTTTACTCACTTTTCCTACAATATGTCAACCCAGTAATTCAGAGCATAATACTAAAATGAACTGACCTGGGGCCATTCAGTTGTAGTAAGAAATGAGTCACCTCTAGCCTAGCTACTTTTCTTGAGTTTCCAGGAACTGGCTTTCCAGAAAGCCTAGGTTTTGGTTGATTCCTGTTTCCTCTCTGTGAGTATTAACATTGCTTTGTCTGAATAATGGTATAAGTGTTTTGTCTCAGCGAACTCATACTTCGGCAGATGAATTGTGGAAAAATCATATCTGGTATGTAGAAATCTTAACAGAATTCAGTGAGGAATTCATAGTTCTTTTCTGAGCTTAGTGGTCAATGCATTTTTATTCCAGGGCTAGTCATAGATATTGATGTATGGTATTCCTTCATAAGAACAAGGTTGGCAGACTACAATTTTTCATAGTAGTCATAGATGAGCTTTAGCTGACAAAATATTAAAGCCCTAGGCAAGATGACCATTGCCTACTTGTTAGCTGCAGCGGTGAATCTGCTGTACCTGGTAGGGTCTACTTGACTAAGAAGAATAGAGGGTATGCAACAACAAAGCCCTCACAAGAACCCCAGAATTACAGTTGACCAGCAGTTTTGATTATACTCATTGTTATGTCTCTGGATGTTATGAGCTAGTGTTTGCGAATAAAGAAGAGACCACATGTGAAGAATATAAAGGTATAATTATCAGAGATTTTTGTGAGCATCCAATGGGGTATCTTAGGAGAAAGCCTTTTCTCAAACCAAAGTGTGGTAGAATTGTCAGGTATGACTTACCAAGTTGTTAATCAAATTCCTCTCCCACTCTTGGAAGTTCATACATGGTCTTCAAACTCTGAGAGACAACTTTGTACTCATGGATACAAACTGCCTGCATTCTATTATATTCAAAACTCAGTTGTTTAATCCTGTAAGCATTCTAAGGGTGATGCTTATCCATATGAAAACATCATTAGGTGAATGGCAGACTTGATAATATAATGAGTTTTTTTGTTGGTTTTATTTTTTGGTTTCCAAGATCAATCATGGTACTTTTATCACCATTAGACAAATGACTCTCAAAAAGGACAGCATCTATAACAAATTGACACAATTTAATGAAGAAACACAATATTAGCATAACAAAATGATTTCTTTCAAACTCTCTTTTATGGACTTAACTTACTTAAATATATCAAGTGTCTACCCTTTATTAAAAATTCATTAAAATTATCCATTTTTTAGCTTGTAATTCAAACAAAATGTAATGTTATATCAGAAAATAATTGGTTAAAAACAAAACAATTTTGTACATAGAAAATGACCCTATGGTAAAATTACCTTGTAATTAGAGGATTGTAATTTGACTAGCAACTTTGAGCTGACCATTAAAAATAATATATATTATTGTTAGTAAATTTCAATACAATTTGTTCTACATTTCTATCTTAACAACCGTAAGATTTCATCTCAATTTCTATTTCCTGCAGTCCTTTAAAAAGCAAATTGTTTTTGAGCCTAGTACTTTTCCAGTTCATTGAAAACTAAGGCTATGAAATGGAGACAATTATAATATAACTCTTAATTCTCGGGGCTTGGATGAGTGACAGGTCCCAGGTGCTTTCGTCTGGAGATAATATTCTCCGGGTGGCAGAGCATGAGTCCCTGGTAGATTTCACAGACAGTTAGGTTGATGGCTCTACAATTGCTTCCTGTTCTGTCACTTGCCTGCTTGTTGATGGGCTTCGATGGGCTCTCCTGGTCCCCTTAAGTGTAATTTTTTCTTGACTTCTCTTTGATCCTTAGGTAATGGAGCATTTTATCAATTTTAGTGAATAAGTTTTGATCAGATATTTTCCCCCATCAGAAAATCAACATTCTCAGCTCTTTGGTCAGGGAAAGCAGAAAGGGGTTGAAGTAGAGGTCTCTCTCTGTCCCTGTGTACTTTTTGTGTTAACCTTTGTAATACATTCCAGGTGCCAGCATTCCTATAACTCACCCAGCATGAATAGTTTTGAATAACATAGCTATGACTAGTTAACCCTATTTAGAAGGAAAGGTCATTTATTGAAGGTCTGTTGATAGGAGATTTTAATGTTCAAATTCTATCATCAGATGTATGTTGTAGTAATATGATTTTAGCTATTTCTGTATCCATTTTACTTTTTATTCAGTGTTCTAATACAAATTATTAAACCAACAGTCTGAATTTCCAAGACGATAGGAAAATTATCTAACAGACTGTAGAAAGTAGTCATCCTCATATTGTTTGAAGACATCTTCTTTTTCCAAGATTGGTTCATCAGAGAATAGAGACATACGGAGACTAAATTAATTTTCAGAAATTAATGGCAATTATTAGAATGCTACATTTGGCACCAAATTAATTAGATTTTATCCATGAATCTACTAGTTTACATAAATATAAATTTACTTAAATCTATCAGTTTACTTAACTTTGGAATAACCCAATTGGATTACTTCTTTGAAAGGAAAGAACAGAAAATGGTACCAGGTAACAAGGGGATAGTTGGAGATGAAGGAGAATGACTGAAGGGATAAGAGGGCTTGAGATGCATTGTACTCATAAATTGACATACTGACTTGAAATCATTTTGTATAACTATTTAAAGATAATTAAACATACACAAAACCAGAGGAACAACTTCATTAATGTGGTGGAGACAAAATGTATCTAGCATACTGGTTATTAAGATGTATGCAGAAATAAAATAGTCTGCAATTTGTTGTATATCAAGAATTTCACTGAATATTATTTCATGAATCCTGAATGAAACAGGTGAATATAAGTTTTCTGAAGGATATGACAATATAGAAAACTTGAAAAAGCACAATAGAATTTTTGAAGGTGTGTTGATTTCATGCAATTTGTCTTTTTGTTGTTGTTGTTTCAATCGTGCACTTTGAACTCAGCACTCTTTGAGTGCTAGCTTTGAGCCACAGCTCTACTTCAGGTTTTTGGTGATTAATTGGAGATTAGAGTGTCATGGCTTTCCTGCTTGCTCTGGCTTTGAACTGTGATCCTCTTTGTTTCTCTCATTTACTGTCTTATTTCAAATAAGGTGTGATATTAATAAAAAATAGAAAGTGTAAATGCATTCTTTGCATCTCCCAATAAGCATCTATGTGATTGAAGCCATAGTGGGTTTGAGTTAAACACATGCTGATCAGTTCATTAGAGCTACAGCCTAATATTATTCACTGAACAATATGTTTTGTGACTTTTGGTGTTTTACTCTGCAGGGTCAGGGAAGAAACTCCTTCCAAATATCTTCTTCTTCTGTGGAAGAATCTCTTAACCCCTCAAATTCCAAGATGTCATTCATTTTATACGAACTAGAATGTCTCTAAAGAATGGGTGAGTACCTCTGCTTTCTTTGTCATAAAAATAGAATGTGGCTAAGTGAATCTGGATGTGCTACCTCTCTCTTATGAAATTTCTTGAGCTTGTAACTGTGATTTCTTCAATGGGCTATGAATATATATGGACTGAGTTAATGAAAGTGGATGAGCTTTGAAAGCACAGGAAATGCTATGGTTTTAGGCTGGAACCAAATTGTGCCAGATATTTGGTGGGAACATAATCTCACCTTTATTGTTTTATTCAAATCCTTGTTCTGACCTGCTTATTTAACTGTGTAAAACACATGCTCAGCACTGTTGGTGTCATTTCCCCTGCTCTACTTTCTGTCTTTAATTACTAACCTAGAACAAATTGACTTTTCTATTTTCTGCTACAATCTCCTGTTAGGTTTTAAGAGTGTTCTCAGAAAGTTCACATGATGAGAAGTTAATTCCCAATGCAGTGGGTGGCATCCAGAGGTTAGCCTGTTAATAGGTGAATAGGTACTTTTAAAGGAATTAACACCTCTCTTACAGGAATAAGTTATCTGTCTTACCCCTGACTGGTAGTTACTGCAATAGCAACCTGTTAAGATATGTTTTCTCTACCATGTTTCTCATCTCCCCCTCTCTCTTCTGCACATATCCATGTGTCTTTCTGTGATCTGCCAAGACTTGAAGCAGCACTAGGCCCTTGCTGGTCTATTCAGTTGGACTTCTTAGTGTCCAGAACTGTGAGCTAAATAACATGATCTTCATGTGAATTACCAGGTCTCAGAATTTTCCTTAAAATAGCAACAAAAAAATCCCTCTTCAAGAAAATAAATTTCTGAAAGAGAAGAAACTTTGATGATACAAACCCAGAACATACAAAGCACGTTGCATATATTTACTAGGAGATTGAATAAATAATGAAAAGAAAATATCACAAATAAAACTTGAGAGAGAAAATACACAGTAGTTCTCTCCTGTCATAATATAGTTAATATTTCTTACAACTTTGCTTCAGGTAAAAAAAAAACCAAATACATCAAGAGAAATGGGATTAATGCAAAATAAAATACAGCAAATAAGTATGATTTCCTCAAGTCCAGTTATCAAGATCTCAATCGGAACAGCCTTGAATGAAAGTGTCCATAATAAACCCCATGGATGGGGGCGAGAATTTAAAGTTGGGAAGACATATAAATTCATTTGTTTTATTTTTTGATGTTTGTTGGCAAAGTTTGTAATTGCTAAATGCTAGCATTCTCAGTAAGGAATTTACACTTATACTATAAAGAACTCTGTATGGTCCTGCTAAGAGGGAAGGGGGTCATTCACATAGAACCATGTAATTCATTCATAGAACCATGTAATATGGCCACTCCCCGTGGAAACATAAATGAAGATTCATGACAAAATCTCTAACAGTTACTGTGAGCATTGTGATCGTGTTCATGATCAGAAAACATGTTATTTCTTTTTCAGTGTACCAAAGATTCTGGGAACATATCTAACAAAAGAATTTATTTTGAGCCAAGGGCATTTAAAGGAGCTGAGCACTAATACTTTAAGAAATAAAAAGGCAAGAACATCGGTGTCATCTCCAAATGTTTCCTACCTAAAATATACAAAACTTTAAAAAATGGATGGATAAAGAAGCCTAATAAATTATGAAATCAAGTGAAGATGGAAAATATATTTCCATGATGGACTAGGTTCAGTCAATAGCAACTAAAAATTAAGAATTTTTATAATTTTAAACAAAATTGTAAAACCTAATTATATCCATTTATTAATTCAAATTATATTTACTTTGTAGGGCTTTATCATATAACTTAATTATAACTGTTTTTAAATCAGATATAGTCTCCTGTTTGGTTAAAGCTAATTGGAAGCAATTCATTCTAGATATATATTTGTTCATAGTTAGATTGCCAAATTTAAATTTTAAACTACTGATTAAGCAGTTCAATATTTTAAAATGCTAATGATTCTTATGAATTTAATTGTAAATAAAGGGAACACAAAGTATAAAAGAGAAAATATAACAAAAACATCTGATATATCACAATAGAAAAATTTTCTTTGCATGGTAAACAATTTAAAACCACTTCATGGAAAATTACTAGTAAAAGATTTGAAGAGAACAATATATAATCTATTTAATATATACATTTTGAAGTATTAATTTATCTCAAAGAAAAATGAAGGAATGATATAAGTACAAAAGTTACCAAGATAAAAAGAAACATTTTGGATGTCATCTTGCAAAATAAATACACCTGACTATCAAAATAATTGAATCTAAATTACAGTAACACTACCTTCAAGAATGGTGATGTATGGAAGTGGCGCTGTGGCTCAAGTAGTAGAGCGCTCACCTGGAGCTGAAGATCTGAGGGACAGTGCCCAAGTACAGAGTTCAAGCCCCACGACCGACAAAAAAAAAAACAAAAACAAAATATGGTGATATGTAATGTTCTTGGGCTAAATATCCACACATTTTAAAAGAATTACTCATTTTTATAAAGGGTATTTGCTGTCACTGTATGAATTACTCAGTTTTACAAAGGGTATTTGCTGTCACTGAATGAATAGCAATGCATAAAATTTAATGAACTACACAATTTTGAATCTTGTATGTTTTACTTAAAATTAACCTCCTAGGTTTTGTCATAATCATCTTGGCTTATTTTGTGGTCATATGCAACATTACATTGTATAGTGGGATTTATGAGACTTATCACTACTTCTGATCAATATGCTTTTTAACAAGACTTTATAACAGTATCATTATAATTTCTTCTACTCAAATTTCCAATAGGTTTCTATATCTATGTAGTTAAATTTTGCTTACCAACCTACAGTTTGAAATGAATTTGCCTTTTATTGGTGATATCTTACTAAAGTTAAATACTTTTTACATAACTTTAAGAATTAATAGCTAGGTAATTTTATGAACAATGTCTCTGAATAATAAATAAGTTGGCTTTAATCTTTTTTCCTTCTTTTATGAAGTACATGTGCAATGCTTACACCTCACCAAATATGGCTTATTCATATTTTGTCACCTGGAATTTTTTGTTGTTGTTGTTGCTGTTTTGGTCAGTCGTGGGCCTTGATCTCTGGGTCTGGACACTGTCCCTCAGCTCTTCAGCTCAAAGCGAGCACTCAATCATTTTAGCCACAGTGCCACTTCCAGTTTTCTGGTGGTTAATTGGAGATAAGTGTCTCATGAACTTTCCTGCCTGGGTTGGCTTTGAATTGTGATCCTCAGATCTCAGCCTCCTGAGTAGCTAGAATTACAGGCTTGAGCCACCAATGCCAGTGGAATTTCTTGTTATTATCAAATGGAAATGTATTCAGGAAAGGTCAGGTGGCTCTCTGACTGTAAAAGATGAACACAACCCAAATGTTTGTTGAGTACAGCATCAGACAATAATCTTGATTATGCTTGATGTCATACTTTTCTTATACTAATTTGGTTTTATAGACATTCTCTCAATAAATTAGCACAACTGATGAACTGCAAATAGAAGACCAATTCTGGAAATGAACATTGAAATTACAAGAACGTCTACAGCATAGTTGAGGACTTAACACTGGTATAATAAGACTTTTACCTTGGACCCCACTTCTAAGAAGGCAAGCCGAAGGGGAAAAAGAGGTCATGCAGTATGCCATGAATTACCAGTCACTTCATACATCTTCAGGTCTCAAAGCTCCACAGAAGGGCAAATGGATCTCATCCAGTATCCATTTAGTTCTCCATGGACAAGTTTGGATTAGAAGCCAGAGCTACCTGACCTACTGTTTAGTGTGCTTCCTCTCATTAATGTTTGCATTGCATTTATCACTCTAATATTATTCCATGTGATTGAATCCTTCCCTTCAACCGGGTCTCTCTATGACTACATCCAAGCTCTGTGCTCCATACTTCAGATTGCCATTTCACTCTACTTCTCATAAGAAACAACAGAAAAAGTCTGTGATGTAGACTACTTACTGGTCAGAAAGAGGGTCTTCTGTCAATGGTAAAGGAAAGGAAGGACAGATTGTCTTTATCTACAATGTCAAGTTGAGGAGTGGGATTATTTGGTAGTAGCACATAAAACAAATTTCTGCTAGGTAACACAATGCTAACTAATGGGAATGGGTAAGTAATGAATTGGTAATGATGCCAGATGGCATCAGATTTTCACACCATTCCTTATATAAACTCACCCTTTCCTACTGGTGTCCCATTGTTGTTGTTGTTTTGCTTTGCTTTGTGTTGTTCTCCAGAAGATGTCAGCATCTCTTATTCAAGTCTAAATCTGAAGTCTATGCAGAACCCATGAGTTTCAAAGTCCAGACAAAGAGACTTTCCAAGTTTCATATCACCTGGAGACTTTCCTATACCAGCTGTGAAAATCAATTAGCCCTGGTGAAAACTGAGCTGTTCTAAATTCTCAATAATGAAACAGGCCAAACGCACACTAACAACGTTCTCTATCCTTACAAAGACAAAATGAGGACTTAGGATTTTGTTTTTCAGCTTGATGGAATTGGCTTTTACCTCTAGTTTGAAAGTTGCCAGACAGGCCGAGAGATTAACACAGAATACTCCTCAGAGCTGCAGGAAAATTAGACCCTCACACACCAGAGACATTTGTGAGTCCCTCAGGCTGGTATGCAGCCATCAGACAGTCAAAACAAACACCTCGGACACATGCCAGAATTCAGCTTCTCTCACCCCTCGGGCTTCCTTGATAAAAATGGAGAAGTTTGATGGCAATTCATCAACTTTCAGGACCCAGTCAATGGCTTGATTGATGCTTCCATCAAATAAGGAAATGTCAGTATGATAGCTCCAGAAGGAGGAAGCCGCTGAGGATTCGTCAACCCTGGGAAGCACCACCAGGTTCTGCTACTGGGCCTTGAGAAAAGAGGTTGCTCCACACTGTCTTGTCTTGTCCTTTGATTACTCTCGATGAAAGGAAAAGAAAAGAAAATAGCTCCCTTCTTTTAGCACATCCCTTCCTTCACCACGGACTTCATTATTACCAATATTACATTCATAATAAAGCAATAACATTTTTAGTCAATTCTTCATTTAGTAAAGAAACTTCTCTCATACTTACCATTACAGACTAAACAGTCTGTCTTCTTTGCTGAGGATATAGAAGAGAGTTTTTCAAACACTTATGTGTTTAGCAGCATACCTTTCCTGCACCAATCAAGAGTCTCTAAGTTGTGACAATCTAAATGGTTTCATAATGCTACCTAATAGGTCTCAAGGAAACAAAATCAACCCCACAAAAGAATCACTGAGTAAAAATGTCATTTCCTATTCAGCTCTCAAGAATCCATGTTTTAGAACAAGTTAGGGAAATGTATACTACTAGAACTTTTGAGATTACATCTGAACTATTACTGACATACAATTGTTCCACATTTTCAATGCAATTAATTATTAGGTCAAAAGTTGAATTGCAAGACTATACCTTGAACAGAGATCTATAGCTAAATAGGATATATATACATATATATACATATATCCCTATATAACAAGATGAACTGGGTTTCATGTTAATACAATTAGATTTGAAGACAACATTTGGTGATTTATTATTAAGATCATTTGTCTTACAATTAATGAAACCTTCTACCATATGGTGTTGCATTTGACTCACAGGTAAGAGTATAAAATTTGTTTCCAAGTTTTATTACACAGCCAGATGTAGTGAATTTAAATGACATGGTAGACAATATAAATGTCAAGCTTTTAGAAAAATGAATATATTTTTCCCATTTGACAGCCTTTTTTGTATCTGAAAATAGGAGACACGTTTTTTACTATAAGTTTAATTGAAATAAACTGTGGATTTTAAAGTAACAAGTGTTTGATGATCTTTAGAATTTTTTTTTCCCTGAGTCAAAATTCTTTATTCAAATGTAATCAAAAGTTGTACTGTGTAATTTCTGGGACATTAAAGACAATGTTTAATAGAGTAGCTACAAAATAGAATATGATAGACTGAAGTCATATAATATAATCATTAAAGATTCCTTTCATAACAAAGTGGAGGACTCACTGAGAATGTTGCTACTCTTACGGTCACTATATGCCTTTTTCTATTAATCCAATAGGCAATGAGGAGACATGACATAAGTAAAAGCTTGAACAGTACTTCTACTCTTAGTGTTCCTCCCCACTTTTTTGTGCTGGTTCTGGGTCTGGAACCCAGTGTCTGGGTACTAATCCTTGGCTTATTTGCTCAAGGCGAGTGCTCTATAATTTGAATCACAGCACTACTTTGGGCTTTTTCTGAGCAGTTTATTGAAGATATGAGTCTTACGGACTTTCCTGCCCAAGTTGGCATCTAACTCTGATCCTCAGATGTCAGCTTCCTGAATAGCTAGGATTACAAACATGAGCCACCAGTGCCCAGCAGTTCCCTTCATTTCTGCTCTGTACAATTATCATCATGAGAACATGCCAAGTTATCCTGTTGGAGACTGTGGGATACACAATCAACTTGACTTGCAAAAGATGATTTCATGCCAACGTCTCACCTGTGAAGAGAATAGTACAGGTATAGACTTGCCACAAGGATCACTTGAGTTATCCCAATCCCAAAGAACACACAGCTTCATGAAATACAAGCTAAGTTTTAGATGAATTTTTCAGTGAAAAAAGCTAAAAACACCAAGCGCCGGTGGTTTACATTTGTAATCCTAGCTCCTTAGGAGGCTGAGATATGAAGATCATGGTTCAAAGTCAGCCTGGGCAGTAAAGTCCATGAGACTTTTATCTCCAATAAACCACTAGAAAACTAGAAGTGGTGCTGTGGTTCAAGCGGTGGAGTGCTCACATTGAGCTGAAGAGCTGAGAGATAGAGACCAAGCCCTGAGTTCAAACCCCCAAAAGCTAAAAAATCTAATGAGTGAGCAGCATGATTTAAAGCAAGTAGACTGACAATTAACCATTATCAAAAATGTGTTGGCTATATGTTTTTTATTTGTTTACATGATGTGTGAAAAAAACTCCAAATTTCACTTGCGTGGATTTATATAATAGATTGAGAATAGTAATATAATGCACCTGATGTTAATTCACTGGAATTCCAATGTTCTTTTGTAACCATTGTTGTCATCATCTTTTATGACCATACAGTGAAAACCAGGTACAGAGAGTTTTACCTACATGATCTTATTGCCTACAACAGAAATAGATTGCAAACCATTAGATCCATTGCCTAGATATAGTATAAGAAGAGAATTTGGGTCAATGAGATTGAAATTTCTCCCCAATTACATAGTTAATTCCTAGACACATTAAAATGTGAATCTAGGTTTTAGTCACTACCTTGATCAAGCTCTGATTCATGGCTCTTACCAATTTGCTTCAATGGATTGGCATATTCTGAAGTTGTTCATCCATTAGTTCATTCTTTATTACACAAACATAGTCATTCAATAAACTTGAGATGATTAATATTTCCACATATTATTCATTCAAAATGAGAAAGATACCTTATGTACCTTATTCAATCTCATTTCTCCACATCCTGATTACAAAGGACTACTATCCTTAAATATCCTCTCCCCGACCCCTTTCTCCTGGTCATGGGGCTTGAACTCTGAACTCTGGACATGGGCGCTGTCCCTAGACTCTTTAGCTCAAGGTGAGTGCTCTAACATTTGAGCCACAGCACCACTTCCAGTTTTCTAGTGGTTTATTGGAGATAAGAGTCTCACAGACTTTCCTGCCAGGGCTGGCTTTGAATGGCAATCCTCAGATCTTAGCCTCCTGAGTAGCTAGGATTATAGGCATGAGCCACCAGTGCCCACTTTTTTATTTATATTTATGCTTTATTTTTTATTGGTAGATATTTGCTATTAGAATTATATAAGACTGTTGGAGCTATAGGGGTATGTTAGAGACAATGTAAAGTATTTCAACCAATAATTTGCATAACAAAAAAATCCAAAAGATATTTTATATAAAATATGCATGTATGTATGTATATATATACATATATATCCACATATATATATATATATATAAAGTGAGTGAGCACATACACATTTGTGATGTCCACATGAACAGATACACAAGAACATTGCTTTAAAAAAAGAGAAGGAAAGAAGATGTATTGTATTTTAAATTTTATTGGCAAGTTAAAAGAATATAGAACTCAGGCCATTATTGTCCACAGAAAAGGGATAGTGATATATAGATATATAAAATATAAAATGCAGTATATGTATTCTGTATATATTATATATTCTGTATATATATTATATATGTGTGAAAAAAGGAAGACATAAATGTGTCCACTGTTCCACCAACATTGTAAGTATTTTATACAAATCATTTTGTGTAAATCTCACAGCTACCTGAGAGGTAGCGACTTTATAATAAAGCAGTCATACCATGACACATGACTTTAACTCAAAACCTCTGCTCTCTATATTGCATTAACATACTAAAAACCTCAATGTACGTATCTCTAAATTCCTGACAATATGTGGTCACAGTTATCACTCTGACTATGATGAATAATGGCCATGGAAGTTACAGATGAGCCTTCAAGACTAGTGTGAAAGCATTGATCTTTGTAAATATCGAGATGATATTACAACAGCCATTTACATAATAGGCAGCTTTTATATTCAAAAAGAATAAATGGTGTATTACCAGTTTGGTTTTCTATTTAGAAGTCAAAGTTTATAGTTCCATCTGATTCCAAAAGTAATAAAGATGGTCTCAATGCTTCGGGGCTCTGTGTTTTGTCACTGCTGGCTGGAAACAGCATCTGTATTTTAGATTAGAGGTTTTAGTTAAACCAACAAATTAACATCTTTTGAAAGAAAATGTAACATAAGTGATTTGTGAATTTGCAAATTGATCTTCCCTGCTGGGGCAATAACTAGTTTTAGAGCTGACACTCTAAGAGACCACATATAATTATGTGGCTATAAACAATGGCTTGGTCTTGATGACATAATTTATTCTTCTGACACAAGTTCTTTATTGTCTATCCTACCATAAGCATTCCATGGTAGCAAACTATCAAGAATGAATCAAATAAGAAACCAGCCCCAGCTCCTGTGGTAGGCTTGTGGCAGAACCTCAGTGACATGTTTCATTTAAAACACTTGCCAAGCAAAGAATTCAAAGGGCTACAAATCACTCTAATGACCACTGATTTTAAATAGTCTATAAACATTTCAGACCACGAATTGGTTTCTCCTCACTTAATGGTTCTCAAGTGTATAAGAGAAATCTCAGGCTATCAGATGTTGCAAAAAAGAGCTACTATGTAGTTTGGAAAATTTCATGTACTTGGAACTTAGGTGAATATCTTCTGAAATGATTATCTCAGAATTGTTACGGAAGAAGTACGTGTGTGTGTGTGTGTGCGTGTACACACGCGCGCGTGTATGAAAGAGAGAGAAAGACTGTGAGAGGGAATGAGTGTGACCCAAGGACAGAGACAAAACTGGATACATTACCAAGATTGCTAAAAGCTAATCGCAAAGCCACTGGTGAGCTTTGTTTTCTTACTTGCATGTGGATGTGCCTGACAAATTACACCAAACCTACTTCCTTTATTAAAAAGTCTATATATATTTCAAGTTCTTCTTTTTTTCCAGTTTAAATATCTCACTAACATTAAATGTGCTTCTTTTTAAAGAAAACTATATGATGAGCATCGGTGGCTCACCTCTGTAATCCCAGCCACACAAGAGGCTAAGATCTGAGGATTGAAACCAGACCAGGAAAGGAAGTCCATGAGACATTCATCTCCAGGTAACCACAAAAAAGTGAAGAAAAAAAAAGAGTGCTAACCATGAACAATAAATCTCAGGGACAGTGCCCAGGCCCTGAATTCAAGCTTGGGCCTGGTATACACACACACACACACACACACACACACACACACACACACACACACACACACACACACACACACACACACACACACACACACACACACACACACACACACACACACACACACACACACATCTCTGATCTCATTATACAGCTGAAAGCTTCCCCCACACAAAAACAAAAAGGAGAAAAATCATTGCTGCTTGGGTTCAGGGAAATATCATCTTCCATTGATTTTCCTGTCAAAGGCAGAAATCACTTAGTAAAGAGTTTACAGGAATGCATGCTAATGATTAATAAATGATCAATTCTGAGTTGCTTACTTCTTTGTCAAACCATTTCTAGCATGTCTCTAATGAGACTTGGAGCAACATGGAATACTCCTGGTTCATCTGTTTCTGACTTGAGTACATGAGTCTATGGAGAAGTGCTTATTATAAATACACCAAACTCTGCAGAAGCAATGAATTGCAAAGGAGAAGTGCAGAGTTGCTTTGGTTGGGTTTTCCATAAGAGGTAAGTAATGATAATGACCTTTGCTTTTTATTCTATACATGTTTTTACCTATCACCTCTATTTTGTAGTTCTGATTCCTCAATCTAAATACAGTGAAATATATTATTCTTAGGATCAATGGGTTATTTTAATTCCTACAAAATTTAATAATTTTTCAAAAATGACCATATCACAACAAAACAAATTCCATCAAATCCCCCCCAAGGTTTAATTAAGAAATTAAGATTATCAGTGGGGGGAAACTAGTCATAGGATCTTTATCTAGACTTCTCTGTCTACCTTTCTCACCCACCTTACCTGACTGGCAATAGGGAGTTTAGTAACTAACAAACTTATAGCAAATCTGACTAGGGAGAGATCTAGGCCTTTTACTGTATGCCTGTATCTTCAACAGCCACTTTATAATGACTTTTTTGTTCTGCTCATATCAAGGCCTTTGGCAAGATAGCATAGGAACTCAGCTTATCAGGCTCTATAGTACCAGCATGAATAAACTTGAGTCAAAGATCTGAAAACTGGCAAGTCGTGAAAACATTTTCTTCTTTATTCCATACTGGAATCATAAGGAAACAAGAACAGTTTCCACAGGATTCCCAAGATCTGAAAGATTCTTTCCTTTGTACCTCCACATTATGTTTGACTTTTATATTTGGGGGGGCTTTATAAAGAGAATATGTTAAAAAGTTGTCTTCATAAGTGTAGCAACAAAATTATTTACCTGGCTATCACTCTTTTAGACCAACAGGAAAAAAAAAGAAAATTATTTTTGCTTTTTAGTGATGCTGTATTTCTAACAGAGCAACTATATAAAATGTAGGTTCAATTTGGTTGTATTGTTCTAGTGAATCAGCTCATCATACACACAGAAGTGCAAAGCAACCAGGTAGTTCATGAAACAGAATAATAATTATATCTTATATCTAACTCATTTCTATCTCTCTGACTCATTGAGATAAAGAAATGAGAACTTAATGTCAGAATGTCAGAGCCTCACCTGAATTCCATTGATTTTGAAGTCCCCAGGAATTCAGAGCTACTTGAGTCTCTCAAGATTCTTCTCAGCACCTCAGGGAAACTATACTCAATGTGTGTCAGACTTTTCCTCAAACATGATTGTTAGCTTTCTGTGGCTTCTATTACAGGGAAATGCTGAATAATAGCAAGGCAATTTGCATTACTTGTCTTTTCACTTGTTTCTTGTCTTCTGTCGTTCATTACTACAATACGAAATTGAAGTGAAGAAACAGAGAGAGTTGCAGGAAGAGAAAAGTACAATGACCTTCAATCCTTGATAATATAAAGTAATCACAGTACTTTAGTAACACTTTTCTATAGTCTTCTTTTATGGGGAAACTCACTTCTTGTTCATCCAATCTTACTGATATGACCTTTTCCATGTAGCTGAATCTAATTTAATTGATGTAATACATTGATTTCCTTATCCAAATGTACATGTTGGGAAAAATACTTTGGAATGTGTGTGTATATATATATATATATATGAATATATGTATTTATGACAATATTTAATAGATGAAACTGTTTCAGTGCCATTTATAATCTTAGGGTAAATTTAGCCTTAGGTAAAAAAGGTTTTGTCTCAGATATTAAATAAAATACTAACTAATGAGCATTGTGATAAATGACATTTGACTATGACTTGATAAAACTCAGTTTTTAATACATGTGAAGTACAGAATTTTATGAACTCCTTCACATTTCAGTTGATCCCTGTAACATACTTCGAAACATGTGTAGATCTTTTTGTTACTGTTGTGTCTAATTTCTACAAATCTAATACCTTTAAAAATGTACATGTGGCAGTGATTTTGAAAGTGGTCCTGTTTTCCTATTTTTAGCTTAATTTAATTAAGAGGACTATTAAAAAGAAGAAAACAGCCAGGAGCCAGTGGCTCTTGCCTGTAACTCTAGCTAATCAGGGGGCTGAGATCTGAGGAATACAGTTCAAAGCCAGTTTGGGCAGGAAAGTCTATGAGACTCTTAACACTAGAAAAACCAAAGTGTTGCTGTGGCTCAAAATGGTAGAGCAATAGCCTTGAGGATACTGGAATCAGGGACAGAACCCAGAAGAAGATAGCATTATAAATTAAGATAAGTGATCCTACTACTAACTTTAGTTTAAATGGCTTCTTTTCTGATTTTCATCCCAATCACTTATGCCCTCAGATCTAGGGAAATGTAACTTAGAAAAAAGAAGCAAATTTATCACTTCTAAAACCTGTGGCAAGACCCCCAAGACACAGTGATTACCCCCAAAATTGAATTTAAATAAAAGTAATTAATCTTGTGTTTTAATTCATTTACCTTTACATAGAAATCCTCCTGGAGTTTTGAAATTCATCAGTGATTATCCCTGGAGCTGATCCAATAATGTGAGAATAAATACACCATTAACCAATTATACATGATGACTCCAAGATATGCCAATAGTGAAGCAGTTCAGGTGATTTATAAGGTTTGCTTCAAACAGCTGATTTGCAATTCTACATCTTTAATAAAAATGTATTAAAAGTTAAGATTTGGATCTACTTATATTCATTTCCTAAGGAGGTGAATAAATAAAACCATGTAATTTATTTAAAAATTGTAAGTTTATTAAATATAAAAGTTCTTGAGCATAAAGTATGGAAAAGTTATTTGAAAACAGCAGAATATAAAAGATTTTCAGACTTTTTTGGGCTTCTTTTAAATAGGTTTGTTGATCAGATATTAAATCCAGATGTGTCATAAGAAGTACTGAATTAAATAATGCATGTTATATTTCACATGTATCAAAAAAATCTGAGATGTTCTGTCTTTACTATTGTAACATGTTAATAGACCTTGACCATAATCTTAGATATTCAACAGGGCTCACAATTCAAAGTTAGCCTGGATTGAAAAGTCTACTAGAGTCTATCACCAAAAAGACATGCTGGAAGTGTGGCTCAAGTGGGCAGATTGCCATCTGAGTAAGCAAGTACAAAGTGTTTGAGTTCAGCCTTGAAGTCAGGAAAATAAAATGGGATCATGTACTTCATATATTGTATGGCTTTATAATTATGTCACTAGCTGAAGTACTTACCTACTTCATGTAATGTAAGTACTTACCTACTTATAAGTATTAAAAGGGTAAAAGAATGTGCAGATAGACACTTTCACTTAAAAGTATTAAACACTGGTTGTTATTATTGGCAGTTTTGTGACGTTTGATCGAGTATAGGGTTTGCTCCTCGTTGGGTAAGATTTAAAGAATTTCAGACAGGCTTTCAAACTATAGTGACCACATTCAAGGTTCTACTCTACCCAAACTTCACTTTGGTTGACCTAACAGACTTTAGATAAGTTTACCAAACTCTGCCTTTCTGATTCCCTTATTGTAGACAGATTTTTTTTAAGTTAATTCATAGGGATCCTGACAAATGTGAATATAATAGTTGACCCTTAGCTCTAATCCAATGGCAAGTACAAAGTGAACATTCACAGATACACATCAGGAAATTGTCACAATTTCTATCTCGAAGTCTGCCAATAACACTCGATTTCTATATTCTAAGTGAACATTGAATAGCCACATTAGAGAAGGAAAGGAAGGGATTGACCTACATTGGTTGTCTTCTATGTGCAAGGTACTGCATCAGATTAGTTTGGTGGTTCACATTTAACTGTGAAACAATGATGGGTAAAATAAACTTTCGGTTGTGGAGCGTGGCTTTTAAAGTGAGTAACAAGATGACCTGAGGCA
The DNA here is from genome assembly GCF_019054845.1 of Dipodomys spectabilis. Classification (NCBI taxonomy): domain Eukaryota; kingdom Metazoa; phylum Chordata; class Mammalia; order Rodentia; family Heteromyidae; genus Dipodomys; species Dipodomys spectabilis. Next base: position 11,715,831 of record NW_024870834.1, on the reverse strand, counting down.
CATAGTGGAATACAAGGTTGGAATTCAAATTTTACACCCTTCTATTCTGTTTCGCAAAGTGCTATGCACGTTGGGTTGAGTTGGCCCTTGGTGATGAATGTATAATTGTACCTATTTATGAAGTATTAATCCATTAAACACATAGGCATTAAAATGATTTATTACATGGCAAGGTAGAGTCACATAGTTTATATTCTGCATGCCTTTTCTAGTGGCACAATACATGAAACATAAAATATCTTTTTATTATCTTTATGGGGACTCATGGGAGAGCAGATAGACTCACCAAGTGAATCTAAAAGTTGATAAAATAAATGGTATGTGAGGCAATAAAGATGAAATATAAAACGCCATCAACATTTTTGAGGTAGTGCCAATACATTAAAATATTTTTAACATAAGAGATTTATGTATATTTTTAAATATCTTAGAAAGCATTTTATGTGCTCATTAAAGTCTGTCAAGTCTTATTATATTTATAGTTTCATATTAATAAAACTAAATGTTTGCAATTTACAAAGATTTTTTTAAGAATTATTTTGAGTCACGTGAACATCAATTAAGCTGCAAGAATTGGAAAGTAATATGATACAGTCTTTTTAAAATATTTTCTGTCATGGGGCTTGAATTCTGGGCCTGGGCACTGTCTCTGTGCTCTTCAGCTCAAGGCAAGCCCTCTACCATTTCTGCCACAGCACCGTTTCTGTTTTTCTGATGGTTTATTGGAAATAAGAGTCTCACACACTTTCCTGCCAGGGCTGGCTTTGAACTGTGATGCTCAGATCTCAGCCTCCTGAATAGCTAGGATTATAGGTGTGAGCCACCGGAACCCAGCATGATACTGTTTTTTTAAGAAAAGCAATTTTTTTCATTTATATTTGTTTCAGACCATGGGCTTGAACTTATGGTCCAGGCACTGTCCCTGAACTTTATGGCTCAAAGAAAATGCTTGAGCCACAGCTCTACTTCTGATTTTTTAGTGCTTCTTTGGAGATATGAGTCTCATGGACTTCAAACCATGATCTCAGCCACCTCTTTAGCTACCATTACAGATTTAAGACACAATTGCTCAGCTCTATAGTGTCCTAGAAAAAAATGTTACAGAAGTGTACATTAGGTGTACAAAGTGAAAGGTTTCATTGTGATATTACCATGTATACATATAATGTATTTTGATCATACTTAACCTCTATTATTATCTTTTTTTTACCCTTGACATCCCTTCCCAGCCTCCCTCCCCACCCCCCCCACCCAAACCTCCCCCCCCACCCCGCACCAACGTTGTAAAGTTCATTTTCGACATGACAACTTGTACTTCTCATTGTTGCAACAGGTCCACCTGTATCCTTAAACGACTTGTTTTTCCCCATGTCCTCCACAAATTATACCGACATCAAATATAGTGAAAGCAGGGGTTATACTGTGGGGGTGAGACATACAAAGTAACAAAGAAATAATCTTATAAATGCGTTAGAAACAAATGCATGAAAGAAAAAAATATTAAAATACATATCTAAGGGTTCATTTTCCTAACATCACATTATCTGACCTTTCCTGCTTGACTCACACATATACTAGATATTGCAAATAAGAGAAACCATGGGACCTATGTCTCTTTGGGCCTGGCTTACTTCACTTAATATAATTTTTCCAAGTCTTTCCATTTCCTAACAAGTGGGGCAATGTCATTCTTTCTGATGGAGGCATAGAATTCCATTGTGTATATATACCACATTTTCTTGATCCATTAATCTACTGAGGGGCATCCGGGTTGGTTCCATATCTTAGCTATGGTAAATAATGCTGCAATAAACATAGTTGTGCTGGTAGCTTTAGTCTCTATTATTATCTTATCTTTCCATTCCCCATTGTCCCACCCCTTTAAAAATTTCTTGATTTTTTTTTTGAACCGTAGTTTATTTTTTCCTTTCAGGTATGCATGCAGTGTACTAAAACATACTATAATGATTCTATCTGAGAGTAGATTTTGGTAGCATTTGGGCACTCAGCATTGAATTCAAGATATAGACTCTTCTCCTTTGTTTCTCTAAGTTTGTTGATTTTTCCTTATTTATGTGTTTCCCATGGACTCCTATGATTTTATGACTTATATATATATATATATATATATATATATATGCCGCTTAATCTGTTGTCAACACATCGAGCAAATGAAGGACAAAATGATCACTTCCTTGCTTATTATAAAGTCAGTTAAAAAGAAAAACTAACCTCTTCTCATCAGAAGATTTCTGCTTATTTTGTAGAGGACTTGGCTAAATATCTACTATAACTGAAAAAAAAAAAAACATGCAAAATAATTGCTGTAAAAGTGGGATTTTTCTGGCTCATTTTCTAATTTTGTAAATGTAGTTAAATATATGGAGGTGGTAAATATTTTTTGCATGGTAAGTTACAAAGGCCTTATGAAAATAACACAAGTGGTTAAAGATATGGGGCTCAAAGCTAAAACTCCAACCTCCCATACAATTAAAACTTTTGATGGAGGAAATTAGTTGGTGTACAACAACTAACATTATGCAAAATTAGAGGATTTGTATAGTTTCTCTTTCTCTTCTTTGTGACTTATATATGCTATTTATGGTCTGTCTTTCTAAGAAACTTTTGGCTCATGTACGTGTGCATATATTTTCCTTTTTTATGATGATTCAATATTCAAATCTCTGAACCACATATAGAGACAGAAGTAAAAGGAAGAAGACATTAGAAACACATTCTTCTTGACTATCAGTCCCTGGAATTTGGGATCTATATTTTTAACTTGTATGGTTCCACTGAGCCATTTAGAAAATTATTATCAGTGACATTCACAATTTTAGAGAGCTAGGTGTTTAGCAAAATAATGTAAAAATACAACAACTCTGATGTCTGAAAAGCATTAAATTGGAAATAGAGTGATTGAAGTTGCCATTATTTCAAAGAAAATTTTTACATTTAGACTGGACCAGGAAGAGAACACAGATCCTTTCCAGAGTCGTTATTTTTACTTTGTTTAATATTTTGAAACGTCTAAGTCAGTTGAATTAACAGTGACTTCATGCAAAGAAGTATAATATAAGAGAAAACCTTGATGTGAATGTTTTGAAGCCATTTGTAAAATCATTATAAAGATTTATGCTATTATCAATGTTTTAAACATTGTCTCAATTTGCCTAATGGTCATTGTTACATAAATCCTTTCAAAAAGCTGTATGAGTTGCCTCACTGCCATGATTGTGAATGCGATCCCTACTCAGGAAAGAGGATAAAAGGGTTGAGAAAACAGACAGATTTATCTTGGCTGTCAAAACAAGAGATCATGAAATTAATGGTGCTAACCTTTTATTATTATTATTGACATGAACACTTTCACATGGAATGAGGTTGCTCTAGAAATCAGTGCATTATGCTGAAGCTCTCCATTTCTCAGACTGGTGTTTTTGCCTCTTCACTCTATCTCTACCCAGGGAATAAAAGAATGAGAATAAATACTAGCTGGAATTCTTCTTTTGTTATATAGCCTATCAAACTTGATTAAATGTAGTGAGAGGTTAAACAATGTAGGCCATGGGAAAGGCTGGGATCTAAGGCAGTGTGTGCTCCTCTAATACAATAAACAACACAGCAACATATATTAAGATATTTCTATTGCTAATATATATGAACCAGTATGTTTTCGTTTCTCTCTCTACTATTCCTTATGGATTTTTTAAGTTCAGAGAATCAAGAGTGCTTAAAATTCCATATATAGTTAAAATACTTTATATTTTCTCTCACTAATATTGTCTTCTTTTCTCCCTTTCTTGTACTCTTGTACTCTTCCTTTCTTTCCCTCCCTCCCTCCTTCCTTCCCTCTTTCCCTCACTCTATCCATCCCTCCTTCTCTCTCTCCCTCCCTCTCTTCTTTATCTCCTTTCCTTCCTGCTTACTTCCCTTCCTACTCTTCTTTTTCTTTTTTATTTATCTGTCTTTACCATTAAAGTATTTTAGCAATCTTTTAACAATCCAATTTTAAAAATCCTTTTAACAATCCAAGTATATGTATTCCCAGAAAATGCAGCAGCGTGAGCTCTCACTAAACATTGTAAAGTGTTTTATTCCCATTTTTGCTATCAATATAGCATTTTATATGGGGTAGTTTACAACAAATAAGGAGATTGTTTATTTTTCTTGGAGCTGTTTTAGCCTTAGGTGGATATATAGCACAGAAGGGAGCACTGAAAAGACAACCTTAGATAACTATGTTAGAAACATTTTTGAAATTTGTTTAGATAAAGTCTTCAACAGAAATGTCAGTAGGTGACACATGCCCTATTGTTCTCATTCCACAATCCTGTGTAACCAACTCTGTCCATTTTTGTAACATCCAACACATAGAATCTGTTTTGCTCAGAACTACACTCTATAACAATAGGTTTTTAAAAGGCTTTCTTTCATGCTCAGAAAAATGGGAATATATTGTTCATGTATTATTCTACATAAAATACCCAAAACACACTTTTAATTTAGTAATATCTCAATAAATATGAGTATTAATGCTAAATAATCTAGTTGAGATAACTTTAAAGAATGAATAAAGAGATGTATTTATTGGAAAAGCTTTGGATACAAGTATTAGCAACCAAATCCAAAGTTGTTTACATAAAACAGGATTTGTTTTGCTAATGGGAAACAGATAAATAATAAAAATAATGTTGAGGTTTACCTACTCTAGTATCATCATTTCTTTTGTTGTAGTTCTTTTAATCTCCTATTAAACATGTGTTTGTTTCTTGCTCAGATTGCAACAATTTTGGGATTCAATCCCTTCACCAAATAACTGGAGAAATAGAGACCACAAAAGAAGAAAGAAAAATTCTTTCTCTCTTATCAGGATAAGATCTTGAAAATCTGCTGTAACTTGAAAAACACTATGTGATCAATGGTTTAAGCCTGTGCTAAAATTCAGTTTTCATCATGAGAATTCATCTAGATCTCAAAATTAAGAGTAGTGGAGATACAGGTCAAATGAATATTGAAATGATCTTTACAACATCCATAGGTAGGAAGGACATTTAAATTCTATGTAAAATGTGCCAATTAATATATGCATTGGGTATAATCTAAGATCAAAATTGTTGGTTTCATGGATACATTTAATTTTAGGAGAGAACAGCTCTTTCATCAGAACAGATCTGTCAGGTACACTTTCAGTTCAAGTATAACATTGAGAGAAGCTGAAGAAGCTGATCCTAGATTCATAGTGGAGATGGGTAACATAAAGGCTTTCTTCAATCTGATAAAATTTAATTGATGATTATAGTGTCTTTGGTCTTTACCTAAATGAATGACACATTTCACAGTGTGCATTATTCCCAGTGAATAAGAAGAAACTGCTTTAGTAAATTCATCAAACTTCCTTTTATTTTTTCCCTAACACTAGTCAATGTACTACAATTTATTTTTGCAATGTTTTACTCACTATGGCTAACATTTTGTTACTTATTTAGCTGAAACAGATCACAGTATGGACAAAGAAGTGTCCCTGTGTGTATGTGTTTGTGTTTGTGTGTGTGTGTGTGTCTGTGTGTCTGTGTGTTGGTTATGCAGTTCGAGCTCAGAGCCCTGGCCTTATCTCTAATGTTTTTGCTCAAGATTAGAGCTCTACTACTCAAGCCACAGTTCTAACTGCAATTTTTTGGTGGTAAATTGGAGGTAAGAATCCCATGACTTTTCTGCTTGGGCTGGCTTAGAACCAAGATCCTTAGCTCATGGCCTCCTGAGTAGCTAGGATTACAAGACACAGGCACTGGCATCTAGCTTTACAAGCAACCTTTTTTTTTTTTTTTTTTTTTTTTTTTTTATTGTAAAGCTACTATACAGAGGGTTACAGTTACATGAGTGAGGTTATGAGTACACTTCCTCTTGAACATTGTTACCCCCTCCATTGTTTTCCCCCTACCATCCCCTCCCTCCCTCCCTTCACCGAGGTTCTTTTTTTTTTTTTTTTTTTTTTGATTGTGATTAAATGATTACATAATTTCAAAGTCACAAGTTCATTCTAACTTCCCTGGAGCAAATTGTCTACCACAGTCTGTAATATATAACAGTGTTCACATGTTATATACCATATTTGTGATCAGCAGCATGAGGATATTTAGTAGTGGTTCAACCAGATGAGCGGGAGTTCTTTGTTTCTTAAGTCCTGTTAGTTTTGTCGTATCACCTAACCTTTTGGATTTAGCATCCACTTATGAGGGAGACCATGTACCGTTTGTCTCTTCGTTCTTGGCTTACCTCGCTCAACATGATTCCTTCTAGCTCCATCCATTTCCCTGCAAATGCCATTATTTTGTCATTTCTAATGGCTGCATAATATTCCATTGTGTATAGATACCACAATTTTTGGATCCATTCATCTGTGGTGGGGCACCTAGGTTGTTTCCATATCCTAGCTATTGCGAACAGTGCTGCAATAAACATGGAGGTGCACGTGTCCTTGTATATTGGTTCCTGTTGTTCAGGGTAGATGCCTAGAAGTGGTATGACTGGGTCGTAAGGGAGGTCAATCTTTAGCTTTCTAAGGACCCTCCAGACTGCTTTCCAACGTGGTTGTATAAGTGTACATTCCCACCAGCAGTGTAATAGGGTTCCTCTTTCTCCACATCCCCTCCAGCATTTGTCGTTGGCTGATTTGTGGATGTGGGACATTCTGACTGGGGTAAGGTGGTATCTCAGGGTTGTCTTTATTTGCATTTCCTTCACCACCAGGGATGATGAACATTTCCTCATGTGTTTCTTTGCCATTTTTATTTCTTCATTTGAGAAGTCCCTCTTTAGTTCCCTTGCCCATTTAGTAATTGGTTTGTTAGGTTTGGGAGGGATTAGTTTCTTGAGTTCCCTGTATATACAGGATGTTAACCCCTTGTCTGATATATTGCTGGTAAATATTTTTTCCCAATTAGTTGGTTGTCTTTCTAGCTTAGTTGCGATAGATTTAGCTGTGCAGAAGCTTTTTATTTTAAGGTAGTCCCATTTGTCGAGTCTCTCTCCAACTTGTTGTGACCCTGGGACTCTGTTCAGGAAGTTCCTTCCTGTGCCTATTAGTTCAAGTGTCTCTCCTACTCTGTCCTGCAGTAGTTTCAGAGATTCAGGTTTAATGTTAAGGTCTTTAATCCATTTTGAGTTGATGTTGGTGCATGGTGATAGGCTGGGGTCCACTTTTAGTTTTCTGCATGTGGCTGCCCAGTTTTCCCAGCACCAGCGGTTGAAGAGGCTGTGTTTCTTCCATTGTATGTCTTTGGCTCCTTTGTCGAATATCAGCTGGCTGTAGGCCTGTGGATTTCTATCTGGATCTTCTATTCTGTTCCATTGGTCTTCGGGTCTGTTTTTGTGCCAGTACCATGCTGTCTTTGTGATTATAGCTCTGTAGTAGAGTTTGAAGTTCGGCATGGATAGCCCTCCCATATTGTCTTTATCCCCTAGAATTGTTTTGGCTATTCTAGGTCTTTTGTTGTTCCATATAAATTTTTGGACTGTTTTCTGTATTTCAGTGATGTACGTCATTGGGATTTTAATAGGAATTGCATTGAATTTGTATATTAGTTTTGGAAGTATCACCATCTTTACTATATTAAGTCGGCCTATCCAGGAGCATGGGAGGTCTTTCCATTTCCTAGTGTCTTCTGCAATTTCTTTCTTTAACTTTTTATAGTTCTCATTAAATAGTTCTTTTACATCTTTGGTTAGGTTAATTCCTAAATATTTTATTTTTTGGGAGGTTATTGTGAATGGGGTTGCTCCCTTTATTTCCCTCTCTTCCTGTGCGTTATCAGTGTATAGGAAGGCAACTGATTTTTGTGGGTTTATTTTGTATCCTGCTATTTTGCCGAAGTGACTTATGATTTCTAAAAGTTTGGGGATGGAGTTTTTGGGATCGTGGAGGTATAGTATCATGTCGTCTGCAAAAAGGGATAGTTTCACTTCTTCTTTCCCTATGCGGATCCCTTTAATGTCTTTTTCTTGCCTTATTGCCCTGGCTAAGGGTTCTAGGACTATGTTGAAGAGGAGTGGAGACAGTGGACATCCTTGCCTTGTTCCTGTTTTTAGGAGGATTGGTTGTAGCTTTTCCCCATTAAGTATAATATTGGCTATTGGTCTGTCATAAATGGCTTTTATTGTTTTTAGAAATGTTCCTTCTATTCCTATTTTCTCCAGAGCTTTTAGCATGAATGAATGTTGAATTTTATCAAAGGCCTTTTCTGCATCTGTGGCGATAATCATGTGATTCTTGACCTTGGCTCTGTTGATATGCTGGATTACATTTATTGACTTACGTATGTTAAACCATCCCTGTGTCTCTGGGATGAAGCCTACCTGATCATAGTGTATTATTTTTTTTATGTGTTTCTGGATTCTGTTAGCTAGAATCTTGTTAAGGATCTTTGCATCTGTGTTCATCAAGGAGATTGGCCTGTAATTCTCCTTTTTGGTTGGGTCTTTGCCTGGTTTGGGGATGAGTGTGATATTGGCTTCGTAGAATGAGTTTGGGATAGCTCCCTCCTTCTCTGTTTCTCTGAAGAGCTTGAGGAGTATGGGTATTAGTTCTTCTTTAAAGGTCTTATAGAATTCTGCTGTGAATCCATCTGGTCCTGGGCTTTTTTTTGTTGGAAGACTTTTGATAGCTTCCTGTATCTCATTATAGGATATTGGCTTATTTAATTGGTTAACTTCTTCTTTGCTCAGTTTGGGTAACTTGTATTTCTCTAAAAATGCATCCATTTCCGCCAGATTTTCTTCCTTTAGAGAGTATAGCTTTTGAAAGTAGTCTGTTAGAATTGTTTGGATATCTTGGGTGCGTGTTGTGATGTTTCCCGTGGCATCCCTAATCCTATTAATATGGGTTTCCTCTCTTCTTTTTTTAATTAATCTTGCCAACGGGCCATCAATTTTGTTTATTTTTTCAAAGAACCAGCTTTTTGTTTGGTTTATTTTGGTTATGGTTTTCTGATTTTCTAATTGGTTAATCTCTGCTCTCAATTTGGTTATCTGGCTTCGTCTAGTAGCTTTAGGTCCCATTTTTTCTTGTTTTTCTAGCTGTTTTAGTTGCAACATGAGATTATTTACTTGGTCTGTCTCCATTCTCTTGATGTGGGCACTGAGGGCAATAAATTTGCCCCTCAGGACTGCTTTTGCTGTGTCCCACAAGTTTCTTTGTGAGGTGTTTTCATTTTCATTGAGTTCTAGGAAATGCTTTATTTCTTCTCTGATCTCTTCTGTTACCCAGGCCTTGTTAAGGAGTGTGCTGTTCAATTTCCATGTATTAGAGAAATTTCTGCGGTATGCTTTGTTATTGAGAGCTAGCTTGATTCCACTGTGGTCAGATAGGATACAGGGGATTATGTCGATCCCTTTGTATTTGCTTAAGTTCCTTGAATGAACTATGATATGGTCTATTTTGGAGAAAGTTCCATGAGCTGCTGAGAAGAATGTGTACTGTGTTGTTTTAGGGTGAAATACTCGGTAGATGTCAGTTAATTCCGCTTGAAGTATGGCCTCACTTAATTCGGTAGCTTCTTTACCAATCATCTGGTTGGTAGACCTGTCCTTTGGTGAGAGTGGCGTGTTAAAGTCTCCTAGTATTATCGTATTGGGATCTATTTTATTCTGTAAGTTTGAGAGCATTTGTTTAACATATCTGGGTGCACCAATATTTGGGGCATATAAGTTGATGATGGTTATATCCTCCTCTTGGATTGTTCCCTTTATTAATATGTAGTGTCCGTCCTTGTCTTTCTGTACTGATTTTAATGAAAAGTTTATTTTGTCAGATATCAGGATAGCTACACCTGCTTTCTTATTGGGGGAATTTGATTGGTAGATCCTTTTCCACCCCTTCACTCTGAGTTTGTTTGTATGTTTGGCTGAGAGGTGGGTCTCCTGAAGGCAACAGATGGATGGGTCTTGTTTTCTGATCCAGTCCTCAGTTCGTTTTCTTTTAATTGGTGAATTCAGCCCATTTATATTAAGAGAAAGTATAGAGAGATGCATTGTTGTCCCTGCCATTCCGTTTTCCTAAGTTTTTCTTCTTTCCTTTCCTCCTGTGCTTGCTCAGTTAGACTTTGAGTAATGCCTGTTTGGGGCAGGTCCCAGGTCCTGGTTGCTTTCTTCAGGTTGTGTCCCCCCTCTTAGAATTCTTTGTAATGCTGGCTTAATGTTTATGTATTCATTTAGTTTTTCTTTGCTATTAAAAGTTTTCAGTTCTCCATCGAATGTGAATGCTAGCTTTGCCAGGTATATCAGTCTGGGTTGGCAGTTATTGGCTCTCAGGGCTCGTATGGTGCTTTCCCAGGCTTTTCTTGCATTCATTGTTTGTGTGGAGAGATCTGCAGTGATTCTAATTTTTTTCCCGTTGTAGTATAGCTCCTTCTTCATTTTTGCTGCATGCAGGATTGTTTCCTTATTATTCAGATCCATCATTGTTACTATTATGTGCCTAGAAGTGTTTCTCCTGGGATCTTGCTTGTTGGGTGTTCGATAAGCTTTTGTGATGTAGTTAAGATGGTCGTTTTTGAGGTGGGGAAAATTTTCATTGACTATCTTGTTAAATAGGTGTTGCATTCCCTTGCTCTGGAATTCCTCACCTTCGTCCACTCCGATTATGCGAAGGTTAAATTTTTTAGCATTATCTGCTTGCTCTTGAATTTCCCTTTGGTTTAATTTGAGTGATTTTTCCATATCTGTCACTTTTTGGTCCAGTTGGTGTATTCTGTCTTCTGTATCTGACACTCTACCTTCCATTTCATTCACTCTGTTGACCGTGGCTTCTATTGTGGTTTGCATGGTGGAAATGGATCCCTTTATGGATTCAATGTTGGTTCTCAGAGTACTGATCTCACCTCTCAATGAGGTGAGATCAGTATGCATTACCTCTAATTTGGCGTTTATCTCACTTCTTACTGAGGTTTGTGCAGCTTCTATTTTTGCATCCAATTTTTGTTTGATATCCTGTATATCTTTTGATAGTTCATCCTTGTGCTCTTTCAATTTCTGATCCATTTCTCGCTTTATTTCTTGAGTCATTGCCTCCAGCAACCCTTGGATGTAGTTTTTGTCTTCCATTCCTGCTTTGCTCCCACTGGGGCTCTCCCCTGCGTGGCTGCTGGCTTTTGAGGTGAGCTTGCTGTCCTGGGTAGTGGTAAACCTTGTGATTTTTCTCTGTGATTTTCGCATGGGGGTTCAGGAGACTGCTCTTCAATCTTGTTTTGGTGTGTCTGTCTTTGCTTGGTTGCTGATTCTGTATTGGTAGAGAGAGTCTGTGCCTGATCTGGATTCTGTTGGGAGCCTATTTCCAGCTGCTATTCACTTAGGATTCTCAGCTCTCTGCTGTAGCAATTCCCGCCTTTGGAAGGGTTGAGCAGCCTGGACTGCTTGTGTTTGCTCCTGCGGGTGCTCTTGGGAAGATCAGATGCTCTGAATGCACTCTCCCAAATACTGGAGTCTGCTATGGGCTCCTGATGTGTTTTTGTTTGTTTGTTTTGGGCTGGTTGTGGGCTTGAACTCTAGGTTTGGGTGCTGTCCCTCAGCTCTTCAGCTCAGGGCTGGCACCCTACCATTTGAGCCACAGCCCCACTTCTGACCCTTTTTGCTTTGTTCAGGCGCCGGTCCCCTGGCCTGGTTCCGGCCCCAGCCTGGAGCGCGCTCGTTAGGCCTGTGCTAATGTGTATACCACCTTGGTTATGCAGCCTAGAGGACACAGTTCAAATTTCTTCTACTGTTGGTAGTCTTGACCCAGGGGCACTGTTCCTGGCTTGAGCATTTAAGCTCCCTTCCAGGGGCGCTCTTGCTCTGGCCTGGCCAGCAGAGTGTGCTCTACTGGCTGGTGGAGCTCTAGAACAGTTCCCAGTTTTAGTGGGTCCTGTGGTCCGGGTGTTGGGGTAGGGAGTCTAGGTCAGGGTCTGGGGATTCCCTCCAGCTCTGGTCTCCCTTGATGGATTCCCTGTCCCCTGATGGGTACTCACCCTGTAGGTCGTCAGTTGTTGTTGCAGTCCGAGTTCAGTTGGGGTGGTTGCGGGCTGGGTTGGGCGGCCCCCCGCCGGGTCGTTGCGATCGCGATTGGGCGGGTGGTCTGCGGACAAGTCCCTTTGTGGCGCTGCTGGTGCTGGGCGGCTTTGGCGGGATGGAGCCTCTCCGCTCCGGTGGAGAGTGATGGGTGGGGTGGGATCCTCCTGGAGACTCCCGGCTGGTAGGTTTCTCTGTTCCTGGCGATCCGCTGTTCTGCAATCCGGTACCTGGTGATCTGCAAGCAGCCCCCTGTGTCTCTGGGGCTCCGGCAGCCCCCGCCGGGCCGGCTGGCCGGCGGCTTGGCGCACTGCCGCGCGGCCAGTAAAGGTTGGGGGAGGGGTCTTCGCTCTTCTCTGTTCTGAAATTCTTCTTTTCCTCTCTTTCTTTTATTTGTTATTTTCCACCTCTGGTTTTTCTCTGAGTGTTCGTCTTTTTGTTGTTGTCGGTCTCTTGGGGAGATTAAAGGTTGGAACTCGAACTCTCTTTTTGGTTGGAGAGAGCTGTGGCGTTTCCCTACTGCCCCGTCGCCATCTTGGTCCCCCCCTACAAGCAACCTTTTAAAGATAAGAAGCTGTCTCTTTGAGAACCAGAACTACACTATTGCCAACCATTTATATGATTCTCCTTAAATTTGTCATTATTTAAAGGGGAAAAAATGGCTAAACTCTATCTCAATTTTCACTTAAATTCATCTCATGTTCTTTGATTGTACAAGATACCAAGAACATTTTACCACTCATAAACCATTATTGGAAGCATTTCTTTGTATGTAACACCTTATTTTAGGAAAACACTCCAATATAAAGTCCTACCTTGCAGTATTAATGAAACAGGATGCTAAATATTGTCATTAGATGAACTCTACACACTAATTTCTGAACATGTTTTGGTATCTCAACAGTACTTTCTCTGTTTCTCTGTTTACTCATCTTATCATGTATTTTGTCTGCAGAGTACCCATGTAATTAGTTTTGTCAATTAAAAAGCTAGCAAATTCATCATGAATGCTGCAATTTCATGAATAGTCCATATGCAGGACAGATGACAGCATACTCCTGTTGTCAAAGAAAATATGCAATCCATTTATTTTTGAAGCAAAGTATTTTCTGCTGAGTGAACCTTTCTGAGAATCTACATGGAAAAAATATTAAGTGGAACCATGGCAACCTTGCTGTGGCTTTTCTCAAAATTAGACTAGATGACATTTGTGACCTTTGAATTTTGTACAATGGTGGACATGAAAAGCCATTTTGAAGACAGAATAGTGACTAATATTCACATATGATTGACATTAGTTAGAAAATAAAAGGAGGGCTGGGAAGGTGGCTCAGTGGTAGAGAGCTTGCCTTGCATTGATGAGGCCCTGGGTTCGATTCCTCAGCACCACGTAAGCAAAAAGAAAAAAGCTGGAAGTGGCGCTGTGGCTCAAGTGGTAGAGCACTAGCCTTGAGCTGAAGAGCTGAGGGACAGCGCCCAGGCCCAGAGTTCAGGCCCCACGACTGGACCCCAAAAAAAAGAAAGAAAGAAAAAGGAATCAGTTATTTTTGATAGATTAAGAAATAAACTACATTAAATATTTCATTAGATCTGCAGAAATATTTATAATATATTTCATATAATTTGCAAAATATTCCTCTGTGCACTATTAACAGTAATTCCCTTTGATATCAATCCTTTATTTTTTAAATTCAGAATCAATTCTGTATCTATATAACACTTGGATGCTGCTTTGGCCAAGTTTTATGAATAATAAGAAAAGTTTTCTAGCTAAACACACTTTTTTGATTCAAGTATTATAAAGTATATAATAAGATTAATTTTTTGATATTCTAACTTTTGAACTAGGTGTGCCCTTTGCAAAGTGAAAAATAACCATCTTCCCATATGTGAAATATCAGTTTTAATTTCCTATATCACTTAAATTTGTAATTATTTACCAATTCTCCTTTTTCCTTAATGATTTTAGAAGTGATATATGAGCATCTAATATTTTGCTAATAAATTATTCATTGTTGTCAGCTTTCAGGCTATGACTAGTTAAAAATGCAATAACATGAAAACAAAAATTCATAAGTCTTAGGGAAATATAAGTTAATAATTCTTCCTTGGATTCTAGGTGTCATCATTTTTCAATGCACAACATTAAATTCACATCTTTATGATTTATGGTCCAAAGTTGAGCATAGTTTATTTCCTTAGGGGTCTGACAGACAAAAATCCAAAGGGCCTGCCTCAAACATCATGACCATCTTGGGTAGATGATCTTACCCAAGAATTAACTATGGAATTTCCATAATGCTTCTAAAGCCATAAATGTAGAATACCAAATTATTTAAAAAATGATTCAAGATGAGTCAATATCACTTGTATAATAAGGCTTAATAGATGTCATTGTATTATGACCAATTGAGTAACAATAGTTGCCATAGAAGCATGAAATAAAAACAATACACTGATAAGCTGATTAGTCTATATGCTACTTGTATTTGCAATTTTTATAGACAAGTTACAAAGAAGATAAAAAATACTTTGATATATTTGAAGAATCATAAGAATTTTAATTAAAATAAGAAATATATATTTGTATGTAGTTGGAAAAATAATACAGACAGCTACTATATCCTGTTCCAAGCTAGATATGGTCATTTATAGTGATCCAATTTAGATTCCCCAAGTTTATGTTGCACACATTTGTATGTGTGCATATTTAATTCTCTACAATTCTATAACATTTTTAAGCTCAAGTCTTACCAAATCATATCACGGGACAACTCCAATATGATTCCAATGTAAAATCACTCATGTTGACTTTTTCTACCCAGATCCACCTCCTGTCAATTGACCTCCCTTCATAGTGACTAACTTATTGCAGCTATTAAAATACCTCACATTTTTACCGTTTTGTAAATTAAAGAATTTTATAAATATTGCAACTTATACATCCTTTGCGAATGGCATTCTTTCAGTATAATCCTTGAAATTTAATATAGTTAGACATATAAATCGTTTCTCTATATATACTGGTAAGTAATATTGCATAAAACATTTTTAACACAATTTGGTCACCTGTTCACTGGATGAAAAAGTATCGGGGATATTTTATTAATAAACACTTCTTATTCTGCCGTGGACAAATGAATTTACATTTTTTGTAGAAATATGGAATGATCAACTTTCAGAGGGAATGTGTCAGTTTATACTCTCATCAGGAAGATATGAGTGAACCAGTTTCTCTTCATCTTTGCCAGTATGTGCACGTATCATGATTTTCTATTTTAGCCATTCTAAAGATGAATAGTGATGTAAAATTGTGCTGATTTTGTTTTTCTAACAGTTACGATGTTTAATATATTTTTATAAGCATGGTTGTCCTCTTGGTAAGATGTCTGTCTCATCATTTTCCATTTTTACAAATGGACTTTAAAAATTACTCTTCCGAAATTTCTGTGTACATTCTAAGCACTAATCATTTTTCTGAATTTTGACCCAATCCAAATATCATCATTTTTATCTTCTTTCCATTGGAAAGGAAAGTGGTTATGTACTTCTTGTTGACCATGGATAGGTAGGTAGTTTGTTGTTCAGTCTGAGTAAAGTTAATTGTGAATACTTTTAATAAACCCTCACTTTCAATCTATTATTTAAGCTAGAACCATGAGATATTAGGTTCAGTAGGTGTGGGACTGGGTAGAATGATGTGCATTAGTAACATTCACTCAGTCATGAATATGTATTGCTGATCTTTAAGCAAGATTTTAGTACCCATAAGTAGATTTCCAGTCTTTCAGATCTCACTGGAAACTGAGAATCAAAGAATGAGAGTCCAAATGAATGATAAAAAAAAAACATAGTTGAAGTTAAGATTTTTTAAAAATTTGTCTTATTAAGACAATGAATTTATTGTTTGGGAACTTCTTTTTTCAATTTATTTATTATTTATATTAACATTAAGTGGTTGGATAAAGGGGTTTCAATTTAGTGTATCAGTTTGTGAGTGTAATGAAGTAGGACCAATGCCACTACTTTCATCATTCTCCCCAATCTCTCCCAAACTTACCTTCCTCCTCAATTTACCTGGTTCCATTTTCACATATAAGTATTCAATATTATGATTATATTCACCCACACTTCCCTTTCCATTTGTCCACCCGCTCCCCTTATCCTCATCACTGCCACACACATGCTTCAACTAGAACATGTTAAATTGTGAGTTAATCAAAAGAGTTACACCATTGACATCCTCCCCTGCATAGACCATACATTATACTAGTGGAAACTTCTTTTTGTAGTAAGGATCACGAAAAAATTGAGGAAAGCTTTATCAGTGACTTAGAATCATAAAACATTACATCTTAATAAAAGTTCGTACAGGTTCAATTAATGGATTATTTGTCCAAACAAACTACTCACACATAATCCATTTCTTTTTTATTTCTTTTTTTAAATTGTTTAGGTAGAGGTTATAAACAGAGAGATTACAATTATATGAGTCAGGTAATGAGTAGAGTTCTTTATGCACCTTGTATTCCCTTCCCTTGTTCTCTCCCAGTTTTTACCTTCAGACCCCCACCTGAAAGATGTACAGTTCATTTTCCACATAGAGTCTAATGAATACCACTGTTGTATTTGTTCACCTTTTGTTCTACCTTTTCTGAACCCCCCTTATCCTCCCAAACACTAACAAAACAAAAAGAAAAGAAAAAATAGCAACAGCAGCAAATAAAAACAAATCTCTTGACTCCAGTATTTCATAAAATATTACTTCATGTGATCATATGGACAAAGCTATTGAGCCTTTGTCATCTGCTCCTGTGAGTATCCTCCTTTGGCCTCAGTGTGTGACTGTCTAGAGAACTATATAACTTATCATGTCTGTGTGTGTGTGTGGGTGTTTGTGTGTGTATGCATGTGTGTATTATATAATATATAATGTATATTATGTATATTATATATATATATATATAATTCAGTGTGTTTCCTTGTAGATAAATAGGCACATTCTAGCTACTAAACATGAAGGAAAGCATGCAACCTATGTTTCTTTAGCTCTGGCTTACTTTGCTTGATATAATTCACAGATGCTTTCCTTTTCCTTATGAATGGCACAGTAGCATTTTTTTCTGGTGGATGAGAAGAATCCCACTGTGTATATACACTACATTTTCTTGTCCCATTCATCCACTGAGAGACATCTGAGTTGATTTTATATCTTGGCTATGGCAAACAATGCTGCAATGAACATAGTTGTGCTGGTTACTTTAGTGTGGCTTTGTTTGTGTTCTACAAGATAAATGCCCAGGAGTGGAACTGCTGGGTCTTAGGGTAACTCTCCATCACAAAGGATATCACTAACAAGATACATAGAAATCTCACAGAAATCCCTCAGAGATAAGATGTTTACCAGCTGTGCATCAGACAAGGACTTCATATCTAAAATATACTTAGAACTCAAAATTTAAGCCCTCCATATTTTTTTTTAAAAATCAACAACCCAATCAATAAAAGGGCTAAAAATTTAGAATTCTCAATGAAGAAGTAAGATTGGGCTAAAAGACACATGAAGAATTGTTCAACATCTCTGGCCATAAAAGAAATGCAAATCAAAATAAAATTGAGATTCCACCTCACTCTAATTAGAATGACCATTATCAAGAAAAATGTATGGTAACAAACACTGGCAAGGATGAGACAAAAAGGGAACTCCATTACACAGTTGATTGTAAAGTAACCTTGTTCATCCACTCTGGAAAGTAGTAGGGAGGTTCCACAAAACACTAAACAATTGGGCTAAGAAGTTGGCTCAGTGGTAGAGTGTTTGTCTCCCACGCATGAAGCCCTGGGTTCCATTCCTCAGCACCACATAAGCATGAAAAAGAAAAGAAAGGAAGGAAGGAAGAAAAAGAAAGAAAGAAAGAAAGAAAGAAAGAAAGAGAAAGAAAGAAAGAAAGAAAGAAAGAAAGAAAGAAAGAAAGAAAGAAAGAAAGAAAGAAAGAAAGAGAAAGAAAGGAAGAAAGAAAGAAAGAAAGAAAGAAAGAAAGAAAGAAAGAAAGAAAGAAAGAAAGAAAGAAAGAAAGAAAGAAAGAAAGAAAGAAAGAAAGAAAGAAAGAAAGACAGACAGAAAAGGCAGAAGTGGTGCTGTGGCTCATAGAGCACTAACCTGGAGCTGAAGAGCTGAGGGACAGCATTGAGGCCCAGAGTTCAGCTCACATGACTAACCAAAAACAACAAAAAAAGTCTAAACAATCCGTTTCTCTCTGAGTCATTTGTAGGTGTTCTAACATTGTCTCTTGTTTCTAGGCTTACTTTTCAACAGTGACATTCTGTAAATTATACTCTAGTCAAGGAAAGTTCCTGAAATTTTATAAATACTTCTACAAAGCTATTGCAGAATCATTTTGAAATACCCAGTATTTCCATTATTTAGCATTTGTTGGGACATCTCTTGCCGTGGAATGTTATAGTTTACACAAAGCTCTGAAGATGTACTTTTGAGCTCCTATGTTAATCACAGTGTCTCCTGAAAACCCATGCTTGTCTCTCTAGTGCAGGAGTCAGGAGGGAACAATCAATATATATTCATTTTTATCTCGTCCACATATTACAAGACATAACAAGAACAGATGTTCAATATTTATTGCAATAACACAAGAGTTAATGAAATAACATCTGGTCACTGGCTATCACTGCCTCCTTTCCAAACAAAAGCTTATAAACAAACATCTTACTGAGAGTTTCACTGAGTCTTTAGCAGAAGGTCAGCAAACAAACAAATTCTACTTTGTGTCTTTTAGACCCTGTTTCTTACCCAGTTATGTTTTATCCCTAAAAGGTTATCTCAAAGAAATAACAAATTAATTTTGAAAAGCAAAGAAAGTAATAAATTGATGATCTTTTACGAAAAAAACAAGCTAACATTTTATCAGTTATTTTGTTAATTTGAAGAATTAAAATGAAATGTTTTGCATATTGATTGCAATTATATTTTAGCATAGTATCATTTGATTCCCTGAAACCATTATAGGATCCATCTGAATGGTTACTTTGTTCAAGACTGCTGGATCTTCTTCAATTTAAAGTTGGCAACAAACAATAGACAGATTCTATTCCTGAAATACAGAAGAAAGGAACACAGCTAATAAGTATTTCTTTAGTGCACCATATATTATCTGCTAGATGCTTTGTACATTTTAATACTTCTACAACCCAAATATGTAAAAAGAATAGATTAAGAGAGAAATGATAGGTATTTACAATGTTGTATACCTAGTAGAAATTTGTATGGGTATTTCAGGTACAAATGCTAATATTTCTGCATGTTCTCTTTCATATATGATGTTGTATCCAAATTTTGGAAAAATAAAGCTCAAATATAAAAGCTAAAATATCTTAAACTGTATGAAAACTAAGCTGGGCACTAGTGGTTCAAGCTTGTAGTCCTAGCTACTTAGTAGGCTGAGATCTGAGTATCAATATTTGAAAGACAGCTTAAGCAGCAATGTGCATGAGATTCTTATATCCAATTAACCATCAACAAAAAGCAAAAAACAAAAAACAGAAGTAGAGCTTTGGCTCAAGTGGTACCAGCCTTGAGTAACCAAGCTAAGGGACAGTGTATAGAACTGACTTCAAGCCCCATGGCTGGCACAGACATACAAATGCACTCATGAAAAATGAAAGAAAAAGAGAAAGAAGGAAAAGAAAGAAAAAAAGTAAGGAAGAAAGAAAGAAGGAAAGAAAAAGAAGAAAAGAGAAAATGAGAGAAAGAGAGGGAGAGAGAATGAGTGAAAGAAAAAGAATGAGCAAAAGAATGAGAAAGAGAGAAAGAAAATAAAAGAAAAAGAAAAGGAAAGAGGAAAGGAAATGAAGGAGGGAAAGAAGAAAAGAAGGAAGGAAGGAAGGAAGGAAGGTAGGAAGGAAGGAAGGAAGGAAGGAAATAAATGTGTTTATACCACTTCAAGAATTTCTGATAAATTTCTTTAAAAGGATTGTTATTATTAAAGTAAGGTAGTATTTTTTATGGTGATTACAAAATTTGTTTTTTCTATTGTTGTTGGTCGTGGGCCTTGAACTCTAGCCTGAGCACTGTCCCTGAGCTCTTCAACTCAAGGTGAGCGCTCTACCACTTGAGCTACAGCACCACTTCCTGTATTCTGGTGGTTTATTGGACATAAGAGTTTCACAGACTTTCCTGCCCGGGCTGGCTTTGAACCGCGATCCTCAGATCTCAGCCTCCTGAGTAGCTAGGATTACAGGCATCAGTCACGGGCCCCCAGAGAAAACTTGTTATATTTTTGAATCTACATAAATTACAAATTTTCATTTTATGACCAAATTTATATCATTTTTTGAAAACAAAAGTGAGTTTCTGTAAAAAATAAATATCTATAAGAAATCAAATCCATGATTTAATTTTTCTATGTTTTATCTATATTCATAAGCAAGCCTTTCTATGGCTTTGAATCATATTGAGCAAAAATTAGAAAATACTTTATAATTTTAAAGCTAAAAAATTAGCACAGTAAATTCAATTAAAATATTTGAAGTTCAATAAGAAACAAAATTAATCTTCCAAGATGTGTTTACAAAAATCTATATGAATTTCCTAGAAAAAAATAGAAACTTATTTTTAATTAGAAGTGCATATTTAAAAGTGAAAAATGAAAGAAAATTTCATGAGAATAATTTCCAGGAAAAGAACACTACACTAAAACTTCCTGAATACCCAAAAATTACCTGAGTTAATATACATTTTAAATGATCATGATACAGTATACAATAAGCCCAACTCTCTATTTTGGCATATAGAACTAAAGAAGAAATGCTATTTTTCTATTGTTGATATCTTGTGACAGAAAATGTCTATAAATCTCAGAGATGAAAGTTATAACAATGATCAAAAGCATTGTCCAAACAAACAGACATGTTGAGTTGTACCCCTTGTTATAACTATTTAAAAATAACAAAAAAGAATTCTTAACCTGACTACCTCTGAAAAATAAGACATAGCATGTACAAGTCTCTTGAAAAAGCAGAATATGTATTTCTAATCACCTCCAAACCCGATGTTCAAGTACTGCATTCAGTAGGGACGTAAGGAAACACTCAATATTGAAGAGAGAGTGAGCTCGCTGAAAATTAGATCTTTTCCAGATAATGTGAAGGGTTCAGGGAAGGTCATGACATTCAAAACATTTCAATATGAGGGAATTTTTCTTGAAGAAAAAAAATTGATGTGTAATTGCTTCCAACACGATCATCCTCTTTGCACAGAATTTTTCGATCTTTCTTTGAAACTCCTGTTGTAAATGCCATGGAAAATGTATTTAAATGTTCCTGTAATTTTCCTCCTGGTTTTCATCAACACAAGTATTTTTTTCCCCTCCTTAAATTGAACTGTGGCATTGCAAGGAACTAACGGAGAGAAGGTACAATTACTATTTTGAATTAAATTATTTTTCTAGCTTCCTAATTCGATGCCTTGGTTCTGAATATCTTTGATGACAACTGAGGAATCAAGGAAGCTGTTGGCTGGGAAGCAACGGTATCTCTTCCAGCTAGACTGAGACCAGAGAGCATGTCTTTGTGTAGCAGCTATGAGGAGGATATTTTGAGCATCTGTAACAAAGATGGCAATGAAAGTTGGAGGTCAAATTGTCTTTATTTCAGATTAGAGAGCTCAGCATTTTTTAATGTTCAGTACTGAGAAACAAGAAGGCATAATGAGCTTTTAGGTTTCCTGTCCGCAATTTCCCACAGTACCAATTACCATCAGTGTAGTGGTGCTAACAAGTCCATTATTTTTGGGTCTATTTTAGAGCTAGCCCTTGGGAAAATTTGCTGCAATTGGATTTTATTACCTGAGCCATACTACTAATAATAACAGTGATTCAAAATTCTCAATATTAGCATTAATAACTGCACATATTGAGCCCCAAACCATAGCACTCATAATGATTTAATTCTCAATATTAGCATTAACAACTGCATATATTGAGAACCTATTATCTGCAAATATTTTAGTAAGCATGCTGCAGATTATATAATTCACTCCCGTGATGTACATTATATTACTATGGACACCTGTAAAAGAGGTCTTGAGGTCAGAAAGGTAACTTGAGTTATTACCCCAGAGTCACATGATGATTTGTGGCAAAGTTGAGAATACATTTGGTTTCTGACATTTGCTTTGTGTATTCACAGTGGCAACATTCTCATCTCCCTTGACCCTCTTTGAAATTCATTACTATTTGCCATAACAAAGTTTTGCACATGCTCAATCCCAAACTGTTTGCAATTATTCTCTTGCTTATTTTGTTCATTCTTTGGGTATTTGTGTCCATGCACTCACATACAATAACATGCATGAGTGAGGGGGGTTAGAAAAAGTAGTAAACTGATTTAAAACAAACAAGATTACTGTGGTAAATGCCCAGGAATGGAATTGCTGGATCATAGGAGAGCTCTATTTTTAAGCTTTGGGGAACCCCATACTACTTTCCAGAGTGGTTGAACAAGTTTACATTCCCACCAATGGTGTAGTAGCATTCCCTTTTGGCCACACCCTCATCTGTATTATTAGTTCTTGATAATGGTCATTCTAACTAGGGTGAGGTGGAATCTCAATGTTGTTTTGATTTGCATTTCTTTTCTGGTGAGCATTTGTTCATGTGTCTATTGGCTAATCTTATTTCCTCTTCAGAGAATTCTCTTTAAGTCTTTATCCCACTTATTATTGGAGAGTTGTTTCTTTTCTTTTTTTTGATTTTGAATTTGGTTTTATTTTTTTTCAGTTCTTCATCATGTGAATTTTTTTTTCAATTCTTTAGAAGGCAAGTTAGTCTTACTTTTATGATTCTAACATTTAAATGTTTAAGTTTCACTCTTTCCAGGTGAAGGGACATTTTCCTACACATTTAATTCCATTTAAATATAGTTTGGGGATTAAAAGGGGTTTCATATGTAAAATTTTTGCCATTCCAAACCAATTCCCACGATAGCATATACGCGTTACATTTTGAATTTATAACTGATAATCAAAATTGAGGCATTTCATGTTGATGTGATTGACTCAAGTCTCTCTTGGCACTTTTTGTTTGTAATGAGTGGGTATAGATTGGAAGCATCAATCATAAGCTAAGAGTTGGGGTGGTTGTTTCTTTGAGGATTTGTTATGTGGGGGGTTAATTTTTTGAGTTTGAAGTGTATTTTAGATATGAGGCTCTTGTCTGTTGTATGGCTAGTGAAGACCTTCTCCCAATCTGTGGGCTTTCTATTTATCTTGCTAGCTATGTCCTTTGCCATGCACAAGCTCTACAGTTCAATGAACAAAGCTACCATCACAACTATGTTTATTGCAATATTATTTACCATAGTCAAGACATGGAATCAACCTAGGTGCCCCTCAGTGGATGAATGGATCAAGAAAATCTGAGCTATCGATCTATATCTATCCATATATAAATGAATTCAATGCTTCCTTCATGAAGAATGACATTGCCCCATTTGTAAAGAAATGGAAAGTCCTGGAAAAAATCCTATTCAGTGAAACAAGCCAGACCCAAAGAAATACAGGCTGCCTGGTTTCTCTCATTTGTAGTAATTAGTATATGTCTAGGATAGTTTTAGCAGAGGATCACAATAGCTCATTAGCTATGCACATAAGACCTTATAAATTATGCTAATCAAAATGAACTCCATACAATATGAAAACAAGTATTTTCCTCCTTAGTGTACTGTACAAAGTCATTTATTTCTATTTTCTTTCATTTTTTTTCCTTTGGCTTACCCCTTGATGTCATTGTTTTTTAGTTTGTACCCTTTGCATAGCATATATAAGCTTATCTGATTTGGAGATAGGAAGGGGAATTATGGAAATGGCAATACAAAGGGCAAAGAGTGAACCAATATAACAGTGATACTCACAAGATACTATGCTGGAAATGAACTTTGCAACTTTGGGACAGAGGAGTTGGGGGAGGGATCGTGGGAGAAAATGAGGGAAGGGATAACAATGTTCAATAAGAATCGTATTCATGGGGCTGGGAAGGTAGCTCAATGGTAGAGTGCTTGCCTTGCATGCCTTGCATGCCTGAGGTCCTGGGTTCGATTCCTCAGCACCACATAAGCAAAAAGAAAAAAAGCTGAAAGTGGCGCTGTGGCTCAAGTGGTAGAGCGCTAGCTTTGAACTGAGGGACAGAGCCCAGGCCCAGAGTTCAGGCCCCACAACCAGATCCCCCCGCAAAAAAAGAATTGTATTCATTTCCTTACTTATGTAAATGTAGCCCCTCTGTACATCACCTTTACAACAAAAGTAAATAAAAAATTTTTTATTGTGAAAATACTGTATAGAGGGATTATAATTACATGGGCAAGATAACGAGTACATTTCTTATCAAGCATTGTTGTCTCCTCCTTTGTTTCCCCTTCCTATCCCTTCCCATACCCCCCACCCAGTCCCCCTTACCCGATCCTCCCCCCCACCAAAGTGGTAAAGTTTGTTTTGCGACATAACGACTTGTACATC
This sequence comes from Dipodomys spectabilis, assembly GCF_019054845.1. Classification (NCBI taxonomy): domain Eukaryota; kingdom Metazoa; phylum Chordata; class Mammalia; order Rodentia; family Heteromyidae; genus Dipodomys; species Dipodomys spectabilis. The sequence goes on along the minus strand of NW_024870834.1, from coordinate 11,691,266 downwards.
TTAGAAGTAAAAGAAAAAGAAAAAGAAACAAGATACATATGTTCCACCATGGTTTTCATTACATTTAGCAATAATAAAATGTATCATTCTTTGGCTGTCCAACCCCTTATTTCTCTCCCCGTGCCTAACCTGAGTTCACTTGGGGAAGTTGTCCTTGTTTGATTGGCATATTGTCCTAGTGCAAAGTTGCAGAAACAACTAGACTTTCTTCTGGACATATTTAAAGACCTTACATTGTGAATGCAGTGTGATTCTCTTTCTCAGAGCAAACTTTGAACCCAGCAAGTAGCAAAACTTCTGTTCCTTAGCATTTCAGAGAGGCTATATTCCTTCCATCTCAAAATCTCTTTCTCTGTCCTCCAGGAACACCTAAAAATAGTAATAAAGAGAAACACCAAACTCACTCTACTTACATCAGATACAGCAAAGCCAGAAATCTCAGTTTTAGATATGTTGGTTCTACGTACCAAATTTGTTCATTGGCCAGGTCTTGGACCTGAGACAGCGATACTGAATATTCCACTCACAAGTGTGTTGTTCTGCTGACAGGAGAAAGAGGCAGAAAAAGATAAGGCAGGGGGTGAGACAGCCATAACTCTTTATCTGATCTCAAAATTTAAGGAAGTGTATACTATTTGATAAAATGGCCTATATTTGATGACTAATGATAAAAGAGGAGAGAGAATATGGGACTAGGAATCTCTGCTTAAGTAAAAATACTGCTATTTATTCTCAAACAGGATATTGGTTAAATGTACTATGTAATATTTTTTAATTGTGAGCATACTGTACAGAGGGGTTACAATTACATGGGCAAGATAATGAGTACATTTCTTATCAAGCATTGTAGCCTCCTCCTTTGTTTCCCCTTCCCATCCCCTATGTAACCTTTATAGTGAGAGGTAGAACCCATTTTTAAGCTCTAATAATTGTATTAATGATTATTGAATGTAAGATAAAAAATTATTCTAACATAGTATGGCAACTGAAAATAAATGCACTGATTGCCATATTTATAACAGCTCAAATGCCAACCTCAGGCTTATAGTGGCTAAAGGAGCTAAGAAGATCTCAAATATAATTTTAATAGTGTTTTTTGTATTTGGTAGTGAAAGGTTTCTAAAGATAGATGCGTGCATTAATTCTTAGACTATGTCAATACTGCTCACTTGGAAAGTATAGAGTTACACTGACTTGTGAATCAAATACGAATTTTGTGATGAGGAGGTTATTCTTCATTCTTCAGATGTGTCCAACATACCTACAGTAGAGGATGAGGGCACACTGGGAGGCCATGTGACTCGAGAAGCATCCTTAGAGAGAGAAGCAACATTTCAGACTTTTATGATGGAGGTAAAAATCACAAGTCCACAGTTGTATAGGACAGTCCCTCAAAGCAAAAAACACCAAGGAAACATATTTTCTCCTAAAATCTTCAAAAGGAGTGTAGCCCTATCAACACCTTGATTTTATCCCAATGAGATCTAATTGAACTTATTCACTCCAGAAGTGTATGCCAATACAGTTTGGGTTTGGAAAGCCTTTCTGTGGTAGGTGCTCACCACAGCAATAGCAAACAAACACATCAATTTTTCTTAAGTGCTTTCTCTGTAGCCGTTCAGTATCCTATGTAGCAGTCTCTGAAGCAATTTTTTAGGTGTAAGAATACTTAACATGAGGATTTATGCTTGTAAGGCTGTAATATATCTTCATTCCTTTTCTTTTTTTAAATGCTTATGTGACAGGTCACACCTTGGCCCTAATTGTTCACACTCAGTAGTTGTGAAAGGAAATAAAACAAGTTAGTAGCTCATTAGCTGATTGCTCTCCAGATGTCTGTATATTAGCAACTAGCGTTCAGGTTAAATTCTAGCTACTTAAGAGGGGAGACAGCCATTCTGAAACTCTGGGCACCTATTGCTCTTTAGAGAAACCGTGTCTTATCACCCAGATAGTCTGCCAAGAATGATGAACAAAGCAATCAGCCACCTCATTACCTTCACTTTAGAAAAAGTGAACCATCTGGGTCCAAAGCAGAGAGGCACTTGGCAATAAATTTTCTAACCCTTATTTTGTTTGAAAATTCATTTCAGTTTTTCTCTTATGATTTGCCACACTCTACAGAATGTATTACAGAATGTATTTCAATAACAACAAAAGAGGAATGGTTGAAATGCTTTTCTCTGCCTTCCTTCTTGGAGATCTTCTAAGATCTCTAAACTTAATTCCTCTGTAGTACCCGAACACGTGATATAAATCTTAATGCACTTCACAGAAACAGTTCAGTAAAAAAAAAAAAAAAAATCATGCCTTCCTCGCCCCTTTCATAGGGAAAGCTTTTGCATTAATCTGAGCTTGTGTGTATGCACACAAATATGCATATTTTTGTAAATGTGGTGTGTGTGTGTGTGTGTGTGTGTGTGTGTGTGTGTGTGTGTGTGTGTGTGTGTCTGTCTGTCTGTCTGTCTGATCATGTGCATGTGGTTTGTGCTGGGGATCAAACCAGGACCTTTCCTTTCACTTAGTAGGCAAATCCTTTACCATTTAAATAAATTGACTATTGGTGGTCAATTCTTCATAGGAACTTTTAAGCTACACCAGACTATAAGCCACCTCAGAATGAAATTCTACAGGATGAACTTTAAAAAGCCTTGGAGAATATCTAGGCAAAACCTAGGAAGACTTCTATTCATTTTCTATTCAATTACACTTGTAGGAGGTGAAGTAATCCACTACACTTTACTGGTAGTTTTACCTTTAAAAGTCATGAACATTTTGACTTTTCAGTAGATATTTTTGCTTTTTTTTGTTCTCAAATAAATTTAATGAATAAAGCATATAATATATGTAAATGAATTCAAAAGAAATTACAAGTTTTTAGACAAATTTAATGAATAGTATATATATCAAAATATAAGATAAAATGCACTCACACTTAAAAGATTGTGTAGTTGACAATTCCCCTCACCTCAGGCCAAGAAAAAAGATAAAATAAGTGTAACTTTAAAAAGATTTGTTTTGTCTGGAAAAAATAAGATTTTTTATTATATTTTGCTTTTTTTTAAATAATTATAGTTGCCCCTTCCAACTCCTCAGAAATTTTAGGTTTAATAACTTCTACGAAAATGCTCAAAATTTAACCTACATTCCTTGAATTACTCAATTAGGAAAGAATTTCCTCATGTTCATCTAGGTATAATGAACTCACAAAAGTAGTATGTACTAATGAGTAGATGGCATACATTTGGCTCTAATTAGAGAGGACTTTTTGAAATCTATCATACGATGAGAGAAAGTCCACCATTCCTAGAAGAGTTAAAGTACTACATCTCCTTAATGTCTACATTTTATTTATCAAGGACTAATGGGTATAAATGTGGCCATATTTTATCATTTTGCAGAAGTACTGAAGCCACCAGATTAACAGCATAAGGAACATAAATGTTGAAGGAAAGAAAAGTGCCTTTCAACAAAGGACATTCATGATGCTGTATGAATGGTACGGGTCCTTCAATGTTAAGTAATGATTTTAGTTTCCACACTTACGAATCTTGAGGAATCAGGAAGATCAAGTTCCAAGTTAGTTATCAGGGCCCTATCTCAGCTTAGTCAAACATGGTGCTAGTGTACCAGTGGTTCCAGTTACACAAGAGGCATTTGAGGACCTCCCTGTATAAAAACTAGTCCTTAGATGAAAATGAACTACAGGAACAAGGGCTACCAGCCCAGCATCAGTGGTAAAGAACTTCTTTGACCAAAAAAATAATACTGAGATAAAACCCCAATACTGCAGCAACATCAATAACAGAAAACTAGAATATACTGACCTGTTGCCCATAAATAATGGTCTTCATAACAATAGAATAGAGCATACAGACTCACGATTCTCCAAAGGGATTTCCTGGGATCCATTCTTAGAGATTTTGCATCAACAGTTCTCAGAGAGGATAAAATGTTCTTATTGAAGGAGTTTCTTGTGGGTGCTGTCTTTCCAAAGGCAGGGCTTTAAGAACCTGCTTGATGTAGCCATCTTTAGTCTGCACTATTAGTTTTTGTTTAATTAATAAGTAGAAAATGAATGTGGTATAGAGTTATGCAAAGACAAGTTATTGGTTTTTGTGATATCTCCATACTTTGCTTCCAAACATTAAGTCTGTTAAGCCTGTAAGTCTAAACATAAGTTAACATAGTCACATATACCAAATCTAGCGTTTCTGTTAATAAACTCAAAAGGAAGGTGGGCACATGATTCTCTTCTGGGTACCCAAGTAGTTCATGTTTATATTGCATATTCTTTTTTATAATTTGAAAGATTGAAAATATGTCAATATTTTCTCTCTTAGTGCTCAGAATAATATTTAAAACTTGAGGCTAGCATGACCATAAACAGATACAAGGAATGAACAAGGGAAGAGTAGAGCACAAGGGAAGTTAAATAACTATATATGTGCAAAGCAAAAACAAAAACAAACCCTCTAGTGTACATAGCTTGGAATTCACTTTGATTAACATCATTTTATATGGTTATATGTACATAGATATTGAGCTATTGTGATCTTCTGCTAGGACTATCCTAGACATATACTAATTATTACACATGAGGGAAACCATGGAGCATATGTTTCTTTCTGTCTAGCTTACTTTACTTAATAAGATTTTTTCCATGTCTTTCTACTTCCTCATGAATGGGGCAGTGTCATTCTTTCAGATGGAAGAATAGAGTTCCATTATGTATATATGCCACATTTTCTTGAACCATTCATCTACTGAGGGGTACCTGGGTTGATTCCATATCTTAGCTATAGTAAATAATGCTGCAATGAACATAGTTGTGCTGGTAGTTTTAATGTGACCTTGTTTGTGATCATATTGGTGAATTTATTTTGTTTTCCTTTCTTTCTTTTTTTCCCTTTGGGTTATCCCCTGTATCACTGTTGTTGTTTTTTAGGTATCCTATGTCTTATATATACATTTATCTGAATTAGGTAAGGGAAAGGGAATTACAAAATGGTGAGACAAAGAATAAAATCTGAACCAATGCAACAGTGATACTCACAAGATACTATGCTGGAAATGAACTCTACAACTTGTTGGGGATGGGAAATTGAGGAGGGATCATGGGAGAAAACAGGGAGGTGGGTAACAACGTTTGACAAGAAATGTACTTATTAGCTTACTCATGTAATTGTAACGTGTCTGTACATATCACTTTTGCAATTAAGTTACAAAAAATAACTCTACATGCAACATTGATACATTCTCCTGTGGATGGACTACAACTTCATTTTACAGAAAATCTAAATATCTCAAAGTCATTTCCAAAGCATTAGATTTATAATTATTTTTGTTTCCCATTTAAAATTATCCTTTATGCGATGTGAAGAACAAATAAAATATCATTAAGTTTTACACGCTTGGTTCTCTAAGAGTCAATAAATAACACAAGTTGAAAAGAAAAAAAATAGCAAAGTTCCTTTGATCTGACAAGTTCTCATTAGATACATCATTCTTTTAGGGAATCAGAAATACTGTTTTCAGTTTTGTCTCAGGTACAGCTTTGAATTTTTATCATTGGGAATCACTGGGGACAGGTGTGTTGAGGTCTCACATTGGATTTTAGTTCATTGATGACATAAAGTGTGATCGTGTATTTGGTCAACAATCTGATTCACCCAGGCTATTGAGAAAAAATCTGAAAGAAATATCCAGCTTCTAACCCAAAATGTGAATGAAAGAAGCCAGATTTGAAAAGGAAAATTTATTCTTCATAGAAATGCATTTAAAAACTGCTACATTTACTGTTTTGATCAAAATGACAGATGTATTTGATTATACTAGGTGAATTTAATGTTCAATTCTAATTCTTTTTTTCTTGTTGATCCATAATGATGTGATGTGATTACATAATGCAGCAAAAGTCTCCTTTCAGAAGCAAATCTGTTCTTCACAACCTCTCAACAGTACATCTAAAATGAAAAGTGATAATAAACATAAAAGTGATAATCACCTTGCCCTTCATTTTTCTTCCATTTCATAAATTTTTGTTCTGGTTTTAATGAAAAACTCCAATGATAATATGAGATTTATTATGCCCACTTTTTTATCTTCAGCATTCACGTAATATTTTCCACATAGTAAATTATATTTAAATAAAGCCTTATAGAACTTCATATTCTCACCTGTGAACCAATATATGTGTCTGTGGGTGTGTATGGGTCTTATATGAAATAAAAATACAATTTACTTCTGAAGAAATAAACTGCTTGCTACAGAATTTTATTTCTTTTTTTTTCTTTTTGTCAGTCATGGGCCTTTAACTCTGGGCGTGAGCACTGTCCCTCAGCTCTTCAGCTCAAGGCTAGCACTCTACCAGTTGAGCTACAGCGCCACTTCCTGTTTTCTGATGATTTATTGGAGATAAGAGTTTCATGGAATTTCCTGCCCCAGCTGGCTTTGAACCATGATCCTCAGATCTCAGCCTCCTGAGTAGCTAGGAATATAGACATGAGCCACCGGCACCCAGTCAGAATTTTATTTCTTCTACATCATTCTGCATCTACAGAATTTTACTGCCTTCTACACCATGGTAGTAGCTTCAGCTACTAGGAAGTTTTGATAACATGTAATTAAAAGTAGTATGTATCTCTGATGTTAAACAAGCCTTCATTTCTGGATTTGCTAACTACCCATCATGACCCCTACTTATAGCCCATAGCCATTTAAACCCAATTGAGTTACCAGTTCTCTGTTTAAACTTTTTTTCCATGGAATATAATGGTATACCAATTCCATGAACCTTTCCCTAATTCCCACACAAAGGCAATGAACTATTGAAACACTTTCTAGGCAGTGCTTGATATTTGGCCCTCTTTCCCTTAGCATTTACCAGTTAACCAATGCGCCACCAAAACATAATACAAGTATTATGAGAGATTCCTCATCACCTTTCTAATTCTCCTGTCACTTGCCTACTCTTCGTTGTCTAGTCCTTGAACATCTCTTTCATTGAGGAGGCCTCCATAATTTATTTACCTCTGGGAAAATGAGGAGTCCAAGAATGTTCACCTTATTAACAGATTAACTTTTCACTGTTTAAATTTGGTGACTAGCCAAAGGCTCTAAGCTTAAATTTGAAAGTCATGTCCTACCTTTCTTGCCTGGATTGTTCCACCAGCCTACCTTCTTCCAGTGGTGTCAATCTAGTACAATGGTGTGCATTTCCTTTCTCCATATTCCTGAAGGTAAGAAAGGGTAATGGTCATAACATATAAAGATTGACTTACACTTTTCTAAGTTTGAGTATTGTATCTCTACTTTCCTATCTGACAATAATCCCTCCCTGGCCCAGTCTTATGAGTAGCCATATATCTTTTTATTATTTTTTGCTAATTAAGATATGAAAGTTCATAAAAATAAGCTGTTTCCAAGATTTCAATGCTAATAACTGGCAAAATAAAAGAGACATATCTAGGTCTCCTCTTTGATGTTGTTCCTGTGCTCTTATTATATATTCTACTACTAATTATTTCAATATTAATAAATGTTAATGGAAGACAGGTGCATTGAGCTATTCACTGTATCATTTCATTTGTATGTTATAGTTCACTGCCTTTCCAGCAATCACCACCCATCCCTCAGCCTCACATACAGGATCTTATTTACCAGTAGAATTTCAGACATTTGTAACAAATCACCAGGATCAATTTGTAAAACACCTAAAGTTTAGAAAGGGTACCATTCCAGAACAACTGGAATATTAGAATATTGACATGACCAATAACACTGCTGAAATAATGCATTGTAGAGAAAACTGATGCCAATGGGAGTTTGGAATTTAGCATCTTCACAGAACTCTTTACTTCAAAAATAATAAAGTTCAAAATGAAGGATCTCTACCTTTCCATTTCTTTGTATTTTTACAGTGACAAACTATCTTTTTAGAAGGATTTTTGTTGTTGTTGTTGTTGAATCTCTTTTTAAGCATCTGTCGTGAATCAATTCCTAAATATATCACGACTCATAGCATTTTGGGGGCCAGGTGTGGTAGCTTATATCTGTACTCTCCACTACTCAGGAGGCAGAGATGAGAAGAACTATGATTCCAGACCAGGCCAAGTAATAAGTTAACAATACCCACATCTCAACCAACAAGCTAGAAGTGCTACAGCATTCTGTGCACATAATCCAGCATTGTCAGATGCAAAGGTAGGATGTTTTCTGCTCCATGGTGGACTTGTTCCAGGAAAGTAAATTCTACTAAGTCTGTACAACCAGACTTTCCTAGACTGAATGACTTCTCATGAGAATAATACCTTCTCTGTTGGCCTCTGGCTTTTCCTCCAGTAAGATTTGATTCTAAGGAATTGGACTTTCATCTTTTTAAGTTTGCCATGATTTGGATACAAGTTTCTGGCCCCAGAGTTCAAAGGTTAAAAAGTTGGTCAGCAGTTTGGTGGTGTTGAGGAGTGGTAGTACTGAACCTTCAAGAGGCTAGGCTTCCTGGGATGTGACTGGGTCATGGCTGGGTCAATAAAGAAGGAACAACATGGCCACCCACCAAGTCTCTTGCTTTCTATCTCAACGCAAGATATCTCTGTTCTGCAGATGTTCCAGCCTCATGAAGCATCCACCATGAAGCCCTCATCAAAAAGATGAGATGCTGGCTCCATACTGCTTAATAGCCAGAGCTGTAAGATCAACAAAACTTTTCTCTTTTACAAAGTTTCCAGCCTCAGATGTTCTGTGCTAGCAACACACAGTTTACTACATCTGATGATGAATCCTCAAAATGTTCTCACTTGAAATGACATTGCCAGAATGGTCTGTATTTTGTTTTATTGTCTTTATTGCTTTATTTTAAAATTTGTCTTTATGCTTATATTTTTTTACTTTTCTTTTGTCTGTTAATTAAAAAAAAGAAATGATTAAGCAAAAAGTCCTGTTTAAGGCATAACTTCAAATAAAACATGTTTTGTGGCCTGGCAACTAAAAGCATATGGAGGAAAAAAATTATACTTCCAGATGACTCTAATTTAGGAAATTGCATAGTAAAATACATGAATTTCTCAGACATTATCATTGTAAATGATAATTTATAGTCTTTCAAGTTTTATGATTCACCCACAAGAACTACAAACAACACATAAATTATCAAAGATATAAGGGAAAAGAAAAACAGAGATTTGTATCAAAGTACATGAAATTATTAATGAATGATAATTTGACATTTATGAAATCATGCTTTTGAGAAGATGGATATGTATTATCTTCTATTTTTGTCAAGATTTCTACTTACATAATGTTTTAAGTTTATAACTTACTCTTGGATGATATTCCATTTGGTTAGATGTTTTTTATTTATGTTGAATTCGATATGGTAATCACAGTAGACAAAGTAGATAAAGGTATCTCCATTTTGAGAGAAGACTGCTATCATGCTGTTGAGCAGTATTGTCTCAGTGATGTGAGTTTAGTGTCATACTTCAATAGATAATTGGGTTCTGGGTGTTTTGTCCTGGATCTACTGCAAAGAGTATGGCTGTAATAGCAGTAGACCTTAAAATGCTCTTCTCCTTCATGGAATTCTATAGCAACTAATCTCAACATGTAAAATCATTTAAGTGTATAAATGCCCCTGAGGATGTTATAAATATCACTTTGGCCAAACAGTTATCTACTGAATGTTCATGTCATATAAAACCATAATAATGAGCGTTAATTGCTCTAAACAAGTTCTCAATCTAGGAGTGAGAAAAAGACAATGCAAAATGTATACAACTGAAATGTGGTATATAAAAAGTGAAAGGAAATCTATTTGTCCAACAAATCAGTTGAGGAAGATAGAACCTTGAGAAAGGCAGAAAAGTTTTATTGCAAAATAACTACAACTCAGTTAAAAAGAGGAAAAGATTATAAACATAAAATATGATCATTATATTTACAAGTAGAGAGGATAACATGATTTAAGAAATATAATGCTTTATGCAGGTAGTCTCACAGCTTGGAGCCTGAGACAAAAGGAAAAACAAGGCTTTTGTTTCAAAATTCAATTCTTCACTCAAGGACACTGACCATTCAAGGAAATTGTTATATCTTCACACTCAACCGCATGCATAATGTGTATCTCATTTGTGTATATCTGTTTATGTATCTATGGTGCTCTGTATTTATGAAAATAAAGGGAGAGAGACTCTCTATATGTGTGAATGTGTATGGGTTTGTATATGTGTGTTGTAAATAAAAGGAGAGAGACTCTCTATATGTGTGCATGTGTATGGGTTTGTATATGTGTGTTGTAAGGGGGTGTGTTGTGCATAGGCAAGTAGAGTGATTCATAGAAAAACGAATAGAAAATTTAGGTACAAAATTGTCAATTTGGGACAATATCCTAACATTGAACATATTCAACAAAACAAACAAGCCACAAACAGAAAACAGTAAAGTCCTTCCAAACAATTGCAACTTTCTACCTGAAAGAAGTTTATTTATTTAGTTGTATCATGAAATAATAGTAAATAAATATAAAATTACTGGATTTCCTTAACTTTATACTTAAGGAATATTGGGATGTCTCAAGTTATTCATTTAAAAAGTCTAACCACTTTGTTAAAATAAGAAATACAGTTGTCTGATCATCATTTCATATTACAGAAGGTAAATAATTTGGTAAAGTAGTACTATATCAAGAAACTTAAATAATTTGGGTCACAATTACCTTGTCTTTACTAAAAATGGGAAGAGTGAAGTAAGAATTGTGAAATTTCAGTTTAATCTAATTGGGGGTGGCTAGAAATCAGGATAAGAGTGAGAAAGCCACAAATGAGTGTTTGTTTTTGTTTTTCTCATTTGGTTTGGAGCATATTCTGACCTGTAATAGTTTTCAGGAACAGAATATCACGTAAACAATTGAATTAGAACAGAAAAAGTATTAGAGTGCATTTTTCAACAACACTATACTGAAAATAACCAGGGTAAATATGTTTCAACATATCAGGATTCATTAAAAGTTATCAAAGAAATTTTTTCTTAAAAATGAAGATTTTTTTTTTTCCAATTAGACAACTAGAGAGCAAATGCTGAACTCTGAACGGGGTCAAGAAACAAATGACATCCTGTTGTGTTCTTACAGACTGATAAGATTCATTGATCTTCCTTACTGACATGTTCAAAGTAAATGTATCATTTATCTAGTGGATGATTGATGAGTTTGCTTCCTAAATCTAAAAGAACAATTTCTCACTATTCAATGCATTCTCATTTCAGATGTAAAACATATTGTGTATTTTCCTTTGATTTTTAACCAATGTGTCATGTCGAGCTTATCAGAAAATGGCATTTGCAATTCACATCAGTGCACAATCCTTGAAGTGAAATAACTTCACAATGAGAGGCTTCTCTTGCCAGGCAAGGGCGTTATGCCAAATTTCCCACCAACTCTGGCCATGTTTAGACTAACCTTTAGGACTGGAATTGATTTTCTATAGCAAAGTTTTACCACCTCTGAGACATTCAAGCGCAAACACTGAGAATAATTCTAGAAATTCCTGAGAAGTGTTATGAAATGACAATCTGATTGGAATAAATTTACAACTTTCCATGCTAACTAGTTTGAAAGATCAAATCCTTTTTGGTCACAAAATGTCTAATATTTTTGACTAAAAGTTTATTTGGAGACTTTCCCTTGTTTCATACACATTTCAGTGCACATCTGTATGAACACCGTCAGAGCCCTAAAGTCGATCTGCTCCACTAAGAATTCCACATTATATTATTTTCAACTGTTTAAAATATAGTAAATTAAACACATTTTCTAATATTTTCTGTAAATACTGCTTTTTTCCTATAATGTGATTTTTTTAATTGTATAAAGTCTACCTTTGCTTTATTTAAGCTAAAATTCATCAAAAGATCATGCTGGTAAGAGATATTTGGTGTACAATGAGCAAATGTGTAGCTCTCTTCTATAAACACAGAATACAGTCTTGCATAGTGATAAACAACACTATCTTCCCATATATTTATGTTATTTGGAAACTGAAGGATTATTGTGAAATGTGTTCCACTGTAAGATGGAAAGGAGAAAAGTAAAAAGTAACAATGAGTTCCTAGGAACTATGATCTCAATGATCCAGGAAATCCCGGGAGAAATACAAATGCCAAAGTCTGAGGGTTGCATCAATGTGGAGCCACAGACCAGAGAACAATGAAAGTTTCTGCTATAAAATTCCATTCTCCAATGGATGATAGTGACCTTTTAAGGAAATTTTTATATATTCATAATCAACTACGTGCATATGTCTGGTGTTAGTATAGATCTATGAATGTAGCCCTCTATATAGAGTTACAGAGAACGAGAGAGGTTATGCAATTGTGTGTGCATGTATGCGTGTGTGCACATATGTGGATGTGTGTGTGTGTGTGTGTGTGTGTCTGTAGAATGATAGAACAAGTGAACTTAAGGGGCAGAACTGACAATTTGGGATGAAGTTCTACCAATAAACATATTCAAAGAAGGCAGTGTAGGTCTTGCAAATAATTTTATGTATGCATATCATTCACATAATGTTCTGATGACTCATAAGATTTACATATATTTTACATAAAGGGAATGTTGCTTCATATATGCATATAAATATAAAATAAAATTGGAATATCATATTCTTTGAATATTTCTTCAAGCAGTTTTACATTGAATTTTTTTATGTCTAATGAGCATTTTCCCAAACCAATATACTCATGTATATGCTTATTTTGATAAGGGAATGTGATTGGAAAAATACTAATATTATTGTTGTAGCTTTCATTATATATAATGAAAGAAAAATATATTGAAATATGTTACATATACTATAATATAATATTATGAAGATGTATTTTATATAGTGACATTACATATACATTCATATATGCATATTTTTTCTGGCAGACCTAGAATTTGGTAAATATTTTCTTTAATGATTGCCTGAACCATTCATTTTATTCCTGTTTTCTGTATATTCATAATACTTGTTTAAAATTGTTTAAATAGGGATAGAGGTTGACCCATTGCAACAATAAGATATACAAGATGCTATGTTGAAAAAACTTTACAACTTAGGCAGGGGGAGAAGGGAGAAATGCAGTTGTGGAGATGGGAAGGAAGGGATGGTAGGGAGAAAACAAAGATGCAACAATCCTTGATAAGAAATGTGCTCATTACCTTGCTCATGTGATTGTAACCCCTCTGTACAGTATTTTCACAATAAAAAAACTTACTAAAAAATGTCAGGTCTGAAGTTAATCCTAAACAAGAGCTAAATATACTAATTTAATTTTGCTACACTTCCAAATCTAGTGATTATTTTAGGTTGAAATAAGCTATTTTTTTAAATTGCACATTGCTGCCTATCAGTGGAAATGAACATTTTTCAATTCATAAGGTGAGAAAGATAAATCTCTCACCCAAACCAAGCATTTTATGAGAACGATCACTATAGAAAATTGAAAATTCTATATTGATCCAATAGAAAAATGATGTAACTTATTAACAAAAGAAACCCTGAAGGCTGTGCAAGGGATTGCAAATCTGAGTCTTCCCCAATTCAAGTTTTGAAATCTTATCTTCCATTTTGGTTATATTACATGGTGGGGGCCTATACAATTAATTGGATCAGAAAGGTTCAGCCTTAGATATGGAATCAGTGTCCTTGTGAGTGATACAGAGCCTGCACCAGCTTTTTGTTCTCTACCCTTTGGGATCATCTGTAAACTAGGATGTGGCCAGTAACCATTAACTGGATCTTATGCTTTCCATACTCCAGTGAGAAATGAATCTCCACAACTAAAAATAATGACTTCGGCATCCTGTTTTTGCAGCTTTAATGTCTTCAAAAGATTGTTATTTGAATATCTTGTAGTAGAAGATGGCTACTACTCTTTATCATAGCCAAGATATGGAATCAACCCAAATACCCTTCAGCATATGAATGGATCAGGAAAATGTGGTATGTATACACAATAGAATTCTATGCTTCCATTAGAAAGGATATTGTGCCATTCATAAGGTAATGGAAGGACTTGGAAACAATTATATTAAGCGAAGTAAGCCAGGCCTGAAGAAACATACATTGTATGGTCCCCCTCATTTGTTGTAATTATAATGTGTCTATAAATGTACAGGTAAATACACTGAATGGTAAAAGACAAAAAATACACTTGGACATGATAAATGTACAGGACTGTAAACATTCACATAGTGAGACTAAAGGAGAATATTCTTAGGAGAGGATCACAAAGGCTCAATAACTAGGTGCATATGATCATATAAAATGATGTTTATTGAAATGTCGAGTTTGAGCATATACATGTTCTCCATAAAGTCATGAGAATGGCTCTAGTAACAGGGTAAAATGACAAAGTAGAGAGGTTATATGGAAGGAAGGGTGGTAAGGTGACCTCTTGCTAACCAGGGCTACCAGCTGAGGAATTACTGAAGATTTTAGCAAGGAACTGAGCTTTGGGGTGAAAGCAAGATTTAATTTGTAAAGGACAGAAAGAACATTTGGTTTTGGGTAGCTTTTGGTAAAAATCACAATCTGCAAGTACAAAGAGTATGGATAGATAAAGCCCATTTTGTCTGAAAAGGTGACTGAGAATCTGAGCAGATGTTAGTACTTTTAAGGAAATGTACACCAGGAATATCATTCATTGAAATGCAATGCTGTAAAATGAAGAAGAGTGAAGTAAGCCTCAGCATGAAAAAACACCCTAACTCTGTTTTGTATCCAGTACAGATATCAATTCAGTTTTATTCTTTTCTCCTCCATTTCAACCACTGAAGTGGACTGAGTGGATAATTGCCATATAAGTATTTTATTTTGCATCATTTCCATATTTCTTGTTAACAATGCACTTGTAAAAAAAAAAAAAACCTTGACCACATATATGGTAGTAGAGAGATTCAAACAACAACAATGCTTCAGCTCACCTTTAAAAAGCTAGAAATTCCACTTTAAAAAGAGTTTATTGGTATAACAGTTTATTTTATGTGGCAACTTGATTGGCTACAAGATGCCCAGATATGTAATGATATTCTTGTTACTTGAGCCTCCTAGAGTATTTTTAGATGAGGACAGCAATTGAATAATTGGACATAGTAGAGAAGCTAGCCTTTCCAGTGTGCTTAGTAATTATTCAATCTACTAGGGACCTAAATCAAATAATAAGGTAGAAACTTGAATTTTCTTTCTGCCTGATTGCTTGTGCTGGACATTAACTTTCACCTGTGCTTGAGTCTTCTTATGCTTAAGTTTTCATACCCAACATAGCATTTACACTGCTGACACTGATTCAAAAACCACAGAAATACACCAGCCACTTTCCAGGGTGCTCATCCGGTATATCATGGAAATTCTCAAGATCAATTATTATTGCCTGACTCAATTCCTAATAATAAATCTCAGTATATATTTTTCAAAGAACCTTCAAACATTCCTAGTTTCTTAGTGGGAAACTGCTACTCTTCTTGTTTCTCTTAAGAACTTAATGATATGTTAACCAAGAATCAGTCTTCAGTCTTTCTTTCTTTCTTTTTTTCTTTCTTTCTTTCTTTCCTTCTTTCTTTTTTCTTTCCTTCTTTCTTTCTTTCTTCCTTCCTTTCTAATTTCATACTTCCTTCCTTTTTCCTTCCTTCTTTCATTTATTTATTTTTCTCTTCTTTCTTTCTATTTCTGTCCTTTCTCTCTATTTTCTTTGCTTCATTCCTTCCTTTCTATCTACTTTTCTTCCAATTTTTCATTGTTGCAATACAAGAACTATTTACCAAAGTAGATTGTCTTTCTATAACATGAATCTCAGCAGAATTTTGTACATAATTTTTGCAGAAAGACAAACATATGAGGAGGGAGGGAGAGGGGGGAAAGAAAAGAAAAAAAGTTATTATATCCATATGTTATCCAAAAATTAAGCAAGTATCATTTCATAAACTGAAGTGTCGAAAGATCAAAATGTTGTCTAATCTATAATTCCAAAAAAGTGATAGGAATGTCACCTTGTAACATATTTTCAGGGTGTTTGAGCAAGGAGAGAGAATATGTTTCTAGATCATGTAAGGAATTACAAGTAGGGAACTTAGATGAAATTATGCCAATTTTCTTTTATTTAAGGCACAAATTTTGATATAATCTTTACAAGAATTCCCTTCTTCGAATACTAATACATGGAAATTATTGTTGGCTCCCTTTTGGGATCTTGGGACAAAGTCTATGTTTTCAGTAAGCTTTCCACTAAGTCTCAATATTAGAAAAAGTCAAGAAAGCAGTGTTGAGAGTTTCACTCAATGAACTTGACTATCTAGTCAGTCAACATGCTGATTTCCCCAAGGACATAGTCTAATCACAGGGTGAAAGTTCATAATACTAGTTTACTCAAGTTGTAGAAGTATTTGGAAAGGAAAGAAAGGTTGGTCTATGGAGACCAGGTTACACTGGCTAAAAAAGCAAGAAGAATAGCACTTTTCCACTACGAAACTAGGAATACTTGGATGTTCTTTCAAAAAAGAGGAAAGAATAGGTCCACTTTCTTGGATAAAAAAACATCGAATTCTAAGGAAAGGAAGTCAAAATATACTGTTGAAAAAAAGTTCTTTGTGGCAAAAGAAATGGAACAATGCAAACAAAGAAAGGACAAATTGCTTTGGGTAAATTATTTAATTTGTATTTAGTCCACACAGAAGATCCAATAAGTGTAATGTTTCATTTCTCTAGTTCCTTTTTTCCTGGACAATCTTGGGTTGCTTGTATGTTTTAATTTATATATTGCTATTTTTCAAAATTAATCATCGCCATCATCATCATCATCATCATCATAATTATAATCACTAGGTCCTACTATGTTTTGAAATATTTTATGACTCATATTATCCCTAAAATAAAATGAATTAGTTAATCCAAGGTTCAGTGTATGTTCATGATAAAGCTTATATTTTTGGTGTACTGAACAATGTCTTCATTATTGTCTGACTAACTTTTCCAATCTGACAAATCTTAGTACAGCTTATAATGTTAAAATAAAGAATCAAGGCACAATTCAACTAGGGGCTTGGTTCAAAACTAGTCCATTGTGGTATAATGTGTATCACCTTTTTGCATATGAGAAGTGGAACTTGGTAAACTAAACACTGAATGAATGAAGAAATAGAAACGGGGATGAGGGTGAAACAAGTGCATTATATGTCATTTGGCTTTCTGAATAGCCAAGAGTAAAAAGTGTGAGGAATGCCTGGATTATGGAGAGGAAATTCTGGCACTATGGACTTGATACAAACAACACTGACACATTTCCGAGTTTTCCCACATCCTTCTAGTCAAAGGGTCCCTTTATACAACAATGCCATTGATTCTTGGCCAACCTACCCACCTGGTGCCTTCATATATTAATATTCTAAACTATAGACAATTAGTTTTTTTCTTACTATTCATTTTACTGCAAATGATTTTCAAGAGGGAGTCTTTAAATAAAAACAGCTGTATCTTCAAGTCCAGTCATTATTATGGAGTCAGTTCTATGAGTGTTTTGATTGCTTTAATGTGGTTTAATTTTGAACATGCTAGTAAAATCTTTTTGAGTACACAAATGGAAAAGCCTCGTTGGTCTTAAAAAGAAAGCATTGAACATATTTTTGGTTTTTATTCACATCTTTTCCTCATATTAAAGTTCCTAAATTCATTTAAGGCATTTTCCACCAAATAAATTTCTTCAAGGCCTTTATGTATGGAGGATGGGTGATCAGATGTTTTATTCAGCAAAAATATTATTCAACAGCCTCTTTTAATACTGAACTACCTGATAAGGGAAGAGGAGTAAAAGGCATATCCTTCCCTCACTTTTGAGAGAAAAGTAAAAAGTGGGTGAGTGAATTTATGATTAAGTCAGGACTATTAGTCCTGTATAATGTAGGTCATAACAGGTATCAGTTGATGATGCTTGACATTTTCTTTATTTTTAATTTTTATTTATTTATTTAATCAGTCTGGGGCTTGAACTCTAGGCCTGGGCACTGTCCCTGAACTCTTCAGTTCAAGACCAGTGCTCTACCACTTGAACCACAGCGCCACTTTTGTTTTTTTCTGATTGTTAATTGGAGGTAAGAGTCTCACAGACTTTGATTCCTGGGCTGGCTTTGAATCATGATCCTCAGATCTCAGCCTCCTGAGTATCTAGGATTACAGGCATGAGCCACTGGCACCTGGCTGATATTTTTATTTTCTTTATGTCAATACATGAGTTAGAAGGTGGAATATCAGTGATTCAATGAAAGTTGAAAACTAGATTTTCATGTAAATATTTGTGTTTCTTTCAGGAGAGTTAATTAGCAGGCATCATGGGAGTAGATAATTTAAGTTTGCTTTCAGGGTTAGAAAGGATATAGATAGATATATGTTACTGTTTGATTATTCTCCAGTCATCTATTAATGAATACAATCCACACATACAAAAGTTTAGTAAAAGGAATGTCATTGTATTTTTCTAAGTCCACCAAAATGGTACTTTATGTAGCATTCCACAAAAAGTAATTGATGCTGAAATGACTGGAATTATATGCTACCCTATTTGTGATATGATGTCCTCTTCTTAATGTCTTAGAAAATCGATATTATTAACATAACTAGCATAGTTTTGTGAAACTCATTTCTATATGTTTGCATACATAAATACATGCCAATATTTGTATATATACATGCATACTTATAGAGGACACACATAGTTAGATGTGTTTGTGTGTATATGTGTGTCCCTTCGTCCATTGTTGTTGTATAGTTTCTAAAGCTCTTAGAATCTACAGAATAATGAATGCCTTTTATATGCTAATGATATGACTCGTGGCTGAAGACTGAAGACCACATATTGTCTCACAATGGGTCTAATTGTTACTGGAACCTATCATGTGGTTAGAGTTGGCAATTTCCTTCCAAATCTTGACTCTGGCAAGAGAGGGAATGAAGATTGAGTTTAGAAACTCAGTGCTGAAGATTTGGTTAAGCCAGTCACGTCTACCTAATGAATCTTTCATTAAAATCTGTTATGAGTTAGTTATCATTGTTAATGAAAAATACCCAAAATAAGATATTACAATGCTCTGAGCATGGGAATATGTAAGTTTCTGTTTACGGGGCGAAGAGGGAACTTTCTATGTTTGTCTGCAGGTGATCTGAATTCATGAGAATGCAGATAATAGCCAGTTTATAATATATTTTGGAAAGATTATTTATTGGCATTGGAGAAAATTGAGATTAGAGATTTCATATTGACTTGGTGTGATGTGAAGTGAACAATTTGGAAGTAGATTAAGTAGAAACTAGGAACAAATAAGAATGAAATTAATTGAAAAACTTGACTGTTTATTATCACCTATAATATGATCCATACCTAAATATATCTAAAGAGCTCTAGGTTAAAAATCAGAGTTTACACTTGTTGAGATTAATTTTCCATCAGGGAAATGGTGGTGTTGATGATGATGATGATGATGATGATGATAATGATTATGATGATGATGATGGTGGTGGTGGTGGTGGTGGTGGTGGTGGTGGTAGTGATAATTATAGTGATACAATGAGCCTAACGTTAGGAATACTGACACAAATGAAGATGGTGATGAACACAAACTAGGAAACAGCATTATTCTTTTTTTTTCAAATTTTTATTGTGATTAAGTGGTTACATAATTTCCCAAATTTCACAGTATTGTGGGATAGTGAAGCTTAGTTAAAGTCACAAACACATTCTAACTTTCACAGGATAAATTGTCTATCCTGGTCTATAACATTTATGAGTTCTATGAGCTTTGCAATACAGTTAGTTCTTCCACATTGGGTGATATGTACATTTCTTTTGTTTTACATAGCATCAGCTGTTCCCTCTTTCCCACTTGTTTCCTCCCTCCCATCGCTGCCATTGAGTTGCTTAGTTCATTTTGGTCAATGTCCAATGCAGCTGATGGGTCCTGCTGTTGTATGTTTTTCCCTGATTCCCTCTAGTTCTGTGTCATCCTCCTGGTTTCCCTCTGGTGTGCACATATATACCATACATGGATCAGCAGTATGTGGTTATTTAGTAGTGATTCTACCAGATGAGTGGGAATCCTTTGTTTTTTAAGTCCTGTTAGTTTTGTCGTATCACCTAACATTTTGGATTTAACATCCACTTATCAGGGAGACCATGTGTCCTTTGTCTCTTTGCACCTGGCTTACCTCGCTCAACATGATGTCTTCTAGCTCCATTCATTTCCCTGCAAATGCCATTATTTTGTCGTTTCTGATGACTGCATAATATTCCATTGTGTATAAATACCACAGTTTTTGGATCCATTCATCTGTGGTGGGGCATCCGGGTTGTTTCCATATCCTAGCTATTGCGAACAGTGCTGCAATAAACATGGAGGTGCACGTGTCCTTGTATATTGGTTCCTGTTGTTCAGGATAGATGCCTAGAAGTGGTATGACTGGGTCATAAGGGAGGTCAATATTTAGCTTTCTGAGGACCCTCCAGACTGCTTTCCAAAGTTGTTGTATAAGTGTACATTCCCACCAGCAGTGTAATAGGGCTCCTCTTTCTCCGCATCCCCTCCAGCATTTGTTGTTGGCTGACTTGAGGATGTGGGCCATTCTGACTGGGGTAAGGTGGTATCTCAGGGTTGTCTTTATTTGCATTTCCTTCACAACCAGGGATGGTGAACATATCCTCATGTATTTCTTTGCCATTTTTTCTCTTCTTC
The DNA here is from genome assembly GCF_019054845.1 of Dipodomys spectabilis. NCBI lineage: Eukaryota > Metazoa > Chordata > Mammalia > Rodentia > Heteromyidae > Dipodomys > Dipodomys spectabilis. Next base: position 11,670,514 of record NW_024870834.1, on the reverse strand, counting down.
TAAGAAGTCTCTCTTTAGTTCCCTTGCCCATTTAGTAATTGGTTTGTTAGGTTTGGGAGGGATTAGTTTCTTGAGTTCCCTGTATATACTGGATATTAACCTCTTGTTTGATATACTGCTGGTAAATATTTTTTCCCAATTAGTTGGTTGTCTTTCTAGCTTGGTTGCAATAGCTTTAGCTGTGCAGAAACTTTTTATTGTAAGGTAGTCCCATTTGTCGAGTCTCTGTTCAATTTGTTGTGACCCTGGAACTATGTTCAGAAAGTTCCTGCCTGTGCCTATAAGTTCAAGGGTCTCTCCTACTCTGTCCTGTAGTAGTTTCACAGATTCAGGTTTGATGTTAAGGTCTTTAATCCATTTTGAGTTGATGTTGGTGCATGGTGATAGGCTGGGGTCCACTTTTAGTCTTCTGCATGTGGCCGCCCAGTTTTCCCCGCACCAGTGGTTGAAGAGGCTGTGTTTCTTCGACTGTATGTCTTTGGCTCCTTTGTCAAATATCAGCTGACTGTAGATGTGTGGTTTTATTTCTGAATATTCTATTCTATTCCATTGGTCTTCGGGTCTGTTTTTGTGCCAGTACCATGCTGTCTTTTTTATTATGGCTCTATAGTAGAGTTTGAAGTTCAGCATCGAGATCCCTCCCATGTTGTTTTTTTTCCTAGAATTGTTTTGGCTATTCTAGGTCTTTTGTTGTTCCATATGAATTTTTGGACTGTTTTCTGTATTTCAGAAATGCACATCATTGGGATTTTAATAGGAATTGCATTAAATTTGTATATTAATTTTGGCAATATTGCCATTTTCACTATATTAAGTCTGCCTATCTAAAACCATGGAAGGTCTTCCATTTCCTAGTGTCTTCTGTAATTTCTTTCTTTAACTTTTTATAGTTTTCATTAAATAGTTCTTTTATATCTTTGGTTAGGTTAATTCCTAAATATTTTATTTTTGGGGGAGGTTATTGTGAATGGGGTAGCTCCCTTCATTTCCCTTTCTCCTTGTACATTGTCAGTGTACAGGAAGGCAACTGATTTTTGTAGGTTGATTTTGTATCCTGCTACTTTTCCGAAGTGATTTATACTTTTTAAGAGTTTGGGGATGGAGTTTTTGGGATCATGAAGGTATAGTATGTCATCTGCAAAAAGGGATAGTTTAACTTCTTTCCCTATGCGGATCCTTTTAATGTCTTTTTCTTGCCTTATTGCCCTGGCTAAGGGTTCCAGGACTATATTGAAGAGGAATGGAGACAGTGGGCATCCTTGCTTGTTCCTGATTTTAGGAGAATTGGTTGTAGTATTTCCCCATTAAGTATAATATTGGCTATTGGTCTGTCGTATATGGCTTTTATTGTTTTAATGAATGTTCCTTCTGTTCCTATTTTCTCCAGAGCTTTTAACATGAATGAATGTTGTATTTTATCAAAAGCCTTTTCTACATCTGTGGAGATAATAATGTGATTCTTGATCTGTTGATGTGTTGGATAACACTTATTGATTTACGGATGTTAAACCATCCCTGCATCTCTAGGATGAAGCCTACCTGGTCGTAGTGTATAATTTTTTTTAATGTGGGAAACAGCATTATTCTAAGCTATTGACTGGTAAAAATAATATCCCATACATCTTTTAACTGGAAGAATATGCACTTTAATGAGTGGTATATAATTGTAAAATAAACAATATTAGAGTTCTTAAAATTTTATAGTATGTTCAGTAATGTATTTGGTACTGCAAACGATTTTAAAAATAGGTACTGTTTTGAACAAATGTAGATATTCACTGGAGTTTTTCTGGGAGAGAAGAGGCAATGAGCCCAACTGGTTGTAAAGTTTATCATTCAACTCAGCAGAGGGTTGAATCCAGGGTATTCTAGATGGAGAAAATAACAATAACAACACCATACTCTACAGCTCTAAACAGACATAACCCATAAGGGACAAAAAAACAAGGTGGCATGTGTTATCTGAGTGATATGAGATGGATACACCATGGAGAGCCTTAGCATGAGAGAGAAATCGTGTCAGACATAGTCTTAGATTAATCTAAGGAAGATAATGTATCAGTTCTGAGAAAGAAGAAAAAGCAATTACATGCTGAAAGTCATAGAAAAGTAGAATTTTCTGTACTAGATCCCAGCATTTGACAGAATAGTTAGAAATTTATTGTAGTAATGGAGCCAAAAGGTGATAAGACTCCTCAAAGAGAATATGGATGACAAAAACAGTCTATTCTACTTTTTTTAAAGTCTATTTTTTTAAAAAAATGTTTTTTTAGTTTCTTAATCCCAAGGAATTCTGTTAAAGAAATTAAGCTTAATGCTGTGAGCAATGGACTAGTAAGAAAGAAAGCTTCCATTAATATGAACAGACTTCACTTTTTTTACAACACAATATAGTTTTTCCTGTCATGCAATAGTCTCTACTATGCCAGATTTTCTTAAAGGCCCCTGGAGAATATTAGACATGATGGGAAAAAAGAATACTATTAGTCTGATAGATTTCAGAGCTCAGTGAGTGAACAGAAATTATGATTATTTAATTGCCATTTTAGCAACCTGTAGATGTTAATGACTCTGGTCTACAGAGAATAGCTTGGGAGAGAGTGTAAAGGTGTTAGTCCTATGAATTCCAGTCTAATTAGTATTTCAGTATGTGTGATTTTCAATATCTTAGCTCAATCATCATCATAGAATTTATCCCTCTTCTAATCTTATGTGAGAGCAATTATAAATTAGAAAGCTAATGAAAATAAATATGAGGGTGGGAGGATTTGTGTTGAATTATGAGAAAACAAATGGCCCCCAATGCAATGGGCATAATAGCACTGTTTCCATGAAAATTTTATGTAAGACAGATGTGCTAGCAGATGTGTTTTCTCTTTTTGAGTAGCCTGCAATTTCAAACAAAATCATATGATCAAATGGGATGCCAAAAAGAAATGACTACTTTCTTGTTATAATGGGTATCTTCTAGTTGAGCATAATCTTGTCTTTTTAAAAGATCATTGATTAATATCTAATTCATTATTATTGTTTAAAGATGATAAGTTCTTGATGTAGGTCAATACAAAAATAATTTAGACTGGTTTTCTCACAAGTCTGAAAGAAGAAAAACCTTTTAGGAAAGTATAAAATGATTTTCCTCTGTACATCTGCAGCGATTACAGGTGCATTGGACTATTTGTGCTTTTTCCCTGATCACTAGCTCACAAATTTTAATATGATCGTGATTGGTCCAAGAGTTCAGGCTCTGTGCTTACACCAAATTTCTAAATGATGGCAAGGCTAACCATGGGTGTCACTCTCAATAGTGAGGATCTAGAATTGGGCTTTTCAAATTTGGCAGTATTTACACATTACATTAGTCAATCATTAGACAAGATATTTGTTCAGTATTTTGTAGGACGGTAGTAGTACTCTTTGCTTTTCAAGAAGCAATGTGTCTCTAGACATTAACAAATGTACACTATGGGATTAAATCACAGTGAGTTCATAATCAAAACTTTAGAATATCCATTCACCCTTTCGTCCAGACAAAATTGGAACCCAAGGTGCATAAAATGCTTTTCCACAGAGACTTTATTTCTAAAGGGATTACAACCCAGATGCAATTCCTATTCAGTCATGCCTCCTTAAAGTGATAGCCACCATGTTAGAAGTATGCAGGTTTCCCTTTTCAGCTTTATCCATATCATCCCCCGTCCTTCCGTGAGAGGTCCATACACCAACCTTCCTATCTTGCCATGGTACCAGCTGCCCTGTATTAACAAGTGGGACTCCAGATTAAAGAATAGTTTCAAAACTAAACATCTTGGTAATAAGTAAACTCAAACAAGAATATTTGGAATATGTGTCTTATTATTATTTTTGATATTATTCTGCATAGGATAAACACTGTTTTTTAAAAGGACATTGGTGAACAGTGGTGTATTTTGAAATAAGATATATACTATAAAAACATTATCTGATATGATAAAATTAATGACAATTTTTGTTTAATCTTCCTCTCGACATTATCAAAGAAAATTATCTGTAAGGAATATCTCTTGAGACTGTAGTTGTCTTTTTGTGAAGAGTTGAAGATGCTGAAGCTTTACTAATCCAAAACCATATATACATATATGTATACATATATATATATGTATATATATAAAGCTTGTTTTACAATTACCTGTCTTTAAAATTCATAGTAAAATAGTTGTAATTGGGGACATGCATTAATAATATTTCTGAATCAAAAAGTTTAAGTTCTCTGAAAAAAGATTTATGAGTGAGGTGCTTTATAACAAAACCAATTGATTTTTCCAGTAAAATCCTTTGAAACTATAGGAACTAAAACAGTTTTAAATATTAGAAAATTAGAACATATGCTTAAAAATAACAGGCATAGCAGTAGTTACTGTGTTATATATTTTTTTTTAATTTTCCAATTTTTTCTAGTGATATATGTAATTATGTCCTCTACAGATAAACTGTAAGAGGCTTAACTGTTATTTGATATAGCTTGAAAAATCTTGGTGTAAAGAGTTTAGTATTTCTAGATACTGAGAAAGTGAATACAGTAACAATTTAGTAGAAAATGCAATGTGGATTCTTTCCAAATTTTTTATTTCATTGAAAATAAAGAGGCTTATTGAATTGTTAGCTGATAGATTTGTGCAAATAATTGTTAAAGATTTAAAATTAGTTGGTGTTTGGCACACCTAAGGAAAAATTGATACTATGCTTATAAAAGCATGCAATATGGGTTCTCAGGGCATCTAAGCATCAAAAATCAAAAGCATTATGACCCTGAACCAACCTAACAACACAGGACTATTTAGTGATATTCAGTCAATGTCTTAGAAGAGTGGTCCCGGCGATTGGCAATCACTGCTCAATACAACAGTCTGCCTTGCAAAATGCTGATTCCGAGACTCCACTAACTGGTAAAACTTCACTGCATGTTCACTGTGTCATTGTGTCCTCAAGCTCTCCCAGACAATATTCCTTTCCCTTCTAATCCACGTACTTATTTTTATTATAGAAGAATATGGGTAATATTTTCAAGTATCATAATATCCCTTACATTAAACGTTGAATTTTCTTTCTAAGAAAATATAGGATGTAAAACGTTCTGGTAGAAAAATGCTGGTTATATTGCCTTTTTAAAAGACTGGTGAGTTTGGAAGAGTGATTGTATTTACATTCTAAGAAATGTAACTTCAGTCCTGGGGCTTGGGCGCTGTCCCTGCGCTCTTCAGCTCCAGGCGAGTGCTCTACTGCTTGAGCCACAGTGCTACTTTCCGCTTTCTAGTGATTTATTGGGCATAAGAATCTCAAGGACTTTTCTGCCCTGGCTGGCTTTGAATCACGATCCTCAGATCTCAGCCTCCTGAGTAGCTAGGATTAAAGACATGAGCCACAGGCACCCGGCTGGAATATAGTTTTTTTAAATACTATCCAACATATGAATTTCAAAACAAAGAAAAGAACTCATGTGAAAAATTTCAGTAGTATGTAAAAGTTCAAATATGTTTGAGTAGAATCTACAGTATTTCTCAAAATTCATTAGTAAAAATATTGATGAATTATCATAATAATCAGATAATGTTTCTCCATTTTTATTAAGGGGAAATCCAAACAACAGTTAAAAAAAATCTTTCGTGGATGATTATTTCCAGTTTTTCCTCTTATTACTTCTATTATCCAATAAATTGCTTTTGATTTCCAACTTCATTGAAAGAAGCGTAGTAATAAAAACATTGGTATTTTCTACCATTTTTTTCTTCTCAGTCTTTTTATTTTACCAGGTCTGGCATTGGTACATTTACCATTTGAGCTGTGCTCCACGTCTTTCAGTTTTCATTTGGTTTTGAGATACGCTCTTGCTAACTGTCCTCATCTTCCTGACTCTTTCTCCCAAAGTGCTAGAATTACAAATGGCATCACCACACCTGGCCTCTGCCTACCTTTAATGCCTCAAATATTATTTTTCTCCCCATTTATGATAGACATACTCTTTATATTCTCATCTAAATCAATCCTTTTCATTTATGCCCTACCTATCATAGTTTACACACGTAAAATTTCCCCATCAATCTGACTCTCCCTGAAAAAGAAATAAAAACACCTCTTTGGATCCAATGACTCCCTCCAGTTATATTTTCCTTTCTATGCTCCTCTTAACATTCCGTTAAGCCTTTTCACAAACAGATTTCTCCAAGGCTTCTGGTGTCAAAATCACAAATGAACAACTAGCTCCAAAAGTCAATTCTTAATCCTCTGTGCTTGGTCTATCAGCAGCATTTCACATAGATGGTCCTCTTTCCTCTGGAAATACTCTATACTTCCCTTCTAGGTCAGCTGGGCCTTCTGTATTATATTTCTATCTTTGTATTTTCTGAACTTTGAAAGCGCCAGTGATTATGGTTGCACTTTTGCTTCTCTGCAGCTGTCCTTTTATTTTATTAATTTTTATTTATTCTTTTTTGTTATCTTTAAGTATTGGCACAAAGGAGTTGCCATTTAACAAAACAGTTAATGAATAAAGTACATCTTGATCAACATCATGCCTTTCAATACTGTCACCCATCCTTCGCTCTATCCACCTCTTCCCTCACTCTTCTTAACTTTATGGAATATACATTCATCTGCAATTAAAAATTTTATACCTGAACCTATACTTTCTCCGGGACTGCAGACTTGTATGTCTGTATTTCTTATGGTTTCTGTTCCACTGTCTGGGAAACAGGCACAAAACTCAAGGATGGACACTTTAAACGTATATGGTACTTAAATATATCCAGTATATCACTGCTCATATAAAGTATGATGAAATTTCAAATATCTATTATTTCTTGCTAGGATATCACCCAGGTCCTCCTTGCTTTACTTCTCTGACAGTCTCTGACTAGCACAATATATAGAGAGTTAACTTATTAGAATGGAAGTCAGGTCCTGGATTATTCTGCCCAAAATTCAACAACATCTTTCCATCTGGCTCAGAGCAAAGGCCATCATCTCTATGAGTATCAAGAAGACTTCATATGCCCTGCCCTCTGCCTCTGTCGTGTTCATCTCTCTGACCTCATTACCTATTGCCATCTTCCTTGCCAGCCACTTTGGCCTCCTTGCTATTCTTTGACTATACCAGGCATGTGTCAATTCAAGATCTTTCCAATTTCTATTTACTGTCTGGAACAGTGCTGTTCCAGTAACCCGAAAGTCTCACATCATACCCACTTCCATGTCTATAAATGTCACTTACAGAAACAGACATTTCCTAGCCACTCTAAATTTGTAGCCACTCATCACCGTACTCATGGACCACCGTATTCTCTATCTTGCTTTATGTTCCCTGTTACATTACATGTTGTTATTTATAGCTCCCATAGAATTAAAAAACTCAAGAACTCAGAGTTTTTTTTCCTTTTTCACAGTATGATGAAGAACATCTGTCCTGCACAATGTTTTCTTTAAGTAACTGTTTCATAATGTGAAGGGTAAACAAAGGAGGAGGCTGCAATGTTTGATAAGAAATGTACGCATTATCTGGCCCATGTAATTGTAACCCCTCTGTACAGTATGTTCACAAAAAATTAAAATTAAAATTAAAAAAAAGAAAATCACAGGCAGAACCAGAAATGGAATCACTTTCAATATTTTTTTTATTTAATTTTTTTCTTGTAAAGATACTGTACACCGGGGTTAGAGTTACATGAGTAAGGTAATGAGTACATTTTCTGGAGCATTGTTACTCCTGCCTTTGTTTTCCTACCATCCCTTCCCTCCACACCTTCCCAACTTCTCCCTCCTGGCCAAAGTTATAAAATTCATTTTCAACATAGTGTCTTGTACATCTCATTGTTACAATGGGCCAATGTGTTTTCTTGTTTCAGCATTTTGTTATTTCCCTTCCCGTCCCCAAATTAGAAATATATATATACAAGACGCAAGGCACTGGAATTAAATACAGTGGAAACAGGGGTTATATCATGGGGAAAGAACATACAAAAGAAACAAAAAACTCATATAGTACAATGTAAATGAGTACATTAAAAACAACAGGAAGAAAGATAAAACCTCTTGTGTCCCTATCTTGGGCTTCATTTCACTTAGCAACATCTTATATGGTCATATGTACATAGCTTTTGGCCTTTTCTGCTTGTCCTAGACATATTCTAATTATTGCAAACAAAAGAATCCGTGGGAAGCCAAGGGAAGTCATTATTGTTTTGTAAGCATTTCACTTACAAAAATCCCTTTGGCTGCAACAGGTACTTTCTCAGATGATAAGAATTGTTGATTTAAAATGTGAGATGTACAAGACATAATGTTGAAAAACAAACTTTACAACTTTGGCGGGCAGGTGGGGGGGTGAGGATGGTAGAGCAGGGATGGGAAGGGGAAACAAAGGAGGAGACAACAATGCGTGATAAGAAATGCACTCATTTCCTTGCTCATGTAATTGTAACCCCTCTGTACAGTATTTTCACAATTTAAAAAAAACTTCTTAATATAAATAAATAAAATAAAATGTTTCCTACTTCCACTCAGTAAACTCACAAAGAAGCATGCATATACATGTGTATACAAATGTACTTTCTTGGATTTTTTTGTGGATAAAATAAAAAGAAAATATCCAAGTTGATTGTACTTTAGTTAATTCATGTGAAGCCACTCATATACTAGCCAGAGAGCACAAATAGTATAATCTTTTAAAAAGTCTAAATCAGACCCCAGTAAAATCAACACCAGGAAATAGGTACAACCAAAAGGGGAGTGGAACCAAGGTGGAGAGGGGCAGACAAGTGAAGGGAGAAAGGGGGAAACGTGCAGTGAAGACTTCATTGTATATACCACCAAACTAAGAAACGTAAAAGAAGTAGTGTATTGAAGGGAGGTGAGATTGTCAAAGGGGTGACACTGATCAAGATGCACTGTATTTATAAACTGCTTTGTTATATGGCACCTCCTTTGTACAACTAATTCAAAGTATGTTTTTAAACATGCATATTTTTAAAAGATTCAAGTCAAAATATATAACATTATTTTTAGATATTAGGAGATTTTGTTTCTGTCACTAAACTTGTTTCAAAGTTTCATTAACAGAAGAGGCTCTTTATAGAATTGTTCTACTGGTTTCTGCAGGAAAGCTATATTTTATTGTGTTTCTGGAGGTCTATATAGATTTAGGATAAAAAGAGGTATCATTTGTCTCCTGCTCACTGAAAATGTGCTCTCATTTCTTTGTAGATATTCTTCATTGGAAGGAAGTGACCACAGAAATGTATCTACATTTTCTGGATATTGTGTAAGATAAAATGGTCTTGAAAAGATGTTTTTATTTTTACTTTGAAATTATTTAAATAATCTCTCACTTAGACATTGGGACATAGCAAAAAGAAGGCACCAAGAGAATTAATTCAGTAGGTAATTTAGTATGTTCTAAGAAATATTGAGAGGGTGTTAGACTATCAACTGATCTATTCTTCATTAAAGTGTAACGAATCTGTTTGGCAATTGAAGTGCTATTGATTGTGAAAGCCTGGCTCATGCAAGAATTGTTTCAGTTGTGTTCATTCCTGTATTTGCTGTAAAATGTTGGAACACAGAAAGTCAAACATGTTAAGGAGGGGATCTCCCTGAATCAACATTTGTCCAGAATGCCTTGCTCTAAGCTCAGGGTGACAGAAAGAAAACATCAAATCGGAATGATTAAACTCCACAGTCCATTCTAATGACCAGTGACTAACTTCTAAAACCACAGGATGAAATTGCGGGGACTTGAAAAGTGAAAGAAGAAAATCAGCCACTAGAAGGCTGCTGTGTTTTGTGAGTGAGCATTCCCCTACTTCCATATGAGAAATGTAAGAAAGGAAGAAGGCAGGGAGGAGATGGACACAGTGCCTTCTTGGAGCATGAAGAAGACTTTTCAAGTGCACCCTCCTGGAGTTTTATCCCAAGCTAATGATTCTGGTTTTCCTAGTATAACAAAATAGGTTTCGTAGTGCTTTCCTTTATCCCAGGAGAGGTGAGTAATGACCAGACAGTAGACTGTATCTGTAAGGTAAGTGGTGAGGATCAACTTATCTTACAGCTTGTGGAAGTGGATCATCTCTGAGGCTAAATGACAGGAATCTCTCCATTCATCTCACCACCCCACATTCCACACTAATGGGAAGGGGTACACACACTTTTTTTTTCTTCTTAAACAGTACCTGTCAATCTTCTCCCTTAAATCATTTGAGAACATGCAATTAATTTGTCTCAGCAACAAGATTCAAATTCTTTTCTCTGTGCTTTTCTTTACTCAAAATCTGCACATTAAAAGAAAGCTTGTTATTTCTTATTGACAAAATTCATGAGTTAATCTGTGTTACAAGAGAATTCAGACCTTAACACTAGAGAAGGGCACTGCTTAGCTTCTGTCTCAATGTTAAATTCAAATTGCTGCCTCTATAAATCCAATTATTTCAGCTAAGGCCACAGGCAAACAAAAATCTAAATTCATACCCATGAGTATCCAATTGAATTTAGCTCGGATTAAATAAAAATAACATTTAGTTCTTTACTCAAACTAGCCATATTTTAAGTCTTTCTCACACACAGTGAGGAAATGTACAATTTTAAATTTTACTCATGTATGGAATATTTTCATTACTACAAAAATTTATAATGGAACCCAGGTGCCAGTAGCTCAAGCCTATATCCGTAGCTACTCAGGAGGCTGAGATCTAAGGATTGTGGTTCAAAGCCAGCCCAGATAGGAAAGTTGTGAGACTCCTATCTCCAAGAAACCACCAGAGAAAAACCTGGAAGTTTGCTTGAGCTGTGGCTCAAGTGGTAGAGTGCTAGCCTTGAGCTGAAGATCTGAGGGACAGAGCTGAAGCCTAGATTTTAAGCCCCAGACCAAAATAAAAAAATTCTAATGAACAATACTGCTCAAATGCAAGAATAAAAAGTCACATACTTAAAAAAATGCAAATGAGAGTAGTCACAAGGTATAATATAAGAAAAAATCATTCCATATAGAGAAGAATCCAAAATATATACATCTAAGAACAGCAGTTAAAGAAGAATCCTCAGGTTTTGTATACAAGCACTCATATGTTTATCATTTTTAATGGCTCCCTTACGAAATGCTAGGTTTATAAAGAAAAAAAAGGATCACTTTAATTAAACAAAACAAAAACTATGTCTAAAGTTCCTCATTATAGCTAAGTGCTGATAGTTCACGTCTACAATACTAGCTACTCAGGAGGATGAGATGCGAGGATAGCAGTTCTAAGCCGCCTAGGACAAGAACATCTATAAGACTATTTTCTCCACTATAACTACAAAAAAAAAAAAAAAAAGATAGATGGAAGTGGAGCTATGGAGCTGTGGCTAAAGTGAGTGGTAGGGCACTAGTCTTGAACAAAAGAATCTCAGGGACAGTGCCTAGGCCCTGAATTTATGCCTCAGATTGGCACAGAAAAAAAAAGTCCATCATTCCATTTTTTTCCTCCTGGTTTTTGTTACAGAATAAACATTAGTAGGCTAAATTTAGAAAACCATGTTTTGTAGTTACTTTAACTCATAAATCCATATATAGATGGCAGGGGTTCCATCCATATATGGATTAGGAGAGATGATTAGACCTACCACTGGCAACTTTCCAGAACATCATGCTGTCTTCAATCATTTATCGTCTTCAGGGCTTTCATGTCACACATTTGATTTGTAGGTGGTTTCTTTTTTATCTACACCTTCATGTGTACACCATTTATTTAAAGTGAAATAAATTAGAAGGAGTGAAATGAAAGCATACATGTTCTTGTGTTCAAGTTGTGGTGTATTCTTATTTTTTGTTGTTGTTGCTTCTATTTCACCTTTTCATTTACCTGTTTTCTTCAAGGGAAATGACAATCAAAAGTGAAGTGGTTGAAATTTGGTGAAAGTTAGAAACAAGAGAATCCTCAGACCATTTCTTAATAAGGAGATAAATATGGAAATAAAAACAAACTAAACCATTTGTAAATAAGAAGTGCTGATAATGAAGACTTGACCACCTAGTTTGTGAATGAGCCCTCGTTCACAAAAATATGGTTGTCACCTAGTCCCTCACGGGAAAAATTAAATGAGATTAGAAAAGTTAGATAAATGGTTAAAACTAAAAGAGCAGAGTGTATTTGTCCGTGGAATAAAACTCTATTTTATGTTTCTTACTGTGTCTTCTCTGTTAAACTTGGTGCTTCCCAGAAAGTCAATTCATGACACCCCTGTGTCTCTTCTTTGTTTCAGTTGTCAACAACCATAAGGAAGGGTCACCCATCAGGCAATGTTTTTGAACAAGTGGTACTCATTCTGTTTTTGTTTCACTTATTTGGAGCATACAATGTGATGCTGTTTGGAAAGGTTATTTTGTGTGCCATAAGTTTCATAGAAAGTTAGGAAAAGGATTAAGATTCTCTCTCTCTCTCCCTCTCTATGTCTCTCTCTCTGTATATACATACAAAAGATTTCCTGCAGATTTAAAAACATGCGCACACAAAATCTAAAGCAAGCACCTTAGGATTTTGATGTCTTTGCATGGCTTAATAAGCAAAGACACAGGATGACCCAGCAACAATGATACACAGAAGACAGTATACTGGAAATGAACTTTATAATTTGGGGGGCGGGGGGAGGAGTGAAGGAGGTGGGGGAGGGAAGGGACAGTGGAAGACCAACAAAGGAAGGAGTTCTCTACAAGAAATGTACTCATCACCTTACTCATGTACTTGTATCCCCTCTGTACAGCATCTTTACAATAAAATAAAATTTTAGAAAAACAAAGGAACATGCAGTATCTTAAAGGGATTAAACAACATGATTTTGATAGGACACTGGAGGTGGTAAGCATGAAAATAGCTTATGAATAAGAACTAGGTAGTGACTTTGATGCTCTATGTTTTCTATGCTTCCCTATAAGTTAGCAGCCAGTTGCTGTATTTGATAAGCATGCAATGAGTCTCCTTTTTGGGAGAAGAAATGATTGTTTTGCCTGAGTAGGCTTTCTCCTGTCACAATGGGATAATGAAGTTGCCTTGTCCCTCAATCTGTAGTAAAATTCAAGTTACCTTCCCTCCTCAGAAACTGCAAGTGCTGAACTGAAAGAAAAGACTGCATTTCATTTTTCCCATGGTAAATACATTTGTAAAACCAGACTCTGCGGCTCTAAATGTTGCTCCTCAAGACCTTCCTATTCGGCAAAAATGGACAGATGTAATTTTAATTCATAACTGCTACAGAATGCCTTCTTCTAGTATCTCAATACACAAGATGTGAAGAAATTCTGTGCCTTACTTATTTCAAGGAGGAAATTTCATTGTTTATCCCAGAAACAAAAACAATTTGAAGTTCGGGTACAGATGTCTGTATAACTATTACATGTCAGAATTTTACAAGACCTCCAGGCTTAGAAGGAACAGCTAATAAAATGTTGCCAATTCTAGTATACAACGGAAAGTCCTGAAGTCATCTTCTTGGAGAAAAGTTATTACATAAATATTAGAGCATGTTAATATGCTTGTAGAGCACATGCCCACCACATGCTTGTACAGAGAGGCCTTTTAAATTGAAGAACTGATTCCATGCAAGTTAATAGATACTGAAGCCATTATTTCTTTACCAAAATGCATTTTATTATCTTACATTGTGAAAGATATAATTGAATAAATAAGTTATAGAGATATCATCCATTCATAGATATTTGGATAATATAAAAATATAGTCTTTGATCTACTGCTTATGAACCATGGCTGTTATCTTTAGAGTCTAATTTCTAGACAATCTGATTTTCTATGTATTTCTCTTAATGACAGTGTTCTGGTTCAAAAAGTTGGTAGAAACTTACGATACTCATGCAAACAATATTTGCTAATTCTTCTCCTGAGGCTTTGCCATGTGTGTAGAAATATATTCTGAAGGGGTTTCTTAGTGGCTAGATTCTCCTTAAATATTGGCCTTAACAGTGGTGAAAGAGGGGTTTGGGTTGAACAGCCACAAAAAAGAAGTGTTGATGGTGTTATTGTTAGTATTTTGTTTTTTAAAGATATCACAAGAGCTGTTTGCATGAAAACAACCTCTGATTTGAACAGATGGCTCACTGAGATTTGCAGGAAAAAACGAATTTGATTATTGGCCAAAGCATAGTATTAAATAGACCAAGGTGTGAGCTATATCTAGACCATTTGGCTTCATTTAGCTATAACAAATGCCTATATATCATGCTCATAAACTCTACTCTGACATCTAGGAAAACACCTTTCAAACATCTGCGGCTCTTCCAAAGAAAGCCAGAGGCAGAAAAACCCATGGATCAAAGATGCAAATCCATTTCAGTGTTGGAAAGCCACTTTGAGGATATATGCCACCATCCATCCACTGGAAACTTCAAAGCTACATCTAAATCATCATAGATTGGCTCTGAAAGGGAATTCAAACAAGCAAATTTGATTAAGGGCTATGGAGAGTAAATCACTAAAAATCCTTCCAGGGATAGGTGGACTTTGCGGTGAAAGCTTCTGGCTTCTGTATCTTCCTTATGGAGATCATTTTACCTCTCTTCTATAAATGCCCCAAGGGCTCTAGTCCCTTCCTACAAGATAAAGCACCATTTTCTTAGAAAGATATATTAGGCTACCTCCTGTCTATTCATCTTCCTCTCAAGCTTTACCTCCCATCCTCCACATCTAATTCTTTAGTAATTATAGGTCTTTGGGTGCCTGGTACTGAAATCTGTCTTCATGTCTTTGCTTCAGCTCTGCTTTGAGAATCAGCTCAATTCCAGAAGCCTGCTGGACTATCCTTGGATATTGACCATGTACAACCCAGATTCCCAAGTGGGTAAGGCACCATTGTCTGTCATCTTCTGGGAACTTTGGCCAAGAACAACTCAGTCGCATTCTTCTCACAGATGTTCTTCAGCCAAACAGGAGTCAGTGCTCCCCAGAGCAGGATGTAGAAACTCTAACTACCCTGGAGCCCAAATCCAGCCCACCACCTGTTTCTGTGATTACAATTTCACTGAAACACAGCCATGCCCCATTTGTTTACACATTTTCTTTTACAATTTCAATGGCAAAGCCATTGCCACAGATAGTAAATGGCCCCATGTCCAATATATTGACTCTCTATGTTTTTACTAAGATAGTTCACAGATCTCCCCATGGTACCAAATGTGGGCATAAGTTTATGGTATAACTTGGATACCAGAACCTAGAATTGTCTTATGGTATTATCCTAAAACACACCTGGAGCTGAGACCAACTTACTGTTTCGTGTCTTTCACCCTGCTCTGTCTGTGTGAATAGTCAGCTTCCAGAAAGGCGCTTGGGATAGGTGTAGTTGGATGGAGATGATGAATTATGGGCACAATTAGCTGGGGCAATATTTGGAGATAATGGGAGTTTGGGTGAGAGATATTAAACATAAGGACTCTGGAATTGGTTAGCTAAAATTAAGGAGAGGACAAAAAATATAAAATTTCTGGCTTAGATATATTTATTGACACGTTTTTGGAAGAATTTCAATGTGCGAGGCAAAGAGACTCCTTGAAAGCATAAGAATCCACATGACTAAAGGCAGCCATGAAAAATTCGCATCGGAAGCATACATCTCTTGTCAAATTCAGAGCTCTGATAAGGAAGAAGGAAATTCTACATGCTAAGGCCACAAATGGGCCAGTACCTAATAAGGTAATTCCTGTTCGAGATTTGTCCTCAGGATTGCTCCATCCCCTGAGCAGCAGTCTCATAATGAATCACACTTGAATCCACTCCAATGGATACTTAGCTAGGACTGCTTCAGAACCCAAGATAGTAGTTACAATGAAGCTAGCTAGCTAGCCAGCATGCATCCAAAGCACCAAGAAGGTGTCCTTAATTAAGAATGAATCGTCCCTGTGCCAAAGAAATGGAGTCGAAAGAGCCAGATTCCAAACAAGAGAAGGTGTACTTAGTTAATAAATGAATGTGTTTACTAGATCAAGGATCATATGTGATGTCTCCCATCCTCCAAGGGTGGTTCCATCAACTACACTGGTTGGTAAAACAACTAGGTGGAAAAACCATAACTGGAAGTAAAGTAGCCAAGACAGGTTTTCTTCTTTTGGAAGACTCTGCAGGAGTGGACAAAAAAAATGAGTTCTATCTGAACCAAATGTTAATACCTACTGAAAAACACCCAAATGAATCGATTGATTTAATGAGTCGACATGACCTTATTCAGTTTCTTGGTTATCTGGTATCACGAGGAACTCCTGAAAATAATAGCCATGGACAATGGAAGATGGAGACTTCCACTTCCATTTAGTAGCATGAAGAATTCTCACTATATCTGAAATTTTGATCGGAAGCAGAAAAAATCCAAAATGTTTCCCACTCTAGTAATCTGTGCACCTACATATACATTCCACACCTACAGCCATATTTACAAAGACACGAGTTATTTTTAAGACATAATGAGTAAGCACTATGAAACTCTCAGTATTTGTCTAGCATTGTCTTTGACAGATTTGTGGAAAATGGATTCTCAGCTTCCAATCATAGTGTGAGGTTGGAAAATGAAATGAAACTTTATCTGTGTTATTTACTATTGTCTTTGATAATGCGGCCTTTGGTAGGAGTAAGAATTCACTGTAATGAGATACATTTGTGTTGAAAGTGTCTGCCCTATTTCTATCAATAGACAATAAATTTAAGAAAATCATGAGTGCTAGCTTGAATCTGTCCAGAGAATATAAAGGGAGAGGGGAAGCGTCTGCTTTATTAATCATAATTATTCTGTAAAAATGTCAACTCCCCTCCTATGTCTATCCCCTGTAAACTTTATCACAGTCTTCTGCTTTTCCTCAAAGCTGACATCTGATCAGCTGTGCTGATGCCCTAAAATGACTCAGTGACTGTCAAGGTTGAACAGCAGTAAGGGCAGAGATGGGAGGAAACTGGCCCTGGATCTCCTCCTCTTCAAGAAGACACCAAAAGGAAACCTCTTATTTTCATGGTTAGAATATGCTAAAAAGTTGTAGGTTTATTACTTAAGTATAAGCTAAATCTAGAAACTATTATTCTGGTGATTAAATTTAAAGTCAAACATTTTCAGAAAAAGAATGGAACAGTTTGATTTTTTATTTATTTTTAAATTTTATTTTATTTTATTGTAAAGGTGATATACAAAGGGATTGCTGTTACATAAGTAATAGATTCAATATATATTTTGTTGAACAGTGTTACCTTCTTCCTTATCTTCTCCCAATTTCCCTCTCCCTTGCCTCCCCTTTCTCTAAATTATAAAGTTAACTTCCAACATAGAGTCTCTTATTGGTATTACATTGGTTCAGTCTTTTTCCTCTGTCTCACCATTTTGTTATCTCCCCTCCCTTCCCCAAATCAAATAAACATATATACAAGACACAGAGTACCAAAATCAAAACCAGTGACATAGGAGATAGTCCAAAGGGGAGAATGGGAAATGAAAGAAAATAATAACCCACACAGTAAATTGGAAACAAACAAAATCCCTCTTGGAGTTCATTTCAATTAGCACCATTTTATATGGTCATATGTTCACAGCGATTGAGCTATTGTGATCCTCTGCTAGAACTATCCTAGACATACACTAATGATTACAAAGAGAGAAAACATGGAGCCTATGCTTCTTTGGGTCCGGTTTATTTTGCCTAATTTTTTTTCCAAGTCTTTTCATTTCCTTACGAATGGGGTAATGTCGTTCTTTCTGATAGAAACATAAAATTCCATTGTGTGTGTGTGTGTGTGTGTGTGTGTGTGTGTGTGTGTGTATGTCACATTTTCTTGATTCATTCATCTACTGAGGGGCATGGAACATTTTAAGTAATGTATATTCTACTAGATATGTCAGAAAAAAAAACAATTGTATTTTGCTGAAATTCGAATTTTACATCTGCTTATGAATCATATTTTCTGCAGTACTTTTGCTTATTCTGTTCTTTTTTTCTAGTCTCTTTCTTTTTTGAAAACCACTTGATTTGAGATTTGAAGAAAGTAATAATAATAATGATGATAACAATAATATTTCAATAAGAATTTTTTGAAGCCAAATGGCAGTGGCTCCTGCCTCTAATCCTAATTACTCCAGAGGGAGGGATCTGAAGAGTTCTGTTCAAGGCCAGCTGGAGCATATATAACCAAGATAGTCTTTCCTGTCTTTCACAAGACAGTATGTTGGAAATTATCTGTACAACTTGGGGGATAGGGTGGGAGGGAGGGAAATAGGAGAAAAATGAGGGAAGGAGTAACAAGTTTGACAAGAAATGTACATATTATCTTACTTATGTAACTGTAACCCCTCTGAATATCACCTTGACAATAAAAAAGAAAGATTAAAAAAAAGAAAGTAAAAGTCAGGAAACCAATAAGACCATGTAAAAAATATGTACAGTATATATATATTCACTGAAGTGCTGGTTAGAGAAAGATCTGTAAGTTGCTTGTTATTTTTATAGAGATATTAAAAAATGGTTGCCTGTAAAAAATTTTAAAAAAGAAATTGGAAACCAATAAGACCATGTGAAAACCAAAGTGGAAGACAGATAATCTCAAAATGGAGAAAGAGACCTGAATAAAATCAACCCTGTGCACATCTTGATTTCAGATATCTAAGTTCTAGGGCTGGTAGAAAGGAATTTTCTGTCTTAAGGACACCCATTCTGTGGTACTTATTGTGGCAATCCTAGAAAACGACCAACTGTATACATGTGTTTGTGTAAAAATCATATTTATATATGCCATTAAATAGAAAAAGCAAATTTGTTTTTATATATGTATATGCATATGTTTGTATATAATGGGATATGATATAAGGGAAGTTAACTGGATATATTTAATGTTACTTTAACATCAGTAATTCTACCTTAATATCACTGTATGCATGTACATATATGTGGCATTAATATCACTATATATGTATTATATATAAATCTACATTATAGACAATATATGCTTATGCTATTATATAATATAATGTATATTATAGTGTATTATATTATAATATGTTATATATTACATTAAATATAATTTATATGTGTATTTATGTAATTTTGAGTTCATTAAAGCCTGAAAGATGAGATATTTCTGGTTACTTGCCATCCATCTTTTAACAGAAAAGGTAGTATTGTATGAGGAGAAAGTCTTAAAAAACATCAAAAGATTCAAAAGATTTTTAAGAAGGCACATGTCTGCAGGTGACTATTAACAGAACCAGAATTTTATGGATTATAAAATTATTTGCTCTAATGTAAAAAGCTACAGCATAGAATAACTCACTTAAGATGGACTTTTCTTGCAATTATTTATCAAAAAACCTTCCTAAATGGGAAATTGCATCCTGCTGGATGTTCACAAAAGAATCATCCTGGGGGGAATAAATAGCACTCTTCTATCTATGGGAATCATATTCCAGATACATGGCTTAAAATTTTTCAAATAACACATGTAACTGGAGAAGCAATAGTTTGCTCTGAATTATTCAAACATCATAAGATTTCTTTATATTGATTTTGCAGGTACTTCTGAAAACAAGAAGAAGTGTCTAGTAAATGTGTGAAGTATAAAATGAGGAATATAAGAAAACTAAGATCATATAACATAATGCCCTCATAGAGAAATAGAGAGGACATCAACTAGGTACACAGAAAAAAACTACTGCATATCTTTAAATATAAATAACTACTTATATTGCTGGATGAATTGGAAACATTGTTTTATCTAGTTCAGTACATAATGGTTGAAAATGATTAACAAACTAGGATATATTTTAGTTAAGGAAAAATCCATTAGTTTCATTCTAATAAAAAGAAAACATTTGTACAAGCATAATTACAACATGGATTATAAAATCTATCCACTGTCACAATGAGGCCATTTATCCTAGGAAAACAGCCTTAACATTGACCAGTGATATAGATATCAACCTCTTCACTGACGGATCAATAAATGCCATTTTCTTCACATCTGGCTCTGAAAATATTTGAGTTTCAGACAAAGTTCTGAGTTATAAGTTAAATATTGCAAGGTAATCAATATGTATCATAAATAATACAATATCTGCAACTTTATCTTGCATTTGTAATTTTTCAAAGAAGGAATTAATAAGACATTCTTCATTTCAGAAGTTTATGAGTTAAAATTTCTAAGGTTTGAGAATGAATGAAATAAAAATGAAAACTATGAAGCTTTAAATAATTTTATGAATACCACCTGTTTTTACGTGAAGATTTCCCTTCCTGTGAATTTCAGTCAAACACTTACTTTGAACTTAATAAATCATTTTTGTTATCTACTTACTGGGTACATTCAAATTATAACAGGATAAGGTGTAAGAGACTAGCTAAGCAAGAATATACTACAGATAAACAGAATAGCAACACAGTGACTAACATCATGCCTAATGGGAAAAACAATTCTTCCAGGGAAAGACTCATGTATCAGTTCAGTCTTGCATCAAACTAGAAAGTAGAAGTTAGTTCTGAAAGGATCAACCTTACTCGTGCTCAATATTGTTTACAATCAACATTGTATTTTTTTTTCAAGTCTGGGATTGAATATTTTAAGTGTTAAACTCAAACCTTTCTTGCCATTTTATCTTTCAGGAAGCAAATAGTTGTTGCTGTTGTTTTTCATTTCCATTAAATAATTCTCTGGGCAATTTTCAACTAATTAAGGTAAAGAGTGAACTTATACTAACAGTACTCTTTTTTTCTCCAGATCATGTCTTCTTTAATGAAAAGCTTGAGACACTACACGAGTAAATAAAAGTAACTTGTCTATTTGAACATTGTTTCAAGTGCAAGATTACAGTTAATATGGTTATAGAATTTTTATGCACAAAAATGTAAAGCAATCTGAAGTTTAAGAGGATAATATATATTTAGTATTTATAAGCAGTGTGATATCTCATTGTGATGCATATGAAATGTCAAATTATAACCAACTGGGGATATGCCCATATTCCCAGTAACAAAATGTGGTAAGAGATCCTCTATAAAATATTTGTTTTCTATTTTCTGAGACAAAGTATACTAAACTTATATTTTTCAGTAGTGTCTCTCCATAATGACTAGCGGTGACTTGGTCTAAAATTGAGTAACCGTATGTTCCTCTAGCATGCCCAGACAAAATTCTGATACTTTGAAAATACCTTGTGCTTCATCTCACTGAAAGAATATTTTTCTCATTCCATGTTCAATGAAAAAAATTAGGATGCAATCAATAAGACTTACCCAAGACTGCTCAGTGGTAACAATTGTTTTGTGTTCTTTCACTGAATCTATTTATAGGGCATCTGGTAACTGCACCTCTTTGTGAGGAAGAGGACAGTTGTGACATGACTTAATCACTGTAAAACCATGATATACTCTCAGATGACACCAGCAGCCTGGGAGATGGAGCGAGAATGGGAGCCCAAGTCTTATTCTGGAAATTACCAGCTATGAAATCAAGGATACATGATTGACCTCCCTCAACTTGATTTCTTTGTGTAATACAAAAGAAAACATTGTCCACATGACACACACTGCTTTTACCTTTTCCTACCATGCTAAATACAGTATATTGTCATTTTCCATGCAGGAATAAACAGCTCCTACAGAGCAATTCTGACATCGTACTGTGGAAAAATACCAAACCAGTTTCTTACCATTTCCCTGCAACATGTAAAGTTGGAAAGAAATCCTGAATGTTAAAGCTGACTCTCTCACTTTCCATCATGTTTGCTGACTAACTCTGTCCCAAATCCATGAGTATAAGTAAAAAACAACAACAACAACAAAACCCAAAACAGGATTGTTATTAGATGAAGTCACACAGCCGTTCATAAAGAAAAAAAAAAAGAAACAGAAAAAATGCAAAACCAGTCCAAGTGAGTGTTGAAAAGTAGTGACTGTATCTACCAAATAAGTCAAATTCTTACTTGATGTGTAAAGAAATTCCATGGAGAAAACTTGATCCATGGAATACGTTCATTAAGAAATACTGTTAAAAAAAACAACACAACTTTTCTGGCATCTCATAGATTTAATGACCTGAATTGCAAAAACTAAGTCAAGAAAATATTCCCTTTCCACACTCTGCTTTTCAATTCCCCATATCCTTTTTTTTTTTTTAAAATTTACATGTCAGTTAATAAATTCTAGAGTACACAGAGACAGACAGTAAAGAAACACAGAGAGATAGACAGAGCTTGTTAGGCCCAGATGTGGAAGATGGAGAGAAATACCTTGTTTGGAGAGGACTATCCATGACTACAGTAGGATATTGTGGTATTCTTAACTTTTTTCTCAACTATTTCTAACTTTTAGCTTTTACTGTTACCATAAAAATGATGTAGCAACTTTTAGTGGCAACATTTGTTGTTGCCCTCCCTTTGTATGGCCTCTTTA
The DNA here is from genome assembly GCF_019054845.1 of Dipodomys spectabilis. Taxonomy (NCBI): domain Eukaryota; kingdom Metazoa; phylum Chordata; class Mammalia; order Rodentia; family Heteromyidae; genus Dipodomys; species Dipodomys spectabilis. Next base: position 11,648,094 of record NW_024870834.1, on the reverse strand, counting down.
AATTGGGAAAGAATGTAGCCCTTGAAAGTATTTTCTCTTAATCTTTCTCGGTGGTTGCTCCTTATTTTTGAACAATTTCTCTCAGTTTAATGTAATATAATTTTCCCCTCTCCTTTTGCAGGCCTTACCCAAAAGCATCACTGCTGAAACCAATGATTTAAGGATTTTCTGTTATATTACTCTCCTATAATCTCATAATCTTACGTTGTGTTCTCTAGTTTTTAATCTACTTCATTTCAAAATTGACTCTTTTGAATGTACATATCTAGTTGTCCCAAACTAACAGTTCCCAATAATTTCCAAGTATTTGCATCTTAGTCAATTTCACTCATTAGGATTTTAAAGTTTTCATCATAGAAACTTTCCATTCCTTCTGTTAAATTTATGAGACCTACTTCACTCTCATAATAAAGCCAAATAAATAATATATACGTAAAATGAAAACGTTAAGGTAAAATAAATGATGATCATAGATGCAAAAATTCTCCACAAAATATTAGCAAGCCTACTTCATCAGCGTAACCTAGCAAATAATTTTACATAGGATTAGTAACTTCTTCCTGGAAGGAAAGAATGGTTCAACCCAGCAGAATCAATTAGTGCTATCCACAGTATAAACATAGTGAAGAAAATCATGAAATAATCTAAACAAAGGTATCAACAAAAATCCTGTCAGAAAAAGCTCTCAGGAAAAAACAAACAAATAGTAAGTAATTCACATCAATAGATTGAAAACCCGCACTTGAAAAGCCCAATGCTAATATCATTGTCAAAAATGAGCAGCTGAAAACAATTCTAAGATCAAGGACAAGTCAAGGATTTCCACTGTAGCCACTTCCATTCAGAGTCAGCCTTCCTGTTGATGCTGCTGTAACTCTAGATACTTTGTGGGTGAATGCCTGCACTGCCCCGTGTTCTGCATACTGACTGACTGTCCTATTGATGTCAGAATAGGGACTTTACTAATAACAGATGCCTGAGTTTCCAGACAATTGGCCAGACCTAGAAATTTTGCTCTAGCAGTCAGACAAAATCACATAAACAATCACACAGCATTGGCTTTGTTTCTCTGAAGAATCTTGATTGATACTACTCATCATCTTCTTTCTAGTATTTGATATATTTATTCTCTTGTATCTTTTCCCCCTCTCAGCTTATTACAGTACAGTTCTGTTAGGAGATGTGTTTATTCTTTTGGTTCACCATTACATCTGATCTGCTAGGAATGGTCCAGCAACACAATAGTTCCTTAATAAAGAAACTCATTTTAGGAACACTTTAAATCACGGTAATCAAAAAATAGTAACACAACAAAATAGCACATCACTTCTTTTATGAAACCACTGGTTAAGGAATTCTTTTTCAGTATGCCTAACAAATGATCTTCCTAGCATGTTGATAGAAACCTATAGTGACAGCATTTCAGTGGCAGATGTAAAGGACTGAGAATTAGAGGCCAGTCTGGGCTACATAGTGAGATTCTCTGTCCCTGTCTTTCTGTCTCTCTGTCTCTGTGTATCTGTCTCTGTCTCTCTGTCTCTCTATCACACACACACATAACCAATATAAATAACAATAACCAAAACCCAGGAAATTATCATTATTTTCTATATGAAAAGCACAAAATTAATTAAAAGGACTATCTGATGTATTTTTTTTCCTTTAAACCAACAATTTAACTCAGGGTAGGCTTAAATAAGTGCTAGGAATTTTTATCTTGGTGACAATTAGTACCACATAGTTCTTAACTCTATTTTTTAAATATAGGAAAACATAGGAAACTAAGCCACAAAGTGTAAGACATTATATTCTGTCCTGCCAAGTGGAAAATTATGTTTAGTAAAGATACTGAGACATGCACTTTGTGATTACAGAAGATGTATATAATTAGTAAGAGCAAGGATTCTCATTTTCTTAAATATTCAGTACAAATACAAAATTCTATTTTGTTTCATTTACTACAAAGGACCAAGAACTTTAAGGGTTAATATGGTTGTAACGCATGAAATGAAATGATTTACAAAAAGCTCCTATCATATGTTATAAGAGGTGTAGAATTTGAACATTATAAACTTAATTATCCAGTTCATTCTTGGTTTTAAAAGCCAAAATCAAAGACATAAATTCTGAATGATGTATTGGTACAAGATTAAGGAAATAGTTTAAGATCTTTCAAACTTAAGAATTGACATATAAATCTGTAGAGGTAGATAGATGATAGTAGATGATAAATAAATACATTTAAGTAAAATCTAAACAAAAAGAATTGCTGATTTATACTGTCACTAAGATTATAATTAGCCATACAAAAAGGTTAGTTTTTGTTGGATTTATACTATTAAAATTATAAAGCATATTAAAAGCTCTTGGGTGACTCTCCTACTTTTGTCACTATTACTTATTGATTTCTTTATCATTTAAAACTACAATAATAGCTCCTATATGCTTTTTTTAGGAAATTATATATACCAATTACCATATCTTTATAAAATTTAGTTATCTTACATTTAGTTCATTAAGAGGTCACTTGCTTTGTGACTACAAATCCAACACACATAAAACCTGGTGATAACCATCTATTTCCTTCTACAGAAAAAATAAGAAAACATAAAAGCTGTGAAAGTTTTGAGTAATGTAAAGATTTTTTTTATAACCAAATGCAAACTTTTAACTTTTTTTCCTTGAGTATGCTTAATCCATTATTTAGTGGATACTCAGCAACTGTGAATGAAATATGAATTACTTCAAAATCTGAGTTCACTATCTCAAAGAAACTAAAACAACATGAAAAAAATGCCACAAAAACCAAGGCACTGATATTCTATTTTGTTAGTAATTTACAAAATTTGTACACACACATATGAGAGCTGTTCTCAATTATCCTGATAATTTTCTTCACATCAGCATTCAATTTGTCATGATACCTTGGGTATGTTTTCAAATATTCAAATATTCCAGAGCTAGAATTGGTTCTCTGAAAATCAGAGCTTACTTACTTAAAATGTTGCTAATAATTACATTTCTAGCAAGGAATTTATCATATGCTTTCATTTTCATCATAGAGCTTGACAATGTTGGGGAAATACTTTATAAACTCCACTCTTCAAAGAAAAACATTGTCTTTGCCTTTAATAACCAAAGCATTTGCTTTTTCTTGGAAATGTTTTCAGCTTAAGAAAGAGGTTTTCATTGAGAAATGTAAACATTTTGCCTGTTAGGGTGGTACTAAATAAAAGATTCCCTGATTGCTTTAAATGAGCCATTTAGTAAACCCTTGCCAATGTAGACATCGCCAGTTGGTATTCTACAATGTGTCAAAGTATTCTACCTTCTTTGGTGCTTTGTAAATCACACCAGGGATTTAAGTAAATTAAGTTGGCTTTTTCACTGGAAACCAGATGTTGCACCTCCTCTGAGTTTTACTTAGGAAAACAATGTATTATTAAAGTGACTATGAGCCAGGCAATTATGAAGAAATATCACATCTGGCTGTCAAAAAATATGCCATGTTTCAACCTGCTCCAGTAGAGTCTTCAAAGTAACACTCAGACCCTCTACTAAAGTCCTCAATTACACAGGATGGTTATTAAGTTTCTAGAATGTGAAAAATGTATGAGTGGACAAGATATGGCCAAAAGTATTTTACATATGGTTATGTGATAGGTTGGAATATCCTTGAATAAAACAGGATGTGTGGATAGCATGGAGCCTGGGTCAGGCAATCTAATCTGAGCAAGAGTTCTTACTGATCACAAGCTGACAGAGATCAGGATGAAAAGTAATCAAGTAATGTAAACTATCAGAGAACCAGAGAGATAGGGAGAGAGAGAAAGAAAGAGAGAGAAGCTCAATGCATATTAAGAATAGAGGCAGGCAGGCTGGGAAGGTGGCTCAGTGGTAAAGCACTTGCCTTGCATGCATGAGGCCCTGGGTTCGATTCCTCAGCACCACATAAGCAGAAAAAGCCACAAGTGGTGCTGTGGCTCAAGTGGTAGAGCGCTAGCCTTGAGCGGAAAGCTGAGGGACAATACCCAGCCCAGAGTTCAGGCCTGACTAACCAAAAAAAAAAAGAATACAGGCAGGCAGAAGGAGAAGGGAGGGAGGGAGGAAGGGGAGGAAAAAGGGAGGGAGGGAGAAAGAGGCAAGAAAGGAAGGAGAGGAAGCATTGAATTGACTGGTCAGGTTCAGTCTCCAGTTCTTCTTCTTCAGTATAGGAAATCCCATACTGGGGGCTGCCCACTGAACACATTTTCTCATATTCACTCTTCCACTATTGCATCATTATTTGCACTCTTTGTGATCATTAATTTAGGTGTGAAGTGTTGTAAATCGGAATGTGCATTACTTGAGCTAGGACAAATGACTTTGAAGTAAAGTGGCTGAACCTAAATAGTTTTTTGCAGCCATCCTTGGGCCTAGGTAGGATATGGGGGTGGTGGTCTACCCAACCCAACTCCAAGTCCTACAGGTGAGACAGACTACCCTTTGAAATGCAGATGCCTGGCTCCTGGTGAGCCAGGAGGGCTGTGCTTCAGAGAATGCAGATGTTGTCTTCATGGTGGGGGAGGGAACACCCCTTTCCCCTAGGTGATGGGCATACCTGTATCCCTGGAGACAGGGCAGGTACTTGGCTGATAGGTTGCTGAATCTGTCAGTCCAATGTGTGGGACTGGGAGTGACCTGTGACCCTGCACCCTTCCCAGACCTTATTTAGGCCTGGAAAAGCATTGATGCCATTACACCATGCCACATCTCTTGGTAATCCTGTCCTGTGTTCTGTCAACTGGCTCATGACATCCCAGTTCAGTTCTCCATTGGAGCTGATTTGGCCTGTTTCCTAGCTGTGTTAAGTGTATTTGTGGACTGCAGGCCTTTGCAACAGGCTGCCTACACACTGCTAACTATATAATAAAGACCCCGAAATTCCATTTTCCAAAATGTGGCTTCTCAGATAATTTACGTTTCAAAGGGAAGTTATCTTCATTTTCCAGTGCATTTGTAAATACACAGGAAATTACTGTATAAAAAGTACCTCAATACAAGTATCTCATGTACATGGATTTTCATTTCTAATTTCACATTGTGTGAGTATGTGTGTATGTGTGTGTGTGTGTGTGTGTGTGTGTGTGTGTGTGTGTGTGTGTGTGTGTGTGTTGGTTCTAGGTCTTGAATGTAGTCTCTGAGTTTTTTGCTCAAAGCTAGCACTTTCTCATTTGAGCTACAGCTCCACTTTTGGCTTTCTGGTAGTTCATTAAAGATAAGAATCTCGTAGCTGGATGCTGGTCACGCCTGTAATCCTAGCTATTCAGGAGGCTGAGATTTGAGGATCCTGGTACAAAGCCAGCCCAGGCAGGAAAGTCCGTGAAACTCTTATCTCCAATAAACCATCAGAAAACCAGAAGTGGTGCTGTAGCTCAAGTGGTAGAGCGCTAGCCTTGAGCTGAAGAGCTGAAGGACAGAGCTCAGGCCCAGAGTTCAAGCCCCATGACCAACCAAAAAAAAAAAAGAAGAAGAATCTTGCAGACTTTCCTGCCCAAGCTGGCTTCAAACCAATAACCTCAGATTTCAGCCTCTTGTGTAAAAAGATTACAAGAGTGAGCCACTGGCACCCAGCAACTCCACATTCTTCAGAACTCTAATTATGTGGGAAGTCCTGTCCCTAATTGCCTATATAATATCTTTGTAATTTCTCTAAAATAATCTCATAAAATTCCATGAATCTTAGAAGACTTACCCAATTTTAAGAACAGCATTTGAGAAATAATTTTCATCTCAATGTTCTACTGAATTGACTGATAGTCTTGGTAGATTTGTTGGTTATCTTTGGCTGAATACAAAACTATGCCACCACCAACAAAAATAGCTAATAATAATTTTACATCATTTCTGTGGCTCAAAAATTCAGCAGGTTCTTCAACTAACAAGTCAGGTGCCTTATCACTGGAGCTAATCCTTCAGCACCAAAATAAGGACATTTAAAGACATAATATTAGTATCATTTTTATTGTATCAAAATACAATAGAGGCATGGATTAAAGAAGACATTCTAAAACTGCTACCCTGCTGCTGTTATCCCAACTTTGATAATTTCTGTAATGTCAGAAGTTAGGAGAAATCTTGCCTTTCATCTTTGTGTACGTGTGTGTGCATGTGTGTGTGTGTGTGTGTGTGCATGCGTGCATGCTGTTAAGGGACCTAGAAATCAGTGCCTTACACTCTTACTCAACTTGATTGGCCACACTGGCATTGTTCCCATTGAGCCATGTCTCCACAATCTCATTTGTTTTGCTGGCTAATTGGAAATGGAGTCTTTGAAACTTTGCTAAGAAAGCTGTGTCATAGCTACAATCTTCCAGATTTCAGTCTCCAGAATAGTTAGGAACACAGGCATGAATTGCCAGTGTCTAGCAACCTTTCATCTATGAAACCTTTAACAGCTCAAATGAGGATTGTTTTTTTTACTCAATACTTCTTATAAGATACATAAAACTGAGTCATTATCAATTTCAACTATATTAAAGTAACTGAAATCATTTTTTGTCAGACAAATATGGTCTTACATTCATGGAGCTGTTAGGACCAGCCATTACAAATTACTTCTTTTTAAGAGTTGGAATAAAATATGGACACATTAAAAGTACTCTGCATTTAAAAGGGCACACATGAGTTACAGGAGGACCTGGTTTTATTTTTGTTTTATGTCTCAACTCGGTGTCAATTTTTACCATGCAATGAAATTGCACTAATATTTTGTGTACTAAAACATCAGCACCATAAGGAAACACAGATGGCTGAGTTGGTTGGATGATTCTAGTAGACTAAGCTGAGTCAGATGATTGCTGCAGATCTTGATCATGTGTCTGTTGTTATTTGGCAGAATGGTTGAAGGCTGGGTGATCTCAATTTGTTTCATGCTTCTACAGATGGCTGTTGGTCACCAGTTACCGGTGGAACCAGAAGGACTGGACCTGTTTGTCCCATCAGCAGCTAACAGACACTAGTGTTTCCACTCGGTGGCCCAAGGGGTCCCTGCACAACCAGAGAAGGGAGGCTGTGCTGCCATCATGTAGCCAATGGCTTCTTAGTCAAAGTAAATGGCATGGCTGACTGAGATGCAGAGGGAGGAAAGGGAGATTCCACTGATGGATGAGCCAGGCAGTCATGTCAATTTTTACAGTGTATTTCCATTGTGATCTGTTAGTTTAAAAATATGTGAATCCAGTCGGGCCCACAGCATAAGCATGAGTAGCATGTAATAGTAAAATAAGTAGATTTGGTGTTAAGTGCATGATGTGACTTCACTCTTTGTTCCTTTATTCATTTATTCCTTCAAATTTTATGAATTTAGTAACTGTGGATTACTCTAGAAAACTATTTATTTACTACTGATTTATTGAATATTGAACACACACACACACCTGTGTGTGTGTGTGTGTGTGTGGTTTTCATGTTCTAGATGCCTTTTTAGGCTCCAGAAATTGAGAACTCAAAAACAGGAGAAAAGAGCACAATTCTTGTCTCATGGGATTTATCTTTCATATATAATCACACACACACACACACACACACACACACACACCACCACCACCACCACCACCACCAACAACAACAACAACAACACCAACACATGAAGTAGAGAAAAAGTTTTGACTAGAAGAAAGAATAAGCATAGAACCTAAAGAAGAAAAACAAAAGAAACAAAGTTTTTCTGTCTCTAGATGGTCAGGAAATCTTCCATGAAGAGGTGATACTTCAGTGGAAATTTGACCACAAGTAAGCATCTACTCTTCAGACTGCAGATGCTGAGATAGGAGCAAGAGGAAATAACCAGTGGGAGATTGTGAAGCAAAGCTAAGCTTGCCGTGGTCAAAGGATAGCCTGAGACAAAGTGCAGTGTGCCAGGAGAGGGAATCTGGAAAGGAAATTAGAACTAGGTTATGCTCAGAACTTGAGCATTTTATGTAGATGCTTGAGTTCACTTTCAGTCATGAGAGCTAGAGCTACCATCTGGAAAGGAAAAGAAAAGTAATGCTCCTAAAATAGGTATATTCCCTTGTCTACACACACAAGGGTTGAGGTATAGCATGCCCAGAATGCTGTCTTCTACAACACAAAGCAAAAGAAAGAACTCTCAGTAAGCAATGTAAGAGAATGCGATTAAATGCCGTAGAGGATCTAATATGTTCATGAGGATTCATACTTATTGAAGGGATGAGCGGATGGTAAAAATATATATATTGAAGATTATATTTCTTGGCTAAAAGGAAAATATGTATATATATATATATATATATATATATATATATATATATATATATATATATGTGTTTCTTTTTGTTAAATTTTTACTTTTTGCCAGTCCTGAGGATTTAAATCAAAGTCTGGGCACCATCCCTGAGCATTTTTGTTCAAGTCGATCACTCTACCAGTTGAGCCACAGGTCCACTAGCTTTCTGTGGTTAATTGTCTAGGCTGGCTTTGAACTGAGATCCTTAGATCTCAGACTCTTGAATAGCTAGGACTTACAGGCATGGTACACTGGCACCTAGCTCAAGGTTATTTCTTGAAGAAAGTCAATAATCATAACAAGATGTAACAGATGTTAAATTCTTTCTTAGAAATGACAGATAAGAACACATTCATATAATATTGTACAGCCCGATATGACCATAAAAGAAGATTATATAAATGGGAGTCACTGGTTTAACTCCCTACCAGCTCTTAACACTCTATTCCGAATTCCAACTTCATCATTCACTAAGTCACTGATACTTTGAAATCTACAGCTCAATACCAGAGACCCAGATGTCAGCTTAGTCCCTTCATATTATACATATGTCTAATATTTTGCTTCACACGTGCCAAGACTGGTGTGAAACATCTATTTGTGATTGCATTTGTGAGATATAGCCACAGTCCACCCTTGCTTATCTATCACAGCGGTAGTGTAGCTGGCAAACTACATGCCAAGAAAAATGTTCTAATACATGGTGCCTGTTCAAGAGTTTAAAAAAATTCATTCTGATTCTACAGATAAAGAAGTTGACCATAATTCTAGAAATTAAGAAAAATCAGCCTTTCAATATATATTTGGTCATCATTCTCTTCTTATTAAAGCATGAATTTTTTAATTTTAATTGTGTTGTCTTTTAAAAAATGGTAAGCCACAATTTGAGTTTCTTTTTCTATTTCTTTTCCTTTCAGATGAGTGAATTTTTCATTGCTTTGAGTCTTATGTATTTTCCTATACCTCTAAAATAAAAAGCTTTTGGAGCTTCTACAATTTTCTTTTCTCAATATGGTTTATGTTTCCAAATTTGCTGCTTCACTGCTCATCCACCAAAAACCTTACAACATAAAAAATTTTTAAATATATATTCGGTTCATATCTCTTCACTGTTGTACAGGATAAAATAATACTCATCTAGAATAGTTAGGCAAGCAACTATCTAATGTACTAAATAATAATTTCATTATATCATAGAGCAATTTACTTTTTTTGCAGTGTTAATGACTTAACTGGGTAAATATTAAAGTATTAATACTTATTCATAATATTTATTCAGCTTGGGGTTAAAATGGAGAAAAAACACTGAATAAATGTATCTAGAGACTTTCTGTAGTATTCCATAGTTATTGAAATTTGCTCTGCAATATACTGGCTTCTTATTGTTTTATACTTCATGTTCTTTTTGACTTTTGATATAAAATGTTACATATGTATGACAGACATCTTGTAAAATATGATGAATGTAAAACTTTTTCTTGCTTGGATGAGGAATGTAAACCAAAGATAATGGTGATGTATTTATAGACTGAATAACAAATTGAAGTGCTACCAGTTTAAAAAGGACAGTTGACAGAAACACCAGGTAGTCCTAAGTTTAGAAGTATGAGACATTCAATATGTCTTGATTATGTTGGCCCCTGAGATCTTTGGATAGTGATAATCAAGATAAAGCTTAAATATATATATATATATATATATAATATATATATATATACATTTTAGTAAAAGCCAATTACTAAAGGAGACCTTTTAATGTCAGATTAAAGAGTTTAAATTGATCTTAACCCTAATCAAAACACGACTGTGAGTTGTGAGTAGTACTGTGGTTGAAAAATTCTTTTGCTGAAGAGTAGACAATGAGCTGATGAACAGAGAGCTAATTTAAAGAATTTCTTTCTGGGATACTGCAAATAAATTTCCCCTCAAGGTGACAGGAGAGCAGGAAGTATACATGGACTGTGCACAGAAAGCAGAGCACTGCAGTGTAAAGGCCAAATGAAAGGCACAAAACATCGTAGGTTAGCATTTTGGAATTTGCTATTTATAAGCAGTGAATAATGTTAAATGGCCCATTGGCAATGGTATTCAATATTTTAGTAACTCCTTAGATTTAGAAATATACTTTACTTTGTTAAATTAAGAACAAGTCTAACTCCCTGCATTCTAACTCTTACCTACTTCATAAACACCTGGGAGTCACGCACATGTTTCTGTAAAACATATTCATCTGTGTTTTATGAAATGCATGTTGATATTATCTGATCTTTTCATACCCATTTCCTTAAAATACAAACAAGGCAGCAGAGCACCAGTGGCTCACACCTATAACCCTAGCTACTCAGGAAGCTGAGATCTTCGAGTTGCTGTTCAAAGCCAGACTATGCAGGACAGTCTCTGAGACTCTTATCTCCAATAAAACACCAGAAAACCAGAAGTGATGCTGTGGATACAAGTGGTAGAGTACTTGCCTTGAGCTGAAGAGCTGAGGGATAGCGCCCAGGCCCAGAGTTTTTATATATATAGTTTTTATTTATATAGTGTATACATACACACACACACATACACACACACAAACAGGACCTCCTAAATTGAGTGTATAATGTTGACTATGTTCTAATGAGCAAGTTTAAACAACACTAGTTCAGAAAAGAAGAGGGTATGTATTATTTGAGTTCATAAATACTTCTGTCTACGTCCAACCAAACATATATTGGTTTCAAAGACTAGTAGAAAAGCAGATGCATAGAACTTAGAGCCAGCTGATCTGATACCCAAGAAAAAGCTTTTTTCTGAATTAATTTTACTGTTTTTATCTTTTTCTACTTTACCATAACTTTATCACTAAGTATTAGTGTTTGCAACAATGTCTCTAATAAATCTTCTGGACATTTCAGATCATTGTATTTTAAACTGGTTTAGTGGTAAGGAAAAAGATAAAGATACTAATCATCCCATGAATTTCTTCACATTCTAATTGACTTTTATCATGCTTTCCTTTCTATTTATAGCTTTTGGAAAACATTCCCACATATATATGATCACCTTACTTCTATAAGCCTGTCAAGAAAAGTCTAATCTTTGAAGCAAAGAAGGAGTGAGTGGAGAGAATGCAGTAAAAATTCAATATATCTCCTACAAAATTAAGAAAAGCGAGGGAAGGGCTGGTTTGGGAGGGCTGTCTGAGAATGTTGAAAGGGGTGACTTGGTCAAGACCCATTGTATTCATAAACTGCTTTGTTTGAATGTACATGCTATAGCTACTTAAAGATAACAAAAATATTTTAAAACATAACATTTCTCCTTAAAAAATTCTAGCTTTGCCTCTTTAGGAAATACATCCAAAGATTTGTAAATACTATTTTTTTACCAGTTTTAAAATGTGTTTCTGTCACATACAATTAGAAATAGATGGGCATAAGAACATTTGCATACATATTATGTGCATACATGCTATATTTACCTGCAATTATATACAAAATGATTATCATTACGACAGTATATTATTACCCCCAGAAGCACAACAATACAGAAAATGTCAAACACAAACAAGATCAATACTATAAAATTGAAATATTTGCTATAATTTCAAAGCAAAGATTAATTTTAATGTCTGATCTTATTCCATGTAAAGTTCAGTCTATTTCTTAATCATCTTGTAATGATACACATTAGCATCTTGTATCACTGCTCTCTCCTTTAGGCATATCATCTGGAGATGATATTTATATTCGCTTTAGAAATCCCTTCATAAGGCTTTATCTCTTTGTTTTTTGTCTTCAAAGCTTCCTGGATGGTAGAAACTCTCTCGTGTCTCTTATTTATTCATGAAAAAAATATTAATGTATGGAGAATTACAGATATCTTAATATATATAAATACCAAAACATTTTATCCTTACCCTCCAAACACACAGTGTTACTGACTTTGACACCTTGATATAAATTACATTATAGTTATGTCAAAAACTGGGTTTCATTTTTTAATTTAATTTATGATGCTCTCATATTATAAACTAGTACATTACATAACGGTTTTAAGTCAGACTATGGAAATATTTTTATATTTTTCACCCTAATCTTGTTAGCTAGCTGTCAATTAATAAACTTACAAAATAATAAGCTAAACTTATTTCTATATTGAAAACAGGGAAAATGATAATATCACTATTTGAAGATTATTACAAAGACTAATAAACGCAGTTTAGGTATTTAACTCAATGCTTTGCACAGAGCAAATATTCATTAAATGTGAGCAATCTTATAGCTAAAGAAATGTGAGACTTGAGTGTCTTGACATAATAAGCATATAAACGCATCACCTTGTAGCTGCCAGTCCAATCTGACCTAGAATAGCTTCACTGAGCTGTCAGAGTTCACGTGAAGATACAAAGTCATAGATAGACTTTATCATTCTGTTAAACATTGAAAGTAGCTTTTAAGTGTATCATTACTTGTCATGGCCCATTTCCAATACCATTAATAAAATTTTACACCTATCTCAGATGTAATTCTTATGTACAGGCAATTTTCCTCTGTACATTCTTTCTTTACAATTCCAGGAAGTAAAAGCTTTACAAATTCACAACAATCCCACAGAAACCAAACCATAAAAACCCCTCTGGAATCTATATAGCAAGACATTGTCTCACAATGGAGAAGCAAACCTCTTGGGTTTACGTAATGCTATAGTCAACAATAGGATACATATTCAAATATAAAACAATACATTTGAAAGATCTCTTTCAAATCTTCATATATAATTTTACTCCATACCAGTCAGTGCAAGGACAAATATGAATTGCATTTAAATTACTGTATTATAATATTGTAAGTCTCAAAATATAATATATAATTCAATTGTAATTATTATCTTATTTGGAAAATTGTTGGGGAAACCTCACAGAAATTATGAATAATATTCTACTTTGGTCACTTTGTCTCAAATACACACACACATACACACACACACACATATTGGCTGGTCCTAGGGCTGGCTTAAACTCTGGACCTGGGCATTGTCCCTGTACTACTCTTGCTCAAGACAAGCACTCTACCACTTCAGCCACAGCACCACTTCTGTCTTTTTTGAGTAGTTTATTGGAGATAAGAGTCTCATGGACTTTCCTGCACAGGCTGGCTTCAAACTTCAATCCTCAGATCTTGACCTCCTGAATAGCTAGGATTACAGGCATGAGCCACCTGTGCCTGGCTCCCCTAATTTTTTTCCAGCTGTAAACACTTAGTTGTTCATTTGTTAAGCAACAAGCTGAACTTTCTAGGTAAAGTTTCCAATGAAAAGTCTCTGCATATTTCCTGGGAAGCCTTGAAATTATGTGCAGTCACTGGTGGTAACCTGGATGAAACAATCTCTTGAGTCTTCCTCTGTTCAAATTGAGCCAATACAATCACCATCAACTCATAAAATTGAATACCCAAGAAAGAATATTAGAATACTTGTCAGGCCCACTTATATTTCTTTTTCCTATATAAGTATATATACATGTGTATATATATATATATATATATATGTATATGTATATATACATATATATGTATATATATATATATATATATATAGTCTCACTTGCTTGGAATCATTATTTTTTATTTATTTGTAATCAATGTCACATATTCCCATTTCAAACAAAATCATTAATTTTATTTTTGTTTTATTTTAAAACTCTGTGATTTGGGAATCCTCAATCCGTGTTGCTCTATCAACTCCTCTCTCCACTGTGGCAAGTGTAGCGATCGCTAAGGCTCTATTCCTTCCTCTCTAAAGAGCAGCCTTGTGATTTTTATCTAACAAGGCTGGTTGGAGAATGTTAATAAGAAAGTACAGGCTCCATTTAAAAGTCCACAGAGAATAACTGTGAATAGTACTATAATAATTAATGCTATCACTTATAACGGATTTTATTACCTATTTTTAACAGTCACTTTGTGATCTAGTACATACTTTGTTTGTGTGATAGATATTCATAACATCCGTTGTAGTTTGACTTCACAAGGCAGCATCCTCATTTGCAACTTCCCTGCATGTTTTGCCTGCTTTCCATATCTTTTCATTTGTCTTGTTTTTCTTTTTAAAAAAAAAACAAAAAAAACAGAGGCTACTGTTTCAGCATTAAAGGTGTATATATGTATACCGTTGCTTGTCATCAGTCTAATACTCAATTTCCTTTCTTATTCGTAGTAGCCAACGTTTTGCAGTCAACTGATATAATCATTGATAGAGCTGGGAACAACTTTGCCAGATTTAAGAGATACTTCCTGATGTACTCAGACCATTATGTTCTGTCAAGTTATACAATAGATAAGGACAGTATAAGGTGAAAGAAAGATTCTTGGCAGTAGTTATAACTGCCCTGAAAACCAAGGGCTAGAGGAATGAGTTATGGGCCAAGAATTGAAAACAACACCACAACAGTATATTTATGCATACTTATTTTTAAAAAAATTGATTTTTTTTTCTATTGAGTTAACTACCACAAGATCTCTTAGGGTGTTTTTCTATTTCCAGTCCATATACTCAGAATATTCTCACAAGATCAATTCTGTTCTTCTAAACATGGACTTTAAGTCAAGGTTTATCTCAAAGATTTTAATGATCTATGTATGTATGTATGTATTTATGTATCTATCTATCTATCTACCTACCTATCTTTCTTTCTTTCTATTAGCTATTTATCATCTATACCTATCTACCTATCATCTATCTGTATCTATCATCTGTATATCTTATCTATCATCATTATCTATCTACCTATCTCAGCCTATCTATCTGATCAGCACTATTCCAGTACTCATAATCTCCTGCAGAAACATAGTATTAACTCCATTTATGAAAATCAATTATTTAATCAACGAAAGCCATCCTTCTTATAAAAAATATGAGCTATTCAAAATTTACATCTAAAGAATATGATTATAACACATTTTATGTCAGTTATTGAACTTGAACTCTGGGCTTGCGCACTGTCCCTCAGCTCTTCAGCATAAGGCTCTACTCCTTGAGCCACAGTGCCACTTCCGGCTTTTTCTGTTTATGTGGTGCTGAGGAATCAAACCCAGAACCTCATATATTCAAGGCAAGCACTCTACCACTACCCACCTTCCCAGCCCTTGTAACACATTTTTATGTAAGTATATCATCTGCTTCCTAAACTTCTATCAACACAAGATATTGCTCTCCTCCCACTCCTGAAACATGAATATGTTTGAGATGTTCCTGATGAAACAGGCTAATGGGCGACAATTATACTAGAGCTGATAACAATTGCCTAATTTGCAATTATTGGAAGAAAACAGGATTTGACTTCTAAGTAGAATAATATTAAACAATGGCTAACATTTTTGAATATAAGTTTATTTTAGAAAATCAGGAACATTTCAAATCATTTGTGTTTTTCATCAATATTATATGTTATGTATCATTTATTTTTCTCTTCTCTTTTATATTAACTTTCTTTGCTATCTTCCTTTTCATTTTTTTCCTTTAAATGTAGTTTACTTTGTATTGCTTCTCTCTTTTTTTCATACAAATTCTTCAACAATTTTCTCAGGAAGTTTTCTTTGTTTTTTTCTTTGTCGGTCACTATGCTTGAACTCAGGGGCCTGGGTGCTGTCTTTGGAGCTCTACTTCTTTGAGCTACACCATCATTTATGGTTTTCAGGTGGTTAGTTGGATAAGAGTCTCATGGACTTGCCTGATCCAGCTGCCCATGGAGCAGCATCCTCATATCTCAGCCTCCTGGTTGTCTAGGCTTACGCCTGAGCTACCAGCTCCCTGCTTTCTCAGTAAATTCTAAACTTTGTTTTCCTGACAGAACTACATTTTTTTCCCCGTCTTTCTACAGCTGGTTTGAAATACTGAACAAATTCCCTCTTTCATGCACCTTTTCCATTTCCTTTAGAAGTTTGCCCTCTGTCGTTGCCTGCTTTGCCGCATCATTTGAAATGAAACTGGCTTTGGGGATTGTTCAAAAATGCCTGAGCAGCAAAGAGTAGACATGGCTGGCACCCTACCTCAACAAAGCCAGCCTGTCTAACAAGCTCAGCAGTGAGAGTAATCTGATCTGAGCTCTTAGTTTACTTCCCTTGCTCTGATCTTTCCCATTTCCCTAGTAATGAAACAAGATCAACTATGTATAGCATGATCCAAGCAGTACACTAAGTGGCTATCCTGAGCCTAGACAATAGAGATGCTGATAATTTTTGTGATGGCTGTTTCTCTCACGTTTACAACTTCTACCTTACACAGTTTTCTTTATTCCAGCCACAATAACTTCATAAATATATTAACCTTTTTTTTGGAATCCTGACAGAAGAGTCTAGTTCGATCTTAAATTCTACAGAAGAGATTTATTTTCAACATCTGTCCTTAAAATGGCTCATTTCAGACATGGAAAAAAAAGAGAGAAAAATATTCTATCCTTAGACCAAACCATACTTAAATGGGGTCTTGAATTCCATCAAATTTTAGGTGGTTAAGACCTTTCCATGTATTTCATATATCATGCCTGTGGAAACTTGTAACAAATCTAATCTACTTCAGACAGAAAACACACGATCTCCATGCCCATTTAGCACAAATTGGCACAAGATTCTTTTCTGCACAATTCCAGGACACAAATTGTCAAAATCAACAGGTAAGACCCTAGATGAAGGACCAAGTATGGCTAATAGAACCCTTCCCTGTTTGATACATTCTCTCTTAACCTGGCCAGTTTCATCTCTCACTTTGTTCTCTATTGATAAGACATAAATCTGCAACCTTGCCATGCTTTTCTGATCTGTGGTCCTGTTACACATAGCCCTTAAGGAATATTACTTTATCTCACCTGCCTTTCCAAGATATCTGTCTTTAAGTTTGAGATACTTTGCAAAACAATTCCTATAAGTACATTAAAAACAACAGCAAGAAAGATAAAACCTCTCGTCCTTATCTTAGGGTTCATTTTGCTTAGCATCATCTTATGTGGTCATATATACATAGCTTTTGACCTTTTCTGCTTGTCCTAGACATGTACTAGTTATTACAAATCAGGGAAACCATAGGACCTATATTTCTTTGGGCCTGGCTTACTTCACTTAATATAATTTTTCCCAAGTCTTTTCATTTCCTAACAAATGGGTGGTATCATTCTTTCTGATGGAGGCATAGAATTTATATCTATCTATATAGACATATATTATATAATGTATATAATATATATGGCATCTGTGTTGTAATGTACTATGTGATATTTTTTGTTTCTTTTGTTTGTTCTTCCCCCATGATATAACCCCTGTTTTCACTGTATTTGATTCCAGTGCTCTACTTTTTTTTTTTTTTTTTTTTTTTTTGGTCGCTAGTCGGTTTTGAACTCTGGCCTTGGGCGCTGTCCCTGTGCTCTTCAGCTCAAGGCGAGCACTCACTTGAGCCACAGCACCACTTCCAGATATCTAGTGGTTTATTGGAGATAAGAGTTTGATGGACTTTACTTCCAGGGCTGGCTTTCAACCGTGATCCTCAGATTTCAGCCTCCTGATTAGCTAGGATTACAGACTTGAGCCACCCGCGCCTGGCCAGTGCTCTGCATCTTGTATATACAGATTTCTAATTTGGGGAGGGGAAGGGAAATAACAAAATGCTGAAATAAGGATACAGGTTGATCCATTGTAGCAATGAGATGTACAAGACACTATGTTGACACCAACCTTTACAACTTCATGGGGGTGGGGTGGGGAAAGGGAGGAATTGCAGAGGTGGGGAGGGAAGGGATGGTAGGAGAAAAACAAAGAAGGGGGTAACAATGCTCAATAGTAAATGTACTCATTATCTTACTCATATAACTCTAACCCCTCTATACAGTATCTTTACAATAATATATATATTTAATTTAAAAAATTCCTATAGAGATGATACCATCTGCTTCCTTCTTGACTCTCAATGAAGTTGTATGCATATGTCAATATTTTATTTGTCTTCATCTTTATCCCTTCTAGACTCTGAGGTCCTTCGTAAGTTGACTTCAACCATGGTGTTTGGCATGGATAAAGTACAAGGAATACTGACAGGATTAGCTGGAATTTTGTATCATTACTTCCACTGGAGACTTCTGCCACATTTGCTTACTGGTAGCAATATTTTTCTGAATTATTTAACCTCTTTCTCCAGTAGAAAAATTATGTTTGAAATAGTAGCTACTACCTAGAGACATTGAGATTAGTAAAGCATAAAATGTAAGTATGCTTAGAATTTGATGGTACATAAACACACACATTTGAAATGAGAGAAGGTACTGTTCATATGATCATTATTATAGTTATTGGTTTGTATTCTCTTTAAAGCCAAAATGCATAAGAATTACCAATGTTGAATTTCTAAAGTTATGCAGATTTTAATTTTGTAGTATATTTTGTTTGTTGTCAGAGCAAAACAGGCTTACTTCTCAATTTCATTATTTTTCTCTTGAACATTGAATCAAGGTCTAAATAAGTAATGAAACTCAGTACACACACTGTGTATTTAAAAATCAACGAAAATATTTTGAGTGTTTTGCCACATCTATTTCCCAGGTTTTCTCTTCCTACAGAAACTAATTAATGTTCATTAAAATATTTCTCTTTGGAAATATTTGCATGTTTATTATGTTTCAAATAATATCATGGTATGAGTTCATTTTGTCTCTTTTTTAGTGGATTCTCCCTTGTATTGGCTTTTCCTGCTTCATTATTTCCACAATCAAGCCAAGGCAGTTAGTCTTGTATCATTCTGATCATTGTAAGTCTGAAAACAGCTAAAGTAATTTTACATCATTTGTTTGACTCTTGGAACTGCCTAGAGCTTTGTCAAACAATTTTAAAATATAGTTGTGGTGGTTTGCTCAAAGTACATTTGAAAGTGTCTCATAAATGGCTTTTTGGATTGTTCTTCCTAAGATGGGAAACCAAAAACACAGACCATTTTATTGAAGCTTCCATGAAGTAAAACTTTGAGGTTTTAGTAGACCAAAGAGTTCTCAAAAGTAATTTGCATTTTTCTTCTTTCCTGGTTTCATGAGTAACATATAAAGGTTTCCTCAATATTTAAAACTATGCTTACTGTTCTCTTCCCACAACTAATTGAAGATACAAAAGTTGCACCCACACACAACCACAACAACCGCAGAATGATGGTACGGTGGCCTGTGGTTGGCAGTGATTGATTATGTCTGAAATGTTTGCAATTAAGCTGAAGCGAGGGGAAATAGGCCACTCTTTATAAGTGGTTGACTCCTGTTTTTCCATTGCTTAACCACATTGTTATATACAAATAAGATTTTCCTTAAAATTCCCAATTTAATCCAAGTGTCTGTTCACCCAAGATAATAGGATTTAACTCTACTGTCTGTTTTCAGTAGTATCTCAAGAAATAAAAAGGTGTGTGTGTGTGTGTGTGTGTGTGTGTGTGTGTGTGTGTGTGTGTAGGCACTGGGGCTTGAACTTAGAGCCTAGCACAATTCTTTAGTTTTTTCACTCAAGGATTATGTTTTAACCTTTGAGTCATAGTACCTTGTCAGGCTTTTTTTATGTCTACTGGGAGGTAACACCTCAAAGTCTTTGCACATGCTGGCTTCAAACAGCGACCTTAAAATTTTAGCTTCCTTCCTCAAATCTCAGCACCCACCTTGGGTAACATGTTTTCATTTAGTTTTATAAAACAGGAAAGATGTTCATTTGGGATAAGTTTAAAAAAGAGTAATGGTGGACAGTACAGAAAAATAGACGTTATAATTTTCTCAGTACATCAAGGGAAAAGCAAGTTACCAAATGCTATTATAGATGCCATAAAATATAAATCTTGTGTGTATAAACCAGACTCTGGAGTAATATTTTTCTCCTACTATAAATAAATAATAGAAAATTCAAAGAAACACAAACCATCAAAAAGGTTTTAATTAATAGTATCAAGAAATCAATTAAATTGACCCACATAAATTGTTTTACAGGCCATATTTCATAAAGAATCTATTAAATGAGTAAAAGGAAATAAACCATAGGACTGTCACTTGTGTTACCATTGTCTTCTTTATTTTCAGTTATACATCAATTAAAAAAATTTCCAGACTGCATTTGATTTACCTCCCTAGGAAAATCAAATGTGTAAAAAGATTTTCATTCATACCTAAATTACTCCACAAATAAATTTCAATGAAATAAAACTAAGAATAAAGAAAAGTATCACTCTTCTTTTTACTTAATGGTGGATTCCCATTCAATTCCTCTGAGGTGTTAGCCTAATCATCTACCCCTGTTTCATAACAGACCCCAACACTGTCTCGCAAGTCTAGGATACCAATTAGAAAATTATGGAAAAAATTATGGAAAAGGCAGGAAATTCCCATGAAAGAAAGAGTTTTAGTTCATCTTATAAATATGTAAAAGTAAAGTATTTAGCTAAAATCAGTAAAAAATTCTAACCATTTATTAAGTTCCTTGTATGATATGTGAAACATTTTGCTTTAAAGATGTATGAAGTTTCTTTGAATTTTAAATGATCTTTTCTACTTGGTTATTGCATTCTGGTATAACTGTCTTAAAATAAGATATAATTGGTTTCAGGGCCATTTTTTCTTAGAGAACCAATAGATTCTTCCAACTAGTAGATGGAATAAGGATAGATCTTTAGGTCTTAATATTCTAAGCTTCTAACTCTGTTGTTTCAAATTTAGTATTCTATTCCAAATAGCTTTATTTCATGTACTTGTTTGTTGTACACACATTTATCCTACACATATGTTTTATAATGAAAGTTATTCTTGGATGAACTAGAAAGGAATAGACAAATGTTTATGCCTTTACATTTTAATACAAACAAAACAACCTGTCATATGGTGATAAGGGTCCAGAAATAAGACTAAATAAGGAGTTGCACAAGAAGTGTAGGATGTGGGTAGTGGTTTAAATTCTATTCATAGCAATCTAAACACATTCTTTGTTCAGTGGGGCCAAAGATTGTTAGTTCGTAGATTGAAGCTGAAAAATATCTCATGCTCATAGGTACAGACATGAGCAGATCAGTTTCACCATTACTAGTTCCCAGACATAGCTATTTATCCCACACAGCTGTTAATTACAAGTGTCGTTTCCCAGGATTAATTAAATGTTGCCTTGACCTTTGTCTTTTCTTTGTTTCATATTACAATCCTTGAACCAAGCCATACCACTTTTTCTAAGTGGTTCTTAATCCCTCTGGTACTTTCTGTAGTGTAAAATTACATTTTTCAGTTTCCTTGATTTGCAGTTTGGGGTGCTGTGGAGACTTAATCCTAAGGCAAATTCACTATCTGAAAAACTCCCATTTTCACATCTGTCTAGATGATAGTTTGTCACACTTAGCAAATGTGACAAATTTTACAAAGCATGTCTTTTTTTTTCCCCACACTGAGGTCATCACAGAACTTCAAAAGAAATCAGATATCATATTCAATATTTCTTCTCAGTCTTACATTTGCATCTAAATCTCTTGGTTAACTGTAGAAAAAAAAATTGTATCTAGAAACCATTCATATCAGGAGTTGTATACAACTACCCAGAGTGGACTATTGCATTGACACTTTTCAGTGTCTTCTAAGATGTTTCTTTTCTGTAGCTGGAGAACATGCACCTCTTTTTCTCAAAGCATTCTAGCAATCCTTATGAACATAACCATCCCAGGTATATTCGGTTAAAATTTTCAAATTTCCACAAGATCCTAGGTCACAGAAATGCATATTAAACTTTGATATTCAATGCCCTGGATAGACACTTTCTTTCTGTGGGTAAGTCATTAGGAATGGAGAAGTTCAGTTTTTGTCCTCAGTCTTCTAAGCAGCCAGAAAGAATTGGGCCGTCTTTAGGTACTTCCATGATCACATATACTTTTAACATGAGGGACTGACAGTAACATAAGAGAGTGCAGTCTTGAGGCAAATTGAAAAAAAAAATGTCTACCTGGCCTAATTTTAAAAAGGGGAATTATATATTACTGTAAAATGAAAATTATAAAATAATTTAAAGAGAAATTATTTTAAAAATACCATTAAGCCAGGCACCAGTGGCTCACAGCTGAGCTAGATCCTCAGGTGGATCAAAGTGGCTCAGAGTCAGCCCAGGCTGGAAAGCCTGTGATACTCTTGTCTCCAAATAATTCCTCAGCCCCCTACTCAAATAAAAGCCAGAAGTGGAGCTGTGTCTCAGGTAATAGAGCATTAGCCATGAACAAAGAAACTCAAGACTGGGGCACAGTGGCTAAGACCTGAGTTCAAGACCCTGGGCAGGCATCAAAAATAAATAAATAAATGTGTGTGTGGGGGCTGGTGTTTATAAAAGATAAAATATAAATTAATTTTTGAAGAAATATATATTAAAGAAATGTAATACAGTCAAAGACCATAAGCAAAAATTACTGATCATTTATTCCTACTTCAGTGAAGATATGAAAAATCGAGTGTTACATTTGTCTAATACAAATATCTAAAAATATTGATGCCATATAATAGGGTTTCTCAAGAAGACTTGAATCAAGTTTTTAATTTTTTTATCTTATGTAGTAAGTTCTACTTGCTCAATTCTGGTTTTCTTATATATTATCAAGCACTAGAGTAGATTTTATTCCATTCTTTTGGACATTATTTGATGCTAAATATGTGCAAGTTATATAGCATAGTTTAAAGCTGCTTTGTTACCAATTAAAAGGCCTGGGAGAATTCTTCACTTTTTTTTTCTTTTAAGCTACCAACTCTGTTTATTACAAGTAGCAGAGAGAACAGGTAGTCTTGTCGATGACAAGCACAGAGGCCTTTGTATGTGCTTGTTAAGTGCTCTTGCATTGAAGAGGAATGAAGACTTCTTTCCACCCTCAGACACAATCAAGAAAATTTAAAAAAATACTTTCATGAGGAAAAAAAAGTGCACATATTTAGATTAAGCTTCTCTAACATGAATGGATTGATAGCATCATTTATAATGGGAAAAATCTTCAGGCTCAGTGTTTTAGGCAGGGACAAATGAGTGTTTTCCTCTTACATTTTCAGTCATTATCAAGTTAAGGAAGCAACTATTTGAGTGCATATTTAGTGCTGTAGCTTTTTTCCCAAAAACCTTAAGAAAAAAAAGTACAGCCGAAGACAGTGCCACACATCTCCTTGGAGCTATAAACTGTCTCATTGATTTTATGTGAACTGTCTGTGTAGCAATCCCACCTCTACCTAAGGAATTTCACAGCACATGTCCCTCTCCAAATTTCTCACTCAAAAACTTGGGGGTTTTTTGCTTTTTTTTTTTATAAGAAATTACTCTCCTCAAGACCTTCCTCAAGGTTTTCTTTTCTCATTCTTGAATTCAGCTTATATTTGATACATTGAGCTAAGCATACTGATAAATTATTTTCTAAGTCATAGGTGATGAATTACAACATCTTGTGTTGAATTCTAGCCAAACACACATGTATGGAAAGAAAAACTGAATTGGAAATTATGAACACTTTTAAGTTTGACATATCAAATTTAAGATTGAGATTTAGTCTTTTTCTATTTTCAGTCTTATGATATTCATCTTTTATCTATATATCTGTCTGTCATCTATCTATCTATACTAGGGTACACAGAAGATAAAAGTGTGTGTGTGTGTGTGTGTGTGTGTGTGTGTGTGTGTGTGTGCATGATAGCATAAACAAATCCAACAAACAGTTTTTGAAAGGAGCCGACAGAGTTGCTAAGTGAATATAATAGAGGAGGTCAATATAATTTTTGATTACCCAGTATAATTATATAGAATTATCAAAATGAAATTCCTTTCTACTATTGACATACTCTAATATAAATCATAAAAATAAAACTAAAGAAACATAAATAATATAACCAAGATACACAAACTGTAACGTTAAAAACAACTTGTAAAGGAAAACGTTTCATTCCTTGTTCAAAAGTGCATTTGTTAGCTAACGAAAATAAGGAAGGAAGAAGAGACAATTTCTAATAGAAATGGAGAAAGAAAAAAATCTGCTAAGAAAGGAAAAAAGAAAAAGAGAAGAGGTTAGGCAGTTACAGTGACATATTAGCATGCTATAATTTCCCTTGATTACAGAAAGAGGGATAAATATGGATGGTATTAATCTCTCTGCATTTATTTAATGATCCATGGAAGCCATATCGAAAGACCTTTAAAGCTTTTAGACCAAATACCTAGTTTAAGGTGAGATATACCCATTGGTCCTTCACTACTTACCATATAGCAAGGTGCTTGGAAGCAGCTATTGGATGAAGCCCTGTAGGATGAGATACTGGGGTACATATAGTGCCTTCCACCCTTGAGGAAAGTTCCCTTCTTTTCATTGATTTGTGATACAACACAAATGTCTCCTGACATTGCTTATCAATCAATGGGAAATGGAATTCCCGAAACACTTTGTAGGACGACCCATATGCACATATTTTTATAATACATTGCCCTCCACTTGCCAAGTCATATCTGTAACTAATCAATTTGAAACAAGTTAAGCCAATAATTCTATTACTATGTGTGCTCTGCAAGGTAAACTAAGGTGTTAACTTTAAATAAAAGATTAAAAATAATTTAAATGACAAGAGAGGAAACAAACAAGCAATACCATTGACCAATAATAATTCATATGCCTGAATAATGAACAAGCTATTTCACTTAGCACAAAAGGGAAAAGATAAGAGCTTCATATTTAAATACACTTAGAACTCAAAAAAATTAAATCCCCCCAAAACAAACCCTTAAAGAAACAACTACCCCATTAATAAGTAGTTTAAAGAATTAAAAGAGAGACTTCTCTGAAGAGGAAATAAGAATGACCAATAGACAAATGAAGAAATGGTCAACATCTCTGGCCATAAAAGAAATGCAAATCCAAATAACATTGAGATTCCACCTCACCCCAGTTAGAAGGACTATAATCAAGAAATCTAAAACAACAGTTGCTAGAGGGAACATGGCCAAAATGAACCCTACTGCATTGTTGGTGGGAGTGTAAACTTGTTCAACCACTCTAGAAAGAAGTATGGAGGTTCCTCAAAAGACTGGACATAGAGTTTCTCTACGACCCAGTAATCCCACATCTGGACATTTACCCAAATGACCACAAACAAGGCCATACTAAAGCTACCAGCATAATTACTTTTATTGAAGCATTATTTGCCATAGCTAAGATATGGAACAAACCCAGATATCTCTCAGTAGATGAATGTGATACATAAGTATATATTTGTTAGGTACATAGATAGGTAGATAGATATGTATATATGTATGCACACATACATATAAATACATATATATATATATATATATATATATATATATATAATGGAATTCTATGCCTCCATCAGAAAGAATGACACCACACCATTTATTAGGAAATGGAAAGATTTGGGAAAAATCATATTTAAGTAAGTAAGCCAGACTCAAAGGAACATAGGTCCCGTAGTTTCCCTTATTTGCAATCATTGTATACCTCCAAGATAAACTTAGCAGATGAACAGAATAGCTCAAAAGCTATGTACATATGACTATTAAGATGATGCTAAATGAAATGAACTCCAAGACATGGACACAATAGGTTTTTCTTGGTTGTTGCTGGTTTTAATGTACTATGTGATTTTTTGTTTCTTTTCTATGTCCTTCCCCCATAGTATAACCTCTGTTGTTACTGTATTTCTATCCTGGTATTGTATATATGCTTATTGGAATTAGGGAAGGGAAAGGGACCAACAAAA
The DNA here is from genome assembly GCF_019054845.1 of Dipodomys spectabilis. Lineage (NCBI taxonomy): Eukaryota > Metazoa > Chordata > Mammalia > Rodentia > Heteromyidae > Dipodomys > Dipodomys spectabilis. The sequence continues at coordinate 11,622,061 of NW_024870834.1, read as the reverse complement.
TGGTGGGGCAAAGGGCAAGTGGGAAACCAATGTAACAGTGATATACACAAGAAGATAATGTTGGAAACAATCTGTATAACTTGTGGGGGGGGTGGTTGAGGGAGAGAGAAAGTAGGAGAAAATAAAGAGAAGTGGTAACAAGGTTGACAAGAAATGTACTCATTACTTATGTAACTGAAACCCCTCTGTATATCACCTTGACAATAAAAAAGATCAACAAATAAACAAACAAACAAACAAATAAATAAATTCATTACTAACACTCAAGAAGATATTTTCTATGTTCTACTAAATCTGACAACATAAGAATTTCCTTTCTCTTCTTTTTTTTATTGTGAAAATACTGTACAGAGGGGCTACAATTACATGGGCAAGATAATGAGTACATTTCTTATCAAGCATTGTAGCCTCCTCCTTTGTTTCCCCTTCCCATCCCTTCCCACCCTCCCTCCGACCCCCACCCAATCCTCCCTCATTGTTGCAATGGATCCACCTGTATCCCTATTTAAACAATTTGTTTCTTCTTCCAAGTATTTACTACTTCCGTACATTCTTGTGAGTTTCTTCAGGAGTGGCAACAGAAAACAACATAAAAAGGGTAATGTACAAGCAAATTAAAATTTGTAGTAATTGCTTTTTGTTACCAATTGGACAGATATTGGTCTTTTATGCATTTGATGGATTCTACATGCATATATTTTAGGGAGGTCACTTTTATCCTGACTTCAAGGATAATACAACTCCAGTTTGTGTGTGTGTGTGTGTGTGTGTGTGTGTGTGTGTGCGTGTGTGTGCATGCACACCTGTCTGTCCTTGGGCTTGAACATGGAGCCTGAGTGCTTTCCTATGCTTTCTTGTTCAAGGCTATTGCTTTACCACTTGAGCCACAGCAAATCCTTTTTTTGGGGGGGGCTTATTAATTGGAGATAAGTATCTCTTAGACTTTTACACCCAGCTTGTTTATAACCTTGGTCCTCAGATCTGTCTCCTGAGAAGCTAGGATTACAAATGTGAACTACCAGTGCCTGGAAAAAACTATTATTTTTATTTAAGTTGTGCTTTAAGTTTGTGCTTTGCCAATAGAATGTTAGAGATTCTGCAGAAAGAGCTCCTTGGAAAAGTTTCTTCACTTTTTAAATCAAATAAAAGAGTGATGTGTCTTGTCTCTAAATAATACTTGGACCCACAGAAGTGATTTTGTATACTACAATAAAGACATTAAAGCAGAAATATAACAGACACATAAAAAATACCCAACATTAGAGCCTTGCTAATATCTTTAAGACATTGATAAAATCAAATTTATAATGTTTTACTATCAATTATTGATAATGATTTAAATCTATGCAATAAGATGTGATTTTTCTTTTCCTAGTAAAGATTGGCTAAGGAATATAAAAATATCTTCCAACCATTCTCAATGATGGAAGTTTAATTTAATACTTATGCAAATGTAATGTTAAACTTTAATCAAATATCCAAAGCCTATAGGTCTTACATTTTGCATATATTATAGTAGGAATAGTAAGGAATAATAAGAAATAGTCTATACTTCTCACTTTCTCTGATTGTAAGACTAGGTAGGCTATTAAAATAGTCTCTTTTTTATTATTGAGAAATTTGTGTAAAAATACAAGAGATAGCTCTACTCTAACTCAATTGCATTTTAATAAAACATATATATTAGATTGTTAACCACTTGTCCTAAAGGAATAACACAAAGCTACCTTCAATCATACTTAGCCAAATTTGGTAGTTCTGAAGGAGCAAAGAACAACTAAATAGGCCCAGCTTTCCTCCCTTTTACTTACACAGTGATCTAATTTAAGATCAAAATTTCCACTCAGTAAATCTCTAAGGAAATAATTCTAGATGAAGGAAGTACAGAGAAAAAAGAAATGGTGGTAAGAAATAAAATTGATGGGAGAGAAACAAAAATTGAGAAATGGAAGAGATGAGAAAAGGCATTAAATGTCTTCAGGTAGTAGTTTGTTACACACAAGCATGGTACAACATTCTCTCACAATGCATACTGTGTATGTTCTTTGTATACCTGTGGTCAGTTATTTAGGAATCACATCCATGGTGACCCAAAGTGGAATCGCATATGTCATCCTGTGTGTTTTTGAGAGTCTAAAACAAATGAACACAGGTCAGATTATAACAGAAGAAAAGTTATGACACAAAGAAAAAGGAACTGGTTGAAGTGGAAGTTGTCCCGATTATAAGATCTTGACCAATTTGTACAACCTAATCATCAGTAACTTACAAAGATTCCTTCCTAGGAAGAATCTTACTGAAGGCAGAGTATTATGGGAAGGCAAGATAAGAACACTCCCATGAGAAGCATATTGAAATGCATTATGCATATGTTCTGTAAATCCCCCAATCTCCTGTCTCAGCAGCCTTGGATGACAAGCTTCTGGAACTCACCATTTCCTGTGAGCTGATAGAGTTTTCCAGCTGGGGTGCAAAGACTCTCACTAGGATTGGCCTAGAGTATTTGCTGAGAAAAAGTTAAAATAAAAATACCCTCAGTTTATTTAACTTACTTAACTTTCTAAATAATTTTATTCAATGCCATTATTCACAAATAGTAACTAGTCTTCTGTATCAAATATTTCCTTCATATTCAAGAGCAGCATTTACTCCATAGACATTAGGCACTGAATTTTAGAAAATAGTGGATTCTGAGTCAAGAATAGGTTAAATAGGTATGTTTTTAATGAGGAGGGAGTAGTACTTGAATCCTGTTTGTAGAAAGATGTCAAGTTCTCCTTTGCCAAATAGCCCATGCAGTCCCTGTCAAGTTTCATTGCTGTCATTTACTGGAGTTTACTGGAGGAATGAGTGATTGATTTATGAGCCAGGTGGTATGTGCAATAAGAACTCACCTCCAAATCTCAGAGAGTAAAGTGATAAAGGCTGCATAGGTTTATTGAAGGGTGACTGAGAGATCAGCCATCACTGGAGTTTAAAATGCATTGAATTATGCACAGTGAAGAGCCAAAAATATTTGGTATGAAGCATTTATGGTGACCTCTACATTTCATAGCAAAAGCAAATTTTAAACTTTCCACACATACAAATATAAATCAGTAACACTATACAAAAATCACTCTATGATAATTTATTCTTAATATTTTATTTATCATATTTTAGCCATAAGTATATGTACACTAAGAGACAGAGGTCATTCATACTTCATCCAAGACAGCATGACCCAAATAACTTTGGTGAGGGCTAAGACAGTATCACATTCACCCCTAATTTCTTGCATGAAATATGATTGCTGCAGTTCATATAATTTCTATAAAAATAGCTGTAAATATATTTCATAAGGATCCTTGAAAAATGTGGATAGCCATTTCTGATAGTGGATTTTAATTTTTGAAACTTCAAATGCATCCTAATTGCCCTTGGTTACTATGTAAATTTTATTCAGTCTCAGTAACATATAACTGAAAAAAAAGTCTTGTTTTACTTCAATAGCTTATGGAGTTCATTTCAGTTATGAGATGTGACTTGTTTATCTATCTCAAGTTGGCTCTGAGGAGTATCCCTCCCATTACCAAAGAAATAAGACAGAAATAAGAATCAATGTCTTAATCCTGTAATTCTAGTTCATCAGGAGGCTGAGATCCAATGATTCCAAGCTGAAAAAGTCATGCAGTTCTATCTCTAATGAAACAGGAAAAAATACCAGAGTAAAATTGTGGCTTAAGTGGTAATGTGCAAGCAAAGAAAGGTTAGAAGGAAGGGAGGACAGAAGGGAGGAAGGAAGGGAAGAAAGAAGAAAGAAAAGGAGGAAGGAAGGAAGAGAGGAAGGGGAGGAAGGTGGGAGAGAGAAAGAGGAAGGGATGGAAGGAGTGAAGTAGGGAAGGAGAAAGGGGGGAGAAGCAAGTAAGCAAGCAATCAAGGAAGGAAAAAAGAATAAGAAGATGTACAATGATGTGTGCAATGATGTGTCTGGACCAAGAAACCTAGGATTCAACCTAAGGTATTCAGAAACCTGTACTCAGAACTGATTTATTATTAGTTCCAAGATTTCCATTGGGTCAAAGTAAGTGACATGGCCAAACTAGAATCAAATGGTAGAACAATTCTCCAGAAACAATGACATTTTTACAACTTTCATAACAAGATCATTTAACATAAAAAAAGTTGCACAATGATTGTTGCCATTCTTAAAAACTAACAGGTGCACCCTTCCGCTAGATAAATGTTAACTCATGCTTATATGTGACATTGCTTTTTATACTAGTTTAACCTTTCAAATGCCCATTCACTGAAATTATATAGACAGAAACCCACAATGAAATCCTCAGCAAACGTCTCTAATAATCTGCTACTTTAATAAAAATCATTGTGTTCTAATATCCCTAATGGGCACTGAGAACAAAAGAAAGGAATTAGACTGTACTCTACTCCCAAAAATTTAGGCAGAGTAAAAACACAACAAAAAGGAACTTAATTTAATAGTTATTTTGAATCAAAATTAAAGAATGCTGATTCTCAGAACATGAACCCAAACTGTGATATTTGTTTTTTCCCCTTCATTTATAAAAAAATTATACAGATATATTTCAGTGTATACCTGCAGATTATACTTTAGAGAGCTTAATCAAAAAATGGTTCACAGAGATATGATAGAAAAAAGTGAGCTAGAATGTTTTATAGAGTAAGTAAATGCAGAAAGAATTTTTAAAAATCTTAAAGAGAATTTAAGCTTTTCCTGTTATCTGGTTAAACTGTCACCATAAAAATGTGTTAGTGGGGAATCTGTATGAGTGACAAGGTACCTCTCTGAGCACAGACAATCAGAATAAGTTAGAATAACACAGGCCATTATCTTGATAGCTTTAAGATGCATCATCATTTTCTCTGAATTTTATTAAGCAATTTTAAAGTTTATTGGCAATGGATAAAAGCTGCTACCAGGACAGAACCCATGTTGGCTTCTGCCGTGCAAAGATCTAACAGTGATTTTGTTCAGGAAGCATATGCCCTCTTAATTACAGAAAGCATTAAGTTACTTACAGAAGAATCAGGAACCATATGGCCCATTAGAAGTAGAAATCACAAGGTAATAGATGCTAGGTTTTCTATGCTTTCTAACTAAGCAGTCATGCAGCGAAGCAGAGGATTCTGTTTACAAGCTAGGAACCAGGGCAGAATTGCATCTCTTCACTTAGCTCCCTTTAAAAAACCCTAAAAAACAACAAACAAAAATATTGCTTTAAGAAAGGATACAGGAGAGCAGTACCCATTTTTATCATTTGAACCTAATTTAGCATATCTCTGGAGGAGTACATCTTGGATTGGACCATGGCACTCTATTTATTCACAGAAATCTGGGCTCCTCTAAGGGGAAACTTCTCTCCTATAAAGCTGGGGTGGCCTCTTCTTCAATTTAGCACATTCTTACTTAAGATAGAATTGAGTTATGCAATGTATGTCTGGGTAAAGCATGCCTCAACATGAATATTATATTTCTACAAAGAAAGTTTCTCTTTATTAATGTCATTACTCTATACATAACAAATCCTAATTATGCATAACTCAGTGACCAAGGAGTTTGATTTACTTAGGTGATTAAAAATAAACCAAGCATGAGAACTATGTTTGTTTGAGTCTGGCTTACTTTACTTAATATGATTTTTTTTCCATGTCTTTCCATTTCCTTTCAAATGATGGAAGCATAGAATTCATATATATATATATATATATATATATATATATTATATATAAAATCACATTTTCTTGATCCATTCATCTACTGGGGAGCATCTGGGTTGGTTCCATATCTTAGCTATGGTGAATAATGCTGCGATAACCATAGTTGTGCTGGTAGCTTTAATATGGTCTTGTTTGTGATCATATCAGTAAATACCCCAAAGTGGGATTGCTGGGTCATAGGGGAGTTCTATGTGGAGTCTTTTGAGGAACTTCCATACTGCTTGCCAGAGTGGTTGAACAAGTTTACACTCCCACCAACAGTGCCAGTAGCATTCCCTTTTAGCATTCCCTCCAGCATCTGTTGTTATTAGTTTTCTTCCTTATAGCCATTCTAACTGGAGTTTGTTGGAATGTTTTTGTCTCCTTGTATGTTCTTCCCACTATGGTATATCCCCCATTGTCACTGAGTGTGATTTTGGTACCCTGGTATTGTATGTATGTCTATTTGAATTAGGGAAAGGAAGGGGAACGACATTATAGTGAGACAAAGGACGAGGAGGGAACCAATGCAACAGAACAGATAATATCTTGGAAATGATATGGACAACTTGGGGGGGTTGCTGGGAGGAAGGAAAGTGGGAGAAAAATAAGGAAAGGGGTAACAAGTTTGACAAGAAATATAGTTTTTACCTTATTTATGTAACTGTAACCCCTCTGTAAATCACCTTGATAAGAAAAATAAATAAATAAACCAGTTTTTTTTTACAATTGGTATCAATACCAGGATAAATTCTTCAGATATTTTCCTTCAAAAACTGAGTATTTATTTTATTTTACAGAATGTACATTTTCAGATGTGTAGTGTTGGACCACATTTGTTATACTATTTTTGTTTATTGTAAAGGTGATGGACAAGGAAGCTACAATTACAAAGTAAGGTAATACGTACATTTGTTTTTCCCCACTATTTGGCTATTTCATGAACCACTGTATTCTCCATCCTGTAAAATACTTGTATTTTATTCTTTCCTTCAGTTCATGGAGATATATAAATGTCTTTTGGCCTATGTGGTAAATACCAGATTTCTTGGAAAAAATAAAATTTATTCTAGGAATAAAACAGAATGGCATGTTCTTCCAAAAAGAGAGCTTTTCAATAAATTTCACTAGTCTTTTCAGGAAATAAAGATGGAGATTATTTTAAATGATTATATTGATTATAAATGTGTAAAATTAAGTAAGTTTCCTGAACAAAATTTATCCATGAATCATCTCACATCATTTTTTTTGATTGTGGTACTGGTGTTTGAACTCAGGACCTCATGGTTTCTAAGCAAATATTCTTCCATTTGAGCCAACCTATCAGTATAATTTTAATGTATGATAAGTAAGAAAAAAAGATGATGATAAAAAATTATTGTGAGCCAAACCTCTTTGGAACATTTTCATTTATAAACTATCATATCCAGAAATTATATATTTACATATAGTATAGTATATATATTATATATTTGTAAAGAATAGTGTGTGTGCCTTACTACCACAGGTATAAGCAGTAATTTATGCATTTGCTCTTGGAATAGTTGTGTATAATTTTATTGATTGTCCTGCCTCAAGCTTCTTCATGTCAGAAGTCATTGAAGAGCAAGATGAGTAGGAAAGTAAGGCAAAGATATCCTTTTGTTAAAAGGTAGCACTTCATAGATGATATTTTATTGTCCATTCCAACTATGACAACCATATTTAGTCATTCCACTTCACTTGGTTTGGTGTAAAAAAAAATCCTCTCTAAAATGATTTCTCAGATTCACCACAACAATCAATAATTTCCAGGAAGCCACGGGAATCTTGGAGTGTTTCTGTTTTGGCTGTGTGTGTGTGTGTGTGTGTGTGTGTGTGTGTGGTTGTATGTGTTGTATATGTGTATGTGTGTACTATATGTGTGTGCGTGTGTGTGTGTGTGTGTGTATATATATATGTGTGCGTATGCATAGAAACACATTGAACATAGAAGTATACCATACTATTGACTTTGTTTTGAGCAGAGTACCTTATTTCTTACAGCTAAGAGCTAGCTGTTCTTAATTTAATTTTAAAAGCATTTGGTCTTTTTTCTAAGTTTCATTTCTAATCAATTTTTTGAAGAATATTTTACTTTTATGTATTGGAAGCTTCTTGAGTTAATTCCAAAGCATATTTCAATCTGATTTTGACTTAATGTCAAAATGTGTATATCTATATATAAATATATATGTTTATATATGCATGTACATATATACATACATGTATGTATATACACAGAGTATGCATATACCTGCACATACACTCACAGGTAATCATAGCCATCAACTTACTGTTTTATAGCTGGGCTCAATAGAAACATATGAATCTGTCACCAAAAACCAGAAGCAGGATCGAATATATAAATGTTCTCTTAAAGTTTTGCTTGGTCAGTGCCTATCACCTGAGCCTTAAACATGAGCTGAAGCATCCTGAACAGAACATAAGCTTAAAAGAATAATTTAAATTGGAGAAAAAATAATGGATTGGACCTATTGGACTACTTCTTCTAAGGATAAATATTTTTAAGAAAAAAAAACTTATCAAAGTAAATATATCATTGACATAATTAAATTTTCAAGATCAAAAATGTATTTCATGTAACTGCAATGTACTTTTTTAGAATATGAATACCTTTGCCTGCACAATGTACTATAGACACCAGGGAGAAATTTCACAATGTATATCAATGTACACACAAATAAAGTGTTACCTAAAGCCAAGGAAATTCTTTGAGGGGATACTGCTTTTTTTTAAGTCTAGAATTGGATGAGCTAGGAAAGGTTTGCATGTTGCTCTCAAATATGCTTATTGTGAAAAAAAAAAGAAAAGTGAAAGTTTAGTTCTTATCTTGAATCAATTGAAAGAAGATCACAAAAGATAAATGAGCAGAAATAAGAAAAAACAAAATCATGGTTATTGGCTTAGATCAGTGGTCTCAAACTCCTGGTCAGCTGACTATAAGACTTGTGGACTTAACTTGGTTCAGGTCTTTGTTGCATCAAGCATTTTAAGAGTCCAGTAGCAGACCGATGCTAACAGTTAACCATAGTATCCTATACCTTGGCCTTTGTCTTCCTGGCCCTTATAAAGATTTGAATCAGTACACTGGCTTTAATGAGACTTCTATTTCATATTATTTTGCAAAGACTATTAAAAAAAAAAGAAATGTGTTCATTCTTTTCTGTTTCCTGTTTTCCTCCATCAGATTTGCAGGTATGTTTAGTAGACTCTTAGATAATGTTTCCTTTTCTTTTTTTTTTTTTTTTTTTTTGCTTTTCTGCTTTCACACTTCTAACTAGATGTCTCCAATTAGATTTCTCAGTCCAAGATCTCCTTTGCTCTTTTCACTTTAAGAGTGACACAATTGAGTGTATACCCATGTCTCTGTTGGAACTCATTCAGATGTATTTGTATCTAAACTTGGACACTTAGCTTCTTCTTCCTGGTTTCTCCTGATGGTTTCATCTTCCCAGGTACAATGACACACCCTAGAGTTGTCACTGACCTCCCACTGGTTTTGCCCATCCAATGCAGCAAAAACTATTGATTCTACCTCCACATAGGAAGAAAGTTTATCATTCCCTATCACTAGATTTCCATCATGAAATTTGCAACTGTTCTATCTCAGCCTCACCTTTTTTTTTTCTTTTTTGTTCCCAGTTTTTAGGTCAATGTCCACATTGCAATCCAAGTCTTTTAGTAATGCAGATTAGAGCAAGTCACTCTTCTGCTTAACACTTTCCTAAGAGTTAGGAAATATCAAAGCCACTCTAGTCACCACAGCTCTTGATCTGTCAGTCCTTCTATATTCTCTCTCTCTTTGTATAAATTCTGTGCCCTACTTCTTACAATTTTACTATTTCTGCTTCTAAATAATTCTTTCTAATACTCCATGTTAAAACTCCTACACATCCTGCAGAGCACTGTTATTATACCACACATTTCAGTATTGCAGATCAAAATTGTATCCTTCATTTATGAGCTAATTCATACCTAACACCACTCAAATACCCTCTATATGCCAACTCCTTTCCCCAAAACTACAAGATAATCAGTTCTAATGGTAACATTGGAAAACTTCTATTCTGTTTGTCTCAATAAATATGATATTTGCCATTATACCTGGTTTGAAAATACAGTAATTCAACACTTAACCTCATTTGCAGAAATGTTTTCTAGAATACTTCTCAGCAGTCTATGTTTTATAGAATTTTGAAAAATACCAAAAGAAAAATGAGTTATTCCTGTAGTGTACTATAATGCATAGAGATGAAATGTTTGTATCATGTCATTCTCTGGACATTTAATAATTGATGTGTCCAGCATAAGGAAGAATGCTAAAGTGAAGAACAACAAAAAACACTTGTAACCATCAAGCAATCAACTAAGAAAATAGAAACCTACTTGAAATCATGCCTATTTCTTGATAAGACAATAGTGAAGATACCGAGTTATGTCTACAGAACATCAATGATATTTTCTCTTGCAGGGAGAAGATGTATAATGCTTTATTTCTAAATCTTCTTACTTTGGATCCTCAGAATCAATCACATGAGGTTGAAGTGTAACAACAGGGATATTATTTTACTGAGAAACAAGAAGGAATTGTTTTACATATCTATTCTTTTCAAGAATTAGAAATCAAAGCCAAATCTTTGCATTGTAGCTCAACATATATTTTCCCTGTTGATTTCAAAATGATAAATTAAGCATGACTATTTACATATATTTTCTTTAGCTTCCTTTGTTTATGTAAATTAGATAAGAAAAATAGACATAGGTCTACCTCATTTTTAAAAAGAATAGGTTTGGGGGCTGGGAAGGTGGCTCAGTGGTAGAGCGCTTGCCTTGCATGCATGAGACCCTAGCTTTGATTCCTCAGGACCTCATAAGCAGAAAAATCTGGAAGTGGTGCTGTGGCTCAAGTGGTAGAGGGGTAGGCTTGAGCTGAAGAGCTGAGGGACAGTGCCCAAGCCCAAAGTTCAGGCCCCACGACCAGCAAAAAGAAAAAAAGAATAGCTTCTGATTTATGAATAAATTTTATTAGCTGTTAGATTCTATTATGAGGAAAATAAGCTTGCTGACAAAGAAACAGAGCAACTACTAGCTGATGGGCATTTTGTATATTTTAAGTGTTGGTTATAGCTTGTTTAAAAGCATATTCATTCTTTAGATAGGTGTGCATGTGTGTATGTGTATGTGTGTATATGTGTGTATTTCATTCTATCTACAGCCTGATATTGGAATGAGAAACACCCTACACAACAAATTCAGATATATCCAAGCTAGAAATTGTTTGTTTTCTTCAGTTGTGTATAAATGCTTTGTTGGCAAATATTGAACTTCTTATCACAAACATTTCTAAATAATGCAGTGGCAAGATCACATTTGAGCTGTGTTAAACGTTACATTTTTCTCTCCATCCATTACCACCAGACAGCCAGATTTTTAGTATTCCTCTGCACCAGAACTTTCTGTGAGGAAACAGCAGAAACTACTTAGAGGAAACATTTTCCATAACACCTATAAATACCTAAATGTTCGAAGGGAGTTGGCTGGTGTCTCATGATGGGAAGATATAGAAGAAAATACTGTCATAAATAGTGAGAAAAAATAGAGAGCTATTCTTTGGTGCAGGCAGTAAAAGTTTCTCTGAGATTTGCAGTTAGGAAGATATGCTCTGCAGACATGCAGTCACAGTTACTGAGAGTTCTTCAAAACCCTGCAGATGAATGACTAGGCACCTCCCTGTGTGACATAGAGACACATTTAAGGCCTGCCTCTGGTACTTTTGTGAAATATACCCACAGCCCAAGAAACCCACAAATTTATATGCAAGAGAAGACAAAAAATCAATTATGTTCCTTCCCAGATAGTTGTTGCCATGATATGAGATCAAAACTAATGCTCATAAAGCTAGGTGTGGTAACTCAGACCTGTAATCCTAACTACTCAGTAAAATGAACTTTTGGGACTGAGGTTCATAGTTGTCCTGGAAAGACAAATTCAAGAGACTCTGATCTTCACTTAACCATGTAAAAGCTAGAAGTGGAGGTTGGTCTCAAGATGTACAGTACCAGCCTTGAGCAAAAAGATAAGCAAGAACATGAGGCCTGGAGTTCAAGTTCAAACACACACACACACACACTCACACACACACACATACACACACACACACACACACACACGTGCATGCACCATAATAGAATATGTTTCTACTTTAATTAATTAACATATAAAGGTTTAAACTTTTAAGAAACTTTAGTGCTACCTTTCCATAGACTGGATGCTTCTGTCCCAAATCCATAGGTTAAAACATAATGCCCACTAGCATGGCATTCAGAGGGGAGTCTTACTAAAATGACCCCAAGAGCTCTTTTATTCCTTCTTCCTCCATGAGGAGACATATAGAAGGACTTTATATAATAATTCAGGCATCAGAACCTTACCAGATAGACAAACTTACCAGTGCCATCATCTTAGATTCCTCAGTCTCTAGAGATTGCAATTACTGTAAGCGAAAATTAAAAATAACATAACATTTTAATTTTTCCTTTTTTCTCCTTTTCTCTTCAGAAGACACCTGTTTTTCATGTTTTGTTGTTGTTGTTGGTGGTGGTGGTGGTGGTCTTGGGGCTTGAACTCTGGGATTAGGTACTGTCCCTCAGCTCTTCAGCTGAAAGCTAGTGTTCTACCTTTTGCACCATAGCCTATTTCCAGTTTTCTGAGTGGTTTATTGGAGAGAAGAGTCATTGGGACTTTTCCTGCCTGGGCTGGCTTTGAATCACGATCCTCAGATCTCAGCCTCCTGATCAGCTGGATTACAGGGGTGAGCCACCAGTGCCCGGCTTCATGCATGTTTTTAACTTCTAGAATCTCATGTTTTCGCATGCAACTCTGATAGCTAGTGCCCAAGTCACCAATGTGATCACTAATTGACTGAAGGCAGCCAACAACCCTCAGCATCTAATACACGCTACAATTTTTTCCCTCAAAATTCCCAAGCTGCTTTGCATCATTATTGAGAGATGAGTCTTCATACAATGCCCTTGGAGTTCCCACCTTCCAGCTTTTCAACAGCAGGTGCCCTATACCCTATACCTATACCTATACCTGAGTCTTTCATGTCTTCAGGTAAGGGATGAGTAATAATCTTTATTGTTGTTGTTGGTCACAGGGTTTGAAATCAGGGCCTGGGCACTGTCCCTGAGATCTTTTACTCTAGGCTAATGCTCTATCATTTTGAGCCACAGTGCCACTTCTGGTTTTCTGGTGGTTATTTGGATGAGAGTCTCATGGATATTCCCGCCAGGGCTAGCTTTGAACTGTAATCCTCAGAACCCAGTTTATGAGCAATAATCTTATGTACCATATTCTTCTGAATGAAAAAAAAATTAGCTAATTAGCCAGTTCCCCAGAATAAATAGTTATGAACAAGCTCTTAATTTAAGATATAGATTATCATAAAATTCATGCTTTTTGTCATGAACAAAACATATGATTTACAGCAGCCTTTATCCACACACACACACACACCCTTTGGTGCTAATTTGAGAGACAAACAACAGCTAATGGAAACATGAGGAATTTGAGAAACAGCACTATTTTGTCCACTCCCTTCTCACTTTTCTATACTACAAAAAGTTGTATAACATATCAATCCTATTTCCTTCAATTTGGAAAGGAAACATTCACTCCCAGCTAAGTGTGAAAATTCCCAATACCAACCTTTCAGTGTCTATTTTACTATGAGAGCGCAAACCTCTATATTTGATTAAGATAAAACATGAATACATTGATACAAATTATTAGAGAAGACAAGAAAGGTTCATAAAAGCTAGAGAGAATCATTAGGTTATAAATGGGATTTTATAAGAGACACATCTCTCTTTTGACTTAAATGTGTCTTTTATGTACATGTAAGTGGGAATGACTATGAATTTTAATATTTATGGTAGGAAATATCTACCTTTCTCAGCTCTGATTTTTTAAGTTCCTGATATTTTCATATTTCCTTTTGCCTTTGTTCTGGCATTTAGCTCTTTGAACCATTATTCAAGCCATATTTAAAACCCTCAGTAAGAAAGCAATGTCTTCAGTAGTACACATGACTGCTTAATGATGCAGGTTCATCTTAATTCCCTCTCCTTTTGTTTTATTTTTCTTCAGGGGGCAACAATTCTAAAGGCTTAACTCTGGCTCAGCTGGTGAAAATGGAATTGCCCTGTTGAGTGCTTTGGCATTCTTTCTCTCCTCAGTGGTCAAGAATAAAATTTTCCTGCTCTTTTAAAAGTGGGTCATTTAAACAGTGTTAGCCATTTGAGTTCCAAATTTTCTTATCTGGAGAATTGAGTTAAACACCAGGGGATAGATGGGTTACTATTTCAAAAATAAAAAAAAAACCACTCCTAAAAGACATAAAACTCACACCAAATGATATGTCACTTTACAGATTTCTCTCCTTAACACCATTTTCCCAAAGGCTAACCTGTTAGTTAAATCAGGAAAAGGAAGTATGGTCAATCACTCTGAATAGAAGAAGAAGAAAGCCAGAGAGCACCATAGGGTGAAATTCCAGGTTTATTATACAAGAATGAGTTAAAGGGTGTGCTGCAGGCTTATACACTCTACAAGTCACCTTTATATGAATGTCCACCTGACTTGGCTCCAGGCCCAATATGATTTACTGTCAGCTCCTCTTTTCCTCACCAGGACTTTGGCTTCCCAGCATTCCCAAGTCCCTCAGTAATATTTAATGATCACCTTATAGTCACTGCGAGGGTACTAAGGCAATGATTGACATTCTCCTTCGTGACAGGTTATGAAAATTCAGTCTTTCCCTTTTTTCCCCCACTGATGTCATGTGGCTCTAAATGTCTTAGCCCTTCTGTCATAATCAAGTAGACAAGGAAAAGGTTCTGGTAGTAAAGGTTCAAGCTCTATGATTATTATAAATCTCTGATCAGGACATAGCTTTCCCTTTACCATGTTGAAGAGTTCTCTTAGATCCTGACTATATTGTCTGTAGCTTTGATGTTTTCTTTTATACAAATGAAAGAAAAAAAATGATTTAACCCTTCCAAGATTCTATTCTTTCCTCTATATCTTATTTATTTGTACTATCCAATGGCTGTCAGTTTATATCTCTCGTGCTGTGGCCAAGTTTCCACAGAATCCCACTATTTAATCTTTAGATCTTCACCTATAGTTTCTGCTGTCATTGGAGAATGCATTATGAGATGCCTTGGTTTGTAATCTTTAGGATAAGATATTGAATAGGACAAATTCAGAATCATGAACAAAGTTCATGACTCATGGATTCATCTGTAGAAGTAAGAAGGATAAGCCTTGTGCTGTTTTATTCCACCTAGACAACTGTGGCAGAAGAGTTGAGGTTGAATCAAAATATAGTTCTTAGTAGTGTTTGTGTTTATGAAGGAGTCTATTTTTTTTTAAAAAAAGGTTTAAAATGATACACATCTCAAAGATACTGCTCTGGGACAATGAAATAAACAAATAAACATTATAGAAGCTAGGCGCCAGTGCCTCACACCTGTAATCCTAGCTACTCAGGAGGCTGAGATATGAGGATTGTGGTTCAAAGCCAGACCAAGCAGGAAAGTCTGCAAGACTCCTATCTCCACTAAGAGTGGCTCAAGTGGTAGAGCACTTGCCTTGAGCTGAAGAGCTGAGGGACAGTGCTCAGTCCCAGAGTTCAAGCCCTATGACCACCAACACCAACAACAAAAAGATACATTATAGGAATTTTGTCAAGATTCCACAACATTCTACTAGAGATGTTAAGTGAAATGCTAAGTGTCTCTCCTTTGGTTTCAGTGCATGTAGCAGAATGGTAAACAGAGCTTTTTTGTACCATAATGGAGTGGGAATACAGGCTCCCCTTGGAACTTGCTGGTATTGGTAGATAATGTAGCTCACAGAATATCTGCTCAGTTGAAGCCACATAATAGCTATAAAGTATCACTCAATGAAAAAGGAAGGAGCTGACAGCAACTGTAATCTGAAGCACAAGGGTGGGTAATGAAGAAGGAAATGACACAAAGAAGAAACACAGAAAGTTAGTGCTCACTGAGTAGGCACTGCTATAAAGTTGGTAGGAGAAAAATTTCCACAGTTATTGACTCTAGTCATGAAGAAGAAATCCAAAAGGCTGCCGAATTACATGTCACAACAGTATGGAAAAATCTTGCTACTGGTTACAGGAATAAAAATAAAGTTATGTTAACGGTCTGGAGAAAGAGCATGAAGTTGGCCTATAGCAGTCAAATTGGATATTCACTGCTGGTGGTGATAGCCAATGGGAAATGGAGTGTTTAGGAAATGTGCTGTCCATAATTGATACCTACAATCCTAGGCCATCAGGTAACTTCACCTGAAGCAATCTTCTCAGCTCAGTCTGGAATTGGGATTCATTTTATTCACCAGACATCTTGGTTCTTAGCACCATGGCCGCATGTCTAGGGACTCAATAAACAATGGATTCAATTAATACTTAAGTGATCAATGAATGATGAATAACTATTCACCTAGATATATTAGGAAGCACTGCAGGGGATTAAGAGATCTCAGGCAGAAAACTTGAAATCACAAAAGCAGCCTAACATTGCAGCTTTGCTTTGGACTAACACTTGACTGCAAAGAGTACACAGCCGGCTGAGCAGATGTTTTTGAAGAATCAGATTTGGGTTTCTAGTACAAGCATAAACTGGGAATCGAGATGATGGACTCTTGGCAAGGCATGAAGTAAATCTGAGGAGAATGTGGTAGAGTGTTTGTTCAAAGTATAAGTGCCCTGTTCACCAGGC
The DNA here is from genome assembly GCF_019054845.1 of Dipodomys spectabilis. Classification (NCBI taxonomy): domain Eukaryota; kingdom Metazoa; phylum Chordata; class Mammalia; order Rodentia; family Heteromyidae; genus Dipodomys; species Dipodomys spectabilis. The sequence goes on along the minus strand of NW_024870834.1, from coordinate 11,605,493 downwards.
TTTGCACTGAGCTTCTACTGATAAAGAATATAAACAGTCACAGTACAAAATTGACATATTCCTGTTTTACCTCTGCGGTTTACCTACAATAACTTCATACAAAAGTCTATAATTTGTATATATTCTGCATATGTTAAGGTACGATTCTGAAGTGATGGCTTATTAAATGGCTGAATGTTTAGGAGTCACTTATCTTTTGGGTGAGAGAAGCTTCTTCAACAGCTTAAATCTCAGTAAGAATTTGTTTCCAACTTCCATGAAGCAAGAAGCCTTGCTCTCCCTTTACCTGTAAGAAGGCTGAGGAAATAACAGCCCAAATACAGCAGAATCCATTCCTCTTCTATAAAATCTTAAAGGAAATTCATCATGTCTCTCAAATACTTACTCAGTGCCTAACATATAATCACTATCATAGAAATTGTAGGTGTTATAAGACAATATGGTATGATCTATTCTTGCAAGGAAATTAGGTTTTAGTGATATGATTTATGTAGACTATACATACATGTAATTTACTTGAAATGTGCATATAAAGTTAAGGCATTATTAAAGAGATATAAAGCAGAGCACTTTAGAATAAGAATGGCATTTTTCTTTAGGAAGAAGTAAGGAAGTCTAGATAATGAAATCAATATTTAGCAAAGAACAGGCAAAGTTTGATACTGCAAAAATAATAATGGAGGCAATAATTAAATGAGTCCTTTCTATATGTCAATTATTCTCTGTTCCTCTAGGTTATGAGGGAAGCACCTTTATTAATAGATCAATCTAAGCTTAATGACCAGGAATGTTAAAAATTCATGTCATTGCAGCCTAGATCTGTATTACTGTATGTATGACTTAGGTATCATATGTAAATTTATCTGTCAGAGAAATTCTTACACATCAACATCTAAAAACATGGCAATAATGAAATAGCGAGGTAAGATAAGCTCTTTGGCTAGGGTGTCATTACACATGGAGGTTAAATACAATGGAGAAGGAAAAAGATAACCAAAAATTTTGAAAAAGCTATATATGTTTTGGGAGAATAATGAAACAATGAATAGATACCAAGAAAAATCTTAATAAATAGTATTCATTATTTATTTTCTTACTATTTTTAGTGCTGATATTGGAGCTTGAACCTGAACTCAAGCTCTCACATTCTTATTTTAGACACATCTCCACTTCTGCCTTTCTTGCTGGTTTATTAGACATTGGTGTCTCAAGGACTCTTTACTTAGGCTGTCTTTGAACTGAGATCTTCAGATCTCAGCCTCTCAGAGAGCTGGGATTATGGATATCAGCCATCAACAGCTGGCAAAAAATATATTAATTACCTATATAAATCGTGTAACTGGATGAGCAGCCAAGAATGAATGATGGGAATTGATTGATGAGAATATATTAATGTTGTCCCTCAGGTTGTCATATATATTCAACGGCCCCATTTAGAAAAGATTTTAAGTAAAAAAAAAAAAAATTGCAAGTATCCAGGCACCCATGGCTCATACCTGTAATCCTAGCTATTCAGGAGGCTGAGATCTGAGGATCGTGGTTGAAAGCCAGCCCAAACAGTAAAGTCCGTGAGACTCTTATCTCCAATTCACCACCAGAAAACTGGAAGTGGCACTGTGGCTCAAAGGGAAGAGAGGTATCCTTGAGCTGAAGAGCTCATGGGCCAGTGCCCAGTCCCAAAGTTCAAGCCCCATGACCGACACACACACACACACACACACACACACACACACACACACACACACACTGCATACATTTTCCTATTTTTCCTATTCACAACTTGCTATTTAAGTATGGCTAGAAATTTCTTGATTTATGTTCCTGGAACATGTCATCTAAATAATCTGGTTCTTAGTGTCTTATAATTTTCAACAAATTTAGTATAAAATAGCTAAGACCTTATCCCTAATGAACTACATGAAATAGAAATTTTTAGAATAACTTCTTTTTTTTCTTTTTTTTTTTTTTGTGTGTGTGTCTGGTCATGGGGCCTGAACTCTGGGCCTGGGCGCTGTCCCTCAGCTCTTCAGCTCAAGGCTAGGGCTCTACCTCTTGAGCCACAGCACCACTTCTGGCTTCTTTTTTCTGCTTATGTTGTGCCGAGGAATCGATCCCAGGGCCTCAAGCATGCAAGCTACCTTCCCAGCCCTAGAATAACTTCTTAATGGCTGCAGCGAGGTTCCAAAATAAAACCTAAGTGAAGTAACATGCTATGAAATAGAACCCAATTGAGACATTTCAAATGAATAAAATAACTCAAGAGAGAACAAAGTAAAAGAGAACTCCTCACATATGTCCTGTTCTGCAGGCTTAATGACAACTTTTTTTGTTGTTGTTGTTTGTTTATTTTTTTCACACATTGTGGAAATGCCCTTTGAGGAAACAATCCAAAAATTAACATCAGGCTCTACCACATGCTAGGGACCAAAACTGTCTCTTGATTCTACTACAGTTTTGACTGCTTTAATGTGCTATTCTCTTAAAGCAATTACTACTCTGGTGGATGGATTCCAAAGGTTCATATCACAGGAATAAGCTGTTCAGAAAATTCAAAATCTTAGAGAGACACTCCTTGCAGTTCCTAAACACATTCTAAAAATTACAAGTACAGGTCAATCTGGAATTTAGGGTTCTTCACCACTACATTGACCTAGTGCTCACATACACTGAGTTCAGAGGGTCACCGTAGAGGAATGAAAATAGTGAAAAGGAATTTGAAACCCAAAGCAAAAACTGAGTTGTTTGAAAGGGGCAGAGACAGCAGGTCATGTACCATTTCCCCCATCTCCCCTGTTTCAGAGAAAACACATAGTTTCCAAAGTTTTAACCACATCAGATTGAGAGATGAATATGTGGCTTTTTATGCAGATGTGCAGGAAAAAATAGATCAACCAACTCTTATTCCTCTCATTCTTTCAGCAAGTTGGAAAATATATAACAATCAGAAAGTTAAAATGACAACAAATTGACAACAAAAACAAGATAAAAACAAGTAAGCTGAGGCTTAGGAGAGCAAAACAAAGGGAGGGAAATGCTTGGGGTAATCAGAATAAAAGATAGATACAGTTCTCTAGCTTGGGGAGGGGAAAGGAAAAAGACAAAATGCTTAAATAGTGATACAGGTTGACTGTCACATTGTAACAATGACATGTACAAGATACTATGTTGATAAACAACTTTACAATTTAAGCAAGGATTGGGGAGAGGGAGGGGCAAGTGTAGTTGTGGAGATGCGAGGGAAGGGATGGTAGGGGAAAAACTAAGGAGGAGGGAACAAGGCTTGATAGGAAATGTACTCATTACCTTGCTCATGTAATTGTAACCCCAGTATGCAGTTTTTCTTTTACAATAAAAACATTGTAAAGGGTACAATTTTATCTCATAATCATGTACTTAGTGGTACCTGTCTCTTAAATTTAAAATACCTAATCACACATTTATTAAGTTCACTTTATCACCTTTAAAAGGTTGTGAAAGAAGGTACAGGATTTGTCAAGTAAAAGAATAATTCCAGTCAAACTACTACCAAGTAGTGGGAAGGAGGAAAAACAGTAGAAAGACAATCTTTAAGTAAAATCTAGAAAGCAGCATACACACAAGCCAGCAAGATGAAGATAGATGAAGATGAATGATCTGCAGATACTCTGTCAGAGCTTTTCAAGAGAAGATTTTGCTTTATTTATTTTAGCTGCCACAAAGAAGATTCCTGCACACACACAGACATACTCCACAAGGCAGCAAGAGGCATCTGCTTTCAGGAAATAAGAAACACAGTATCCACATGAGAAATGTGTATTCTTGATATGAATAAGATCAAAAGCTACCTACATATGACCATATAACATGATGCAAAATGAATCCCAAGATAGGAACACAAGAGGTTTTTTTCCTTTGTCACTGTTGTTTTTATTGTACTAGATGATTTTTTTGTTTCTTTTGTATATTCTTCCCCCATGGTATAACCCCTGTTATCACTGTATTTGATTCTGGTGCCTTGCATCTCATATATACGTTTTTCTAATTTGGGGAGGAGAAGGGAAATAACAAAATGCTGAAACAAGGATATAGGTTGATCCATTGTAGCAATGAGACATTCAAGACAGTATGTTGAAAATGAACTTTACAACTTCATGGGGAAGGAGTTGGAGAGGTAGGGAGGGAAAGGACAGTAGGGGGAAAACAAAGGAGGGGGTAACAATGGAAATGTACTCATTACCTTACTCATGTAGCTGTAACCATTCCGTATATATCTTTGCAATTAAAAAAAAGATGGATAGTTCTTGTAAGGTAATTATGCTTGTTGATGTTAATTTGTATCTTTTATGTGACACTGATTGTGATTTTGAGCTTTCTTGGATTCTTTCTAACTCCTATTACAATTTCAAACAGTTTCAGGTATTCATGTTAGTGATTCATGTTATACTCTACTATGTGTGTAAAAGCCATCAAAGAGACCATTAACAGATTCCAAAATGATTATTTTACTGAGTGTGCAATCAGTTAAAATGGATACTGTGAAAACTATTATGCTAAGTCCATAAAATGATTATCATGAAGAGTTGAACACAGATGATCAAACAAACAGAAAGGTCCCAAAATAATGTTGTAAGAATCACAATTGATTCCAAGATTATCTTTGTCTAAGCAGATATATCAAATATTAAGTAGTCATCTTTTTAATAATCATTTAAGACTCACTGTTCATGTGTATTAATAAAACATGTGCAGATTGCATTCTGAATACAAAACATTCAAATATATAAAATTTAATCCTTAGAAAACCAAATTGGTAAAATATTGGTCATCATTATTATCCATAATAGTTTTGGGGAAAACAATCAAAATTGAAATTGTTCAGAAGACTTAACCTATGACATTTCTACTAGAATTGGAGAATCTGAAAACCCACCTTTCCCTATCTCCATTATTTGGTTAAATTGAGCAAAACTAACTGTTAGCTGTAGTGTGCATTACGCCCAAATGATAGCATGACAGAACTTGAAAAAATGACATCTGTAATATCTGTTTCCCCTATTAAAACTTTATCTGAATAAGCATTAATTCAAGCACCTATCTAAATGCAATTCTGATTGTTACCACAAAAGGCAATATTAAGTTTTTTGTATTTGTTTTGTTTTGTTTTGTCAGTTATGGAGCTTGAACTCAGGATCTGGGTGCTGCTTTTGCCTGTTTTGTTTTGTTTTTTTTTTTGGCTAGTCATGGGGCTTGAACTCAGGGTCTGGTCACTGTCCCTGAGTTTCTTTGGCTCAAAGCTAGCACTCTACCACTTGATCCACAGTGCTATTTCTGGCCTTTTCTGTTTATGTGGTACTGAGGAATCAAATCCAGGGCTTCATGCATGTTAGACAAGCATTCTACCACTAAACCACATTCCCAGCCCAAAAGGCAATATTATTACCATCATGTAGAGTAACCTTATACCCTTAGTTTATCAGGTTAACAGAAGATGTATAATAAAGAAGTGAGTTACAGTCCCTATCATTACAGCTCATCTCAGGAATGAAACTCTTCATTCTTAGGGAGTCTATTTGGTATTGGATTCTATGTTCTTCATTCTTTTCACCTTGTGCCTGTTTATCAGGGGATGGAAAATGTATGGGAAAAGGTTATTGAAAGTTTGGAGTTATGTAGCCAGTAAGACTGGTATTATATTATATGTTCTTCATTTTGTTTATCCTGTACCTATTTTTTAGAGGATGGAAAACATGATATAGAGAGAAAAGATTTACTAAAATTTTGGAATTCTGCAGATAGTACAACTTCTCACTTGGGCACCCTAGAATTGAGTTATGAATGTGTCTCTAAAAGACCTTGAGGGTTTATTTCTAAGACCCACCATACATACTAAAGTTTTTAGATGTTTATTAAATAGCATAAACTAACAACATGCTTGTGAGGTGCTGAAAAAATGGACTTCTTATCGATGGCCAGTGAAACAGTAAAATAGTCATTTCCATGGAAATCCATGAGGACAATCCTCAAAAAATTAAAAGAAAAATCTTCTATATGAGCTAGCATATATCGCTTTGGTTCAGAATCAATTCAGCTTATGACAGAAATACCTGAAAACTATGTTTATGATGGCATTTCCCATAGTAGAAATTTATGGAACCAGTCTAGATTGCCATCCATGAATGAATGGTGAAAGAAATGTGGTATAGATCTGTGATGGAGTTTGCAATCATTAGAACAATGATATTATTTCATTTGTTTGAAAAAGGATGGAACTAGAGATGATATTGTTACATAAAATAAGCCAGTCCCACAAAGACAATCATCACATTTTCTTTCATTTGTTGGACCTAGTGTAAAAATATTAAATAGAAAAATAAAGACAAGATTATGAAAGTAAATGGGGGATTAACAAGGAGGAAAAGAGGGGAAAGAAGAGGAGGAGATAAGCAGTAGTAAAAGGTGTAAGCACAATTAAACTGCATCATATGCACACATGGAAATAACACAATGAAACATCTTACTTTATATACTTAATAAATGCCTATCAAATTAAATTTCTAAAATAAAGCAATGGTACAATATTTAAATATCAACTTCACTCACAATTCCATGCTCTTTAAATCTCTCAATTATTTATGATACTTAATATAATGTTAAGGAATTTAAATTGTTATATTGTTTAGTAGATGATGACAAGGAATAAAGTCTAGACAGATGTCTAGCCCATTTTTTGGAAAACTATTTTAAATCTGTATAGTCTTGGACCCAAATAGGCCACTTGGACCATTTATTGGCCTGACTATACTTTTTTTTTAATTAAATTCATTCTACTTTTTCAAATCCATTTAGAACATGAGCAGCTTAAACATCCCACTTACACATTCTGTTATGTCTTTTTAGTTAAAGAGGAGAATGGAAATGATGGGAAGAATGTGTTGTCCCACCAGGCTTCGGAAGGTTCCCCCTGTGGTTAGCTTTCATGGTCCTGTCCCTCAAGGGTACACTAGAGCTCCTAGCACGCCACACACTGCTGCTACCACCTGAAATCTCCTTCTAACCAGTTTTTCCTGACAAAATCTTATTTGTTTTCCAAGGCCATCACATCTGGGAAACTCATGTCCTAATAGTGTGTCTTTTAAGATTGTATAATCCTTCTTTCATAGGTATTCTAGGTCTTCAGCAACTGAATCTCCCTCAAGTTGTTTATTTTTAATGTATTTATTTTTGTTTGCAGATTTAACTCTTGAAAGTCTGCTTTTATAGTTATAGCATGTTCTTTTCAGAAAATGTACTTTTCTTTGGCTACTTTTGAACCGCACTCAGCCCCACAATGAGTTTTATAATCATTGCAAGTTGCTATCATAACAGTGTAAGTCATGAATAGAGTATATGTGGCAGTGCAAACAGATCAGATCATTTTCATGTGTTTCCTTCAGTTCCCCTCCTTTCACTTCTGAACCATTTCTCTTGGTTCCCTGGCCTCACATTCTTCTGCCTAGATTATCCTCATTAAGTTATTCAGAGCTATCAATCTCCTTTCCACTGTTATTACTGTGACAACTAAAGTTTATGTACTCCCACTAGCTACTCAGGAAGCTGAGAACTGAGGATCCAGGTTGAGAGCCACTTCAGACAGACAAATCCAAGAGATTTTTATTTCCAGTTAACCACCTAAAGGTAGGAACTAGAGCCGTGGCATAAATTGGCCCTGGGTTCAAGCCCTCATGTCCTCATGTCAGCACAACAGAAAACAAAACAAAATGAAACAAAATTCATTTCCAAAGTCTCAACCAAATAAAGGACCGTTCACTTGAAGAGATTCAAATCAACCCCATCATAAAAATAAGTCACCACTTAAACTCCCATGATTCACCCATTGATGTGCCAATTCTCATGCAGTACTTGCACAAATATTCATGTTCAAGTTCAGGGGTTCAGCTATCCTCCTTTACCTTGTCTATAACAGCTTATTTGACCTATAGCTTCTAACCTCCCAGTGTTTATTGATTGACTTTCACAGGTAAAACAAATGAAGGACATGTCTTTGAAAAATGGAATTACATAATCCTTAGAGACAATAGACAGCTGGTTATATTTTACCCTAGCACAAATCTGGGTTCACTTGCTGTACAGGCTTTAGGTGCAGTTGAAAGCACAACTATGAATTTTGAGTCTTTATTATTATTTAGGATTAGATACAATGTTTGCATACTTTACCAATGTTTATAGATCAAATTAAATACCCATGCTCCAATACACAGTGGGATTTCCCCCAGTACTTTAGTTATCCTAATTACTTATCATTTATTTGGTTCTTTATGTTAAGAAAGCTTTCAAGAGAATAGCCTCCTCTTATCCTAACAGAAATATACTTATGATTTTCTATTGTTCACAATGTAATAAGCCAATCTTAGATAAGTGTCACATAATAAATGTAGTAATTATGTTATTACTGGTAACCTAATGTCACAATAGATAGTAGAAGGAGATGAATTGCTTTGTAGAAAAAAAGAGACACTAGTACATGAGTGCAAAGTAGATAAAACACAAAGATAAGATGACTCTTAGCCAACACCCCAGAGGAAAGGAATGTCAAAACATGATTGTGATCTATCTATAGAATCCATATACTTAAATAGAAACTTTATATTTTAGGAGGTTGTTATTTATCTGAGACAAGTGAAATAGTGTATTCACTAGAAATAGTTTGCCTATAAAATATGGAAAACATTAAACAAGAAATATGTATAAAAACATAATCCTTGGTCTGGTCCTGGCAGCTCACGTATGTAATCCTAGCCACTCAAGAGGCAGAGATCAGTGGATTGCAGTTCCAAGCCAGTGTAAGAAGGAAAGTCTGAGAAACTTTTATCTACAATTAACCACAATAAGCCAGAAATGAAGCTGTGGCTCAAGTAGTAGAATGCTAGCCTTCGTTATAACAGCTCGAGGAAAGGGCCTACGCCCAGCGTTCAAGTCTCAGAACCAGCCAAAAAAATCTAAAAAAAACAAAAACAAAAAACAAAAAAAATGCATATACGCATATCTAAATATAGATATATAACTCTATTCTTTGTTTAAGGTTTCACAGAAGTAATTGTCTTGCAGGTATATGGCAATGCAAAGGCAGATGTAGAGAAGAGCTAATGTTGATGGACACCATGGTATATCTCCTTGGGCGTACATGCCACTGAGTTTATAAGTACTAGGAACTGCATTACTAAGTCACATGGTAAAGAACAAGAGCAGTCAATCCAGTTAGAACCCATCCCTTTGTGATGGAGATTGCCAGAGATCAGAGGGGTAAAGAATGAAACTGAAACCCTGAAGTTAAACCAAAATCTAGGAAAGAAAATGGCCATCTGTGAACAGGAGGCTGCCTTCACCAGATCTTTGCTCTGCCTATGCCTTGTTCTTGAGCTTCTCTGTCAGAGCTGTCAAATGAATCTTTTATTGTTAAAATCAGCCTGGGCTATGACATTTTGTTAAGGCAGTCTAAATGAAATATCAAAAAAGTCAGAATTGAATTTTTATATATACATATATATATATATATACACATATATGCAGATGGGAAAATAGAAGAGCAAAATAATTAAATCCCACATGAGTGAAAAATGAAAGAAAAGAAAGCTTTGCCTAAATCTATGGAAGGGGACTTTCCAAATGGGAAAATTTAGGCAAAGCAATATGAAGATGAACCTATAGGAGAGGATTATCTGCAACACAATTACTACCTAACAAAAGTGTTCATATTGGACATTTTAAAATGTATTTGTTTAAGATGTAATTGGTAAAGAAAGGATAAAAGAAAAATAGTATTTGGAGAATACCTTAAATGGCATTCCAAGGTGTTCATAATCAGACATTACAAGGGATTTATAGTGATGATCTTTAAAATACCTCTTTAGAGAAAAATCCTGCTGCTTTAAATACAAAGTCTGTTGAGATAAACCCAGGAAATAATTTAGTCACTTGAATTAAGAATTAATTTAATGATCATAAGTAAATGATTAGTAGGAGTTCAAGCCCAAAGTGTGAGGGGATTATTGAGTGGAGTCCTTCAGAGCCATTGAGTAGAGTGAGGATGCAGATAACATGGGAATATTAGTATGTGATACTAGTACAATGAGTCAGTCTTTTTTTGTTTTTGTTTTTGTTCTTTTGGCAGTCGTAGGGCTTGAACTTGGCCTGGGCATGGACCCAAAGCAGTTTAGCTCAAAGCTCTCTACCACTTGATCCACAGCACCACTTCTGGTTTTCTGTTGGTTTATTCAAGATAAGGGATGTTTCTGCCTGGGTTGGTTTTGAATGGCGATCCTAGATCTCAGCCTCCTGAATAGCTAGGATTACATGTATGAACCACTGGCACCCAGCTGAATCAATTTTTAATGTAAGTCAGATTAGAAAAAAATATTGTTATGGAAATATCTATGATAAAGAAAACAAAAAATAGAATGGCATCTGGGAACACTTAGCTCTAAGTACTAAAATTTCATAATGTTGATTACTTAAAAATAAAGTAGAATGCATCAATGTAGGTATAACTGGATCACCTTCAAACCTAGAATTATTCACAGAACATTTCCACATGGCCCAGAGAAATAATCACAGTTGGTGATTATTCAAAAGATGTGATATGTTTTGGGGGGTGCAGAGAGGCTTTTTGTGTATATGGAAGTCACTGAAAACAGTTGACATTTTACTGGAAAAGATGGCACCAAATTTCTTACTGCCAATCTTTTTTACCATATATAATACACATATATTCATTCTAGGGATGTAATGTGAAACACAGATCTTAACAACAATGGTTTTGTGTTCAAGAGGAGAATTTTGACAGGCTAAAAAACGAAAACATCGTGATGTAGCTGTGTTTCAGCCTGATGATAATGTGAGACCAAAAAGAAAAGCAAAGGAATCCAGCTGGGTCCAATTGTAAAGACACAGGAAGCAGAATAACAAGTTCTCTAGAAGTTTCTGAGAACACAAAATTAACACTATACTAAATACCAACCAGATTTCTTTTGTAACTACAGACTTTTTTAATCCCTTTCTCTCCAATCATAAAACAATAGTGCTAAATTTGTGGGGTAACTTTTAAATAGCGCTAATATTGGTTTAATATGAACAATATCCTTGTTTAGCAGTTTGAATAAGTGCAGTCCTATAAAAAATTCTGGAGACAAATTGGAGCTCAAATTCTGTTTCAGCAATGGTTTAGTCATGGAACTATGGACACATATCTGGATGTCTGCTGCTCATTGTCTCACCTGTACACAAATAAAACTACTCAAAAGTTTTAGGGTCTGTGTAGTAAAATAAATAGAAAATTCAGAGTTGTTGGAATAGTAAATAAGTGGAAATAGAGTTATAGAAATAATAGAGTTATTGGAATAATACAGATATGCTGTAGTATTTACATAACTGTGATTGCTAACTGGATGTGAGCTGGAGTCACCGAATTACCATTAGAATGGAGGAAGGCCAGAATACAATAAGAAAATATTTAATTCATCACAAATAACACTTTTATGTTTTTGTGACTGCAAATATCTATACTGATATCTCTATAGGTATCTATATCGCCTATATCTGTATCAAATGATCAAATATAAATTACGAATATAAAAAATAAGTTATTGGAATAATACAGATACGTTGTAGTATTTACAGAAACTGTGATTGCTTATAACATATTATGGTTATAAGATATTTTATATTATTTTAGCCGGGCACCAGTGGCTCACACCTGTAATCCTAGCTGCTCAGAAGGCTGAGATCTGAGGATCACGGTTCAAAGCCATCCCAGACAGGAAAGTCCTTGAGACTCTTATCTCCAATAAACCACCAGAAAACCAGAAGTGGTGCTGTGGCTTAAGCAGTAGAGCACTCACTGAAAAGTGCAGGGACAGCTCCCAGGCCCAGAGTTCAAGCCCATGACTGCAAAAAAAAAAAAAAAAAAAAAGATATTTCATATTATTTTTCCTAGCTCTTCAATTTATTGGTGCAGAATTTCAGATTAAAATGAACACACTTCTTTAAGATTATAGAAATAGTGGGTGAAGAAAGTAAGTCAGGATTCAGGTATGACAATTTATTACTCAAGCATAGATTATAGTTATAATATTGAATATGTTCCAATGATATTTAAGGGATTATTTGGAACTATAAATTAAATGCATGCATGGCATTCTCTACCATGATTCCTGCTGAATGATTAGATGTAGTCATCTAATAGTTAGATTGTAGTATTTTTTTTCCCTCTGAGTTTTCAGAGATAAAATTTTTTTCTGTGCTTGTAAATATTACTGTAGATTATTTTTCAGAGTTCTCATAACCAAAATGTTTTTAGTTTTTGTAGATATAACTCATCCTTGTTTCCAGAGGAGATAGAGTATAGGTTTTTGCTGCATGAGGAGGCATGAGTGATTATGTCTAAGAGCCCAATCATTCATGGAGATGTAGCTTTTTCTTATCTACATTAAATAACCTCACTCATCTCCTGGTTTATACCACTTTCTCCCATAATCTAACATTTTTTTTTTCTTTTTTGTGTCTGGTCGTGGGGCCTGAACTCTGGGCCTGGGCGCTGTCCCTCAGCTCTTTTAACTTAAGGCTAGCGCTCTACCACTTGAGCCACAGCGCCACTTCCGGCTTTTTCTTTTTGCTTATGTGGTGCTGGGGAATCGAACTCAGGACCTCATGCATACAAGGCAAGCGCTCTACCACTGAGCCAACTCCCCAGCCCTAATCTAACTTTTAAAGATGAAACAATGAACATGATCATCTTTTAAAATTTAGTAAATTATTTCTCCCCTGAAAATCCATCAAGGCTTCTTATGTCATACTGAGCAAAATTAAAATGCTTTACAGTGGCCCGCATTGATGATCTCGACGTCACGCTCTTCTGCTTGGTCTCCTGTCAAAACACATCAGTTACACTGGCCACCGTGTATCTACATGACAAACCCCTTGGAACCTTATTTTCTTTGCACAAAAACTCAGGTACCCCATGCATTATTCCTCTGTTTCCTCTAACATTTTCACCTGTATCACTTTTTTTCTCATAATTGGGCTTCATTTTCCATTACTATGACATCTCATTATTTTTCCCTACTTCATTTTCTCTCTAGTATTTAGCAATATCAATGACACATAGTTAAAAACGACAACAATAATGCATCCCATCCTCAAAGGTATGTTCTCTGTCAATAATATCATAACATTATTTTTTGTATCACTAGGGCTGTTATTCCTCCATTTCTTTCTTTCTTTTTTCTTTTTGGATGGTCGTGGGGCTTGAACTCTAGGCTTGGGCACTGTCCCTGCACTCTTAGCTCAAGGCAAGCGCTCTACCACTTGAGCCAAAGTGCCACTTCCGGTTTTCTGGTGGTTTATTGGAGATAAGAGTGTTACAGACTTTCCTGCCCTGGCTGGCTTTGAACTGTGATCCTCAGATCGCAACCACCTGAGTAATTAGGATTACAGGCCTGAGCCACAGGCGCCTGGCTTCTCCATTTCTTGAACCTGGAAGAGTCCTTTTTTTTTTTTTTTTTTTTTCCTGGGGACAATGTCTAGTCATAATTTCCTTGGCTGAAAGAATGTAGGGGTGAGCTTGTGGCCACTACAATGTCTGGGTTTTAAAGGGCTTCAGAGCTTTGTACTTTCAACCTTTCAAAGCTACTCAGGGCTTACCATGTGTGAAGTATCCTAAGAGAAAAAAGAGGTCTTACAAAATGCAATTAAACCCTCCCAAATAAGGCATAAGGCTCCCTGTACTAGACAGCAAAACTTGAATCAAATGCCGGGAAGTACATGAGACCAGCTTAGATCACACAGTCCCAATGGAGCCACTCAGTAGACTAAGGTTTGCTGAATGATCCCAAGAAAGACTTGAGAACCTCCCTCACCACAAATATTGTAGCCAGAACCTCACAAAAACAAAATGGATGCTGTTTTAAACAAGAATGCTTGTAATTTTTTGTTACACATCATCAACAGCAATGAAGTACTATCATTTCAGTTACTCTAGCTTTTTTTTATTTAAGGAAGAAAGGAAGAAAAAAATCCCTCTATTTTCTATTTACAAATCATTCCTTTTTTGAGAAATAGAATATCCATATCACAAAAGCAGGATTTTTCTTAGCTGTTTATTCATTTGTTGGTCTGTTGTACATAGAACTCTTTGTACATAGCGTCTGCATTATGAATTAATTTAAATGAGAAATATCCCGTGTAAAATATACAGCCTAAGGGTAAGAGAAAAAAATGCCAAAGACACACTGGAAAAAAAATCTTTCTTAATTGATTAAGATGCTTCTTTGATTAGTAGTTGTAAGGAAGAGAGAGATTATCACCTTAGTTTTCCATATCATTGAACTGAGGACGGTTGAAATCAAATTCTATGATATTGATTCCAAACTTCCAGTTACAAGTTTTTCACTGAAGTACTTCGTATATCATTGTGTTTACAATTCCAAATGTTCAAAGTTGTAGCTTATAAAGCATACCAAGCACAACAGTTTCTACATGAAACACCCCCCCCCCCCCCCCCCCCGCCCCCGGCCCATATTTTAGATGTTTGGTTTCTGGTGTGACATTATGGAGAAGGGGTGGGGCTTCAAGAGAGAGAACCTTGATGAAGATGTTGAGTTCTTTGGGAGATATACTTTTCAGCAACACCACAGGGGGTTGACTTTTCTTCTTCACTGCCTGGTCATTCAGGATTTAGGTTGAACATATGTGCTTTTTCATGTACTTCTGCCTTTATATGTGCCTTACCACAGACCACAAAGCAATGCGATTAACTAACTATGGACCTGAACTTCCAAAATTATGAGTCAAATAATAATCTTGCTTTGTATAATTATATAATTTGGGTTTTTGTAGTGAGGGAACATTTTCAGTGTACCTAGTTTTTTCCATGTTGTCCACATCACTATATTAAGTGGCTTTTAATGAAATTAGTCATCCAAGTGCCTTTAGTCTGTCATCAATATAGGACAATTTGTTTGATTGCACAAATCTTTTGGACCAAATTGAATGGAAATACACACACCAGATACATTCCCATTGCTTAAAGATGAAGAGATCAATTGGGAAAATAAAAGCATCTATGTTAGAGCTCCAAATAAAGATGAAACTCCATCAAATTACAGAAAAAAATTGAGGAATGTAAATGATTTTCCAGAATTTTCCAACTGTTTTGGTTTTTTTTTTCAACAAGACAGATAAACCTGTGGCACAAGTCAATTTGTTTAAATCTACTGACTGTTTCAGTGGAATTTGTATATGTTTACTTCAAAGGGGGTGAAAACTTAGTCTATTGAGACTTAGGTTACTAAATAGAAACGTGTTGCATGGGTTGTGAGGTTTCTGTTTTTGTTGTCATTATTTTTTTTTTGTAGAGTACATTGGAGTTGTTACCTATGTAACTGAAAAGATGATGGTAATGTTAGAATGGCAACCTTGGGGGATACATGTATCTATTAGTACCTTGTTATTTTCATAATTCTAAGTCCAGTTATATTTAGCACTGAAATTACATGTTGAAAATGTATTCCTTGTGGGACATAATTCTTTCTTCCTTTGTGTTTTATAGAAGCTTATAGTTGAGCCTGAGCTTTTAGGCCATATAAATTATCCTTTTATTTCTCTAGATAGATTTTTGTCAAACAATATAGATGCAATTAGTAGCAAAGAACAATTTTCCCTCAAAAGGAATGTTTCCCCAGGGTGAGGAATATGTATGCAATACTTGTATTATGGAATCTGCAAAGGCAGAAAGAAGAAATTCAGTTGGATAAAGCTGACAATGTTTCCAGGAAAGCATGGAACAAATAAAAGTAGGAAGGACGGCCAGCCATAGACTAAATCTGGAGGGCAAATTAACACAAGAGATTCTTGAAAGTCACTCATGGAAAATGCCTAACAGCTCAAAAAGCAAATCTTAAAAAGTTAGTGAGCATTAACTATGATTCCATTTTTACCAAAAAAAAAAAGGACTTTAAGACAATGATCATCTTCCCTTTCTTGATGTTCTGAACCCTGTAAAAATCAAAGAAGAAGGAGAAGAAAAGATTCAGAATATAAGCAAGATTATAATCACAATGTGTACTTACTCCTTAATAAGGACATACACCCAGGAACCAGTAGTTCACACTTGTATTCAAACCTGGTTGAGAGGCTAAGATAGGAGGGAACAGGAGGATCACAGCTCAAGGCCAGCCCAAAAGCTGGGCATGGTGATGCATGCCTATCATGTATCATAGATGAATCACGAGTCAGGAGTATCATAAGCAGGAAGCTGGACCATATCTCAAATATAACCAGCGAGACAAAGAGAAGGAGGAAGTGGTGGTTAAGTATTAGAACACCTGCCTAGCAAGAAGGAGGACCTAAGTTGAAAAAATTAGAAACAGAGACAATAACTTTAAGAAATTTTGTTCAGGCACCAGTGGCTCAGGCTTACAGCCTCACTACTCAGGAGGCTGAGATCTGTGGAGTGCGGTTGGAAGCCAACCCACACAGGAAAGTCCCTGAGGCTCTTATGTCCAATTAACAACCAGAAAACCAGAAGTGGTGCTGTGGCTCAAAATAGTAAAGCAAAAATGCTCAGGGACAGCACTCAGGCACCAAATTGAAGCCCTACAAACACAACAACAACAAAAAGAAAAAAAAACTGGCTAATATGAATATGCTTATTTTTAGTACAAAATGAGCCACACAAGACCTGCTTCGGAAAAACTAAGCAGAGTTATCAGTTCCAGAGAGACCATGTGTGGCAACATTTGAATAAGGCAGTGTTCTTGCTTCCTCTTATGAGCAAAAGCCATCCTGTCATGACTTGACCAGCCTAAGAGGTAAGAAGGAATTCTAGGCCATGATAACAAAGAGAAACAAATGGTTAGTTGGGTGACCCCAACTTGCCTGACTAAAAAAGTGACAGTAGCTTAGTAAGAGCCAACTTCATGATCTCTAAGTCTTTTTCACCAAACAAGTCCCCATTTTTAAACATGTTATTTTTTGGTGATGAGCCACTTGTTTCTCCCAGGTAGATCTCAGAAATGACACCTTCAAACCTCCTGAAAAGGTTGAGTGAACCCTACCAGGGAAAGCAATGGGCAGTTGTAGCTATTTCCAGTCACAGGGAGACAGGCAGAATCCTGGGAATTCAATTTGCGCAAACCACCCTTATCCCATTTGGCAACTGATCATAGAACTCAGAGCCTACAGTTTATGACAAGTGGCCTGGAGGGAGATGACCACTCACTTCTGAGATGTGTTTGGTCATCCGCGCCCAGCAGCATAAAATGTTCACTTCCAAATGATGAATTTTAATTTCATTGCATAAGCCTTTTCAAGGGGCAGGTGTCAGAGCTCCATGCTGGCTTCTAGATTGAACATAAGCAGCTACCTGCCAATTGGAATCTGTTTTCCAATCACTTGCAATCTAATATATGGAAATGAATGATGTGGCTCAAGATTTAATGCAATCTGTACTCCTCTGAGCAGTGGGGAAACATTAAATCATGTTAAACAGGTGAGTGACACAGGTGAGCACAGTGTTGATGTGTTGATGTATGCATAAATAACAAGTGGTCTATTCAACCAGTTCTCAAGTTAAACTAGCAAAGCATTTGCTTCTTTGCTTAAGGGGAAAACATGAATTTCTTTTTTCTTTTTTTCTTTTTTTATCAATCGTGGGGCTTGAACTTGGACTTGGGTGCTGTCCCTCAGCTCTTCAGCTCAAGTCAAGCTCTCTACCACTTCTGCCACAGCTCCGGTTTTCTGGTGGTTTATTGGAGATAAGAGTCTCACATACTTTCCTGCCCAGGCTGGCTTTGAACCGCGATCCTGAAATCTCAGCCTCCTGAGTAGCTAGGATTACAGGCGTGAGCCATCGGCGCCCTGTGAAAACATGAATTTCTAAAAGTTCAGAGGGGAAGTTTATGATCTAGAAGACCACAGCCACTTATGGTCCATGACAGAGGGATATGATCATCATTGGGCTACAAAAAGTATCCTGGAGGAGGAAATGAAGTACCATCAAATTGCCCTCACTGATGGGGAAGTGATATCACTTCCTGTATGGTCCCAGGATTGTTGAGCTAACACAATGGTTAGGTTTTGTTGTTGTTGTTTTGTGAGAACAGCACCAAGAAAAGAAAAACATTTTTTTGCATCAATCCAACAAAAACTAAACCAGCTTTACCATTCAGAGAATTAGACATAATGATTATGCCAAAGATATTTTTCTATTCAAACTGGTTAATAAAATCTCAAGAGTCTGGGGTTTTCCCAATGTTTCCTTGAATCTAGTAGCTCTGAAAATGTACTTCAGTGTTGAGTATTGTTATGAATTAGAGTTCTGTACCTCAAAAAGATAGCTTAAAGTTCTGACTCTCAGTACCTAAAATTGTGGCTTTATTTCAGAAATGTCTTTTCAGATAGTTTCAAGCTACGAAGAGGTCTGTCTGAATTAAAACAAGCTCAATCAAATCTGACTGATAATCTCATTAGAAGATGAAATTTGTGGGGGTAGGTCTTAAATGGGAAAAACACATGTAATCATAAAGGTATAAACCAGAGCTCAGGGTCAAGACTGCCTAGAGTAACTGGAAGATGAGAAAAGCAAAGAATTCCTCCTGAAGCCATCAGACGACCCAAAATCCTAACAATATCTTGTTTTCAGATGGACAGCCCACTGAATTATAAGACAGTAAAACTATGTTGTCATTAATAGCTTTGTTTGTGTTACTTGATTAGCAGCAACCCTAAGAAACAGAGCCTTCACCAACTAAACAGGGAAATAGAAAGACTGTAAGATCAAAGAGAGTGGACAAAAGGTCAGATACAACAAGCCTAGGATAATCCCAGTCCATTGCTCATGTGACACAAAATGCCGAAGTGAGCAACTTTCTGATGTCTTAAGGATAAAGTGATATGCATCAGTGTTTAGTATGTTGAAATTCTCACATTGTTCATCGAAGTTAATTTTTCAGTAACTAAAGACAGTCAAGTATCGAATACTCTAGTCAAGGAACTGAACTTCACAAGTATTAGCAGCAAAGTGGGACAGGTATGCTTAGGGCCCAACTCCTACATTAATGATCCTTCAAAAGAAAAGGAAGCTGGATATATTTGTCTTTTCTTCTTCATGTATGACCTTAACGTAATCATGCTGAAAATGTATAACTTAAGTTATGAATGTTCAGGAATGTTCCTCATATGCTCTCTTATATGTATATTACTACTACTGCTACTACTACTATTATAGCTATAGATTATCACAAATAGATGCAGTGGCTTCTAAAATTATCTAGCATATGATAATTGCTCTCTCTCTCTCTCTTTTGTTTTTTTTTTTTTACCAAATAGCTCTAAAGGTTAAAAATAACTTAAATATCTTGGCTTCATAAAACACAGAGATCAATAGTGATGACTTGTATATTATTAATGAGGAAATAGGCTCTGGAGAGTTTTAGTCAATCTCCTCAATTCACAGAAGAGTAAAGTTGAAGTTGATACCCAGACCAGCTTAAGTGAACATCCAGAGTCATCTTGTAACACAAGATTGGGGCAGTATTGCAACAATGAAATGTACAAGTCGTTAGGTCGAAAACGAACTTTACAACTTTGGTGGCAGGGGGGGGGGGGGGGGGGGGGGGGGGGAGTGGGGGGGGGAAGGGGGGAGAGGATTGGGTGTGGGACGGGGGTTGGGGGGAGGCAGGGAAGGGATGTGAAGGGGAAACAAAGGAGGAGGCTACAATGCTTGATAAGAAATGTACTCATTATCTTGCCCATGTAATTGTAACCCCTCTGTACAGTATTTTCACAAAAAATAAATAAAAATAAATAAAAAAAAAGATTGTGGCAGAGCAACCTTCAATAAAATGGTAATATCATAGAAACAAAGATAAGCAAAGAAAAAACAAATATAAACTACTAAAACATAAAATCACTACATTTCTGCAGTTATGCTCTAAAATGTTTTCCTTTTATCTTTTTTTTAGAGTAAAACATATAACAAACCAAACAAATCAAAACCATTCAGCTACATAGCACAAAGACCAAAAAAAAAAAAAATCTGAAGAGTAGTTTTTCAAAAAGCTTTTACAAATGCTGAACTTGAGAATTAATTTTTCAAATTAAAAATGGATGCATGCTCTTATCAAGTAATCCTATTTCAGGAGATTTAGCTTACTAACCAGCACACATGCTAGAATTATCTGTGTGTGAAGCTAATCATGCAAATATCAACTAGTCTTAGTAATAGAAAACTAACACAACTTAATTTTCTGTTAGTAGGGACTAATTTAGTAGGGAATGTATATTTTCTGTGCATTCACAAGGGCTCTAATCATTCTCTAAATATAATGTTTTAAAAATTGTCCACAATACAGAAGGGAACCTTACTGCATTGTTGGTGGGATTGTAAACTTGTTCAACCACTTTGGAAAGTAGTATGGAGGTTCCTCAAAAGACTCCACATAGAGCTCCCCTATGACCCAGCTATCCCAATTTTGGGTATTTACCCAAATGATCACAAACAAGACCATACTAAAGCTACCATCACAACTATGTTTATTGCAGCATTATTTACCATAGCTAAGATACGGAACCAACCTCAGTAAATGAATGGATGCCCCTCAGTAGATGAATGGATCAAGAAAATGTGGTATATATACACAATGGAATTCTCTACCTCCATCAGAAAGAATGACATTGTCCCATTTGTTAGGAAATGGAAAGACTTGGAAAAATTATATTAAGTGAAGTAAGCCAGGCCCAAAGAAACATAGGTCCCATGGATTCCCTTATTTGCAATAACTAGTATATGTCTGAGTAAAGCAGAAAAGGTCAGATAAGTTGATGTTAGGGGAATGAACCCCAAGATAAGTATTTAAATTTTTTTCATGCAATTGTTTCTAACATATTTATAAGATGATTTCTATGTTGCTTTGCATGTCCATCCCCCAAGCAATAACCCCTGCTTTCACTGTATTTGATGTTTGTATAATTTGTGGAAGGGAAGGGCAAAAACAAATCGTTTAAATAGGAATACAGGTGGACCCATTGCAACAATGAGATGTACAAGTTGTTATGTGGAAAAATGAACTTTACAACTTTGGTGGTGGGGGGGGGAGGAACGGGTGGGGGGAGGTGGAGGGAGTATGGAAGGGATGGGAAGGGGAAACAAAGAGGAGGCAACAATGCTTGGTAAGAAATGTACTCATTATCTTGCCTATGTAATTGTAACTCCTCTGTATGGTATTTTCACAATAAAATAAAATTGTCCACAATAGAAAATATAGTATTTTTTTTTTGGTCATAGGTCTTGAACTCTTAGGACTGGGCTCTGTCCTTCAACTCTTCAGCTCAACCCAAGCGCTCTACCACTTGAGCCACAGTGCCACTTCCAGTTTTCTGGTGGTTAATTGGAGAGAAGAGTCTCATGGACTGTCTTGCCCAAGTTGACTTTGAACCGTGATCCTCAGATCTCAGCCTCCTGAGTAGGATTACAAGCGTGAGCCACCGGAGTCCGGTTATATATAGATTTATGTTTATTCAGAAAAATACTCCCAAAGTATATGAATACTTTTTCTAAAAAATACAAATGCAACAACAAAAGTCAGCAAGAGTCCAAGGATTTCATTGCATATTCCAGATTTGACTATTTTCAAAAGCTTCCTGTTACCACTACTTTGATTCTATTATAACTCATTGTCTTCTTTTTATTTTTAATATCCACTATCCTAGAAGCTTCACAGCATTTCACCATGACAGCCAGAATACAATCCTTCTGAAAATGATTTGCCATTCTCTGTTAGAAATTGGCCCACTTCTACGTAAACCTTATATCAGTCCCTACTAGTTTTCTTTTAGTTGACCTGGCTTTTTCTGTGTTCAGAATTAGAAAGGAACTCATTATTCATCAATAAGATTGATTTCT
Organism: Dipodomys spectabilis; assembly: GCF_019054845.1. NCBI lineage: Eukaryota > Metazoa > Chordata > Mammalia > Rodentia > Heteromyidae > Dipodomys > Dipodomys spectabilis. The sequence goes on along the minus strand of NW_024870834.1, from coordinate 11,583,559 downwards.
AATCAACAAAACAATGTAAGGTTATCATTATCATTATATTGAAATGCCTACTAGAAATCTTCTTTTCAATGTTAACATCTATTGGCATGTAGAATGTGTACATGCATATATATACACAGATATTGATTAGCATACAAAAGTTATGATGTCTGATACATAAAACTCTGCTATGTTTTTAGTGCTTCATGAAATACTCTTTGAATAGAAAAACCTGTAAAAACAATGTTAGAACAAGAGTCAATGTCTGGATAAGGAGCATTTCAGAAAATGATTAAATTATTAACAGTAATATAAGAGAATGTACTAAAGTAAATATAATATTGGTAAATAATTTGAGGAATTCTTGTCTATCTCTGTGTCTGTGTCCCAGTCTCTCTTTATGACCTTCTTTCCATTTTCTTCTATAAAAGTTATTGTCAAATTTTAACAATCAATTGCTTGAGATTTTTTACATCATTCCTCTTAATAAATACTCAAATAGTTCCATACTACTAAACAATCTAAAATGTATGACACTGAGTTGTGATTTCCTACAGAGTACCTTATAGTATATGGAAATAATATTGATCTAAATATGCCCTTCGGGGAATAACACTTCTAAATTATGTGTACATCTTTATTGAAAGAAGATAATTTTGAAAAAGAATAAAAAAGGCTAACAAGATCTCCAGAATAACTTAATAATTTAATTGACAAAATAAATCCTCCCTTCTTTTACCTTGGATGATAAATTAACAACAAGAAGAAATATAGAAAATCCATGTAACAACTCTAAATTGAGTTTTCATCTGAAAATGAGTGGAGACTGAGATAGTAAAATGTAGCCTGAAGGCAGTTAGTTTAATATTATTTAATTACATGAAATAGTGATTAAAAATTTAATGAGAAAATGTAATAGGACTGACCTACAGAAGGTGGGGATAGAACTAGATTTCTGGACTGAGGTGATGATGGAGAATCCCTATTAATCCAACGTCAATTATTTTCCTTCTGATCTCTGTGCTTCCATGCTTTTCTTTCTTTGGAGCAAAGACTAACTGAGCACATCCTTTTTAGGTAGACTCTTAAATTCTATGGATTGTTGTATGCTATTCATGGTATTAATCATGACTTATTCTGCTACTATTTTTCTGTAAATATACATATATGCATATATGTGAACATATATATCTATATGATCTTGAATCCCTATTATAGAGCCTACTTAAGTATGTATGTATTTACCCATTGATAACACTGTAGTCTACATGAAAATGCTAGCCAGTGGAGATTACTGAGTTTCTGCTCTGCTAATCCAAACAGATCACAACGACATTTCACTTACCATTACTTGGCCAAGAAGTTTGGGATTCTTTTCACATCTCTTGAGTTTGTCATTAGGTTGTTGTGTCCCTGCAAGGCATTGCTGGCTGAAAGCACTTGCCAAAGGAATGTGTTTCAAAGTGTCAATGCTTTCTTTGATGAAAGTGGAGAATACGATGATGAGTAATTTAGTTGGCACGCCAGTGAATAGGGTACATAAGATAGATTAAGATTAAAGTCCTGAGTCCTTGGGTCTTGGAATCCCATTCATAATTTATAAATATGTGTTCTGGCTTTCTGTTGTCAGCTATCATAGACTAAATCTGGACCCAAACTTATATCAATTGACTCAGCCAATGCTTTGACCCACCTGCTGGTTTCCTATACTGGTATATTTAAAGCAGAATCACTGGCCTGAGATACCACTAAAATTAATTTGGCTGAATCTAAAATGATGGACCTCTTTGAAAGCAAATGTGTAAAAAAGAAAAGGCTCATTCTTCTATGTGAAGGAGTTCCAGTGCACCGGATTCATTCTTCAGCTACTATGACATAACATCACTAAGACATACATAAAGTGTATTCATTGAAGTGTATTTTTGTGTGATAGGAAAAACCAGGAAATACATTTGATCAAAAGAGTATGGGTCTAATAAATCACTGCGAATCAATATAGTAGAAGCATACTAACATGCTTTTTAAAGACTGAAACAACTCTATGGAAATACTTTAATAAGTGCTCAGAATAAAATTTTACTAGGGAATATTAAGAAATAGCATGCTATCTTCAATATATTATACTAAGAAACCAATAGTGTAATCCATGGCTACCACATAATATTGGTGAAATAACAATGAAGGAATCTTCTGTTGTCTATTTAAAAAGAAATTCTATGCAGTTTTAAACTGCAACAATAGTGGGGTAGTGGTGGCTAACATCTGTATTACTACTATTCACAAAACTGAACCAGGAGAATTGAGGTTCAAAGCTGCCCAAATAGAAAAGTCTGAGAGAATCCATCCCCAATTAACCTGTAAAATGCTGAACTGAACATGACTGCTGATAGAGATTCTGAGGTTCTGAGTTCTACACTTGATACTAGTAGGTACTTGACCACACACACACACACACACACACACACACACACACACATATACACACACAACTCAACATTATATTGTCTAGCTCTATTATTAATATGTTAAATGTGAATACACAAATATTAGAAAACCATGGACAGTTTTTAATAGGAAAATCATGAAATTTCATATTCATATATTTTAATTCTATATACTTGCTTCCTACTATATCACTGATAATTCTGGTCACTAACACTTCTCTGAAACATACCCTTCCTCTAGGCTGAAGAGTAGTACATTGTTCAACTCTGAATAGACTAAAGAGATGAACATCTTTCTGTGGGCCTCTTCAAAATTCTGCTTTAAAGATCAGAACTAGGAAACTCTAGATCTCTCTATTCTAATGTACCTATTGCTTCAAAATCACATGCAAAATAAAAATGAATAAAGTATACACACAAACATAAGCACATATAAATTCAAAGTCAACATCATCACTCTACCAGTCACCTAGTCTTTCTGATATTTAAATACTGTGTTTTATTTTTTTTTTCCAAACATGGCTGCAGTGATTTTTCTACAAGCTTATTGTCATAATATTTACAAAACACTTCTGAGCCAGATTTCTCTCATAGAATTTCAAGCTCAATTTAACTCACCCTCCAAACAGACAAAACAGAATAATAACATTTCTAACAGAAAAACACAGAAGTGAATCAAACTCATGATTCAAACCAGTAAGTTTATCTAGGCAAATTTCCTGTGGGCTCTGCCCATGCATGTAGTTTTAAATATGAGATAATGGAATAATTCATATGACTACCTCCTTCTCTCTAATCCTCTCCTCACCTGCCACAAAACCTTTACAGACTGAATGGGAGCTCTACTGCAACCACAACTTCACAGTGGCTGTCGCATTAATTGTTCTTCTCTAGCATATAATTATAAATTTATTCACCTTATTAAAATCCTCATATAAATGAATGTCTTGAAAAACGATAATAGGCAAATTACACTTTTTAGTAGTAACAGACTGGAATGGCTAAGATAATTTTTTCAAGAGTTTTTGATAGGACTGACCAGGTTCTAAAAGGTGAAAAAAGTTAATGTTTTCTTAGATGCTATGAAATAAGGGCTTATAAGGCCTATCTTCTTAGATCATTTCTGTGTTCCTGAGTTCTAACCAGAATATCAGAATTCTCTACAGGGCAATTAGAAAATGAGTTTCTTTTAGGACAAACTTTGCACAAGTCTTTGTGTATACGATAAAGAAGTATACAGAAGATAACAAAAAAAACTATAGATTATATGTCCTGCCTGAATTACTTTAAACATTTAAAAACTTTTAGCTTCCTCTACTGAGAATTCACAACTGGATAGAGAGGTGCTCAGGACATTGTCTCACTACCTGCATATCTTTCACAAAGGGAAGTCATCACCCCATTAGCAAAAAGGGGTTTCTTCCTCTCTGTTTCCTTTGAATTTAGCCTGATTTTCTGACCCGATTTGGCCACTAGTGCACAGAAAAAGTATATGGCTTCCAAATTCATGCTTAAAAAAATTTGTTGTTTTTGTTCTCATGCTTCTGCAATGCCAGTGATTGGTCCTCTCAGACTATCGCTTTGATATCTCCCAGTTTTTCCAACTGGCCACATGGAAAAGGAAGAGAACCAAAGTGCTCTTAGAGATAGTTATAATCTAGGCAGTCTCTTCTCTTCCAGTAACATGAAATCCTACTAATAGCATCAGGTGAAGCCATGAGAAGACTTATATACCCATCTTACAGAATCATTAGTTGTTTTAGACTGCTAGTTTTGTATTTTTGCTTACAATGTGATCAATAAATTATCCATCAAGCTTTACCACCCCAAATTTGTGATCCTTGCTATAAACCAGTATGAAATGAAATAAAGATGCTGACTCAGTTAAATATAATTATATTGTTTCATCTTATTTAGCATTTCATTAATCTTCTAATGCCTATATTTCTTTCAGTTATAACTTAAATTCTTCTATATATTTTAATGAACACTTATTCAACATGCTTGGCATGGTTTAATGGTTGAAGATAATTTTTAATTGAAAAAATGGAGCATTTTAATTAAGCATCTTAATTGGACCCTTCATTATCAACTGAAAAACTCCCCACACTAGTTTTCATTTTCCCCATCTGATAGTTTTTCCTTTTGGATAAATCTATGTTGATTTCAATATTTTCATTTTGGATAAATCTATGTTGATTTCAATGGTCAACACTTGATACTAGTTTTGATATAAGACAAAATACTCATCTTCCTGGCTTAAACTAAAACCTACTTACATGAAGTATTATAGAGGAAATGGCTAGTGTGCTACTTGCTCTGTAAGAGAATGCATTTAGTGACACTATTTCCATCTGTCTTTTCTTAGTTCCACCTGTCTGGTGATCCTTTCTCAGCCAGAGTCACTCCACAGCTACTCAGCCATGGTCATCTAAGTAGAACACTCATAATTTGCTGCCCAGTGCAATTCAAGCGTCAGATCTGTTATAAATTTTACCTTCTCAAGAAAAATAACCCATTTCCCTTCTCTGTATGCTACTCTTCCTTTATCTGTAATGATGCCTGTCATATTTAACATATGAGTGAATACACATCACAAGATTCCTAAATTGGATGGCTTAGGCCTAACTCATCAAAAATCTCTAGAGCATACCGAAATCCTTGGGCACAGTAAGAAATTTATAAATGCATTTCAGACAGTTAATCAATGAATCATCCATTAATTGATATGATTGTATAATTTTAATCCAATAGCTCTTACCTTAATTTTGCCAGTTTCTTAATTTTGTCACCTAATGCGTATAACATTACATGTCATACTATTTCACCCTAGACTTATATGTTGTTGGGTTGTTGTTGTTGTTTGGATGGGGGTTGAAGGGATAGAAACCAAACACTTTCACATATTTCCACCTGGTTTATTTTTTGATGGTTATTTTATTCTAAACATTGTATTAATTGTTTATACCAATTCTCATTAACTGCATTTAATAGATACCCAAATATATAAATTATTTAGCATGTTAGAAAAAAAATGTGTCTGAAATTTTATACTTGTTAAGTAAGCAGGATTTGTACACAGCATTGTTTTAGATATTACATACATCAGTGACTGAAAATAACTTTATAACTTAGTGAATAGACAAAAAAACCCACTATTCTATGATGTACTTTTACCATGAAAGTAAATTTTACCTATGCAATCACTATAAAGTTTTACATATCATATTTTGATAAATTTAAATGCACAAACTGCAAAATATTTTGATCAGGTACTGAAATTCTATTTTCTTTATCTATCTCATATATTGCAAGTTGTTCATCTCTTGGCATTAGTACAGTCATATTCGGTTAAGTTCAATTAAAATCTTGGGTGTCTTCTATACAACTGTCTTTTTGGCCTGAAAAAAAGAGAGGGGGTGGCAATTAAGTCTCATTAATGGAATGAGAAGATGATATTAAATCTTAAATAATGTTTTCCTTGAGAACACAGTTGAAATCATAAACCTCAACAGTCACAATGTGAGATAGTGTTTCTAAAAAACCACTTCAATTCTAATTATATCTAGGAGATAAAAGAAACCAGCTGTTTATTTTTTTGCGATAGCTCACTTGGATGGTGTCCAAAAGGTAAAGCTAGTGAGTTTATAATCTTCCCACCAGCAACATATTGAAGCAGCATGGTGCTGCACCAGCAGTTTTAGAAGTACTTGTTTGTTTAGCTTTTATCAAACAGTAACATCTTTTGCATTTGCAAGGGAGAAATCTCTCAGAATTAAAGAGACAACTATAGTTTACATTCCCAAGACTCTTTCCTTCCATAGCACCCAGTCCACTATCCTCAGAACCTCTAAGTCCTGCTGGGCCTCTGCCCTTCATTGGGAGAACAATGAGGCTGTTCATAAAGAGGTGCTTACTCCCTCATCTCTGCTAGTTCCTTTATAGTTTCTATGAAGGCTTGATTGATTACCCAGGGCACATATACTAAGCTCCATCAGAGTGCTCATTAAAGAGGCTGGAACTTGATTTTGAAGAACTGAGAATCCATTTGAGTTTTCCCTGCTCTATAATACAGTGCCTCTGGGTACCCATTAGAAAAGTCTCAAGGTGAGGCAACTATTAGATTGCATTTAGGCAAAAGGAGAAAGCACTGTGCCTTGTGATGAAGTGCTTTTAACATTTTGCAGTTTAACATAATTGCATTCTATTAAGACGGTTCTACCATGAAGCCTTTCAGTCAAGAGCCCTATCAAAGAACTTGGTTTCACTTACATCTCAATTGAAAAGTAAGATTTTATTCCTAATGCTATTTCTAGGGACAACTTAATAGCTAAAAGATCCATCAGGAAACTCCAACAAGCATGGTAACTACATCTGCATGAATTTTATAAAAATATATATGCATAAAATATCTATATATTGGAGCATATATCTTCTACTAATGATTGGTATAGAGACGAATGTGATTTTGTTTTTCTAATCATTGTTTACAAAAGTAAATGACCACAAGGAATATCAAGTGCATGTTAAGAATATGTTAGATGTCTTACTCTTTTCATATTAGTATTTATACTATACCAGCACAAGCATATATGTGTATGATCTGATCCATGTTAAATGGAAACAAGAAAAAGAGAACATCCAAGATGGAGATAGAATTCCCAAAATTTTGGAATGTTATGTCAATCTTCAACATTGACCTGACTGTGGCTTCAGTAGTTTCATACCTTCCCTACATCTCATAATTCTTCAACTGTAACCTAGGATCCAAATATCAAAGGAATTGGAATGTTGTGAATATTAAAAAATGGAATTTTTGAAAGTAGATGTGCTCCACAATTGAAATCTTAAGTGCCATATTTATATTTGCTCTATTAGTTTCTGAAGAAAAAAGCAGGTGAAGAGCTATCTGACATCAGTCACGATGAGTCTCTTTCCACTACAAAGTTGTATATGTGCCTTAAATGTATTTAGAACAGTATTTTATTTTGCATGTCCCAGTAAATCAATTTTAGTTGTAGAAATCAAGATGATAGCTAAGAGTTCTCATATTTTTTGGATTTCAAAAGAGAACAAACAACTGATATTTCTAGAGCTCAGAAGAAATCTCAGATAACTGATTTTAAGGAAATTATGTGAACATTTTCTGCAAGATGAACACTTTATTGTCTTATGAGAAGCTTTTGCTTCTTATTTATTTTCCCAAAATTATTAGTTTAAAGAAGTAAGAAAAGTGATAGACTTTATTTTAGGATAAAGGCAACAGATTACATGCAACCATTATTAATTTAAAATGCATTTTTATTTACTATGAGATCAAATGACAGATGTATTTTAACCATCAGCTATCAGAATACTCTAATGAATTCTACAAATGCTTTCTGAATATAGAAGACTGTTGAACCTCAAAAAATACAAGTAATGACATAAACAGAGTAAAGAGAGTAATTATGACTCATTGACATGAGTTTTCTCTATATTTTATTTCTCTGTATAACAGAATTGATTCATAAACTACGTATATACTACATTCTATTTGGCATTAGGTGACACTGAGAAACAATTTCACAGATTAAGAATTTCTTACTACTTTGAGACTTTGGACTCCAGTTATTAATATTTGTCAGATTAAATTATTTGTATAAAATAATATTAATAACTGGAGTCCAAAGTAGTATATATATATATATATATATATATATACATATATACATATATAAAACTATGTTACAACTAGTAAAATGTCAATATTGGTAACTAACATGGATTTAATAAGTTCAAAGAGACCAAAACAAGATAAACTAGATTTATTTCTATTTTTAAAATGTTAGGTAAGGGCTGGGAAGGTGGCTCAGTGGTAGAGAGCTTGCCTTGCATGCCTGAGGCCCTGGGTTCGATTCCTCAGCACCACATAAGCAAAAAAGAAAAAAGCTGGAAGTGGTGCTGTGGCTCAAGTGGTACAGCACTAGCTTTGAGCTGAAGAGCTGAGGGACAGCGCCCAGGCCCAGAGTTCAGACACCACGACCGGATCCAATAAAAAAAAATGTTAGGTAAACTACACTAATAAAATATTACATATATTTGTAAACATATATGTACATAAATATGTATATGTATAATTTAACAGATGCATATCAAATATATCAGTTGAATTAATACATATATGGATATATAGATATTAAAGTAATAGATATATATTGATATAGATATGGATATATACATACATTAGTTAAATTAATAGTGATAGTAGAGGTCAGTAGAGAACCAAATAACATCCTCAAAATGTCAAGAAATGTTACTTGTAACTGAATTATCATTCACAGTGGCAGGTCTTTTTTTGTTTGTTTGTTGTTTTTTTTTTTTAATTTTTTGGTTTGTTTTTGTTGGTTGTGGGGCTTGAACTCTGGGCCTGAGTGCTGTCTTGAGCTCTTCAGCTCAAGTCGAGCACTCTGCCACTTAAGCCACAGCTCCACTTTTGGTTTTCTGAGTGGTTAGTTGGAGATAAGAGTCTCACAGACTTTCCTTGCTAGGGCTGGCTTAGAACCATGATCCTCGGATCTCAGCCTCCTGAGTAGCTAGGATTACAGGTGTGAGCCACCAGCGCCTAGCTTACAGTGACAGTTTTAAAAGTTATGTTACTCAAGTGAGACCAAAACAATATGACTAAATTAGACAATATGACTTAAAATATGTGGTTCTTTAAGTTATTTAAAATATGAGGAAAGCACACTTATGAGGAACTTATGAGATATTAAGACCTGAGATGAAGAAGTTGTAACTGAGTGGTTAAATAGAAAATAAACAGCCTTTTTGTTTCATCTGTGTCATATAAAGAGTGTGAAAGCTATAAACATCTGTCTTATAAATTAAAAAAAACCCTGGACAAGCCAAAATCAATTATGAACCCATCAGACTCCTGACATAGGACATGACACCACACTAACACCTTAACACCAGGTGAGAGGGGCCAATCCATAAAGCCAAGATCTGCTCACCTGGAGCAGAATTCTCTGCTGCCATTGGCTGAAAGGAACCCCTCAACCGAGCAACAGTATTTTTAAGGATGGTTGAACAGAGAATGAGACAAACCCAAGTATGAAATACTTGTGATATCTTCAACCTTACTTTTAGTACGGTTTTCTTTGTTCAAAAAAATGATAGTTTTGTGTCTCCTTTGGAATTTCATTTGATTTGGAAATTTTCAGATGTTCCTTTCAAAAAGTTGTTACCCCTCTGCAACATTCTCTTTCTCTGTCTGCAGCTATACAAAAATTATAGGAGCTCATCATGCCTCTGTACATTTCGAATCAGTTTTTTTTTTCTGTGATTTATCTACAGATATTTTCTAAGAACACAGAACATCCAAGTAAGCGAGCTTATTGGAGGTATTTTGAAATAGCTCATGGAAGAATTGGAAAAGTAAACAGTCTGAGAAGAAGTCACCACTGTTTATAATGATGAACTCTCATGACTTTCCATAGGACCTTGACCACAAGCTCAACTCTGCCCCACCGGGAAGAAGTAAAGGAAACACTCAAGTTTCCTGATGCTGCTTCCCGTATATCCATCTCTCTTCTAGGCACTCAGTAACTGCAAACTGGAACCCAATCTTTATCATTCAATTTGGGGAGGTGGTAGGATTTCCCACCCTATCTGCCCTAAATGATTCATAAGACCAGTACATCTGGCCATTTGTCAACCTGAGGAAAATCTCTACTCCAGTTTTTTTCTGATGTTGCTGGAGAAGGTGATTACTAGCATTCTTTCATTTATTCTCTCTCTTTTTTTTTTTTTTTTGAATTTTTTTGGGTCCTGTCGTAGGCCTGAACTCTGGGCCTGGGCGCTGTCCCTCAGCTCTTCAGCTCAAGGCTAGCGCTCTACTCTACCACTTGAGCCACAGTGCCACTTCTGGCTTTTTTCTTTTTGCTTATGTGGTGCTGAGGAATTGAACCCAGGGCCTCAGCCATGCAAAGCAAGCGCTATACCACTGAGCCACCTTCCCAGCTCCTACTAGCATTCTTTCATTCTTAAATTTTCATAAAAATTGTTCATTCCCAGGGAATTACCACCACTTGTCTGATAATTAAAAAATTATCAATTAAATTCCATGTTGGTCTATAAATGTCTATAAATATTGACATGCTTTCATCAAGACCATCAGGATGGTATTTTATTTCTCTCAAGTAGATATTTGCAAAATTGTTATTTTTGATTTCTTGGGGGAAAATCCAAATTAAAGTCAATTAATTGAAAGTTCCATTTGAAATGTAAAAATGTTAATATGTGGTTAGTTAAGTCCAGAATTATCGGGTGACCTTTAAGCTTCTTAGAATGAAGACTTGCAAAGAAATCAATGATAATTACATACTAATAATTGTAAGCATTTTGCCCACTTTTGGTTCTCAGCTCCACCCAGACCTGAGCTCTTTCTAGCCCTGGAATTCCCTCCTTACAGGTGGCCACTCCCTCTCTCCACCCAGACCCATCTACCTTCACTTCCTGCCCCCAGACTCTCCTGCTACCTGGATAGGTGCCTTGTGTTCCCTCTTCGGGAAAATATGGCTCCTCTAATAAACCTTTTAGGAATCTTTCTCCTTTGCATGGTCCCTTGGGATGAATGTGAAGGATTCCTTTCAATAATAATCAATGAAGCTGGGCGCCAGTGGCTCACTCCTGTAATCCTAGCTACTCAGGAGGCTGAGATCTGAGGATCGTGGTTCAAAGCCAGCCCAGGCAGGAAAGTCCGTGAGACCCTTATCTCCAATAAACCACTAGAAAACTGGAAGTGGTGCTGTGGCTCAAGTGGTAGAACGCTGGTCTTGAGCTGAAGTGCGCAGGGATAACGCCCAAGCCCAGAGTTCAGGCCCCATGACCGACCAAAAAGAAAAAAAGAAATCAATGACATTGTCCACATATGTTTTCTGTGATTTCCTGTTTATTACATATGATCGAACACTAAATAATTAACTTGATAGAACATTTGATAATCGTTTAATGTGTACACTCAGCTTTATTTATATAAATACCAATTTGGTCTATTTTTCTTAGATTTTGTGAATTTAATCTGCCTTCGATGAATAAGTAAGCAATCAATTATTTAGCTAGTTATTATAACAAATTTTCTGTCATAAACATAGATTAATCATGGTATAATATTACAACCCACTACCTTATATTGAAAATGTACTTGTGCAATACAGGAAGCAATTTCTTTCTGAATATTTCTATATAACCTGTAATGTAGGGGCAGGAAGGTGGCTCAGTGGTAGAATGCTTGCCTTGCATGCATAAGGCCCTAGGTTCGATTCCTCAGCACCACATAAGCAAAAAGAAAAAAGCCGGAAGTGGAGCTGTGGCTCAAGTGGTAGAGTGCTAGCCTTGAGCTGAAGAGCTGAGGGACAGCGCCCAGGCCCAGAGTTTAGGCCCCCTGGGGCCTAATAACAATAATAAACAAACAAAAAAAACCCTTGTAATGTGTAAGCACATCATAAAATGTATATTAATGAAGAAAATATAGAGTAATGAAAGTCAAAATGATTCCTATAAAATTATACATCTTGGTTTTTTACAAAAGGTGTTCACACCTAGGCTTCTTCACAGCCATAAGAAAGAAAACAAGAAGTAAGACTGTTGGTTCAAGTGGTAGTGGTCTCAGCTCAAGCAACAAAATTAAGGCAGATTCTCAGGACCTGAGTTCAAGCCCTAAGACACACACACACACACACACACACACACACATAAAAATAAATAAAATTAAACAACCAAACAAAAATTGTGTGCTTTGGTAGGCACCAGTGACTCATGCCTATAATCCTAGATATTCAAGAAGCTGAGATATGAAGATTAGTATTCAAAGCCGGCTAGGGTAGGAAAGTCTGTGAGACTATTATTTCCAATTAACTACCAGAAAAAAGCTGAAAATGGAGTTGTGGCCCCAGGGGTAGAACACTAGCCCTGAGCACAAACGCTGAGGACCACGATGCAGTCCCTCAATTCCGGCCCTAGGAATTTCACCTTCACCACTAAAGAACAAAAAAGAAAAAAGTTAGAAAGCATTTCTTCAAATTAGGGATAAGAAAGAAAAAAGCCCTCAAGAGGATCAATTATTTTCACCAACTATTAAATATTCCCGTATATGCTAAAATAAGCTACTTTATTTAAATATGTACTTTCCATACTGTAACTCTTGTCCTTAATTTTATAGTAAGTATATGTCTTAATTAAGATTGTCACAACAAAATATCTTAGACTGGGTGGCTTAACCGAGTATTTATTTCTGGATGCTGGAAGTCCAGGTGAATGGTTTCATGGTGTAGTATTTCTTGATTAGAACCGATGGCTATCTCACATACTGAAGAGAGAAAGCAGAAGAGAATGAGAGAGGGAGAATTAGAGAGAGAGAGAGACACAGAGAGAGGAAAGAGACACAGAGAGGGGGAGAGAGAGAGAAAGAAAGAGAGAGAGAGACAGAGAGACAGACAGACAGACAGACAGAGAGAAACTGATCTTATCAGCTCCTGGAAAGAATGCTACTGCACCATGAGATCCTTTCTTTAATGATGACATCCTAAACAAACCTCCTAGAAGCCCCACCTGCAAATATCATCCCTTTGGGCATTAGTACTTCAAAATAAATATGAACTTTGTAAGAACGTAGACATTCAATTCTAGTAGCATATACCTGAATTTATTTCTGGGAATTTCAGATAAAAGAAACTACTATTTTCCTGGATTCAAACAAAGAATCCCATTGTTACAGAACTCATAGGATGTATTTATAAAAAATAAATATGTTAAATACCCCCAAAAAGAATTACATTGTTAAATTCTTAGTAGTAGCAGAGCAGAGAAAAAGAAGGTGAAAATCAAAATGTACTTTTTTTAAATCCTATTATCTGTGCCCTTGTTTTATTCTCTCACTTAGGTTAGCATGTCTCCTTATTCAAACATGGATTTCTGAGCCTAAGTATCAGTTTTATTCCATAAACACAAATGTGGGTGGGTATATGTGGGTATATGCATGAGTGTCTTATATAATTCTGGTTTGACCTGGCATGGTAAAAATCATGGAACTTAAAACAAATTGTGTTAACAGGGCACCATTGGCTCACACTGTAGTCCTCGCTGCTCAAGAGGCTGAGATCTGAGGATCACAGCACAAAGCCAACTCAGAAAGAAAAGTCATTATGAGATTCTTATCTCCAATTAACAATTCAGAAACCAGAGGTGGTGGTGTGGCTCAAAGTGATAGAGCACTAGTCAGGGACAGAGCCCAGGTTGAGTTCAAGCCCTACAATTAAACTTTTCTTAAAACAATATTCCTTGGCTAAAACAAAAACAAAAACACAACTCAAAATTCCCTGAAGGGCACATTATTTTGACAGTATGGGGATTTGAACTGGGACCCTTGGGAAATGCTTTACAAAGTGAGCCACACTTTCAGGATTAAAGCAGAAGTCTTATTCTGAAAACTCTGATAGCACTGGAATGGTACTATGTTAATTCATATTAAGATCATGAAAGTTCTATTCAACCCTGAAAGAACTGATAATAACAATTACTAAGAGCAAACTTAATTTATCAAATCCTATGAGAATACAACATTTACTCCCAGATTTTCTGAATGCAGATGTTGAAGGTATCTCACATAAATAGTCCAAAACGTAAGTCCACATATCCTTACCGCGGCATTGTAAACTCGAAAGAAAATGTTTGACTTCTGCTTCAAATTACTTGTGAATATGTGACTAACTCAAAGTCACACAGCACACTGACTATACAAGGAGCAAATGTCTAATCCTTTTGTTTCCACACTATTTTCTTCATTGAATTCTAAAGAAACAAATTACCAATGAATAGAAATCACTTCCACCCAAATGGTTAAACAGCCAGGAAAAAATAGAAACAAACCAATTTATTTAAGAAGAAAAAAATGAAACACTTCCATGAAACTGCCCTGATTGATACAATTCTGACTAAGGACAAAAACTTTGGGGGTGAAAACCTGACATTTTGTTACATTACCAATTTGGAAAATAATCCTATGTCCAATGATATAATGTCAACCTGTCATGCTAGCAATTTTTCCTTTTGTGCTGTCAGATCATTCATCATAACAACAACTAATAGTTCTCAGTCTTTTATACATCTTGAGCAAGCTTTAGAGGAAAATTGTTTTTCTCCTGTTCAGAAGCCTTTTTGCCTCTTATGAAAAACAAGTATAGGAACACTATCCATGAGCTGCAAAGTACCAGAGCAATTTCCAGTAATCTTTTTTTATTTTGTTCGAGTATAAACAAAGGAGGAGGCAACAATGCTTGATAAGAAATGTACTCGTTATCTTGCCCATGTAATTGTAACCCCTCTGTATGGTATTTTCACAATTAAAAAAAAATTTCACAGGAAAATAAATTCAGGAAATTGCAAAAAAAAGAGTATAGAGTTTTCCAAATTTTATGAAATAGAATCCTAATTATTCCAAATTGAATATGACTCTATTGCTAGAATGTGGTTATGATTCTATTTCCTCCTCAGAAACACTGTCTTAACCATAATATCCCTTATCATATTAAAATTCTAAAGTAGACTTTGTATACTCCTAAATTTTGAACTACATCATAGTACTTTTTAATGTCAGAACAAACCTCAGATTCTTTGAGGTGTTTTGCATGTATTTAGAGTTCATTTTGTAAAAGGCATGTTTAGGGAAAAAAATAAAGATTTTTAAAAAAATATGTTCTTCTGGCTACCCATTTACTAATATTTTTAAGACATTGGGAATGGTATAAACTAGTTTATCCACAAATCTCTCTTCCTTGGTAATGTACTCTCTTATGGTCTCTCTGCCACTCTTCAAAAGTAAAATGTCCAAGAGCAGTTAAAGAATGAGAAGACAGAGATTTGTAGAGGATTAACCAGGATTTTTACTGTCTCCATCATGAAGATATTGTCACTCAAGGTTGCTCCTATAGTCATGCTGTTTATTGTGGTGAATGTGATCCCATACTACTTAGCTCCAGATATTTTAGGTATATATATATACATGGTGTGTGTGTGTGTGTGTGTGTGTGTGTGTGAATGACATCTATCTAGGGTTTAATCTCCATATAGTATGCTTCTTGTTGCATTAGGATTTTCTAGAAAACTATAATAATATGAAAGACAGAGAGAAAGAGAAAGAGATGAAGAGAGGAATAGAGAGAGTACATTTTAAGAAATGATGGTAGAAGCCAGTAAATTTAAATATTGCAGAATAAACTGGGTCTTTAAGTCTAGACACCAAGGGAAGAGTTGATGTTATAGCTTGAGCCTGGAAAACGATCAGAGGTAGAATTCTTTCTTTTTGTAATGGGTGAAACAAATCTGGGACTTGAACTCAGGGTCATGTACTCTGCTCATGGCTCACACTCATTTCTTGAGCCATTCCTCAATTTCAGCATTGCATTGGTTAATTGGAAATAGAGTCTCATGGACTTTTCTGCTGAGACTGGCTTTGGACAACTGAAACTACTAAGAAAAAGCCAGAAGTGGTGCTGTGGCTCAAATGGTACAGCACTAGCCTTGAACACAAAGAAGCTCAGGGACAGTGCCCAGGCCCTGAGTTCAAGCCCCAGGACTAGCAAAAAAAAAAATCAATTTATGAATTTAAAAATACATAAGAACAAAGAAAAGGCACTGTAATTCATGGGGTATCTACTTGTCATTTAAATGTCAATCCCACCTGAAAATTCCGGCATAGGGACTTTCTACACTGATAAGGGATTAGATAATATCGAATCTACTGATATTATATTAGATACCTTGGTATGATGAATTGTTTTCAGGTGACATGTGACACTAACTTTTCTCCAAGTTAGAGATATGACTCAATTTGGCTTCCACAAAATCAAATGTGATATTTTTTTTAAATTTCATACATTCACTTATTTTACTTCCTTTTGGAAGCTGTCACTTCATGCAATAACTCAGCCTAATTTCTATGTTCCAAGTCAGGCACTGGGATTTAAGATCTTAAAAAAAATGGAGCAGTATACAGGCAAAAGTTTTGTTTTACACATATGTGTGACTAGTAATGGGTGAAAATTTTTTGATGTGTCAGGCACATACTATTTTGAACCTACATTACTGTCTGTAAATTGACTACAAGTAAGATTATATAACTTTGACTTGGTATTTTGGAGAAGAAGAGCTCATTTGGCTCATCTATAATATAAGGATTATATTTCCATGGTAGACCACAATGCAAGAATATATTATTACTAATCTAGTATCTCAGAAATATGCATATGTAGACAAAATGAGTAAAATATTCTAGGGTTACACAAAGGTGATATATTTAGGCTGTTAGGGATTTCTGCCTGGAATTAAAGTAGGAATCACAATGACCTTGCTAGAATGGTATCTTGGAAATGTCTCAGATATGTTCCTGACAAAGGCATAGGAAAAAATAATAGTACTATCATGACTGTTGTGATTATATCATGGGAGAGTAGCACAGACGAAGCCATCAATAAGGAAGTGGATTTTTGTTTATTCTGTGTCCCATTATAGTAACAGAAGCTTCAGAAGTTATAAGATAATGTTCAGAAAAATCACCATTGTTTTTCAGGCTCCAGCTGTCAGACCAATTTCCTCCAGGTCATTAGATCCCAACCAGCACAGATTACCTGTGGTGGCAAAAATGAAATAGAAATTATTTATTTCCAAGCATGTTTCCTGCTTTCTGACTCAGAAAGGCTAGATCTCACAGTCACCTTGATTTCTCTCCTGGAACTAGTTCCTACCTATAGGTCATCATTAGCTCCTACCTAGGAAACGATTCTATCCCCCCATCAAGTACCTCAATAATATCCAAACAGTGATGGTAACTAATATGTTGGATTATGAAAGACATGCCCTATTCATACTGCTGATTTACTTTGATACTGCTGATTTGGTCTGGAAGATGGTAAATGATGGCAGATGGTCATGAGAAGTCATGATTCATTAAGCACAGAAGCTTGTTCAATTATGATTCATTCATTCCTCCATTCAGCAAATCTATTTAACATTGAAGCAGTTGCAAGTGTTAAAGTAAATTGAGGCAAAGTGATCATGGGGAGTAGCCATAAAGGCACATGGTCAATAAATCCCTGCTATTAGATGGACATTGGGTTGCCATTAATGAAATTCTTTCTCTGTTATACATGGGAATATAGGTCTTAGTAGACAAAGATGCTCACAGTTGGGTATTAAGTCCAAATCAAAACCTACTAAATTTTTAGTCAAATGATTGTGGCTTCTGGCACTCTTTTCTCTTTCTCATTCTTTTTCTTTCCTAGTTTAGCTTGCTTTTTAATACCAGCAGCATCTTGAAAGCAAGGAAAAGAACTAGTTAAGTAAAATCAACATTGGGGGGGAAAATTTTTCAAGAGGAGAAGTTTCATAATTTCTCAGGAAAATTTAGTAATTTTCCTAAGAGAGTTATAGTGATACTATATTTTTTTGAAAACAAAATAAAACAAAACCCCTAATAATAAGTAACCTCCTTTCTTGAAGTAGATGTAAATCATCAACTTCCAATTAGAACATTGAAAAATATGAATAGCTTTAAGTTATGAAACTCAGTTCCAGAGATCTTGAGACATTGCTATTCTCCTGACAGTAGTAGTATGTCGGGGGAAAATTTCCTAATTAATGAGAAAGCACTAGGTTGCAGGTAACTGGGGGTCACAGGGGGAGTCTTTGGCTTGGTAATCCATGCCAAGGGCAGCAAAAAGTGACTAAAGATGTATTCATTGTACTTACTTGTTATGTTACTGGGCAGAGCAAGGAGAACAGGAAATAAAGGCCAGCATTCCTCAGTTCTTCCCAAGGTGGAAGCACACATAATCATATTAGAAAAAGAAAAATGACCTCTTCTCCTGCATGTTGTCAACTTTACGGAAAGCTTCTGGTAGTTGCCGGACCAAAACTTATCTTCACATTTGTAGAAGGAAAAAGAAAAGTTGATCAGAGAAAAAGTTAATCCTGTTTTATGGACAAGTGGTCAGTGAAGGGATTAAAGCTGTGTAAACATGCTCCAAGCATTTCCTTTAGACAGGATATACATATCCAGCTTTCTAGGAATGCATAGAAACCAGACAGATGGCATGAAGTATTCAGTTTTTTCCATGCTTAAAAAAATGGTTAGAAAAAATGATTGAGTTATTTTTCCTCATGGATGTTAGCTGTCTCTCAATCCTTCAGCTGCTAGGTTCTTCATTTATCTGATTATGGTGCTCTTGCCAAAGGATCAGAAGTCAGTAGTTCACAGATCTTAGCTTATAATATTTAACTCCAGAAAGTGGTGCTGTGGCTCACAGTGGCACAGTGGTAGAGTGCTAGCCTTGAGCGAATAAAGCTTAAGTTTTAACTCTATTCCAAACATGAGCAAAAGGTAATTCCTGCCTCATATGGGGGATAGAAGGTAAAAGGCATTCTACTTAAAAATTAACTCACCAACAATAATAATTGCTTGTTCTAAATGGAAAGAAATTCCTCTGGATTCAGGTAGTGAATGCAGCATGAGACACAGAGATAAAACAGAAGGCAAAGCAAGATTAGGAAAATCAAACTCAAGGGCTGGATTGACACTATCATGTAGAACAGAAATCTAGACAAAGATACAGAGAGATCTCTTTGTTGTTTCTTGGTAGAGCCCTGAGAAATTAAGTGATCTACCCTCCCTTAAAATCTCATCAAACTATCAGTGTATCAGTATCTCTCTAAAGCTTCTAATCTATGAGAGTACCTCATCTGAAACATTTTGGATTATATTTTTTGTTTTCAAGTTTTTATTTTTTACAAAAGTACAATATTGGCATAGACATAAGATATCTTTGGAACAGGATCCAAGCCTACATACCATTGTGTTGCTTTCCTCTGCCTACTTATTTAGGTAGGAAAAAAAAGGAAACAATGAAATAGAAAGCTTAAAAATATACTTTTATCAGAAGGAATTCCAATAAAAGAAAATGAGATTTTATGTTATTCTACTGATTGTTTTTCTCCCCTCATTTGTCACTTAAAAAAAAATTATTGTAAAGGTGATGCACACAGAAGCTACGCTACGTAAGTCAGGTATTGAGTACATTTCTTTTTCAACAATGTCACCTCTTCCCTCCTTCTCTCCCAGTTATTTTTTTCCCTCCTGCCCGCTCCACCCTAAAAATTGTATACTTCTTCTTCTTCTTTTTTTGTGCCAGTCATGGGGCCTGGGTGTTGTCCCTCAGCTCTTCAGCTAAAGGCTAGGGCTCTACCACTTGATCCATAGAGCCACTTCCAGTTTTGTCTGCTTATGTGGTGCTGAGGAATCGAACTCAGGGTCTCATGCATGCAAGGCAAACATTCTACCACTGAACCACCTTCCTGTAGAATTCATTTTCAACATAGTGTCCAGTGAGTATCATTTGCTGCATTAGTTCATCCTTTCTCCTACCATTTCTATTTTTCCTCTTACCATTAGCAAAAACAGTAAACTTACATACAAGACAAAAAGTACAAAAATGAAAAACAGTGATAAAGGATGTAAAAAAGGAGGAATAAAACCCACAAAAGTGATAGAAAAAAAACAAACAAAAAACTCTTATTTTCATTTCTTAGAATTCATTTCAATCAGCATCATTTTATAGGACCATATGCACATAGTTATTGAGCCCTCGTGATCCTCTCCTAAGAATATCCTCCTTTGTCCTCACTGTATGAAGTGTTTAGGATCCTTTTTAAGATTTCAGTACCTTTTGTCTTGTATGTAAGTTCATCTGTTTTGGAGAGGGTAAGGAGGAGCACAGAAATGATGGGATAAAGGGTGAACAAATGCAACAGTGATACTCACTAGACACTATATTGAAAATGAACTTTACAACTTGTAAGGGAGGGGGAGTGGTAGGGAAAAACAGAGAGAGTGGGAGGGAAGAGTTTACACAATTTAAAAAGAAATGCACTTATTACCTGACTTATATAACTGTAACCTCTGTACTTCATCTTTACAATAACAATAAAAACATTAAATAGCTTCTAATTAGCAAGTCTTTCTTGCTATTGTTTTCATTAAAAGAATAATGCCTCATTGAAATAGTTTAATATTTATTTGTTTGTACTTTGAAAATTTATTTGACTATTATAGCAAATGAAATTTTATAGCACTGCTTTTAAAACTATAATATGGTATACATCAAACTACAAAGTTGACAACTTATTAGCTACATTGTTTGCCAGAAAAGCTTTATAAAATAGATTATCAATTACCTGTAAAAAAAATTCTGCATTTATTGGCAGGGATCACCAGCAATTTTACCATTTATAAGTGAATCATTTAATCAATCCTGTGTCCTTCCTTTCTCTACTCATTTATTTAATCTCTAATGGGCACATAAATTCAAACTAATTCAAAGAAAGCTTTCCAGTCAAAATTCTTCAGAAGCAGAGAGGAGAGAAATATTTTGCTTCATTTATTTGCAAATACTCTAGAGTTTTCATTAATAAGTGTTTTTAGTTCTAAATGCTAGCATCATTTTAGAAGTAGAATGTGAAGAGTCACTGAGTTGGTGATCATGTAGCATCAATGAACATTTTTTCAGGAGGATAAAGCAACAGCGATTATGATCCACCCTTGTGTTTTTTGTCTCAGTAAGATCTAAAACTTCTCTCTGCTTTGACTAACATCTTTTTTCTTCCTTTTTTTCCCATTTTTTGCTGTGTGTGGATCCTGAGGTTTGAACTCAGAGCCTGAGCATTGTCCCTAAGATTTTGTGCTCAAGGCTAGTGCTCTACAACTTTGAGCAACAGGACCATTTCTGGCTTTTTGTTAGTTAGTTGGAAATAAGAGTCTCAGAGACTTTCTTACCTGGGCTGATGTGGAACCTTGATTCCTGAATCTCGGTTTCCCGAATAGCTAGGATTATAAGTGTGAGCCACCCAATGCCCCACTGACTAACATATATGATATAGATCCTAGAAAGAACTTTCGGTTGCTAGGTTTGATATTTGGATGTGTGGAATATATTTCATAAGACTTGCAATTGTGCATAAGTCTCAGATGGACTCCAAAACCTCTATTAGCATAGTAAGGTTTCTTAGGAAAATTGATAATATTATTTAGAAGAAATTGACCATACTGATTATTAGCTCTCACAGAATAAATTAAATATCCATACCCTCTTTCTCTACCAAAACACAATTTGGGTTTATCAAGTAAGTGTTAGTTTCAGTGCATGAATAAATAATTTATATGAATTTGCATGAATATCCCAGAACTTTTTGCAAAGATCTAAAGGGAAAATGCTCTTATCATCCACATTTTGCAGTTGAGATCATGGAGATATAAGAGCTTTAGGAGATATTTTTCTCTAAGTGTCAACTTGGTTTGCAGCTGTCTCACCTGAATCTCTGTTATCATTGCGTTGTGTACTTTCCCACCTTTGTGTCTCTGTGAAGCTTTCATTCTGTCTTTCAGAATCACATCTGCCATTTGGACTTGAAGAGAACTCAGAATCCACTCATTTCAAGATCCTTTAGTTACACTGACACAGACAATTATGCCAAATAAGTTCCTATCCTATATTTCTGGATGCGTATATTACAGTATTCAACACACTATATAATATCTTCCCTCCACTAACCTGCTCAAAGTCTCAGGAAGAGAAACAAGTCAACACTGACCTTAAATTCTCCAGAGTATGCCTGCTCAAATGATTATATTTTCTTGCTAATATTATTTTTCTCTGCTTTCTTCGCCTTCTTGGAAAATAGAATACATTTTTTTCAGAGTTCTAACCTGCTTCTTCTTTCACATTGGACAACAAAAAGTGGCCTTTGACTTAAACTCTCATAACTATCATAAGGTACTCTTTATGGCTACCCATTGCCATAGTTATTGAGAAAGAAATATAAACACTTAAGTTTGAGTTGGCCCTTGTGTTCAATTTCTTTCAACACTAAATAGATATTTTTCCTCCTTCCATGCTGGTAATCAAAGAAAGTTATCACTCTTCAAATAGGCCCATTTATGTGCTTGTCTCTCCTTAAACTGTACACATTGCTTTGCTTTTACAAACCTACACATTCCTTATCTATTTACTCTGGTATCTTGCTTTCTTCTAATTCAATAGATTCTTCCCAATCAATAGGGCCAAACCAGTTTTATCAGCACAGAGATGGATGAAACAGAAGAAAAAAAAAACATTGCCTTGTGGTGGAAATTTTTTTTATTACTTTTAGATGCTATTGTGTCAAAAAAAAGCAAGAATGAAACTGTTCCCACATAAAACTGGTGTCTCAATCCTCTACTTTCTATCCATAAATAGCAAGTGTAAGTGTAGAAACACAATAACCTGCAATTCTACACTGCACTCTCCATGAAAATAATTGTTTATGTAGATCTTAATGGCAATTTAAGGTTGCTTTGTTCAGTGTTTATTTAATGTAAAATTTAGGTGTATTTAGTGCGCTATTTTAACTTCATTGTTTATATTTTTACTGTAGTAATTCAAAGTTTAAATTCCAACAAGATAATAGGTAATATACAAACACCATTGATTTGACATGAAAGTTTTCCATCAAATAAAAGCATTCAGAATTATTTCAAATTATTTTGAATATCTTATAATTTGTATACGAATAACATTAGATGTAAGAACCAGGAACTTGTAACTGTCACTTGACATATTCAATTTGTACAAATCAGGAGCTAAGGATATAAAAAGGGATTTGTAATTGAATGTAATGAAAGACTGAATATATTCAGTGATGATAGGCACTAAACACCAGAGGACTGTCATATTGATAACCACGAACTCTACTATAATTGAGTTGGGCCATGTAGCCCAACATCAGTCTTCCTTAATCCTTACCAGGTACAACAATATAAATGTATTACCATAGACACCGAGTTAAGGTCTATTTAATGTCAAAAGGTCAAATCTGTACTAGAAGATGAAGAAGGCTATAGAAACAGATAGGCTACTTCATCAGGCGAAAACATAGTCATGAAAGAAATAAAATATATGTATCTCTAATTCATTCATCTCAGCTGTCATGAAACAAACCTACTAATGAGTGAGAGACCTCAATTTTAATTTAGAGTATTCCAGTAGTTTAGAAAACCGTGTTATTTTAATTAATTTCCATGTATGAGTATAATTTATACAGGATAAGAGCATTTATGAGCAGATCTATACTCATAAATAATTACCACAATCAAGACAAACTATTCTACCATAGTCATGGCTATTTCTACCATTCCCAGAAATTTCTTGTATCTCTGTGCAGACAGAAGGCCAAGCTCCAGTCCTAGAAAATCATTTAATTCTTTTTCTATCACTAAATATTAATCTTACCTGCTCTGGATAGATAGTTCTGTAATTGTAACCAAACATTAAAGATAAGTTAACTGTTATTTATAACATCAGCTATGTGGTTGCTAACTGACAAAATTTCATTTCTCTGTATACCTGAATAGTACTCCATTATGAATATACCATAATTTATTTTATCCATTCACCTACTGATGGGCATTTTTTTATTTGCAGCCTGACAATATGCTGAAAATGGCTTCTTTGAATACATGTGTCCAAGTTGTTGTTTTTTTTTTGTAGATAGATCTAAAAGACTCAAGTGAATTCATAGCCATAAAATTTGCTAGGTATTTTGGTAACTGTATGTTGAACTTTATAAAACTGTCAAAACTGATCCTTACTTTACAATCTCACCTGCAATGTCTCAGAGTTCCAGTCCTTCCATAGCTTTGCCAAGTTTGGAAGATTGTAATTTCTCATTGCTCTTTAAGTAGCCCTTACCGCAATATCACTACAGCCTTTTAGTTATATCTTTCAGATTTACATTGGTGTTAAATATTTCCTTGTGCTTATTCACCATTTACATCCCTTGCATTGGGAAACTCTTATTTTTGTGTTTTATTTTTTTTAATGGATTATCATTTCAATATTAAACTGTAAGAATTCCTCATACATATCCTACATACTTTCACTAGGAAAAGGCTATGATTGTCTATGGATAGAAACATATCCTCTAGTTCATGGGGACAAAAATTTGAAACTTTTTCTCATTATTATTGTGCAAAGATAAGTTAAAATAACCCAGCAATAGTACTTAGTTTTGAATAACTCATTCAAAAAAGTTAGGTAAGACTGTTACTGAAGTTTTTCCATCAGAGATTCTCAGTTCCATCTATGAATTTCTTGCCTGTGTGTTACATGAAAACACATATCATTCAATATTTACTTCCTTTATTAATCTATCTTAATCAGCTACAAAAATGACCATAATCCAGGGCCATGACTCTCTTACAAAGACTAGAATGCATTATAAGAAGGCTTTATGATAGCACAGAGTTCACTGAACCCTTGATGTCAGGTACCATTGTTGTTTTTATTTTCAGAGTTCTACATTGTTCTGAAGGGGAAAGTGAGGGAAAGAGAATATTCGTACTAATATATACCGAAGAATATATGACCGATGAAACACATGGTAATTTTTCATATCAAATACAAGATTGAGCTTATTAATGATGTGCTTAAACATACCTGATTATTTGGACACAGTCAGAAATGATTTCTGTACTTTAGGCTAAAATAACATATAAAATAAAAATGGGGTAGTAGGTATGATGACTTAAGTAGAAGAAGAGAAAGATGTACCAATGCTGTTCCTATAGCATCTTTCCCCAACCACCTCAAAATATATTCTGCTGGAAAAATTTCATATTCATGTGTGTTACTTTTATTTTCTAGTCATTCCTTTCTCAATAGAGTATTTATCAAGAGTTGCAAAGACTGGGCTGGGAAGGTAGCTCAGTGGTAGAGCGCTTGCCTTGCATGCATGAGGCCCTGGGTTCGATTCCTCAGCACCACATAAGCAAAAAGAAAAAAGCCGGAAGTGGCACTGTGGCTCAAGTGGTAGAGCGCTAGCCTTGAGCTGAAGAGCTGAGGGACAGCGCCCAGGCCCAGAGTTCAGGCCCACGACTGGACCCAAAAAAAAAAGAAAAAAAAAAAAAGAGTTGCAAAGACCATAGATGATTTATAATATACAATTGCACATAATCCAGTAACAAAAAGAGTAGTGATGACAGCAGTAAGACTAACTACATTGCCCTTAGTATATTCCAGCAATAATTGGAACAAATTAGAACTACCATCACATTTACTCCACAACACAGCACCAAAAAATATACTATTGATAAAGTTTATATTACATAAGATGAAACTATGTCAGAAAAGCGTAATAATTAGATCAAAATACTAAACTACCAAATAACAGATTCACACTCATGCAATGAATCCAACATTCAAGTTGCACTGAAAATTCAGTAAATATATGAGGAATATGTGAAACTAAAATAATGATACTGGTGATAATGATGTTGATGATGAAGAAAAGAAAAAGAGGAAAAGGAGGAGGAGGAGGAGGAGGAGGAAGAAGAGGAAGAAGAATAATTACTTCAGGTCCTGGGACTTGAACTCTGGGTCTGGGCATTTCTTTGAGCTTCTTTACTCAAGGATAGTGCTCTACCACCTGAGCCACAGTGCCAGTTCCACCATTTTCTGAGTATTTTATTGGAGATAAGCATTTCATGGACTTTTCTTGCTCTGTCTGGCTTTGAACCACGATTGTTAGATCTCAGCCTCCTGAGTATCTAGGATTACAGGTGTGAGACACCAGTGCCCAGCTAAAATTAGTTTTACACATGTAAAATATATGGAGAACAATGTGTCATACAAAAAATGATGTAAATATCATGATTTATTTTGTGACACAAGTTCTGTTTAAATCTTAGCCTCCACAAGTTGCTAGCTATATTGACTTTTAATTTTTCTTTTTTTTTGGGGGGGGGGGGGGACTTTGGTTGTGGGGCTTGAACTCTGGGCATAGGCACTGTCCCTGAGCTCTTCAGCTCAATGTGAGAACTCTATCACTTGAGCCATAGCGTCACTTCCAGTTTTCTGGTGGATAATTGGAGATAAGAGTCTCACAGACTATCCTGCCTGGGCTGGATTTGAACCGCGATCCTCAGATCTCAACCTCCTGAATAGCTAGGATTATAGGCATGAGCTACCAGCGACCCGCTTGACTTTTAATTTTGAAATCTTGCCTCTGATTCTGAATTTACTTCATTCCTTTCTACTAATTTCCCACCCACTAGAGCAATGGTATGGTCTTGCATTGCTACTCAGAAGGTATTCTTGAGTAGTTGTATAGTAGCCTATTGTTCGCTATGCATTCTGGAATTCATGTCTGCACAATTACTTCTCATATAGACACTTGCTTTAGTTATGTATATTATAATGTGTGAAATAAGCTGAGCATAGAGAAATTTAGTTCTTTTGGAACACTCTTTTTTTAAATATGTTTTTAATAGTGAAAATACTATACAGAGGAGTTACAGTTACATGAGCAAGGTAATGAGTATATTTCCTATCCGGCATTGTTGCCTCCTCCTTTGTTTTTTCCCTACCACCCCATTCCTCCCACCTCCTCAACTACACCCTCCCACCCTCCTATTCCCCCACCTTCCCCCTCCTAAATTGTAAAGTTGGTTTTTCAACATAGCGTCTTGAACATCTCATTGTTGCAATGGATCAATCTGTATCCCTATTTAAACATTTTGCTTTTTCCCTTTCCTTCCCCAAATTATACCAACATCAAATACAGTGAAAACAGGGGTTACACCATGGGGGAGGGACATACAAAGCAACAAAAAAATCAGATGGTACCTTATAAATACGTTAGAAACAATAGAAAGGAAGAAAGCACCACTTGTGTCCATATCTTGGGATTCATATTGCTTAACATCATCTTATCTGACCATTTCTGCTTGTCCCAGACATATACTAGTTGTTGCAAATAAGGGAAACCATGGGACCTATGTTTCTTTGGCCCTGGCTTACTTCATATCTAAATATACTTACTTCATATCTAAATATACTTACTTCATATCTAAATATACTTGGAACTCAAAAAATTAAATCCCCCAAAAACAAATCCTCAAAGAAACAACTGCCCAATAAATAAATGGGCTGAAGACTTAAAGAGAAACTTCTCTGATGAGGAAATAAGAATAGCCAATAGACACATAAAGAAATGCTCAACCTCTCTAGCCATAAAACAAATGCAAATCAAAACAACATTGAGATATCATCTCACCCCAGTTAGAATGGCTATAATCAAGAACTCTAATAACAACAGATGCTGGAGGGGATGTGGACAGAAGGGAACCCTACTGCATTGTTGGTGGGAATGTAAACTTGTTCAACCACTTTGGAAAGCAGTATGGCGGTTCCTCAAAAGACTCCACATAGAGCTCCCCTATGATCCAGCAATCCCACTTTTGGGTATTTACCCAAATGATTACAAACAAGACCACACTAAAGCTACCAGCACAACTATGTTTATTGCAGCCTTATTTACTATAGCTAAGATATGGAACCAACCCAGATGCCCCTCAGTAGATGAATGGCTCAAGAAAATGTGGTATATATACACAATGGAATTCTATGCCTCCATCAGAAAGAATGACATTGCCCCATTTGGTAGGAAATGGAACACTCGTTTTTTGTCTGCCTTTTGCCATGTTAACAGCTGGTCCTAGTTCCCCAATGATTAGTGACAATTTGGGATGAATGATATTGGAACAACACTGGCAGTCACCCTGACTTCTTAGCTGAGAGGAGATCTCAACAAGCATACATAATCACTAAAATCAGACAAGAAAAAAACAAACAGAAAAGAGCTCGAAAAAAATTCTGAGCCACCCCAACATTTCACGAGGAATTTCCATCTATCGCTAATTATAATTGAAACAAGAAGTAATCTATAGTCTGAATAAGGAAATGTTGATGTCATTGAAGAAACTAAGGTAGGGGTAGATCTGCCCCGTTTGAATTTTCTTAATTTTTCCCACAAAAATTCTGTCTTTCAACATCATTTCTACCAATAGCTCTCATCACGGAATACGGAAGCCAAGATGATGTTGAGAAACATACACAAAGAAGAGTGGATATCCAAACAATCTGAGTTTCCTTCAGTGATTACAGAGGTTTGATTATTGTTGGGTATATAATGCATTGTATTCCTCTTCCTTGGCCAAGTGCTTTGAAACCAAATCAGAGGCATTGTTTAGCTGATGACTGCTGAATATTTCAGAAAATATATGAATCATATAACTAAGTGTGGAACTCATCAGAGTAGTGAAAAAAATTCATAGCATCTTTTTTTTTTCAAATCAGTCGTGGGGTTTGAACTCCAGGCCTGGGTGCAATCCCTCAGCTCTTCAGCTCAAGACTACTCAAACTCTCTACTACTTGAGCCATTGTGCCACTTCCAGCCTTTTCTTTTCATGTGGTAATGAGGAATTGAACCCAAGGCCTCATGCATGTGAGGAAAGCACTCTACCACTAAGGCACCTTCCCAGCCTCATGGCATCTTTACATCACATTTTTTGCTGCTGAGACCAAGTTTTTCCTTATAACTCTCCTATAGGAATGATACAATTGTTCATGAAGTTATACCATCAGTTACTTACACTTGTCTTTTAAATATATTTTCTCAAAAAAAGTATAAAAGACTTTGTAAACAAGGACTGAACTAAGACTATTAAACATATAACTCTGAGCAGTAAAATGTCCCAAAATCCAGGTGGCTTATTATTTTTATTACTACTTTGTCTAAGATAAATCCTTAGGAGAATAGGTTGTGAGCAAGCAAGGCAAGTAAGGGTTGTACTGTTACTTATGCTCTTCCCCAAAGCCTCTTAAAAATTAGGATAAAGTCATTCTTGTCTCCTTTTTAACATCACCTCAGTTTCATCTTTTGAGCACTTTATAGCCCTGCAACACTCCAGGAATTCCTGGAAGAAAGATTTAGAGTCTCTGAATATGGGAACTCATAGCAGTTCTGCTGCTGAGTAAATGCGTACATTCCAAACAGCCCTGAGACAATAGACCCCAGAGTACAACAGGCCAGGACCAACTTAAGAAACAGAAATCTTTGCACCTTCTACACATCTCAAGTTAGATTGTCAAGAGATTCCATCTGCAAGTCCAGCTTGACTTCCAAGTATTTTTCAATACTTACAAAAAGGGTTGAGGTTTGATCAAAATCCTGGCTACTGCTTCTGTGAAGATTTTGTTTCCTTTGTTAAGATTCTTGTCTCCTCTGTGATTCAATATCCACAAGCATAGACAGGAATCATAATCCTTGGCTCACAGGACTGTGATGATCAAGTCAGAAAGGGATATGTGAAACAAGACGTTTCTATAGAATTTTGGACTCCGAGTATTATAATCAAGTTATGACTCTGACAGAACATAGGGAATTATTATAGATAAGACATGCAATTCTTATTATACCCTAAAAAAATCTTTCTTTATTGGTTTAGACAATTGAATGCCTTTGCTTCAGTCCCACAACTCCAGGGCTATTGAAGCAAGTCAGAGCTCAGTAGATTAAAAACAAATCTTATGGCTCAGTAGTTCCTTCCACATATGCAAATAGAAACTTCAACATTCAAGTACTCAAATTAGTGAAATCAGGCCTTTGGAACTAGGTAAGGGACGAGTGCCAAACAGCAGAGTAGTTTTGATGGTTTCACAGTGTTGGTTTTGTATCCACTTAGCTGAGATTCTACTTGTCAATACACTAGATTCTGTACCAAATGGAGCATGTAGTAGTCCAATAGACAAGTTCCACTTTTTATTCCAACATGGAAATAGAGGCTGGCCCTTCACTTTTTAAGGGGATACCTTGCAATTTCATTTTGTTCTAAGTCACTGTGTGTATATTGACAGTTCATATCAGAATCTTTCCTGTGATCTTTGGTCTATTACATCCTTCATCTAAATCAGCTAGTATATAATTATAATCCAAGCCTGTACATTTTGACAGAGCTGTACAAGTAAGTGCAAAGTACATGTAAGACTAAACCCAAAGATTCAATTCTTGTAAAGTATTTTCTAAAGGAAAAGTAAAACAATCAAAAGTGCAATCATAATTGCACTTTTTTCATAACAACCTAATCATGACATATGCATTGACTAAATCTTCAATTTTCAAATTTTATTGCATCATCACCGTTTTCATTTGGATGATATTCTTTAGCTTTTTCACTCAAGGCTAATCTCCATTACTTGAGCCACAACTCCAGTTCCAGGATTTTTTGATGGTTAATGGGAGATAAGAGTTTCACAGACTTTCCTACCTGGGCTAGCTTTGAACCATGATCCTCAGATATCAGCCTCTGCATACATAAAGCATAAGTCACCTGCACTTGGCACATTTTATTTTTGATTAACCATACGCATCGACCACTGTAGAAAGAGAGTTGAGGAAAGACAGTTCTGCCATCTCCTGTGCCACAGCATTCTCAAATTCTAAATCCACATTTCATAGAGTTCTATTGCTTCTTCAACACTAATTTCTTCATGAATCCTCTGTTAATGGCGAATTCAATAGATATAAGCTCTATGATTTTGGCCATGCAGATGATATTTCTTCCCAGAGGAAAAAGAGTGGTTCACATATGATCAGCACTCTTAGCTACTACTACTACTACTACCACTACTACTATTTAGTTTAGATATGAGCTTAGACATTAAAAGCAGACAACTGACTTGAGTTTTTATAAGTTTGAATCAACAATTATTGGTAAGAAAATCATTTGTTTGATTTGTATCCAAACAGTCCATAAAATATACACACAAACACACATCTGCATATCACGGAGAGCAAACATTGTGGAATATGGACACTTCCAAAAGTCTAATTTGGAAATCAGAACAATGACTTCTAGATTGTGAGATTTTTAGCAATACATTGTCTTCAACCAATCTACTCCATACAGTTTGACATATATTAACTTTACTTGTTTCAGCTGAGCAATCACCACAAGCCACAGAATTTATTTATAGCACCCCAAAGTTTTCTTGCCCCTTTTAAGATCCCTAGCTCTAGCTCCTCTCTTTCAAACAATCACTGTTTTACTTTCTGTCAATATTTATTTCATTTTCTTTAAATGATACATGAAGTCCCACTCAATATGTACTCATTTTTCCCTGTCTTCTTTCATTCCCTATAATTATTTGAGGCTTATTAATATTTAATTAATTAATTAATTAATACTTCATTCCTTTTAATGCAAGTGGCATGGATATGAACAGATCAGTTTGTTTATTCATTTATAAGTTTACCAACATTTGAGTTGTTTCAAGATTTGGGATATTATAAATAAACTCAAGATGAACATTTGTGTACAAGTAATTGTTTGCTTATAGATTTTTTTCTCCGTGATGAATGTTTATGAAAAAAGGGCAGGATAATATATTAAATGTAAATTTTAAAGAAATATTTCTTCCAGATCATTTCCCAAAGAACCTAATTTTGCATACTGTCTGAAGTGTATGAAAATTCTTCTCTCTCCATATTCTAATCATATCTGGGATATTCAGTTTCTCTTACTTGATATGATTTGTTGTGTTATATTCATAACTTGTATCTTGATTTCTTTAGAAATAAAAATGTTATGGACTTCTCAAGTACATACTTGTTATCCATGTATCTTGTTTGGTGGGGTAACTATTTATACATGGTAATCCATATTTAAAAGCAAGCAATTTTATGTTGTTTGTGTTTTGTATCAAGTTTTATAAATATATTAGTAATTTATATACAACTCTGACATCAGGTAAATGAGACCTATGTATTTTCCTCTCTCTGTAGCTCACTTTTTCACTATACAGTTGGTTTTGAAGAAAAGTCGCAATATTTAAGAAATGTATGTAATTTTATTTTTATAAACTCTTTTGTTATAGCCAAGAAATTTTTACCTAACACCAAATCTCAAAACTTCTCTCTCCTATGGCTTATATCTGGCATAGAATTGTGCAATATTTTATTTTATATTTGGGTCTTTGGTCTATTTTTATTATTGTTCAACACTGTTAAATAGGAAATGAATTTTGTGTTGGGTGTTTGCATATGAATATACAATTACTTTTTCATACACAATTTTCCATACTCTAGTGGAACATCTGAAAATAAGACGTCTTTGTGGAATTTATATCACACTCATGGCCTTTCAAGTTTTGAATAATTATACAGTTGCACAGTGGACCATTTTGTTCAGATGAAAGCAGGTTTCATTCTAGTCTACAGAATGAAAGCATTTGTACCTCAAGACATCAAGGCTGTGTTACAAAGTCTGCTGATCTAACGACCCGGTGTGTGACTAAGCATGCATTTACTTACTACAAAAATTAACCTTACTCTAGGAAGGACTCCAAAGGGACACTTGTTTTTCTCTCTGCTATCACTACTAAAGAGATATTTACAAATTATCTTTTTAATACTACTAAACAACTTCCATTTCTTCCTCTTCCTCTTCTTCCTCCTTCTCCTCCTTCTCCTCTACTCCTCTTTCTCCTTCTCTTTTCTTCCTCCTTTCTTCTCTTCCCCTCCTTTTTTCTCTATCTCTTACACTTTCTCTCAAAATTTTTTTCTTCTTTTTTTGTGGTTGTACCAAGGCTTGAATTTGGAATCTGTTACTATCCTATTTTTTATCAAGAGTTGGTGCTCTGAAGTTTAAATGACACCTCCAGCTCCAACTTGTCTGCTTTGGCTGGATTTGAATAACAATTCGCAGATCATAGCCTCTTGAGCATGAGGATTATAGGTGTGAGCCAGCAGCACCTGGTGCATCCAACTTCTAATATCAGATAAAACATGAATGCTTGGCTGAATTTCTCCCATGCACATACAATAGAGGTTGTTATATAGTAGATAAACAAAATCAATGTAGTTGAATAAGTGAGCTTATCTGTAAGTAATGGACTATTCCAATTTTATTTTTATTTTCTATGCTACTTAGCAGATTTTATTCTTTAATTTCTCTATTGTGTTTGATTGTAGATAACAAAACATGAGGAACAATTGCTAAGAGATTGCAAAGAGCTAAGAATCAATTTCATTTTGGCTAATTCTGAGCTATTTAAGATGATTTTTGAAGTTAGGAACAATAAATACCCATCAATTGACTTATATAAGGTTTTTTTGCAGTTTATATATCATGCACAATATTAGAGTTTTCTAGTATTCTTAACCATGATTTAGTACCATGATTTTTATCTAAAAGTGGAAGGTTTTATAAAGGACATATTCAGAATCTCCCTTGTGAATATTTAGCTGGCAGAACTGTTGAGATTTTTACATTTAAAGTAAATAATTTGATTTGCTTACTTATCTATTTATTTATTTCGGTGCTGGTACTTGGGCTTGGACTCTGGGCCTTTCACACATGGCTAGGGCTTCATGATTTAAGTCAGATCTGTAATTCCACTATTTGACTGGCTAATTTGAGAAAAGAGTTGGGTTTTTCTGCTTAAACTGGCTTCAATTCATGAGCCTCGCTACTTCTTCTGAGTAGCTAGGATTATGGGCATGCACGGAACCTGTAAAATATGAGTAGTTTATAAAATCATATGAACTTCTTTTTCTATTAACTCACAGCACAACAGTTTTTAAAACCTCAAATGATGAAAACAAATGCAACTTAAATTATATTCATTTTATAGCCAAATAAAAATAATTGAAATAAATTAAGAAGTGTATTACACACATTCATATATAATACATACATTATATATGATAATAAGCACATTACCACACACATTCTTAGTACTGAGTTTAAAATAATAAAAAAAGTATTAGCAATATCCTTGCTACAAAGAACAAATTTTCAAAGGAGGAGATAATTATGCAAGGAAAACAAATATTCAATCTATCATATAAG
This sequence comes from Dipodomys spectabilis, assembly GCF_019054845.1. Lineage (NCBI taxonomy): Eukaryota > Metazoa > Chordata > Mammalia > Rodentia > Heteromyidae > Dipodomys > Dipodomys spectabilis. The sequence continues at coordinate 11,549,320 of NW_024870834.1, read as the reverse complement.
CAATTCAGCATTTTGGCACCAATGCTATTAAAGAAATGTCACAAAACATATGTTTTAAAATTTAAATCCATCAGTCATTCCATTAAGTGTTCTTTCACTTGTCACTGGTGAGATGAATTAAAATTGCCACTTTAATTCCACTTTAGTTCCCTTCCCTCTTTTCCATTCCTTTTGAGATGTTTCTCTTTCATTGTTTCTCTTTGGGTTTGTCTTGGCTTCAATGATGCCTCATTTGATTTCAATTCTTCCCATGTATGCCTCACTCACCCCTCAGCCCCTCCCACACACCAGTTCTGTTGTGTCCTAGATTTAGATGTGTTATGTTTTTCCAGGTAGAATACGTGAATTTGAACATGTTGGAAATTGGGTGCCTGTCAGCCCCTTTCAAAGCATCTCTCATCCCTGTGTTTCTACCATCTTCTTGTGTATCCGTGGGCACTTCTATTACCCAGTCCTTCATATCTGCAAGTGAAGACTTTTCTTATCCTGACGACTCTGCCTTTCTACCATGGTTTCATGATGCCTACTGATTTCTTAATATTGTTCCCTATTTGTAGTTCTTTTTTTTCATTACTCACCTCAAAGGTGGTACAATCTTATGCTACTACTTAAATATCATTTAGACTCTTCAAAATGGTAGCTTCAGAACAGGTCCTGGGCCTTTCTATTGGCAGCATCTTATATAAGTCACTTTAAAATTTACATTGAGTGCCTGGTACCTCAGAAACCGAACATTTCCAACAATTTTCCATTATACTTGGCCTATTTAGGCTTCTGAACATGTTTGTTGTATTTCCTATTGCCTAGCCTAATGACACAAAATCTTACATTTCCACAAAATCTGGTTCTCATTGTAAGGCATTCATTAGATTCCCCAAGACATCGACTAAAACAAGTCTTTTATTTTTTCACTTTATGTTCCTACAACAATCTGCTCATATATCTAGTGTGACATTCATCACATTGCTCTCTAACAAGCTATTTGTGTGCCTACCTTTCCCAAATACTGTGAGATCCCCAAGGATAAGACTTGTATCACATTCTTCTTTCCAAACAAAACAGGAACAGCCATGGTGTTTGGGGACCAGATAGCATTGAGTACTTATTTGCTGAATAAAGAAGTAATAATAAGTTGGCAGGTGCAAGGACTAATGGAAGAGTTACAGGTAAACCAAATGAATCCCTTTGACTTGCTACCACAGGGACCAACCAATTGCAGTAGAAAATTAGCAGGAAATATATCTAAGTCTGACACTGCATACATATCCATAGAAGTGTTACCAAAGAAAGAAAAGACAGCTGGACACTGATGGCTCAGGCCTGTAATCCTACTTACTTGGGAGGCTGAGATCTAAGGATCAGGGTTGGAAGCCAGATTGGGCAGAAAATTTCCCATGAGACTCTTTCTCCAATGAATAACTGAAAGAGCCAGAAGTGGTGCTGTAGCTCAAGTGGTATAGTGTTAGCCTTGAGTCAAAGGAGCTTAGGGACAACATCCAAGGTCCAGAGTTCAAGGCCTATGAATGGCAAAAAGAAAAAAAAAAAGAATCAAAAGACTATTGGCTACGAATTTGAAAGTCTTTTCTTTATTATATAATTAAAGAAGTTAAACTAATTAATACCACCATCACTAAACCATAATATGGAACAAAAGACTAAATGCCATATAATTTACTTTATGTCTTTTCTGGAATATTAGCCAGATTTGAGTTGTCCAAGCTGTAGAACAAAATCATTTGTGTACTAGCTTGGCAAGTGCACAAATCTACCTGTGCCTTTGTTTTCTTTCTATAAAACACAGGTTATAGCATAGAATTGTTATGCAAGAAGTGTTATAATGACAAATCCTAGTAAATTCATACATATGCAAAAGGTAGAATCATACTTTACTAACTTTTAAGTTCTCATGAATTTATCATTACCATCAGTTTTATCAAGAAGGAAGTTCAATGGCTCATAGGGTCCAGTTTTCCAGAAAAGACAACATAAATCACACATGAAAGAAAGGCTCAAGGCAGAGATGACTGGTACTATAAAAATGTATCTCTTCTCTCAAAGACATGTTTGAGCCCTTATCTAATCCATATTTTGGTAGAGTAACTGCAATATTATTTTTAAAAGATGAGATAGATTTTATAATATGAAAGCTGATATTGATGGAAAAACGCCCATGACCCAAGGTTAAAGGGGGCTGAATTATCTGGGGAAAAGATAGCAAGAGATTTACTCATGGTTTCCAAAGAAATAGCCAAAGGCTAAAAATAGAAAACAAGAAGAAAGAGCCTGAGTGCTAAATTCATGAGGGAGAAGGAAGCAGGAGAGGAAGAAGTAAGAATGAAAACTTGAAACCTGGGTGTGATTTTATAAAAGGGAAGATAGAAACAGGCTCCTCACCTAAAGAGAAATAATTCTGTGATGACTGTTTACTTTAAAACATAGTGGTCACCAAAAAAGAAGCAAAGAGAAGGCAATGAAGAATGAGTTGAAATTATATTAAAAATATATGAGATGTAAAGTTCAGACTTTTGTAGTTAGACAACATGGATTCTAGAGTTATAAATAACTTGCCATTTATTAGTTTATTTCTCTATCCCTTTTATTCCACAAATAAAGATAAGAAACAAGACATAATTCCTCCGTCCCCTCATAAAAAGGGTGAAATTGTATTATAAAGGATATGTCTTGAAGTTTGTGTTTATCTTACATAAGGATCTCTCAATGAGCAAATTGCTTTAGTTTTACAACCTCTTCATTAACACAATTTGGTCTGATCTGCTATCTTTCAATCCCTAGAGAGTTAGACTAACAGGAAATCATATAGTATGGGATAGCAGCTGTTCGTGAATAAAATTAGAAGCACAATTTGTTATCTTTATTCACTGTATATTATATAAAACATATGTACTATGATATATGTTAAAACAAATATCTGTAAGACATGCTTAGAAATATTTGGCAAGCTATGCCTGGCGCCGGTGGCTCACGCCTGTAATCCTAGCTACTGAGGAGGCTGAGATCTGAGGATCATGGTTCAAAGCCAGCCCCAGCAGAAAAATCCATGAGACTCTTATCTCCAATTAACAACTAGAAAACCAGAAGCGGTGTTATGTCTCAAGTGGTAGGTAGAGCACTGAGCTGAAGAGCGCAGGAATAGCTCCCAAGCCCAGAATTCAAGCCCCACAACTGAATATTTGGCAAGTTAAATCAAAGAAAATATCCAAAATACAGCAGTTATTATGTTTTTTTAAAGCAGAGACATTGCATGACTAACAGCTCTAGCTAGCAGGTTAGTGCCATATTATTTTAGAGTGTTATATAAATGGACATTCATACTTACAAACTCAACACTTCATAAATGCCATATTTTCAGGAAAAAAATATCCACTTTTCTTAGGTGAAGTTTTGTATTGTCCACACAGCAAATTTACAAATACAATTTACCACACACAAAATTGGGGAATTGCACTGATGCATACTATTATGATGATAAGAAAGACTGTACATGTCTTTTGTAATAATCTAGAAAAAAATAGGCAAGTTGTTCTAATTTTTATATTGGAACTACTATTAGTAGTGATATTTCCTTAGGCATTAATTGAAAAAATAGGTAATGCAGATTAAAATTTTTAAATGCTTGATTGTATAATTTGTCATATCCCACTGTATTTTTCTAACCATTCAGTGAGTTTATTTGTAGATTTATAGGTACATTGTAGTTATCACAAATGAGGGAAACCATGCAACCTATGTTTCTATGGCTCTGGATTACTACATTAAATGTATTTTTCCAAGGCTTTCCATTTCTTTATGAATGGTGCAGTATCATGAATTAGACATTCACACAGTGAGACCAAAGGAGGCTATGCACAGAAGCTGATCACAAAGGCTTACAATCTATGTGTATATGATCATATAAAGTAATACTTTATGAAATGAATTCCAAGGAAAGGATATAAGAAAATGTGGTTGTTCTTTTTGTTGTTGCTGTTCTTCTTATTTGTTCCTTTTGTCTTGTTTGTTAGTTTGTCTTTGGGAGGGTAAGAGGGGATTGCAGAAAAGTTGGAACAAAAGGTGAACCAATACAACAGTGGCACTCCCTAGACATTATGTGGAAAATGCACTGTGCACCTTGTGTGTAGGGATGAGAAGGAGAAACTGAGAGAGAGCAAGGGGGTGGGTCATGTCTCCCCTTCAAAAAGGAATTGTACTCTTCACCTGACTCATGTCACTGAAACCCCTTTGTATGTCACCTCTACAATCATGGTAAAATATATATTTAAAAAAGGAAATGCCTGATGGATATTTTGAATTGAAATACCTCGGTACAAGTATTTACAAATAATGTATTTATTTAAATAATTGATATTCAATGACACTAAAGAAGTATCTTGGTGCACCTTCTAATAATAAGAATTTTCAAATAATAATAGGTAAAGATGCTGAGGGCCAAGTTCTTGTTTTTCACTATTTCTCTGATCTCTATTTACTTGAATCTGACATATGAATCTTGTTCTTTGGAACCCATTAAATTATTTAATTAGCCAAGCAATCCTAGGGACGACAGAAAAGAGGTAAAAAATTGTTATCTAGCTACTCCAGAAAAGCAACTGAAACCTAAGTATTCTCAGCCGTCTCCAAAAAGCATTCAGTGCCTTACCTCAAGATTTCTTATCATTCACATTAAACACAGTGCACAGTTCTGTTAAACAGATGTCTATCTTGCCATTCAAATATCTTGCTTATCTTTGTTCAAACAGGTAGGGTACATGTCCCACATCCCTGGAGGAAGGAGTATTGGTTTGACTGAATAAAAAAATACAAACAGAAAATGGTTTTCCTACATCCAGATCTCACTTGGCAAAGCCATCTACAGCTCTCACACTAATCTACTGTGAGCAGTAATTGTGCTCAGACACTAACCTTCTACTGTCTAGGTGGCATTAGGTTTCCTAGTCTACGTTTTCTAATGAAAGAGGTAAAGAAGAGAATGTGGAATTACATATATCTTGCTTTCAACTCTGCTCCTATTTCATCAAATGTGTGTTTGGGAAAGGACATTCAGTCTCTTATTTTTCTTTTTGTTGGTACGGGCTGGGTTTGAATTTAGGGCTATAGACTTGCTAGGCACATACTCTACCAATTATGCCATTCTCTTAGACTTTAATTTTTAGTTTGTGTTTCATATAGAGTCATATCCGACCTACTCACTTCTTGCAGTCCTGGAATTACAGGCATACCCCACCATATTCAGGTAGGTCTTTTGAAATCAGAGCACCTTCTTTATCTCATTAGTAAAGTAAGAAAACAGAATCCTCTCCTCACCTGAGTGTGGAATTGAGTTTTAAATGAGAGCATATAAAATGAAATGTTCTATGTATTGAATACAGAACCTAACAGGTTATTTCATAAAGGATTCATACTATAATTAGTTTAGAGATTAAGTAGCCAAATACTTGGTTCCAATATGTCTTTGCCATTCAAAGAGGAAAATTTTTAAATATCTGAATAGCACTTAAATACCATTTTCTTGGGATGGGCACACAGTGATACATTCTTGGGATGGGCACACAGTGATACATTTCAAAAGGGAAATTGGGAGGATCTCTGACCAAGGTCAGACCAGGCATAGATTTATCAAGACCTCATTTTAATCAACAAGCCAGATGTGGTAAGGTGTATGTGTGAAGCCAGCTACTGGTAAGTAAAATCCTCTTAGTCCAAAGCAGGCTCTGTGAAATAGTGCAAATCCCTATCCAAAAATTTAAAGCACAAAGGGGTTGGGGTACGGTTAATATGGTAGATTGCCTGACTAGCAAATATGAGACCCTGCGTAAAAAACACACAAAAATGTGATTACACACACATGCACATGCACACACACTCTCTCACACACATTTTTTAAATTGTTTGTTAAGTGTAGAGAATTGGCACCATATAACCCTTATGACAGTTCAATTTTCTATGCCAGCAAACTGCACAAAGCAAGATGTACTCTACAGGCTGGCCTGTTTCAGCATTTTAAACTCAGTCTCAAATGCTTTCTATACTTCTCACAGCAAGGAAACAGGCCCATCTTTATATGTTACCTTGCATAGTGATGCATACACACACAGCACACATACAAGCAGCCTCTTTAATTAAGATCTCCTAAGGAAGCACCCACATTTCATCACTGAAACTTGACACATATTTTACTCAGTGTAAGTAATGTAACTCCAAGGAAATGAAAGAAGACAATTATCTCATTGTTCCTTCAAAGAGAATCTGTAAAAATAATGTGAGGTTTATGGGAGCAAAGCTTTAGTTCCTGTTATTTTTGTTCTATTTGCTCCACAGATAAACTTTTTAGAGAATGAAAATATGTAGACAATTTAAGGTCGAATGTCATCTCATATCAAACTCCCATTGACAAAGCTTTTAAATAACAATTCCACAAATGAGAATGTCAACATTGTGATTTTTATCCTTTCTGGGTCTCAAGTGTACCGGAATTTCATTCAATAGAAGTACATGATAAAAGGGAACTAAGAAAGAACTTTCTTTTCCTTTTTAGATACCTTTCAATAATAAGTTGTGGCATGCCTTTGTCTGCATCCTTTTTTAGTTTTATTAGTGCTATTTTGGATTAAAAGATTTTTCTCCCACCCTCCCATGTCCTCCCCTCACACTTTTTGCCTTCCCTTTCTTTAGCATTGTTCTGCCAGACTACAAGAGCATCTGTTCACTTGGCAGATGTAAGTCAGCTCTATAATTGTTGTCATTCTTTGCATAGTGCCAACCCCACACAATCCCGAGGATGAGAAGTACTACATTCATGAGTTAGCCAAATGTATATTGTTGTCAAAATTACTTGTCAAAACGTCAAAGGGAACAATGTTCGATTTTCAAAGCACAGCCAACATCTATCCATATTACAATATGAGGGCTCTATTATGTTGTTACTTATGCAATGTATCACTCAGATTTTGACTAAAGTAAATGGCAAGAGCTTTTGCAGGCCCTGATTTCTATTGTGTGGAAGAAGGATGGGAGTTGGTTACAAAATCCTTTGTTGAGCAGTGAATTGAGAGATTTTTCTGAAATATATTGAATACACATTTGGACTATGGTAATATATTTAATGTACGATGCCTATAAACAGCTCCCATGTGTGGCAGTCAGGATGTAAACATAAAACACACTGAAAGGTGGAATTTGGTAATTTCTAAGACCTAAGGCAAGTACAAATTACTTTTCTTTGTTGCTGTAACCAATTATTGGAGACTCCATGGCTTAAAATTGTATCAAATGTATTACTTCGTATTCTGATAGGTCAGAGGAGATCTATGCATGTCACGCTCAACTAGGATCAAGATTCTGGCAGGGTTGAATTCCTCTCTAGAGACTCGGCAGAGAAAGTATTTTTTTTTTTAATTTAATCAATTCCTTGAGTGGTCTCCATTGCTTGGCTGTGGGCTTCTTCTTCCTCTTCAAAGAGGAGATCTCTTGATTTTGATAGTCATATTTCCTTGTCTGACAATAGCCAGGAATGGATCTTAACTTTTAAATAAGGTCATTTACTTTTAAATAAGGCCATAGGAATAATTCAAGATCATATTCTCATCTCAAAGGCCCTTAACCTAGATTAGATCTGTAATGTCCCTCTTTTGACACAAGGAATCGTTCATGGGTTCTCAGGGACTAGCGTACAGACACATGGGACTGTTGGTCCTCCTATAGACATCTATCTCAAGCTCCGATTTCACTAACTGCAACTGAGAGACATAAAATCACTTACATTAGTTCAAAGTCAAAAAAAAAGTGTAAATACCACTTTGCTGCGGAATTTTGCATTTTTTGTATCAAAAGCATGAACCAAAAAGATGTTCAGAATGGTACTTGCATTCCTGAACTCTAGCAGTAGACTTAAATGATTATGTTGATGACACAAATCAGTTCTACTCATAGCTCTTCATACCACCAAGAGTTTAACAGAAGAGATGTTTAAACAATTAATGCACACACACATTGTATGTGTATGTGTATGTTTGTGTGTGTGTGATGTTGACCACAATGCCACATCACAATACATTCCTTAGGCTTTACAAACTGCTTTTAATTGCCAGCTGATGTATGAAATAATTTGAGCAGATACATATTGAAGGATGAAAAAGAAACTAACCAATTAGAATGTCTGTTCTTGTAAATCTTCAAAGAGCACTTACCAAGTATCTATTCCAGGCTCTATGTTGCACTAGATACTGAGGATAGAGGATAAGCAGGCCATGGAATCTGTATTGAATTAGCTCACAATGGAGTTAATAAAGTAGATGTATATAAACTTCCACATATGGTATCATGTGTTATCCTGACTGAAAGGAAAAGATAGAAGGCAACTGAAAGGAAAATAGAAAGCAACAGCTCAATTATAGAAAGAATCAACAAAGAAAACAGCATTTGAAAATTGTTTTTAGGGATAATTGGGATTCCAAATATTCCTTTCCTATTTCCAGGAATCTAATGGTAATGATTTAATCAAAACTTTTAAAACAAACATAACAAACTCAGTCTCTAGGTAACTGATCTGTGAAACATCAACATTCCCCACAAACCCTGGACATTTCTTCTGCGTTTAGAGGTGTAAGAATAAAGGAAGACATTATTATACCCTACAATCAAGTCAAAGGAATACTTCCTCATGAATAGTGTTCAACTATGGGGCTCAGGGCGTGGGTGTCTTCTCAGTAAATTTTTTAGAGATGATTTAAGGCCTCACACCCACAACTTGCTGTCAAATAAAATATTAGTTTCAGTCCTAGAGAATTTCCAAACAGATGCCCCTTAATAAAATGTTGACTTGTTTTCAAGAACTGCTAAACCACATCAAAACAAGGTATTTTAAATTGAGAATATTAAATTCATGGTAATCTGATTCTGGACATGCCAGGAAATGACTGCTTTTGTTAAGGTAAATAAAACTTCTATGTTGCACTGCAGAAATGCATGAGATTCTTAAATCCTGTAAAATCCTGCCCAAATCTTGGCACTGTTCACAACTTTCCATTACAACCAGATTCGCAGACTTTGTAACACTTGAACATCCAAGGATTGTCTTCATGTAAAATAGGGGTTCTCACAAATTGGCGGAATTCAAGTGGAAGACATAAAGGGGCCTAGATTTGAGCATATCACTTGTATTTTGGCCAAAATATCAGCTGCATCTGCCAAACATGTCAGTCACAACTGCTGATAGAGCTCCAACTTCATAACGTGCTGTCCATATATTCATCTTTATAAAGTAAGGCAAAACTTATATAGCTCTATAATTAGACAAAACCAACCTCTTTGTGACTTGAAGATGTCCCACGTATAACACTCAGGACAAGACAATTAATGCTTCCATCAAAATTCCAAGCATTGAAAGAACTTGTTGATTCACAGGCTATCATATTTGTTATATAATCTGTATGTACATACACTTACATAGCACCTGTACGAAGATATATAGAAGTGAACCTTGTCAATAAACTTCTCTTTTTATCATTTTTAAACCAAGCATCTTCCAATCCTTTATTCTACAAAACTTCCCAAACCTTCATCTTAAAAAATTAATAGTGATCTTGTACTGTGTCTTGCTTAGGGCCTGTGTTCCTGCTAAGCCTCAGAGCTCAAGTCTGGGACTCTACCACTTGACACCCAACAAACTTCCAACTTTTTGATGTTTCATTGGGAAGAAGACTCTCAGTTTTTAGCCTACATCCAATTCTCCAATTTTATCCTCCTGAATATCTATAATTACAGACATAATCCTCTATCACCTGACATTAATATTCTTTTGAATCATTTGAATAATTTTCATTGTTTTAAGTTTTGATTTTATTTTATTGTAAAGGGGATGTCCAGTGGGGTAACAGTTGCATAAGTAAGGTAATGCATACATTTCTTGTCAAACAGTGTTACCCCCTCCCTCATTTTCTCCCACGTTCCCTGCCCACTCACTCCCCTCCCCCTCCAAGTTGTAAAGTTCATTTCCAACATAGTGCCTGGTGAGGATCGCTGTTGCATTGGTTCACCCATTGTCCTTTGTCTCACCATTTTGTTATTCCCCTTCCCTTCACCAAATCAGATAAATGTATATACAAGACACAGGGTACAAAAAAAAAATTGACAACATGGGATAAACCAAAGGGGAAAATAGGGGAAAAAAAAGAAAGAACTTCACACTGTACATTAAAAATACTCCAAAACCAAAAACCTCTTGTTTCCATATATTGGAATTCATTCTGTTTAGCATCATTTTATATGGTCATATGTACACAGTTATTGAGCTATTGTGATCCTCTGCTAGTACTATGGAAAATATATACTAATTATTACAAATGATGGAAACCATGAAACCTGTGTTTCTTTGGGTCTGGTTTATTTTATTTAGTATAATTTTTTACAAGTCTTTCAATTTCCTTATGAATGGGGAAATATCATTTTTTCATTCTTTTTTAATTGTTTTATTGTCAAGGTGATGTACAGAAGGGTTTCAGTTACATAAGTAAGGTAATGAGTACATTTGTTGTCAATCTTGTTACTCCTTCCCTCAATTTTCTCCTACTTTCTCTTCCCCTCAATCCCCCTCAAAAGTTGTAGAGATCATTTCCAACATATTATCTGTGTATATCACGGTTGCATTGGTTCCTCCCTTGTCCTTTGTTTCGCCATTCTTCCCTTCCTTAATTCAAATAAACTTATATACAATACCAGGGTACCAAAATCAAATACAGTAACAACAGATGATATACCATAGGATATCAGATGTCATTCTTTCTGATGGAAGCACATTTTCTTGATCCATTCAGGTACTGAGGGGTATCTGGGTTGGTTCCATATTTTAGTGGATGCAATGATTATGGTTGTGCTGGTAACTTTAGTGTGGCCTTGTTTGTGATCATTTGGGTAAATGCCCAGGAGTGGAATTGCTGGATCATAGGGGAACTCTATGTTTCGTCTTCTGAGGAACCTCTATACTGTTTCCCAGAGTGTTTGAACAAGTTTACATTCCCATCAACTGTGTAGTATTGTTTCCTTTTGACAACATCCCCAGCATCATCTGTTATTACTTGTTTTCTTAATAATGGCCATTCTAACTCGAGTAAAGTGAAATCTCAATGCAATACCCATCAATATTCCAACATTCTTTAATGAAATAAGAGAAGAAATCCAAAATTTTATATGGAATAATAGAAGACCCCAAATAATAAAAACAATCCTTAACAATAAAAATAATGGTAGAAGAATATCAATACCAAACTTCAAACTCTATTACAAAGTTGTAGTTTTGTTTTTTTTTTAAATGTCAGTACTGACACTTGAACAGGCCTGAGGACCAATGGAATACAATTGAAGACCAGGAAATGATCCCACAGACTTATGGCCACCTAATATTTGATAATAAAAACAAAATCATCTAATGGACACAAGACAGGCTCTTTAACAAATGGTGCTGGCAGAATTGGCTATTCACATGTAGAAAACTGAAGTTAGATCCTTACATATAGCTCTGCACCAGAATCAACTCCCCACAGATCAAAGACCTCCTTGAGATAAGAGCAGATACCCGGAAAATATTACAAGAAGGGATAGGATATATACTCTGGCTCCTTACCACAGGTCAAAACTTCCTAAATAAAGATCCAGAAACACAACAAATCAAAGAAAGGCTGAATAAATGAGATCACATTAAACTGAAAAGCTTCTGCATAGCAAAGGACATATAGTTAGCAAGATAAATAGAAATCCAAGAGATTGGGAGATCTTTAGTAACCATTCAACAGACAAGGGCCTAATATCAAAAATACCTACAGCTCAAAAAAACAAACAAACAAACAAACCCAATAGCAAATCCTCAAAGAAACAATCACCCCTTTAATAAGTGGGCTAAAGATTTTTTTTAAGAAGACTTCTTTGGAAAAGAGATAAGAATAGCCAATAGACACATGAAGAAATGTTCAACAACTTTGGCCATATTTTTTATTCGTGTTGCATTAAATATGAAGCACATAATTTCCACTGAAGAAAATATATATTTAAAGATATTTGAGTAAGGAAAAAAGGAAAAATAAACCTGTGCAATTCTGTCCTGAAGTGTGAGATCATTGATTTCATTTGTAGCACACAGAATTGACTTAATCATGAGAACAATTCATATAAATAAAAATTGGAAAGTTTTAGAACTAAAACTAATTGACATTTCTCATTTGATACAACTATTGATTTAATTATCCATACAATACTACTTTAAATGGTAGCTCAGATATCAGTTTATATATATATATATATATAATGTACACATGTCAATCTATGATTTAAATAACATTGCTAAAACTGATTTTGAAATTTAATTGGCATTTGAACATTTATCAGCATGACACCTTTAAGAAGTGATAAGTTCCTCAGAGTTCCACCTTCACGAATGGACCTAGAGGTGAGCTTAAATCACAGTCTAGGCACTTCTCAATCTCATCAAGTTGACAACCATTGTTAACTATCACATGTATATATTTATATTCAAGGAGATTTTTTTTCTGTCAGTCATGGGGCTTGAACTCTGGGCCTGGGTACTACCCCTCAGCTCTTCAGCTCAAGGCTAGCACTCTACCATTTGAGCCACAGCGCCACTTCCAGTTTTCTGGTGGTTAATTGGAGATTAGAGTCTCATGGACTTTCCTTGCTTGGGCTGGCTTTGAATTGCGATCCTCAGATCTCAGCCTCTTGAGTAGCTAGCATTACAGGCATGAGCCACCAGGGCCCAGCAAGATTTACTTCCTCAAGTAAACATTCTCTCTCTCTCTTTCTCACTCTCTCTTTCTCTCTTTCCCTCTCTCTCTCTCTCTCCCCATCCTGTCTCATCTCAAACACACACACACACACACACACACACACACACACACACACACACACACACACACACACACAATGTGGAGAAACATGATAATATAACTGATTGATAAGCATAGAGTACTGATGCTTCCTCTGGATGTTTAATTCCAAGTAAATGACAGTAGATCTAGATGTAGTGTCTTACATGGAAAACAATAGCTAGAAAACAATAGAATAGAAACTATTAAGCAATCTACTACTTCATAAACATGTTATGATTTGTAAATGTTTCCACAGTTACTGAATATACTTGCAGATTAGATGTAGAAGAGGATAGTTCAGTTTTAACTGTTGGGTTACTATCTTCCTGAAGCAAAATCTTTGGATTTATTTTAGACATCTTCATTTTATTTGTGATCCCTCTAGTTGAAAAGTACATACTTCAGGGGCTGGGAAGGTGGCTTGCCTTGCATGCATAAGGCCCTGGGTTCCATTCCTCAGTACCACATAAGCAAAAAGTAAAAAGCTGGAAGTGGCACTGTGGCTCAAGTGGTAGAGCACTAGCCTTCAACTGAAGAGCTGAGGGACAGCGCCCAGGCCCAGAGTTCAGACCCCATGACAAGACCCCAACAATAAAAATAAAAAATAAAAAAAGAAAAGTACATAATTTAAAAAAACAACAAACATCTTCAATCAGTAAATAGCATTAAGTGAATTTTCTTTCTTTTTCTTTTTTTATTGTGAAAATACTGTGCAGAGGGTTACAATTACATGGGCAAGATAATGAGTACATTTCTTATCAAGCATGATTATAAACAAAAAACAATGATTAGTTATTGTTTTTGTATAACTCCCAACCAGTTATAAAAGTTTATATTTATATATTCATATTTGTTTTTATTATTATAAGTATATTATTATATTTATATTTTATAAAGAATGTTGTTCTTATAAATCATCTTTTACTTAGTTTATAAAATTTTAACAAAGAACATTCAGTAAGTAGTATAATTAATAGCAGTAAAAAAGTCTATATGAATTTGTGGAAGAACTGATATCTCAGTAAGGTTTTAAATATTCAGTAAATAAATACTAAGCTACCATGTGCCAGGAATTCATTGAAAGCACTGGTGAAGAAAATAAAGCAAATTGCTTGTTCACTAAAAGAGGTAAATATTGCAGATGATTAACTGTGTGAATGAGAAAGTTTAAAGTAGACAAAGGTAGTAGAAAAATGTGGTAAGTGGCCTTATTATCCATAGGATGGTTAAAAAAATTATGTTTGAGCTTAAATTTGAATGAAGTAAGATAAAAAGCAAAGCAAAAGAAACAAAGTACAAATGCTATAGGGAATAGAATCCACAGAGATTTTAGGTATACAAGGAGAGGAACATGACTAGGACTATGTAGGAAAATGGTAGGTGAGGCTCTCCTGTTACTATGGGGAGTTACTGGTCTAATATAAACAGGATTGTGACATTTTTAAAGTGATTAACTTTGCTACTGAATTGGAAGTAGACTGTAGACTTACTTACAAGTGATTTAGCAGGAAGAAAATTGAGGATCCATTAAAATTGTCCAAGTAAAGTTGCAGAATGGTTCCTTAATTTGCAGAATGGTTCCTTAATATGTATGAGCAAACTTGTTTAAAGGAAAGTTAATTTCTTTAGTTTTTCAAAATAGAGATTATTTAACTACTGTACATGGGTGAAGAGAAAGTTAAATTCCATGGCCAAGAAAATTTGTAAAACCACCAGAAATTTAAGTCAGTAAGTGTGATTCTTGAATATCAAAAAGTCAAGAATACTTGTACACACAATTCAGGAGTCATTATTGTTTCAAAAATAATTTGCTGAATTACATATTCATTTATGATGAGTAACTTCTTTGTAGAAATCAAGATTGACCAGTTGTTCACATAATGGTCAAAGTCTGGAGTATGTGTTCTGTGTGTTTATGAAAATAAAATAATATCCAAACACACACACTTTTAAGTAAGTGCTTAATAACTCGGTATGCTTTAAAACTCTGGATTCTAATTAAATATTTATGGTACTTAGTTTCTGGGCCATATATACAAACACTTCAAAATTTCTTTGTGGCAGGGATAATTATCAGACAGGTAGGTATTAATTGCTAAAGTTATATGCTTTCTTTTTCACTGTTGTTAATGAACTATACTGAATTTTAAGACGAGTCTCCTGGTTAAACAGAAATAGATTCTTTCAAGTCTCATTTTCTGGGCTTTCTTTGTATGTGCCTAATTTTCAGATTCCTGCCCTTATGTCTGCTGACACCAGTTCTCTTGCTAACTGTGTACGTCCTTGTCCTCAATGAATAAGGGCTTGATTGTGCACTGATTAAAACGGCTTATTTTACTGTTAAAGCAAATTACACAGAAATGGCATTTCCTACCAAACAAAGAAAAATAATACCATAATAACACAAACTTGACACGTCCCTAATGCTTTAATCTGACAACCTCAGTACACTTAACAAACAGCAATTAATTAACCCTTACAACATTCCTGTCAGGAAACACTGATTACACTCGCCTTACAAATTAAAAGCTGTGCAGTAATGGAATTCAGACGGGGTTATACTACTCCTGATGGACAAGAGACCCTAGCAGTCTTGACCTACACTCCCAGTCAATCAACAAGTCAAGTACAATAAAAGAAAATTCCTGAGTGGCCATCTAGACAAAGGTTTCATTATATGAAGTCACAATCCTAATTCAAGTTTGACATCAAGAGATAGAGAACTTACACATCTGTAAATATATCTTGTCTAGGGTAAGCCAACAACAACAAAAAAGTTAAAGCATCATGAGTGAATGAAATACAACCAAGGAAGTGTTTTGACTTGAAGGCTGGGCTAATGCCTGAGTGTCATCTGTGGGACTTTCAAAGTGAACTAGCCAATGACTTTCAATCACTCTCAAAGTCCTGATAAATATACATCCTGGCTTATAATTCCACGAAGAGGAAATGTTTTCTTATGATTCATATACATGAACCAAGCAGCCCTGTAAAGAAAAAGAAAAAGGAGAAACCCTTTGGAAATAGTATTGGAGGCTTTCATCTAGTCAGAAGCTATTTTGATTATAAATTAAAGATCTCTTTTACCAGTAACGTGGTTTCCCCCAAATCTGTGCCTTCTGTTAGACTGGATGTCACAGTGATTGTGGGGATCGCTGCCTTCACACTACCACAGTACCAGCTAAGCCTGCCATCGGCAAACTACAGTATGTTTTGGACAAAAAACCCAATTCATTCCTCTTCTTGTCCAAGTGCAAAGAATATAAACTAACCACACTCCTCATTAAAAGTTGTTTCTTCCCAGATTCCTGAGTGAGAATTTCATTTTCCGCAAAGTTTACATTTAGCACCCACCACCTGAGACTCCATACTTATTAAGGCCACAAGAGGTCAAGATGACATGCACGTAGACCACTTATAACAAATACATAAAGAACAACTACAATTACATAGTGTCATTTTTTTCTTCTTGCTTACAGCTCCCTCAAATACTATCTATGTGCATTCCCTGATCTGACGAAAGGTTACTTTTTCTTCTCCCTTTACATGATTTCTATCATCTTGGTACTTTCTGCTTTGCTAAGTTCAACAACCCCTTGGGATCATACCTTCATGTTATTAGAACCTCATGCCTAGCTGTAATTCTGGATGCATTCTATATTTTATCATCCTCTCAAGTTACTACCACATACACTTTTCTACTCTACCATCTCAAGGTAAAAATAAAACCTTTTTTTTCTGTTTCTTTTGCTTAGCTCTTTTCTTAGTCATGCTATAAATATGACTAGCATTCAAATTAACAGATAAAACTGTAGACAGATAAAATGTAGATAGTATGTTTTGAGGCACTTAGATACTTCAGAATGGAATAATCCATCTAATTAATATCTGAATTATTTACATTGTTTTCTTTTTTTTCTGGTGAGAACATATTCTTTTTTTTTTTTTTCCTTTTCTTTTGGCCAGTCCTGGGGCTTGAACTTACTACCTGGGCACTGTCTCTGACCTTGTTTTTGCTCAAGGCTAGCACTCTACCACTTGAGCCACAGTGCCTTTTCTGGCTTTTTCTGTGTATGTGGTACTGAGAATCAAACCCAGGGCTTCATGCATGCTAGGCAAGCACTTTACCACTAAGCCACATTCCCAGACCTCATTCTTTTGGTATATTTTAAGCTTGCACTAGAGTGTTAACTGTATTTTCTAGATTGTACAATAGATCTCTTAAAGTTATTCTTTCTATATAACTGAGATTTTTGCATCTTATTATCAGTACTAGTCTAGTATTTGACTTTTCCCCCAGCTCTCTGAACTTTTGTTAACAATAATTCTATTCTTTAGCTTTACTAGATCAATTTTATTAAATTCCACATATTTTTCTATATGCTTAATTTTCTATATGGCTTAATTCATTTAACATAATTTATTTAAGGCCATCTATATAGTTTAAAATATTATATTTTCCTTCTCTTTGTTAAAGAGTATTATATTGGATGTACATGTATATTTTGGTCTTTATTCATCCACTAATAGAATTTAGGTGGATATCATATTTTTATCTTGTGGATTTCATTCTTTAATTATTAATGGAGCATTTATTGATCAGCTTTTGTCAATCTCTGAAATATATCATGAGGGCTTAGTGATAGATCTACCACAGATTGTATCCACAAGTAATTATACTTTAGTAGACATCAACATGTGTTCATTTAACCAACAATGTTAGAATGTGTACAATGGTAATAGATACTACAGAGAGGGGTACCCAGTTAACACATGAGAGTATGGTAAAATGGATGCCATGGTGGAGTCCCATACTCCATTGACTCTATGTTGACTATTCCAAGTATTTCCCAATTGGCTTAACATTTTTCTACCCTACGTAACTATCAGTTATAAAAAAAAACTGTTTAGGTTTGCTTTCTTAATTTCTAAAATACCATTCTTATAAATACAGTGTTCCATTCTTCTTCTTCAACATTTCGCTTTTAAATAACCAGAGTGTTCCATTTTTGGAAGGAACATCTTGCCCCCCAGGATCTCAAGAACAGCACTCTGGCATTGAATTCAAGCCCCAGGAGCCGTACTCCCCCTCCAGGAAAAAAATAAGAGGAATAAATACCATATTTTATTATCGAATAGGCAATAGTATTTAAATGTAGTTAGGGATTATAAAAAATAATTGTATGCATAAGCTGTTGAAACAGTTATAAGTACTCTGTTGGGAAATAACTTATTGGTATAGACTAACATTAATTGAAAATTTCATACTCTTCTCAAGTTATTTTTTTTCAGGAAATTTTCCTAAAGAAATCATTTAAAGTACACTACATGAAAATTGACTAGAAAGAAAACTGTAGTTCATTTAAGTCTTACCCAAAGTCCTACACGTTAGAACTTGTTTGTCAATCCCAGCTATCTTTTCAGCGGTGATACTAAATAGAAGGATTGTCCAATGCTAGCAATATGCCCTTCAAAGGAATATTGTCGACTCAGGGACATTCTTGTTCTCTTTCTTTACTTCCCCAACATTATGAGCCCAACTATTCAATTGGACACACGTTCCCGCCATGATGTGCTAACTTACCATTGTCTCAAAGTGCGACAGCGAATTGGCCATGGCTGAGACCTATAAACCAGTGACCTGAGACAAACCTCCTTTTATGATAATTTCATTATGAACATTTTGTTATAATAATGGAAGGCTGATTAACAGATAGAATATTTGATTCAGCATTATTAGAGTGATGATAGCATGCTACAAACCTAAATGTTCAAGAAGATAAAAATTAATTCCTACACATAAAATTGAACAGAATGGATATCCATATAAATGGATATAATATAATTGAATGTAATGTATTTAAATAACAAGGAGTTAAAAATCTTTTTTTGAGCTGGATCCTGGTGGCTCACTCCTGTAATCTTAGCTACTCAGGAGGCTGAGATCTGAGGTTCATGGTTCAAAGCTAGCCTGGATGGCAAAGTCCATGAGACACTTATCTCCAACCACTAGAAAACTGGAAGTGGTACTGTGGTTCTGGTGGTAGAGCACTTGCCTTGAGCTGAAATGCTCAGGGGCAATGCCCAATCCCAGAATTCAAGCTCCACCACTGACAAAAAATATTCTTTTGGAAAATGTTAGTAAAAAATTTCACTGAAAAGTTGCAGAATAAAAATTGCTTTTAGAGTAAGGTCTCAGGTATGTAAGACATGTAAAATTGTATTTAACCTCCTTTTGTGAAAAGCTAGGAGGAACCAATCAAATTGTCAATAGTGTCTACCTTGATTTTACTAGATTACAGGAATATTTACATTTTCTTTTTTGTAAATTTAATTTAATTTTCAAGATGATGTACAGATGGGTTACAGTTACATATGTAAGGTATGGAGTACATTTCTTGTCAAACATTGTTACCCCTCCTTCTTTTTTCTCCTACTTTCCCTCCCCTCAAATACCTCCCCAATTTGTAAAGTTAATTTCTACCATATTGTCTTGTGAGTGTTGCTGTTGCATTGGTACACTTTCTATACATGTTGTTTTTCCTTTAGAAGACAGAAGCAATGATATTATTTCATTTTATCATAATAAGTATATGCTTATAAAATGGTGCTTAATTATTAACTTTTATTGAAAGATTGCCAATTAGTTAAATAAAATGACAAGGATATCATAATATATATATATATTATATATATGCATAGCTAGAGGTAGTGTCACATACTTATAATCTCTACACTTGGAATATTGAAAGTAGTAGATCATGAATCCAAGGCAGTCATACTGGGATAAATACAGATTTCCAGAGCAAAGTAGACTCGTGTGTGTGTGTGTGTGTGTGTGTGTGTGTGTGTGTGTGTGACAGAGAGAGAGAGAGAGAGAACAGATGACATTTTTTTCAAATGATAGAAATCAATCTGAGTTATTATGCATAAAAAGTAAGGAAAATGTTGCAAGTAGTACTATATATTCTTTGTTTTACATTGATTCTTTTACACTAGGCTAAAAGATTAAGCTTGAACAAAAAAAGCCCAAAAAACAGTAAATGACATTCACATTTTTCATGTATTGAAGTAAAATTTTGAGAAGGTGCATCAAAGGGAATACAAAACTAGGGGTCTCCACTTTCAAACAAGTGATAGGAAAAGGTCAAAGGATAGATTTCTGGAGAGGAAGAATGGATTTTCTGGCACACGTACATTTTAAAAGCTCCTTTTATCTTTTCTGTACCTGAGAGGGCTTTCAACATGTCTGGATGTAGTTACCTGTTTAACAGGTGGTCAGAATTAGACATTAGTCTCATAGTGTCACTGTGCATTACATTTGTAATATGCTGTTCTAGTTTTAGTAGGTTGGCTTTAGTGAAGGAGCAAAACAAACACCTTTTAGACTGTGTCTGATTAAGCTAATGACAAACCAATAACTGCTGTTATGGAAAAGGGGAAAAAGACCAAAACCCTAAAGTTCATGCTGTAAGGATGGAGTTTATCTCCTGTTAAAGATTGCCAGGATTGATGAGATGTCATTTAAAGCAAAGATTCAGCCATATGTCCCTTTAGTCAGTGATATTTTCATTTGCATATGCTGCCGGTCTTATGTATAGGAAACTGTTCTAAACCAGTAGAGTGGGTGGTTCTCAGAATTTCCAAAGAAATACAGATTGGTAGTGAAGTGATTTATACCAAATTGATTTTACAAAAACTCAAATGTTATGGTGATTGATTTCACTGTCTGTTATATAATGATATTCTTTTTCCTTCAACATCCTGACTAATCATTTCCCACTAAACCTGGTGAGATGGAAACATATGTGTTCCTAGGAGAAAATGCTCCATCATTTCCTATCCATCCACCCAGCCAGCCAGCCACCCACCCACCCAGCCTGCTAGAAATTCATTCTATCCATCCACCCGCCCCTCCCCCTCCCTCCCTCTCTCTCTCCATCCATCCATCCATACATACATACATATATACATACATACATACACCCATCCATTCATTTATCTATCCATTCATGCAAACAGTATGAATAGAAAACCTATTTTGCTGAAAACACTGAAAATAGTTGGGATAGAGAAATGATTTCACAACACAGTACCAGGATGGCTTCATGTAAAAATTACTATGAAAGAAAGATAAACAATTTCATGAGTAAAGAACTATGGCAGAATGGGTTATCTCATCAGCTGAGACTTGTCTTCTCATTTTGAGCTTCTAATTACAGATGTGTTCTATAGTTTTATTTTATTTCAGTAATATTATTTTGCAGGTACTCCTGATAAGGTTTGAAGAAGTGTGAAACTGAAAACCCACAAAGTTTGTGCTCTTAGGTTGGGGAATCAAAGGGTGCTTTTGATTTCTTTTAGTTAGCAAGGAACTACAGTTCAGGAGATGTACACATGTCCTCTTTCAAAACCAATTCAGTGTGCTTGCTCATTCACTAATACCTTTAAAATGTATGTGTACATGTATATACTTCTATTTTCATGTAATTTAGTGTGCTTGCACATACATAGATATTAAATATATTTGCTAAATATCTAAATGAATAAATGAATAATGAAGTCATATTTTTGTGAGTACCTTAAGGGAAAATTTTAAATTGCTAACCTTGAGGTAAACAAGATTAATTTAAATTATGCTTAAATAACAAAATAGGTTTTACCCATCTGTGTTTTTATATAATTAACAGCTATCGTGTTATTTAAGTAGTCTATTATCAATGGAAACTTCAGGTTATTTTATAAAACAAAATTATGTATCTATTCCTCACAACATGTATTCCTTCATAATTTTCTGTACTAAAATATGCAAGTAGAGATTTGAGTGAAAAGATAAAAAAGCACTTAAAGCTTTCAGATCCTCTGCAGAATAGGATTAGTTTTTTCCTCAAAAGAACAAACCCAGTAAATATTAGAAATAAACTAATTTCTTTCTGTTCCAACATCTGTGTTTTCTCGTATCGATATTGTCTTTTAATGTAGTACGACTTCCACTTGGTCTGCTTTCTAATGTGTGAAATGCTAACCATAACATCTCTTAGTGAATAAGACCAAATAGGCACTAAAACTGTTACTATCTAGTTCCAAATATAGCCTAGTGTTTATGCAATTGTAATCATTTTTACCATTTATATATATATATATATTAATTTGTTGCATCTTCTCTGTAGCTTCTCTTATCTGTGAAGAAGTTAGATCCCACTGAGTGGCTAGGGGCACCACATTTTGTGGCAAAGGAAAATACCATTTTTCCTAATTGGATTTCTTTTACTAATGTAGTTTGTTAGAGGATTTTGAAAAGGATAATAGTAATAACAGAAAACTTTACTAATACCTATCAAAGAGAATTAAATATGTGTTTACATTTTCAAGACTCATATGGTAAAATTTGCCATTAGACCATGTCCTCTTACCTTAATATTTCATGATCCTTCCTCTGAGTAATGCCAATTTTCCAAACATTTCTCTTCCCTAGTAATGGTTGAATCTGAATTGCCCTCACCAAAACTCAACTGGAAGTTTGGTTCCCAATATTATGTTGTGAAGAAAGACAGGTACCTTTAATAGGTGTTTAGTGTGATGGCAAATCTGCCTAAGTAAATGAATCTGTGTTTTTCTCTCAGGAAGTGTTAGCAATTGCAGGAGTTTAACTTTTCACTCCCTCCCTTTTTGTATATAACCACTTCTGCTCCTCATCCTGGGGACTCTCTAGGATCTCAGAGTGACTCAGCCTTAGATAAGCAAAATATCTCAAACTATCTTTTAAATATAATAAATGAATTTGCTTGGGTAAACCTAGCCCACTGAAACAAGAACTATAAAGCAAAAGTGTAGAGGCTCTGTTAATTCATAAAATCTTTTTTGTAATTTATCTGAATACTTGTCTGAAACAACGCATGATCTGTCATTATTTCATTTTCTTTATAGAAAATATTGTAGTTTTTGTTTTAAATAATAAACCTACTAGCCTTAAAATCATCCAGGGACCATTTTTTAAATGGCATCTAGCTTTGCTGAGTTTTTTTTTGTAGATGTGGTTAAAATGCATCTGAAGTAAGCAAAATTATCTTTTAAACCAAATGTAAATGTCATTGGCATTTTCTGTTTCAAACTACATTGAAAATTTGAGATCTAACAAGCCTGGCTTAATTTGTATAATCATAATCTCCTCCACTTGACATCTGATGGTTCTCTCTATATTTTGTTCTAGTGTGCACAAATAAGAGAAAACAGTATACTATTTGACACTAATTTTCTGAAAAAATATGAGAAAAATTTAGAAGTTTGTTCACAGTATCAGTTAATGAATCCAGAAATGTAGTAGCTACATGTACATCTATAATGAAGCAGAAAATAACTTGATTGTATAGTAAATTTATATAATATTTTATCCCCCTTCCTAACAATTTTGTTGAATTAGAAAATCTGAAGGAGTTTCAATATTGGGTGTGTTTTAAAGCTGAATGACCAAAAGAAATGCCAATGGATGACTCAGTTTATCCATGCTATTTTTCCACTCCAAATGCAACATAATCATTAATGCATGAAAGTCTCTTTGCCCACAATTCTCACACATGCTGTGTCCTTAAGAGGAAAGATGAAAAGGCGGATGGTGAGAAGTCCAGGATCTGTTAGTTCCCTCACTTTGAAAAGCCTCAAATCACAAAAATGACATGTAGCTTCTTTTACAGAGGGATCAAAAGAATCTTACAGACAGCTGTGTTTTGGAGCACGTGTATTTTTTTGAGTAAGTTTATAGTTCGAATTTTAGGTCTCGAATGCCAGATGTTGATCATAGCAAGAAACTCCTACATTTACTTGAGAGGGAAAAAATGAAGAAATATAAAGCATTTTAGCAATTAAAACAGTATTTACCTTTGAAGAATAAATCCCAATATTATAAGAAATAATCATTTTTTAAATTAAGGCTTGTTTGCACAAATCCAGTATCAGAAGCATAGGTTTAAAAAAAATGATAAGAAGGTACTGGCCACAGCTTAAGCAGATGAGCATTGTTGTCAGTGAGCTTGGCTTTGGGTTTCTACATATCTGAAGACATAGTTAAGGTTTTATTTGTCAAGTTGTTATGGTGTTGCTTCTATGTTTTATATAAAAAAGAAGAAGTTTATTGAGATAAATTGAGCTATGGTATGAAAGAAGCCAAGAAGGAAAAAAATGGATTTATTTAAAGCAATGGGTCTGCAAAGGACAGACGTGAAGGTGTCAGATAAAACAAGAGCAGAGAATGCAATCTTGGGGACCCAAACTCAGCAAAAGGATCCAGAATGAGAAGAGTAATAGCTTTGATGTATCGTCATCGATAGCTTTTAAATGGAAACAAAGGAATACCTATTTTCTAAATCCCATGCTGGTTTTCTCTCTCTCTTAAAGATATTTGATATATCTTTACCCAATGTAATCATCGGTAAAACTCAAAAGATGGGGAAAACGTGTTGTAGAGAGCATTTCCAGCAAGATATTATGATTTTGATTAGCATCAAATCCTTAGATCTTCACTTTGCCTTTCACAGTCTCATCCATTCTATGCATACAAAAACATCTGTGAAAACACCCTTTGGCAGACTGAGTCTAAAAAAGAAAAAAGAAAAGAAATGATACTGTTTAAAAATATTTTAAAAACAATATTGTCACTGAAAGATAAATAACTTTTCACCAAAATGTTGTCACTGTTTCATTGAGGAGCTAAAGAAAAAAACAAACAAACAAACAAAACATAGCTCCATAGCTCCGTGTCTTCATGGGCACACCTTGATGTCAAGTGTCTCCAGTAGCATTTGCTCCCAAAACTAATGGCAGTCATTTTGTGAGCTTCTGTTTTGATATTTGTCAATTCAAGTAGGATAGCCTATGTAAATAAGAGAGGTTTGGACAGAAAGTAAGTAAAAATATCTGTGAAAATAACTTAGAAATAGAAACCACTGTAATATTATCATTTATAGGATGCTTAAACTACCCCAGTGGAGAATGGCCATTGATACTTACTGAATACTTACTGTGATATTGACACCAATAACTAAGTTCCTTGAGAGAGAGAGAGAGAGAGAGAGAGAGAGAAAGAAAGAGTGAGAGAGATCAGGTAAACAGGTATAGATCAGATAGATAGATAGATAGATAGATAGATAGATAGATAGATAGATAGATAGATAGATAGATAGATAGATAGAGGCAGGCAGACAGACAGAAATAGATACATGCACAGATAAATAGATGGATCAATGAATGGATGGATAGATTATAGCTACACAGAGAGGTTGATACAGGTAAATAACATGATACACACATGTATTAGGAAGAATTTTACCATAGAAACTAAAACATAGGAAGACTCAACCAACTTGTCCATTGCAGCACAGCTATGAATTGACAAATCGTTAATCACTAAAACCTATGGTCTTTCCTTAAGAGTACATGAATCAGAAAGTAACTACAAAGCAACATGTCTTTCCTTGTGGCTTCATCAGAGAATGTGGCTGCAACAACACAGGCTTCCTTAGAGCTGCCTCTTCTGCTTCATTAGAGCAGCCCACCTTGAGCCTGTGGGAAAGATCTGGATCCTCCTTCCTGTGTTATTTCTACCTCAAAGGCTGGAATCTTCCACATTTTAAGGTCTGCCCTGGGAAGGTGGTAGAGACTCCTCCCTCCTCTTGGCTAAGTCTCTGCCCAGTACCTGTGTCATCTAGGTAACGGCACACATGGAGGCAATCACCTCACCTCTCTCTGCAGTCACATCTTGGGCCACTCAGGGTCTTGCCTCCGGTTGGACCAAGGGAGGATCCCAGGCCCTGAGGTCACATCCACATCCAGTGTGGCCACGCCTTTCCTCACCTGGTCACACTTTTAAACCCAGGTGGGACTTTGGCCTGCCTCCTTTTGGCCATGTGGTCTCCACTATGCACAGCAGTCGCAGGCAGTTAAGAATAAAATAAACTTCTTTCCATGCTGGAATACCACAAGGTGTTCTCTTCATTGGCTACTTAATTCAACCTACCTATTTAATTTACCTAACACGCTTGACAGGAGAAAATTTAATAGGATTGCAACAGAAGCAAGTCTCATATACAAATCCTCCTCCACACTCCCCTTTGTCATGTGTGCTAGCATGGGAATACACAAAAGAATGATGTTCAAGAGCAGATTCAATGACAAAGAAAATGAACTTTACCTCATGATGGGAAGAGAGGCAAAAACTGTATAGGGATTAAAAAAATTATGGACGGTTTTGAAATAGTAAACACCTTGATAGTTACAGCATCATAGAAACTGCACATAGCATTTGTATGTGTATATGTATTGCATGTTATACTTTTAGACTAATGCTTCATGTGTCAATGTATATTTGTTTGTTTGGGAACTTGTGGAGCCATAGAAGGGAACAGGGTCTGGTTACTCAGGAGGTTAAGGTCTATCGACGATAATCTGGATACAAAAATCAGCAAGATCCCATCTCCAAAATAAAATAATAATAATAATAAATAAAAATAAAAAAGCTATGCTACAGGTGTGACTCTAGTGGTTGAGTACAAGATGAATAACCAAGCAAACCAAGAAAGAGTAAGACCCTATATCCAGTGATTAAACCAAAATCAAAACAAAACAAGGAAATGTTTATGCTTATAGTATGTTATTTTCTCCTAGACAGAACAGCAAGAATTAATTACAACAGCTCAATGCATAGTACTCGATATACCCTTGTAATTCTTATGTTAATTTTAGCGTTTTATTTTTTAGAATAAAACCACCCCCACACCTCACATGTTACACATTTTGTGCGTATAGGGTATAGGTACTGTGGGTCTGTCTGCTCCTGGTACCCTCTAAACCTTGATCCTCAGATTCTTAGCTTCCCATATAACTAAGATCATTGGCATGAACCACCAATGAGTGCCCAATTCCACACCTTGTTTTAAATTCATATTACCCCTAACATTGAACAAATATGGAGAATATTGGAAATGACTCTTAATTCTAGACTTTTGTGAAATCTCTCAATTTGAAAGATCAAGGATCTTATAAGATCTTAGGATCCTATAGCCAAATAGTAACAATACTTACAAGTCCTCTAAATGGGACAGAAGTTTCCAAATTTATCCAGAACTGTGATAGTACTTGTATCCTCACTGAGGCTGAAGATTGTAGACAGGTGTTAGACAGACCCAAAATGAATAGAGATTGTTTGAAGTCAGTATTTTTTAACCTTGGTGATTTATGCTATAATTATCAAGGCTAAGAGGCCCTTGCCCTTTACTTAAGAAATAGTATGTGGTTAGTAATTAAAATCATTAACGTGATTTGGCACTATCAATTAATTAAAAGTGAGCTTTTGTTCACTCATCTATTTAGTTAATTGCACATAATGGTTCTGGTGTTCATTTGCCAGCAATGGGTGGTTGGGGAGATCATTCTGTAGTCAGAAGATGAACACTTCAACTCGATTGCATCTCAGCTTGTCAAATCTTAGCAAATCACTTAACGCCAACGTACTTTCACACCAGTTAAATAGGAATAATAAGAAACTTTATAACCTTCACGGATACCTTTGGTATTTAAAAATAAGACAAATGGAATGCACATATTTGTGCTGGGAGAGACCATGAGAAGAGCTTGGATTCTTTAAAATGTGCCTTACATTCTTCTAGGTGTAGTCATGCTTTTCAGATTTCATTGTAAAATCAACACTAGGAAACTTTACCAGGGTCTTGTCCAATCTGTACCAAGGGAAATATTTATCTGATTGCTCCTAGACCTGAGTATACAGGTACCAAATAGCCAGATATGATCAAAGATATTTCTTTGTCTTGTTTAGAAACGATGAGACCATTGGGGGCACAGACTTTCCCACCTCCCCACATCCCACAGATTTTTAGCTGTACAGTAAATCATTGCAATCTTATAAAATGATGGTGAGTTTGGGAAATGTAATAATCATGGGGGGAAAAGTAGGTGTGGGACATTCTGAGGACATTTTTGAACAACGCATTCCTTTCACAGAAGCCATAAAAAAAAAAAAAAAGCTAATGGCAAGTAATACACACAACATTGAGTTCTAGAACTTGAATATGGGACTAGTGGCTTTTTGATTCTTTGTTTGTCCTATCTTTCTCAAAACTGCTAGGAATAAACTCAAGAAGTCACTCAGAGAGGATCATGTGAAGACAAGTGCAAACTCAGACCAAAATGTTAGGCAATCATCAAGCACAATTGGCCCAATGTGTTAATGAAGCTACTTTGAACCTTTTACCCATCATTTTGTCCTGCCACGTGAGGCAGATGGATCCACAGAGTTGATCCCAGCCCACAGAGTTGAGACTCAGAATCATTAAAAAAAAGAAGAAAAGATAAAGAAAAAGAGAAAAAGAAAGAGAAAGAAAGAAAGAGAGAGAGAAAGAGAGAAAGAGAGAAAGAGAGAGAAAGAAAGAAAGAAAGAAAGAAAGAAAGAAAGAAAGAAAGAAAGAAAGAAAGAAAGAAAGAAAGAAAGAAAGAAAGAAAGAAAGAAAGAAAGAAAGAAAGAAAGAAAGAAAGAAAGAAAATATGCTGCTTTGGGCTACTCCACTGAGGAGCAACAGACCACTTGAACGCATGATTGGGACAGATAGGTAATTGACTACAAGTGACTTCTTTTCCTTGCTCTCTGCTTGGATGGTGATTACATCTTAAGTTTCCTCCTGAAAGATCTCCTGTAGAACTGGAGAGATCCTCAGATGCTCTGTGTTAAACTTATGTGCTGGCCCTTGGAAACTCTTCAGTCACAGAAGGTATTAGTCTGTATTTACTTTTGTGCAAAAGGCATTCTTTTTTGTTTATTAGTTTGTTTTATGGAAAGAGTGCATTGGTAAGGATAAATGACGGGTCAGCTCACACTTGTCTAAAAAATAATTTATTTTCAAAGGTCCTCTTTGGACATACTGACATCACCTGACCGGGACCAGCGAATTCAGTGATGAGTTGTCCTGTTTGCCTACCAATTCCTTTGGTAGCAATCTATGGAAAAAGAGACTTCTTAGTCATCTCCTGTGTGAAATATGTAAGTTCACTAAAACAAGCTCAAAGCCCAAAGAAAGGTGTGTATCAGCTCCCAAGAATTCCTGCATTCTTAAATTGCAGCCAGAAAATGGACGTTATCATCATCTTGCCTTTTACAGGAATGTTACAGTCCAAAATACAAGACATACAAGAGATGAGGCAGATATTTGAGGTGTAAATTTCTTTCAAGGCCTGGTATTATAGGCCCATGTTTTGACATCTGTGTTCGCCATCTCAAAATGCGACCCTAAACATAATTACCCTCACCTATGAAGACAACAGCACAGGCACCAGCAGCCGTATTCTTCAGTTACTGAATGGGCTTGACATAGTTTACATGGTTTTGAAATTATGTCACTTTCTGACTTGTTGTAAGCTATGTTAGTTGGCAAACCCCTCAAAGTGACAGGCTTTGTAAAAAACAGACTTTAGGTAATAATAATGCCTTGGGAATCATGAAAAGTAGAACATTTTGCTAAGCCAGAGGGCTAAGGCACACATCCATATTTGGAAACCTGAGTTAGGTTATTTTCCTCTATTAGAACTCAGATACTGTTCCCTAATCAATTATTTCTCACTTAAAATCATACAGTTACTGGTTGATGACTGCAAATAACTTTCTTACTATTCCTTCCTTCTACCTAATTATAAGCCATTTTATCCTCCCCGCCCAGGGTGTTGAAAATCATTTCCCTGTCAACACGAACAAAACTGGAGTTTAAATCAGGGATATAATTAGTCTTGAGCAATGCTTTAATTATGAAATAAAATATAACATCCAAAGGAGAAAGAAAAGTTTAGCCTAGTTTTTACATGTTTATGGTTTTAATTTGCTGGTAATGAATTAAATAAAAATTCCATTCAAATCTGCGCAGCATTTAATTGTGTTTCTTTGGAATGATTTAGCTTAAGAGTTTATAATGACACATAATGTTCCTGAGCTTTTTCTGCAAACCAATTGCTTTATGAGCCTTTTTCTTACTTGTTAATTCTTAAGAACCTTCTTATTGAGATATTACATTTGTGTTCACTTACAGTTGATGAAACAGAAGCTTAGCTGGTACAAATCGCTTGGCAAAGTTCTATTCAATAAACTATAAGGTTGAGACAATTGAACCCAATCCAACGTGATCTCTTGTTCTCGTTTTATTTTACTTATTGCTCTCTCTTTGCTCTTACTGGCATCAGAAACCACACAGCTTCTCTAGGTGCAGTCAGTTAGCAAAAGTAGCATTGCTTTCTGTCCATGAAAACCTAAAAAGCATCACTGACATCTTGGGAAAGCTCCAAGATATCCAGATATATGTGATTTTAATAAAGAATCCTAATTTCTTTGACAATAAGGTCCTAAGTAATTTGGAGGCATTTAGATTTTGGAAGTACAGCTCCAGTTTACTGTGAAATCAACAGAGTGCCAATTGATAAACACATACAGATTTTCAGTGTCAATTCTTGACTTCATCTGGAAATGCCCTGTGACTGAAAAGTTGAAAACAGCTACTAGAATTCTCCCAGTCTCTGTCTCTAGACACCATTTTGCCTCTGTAGACATCATTCTAGCAAGTTTCATTCCACTCTGAGGCTATACAGAGTTCCTTATCCCTTCTTAGTCATTTCTCAGCTTGACATCATTATTTCAGGGGTGCATATTTTTCAAATGACGTGATTAATTTGTAGAAATCTCAGTTAAAGATGTCAGGAATCCTACCATCTCTAAGCATATGAGTGTAAGAACCATGAGTGAACAGACTGGGAAATCTCACCATCCTCCCTCTTCCTTCCTCCCTCTCTCCCTCCCTTCTGTGTATGTGTGTGCATGAGCACGTGTGAATGTCCATTTGTCTGTCTAAATGGCAACACTTGTCCTGATTTCCTGCTTTAATTGGTCCTCATGAGCATCCTACACCATTGTTCATCAGTCCTTTCTTGTTGTCATTGTCTAGAAACAGAATTTTCAACTGGCAATTCCAAGCATTTGCTGTTTATTAAAATGTTCTGCTACTATTTGCTGAGACATTAAAAGGAAGGAAGGAAGGAAGGAAGGAAGGAAGGAAGGAAGGAAGGAAGTTAGGAAGGAAGGAAGGAAGGAAGGAAGGAAGGAAGGAAGGAAGGAAGGAAGGAAGGAAAGAAGGAAGGAAGGGCAAAGGAAGAAAATTAATGGCATGTGAGAAACTAGAAAGAATAGAAGAGGCATGTACTTTTGTAAAAAAAATAATAATAATAGTATAATTCTTTAAGGGTAGTCAAGTTAAAAACATGTCCTGGAATGCTTCATTAAGAGTGTACAATCACAGGCCTATAATCCCAGATGGCCAGAAGTCAGGGGTGTGAAGACAGTTATCTAAAACCAGTTTAGGCAAAAGTTCTAATTCTCTCTATTGAGAGCAAACTATCAGTGCTTAAGTGAAAGAAACTTGCCTAGCACGCATGAGGTCCCGAGTTTAATACCCAGTAATACAACAAATAAGTAAATAAATACATACATACATAAATTCCTGTTTATTTTCTCTTGAAGAACCTTACCATGATTTGACAGTATTTTGATTCTTCATCCCCAGTCGTGAGACTAAGAGGCACCATGCACACAATGTGTCTCTTGTTCCATACTCCTCCTCTTATTCAGACTTGCAAATAACCTGTTCCAGGAAACACAAGCCCTACATTGAAGGGTTCCATTTGGGACAGTGCAACTTCATGTCTTTCTCTATTGCTATGACTAAGTATACACAGTGATATGTTTTCCTTTGCTTTCAACAACATCTTTCAGCATTGGTGGCTCAAAGCTTGCAGTACTAATTTAAACACAAAAAATCCCAAATACCAGGCTTCAGATTAAATAGTATCTCACAAAATGAAGAAAACTATAAAACTCCATACAATGCATGACACACAAACAAAAAGGACTTTTGAAGAACATGTAAAGAATAGATGCATTTCTAAGCAAACAAATGGAGCACGATCCTTTTTTTATTCTTGAAGTGACAGGTGAAAGGATTAAAAGCAGGAAACAGGAGAAATAAACACCTTGGCAGGCTTCAATTTTGGAGGAAAGAACAGGCAGCTAGACAGAGGCAGGAGTGATTGAAAAGATGAAGTGAAGTAGAAATGCTGAGATCTTTGTTGTTTGTACCAATCAGACTCTTCACATTACAGAATAGTAGATTACATTTAGTAATGATGTAAAGAATGATTCATTACATTTCTGTTAAAATGAGTTCTACACAACCAACTACAACAATCTTATTTTTATGTTTTTAAAAACTTTATTTATACATCCTCTCTTATAAGCTTTGCTCTTGGCACTTTTTTCTTTTTTTTATTGTGAGAATACTGTACAGAGGAGTTACAATTACATAGGCAAGATAACGAGTACATTTCTTATCAAGCATTGTTGCCTCCTCTTTGTTTCCCCTTCCCATCCCTTCCCATACTCCCTCCACCTCCCCCCACCTGTTCCTCCCCCCCCACCACCAAAGTTGTAAAGTTCGTTTTTCCACATAATAACTTGTACATCTCATTGTTGCAATGAGCCCACCTATATTCCTATTTAAACGATTTGTTTTTGCCTTTCCCCTCCACAAATTATACCAACATCAAATACAGTGAAAGCAGGGGTTATTGCTTGGGGGAGGGACATGCAAAGCAACATAGAAATCATCTTATAAATATGTTAGAAACAATTGCATGAAAAAAATTTAAATACTTATCTTGGGGTTCATTCCCCTAACATCAACTTATCTGACCTTTTCTGCTTGACTCAGACATATACTAGTTATTGCAAATAAGAGAATCCATGGACCTATGTTTCTTTGGGCCTGGCTTACTTCACTTAATATAATTTTTTCCTTGTCTTTCCATTTCTGAACAAATGGGGCAATGTCATTCTTTCTGATGGAGACATAGAATTCCATTGTGTTTATATACCACATTTTCTTGATCCATTCATCTCCTGAGCGACATCTGGGTTGGTTCCATAGCTTAGCTATGGTAAATAAGGCTGCAATAAACATAGGTGTGCTGGTAGCTTTAGTATGGTCTTGTTTGTAAACATTTGGGTAAATGCCCAAAAGTGGGATTGCTGGGTCATAGGGGAGCTCTATGTGGAGTCTTTTGAGGAAACTCCATACTACTTTCCAAAGTGGTTGAACAAGTTTACATTCCCACCAACAATGCAGTAAGGTTCCCTTCTGTCCACATCCCCTCCAGCATCTGTTGTTGTTATTAGAGTTCTCAATTTTAGCCATTCTAACTGGAGTGAGGTGGTATCTCAATGTTGTTTTGATTTGCATTTTTTTTATGGCTAGAGATGTTGAGCATTTCTTCATGTGTCTATTGGCCATCCTTCTTTCCTCTTCAGAGAAGTTTCTCTTTAAATCTTTAGCCCACTTATTGGGCAGTTGTTTCTTTGAAGATTTGTTTTTGGGGGATTTAATTTTTTGAGTTCCAGGTATATTTTAGATATGAGACCCTTAAAAGGCAAAGATGTAAATGGACCAGTGCTTTAGCATGTAGAAACTATGTAGTAACACTATAGGTTATCAGCCATTTGTTTCTATAGTATTCCTAATTTCATTGTGCTCATATATATTATATTTCAGTTCACATTCAGATAACACCGTGACATGGGTTGCACAAACATGAATATCTTGAAACATGGATGGAGAAAGTACAGGTCAGGAAGTTTAGAAAATGATCGTTTGTATTAGGCTATAATAACAGGGAAAACAGAAGTGGCATTCTGTTATTTATTACCATGATAACAGATAGTGAAAGATAAATTAGCCCTTTGAAGTTCCACAGGGTATTGAAAAGACAAAATATTTTTGCTCTTCAGATGTTGAGAGACACAACAATAAAATAAAATAAATGATGACAAGTAGGATTTTCATGATAAGATTTCTTTCCAAGGAATTTTTGTTTGTGAATAAAATGAAAAGCAAGTTTTTTTTTTCTTTTTCAGTGTATGTCAGATCTCACAATACTTCTCTTGAAAACCCATGATTTTACAACTCAGCCACTGTAAAAAGTGTTTTTTTAATTTTTTCATAAATTTGTCATCTATCTTCTTGACAATTTCCAGGTAAAGGATTTTAACCTAGTAAACACAGAACAAGCCTATCATGTTTTCATAATTATTATAGTCTGATGTTGCAATTGAAAAAATTAAGACAGAACTGTTTAAAAATTTGCCACAAAGGAAAAAATGTCAACAGATATTTTGTCCCCAAATTTTGTTCTCTGTTGGAGCTTGTCTGTTCAGTGCTTAGCTCTATTCAACACACAAAGCATTCAGACCAGGCAACTTCCATATCAACTCTTTTGAGAATACATTACCATGGCATGTCTTTCTGGACTATTACTTTTACCCATGATGCTCTTCTCTCTGATTCTATTTGAAAGTGAGATCCTTTACCCACCTCTTCTCAGTGTTGCCCTCAACACATGGTATATTTTAATGACCATAAAAACAATGTTTTTATTCAGTAGTATTTGAGTATTTTAAAAATAATATGCAATGGATAATTGCCAAATCTATGGAGGGATTTAATTAAATAAAGTACATAATTTTGTAACTTGTGCAGTATAAAAGAAAGTTTTCAGTAGTATATATGTATCACAAAACAAGGATCATAATGGAAATTAATTAGCATTCATTGGTCAGCTGCAGTGTAGACTATTGTAAAGACATACATACCTCATACATACATACCACCCTTAGAGGTGAATGACAACAGCTAAAAAAGTATTGAATGCTTTGATGTCTGAGTAGTATGCTGAGTGCAATCCATTTGTCGTGTAATCCTGCTGATAAACAGATGATTTGGCCATTACAGATATCTCAGCTTCTCAGATGAGAGAATTGGGCTTTGGAGATTTTAAATAATGATCTTTCAATGGTAGATGGTTATCTGTGGGTTCCATCTTTATCCAACCTAGTTTCTAAGGTCCAAACTTCATGATAAAATATTTGATAGCTGTCGATATCTATATCTGACACTGATGTCTGTCCTGATTTTCTAGATTCTAGATAGTAATTGTCATCTAGACATTCCTGTTTTAAGATTTCCTGAGTTTAGACATAGGAAACACAAACATCTGAATAGCTGTTAGGCGCCCCAAGCTTTCTTTGCTCATTACTTTTCTGAAAGTCAAACAGAAGACTACAGATCATTGCTGTCCCTTTGAAGGGGGGAAGTTCAATGAATCCAGAAAGGCTACGCCACTTGCCTTACCACCTAGAAACTTCATCCTAGAAACTACAATATCAGTAGCTGGGATTTTGGTGCTGAGAGAGTGTCTGTAAGGGAGATGGAAAACTCCCGCGGTTGGTGTCCAAATGTTCTATGTGCTGACATTCTGAAAGATTTGTCATTGGATTGGGTAAATTTTTTCCCCCAATTATCCCTCTCTTGTCCTTTGTTTGAAAAAGGTGGCATAGGTTCTGATCTACACAATTCATTTTTTCCTTTGAAACCAAAGTTTTACCAACCAGAGGTATTTGAAGAAAAGGTCATCCCATGAGAGAAATATTTTACTTAGGAAGATTTTTTTTTTAAATCTTTACTGTATAAAAAAGGCTCACTGAGCGCTAGCTTCTCTCTGTAATGAAATTAAAGTTCTATAGCTTATAAACTCAAATTCAGCAGAGAGGGCTCAGACATTTTAAGATCCATTAGTTATCACGCCTACCCTTCAAAGGCCTATTTTAAATTCTTGCTGCATGGTGATTAAAAGTAACATTTAATAATAGGTCAGTCCGTTGACAAGTAATTATTTGGTACCCACGGAGCATAAAGCTTTATATAAAATGCTCAGAGTTAGATTTTATATAATGGGAAAGGCGACAATAATTTCTTTTCCTATGTGCATAGGAGCCATTCTAAAACAGTTTTTCGAAGCTAGATCATCAAAAGATATCTTTCCATGTCATGATAAGTTACACTTTACAGTATCCATTCCTTTGTCAGATTTATTTTACATTGTTACTTCAAAACATCCTCTCTATGAAGTAGAGAAGGCTGCAGCATGCTCCCAAATCCCAGATGAAGACACCGAAGCCCAGAAGGATAGATGACTAGATCCTGGGAGGAACACTCTGGGTTCTTACCAATCTCTGCTTCTCTTTCAACTCTCAGATTGCATCTGATTGTGCAGGAGGATAGCATAATACATGGAGTTTATTAATGTGGAAAGAATCTTAGCTTTATTTTATTTTTAAATCTTATTTTATGTTATTTTTCAATTACATTTATTTTTATTTTTTCAGTACTGGGGATTGAACATATGAAGTTGCATCTAAGACAAGTGTTCTGCCATTTGATCCATGCCCCTCGCCCTTTTGTTTTTATTTTGTTTTTCAGATAGTTGTGCTAACTTTGCTCTTCTGAGCTGAAAATTGTGATTTTCTTGCTTTCATCTCCCAAGGAGCTGAGATTACAGGCATGCATTACCACAGCTGGCCCTCATATGTCATGTGAAATTTTTCTGACACATATTTGTAACCTATTTTCCATATGCAACACCTGTGAATAATATACCCATGCCCTGCACTAGACCCTACCCTGAGAGTATTCTTGCTCTCATTGATTCTTTTTCCTTAGGCTGCCAGCTGCTGAGAGCCCCCTTTAGCCTCTACACCATACTCTGCCTTCATTCTTGCTCCTATGCTATATAACCCGAGCATCTCCTACAGACTAGTCAGACAGTCAGACCCTTCTGCGTGTATGTGTATATAGCAGGACTCAAGACAGAAGTCCTCTCATGGAGGATGAGGATGATAAACTCACTTGTCTTAATGTAGTGAATTATTTTTTGTCAGTTGTGGGGCCTGAACTCAGCCTGGGTGCTGTCCCTCAGCTCTTCAGCTCAAGACTAGCACTCTACCACTTGAGCCACAGTGCCACTTCCAGCTTTTTCTGTTTATGTGGTGCTGAGGAATCAAACCCAGGACCTCATGCATGCAAAGCAAGCACTCTCCCACTTAGCCACCTTCCCAGCCCCAATCTAATGAATCTTCACCTACCCAACCTACTGTTTGTGGACATCCATAGCAAGTGGCCAAATATTACCTCATACAATTTCTACACTGTATTATTATGTATTACACATCTCAACGGATCCATGAAGGTCCTTTGAATGTTATTTTTTTCTTGCTATTGTTGGAAAAGGTGGCACACACCTGCACACTTGAGAGGCTGAGGCAGAAGGATAAGTTCCAGATCTAGCTAGTGTCACATAGGCAGACAATACCTTTAAAAAGCAAAACGGGTACCTTGACTTTCACTTACAAACCATAAATGTCATCCGGTCACGATTCATGTATTCTGAACATTGAAAATGCTCAATAAATACTTATCCAAAGAATGATTTAAAAAAAAAAAGAGTGAATAATTGTGAATGGATTTTGCCTATGTAACATTCTAATCTTTTCAGAAAAAAATGCATGTGATGAAAGAAATTTATCACATTAGTAAATTAGTAAATAGTAAATTACCCTGATAGTTATTATTTTTTCTCTTCAGTCTGTATTTGCATTGGTTTAATCACATGAAATTATCTGTTATAAATAAAATTATTACACTCAATTATTGTTATTATGCACAAATGCTGTCAAGTTAATGGAATGTATGTTGCAATAGTATAGGAAATAAATGTTCAACATACTGTTTACAGCTCCAGAAGTGAAAAAAAACTGTAGATGAGTGGTGGGCTCCACTGAATCAATTGGCTGTTGGATTATATTATTACTAGGCTTGATACAGTCTTAGAACAATTATGGCAATGATTAGAACAAGAATGAGGAAGAAAATCAGATCAATAACCATTAATAATAAAATGTTTACATTTACCCAATTAATTATCCTGTACTTAAAAGTGAAATTCAGACAGCCATAGATTCTCCTTTTCAATGGAAGTTTCCCTAGAATTGTAACTTGGGTTTTAAATAAAAGCAAAACCATCAGGCCCACTGGTAATTATCTATATTTATTAGTAATACTGTAAATGTTTTATTGAGAAATAAGCCTATATTTGAATGACTGCTTTAACTTCCCTATAATTTTATGATTTGATTTTGTCACAAGATCTTTATTTAAACATACATATGTACATATAGATAAATTGGATGGTACTGGGATGTGGCCTCATGGCATTGAACTTGCTAAGCAAGTGATTTACCACTGAACTACCATGCTAGCCCCTGTTTCCACTGGTTATTTTTGATAGAAATTCTTTATACTCAGGGTAGCCTGGGCTTTGCTTACGGTTAAGCAATACAAAACAACAAGAGCAACATAAAACAACCAAACAGTACCAATGGCCAAGCAAAAGATGGAAAAGAAAGGATTCTGCTGCAGAACTTTTATAGGAAGCAATGCCAAAACAATGCTGAGACTTCTAGACTTCTAATCTCTAAAAGCGCAATGGAGTGATTTTGTGTTGTTTTAGGTCATCAAGGGTGGGACAATTTCTTGCAACATCCCTAAGAAACAAATACAAATAGAAAATGTAGAAATTATGCTTTCTTCATTTTCATTACTCAGATTCCTAAGCAGGTATAACTCTTCCATGGCACAGCTCCTCCTCCAGCTCCATGTGAGAAAAACCATTGAGAATTCGAAGAGGATAGAGCACTGAGAATTCGAAGAGGATAGAAAAACTTAATTGACCTAGAGGTTGAGAAAGTAGATCTTTAAAGTTGTTCTTTGGATTAATATTAATGCCTTACAATTGTATGGCCCTTTCTACTAATTTGACCCTAAAGGCACCTTTCATTGTAGATAAAGTAGATAATAAAACTTTAAAGTGGCAAATGAAACGTCTTAGTTTCAAAGAGATTAAACGACTTGTCTAAATTGTCTAATGAATCAGTATAAAAGCCTGAACTAGATCCTACATTAACTTAGCCAATGTTTTATTTCTGCTGCTATGCCATGAGTCAACCAAGTAAGAGAGACTAGATGACAGTTTTCTGATATGACATTTGGCTCTCTGTTTAAACTTGGTTCCTAGAACCTTGTGGGCTGAATTCCTTTGCCAAAGACACATTTGTGCTACTCCAGGGTGGATCCAACTGCTTGTTCAATAACAGGTACCGGGGAGTTCTTACAGAGTATACTTGAAAGCATTGAAAAATATGTGTGGTTTGGGACAAAAAAAAAATCTCTGGCACAGGGAAAGGGCATCAAGGATATGATAATTTAAAAGAAATGAAAAGCATAGTCCAAAAGTTGCTGAGCGGGCTTTTGGGAATATGATTTATGATTCGATACATAAAAGACCTATAGCAAGCGGCAGAAGGAAGAAGTAGTAGTTTCTAAGCCAGTAGACCATGGAAAAGTATTAGGATGGGAGTACAAAGATTCTCTAAAGAATTGATTTAAAGGTAGAGAGAAGGATTTATTTGTTATTACTATGATTTTATTTTTGAATTATCATGCATTTTTTATGTAATGTGATATTTCCATACATGGGCATAATGTACAAGAACTAAATTCACAGCTCTACTGCATTCCATTGCTCACAAACTCCTTCCAACTTTTACAGTGTTTGGTGGGTTTAATTATGTTTTATTATATTTGCATATGAACATATATTTATATATGTATATTCACTTACATAAATGTTTGTGTATGTCTATTTATATATATATTTATTTATACATATATTTACACATGTACTTACATATACAGAGAAAGAGAGACAATTTAGTACTTAGTATAGTTTGTTTATCAAAATCCTAGCTTTTACCAAAATAACTGGTAGAACTGCAAAACATGTACATAGAGGGGCTGGGAAGGTGGCTCAGTGGTAGAGCACTTGCCTTGCATGCATGAGGCCCTGGGTTCAATTCCTCAGCATCACATAAGCAGAAAAAACGGAAGTGGTGCTGTGGCTCAAGTGGTAGAGCGCTAGCCTTGAGCTGAAGCGCTAAGGGCCAGTGCAGCACCCAAGCCCAGAGTTCAGGCCCCAAGACCAACAAAAGAAAAAAAAGAAAGAAAGAAAGAAAGAAAAAGTATCTAGAACTCAATATAGTAGAATCAATGAGTTAGATCAAAACAGGCAACAGAGAAATATGGGCTTTGGAATTCCTTACCTGTATTTAATAGTAAATAGTTACATCATTCTGTGGTGAATTACTCATGAAAGGTGTGACATGATTTTTTTCAGATCTTCTTTCTTTTAAATGCACAGAATAATACAGTACTTTCCATCTTGTTATCTTGATATCTGTCTGTCTGTCTCTCACTATACTCTCTGTCTCTGTGTCTCTCTCTCTGTGTCTCTGTCTCTGTGTATCTGTGTGTCTGTCTGTCTGTCTCTCTCTCTCTCTCTCTCACCCCCTCCCTCTCTCCTCTGTCTCTTTCCTCATCTCCTTTCAACTATGGGACATATGTTTGGATATATCTGAACTAATCTTTCTTTAAGGATTGCATAAACTAATTTGCTTGAAGTAGGTGCCAAAGCCTACCTCTACAGACCCATGTGCTGTACAGTTCTTTCTGGTCTCCTGGTCTTCAATTTTTGAATTTCATCTAAGGGATAAGACCATAAAACAGTATTCTAAACTTGCCTTGTATACAAATGAAGCTACCTGTTTAAACTATTTTTCAATTTGCTCTGACTATTATCCCTGCCCTGCCCGGCCCCCCCTGAAAAAAAATGCTATGAATTTTTTCTCCAGTTTCATTTATACCCCTTTGCTAAGTGAGCTAGCTTTTGCTATGTTTTGGTTTCTTCAATGCTGTCATTGCTCCAGTTGAAGCTATTGATTTCATTGTTAACAATTAATCTTCTTCAACACCATATTTTCAAGGGTTAGAAGTAATTGGGTTAGAGTTCAAATGGTAATCTAGAGACATCAAACTTTTTCATGCAAACGC
This sequence comes from Dipodomys spectabilis, assembly GCF_019054845.1. Lineage (NCBI taxonomy): Eukaryota > Metazoa > Chordata > Mammalia > Rodentia > Heteromyidae > Dipodomys > Dipodomys spectabilis. The sequence continues at coordinate 11,508,507 of NW_024870834.1, read as the reverse complement.
TAATTCTTTGATGTTCTTCCAAACTATGATCTGGGAAGCTTATCTCTTTCTTAATTTTAATTTCCTTTGGTTGCCAGTGCAAGTTATATATAAAAAATAAAGAATAGATAACTTAATATGGTGCTAAGGAACTCATAACGTGCTTAGAATAAAATTACAGAGAGTCTGAGTTTTCTTTTACTTTTTCCTTCTTTGCTTTCATTCAATTACATTCATCAACATGTGCATATGCACACATACACACACACACACACACAAACACACATATATACACATAGCAGGGAAGCTTTACAAGTAGAGAATTAATCACTTAATATTTAACTGTTGCAAGGACAAAAAACATGGACAGTATTAATATGAACATGAATTTAAATCCTAAGTCTTCAAACTTGGGCATCTACCCAAGATGGAGTTGGTAATAGAAGAATAATACTCCAATGACTATCAATTAGCTGCTGCTTTGGAATTTCAGCTCCCATAAGAAGTCTCTAATGCTTGCATTACCTGAAGGAGCTTGTATAACTTCAAGGACTAAGTGAGATGACAACAGTTCTACCCAGGCTCCAGCATGATGATTATCAATGAGTATTTATAGAAGCAAGGACCCTCTGTTTCTAGCTCAATCTCAAGAGAACACAGTAAGGTGTTTGCAGACATATATATTGAGGTTCTCTCCAAGATAAACATAATTGGAAATCTTAGCAAAATTCACCAGGAAAGCATTCTAGAGAGAAAATGGATAATTTAAAATGTAAGAAAGACAGGCACCTATTTTCCCAGAGCATACAACAGAATTTGCATGTGTAGATCAGTACAGGACAAGCTAGTTAACCAAAGACCCTGTAATTTACAGTAGTTGTCTTTAATGAGGCCACTGAGAGATTGGGGAATGAATGCAGAAAGCAGAGAGATTGTAAGTTGTTCTATAATTGAAAACAGAGGTTTCTAAATGTAATCTGGGAAGACAGAGAAGGGTATAGTAAAAATTAGCATAACAGCCATGTCTATAGAAACATTCTTTATTCCTAAGCTTTCATTACATCAAATACTAAGTGGCAATTACTGAAACACAATAGACCCATTCAGACTCTGACAACCCTTAACCTTTTTGAGTTTTATAAACCATTTGTCTCTGGCTTACATGATGTCCCATCAAATGAGGTGACTGTTATACCATAGGCTTCAATGCCATGTGGAACAATCTAACCTTCTCTGAATGGCTCAATTATTCTGAAGTAATTTAAGACATCTCTATTGAGGCATATAGTATTCAATTAGTGTTTAAATAGGCTCTTGGGTCCTGAAAAGCACAAACTTATGCACCGTACAGGTTGTCATCTGTTGAAGAGAGACTAGGACCTATGTCCTGATTCAGAAGTGTTGGATTTGGAACCCATACTCAAGACAATACACACAATGAAGCCCAATTGATGACAATATTTATTGTATGGGGGGAGTTCAGAAAGATCTATTTAGGAGCTGAAAAATCGGCAACTCAAATCAACACGCTCCATGCTTTTATTTCCTTGTACAGTCTACACTATTGCTAAGTTATTTCAAGCAATTCTTTTTTGTTGTTGTTTTTTGATCGGTCGTGGGGCATGAACTCTGGGCCTGGGCACTGTTCCTCAGGTCTTCAGCTCAAGGCTAGCGCTCTACCACTTGAGCCACAGCGCCACTTCTGGCTTTTTCTTCTTATGTGGTTCTGAGGAATCAAACCCAGGGCCTCATGCATGCAAGGCAAGTGCTCTACCACTGAGCCACCTTCCCAGCTCCTTATTTCAAGCAATTAATTCTAAAATCACTTCAGGATCCTATCTGCTTGGTCAGCAGTTACATTTGAATTGAACCAATCTGGAAATGGAGAAAACCACATGAAATTGACTTTGTCCTAAGTTGGTAATATTTCCTGGAGACTTCCAAAAAAAAATCTACAAATGCATTCTACGATCTGAGTTCTCAAAAGCTGTATATTGAGTGGGTATGTGCTCATGTCTCATATTTCAAATATCACTTCAAGTGTCTAGCCTTGTAATTTGTTGTTATGTTCTTCCTCAGTCATTTTTTAGGTACCTCTTGAAAAGATAGCTGTCTTTGTTCAATACTTGCCACAGCAGCCAAAGGAGACATCTATTTCAACCTTCACCCACTCCCTTCCTAGACTATCCCTTGCTCATAGCGGTAGGGAAAGGTCTGGAAGAATGAAATCATTCCTTTGTGACTTGAAGACTGCTACGCTAAGAGGCTGATTGACAGCATGTGATCCAAAGTAAAACTTGAGGAAAAATAATACCATTTCTTTCAGGGTTACTCTTAACTTTAAAATGTATTTTATTACCACTAGAATTTGAAATAAAAGTTAGTAGTCCTTAACATAGGAAAATGGCACCTGTGGCATTTCTAGAACAAATTGCCGCATGCTCCTGTGGTACCAGGAAAGGTTTGTTCCTCCTGACAGCACAGCCTCTGATCTGTAACTTTTCAGCCTCATTACTCACCTGGGCTTTGCAGGGGTGTCTTCTGTCTCTTGGCCCATGCACTGCCTGGCCACAGGATTCAGGGGAAAACTCTCGGTAACATGGAAGTCTTGGCTTCATTTGTCTGCCTGAAGAGAACATCATACTTGATATGTTGGGGATTAGAAAACCAGAAAGACAGATTTGGAAGCAAGTAAATTCCATTTGAGTTCTTTGCACAGCTACCTACAGAAGAAAATCAACAAAGGAAGATTTTAAATGTTACAAAAATGTGTGAACGGAATAGTAAGTAATTGACCATTTGTAAGAACTATCCTAGTTATCTAAGTTTATTCAAAACTGTAGCCTTTTCTATTCTTGGCATGATATGTTTTTATAAGCTTTTTTTTTTTTTTTTACTTTCTGGATTTAACAGAAAAAAGAAAGAAAAAATGAGCATTAACCCAAATGCATATTGGAAACCAAGCATTTAATTCATATGATTTTTCCACATAAAAATTTGCACTGAAGCTATAAAGTATAGAATATGTTTCATCCTGTTTGAGAGTTTCGACTTTGTGAGGTCAAGAATGTGCTTTGAAGACATAACTCATGGGATGTATAATTCAAATACGATCCTTTCTGACTTGAAAGCCTTCATACGTTTGTTACCTTTTATTTTCCTCAACATTTATCACTCTTGAGCTTAAGAGAAATCTTTATTTCTACCATGTGTTTGTTCCACAGGACATGTGTTTTACTATGTCATTTGAATAGATACTCAGGAAAAAAATCTTTCTCAATTTGTTGATGTTGTCCTTCAACCCTGGCTGGAAATGGGAAAAGCAGGTGAAAGAAAGACAGTTTTAGAACTTATTAACAAATAGGAAATGATTAGGACTGAGAAATTTCTTATTCACATGCAAGTAGCAGCTTAGGGTTACTTAAACATGAAATAGATTATAGGATTCTAAAATGGAGTATGTTCTTGGATTGTGATTCAGTTGAACTATTACTGAGAGACATAGAGGGTTCTTCATGTAAAAGGCAGATTTAATCCCTAAAAATTCTCTCCTGGATTTGCAAGTAAGACTGAACAATGCAAATGTACAGGTGACAAAGGACCTTAGGGGGAAAAAAGGAGAGCTAAAATCAATCTTTGAGAGAACATCCTGGTGGCTTTAGGGTTTGACAGAGTGACTTGTATCACTTAGTGCATAACATTTTTATATTGTACGAAGAAAAAAAGGAAGTAGATGAAATTGGATCCAGGGAGAAAATTGAAATTCAAAACTATGTGGGATTTTTTTATTATTGTTATTTTTAATTCTTTCCCAAAGCTTAATGAAAACTTATGCCAGAACATCATATAATTTTGCGTCATATAATGCTAAGTCATATAATGCTATGACATGAATTGAACTAAGTCCACCTCCCAATCATCACTACTTGACCATTCATCATTTATAATAGTAGAATTTAGAATATTATTCCTACATTTGAAAGGGTCTAGTTTCATGCTGGTACCTGTCTCAAACTCATTTCATAGAATTAATCTTATCTAGAATGCTTCTGAAAACCACAGATTATTAACAACATGCTGAATCAATGTTTCTGATACAGAGCTCCAGAGACCTACCATTTTCTAAGTTTGTCTGTTTGTTATGGTTTGGATTGTAAATAGTCTCCAGAGGTCCTTTGGCTGGGTGGAATGAAGTTCTGTCATTGGTATAAACTTGAAGTTGGCACCCTGGTCCCTCCCCTCTCTCATACCTCACCATCATGAGGTTAGCAGATTTGATTCACTTCAAAAGCACTAGTGCCATGCTGTATTCCCTCAGCACACGATCCAAACAAGGTAATTAAAGGATTATGGACTGAAATCTCTTTAACTATGACCAAAATAAACCTTTCTTCTTTATAAGCTCATTACCTCCAGTGTTTTCTCACAGCAATGGAATGCTGATTGTCTACTACAGAATATACAATATTTAAGAGCTGATGGTTCATTTGAATCATTCCCATTTCCACTGTTTTATGAGGTATGAAAATTCGATATAAGCATGTGGCCATGTGAGATATAGCCTCACAAATACATACACAGTGAGAAATTTGAGAAGTTTGGAAAGTGTCAGTGGCGATAGTTACCTAGAAGATCATCTCAGAACTATGGAAGATTTCATAATACTCCAATGCTACAATCTAGGCATGCTTGTGGTATGCACAGGGAATTTCTCTACTGCACCAAAGCGAATATATCAGTAAAAAGAATGAGAAGAAACAGACTAGCAGCTCTAGTTTCAGGGATGGAGATATGTAGTCAAATAGTGGCGACTAGATTTGGAGGTAGCCATGGAGATGGTTGATGAAACTTCAATTAGAAATTTACTATGTGAGATATAATTATCTTTTTTTTGTCAGTCGTGGGGCTTGAACTCTGGGCCTGGGTGCTTTCCCTCAGCTTTTCGGCTCAAGGAGAGCACTCTACCACTTGAGCCACAGCACCACTTCCAGTTTTTTGAGTGGCTTATTGGAGATAAGAGTCTCACAGACTTTCCTACCTGGGCTAGCTTTGAACCTTGATCCTCAGATCTCAGCTAGGATTATTGATGTGAGCCCCTTGAGCCCGGTAGCAGCAGCTGCTGCTTTTTCCTCTTCCTCTTCCTCTTCCTCTTCCTCCTCCTCCTCCCCTCCCCCTCCCCCTCCTCTTCTTCTTCCTTCTATTTTTCCTCCTCCTCCTCCTCCTCCTCCTCCTCCTCCTCCGCCTCCTTTTCTCCTCCTCCTCCTTCTCCTCTTCTCCTTCTCCTCCTTCTCCTCTTCTCCTTCTCCTTCTTCTTCCTCTTCTTCTTCCTCTTCTTCTTCCTCTTCTTCTTCCTCTTCTTCTTCCTCTTCTTCTTCCTCTTCTTCTTCTTCTTCTTCTTCTTCTTCTTCTTCTTCTTCTTCTTCTTCTTCTTTTTGAAAACAAATCTGCACAATCAGTTCCTCAGAAACAAATTCCTAGAATTGCATAGCTACCAAGGAGGGAAACTAGGATCCCTTCTGTTTGAAGACTTTCATTTTACAGAATTGAAAAGTACTATTTTTGTAGCATCACATTTCCCTTCCCTTCCCTTCCCTCCCTTCCTGAATGCTATTGTAGGTGTCTGGAATTCAGAGATGTGTCTGAAAACTACAATGTAGAGTTTGTGTTTCATTACTGTGACAAAATTTCTGAGGTTGTCAGCATAGAAAATGGACATTTTGGGGGGGGGAGGGGCACCATTTTGCAGTTTCAGTCTTTGATTGAACAATACAATTCCATTTGAACCCATGGCAATGGAGCACATCATGGAAGATTTGTATGGCCGAGAACACTGCTGACTTGAAAGCAGCCAAGTAGTAGAAGACTGAGGAAGAGGAAATAGCAAAGTCCTATGATTCCCTTCAATGCCATACCTCAATGACCTCCAACCTTTCACTAGGTTCCACTGCCTAGACTTCCCACAATAGACTCATGCTGAGACTAGGACTTCAATACATGGATTTTGGTGTCAATTTTATGATTAAAAACCATAGCACTGTAATTCCTTAGGACTCTGCCCTTGTGATATTTACCCAGATCTTTAGTTAATTGTTAAATAACAGTGTGGATGGGAGTAACAATAGTAACATTTTTGTCTGTGGCAGGAATAATGGTAGTTTTCCAGGGAATCATTTTCCCTTCACTTATTCCAAACTTAACTTTGTTGAAAATCCCATTCCATTGAATTATAATGAAAACTACAGAAATAAGATTTAACAAGTGCTCTGGAGCAGCATTTTAAGTACACAGCTCCTAATTAACTATAACTAGACAATTTACAGACACATCTACTGCAAACTTGAAACTCTGATGGCAGATCCATCCATCTTTTACATGCAGTAGATGCTGTGTCATAAAATTATTCTCAGTCATTTGCTGATATTTTAAGACTTCATTATAGTCAAATAATGTGGTTAAGACAAAATTTTTTCTTTCTTTAAAATGACAAGAAAGGACATTTATGCTTTTGTTAAATGTTACTTAATGACACTTGGAAACTAAAATCGAATGGGGATATAAAACACATTAAAAAAGTCGAACAGGAAAGTTTCTTCCAATAACTAACATTCTTCCCCATAGTAGAAAAGCTCTACATTTTAATGATACTAATAGACAAAGAAAAATTCCCTGCAGAAAGGAGAAGGCATAAACAATGGCTATGGCTTCTGTAGGACAAAAGCTACTCTATTTAAAGATGGATATAGGTATGTGTGTCTGTCATGTGTTTGTATGTGTTTTCATGTTGTACATGTGGTATGTGATGTGTGTTTGTGTGTGATATGTTACATTTATATGAGGTGAAACTTATATGTGTGTAATGGGTCTAATTGTTTGTGTATGTGTTTAGTTGTCACTATCTTTTCAGCACTTGAGAGCTAGTTTTTAGCCTTTGCTTTTCTCTATTGGTACAATTCCTTACTGACAGGCTCCCTGTATATGTTTAACAAATATGCTATTTGATTGACTCTCAATGCAACAGTTACTATAGTTTATTGTGCCATTCTACACCACTCAAATTTTAGGTGGTTGGAGAAAGGGTTGATATAGTAAGACTGTGTAAGCAGATTACAGACACAGGAAAATAACCCTTCAGTTTCTACCCCAATTTAGCTATACCAAATATATATTTTCTTAAGGGTAAGTATTGGGTTGTAGAATTTATAGCCTAGAAATAGATCTTGGGTGATGTGTGCTAAATATGTTACAAAAGCCTTGTATGGAAAGTATAGCATCTTGGGTTTTATGGATAAAGGCACTTATATTCAAAGGGGCTAAGCAATTTGTCCAAGGTCAAAATCACTTAATTCAAGGGAAAAAAATGACAGCAAGAGAAAATTATGGTTGTGTAGCCAGCCCACAGTTCTCTCTACAGCCCATCAATTTCACTTCTTTATGTTAGCATAACATTTTCAGGCTGTGGTTCTGAAATGAAAAGCCCGAAGAAGAGCTGATAATAAAGCAATCTGAGGGGTTTGAATTCAAAACCTAGAGGTATTGCTGCCTCTGGCTGTCTAATTTTGCTAGTGTGTAGAACTTCTCAGGTATCTCTTCCTCCCAGTTTTCATTTAGTCCATTTTCACATTTTCTTGCATGATGTTCTTCAGAGTAGAGTGTACAAACTAAAGACTTTCAGCATTGTCGTGACTCTTACCTATCTCTTAATGACTTGCTTTATTCCTTATCATTAATTGATACATACATAATGGAACAAGGTTAGAGTTCTCCTTCAAAGAAGCAATAAACCTCCTTTCTAACACAAGAATTTAAACACAGAATTCATATTTTCAGACTTCTGGTTCTTGTTCTTCATTTTGTGCTCAATTTGATTAAAACTCTCTCTCCCTTATTTGTATCATTTACCTCCTTAGCTTTCACAGGCAAGCATTGCGTCTTCTGTACATTATCTCTCTTCTTCCCTTGAGTTTCCTTTTCTTCTTCTGTGCTTTTAATTAGTTCAAATGAGTCAATTTTGCAGTATAGCCCAAATTAGGATAATACTAATGAAAATAATTTCATGCCTAGAAAGAATCTGTAGGCGGGGGGTGGAGGAGGGGAATCTCCTAGTTTATTCTTAAGAATAGGAAAATGATGGTGGTACTAATTTAAGAAAGAACAATAAACACTGATTAAGATAATATGTGTCTGAAAGTTTGTTTTGTACTTTAGATGCATTATCTCTTTCAAGTTTTAAAATAGCTCATGTACAGATACAATCTCTGTTTCAAAAATGTGAGAAGTATAGTTGAAAAGTGTACATTGGACAAGATTAATGGACAGAGTCAGGAGTTAAAGCTTTGCCTTTGTAAATGTGAGCAAGAGGCCTAACCATGGCAAGCAATACAGTGACTTTCAGTATCCCTTCCCACACTTTACTTTCCTGTACTTTTACTAACACAAAATGACTTGTGTAGTTCTAATGAAAACTGAGGCTGTGCAACCAGAAGGTCATAGAAACAAGGTATCATTCCATCTGCCTTCTTCTTTCCATGACACCAGTTGGAAGCATCCTGGAATATATGACACATAAAGGTATGATGCTCTTGATAAATTTGGAAAACATGCCAATTTTTAAAATTTGATAAATTTCCTAAGAATATCTAGGGATGATTCAGAGAAACAGCTTTTATTTTTCCCTCCCTAGAGCCACGGTACTGCGTTGGCATCCAGCGCTGCCTTTGAGCGAAGCTGTGGAACTCGCTGTGTGAATGTCTTTTCACAGCCTTGCTGAGTGTGTAAGACAGAACCCTGCCAGACACGTTAATAGGCAAAACATTTTGGAGAAGCCAACAGGAGTCATGTGAGGGATTGCGAAGATTCAGGTTGCTCTCAATGTCTCTCTGCCATAATGAATCAGCTGTACATGCCAGGAAGAGAAGACCCAAGACCCAAGAAGAGACTACCATAGAGTCTCAATCTGCACATGTGATATTGCCAAGATGGCCAGAAAGCCTTAGGAAGGTCATTGTCTTCAACCCTGAGTTCTCCTGAAAACATTTTCCCTAGGATACTGATTACTTGGAGTAATATAAAATATGTCCACTAAGTATGAGATTAGAGAACTAACTGCTTTCAGAGAACAAGAAAAAGACCAAATAATTCTGTACTAAGACTGAAAGGCAATTGATCATTTTATTAGTAAAAGAAAAAAAGAAACACGTCACTCATTACCATACTGAGATCTTTTCATCTGTTCATGATGCCTAAGCAAGGAATAATAAAGTTTAACAGGGGAAGGAAGGGTCTTAAATTTAGTAAAGGACTAGCAAAGCCCTTTCAGTAAGAAATTTTAAGGCCTTACACAAGATATTGAATAGCTTCCTAATTCCTTTATTCAGTCAACTTGGAAATGAAAAGTACTACCTTGTGTTAGGTTGAAGGAATTTTTTTCTGAAGGCAAGCTCAGTCTCTGATACTTAAAATGATAAACTTAAGCTAGGTGCTGGTGGCTCATGTATGTAATCCTAGCTAGGATTACTCAGGAGGCTGAGATCTGAGAATTCTGGTTCAGAGCAAGCCTCGGCAGGAAAGTCCGTGAGACTCTTATTTCCAGGTTAATCATAAAAAAGAAGAAGAAGTATTAGCTTCAAGTAGTAGAGTGCTAGCTTTGAGTAAAAGAGCTCAGGGACAGCACATAGGACCCACGTTCAAGCCCCACAACCTACAAAAAATCATGGATAAAAAGAGTAAAAGAGGGGCTGAGAAGGTGGCTCAGTGGTAGAGCACTTGCCTTGCATGCCTGAGGCCCTGGGTTCCATTCCTCAGCACCACATAAGCAAAAAGAAAAAAGCAGGAAGTGGCGCTGTGGCTCAAGTGGTAGAGCACTAGACTTGAGCTGAAGAGCTGAGGGACAGTGCCCAGGCCCAGAGTTCAGGCCCCACGACTGGACCCCCTCCAAAAAAAAAAAAAAGAGTAAAAGAATGATCAGTGTAGGCTTTACTTTTAGTCATATTTCGGGAACACTAATCGCTACAGATCTGATCCCTCGTACTAATGATGTTTGTGGTGATGACAAAACACTGAAACAACTACTTCTTTGGAAAAAAGACATCATTAGGACTCTTGGTCCTGCCATTTTCTCATCTCTTAAGACGGAAGTAAAAGTAATAGTCATGACATGGGTTTATTCTAATGATTAAATTAGTGGGTACTAAGGCCTGATGAAAATTCCTGGAAAAAATATATGCATCTACTTATGAATAATAAATTTGAGTATTTGTTAATTTCTAGAGAAAGTCCTGGATTTCATGGCCCCAACCACAAAGCAGAACTTCTCAGAAGCTTTCTTTAAACAAGGACTGTCCAAGATCTAGCCCACTTCATTCTCTGATTGCCTTCCTGATACTTCATACCTATACTTTGTGGCTCCTATCTGATCTATTATTGTACTCCATAAAGACAATTCCATTTAATGAAGAAGGATTGGCACTATGGCACATGCGAGAAAGACAAAGGGTTTTGTTGTATAATCAGGAAGAGTTTCTAGATATTTTCAGTTTCCCAGTCTACTTCATACATAATTGTATTCCTTATGGGTTAAAATACCAAACTTTTGCTCATGCTTATCTTGTGTTCTTTTCGACATGGAAAAGGTGAGTAACACACAACTACTTCGTCACTCATAAAAGAAGTAAACAGACCACAGGTGAGAAGCCATATATGATGAAAACAAGAGATAATCTCTGAGGAATAAGAAGTCATTTAAGATCAGGTTTCCATTAAGGGTGTCTGGAAGAAAAACTATGATGCCAGCTTTTTTATAACACTCTTTAAATGCCAGGCTCCATTCCAAGTGTTGCTTATATAAACTGATCTTCACAATAACTTTATGAGGTAAGTGTTATTACTCCAGCTTTACAGATAAATAAACTGAAGTGGAAATCATTGTGACAATCACACTATTGATAATCTAAATAAACCAGATTTAATTTTTGGAGTACTTGTTTACCTATCTTTCTCTTTCTCTCCTTCCCCCTCTCTCATTCTCTCCTTCTTCCCCTCTTCCCCCCAGAATAGAAGATAAAGTTTCTAGAGCATATATTGGTTTCTCCATTGTCTTAAAATCAGAAACTCTTTTGCTTGGCTATCTATTAATGAGCGTATCTATGAGTTATCTAATCTCTAACAGCCTCAACTTCTCCATGACAAAAAAATGTTTACTTACCATTCATGATTACCATTAAGAATTAAAGTAATGTATAAAATATATTGTAAATAATCAAATATCTGGTTATAAAAATAACAATAAATGTACTACTAATATACAAAAAAACTATAATGTAGGTTAAGTATTTCAAACACTTCTCAGCTCTTAGCTGCCCATCCACATTATCCATCTATCTATTCTCCTTTCAAGGTAATACTCTGAACATCTGCATATCAGAAATATTTCTAACCAGAATTACACAATAGCTTGAGAAAAACAGAATCTCAAGGGAAGTCAAACAGTTGGGAATGCAAGAAAGATTACTTCTCCAGAGAAAATGTTCCCACAGTGATACCAAAATTAACACTTAGTTGTCATGTATTATAGATGCTAATACATCCTTCAAAATGATGAAATATTGGACTCAATACCTCTAATATCTATTTCATTCTATTTGACTATTTCTTTTTATTTCCAGGATCTAGATAATGTAATAAAACTTCATAGGGTTTGGTATGCCAAGCTCAGCTGCCATTCCTCAACAGGAGGAGGGAAGTTTGGCACCATTACTCACACAGTTCTCTCTCTACCCTCCTGGGATCAACTTACACTTAACATCATTATAATCTAACATATTTTGAAAAATAACCTTTATTTGGTTTATATGCATACTGGTGCTTACTGCCCTAGTCGATTCTTAAGACCTGTCGCAAAAACCACACCCATTATACTTATATTTATGATGAAAAGAACCAAATATTTTCCTTTCCTGCCTGATGGAATTAAAAATCAATCACAATTTAACTATGCTTCTAAGTATTAAAAAAATTAAGCCATGTTCTACCAACAAATAAGAGTTAGCAATTACTGATTGATGGTAAAAGTTCAAGTTGCTAAATCGTTCAGAAATCCATAAGCAGAATGCATGTCAAACTCATTTTTCAATTTTCAACCATCTCTCCCCAAGGTAAGATGACAACAGATAATTTCTTATTATTTACTATAAAGTTTCTTAATACTTTTGTTAATTTTTTAAACAACAGAAGCATCCTAGTGGTCTTACGTCCCTGTGGTTTTTTCTTCGTATTTTAAATTTTATGAACCTCGCTGATTTAGTTATTACCTTCTGCAGCGACATTATATTAAACATTTTCATATGTGTATATTTTTATGGCATGATTCACTGACCTTTAATCTGTGATTATACTTGTTCCATCTGAAGACCATCTTCTGTGGCTTTTTGAATGGGGTTACTATTAGTTTTTATATCTATGTTTTTGGTTGGGTAAATAGTCATTATTTTATATTAATTCCCAAATTTCTATCAAAGGCATGTGGCAGATTATTACATTGAACTTCTTTTCTGCACTTGCAGAATATATTATCCCAACACTGATTCTATCCAGGTATGGATTGTTAGTCCAACTGACCCTTGAAAACCTCATATCATTGTCTCAAGATGCTTTCTCTGTTCCTATCTGTATTTCATATGTTTGTAGATCTGCTAGAGAGGTCAGATATAATTTCTTTTCCTTGAAGCCATGAGAGTTTCAATGACCTTCCTGAATCTGACAACTAATATTCCGTAGTGCTCAGTGACGATCACCACTTCAAATACTTGTGTGTTCATGTCTCTCCTAATTAATTCCACACATCATTTACATAAATGTTGAGACTCCTCCTAAGTCTCCTGTCCTTTCTGCACTTTCTAAGATTTTCCTCCCATCAAAATTTGCATGTTCTATTCTACTAATTTACCCAGTATTCTATTGTATTTTCATTGTATTTGTGTTAAAACTGCTTTAAGTTAAATTCTATATTTAGGCTGTCAGAATTAGCAGATAAAAGTGAAAATTTTCAGCAGAATTTAGTTTTAGTGTGTGATATTTATGTGAAATCGTTCCAAATATTTCATGGGAAGTTACCTATGTGACTTTTATTTCCTTAATCATATAGTAATTGTCTTATTTGGGCTCCTTAAGTGTCTCTTTACAGTTAGCTCATACCAATCAGTTTTAGTCAAGTCAATTCTTCTTGAATGCCTTCATATTCATCTTTAATTGCCCCTTTCAGATTAAGTTTTACAATTACATGAAAAGAATTTGTTTTCAACATTTCTTTGGAATAAAGAGTATTTTTTCCTAAAACTAATTATCTCAGACACTTCTGTGACAAAATTATATTACCCAAACCCATTCTGATTTTCAAGAAGCAGTACCATCTAAAAATACCAATGGCGCTGTGGCTCAAGAGCATTCGCCTTGAGCAGAAGAGCACAGGGACAACGCCCAAGCCCAGAGTTCAAGCCCCAAGACCGACAAAAAATAAAATAAAATAAATAATAAAAATACCAATAAACACCCATAAATCAGCCACATTTCCAATGGAATAAAAGAGAATAATTCTCAACACTATTGATCTCACAAGTAATAACTTAATGACATCCTTCCCCTTCCCACTGTACAGTTACATGTTTACTTTTAGTTTTGTCAATTATCTACCTTAAATAACTTGAATCATCTTTCCTTACCTGCACTATAAATACAGTATAGTTCACAGTTTTCGGTTGTTCCTGAGTCTTGATGGATATAAATATAAACTATGAGGGGAATATTCTTTGTGGTTTTAAGACCTTTATGGGATTTTGACTTCTTCCTTTGTATACCAACCTTGCCTGGGACAGTCATCTCAGTTTATACCTGGTGGATTGAACAGAAGGACATCAAATCCATTAGGGGCAAGCTTAGTGTATGTGAGGTTCACTCACCATTGCAAGAGTTGTGTGGGGCAATGATTAGCACCTACTCACTCATTTGAGCTAGAGACAACAGGAGTGTCTGGACACTATGCTTTTAAAACATTAAGAGCCATTCCAGAGAAATTTCCCTTGGAGCTTAACATCATTGTTCATTGTTCTCTTGACTTTTGAGTCAGCCATGGCTCTACATTCTCTGGTCTCTACCTCAGCCTTGACTACCACTATGGAGACACTTCTCCCTCTGTTCCCATTATCCATCACTTTCTCTGCTGCTGTCCCCATTATCATCTCAGAAACCTCTATTTATTATTATTATTATTATTTTGAACATGCTGAAAGATTGAAAAGCAAGTCAAGGCTTTGGAAGAAGTTAAACAGCACTAGAAATAATTCATTGTTTTCATTGTTAACGTGATATACAGAGGGGTGACAGCTATATAAGTCATGTCATGACTATATTTCTTTTTGAGCAGTGCCTGCCACCTCCTCCCTCATTTTCTCCCAGTTTCATCTCCCAACCCCCACCCTTCCCAAGTCATATAGTTCATTTTCAACATAGTATCTAGTATCACTGATAACTTGAACCATCCTTTGTCCCACCATTTCTGTGTTTTCCTTTCCTATCCCCAAACGAGATAAACTTATATGCAATGGGACTAATTATGCATCAGACAAGGGCCCCATATCTAAAATATACTTAGAGCTCAAAAAATAAAACCTGCCAAAAACAAATCCCCAAAGAAACAACAACCCAATAAATAACTGTGCTAAATACTTAAGGAGAGATGAATCAAAGAAGAAATAAGAGTGGTCAATAGGCATATGAAGAAGGGTTCAATATTTCTGGCCACAAAAGAAATGAAAATCAAAATATTGAGATTCCACCTCATCCCAGTTAGAATGACCATTATCAAGAAAACAAATAATAACCGATGCTGATAGAGATGTTGCTGAAAGGAAATACTAGTACGCTGTTGGTAGAAAGGTCAACTGGTTCACCACTCTGGAAAGCAGTATGGCAGTTCCTCAAAAGACTAAACATAGATAGAGCTTCCCTAGGCATTTATCCAAATAACCACAAACCAGACCTCACTAAAGCCACCAGTACAACTGTGTTCATTGCAGTGTTGTTTACCATAGCCAAGATATGGAATCAACCCAAATGCCCCTCAGTAGATGAATGGATCAAGAAAATGTGGTATCTATAAACAGTGGAATTCTATGGTTCCATCAGAAAGAATGACATTGCCCCATTTGTAAGCCATAGAGTAAGCCATACCTAAAGAAATAAAAGCTGCATGGTTTCCCTCATCTGTAATAATTAGAATGTGCCTATAAATCTAAACCCAATGGATAGTAAAAGACAAAAAAATTACACTTGGACATGATTAATTAAACAGCATTCTAAGCATTTACACAGTGAGAACAGAGATATTCCTAGAAGAGGATCACCAGGACTAAATAGCTTCTTGCATATAATTATATAAAATGATGCTTAGCAAAATGAACCCCAAGAAAAGGGAACAAGAGGTTTTTATTGTTTTGTTTGTTGTTATTTTTTATTTCTTTTTCCCTTTGGCTTATTCCCTTTTGTTGTGGAGATAATTAAACTTTGCCTGAGACAAATGGTCAGGCTAGGTCAGCTCAGCTCTAGTCCGTCTCAGCATTATTCTTCCTCTCATTAGCAATTAATTTAGAAGATACATCTCTGGATTAACCTTCTATTTTTGTCTTTATCTCTCAAAATTTTGTAAATCAATCATTCAGCTGATAAATAGAAGAGGTACCTTAGAACTAACATCTACTTGGTCACAAAGCCTTTGTTCTTCAGTAATGCACAACTTCCTAAAGAGTAAAGTGAGGGAGAGCACTCAGAAAATTTGACTGGGTATAATGAAAAGTTCTGGACCAAAGATACAGTCCATCAGATTCCTATAAAATGCTGCATTCAAAACTTGTAGCAAACCAGAACCTTCTAAAAATTACTTCTCTGAAACCAATGGGCACCATAACAAAATAACTGAATTCCAAGTCTTATCTTCAAGAAGGTGGAGAGTACCAGGGAAGGAGTGGGATGATGAGTTTGAACAAGATTTATTGCATGTATATGTGGGCATGTTAAAGTGAAATTACCTCTTATCAATGCTAACTATATGTGATAGCAAAATTAAAAAAATTGAAATGTATAAATTAATATTTTAAACAGAAGGACAAAAGATATAAGGAAAATAAGAACTAAAACATTAAAAAATATAGACCTGGGGCTGGGAAGGTGGCTCAGTGGTAGAGTAATTGCCTTGCATGCGTGAGGCCCTGGGTTCGATTCCTCAGCACCACATAAGCAAAAAGAAAAAAGCTGGAAGTGGTGCTGTGGATCAAGTGGTAGAGTGCTAGCCTTGAGCTGAAGAACTGAGGGACAGTGCCCAAGCCCTGAGTTCAGGCTCCACGACCAACAAAAATAAATATAGATAAGTAGAGAGAGAGAGAGAGAGAGAGAGAGAGAGAGAGAGAGAGAGAGAGAGAGACCTGCTTGGTAAGTGACAAAATTATTCTATAACATTCACAGACCCCACTGGTGTTACATAAGCAAAAGAGAAATGTCATGTCAAAAGACTTGGTCTGGAGGTAGTGTAGATTCCTATCAACTATATTATTGGGATTTTGCAAAGAGAAATCTTTCTGAAATTCAACAGGAGAGAAAGAGATAAATGGAGACATGTCAAAAGAAAAGCATGGAATCAAAGAAGAGAAGTGTTAGTCAATCTTCCAAAACTTAATCCTAAACAATGAGAAGTGAAAACATGTTTGAAAAGGAAAAAAGAAAAAAGAAAATGTGGCACCATTCCCTCACACTCAAAGTCTCGCTTCTCTGAGAAACAGCTTCAGAGCCCTATATGCTTCCAAGCACCCTTTATAAAAACTACAAAGCATAATAACTTTCTGGTTAAATGTAAACTGAATAAATGTCAAAATGCACCAAAACAATATTCCTTTGGAAAAGAACTAAACCTTGGCTTTCTATGCACCAGGGAAGCTGGCAGGAAGGCAACACATCAAAAGAAGTTGCAAAATGGAACCTTTGGTAAAGCATTTTTCATACATTTGTTGTGGTATTTACTTGGCATTTTAAACATTTTCTCTTGGTGTGACACATCCATTTTTGCACATATGGGTTATTTTATTATTAACACATAATGGAATAGTTAGACAGGCAGTAACATTTCATGCATAAGGCTGGGACAATAAATCTAGCCTTTAAAATAAATCTATGGAGGGGGGACCAAGATGGCGACGGGGCAGTAGGGAAACGCCACAGCTCTCTCCAACCAAAAAGAGAGTTCGAGTTCCAACGTTTAATCTCCCCAAGAGACCGACAACAACAAAAAGACGAACACTCAGAGAAAAACCAGAGGTGGAAAATAACAAAAAAAAGAAAGAGAGGAAAAGAAGAATTTCAGAACAGAGAAGAGCGAAGACCCCTCCCCCAACCTTTACTGGCCGCGCGGCAGTGCGCCAAGCCGCCGGCCAGCCGGCCCGGCGGGGGCTGCCGGAGCCACAGAGACACAGGGGGCTGCTTGCAGATCACCAGGTACCGGATTGCAGAACAGCGGATCGCCAGGAACAGAGAAACCTACCAGCCGGGAGTCTCCAGGAGGATCCCACCTCACCCATCACTCTCCACCGGAGCGGAGAGGCTCCATCCCGCCAAAGCCGCCCGGCACCAGCAGCGCCACAAAGGGACCTGTCTGCAGACCCACCCGCCCAATCGCGATCGCAACGACCCGGCGGGGGGCCGCTCAACCCAGCCCGCAACCACCCCAACTGAACTCGGACTGCAACAACAACTGACGGACTGCAACAACAACTGACGACCTACAGGGTGAGTACCCATCAGGGGACAGGGAATCCATCAAGGGAGACCAGAGCTGGAGGGAATCCCCAGACCCTGACCTAGACTCCCTACCCCCAACACCCGGACCACAGGACCCACTAAAACTGGGAACTGTTCGAGAGCTCCACCAGCCGGTAGAGCACACTCTGCTGGCCAGGCCAGAGCAAGAGCGCCCTTGGAAGGGAACTTAAATGCTCAAGCCAGGAACAGTGCCCCTGGGTCAAGACTACCAACAGTAGAAGAAATTTGAACTGTGTCCTCCAGGCTGCATAACCAAGGTGGTATACACATTAGCACAGGCCTAACGAGCGCGCTCCAGGCTGGGGCCGGAACCAGGCCAGGGGACCGGCGCCTGAACAAAGCAAAAAGGGTCAGAAGTGGGGCTGTGGCTCAAATGGTAGGGTGCCAGCCCTGAGCTGAAGAGCTGAGGGACAGCACCCAAACCTAGAGTTCAAGCCCACAACCAGCCCAAAACAAACAAACAAAAACACATCAGGAGCCCATAGCAGACTCCAGTATTTGGGAGAGTGCATCCAGAGCATCTGATCTTCCCAAGAGCACCCGCAGGAGCAAACACAAGCAGTCCAGGCTGCTCAACCCTTCCAAAGGCGGGAATTGCTACAGCAGAGAGCTGAGAATCCTAAGTGAATAGCAGCTGGAAATAGGCTCCCAACAGAATCCAGATCAGGCACAGACTCTCTCTACCAATACAGAATCAGCAACCAAGCAAAGACAGACACACCAAAACAAGATTGAAGAGCAGTCTCCTGAACCCCCATGCGAAAATCACAGAGAAAAATCACAAGGTTTACCACTACCCAGGACAGCAAGCTCACCTCAAAAGCCAGCAGCCACGCAGGGGAGAGCCCCAGTGGGAGCAAAGCAGGAATGGAAGACAAAAACTACATCCAAGGGTTGCTGGAGGCAATGACTCAAGAAATAAAGCGAGAAATGGATCAGAAATTGAAAGAGCACAAGGATGAACTATCAAAAGATATACAGGACATCAAACAAAAATTGGATGCAAAAATAGAAGCTGCACAAACCTCAGTAAGAAGTGAGATAAACGCCAAATTAGAGGTAATGCATACTGATATCACCTCATTGAGAGGTGAGATCAGTACTCTGAGAACCAACATTGAATCCATAAAGGGATCCATTTCCACCATGCAAACCACAATAGAAGCCACGGTCAACAGAGTGAATGAAATGGAAGGTAGAGTGTCAGATACAGAAGACAGAATACACCAACTGGACCAAAAAGTGACAGATATGGAAAAATCACTCAAATTAAACCAAAGGGAAATTCAAGAGCAAGCAGATAATGCTAAAAAATTTAACCTTCGCATAATCGGAGTGGACGAAGGTGAGGAATTCCAGAGCAAGGGAATGCAACACCTATTTAACAAGATAGTCAATGAAAATTTTCCCCACCTCAAAAACGACCATCTTAACTACATCACAAAAGCTTATCGAACACCCAACAAGCAAGATCCCAGGAGAAACACTTCTAGGCACATAATAGTAACAATGATGGATCTGAATAATAAGGAAACAATCCTGCATGCAGCAAAAATGAAGAAGGAGCTATACTACAACGGGAAAAAAATTAGAATCACTGCAGATCTCTCCACACAAACAATGAATGCAAGAAAAGCCTGGGAAAGCACCATACGAGCCCTGAGAGCCAATAACTGCCAACCCAGACTGATATACCCGGCAAAGCTAGCATTCACATTCGATGGAGAACTGAAAACTTTTAATAGCAAAGAAAAACTAAATGAATACATAAACATTAAGCCAGCATTACAAAGAATTCTAAGAGGGGGGACACAACCTGAAGAAAGCAACCAGGAACTGGGACCTGCCCCAAACAGGCATTACTCAAAGTCTAACTGAGCAAGCACAGGAGGAAAGGAAAGAAGAAAAACTTAGGAAAACGGAATGGCAGGGACAACAATGCATCTCTCTATACTTTCTCTTAATATAAATGGGCTGAATTCGCCAATTAAAAGAAAACGAACTGAGGACTGGATCAGAAAACAAGACCCATCCATCTGTTGCCTTCAGGAGACCCACCTCTCAGCCAAACATACAAACAAACTCAGAGTGAAGGGGTGGAAAAGGATCTACCAATCAAATTCCCCCAATAAGAAAGCAGGTGTAGCTATCCTGATATCTGACAAAATAAACTTTTCATTAAAATCAGTACAGAAAGACAAGGACGGACACTACATATTAATAAAGGGAACAATCCAAGAGGAGGATATAACCATCATCAACTTATATGCCCCAAATATTGGTGCACCCAGATATGTTAAACAAATGCTCTCAAACTTACAGAATAAAATAGATCCCAATACGATAATACTAGGAGACTTTAACACGCCACTCTCACCAAAGGACAGGTCTACCAACCAGAGGATTGGTAAAGAAGCTACCGAATTAAGTGAGGCCATACTTCAAGCGGAATTAACTGACATCTACCGAGTATTTCACCCTAAAACAACACAGTACACATTCTTCTCAGCAGCTCATGGAACTTTCTCCAAAATAGACCATATCATAGTTCATTCAAGGAACTTAAGCAAATACAAAGGGATCGACATAATCCCCTGTATCCTATCTGACCACAGTGGAATCAAGCTAGCTCTCAATAACAAAGCATACCGCAGAAATTTCTCTAATACATGGAAATTGAACAGCACACTCCTTAACAAGGCCTGGGTAACAGAAGAGATCAGAGAAGAAATAAAGCATTTCCTAGAACTCAATGAAAATGAAAACACCTCACAAAGAAACTTGTGGGACACAGCAAAAGCAGTCCTGAGGGGCAAATTTATTGCCCTCAGTGCCCACATCAAGAGAATGGAGACAGACCAAGTAAATAATCTCATGTTGCAACTAAAACAGCTAGAAAAACAAGAAAAAATGGGACCCAAAGCTACTAGACGAAGCCAGATAACCAAATTGAGAGCAGAGATTAACCAATTAGAAAATCAGAAAACCATAACCAAAATAAACCAAACAAAAAGCTGGTTCTTTGAAAAAATAAACAAAATTGATGGCCCGTTGGCAAGATTAATTAAAAAAAGAAGAGAGGAAACCCATATTAATAGGATTAGGGATGCCACGGGAAACATCACAACACGCACCCAAGATATCCAAACAATTCTAACAGACTACTTTCAAAAGCTATACTCTCTAAAGGAAGAAAATCTGGCGGAAATGGATGCATTTTTAGAGAAATACAAGTTACCCAAACTGAGCAAAGAAGAAGTTAACCAATTAAATAAGCCAATATCCTATAATGAGATACAGGAAGCTATCAAAAGTCTTCCAACAAAAAAAAGCCCAGGACCAGATGGATTCACAGCAGAATTCTATAAGACCTTTAAAGAAGAACTAATACCCATACTCCTCAAGCTCTTCAGAGAAACAGAGAAGGAGGGAGCTATCCCAAACTCATTCTACGAAGCCAATATCACACTCATCCCCAAACCAGGCAAAGACCCAACCAAAAAGGAGAATTACAGGCCAATCTCCTTGATGAACACAGATGCAAAGATCCTTAACAAGATTCTAGCTAACAGAATCCAGAAACACATAAAAAAAATAATATACTATGATCAGGTAGGCTTCATCCCAGAGACACAGGGATGGTTTAACATACGTAAGTCAATAAATGTAATCCAGCATATCAACAGAGCCAAGGTCAAGAATCACATGATTATCGCCACAGATGCAGAAAAGGCCTTTGATAAAATTCAACATTCATTCATGCTAAAAGCTCTGGAGAAAATAGGAATAGAAGGAACATTTCTAAAAACAATAAAAGCCATTTATGACAGACCAATAGCCAATATTATACTTAATGGGGAAAAGCTACAACCAATCCTCCTAAAAACAGGAACAAGGCAAGGATGTCCACTGTCTCCACTCCTCTTCAACATAGTCCTAGAACCCTTAGCCAGGGCAATAAGGCAAGAAAAAGACATTAAAGGGATCCGCATAGGGAAAGAAGAAGTGAAACTATCCCTTTTTGCAGACGACATGATACTATACCTCCACGATCCCAAAAACTCCATCCCCAAACTTTTAGAAATCATAAGTCACTTCGGCAAAATAGCAGGATACAAAATAAACCCACAAAAATCAGTTGCCTTCCTATACACTGATAACGCACAGGAAGAGAGGGAAATAAAGGGAGCAACCCCATTCACAATAACCTCCCAAAAAATAAAATATTTAGGAATTAACCTAACCAAAGATGTAAAAGAACTATTTAATGAGAACTATAAAAAGTTAAAGAAAGAAATTGCAGAAGACACTAGGAAATGGAAAGACCTCCCATGCTCCTGGATAGGCCGACTTAATATAGTAAAGATGGTGATACTTCCAAAACTAATATACAAATTCAATGCAATTCCTATTAAAATCCCAATGACGTACATCACTGAAATACAGAAAACAGTCCAAAAATTTATATGGAACAACAAAAGACCTAGAATAGCCAAAACAGTTCTAGGGGATAAAGACAATATGGGAGGGCTATCCATGCCGAACTTCAAACTCTACTACAGAGCTATAATCACAAAGACAGCATGGTACTGGCACAAAAACAGACCCGAAGACCAATGGAACAGAATAGAAGATCCAGATATAAATCCACAGGCCTACAGCCAGCTGATATTCGACAAAGGAGCCAAAGACATACAATGGAAGAAACACAGCCTCTTCAACCGCTGGTGCTGGGAAAACTGGGCAGCCACATGCAGAAAACTAAAAGTGGACCCCAGCCTATCACCATGCACCAACATCAACTCAAAATGGATTAAAGACCTTAACATTAAACCTGAATCTCTGAAACTACTGCAGGACAGAGTAGGAGAGACACTTGAAATAATAGGCACAGGAAGGAACTTCCTGAACAGAGTCCCAGGGTCACAACAAGTTGGAGAGAGACTCGACAAATGGGACTACCTTAAAATAAAAAGCTTCTGCACAGCTAAATCTATCGCAACTAAGCTAGAAAGACAACCAACTAATTGGGAAAAAATATTTACCAGCAATATATCAGACAAGGGGTTAACATCCTGTATATACAGGGAACTCAAGAAACTAATCCCTCCCAAACCTAACAAACCAATTACTAAATGGGCAAGGGAACTAAAGAGGGACTTCTCAAATGAAGAAATAAAAATGGCAAAGAAACACATGAGGAAATGTTCATCATCCCTGGTGGTGAAGGAAATGCAAATAAAGACAACCCTGAGATACCACCTTACCCCAGTCAGAATGTCCCACATCCACAAATCAGCCAACGACAAATGCTGGAGGGGATGTGGAGAAAGAGGAACCCTATTACACTGCTGGTGGGAATGTACACTTATACAACCACTTTGGAAAGCAGTCTGGAGGGTCCTTAGAAAGCTAAAGATTGACCTCCCTTACGACCCAGTCATACCACTTCTAGGCATCTACCCTGAACAACAGGAACCAATATACAAGGACACGTGCACCTCCATGTTTATTGCAGCACTGTTCGCAATAGCTAGGATATGGAAACAACCTAGGTGCCCCACCACAGATGAATGGATCCAAAAATTGTGGTATCTATACACAATGGAATATTATGCAGCCATTAGAAATGACAAAATAATGGCATTTGCAGGGAAATGGATGGAGCTAGAAGGAATCATGTTGAGCGAGGTAAGCCAAGAACGAAGAGACAAACGGTACATGGTCTCCCTCATAAGTGGATGCTAAATCCAAAAGGTTAGGTGATACGACAAAACTAACAGGACTTAAGAAACAAAGAACTCCCGCTCATCTGGTTGAACCACTACTAAATATCCTCATGCTGCTGATCACAAATATGGTACATAACATGTGAACACTGTTATATATTACAGACTGTGGTAGACAATTTGCTCCAGGGAAGTTAGAATGAACTTGTGACTTTGAAATTATGTAATCATTTAATCACAATCAAAAAAAAAAAAAAAAAAAAAAGAACCTCGGGGAAGGGAGGGAGGGAGGGGATGGTAGGGGGAAAACAATGGAGGGGGTAACAATGTTCAAGAGGAAGTGTACTCATAACCTCACTCATGTAACTGTAACCCTCTGTATAGTAGCTTTACAATAAAAAAAAAAAAAAAATAAAAAAAATAAAATAAATCTATGCCTTTTCTGTAAATGCTGCTCTGCTTTCTAATTCCCGAGTCTGTATTTTATTTTGACTTCAGCTCTCTTTTATTCATATTTTTACAAACTTAGACAAAAGTAATGTTTTATTACTTTCAAAGTACAGAAACTTATCTCATCATTTTAGTCAGATCATACTCATTTGTTTACAATTACAATGGTCTTGAAAGTAATTTCTCTAAATACTACCAAAATAACCTTTTCGGTTTTTATCACAGCCCATAATACCTGTTTTATGAGTGTTTGAATGATACCAAGGTTAACATTTGTAAAAAAAATTAACAGCTTTCATACCATGTTGCTATAAAGTTGCTAAAAGTTACTTTTCTCACACCCTTTTAACTAATGTTCGTAGAATAACACTGCTTCAATATGGCCTGAAAAATAACAAGATGAAATCGAACAATTACATCATTAATGCTTCCACAAGCAGCCAAGTGCTGGTAGCTCATGTCTGTAATGCTATAGTTATTCATGAAGCTGAGATCTGAGGATGGCAGTTTGAAGCCAGCCCTTGCAGGAAGGTCTGTGAGATTCTTATCTCCGATAAGCTACTCAAAAAAAAGAATACATGCATTTATAAGATTATTTCTTTGTTGCTTTGTATGTCCCTCCCCCACAGTGTAACCCCTGCTTTCACTATATTTGATGTCAGTATAACTTGTGGAGGAGACGGGGACAAACAAGTCGTTTAAGGATTCAGGTGGACCTGTTGCAACAATGAGAAGTACAAAATCTCATGTCAAAAATGAGCTTTACAATGTCGGTGTGGGGGGGGGAGGGTGGGAAGGATTGGGTGGGGGGGAGGAGGGAGGCTGGGAAGGGAGGTGAAGGATAAACAAAGGAGGAGGCTGCAATGCTTGGTAAGAAATGTATGCATTATCCTGCCCATGTAATTGTAACCCCTCTGTACAGTATGTTCTCAAATAAAATAAAATAAAATTTAAAAAAAATCAGATAAAGAAAAAAAAAAGAATACAAAAAATAGCTTGAAATAGTACTGTATCTCAAGTGATAGAGAGCTAGCCTAGAACACAAAGAAACTCAGGGAGAGTGCTCAGGACCTGAATTGAAGAAGAGAGTCATGGCTGGCTAGTTCTAATTGTTATGCTATCAGGGGGATATGGGAATTGTGTTTTGTTCTATATTTCAAAAATTAATCATGGAATTGTCATTGTCCTTCCTAAAGCCACTGTGAACAATCTGGAGACTTACTAAGTTCAAGTTCTTTCATATGGCAGAAAGATCCTCAAACTATGCCTGGTGTCAGCTACTCTTTTGTCAATGTCTATTTTCCCCACTCAGTAATGTGAGCACATCAGTAATACTCTAGTTGTTTTTCCTTTTTGGCCATTTTTTTTGCTCCATAGCTCCATCCTTGCTCTCTTTATTCTCTGGTGGAAGAATTCTACTCTGTCTTTCTTGGAGATTATGTTCCTTCCATGATTGGTTTTATGTCCCTTTCTACATTCTCATAGTATTTAATAAATACTAGTGTTTAATAAATAATAAATAAATAATAGATACTGTTTTCTATCCACAACTATGTGTATCCTGAAAAAATGAACGTATAGTCAGTGCCTTACACTTAAAATAAATATTAAATGTTTGTGGAAAAAATACAGTGTGGACATGAGGGCACAAGAGAAAAGAATAACTGAAAAATTACCTTAGGGTACTGATATGTGTGAATTAACACACAGGAGTCATTTAAAAAAATGGAAAACAATGTAAACAGAGCAGAAGGAAAACAGTAAGTTTATAACATTATAAAAATTAGCAATTATCTCTTTCTCTTGCTTTCTTTTAGCTTCTGTAATAATCTCTCAATCTGTCTCAATCTCTCTTTCTTTCTCTCCTACTCTCTCCACTCTCCCATTATCCCACTCTGAATCAGGGCTTGGTCACTAAGCTTTTTGGTGTGTCAATGGAACAATAATAAATTTGAGCCTGCAGAGGTCTGAACAAGTCACATGTTTGTACATTCTCTCTTGCTCCTTAGTCTTTCCTGTTCAAAGGTAAGATATAGGACACAAAATCAGAAAATTTTGCTCCTATATGCTAGTGAAGTTTGAAATTACACAGCATTATTTTGACTCTTTATTCTGACTCCTTACTAGTATAAACATCATGGATAATAACAAGTAAAGCATATTATCATGGAATAAATTCTGTCCCCTCTCAGTAGATATTGTAGTCAAAATCCCTGCACTTGTGATGTGGACTTGTTCGAGAACAGTGTGGATGAATGTGCTCTCTCATCACTGTGACAAAAGATACCACATCACTTAAGGTTGCAATAGATTCATTCTGGCTCACAGTGGAAGTCAGTTTGTGCCACCCCAATGGTAAGGGCATGACAAAGCAGAGCAGTCGGTTGCACCCACATTGGGGACAGATCTTCCCCCGTGGGTAAACCTCTCTGCCACTGCCTTCTTAGGCACACCAAGTGGTATATGTGATTCATTTCATAGGTACTGCCAAATCAAATTAAGTTGATAGTGAAAATTACATATCACACAGAAGAGACAGGAAAATAACTTGTGAAGATGGAGGCAGAGAGTAGAATTATGTAACTACAAGTCAAGGGCTGCCAGGAAATACCAACAGCCACAAAGTACCAGGAGGACTAGGATCCCAGCACTGAACAGTATCTTGCTCAATCTCCAAATGGGAACTGATTTTATGAACAGCTTAATTTCAGATTTCTAGTCTCTGTCACAGTATGGATTGTGTAGATTTAGGCAATGCATGGCTATTTATTAAGAGCAGTTTTAGGAAACTAAAGCAATAAATGATCAAAAAGAACAATAGCTTCAGGAAAACCAAGGTTCTTACAAAAGAAGCCTATGATATACACAAAATAATTACCTAAATTCTGCAGTTCTTGTACATTAATATAGAGAAAAGCATATTCAACCCTACTGAGAAGGAAAGACTCTAATCCCTATCACTTGGAATATTCACATATCAGTTTTTCCTGTGAAACTAAAAAACCTGATAAAAAAAATTAACTAAAATCAGAATTTTTCACTCAAATATCTTTTTTTCCTTTTCTGTAATTTTTTTCTCATTTTAATTTCTTCCATGGATTGAAGGTTTTTTTTTTCATCCATTGAAATCCCTTCTCAAATTCTATGTTTGAAACCATTTCCAGCTCCCAAATGATTGTGTACTTGCAACATTAAGCACTTCATCATAGAGGTTTAGACGAGTTGATTTTTCCACCATCAACCTTTCACTTTACTGAATTCAAAATATTTTTCAATAGCAGCTCTTAGTCTAGTGCCTTAAACAAAGGAGATGCGTTAGGTAAGAGATTCACTAGGTAGTGGACAAATTGTCTGAATACGAGATCCTGTCTCCCAAAAAAAAGACAAGAAGAAATGAAAGGAAGAGAGAGGGAGAAGGGACAGGGAGAGGGAGGAGCAAGAGAGGAAAAAAGAAAAGACTGAGTGAACTATGTCATGCATATACTAGCCAGACTTGCTTTTCTTTAGAAGCCTCTGGCCTTGAGCTTTCCTTCTTGTTTTGTGATGTAACATTAGTCTATTACATTCTAAGTATGACCAAAGGTAAGCCTTGAATGAACTGGTAATGTTATCTTATTTATATTCAAACTTTTGTCAGTTGTACCCTTTCAGTGATAATTTTTCATAAGAGATAGGTATCATATGGATAAAATAAAGTGAAGGAGAAATGTCTACTCTCAATCTCTGGCTTTATGACTTAGAAGCTAGCTGAATGAATAAAAAATGTTGTAGCTGTTTTACTGTTAACATCATCATGAACTGCAATTCAGAATTCACAAATCATAAAGTTATCAGAACAAGCAATTAAGATATATGATGGTATTCAGACTGTAGTAATAAACTCCATAAGAGATAATCTTTATTAATATTGTAAGCAGTATAAACGAATGCAATTTTGTAGCAGGTCTCTCAGTACACTGAATTTGGAAGAATTTATATAATGGTGAACATATAAATAAAGGCCTCGGAGATAATTATTCATCAGTCTTTATGTATTAATTTGCTAGGCTTTATATAACAAAGTATAATGGGATGGCTTAAGTAATAGACATTTATTTTGACATAGTTATGGAGGGTAGATGTCCATGGTTAAGGTGTTAACAAAGTCAATGGATGGATATCAAGTCCTTTCTCCCTGTCTTATAAATAACCATCATCTTCTTGTATCTCCACAGGTTCTTTCATTGGTGTGCATGCCACCTCATCTCCTCTTACCAGGAGACCAATTAAATTGGAATGAATGCTTAGACACAGGGGCTCAATTTACTTTAATTATGTCTTTAAAGGCTGGATCTTCAATTCCATCACAGATTGAGGTGTTGGGGCTTCAACACACAAAATTTGGCACTATTGAACCGAACCCATAAGTTCAAGCCTACTAATCCCTGTGTAAGAGAACATCTAATTCCGGGTAGCATATTAATCACAGAACTCCATTTGTTTTCTTTTTACTGTTCTGAAGGTTGAGGGTCCAAGATAGCAGCACTTGGTGAGGTGCTGTTCTCACGGATGGTAGCTTCTCAGTGAATCCCCACAGGTGGAAGGAAGAGGAGCCAGAGGTCTCTGATGCTGCATTCATAAAGGCTTTGTTCTATTCCTAAGATCCTAACCCTCACGACCTTACTAATGCTGCAATGGACTCACCTCCTACCACATTAGGCAATACATTTCATCACATGATTTTATGCTATTATAAAATATTCCAAGTATCGAAAGCAGAGTTTCTCTACATTCCAAGCCACTCTTAATTTCTTGTCCTGAAAACGAGAGGGTTTATATTTACAATTAAGCTTTTGTTTGTTCGTTTTTTGTTGTTTTGTTTTTTTGTTTTTTGGGTCCGGTCGTGGGGCCTGAACTCTGGGCCTGGGCGCTGTCCCTTAGCTCTTTAGCTCAGGGCTAGCGCTTTACCACTTGAGCCACACAGCGCCACTTTCGGCTTTTTTCTTATGTGGTGCTGAGGAATCGAACCCAGGGCCTCGAGCATGCAAGACAAGTGCTCTACCACTGAGCCACCTTCCCAGCCCCTCGTTTTTTAAATTTATTTATTTCAAGAAATAACTGGTAGGGAATATAACTTCCACTTCGGAGCAAAATTCAAGTCTAATCTCCCACTTCAAAATGGATTTTGACAGGCAAAATTGGGTAACGCTTGCTAGGATATGAATAGTATACTTTATATGTCCCTTTGGAAATGAAGGCTTTCTCTTTCCTTTCTTTTCCCATCACATTTTATTTATGTCCTTCAGAACCACGAAATGGCACAACACCATGAACTGATGGTGTCCCTACAGGCTGCCTGTCTGTTCAGTTCTATAGAATTCCTTCCCCAGACCCCCACACATTGTAGACTACTTCAATTTGGCAATGAGGACTAGATGTAGAATATGGGTTTTAAATGCCACCTGCTGCATTTCCACATTTTAAAATCTAAGTACACTCACATACAGAACATCTATTTGTCTATTGTTGCTTAAATATTGTTGAGAAGTGATATCTGATCTGAAGAGACTAGACTGAATAAAGATTTATTTACCTATTTATTTAATTTTTTACCGTAATAAAAGATGGTACATAATAAATAAAATGTTTATTATAAATAAAATATTGTATTATTTTATTTTATTAAATCAATATTTATAATAAATATTTTATAGTAAACATATTTAAAATATCATTTCCCCTTAGTAAAGTAACTAAAATGCTTAGAATTTACACAATTATGTTAACATTAGATCTTTACTAAAATACTGATTTAGGTGGAAGACTTTGGGAATTTTTATTGTGATTAAATAAGAAGAAAAATATCAATTACGGAAAGAACAATCTAGAAAAATTACCTCCCATTCACTTTCCAAAATGAATAACAACATGTAAAATAATTTTAAACATTTCTGTTACTTTTCCCATTAGGTGAAAAAAATTTTTTATGGATTGAAAGAGACCTTAGCCTAAGAAAATATTTTTTTTCTTTCCTAAACATGTATGAAAGCACAGCTGCTATCTGAATGGGTTGCCCTTTTGTATTGTATGACATAAAAATACATTCACAGCAGAATGAGATATATTACATTCAACTTATTAGCATGAAAGGTTCAGAATCAATGTAAGTGTCTATTCAGCATATATTTATGACAAAAGCATTAATCAAGGTAACACTATGTGTCCTATAGTGAAAGCGAGAAATCAGGAAACATACGGAAACAGTTTCAGAGGAATACATGTTTCCTTGAGATGCGCTGAATTCAAAACCAAAACACCCCCTGTCTAATTCACCTCATATATTTCCAACTCTGTCTCTCCATTGTGTTTCCCAGAACTGTAGTTAAAAATGAAATGTTAGCTTATGTTGGATGATGCTTAATAGCACCCCATGAGATATCCTGGCAGTGGTAGATCTAAGACAGTATGAAGAGTCGTAAAACAGTCCCCACTGGGAATAAAGTAAACCAGGCACCACATACTGTTCATGCTTTGGCAATTGGAAATATGATGGCTTTCCTTACCAACAATAACCATTTGAAAGTTTTTACCTTGGTGATCATAACGGGGATGATTCATACACCTTATCTAATAATATGAATAATATTCAAAGGAAAAATTGGAGATAAACTTTGATATCTACATGTCAATATCCAACAGTTTATTTTCAGCTCTAATCTAGGAAAGACATTTCTTCCAGAACCAAAGTATTATCATCTATAAAGTTCCATTGGTAAATCATCACCATTAACTTCTTCATTGAATCATTGGTACATTGCTTTTCACAGCTTGGAAAACTATAGCTGTAACACTCCCACTGTTCACTTTCTATGTACAAACAGGCTCATAGAGACCACCAGCCTGTGATTACAGTATCTAGAAAGAGAATGGAGCACTGTGTGTTTATATCTGTTTTGCCATTATAACCAAGAGTCTGGTTAAGTAAAGTAACTCAATATTTAGCATATTCAGTAATATGCTATGAAATAGGTAGGTTATTGGATATTAAATAATTTGCAATAATGCAAATAATAATATTTGCACATCAAATATAATTATTTTTAAGGCCCCGATATAAAAGTTGTAACGCATATTGAGAACTTATGACTACATATTACCCCTTACTACTACATTACACAGGGCATTAGAAAATGTCCAAGAATCCCAATAAAGTACTTGTCTTATGTATGCTGATTGTTGAATAAGTTTGGCATTTAAGGAATACAGCATGATGTTGTAATATTGTTATAAAATGTAGAATCATTAAATTGAAATAATTGACACATCCATTACTTCAAATACTTTAATCTTGAGAATAGCTAATATTCACTGTCTTTGAGATTTTGAAATATGCACTGGTATTAACTGTATTCTTTATGCCATATAGTAGATCCCCAAAGCTTCTACCTCCTGTCTGACTATAACTTTGTACCTTTTCCTCTTCCAGCCTCTTCTAACAATTATTTTACTGTCCTCACTATGACATAGTTCATTGGTTTAGATTTCTAATCCTAAGTGGGCTTTTCTGTGCATTCTTCAGGTTCACTCGTGTTGTCATGAATGACAGGTTTTCCTTTTATAAGGCTAAAAGTACAAAAACATCCATCTAACAAATCTAGCTTTCACTCTCAGAATAAGCTTTAATCAATTCCGTGAAAGGGTCAACACAGTATCTCTAAAACAGATTTTCTGTTGGACTACTTTGCCTAATCCTAGGGTACTCTAATAGATGTTCTGAGTTTGTCACAGATAGGCTAAACTCACATTCGGAGATGAGATATTTTAATATTTTTCAAATTAAAATGGGACATGACCCCATCATAAATTAATATGCATGTTTATTTAGCTTCCTCCTAGACTTAGAACCTTTGAATCCATCATAAAATTTAAAATATTTCTCAGCTTTAATTCTGACATAGTGGACTATTTTTCTGAAAGTATGTTGGATTTTTTTTATTCCAATGATTGTATTTAATATTTAAAATAGTTTAAGTATCAAACAACTAAGAATATTAGCTGCACTTCAAAAAAGTTCAATACTTTACTGTCATTAAATAGTTATCAAAAAGCTGGTATGTTGATAGGAAAGAAATTAACAGATCATTCAGATATGGATAGGAACTAATGATTTGGGTGTTACTAATGAATATTATCCATTATCCATAGAAAATGTTTACCTCAAATACTTACTCATTTCTCAGCACAAACAAGGAAATCGTTACCAACAACTTCACCATCATTATTATCACCATCATTCTCATGAGTGGTCTACTTGAGTAAGGATGTCCTATATTACAGAAAACCCATATATATATTCCTATAATCTCACTTCTCTCAAGTCCTATGGGTTTGCTTTATATACATATATTTTTTCTTATACAGTAATCTGAGAAAGACAAAACAATTTGTTTGAATGATGCAATCTAGGTAGTACAAGAGCTTATGTTTGAACTCACTTTTACCTGAGTCTATGGCCTATTCTCCTACTATAAAACACTGAGTAGAAATTATATAGACCACAAACACCAGAACTTGTGCAATCAGTGCACATTTTGTAGCATCTTTTCTATAAATTCATTCTGACTACCACTCAATTCAAATCACTCTGGCTCCAAAGAAGGTAATTAAGAGTTATGGCTTCAAGGGACTTCCTGCTAGGTCACCAGCTGTATTGCCACGTGTTAACAAAGATAATGTGAGATGTAAATACACAACATAATTAGGCAAAAATGGGTATTTAAATGAGGAGCAAAAGGCCCACTTTGCTGTGAATAGGCACGGTGATAACCAGTTGCCCATGTGGAATGTGTTGACACTATTATTTCCCACCATACCCGACACGTGCCATTGCTTATAAAATTGTCTGGTTTTTAATTTTCACAATTTAATCCTGTCATTGCTGCTTACATCAAAAAGAAATAGCACTAATATGATTATTTCAAACTGAGACTAGCCCTTGTCAAATTTCTAAGCATGCAATCTTTAATCTCTTCTGACTATTAACATGTCTTTTCTGACTACAAGGATAGTAAAAGAATGATGAGGAGCCAGCAGGTTTTGACACAGTTCTCTAGGTATGACCGATCTTGTAGGAGGTCCATGAATAGCAATTTATGGGTGGGGGGAGAGGGGGGGAGACTGGAACATATTTGCATAGATCTTCCAAGAACTTCTCAAATGTACTAAAGCACAAATAAGCATTTGGAAAGGAGATATAATATGCAATACATTCCACACAGAGCACTAATTCTTGGAGTATCTCTCTGAACCTGAAAGTCATCGTCATATACCTTCAGAAAATTGAACAGAAAACCTCACTGTGCCCTCTTTCTACCTCTGATACATTCTCCCAATTTTTCACTCTACCATTTAATTTTGCTGTGTATAGTTAACATGCATCAGTGCATGAACAGGTAAAATGTAGTGCATACCTATTAATATGGTGCTGATTTGCCTCAGAATTTTTTACTTGAGGTAGCTCAAAGCTATGCTTTGAAGTGCAGTGATTCAGTCAATTTTACAGATAAGTAAATTGAAATGATCAAAAGTTAAGAAAATGCTCAAGGTCATGTGATTATTTGTTGTTAAGACAGAGAAAAGCACAAGTCTATGTAATGCTACTATTTGAGTTCAAATCTTTGAGCAAAGTTTGTGATGAGGGCTTGCAAGTTCTAAACTGTTGATTCTTTAATTTTGTTATTGTGCCACCCAGCTTCTTTGTCTTATCCCCTTCAAGAGCCATTTGACAATGGAAGAACCCTGTTACTACATTATCCTACCATTATCATGTAAATATTTATACCTATGCATCCATAAATAAATGACTAATGTATTGCATTGATTGCAACATATTAATTGTGGAGTTTTATTGCGTTTCATTGTGATATTTCCATATATACATATAATGAACACTGATGATGGTCAACCTTTATCAGTTGTGAGTCTTGAACTCAGGGCCTGGATGCTGATCCTGAGCTCTTTTGCTCAAGGCTAACGCTGTACCATTTTGAGCCACAGCTCCACTTCGGGTGTTCTGGTGGTTCATTGGAGATAGAGTCTCATTAACTTTGCTGCCCAAGCTGCTGTCAGCCTCCTGATTAACTAGGATTAGAAGCATAAGCCACCAGTTCCCAGTTTCTTCAGTCTTTAGCAATCACTGTTTTAGCTTCCTATATGAAAGAGAGACACATACATGCACAGAGAGAAAGTGGGGGGGAGGGTACGTGGAATCATTG
This sequence comes from Dipodomys spectabilis, assembly GCF_019054845.1. Lineage (NCBI taxonomy): Eukaryota > Metazoa > Chordata > Mammalia > Rodentia > Heteromyidae > Dipodomys > Dipodomys spectabilis. The sequence continues at coordinate 11,474,243 of NW_024870834.1, read as the reverse complement.
CCACAAATTTCTCACTTTCCTGTAATAGCGGAGTACAAAAAAATCTTTCCTTATACCATGAAAGAACATTCTCTCTAGAAAAGACATTTGTGTGTTTGATTTTCTCCCTTTGGGGTGAACTCCAGAATCTTCACAGGAAACAGAGTAAATCTTTGAGTCAATTCATTCAATGAATTCCAATTGGTGAAGAGGTGAAATCTTTGCCATGAATGTTATTTCTCACAACAATTTCTTCTAAAGGAATCTGATTCAATTTTTCCTAAATTTATAGTATCATAGCTCATCAAAATACTAATTGTTAAAAGATAGAATAAGGAAACTGAAAAACAAAACTTATTTGCATTTTAATTAAAAAATTGATACCTAACATCTAATCAACATCACTAAGCCACTAGATATCACAGGGAGAAAAGAACAATCATCTATAAAGCAAAACCAATCAGAATAAATTCAGGTTTCTCAGCAGAGACAATGAAAGCAAGAAGAGCCTGTAATGATGTATGACACACCCTAAAGACAAACAACTATTAACCAAGCATACTGTACCCAGCTAAACTCCCTTCATAATGTAAGCTCAAATAAAAACTTTCCACAGCAATGAAAAATTGAAACAATATATCTCCACCAAAGCAGCCTACAAAAGATACTTAAATTTATCCTACACAAAGAAAACCAACAGGAGCATGATAAAGGTCAAGAAATAGCCCTCAAACAGAGAATCCAAGAATCATAGGCAGATCCCAGTTGGCACAGCCGCCAAGATGGTGGAACTACCACACCTCTCAGTCCTAACTCTCAATATTAATGTACTTAACTGTCCAATTAAGCAACATAAATTCTCTAGTTGGATGAAAAGCAAGATCCTTCAATCTGCTACCTACAAAAGAAAACATATTCTGAAAGTGAAAAGCTGGAATAAAATCTATGAAACAAACACCGCCCATAAACAGGCAGGAGTTGCAATCCTAATACCTGATATAATAGACTTCAAATTGATATTAGCAAAAGAGAGAAAGAAAGTATTTACTAACTAAGGGATCTCTCCTTCAGGAGAATATTACAGTTCTAAATAATGAAGCACCCAAATTTATCCAAGAAATGCTACCTTCTCTAAAATCTCACATAGATCCAAAGACATTAACTGTTGGGGTCTTTAACACACCACTACCTTGCTGGATAGATTTACACGGCAAAAATCTGAGGTTCTCAACAGAGAAACCTCAGATCTAAACAATTGCACAGATCAACTATACTAAATGGTCATATACAGATTATTCCACCCAGCAGCATCAGAATACATAGAGAGAGCCTGGGACAAAGGCATCAAAGGCAATGTGCAAGTGTATTCTACTCACCACCAGCAAGAACTAACAAAGTGCCAAAATCTTCATCCTGCTGACCACAGTCACAGACTGTGGAAGACCCAGAAACCAAGGGAAAGGTATGAGTACCACACAAGACATTCTCATTCCTTTTCACTAAGCAGCAGTGGGAAAGTAGCCCCTCCCCCACCACAGAAGAACTCCATCTTTGATACTGACAAAGACCAGGTCAGAGCAGTTACCCCATATAACTCAGGCCTTGGAAGAACACAATAGGAGCCATTCAACAAGTCAAAGGAAACTGACCTGTGGGGCTCAGCTCCACCCCCAGGGAAAGTTGCCTTTCTCAGGTAGTGGTAAGTACGCCCATGGAGGGGTGACTTTCTTCACTGGGTAAAAAGAGCCAGAGGCTACCCCTTCCCACTGCACCCTAGGCAGCAGACCCAGTGCCAGGAGGGGTAAAAGAAAAAAAAATTGGAAACTCAGTAAACAAATCTTGAAAATGGCTCCAGGCTGGGCTGTGTAAGTGTCTCAGTAGCTAGCCCCTCAATGAAAGCTACTGATAGCTGATAGGCCTCACCCCTACCCACAACCTACGCCCATCACAGCAACTCCAAGGTAGAGGAAACATCCATCTCCCTTTTTTGTGATGTACAAGTATATCTTCCTACCACTAAACTAGCCTGGGAAGAGGGTCATAAAGTCCTTGATATGGCAGAGCTTTGTTCTGTATGCTCAAACTGATTTAAGAAACCAATCAAGCCACATGAACACCAACCACCACAGGCAAACCAGAGACTGGTTACAGACACAGGGGAGACATAAGATTCCCCACCCCCCACACACACACACACAAAAAAAAAGGAAAATAGAAGAGCTCTTTTTTCTACCAATTAAAAAAATAAAAATGTTTTCTAATTCTTTCATCATTTTTATTTTAGGTGTGCTTTATTTGTTTTTAATTCTCTTTTTACTGTTTTCCATTTTGGTTCTTTGTTTGTTTGTTTTGTTTTTGTTTTGTTTTGCTTTCCTTAATTACTATTCTGTTCATTCCCAGATATATACCCATCTTTGATTATTAGATCTCATCCTTCATTGTGTGCATACTTAATTCAGATAAGGATTACTCAATTCACAAACTCTCAGCCTTAACTCCTTTAATTGTAGTATTATTTCTTTATGCTGATATAATTTTTAATTGTTCTATTTTTATTTTTTTATTTTTCCTGTATCTCTCTTCTCCTTTCCTTCTATCCTTTTCATCTCTCTGAATGTAGTTCTTGGTATATTCCCTTTCTCCCTTTCCCTCCCCACACTCCTCTAATCTTATTTTCTCCTTACAATTCACCCTAAATGTATTAATTTCTATTCTGCTGACTCCTTCTTTGATTTTCTTATTCCATTTATTCCTAGTTGTTTGTTGAACTAGATTGTATCTGTTAAACTAGATTGTATCTGTACTCATTTTGACTGCATCAATCATTGTGCAACTACAGGGATCTGGTTAATATTTGCCTTAAAATAGTGCTCTAGTGCAGAATTAGTTTTATTTTCATACTCAAATGGGCAGAACAAACAGGAGAAAATACAAGAAAAATGGCAAATCCAGGTATCTCAACTCCTGCTCATGATAATCAGGCAACAGAGCAGTTAATGAATAATCCAGAGGAGAGGTCCCATAATTCTCTACAAACACTACTGGTTAACATGCTGAATGAAACGATTGAAAGCCTGCAAAGGACTCTGTGTAAATGTGATAGAGAAATGCATGGCCTGATAAGGCTACCCAAAGACTAATACAGGGATTTTGCAAGCGTGAGGAGGCTAATCAAAGATTAATAGAGGAATTGCGTGAGCGGAATGAGAATAAACAAAGATTGATAGAGGCCTTCATGTAATCTACAACCCAAAAACTATAGGAATCCATGATGCCACAAAGGGAATGCTGAATGAAGCCCAACAGAAGGAAAGGGAGTTGAATGAAACTATTACCAATCAACTAAATGATTTGAGAATGAACACTGTAAACCAAATTAAGGAGGTAAAGAAGTCCATACAAGATCTAAAACAAAGCTCCAACAAAGAATTTGAAGCCATCAAATCTGACCAATTAGAAAGGAAAGAAAAGAAATTTTTTTAAAAAGTAGAAAGTCTTGACAGTAGGTTAGACCATGCAGAAGATCGAATCTTTGGGATGGAAGACAACTTAGACATTATAAAGAAAGGACAGATAAATATTCAAGACAAATATGAGAAATATACTAGATCTATTCAACATTTAGAAGACTATATCAGAAGGCCTAAGTTAAGACAAATGGGTGTAGAGGAGGACCTAAAGACAGAAGTTAAACGTCTAGGAAATTTATTAACAGGATCCTAGCAGAGAATTTTCCAAACATGCAAAAAGATAGGCCCATTCAGATACAAGTAGCCTTTAGAACCCCAAATATACCAGACCAAAACAGGACATCAAATCATCACATTATAATCCTCACATGACCAATTGAGACCAAGGAAAGGATCCTTAAAGCTGTCAGGGAGAAAAGAACAATGACCTATAAAGCAAAACCAATCAGAAGAACTTCAGGTTTCTCAGCAGAGACAATGAAAGCATGAAGAGCCTTTGTCCCAGGCTCTCTCTGTTGATATGGTGGTAGCAGCAGCCAGTGCCACTGCCGCCATGAATATGAGCAAGTGCTCAAATCTGTCTCCTTAACCAAGCTGCCTGAATTTTTCTTCTCTGGCCAAACTCACTGTGCTATGATAGCACACCTGATGTAGCCTTGGGTTTTTCACTGGAACACTAAAACTGGTTTCCAGGAGACAGCTTGTTTAGCCCCCAGCTCCTCCATCTTCCTTTGGACCCCTAGATCACATTTTTTCATTTGAATCCCAGGAGAATTGGATAGATATAAATGTACACCTTGTCTACACAGCAAAATGAGTACTCAGAAACGAAAGCTTAGTTTAATTAACAACTATGAATACAGTTAAAAGTATACATTACTTGATAAGCATAAAATGAAAATTTGTTTTTGATAAAATTAATTTCTATTATTTTAATAGATACTTTAAATATAAAACATATTAACTATGTCATTAGTACATGGAAGCCTTAAGAGGTGATTTTATTCCCCTAAAACTACTATTGATATTTTGCAGATGAAAAATAATTCAGGGTTCAGGATAGAGAATCACTGAGGGATCAACTCAGGTTTCTGTTTTGTTTCATTCTTGACTTATCTTCATCTTTCAGATTACCTCCTCTTGTCCAAGCCACGATGTTTGTGATGTTAAATAGAAAAGGCAAGGTAATAAATACAGTGGGTGAATTCAGACATGCCTGAACCTACCTGAGTATAAAGATGATAGATTTCATGGTTTCTAAATATTGACCTGCTTCCCATTTCTGTCTAAAGCAAGGAACATTCTCTCTGTGTACAAGAATATATGTGTGAACAGTGTATCAGGAAAAATTCCATTTGATTGCCATTTATGTGTCTCTAAGACACTGTGATGGTGTTTCTGAGGTGATAACTTATATAGCCCAAGGTGTGGTCCCCCAATCTTCTATCTGTGAATTGCTGGTCAGAAAATTACTTAGGGACACTTCTGGTTAGCAAAGCAAATCCTAGAAGCCCAGACAACTTGTTTATTTTCTGTAATCGAAAGGGGAAGACCCCAAGGTATAACCCCTGTTTTCACTCTATTTGATTCCAGTGCCGTGCATCTTGTATATACATTTTTCTAATTTGGGAAAGGAAGGGAAATAAAATGCCAAAATAAGGATACAGGTTGACCCATTGTAACAATGAGATGTACAAAACACTGTTGTAAATAAATTTTACAACTTTGGGGAGGGGAGGAAAGAGTTAAGAAGGTGGAGAAGGAAGGAATGATAGGGGAAAACAAAGGAGGGGGTAACAATGTTTGATAAGAAATGTACTCATCACCTTATTCATGTAACTGTAAACCCTCTGTATAGTATCCTTACAATAATATATATATATATATATATATATATATATATATATATATAGAGAGAGAGAGAGAGAGAGAGAGAGAGAGAGAGAGAGACTTGTGATACATTTTCTGTAGAGATGTTTTCCTTGCCAAGAAAATGCCTCATTTTCCCTCCTTTCCTTGCTTTCTATAGCCATCTGGACAAACTGAAAATGAGCTGGAAAGCAATTTCAGAAGTCCCTGTCTGGTGCCTATTCACACTGCTAGTGGGATTCCAGCCATCTTGTTTGTTGTACCTTTTCCAATAGCCTGATGTCTGCAGAGCAATTAGCACCAACCACTGCCTCTAATGGATTAACAAACAAGACTCCTCATTCCTAAACTTGCCTTTTGTTTGATCTCCAAACACATACATACTTCTCCCCAATTAATGAAGTCCTGGGCAAGATTATAAAATTACTGCAGTAGGTTAGCAGGAAATAATTGGAACAATTGTTTGTCCAATTTGATGCAATTGCTTGTACAAGCTTTAGAGTGAAACCTAATATATATACATATATATATCTATATATATATATGTATATATATATATATATAGTGTGTATGTGTGTGTATATGCGTACATACACACATTTTGTTCAAATCTTAATATCACTTGATTAATATGCTTATCCAAAGACCCTGACAATTCACTAAGAGAACTTCACAAGGGTTCTTGGGACATTTTTAGTAGAACATTTTTTCCATTAATTATATTCACACTTCTAAGGCCATACACATTTTGACATTTCTAGAAACAGAAAAAAGTATTTGATGTCATCTTTTGTATGTTTCCATTGCTCAATATTCTTTTTTTATGGGTCTGGTTGTGGGGCCTGAACTCTGGGCCTGGGCGCTGTCCCTCAGCTCTTCAGCTCAAGGCGAGTACTCTACCACTTGAGCCACAAAGCCACTTCGGACTTTTTTTTCTGCTTATATGATGCTGAGGAATCGAACTCAGGGCCTCAAGCATGCAGGACAAGCACTCTACCACTGAGCCACCTTCCCAGCCCCGTGTTGCTCAATATTCTAACAGTGAGAACAGCCCAGTACAAGGATATACTAGAACATGGCTATCCATTTGTTTGTTAGCCAGTTTTAGTGGTTTGTAGTTCAAGACTATTACTGGCAACAATGTCATAAAACGCATTTTAAGAGAGTAGTTAGTCTTATGTACAGAGTTGAGTTTAGTGTGGAAGTGGAAGTGGAAGCAAGCGACAAAGAAATTTATCTATATTTAGTTACTAGATTTTCATTTTTTCCAAAGATTTCATTAAATGACAATTGAAGGAAAGTGTATAAAATACCCAGTTATCCATATTTTATGAACATTGCATTTAGTCAATGCTTTCTCATTCAACTGTTCTATAGATTGTGTGATGGTATTTCATTTTAGGCCTAATTTGTATATTTGATGATGCAATTTAATTTTCCAGTATTCTTATTGGTATTTATCTTCTTGTAAAATACTTTTAAGATTTATCATGTATTTGTTTTTCTAGTTTTAGCTATCATTTTGTAAATAATGAGTTGAAATTCATATATATCAGATAAATAAAAAAAATACTTATAACAAATAACTTCTACAGTACTATGGCCTCATATGGCCTCAGGTTCTTTTGGTAATACTTTGTCCATAAAAGTTTCTTTTGAAAGCTGGGCACCGGTGGTTCAGGCCTGTAATCCTAGCTACTCAGGAGGCTGAGGTCTGAGGATAGCAGTTCAAAGCCAGCCTCAGCAGGAAAGTCCATGAGACTCTTATCTCCAATAAAAACCGCTGGAAAACTGGAAGTGGCCCTGTGGCTCAAGAGGTAGAGTGCTCACCTTGAGCTGAAGAGCGCAGGGACAGAGCCTAAGCCCAGAGCCCAGAGTTCAAGCCCCATGACTGACCAAAAAAAAAAAAGTTTCTTTTGATAAACAGAAGTTACTTTATTTCAATATAGACAATTTTTCTCATTATTCTTTTATGGTTAGTACTTCTTAATGTTCTATGTTAGAAATTCTTTTCTACCAAAATCATAAAGATGTTTTCTCATGTTTTCTTTGGGAGTATGAAGCAGCAATTGAGGGTTTTTATCTTTCAGTATAAATTAGGGGTCAGTGTGCATATTTATTTTCATATGGACATCTAACTTTCCAACTATCTCAATTCTCTGTATTTGAATCAAACAAGAAAACACACACACACACACACACACACACACACACACAAACACACAGAGACAAAATAGCTTTTCTGAAGCACTTCAGTATATATATATATATATATATATATGTATGTATATATATATGGTAATTATAAACATATGTATCTGCTTCAGGACTCCATTCCTATCCCTCTGACCTATATATCTTTCCTTGTAATACCACATGGTCTTAATTTCTTTAGCATTACAGTAGGCCTTGATATGTGATATCAGAAGTCTTCCAACTTTGTTATTCTTTAAGATTATGTTAGTTATTTTGGCTCATTTTATATCCATATACATTTTACGATAAGATTATCAATTTACCCACATAGGAAAAAAGCTAAGAGGGCAGAAGCAGAGACAGAGAAAGGCACATATCCACGATCTTCCAAAGCATTCAGTGTTTTAGTGATTATATGAACCCTCCCTCAATTGTTAGAGAATTGATGTATTTTCCGTATTGTCATCCAGACTTTGAACCTCATAAATGCTCAACCTAGGTTCATTGACAGGTTCATTGACTTTCTCTCAGTGGGATTTAACTTGGATACAAAAGCAATCACATAAATTTCATTAGACTTGTATCTAAACATTCCCTTTATCTGTAACTCAAAAATGTCATTTTAAGAACAATTTTCTAGCTTTTAGTTATGATGGCATGGAATACAATTTATTTTTGTCTAATGATATGTCTGATTTCTTACTAAATTTACTTTGGGTTAATGTGAAATTATGGATTATTTTGATTTTTTATAATCAATACTGTTTGAAAATATTTCCTTCTTTTACCTTCTCATGTCTCTTATCAATCATTTTAACTTCTTATAACTTTTATACTTCATCCCCCATCAGCCCCTCCTGTTAGTTAGCTGGTGGTACAAGGTGACCTACTCACATTTATAGAAGATGCTTTGCCTACAATAATGCTCTTATCCCCTTGTAAGAAACAATCCATCCCATTACTATTAAGCTTATGCCAATCTGTACCAATAAGTAAAATACTTTCACTTTTTTTTCCTTTCTCTCAGTCTATTTTCTGCCAAACCCTACCACTCATTTCAGAAAATTAAAGCTAAAAATAGTATTTCAATTCAAAATCTAGGACAACACTGCCCACTTTTTTTTCAAGATTTACCCTTCTCTAGTTTTATTTTTTTCCTTTCCTCTGAGCCCTTCTTATTTACACGTGGTTGGAAGTCATGAGAAAAATTGTCTAAAAGTTTCTCAGGAAGGATATCTAGAATGTGCAAATTATTATTATGCTTTATATCCACTGCAGAGATGTCTTGCTTTTCTGCCTGTTCCATGTCTATTAATGTACATGAATTGTAAATCTGTTGCTGTACTTCCAATTCGAAATCAATTCATCATTTCCACTGATAACAACATCCTTCTCCTGACATCCCTATTTCTGAAATATCTTATCTACATAAAAACCCTACTATTTCTCAAAGATCTTTTGTATCCATTTTAATCTCTGATCTCTGCAATAACCCATAGAGGGTTAAAATATCTCCACTTGAAGGAAAGGGAAGCAGTGAGTGGTAACCAACCAACAGGTGGTAGGCCCACCCTACAGCTCAGGAAATTTACTCTGGTTTGAACTCTTACTACTCTTGTCAATTTTTATGCCCTAATGAGTATGGCTATTCTTCAACATCGTACCGATAAGGGTATAAACATTTTAAAGAATATTTAATTGATCATAATATACACATGAAAAGGTAAAGAAATTATGAGGGTACAACTCAAAGAACGTTCTTGTCCTGAACACTGTTAGAACCAGCACATGTATTAAGAATGAGAACATTACTAGACCCTGAATTCCTGGCCCAAATACTTTCCCATAAAAGTAACCACCTTCTCCTGTTCTAAGTATCTGTAGTTATTTTGATTTCATGTAAATTAAATCATATAGTTTCCATGCTTTGTTATTTTGCATAATCTGTGATGTTTGTCTGGCTTGGTACATCTTGTAATAGTTGGTTTATTCTTATTGGTACCTAAAGTTTCTCTGTGAATATAATATACCCAAAGTTTCTCTGTATTTATACTCATTATATAATTGAAAGATTTTGGAGTCATTTTTAGCTTCAAGCTATTAAGAATAGCAATGCTATAAACTTGGCTGTATGTGTGTGTATATATATATATATATATATATATATATATGTATATTACTGTTTGTTTTGTGCCCAAGAATAAAATTTCTTGTACACAGAATGGCTTATATGTTTAATGGGGTTACTTTAAAGAGAAGATTTGGCCTAGAGAAAACTTGAGAAACAACAAAGACTTTCAAAATATTCCTCATCTAGTACTTACTTTCACATATCAATTATTTATTTATTATTATTATTACTATACATTTGCATATAAATTTGTTATAATTGACGAAATGATAGTGCTAATGTCTATAAGTTGTTTAGATTTCCTTTGTTCTGTCTGGAAGTCGTTTAAATTTGTCTTGGTGTAATTTAATTTTTTCTGTTCAAGATACCAGTGAGATTATATTGTGTTACATCTAGTTGTGTTCTTAGCTGGGCATGGTGTTTTCATACGTTTGTGTTATCTTGGATGAATTTGAAAGTTAATAAGGACTAATCAGGTCTTTTCTGGAATATTCCTCATTGAATTTCCTCTCATATTTTTCTCATGATAAGACTAGGATGATTGGTTCCTGGGAAGAAGATACGGAACGTGATGTGCAAATTTCATATCACTTTGGCGTTTATATGGGTGTTTATACCTCTAGAAGAAGAAATGTTTGTAAAGTTTCTTCACTGTGAATTTATTCTTCTGCCTTCCCTTGTCCTTGATATACATTGGAAACAAGGGAGCCATGTTTAGCCCACACCTTGGGATTGCAAAATTTCTTTGTATGATTTATTTACCCACACATGCATATAGTAATGACTTATGGATTTTTCTTTATACTTTGAATTATAATGGATAATGGATGTTACTTTTTAATGTGCAAACTATGAGACTCTCTAGCATAAGGTTGGATTCCCAAACATTGCTGTGAAATCCTGCCAGATTACATGATTCCATGAGCCTCTAGAAATGCTGAATAACATTTTTGATGAGAGCTATCAAATTAGTCAAGATGCTCTAGTGACATAGAACCAACACCTAATGAAGCTTACATCTTACTTCATCTAAAGCTCTTCTTCAGAGTGAGAATGTGAAATTTGATTTCTACAAATATTGCTTTTATGCATAGTTCAGAGATCCTTCCTTTATATAGTATTAATGTGCTTTTTTTTGAAAAAGCTGTTGAATTAGAAAGGAGAAGCAAGTTCAGGAAAGGCTTAAGCAAGTACAGCTTGACTATGTACTTGTTCTACAGTTGTCTACCACCATCTTTTTTGTTTGTTTGTTTGCAAGGGTTCACGTTCAACTGAAAGCTGGACACATGGAACTTCAATGGGGATACAAGAAATTATAGTGACTAGGTCTATTTCATTTTCTTATTCATCTTTTTTTAATGAGAGAGAACATATCTCCTATAATTATAAGACAACTAATCAGGCCTTGTTTGATTCTCTCTGTCCATCTTGAATCAATCACTTGGACATCATTTCTAAATATTATTTGAGATTAGCCAGAAAATGGATATAACACCATAAAAAACCACTCTCAAATACACAGGAGTACAATATGATGTGCTTTTAATAAGTAATAGAGGACCAAAGATATTTATTATAGTGATAAAAAAAACATTGTGGGAAAAACTCCAGAGGCTCAGTTCTGCAACTAACTGGGTGTAGAAATGTGGGTACACTATTCAAACTCAGTTAATGGCCATATTGGTGAGATGGTGGTGATAATTCCTGAACCTTCACACATAGACACAAACCACCAGACACAATACTTTTCTCTTCAAGGCTTACAATACTACTTTATAGACCAAGTGAACAGGTGAAAGTAAAATTTTATTAGAAATAATGAAACATTCTATGCATTTTACCAGTAAACTAGCACTAACATATACTCCTCATTTTCAGATCTATATTTAAATGAAGCCAACTGCTCCCAAATTATCTGCTAATCGTCATTCAGTTTCAAACACTACAGCATCAAATAGAGTTTTCTTCTTTTATTCCCTTCTCCTTTCTTTGTCTTTCTAAAATCTCCTGCAATCATCAGATCTATCCTGTTCAGGCAGTAAAATTTGTTTCTCTAACACCAAGGAAACAATGATGTAGCACTCACAACACACAACATGCTTATGCAAGACATGTTTTGAAAGCAGTGTCCATTGATGTTTACAATACCAACTACACCAGAGAAAATAAAAATGAGGTGATTTGATTACTCTTTTCCTTCCAAGTATCCAACGCTCTTTAAAGTTTCCTACAGAAATCACTCTTTTATCTTTTGCAGTAGATAAGGTATTGGTATTAGCCAGGGAAATAATGATTTTGTGTGTGTAGCCCAATAAACAGAGCTTAAAAGTTTATTATCAAACATATTGCATTCTGCAATAAAAGTGATGTATGCTCCTGAAACCTATTCAGCACATAGAAAGATGCCGAAGGGCTAAGATAGGTGTTTGTCAAGCTCCTGTTAAGCAGCTCTTCCTAGATAGAAACATCAATTTGCCAGAATACATTCTTTCGTTCTCAAATACAAAAATCAGTCCCAATTGAAAATGCTTTAGAGAACATGCTATGCAAATGGGATGGATTTCACATTTACCAAATGAATCAAATCCAGGCTGTGTGGGAGCCTTGACTGAGAAGCACATGTTGAACATTGAAGAATAGTTGCATTCAGTTCCTAAAAGTTCTGGGTTTGGAGTGTTGCTTTTTTTTTTTTCCAATCTTCCAAGGACCCTTCCTTTCAACATGAAATTGCTTTCTGGTGCCTGAAATGGGTTTTGTGCTTGGAGATGTGCATAGTTTGACTTCTGCAGTGATTTTAAAAGATTGGTTAACAATAGCAGATACCCCTGTGGATCTGAGGCCTGGTCCTCAGACGCTCTTGCTTCATTGGTGTCCTGAATTCAGTACCCAGTACCAGCACTACCACCCCTAAAAGATACAGCAATAAGAATTAAGTGTGTGATCCCTACCTTAGTTGAACCCAAATGCAACTGTAAGTTTACTTCCTACATACATAGCATATAATTTACCTTGATTTTCCCCCATATTTGTCTCACAATTCTTAGTGTGGCACACTTCATTCACTTGATGTTGGCAGTCCTGACCTTTCTGTTAATTTCTTATGTGTCCCATCCGGTCATAAGGAGAAGAGTGTAAGCTCTCCTTTCTCTGCACCACCCATCTGTTTGTGAATGCCAAAGATACAAACATCAGTTTCCTGATGGGTTCTTATTCAAAGAGCAAAGAGAAGACAGAGATGTCGTCAAAATCTAAAAAGCACTGGTGAGAAAGTTCAGATGAGAGGAGTCCGCAGTTTCTACATTTTCCTTTTCTCTGTTGTATATTTTCTCACCAGTTCCTGCCCAGCCTGAAATACTATCTGGGCATTGAAGCATTTCACATATTGAATCATTTGAAGAAATCACCTAGACCCAAAACCCCTGTGCATGGTCTGAAGTTTCTCTTCAAATAGACAATACAATGAGTCATTGAACATGTGTAAACATATACCAACTAGAAGAAATAGATATAGACTATTCACTGTATTATGAAAACATTCATCTGAAAGATAATGCTAAAGAGATTTCACTAGGAAAAAGAAAAAAACCATTTTATTTTCTTGGCTTCTTGAGTAGCTAAGACTTAAATATGTGACTTTGAGGGCTTTACTCAATACTATGTGGCCTGCTGTGTTTAATGGCTTATCTTTTTATAATGTAATGTTATAAAAGATGTTGTCGATTTCCTAGAACTGAAGCATGTGCCAGTAATTTGAATCATTTGCTGAAGGATTTTGTTCAAGAAAAGCCCTTGCAAATCTTCTATAATGAAAAAAAAATCTGCAATTTATAGTTCTCCTTTGAGTCTGGTTTGGAGAACAATGTCAACTGTCTTACTGTGTTTGGATATTTGAGAAGATTTTTATCTGTGGTTCCAAACAGGAATCACTGACATGAAGGGAGGACAAAAAAATGAAAGAATGAAAAAAGTGAAAAAAGAAAAGCAGGAAGGAAGGAGGGAAGAGAGGAAGGGATGAAGGAAGAGAGGAAGGGAGGAAAGGAAGCAGGATGGTAGGGAGGCAGGAAGGGAGAAAGGAAGGAAGGAAGAAAAGAAGGAAAGGAAGGAAGGAAGAAGGAAAGGAGGGAGGGAAAACGGGAAGGAGGGAGGAAGAAGGAGGAAAGGAAGGAAGGAAGGAAGGAAGGAAGGAAGGAAGGAAGGAAGGAAGGAAGGAAGGACAGAGCCTGGACTATTGAGAACCTCCCCAAAAATATGGGTTTTGTTTCCTTTGGTTTCTTTTTATTCTTGTTTTACTCAGGCTGGTTTGTCAATCCCACAAGCATACATAACACATAGGAAGGGATGTTGTTAAAATCTCTTTTAAACTGAAATTCTAAGAAGTAAATTGAAGCTAAACAGAAAGAAAATGAACTTAAAATTTTTTTGTAATACATATTTAGAGGGGAAGGCTGGAAGGAGGAGTTATGTTCCAAAATTTATGTTCTGGTAAATCAGTGATACATTCTATGGTGTGGAGGGTTGAAGAGATAAATATGAAATTCAACTTTTTAAAAAAACTCAGCTCCTTAAATGAGAACCAAGAAAAATCACAGACCTGCCTTGTTTTTCTGGTAATTATATTTGCCGTGGCATTCTATCGTTGATAAACAAAATTGAAATTATCTGGCAATTTTTCTGTTCCTTAATGTACTGAAGATGTACTGCCCATGAATATGGATTTTAAGATCTAGCAGAAGACACAATTTATCTAACAGACCAATAAATCAGGACTTCTGGAGGCTTTGTCTTAATAGATAAAAAGTCATACCACTCACTAGCTTTTATTTCATCTTGTTAAAAGAGAAAAGGAGGAATCAATATTTAAGGAATCAGTGAAGATTAATAGTGCTTGGTACTGAGTAGGCACTCATTAAATGGGTTTCAAAATGATTTTGTGCATGTTAGGTAATATTTTGTAAATGTTGGTCACTTGAGAAAAGTCAATTTTTTGGCTACCTTATGGGTTTTGATCAAGAGATGTAGATTTCAGCTGGAAAGTGAATTAAAGATGCCCAATGTCATAAAGAAAAACAAAATGAGGCACAGAGCAACTTGTAGACATTCCAAGGTCATTCAAGTAAGTAAGGACAGAGCTCACACACACACACACACACACACACACACACACACACACACACACACACACACATTAGAAGTAGAGCCATTGATCAAGTGATAGAGCACAAGCGTTTAGGGACAGAGTCCAGGCCCAGAAATTAAGCCCCAGGATCAGCAAAAAACATGATCTTACTATACTATATGGATAAATATCAGGATCACAATTTCTAGATGTACAGAATTACAGTTCAATTATCCCAGTATAGATTGGAAATTATATATTGAAATTGCAATTTAAACTAAACACCAGAGCTTACAACACATTCTATGAGATTATCACTACAATTATTATTAAGCAGGAAAATATGAAATTCAAAGAAGAGTATCTGCTGATTGTGTGTCACTTTCATAACATTATAAAGCCAAAACTATGATCAGTCAAACCATTACAAACTGTGGATAATCCACATCTATACAACACCAGACATCAACAGGGATTTCTAATGTTGGATTCCACCTGCATTTAAAACTTCATCACTGTAACCTCCACCACTCTCCCTTTTCCTATCCCATTATCTCCCTATTATTCTACATCTTCCAGTGAATTTCATTTTGCTATCTTCATTTACACATACAATGTAACTGTAAAGGACAATTGAGATGGCAATTTTTGTTCTGTGCAAAAATTCTTCAGGAGAATATGTCAGAGAAGGCAATCTACTGCTGTGCACGGAAAGGGAAATAAAGATTGAAATATCTCCAATTTTCTCCATCACTTAATGAGAAGCAATGAAAAACTGAGAAATGTCAATGGGGAAAAATGTCAAGGGAGAGGTTATATAAAGGGGGAAAGGTTGAATGCTGAACAAAGCAGAAGAGAATGTACAAAGTCCTACAAATAAAATAGTACTCAGTGAAACTGCTCACAATGTCATGTATTTACAAAAACTGAATAGGAGCAAAAAATATAATTACAAGCATTTTAGAGAGCATGCTTTTATATGCTTCTTTAAAAAAGATTTTTTTCCCAAATAACAGACTGTCATTTGATACAGTTCTGTGTATGACCATATCCTTTTCTATCCTGAGTTCTACCAATAGCTAGAACTTTAATGCCTATTTTTTGTTCATTTGTTTTGTTTTGTTTTATGTTGTTTGTAGGGCTTGACTCTGGGCCTGGGTATAGTTTTTGAGCTTTTGCACTCAAGACTAACATTCTTCCAGTTTAGGCCCTAACACTACTTCCGGTTTTCTGGTGATTAATTGGAGTTAAGAGTCTCACAGATTTTCCTGCTCTGCTTGGTTTCAAACCACAATCCTCAGATCTCAGCCTCCTGGGTACCTAAGATTCCAGCTGTGAGCTACCAGTACCTGGCCAGGATGATATCTTTTAAATAAACCAGAAGCATTTCGGTAAATGTAGAAAAACAATACTAACCTTGACTGAGCAATGGTGTAGTTTCTTTTTAAAATCTGATTTGCTCTGGGATTTCCTGACTGATCTCAGGGAAAGTTAACCTACTCCACATGTGAACCATACTATAGAATGTATGAAGACATAAGTAAAGAAATTGAAAGTATTTAGAAATCTTTTACATCTTGATGGAGGAAAATATGTCTAATGAGCCTAATAATAAATTATATTTTGCATTGTTTTAGACTTTCTAGACTTTTGCTATACTACAAAAACACTAGTCTTTAATGTATTGACAATTTAAAGAGGAAAAAAAGAACTTAAGTATTCATGTCAGATAGAAAAGTACAGACCTAAAATTTTATTTCCTACCTTAAATTTTTGCTAAGAGAGAGAGAGAGAGAGTCTTCTAACAAAGCTTGAATCCTAACAGTAATCACAGTATAAAGGCAGCCAAGATAGTTGTTTACACAGTTTAAGAAAAGAAGTATCAAAGAAGCTCTGTGAAAATCCACGCATCCCATCGCAAACATTCGTGATTTACACACAGACGGAACAGTAGCTTTGTGCTGGATCTGCTCCTAAAGCATGTGTCAATCAGCTGGCCAATGGTGTTTGATTTGGGACTTAATCCGAAAATTACAAGAAGGATGGGGAAAGCCAGATTAGCTGGGATATGAATTGGACAGCTTTTGTGTGATGTTTTGATGCATTCAAATAGCATGGTGGAAAGAAAATTCCCAGAGCTTGTTCCTTGGTAATGGAAGATGTGCTACCAATGTGTGCCCTAATTTCAGAATTCCAGCATAGCCAGCAGCCCACGCGGTGTTGACTCATCCCACCACAACTTACATTGACTTAAGTCACAGCAATACACCGTTCTCAAAGACAGCTTGTGCATAGGTCATGCTTTTCATTGTCACTCACAGTTTTAGAATTGCTCTCTCTGTCTCTCTGTCTCTTTCTTTCTCTCTGTCTCTCTCTCTCTCTCTGGCTCTCTCTCTCTCTTTTTCTTTCTCACTCTCTCATATCCTTAAATAAGAAAAACAGAAACATCTTTCAAACAGAATAGCCAAAGCACACTCTTAAATATACCATTTCCATTTAAACATCTTAATCACAGTGCAAAAGTACAGAATTTCTAGGTCAGGATCTTTAGAAATTTCCTCTCATCTATCTTCTCTTCCCAATGAAATTCACATAGGTGAAATACGACAAGAGTAGTTTTCCAACATGTTATATTTAATACTTTATTAGTTGTTTGGTTCTAGAATAAAAAGAATAAAGAATAGCAACTTCCTGGTCTTGTAATTCAGCCACTCTGGAAATGAATTCCAATTGCTTTTCTTATATTTCTGTATCTCAGCTTCCATCTCATCCTGGTCATTTATTATGATAAAAACTCATTCTGAGTATTTTGCTTCTGCCTACCTTTCTTTCTCTTGATTAAGTTTCTTGACGCAAACCACTATGCTTTCTTTATCCTTATGACTTCAGACAGTGCCTAAGGCAAACACTTCTCATGTAACTATTTCTCAATTCAAAACTTTTCCTTATTATCTCTTATTATTCAAGTAGTTATTTACTTAATGGCTCCTGTGTCATAGACTTTACAAAGAGCCTCTACCAAACCTCTCTTCCCTCCAAATCACTAAAGTAACTAAATACACAAAATACAAATAAACATACATACTCCATTGATTTGCTATAAAGAATAAAATTAAACTATTAATATTTTACTTCCCCTCTTGGTAACAGAGTATAATATCTCAGTAATCCATTCATAGTTTTCTAGGAAAAAGTGGCTGTTGGCATGGGTAATATTAATGAAGTATTAATATTAACAACACAATGGATTAATATCAATTTAAACTACTTAGATTATTCATTGGGGGAGATTGCAAAATATCTTTACACTGCAAATTGTTTATTGTATCTATGGTAACAATTTCCACCTTTCATGGTACATATCTCCACATTCTTTGCTGTTAGTCAGGCAACTTCAGGCTACACTACTTTCCCCAGTGCAATTAAATCAGGCATGGAAAATGTACCTCTGCTGTGACCTATTCCATTGTAAGTTGTTGAAAAAATACACGTTGTGCTGTTAATTTACACTCACATATTTCAACTTAAATAAGAAGACACATCCAGTAAATTTCACTTTTCTATATGGAGGGTCATTTGTACAAGTTAAAACTTGGTCTAAGATTTCTAACATTTTCTGAGCTTTGTAGGTACTTTGAAAATTGACCCTAATTTGATCATGGATTTTGCCAATAATTATATTTTGAAAGGGTAAAAAATGAGCATAAAAAACCCATCAGGATTAAGAAAATAGCCCAATGGTCATGTGAATTTCTTAAACCAGACCACATGAGTTGAATATTGAATCAAATATGTAATGCATGTGTTCAAACAACTGTTTTAGTTTTACATTTGGTTAATTCTAATTCCTACTCTAGTTTTTATAATTTTATATTACTTTCATTCCCACTCCCCATGATTTTCTTCATTTTGAATGCTTATAACTGAACAGTGACATTTTCCTTTTCAGAGGGGAGAAGGACAAGGATACATGGTTGTAAAGAAAATCCAACTTATAGTGTGCCTAACTCATAACAAACACCAACACATGTCCCATCAATGGGGATGACAGAAGAAACCTACGCTTATTTAATTTGTGTTCACCTCTGATTGGGTAGCATCTCGCCTTCAAAGTTTCACTATTCACAACTGGAAGATGTCACCAGGTCTTTTCACAGTCTAGAAAATGTAAAAATATCAGTGACTAGGACAGTGCCCAAAAGTAATGCCAAATGTTTTGGCATCAAAATTGTCACTACTGCTGTTACTTCAATTTCTGAGGAACTAAAAGCATTCTCTGTTTGTTTGTTTGTTTTTTTCATCTATTTGGTGACTATTCTGCTTGGAGTATGAAAGCCTTCAGTGCCCAAATCTGATGACAGATTTGATCATAGGAAACTGCAAATCCATGAAATCACTCCATGAAGTCCAGCCTTCTACTGGGTTCATTGTCTTCAAGCCTCTCCATCTAGAAAACTATAAGTCAGTGTTAGCTATATATCTCCCCATACCAAGAGACTCCAAATACCTTCTGCTTTTCAGTGGTCATGTTGTGGATTCATATTACAAAACATTTGATATGATTCTCCTACAACAATGGGTTAATAAAAAGATTCATGAAAGAAATTAATTATGAACAATTACTTGATTTATACACTTAAATGTTTCTTGATCATTCAGTACCCACTCAGCATATTTATTGTTTTGTAAAATCATGAGAAATCATTTTTCTTAGTATTTTGACATAGTTCTATGCTGAATCATATCATAAAAACAATCATTTTAGATTTTCTATTGTATTCACTTGAGATACTTGCTTGTTATGTATGTTTAGTGGTATCTAAAGAACACACACATATGTGTATATGTGTGTACATATATGTATATACATGTATACCTGCATTATAGCTCTCTGAAATACCTATTCAAGTCATTGTACTCCTTTCATATTTGAGGAAACTAATGTTTAAAGATAAATGGTAGATTTTCCAGGATTCCACAATGAATAGCTATGCAAGTTCAACCAATGGTTCTTAAATAATGTTCTATCACATTCACGTCTACCAAGAATCTCATAGGATGTCATTTGATAATGGTTTTAGGCTGAGTACAATGTCTTATACCTGTAAACTGAGCTATGTGGGAGGCAGGGATCAGAAGATCATGATTCAAGACAGCGCCAAAATATATTGAAACTGGCAAGACCCCACATCAACCAATAACTGAGCATGGTTGTGCATGTAGAATATTGGGTACAGAAAGACTGAGGTCCAAGCCAATTCAGGCTCCCAAAGTAAAAGATTTATTGAAATGTAATTAAATCAAAATCGCTGAGTGGATGAGTGGATGAAGATGAATGATAAAAGCGGTGACATGGGTCAAGATACATTTTATTCATACACTGACCTGTTGGGCTGAAAACATTCTGTATAACTCTTGAAGATAACAGCAAAAAGAAGAAAAAAATAAGAAAACTGGATAAGTGGTTAAAATCACAAAGTACCTATTAGCACACATGAAGCAAATTCAAACCTCAGTTCCTCAAAAGAAGTGGGTTAATTGACGTAAAGACATTCTCCACTGAATTCCCTCTTAATCCAATGACTGATACTCTCATAAGAATGACCTCAGAGGCTCATGGACACATACCAAGGGAAGACACCATGTCACAGAGAGAAATTGAAGCAATACTATACAAGCCAGGTTTGCCATGGTTGCCAGCAACAGCATAGCTAGGAAAAAAGAAAGAAGAATTGCTCTTAGAACATTCAGAGCACAGATGGCCAAGTGGATAGTGGGATTTCTATTATCTGGCCTCCAGAACCTGTACAGAATAACTTCCTGTTATTTTAAGCCCACAAGTTTGTGATCATGACAACAACCCTTCCACCAAAACCTACTGCACATGTACCAAATCACAAGGAAATCTTTTTTTCTATGTTATAGAAATACTCAATATAAAATTAATTCTTATTTCAGATGTTTTCTTTCAAATCAGCATTGCAAAGTTGAAGACTGTTCTAATCATTTTATAGGTTATATCTATTTGCTTAGTCCAGAATCTAATAGCAAATAGTCAATATTGCCTACCAAATATATACCAAGTACTGAGCAAGCAAAAGTAGCAATGATCCGATGATTCTTCAACTCAGAGAGTTTAATATAGTGCATTAGACAGCAGGGCTGCCAAATAGATACTATGTTGGAAATTAACTATATAACTTTTAGGTGGTAACTGGAGGAGAAAACTGAGAGAGAGCAAGAAAGAGGTGACAGTATCCAAAATAGCTACTCTTTACTTGACTTACGTGAATAACCCCTCTTGACATCACCTTGGTAATAACAATAAAATAATGTACTGCACTAGAGTGACGGGATCCCGAATGTGGCAATACATGGAGCTATGTCCATTATTCGGCTCTGTAAAATCCCATAGTATGTGCTCCCATGAAATCTCTTTTATAGCTCCCCCCCCCCCCCCCCCCCCCCCCCGTCCCCAGAGCTGAGGACCGAACTCAGGGCCTTGTGCTCGCCAGGCAACCGCTCTTCCACTGAGCTAAACCCCTAATCCCTTCCCATGAACCCTCTAAACAAAGATTTGAATAAAAACAGCAACAAGCAGATGTTCACTTTTCCATTTCCAGATGCCAGGAACATCCTTCCAAACGCCCTAGTTCCCTGTCCTTCCTTAGCTTCGTGGATGCAGAGTTTGGGTTGCCCCTTAAATGGAACGGAATTTGAATTCGTCCACTGTTCTTCATAGGGGAGACAAATGAGAATAAATCCTACAGTGGTTAGTGTTCTATTTGTAAGGGTCTCATTAAAAAGACACAGGAGAGGAGAGGCAATTACTGCTAACAAACAGGAGCATAGAAAAACACAAATAAAGAGCCATTAACACGAAAAGATAATTACTCAGTCTTTTATTCGTGTGCTTTTGTCAGCGCTGTGGGGCTGACATTGACTAACAATTTTGGGTGAGGCTGTGGTTCCGCTCAATATTTCCCCTGTGTATCTCACAGGAGGAGAAAAATGAGCAGCATTGTCAGTGAGTTCTACTAAAATCTGTTTAAAACGCAGTATCAACTTCTCACTTTGGGTTTGCTTTCTGTGAGATTTTTTTTTCCCCAGGTTTTATGTTTCTTATGAATATAAAATGGTTTTGTAAAAAATTTCCATTGTGTCGGTTGCTTTATTAATGGGTTTTAGTCAAAGATAGAATGCATTTTCTTCCTTTCCATGGATGTGGAGTTTGATATAAGGCTTTAAATATGGAAAAAGCAATGACAAGAATATTCAAAGTTTATTTTACCATCCCCAGAGCATACAATTGCTTGCCAGTTGCTAGATTTGACATAATTTGTAATTCATCCTCAAAGCTACATTCATTGTTTTGCATGTGTGTGTGTGTGTGAGGGGGGGGGGGTGGAGTGGAGTGTTTGCAAAAATAAAGAAAAAATATATTGCTATTAACCCAAATCTCTCTGGAAAAGAAAATGTTGATTTTTTTTGTTGTTATTAATTTGATCATTTCAACAAATTTTAACCTCACAGAATGCAAGTTTGTTAAAGGTTTATACTGATTCTCTCAATGGTGAACCAGGTAATTTTTTCATCACAGTTACATATCCCTTCTTCACAGAATGGAACATCCAACAATAATCCAGCTTTTGCACAAGGGGTCCTGTCATGTTATCTCAAGTTTCCAAGTGAGGTTGTTTCCTAAGAATTAGGCACTAAAAATCTTTCCCCCAAAGATATTGATGATTCATATGTGGGAAAACAAAAGCTAAGAATTGTGATAAACATAAAATCATACCAATGCACACCTTACCAATCAAGCTATTCGTCCTACATAAACCTGCTGTGGTTCATGTTCCTAGCTCCCAACAATTCTCACTAATCATGAAACAGCACGTGCAGGAAAAAGTCATTTACATAAAAAGTAAGATTTTATAGCAATGTACAGATAGCCTGTATTTCAAATGGACAATTTTATGATCAGTAGAGCAAATTTAGATCTATTGTTTTGAGCAAATATTGTGCTTTAAAAAAAAAAATTATCCCTGACGTAGGGGAATTGGATAAAATTCTCTTGAACATTTTTTCTTTTCTTTTTCTGAGTCCAGTCGTGGGGCCTGAACTCTGGGCCTGGGTGCTGTCCCTCAGCTCTTCAGCTCAAGGCTAGCGCTGTACCACTTGAGCCACAGCGCCACTTCTGGCTTTTTTTCTTTTTGCTTATGTGGTGCTGAGGAATCGAACCCAGGGCCTCATGCATGCAAGGCAATTGCTCTACCACTAAGCCAACTTCCCAGCCCACATCTTTTCTTTTTTGTGTGGAATTACAAGTACTAAAAAAGCAAGTTAAACTGTTTATGCCTTTGACCCAGTTCTCTGTCTACCTTGCTAGATGCTGCGAATGGCTAATGAAGAACTTACTGGTGAGAGCTGGATTTTCCTGATCCTTGCCCTAGGCCTGCAACTACTTAGGGTAGCAGCTAGATGAGTAAACTTAGACATGAAATCAAAAATCTAAATGTTTATACAGGGAAATGCAGGTCACTTTATATATGCCTGTTTGACTTAAACTCACAATATATGATAATTGAAGCTTTTTAAAAGAAAAATATACTTTGCACATGGTTTTATGAAAGAGGTCTACATAGATTCAAATAAACATCAGTGCTGCCCCAGCCAGGCATTTTGGCCAATCGATCTCCACAACATTTTTGTCCGACATTCTCTGTGTTATAGGAGGAAAAGAACAGAAATTGGCATTGAATCCTAGCTGAACAATTTGCTACCTGTAAACTTGAAGCAGTTATTTGTTGTCTCAAAGTTCTGTCTATATGTGAGGTATTATAGTCCATACCTTATAACAAGAGATAGTTGTTTGAGATAGTGAAATGTCATAAAAAGTGCAGACCTTCAATGTATGTAGCTATTATTCTTACTCTAATTTTCTTATAGGGATAGGATACTGCTTGTGACCATTTCTTCAGTGCTAGTTATGGATTAATTTTATTCTTCCTAGTCACTAGACATTATGAAAAAGTGCCAAGCACATTGAGTTATTCTTTCTAGCATTATGTAGTGATCCAATTATGTACTTATTTCCTGTAATTGGCTCATTACATATTGTTCATAAAAGTAGATTTTGATTTAAGTATATGGAATGAAATAGTTTATAATCTGATGAAAATGACCAAAATAATTCTTCTGTCTGAGGATAATTGAAATCATATTTGTAAGTTCAAAAAGGGTAACGTAAATATAATAATTTAACCAAATTCTTACATCTTCACAACTACCCAACAATATGGAAAAGAGCATAGGAGGAGATATTTGGTAAATTATATTAAGTAATTTAATAGACTTAAATTTACCTGTATGTATCTTTATGTTTACTTTGATAGATTGTAAAAACAATATATTCGTCTAATTTCACCAGGTGCAGTGGATCACTAATTATAAATACTCAGGAGGCTGAGATATGAAGATGACAATGCAAAGCCAGCCCAAGTAGGAAAGGCCATGTGACTCTTTTCTCTAACAACCAAAAAGCTGGACATAAAGCTGTGTCTCAAGTGGAATAGTGTCAGACTACAGGGCAGTGTGTGAGTTCTAGCCTTAATACTAGCAGTGAAAATAAAAATAAAAATTATAATTATAATTTTAATAAATCTATCCTTTATAGAAGATAGAGATACATAATAGGGTTAAATTAATAGGATATAGAATATATAATTAATTAATTGGCAATATTGAGGTCTGATCTCAGGATTTTGCTATAAAGGCACTCTACTGCTTGAGAGCTTTTATTGTTCCTCTCATTCCTTTTTATACTGTAATGGTGATATACAGAGGGGTTATGGTTGTTGTATGTGTTACTCCTCCCTCATTTTATCCCAACGTTTTCCCTCCGGACCCTCCTTCCCCCACAAGTTTTTCAGTTCATTTCCAATATAGTGTCTAGTGAATATCCTTTGTGTTACCATTTCTGTGCTTCCCTTTCTCTTCCCAAATCAGATAAACTTACATATAAGACAAAGGTACAGAAGTCAAAAACAGTGACAAAAGGGAAAATACAGTAAAAAGAAAACCACAAAAAGTAAAAATTTTAAAAAAAGCTCTTGTTTCCATTTCTTGCATTCACTTCAATAACCATCATTTTATGTGATCACATGCACATAGCTATTGAGCCCTTGTGATCCTCTCCTAAGAATATCTTTCTTTAGACTCACTGTGTGAATGATAGTAAAAGGCAAAAAAAAAAAAAAACAATGCTCTAATGTTTTATAAATATAATCTTGCTTTTTGTTTAGGCATGTCTGGAAACATGATCTTCCCTTTTCCATAGGAGTTGAAAAGTGTAGATGGCAGGCATGTGTCACAACACTCAGCTTTCTCAGATGAGCTGAGTTCTAGTTCACTTTTTTGCCCAGTGTTGAAACTGGATGTTCCTGATCTTAACCTTCTGCTTATCTGGGATCACAGACATATACTTCTATGATCATTTTTCTCTATTGAGATGGGATTATGCAAATCATCCTGATATTGTCTTACTGAATTTCTAAGATTATGGGCATGACTCGTCAGTACCCAGGTACTAAGGAACTTAATACTTGAATCTGGCAAGCATTACATAGAATCCAGAAAAAGTTGCTGAAAGAATAATTCTACACCCATATTCATCACCCTGTCAATGGATTGGACAAGTCACTGAGTTCAACCCTTCTCCGGGAAAGAAGAAATCATTAGGCTGTCATTTCTACTTAGAATTTTGAGCTATGCAGACAAATCACTTACTGTACTTAATTAAAAATAGTTAGCAAGATTACTCACCTAGTACATTGTAGACAACTTAATATTGTATCAGCAATTAGAAAATCATCAGTCAATTTAAAAGATAAATAGAATAATAAATGTAAGTGTTGTGTAATATTTTTCTTTAAGAATTTTGTATATACATTTTTCTAATTTGGGTAGGGGAAGGGAAATTTAAAAAGTGCTGAAACAAGGATACAGGTTGACCCATTGTAACAATGAGACATATACGACAGTATGTTGAAAATGAACTTTACAATTTCAGTGGGGGAAGGTGGGGGGAAAAAATTTCAAGACCCTTAGGACACTACATTTGTTTAGCACAGAGGCCATTGTAAGAGAAATAGCCATTGTGTCTCTTTCCAGTGATAGAGTTCTGAGAGACATTATATATCATCAGTAATATATCTCAGCTTTACAGAAAATATAGTTTTATTTTGCTAGTAGTAACCAGCAGATTCAGAACAAGCACCAAAATCATAAAGTTCTCCAGAACCATGTATTAGATTATTTGTTCATTGCAAGAAATGAAAGTATTAAAAAATGAGTTAACCAGATGTGGACACCAAGTTTAAGAAAGAGTTTCTTGAAGAGGAAATTTTTAAGAACCAGTTCTTGGTGTGCCACACATCTTTACTACCCACATTCAAAAGCCAGAACACACCATGGTCACCCATAATTGCAGAGGTCGCCATAGGATAGCTATTTCCCAGGTGAAGAGAAAACAGATGAGGCTCTAGCCAGTCTCTGTCAGCACAAGGCCCTGTAATTTGTCCTTCCAATCGTTTCATTAATACAGCATAATGTTTTAATAATTAAGTATGGAAAGATTAGTCATGTGATGGCATACAGTACTTAATATTCAGCGGATTGAACTTTCTAGAAAAGCCAGTAATTTTGCTTGTCATGATCCAAAGACATTCTATCATAGACCACCCATGATCTTCAGTCCTGTATCAGGAACTGTTGCTCAACTTAACCTCTGCACCAACATTCTTGATCTCATCCTGTGTCCAGTGAATCATAATATTGCCCAGGGCTCATTGTTTTTCGCATAGCTCAGTTCTGTTTTCTTATACAGCTCACAGGTATGTTTTACTATAGAGGAAGAACTATTTTGGTAGGAATACCTCATATCCATTGGCCACCCGAAGGTTTGCTGTGTACTGATCCTTTAAGATTGTCCCTCACCCTGCCTTATTTCTGACCATCAGTTTATGTAGTCTTGTAGCTTTCTCCTTTGTGAGTATATGGTTGTGTGAATTATATAAATAGTATTGCTTTGTGGATACCAAAATAAGACCATTTAAAGACTTTTTGGAAGCGTTTGTTCAGCTTGGTTTGGTTGCCAAGTTCAAAATTATTTTTGTGGGAATGCTTGCAAAGGTGCTTTGTTGGTGGTGCACTGATATTCAAAAATATTCATTTCTTCTCCTACTTCTGACTCACAGCCTCATTGGAGTTTGCTTCCCTAGTCCAGTGAGGTTGAGAATAATTAGCTGACTTTGTTTGGTCAACATGCGTAAGTATGCAGGCCAGTGCTTTGGAATCTGGGACCAGCCTAGTTGGATTCAGTCAGTGGAATGCAGGTTGCCATGGTTAGTGTGACAGTAAGCCAGTCTCAACATTAAGGGTCAACAAGCATCACTTTTTCCATGTGTTCCACAGCTCCCATAGCTGTGAGTTGTGCCGGCTGGCCTGTGGATGCACTGTAGTAGGTCCAAGGAAGGACAGATTTGAGATCCATCTGACTGTGTGGTACCTGATTCAGGTTGACAACAGTAGACATGCTGAGTCTAAATTTCCCATCCTGTTCCCCTCCAAATGACACATGTGTGAAATGAACAGAAGTGATATTACCCCAATAGTTTCAACTGGTCTGAAGACACATAGGAAGTAAATGCTTATTTTCATATGGCACTGAAATTTGGTCTTAGCTTTTAGGCACCAATAAACTGATTCAAATAGTGCCTTAACATAATATACTTTTTTCAGGGGACAATAGTTTGGACTTGTATTTATCAAGTCCAGCAATATAAGATTATAATTCTCTCAACTATTTGGATCCATCTGATCTGTAAAGGTCTACAATTCTTTGAATGTTTGGTGAATGAGAGCTAAAGCATGTAGCATTTTTTTTTATTATTTTAATTTTTTATTTTGAAAATACCATATAGAGGGGTTACAATTACATGGGCAAGGTAATGAGTACATTTCTTATCAAGCATTGTTGCCTCCTCCTTTGTTTTCCCTTCCCATCTCCCCCTCCCCCCCCCCCCCCCGCCACCAAAGTTGTAAAGTTTGTTTTTTGACATAAGGACTTGTACATCTATGGTTGCAATGGGTCCACCTGTATCCCTATTTAAACAGTTTGTTTTGCCCTTTCCTCCACAAATTATACCAACATCAAATACAGTGAAAGCAGGGGTTATACCATGGGGGACAGACATACAAAGTAACAAAGAAATCATCTTATAAATATGTTAGAAACAATCACAAGAAAGAAAAAAACATTTGAATTCTTATCTTGAGGTTCATTTCAACTAATATCAACTTATCTGACCTTTTCTGCTTGTCTCAGACATATACTAGTTATTGCAAATAAGGGAAACCATGGGCATTTTCATTCAGAATTATCAATCCTCTGGAAAGTTACCCAAGTGGTTGTATTCATCACATTTCTAATGGTCTTTGTTTTCTAGAAGTTGACAGATTTTTTTAATATTCTATTTTTTTCGAAGATTTTAGTTAATTCTAATCTAAAAAATAGGTAATGATAGTACCTCCAAATTCCTTTCTGTGTTAATTGCATTTTAAAAGTGATTTTTGAAACATGATGAGTGTAAGTACAAGATAGGTCTGACATAATTCAATTTTAGAACTCAAGAAGACAGATGGGCTACTTATTTGAGGGTCGAGCCTTTTGCTATCATCAGATCTCCAATTATATCAAATATGTGACCACTTAGCTTATCTTTGTTGTAATAATGGAGTCTGGAGACATATGTGAAATAGGATCACTTTACAAGGAGAAATTTACTTACAACATTAAAAACAAAATTCAATGTCTTTTAAAACATATCTATGCTTTTTGTAATGTATTTTTCATTGTGGCATTATAATTTAGGAAGAAGACTGTTTGATAATAAAAGCCAAAATTCAATGTGATTAACTTTTAGTTTGAATTTTGTTAGAGTGAAGCATTAAGAATTAGTGTAAGTTGTAATATCTATAAATGAATAAATTATATATGTGCATATATTTGGGCAGAAGTTGACCTTCTCCTGTCAAAGGTTAGTTAAATAGTTCAGTCACATTTAGTGTCTTGGAATATATCTGTGTTCCATGATTTATATTAATTGCAACTTCCGGATAAGAAATGACATGAATGACTAATTATTAAAACTTGATATAAGTACTTCAAACTATGTAAACATCATATATGTGTTTTTCCTGAAAAAGGACTTAAAACAAACTCTCATATAATTCTATTTGGGAACTGGAAATACAGATATTAGCTAACTGAGGCCAGCTATACAAACTTGACTTTGTGAGTTACATATGGATATTCTTCTCTTACTGCATTCTGGCATATGCTAGTGGTCAGTGATTGTGAGTATGTGAAACTTCAGATCTCATTGTTCCTTACTTAAAAAGTCAGGTTTCTCTTACTTCAACAATTTTTGCTCAATTCTCACACAGGACTAGACTAAAAATTACAAAGTTTTTATTTCTCGATTAATGGTTCTTTTTTTTGGGAGTAGGCAAGTTGCCTTTGTCATCATCAAGTTCTTTTTGTAAATTAGCACTAAGCTGAAAGTATACAAACACACTCATGAGCATCCAGAGCTACAAAATGTCGTGATAGATCTGTCTAGAGAACAGGCTACTGATCCAAAATATTCTAATTTCTTATTACACACAAAAAAATATAGAAGATGCTGAATGACCAGAAAATTCTCCATAATCTGAACCTAAAACGTGTGTTGGAGAATTCATTCCCTAATCACTTACATTTCTGATGTCTATAGCTATTTTGAGTTAGCAACATTACGTCATCCTGTCTTCCTGTTGATTAAGTGTTGGAAAATCCCCTAATGGAAAATAGACTCCACCCCATGGAGTTGTAAAATTACACTTTTCACACCACAAATGTTTGTATCCTAAATTAGCCATGAACATTGAGGAAATCTTACTGTGTCAAATATTTGAGCTTCACATTTTGACAAATTTTGGCATAACTTTGGAATTGAGTTTTGGATCTTAAAATTGCACTCATCAAACATTAATACTACCTTAGATGTACATTTTAAATACCTCAAAAATAAGAGGAAATTGGGAAGCAAATTTGAGCATTTTCAGCCTAAAACTCTATCATATATATATATGATCATATATCTTTATATACACATAAAGCTTCATTTCAAGCACTCTAATTAGTATTGTATTATTATTTAAGCATAGGATGAAACCTGTTCAAACTAATAGGACAAGCAATATTAGGGGAAGAAAATAGTATTAAAAATTGACATTTTAGTACTTAGGCAGGATTCCATAGATAGTGTTCTTTTCTCTATGAACTACTATAATCCTTTCTACTAGAACTAATCATTCTGGGAAAAGGTAATAAGAATACTTAACAGTCAAAAGTATAATTTATAACACCTGTGTCAGTCCTATCTCTGTCACTTTAAGGAAATATTGATTTTAGTTTGTTTATTATTTCTGTCCTAACTCAGTAATGGTCACATGCTTACAGAATGTTACAGAATGAAAATGTATAGGCTTCTAACTTACAAGATATTTTGACAATATCCAGTGCTTCTCATATTTAAGACAATTATTATCAATAATGGAAACATTTTCAAGTATGGCACATATATATTTCCACTTGAACAGACATTCAGTTTCATTTGATTAATGGGGTGAAGCCATGATATTTATTTCTGAATATTGTTTGAACTTCATATTCTATCATCCTTGTAATTTGATAAAATGGATATAGATCACCTCACCTAAGAAAATGGAAACCCATCTGTTGAATTTTAAATGCATCTGTTCATCTGCTAAATCCATTTGTCGTATTCATTTAGGTTAACACAGTCCCCTTAAGTACAAGAATGATATGCAAGAACAAAATATTAAGCATCATGTTTTACAAGATAAGAGGGTCAGAGTTAGAAGAAGCTTTCCCAAAGCCAACTGTTTTTTCCAAATATTGTAAAATATTTTTAAATACATGAATATTCTTTCTCGTATCCTTTACTCTCTCTCTTTCCTTTTTCCTTGCTAGGATTTCCCTTTTGCTTTCATGACTTTGTTTTGTTTTGTTTCCCCCATATCTTCTACAACTGATGATATTCATTTTTGTGCACTAGCTTCTTTTTTTTACCATGATATCTCCAGTTCCATTCACTTTCCCAAAACAAGCAACAACATAATATCATTATTCTTTGTGACTTAATAGAACATCACTGTTTATACATACCACATTTTCTTACTTGAGAGGCACCTAGGTTGATTGAAAAGGTTGGCTATTGTAAGCAGTGCTGAGGTATACAGTGGTTGTCAGGTACCTCTCTAGCAAGCTGACTTTGATTCTCTGTTGCATGTACCCAGCAGTGGTACAGCTGGATCACATGGAATTTCTATTTTCATTTTTTTAGAAGCTTTCATACTAATTTAGGGATTCTCCACACAGGATCTTGAAAACGTTATTGACATTTGAACCTATCCCATTACTGAAACATACTCTTCTTTTGTATTAGGTGCTTCCTGTAATAGCTCATTGAAAAAAACATGTATTTGTTAGGCCTTCTTCTCCTGGAGTAATAAATAGTTATAAAACAGATTTGCATAACTTTTGATAAACAAGATTTTCTTTTCTCATTCCAAAGCTAAATTATGAAAAAAAGAAAAAGAAAAAGTTCGTCCACAGTATTATCTAATCATTTGTTTTTACTCTGTTATTTATCAGGGACCTGACGCCTAGCAGCCATTGACTCTGTCCTTCAAACTGCTTGACATGCCTAGAAACTTAACATGCTGGGACATTCTGAACTGCCTTGCTGTTAGATCTTACTAACGAACTGCCTTCTATCTCCACATTTGCCCTCCTGGCTTTAAAAAAAAATCTCTCCATCTGTTAAGTGGCACAATATCCCTCAAACATCCCAAACTTGCCTGAGGAAGTAGCTTCCAGGGAAGGATCAACATTTAAGTTGTAAAGAGACATGCAGCAAACACTCCGTCCACCCATCCATCTCCAGAAACGTTATACCTCTTGACTGTGCTTCCTATGGAGATGTCTTTTTTACTATTAAATGGCAGCACAGCCTAGGAAGACATGACAGGTTTTATCAGTCCTGACAGCTGTCTAGAAAAGAAAAGAAGAAAACAGCAGGCAACTTGAAACTTCCAGGGTTTGGGCAACTATCTCCTCGTTGGGTCCTGCCAGAGTTGGAAAATTAAAGTCTGATCAGCACACAGATGGAGGCTCTCCCCACTCGATGTGTCCACGGTTTTCCAAGGCAGAGCTTCTCTATGTATATATAAACTTGTAGATGCTGATGAAGCTATATTTATTGTAACCTGGGTGATAACATTTAAGGAAGTTAAAATTGTCAGTCCAAGCTCATGCATTCATTACTAGTGTGTAGACGTGCCAGGCATTGAATGCCTATAAAAGTACCTACTTCTAAGCCCTGCATAAGTGTTAAAGGGAAACTGAATAGCAATCATGCCTATAAGTAGCTAGAAGTCTACAGTGATCCATTCCTACAGACCTATTTCCTTCTTCTTCAGGGATGACACATGTGAAAGTGTTTTCTCCCCTCTCCTGCCCTGCCCAACCATCCTTTCTCCCTTTCTTCAACTCTACACACTGTCTCATTCTTTTTAAAAGAACAAAAGGAATTAAGTGGCTATCACCACAACTTCACCCTTCCTTGCGCTTCCAAACTTCAGAATCACCTATCACTTCTGTGATCGGTTGACTCTGCTTTACCTAAGAGCACTGTTCATTCCTTCCCTGCCCCACCCTCAGAAGAGCTTTCTCTGTCTATTGAACATCTCTTAACCCTGCGATCTGTGTTTGCATCCCTACTAAGATAGATTAATCTTTAGGTTAGGCCAAGCAGCTTTGCATAGCAGAAATGGCAAAGGCTGTGTATGTGTGTAATGGGGGGCGGGGGGATAACCAAGAGGTTGCTCCTTGTGCTAGCACTAAACGCTTGTTGACTTAACCTTCCTACTCCAGAATCTTCCCTTAGAATGAAAGCATTTATGGGAGGGTCATTGTGGAGGCACTAAGAATGCATTTTAGACATCTAATGAAATTGAGAATAATACATATTGCTTGTAAATTTACATATGTTTCCATTCTTTACTCCTTCTTTTCCTTCTATCTCTCTGTCTCTCTCTCACATTCTCCCTCACTCTCTGTCTCTGATCCTCTTTGACCTACGTTACCATTCTGTCACTTGTTCCTGAGCCTCTTTAGCAAAAGTATGTAATCCAAGACAAATCCATAGAGCTCACTATCAGAGAAAACTGGGTTGTAGTTAAGCCCTGCTCTTTTAATATTATATTCATTTATTTAAGAGTTTTATTTCCTGCTTTTTTCTGTGTTCTCTGAATATTGGTTGCTTATACTTCATTTATTTCTGTCTATGAACAGTTGGATCCTCCTGTCTGAGAATGTCTGTGATAATGGAGTCCTTTACTAATACCTACACCTCCTGGTGTTCCAGAGAATTATGCTCTCTTGCACTACTTTACAGGCCCTGTCTAGTATTGATTATAATTCTGTACTAGCCATCAGTGTTCTTTAGATTTGAAAAGCATAAATTCTGGCTTTCCATCCATTCCCTCTATTCCTTAAATGGTTATATCTCAGAACTCTTCACTCAAGAAGTGGGGATTAATAGTACTTTTCCAATTGCAAGTTTTGAGATAGTAGTCTAGATAATATTCTTTTTAAAAATTGACCGATATCTAGTAAGCACTGAAGAGTCTAGTTTGTGCTAGATTTGTAGTGCCTAACTTAAAAGAAGTATGAAAAGAATTCCATTTGTATCTGTATCTTGTTATTCCCCTTGCCCTTTAAATCTTGATTTATTGGGTTTGGTTTTCTAGCTGTTTCCTTTTTGAATACAGAGATTCTCTATACTTTCTTACATCCTTGTAGGATTTCACTCTTTCCCATGCCTACACATCCTTGCTAACTTCTTTTTCCTTTTGCATATATGTTAGGAGCTATAAACTGACATTTCCACATGATACTACAAGAGTCATGAGGACTCCATCACATTGGACCAAAGGAGAGATGAGAGTCTGAGCAACCCAGACAGAAACAAGTCAGGGCCTGGGTGCTGTCTCTGAGCTTTTTTGCTCAGTGCTAGCACTCTACCACTTGAGCTACAGAGCCACTTCTGGCTTTTTCTGAGTAGTTTATTGGAGATAAGTCTCACAGAGTTTCCTGCCTGGGCTGCCTTTGAACTGTGATCCTCAGATCTCAGCCTCCAGAGTAGTTTGGATTACAGGCATGAACCACGGGCACCTGGCTATAAACATCCTCTTCTAAGCTACTATAAACAAATGTTGTTTTAATTATTTACAGCACCAAGGCAAAATAATACATTCACAATTTTTAAATTATATATAATTCAGGAAAAGATTATATAATATTAATTGCATAGGGGTTGGAATTGAACATTTTTAATATGAGCTATTAGGGACAAGACTTGCATTGGTTGATTAATCAAAACCATAGTTCAGTACAAGAAGGATCTGAGCAAAGAAGCATGTGTATGCAAATCATAAGACATTCTGTGGTCTAGTTGCATAACTGAGAAGTGATTTTCAGTTTCTATCTTACACAACTAAGGGGAGTGATGACTCTCACAAGGCAAGAAAAGAAAACAATAAAAACTAATTGAATGTGCAGACATTCCAATAAGAGAAAAGAAAACTGATGTGTTCATCTATATCTCTCATTAGTTGAAACCAGTATCTAGAGTGTTAGCCACTTGGCAGTTTTGAATGTACTTTGCACTTTTTTGCAGAGTGGAGGAGGCAGGAAAGAGTCAGGCAAAGAGACCCCTGGGAACTCATGCTTGCATGAATGGAAACTTTCCCACAATCTTATCCAGGTTAGACTGAGAGGAAATGAAAGATGAGAGGACATGTCTATCATGTGCTGCATCATTTAAAGATACTTCAAAAAACAAAAATAGTTAAGGTTTTTATACTTAATTATAGACTCATATCTGGTATTATTTCTTGCACCATTTGTCAAATAAAATGTATTAATTCATAGTCAGGGAGAAAAATATGGAATGTTTGTGCTGCTTAAACATACACCCTTGTCACAGCTAAACAGATAACCACATACAGCATAGAAAAGAGAGATGCTTTTATAATATTCATCAACAGCCAGTGACATTTACATTAGAAAACTTTGTTTTTTGTCAGTCTTGGGGCTTGAATTCTAGGCCTGGGCACTATCCCTCAGCTCTTCAGCTCAAGGCAAATGCTCTACTATGTGAGCCACAGTACCACTTCTGGTTTTCTGGTAGATTTTTGGAGATAAGAGTCTTAAGAACTTTTCTGCACAAGCTGGCTTTGAACTATGACCCTCAGATCTCAGTCTCCTGAGTAGCTAGGAGTATAGGTGTGAGCCACAGGCACCCAGCTTACATTATAAAACTTTTAAAGCATTAAGTGCGACAATATACAGTTCCAGGCTGTATCCTACTGCTTCATCAAAATTAGAGAATATGAGATACATCCTTGATATTAGTTTTCCATGCTTACCAAATTTATCTAAGGGTTAGTTCATGATAAAAAAACAAAAACATTTTTATACTAGGTGTCAATGGCTCACATCTACAATCCTAGCTACCTAAAAGGGTGAGACTGAGGATTGAGGTTCAAAGCCAGCACAAGCAAAAAAGTTCATGAGAGGCTGATCTTCAATTAACTGTCAGCAATCTGGAAGTGAAGCTGTAGCTCAAGTGGTAGAGCTCTAGCCTTGAACAAAAAATCTCAGGGACCACATTCAAGCCCTGAGTTCAAGCCCAGGACCGGCACCAAAACAAACAAAAATGCATGTCTACTTACCATTCCAAATGTAATATTATATTGCTAGATATAAATGTGACACAGAAAAGTATATTTTCTAGCCAGTGGGGGAAAATGAGGTTAATATTTCAAACTAAAATATTATTAAGATGTGGGAACATGGCCCAAGGGGATACAGCATCTGACTAGTATGCCTAAAGCTCTGAATTCTAACTCCAGTACTGGTAAAAGATCTGTTAAAATATAAGAAAAATCTTACTTAACATAGGATATTTTTATCAAAGAAAAAAGAAATGTTGCACAAAAATCTTGAAAGTGTACAAATCCATGGATTATAATTATTGGTGCTATTGTGGAGTGGACATGAGTTTTCTGTGCATTGTTTTGATCAAAGCTTCAGTCACTCTGGGAATTAATTTGCAACTAGAGTTGCCTGATTTGTCACACTCCACAAACAGTCTATATAGATGGGCACCAAAAATATTTTCCAGGTTTTTCTGCACAGCTTTAAATTAAAATTTGAAAATCAGGGTCAAGGTCTGGAGAAAAATACTGAATTTTGCCAGGGTACAAAAGGCAAAGCATTTCAAAAAACAAAGCACCTAGGAACAACAATGTGAGCTTTGACAAAGTGGTAAAGCAGCAAACCCGTTTTCCAAAAGCCTTATGAGTGAACCAAACCTGTGAAAACTAAGACTCATGAAATAGAAGAGTAGGTCAAGGTCCTGTCAATGCACATAGTAAAATGAAAGAATGGGTCATAAGGAAAGAAACTGTATAAATAATTCAAAGGACTTGCCTAGAGCTTGAATATAACCACAATTCCTCTTCATTCAAAGACTCTTCCGTTGTATAAGTCCCATGAAAACCTAACTTGACTCTATAATGAAGACATGAATAAATTGAACTGTCAAGCAAATTAGATATATAAAAAATCCACTTCAAATATTTTCATAGAAAGAGGAGTTGAATAGAAATTTCAAAAGAGATTTGGACATGTAGCTCAGTAATAGAGTACTTTTCTCTCCTTCCAAAAGAAGGAAAGAAGGAAGGAAGCAAGGAAGGAAAAGGAATTTCAAAAGAAATAAAAGTAACAAATTTTGTAAGCCCAGAATTAGGTCTTCTTCATAACAGGTAACACAGTACCTCTTAAATACACTAAGCACTAAATGTTTTTTAGCATTCTAAATGGAATTTCAAACTAGTTCTGACCAAGGGAGACAAACTAAGTAAGAAATGTGAATTGTGTGCAATTTCTATTTGATATTCATTATATAATTTATGTGAATATTTTTCACTAGTAGAAAATTCAATAAGGTGTATCATAATATATGTATAATATGTTGAATAATATGTGTATAGAATAATCATATTGACAATCTCAGAAGACCCGAGTTGTGAATAATATATATATATATATTATATATTGTGAATAATATATATAACATATATATGTATACATATTTACAGATATGTATATGTAAATATACATATGTGCATACATATATGTGTATATATGTACTATGGATTATAAGGAGATTCATTACTAATGCATTAAATGAATAACTTCTTTAAAAGTATCTGCCTTTCCACCATCACAAATGTAAGTGAATAGACATTCAGCAGCTGAACCATGTGCATTCTGTATGCAACCTCACAAAAAGAAATTAATCCTTCCTAAATGAAGCCATTTTCCTGATTTTTGTAATAATTATTCTTTGCTTCTCCTTACAGTTTTTTTCCAAATATTTACCTTTATATTTCTGCCTTGACTGCTTTTAAATATTGTCAGCAAATCTCTTTTAACATATATATTATATATATAGCATTTTTTATCTTTGGATTAAAACAAAACAAAAAAATAAATGCTCATTCTGTGGGATTTTTCTTTGACTTCAATTTTGCTTATTGGAATCTTGTAGACAACCGAAAAAGCATAGAATGATTATCTGGTCACAACAAACCACTCTAGCACACAAACCACAATCTGAGGGGGGGAAAACCGTAGAATCTAAATCACCTAGTTTCATAGAAAAATAGGCTGAAGTGGCTCCATGTCAAGTTGCATTTTGACATTTTAAGAAAAGTATTAAATACCACTGAACACTTCAATCTGACTTCAAAGTCAACATAAAGAGTTTATTATTGGTCAGACATGGAATTGTATTAACATTAGGGTATATATAATGATGTCAAGACTTAAACCATTAACTCTGTTACATTCTATGAGTTCATAATGACTGCGCTTCTCCACCTCCAACACAAAACCTAAAAAACCAACTCCTTTTCCTTTGAAACTGATAAATAAAATGAAAGATTCAGGTATCTATCCTGAGTTATCTATACAAATTACATAATGAATAACCAATACTGTAAGGGGAAGAAGTTCTTTTTTGAAAATTATTACACAACTGGGAAGATGTAAGACTTATGTGCAGTCCTTTGCTTTGAACATCAATGGTTTAATCCCACGAGAAAAACAAATAGACCTGACATGCCCTTGGTGAAAGACACCTTGCTGTGAAATAGTCCTGCTAAAACAATCAAATCTGCACAGGCCAAGCCTTCAGATTACACATGCAGTTCTCTGGGAATAGTCAGTGCCGAAAAGCCCTCCAAACTCTTTGGACAAAGAATAAACATTTTCTTTCAATCGTTCCTCTACAATCATTTCTTTAATAAGAAATAAGCACTTGCAGAGGCTTTTCTCATAGAGACCTTTCAGGAGACATACTGTTTGTGTTGTTGTTACTGTATACGAGTTCCTATAAAATAAACACTACTATCAGAAAGAGCAATAACTCCATGGGGTGTGGTTACAATGCAGGTATATGCACTGATTCATTTGCTGTGCGACTCATCAGCCTTATCAAAATGTTACATTCACATTCCATAGCTCAAAAGTGAATTCAACAGGTTATGGATTTCTGAGCTCTGATTTTATTTGTAAAAACAAACAAACAAATAGACAACTATGCAGCTGAAATGGTTAATTGGTCCGAATTAATATCTGCTCCAATAATAAAGCAATAGAAGCATTGATTCATATGTGAGCTTCTTGTATGTTATACAACATACATCTAATAGACAATTGTTAGTTGTTTGGCTATGGAAGAAACAAGAAAATTTGGAAAATAGCCTGTTGCATGTAAATGTCTATTATTTTAGTGAAGCATGATTCTGAAGTAACCACATGTCCCCCAGCACATCCCTGTTGACAACATTTTAAACAGACTCAAGTGAGCTTCATCTCTGAGTTTTTTTTAAGAGAAGCCTACACACCCTCAAAATAACATTTTAGCTCAACAATCCAAAATATGCTGAGTTAATACTCATTTGGAAAGAATTTTAACTTGCACAATCCAGTATTTGATACTAAACATTCCAAGGCTTTGAAGATGCTAAAGCTTTAAAAGTTCTAAAGCATGAAAGTTTGAATCATAAGTAACATGAAAGAAATTTTCAAAAAGCTGCCTCAACATCTTATCTTTTCTTATCTTCATTTAAAGAACATGATGGATAAAATTTATTCTGAAGAAACTCAATAGATGCATAGTATTCTTTATGCAAAAATCGAGTATATATCTTAACCAACAATGAGTGAGCTATTTTTGTGCCAAAATCGTCTACTTTAGTTAGCAGAAAACCCAACATCCTCTAGATCTCCTTGCAAAACACTCTATATAAGAAAATGATCATGTGAATAATATTATAAAATGTATTAAGACTGGCACCACTGATACTGATTATAATAGTAAATGGAATATATTCAATTAAAAAATAATATTAAGTAGCTTAAAGGAAAGTACTAAAAACTTTTATAGAGACAGATGTTTAAAGAGAGAGAGAAGTGGGAGAAACTGTAACCATAATGACCAAAGGGAAAATATTTCTTTCTTGCAAGAATTATAAAGCTGAAGCAGTTATATTCACAAACACAAATAAACATCCTGCACTTACTCGTTGGACATATATAGATAGATAAATATACATATATATATATATATATATATATATGACATATACTTCTGAAGGGAATTGTAAATTACCATGTTTCAGAAAAAAAAAGGAAAAATCCTTCCTGAGAACTCTTTTTACAACCACAGCAAAAATCTGAGAACATTCTTTTTAGGATATTGCTTCACTTGACAATTCCTTATTTCTCTGTGTACAAATTTTTGAAACCCAGAGGTAAGTCAGATAGACAGATGGTCAATTGTGTTTTCCTTTCTTAGTTAAGGGTGCTCAATCAGTTTTAGCTAAAAAGAACAGATTAACAGATTCTCAAAATACAAACTGGATGCCATGTGCTCTATCAAAGAGAAAATACACAGTAACTTATTCCAGTATAGTTTCTACTCCTTTAGAGATGGTACATTACAGAGGAAAACAAAGGCCAAATTCAGTCAAATATGTCAGAAATTTCTGATTACTAACACATTATTATATGTTCAAGTTAACATTTAATAGTTTAATGATATATATATAATGTTAAACATATTTTATTATAATGTTATATATCACATAATATATTTGACATTTATCTCAAAATTCATCACATCAACAAAACTTTATGAACACTCATCAAAGTAAATGATAAAAACCATAAGTATGTTTGGTACTATACAAATGGAAGAGACTTGTAAGTTTATATTCACTGTCTTTCAAAATTGATAAGAATGGCTTAATCAGAACCCATACAATATTTATTCATACATTACATTTCTCTAGATCAGTCACACAAAACTCACTCATGAGATTTATTCGGTGAAAAACAGTAAATGAGTTTATGACAAGAATAAGTGAAGCCAGGTGCTAGTGGCTCACGCCTGTAATCCTAGCTACTCAGGATGCTGAGATCTGAGGATCACAGGATGAAGCCAGCTGGGACACATTTGTCTCCAATTAACCAGCAGAAAACCAGAAGTGGTGCTATGTTTCAAATTAGTGGAGTGCTATCCTTGAGATAAAAATCTCAGAGAGAGAGCGTAGGCCCTGAGTTCAAGGCCCAGGTCTAACCAAAAATAAAAATAAAAATGACACCTTATGTCTATGGAAATACCTAACTTTATTTTAATAACAGACTCCACACACAAAATAAAGCTATTTAAGGCTATTGTATTCCTTACAAACCTACACTGGTTTCTTAGGAGGATGAGACTTGAGGATTGTGTTTGGAAGCTAGGCTAGACAGAAAAGTCTGTGAGACTCTTATCCTGAATTAACCACCCAAAAAAACGTAAGTAGAGCTGAGGCTCAAAGAGTAGAGCACCACCCTTGAATGGAAAAAGCTGAGAGAAAGCACCTAAACCTTGAATTCAAGCCATAGTTCCAGAACACACACACATCCACGTACACACACACACACACACACACACACACATGCACATGCATGCACGATTTTAACTCATTCAGAACATTTAGATGCCTTTTTAAATAATTTCTTTGCATGTAATTTGTTTTAAAATATTCTTTCAAATAGTTAATTCAGCATAATAGTATGCAAGCCAAAGACAGAGTGCAGAAAGTCATTTACATTAATGAATTTGAATTTCTTTTTAAGAATCCTTCAAAAAGTGGATGTGACATTTGTTGTTAAGTTTATAAGGAAATTCTGAATTATTAATGGAAGCTTCACTGCTATCATTTAAAAATTCTGTCCTTATCACACATTAAGGTTATTTCTGCATTTTCATAGTCTGTTATAGCTATGGCTATTAAGATGTGAAGATACCTTTATTATATGCAAATCTAATAACATTTAAATGTTTTAAACTGAGAAATCTACCTAAGTGTAAAATTTCATTCAAAAATCTTAAAATAGTCAAATAGAATCAGATTCAATAAAATTAGTAACTTGGGATCATTCACACTGTTTGTAAAAGTAAGATTTCCCCTTTCAAAATTTTCTACATTTAATTGAAGTAAGCCAGGCCCAAAGAAACATACGTCCCATAGTTTCCCTTATTTGCAATAACTAGTACATGTCTAAGACAAGCAGAAAAGGTCAAAAGCTTTGTACATTTGACCATATAAGACGACATTAAGTGAAATGAACCCAAGATAGGGACACAAGTATTTTTTTCTTGCTTGCTATTGTTTTTAACGTATTTAAAATGTACCACATGATTTTTTTGTTTGTTTGTATGTTCCTCCCCTGTTTTCACTGCATTTAATCCCAGTGCCCTGCATCTTGTATATACACTTCTCTAATTTGGGGAGGGGAAGGAAAAAAACCAAAATGCTTAAGTAGGGATACAGGTTGACCCACTGTAACAATGAAATGTGCAAGATACTACATTGAAAACAAACTTTATAACTTGTGGGGGGAGAGTAGTTGTGGAGGTGGGAGGGAAGGGATGGTAGGGGAAAAACAAAGGAGGAGGCAATAATGCTTGAGAGGAAATGTACTCATTACCTTGCTCATGTAACCGTAACCCCTCTGTACAGTATTTTTACAATAAAAATGTACAAAAAAAAACTTACATTTTTTCCTACATTTTCCATAAGCACACCACAATATTTTTGTATTATTTTCTGTTCTAAATATAAACATTTGTGGGCAAAAAAGGCCTATCTATTATGATGATCAATCTATCACCCTCCCTCTCCCCACCCAGGAGAAAGGCATGCCTCTACTATCTGTATTTCTCTTATTCTATGAAGACTAGTCTTAGAAAGAATTTCAAATAGTTCAAGGACTTTATAGTAAGCCCAGCTTTTGGCATATAATAATTTGCCTATGGATATATAGAGAGAATAATCCACAAGTAAAATCTCACACAACAATTCTATAGCACAAAGGGTGAAGTATTTACTGAACGTTTTTCTTCTGTAATCAATTGTTTTAAATGAGGATCCATAATTACAACCAACCCCTTGTAAAATTCACCATGAATCCTGATTGCAGTGATTTATTATCTGTGCTTAGTTTCTTGATTTATCAGGAGTTCAACATAAGTAATAGATGGCCAGGCATGGGCCTGAGCTTCATGCACTAAAATCCTCAAGGTGTATTATTCATACAGTGAAGCAAAATGCCAGGTGGTGGTTTCTGTGATAATCCAATCTCTCAGTTGTTCTGTGAAACAGTATGATGCTGGCAGGTGCTGTTTGAAGACTCTAAAACAACAAGACTACAGAGTGCCTTAACTCACTCTTCTCCCGTTATTTGTAGTAGTTCACCCAAATAGAAAATAACTTATTATTGTAGTGAAATACATATCATGGATAAAGAACAAAGACAATGAAAGGCAAAAGGAAAGATGGGAGATAGAAGGGGATAAAAAGAAGAAAATGATAAATGGAAAGGAGAATGGAAGATAGTAGAAGAAAATGAGCAGAAAAAGGTAAAAGACAAGTAAGAAATGTGAAGGTAGAGGAAAAGTAGAGAGGAGAGAGGAATGAAAAGGAGGGAGTGGTTTGGAGAAGATGAGAGGGGGAGAAAGAGGGGAAGAGGAAGGAAAAGAGAAAGAGGGAGGCAGGGAGGGAGGGGAAGGGAAGGACAGGGGAGGGAAGAAAGAGGGAAAGGAAGAGAACTAGTATCTCAAGTGTTGTGATCTGGGTCTTCAATATCCCCTCAAAATCTCACCTTGGATTTATTGGGAGTTGAACCTTTATTAGGTTGGGGGGGGTGTGAGTGGGAGATTTAAATTTTCAGAGGAGATACATTTGAAGAATTAGCAAGGCCCTAAACTCTTCCCTTTTCTTTTTGATGACCTATGAGGTGAAGATTTTCTTTGTCTTCCACAGCCAACCAAACATTGAGAATCTCTCAAACTGTGAACCAAACTAAACTTTTTCTCTTTATAAACTGTAATCGTGATGGGAAAGTTAGCGCGCATACACTTCAATTTTTGAAAAATGTTCTCTCTACCTTTTTTAAAAAACATCATTCAAGTTTCATGCTAAATATGAACTTGATTGGTTCTGATTTGTCACCAAGAACTTTACATCCTTCCCCTCCCACAATGATCTTACATTATGGCAAGTGAGGTATTGCCCATTGTAATAGAGGTTATTAAACTGCCTAATATTTGAGTTTTCCTTTACATTAAAACTCTTAAGAAGTTATTCTGCATTTGATGTATAGTCTCACCCAAAAGTGAAGTATAAAGTTTAGATTAACTCATGAATCACTTGTGTCCAACCTTTGGATAGAAAAATTATAACTAATATATCAGATTTTGAGATACTATACTTCCTCGTTACCCATGAGAAGTACATTCAAACATACTGAATCAGAGAAAGTAACAAATACTATGTAGATTTTTTTCTTTATAAATACATATCTCTGGTAAAAATCTATTTTTAATTATGTACAGCTAAAATCATAAACAAAAATTAAAC
Organism: Dipodomys spectabilis; assembly: GCF_019054845.1. NCBI lineage: Eukaryota > Metazoa > Chordata > Mammalia > Rodentia > Heteromyidae > Dipodomys > Dipodomys spectabilis. The sequence continues at coordinate 11,430,244 of NW_024870834.1, read as the reverse complement.
AAACACTATTATATTAATTATGTGGCAATAAAAATTTTCTGAATGTAGACTTGTTCCATCTCCTTTAAATAAAATTGTTGGTCTGTTTTTTAAGAGATCACACACTCTTCACTCCAAACTTACACTGGTTTTATTATATTCCCTGCAGCATTACCACATTATATCACGGTTGAGTTGCCCTTTCATGTTTTATGAGCTGGTGGCTCCTTTGTACCTTTATCAATGTAGGTTCTGTTGTGATCTCCTTCCCAAGAAGGCCGGTTCTATTTCAGTTGAAAACTTGTTCTAGATATCTTGTCTCCTGATCAACTTACTCAGCTTGGCCAGAGTAGAGATAGCAGCTTGGTCATCCATAGCTGGAGGCTGTCCAGCCATCTTGTACTCCAACGTCTGTGTAATTACCAGCCACTTTGAGAAAATGCAGGCTAGAATCATTTCACATCTTCTTGATGAAATCCTCATAATAATTCATCTCAATACAAAGTTGCCCATCAGAACATGTTTTCTATTCAGGACTTCTGCCTAATTTTCTACCTTAACTAAGCGTTTGACATATACAGTGGCTTTTGGTTGAGGGGAAATGGAAAAACTACCCCTGTATCTATTCATTCTTCACAATTTCAAGGACAGAAGGTCCACTGTAACAATAACCTTGGATTTTACTTGTGTTTTACCTTTATGACATAAAAAACTTGAAACATCTTTTCATTTAATGCAAGCACTTTTCTGCTTCCCACCTTTTTCAGATTGTGTCCAAATTGCCAGTATCAATGGTCTAGTTTGGGGGGACCATTATTAGGTAAAATAAGGGCAATGAAAGAAGCTGCAGTACTAAGACAGTGATAACAAAGTGATAACAAAAGATACCTACTAAGTGGCTAAGACACCTACTAAGTGGCTAGCAAACAATAATACAATATGGCTACACAGGACAGAAACATGATTCACATGTTTGTAAATCAGGACAGGGAAGAACTTTGGGAAATTTGATTATACAATACACACTCAGAATACTGGTGCATTATTTAAAATTCATGAATAGTTTACTTCTGGAATTATTCATAAGATATCTTTGTATGGAAGCTAGTCACAAGGAAGTGAAACCATGTGAAGTAAAAATGCATATCAAAGGTATTACTGTTGATTTAAATGAGATATAATAGGCATTTCATTTCCTATTTTCCTCCTAAGAAGTTTCAACACATACAATGGAAATCTAATTAGTAGAAAAAGACATCTTTCTTCCTTCACGATGAATGAGAGATGAAAGGTAGGAGAAGGCAGTCATAGTATTCAATGTCCACACCTGAAAATGAATTAGGAAAGTTGGTGGGATAGAGGGGGTTGGGGGATGTAGGGGAGAATTAGGAATGAGGTGGCGTTGATGAAGATGCATGGTTCTAAAAAAGTGTTTGAGGCAAGCACTCTATTTAAAACACTCGTGCATGTTTTTCTGAGGTCTGTGCTCTATATCTTTTCCTGTACAGTGATCCTAAGTACTGACATGTTCAACATCACTTCAAGTTAAAATTGCTGTTGATATTCCAACCATCAATTTTGCATTCCAGAAAGATAGGAGGAAGGAATGAAAGAAGAAAGGGAGGGATGGAGGGAGGGAGGGAGGGAGGGAGGAAGGAAGGAAGGAAGAAAGAAAGAGGAAGGAAGGGAGGGAGGGAGGGAGGAAGGAAGGAAGGAAGGAAGGAAGGAAGGAAGGAAGGAAGGAAGGAAGGAAGGAAGGAAGGAAGGAAGGGAGGGAGGGAGGGAGGGAGGGAGGGATGAAGGAAGGAAGAAAGGGAGGGAGGGAGGGAGGGAGGGAGGAAGGGAGGGAGGGGGAAGGACAGGTGGGAAGGAGGGGAAAGAAGGAAGGGAAGGAAAGAGGAAGGGAATTTGAAAAAGTAAGGCAAACAAACATGCCCAAATTCATTCCTTTTTACTTAACAATAAAGTTTACTTGAAATGGATATATTTTCTTGACCTTGAGATTACAATACCCAATAAAAATTAAATAATTTTGTTCAGACCCTTCTTATATGCTCCCTATTGAACCTTAACTCAGATTTGAAAAGATTACCCTCTTTTCTTGCTTTTCATACTTATTGACCCAGTCCAGTGGAAAAAAATCACACCGTAGATATAATATGCTGTATAGATGTCCAGGTGGTTGCATTTATCAACAGTCCATTGCTTTTAAATCACTTAATACCTTCCTATTAATTCACACACCACAATGCTAAGCCACTTGCTTAATGGACATTTGGAATTGGTCCCATTTGGAATGACCATGAACGAAGCAGCTACAAGCATTTGGGTTGATAATGTGAAAAAAGGATAATCACAGTATAGTTTGCTTTGTGAAACCTGCGAGAGGTCCAAAGTGGTCATAGCATTTTATATACCCACCAACAGCATTCATATTTCCCCACTTCCTCACTAATCTTGGTTTTGGCAGGCTTTAAACCACATTTATTCTAGTATATCTCATTGTGACTTTAATTTATGTTTACCTGATAATATATGCTGTTAATCATCTTTGTGTTTTCTTTATAATAATCTACATGTATGTGTATATATGTGTGTGTGTGTTTGAGAGAGAGACAGAGAGAGAGAGGAGAGAATTTTTTCTCATCAGCTCTGTTTTTTTAAACAAATAGTCATTTGGTAAAGTTATTTACAAATATAAATTCTTATATTATTTGTATATTACAGATAAATGTCTTTTGTAATGTTTGAATATTTCAAATATTCACTCATTAGCTATTTATTTTATTTTTTATTTATTTTATGAATTACCAGCACTTTATTGTTTAATTATTTTTAACAAAACTTTTATGTTGATAGATTTAATATATTTTAAGGCAAATATACTGTTGTTCAAAGCAATTTTTGCTGACCACAAAGTTACATTCTGTTGAATGTTCTTAATTCTTTGTATTTTCCTATTTTAAAATTAGCTCATCAAATTCTATAAAAGAAGTGTTTAAAAAGTTTTCTGTGTGTGTGTGTATGTGTGTGTGGTTTAACTAGGATTTTCTTGACTCCTAATAAGAACAACATTGAATTTTCCATCTCACAATAAAGCATATTTCCCTGTTTTTTCAGAACCTTTAAATTTTCTAAGGAATTTTTGTAGTTTCTCAGTGTATGGGAATTGTGTATATGTTTAATCTAGTATATTAATATTCATGAGAGATATTGGTATTGTAGGTTTTTTGTTTGTTTGTTTGTTTTTTGCTGTCATAGGGCCTGAACTCTGGGCCTGGGCGCGGTCCCTCAACTCTTCAACTCAAGGCTAGCACACTACCACTTGAGCCATAGCACCACTTCTGGCTTTTTCTGCTTATGTGGTGCTGAGGAATCGAACCCAAGGCCTCATGCATGCAAGGGAAGTACTCTTCAACTAAGCCACCTTCCCAGCTCCTGGTTTTGTAGTTTTTATCTCTAAATTTGCTACCTCTGACTGTTTAAAATGTAAAAGCACTCAATGTAAGATTCTCTTGTTTTCCTTCTGTTTGATAGTCTTACCCATTGGAATCATTTGGAGCTTGAAGGTTTCTGCTAAAGTTTTGAACCTATTTCCTGTTTCAGTTTTTATGAATGTGAGTGGGTTTGAGTGATTGAGAATTTTGTCTGTTTTATCTATATTGTTGATTGTCATAAAATTATTTATACTAGTTCCTTACTTTTATGTTAAATTTATAGAATCTGTCAACACTGATATTGCTGTGTGCTTTCTTTTTGTTTTTATGTTGGTCATGGGCTTGAACTCTGGTCCTGACTGCTGTCCCTCATCTCTTTAGCTCAAGGCTAGCACCCTACCACTTGAGCCACAGCACTATTTCTGGCTTTTTCTGTTAATGTGGTACTGAGGAATCAAACCCAGGGCCTTATGCACGCAAGGCAAGCTCTCTACCACTGAGCCGCAGGTGTGAGCCCTTTCTCTCTCTCTCTCTCCCCCCCTTGCTCTCTCTCTTGCTCTCTTGCGCTCTCGCTCTCTCTCTCGCTCCTTCTCCTCTTCTATCATCCTCCCCACCCTAAGGTTTCATATATATTAATCATTAACCATTTTGGAAAAACTAATATTCAAAAGGTTTACATGTCTCCGTGTGTTTGTTGTTGTTTATAAGAAAAGTAACTATATTGGAGCCCTTTTAATTGTATTGGGCCTACTTTTATTCATTTTAGGGCTAGGATGGTCATTGTAGTAGTAGTAGTGTGGTTAAAATGCCTGCCTGTAAGTACTGGGCCATGCCTCCAGCTCTGATTTTTGCTGGTTATTGTTGACATAGGTTCTTGCTTTGTGTGTGTGTGTGTGTGTGTGTGTGTGTGTGTGTGTTTATGCCTCGGTTTGATTGCCTGTCTTAGGCTTGAGTGTCGCTGGGATAACAAGTGTTCACCGTTGTACATTGTATATCTTTCCTAGGTTGGCTTCAAACCACCAACCCTCCATTCTCATCCTAAGGATCTATGATTACAGGTCTGAGCCATCTAAGAACAGCATTTTTAAAAAATCATTTCTAAAATCTAATCACTTTGAAATATCTAAGTAATCTAGTAGACACAGACCATTAAGATCACTTGATTCATTTTACTACCAAAAGAATGAATTATTTTCAAATGTTATGTTTCTATATTTCATTGAGGCACAAAAAACTTCACTGAATTTGGCATTCGCAAAGCTGGTTGTATTTCTACTTATAGCTTTTATCATGGGCAAATAACTTCCAAAGGGTAAGATTCAGCATTATCCAATAAAATTCTAACCATGGTAGTTATAAAATTATATGAGATAATTTATATAATACAACTCTTTACTTGTAGTAAAGGAAATACCTTTTAATTACTTGTTCGCTTTGGTATCAAGCCTCACACCTTAAAACTCACATACATATAATATTAGTGCTGCATTAATTCTTTCCAGAATGCAAGGAAACACTGAGTCCAATAGAGGTGGACTCCCACTGCATACACGTTTTTGTAATTTTCTTTCAGAGAAACTTGGTATTAATGTCTCTACCATAGCACTGTTATAAATGGTGACCTTCCACCAGATGGGGTGGGGGGTCAGTGGTAAAAAGCTATGATATCAAAATAAGCTATAATTGTCAGTAATCCCTTTGAATATTCTTATAAAATTGAGTGTAATTTCAAAAAAGGGCATTAGGTGTCTTGGGGCTTTTTCCCAGATGCTTCCTGTCATCTTGTCAGTCCTGGGAAATTGAAAATTTTATATTTGAATAGATTTGATCAGACAGGGTATATAGTGAAACAAATGGAGACCTTGATAGACTTTTACAGTGGCAACAGGATGAATTTCTTTCTTGAAGACCAGGTTTGACCCAATTAGATTTCAGATAAACTGTGACATGTGTACTCCGCTCACTGTTACAGCTCGATGGCATATTTGAAGAGCATATCTTCCCCAAATCAAATTGAACATAGCATAAATTGGGGGGGGGATTAACATACTTCCAAAAGTAGTGAAAAATACTCCTGTTGCTCATCTTCTAGAATGAGGAATGGCACACATACTGGTTAGGGTAATTTGTTAATAATCTAAACTCAACTTATCCAGTTGAGGTGAAAAATAATGAGAGAACAACTCAATGGGGACTCCTTGGGACAAAGTATTGGTAAACATATATAACTACAAGAACCTCAGAACCTGTCATATGAGAATTTACACACCCTTCTGAGTGCTTGAGTTTACCAAAATGAACTTGTAGATCAAATCTCCTCCTAGCTCTTAAATCACCTAAAGCCAAATGTTCAATAGCCGTTCTTGGATGAGATTCTAAGAAAGGAAATGCCTTCTTGCATTCATCCTTTGGAACCCTATGTGGGCACTGTAAAGAATTAGAGACTTAAGGGAATCGGTGTGCATTTCAGTGGGAAAGTCCTTACCAATAATATACAAGGCTCTGAACTGAAACTTCAAAAAACAAACCGAAAAATTACAAGTGATTTCAGATTTTACAATGGCCTTTTAAAATGTGGTTCTATTTTTATTGTCTTATTTTTAAAGTCTATTATCTGCTTGTTAGAACTACAGAATGTACTCTTACTGCCATGGCAAAAAAAAGTAGATGAAATTATAAATAAAGAACACAGAATGTCAATGCAATGCAAGGTTTGTTTCTTTTAAGTTTGTCAAGCCCTTTACCTCAACCATGCATCTGCTAAGGGTTATTAAGAAAAGGTGGAACTGACTTAAATAGGATACATAAACCAGTTCAATGTTATCTTCTTGCAATAAAATTTGAAAATTATGAATATCAATATATATAATCCAGCCTTAAATGAATTATATGGAGCCTAATAATATAAACCATACCTCTCTAGCAAGGACAAGGCCCTGAGTTGAAAGAAGTCAGCTGAGACGCTTCCCAGCTCGTCTCCAACATTAACTCTGAATAGTTATCTCCCAACACTTCACGAGGATGGAGTCATTTCTTCCGTTGTAGCTATCTTTCAAGCTTTTAAACATTTGTAAGTATACACATTGTGGATATGGAAAAAAGTATAAGGAAGGGACATAGTTGATAATTTACATGTTATTATACTCAAGAGCATTTAACCTGTTAAAAGTCAGCCTTGTAACTGTAGTTGGAAAATTAATTCAGACTTTGAATCACCATGTAATTTTTTTTCTCACAATATTGGAACATTTCTTTAAAACCTAAGAATCACTATATTTAAAGATTAGTCATGTTCAAATTTCCAGATGCTGGGGTTCATGTCTGTAACTCTAGCTGGTGAGAAGGATGAGGTTTGAGGGTTGCAGTTGAAAACCAGCCCTGACAGGATAGTAGGTGAGATTCTTAACCATTAAAAACTAGAACTGGAGCTGTGGCTCAAGTAGCAGAACACTAGCCTTGAACAAAAAAACTCAGGGAATATTCCCAGGCCCGAGTTTAAGCCTAAAAATCAGCACTATATATCAGATAGATAGATAGATAGATAGATAGATAGATAGATAGATAGATAGATAGATAGATAGATAGATAGATAATCTTATGCAGATGCATAAGGTAAACAGGGCATAAAATTTTAGAAAGATCTAAGTTTTTCAATTCTTTTTACTTATCAATTTTCATTTAACACTGACAAACAATAATGGAAACTTTCTTTTGCTAATTACGAGAAGACAAGTCATGAGAACATAGTACGATAAGCACACATTTTTATCAACAGAAGCTCACAGCATAAATTCGCTGTGTGAGTTTTACAATGACAACACTGATGGAGTGACTACTCACTAACTAGTGTGAGAGGGACACAATGCAGAAAATACATGTTGGTACATGCCCTCATTGTCAGTTTGTTCTATTTGGCAAGTTAAGAGTGATCATTACCTGGGCTTTAGGGTCAAGAGCACATGTCCCAGATTTCTACGCAGCCTTAAAAGTAGTCTGTTAACATTTTAATGTCATGTTGAACAAAATGGAAGGCCCAGGTTCCAATTTTTGCCTGTTTCCCTCTCATAGTTATTAATAGGCCCTTGTACACACTCAAAATTTGGACAGTAGATTGATTAACTGGTTTAATTCTATGAAAGTGGCTTAGGCCTTCAATTTATCGATTGCCATAATAATACACATAGCAATCATCTAGCTCATTCATTTCCACTAGAGATAGAGAGTAACTTTAAATGTAATTTTAAATTTGCTTGTAACAACACTTTTAAAATATGCAGGATGGGGCTGGGAAGGTGGCTCAGTGTTAGAGCGCTTGCCTTGCATGCCTGAGGCCCTGGTTTCGGTTCCTCAGCACCACATAAGCAAAAATAAAAAAGCCGGAAGTGGCGCAATGGCTCAAGTGGTAGAGTGCTAGCCTTGAGCTGAAGAGCTGAGGAACAGCGCTCAGGCCCAGAGTTCAGGCCCCACGACCGGACCCAAAAAAATAAAATAAAATAAAATAAAATAAAATATGCAGGATGAAGTGCTACACACCTAGAATCCTAGATACTGAGGAAGCAAAGACAGGAGCATCATTTTTTTTCAGGCCAGCCACGGCAATAGTTAACAACATAGCCTTTCTGAAAAACTAAATGCAAGAGGATTGGCAATGTAGCTCAAGTGCTAGAGACTTGCATGTTATCAAGCATGAGACCCTGAGTTCAAACCCTTGTACTGAAAAATAAGTGAAAAGGTAAAATAAATGCAATGAAATTTTTTTAACTCAGTCTATACAAAGTAATACGTTGTGTGTGTATATGTGTGTGTGCATGTGTGTGTGAGTGTGTGAGTATATGTGTGTGTGTGTTTCAGTCCAGGAACTTGAACTGAACTCAAGGTCTAGGCACCATCCATGAGCTTTTGTGCTAAAGGCTGGTGCTCTACCACTTGAGCCACAGCTCTACCTACAGCTGACTGATTGGAGATCAGGGACTTTCCTGGCTGACTTTGAACAGCTGTCTTCATATGTCAGCTTTATGAGTATCTAGGATTATGTGTAGGGGTCACCAGAACCCAGTTCAAAGTAATATGCTTTTAATATGTAGTAGCTATGAATAGACCTATGCGCAGAACTGGAAATACAAATCTTCTCTTATTAGTTTATCCGAAAGAAAACCTGGCTTTTGTGGGTAAAAGTTCAACCTGGTTTCATTCTGGGGTCATCCAGCTGACTCTGGAGCACAAAGCAATTTCTAAGGAAGTGTCCTTCTTGAAGAAGGTTTCTATCCTGTTCAGCAATTCACATAAATGTCTGGGCATTCAAGGTGCTAAGGTGCTAAGGGTAGGCTGAGTTGATGGAGCATCAGAACTGAGAGAGCTGGTCGAGTTCCTCCCCAAACAATGACTCACTGCAGAACATTCCTTAGAAATCCCATCAATGCATCCCTGTAGTTACAGGAACACGTTAGGTCTGTGCTACATACCATTATACATGACATATCAATGGCCCTTTTGTTTGTATACCTGTGACCCATGGCTAGTTCCTGGGAATACTGCTAAACAAAATGTTGCAGCAATGATTAACACCACAGGAACCACATTCTCCTCCTCTATTGGTGCAGGGAGATAAATGTAGATAGTCTAGCAGCAATATCTCTCCTAGTACCCTGGTGTGAACACATGAAATCAAGACTGTAAAGAGTCTATCTCTGTCTTTTCTTCACAAAGCTTCTGAAAGCAACCTTTGTAGGATCATGTAGTACTTGGGAAGTAGACTGTGAAGGCATGTTCAACTCCAGTCCTCTGCTCTAAAGATCTGAGAATTAACTCTCAGAGGAAACCTTTTTACTTTTTACCTCCATAGGATATGGAAATGTAGAGTAATAGTCCCTAAAGTATGCCATAAGAAGAAAATTTATCATAGACATGTAAGGATATAGTTTAGAAGAACAAATGCATACTAAATTTATTTAGTCCCTGTTGTTGCCTAAAAATATTTAATTAAATTACATCCTAGTATTCCTATGCTGGTTTTAGTATACACTTAGGGTTTCTCACCCTAACTTTTTAAGGAACACTCATGCTAAATCAAAATGGTCTATTTCTCTGTTTAAGGCCCAATGAATTCTCATCCTGCTATGTGCACATCAGTCACATAAACATATAGCCATCCACGGGCAAAGTAGGACTAATGCTAAATTTAAAAGGTTGCTGAAGGGTTTGGCAGAGTGCAAACTGTAAAGTGTTCATGAATAAAATCTCTCTTAAGTGAGGAACATAAAATATTTGGCATTTCTGCTATTTCTCCCCTACATTCTACCTCTTCAAACAGACATGTTTTGATTCAGCAAATAATTATGGAACATTTAGCACATTCCATTCCTTGATACTCTTCCTGGGAAAACAAGGTTGTCGAAGCAGATCTCCTCTCTTTCTTTGTGGTTGTTTACTTAGTTTACTTAGAGTCCTGTACACTTTCTAGTCAACCAAGTGCAAATGGCAAATCAGCTATGAATTAGTATACTGACACAATTCAGAGTACTGTAATTTCATCGACCCCTCCAAATATTGAAAGAGAAGGTGAGGTGCTAAGCTCCCCAGCATTTTCAATGCTTCCTTTACACAGCGACAGCAGTGTTGGTAGCGTGACTTACCCAGGAATACATCCCAGGTCTATCTGGGCGCTCCCTTTAAGGATGATGCAAAGAAATTGATTAAGGTCAAGTCATTGTTCTACTTCAGGATGCAAGGGGTAACTTCCATGTCTATCAACAGCATCATTACGGAATGGTAACAGCAAGAAAAAAAAAACTATTTTGAGGTGACTTTTGCTAGCTCCTGGGAAGCTCAATGAGAAAGCAGTTAGCTAGTTTCAACATTAAGAGACAAGACATATAACTATTTAAGAATTGTTTAAGAAAATGAATGAGTATTCTCTTAGACTGGCACAAACCTTGACGTCTACAGCTAAAAATGAGAGAGTATTGTCACAACCATAGTCCTGATGATTGTTGTAGGAGATCCCTCCAGATCTCTGGCTGGAGGTCCAGCCTTAGATCAAACATTATTATCCATTTTCCTCTGGAGACTGAACAAGATTTCCTTTGCAACATCAAATATTGTGTATCTACAGTTACCAGATCTGCAAGCCTACGTGATTTCTAAGCTTTCTTCCTAGTCCAAAAGTCTACAATATTAATGATGAACAGAACCTGCAGAAACTTCTGACCATCTTTTTTTGAATTTTTGAATTTGTAATTATTCTTAATTTAGAATTAATTAGAGGAAATTATAAGCCCCTCATTAATCTAATTTAAATCATTGTATGAACTGTTTCAAGTGAATACAATAGCCACCAGCACATAGTCTTAACCTTTGAAAGCAGTTAGTTCTGTAGTTTGGTATTCATTAAGCAAACATCAGTCTGCCTATACTGGATTTTTCTAGGATGAGGTGTGACTTGCTACTTAAATCAAACTTAATTATTTAATGAGGTAATTAAAAATAGTGCATGTTTTAGATTGTGATTTATGAGGTATGAAGTTACATTATTTTACAGCTATGTGTCTAGAAAGGCTTCTTTGTATCCATAAAGTGTGATTAAAATTTCTTATAATCTCTCTAGCCAATGCTGTTGTAGAAAAATGAGCTCTGCCTTGAAAAGATAGACGCCATTTCTTTTGAATAAATGCTCATCTGTTTATCCTGTCATTTTTATCTTTAAGCAGTAATAATCGCTCATGTCGCTTTTAAAAATTCTTAATTAAACTATGGGAAATAAATGAGCTACATCTCTGTAGATGACAAGTTGAATGACAAATGTATTTCAAAATTGAACTAAACACCAAACACTGACAATATTCAAAACATTCTTCTGCAGAGATATTCTCTGCTAAAACACATGATAAAATATTGATTGACTTTTCAGTTTAAATATTGAAAGTCGTTCTTCACACAAGATGGAAAGCAAGCAAATATGATCTGAAACACAACAGGCAGAAGAGGACGGATACCTCTCCTGTCGTCAAGTCATGCCAAAATAGCTCTGGCTTGTGATTTGATTTATAATTTGTACTCTTGGATGGAGTGGAGACGCCCACTGTAGCCAGGCACTTGTAATAATAAAGTGGGTCGTATGTTATACCATATTACATATAGAAAACTTGAGACTTAGGGGGGCTCAGGAAAACTGTCCCAAGAGGAATGCTCGGGGAGACACACATCCGGTGGTCAGTGTGGCTGACTTCAGCATTCCAGAAGCAGGTGAAGGAGATGCTGTCTGGGGTTGTGGGAAGTGGCATGGACAAAGTTGGATGTGCGGCAGAATGGAGGTATGCTATAGGAGGTTGCTGAGATACATCATGAAGGCATACTGTCCTTCTCTTCTAATGTTCCTTCTCTCCTATCAAAAGATAGAGCTCAGCATTTTGTCATTTGGACATATATATATATGTATATGTATATATGTGTGTGTATATATATGTATATACACACACACATATCAAACTCTACCTCCTGTTGAACAGCAATTGTTTGTACAACTATTAACAAATAATAAGGATATCATTTTTAAAGTAGTATTAAATTTTGGTAGATCCCTGTAAATCAATAACCCACTTGCCCCTTAAAATTTATTGCACGTCCTTCCCTGAACTGAGGATGTGGAATGGAGGAATCATGAATAGCCAGGATTTACAGACTTTGGGAGGAATTTTTCTTTTTTTTTCACTCTTTGTGGTATTAAAACTAAAATCTGGAATATACGACTTGCTACAGGGAAAGAGCAGGCCTGAAAAATTAACAGCACATTCATTTTCCTGTAAATGGCATGTATATTCTTCATGGTTGAATAGTATTCCATTGTGCACATATACCTCATTTTCTTCATCAGTTCATGAGCACCTAGGTTGATTCCATAGCTTGGCTATTATAAATAATGATGCTGTAAACATTTGCCTTTATTGCATGCAAACATACATTCCTTTGGAAATATGCCCAAGAGCAGTACAACACAGTCATACAGCAGTTGTTAAGTTTCAGGGTTTTTTTTTTTTTTTTTTTTTTTGAGGACATTAGTGGTTACACTAATTTACATTCCACTAACAATGTGTAAGGTTCTTACACCATCCCCAAATCCCACCCCCCAACATTTTTGTTTCTTTTCTTGATGTCAGTCATCCCAGTAATTCTAATTGAAGTGAGATAGACTCTCAGTACAGTTTAATTGGCACTTCTGTTAAGCAAAGGAAGCAAATAAGACTAGGAAAGACAAATATCAAATATTGTCCCTCAAATAAGGAATCAGAGCAAAATAATAGATAGGTAGATAGACAAATAGATAGTTACATAGATACATAGATAGATGCATAGATGGATACATTGATAGATACATAGATACACTAAAGAGTAAAATATGGGAAAGGAAATTTTTTGGGGTGATGGGAACCAGTGTTAGAGAGTGATGGGAGAGGGTGAAAAAGGAAAATAATCAAAGCACTTCATGTTCATGCATACAAATAGAATAATAAAAGCTCTTCAGGTGTTTTGAAAGACAAGGGGGTTTTGAACAGAGTTCATTTTAGAAATTCAAATTAATATCAGAAAGAAACCCCTAATACAAAAATAATAGCCAGTCATGAGTGGCTCATGGCTATACTCCTAGCGACTCAAGGGTAAGATCTGAGGACCATGGTTCAAGCCAGATAGACTCTTATCTCCAATAAAGAACTAAAAAACTCAAGTGGATCTATAGCTCAAGTGGTTGAGGACTAGCTATGAGAAATATAGTTCAGGGAGAGAACCCAGACCCTGAGTTCAAACCCCATGAATGGCACAAAGAAAATAAAAGGAAAAAAATAATAGTGCAATCATAGACTGTAAGAAAGACCTAGAAGTTGAGATGCATCCAGTCTTGGCCCTCTCTCCATTCTACTTGAAGAACACATTCTTTAGAATGGAAAGAACGAGGTTCCAATTTTGTTGCCTACACTAATTAGCAATTTCTCAAAGTTCTCTAAAATGCATTAAGCGCTCCCTTCATGCTGGAAAAAAAATAATATTCAAATAATGTCATTTGATTCTCTTATTTCAATTTATAACATTATTGCATTAAAGCAAAACATCAACTTACATAAGTTTAGTATTTTGCCATATGGACAAACCTTTAAAAAATCAAATAGTACATGTGTAGGAGAGAGGGGACCTTCCTGCACTCACCATAGTATTTTCATTTTCTTCCTATAGCTCCTTCTTTTCAGTTTCTCCATACACCATGTTTAAATGATGTTGAAAGCTCTGGCAATAAATGCACACCCTTTTCTGGGATTTTAAACATTTGGAGATACTTCTCTCACTAGATTTTGTCGCTTTTCATAATAAACTTTCGAGTTATACAAAGTTGCCCATTAGAAGCCAGGTTAGTGAGTCTTAGGCTTGTGTGCACCCTTTATTCTAAGGAGTTTATTGACTCTCCAAAGGTCAAACAATCCTGAGAAGCCTTTTGACCTCTGGCCCCATTCCTGTCCACAGCAGGACGGCCTGATTTCCTCTCCTGATAGAGCCAGTGTTTTCTTTGTCTCTCTCCCTCCCAACCTCTGCCATGGTATACTTTAATGTCATTACCACATGGTTTTTAGACAAGTGGCCAAGGCTTCTTTGTATGCATAGACCTAGACAGTTCTTGGAATATGGGCCAAAATATAACTCCCTCTCACAATTTCCTTAGTGAAGTTATGCACTGGGAGAGTTTAAAATCTAACCCAACCATTACTAAAAGTATAAAAAATAAATTAAAAAGAAAAGATTGCCTCTTATGTAATCAGCCAATCTAATTATAAACCCAATAAAGTCACTTTTTCCTCCCACTCTTAAAAAACTCTTTTAAGGAAGGGATGGATTTTTAAGTGTTCAGAATGGCTTCCCTTTACTATTTCCTCACTGTGTTTAAGATGGAAATATTTTGGCAATTATCTGATGGTGGATTGCCTTTTCAACTATGGAGTAGGACCAAAATTTTTCTGGCTTTAAAGATAAGCAAAAGTACTTCTTAGTCCTTGAGTAGTGATAAGAAAAGAAAAACAATAAGGACTCCAGCAACTCACTTGACTCTGTTCTTTTGTGGTTGTTGTTGCCAAGCAAATCTCAAAAGCATCACAAGAACTAAAAAACAGAAGGAGCAGCCTGTCAAATAGTTATTAAGGAATAAGTAAGAAATTTATATGAGATGACAGAAGAAAAAATAACTTGAAAAATTGTCTTAAATCTAGATATAATTATTAGAGGTTGCAATTATATATTTAATTACACATTTTTTTCTTCATTACTATCTGTGTAGTTTTTCTCTTTGCTCTTCTGAAGCCTATACTTATCATTTTTATTGAATTAAAGAGTTATTTTCTCATTAACTCTTCAGCATCTCAGGGTTGTCGTTTGCATATCAGATCATTAACTATCTTATAAGGAAATTGGAAAGGTTGAATTCTCTGTTGCTTTAGGTTCTTATCATTAGTGTTTTGAAGTATTGGTCTACTTTTCATTTCTAAGATATGGAGACTAAATTGTCCACATGTCATATACTTCCCTTTTTTATATTTTTTTTTTCTTTAAGTAGCTGTACAAAGGGTTTTCAGTACAAACGGTTTATGATTAGAATACACATTGATCTAATGTCACCCTGCCAATCATTCTATTTCATCTCTCCTAAAAACCCCATTCATCCCTCATATACATTCTTTTCCTGATTGAAACAAGTTAAACTTTGTAGATATTATCTTAATATAATGGTATCCAAAGCATTTTCTGAGATGTCAGTTAATGATAAAACCAATAACACTAATATTTTTCTTATAAATATTAATATTAAATGTATTATGTTAACAATGATATCAAATTTAAGTCAAATTCTTAGGTTAGATGCCTTATCCAATATAAAGCTACACTTACTATAGAATAGAAATTATATTTAAAGATGACAAAGAAGACTTTATTCAAGGAAGGTTACTTTACTGGGGTTTTACATTCAGTGAAGGAATCTGTGCTGAATTCCAAACACAGAAGGGAAAAATGGGGAATTGATAGGTAAGGAGCAAGGAAAGGAGATGGTGGGGGGTGGGGGTGGAGGGGGGGACTTATTAAAAGGTGAGATAGGTCTTGCTAAATTCACTTACCAGGACTTTGACTGAAAGCATGATGATGATGATCTGTATCATGCTTAGACCAGAGTTAAGAGGTTTCCATCAAACTAATTGGGCCAGATTTTTGTTTGTATTATACAATGCATAGATGAACAATAGCATGGAAAATCAAATGCCAAAACAGAGAAAAGAATTGAGAAGAGAATTCTATCAGAGTTAGACCACAAAGAGAATCTTTGTTACTCCAAGTACTCTCATACATACTATTTCAAGTTCAGTTCTGAATACTCATAGGCCAAGACTTCTCACGTTAGTTTTTTGGCCATTAATTTAACATTTTTGCTTATACTATTTTAATATCAATACCAGTATTTGAAACAACTCATACAAATAATCATTTAGTAGCCTTTTCTTTGTTTCTGTCTCTTTGTCTTTCTCTGTCTCTCTTTCTTTTTTTCTGTTTTATTTGCAGAAAAATATGGCCGTGTTGTGAAATTTTACATATCATTTAAATCTAATTAAGGTACATTGGACATATTCATGGACATGTTGCATGGAAACCCTTTTGTACAACTATTTAAAGAGAATAAAAATAAAGACTTTTTTCAAAACCCACACAACTGTTCTTCAAGGACCTTATAATCTAGCAAGGATAATACATGTGCATAATTCAGTACAATAGAAGGAATTGATTTGTAAATTAATGTAAATGTTATATACTAAATGAAAATCAGTTCACTAGTTGGAAAGTAATCATGAGATTCTAAGCAAAAGAGAATGTGTCCAGGCACTAGTGGCTCACACTTGTAATCCTAGCTAGCTAGGATGAGATCAGAGGATTATGGTTCCAAGCCATCCTGGGAAGACAATTCTCTGAAACTCTCATCTCCAATTAAGTACCAAAGAAAAATGTTGGAAGTGGAGATGTGGCTCAAGTGGTAGAGGGCTAGCCTTGAGCCAAAGAAACAGGGACCTTGATTTAAAACCCCAGACTGCCACAAAAAGAAGGAAAAGGGGGAGAAGGAGGAGCGGAAGGGAGAGGAGGAGAAGGAGGAAGAAGAGAAGGAGAAGAAGAGGAAGGAGAAGGAAGGAAGAGAAGGAGAAGAAGAGGAAAAGAAGGAAGAGAAAGAAGGAGGAGAAAGAGAAGAGGAAGAAGAAGAAAAGGAGGAGGAGGAGGACAAGAAGAAGGAGAAGGATGAGAAGGAAAAGGAAGAAGAGAAGGAGGAGAAGGAAAAGGAAGAAGAGAAGGAGGAGAAGGAAAAGGAAGAAGAGAAGGAGGAGAAGGAGAAGAAGGAGGAAGAGGAGGAGGAGGAGGAGGAAGAAATGATGTGGACATGATCACCAAATTGAGCAGCATGAATACGTGAAGGCAAGGGATTTCAAGCAGAGGCAGTCACTAGCTTTAATTCAAGTGGATAGGATTCTGGAGAAGGATTAGATCATCCACTAATTTATATTATCTTTACTACCTGGACATAAGGTATATTACCAGTCACATAGTTAATGACAGAAGCTCAGAGCAAATGAGTAGTAAGATTGAAAACAGAATGAGCCAGATTGTAGAAGAGGCTGAATACTGACCTACAAAGTGTGGAAGTATTTGAGATGGTCCTGAAACTTTATTGATAGAAGAATAAAATATGAAGAAGTGAAGAGAAAGGGAGGTAGTAACCATCAGTATAAAATTTTCAGGTGAGTATAGAGAATGTTGCTTACTCTACCAAGCTCCAGGAGAGTGAGACATTCACTAGATTGCTTTTAAGTTACAAGAGTGATCAGAAAAGGGGCCAAGGCAGCTTTTGCCGTCTTCAGAGAAGTCAAAGAATTGAAAAGTAGATACTGAATGAGGGGAAATGCATTTATTGTGTGCTTACTAAGTGCTTTTCACTGTGCATTAGTGGGAATAACTCTGCCAAAATCCACATTGAGTCTGTGAGTTAGATATCATTACAAGCATGACTCAAGGAAGAAGTCATAGGCCAATAACTTCCAACAGCTTTTGTTTTGCAATGGAAGAGATCACCATATCTGCATCAGCTCTACCTCACCACAATCCACTCCCCAACCTTTGTTCATTTATACAAACCTTCTGAGTTTATATATGTCCAGCAGAAAAATGATATCATTAAATTAGATGACTACCTACTTATTGCAGACTTGGATCAAATTTTCTGTCATTCTTGGCCTGATTCTAAGGTACCTTAGTCAGTTTTCCATTACTATACTGATTCCGGAGGCATTTTTCAACTTCTGATAAGCAATTTGGTGAGGGAGCACCTTATATAAAGAGACTATCTCATAGACCACACCTATTTACCTCAGGAGCCAATAAGCAAAAAACAAATAAACAAACAAAAGAGATTAAGGAGGGAGACTGGGAAAACTTCATTCCTATCACCTAAAGATCTCTCATTAGTCCCTGACTCTTAAAGGCTCTATAACTTTCTAACAGACTCACCCTGGATAACAATCAGTGGTGATCATTTGGGATTGTGAAAAGTTAACTTCCTCCATTCACTGACAGGTTGGACATGCAGAAAAATATCTTTAGATCACCCCCAAATAAGCTGGGTTCTCTGTATTATTTTTATTTCAGGTCTGAATAGAGAAAATTTAAACAAACAAGCAAGCAAATTATTTAATCAATTAATAAGAACTTCCAAAAAGGAGAGAAGAAATAAGGGGGGAAAGGGAAGAACAAAGAAGCATGGCTGTGGATAAACACACATCTGAGTACTCTCAGGATTTTGGTCCTCTCTCTATGGCACCAAAGATGGAGAGATAAGGAGGTGAGGCCAAAATTAAACCAGCTGCATAATATAATTATTTCATCATCGTAAGAACCTACCATGAAACTCTTCTTACCACCAGGCACTGGTGGCTCACATCTATAATCCTAGCTACTGAGGAAGCTGGGATCTTAGCATCATGGTTTGAAGCCAGCCAGGCAGGACAGTCCTGACTGTGGCCTCCCATCACTCAAAAAGTTGCTCACGTGCTAGAATGCTAACTTTGAACAAAAAGAGCATAGGGCCAGTGCTCCATCCCAAAGTTCAAGTCCCAGGACTGGCAAAACAAACAAAAATAACCCTCTTTCTACCATCAAGTTATTATATCTCATTTCATTATTTTTCTTTTTTACTGTTTCTTCTTTCACCTTTAGAAATCTCTCCAGGTAAATTTTCCCACTTCCCATCCTCCCTCTTATTCTGCCTTGGTGACTATTCTTTCACCTTTAATCTAATAGACTTTGGTTCTATTTGATGCAAATTGGATGGAGAGCACTTTGAGGAAGGAGCAGCTGATTTAAACCTCACTTGGTCTGATTTCAGGATGCCTTACTTCATGTTTTTTGGTGTGTGCTAAACTTGCCTTGCTTTTGAGTGTGCTTCAATCAAATCAAGATTTTTGCTTTGGCAGCAAGAAATTATTTCTAAAATGTGAAAACTGAACTTAATATATTTTAAAGAAGTCCCTTTTCCTTAACCTATCCTCAGTTTAATAACCTAAGTTTATGTTGTTTTTCGTTTAAATAATAATTCCTGTGATCTCAGTTAACTGGATCATTTTAACAACAACAACAAAAAAGGCAATACAATTGCAATGTGACCTGACAAAGTACTTCAGATAAACCACTAGAACTGAGAGTCATTAAAATCCACAAGTGGAGGATTGCTTTCAAGTACAACCCTTCCTCATTGCCGGGAATTGAGTCAGCACAATTGGAGCACTCCCTGTGGTCAACTTGCTTTTTCTGACTAAGATTATCTCACAACAAACAAGCCATTTGCCTCAATCCCAGAAAACCTTGCAGGTTGCCTCAGACCTTCTCCTGGCTAAACCCTGCTCCCTTTTCTTCCTTCAGCAGTTGCTATTGCCCAGAGTAATTTCTAATAAAATCTTCTGCATACAAATGCCTGGCTGAGAGTCTGTTTCCTGGCCAACCTGACCAAAATCTTAAGGATTTGGAACTATCTTTAAGGATTTTGGTTGACATTGGTTCTGAGGGCAAAACCAAAAGGATCAAATACCACAGGGATAAAGAGATAGTCTGCAAGAAGGATTTGAAAAGAAAAGCCTCTAGAGGCTGGGCGATTTTACAGGATAAGCATGATCACTTATTCCACAGGAGATCTCGAAGGAAGCCAGATCATCTGAAGCAGGTTTGAAACATAAGCCATTTCAATGCTTACTCATCAATAATGCAGTATGCCGTGAAACCAGGATTGAATATATTGGCTCGATGAGTCGAGGTTATTGAAGTAAAGTAAGAAGCAACACTCCCAGTGTGGTGTGATTCATCATGTTGGTTGAACTCAAGTAACATACCCTCAAGTTGCACCCAGAGATACCTTGAACTTTGGTGATTTTCATCATGAGGTTTCAATTAATTTTGCAAATGCTTGATTTTTTCCCCCCGCTTTGAGGTCCAAAATACAAATGCGTCTTCTGCAAAAATAAAAAAGTGTGCAGCCATTAGACCATTGCACATACCAGATCAAGTCTGTTTCAATTTGAATTTTCACAATGACCTCAAAATATTAATCTTATTATTTTCTTCTGTAAAGAAGAACCATGGAAATCTGATTTCGTTGTGTTTGTTGAAATCATATGGACATATGACTTTTGGAGAAGGAAAAAGTCTTTTGAATTCACAAGCAAAGAAGATGAAGAACTTATTTTTCATAACTTTTATCAGGGACCATATGTTCACGTTGAGGAGCCTAGGTTGCCCCAAGGAGAACTTTTTATTATTATTCATCAAAGTGACACTTAGGTTAGAAAGACTGTTCTTTAAAAAAAAAAACTCACTATGAAGAATAATCAAGTAAAAATAAATACATAGTTAAAGATCACAAAGTTACAGGGAATATATAAAAAGTAGAATGCAAATGCATTGGCCGACGGAAACAATAAAGAAACTTGGGCACTCTGAGAAGAATAGCACAGTCGGGATTCACCACCCTTCCTTTTCAACACTCACACACAAGAAAATGTATTCACAGCTCATGCTGCAACTCCATCACGTTAAGCGTCCAGATGTCTATCTCATCGCATACACTCACGAAATTATCTAAGAATTTCAGAAATGTGTCTGCAGGAGTAGATCGCTGGTAGATAAGATTGCAGGGAATCATGTGCACACCATCCTTGTCTCTTAGCTTATTGTGAAACTTTAAAATATGAAATACTTACATCCAATGGTTGAGGTTCCTCTTTTTCTCTCTCTCTCTCTCTTTTATTTCCACCCTCAGAAAGATCCTGGACATTCCTGCCCTTCCCTATTCCTTCATTCTAGACTAATTATTTTAAGACCTGGTCTCTGCTTAAGAAAACAAGCAAATGTGGGTGAGGCTAAACGGAAAGTGATTTTATATAAAACAGACATCCTATTTTTAGGGAAAGGAATCTCAGCATCTTGGGAATTACTTTGAAAGAGCTACTAAGACTTGAAACAATGAGACAAGAGATCAGAGATAGAGAAAAGGAGAAGAATAAAAGAGGGACTAAAGGCAGAGAATTAAGAGAGAGCCAATGACATTTGCTAATCTGATGTGCTCAAACTAGAACTCCACCACTCACAGAAACAAAGACCCCAGATTGCATAAGTAGGGCGCCTCATCATCCAGGACCAGCTAAAGGAAGGCTTCCCAAGTCCTAGTATTGATTTGAGGTTCCCTTTGCTCTCTCCACACAGGGATTAGAGCTGATGAATTATGACAAGCACCATTAGAAACCTAGTCAGCCAGGAAGGGCATTGCCTCTTGTGGCTGGAACATTCACACCACTTTGGCACTCGCTCGTATCATTTAAATGTCATCTCACCTTAGAAAGAAAAGGAAGCCTCCATATTTGCTTCCAACTTATGCCTCTGACAAAGTAATTGAGATAATTTATTAAGGTTTCTGAACGAGAGGCTCTAGATATTAACGCTGGTAGCTGCACTGCAGAGAAGAAACACCGTATGCTTCACATCGGGCATATACCATGTACACACACACACACACACACACACACACACACACACACACACACACACACACACACACACACACACCATACACCATACACAAACAAAGGTACGAATGAAGACTGAGCCTCAGTGAAGAAAGGAAGAAATTAGTTCATATCTACA
This sequence comes from Dipodomys spectabilis, assembly GCF_019054845.1. NCBI lineage: Eukaryota > Metazoa > Chordata > Mammalia > Rodentia > Heteromyidae > Dipodomys > Dipodomys spectabilis. Next base: position 11,408,582 of record NW_024870834.1, on the reverse strand, counting down.
TTGCTAAAGATCTTGGAAGAATTAGGATTATGTCACCACAGCCCAGGACATAGAATTCTCCATCATCAAAGCAAAAAGAGGGGAATATTTATCAAAGATAAACACTGGTTTAAAAAAATCTACCTAAACGACCAATATTTTCTATTAAAATAATTATAACCCTCTTTTCCTCTTTATGAGAGGGTAAAGTGACAGTAGAGACTAGAGACACATGAATATTGGAGTGGTCAAATTATTGGAGTGGCCAAGTATTTGCCTCCAGTAGAGGAGTGCTTTTGAAAATAGTAAGTCCATCACAGAGTACTGACCACTAAATATGGGTTCTCACCCACATATTCAAGCACCATAATTCCTTGACACCAGCTCTCTAGACTGAATCAAGAATATAGATGATCATTTCATTCAGAAAAAGCGACGAGAGCCAAAGTGAGCAACTATGTATTTTATCTTGTTGGTGGAGACCATGGTCATGTTTAATATCCTGAAGCTATCATCTACTATAAGAATGCCACAGCTTTATCCTACCAAACATGTACGGAAACAGAAATGGATACAGTGTGCCTACTGTACATAAGGTATCATGCATACCAGAGTAAATGTTCTAGCATTGCTCAATAAAGAAGGAGTTAGAATTAGGTAAAAAGTGATATGAAGATATCCATATGTTTTGAATTCTAAGATATTATGTGTTTTATCCTGTTTTTAAAAGGCCTTGACATAAACTGTGTTCTCTAAAAAATATATGATAGAGTTTTAATTCTCCATACTTTAGACAGTGACTTCACTTACACACAGGACCAGTTCACAATTAATTTGCTAAGATGTGATCACATTAGAAAAATATCACCAACATTACTATGTCAGTGAATTGATAAGAAGAAAAGAAACAGACAGACAAGAGAGAAATATGCTATAGGTTTGAGAGAAAATGAGATCCTATGACACGTCAATTCTAGACAGCTAATTTCTATTGATGTAACAAAATAAGTTTCTGTTATTTATAACCTTAAAATTTGTGATGTTTTGTTATGGTAACCTCCTAATCTATTTGAGGACCCAAACTTAAATTCTGTTCTTTGTCTCTATCTGTTACTCCCTTGTTGTCTTAGATGGTCTTCCCTGAGTACCTTCAGGGAAGAACACTCCATGGATCTCCCAGTCCACTCTGTATTCCCATTTAATTATGGATGTCCACAATTACGCCACTTATTTTATTTCCTGCACTTGGCCTATCGCCGTTGTACTCAAGTTGTCTAGTCTGTAAGCAAACTCTACCATCAAAAAATGTCTGGACACTACACATTTATCCCCATTATATTGTTTACACCCTATTCCAAGCCTCCCATACACACTGAATGGAGCACATTCAGTATCAAAAACAGTATTGCTTCTTCAAACATCATTCCTAAAGTATATGCCTATTCTGCATCAAGATTGACCAGTGACAACCACTAAGCTGACACATAATTTTTATTTTTAAAAGTTAAATCATATGATTTGTCTTCATAAGAGCTTTCATGGGTTTACCAGTCATCTGAGAACAGACGCTAACTGCTTTTCCATCGCTTTTAGGACATTCTGCATGTGCCCCCTCTCACTTGATCTACCAAAAATTGTATCCTGCTGTTTACTCAGTGTTTAGACTCTTGCAAATGGACTACGTTTTAATATGAATTTACTGTTATTCTTAAGGTGTTGTTTGCACAGAGGGATTACTGCTGTATAATGAGTACATTTCTTTTTAGACAATGTCACCTTTTCTTTCACACTTCCCATCTTTCTCCCTCTCATTCCTGCACTCAACTTGCTTAGTTCATTTTCCACATGGTGACTACTGAGTGCCATGCCTGTCTACTGACTACACTGACTATTTTTGCAAACAGAAGTATATCATCTTTTCTCTGGATCCTTTTTTTAATGTGGAACCCACTTCTCTCTCATCTGTTTAACATCTCTGATCTATGATTTCTTTTACAGTGAGGCTTTTCCAGTTAATTTCCTCTTTCACTTTTGTTTCCAAGTTCCTTCTTCTTGACTTGATTCTCCTCTTCAAGTCACTAAGCTGCTGCTACATCTCGTCTTCTTCCTTCTCCCCTTCTTTCTCTTCTTCCTCTTTTTTTCCCCTTTTTTTCTTCTTATCCTCATGCTCCTTCTCCTCCTTCTCCTTTTTCTTCATCTTTACTCTTGCTTGGATTTTTCCACTCATGGTTGACATTCTAACAAAAGTCACAAGTCCAGTTCTGGTGTTTTGCTGGTTAAATGAAAATGGGTCTTACAGACTTTTCTGCCCAGGCTGGCTCTGAAGCATTATCCTCAGATCTCAACCTCCACAGGATCTAGGATTATAGATGGGAGCCACCAGAAACAGGCTTTCTTTTTTTCCTTGTATTCACATTACATATAATCCAATTTCCTAAGGAGTTTAAGCTCCAATGTGGTAAGGTTTTGGGAGCCTATTGTTACTTGATGTATCACAAGAGCATCAACTAACACCCAATACATTGTTGGCATTCAGTAAGAAACTTTTTTGGAGTTTTCTCTTTGTACAAAAGTTCACTTAGCACACCATATGTGCACATATGAAAGTTAATACTAGCCTCTACACATACAAATATATATATATGTATATATATATATAATTGAAGAGATAAAGTTTGGAGAATGAGCAACTTATTTGAGATAATGAAACTAAATTCAGGAGACTCTGAGGCTAATGTAGTGATATAATCAGGATTACTGATTTTGAATGCTATTACTTTTTACTTTGTGTGTGTGTGTGTGTGTGTGTGTGTGTGTGTGTGTGTGTGTTGAGGGGGGGAAATGTTTGTGGTCTTGAACACAGTGCCTGGGTGCTGTCCCTGGACTTTTTTTTTTTTAATTGTGAACATACTGTACAGAGGGGTTACAATTACATGGGCAAGATAATGAGTACATTTCTTATCAAGCATTGCAGCCTCTTCCTTTGTTTACCCTTCACATCCCTTCCCAGCCTCCCTCCGTCCCTTACCCAATCCTCCCCCCCTTCCCCGTCCCACCAAAATTGTAAAGTTCGTTTTCGACATGACAACTTGTATTTCTCATTGTTGCAACGAGTCCACCTGTATCCTTATTTAAACGACTTGTTTTTCCCCATCTCCTCCACAAATTATACCGACATCAAATACAGTGAAAGCAGGGGTTATACTGTGGGGGAGGGACATACAAAGCAACAAAGAGATAATCTTATAAATACATTAGAAAAAAATGCATGAAAGGAAAAAAAACATTTAAATACACATCTACGGGTTCATTTTCCTAACATCACATTATCTGACCTTTTTTGCTTGACTCATACATATACTAGATATTGCAAATAAGGGAAACCATGGGACCTATGTTTCTTTGGGCTTGGCTTACTTTACTTAATATAATTTTTTCCAAGCCTTTCCATTTCCTAACAAATGGGGCAATGTCATTCTTTCTGATGGAGGCATAGAATTCCATTGTGTACATATAGCACATTTTCTTGATCCATTCATCTACTGAGGGTCATCTGGGTTGGTTCCATATCTTAGCTATGGTCAATAATGCTGCAATAAACATAGTTGTGCTGGTAGCTTTAGTAAATTTGGGTAAATGCCCAAAAGTGGGATTGCTGGGTCATAGGGGAGCACTATGTGAAGTCTTTTGAGGAACCTCCACACTGCTTTCCAAAGTGGTTGAACAAGTTTACACTCCCACCAACAATGAAGTAAGATTTCCCTGGACTTTTTTGCTCAAGGGTAGTGCTCTACCATTTGAACCACAGCTCCACATTCAGTTTTTAGATTGCTAATTAAAGATAAAAGTCTCATGGAATTTTCTTCTCAGGCTGCCTTCAAACTGTGGTGCTCAGATCTCAGCCTCTTGACTAGCTGGGATCACATGCATGAGCCACCAACTCACAACTCAAACTCTTTCTTATTCACTTTCCCCACTCACGTAAAATTATTGTATGCCTCAGAAATAGCACAACTATTGCGTGTTGCACATGAATAAAATATTTACATCCAATCCCTCTCTACTGGATTTGTACCTCTACTAGATTTGTGTACTTCCTGCTTAATTAAGGTTAAGCTCGTACACATGAATAGCTTTGGGCTATTACATGTGGATGGAAGTGACTCGTTAATTTCAGGTCCAAGTTTAAAGATTACTTTGCACTTTCAACATCTCTCATTTTTCCTCTACCACAGGAATGCAAACATGCAAGCTAAATCCTACTCCTTTCTCCTCAAATGCCAGCATGAACAAGGTATGGAATAGAGCCCATGCTGGTTCTTGAACAACATGAACTATGAAAGAGAAATAAACCTTTATAGTTTTCAGGAAAAACAATGTATATTCATAAATTAACATAATAAATAAGTCCATTTCAACTAATATTGGAGACTGTGTCATGTCTTCAATTTTTACAACAACTTGATGAATTAGATATAATATATTATCCTCAGCAAACCGAGCACAGGGATATCACAATTGTCTAAAGTTAAATAGAGCCAATATTTAAGCCAAACTATACCTGATTCTTTAATACAAGAAGTTGATCTTTCCAATTTCATCAGTTGTGGGCTAAAAGTAATAAGGAGCCTAAAAATAAATCAAGGATAAGAACTGACCATATGAGAAATTTCTAAAGCCCAGATGTCAACATACAGTTTTTTTTTAATTTTTTTTTTTACCGTCTTCTGCCAGGTTTTACACAGAAATACACGTTGTCCCTGTAAAAAGATTTGGACTGAGCACACAAGCCCAGGCAACAACTCTCAGCATGGGTGGCCACAGACTTGGGTTGTTTGTTTTACAATATGTTAGAACATTGCCAGCTAACATTTCTAAACTTCTTCTTTCCCTTTTAGTCAAACCAATTCCAAATGTTTGAAGTGCTGAATTGTGGGAAGAACTAAGAGTAACCAGAAATACAGAGTTTTTTTTTCTTTTTTGAAACATAAACATTTTAAAGAAAAGCAAGATTCATCGCTCACTTTACTGAGGAAAAAGGAAAGGCAACTCATTACCCTATCCCAGACATCTTGGTTTAAATCCACAGTTGTTCTTAACTTATTCAAGATGTCTTTTGGTATTAGATAGATATAACTATAAAACAAGCTAAAGTTGTTTGGGAAAGTAGCCTCGGAGTTACGTTAATTAGTAACGTTTATCTGTAGTAACAGGAAGTCAAGTATTTTGATTATGTTATTTGGCCTAATTTTTATTCTTTCCTTTATCTGTGCCCTTTGCCATTGTATAAATATGCCATCTTCTAACTATGCATGTATTTTATATCTTTTCCTCTTCTTTGCCCAATGGAATGTGCTTTGGACAATAGAATAAGCAAGTCCCACCATGACAACTCATACCTAAAGTTTAGCGACCCTTGTCTTTCTATTTTTTTTCTTTTGTACTTCTTCTTTCATGAGCTGAGTATACCCAGCCAAAACTGTTCATCTCAAGAGGAGGCAGAGCAACATGACAGAACATGAACCACCTCAAAAAAGCCTACCTATATTAACTCAACCTTGGCTAACCTTTATATTCATTAGATAAATAAACACTGATTCTTGTTTTCTTCTGAGATCTTAGTTGCTTCTTATCCAAAGACAGAGAATGGAAACATTAATCCAAGGTAGCTTCAGAAAAGGAAAAGAAGAATGTTTATTGGAAGGATAGAGAAGTAGCTCATAGAATCTCAGGATCAATGAGAGACATGGGCCTAGGACATGTAGAGAATGTAACTGGAATTGCAGCGATAAACCTATGACGGACTTCTTCCATATGAGGATATAGTACCATGAATGTTTCTCAGCTCCCAAAGTCCTTGTGTCTGTCATTCACAGCTTCTCAGAAAAGATCACCTAGGAGCCATATTAGCAAGATTATGCAAGAAGAGCTTTCCAAACCATCCCTTCTCAGACAGTCAAATCCAAGAACAATACACATTCAAGATACATTCACTAGCCTGGAGGAATCACAGAAAGAAGAAAAGGCTTTAAAGAAGTTGGAAAGAACAGTTTTACTCTACCCCTGTTACTTTTTTTCAAGCCTATGAAGCTAAGAAAAATCCTCTTTCCTGGGGAAAACAAAAAGAAGTAGCTGTCTGACTACACTGGTTATGTAGTTTAAGACCTGTTCTTGTGGCCCCAGGCCCAGGTCAGTCCTGTGAACCTGAATACATTAACAGTTTAGTAGACAATTTCGTAGACTTCCAGTAACAGGTAGCCTCCTCCCCACTCATACATACTTAGAAAAACCACTTGGTGGAACCAGCAGGCTTGGTAGACAGTACTGCGTGCAAACCCACCTCTAATCTTTGGTTGGGTCGACTGCTAAGAAGATTTCATTGCCACATCCTGACTGTGAGAACCTGAAAAGATGACATCATCAAATGTAGACACACTTATCCAAGGTTACAAAGATCACGAAGTATGAGAAACGCATAACCCTACCAAAGGAGGCTGAGATCTGAGGACTTAAGTTCAAAGGAAGATAACTCCAAGAGACCGGCATCTCCAATTAACCAGCAAAAGGCCAGAAACAGAATTGTGGCTCAATTGGTAGAACATAAGCAAGTGCTAACATTACAAGGATGAGCTTGGGGCTCTGAGCTCAAGTTCCAAAGTCCTAGTCCTAGTGTCTCTCTCTCACTCTGTCTCTGTCTCTCTGTCTCTGTCTCTCTATCTCTCTCTCTCTGTTTCTCTCACTCTCTCTATGTCTCTCTCATACACACACCCACATACACACACACACACACACACACACACACACACACACACACACACACACACACACCCCAGTATAAAATATAGATGGAATGAGTGTAAGTTCATATGCAAATGTGAAACTTCAATAGTTTGTATGGTTTCAAATAGACTGTGATAACAATAAAGGTATGAAAAGTAAATGATTCATTCTCTACCAACTTGCCAAGAAAAAAAAGAAAAAAACAAAAGGAGAAAAGATGACCTTGAGACAAAAGAATTTGAAAGTACATTCAAAACTTTTAAGATGCAGCAAGTGGTTCTAAGAGGGAAGTTTATAACCATAAATTTCTATAACAAATGAAAATTTGAATCTCCCAAAAAGCAGCCTAGCTTTATACAGCAATAAACTCATAAAAGAACAAAATAAGTCCCAAGTTAACAGGAGGATGTTTGCAATCTCTACAAAACTTATTATTATCTTAGCTAGCATACTTTTTAAAATGATTCAAATAAAAATAAGAGAAAACATTGCATCACATAAAAATATCATTCACATTCAACTGACATCTATATAGCAATAGAAACAGCAATCTTAAAATATGCACAGACTACAATAAACCCAAACAAATTTCTTGGAAAAGAAATCTGGGGATATCATACTTCCTGATTTCAAAGTGCGTCTCAAAGTTGTAGTATTCAAAACATGTGGCATTAGAATAGAAATGTATAGACCAATGAAACACAATCGGTTAAAAAAATAAATTGGTGCATACACACATAAAACAGACAGCAATAATACAAAATGATATTAAAGAATTCAAGATATGTTCTTGATAAAACTGGGGACTCACATGCAAAAAGATGAAAGTTGATTCTATCCTTGCTCTGATGGCTCACTCCTGTACTACTAGCTACTCAGGAAGCTAAGATCTGGGGAGGGCAGTTCAATGGCAGCCTTAGTTAATTCCATGAGATCCTTATCTCTAACAAACTGCTCAAGAAAAGCCTGAACTGGTGCTATGGCTCAAATAGTAGAGCATTTGCCTTGAACAAAAATAAAAGAAGCTCAGGAGGGGTTGGGAAGGTGGCTCAGTGGTAGAGCACTTGCCTTGCATGCATGAGGTCCTGGGTTCGAGTCCTCAGCACCACATAAGCAAAAAAGAAAAAAGCCGGAAGTGGTGCTGTGGCTCAAGTGGTAGAGCACTAGCCTTGAGCTGAAGAGCTGAGGGACAGCACCCAGACCCAGAGTTCAGGCCCCACGACAGGACCCACCTCCCCCACCCCAAAAAAAAGAAGCTCAGGAATAGCACCCAGGATCAACAAAAAGAATATTTTAAAAAAAAGTAAATTGGCTCTCTATCGCACACAAAAAAATCAAGTCAAAGTGAATTAAAGACTTAGAAACATATCTGAAGCCACCGATGTCTTAGGCAAACACAAGGGAAAGTTCAAAAAGGTAGAGAGAGCAAAATCTGCAAGTGAGGTCACATCAACCTAAAAAGTTTCTGCTATATAGCAAAGGCAACAGCTAACAAAAAGAAAAAGAAAATATGTGTGTGTGTGTGTGTGTGTATATATATATATATATATATATATATATATATATAAAATATTATATATATATATATAAAATATTATATATATATATCCAAGTCATGCATCTTATAAGAATTTAACTTGCAAAATATATTTTAAAATATTATTCACAAAAAAATAAAACCTCTGTGAAATACTAGTCTGACCACATGCTAAGTACTTTCACAATTTCTTGGTGTTCATTCTATGAAGAATTCACCTATCATATAAGAGAATAATGGAAATTACTTTGTTAAGGCATAGAATCTAACAGATTATATTCATTATTATCACAATCATTTAATTCATTCAGTGTGGAAGAGATTTTTTTTCTTTTTACAAAGTATCACCCTCAGCAAATCTAGTACAAAGTTTAGAATTTAGAATTACAATCACACTAAGGAAAAGTAGTAACACTTTTTCTTTGATTATTATGATCCAAGCACTGTAGTAAAAGCTTCCCCAAATTTATTTCAATTAACCATGAGAAGAATCTAAAAAGAAGTCATTATTATCTCTATTTTTCAGAAAAAATTAAATGTTGCTGAGAGAAAGAGAGAGAGAGAGAGGATTCAATTTGTTCTTGGCTCATTAGCCAATAATAAATGGCAAAGCCATATTCTAATATTGTATGTATTTTTCTATAAAAAGAAACCAGGTTATATTTATTTAGAATTACAGAGATACAAGTAATATAAACATTTAAAAAATAGAGCTGTGGATGAAGGAGAAATGGGGATTCTACTACTTTTTATAGACCAAGTTGATCCATGGGTGAAGACACAGAGTTCACATGTTCTTATAGAGAAGAGAATCAAATGGTCACAAAGTTACAGCAAATTATATTCTTTCTTTTTTTTTTTTTCCTTTTTTTTTTTTGGTCGTGGGGCTTGAACTCTGGGCCTGGGCACTGTCGCTCAGCTCTTCAGCTCAAGGCGAGTGCTCTACCACTTGAGCCACTTCTTGTTTTTTGAGTGGTTTATTGGAGCTAAGAGTCTCACGGACTGTCCTGCCCAGGCTGGCTTTGAACTGCTATCCTCAGATCTCAGCTTCCTGAGTAGCTAGGATTACAAGCATGAGTCACGAGCCCCCGGCTAAGAAATTGTATTCTATACTGTAAACTAGGGAAGAAGTTAACATTTCAGAGCTCATGTGTGTCTGGCAGGGAAATTGCAAGAACTGATCTACACCATGCTATATAAGTTGCTGATTGATATTCAGTGAAATAAACAAGTTCAGTGTTCCTTGGAGGCTCTCCTATAGAAGCGGCTTAGCCAGTCCAACCTCTGTATTCTGTTTTTACAGTTCTGTGTCTCCTACTCCAATCCAATCCCAGCTTCCCTAGACTCATGAAGGCTTTAACTCACATACATGTTATATACATATGGGACATTTGTTCTGCAGTATATTACCCACTCATTTTACGTTTGATGTATTTATTTTTAATATTTGTCTAACTCATTTTATAAAGCACTTGTCCACACATTTCCCCCATTTAAATTCTCAGGAAATTCTAGCAGAGTACATAAGGAAAAATGATATTTTGCTATACATAACTGAGAAAATGATGCATAAAATAGTTTATAATGGTGTAACAATGTGTTTCTCTGACCTCATATCCTAATACATTGATCATGTCAGTAATAACCCAAGACAAGTTAACTGTCCAGGCTCTTTGACTTTGGTCCTGCTATGTCTAAAGTATTTTCCTTGACCTATTTTTTTCCATTAAACCATAAAGCCTATTGAAATGCCTATATTCATGTCTGTGATTTCTTCAAAACATCTCTAGTCTGAAAAAACTCGAGTACAATTTGTCTGCACTCTTAATTTTAAGAGTTTCTATATAAAGGGAAGTATCCAGCAAATACTATCCATAATTTACAAAACTAACTTGACCATTCGAGTAACTTAGAATTGTTATCAACTACTTCAGAACAAAGCTATATCATTCTAGTTGTTTAGTTCCAGTGTTTTATCATAATTTTATTTCAAGCAGACCTTTTACCAGTTTGATCTGGGAAAATCCCTCTATCCTCTGGTCTATGTAGATAAATGGAGACATAGGCCTTTTGTGAGCATTAGTTTTATGCCCTGTAGTCCTTGAACTCTAAATTCTATTTCTAAGAAAGAGCTAAATAAGGAGGCACACCAGCCTTTGCAAAGGAAAACACATCTGCATAAACATTTCATGTTTTTGCTCCGTGCCCCAGCTTGAAGGCTATTTACTCTTACAGCTGTCTGTCTTTACTTCTCTTTGCAGTGTGTTCTTGCTATTTTCACATGGCCATATCATTTGTCAGATCCCAGATTGCTGTGCAGCCAGACTGACCAAAAAGTGCCTACTGCTATGCCCTTCTTTCTCTGAGAACTTTATTAAAGCTATTCCTTCATTAGGGTTGAAAAAGGTATTTATTGTAGAAGATGCCTATTTGCTACCCCCATCTCCTCCCCAAACAGCACATTATGCTTTTAAAATAAGATGTTCAACTTATTATATTTCTACCATAATGGTGATGGATCTTGAGAAGACAACATTCAGAAGGCATGGTAAAAAAAACTGTTCCATTGGCATAATCCTTGTTGTTATGAACAGTCCCAAATCTAATTCATTCTGAACAATCACAATCAGGAAAAGTCAATCAAGGGTTCTCATTGTCTTCACTGTGCAAGAGCACAAATGCAAGTTTTCTGGAAAAAAAAGGAAGAGATAAACATGATTGCCCTTCCATGTGAGAGCAAACTAAACACAGTAAATTTACTTCAAGTAGAACCGTTCTTTCTCCAGTAACACCTTTTGTTGACCCTAAGTCTTTATAGACTTCAGGCTTAGATTTTTGACTAGGGAAAGACAAAGGATTCTCGTTCTTGTTCTATATCATTCACCCTATAAATGCTTTTAGCTAAAGACGGGCACATTTATTGCACTGAACTCAATCCATACTCATTGATGCAAAAGTTTAAAATGATGGCTATTTAATACAAAGTTATAGTATTCCCAGGACACCCTACACTATCCACAGGAGAACATGTGGGTATGTTGTAAGGCACTGGAACAAAAAATAAAGACCTCTTGGGCAGTCTCTGTAGCTTTATCTTTCGTGTCTAGCATTTGGTCCTGAAATAGTTAAATCATGAACAATCACATGGCAACAGAATAATTGAAAATTTTGTTTATATCTATAACCACATACTTTGTGAAGATGAAGTTAAGCAAGCTGAATTACTCAGACACATGTGTATTAACCTAGTAGTTTCACGTTATTTCAAATAACTTAAATTTTGATTTTTAAGAAACTACATATTTGTCTGTGTCTTTTGAAGCTGCCTTATTATTTTTAAATGAATTCACTTGTTTAAGCTCAAATGGCTAGCTCTGACAACAAATACACAAGTTTTCTATGCCCATTTCTGGATACTTACTTGAAGGTATTTGTTGATGTGAGTCTGAAAATCTATATTATTTTCCACTGGGATTACGAAGTTTACTGAGAGAATTTTGCTTTATTTGATTTTACCTTTCTTTGAGAACATGAGAGTTTTTACCAGTGTCTAGTAATTTTTTTTTCTCAATGAAATTTATGGCTTAGATAAAATGAGCTCACCCATTGGGTGCTATACAAGTAGCTTCCTGCGAATTCTCATGGCCAATTATTTTCAATGTGCCAGTAGCACATAAATCTGAAAGACTATAAAAGTGTTTCTTCTAAAGGTATGCTACACTCTATAAATTCCAAGGTTGCTAGCCTGCACCTAAAACGGTAAAAGTTCATTTTATCTTTCATCTTTTATTTTTCATTCTAAATGATTTCTTAGTGCCTGAGAATTATATTTGATAAAGAACAGCAAATCTTAAAATTTTATTTCTTTTTCAAAGTACAACATTCTGAAGAATAAGGACTATCCAAACTTTGCTTTGAAAATGTGTTTATAGGCCCTTGCCCACCCAACCTCACACCCAGTGACCCAACTTCAAATTCAATTCAAGATTGAAGTATAAAAGAAAGAAAAAAGAAAAAAGGAATGAAAGTAAAAATATATTTTTATATATCCCCAAGCAACACAAATAATTAATGTCTACCAATAATTACCCTGTGAATTTATAACTAAAAGCATCTGGGCCAGGTGCCAGTGGCTCAAACCTGTAATCCTAGCTGAAATCTGAGGATCGTGGTTCAAAGACAGCCAGGACAGGAAAGTCTGTGAGCCTTATCTCCAATAAACCACGAGAAAATCAGAAGTAGTGCAGTGGCTCAAGTGGTAGAGCACTAGCCTTGAACTGAAGAGCTGAAGGACAGCGTTTAGACCCAGAGTTCAAGTCCCATGGCCGAGCAAAAAATAAATAAATAAATAAAAAGCATCTGGTTTTTAACTCTAAATAATCTGAGTTATGAATACATCTTAAATCAAGGCAGAGGCAGATTTTCAGTGAACTAGTGTTTCATTATGTTGTCCTTAGGAAAGGACTTATTGAAAGATGATATCTACCAGACAATATTTTAATATAGGGGGGAGATGTATGCAAGTTCTACCTTTTTCCTTAAATCTGTCCACTGAATGTTACAAATAGCATATTAATAAGTCTATTGCCTTAAAAGATAATTCCATATATCCATAGATGGCATTTAACTAGAAACTATACAATTAGGAAGGAGGGAAGGAAGAAATTTTCATAAACCCTGTCCTAAAGAATAGGCTAAGCAACAACTTTCCAGTTATAAGCAACACCCAGAGGTATGATTCTGCACAGAGAATTCTACCTGAGTAGTAGATCTCATAAAAAATAGCTTATTCTTGAAAGCTCTGGTATTATTAAAAGGGAATTAAGATCATCAAACAGAATGTTGAGCAGTTATTGAATGGAAGGGCCTCAATGAAGAGCCAAACAATCTGGGTGCAGCCTTTTATGAGTAATGCAGTTGTCCCAAAATTTCTAGCATCTTACAAAGTGCAAACAGTAATAACAAATACACACAATGTGGTAAGTAATTACCCTTGGTGAAACAGATTCTTAAGTATGTATTGAAATATATACCAATTCTTTAAAAGAGGTTGTTTATTATATGATACATCATTAAAAGACATTTTGTTAGGAAATTTCCAAACTTAGGATAGGCTACAGCTGTGAGACAACTCAAGCAATCATTCTATCCTTATTTACTTTATTTCCACTTAACTATTTATGGTAACAATTAATTTCCAGTGTTCCAGTGAGGATTTTTTAAGGACTTGCTTTTTTAACCATAATTTATATAGATAACTCAATAATACTTAGTTTGAAATGTGGTATTAAAACTAAGCAATAATGGAATATATTTATGCTCATTTTTAATATGCAACATTAAAAAATAATTTCCAAGTAAAGGGTGTAGAAAAGTGCTCTGAAGTGTTACAGAGTTGTAGCTAAACATCAGGAAAGCAATCTATTACTAGACTATAGCGTTCTCTTCATATGTTCAAGTTTTTGTTTTCTTTTTTTGTGCTTTTTGTAGTGGATGGAAGGGGTGCTCAGGTGGCCATTTAAACCCAGTCATTCTGTATATGATCATTTGAGCCACTTAACCAGATGTGGAGCTTTTTCACTATTGATCACAAGAAACAGTTATGTAAGTTCTCTTTAAACATCAAGTGACTGGCTCATGAAAACAGTACATAAAGTAAAGAAAGAAAGAAAGGAAAATAAGCAAGAATTTAAGTATAGCTCTCACATCTGGCCCTATGGATCTATTCAGCTCTGTGTGGCCACACCAGTGGAGAACCCATTTGGAATCACACAGAGGAAACAATGACCTGATAAAATGCAGGGCTGTTTTATTTTCTGGACACACAAAAGGGTTACATCCTGGCTAATGGCATTCCTTAAAGCCAAAAAGAACTAGAAAGTTTCTATACCAATTGGAGGAGTTACTCTGTTCACACATTCCATGCTAAGTCTATATATATTGCCACTTCATAGGTCATGAGCAACATAAAGGATTAAACACATTAAAGCTTTGCCATTCCGAGGCTATACACATCTGCAGTCTAGTTCACATTCTAGAATGTTGCTACGGATTAAACATGTGGTAACTCCTAAATTCGAAATAAATGAAGGGGCAAAAGGGAAATGGAGGACTAGTTTCTCAACTCTAACGGATTCCATTAAAAGCAAAGGGAATGACTTGAGTTCGACAATAGTCATTTAAAACAATATAATAAAGGGATTTTCTGACTTTCAAGTTTATAATAGTACCAGTGGCAGCTGTAAATATGAATTACACTGACTGCCCTTGAAGGGTGGTTGATATTATCCAAAATCTTGGACTTACACATCTAGGATAGAATGGTATATGCCAAAATAATCTTGATTTGGTTATTCCTTTGCTGCCTCAAACAAAAGTAATTTATCCAGTCCTTTTTATGGACAAGCGTTATTCTAATCCTTAAGGTAGAGAGAGAAAGTGAGAGAGGAAGAGAGAGAGAGACAGGGAGAAAGAGAGAGAGGGCGCAATTGAAATAAATCACTTTTGTGGAACATTTAAATGGAGGACATTAGATACAAAATAATGGCATTTATTACAGTAAAATGAATTAAATTATCAGCAGGGACAATAAAACAAGTATGAGATTTCAGAAAAAAATTGAACTAAAGATAACAATAAGAATATATTTAATCTTGAAGAAAAAAATAGGACCACCAAAATGATATAGAAGATGGAGAAAGAAGGTAGAAAAAAACTCAGAAAAAAAATGAGATGACTGATTTCAAATTATGAGAACTTAAAGAACACTCACAAGAAAAGGATAATAGTATCCAGCAAAAGAGAAAAGGAGATGAGGGAAGAATAGGAATGAAGGATAAGTATGTATATCAATTTGCCTAAGCTAAGGGGTACTGATAAATCATTATTTTTGCACTTATCTGAAAAGTATCTCCTGAAGATATTAGCGCGTGAATCAATAGACTGAATGTATGAAATTACTCTCATTAATGTGAGTGAACACAGAGGACAGTGTTGAGGACCAGAAACATATATGAAAATATAGAGGAAGGCTAATTTGTTCACTCTGTTGGAACTGGGATATTTATCATCTTCTGGCCTCAAACATCAGCACCTGTGGTGCTTGGACTCTTGGCCTTTGGAATCACAGCAGGAGTTGCATCATAGCTCATCCTGGTTTCTCAAGCCTTCTCACATATATTGTAGTTTGCCACTGGTTCTCCAGCTGATGGATGACCCATGGCTCCTCAGCCTTCATAAATGCAGAAACCAACTAAAAATAGGTTTATTGGTTTTTTTTTTTTTCTGAAATCTAGTTAGGTAGGAAAGAAACAGGAAAAATATAGTGTCCTGGGAATTAAAAAAAGAATGTTTTAAAGGAGGAAATACTAACCATCTGTCAAGGCAAGAGGTGAATTGGGTATTGTAGCTCCAAGAGAAGAAGAAAATAATTTCTGCCACTTCTTTCTACCTAAGATTGGAAAGAGCCACAATGAATACCAGTCTTCCTTACAAAGTCTACAAGCTGACGAGCCCATCTCCTCTGGAAACAATCTATCAGGAGCAGAATTAGTGTTTTACCAGATGCTGGAGCTATTCAGAATCCGATTCAGTCAGGTTGACACCTAAAATTAGCCATGAAAATATGGAGACTAATTTTTGTTGTCTGTCTTTTGCCTCTCCCAGTGTTATCTACTTTATAAGAGTTTCTTTTCAATGAAACACTTAATGAAGAATCAGTCTAGGGTATCCTTTAAATGGCTTCAACACTTAGAAGAGAGATTGTTCATGTACAAGTAAGTAAACTTATTCAGTAAATTCTCTGCTATTACTTTAAACTTTTTAAAAGTTAATTCTCATTCTCAAAACAAATATCAAGATCTTCTCCTGAAAGGACCTAGGAAGCTGATATTTTATTTGAAGTAAAGATAAGAACACACTCAAAGACCCATGGAAACTGTGTCAAATGAATTTTCTGAAAGATTTATTAAGCAATTTATTTTTTCTCCGTAACTCACTTTCCCAGCATACCTCTTCATTTTACCACTAAACATATAGAAGGAAAATCCAATGTTATTTTATTCCATTGTATTTTTTTCTTAGAGATGTGTAATCAATATCTATTCAAGCCCAGAAGTGGTATTACAGAAAAAAACTGAGGTTATTTAAATTTTAACAAAATTTGGAAATATTTTCTTTAACACAGATTATAATACTCATGTGGTTTGTCTCTAAAAGTGGGTTCATAGACAGGTCCGGACTTACAGTCATGATGTATACAGAAAGTGAAATTACAGTGCAAATGCAACTCAGAATTGTTTAGACCTCACAAGTTGCTTTAACATATATTGAACATTTTTTACATAGCCATTTCCTAAGTTAAGAGAATAGAAAACAATTCAAACTTTTCAAAGACAGTAGGAATAGAAACACACACAGACTTTATAAATTTACCATAACCATTACCCTCATCGTCATCATTAATTTTTACCAACATTATCACAATTTTTTGGAATCTATTTATTGTTTATGTTAGACACTATACAATGAATATGTTAAATCCTTTTCACCTTCCCATTCTCTCTCCCTTTACATAGATGAGAAAGATAGAGCATAGAGCATAGGAATAACTTGGAGAAAACCTAGTGTCCTCCAAGAATGGGGCTGGATTTCCAAGTCCCACACTCTGCCATGGAGTCAGTATTCTCCTTCATTATATGACATCGTTTCCAAGATAAGACTTTGAAGTCAGAAAGACCTAATTAGTTTTAAATACTGTCTTTGTCACTTTTTACTATAGTAATAGGTAACAAATATAGCCTTTCATCCCATTTATTTTGTCTGCAAAATGCGGATAAACCTCCTCAAACTCTTGAGTTGCTTTTAAGAACTGGAAGAAATTTGTTGGCAAAGGACATGTCATGGAGTCTGACACAGACAGGTTTTAATAAATTAACTACTATTTCTATCTTTGCTAAAGGTACATTTTTTCCTGCTTATCATAATGATCTAGGCAAATAGACCTCCCTTTTGCAAAAACCTAAAATTAGTTCTCTAATAATTTCAAGGGCTAAATTTGTAGTCACCAGAATGATTTCCCACATCCCAGCACTCTACATTTGTGTACATATTCAGTGACTGATGCATACACTTTATTTAAAAACACCCTTCTTCAGTCACTGAGATGACTAATGTTGCAACTTTAAATTAAAACAGGTTGACATATTAATTTATAATTGGTCCTTTATAATATCCCTGTGTAAAAAGTATTGCCCACAAATAAATATTAGCATTTCTCCACAACTGGAGAAACTGGAGAAAATCACAACTGGATTTTCTTACATTGCAAGGAGGGAAGACTCCTCAAGTGGAGAGAGGTTTTATCCTATTATTTATGTAGAGTACAAAGGTAGAAATGGACTGGCAAATATGAGAGCAATATATTCTATTTTCAGAAAAGTTTACAATATATAATGAGTTTAAATAAATACAAACTAGCACTACAGTGAAACATAAACATAAAAGAGAAAACCCCTTTGTTACCTACCATGAAATGAACCACTTTGAAAGAAAAACGTACTTGGATTTTAAAATCCTGTGTGTTTAGACTCTAGCTATACATAAACATCTTCCAGAGTATATTTTAGGGGAATCATGTACTGTTTCTGAAGCTATAGTTTTGTGTGTGAAGAAGGTACAGTATGAAGATTCCTAACAGATTGAAATGAAGGAAAAAGGAAAGAAATATCAAAGGAAAAAAATAGATTAGGGCAAAAATCCTTTATCCACTCCCTGACACATTTAGAATTATTCAGAGTATCTGTTTGTTCTTTCCTTTAATTAAAAAATATATTTACCCCCAAAATACTGGAAAATGATTTGCGTATTAAATGCTCATCACTGTAGAATTTTTTAACTCTATTCCAAATGTACTAACAAGGCATAGATATTCTTTACATAAACCACAGGTTGTAATTTATCTAATCCTGAGTATGTTTTTAAGGCTCACTAAAAAATGCACCATTTGGAAAGTACATTTGTATCTCAGACAAAATCTTATTGAAAACATTTTCTATTAATGGCCTCAAATTGCTTGAAATTCCATGTTCATTCATAAATTGAATATATAACTTAATGCCAAGAAAGGGTACATTCTGAAAATTAAAATGCTTCCCTTCATCAGAGCAGAGAATGATAAACTTGTTGATGTTTCTACAAACAGGTCATCAGGAGATGCTCCCTTCCCCTCTCCAGAGTCTTTATCCACTCCTCATAAACTATCCCTCTGTACATGATCATAAGAATGATCGTTGCTGTGGAAAATTTTATCAACAACCCCTAAAATCCAAAAAGAGATCTGTATAAATTTAACTTATCATATTGATCTGTAGATCAAGTAGGGTATGACAATGTATATCCCTGATGATATACATTAACATAGAGAGAACACATTTTCCAACATCTGAGCTATGGATTGGGGTGTTTCAATAAGTTTCATGGGTTAAAAATTCTATAGTCTCAAGTGGATATGAGTTAAAATTCTACCTATTCTACTATTAAGAAGCTTGAAGTTTTTTTTTTTTTATAATAACTTTTTTTCTGATATAAGTAAGTCTAAAGTTACACAGAATTTCATAAGTTTTCTTTCCCAACAAAGCAATGGAAATTAGTCTTTGGTAGAAAGCTACTTTATTTCCTTTCTTCCTCTTGCCTCCCGTGAGGAATGTGAAGTCTTCCAGGTATCTCCATCAAAAGCAAAAAGGAACATAATTTAACCCTCAGTTGAGGTAGACATCTTCGTTTCTGCTTCCTGCTATAATTACGTCTTTCATTTTAGTGTTCTAAAATTACTGAGTCTTTATGATAAACCACCTGAAATCATTTCTTGGCCAGATCAAATTAAGTTAAAGTCCATACAAGAAGGAAGTCGGAGAAGATTATTAGAAATTTAGAGTTCAGGAAAAAAATGCTGAAAGTCATCTAATATAACCATCAACTTGATTTATGGGTCCTTTCTGAAAACTCTTAAGCTTGTAGAAAGTTAATGCTCCTGCATCTACTCTGTTTCATGTGCCCTTACAGAGCACAAAGTTCACAGACCTACACACAATGGATTCACAATAAATATTTCTGACAATTGTTGAAATGCATAATACATAACCTTGTCAGACCTAACCTGTCAGTGCTTATGGGTGAATATAAATTATTTCCCCACTCGGTGTCCACCTTTATAAATTCTAAATGCTGCTTGTCCACTTTCAACCTGGAGAGGAAGTTCTTCCTTAGGATTTACTGGATCATGGAGGATGTACGTCAAGAACAGTAATGTTACTTTAATGCAAGAGTCTGTGTGTTAATATGATATATTTCTGCTATTAAATTTAAAAGGCTTTAGGAGAAAAGGTTTTAGCACTGGGCAGAAGACATTTTACTACATCTGGTTTGGCATTTCAAGAGATATTCCCCTAGCAAGTCTTGCAGTACACTCTTGAAGAACTGGAGGAAAAACTGTCTTATTTTATTCTGATCTGTAGTAAATGAGAAATTTCATGTAAGGCGAAATTTGCCTTTCTCCAAGTCAACTTTTCAAGAGTCAAATGTAGAGAAATTAAGAAAGAAATGAAATTGGTAGAGTGAGCCTTAAAATGAGATACAAATGGAAATCAAAGACTAGCTTCAGGAACAATGCTTTTCTCTATAAAATCATCAGAAGAATCGAATAATACATTTATATATTAATAATTGCTGTCTGAAGTAGCAAACCCCAGGCTATCGCTGCTATCCTCATAACTTCTAAATGTGGTAAACTGAGGCATGCTTGATTTTAAAAAGTATGATGCTGAGCACTGGTGGCTCACACCTATAATCTTAGCTACTAAGGAGATTGAGACCTGAGGATCATGGTTCAAAGCCAGCCTGGGCAGGAAAGTCTGTGAAACTCTTATCTCCAATAAACCACTAGAAAACCAGAAGTGGTGTTGTGGCTCAAGCTGTAGAGTATTTGCCTTGAGCTGAGGGACAGCTCCCAGGCCCAGAGTTCAAGCCCCGTTGACTGACTATCTATGTATCTATGTATCTATCTATCTATCTATGAGTGATCAGTGCTCAGGCCTCTTACATTTTCAATCTCATTTAAAATCACAACACACAACACTCAGGAGAGTAACATTTAAATATCTAAGTTGCTTCAAAAACAGTATATACTGTGTAATCCCCTGTGCCCTCCCAAAAAATTAAGAAAATGAATTTGTTTTCATTGCCATTGAGTTAATCTGTGTTTGTGAAAATGGCAGGTTCCCATATTACAACTCTTCCTGAGGTTTCTTTACAAGCTAGATGAAGGTCTCTGTTACATATTTAAATATTTGCCAGATTTTTTTTTTTGTTGAGAAGTAACAATAACTATTTATGTCATGGGTCCACTATACTAGTCATGTCTTTGTTAATTGAATGACCTTGGATACCTTCAGAAGTTCTGAGCTTCTGTTTTCTCATTTATAATATATAGGAAAAAATGGTGTTCATGTAGAGTTACTATAATCGTTAAAGCATGTAATGCATATGGTATTTGCCATATTGATTATTTAGCATACTGATAACACATTGCAAAGTTAGTAAACTTTCAATGAGTAACATATTTGAACTGAAAACTTTAAATATCATATGAATGTGGATCTGTTTACAACTATTCATATTGAGTACTTTTGAAAGAAAATTTGCCTTGATCCTGATGCAATCATTGTAAAATAGTTAATAGATATATTCCTGTGATTGCACTGGTAAAACGTGAGGCATTCAAAGGTGTCTGTGCATCTAAGTTGTGGATCCAGATCCAACACTAAAGACTTTTCGTTCAGAAACTCACTTTCCTCAGTGATAATATGAGGACAACAATATTTTCTCTACAGTCAGGATAGTTTTGAAGTAACAAATAACCCCATAAGTAAAGTCACCAAAATTTATAACTAACACATGAAAGTTCCTAGTATTAATAAAAATCGACTAGCTAATCATTGTAATTTTGATTTATTACTTGCAAATATTTCTCGTGGCCCCAAACCCATGGCTCACAAGACTGCTTTAAAAAACAATCCCTTAATCAATATATCTACTTTCATTCAATTAGTGGATGAAGTAAGGGATTGTTGCTGTGCTACTTCTGTGTGCAGTGACGATTGTAATGGAGATGAAACCACTGCAAAGACAGAAAATCTTTAAATATACATGATCAAAAAACGATGATATAGTCTACACAGTCTATTATTGTGAGGTATTCAGAGAACACTCTCTTTCCTATAAATGCCTATACACCTGAGTTTTGAGAACAAGAGGCCAAATATCATCACTGATTATTGTTAGTGTTAAGATTATAGAGGATTTCACTGTACACACAAATTTTTTTAGCAAGGTTTCTTTTTATAATTATTTTTTACTATGATCACAAAATAGTTTATTAAGTAAATTTGAAGCCATAAATACATTTGTGAAAACTTTTAATGTTTCTCTATCTTCTAGCAAAGAATAAGAATCTATTTTGCAGGGTTTCTCTGCTGTAAGCACACTTGAAGAATATAAAACCTAGATCTCCATTCTGCTTTGACCTATTCGATTTTGGAAAAAAACTCTAAATACTGGGCGACATACTGGGAAACATGGTAGACAGTTGGATTTGTTCCTAGAAAATACATTGGGTCTCCATCATATTTGACCTTCTGAAAAATATTCAAGATTATAAACATCAAGTATGTGAGCTTACACTCAGAGTTTAGATAAATGAAAGTTACATTTTCTATTTACATATATCTGAAATTAAAAAGGGCTTATTCATATATTATTACAAGGATTATAAGGATTCTGGGCCTTGTTCTTATAATTGAATAAAAAGTTGTATTTAAATGGCTATGAAGTGCTCAAGCTTGAGCCAGAATCAAATCTTTATTTTTAAATCACCAAGGGATGCTCAGTAAGAAGGAAGGGAAAGCAAAAAGGGAAAGAGATAGAAAATAAGAAAGGTAGATGGTAAAGTCGCATGGGGTGGAGGGGGGGAAGTGAGGCACAGAAAAGAAAGGAAATATCAGAGTAGAACAGAAAGTAAAGGGTACCAAGCTGAACCTCATTAGATAGACTGAAGCATCAAGCTGAACTTCATTCAATAGACTGAAGCACTGACTTCAACATTTCAACTGATTTTGTCTGTCCTCTTTAAATTCTTTCACGCGCTTAGCAACACCACTGATGCATGGAAAAGTTATTGAAAATCAATAGAAATCAATGTGTTTCACTGACATCAATGAAACACCTTAAAAACTTATGTTAATGGCTTAACATTATTAAGAATCCCTACAATTAGATATGAGGTAGAGGACTGACCCCAGGATGTGTAAAATCCTTTCTGTCTTGAAAACACTTTTTTTTAAAGTGTATCCCATAAGAAATGTTATTTCTCTGTTTCTATTGCCTTGGTTAAATGTGAGGAAGGACCAAGCAGTTCAGCTCTGTGTGCTCAACACTGGGTCTGAGGTGGTTTGGAATAGGTGATATTTACTGCACCTTAGTTTTCTACCTTTATTTTCTGAAACTTTCTCAGGGAAAGGTAGGAAACCTCATTTCACAATTAGTTCTCTCTTGAATGTCATACTTAGGCAATAAATACAAAAAAATAAAGAATTGAATTTTTATACTGACAATGTTGAAAATTTGTCATTCTAGAAAAAAATCAGTAGTCATTGTTATATGGGTAGATTGGAGGACTTACGTTTTTTTTAAATTGGCATAATAATTATTTGTGCTAAATCACATTGTCACTAAATATCTGTTGAAGTGTTGAAATCCCTTGGTTACCTTTTAACTTTTGGAAACAAAACAAGTTGGTTGTCCTGGACTTATACTAGTTATTGCAAATAAGGGAAACCATGAGACCTATGTTTCTTTGGGCCTGGCTTACTTCACTTAATATGACTTTTTCCAAGTCTTTCCAATTCTTAACAAATGGGGCAATGCCATTCTTTCTGATGGAGGCATAGAATTCCATTGTATACCACATTTTCTTGATCCATTCTTCTACTGAGAGCCATCTGGGTTGGTTCCATATCTTAGCTATGGTAAATAATGCTCCGATAAACATAGTTGTGCTGGTAGCTTTAGTATGGCCTTGTTTGTAATCATTTGGGTCAATGTCCAAAAGTGGGGTTGCTGGGTCATAGGGGAGCTCTATGTGGAGTCTTTTGAGGAACTTCCACACTACTTTCCAAAGTAGTTGAACAACTTTGCACTCCCACCAACAATGCAGTAGGGTACCCTTCTGGCTACATCCCCTCCAGCATATGTTGTTATTAGAGTTCTTCATTATAGCCATTCTAACTGGAGTGAAATGGAATCTCAGTGCTATTTTGGTTTGCATTTCTTTTATGGCTAGGGAGGTTGAGCATTTCTTTCTGTGTCTATTGACCATCCTTCTTCCCTCTTCAGAGAAGTTTCTCTTTAAGTCTTTAGCCCACTTATTTATTTGGCAGTTGTTTCTTTGAGGATTTGTTGTTGGGGGATTTAGTTTTTTTTTAGTTCTAAGTATATCTTGTTTTGTTTCTGGGTCTTTATTGAGAAAATTTCGGCCTGTGCCTAGGAGACCTAAGGTATCTCCTATTCCTTCCTGTAAGGTTTTCAGAGTGTCTGTTTTGACTCTGATGTCTTTGATTCATTTGGAGTTGATGCTGGTGCAGGGTAATATGTTAAGTGAAATGAACCACAAGATAGGGTCACAAGTGGTTCTTTTCTTGCTCACTATTGTTTTTAACATATTTAAAATGAACTATGTGAGTTTTTTGTTTCTCTTGCATGTGAGTCCCCCACAGGATAACCCCTGTTTTCAGTGTATTTGATGTTGATGCCCTGCATCTTGTATATATACTTCTCTAATTCGGGAAGGGGAAAGGAAAAAAAAAATGCTTAAATAAGAACACAGGTTGACCCATTGTAACAATGAGATGTACAAAACACTATGTTGAAAGCAAACTTTACAACTTCGGTGGGGGGCCAGAAGGGAAGGTTGATGTGGAGGTGGGAAGGAAGGGAAGGTAGGGGGAAAACAAAGAGGAGGCAACAATGCTCAGTAGGAAATGTACTCATTACCTTGCTCATGTAACTGTAACCTCTCTGTAACAGCATTTTTACAATAAAAAAATGTAAAAAAAAAAAGTTGGACTTGTCTTTCTGTTGCCTCCCTGCTAAAATGATTTAAAAGAAAATGCATAATTTGTCACCGTCTCTCGGCAATCCAATCCTATCATGTCATCTCTCCCTTACCATATTCACCTTGCTTCAACCTGCTAATCATTTCCTGCAATCTGTTTTATTTATCATGCACAATTGGCAAATGAGATTGCTAATTAGTTTATGCATTAATTACGTTTCCATCTGTGTTCCCTTTTAGAGAAGCAGGTACAGCAGTGGCAGCTAATTAAGACTAAGGATGGTCCATTGCCTTTCTCCTCCTTGGTTCTCCTCCTAGCCCACGTAGATTTTGTTGCCAGGTATATGTGGAATAACAATACCTTGGAAGTAACTATAGTAACTATAGTAAGCCCTGGCTAAGTGAACTTCCATCCTCATTCACAGACCCAGAAGAGAGGATGCAAGAAATTGTTATATGAAGATTGAGATTCAAATATCGAGAGGGAAATGTAAATATGCAAATAGCAAGAGGAAATCTTATATAGTAATATATATATATATATATATATATATACAAAATTGTATGTTATTAGCCATAAAAAAGTATGCTACTTTATTTACCATATATGTTTAAATTTTAAATATATTTGAGACTATAATTAAAGTCCAAATTTGGATATTTGGGAAAAAACAAGTAGCTACTATATTTTTTCCATAATCTAAATGCAAGATATATTCGCAGAAAATAGAACCAAATGTATGTGGGGTAGAGAATTAAAGGAGAGAGAACTGGTCTAGGTAAATTGCCATGATTGCTGACTCACGCCTGTAATCCTAGCCACCCAGGAGTCTGAGATCTGAGGATTGCAGTTCAAAGCCAGCCTGGGCCTAAAACTCCTCTTGAGACTCTTATTTCCAACTAACAACCAAAATAACCGGAAGGGTACTTTAGCTCAAAGTGGGAGAGCACTAGCTTTGAGCAAAAAGCAAAAGAGCTCGGGGATAACACCTAGGCTCTGAGTTCAAGCTCCATAATCAAAAACCACGAAAAAAAATTAAAAAACCAAAATTGGTTTATAAAGATTCATCAGTTATTCCATTTTAAAAAAAAGATAATAGCCACCACAGGTATTGTGTTATATTGAGAAAAATGTGAGTCACCACACAAGTTCCCATTACTGCTCTTCTATTCACACATGTGAGGGTAGTAGCTATTCAAATGTGATAAGAGCCTTCCAGAATGTTTTCTAAGTCACCTAATTTATGATAGGTGAATAAGGAGATAGATAGTCAGAGGCACATATATACCTACACCAGTGTGAACACTTATATACACTTATATATGCTAACTGTTGCTTAAATAAATGCTGTTAAAGCTGCATCCTCCAAAGACCACCATGAATAAACTCTCTGACAACTTCAAATGGCTTGGGGGAAAATCTGAAGAGCAACCACTCCTGAGGCCCTCCTAACCCATATCTACCACTCCAGAGAAGGGAAGAGAGCCTCTGGTGAGCAATATGGGCTTCCTTTGAAGGATGCCAACCTCTAAATAAGGCCATGATCAATTCTAGACTGGCTGCTGTCTTTCAGACAGAGTTACAAGGGAGATGAATTGGTACTGAGGGCTGTAAAGAAGGTAGGACAGGTCAGCTGCTGGGTATCCCCAGGATGGAAATCGTAAGCCAGGACTAAGGCCATACTGGGTGGAATAGCAGACACTGAGGGAAAAGTTCACTAAGACATTTCCCATTGAAACCCACATTTATGTGGCCTTGGGAGTTTCCTAGTAAACTAAAAACTGCTGCGGCCTACATCTGTATTTCTACACTTTCTCACGTCAAGCGGGGATTATTTTATTCTGTTTCACTCTAGCAGCTGCTCATCGATCCTTCCCTTTCAGGATTTTACTATAGAGATATAGATATAGGTGGTTATAGACATAGATAGGTGCCTAGACAGGTACAGATTTATAATTCATATATAGGAAGTATGCTACATAGATGCAATTATGATTCATAAGATAGGAAATTATGTCCTAAAACACATATTTACTTTTAATATTTAGAAATATGAATTTACCCTTCTCAGTACATAAATCTTCTGGTTATTTTTAATGATTGTACAGTACTAAGAGTAATTGAATATGTGTCCCACATTATATTGTCTGTTTTGCTTGCTGTTCCCATATGTGTATTTAAATAATTCTCATATACACAGATGCGCACAAAATACATATACATACAGATATGTCCTTCAGCACTTTAAGATGTATTTTAAAATATAGCTTTCTATGTATAAGTTGCTAAGTGAAATTATGGTTGCATTTTAAAATTTGATTAACATTAAAAAAGATTGTATTTGCTGAGACTTGTTTTATGCCATAGCAAGTAGTCTATCTTGGAGAATGTACATGGACTGCTGGAAAAAATGTATATTGTACAGCTGTTATGTGGACTATTATGTATAATATATACATAGTGTATAAGTACATCATATAAATCTCTACAATATGCTGTATGTTTTACATATTATTATTTATATTATATAAAATATATAATAAAGTGTGCATGTTAGGATTATGCAGCTCAACAAATATTGGACACAAAGATAGCCATGATATAGTAAACCTTCTTGTATGATATTTGCAGTACAGAAAAAATTAAATTTAAATTTAAAAATGCACAGCTGAAAATTTGCTCTTCTATCCTATTTTTATAGCTTAATGTTCTATTATAAGCATTTATGATATAATCATATCATCATACGACTTTATTAAAGAAAAGATTGTAACCAATATATTCCCATGAAAAATGTAAGATATTGACCCTTCCTTCACATGCTCACCATTATGAGGTTTCATAAATCGTAAAATCTGATGGATAAAATTAATATGGTATCACTAAAATTTGCATTGGTGTAACCACTAGAAATTTCATATCTTTTATGATTATTGAAGGAGTATGTCTCTATTTTTCATTAGTCATGTGACTTTGTATTTTACTGACTAATATTCAGTTCTACAGGAGTTATTCAATACCCTTCTTATTATTGAATGAGCAGCAGAAAAATGCAAGTATTCAAGTGAAACGACTCAGGTCAAATATGAATATTTACTTAAGTGATTTGTCATTCTCTGGCAGCAATCCAGGGACATGTTCATTGTTTGCAGTGAATTCCAGGATCAAAGTGTTGAGGGCTTCATCTCCTGCTAATTCATGGTGGAATTTCAGTTCCAACATTGCGCAGTGGACTTGATGCTAATTGTCTTTCCATGACAGGAAATTGCAAAAATGAAATAGAAATATAGATTGATTTGGATGAACTTACATCAATTCCTTTCATTGGAAGTATCCTTTAGTGTCCAATTGTATAAACTATCAAATAGATCAAGGACATCCTCTAACAATCTCAAACCATGATTATTTTATATAAATGGTGTTTAAGAATTTTTCTCCATACTCTCAGCAAGACTTTCATTTCATTTGATCCTACCCATAGCTTTAGATTTTTTTCTTAATTTTACCTTTCTTAATTCATATCAAGCATCTAAATTACCGTGACATTGCAAAGAATGGATCCTACAAATTTAGAATTAAGCAAAAGCTTATTATTTTCAATGGTTAAAAAATGCTCTCATGAACCTCATGATTATGAATAATTATCATCAAATATTTTATTTTAATTCCCTGTCTGATTTTCAACACTCATCTAAATAATCAACTTTTAATGTAGAAAGCACTATTTTCAATTATATATTAAGTAACATTTCCCTTTAACTTATGATTGAGATGCTTTAAATATCCATACTTTTATCAGAATTTGCCCATTATAAAAATATTCAAAAATAGGGCTGTGAAGTTGGCTCAGTGGTAGAGTGCTTGCCTTGCATGCCTGAGGCCCTGGGTTCGATTCCTCAGCACCACATAAGCAAAAAGAAAAAAGCCAGAAGTGGCATTGTGGCTCAAGAGGTAGAGCACTAGCTTTGAGCTGAAGAGCTGAGGGACAGCGCTCAGGCCCAGAGTTCAGGCCCCACGACTGGACCCAAAAAAAAATTCAAAAATAAACTCATTATTTTGGAACTCAATGTGTCTGCCATCTCCGCGTGTAAATACATGCAATTTCCTTCTAAGTTTTCAATGTCTCTACACTGATCTTGACACTGATCTCTCTCAATAAATTTTATATAATTCATTTAACCTTGAGGATAGCTAGATGTCAAAGAAATTTTTACTGATCACTGATAAGGTGGATAAATATCAAAAAAAGGGGGGGGGTAATGTATATACTCCCAGATATCCTATACCTTTTTTTTCCCAGGTCTGGTGCTGGAATTCAGGGCTTGGGCACAGTCCCTACACTTCTTTTGCTCAAAGCTAGCACTTTACCACTTAAGCCACAGCACCACTTTTGAATTTTTCTGTTGATGTGGTACTGAGAAATCAAACCCAGAGTTTTATGCATGTTAGGCAAGCACTCTACTACTAAGCCACATTCTAAGCCCACCCTATACTCATTATGAGAAGTTATTAATCTAGGAATAATTAAACGTTATATATGAGAACATCCAGGTACCTATTATATATGATAAATTAGTACAGTTGGCCCAAAACAGGAAAAGTTGTCTATAAAGTGATAGATCTATAGGAACTCGTATTTCTCCTGGATTGGATCTTGAGTACAACAAAGTGTTCAAGGCTCATTTACTAGTAGATGAGCTGTGGAGTATCAGAATTATAACCAAATAGTCAACACTATGGTCTTACAGGAAAAAAAATGTTGCTGAAGTTTAGGAAACCTGAGTTCAAAGCAAAGACTTGTATCCTCAGCTATGTGACATTAAGAAACTTTTAAACATTTTTAATCTCAGATTTTGTGTGAAATATAGAGAAGATTGATAACACATATGTGGATACAGAGCTCTCATGCATTGCTGGTAGGAGCATAAATTAGCATAACTACTTTAGAAAACTATTTGGCAAGTTCTACTAAATCTGAATATATGCAGATCTTCAGAACGAGTAATTTTTCTCATAGCTATAGACTCTGAATGAATGGTTTGCTGTGTTCAACAAAGCATGGGTGTTATAAACAAGAAAGTTTTTGCTTGCTTTATTAGTAAAAGTTCAAAGTAGAAGCAGAGAATAATCAAAGTGTGGTAGATTCCTACAATTGAGTACAACATAATAATGAAAAGAAATAAGCTGTGCTCGAGGTACAGTATGTCAAATCATAGAATGACCTCATGAATCCATTGGAAGAATCCAGTTGTATGTATTACATGCTGTATGAATCTACTGATGTAAAGTTAAAAAAAAGATCAGAAATGGAATGTCAGGAGTTGCAAATCAGAAGTGTAAATTGTCCGTCTTCCTGCCTAACGCCTAAGTATTCCTTTGAGATTCCAGTCACAATCTGCTACCTGCTTTGGATCTGTCTGAACACATAAATGTCCTCATTTTGTCAAAGACCATTCAACTACTCTTGTGATCATGCATATTTCAGACTGCATACTATACTTCAATAAAATTTACATTATCATTATTTATGTATCTTGCCTGGCTATGGGTAGAGAGCAAATAGCTACTGTTATTATTTTTTTATGTCTTTCCTAATAAGATATAGAAAAGGATAGGATTTTTTAAAAAAAAAAAAAAAGTTTTTCAGATCAGTATTCTTGGGCACTAATCCCAGAGAAATATTTTTTCAGAAAAGGTTATGTTCACACTAAAACCCATATGAAATACTTACAGTATTGTTTCTCTCATAATGGCCTCCAAGTGCAAGTACTGTAAATGACCCAGAATTTTCAGAGAATAAACAAGTAAATGAACAGTGGTATTCCCATGCCATGAAATACTATTTTGATATAAAAAGGCAAGAGTTATTATTACATGAATAAATTTACCTTTTTCTTTTTGTCATTGTTTCTCTAGTGGTTAACTAGAGATAATAATCTTATGGGCTTTCCAACATGGGCTGGATTTGAACTGTGATCCTCAGACCTCAGCCTTGTGCGTAGTCAGGATTACAGGTAGAAGTTACTATTACCTGTCTTTTACCTGAATCTTTAGGTATATCTATGCTAAATGAATGTTTTTAAATCTATTAGAAAATCAAAGAACATTTCATTCTTGAAATGACAATCCAAAGAAAAGGGCTCTGATCACATAAAATAATGTTTATTGAAATGAATTCCAGGAAATGGAAACAAGAGGTTTTTTTCTTTTTGTTTTCTTTTCTTTTTGCCTTGTCTGATTGTTTATCTATAATGTGGGCACAGAAATGGAGGGACAAAAAGAGAACAAGGACAGCAGCAGTACTCATTAGATATAGTTGAAATTAACTATATAACTTGTGGATAGGGACAGGAAGAAAAAATGTGGAAGAGAGTAAGGAAAGGGATAACATAGTCCAAAAAAAGGCTGACTCATGACACTGTAACCTATCTGAACATCACCTTTACAATAACAGTAAAAATGTTTAAAAAACAGAAAATAAATGGGATATTGCTCTAGTTTTTTGGCAAAGCAAAAATGTCTCACTCAGAAGTGTCATCGAAGCGTCATCTTATGCAGGGTAGTACTTTATTAAGAAATATTTTAGATATTTATGTTTGGAAATCTACAAGTGGTGTTACTTCTCAAGCTTTCATTTCTTCTTTTTAATACATTAAGACTATTGAGTCTGGGGCTGGGAAGGTGGCTCCGTGGTAGAGTGCTTGCCTTGCATGCCTGAGGCCCTGGGTTCGATTCCTCAGCACCTCATAAGCAAAAAGAAAAAAAGCCAGAAGTGGTGCTGTGGCTCAAGTGGTAGAGCACTAGCTTTGAGCTGAAGAGCTGAGGGACAGCGCCCAGACCCAGAGTTCAGGCCCCACGACGGGACCCAAAAAAAAAAAAAAAAGACTATTGAGTCTTCAGTTCATTTATATAAAATATTTTTTACTTAGCTTCTAATTGCTTTTGATAATATTTCTTGAATTATAACAGTCTTAATTTTTATACAGGATAAGTTATGGAAGTTTTATTTTGTGAATTCTGGTTACACAGGCATTCCTTACTTTCAACTGGATAAGTTCCTTTTTCTTTTCTTCTAATTTCTTTTGTTTCATTTATGACATTTTGCATGAAACATTTATATTTGTTTGCAATTTGTGAAACTGTTAATTAAAGCAATCACCAATTTTCAGAATATTACTTTTACAAATTAATCTCTCATTTTCCTTCTGCTTTTTTCTTGCTAGATTGTTATGCAATAAGGTTATGATTTTGTTTATTTTTTGAACCAATTATTGGGTACATCTCTGAAGTTTTTTGTGCTTTTATATTTTTATTATAAATATATATCTTACGATAGTTTATTGAGTAATTTGTATGTTTAAAAATATCTCTACAATAATGAGTCATAAATTCATATTGTCAAGTTCAGGAAAAATATTGCTGTTTAATAATGAGTCATAAATTCATATTTTCATGTTCAGAAAAAAATCACACTATGATTTTTACTGGATTTGCATAAAATCTAAAATGGGAAGAAATGGTTTATCATATTCAGTTTTCCCATCTGTGGAGTTGATATGTCTCTCCATTTTTAAATTTTGTTTCACATCTCTGGGAAAAATTATTCAGATTAGCTCAAAAAAGTTCTTGTGATTTCTTCCTAGCATTTCATTTTAGCTCAAAATATTAATTGTGTTTTTGCCATTTTCTTTTCAAAACTTGATTTTTGATATTTCTCATATTTATTTTTCTGTATAATACTTTCACTATGTAGTTCATCATTCCAATGGCTCCATCTTCATGGATTTCACAGGAAGAAATTCTGGCCATATACAATTAATGATAATTATGCATTTCCCTGATATTACCCATAACTATTAATTCCATTCACAAGTGTACTAGATTGTTAGAAAGACACACACCCCCAAAAATAATTAGTATCCTTTGTCTGATTTTCATGGGTTTGCTGATCTCAAATGAGAAATAATCATGTATAGTGATTTTAGCAACTGTACAAAATGTTTCTATATTCTTATCTGTTCTTGAAATACATCATCAGTAGGAATTCAGTGTAAAGCTTGAAAGAACAATGTGCTAAAATTTGCTTCATCTAGTAACATCAAAGGGCTGCCAGTTCTTTAGTCACATTTTAGCTGTCTTGGGAACCTTTGGACTCTGTTGGTCTACATATGGTAATTTTCCCTGTTTAGCTTCTGTACCACATTCAAGGTTATACTCCTTATCATCTTCTTCAGAAATCCTTCATCAATTTTCTACTTCTCTCATTCACTCCAAATCTTTGCTACATGATCTGAAATACCTTACAAACAGATCTAACTAAGCAATGCAAAGCTCTGAACACGTTTATCCTTCTGCTTCTAAACTACAACTTCTTCCATATTATGGTACTTTATGTTACTAAATTCCACATTTTGGGGATTACCACAGTATATGACAAACATATTCAAATTGCATCTTAGTGAAAATTTAATCCTAATACTGATGTGAGAATTGTAGTGATGAATCATTGTTACTAGGTTCTATGTGCTATATGTCCATGATGCATTTCAGTCAATTATAACTCATGCTGAGGTACACAGCTTGTATTCTAAGTTCTTAAACTTTTAAGAGAAGTTTCAACTAGTTTTACAGTGACCATATGGTGGACAAGAAAAATGAAGAAACCCTCATAAATTCAGAAAAGCAGACATTATGATCTTGATTTTTGTAGGTATCTAAACTGGCTCAGGAGTTTTATGTGAAATAAGGAATTGAGAGTTGAACCCAGAAGTTTACTGAATTCAAAGCAAAGGCCTATATATAACTCCTGTGTCCCATAAACTTCTACTGTAACAGAACAAAGAAATAATGACTGAGGTTACTCTTCACCAAATGACTGTTCAGGCTTCACTCTATAAACTATTTCAGAGATGACCGTTCTAAACTAACATATAGAGAAAATCTTCAGCAAATCATCATAGAAGGACATTCACAGTAAGTATATCTCTTGATACTGGATATAAATCATCATCTACTAGGATCCAAGACTTTTTAAATACAAAATATTCCTAAATTAACCCATTTATAAATTAGACACTCCAACTTTCATTCATGAGGCTACACAACTGGCTCAGAGAATTGAAAATAAATTCTACATTTAAAATATTTCTCTTCTTGCTGGGGTATGGGTGGTACGTACTTGTCACCTGAGCATCTGTGCTATTCAGAAGGCTAAGATCTGAGGATCAAAGACAGCCCCAGCAGGAAAGTCTATGAGCACTCATCTCCCATTGGTAGAGCATCAGCCTTGAATGAAAGCTCTAAAAGGCTCTGTGTTTAAGCTTTGGTAGTGGCACACACACACACACACACACACACAAATCCATTTTCAATTTAAACAGACATGATTTTGCTTCAAAATACCCAATTTAAAATATTTTTCAACATCTAAAACCTAAAAAGAAAAAAAATGACTTTAATTAAATCTTTCAGGAGCCTAGTTTCACCAGTGAGAGATTGCAGAATTCTCACAGCACCATTTTCACAAACACCACATGCACTTGTCAGAGCCCTACCATGTCTTGTGTCCCTACCTCGGCAACGAATCTGTTTACAGGCTAAATTACTAATTGGGATGATGATTTTTGTCAATTGATCTTCATCTTTTGATGTATTCTTAATTTAATCTCATTCCTCTACTCTATCCTCATTTAAGAACAGGTTAGACGTTCTACCAACTGGTGGATAAGCTTTAAAAATCCCGAAATACGTTTGTTTTTCAAAATTGTGTTTGATCATTTTTATTTCTATGTGTATGCCTATTTAATAACAATTCCTCACCTTTCAGAGTCTAGGACAGAACGCTGTTAAAATTGTAAATCTCTGCTCAGGATTTATCCTATCATAAAAGGTGAAGAAGTAGAAAAGAAACAACAACAAAAACCACAAGCCTAAAAGGCTATGCAGAATCACATGATCTGATCTGCTTTGCCTGTTACCTTGGATCTGCTAACTTTCTGCACTCTGACTATACCAAAGCCAGTGTCTCACATAAATATTCCCCTTGGCCAGGTGAGGAATTCTCATGGCAACAAAAAGATTTGTCATGCTTCATCAGAGTCGTGTTCAGTCCTAGCCAGCTTTGTCTCTCTTACTGGAACTAAGTGATATTTTATCTTGGGAAAACCTAGGCTCAAGGAATACAGAATATGATTAAATGTGAACACTACAATCCTGTCCTACCTAAGAGGGCTTTTTCCCATGGTGCTGGAGGAAAACAGATGTCAGGTGCTAGGCAGCCGTGTTCGTCAGATCATACAAAACTGTGGTGAGAACAGTAAAACATGCAAAGGGCTAACTCCAAAAAAAAATGGGACAAAGTTTTCAGACAGTTAAGTAGTCTGTAAAGGACTTCCCTCTCCCTTCCCCACCCCTCCAGTTCTTCTTGCTGCCTGTGTATGCTTCTCTTGTTTTCTGTCACTGCTGATCAGTTCAGTCCATGTGGTAGAGAGAACATGGGTGCTGTGAGAACATGCATACAAATTCAGCTTCTTTTCTCCTATGTCCTGTTTCTTTCAAGGAAAAGCTCTCAGGCCATACTTATTTCTTGATCTTCTTTTTCTTAAATTAACACATATTGATTGTACAGAAGAGTTATGATGCTCTTTTCAAACAGGTAGCTATGTACTTACATCAAATTTCCCCTTTCTGTTGCATTTTTGTGCACCCACTTTTAAATGAATTTCATTTTAATAAGCTTTGTTTTTCTATTTCATGCATAGACATAAAATGTTTTTTAAAATCATATTTAGCCTCTTACCCTTTCCTTTCACACCATCACTGGTTCCAAGCCCCAAGGAGTTCCTCAGTGACCTCATCTCACAGCTGGGTCATTCTTTTTGTTTGTTTGTTTTGTTTGCTTGTATATTTTCAGCTCCAGATGCTGCATATGAGAAATAATATATGATATTTTTCTTATCATCCTGACATATGTATCTTCATGTAGTTTTCAGTTCCATCTATTTCCTTAAATTTGCCATAAATTCGTTCTTCTTTAGGGCTGAATAATATTCTGTTGTATATGCATACTACACTTTCTTTATCCATTCATCAATTGAAAGCTCCCTAATCTGATTCCCAAATATGATTAGTATGAGTAGTGCTATCTTGAGCTTTTTTTAAAAATCAATTGCTGCTTTGGGACAGTAAACTTGGAGCTAGGTAAAAAGAATTAAATACCTCGGACAGGGGCAGGTGTCATGGATAGAGCTATCAGGTAGATAAAAACCAAATAAACCAATACAGCGAGATTAACGCACTATCAGTTCACATAGACCTAGAAAACTCTGATGAAACACAATTTCTCTAGAGGAATCGGTACATGCTCAGTCTGTTAGGACACCCATCTTCATTCAGGAGCACAATTAGTGTTTGTTTTCAGATGACTTCATTTTCAGAATGAAGCACTCATATTTTGCACCAGCTTCAGTCATTAGCAGAAATATTTAATAACATTTGTCAACAGTTATAACAGAATAAATCTCAGCTTTTTTTTCCAGTTTTTACTTCACAGTGTGTTTTTCACAAGCTGGAGGTCGAGGCTTAAGATGGAGAGCATTTTTATTAAAACCTGTGAGCTTAATCTTTGTTAAGCATTCACTTACTGGAGGCTGGAGGAAAATGCATGCAAATAAATCAAGTTTCCACACAGAAACATAGCCCTTTCAAATTAACAAATGCATAATCAGAACATGAAACTGTTGTTGAGAGCTAAAGGCTTTGGCTAACATTTAGTAAACAGAGAAGATGACTAAGTACTAGAAAGTTTGATTCCTAGAAGGTTTGATTCCTACATCCCAGAGTTTCTGTTAAGTGGCAAGTCTAGATGAGAGACAAAAATGGTTGAGAAAATCAGAAAGGAAACGCTGAAGAGTGCTCAGCATAACTGTTTTGGACTGATTCATTTTGTAATTGCTGCTGTTTTCTGTTTTGATTTTTGTTTTGTTTTGTTTCTGTTAAAGGGGACATTGTCAAAGGAAGTTCCAATAAGACTGCCAAAGTTTGTATTTAAGAAATAGAGTTTGTATTTAAGAAATAGAGAAGAGATACTACTTGTGCTCATAGTTTCAAAAGTATCTAGGAAATATTAGCTAAATAGACTGGGGGTGGATTTCTTTATTTTGACAGTTGGTAACAGTTTATCAAGAGGATATAATCAAAAAAAAGCTTAGACATGAATCCTAATCCCGTTCCTAATGTAAGAAATTACACATCCTTTAAACTATTGCCCTCTATACTTGAGAAAAGACAAATTAAAATTAGAAAATACATAAAATGCCTATTAAACACGTGCTAAAACATAATAGACAAATACATTAATTTCATTAGCTTTTATCTTGTGCCACATCCTAATACTAGATACTCTTGAGGTTTTTAAAAGTAAGAGTTGGGTAGAGATAAAGTGGAATAAGATGTGTGAAGCAAGCATTAATGAGAAATTTTCACTGGGAAATTTTCATGTTTACCCCATTGTAGTGAAATGGAATGAAAGAGAAAACCTCCCCAGGCAATGTGATATTCATCTTGAAAGAGGAATAGAAAATTATTATATTTTAAAGCACAGAAGGCTATTTTTAAGTTGGTGATATTAAGACATCTATTCCAGAAAGAGACTGGCTTATATAGGGAATATAGAAATGACTAGTGTGGATAAAACTGGAGTCTGAATGTGTGGGTGGTGGTGGATATGATTGGTTGGAAGCCAGAATGCAACATCCCAAAATGTGTGACTATAAGAAACCAGAACTACCCAAAATATACCTATTCACCATGAGGATTATTTTGAGCTCATTATTTTAAGAAAGTGCAGATACATGAGAAGCTCTGAAAATTCAGTAGAAGTTACAATTTTGCAAAAGAAATTTACATTAATAAAGGAAGTCAGGTACAATGTGGCTCATGCTTATAATTCATGAGCTATTTGGGAGACTGAGATCTGAGGATCCTGGTTTGAATACGACTTAAGCAGGAAAGTCATTAAGACTCTTATCTCCACTAATGTACCAAAAAAAGCTGGAAGTGAAGCTGTGGCTTAAGTGGCAGAGAGTTAGCCTTGAGAAAAAGGCTCAGAGAAGGCACATAGTCCCTGAGTTCAAGCCCCAGAATGGCAGGCATAGGGAAAACAAACAGACATTTTTATTTTTAAAGGAAATGTCCATTTTTAAGGTCTCCTTCTATATTCCTGGGAAGAATGACTAAATCACTAGGCTCTAGACGAAGGAAAAGACAGAGATAATCTACATAATTAAGTTCACTCTTATTACTCTAGTCCCCTATGACCACCCTCCCAACAGCCTTATTTCCAAAGACGATAATGAGACATAAGGTAAATTGAAAATCACCTCTATGAAATTTATTTGTTTTTCTTTTTGTCTAAAATCTAAGCATGGTGTAGCATGCTTTTTACTTCTACTTTTTATTTTATTTTTTCTGATTCCACTGTCTTTGATTATAGGGCTCTATCCCAACTAAGAAGTATGGAGAATGGAAGAATAGTTACAAAGACTAATCAATGGCTAGCCTATGAAGGTGTTAGCTGCTACAATTAAGAAGTAATAATTCATATTTTTTAACTAAAGGAATAGACATTGGTTTTTCCTCACAGTTCTTGGGAGGCAAATATAACTTCAGTTACTAAGGAAAAAAATGCTTATGGGAAAAGGGAAAAGGAAATAAAACATTGTAAAAGAACCAAGAGGTAAACATGACAAATCAATAAAAGTTAGATTTCACAAAGACAAGATGCATAAGGACCTCAAAGATCTTCCCAAAGAGCTGTCATTCTCAGGGTTCACTAAAAATTTAAAATCATGTCAGTCAGTTGGAATTCCTAAAAACAAAAATAGAACAAAACAAAGAAAAAAACCCTATTCATCCAGCATTTTTGTGAGACTTATAAATAATCAAGTGACACTATCAACTGACCAGAGAATTCTCTCCAATCATTGATTACCTCAGACTGGCTGTTGGCATGCATTATCATGTATCAGCATCATCAGAAAGGGTATTAGCACAAATTGCTGGTCTGAACTCTGGAATTTCTCGTTAGTTAGATCTGGATTGCAGCCATAAAAAGTTTTTTTTTTTTTTCTTAATAGATAGCCAGATGCTATAGATGCTGCTAGTTTGGGGTTTGCATTTTCAGAAAGTATAAATTAAAAGAAAAAAACATATATACCAAAATATACACAAGAAAATTTTCAGGTAGGGCAGAGGAATGACATTGTCACATTCATAAAGAAATGAAAAGACTTCGAAAAAAATTCTATTAAGTGAAGCAAGCCAGACCCAAAGAAACATAGGCTGCATGCTTTCCTTTATTTGTAGTAACTAGAGTATGTCTAGGATATTCTTAATAGAGAATCACAGAATCTCGATAGCTATGTGCATATAACTATATAAGGTGATGTTTATTGAAATAAACTCCAAGAAATGGAAATGAGAGGGTTTTATTCTTTTTTGTGTACTGTGTACAGTTATTTCTACTCTTTCTTTCTTTCTTTCTTTCTTTCTTTCTTTCTTTCTTTCTTTCTTTCTTTCTTTCTTTCTTTCTGTCTGTCTGTCTGTCTGTCTGTCTGTCTGTCTGTCTGTCTTTCTTTCTTTCTTTCTGTCTGTCTTTCTTTCTTTTTTGTTCCTTTGATTTGTATATAAGTTTATCTGATTTGGGGAAGGGAAGAGAAGTCACAGAAACAGTAGGACAAAGGGTGAACCAATTCAACAATGATACTCACTAACACTATGTTGGAAATAAACTTCTCAAGTGGGGGGCAGGGAGAAGAGGAAGGGGAGGGGAGAGACCTTACCTATATAACTAAAACCTCTTTGTATATCACCTTTACAATAAAACTTTTAAAGAAAGAAAACTTTCAGGACAATCTTCATAGACTTTATACTACAATGAATGAATTTATAAAACAGAAAAATTTTCAGTTAGAGGGTTTGTTAAGAGAAACACGTAGCTATGACTAAACAATATATCATTATTCAAGAATGATATTGTATTATAGAAAGAGAAAATAGTCAATAAAATATGAGAGAAACTATGAAACCTTGGAAATTAAAACCTGTTTATTTATGTGCGCATAAAGTATTTTTCATATTGGTGCAAGTTATACAGTAAGATTGATAGGATATTTCAGCAGGAGAAGAACAAAAGACAAACATTTGACATCATAATCGCTAGCTTATTAGAAAATATAAGAATGATTTTGATTGATCACATGTTGCCCTTAAGGAGAAACTATGTAGCTGGATTTATTGTCTGTCTCATTAGGGACACAGGAAGACCTGAGCTAACAAGAAAAGACCTCTCTGACCTTAACTAGTCTTCTATCTAAAAAGAGATCTAGAGAGAAGATAATAGAGGATACAAACTAAATACAAACTGACAGTAAATAACCATGAAGAAGAGGACAAAGCCACATGAAATAGGGAACCGGGCTCCTTGAAGAAAGAGCAATAGGACCAGAAGGAAAAACAGAAGATAGGAGAAGGAGAAGGATTAAAAAAATCCTCTTGGGTGAGATTTAAGGTTCTTGTGGCACTTCAAATTATGTTAGCTTTACTTGCACACAGGATTGAATTTAGCTGCCAGAAAAATGAATCCACTATTTCTTTCCTTTTTTTTTTCAAAATAGCATTAAATTTACTTCAACAGGCTGTCTGAGCTACTCCGTTTTGTTATGAGCTGATGAAAATCCATCATCAGCCAATGACAGAGCCTGCCTTTCCCTCTCTCCAATTTAAGGCCTGAGTACAAGCAGCTGCCTTATTCCTGTCAGAAGTCAGGCATGTCAATGGCACGTCTTCCTCTCCTAAGATTGAAAGTTGGCCCCTTTCCCTACATCTCAGAATCACCATCAGGAAACCTGCTCTCTTATCACCTTTCTGAGTGAAGAGTCATCCATTCCATCAGAGACATGCAGTAATATACCCCGGAGCCAGACATACTGGAGCTCTGATCTCATTGTCCCCACAGGCTAATCAGAGTTAGACTTGACCTGAATTGGCTGAAAGGCCATGGGAAGAGCAGATTTTTACCTATGACTCATTACCTGAACTGTGCTTTTCCTCCTATGTAATCAGACGTCAGCAGGATTTTCTGAATATGCTACATCCTTCTGCCTGCCACCTGTATCCATTCTGTAAGGAAAGTGTAGTCTCTAGACTCTGGAGCAAAATGAAATGATTTGCCCATCTGCCATAGAAATATGGGATAATGTATTCAGTCAAGGATTGAACCCTAACCTTGGCTTCACGATATAAGTCCATGAAGGGAGGAGAAGAGGATCCAGAAAAAATTTAGAAAGATACCCCAGGTAATTCTGACACAAGTCCATTATAACTATTGCTGTCCAATCCAGAAAAGTATAGACTGTTATGCCTGCAGGTGGTATCTGGTAGCACGATTTCTGTGGGTGGTGTCACATCTTTGGTGTATCCAATTCTGTCCTAAGTAACAGCCAGTTGGAATAACGAATCATTTTACTTGGGTGGATCATTGCCAGGAGAATACCTTAAGAATGACAAGGATTTCCAAGTCTCAGCCAGAATAGGTAACATACTGAAGATATTCATTCTTACATCCAAAGATTATTTGTGAATTGTGTCCTATGTGCTTACAACCAGTTTTAACTTTAATTTTTAATTCTTGAAATGTTTTTGACCATTTGCTATTTGAAGAAGGTTTCCACTAGTATTAAAAACCTAGAAGGAAACTAGTGGACCTAGTCACTCATTTCCACAGAACAGAACATTGGGAGGAAGAACACAGTTATTTCATCATGTGAAAACCTCACCAGCTCACCTTAATCAAGAAGTCAAAGGTGAATTATCTAGCTTTCCAAATCCAGAAAATTATACCCCTTGCTTATTTTTGTCAATCTGGAAAAGTTACTCTCTTAGAACTCTATTTTCTCATCTTTATACAGAGTTATCTGAATACTTTTTGGTTCTACTTTTACATAATTTGTATTGAATATAATGAGTTCATTTGCATTATCTGAATCCGTACTAAAAATTGTTGGTATTCACTCATTTATAAATAGTATATGGCTGGTCAGTAGGTGCTAGTTTTTATTGTAGTGATAATACTTTATATATATAATGGCTTGGTGAAGAAACAATGGAGTTTAAAGAAACATGAGCTGATATTAAATCTTTGATAATATTAGCTTCTCAGTATCAAAGATATTAGGAATTGTCCCAAATCCTTCATAGAGAGTGAAGAATGACATAGATCAGTTGCTTATTCACACTTTGTTTTCCATATTTTAAAAACAGCAAATAACAAAACACATGTTCTCAAGAGAATAATTTTAGATATTTGAATAGATGGTACTTGAGCTTTGTAAGTGCTATCTTTGGCTCAGCTACCTAAAGAATATTCTCTAGGAGGTAATACTTGAATAAATGCTGAGCAATAAGAAGGTGATAACCCATGCAAATGAAGGTTTTTGGTGCCTACAACTCACAAAGTTTATCATTGGAATAGCGACCTTTGACTTTTGAGTAAAGTCAGCTGGTGAGGTTTTCATATGATGAAATAACTATGTTCCTTCTCCCAATGTTCTATCCTGGGGGAATGAGTGACTAGGTCCACTAGATTTCTTCTAGGTTTGTAATACTAGTGGAAACCTTCTTCAAATTGCAAATGCACAGAAACTTTTCAAGAACTAAAAACTAAAATTAAAATTGGTTGTAAACACATAGGACACAATTCACAAATAGTATTTGGACGTAAGAATGAATATCTTTATTGTGCTATCTGCTCTGTGTGAGACATGGAAATCCTTGTCATTCTTAAGGTTTTCTCCTTGCATCTCATCCACACAAGTAAAAGGATATGTTCTTCCAACTGGGTGCTTATTTAAGACAGAATTGGATAAACCAAAAATGTGGCACCAGCCATAGAAATCGTGCTACCAGATACCACCTGTGGGCATAGCAGAAATCAGGTCAGAGGGACACTAAATGTATAACTGAGTCACCTTATATAAGCCAATATCTAACCACAGATGTTCCTTATCTGAACTTTTCTCACTCCAATTAGTTCAGATAGTCCTAAAACATTTTTAATAGCTCTTTTATTCCCCATTAGCTACTAAATTCAGTAATTTTAAAGGTACTGTGCTAGATTGATGTCTGAGACTGAGTGCCTCACAACACCCAGAGGAATTGTTAAAGCAGATACCTGGATGGCAAGCCAGACAGTCTGATTCAATGGTCCCAGGACAGGACCCCAAAATTATATTAATGGCAAGTTTCCAAATGATGTTGATGCGGCTACTACAAGGACTACTTTTGGGCAGCTATTATCCTAGATCAGTACCTTTTCTCTTAAGTCCATTTGTTTAGAAACAAAAAAATCCATTCCCATTCCAACTGTATTCTTTCATGAATTTTAATCTTCAGTATGAATATGTGGTGTGTGTGTGTGTGTGTGTGTGTGTGTGATATTAAAGAGTGGTAAAAACTGAATAGTTTAACCTTAAAATCAGACAACTATTGGAGCAAATCCAATGTCTGGACTCATTGGAGGATTAGTTGGGGACTTTGTTGCACCTGCTTTGCTTTTTGAATCTTTCCAATACTCACTACTACTGTGCTCTTCATTTCTCAAAAGTATTACATTCAAAAATGCATCCTTACAAACTGAATGCATAGAGAATGTGGACCTCAGTCTCTTAACTAGAAAATAAAAATGTGATCACCATTTGAGTTTGTGATGACAGTGTGCGTGTGTTCGATGATTTATTGATTGCTTAAACCAACCCTGAATTGTTACAGCCCTGAAAGTCAGCAATTCCTCCGGATCAAATGCTCCATAAAGTCACCTTCACAAATAATCCCAGTTTGTGTCAAAATGGACTGATTCAGAATTCTAAATAGTGGCATTGTTTTCACTTGTATTCAATTTTTCAACAAAAATAAATAAATCCCGAATGTTTCCACTGCTGAATTCCAAGATTTGACTTATTTCCAATAAGCCATTTAAAAATATGGAAAAACTGTTGAATAGGATATTTAACAAATAGGTTTTTTTTCATTCAAAGCTATTTCAATATTGAAAACAATTCTTGGTGCATTTTTACATTTGTAATTGCCTCCCCTTTAGATAGATAAGTAGGTAGATAGGTTGGAAGATAGGTCCACTTTTTAATTGTATTCCTACTTATACTTAGCCTTTCAAAGATACTGAAAACTCTAGTAACTTTCTGTTAAAATTCTATTTTATAGGTTAGCTCAAGTGAACTCTGTGTGATCAAGAACTTCCCTGAAGAAGCACTCACCTCTGCTGCTCCTGCCTTCCCTCATCCCTCCCTCCACCCCCGGAAGTATGTGTCACCTCTGTCACTACTTGGCTCAGGAGACTGTGGTAATTAACTCATAAAGGATGCCCATGTGGCATCGCTGCTCTGCTTCCAGACAGTCCTATTTGTTCATTATGCCGGTCTGAGCAGGGTTAAAAAAGACCACCAATTATGCATCAAAACCAAACCTACTTGTTTGGGGCACTGTGTTTCTTCGTATTCCCTCCTGTGATTTTCCGTAACTGGGGTTCCATGTGTACACACTGAATGATTTGAACAGTCAGGGGGCTGGTCATTGTACGCATCTCATCAGGCAATGTAGGGGGCAAATAAGACAGCAGTAAGAGCACAAGAAGCATAGAATCACAGATTATATGGGGAGCTTCAGGAAAATTGAAGATGGTTTTCTCCTATGCCACTAAAGGTACACCACCCTTTGGACTGTCTTTGGGCACCTGGCTCAGAGTTGGGTGAGAATAACACAGCACAGGGAAGCAAGCACCTCAGTGAATATCTAGTATTTGAGAATGATACCTACATTTCACTCCCAAGTGAACATATTTGAAGCACAGTTCTCTTCTTTAGAAAGGCATTTGCCATGAACTTGACGGTTTTTAAGAAGAAAAGCTCAGATAATTTATTTGTCTTTTTACCATCTGTTCTGATGCACCTTCATGTATTTCAGCGAAGTATTTATACCTCATCTTGTGCATACTGTCTCATATTAATTTTTCTGAAGACTCCTCAGATGGTCAATTGAAACTTGAAAGTGGACTTTGGGGGAAAATTAGGTAACTCTACTCTAAATCCTAAGAATTATGGTAAATATTGTAAAATTGAGAAAGTGCAATGCTCTCAAAAATTGCATTCAATAAAATTCTGAGGGAAGGAAAATACTGTATCTTCCCCTCAAAAAGTGTTCTTTTATTGTGATCTTTAAAACATTGCTAGAGTGATATCCTGTAATCTAAGATTCATAGGGCAAAAGAAGCATGAATACTATTGTTAGACATTGATTGCAGCAGAAAGAAAATTGAATGTGTTGTATTCAAGTATTCATTAAGGCTAATTTTTGAAAACTATCATATTTGACAAAATTTTTATC
Organism: Dipodomys spectabilis; assembly: GCF_019054845.1. Taxonomy (NCBI): domain Eukaryota; kingdom Metazoa; phylum Chordata; class Mammalia; order Rodentia; family Heteromyidae; genus Dipodomys; species Dipodomys spectabilis. The sequence goes on along the minus strand of NW_024870834.1, from coordinate 11,363,666 downwards.
AGTTGAAGTTGACTAGAATATATAACAATTATCGCTATAAACCACCTGATTTAACAATTTTTTACCTATGATAATCCACATCAAAAAACGCAACAGTAGAGGTAGTATATACTAGAATTGAATCTGAGTTGGGCCAGAAATCATCCAATATTTCATTTCCAAATTGGTTATAGTAATATTACTTTAAGTTCATTTACTTATGTTGAAATTTTAATTTAATACATTATTTGGAATGTTGGAGCTAGGTATATTAATGCAAATCTACCAATGTTACTATTTTATCACCTAAAAAATACATATTCTGATAAACTTTACATTTAGATATCCCTTACATGTATCATATTGTTTTGCTCACAATTGTCTCCACCTTAAAAATTTGCCTGACATAACAGTAAGTAATACTGGTAATCTCTGGTGACTTAGTGGTAAATGGAGTAGCAAGATTTACTCTTCCAAGATAACTGAAGAATTCAAAATTGACCTAATTGTTAAACTACATAAACCTTAGTGCCCTAAATTTGTTTAACATCTTGATGACTTTGAAAGTATAATATTGAATCTAATTGCTTCACCAAATAAAATCATCTGTACGTTTTTGTCTCAGTGATTATATTTTCCAAGAAATTAAATAGATGCAGAAATTTATATGTGGATGGCTTTTCAACTATGACTTAAAACTTCTCTCCCTGACTCTCTGTGTTCATTTTCCCAGCTCAATTCTTCTCTTCAGTGTAATCTTAGGTAAGACACTATTTAAATACATTACCTGAAATACTAAAATGGAAATCTAGACTAGATCAGGAACTAGACAGTCAAAACTGTTGTTACAAGGAAAATGGGCCCAGACCACCAAGTGCCCACACTGCTCATGAAGTGTAAATGTATGCGGTTTCTCAAACTCATAGCTAAAAGATTATACATGAATGAAAACTTTCATTCTGTAACTGCTAGGTATTTGGGGAAGCAATTGTTATGCGTGTGTATTAGTTATAGATTCATAACACATTTTAACTTGAAATGAATGTGGTTTTCTTCTTGAGCCCCTCAGCATCATCACAGAGGTGACAAGGTTGGGCTCTATCAGACCGCCTAATTCACCTCTGAGTAACTTGCCTGGTTTCATCTGGTTTCCTTTCTCACAGGCTCTGGCTTTCCATCTCCTCTACCGAAAAAATGGGCTGTCTCCTATTCTCACTCACTTTTCCAGGATATCAAACTAGAGAGGAGAGGCATCCATCCATGCATGCATGCATACATGCACATACTTACATATGCATACATAACTATGGCATTCAACTCCGTGTGAGTGAGCAGTATTTAGAGAAAAGAAAATCCTGTGGGCTGGGGGTAATGATTATAGGTATGTCCATAATACTGCATATGAGTATCTTTGTTTTGTCACAATAAACACCCCTCCTTAAGGCATAGTAACTATAATATACATTTTATATACATATACATATACATATTATAGGTATGAACACTTCCATTACCATGTCAATCCACATGAAATTCAAACACAAGCCACCATGTCTGTTTAATGTTACTTGGGGATTGTTTTCAGCAATTACACAAAATATATTAATTATCTTACCAAATCATGTATAGTGAAGGCTCTTCTCAAAATCCCTTAGCACTTTTCTTTTCTCCCGCCAGTGCTAATTTGTATACTGGCGTTTGTTTATTTCATATTCTTTAAAAGAAGGATTAAATTAGGAAACATGAAAATCACTGCCTTGGTTCATTTTAACGTTTCATAACATCACTGTAAATTATAGAAATGAACATCTGTCATTTTATTTCCTTAATCAAAAGGTTGGTCTGTACTGTAAAGCCCTTCAGTCTAAAATCCAACAGTATAAAGTTTATGCATGTGCGAGATAGGTATACACTTATTTCCAAAAGTCACTTCAATTGCTTTTCTGTTCTGACTATAATGTTGGTAATAAAGAGAATTGGACAATTATTTGCCTCACCCTGATGAGGCAAATACATCCCTGACAAGTATTACCTTTGGGACCCCAGAAGTTGGCCAAATGAGTCATGTTTGGTATTTTATTTGGACTAGAATAACACCAATGCCTTTTTTCATTTGGGCCATTAGTGTGACTCCAAGATGAAATTGTTCAAATGCATCACCATTCTTTGTTGTGCCAATTGACTTAGAAACTGCCAGGCATGAATTAGGCAACAGTTTCACAAGATAGTACATCATGTTTGAAGATTAGAAGTGTTTCTGTGACCTGTGATCACTGAAACTATCTCTAGCCATGAAGGATCTAGTCAATAGGAACAATTCCTATTTTATTCATGTGGTGTAGTTAAATGCATTATCTCAGCAAACTGAGGCCATTAGGAACTATGAGAAGCTAGAGAACACAAGTTCTAGAGAACAGAAGATGAACTGTCACTTCTAGATACATTTAAGCTTCAATTATTACATTCCTGATGATGCCTGTCTTCTTGTTTTTCTTCTATGAATATTAGACACTATAGTTAGCTCATGTCTATGGAACAGGAAGGTTGAAATGTGATCCCTCTCACTTTTACCCCTCTTTACTCTGTCCTTTCCTTTATATCATTCCAAGGGGAAGCGGGAAACTTCAGTAACACCGTGTTTCAATTATTTTTATTTTAGACCACATGGGCAGAGACTGTTCACCTCTGTTCAACAGGATGTTACTGTGTCTCCTTAGTAGGGGTCCACTGCTCTTCAAAGAAAAAGAATTGTATTCTTTTGAGTCTTAAAAAAAGTGTCAGCCACACACATGCACTTCACAGGGGTTCTTGTCTGGAGGAGAACCATCGAATGAAGCTTGCTGTCTGGTTATATTCTTCATGTAAAAGAGCAAAATATATTGCTTAATGTGAGATGTAACAGCTCATACTTATAATGTGATAAAAATCTGTGAGTTCTTTAGCCCCATATCCAAACCTCATGAGCTTAGAATTAATTTGAAATTCAGAATTATTCAGAGAACATGGATTGCATGTTATTTAATATCCCAAAGAAATGATAGCAGAGGAATTATAAAAGACCAATACTTGTACAATATAGCAGATGACTATTCATGTGAATGAGAATCTCATACCAACTCAAAGCAAGATTTCTGTAAAATTAGTTAATGGTAGGTCAGATTCTGCCCACATATAACACATAAAAGCTTCTGAGTATTTAGACATTTTGGGGTTCTAAAACTGCAAGTAAATGAATTCATATTCATATATTTAAGGTATAATATAGGTATTCAGTAACTGTGGAAATGATTGATTGATTCAAAGAGCTCTCACAGACAGGGGAGAAAACAAGGAGGATAAAACATTTGTTGACTTAATAAGATATCTATAGTTTCAAGGAGACTTTGTGAGGGAAATTTCCCCAAATGTAGTATTTACTTTGCTATCCCAATTAGTAGTACTTAGACCATTGGGAACAGGACTTCCTTCTTTTTAGGTTATGGACTCAATTAACTCCTATATCTGATTATTTTTCTTTAGTATTATTTTTGTAACAATTAAATAAAAGGCTATATCTTCACCCAACCAAACAGGATTTGTAGGGAGATGTATTCTTAAGTGCAGTCCCTTCTGCAAATGCTATTTCTTTTGAAGAGAATTTTCCCAGTGTTTAGTTGAAAGAACATATGCTTGATTTACAAAGTCTGAAATTTTGTCACATCTTCTGAAGTTCTTTTAGGTGAACTGCATAATTAAAGGGCTCTGAGTTACTTATTTATTTTGTATTGTAACATATTCAGTTTATGGAGTAAGGGGTTTCCTTATGCATACAGTGTATTTTGAACATATTCACCAACTTTATTAAAGATTGTTATATTTTGGAAGTTTATTCTATTGTGACAGAAGCCAGAAAAATAAAGAATATTATTAGAATATAACCATATGATGGAACAACTTTTACACTATCTTAACCTTGAGGGATTACTTTAAGCTATGAGATTACCAAAGAAAAAGAGCATCATTCTCTACTCTACTTATCCATTAGGTGAATTATCTCAGGACTATCTCATCTCTTGGTTTTCTCACAACATTTTTTTAACAACACATCTGGTATCAGGACAGTTATTCATATAGATAACTCCCATTATCAAAAGAATGCTAATTTGGATAAAAATAATCTAACAGTCTTGCTAAATACAAATGCTCCTAAATTTGTTTTAAAATGCATGTCTTACTTCAACATTAGTGTTATATAACATATTGAACACTTGTGGCTTATATGATTATATTAAACTCTATTTCTAAATTATAACAAAAGAATAGATTGGGTAATTTTAATATGTTCTGTCAGTTTATGTCTCCCTTCCCTCACTCTCGAAAGCAAATAATCTTGTCTTTATCCCTGAGATGTTTCTACTTGTAACATTTACCAAAGTTATGAACCAAAACATTGATTTCCCTATTGAAAACAAGGCCTTTAGAACTCTAAGTCTGTGAATAAGTTCAGTGTGACAGAAAAGAACACTCCAAAAATGTTTGCATTTTAGGGCCACATGTAAAAGCTTCTACTCTCCTACCAGCTAGCATGTCTCAGCATCTTCAGGGTCGGCCAAAATTAACACAATTGCAAAAGCTACGTGCCCATCTCTGAGTCTGTTTATTAAGGAGGAGAGTAGAAGGGAAAGAAGTGTTGGAAGATGTTAAGAAAGAGTTATTCTGAGCTGACAGCACAGAGAATTTTTTTCCCATTCGAATGAAAACAAAGATTAGCCAAACAGACTGATGGTTCTGCTTTTATATATAAGCCTTACATATATGTTTATTAGAATGATAAACGAATAAGACATTCAATGGCAGCTGAAAGGCCAGTAGCATAGGGATTTCCTTCTTCTCAAGAAGAAAAATTATTTTTGCTCCCCGAATGCCAGTAGATGGCTTCAATCACTGAATCCATATTTCATCATTAAAACTGCAAAATGAACCCATTGGCTAAACTTCTTGGCTCCCAGAAATACATCCATTTACTTCTAAGCAGATTAATCCCCTTACCTGAAGTGGGAGACAGATAGATTAGCTGTAAGGAATTTACCATCACAACCAACAGAATGAAGCCTTGTCCAAAAGAAGGGAGTTTCCCCAACATGGACCTAACATGGAAGTAGTCCAGACCTCAACACTCCACACTTGACTGTAGGAGAATTTGCAGACAAGTCCTGGCTAGTACTACCTACCATCCCATTAGCTTCTGTGGTAAAAGAGCAACACTATCCTAATTCTTCACAGATCCCAGAATGTTTTCATGAATACCAGAGCCAATAATGCACCCAAGGCAATGATCTAACCTAGCAAAAGAGCAACTCTTTCTTCCAAGAGAGGGATGCTTTCTCTTTTTACAAAAGTGACTAAATAATAATAATAATAATAATAACCAAACATTCCAAACTTCCCAATAATCACACACTTTTACACATGGATGGTGTGATAAGTTGGTGATACACTGACAATGTTCTACTGCTCAAAATCAGGATAATTTGTAAAATATCTATGAGGTCACCAAAGCTGAGCTGGTAGCTCTGTGGTAGAGCACTTGCCTAGTGTACACAAGGCCCTGAGTATAATGCACACACACACACACACACACACACACACACACATGAGAGAGCAGAGAGAGAGTTCACAATCAGAAAAGAACATAAAGGGCTAAACAAGACAATTCTAGACAGAAAAGGATCCTAAACAGACATCTTTCAGTTTAAATCATCATTTAAAAAGAAGAAACTCATGTCATTTTTTTGTTGTTGTTTCTTTGGTATGCTCTTCCCCCGACGGTATATCCCCTGATGTCACTGCATTTGATTTTGGTGTTGTGTATACATTTATTTGAACTAAGGAATGGAAGGGAAACAGCAGAAGGTGAGAAAAAGTACACGGGGGGGGGGGGGTCGGGGGGAGGTGGGGGGCGGGGAGCCAATGCCACAGTGATACTCACAAGACAATATGTTGGAAACGATCTGTCCAACTTGGGGATGGGGGTGGGGAGGAAGTGGGAGAAAAAGAGGGAAGAGGAACAAGTTCGACAAGAAATATACTTATTACCTTACTTATGTAACTGTCACCCCTCTGTACATCACCTTGACAATAAAAAAGGAGGAAACTAAGTCTGTAAACATTTACAGACTAAACTGTATCCAGAGACTGTCTTCTGCTTTACTGCTGATGCTTTGGTATGATATCCATTGGTTCTTTCTAACCTTTCCACCTTATTCCAGAGTGTGGGAATGGGAGTTCCAGTACCATTGTCATGAATAAATCAAGTAATCAGAGCACCAGGGAGAAGAAAACAATATTCACAGTCAGGGAAAATGCAAAGGTAGCTCCCTCCAGGCTGTAAATAAATGAGAGAAACTAGAATAGGATGATTTTTCCCCTCAGACACAGCAGGGAAGTTATCTAAGAGGAAGTCAAAGGTATGCAAATGTGATTGGGTGCTGAATGCAAAGGACTTTGAAAGAGTCTGAGCAGGAGGACCTACTGGTGGCTGGGGTCTTAATGAACTCCTGGTGGATTTCACCCAGGTAAAAGGAAGGTAGAATATTCTTGCTGATCTGACACTTTCCGGGCCTATTAAGTATCAGCCATGTTCCCTAAGCAGAAAGCAGAGACAAAAAAATTACCTCCATTGGAAGATACATTGCTCTTTCCTTTTGCAGATTCTCCTTGCAAGTCCATTACCCTTAGTTCCAATTTATTACCAGTAACAGTCTACAGTAGAACACAGGGCTAGTTTCCCATGTCATCTTTCCTAAGAGAAGAACAGGCTCTAAATGAGTGCTTTCATGGTTAATAAGGGGTTCTGCGGCTCATTAACTGGAATGTGACTGGAATGCATTTAAACTAGATGGGACTTTACATACTGTCACTACTTCTTCCTGAGCAAAGTGATTTGGTTGTTCCTCTCCTCCTAATCTGGGAATATTTGCCATGGCTAGAAGTCTCTCGCAGAATCCAAATCGGAAAGGTGGATACAAATGATCCTTAGCAGTAGTGATAGAGTTCTGGTAGGCTATTATAATACATCCTACCATGCCCAGGATGGCTCCTCACAACGAAGAACTGCCCCTTAATTGTCAGGACTGCCTAGGTGAGTCTAAAGTAGACTCACTGCTCACTGTGTTTAAATCAGACAAGATGCCAAGATGCTTCAATCTTGAACTCAGGACCTGGATACACTCTCATAGCCTTTTTTCCCCTCTCTCTCTCAAGACTAGTATACTACCACTTGAACCCCCAACTCTAACTTCTGGCTTTTTGGTGGTTAGTTGGAGATAAGAGTTACTCAGATTTGTCATCCTGGGCTAGTATGATCCTTAGATCTTTGCTTCCTGAGTAGCTAGAATTAACAGGCATTAGCCATTGGAGCTCTTCTTCTAGTGCTCCTTTATACAGTAATTTGAATCTTATGTTCTTTGTCAGTTATTAATATTGGTTCCAATTTTCCATTTATATTTCTTTTTTTCTACAAATAATAAAGTTCATTCTCTTAATTAGTTAAAGCATTTCTGAGAAAAAGAAGATTCATTTGCCTTAAAAATGATGCAAGGGCTGTTAGGTGACTGAGTTATACACTAGATCCAGGCTGATCTTTCATGACCATTGAATGAAAAGGAACACAGAACTGATTATGGGATAATTTACAGGCTTGGATCAAGAAATGTATTTCAAAAAATAGGCTGATCTTTTCTCAAAAAAAGTCCCTCTCTCCAAACAATAATTACTGACTCACTTAATTCTCTAAGTTTTTCCCACCGAAACTCTCATAAGGCATCGGCTCACTCCCTATCTCTTCTTCTCTGGCTTTCTATGCAGAGAAGATAAATATACAACCAGTTTCCGACCTCAGAAATTACCCTTTCTCCTTGGCCTGCCTGGACCCAAGCCCTGTCTGTATCATCACTTGTTCAAAGACGATTCTGTCTTCACAAAATGATGCTATTAGAATGTTCTGAAGATTTTAGTTGCTGATCAAAATTTCCTGGGTTTGGGTGACCTTGTACTACCTATTACATGAAAATCATATATACCTAAAAAGTTTCCCCTCTTCAAAAGTCAGGAAAATCACAGTAGAGCACATTTGAGTACACGCATCTCTTTCTTAGCCTCAATGATCCAGGGCTCTCCCAGATATGGACTTGTTGAATTAAAGGGAGTGATTTTTCTTTTATTTTCTGAGTCTATTATCCCTTAGTATTCTCTATCCTTCTCACATAAAAGATGGTAAGTGATCTATATTTTAACCTAATTTCATCTTTTATACAAACATTGATCATCCACCTAAGAATCTACTGATTACATTTTTTTCAGTTGTCTCTAATTAGTGTGCAACAAGAGTTTTCTTTGTGTTTTAAAGAGTAGCATTCATGGGTACTGAATTTCCTAGTGATTTTTATTTTTTAAAAGCTCTGTATAATTGAATTAATATGTGCCTGACCCAGTGTCTGCCTATTAGCCCAAATTCCATGACATACATAAGCACTATTATTGGGTAACTCAAATCAACTAACTTACAGGTCTTATGAACCCAGGAAAGACAAATATTTTCTAATGATTTTCTATTATCATCCAAACATAGAGTTAAAGTGGATGTCTGTATTGATGTGTTATTTCTAAAGTGGGATTAAATGCTGCAGAGTATAATCTTTTTTTAAAAAAGTCTTGTTCTTTTTAAAGTTAGCTAACTATCAAATTCATTTCAGAACTAGAACTCTAATTAACTGTTTAGTTCTGTACTTGGTCAGAAGACTCAACTGCACTACAGATGCATTTTAATAAATTGTATCCAGTCATTTCGCTCACACTGAAATCATAATTAATCTATACTCATGCCAGCTACTCTTTTTATGGCAAATACCCTGCATAGTAGTCTTTTTACACTCTCTATATATTCTTTTCTTGTGGACCATTGCAATTCTAACTCCTACTCATAGCAACATCCCAATTATCTTCTAGAAGAATTACTCTAAATGTCCTATTAGCTGATGTATCCTCAGAGAACAAGATTGATATATGTTAAAATATAAATCTTTAATGTAGAATACAATTTTCAACAAATATTTGGAGCACAGTTAAATAGTTCATGAAATGAATTACCCTAGAAAAATAAATAATGATAATTCTACTGAGCTTCTTATTTCCAGTATGTAATATTGCTTATTTACATAGTTAAAACATTAAATGATAATAGTGCATTATTATCTTTTTTAAAGTTCTAATGTTAATGGTACATGGTCAATATTCAAGTTCTAACTCCAGAATGTCATTCCTCTAATTGTAATTTCCTAGCTCCTCTATTCCTTACATCCAATGGGTAGTGGACCTATTAGGCACAGGAAGCCAGGGGCTATGGTGTGCTTCTGTTCAAGTGTGAATTCTACTTCTAAAGAGATTTTTATTAGACAAAATATGTATGGGTAACTTCTTTACCAAAAACTATGTACCTAGGATTCCTATATATACTAAGGGAGGTAATGTAGCTAAAGGTCAGAAAAACAAAGGGCACAAAATAAATTCTAAAAGTCTTAACTAGTGAAATATTCTAAACAATTTTACCACAGATTTATAACCAATTACTAGGTAGTTCCCACATTTAGGCAGTAAATCCCATGAGGAAGCATTGTCTCAGATCTCTTCCCTTTCACTCTGCTTTATATTAAATATTTCTTCCTTCATCCAAATTCTTACTGAGCTCATCTACATTGGCTACTTTTTAGTGCGGAGAATACAAAGAAATGATGGCAAAATCAAGAAGTTCACAGTAAATGCAGGGGATAATACAATTTAGAAGCAGTTCATATGTATATATATATATATAGAGAGAGAGAGAGAGAGAGAGAGATACACACACACACACACACACACACACAAATACAGACACATAGGGGATTGTTTGCCTACTGTTTGTAGGGATTGATTGGTTCCGTGTACTTGGTCAGAATAACATTGCAGTGGGAGAATATGAGATAGAGTTTCTTTCTCTCATGGGAGACAGGAAGCAAACACTGACAGGAAGGATTCATGGACAAGACACAACCCCAAAACACAGCTCTCAGTTTTTGGTTTCCTACTTTCCTGAGCTTCACAAAGGAGCACCTCCAAATTGTGAACAAGTCTCCACAGCACATGATCTTAGGGGAGCAACAATGATACACATCTAAATTCTGACATAGCTGAACCTAAGTTCCTTTAATACCCAATTGCTACGTTGGTTTTCAGGAAAATCCTCTAGAATCCACTTCAGGGTGTCTGAAATGGGGTTTGCAAGAATAAACATTCCAAGAAGCCAACTCTGTGGGTCATTGCCTTGGGGTGGCATAAGCTGAACACCCTCTGTACTGAGCATAACTCCTGAGAAAAGAAACAGACTATGATTACCCTCTACCCTATCAAAACGGCCCTAATTTTTTTTTCCTTTTCATCATCTAAGCAGCAGCAGCTTCTCCTCGGTCTCATTGTATAATTTTCCCCATACCACTGAGTAAGGAAGCCAACTGAGTTTACAGCTACTAACCTCGTAGATATAGCTACAAAATAGAGGGTAGGATTTTTTTGTGTGTGTTTTGTTTTGTTTTGTTCCTTTTGTTTTTTCTTCTTGAAAACAAAACTAGTGCCTTAGTATTGGCTTGTGTGTACAGTAGTTAGGGAGCCCTTGCTGAGCACCAATTGGAATAACAATTCCATTTTTTGTATAGTTGATTTAACTTCCTGTATTTTTCCTCCATGCCTTTTATCTTTGGGTTTGGTTTGTTTGTTTGTTTTTGCATTTTCAAGCTACTCCTCTAATTCTCTCCTTTGTGTTAAAACACAATTTATATATGCTTAAATATTTACATATTTAGATTCACAACTGTGTGTTTGGAAAATAGCAATGATAATTGCATACATTTAGGTAAGAGTAATTATGCAAAAAGCATATTTATAAGTATTTTGTACAACACATTAATTTAGTTAATCTTCACAATAAACACATATTGATGGGTAGTATAATTATCTACTTTAAACATATAGATAAGCTGAGGCCCAGAAAGAGTTAGAAACTTACCCAAATCACTCAGCAATTAATTTGGTTCATGTATAGTGGATATATACATATATATATAAATATTAGTACAAAAATCTGTCCTTAAACATTTTCTATCATTAGTAAGTATAATCATTACATAGTTGGCTTTATTTAAAGATATTATTTCTCTTTATATTCATAATTTAGAACTATCATATTTAGTGGCTACCTGAATATTTAAAAGAACTCAAATCTCAGTACATAATGAATCCATTGTCATAAATTTACCTTCCTTCCTTTTTTCCTTCCTTCCTTCCTTTCTTTTTCTCAGTTTTGTGCATTATCTAATCAAATTTATGACACAATTGGGGTTTAAGTAATCAACTACATCTTAATTTAGTTAATTATTCAATGTTTGAGTTTTTAAAGGGGCACCTGGACAGACCTTGGAATCAGATATCCACATTAAATTACTAAGTTAGATCAGTTACTAGAAAGGTCTATCCTTTCATAATTATTTCACCATTGAGCATGATAGTTATCCTCTGTTTACAGAATTGTATAGTAAAAATATCTGATCATATATAATATATTGTATGTAATTAAATATTTATATATACATTATAATACATAATGTTTAATATATAATAATCTATAGAAAAATATAAGATCTATGTATGACATATATACTATATAATATATAAATATTTCTATAACTATAAAAACTGTAAAATTATTTAATTCAATTTATACATACATAAACACAATCAAACTATTAGACTTATCAAGGAAAATGAAATGGTCCCTTTCTAAGCAAAAAGTATTCACTACCAAGTTAGTATTGGGACTGGAGACAGAGAATGGAAGGGTGTGGTAAAATTGTGGCTTATATGGAATGTATTAAATTTTATTCAAGAATTTAGCAAATTTGCATTTTGACATAGGTAGCAGCTTTTGCTGAATAAATACGTTGATATGCATCAATTATTACATTGGCAATTCGTAGAAGAGACTAGAATCTTAGAGTTAAAACTAATACCTTTTCTATTATATGAAACAAAGCTGTATTACTGCCAAATTAGTTACTTTTGTCCAAGGAAATAATTGCTAAGCAGCTGTAGCTTAAAGAAAATGTAAGCCACAGAGGTAGGCACATATTAACTGAATAGCTTGCCATTTCCTTTTTCAGTGAGTAATTGCAGGTTTTTATTGGCTTAATTTTCATCTGTTTGAGAACTCTTCCCCTTTCTTTTTGCTTGGTTTGTTTGTTTTAAAGACCGGCACCACAGGGAAAGCAGCAACACACAACTTTTCTGAAAAGTCTTTTGTGTCTGCTCATCTTGGCCAAATTATTAATCCCAGACCTGACTGTTTATATGACAAGGTTGATATCTGATTCTGTCACTCAGAGGAATATAGGAAACTTTTCCTTGACATCAATAATTCTTGTTTCCCCAAGCTGGAAGTAAGAGACAAATTCTATTCTGAATTCTATTTCTTTTTAAGAAGAATGGTTATCCAGGATAATTTGAAATTTATGTATTATTACCTCTTATTATTTATTTGAAAAAAATCTCTAAAACCAAGTAGATTTAAACTCAAAGTTTCTGAGTCTAGTCTTATCTATTTAACCATTGAAATTCCACGCTTTTTTGCCTGTCCTGTGGATTTTTTCACTTCTCTTGCTTTTCTTCTTTCTTCTGTTCCTGATCTTTGTGTTATTTTAAACCCATTTTCCTTAAAACAAGATCAATTTTAACAAAAGTATCATGATCACTTCTGAAGAAAGTAATGTATGTGATTAAGCGACTATAATTTTATCCTGTAATAACACGAGGTAAGGCCTTGCTTCATTAGTCACTTTTATAACCATAAAAATAAAGTTCAAATCCTGCCTAATTTTACTGTCTTCAATTCATGAATTCTACATGTGAACCTGAAGCTAAGCTGAAAAAATACCCAACAAAATTTATTTTAAAAGAAAATGCTAGCAGACACAAGGCTTGGAACTATGAATATCCAGTCTTATCTCTTGTCTCTTCATAAAACTCATTCCTTTTATCTTACCTAAGCCAAAGCCTCAGGACATTTTGTGAAAAGTAATGGAAAAAGACTTTTTAAAGCATGAAATGTTACATACAGTTAAAAAAAAAAACCCAGTTTTAAAAAGTGTCCAGAGTGTAGGCTCTCTCTCTGTCTCTCTCTCATATAAAAGGGCTAATAGAATTATAGAGATTTTACTTATTACTTTTATGATATATATTTTATTTCTACACATTAAAAGATTTTACTCATTTATTATAGTTGCTAGCTTCTTTTCAGAATGTAATATCTTTGAGTGTACATATTAATCTGTTGGTCATAGATTATGATAATCAATCAAAAATAATTGTGTAGGAAATGGAACCATAGCTCCATGGCCAGCTTTGAATGATATAGATATGCAAGAGCACAAAGCCCTGAGTTCAAGCCCCCATAATGGCACATGGGCGCGCGCAGCGCACGCACACACACACATACACACACACTCACACACACACACACACAATTCGTGTAATGAATGAAAATTTTTATGAGTCAGGGAGCATTCAGATGAAGAAGAGAATATGGGGGTTCATCTCTACAACAAGGACAATGCGCTTTGTGGAACTGAACTCAGAATACAATACAAGCCAACACATAAACTGGATAAAATGGCTTTATCAGCTACAATCTGGTGGGTAAAGCCTAGAAGTAAGGCAGCCAATTCCAATTAGCTATTCTTATTTTTTTTTTACTATTTGCATTGGGCTTTAGTCTACTTATTTAAGCACCTAAAATAAGGACATCAAATTGCAGTCGCATAGACTTTTTTTTAAACAGTACAGAACAGATATTTTTAAATAACTGCTCCATGATTTCTAATAAATCCATGTATATTTTAAAAGCTGTTGACAATTGCTTTCTACATTTTATTCCAGCCTCTCTGTGCCCTTACTCAAATTGTGGGTATGAATGTGTGGAAGACAGGGGTGGCAGGTAAGTGTTAAACATTTGCCCCTCTATAGGAGGCCAAGAGACATTTTATCTAGGCAGCACAGTTGGCTACATATTTACATCTCCTTTACTTCTACTGTATGCTCTCAGGTTTTCTCCTGCTTTTGTTACTCCTGCTTGCCTACCTTACTCATTTTTGACAAGCAGATCCTCAAGTTTCTTGTCTATGCCCTGAGCAAGTGACACAGACCTGATGCCTGCTTACCATTTGACCTGAAATAGTTTGTTATGCAAACTTAATCATTCTAAAAAAAAATACTCTTTTTCCAAAAAAAATGCACAATTCTAACCAGAGACTGCTCAGTCTGTTAGGCCTGTAGTGGGGTCTGCTTTGTCTCCTGGCTTTAGAAGCTTGACCATGCTTGGTACTCATGAGGAAGTAGCTTTCATACCACACCTTGCAGGGGGCATTTTCACAGAGCGAAGGGGAGGGCTTGCAGACTAGAGAATGAGGGGAATAAGGAAGGTTAACGAACAAAGATCCTTTAGCCTGGGAATGTGACACCTGAGGGACAATTTAATAATGGCCAACAATTATGCCAAAGGTTCTGTTAGCTAGCATCCGAAGGCCACAAATTTCAAACAGCTGCTTTTAATTTCTAGTGAGGGCAGAAATTTTGGATCTGAGCACCAATTATAACACAGGAGATCAGAGGTAGGCATAAAGAAGAATTCATTGATGGGATTGTAATGGTTTTAATGTAAACAGAAAATATGGAGGAAAGCTTTTGTAACCTCCCATCTTACATTTCCTTTGAAAGAATTAGAATATTAAGACCTGAAAGTTTTATTTTCAATAGGCCAATAGCAATAACTTTCAATGTCATCTGATGTCCAGTTGAGAAGAACAAAAACTCAAACTAACAGGGATATTGTGTCCTTTAATTCCTTCCTCATCTAAACACACCTTCCTTATCTTGCTAACTAGCTTTCCTACTTCTAGTAATTGATTTTTTTGGGGGGGAGGTAAGATCAAAAGAGCTATATAAGGTATCTCTCATTGGCAACAAAGAGAAGCTTATATTGTCAAATACTAACTTAAAGGGAAAGTATCAGGCTCTTTTTTTAAAACTTTCATTTATTTCAAATATTTCCTCCACGCAAAGTGAAAGATGCCAAACACTGTGCTGTACATACAAAAAACCAAAACCTATCAAATTGTGTTACTGCAAAAAGAAGTGTATTTATTACCTGACATGTAAACGTGATCTCTCTCTACATCACCTTTACAATAACAATAAAAAATTGTTACCGTTTAATTACATTGATTTCAGTATTTTACTGTCATTGTATTTTATTCTCTATATTTATAAGTATATGTTAGAAATTTAGCTCAGTAAGAGAAGAAAACTGTACTTACCTAAGTTCTTTGGCTGAAGCCTTATAAAATAGACTGTTTGAGAGAGATTTATAATAGGAAAAAATGCACACACACATTTGATATAAGTATTTCTAGAAGCAGCTCTTTTTCAGACACATATTGGTTAAACCTCAATGTTGTAACAGTAGGTGGGATGATAAGAGAATGGAGACTCAAAGATGGAAAACCATGAGAGGAAAAGGTAGAGAGCAGGAACTCAGGGAAATAACATAGGAAGGTTCTGCAGGACTTTTTAGTTCAAATTCTTTGGCATCTGTGTCTTCAGAGATATGGAAGTGCCTTTCTTTCCTGCTCTCACTAGAGGATGCAACGAATGCTTCACCAGAGAAATGAAAGATTATAGACTCTTCTCCACAACTATTCCTCAACCTCCCCTGCTTAAAATAGTCAACACATCACAACACTGTTCGGGGTGAGTGTGTCCGCACATCCATCCTGTGCTAACTAAGTAGTTATCCCGCCACTTCTAAACAATAGCTTTCTATGAGCTCTGCCTTTTCTTCAAATTTCAGGTCTTTTCTCCAACTCAGGAAAATTCCAAAAATCTTTTTGAAAATTTATGATGATGGACTATCCAGCATCTCTATCACTTGAGAATGAGGCCGGATATACGTTCATTTTCTTCTATGAAATTACCCATCAAGGCTGCACAGAGCCAGTGTTAGGTAATCGGGAAAATCATTTCCATAAGTAACCTGAAAGAGCATCACCCACTAGGCAGAGGGTGCCGTTAGGTTAATGTCCTCTCAGTCTCTCCCAAGGCAGATAATGGTGCCTCTCAAGGAGCGAGTCAAAGTGGGAGACAGCTCATTACCATATAAAGAGGCTTTGCTGAGGGTACCCAGAAGTCCTGCTTTGTTCTTTACAAAATTATGATTAAATCTGTCATGACCAGGCACTATCTTGCTGCTCCAGCGCTGCTTTATACATATTTATGGAAGAAGGCATAGCGTTTTGGTTTGAATGGGTTCCTCAAAATCATATATAGGAATTTAATTGCTCCTTCATTTACTCTCAAATTATCATGTTAAAATTAAGTTTTTATGATAACTATTAAAATAAAGAACAGTTAGTTAACTATAATAACAAGTTAAAATTAAATATTATCATATTAAAAGATAGAACTTACCTCTCTTTTTTTTTTTTTTTTTAGTTGGTTGTGGGGCTTGAACTCTGGACCTGGGCACTGTCCCTCAGCTCTTCAGCTCAAGGCGACGCTCTACCACTTGAGTCACAGTGGCACTTCTGGTTCTCTGAATGGTTTATTGGAGATAAGAGTCTCACGGGCTTTCCTGCCCGGGCTGGCTTTGAACCATAGTTATCAAATCTCAGCCTCCTTAGTAGCTAGGATTACAGGCATGAGCCACCAGCACCTGGCTGGAACTTCTCTTGTGTGTGTGTGTGTGTGTGTGTGTGTGTGTGTGTGTGTGTGTGTGTGTGTGTGTGTGTGTGTGTGTGTGTGTTTGTGCAGGTACTGGGACTTGAACTCTGGGCCTTCTCAGTGTCACCTAGCAATGATGGCTCACACCTGTATTCCTAACTATTCAGGAGCATGTGATCTGACACTCACAATTCTCAGCCAGTCCAGGCAGAAAAGTCTTGTGACACTTGTCTCCTATGAAGCAGCAAAAAGCGAGAACTGGAATCAAAGCTCAAGTGGTAGAGTGCCAGCCATGAGTTCAAGCTCCAGTATAGACACACACATACACAAAAATATTCAATGTACATAGTACTGGATTTATTTTTTTTTAATTTATTATAAAGGTGATGAACAGGGCACTTACAGTTAAATAAGTAAGGTAATGAGTACATTTCTTTTAAACACTGTTATCCATCCCTAATTCTCTCCTTATCATGATTAATAATGACTGAAGATTTTATTCTACAAAATCTAAATGGTATGCTTTATGAAGGATAGAAATTTCTCACTGTAAAGAACAATAGAGGTAATCTTTTGACAGATATCACAATGATTTAAACAGAAGACTTTTTAAAACTCATAGATGTCTTATTATGATAGGAGGATGTGTAAAAGATAATGTATAACATCTAAACTCCATGTCTATGCTGTATGTCATCTGAGAAAAAATATACATTGTGTTTGAAATAATGAATTATCTAAGTCATTGAGGGGTAGAGGAGAGATTTCTGTTTAATGTTGAAAAATTAATGGGAAAGCATGAATATTTCCACAACAAAGATTCTTCATGAACAAAAAATATTCAGTGTAAACTGTCGATTTCTCAGCATTCCAACAATAAAAAATATATGTCAAGAAATATGTCAAAATCTGGTTTCAAAAAAAGTGCTTATTGCATGTTCATACTGTGTGAGGTGCCACTCAAGAAATTTCAAACATTCTGAGATGTGATCAGCCAATAAAAAAGATAGAAGGCATTTCACCAAGTAAAAGTAATAACTAAATAATTTATAACAAAAGAAGGCCTGACATCGACATAATGTGTGTAAAATGCCTATTTTATAGAAATAGACAATACAATAAATTATCTATTTCACAGAAATCTATTTAAACAAAAATGAGTAAGTGAATTGATGCATGAATACACACCATTGAGAAAAGGATGGTACAGATAATGTAGAATTCTAGTATTATTTTAGAGTGATATGTTTGCAGAAGCCTTTCTGGAAAAGTAAAAATTATTAAATGGAGAGAATGAAAAATATTTGGAGGGAACCTATGCATTGTATAAACTAATCATAGCACAGATTAATCATAGCATTAATTAAAATGTGGCTTAATTTATTATAGTGTTCATTTATGTAACTATTAACCACTTAACATTTGAAATTAAAGATATTGGATCAGAAAGTTATAAACACATAGACAAGTTTGCTGATTTTATTGTTGTTACTTTTCTCAATGGATATCATTTCCTTTCGTTTTGGGACTATCCCATTCTGGCAAAGTAAAACATCCCTTGTCAAATTTCACAACAAAAACTCTTCTTCTCTAAGTAATGGATCCATTGTTTCAGTAAACATCATGTCACCTTTAGAAAGTCATTCCTTTGGCAACATAGCATCTTGAGTCATTTGCACATAAGTATGTGCTTCTGAATGTGGGAATAGAAATGTTCAGGTTCCAAAAACACCAATTATTTATCTGCTCAACACATCCACTGCCACACATATAAATACAGTAAAGAAAAAAGAAAGGGAAGAAACTGCAGTGAATGCAGCTGTTGTTACTTGCTAGCTAATAGGCCTTATTTTGAGGAAAAGCAGTAATTATGTGTTAAACTGCATGTACATGTGTAGAGCAGAGAACGCACCAGGTTTAGGGCAAATACCCTCACACCCTCCTCCAACCTGTTAAGTATGAAGAAGTACTTTCTCCTTCCACTTTACTCCTGCAAAAACAGAAAGAAGACCTGTCTGGCAAAGACAGAAATTCCACTTGCTTATTGAACAGTCTGTTTGGCTGGCCAGCATTGAAGAGCTTTGATGCTTTACTACGTATTACATATTTTCATCTCACTAAACATCACTTACAGCAGTTATGTGATTACCTAATTAAGTCATTAGACACAAAGGTGCTTATCATGAGATAATTACATCCTGGGGATATGAAGAACTAAAAAGAAAAAAAGAAAGAAAGAAGAAAACAGCCCAGCTTGAAACAGGAGTCTTTCCCCTAACAAGGGCTGTTTCATTACGGAAAGCAGATCCATGCAGACAGGTGGAGGAGATGCCAAATGGTATTTCTTTCCTGAGACAGTTGGGACTGGAGGTCAGACTAAAAAGCCCCTGACATCCAGATTTTATTCAGTTATGGAGATACCACTAATCAGTGCCAGAGCATCCATAGGGTCTGTGTGCATGTATGTCACTCGGCATGAAAGGGAGCAGGAAGATGCTCCCAAATGATGCAAACAGCCAGCCAATCACACTGCTGAATACATTTGCAACCACACATACAGAAGCCTTATGTCTTTGTAAGACATATAAGGGAATTGTTCAGCATGAAAAGTATTTAGAAACCAATGATTTCTTAGGGTGGTATTGTAAAATATCCAATCATGTCACTTGATGGTAATTAAAGAGATATGATTTTTTGCCTTATGTGTTCATCTCAATGCATGTGGACAAGTAGACATCTATGAAATGCACATTTTTATAAGCATACACAGTCATATGCAAGCACAGTGATATGGATGCACCTCTTTAATTCTATAGCTTGTTTCATGAGAGTTTACAAGCAAAAACACACATACACGATATCCATCTCTGTTCTAAGGAGTTATAGTGACTTTTTAAAATGAATCTTCTGATATATGTGGTTTGTCTGGACACAAAGATACAGTCTCGTGCCAACCACAGCAAATACTACTGCCTGTGACAAAATAAGTGAAAGGAATGTATTTGGAAGTGAAGCTGTAGCTCAAAATAGCAGAGAGCCCACTTTGAGCAAAAGAGTTCAGGGAGAGCACGCAGATCCTGAGTTCAAACTTCATGACCACTACCAACAACAACAAAAAAGAATAGACGAAAGTCACAATATCTACATATTCAAACAGAAATCACATTTTCTCTTGAAGGTGATTATGAAAGAGTCCATGTCACAGAAATCAAGATATGTATTGAGACAGAAAAGTTACTTTCTATAAAAAGATAATGGAAATGGAAAAAAATGTAAAGGTTAAGTGCTTTTTCTGTTGTTGTTTTGGTTTTTGTATATTTTAAATTTTTTTTGTCAGTCATTGAACTTGAACTCTGGGCCTGGGTACTGTCCCTGAGCTCCTCAGTTCAAGGCAAGCACTCTACCACTTAAGCCACAGTGCTACTTTGTTTTTCTGATGGTTTATTGGAGGTAAGTCTCATGGACTTTCCTTCCCCAGCTGGCCTTGAACTGTGATCCTTAGATCTCAACCTCCTGAGTAGCTAGGATTACTGGTGTGAGCCACTGGCCCCAGCAGTTAAGTGGTTTTATGGGGTTCTAATCTCTGAAAATTGCTTGAATATTTGTGATTCAAGTTTGAGAACTAGATACCTCAGGTGTATTTTCTGTAAGCATCATACATAATTTTGTTTAGATAAACTTGTAGCATAGAGCTAGGATTGACCCAGAAAGTCAATATATCTAGGTTCTAAATCAAGATATTGTCTACAAGTTTTGTATCTGCAGTCACACACTTAATATTTATTTAAATTAGCTCTTAGATCTGTAAACTAAGCCCTCTGTATACTTTTCTCTTTTCTTATCCATGTACTCCTCAGTCGTCTCCAATTCTATACACATGTCAAATTCTCTTCCAAAATCACTGAGATAACTTCACATTTTCAATGAACAACTGCATTTTGTGAGGGTAGAGTCATTAAAATAAGTCACCCTCAGGGTCCTGTGTTATGTATGTTCCCTACATGTGCCTCCAGTGTCTGGGAAGTATGTTTTCACAGATGATAGGCTAGGACTGGCTAAAGGACACAGGCCCTTCCTTCAAGGAGTAGCAGCTCTAGAAAGAAAACGCACATTCCCTTATCCAAGGAAATATGTGATTGTTTTATCTTCAAATATTCAGCTCTGTAAGCAAACATAAGACAGCCTTGCAAAGTTGACTTGGAGAAAAGTCTCATGAAGAAGAAGAACCAGGAGGTTGTCCAAATAGGCCCAACAACAACAGTTTGAAGAACATAAGCACAGAGTTGGGAGCAAGGTAGAACTGTAATAATTCAACAAGAGGCTTTGTCCCAGCAAAGTCAACTTCTACACTATTCATTCTTCTTGCATATCATTTATGGCACAATCTAGAATTATCTGGCTTTAAATTTTTCTGTTTCCTTGTAAGTAAAACACGGATTCTATGCAATGACTACTACTACTACTAATAATAATAATAATTGACTTGGCTACTGGCATTCCTCAGAAATGCAATCCTCTTCCCTGATTTCATTTCATGACTATGGCTTCATAATTCACAAGCTTAGCTGAAAATCTGGAAGCCATCAATGACTTCTTCTTCCTCCCCCCTGCTCATTCCTAAGCAATCACTGGACCCACTGATTTTACCTCTTCAATATTTCTGGAATCTATCACCTCTTCTCTCTTCTTAAATACAAATGTCCTGAATCAGTTCAAATCATCATTAGCAGAACCACTGCAAGTCTCCGATCTGGTTTTAATGTCTCTAGCATGGATCCTTCTCCAGTTCTTTCAGCAAAGACTGTCCAGATCATTCCTGAGCTATAAATCTGAATACCTTTCCCCTTTGCTTTAAATCATTCAGCAGCTCCCAGTGGCTCATGGAATGAATTCTAAGTTCCTGGATGTAGTTCCCAGAATCATTCTTACCATGTTCATGCTTTCTGAGAATCTCAACTCAAGCTCCAACACACTAATGTGTACACTTACATCCATATATATTCCCCCCACCCCTCCCCTCACCTCCATTATCTGGCTACTTTGCATTAGTGTGCTTATTTCTATTTCCATCTACAAGTCCCTTTGGCAGCCGATTTCTTACCTCTTTACAACTTACCTGTTAAGACTCCACCTTCTCTAGAAAGTGTTACAGAATCATCAGACAACCAGTGCAGACCTGGCACCAGCTCTTATGAGCTTATGAGAAAGGACTATTAACCTTTCAGGAATGTTAGGGATTCAGTCATGAAACCTAGTCACTAATAAAATTAATTTATGTAAATTGGTGATTAAATTAATTATATAAAAAACAAAAGTAAAATATTCTTAAGCCCATCACTACCTTAGTTATTTCTTGAATTATGTGTTTATCCTCTTGAGTCAATTTGTTCTTATTGCATTTTGTAGCTGAAATACTAATAAATCTCTACATGGTTGCATATTCAACGTAACTACATAGTCTGAAATTGATCATGGAGCGGGAGAAGTATTTACATCACTGAAACAAGAAATCACTGCAAATCAAAGTTCAATTTTTAGTTGACCTATTGTCTATGCTTAAGAAAATAATTGCTAAAATTACAACATTAGAGATTTTAAACTTAAAATTATATCATTTCTAAAGCCATCATATTATGAATGGCATAGAATTTTGAGAAAATATTATTCCAAAATGTAAGTATGATTTTTGACTCAGCAAAGAAGTTATGCATTCATTAAGCAATGAAGTATCAACATATAGAATACATTCTTATTTTTCCATCTTCATAGAAGTACTGTAAGCATAATATGTGCAAACAAACTAATCCTTCTAGTGTTTTCAAAACCTATTTTACTTCAAAGCCTGTACATTTTCTTTAATCAAATTAAGATGCCAATATCTCCATCAAAGTCATATTCAGAAGGGAAAAGTTCATCGATTCGCTCAGCACAGAGTCTCAAACAGAGAAAACGTCCTGTCATCAAGTGGGAAGTTAGAGATGCCAGTAGTTGTGTCCAGGTGAAGTAGGAGTAGCTGCCACAATTGAAAGCAAAAATGACAGCAATAGCAATAATTCACTAGGCATCTCTTGTTCTATGCGCTACCACACTGGCTGGCACATGATTGAACAATCCTCCTGATCTCTTTGTCTTATATCCATAATGGGTATCTACCATAAGTGCATTTTTGCTACATCCAATCTTCACTCCTCGAGTCTTTTTTCATTCCTTTCTTTTTCGAATATGGAAGTCTGCCATACTACTTCATGCACCCAACACAATATTCTTATAGTAAATCCTTTTCTACAGTTTCCTTAGTCAGAAAGATACCTTTGGCTTTTCAAAATCATCTCCAATCAGAGTATTCTTATGTGCAAAGGCTTGAAAATATGACCTTTTGTCAGCTTGACTTTGCTTATGTGTATCAAAAACAATGAAGAAAGTTAGTATTGTTTATTATTATTTGAATGGTGACTTATTTTCTGGAACTGTAATTAATGACAGCAATGCTTTGAAGAAATCTGATTATAATCTATCAGAAGAACTGTGTGAGAGATAGCAAAAAATGGTAAAATACTCAAAATTAGGAAAGCATGTACTTTTCTATTTATTCATATGACAGAATTTTTTTTTGAAAAGCAAAAACTGGGTTTCTGTGTCGGGGGATATTTAAATTTTAATGTCCAAAATCTGGATTTCTCTATCACAGAATATTTAAATATTAATTTCTCTTCAAGTTTAAAGTATAGTATATATGGGTATTAAAGAGTAAGTGAATTTTGTTCTGTGCTATTGTCTCCTTTTTTTGTGTGTTCTCAATATGAAGGCTTCAAAGAATGTTGTACTCTCAATATCTAGTTTATAGATAGGATAATTTGTAGTGTCTTAATTTATATTGCAATACATGTTATGGTTCCAGTGTGAGGTAGAGTCAACCCTAACCCTACACAAAATACAGATGATGCACAGAGTTAAACCAAAATAGAACATAAGGGAAGTTACTTTCCTTCATAGTTCAAGAAAAATATCTAAAATAAGTAGTGTTTAAGGCAAAAGTAGATAGAAGCATAATAAAATAATTAGATCCCACACTTTATTGAACAATTTCCTCATATCAATGGATAGACTGAATTGACTTATGTGTAACATCTTAGGAATCCCCCCCAAAAAAATAAGAGGAAGAAATGTTGTTCCCATTTTATAGATGCAGCAATTGAGTCTCCAAATGGTTAAAGAGCCCTCAACTGTTAGGAAATTTGATGTTGGATCCAAAAAGGTCAGAAACTATTCTTAGTATGTCTTAAACTCTTCCCTAAGCAAAGGTGCAACTCAATAGTAATAAGAAAAATAAAAACACTGAACCAAAAGGAAGACAACCAAGTAAACACCAGCTGGAGAATGGGAATAATCTCCAACTTCCTTTCCAAAGAAAACTGGATTCACAAAGATTAGATGAAAAATCACATCTAGAGCATAATTAAGAAATAATTTAAGAGTATTCTAATTCTTATGCCAATCTGTGACCTTGCCTTAGGTTTTTCCCAAATTACATCATTTTTTTAGTTATAATCTCCCTAATGACTATATTGACAAAGGGGGAGAAAAGAAGCAAAGTAGCTACTAATTCACAGGAAGAACTCTAAAATATTAAGATTTATTAGCACATATTTCAAATTGGAAGTATTTCAATGTATGTCTTCATCTCAAATCCTGATATTGGCTGCTTGATTTTCCTACCTTATAGGAAAAAAATCCAGAGGTACCATTTTTTTTAACTTCTGATAAAACTTAGGAGAAAGCTAATGTTGCTTATAAAAGTAGTTGGGCAGTTGATAAAGAGGCTATTCTGATTCAATCCAAATTTACATACATAATGGAAAAGATGAGAGAATTGTGGGTTGTGAGTTGAAGAATATATATTTTAATTTGAGGAATATTGATCCATTACAAATGAAAACAGAGTGCCATTTTCTCTAGCTCAACTATAATGGTTTCCCACAATATTAACATCTTTTACCTTATGTAAATTATAAGTTAATGAACATAAAAACCATTAGTCTTCACTTATGTTCTATAATTGAATCGATGCAATTGATTTCAAAGTTCAGATGCACTCTATGTTTCAGTAAAGAGGCTTTTAAGAAGCTGATTTCACATCATAAACAAGCCCATTTGTTTGATAAAAATTCCCAGAAGAACTGGAATGACAGGATTTACTGAGCTAAGAATTTTGCATGACCCAAAACCTTGCATTTTTTTCCCCATACCTCATGCCTGACTTACTGAGGAAAAAGCGAAGTTATGAAAAAAGGAATGAGATTCATATGTTCAAATTACATAAAGCCTTTATTCTTTTATAAAACCACACAGAGAAAACATTCTATCCATGCTAGAACATATTCAATAACCTGTGTAAAACCAGTTGAGTTTTCATCTGAGTCTTAGGAGAAATATTAGGGAATCTTGTTCAATTGATCTCGGTAATTCTTCCAGAGTAATGACTCTTTCTGCTCCCCCACAGGGACTTCTGGGAGCAGTGCACTTACCTCCTAGTGGAAAGAGCCATGTGGTCACATCCTATAAAGTCATCACTTTCCAAGGTCATCAGATATATGGAGAAAAGGCCAAGAAGTCTTCCTACTGAAGTCTTTACCCACCAAGTCCACAGAAGTGCACTATTAATTTATTTTTAAAATAATAATAATAATAATAATGACTGAGTCCCATTTCTCAATGAAGGTTTCCAATGAATTAAGTTCCACTCCAATTAACAAAAAGGTACACTAACAAATTCAGTTGTGTTGTTTTCTTTTTGACAGATGCAGCTAATTTTCCCAAATAAGGGAGTTTAAGATTTTAAGAAATAACAAAAAAAATTAAGACATATCAATTCATAGTTACACCACTGCCATCAACTATAAGTTTTGAGCTCATTTCGCTCTTATTGCTCCCAACCACAGGGCTACAGATGAACAGAAGTGAGTTAAAGTTGTGGAAATTCACCATCTGATTATCTAAAAAAAAAATCAAGAGGTTGTAGGTTCTATACAGTCTGTACCATTGGCAATAAAACTTACCAAAGGGAAAATGATGTATAGTCAGTACTAGAAATACATATGTGTACATATAATAGAAGCATAATATAATAGAATTATATATAATCCACTAATAGAAATACTTATGATATGAAATGAAATTTAATAATGTAACATAATGTATATACATAAATCTACATAAGGTGTGAATGTCTATACATTGTATAGATTTATTTTTATTTTCATTATCTTTACCCAATAGGAGGTTTCAGTAGTATTTGTTATTCTGTACTAGTTACGGTACATATAAGAACACCCTCTGATTTGAAAAAGGTCATCTCTCCAAAATGGAGAAAGACAAGCAGACAATTACATCAAGTCTATAGAACAAAAGGTAAGCATTTCACTGTTTGCCTGCCCATAAATTCCTGACAATGACCGGGGCATTCATACACATACACTGAACTCCAGTGTCTGCATGCTGAGATCGCCTAGACCCTCCCAATTGTTCAGTCTTTGGTATTTGTTACAGCCCTGGACTGCCATGCCATTTGGATTTGAATTGCACACTGCTTTTTCCTTTCATTTCTGGCCAGCGCCCAAAGCCAAGCAGCAGGTGCCGTCTCCGGAATGTCACTCTCTAATAAAAGTATTGTAACATAACACAGAGACAATGGAGTTCTCTTTGGATGGTCTTTGATTTTCTTGACAGATTGCATTCCTAATCAGACAGTGTCTCAAAGCTCAAGACAGACCACTGTATATGTTTTATCATTTAAAGGGGGAAAAAAATCCCCTCGTGTTAGTTTTGCTTGGGCAATGAACCCCAGTGCTGGGTGACAGGAGTTAAGAAAGCAACTGCCGGCAGCTGCACACCCTCCCTCAGTGTGTGTTGGGGGGGGGGGGGGGAAGGAGAGTTCAGACAAAGTTCTCCCAGAAGCAGTGTTTTGTATTCCTTTTGGCTCTTCAGACAATGACACCTTAATTGCTTTCCTAAGTGGGTTAGGAGGGAACGATGTTAAAAATGAAAATGTTTTTAAAAAAGCAGTTTCAAGGGAGAGTGATTTAAGCAATCCAGTTCAAGTGATTCTGGGGAGTACAAAAGCAGAGAAATGAAATTATGTAAACTAAAGGAATCGGGACAGTGACTTGTTTAGATGCTATTCCTTCAGGAACCAAGACTTTGTCTTTAAGGACTAGATCCTGGTACGCTTTCCTGAAAAAACTCTGACCGAGTGTATGCTACTGATACTCTGGTGAAGATTTGACTTGAAAACAGAAAATGAATATTCTAAGAAAAGACAATTAGTCTGAAAACATATCTTAAGAACAGCTTCCATGTTCTGAGAAACTCTATCCTAAGAGATGTAACAGACACAGTACTGAAGTTCTGAAATTCAAATTCAGGGATTTTTTTTTAATAATCAATTAAAGCACTATTCTGAATTGCTTTGGTTTGTTTTCATTTTAGTTGAGTTTGAGTAGATAATCTCTGAGACTGGGTTGAGAGTATAATATATGATTAAGCAATGCTGGAATGAGAGATGTATCTTATTCAGGTTCAGAAAGATCTCAGGTCAGATGACACCTCTCTGAAGTCATTACCCTTCCATGCAATAAAAGAGTTTTAAAGCATTGCCTATGGGAACTGAATAGATAATATTCCTAATGGAGAATATCATCATTACTGCCCAAGCTTATGTTAGTTACGTTCCCCAGGGTAATTTCTTCTTCTTTCAGGTTTAAAAAAGAACTTAAGCAAAAATTGCAATGCAGTTTTGCAAGAGCCAACCCCTGTAGTTGTCGATTATTTTATCCTTCTCAAATATACCTAGTGTGGGTGGGGAGACCTACTATACACCAAGGCTTTATGTTCAATAGCTCATTGAATCTTAGCAAGCTAAGTGGTTTTATATTTTTAGATGAAAAAATAAAGGAGATCAGGGCAGTTAATAGAATAGCTCAAGGTCATGCAACTGACAGGTGTAGAACCCAAGATTTCAGTGCATGTCTGTCTGGCACAAAAGCTTTTTTTATGTTCCTTGCATTGTAGAGCACTTGCTTTCGAGAACATATGTACAGTAAGTTTCCTCTCTTAATCTAGCAATAGTCACACAATTGTTATCTCTTAAACCTTTTTCCTCTGTGAAGGGATTTTTTAAAAAAAATATATAATTGAACTAAATTAAGCTGAATAAAGCTCAATGTCACATCAGAGATGGTTTGAGGATTAGATGTAAATGAAAATCTTGCCAAGTTGAACAGCCCACACTAACCCTTCTGGGCATTAAGTTTATAGCACAGATTGAGTGTTCTAAGAATCAAGATTCCTTGTATTTGACAAGCTGTGATATCCTGTCCAGAAGTAGAAGAGCATGTAAATAATTTTGTGGCCTCTAGAAAGAACATGACAGATACAGGTAGGTTTGTACATATTACATGTAATCTACAGAGGCTTGAATTGGTGTCATCAATTCATCCATTTGATCATTAGCATAACACTTTTTTTCTCCAGTCATCTCTCAATAAAAATGTTGTAATTTTATTTATCCACAAATCTTCTTAAAAATCACCACATAAACAGGAAAGGAATAGACAAATCAAATATTAGAAAGACAGCATTCATTTAAAAAGAATTGGGACACAGCTATGAGGAAGTAGTAGGTGTAATTATTTTTTGCAAGACATCTGATAAATCCCAAGCCCAGAATATCCTCTCTTTGTTCAGCATTTAAATTTGGATGGTAGCTTCATTTTTCAGCTACTTTTCTTAAACTCCGTGGTTTGAGAAACTAGGCTTTGTGTCCTATGAAAACAGCTTTTCTCAAGAGATTTCTGGTACTTTCTGATTCTGGTTGGACTGGAAATACCACAAAAACAACTTTCCTTATGGTATTTTGGCACTTAGACCATCAGGACCAGATGGTACGCAGAAGTGCAGAGGAAGCATTGGATATGAATAATGATACATTTTTAAAAATCATTCAGTCTTCTATAACTTTATTACATTCCTTATGAAGGTTCATGCCAATTTACACCCAGATCAGAACATGTTCATCCATTTCCATAGGAGGAAATCTGGATGTCAGGGTGCAGACTGCCTTGAATTAAAAAAAAAGTCCCATGAAATTTATTTAATCCATAGCATGTTTTGTTTTATGAAATTTGTTTTGTTTTGTTTTTGCAAAAGAAATTGAGTCCTAAATTACAGTCTAGTATAGAAAATGTTACAGATGAATTATAAAATGTGACAATCAAGTTTGAACTAAAGAAACACTGCAGAGTGCCAGTGACTCAGGCATGTAATCTTAGCTATTTGGAAGCTGATATCTGAGGATCACAGTTCGAAGCCAGCTCATGCAGAAAAGTCCATGAGAGTCTTATCTCTAATAAACTACTCAGAAAAAAAAATCAGAAGTGGAGCTATGGCTCACGTGACACAGCACTAGCCTTGAGCACAGAGAGACTCAAGAACAGAACCCATGCCCAGAGTTCAGATGGGCAAAAAGAAAAACAGAAAGAAAGAAAGAAAGAAAGAAAGAAAGAAAGAAAGAAAGAAAGAAAGAAAGGAAGGAAGGAAGGAAGGAAGGAAGGAAGGAAGGAAGGAAGGAAGGAAGGAAGGAAGGAAGGAAGGAAGGAAGGAAGGAAAGAAAGAAAGAAGAAAAGAAGGAAGGAAGGAAGGAAGGAAGGAAAGAAAGAAAGGAAGGAAGAAAGAAAGAAGTGAAGGAAGGAAGAAAGGAAAGAAGGAAGGAAGGAAGGAAGAGAGAGAGAGAAAGAAAGAAAGAACAAAGAAAGAAAGAAGGAAGGAAAGAAGGAAAGAAGGAAGGAAGGAAGGAAGGAAGAGAGAGAGAGAAAGAAAGAAAGAACAAAGAAAGAAAGAAGGAAGGAAAGAAGGAAAGAAGGAAGGAAGGAAGGAAGGAAGGAAGGGGAGAGGG
Organism: Dipodomys spectabilis; assembly: GCF_019054845.1. Classification (NCBI taxonomy): domain Eukaryota; kingdom Metazoa; phylum Chordata; class Mammalia; order Rodentia; family Heteromyidae; genus Dipodomys; species Dipodomys spectabilis. The sequence continues at coordinate 11,333,905 of NW_024870834.1, read as the reverse complement.
AGGGAAGGAGGGAGGGAAGGAAGAAAGAAAGGAAACAAGAAAGACCACATCCATCACCAAGCTCAGCAATGGAGTGACTGTTGGCAAGCATTTAATTCAGTAACAAGTGTGCCCAAAATGATATCTATATGTATAATGCAGTATATTCTGATCTCTCAAGAGAGAAATACGATCAAAGTCTTAAATATTATACAAGATTTTTTACACAAAGGGGTTGAAATATCACAGTGGATGGTGCTGTTTGTAAATTCTCTTTATTTGTGCATATCCAGCATCATTTTGTTTCAGGAAATGGGATCTGGATTACTTGTCCCTCACTTAGCAATTTATAAAAGAATTTTAGAAATATCTAAGTTTAACTTTTGACCTATGTGCGTGTCTGATCGAAATACAGAAAAGAAATAAGGAGTTAGGAGTTAGGAAGCTTCAAAATGAAATCCAATGTTAAAAAAATTTAAAAAACAGGGTAAAATTAGACATTCTAAACTACTATTTTTCCAAAATTTGTTCCTGAGAAACTCAGATTAACTTAGATATATCATCAGAATAAAAAAAAAAAACATTTTTTTCTGCTGATTTCTTTTTCAGAAGTCATGTGTATAGAAACTGCAAAAGAATAATATGCTAGGGAGATTTTCCGAATATTAGTTGTCCCTAAAACCATGACATGAAATAATTTCAGCTTGATGATCAGAAAGAAAATCAACTCTGAATACAATGAGGTTTTAGCAATTCAAGGACATGCTTTTTACATAGCACCTATTAAAAAGCCATATTTGCAAACTCTCATTGTACAAGCATTAAGGGAATGTCTTCACTTAGGGGATGGATGGATTATTTCAATGAGACTTATTATGAAAGCCATAAATCAGGCATGCATCTGATATTATTCTTTGACAGAAGTCTGAGTAGATGAGAACAGGATGGATAACAAAGATCCACCTATCCCATTTATCAACAATAAAAGAAATGAATATAACCTCACATCTCATGTTTATAATAATTTAGGTTTGGAAATTACATTTGATATTGGAGGTTGTACCTTCCTAACATTTCACTTACTTAACATGTATTCAGTCAAATAGAAAATACAAATTCCCATCTTTAAATTCATAGCATAATAAAGACATAGCAAATGCAACCTCAGCTAAAATCTTCAAATAAAGAACGAATAGGTGATCTTGTTCTAACCTTTGTGATGATGGAAGAAAGGTTTAATAGGCAGTATCAAAAGTGAATGAATACCCAAAGAGAAACAAATCTACTAGGAAACTTCCCTCTATAATTTGCAACATGAGAAACAAATACAGCAAATCTTCCTATTGATAAAAACAATTCATCAAGAGAGTTTAACAGAATGAATTCCAGAAAGCTAAAACTTATCTTGTCTGGGGAGGGTGGGTTGTAAGGAAGAGGAATAATCAGATGAAGAGATGCAAATGACAAGTGAATGTAGTTATAATACTCAATGTATATGTGTGAAAATGGATCCAGGTAACTTGAGGGCATGCGTGGGCTAGAATGGTTGTGGGGAAAAATGGTGGAAAGTATAAAATTGATCAAACCGTACTGTAATCCTAAATTGGCACATTGAATTGAAGGACCTTTATAAAATTATTTGAAGGTAATAAAATAAATTTAAAAATAGATCAGGACTTTGTATCTGATGCATTACCTTTAACTATGTGCAGAGCTTTGGTCTAATATGATGAGAACCTGTTATCCATGTGAGTACTGAGTTTTTTAACTCAGATTCACACTTCTCAGCTGGCTCTCACCGCTTGAATGCAGGAATCCAAATCAGTTTCTTGCTAAATAGTTCGGAGATGGAACTTTGTGGGCTTTTGTGTCTGGGTTGCCTTGAAAACTCGATTTTATATATCAGCCTCTGCAGTATGTGGAATTACCCACATGAGCCACCATCCTCTGGCTTCATTAATATTTTGTCGCAAGTATATGCTAATGTAAATATCTGCAAATTCGTTTAATTGCTTTACACTGAGATGCTTATGCGTTAAGGTATAATCGTAAAGTGAAATCATATAACAACAATATGTTTATTTCAAGTGAAATTTAGTTTAATAAGGAAATTTTTCATCGGCCACATTCTGAACTGATATAAACACTAATAGCACTGCACAATTCTGCTCCTAGAAAGAAAATTCTTTATAGGTAAAAGTCATAAGCAGTGATCTATTAGTATCAAACATACCTGATTATGTAAGACAAACTTGGGAATCTTATTCTCTTAAGAATGGCACATGTCGTTAAATACTTGAAATGGCTTAGAGTTCACAACCCTGAAAGTACTAGCGTTTAGAGCTAGAAAATGTTCGTGGGAGATGACATTGTGTTTAATAGCTTCCTTGGCCTGTACCAACTAGATGCCAGTAGCACCCCCCCCCTCACCAGTTGTGACAATAAAAATACCCCAGACATTGTCAAGTGTCATGAGGAGAGAAAAACTGCCTCCCCTTGGGAACCACTGGACTAATAAGTTGTTTTCCCTGGCCATGAATTTATAGAGAATCATTTATGGAGCTCTGGAAAAAATTCCTGTGTGCTTCCTGTTCTCTTGGAATTTACAGCAAAGGAGACTCCTGGAACACGATAATAAAGATCCTGACTTTGCTCACACTGACTTTCATTATTGCATAGTGTTCAAGCATTTGGCTATGCCTGATCTATAAATTCATCAATGCACAATAAGACATTTTTTTCATGACAACATAGTACACATTAAGTGCAGAGGAATAAAAACTAGAAATTCAAAGTATAATGTTTCATTTGTGAATAATGATGTCTCCCCTGTGGACAACTTCTTTGCCCTTTAGGTTTTTGACAGATTTATGGATTTTTAAAAATGTATCATTCGTACATAGTTTAGAGTTATAAATAGATTGAAGCTAGCATTCAGTAGTCAATTTTAATTACATACAGGTCACAGTCCATATTTTTCATGAGACCCTTAAGTTTCCCTGTGTCAAGACCCCACTAACCTACAGTTCCATCTCTTTCAACACCATGTCTTGCAAATCACACTTCAGCAAAGTTAGAGTGTACTTCAAATCAGGCCCTATTCTGCTTCAAACCCTGGAACATGTATTCCTGACATTTCTTATTTTGGAATAATCTCTTTATTCTCTTAACCTTCTTCTGGCTAGAATCTTGCCAAAATTTTAATTAAATAAAAATACTTTTCTCCTCCCTTCCACAGGAATTTAATTGGATATACAATGTCACACATATGTAATTTATTGAGTAATAAGCAGCTCATTCACATTCATATGGTTGTACCTATCTCTCTTTCTCTTTCTCTTTCTCTCTCTCTCTCTCTCTCTCTCATACACACACACACACACACACACACACACACACACACACAATATACAAAACATGCATTGTGTGATTTAAGTCACCAGCTTAACACATACTATAACACACACAAGTGAATTGCAAATATTCACCTCTATAACATATAACATGTTTCTAGGGAGAAGGTCTTTGATAGTTTCCATTATAAAACTACCTGTGTCAATTCTTAGGAAATTATTTAGAATTTTTGGAACTGAAAAAACTATTTATAGGTAATTTCATGGTTGTACTTAAAAGGAAAAACAGCAACCGGTTAATATATTATGCCAATAGTATACCATCACCAAATATTACAGAGGACATTTAGAATGAGTAAATGACGTATATCGCTAATTTTTTGTGTGTGTTGGCTTAAGCTACTTCTGGAAGTAAGTGGTAAAATACACACATATAACAACTGAGGTCATTTAAACTGTTTTCTACTTTTCTTTTTTTGTCTCCTTCGTGAATTAAGAAGTTTTGTAAATATGATAATTACCCTGTAGCAGTTGGTGACCAACCTACTGAAGATTGTTTTTTTGTTTTTTTCTTTCTTTTTATTTTTTTTTTCTGTTTTACCAAAGAGCTGCTGGTGAAGGGGGTTTATGAGCTTCTTCTAAGAGGTGAGCAGGGGTATGTGACTACTTTTCCATCTGTTCTTTTGTGATTTACACAGATTCCATGCAGATAAAGAGGAGTTGCTACATCTGACAGAACTCCCCAAGCTACAGTATAAACAGCAGGAAAGGCCACCTGCTACTCTCCAACTTATGTTACATCAAAGCAGCCTTGATCGCTCATCCTGATTGGCTGGCAGTAGGTCTCCAATGGTAAATGCCTGCTTCATTCTCAGAAGACATATTTTTAGGTGCTAAACTATTAAAGAACACTTAGTACATTTCAATTAAGGGCTATAAGGGAATGATGACCATCTAGTTTCTGTTCATTTAAGTTCCACTTTGTTCATTTGTGTTTCACATTCTTTTCTCAACAACTTTTTGCAATTTATTTGTTTGTTGGTTTATTTTTATGCCAGTCTTGGGCCTTGAATTTAGAGCCTGGGCACTGTACTTGAGATTTTTGCTCAATACTAGCACTTCTACCACTTGAGCTACATTGCCACTTCTGGCTTTTTTGGTGCTTAACTGGAGGTAAGAGTCTGATGGACTTCCTGCAGGACCTGGCTTTGAACAGTAATCCTCAGATTTTAGGCCAGCTGAGTAGCTAGGATTACAGGAGTGAGCCACCAGCTCTGGCCTATTTTATTTACTTTTAAAGGCCATATCCACTCTGCCTTTCAGATCAAGAGTATCACATGGAGCACCAAAGAATATTGTTCAATGATGTCAGGGAAAGGAAAAGATAAATCACATCTTATGACAATACTGCTCTAGCAAAACATCTCTCATTCTTTTTTTCTTCTTCTTTGTTTTCCCTTGAGGATATACACTAGGAAATTTGATGGACTGTAGTTTATTTTTTTCTTTTGTTACATCATTTATTTTACATAGAAGCAGTGGTCTTATCTATAAAGAACTAGTTGGAAGTAATTATTGGAAGTAAAGAACAGATTTGAAATTACACTTCTGGACCTGGTAGACTAAAGGAAGAAATCCCCAAAGCTGGCATCTACACAATTCCACCAATTAAATCTTTGCCATGCTCCTATCACGACCTTAACAGTATCTTCTTCTCAACAACCCTGAAGCATCTCATTGTCGGCATTTTCAAATTGATCAATTACAGCAATAACTATGGGGAGTCTGGTTGACTCGTTTACTGCCATAATGTGAAACCAATCTGGAATCATTTTAAATACACAAAACCATGTGAACGCTCGCCTGACTCATGTCTTCTCAATTATAGATTTGCAAAAACCCTTTCAAAGTAAGATGGTACGTGCCAAATACAATTTCATATTTGTAGTCACCCTTACTATGGTTGATCTGTGTGCAAAGTTTATAAACAAATTTCCTGCCAATGAAATATAAGCAGCAGATTGACTTTTCAGTTGTAGGTTAGGCTCAGTACACGGTGAATAGCAGAAGTCCTTCTGTGCTTTGAGTGCCTTACACAAAGCCTGCAGAATATGGAACATATTGATGGGATAGCACAGTCAAGATAGGCCTGAATATATCTAAATGGTAAACCTCCCTTAAGCCAACTTTGAGCATCAGAATAGATCAACATCTCTAATAGTCCATTGAAATCCAAGCTTTCAAAACTCTCCTTGTCTACTGAGGACCAGAATCCTAACAGAGGCATGTCAGTCTACAGATGTTTCTGCCAAGTTCCAATCGTCCAGATCCCCAGAAGGAAATAAAGATTTGTCTGTGCAACAGACATTCTTCTGAATTCCTAAGCTGTCTCAGAACTGGCAGTGCCTGCCTAGGGCTGTATATCAGCCCAAGATGCTCTGACAGAATTGTGAAGGAGGGAACAGAGGAGAAAGTTGAACAACACCTGCCCTGCAGCCCCCACAAACAGGGGGCTCTTGACAAGCTGTATTCATGGCAAGGTAGAAATAAAATGAGTCTGCATTTAAAAGAAAGGAAGCCGTAACAGCATGGACAAAGAAGACTCAAATTTAATGAAGGCAAGTTAAGAAAACTTCATCTTAGGAGAACAATTAAACACGCCAAGTGGGTGGATCATTATTGGACTTGAAAGTGGAGGGTCTCTAGAACAGTCTTGGACAGTTGTGAAGTAGCCAGAGATGCTGACCATTGAGAGCAAGAAATGTCACAGATGATTCTAGAAATGATTCTAGAAAGAAGTGTTCACATTGCATTTTTGGACAGCATGCATTGGTCGCACCAGGCGGGTAAAGAAGGGACACATTCCTGGAAATAGTTAAACCTGAAGCCAGTGATAAACAGTCAGAAAAAGATCAGAAAGACTTGTAATAGAGTCTGATTTAACACATATTAAGGTATTTAATTGCACAGAGAGAGTGAAAGAGAGAGGCAGACAGACAGAGGAAGAAGACAGAAGATAAAACTGAATTGTGCCAAGTGATCTAAGTCAAAGTCATAATGAACTATTTCTAAGTGTCAAAGTTCCTTGAATATATTTATTTGTTCTTAGGAATCTGTTTGGATCATTCCAAGAAACAAGAACACAATTGAGATTTGCCAAATATTTTACTGCTTTTCTTTTTTTTTGTTTCTTTCTCCTCATCCCCCACCCTCCCCCCGCCCAAATATCCTTTTGGGTGTATCTAAAGCAAACAAATTCTCCCAGCCTGCTTACAGACGCTCACTCTCCCAACAGAAATTAGACATTTGAGTTTTTAACTACATACTAAGCTGGGGATTTAAGGTCTTGTGTCTCTCCAACAAGAATGTGTGCAGTTCCTACATTAATCTCGACCTTGACAGAGGTCCCCTGCACCCCATGGAGATGTTCTGGTATATAGAAGTTCTGTTTACATGGGCCTCCTGAACCTGGGACAGCACAGAGGGGAGTGTAGTGAGCCAGGGCTTGAAAAGAAACAATGATCATGGGGACAGACAGGAACTGAACTAGCTTTCAGTGATCACTGTCCGCAGTAACTGTGCTTATCTGTAAACGTCCATTGCCACTTGAAAATGCCCTCTGTCCTCTTTGAAGAACAAAATGTTGTCACAAACTATTAGTCACAGACACATTTCCTGAGAGTTAGTATGTTCAACACAACAACTGGTAATTATTTTTTTAAAGAGGAAAACTGCTCTTTGATCCCTCTCTATATAACTACCCAAATTATCTTGCTGATAGGCTCATAAGCATACTCAGAAATATATGTCAAGATATTTATTGCAGGATTGTCTGCAATATCAAAAGGTTGAAAAATAATAATAACCATGAATTCAAAGCTGGTTAATTAAATCATAGCATTTCTCTGGCGTTAAGCATTATGAAGTCATTCAAATTGTCAGGCGCTAGGTAGAGTGATGCATATCCATCTCAGCATTCAAGAGGCTGAATCAGTAAGATCGTACTTTCAAAGCCAGCATGGCCTACAGAGCAAGACTCTGTTTCAAAAATAAATAAATAAATAATGCAGACATAAGTGAATAATTTTTGAAATCCTTGCTATTTTTTTGAAGAATTTCAAAGCCATATCAGGTAGAAGAGTCCATAAGACTCTATTTCTAAAAATATGGCTCAAGTGGTAGAATACTATTGATCAAACAAACCAAGCTAACACAAGGCTCTAAATATAAACTCTACTACCTGATACAAAAAAGTTAAAGTGAATAAATAAATAAATGAACAAGTAAGTAATAACAGAATGATCTTCAAGGTTATTACTATAAAACATGCAATATAATGGGGAATGCTCTCCTTGAGTGTGTGTATATACACATGTGTATATATACATATATATATGTACATGTATGTATATATATATATATACATATATATGAAGCTTTCTGGGTGGATTCAAATACAAGCTAGCAGTATTGGCCTCTGAGAAGAGGAGGAGATGTTGAGAATATTTGCATTTTATAACTTCTTAAAATATTAATATGGTTCTATATTTTTCATGTACACATATTTCTAAAAGGTACAAATTCAGCAGTAAGGTTGGACTTTTGGAAATATAGAATGGCAGACTCTGTTGGGGGGGACTAAATAATAGAACCTGGCCTTGAACTACTTAATAGCTAGGTAATTTACTTACCCTCTGAGCTCTGTTCTTCACCTGTAATATGTCTACCATTAAAAATATTTTCTCTGGATGCTGGAAACAAGTAAAACTGCTACTTAGGAAGCTTGAATTTTCTCACACTATTTGAATGTCATTTTTTTTTTCTAGGATAGATTTAAAGACATGCATAAATGTCCATGGCTCCTCTTTTCTAAAACAGGGTTTTAATAGACTGTAGAGGATGACAGGGAGAGCTATCCACATTTTCTTGAACAAACTAAATTGCTAAACAAATAAGAATGCTTGTTTTCAGTGTCAGAATGGAGAATCTTCTATTACGTATCATAATTTAGGCAGTCTGCTACAGATCATTATCACAGCTAACTGTAATGGATAGCTGTAGGGTTAGCATACAGTGCAACATCCCTTTCTTCTCCTTTGCTTCTTTCAGAGAGAATGTTCCTGCAAATATCATGTCCTGATTCTTTGGCAAGTGTCTGTGCCTCTGTTTTTGTTTGGTGCCAAATCAGGTCAAGGAAATCTCCTATTGACCACCTACATAATTTATTATCATTGTCTCAAAGAAGAGATTATAGATTTTTGTGCTTCGGTGTGTGTTTTCATTGGGTTGTTCCAATAGCAAACATTAAGTAATGAAATGGTATGAGTCAGAGAAGGGAGAGCTGCCAATAAATTGTTCATTGTGAATGAATTACTACCTCAAGTACTGGGGCTTCAGTCTCACTGAGCATGCTCTGAGAAATGTAGCCCATGCCCAAGATTCAACTCATCCAAGGCTGTGTAGGTGGGGAGGTGTATCTACAATGTTTCATCCTGTAGAGTGGATTTTATTTTCCTCTAGTGTCCAAATTACTATGCCTTTCTGGATTGTACTTCTGAAAGTGTAAGCTTAGAGTGGCCCTTCTGGCAGATTGTTGGATTCTTTTCATCATAGAATTGAAATGGGATTGCATGAAATTGCAGAGCTTCTGCATGGCAAAGGACATAGCTAGCAAGATCAATAGAAAGCCCACAGAATGGGAGAAGATCTTCATTAGCCATACAACAGACAAGGGTCTTATATCTAAATTATACCTGGAACTTAAAAAATGAAATCCCCCAAAAACAAATCTTCAAAGAAATAACTGCCCAATAAAAAAGTGGGCTAAAGACTTAAAGAGAAACTTCTCTGAAGAGGAAAGAAGGATGGCCAATAGAAACATGAAGAAATACTCAACCTCTCTAGCCATAAAAGAAATGCAAATCAAAACAACATTGAGATACAACCTCACCCCAGTTAGAATGGCTATAATCAGGAACTCTAATAACAACAGATGCTGGAGGGGATGATGGGAGTGTAAACTTGTTCAACCACTTGGAAATTAGTATGGAGGTTCCTCAAAAGACTCCACATAGAGCTAACCTATGATCCAGAAATCCCACTTTTGGGCATTTACCCAAATGATCACAAACAAGACCATACTAAAGCTACCAGCACGACTATGTTTATTGCAGCATTATTTACTATAGCTAAGATATGGAAGCAACCCAGATGCCCCTCAGGAGATGAATGGATCAAGAAAATGTGGTATATATACACAATGAAATTCTATGCCTCTATCAGAAAGAATGACACTGCCCTATTTGTAAGGAAATGGAAAGACTTGGAAAAAATTATATTAAGTGAAGTAAGCCAGGCCCAAAGAAACATAGGCTCCATGGTTTCCCTTATTTGCAATAACTAGTATATGTCTGAGTCAAGCAAAAAAGGTCAGATAAGTTGTTGTTAGGGGAATGAACCCCAAGATAAGTATTTAAATGTTTTTTTTTCTTTCATGCAATTGTTTCTAACATATTTATAAGATGATTTTTCTATGTTGTTTTGTGTGTCGCTTCCCCGTGCTTTCACTGTATTTGATGTTGGTATAATTTGTGGAGGGGAAGGGAAAAAACAAATCATTTAATTAGGGATACAGGTGGACCCATTGCAACAATGAGATGTACAAGTCAAAAAATGAACTTTAGAACTTTGGTGGGGGGGAGAGGATCGGGTCAGGGGAGAGGGAGGGTATGGAAAAGGATAGGAAGGGGAAACAAAGAGGAGGCAACAATGCTTGATAAGAAATCTACTCATTATCTTGCCCATGTAATTGTAACTCCTCTGTATGGTATTCTCACAATAAAAGAAAGTAAAAAAAAAAAAAGACTTGAACCAGTAGCTATGCTAAGTGTCTACATGGAAATATACTCTCCCATATCCAGCCCTATTTTATTTTAATTCATTGTAGATAATTCAGACAATTTCTCCCCCGATCCATTCCTAACCCTGATCTGAAACATCCTGACACATTCTACATATAGCCTAGGATTTCCTTCAGGTGTAAGCAAATTCCTTCCAGAACAGGAAAAGTAGCTCCTTGCCAGTGCTATACTAAGACCCTACCTTATTAGACTGATGTCAAAGAGAAAAAGCAAAGGGATAACAGAACTTGAGGTTACAAAGCTCAATCCTACAAACCACCTGCTTAAAATAAGAGGAAATCACTTTTCTGTGGCAAATAGAACAAAGTGATTACACCAGGACCAGAGACTTTAGGAAATCTCAACCTCACAGATACCCCATCCCCAGGTTGTAGAAAATCTAGTATGTGCCTTTTCATACGTGTGATCCCTAACTTTGGCAAATGAAATGAGTGAATTATGGGGTTCTTTTTTATTGTTTCTAACATTTTTATTTATTTGTTTGTGAAAATGCCATACAGAGGGAGGGGTTACAATTACATGGTCAAGGTAATGAGTACATTTCTTATCAAGCATTCTTGCCTCCTCCTTTGTTTCCCCTTCCCATCCCGTCCCATCTCTTTCTCCCTCCACCCATCCCATCCATCCCGGCCAAAGTTGTAAAGTTCGTTTTTCAACATAACATCTTGTACATCTCATTGTTACAATGGATCTACCTGTATCCCTAGTTAAACAATTTGGTTTTTCCCTTCCCCTCCACAAATTATACCAACATCAAATACAGTGAAAACAGGTTATACCGTGGGGGAGGGACATACAAAGCAACAAAGATCATCTTATAAATATGTTAGAAACAATCGTATGAAAGAAAAAAAAAACATTTGAATTCTTATCTTGGGGTTCATTTCGCCTAACATCAACTTATCTGACCTTTTCTGCTTGTCTCAGAAATATACTAGTAATTGCAAATAAGGAAAACCATGGGACCTATGTTTCTTTGGGCCTGGCTTACTTCACTTAATATAATTTTTTCCAAGTTTTTCCATTTCCTAACAAATGGGGCAATGACATTCTTTCTGATGGAGGCATAGAATTCCATTATATATATACACCACATTTTCTTGATCCAGTCATCTACTTAGGGGCATCTGGATTGCTTCCATATCTTAGCTATGGTAGCTTTAGTATGGTCTTGTGTTGGTAGCTTTAGTATGGTCTTGTTTGTAACCATTTGGGCAAATGCCCAAAAATGGGATTTCTGGATCATAGGGAAGCTCCATCTGGAGACTTTTGAGGAACCTCATACTACTTTCCAAAGTGGTTGAACAAGACTCCCACCAACAATGCAGTAGGACTCCCTTCTGACCACATCCCCTCCACCATCTGTTGTTATTAGAGTTCTTAATTATAGCCATTCTAACTGGGGTGAGGTGGTATCTCAATGTTGTTTTGATTTGCATTTCTTTTCTGGCTAAGGAGGTTGAGCATTTCTTCATATGTGGAAAAACCTCCCATGCTCCTAGATTAGAAGAATCAACATCGTGAAAATGGCAATACTTCCCAAGGCTATCTACAAATTCAATGCGATGCCTATCAGTATTCCAACCTCATTCTTCAAGAAATAGAAGAGGCAATCCAAAAATTCGTATGGAACAATAAAAGACCCCGAATAGCAAAAACAATCCTTAACAGAAAGAATAATGTTGGAGGAATATCAATACCAAATTTCAAACTGTACTACAAAGCCATAGTAATTAAAACAGCTTGGTACTGGCACAAGAACAGACCGCAGGACCAATGGAATAGAATTGAAAACCCAGAAATGAACCCACAAACCTATAGCCATCTAATCTTCGATAAGGGAGTTAAAAAATAGAATGGAAGAAAGACAGCCTCTTCAGTAAATGGTGCTGTCAAAATTGGTTAATCACTTGAAAAAACTGAAGCTAGATCCTTATATATCATCCTACACCAGAATCAACTCTAAATGGATCAAAGACCTTGGAGTCAAAGCAGACACTCTGAAAACATTACAGGATTGAGTAGGAGACACCTTAGGTCTCCTTGACACAGACCAAAATTTTCTTTTTTTCTTTTTTTTTGGTCGGTCGTGGGGCTTGAACTCTGGGCCTGAGCGCTATCCCTCAGCTCTTCAGCTCAAGGCTAGCACTCTACCACTTGAGCTACAGCGACACTTCCGGTTTTCTGGTGGTTTATTGGAGATAGGAGTCTCATGGTCTCTCCTGCCCTGGCTGGCTTTGAACTGCTATCCTCAGATCTCAGCCTCCTGAGTAGCTAGGATTACAGGTATGAGCCACCAGTGCCCGGCCGAAATTTTCTTAATAGAGACTCAGAAGCACAACAAATCAAATTGCAGAGCTTCTGCATGGCAAAGGGTATAGCTAGCAAGATTAATAGAAAGCCCATGGATTGGAAGAAGATCTTCACTAGCCATACAACGAACAAGGGTCTCATATCTAAAATATACTTGGAACTCAAAAAATTAAATCCCCCAACAACAAATTTTCAAAGAAACAACTGCCCAATAAATAAGTGAGCCAAAAGAGAAACTTTTCTGATGGGATTCTTTTTGTGTCTTCAACAATGCTGGTATCCTTCTAATTAGATCCTGACCTTACATTTTAGCATAGCATGCCTATAAATTGCAGAAAATAAAAATGGCCTTCAACCTGTTTACAAAAGGGTTTTAATAGTAGTGTGCATGCTGGCACCTGACTACTCTGAATCTATTGTTTCTGATAAGATGTCCAGTGCAGTAAATAGAGATCAGCTGATTCCACAGTCCTTAGAACAACCATTGCCCCTTTATTTTCCAAAACCCACTATTGCTGTTTATCTAAATACTTTGTCTTCAGGCTAAACCTTACCCTGACCAATCCAGATGAATTCTTGAAACATCTGTGATTGGGAATCACAGAAACCCTATTTACCCAGTGGTTAGATCATTGCTTCCATTAACAATCTTGTCCAAAGTATGATTCTGGAAATTTTATACATTTTAAAATTTCACCACTGTGTGCTAACTTCTGTAGCCTATGTTCACTCACACAGAAGACTGAGGCAAAGCACTGCTGTTCTATTTCTCCATTCTGTGGTAACATCTCCAAGGAGCCCTAGATTCAAAACCCCATGACCATATTCATGATCCTCCTGTCATTGCATTCTCTTGTAGGAGAAAAGAGTGACAGTACATTATGTGTTTCTTTTATAATGGTATTAGTCCAAATTACTAGGGCTCCACCCTTATGTTATTAATCATGGGCTCCAAAAAGCCTTTACCTGCTAGTACCATCATCTTGGGGATTAGCCTTAAAACATACAAATTTAGGGTTTGCAGATATTTATCTACAAAAATAAAGAAAAGATGGAAAGCCAAAATCAGGTAGATTTTCCTAAACATGTTTAAGTTATTTAGTCCTCTGGAACTTTTGAGAAGTCTCACAATGTATATGTCAGGGCAATCAGCCCTAGAGGGGAAAGGAGGAAGAATTTATTTAGCATCTCCCAAATTCTACTGGATAAAATGTACTCCACAGCATGTCACCAACTCATTTCCATCCACCCACCTACACACAGTTGCAGGTTGTGTATACATAGGCGTTGAGCTGGATCCCATGGTAACCCATACTACAGAAGCCCTCAGTAAGACTCATACTGCATGTGTGCTCGATAATTGCCTATTCCAACATGATTGGACCCAGGGGGTTTCCTGAGTTTTGAGACATCCAGTGCTAAAGGATGGTAATTCCTTAGCCAACCAGGCCTAGTTGGTAACCATATTATAGGGACCCACAGGTGAGTCAGTGAACTGAGACACAAATGGGGTTATGATTTCATGAAGCTGATCATCAGTCACACCACCCTAATTATTTCATCAGAAGCTACAGCAGAGACTGGCCATTCTGAAGACATATGATGTCACAGAATAGACGTGCCATCTATATTTTAAATCCTCCCAGAAATTGATTCATCCACGTAATAATACAATACAATCTTATGTTTGACACATCTGTTTTCCTTCATTTCTTCCTGGTTTCACATCATATAGGCATATGAAATTCCTCATCTGGAGTGCATGATGGTTTCTTGAAGCATTTCTTCAATTGACATGAATGTTTTAGCTACTTTGCCTGATTTGCAGTAGATTAATTTACCATTGAAATACTTGAAGCTTATTTTTCATGGCAAGCATTGGGTAATATTATAGTCTTCCTGCTTAAGTATTGTGAATGCCTTTTTCAATTGAAAAGAAAATACCCAAACAGGTAAAACTCTTGACCAAAGGTAATCAGAAAACAAGACTGAGAAAATGGTGCTTGGGCAGGTGTATAGCAGAGTTGAGGGTAGCCAGGTCTCTTCATGGAAGTACAACAGCACAGATTGCAGTGTGTTTTGTGTGTTTGTACATGATAATCATTGGAGGGTCTCATAGCCCAGATCATACGTGATTTGTAACATTTGGCACAATTTTTGCCCTGTTTTGGAAATGCCTTTCAAGGGAATTAGCATCTAAAGTGTGAGCTCTATCCTTTCAGGGCAGGAAATAAGCCAACCTGGGACTTAAAGGGTTAAAGAAGCACAGGAAAGACCACTAGAATTTGCCTTACTTGAGGCTTGGGGTCTGAGTACCACCAAGCTTAATTAGCACTACGGATTTTGCTTTTTCTTTTCTGTTTGTACAGTTTATTTGTTTTGGAAACTTGGCAGAATTGGTGATAGAGGTATGATTAAGGAAAATGAAGTACAGTAGAAATACGCTACTATTATACTAACTTACTTTGGAAATATTCCAGATAAAATGTCTCACAATCAGAATCAGGTTTTTATTTTATTTTTTTTTTCTTAAATTTATTTTCAAGGTGATGTACAAAGGGGTTACAGTTACATAACAGGATTGTGGGCACATTTCTAGCCGAACTTATCACCTCCACCCTCATTTTTCTCCTATTTTCCTTCCCTCACCCCCCAAGTTGTACAGCTCATATCCAACACATTGTCTTTTCTTAAAATATGCTTTTTATTGTAAAAATACTGTACAGAGAGGTTACAGTTACATGAGCAAGGTAATGATTACATTTCCTAACAAGCATTGTTACCTCCTCTTTTGTTTTTCCCCTACCATCCCTTCCCTCCCACCTCCACAACTACTCTCCCTGCTACCTACCCCCACCTATATTGTAAAGTTCATTTGTCAACGTATTTGTCAACTATTGGGAAAACTTCACAAAGTATTTCCCCTGGAAATATAATCCATATCCCAGACCCTTTTCTTCCCTGTGAGTAATAGTGCATCTCATGAGTTCGGAATATTTTTTTTTTCTCAGTGCAGACTAACAAACTAGCATAAAGTATTTAGGGAAAAATGCTGATGCACTTGCCTTGATTTCCCAAGTCTAATATTATGAGAAAGTTATTTCTGCTCTTGAGCTTTCAAAAACTTGAGTGATCTCTCTACTGAAGAGGCACATCTGCTTAGCTAAAATATTCCATAATTGTGCATGGTCTTGCTGCTCTAACTCAGGTATGAAGCTATTATAATAGGACTCCTGTTAACAACAAAATCTGGTCCCATCCTTCACTCTGAAGGTGACATCTGTGACTTTCTCTCCCTCACATAGCTATCCAGAGGGAAACACCCGGCACCAGCGACCTGTGAAAAGTAACGCAACGCCAGATATCAATCTGCCTTCCAACTGCCCATCAGAGGTCTCACTTTATAAAATGGTACATACAGGCAAGTCTGAGGAGAATGCCAACATTTCCCAAAGAAATGCAGTACTACTCAACTTGCCAAGAATGCGTAATGTGCTTCTCCAAGTAACTTTTTTTTTTTTAATTTAAATACCGTACTGTCAAGGTAACTTTTTTACTTGGGTATTTCTACTTCATAAAAATAAAAACCATCACTCTACTAATCAAAGGCTTGTGCTTGTGCAAACACAAGCAGAAGAAATTGGGAAGCAAGGGAACAGGGAGAAAGATGTTACTCTTAATCAATATATCTACCTTGGGCAATGGTGAATTACATTCCAAATGCTGGTTTTTATTTGGGGAAGTGGAAAGAAATATAGCAAGGGAGGGCATTTGAAGAAAATGACACATAAATTGATCTGGGGGGTCAGATGAGATTGTATGTGTTTCTTAATAGGTGTGTATAAGAAGAGTCAGAATAGGACCCAGGGATACCACATCTAAAATAAATCAATGTGTATCTACATATGTTTTAAGCCATCAAAATACACTGAAGATTTCATCCCATTTTATATATGAATAAGTTAAGGATCATAGAAACAAATTCATATGATATTAATTGAAGAAACAGTTTAAATGGATAATCACGATTTGAGTTTACATTGTCTTACTACACCCTAAGCCTCTAATATCTCTAAAGCAATGACATGAGTTTTCTTGCCAATATCAATCAAAGAGAACTGTTTGCCTATCTGTGACTCAATTCATGTCTGCATTTCTCCTTCTTTGTAATTAGTGCTCCATAAAGCACAAAATAAAATTCTTATTTATACTTTTAGTGTTTGATGACCTTGGTTTATAACAAGTGAAGCAAAAGCCAATATCCTCTCCTTAAGTAATAGTAATGTTAAGTAATTTATACAAAATAGAAGTCTATGCTTTCAGGTCACCTTTGAAGACTAAAAAAAATGTTAAATAATTGAGTTAATAGTATTTTGTTGTAGTATTAAATTTGTTATTAACAATTTGATTAGATACAGAAACTTTGGGGAGATTTTATTCTTTGCTGGTAATTATGGCGAACCTATTTTGGGTTAAACAAAGCTCCGTTTTTTTTTTTGTTTTTTGTTTTTTTCTTTTTGCCAGTCCTAGAGCGTGAATTTGAGGCCTGTGCACGGTCCCTGAGCCTCTCTAGCACTTTACCACTTGAGCCACAGCACAACTTCCACCTTTTTTTTTTCTGTTTAAGTGGTTCTGAGGAATGGAACCCAGGGCCTCATACATGCAAGGCAAGCATTCTACCACTGAGCCACCTTCCCAGCCCAAAGCTCCAGTTTTGATCAATACAAAGCAAACAAGACAAATTCCAAGATCTCATTGGAATCCATTTCAGATGAACAATAACAAAAACAGGAAAAAATTGTTGCAAGTGATAGATTTACCTTGATAAAAGAAAAATGAATTTGAACAAAGTAATATGGAGTGGTGAAGCCTGGTTCTATAGCGATGGTAAGTCTTTGAATGGTGTTTGAGCACCCCTAATCCTCATGGATCTCTGAGAAAGACATTCCAGGAAGCAGAAATTTGCAGGAACCTGGCCTGATGCTGGCCAGACATGATGACCCCTGTTAATGCGAACCAAAGATTGAAGGAGGGAGTAGTGGGAAATGAGATTACAAAAATGAGTGAATCATTTTGGGTCTTCTATGCTGGATAGTAGAACAGGAAAACTAATCATCAAAGAGGTTGGAATCTGGGGATAGTTTTCATGAGGCTGTGTCTGTGGAGGTGGTGAGAAGTGACAATGTTCAGGCATGACTTAAAGATGGAGGTAGCACATTTAGATGATGCATTAGCTGAGAAGTTTGAGAAAAGGAAAGGAAGTTAACTCTTATTTAGGAGAATGGGCAACTAACTGCATGAACACTTTTGCTTTTTAACTCTGATGAGGCCCCTAAGTAAGAAATAGATTAAGGAGTATGCTTGAAGGTAGGGTACCAAAATCACACTTGGTTTTTTTTTCTAAGCATGAATTGCTTAATACATTTGTAAATGGAGTGTTCAAATTTAAGTGACTGGATTCTGGATTAAGTATAATTAGCCTTGGTTGTATTCTAAAATCTGAGTTTCAGAAAGCTCCCATTCAGAGAGAGAGAAAAAAAGTGATTTCTAAATGTAGCTACTCCCACTACACAATTTTAAAGGATTCTTTCTTTATTTTTTTTTCTCCTCTTATACTTTTGCCTGAAGGAAATCCATTTTTTTTCCTTATAAAGTTGCCTGCGGGGCAATGTACTTAAAAAAAACAACACCAAAAGACCTTAATTCCAAGGTTTGATTAAATCTCACTGAACATAAGCTCACTCTGCAACTGGCTTGTATTTACTTACATAGTGGGTTTGGCAGAACTATGGCTGGGTTGCATGGCTGGGGTCACAGTGCATTGCTTTACTTATGAAATATCATCCATCTGTCAATATGAAAAGTATAAATTCAAGACCAATTTGTTGAGTGTATGAGTGGGTGTTTCTGAGAAGCACAGAGTGGTACTTCGAAGGAAGAATTTTTAAAGGCATATGCTACTGGTTTTAGTGTTTGCTTAAATGATTTCTTAAAACAAAGATACAAAAAAAAATGAAACCTTAGGATTTTACCTTGCAGATAGTTGTTGCTGGTTGTTTGTTTGTTTTTAACTCATTTAACTGATAAATACTTCCTCTGCCTTGAGATGCTGCTTTGGGTATGCCTGTATTTCCCTATGTCACTCAACCTCTTTGTGTTTCCAAAAGCCACATACAAATCTCTCACTGGAAATATGCACCAAGTAATTTTCCGGTAGCAACGGAAATAAATGTGAACTTGGCATAACAAATATAGGCTTAAGTGAAGTTTACTAGGTTTTCCTGCATCTTAGAGTCTAGTCTCCATCACATATATTAACTAGATATATTTTATTCTAATTTTTTGGTTGTGTTTATTTGATTGATTTTCTTAAGGTGAACAAGCTCAGTACTATTTCTGCTTTTCTGTTTCAGGTTTTTGTAAAACTTATTGACTTTTCAGTTATGTTTGACACTATATTTTGCATATCTATATATTATCCAGACTTACGGGTTCTACGTAAAGGTAATTATCATTAAACTTGGGGTATTCAACAGGAAGTACAGATAAAAATGATTATTCCCATTAACCCTGATAAAAGAATAGGAAATGAAATTTTCCTCATTTTATTAGATAAAATATACATTCTTTTTATTAAAAATAATAATGTATTATTATTACTATCACTTAAGACTTGCTTGGCTGGCATTCTACTGTTTGAGCCATACCTCCAGTCCAACTGTACGGCAATTATTTTGGAAATGGATTCTCAAAGATTTTCCCACCTAGGTTTGCTTCACACCTCAGTCCTGTGCTTTTCAGCTTCCTGAGTAGCTAGTATTATGGGTATGAGACACTAATTAGTGCCTGGCTGGTTGACTGATTGTAACTTATGAAAGAAAACCATGCCCAACAAGAAATGTACTCATTACTTTACTTATGTAACTGTAACCTCTCTGTAGCTTTACAAGAAAATATTTTTTTAAAAAGAAAGAAAAGCATGTTGGCATTACACTAAGGTGATCAAAGGAAGAATTTTCATATTCTAATATTCTCCTTCCTCTTGTGTCTAAATCCACAAAACAAAAACAAAGCAAACAAAACAAAACCATAAGAATTGAAGGAGTTCTAGCTCTAACCTGGATTCACTGGAGATTTCCATGTCACAGTGTTCACTTCTAACTTAAGGAACAAGTCATGGTGATTTCACAACAGAAAAATTTCATACTTCAGCTCACTCTTTTAGCTGCATAGCCAAGAGTCTTAGATTCATAATACAACCAAAGAAACATAGAAGAGCAAAGGAGAAAACCCCATGTATCATGATAGCTTATTCATAACCAAATAAACCAATAGTATCACATGTAGAAATGTGTAATGAAAGTATGGATGGTGAAAAAGAAACATGAATGGAATAAATATTTTGAAATCATGCTTTTTGGTTGAAGATGGTAGAATGGTAAAAGAAGTTTGTCATAACCCAATAAAAAGAAAATACCAGCACATATTGAAAGTTCAAGGCTTCTTCCTGAAAAGTCCTTCAAGGGCACATTTAACATTACAACCTGTTGTCTGCTTACATTTACTTGGATTATTGGAATTTTTTAAACTCTTCACTTAGGTCAAATGTCCGCATTTGGAGCACCATTTATGTCTTGCTTAAATTGTAAAACCTCAACCCATAAGGTTGCCATATTAATATATTCTGTAACCTCAGACACACAGGAGATAAAAGTAAAAGCATCATAGTCTGAGGCCAGCCCTGGACAAAAAAAAATCACAAGATATATTAAAAAATAACTAATGCCAAAAAAGAGATGGAAGTACAGCTCAAGTGACATAATGCCAATTTAGTAAGTGAAAGGCCCTGAATTCAAATCTCAGTGCTGCCAAAAAATAATAATAATCAAGAAAACAAAAAAGAGTATTTGGTGTTATTAAACTTCTAATTGAAAGACATGTTTAAGGCCACAGAAGGATCATACATTACAATTACAATACATTTCATATATCATATGATATCAAACCTAGGTAAGAAAGTCTTTCTCATATAATATTCAAATTAGATGCTATTTGAGAAAAATACACAATGCTTTAGAAACAGCTATTTTTTATGGCAGCATGTTCAAGAGAATAGTAATAGTTCTTCCAAAGCACTAATACACACATAAAAATCCAACCTTATATATCATAAAGGGGAAATAGCATGTTTTTGAAAGTATTTATGAAGAACTAAACAAAATAAAAGGGAAGAGACGGTTTGAAGCTGTTTTTAGGGGTATTTTTTAACTAAGTGAACACAGGTCATGGATATTATGTTTTCTATTACCCAGTCAATGTCTGTAACTTACTAAAAATTAACCACGTGTTCATTATACATAACCATCTACAGCAGCAGCCTCAACGCAAATAACCTGAGCCAGTAAAATCAAGCAGTGCCGATGCATACCTCTGAATGGAATAATGCATGTCAGGTAGATGAATTCCAGGTTTTCAGTCAGAAGCAGGACAATGGATAGGAAAACTGCCAATGCCTGGGCTCATAAACACTGAATCAAAACAATAATAAAAAGTATTGTCTCAGTGCAGTCATAAAAGGCTGTTTGCAGAAAATTCCTTCCTCTGAAAACTTCCTGGCTATCTAGACTTGCACTTTCCCTTTAAACAGTTTCTCAGTTAACAATTCTACTTTGAATCAGACATTTGATCAGGAAGAGCAAAACCAGATAGAAATGTTAGTCTTGCTATTTACTCAACTTTTTAGTCTTTGAATAAGTAAAATTGCAAAAAAAAAAAAAAACCTTAAGTAAATGTCTGGGGAAATTACTCTGTTTGGTGGGTACAAATAGCAAGTTGCAAAACCCAGACTCTCATCACTTTTTGTCACAGTGAAAATCATTTTCAAAATTTGTTCATCCTTAAAGCATCTTCCTGGACGTCAAATTAAAGTAGGCAGTGCTAGCATACTTTAGTGCTAGCCTAGTACTCAATATGTACAGTTGACTCCCAACTCTTCAGGCAACTGAAATGTTACAATATATTTGTGTCTATACTAGTGTGGTACAGAAAAATCCTAATATGCAGTATCAATGACAATAAGTAAGAGTGGATAATGTTTTGGGCACTTCCTATCAGTATTTTTTTCATGTACATTTTTTAGTTAATCTTGAACTCTTTCTTAAGAGTTAAATATTTTGAAAAATTTTTTGTATGTTTTTGATCATAAAAACACTGTAGAGAGGGGTTACAGTTATATTTGATGGGTAAAATAGACCATTTAATCAGGAGTTGAATCTGGGCAGGCTGACTTCAAAAGGTAAGCATTGGTCACTACAAAACTCCTTTATGTTCTTCACACATCTCTGGGTGAAGAAAACAATCAAGGTATCTCATTTTTCAAATTTCAGCTTGAAGGCACATATTATGCTACCTAGTGATAGAGGTATCTGTAACTATTCAATCTTACTCACAAGAATGCCATCAGATGTCCCAGCATATACCAAGCAAACTTAAAGAAATAAGACTGCATGAATATTGATTCTTTTCTTTCACATAGATTTTCACTCACGCTTATTTAGCAGATATGTATTGAGGACTTACTATGCACCAAACCTAGTTTTCGTTCCCTATTGATGCTATAACAAACTATCACACAATTAGTGACAAATGAATTTCTTTCCTTGAAGTTCTGAGGGGCAGGAGGCTAAATTCAAATTTGATACCACACTTGTTCCCTGAGCTGGTGTCAGAAGGAACATCCTGATATGTTAATCCTTCCATCTCAGAGATGCCTATATTCCTTGGCTTGAGGCCAAGTAATATGTCTATGTTTCACGCTAACCTCTGGTTCCATTGTCATATTCTCAATCCATTTTTTCTCTTATGCTTTTTATCACACTGCTTTCCTTTCCTAACTACCCTCATGATTCAACTGAACTTACTTGAATAATTGAGAATCTCAAGATTGTTAATAGCAAGATTTCTTTTCTCTGTAAGGTAAGATATTTACATATTATTCTCGGGATTCCAGTGTAGAATTTGAGAATTATATTATTCTTTGAAATGACTGATCTAAACACCAAAGGATAAAAATCTCTAGATATTATCTTCGATTAAAAACACAAAAGCATAGTCTATATTGTAGGAACAATTAAAGTATGTAACTCACAGAAGACCATAGTTTATTTATTATTTGGTCGGTTGTGGGGCTTGAACTCATAGCCTAGGCACTGTCCTTGAGCCTCTTTGTGCTCAAGGCTAGCACTCTACCACTTGAGCCACAGTGAAACTTCTGGTTTCCTGGTGGTTAATTGGAGATAATAGTCTCACAAACTTTCCTGCCCGGGCTGGCTTTGAACTGTGATCCTCAGATCTTAGCCTCCTGAGTAGCTAAGATTACAGGTGTTACATAGTAATCAAACAGCTTGGTACTGGCACAAGAACAGTCCTCAGGACCAATGGAATAGAATTGAAAACCCAGAAATGAACCCACAGACCTATAGCCATCTAATCTTCCATAAGGGAGCTAAAAAAAAAAAAATAGAATGGAAGAAAGATAGCCTCTTCAGTAAATGGTGCGCGCAAAATTGGTTAACTACTTATAGAAAACTAAAGCTAGATCCTTATATATCACCCTGCACCAGAATAACCTCCAATGGATCAAAGACCTCAGGGTCAAAGCAGACACTCTGAAAACATTACAGGATGGAGCAGGAAAAACCCTAGGTCTCCTTGGCACAGGCTGAAATTTTCTTAATAGAGACTCAGAAACACAAGAAATCAAAGAAAGGTTGGACAAATGGGATTGCATGAAATTGCAGAGCTTCTGCATGGCAAAAGATACAGCTAGCAGGATCAATAGAAAACCCACAGATTGGGAGAAGATCTTCACTAGCCATACAATGGACAAGGGTCTCATATCTAAAATATACTTGGAACTCAAAAAATTAAATCCCTCAACAACAAATCCTCAAAGAAACAACTGCCCAATAAATAAGTGGGCTAAAGACTTAAAGAGAAACTTCTCTGCAGAGGAAAGAAGGATGGCCAATGAAGAAATGCTCAACCTCTCTAGCCATAAAAGAAATGCAAATCAAAACAACATTGAGATGCCACCTCACCCCAGTTAGAATGGCTATAATCAAGAATTCTAACAACAACAGATGCTGGAGGGGATGTGGACAGAAGGGAATGTAAACTTGTTCAACCACTTTGGAAATCAGTATGGAGGTTCCTCAAAAGACTCCACATAGAGCTCCCTTATGACCCAGCAATCCCACTTTTGGGCATTTACCCAAATGATAACAAACAAGACCATACTAAAGCTACCAGCACAACTATATTTATTGCAGCATTATTTGCCATAGCTAAGATATGGAAGCAACCCAGATGCCCCTCAGTAGATGAATGGATCAAGAAAATGTGGTATATATACACAATGGAATTCTATGCCTCCATCAGAAAGAATGACATTCCCCCATTTGTTAGGAAATGGAAAGACTTGGAAAAAATTATGTTAAGTGAAGTAAGCCAGGCCTAAAGAAATATAGGTCCCGTGGTTTCCCTTATTTGCAATAACTAGTATATGTCTGAGACAAGAAGAAACTTGTCAGCCAAGTTTATGTTAGGTGAAATGAACCCCAAGGTAAGGATTCAAATGTGTTTTTTTCTTTCTTGTGATTGTTTCCAACATATTTATAAGATGATTTCTTTGTTGCTTTGTATGTACCTTCCCCAGGGTATAAGCCCTGCTTTCACTGTATTTGATGTTCATATATTTGTAGAAGGGATGGGAAAAAACAAACTGTTTAAACAGGTTTATAGGTGGACCCATTACAACAATGAGATGTACAAGATGTTATGTTGAAAAATGAACTTTACAACTTCGGCGGGGTGGGGGATGAGGGGGGTTGGAGGGTGGGAGGGTGGAGGTGTAGAGGGAAGGGATAGTATAGGGAAACGAAGAAGGAGGCAACAATGCTTGATAAGAAATATACTCACTGTCTTGCCTATGTAATTGTAACCCCTCTGTATGGTATTTTCACAATAATAATAAAAAGAAATAAAACTCACAAAAAAAAAAACCCAACAACAACAAAGATTACAGGTGTTAGCCACCAGTGCCCGGCTTTTCTAGTTTAATTTTTTAAAGAGTATTTCAGTAGCCTCAGAAGTAGAGCTGTTGGTGTTAATTCTTTTGAAAGGGTAGAAAATTTGAATTAATGTTGTGGATATAAGAATGGAGAGAAAGGTAATTAAGGGACTGGATTGTAAATAGCACGTGTTTTCATATGAAAGGATTATTTAATATATATCTGGGATGAAGGCAGAGCTTCTCCTTCGCTCAGCTTTCTTGCTCAGGATCCTTAGATCTCAGGCTCTAAAGTGGCTATGACTACAAGTATGAGTCACTGGTGCCCAGCATTTTGGTGGTATTTTCTAAGTGAGTACATACGAGGCACAATGTATCAAGCTCACAGAGCTCTCCCTAGACATCATTCAAAAGCATCGCCAGCCATTCATGAAATTCACTCTGAAGACTTGATTCCAAAACTGGTGCCATCTGAAGGGAAATTCTGAAATAGAAGAGGAGATCTTGTGAGGCTTTGTCAGATGGTTACTAGAACTTGTCATGAGCCTTTTGGAACAGATCTCATCCCGTGTAAACGTAAGCCAAAAACTTTTATCCTCTCATCTTATTTATGTTATTTATTTTTGCAGGAAAACATTATGCAAATGCTTATGTGCCACCCTGGATTCATTGACACTTACAATCTTTGGAAGATTATTTTAGAGAACATTGATATTAAAAATAACAGCTCAGCTTGGATGAGTCTGAAAATGTTCACGAAAAGATGGCAGAAGGGGAGGAAAGAATGTTTCCAAAATCTCCTTGCCATTCTGTGAGCTTAGATTGCAGAAGAGTCTTCCTGGAAGCCTGGAAGTATTAGTACCAGTCTTCTTGTAACTTCAAAACTTTTACACAGTTACTTGGAGGATAGGGACGCAGTGCATGTAGGACATTACGAAAGGAATGAAGAGACAGCAAGTAGAGTTATTTTTGCTGTGCCACTAATGTAGATACCGATTTCTCTTCCTAGTTTCTTCCAGCCATGAACGATGTCCGACTTATGAGTTTTAGGCTACAGTATTTTCAACATGCAAAATATCCACTATTCTCTTCTTCCTATTGAAAGGCTTCTCTCTGATGAAACCAGATACTGGAAGACTTAACCTATAATCATCTGATTTCTACCCATTTCATTTCCTATATTGCACTGAACATAAACTAATCATGTTACGTGCCAGTAATAAGTTCTGCCTTCCACATACTTTAAGTCTGATATTGTTGGAATAGTTCACAGGCACACCAAATCTTCCAGTAGAAGGTCTTCTGCGTTTTTTTGGGTTAGCAGCAGGTTTTCAGGCTCTGAGTCTCCATATTTGGTGACCACAAACTATAAATCTAAATAACAAATAAAAAAAAAACATAAAAGGATTTGAAGCTGAAGCTGAATTTGTTTAGTAATATTAAGATGCTCAAATTCCACATTTCTTTCCTTTGCTATGCTTTGGGTATAGCATTATGAGACCATTTCATCTCACTCCAGAATATTAATGGAGTCTGGATATAAAAAAATCCATTTGGATATATCAATTTTATTGATGTCTAATGCTCTTGTAATGAATGCCCAGAGAAGAGTTTGAGTATATAGAGAGGGCTTGTTATACTAGGAGGTTTGTAATTTTCAAAAGGCCAATGAAATTTAATTTTACCTCTAAAGTGGCTTTCATAAGAAAAGTGATTGTAGTTTCTTCTTTAAATGCAAGTTTTCTTCATTTTTTAAAGAAAGCTGGTGAATTCATTAAAAATAATCTACATGTTCAGTCAAAGTAGTAAGCAATATAGACCAGCTATATTATTGTCATTTTTGTCAAAACTTTCAACGCAGATTTATTTTCTAAGTTTATCAGTTTAGAAACTATTCTTTTAAACACAGTAAGGAAAACATAGAAGAATGTTGAGTTTATTGGATAATGCAGCCTGTCCAGGGTACATGGGGTATGGGATCAAGAAGTAGTACACTCTGAGTCTTCAGAACAATCTCTTCAGCTTCTTCAGTAGTAAATCTACGCTCATCGCATTTGCCTAAGTAAGAATGTCAGGGAGAGTTGCTTTTTCTGTTGAGATGGAAGAGTTGTGAATTTATTTGCCCAGGCTGACTAGAACCGTGATCAATTAGATATGGTTTACAACTGTGAGCCACCACTGTCTGACCAATAAATATAAATGAAACTGTTAAGTCTACTCAAGCCCCAGTGCATATACCCCACTTTACAGTCTCTTATTTCCCATTTCTCCAAAGACCTAATGGGTCTGTTGAAAACCTTCTACTGGCAACTAACTGTCTGTAACTTACCACCTCATCTTTAATTTGCCAGAGTGTCTTCTCATGATTAGGTGATCAATCAGTCTCTCTCAGGACTTACATTGGGTTACTCACTCCTATACTTCCCCTCTACTTATGAACAATTTACGATCAATTTATTGTATTTTGAACATACTAAGCTGATATGGACCATACGGCTGATGCCCCAGCCTCTCCATAGTTAAATAATGCATGCTTATTTGTGCTTTTCTGAGGAAGTCAAAACTGTATATTGTCACAATACAGTTTGATGCTATATATTTAATGTTCTTCCTTCTTCTTAATCAAAAAAGATTAATATCAACATCTACGTCTTGGATCACAAATCAGTCTTTACAGAAACGTTCATCTTAGCATTCTGTTTGGGAAAACTGGAATGAATTACCTCTGGTGTTCCTTGCAAGCACTTGATCACCTGAGTACTGACCTACCCTTCACTTCCTCTTTCAGTGAGGATAAATGCTAAGTATCCTCTACTACCTGATGGACATCAGAAGCAAAATGTACAAGACATTATGTTGAAAACAAACTTTACACCTTCAGGAGACAGGGAGAAAGAGATTGGGAGGTGGGGAGGGAAGGGATGGTAGGGAAAAAACAAAGGAGGTGGTAGCAATACTTGATAGGAAATGTGCTCATTACATTACTTATGTAACTGTACCCTCTCTGTCCATTAAAAAATATATATACTAAAATAAGTGAGCACAATCTTTTTCTTTCCTTCACATAAAAATATAGCTGTTTACACATCCTAAATTCAGCAAACTGCAATTGCTGGAGGGGATGCAGACAAAGAGGAACCCGATTGCATTGCTGGTGGGAATGTACACTAACACAACCACTTTGGAAAGCAGGCTGGAGGTACCTCAGAAGCTAAATATATCTCTCCTATGACCCAGACATACTACTCCTAAGCATCTACCCTGAGCATCAGTAACCAGGATACAAGGACACATGCACCTCCATGTTCATTGTAGCACTGTTCACAATAGCCAAGATATGGAAAAACCCAGATGAGTGGATCCAAAAATTGTGGTACCTATATACAACATTACACAGCCATGAGAAAGGACAAAATAATAGTATTTGCGGGGAAATAGACGGAACTACAGCAAATCATTTTGAGCAAGGTAAGCCAAGAACATAGAGACAAAAGGCACATGATCTCCCTGAAATGTGGATGCTATACTTTGTGATAACAAAGTGAAGAGGACTTGGGAAACATATTTACCATTAGCTTTCTAGATAACACAATTACCCTTCTCCTTGTTGTATCTATTTTGGGGGGATCACCAGTGATTTCCTACTACTTCGGATGAGGCTTTAACTTCCTAACCCTAAGGTCCCAGTCCCAACTGTGTCACTTGCTTATCCACTTGTAAAATTAAAACATTCGGTTAAAGGAGTACAGACTATGTGTTAGTACGGCCGGTATGGCTATAGAAGTAGTTTTTCTGATTTATGTAATACATTATGCTTGTACTTCCCTTCATTGTTTGTTTTTTAAAGAAAAACATAAATTATGGCTAGCCTATTTCAAAATTCACCTTTGAAAAGTCATGAAAATTTCAACTTGTACTTTGCTAAATGGGGCAAAAGATGCCTTCCAGCTTGGGCTAAGAGTAAGTGATCAACCATTCCATTGTCTCCATAAAGGAATGGCACCCAAGGCTCATAGGTCACTTCCTGTTCATAACAAGGAGTCTCAGAAGGCAGAAGGATCAGACTAAGGTTCTGCTCATTTATGCCTAAACTTTTTTATATTTCCAAGACTTTATCTTGGCTTTTCATTTGATTAGTTTCCTGTTATCAATTTTGTTTTTACATGTTTTGACCATTTACAAGATTTGCATATAATATTACAAGATTTGCATATAATCAGCTATTTCAAGTACTCTGTTTTGTTTAGTGCCTCACTTCTAGTTGAACCACGAAGTGCCTCACTTCTAGTTGGCTGAGGTTTAGCCTACTTTCTGGCGCTTGACTTAACTCCTCTCTCAAAGATTTCTCTTAGTGGGCCCCATGTCTTCTTTCATACTTGTTTTTTCCATCATTTTGTTGCCACAGTTTACTTTGATACATATAAAGAGAAGATTCAATGAAAGTGAAATCTTTTTACTTTTCCCACATCTGAATATGCTATGGGCTTTTATTAGGTATTTGTTAATCTTTCACTTAGAACACAAAATATAGATTAAAAATTTCATTTTCCTTCAAATGTTGGAAGACACTACTCATTGTCTTCTGACCACGAAGCTGTTGTTGTCCAAAGCTGTTCACATTTTGACAGTGAATATGGTATCTGTATATCTCATTAATGTTTGCACCTTAAAATACTGGACATACACATTTTCATTTTGTCTGCACTCATTTGGAGAGAAGGAAAGGATTAAAATGTGAAGTTCAAAATTAAACTTAGTGTTCTAAGAAAGATGTTAGGAACATCATACCAGACTGCAAATATAAAGGTTTCAAAAGAAAAATATGGCCAGCAATATTATGAAATAGAATTTTTGTTTATTTCATCAGTAATATGTTAATAACACCACCCATAATGATGGTTATAATACTAGCATTGAAGATTGATATAAATAACCTAAAATGGGTCTGAATCAAGTGTCAGAAGAACTATATCCTAATCACTAGATTTCTGACTGCCCTTGGGAAACATCATAAATCTCTGCCACTTATCTATAACCTAGGAAGACAGGACTTCATAACCTTAAATATCTCCTTGCGATCTAATGTCATATGGCTTGCACTTCCTGCACATCGATGTGCATTCGCATGGAGGATTACCTTGGAACCTTAAAACAAACCTGTGAAGAAAGCAGGGCAGGATTTTTTTTTTCTTTCTTGAAAATTCAATCTTTCCTTTTAAAATCATTTTGAGAATAACAAAGTAGAGAAAGCATGCTAGATTGATTGTTTTGAAATGGAGCCAGAGTGAGACCCCCAAGGGTCCCTTCTAGGTTGAGCATACATAGTTCACACGAAGCATCTGATACACAACAAATCCATGTCCCTTTGAAACAAGTGCATCAATATTGTGGCTGAAGTGTAAGTCTGTATCCATTGATTCTCAAAGTATCTTTCACAATTTCTCAGGACGAGGGACCTTCCTAATGGATCATAAACTGATGGGAACTTTTAAGCTTTCTCTTCTGGCTGTCAAATAATGGATGTGACTGATGGAACGTTTAACTGGGAGGTACAGTCAGTATTTCTCTGTTTATTTTTCAATGACTGTTGCTGCTCCTTTTCATGAGAAATTATTAGGCTAACTGTCATCGTCAAAGTAATTTGCAATGGTTTTGATTACAGAATGTACAGATGTATAGTACTTGTATCCAAAGGATTTTCTTCTTACACTATTCTAATAGCTAAAAAGATAGATACATAGATAGATATACATTTACACCATTTATACATGTGCATGTGTATGTGTGTGTATGTGTGGCACAAAAGTGAATCATGTGTAAGGTTATTGCAAAAGCAAATTACATAGAAAGTGAGCTGCCACCAAAATTTTTCATTGTGGTATGATAGCCAGGCATAGAGGCTCTTGCTTTCAATCCCAGTTACTTGGGAAGAAGAAATAAGAACTGTGGTTTAATGTCAACCAGGCAATAATTACTGAGACCTCCATTCCAACTAATAAAGTGAGATATGGTGGTATGCTCATATCTTCCAGGTGAATGGGCAGACGTGGTAGGAAAATCCTTAATCACAAAATAACTAAAGCAACATAGAAACAGACAAAGCAGGAAGGACCAAGTCCAATGGCAATCCAAATCATGAACCAAGGGCAACTAGAAACAATCAGTGGTAAAGCTGGCTCTGCTGTTCACTACCACCCAGAAAAGGTTGACTTAAATTGCTTTCCCCTCAGTTTCCTCATCTACCAAATGTTAGCCCTAACAGTTATGCCTATCTCAAATTTCTTTTGTCAGAGTATATTTTTTATTTTTTATATATGTTTATTGTAAAGATACTATACAGAGGGGTTACAGTTATATGAGTAGGGTAATGAGTATATTTCCTATAGAGCATTGTTAACTCCTCCTTCAATTTTTAAAGTTTTTTAAATTGTGAAAATACCACACAGAGGGGTTACAATTACATAAGCAAGGTAATGAGTACATTTCTTATCAAGCATTGTTGCCTCCTCCTTTGTTTCCCCTTACCATCCCTTCCCTCCCATCCCCCCCCCATTTTAAAAAATATTTTAACCAAGATTATCAAAGTTTCGCTAGTGGTGAGATTTATGTTCCAAATGTACTTAATAGGTCTGCTTTGATGGAAGCTAATAGATTCCCCAGGGAATGACATGCAATCAGATGACCAAACAAAAGAGAGTTCTATAGCTTTGAAAAATGACTTTAACAGACATGGGGATGAAGATCAGAGACAAGAAAGAGGACCAGAGGTTAGAGAAGAAAAAGAGTATGAAGACCACCCGAGAGCCTGAGCCTGCAGGAATAAAGGCAACCTGACAGATCTTCCTGGTGGTAAGGAGGATAAAAGATTGCCTGGAAATGTTAAATGAAATATTGCCTATTAAGCTCCTTGTACTTCACTACCATGAAACTCTTGTGCTCTACTTACTGATCATGGGAGGTGATTATTCACATTTTGGTATATGGGGGCTCTCTATTTGGCAATGTTTTTGTCTTGTTTATTTTTTCTCTCAAGCTAAAGCCTTGTTCTTACATGCTCAAGGCAAGCCCTCTAACATTTAGCTACATCTGAGTCATGGACAGATTTTTAAATACAGACTGAAATATGGGACCACTGGCATAATATATTAGGAAAATAATTGCATAGTTAGACATGAGTTGCAAAGAGAAAATTCTCTAAGAATTCTATAGTTATTATCAAGGATACTGTCTATTTTACTAGAAACAGGATAAGTTGTAAGATTTTTGTTGTTGTTGTTGGTGGTGGTGGTCATAAGCCTTGAATCCAGGGTCTGAGTGCTATCCCAGAGCTCTTTTGCTCAAGCCTAATACTCTGACACTCTAAGTGACAGTGCCACTTCTGGTTTTCTGAAAGTTAATTAGAGATAAGAATCTTACAGACTTTCCTGCCTGGAATGGTTTTGAACTACCGTCTTCAGATCTCAGCCTTCCTAAAAACTAGGATTCTAGGCATTAGCCTGCAATACTGATATCAGACACTTCATATTTGAATAATATTGATATTAGATATGACATTAGAGTGATATCACTTAATATCTTAGTTAAATATTATGTAGGATGTGAAATGTCTTTTGTCTTATTTGAAAACAAGATGAAAAAATGAGAGTCACAGTAGGATGAGGATAAGGAAAAGTAATCGGAGTTGCAGTATGTTGTCATAAGAAAGTGATGGTTCTATATCCAAAAATTTATTTTGCAGAATACTGGATTTCTAGCCTTTGTACAATGTCAACTTCAATTAGCACCAACAGCATCTGATATTTGCAACATTTTATCAATAGGCATATATTCTCTAAAACAAAATGATTCTTCATAATTATAGATCTTAGAAGCAGAATTGAAATGAGCACTAAGATTTCCTGATTTATTGTTCTTCTTGAGCATTTGCTATGCTCTCAAAAATGGAAGAGAATAAATAGAAACATTAATCGTTTAAATAGGGATACAGGTGGACCCATTGCAACAATGAGAGATACAAGTCGTTATGTCGAAAACGAACTTTACAACTTTGGTGGGGGGAAAAAGGGGAGAAGGATTTAGCAGGAGGCGGGGGGCGGGGGGGGGGAGAATGAGAAGCGATGGGAAAGGGAAACAAAGGATGAGGCTGCAATGCTTGATTTAAAAATGTACTCATTATCTTGCCCATGTAATTGTAACCCCTCTGTACAGTATTTTCACAATAAAAAATATTAAGTTAAATTTAAAAAAAAGAAACATTGTCCACCTCCAACACTTGCAATGCCATAAGAATATAAGAATACAGGTTCTCATGATAGATACCACTGGCTCATGCTTGTAATCCTAGCTGCTTAGAAGGCAAATTAATTGTGTTAGCCCTCCAGAGTAAAAGAATCTAAGCTTCTTGATTCATTCAGTCATAATCTGTCTGTCTACCTATCTGTCTATCACCTTTTTACCAATCTATCTAGTCACATTACTTTCAAGATTTGAAATACCAAATGTTAGGTTGTTTTACTGGTACTCATTCTGTATAGAAAGAACATGCTAAACACATAGAAATTTCATCTTCAAAGAAATCAGCTTTATAAATACAATCATATGATAAAGGACGGCGTGAAATACTTTTTAAGTAGCTCTTTCATGGAAAATCCTCTTCCACCTCCGCCATAGTCCCTTTCACCTACATGTATTTGACTTTGTTGGTTCCATTCATGAATCTGATCTTTCTCAAAACTGTGAGTGAAGGTATCCATGTCAAACTCAGTGTCTCGATTTTCTAAGCTGAAATGGAATGATATTCTCATGTTATTTTCAATTTAAGGGTGGTTTAGAAGTGCAAATTTATTTTAAAAGTGCATAGCAGCATACAAAAAAGTGTAATAATTCTTCTGATAATGCTGTGTATAATAATAATATGAGGAATATTATACATATATAATATTTATAAGACCCTTCCAGATGAGTGAAAGAAAAGAACATGACTCGTCAACCTTATAATAATTAGGAAATCAGAAGACAAAAACCCTGCACGTGCTGTCCAGATCTTATCCTTGAAGTGGGGAGTTTGGTCAAAAAGTGATGAGGAGCCCGGGGCTGGTTACTCACACCTGTTGTTCTAGATACTAAGGAGACTGAGAACTGAAGATTACAGTTTGAAGCCAGCTCAGGCAGGAAAGACTGTGACATTTTTATGTCCACTTAATTATCAAAAAGCTAGAATCAGAGCTGTGGATCAAGTAGTAGAGCATTAGCTGAGCAAAAGAAACTTGGGAACAAATCCCAGGCCCTGATTTCAAGCTCAAGACTAGCATACACACAAAGTATGGAAAGATTATGTTTGGCTTGTTGATTAAGTTCACAAAGAAACTTGCATCTTAGAATGAAAAACAAGTCCATCTCACACACTTCCCAAAAGATCTAGAATCACATAGTTCTAGAAAAATACATGTTTAAGTAAAAGTATAAATGGTTAAGCAGAATAAGGAAGCACTACTTCGATACAGATCAGATTCTTAATTTTAATCTTTTTGTAATAAGCTGTATTCACACTTTAATTGTTGTTTTCACATTTCCAGAGCTGGAAATGTTTATATGAGACTGATGCAGATTTATTTCTTTACAGGGGTTTGTGGCTTTTGATAGATATCCAATGGGGCACACTTCAGTTGATTACACTTATTTCCCTTGTATTTAAAGGAAACATGGAACATTTCACTCCGTGTTTGTTTCATTTCACTGTGGTCCTCTGAACAGCAGTAACACATCCACTTAGAGATGGTTGTGTATCAGAAATAGTACCCATAATCATAGGCACTCCGAGAATTATTTTACACAAGACTGTCTTGTATACATGAACATCATGAAAACTATGCTAACATACTCTATAATTCCTTACAATTGAGAATAGTAAGTTCCAAGCTTTAATAGAAAAAAAATCAGAGAAAATAACCTTTTTTAAAATACTGACTTATATTATTATTATACTTACAAAAATTGTAGAAGATTAAGCTCTGGACTCTTAGACAAAAAATTCTGAAATGCAAAAGTTCTGATTAGTTTAGACCATGAAAATAAAAAGACATATTTTGAGATTCTCTAAAATATGTACCCTCTATCTATGACTCTTTTCAAACTAAGTATTCGGGATATAATTTAAAATTCTTCAAACACTAGGTATCTGTTAACATGATACTCTACTGTAAAACCATGTTTTCCTAAGGTACACCGAAGGGCTTACTCCAGAGGTTCACCATGCGAAAACTCTAGTAGGTCTATGAACTGTGATTTGCACTGGGATTATAATATAAACCAGATAACAGGAGTTTATCGCTTATGATCACATATTCTTGGAGGGAATCAGATTCAACCATATATATTTAAAATTATATGTATCTAATTATCATAGATATGACTAATAGAAAAAAGAACAGAAATGAGTGTCAACATTTGCTGTGAAGAGATGGAGGGTGTAAGGTTCATCCTGAAAGGCAAGGCAGACTCCTTCCTCCTCTCTTGGCTAAGTGTCCACCCAGTACCTGTGTCACCTAGGAAACTGGCATACCTGGAGGTCACATCCTGGGCTGCCCCTGGTCACGCTTCCCCTTGGACCAAGGGAGGGTCCCAGGCCCTAAGGCCACATCTGCATCCAGTATGGCCTCACCTGGCCCCACTTTGTCCCCTCCCCTTTCCTACTTAAACCCAGGTCAGACCTCTGCCTGCCTCTCCCTTCAGCCATGCGGTCTCCACCATGCATGGCTGGGGCAAGCAGTTCCGTAAAATGGACTTCTCTTACCCTGAACAGCTCACGGTGTTCTCTTTACCAGCTACCTAATTAAACCTAGTGTATTTAGATACCTAACAGAGGGGCTTCTAAGGAGAGTGGGTTAGGGGAGTACATTAGGTCATCAAGATCCTGTACTCAGAAGGGATTAAGGCAGCCTTCAAAATAATACACAAAGAGGAATTATGCAACTTGTGATTGGGAATGGGAGGGAAAAACTAGGAGAAAATGAGGAAAGGAGGAAGGAGTTCAAGAAGAAATGTATTCTTTATCTGACTTGTGTAACTGTAGCACTACTCTGTACGTCACCTTTATAATAATAATTTGAAAACATTTAAAGAAAAATGCACAAAGGAATGACTTTCAGAAGAGGACTCCAATAGCTCAGGAAATAAGAACAATAATTGCATCAAATTTAAAAGCTTCTGTAAAGCAAAGGAGACAATTACCAAAGAAAAGAGACAGCCCACGGAACGAAGGGGAAACCTTGCCGGCTAGTCACCTGGTATGTGACTGATATTCAGAATGTGTAAAGGACTGAGGAAAACTAAATGCAAAAATAACAAAAAAAGACTCTAATCAATAAGTAAGGCAAATAAATTGAACTGCAGTTCTCAAAAGAAGGGGTAAATATATGACAATATTAGGCATCTTTAGCTATCAGGAAAATGCAACTATAAACAACACTAAGATTCTTCCTAACAACAAGAGAACAGCTATTATGAGGAAAACGAACAAGTTCTGGTGCAGATGTAGAGTAAAGGAGACTATTACATATTGTTGGTGGAAATGGGAAATTAGCACAGATATCATGGAGATGGAGATGGAAACACCACCAGCAGCCCAATTTAATACTAGAACTGCCAGTTATGCCATTCCTGGGTATAGGCCTATGGGTATCTTAAGTCAGCATAAAAGAGAAATACCTACACATCCATGGCTATCACAGAACTATTTATAATAGCCAAGCTACAGAATCAGCCTAGATAGAGGTCCATCAACAGATGACTAGATAGAAAAAAAATAGATTGTGTTTACATGCTGGATTTATATTCAGGTGCAGGATGAAGTTATGTAATTTTCAGAAAAGTGGAGACAACTGGAGATTATCATGATAAACGATTAAGCCAGACTCAGAAAGACAATTATGACATTTGTTTTTCTCTCTCATGTGTGGAATCTAAATTCAAAAACAAAAGTATGATAAGAACTTACAAGAGGGTGCATTTGGGAAGAGGACTGATGGTAGGAAACACAAGAGAAAGAGGAAATGGGGTGATTGTGACCAAAACTGCTTTATATACATGTATGAATGTGTAGATGAAACCCATGAAAAAGTTGCTCAGAAAAATGCAGTAAAGAACAAACTAGGCAACATATAAATACATGCAAATGTCATCAACAGAGAGCAATGACTTGTTAAAAGTGGAAATCCATCCAGTGGTTGGTCTCTGGCTTCCTGTTGCGATTAGATCTGTTTCCCACTGGCTTCACTAATGTTGTGATACCACCCAATATTAGGCCACTCTCCAGATGCCATACCAGTAGGGCTGCGCAACTCTGGACTTTATATCTCCACATTTATTCCTGTATATATTTCTGTTTGGTACAAAGTTAGCTTGCCTCAAACATATAATTAAGATGACAGAATGCCTACAAATCTATAGTACCATGTCAGCCCCTTGAAGTTGGCATTGCTATATTCCAATCTGTTCTTATCTCACAGGTTATGTGCAAATCTGTACAGGTATGGACCAGTAAGCAGGGTAATCACAGGTACAATTTTGTGCAGCTACTTAAACCAAAACATCACTACATCATCACTACAAATCTCATCTGTCCTCTCCCTCCCACAGACTCTTCACAGTCACTAACACTATCAATCACTAACCTTTCCACACTTTCTAGTTAGAGGAGAATGAAAGGGAGGCAAAGTCTTAGTGACGAAATGGGCGAACAGGTAGAATACTATCTTTTAAGAGAATTAAAAAAAATACAGTCATAGTTCACAATGAAATACCATTCTTGTCCTTATTTTCTCTCAGCTTATTCTCAGTCATTTATTCTTCAGAGCGAAGTGCAGATAGAGCAGCTTTTTGAGCCGGACTGACTTGATATTTTCAGTGTTGGTATGCTTCAGAGGGATTCATTACCCTCTCTTGACACATTCAAAAGTCTCTGTCATATCATAGTTCACAGAAAGTGAATCTACCTCAAGGGAAGTCTGCTGTCTAGAGCTCCCTTTGAGATCGTAGGCAGTGCTACCACGATTATTTATCTACCTATCATCAGCCTGTCTACATCTATCAATCTATTATCTACTATCTATCTACTTAACTGTTATCTATCTAAATGTCTGAATAAAAACATATCAAATCGTATATGCACGCATACATGTGTCTATGCAATGCAGAGATTACTTTTTAATGACTTTAGATTTTCCTCAGTGCTATGTCAGAATTCTTCATTCAGGTGTCTACAACGAAAAAAAAACCTGCCTGGTTATGTAACGAGATGTGAACTTAGTATTTTTTTTGTAATGAGGTATGTTTGAAGCTAGGGTCTTTGCCCATGCTGGGTAACAACTTATGCTGGGTTGACTTCTCCAGTGCTAAGTTTGCCTTCATATAAAGATAACATTTGTGACAAGTAATTAGAATAGTAACATCAATTGTCATTAAGTACAGATTAGCATATATATATGTTAAGTATCTATCATAATATCTACAAATAAAAATGTATCTATGATAAATGGATATAAAAATAATTAAATGTTTTTGAAAGACCGTGAGACTTCACAAGTGTAGTACAGAATCAGTAGCCCATACTGTGGGGTAAATGGAGTTGATCGATTTGTTCAATGTAAGATTTCCATAAATCAATCATTTGTAAAATATGCAGAGGATAGGATTCTAACTCAGCGATAGAGCAAGTAAGATACAAAGAATTGAAAGATGACAACTAATGAAGGTAGCTATACTACACAACAGACTCCTGATGTAGACAAACGTTTCCTTTAGAAGATGTCATAGCTAGAGAGAAGACCTTGTCCTACTTCAAAGCTTCAAAGGACAAGTTAATTCTTCTGATAGGAATTAATGTAGCTGGAGACTTTAAGTTGAAATTAATGCTCCTTTACCACTCAAAAATCTGAGGGTTGCAGGGCGCTGGTGGCTCACACCTCTAATCCTAGCTACTCAGAAGGCTGAGCTCTAAGGATCACAGTTCAAAGCCAGCCCAGATAGGAAACTCCTTGAGACTCTTACCTCCAATAAACCACCAGAAAACCAGAAGTGGGGCTAGGGCTCAAGTGCTAGAGTGCTTGCCCTGAGCTGAATTGCTCAGGGACAGAGCACAGGCCCAGAATTCAAGCCCCACAACTGACCAAACAAGCAAACAAAAAAAAGAGTTAAGGTTTAGGTGGACTGACTCCAATTTTGTACCAAGTTCTACTCTGGATAAAATTGTCAATTGATGTAGCAAATGTAATCAACCTACTTTAAGACATTGCCCCTGCCATCACAGTTTACCATAAGCATTACTCTGGTGAGTGAGAAGCCACAGATGTGAAACAAGACTGCAATTTGATTATCTGAAGGCAAAAACTTAGCACATTTTAGCACAATTTATTTTGAAATGAAGTTATGTATATTATTTCTAGTCACAATATTAGTATGCACCTATAGGTGCATTTTCACTACAATGTAGTTGAAACATAATTATCTTTATGCAGCTGGAGACTAAGAGCTTCAGGAGACTTGTTTGATTGCAATATTTATTTTGGTGGGGTGGTCTAGGTCTACTGTATATAGACTCACACACCCCAAAACACACATGTATACATATGTGTGTGTATATATATATATATGTACATCTATAGTGCTAAATAAAGCCAAGTCATGTAGTAAAAACGCAATATATATATATATATATGTATATATATATGTATATGACATGCTAATGATTCAACACATGAAGATATGTCAAATGTATGTTCTAAATGTGAATATGTTAGTAGTTTGATATGGTAAGACAACCATAGCTTTGCATCTAAGCCATGAAAACTCCAGTTCAATCCCTAACAAAGTACAAAAATGCTATCTGATGATAACTTAATTAATTTGTGTCTCTACCCTCCTACCTTCTGAAATGATAATGGTAGTGTCCACCTTGTCATGTTACTATGTGGATTAAATGAGCTGGTGAGTGTAAATTACTAATTAACCTAGAAACAGAGCAGACAGTAACTGTTATTTTGCTGCAGGAGATAGCTTCTTTTATTTCAAAGATATCTGTATTGAAGCAGAGAGATGAAAAAATAGGCACTGAAAATTTAATAGAATTCACATTCATTTTCAGTTTATAAAGAAGATAATGAACCTACCACCTGTGGCTCACAGACAAAGAAAACTGGAAGCAAATATATAAATATATTTATGTATTATAAAAATATGGAAGGGAATATATGAAATACAAAATTGGGAATAAGAGATATAAGGATGGAAGGGAGGGATGAAGAGAGGGAGAGAGAGAGAAAGAGAAAGATAGCAAGCATCAGAGGTATCTGAGCTGTTTTATAAAATATATTCATCACATCTCACAAAATTTGTCTAGGACTAAAGCAAACTAATATATAAAAAGCAATGTAAAACTTTCATGCACTGGGAGCGAAATCTATCCTCTTACTTTGATTCAGGATCTATCACACTTGGTTCTGAGACACAATGCTGTGCATTGATTTTTAATCGCATCATAGGAAAGATTAAAAGCAGAATTTTCAGTAAGGTTTTATTGCTAATGGCCAGTGTCCTGAGTGCAAAGCAAAATAGTAATGATATGATCGAGAAGAAAAGTAGACAATGTATTAAAATCATTTGTTCAAGTCTCAGAATGAAATAAACGATAAAACAGTAAATGATTTTGTGTAAGAGTATAAAAAATATACTCCTTTCCACTTCATACATCAGTGTATTATAAACAAACTTATAACTTCTTGAAATCATAAGTTGTCATCAAAAAGCCAGGTTACACTCACTATTTCTTTTAAGAAAATTGAAGTATAAAACAAATGATCAAACCTTTAAAATAATTAACATTTCTTTCCAAGACTTAGTGTAGAATAGTTGCATAACATTTCTAAGCCAAATTTCCTGTTTCTAATTTACATTATAATGTGTACCTTGTGAGACTGTGCTAAGTTCTCAACAATATAATTATAAGCATGACTATTACCTGATCTGCCATACCACATAAGAGTCCTTCAAAGGGTTAGTGATTTGGTAAACTTTCATCTCATGAATTGATCATAGAGAAGGTTCAATCAGCAGTGACTTCTTTAATTATGAGGAATCACACAGGTAAGTGTAAAGAGATGAAGTATGATTTAATCTATTAAACAGAAGGTTGTTCACTTGTCCCAGGGGTTATTTCAAAATTCACGATTTCCTGAAGAGTAGATGAAGGGAATTTGGAGCAAGGTACCATTTATTTATTTGTTTATTTTATCCTTGAATACAAAGTGTGTGTTTCATTTATCACAAACTGTGTGAACTCTCTGGTTACTGATTTTTCAGCCTTGAGTAGGAGGTGTTTTGGCCCACAGAAATAAGAAATAAATAATGTGCAAGGCACTACACATTGTTGTCTCATTTTCTATGATACAATAAATGAACATTTATTAGGAAAGAATAGGGTTATAAATGAAGAGTTGCACATGATTTTCAGAGGAGATGTATACTTTGCTTCGGATTTGGAGATCTCTACCATATGTAAACCTTCATTCATAAAGGTTACTTTCACTCCCACTGACTGAAAACAATCTTCTTGGTGAAAATGAAAAATCATTTCCACTTTCATTATGTCCTTTCAATTCCATTCCAAGGCGATGTGGCTGAAGCACGTCTCCATTTTACCCATTCATTGCCCTGTCAACATTCTGTCTCTGCAGTGTCATCCACACCAAAGCAAGGCAGAGTATTTGATTGAACTTATCAATGGCTCCATTTCCTTCTTCTGTTCTTGCAAAGATGAGCGAGAGAACTTGTGGCTAGTAGTTGAAGCTGCACAGCATGTCGCACACGCTCAGTTTCCATGCTCAGGCATTTGACAAGCCTTGTTACTGACCCTTTCTCAGATTTACCACAAGGCTGACTCGCAGATCTTTGGCTACCCATTTCATTTTGATACGACACATGTCCTAACTCTTACACACACACACACACACACACACACACACACACACAAAATCTTCCTGTGCAACTTGTATAGCTTTAATAGTTGTATAGTTTTAATATATATAAAACTTTCACTAGCATTTACTGACTATGTCTTGTTATCAAAAAGGCAGAGTTAATAATAATAAGTGGCTGTTTAATCTTTCTTCAAATTTAAGGATTAAAAACAACACAAAAAAGGTAAATTAAAAATGTATACTATAAACGGTACAAAAAGAGAACTCATAATTTGACTAAAGCCAAGTTTGTGCTTCGAGTCAAGGATAAGCTCTGTAGAGAAGATCTAGAATGATCAGAAGGACAGAAAAGCATCCAAAAATATGTGATGTTTTATATGTTAACAGGATTCTAAGCTGCTAAATCAACATCATGGTGAGT
Organism: Dipodomys spectabilis; assembly: GCF_019054845.1. Taxonomy (NCBI): domain Eukaryota; kingdom Metazoa; phylum Chordata; class Mammalia; order Rodentia; family Heteromyidae; genus Dipodomys; species Dipodomys spectabilis. The sequence goes on along the minus strand of NW_024870834.1, from coordinate 11,291,879 downwards.
AAAGAATATATACAGATCTAGGAAAAGAAAAAAATGCCAGGTGCTTGACACTGTAATCTTAGCTACTCTGGAGGCTGAGACATGGTTTGAAGCCAGCGCAGGGAAGGAAAGTCCATGAGACACTTATCTCTAAGTAACTACCAGAAAACCAGGAGTGCTGTAGTTCAAAGTAGTAGAGCATTAGGGCTCAGGGACAATGCCTAAGCCCTGACTTCAAGCCACACAACCAACAGCAACATTTATCTATATATTAGTGTAAAAGCTGAGTACTTGTGCCTCATAGCTATAGTCCTAGCTACTTAGGAAACTGAGACCAGGAAAATCACGGTTCAGAGACAGGAAAAAGTGAGGACCTGAGTTCAAGTCTCCAGTACCTAGGAAAAATGAAAGAAAGTGAGACGCTAAAGAAAGGATAAAATAAATTTACACAGGACTTTTGATATGGCCACTGCTGTCATACTTAGTAGACTATAATAAGTTTTAGGACATACTCTGATTCAAAATATGACACCTCGGCTTCTGAGAAGGTGTACGAGCAACATAGATTTGCCAGTCAGCTTCCTTTACAATCACTTCATAAAATTCAAAGATTTATTTTGTCTCACAGCTTTGGAGGTCTGCGTCCATGATCGGTTAGTTGGTGCTATTTCTTTGGGGCCTGTGGTGTGGCAGATTGTCATGTAGTGGATGGGAAGAGAAACGAAAGTGTTCTTCTCAGGGTTGGGACATAAGAACACAAGTTGAAGAAAAGAAAGAGACATTAACTTTTTTTTTTATTGTGAAAATACCGTACAGAGGGGTTGCAATTACATGGGCAAGGTAATGAGTACATTTCTTATCAAGCATTGTTGCCTCCTCCTTTGTTTCCCTTTCCCATCCCTTCCCATCTCCCCCACACACACCCCCACCCTCACCCTACCCCCTGCCAAAGTTGTAAAGTTCGTTTTTCCACATAACAACTTGTACATTTCAATTGACCTCAATCTCTTTTAGGTTACCTCTAGCAACCTAAAGCCTCCACCTCTGAAACTTTTTGCCATTTTCTCAGTAGCTCCAGGAGATGGGAATAATGTGTAGAACACAGGATCCCAACACCAGCTTGCTTTCTTTCTCCTGGCCCATCTCCTTTGAGGCAAGTATTGAGATCCCAAAGTTGGGGTGTTCAATCTATACCTGGAGGAAGTACACTCTATGTACTTCTAAAGACTTGGAGATACAGAGATGATACAGCACTGGGGATCTAGACCTCTCATGTTCCCTTCAATATACTATCATTAGATGATGACACTTTTCCCTAGATCTTACTTCTCCATGACCGTCTGTGTATTGGTCATTAAACTGAAGTGTAAAAAAAAATGAGTTTCTATATTTCCCCCGATCTTCATCTCCAAGGCCTCCTTCATCATGTGATGCTCTCTGTTTTGTTTTTGGAGTGGCAGACATTTACCTAGGGATTGGTATAAAAAATGTTTTATCTCCTGAAGATGCACACAGCTAGAGTTTTGTGGAATTTGTCTAATTAGATCAGAAGGGAGAGAGGCAAGAAAGGAGTGACCTTGTCTTCCACCAAAATGAACTCATTACCTATTTATGCAACTGTACCTCACCTGGATCTAACAATTTAAAAGAAATGATTCAAGCCAGAAAGAAAAAGAACAGACACACCCATCACTTTACCTCATGGCCAAAAAGAATAAAAAGAAAGGACACCCTAAGTATGTGTGGGTTAAATACTTATAAATTACATAAATCTCCCTGACAGTATTCCTATGGAGCCATATGTATTCCTCTACTACAGTAATTACTTTGAGAACTATTTTTTGTTCACATGACATTCTTCTCAAAATTTGAACTCCAGGAAAAAGTTAATACCTTGTGCTACCAGTCCAGTACACAGCAGGTCTGCTAGTGGGTTTTAGTGTAGCAAGCTGGTCATCTGGAAGAGATTTACAAATACTCTGTCAATTATAAAGCTAAGTGACCTGGAGAGTGTTAGAACCCATTTAGAGAAATGAAGCCATTAAGGGTAAACAGACCTCAAAGCACCATGACACAATAGCTAAATGTATTCTTTCAGCAAATATTTTCTTCATAACAAATATTATTTCCATGGAGATTAGGAGATAGAATTCCTTATGTTTCTTGTCAGCAGCAAACACATTCTTCCTCTTATACCAAGAGTACCAGAAGGGAATTAGGTACAATTGATAGTAATATGTAGGGAATATCATACTTGCTACGTTTCATTAGAATTATTAGGAAAGTGGTTTGTGGCTATCTATATATTTATTGACATAAATCATGTATATGTATGAGTAAAATGTATATGTATATAATATATGTGTATGTATATGTGTGCAAATATGTGTATATATTTGTTTACCTCCCTATATGTAATACATACCATTATATATAAAATATAATTATATATGTATTTAACATATTTTTTATCTTGCCAGTCATGGCGCTTGAACTCTGGGCCTGAATACTGTTCCTCAGCATTTCAGCTCAAAGCTAGCACTCTATCACTAGAGCCACAGTGCCACTTCCAATATATAATTATATATATGGCATATATATCTAAATACAAATTTCAGAAGGCCTCGGAAGTAAATCATTAACATTATTTTACACTTGTGATAATACCCAAACTTGCTGATTTTTTCTTGGGAGGTTTAAACTTAACTCATACTTCACATGGAAAATATGAACCAACCATTAGTCAAATTCATAAAATGTGTGCAATGTACAAACAAATATTAAAAGGCAGCCCTCAATAGAAAGCCCAAATCAAAGTTCAATAAAATAAAACACCAGGAAGTAGGTACTGGAAAGGTAGGGTGGGGTCAAGGGAAAAGTGATAAATGAATGAAGGAGAGAGAAGAGGGGAGAAATACAGATATGAATCCAATGTATTTCCTACAACATTAAGAAGAGTGAGGGAAGAAGGGATGTGTTGGGGCTGAATGGGTGAGGATTTGAAAGGAGTGATGTGTATCAGGGTAGACTGTATTCATGAGCTGCTTTTGTAAGTGGCAACTTCTTTGTACAACTATTTAAGGAAAATAATTTTAAACATAGAAAACAAAAAAATCCTTAAAAAGTAAAAATTTAGGCAAACAATGAGCAGGATAGGCAGAGACAATACTTACCTAAAAGAAGTCTTAGGAAGAACTTTAAAGACAAGTATTTCAAGAGGAGAATGGGCAAGAGGAAAGACACAAAAACAAGAGAAATTATCCCTGTGTTCAGCATTGCTAATAAGAAAGACTAGTGAAAACCTATGGGATGAAAAGGTTTGCTTAAAATACCAGTGCTGAGGTTAAACTGTCTATGTTTCATCCAAATTTTGTAAATTAATTTGCTATATATATATATATATATAAATTTTATTTTACTTTAAAGGTGCCATACAGAGGGGTTATAGTTACCAGAGTAAGACAATGAGTACATTTCTTGTCCAGAATTCTTACCCTTTCTCTTGTTCTCCCATTATCCCTTCCCTCCCCCACATCCCACACCCCTCCCCTCCTTTCATCCTAAATAGAGAATGTGGAACAAACTTTATCTTTTTCCTTGCAGTAGAAAGAAGGTATTAAAAAAACCTCACTGTTGGTAATTCAAAATATGGACCAAACCTCTAAAATTATCCATTTTCCTCTAATTCTCAAGTTTTCTGGGGGTTTAGCCTAAGTAAATTAATTATGAATGTACACAAACAGAGAATTGAGCGTCTGCAGCAGTGTGTTATTATGGGGCTCTTGGCCACCCAGGCTGTCGGGAGTGCTGACAGGACATAGACTTACAACTCAAGGCAGATCCTGAATGATGGCATTGAAACTGTCAGTCACCATTGCTGAAGTCTTTCCCTGTGGGAGACTTGAGTGTGTCTGCTTCCTGCTGCCCCCTGGCACCATGACTAAGACACATGCTGGAGGTATCTGCCAGTCTAGACTCTAAAGCAAGAAAGAACAGCTTCCGAGCACTACCACCCAGGAATCAGGATTCCTTTCCATTGAGTTACAGTTCATTCTGTGTAATTAATTATTGTTTCACAGACCCCTGAGTCTGAACTCTTCTTCACAGTCCCTGTCCAAGCTGGAAATGCATCCATTATCCATATGCTCTTGACTTTGAGGCCTATGATGCATTGAGCATGTTCTATCCAGATGATAGAATATGGTGCCTCCTCTTTCTTCCAAAACATTTCATGGAGACCTAGGAGAGTCTATTGCATATTTGGAAAAAGTCTGACTTTGACTCTTCACCTGTAACATGAAGGTCTGTGGCTGTCCACTGATTCCCGGTGTTTTATCCCGGGAGTCTGATCTTTACTCAGCATCGTATGTAGTTTGGAGGACTGTTGGTATTTGGGGAAGCATCACTCTGACTTAGTCTCTTAATCCTACTCTGTCCTCCATGCCTGTCCTCTACCTTCTTCTTTATCAAGCTCATCTTCTAGGCCTTCTGAACTACACTTGATTTTGACACCCGGACTATCTGACTGTCTTCCTATCTGTGTCAACAAAGGCTGGAGTATCAGGATATGTAGCATATTCAAACCCGCCATCATCATGGTCTCTTCTTCCCATGTTGTCCTCCACAATCCATCATTGGTTTGAAGTCTCCACCTCCATTGTCCTCACCTTACTAGTGCTCTATCTCCACTGATTCCAGACCTGCTTTCTATGAGGGCTCCACAATCTCCTCTCCTCCATCCTCACCTCGGCCAGTTCTCTCTGACACCCCTCACTCTCTTACCAGTTCCCTAAATAAGCTGACTTCTTGAACCTTTCACTCAAAATTCCTGGAAAACTTCTTTTCTGGATGAACTCAACTTTTACATCTTCCCGCTGATTTTAGACATTTGAATAGTAACAGAGAACACCTAAAAAGGTGACATTTCGGTATTTCTATAAACCAGAGTCTTGGCATCACAGGCCTCCAGAGCATTTAGTCATCTTATCATGTTTTCCACCCTATTGTTTTTCCTCCCTCCACAATGACTGCCTCAAATTTCTTAGGAAACTTTTCAAACATTTTATCTCATACATTTATTTGGCCCAATTTAAAATTGTTGATCCTAGAATCTTCATTTTACAAAATGCATAAAGTTAAGAGATGACCTGGCAACTTACATTTGAAGAGTTTCTCTTTAAAAATAAATCACATAAAAAGCAACAAAGAAATCATCTTATAAATATGTTGGAAACAATCACAAGAAAGAAAAACATTTGAATACTTATCTTGGGTCCATTTCACCTAATATCAACCTATCTGACCTTTTCTGCTTGTCTCAGACATATACTAGTTATTGCAAATAAGGGAAACTATGGGACCTATGTTTCCTTGGGCCTGGCTTACTTCACTTAACATTATTTTTTCCTAGTCTTTCCTTTCCTAACAAATGGAGCAATGCCATTCTTTCTGATAGAGGTATAGAATTCCATCATGTATATATAGAACGTTTTCTTGATCCATTCATCTACTGAGGGGCATCTGAGTTGGTTCCAGACCTTAGCTATGGTAAATAATGCTGCAGTAAACCTTTGTACGTCCCTCCCCACGGTATAACCCCTGCTTTCATTGTATTTGATGTTGGTATAATTTGTGAAGGGGAAGGGCAAAAACAAACTGTTTAAATAGGGATACAGGAGGACCCATTACAACAATGAGATGGAGGTATAGAATTCCATTGTGTATATATACCACATTTTCTTGATCCATTCATCTACTGAGGGGCATCTGGGTTGCTTCCATATCTTAGGTATGGTAAATAATGCTGCAATAAACATAGTTGTGTTGGTGGCTTTAGTGTGGTCTTGTTTGTAAACATTTGGGTAAATGCCCAAAAGTGGGATTGCTGGGTCATAGGGGAGCTCTATGTGGAGTCTTTTCAGGAACCTCCATACTGCTTTCCAAAGTGGTTGAACAAGTTTACACTCCCACCAACAATGAAGTAAGGTTCCCTTCTGTCCACATCCCCTCCAGCATCTGTTGTTGCTAGAATTCTTGATTATAGCCATTCTAAATGGGGTGAGGTGGTATCTCAATGTTGTTTTGATTTGCATTTCTTTTATGGCTAGAGAGGTTGAGTATTTCTTCATGTGTCTATTGGCCATCCTTCTTTCTTCTTCAGAGAAGTTTCTCTTCAAGTCTTTAGCCCACTTATTTATTGGGCAGTTGTTTCTTTGAGGACTTGTTGTTGGGGGATTTAATTTTTTGAGTTTCAAGTATATTTTAGATATGAGACCCTTGTCCATTATATGGCTAGTGAAGATCTTCTCCTAATCCGTGGGCTTTCTATTGATCTTGCTAGCTATGTCCTTTGCCATGCAGAAGCTCTGCAACTTCATGCAATCCCATTTGTCTAACCTTTCTTTGATTTGTTGTGTTTCCGGGTCTCTATTAAGAAAATTTCAGCCTGGGCCAAGGAGACCTAGGGTTTCTCCTATTCCATGCTGTAATGTTTTCAGAGTGTCTGCTTTGACTCCGAGGTCTTTGATCCATTTGGAGTTGATTCTGGTGCAGGCTGATATATAAGGATCTAGCTTTAGTTTTCTACAAGTAGTTAACCAATTTTGCCAGCACCATTTACTGAAGAGGATGTCTTTCTTCCATTCTATTATTTTAGCTCCCTTATCGAAGATACCTCCATCAGAAAGAATGACATTTCCCCATTTGTTAAGAAATGGAAAGGCTTGGAAAAAATTATATTAAGTGAAGTAAGCCAAGTCCAAAGAAACATAGGTCCCATGGTTTCCCTGATTGGCAATATCTAGTATATGTATGAGTCAAGCAAAAAAGGTCAGATAATGTGATGTTAGGAAAATGAACCCTTAGATATGTATTTAAATGTTTTTTTCTTTCATGCATTTGTTTCTAATGCATTTATAAGATTATTTCTTTGTTGCTTTGTATGTCCCTCCCCCACAGTATAAGCCCTGCTTTCACTATATTTGATGTCGGTATAATTTGTGGAGGAGATGGGGAAAACAAGTCGTTTAAGGATACAGGTGGACTCATTGCTTCTATGAGAAGTACAAGTTGTCATATCAAAAACGAACTTTACAACTTTGGTGTGTGTGGGGGATTAGGTGGGGGGGGTGGGAGGAGGCTGGGAAGGGATGTGAAGGGTAAACAAAGGAGGAAGCTGCAATGCTTAATGAGAAATGTACTCATTATCTTGCCCATGTAATTGTAACCCCTCTGTACAGTATGTTCACAAAAAATAAAAATTAAAAATTAAAAAAAAACAATGAGATGTACAAGTTGTTATATTGAAAAACGAACTTTACAACTTTGGTCGGGGAGGTGGGGGGGAGGAGATGGGAAGGAATGGGAAGGGGAAACAAAGAAGGAGGCTACAATGCTTGATAAGAAATGTACTCATTATCTTGCCCATGTAATTGTAACCCCTCTGTATGGTATTTTCACAATAATTTTTAAAAATCATATATTTAAAATCTAACTGGCCCTTCCAAAGACAAAGCCAGAGTGAAAAAAGTGAATTATCAGGTTGTTGTCCCATGGCTTGTCGTCAGAGTGCCCATGATGATGTCTAGTATAAACTGTATTTCAGGAACATAGAGAACTAAAAAAAAAATCTAAGAAGTTAAATTCTTGTCCAAAGAAATGAGATGAGCCTTAAAGTTGGAAATCAAATTGTCACCCAATTTTTAACATGCATATGTCAACAAAAATCACAATATGAAAATAATGTGTGATGAAAGATTATTATTCTGCATGGTGCAATGCTATTTTGAGAAGTATATAAGACTAATAATATGATCTCTTACTTTATGTTATGCATACATTTGATTTTGAAGACAATCGCATTAATATATTCAACCCTGGCTACATCTTCAATAAGCCCTATCTTTACCTGGTCTTCAGTGAAGAATCCCCCACTACTCAAATACAGCTCTGTGGGATGGGTACTGTGGATCACCGAACCTCATCTCTCAGGAAGCTTATTCTACCTTGTATGCTTTCTGTGGTAACGTTCGATTACTTCTTCTGCAGATGCAGTAGTCATGAGCACTGAACTGTCCACTAGTCTCTCTGTTCTTCCAACAGTGAACGCAAGGAATCCTATTTCTTTTACCTTGAGCCTTCTTCTCCTCTCTCTCATTCTTTATTCCCATCTATACAGGTCAGCTGAGATAGCATCAAACTTAAAAAGTGAGCTCTGGGATCAGTGGGTTCTGATTTTGATATGGATGACTTTGAGCTTCAGTTTTCTCATCTGTCAAAGAATAAAGGTATGGCTCCTTCTTTACCAAGATATTGGAGAGAAGAAAGCAAGCGAGCCCCTAAAGCACTGACCGTACTACCTGCAATCTGGCAACTGCACTAAATATTCTTTTATATAATTATTTATACTCATTTTTTTCTGAAAATAGTTCTGGGCACTTGATATCTACCAACATTTACATCACTTTGGCTATGAATAAATGGTATTAAGTACCCAAAGCTGACATTCATTTCAAAATATGTTTTTAGATTTCCAATGACCTTCAATTCACTTAATAAGTACTTTACTTCTCATTTGATCCTTTGTCTTGAAAACACTCTTTTTTTCTTCTTTTTCTTAATATGTTCTTTCCATGTTTCCTATGATCCCTAGCTCTTAGGGTTTCTTCATTTCCCTGGTCAGACATGAGAATATCATTTATAAAACTCCCTTTCTAAGATCTTATTTTTTAATATAATTGTTACTATAGGTCTAGAAATCATAGGATGCTGTGCTCTTTTTTGGAGGTACAAAATAAAGCCCCAAAGTCTTGAGTTAGAGCTCACAAGTATAGAATTGCCTGGCCTTATTTACCCTAATGTTTACAAAAAAGACCACACTAAAGCTACCAGCACAACTATGTTTATTGCAGCATTATTTACCATAGCTAAGATATGGAACCAACCCAGATGCCCCTCAGTAGATGAATGGATCAAGAAAATGTGGTATATATACACAATGGAATTCTATACCTCCATCAGAAAGAATGACATTTCCCCATTTGTTAGGAAATGGAAAGGCTTGGAAAAAATTATGTTAAGTGAAGTAAGCCAGGCCCAAAGAAACATAGGTCCCATGGTTTCCCTTATTTGCAATATCTAGTATAGGTATGAGTCAAGCGGAAAAAGTCAGAGAATGTGATGTTAGGAAAACGAACCCTCAAATATGTATTTTAATGTTTTTGTTTCTTTCATGCATGTGTTTCTAACGCATTTATAAGATTATTTCTTTGTTGCTTTGTATGTCCCTCCCCCACAATGTAAACCCCGCTTTCACTATATTTGATGTCAGTATAACATGTGGAGGAGACGGGGACAAACAAGTCGTTTAAGGATTCAGGTGGACCTGTTGCAACAATGAGAAGTACAAAATGTCATGTCAAAACCAGCTTTACAATGTCGGTGTGGGGGGAAGGGGAGGGGGGGTATGATTGGGTGGGGGGGAGGGGGGAGGCTGGGAAGGGAGGTGAAGGGTAAACAAAGGAGGAGGCTGCAATGCTTGGTAAGAAATGTATGCATTATCCTGCTCATGTAATTGTAACCCCTCAGTACAGTATGTTCTCAAATAAAATAAAATTAAATTAAAAAAAAAAAAAGAATTGCCTGGCCTTCATAATAGTTGAAAACTCAAATTTACTTACAGAAGTGAAGTAAAATAATTGTCATAAGAAGTAGTTTTCTTCTTCTCAATCCATGATGCTCTGATATCTGTAAATACACATAAAGTACCCCACAATAAGTATTACCTTATATATGTATGTGTTCATGCTCTGTACCTACAGTAGGTAAATAGAAGCTGAAAATGCTTGAGTTTTCCCTAGGCAAGATCAGTATTCAAACCAACCCTTCCTTCACCCAATGAATATTACCTGCATATTCACCCTGTGCAAGAGCATTCCTGTCTTAACATCCAAATATGTGAAGAAAGAAAAATAAACAAATGTGGGAAAGGTCTGGCCCTTGAAAAGCATACCTTCTAAACAAGTGTCATCTTAGAGTGACTAAATGAGTCACTCCCGCTGTTCTATCTGTTGTTTAAGGATCAGTTACAGCAGTTGCTTTTGTTTAATACTGCAAATAGATGCCTTGCACATTACCAAACACTATACCCAGCAGATGCTAGATAAGTATTTCTTGCATGAATAAAGAGCTGCCCTTTAGTTCATAGTAGTCATAATATTAAAATTTAATAAAGCATGGTGGTGACTCTTTTTATTTCCCTATATAAAATAATTCAAATTTTTCTGCTATGTGGTACTTTGATCTGAAATAAAAACAGACAAGATAAAATATATTAAGTGGTTAAAGTTCATCTAGGTAGAGATGTTTTTATGAATACCCTGTGATTAAGTCTAACATAAGTGTACCCTCTGATGATGTTTATGTGTAAGAATATATCCAAGGAGATTAAAAGGTGATAGAAACATAATGATAGTCATGAGGCCAATTTTTCAATCACTGGTGAATGTAAGACTACACCTGTTAAAATAGTAATTTTCTATAAGGCAGTTTCTAAGTTTACCATTGGTTTAAAAAAAAGCAGCAGCTTGATCTTCGATAGGAGATGAAATTGGATTTTCATTCAAACAGACAGTAAATAGAAGCATGCTCATTTTCAGTGAGTCCTTCCAGTTGACCCCTTCCTACACACTATTTCTGGAAACTAATAATAGAAAGACTTTACTAGTAATCTTTTTTTTTCCTCAGAAAAGAAGTAAGGCACATTTTCTTAAGTACAGTCTCATCCTCAATTCTGTGCTGTAGTTAAAAGCTTGATAACTTTGCAAGGTAAGTGGGGTGAGCATGTATGAGATTAAAGTAATCAGCCTCAGTTAACACTCTCAATTACAGTCAATTCCATCATTTAATTCTGGCTTGATGGGCCTTTCTATTAACTCCTTCATCTTATTTCAATCTATTTGGTTTCTCTTGAATTTATTATCATTACAATGCCTTCTAGATATCATAGCTCATCGTGTATTGAAAACTTTAATAACGCAGTGCCCAAAAATTTGCCATGAGCTTTCCACTACTCACAGTTAAGAAATTTCTTGGTTGGGCATGGGCACTGTCACTGAGTTTTGCTGCTCAAGGCCAGTGCTCTGCCAATTGAGCCATAGCTCCATTCCCAGATTTTTGCTGCTTTAATCAGAGATAGGAGTCTCACAAACTTTCTTACAAAGGCTGTCTTTGAACTATGATCCTCAGTCCTCAGCCCTCCTGAGTAGTTAGGTTTACAGGCCTGAGCCACCAGTGCCTGGCAAAATTTATTGGTTTTGATTTAATATTTTGCCTATATTCCTGGCAAAATTATAAAGATGATGGTAGACTTGATAGAGATAGATAATAGATAGATAGATAGATAGATAGATAGATAGATAGATAGATAGATAGATAGATAGATAGATAGATAGGCTAGAAAAAGAGTAATGACTGGAAAATGACGTACACATTTGTGAGCTCTAGCTTTTATTGAATATTATTGGCAACCCTAAGCTTTTTCATTCTCCCAAGCAAAGACTCAGAATTTTCACCATGTTCATACAAACCCCTATGCAGACATTACTGTGTGGTGCTCATCATTTAAACATCCGTAAGTATTGAAGTGATTGCTGTCTTGGATCTTTACTTTTTGAGAATAGCTATCAGAGGGTGAGAATGATGTTCCTTCTACTTGTGGCCAATCCTTTCACTTTGAGTCTAGATTTATAAACTCTACAGAATTACTTGGAACTGCAATTCATAAATGATTTCCAGTGTTTTGGTATCTTCAAGCTTTCTCTTGTGACATGGAATTCTCTCTTGGCCCATACAAGAGTAAGTCTGCTTTTATGCACAAACAAAATTAAACAAAATAAGCAAACAAAAATAAGCAAACAAGACTTAGTAAAAGAGGGCATAGATAAAACCTTTGCTAACTCACCATTCAGTGATGAGTAAACTTTTTATTTATTTATTTTTTTGGTCAGTCTTGGGGCTTGAACTCTGGGCCTGGGCATTGTCCCTCAGCTCTTCAGCTCAAGGCGACCGCTCTACCACTTGAGCCACAGAGTCACTTCCAGTTTTCTGAGTGGTTTATTGGACATAAGAGTCTCATGGACTTTTCCTTTGTGGGCTGGCTTTGAACCATGATCCTCAGATCTCAGCCTCCTCAGTAGCTAGGATTACAGGCGTGAGCCACTGGCGCCCAGCTTGAGTAAACTCTTTCCTGTCCATATCCACTTATTCCACTCAAATTACTCTTCTTATTGTAATCACACAATCCTAGGTCTCAATTTCTGCCTCTTCCTTATCTTGTCTGTTGCATAGGCTATTATTACCTCTCATGCACAGTTAAGTTCCCTCCTACTTATTTAATGGTAAGTTGCTCTTATCCTTTGACTTTGGTTACTCTGGCCGCCTCTTTTCATTCTCTTGATTAGCTTCTCTTTCTCCCTACACTTATAGGCCATCGTTATTTTCCTATTCTCTCTCCCCTCCCTTGGACGTAAAGTATATCATATAAATATTTCTATAGCAACATATACATTTGTAATACACATCATTTTCTATCAAATTCTAACATTTACTCCATGTTCCTCTGACTATATTATCCACCAGTAAGGTCTACCAATTTAGAAGTCTGAGCACCTTTCAACTTTCTTTCTCTGCTTTAATTACCAATGAGATCCTTCTTCCTCTTTTCTAGAATCCATTTCAGGCTATTGATCACTTTTAGTGTTACTTTAGTTTGGACATTTTCTTATCTTATTTGGATTAAACAGACATTAGTATGTCAGTTTAGGACAGATATTGTATATATATTATATATATATGTATATATGTATTATATATATATGTATATATATGTATATATATATATGTATATATATATAATATATATACAATGTATATTATTATAATTTTATCACATACTTCAGCTCTTTGAACTATTTAAATTTTACTTAAAATGTATTTAAAATTAAATTTTAACATTTTATGCCTTTGCTCCCATACATTATTCCATGTTTCTATCTGCTTTGAATCACTTTCCTCATATACTAAATACTTGGTCCTTAGCCATACAACGGACAAGGGTCTCATATCTAAAATATACTTGGAACTCAAAAAATTAAACCCCCCAACAACAAATCCTCAAAGAAACAACTGCCCAATAAATAAGTGGGCGAAAGACTTAAAGAGAAACTTCTCTGAAGAAATGTGCCAATAGACACATGAAGAAATGTTCAACATCCCTAGCCATAAAAGAAATGCAAATCAAAACAACATTGAGATATCACCTCACTCCAGTTAGAACGGCAAAAATCAAGAACTCTAACAACAACAGATGCTGGAGGGGATGTGGACAGAAAGGAACCTTACTTCATTGTTGGTGGAAATGTAAACTTGTTCAACCACTTTGGAAAGCAGTATGGAGGTTCCTCAAAAGACTTCACATAGAGCTCCCCTATGACCCAGCAATCCCACTTTTGGGCATTTACCCTAATGTTTACAAACAAGACCACACTAAAGCTACCAGCACAACTATGTTTATTGCAGCATTATTTACCATAGCTAAGATATGGAACCAACCCAGATGCCCCTCAGTAGATGAATGGATCAAGAAAATGTGGTATATATACACAATGGAATTCTATGCCTCCATCAGAAAGAATGACATTGTCCCATTTGTTAGGAAATGGAAAAACTTGGAAAAAATTATATTAAGTGAAGTAAGCCAGGCCCAAAGAAACGTAGGTCCCATGGTTTCCCTTATTTGTAATATCTAGTATATGTATGAGTCAAGCGGAAAAGGTCAGATAATGTGATGTCAGGAAAATGAACCCTTAGATATGTATTTTAATGTTTTTTTTCTTTCATGCATGTGTTTCTAACACATTTATAAGATTATCTCTTTGTTGCTTTGTATGTCCCTCCCCCACAGTATAACCCCTGCTTTCACTATATTTGATGTCAGTATAACTTGTGGAGGAGATGGGGAAAAACCAGTTGTTTAAGGATACAGGTGGACCTGTTGCAACAATGAGAAGTACAAGTTGTCATGTCCCAAACGAGCTTTACAACGTTGGTGCGGGGGGGGGGGGGGGGGGGAAGGGGGGGAAGGAGAAGGATTGGGATTAGGGGGGGAGGGGGGAGGCTGGGAAGGGATGTGAAGGGTAAACAAAGGAGGAGGCTGCAATGCTTGGTAAGAAATGTACGCATTATCCTGCCCATGTAACTGTAACTCCTCTGTACAGTATGTTCACAAATAAAATTAAATTAAATAAAAAAAAAAATACTTGGTCCTATAAGAACTACTTATTTTTCATTTTAAGCTCACTTAAAATATTACTTCCTGGATTGAGAGCATAGCTCATGGTATTCCTTAGACTGTATAAGGCCCTGAATAGAAAAGGAAGGAAGGATGGAAGGAACAAAGGAAGGAACGAAGGAACGAAGAAAGGAAGAAAAGAAGGAAGAGAGTTCAAATCTGAACACATTTATATGCTTTAAGCAATGGAAAAAAACAACTAGCACCCTAACACAAAACAAAAGTAAAGTTAAGGTGTAAGTAGACCCAGATATATTCCCTATAGTGTGTACCTAAATATATTACTAGACTCTCAGATCTTTAATCTGAGTAGGTGGAAACCAACCTTTTAGGAAGAAGAATTTTTAAAATGCTAAGTAATTTTCAAATAATTTCTCATGATATTTAGACAGGAATTTAGTAACTATTTTTATTATAAGGAGGCTTGCAGGCATATTTAAGATCTAGATTATAACATAGATCTATTTTAAAGACAAAGAAGGTTCACAAGTACAAATGGGCTAATGGCAGATTTTTGAGCTCCTACATGCAATGCTACCTTTCTCCAGCTACAAAGTCACTAAAGTCAAGTGAGAATAAGGCTCTGTTAGGATAGTTTGGGGGGTAAGGTTCTAACTTGGTGGTAGAGTCATCTTTTAAGATAACTTTTTGTATACTTTGTACTATGAGTACATAAGTCTTTCACAAATTTTGATACTTCGTTATGAACAATAATTGGTCTGTAAGATATCCTTAACAGTGATGTTGGAAGCCATTATACCAGACCATTGATTTGATCACCAAAAGAGTAACTTGATTGTCATTCCTCAATGAGGGCAATAACATTCCATGATTACGTGTGCAGTTAAATTTTTTTTCTGTCCATTAATTAATATATGTTTCTCAAAAATGTATTTCTCTAAAACAATACCATGCAGACAATGTAGAATTATATTGTTTTCTGGAATAAAGACAAGAAGACATTGGAAAAAATGCTGTGGAATTCTGAATGAAGCCTATAGGTCAGATCACTGTTATCAGTACGTGAGTGCTAATGCCTTAATTCTGATCAATGTATCACAGCTATATTAATGTTTGGGGGTGATCTTGACAACGTGTATGTGCTACCCTATGCTATCTCAGCCACTCTTCTGAAAATCTAAAATTACTTAAAATTAAAACATTTTTAACTATCTCATTTTAGCCTTATGAGGATGATTTTATGGAATTATTATGACAGTAAGAAAGCAAATTAATGGTGTCTCATGCTCATTACATGGTTATCACCTGAAAGTATGCATAAGTTAAACCAAAGACAAATGGATTCCTTGGCCAGCAGTACACATTTTCATAAGTAAATTTCAGCTTACAGTTGTTCTAGTGTTATTATCTGGACATTGCAGAAATGGCAATGAAGTGCCAAGAGATAAAAATTGATTTTTTTTCACTCCTTCTGCAAGATAATAATGCCTAACATCTATCTTACTTTTAAGATCAAGGCCAGGAACTAAGATGCAGCCTGGAGGCTAAAAAAAAAAATCTAAATCAATATTATATATTATATCTTAGCCACATATGATTTATGTCGAAGATAATACTCTTGATATAGAACAGAGCTGGTAATATCAATTTAGAATTATTTTTCAAGATTAGAGTTTGTGATCATTTCCATGTGCCACGCTTACATTTCTCCATTCTAAAGTAAGCATTGCTACATTACAAACTTTTGTGTGTGTGTGTGTGTGTGTGTGTGTGTGTGTGTGTGTTTAATGAAAGGAGCAATCTGCTAGGGAAAGGGAAATTGTTTTCTTTCATTGCCCTCTTCATACAGCAATGATAGAGCAAATACAATGATGAACAGAGTCTGAATGACACATATGCAACATTAGGTATTCATGCATACTTTTAATGAGCACACATTAAACACCTACTGGGTTCTAAGAAAAAGATATTAAAAGGAAAGCACTCTCCTCTCACAAGGCATAAAATATATTAACAGTAAACTGTATATATAATGATGCATTTTTGTTTTCTTTGTAGAAGACATAATTCCTTCTGACATTCATAGCATTTAAGAATGATTAGGGAATGAACAATGCCCCTTATTTCTATTTATTCCATATCCTTAGCAGAATCTGCCTGGTTTAAATGCAGTTACATGATTCACAGCCTTAATGTGGCCATGGTAAAGTCAGGATATATGAGACAGGCTTGTGTCAGACTTTCTGCCTGAAAGTCATGTGAATATTCTCAATAAGCTGGCAGCTTAGAAAGAACTAATGCAATGATCATGTTCAGAGTGAAGGGGTTTTTTTTGAACACTAAATTTCCTTTTTTTTCATATTCAAAGAAAAATAAATGAGACTCATTTTCAACATCACAGTTTGTAAACTTCCAGAAATATGACTCTTGGGTTATACTTTAAAAGGATGATAATGCAAACCTAAAATTCATAGTAATCACAGTTAAAACTCACCGAGCAGACAGTAAATGTGAAATACTGAACTGAGGACTTACCTGCTTCCTGTCAGTGATATTATGCTACAAAGAACACTATTATTCCCAATGATCACCTAGAGTTCCTGTGGAGACCCCATGTCTTTATGACCTAAGATACCTGTCCAAGCACTAAAACAGCCATGTGGGCTATGGTTCATACTAATGCCTTAGTACAAGCCATACTTCTAATCAGTCCTGTGAGCAACACTGTTTTCTCAGTATAATAATTTAATTAGGATGCCAGAATTTCTTTGCCTCTAAAATAATAAAAGCAAGGTTGTAATTGCAAAGAGCTTTTTTGTTCTGCAAATGTTGTATTTTTTACATTGTTCCTAGGTCTTTTACCTCTTTCAGTAGAGTTTATATTTTTTACAGCATTAAATGTATAAATAAAATAGCTAGGAACTGGTAGCTCACCCTTATAATCCCAGCTACTCTTGTGACCAAGATCCAAGGATCACAGTTCAAAGCCAGCACGGGCAGAAAAGTCCTTGAGCCTCTTATCTCCAATTAACCACTGAAAAGCCAGAAGTAGAGCTGTGGTTCAAGTGGTAGAGCACTAGCCTTGAGCATAAAAGCTCAAGACAATGCCCAGCCCCAAGATCAAAACTTAAAAGAAAAAATATATAAGTAAATGTTTAATTCATAAAAAGAAAAAGTCAAGCCAGGTGCCGGTGGCTCATGCCTGTAATCCTAGCTGAGATCTGAGGATCATGGTTCAAAGCCTACCTGGGCAGATATGAACAGGAGACTCTTATCTGCAATTAACCACCAGAAAACTGGAAGTAGCACTGTGGCTCAAGTGATAGAGCATAGGGACAGTGCCTAGGCCCAGAAGTTCAAGACCCACTACAGACAGATACGATTTGTATTACATCCTTAGTCCAAGAAGCACACTGGAAGTAGAAGGACCTTCAGAGATAGACTGTATTAAAAGGAAGAGCAAGAAAAAACATGTGGATAATATTTGCCAGTGTGCCTCATTTGTAGAGACCTGAAATATCATGTTGGTATTGCAGATATTGCATCTAAAAGAGAAGGACATGTAGAACAAAAGGTAGCTAAAAGGCAAGTTACCCAAGAGCCTCAAGCGATGACAGGAGAAATCCCACTTGAAAGAGACGATCCCAGGCTAGTTCAATCAGGGGATGTAGATCCTCTGGCTACAGAGGCTTATACTTGCCCAAGTTATGGATTTATCTGCTTGAAGCAGCAGCTAAGAAGCTGGTCTAAGCTTTCAGTTGCTCATTGACTTCACACCTTGACGTGAGTGTGAAAAGTTTCATTTACCCTTTCATCCCCCACCCCTATGGAGGAAGAAGTTTTAAACAGAAAGTAATCCATTTCAGAAGAAATGCGGTTTGCACAATCTATGTCAGGAATGGCCCCAAAGGTCAGTGTGTTTTAATAGGCATAGTCCCTATAATAGTGCTTTGGGAGACTGAAGAACTTAAAGAATAGGGCCTATAGGAATGAGTGTCCTTAAAGAGAATAGTGTCACCTTTTTTCTCCTTCCCCTTTTTTCTCTCTTTGCAACCAGGCAATGAAATGCTTAGTACATGCCTGCATGATTCAGTCCCTCCACAAAAGACCGAAAGCAACACAGCTAATCAATCATGTACTCAAACCTCTAAAATAGTGAGTCAAAGTAAATCTTGGTCTCCACAGGTTGATTATCTGAGGTTATTTGTCACAGTAATGGAAAACTAATCACACCATAAAAAGAAAAGACATGCCATCTAGAGAAACCATTCCAGTGGGCAAAATAGACATCTGTGAGAATTGCCTTCATGAAGCCTTGTGTAGTCTGGCTGAGGATGACACCCAGAAACCTTACTCCTACCACTCCGGCTGGTATCATGAAAGTGTTTCTTATTGAGTGAATACAAAATAGCATTGGACTATTCAGGATCATTTAATTTTAAAACCCTCCATTTTTGTCACAAATTAAGGATGCTCAGTTGGTGCTATGAACTACTGGTTTATGCTCCCTGCCATTTATATATTGAAACCCTGGTCTTCATTGTGATGATTTTTAGAGGTGGGATTTATGGGAGGTCATGAGGTCATGAGGGTGGAGCCAATAGCATGGAGCTGATGCCCATAGATGAGGAGAACAACCTTATTTATTGTTTCTGTTTTCTACCATATAAAAGATACAGCAAGAAGGTGGCCACCCATAATCCTGAAAGATTTCCCTCAGGTAACTGACCTGTCATCCCCTTAGACTCTGTCTCCAAATCTATGTGAGAAACAGATGCTTATTGTTCAGGCCCCCCAAGCAATGTCGTTCTGTGAGCACTGTGTAAAGTGACTACGAAAGTTGGCAACTTTAACCACAGATCCACACCTCCAGTGTGGCCATGTCCATCAATCCTACCAATCACTTATTGCAATGATGACAATGACTTAGACACAGTAGAGGAAAACAGAGACATTCCCCTTTAAAGTAGGAGTTCCTCTACCAGTCATTGACGGACTTTCGTGATGTTTCACATGACAAGTACCCACAAGCAGAGGCTGAAGAAAGGGGACACGTGGATTTCTCGTGCCACACTAGCCGCCTTTGTCCCAAGGAGGTTATTTATAACAGCATTTGCAATCCCCCAAGCTGCTTCTCTCTCTGAGAAAGTGGTAGGGGAGAGGCTCCCAGGCACCACAGAGCTGGCGGGGAGATATGCACAAACAGCTCTGACTGGTGTCAAAGCCCCCATCTGGGTATGCAGTGCGGTACATCCTCTGCTCCCCCACACAGTCCGGATGTGAATGTGTGGAATGCGGAACACACATGTCAGCTTTTCCTCCAGGAGGGGAAGGACAGCCTGTGAGGAGCGAGGATGTGTGTGTGTGTGTGTGTGTGTGTGTGTGTGTGTGTGTGCGCGTGCGTGCGCGTGAGATAGAGAGAGAGAGAGAGAGAGAGAGACAGAGAGAGACAGAGCTTCAGAAAGCCAATGAAACAAAAATCCTCAGTCAATATTTCAGACTTGTTTGCAATTCAATCCAAATGATACCACACTTTCTTATTCTGTTACCTTGAGCATGGATGCCTGTTACCTTTTTATTAATATGTCTTGTTTGTTTGTCTCTGTCCCTTCAATGACTAGGCTACTGGAAGTATCATAGCACTTACAAACCATTTGGGTAAACTCTTCTCCCATATTTGTGGAAAGACAAGGAGCTTCATACGAGAGTTCAGACACTGACTTAACTCTCGTTATTCATTCAGTAACGCTTACTGAGTACCTACTATCTGTCAGGCCCTGAAAGGCTACTGTTATATTCTGCCAGCCGATGGTCGTCAATGGTGACAATGGTAGACAATATCTAAGTAAAGGCATCTGGAGTAAAGGCATCCTACCAATGTGTGGAGTGCAAGGCTCTGAATAAAAGATAGCAAGGGTGATGGTGGCCAGGGAAGGATGCTTGGAAGATGACCCTTGTGAGGTGGCTGGGGACTCACAGAGCTCTGAGGGGAGGGTATGGCAGGCAGAGTTGGTGGAATGGAAGGTTCTTGATGAGGAAGAGTAAAGCTACCATCTGAGTGGATGGAGCAAGGAGTGAACAAAAAATAAGGTCACTTTGGTAAATCACCTGTGAGGTTTAGTTTTCAACTTCATATGGGAATAACACATATAACATATAATTTGAGAGCGGTTATTTCAAGGCCATAGTAAAAGTTTCTGAGGAGTTTTATCACATGCATGGTCAAGCATAGATGAGTAAGATGGTCTCCATGTTTGCCAATCCCTTCTACACCCTCTGCCAGGCTTTATACCTTGGCATCTTATTTTCATATCCATTCCCTAAGCTAAGATTGGCAGTAGGAGGAAAAAGATGTATTTCCTTTCTACTTCCTTCTTGTTTCGTGGCTCTATATCTGTCAGTAGCTGCACTTGTCCAAGTATAGATCAACTCAAAGGAAGTCCCGCACCATGATTTCACTTCTGGGCTCTTTCAACATTCTTCTTGTCAGTCGCTTTTATGAATGATAATAGCTTTTCACGGTTGGGCTTTCCATGGCTAGCACCTCATGTGTTTGTTTGCTTGTCCTCTGTCCCTCTCCATTCCTGTATAGCTAATGCTGGGTTGCAGCTTCTTCATCCAAACAACTTGACAAAAATTACAATTCATCTTTGCATTACTGCATATAGTTACGACTGCATATAGTTACGACTTTTGAAGTGAGAACACAATCAAATGTACCCTCTTAGCAACACTCAAGGGGAAAACAGATTGTTATTAACTAATCACCAGGATGTCTTTTTGTTTTTCTTTTTGTGGAAGAACTAGGGTTTGACCTTGGGGATTTGTACTTGAGTTATGACTCTCTGCCCATGCCCAGTGGGTTTTTCTTATAGGGATACATAGGATCATGTTAAACACCAGTCCAGTTAACCCAGAATAAGCTACTACTCTCAAAAATGCTTACCAATGATATCTTTTGCCATGTCAGATAAGACTCACAGGAGTCCCCATATCTAGTTACATTTTAGGGATGCCTCATTCAATCAAGGCATACTCATTCTCTGTTTCCTTACTTTTAACCACTTTAATATTGCAGACCTTTCATTTCCTGCTTTCATTTCTCCAAAGCTGAGCAGCCCACCCATAAAACCCAAGGAAGAGCACCCCATTTCTGTATTTCAAAATTGGTTTAATCAACTATTATAAAAGATATTCAAACCATTTTTAGAATTTGCTAGGGAAAAAGTGCCTCTCTCTTGCTCTCTCTGACACCGAGCTTGAATTCAGGGCCTAGGCACGGCCCCTGAGCTTCTTAGCTCAAGGCTAGCTCTCTACCACTTTGAGTCACAGCTCCACTCCCAGTTTTATGTAGTTAATTGAAAATAAGATTCTTATAGAATTCCTTGCCTAGTCTGGCTTCAAACTGCAATCCTTAGATCTCAGCCTCCTGAGTAGCTAGGATTACACGTATGAGCCACCTGCACTTGGTGAGTCTTGCCTTATTTTATCATTTGAAGAGTTCAAGCCTAAGAAGCTCATGGAGTGTACAGGATATTAGCTTACACCATTACTTATATAAAGCAGCATAGAGTCAAATTATCTTTCACTTTGTTTAATCCTGATCTCCAGTATAAGCTCTCATTTATGAAAACTTCTGAAGATTTTCAGAACACATATATGAAAGTTCACATTTTTTCATCATAATAAAGATGAGTTTTCCTAAATCTTTATTTCTACACTAAAGTACCTACCTGCCAGATTTATCTGTTTTCATATATCCCATAGGAAATGTAGGTATTATGGTATGGTTAAAAAGCTGGGAGCTGCCAGGTGCTGGCGGCTCACGCCTGTAATCCTCGCTACTTGAGAGGCTGAGATCTGAAGATCTTAGTTCAAAGCCAGCCCAGGCAGGAAAGTCCGTGAAACTCTTATCTCTAATAAACCACCAGAGAACTGGAAGGAGAGCCATAACTCAAGTGGTAGAGTGTTAGCCTCGAGCAGAGGAGCTGAGGGACAGCATTTGGGCCCAGAGTTCAAGCCCCACAACTGACCAAAAAAAAAAAAAAAAAGCTGGGAGCCGATGGCTCACGCCTACAATCTTTGCTACTCAGGAGACTGAGATTTAAGGATTGTGGTTCTAAACTAGCCCAGTCAGGAAAGTCCATGAGACTCTTATCTCCCATAAACCACCGCCAAAAAAAGCTGGAAATAGAGCTGTGGCTCAAATGGTAGAGTGTAGCCTTGAGCCAAAGAAGCTTAGGGACAAGGCCCAGACTCTTAATTGAAGCCATACGACTAACACAATTAAAAAGAAAAGAGGGAATATATATATATATATATATATATATATATATGCATATATATATGTACTCACACTCACACATATATATACATATACACATATATACACACATATATATGTAGATATGAATATATATTATGGATCTACAATATATATTAGAATTCTTACTTGCCAATGATTCAATGAAGCAATTCAACTAAGTCTTCCCCAGACCTTTTCCTCCTCTTCTATTAAATGAAGAAGGAAGCAGACATCATCTGTCTTGTTCTTTAATAGAAAGCTTTTATTTTATATTGACCTGTCCTTGAATGCTGTTACTTCAACAGACAAATGATGCTTTCCTTGACAAAAGTGCTTTTACAAAAATGTTCACAATATTAAATTTTACTAAAAGTGATCCGGTTTTTCCCCTTTTTATAAACCCTAAAAATGTACTACTATCTCAAGAACAGGATGTATGACTTACTTTAACTCTTTAAAAATTCAAAGGAGCCTAAGAATGTTTGTTTTCTCTAATTTTGATACCCCACTGTGCCTGCTAGTGGTAAAGAGATACCATGCAAAGGGAAGAGAAAAATAAACTAGTTGATCAATCAGATGACTGAGGAGGTGGGTGCTTTTATTTTCTTTGTGTGTGTGTGTGTGTGTGTGTGTGTGTGTGTGTGTGTGTGTGTGTGAATGTGTTGATGTTATTTCTTCTTTTATTTTTATTTTATTGTAAAGATGTTGTACAGAGTGGATGAGTAAGGCAATGAGATGTTATTTCTTTAACCCCCAAATCCAAGTACTAACCTTGCAACATTTTGCACACTTACAATGAGAAAGCAAAGTCTATTGCCATGAGTTGTAGTGAGTACTCAAGTAAGTAAAGGATTAAAATTTGACCACGCAGTCATGATTTGTCTCAGCTGTAACTGACCATTTTTAAAAGTCTTAATTCAGCGTCATCGTTCACTAACGCTGCTGAATCCGCAGGCCCCTGCTTCCTGGTTTCTGTTTGGTCTATTCATCTGTTCCGCTAGCGACTGTTATTTCTCCAAAGCCTCAAAACTACTTTGACCTGTGCAAGATTTTAAAATATTATCTCTGGGAATGTGAAATCCTCAGTCAGACTGCTGGCAGCCTTCTGGGTTTAAAACAGTCATGGCAATTTCTCCTCAGAAAACAGGTTTTGAGCTGAGATGTTCTGAGGTCTAATTTTGATTTGCCTTTTTCTGCAGCAGGAGTAGCCTTAAAGAAAGCAATATTTTTTTTACTCCTACATTTAAGACTACAGGATTATATCCATGTCCTTACCACATAAAAATTTTAGAGGCATCTACTCAGTTAGGAGCCGGCTTAGATAAATGCAGAAAGTGGTAAATTTATTTTAAGTTACTATCTTTCTTGGCCAGTTAGGACTGGTCGGCTTTTTCTCTGGGTTGCCAGAAGAGATAGGGGCAGGTCTTGCTGAAGGTTGCACTGTGTTCCAAAGCCTCCCAGAAGCTCCTAGAATCTCTTGAGAGCCAGTGATTTCATTCAAGAGGATCACCATTTACTCTGCTGTGCTTGAAGAAGAATTTCCAGAGCCAGGAAGACTCAGGCATTCTCAAGTTGAGTCTCTAGAATGTACAAAGGTTAAGCAGAAGGAGCAGAAATGGCTTCTCTGTCACACGTCAAGTATCATAAATTTCGGACAGTAATTTATTGATCAGCTTTAGATAGTATAGCTCTTCTAAGGTGGAATTATTTTGCCTGTTCTCTCTTCAGAGCCAAGAAAAGTGTCTGAAACACAGTCATGGTCAGATATAGTATGAACACCTGTCACACTCAATACCTACAGAAGAAGGAAGACCAAAGTAGGAGACTAGATGGGCAAACGTAGTATTAGATTCTATCTGGAGAACAAACTAAAGCAGCAAAATGACTCAGGGCATTGTTCAAGTGGTAGGGTGTGCTCATCTGGCAAGTGTAAAGCACTAAATTCAGTTCTCAGTACCACCAATAAAGTGAGACAAAGAAGTTCTTCATTACACATTTTTTATGTGTTGCCTATCTACTATTTCAAAGCTTGGTATATAACTGTATATCATATATATATATTCCTATATATGTATTCATATATATTTGATATACATATATATGAATATATATGTATATAAATATATGTGATCATGACCCCTGCTGTTTAGGGGCCTGTTTAACAGTTCCAAAGGTGTAAGAGTGAAAAGTGGCTTCCCTAGAAGTACCTGCCTGACTTCAAGATTTCCGATTTTCCCTGTATAAACATAGGAAAGCTACTTAACCACCATGTGTCCAGAGACTGAACACAGACAGAGACAGGAACAATTCTCCCCTCATTGGCTATGCATTTTCTTGAGAGTTTAGTACCTGCATAATGCACATTAAATAATGAGTCTTAAAATACAACCTGGCACACAGTGGATGCTCAGTATCATCTTTTTACTATTGTTCATTTTAATTTAAATTCATACATCTGGTATCCTCATGTTGCTGATAACGTCTCCTGCCTTCCTGCTAGTTCTGTGTCTATACTTGACAGATGGCATAAACTTGGTTTGTAAACCAATACAAACAACCATGTAAGTCCTCAGCAAGCCTCTCTTATTCTCATAAATTCATATTCTAATGTAATAAGATAGACATTAAGATTCTATAAAATATAAATTAGGGTAAGTGATGGATAAGATTATCCTTCAGAAATAATCAAGAAGAACTCTCCAAAAATGCATATTTTAAGCCAGATACCAATGGCTAACACCTGTAGTCAGGAAGGTGAGATCTGAGGATTGCAGTTCTAAGTCAGCCCAGGCAAGAAAACCTGTAAGACTCTTATCTCTACCAAAAATGTCAGAAGTGGAGCCATGGCTCAAGTGGTAAAGTGCTACACTTCAATACAAAAGTTCAGGGACTACATCCAGGGCCTGAGTTCAAGCCCCAGGACTGGAACACACACACAAACACACACACACACACACACACACACACTCACACATACACATCCCTACAGGAAATAGAGAGTTAAACAGAGACCTAAGAGAACATGGGGAGTAAGTCATTGAGAGCATTTGGCAGCATACTGGTCCTAATAAAACAAACAGTAAATTCAAAGACTCTATAAGCCTGTTGTCTGAGATTGTTAGACAATATCAAGTGCATTTTTCCGAAGAGAACTGGATCTATTTAACAAAATTTTAGTGTAAAACTGACTTCTGAAGAAGTATTTCCAGGCTAGGAATAGTTTATACTTCACCAGAGACAGTACATAAATGCATTACAGTTACTGCTAAAGAATACTTTTCCAAGAGGAGAAATCCTGAATGCCAAACATGTGTAAAATGAGCTCTTGCAAAAGATTTTTATTCAATTCTTTACCTAAAGAAAGGATCCATAAGATACTAAGATCACTTTAGAGAAAATTTATGGATACAGGTATGTAGTCACCTTTAGTGAACAAGGATTAGATTGCTGGAGAAGATAGAACACTAGTTATTGTTCTCTAAAGTAAACTATAATGCCAGTTAGAGAGAGAGAGGGGAAAAAAAAAGAGAATTGTTAGGTAGATAGGGATAAAAAACATGTGGCAGAAAACATGTGTCTCCTTCTGATACTTGTTCCCATAGTGCCCTCGGCTCTTGATTAATTGCTGCTTTTTCCCATAATGCTGAGTTCCCACTCACAGTCTTCTTCCCATAGTGCTCTGAGCCCTCAGGACTCCATTGGACGCCTCTTTGGGCATCAATCCCCATAGCTGGAGAGTTTCACTACTCTGTTTCAAGGCTTTCCTTTCATTTCCACATAAACTTCCTTGGTATACTTGAACACTTTGCTGCCTTTAAATTCTTTAATGGGTGAAGAAAACAAATCCATGCCCCCTTGATAACCTCATTGCAGTTATTTTTTATGAAACTGAAATTATGTGCAATCTTATGGGACAGAAACCTAAATGTGAGAATGATGTAAGGGGAAATCTTCAATCAGTAGGAAATAGGATTTTTGGTAAGTCCTTCTTCCTATATAATATTGATGATCTCCTACCAGCCTTTTGGTGTTATTCAACATTTGAGATACTCTTTCTTAACACATTTTAACTTTTAAAGAATGGCTTTAAAATAATAATGTTTGTGCGTATGATGGCTTGGCATGTTTTAGTTTCTATTCTCAATTAAGATCTGGGAAATCTGAGTTCTATATTTATAAAATTTGGAAAAAAATTCTTTCTCTCCTAATAATATTTTTGTTCCAATAATTCTTTTTTCTTTCGTTCTTTCTTTTTTAGGTCCCAGACCGGGACTAGTACCGGAAGCCTTCACTCTTTGGCTAGCACTCTACGAACAGAGCCACACCTCCAACTCGTCCAATAATCCCGTCTGTCTTGCTTAAACAAGGGTGAATTGGGATTTGTTTCTTTTGCAGCAAGCACAGTCCTCACTTACAGCAAATCAGAGCTCAGAGGGGAACAACTATTTGAGTTCTTACATGCCAGAATTTGCCCCATTTCTCACCAGAAACAATTCCCTTCTAATCTCAAAGACCAGAGTTTTTAATGTATAGTGCTAATTAATTCTGCACAGACTCACTCTCTCCTAAAAAATATAAATTCTCTGTAGGGAATGTGAATGGGAGCGCTTGTACTTCCAATTAAGGATTATCAAAGTCCCAGCTCTTCCCAACTGTGCAAAAAGAGCTAGAGCATTTAAGGGAGCTAAGCTTTCCTATGCGGCTGAACGTTTTAAATTCAAGACATTTCTCTTGCCAGCTGGTAACATCCCACATTTCTGTTCCTTCGTGGACTTCAATACAAATAGAAAGAATGAAAAGCATTTCCCAACTTTTTTTTTTTGGTCAGAGGTCTATAGGGGTCACAGTCTTCAGTCTTTTATCATATAACTGAGAATAGTTCCTTTCTCCAAGAAGTCTCTTACTTCATCAGATGCCTACCTCATAGCTCATTGTCTAGATATCAAAGAGATGAGGATCATAAGGAAACAATTACCCTCTCATGACAAGGGGGTGGGTAGAAAGCTTTACACTATTAAAAAATGGGAGTAAGCTGTAACAATTACCAATATGAATTGAGATGTACGTTTATTCACCTCTATGCTCACAAAGACCTATAAACTACCCAAAATGAGGATAACAATTACCTAATAACTACCACCAACAGTACAATAAATTCTCTCACCACTGTAATGCTAACTTTTCTTTTTCAGACACAACTACTGTGCAAAAACCCAGGGCTAGATTTGTGCCCGGCAGCAAAGAAATTGCCCCTAAGGCAACATTATAAACTAGGCCTATTCCTTTGACCAAGCTGCTCTGTGAAGTCATTTGCAATCCATTTTCTTTTAATTGGAAACAAATTAGTACTGTCTGGAGAGAACAATGTGAACATTGAACCAGAATCTTTGGTGAAACACACCACAAACGGTATGACCAAACTTTTTTTTTTTTTTAACACTTCCTTTTTAGCTACAACTTTTGAGCCGTCCTATTATTTTATGTGGCCTCTAGGGTTTCACTCTGAGCAAGCCATTAATGCTAATGTGAAAATCTTGCAATGTTTGGAATAAATTAAGCACATGCTCTCCCCTAATTACTTTACAGGTATAACTGCTCTGCTGCCTAAGTTGTGAGCAGGAAGTCAACTGGAAACTTTTTTAATCATCTGGTAGACATTAAGCTGCAAAGATCCCTGTCTATGCCCATTGCTTAAACTCTGTTTAGTAAACAGACTGCACACAGCTAACTGCTCTGATTCTCTTTGAAATGATTATATAAATAAAAGGCCACCACTGCTGTGTATATTTCTATTTATGAAGCTTCTAACCACAGGGTTGCACCATCATTAAATGTGTGGGCCCTGGGAGCAACTGTGCTGAGGATAAATGTCAATTAAGTACCCATGGGACAGAAGATGAATCAGCTACCTACTGTCTTCAAGAACATGATGAGGATTTTATAGCTTCTCTAACTCAAAGGTTATTTTTCAAAGGAAGTTAAGGTTAGGTAAGAGAAAGATCCCTGACATCAGAATTACTGTGAGTTCCTTGTAACATTCCGATGCCTAACTTTAATCCTGTCCCTGGATTTCTGAATCAGAATTGCCAGATAGGGACCTCAGGTTCTGCATTGGATAAGCCCTCCTCAGCATTCCTGAATCATTGACTTGAGAATCTGACTCACTGACTCACTGCAAAGTTCTGAGAATTTCCGAAAGAAGTCTTTTTCTCACCTCATTCTCCCAACCCACACTCCCTGGGGTCTCACTTCATTTTTAAAGACTTGCCCCTGAAACAATGAGGTGGAAACCATATGGCCATATTTAAGGGCTATGTTTATGGGTGGCTTGAACAGAAATTATGCTAACGCCCATTATATCAAGCTAAAATTAACAAAAGAGGCTGCCACATCACTTAGAGAGAATTTAAAGAAGAATGTTGCCTAGAGGAGAAGAGCTGTGGTATCCTAGGCAGTAGTCTAAGTAGATTTGCATCTTTTGGAGACACAGCAGTCAGCAGTGGTCATACTGTGCAATTCTCATAAATGCTATCTAATCTTACTAATAAACAATGCATCAGAATTACGCACATGCTATCTGAGTCACCTTGTGTCATGGTTTACCTTCTGGTCCAGGCAGTGGAAGCTGTGTATCCCACCCAGTTCAGAAGGATGCCATTACTTTCAAAAATCATGTTATACACTCACTGTTAAGTACCATCTCCAGCTGTTACACATCATAAACTAAATACCACTATCTTTAGTCTCTGAACATTATGAAACTATGCTCAATTTCTTTCCATTTTTACCCAATTACAATTAATCCTGATACTTATTATTATGGGTCCTATACTTAGTAAAACACTCACTTTGAGTATTAAATTATCTACAGACCCTTGTTTGGAGAGATGTTACTCAAATACTGATAATATTTTGTTATTTTAAAGTTAAAGCATACAGGCTGGGTACTGGTGGCTCATGCCTGTAATCCTAGCTACTTAAGAGGCTGAGATCTGAGGACTGAGGTTCAAAGCCAGCCCAGGCAGGAAAGTACTTAGACTCTTATCTCCCATTAACCACCAGAAAACCAGAAGTGGCACTGTGGCTCAAAGTGGTAAAGCACTGGACTTAGGCGAAAAAGCTCAGGGACAGCACCCAGGTCCTAAGCTCAAGCCCCAAGACTGACCAAAAAAAAAAAAAAAGTGAAAGCATAAAAAACAAATGCAATATTTCCTTGAACTACTGTACTAGGTGACAAAAGTTCTGACTTATCTGCTAGGATAAATTACTTAACACTTGAAGATAATCTTCATTGTCTTTATTATCTAAGTACAGTATTTTATAAGAAACTTCAGTGATTCTGCACTCTGGGTTTTGATTTTCAGACACACTTTCAAATATATTATTTATTATTATTGATTGTCCATAATTTTTTTGGGGGGGTCCAGTCATGTGGCCTGCACTCTGGGCCTGCGCGCTGTCCCTCAGCTCTTCAGCTCAAGGTTAGTGCTCTACCACTTGAGCCACAGTGCTACTTCCAGCTTTTTTTCTTTTTGCTTATGTGGTGCTGAGGAATTGAACCCAGGGCCTCATGCATGCAAGGCAAGCGCTCTAACACTGAGCCACCTTCCCAGCCCCTGTCCATAATTATTTATAATTAGCTACATTTATATTATATTATATTTATAATTAGCTACAACTTTTAAACTTCCTGTTATTTGGCCTGTAGGATAGAATTGATGATATTTGTTAAAATTTAGATGACATTGTAAGTTTAAGAATGTGCAAAAGATAAGAAAAGACCTAGCTGGGCCCCAGTGGCACACACTTGTCATCCTAGTTCAAAGCCAGCCCAAGCAGGAAAGTCTATGAGACTCTTATCTCCAGTAAACCACTCAGAAAACTGGAAATGGTGTTGCCGTTCAAGTGGTAGAGCACTGGAGTTGCGCTGAAGAACTGAGAGACAGCACCCAGACCCAGACTTTAAGCCTCATGACCAACAAAAAAAAGAAGAAAAGAAAAAGAAAAAGACCTACCTATTTCAACACATAATTGTAATAAGCAACATAAACTGTAATAAAGCGAAATGACAGCTAGTATAACTAGTTTCTTTTACAAAGTAGAGAAAGAAGCTTTGCCTAATCTTTACCAACCATTTGCCTAATCTTTACTAACCCTTGTAGAACAGATAATAAAAGAAATCCTTCTGAGCAGCAATAAGAATGCTTCCCATGACTTCTTTCTACAAACGGAAGGGTGTGGCCTTTTGTTTGCTGAACCTGACTTTAGGACTGAGCCTTGAAGATAACTGAAAAGCCTCTAATCCACACCGGTAGGTATGGATTATGACCGTGCTTTCTAAAAGAATAGCCTCAATCAATGAAGAGGTTAACAACAACAACAAAATACTCTTGAGTTTTGTTTTCCCAAACTAGACCTAATCCCTGAATTAATGAATGATTTGTAGATAAACAAGAGAGTCTTGAGCCAGTACTATTGTGCTATTGCTATGAATCTCTTGCTATCACCAATGGATTGTTATATTTTGACAACAGAGCAATGAGGCATGTGGATATGAAATTTGCATGAACATTGATGCATATAAAGTTATGCTAAAAAGTATTTTTTAATTCTAAGGTTTTTTTTTTTACAGAAATTCCCACTGAAATAACACACGTGCTTGGGAAGACAGATTCTCTACCAGACAAAGAAGTTGAGATGCAATGAGAGTATAAGGAATGTTATGTAGTCCCATTGTCATAGACTTGGATTCATGGAGAAAGACTCTGGTAAGGGAAATATTTACTAGATTTCCATGAGTCAGCTTCACGCTCATTGTAAAAGTGGGGAGAATTTTCTCTTTTGTGAGAGTTTTCCCAATTCAAACAGAAAGGGAGCAAGGAAATACCAGGAAGTGAAGCACCTAAACGATTCCCCTGAAATTTATTTGTGTTCCTTTAGTGTCATGATCTCCCTTTACTTGAGGGAGCTCAGGGCTCCAAGTTTCTCGACCCCTGCCTCGTCAGCCTCCGGGAAAGGAACTGACTCTCAAAGTCGGGTGCCAGGTTTTTAAACACTGTCTGTTTTCTTTCCCACAAGTCCAATAAGTGCTGTCTTGTTGAGTCATATTCCCTCTCTCACACAAAAGAGCTTCTTCGTTGTCTTTAAGAGTGATACATCCTCATTTCCGCAGTCAAGTCAGGTCTAGTTCACAGGTGGTGGATGAGTGTAAGACCTAGGCTTGCCTAGCCCTCCCCTCCACCTAACTCAAAATGTCTTTTCTACCCATCCCTTGCTATTTGGACTCTCCGTTTATTGTTGCTGTCAAAAGGAGATAGGCCTATGTTTGTCAAGATTACTTCCTGAAAATGATCCCATTTTGAACTTATTAAATAGTGCCTGAAAAAAATATAAGACAAAGATTTGTTTTTAATTTTTGGTTTCTTCCTTCCTTCAGAAAGGGGTTTGTATTATTAGAATTAATAAAACTGCTTTGGTCCAGGTTGTAGGTATTTTCTTTGAGTCTTATGTGATTTCTAAGATAATGCCACTTCTGTATTACACTTCCTCCCGGTGTCCAGATTTCTCATTATTATTGAATCACAGTACAGTGTCCTAACAAGTCTGACATTTAATTAGAAACATGACTGCTTCATTATGAGCTTAGAGGGCCAGCTCTTTAAAATCTGATAGGAGCTACTGTTAGACTTCAGCCTATTTCAATTATTTTCCAAGTATTTCAATTGTTGGCACATAGGTCTGAATGCATCAACGAAAACAATTTCTTAACTATGTACCCAGAAATCTACTAGCTGATGAGAGAAGAGGGGAAATGGCCTTAGAAAATCAAAATGAAATTGACAGGACTATTACAGCATTTAAGACATGGGTTAGGAGGTTTTTCCCTCTATATGTAATAGACTTTGGGAGATTTTATAAATTCACTCTGGCTAGAGTAGGAAAGGAAAGATTCACAAAGGCTTTGTGATTATGCTGAATTGTGAGGCACAAAAGATCTGAACTCATGGAGTTATGAAAGCAGAAATAGAATGTGAGCCAAGTCCTAAATAAATGAAGCAGACATCGCAGACAGTATCTCCATACTACCAGGAGCCTAAGTCCTGCAAAGGAAAATAGTGTGGGAAACATTGAAAAGCTAGGCCCAGTAGGCATTATTGGTCTCATATACAGTGATTTTAAAAGACAAAATACATTAGCTCATGTCTTGTTCACAGCTGACTCCTATAGGAAATGGAGGCCAAGACAGAGAGGCACATGAAATTTATGAAAGGCAATGCCCCTGAAAGAGAGGGCAAGGGAGCAACCATAGGCAAGAAGACCTTCCAATCATTGTGGAAAAAAGTAAGGAAGATTGGCTAGTATGCCAGCTGACTGAAGTGTAATTCTGAAGGTCACAAGCATTCCCACTAAGAGCTCTGAACAAGGATCTCTGTGGAGAGGTATACATACATTACAAACTAAACGTTCTAGACCACAGTAGTACATTGTGTTGTCATGTGATCGTTGCCATGAAAAAGGAGTCTCTGGTGCTTTGCAGATCTTGAAGGCATCTGCATCTGCAGCCATATTCCTCCTGGAACTTTCTTTTACAAAAAAAAAAATTGATCTCATTAGTGTGAGGTAGTCAGCTATCACTGTCCTTCACTGTCTTTATGAGCAAGTCTCATCATCCTCTGGGTCATCAAAGAGCCTTTGTGGCTTTAGAAATACTTCTTGTTCCCAGAGCTCTGGACAGGCCCTTCTCTACCACATCCGTAGACCAACACAAAATTCAGATGGAGTTATTGTCTACAAATACTAAAATCAAGACATTCGTTGGGCATCCATCAGGTATCACTTCTAGATGAATCTCTTCAGCTGTGTTTAGTATCTCTCAACATATCGTTAAATCTGAAAAAAAACCAGCAACATTAGGTTGGTCTCCCTCGTTCATTAAGTTTGTCAGAAACTATGCAATTAATAAAAAGCCAAAATCAAAGTTAAGCAGTTGCTCTCAGCCCAATTAATTTCGATGTCAAATTTTACAGTTAAAAACACGAGTGTGAGATACTGGTACATCTCAGTATGCTTTATAAAATAAAGGTTGAGAGTTCCACTGTGTCTGCGATTAGAAGCAAGCTCAAAATGACCTTGGATCTGAAAAGATGCTCTTCGGATTGGTGGAGAACAAGTCACAGTTGCATCCACTGTCTAACTCAAGTAGATCTTCTATTTTTCATTGTGTAGGAAAATAAGGTATGTACTTATTTAAAGTATGCTAAGCACCTTTGAAGAAACTACAAAAGAGCAATAAATTATAAAAACAAATTTTAAAAGAAAAAGAAAAAAAATTCAGAGGGGAACTTATGAGAGAATCCCTAGCTACAAATAAGTTAGTGTAATATAAAGTCATTTTTTAAGTATGTATCACATATATGGTAACAAGAGCTCTTTATTCCTTAAATATGAATTAAATACACAGTATATTCTGAGTAAATTTGAGGAAGTGAGGAAATGAAAAACATATAAATGTCTTTGCATTGTTAAGTTACCAGGGAAAAACAATAAAAAAACCATAAGTACATTAATCAACGTGGTGGTTAATTGGTATTTGATCAATCATTATGCTGATTGAGGGTGTGTTTGGAAGATAGCAACACTGAAATTGGTGGATTTTATGTAAAACCTTTCTCTCCATAGGCAGACCTTATTCAATCAGCTGAAGACTTTAATAAAATGAAAGAGATAATCCATAGAAAAAATAAGAAATTCTTAAAAAATTATCATCTTTAAGAAGATGTGCAAAGAAGTTGCCTTTTAACAAAGCAGTTTATGAATACAATATGACTTGACCCATAGCACCCCTTTCACAAATGTCACCCATCCCTGTCTTATCCATCCTTCCCTTAGTCTCCTTAGTTGTGTAGGATGTACATTGGATTCTTGTCTGCAATTCCCCTCCTCCTCTTCTTTTGTCTCCTCTTCTCCCCTTGGCCCCATTCCACCTCTTTCGAGTACCTGCTTCCTGGTGTTTTATTTTTGTGAATTTTGATTTGGGCTTGTTAAGGAATTACATACACAGTTTAAGATCTCCCTTGAACTTACTGTGGTTCAATTAATACATTGATATAACTCACATACCATTTAATGCATTTACTGATGAATTTGTAAGCCTAATCTATTTCCACATTCAAGAGAACATATGCATCCTTTGTTTCTCTGGGTCTGATTTATTTCACTTTACAAGTCTTTCCATGTTTTTTTTTTCTTTTTACAAATGGCACAATCTCATTCTTTCTGATAGATGGGTAAAATTCCATTGCGTATAATATATACCACATTTTCTTGATCCATTTGTCCACGGAGGGGCACCTAGGATGATTCCATACTTTGGCTTTGGTGAATAGTGCTGCAATAAACATGGCTGTGCTGATGGTCTTACTTACACCCAGGTTAGAATGGTCATTATCAAGAAGACAAACCATAATAGATGCTGGTGAGGATACAGCCAAGAGAGCACCCTAAGACACTGTTGGTGGGAAAGTCAACTTGTTCAACAACTGTGGAAAGCAGTGGGGAGGTTCCTCAAAAGACTAACTATAGACCTATCCTATCATCCAGAAATTCCACTCCTGGGAATTTACCCAAAACATTACAAACCAGAATATAGTACGGAATTCTTTACTAGATAGACTTTGGGCTTGTTCTTGCAATATCAACTATTCCTTGAGTCTCCTCTGAGCTTCCAGCTTGTGGACATTAAGTCCAGGCTCCATTATATAACTATGAAATTCTCTTGACAGAGAATTATCTGTATATATTATACACCTATTGCCATGGAAGACAAATTTATACTAGGATTAGGTATGGGCAACGTGCTAGATATAGTTATTAAGTGGGAACAGAGAAAACCTTACTGTAACAACAGTATAAGACTTAAAGAGGGGGCTGGGAAGATGGCTCAGTAGTAGAGTGCTTGTCTTGCATTCATCAAGCAGAAAAAGCTGGAAGTGGCACTATGGCTCAAGTGGTAGAGCTCTAGCCTTGAGCTGAAGCACTGAGGGACAGCACCCAGGCCCAGAGTTCAGGCCCCAGGAACGACAAAAAAAAAAAAAAAGATTTAAGGAGATTCTCACATGTTAGTGATATAATCAGAGCACACAGCAGGAAGAGGGGGATGAGAGAGAGGCGATATCTACTCTGTAAACTTTATTAGGCTCAGAAAATCATTTGCTACATGATTAGACAGACACCTATGTTTCTCTTAATAAAGAGCCATGGTCAGTATGGGGGAAGGAAGACTAGCTTTTCTTGCTTGAATTTGGAATAATGATGAAATGCAAATCAACTACATTTCTTTCCCTTTAAGTGGATGAAATTTCCCTTATACAGCTATGATGAGCCACCTTCTCCCTCTGTCTGAATCCAACTTCTTCATCCCCTTTACAGGTATTCCCTCATAAACTCCCATAACCTGCCATCAACTTGCCTGAAATTCTTCAAGACAGTGAACCCCCTGCCCCCAGCCCCTGTGGAATCCAGTTTGTAGACAGTGTGTTTACCATAGACTATCTGGGTTGGTGTCTATTATCCTCATAAAATCAGTCTTTTCATTCACAAAGATGTATTTGCCTGGGTGAAGAAGTCTATGGACCTCTCTGGTTCTTTGGGGATTTTCCCATGGGCAGTTTGGTAGCATGACAGGGCCTCAATTTTGTTATGGGCATAGGACAATTCAAAGAGGAACCACACGGTTCCTCTTTATTGCCCATGGCAATACTGATCCTAGTTCAATGATGCTTTTCCTTATGTGAGAGACAGAGTATTAAAGGAGGTATCTTTCAAGAGGACATACAGACTATGTTTTCCTAATAGCTAGCAATTGTCTAAGGAGAAGAAAATCAGTGATATCGAATATACTAGTTATTAACTATACCAATTTCCTTAAGTAGGTTATTAAAAATAGGATCAAATTATAAGTGAAGGAATAACTCCAAGACAGACTTATGATGAGTTTTCCACTGTAAATTGCTTTACATATTTTTTCTCAATGAAGTAGGAGAAAGATACCTACTACAATACTTACAGAGAATGTTTGCCCTTCAGCCTCTGATCTAACAGAAGGGAGAATTCCACAAACATAAGCTGTTAGTAGTATTCCTAAGAGTAACTATATTTTTTTATTTTACTTTTATTTTTCCTTTGTGCCAATGCTGGTCTTGATCTGAGAGCCTGTCTCTCAGCTTTTCACTCAAGGCTGGCACTCTACCACTTGAGCAATAGGCCCATTTCAGTTTTGTTTTTGTTTTTGCTTTTTAGTGGTTAACTGGAAATAAGAGTCTCATGGACATCCCTTCCCAGCCTGGCTTTGAACCATGATTCTCAGATCTGAGCCTCCTGACTAGCTACAATCACACAGCTTAGTTTTTTTTAATATTTATTTAAGTTTTTAAATTTTTAATAGAAAGATTAATCAGAAACGACAAATAGTTTGATAAATCATTCTGGTTTGCTAAATTTCCTTCCAACCAGGAAAGTAAATATCCTCATACTTTGGAACCATTTTCTCCTCCTGCTGAGACAAGAGGAATTTTAATTCTCCATTTTAGAGTCTCCACTCAAAATAAAGAACCACCAGTTCTCATGGATTTTTAATGGCTTAACTCAATATCTAACATACACAGTCAGTACGTTGACAGTAATGTGGTCATTTTCACCCCCAAAGCCCATGATTTAATTAGGACAACCTATTGGTTCACATTTCATAGATGAACATCTAAAAGTTCCACACCTTTATTGTCACAAATTTTTATATTTTCCCCAGCAGAAAATTTACCAAATACTGTAATCTCAGAATGTTCCAGGTTCACCTCATTATCATTCCCTTATCACTGTCATTGCTGACAATCAGAATAATGGTAACCTCACTACACATATGAAAGTTCTAAGACCTGGAATGGATACATACCTTAAGATACCTAGCAAAAGGAGAATTAAGTCAGCCAATGGCATTAAAGTTGCTCAGTAGCTGACCTTAAAAATCAGAAGATTACTTTGACTTGTCTGGGTGGGCTCAGCATAATCAAACACATCTGCAAGTGTGGAAGAATAAGGCCAAGAAGGAGAAGGAGACAGATGGCAGAGTTAGAAGGCTCCAGCCACATACTGGAGGCTTTGAAGGTAGAGGAAGCAGCCCAAGAACTAGAGAAAACAGCCAGCTGCTAGAAAGCTTCAAAGGCAAGCAACAAAAAAGAATTCGGTCTGAAAACCTCCAGAAAGGAACAGTCTTGTAGACACATGATTTTAGCCCAGTTAGACATTGTGTGGCTTCTGACCTTCCAAAGTGCAAAATAAACCCATGTTGCTTTAACTCAGTAGGTTTGTAGTAATTTCTTGCAGTAAAAACAGGAGACAGATACGCTGACTTTTCTACTACTTGCTGCCTGTGGCATCCTAAAATATAAGGAGACCCTTATACCCCTTTTTAAAAATTTTTCCTCTCACATCTAAGAAATTTCCTGGGTATCTTATCACACTATTTACTTTAAAAACTTAATATCTCTAGGCTAAGATACAAATTCTTCTAAATCTTTGGCCTCACCTGATGCCTGCCTCTCTCTTTCCACTCCTGATATTTTATCTCACTGAAATTGTTTCCTCAAATTTCTGGTACTTAAAATCCCATCTCTTTTCCAATTTATGTCATCTTCCTTCCTCAGCCTCACTCCTAAATTGATGTAACCCCTTTTGTAGCATACTGCATTATTAAAATAGTCACCAAGTAAGTGTTAAATGAGCAACTGCCAAATTTGTTTGAAAGTGTTTCCTAGTGTTATGTTTATCAACCCACAACCTGGGGCTTGTATTTACCAGCCCTGATTTCCAGGGCTTCTGATATATTTTCTCCATGATCACAATGATGACATGCGTATTCCTGTAGCTTGTAGTGGAGCAGGAAATCTTGTGTCCAATAAGGTGATTGTGTTAGCCAACTTTATGTCCCGGTGACAAAATACCCAGGAGAACTTAAAAGGAGTAAAGGCTGATTTTGGCTCATGGAGGCAGAGATTTCAATTCGTGGTCACTTGGCCTAATTGTTTCTGGGCTGAGGTGAGGCAAGATTTCATGTCAGGAAGCATCTGGTGGAACCAAGTTTCTCACTTCATGGCCGTCAGGAATCAAAGAGCAATGGGAGGAGATAGAGGGACTAGGGTTCCATTATACTTCCCATGGTCATGACATAAGTGATTTATCTTCTCCATAAAGCCCAATCTCCACTTCTATTACGTCTCAAGAGGAAAAACAGCTGGAGACCAAACTTTCAGCACATAACACTTTGAGGACCATCTAAGATCCAAATTAAAGTAGAGAGTTTCCACTTTATCTGGTATGTAAGCAGTAAGATTTAGGCTCTCCTTAATACCTTTCTCAAAGGTTTAAGCAAATTATAACAGACTCACAAATAAAGGTAGCATGTTTATAAAAAGACAGAAATACAATGAGATTTTTCTTTTAAATTAAAAACCAGATTTAAAGTGGGACCCATTAGAAGGACCCTAGTGAACTTGAGGATGTGTTTGATGAAAATGTACTAAATGACCAGAATACACAAAATGTTGGGAGTCATATCTGTGGGAGTCCATTTATCATGCCAGGAACCAAAGTGGCTTTGTTGTGAGCAAATGTATGTTTCCTCAAATTGTTAATAGAAATTCAATTTTCATGGCTTGATTTAAGTTTGTAGACATTTCCTTTGGCTGCTACTAATAAAATCAGAGATTTAATTTGTATACTTCGGTATGTTCTGTTTAAGTGTGAGATGATGTAGAATTTCCTGGGTTTAGAAATCTGAGAGTGGGTATAATTTAGAGCAAATGCAATCATAGTCACAAAGATTGGCTGGTTTATTCTTTGGGGAGCTGAGATTATGCTGTTAATGGCAGGTGCCATGCTGTGTATTTGTCACACCTCTTTGCTTAGGGCACTGGCCCACCTATCTTGTTATACTACTGGGAAGAGACAATGGTTATCCATCATTTCCTTAATTAGTTGATAATTAGGGAAGCCACAGGACAAACACATTGTCTCATTCTGGGAGCAGATAGCAAAGACTTTAGATAAAAATGGCATCTAAGGGTTGGCTGTTCTCCTTCTTGCTTATCAGGACTTGTCTTCTCAGACTCCCTTCTTTTGATCCCTCTGTGTCTTGTTATACTATCCCAGCAGGGATAATGAGGTAGCAATGAATCCAGCTCATCATAAAGGTAGCCAATTTGTTTTTCAAGTCATTATTAACACAACTACTTGTCATTATCCACATTGCCATCCTTAGTTTATAGGTTATTTACCTCATGCTAAAGTTAACTGAAGTCCAAAGGGTTGATTCTGACAAGATAATAGATATTGAGCTGCAAAGGGGGCTGTCTGGTGGCAAAAGAAGTAAGTGGCAATCCCAGAAACATGATTCTCAGATCTTCACCAGATGTTTAAGTTGAAGAAATTCATTCTCAGAGTCTCAATGTCTTCATCCACACACTGGCAAGAATGATAAACACTACTTCACAGGTTTAGTGTGATGCTAAAGAAAGAATTGGAATACATAACCAGAGTTTCTGTCAAATAAGAAAAACAAAAAAATCAGGTAACTTCTATGGTTATGGGCAAAGACAAAGTCTTACTCATTTTGGTATCGCTAAAAGCTGTCAATTTCCTTGCATCATAAGTGACACCCAATACATTTAAATGTATAGAAGGAATGACTGGTGGGTTATAATAATGGCCTTTAAGAAATGTCTATATTCCTGCCAGTGCCAGTATCTCATGTTTGTGATCCTAGCTCTTCTGGAAGAGATAGACTCCATAATTTAAATCATGAGAACTGAATATATTATTTTATATGATAAAACTAACTTCATAGCTGTGATTAGATCAAGAATTTTGTGATGAGGGTATTTTGAATTCACAGATGATCATAATGCAATCCCAAGAATTCTTATGAAGAGAGAGCAGGAGGACACAGTCAAGAGAGATGTGGTGTCTGAAGGAGACGTTGGATGATGCACTTTGAAGATGAAAGAGAGGACAACAACAAAGGACTATGAGAAATACTGATAGTCTGTGTCAAACATTCCCCAAATCTTCCTTGCCAGGCACCAATGGTTCACACCTTTAATCCTAGCTACTTAGGAGGCTGAGATTTGAGGATCATGGTTCGAAGCCAGCCTGGGCAGGAATATCCATGAGACTCTTATTTCCAATGAATTACTCAGAAAAAGCCAGAAGTGGTTCTGTAGCTTAAGTTATAGAGCGCTAGCCTAGAGCACAAAGAGGTTCAGGGACAATGCCCAACCCTAAGTTAAAGCCCCAGGATGAGAAAAAAAATCCCCCAAATCCAATATGTTAAAGTGTTGATTGCCAGTCTGTGGTGCTATTGGAAGGTGGTGAACATTTAGGAGGCAGGGGCATAGTAGGAGAAAATTAGGTCACTGGAGGTAAGCACTCTAAGAGATGAGACCATGGCACCTGTATCTTTCTTTGTCTCTGTTTCTCTCTGTATTTCTATTTCTGTCTCTGTTTCTGCATCTCTGTCTATCATTCTGTGTTTTCTAATGACCATGAGTTAAATAGACTTTCTCTGCCACATTGTCTTCACCAAGATATAAAGGCCCCCAAAACCATGTTACAAAGCAACTATGCACTAAAACCAAAAATGACTTTTCTTCCTTTTAGTTGATCATCACAGGTATTTTGTCACAGTGGGGGGAAGCTGTCTGAACATACATATCTCTAGAAGCTATAAAAGTAAAGATTATTGAGTCTCCAGAAGGAACACAATATTACTAACATAGGGTTCTTAGACCGAATCGTTTACTCTTAGAAAAGTAAGATAATTCATCTCTGTTGTTTAAGGCATGAAGTCTGTGGCAACTTGTTACAGCAGCAATAGGGTATGAATACAATTAGATTTTCAGCATCAAGCCTAGAGAAAAAAGAGTTAAGAACTATTTACTTCTAACTCTGTCAGGGTGATTATTAGTTTTTGGATGCAGCTCCTGGCCCAGCCCACTCAAATTAGAGCTACTTCTCGAACTCTTCCTACTTAATCACTGTTTTACTCTGGAAAATAATATGCAGTGTTGCATCTTGTCTTTGAGATAGCTGTTTATATTCACACAGACTTACTTCTTTAACAATTGACGAGTATCTCTGAATTTGTGTCTTTATTGTGTTCCAGGGAGTATTCATATGAGCATTTGTAAGAGTATCTATAAAAGCAGAGGTGCTAGGACAAGGTAGGCAAGTTTCCTGAGATGGGATTGACAAATGAAGCCTCAGGTAAGAAGATTTGCTGGGAATGAGAAAGAAAAAAAAATGACAATCTTAAGAGAAAATTTCATTTCACTGGTAACAAGATCTGTTTATGCGGATGTTATAATTTGCAGGAATTTGATAGCTGAGCTCTTCCTGTTCAACTCAACCTAAATAAATGCTTGACAAGGTGCCTAATTGAATTGAAGGCATTACCCCAGAAACATCTCTCCAGAAAGTTCCTTCACTATAGGAATGAGAATATTGTCTCTGAGTATGTATTTAGATGAAATGACTACAGAAGCCTACGTGATGTGTTTCAACATACAACCCTCTACCATCACACCCAAACTATATTAATTCTGATCAGGCCTTATTCCACCAGAAAATGATTCTTCAGAAGATGGGATACACAGTAAGGATCATTTCTGTTCCACATTTTTTTCACATCCTAATGCATTTTCCCACCAATTTGGAATAGCAACTCAGGGTTCAAACAATCTCAGGATTTTCTATTACTTGCAGTTCAAATTCCTGTTAATTTCCCTACTTCATAGTCATTAGAAAAGCAACTTTCTTTCCATACTATTATTGGCAATCTACAAAGCAAAGGATACATCTCAAATGTCAGCACCAGGGTTTTGCCGCTGCAACTAGAAACTGAAAAGAAAGACTTAGACAGTATAAGATAAATATTATTCCTATTTTAAAGCCAAGGAAACAGATGCTCAAAGAAGTACAGTCAATTGTTCAAAGACTTGAAACTTCTGAGTGTGAAGTCAAGATGCAAACTTTGGCTGACCTGATTCCTTGAGCCTGAGAATGTAGCTCCATTGCCAAGTCTCCGTCGTTCCCTTCCCCAGGGAGCTCAAAGGAGAAGGAACTGGACTTAGATGAATGCAAGGGTGGGAGATGATGTGTTTAGAGGAGGCCTCACAGAACCTCTAGGGAGCTGGAATCACATCATTTTCCAATGATCTGAATTTGTATCTTACCTTTACACTTTCTTTGAAATCTTACAGAATGTATCAGTGGAATGAAGTTTAGGCTTTTGGTTTTGACATTGAAGAAGGGTCATAAACACCATAGTCCATGGAGGAAAAAGAACTAAGTCATTCAGTTGGGATGGGGCCACTTGCTTACCATCTACTGAAATGAAAAATAAGAGATCTTAATGTCTTAGATTTTGGCTGCCATAACAAAATACATAGACTGGGACACTTTAGGAGTTAAAAAAAGGTTTACTTTGGCTCAGGATTCTGAGGCTTTCAAGTCCAAGTTCAGATAATAAAATTTGCCAAGAGCCTTGTGCCTCATCATAGAATGTGAATGACAATCACACACCAGACACGTAAACAAAGAGTGCTGAGCTGTACATGTGGATGAAAGCAGACAAGTAGTATATCCTTGCTTTACAATACGCTCTTACAATAACTAGTCCTGACTCAGCAGATCAAAGGACCTGAAAGAGGACCTCAAACCTCTTTGAAGGGTGGTACCTCCACGTTTAATAACCTCACATGAAGCTCCCACCTCTAAATGTTTTTATACCCTTCTCCATACCATTGGATTGGGACCAAGGTTGTAGGTACTGACCAAAGTTATGTTGTTCACAAGGTTTTTTAGGAAGGAATAAAATGATTTGAGATCCCAGACATATAGTCTCAGGCTAGTGATCTAATGGAACCAAGGATTTAAAGCCTAGAGGACTTAACGCACTAATTTCTGACTCAGAGCTGGAATTGAATGTGTATCCTGTCTTTTGGTAGCTCTATACTGTGAAGAGAGTTATTTAACCTACCTGCTCTCTGGTCCCTCCTTCGCAAGATGAG
The DNA here is from genome assembly GCF_019054845.1 of Dipodomys spectabilis. Taxonomy (NCBI): domain Eukaryota; kingdom Metazoa; phylum Chordata; class Mammalia; order Rodentia; family Heteromyidae; genus Dipodomys; species Dipodomys spectabilis. The sequence goes on along the minus strand of NW_024870834.1, from coordinate 11,248,168 downwards.
ACCACAGTGCATATCATTTGTAGTCAGAGGAAATAAGAAGGAAAAGGGAAATAAAGAGACCATAACTAGCATTCCCATCTGCAGGCTAATACAAAATAGGGCTCTGAAAGGGTTGCAATCCCACTGTATCTTGTAGTTCTATTTCTTTAACTCTCTGCTGGTGTGTCAGAATTTCAGTCTGAGTTTGAGAACTGTAGGGAAGGACCACAATCCTCACTTTCTTTCTTATTAATTCACCAAAGCCTTGAGGGCCTCAGAGTGTCAACTTTATACCTTTTAGAAACTCTAGGTTCATTTAACAACAACTCCAAACCACAAGAAGCCACATAAACATGGACAATACAAACCTCATCTGTCTGTCCACAGGGTAATGATGGGAACAGATCGATACCACCTTAATTGCATTGCTGAGCTCCTTGGTCTCCAAGAACACAGTTTGCAAATGGAAAGCTGAAAATGTGACATCTTGCCTCTTCTTCCCAATATCTCACCTTGCTTATTTGAAAAGATTACAACTAATTTTGCGACATAAATAGCCTGGACAGGAATAAAAGTGCATTTTACAGTGCAGTAGCGAAAAAGTAATGGATTTAGCTCAGTCTCAGTTCACCTGGGCTCATTGTATGCATTATGTTTAACTCAAAATCACTTCATGGGGTAGCTGTAGCGGTAAGTTTCCAAAGTCTGAATGCACAGCATCAAGGACTTCAGAGGAAGTGAATTCAGTATCTAACAAAGACATAAAAGTTCAATGGCATTTGTTTTGTAAGTCACATTGTAGATGTGTACCTTTAGAACTGGAAGTTAAACCTTCTTAGGAGACAATTACTTCTAGCAAGATTATCATAAAGCCTCATTTCTGATTGTTTCTCTACTCATTAGTACATCCAGAGAAAGATGATGTTTTCTTCTTTAGAAGTAGCTCTCAGCAAATCATAATTTATTATGTCCAATCAGATGAACACTATGAATAGATTATTTCCTTTTCTTTATAAAACCCTGTATTTTCTAGCAATGTATTTTATTATTATGCAGGTATTGACAAATTATTATCACTATACACAGATGCCATTTGCAGAAGCTCAAGAAAGAAGTGACAACATAACTAGGTAGAAGTGAGAAAGAGTCAGTTACATGAATAAGAGGAAGTTTATTTACTTATGCTTTTCCTTATGTGAAAGGCCTTCCAGAAGAAACCTTGGGTGACATCAAAACCAGCTCTGTCCATAATTTGTATTTCAAGATTGCTATTATCCCATTCCTTCTTTCATATAAACAGTACATTTGGTCAAGACCAATTTTCCATACACTAGTGAATTCTCACTATCTTAAGAAATCAATGCAAAGATGAATCCTATTATGTTAGCTTTCTGACTGGTTACATGTCATTATCTAAATAGAAATTTAAAATGCATGAAACTACTGTCATTGTTTTTTGGCGTATACTATCAAGTGAGGAAACCTGAGCAATAATGCAAATCAGTAAACATTTATTAACTGTTTACCATGTGCCAGGTCTAGAGAGTGCATTGTTAAATGAGTAGATACTAACAGCCAAGAAGGAAACAAAAAGAGAAGAGAATGTCTAGTGTGGAAATTAGTATGATAAATTATACACAGTCTTGGATATTTTGGATACCCAATAATCTTTTACATATATAGAAATATATAATAAGGCATTCTTTTATTTTTTGTAGTTGTCAAATTTTGTCATTCGCACAAAACACATTGTTAAAAAATAAGACAATGTAAGCCATGTGTGGTGGTACCCTCCTGTAATCCCAGCTATTCTAGAGACAAAGACAACAGGGCCATGAATTTTAGAGCATACCAAGCATAAAAGGTAATAAGATCCTAACGCAAAAAGAAAAAACAAAGGGCTGTAGGTATATCTCAAGTAGTGGGTGGAATTCTTTGCCTACCCAGGTTCTTGGTTCTATTTTCCATATTGAAATGGGGGAGAGGACCGGGAGGGGGGAGGTGGAGGGAGTATGGGAAGGGATGGAAAGGGGAAACAAAGAGGAGGCAACAATGCTTGATAAGAAATGTATTCATTATCTTGCCCATTTAATTGTAACTCCTCTGTACGGTATTCTCACAATAAAAAAAAGAAAAACTAAACAGCAGCAGGACAAATGCATATATGCAAAATGAGTGTTGTACATAGGGGAAAATATGGTAAATGAAATAAATCCTTGGCCCAGTACTGAAATGATAAACTTTAAAAAAAAATTGACAAAGCCACACTAAACAATTGAGAGAAATATAATTTGAGAAAGTCATATATGAATGTCCTTAAACACGTAGTCTTATGTAGTGGGAAAATTCCTTTCTCTCATAAAAATCACATTTCTTTATTTCCAAGCAGATCACAACTACTTTTCTTAGTCCCTAAATCTCCCTCTACAAAGCTATCAAAGCAGATGAATTACATTTCCTTTATGTTTGCTATTAACAGATTGTCCAGTGATAGAATTACAGTCTCCTTTTCTTCCATGAAAAACATTCCTGAAAGCTGGATTAAAAATCCAGATAAAATAATAATACTAATACTATTTTCTGCCTTGCATTAGTCTCCATACCGTTCCATTGGTTCTCTAGTCTTGAATGACAGCAGCCACAGATGAAATACGCTTGAAATGAAGAACATGTGTGGGATGTTTATCTCATGTAAAGTGGACCAGAAGCACTGGAGTTTATTGCTATGACTTTAATAGAGAATCTTTACATAATGTTACATGAAGTGGCAGGGCTAGAATACACAGTAATTGGAAGAAGGATACATGGAAAAATAAACTCTCCGCATGTTATATATTAGATTCCACAGTGGTCTCAGGGCATGTCTGATGATCTTAATTCATTTAGTGTGCCAGGGCAATCCTTCTCTTAAGCTTATATCTTCTCAGTGTACATAAGTCTGCACTACTGGCTCAGATTAAAAAGGAGCCTTGTAAAATGTTTCTTACCAAAATAAATAACTTGAGTATCCAGATATGCAAGAACTTAATTCTCAAGATCCGGCATGTTTAAGATTCACATTCTTTGGGCTTTCAGTCTGAAGTAGAGAAGAAAACATTCTTTCATGGTTGAGATTTCTGAATACATAACCCGTTGCATGCTGACCATGACATTTAGAATTAGTGAAAGGCAACATGATCACTAGCGGTATCAGACACTCAAATTAAACGCAATTACCAGATTTTTTTTAATTGACTCATTTATAAAGCCTTGATTTGTTCAGGCTCAGTGTTTTCTGTTGCTTTCCCTGATTCCAATTTGAGAGAAGTGTTTCTATCAGAAAATCCCAAGAATAGACATACATAAAACAAAAAAAATAAATAAATAAAAAATTTGAGGTAGGATGGTGTTTGTTCTGACATCTCAATGATTGTTCACTACGGATTTTAATTTTTCTAAGGAGGTAAAAATGCTGCTATTACACCAGATTGTACTATAACTTGAGGGTATTTTAAAATTATTCATATTCCTTTCTCATGCTTAAATTTTGTTTCTGTGTTTATGGCTTAGGGAGCTAGTCTCTCTCTCTCTCTCTGTCTCTCTCTATCTCTCTGTCTTTCTCCATACACACACACACACACACACATATGTGTGTGTGTTCATATATATATATATAGCAATTGGGTGATAAAATGAGGATGATAGAAAAAAGAGAAAATGAAAGGCAGTGGTATCTTTAAGAAATGTTTGAGAATGGACAACTTATTTTAAGCTAATGGCTTCTATGATTATGCCTTGTAGGCCATAATACACTTGTAAAATTAACTGTATTAATGATGTGCTTGAATTCAATTAGAGAATAGTTTGTTCTTTCTGGAAAAGCTACATGAAATACAAATTGCATTTCTGGATTAGGAATGAAAAAAGAAGGAGAAAGAGTGCATGATGAAAACTAGATGTAACTCACAGATACAAGGCACCTGTCAATATTACTATGCAGAAGGAGATAAGTATGTTTTCAGACATCAGTGACTTGATTATAATGTGGATTCAGGCTGGTAGTTTATCTTCAGGATAAAAGTGGTCAGCCTGATGTTTGTAAAGGTCATTCAGTGTGTTTTTATATCTGTCATACATATGTAGAGCATGTTCTCAAGTTTACACTTGCCCTTTAACTCCCAGTACAGGAAATCTGGTGCTAGGAAAGACTTGTAAAATGTTTATGACATTTCAGTCATGCACAAGTTTTCTTATTCAGGAAGAGAGAGCCATAAAATTTGCATATGGCGTCCAACATTTGGAACCAGAGTTTCTAGGCTTCAAAAATATTGATTTTATGCAATTGTTTCTTCCCTGAGAAATTTGATTTATATTTGATTATGTTTCTCTTCTTTTCTTTTCTTTTTAAACCAGATAGTGCACTGGTTAGGTCCTAATTGCTCTCTGGTATTGAATGTGGAAATTATAAAATATAGCATCATCCCATCTTGTTCAAGTCCACATTGTCATGAAGATATATACATGATTATTTACTTTGTGACATAAAATGTCTTGTTGCTTGGAACTCCCAGCTTAACTTCCTGAATGAAAATATGAAGTGAGCAAGGCCATACTGGGAAGACATACCAACATGGCATATTTGTAATTTAATAAATACCTAGACTCAAGTACTTTCAAATAAGGTTTGAAGATCACATTTATATTTATGTGTAATGAAAGGTCTCTCCAGAACACCAGCAAACACATGCTGAAGATACATCATTCTGAAAAGCATTTTAAAATAGTTTGACATTTTCATAAATATACTATTTTTCTTTTGAGCTTCATCACCTAAAGGCTAGTGTACTACCACTTAAGCCACAGTTCCATGTCTGGGTTTTTTGATGATTAATTGGAGATAAGTGTCCCACACACTTTCTGTCCCTGCTAACTTTGAACTGCAATCCTCAGCTTTCAGCATAACAGGTATGAGCCACCAATGCCCAGCTTAAAGGCATGGAACCCAGATGGCACTGTTGGGTAGGAGTTTAAGCAATGGAGCTTAGTGAAAGATCCTTTTTTTCTCTGGGTGTATAAAGCAAAGCTCACAATTCTCTTGAGTCATTTCCTTTCATAAAAAGAAAAACCTGGCCTCATCTGCTCTGCTCTGCTCCTGGTCCCAGATATAATCACTTTATTGCTTCTCTACATATACTAGAAATAACTATTAATGCCATGAAGTGAAATAACCATGGGCAACCATCACCATAAAAGCTTTGGTATGATAGTTTTACTTTGAACTTCTGAGTTTTAAGCTAAAAACATCTATTGTTCATAAGTAGCATTTCAGGTTACAGTGACACTGTACTGACTAATAAACCAACTTAAGGAATAATCCATTTGGAATTAAAGTGACATTGAGGAAAAAAATAGTGTTTGGGAGCAGAGATATGCAGTGTACAAAGTGTCCAGGAAGGATTTATTTCACTGAGTATCCTGAGAAACTTTACTCAGATTGTCTCATTTCATTGGTGGCTATGACTCTGAACAAAACAAGACAAAACAAACCAACAGAAAACATCAAAGAATAGAGGAAAACAGAGCAGTAAGTAATCCAAGCTGAATCATCCTGAAAGAGTGAATTATTATATATTTGTTTGACTATCAACATTCTATTTATCATCCTTATAGAGTCTGGGCTAGTTCGCCAACTTTATTGATTATGGAATCTCGCTGATAAAATTGGACAGTGCTCAGTACTACAGTATTTGAAAATAGAGTATTTAAAAACATCTCACTTAGAATTAGATGGGAGTTTTTTCTTACTCTTCTGCTATCTATTTGATTATATGTTAAAAAAATGTTTTGATGCCAATGTGTTTGTGTATCTGTTAGTGGTGAGGAAAATGATAGCGTGGAAAGACAAAGAAATATAACTGGGTGCCTAAAATGGTCTACTATCTTAACAACCAGGCATATATTCAAATATGCAGTAAACCATGCCAGAGAAACCGTAAAAATGCACCTAGTAAATTTCCAAAGGATAGGAAATAACTAAGTGGAAGAACATATCCCTAAGACTTAAAGCTGGAGAAACTTGGAGAAAGACCAAAATAGAACTAGTAAGTTTCCAATTATTAAGGATATTAGGGTAGATCAGGATGCAGAGACTGGCTGCCAGGATCCAGTTTTAGGGGATCTTTCTATTTCCTTGTTGCTTTTCCCCACTGAATTGTTGGTGATAGAATAATAGTTACCTCGTAGGATTTAATAAATTAGTGCTTTATACCTGGTCAATAGCCAAAATATTGGCCATAATTTTTTGTTGTAATTATGGGTTAAGGAAAACTTACAAGAAAAATAATGTATTAGGTATTGAGGCAGAAATGAATTACAAGGAGTTTTGGATATAAAGAATGGTTTCCCTAGATTGAGATGTTGATTAAAAAAAGCAGAAAGTAATCACTTTAATTAGAAGGTCCAAAAAGTCAAGATACTCTTAAAAAATGTGTCCAATTCTGCATCACTCTCATTTCTCTCCTTCCAATCAACATCATATTATTTTTAAATAGTCATCTTATTGTTATTTATGGGAGTGTGGGAATCTTAAGGTACTCTTGGTATGCATTGTGGAAAAGTGAAGAGCCAAAAGCATTCACATGTTCAGAAAATATTTAGCACAAAGAATGGTCTGGTACCATGCACTGCTGTTCACATAAAAGAAATTTATATTCATAGGGAGACAAAAACTATTTGAGAGACATACTTATCTAATCAGTGAAATTGTGTGTGTCGATTTTACAACTCATCGAAGCCAGAACATGGTCTTGCCATGTGCAAATACCCAGTTAAAAACATGTTAACTCCTTTCCTGCATTCATCATTCTTTTCCTCTGAATTTCAAGAACTCCAGGGAGGTCAAGTAGAGGAGACCTCTTAAATTCATTGAAGCAGCTGACAATAATGGAGGTTTAGATCTGTAATCTCTGAACTCAGTAAGAGGAATGTTATTTGCCTTGTGGCTTCTAGATATCTCTGGGCAAGCAAGAAGGATATTTGGAAAGATTCATAACTGGGGTACTTTTCTTTATACATTGATCTCTGAAAGAATAAAAAAAAAAGAAGAGACATTTCTTCCCAGTTTCACCAGTCTGGACATGTAAATGGTGCCAGAATCTACATGTTTTTCAAGGAATGCAACACAGGGTGACAGCTGTTTGGATGGCCAATCCGTTAGGTCTTGTGAAGGATGTCAAGCAAAACTCAGCTGATTTGTACTTAGGGGAGACGCTAGTGAGGTAAGCAAACAGCCAGCAATGGAGGACATGCAAAACACATCAACAAGGAGACTACGCATCTAGAGATCATATGTGATTGAAAGGGGATTAATTGGACTTCCTAGGGAAAAAGGGGAGCAGTAGGCTAGGTTGGTCAGGCTGGCAGTTCCCAATGAAGTGAGACTCTTAAGTTGCTCAGATAGCAGTGAAGCAAAATCCTTGCCTGGATTCAACAAACTAGACCGTCCCCTCAAGGAGTTAAGGTGTGTTAAATCAACAGTGTCTGCTCCAGAGAGCCCCAACTTTACTTTCTACTTAACACTTCATTTAAAGCTCTCTGCGCAATCCATTTATTTAATGGCCCATAGGACAGTGAGTCTTTGCTAGCAGGCTGTGAAAACATGAGCTGAGTCAACTAGATTTCCTCTTATGGGGCATACATTGGAAGCACAAACTACATTTGACAACTATAAACTGACAATGGGGAACAGAAAAATAGATGAGTCAATTTGATGGCAAAATTCCAAAGTGAAAACTTTATATGGTCTGGTTGAGTAGAGCCCCTGTGCTTCCTGGCTTTCTAAGGCCAGATTGTCCAGCGTCCTCTCACTCATGGCCTCCTCTGCTCCTGACCTTACAGTCGTCCTTGTTGCTTGGGTTAACTTACGTGTGTCTCTGCTTTTGCACAAAACACATGCCTATTTAGAACTAGATGTTTTTAGAACTACGATTTCCTTAACAACTTCATGGAATATGTGCGGCGTAGGTATTTCAAAGCAAAGCTTACAAATTTTTTTCTTTTGTGTTTTTGCTTATGTCAGTACGACTGTGAAAATGTTCTTCACTGTTCTATTACTTCATCTCTTTAAAACTGTCAGTTGTTGATGTTACAAAGAAAAGTCTGACATAAATTTTTCAATGCTGCTTATTTAATGGCAACTGTAAAGTATATTAATTCTCGTATATGTGTCGCCTTAGAAAACTGAGCTTGAAATAAATACTAAATTATGTGAGTGCAGTGAAATGTGATTGCAAAGAACTGCTTTTATTCAGCTGAAATCATCTTCCACCATGACCTAACAAATTAAATTGGCCGTAGCCATGTGAGGTAAAACCGTATAGGATGGCCAATACCCAAAGCCAATGGCTGATGGCTAATGGTATATTTGTGGCCACCCATTTGCTATGTCAAATACGTCAGTGTGTTTTCCATTCTGGTTTTCCCAAACTTTTTCCATCAGCTGCAGTGTAAAAATATCATTTTCCATGAGCATGTGAGCGGTGATGTATTCTTTGGGTGGGGGCTCAAATTAGAGATGTTCTCCCAGGACTGGAAAGTGCTGGGTAATTTACTAAGGAAGGTCTCTGTACTTCCCGAATGACTTCAGTTTCCTTTTCTGAGAGAAAATACACTGCTGATGCAGACTGATCTACTGGGATTGCTGTGTAATATCCAGAGGTGACTCGTCAACTGGGACAACACAGATAAGTCTTTGCGAAAATAATTGTGGTGTTATTGCCACTAACATTACGAAAAGAAACAATATCATCAAATTCCACCTGACTCAAAAAGTAAAATATAGTCAGGCACTGGTGGCTCCTGCTTGCAATCCTGACTACTCATATAGTTGAGAACTGTGGATCAGTTCAAAACCACTGGAGCAGGAAAGTCCCATAAACTACTGAGAAGCTAGAAGTGGAACTATGATTCAAGCATTAGAACAAAATAGCTAATGGATAGTGATCATCATCCCCTAGAACTGGGACACACACACACTCACACACACATACACACACACACACACACACACACACACACACACACACGTAATTAATTAATGATATGTGATAAAATATCCACAAGGCACCTTAATATGCTCATAAGTTTAACAATTATCATCTTCTTTTCCTTTACTTAAAAATACTAGTTACTTCAGAAAAATTGACCTAGGTATATTGAATTAGAAATGAGTTTCATTGTGGTGTATATTTAAAAATTGTCTATTCAATCTCTTTTGTAAGAAAACTGGGTAAACTTCTCCATTAATGAAGAGTTGTTTGAAAAGAATTGAGGAGATTTGCCAGAATGCACCCCAATTTAAACCCTAACTTAAACCAACAATAAATTTTCCTAAAATAAAGGACAAATACAGTGCATTTCTACAGATACAGTTGAATACTGACTGTTTTCATTGATTAGAAATTGAACAAAGATAAAAAAAAAAACTGGCACCTACCATATATAAGCCCTTTATGAAGATTGTTCTTTCTGGGAAGAAAAAGCCTTATGCACCCAGTATCTGAATCAGAGGTCCCAAGGATGGACACTCCATATTCCAGTGATAATTCTCAAGGTTCAGAATGAGAGAAATTATTACCATTTCTTTATGCATTTACCTTATTCTTTTGTCATTCCTCATTTCTTTTTCTGTATATATTATATAATACTCCCTCCATAGATGGCCTCATGTTCCACCAATGATACTGTAAAGGGAAATTTTCAGATAGAGACATTTTCCCAGGCTTGAACTCAAGGTCTTGGTATAGTTACTGTGTGATGGTCCTGATCACAGCTGGTGCTCTACTACATAAGCCATGATTCCATTCTGGCATGTTTCTGGTTAATTAGAAATGGAGCCTCACAGACTCTCCTGGCTGACTGCCTTGGATCCACCATGATGCAGCATTTTAAGCCTTTTGAGTATCTAGGATGATAGGAGCATCTTGCATACCATAATATGGAAATTTTAAATCGTGGAACTCTCTGAGTAGCATGACATCTCACACAGCCCTGTCTCACCTACCAAGAGAGTGAAATAATTGCACTGTCCTCACATTCGTGCTCTACCTGCCTGCCAGTGGCCGACAGCTGCTAGCATATCAGATAGCTAGTATGGTATCACTGTGCCTGTGTTATTGTCATCTTTATTTCAATTATCAATGATCCTAAACACCTAGGAAACATCAGACATCATATGGAAAATGAACATGACACCTAGGAGATAAAGCAAAGCACCCTTGATACTGTGCAGCAATGCTAGAGGGAAAGCAGTAAAACCTCAGTACCAGTTGATACCATCCAATTTCATCTACTGAGGATCTCAGAACACATCTACTGACTGTCTCCCTCAAGACCATGGGAAATGATGTAAAGTATACAATTCCAATGTATTCAATGCATGCATAGACACACACATATAGTGTATGTTTTAAAGGGATTGATAATATTTCCTTTGATTTTTTTTCCATACTCAATAGTCTTGATTTCTCTATAAAAACACCTTCACCATTAAATCTAGGAAAAGTTTGATACTTAAAGAAGATTGTGCCTTTGGGAAGTGTGTTACAGTGTTGTTGCTTATATACACATAAACTGTGTCATTCTTCACCCCTTGGCATGTGGATGGATACTCTTGAACAGCATTGATTGAATGTGGCATATTTGACTCAGATAATGTCATGCCATCCTCCAGGTGAGATTTCTCAGTATTCTGTCATGGGGGGTATTGCTCTCATATTTTGACTCATAGTCATATGGTACCAACACAATAAAAAGCATTTATTTTCTTCTGTATTTAATTTAGTCTTAGACAAAAGCTATCATCTCCTTTTGATAAATCTTTACTTGAATTCCATCCTTTGTCTTAAAAGAAATAAAAATATTCAAGTGATGTATGTGCAACAGCTGTTTTCCAGAATCCTCACAAAGGAATCTTTGTGGACAGCTAAGGTGTAAACAGCCAGGGTAATCGCTCATATATGGAAATTCTGCATGTGCTATGGGAGGAACTTCCTTTCCCCTAAGTATTAGATCTTCGTCTTAGAAGACTGTAGTGGTTGTCTTGAGAGAATGAGTGCCCTCAAACCCTCAGAACTTGGTGTGGTGGCTATGGTTTTCCTCAATGTGTACACAGTAAATATTGAGCTGTGTCACCTGGAAGTCTCCTCAGAACCAGAGGAACGGGTATACGCAAGTGGTACACAGGAATGGGTTTTCACAGAAGGGTAGAGTAAAGTCTGTGTATTCGTCTACTATCCCAGCTCATTTGGATCCTGGATGAAAGAATCTGAAAGGTGTTCTATCTAGACACCTGTGCAGTGACATTTCACAACCCAAAAGCCCTAGCAGGTTTGATTCTTTTGTGTCAAGAAGAGTTAAATAATTTCCCATCTCTTCCCACTGTGAGCAGAATGGCTTGGTGCATACAGCACCAGTGGCTTTATGTACAAATTCCCCCCCCCCAAATTCACAGGATGAATCCTAATAGCACAGATTGTGATTGTGTCTAGACATAAGGTCTTTAGTTCATAGAGGTAATCAGGTTAATTGAGGTCATTATAATGAGCCCTAATTGAATTTAACTGGTGACTTTATACGAAAGGGAAATTAGAACACAGACACAAACATAGACGAAGGTATCATGTGAATGAAGAGTCAAGCAGAAGAGCCTCAGAATTACATTAGACCTCCTGACACCTGGATCTCAGACTTCCAGAATGGTGAGAAACTATGTCAATTGTTTAAAGCAAACTCAGCCACTGTGTGGTATTTTTATCACTGCAGTCCCGACTGAAGAAGATACTTTTATTGAACAGTTCAAACATGTCATTTCAGAGAGTGTTAAGCATTTTACTAGAGAAGAACTAAGTCCCAAGAAATCATTTGGTACATGACAGGACAAACATATAGGCTTCTCATGTACATCTTGTCAATTACCTAAGGCCTGACTGCCTTGATTCATAATATTCTGTGGACTGTGAAGGTGGTTACAATATTCAAACAGTCTCTGAGAGAATCAAATGTCTCCCTTCAGCATTTTCACTTGGCTTGTTTAGGCAGGCTGGATGCTCTCTCATTTGAGCCATGTTACCAGCTTGACTTTTGGGTACTGGACTTTGAAGGAAACTTGTGGACTTTCCTGCCTGGGCTGGATTTTCTTCTCCAGATCTCAGCTTCTTTAGTGTCTAAGACTACAGGAATGAGCTACCCATTCCTAGCTGTTCCTAGGCATTAAATGTTATCAGAACAAATATATAATAGTAGGCATTAGCCACTTTACAATTGCTTTCTACAAAGACATTTTACCAATTTCCCTTACAATAGCAGCTCACCATAACATCTATCACAGTTACAGAAAAATTAAGTGTCATAACTTATCTTAAAATATATTTATTTAAAGGTGAAAACTTAGTCTCTAATTTATTTATGGTAATATTTAGCACTTTTACTGTTTTTCAGTTATTAAAATATTTTCTGTTCTATGTCATCCTACCCTGTTTCTTTTTTCAAGATTTCTATTATATTTTAACACTTGCCACACAAATAATTTATAACATAGAAATTACTGTTTTGTTTTCATTACAATACTATTATATTTTCTTATATGACAATAGCTATGTTTCATAATAATATTGAAAAACAATGGTAATCACATCAACCTTTGATTTATTACTATTTTGTTAATATACTCATTCATGGCATTATATGAATTTCTTTGGATAAACAATTATTGAATCTCAAATGGATTTTGATTCTTGACTGAATTTTCTTGAATTTTAAAGAAAAAAATCTAGGTTGTTCAAAAACATATGGAGATTATTCATTTTCTTCACCAAATTCCCCGGTGGGGAAATTTTCATGGTATTTAGAAAAGATATTTCTTGCATAAAAATGGAAAAGGTAAGACTTAAATTTAGTTTGGAAAGTAATTAATCATGATCACATGATGACTAAAGTAATGGAGCTATGACCATCTCAAACCCTTGTAAAAAATATGAGAGCATGAGGATTTTGGTTTTTTATGTAACTACCAATATTTCACATGAGTCTACATTGGGAGCATTAATCTGATCAGAAATGAGTACTAAATGTCCAGAATTCAAATAATCAAAGAACCAGTAGTAGGGAGATTATTTGTATGGCTTGGTGGGAATTAATAGGAATGTATATTTAAATTTTTGAATGAATATTGGATATATCTTGAAAACTAAATATCTGGATAAAAAGGAAATGACTGGGAACTTAGATGAGAGAATTCTTAGATGGAGACCAACTCTGGTCAATTTAAACAAACAGAATGGAATGAAAAGTAATCAGGAAGTATCTGATGTTGGGTGTTATACTTAGCAAGAGGCTAAATATCAGGAGATGTTAGGTCCAGCAGCAGAAATAGCAAGAACTGTCTGGTTAGCATGGAAGTGACTGGACCCCCCCTCCCCCCCGCCCCACCATTGTCTGTTTTAAGTTTCATGCTTATTCCCTACATCACGTGATTTAAAGTCCTCAGACAGAGAGGCCAATGGAATAGTGCTTGCCTGCCTCTGGAGTCAAGGAAGGAACTACCTGGAGAACAATGCCTGCCAGCTGCAGACTCCTCGGTGAAGAAAATAGCTCCCTGGTTTACTGTACTCCAAAGCCCACTGGGAACAACAAGAGTGAAAAGTTATTTTCTTCTAGGAAAGAGAAATAGACATCAGGAGATTAGAGAAGCACTAAATGTCTGTCTCAGACAAAGAAATTTCCAATGTCCCCAAATACCTTAAATTTAGATGACACACCAATATTTTATTTAAGCAAGTCATTCACTCTTCTGTGAAATATGTCCAGTTCCACTAAATACAAAAGGAAGTCTCTAGTACATCAGGTTCAGAGATCATACTTACTTGGGGCATTCTACAGTTTTATTTATTTGGGGGGCAGGTAAGGGGAAGATGTAGCCTATGGTTGGATGACCCCGAGGATCTGCTGTGAATCAAGCTTTCATGACTAATAGAGACAGTAATTAGGCATTTAATTTATATGACAGCTATATTCACCTTCTCTCATGATATTATATTAGAAATTAACTTGTCCTTTGAGGCTGAGAATATGTTTTCCCACTCATGCATTATAAGAATGCAAAGAATTTTTGCATAAGAAAATAAAGTAAAAGACTAGAAGAATCATTTTGGAGGCCATCTAAAGAAGTTCTTGGTGTGTTCTGAAGTGTCTAAACCTATGATCCCAAACACTGGACAACCATGTTGATATCTTTAATTATATGTGACCTATTAAAACAAAAAGGAAATCTCAAATAATGGTATGTTAAAATAATATGATAAGCATATCTTAGGGAAAGGTGTTATAATTTTAAGGCACTGGCTTAAAATATCTATATGATCTATCTGGTACTTAAAATGGGAACATGTTTCCTGTTCTCATGTAATTCTTGTGCATCTGAAAATCATTCTAAGAAAAAAAAAATCTCACTGCTTTTTTTTTTTTTGGGGGGTCCCGTCGTAGGGCCTGAACTCTGGGCCTGGATGCTGTCCCTCAGCTCTTCAGCTCAAGGCTAGTGATCTACCACTTGAGCCACAACGCCACCTCCGGCTTTTTTCTTTTTGCTTTATGTGGTGCTGAGGAATTGAACCCAGGGCCTCATGCATTCAAGGCAAGCGCTCTACCACTGAGCCACCTTCCCAGCCCTCTCACTGCTTTTTTTATGAATATAAATGCTCCTGGACATGAGATGCGGTTTCTTGCATAAATAAATAAAGGAGGAAGTGGTATCTCAAGTAAATTATGTCATGCATTATGTTTCTGTGCCCATAATTTGGAGAAATTATATGAGGACATTGTTATCCTCAGCAAATGTGAGGGTGTGTTTATATATGAGCGTTGTTCTCAGTTTGGCTGTGAAGTTGAAAACATAGTTTTTCATTTGTTTCTTATTTAATAAAGCTACTGGTGGATTTTTTAGAGAATTTAAGTCAGTAATTTTATTTTGGGTCATGTATCATGAACTCTTTGTAATCAATTCCAAAAGATTAGTCCTGACATGACTCTAACATATATTCTTTAATACTATAGCCTGTAGGAACAACTCTGGCGGGTATCCTGTAAAAGATGTTTCTTTCTAAACTGAATCCAACCTGACCTGCTGGACAACTACAGCATAGAGAGCTTCTTCCTCTTATTTGTGTTTACATTTTACTCCCTTTCCTGATAATCTTGTAGATGGAATCCATAATGCTTATCTATCTAGCTCAGGGACATTGGTAACTCATTTGATTGAAACTAAAGTGTTCAAATAAGCAGTGATTTATTTAACAGAATCTAGCAAGTTTAGAAAGGAAAAAAATGGTTTTTGTTTCCCCCCCAAAAAAACTTGGTTCTGAATATATAAATATATTGTGTTTCACTTAATTACATGTAATTTTCTAAAGTTATTTGACAAATGATGCAAATAGGGTTAATGAAACCAACAGATTTATAATGCAGGTCAGTAACAATTCCGATTTTAAAATTTAGATACATCTCTTCAATGTTTATCAGTTTTATTAACTCTGATGAATTAAGAATAAGACCACCACCACCACAAGATAGGCTACTGTGAGTAACACTCACATAAAGGTGATCAACGTACATTTGTGGCAAGTCTCTGTTGTGGAGACCACCAATCAATTTAATCTTTCATTATATGTAGTATGAGGAGCTATGGTTTATTGGTATAGGAATCCAATGTATTGCGGGAGAGCTATTCTGATTGTATAACAAATTAATTATACCATAAAACTGTATCCTTTTGAGATATGGTAAAAAGACACGTGGAAATAAATATGGTCAATGACTTATTCAACTCTGAACCTAAAGATCATAGCACAAGGTTCCATACTCACAACCCCTGCTCAGAAGTCTACTGATTCCTGAAACTGAAATTATTGTCAATTTAAGACCTGCGTTTCAAATCTAAGTTATCTTCCACTGCGGGGGAAAAAACATTAGAAAAGCACAGAAAACACGCAGGTATTTCCTCAGAGCTATTATGTACTTATAAATGGAAAATAGTTTAAAATTAGGGAATACAGCCAGACTTAAAAATGCTTCTCCATTTGCCCAAATAAACAGTGAGCAAGACCACACATGTTTTTCTCCCTGGTTTATAGGACTTGGCTTTTCTGTCTAAAAGCAGCCATTGAAGTTAAATTGCATTAAACCTATGAATGTTTATCCTAAAATAATAATTAGGAAGTGTTCTTATCTTTCAATCAATTTGAAACCAACCAAAATATTAGATCATATAAACTCACCTAACCTGTAGTATTTCTTTTTACCTCTCCTGGTTTGAATTAATTTTTTCCCAAGCTAATAAAACACTTTGTATCTCACAGAAAATGGTATTATGAGGACGGAAGCTACTGCTAAATTATAAAGCCTTAGAATGTCTGTCAATACCTGTGGCCCGAGAAGTTTTTGTAAAGCTATAAACAGATAATAATCATTGTATACCATGTTGAGGTTAAGTATTGTTATCATTGTCTTTAACTAGGGCATTTTAGTGACTTGAAATCTAGAAAGCTGACTGAGATTTTGCTGATTTTTCAGAGAAGTCTTATGTGATGCAATATACAATTACCTTTGCCTAATTTTTCTGCAGCAAGAGCAATTCAGGAAAAGTCAGTATTAACATAAACTCTTTTCAGCAATAAAACAAGGATCAGTTAGGTGTGGCATAGATACCCAATGGAATTTTACTTATCCATTACAAAGAATGATATACACAATCTAAGAGTCCCAGTTACCATGGGCTGTGTTGGAAATAACATTCTATGGTATTATAATCAAGATGCATTGTGCACATAAACTGATTCATTGAATGGCAACCATTTGGTACAACTACTGAAAGATAATGAAAATATAATTTAAAAGAAAGAAACAAATAGCATTCTATAGTGTTTGTGTTCCTATTTGAATGTCAAGAAAAGAAGTGGCTATATACAGACTTTAGCTAAATTTTCTGATCCAGAATGTCTTTTTCCAAGCCTTAGGTACACATAGCGTTAGATTTCAAAGCATGTCAGCTTCATATCTATGGCCATAAACTTGCAGAAGCTGCCCAGAGACTGAATATCCCTAATGTGGATTGAGGATCTAACATTAGACAGTAGAATATTTGAAGTACTGGCTATTTCTTGAATTCCTTCTAATAAACACAATCTATGGGAGGCAGGGTCTAGTAGCCCCTGAGCATCTTTTTCTCAAGGCTAGAAATCTACCACTTGAGCCACAGCTCCCCTTCTAGATGTTTTAGTAATTTAGTGGACATAAGAATCTCAAAATTTCCTGCCTGGGTTTGAACCACAATCCTTAGATCTTGGGTTCCTGAGTAGCTAGGATTACAGGCATGAGCCACCATCACCCAACAATTGTCTCTCTCTTAAATAGTGCATCAATATTTATTCCATCTCCTGTAGCATTAGTGTTGCAACCCATTGAAGAAGATGTAATCAGAATTGTAAGAAGCTGATTTCTGTACACACAGAATATAATGTACAGAATATTTCTCTAAATATACATCTGTGTGACCTCTCTATCTACAAAACCTCATGTAGTCAAAGAAAAAATTCAGGGCTTTGTAAATTTTCCTTTGTGCTCATAGACATTCTTTTGGTTGAGAATGAGCTGAGATTGTGTAACACAGAAAATATGACTTCAACTTTCCATATTTAAGAAGGACTTGCTTGGAAGTAAGTTGTCCATGGGAGAAAAGTATTTGTCCACTTTGGGGGAGATACTGTGAGTCAATAGATTAAAGCCACTCAAGCAGTCATGGTATGAGTAACATTCCTTTGCATCAAACATTAAAGCAAGCATTTTTTCATAGTAAGCCAACATTAAAGTCTCATGTTTTCTGTTTTGGGGTTTCTTTTTGTTTTTGTTTTTGTTTTTTTTTACTGGCCAATCTTCATCTTAAAAAGCCAAGTTTCCATCTCAGATGAATTGCTGTGGGCACTGATGGCAGAACACAGACTATATTGCTCTGTTATTGCTTAAAGGAGGATCATTTATAGTACTTCCTTTTGCTATGAAATTGAGGGTTTACTGTCTTTTACCTAATTTAAGGATCAGGAGTATAATTTAGTAGGTATAATTTCACAAGATTTCAAATTCCAAAGTACAGTGGTCTCATAAGGCCCTTTTTTACCCCCATGTGAACATACTAGGAAGAAGGCATATTAGAGACAGAGTACTAAATGATGTACCAATTGTATTGCTCTACTCCTTTCTCTATTTAATTTATTTTCTCCCATCTGCAACCACGTGATTTTCCTCTCTTCTTGCCTCTGGGAGAGAATGCTTCCACATATCCTGATCCCTTTCATCACCTGTCTTTAAAAAGCCACCATGTTGATTCTCATTTTCATTCAGATAGATGCCAAGTCCAAAGGGAGAACATTTGCATTTTCAATGATGTAACCAAAAAAAAAAAAAAAAAGACCACTACTAGTTAATGTCCAAAAGCACTTATTGGTACATTAGCACAGGTAAAAGTTAAGGAAGCTAGGGAACCAGGTATCAGTAGATAAATTGCTTCACATCTCAGTTCCCCATTTCTTTCATCTATCCAATGGGTGGGGGTCAAGAAGGACGAATCAAATTATTTCCATAATTTTTCTAGGGCTAGAATACTAAGTTTTATAATGTTATCCTGTTTGAGATTTATTGATTTCATACATTGAAGAAGAAAAGCTCAGAAAAAGTTTTAGAAATAATTCGCAAGTATTTGGATTGCAGCAGACACTCAAATGTTTGTGGAATAATTATTTGGAAAACTGTAACTTTCTCATCGGTAGCCTTTTTTTTCTTTTCTCTTTTTATCCTGATGAGTATTCCAGAGTAAGAAACTGCATCTCTGGTTAACCTAGGACTCTACCTAATGATATGCTTTCTGATGGCCTTTAGATTCGTTTGTATTGGATAAAGAATACATGGTATCCAGCTAAATTTTACTTTGACATGTGAATATATGTCTAAAAATAGCTAGTTGAAAAGTTTAGAAATAAAGTTACGTTATTTAACAACTTTATCCTTTGATCATGTTTTCCCTAACTTTGTTTGATTGCCAGGAGAATTTGCCAAGCTTTCCTTTGATGATCAATCAGCAGGTTTTTAAAAACACTCATATAAATGCCCAAAGTACCTTTTTCACTTGAAAATCTTTTTTTGTTATTGTTGTTGGTCATGGGGCATGAACTCTGGGCCTAGGTGCTATCCCTGAGCTATTCAGCTTAAGGCTAGCACTCTACCACAGCCACAGCACCACTTCTGGTTTTCTGAGTGGTTTATTGGAGATAAGAGTCTTACAGCCTTTCCTGCCTGGGCTGGTTTTGAACCACAATCCTCAGATCTCAGCCTCCTGAGTAACTAAGATTACAGGCCTGAGCCACCGGTGCCCAGCTTATACTTCTTATACTCATATACCTTGTTCAACCAACACTACATCTTAGTAATATCACTTGATCCTCAGCTCAATCAGTCACAGTCTTTATCAAACACACTGATTTGCCTTTCTTAATCTTCCCTTTCCATTACTGACACACCCCAGTTTGAATGGCCATTATCAAGAAAACTAACAACAACATATGCTGGCAGGGATGTGGCCAAAAGGGAACTCTACTACACTGTTGGTGGGAATGTAAACTTGTTCAACCACTTTGGAAAGGAGTATGGAGGTTCCTTAAAAGATTAAACATAGAGTTACCCTATGTTACCAGCAATCCCACTCCTGGGCATTTATTCAATAGAACACAAGCCATACTAAAGCTACCAGCACAACCATGTTCATTGTAGCAGTGTTTCTCATAGCCAAGATGTGGAATCAACTTAGTATGACTTTCAACTCAACCTTTTAACCCTTTTTTCCATAGATCTGAAAAGGTATTTTGATTGTTCCTTCTCTAATCATAAGGTTCATTCCCTTATAAACTAGGTCCCCTCTCTACCCACTGGCTTTCTAGGATCCCAACAAGGTTTCCTAAAGTAGAACACAAGGTGGTTCTGTTGCTTAAGAAATTCCAAGGTAGTTAGAATTTCCATGTCAGAAACCGTTGTCACAGACCCAAAAGCAGTAACACCCATGTTTACAAAAATATCAGGAGTTAAATCTGTAGAATCACAGCCAAAGACAAATACAAGAAAAAAAGTTTCCTATAAGAGATAAATTGCTCAGGTAATAATAAGGGTTTTAGCAGTAAGTACCAAAAACTGAGAGCCAAGACTTATATTCTGAATATGAATTATCAAAATATGCTTAAGACATTGACTTTTCATGGTATGGAAAAATGTATGTAACCAGTTGAGACTGAAGAATACTGAGTCATTACTAAGTTCATCAGAATCTTATCTATTGCAAGAAAAGGATGAGAGTTTGTTTCATAGCTCTCTTGAAAACAAGCCATACTTCTTAGATTTGTGCATGTAACTGTTATTATTTCACAACTATACTTTTCTATTTTTATGCAAAGAGGTTTTATTTAGCTTTTATACATTTGGGCCCAAATCAAAGAAGCCAAAATAAGGAAAACAGCAGAGGAAGTGTACCATTAATTATGCTTTCATATCGAAGAGACATATCCCAGACTTTTAATGAATTGGTCAAATTAAAATGTTTATCTAGAGCCAGGTGCCAGTAGCTTAAGCCTGTAATCCTAGATACTCAGGAGCCTGAGATCTGAGGATCGAGGTTCAAAGCCAGCCCAGGCAGGAAACTTCGTGAAACTCTTATCTCCAACAAACCACTAGAAAACTGGAAGAGGTACAAACTGGAAGTAGTGCAGTGGCTCAAGTGGTAGAGTACTTGCCTTGAGCTGAAGAGCATAGGGAAAGCACCCAGGCCCAGAGTTCAAGCCCCATGACCGACAAAAAAAAAGTATATCTAGCTATGTTAAGGTAAGAAATAAAGGTTAAAAATAAGAATTAATCCAAATTGTCCCACAAGGTTATTTTAAAACCAAATCTTACTATAAATCAGGAAAATGTACTCTATGCCAATGTCTTGCTTTCATAATATTCTGGGAAATTTCCTTCGTAATCAGAAACTGCCAAAATGATAAGTGCCAGATTTGATATGGTGAAAATCACCTGGTGCTTATATAAGGTTAAAAACTTTAGGCCAAAAGCTGGATTATTAATGGTCTGAAACACTGTATGAAAGGAAAAGCCAGTAGTAGGCTTTTCTTCTAGGCCATGTGATAGCAATTTTAATTAAGAATCAGGAGATTTTGAGAGAATCCAAGGTTTATAAGTATTAGGCTAAAATGAAATAGAATCTGAATTGAAATCGATGTGGATGAAGGGGTCTTGTGAGTCATCTTTCCTCCACTAATTTTTAAGACATATTCTTATATATACCAAGGCACATACTCTAAAACATATAAGATAGACATAAAAAACAAAAATCATACGAAAGCCTTAAAGTTGAGTTGGTACATAGAAGGACAGATTAATTTTGAATTCCTCCTATTCTATGGCTGAAGGATATTGTCTTACAGAGAGATGTATACACAGTAGGATAATGAGTTGGTATAGGAAAGATGCCTCAAATACCATCTCAACACTGTGAGTATTGACTCAACTTTTGAGAAATAGACACTGACCTCTTGGAAATAGACATTCATAGACAAAATCATTATCATGGAATTATTTACAGATTAAGCTTGAGTCAATAATACCTTAGATTATTGCAAATAATCGTTTAATGGGCACTTACTCTATGTCTTAAATCGGTTTATACGGTTTGCATATGTATTGACTTTAATGCTTACTTTATGCATGAGGGCTGTGAAACTCAGGAAACTACATTGTTGAAAAACACAGATCTAAAGTTATAGAGATTTCTCACACCAAAACTCATACTCAGGTTAGCTCATTGCCTATCTTGTCTTCATCATCTTCTGTGAAATCCACTCCACTGAATGCAGAATCATGACTTTCTGGATTTATTTTATAAATACCGCACCTCAACAACCCTACCCAATATCAAATTCAGGAGGTGGGGAGATAGAGGACTTAATATAATTTTAGTTATAAAAATAGTGGCTATATACAACTAAATTTTATGGACAACTAATTATGCACAACTCATTTTTTATTGTACTACTAATTTTTCTGTTCTCCATTAATTTTAAAGAACACTACATTGCACAAGTAAATCATAGGATGTCATCATTCTTATTGTTCAAATAAAAAATACAGATAACGTAATTTACCCAAAGTCACAAAAGTAGAAAGTAGAAGAGCCATAATTTAAACTTAGAATTGACTGGAATGTTTTGTATGCAGGGGAGGATTCCAATAGTGTAACTCCTTTAACAAACTGGTATTTAACAAAATGAATACCAGGAAGCTGAGATGTGTTTTGTCAGAGCAAGGAGGACATCAATGGGAATGGATGAGTCGAGAAAGAAAGGGTGGACAAATACAGTCATAATGCTCATTGTATATATGATGAGATGAAAATTGAGGAAAATTGAGGGCATAGGTGGGGCTGGCACAGATAGATAAGAATGATGGAAGGGGTGACACTGATCAAGATGTATTGTACTCAAACTGACATGTAGAAATGAACTTCCCTTTGTACAACTACATAAAGACAATAAAAAATTAAAAATAAATAAACTCATAGTTTGTCCAACCTCAAAGCCAATACTTAGGTTTCAGCCATTAAATTATCACCAAGGATAGGATACGATTGTATATTTCTAAATACTAATAAGATGCTTAACTTTTTTAAAATGACGAACATAAGCGTTCTGAGTTTTTCTATACTTCAAAAATCTTAGTGAATAAGGTCTACATACCAAACATTATTGTAATTAATTTATTTATCAATGTGAATTCCAACACACTACATTATTTTAGTCCTTTATTTTATACTACCTCCAAAATCTATTCTACATTCATCCCAGCTCTACTAAAAAAATCTAATGCACTAAAACAAAATGTCTCTCTACAAAACTCAGAGCATTATATTTGTGCTTTTTAATAGGCTATTGATTATTTACCAGTAAAAAAATAAGTTATCTTTTTTTATTTTACCTTGTAAGATACAAGATGTAGGCATTTAATTTTTTTATGACTCAGAGACTAGGGAAATATTGGAAGACTAACTTTGTGTCTGTGTCAAATAAAGTCTCTTTTCAATCAAGTAATATAGATTTCAGTGGTCCTGTCAGAGCCATTAAGAGAATCAAGGTTATAAAGTTAAGTATTGTTTCCCATGATCCTCAATAAATGCAAGGTGAATCTCTTTGCCAAATGAGGAAAGCTTGTGGTTCAGAAAAGTTCCATGATACATCTTTACCTCCATGGTTCTTCTAATTTGTGGTTGATACTTATCAAAAACTCAGTGTATCTTTGCCAGTTGTGGTTCAAAAGGGTCTACTGATAAATTCAAGTTTGAAGATAGTGTAGCCCAGGAAAAAACTGACTTTCAGTTGAAGGGATAACATTTGATTTTTCCCCCTATATTCCCTGATATTTTAATATTTCTTGAGGCTGCAATTTGGATGCTTATAGTTTCTTTAAAAACAACTATACCAAATTCTAGAAGTGCAGATTTTTGTGGACTATGGAAAGAGGTAGAATAGAAGAATGATCTAAAATTCATGATCGGGAAGAATGCTAAGTTACTCATTATCTTTAAAGTAAGAATAACTGTATGTGGCACACTGTTCCTAGCCTTTAAACATTTTAACCTTTTTTTTGGAGGGGTGGGTGGGGGTCCAGTCGTGCGGCCTGAACTCTGGGCCTGGGCGCTGTCCCTCGGCTCTTCAGCTCAAGGCTAGCGCTCTACCATTTGAGCCAGAGCACCACTTCCCACTTTTTTTCTTTTTTTGCTTCACGTGGTGCTGGGGAAATGAACCCAGGGCCTCAGGCATGCAAGGCAAGCGCTCTACCACTGAGCCACCTTCCCAGCCCTAAACATTTTAACCTTGAAAGATCAACATTAGATAATGCTTCTCTATGAGAAACTGTTCACTTGATATCCACATAGCAGGAACTTAGTGAGTGTTGCATGATTAGACCACACTGAATCTTTACAACAAGACATAGTCTGGATACATGCTAATGATTTTTCTCAATCATTATAGATGGTTCCCAATAAAACAGGCACACAACTGTGAGAATGACAGTATACAGTTGAACACAGATGTCATATCAGCTGATCCAGTGCTTGTTACAGTCCTAACTGGCATATCTACAATGGTTGGCAAAATACACAGCAGATATATGAATGGCATACCTTCCACCTACAAAGGTCAGTTTTGCAAACAAGTAACTGTTTACTTATCCTAACTATGTCCCAAGATAATCATGTTCAGGTTGTAATTGTCTGGAATCCAGGCAACTTCAGCTGGTCCTAGAAACTTTGCAGTCAGTAGCACTCCATAAACAGCCTACAGTGGACAGGTTCAAGAATCGAAGGACTTCCAATCTGTACAGGCACTCTAAGGAAAATTTAGAGTCAAAGGGTAGTTCAGCAACTGCTGAGCCCATTTTTCTCCCATGTCAGAAATACATTTATTCATTTGAATACATTTATTCATCTGAACCTTGTGACCAAATGCAGTAACAATGAGATGACCCACAGTGCTTTGAGAACAGATGGCAAAATGTTAAACAGTATTTTAACCAATGATATTTTAACCAAGATATTTGAGAATTTGCTACCTGTTGCTTGCCAACGGCAGTCCTACTGACTGAAAGCCCAAAAATTAAGAAACATGTTCCAAGCTTTTGAAACACTCACCATTTATAGACTATAGAGAAGTGGGGACATTTTGCTCAAGTGGAAATGCCAAGATAAATCATCTCTAAAGAAGAAAAGAAAGAGGAACACATATGGAACTCCAGAAATCATCCAAAAATAACCACCTTGAATGAAGCTACAAGTTCTTTGGCTTTCTATTGTTTTGTTTTGTGGATGTTTTTATTTTTCCTAATCTGAAACCAGGACTTAAACTTGATACCTGACATTTTTTTTGCTCACAACACTCTACTAACTGAACTACTAATATCTCAAAATTATATTAGCATGAGAGACAGATTATGTACTTGCTAACAAGAGGACTATGGAAAAGGTCAATGTGTAGCTTTGCAAAATTATTTTGCCACATGAATTAACTAGAGGAAAGTCTAATCTTGCTTTCTGTACATACAAATGTATATTATGTTTATTTCCAGTAATTGAACATAAGTAATAAATAATATTACTCAGATAAGATTTAAATCCTGGCTGGGAAGGTGGCTCAGTAGTAGAGCGCTTGCCTTGCATGACTGAGGCCGTGGGTTTGATTCCTCAGCACCACTTAAGCAAAAAGAAAAAAGCCGGAAGTGGTGCTATGGCTCAAGTGGTAGAGCACTAGCCGTGAGCTGAAGAGCTGAGGGACAGCGCCCAGGCCCAGAGTTCAGGCCCACAACCAGACCCCCCCCCCAAAAAAAAGATTTAAATCCTTTAAACAAATTTAAACCATGCATCAATTATGAGTTAGAAAATTAAAATTATTTCTTTGTACAGCTAATCTTTACCACCCCCCCAAAAAATGTTATTTAAAACCACATAGCTCAATATGACCAGAATTGACCGGAACTTATTTGCACATATTAATATCATACTACCTTCCAAACTACTAAGAGAATTGTTTTGAATATCATGGTCCTGTAAGTTAGGTTAATAATTCAGTGTTTTTGTACTTGGAAAAAAATCTATACTAATATCCACAAGGAAATAAAATGAGACGTAGACGTATTTATGTGGCTAACACAGAGATAGTGTAAATTTCAAGACAGATGTTCTTGGGGCTAGGGGAGGAATAGTTGGAACACAGAGAGAAAGGACTACTGTAAAAGATAACAGTGGCTCAAACACCAAACAGGTCCCATGGCACTTCAGGTTGTACCTCTAGATCTTTTACAAAGCTCCAGTGAGTGGGAAAATGTGTCAAGCTAGTTATTTGAGTATGTGAGAAAAAAAGAAAGAAAAGGCCAGTGTTCCACTGGTGATACTATTGTGTAGGTACAGCTGAGTCACTCCTGGAAAGCACAAGCACTTATCTGCCCCTTGCGTGTTCTACCCAGAAAGCTCTGGGGAAAACTCTGTCTATCCATCTGCCACTCAACCTTCCCATCTCCTGCTCTGACGTTCTCTTCTTCTCCTACATAGTGGCTCTATTTTTTTAAAGAAAAAGAAAATGAAGCTGTTAAAATATCAGCTGCAGAAAATGAAAATCTAGGACATCTTTAGCATACATGACTTCTTTTTTTTTTTACTGGAAAGGAAGTGTTTACTCAGTTAGCTACAGGGAGTATGAAGACAGCAAATAAATACTTTAGGGAGAATGGCTATTTTCTTCCTCAGAAGGTATTTAAAGTGCTTTAAATATTAGTCCGTTGAACTGTAAATCTTCCTTTCATATTGATGAAAAATTGCTTTAAATACATAATTAACAACACAGATCCATAGCCAACCATACAGTCAAGTTTAGCTGGCATCTTCTATCCTGAGTCACAAGCATGACAAAGCTGGGCTGGTTCTCCTGAGGCAGAAGGTTCTAACGTACATATTCTATACCATCCAGTCCAGAGCTAGCAAATGAATGGCCTGTGAAAGGCTGCTTGTTTTTGTAAGGATCACTGGAATATAGTCAGGCTCATTCATGAATATATTGTCTCTGGCTGTTTCATCTTCGAATAGTCACGGACATACAAAGCCTAAAACATTATATAACCTTTGGTGACCCAAACTAGGTGGTTGTCTTTGTAGGGAAAATCTCCTTTTCCAGTGTAATACAGTTCACACTTTCTATTGGTGAGGCTGTTGACAAGTTACCCACGCTCATTCATTCACCCGGCCTGTCCTACCCACAAGTAATGCCATTATACCTCAACACCATAAATATTCTTTCTGTCTTTGCTCATACCTTCCTCTCTGGTTAATTCACATTTTTCTTTTCTTTCAGTTTTACAAATGTCTGCTCCATCATAATTAAAACACTATCTCTGATCACTGCCTATACATTGTAGTATGGCTAAATAAATCTGTAGCACACTGTACTGCAACTCCATTCGGAAGGCAGTGTTGTTTAGCTCTTTGGAGACAGAAATCCCAACATATCTCTCCTTTGGTGATAAACACAGTGCCGAGCATTGTGTCGATAATAAACGTGTGTGGAAGGGGCCCTGTGGCTCAAAGCGGTACAGTGCTAGTTTTGAGCAAAAGAGCGCAGGGACAGCACCCGGGGCCTGAGTTCAAGACCCATGACCAAAAACAAACAAAAAAAAGCAAACAAAAAATATATGCTGATGAAAACCAAGAAACTCCATAAAGCAATTCATATACATACCCAGGGAAAGGCACCGATAGTTCTTTTTACAATACGTTTATAATTCTATTATTTAATTAAACATAGGTTTCTGAAGGATTGGAGACAAAGAACAAATGAAGCATGAGAAAAAAGTCAGATATTGTAAAATATGTAGAAAGTGGAATACCTCCACATGGCTGAGGCCTTTGAAAGGAAGGAGAAAGTTCTGTCTTAAGATTCCAGGGATCAACTCTGTAATTTCAGTGTTTCCAGTGGGCGCCAGCCTACTTCATCCACCTCTACCATTTCAACCATTCATTCTTACCTTCCTCAGTATCCCTGTGCGAATTCTTACCTTCCTTTCCACTCTGCCCATATCTCCTACCCCTCCACAATGGACTCTGTCACTTTGCTCCTCGCTTTCTTGGATTGTCCATCTCTACACAGAAGCAGTGTGAGATTCCTCATATAGATTTGGTCCCTTCCTTCCTTCCTTGTTTCCTTCCTTCCTTCCTTCCTTGTTTCCTTCCTTCCTTCCTTCCTGCCTTCCTTCCTTCTCCTTCCTTCCTTCCTTCTCCTTTCTTCCTTCCTTCCCCTTCCTTATTTACGTATGACAATTATTTTATTAACCTGCCACTTGAATTTTAACAGAAGATACAGATATCAATGTAAGTAAACAGTAAACTATGCATATATATGCATATATATATTCATTGTAATTCAAATAGTAACCAGTGTCAAAAAGAAAAAAATGGAAGATTACAAATGTTAGTTTGAGTATGTGTATGTTAACGATGTAAATGATATGGAGGTTAGGGGAGGAAATTTCTTTACATCCTGCCAGTGAAAATGTACATTTTATAATAAAAGTTGGAGGGTTGAAATTTACTCAGCACATCCTTGATTTTCAGGGAAGTGGCTTTCACCTCCCTCCTTCTTATCCCACATCCCCTGGAAAATGTGAAGTATCATCTGTGCTTATATTTATTTAACTTCTCAAATTTGAATGGTTCTTAAATTTCCATTATACTTGCTACTACTGTTTAGATAATTTCCCATGAATTACTGAGTGATTAAGCCTTAGCTGAATTTGAATATATGCTTCCAAGAAAGTAGTAAAATGGATTTCTTTTCTTTCCATATATATATATATATATATATGGCATGCAGTGTATTCTTTGGGCTCCTCATAACTCTAGATAAATGTTTTAGTCAGGCTTCTTGTGAGACACAGAACCTAAAGGACACATTGAGTTATTCTCACTATTATTTTTCCAAGGCTTTTGTTTTCTCAAAAGTGACTGTCAACTGAAATCAGCAGTTAGGCAATGATGATCTATTTAATGCTTATCTCTTGAGCCTGACTGCTCTGGGTTCCTTTATACCTCTTTAGGGGCCACTGCTCCTGTAGCTCACTCTAAGTAGAGTGTGCCAATTATGTGGTATTTTGCTAACTAGGGCTTAGAAAATCACCAAGTTGCCTGAGCTTTTCTTTGGGGGGGAGGGGAGTGGGGGAGCAGGTGTATAGCCTCCAGTCTAATCTAAGTGCAATTTCATCTTCATGGATGGCTGATCCTAAAATGTAAAGGCAGATACTTCTTTTTAAAAATACTAGAAAATAATAAAAGCATCAACTCACTCTTTGGCTAGAGGTTTTATTGCTAATCCTGTCTCAAGAAACTCTCATTGCGCTCTTGTTCAATCACCTGTGTACAGGGTGAGCTTTTTCCCTTTCTTGAATTCTTTCCCACTTCACAAAGAGATAGACATTTATTTGGTTTTAATAGGATCCTTTGTCCATGTGCCAACATATAGATGCGTCAACTTTCTGGCCTTAGACCCATCTCTTGAAGGAAACTGGAAGTAGAAGAATCAGAATTAGAATACACAGGGATTGAGTTAGGACTTGGTGAACATCTAGTGGATGAGCCAGAGCCAGCATTTGCCAGAGCTTTTGCTAACGAGGTTGTATTCTTTCTCAATGACAGAGTCAACACCAAAAAACCACATGAATACGATGCAACAGCAGAGATAGAGAGACAGAGACACAGGGACAGCTCCTGGTGACATCACAGGATCAGAAGTTGGCAGCTTTCCTGGAGCTCTTAGTGAGGTGAAATATAATTAAGTTTCCTGTTAATCCTGAGTGCCTTCGTAAGAACTCTAAAGTAGAGCTTGGAATTATTTGCATACAGTTTCTCCTAGCAAAGATGCAATATGAAATAACAGAATCAGTCTTTGTACAATGAGGCATCAAGTTAGTGGCTTATTTAGTTCTGGAAGTAGATGTGTCTTGACTGCTGAGAAACAATTGCAAAGCAATTTTAATGGATAACTTGCACTTTTGAATATCTTCATGTCAATGTGTGTGAAATTCAAGCAAATGCTCTTAATAAATTTCACATTACTTGTTCTGATATGACCATTCAAATGGTTACTGGGTAAATAACTAGGCAATATGACATGCTTTGTTTTGAGAACTGTTCTTGTTTGTTTTTCATTTCTTTGCTATATCCATATGTTTATTCATTTGAGTGCTCAAAACCAATATTTAAAAAGAATGTGAATACAAAATTTTTCAGAAAATTAATTTAATCTGAATATATATGCACATATATGTTTTAATTATGATAATAGTGTTTTCTACATCTTCTTGATTTGGCAGTGATTATTGAAAACATGATGAATGTCAAGGCAGATTTTCTGAAAGTTGATTTCTATTTGATGTTATCTGATATAAAGAATCAAAATGCAACTATAATGCTTGCCATATAACATATTCAAAACTCAAGTATAATGGTTTTAAATCCTAAAACTTCATTTTCAATGAATATATGCCACAATATATATTAAAATTCTCATTTTATGTGAAAGTTAATAAGAAAAAACCTCTACTAATAAAAATGTGTTTTAATTTTTTACCAGTCATAATTACAAGATTAATACTAAAATATAAACTTTGAGTTTATATTTTAAAGAAATTAACTCAATGGCAAGTTATCATAGCACACTTCTAAATTGTTAAAGTATACAGTTAAATAATACTTATGCACTATGACATGAATTTTATGAGTCAAATTTATAAAAGGAACAAAGGATGTGTATGTTAGTGAAAGTTAGGGCATTTTTTTTTTAATTCTTAACTTTTTCCTATGGTCTTCAAATCACTGAACATGAATTGTCACTTAATAACAGAGAAAAGGTTAAAACAAACTTTACAAATAATACCCAGAGCTGATATGGATAAGTTGATAAATAAAATTCATGTACTCTTGGTTGCAGTGTAAATCATTTCACCATAATAAAATAAATCTCCCTTATATGGGCTCATAACACTTTGACTAGTAGAAAGAAGCAAATAATCTTGAAAAATGGACAAATCTAAACACAAAGGAGTATACTTTACAAGGTTATTTTTATTATAAAATATAGCATCTAGTTTACCAATTAAGTGATGTCGTCATGACAGGAGAAGATCATAGAATACAAAATACAAATATAGAATACAGAATTCAAAAAAAAAACAGCCAGTATGCAATCCAAGATGAGAGTCCTCACCAGAAATTTCATTAGCCAATCCCTTCAAAATCTCCAGTGTCTAGAATTGTGAGCAATAAATCTCTGCTATTTATAAGCAACATAATGTATGGTAGTTGGTTATAATAGTGTAAGTCAGCTAATACAATATCTTAAATACTCTTGCTATACTGTACAGGTGAGAAGATTTTTTAAATCAGTATATTTTTTTAAACCCATGTCTTATTTGAATGGATAAATAAACGATTAAAGCAAAGAGAATGATGTAGATACTAGAATTGGTTTATAACTACATAAATAAACACTTTGGAGTGGTATCCAAGTGTACATAAGTCAATACACCAACTGAACTATGCCAGGCTCAGGGTAGAATTCAAGTGGTATAATTCCATGGAAAGGCTAACACACAGCCCAACAAAATATACACAGAAAATGAGTAGTGGTGGGTATGAAATCAAGGAGAGGGGGACAAACAAATGAAAAGAGGAAGTAAGGAGAATGTGGTCACAAAATTTAATGCATATCCTACACAATCAAGGAAATGAAGGGCAACGGTGGGTTGTGAGGGGTGGGGGAGAATGAGGAAAGAGTGACACTGATCAGGATTGCATTCATAAATGGCTTTGCTAAAAGGCAACTCCTTTGTACCACTAATTAAGTATGATGATAAAAACAACAATAATAAAAGAATGACGTAACTTGATTTGTATGCTAATTTAGGTTGTTAGGTTTAACATTTTTGTTTAAAAATGATACTTTAGCCTGGTGCCACTGGCTCATATCTATAATCTTAGCTCTTCAGGAAGCTGATGAGATCTGAGGATTATGGTTCAAAACCAGAACAGGCAGGAAAAGTCTGTAGGACTTATATCCAGTTAACCACCAAAAAACTTGAAGTGGAGTTGTGGAGCACTAGCCTTGAGTAAAACAGTGTTCAGAGACAGTGCCCAGAGCTAGCATACACAAGCACAAGCATGGATGTGTACATGAGCACACACATGCACACGCACGTACACACACACACACACACACACACACACACACACACACAGAGATTTAACTTACTTAAGACAAAGAAGAGTACTGATTTATAATATGTATCAAAGGTAAGAAGTTGTAGCCACACATATAGCTGGATCCAAGAGGCAGTGGAAGTATTATAGAGTTGAGTTTGATTTTCTTTCACTGGGCTCTTCTCTTTGTAGCCTAGCACAAATATTCTGTCTTCTGGGAAACCCTGCAACAAGCATGTCTTCTTTATTTCCTCTGATTCCCTCACACAAGCCTAGAATATGTGTCTATTTGTATTGAAAAACTTGAGAAATAAAAAGTAAAACCAGCAAAGTGAGGTAATGAACTAGTAAATACTATATGCTACAAGATCCATTCTACTTGGGTTCCCTAAAACTGCACATCTCATATTTAATTGGTTAATGAATGAGTGAGGAACATATAAAGTTGGAAATCATTCAGTCAGTCAGTCACTGAATTTAGTAAACCACAAATCGGTGAACGAGCTCAGCTTAAGCGTAAACATTTACTTCTGTGTGTAATATTCATACCTGTTTAGTTTATTTGAAATTCAATTGCTTTTGCATACAAACTCACAGAACAAACTCTAATATTCATCCAAATAGTCCCATGAGGAACAAGCAGTAAAGGGGGGATCACCCATATGGAGGAGGAGGAGACTACCGTAAATTATAGTCTGATCTGACTCAGTAAATGCCCTGGTGTCTCTCAGGAGAAACCATCATTTACTGAAACAATTTCTATGTAAGTAATATTGTAATCACAAGAGTCATTAGAGTGCAGGAAAAACTGTCCTTTGTAAGACAATATAGTAGAGGTAGTAGATGTATGATAAAATAAAATTAGTTCCTCACCTTAAACCAAAACATAAGTGATGACACAATGGTGTCCCAAGTGACTTCTTTGAGAGTGACATGATCAGAGGCCAAGATAGGCTGCAAATGTCGGATCTTTGGTTCTCAAGCCAGCCCTGTAACCTAAGACTACTACTCAAACAATACTTACTCAATGATGATCTACTTTGAGTACCAGAAGTGTGAAAAATGCTTTTCAAAAGTTCCCGTACCTTTTTTTTGAAAATTTGGAAACAGGAAGCAACTAACAAAAAGCAATTGAGCTTCCTTCCATTTAAAAACTAAAAATTTTTATATTTTATGGTATTAATATTTTAATACTTTAAGATGATTTCTACTATCCTAATATTTAGTAATGCAAAGACAAAGAAGTTTTAATTCAACGTAATCACTGGTGTACACAATGAACTTCCATCCACGTTGCCCATTCCATGAATCTCCCTCATCTACCCCAATCCCACCCATATTCAAGGCACATATGGTACCAGGTAAGTTGTGGGAATTAATAAGGGTAAGTTCCTATGTCTCTGTAAAGCATGAGATAATTACACCACCAGGAGTGAGGCATTAACATTTTTCAAAAGTGATTCTGATTTATACATAGGCAGAGCAGATAGTCACTAGGAAAGTCAGTGACAGGAATGAAAAGAACTCCTTTTCAAAGGTATTCTCAAGAGAATCTAATAATCCATCACACTTCATGCTATCCCACTTGTGTATTCAAATAGGGAACACAATTTCTATACCGTAATGTATTTTCTAACAAAGAAACAGAAGAAAGTGGTGTCAACAAAATGGCTAATGATCAAGGATCATACAAACTCTTTTCACAGAGGCTGATAACAAAATGATGGAGATTTTTTTAAAATTCTTTTAACTAGGTTTATTTCTTGTGCTCTATTCTATCATTGACACTGAGCCAAATTTTTCCATCTAAGCAGTTGAGCTGGCTTTGATTTTTTGAATTATCTACATTTGTTGATCCTATTATGATATTTAACTCATTTGCTCTTCAGTTGGATGAGTAACAGTGGCATATTAATGCATAGGGACTCTCACTACAATGTGGAAGGTTTAATTTAATGTTAGCTTGTACAAATATCTAGAGATGCTCAGGTGAAAATATGTCTAATTCTAATCCTTTTTCATAAGCTACAGTTGAATTAATGTGTCCTAACAGTGTATCATCTTTTCACAGTTTATCCTGTTTCAATCACTTTTCTTTTTCACCTTGTTAGTTCTGACAGAGGCGAAGTACCAATGCCTGAAGCTGTTGAATAAATGTAGCATTGAGTCACATATATTTTAACTGCAGACAACAGGATCCACTTCATTTTCGTGGGTAATGTTGCTGTTCATTTTATAGGCCTTAATTGGAACTGATGTTGCTTTTTATCTGCAAGGTTTTAGTATTAAATAAATGTTCATTTTTAAAAATGAAAAGGGGGGAGGGAGAATTGTATTTAATATGCCTAAACAAGCTCTTTAGATAATTTGTTCAGAAATTTCTCTCATTAAAGCCTGCCCCCCAGGTAATGTGATGATCAGATCTACCAGCAGGTATAAATTAAGGACATTATGTAATTAGCACTAAGACCACAAATGGAAGTTACAGCTGGGAGGCTGGGAGTGAAGGAAATAAAACAATTCCTAGATGGATCCTTAATATTAAGGAGTAGGTCTCCTATAAAAATGTGCTGTACTAATTTCTTTATCTCCACTGAAAGGACAGTTTTCTTTGCACTCCTATCAAAAGATTAAACTTGAATTCCTTTAAAGATTTTCTTTTTTGTTACAGATGAGAATGTTTCCATTTAATTCCGACAAAAAAAGCTTGGTTTCTATTCATTTGCATCCTCCAAAAAATTTTATTCAAACTCATATGATCTATGCAAAAAGAAGTTAAGATGAAGCAACAGACATTTCTTGAAATTTAAACGGAGAAGGTACCTGTTTTCTCAGATTGGAGAAATGTCACAAAGGTGACATTACTGTATGGTTCTTTACCTGAAATCAAGTATGAAAATGAGCTCACATAAAAATATATATTTGACCGTCTTTATTTTTATTTCTCTTATGGGAAGCAAGGGGTGTTTCTCCTTTTGTCCCCATTTTTTCCTACGTTAGCCTTATACACAAAAATAAGTAA
Organism: Dipodomys spectabilis; assembly: GCF_019054845.1. Lineage (NCBI taxonomy): Eukaryota > Metazoa > Chordata > Mammalia > Rodentia > Heteromyidae > Dipodomys > Dipodomys spectabilis. Next base: position 11,213,258 of record NW_024870834.1, on the reverse strand, counting down.
ATAAGTAATTCTTCCACCGGGTGCCGGTGGCTCATGCCTGTAATCCTAGCTAATCAGGAGGCTGAGATCTGAGGACCATGGTTCAAAGCCAGCCCTGGCAGGAAAGTCCGTGAAACTCTTATCTCCAATAAACCACCAGAATACTGGAAGTGGTGCTGTAGCTCAAGTGGTAGAGTGCTACCCTTGAACTGAAGAGCTGAGGGACAGCGCTCACGCCCAGAGTTCAAGCCCCATGACTGACAAAAAAAACAAATTCTTCTAACTTCAAATATATATGCACAAAATGCATCTACATATATGTTTGTGTAAATATATACTGTGCACATATATGCATACAAGATATGTAGGTATATTGGGGCTGGGAAGGTGTCTCAGTGGTAGAGCACTTGCCTTGCATGCATGAGGCCCTGTGTTTGATTCCTCAGCACCACATAAGCAAAAAGAAAAAAGCCAGAAGTGGCGCTGTGGCTCAAGTGGTAGAGCGCTAGCCTTGAGCTGAAGAGCTGAGGGACAGTGCCCAGGCCCAGAGTTCAGGCCCCACGACCGGACCAAAAAAAAAAGATATGTAGGTATATATGCATACATATATACATATACCAAATACATTTTACGTGTCCACCTTGTAAGTGAACCCTCCCTTCTGAGTAACATCAATTCCTTCTTACCCCCCCCCACTTCCTGTCTTCTTTCACCTTATTAATTTAGCTTTCTAAATTCAGCTCAGCTCTCATTGCTTTGAGCAGATTTTTAAATACCCAGTTTCTGAAGTAGATGATGGTATTTTCTGATTTCAATTCTCCATTTTCATCTCTCACAGCTTATCTTTATGCAGAAGAGGAGATTCTATCTTCCATAGGTCTTGTTGGGGATCCATAATTTAGGGGAACTGGGTATAAAGTTGGTTTCCCACAACACTATGGTGTTTTATTGAGCAGCTCTGCTTACAATGCCACAAAAAATAGGAAAAGTGGCTTCGTTCAGGTTTCTGAAGTGGAATGCTCTGTCCAGTTAGAAACACAGGCATGACATAGAAGGGATGTACTGAAACATACCAGCTCTGAAAGAAATTCAGACACCATTCTACAAATCAGTTTGACTCTTTCTGGAAAGGCATCAGCAATTAATCCAAAGCCCCTTTTGTTTATCAGATATCCCCTCTAAGCAGCATTTCAACCTCGAGTAGCATTTAAATCTCCATGGGGGACAGACGTCTAAGCTGCTTTTAATTACAACTAATTTGACAAGGTTCCTTTCATCATGGAGTCATCCTCTCTCGCCTTGTGCTCTTGGAACACCCATTCCTAAGAGCAGGAGTCACAACTAATTAGAGTAGGTGAGATTAGCCCCTGAGGGGAACTAAGCTCAAACCACTCAAGCAAGGTGAGTAAGTCACACATTCATTAGAATTGTTGCCAGAGATTCTCAGGACAACAGCATGTCCCTTCCAGCTCCCAGTCCAGGCTTCCTTTGAGTGTCAGCCATTCCAAGCCAATACCATGATGACATTGGACTAGAGTTTCTCGATAGCCATCATACTGATATTTGAGGTCATATGGCCTTTGTTATGGTTACTATTTTTTTCTGCATGGAAGGATTTTTTTTTTTTTTTTGTTTTTCACAGCAGACTTGGTCAGTAGCATCCCCCAGTTATACAACAGAAATTATACAGATATAGCCTGATATTCCACATTCACCATTCAGAATCACTGTGTACAGGAAAGAATGCACCACTTGCTATGGGACATAATACTTGAAATCTTATGTGGTTCTGAGCCAGAGAATTTGACCTGCAAAATCCAGAGGCCCAGAACTTAACTCATTCATAGTAGGACCTAAACCATATATACATATATATATATATATATATATATATATATATATATATATGGGATATATATGTCTATAGGACATATATATATGTCTATAGGATATATATATATATCCTATAAACTTGCTGATTAGTCACAAATTTTGATCAGCATTCATTGATTACCAAAGTCCATCAAAACCAGTTTCATTAAGTTGCAAAGTGATCATTTAACTGGACTAAGCCTTTTTCATTGACAAAGCTAGCCTGCATCCATCTAATTTTACAAAACTTTTCATAAACGCCTGAATGTCACGAAGAAAAATGAAAAGAGCATACTTTATGAAACTGAATTAGAAGAATTTAAAAATCACAAATTTAAAAATATATTGTTTATAACATTTGTTTTGAGCATTTTAACTGAGAATTTGTGTTTTTAGAGAGTCTTGGTGATATTTAAGATACTTAGGAAACACTAAACTAAAATCATGCTCGTAGATCCTATCTACTTGCTCAGTGTGACTTGAGGGGGTCACGGCAAATCTCTGGACTTCTGTTTGTTTGGGGTTTTTTGTCTCATGTCAATGTAATAATTTCAATACAATAGTGCATTCATAGTGTATTAATCTTCTGAGCTTAAGTGTATAATATTTTCCCAGGTTTCTTAGAAGCAGAAGCTAAGATGGGGGTTGAGGCTTTAGAATTTCTCACAAATAAGCACCACTGAAAGACAGGGCGTGAAAGTTTAAAGAATGAGCGTGTGGAAGTTTTATATTTTGTTTTCGTTTTTTATAGTCCATAGCTTTGTGCTCACTTTATGCTGTGATGGTTGTAATTTCTGATGTGTGTGTGTTTTCTTTGATTCATTTCATCTGGTCCTTTCACTGCCTGTCAATATTTGAAAGATGTTATCAAAGGAATTTAAAGATTTAGGAAGATGAAGGGGCCTATCCTAATAATCCTAGAAACTCAAATCCATTTCTCTGATCCATTTAGGATTTTAGTCCATTTCCACTAATACCACAAACTACCAAAAGATAGGCAAATTATAAAATAGAGACATTTATTTCTCTCATAGTTATGGAAGCTGGAAAGTGCAAGACCGAGGGGTTAGAAGATTCCATTGTTTGGCAAAGCCTGCTCCGAGCATCCACATTGTTACCTACCTACAGCATCCTCGGAAGAGCAGGAACATGAGATCTTCCCAGAGGCCTTTACATGAAGGTAGGCAACAAGGCAATGAGCCGAGGGGCCAAAGGCTTCATGAGGGCTCTTTACTAAGGGCCTTGATCCCATTCATGAGGGCACCACTCAAACTTCCTTCTTTTTCTAGTAGTACAAGGGATGGAATTTGGGGCTTCATGCTTGCTAAGGCAGGTACAGCTTAAGACACACCTCCAACTCCCAAACTTTCATGACTGAACGCTAGCAAATAGACATGATTTTTCATACTGAAATACTAGAAGGGTCATATGGAAATAAAGCATCTTTCTGTGTCATCCCAAAGATAGACCCCACTGCCTGAAACATTTCAGCATTCAGAATAGTAAACTATTCATTTCCTCAGGCACACATATGTAATGAGACATAACTAAACACTGAAATATGTGTGAGGACAAGGACAGAAAATTATCATTCATACCTGCAGAGTATTGTTCCATTTCTCATTCTACAAAGCCAGCAGGATTAAAAGTTCTCCGTCAATTTTTAGATAGCTTCTGGTTTTTTTTTTTTTTAGATGGTTGTTTTTAGATAGTTGTTTTTTAAGATAGACTCTGTTCCTAGCTCAGAGTCCTTACTCATTAAAGGTACTTTTCATCACTTACTTTTTCAGCACTGAACAAAGGTGAGCTTGCAGGAGATAGAGAGAAATGATAGTTTATATGTTAAGACAGAGTTGAGAGAAACTCGCTGTGCATGTTGGGAATATGATAGTATAGGAACAGTAAAATTCTACGAGAATAAAAACACTCAGATTACTATATATCTCTCACATTAATAGCCTGTCCCCTACCTAAATCTACCTCTAATATTGCTAGAAAATAAATAACATAATATGCATGCATCTATGCATTAGTCTACTCAAGATCTCAATATATTAAACACTTAATCGAAAATACATTTTGACTGACTAATTTGGAGACATGAATGAATCATTTAAAAAAATATTGGGTATACAAATATCCAACAATTGTAACTTAAGAAATAAAAACAAAAACAACTTTACCAATGTCAAATTCTGAGTTCCTGATGCCTTCCTCTTTGAAAGTCTTTACAGACATCTCAAACTCAGAATGTTCAAACTTAAATTGCCCTCCGTCAATGTAGTGCATAACTGTTGTAGATGTTCTCAGACTTTTCATTCTACTAGTTTTTACTAGTTTTACTAGTTCAAGCTTATGATCTATCTGATATTGGATCCATTTAGTCAGATTGCATAGATTCAAATACTCCCTTTGCTCCAAAGGGTATATGATCTCAGCAGGTCTCTCTCAGAGAAAGAGAGAGAGAGAGAGAGAGAGAGAGAGAGAGAGAGAGAGAGAGAGAGAGAGAGAGAGGAAGAAGAAGCAGGAGAGAAAGAGAGAAAGAGAGAAAGAAAGAAAGAAAGAAAGAAAGAAAGAAAGAAAGAAAGAAAGAAAGAAAGAAAGAAAGAAAGAAAGAAACAAAGAAACAAAGAAAGAAAGAAATCAAGCAACCAAGTAACCAAGTAACCAAGCAAGCAAGCTGGGTGCTAGTAGTTCATGCCTGTTTTAATAGCTACTCAGGAAGCTGAGCTCTGAGGGTCATGGTTTGAAGCCAACCTGGGCAAGAAAGTCCGTGAGATTCTTATTTTCAATTAACTACCAATAGCTGGAAGTACAGTTGTAGCTCAAGTGGTAGAGGACTAGCCTTGAGCAACTTATTAAATTCCTTCCAAATTATTTTCTATTGTTAATCATTTATCATATGGTTGAATTATAATTAGTTACTCATTTTTTTCTATCTATTCACATCTATTACTTTCCAAAATTTTATCCCTGTAATCCTAACAATATATTTTATGGAAATAAAATATACTGAAACACTACTGTCTAGAATAACAAATTGAATCTCCTTTTAAGTTTGTAGTGACTAAAGCAAATTACATTTCAGATAGATCCTTAGAATTTATACCAATGAAAGAAATGTATACGAATACCTACTTTATCATTTTCGTGTAATATGGATATTAACTTTTTAAATACATGATACATGTTAGATAATAAAAAATGATGTTTGGATTGCTGCTAACAATTCTCTTAGAATACCAATATTTTCAGATTTTTTTTAGCCTTTTGAAGTAATTTTGTTGTATTCTTTTCCTGCTGTGAATTAGCTTCATATTTACACTGATTTGTTAGAATTTATAATGTTATAAAAATGTATGATGTCTCTTATAATAATCTTTCACATGTGAAAATAACTTTGGCAGATTTCCATGCAATTAATAAACAAATGCAACTCTAACTATTCTATCTAGACTGAGTACAATTTAAAATTTCCTGTGAAACAAGTCTTTGCTTCTCCCATTATAACCCTGTATTAGTACTAAGCAGCCATGAGCCTGGATTTCCAAAGGAAAAATAGAACACAGCTCCCTGGTCCTGTATATCTGAGTTCCACCAAATGCAATTTAAAATATTTGGGGAAGCCGGGCACCAGTGGCTTACGCCTGTAATCCTAGCTACTCAGGAGGCTGAGATCTGAGGATCACAGTTCAAAGCCAGCCGGGCAGGAAAAGTCCATGAGACTCTTATCTCCAGTAAACCACTCAGAAAATCAGAAGTGGCACTGTGGCTCAAGTGGTAGAGCACTAGCTTTGAGCTGAAGAGCTGAGGGACAGCGCCCAGGCCCAGAGTTCGAGCCCCACAACTGACAATAAAATAAAATATTTGTGGAAAATGCACCACTATAGTACATGTTGATGGTTTATCTCATCATTTTCCAAAAAATTATAGATATATATGGGTAGATAAGCTTTATAATGTAGCTAGGTTGCTTCTAAATAAAGATATATCCAAGTTTTATTTTTATTATGTCCACAATAGTGTTAAAATTAATACAATGTTGTTTGGATGCATAAGTTTGTTGGATCCTATGAAAGGCAATGTTAAGTAACTGTACTATCAAAAGTGGAATTACGTACTTGGGCTTGCAAGAAGGGTCTTCATGGATCCAAACATTTTTATTGCTATTTGGGGGGGGGGGGGGTTGGGGGGTAGGGGTGGTCGTGGGGCTTAACCTCTAAGCCTGGAAGCTGTCCCTGAGCTCTTCAGCTCTACCACTTGAGCCACAGTGCTACTTCCTGTTTTCTCGTGGTTAATTGGAGATAAGAGTCTTGAGGACTTTCCCGCCCAGGCTGGCTTTGAACTGCAATCCTCAGATCTCAGCCTCCTGAGTATCTAGGATTATAGGCATGAGCCATGGGTGTCTGGACAAACATTTTTCGTCTTAAATTCCCTCTGGAATCTATCAGAATTTACAAACACACACACACACACACACACACACACACACACACACATGGAAGGAAGGAAGGAAGGAAGGAAGGAAGGAAGCAAGGAAGGAAGGAAGGGAGGGAGGGAGGGGAGGAGGGAAGGAGGGAAGGAGGGAGGGAGGAAGAAAGAAAAAGAAAGAAAGTAAAGAACAAAAGAAAGGAAGGAATATAGGAAGGAAGGAAGGAAAGAAAGAAAGAAAGAAATGGAAAAAGAAAGAGATGAAAAGAAATGAAATCTGTTGTTCCTGACCCACCAAATACTGGGCATCAGCAGTGGGGAATGAGTTCAGAAAGGAAGTGGCTCTTTTGTGGCTGTAATTCTCATTTCTCCTAGAAAAGTCTGTCCATTCTCCAAGTTTTCAACCCACCCCTGTGAATGTCTCAACGGATCTTAAATACCAATTTCTGCTAAAATTAACTTCTATTAAAAAACAAAATGCAAAAAAAAACCCAAAATATCAGTTCTCATTCAGAAAAAGGGAAATGGTGGTTTCCATAGGACAGAAGGTATGGAAATGTTTTTTTTTTTTTGTTGCTGTTGTTGCCATCTAGAATTCTCATTGCTATAGAAACTTGCAGCCACATAATTTGTATCACAGTTTTGGCTCACTCATGTTGAAGCCAGACTATCCCACAACCCGATAGAATAGCCAGCAATTTGGTCTTGCTTTCTTTTTTCTTTTTTTTTTTTTCTGTCAGGATGGAATTCTCACACTGGAACTGAACTTTGTGGTATGGCACAATGGACTTGCTACCTTTTTTTTTTTTTTTGCCTGCTGTATCATGTTGCCTCTTCTACAGGATGAAACTAATATCCCTTCAGAGATGAATTTTATTGACATTTTTATGAGTACAAATTAGTACTAGTACAACTGTTCCACAAGTTAATCAATTTAAAATAGGAATGTCATTCTTTGTAAAAAAACAATCTGTTTCTCATCAATAAATTTTTTATTTGTATATTAAGATTATACATTCATCAGAATCATTAATTTTGCAAGTGTTCTTCAGGTGCATCCTGATTTACAAGAGTTTTGACATCAGATGTGTTCCTTTAGAAATGACTGAGTTTCAAGATAAGCCCTGAATTTGCTGCTGTATTCAGGAAATGAAAAAAAAAAATTTGAAGCACAAAGAAATACCAGCTACAGTTTAAGATATGAAAACATAAGCATAAGAAAAAGTGGAAAAATAATCCTTAAAGAAGTATATTCTGAGGAAAATTTAGAGAATGTTTACAATATATATTTTATAAGTCTATGTTCTGAGGAATTCACTTGTTAAATCTAATGCTGTAGTAGACAGATCCTAAAATGAACTTGAAGGTGTATGCTTCTAAGATTCTACTTGCTGCTGTTATAATAAACACTCTTCAAAGAATATACCATACATCCTTATTGTTTGCTTATTTTTTGAGACAATTCTCAATGTGTATACCGAGCTGACCTCAAGTTGGAAGTCCTCTGTCTCAACCTCTCTAGGGTTGTGATGATAAGTGTAATTGTTTGTGTTAGTTTTCCCAGTGCAAACAGGAAATAACTTTCCTTTAAAATGTATGTATATGGGTTGACTACAGTAACTCAAGAGTAATTTAAGCCTAAGATCCAAGGTCTGATAGTTGTATTCAATGTTCTTTTCATGGCCAAGTTTTGAAATAGGAACATTATTATTTAAATGTTACAGAAAGTAACATTTAACTTTGTAGATTATATTGTGCAAAACAGTTATTATTCCTCTTACATGTTTCTATATAAAACAACTAATTGGCACTAATATTTGTTTATAATACTCGAAAAATTATGCAAGTATATAACCAAATAAATCATCAGGCTGTAGATGTAGCTCAGTGATAAATCACAGGCCTAATATCAACAAGGCCCTCAAATTTAATACCACCTGTGTGTGTTGAAATATATAGGTATCTATGTATGTGTGTGTGTGTGTGTGTGTGTGTGTATAAAACTAGCCTCTAATCAATTAAATCATTTCTGATCACCAAGTCACTAAGCAATACTAAAGACATAAGTGAGATAATAGAGTATCTCTACCCTCTGGTGAAGATTCTTTTTTTTTTTTGGTCGGTCATGGGGCTTGAACTCGGCTTGGGCACTGTCCCTGTGCTCTTCAGCTCAAGGAGAGCGCTCTCCCACCTGAGCCACAGTGCCAATTCCGGTTTTCTAGTGGTTTATTGGAGATAAGAGTCTCATGGACTTTCCTGCCCGGGCTAGCTTTGAACCACGATCCTCTTATCTCAACCTCCTGAGTAGCTAGGATCCTCTGGTGAAGATTCTAGAAAGCTTTCAATTGTTAGCATATTCTATGTACATAGGAAAGAAAAAAAGTGCATAGAAGGAAGATCATCTTATAGATTTATCAAATTAAAGTTAAGTATTTTTAATCTTCCCACCATCGCTAAGATTCTGAGTCCTTTGCTGGCTTTTTCTCATTCGCAGACACTACTTCTTCTCCAATCTCTGTGACATATTCAAAACCCTTCAGATCCAATCAGCCAACAAGTGGCTCTTTCTTACAACAAATTCAAAGACAATCAACTAGAGAACTTGTCCTGGTAGCATAAAGACCATCTGCTCCTCTCCTGTATCTTGCTTGGACTGCTTCTTGTTAGAACAAGTTCAATTGTGGTTGATGTTTTCTTCCATGTATTATAGAGAGTAAGAGTATATGTACATGACTAGATGCATGTGCTATGTGTGTGCGTGTGTATATATGCATGACTATGGCTGTGCAGTTAAAAAAATGCATAAAATATTTTATAAATGCTACTTTCAAAATCCAAAATGGGGCCAGCTTACCAGTGGATTTGTGGGCCAGAGTAAAGACCTTGGACTTTGTTATCAGGCTCAGAGAATTTGAACCTAGCTGATCTCACATAGCCTATTCTGTTGCAATGTGAAGGGGGGATTTAAAGAAGAAATAGCAGAAAAAAAAGACAAGAGGATTGTGGGAGCTATGCAAATAGAACTTTAAGAACCAAGGAATCACTAATAGGAAAATGGGTAAATGGAAAACTGAGTTTTCCCACCTAAGATTTTATAATGGTTACAACAAATAAGACTAATTTCTTAGAGATTTTTAAATAACTAGAATGGTGTTATCAAAGGGCAACCTAAGTCTAACAGGAATTTCTTGGATCGAGTATTATATCATACACTTTTATATTTAGTCCATGAAAACTTCATTTCCTGATGAAAATGGTTTGTCCATATTTATTGTGGTTTAGGGAGGTTAATTATCTTGATGTATGGTCTGGACTATTCAAAATTTAAGAGATCATTTTGCCAGCATTTTAGGTTAACCCACAGACTGTTTTCGAAGTATCATCTTAACACAGGGAGTTTCCATACTATGGAGAAAAGCATTCACTAACAGAGAGCATGCTTAACTTTTAATGTAGGCTATTGAAAAGAAGATTAACGCAATAAGGGAAGTGTAGACTTCCAAGAATCATAAGCCTAATAGCATGAATATTTGAGTTACTCTAAATCTGTAGTAGTAGTTTACCATATTATGATGTTTGAACACAGTAGCAGCCCTTGTATTGCTGGCTGTCTGGAGAGTAGAAAGGAAATGAAGACATGTTTTGATGTTTCTTTATAAGCCATCATTACCAAGAAGCTGTGTATTAAAGGTCTGAATATTTGGAACGAAATGACTGAAATGAACATACTCCTTGTGCAGGTTACTTAGAGGGAATGAAAGCTCTCCCCCGCCTCCACCACCACACTCATCTTCTTCCTGTGCATTTTTACATAGGGCTTCATTTATTTATTCATTTTTATTTATTCATTTATTCATTATTCATTTATTTCCTCTCAATTGAAATCATAAAACAGTTTGTCTTCTTCAACAATCTTCTTTAAAAAGATAATAATAACACAATATGGACATCATTATGTGTCCTAAGATTTCTCAGAAGATGGTTGTGGAGTGTCAGCCTGACAGTATCGTGTGATTTCCAGATGTGACTATGAGAGTGTTTTTGGAATAGTCTGCTAACTGAGTAGAGAACTCCCTCACCCCCACCCCTCCATGTTGGTTCCAAATAGACAAGTGGAAAGCTGAAGAACAGGGAGAGTTTTTCTGTCTCTATCTCTTTCTGTCTATCCTTTGTCTCTTGGTCTCTGTCTCTCTCTCCCTCTGTATATCTGTTTCTCCTTCCTTCCTTCCTTCCTTCCTTCTTTCCTTCCTGAGTAGAAATATTTGTGTTTGGACATCAAATTCCAGGTTTTTAATCATTTAAATTCTTAGATTTGCTCTCCTGAGACCATTAGGGCCTTGAGTCTTTGGCCTCAGATTCAAGACATGTTCCTGGCTCTGAGATGTCCAGCTTCTGGACGAGGCATAATGCCAAATTTACTGCCTCTCCAACTTGTACCTGACCTGTTAATGGATTTTTTTTTTAGCCTATGTGATTATATATGTCAGTTTTCTAACAAATCCTCGCATGTAAATGCATTCTATTAGTTCTTTGCCCTGGCGACTCTGACTAGTACAAGGATATTGTTAAATCAAAGTGTTGAGAGTGTTGAGGTTTAAAATATAAATAAATGAATAAATAAATAAATAAAATGTCAATGATTGCTTGTAGATTGGATGCCCTCACATACATTAAAAAAATCAGACTATGACTTTGGGGGTTTTCAATGTTTCTTTCCCTTATTGAAGGGAATTACTTTGAACGCTAATTTTTTTTTTTGCATTCATGCCATACTGCAAGAGAAGATTATATTTAAATAGACTCAATTGGTTGTTGAGTGAAATGATTAGCAAGCCTTGGGAAAATAAATTGTCAAGTAATAAGAACTTGTCCATTTCCCATGCTGCGTGGGCTTTACTTTGTGCCTCTCAGAGAATCCTGCAATTACTGAGTCACTTAATCAAAATGAGAATCACTTCACATGCTCTCGTTTCCAAAAAGGCAAACACAGCGTCCAGGGAAAGCATTCCTGTTAGCATTTCAAATTAAATTTACCATGAAGTTGGAATATGATTTCCCTCAAGTTCTTTTAAATTAATATTTAGTATTCTATCGGCGGTGTTAAAAATTGGTTGTAATAAAAGCTTATGAAAAGATAACAGGAAAAAATAGAAATAAAATGTTTGGCAACACACTTTGCTCCGGTCCTCTTTTCTGAGCATGCGCTGTGCTTGAGGATACGTGAAGGCCTGTCCATAAGCTAGAACAGAAGTTCTCTCTCAGCTCAAACGTATGCTCTCAAAGTCACAGTATTTGGCCAGTTGAATGAGGTAGTGCCAGGACAGAAAAAGCTCTCAGAATGCGTTCCTCTAGTGGCCATTTACAAACCAGCACAGCCACTGCCAGCTTATAGCTGCTTCACGACAAAGGATTTGATGAGCATGTCTTACCTATTTACAGAGCCTCTATGTTGTTCGCAGCAACCGAGCAGCCATTTCTATCCTGTGAAGGTACCACATCAAAGAACTTAATTAAATGTGAAGTTGGTCATGTTTTCTAAGTGCCACATTAACACTTTTTATACTGAGAGTAATAGGATTTCCCTGTTGTGTTTGGACACGAGCACACATATATAAACTCTTCTAATACAATGTTTTGAGATGAGAGAAGAGTGAAATCCCTTGCATGTTGCAAGGAAGGTCATCATCAGGGAGTATGTTTGAGATACCTGTGGCGCAGTAGAGCTTTGCCCTTCTGTGCAGTTCCTCAAGGCGGGGTAAGGTTAAGGGCACAATGAATAGCCATGGGGCTTTTCTGACAACCAATGATCTCTTCGTTTGAATGACCACTTATTTGAATAAAAAGGATGGTGGCTTCTCAGGGACTTGTCCCGCGGAACCTTATTTCAGTCCCTCTACTGTGTTGCTAGCACTTGGTCTGGTGTGCCTTGTTTATCTCCCACACTAAGCATACCTACTCTGATTTCCATGAAAGCTGTTGGATTTATATCCATACCGCTAAAACCCGTCATCATTTTCTATAAGGTAAGAAACACTCAGACTAACCCTGATAGTCCATGGTCCATGCCTGCAGTCTTACCTAATCAGGAGATATAGATTAGGAGGCCAGAAGTTTGAGGCCAGCATTGGTTAAAAAAAAAAAAAAAGCCACACAATCTCCTCTCAAACAATAAGAAGCTGGGTGTATAACGGTATGCATCTGTTGTCCCATTTTGCTATGTAGGAAGCGAAATAGGAAGATCATGATCCAGCCCCCTCCCCCAGGAATAATTAGTGAGACTCCACTAAAAAAATAGCAAAAGGATAAAAGGACCCTGGTCACATCTCAAAAGGCAAAGCATCTGCTTAACATGCACAGGTTCCAAGTCCAAACGTTACTATTGCCAGAACAAAAATGAGAAAAGAAACACTCAGCAGATACACTTCCATTGTTCTGTTTTGAAATGGAAAGCATTTCTCATTTCTACTCAGAAGAATAAACCTCATTTTTCACAAATGGTATCTAAAATTATATTAGATGCAATCAGACATAGCTTATATTTATATTAAATATGAAGATTTTTTTCTCAGAATGAGTTTATAAAGACTGAGATATGAGAGAAGAGAAAGAAGAAGAAAGAGAGGAGAGGCAATCAGGAGAGAATAGATGAAACGAGACGAGATGACAGAAGAAAGACAGGAAATGGGAGATCATTAAAGATTTGCTTATGATATTTGACAAATAAAGCTTCAACAAGCTAATATATCTGTAATATTTTACTTCTTTGTGCTGTCCTCCACTTCTTGTTTTGTCTTACGAATTAGTTCTCCTGAAACAAATTAGTCAAAATGGAAATTTGAACAGAAATATATAAACATTACAAATACCCTGTTTCACAGATGTGTGAAGGCACACACACACACACACACACACACACACACACACACATACACATAATCTTCTATGGTTAGAAGTTGGTGAACACTTATATGGCTTACTCTTCACAGAGATACTTTGAAAGGAGTTTGGTGGGGTGATGGGTTTTACATCAAACACAATTGGATGCAAGTGTTGGGACATCTGCTATACTCTATTTCATAATCTTATGCATGTTGGTTTAACATGTTTAAATTTGCTTCTTTGTCTACAAATGGGATACTAATACAGAAAATATAATAATATCTAGGATTTTTAACTCGGATAACAAAATGGTGCACCTAAGGTATGTGTTACTGTGTTTAGGACATAGCTGCCCAATAATCTTAACAATTTTCAATGAATCATGCATGCTAATGAGGTGGTGTTTTGCTTATGGCTTCATTGCAAATGTTTTCATAGGCAAGCTCTAATGGGCTTTAAATTTTATAATGAATTTCTGTCAAAGTCAATAAAGTTGCAGCCGGTTACATTTTCTTTCACTGTTGTTGATGAATAAGAAATAGCAGTGTGACAACTGTGAAAAACACACTGCGGTAAGAAAAAGGTGACCCAAGTTTTAAATCTCTTGTTTGACACTCTTTCATGGTATAGGTTTGAACTTGAACCTGTCACCTGGTGTTTCTGGGTGAGTTATTTCACTTTGTAAAGAAGAATTGCATGATCTCACTTGGAGGAAGGCAGAAATTTGGGCCAAACATTTGGTTGTCGCAGTCCTTTGAAAAATTTTAGCATGATAACCATGAGTGACTTATTCATACTTATTTCTCTTCCCTTATTTGCAATATCTAGTATATGTATGAGTCAAGCGGAAAAGGTCAGATAATGTGATGGCAGGAAAATGAACCCTTAGATATGTATTTTAATGTTTTTTTCTTTCATGCATGTGTTTCTAACGCATTTATAAGATTATCTCTTTGTTGCTTTGTATGTCCCTCCCCTACACAGTATAACCCCTGCTTTCACTATATATGATGTCAGTATAACTTGTGGAGGAGATGGGGAAAAACCAGGTGTTTAAGGATACAGGTGGACCTGTTGCAACAATGAGAAATACAAGTTGTCAGGTCCAAAACGAGCTTTACAATGTCGGTGCAGGGTGGGGGGGGGAGGGAGGAAAGGAGAAGGATTGGGATTGGGGGGGAGGGGGGAGGCTGGGAAGGGATGTGAAGGGTAAACCAAAGGAGGAGTCTGCAATGCTTGGTAAGAAATGTACGCATTATCCTGCCCATGTAATTGTAACCCCTCTGTACAGTATGTTCACAAATAAAATAAAATTAAATTTAAAAAAATGAAGTAACTGTGGACCGAGTAGACAGTAGATCAGCAAGGACAAGTAAAACTTTCTGTAATGAATGAAATATTCCATGCCAGTAATCAATATGGTAGCCACTAACAACTGGTAGATGGCTAGTTAATGCTTGATATATTGCTCTCTAGACTAAGGAAATATTCTTTCCATATTTTATAATTAATTTTACTTTGAATGTAAAGACCAGACATAGCAGGCAATTATATTATAGGATAGAAAAGGTGAGAGCTCATTAAACCAAGATGAAAATGAATTGTAGGATCCAGAAAAGCATCAGGCCAGATAAACACTGAATGCCTAGTTATTTTAATAAAATAAATTTGTAGATTTTTTTTTAGGTAAGCTCCTCATGATTGGAAAAGCACCGTGAATGACCTCATGAGAGGTCCCTAAAATGGATACATTTTAGAAGGGAATCATTCTGCCTGGAAGGTAGAAAATTTCTTTAGTTAATTCATGAGTTGTACTTCAGAAATATAAATTTTATATAGATAGATAGAGATAGAGACATACACATACATATATGTATATAGGGATCATATACAATCTACTGTTTGAAAATATGTATATATTGCAGAATAACTAACTAAATTCATATATGCATTATCTCAAAACATCATTGTTGTAGGAATATTTAAAAGAATATCATACTCTAGTATGTTGTACAATAACTTATGTTTATAAGTTCAGTTTCTCCTACATTTTTAACTTTCTCTTTCCTTCCTTTCTTCCTTCCTTTCCTTTATGCCAGTTTTGGGGTTCGAACTCAGGGCCTAGATGCTATTCCTGAACTGTATTTTTTGCTCAAGGCTGGAGCTTTGCTATGTGAGCCACAGCTCCACTTCTGTCATTTTGATGGTTAATTCAGACAAGATTCTCATGGATTTTCCTGCCTAAGGAAGCTTTGAACTTGCAATTCTCACATCTCAGACTCCTGAGTAGCTAAGATTAAAGGTGTGAGCCACCAGTGCTTGGCCATTTTAGGTGTGTATGACAAAAAATTTTTTTAAAAAAATGTTCCTGATGAAACCCTTATAGATTGTGTTTCCACACTATCCCATCCCGAGTCTCCCTTGTCACTAAGGTATATGAATCAGTAATAGAAGAAAAAAAAACCATGGCAATGTTTTGGAGCAAAATTCAGAAATTTGTAAATTATGTATCCCATGCTCTTAACATCAAAAAAATTAAAAGGAAAATTGTTTGGAGTTGTAGTAGGGCTAAAGAATTGAAAAGAAAGGAAATGCGAGGAAAGTAGGTGAGTTCGTTGCAATCATTAGGGAGTAACCAGAATTAAAAGCTAACTATCTTTGCATTTTTAGTTTTCTCTATTAAACATATTCAACCTGTATTAGTTTAAGTTATCAAGCCAAATTCCATATCTTGGAATATGCTTTTGCATGATCTTACTGGGGCTTGAACTCAGTGGTTGGTCATTGTCCTTCAGCTTTTGTCATTCAATGCTAGTCCTCTGCCTCCTGAGAAGAGTGCAGTTCCACTTACATACAGCCTTTTGGTGGTTATTTGGATAAGAGTCTCACAGTCTTTTCTGCCTGGGCTGGTTTTGAACCTCAATCTGCAGATCTCAGCCTTATGAATAGCTGGGATTACCGACATGAAGCACTTGACTCAGGATATTTTTGTATGAACACGTTTCTTTGCTTTTTTGTTGTAATTCTCTGGAAAATTACGGCTCAATGGTGTGACACAGCTTCACAATCTGAAAGCCGTATAGCAGCAGTCATTTAGTTCCACTATGAGCTAGTCCCGTAGATCTATACAGCTCTGGTTTGGCTTTGTGTTAGATAATTAAAGCAAAGCTGATTGTTATTGCAATGGTTATATATTCAGAACATCAGAATCAGGACTCTTAATGTTGTGTTTTTGTCCCAACATTCTCTCCTTCTCTAACTTTCTTATAAGACAGTTTAGCTGGTTTTCACTGGAAGCCATCAGCAGAATCCACTTATTTGTCTGCTACATGCTCTTGATAGCCATGTAATACTTTATTCCAGGAAAAAAAATGTCCTTCAGTAAACTTAGAAGAGATAAACGCCAGCTTTAATATATGTGACTTCTGATTCTGAGATATTTTCCCCTTCCCAGCTGCTTGATGAACCATATTTGTTTGAGTGTTGTTTTGCTTTATTTTGACTTGATGTATTTTGCCTCTATTTGCCTCCAACAGAGATCACTCAAAAGTGGCCAATACAATGAAGATTTATTTTAGAACTATATTAGAAAATGTAATTTCCAGCATAGATCCGGCTGAGATGTTCTTTCAATATAAAACCCAGGAATGTCTGCTGAGCACACAGAGGGGGTAGCTTTTATTGATAGTTTATTGGGAATGGGGATTAAGCTCATATAACAGTGTGCCTTACAGAGGTGTAGAAAGTCTGTAGCATGACGTAATGGTAAGCACTTGATGTTTTCCTCAGATTTCTCCTTGTAAGAAAGAAGCAGTCCTGACTGTAAAATCATTCCAAACAGATGTTCTTAACTCTAGCACTTGTACTGCTTAAGTTGAGAGTATGGTAGGTCTTTGAAAATTCTTCCCAGGGTGCCTCATTCAAGAGTCTTGACTTTATGGGCAATATTTATATTCTCACTACAATGAGACTATTGATGGTGTAAATTTTGACATTATCAACAGGGTCATCAAGTTAGAGCACATGCAATGTGTATCAGATGATCTTTGAATCATCCATTGTTCTTTTCTTTTTTAAAAACACAGCAGACAATACAATTATGAGAACAAGCAAAATTATAAACTGTGAAAAGTTAAAAATGAACAAAAAGAGCGATTCACCATTTCCAGGACATGAAATAGAAATCTTTCAATAAGTATACACATACATGTGTGGGTATGTGTGTGTGTGTGTGTGTGTGTGTGTGTGTATACATTAAAAGTAGTAACGTATAATTCTGGGTAAGAATAGACATCACAAATATGAGCAGTGCAAAACACTTGAAGAAAAATGACTACCAAAGGATCTACTGATCCTGTAAGTACAACAAGAAAGTATTTTGCATGACTACATTGCTCACTTTGATGAGGATATTCTGACTTGAATACGTATAGTCAGAATTGTAAAATGGTCCAACTACATGACTGTTGATAATATTTTTCCAAAATATATGAGTAATTGATTACCAGAGGCAGTAGTAAAAAAGCATATTATGGCAGAAACCTATTTTAAATGAAGTTATTACTAATCTGTGGCTGAGCTGGCAGTGTAGGAGTAAAACAAACCAAAACAAAATAAAACAATAGCTTAAATTGCAAGGGAGTAGAATTAAAATATGTGACACCAAACACGTGTTTGATTACTGTTAGTGTCATTCAGATATGATCAAATGAGTGATAAGAATTTCTAGTAAATAATGTCCCACAGGACTTGAGAACCAAAGAGGGGGTATAGAGAAAAGTAGATACACAAAAGCTTATAGTTTATACCTGGAAGGAATTAATAGATTATCTGTCAATACAAAACTTCCCTCAGATTCCCCTTGCTTTCTCTGCAAGGAATATCACACATCCTAATGGTGACATTCTGGATCCCTTCTGGGACTTTTATGAAAAAAATTTCCTTCTAATACAGCACCAGTTTTTCTCCCTTCTTATTGTGTAGACCAAATTTTGATAGGATTTGAGGCATGAAGAGAAGGCCAAGAAACTGGAGGGTAAAACTCAGATCTCCAGCCACCAGACCATGGCTTTATCCTTGGCCTTCTCCAACCTTCAACCTGGAAAACAAATCATTATTCACTTAAGTTTTGTCCACAAATGTGCTGGTTCTGAAATCAAATATAACCCCTGACATAGCTCAAGCAACAGACTCCAGAAGGCACAAGAGAGAGAGAAAAGAGGTACAAAGAGAAATGAAGCAAAGAAGCAATAGAAAGTGAGAAAGGGAAGAGGAATGAAAGGACGGTTCACCTCTGGTCCACTGCTGACAATGAAGATCAGTTTAAGAATTATGTCCATGTAACACAGGTAAAATGCTGTACAAGACTGTTTATCTGAAGCCAAAGTTCACATTGTTATAGCTCTTCTGCCAAACTGCCTTTGATTCGAAAACAACAGGTACAAAATTAGATGCAGAATTTGCAGGGGATGTAAACTAAGGGTAGATTATAGGACTCAACAAAGAAGAGTCTTTGGCCTAGGATCTTCTAAGGCAGCAGGCAAGAAAGTGTTTGTTTACTAAAGTTCTTCAAGGGATGCTCCTCTGAACAATGAAAAGAACATTTCAAAAGGAAGAACATTGATCTAAGATGCTTTAAAGGTTAAAAGATAGAGGGATGGCACTGTGAGAACTAGTAAAAGACAGTGAGCTCACTGGGGAGAACTTGAACCAGATTCAAGGTCAACAGCATGAAGCATTGAGCAGCATCTGAAGTTCCTGATGTGTGACAAACCCAAGAAAGCTAGAACCACACTATCTAAAGGAAAGTTCTGTGCTGGATATTGTTCTGCCTTTGTATGCTCTGACACAGGTACCACTAAACACACTCATATCTGAAATGCCACTAGTATAACCGATGAACAACATTTTTATTTAACTCACATTGAAAAAGCTACATCCAGATCATAAAAGAACACAGATGTCAAAATATAGACCCTCGGATATTTTAGGGTCTTTCCAGGAATTGGGTTGAGATTGGATAATGTAGGGAAGAGCTGCAATCTCAGGCACTTCTCAGATATGACTGAGAGTGAAGAAAATGATCATTTCTTTCTTACCAGGAAGCTTGTCTGATATATTTATTCACTCATATATTTTCAAGCTTACTTTCCTCTTCCTTTTATAAACCTAGTTATGTCTCTGTCATATCTAAGACAACAAATACAACCAATAATAAAATCAGAAATACTCCCTTCACATCCCGCAGTCCTCCAGTTCTTGCTTTATTGCCCTTCTCCCTCCCTCCCTTTGCCAGAGAGAGAGATGCATTGAGTATTTCTACATCTCTGTCCTTTATGCATCTTCACCCCACTGAGCAAGGTTGCCATCTCGAAAATATACTCATCCCAGGCATAAACATCAATGCTGACAAATCTGGAGACATGTCTAAATTTTTCATCTTAAATGTATTCTGTGTCAGCATTTGCCCATATTAAAAACTTAGAAAAAAAATCTTCCTTCTATTATTGGCTTTTGGGATTATTTTTCCAGGTCTTTTCCTTTTTCTTCGTAGCCTCTTTTTATACTCTTCCCCCCCCACCAGGTTTTCTTCTACTTTTAAATGTAAGATTCTAATGATGTAAGTCTTCTGAACTAGCACTTTAACCAAATGAATACCAAGAAGTTGGAATAGGTATTGGGGGAAGGTATAAAGGGGAAGAGAGTAGTTAAATGGATAAATGGATATACGTGTGTGTATGAATATATATATGTATTTGTGTATATATGTATATGTATATACATATATATGTATAAAGGCAAATTGTACTCACAGACATGTTGAATTAAAATGCTTTCACATAATTTTTTAATTTACAATAATAAATAAATAAATAAATGTTGGCACTCCCTAGGGCTTATCTCAAGACTCTTGTTTTCTACCACAACAAACATTTCCTAACGGCTCTCATGCATTATAAAAGCTCTTGGCAAATACTAATACTTGTGTAACTATGTGTCACTCACATACTGGTCCACAGACTTTAAAAGTATGACATTTTTCAAGAATCAGAACACTGAAAGAAGGATGCTCCTATTGCCTGTATTTTATAGATGAGAACAGGAGGCCCAGAGACTAAATAATTTGCTCGAGGTTAAACAGCTGGTAAATTATGAGGCAGGAAAGTGAATTCAAACACATCAGCTTCATGGCTCATATTTGAACCTTTACATTATACTGCCTACATTATGATTCCAATTATTACTGTCTCCCTTACTGCAAATATATTCTGAGCAAATAAACTGGCTTAGTTATATGTCTCCTGATGGTATGATAGCCAGTGAAATCGCTCCAGTCCACTGAGTGCTTGGGTGACATTTTTCTCCCAATGAACAGGACTTTTGAAATGCAGCTAATCTCTTTCAACACATCCCCTGTTTCCCATGTCAATTGATGTATCAGACTCCATGTGAGCATTTTTTGACTGTCACCTTCTATACCAAGGTCTTCTTCTCTTTTGCATTCCATTTGCTGTCAGAGCTCAGGGCTGCATTAGAATCAGTTTACCAATTGACCCACCTTTCTCAAATCCCTGCCCAGCCTCCACACTCCCAGTCCAAGCTTAATGCCATCACTACCCTCAAGTTCCCAGGAAGCAAAACAGAATAACTCCTTTTCTTATTTAAAAAAATGAATTGGGGAGGGGAGCAGTACTGGAGCTTGACCACCTATTGCCTAGGTACTAGTCCCAAGGCTGGTGCCCTATTTCTTGTGCCACAGCTCCACTTCAGACTCTTCTGCTGTTTAATAGGAGATAAGAGACTCATGGACTTTTCTGCGTTGGCTGGCTTTCAACTGTGATCCTCAGATCTCAACCTCCTGAGGAGTTAAGATTGCAGACATAAGGTACAAACCCATCAAGTGCATTTTAGAGCTTCTCATTGCACAATTTAAAAACTGCCCTTAGTTTTCGCATCGGAGGAGAACTTCAAATTTGGCCTTTGCCTAGCTCTCTAGGCCTGTCTCTTGACACACACCTGTGTGTGGTCTGTTTAGCTTCCACATTGAGCTCCCTATGCGTCAATGTTCCTTGTCTCAGAATGTGTTATTCCTCTGCTGAGAAGCACAGGGGCTCTTACATACCAAACTTGCCTCACCCAGGAATTTCTAGGACTTCCTCTTCTGCATTCCCTTCTTACCACATATTTTAAAGATGTAGCTATTATGATTCAATTATACAGCTCTGCTTTCTCCCCACTATTTAAAGGGAAGCACTGTGTAGCATCTTTCTTTCTCTTCTATGGTACTGGGTTACTTGGATTCTCAGTAAATGTTCAATGAGTGGATAAATGAATGCTATTATCCTCCCACAATGGAGAAGAGTCTCTGAGAATCTTCACGCAAGTATCAGTCCCTTCATTCTATCCTTTCTGTCAGTCCTGAAACTTCTTTCTAATATCTTGAGGAGGGAAATGCCACCCTGAAGACTATTTCCCTTTGGTAAAGTGCCCTTGGCAAGTCTTCTTCAGAAGAGGAGAGGAAGGACCACACAGAAGTCGAAACACTCAAAGAGATTTTCATTCCTGCTTTAAGCACCGCCCCCCCCTCCTTCCACACCAACTGCACCCTCTTCAAGAATGTCCTTGCTCCTAGGAGAGGATTCTGAGACAATTATTAGAATATATGTAGATGCTCTAAGACATGTATGATTTGTGAAAAATACAGTTTCTATGTGCTTTCTAAAAGTGGACTGAGAGTTGAGATGCCTCCCATTTTTAACAAGAATAGAAAAATATGGTAGGGGAAAGACAAAAGCTGGATTGATTTCCTACAAAGACATCCAAAATAATTTAAACCCAGTGTTTATTTTTTGTTTGTTTAGCTGGTTGGTTTTATTTTTAGTTTTGCAGATCTTTATGTAGTAACTATAAACCAAGGGAATAAAGTAACATGGCTAGCTCATGGATTCGTGGTCTCAATTATTGAACAGAAAGTGTTACCAAAACATGGCCCTCCTCCAGTAGGCACCATATGCATACAACTTAATGCTAGGACTACATATGATACAGCAGAACTAATACTACATTTTGATGATGGCTTTCCTGTCATTCTTCTAAATGCTTTATGCCTATCAACCCCAAACTCAATACATTAAATATCAGTATCTAAAAGTCTTTTCATTATTTAAACTGGGAAGTTTTTAAGGTTTGTCATCTGATGGTAAATTAAGGTCTGGAGTAGTTACCAGCCTTCCTCAAGGTTCTACAGTGACTATAAAAAGGAAATATTCTAGGTATCCAACCTCTGAGTCCAATATTCTAGGTATCCAACCTCTGAATACAGAAGGATTGCTGCGGGGGAGAGAGGTGAAGTTTTTAGCTTTGAACAAATTTCTATGCCTTCCAGAGCTTCCATGAAGGGGATGTTTCCCAAATTCTTCCCCATTATAGGCACAACTTATTTTACATACTGCAAATTGTAGAGGCTTAAAATCAATTAAATACTTGAGTTTTGTAGTTGTATCAAAACAAACTTTATGAGTCCTGTTGCCAGATCCATTTGGAAGCCTCAAGTCTGGAGAAGGGAAATTTACTATGTGATCATTATTGAAGTACTGTTTAGAACAAACTTTAGCCCTCCAAATAAACAGGAATTTTCATGGGGATCAAGAAAACAGAGAAGATAATTCTGTGTATTCCATAGGGCATCACGCTCAGTGTTCAGTTCTACCAAACAGAAGAGGAAGAAGTGTTGGTGACATCCAAACTCTGGAGTCTTCCAACTAGAAGGCTCTGTTGTACAGGAACTCAGTCACCAGAAAACAGGGAGCCGACAGCTCCCCAAAAGACTCCCGATTTTACCTCTCAAAATGTGGCTTTTCTTTTTTTCTCCCAACTGAGTTCCAGTACAACATTTGGAGGTCCCACCAAGATCCCAGTGCCAAAGAGGGAATTGGAAGTCACACTAGCAAAGCAACTTGGTAATCCAGGCTGCTAGAGGACAGGAGACTCCAAAGGGAAGGTACCACTTGAGGCCTTCTCCAGACCTCTGGGCTTTTCTACTGCTCCGACAACCAGATTGTGGATGCCTGACAGGCAAAGTTCTTGGAGTCACTGGGGAGACAGGAGACAATAGAATAATTTTCTGTT
Source organism: Dipodomys spectabilis (assembly GCF_019054845.1). NCBI lineage: Eukaryota > Metazoa > Chordata > Mammalia > Rodentia > Heteromyidae > Dipodomys > Dipodomys spectabilis. The sequence goes on along the minus strand of NW_024870834.1, from coordinate 11,189,969 downwards.
TGTCTCTATTTTCAGTTTGACTGTTTTTGTCTTTGTTTTTGTTTCTGTTTTGTGGGAATCGATTGATCTGGAAATGGGAAGGGAAGAGGAGCAGATATGGCTCAGACCATCTTCTTTCCTCTATTGTTGGTGATAATAGAGGGTGCTGGTTCTGGTATTGTTGTGGTGGCAGGTCTTTGTGACAAGATGCTGGCTTTCTAATAAAGACTCCCAATTCGACCTCTTACAATGTGACTTCTCTATTTTCTCATGACTGCGTTCCAGTAGGACAGTTCAGGAAAAAAAAGTTTCTTTTCACTATAAATATAATTCAAGTCAGAAGAAAGAGTCTCTTGGCTTTCCCTTATTTAGAGACTTGAATAAATTGAAAATACAAATCATATCCTTGGGGATCCATACAGAAATGTAGAGCAAATGGGTGCTCATTTCCCACAGTAGTGGGAAATGAGAAGAATGGAGAGGAAAGGAAAGGGAAAGAAGTGGGAGAAAGAAAAAAAGAAGAAAGAAGAAAGACAAAGAGAAGGAGGAGAAGACTGTAAGGGAAACTCCCCATGAGAAAGATATAAAATATATGATTTTCAAATTTATCCTCACATGTCTTTGGGAGGTAGGTTTAACAATTAAGCTTTGAGAAAGCAAATGTTGCACAATCTAATAGCAAAATTAGAGTCAGACTTCACACCAAAGTCGGTCATCAAGTCTCAAGCATGTAAAAAGTTCAAGGACTTGGAAGAATGAGTGAATGATTACACTCCATGACACATCTACCTAACATAGGCATGCTGTTGCCAAGACTTCCAATTCACTCAAAGAAGAGATTTTTTTTTAATTTGTAAAGGTTAGTTTAGAAACAAATATTGACCAGATATTGTATGCACTATATATGAATAGAGTTAAATATGATTTCTTGTAAATCCTCATTTTACCATTGAAAAATTCCTCCTTTCAATGGTCTGTAGGAAAAGTGATACAATCATATGAATTCAAACTCAAAGAGATAAGAAATGTGTAGGTCTTGAAAGAGCAGAGAAAGGAAGGAAGGAAGGAATTTAAGGGGCGGGGGGAAGAAACCAAAAACAACATCCACTCCACCAAAAGTGGAAGCAGAAAAGACTATAATTCCTTCCAGTGGCTTCTTAGATGGGTGTCTCTGTTTCCTACAATTTGAGCCTGATTAATAAATTGACCTCCTATGAACCACTTTGAAAACACACCAAATGTGCTTAGTTTGGCAGACTTATAAAGGAAGAACCATGAACACCATACAAAACGGGCTGCTGTTTGCCAGTAGCTATTAACTTGTGGCTACATCAACACTTGTGCTGTTAACAATCATTTTATCCAAGAGTCTATTCTTGTAGAACCTTGGGGGCTGAGGAAATATTTTATTGGCTCCATCCCTAAACCTATAAGTAGCAATATGTTTTGACAGAATGAAGCTACACAATTCTCACCTAGTCTTGAGTTTTACTTTCCTTAGAAGACCTGAGGCTGAAAATAAAAGCATGCCTCTTTCTGGAAAAAAAAAGAAGCTTCAGACTTTAAAATTTTTCAGGTCTTATAGTTTCTCTAAATGTGAATATCCCAAGTTTCTGAACCTAGACATCCCTAATGATACAGATATATATATATATATATATATATATATGTATATATATATAAAACTAATGTGTATATATACATTATATATAGTGATATATATAGCTAATGTATATATATAACTATATATAACTAATGTATATATAACTATAAAATTATATATACATATATATATATAACTAATGTATTAGTCAAAACAGTACTTTGTGTACACAGAGATCACATCTACTATGTGATCAATCTCTTCTCTTCTTCTGCTGGTTCCTAGTTTAAGGAGAAACTAGAAACCTAGACCTAAATTGAGAGCATTTGGGCTTTAAAACAATGCCCACAAAGTAAAAAAAGAAAAAGAAAAATATGGGTGTCATGGGAAATGAAATCTGTAATAGAAAATAGAAATGACAGCCTAGGGCACAGGTGGGAAAGTGCCACTGGGAATAATTCATTTCTATCCATTGGATGCAGTTGGGAGTGGAAAGACAAAAAGAGAAAAAGGAAAAAAAGAATGTTATAAACAACCCACTACGACTGCAAGAAATTCTTACAGGAACCAAGCAAATAGTAATTTCTATTTGACGATCTATCACTACCATTCCAAGTACTACTTCTTGTATATTCCATGTCTTTTGTCCCTCACATTTGTTAAGCAAATACTCATTTATGTTTCTAATTGAGAACTGTACCGGTATCTGAGACTAGAAAACAAGCGAGGCAAATTCTCTGTTCTTAACAGTCTTGTGTTCCATGTGCAGAGACAAGAAGGGGTTCAACATGTGCTAGATGAAGAGAATGCCAATACTATTACGAGACTAAAGTGATAAGGAACCTCACTCACATCCAGCAACTGAGATGCCTCCGTTGCAATTTAAAAGATGAGATAAAATCTGAGCAATTACTTCCCAATCTGGAGGGTAGAATGTGTGAGGTTAAAATCACAAGAGATGCTCAGTAAAATATGTGACTCAATAAGGGAAGCGCCAACTTGTGTGGATTAGCATCCAATCATGGGGTGTGCTAAGATGAACAAAAAAGTTCCAGGAAGCACTGAGGAAAGTTTTAGATTCAAGTAGTGCTTTCATTATCTTTGGGACCATAGGAATTTAGGTATAGTTAATGTACTTAATTATTCATTCAAACCATCTTTTCATTGAACAGTACTGATGACAATTAGAAGAGAGAATATTAATGAGAATATATAACTCCTTACAGAGTCCCCTAACAAAAGAGATTCTGGTCTCCTGAGAAAAGTTTCTAGTGAGTATAGTTCTGCAGCTTGTAAATTGCGGCCCCCAACAGTACGGCTATTGTCTGTATCTTCATCCTTCCATGTGGCTAATGGCAGTGGGTATATGACCCAACACAACATTGTCATATAATTATCTCAGAGGATCCCTGGCCTCATGACCCACTGTCATGTGAATGTAGCTTCAGGGTGATGGTTTTAGCAGCTTGGTCCATGTTCTGCCACATTAATTGGCCTTACAACATGATTTAATCTCTACATCTGTTTGTTAGCTTTTCCACTTGCCCAGCTAATATATGCTGCATATGATGCTTTGCAAGCCCAACTCAGCTGAGAACCAGTTGGTTCAGCAAAGTCAAATATAGGGTGTCCCTTTGGTTTAAGTGCTGAACTTTTTCAGAACACTGAATGTAAGAGATGAAAACAAAAGTTATTTAATTCACAAAAAAATAAGATCTAGAACCAATTTTTTTTCTGCAGTAACTGAGAATCCAGACACTAATAGTACATATGTAGATGTGTAACCAATCAGCCTCTGAATGCCTATATAAACTAAAGGAGTTAATTACAATAAGGAATAAGGGAGGCCTTTAGCTCTTAAGTTGGATATTAAATTAAAAGTGGAAATGAACTAGTCTAAAGGAAAAAAAAGTGACAAAAGGCCATGCTTAGCTGATGAAATTTGATGAGCAAATGATTCACTGAGAAATTAGCCACCATGAAAACATATTGGACCTTTACAACATGCTAAAAGCCTCAAATATATTTACTTTTATAAAATCCTTGTGATCATCATATGAAGTAGGCACTAAAAATACCCATGGCAGAGACCGGTTAAATAGTTGGTCTAGGATATTACAGCTAAGAAAGATGAAAACTAAATTTGACCCAGATATAGAACTAACTGTTCAAGTCTTCTAACCCCCTGGACCATATATATTCTACACTCAGGATTCAAGCTGCTATGGCTGAGGCATAGGTGGGATGAGAGGAAGATAACATGGCAGGAAGAGAATGGACCTAGGTCATAAGGGTCTTACTGCTGTTGTAGGGATCATGGGAATTGGGGAACATGGAAACAGATATGGAAGTTGGTTGGGTCTAAGCAAAAATGCAGTGACTATGAGATGTGTGATCACTGAGAAATTCTCTCATTGCCAAATGTGTGGAAAGTCCCAACAGAGAAAGAATGTATTTAATGTTCTATCCAAAGGCAGAAGATCACTCTAATAAGAGAAATGCTAGCCCACAGTGGCTCATTGTTCTTAAATGGTTAGTCACTCTTTGTGTTAGGAAAAACATAGTACGTATTACTTATTACATGAATTCTCTCAAGTATTAAATATTGGCCACTCGGAAACAAATAAATAAAAAAACCAAGCAAACAAAATATTCCATTGGCACCTAGATTGATATTGGGATGTATGTGCTTTAAAAGTAGTTGACCTTGATATATGTTTGTTTATTCAACCTGTCAAGTAATATATCCATATTAGTGTTTCAGGAAAATAAACCAAGAAGTAGTAGAGGAAAAATAAGGAGAAAGACCTGGGTTTGGGGCAGTGGGAAAGGCCAGGGGTTTCAGTACACATCTGATCACTACATCTGGCTGGTGACAAGAAAGAAAGAATCAAGGATAATCCAGGGCTGCCTGGCTTTAGTGATGACAACGAAGATAAGTACTAATAGAGACAGGAAGCATGAAAGGAAGAGCATCTTTCTGGAGAGAAAGAGTGAGTTCAATTTGAGAAATGTTGAAATAGATGTTAGGAAGCATTCAAATGGGTCCCATCTCTTCATGGCTTTTCAACTGCCAAAAAAATCATTCATTCACTTATGTTTCACTATATCCACTGATCATAATCCCTACTTGGAAGACAACTTCAAGAATTTCTAAAAACTATTCTTGTAAGACTTAAGCACAAAATAAATTATCAACACACACTCATAACAATAGAATTGCAAACAAGATTGGGTTTAGAGAACTTGCCTATTATTACATTCCTTTAGGTTCTAAGTTTAATCTTCTGTGCCTTTTGTAGTCTTGTGATGGAGAATTGTCTTCACATTCATTGGTAACAAGCCTACCCAAAGGAAATTGTGCTTGATAAGGGGTAATCATGTTTGAAAACCTCAGCTTCGATGCTTTACTTTTTTGTAAGCATGCAATCAATATTTTTGAAATTTCTACTATTTAAGAAAATTAATGGGCTTTTAGCCAGTCACTACTTGTGACCATAAAGCTTTATTCAGTTACTACATTTAAAAAAATTTTGAAATCAAATATAACATAGATATGTGAACATAAACTAGAGGCTAAAGTTCAGTAAGTTTAGTTCTTCAGGGTTTCATTGACTTTGATGTGATTAATTTATCAGTAATAGTATTAGGAGGGGGCTACCTCCTCTGTTTTTTTAATAAGGCTCAAGCAATTCTAAGAAAAAGTCAGAATCATATGAACTGAAACATATATTGGTCTTGATGGAAATTAAGAAGAAATACCTAAGGGTGAATGTGTGTGTGTGTGTGTGTGTGTATATATATATATATATATATATATATATATATATATATACATATACATAAACACTTTAAGACACATCTACCCATTCATACTACAAATACTTATATCCATGCCATATGAAAATTATTGTATTATTTGATGAAGATAAATTCTGGAGATAAATTCTGAAGATAGATATGTAAGTCATTTTAGCATAAAACAGAAAACTGCCATTAAATAAGCAGACAGACCAAAGGAATGTCACCAGAGGACTCCAATAGTTAGAGTTCATAAGTGACTAATGAAACTCTTGCTATAAACACTTGATCTGCTCTTATCTTTTTTTTTACTCTGCTGAGATGTCCCTTGTCCACTGAGGCAGCCTAAATCCATAAGATTTCTCTGAATCTCCACCCTTTTCCATGTCAGCATAATGTTAGCTCCTGACCAATTAATCTAGAAGATGCTGAAAAGTCAATTTTAAGTAATATTAAACACTAATCTGAAAACTAATATTCCTATTTTCAAGCATAAGAGTGTGAAGGAAATATTTTCTCCCCAGGTATTTGATTTTAAAGAGCTGTTTGTGGCTCACAAACTTTGTTCTTCAAACTTGCTCCTTAACATAGGAGTTCTAGCATACTTGTAGATGTTAATTGGGAGCTTTTTCTTTCTACAGTTTAAAATCCACTATATATGGCTGCCGTAAAATTAACGTCCAACCAGAACTACTATCTGGTCTGCATTTATAGTCTCATCATTTATAAAGCTCAGAGTTTAGAATGCTATTCCGGGGGCTCTGTTTTGTGTGACTCTTCACTATTTTACAAAGACCAGATGACGTCTGTGGCAGGAGAAGACCGGGGTCCTGCAATCTATCTGGCCCTTTGGTTGTTCATAATCTTGACTACCTAGAGTAACATGTTCTGGACTCGGCATTGTCCTGAGACGGTGACAAGATGGGATGCTACATTCTCATGGAGAATGAAAGGCATGAGATTGCTTCACTCCTGTTTCACAGATTCATAGTTCTCCAGCTATGATTGATATGACATTCAACACCACACCACCCCAAACCCGCTGGTAGACCAGTGACTGTAGGAGGAAATGTCAAGTATCCATGAACTAGATATTGGAAGAGCTTCGCAAAGGAGAACATAAAGGGTTGGTTTTATACATTTCACAGGACAAAATACAGAAAGCCAGCCTATGCCTTCTTTCTGAAGTATGAAGTGCCTTCTCATTTTATTCTTCTGGTCTCTCCTCCTACAAACCGCAATAGTCAAGAGAAGCTGAATAGAAAAGGCATCAAAGCTACTCAGGTAGAAAGCTTTCATTTGGGAAGAAAATGAATACATTCTTACTACCTAGGGCTGGACATAGGTTCAGAACTAATAATTGGGGTTCTCACTTTTGCATGACTGTAGGATTATTCATTCCCCCAAATGCAAAGGACAATCACTGCACATCTCAATATTTTCATGTGACCGTAGCACACATATACATTGAGATGAACTTCAGAGGGAAAAAAAAGAGAGAGATAGACTTGTGTTTGTTACAACAATTGTAATGGATAATGGCTATAAGCATAATCCAAAAAACAAAGAAGGCAGAATATGAGTAATGAAACTGAAGTTCTCATTATGGGTCAGTCAGTAGCTGTTTTTGTGGCTTTGAGAGATATTAACTTTGTATGAATCATGTCTGTCCTTTGTGAGTTTAAATTGAGAGAACTTAAGCCACATAGAAAAACCCAAAAACTTTTTTGGAAAGTTAGCTTTATACATGACCAAGGACTACATGTTGGCAAAAGAACAAATTTGTCTCAAAATGAAAATGAGCCGCATCTCTTGTATATGCTTTTCCTTTGAACTGTTAGGAGACAGATATTTCCTTAGCAATGTGAACAAGATATCAACTACATGTAATAATGGTCAGGTATAAAACTGGTTTTATGTTTATATAATAGTATCCAGAACTACCAGTTAAAAGAAACAATTAAATAGCAAATATTCAAGTATCTTTTTTAGATTTTGATGATAAAAGAAGCTGAAATAATAAGACTTTCATAGGTAACATTCTCCCTGTATATATGATAGATTAAGTAATCAATATTTATTTTGTCTATCAAATAAATAAGTAGTGAAATAAAATAAATGATTTTTCACAGAAAACCTCTCTGAACTTGGCAATAAAAGTCTGGAAAGAGAAAAGTAAACTGCAAAGTGTAAGAAAGGAAAGGAGATTAAGAGAAGTTTAATTCTTACTTCATATTCTTCTGAATAGTTTTAATACTGTCCTTAGATGTGCTACAAATTACAGGCAAAGAGAAAAGTGATATGAACTGTAAACTTGGTGGTTAGCACTCATCTACCGTGAAACCTTACATTTTAAAAGCTAGAAACGGAAGGATTGCATTATTATAGGAATGCTTTCATTTGATGGTAGTTGGCTTAATTCATTTTTTCACAGGGCACCTTTGCTAGTGCACACTCTTCTATTTTGGTTGTGTTCTCTGATCACTACTCCCACAAATACCCCATTGTCTGTGGGCAGCAATCGGAGCAGGGACCGCTGCTCTCCTTTGATGTTGCCTTTGTCCAGCTCCCTCGTTCTCCAACCTAACATGAGCTGCACGAGCTGCATGAGCCCTGCACATGTTCAATTTCATTTCTTTTTTTTTATTGTGAAAATACTGTACAGAGGGGTGACAATTACATGGGCAAGATAATAAGTACATTTCTTATCAAGCATTGTACCCTCCTCCTTTGTTTCCCCTTCCCATCCTTTCCCATCCTCCCCCTTAATTTCATTTCTTGCTCCATACCCTATCATACCTAAAGAGATAGTCTATTGATGAAAAAAGATAACCTTGAGGGATTGAGATTAGTATCAGAGAAGATGGTGGAATGCTCCATCTACCTCATCTTATTTATGTGACCTGAAGGAAACTACAATGCAAATTGAACAGCTTTGTCTGTTCTCCTTTAATTCACCTTCAAATGAACGGCTTGTCATAGCTGCATCAGAAAATTCTGCCAGATAAAACACTTACCAGAAAGTATATTATTTTCCTAATTCCCTGTCAATATTTGCAACCTCTCAATTAATATTAGTGAACACTCAAAAGTATTAACTCCTGGTGTCCTTCTTGTCTGTAGTCAACAGGATAAAAAGGGAAACATTTATGATAATTCTTTTTTTTTCTTTTTTTGAGCCAGTACTAGTTCTCTCACTTTCATTTTGCTTTTTTGTTCTTTGCTAGGGCTCCACCACTTAAGCCACACCTCCAGTCTGGCTTTTTTTTTTTTTTTTGCTGATTAATTGGAACTAGAGTCTCCCAGATTTTTTCTGTCTGTGCTAGCTTCAAACCATGGCCCTCAGCTCTTAGTCTCCTATCACAGCTAGGATTTACAAGCACGGGCTACTGATGCCTGGTGATAATTCTTTATTTTTTTTTATTGTAAAGGTGCTATACAGAGGGGTTAAGTTACAAAAGTAAGATAATGAGTACATTTCTTTTTGAATTTGTTATCCTTCCTTCCTGGCAATAATTCTTAAAAGTCCATTTTTCCAATCTCTAAACCAGTCAATATGGAAACTAGTTTAGGAGTTACTAGAGGAAGACGGCAGCAAAACAATATCTTCTGAGTGATATGAGGGCAATGATAGAAACAAAAGAATTCAAGTTTTAAGTGTAATAAGAAGGAAAAAGGATCCAGTACTGATCACTAAGAACAGGAAGGAAAAGGAAAGAGAAAAGTTCTATAGACAGGAGAATTTTCACATTGTGACATAAATTTGGTGGAAGTCACAAAGAAATAAAATAATAGGACTAAGGAAGAAGACAATATTATAGTTAAACAATTTTGAAAAGAGAAAAAAGAAGGAAAATTGATCCCTAAAAGGTCAATTAAGTGAAACTCAAGTGTGAAAAAAAAAAAAGTAGTATTTAGGCAAAACTATCATGCTTCTATCAATGACTTTGATCCAGCTAGGGGAAAAAATGATGATTAAAATATAGAAATCAAAGTACAGCCTTTGGAACTTAAACTAAATAAATTTGTTGGCTTTTGAATCTAGAACCTGGGAAATAGTTTTACCAAGGATGAGTATGTCCAATATAAGTACAGGCCATCTGGACCTTTAGACATTTGTGAAGTAAAGGAATTCCAAGAGAAGATGATCCTGTCTGTAAATTATGGGGAGAAAAAAAAATCAAAGATTTGGTTGCATGGGACACATTGCATCTACTTTCTTTTTTTTTTTTTTGGGGGGGGGGTCCAGTCGTGGGGCCTGAACTCTGGGCCTGGGCACTGTCCCTCAGCTCTTCAGCTCAAGGCTAGCGCTCTACCACTTGAGCCACAGCGCCACTTCCGGCTTTTTTTCTTTTTGCTTATGTGGTGCTGAGGAATCAAACCCAGGGCCTCGAGCATGCAAGGCAAGCGCTCTACCACTAAGCTACCTTCCCAGCCCGCATCTACTTTCTTGCCTCCTGTCAGTGATACCAAGAAATATTCATAGCTAGGTTGCTTAAGGGCATGTCTATTTTCTTTAAAGAAGAAAAACCTTTATTACAAGATGATTACGTCTTTATCTGTAAGAAAAAGAGAAATTTGCCTTTTCAAAATAGTAATGCTTATTTAGAAGCTGAGTGAATTGGACAATGTATTTAGAAAATGAGATATTCCTACAGAGCAGAAAGACCATTCTAGCACCACAGGAAATACCAAAGTGAGAAAAAATGCACCATTATCAGACACCAAACTTCAGAGAAATGATCAAGAAAATTCTGAAGGAATTGCTCTGAGAAGGCCTAAAGCACTGAGAAGCAGAGACATCTACAATTTCAGATGAAGTTAATATAGGTAAGAAGTTAAAACACAAGTCAGAGAGCGAGATGGGGACCATTTGTGTTGATAGAATAAAAAAAAACTAAAGAGAGGAAAAATAGGCAAAAATACATGCTTTAAAAAACCATTTACTGTGGTCAAAAAAAGAGGAAGGAGTGGTAGATTTTGCTAACACAGTGGATGCCAAAAACAGGTGTGAAGAAACTAACTGGGTACTAATCCATTTAAACAGAAAGACTTGTGTAATATATGTTTTAGAGGATGTTTGGGAAGGAATCAACAGCACCACTGAGGTAATGGCCAGTTTCATTTGGCCGCAGTGTTCCTCTATCAGCAGAAGAGGATATTGTCAGAGGAGTCCTTCATCCTATGATAGTGTGTTCTGGTATCATGACAAAAGAGAGCTGTGAGTTGGTCTACACCCGCTAGGTCAATAACGCTTAAGTGGCTATCATGTGACTATGTCATTATCAGGTCTAGAGATATCACTGCGGAAAGATGGAAAATAAATTGATGAGTGACTGAGATGGAACTATCTATTATGGTCTTGTACGTCAAACTTCCAGAAATTTTCCAAGGGAACAAAACATGTCAGGTTTGAAATAAAATAAATATAAACGTGTAAAAGAAAACAAAGAGAAGCAAAGAGAGGAAAAAAGTGGGAAAAAGGGGGAGACATGAGCAGGAAGGAAAGCAAGAGGAGATTACAGAGGAAGCAACAGGAGCTGGGAAAGTGAAGAGAAGCTGGAGAAGGAGGGTAGAAAGTGGAGGGAAGGAGGAAGAGGGAAGAGAGGAGACTGGAGGCCCGAGGGGAGGGGAAAGGAGAGGTATAGAGAAGGAAAGAGAATGGAGGAGAGGGGAAAAATGAACGAGAGGAAAGGCACAGTTATATATTTTACAGCTGTGATTATTCTGGAAATAACTGAGAGATGAGAACGCATAAAATCCAAGTACACAACAAAATACGTAGAAAAGTGTAATTCAGTAAGAAAGGAAGGAAGATAGACTACTTTATCCCTCCTATTACTCAAATGTCACAACTACATTATAAAAATATATCATCATTTCCACTTTACAAATTAGAAAATCAAGAAATAGCAAGTGTAGGTAACTTGTCCAAGGTCACACCATAAGTGAATAGAGCAGAAATTCAATTCCCTGTCTGACTTCTTTCTAAGCTTTTATCTACACATCATTGCCTTTCAAAACAAAGACATAAAAGTAAGAAATAAAAGGAAATACAATTATATTAAAGCTGTTTGGTTGAAGGATGGGTGTATTGTCTATAGAGCAAAAGGATGCATTTTTTTATAAGAAGAAAAGAAAGACCTGGTGTTGTTTTCCACACACTCGGCAGTTATAAAGGAATCTAGACTATATATGCAGAAGTGTGTCTGACCATGTGAACACTCAGGAGACAGGCAGAGAGTTCAACATTCCTGACAACAGCATGGAACTGCAATGTGAGCCAGAGTTGTGAGGGAAATATTCCTATCCAAATAATACATAATTAAAGTGGATTAAGTGTTACTTGACTTCTTTCTGTTGCTATTCAAATGTATATCATTGCCACTCTACATAATTACACAAGTAGTTATCATTACAGTGCTCCATTAGGCAGCTTTAGGTAAGACTGACTAGCTGTCTTCACTCTTGGACCACTCCGGGGAATTGAAAACTGGAATGTTTCTGTTATTTGAGGAATTCCGCAAGGTTTATATTGGAGTACAGAGCTTTTTACTTTTTCTGGTAGAACAATGCTTATTTTTTTGCAAATGCACACATTTGCACGTTCCAAGGGAGTCATTAATGGAATAAAAATCAATTAAAGAAACATTAGCACAGCCAATATTAAAATGTCTTATTTTTAAATAATTTTAGCAAATATGTAAACTATGGTGCTACTTTTTCATATTTATTTTGTAAAAAATATTCATGCAATTTCATACATGAAACATTACATAAAATATATGCAGAAATTATATCAAAATATTATAGGCAAGTTTTTTCATTTTCCATTTTCTTTTTTTGACAGTTAAAACTTGATGTTTTTTCTTAAGTTTAACAACATAAGTTCAAAAGAAATACATTACTTCACTATTAGATGTTCAGCTAATCATACTCAGTAAGGTTCACTTTGGGTGGTTTATAATAGCGTATTTAGGGAGGGGAGAGGGAGGGAGAAGACATGTTAGGGATTGAAATCATGGCCTTATGCTCTTTCTTGGTTTCCTTGCTCACAGATGGTGATCCTCCACTTGAAATGGATCTCAAGTGATTAATTGGACAGAAAAAACTCTTGAATTTGTCAGCCTAGGCTGGCTTAGAACCTTGATCCTCAGATCTCAAACTCCTGAGTAGCTAGGATTATAGGCATGAGCCACAGACACCTAGTTTTAGTAATTTTTATCATTTAGAATGATCTGTGCCTAACAAAATTAACCTTTAATGGAAATTTAGTCAACAATTTATACTTACTCAAATAAACTTTGGAAGCAAATTTAAAATGTGAATAATCAGATGGAAAAGATCTTTAATTTTTTTATTTTTGTGAATAATAACAATGATATTTACAGAGATTATTATATGCAATTTTTTGAGTGTTTCATACCCTTAACAGGCTTGAATAATCACGAGGTGTAAAAGCTGTAATTGTCCTAATTTTCACAAATAGCCTGGGGCAAAGACAAAATGGTTTAAATAAATCTTTGTAAATTCAGAATGAGCTTAAATTTTTAAAAAAATACCTCTTGTTCATACTGAAATAAATCCAGAACAACTGATGTTTCTCTAAAATTTTAATTTAAAAATTTACCAGTGATGAACTACTGATCATCTTGAAATCACTACATTGTACATCTTCAGGAAATTAGGAAATATTTCCTCTTTTTCTATTGAGATAAAATCGTTTGAGGAGCTCATTGTTCAAAGCTACCTTTCTCTAAAACACCTGCCTAGACATCAGCTCCCCAGGGATATAGCAGGTGTGGAAAAAACATTTCCAAGCCAATTTTGTAACCACAGATACGACTTCTGAATTTGGATGGTAGATTAGAAAAAAAAAAGCAATGAATTTCTGATCCTTCCATTTCTCATCCTACTTACTTTCTTAATAATGTTTTCATGGCAAATTATTTATTTGGCCCACGTATTCTTAATGTTCACCTCAGAATGCCAAGTAGTCCATCTTCTCTACTCGCTTCCACTGCTCCTCTCCGATATCGATGCCATTGAACAAGTCCACAGGAAATACCATTGCCAATTGGAGCAAATTATTTCTGCGTCTGGCCTGAATTTATATTCCTACATCTGATATCTAGAGGCTATGTCCTCAATCCTGGAATCGACTATTCCTCTATGGGAGAATTTATGTTTTCCTTTCAAGGTTGGGTAACCATTTTTCTACTCAGGAACAATTTGTGTGCATATAGAAACATACTCATGTAATTATATGTATTATATAATATATTATATAATATCTATATAAATATATTAACATAATATAACACATATCTAATATATTACATTAATATTATATATAATAATATAATTCTATACAAGATATATATAAAACATCATTCACAGGTCATATAAAATAATCAGTACAGGCAGACATGCCAGGAACAATGAGAGGCCCATGTTGTGAGACATTCCTCACCCTGGTAAGAATAAAGTGATAGAGTGATAGGTAGACTCCCTTTCATCCTTCATGGAGCCAATGTTCCACTGAGGAATACCATGAAGAAATAAAGAAAAAAAACTATAAAAATGAGAGCATGATACACGCTGTACAATAAAAATTCAACAGGAGGGGCTGGGAAGGTGGCTCAATGGTAGAGCGCTTGCCTTGCATGCCTGAGGCCCTGGGTTCGATTCCTCAACACCACATAAGCAAAAAGAAAAAAACCCGGAAGTGGTGCTGTGGCTCAAGTGGTAGAGTGCTAGCCTTGAGCTGAAGAGCTGAGGGACAGCGCCCAGGCCCAGAGTTCAGGCCCATGACCAGACCCAAAAAAAAAAAAAAAATCAACAGGACACTCATATGGAGAGACAGAATTGGATAGGTAAAACTGGATGGGGTAAAAAATGCTTACGGGAGAAGTTGTCTTTGTAGCTGAAACTTGCATGAAGTTCAAAAGTGAGCCACCTCAGACATCTAGGGAGCCGTATTGCAGACAGAAGGAATAGAGGTCGCTTGCCTGGAGCAGTTGGGAAGGTCTAAGTGGAGAGACAGCTGTAAGCCGTGAGGGGAGTGGAATGTGATGAACAGGAACTAGGTATTTAATAATGGCTGGAATTGTAGCACGTGGTTCTTGGATTTGACTGAGTGAGAGAGAGAGGGAGAAGAGCACCCACTGGAGAGTTTTAGGGAGGGAGAAATCCTCTGACTTACATTTCTGCTCTAGCTAGCCCTTAGCAAATGGATGAGAGCCAGGGAATCCTGTTAGCAATGTGTAACAGTCCATCCAGGAAGACAAAAGCTTGTTGGGTGTCAATGGAAGAGATGTTTAGACATGGTGGGATGTTGCTTGTACATGCTTTGCTATGAAGATAGAAGCCATTCAAGTTGGTCCCAGATTAGGTAAGGAATGCAGGAGATAAACAGGAATTATGGGTTCTGCCCAGGCTTTAGGTCTGGTGGTGGCATTACATGTTGGTGGCACAGACTGGCATAGGGAAGGTGGGGTTCAGGATGAGCCAGGAGTCATACTTTGGACATGCTGAGTTTAAGGTACCAGGTAGACATTGAAAAAGAAGCAACATCAGGATTTCTCTCTCTCTCTCTTTCTCTCTTTCTCTGTCTCCTCCAACCTTTCTACCACCTCTCCCTCCTTCCCTTTTTCTCCCTCTTCCTTCCTCTTCTTCATCTCCCCCTGTCCCTCCCTCTTCTTCTCCCTTTCCAATGGCCTCTCTCTCTTTGCCTCCCTCAACCCTCTTCCTCCCTCTCCCTTCCCTCCTACCTTCCCGTCTCCCCCTACTCTGCATTTGTGTAATCAAAGAGAAATCAGAAAAGAAATGCACACCAGGAAGGCACAAGTGTCAAAGGAATGCAAGTTCAGGATTCTAGATGAGCTCACCTAAGCGGAATGTACACATACAGAAGGGGTGGCTTGGTGCCCAGTAGAAACCTTGTTCAAACCTGTTTTGCAGTGATCAAAGGTGTGGTGTTTTACCTCCCTCTCTGGAACAGACAGACAGTCTGACCTGACAGGAGAACCCTGATTTATCAAATAAAATACATATATATGACATATTTATAAGCAAATTAGAATATCAATGTTATCTGAAATTGTCAGATAACATGCTTTTCCTTTGTCTCAATCTACATTCAGGTGTGAATATATGAATAGCTTACATTATAAGATTCATTTTTCCACAGTGAACTTCAGTTAATCCAAAAAGGATGACAGCTTCGCTTATAAAAACTGGTGGTATAATTGGGAAGAAAAACTGCCCTTTTGAGTAAGTGCTTTATAAAGGCAATTAAAGCAGAAAGATGTGTTTATGGGCTTTCACTCTTCAAAATGCCTATAGATCAAATTTATTAAAAATGTAATTTGGAAGAGAAGCTGGCAATACAGCAATAAAAATAAAAATGAAACTAATTCATCTTAGAAGTATATGGTGCTTTTAGCTCTAGCAAGCCTGAAGACTTTGTTACCCTTATACAAGCAGAAATTAAAAATTGCTTTTCAATTCAAAAGCATTTGGAACTAGAATGTTTATGGCCAAATGATTGGTTTATGCTAATAGTTCAAAACACAAAATGTGGATATAATTTCTATACTTCTGAAGTACTATGGGGGTAATGTTTAGGGGCTATCTAAAACCAAATTCACTACAGCACAGATAGAAAGTCTCTCTTATGACAAAAAAGAGATACATTCTTAAAATTTAAATCTATCCAGTGGTTAAAAGAACTAATTCTTTATATACTTAAATCAACAAAATTGATCAACTCTTCCCTGTTTCACAGACCATTTCTAGTTATTTTACTGGTTGTTGTTAAAAGAAAATGGAGGTAAAAACTTGGTTTAATCTAAATACTAGAAAATCTAGATGATATGACATTTCAAACAATGTTTCTTTTTCCTACAAAGACATTTCTAAAGGACTAATTATACATTAAGAAAAAATGTGAGATTTGGTTTTATTTAGTGCACCAGTGGTTAATTTCAGTGGCCTTATAATTTCTAATGGTATTATCACTCACTCAATTGACTGGACCTAACTTTGGCAAATCCTTTCCATGGTAAGGGAGTGGCAGCTTGTGGACAATGATTATTTTCCCTGAACTCAAGAAGAGAATGTTCTATACATGGCAAGCTAGGCTTGGAGGCATACCACTTGTCATAGCAGGTAGGAAAATGGAGGCCAGGAGAATTGTAGTTTGAAGCCAGCCCAAGTAAAAAGATAGCTCCACCTCCTTTCAACAAGAAATGTGCATGGTGGTGCATGTCAGTAATCTTTTTTATGCCAGGCATAAGTAGAAAGATTACAGCCCAGGGTCAACTCACAAGGAAAATCAGACACCCTATCTGAAAAAAAAAAGCCCAAATAGGCTGGATTCAAGGTCTTAAGTTCACACCCCAGTACCTCTAGCATATAGAGAGTACAAGCAAAATGAATGAGGTTGGAGGGGCAGAGGACCATGACTTTGGGGGCCACCTGGGAGCATCATGGTAGCTCTGCTCATGATACCTTCCTCCACTTCGCTTTGTCTCTCCTGCTCAGGGCTGGTGCTGTTCATAAATGCACATCCTCTCATTTCCTTTCTTTCCTCCACCCAACATTCCTAAAAGATGACACTTCGCTGTCAGAGCTAAAGAGCAGATTGTCATCTCCAGTTTATTGTGTGGAAAATTATTATGAATCGCACACGAAGACTACGATGATTTGAAGGAGCGCTTACAACCCTTTCTATATGAGTTTGCCTCTAGTGCCAGTCCTGGAGAGGTGTTTAAAAAAATTAGCAGAAATTCAGCATGTACATATTTTTAAAGTGTGCGTTATTGTATTTATAATTATTAAATGATGGACCATGTCTTCATGGAGTAGGTCATCCGGATACTGGACTGGACTGAGTCATCTAGTAAGAAAGGACTTTAAAAAATCTGACTACTTCCAGTTCTTGGTAGTTGGAAAATAATAATAAAAGAGACTATCTACTATTTAAAGTATTCATCAGGATATATCTTTAATGATGCCAACTTAGGGGGAAAAAGAACAATTTTTGGTTTGATAACAAGGTGTTATTGGCCTAAAGTATTTGTTAATTAATTTTTATTCTGCATGCATATAGCTATTCACATGGAGAGAAATACATATATGCACACCGATGCTCTACATGTGTCTTTTCTTTGGTTGTCCTGGTTAAATCACAGGATTGTGGCCTTTCAACAGCAATGATGTCCTTCCCTACATAGATATTTGCTATTCTGACATAAGAAATAGAGAAATGACATCAAGGAAAGAACATTTTAAAAGCAACAAATATCCTCAAGTCACCAGTCAGCTACATATTTTTAGCTATAAAAATAAATAAAATCAGAAGGTTTTTATGGCCATCTCTGGGCAGAGAAGAAGAAGACCTGATTTGTTTTGTGAATATATTTCAGCAATGTCAATATTGAATGTGACAGTTACCTACTGCACAAACAGTATCCTTTCAGAAATGTAGTAAATCTAAAGCTTTTTATGGAACTGTGTAAGCCAGAACCATGGTAGCTAGAAAGAAATAATAAGTTGAGGAGAATTTACTGAAATTTTAGGGTCTGTTTATGGTATGAACCACATCTAAGCAAAGATGAAATTTATATGAAATTAAGGCAGTAATGTTGATTGTTATTAGTTATATTCTACATGTACTAGAAACATCTCCAAACAATTGTCATCTATCTCTGTCTCTGCCTCTCTCTTTCTCTCTCTCTCTCCACACACACACACACACACACACACACACACACACACACACACGTAGAAATATAGAGAATTAGAATGACATATATGCTGCGGAAAAAAAGAGAGAAAATGAAAGGGGTGAAAAAGGGACAAGGAAATGGGCCAAAAGGACAGAGAAAAGAGGAAAAGACAAAGGAAAGGATCAGAGTTGGGAAACTTTTTTTTTGTAAAGAACCAGTTAGTAGCCAGGTGCTGGTGGCTGGTGTCTATAATCCTAGCCAGTCAGGAGGATGAGATCTGAGGATTGAAGTTTGAAGCCAGACCAGGCAGAAAAGCCCCCATAAGACTCTTATCTCCAATTTAAAAGAAAAATCTATGTCTAACTAGAGTTCCATGCAATGTGGCTTCAGGTCCTAGTTTGTAACCCTTCACACATACATACATACATACAAATATATATTACATACCTATGTGAGGCAATAGGTATTTTTTCTTCTCAAAGGAACACATGGTCCATTCATTATGTATCCTCTTATTTTCATTTGCATTGTCTCTGGAGTAATTATGATCTCCGTACAAGAAAACGAAAGTTAGTTTAGAAGCAAAGGACTTTTATAAGAAAATGTAATTTATTGCACAAATTGGAACACAGCCAAGGTAGAGAAAAACTCACACCTACTTTACAAGAAAGTACAAAGCAAGAATATGTCTCAGCTAAATGTTTCATTATAGGATAAACAAAGATGTATAATTAGCCAAAATAAGGCCCCAGTATTTTCACAGCATTGCAAACATAGCACAATATTAATGCCACATTATATGTTCTATGCAAACAAATTGGATTTGTCTTCAAAAGAACATGTTGCTTTCTTCACAAAAAAGTTTCCTTTGATAATAAATAAGAATTCTGCTTTAAAAAATGAAGTTTTTCACATGTGAAAAACTTTGGAAGTAGAAAAAGAAGAAAAATGCAACAGTTTCCCTTGAATGCATGATTTAACATATGAAACTTCTCCAATCAATGCAGAAAGTCTCTGCGTGCCCAAGTCGATCAGCTTATGTAAAAGACTGAATAGATGAATGACCAGATGTTTCCTCTAAAGATTTTACTTGGCATCTTGCTCACTGTGGCTGTGTAGACAAGCAGAGTGTTTCTCTTTTCAATTCAGTAACAATTCCCAATTAGAAAGCTGGATTTGTCAAGTGGCTATTTCAGGAGAGTGCTATCACTTTTCCTTCTTCTACAAGCTTGATGTTCATATAATTGCCAGTCTTCATTGTTTTTGCTTTAAAAGAAAGATTCAGGTATTAATGTTAAAGACTTAGCAGAAAAGCAATACCACCTGTGTTCTAGCCAAAAGGATTTAGGAATGGGTCAAATACACACACACACACACACACACACACACACACACACACACACACACACACACAGAAACTCCTTTCTGGAACTTATTTGTCAGCAATAACATGCATATAGCAGAATTTCTGAGCTTGCATGGAAATTAGAAGTTTCAGGTCTCATCACAAAAGAAAAGCAAAATAATACAAGACAAACATATGCACACATACACACAAATGAGAGCTCTTTTATTTTTCCCTTTATTCTGCCTTCCTACAAACAAAACAGCAATATTACATTTGATGACAGAATCACAACTCTATAACAAATCTATAAAAGAAAAGAATGTAAAATTGTGCCTAACATTTTCAGTGAATCATTGTTCATAGCTTGTGCTTTAAAAATGAACAGTGTATATTTAAAACACCCATTAAAAGTGTAATCTGCTCCTTTGATGTCACAGAGTAAGTATGAAGCCATATTCACAAGAGAAATGAAAATAGAAATCATTGAAGACAAGCCTTGCTTTGTCCTAAGGATCTTAAATACCTTAATACCTGTCTGCCTTAATAATCTCTCTGATCAATTAAGTATTATTCCTTTGCAAAACAAAACTTTCTGGTATAACTTATAAATATGAGTTAGATGAAAGAACAAAGCCAAGAGAAACCAAAATTGTGTAATTGTTGATGATAGTAAGCATTTAGCATCCATTTTGTCAGTTACAAGTTAGATTTCATCAAAAGCTATGGGGAGAAACTCTTACTTGTGATGATGACTCAAGGCCCCATCCATACTGATCTAACAGGGTTTCTTATGTAATGCATGGTGTTTAGACTGGGACATTGCACCAATTTTGATACCCCTAGACTGACTAGTGTGTCCTACAAGATAGCCTTTATATAGAATCCTGCCGAAGAATTTCGTCACAGCATAACAAGCAGACAAAGAGCATTTGGGGAGCACAAATACCAATTAGCATAAATCCTATAAATTAAGCAGGATCTAAGATACATAATGCCCAGCACTACTACAAGTAAATTCAGAAGAAGCAATCCCATTTTGGCTAAGAGAATATCTTCATGATCTCTGATGACTATTTTAGGAGTAATAAAAAGTCATAGTAATAACCCTACAAATATGTACTGAGCACCTATATCACCATCAATCACATGACTGACTCTATGGTAATTCCATTACAAATGATGAACTTCTAAGATTATTGTACATTGTGCGCTGCCTCTTCCCGTTGGGTATGGATTGTGATTACCGTGCTTTACACAGTTTTTGATCATGTCTTGATATTAGCACTCTCCAATCATCCACTAACTAATTAGGAGAGGATGACCAGAGTTTTGCATTTGGTCTTGGTCAAAACCTTATTAGAATGTACATTGTACATCCTCTGCAGAGGGCAGTCCATCATTATCTCAGCTAATATTAATCAACTATTAATGAATGATTTGTTAATTAATTAGTAGTCACTGACATTCAACCCAGTCTGACTGACTAAAGGGGTGAGTGGAAGGAAAGCTCTGAGGACCTGGTCTTGTACACATCTGCAGTGACTGTGTCTCTCTCTCTGCCCAAGGCCCATTTGTACCCATGAAGATCCTGTTCTGCATGTAGGAGTGCTAGCAGAAAAGCCTGGAGCTGTGCTTAGCCAGTGACTCATAGTGGGTTAGTGGAAAGTCCTCCAGCTGCCTCATCCCTCATCTGGGGTGACTCAGGGACCATAAGATGTACTGGCTCTGAGAGAACTTGTTAGGATTACGTTGCAATCACTCATTGGAAATTTGCTTTCTAACTCATGTTCTGTTGGATGCCTCTGACTTTTGTCTTCTACTCCCCAGGATCCCATTCCAAATAAACAATCTGTGTGCTCAAATCCTTGTTTCCAGGATTGCTTTACCCATTGGTAAAACCAAACCAAAAGCAAAGTTCTCTTAAAATATCTTGAGTTTGTTTTTCAGGTTCAGAAAGGAAATTATGCTTGAAGTGAATGTTTTTATTCTAATCCAATGATGTGGAAGAAGTGCTGGGGAGTTTCTCCTCCGTTAGATCAGATCTACATGTGCCTGGGAGATGTGAGTAATTAAAGTAACTAGAGTGAGTTCTGATAAAGTACTTATAAATCTATTCAAATCTTATCATCATTGCATCATCATGAGGCTAACCAACAACTCAGTGTTGCTTAACAGAAAAAATCTTCACACATGTATATGTGGCCTAAGCATTCTAACTAAGCATTCCAAAGGTCTAGTGAAACAGGAGTGGAGACCCAGGACACTGCCAATTCCGATGAACACGACCTGTGGCTAGCTACATTGACTGTTGCTGAGAATGCCTGACCACCAGCATTAGGATATATACTTTTGAAAAGTATAACAATCTGAAAAGAATAGTAGAAAGTAAGATGTCATCAGGAGGAAAGAGGAATCAATTCTTGAGATTCACATTAAAAGGCTCTCTTGTCTCTCAATGGGAAGGAACTGGGTTTGGATGCAGATTTAGAAGAGCTGAAGGAAGAGCGTAAACAAAAGAATAAGACAACAAGGGCATCCAAGAGCCAGACTCATCGTTGGAACTCAAGTGAGTGTGTAACAGAAATGACTGGCAAGAAGCTAAAGGAGACAGGAAGGAACCAGACAGGGAGAACTATATAGTTGAGATTTGTATCCTTCAAGCAATGTGGAGCCAATAGAATTATAAAGGAAGGATACCGGAGGAATCACAGCAAAACAGATGTTGTTTACAAGGAGTTTTTTTTCAAGGTCAGTGAAAAACTACGAGATAAAATTTGTCATAGTGGTATCTTGGGCCATATGATGGGTAGCATGTTTAAAGGATAGGGAGAAGAAAGCGGGCAGGACATTTTAATGCCTTCCTCTTCATACATGTAAGATACAACCACAAACATTTCTGTGTCTATGTAAAAGCAAAGGCTAAAGGTGAGTGAGGAGCAGCATGAGAAGAGAAAGAATAAAGCATGCACTCATCAGATATCCTGGAACGTAGCAAACCTATTTCTTATTGGGTCTCTCTCCACCCCATGACCCATGGCTCATTTCTCAGGACCATCTTACCTCCATCCCTAACCCAGTAGTTTATTTGCAACAAACAATCAAGGGGAAAAAAAACACACCTTGATCTTCAGATCAATCTATATGAAACATGCAGATGTTTAGAAGGCCAAATCTAATTAGAAATATAAAGGTGCTAATATAGTTTCTACTAAATGCTGTTATATTTAGAAGCTTGTGTGTACGAGAGAAAATACAACTCTGTGCATCTGTATGTGTGTGTGTATGCTACATGTTGTAATAAATTGACCCATGCAACTTCTATGCCCCAGTAATATTAAGCCTGAGGGATGAAAAGAAATCTTTAAATTCCCAACTTCTGAACCTGTCACCAATATTTTCATATGACATACATGATGGTAGAATGTGCATTATGAGTTCAATCTGAAATGCTGTTTATATGAGCTGTCAGAAAGCCCAGTGATCAGCTTTCCCACAGTCAGGTGTAGAATAAAATTCTCTTTCCTTTTCAAATAGCAAAAGCAAATGTCTTCCTTGCCCTGAACATCACATATGTCCAGGAAGACCTGACTGCAATAATGTCATCACAAGTACATGGGTCTCACCAGAGAAAAACATACAAAATAAATTTTCGCCTATGGCACTCCTTCAGGATAAATGTATCAAGAAATACAAGTCATTTTTCCGTGGCTGTAAAAGGGATTGTGGAAGAGATATTTACACCCAGCTTCTATTTCCTCTTATCCTTCATCATCTCTCCTACTGCCAGTTTAATTGTCAACCTGTCTCTTGAGTTTCATACCTTCCCCAAATGTGTTTTCCCCTCAGTCTTATCTCTTCAAAGCCATCAGTCACACAGAAGATTTGTAATGAACTTGCTCTCTGCCAAGGCAAAAGAGAGAGAGGGGAAAAAAGTGACATCATTTTCAAAAAGGAGGAGATCAGCACTTTAATCTCAGTGAGATAGAAAATAGAACAAAGGAAATGTCTGGCAGAACTAAAAGAGGGAGAATATGAGTTAGATGGGAACTTACTCTCTCCTTCTCCATGCTTTGTCCACTGTGCTTTAGAAATTGGGTATCCATTTGTTTTCCATTTTCCTCATCTCCTATTGGCAATGCAAGGACTTGTCTGGGATAATTACTGAAAAGGGAACATAGCTCTCTCTCCCTCCCTCCCTCTCTCTCTCTCTCTCTCTCTCTCTCTCTCTCTCTCTCTCTCTCTCTCTCTCTCTGTCTCTCTCTCTCCCCTCTGAGTGTTGTGGGAGGAATAGAGCATAGTGTTTCACAGTTTAAAACAGAGATTCCACGTGTATGCAAACCTTCACATTGTTACTGTGAACTAGCTAGCATTGTGAATCTGGTCAAATTGATGTATTCAAGCTATTGTCACATTAAATCCAAAATTAGGATGAGAAGAGGTGATTGTGGAAGAGAGAGCTATATTTTTTTCCTAAATTACAGTGGATCCCATCAGACTAAATTGTAGACATGTGAAGCAAAGATAATGTGGAACTCAACACAGAAAGCTCAGAGGCTGAGATACTAAAACAGCTGCTTACAATAACGTGAGATATGTAATCAAAATTACTTTATGAAAAAAAACACAATCCTCCTAGATAATAAAGTCAAAGAGAAATGTGGGTTTCTCTCCAGTTACTTCAGAGCCATGTGCAGAAGATTATCAAACGTGTACCATTTGTCAGAGAAATGTGATGAATCACCCTAGATAAAATGAGAGCAAATACTGACTTTGTGATGTGAAGCTGGTAGAGAATCAGATATGTGGAATGGGCATGAACTTCATAACCCATGAGCTCGTGGGCCAAGAATGTAATTTTGTTGACTTACTTTCTATTCCTCAATTCCTGTCTGGAATCTTAATTATTTTATCACTGTTGTTATCAATAGACAATTCTGCATTTTTCCTTTGCTTCTGCAACCATGTGTTGAAGTTTGTCTGTTTTGATATGTTATAATAAAATAGCTAAGATAGGTAATTCATCATAGATTAGAAATTTCTTTGGCTTATGGTTCTAGAGGCTAGGACATCCAGATACATCTAATAAGGGCCTTCTTGCTTTAGCATGGCCTGGCCAAAAATATTATGGTGGGGAGAGAGAGAGAGAAAGAGAGAGACAGTCAGACAGACAGAGACAGAGACAGAAAGAGACAGAGAGGGAAAGAGGGCTAAGAAGGAAGATGGCTGTACCACTTGCAAAGCAAACAAACTCTTATAACAATAATAGTAGTCCATTCAGGAGAGCCTAATCATTTCCAAAGGCCCCTCCTCTCAACTGCATTGAGGAGTCAGTGTCCACCTCATCCATGTTGGAGGACAGATTCAAAACAGGAGGCTCCAAATGCTATAGAATTTCCATAGTTTTCTAGCTTTTGATTTAGTGCCATTTATCTACTCCAGTGTCTACTCAGGTAGATATCTGGTTCTAGTGTTATACCAGCAAGTCAGGTGACCTTGCTATGGTCCAGTGGGTGTCATTTCTAAACTAGAGTCATTAGCATCCTGACTAGGAGGAAGCTACAGCTGCCTTGGGTTTATTTCTGAGCAGTTGCCTTCCTTTGACAGAAGGATTACAAGAATCATCTAGATGCTGTTCCCTCCCACTCTTTGATAAAGGGAAAGTTAGGAACATTGTAGAACCTATCCACTTCCCCAAATTCAACAGCCACAACTTAATCCTGTCACATCTTGGCAGGATGGCAGGAAGGCAGGAAATGGTGGAAGAAGATTCTAGAAGGCTTTCTCCTCTCACATTCCATTCAGCAAAGGCAGGCCCTTGTCCACAAATTATCCCTTCTTCTATGTCCTAATCAGAAATGTTACAGAGGAGAGGGTTGAGCAGAGCATGGAGCTCTTTGTCAGATATTCCAAGTCACTACTTTGTTCTCCTTGATGACTCTCCTCTTCTCTCCAAGATAGGTTTCGTCTCCTCTCTGAATGAAAGAGCAAAGAAAGTTTACTTCCAACTTGTTACATTAAACCCATGTCATTGTGCTGTGGTTTGGTGGCATGTTTCAATCCTTCAAGATTTCAAGCAAAAACAAAATATTCTTCCACAAGAACTGTCACTACAGTAAGTCTGAGATGGAAGTATATTATTTTTATTACACCTCACAAATACATACATATATATACAAACATATACATGTATTTGCATGTGTGTTTACATACACACATAAAGGAAATGTACAATTACCTATATATGTAAGTATGTGTGCATATATGCTAAATTAAAGAGGGGGAGGAAAGTTCAGAAAACCTCATTGATCAATATGTCAAAGTATAATTTTGACCTCTAATAATTCTACTTCCACCAAAAATATAATAATAATATGATTCCTGATTGGTTATCCACTCTTCTCCAAGAAAAAAAAAACTTTATATTTGTCTTTAGTCTACTTTTCCAGAACATTAATCATATATAAACATATATATATATATATACACACACACACACACACACACACACACATAGATTAGAATTAGAATTTTCTAAGCCCTCCAGGATTTAGTAGATAAATCCACAAGATTGAGTAACAATATGGCTGAACAGCATGCTATGTAGATTCCACTATAGGAAAGACTTTGTGGACTGAACTCTCAGGGTGCATGAGGAAGTTTTATTTATTATTTTTTAATTTTTTTTTGGTTCTGGTCGTGGGGCCTGAACTCTGGGCCTGGGCGCTGTCCCTCTGCTCTTCAGCTCAAGGCTAGCGCTCTACCACTTGAGCCACAGCGCCACTTCCGGCTTTTTTCTTTTTGTTAATGTGGTGCTGAGGAATCGAACTGAGGGCCTCAGGCATGCAAGGCAAGCGCTCTACCACTCAGCCACCTTCCCAGCCCCCATGATGAACTTTTAGTATTCAGTTTCTCACTGTTATTTTTCCACTCATGAGCTTTGTGCTTCTCAGTACTTATCTCCTCCTGCATTATGTCTTTCTCTATTCTTACTCCTCTGCTCATCAACAGCTGTATCCATGTGTTGTCTGCTCTCATCTTAGGTATACTTGACCTGATTACACAGGATCTGCTAACTCAAGTGCCTACTACTAACTCCGGTTTAACCTCGGTTGCTTTTAGGACAAATTCATGCCTTTCGCATAAGAATCTCTATTTTTACTAAGTGCCTTTATTAGGGCCATTGGCATTTGAGAACCATTATTGACTATTGCCTTTCTGACCCCTGTTCCCTTCTTAGTTTTTTTTTTCAAACCTCTCATTAATCACTCATATCCAACCGATGATGCCTTCATTAATTTATTGTCTTACTATTTGTACACACGCACACACACAAAATTATAGTCTATATAAGTGATTTTTATGTGTCTACTGGTGGGCTCCTCAGCCTCTAGAGCAGCAGATAGGAACTTGAGTTGATATTTGTTAGAGAAGAAAAAGAAGGAAGAAGAGAGGAAGGAGTAGCTAAGGAAGGAGTAGCTAAGGAAGGGGAAAGTAGAATATAGTAAGGAAAGTAAAGAAATGAATGTTCTCACTCAAGAGACTTAGCTGCACGTCTCTCTCCTGAACACTACGATATTCTTCCTTGTGCTGCTACATATTCTCTTTACTTTTCCGGAGTTACTCTGAATGTGTTTCTCATCCCTTACAACAGCAGGTACAATGAGTGTGCTTGACATCTGTCTTTAATCTACTGCTACAGAGCAGTAAATCCTATACCCATAAAAATTATGTATGTATGTATATACACTATATGTAATATATATATATATATATATATATATATATATATGTATATAAATTCCTTCAGGACTCAGTAGATAACCACAAGACAGAGTAAAAGTATGGCTAAACAGTAGCCTAAGGACTGAAATAAAGAATTATCTCAGGTGATTAGAAGAGCGAACATTCTCCTTGTAATTCTTTTTGAACTAAATATAAAAGCTGACCATGTGGTGGCCATGAGCCTGTTGTAAGAGCATGACCAAGAATGTTCATTCAAGTCAAGGGGAAATGGATTAGAAAGGGAAAAGTCACAATGCATCTGTAGTGGTAGACTATCTAGAGACAGATGAGCAACTAATCATTCATTATCTAATGCCATAGCTTTGAGAGAAGTAGATAGCCAATAACGGTTCTCAAATATTAATGGTCATAGTAAAGGCACTTTGTAAAAATAGAGACACTTATGCCAAAGGCCTCCAAATTCAAATTTTGTAGGGGTAGGTCTTGGACCCAAAATCTGTATTATTTATCAAGAAATTATATAATACCAATGCAAGGAACAGTGGAAATCTCAATACAAATTGAGACTTAAAAAGTCTGAACTGTCATTTCTAGCTCATAGAGGACTGTATTTTTTACAAGCTTCTACTGTTTTAATATACATAAACTTGTTAACCTCTACTCTTGATTTTCATTTGTTTCTGAATCCCATAATCCCTCAAAAGTTAAAAGATAGCATGTAAGAGTAAATAGTGAGAATTTGTAGTAGTTCATGCCTGTAAATTTAGCTAGTTAGGAGGCTAAGATATTGGTAAGAGTTGTTCCATGCTAGCCAACATAGGGAAAGCTACTAGGCTCCTTCTCCATACTGGCCAGAGAAATTCTAGTCTGGAGGCATGATTCAAGTGACTGAGCTTCAGCTTAGCTGGCAAGCAGAGCCAAGTGGGAAGACTTGAGCTCAAACTCAAGTACTAACAAAATAAAGAAGAAAATGAAATGGAGATGAGTTGGGCATGATCATACATGTCAGTAATGTGATCTCAGCACTCAGTAGGCTGAAGCAGAATTATGACTTTTGAGATGAGCCTATGATACATTATAAAATACCATCTCAAAAAAAAATCATGAAAGCGAAGGAGAAGATGAAATAAATGTGGAATTTGTGGAATTAATTATGTTTTGTGTTGAATTGTAATGTATACAACGTTCTGCTCTTAGATTTGCATGAGCAAGGATTTAAATGAATTGCACTGCTTGTTATACTTGGCACATTAATCTAGGGGACAACATTGTGAGTCACATCCCACGCTATCAAATCTGCACAAATATTTGTTTTACTTGACTGCCTTTGCTTCTCTTACCACTATGGTACATTTTCTTAGAATGTGCTAGCCTCATGCTCTCAATTCTTGAATCTCACCAGAAATTTTCGACTCATGGAAGGTCTGCAGTTCACCACTGAAGACAGAATAGTATAATTATAAATGTAAGATACACTCTGAACCTTAATGGCCATTGTACTTACAGCCCAATAAGACAGATCACAACTTAAGAGCTGGAATCTCATTAAGATGAAAGTAAATCATCATAATTCTTTTTAAAAGCTCCCTGAATCTGATGATGTCTGAATCTCAGAATAACCTGGAATTTTATGTAGGTCCCAGGTTAGGCAACATCCTAGATTCCTATGATTGGGCACACACAAATCTCATACCTTCTCAACTTTCTTATATCTGCTTCACTTGCATTGAACAAGACTTGCTGAGGGCTAGAGCACAGTTCAAATGGTATAGTGCCTGCATAGCAAGTTCCAGGCTTTGAGCTCAAGTCCTAGTAGCACAGAAAAATGGTTAATGAAGAGGAAAGAGTTAAGTCTGGCTTCAAAATCTGTTGTATGTCTTTGAGGAAACTGTTTGTAGCTCCATCTTACCTGATGAAAACTTAGTAGAGTAGGCTTCTGGATAGAGTTATAAGAGTGAGATCAAATAAAGAAGTACCTCCCACTCAGAGAGTTGGAAATTATATAGACTTCTGCAAAATGTACAAAGAAGGATTCATAGACTCAGGAGTAACTTGGTGTTCCCCAAACACAGAGTGTTTCATGCGGGGACTAGGGGAGATGGAAGACTCAGTTAAAGCAGCCATTAATTCCTTTAAAAATAATTTAAAAAAAAAACAGGATCCTAAGTGAATTGATCTTGTAATTTGGTTTTATTATCTCAGGATTTATAGAAAGGGGTACCTCCTAATACACAAATCTTCTTTAGTCTTCCTGGTTTTTTTTTTTTCTTCCTCTGTTTTAAACTTCCAATGATAGGTGGTCTTGAAAAGTGCTGAATTAAGACTTGGCAGTCATGTCCTTTATATTTAGCTAGTCCTATAGCTCTCAACAGTCTCACATACTAGCATTTTGCATTTGTATGAGAGACTAAAGACCAGAAGAGGAGCAAAGCATACCACTCTAATACACATTCCAAAGCACAGATTCACACTATGCACAGAGACCTAGAGATAGACAGACAGAAACACACACATACACACACACATCAAAGGATCTACTGTAGTTCCATGTAACTTATTTTGGGGAAAATATTGCTTTGGAACTCAACAAATTCTTTCTATATCAGCTCTTACTTTATCTAAGAGGACACAAAACCAAAATAGGATATATTTCATAATAAAGGGTATGGGTTACCTCTTAAGTGTTAATATCCCTACATAACAAATATGTTACCACAGTATCTCTAGAACAATTAATTTAACATATGTATTTAAAACTATTTATTAATCTGTAATATTTATGCAAAAACTAGTAATTGCCAAGTACTGTTCTAAGGTTTTAGGATAGGAAGGCAAAGCTCTTTGCCCTCATGGAGACTATATTCTAGAAGGTCATATCATTTGAGACACACAAAGCTATAACCCATGTTCTTTTGAGAGAAAGTTGCCTTAAGCTCAGATATTTTAATCTAGTTTCTAATACAACATACTACATTGATGATGAAACTCATATCAATAAACAAAGAATGCAGCAACTGTATGAGCTTAAGGAAGTGCTTAAAGTTTAGAAATAGATACATGTTTTAAGGGAGCTATGCCTTTAGTTAACTAGTGAATGCCACATCCCAGGAAAGTACTCAGAAAGTAGCCAAATAATAGTAATTACTTATACTATCTATAGAAAATATAAAATGTGGGTTTGGATGTACTGCCAAGTAGCTGTGATTAATTTGGTTTGGCTCTATTCTATATTAAAGTGGGATATAAGAAGGGATTTCTGTCTCCCATTAAAATTGCTCATTGGTTAGCGTCCACCTAATACAAATATATTTTTAACCAAAGTAATTGGTATTACGACTTTCATTTCCTTTAATAAACCTTGATGTTTTCCACTAGATTTAGTTTTAAATGTTTTTCAAATATTCATCACATTAGATTTACATCTCAAACTGACTAAGCAGCAATCTCTAATTTACTTTTCATCAAAAGATACAAAGATTCCACTTCCATTTTACAGTTGGCTCAGCTTGAGAGATGTAGTTGGGATTTTCTGATAAGTTCTGTAAGTAAATGATTCAGGTACAAATATAAGCAAAATACATAAATTAGCGTGTATATATATATATATATATATATATATATATATATATGCACACACATTCAGTACAAAAGATGTTATAGTCTTAAAGTGGTATCTGATTAAATTTATTCTGCTAAGACTGACTATGTTCAGTATGGATAAATTTTGGCTTCATTTCTCTTCCTTAATATTTTCCATATTTTTCTATGCTTTTATTTTTAATGCTTAATTCATAGTTGTGGTTATGTGTGCCACACTAGTATTAAGTCTTTATTTGGTAACAAACAAGGACTTATAACAGGAATGTATTTAAGAAGAAGGAATCTGTGACTGTTATGGGGAAAAGGAGAATTGCAAAGAATTTGCAAATGAAACTAGGAAACTAAACAGAAAAGACTCCAAGTCACTAACATACCACATGCAAACTTCATGCTCATTTAGATATTATATGTTAAAATATAAATGAAGTGTTTTCTAGAAACATGGATGATATAGATATTTATACACATTTAGAGACATTTATATATTCATATATACATATATATGCATATGGAGAGATTTACTTTACTTTTAACTTAAACTTTTTTATCACATATTAATTGTACAGATGAGTGTCATTTTTACATAATGTGTGACACACTTAACTATTCTCATGGTCTCACCCTCTATTATTCACTATCTACGGCACTGCTTTGAAAGTGCACCTCCTTGATACAGGGTACGTAGTGAATAATTTTGTAAGAATCCCCGAAGCATTTCTGATCATCAGCCACATTGTATTAATTCAAAACAGAATCCTTTCATGCCACCCTCTGACAAAGTGGAACATGTTTTAAATTGATTTACTTTTAGTAGATTGTCTTGTTCTTCTTGTTGGTGGTGGTGGTTGTGGTGGTGTTGTTCACTTATTTTTCCCCTGTTTGAATTTCTCCTATCATTTGGCTATCTTTACTCCCTTTCTCTATTTAAAAATTGTGGGAAAGAAGAGAATATGAGGATTGGTATAAGGCTTCATGATATCAGCTAAGGCCCAGTCAACTTCTCGTCTTCCTTCCTGTTCTACTCAGCATGTGTTATTCTGTTTCAAACACTGATACTATACCTACTATACCTAGTCCCTGCTAGCCCATCCACATTCTTAAGCATTTCTAAATCATATGGAATGAAAAATAAAAATAAATACTAAGTAAGAATGTCATGGTGAATGGATACATAGGTGTTAAGTCTAACTTATCACAGGAATAAAACAGCAGAATGATTCAGAGACTTGCCTAGGCCTCTATTTGTTCACCTTTATATGTATACACATGCACAAATGTGAATATGTTTTCATGATACTTTCTGTGTTATGGGCATGTCAGAAATGAGGGAAATATATGTGAAATATAACCAGCCTTAAATTGATGGCATTTCAAATGGGAAAACTAAAAAAGGATTTTCCTGATTTAGTCATGGGTTTTCACTGTCCTGTATATAGATGGAACTTGGCTAATCCAGGCATGTCTAGGTGTGAAAAAGCCTGTGTTGAGTCTGTCTCCAGTTCAGCTATACCTGTCTGATAGGTAGAGCCAGACAGCTGAGTCATTCTCTTAATAACTGCCAACTGGTGATGGCTTTCCCAAGAACCCAGACGATCTCCCTGCTGGGTCATCCTTTTCCTATAATTTCCAAAGACCATCATAAGAATAAGGTTTATTTTCCATCTGCTATGTCATCTATGTTGATTCTACAGCTAGAAAGGTGAATGGTGCCTTGGAAAAGGTAATCAGAAGGTGGAAGAGAGAACAAAGACCTCATTATTGTGTAAAAAGTGTTGAAAGGTACCGGAAACCCAACAAGTTCTCCAACAACAACATTCAAAGCTCACAGTTAGTGCTGAGCTTGTTGTCATTTAAACCTGAGTCCAAGAGAACATGGAGAACTCCACAGCGATAGACCAAACCACACACATGGCCAGAAGCGCATAAGCATTTGCTCTCATTTTCCCACACACACTTCCCCCCACCCCCTCAGCCTACTCATCTTTTCTTGGAGACAAATGTAGGTTCCTTTTCTTCAGGGTTCAGCCAAGAAAATTAGCTGCCAGAAATATGTTGGCTAATGGTCTTCCTAGCAGTGCTTGTCTGCTACTTACTTAAATCTGTAAGATCTGGAAAAGAAATAAAGATCCAAGGGCTCATATTTAAAGAGCCAGGCTATAAGAACTATTCAAAACCAGCAACCAACAATTTTGTTCAAGCACTGTCCTTGGGTTAATAGGATTTCTATGTAGTAATACTTTTTTCTATTACAAACTACTATTTTCATCTCAGAATTATTTATTTTTTAATGTTGGCCAAGAGATATCATTTCAATAGTGTTCTTGATCAGCATTATGAAAATATAGCTGTTCAAGACCTTCTGGTAGATAATAATGGACAATTTATTTAATAATTTATTGCAACAACTAGTGAATGAATGGTATCATTAGACCACAATAGTACTTAAAAATAAAAATAGCAAACAAAGATGAGTAAAACCATCTTAACAGGTCCATATCAAGCACTGAAATAGAAACAGCAATAAGAGACCTCCCATTGAAGAAAAGCCCAGGACCAGATGGTTTTCCAGCAGAATTCTACAAGGCCTTCAAAGCAGAGCTCACACCAATATTATTCCAACCGTTCAATGAAATTGAAAGAGAAAGTTTACTACAGAACTCTTTCTATGAAGCCATCATAACCCTCATCCCAAAACAAGGCAGGGACTCATCAAAAAAAGAGAACTATAGACCCATTTCTTTGATGAACATCAATGCAAAACTTCTCAAAAAAATTCTGGCTAATCGACTTCAACAATTCATCCAAAAAATCATACACCACGATCAAACAGGATTCATTTCAGGGATGCAAAGCTGGTTCAATATATGCAAATCAACTAATATAATTCATCACATCAACAGGAGCAAGGATAAGAACCACATGGTTATCTCAATAGATGCAGAAAAAGCATTTGACAAGATCCAACACCTCTTTATGATAAAGATTCTGGAAAAATTAGGAATCCATGGAACATTCCTCAATACAATAAAGGCTGTATATGACAAACCTACAGCCAGCATTATACTTAATGGTGAAAAACTAAAGCCATTTCCTTTTAACTCAGGAATGAGACAAGGATGTCCACTCTCTTCACTTCTCTTCAATCTAGTATTAGAATGCCTAGCTACAGCAATAAGACAAGTTGCAAACATAAAGGGGATCCAAATAGGGAAAGAAGTAAAACTCTCCCTCTTTGCAGATGACATGATCTTGTATTTAAAGAATCCCATAGACTCTACTCCCAAATTACTCAAGCTGATTCAAAACTTTGGCAAAGTAGCAGGGTATAAAATTAACCCTCAAAAATCAATGGCTTTTCTGTATGTCAACAATGAGAAAAGTGTGGCTGAAATTAGGAAAGCAACTCCATTTATAATACCCCTACAAAAAATAAAATACCTAGGAATTAACTTAACCAAAGAAGTGAAGGACCTCTATAATGAAAACTTTAAAAACTTGAAAAAGGAAATCAAAACAGAACTTAGAAAGTGGCAAAAAAAAAAACTCCCATGCTCCTGGATTGGAAAGATCAACATCGTGAAAATGGCAATACTTCCCTAGGCTATCTACAAATTCAACGCCATACCTATCAGTATTCCAACCTCATTCTTCAAAGAAATAGAAGAGGCAATCCAAAAATTCATATGGAACAATAAAAGACCCCAAATAGCAAAAACCATCCTTAACAGAAAGAACAATGCTGGAGGAATATCAATACCAAATTTCAAACTCTACTTCTAAGCCATAGTAATCAAAACAGCTTGGTACTGGCATAAGAACAGATCTCCGGACCAATGGAATAGAATTGAAAACCCAGAAATGAACCTATAGACCTATAGCCATCTAATCTTCAATAAGGGAGCTAAAAAAAAAAATAGAATGGAAGAAAGAAAAGACAGCCTCTTCAGTAAATGGTGCTGGTAAAATTGGTTAACTACTTATAGAAAACTAAAGCTAGATCCTTATATAACACCCTGCACCAGAATCAACTCCAAATGGATCAAAGACCTCGGAGTCAAAGCAGACACTCTGAAAACATTACAGGATGGAATAGGAGAAACCCTAGGTCTTGTTGGCACAGGCCAAAATTTTTTTAATAGAGGCCTAGAAACACAACAAATCAAAGAAAGGTTGGACAAATGGGATTGCATGAAATTCAGAGCTTCTGCATGGCAAAGGACATAGCTCGTAAGATCAATAGAAAGCCCACAGATTGGGAGAAGATCTTCACTAGCCATACAATGGACAAGGGTCTTATATCTAAAATATACCTGGAACTCAAAAAATCAAATCCCCCAACAACAAATCCTCAAAGAAACAATAGCCCAATAAATAAGTGGGCTAAAGACTTAAAGAAAAACATCTCTGAAGAAGAAAGAAGGATGGCCAATAGACACATGAAGAAATGCTCAACCTCCCTAGCCATAAAAGAAATGCAAATCAAAACAACATTGAGATACCACCTCACTCCAGTTAGAATGGCTATAATCAAGAACTCCAATAACAACAGATGCTGGAGGGGATGTGGACAGAAGGGAACCTTACTGGATTGTTGGTGGGAGTGTAAACTTGTTCAACCACTTTGGAAAGTAGTATGGAGTTCTCAAAAAACTCCACATAGAGATTTCCTATTACCCAGCAATCCCACTTTTGGGCATTTACCCAAATGATCACAAACAAGAGCATACTAAAGCTACCAACACAACTTTGTTTATTGCAGCATTATTTACTATAGGTAAGATATGGAACCAACCCAGATGCTCCTCAGTAGATGAATTAATCAAGAAAATGTGGTATATCTATACAATGGAATTCTATGCCTCCATCAGAAAGAATGACATTGCCCCATTTGTTAGGAAATGGAAAGACTTGGAAAATATTATATTAAGTGAAGTAAGCCAGGCCCAAAGAAACATAGGTCCCATGGTTTCCCTTATTTGCAATTACTAGTATATGTCTGAGACAAGCAGAAACGGTCAGATATGTTGATGTTAGGGGAAATGAACCCCAAGATAAGTATTCAAATGTTTTTTTTTCTTTCATGCGATTGTTTCTAACATATTTATAAGATGATTTCTTTGTTGCTTTGTATGTCCCTCCCCCATGATATAACTCCTGCTTTCACTGTATTTGATGTTGGTATAATTTGTGGAGGGAAAGGGAATAAACAAATCATTTAAATAGGGATACAGGTGGACTCATTGCAACGATGATATGTACAGGTTGTTATGTTGAAAAGCAAACTTTACAACTTTGGCTGTGGGGGAGGGGAGGATGGGAAGAGATAGGAAGGGGAAACAAAGGAGAAGGCAACAATGCTTGATAAGAAATGCACTCATTATCTTGCTCATGTAATTGTATCTCCTCTGTACTGTATTTTCATAATAAAATAAAATAAAAATAGCAAAATAAAATAATTGTTTCATTTAGGATTTTGTATAAACACATGCAGATTTGAGAAATTGTTTTGCACACTGACAGACAAAAAGAAAAGTGGAAGTTTTCTATATAATATTAAAATGTTCACAATAGTTCCATATTTACTTGCAAGCTTTCAAAAATTTAGGTCACAATTTTGTTGTTAGTGTTGTTTCATTTCATTTTGTTTTGTTTTGTGCTGACTCAGAGCCTGGGTTCTGTCCCTGAACGTTTATGCTCAAGGCTAATGTTATACCACTTGAGCTACTGCTCTACTTCTGGCTGTGTGTGTATGTGTGTGTGGTGTGTGTGTGTGTGCGCGCGCGCGTGTATGCATACATGTGATTAATTGGAGTTTCATGGGCTTTCCTGAATGGCTAAGGTTTGAACTGTGATCCTCAGATCTCAGACTCCTGAGTAGCTAGGATTACAGGCATGAGTCACCAGCACCCAGATCACAGTTCATTTTATGTGAGCAGTTAATATTCTGTGAAATCTCACATTGGCATATATCTGAACAGAGGTTCTGAACAGTGGTTGAATCTCTGCTTGGGAGTTAGGTTTCCATTGGCAAGTGAGTTAAAATGTGCAATGGGAAGGTAGACATGACCACTTTCTAATTGGAGATACTTGATCCTCATTTAAACTTCATATTAAAATCATACTTATTGTAATTGTGGTTGAAATTCAGTTAGAGTGAGAGCCTAATACATTTTTCTTATATTTTTAACACATTAGGAATTCACACTTAGCTAAACGAAGGGCTGATATTTCCTTCTAGAACCATTCTAGTAAGGTTAAAGCCATTCCAATAACATTATTGACCTGCCTTGAGGCAGAGGGCATACTCAGACAAAAGTTGCACTGTTCCTAGTCCTTCCAGTTTGGAATCCCTGCCTTCTGATGTAAAATAGTAGTAAAACTTCCCCCCAATGCTGAGCCAAATTGAATCAAATCCATGGAAAAGACTGTGGAAGTTTCTTCTACTACAGTACTGGACAAAGTATTATTTAATGGAAGCCTAAACACTTATTTAAATGGGGAAATCAGTAGGATGAACAGGATGATAATTTGACCAAAGTTTTATATAAGATAATTTAAGGTTCAATTTTTAGGATATTTGCATGGACTGAATTGAGCCTCTCTAGCTCTTGCATATTAAAACTCTAGTTTCATTGTAACTGTATCAGTAGATAAGACCTAAGTAAGTATCAAAAAAATTAGGCCCTAATCCAGTAGGAATGGTGTTCTTGTAGAATGGGTAACATAAAACAAAGATCCTGTGAAGACATAGCACAATGGGATTGCTAGCAAGCCAGGAAGGCTCTCTAGCCTTGACTACAACCTAGGTTGTAGATGGATCTTGGATTTCCAGCCTGCAGAAACTTGAGACATTTGATATCTGTTGCTGTAGCCACTCGTCGAATTTACAGTACAGCAGCCTATGAAGACATAAATACGTTCCATCACAAAAGATGACCTGGCATATTAAAACAAGAGGATGATCATTTTTTAAATGTTTGCTCATTTGTAAAATCAACTTGTCTGCAGCTAATAACCAATAGCAGCAATTTATTAAAGTTTTTTCCTTGATGGCCAGGTGTTAAATATATTAATTTCCTAATGTCCTTACCTCTGTTTTACACATTAAAAAAGAAATTAAAAAGCTAAAGCCAGTCTAAGAAACTTGTTCAAAATGCCCTGTAAGTTATAACTACTAATATGAGCTATAAAATGTGTTTTTCAAATTCTCTTATATTTCTGGCAAAAGTAAAAGTGAGCCTCTCTATATTTGTGTGTTGAAATGTATTTCTTAAACAAATGTAAATTTTTAAACTTTCCACAATATAATGATGGTTTGGGGGTCATAATTTATTTTATAATGTATTGGAGGTCCCCTCTCCAAAAAGACATAAAATGACATTCTTGGGAATAGTGTCATAACAACTCATTTCCACTCACTATGTTTCTCTCAACATAACAGAAGTTGTTTGTATTAGAAAACAATTGTAGAATTATATAGTTAAAGGATTATTTTTTTGTAAATCTTTAATAAAGAAGATAATCACTTTTGAATTTATTTGCTGATTATTTTATAGATCCCAGCTTTAAAGTTAAGTGCCAAATTTTTCCTTTGAATTCATGATGGGCTTAGAGATAAACATTATTTCCAAGAAGTAGGAAAGCTACTATAATCTTATTTTTAATTTGTTAGCAAGTAAAAATCTAATGTTTTTGTCTTTTTTTTTCCTCTGACAGCACTTGCTTGGAAGGTTGCATTGTTTTGATTAATATTTAAACACTAGGGCTTTCAAAGCAAATTTACAAGCTGAAATTACTAAAGCTACAATAAATACAGAAACATGTTATTGCTTTATTTTCTACATGGGCTGAAAAGCACAGCCATTAAGATTAAGCAACTGCTGGAGGAGGCATTTTGTTTCCAGTTTGCTTTCTTCATGGCCCATTAGAAATTCACAGCATGAAAAGTCATAGTATGGTAGTTAGTATTGGAGACCAGTTGTGGTGCTAAACTCTTCGGAATTAAGCGTTAGATCTGCATTGACAAGCGCTATGACGTTGGCTGACTTAATGCTCTTTTCAGCGCCTCAGTCTTTCTCTATCTGTGAAATGGGGTGATAACATACACTTCAAAAACTTTAACACACCTTTCATGAGTTACAATAAACATGATTCAACAAAACACTGCCCGGTGCACAAGTGATCCTTCTGTGCTAGCTAGAACTACTCCCTGCTAAATTAGCATTCAAATAAAGTCATAATTTCATGTTAGTCATCTATTCACTCAACAAGTATTCATTCCTTCAACAAATATTTATTAAGGGCATTCCATGGTGAGGAACCAACAGCAAAGGGTTCAATAATTCATGGGATTCTTTATCCTGGAGCTGACATTCTCCTGGAGCAAATGAATACCAAAATTGTGATAAGATTTTACTCAGCTATCTATTAGAACATGGAATGAGGAAGTTGAAATGAATTCAGGGAGACTTTCTGGGAGGGGTATTGCTAGACTTGAGATTTGCAAAGCTGATGATGTAGAAGGAAAAGAAGAGACCACTATCAACAGAGAAAATGGAATGGCTAAGACACAAGGATCTGAGAGGCTTGGAAAATTAAATATAATTGTAATAACTTACATAGGGCTCCTTTAATTTTTCATAATTCCTTGTTATCTGTGCTAGTCTAGAGACTTATTTTTCTTGGATCAATACTGTGAATGGAGAAGAAAGGCAGCTGATACTACTTTTCGCCACTTGCCCATTTCAGGTAAATATTTCATCAAATAACATGATTGAAATCATCTTGGTTCATATATTAACCAAGCATTACCTGAAATACACTAATCTTGGGGTAAACCAGTTTCATCTGAAGTTGAGAGTATTTTCATCGGCAGCTCAAAAGTTGCTAGACAAATATTATTTCAGATAGTATTACAAGGTATTTGGAATTAAAGCTGATTATATTAAATTGTTCCATTTCACATCTAAAGAATGCATATTGTCTTACTTATAGAGATGGAAAATCACAAACTAAATCTAAATACAACTTCACATAATGGCAGCTATTTATGACCAGACAGTTTTTATGTATAAAGCATTCTTAAGCTTGTGGCATGCAGTGCCTGAAAACTAGTAGAAAAATATGAGATGAGAGAAAAATTTAATCACGCCAGTTTTCTTGTAGGTCAGCAAGAATATCTCTTCAGGTGGGCCTCAAATCAACAATATTAAAATGAATAATTTATCCAGCTCTCACTATTCAGAATTCTACTGACTATTTTTATGCCTAAGGAAAAATAACTTGGGTCTTTGTAATTCTCTACCCTTATTGCTTGTTAATGCCCATTGATCTGACGACCAACGGTGCATAAATTTGTTCTTTAGTAAGACAGGAAACTAAGGTGTCGATTAAAAATGATTGAGAAGAAATTGGAACATGATTACCAAATCCATACAAGCTAGCGCCATTCATTGACTCATACATTGCTACTTCATTGAGAAGAATGAACTATATGAAATGCTCTTTCATAATATTGAATTGTGAGAGACAATTTATAAGATGTTTGCTAGGCATTTTTTTCCTGACACACAAAGATGAATTCCTCACTGGCCACCCTGAGGACTCACCTTCCTTTGAATTTTCTTTTCTTCCCTTAATGAAAAAGTTTATAGAGTAAAATCACATTTGCCCATTCTGTTGACAATTTGAACCACAAAATAGTTCTTACCTAAGGCACCAAGTTTCATCCTTTGAGGGGAAATCAAATATAATCATCACATTATTGAGGACAAAGAATAACAGCAAATGAGATCTATCAGATGAGTTACATCGTCAATCGTGTTTTCCCAGAAGCCATTGGTGAATAAAGGATTCCCTCCTTCTGTAAGTTGAGATACAAAGCCACACAATCCGAGTCAGTTCTATCATTAAATGCGTAATTCCAGTCAAGTACCAATCTGAAGGGCTCAGAGTTGTCTTTAGTGCAATCCACCAAATATGTATACATCTCTCTGCCTTAGTAATTCAATCCCTGAAAAGGGCATATCATAACATAGCACTTCCGGTCTGTCGTGTGATTGGCTAATAGTTGCCAATCAGAGTCAAACACTGTGTCATGCACATTTCTAGATAAAACTTATTAATCCCAAGTGCAAAACCTTCCTAGCCTTTATTTCTCCCTGCCTATGGAACTGGCATCTCACTGTGATGCACCGTGGGAACACTGTTTTGTTCTGTTTTGTTTTTGTTGTTTTGCTTTGTTCATTGGTTCTGGGATTTGCACAACGCAACCACGCCTCTCCTGAAGAATGTGGACCATAAAGCCTATGCTGCTGCCACAATGGAACCTTGAAACTACAAGAGACCTTATGACGCCAACTAGCAAGGGACACAGAACAAATCCTCGTGAGGGAGCTGAGAAGACATATCAGATATTTTGTGTTTGTTAGCTTGTTTGTTTTTAATGAAAACCTGAACTAGAAAAGAGCAATTTGGAATTCCAAGGAGGGAAAAAGAAAACACCAAATGCAGAAACAAAATGTACTTGATATTTTGAAGGACTATAAAGAAATTGCTTCCATGTGAAGAAATAATTGCAATTTAAGAAATGACATCTATGGTATAGAAAGAGTGAAAGGGGATCTTTGTTGGAATAGCTTGTGTCAGTAAAAAAAAAATGGGGCCACTTGAAGATAAGTATGTATTTCTATGATGATAACATTATCTCTGAAGATAATACACAATGTTAATATCTTCATAATGCGTAGCATGAGAAGACACTGATACAATTCTTCTCTAATGCTTTGCATATGTTTCTTAAACAGCACTTCTAATAAGAAACTGAAATATATCTGTCTTAGGAGCCCTCATTTGGGCTATAAACTCTCTGATGGAATATTTGGATGGGATAATGCTAGCTCTTAAAACAAGTTCATTCCAACATGTGTCCAGCCCTAGATTTCACAGGATAATTCTGGAAAACCCTCAGTATTTTTGTTGGACTTTATGTATCCATTCAGGGACCAGAATGTCTGTGCATTAGCTTCTGGAAACTAACACAGGCCCGTGTCCCTGGAATGGTCATCAATGATAAGGCATTGTGTCAAAGGCACATAATCTGATACTCTTTCTGCCGGAGAACAGCATTTGTATAACCCTCCCACTTGACAAATATGTTTCCTTAATGATAAAAATCAAAAAAAGAGGTTGATTTTTCCTGATTTGGTTATTCAATGGTCTTGGAGTTCTGTCAGGAGAAGATCACCTGTTAAAGGTAAATAATTTGAGATAACATGTTATAAAATACCGAAATTGACTGCAAACATGTCCTTGTAGTGAATGAAACAATATCAACTCTTGCAAGTAGAGTAACTTTATAATTTATGAATCAAGCCACAATAAAAATGAAACAAAGTTCCTTTAAGAAATCCTGGAGGGTGGCAGGTGATGGCCAAGCAGGAAGGACTCTTTCAAGCCAACACGATGGAATGAATATTTCAGGATGTTCCAAGGATGCATCTTTGGGTGGTATCTGTAGGTTTTGACTATGCATCCTAGGAAATTTACTTTTGACATCTCGAGCATTCCTTATTGTTTAAAAGAATCAAAGCATGCTCTCTGGAACAAAGGCATAGGCCTAGCTTTTAGCT
Organism: Dipodomys spectabilis; assembly: GCF_019054845.1. NCBI lineage: Eukaryota > Metazoa > Chordata > Mammalia > Rodentia > Heteromyidae > Dipodomys > Dipodomys spectabilis. Next base: position 11,147,531 of record NW_024870834.1, on the reverse strand, counting down.
AATGAGAAGTTCCAAAGGTGGGCCAGGGATTCATGGGCAAAGAGACTGTTCTAGAATCTTGTATACAAGTGTGGAACAGTTACAATAGTTAGCAGAGACAGAAATGATGGTAATTTAGCAGGAAATTCTAATTATTTTTTTCTCGTGGTACACAGTGGTAAAGTTCAATGCCAAAACCAATGCGATGTTTCTTACAAGGAGCCAAACCTCAGGCCTGATTCATCAATGTTTTTTTACCTAAAAAAAAAAAAGCAAAACAAACAAAAACAACTCCTCTAAGACTAGATGTGTGATCACCCCCTACATGGGTTTTGAGCTATTTAATATATTTCCTTTTGGCCTAAAGTTGCCAGTGTTCAATTTTATTGACTACAAAGAAGATCTAGAAGCGTACTAAGGAAATAAAATTAATTTTGTAGATGAAGCAACCATGAAATCAAAATCTGTATAACTTGTGATGGTCACAGAACTTGAAAGAGGCCTGGGACTATGGAGACCCAGCACTGAAAAGTCTAAAGTTCTTTGTACTCAGAACACCACTCCTTTTATTGATGGTAACTAATAAACATTAGTGAAATTTACTGTTTCCCTGTTATTGATGTTTTAAAAAAACAATCTGCTTTCTATAGGGCCACTGATGATTCATGATAATGTGTTTTTGCAATACAATGCAATCATTCAAATAACAAACCATGATTTAAAAGTGAAGCAAAACATAAAAATATGAAAAATCGTTTTATCGTCTTTGTCTTTTAGGAAAAAATGTTGTGGTCTTAGAAAATATGTGCTAAAATTAAACAATGTGCTCAAAAGAATTCAATAGCATAAATGAGTAAGAATCTTTTGTTGTTTGATTTATAATGATGTGATACAATTGCTAAAAGTTAACAAGAATTTGGAAATCATATCATTCAAATGAAACATTACAACAATGGATATTCTTACCTCTGTTTCTGAAAAACACACCTTTGTGGGGTTTTCTGTTTGGTTGGTTTGTTGGTTAGTTGGTTGGTTGGTTGGTTGGTTGGTTGGTTTTGCTCAACCTGGGCTTGAATTCTGGGCCTATATGCTGTCCCTAAGCTCTTTTTGTGCAAGGCTAGCACTATACCATTTGAACTAAAGTACCATTTCTGGCTTTTTCCGTGATTAATTGGAGATAAGAGTCTCACAAATTTTCTTGCCCAGGCTGACTTCGAACAGTGATCCTCAGATCTCAGCCATCTGAGTAGCTAGGATTACAGCTGTGAGCTACTACTGCAGCCCGACACATGCCATTGTTTTGATAACTTCAGCTAATTCATGATGGGAAAATTCAATCCCTGTCTTCCATGCCTGATATTATTTCAGAGGGAAAGCTTTAATATGTCTTTCTTTAATATATCTTTCTTTCTTCGTCCAATTTTACTTATTAGGCATCACATATACTGGCCACATTACAAACTCTAACAGTCCAGGACAGCCTGTGTAAAGAATTGCATGCTCTGGTGCCTCTCCACCTGGTTTAGCTTTGCAGAATCCACTAAAAGGAACTGGTTTTCTCACTTTTAAAGCCAGAAAGCAATTCTGAAGTCTAGAATAGCTACCCCAGATGTATTTCCCATCTTGGGCCCTGTCTCTGGAAAGTACTTGAGTTCACAAAGCTGCCAAGACATATATTCACAAACTTGGGACTTGAGTTACCATGGAATACCATGAAACTCTCCTTGGACTTTTGGAATCCTTCAGTATCAGCAAAAACAGAGAACATATAACCATTAAGCAAATTAACCTAAAACATGTTTGGAGACCATGAAGTGGTTGTCACACATCTGGAAAAAGAGTAAAGTAAGGAGGGTGAGTCTAGGTAAAGGAAAATATGAATCGAGCAGATCAGGGGGAAAAGAAGGTTGGGAAATATCCAACAAGCACGGATGCCACATCATTAGCAGACATCGCTTTGTTTGCAGAAATGGAGAAGAGAGCCCTATACTAGAGAGCAAACTGGCTGTGCTGCTGTCTTCCTCCCTTCCACCTTTTCCAACACATCTGTTGTACAGGAAGCTTTCCACTTGTGTTTCATATCCTGCAGCCAAGCTAAAGTATCTGTGGTATGGCATCTGGCTGGTGTGCATAGTCTAGAATCCAGAACCCTGACTGGAATAAGTCAGCTGATTCCAAATGACCTACGTCTGCTTTTCATGTAATGAGATTTAATAACCCAAATAAGGCTGATGGAATGAAGTGGAGGGAAGTCACTGTGTGAATTTTCAAGTCAGAATGTCTGGAGTTAATTTCACCCACCGTCTCTCTTCATACATGTCTAAGCCTCAGTTTTCTTGTCTGTACAATGAAGATGTTAGTATGCCATCTCACATGGAGTTTTATGTGTTAAATAAGTAATAGCAGAGGGCTGGGAAGGTGGCTCAGTGGTAGCGTGCTTGCCTTGCATGCCTGAGGCCCTGGATTCGATTCCTCAGCACCACATAAGCAAAAAGAAAAAAGCTGGAAGTGGCGCTGTGGCTCAAGTGGTAGAGCGCTAGCCTTGAGCTGAAGAGCTGAGGGACAGTGCCCAGGCCCAGAGTTCAGGCCCCATGACCGGACCAAAAAAAAAAAAAAAAGTAATAGCAGATTAAAGTGCTGAGTACAACATGGTGATAGGTATTAAATGTTTGCTTTCCTCATTATCATCTGTGTCTACCAAGAAGCTTTAATCCCTTCCTGCTTATTTTGGTACCCTGTGTCATATATATATATATATATATATATATATATATATATATATATGTGTGTGTATATATATATATGTGTGTGTATATATATATATATGTGTGTATATATATATATATATACATATATACATATATATGTTTATCTAATTTGGAGAAGGGAAGTGGAATAACAATATTGAGACAAAGGACAAAATTTGCACTAGTGCAACAGCAATACTAACAAGACACAATGTTGGAAATTAACTTTACAACTTGGCGGGGCCGGGGGCGGGGGGGGGGAAGAAAAATGGGAGAAAATGAGGGAGGGAATAATAATGTTCCACAACTAATGTACCCATTACCTTACTTATGTAATTCTAACCCTTCCGTACATCACCCTTACAATGAAATAAAATTGAAAAAAAAAGAAAGAAAGAAAGGTAGAGACCTCTGTGTCTTTGGTTGTTTGAAATTCAATGTAAGTTTTGTACGTACCATTCTTTCTACTCAAATGGCACTGACCTACTATTCAGGAACAACTTCTTTTTGTCTCTACCTTAGGGTTCTTTGGGGATTGAATACAAGTGGGTTTGATGAAATACTGAAGAGTAATGGAAATATTCTAAAGCTGGATTGTGATGTGGTTGTGCTCTCTATAAATTTGTAAAAATTGTTGAATTGTATGCTTACGATGTGTGAATTTTATGGTACGTAAATTATAACTCAATATAAATGTAAAAAAAGACAACGATTGTTTTTGAAAGCCCTCAATATATACCATTTAGGAAGTATGAAACTATAAAGAGCCACTAAGGAAATGGAATGAGAGCAAGTGCTACATTATTCCATTTCTTCTGGAAATTCTTTGACCTTCACTTTCCTATTTTCCTTCTTTTTTCCCTTAGACTTTTCCCTTCACCTTCCAACTTTCTCTCTCTTTCTCTTTCTCCCCTGTTTCCTCTTCCTTCTCCTCCTCCCCCTCTTCCTGTTTCTCCTCTTCCTTATTCTTTTCACTCAAGTCCTTGCTAACACCATTTCTTGGCTACCATCTAGGGTTTAAAAACATAAACAGTAATTGCAAGGCCTGTATTATGATTATTTTTTCTCTGGAAGGAAGTACAAAGACAGTACGCAAAGCATTTTTAGGAGAAGGTATGAGAATGAGGAAACTACCACCATTTAGCTGAGTAGAAGTGCTCAGTAAGGAATTGTAATGGGTCAAAAAGAGGTGTGTATGTGATGTGGGGCGGGGGGAGGGGGGTCTTTTGGCTTTGATGCCAAGACAGAAAACTCTTCTGCAAGACAGAAAACTGTTATGATGTTAATGAGGTTTCCTTAGTAAGGAAATCAACTTTATATTACCAAGAGAAACAAAGTTAAATTTACAAAAAAGCTATTTATAATAGCAGCATTTACTGTAAGATCAATGGAAGTGATTATATAAGAGGAGACAGAGGAGGGGGAGGAGGGGGAGGAGGGGGAGGAGGGGGAGGAGGAGGAGGAGGAGGAGGAGGAGGAGGAGGAGGAGGAGGAGGAGGAAGATCTAGAGAAGGAAATATAGCACATGTTCCCTAACAAATGACAGATTCAGATCAATAATAAGCTTCAATTTTCAATTATGTGAGTTTTACTATATAAATACTTATTGTAAGGAAATATTCAGTAAATACCCTTTGTATTTGGCATCATCATTTACATTTTGGCAACTTCTTGACATGTTCAAAACAGACCTACTTCCATCTACTAAAATTTGTGCTCACAGAGCAAGTAGCAAAAATGATGCCTACTGTAGGGAATAAGATTTGATAAGAACAGCAGTATATCTGATGATGTTTGTGCACTCACCCTAGAATTCTCTGATGGCTGTCATGTTGATTTAGGAAATATCAAAAGATAGAGATTTGGGGCTGGGCCCCTGAAACTCACATCTGTAATCCTAGCTCCTTGGGAGGCAGAGATTGAGAGAATTGCAAGTTGAGTCTAGCCCAGCTGGACTCCAAATCAACCAACAGCTGCACACAATGGTGTGCATCTGTCATCCCAGATACAAGGAAACCTAAATAGGAAGATCGCCATATAGCCAACCTGGGCAGAAAATAAGACCCTGTTGGAATAATGACCACAGCAAAGAGTACTGAATATCCGCCTGTCTCTACACTAGAGCTAGCACAAAGTCTATTTAAAAATAGACTTCTGGAAGTGGTGCTGTGGCTTAAGTGATAGAGTGCTAGCCTTGAGCTTCATGAAGGGCTGAGGGACAGCACCCAGGCCCAGCATTCAAGGCCCACGGCAGAACCCTGTGCCCCCAAAAAATAGACTTTCAACTTATATGAGCTTCTTCTATACATTGCCTCTCTACCCACACCAAGAAATGTGCTAGAAATATTCTCTGAGGTTGATGCTGTGAAATAGTAGAAAGCTGATCTTGAGTATTTGTGATAGCTGAGAAACTAGAGCCGTAGCCGCAGTGTCTGGTCAGGACTGATGGGACATAGCCTGCTGTGCGAAGCAAGGCTGTTCGGTCGTTGCTTTCGCTCTATGAAGAGCCTGTGTCCCCTAGATTGACCTCGTTAGCCCTGCAGAAGTGAAGGTAGGAGCAAGCTGCAACCTTACTCCCAGCTAACAGTCACTTGAAATATTGATTGCCACGTGGGATACACAACAGCTGGCAACTTCATTTGGGATGTTTTTCTTCCAGTGACAATGCATACAGCTATCAATCCAATCCCCAGGGGCATTTCTTCCTTCTTTTCTCCATGTGAAATGTAGCTCATCTATAGAACTGACCATAGGTCATATTAAATCAATTACTAATAAATCTGTGGGGGGAGGGGTTTCTTTCTCTCATTGAAAGAGAAAGTGATATTTTAGGAATTAATTTTTGTCTTAGATTACTTGTCTTTGATGCTCAGCTGTGACCTCCTATATGTACTTCACAAAATGATTAGGTATTAAAAGTTTATGAATGTTACAAATGCCTTGAGGTACAAGATTTCAAACCACACGATGAGCCAAAATATTTCCAAAATTTAAGAAATATTAACAAGCAACATAAAATGACTGAATGGCAGAGTGTCTGAATCATGGAATCTTTATTTCATTTGATTCCTAAAATAGTTTGAAGATGGTATTGTGTAAGAGGCTTATTCAATATGACAATTCTGATTAGAATAAGCACAGGAAATTAAAGTCATAAAGTGAAGAAATATATAACTATTCAGTCACTAGGGATGATATGAGCAACATTACCATCATTTGAGCTTTGAATTTGAACTTCCTGGCAGCTGAAAGAAAAATAAATTACAATAACTTTTTAAAAATTACAAGGGTGATATACAGAGGGCTTATAGTTACATAAGTCAGTATTGAGTACATTTTTAACTATCCAGACTTCCCTCATTTTCCCTTATTTTTTATCCTTCCATAATAACTTTTTTATCCCTCAGAAGTTAATACAACACTTAGTTAAAAGAAATATTTCCTCCTGTCTTATTCTAAAACAGAAGTATAGCACAAATTATACAAACTCCATATGTACACAAATCGATGTCTGTTCCAATGTGTACATTAAAAATCTGCCATCTACTGCTCTGAAATAAATACAGACACTTGGATTTCAAAACATTGTTTAAATTTTGTCATATGGGTTCATAAATAAAATAGATTTAACATTTAATGAAACATTAACAAAATAAATTTGTCTCTAATGCTGATCTTATAGGAAATACAAAATGAGGCTTATTTAATTATTTCTGGGATGATATTTTGAGAATGGCTAATGCTATCACATGGAGCTGGGATAGGAAATCAGAGGCTAAACAAAGTCCACATTTCCTTTTTAAAATTTATCTTTAAGTAGTGTGGAGGGGTTTCATTTCAAAATGTCCATTCATGAGTACAATGCATCTTGAACATATTTATCATTTTCTATGTTTTAAGCTTTATAGAAATCCATTAGAATACAACACAGAGTAAGAAGAATGACCTACCTGTACATTTCTGTTCCAATATCTTAGAAAGGCTAACTCTCAGTCCAACACAATAAATACCAGGACACAGGTACTCAAAAGTGGTAAATTGAGGAGACAAATGAAGATAAGGAAGTGGTAGTAATGTTTGATACAAAATTAAGAAAATCAAGGAAAGAGGGAAAGGGGTGGAGTTAAGAGGGGTGGAGAGAATGATGAAAGAGGCTTCTAGAGCAAGATGTGTTCTACTCACAAATGACTTCATCAGACGGCGACTTCTTGTATAACTACTTAAAGATCATAAAAGGTAAAAAATGAAGAATAATCACCCATAAATTTCAAGTAGTATCTCTGAAATCAGAAAATTTTTTGTCTATGTTATTCTACTACTGAGTCCCTGGAGCCTGGCAAAGGATATGGTTCCAACTAGACATTAAAAACACATTTGTTGAATTGAATTTAACTCCATTCTGTTTTCAAACCTAACTGTAGTATCTTGGGTTCTCAGCAACATCTCAGAATGTAAACACCATCTTGGTCTTAAAGCTCAACTGTTTCCAGTTATAAATACAGTTATGTAGTTCGTGTCTCTGCTAATAAACTTAGGATGTAAAATGAACCCCCAGAAAACTGATTCTTCTGATCAGAATTCTAATTTTTTACCTCTTAAAATGCGTTATCATGAGAGCATAATAATTTTAGCCACAATGTGACTTACACTTATTTCAGAACATTGTCAAATGTTCACAAGGCATCCATAATTCACAATAACCCACTATTTTCTAAGCATCCTTATTGCCAGTCTCCTGTGATATTACACATTTTACCACCAGAGTCAACCTGAGAACAACCAGTTCATTTGAAGGACTGATTGCCAGGGTTCATATATTGCCTGATATATTGGGGTTATACAATCATCTATCACCTTGTGGGTACAACATAGCCACATTAGTTCAGCCATCAGAACAGACTATAGAAATTTCTTTGCAGAGGATAGAAAATGGAAAGGAGTTAAAGACCTTAGACAGTAGCAACAGTTTAAAGACTTAACTTGGGTAGAGCACATCAAGGGGCAAGCAGCAAGAATAATCTACTCACATGCCTTCCTAGGATCTATTTGGACCCCTAAAACTGGAAAATGATAAACATATAGATAGGCCAATATATTAATAATCTGTAAACTCATGACCCACAGAAGTTGCTGGCATGCTCACTACCAATGACAAACAGAAACAGAAGCAACAATACAGCACTGCCTTTTCCATTTACTTAAGTAATTCACTGGCTATCCATTCTGAAGATACACACACACACACACACACACACACACACACACACACACACACGCACACACATGCACACACACACTCACATTTAAAAAAAGGAAAGAAAACATAAAATTGAAATAAAATATCCCTAAAAGTCTCAGCCTTAACCTAACTAGGCATCCAGAGAAAAGCATCAACATTTCATCAGGTGGTTAAAAATAAATCAGAGGCAATGTCTGTGTGCGAAGGAGAGGTTATTTTTCACACTAATTGCATATATAAAAATCCCACCTTGACAAGTTGGAATCTGATGGGTATATTACAGTTCAACTGCAACTGCAAGAAGAAATGCATGTGTATCTTTTAAAAGCCTGTGCTCTATTGGCTCCACACAGTAATTTTTTTTCTCCCCATTCCTCAGTACCATTGTTGAGTTTGTAATTCCTGCTCCCCCTTTAGACTATTTTAAAAACAAAACTTCTCCAAGCCTACTGTATTTAAACTGCTGCCAATCAAACAGCAGCAGCAGAAGCAGCAAGAGTCTTGCCTCTTGAGCAGCAAGCATCCTGAAGATCAAGTCCACAAATGTTATTGCATTTCATATTTAATCTACACATCAGCAAGAATATAAAAATAAAAAAAATCTACCCTGGAAAGTTATCTATCATGAAATGTTTTCAAATACTTCCTTGTTTGTGGGTAACAACCATAATCACTCAGGTAAGTACCTGAGTTCACAGCACTGTTCCTGCTGTGAATGTCTTATTCGAGAATATTCTATTATTGGCAGTGTCCCTGTCAGCATGTAGGCATGCACAACACACAGCAATATTTCAAAGACTAAAATCCTGTAAAGCCTTCGAGTGTCATGCTTACAATCTTATTATTTTCATGGATTCTCAAATAGGTTCTAAAATTAATCTTGCTCCTGTGTTTGGGTTTTGAGATATTATGTATATCTTAATAGATGCACATCACTTCAGAGAAAGGCATCCCAGGAACCTGCTAGCATTAAGTCTGTGCCTTGAGTTATTCACAGAAGGGGAGTACGGATGCCACAGTTAGAAAAACTGTCAATCATAGCAAGTGGATTGATAGTTTATGAAAATGAGTTTATGTTGGCCAAGCACTGTGGGGCTTTGAAAACTTGGTCTGGCTCTTCCCAATCTGGGAAGGGAAGAGGGTGAGAAGTAGGACACAAATGATAAAAGGGACAAAGAAAAACCTGCTAAAGACTCTTGCAAATCTCGTACAAAAGCTCAGGAGTTGTAGGCAAAGAGGTATAGGCCAGAAGGCTGAGACCGAGGTGTTTGATAACTTCCTGGCACTTTTCTATACTGCAGAGCTGACTGAACACAAAATCACTCAGGCCACTATCCACTTAGATTATCATTGGCACCAACTTCTGAAGGAGAAACTGACTTTAATAGACATTTTACGCCTGCTGAAGAACAATATCTACAAGTTTGTTGAGATTTAGCACATGCTATTGAAGACAAAACTTTTAGCCACTTTTAGTTTCCGTAGTGCTTAGGAAAGACTTTCTACTCAACTAATTACCTAAAGAAATTTTCCAAATAGTAATCATATGGCTACTGAAGCATTTGTAATATATGTAATACAAAATATATCCTTAGCCAGGCTTCCAACTGGATTTTCATATTTCATTGTTGTATACAGTTAACATATTTCTTCCTGCCTCTTTTCTGGTCACCATAACCATAAGATTAGTTGAATCTGGTAAGTGTGCTGTAGATTTTAATTTCCTATGTTCCAGAAGTAAGTGGATTCATGACCAGGGTTGGAATATGAAAGTGTGGAGGTCCAGATCCAGTAGATATAGATGTGTGTGTGTCTGGAATATTTATAAAGATTAATGATGACACATGTCATCATGACACATGTCATGAATGTTTAAGTGAGAAAGTGGTTTTACTACAGTATCAATGGAAAAGTGGTAAAAAATCGCAAGGTAAAACTCAGACTTGAATTAAGGCTTCGGAGTGAGGCTCAGAGGTAAGGGTGTGATCTGTGACACCAGTTGTGTGCAGATGCGTGTACGTGGCAGCTCGAAGCTCTTTGGTCTGGTTTGTGTGGTTTGAAGTACTTCTGCCTTGACCATCAATTGCACAACCTGCTTTCTTCCTTCTTTCATTCTTGCTCTTCTTTCATACATATTGTTATGTATTCTCCTCTTACCACATCTATGAAGATAAGTAACCTGTGAATAACATCCTAGAAGAGGCATTTCTCTACTTATATGCACTTTTCTCAAACTTTAATGTTTATAGGCATCCCTGGGTGATCTTTTTTAAATGTAGAGAAAATGAAGATTTCTAATCGATTACCAATCTACAGGTCTATGAGACCCATTCTTAGACACAACCTCTATTTTGACTGTTTGAACCTATCATTGCTAGTGTCTGAAAATTCTAGCATTCAGATTATATCCCCAATTCCAATTTTGTTCTGGGTCCTCAGTTAACCCAAGAGAAAAGCTAATAGATTTTCTTCATCACTAAAAACTATCACAACTCTTTGACTACTGAGGAAAGTCAATGACCATCATCCTGAGAAGTAGCAAAGAAATCATTAGATCAAGTAGTTAAAAGATCATGAGCCAAACAAAGCCTACAGATTTTTAAATTAGCATAATGACCTTGACTTTAATTTAGGACTTAATAAAGTTTCAATAATGAGCAACCCTTTTTCCAGGTGTCTTGACCATTTCTATATGCACAGCATTCTAAAACTACAGATTATAGGACAATAATATGCCATGATCATCTTGCCTGATTACACTTCCCATGTGCTGCTAGGTCCAATTATCTTGGTGCTAAACCACCTTCTAATTGGGCGTGAAACTCGTATCAGAGTTAATTGCACTGCTCACCACTATGAGGCCTTGAAATAATTAAGAATGTTTTCATTTCTCAACTGGCCTAGAAAAAAAGTACATATATTTCAAGTTTCATTCCTTAGGGATTTCTTTCAAACTCATGAGATCAGCTGTATATGAATTTATGCAAATTCCTAACCCTAAAATCCAATATGAGACAATAAACCTCTTATCATAGCCAACATACTTTGATCTACAAAAATATAGCTACTTTATGAGGAGACTATGACCTCTCATTCTCAAAAAACAAAACTATCATGGAAACATCTGCGGTATTTTTAACTATATTGTATTCATCACTTGAAATTATAAATCATTTGAAGGTACCTTTTTGGGAGCCAACCTTCACAATAAATATTGCATCATCAAGGCCAAATGCATTATAGAATATTGATTATTTCATGTATGAGCAATAATGAGAGAGTTGGAAGATAAAAACTGCTACTAAGAACAAATTTTAAAAAGAATAAAACCTAGAAATATAAGGAGATCTAGGAAATATATGTTTATAGCCAAACTGAGGCATGACCCTTGATGTTACTTGTGTGTGGATTATTAAAAAAATGAATACATAGAAGTTTCAGAATAGAATCATGCTAACTACAGGGCTGGGGGAGGAAGGGAATAGGGAGTTGCTGTTCAAAAGGTACAATGTTTCTGCAAAAAAAGCAAACAAAAATAAATGTTGAGACCATTACATAATAGAATCATGGTCAATAAAATGTATATATTTCAAAATAACTATGAGAATGAATGTCCAATGTTTCACAATAAAAAGGATGAATAAAGTGATGGGTATATGAATTAGCTTAATTTAACAAATTAACATTTATACATATATCAAAACATCGGATTGGAGCCAAACATGGTGGCTCATTTCTGTAATCACAAGTACTTAAAAAGATGAGACCAGGAGCACCACAGTTTGAGGCAAAAAGTGTTAGTGAGGTCTCATCTCTTTAAGCAAGCTGGGTGTGGTGGCATGCATCTGAGGATGCCAGCTAAGGAGTGGCATAACAAGCAAGAGGATCAAAGCCCAAATAAACAACAACAAATGCTGATGGAAATGCAGCCAAAAGGAGCTCTAACACACTGTTGGTGGGAATGTACGTTTGTTCAACCATTCTGGAAAGTAGTATGGGGTTCCTCAAAGAAATAAAAATTTAAAAAATAAAACACTAAGCATAGAACTTCCCTAGGATCCAGTAATCCCACCGCTTTCTGAGCATTCATCACAGGGCACAAACCAGGTTACAGTAAAGCTATCCGCACAAGCATATTCATTGCAGCATTATTCTCCATAGTCAATATAGGGAATCAGCCCAGATGCCCCTCAGTGGATGAAGGGGGATCAAGAAAAGGTGGCAATCATGCTCCTCTATTAAAATGATATTGTACCATTGCCTTACAAGTGTAAGGCAATGGAAAGATTTGGAAGAATATCATATTAAGTGAAATAAGTGAGACCCAGAGAAAAAAAGGTTGCGTGATTTCCTTCATTAGTGGTAGACAGACTGTCCCTATAAATCTATGAGTAAACAAGTTGAGCAGTAGGCAGGTGGTTAAAAAGAATTAATTGAAGTATAATAGACAATTTAGAGAGCTCCAATAGTATAATCTTTTAGAAAGACCAGGTCAAAGGCCAACAAATCAGCACCAGAAAATGAATTCCTTCAAGAAGGCAGTGGTAGACAAATGACAGGGAAGGGTAAGGGGAGAATGTAGTCAAGAGTTCATTGTATATACCATAGAAAAGGGTTGGTAGAATGGGGGTATTAATATCAAAGGGGGTGTCACTTTTCAAGATGCATTCATAAATTGCTTTGCTATCTGTACAAATACATAAAGATAATGTATTGTTTTTAAAAAAGGATCACAACCATGGCCAGCTTGGGATAAAAATATCAACCTTACCCAAAACATGACTGAAGCAAAAAACTTTTTAGAATGCCTACCTAGCAGAGGTGAGACCTTGAATTCAAACTTCGGTAATACCAAAAATGACATTAAACCCTATAAATGTGTATGGTTATGATTTTCCAATTAAACATGAGGTTGATTTTTAATAGCAAAAGTAAATACAAGGCATGCTGTTTACAGAACTTATTTGAGCTACATCTGTAATCCACATTTGTGTAGGTATATTATGTACTTCTAAGTATAAATTCAGCACTAAGAAAATGTGAAGAGGTTTTGTTGTTGTTGTTGCTTTGCTTTTGGTTTTTGGTTTTTGGTTTTTTTCTCCTTTGTCCTTGTTTTTATTATTATTATTATTATTTCTGTACTTTTTGTTTTATAAGTAAGCGTATGTGTTTAGGGGAGGGTAAGGGGGAACACAGAAATGGTGGGACAAAGGATGAACAAATGCAGCAGTGATAATCACTAGACATCATGTTGAAAATGAGCTATACAACTTATGGTAGGGTGGGGCAGGAAGGAAAAAAACCTGGAAGAATATGAGAGAAGAGGTGGCACTGTTCAGAACGAAATGTACTCATTACCTGCCTTATGTAACTGTAACTCCTCTGTACATACTTTTACAACAAAATAACTAAATAAATTTTTAAAAAGAGAAATCATGAAGTTAACAAGCATTAATATTCCCTGAAAGACTATAGATTCAAGTAGGTGAAACACGGGAATATCAATGGCTTGTTTCCCAAGGCCTCTGGTCATTGTCCTGAATCCGTGGCTGCATTGACCTTTTCCTTGTTGCACTATGTTTTGGCCTTACTGCAAGTGACTCATGATGTCTTCAAGGATTTTCCTCATGTAACTGGCTGACCCTTCCAAGCTATCTCATCCCCTTCTCCTAACACATTTACCTCCCCAGTCTTCATTCATCATCTGCTGCTCTCCTCCTATTTTACCACACCTACTGGTAATGACCCCAGGCTGCCTTAGATCCATAGTTCATGTTGCTTGGAGCCAACTCTTGCCTATTACTCATCACTAGCATGGCAAGACTTAGCAAATAGTAAATCATGATAACTCAGCTCCAAATCTGTTATTACACTCTGCAGCTGCTAGAAAATGAACATCATAATGTATCTTACATTTTGGTCCTGTTCAATCACTTCGAGGGGTCAGAATTTCTTCATAGCAGTTTATGTAACTTATCATCTTGTCCCAGAATGATAGGAATAAAGTTTTGTTACTACTTTAAAAAAACGATGGCATTAGTAAGTGATTTTCGGGTGTCTCATTACATTATTTCAATAAACCAGTTTATTTGCCAGGGCCAAAATAAAAACTCTGAAAATAACAAATGTTCATTATTTAAAATAAAATAAAATGCTTGGATAATTCTCATTACTATGATCTCTGGGACATTTTCATTAGGAACTGAGAATGTTCCAGAAAGAATGTCATACCAGCTTAATGATTGTACAGCATCAGCAATCTAGTTTAGGTAGGAAATAAGTATATAGGATATCTCCTCTTTCTTGCTGTTCTTGAAAACCTAAGGTGATCTTATTTCACTTGGCTCCTTTCAGAAAATAAGTAGAGGTAAAAATGGACCTTACCATGATACTTCATTCAGCTTAAAGATATAGCACACACCTATCTATAATCCTAGCTAGTCAGGAGGCTGAGGATAGCAGTTCGAGGCCCACCTGGGCAGAAAAGTGCCCATTAGACTCTTATCTTCAATAAACTGCTCAAAAACTGAAAGTTGCACTGTGGCTCAAGTGTTAGATCTATAGCCTTTAGCACAAACAGGTGTTCACAAAGGGGCAGCACCTAGGCCCTGAGTTCAAGCCCCAGAACCAGCCAAAACAAAAGAGTATACAAATAAACTTTTACAATGACAACAATAGTTCTACTACTTAAATTAATTTTAACCATCTTAATCTACCAAGAACAGGGGCACAAAGTCATTCAGTCACAGTTATGGTTGTGTGTGTGTGTGTGTGTGTGTGTACCAGCATTGGATCTTAAACTGAGACCCTCATCTTTCCCTTTCTACTCCAGGATAGCAATCTACAACTTGAGCAACAACTCCCTTTACAAAATCTAACATTTCCATTGGAGATGAGAGTCTCAATGGGCTTTTCTGCCTGGGCTGGCTTCAAACTGTGATACTTAGCCTCCTGAGTAGCTAGGATTAGAGGCATGAGCTACAAGCACTAGGTTTACACTCACTTTTTCAGATTAAATTTATTGCATTTCATTTCATTTTTGTACTATATCCAAAACTCTTGACATTTCTAAGATCTAGCTAAATCACTTAATACTTTGTATACTTAGAAAAGTCAATGTAAGTATTAATGCCTTACAGTTTCTTTTCATGCTAATGCTACTGTTTTATTTTTAATGTCTTCAGAAAGCACTTATTTAACATTTTTGTATGCCAGATATTAGTGACACAAGCCTGTGCTAATCAGATTTTCATCATTGGGAGAAATAATATGAAAAATGATTGTACCTCATGGTTTCAGAGATTTTAGTCCCTGGCTGCTTCTCTCCATCACCGTAGGTCTGGTTGAGGCAGAGGATTCAGGCATAGTCGGCTTCCTGGAGCAGAGCTTCTCACTTCATGGAGACCAGGAAGTAAAGAAAAAGAGAGGCCAGGGAAATGCTTTCAAGGATAAACCCTTAGTGAACTACTGTTTTTTCTCTAATTAGGCCCTACCTCCAAAAGTTTCTATCATCCCCTCAATAAAGCCAACAAATTACTAATCCATCTGTGGATGAATCCATTGATTAGATCTGAGTCTTTGTAATCTAACCACCTCCGGACAGTTGGATCCACTAGCTGGTGATCAGTCTTTTGGTGGAGATTTAATACTCAAACCAAAACCAAAACAGAGATTTAAGACTGTGTCCCGACCATCTGAACTGTACGAGATGGAAGAGCAATTCATTGACTGCTCATGCTATTATTTCATGATACACTACAAGACAATAGAAGAATGCTATGTTTATTCTAGTAATCATGATCCCTTCATTGACTGGTATTTGAGTGAAAACTGAAAAAGTTCTTTCATCAGATGACAAGTTAGATTTCTTTTGTAGACAGAAGACAACCTGTATATAACTCTGTGGCAGAAGGAAATAGGTCATATTAAGAAGATGGAGTAGCTAGAGCCAAGAAAATGAGGGAGCTGTGCCTTAATGTGCTGATCTCGTATTGCTCAATCCTCAATTCCATCTGGCCTTTTCCTAACCAGCTACAGGCAACCCTCAAAATCACAGGTGGTTCTAAAAAGATGGGTACCAGATCTTTTTTAAAAAATTTTATATTGTGATTAAGTGGTTACATAATTCCCCAAATTTCACAGTATTGTGGGATAGTGATGTTCAGTTAAAGTCACAAACACATTCTAACTTTCCTGGAGCAAATTGTCTATCATGGTCTATAACATTTATGAGTTCTATGAGCTTTGCGATACAGTTAGTTCTTCCACATTGGGTGGTATGTACATTTCTTTTGTTTTGCATAGCATCAGCTGTTCCCTCTTTCCCACTTGTTCCCTCCCTCCCATCGCTGCCATTGAGTTGCTTAGTTCATTTTGGTCAATGTCCAGTGCAGCTGATAGGTCTTGCTGTTGTATGTTTTTCCCTAATTCCCTCTAGTTCTGTGTCTTCCTGGTTCCCTTCCGGTGTACATATATATATACCATACATGTTATCAGTAGTGATTCGACCAGAAGAGTGGAAGTCCTTTGTTTCTTAAGTCCTGTTAAATTTGTGGTATCACCTAACATTTTGGATTTAACATCCACTTATCAGGGAGACCATGTACCGTTTGTCTCTTTGCTCTTGGCTTACCTCACTCAACATGATTTCTTCTAGCTCCATCCATTTCCCTGCAAATGCCATTATTTTGTCATTTCTAATGGCTGCATAATATTCCATTTGGTGGGACAACTGGGTTGTTTCCATATCCTGGCTAGTATGAACAGTGCTGCAATAAACATGGAGGTGCATGTGTCCTTGTGTACTGGTTCCTGTTGTTCAGGGTAGATGCCTAGAAGTGGTATGACTGGGTCATAAAGGAGGTCAATATTTAGCTTTCTAAGGACCCTCCAAAACTGCTTTCCAAAGTGGTTGTATAAGTGTACATTCCCACCAGCAGTATAATAGGGTTCCTTTTTCTCCACATCCCCTCTAGCATTTGTCGTTGGCTGACTTGTAGATGTGGGACATTCTGACTGGGGTAAGATGATATCTCAGGGTTGTCTTTATTTGCGTTTCCTTCACAAGCAGGAATGGTGAATATTTCCTCATGTGTTTCTTTGCCATTTTTATCTCTTCATCTGAGAAGTCTCTCTTTAGTTCCCTTGCCCATTTAGTAATTGGTTTGTTAGGATTGGGAAGGATTAGTTTCTTGAGTTCCCTGTATATACTGGATATTAATCCCTTGTCTGATATATTGCTGGTAAATTTTTTTTCCCAATTAGTTGGTTGTCTTTCTAGCTTGGTTGCTATAGCTTTAGCTATGCAGAAGCTTTTTATTTTAAGGTAGTCCCATTTGTCGAGTCTCTCTCCAATTTGTCGTGACCCTGGGACTCTGTTCAGGAAGTTCCTTACTTTGCATATAAGTTAAAGTGTCTCTCCTATTCTGTCCTGCAGTAGTTTCAGAGATTCAGGTTTAATGATAAGGTCTTTAATCCATTTTGAGTTGATGTTGGTGCATGGTGATAGGCTGGGGTCCACTTTTAGTTTTCTGCATGTGGCCGCCCAGTTTTCCCAGCACCAGTGGTTGAAGAGGCTGTGTTTCTTCCATTATATGTCTTTGGCTCCTTTGTCAAATATCAGCTGACTGTAGGCATGTGGATTTATTTCTGGATCATCTATTCTATTCCATTGGTCTTCGAGTCTGTTTTTGTGCCAGTACCATGCTGTCTTTGTTATTATGGCTCTATAGTAGAGTTTGAAGTTCGGCATGGATATCTCTCCCATGTTGTCTTTATTCCCAAGAATTGTTTTGGCTATTCTAGGTCTTTTGTTGTTCCATATGAATTTTTGGACTGTTTTCTGTATTTCAGAGATGTACGTCATTGGGATTTTAATAGGAATTGCATTGAATTTGTATATTAATTTAGGCAGTATTGCTATTTTCACTATATTAAGTCTGTCTATTCAAGAGCATGGAAGGTCTTTCCATTTCCTAGTGTCTTCTATAATTTCTTTCTTTAGCTTTATACAGTTTTCATTAAATAGTTCTTCCACATCTTTGGTTAGGTTAATTCCTAAATATTTTATTTTGGGGGAGTTATTGTGAATGGGGTTGCTTCCTTTATTTCCCTCTGGGTACCAGATCTTCTATGAGTTGAAGACTTATAGCCAATTACTGCATTGTGGTATGACCTGTTGGGACTGAAACATGAATACTGGTGTTCTGCTGTGTAGATGCTCTGTACTAACCTAGACTCTCATCCTTGGAATCCATAAATTTGCTGCCACACCCAGAGTGGAGCTAAATGCACAGGACTTTATTAAAGGACCTTTTTTTTTCTAGAAAGATAACTCTAAATGAAGATCTGAGGTACAAAACAGATCTACATTATTCCAAACGCTGTGTTACAGCAGATTTCATGGTAGTTGGCCTTTGATTTGTTCTGCAAGGCTAATAATAACTTAAAAATGAAGACAAGCATCTGTCTAGAAAACTTTTATAAAACTTCATTTAAAATAATAGGCAATAGCAAGTAAATAGGGTTGTGATTTAAATTATCTTCTTCCATTTTTTACAGCGGAAATGAATAGTAAGATTCAGAAGATATATTCCTTTATATAAATTTTAGCAGAATTTTGCATTTTATAATCTTCTCAACTATGCAATTACATGACATGGGTTTGGGGGAAGTATGCTTCACCAGGGTGGTAGAATAATATGACCTTGAAAAATAATTTTAAGCTGAAAGATTTTGAAGGATTTTTTTAAATAACAATTATTGGGTTATAAGCTCTTTACAGGTCCAATTATACATGAGCAAAAAAGGTAAAAATATATTTAAAGAATAGCATAGTGTAGGGAGACATAAATGTTATACATAGACCCAAAATTGGATAATTGAATGCATGACTAGTCAGCAGTGAGAGTATATTCACCATTCTAAAAGTTTAATCTGGAGTAGACCCCAATTTTGACTATGGTCTTTGGGTGATAATGATATATCAGTGTAGGTCATTGATTGCAACCATCCAGGTCAGTGATTTGGGAAATGGGAGAGACTTTGCCTGTATAGGGCTAAGGGGAAATAGAACTTTCATAACTTCTAGTCAGCTTTCATTTGAATCTAAAGCTGCCCTAAAATATAATTCAGCTTTTTCAAAAGTAAAATGACAGCAGGGCACAAGGTGCTCACTCCTGTAATCCTAGCTACTCAGGAGGCTGAGATCTGAGGATCACAGTTCAAAGCCAGCCTGAGCAGGAAAGCCCAGGAGATTCTACTCTCCAATTAACCACGAGGAAACCA
This sequence comes from Dipodomys spectabilis, assembly GCF_019054845.1. Taxonomy (NCBI): domain Eukaryota; kingdom Metazoa; phylum Chordata; class Mammalia; order Rodentia; family Heteromyidae; genus Dipodomys; species Dipodomys spectabilis. The sequence goes on along the minus strand of NW_024870834.1, from coordinate 11,128,280 downwards.
GAATTGTGCTCAGTTGTGGTTCAACTAGTAGAGTGTTCTCCTTAAGCTAAAGAGCTCAGTGCCCAGGCCCAGAATTCAAGCCCCACTATGGACAAAAACTTTTTAAAAAGTAAAATGGCAATAATAAGAAGAAATCTGGCCAAATAAATTATTATGATAATCACTATTACCTTGTCCCAGTTTAAGTTTGTGATGTAGGAACACTTATCCACCGCTCATCTATCTCTATGTCAATGTGATCATTGAACAGTAACTGTACTGTTCAGGAATGGTACTGAGTGGAGCTTTTCTTGTCCATTTCCATAGTGATCCTTAGCTGTGTGTGAGGCATTTCTGCACATCTTTCATTCTAATACCACCTTAAAGACCTCAAAGGGTAGGAACTATTTTTTCTTCCTATTTACCGAAGGGGAGATGGAGGAAGTTGAGTTAGAGAGTAGATTGAATGCTTCAATATCACATAAATTATTGCTGCTAGGGGTATAACACTAGTTTCAATATGCAAATGAGGAAGGAACTCTTCAGCTTGGCATTTTATTTGGGGTGAATAAATGAGAATGCTTTAAGAAGAAAATAAATGCTTCTGTACCCAAAGAGGATTGTTCTCCTGGAAAATAGAATGTAAGAACAGTTCATGTAGGTAAGTTTATGGATAAAATTTGAAAAGCTATCACAGGTCACTAGGTCATGCAGGAAGTTCAAATTGGGTTAAGAAAGAATTGCACACACCCATTAGTTCTCTGCCGCTGTCAAAGATCTGAGCACAGTCCTTTACCAGGTGGGTTTTAGTAATATCTAGTTTCAAGCTAATGGAAGAAGAAGCAGAATATCTTCTAGGCACAGAGAATCATATAAATAAAGAGATAAGGATGTTTATATATGTAACTAAGGTACTTTTAGCTATCTCACTGATTAATAGAATTAAAATCCATCCCAAAGGGTTCTTACTAAAGTCTCCTTAATAGATACCTCACTCTTCTATGAGTTGGTAAAAATGGTACAAGAAAGAAAGGTTTCACTGGTATCTTCTAAGAGTTTGCAATCCAAAGAGAATACAGAAATATAAAATAATCAGATCAATGCAAACTAAGCTTTCTAAGGTTTTGAATATCTAAGTGATGTTTACTGGAAAATTGATAGTTGCTGGAGGTGGTAGGGGGGAAAAAAATGACGATGTTATTAAAAAGTCTTCCCTACTTCCTAATGCAGCTGGGTCACATTTCATATTTGATCAAAGGAAATCATCTTAGCCTAGGCCCCAGTGGCTCACACCTGTAATCCTAGCTACTCAGGCGGCTAAGATCTGAAGATCCCAGTTCAAAGCCAGCCAGGGCAGGAAAGTCTGTGAGACCCTTATCTCCAATAATCTACTTAGAAAAAGCTAGAAGTGGCAATGTGGCTCAAGTAGTAGAGCATGAACCTTGAGCACAGAGAGGCTCGGGGATAGAGCCCAGGCCCTCAGTTCAAGCCCCAGGATGGGCAAGAAAAGAAGGGCAAGGAAGCAAGGAAGCAAAGAAGGAAGGAAGGAAGGAAGGAAGGAAGGAAGGAAGGAAGGAAGGAAGGAAGGAAGGAAGGAAGGAAGGAAGGAAGGAAGGAAGGGAGGAAGGGAGGAAGGGAGGGAGGGAGGAAGGAAGGAAGGAAGGAAGGAAGGAAGGGAGGGAGGGAGGGAGGGAGGGAGGAAATAAGCTTCTGTGATTTCTGCTCTTGTGAGGAGAGGCTGAGAAGTATGAGGAAAAAGAAATCAAATTCCTCTTCTTTCTCCTCATCCCCATTTCTCCTCTTTTTTGTTTGTTCTAAGATCCTCAAATGAGTATTATTTAATCCTATCCTGGAGCAGTTTTCATTTATCAAAATCAGTTTAAGACACTGTTTTCTTATGTTTGCTATCCAGGTGTCTACTTTCTCAAGGTAACAGAAAGGTTCACAAGGATTCTTATCTCAAACTGATAAACACAAGCCAAACAGCGCCAGGCCTATCTAGGCTACCACAGGACCTGTCTGGCTAACTGCCTTGATAGATCATTCTCCTGATGCCCACTGTTGTTACCGCACCCAGCATAGCTGAGATAGGACATGTTTAACCCCTGACCTTCCAGCTGCGCTGACCAAGCTACCCAGGAACTAACCATTGCTCATCATCACTTCCTCCCCATGGCAGCTAGAAAGAGATCTGTTTCTAAGCAAATAGCAAAGGCTCTGACCTCGTCATGCATCACACATCTGTCTACCACTTCCAAGAGTCCCCTGTATGTATTTACACAGCTTGTCAGAGTTTCTGACAAAGAAGATAGTGATTTTGTGTTTCATAAGATTCACACTAACTGTGGAAATGGTGATTTCATAAATAGAAAATACCTTAAATGACTCCTTGTGTTTCATACGAATCAACCATCTCATGTCACCCCCTTTGAAGGTAACTTTTCCAACCTTGAAATGATAAAAAGCATCTAAAGCTCCAGATAAATAAAGATAACCCGTGTCGTTTATTGTAGGGTAATACCTAATTATTCTATACCTTAAGGCCTGATTTATAATTACTATATGACAGGCTAAATAAGGTTACTAAAATCAGAAGTGAGAAACAAATATATTTTATCTGGGGTAAGTCATCCTTCTCTTATTGAATGTTTCTCACATCTTATTCTCAAGACTTGCACTGATATGGTTTTAACAGATACTGCCAACATATGGTAATTCAACTGCTGACAGTACTGGTTCAGTATTGCTGGGAGAAAAAATTATTTTCCATATTATGCAACACTGCACAAACATTAAATAGGAATAATACAGCAGCAAGTTGATGTTTCTTATGACCATTTGTGCTAATAAAATTATGTTGTTTTTATGAAAAGGCAGAGTATAAATAGAGAAGCAGAAATATGTTATCACTATGGAGTTCTCTTGAATTCCTGTTCATTTTTGCTCAATATCTCCAACTTAAATAGTTATGAAATATTACAGTCTATAGCACTTGAGGAAAAGATTCACAGATACATATTGCAGTTCAGTTTCCATAAAACCATTTAACCTAAAATCAAAGCCTCGTGGCTTAATTACAAAACAGCTTCTCTGTTTCCTATACTCTGTTTAACACACTCTTTAGACCTTTAATAATTCTCACAAAAAAGAACTGTATTTGAGTTGTGAAATCAACTCCTGAAGGCTATTGTTGTTATCAATCATGGTTATCCATCCCACATATAATTTCTTGATATTTTCCTCTGCTTATTAGGAAAGCAAGATTTCATTACTTGAAATATTGAGTGGAAAAAATGCAATATTGTAGATTTCTGAGAACAAAACCAAGACAAAAAAAAAAAAAACAACCAATGCTATCTGTGTATTTGGGTGTACTTTGAAGAAGTACATGATACAGAAGAGGTTCTTAAAGTCAGAAGATGGTCTAAGTACAGACCTAAGTGTAGACCTTTAAAAATAAATCAAACTTATTTTTCTAACCTTATTTTTTTTTTACTTAGAGTTCATGAACTTTTACATTCCCATGATTTAGGTAAAATATATTGCCCAACACTATAAGTAAAATTTAAATGAGTAAATACTTGACCAAAAGACATTTCCTGTCCTTTTTTGGATAACTGAACAAAGATTCCAACTTCCTTTAAAAACAAGTTTGAGGGGCTGGGAAGGTGGCTCAGTAGTAGAGCGCTTGCCTTGCATGCCTGAGGCCCTGGGTTCGATTCCTCAGCACCACATAAGCAAAAAGAAAAAAAGCTGGAAGTGGCGCTGTGGCTCAAGTGGTAGAGCGCTAGCCTTGAGCTGAAGAGCTGAGGGACAGTGCCCAGGCCCAGAGTTCAGGCTCCACAACTGGACCAAAAAAAAAAAAAACAAGTTTGAGAATAATTAACTGAATTCCTAAGTTTTGTTCTATAGGGACATAACTTATACTCCAAACAGATAGAAAATATAGATTATGTATTCACATGTTTGTCTTATCAAAAGATATAAAGAAATTAAGTTAAAGTTTTGAAAGTAATAACATATTTACTAGAAAATCAGGGAGAGGAGGATGCCAAACAATAAAATTGGAACTTAAGACAGAATTCTCTCATCAATAAAAGGAATAATAGTTCTCATCTTATAAAATTATTTATAAGCATTAAATGAGATAATGGCAAATAAATGACTTAGCTTAGCAGAAAAGATAAAGTTAATACCTACCATTTCAATACTATATAAATAGTATTCATATAAGTTGATGATGAATGTGAAATTATTCTGAAATGGTTGGGAATGTTAGGGTTCTCATACCCCAACAGATTAATATCCTTTCACAACTATTAATTCATGATAGCAAAAATATCTTTGCCAAATTCTCCTTCCTTTATTCCTTATCTATTTCTTCAGCCAGTGGCAGACATTCAAGTTATTGTCAACATAATAACCCATGTTAGGACAAACTCCAGAATGTTAGGTTCACAAGAATCATCTTCTTTCATTTTTTTAATGATTTATATAAGTAAAACCTAAAATTTATCACATCTTCAAACATTTGGATCTGATGAGCCAGAACATTAGGCAAATCATTACTTGAATTTTAATAAATCAAAGAAAGCTAGACTGATATGCTGAAAAAAGAACTAACAAATATGGGAAATATGAACTCAGATTTTGTTATACTACTAATGTTTATCTAATATCTTCATATCTATTGAAGTATTTTTAAATGACGGCTTCATTCAGTTAAATGATTCATGTTACCCTGATTTTTTTGTCTATAAATACTCTACAGGAAAAAATGAAAACATTCTAGGAAAACAACTTTTTATTTACTGTACTAAAACCCTTAGTCACTATTTTACTCACGAACAACTGTAACTGTAACTGAGTATAACATCACAGTAATGATTTTTTTTAAATCATACTTCTCACTTTAAAACAAATAAGCAATTGGACTTTATTCTGTATTAAAAACAACCTGTGAGATGAATGTTATAAATCTGAAAGTAGAAAAGTAGGGTAGAAGTAGTCATTTATATTCTACAATGGAGGGTTTCACAATTTTTTTTTATTTAACAAAACATATTTTATCCTGCTTACATCTTGATCTATAGGACCCCACTGATTACCAGGCTGTAAATTGCATGAAGAGGCCTGTTTTAAAAAATCATAAAAAGGCACCAAGAGGGTCTTATATCATGGAGTCACTTAGTCCAAGGAGTCAAGTAGGACTTTGATACCCAGTTGAAGCTCAACTGTATATTCTTATTAATAACAAATAGGGCCACTTGTTTCAATTTCATAAGCCCAGTGTACCAAAGCTGGTGAGATTTCTATTACCCGTGACCTGGGTATTAATCCTTTGATTTAACATTTTTCTAAAAGTCTCCATCTTTCACATGTTGACTTAATACTGGAACAATGAGAAACAACTTTCCCAGCAATTCTGGCACATTGTACAGGGAAATAAGGGTGGCCATTCTTTGTTCACTTGAGGAGCTATTAAAAACTCTTTTGAAAGAGGAAATACTTTTTTTCTCTCCCTAGGCATTAGGGGATATCTTCAGGAAACTAAGTAGATTAATTACATGAGCCATAGCTCAACTTTATTTAGAAGTCCAACATAAGCTTTTAACATTTATCCCCAAATACAAAATTCTTCTTTAAACATTTTGTGAGGCTGAGAAATTTTGTGTGAATGCTTTGCTACTGACTCAACACCTGACGATAACTTAGGTGTTTTCCTTCCTTTAAAAAAAAAAAAAAAAAAAACTTTTTGTAGTGTTTAAATTTGCCTGTGCTTTTAACATGAAATAGCAAGATTTCAAAGCCTTATATTTTTTAAACATATAAACTGATTATATAAGCCTATATTATCCAAATGCATAAACTGAATATATGTATATACATATATATATGTATATATACATAAAACTTTGCAACTTTTTAATCTTTAAATTTGCATGGCCTTAATGACTTTATATAAATTGTTTTTCAACGGATTTCTAAGTGGGAAAAAAATAAAACAGATGCTTCACTTTTATTTTCTTTGAATGAGAATTATTCTGCTTCCTGGGACATATTTCCACACAAGCCCACCTTTTCTGAAATTCTGCTGAGGTTAAGTACCACTACAGTTCTGAGGGAGGCACCACAGATTATGCCCCTTTTGCCGTTCTACTTGGCAAAGACATAGGAAAATCCCACAAACAAAGCATGTTACATGATGACTGCTCGAAGTTCAGAGCTAAATACGGGGCAAGAAGTCATGGTGGAAGGAGAAAGCCTCAAAATAGAAGAGCTGAATCTTGCTTGAAAAGCCTGAGTCCAATATATCCATTAAAACAAACCATAATGAGGTGTAGCAAATACTTTGGAAACGTGGGGCATTAAAAGATTAAAAGTGGGGGGGGGGCTGGGAAGGTGGCTCAGTGGTAGAGCGCTTGCCTTGCATGCCTGAGGCCCTGGGTTCGATTCCTCAGCACCACATAAGCAAAAAGAAAAAAAGCCGGAAGTGGTACTCTGGCTCAAGTGGTAGAGCGCTAGCCTTGAGCTGAAGAGCTGAGAGACAGCACCCAGGCCCAGAGTTCAGGCCGCATGACCGGACCCCCCAAAAACAAAGATTAAAAGTGGGGCAATAAATGTGTTCCAAGGATACTGTATGAATCTGTGGAACGATAGCAGTAAAATGCCCTTTCTTATTATTGATGTATGCTAATAAAAATGAGCATGTTTTCTGAGTGAAAAGTAGAAATGTAGGTAGAAGCTATGAGAGGGGTACAGGGGGACAGATTGGAGGAAAGATACGAATCCTGGGAATGAAAGGAGGAGACCAGTCTCAAACAGGAGAGCGCACATCATGTGTTGCGCATTCTAGACGCCTGGGAACGGATGACGCCATCCGCCACGGGAGGTGAGTGCTCAGGGCTGTCTCCGCCTATTCCAGCCCTGTGTATTTTTTTTGCCCCCAAAAACCTTTAGAAAAAATAAATGGGGGAGGGGGGTAATAACGCTAAGTATCGATGTATGTTTGTTCATGCAATTTCTTTAAACTCTGGACCTGAGCCTAACTGACAGACAAACATTCCAGAGACTTTTCAAGTGCTAGTTTGCTTCCAACTTACCTCTTTCGCAGAGAATATCCCCTTGATGGTAACTTTGCTGAAGCTCAGTTTCCTCATTGTAAAAAAGAAAATATGGCTGACGGTGTTGTGAAGATTTACTTGTTCAGTTCGGTCAAGAGATTCAACTGAATTCCTAGAACCCAAAAGCTCTCACTAGGTGCCGGCTGCTACTATGGTAGTGTCCCAAGAATTGGGAGAGTTGCGTAGTCTATGTGGTCATGTGCAGTATTTTGCTTTCTAATTTTTGCACCAAACACAGAGTAAAGAGTAAGATCGAATCATTAACTAGCAAAAGAGTGATCTATTAGGCTTGCATAACTTGCAAACACAGTATTTTGTGACTGAAATTCCATTTTACTCTCCCCCACCCACTGCTGCCCAGCCATTTCCCCTGAGTTACAATTTCAAAGATAAAATAAAAACCAAAAATCCCCATTTAGGACTTTAGTGGGCGACGCTGTTCTGATTAACACCTGTGAGAAAGTTTGAACATCTGAAATCATTCAAGATCTTCCAAAGTCCCCCCAAAGAGCAAGCAAATCCAAAGACAAGCATAAAACATTTTATCAGCGGAGGCCTGTCTACAAAGAGCAAATGGGTAACCCTTGAGGTGATCCTCCTAAACAGTAGTGAGCCACGCCCTCCTTTGTTCTACTGAGAGTGAAAAACTTGACATTTCACACTGCTAAAGGGCTTGGAAGAGACCACACCAGGAATTCTGATAATCAAGCTACAAGGGTTTAAATGCACTGATATGAGAAATGTAACCACTGTCAACAGAATGTGTTTCAGTCTCTTAAGGGTCTGGGGCTTTCCCAGTGCCTTTTCAGATCATGGAATTTTCTATCACCCTCAGCTGAGAGACTGGAAGGGTAGCACGTCAAATAAAATTAAATGTCCTCAGTAAACTCATCTGCATGGGTATTTTAGAACAAATCTAGAATAACTATATCCTGCCAAATGAAGCATGATGAACTAGAGGAATTTAAAACTTCCATCAGTAGGTCACAGTCCTAAGACTGAGGTTACTATTAAGCCAAAGGACTTACCTAGAGTCTTTGGAGCTCTGTATTTCCAGAAAGTTCAGCTGTTCTGTCTCTCAGAAAGCTGCTGATACTGTGGGACAAGGAAAACCCACCTGGAGAACAAGAACTGGGGACTTTCTGAAGCACTAGCTCACTTCAGCTTCAATAGAGTAAATCTGCTTTCTCCCAGAAAGGGCTAGAGGGGGAATAAGGATAAAATGTTTCAGCTGCACAGAATTAAACTTCTTTATAATTAGAAAGAGTAACAGGTAGTTCCTTTTATTTTCTAGACCAAGTGATTTTTGTTGTTGTTGTTTTTGTTGTTGTTTTAATTTGGACCCCACTCCCCATTCCCTAAAGGGGAAAATACATCCATTTTGGTAGGAGAGGAAAAGAAATTCTGGAAAGCAAATGTAGACTCTGGGGAAAAAAAATAATAAATTAAAAAGGAAACTTTTTTAATGACACTTTTAGAATCAAATTGATTTTACTAGCTAATTAATGTAACTGAAAATGATAACTGCACATTTTCGCTTGAATCACCAAAGTTGACTGTAGCTGATCTCTAAATGCTTGTTGCTACTAGATTTTAGAGCGTAGGAATCCAGCTATGTTACAGATGAAGTAAGTATATATTTCAGTTTTTCTAAACAGAAGTCCACAGTCTGGATTTAAAACGAAGTTAATAGTATTTAAAGTAAAAATGTGTATTCCCTAAAGTTAGAAAATGTTGGTGATTTAGTAAATGTTGTATTCTGTCTTCACATCTTCTTGTAAAAATTACTGTCTTTAAGTAGTTGTGCAAAGGAGTTTAACAAAGCAGTGTATGTAGACAATGAATCTTGATCAATGTCACCCCTTTCAACTCTCTTCACATGTTGGATGAATAAGTAGGAAATCAGCCATTGTATGCCAAACACTCAGGTGTTATTTATTTTCTTATTTACACAATTCAAGTCAGAATCCTTCCTGTATTTCTGGAGTTACTGGGATTAACGTCTCAGAATGTCTTAATGCACCCGGAAACGTGTCTTTTTAAAAAAAAATCTGCATTTAGGGGTGAAAAATATAGCAAGAGTATTTAGGTATGTTGCTGGTTATCTGTTTGAAGACAAACGTCAAATCATACTTTGACATTTTTACCTCCTACAGCTTTGAAAAAGTGGAGTTATATCTAATCACCACTGAATATAAGGATGATTTTTCTTCTTGGATTTTCTTTGTTCCGCTATGACTCAATACATGCTTATAGATGTTCATTCATGAGGAGGTTAAGAACTATTATCTCTCTCTCTCTCATGCTGAGGGAGAAAGGAGGGAGAGAAGGAAAGGAGAGAAAGTGTGCCTGTGTGACATACTGCAACCCTTAAAGAGATACTTCTACAAAGAACTGAAAAATGCCTCCAGGCGGCTCATGCTCAGTCATCAGCCTAACACCCAGAGGTGTGAGAAGAACTGCTAAAAAGGTTGCAGATTGGAAACTTGATGTTTGTTAGCTCACAGGCTTAAACCTGATTGTCTGTTATTTCCCCTCACAATCCATAATAATGTGAAAATGACCACAGTCTGGAAAAAAGAAAAGTCTGGTTTATTTGTGTATATAAGCAATACAGAGAAGGGATTCAATGATAGAAATGATCAGATTCAAAGGCATTTAGATTTCTTTGTAGTGGGCAAAATGTAAGAGTAAAAAAGTGTCTGTGGGACTTAGCTTGGGTAAGTGTGGATTCCTGCCTATTCCTACTAGCTTGTGGATTTTTCTAGGTAAGATGGCACAAAATGGATAGGTAGAATTAAGAGCTTGATGTTTTAAAGCCCCAAGAGATGCCATGAGAAATGAAATGATTGATGAGTAGGTCAGCTTCTTGAAGGACTGCCACTCCTTTATCAGACCTAATGGCAGAGAACAAAGTCAGTTCACATTTCAGAGGCATATGGGGACTGTTTTAATTGTTTTGTGCCAGTAGGTTCCTATGGATCCTTCCTTCACATTATCAACAATAATGTTCAGTTCCCAGGAAAATGTAATATGAAAAAGTGCCTCATAGTTAGCATAGTAGAAATTTTATATAAAAGGTTACAAAGGAATCTTTCTGCTATGTTGAAAACATTTGACTCTGTAGTCAGAGAAATGGCAAGACCTCTTTATTTCCCTGGGAAGTTCAGAGACTGAGTGTGGTGACGCAGACTTGTAATCCCAGCTACGTGGTAGGTGAAGACCAGTATTAAGGTCAAAGTGAAGCTACAACAGCATACCTTGACATCGTTTATGGCTATCATAAAAATGTGGAAAAAATTATTTGTGAATTATACATTTGTTTCTATAACACAAGTTATATACCTGTAGCCTAGGGAATAATACTCTTCTAGTAGTTTGAAACAGTTGAGAGATAAACAACAAAACAGGCAAAAGAAGATCAAAGTAGCTGTGTGTCGTGGATAACAATTGGAAGGATATAGTTCGATATGTCGACACAACTGGCATCCTAATGGCTCTAAGTAATACTACTAAATAATACTACAACCAACATTGGTTTCCACCTGTCAGAAGCAGAATCTGAGAACCAGGCAGGATGCCCAATCTCCATGGGGCTAGCTAGTTCTCAAAGGAAGAGAAGGAACAGGGTTGCTCTGAGCTCATCAAGAAAGTTCTTATCCAAAGTCAGCATTCTGACCTCGCCTTCTCTTCCCATGGGGTGCAGAAAATATGAAAGAGTGAAGCAAGAGACCAGGAATGTTTAGGGGAAAAGCATTCCAGATTCAAAATAAGAGAAATAAGAAATAAACGAACCCTCAGATACATAAGGTAGGATATTGCATAAGACATAAGGTAAGATATATAATCCTACAAGCTAAGCAAGCTCATGGGAAGTTTCCATCCAGCAGTTTGTCCCCAGTTTCTAACTTCACTGAGATTATTTGTAGCTCTCCTATCGACCCAAGGAAATAACAATTCCTTCTAGAAAAAGTCTCTCACGTAAGATAAATTGCTTACTGTTTGGAAAGCTCTAGACCGCAGGAAAATGGATGATTTACCCCCATGACTTAGCCCTTCCCCTACACGAGCATATTTTCCCCTGTGAGTTTCTAAATACAATAATAATAACCCAAAGAGATTCAAGGAAATCAGTGGTGGTGATTAATGTCTACATTCCAGGGAATGATCTAGAGAGGCAGGGTGGGGCTTTGGGATTAAATCTCAGCATTCCCATCCTATCAGGCCACCGTGGCTGATCCTCCTGACATCTTCCAATACTTCTGTCCTTTGTAAACTGAAGGGATCTTTTCTGTTGTCTTATACTGCTAGTCACCACAGAGTTAATATTGACTCAAGGTCAGCATCCAAGGACAGGTTATTTTTTGTTAAAATATCACAGGTATAGTTTAGCATTAACAGATATCATGACCAGGCAAGTTAAAGTAATGATCTTTCAAAGCTCCTACTACTAGTATTGAGCCAACACCTTGGTCTACTGACACCAGAGCGCTTTCTCATAGGACTTCTTTCTCTTTTGAGAACCAAATCATAGTTCTAGAACTTTGTATGAAATATCCAATTAGTACTGTGTAACTATTTAAGCCAATTGCCCTATAAAGGGCATTTGAAATTTATTTTAATGACATTAGAACTGGCAGCTCTGGCTGAAGACTACCTCTGACTTTGGGCAGAAATCATCTGCATTAACAGTTTTCAGCATTATCTTATTTTTCCTGGCTTAAATGAAACTTATTTTCATACAGCAGATGGTGAGCTCTTGAAAACACTGACCGGGTCTTATACATCTCTCAGATCTCCCACATGATGTGTTCAGTGAATGCTAATTGATTGGGTAAAGAATCTGTCCTGGTCTGACACTGTGTTTGTGCTTAAAATTGCTTAATTACTCATAGTTCCTTATCCGAGTGTCATGTTTTGATACAACTTAATGGCGAGAGAAGGAGTTGGAGGTGGAGGAAGAGGAATAAGAAATTGAAGCCAGACAATAATTAAAATGACTCAGCCCAAAGCTATCCTGCTAGTTAACAGCAGATGTGGGCCCAAAGATTTAATCCTCTTGATTCTTCCAGTGGAGTTTCCAGTTAACCATGTAGAATCTTTCTGTACTATTGGACAGTTTGTTTTTTTTCTAGTCTAGGAAGGGTGAGATCCTATCTGAAAAATGGCTAAAGTTAAATGAGCTAGGTGTGGCTCAAGTGAAAAAGCACCTGCCTCGCCATTATGTTGCTCTAAGTTCAAACCCAAGTACTAAAAAAACTTTTTTAAAAAGTATGATTTTATTTCCAGACTAGCAGAAAATGAAATATTATTAGAATACCTTTTTGTGGTCTAAACCTGAGTAAACAATTCCAAAATGATACCATAGCATACATGAAGAACTGAGAGTTTTACATGAAATGCTTAGAACTAAATAAACTGCACCATAGGTGCTGAATACTAGCGATGAATGTAATTATTGCTGCTGCTCTCACAAATATTAAATTTGTCTCAAAATTGCAAGTGTTGCCTGAGCCATGGAAATTGAGGAAGCATTCAACTCTTCAGAAACTTGGTGAGATCTCTAAATTAAAGTTTTAGGAACTATTCCCTCAAAATAATGACAGTACCTCAATATGTAACTGGTTTACCTAAGTGTTTCTTTCTATAGTGATTTTTAAATAGCTGTGCCTGTAAATTGCACATTAAAGAGAAAAGTTTAAAAACACAAAAACAATTGTAACATTTTATAGTGCTATATAGAGAGAGATTTTAATGTCCTTGATTTTTTTATTGAGTTTTAATGTCCTCCCTTGATTTTTTAATGTCCTCAAATTTTTTTAAACTAAATATATAAGTCAGAGAAATACAGTCTACCATAAATTTCCCAGGGTCTCAATTTCAGACCAACATTATACTGCTATAAATCCCTCCTTACCCACAGTGTCTACCACTATGATAGGAGAATGCCATAAAGGGATGTTAAGGGATTTGGTAAACCATGTCATCCAGGCTTATTCTAAAAGGGAAGAAGCGGGACCTAAATGCACGGTTATGGCTGTGGACAAGAAAACAACCTTGAACGCAGATCGAGGATCACTGGGGCCTCCTAGCCTTTCATAACCAGCAGATCGTAACCTTTTATGTCTGTTGGATTACTCAAAGAGCCTCAGGAAGACCATATGAGCACACAGAATCTTGAGATGTTCACAAGTTCTGGAATCATTAAGAAAAGGCTCGTATATTAGTATTTAATAGATGCATAGCTGGAACTGAATGCAGTCACAGGAGATCACCCCTCCTTGCCAAAGAGCCCTGCTTCTCTCAGTGACTTGGGGAAGAGCAGGCACCAAGGGCAGCTGAGAGATGTGTAGCAATGGGATACTGTTTACTTTGCAATCCTAGAAACAGAGCTAGGTGCTTCCTTCTGGGAATGGGTCATCTCCAGACCCTTCTCCCTGCTTCTTGGCTGTAATTCATCATTGTCCCATATTGTAATTTGAGTTGTATTGACTCTCCCTCCTCTACTACCTGACACCAGTACAGTGGTCCCTACTCCTGTGTTACGTGATGATCCCTAATGATATTTCCCTTGTCCAACTTTTTATCAAAGGCCACGAACAAGCATTGTCCAGCTGAGCCTAGTCAACCCAGAGAATTATGAGAGACTCTTAGAAATAGCTAGTGTTTTACAAACTTAAGCTTAGAGCTAATTGATATATAATAATAAGTAAGAAACTTCACTATGAAATAGTAGAGCCATACACAAACGCTACTTAGAAATATAGTATAATTTGTAGTTAAGCATAAGGAGCCTGGTACCAGTTGCCCACTGCTGTAACCTGAGATACTCAAAGGGCTGAAGTTAGAAGGTTCCCAGTTATCCCCAGATAAAACTTCAAAAGACCCCACTTCAATCAATTGCTAGATACAATAATGCATGCCTATCTTCCTAGCAATGGTGGAAAACATAAAAACAGGATTAACAGTCCAATCTGGACCAGGCAGAAAGTAAGACCTTATTTCAAAATTTTTTTTAAGCCCAAAGTGTTGAAGAAGTGGTTCAAGCAGTAACATACCTGCTTAGCAGGCACAAATAACTGACTTCAAACTCTGCTTGAACAATCAGGAATTGTGGCAGCTCAGGTAGCAACATTTATGTCACTTTTGCAGATGGGAAAGGCTCTCGAGAAGTGGCAGCAGCTGAGTTGGATGTAAAGGGACATGGAGAAGGGGATTTGGACAGAGAAAGTGCAGTGAAGAAAGATGGAAAGAGGAAAGAGGAAAGAAAAGATGGAAGAGGAGATAGGAAGCTATTGCTCAGGGGAAGGGTTTACTCAAGCACACACGAATAGGTTTGCTTCATTAGAGAAAACAGCATAGCACGAATGAAGGTGAGGAACTGGGGTGAAGAGTTTGAACTAGGTTAGGTTTAAGTCAGAACATACAGAGCTCTTCTTGGTTTGCTTAGATTTCAGACTATACTGAGGGAAATGGAGGTCTGAAAACTGCACATTGAAGAGCAAATATGCAAATTGCAAATTCAACAGTAATCTAGAATAGACAATAAGAAAAAGTAGACACACTGAAGGCAGGACATTCAATCTGAAGATGGCACTACACACACACACACACACACACACACACACACACACACACATACACACACCACACCAACATACACAATATCACTGAGGAGCAAAACAAATGGAATATAGAGGTGATGATTTCAATTCAAATTAAGGAGATAGAGTCAACAATACATGAATACTGATGAGATAGAAAAAATTCAAGATGGAGTGAGTCTAAAACTGAGCTCCCAGCAAGGTGCAGGTGGCTTACACCTGTATTCCATTCTACTCAGGGGCTGATATCTGAGGATCATGGTTCGAAGCCAGCCTGAGCAAGAAAATCTGTGAGACTCCTCAGTGAACTACTCAGCAAAAGCCAGAAGTGGATATGTGGCTCGAGGGGCAGAACACTAGCTTTGACCATAAAGGAGCTTAGGGAAAGTGCCCAGGCCCACAGTTCAAACCCCAGGAATGGCAAAAAAAAAAAAAGGATAAAATAGATAAATATGAATGAATGAATGAATTAGTTTAAATAAACTGGGCTCTGCTTTTCAATTATAGCCAATTACTGGCTAATGTTTTCTCCTCATAAAGATGAATAATAGAGACCAAGGACTAGAAATAAGGAAAAGATAAGGAATACATGTTGGGCTGGGAATGTGTCTTAGTGATAGAGTGCTTACCTAGCATGCATGAATCCCTGGATTTGATTCTTCAGTACCACATAAACAGAAAAGGCTGGAAGTGGCACTGTGACTCAAGTGGTAGAGTGCTAGTCTTGAGCAAAATAAGCTCAGTGACAGTGCCCAGGCCCTGAACTCAAGCCCCAGGAATGGCAAAAAAGAAAGAAAAAAAAAGCGATAAGTAATACATCTTAAACAAATTGTGTCTTGCATGCTTTCATTCATTCAAAGATGTCAAACAGCTGAAGGAACAGAAAGGTCTGAAAGTCAGATAGAGTTTGTAAAAGATAGAGAGAGCTGAGAGCCATCTGTATGCAAATGATTATTATAAAATTGCAGTAGTGACTTAGAACATTTTACCAAGAGTGTTGTTAGTGCCTAAAGACCCCAAACAGAATTGCCAGGAAGTGAGCCAAAAGAAAATCTGAAAACCCAATGACTGCAAAAATATATACCCTTTTTGACATTTTAACACCTCAGAAATTCAGATGCCTCTTAACCTTAATGGAAGCTGTAGTGTAGTTGACAATCCTATTCCTGAATGTTACACGAAGTAATAGCATCTTGTAATCAATGTCATGTTAGATTCCATGAAATCAGGTAGCACATCCCAGAAGGATAGATCTAGTGATTATTGAGGAAAGGGCTGCATTTATTTCAATTTGGGAAAAAATATATTGAAAAAATACATTTAAAAATAGTAATGTGGGTAATATGTTAGTGAGAAAAAATAACTACCTGACTAGTGTGATAAATTTGAGAGGACCAGTTGCTGTTGTGATTGTTTTCCCTAAAATCTGTGTATTTGCAACCTAATTCCCAAAGCCACATTTTTTATTACTATTGCTTTTTTCGTTGATGCATAGGAATTATTTACATTTATTGGGTTCTTTATGATGTATTGACATGTCTGTAGACTGTGCAATGTTCAAATCAGTGTAAGCATATCCATCTCTGCAAATATTTATCATTTCTTTGATGGGAGAACATTCCAAATCTAGCTCCATTGAAATATAAAATATACACCATCGTTTGTATTTCCCTAACTCTGTAATCAAACTTTGTGGTTGTTGTTTCAATTTTTTAAATGTTGTGCTAGTACTGGAGCTTGAAGTCAGAACTTGGGCACAGTCCCTTAGTATTTTTTCACTCCAGACTAGTTGAGCCACACTTCCACCTCTGACATTTTGGTGATTAATTGAAGATAAAGAGTCTCATAGACTTTCCTGCCCAAGCTGGTTTCCAAACAAGGTCTTCAGATCACATCTGATCCTGTAATCTAGGATTACAGGATTACCTAATTGTAATTGAATAGCTACTGACTAAGCTTTTTCCATCCCTTCCTCTACCATACTATCTCCAATCTCTAATAACTTCTACTCTTAAAATATTGTGAGTTTAACTCAAAGTCAAATGCTAGTGGTCTTTGAAAGGTGGAGCTATGGGACAAGGTTAGATTATAAAGGCTCTGGATTTATGAATGGGTTAATCTATTTATGGATTGGTGGACTAATGAGTCTTGTTGAGGGAATGGCTTTGTTGTAAAAGTGAACTATCATGGGGATGCTTTTCTGTCTCATTTGAGGCTGTGTGGTTCTGCTTTGTGGTTCTGCTTCTTGCTCCACAGAGCAAGAAGACCTTCTGCACCTGTAGACCCCCCCACTCCGACCTAGGATTTCCCAGCCACCAGAATCATAAGAATTACACACACACACACACACACACACACACACACACACACACACACACACATCTATATGTATATATGTGTATATATACATATACTTGTGTGTGTGTGTATATATATATACATATATATATATTAGATCACCCAGTCTGAGCTATGTTGCTATAGCAGGAAAAAAATAAACTGAGGCATCATTCTAAAAAGTTAATAATAACACAAATAGCTATTATTTCTTGAACATTATTGAACACTAGTTGGGTACTAACCATTGTAAGTATGGTTACATTAACCATTTATGTGTATTAATTTCAACCTCAAAGAAATTCCATGAAGAGAATAATGATACAAATCAGGAAACTCAAACATGAGCACCAGTACCTGGTGAATTTAAAAAAAAATTTTTTAAATGCCTGGAATAAAAACAACAAGCTCACTCAAAATATAATAATTCATGATATGCCAAAATTATAGGAAATTCATTTGCATGTTGTTCCTGGTTGCTTTTCTGCTGTTCTAACAGAGTCAAGTTCTGTAACAGAGACCACACAAAGCCTTACTCTTATCTTACAGAAAGAATGTTGGCTGACTCTGTTCTACATGAAAAATGAAAAATCTCTTTTAAGCCAATCATTGATAACTCCTGAAAAGGGAGATCTCAGAAGTGAATGGATGGATTTCAGCTTTCAGTTTGGAGGGGAAAATATCTCCCATCTCTAACTCCATATCCCTGTTTTCCTTTGGCAGAACACATTCTTAATTCTAGTTATTCTTGTTTGTTTTTAGAACTAGAACATGTTGTGCTTTCCTTTGAGTTTCTGTTCCTGAAGTTGGCTGCACGGAATATTTTCTCTTCCCCTTCTCATTCATTGCTATCGTTCATTGTCAAATCTTATTAGTCTACACCAAAACATCCAGATAAACTGAAACTTATTTTTAAATTAATATTGCGCTGTCTATAAATGTGGTATTTTCTGGATTGAACTATGTTCAGTTACACTATGTTCAACATACATAACTACCTGGCAAACTTTGACTAACCAGTTAATCAAATAAATATTATTGTACAGCCATAGACTAAACTAATTTCATCTGTCATTTGCCTTGGTTCATCCATGTTATTGATGAAGGTCAATTGATCTATAGATATGGAATAATATTCTATCTTAAATGTCACAAGGCTCAATCATTTCCCCACAGTTTTCATTATTGTCTTTCTAGATGTTGTTGTGAGAATAAAAGAACACATTTTTTTGGAACCATAAGTAATTAGTTAAGAATTCTGAGAATTTGGAGAGATTGACTTACCTTTAGCATTTCACAACAGAAATTCCACAGTTATCTACATTTAAAATATTTCTATTATGATTTAACAGTTTTCCACTGAATAAGCCTTTCATTCTTTTCTTGTTTTTGTTTTGCTGTTATTATTGTTAACAAATAACCAGAAAGCAGATGCCCAAAAGAAATTTATTTGCACAGTTCCCAAGTGATTCTCACCATCATTATTTCTGTATACACCTGATTATTAACACTTCTTGGTAGAATCCTAGTGGCCTGCTTTTCTTTTGTAATGGGAAAAACAGGAAAACTGCTTTAAAAGGGAAGTGGATAATTCCTATGCCAGCTTCATCAATTTAAGTAAAGGGTCAGATTAAATTCAACCCTTGTCTAGACACTAATATCTGTACAAGTGATTGGTCCCTCTTACCTTCCACAAAATATCTATTCAAGTCTGAACGATGTATGCTGTCCATGCCATGTGAGGAGCACTGCTCTAGTGGATGTCAGTGTACTTGTTGTATTAACAATATTCACCTCTGTAATTTCAAGTGACTGACACAAAGCATGGGCATTTCTATTCCATACCTTGACTTGACATGTATTATTGATCTAGTTGCACCATAAGATACTTTCCTTTTTATGATGGAATATTTTCCTTCCTTGCCCTGTACATATAATCCAGGAATTTATAGATTTCCCAGTTGTTAAGATCATCCTAAATGTCTCAGTATTCTAAGTGTTTTTCTTAGAAGCCCTACAAAGAAATCCAGTTCAATGCTCCCCACCATTATTGTGAAACAGAGGCAAGCAGCTTTGGGCTGTGACAATGTGATAAGCTTACCTTTAAAAACAAACCGTATGGCTTATTGAAAGACCAGATTAATTAACACTTCTGGAGTTAGGTTACATTTGCAGGACAGAGAACTTAGTAGAGGTGGCTTCTGGCCAAATAAGAGTAATAAGTTGCTAATTAGCTTTTCTTATTATTTGTCTGAAGGCATTTACTCTGTGTATGAGAATAAAGTATATATTTGAGCTGTTTAAATTATTAAAAACTCTGATACATTTTAGCTAGCTAAAAATAACAATGAAACAAAAGAAAAGCCTGAATACATTGATGTTTCCAAAAGAATGTTCATTTATATTGAGCTGTTTTTTATAGTTATTTTTTCTATATCCAAAACTAAAGGAGGGATAAATCATAATCCCAGAGATCTTTGTGGCAGAGCCCTTTCCCAGTGTTGCAGCTCCTATCAAACACCCATTTGTCTATAAAGGCAATGAATAAAATTGATTCCATTCAATTTCTCCTAAACCTGCTGCTATAGTATTTTTTTTATAAAGCAGAAAAACCAAGGGCAAAACCATCTAAACATGCTACCTAGAGTGGCAAAATTAGCTGAAGTCTCTGGTTCACATTGTCTTTATAGATAAAACACCATAAATTTCAGGACTTGCCTTTCTAGGCATGTTTTTTTTTCTTTATTGGCACTGTGTAGCCAAAATTGCTGACCAAGTTCAATCTCAGTTTCTAAAGTAAACATGGAACTTTTCCTTTCTCTATTCAATAGCAATTTCTCCCTAAAAAATCTGGCTTATCTTCCTGAAATGACCAGTATTTTTTTTTAATCATACCATTCACAAATACATCTAAAATACTAAGAACAGCATAAAACAAGAGCAGTTTCATTAAAAGGAAAAATGTAAGTCTAAGTATGGGCCATATGATTGTAACTCAAGTAATATTTACAATACATCACATGATTTGTATCAATGGATGTTCAACGGGGGAGCAAGAAGGTTACAAGACTAGTAGCATAGATTTCCATATATCATTCAAATTCAGTGCACTTCATATGCCAGCATATGAAGTACATACGAAGTACATATTCCAGCATATGAAGTTTGCAGAGTCAAGCAATTAGAGTAGTAGTATCCAGCAGAAGATTAGAAGACATGATGCTTCCCCTTCTCCCTTGGGGATAGAAAATCACACTGCCAAAGCAGTTCAGAATTCCCGAAGCATAGATAAACAAGTATTGACTGCTTCTTAGATAACCATAAATGAATGCAGTGTATCCAAACATAGGCTATTATTTACCCTTGAGTTCAAATGACAATAGGTAACACACTGTACAAGCACCTGAAAATGTTTCTCCTTTAGGATTCCCAAGACATACTATAAAACAACAAGAAAGTATGTTTGCATGAACTTGGTTTGTGTCTGTAATTCCAGCAACGTGGAAGGTGGCAGCAGGAAGATCATGAGTTTGAGGCTGGCATAAGTGTTGTGAGGTGGGTCTTAAAGAAAGACTTTCTTTTCTTTTAATCATGAAGGTTCTACTCTCCTAGAGGGAAACTAATGCTGATTTATCATAAAATAGCTGCTGATTGTTGTTTTAATACCTTTCCCTGGATATCTCTTTTTCTTTGTCATGTAATAATACAATGAGACAGTCCTCACCACTGGCTAGCTCCTTGATCTAGGACTTTGTAGACTATGGAACTATAAGGAAATAAACTATTATTGCCTAAAATTATTCAGAATCAGGTATTCTGTCATAGGAACACAAAATGGAATAAGACACCTTCCTTAGGTCTCCTCTTCTAAGGGACATCTTCCACCCACCAAACTTTATAAAGAATTGGCTTAGGAGCCAGGCACCGGTGGCTCATGCCTGTCATCCTAGCTATTCAGGAGGCTGAGATCTTAGGATTGTGGTTCAAAGTCAGCCCGAGCAAGAAAGTTCGTGAGACTCTTTTTTTTTTTTTTTTTCCTTTTTGAGTATTAAACATTCTTTTTTTAAAAAAAAATACATATAGTGAAAATACTGTACAGAGGGGTTACAATTACATGGGCAAGATAGTGAGTACATTTCTTATCAAGCATTGTAGCCTCCTCCTTTGTTTACCCTTCCCATCCCTTCCCAGCCTCCCCCGCTTCCCTCCCCCCCCCCCCAAAGTTGTAAAGTTCGTTTTTGACAGGACAACTTGTACTTCTCATTGTTACAATGGGTCCACCTGTATCCTTATTTAAACGACTTCTTTTCCCCTTCCCCTCCACAAATTATACCGACATCAAATACAATGAAAGCAGGGGTTATACTGTGGGGGAGGGACATACAAAGCAACATTATCTCCAATAAACCACTAAAAGTCCGGAAGTGATGCTGTGGCTCAAGTGGTAGAGCACTTGCCTTTAGCTGAAGAGCTGAGGGACAGCACCCAGGCCCAGAGTTGAAGCCCCAGGACCAACAAAAAGAAAAAAAAAAAGAATTGGCTTAGGAAGCCCTATTTTGTTTCAGGTGATGTTGGTGCTCCCAGGTTGAACTGATTGGACAAGAAATAAGTCACAAGCCAATGCCAGGTCTATGCCCACTTTACCCTCATTTTAAAAAAAAAGAAAAAGAAAGCTATGTAGGGTTGGGAAGTCAATGAACTGGGGATGGCAAGAAGGGTCATTTGCACTGCCTGGGAAGAACAGCCAAGAACATGAATGCAGAGGAAGGTGGTTTCTAAGGCAATGCGAATAGAGCCAGGGGAAAGCACAGGAGGAGAGAACCTCTGATATAACCATATGCTAAGATATAACCATATGCTTCTAAAACTTCCAGTATGTCCCTAAATCACTGCTTTAGGAGCAACTTGGGTAGATTATATTTTTCTAAGAGGTAGTCTAGTAAATTCACCAATTAAGGGCCTATAAAACCATATTTGCACTAACTGTAAGAGAAATGTATCTTATTCATTCATTTGAGCAAATATTTGTTAAATCCAGTCTGCTTGCCTGAAGATGTCAACAAACAAAACTCAGAATAACAGTTAAGTGACTCAGTGCTTAGATCAAGGGCCGAAAACATATTTTGCTGAATCAGAATTTTTTGAAACAAATGAATCCAACAAATTACTTGCAAGTGATCACTTCTGGGTAGAAAGCTCAGAACTACTCAGCCATATTTTCAATTACGCTTACAATATCAGGTGTAGTAACTTTGTAGTATTTTCTTTTGTCCTTAATTTTCAAGCTGAAAATCAACCTTAGTGAGAGAATACAGAAAGAGACCTTTTCCAAGAGGACAAAAACTACATTTTGGTTGGTGATGCTGATTTTGTGACATCTATTATGTGAAGGTGACAGAAAAATAGATACCAGAGACATAAATCATAGAAAGTCTGTCACTGAGGAGGGATACAACCAACAATTTTACCATCAAAATGCAATCCATAATCAGGAGAATAGGGAATTGCTTTGGGGTGTGATTCCACACATGATAACTAATTAATTAGATGCCAAGTGCTAAATATCGGAGCCAAAGCAGACAAAGGGCCTATTTTCTCCTCTTTGCAATAAAGGCATTTATTAATGGATCATATTTGCTTTTCAAAAATGTTATTTAGTCAGTTTGAGATGTGAAATGAATCACATTTTGAAGCTCCAATAATTAAAATCGTTAAGGTGTTGGGTATAAATGTGCAAGTTGTTTACTTTAAAAAGGTGATCCATAGTATTTATTCCACATATCTTTGAAATAACACGGTATACTCCTAGGAAAACTATAAACACGTGTGACTACCTAGAGTGAAAATTAAGTAACTACCAAACAAAGGCAAGACAGGAATGAGATGTATTTTTGTATTACATGTGTTTTATATTTTCCTGTTATGAGTTTAAAAGGAAGTAAAATATGGAAAGAATGAAATAAAAACTGCTGTCATTTTGCTTTCAGATTTCAAATCCATTCAAAGATAGGTTTTAAGAAGATAGTTGTTTTTATCTGAATTGTTTTCTTTTCTTCGTGTCCTAGTTATTAACCAAATTAGAGTTATTATCCGAAGAATAGAGGTCCTAGAATCAAGCCCAAGGGGAATGCAAGGGTAGCAGCTTTTGTGTGTGATTTGGGCTATTCTATTCAAGAAAGCCATTCAAGCTTTCAATAACTTCCTTTGTTTTCATCAAGGTTTTAGGAGGAATGATTTTAAAAAACAGATTAATATGGCATTGCGTGGAGGCAGTTGAGATATGGGATGAGTATGATCAAAAGGCAAAACTGAACTAACTCATATGTTAAGTTCGGTGCTATCTCAGGTCTTGTTACCTTAAAGGCATCCTCTCTTTTAGGTGAGAAAATCCAGAACCTTATCTGGTAGATATGAAAAATCTATACCAATTACTACCCCTCCCTTTATCCTTCATTTTCTGGTTCTCAGGGAGCTTTCTGCACTGGAGATCTCAATCTAAGTTAAGCTTATGTGACCAAAAGCATCAGTCATTTCCACTTGACACAAATTAGTTCATTTGACACAGCCATTGCATCATTATTGAATCCTCATCCTGTGACAAACCTATGTAATACCTTGTGGGGATATACATTTCCTGTGCTCAAAGAGAACAGAAATTCACCAGTCTATAGTAGGTGAAGATCTAACACACAGGAAACAATAAAGTTGAGGGAAAGGAAGGTAGAGAAAAAAAGAGGAGGAGATCTGGGTCACATTGTAATATTGACTTAAAAAGAAAAAATGGAGATGTCCTACACATAGAAAACCAACAAGACCGCAATAAAGGCCAAGAAACTGCACCCAAACTGAGAATCCAAGAACCATAGGAAGAACCCAGTTTTTGCAGCCCCCAAAAAGGTAGATAACATGGCAGGAACTCCCAAATACCTCTCAGTCCTATCTCTTAATGTTAACGGACTGAACTCTCCAATTAAGCGACATAGACTGTCTAGTTGGATTAAAAAACAAGACCCTTCTATCTGCTGCCTGCAGGAGTCACATCTTGCCCGTAAAAACAAACACATTTTCAATGTTAAAGGCTGGAACAAAATCTACCAAGCAAACGGACCGCATAAACAGGCGGGAGTTGCAATCCTAATATCAGATAAAATAGATTTCAAATTAAAATTCGTGAAAAGAGATAAAGAAGGTCACTACATACTAACTAAAGGATCTCTCCTTCAGGAGGATATTACAATTCTAAATATCTATTCACCAAACAATGGAGCACCCAAATTTATCAAAGAAACACTACTTTCCCTCAAATCCCATATAGATCCAAAGACATTAATAGTTGGGGATTTTAACACACCACTCTCCCCACTAGATAGATCAACTCGGCAAAAACTCAACAGAGAAACCACAGATCTAAACAGCTGCATAGATCAACTAGACTTAACAGACATTTACCGAACATTTCACCCAGCAGCATCAGAATACAAGTTTTTCTCAGCAGCACATGGAACGTTTTCTAAAATAGACCACATTTTAGGCCACAAAGCAAACTTGTCTAAATTCAGAAACATTGAAGTTATACCTTGCATTCTCTCTGACCACAAGGGAATAAAATTAGAACTCAACACCAAAAGCCACCAAAGAAAGTCCGGTATCACATGGAGGCTGAACAACACACTGCTGAATCATGAGTGGGTCATGGAAGAGATTAGAAAGGAAATTCAAATGTTCATGCTATTCAACAAAAATGAACACACAAATTACCAGCTCCTCTGGGACACAGCAAAGGCAGTACTCAGAGGCAAGTTTATAGCTCTGAGCTCCTACATCAACAAATTGGAGAGATCTGAAACTAGCAATTTAATGACGCATCTAAACCTCCTTGAAAAAGAGCAGCAAGATAAACCCCAATCCAGTAGACGGAAAGAAATAATCACAATTAAATCAGAATTAAATGAATTAGAATCCAAAAAAATATAGAAAGAATCAACAAAACAAAGAGTTGGTTCTTCGAAAAACTTAACAAAATTGACAGACCCTTAGCAAATCTTATCAGAAAAAGAAGAGAACACACCCAAATTAATAAACTCAGAGATGAGAATGGAAACATCACCACGGAAACAACCAAGATTCAGAACATTATAAGGGAATACTTCTCAAAACTGTATGCTAATAAGTTTGAGAACTTGACAGAAATGGACCTCTTCCTAGCAAATATTGACATGCCAAAACTAAACCAAGATGAGTTAAACTATCTTAACAGGCCCATATCAAGCATTGAAATAGAAACAGCAATAAGAGACCTCCCAGCTAAGAAAAGTCCAGGACCAGATGGTTTTACAGCGGAATTTTACA
Source organism: Dipodomys spectabilis (assembly GCF_019054845.1). NCBI lineage: Eukaryota > Metazoa > Chordata > Mammalia > Rodentia > Heteromyidae > Dipodomys > Dipodomys spectabilis. The sequence continues at coordinate 11,102,887 of NW_024870834.1, read as the reverse complement.
AGGCCTTCAAAGCAGAGCTCACACCAATTCTCCTCCAACTCTTCAATGAAATTGAAAGAGAAAGCTCACTACCGAACACATTCTATGAAGCCATCATAACCCTCATCCCAAAACCAGGCAGGGACTCATCAAAGAAAGAGAACTATAGACCCATTTCTTTGATGAACATTGATGCAAAACTTCTCAACAAAATTTTGGCCAACCGACTTCAACAATTCATCCAAAAAATCATACACCACGATCAAACAGGATTCATTTCAGGGATGCAAAGCTGGTTCAATATACGCAAATCAATTAATATTATTCATCACATCAACAGGAGCAAGAATAAGAACCACATGGTTATCTCAATAGATGCAGAAAAAGCATTCGACAAGATCCAACACCCCTTTATGATGAAGGTTTTGGAAAAATTAGGAATCCATGGAACATTCCTCAGTACAATAAAGGCTGTATATGACAAACCTACAGCCAGCATTATACTCAATGGTGAAAAACTAAAGCCATTTCCTCTTAACTCAGGAACAAGACAAGGATGCCCACTCTCTCCACTTCTCTTCAATCTAGTGTTAGAATGCCTAGCTACAGCAATAAGACAAGATGCAGACATAAAGGGGATCCAAATAGGGAAAGAAGAAATAAAACTCTCCCTCTTTGCACATGACATGATCTTGTATTTAAAGAATCCCATAGACTCCACTCCCAAATTACTTAAGCTGATTCAAAACTTTGGCAAAGTAGCAGGTTATAAAATTAACCCCCAAAAATCCATGGCTTTTCTGTATGCCAACAATGAGAAAAGTGTGGCTGAAATTAGGAAAGCAACTCCATTTGTAATAGCCCCACAAAAAATAAAATACCTAGGAATTAACTTAACTAAAGAAGTGAAGGACCTCTATGATGAAAACTTTAAAATCTTGAAAAAGGAAATCAACACAGAACTTAAAAAATGGCAAAACCTCCCATGCTCCTGGATTGGAAAGATTAACATTGTGAAAATGGCAATACTTCCCAAGGCTATCTACAAATTCAACCCAATACCTATCAAAATTCCACCCTCATTCTTCAAGGAAATAGAAGAGGCAATCCAAAAATTCATATGGAACAATAAAAGACCCCGAGTAGCAAAAACGCTCCTCAACGGAAAGAACACTGCTGGAGGAATATCAATACCAAATTTCAAACTCTACTATAAAGCCATAGTAATCAAAACAGCTTGGTATTGGCATAAGAACAGACCTCAGGACCAATGGAATAGAATTGAAAACCCAGAAATGAACCTACAGACCTATAGCCATCTAATCTTCGATAAGGGAGCTAAAACAATAGAATGGAAGACAGACAGCCTCTTCAGTAAATGGTGCTGGCAAAACTGGTTAACTACATGTAGAAAACTAAAGCTAGATCCTTATATATCACCCTGCACCAGAATCAACTCCAAATGGATCAAAGACCTTGAACTCAAAGCAGACACTCTGAAAACATTACAGGATGGAATAGGAGAAACCCTGGGTCTCCTCGGCTCAGGCCGAAATTTTCTGAATAGAGACCCGGAAACACAACAAATCAAAGAAAGGTTGGACAAATGGGATTGTATAAGGTTGCAGAGCTTCTGCAGGGCAAATGACATAGCTAGCAAGATCAATAGAAAGCCCACGGATTGGGAGAAGATCTTTACTAGCCATACAACGGACAAGGGTCTCATATCTAAAATATACTTGGAACTCAAAAATTTAAACCACCCAACAACAAATCCTCAAAGAAACAACTGCCCAATAAGTAAGTGGGCGAAAGACCTAAAGAGAAGCTTCTCTGAAGAAGAAAGAAGGATGGCCAATAGACACATGAAGAAATGTTCAACATCCCTAGCCATAAAAGAAATGCAAATCAAAACAACATTGAGATATCACCTCACTCCAGTTAGAACAGCAAAAATCAAGAACTCTAACAACAACAGATGCTGGAGGGGATGTGGACAGAAAGGAACCTTACTTCATTGTTGGTGGGAATGTAAACTTGTTCAACCACTTTGGAAAGCAGTATGGAGATTCCTCAAAAGACTCCATATAGAGCTCCCCAATGACCCAGCAATCCCACTTTTGGGCATTTACCCAAATGACCACAAACAAGGCCACACTAAAGCTACCAGCACAACTATGTTTATTGCAGCATTATTTACCATAGCTAAGGTATGGAACCAACCCAGATGCCCCTCAGTAGATGAATGGATCAAGAAGATGTGGTATATATACACAATGGAATTCTATGCCTCCATCAGAAAGAATGACATTGCCCCATTTGTTAGGAAATGGAAAGGCTTGGAAAAAATTATATTAAGTGAAGTAAGCCAGGCCCAAAGAAACATAGGTCCCATTGTTTCCCTTATTTGCAATATCTAGTATAGGTATGAGTCAAGCGGAAAAAGTCAGATAATGTGATGTTAGGAAAACGAACCCTCAAATATGTATTTTAATGTTTTTGTTTCTTTCATGCATGTGTTTCTAACGCATTTATAAGATTATTTCTTTGTTGCTTTGTATGTCCCTCCCCCACAGTGTAACCCCCGCTTTCACTATATTTGATGTCAGTATAACATGTGGAGGAGACGGGGACAAACAAGTCGTTTAAGGATTCAGGTGGACCTGTTGCAACAATGAGAAGTACAAAATGTCATGTCAAAACCAGCTTTACAATGTCGGTGGGGGGGAGGGAGGGGGGGGATGATTGGGTGGGGGGGAGAGGGGAGGCTGGGAAGGGAGGTGAAGGGTAAACAAAGGAGGAGGCTGCAATGCTTGGTAAGAAATGTATGCATTTTCCTGCCCATGTAATTGTAACCCCTCTGTACAGTATGTTTTCAAATAAAATAAAATAAAATAAAAAAATAAAAAAAAAAAGAAAAAATGGTATTCCTTTATTATTGTTTCTCCTAAAAGAATTAAGTTATGAGTTAATAACTGGGGCAATACCCATACAAGTAAAAAGCTAATTCTGTTAAATTGTGACATTCATTAGAAATGGTGAGATAATGTACATTTGTTAAATTTTTAAAAATAATAAAAACAAGGTCAAAACATGTTTCGTAGTTAGCAGGTACTAGGAAGCTTTTCTCTAGCAATGTCTTCAATATTCTTTTAACTTTAATGACTTGCATGGTCAGGTTGAGAAGGAATGAACTTACCATGGAATCCTTCTTTATACATCTCTCACCTTCTAGAATGCCATCAGCTGCTAAAGATGCCAATATCTTATATCTATACTTTTACCTAACTATTTAAGATTTCTTCATAGCATGATACATAGAGGCATATTTGAATAGATAATTAAAATATAAACCTCTATTTTCTTCACTTGTTATACACAACAGTTTTAAATATTTTCAGTATTTTATGTAAATTTTCCACAAGGAAAGATAAACATCATTTGTGTTTTAGAATGGCATGGAGTTATCTGAGACCATTTCATTTACTGAGAACATTATGGCATTTATACTTCAGATATTAGTGGACATTTATTAATATGAAGAATGACCAGTCTTGCAGTGATATTTAAATACTTTTATTTGTTTCCATAGAGCATTAAAAGGAAAAATTGAGACTGGGAATTTTATTCCTACTATATTGTTGAACTGTTCTTTGAGCAGATCGCATAAAATCATTTTTCCTTTTTTGTAATAATAATAACATAACTACATAGCTAGTGGAATGTAAAGCAAATTGTCCTAAAGACTTGTTATTTGAAATGCTATCTCAATAGCAATAAATGCACATGTCTCAAAAGCACCATCCTATTTGGATGATGTAGAAATTAAACTCAGAAATTCTTAAGAAGGATTTTTGAAGAAAAGGACAAAGTAGCATTTTTGGCTCCGAAGAAATCCCTGCCTCGTTATTTTACAGGTTGCCAGATTTTGGGTGAATTTTTTTATGAGACTTGGTTTCCTTATCTGTCAATAGAGATAGCAACACTTTTCACGGTTGTTATGATGAGATCATTTACTTTATGATACCAGCAAAGTTGGTTGAGCTTTTATTATATCCCACTATTCTTGAAGCTGGAATTCAGCAATAAGCAAATTAAATACTCAGCCCATGTGGACTTCAGTTGAAGGAAGCAACTAATAAATAAAATGAGGAAATTTTCCACAATGACAGACGGTGATAAATTTGAGGAAGGAGGAACAAGAAGTGTCCAGAAGTGGGCATTTCCACTTTATGAGTGGAATGTATTGTTAGGAAAAATGCTTGCTGAGAGTTTTTTGGTTTTATTTATTTATTTATTTTTAATATGGAAAGGGAAAGGAATAGGCTTGGCAGTTAACTGAGAAGAGGACAATGAATCTTGGTGACCAGAAGTGGAAGCTAATCTGACATTTTGAGGAAGAGCAATGACTCACAGAATTGGCGTGCAGTAAACAAGGGAAAAGCTAAGCAGTAAGGTTTATGGGTGCCATTGTAGTGACTTTGACCTCTGTTCAGAGGCAGGATGCTTCTGAAAGGTGATGGGTAGAGAAGACATAGGACTTGAGCTACTTTTATTGATCCCTTGGATGCAGAATGTTAAGAGGAAAAGTACTGGTACTTTCACTGAGAGATTATCATTCAGACATTGGGGACCACCCTCTACCAGCCATGTAAGATGATTCTGGATGGTCTTCATTTCCATCCATCCCTCAGAAAACACCAATCTAGAGGGTTTGAGGACATTTGCAAAGTTTTGCTTACTCTTGGAAGAAATACGATTAAAGCAGAAAGAAGTTAATGGAAATCTGTAAGCAAATTTTGCATTTTAATTTTAGGACATGAAAATGGGTCAGTAGATAATATTTCTGAATGTGACATGTATGGAGTCACATAGGGAATGACTACTCTACTGTAGTCATTACATTCCAGGAAATGTAAAACTCAGAATAGTCAGTGATTCTGTGGAGATGTACTTAGCCATTATGCAGAGGATTGATGGACAAATATAAAGTTCTATAGAATCAAGCAACAGTTTATTTACTGGATCAAAACCAAGTGAAATAAAAATTGTCTTACTGCTAATGATCAAATCTCATCCTAAACTTGACAATCAGCTTTCTTATAAAAACAGAAACTAACTATACAAATAGTATGTTATGATAAATAATGCCCAAAACCAAAGGTTTTTGTTGTATGCATATTGTTTTTGGTGCTGATCCTGGAGCTTGAACTTACAGCTTGGGTCCTTTCCCTGAACTTCTTTTGCTCATGGCTAGCATTCTACCCCTTCATCCAGAGCTCTACTTCTGGAGTTTTTGGTAGTGTATTAGAGATAAGAATCTCATAGACTTGTCCAGGCGTGGCTTGGAGCTGCAATCCTTAGATCTCAGCCTCCTGAGTAGCTAGGAATACAGGAATGAGCTGTCGGCTGTTGTACTTTTAATTAAACATCAAGGGCACACTTACAGTAAGTACTCCACTTCCTCTATAAATCCCCAGTTAAATTGGCATGAGATTTTAAGCATAGTTTGTTAGTAATTATTCAGAGTACACAGTAATTTTACAAAGGAATTTTATTATGGCATTTCTATACAGACATCTAAAGTACATTGATCGAATTCACCCACTCTTTACTCTTTCTCAGTCCCCACTTCCCTACTAAAACATTTTCAGTGGTTTCATTATTCTATTTCCAAGCATGTGTATGAAGTACCTCTTCACCTTATTCACACCCAGTCTACTCTCTGTCTCTCAGTTCTCTCCAATCTATAGTTCCTGAACAGTCATTTCAATTTTTTTAGCTCTTTCATTTTATAAGGTCCAGAGTCACCATATGAAACAAAACATGCAATATTTGTCTTTCTAAATCTGGCCTTATTTTACTTAACATGATGATCTCTGGCTCCATTCATTTTCCTGCAAAGGATAAAATCCATGCTTCTTAAGAGATAGGAAGCAAAGCATAGTGAGAGAGGTTACTCTTCCCTTTAAAGATGAGGACTCAAAGTTTGAAACTCAAAAGCCCAGATAAGTCTGGTAATTTTCAGGAAAAAAAGGCCTTAACCCTAAGGTCATTAAGTCCCTTCCATTCTGGGAGGTGAGCTGATCGCAAGTGGCTCACGCCCGTAATCCTAGATATTCAGAAGGCTGAGATCTGAGGATCACAGTTCAAAGCCAGACCAGACAGGAAAGTTCATGAGACTCTTATCTCCAATTAGCCACCAGAAATCCAGAAGTGGCACTGGGCTCAAGTGGTAGAGCGCTAGGCTTGAGCTGAAGAGCTCAGGGACAACGCTCAGGCCCAGAGTCCAGGTCCCATGACCAACAAATAAATAAATAAATTGGGAGGTTAATATTTTTTAATAAAGCATTGTGATTGCTGTTGTAGATAGAATAGGTAGATTTAAATAAACCAAGATTAATGGCAGGTAGTTCCTCTTAGTAATCGTTATAGGCAAAAGTACAAGATAATCATTGTTCATTTGTATTGGTAATAGCTAGGAGATTATGAACAACTTTGCTGTGTAGCCAGAGACATGAAAGTGAGGGAGTATCAAATGTAACTTACCCTCACTAAAGGATCCTTGAAAACTGGGAAGAAACCCGGTCACATGTCGTACAAATGCAGAAAAGCCAGATGGCTCAACAAGTAAAATGTGATTATGACTTGCATGAGTTTTCTTGCCACCAGACAACTTTTGTAAGAAATAAAATATGAGATTATTTCTTTTTCTTTTTTCTTTTCTTTTCACTTCTCTCTTTGAAGGAACAATAAAAAGGGGGAGGAGGTGGAGACAAATCACTGTGTCTCGTTAATAAAAGAAAAGCAGAAAGGCAGTCAACATGTGCTAATGGCTCGGTTGTGTATTCACTTCACCAAATCTGAACACTTGAAAGAGCACAAGACAAAAAGAAAGCATTTGAATGACAAAATTCTAGAAATTAGTAATAGACTTGGAAGGCCTGGCTGATGTTTGGATGGAGAAGATTTTATTTGAATCTCCTCAGGTTGAGTTTTGATAAGCCTACAATTTTTAGATAACAATATTTAAAATGTTTCCCAAATGGAAGTGTTTTAAAATATGTGGTTTCCTTTGTCTTCTCTTTTATCCTCATCATGTCTGCCTTCAAACATTCAAGGTGACAACAAGAACAATGCACTTATATTGAATACCATGGATATTTGGTCAGCATGAAATCCCAACAAAGAAAATGTAAAAGGGGCCGAGAAGGTGGCTCAGTGGTAGAGCGCTTGCCTTGCATACCTAAGGCCCTGGGTTCAATTCCTCAGCACCACATAAGCAAAAAGAAAAAGAAATTGTAAAAGGTTTGATTCAGTACAATGGTCTTATCCTCAAGATAATTCCTTTCACCAGCTAATCTCTGTGGTATCTGGAGATATATTAAATTCTCATGATCATCATGGATTTGCTGGCATTTTGTAAGCAAATGCTAAGGATGGCGCTAGGATATTATAAGGCAGTTGTTCGTTACAAAGGGTCATCTTATCCAAAATGCCAATAGAACTGAAGTGGAAAAATACTGGGCTAGACCATCAAGGGAGTATATGAAGTGAAGTAGATAGAGAAGGATCAAAGTATAATGGGGATTTTTCTGGTTGTTTGTACTTCTTAAAATTATCTGTAAGTTTTTCAAAGGGTTTCAATTCCACACGTCTGTTTATGAGAACAATGCATCTTGATCACTGCCATTCCTTTTGTTGTTCTCTTCATCTCTGCCAACTCTATCTCCTCAACTCAGTTCCACATTCATGTATGTATATTGAATATTATGAGTCTATTTATCTACCCTTCCTCTCTACATTTCTCTATACTCCTCCCCCCCACACACAGACACAGTGTATTCTTCTTCTTCCTGACAATATGTTACTTGTTCATAGGAATTAGAAAATATAATGTGAGTAGTTTCTTTAGGGATGCAAAGGATGCAAGGGAAGTACTTTCCATCTCCAGTGGTGTTTGAACTCATTTTGGCGGGGAGGGTCGGTCATGGGGCTTGAACCCTCTGGAGCCTGGGCACTGTCCCTCAGCTCTTCAGCTCAAGGTGAACATTCTACCACTTGAGCCACAGTGCCACTTCAGTTTTCTGAGTGGTTCATTGGAGATAAGAGTTTCACAGACTTTCCTTCCAGGGCTGGCTTTGAACCATAATCCTCAGATCTCAGCCTCCTGAGTAGCTAGGATTACAGGCATGAGCCACTGATGCCCGGTTGTTTGAACTCCTTTTTTTTTTTTTTTTTTTTTTAAATTTTATTTTATTTTATTTGAGAACATACTGTACAGAGGGGTTACAATTACATGGGCAGGATAATGCATACATTTCTTACCAAGCATTGCAGCCTCCTCCTTTGTTTACCCTTCACCTCCCTTCCCAGCCTCCCCCCTCCCTCCCACCCAATCATACCCCCCCACCCCCCCCCACCGACATTGTAAAGCTGGTTTTGACATGACATTTTGTACTTCTCATTGTTGCAACAGGTCCACCTGAATCCTTAAACGACTTGTTTGTCCCCATCTCCTCCACATGTTATACTGACATCAAATATAGTGAAAGCGGGGGTTACACTGTGGGGGAGGGACATACAAAGCAACAAAGAAATAATCTTATAAATGCGTTAGAAATACATGCATGAAAGAAACAAAAACATTAAAATACATATTTGAGGTTTCGTTTTCCTAACATCACATTATCTGACTTTTTCCGCTTGACTCATACCTATACTAGATATTGCAAATAAGGGAAACCATGGGACCTATGTTTCTTTGGGCCTGGCTTACTTCACTTAATATAATTTTTTCCAAGCCTTTCCATTTCCTAACAAATGGGGCAATGTCGTTCTTTCTGATGGAGGCATAGAATTCCATTGTGTATATATGCCACATCTTCTTGATCCATTCATCTACTGAGGGGCATCTGGGTTGGTTCCATGTCTTAGCTATGGTAAATAATGCTGCAATAAACATAGTTGTGCTGGTAGCTTTAGTGTGGCCTTGTTTGTGATCATTTGGGTAAATGCCCAAAAGTGGGATTGCTGGGTCATTGGGGAGCTCTATGTGGAGTCTTTTGAGGAACCTCCATACTGCTTTCCAAAGTGGTTGAACAAGTTTACATTCCCACCAACAATGAAGTAAGGTTCCTTTCTGTCCACATCCCCTCCAGCATCTGTTGTTGTTAGAGTTCTTGATTTTTGCTGTTCTAACTGGAGTGAGGTGATATCTCAATGTTGTTTTGATTTGCATTTCTTTTATGGCTAGGGATGTTGAACATTTCTTCATGTGTCTATTGGCCATCCTTCTTTCTTCTTCAGAGAAGCTTCTCTTTAAGTCTTTCGCCCACTTACTTATTGGGCAGTTGTTTCTTTGAGGATTTGTTGTTGGGTGGTTTAAATTTTTGAGTTCCAAGTATATTTTAGATATGAGACCCTTGTCTGTTGTATGGCTAGTAAAGATCTTCTCCCAATCCGTGGGCTTTCTATTGATCTTGCTAGCTATGTCATTTGCCCTGCAGAAGCTCTGCAACCTTATACAATCCCATTTGTCCAGCCTTTCTTTGATTTGTTGTGTTTCCGGGTCTCTATTCAGAAAATTTCGGCCTGAGCCAAGGAGACCCAGGGTTTCTCCTATTCCATCCTGTAATGTTTTCAGAGTGTCTGCTTTGAGTTCAAGGTCTTTGATCCATTTGGAGTTGATTCTGGTGCAGGGTGATATATAAGGATCTAGCTTTAGTTTTCTACATGTAGTTAACCAGTTTTGCCAGCACCATTTACTGAAGAGGCTGTCTGTCTTCCATTCTATTGTTTTAGCTCCCTTATCGAAGATTAGATGGCTATAGGTCTGTAGGTTCATTTCTGGGTTTTCAATTCTATTCCATTGGTCCTGAGGTCTGTTCTTATGCCAATACCAAGCTGTTTTGATTACTATGGCTTTATAGTAGAGTTTGAAATTTGGTATTGATATTCCTCCAGCCGTGTTCTTTCCGTTGAGGAGCGTTTTTGCTATTCGGGGTCTTTTATTGTTCCATATGAATTTTTGGATTGCCTCTTCTATTTCCTTGAAGAATGAGGGTGGAATTTTGATAGGTATTGCGTTGATTTTGTAGATAGCCTTGGGAAGTATTGCCATTTTCACGATGTTAATCTTTCCAATCCAGGAGCATGGGAGGTTTTGCCATTTTTTAAGTTCTGTGTTGATTTCCTTTTTCAAGATTTTAAAGTTTTCATCATAGAGGTCCTTCACTTCTTTAGTTAAGTTAATTCCTAGGTATTTTATTTTTTGTGGGGCTATTACAAATGGAGTTGCTTTCCTAACTTCAGCCACACTTTTCTCATTGTTGGCATACAGAAAAGCCATGGATTTTTGGGGGTTAATTTTATAACCTGCTACTTTGCCAAAGTTTTGAATCAGCTTGAGTAATTTGGGAGTGGAGTCTATGGGATTCTTTAAATACAAGATCATGTCATCTGCAAAGAGGGAGAGTTTTATTTCTTCTTTCCCTATTTGGATCCCCTTTATGTCTGCATCTTGTCTTATTGCTGTAGCTAGGCATTCTAATACTAGATTGAAGAGAAGTGGAGAGAGTGGGCATCCTTGTCTTGTCCCTGAGTTAAGAGGAAATGGCTTTAGTTTTTCACCATTGAGTATAATGCTGGCTGTAGGTTTGTCATATACAGCCTTTATTGTATTGAGGAATGTTCCATGGATTCCTAATTTTTCCAAAACCTTCATCATAAAGGGGTGTTGGATCTTGTCGAATGCTTTTTCTGCGTCTATTGAGATAACCATGTGGTTCTTATTCTTGCTCCTGTTGATGTGATGAATAATATTAATTGATTTGCATATATTGAACCAGCTTTGCATCCCTGAAATGAATCCTGTTTGATCGTGGTGTATGATTTTTTGGATGAATTGTTGAAGTCGGTTGGCCAAAATTTTGTTGAGAAGTTTTGCATCAATGTTCATCAAAGAAATGGGTCTATAGTTCTCTTTCTTTGATGAGTCCCTGCCTGGTTTTGGGATGAGGGTTATGATGGCTTCATAGAATGTGTTCGGTAGTGAGCTTTCTCTTTCAATTTCATTGAAGAGTTGGAGGAGAATTGGTGTGAGCTCTGCTTTGAAGGCCTTGTAAAATTCCGCTGTGAAACCATCTGGTCCTGGACTTTTCTTAGCTGGTAGGTCTCTTATTGCTGTTTCTATTTCAATGCTTGATATGGGCCTGTTAAGATAGTTTGCCTCATCTTGGTTTAGTTTTGGCATGTCAATATTTGCTAGGAAGAGGTCCATTTCTGGTTTGAACTCCTTTTAAGTAAAGAATGTTGGTTGACAGAGTAAGTAAAACAAAGATTCAACATGGTAAGACCCAGAAGTCAAAGTGCCATCATTTGGTGACATTCATGAAGACACAGAACTGAGGAGATGCAAGGAACAAAATGATATGTAAAATACCTACTGGGTGCAAAGAATTTTGCTCTCTGAACTGAAACTTTTACAAGTAATAAAGACAGTTTTTAAAGAGGTCTTCACTCTTTGAATACTGGGTTCAAGAGCTTTGGCTAATTCTATACCTAAGGTGAAGCCATTAGATGTTTCTATAAACCTGAATGATGTAATGAATCATAGAATTATATTTAGGTAAGTCTGGTGACAGAGAATGAAATGGACTGAAGGGAAAATAAGTTGGAACAAACATTACTGTGACATTTCCAAAATGAAGTACCATTGGATAGATTCTGTTGTGGACAAATAAGTTTGGAACAGTGCTTGGTGAAACTACATTTGGCAAGCTTTTCTATTATAACACCCACAATGTTTGTTGTGAATCCTGATTCTTCACAAGAGGCTGCAATGTGAAACAATTTCCATCTGTATTTGCCTAAGGAAATTTTCCAGTTTATACAATAGGGATCATGTTCCAGAATGTAAGGTAACAGTTAAGAAAAAAAATGGATGATAGCAGATTAATCTAAGACCTGTTAAGAGAATTATCATGTAGACTTTCCAGTTGAGACATGGAGTAGAAAATCGGGCCCTAGAGAATACCATTAGGGCTCAAGATATTCATGGGAATATCAAATGATTACATATCCTTCCTGGAATTAGCAGGTAAGGTTCCCTCAGAGTTGGACCAACCTTGTAATCTTAGCTACTCAAGATGCTGAGATCTGAGTGTCATAACTCAAAAGCCAGGTCAGGCAGGAAAGTCCATGAGACTCATGTCTCCAATTAACACCAAAAAAACACCCATAAGTGGCACTGTGGCTTAAGTGATAGAGTGCTAACCTTAAGCAAAAAAGTTCAGGGACAAGCCATTAGTACTGGTACAAATACAAGTGCACACACACATACAAACACACACACACACACACACACACACACACACACACACACACACGTGGGTGGTATAGGGGGAGAGAATCTCTGAAAAACTTCCAGAAGAATTCCTGTGCATTTGTTAAAACCTATTTCTGAATAATGCCCAGTCATCATAATTCTATCACAGATAGAATTTGAAATTCTATCACAGATCACTGAGGACTAACTTGAGTAGTCAAGTCATATAGTTTCTCTGTAAGGTATAAAAATGGCTAGATCAAGCTTGCTTGTCTAGTATCTTTAAAACTTCTTTGTCCATGAGAATTATCTTCAAAAGAAACCTCACCTAGAAATGTAAACAGATACAACAGATTAAGCTAAAAATTGTCTTGAGTGATTTCTGTTCTAGAATCCCACCCATTCCTATTTTTCCTTCCTAACTTCTTTCCTACTGACATTACTACCCTGACAGAAGCTGGGTAGTTAACTAGTCAATAATTTAGTTTGGGGGGGGGATAAAAAAGCTCCTAACCCAACCAAGATAGGAGGATTAGAGGGTCCAGGAAAGGACACCAGACTCTACAAACCAAGCTAGAGAACCAGAGTTCAAAATCTTCAGTAGTACCAATGTTGGGGCATGGGGAGAAGCTCAAAGATGTTACATAAAGTAGACACAAGATACAAAGGTGTCTACTTTAACTGGGAAAATACTTCTCTCCATTTTTCCCATTTATTGTTTGAATTAGCATTCAGCAAATAATAGGGAAAAATTTCCACAGTGAGTTTTACCACTAGGCAAAATAGAGGGAAGCTTTTTGGTCCACATGACATTTTTATGACATTGACATGACATTGACATGACATTGACACGACATTAGCATGACATTGGTATGACGTTGACATGACATTGGCCTGACGCTAACATGACATCAACATGATGCTAACATGACACTAGCATGACATCAACATGATGTTAACATGGCATTAACATGGTGTTGACATTGACATGACGTTAACATGAAATTGACATGACATTAACATGACGTTAACATGACATTGACATAACATCAACATGACGTCGACATGACATCCACATGACATTAACATGATGTTGACATGACATCGACATGACATTGACATGATATTGGCATGGCATTGACATGACACTAACATGCCATTGGCATGACATTGACATATCGACATGACATTGACATGATATCGACATGACATTGACATGACATCGACAAGACATTGACATGACATTAACATGAGGGACTGGAGCTTATAGTGGAGAAACCCAATGGATGCCCAGAAGCAGACTGACAGAGGAGACTGAAAGTCAGGAAAATCCATGAGAAAATCATGAAAGACTTGGAAAAAATTATATCAAGTGAAGTAAGCCAGGCCCAAAAGAAACATAGATCCCATGGTTTCCCTTATTTGCAATAACTAGTATATGTCTGAGTCAAGCAGAAAAGGTCAGATAAGTTGCTGTTAGGTAAATGAACCCCAAGATATGTATTCAAGTGTTTTTCTTTCTTGCAATTGTTTAAATGATTTCTATGTTGCTTTGTATGTCTTTCCCCCACAGTATAACCCCTGCTTTCACTGTATTTGATGTTGGTATAATTTGTGGAGAGGAAGGAAAAAAACAAATTGTTTAACTAGGGATACAGGTGGACCCATTGCAACAATGAGATGTACACGTTGTTATGTCAAAAAATGAACTTTACAACTTGTGGGGGGGGGGAGGATTGGGTGGGGAGAGGTGGAGGAAGTATGGGAAGGGAGAGGAAGGGGAAACAAAGAGGAGGCAACAATGCTTAATAAGAAATGTACTCGTTATCTTGCCCATGTAATTGTAACTCCTCTGTACGGTATTCTCACAAAAAAAAAGATGGGGAAAATCACCACATAAATAGTGATATGGTAAAGTTTGAGAAACTGAATTAATATCAGCAAAAGTAAAATTATTTTGGTACCTTTTGTCTTGTATATAAGTTTATGTGACTTGGGGAAGGGAATCACAGAAACAGTGGGACAAAGGTTGAACCAAAGCATCTCACTAGACATTATGTTGAAAATGAACTATACAACTTGGGTGGGAGCATGGTCAGATGGGAGGGAAAGTGGGAGAAAACAAGGGAGGGATTGACACTTATGTAACTGTAACCACTCTGTACCTCACCTTGACAGTAAAATAAAATTTAAATAAAAATATGTCCTTGGCAATAATGCTTGCTCAATCTTTGAAGTTTTGAAATTTCTTTAATTATCCAGGAATTATTTCTTTGTATTTCCAGTTGTTAACTTAATAATTGGTCCTGTAAACTCACAGTGCATTGCCAAGTGCAGGAACAATATACTGTAAAATCATATTTTGTGTTTGAATCAATGGAGAAGTATTCAAGAACAATGTGTCACTTTGACAAGCTTCAGACTGCTAAGGAAATTGGCAGGTACTTGTTTTATTTTTTTTCAAAAAGGACTGAATGGGGAACAAAAGTGAGCTAGTAATTTGCACTTGGACAATAATTGATGTTTTTATCTGATGCATACTTGCCATTATTTTTAATCACAACAACGTCATGTTTTTTGGTTTTTTTCCCTCACTTCAACCGAACTCTAAAGGTGCATAGTTATGAGCGCTTTCAATTCAGCTTTATGTCCTCAATACATGGAGTGGTGTTCAGCCAATGTGCAGGAGACTCCAAGTTATTTTTTTCTGGTCTCTAGATCATGTGAAAACTCAGCTAGCTGAAAAACTAGTTTTCTTTTGGATATATACCACTGAAGGCATGAAATGTGAAACTCAGGTAGATGTAAAAGCCAGGACACAGAATATACTCTTCCTTAGTTTTCAAACACCAGAGTTTGCCAGGCACTGGTGGCTCATGCCTATAATCCTAGCTATTCAGGAGGCTGAATAAGGATTGTGGTTCAAAGCAAGCCCAGGTAGAAAAGTCCATGAGACTCTTGTCTCCAATAAACCACTCAGAAAACCAGAAGTGGCGCTGTGGCTCAAGTGATAGAGCACTTACCTTGAGCTGAAAAGCTGAGGGATACTGCCCCATAGCTCAAGCCCCACAACCGACCAAAAACAAACAAACAACAACAAAAAAAAAACACCAGAGTTTGGAGGTTACTGCAAATATATTTCTCTCTGTGGATGAGTATGATTAGTAAAATTAACATACATTAGGTAAGGTCATTTTTGATTCATCATTTTTATTTATATCAGTCTTTTAGTAGTTGTACAGAGGTTTAATTCAACATATCAGTTTATAAGTTCAATGAACAATACAAATTAATACACATGCTGTAAACAGTCAATCTCCAGAGATTCTTTGAATGACTTACGGAGTTACCTGTGGAGATTCGAATTTTTATAGTGGATATTTAATGCACTGACTTTTGTATTGAATTATCTAAAATGTCCTCTTTGCACAGTAGCAATGACATTTTGAAGAGATACTCTTAATCACCATCTCTGGAGTTGTTTCAGCCAAAGCAGTAAGTTTTTATAACACATTGTGAATATGATATTTCAGTGGCCTTAATAGAACCAAAAAAGTAATACAGAAATGTATCTGCAGACACGTAACTAGGGAAAAAATAAGTTAGCATTGACATATATTAATTTTTGTTGTTTATTCAGAATATGGATGTATTTGTATAACTTAAGACAAACAATCTTAGATGTGAATGTTTGTAATTTTTTAAATGAATATGTGATCATCTTTGTGGCTATATTTGAGATACAATAGAATTATCCTTTTAAAAAAATTACCCTTTAAAAAAAAAACAAACCTATGCTCTACGTTTGTTTTTTGAAATGGTCATAGCATCAAGGGTTTTTAGACCTGTATAGTTGTAGACTAGAAAGAGGAGGACCAGGAAAATAATAAGGCATAGAATGTGCTTTGGAACATACAAGAACTGGGTATTTTAGTTTCTAGACATGCATTTTCCCCCTCTGAAACTGTAAACCTTCATCTATGGATAACCATGCATACACCTACATGGACTATTCAAAACAGTCTCCAGTTGAATGTCTGCATATTCCTTTTGTGACAGGCTAAATGAAACCTTACTACTGTACATCTGGACCCACTTGGGGCTCATCATGTGGGAGTTAAGAAACGGCAACGGCCTCTACTCTGCTGTAATTTCCCCCCACATTTCTATCCTTGTCTTCCCTTTAAAATCGGACATTTGGACAACTGGAGAGGTGGAGTGCAAGGACTTAAAGCTAAAGCACATTGAGTTGACAGAAAAGGAAATGTTTCGTGGTTTGGTGGTGGTTTCCAGGCCAAAAGTTTCCACACATAAAAGATATTGACATCAAGTTTTCAGAGTAAAGAGATTGCCTGGGTGGCAGGAGCTTGGGGAGTGGGGGAGAGGGGAGAGAATGGGAGGGATCTTTGGATTCTGAATGCTGCAACCCATGAAAATAAGCTTGAAACTCCAAGTCATATTTGCCAGGAATGTAAGAGTTCCAACCTTTCCCATTGGTCTGTGATGGAGAAATAAGCCAAGCAGGAGGGTACAAGACTTTCCTGTACTTCCAGGATATAAAACCTCCCAAATCTCTTGCAGAGCCTTGTAATTAGCAGTTGCCAAACATTTTAACATCACATTATCGCACAACGGCCCTGACTCTGCTCATCTGTATCACATGAAGGAGGAAAGCAAAAATGAAGAGGGAGAGGAGGGGAAAATCGCTTGAGAAAAATAAAAGCTACATCTGTAAGGCGATAGCAGTGATTTTCATCATGAAAATTGGTAAAATTCCAGTCTTGAATAAAGATAAATTACATATGAAGCCACTCCTAAAAGGAAAGAAATGGAATAAGAAATATGTAACTTTTTTTTTTAAGGAGAAAAAGCAGATTCTACTCTCTTATCTCCTCAGAATGAGATATTGCACCATCTGTTCCCCAAACCGTTATGTCCCATCATTCTGGATTTCTCCTTGGTCTCCTCCCTAGATTTCTCTGAGGTTTCAGATGGGCTTTCTTCCTGTGAGTCACATACTTTCCCTAAATGCTTCCATATTTCTCCCTTGCTCTACAGCTTATATGTGACTCCTTGTTAGGCATTTCAAAACATTACATGGTACTGCGTTGTTGTAACATTTCGCCTGTATCTAACATCTCTTATTTTCAGAACTCGGTGGTGTTCAAACAAATGCTGTCTTTCCGAATTCAATAGTTAGAAAAATGAGTTTTACTGCTGTAATGTTAGAGCAGGGCTTTTGCACTAGGAAAAATGGCTACTTCAAACTTTGATTCAACAATACTTACTCTAAGTCAGTGTCTTCAAGATCTCCTCCGGATTATAATCACTCCTACTGTGAGGCTATTGTCTGTCTACGTGGTATGTTAACTCACATGCTTTAGAGTTACTCATGGGCAATTATCACCACAGCTTGAGTAACACAGAAACTCACTATCTCCTTTTTTATTGCTAGTTCGTGAGACTGACCAAATCTTTGGAATTTTATCTAACTAGCAGCTCTCTCAGGCTTGCAAGCTATGACCTATGGTTCAATTCCAGCCAGCTGATTTGTTATATAAACAAAGATTCATTGGAACATTGCTATACTCATTTGTTTTCACATTCTTCATGGCGGTGTTGGGTAGTAAAAGCAAAACTTGGGTGTTATGACTATCTCATTTGAAAAATTTCAAGGACTCCCTGTTTCTGTCAACACAATATTCACTTTTGTAAACTAAACTTGCAGGTCCTACTTCTAACTTTTTCTCCTCTCTTTTCTTTTTTCATGCACTATTGATATTACAGACCTAAATTTAAAAAAAAACAACAACTTTACTTAGATTTCAGCAATAGTCCATGCAATTCCAGACATGATAAATGACTGTTTTTCCTATATTCTTTAGAGATAATCCTCATGTTTGCTCTAATTTACAACGTTCTAGAATTGTTCTTACTTGTAATCTTTTGCAATATAGTCTGTTAGACCTACTGGTGTTGCTGGCACATTATGAGCAACAAGAGGAGACCTGGCATGTACTAGGGCTTCAAAAATATTTAATGACACAAGAAAACATAGACATGGCTTACATATAGGAAAAAGGAATCGGTCACAGCAAGATAAATAATCTGGAAAAGTACAAAGAGAACAGTCAAGGCGGAGAGAAGCTAGACAAGGTGGCCGAAATAATATAAATTTGTATTGGGATATTTGCTAAATTTTACTAATTCATAGGATAAAGTTATGAGATCATGATATAATACCTAGACATATTTACTCTTATGTGAAGATCAGGAAGCATTTCTATAGTTATATTTCATATTTTTCATCCATTTTTATAACATGTTGATACGTTCATTGGTCTTACATATGATTCTGATATACCTAGTACAATTATATGAACGTGAATTTTTATAATTGTTATTTCTTTTTTATTATTAATTTTTTATCATAAACATGTTGTACAGAGGGGTTACAGTTACATGAGTAGGGTAATGAGTACATTTTATAGCAAGCATTATTACCTCCTCTTTTATTTTCCCCCTGCCATCACTTCCCTTGCCACCTCCCCAACTCCTCCCGCCCCCCCAGTCCCAACATTGTAAAGTTCATTTTCAATACAGTGTCCTGCACATCTCATCATCACAATGGGTCAGCCTGCATCCTCATTTAAGCATTCTGTTATATCCCCCTCCCCAAATTACAACTATATATATATATATATATATATATATATATATATATATATACACACACACACAAGGTTCTTATAATTTCTCAAATGGTCTCTATTTTTGGAGAGTATTAATTATTATAAAAGAGGTTAGAGGGGCTGGAGAAGTGGCTCAGTGATAGAATGCTTGCCTCGCATGCATGAGGCCCTGGGTTCAATTCCTCAGCACCATGTAAGCAGAAAAAGCTGGAAGTAGCACCGTGGCTCAAGTGGTAGAGCGCTAGCCTTGAGCTGGAGAGCTGAGGAACAGCACCCAGGCCCAGAGTTCAGGCCCCACAACAGATTAAAAAAAATAGAGTAAGATTAATTCCAACATTTGTCTTATTAGATAAGGCGTCTGCATGTGATAACCATGGGTTTACCTAGAGTGCAAATGAATGGAATGGGTTTAAGATAAGAAAATCAGCCAAAAACCTAATAATTTTATCAAATATTTTCTGATATCTGAACCTCCCAACAAAACTTAGAAATTGAGATGTAATATAGCCTTTAAACATATCATAATATTATAAATATTGAAATACATATTTCAAATGCTCCGTATAGATAGATTCCATTCACACAATCATTCAAGTGGTCTTGTGCCACTCACTCTATCTGGATACTTGCTGTTATAGCTTGAAAATATAATTGCAATTGACAGATGTATTTTTAAACAGTTCCAGGTGGGAAAGCATAAATATGTCCTAGTAGATCAATAATAATAATAATAAAATATTGCCGGGTGCCAATGGCTTACACCTGTAATTCTAGCTACACAGGAGGCTGAGATCTAAGGATTGTGGTTCAAAGCCAACCCGGGCAGGAAAAGCCGTGAGACTCTTATCACCAATAAAACACTCAGAAGACCAGAAGTGGTGCTATGGCTC
Source organism: Dipodomys spectabilis (assembly GCF_019054845.1). NCBI lineage: Eukaryota > Metazoa > Chordata > Mammalia > Rodentia > Heteromyidae > Dipodomys > Dipodomys spectabilis. Next base: position 11,082,998 of record NW_024870834.1, on the reverse strand, counting down.
AAGTGGTAGAGCACTAGCCTTGAGCTGAAGAGCTGAGGGACAGTGCCCAGGCCCAGAGTTCAGGCCCCATGAACAACTATATATATATATGAATTTAAGAAGCCTTGGAAGCCAAATGTATGGATAACTGGAGAGACCATCTTAGTCAGAGGAACTCTAAATTCCAAATTTCCCCTAAAATCTGTAATGGCAAAGACAGCCTAGTACCTCAGTTCTATCAAGGCAACCCATTCTGTGATTTTTGCCAAGGAACTTACAAACCAATTACAAATAACACTTTTTAAGTTTTTCATCCAATATATTCACAAGAAGAGTGCCAGTGTTCCTTCCCTAGCTATAACTTTGTAGTATCAGTTTTCAAAGACAAATCAATATAGAATATTTTGCGATTCACAGAAACAATTGGACTTACCCTGAGAAAGGAAAGCCCAGTCCCCTACTGTTCTAATAGCTATGTGATGGGAAGAACCATGTTGGAACTGTTTGAATACATATCCCCTTACTGCTGCCTGGTGGGATTCATAGTCACCCAAGAGGCAAGGTTAACTAATGACTGAAATGAAATCCAGTCATTTAAGGAAATCTCAAAGGCTTCCCGGGGGTTAGCTTGGAAAGATGTCACTGAGAGAAGGGCCCTATTTGATGCCTTTGCAATGTTTACAGAACCTACAACACAACTGAGCATGATTAATGAGGCTCTTCAAGCTCTAACTCATGAGTAAGACTTTGTAGTTGCTATATCTACACATGGGCTTTTCTCACCCTCACAACACCAGAAATGTAAACCAGAACTACTCATTTCCTCCAGGACTTGCCCTGGTTTTTATCCTCAAATAAACTCAACAGTTAAAGGGGAAAGATTCTCCTTTTCTTAACGAGAACATTTCTTTTTCGTGAATACCATACGGTCCCCTTAAGTATATTTACATTTATTATTTATTTACATTTATTATTAGGAAATTATGGAAAAAAACAAGTTTGTCAGAAATGAGTGTCATCTTGTGGCAAATGGGACATCTGGGATATAAAGGCCATTTAGATTCATTTAGCTGGGACATATTCGAGATCCAAACTTGGTCTGATTCTTTTTCAAATAGACTGTGACATGCTTTTCAATTTAAACACAAGTTATGAGACATTAGACAAAAATGTTTTGGGCAATTAGCTATTTTTCTTAGTGTCTTCAAATATAGTTTTTCATTTTCACCTGGAGTCTAAGAGTAATGTGAAAAATGAGATGTGACATGTTGGGAAAGTGCTCTTCATTGTTTCAATTTAAGAGGTGTATCTCAAAATCTTCAGAATTGTGGGATTTTTTTTCCTGTCCATTTCAAGCTCACACCTTATTTAATATGCTCATCCCCCCTCTCTTTTCTTTTGGGATGCTGTGAATGGGTGATGGTTGCCTTCGAAATCTGGCAGATCTAGTCAGAGTTCTAACTTCCTTCATGCTATCAACAGTTCCCTGAGGATGAATAAACATGGGCGTGGCTGTTGAAAGGTCATTAAAGACTGTATGGACTCGATTTTACGGCATCTAATGGGCAACTTCTGTTTGAGAAAAATGAATACGGAATTTTTTTTTTAAAGCAGGGTTTGTGGTCAACTGAGATCAGCCATCTTCATTGTCTTGAAGCTCTTTGGGTATGGATTGTAAATCCATACTTTGCAAGTTCTATAGCACTGAAGGCTGAGATGGATTATTCTTCCTCTACATTTCATCAGCAGCAAGAAGCAAAACATTATGACAGTTATTCAAATATAGGAGACACAACATGCCCTTTGATTTTCTTTTTTTTCTTTTTGTGTAGTAATTTTTTTTTCCAAGCCATGATCCTAGTAAGATCACAAGTTTGTTGATCATTTTCAGGCATTACTGTGGAAACCACAAAGAAACACCTTTGATGGTTTTGCTTATTTATTTTCTGGTTGCTTCTAGTCCTGGAGCTGTCATCATTTGAGCAAAGATAGACCTTTGATCTGAACTCCTTGATGGACGAGATGTTGTCTTTATTTTTTTCCTCCTTTGGCAAGTGATACTATGTCTGATTTTCTTCTTAATCCATCTGTCTTCTGTTTTCTTTTCTTTTTTTTTGCCTTGACAGAAAAGAAAAGAGAAATTTGACATCCTCACAGATTTTTATATTTTTTTATATCTTCACAGATTTTTATATCCTCACAGATATCTATATATAACTGGATAGAATCAATGGAATAAACCTAATTATTGAATACCTCAAGGAATTGTTAATATGTTGCACATATTCTGTAGATACATGCAAACAATTTGAATTCTGTGATCGAAGAACAAACACCCATCTTATCTTGAGCCATAGTAAACAAAGGCCCTAGGGTTGTAAAAATAGATATTTTTTTTTGTTTTGCAAAAGAATCTGGTGCTTAGAAAACATAATACAAACCAGTACAATTTCTTTGGTCTTCTATGTTCCCAAGCATTTCTTAGAATGATGTTTTTATTTTTGGTCAGTCATGGGGCCTGAACTCTGGGCCTGGTCACTGTCCCTCAGCTCTTCAGCTCAAGGCTAATGTTCTGTCACTTGAGCTACAGCGCCACTTCCGGCTTGTTCTGCTTAGGTGGTGCTGAGGAATCAAACCCAGGGCCTCATGCATGCAAGGCAAGCACTCTACCATTGAGCCACCTTCCCAGCCCCAGAATGATGTATTTCTGAAAAGAATAAAGTGAAAACAACATGTTAGTTTGCATTTTGTTTTACCTCTGAATTTTACCTTTTACATAGATGAATTTAATTACCTTCTCTTTTGAAGAACTAGGGTGCCACTAAGGAATTGCCTAAATGTGTGTTAGTTTTCGGTTTGTATTCTATTCCATATCCCTAATATACTATTCTTAAGATAAAAAGTCCTATTTATTGATGGCATAAGGAACCCTAAGAAGTATTTCACCAAGATTAAATAGTTATAGCTATTGACATTTTCCTTCTTAGGGATGAAAAATAATTTTATGTGGACCTATTTTATAGTGCATATTATTTGCTCTTTTAAAGTGTAAAGCTCAACAATTTTTAGGAAGTTTGTCAATTGGCATATCCATCACTGTGAACCAATTTTAAGACATCATTTTCTTCATGTCATTATCATCCCTCTTAATAGACAATCCCCCTTTTCTCCCCTGGCCCTGCTTTCTCCTGAAGCCAGCAATGTACTTATGGCCTTTGTAGCTTTTTAGTGTCTGTATATTTTCCTACATTAAATATAAAATTTAGCCACACACACTTTCATAATCCCAGTACTCTGGAGATGGAAGCAGATGGATCACAAATTTTAGGCCACCCTGGGCTTTTGAGGCATGGTCTCAAAAGATTAAACAAAAGCAAACTGCAGTCTCCTATGTGTATCTTCTTTCACTGGACATTAGCTTTTCAAGATTCATGCAGCTTCGGGCAAGTGACAATAGTTTGTTGCCCATTTTGCCAAACAATTCCATAATTTGGCTGCACCACATGTGTTTCTCCACTCACCACAGGATAGACAACTAGGTTGTGGTCAGGTTTTGCATATTGTAAACAACGCTACTTAGAATATGTGTGTGGAAGTGTTCGTGTGGACAGGTTCTCGTTTCTTTCAAATAGATCCCTAGAGGTGAAAAAAAATCATGTAGCATATTTCTGTTCAACCTTTAAAGTAACCCTGTTGACAGAAGTGTTTATTATTTTACGGTCTTATCAGTACAATTTCTGTACTCTTTGTTAACACTTGTTATTGTCTGCCTTTTTTATTACAACCCTTTTTAGTCATTATTATGCAGCATTTCATTATGATTTGTGTTCCCCTTTCCTCACTTTGGTTCAAGTCTGTTTAGCTTCTCCTTCTATCATTTTTAAAATCCATTTGTTCAAGACAAATATTTGAGGAAGACACTGTATCTTCAGGGTCATCTAGTTTTTACTTCAGAGATAATTGAAAAAAAAAAAAACAGAATCCTTTTGGATTTATCTACAAGCGTGAGAACAAATATTCTTCCTCTGAAAAAAGAAAACATAAGCCAAGTGTCAGTGGCTTGTGCCTATAATCCTAGCTACTCAGGAGGCTGAGATCTGAGGATCGAGAGAGATTTGAAGCCAGCCTAAGGAGAAAAGTTCACCAATTATTGAAAACTGAAGTGGCACTGTGGTTCAGAGTGGTAGAGTACTAACTTTGAGCAAAAGAGCTTGGCGACAATGTCCAAGCCCTGAGTTCAAGCCCCACAAACAGCAAAAAGCAAAGAGAAGAGAAGGGAAGGGAAGGGAAGGGAAGGGAAGGGATGGGAAGGGAAGGGAAGGGAAGAGAGAAGAAAGGAAGGAAGGGAGGGAGGGGGGGAGGGAGGGAGGGAAGGAAGGAGGGAGGAAGGAAGGAAGGGAGGGAAGGAGGGAGGGAAAAGAAAAGAAAGGAAAGAAAAAGTAAAAGAGAAAGAAAAAGGAAAAGGAAAAGAAAAGTGTATAGTGGGCAATGGGCCAAACTAGATATTTATAACACCATTGTATGATACACAAAATTAACTGTATAGGTGGAGGAATCTGGGACAACCACTGAGAAATATTACCTGTAAGTCTTGACCATAAAGTATCGAATGATTTCCTGGGTCTTAATTGGTCAACAGAACTTCCTACCCCTTGATCTAAAGACTGTCTTCAGGATAGGTAACAAATTCTAGTTGCTGCTTCATTGTGAACTTGAATATGTAAATTGCACTTTTTCTTTGTCAAGGTGGATGTTGAGTGGTGCTCTCACGTAAAATAACTCAGGAATGTTTTAAGGGATAAAGACTCAGCAGATGGAAGCTTAACTTTCCACCAACTCTATTCTATACTCCAGAGCAGTATATGTGCCATTTAAAACATAACACTATACCATTCATAAGGCATTACATTAAAAGGAAGAGGGAAACTCTGTAATATAAATATGAGAATACAGAAATAAAAACTTGACCAACAGAATGATGCCAACCTTTCTGTGGCTTGACATTGTGAGTAAGATCAACTAGAAATCTCCTCAGAACATCAAGAAAATTGGAAGGATTTTTCCAAAATTATGTGTCAAATGTCTTCTCTAGAAAAAAAAAAAGCCTTGTCAAGCCAATAAAATAGATACATACACACATCCATACATAAACACGCTAGCAGCCATAATCTCACTTTAGTGTTCTCTCTCTATATATGTATATGTATATGTGTGTGTATATATATATATGTGTGTGTGTATATATGTATATATACAAAATTGTATGAAGAGGTTAATACTCAGTGAAATGGTTTATAAAAACAGTGCATCTTATCTTTCATGCTTAAGAAAAATTTGATTCCTTCTCCAGTAAAGATCAAACATCAAATACTACTAAATGACTTATATTCACAGTAAACAATTTAGGATTATTTACAAAACACTGACCTACTTGGGATTTTTAAAGTGAAAATACAACGACAGAAAAAGACACTTTCTGTGAGAAACTCTTTATTTAGATTTTTTATTATCAAACTTTAGCTTGATTTTATATTTCAAAAGTAGTTTCAGTGGAGAAAGAGAACACATGAAAACCAAGTTGTTCCAACCGAATAAGTAAATGAGATAGCTAAAGCTGGGAAACTCAAACATTAAAATAAATTTAAGAATACAATGGAGAAACAAAAGAAAAGAACCATTTGTAAAACTTTACACTTCTGTTAGTTAAGGAGTGTGAAAGAAAATCAGCGAAGCAATTTACTTAAATTTTTAATGCTATACTGCAAGATAAAGCGCAGAATTCCCAGAGTTGAGGAAGTTTATTTCTTGGATAGGTTAAAACTTGGTAGTAAAAGATAGTATCTGATGGCATTATGAGGAGGAGCTGTGTAGAGGCTTAGCATTTCTTCTATACTATTGTGCATGAAGAAGGGTTTAGTAATAGCTCAAGAGAGAGATCTGGGGATTAATGTTCAAAGCCAGCCAGGAGAGGGAAGGCCATAGGATTGTTATCTCCAAATTAAATGCCACAAAACTCAGGTGTAGAGCTGTGGCTCAAGTGGTAGAGTGCCAGCTTTGAATGCAAAAGTTAAGGGACAGAACCTTCTGAGTTCAAGCTGTAGTACCAGCAAACATATACCCTCCCCCCCCACACACACATACACACATAGAATTAATGACCTACATAATACTTTGTGGAACAGCATATATTGGATATCATGCAGAGTAAAATAGATGTTGTGTGAAATTATGTCCAGCAAAACACAATTATATAAAATAATGACTTCATTCTTATTTGAGCTTCAAACTCACCTCAGGAGATCCTTATGCATGTACCCTAAAGGATAGATTTACTTGATTTTTCTTATTCTTTAGGAGGGAAACTGAGACACTGATTCACAGTAACTGATTTCTTGATAAGATGATGGAGACTTGAAGTGAGAACTTCCAAGTGCAAGTTTAGAGTTCTTTGTAATTGTCCCAGCTCAAGTGAGGCTGTTCAGATATTGTCCAAGAAGAGTCATTTTTGCAAATGGTCTCTGCCCTTCTAAGGGATAGAAATGAACGTTTTAGTATGTCAATATATGAGGAGACAAAATAAATGTCAGTATTAACTCAAAATCTTATACACACTAACTTAAATGTTTTCTTTGAATAAAATGTCACCTCCCTTCATCAGAATGATAGTTTGATACAGAAACCTCAGTATTTTCCCAGTTTCCCACAAAGGCAGCATCTAGAATCAAATAAGTCACTGGATAGTTCCTTCATCTCTTTTTATACCTCCTTCCAAAAGGCATTTCTTTCCTCAATTATTCCTCCTGGTGCAGTTGGAAAATGTTTGTACCAAGTTTTTGCCAGCTTCCCTTTGGAACACAGAGCAACTACTTACCAAATGGCAGGTTTATGTAAGAGGAAATCTCCATGGTTTAATGTGCTTTTGTTTCCTGTCACTTTATACCTTCTGTTTTTGTTCATCTATAATCATCTTGTAACCTGCATAGAAAAGCAAAGGACCCAAGGCATGAAAAAATGAATATTCAAGCATTTTCAGATACACTGGTTTTCTAATTCCTGGACTAAAGGGCTTTCGCTGAGATAGGATACTTCAGTAGCTGGCAATGCTGCATGCAAAAGACTGGATATAAAATTAATTCCATAAAGTCCCCTGTAAAAATCAGTATAGTCACAGAACTTCAGCATCATTTGAGTGGGGCTTTATCTTTTAGAAAGAACCTATTTCAGGGTACTAATGGACTTTGCACATATCCAAATTGCTATATTTTTGTAGTGAGCATGCAATTATTCACCCATTAGACAGAGTTTGATCATATAGGGACTGGCAGTGTGTGTCAAAGGCCTGCTACATGGGTTTTTGGTTTTGTTTTCAAATGTTTGGTGTGAATACATTAATTGTACACTAGAGCATGACATTTCAAAATACGAAGTCACAGAACTGCCCAAAACAGGTCCCATTCACACACACAAAAAGGATTTCATAGATTAGGTATATTTTCTACTCATGAGAGAAGAAAAGCTATCTTTCCACTGTACACTAGCCCTGGATTTCCTTTCAGTGGTCCTCACCACAGAAGAAAGGAGATATTTCTCTCTACCTATTAGAAATTTTATTTATGAAAGTCCAAGCAGTTTTTGAGCATATACCAGTTAAAAAGTGCTGTATTAGATATTAGGGTAAACATCAGAGAAGTAAAGCCCACTTAATTCTAGTGATCTAGGATAGTGACTGAGACCGAACGTAGTTCTACAATAGATTATAATCAAGTGTTTAGAGCTAAAATCACTTTAGAGAAGAATGAAATTGACAGGAGTTAGTCTGATGGATGTCACTTTTCCATCAAAGAGTGAAAAATTTCAACCAACAAGAAATATATTCAATGGAATTAGAATACAAAAAAAGGAAACATTTCTAAAAGCATAACCAAGGCTTAGGTAATAAACTGGCTCTCAGAACTATAAAACATAGCTTAGCTGAAAATGGCTTCAACATAAGCAGACAGAGATCATTGAGCACTTGCCTTGAGAAAATATTTGGGTGCCTTTCCTAAATTCTACATGGGAAGAATTTCCTAGGTGACTGTTCCTGAGAGAATTTTATTTATTGGAGTGTTCTTGGGTTACATTCACTGCTTATTTTGTTCATCTGAGGACTCTAGATTCATGGTTGAGGGCTAGACTTAGTGATTTCCTTTCCAAAGAAAGTAAACATGGAAAAGGCAAGCAGATAGCTTTATATCAGAGAAAACAGAACAGTGTCTTAGAGTATTAACACTGTAAGTGACACCTGACTATGTAATTAGTAAGGCATTCCACCAATGATATTTTGTCACAAAATCCATAATGAGTGATCAAGAGAAAATATCAGATGGTCACAGATAAAGTGACATTCAACAAACTCTCTGATCATTGCTTTACAAAACTCAGGATCAAAAACACAAGGAAGAATAAAGAGAACAGAAAGATTTGATACTTCAATGCCATAAAGTATTCACAGTGGGACATGATTATCAGTGAGAATAAGATGAAATAAAGCTACAGCGAGATGGGCATTGGTGGCTCACACTTGTAATCTTAGCTACTAAGAAGGCTGAGGTCTGAGAATCACAGTTTGAAGCCAGCCAAAGAAGGAAAGTCTGTGAGACTCTTATCTCCCTGAAGTGGCACTATGGCTCAAGTGATAGAGCGCTAGCCTTGAGCAAAAGGAGCTCAGGGACAGTGCCCAGGCCCAGAGTTCAAGCTCCAGGGCCACACAACAATGTAGTCTGGAGCTCAGTTAATAATACGGAATAGTGCTGGTTTCACGATTTTGATATTTAGAGATAATGTAGGATGATAATATCTGCTAAAGCTGGCAATGTTGAGATTGATATGTGATTTTGTTTGCACTGAAGGCTAAAACTATGTGATGTAATTATAATACCACCAACAATACATTTTAAAGCATGTTTTACCTATGGCAACTTATAATGGGACAATTTTAGGATGATAGCTTAAGAATAATTAATATTCACTTTCCAAATGTAAAACAACAACAACAGCAACAGCAACAGTAGCACAACAGAACTGAACTTCTTGAAGATCAAAGTCATCTGTGCCTAGAATTTATGTGGTCTTGTAAGCTAGACAATAGAAAGACAAATCAGGAGTGTGTGTGTGTGTGTGTGTGTGTGTGTGTGTGTGTGTGTGTGTGTGTGTGAAAAATGGTGTAAGAAATTCCAGGGTAAATGTAAAGAATTTGAGAAAACAATCAAATTTCAGTTGCATTGAGAACCCTATGAAGGCCTAAAAGATCACGAATAACTAAAGAGGAAAACTTCTGACTTTAGAATCTCCCAGATTTACTATTTGATTTCTTTTCCGCATTCTGCTCTACTCTTGTGTATTAGTGACGGTTTCTCACTAGAAAAAAGTACCCTAATGGTCACAGTTTTGTGAGTCTGCAAAATCATTGTCATTTGGAGCCTGTTTACTACATCCTGTTCTTCAGGCTCCTCTGGCTCAAATCTCACACATTACTAGATCTGATGGACAGGGAGGTCATATGGATAAGAAATTTATCACAACAATTTTCCTTATGTATGCATATTTATATTTCCCCCTTTTTACTTTCTTTGGCTTGATTGCTCCTAAGTTAAGGAAAGGAGTGTGGAAGAAATGGATAGACTTTAGTAGGAAGAACACGCAACATTGTCTTTATATGATTTCAAAAAAAAATATACATTCTGTATATCCACAGTCATCCTCTCTCACGGTTTTTAGACTCTTTCACTTCTCAGCAGCATAGATCAGAAAGTAAGGTCCCTGTAAAGTTCCATTTTGTCACGAAAGACAATTGTATTGTTAAAGATGACTTCTTTATACTTCCCTCTCAGATCAGAGTACGAAAAGAAGAATCTCACACCAACACTTAGGTACCTTTACAGAAGGAAAGGTATGTTTAAAAGCAACTATTTAAAAGGAACTATTCTGAAATGTAGGTTTCCCTGTCCTTCAGGAAGCCCTCAGAGCTATTCCTGTGCTTTGCTGCCACCTTGGCAAACTAGAAGGATTTGCACCAGAATTCTTCACTGGGAGGGCTGAAAGCACCGCTTGCTGCTTCTCGGCGCTGGCTGGGCTCAGACAGGCATTTGAAGTGTTTATTATGATTCAATTGGCTCTGATATGTTGCAAAGAGCAATTAGAGTATCTATCCTATGGGGGGAAAAAGCACACTTTCCTCTTCTTAAAATAACTCAGTTACAAAACCGATCCACGTGCTACCCTCTGAGTACTTTTCAAAGATTTCCTCTTTCTTTAACCCAGAATGGAGACAGGAAAGACGCGATGATGACTATGTATTATGGAAGTTTGTGCGCTGAGGGAAGTCCTGGCTCATTTGGGTGTGACGGTGGCAGCCAAAGCGCTGGGTGGACATTTTTCTCTAAGTTTCCATTGCGTGTTTGCCGTGATGACTCGCTCCCCATTGCAGTTAACTTCTGGGGAGAACAGGGTGGCTAGTGAAAGGTAGTTACTAATTGAGATGAGGTAAATTCTCTGTGCAAGGAAAAGTATGTTCTCTATTTTCATCTGCTCCAAAGGAGCTGGGCAAACACTGCTGATCCGAATCCAGACCTTTAAAGCCGAGTTACTCTTAAAATATTGGAATTTATTATTATTGTTGCTATTTTTATTTTGCTGTATTTTGTTTGTGCTGCCTCTATTTTTAGTCTTTCTGTTTGTCTCTATGTCTGTATGTCTGATTTTCTCCCCTCGCCTCTCCGTCCTTCCTCTTCAATTCTCCATTCACCTCTTCCTTATCTGCAGGTTTCTTCCTTCTGGTTACTTCTACCTTCTGGGTGTAAGAGGATATCTTTGCCATTTGAAAACGTGTCATTTGGCTAACTTGTGCGCTCCAGATAGGCAGGTCGGAGGCCCCCTTCCCGATGGTTTCATTTAAATTGGCATGAATAGGTAGGTGCCTTCCTCTCTAATGCAGCTTTAAAAAAAATCCTGGAGCTAGAATCACAGACATAGGTTTGCCAATCTTCAAAGCAGGAGCTAGGAGAAGAAGTAATCCGAAGGAGAGAGAGATCGAGTAGCAAAATATAATAATAATAATAATAGTAATAATAATAAATTTGCTGCAACTTCAATAAATCAGGTAACTGGAGGCAAAAATTAAAAAAAAAAAATAAAGGCTCTATGGCTGAGTCTGGTCCCGATGAAACGTTCAGGCTGGTTCTCCCCTTCCTCCCTCCCCTGAGTCTGGCACTGGAAGCCCACCTCTGGCTCGGGGCCTCCAGACAGCAGCACACCCACTGGAAACGCACGTGAACAAAGCTCCGGCGCCCCAGGAGCTGCGCGTGCGGTTTCCTAGTGAATTCCAGCTTCTCTGGGGAGCTGCAGGAGCACACAGGGTTAAGTTAGTTCCCTCCCCGGTAGGAGGGAGAGAGGAGGGGAAAGAATCACACAACCATTGCTGGCTGGGTCCCTTGTCTCTCTAGTTGTATGTTCGAAACCTGTCGCCATCACTTAGGAGTTGGGCATCCTCCACGGTCACGGCGGAAGAGCTGGGGCTCGGACCTAACCTCCCTCCCGGGGCCGCAATCTCTGCACCAACCTGCTGGGCTTCCAGGCACCCCCCGGTGCCTCTCTGGTCCTCCATCCCCTGGAAGTCCCGCAGCCGCTAGACAAGACAACTCGGGGCCAGCCTTCGGTGTCCACCAGCGAGCCCGAGGACCTGGGTTGCAGTTCTCAACGATGGGCAAGAGGGACCTTGACGGCGACCCCTAAAACAATACCATGCCCCGGGAGCCCCGCTTCTACCGCGTCAGCTTCTTCCCTCTCCACCTCCCCGACCCAGTCGGATTCGGATGAGCGCTCGCGGAGGAGACTCGGCCGCCAGGTAAAGGAGGGACTGCGGTGCCAGGTGAAGTTTCTAGTCATCTCCCTTATCCGTGGCTAAGCGGACACCATGAGGTGTGTGGATGGAGAGGAGTATTCGGGGGTGGTCACTCGGGTGCGTGTTCTTTATACTGGGAAGGAAAACGAGCTGTCTAGGTCCACCCAGACTTTGCAGGGACATTACCCTCAAAGTCCCATCTGCTTCCTCCGAGGAGTTTTTGAAACTGAGCTCTGGGTAAGAGCGCTCATTTCCTTGCCTGTTAGAAACATCGATTTTTAAACGGAGTCTTTCTGAGCCTCTAAGCTGTACCGGGAGTCCTGGCTGATTTTTTTTTTTTCCTTCCAAAAATGAATGAATCTTAACTTCCCCAAGAAACAACCGGCTGTCCCCATGAGCATTTAATGTCACCAATGCTATTATCCAGCGGTTATATCTCAAACTGGATCCTGCCCCCCCCCTCCCCTCAATATTCCAGGCCCTATATTAGAGGCTAGGTGTGGACACACACGCTTGTGTGTGCACGCTCGCGCGCGCTCTTGATCGCTGCTTGTGTTTGTGCATGTGGGTTATCCAAAACCAAGTCCCTCTCCAACCCTGCCAGTCCTTCCCAGGGCTAGCAGTCACTGAGCTGGGGCCGTTGCGCTTGGCTGGTGAGCTAGAGGCGGTGGCGAAGTGGCTTGGAGCTCAGGCTGAATCTCGATCTTGTTCAGGGACCTTGCACTTTGGGCTCTGTGACACAGGAACCCCTCCTGTAGCGCCCCCTCCCCCCAGCCCCTGGCGCTGAAGGCAGAGACAGGAAACCCAGGCCCTGTGGTTGGAGCAGGATCTAGTCAGCTGCCCCCCAAGACCACCGGTGTGGGGGTTCCAGGAAAGATCCCTCCGCCAAGCTGACCAGTCTAGGACTGACCCTGGCATTTTCAGTGCTGCTGTGGTCATCGCTCTTTCATAATCAGGGTGATGATCGAGGTAGGGAAGTTATATGTAGGGTAGGGAGTCAGCAAGATCTAGGCTGGCTGGGGCAGGACACACCCACAGTTTGTGCCTGGAAAACTCCTGGAGCAGGCAAAAGGCTCAGGCCTTGGCAATTTGCTGGTGTGGGCTGAAGCCACCCCTGCTGTCATCACTAGTGCGTTTTGTTCCTGGAACCTCCCAGCAAGCTGGCACTCAGAGTCCATTGGTCTGTGATTAGCGCCCCCCATCAGCGCCCCATCCTTTGCTGGATCTTTGTCAGTCGTCCTGTCCTTTGATACCGGAGATAAGCATGTATCTATCTATCTGGCCATAGACCTGCCCTGCGCGCATCATGTACGGTCCCACATGCACACGAACACACACATGTACACGCGCACACGCACACACACACACACACACACAAGCGTTTTCCTAGTCAGCTTTGCCTAATGCAATAGGAACGGAGGCAGGCGCTGGTGAACTCTAGTGAGTGTGTGTGCCCGTGTGAGCGTTTGTGTAAACTCGCGTGTCTGGGTGGATTCATGCCTGGTTTGGGAGACAGACCAGTCGCTTCTCTAAGTCAGTTGTCTTGACTTAGGCGCTCAGAAGAAGGTAGACACAACAGGAATGGAAAGGAATTAAAAACACGAAAGTGGTGCCAAATGACTCAGGCTTTGAACTCAGGACCCTGGGGTGTGTCAGGAAATCGTCTCCAGACAGTTGCAGACACCGCCCTGGTGTCTCTCTCTCTCATAACTCCAGGACGTGAGTGAATCCCTGAAGTGTGGGTCCCAGGGGCGGATTTTAAACTTGCTGGTTGTATCTTGTTCTGGCCCCACCAGCCGTGCATTTCCGCGCACTGCAACGCTTGCCTGAGGCTCTTTCTCCCTCTTCTGTTCAGATTCAGCCTCTCCTTGGACTTACTCAAACAAGGTAGCAACTTTACTGGAGGCAGGAGGAACAAACCAGAACCCAGGCTCCAAGAAAGAGACCCGTGCTAGCTCTTTTATTTTACTCTTTAATCTTTGTAAAGGGATTTTAGAGTGGAAACCTTCTCTGTATACAAATGGGCCTTCTTTAACTGACCAGCCTGTTTCCCAAAGGTTTGAGGCTCAAAATTTTTGGCTGTCCACTGCAATCTCTGGGGACAAGCGATCTATTGAACGGATGCTCTCAGCAGTAGCATCCAGGATAGGAAAACGTGGAGGTGTTTAACATGCTCATATTAAACTTTGGATTATTTTCTCAATTAAAGTGCATTTAAGAAGGGACGAGGGATAAGGGAATTCGGGATGGGTTGTGTGTGTGTGGGGGGGCATCATCAAGATTGCCCGCATTTGAAATAACGCCATTTTGGTTGAGAGACTTCCTATATTTCTACCCTCTAATCTCACATTTCCATCATTTTCTCGGAGTCTTGGAGTTTAAGTAATAATAGATCCTCCCTTCCTGCAAGTATTTCAAACAAGCAAGGAGGGAAATCTCTTTCAGGATTCAGGGGGTGGCATTATTTCTTAAAGACGGGGAGGAGGGGAAGGTCGGGGGCGCTCCTAGGCAGCCTGGAGAGGAGTGAGTGGTCTGATCCAGGTGGCATCCACAGGGCTTAGTACCCTGTAACTCTCTCCAGGGAAGACAGGGTTAAAAAAAATCTGTCTGACTTTGCCTCTTGGAAAGCCTTGGGTCTCACCCGCTCCTCCCCAGCATTCTTTAAACCAGAAAAAAAAAAAAGTGGGAGGGACTCCGTGAGGGAGGGAGAGAGGGAGGGAAGGAGGGAGAGAGAACCGGGAGAGGGAAGCAGAGAAAGAGGGCGTCCAAGAGGGGAGCGCGCGCCAGAGTGCGAGGGACGGAGGGAGGGCGCGGAGGAGCGCGGGAGCCGCGGAGGCGATCCTGCGAATTCATTACTGTAAACATCTCCCCGGGTGTGTGTGTGTGTGTGAGTGTGTGTGTGTGAGTGTGGGGGGGGGGGGTGTCAGGAGGTGTGGGGGTGGGGGACCTCGGCGCCTACATTAGCCCGATCACCGAGGATTGAAGCAGCAGTTGGGGCTGAGCCGCCTTCACCGCCGGTCGGGGTGGGCGCACTTGGAGCGAGCCCCGCGCGCCCAGCCTCCTCCTCTTCCCGGCGCAGCCCGCCGCCGTTCAGCCGAGGGCGGGGGGGGGGGGGGTGCGCACTCCCTTCCCGGGGTGTGTGTAGGGACGCGGGGAGGGGGGTTCTCCCAGGAGCGCCCCACCTCGCTCTCCCGCCGATCCCGGGCTCCTCCGTCCGTCCTCACCACGAGGCGTCCCGGCTGCGCTTGGCACCGCCTTCCCCGCCCCCCGGAGCGAGCGAGCGAGCGAGCCGAGAGGAAAGTGGCATGCCCCAGCCCTGCAGTCGGAGGTGGCGGAGGCCGGGGGGAGACGATGCCGCCGCGGCTCCGTAGGGGACTTCGGCGAGAGCGAGCGAGGCGAGCGGGGCGCCCGGGCGCCGGCTGGCTGCGGGGAGACGCGCGCCGCTCCGAGGCTCCGGCTTCCGCCGCTCCCCTGCGCCCCAACGCTGCCGCCGCCGCCGCCGCCGCTGCGGGCGACCGGGCTCGGCTCCGGCAGCCGCCGCCACCGCCGTCACCGCCGCCGCCGCCGCCCCGGACCCCTCACAAAAGTTTGGATCTCGGGGAGGCCACAGCGCCGGGCAGAATTACCAGCGGGGCTGGCAGGAGACCTCCAGAACCTTCCCAGGTAAAGCGCACCCCTAACTTTTCCTCCCTGGCACGCAGCCTCTCGCTCGCTGCCCCGTGGTAAGGGGGGGCTCGGAGAGGAAGGCGAAGTTCAGGAATCCGAGGGAGGGGCGCAGCGCTTTGGGCCAGACCCCCTCAGTCATGGGGCAGGGGCCCCGGGCGCTTCCCCGAGGCTTGGTAGGCAACGGTGGCTGGGCGGGTGGGGGGGGGGCGGCAGGCGAACCCCCTTCCCCCACGGGTGGATGATGATCCTGGGCCCCAGCTGGTGCCTCATCTCTGACGGCTCTTAGCAAATTTGGAGTGTGAATTCAAAGAAAATGATGGATGTGTTCCACTCATCAGCATTCCCGCGGTCTCTCACTCCTATTTGATTATATGTATATGTGGGCATGCATATATTTATTTAACGATTCGAACCTCTTCTCACTTGCCTGTTTTAGTGTAGCTGGCCCAAGACTTAGGACCCTCAAAGGTGTGGAGACTGCTAGCATAGGGGAAAATGGCTTTCTCCCTCCTGACATCCCTGAACCCCACCCCCACCCCTTCCTCCAGTCCTCCCCTCCTTCCCCTCCTTTCGCCTCCTGGCATCATAAAATGGGAACTTTAGAAGTCAGGTTTATTTTTGAGGGAGTGGAAGGAAATGCTGAAGTGATTTTGAAATAATTATCTGTGTGTGTGTGTGTGTGTGTGTGTGTGTGTGTGTTTCCTGGGGCTGAGGGTTAGGGGTGTTACAGAAAGGCAGATTTTTTTCTTTCTTTCTTTCTTATTAGCCTGGTGCTTGGTAGTGCCTGGGAAGCCAGAGTGGCTACTCTGCCTGTGCGCTCACGCTCACGCTAGGGCTGGGGCTCCCGGAGAGATCTGTTTCCTGAACAGCAGATTTAGTTAGACTAAGAAAATAGCCGCAGTTCACTCTTAGATGAAAAAAAGAGTTACTGCCACCTCCTCCCACCATGCCCCCCTCCTTCACACCTCCCCGGAGAGTTTTGAGTTTTGAAGCAGTTCAATTTTAGGCCTGCTATTGTCTCTGTCATCTGATGATGATTAATTTACCTGGAAAGTCCTCTTGCTTCCCCCCCCCCCCCCAAAGAATGGAAAACTGTCTCTAAGAGCTTGTGATTAATTTTGATGGAAGGGAATCTCCTGTACAGCTTACAGTAAGCTAATCAAGTGGGTGCAAGGCACAGATCCCTGTAAATACTGTAGGGTGTGTGTGTGTGTGTGTGTGTGTGTGTGTGTGTGTGTGTGTGCAAGGTGCTGATTAGATTTCTTTACATGCTGTGTTTGCTATGCAAAGCCTCTTTTAAGAGGGAGCCACCAGCTCTCCCCATTCAGCTGGAGGCTCTTCAATCACACAAGGGTTCAGGGAGCTCTGGAGCATGTCCACTCACTCACAGGCTTATTGCTAAATTTATTATGTCTAACTTTCTCCAGCCTAAAGCTCATATAAAGGCTATTTTCCATATGTGGACTGAGATGGTCTTTAAGCTAAACTGGTCTGACCTTCCTAAATCCCCAAAGAAAGCATTCCTCAAACCTTTGTGAGGTACAGTCGAAGGTGGGATTGGTATTAGTTGCAATATGCTTGGGTCAGTATTTGGAATGTGCGAACTGGATCACTCTTTTTATTATTTGAGTCACTAAGCAGTCCACATGAGCTGTATAAGATCAGCTTGCCACCATATTAGAAAAGGATCAATCTCTGGATAATATGCACACCGAGGCAAGTTGCTTCCCCATTCCCCACCCCCCCCACACACCATTATTCCTATTGAAAATGCCACTTGGCTTGTTCTTTCCCTTAGAAAGCTTGAACCAGGAGAGGGTTAAACCATTTAAGGGATTTTTAATAATCACAGATGACAGTGCAACACCACACTGTCATGTTGAGTTGCAAATATCTGTGACTGGAGGAGGTTGGAAGATGTGATTTCAAACATTATTCCATGTCTCTGTCAGGAGGTACACGAAATTGTAAAAAGAATTGGACTTGCTGTACTGTAGCAGAACCTATTACAGACTTCGTATGGAGCCATGTTAGGCTTTTTATTTTTTCTTTCCTCTAAAGTGTTCATGTTTTAACACTTCGTGGTTTCACTGTCCTTACAGAAATTCCAGGGGATGCTTTTAACAGAAGAAAGTAGATTCCCAAATGACTCCATGCTGAGCTACTCTGGGTTTCCCAAAGCACTCATGATTTTTCCTCTATGCTAAGTTTCAGATGATGTGATCTTATCCGAGTTTGACTTTGACCGGCTGGATCTAATTTGAACCTTCTCTGATGCCCGTTACATTTGTATTCTGGCCTGCCTGGAGAGTTTGATTTAGGATTTAGACAATCTCCCTAAAGCAACCATATTATTTCCTCCCCCAGTTTTGAAACTGTGGTTTCAAGAAAGGCTTGTGTGTCCCCAAATCTAGTATCCTTCTGAGCATCTAATGGAGTTTGACTCAGGTTCTGGACTTTTCAAGAAAAGAATTGCTGCCTCTAAGATCAGAAGCATCTGAAGTTAAAAAGAAAAAGAAAAGAAAAGGAACGTCCAAGGGTTCCCAAAGGCTTTTGGTTTTCATCTTCCTTTAGAATATTCAAGAAAGGTCAAGGTGATGGAGCGTTATTTCTATTCAGGTCATGTTATTTCTATTCGGGTCACACCTTCTGGATAATCATCTTTGGGTATCTTTTTAGTTTTAATTCAAGTTCATTTTTCACTAGATTGCTTTAATAACTTTGTGGTTTTCTGCCACAGCGATTTAAATTCAGTCCATTAGTGACCTCTATCTGTGAGAAGTGAATTCTCATTGCTTCTCTTCCCTCTCCTCAGAGCCTATAATGATGTATGTGCCTGTGTGTGGAGGGGGTGGGATCTTTCTAACTGCTTCAGTTTTGGTAATTTTATTTTATTTTATTCTTAGAGGTCAGTGTGGATAATGATATTTCATAACAGTAATAAAAGTGTAAAGGGCTAATAGAGTCCCCCAAATGGTTATTCCATATAGCATTGATAATGTGATCAACATAAATAAAATGCCAGTGCTCTCTACTGCCTGAAAGGACTGTTGTTGGGGTCCCACTATGCTGCTGAATGAAAGTGAAATTTTATTGCCCCCCAGTGCTTACATAACAAGAGAAATCTGAGACTAGCCTAGAAACATACATGTGGTAACTAGAATCATACTAACTCCGTGTATGTCTTTAACTTCAGCTTGGCTTCTGTGAACATAGGGTGATATGGAGTGTGAAAAGGCTATTTGTAAACAGATGGTCCTTCTACAGAGACTTTAAAAATCTAGTTCCCAATCCACTTTTGTCATTGAAGAGTTTTCAAATTGAAATTTCAGTTTTAGTTGATGATTCTAAATGATAATTGAAAACCAAGTTTGCTGAATTTCTTAGGTGGGTGGATACTGTTATCTGACATTTTCCAGATGGTTTTGATGTATGGTATTTTGGGGATATGTAGTTTGGGGGAGGTTTTTTCTTTTCCCTTGGGTAGGTTTTATTCAAAAAGCATTTAAAAAAGACCAATTATTGTTATTTTTGAAGTTAAACAACCATTAACGTACTCTGCCAACATTTTTTTCTTTTTTTCATGCCCTCCATATTTCTTTGGGTTTGTGAAATTATGTTTTTCTTCCTAAAACTAGATGTTTGGAAAAGGAGTGGAAGTATCAATGTGTTGTTAAGCAACTTCTAATTAAGTATCCGTTTATACTGAAACATACACATTACACACCCTGCTAGCCATTTCAGACAGAGATTCTTTTCAAGGTTTTGAATATGTTCCTTTTTTTAAGGGCTATGACACAAATATTGTAATAAAAATATCCTGTGTTCTGATGAATACAGAGACTTATTTCAGTTTCATGAAACAGTAAAACACTGTATTAGAAAAATAATCGGTGGTATTTTGAGTACATGGCCAAAATCTGTTAGAACCTTCATGTAACTTTTTTTTTTTTAATCCCTTGGCGAATTTTGCATCTACTGGTCTTTTTAGGTTTTCTTTGATTCCTTCTACTGTGGTTCTTTGAAGTGATTTAAAATTAAACAGTAGCTACTTTTTTAAGGGAAATTCATCATGCTAGGTGCAGGATTCCAGAAGAGTTAATGATGCAGAAAAAGTCCTGTAAAACATCTTTCTAAAAGAAGTCCTTCTCTAGCTGGCTCTCCCACTTATTGGCCTCCTGTATTCTTTGCAGTGAGTTGGAACTCCGTTATTTATTTATTTTTCAAATACCACCTCTAACTTAATTTATTGTGGGATGTGTGCCTGCAGAAGCGTGCAGTGCCTTGTGTCCCCGGTCGCCTGAACAAAGCAGTGTGGCTGTTACCAATCTGTAAGAAAGAAGGTGTGTGTGTGTGTGTGTGTGTGTGTGTGTGTGTGTGTGTATGGAAAGTCAGAAGGTCATATTCACGGTTCTCAAATACTGGTCAGTTATTCTGCTAATCTTTAATAAGGACATTCTCTTCTCGCTGGCAGTTTAGTGGTTAAAGATTTCAGCCCCTTTTGCAGTCATTCATGGAATAAATTTCTATCACTGCTTCAACATTAGGTGTTATTTAAAACTGAGCCCTCTGCATCCCTCCACCCCCATACCCCTTGTCACTTTCTTTTCAGGTTTCTTGTAAGAGAATGTGGCAAAGCCTCGGGAAAACATCATCCATTTTCCTCAGTTCACAGGTCAGACTGTTGTCTCTATTACAGCTTCCAAGGTGTAGATAAAATATTCTCCCATGTGAACTTTTAAAGAATCCAATGGCTTTTGAATTTAATACCTATTGGAAAATATCATCCCAAAGTTCAGAGATGCTATTAAGGCCTCAGAGCCCATAGAACGGCCTTTCCCAGGGAGAAAAGAAGAGAGGTTGGTAAAATGAGTTTGGGAATAGACTGTCCATCAAAGTCCACCAAAGTCCTGTGGCTGAATGGAAAACATCAGATGCTAATGAGTCCTGAAATAGGCTCACATGCTGGTGTCACTCTTGGCCTCAGCTGGCTCTGGGTATCACTTTCATGAGAAGCCAGCATCAAAACAGCCTCTGTGATAGTTACCCTTTCCCATTTTACACTTAGACTCTAGTGCCTACAAGAAAGAAATAATAGAAAGGATTGTGATATTCATTGTACCTTAGCGGGGGCCAGCTATTAGGTGACTAATTTGGATAAATTACTCTCATACGTGATTCCAGGGAGCTCTTTTAAAGTCTGATATCAAAACACAGTCCTATCTCCTCAGCTCTTACATTTTTCACTTCTCACATGAATAATTTCATTGATTCCTCCCAACTTGCTGTGTGAGTTTATAGAAGAAAGCCCTACCTTCTGATCGGGGTAACTCAATCCACAAAATGTCAAGGGCTACTGAGAATTGATGTGTTACGTACATACAGAATTCTCCAGAAACAGTTTAGAATTGTCATTCTTTCTGAACCTACTCTAAGTGATTGGAATGAGTATTACTTTCAATAGTAAGAAAACCAAACTAAATAACCACCACAACAAACACCAGATGAACATAACAGTCACAGATAATTTTAGATAGAAAAAAAATAGCTTTTTACTACCTCTCTGACATTATTTATGACAACATGAGTTGATGTTTTAAGCAATTTTACAATGTGAGCATTTGGACCCTTCACCACGGTAGAGAGTGAGGAACAGAGGAAATTGTTTTTGAGGAAAGAAAAGAAATTCTGCATTATTATGTTGGAATGCATCTTTCTATATTCGACCTTGTAAAAAGTTGCTTAATCTCCTACACTCCAATAGCTCTTAATTTCTTCTTTGTGGAGTTCAACAGACTTGTTGAGGGGTCAAACAAGATTAATGTGTGTGAATATGCCTTGATATCAGTATGGTTATATTCCCCTCAAGAGGCATTATTAAACTCAGTAACCTGGATCACTGGGTCACAGTCTTGTAAAAAGAGAGGCTAGGTTTTATTTTACTAAGAATAACCAAAAACAATACCCTTGTGATAAGAGGGGCAAGGATTTATTTTACTTAGAGTAACCAAGAACAGTACCCTGCCTTTTAGAAGCTTTTGTTCCTATGGGTGTGGTTTCACTGAACTTATGAGGTGTCTAGTGCTCTGTGCATCATATTTCTCCCTCCATACATTGAGTGGTAGGTTGTCATTTGTTGGAATTTGTTTCATCCTGATGAATATATCCATTTCAAATGTCAGAACTAATTAGGGTGAGTAGATGTTAAGGGCTACATTTTCCTGGAAGCCTTGGCTTGCTGATAGTGACTGGATTGATCATGAGTGCATTCCATTGAAGATGTGTTTTGGAAGAACCCATCAATATTTCTTGAAATAAGATGTCTTTAGTCTCTCTCTGGGTTAAAACTTGAGCTATGGGCATTACTTTTGCACAGATATTATTATTAATAGAAAAGATTACGGTTTTCAAAATTTTATTTTACAAAATAAGCCTGGCTGGTTCAAAATATGATTTTTTTCATTACTTTGACAAATCTCAGCTTGTTAACAATGAATAGAAAGATCTGATTTATTACAACACTAACGTAATTGTGAAGCTGTGATTGTCAGTGGGGAAGTTTCTTTGCAATTCCATATTTTTTTCAATTATATTTTTACATTTTATATTTATAAATTCTGTTTTTGCAGTTAGATCATATTTTAAATACATATATGCTCCAAAAGTGATCATGTTTATTTGACTTTGCTAATTTATTTACATATGGGATCTTATAAAAGTTAACTCTTAATTGGTTCAGTGTGGCTTAACTGAAGACTTCAACAATGGATCCATTGATGAAGTATTTTATAGGTGGATTGTTAGTGATTTTTGGTCAGAATGAATATTTCATTCAGTGAATTTCAGTATTGACTCTGTACTTAATGTTGTTTTCCATTATGTTTTTCTAATTTCCAAAGTTCTGAAACTTTTATTTTTCAGGTTGATTAGTACTTTTGTAGTGCCTTGTAAAAGTGCATGTCCATCGACATATATTTCAATCTGAATATTGCTTTGGGGATTGACAAAATTAACCCAAGCATCATTTTATTTTGGCAGTGAGGAATGATATAATGATAGTATTTTAAGAAGAAATTTTTCTTATGACCTGAATACTTGAAAAAAAAAGTAAGAAGTTCT
Source organism: Dipodomys spectabilis (assembly GCF_019054845.1). Taxonomy (NCBI): domain Eukaryota; kingdom Metazoa; phylum Chordata; class Mammalia; order Rodentia; family Heteromyidae; genus Dipodomys; species Dipodomys spectabilis. The sequence continues at coordinate 11,060,353 of NW_024870834.1, read as the reverse complement.
ATATCTTTTTTGTCACTTAAACATGTGTTTTTATATGGCTTTGAAATGCTGCCATTAATGTATCTTAGATACCTAAAAAGAGGAAGAAAAACTTCTATATTCTCCAAGCTAGGTGACCTCAAATAGCTATCCTCTTCATGACAAAATAAGTCTCTCCAATATCTATCTATATATTATTTATAAATTTCTATCTAGCTCTATAGATACATATCTGTATCTATCTATCTATCATCTATCTATCTATCTATCTATCTATCTATCTATCTATCTATAGTGTGTGTGTGTGTGTGTGTGTGTGTGTGTGCCCATGCTAACACATGCATGCTCAGGCCTGAACTCCCGGCATGGGCACTGTCCCTTAGCTTTTTCTGTGCAAGTTTAATTCTCTACCACTTGAGGCACTCTTCTACTTCTGGCTTAATTGAGATAACAGTATTATAAATTATACTGCCCATGCTGTCTTCAAATTGAGATAAGATCCTCAGATCTCAGCTTACTGAGTATCTAGGATTTCAGATGTGAGCCACTGGCACTCGGACCCAGTTTGTATTTGTTTGTTTGTTTGTTTTTGAATTATACTTTTTTTGGGGGTCTTTTTCTTTTCTGTTCTTTTTCTTTTTTGGAACTGGGGATCAAACCCAGAACTTTGTCACTAACTACATGCCAGCCCTTGGCAGTTTAAGTTTTAATTAAGATTTTTTCTTAACAAAAGTATACACAAAAAAAGCAAAGTGCCACCAGAAAAAGTATGTTTTTTCTTTGTGAGAGTGGCATGAAGGAAATATTCTTTGGAAGGAGAAGGTCATAGCGTATGATGAAGAATGTTCATTTAGCACTTCTAAATGGTAGCTTATAAACTACCAGGATAACTAAAGTATCAAAACACAAGTGGTTCAGGGTATCTTGCACTAAGGCTTCCTGGGCTAGTAAGGGAAGCTGATGATACAAAAACTCTTATACATGACAGATGACAGAAGAGCTGACACTGAGAATTGCACCAAGTATATGTAGTTTTAGAAAAAAAAGAAAGGAAGGAGGGAAGGAAGGAGGGAAGGAAGGAGGGAAGGGAAAAAGGAAGCAAGGAAGGAAACATGGAAGGAAGGAAGGAAGGAAGGAAAGAAGGAAGGAAGGAAAGGAAGGAAGGAAGGAAGGAAGGAGTCAGCATTTGGATCGGATCATCTCAGGTTTTAATGCTATCTTTGTTACATGTTAATTTTATAAAGAGGGTCAAATTTTAAATTGTCTTTCAATGTTTGTCTCCCTAACTTACTAGGTAGCTCCCTAGTAGAATGCCTGTTTAGCACATGCAAGGTTCTAGAGTTTCTTTCTCAGGTGTGGGAGAAGGGAGAAGAGAAAAAAAGTAAAAGAAAATATGGGACAATTATTTTAGTTGAATAGCTATTCTTCAGAGGATGGCAATAACTTTGTAAAATGTTCACCTGCTCTGGCGCAAAGTTGAGCATAATAAATGATAATTCAGATCCTTCCTTCTGCCTCCAGAAATATATCTATTACATTATGCTAGATTTTACCTTCAAAAAGTATTTTTTTCCTTTCTCCGAAATCCAAGCAAGTCTTTTTGCTCATTGATGCAGCCTCTTTCACAATGTAAGTTTTTGTTACTTATTTATAGAACATTCAAAGGACAAGAGAAATAAACATTTCAAGCACTGACAAAAGGAGTCTATAGCTAGTAGTATACAGTGTCAGATGATTTAAGAGTTGGGGTCAGTGAAAGAAGGGGAAGACACAAATACGGACTTGTCTCAGTTTAGGGAAAGCAGAAAGTGTAGTGACTAGGTCTTGCCTAACTTGGACTCTTTTTCTTCACTGCAAGTCATTACTTCATTGCAAGTGAAAAGCTTTTTTCATCCATAAGAATGTACCCACCCAACTCACAGAAGAAGTCTAGATTGGGACAGAGCAGCTGGTGTCATCATGATGAGCTTTGTTTTGTTTTTTTTTTTAATGACTAAAATTATTTGAAACACTGGCTCCACACAGTTTCACTTCGCACATGATACTTGGTTGTCCTGAAAATATATTATTGTAGAATATTAACACAGAAATGATTGCTGAGCTTCTTCCCTATTTTTTTCCTAGTGGAGATGTTTTTCCCTTGCTTGCATCATGATAGGTGTTGGAATCTCAGTGGTGCTATTGGATTGTCAATGCAGCATGGAAGCATTTCTCTCTGGAGGTAACTGTTCAATTAGGTTAAGTGAAAGAACTAGTCGCTGCTTCTCTAGCAAATACATCTGCACAAATATAATGCACAGATACCTTGCTCAAAATACTCATTAATTTTAAAGTCATTCTAGTTGCATGCATGAAATACGTAGAATAACATTTCTACATTCTAGTCTACAACTGGGATTTGCTGTTTCTTAATACTGTCAGTCTATAAACTGAGTGTCTTTTTTGTTCCCCATTAAAAAAATTATCATCAGTCAGTTGTACTAGAGGATGGTTCATTTTGTCACATCTCCATATGTTTGCAAACTACCTTGTTCAGACTCACCCCCATCAACGCTTCCCCATATCCTTCCTCTCCATTTCTCAGGCCACTTCTCAAAAAGCATCATTTGAATTTTTACCCATGTACATAAAGTATTTTGATCATATCCTCTCACTTTGACCTTTCCATTTCCCTTCCCACTAGTACCTCCATCCTGGAAATGATTAGCGTTCTTCTCTATTTAGCATGCCACTATTTTTTTAAGTGTGTCATAGTAGTTTCAAGATGTTTTACCATAGTTTTTCACACATGTATATACAGTATTTTAAGCAGGTTCACTTACTGGATGAAGCTGTAAATTTATTGATTCAGAAAAGTAAAGTTGTATTTAACAGGATGTTAGACATGCCCCAGAACTCCAAGCTGGGAAACACAGTAGCTTTTCCTTTGAAGACCACATAATATATAATGTAATATAAATACACGTAATTAATCAAATTAGAGCAGTTAGAAGCAGGCACCAGAGAACATTTTATAAGCTGTTAACATCTTAGTAAGAAGCTTCAGAACTAAAATTCAGCCCAACATAAAACAATAATACCTTGTTTTAGTACTTTAGCAAATGTGAGAGATTAAAATTCTTTGGGAAATGGTTTTGAGAAAAATAGGCAAAGAAGAAGTCCGGGAGTGCTGACAGCAAGGAAATTTAAAACTCCAGACTAATAATCTCAGTCTCCAAGGAATGCTAAGCAGATATCCACTGGACTCAGGAGCTTGTAATGGAGGCTTGGACAGAAGTTGAATCCTTATCATGTGCTAGGCACCATGCTATTTTGTGCTAGTCACTCAGGATACACTTTCAAACCAGACCTATTACCTGCTCATGAAGAATTCAGGTTTCTGAGACTGTAGTCCTGGAGATTTCAATGCAGTAAAACTTCTGTGAAGCCGGGGAATATGGATTCTTCAAAGTTCCAGGACTAGAAATGACTGACTTGGATTATTTTTGGAATTTCTTTTGACACAGAAATTCTGTAGTCTTATAATCATCAAATTGAGAATTAGTTAGGAATTTTTGAGAGTAGATGTGCACAATTTTTCCCACTTTTGAAATACTGTTCTACTCTTTTAGGAAAGAACTTGGAGAGACACCAGAGAACAAGATTCACCCTTGGGTGTCATTATCTAATGCTGCCCTTTTTACCATGATCATCTCCTAACCATTATTTATATTGTTCTTACTTTTCCCAATTCATTAATTCCCTTCCCCTCAATCTCTCTCTGTCTCTCTCTCACACACACACACACATGCACACACACACACACACACACAATTTTTGTCATCTACCTCTTGGATACTCTGCTCATCTAGACAAAGCCTGTCATACATACTCTGTTGCCATGGCCTCAAGACTCATATGGATTTTGAACCACCAGGGTCTCAAGTATCTATTCTTTGCAATCAAGTTGTAAAGATATCAAGGTGTGGCTCTCGTAAAACTGAGCCCCTTTAAGTGAAGTAAGCCAGACCCAAAGAAACATAGGATCCGTGGTTTCCCTCATTTGTAATAATTAGTATATGCCTAGGATAGTCCTGCAGAATTTCACAATAACCCAAGAGCTATGTACATATGACCATATAAAATAATGCCAATCAAAATGAACTCCATAATAAGGAAAGAAGAGTTTTTTCCATCTTTTTAACATACTGTTTACAGTTATTTCTTTTCCCTGTGGTCACTGTTTTTGATTTCTGTAACTTTTGTCTTGTACATAAGTCTATCTGATTTGGGGAAGGGAAGGAGAATCACAGAAACAGTGTGACAAAGGGATAATGGTTGAACTAATGCAACAATGATACTCCCTAGACACTATGTTGGAAATGAACTTTACAATTTGAGAGGGGGGGAAGGGGAGTGAGTGGGGGGAAAGGGAGAAAATGAAGAAGGGAGTAACACTGTTTGAAAAGAAATGTATTCATTACCTTACTTATATAACTGTAACCCTGTGTATGTCACCTTTATAATAACAAGAAATTAGAAAAAAACAACTAAGGCCTTTTCAAGCTCTTTTATCCATTACTTGAATGAGCAGTGCTTACTCTTCATTTAGCAGTCTTTTCATTTAATTCCTACATGGATCTCACTTTCCATCCTAGTTAGAATGAATCACTTTTTTTCCTCTGGGCATTTGTAGCACTGTGTTTAAACTTTTGTTGCTTCCTTGTCCCAGTTGTATTATAATGTGTCTGCTTGCACCTTTGTCTGTCTCTCAGTGGACTCTTGGGACTCTGGCTCATTCATTGTGTCTCCCTGATGCTAGCAAAAGTGCTCAGTGCACTGGGTTCTGCATACAGGTAATTGAATGGACAAGCGTGAGATTGTACTGACTGATTTTCGGAGAGGAGACTATCTTCAAAGTGTAGTAAAGCACTCTTTTCTCAGAAGTATCCCCCCCTCAATAGATTCGTTGCCCAATGGAAAGAAACACAACCACATTTTTGCTTTTCTCTAAGCAGGTTTGTCAGGAAAATGCCTGCAATGTAACCCAACATTAAACAGCATCAACATTGTCAAATCATGCGTGATGCAATTCAGATGCCACACTACAAAGATCTGTTTAAAGAAGACATAATCTTCCTCAGCACTTAGTAAGACTATCAGTAGAAGTTGATGTTCACACAGATGTGGGTGTTATTTTTTTTCCATAGACAGAAAGCTTTATTTATTTGTTTGTGCCATTACTGAGACTTGAGTTCAAGGCCTGAGAGTTGTCCTGTAGCTTTTTCAACTCAATTCTGGCCCTCTACCACTTGAGCCACACCTCCACTCTGGCTTCTTAATGATTCATTGGAAGCAAGAGTCTCATAGATATTCCTGTCAGTGCCAGCTTCGAACTTCAGTCCTCAAATCTCAGCCTCCTGAGTAGCTAGGACTACACATGTAAGCTACTGGATTCCCAGCCAGCATTAATGTTGCCTGTCTGTCTTAGCAGAATTGAAGAGGGCTGATAAGAGAATTTGTACAAATTTGTGTATTTCTTCTTTTTTGTAAAAAATTACTTTGTCTTTATTTTATATGTTTTTATCCCAGATATATTCTTTCCTGATGGTGATTTGTGAGGAGTCAGGGTCCTTCAGAGAGGAGAAAAGAAGACTAGAAATTTCAAATCAAAATTTCATAATCACTTTGTCCCTACAAAACAAGATCTTCTTAGTCTTCATTATTTGCATATTAAACACAGCAAAAGGCCATGCAAAGGTTAAGAGAAATTCTAGACTTATACGGTTTAATATGATTAAATAGTTAATCATGATGGTTTCAGAAAGTGGATTTTAGGTCTTTCTTTTGGGCCAAAAGACAGTTCTGGTACCACTTTGCTACTTTCATGGTGGATTAGAAGTTAATGGGCAGAGATGTGTACAGATGGTGTATCTGTGTGTGTACTTTAAGCATTTCATTGTCCTCTCTCACTTTCTAGCAAAATGAATAGTTGAATGAGTAGAAGTGGATGGAGTTTATTTTGGTACACTCATTCCTTGGCCCTTGATTTCTCTTAGGATTTCTATATATTATGAATACTTTCTAGTTTAGTGAAAAATAGTGGGGCCAAAGTAGACAATTCTTCACCACTAGGGGCTTATACCACTCCAGATATTTCATTGCTAATATAAGAGACTGTTTAGAAACAATGTAGTTGTGTGATTCTAGAATTACACTGAATGTTAGCAAGGCCACAATCTCATCCAGAGGATCAATAATAATATCAACAGTGATAATAGATAACAATAATGGTATGATTGTAGGTGTTTTTTTTCTTTCTTTCTTTAGAGTGCTGCTTGTATATTTCATGTATGCTATCCCATTTAAATTGTCATAAAACTCTTGTTAAGCAGGTTCTGATGATTAATGTTTCTAATTAGCTCTATTTTGCACACAGGAAAACTAAAGTAGAGTTGTCCTGGGTGGCTGAATTTATTTTACGGTTGCTGCTGTCTTTATAGGAGGAGCAAGAACTGTGTAATTTCCAAAATTAACTTGAAATTTATTTGTCCTTGGCTTAAAAATCAAATCAAGAACTCAAACTGTTCAGTGAGCACAAAGGAGCTACTAACCAAATGGTTCATCTTCTTTCTACATGTGACTTTTAAAATAAGGAACTATCTAAGAAACACTGTGGTCCTTGACATTTGTGGGGGGGAGGGATGGAGGGCAGTCCTGGTATTTGAACTCTGGGCCTAGGCATTTTCCCTGAGCTTCTGTGCTCAAAACTAGCATTCTACTACTTGAGCCAAGCTCCATTTCTGACTTTTTGCAAGAGTTTCACAGACTTTTCTTCCCAGGCTGGCTTTGAACCATAATTGTCAGATATGAGCCTCCAGAGTAGCTAAGATTATAGGAATGAGCCATCAATGCCCTAGCTGTCTTTGCCATTTTTGAGTGAAAAAAAATTCTCAGGTGTCAGAGTATATTTATGCAAAGCTGGAATAGTGGAGATAAAGTACGATGACGTTTAATGTACCTTCCACGCTAATGCAGTTCTATGGATAAAACCTGGTGATTAAGGACTTCATTTATTGTCAAGAAAACTTTCCATTCTTTTTCCTGTCCTTTTACTCGCACTGCTAATAAATACTTAAATGGATTGATTTGAGATTCACCTCATTTCCCCATGGAGGTGATAATGGACAATGAAGTGTCCAGAGGACAGCTAATAGCATAAAGTTGAGAGCCTGAGAGCATTGGAATAAAGAGGAATTGACTGTGTTATAAATAGGCCAGATTCTCCATCCTTTTCTAAATCTGTGTGATTGCTCAGGCAGTAGACTTTTATTGGGTGGAAAAATGACCAGGGGTTGGCTGGGAAAAGCTTGTTCCGTGTTCATTTGAAAATAAGTATAGCACAAGCTTTCAAGTCTTTACCCTGCTGAACTGAATTTTTAACCTTTCTCCCTTCATTTGACTTTCTGCTGATGCATTTGTCTTTAAGTCCCATCAGGTATCTGCCTGTGGTATTTGCATGTACATATGAATACTGCTGAAATTAGGTATGGTACAGTATTTAATTACTTCATTTCTGGGGGCAGTAGCCTGTGGCATCGGTGTGTGTGTGTGTGTGTGTGTGTGTGTGTGTGTGTGTGTGTGTGTGTGTGTTTGTCATAATATCTCTGTTATTTGCCATGAGGCAACTGAATTATTTTGGACCTGGATCAATCTAGATGGTTTCATGAATGGTGGTGTTTATGACACTAGGAGAAGTATGGCAAGTGGCAGTGTAATCAATCCAGCTGTAGGACTCTATGGAGACACCATTAGTGTTTGGTTCTTTGGTAATTTATACAGTGCTTCAATAGCTAGGGCTGTGTCCTGGGTGGAATGAAAACTTCTGCTACATTGTAGCTTACAATGAGAAATCAGTCCATGTAGATGAATCTTGAACATAGCTGGAATGGCTGCCTGATGTGTCTGGACGATGTGTACCTGTCCAAGATAAGTCTAGGACATGGTGTTGTCTCTTCGCTCCCCACTGTGTGCTGAACTCATTTGAATTTCCAGATCAAAGTCAGTATGTCAGACAGAGCTATTCATTCTGAATAAAGTTACTGTCATCCTCAGTTCACAATTCTGTACTCAATAACATATGATACCAAAGGCCACTACTTTGAATTATCTTTATCCCTTCTTTTTATTCATCTTCATCTCTTCCAACATGCCATTTGGTATGAAACAAAACAAACAAAAAGAAAACGGGACAAAAAATCCAATGCTTTCCTTCTTTGGGACCATATTGGTTCCTTGTGGTGAGTGGAGTGCACCACACATACCTATCCTCTTCCTTTTCTCTTCCCTCTCCTCGGTGCTTATCACATAACTTTTCCTATCCCCCTGTCAGTAACATGGCTCCCCATTACTTGTGAGATCCAATCAATAATCCTGACTTAGACCCTCAAATTCTTCCCTCTGCTACTCTCCCTAATTTATCCGAAGCAAGTTACTCTTCTCTTCTGAAATAAACGGAAGAGATGCCCTTACTTTTATCTTTGTAATAGTCTTGTCTCCATGAGCACATAAAATCTCACCAAATATTCTTCCTCTATTACCTGACTATGAGCTCATTCATGACAAAAAGCCATTCCCCACTATGCCTGAGGATCTGAATTGAACTCAGGTGTCTGACTTAAACCTACCTCTGTGAAACTCGTAATACACAGCTGTGTCCTTCCTTAGTTATACTGTTCACTATTGAACAAATTAGTATTTACAGAGTTTGCACAAATAACTCTGATGTATGTGATTTATAAAGTGATCTAACAGGAGAGGCTTCATTTGTTGTCTCCATGGAATTCTCTTTGAAAGCACTTTGCTCTCTTGCTTTGAAAACAGGAAGTTAAGATGTTCCAACTGCATCGTGAGCCCTCTGTTTACATTTGTAATACCTGTACTCTTTCCAGGCCTCTAGGCAAAAGCAAATGAAAATAATCAGAGGCATTAGAACTTGATTATGTTGAATTAGATTCTTAGAACGAAGGCTTGATAGCTAAAATTAGTGGTAAGGCAGTTTATTCTGAGAGAGATGATGCTAGTGATATTGCAACAACATTGATTCCAGCCTTCTACAACCTTTGAAGAAAACATCTGGATGTTTTGAAAAAATATAATACATACTTTTTGCTAACTCCAGAGTAACAAGGGGCTTCTATATCAAGAGTCATGCTATGGGGAAATGGAAGGCCAAGGAGTTTGTAGCAACTGTAGAATGTTTAGATTTGAACCTTGGTTCTGTTTCATCCACCTAGGATGCTTCTTTATCTTTGTGTCTTCCTTTTATGCAGGGGAAACACAATACTCATGTGGTAACTATGAGTATTCTATAGGATGGACAACTTCTGTGTTATCTGGCATGAGGATACATTAGCTTCCTTCCCTTTTGCCCTTTTTGAAGTAATATGAATACTGTGCCATTCAAAGAGCTCTACTTAAGAATTTCTCTGTGGGGGCCATAGTTCACCTTGCCTAATATCTCCCTACCAATATTTATTTCTGCCTACAGACTAATATAATATATCCTGGAAATAGTCACTAACTCTGTCTTGTTCGTTGCTGAAGAACTCCTAAGAAACCAAAACAAAAAATTTCTCTTTCTGGAAAAAAAGGTTCAGCAGGCTCATTACCACAAAATAGTAGATTATCAGAGTTATTAGAAATAAATCACCCAAAGTGCTTTTAAAATAACTGGCTAGAGAGAAATATGACTTATCAAAAGGAGAAAAGAAAAAAAATTACTGAATTTCAGCCTGTCAGTATAAATGAGAAAATAGCAACATTCATGATATATTCTACGGAGATACGATGGTGAATGTTTCCACAAAGTAGTATTTACAAGTAAGAGCTTCTAAGAATGAACATGTCCTTTGAGACAACCTGAGGGGTTATTAGGAAACAGGTAGATGAGCAATGAGAGGAAAGTCAAAAAGGCAAATCAAATGAATAAATTCCTTCCAGATCCCACTGTGGAACATATTATGTGATCTGGGACACATTTTATTTCATTTTGCATGCAGAATCAATGTAATTACAATTGGATAATGGATGTTATTTCCTTTTCTACATAATATTAATAATATCCAAAGATATCAAGTGTTTTTCACATCCATACTCCACTAACATGAAACATTTTTTTTACTCTGTTGACTTCTTTTTTTGTGCTCGAATAGCATGTCCATGTTCCATTAGCCTTTCCTTCAACTTGAGTTTACAGGTTTATCCACAAACTCAAAATTCCATGTTAGAAGGTAAAGAAAGATCTATGAAATACAACTAAACATACACTCATAAAGCAACAACAACAAATACTCATTAGAGTTTATAGCTGATAAAGTTCTTTATATGAAAGATTGGATCTCCTAGTATAATATTCTTTTTTTTTTGCTTATGTGGTGCTGAGGAATCGAACCCAGGGCCTCAGGCATGCAAGGCAAGCGCTCTACCACTGAGCCACCTTCCCATCCCCTAATATAACATTCTTTGCAAATCTGAAAGAGACTTATAGGAAAATCTCAACATCATTGATCTTCAATAGTGGGAGTAATTATGTGAATGATTGAGTTTAAATTTGGTCTCCTTATGACAAGTACATAAACAAGTGGGCTGTCATTATCTCCCCCTGTTCCATGCCTACATACTGCGAAATCATCATTAAAGCAATTTATTTGAACACATATGCTAACTAGATTTCAGGAAAAGCTATGTATTCAGATAATTTTTTCTCTTTAAGTGAGAAAGACTTTTAAATAATGAAATTGAATGAAAAAAATGTTGGTTTCCTTTAGTTGGTAACTTGAAAGTATTCTGATGACATCTTTTTGTTATTGTTGCTTTTTAATTAAGAACTTTCACTATGAAAGTTCTTGGAAAGTAACAGTACCTTGCTTATGGTGCAGTGATAGCTTGTATTGGTGAAAGTTTGTAACTGTATCACTTTGTTATCATTGAAGTGATAGAAAAATAAAAAACAGGCTCATCAGAAAAGATTAGGAAATGCAAGAAAGATAGTAGGGAGACTTGATTAATTCCCAGGCATGTTGTTTAGTAGAAATAACTATCTAGTATTTCCTTTTTAGTGTATGGCAATTCTTACACTTTTCCAAGTAGTATTTATTGAGAGTTCATTTAAAAACAACAACAACAACAATGACAATAACAAAACGTTTTTTTCATGCCACTCCTGGACTTAACTCATTTAAGTGATAGTAGCAGAGTCCCCATTTTTCCTGTTTAATAGGAGGAGGAGAAGTGTAATCTGTGTCTGTTAACAAATCCAAACATGACTTCAGAAGATGGTATGTTAGGCCCAGCGTCAGTACTGGAACTCTGTGGACTAGATTTGAATCTCAGCTTTCTTGCTTGATGGTGAAACCTTGAGTAAATTATAAATTTTAACCTAAGCCTTTCCTTTAAAATGAAGATAGCAATACTTGTAGAGTTCTCATAATGATTAATAAATAATAGAAGCTACTACACAGAGTATTCTGCATAGTACAATTTACAACCATCTTGGTATTATATAAATTTGATGGATTACCTCTGGATCCTTGGTTCTTTGACAAATGAATGGAAGAAGATATCCATGCTTGGAAAGAGTGAACATGTAAAAGGGTTTTTCTCTCAAAAGTTGCTAAAATTTATTAAAGATTTCAATGGGTTCTAATGAGATCATTGAGATTTAATTCAATTATTGCTAAAGAGAAAGTAAAAAAAAGAATTGAAGGTACATCCTTTTCATCATAATTGTTATTGGTTTTAGAAATTGTATTTATTTTATGCCTTAAAGTTTTCATTTTTATATGGCATTTTCATTTCTTAGCTTCCATAAAAATAAGACATTAGAAAAGTAGAAGGTAAAAAGTAGAGGGCAGAACACTGAAGAGGTTTTGTGTAGCATTGTGCCAATAGACATCTCAATAATCTGAAATATAAGTTAAATGTGCTAGCAGTATAGGATGTTAAGTAGGATGAGCAGGGTACCAGTGGCTCACTCCTATAATCCTAAATCATCAGGAGACTGACATGTAAGAATCAAAGTTCTAAGCCAGATTGGGCAGAAAAGTCTATGAGACTCTTTCCTTCAGTTAACCAGCAAAAAGCTGGAGGTGGAGGTGTGGCTTAGTATTTGAGCACTAGCCTTGATCAAAAAAGTTAGAGGCTGTGCCAGGACCCTGAGTTCAAGCCCCAGTACAAGCACACACATTTAAAACAAACGAACAAATACCCAATAGGGTTGTGCACATACTGAATTCTGCTTTTTCTTTGAGCCATTAAAAAATAATACTTGATTTCTGTGAAATTGCTTAACCTTAAAGCATTTATTGCTTTTTGTTGTTGTTGTTGTTGTTGTTTTTAAATCTCTACAAGGTCAGGCAGTTTAAACAGTTCTCTGGTTCTCAGGACCTCGGAAGCCAGCATAGATGACAAGAGGCTTGGCTCTGGCTTCGGTCATCCTGGACAGGTGACTGCCTGCAGTGCTTCATAAATCTGTCACATTGCAAAGATATGTGACCTTGTGCAATGAGGATAGTGATGATAAAATGACCTTCATGAGTTGCCATGGGGATTAGATGAGGTGATTCACAAGCAGGGTTTAGAAGAGTACATAGTACAGCTAAATTCTTAGTAAGGATTAGCAGACATTCCAGCCTGGCTTATTTTCTAAAAAGTTGAAATTAAGCATCATTGGTAGTTTTTTTTTGGGGGGGGCAGGGAGGGGGGAACTGTTGATATTAACATGTTCGTATAATGTTTATCCAACAGACCTAATCATGATCATCAAAGCTTCCTAAAAGGTGGAGCCATCACAGCTAATCCTGGAATGTCCCATAAGCCTCCTCAAAGAGAAACATAGTCTCTCAGCAATTGTTTGTAGATGAGATTCTTGAAGATTCTGTAGAGCGTGGTGTTTCTGGGCACAGCTAAGGCATAGAGTCCTTTGGGGTTGATGGTAGGATTTGGAAGGCTGCTTATGGCACCACTTGAGATCCCTGAGCCACTGTTCTAATGGATCTTTTGCTCACCCATCTGATGATTCTGCCCCTGTGGTAAATCTCGGAAACATTCAGCAGCCTAATATCCAGGATCTATCTCCACAAGACTGCAGAAGTAATAATCTTCCATTACACAGTGCTCCAAGAAGGACTCCGCTAACAATGATTTATAGTAATGGGAATTTTGGAAACCAAAGACGTTCAGGCAAAGCAAATACAATGTAGTGAACAAGGCAGGGGATAAAGTGGCCACCTCTCACTGATTGGCTCTTTCCTTCATACAGATAAATGCATCAGGCTTGTTTTTGCAATTGTACATTGAGCTCTCTCAAAATGATTCAGGGATATTTACTCGTCAATAAGCATGAATACAGGAAAGGTTGTAATGATAAAAATCTTAAAATCCAAAAGGGATGCTCAGAAGTAGAATTTTTGAAATGCATCTTCCTCATGCTCCAAGAAAGTTCTCTCTCTCTCTCTCTCTCTCTCTCTCTCTCTCTCTCTCTCTCTCTCTCTCTCTCTCTCTCTCTCTCTTCTCTCTTCCCCTCCCTCCACCTCCTCTTCCATTGGTATCATTTAAGATCATTTCTGTTTGTTGAAATACTTGAGGACTACAGATATCAGAATCAAATTAATTTTCCTGATCCTAGGAATGACTGGATCTATAGTAGGAATTCAACAAATATTTATGAAATGAAAGTGTGGGTAAAATATGAATGAGGAAACATTGAAGGAATAAGAAAAAATGATACAAGATTTCAACTTACTTTTGTTAGGTGATTTTAGATAGATAGATAGAGATAGAGATAGATAGATAGAGAGATAGATAGATAGATAGATAGAGTTGTAGTATTCTACTACAGAGGGTGTGTGTGTGTGTGTGTGTGTGTGTGTGTGCATGTGTGCACTTGTGCACGTGTTATTGAGTTTTGCAGGTGCATTAGAACTCAATCTGCCAAACTGTATAGCAGTGGAATATATTTTTTGTTTATTAGCTTACAGGGTAGGGTAGGTACTTGTCAAATGTGATTTTGAAGGTTTAAATTGCAAAGAAAATCCCATCAAAAATCCAAAGTAAAGCCTCTCTTTTTATTCTCCTGGAGAAAACATCTTATTTTATTCTCTTTTTAAGAGCTTAACTTAGTAGAGATTTTATGTCACTCTTCTGCACACCATATATATTTAAGTAAAAAGAAAAAAAGAGAGATTCCTGTGTGAGCTGGCAATCATCAAGCATTCATTGATGTTACAAATGCCAGAAAGTTCTAAGTGCTACTTTAGTGGTCATTCTGACAGATTTACCAGACTGTCATCTAGAACAAAAATGCTGAAAGCAAACATTTATTAGTGAGTTGTTGTAGACTGAAAATGTCTGTACTAGTGATTGGATATGTGTGCTACATTTCCCAAAATATTGATGGCATGGCTTAGACATTTTATTTGATATTTTTAGAAGAATGTCAGTGGACAAGAGCTGGCCCTTCTAGGTAGTTGTAGTGTTTACATTTGTTGTGAATTTTTTGCTCATTTCTTATGCTGCAATTCCATATTCTAATTTGACTTATTAGACAGAGTTGAAGATGCGTTTTGTGGGTTGTGTTGTTTCTACTTGATCCAGTGTTTGTAAAATTTAATTCACGGACCATAACAATTAATGCTCTGAAAATTAGTGTGGCTTTAGCCTAATCTGATCTTTAGTTGCTCCTTTTTGAATTTCAAAATAGAGTTCTGTTTTGAATGTCAGTAAAGTTGGCCTGGTGAAAAGCAAGTTTGTATTACTCTAGGATCCTCCTTGCAGCCTGACTCTATGGTTCCTTTTCTGTGTTGGCTGAATCTAGTTTGCTATTCTGCAGTGCTGGTGTGGCACAAGTCAGCTTCCCACACAGTCAGTTACAGGGTATACATCATACCACACACACACACACACACAACAAACAGACAAACACCCTCATGTATATGCATTAAAAACCTGGAACAGCATGTAGCAATACCTGTCTAATCCTCATATACTTCAACACAATTTTGGTCCTTGGAGAATTGCTATGCCGGTTAGAAATTTCATCTTCTTCTTTATGTGAAAGCTTTCTTCATTGGTGAGAGCAAGGAAATACAGGCGGTAACAAACGGAAGGCTTTTATTTATTTATTATTTTTCCCTGCTTCAAATTTCACAGGTGATTCAGATCTTGACCAAAAGTCCCTAAGAGGTTTGCAGTTCTAATACTCTTGCTATGCATTCAGACAGGATACATTCATAATGTATTCTGTCTGAATGCATAGCAAGAGTATGTTGGGATGTCAGCATATTGCTAGATTTCTATAAGATACTGCATACCAAGAAGTAAAACTACTTCTCCCCTATCAGAAAATTCAAAATCTGGTCAGGAGGAAATAAATCTGGAAGAAAAACAACTAGAAAACAGTTTGAAGATATAAGGAGAGATGAACATTAAGAGGTAGATCTGGTTCAGTTTCCTAGCCATGAAAAATATTAGGACACCATGAGTCCAATTAAGATATTCGCTTCTAAATTTGTAAACCCTATCTTGTGAATACAGATTTTTGTGCTTACATCAAACAGCAGGGAATATACAGATAATTCTCTTGAAATCAAAGCAGTGCTGTCTGGATGTTTAAAAAAATTATGTTTTAGAGTCACTTATGTAGATTTTATCTGTAATATGAATCATGCTGAGAGGATGCCCAGTGGGTGCCTGTTTAGAAGGGAGTGTCTGTGACACATTAATTCCTCAATTGGAGCTTTCCTTCAGGTTTTTAACTTGTCATTTGATGGACTCTAGATAACATCCTAAATACCTTCTTTTCTTTCCATGCATTTCATGTACAAGTGGTGTCCTATTAAGTTTTTAAAATGTGCATAAAAGGGCTAGGATGGTGGCTCAGTGGTAGAGTGCTTGCCTTATATGCATGAGGCCCTGGGTTCGATTCCTCAGCACCACATAAGCAAAAAGACAAAAGCCAGAAGTGGCACTGTGGCTCAAGTGGTAGAGTACTAGCCTTGAGCTGAAGAGCTGAGGGACAGCACCCAGGCTCAGAATTCAGGCCCCACATCACATCTGAGAAAAAAAAAACACGTGCATAAAATTATTTTACTAAGATGGACTGGATTTAAGAAATTAAATCTATAGCCTAGTGTAGTGGGGATTGCCTTGGGTTTCTAGGGAAAATATTTTTTTTTTTTGTCAACCTGTAAATTTGCACACACTATGCTCTATTAGGGTATGCCAAACGGTAGCAATTGTAGGAAATGTCTAAGCTGGCCAAAGAACCAGATTCCCTCTGTGCCAACCCCATTCCCTTTATTCCATTACTTTGACAAGTTTCCCATTTCTCTATACTTTGGTTTTCTCATCTAGAGAATGGAAATAATAATAGTACTGCCTACCTTATAAAGTTGTGGTGAGGACTAAAATGATGTAATATGTAGAAAATGTCCAGAACTCTCCTTGGCACATGGTATTTGCATAACAATTGTTAGATACTACTGCTAGTTATAAACAATTAGCACAATTTTTATACCACTGTTTGCTAGATATGGTAAGTGACATTATGAATTAACTACAATACTCAGTCCCTGTTACTGAAGCTGAAACTTAAAACCATGATCAATTTTCCTTAAAGCATTTTAAAAAATAATGTCACTATGTAGCTAGTCTGCAAGTGTCTTGAGGTGTGGTTGATTTCACAGTCCATCTTGTAGTACATCTGCAGCACCTACCTGAGTATTGAAATGATGAACAAAAATCCCTGAATTACTTCTTCCCTAGATTATCCAGGTTTTTCAAAAGGAGACAGATTGGCTGTTATCCAGACATGGATCCAGATTGATTATACAAACAAAAGCAAATAAAAACCCTTCTCAGAACAACTTTGCCTTATACCACTTTTTCTTATTAGAGAAAAAACAGTGATTTTTCTCAGCCTAAGACCATTTGAGAAAATGAAGTTCAAAGTGGACTTCCTCTTCTCAGGATGTTCTACGAATAGACCATAAAGAAAATGGAGACTCTACACATTCTCTTTTGAACTTGTGTTTTGTGTGCCTCTGTGTGGGTAAGCACATGGGTGTGTGTGTGTGTGTGTGTGTGTGTGTGTGTTCACGCTGATATTTTTATATTGTCCACCGAACAAGAGGCAAAGGATTCTTACACTTAAATTTTATCTGAGTTTGTTTGGGAATTTCTGGGTTTTTTTCACTCTGAAAGATTCACCTGATTTCAAAAATAAATTTTCAACCATCAACAAATGAGGATAAACAGAGAAAGCAAATTGGGCAGTCAGGAAGAATGAAGAGCCGGCCTCACAGGAATGGGACAGAGCTTATCTGACTTAAAATGAGAAGTAAAACCAGGGCCCATGTTCCTGGAAAATGTCTATATGCATTATTGAATGAAACAGAGGTAAAATATAGACTGTCAGAAGTATTTTTCTTCCAGAGACATGAGGAGAATTGAAATGGGGTTTCAAAGGAGAGGCCTCTTTCAGTGCGTGTGTGTGTGTGTGTGTGTGTGTGTGTTCAGTCATTTTCTGTTTGAAGCTTTAATTACAGTCTTCCTTGGGAATTTATGCTTTCAGTTTAAAATCATACCACAAAAGAGAAGGGAAGAAGGGAGTGTTCAACCTGAGTGCAGCCACCCCACCGCACTGAGGTGTTCAATCACTGGGGAGTTGCTGCTACATGATTCTTTTCTAGATCCACGTTTTTTTGATTGCTTTTTGTATTATATCTCAGTGTTACCTTGGAGGGATTGCTGTGATACTGCTGTTGCCAGAACAGATAAATAACCTTTGGGAAATAATGGATTCTGAAATAAAGGAAATTCTTATTTGCATAGGATTGTCTGGATGGGATAATGTGTGCAGCATGGCTGGTGGGCTTGCTGAGGAACTCAGGATTCCTAATCGTACACTATGCTTTCAAAATGTATTTACAGAGAGAGAAGCACAGGGATGAATATGTCCAGATTCATAGGGAATCATTGTATACATACAGCGTTGCCATAGTTACTGATGGAGGGTAATGCTTTATTGAGTCTGGTCAGTATATACAAGTGTTGATATATATATATATATATATATATACATATTATGTAGCTAGAGAGAGCTAGATCTCTGTCTGTCTGTCTGTCTGTCTGTCTGTCTATCTATATGTGCTGTCTGTCTGTCTGTATGTGCTCAGTTTAAAGTGTAATGCATCAAAGGACTCAGCCTCTGTTTTCAAGTTGCTCACTGTTTGTGGTGGGGAGAGATGGGAGCAAAGACTCTAAGTCTGGTTGGTGGCAGAGTGCCCACAGTGGCCTAGTAGCAGAGCCAAATTTGGGCTCTTCTCCCTGAGGGGCCTTGGACAGATTCCAGAAGGTGATGAACTTCCAGCTGATCTTGATGAAGGAAAAGGATTAAATAACTAAGCAATAAAGAGGTCCATCAGGTGAGGTGTTTAATCAATCGGGGTTTAAATTTATATTAAAAAGAATACTTCTTCTAATGTTTATAAACAGTTTAGACATTCTTTGAATAGATAGTTCAGTTATCCAAAAGAAAGGGAGTTAGAGAATGAAACCCTGGCACCTTGTAGTAAAGATCATATTTAATCAGGTTTATGCAATGTGTATGCATGTGTGAATATGTTTTATATATATACACCTATTTAATAAATTTATACTTTTTATCTCCTTTCACCTCATCGCAAATCAGCTAGTCAGATTAATAGGGCTGTTAGTTTTGACAAGAAGACAGGAGGTGTGCAGGGTAGTGCTACTTTGGTAAGGTCACAAGACTCAGCTTTCTCCCAAGGATGTTCTGTGACTTTCAGAAATACCAGAAATTGCTCAGCCTAGGTGACTCACACCTGTAATCCCAGCTATCCTGGAGATAGAGATCTGAGGCTCAAGGTTCAAAGCCCTCTGGGCAGGAAAGTCTGTGAGATTCTTATCTCCAATTAACTACCAGTAACAACAACAACAAAAATCTGAAAGTGGAGTTGTGGTTCTAGTGGTAGAGTGCTAGCCTGGAGCACAAACGCTCGGGGACAGAGCTCAGGACTGTGAGGAAAAAAAAAAAAAAAAAAACCAGAAATTAAAAAACGCTGTATGGAGGAAATTTTTCCCCTATATTCTTGAGTCTGTGTTGACTCTTGCCACCTTGAGATTAGGTGGCAGGTTGCAGGTGCCATTCTGACTCTGTTCCCGCTGTAGCATTAGCAGCTTTCAGGCAGCGACTTTCCTAGATGTGCCTGGATCTCTCTATGTTCTGATGATCTGTCACAGGAAGTGCAAAGAATTTACGAAAAATGCGGCCTTCTTGACAGCTCTGCCAGATTCTCCTTCTTCTCCAGGAATGTCAATGGATCTCTTAAGGCAGCTCCCTCATTTCTTCCAGGAGTACTCCCACGGACTCACACCTGAATCTTTAAGGATAAGGAGTAGGTTTACCCATTTAATTTTAAAAGCTTGTGTCTCTGTTCTCTTCATGGAATTCCATTTGACTAGGAGAAACCATGTTGTTCTTTCTCATTTCTATAAGCCAGAAGGTTTGAACATGCAGTTAATTGCAACTAAATCCAGATGCAGGAATCACCTCTCAGAGTTAAAAATGACAACCCTTCAACAATAAGGATAATATGGTCATAGTAGTATAGTTCCCCAAACAGAATGCAACCTCTCAAATATTGCATCCGTATTTGACAGTTTTTCCTTGTTCATGGCACACTGGCAGGACATTGAACACTCTTTTTTCCCCCCTACTCTGTTACCTTTCTCTTACACACCATATATTTCTTGGTAGCAGAAAATGCCTTTTGCTTGTCTTTTACCACCTCATCATGATTTGAATACAGCTTGTGTACATCTCTCTAGTTTCAGAAGCAGTCTCGTGAGCAGTGCGCAAGTCTCCCGACTGTTAGATGGTAATAGGAGCTGGACTGAGGGAGTAAAAATGCAGCCTGTGCTGAGAAAGGAGCTATTTATCAAGCTATCTCTCCATCTCGGTTTATGTTGTTATAAAATGGTACTGAGCTTATTCTGTGAGATTATAGCCGCTAGAAATTTGTCAGCCATTGTCAAAATACAGTAAGGGGTAAGGATGTGTATTATTCTAGTCAACTTAATTTTATTCCTGCATTTCTTTGCCCTCATTTTCAAAGAGACAATCAGGGGCACTTGCTTAATGATGTCATCTGTTAGACTATGAACAAGCACAGGAAAAATGCTAGAATGCTCCCAGAACTCTGGCAGGCAGATGACAAGGTGGCCTGATACATTGCTCCTGCCATCGTGGAAATTCTCACTTCATTATTATCACGGATGATCTGGACAACCAACACAATTACAGAATGGCTGCCTACAGTTCAATGATAAAGCATAAGTGAGATCAAATAGAATCAAACTCCAAACTTTTCCAGATACAATGGCAAATTGCCCTTAGTTTAAGTGTATAATGATGAGGTCTTGAAAATAATTAGTTGTTCTTTTTTTTGTTTTTTCAGGCAGTCCTACTTTTGATAGAATGAACTTTCTTTTTTTTTTCTTGCTAGTATTGTGTTTATTGTTCTTTGGTAGCAATACTAAAATTCCAGAAGTCCCCATCCTCATATCTGCAAAGTACTTTGGCCACAGAGTTATTACGTGTTCTTCTGAATTCTTACCAGTGGGTTGGTTTCCTTGTAAATTGAAGACTCATTCCCTGGACAGTGAACTGGACTGACACCAGCATTAACTGTTGGGTTTCTGAAAACACTGACACTTTATGGCTGTGAATATGGCCCAGATTCAGTGGAGGAATTGGCCGGGACAGAACGTTAGACAGCTGCTAACCAACTGGGAGTCTCTGTGGGATGAAAGGCATTTCTTGCTTCCCCAGGTTGTGGAGCACACACCTGTTCAGCTTCTGCAGTCCAAGACTCACAGATTTTCAAAGGTAGACTTCATTTTCACATAGACAACTTCTTTTCCTGGTTTAAATAGACAGTAACTGAAATGCAAGATAAAAAGCATTCTAATTTCTTTGGCTCCTGGATGTGGACATTTGGCACGGAGAAAATTGGAACTGGAGGTCAATCTCTATTATGTTTTGGCTCTGAGTACATAAAGAAGTTGTTGGACTTAGCAAAAATTTGGTTTCTACAGTATACTGAGGTTAATGATACCATTGTCTAGGCTCATTCCAAGGACTGTAGAATAGATGATATTGGCAGCTTCTTTTTACTAGTTCTCAAATCTTCCCTCATGCCACTCGTTGCTTCTCTTGGAATCCTGACGCCATGTCTCTAATGGATTTTGTAATTACCTTAAAGACATATATGGTTCATGGGCTTCAGTTGTTTTCCTGTTCTCTAAGACATTCATCAGGCCACAACAGCTCAATAACAGGAAACAACACCATCACATGATTGCATCATGTTCTTCAAAATGAAATCTATTGATGGCCCAAATAGCATAAACAACAAAGAACATAATTGGTCACAATGACCCAGGGGAAAAAGCCCAATGAAATTAAGCAAAGGAAATTTTATACTGTGAGTTAAAAAAAAAAATCAATGGATTGTAATAGAATCCCACAAGAGGAGAGAAAGCTCTTGAGTCCTAGAGAGCCAGCGGTGCTCCTGAAGTACTGTGGCTTACGTACTCAGCTTTTATTGTTTTGCTCGTCCTGGACTTGAGCTCTGGGCCTGTGCACTGTCCCTGAGCTTCTTTTGCTCAAGGTAGCACTCTACTACTTGAGCCACAGCATCACTAAAGCTTTTTCTGTGATAATAGTCGCACAGATAATCCTGCCCAGGCTGGCTTCAAACTTCTGTCCTCAGATCTTAGCCTTCTGAGTAGCTAGGATTGCAGGTATAAGCCACCAGTGCCCCACTCAGGTACTTAGCTTTTCATTCCATTTTTTAAGACTGTTCCTACAGAGGCTGGGAAGGTGGCTCAGTGGTAGAGTGCTTGCCTTGCATGCATGAGGCCCTGGGTTCCATTCCTCAGCATCACATGAGCAGAAAAGGCTTGAAGTGGTACTGTGGATCAAATGGTAGAGAGTTAGCCTTGAGCTGAAGAGCTGAGGGACAATGCCCAGGCCCAGAGTTCAGGCCCAATGACTGACACAATGAAACAAAAAACATATACTAAAGAAACATGTAAACGTGTTTTTTTCTTTCCTCCTCCTCTTCCTCCTCCTCCTCCTCTTCTTCCTCCTCTTCTTCTTCCTCCTCCTCTTCCTCGTCGTCGTCCTCTTCCTCCTCTTCTTCCTCTTCCTCTTCTTCTACTTTCTTCTCCTCCTTCTCCTTCTCTTCTCCTTCTCCTTCTCTTCTCCTTCTCCTTCTTCTTCGCCATCATTGGTAATGGTGCTTGAACTCTGGGCCTAAGCACTGTCCCTGAGCTCTTCAGCTCAAGGCAAGTGCTTATCACTTGAGCCATAGCACCACTTCCAGCTTTCTGGTGGTTTATTTGAAATAAGAGTCTCACAGACTTTCCTGCCCGGGCTGGCTTTGAACCGCAATCCTCAGATCTCAGCCTCCTGAGTAGCTAGTATTACAGTCATGAGCCACCAGTCCCTGGCTCCTCCTCCTCCTCCTCTTCCTCCTCCTGCTCCTCCTCCTCCTCCTTCTCTTGCTCTTCTTCCTCCTCCTTCTTTTTCTTCTTTGTGTGTGTGTGTGCACATGTGCATGTGTGTTAATTCTTACATGAAGTTATGCATCGGAAGGGCATCTGCTATTTAAAAGTGATACATTATTTTTGAGAATTAGGGTCTTTGGAGTACTGCTCCCATGTTCAGTTTAGTCACTACTGAAGCCAAGGGAAGTATGGATTATCACAGTAGTGTAGTGCCAGGTGATGCTGGAGCAGTTATGCCCTCATCAGAAGAGAGGATGATAGATTAAGAGCACCTGTACCCAAATACTCCATTGTCTATGTTGTATAACAAATACAAAATGTGCTAAGTCTTTACTCTCCTTTTGGTGACTGACAAGTTTCAGATCTATTATTTTCAAACCCAGGTACTTTGAGTGATCTTGATAAAAACAAGCAAACTCAAAAGGAATATGGGGAATTCTCCTAAAAAAAGTAACATGTTGTGTCCCTTGCCTCCTAGGCAGATACCAGGAAAATACACTTATTTGTACAACTCAGCATGCCTCTTCTCTCAATGCTAATGACGATGTGAGGGCTACAAGGAGGAGGATGCTGAATGCCTGCAAAGGCTCCATCATGAAAAGTCCCTCTAAGAGGAGGTAGACTTGTATTTGGTTCAGATGGCTTATCCTAGAAGTGTGAGAACAAAATGCATTGTAGCATCATTAGCAATCCGAGTTGGTATATGCAGCCAATGATAAGTTTGAGACAGTATATCTACATTGGAGAAACCATCGGCATTCTAAATATATAGTGTGGAGAATCTATTTGAAGACATTTTGAAGATGGAAAAAAAACAGAATGGCTTTCTGGATGTGGGTCAGACTCGGAAATGACATACAAAGAAAGCTCAAATGGACAGTTAGACCCTAGTTCTTAGATCTACATAAGGTAACCACAAAGCTATGTAGATAAGGCAGGCAAATAGGCAGTTTCCTTTCTTTTTATTCTATTTTATTTTATTGTTTTGTTGTTGTTGTTGTTGTTGGTCGTGGGGCTTGAACGCAGGGCCTAGGCACCTCCCTGAGCACTTTTTGCTCAAGGCTAGAGCTCTAACACTTGGAGCCACAGTGCCCACTTCTGCTTTCCCTCCTTATCACCTTGGTTAGCTGGTTTTCTATGGCAAGAACCGAAAATGAGGCTGGGCTACTTGCTCTCAGCTAGTACTGGAGTGCATGAAGGCTAAATCACATTCATACCTCATCGTTTGCTTTACCCAGTGACATTGGGTAACTTCGATATTCATTGCATGGATTGTCTTGAAATGCTTATCCATGTAGAAGCCTTAGCAATCATTAACCTACATGTCAAATACTGATTTGGATGTGGTCTCAAAAGTAACAATGTTTTCCCTAATTTTGATTCAAATGGCTTATCCTAGAAGTGTTGGAATAGAATAAAATAAACTGTAGCATCATTAGCAATTTGCGTTGGAAATATATATAGGTAATTATAAACTTGAGGCAGTATATCTACATTGTAGAAACCAACAGTATCCTAAATATACAGTGTGGAGATTCTATTTGAAGACATTTTGAAGATGGAAAAAAAAACAGAATGGTTTTCTGATGTAGGTCAGACTCTGAAATGACATCCAAAGAAAGCATTTGAAAGGAAGATTCTGATATGTATTCCATTTTTGATGTCTTTACTATATTAGTAACATCATTACTGAAAAATGCTACTATACATGATTAAAACAAATGATATGTAAATTAATGCCATAGTTCTTAAATGGTGCAGCACTGCCAAATACTGCAAATCAGCTGCTTTATCTATCTAAGTGAGGATTATAATAGAGGCCATTTCAGAGGCTTTTTGTATTGATGTGAGACTATATCTAAAAGTGATTTGAAGGTTGAAGGGTCCCATTCACATCTAAGTCTTAGTAGTAAGAATCAAAATATTCTTCAGGGTAGTTAATATATTAAAAATTTACTTCCTTTGGGGCTGGGAAGGTGGCTCAGTGGTAGAGTGCTTGCCTTGCATGCCTGAGGCCCTGGGTTCGATTCCTCAGCACCACTAAACAAAAAGAAAAAAGCCGGAAGTGGTGCTGTGGCTCAAGTGGTAGAGCGCTAGCCTTGAGCTGAAGAGCTGAGGGACAGCGCCCAGGCCCAGAGTTCAGACCCCAGGACCGGACCCCAACAAAAAAGTTTACTTCCTTTTAGTCAGTTGACAGTGGCTCACACTTGTAATCTTAGTGATTTAGGAGGCTGGTACAGGAAATAGTTTGAAGCCATCCTAAGTAGAAAAGTCTGTGAGACTTTTTATTTTTAATTAACCAACAAAAATCCAGAAATGAAGCTAAGAGAGAGTGCCTAAACTTTTTAATTCAAGCTCCAATATCAGCATGCACACACTCACGCACATGCACACACACACACACACACACACACACACACAATTCCTTTATTTCACTAAACTATTCTCCACATATTTCCTGTAAAGCCATGAATTAGTGGTGCTGTTTTACCTATCTCAAAAGCAAACAATATGATTCAGTGGAGACTTTGAGACTCTCAAATTTTGCTCCTTCAATACTGAAGATAATTTCAACTTGGGAACTGATGGTTTCCACCTAATTTCTAGGCAAGCTGATAAATGTATTCTGGTATTGTCCAAGTACCATGGAGATAAGATACTTCTCATGGGTCAGTAGGTTTATCCTGGCTATGTCTTATGATTTATGTGGCAGCAAGAAATGAGTAGTGGAGTTACCCATTGTGCCAATGTTAGGTACAGACAGTGTAAGGAGATATGTATAACAGTTGCGCTACAAAGCCGCAGGAATCCACAAGTTTTATTTTAGGCAAGACTTTCATTTTTGTGACCACTGTTCCTTTCAGAGATCTTAGGAAAGAGAATGAAATACCTTTGTTTAAAAAATAGTTACTGTTTTGATTTTGTTCTTAGGGTTTCTTCTTTTTTCCTCTCTTTACTGAGGTTCATGAAAATCTTTCTGATTCACATGACATGCAGGCTGGAGAGGGTGTCACATATTCTTTTGTACATAGAGTGAAAATAATTACTTCAGTATGTATGGAGTCATAAAAATAGCTTCAATCATAATGTCACTATGGGGCTATTACTTTTTCTCATAACAAACCTGTCATATTCATTTTAAGTTAAAATGTAGCTAGGAGACAAGTGGATCCGCAATTGTTTTAAATGGTCTCAGCATAGAAGTAATAGTTTTGATGCAGACATTCAGAGCATTATGTCCGATTGGTGAATGTATGTTTTCTTAATGTTATTAGTGGGAATAGGAGCACCTTTCTATTGCGTGCATGGTTGTTAGTGATCAAATTTATTTATTTATTTAATTTCTAAATTTTCAAATGACTTCAGGAACCTAATGCATGGAAATGTATTAAGATGAATATGATTGAGAGTCTTTGCACTCTGGTTATTGGTTTTAAAATATAGGCTGTTAACTTTTAAAATGATAGGTGCTATTTTGGGTTATCAAGTTTGAAAGACACTTGGAAATCGCATAAAAAGACTCCTAGGTTGAAAGAGCTATTGCAAGCCATGAGGGAAAATGTGCTAGAGGTGACACTGATGTATTCACACCGATTGAATCCATGGGGCCTTGGAAGCTGTAATGGAATTTATTACAAAATACCAACCATCAAGCCTTCTCTTAAGGGAGAAAAGACATTGCTTTGTTAGTCTTTTAGACAGAAAATTCACTGCTTCAGGAATGATTTGAGTAGAGGATAGATATGCACAGTGCTCCCACATTGTGTAAGATTTCCCCTGTGAATCATTAGAAGGAGGAAGACAGTCTTAGTTCTCTACCAAATAGGACTTTGTCCTCTCTGATACTAGTAAGTAAATCATTATAACAAAATTACAAATATCAGGAAATCTGGACATGCTACTATCATAGCAGTAGTGCCTTCATGAAATCATCTGAGGATGCACACACTGGAGATTAGAGGACAAAGATTATATTTGCGTAGAGACTCATTTTCATTACAGTACTAGCTGAGTTCATTCTGGTTAAGGGCCTTAGAGAATGCACATGAGCTAGCAAACAATGATGTCTAGATGTGGCAGGGAGAAAACCAGCCCAAGTGTTGTCGTCTGAAGTACCCTAGTGAGCAGGTGTGCGTGGGCCAGGGAAAATGGTATTCACTGGGTGATTGTTGAGTCTGAACGTAGAGATTTAGAAGGGAAGATTTCATTGAATTAACAAAAATACAAATATACCAAGGTATTATTTGAGACAAGTCAAGGATTTTCTGGGAATAAGAATGCTTCATCAACAAATAGAAAAACCTCATCTTGATTTTGCAACTCATTAAAGAACACTGGGAAAAATTTTTAAGTAAGGGGAAATCTTTATCACTACCATGGTTGTAGTGGTGGTGGTGGTGGGGACATAGAACCATATAAAATGGACAATTCTGCTTCTCTTTTGGTAAAAGCATTTGGGAAAATGTAATACGTAGTATTGCTCACTGTTTGATCCAAAGATGCATGGTAGAGTATATGAGGTTTATATTCCTGGCCTTTTTGCAAGGAAAGAAAATGTCATCTGTTAACTGAAAAATTGTCTCAATATTGGGTACTATCAAATGGCTGGCATGAAAAATGAACATATCTCAACTATGTAGCGACATCTGAATTAAAATAAAACACATATAAATATTTTCCATGTGGTTGTTTGTGAATTAATCATTATGAAAAAGTAGCTCGTTTATGTCAGATGAAGAATAATGCAGCTCAGAACTTCCAGACAGAATTAATATTAGTATTGTGGGTAAAAGGCAATGACTTCCTCATGGAAACTATTTCTGGAAGTTGGAAGACGGACACATCTATAATATTTTGTTTAAATGAAGAATGTGCTAATGCTTTCTGTGCACTTTTTTCTCTCCTTGGACCCTGCTTTTGATCTTTGTACCTTTTCTCTTGTATGTAAGTTTGTCTATTTGGAGGAAGGTAGGAGGTGAACAAATGCAGCAGTGATACTCACTAGATAAGATGCTGAACATGGATGATACAACTTGTTCAGGGAGGGAGGTTGGGAGGGAAAAATGGAAAAAATGCGGGAAGAGATGACTGTTCAAAAAGAAATGTACTCATTCCCTGATTTATGTAACTAGTTCCTTCATACGTAACCCTGACAATAACAATAAAACATATTTAAAAATAAATACAAAAAATGGAATAAACATTAAAATTATAAAGTCATTGAAAGACCATAGATAAGGCGGTGGTACAAAGACGACAGTCATTGCTGGACAATTCATTCACTGTTTGTTTGGGTTATTTTTTGAGAAAGTTAAAAATTCTTCTGCTCTACAAGGCAGACTGTCATTTAAAATGTGCTTTCATGCAAGTAGTCTGAATTAGCCCTAGACCAAATGGCATAAGATACAGTGTTGAGCTTCATAGCCAGTTTGCCTTGTGGTTACTTTCTGTCTCTCTTTCTCTCCCCTCTCCTCACGCTCTCTCATTTCCTGTTCAGTTTTACCTTATATTGATGTCTTCAGAGGACAATATTCAGATCCTACCCTCCACTTCCTTCATTAATGAGGATATCTCACTTGGACCTCCACCTTGGCTTATATACTATTATTTTATCTGTCTTCTTTGTCCTACCTAAATTTGAAATGAGGGGAGGGGAAGAGAGCTGGTTATTGAGTCCAGAGCATTAAGCAACTGCCTATACACTCTACCAGTATCCCAGCTACTTAACTCTTTGTGATCCAGCCTCACTTTTCATGAAGTGGGGATGCCACTTCTGACTCCAGAAATTAAGAGGCATGGTGGCCATCCATAGTCCTGAGTTCTTAATCCATGGATCCCACAAACTGTAGATCAAAAATATTAGAAAAGGGAATGTGCACGTGTACTGGATACACAATGTAATGTAACAACAGCTATTTTATTTACAGGGCATTCATATTATATTACAAAACATTTGTAGTTGGCATTGTGTGTAATCTGGAGCTGATTTATGCATGTGGGGAAGATGGGCATGCATATGTGCACCATTTTATAAAAGGGACTTGAGCATCATGGATTCTGTTATTGGAATGTTTTTGCATCAATTCCACACAGATAATGAACAGCAGTTGTATAAGACCATGTCTGTCATGATGGCTAGGCTATATTAACCACCCCCTCTCTGCTTTGCATTTGTCCCATCTTCCCTTTACCTTCATCCCCTCTTCTGTTTAATGATTTGAAGTTCAATCTATACATTTTTTAAAAATGTTAAAAACAATACCTTAGAATTGATCAGTAACTTCTTTTCACAATAAACTCTCATGATTCAATATCAATTTTCCTTGTACCTGTCATGTTTTACTGAAATTAAAGCTACACAGTGGACATTGTAGGGGATGAGATAAACTGGTGTGGGCTCTGTGGGGTACAGGAGAGCACTCTAGCTGCTGTAGGTGATTCTCCTTTTGCCTTTGACCACTGTTTTTGGGTTTCTCCAAGGAAGAACACAGACAATGTGTCTGCCTCGAAGCTCTGTCAGTCTCCCACATCCTTGGCAGCTGAGCAGTGACTGTCAAGGCTACCACTGTCAAAGTAGGTTTTCTTTTTCTGGCCTGACCTGGAACGAAAGGGGAAATGTGAGCTCCGCTGCTTCTCCTGGCTCACCAGGAAATGGCACCAGGAACATGGAGGCAGGCAGAGTCGAGTTGAACTCTTTTGTGCTAGCACAGTGGGACCAGGGCAGGGCAAGGGCAGAAGGAAAAGGAGAGGTCTTTTTTTTTTAATTTTCATTTTTTTTTTTGCAGCACTGCCTACCCACACTGGATGCCTTCACTTCTGAAGACAGAGATAGACATTAGGGCCAGACACCATTAAGAGTCAGGACATTGTACGTGTTCCTTAGTTTTCTAATCACAGTCTGCAGACAGTCATCTTAGAGGAGTGTGTTTTGAGGATTTCAGATGACGTTTACTTTTTCCGTGAGCCATTCCTAACCACAGGTTGTTTTGGTTTTATTAGAGATACTAAAAAAATGCATTTATTTTGCTAGACAGTGGTAGAAGATCAATCTTTGAATACTGTTATTAAGGCATTTATTTGCTTTTTTTCCCCATGTGCTTTTGGAGAGATTCACAGTATATATAATTCCCACAGTTGTCATGACCAAGCTGTTTCTTTTTAAATGTTTTGGCCAGATTGAATTTTCGGATCATGTTAATTAAATGTGAAGGTAAGTCTGAGTGGTATTTATAAGACATCGCTTTGCCCATTTTGTTTACTATGGTACTCTCTAAACAGTTCGTCTCCAAATGGGCATATCGTCTTTCAACCCCAGAGAAAATTGAGAACTAGAAATGACAAGCTTTCTTGCCAAATAAGACTGTGTGTATCTACCACCCTCTCTAGGTTCCGGTATTGACAGCCATCATTGAGGATTGTAGACATGTCATTTTGACACATAAATTATACCTTAGCTCCTTCAAAGATGTTCTCTTGTTTCTTTGCCAAGTTCACATTGAATATTAATGGTGAAAGACTTTGGATTTTGTAGAATGCAAGTTTCAACTCCAGATCAGAATCTATATTATGATATGGAAAACAACTAAAAATATACATATGGAAATTGAACATGTCATCCTTCAACTGCCTTTGCATTTTGGGTATTAGAATTCATAGTCGTGCTTTCTTACCTCAATCTGCACACAATATTGGATACAGCTAAATGACTTCACGTTTTGGAATTCAATTATTGTTTAAAAACATTATATTGGTATGCTTTAACTTGGATGGCAAATATAGAAGAGAGTGCAGTGTACAGTTTTCAAGAATTCCTTACATTTAGATATGCCCTTAAAATCTCATTTTTTGAAAACAGAACTATTAACTAAATACAATATTCCATTAAACTTTTCACTGCAGTATGAGTTAAGAGATTGGTCTTTAAAACATTTGTTGTTCTTAATTGTAAGAGCTGTCTCTCAGGAATGTGTCTGATTCTGGCTTTCAGTGGTATTGTGTGGTAACAGTGAATGCTGGTTCTGGTAAGAGGAGGATTTGGAATAGCTTTCCTTCATCTATTTTGCTCAAGGTTATAATGGTTTAAATGGGTATACATCATCTCAGAAGTCATCTGCTAATGTGTTTCAATAGAAAAATGTTTTAAGGGTACCAAGAAGTAAACCTGGAGTCTGTTGCTTTTATATTCTGGAATTTCTCTCAAAATGGAAATTACTGCATCGTCATTTATTTATTTCAGTAACTTTAATCTAATGGTTGTGGGGGGGGGCGGCAACAGAATGACTAGGTGGCAGAAGTATACATATTCTACATTTCTTGCGTCTGCACACTGCAAGTATAAAGAATATAATCCAGTAG
This sequence comes from Dipodomys spectabilis, assembly GCF_019054845.1. Taxonomy (NCBI): domain Eukaryota; kingdom Metazoa; phylum Chordata; class Mammalia; order Rodentia; family Heteromyidae; genus Dipodomys; species Dipodomys spectabilis. The sequence continues at coordinate 11,029,384 of NW_024870834.1, read as the reverse complement.
ATAAAATGATTGATGTAGGAATACGAAATTGTTTATTCTCTGGACTTGTTCCTTCTATTGACACATCCAAAGACTATTCTGACAATTCTGGCTATATTGATATATCCATAAATAGTAGAATCACGTATAATCATTATCCATCTGATATTGCATATTCCCCTCACCATGGTAAAGGATGAAGAATTCGAGTCAGAGCACTGTCCTGGGCCATGTTGAGAAAAAGCCTCAGAAGCATTCTCATTGTCTTATTTCTTGTCTATTTGTTGTCTGAACAACAACAACAAAAACTCTGCATTTTCTTTACTTATCATGCCTCTGACAAAGGTTTAATGGCTATGCCCTTGCTTCCCTTGGCAGTGACATAAACAATGTGTCAAGTGAAACAGTAATTGTGTGTGTGGGGGTGTGTGTGTGTGGGTGTTTGTATAGGGTAGGAGACTGTTTTGTGGTGCTAATGGTGGAGCCATGTTGGTTTAATCAGCTTTTCCGAATAATCTCCTTCCGAAGTTACCTAGGCATCCCCCAAAATACTTTAGAGTAATGTCTGGAAAATGGTCTTTATATTGTATAATGAAGAAATAGTAGATGGATCATAAAATAATCGAGAATGCCAGAACTAAACATCCGTGACTCGACTTTTGTGCCTGGTATCCAAGGCTATAAACAAGATGGAAAATCCCTCTGCCCCGTGTTGTCTTCCTTCTGTACGTCTACTGGTATTCTAAGACTAAGATTTCCTCCTCTCTACTTATCTAAACCCTGCTCCTCTTCCACGCCAATCTCAAGTGGCTTATCTTCACCTTCCTGGACAGCTTTCACTCAAGATAGTTCCTCTGAACGTGTAGTCATGACCAATTCTACCACTTTGGGCTGCTCTAAGGCACTGTCATTCACGCTTCTATGCTGTCCCTTTCTGCTTGTTATTTTAAGTCATTTTCCTGGACTTCTCAAACAGGTATGTGTTAGCTTCTCAGCCAACACATAGAGGACAGAGCAACATGTGTAAGAATTTTTTGTATCATTCATATAATCAAATCTCATGTTCATGGCAGTGACTGTTTTATAGGTCAAGTACATGTAGACAGTAGATTTTGATACTCTTATAGTTCATGTGTCTTGTTTATAATTAGACACAAAGTAAAGATTTGCCTAAGTACTGTAAGTGTAGCTGGCTATCCTTAGGGTCCCTTAGGAGTATATACTTTTGCTTCTCTTTCTTCCCACGTATTAGCTTATGTACTCTTGGTAGATTACTAAAACACTTAGAGGGCTTGAACATCCTGCCGAGATCTAAGAGCCAGTCAAAGTTGAACCTGGGCTTAATCACAGGTCTGAGTAACCATCAAGAGACAGCTTTATCACACCTTGTGTTCTACGATACTGAATTTCTCCTACCTACATTCCCATGGTTAAGTTTTAGCATTTCAGTTCTGGGCCATTCTTAGCACAGAGTAGATGTGGTTTTTGTGTGAATATCTTTCTTTGACTGAGTCATCATTTTGGATGATTAAAATTCACAGCAATCTAGAATTTCCAACTAAAGTCTACGAGAGGGAAGTTCTTTTCAATCATAAGGGGAATGGTAGGTAGTGAATTATTTAAATGACAAGTATATCTATCACAGAGGAAATATTCTAAGGAGAGAAAGAAAAGGAGACACTCCTTACTCTACTCCATCACACATATGCGCACACATACATGAAGACATGCATGCAAAAAGACACCTACAAAAAGAAGTAGCCAAGCCAGGCGCTGTGGCTCACACCTGTAATCCTAGCTACTCAGGAGGCTGAGATATGAGGATCTTGATTCAAAGCCAGCACGGGCAGGAAAGTCTGTGAGAGACTCTTACCTCCAATAAACCACTCAAATATGGGAAGTGGCGCTGTGGCTTAAAGTGGTAGAGCGCTTGCCTTGAGCTAAAGAGCTGAGGGACAAAGCCCAGGCCCAGAGTTCCAAGCCCCATGACGGACCAAAAAAAAAAAAAAAAAAAAGAAGTAGTCAGGTACCCATGGCTCATGCCTCTAATCCTAGCTACTCAGGGGACTGAGATCTGAGGATCGTGGTTCAAAGCCAGCCTGGGCAGGAAAGTTTATGAGATTCTTGTCTCAAATTAACCACCAGAAAACCAGAAGTGGAACAATGGCTGAATGTGGTAGAGCAGTAGCCTTGAATGGAAAAGCTCAGGGACTGCGCCTACACCCTGAGTTCAAGCCCCATGGTTGACAATAAATAAATAGATAAAAATACAAAAGTAATTGATATTTATTTTCCCTGAAATGTAATTAGATGTTTTTCCTTAGTACTTTCAGTGGTGATTCTCACTGATAAAAAGAAGGAGCAGTTTACACCTGGTGAGGTAATTTTTGTTTGGCTTGTGGATTTCTCTGTGACACATGGTGATTGGACAGTTATTTTGTGCTGAACGAGTTGGCTCTTGAGCTAAGTGTCGGAAAATGTCTCTGCTCCTTCAGCTGGGTGTGGCAACTCCTTCAGCTGTTCAAGAAACAGGATGTGAGGGAGATGGTTCAGCAGTGACAGCATTGGAGGAGCTCTGGCATCAAGTGTCAGAAGTTCTATTTTTTGTTGTGCTTCTGGATTACTAATTTAGAATGAGGATTTTTTTTCCCTTTGTCCTCAGTGCCCTCATATTGGGGGTTAAGGAAATGATCTAGGACAATATTTTCTCAATCTTTATTTGAGTTTACATGATCTCCTTTGGATAGTCACAGGTTAATATCATCTTTACAGCGAAGACCTCTCACCCTGATTTCTTCCTAAAGGCATGGTGTTTTGATTTGAGCCATCTGAGAAATTTTCAGGCTTACTGTTTCTTCCTCATTTTATTTATTTGTTTAGTTATTAGTCTGGATTATAGTGGTTGCTCTCAAACAGTTATGCATGGAGACTGTAAACTCAGTGGTACTTGGCCCCTGAGAGACCTGGGCTCCAGGGGAAGGTCCTAGTAAGGTTTGTATTTTCTGAATGTATCCTGGAGCTAGGAAAGCACACTAGTAGACGAGGACTTCTGCACATAATACACTAGCTTAGAATGAGTTTGTTCAATATTTGCTTATTAATGCTTGATTGTTGTGTTATGAAGGTGAGATATTTAATAAATATAAGCACAAGATGCTCGATTACATTTGGATTCCTAGTAAACAATGAATATGCCCTACAGGTGTCTGTTTCATGCAATAATTGTATCTTATTTAATTTATATAGGAAAGAGAGCCAAGAAAACTCTTCATTCTTACACAGGGTTCATTGCAGCAGAGTTCACAAAGGATTATGAGACAGAGAGGTTGTAGAGTCTTTTGTCCTGCTCATTTGCATGTGTCCTGAGTCCTCTTGTGAGAATCATTATATTAGACATTTGGAGATGCTGCTTTTATCCCTCCTCATGTTCTTCCTTTCCTGCTGCATTGTGCCAACACAGCATTCACATCTATTCTTTAAATAAATTGAAGATTCTTTTTTTGTGAGTGCAAAAGAATCTTAGCCAAATGGCTTCTATTAAGCCATCAGTTCATATGGAAATTTGTTCCTACTCTTCTCTTGTATATACAACCACCTTCTCCTAAACTGCTGAATTTTATTTTGTTCTAAAGCTTATAGAAAGTCTAAGACCTTCCGATTGGCCACTTTGGTCCATTCTCAGTTATTATTCCACATGGACTATTTCCCACAGTAGTTGACTTACCATTTTGGTGTCCTTAAACAAAGCAAGGCAATCTAAGATACAAAGACACTGGCCATTGTTCAAGAGGAAACCAGGTCAGCACCAGCAGCTCCTGAGATTCATTTCCACTTAAATTCATCTCTAGATACCACCCACACGCATTATCAAACTTACCCAGTTGAAAAGGTTGTGGCCATTAGTTAAGTATATTTTTTTTCCTTTGGCATTTGGTTAAAAAGTCATCAAATATGATGTGATGTGATGTGTGTGTGTGTGTGTTTGTGTGTGTTTGTGCATGCATGCGCACGTAATTGAAATACTTGTCCTCTGAACGTGGCAAAAGCCAAACCCTGTATATCAGTGAGTGTGATGGCTGAGAAAATACCAAACCTGTATATAAGTGAGTGTGATGGCCGAGAAAATAGTTCAGCTACTCACACCCAACCTTATCTTAGTCTGAGGTTGTTTACTCTCAGTCTTTGTCCAAACCTAGCTTTTATCATCTCATTGAGCTCAGGAATCTTGGAACTAGTTCAGCCTACACATCAATTGTGTGTCTAAAGGAGGACAATGTTTCTTTGCAGAAAAATATCAAGTGGGTTCCTCTGCTACCTGTGCATACTCTGAGGAGAAGTATGGGTGGGTAGAATAAGGACTCAGTGACCTAGAACACCATAACCTGTTTTCTCGGGCTGATAAGTTTGATTAGTTCTTATTGAAATATTTCTCAGGCCAGGCACTGGGTGGCTCATGCTTGTAATCTGAACTACTCAGGAGATCTGGGTAACTTGGTTTCACAACATCCTGGACAGAAAAGCCCATGAGATTCTTAGCTCCAGCTCACCAGCAAAATGTTAGAAATAGAAATATGGCTGAAGTGGTAGATTGTTAACCTTGAGCAGCTAAGCCAAGAGAGAGCTTGGGGCCCAGTAATGGGTGAATATTAAAAGGGGTGATACTGCCCGGCGCCGGTGGTTCACACCTGTAATCCTAGCTACTCAGGAGGCTGAGATCTGAGGATCGTGGTTCAAAGCCAGCCCCGGCAGGAGAGACCATGAGACTCCTATCTCCAATAAACCACCCGAAAACCGGAAGTGGTGCTGTAACTCAAGTGGTAGAGCACTCGCCTTGGGCTGAAGAGCTGAGGGACAGCGCCCAGGCCCAGAGTTCAAGCCCCACGACCGGACCAAAAAAAAAAAAAAAAAGGGGTGATACTGACCAAGGTGTATTATATTCATAAACTGCTTTGTTGGATGGCAACTCCTTTGGACAACTACTTGAAGACAATAAAATAAATACTTTAAAAAAGAAAAAGAAAAACCAAAATAAGCAAAATACTCCTTCCAGCTCAAAAGTGAAAATTAAGGGCTTTGAAGTTCAAAAAATCTCCACAAATTTGTTTTCTTCTCAGAAAGCAAGTGCAAGTTAAGTTGGGACCTGCACATCTGCTTCCTTCGTGGTGAGCTCATGCCAAGAGCAACTAAATGGAGTAATGAGAAATGGACAGTTTGGACCCCTGAGACCCCAAGCTAAGATGTTTTACAGTAAGCATTAAAAATTGTGCCTTAGATGGCTCATCTTCCCATTGGAGCAAATGAACTAATGAAGAAAGAACATTCAATTGCCATTTAAAGCCTCAGCAGAGAAGCTGCAGCCTGAAAGTGTTTACTTGAGGATAACCTCAAAGGCCTGGCTCTGCTGAGTCTCTGCTACCTTCGCGTCAGAGTGCCATATCTACAGAGCCTCTACTTCTGAGTGTCAGAGGACTATCTCTGAAGAAGTGATTATTCTACTTAAAAGGCTGGGCTAGGAAAAAGACTGAAGAAAATTGTATATGTCCAGGGCCTTACCACAGTGCCTGGGAAGAATTTAGTGAACCTTAGTGTTTTCTTGCCTTTACAATTATTTTTGGGAGTTGCACATGGCACTATCTCGTTAAGAGATGATTCATAGCCTTATGTATTCACTGTGCTTCTTCTGATCAATGATCTATCATTGAACTCACCATGATCAAGCACAAGGTAAAATGATCTTCACTTATTCATAATTTGTACTATATTTGAAATTTTAGCCAACAGTGGCAGCCTTGGTCACATGACCGAAACGGCAGTTTAGTTAAATTTCCTCCACATTCAGTGCTGTTTAAATTATATTCGCTTTCTTATTTTCCCCTTAGGATAAAAGCTATGTATTTTGATCACTGTAGTTATCTCCTAATGCCTCTCAAAGTATTGGGCTATTTTCCTCTGTTTGGGCAAAGAAGCAGAAGAGACATTCCAACTTGTTGAAAAGTTTTTGTTGTCCCCAATCTGTAGGCAGAGTGACTTCCATCTATAAAATGTGAAAGTTTTACCATTGTTCTGTGTCAAATGTTTGCAAACTTGGAAATTTACATTTTATTAAAAGCTTCTAGCACCTTCTCTCCATCCTTTGAAAACTAATCAAGATGTTGTTTGCATCTGTTATTCTTTTAAGGAAAGCCAAAGACAGTGTTTATCAGTTTCTGCAAATCTAATTAGAAATGCCACCGTAGTCCAAATAAAGCCTACTTTTTTTATGGGGGGGGGGGGGAGGGTAGGTTAACAAGCTCTTCACCCATTTTGTTTTTGTTTTCAGACTCCTTTCAGATTTACATTTCTTTACCGTAATAATAATTGCATCTTTAATGGTGGAAATTTTTCAGTGCATTGGAGAAAAACACCTTAAACATATTCCAGGTGTGGTTGCAAGTGTACTAACATACAGTAAGAATCCAGCAGAAATCCTGTCTGAAAGATGTCAATCTTTTGACATGAAATTCACCCAGCCAGCATACACATGTGTAATGTTTCTTTTTAGAAAAAAAGAGTAGAAAGTCAGCTCTACCAGGGTGTATTCCTGATCTTAAATATAGTTCAGGACATCTGTCAGTGAACTGTCAAGCTCTTGTTAAAAATAAAATGGAAATGGAAATTCAAATCTCAAAATAAACCAAGAACAATCTGTAACTCATTGCCACATGTTTTTTTTTTTCTTTTCGGGCCTGTGGAATCTCATTGTGAGTGACCCCATTTAGGTAATTGTTCAAACGCTATCAAATCTTTTATTTCGGAGGCTACATTTGCTGCTGCAGGAGAATGCTACAAAACTGAATTGATTATTTTTTGGTATGAATACATTATATATTTTGTCAATATCTGTAGAAGTGGAGGAGAGGCAGTGAACCCATTCATTTTAAATGACGTATGCATATATTTCCTCCTGCAATGCTGTTACAAAACTCCAGTTGACATTGGAGCTGAACATGTTTATAAAGAGAAGTATTCAGGTCACAAGCTCTTTCCTGCTGTTTCTGATAGGAGATGCACAGTTTTCATTAATTCCCTATAGCCACACTCCCCTTCTGTGTTTTGCTTTCTAAGCAGTGTATACTTTTTGTCAGTTTATTAGCCTCTGAGGACCAGGTCTTAGATTCAAAATGTGTTTCCTTCCTTTACACTTTGTCAGACTTGCAAGAAAAAGTCAAGGACAGACATATCTCGGCCTTCATTCTGCAAATGTCCATCCTCCTTCTCATAGTGTTTGTGGAGTTCTGGGCTGGGGAGGGAAGGGTTAGACGGTTCTGTGTTGCATTCAGTGTCACCTTGGTTTTGTTGTTGTTGGTTGTCATTTACTTTTTTTGCAGACAAGCAAACTCACTTTGTTTCTGAAAGTATACTGACACCTGTTTGCCTCTCCCCCAGTGCTACATGAAACCATTCAGAAATCTGCTAAATATTTCACTGCAGTACCTTTCCTGACTTATGCCAGAACAGAACCCACAAGCATGCTATATTAACTAGGCAGTGGGAAAGCATATTGCAAACATTATTATCAGAAAGGAATGTCTTTATAAGTCTATAACCGTTCTGAACAATAATGGCAGCAGTAACAGTAATAACCAATGGCTGGATGATAAACTGAGAATGGATGCCTAACTGGCTGTCTCTAAGAAGTCAGTTTATAATGCAGTGGCAGAGTAGAGAGAACGAAATTAGTCAGTCAGCCTCTAACCCTGACACAGGCAAATAAACAGTTCCCCAACAATGTGGAGAGAATGGGAATTAATAAGCCTATCTGGGAATATAATAAACGCATTCGAATGATCATTGTGCTTATTCCATGTGGTTATTTTATGCAGCTAACTCTAGGTGCAGTTTTCTACAAAGAGTATTGTTGGAAAGTATACAAATACTAACATTTGGACAGCTTTCCCATTTCTCACAGAGTAGCATCCCAAAGCCTGAAACAGCATCACAAATCCTGGGAAATGTCTGAGCAGCAGAAACACCTCCTTCCCTCTCAGTTGAAATGTCTTATCTTCTGGCCCTCCTCCTCATTATCCCCCAGTACCTGGATAAAAAGCAAACAGCATTGGGAGGATGCTAAACTCGTGATTTGATTGACTTTTCTATTTAAGTAGTTGTACAAGGGGATTTTTAACTCACCATGTCAGATTGTGAGTACTATGCTCTTGATCGGTGTTACTCCTCCGTGTGGGACTCCTGTTTTGAGAAGACTGGCCACTGCAGTGACTCTCCACACTTCTTCCACACTCCCCTGTGTATAAGCTCCTCCTCCCCATAGGCCTCGTTGGATCTTACTGTCCTTCTTCTTTCCAGACGCTGTCTTTGCAGGCAGTGGCATCTGTCTGTTCAGTGGTGTGGATGGAGTAGGACATTGGAGGTCACATGACACCCATGTAATCCATGAGATCAGAGATTTCCCTTTTCTTCTTATACTTAGCTTTCTTTTGAAATATGTATCTTACCTTTGCTTAAAATCAATAAATAACTCCTCAGAGGAGCTATGAAAAGGTCATAGAAGGTGTGGATTTGAACAAAATGCATTATATACCAGTGTGGCAATATGGCAGTGAAACTCCTTTGTATGATTGCTACACACTAATAAGATGGAGAAGGGCTTTCATCGGTGAGCTTGTTTATATAGAGCTCACTGTGATGAGCAACAGTCACCAAGGCCACTGGTATCCAGATTCAGAAATTGAGCCTATACCTGTTCATTTAAGCTCAAGTTATTTGGGAGGCAGGGGAGATTTGGGAAGTATCAGAACATTTATAAATGAATTCTGATGTTCTTTCCATATTAGAATCCAATTTTCCAGCTACTTGGATGATTTTTTTTTTCAAATTTAATTTTTATTTTTTAATTGTATTTTATTATCTTTAAGTAGTTGTACAAAGGAGTTGCCATTCAACAACAAAGCACTTTATGAATACATCATACTCTGCAATTTGGAACCCCAATCTTCATAGCCTATAAAATAGAATTAAAATGACAACAAAAAAAATATCCATAGTCCAGAAGTTGTTTTGAAGACTGAAGGATGCAGCATTTGTAACAACATTTCCTAGTTTCTAGTTCATTCATTTTAACGATTTAAATCTTTTGTCCCTATATTTATGGCAAGGCCATTTCTACTAATTATGAATAAAGTTTAAAGGGTAAAAAAAAGTGTTAGTCTTAAAATAATTGTGAATTCTTCTATGTGAATAAATTGACAATTCCAGAGCTTGGGAGGAGGGTAGAACTCCCCCATGGAGGGCAATGGGATTTCCTCCATAAACGGTTATGCAAAGAGAATTCCTGAGCCATTAAAAAAAATTGTCCTTGAACATGTACCAGCCTGGTTGAGTTGTCTCAATTTTGTCACTCAGATTTGCATCTTGTCTTTCTTTCTGTTTTTAGTTGTTTGGATTTCTCCCAGAGTATTTGTGACTGAAATTCTTTTTGGACTCTAAGCTGTCTTTTTTACATAAGCTTTGGACTGGAGTCAATAGCAAGTCAAGATGCCAGGCACATTCAGCCCAATAGCAGGTGGGTGTCTGCTGGACAGTGTGCCTCATTTGTGTAACAGTAGCAAATTTAGGCCAGAATTAATGAGCCAGGGAAGGTGCTATTGATGTCGCAGGATTTTTGCAGAGTTTTCAGAAACAATTTCGATTTTTGTCTTCTACTGGGATTATGATTATAGAAGGAAAACAGGTTCATATATTTGTATATTTGTGTTTGTTTAAATAAGGATAGTGTGTCTTTGGGCCAGTGTATCAGTAGAAAATGTTTTTTCACATCTACTTAGAAACCTCAGTTGAGTTTAACATAAGGTCACAGTTTGTTTCTGTCTGTTTAATGTTCATAGAGAAGAATGCACCCAGAAGCTGTACAAATTACTAAAGTTTGTGTTTTTATTCACTTACCTATTGGAGGAGCCAAGTTCAGAGGATAAGTTGTCAGCATAAAACATGTCTCCGTGTAGAAAGTAAAGGAAATGGGGTTTTTATGTAGACAGTGCTATCTTTGATTCTTGCATTTGCTGTTTAGTCTGTGCGAAGCCCATATTCTGTAGGTTCCTTTAAAGGTGAAAGTGCAAATGAAGTGACTGGTGGACATGAGGAGCATTCACTAACAGTAGTGCTCTTCTAGCTCATCCAAAGAGATAGAAGACTTTAGCGATGATGTCAGTGCCTTCCATGTTTATATTTTTACTGCCCTTTTTGCTTTTGTTGTTTTTGTTATCTCTGTCTCACCAGTGGCTTTTTCTTGTTTTGACTTTCAAGTGAAAATAAAATTCTGGAAACCATGCCTTTTAATTACTGACCGCCGTTATCCCTTTTATTTACATGAACTCTCACACTGGGCTGCTGCAGCATCTTGCCTAGGGTTTGAGCAGAACATTAATAAAATGGGAATTAGAGTTATGCAAACTGTTTTCTTGTTTGTCTGGAAATGGTCTGTAGCCAGAAGCAGGTTGAAGATTTTAGACTCTAAAGTAGAATGAGTGAGGCTTTGAATGAGAAGCCCTGGCTGCACCTAACTTATTCAAGGATGCCACTCTTCCCAGGGAATATAAGCCTCCCCATTTGATAATGAAGGACATGCAAAGAATATCTAGAGAATGCTATGGAGTTCTAGTTCAAACAATGTGGAAAACTCTACCGCCGCTCAGTTTCTTGGCAGAATATGGTGGTTATTCCTTTTCTGTAGGTTCACAACCTCTGCCTTCAAGGGCATTGATAATCATACTTCTAATGAGTGATATCATTGGTGACTGATTTCAGGATAAAGACCCCTATTTTCTTCTGAGGAAAGGTTAAATTCTTCATGAGATTATGACATTACTTTCATGTAAAGTTTGTTTTACAGTGACAATTACTTTTCAACATACAGGATCAGGTTTTAAGTGACAGAATTATTTACTTTGATTTAGGACCTGATGTCTGTATGTGGCTTATGTTCTTGTTGGCTTTCTCCTATTTGGGACCACTTTGCAGCCTTGCTTCTTCACATTGTTCCACCTTCCGTTTAAAACGTATTATAATTCCAAGTCTAATAAGATCATGGATTTTGAAAGGATGCTGTCTTGGCTGTGTTTAGCAGCTGTAGAAGCAATACGAGCATGGGTTGGGGTTAACACACAATGAGTGACAGGCATGAAACAGTACCAACTGGAGACCCTTCCTTCATAATAAGAACAGTGCTACAGCTTGTGTGATATACAGGGTTAAACATATGCATGGGTCCTGTTCTTACATCCTACAGGTCAGTAGAGCGTTTAAAGGCAATTAGATTTAGATAGAATTCTGTTCAATAGCCACAGGAGCCTTATTTTGGTACACATTTAAATAAGAATTGAAGAATATTTGTGTGTGTGTGTGTGTGTGTGTGTGTGTGTGTGTGTGTGTGTGTGTGTAAATAAGGAGTGGTTGCAGGTTATTTTGATATAAGACTCTGATAGTTACTGAAAGTTTGAACTGGGGACCTATGTAAAAGCTAGAAGGTAGCAGTTTAATAACTCCTAGAGATCTTTGTTGATGCCATTCATTGACTTTCATTTGTACTGAGTGTAGAGCACACTGAGAAAGAGTCTAGAATCAGGCTAATATTTATTTGTGTAGATCTTGGATAAATGGTTTATCCACTCTGGAGTCTGCTTTTGCCTCTGTGGAATGGGAATGCCTGGAGAACCAATCTTCTAGTGTTACTGTGTGGGTTAAGTGAAGATGCCTTCATGGGTTGTCTGGCACACTGCTAGGCACCCAGACAATTGTGACTGTCGTTAGATAATTATCATTGTGACATATCTCGGTAAAGGAAATAATATCAGTCTGGTCTTATGTTGTACTTGTAAGGACCACATGAGATATTCATGTGACAAGTCGCTCTGCAAAGTAAATTCTGTTTTTACTTTTTATGATTAATTCAATAGGAAAGCACCTCCGTTTGAACTCTTCCATAATGTCCATGGAAAAGCTACCACATAAAGGGACCTGTGAATGATACATATCTTTGAAATTTTTTGCTATATATTCCAAAAATTTTCCGCTCCATCATTTCATCGCACAGCTCTGGAGATGAAAGCTAAGCTCTCTGCCCACATACTCTTCTCCCTCCTCTGGTCTAAAATAGAAGCCTTCTAAAGAAAAGAACTTAAGGAAAATTCCAGTGAAACAGTCCTTGTGATGAGTTACAGCTCTAGAAACTGTGTACAGAAAACAATAAATCATTGGAAGATAATCTTTGTGGATGCTCACCATTATTGTCAAGGATCAACTGGAAAGGTTAGACTGTCTCCTGCAGTACTTGTAATAGATACAGAATGGACAGGCATTTACCTATAGTATCCAGCTGCGTTTTTGCATGCCATTGTATAACACAGACACAGGAGTAATGAAAAAGAATCTATAATGCTCACTCATTCTATTAAATCAGAAATTAAAGAAATATTCTCCAGCCCTTCTGCGGGTAAACTAGAGCAACCGAGATTTCTCCTACTAGTTGGCATCAAGGAGTTAATCTCTTCAGCAATGGGTGGCCACTCTGTCCCCTGAGCAGAATTCAAATGTGGATTAATGCCATGAATTTTAGGAGCAAGCACTCCTAGTTTTGGCGACGATTGCTCGAATTTGGCGACGATTGCTCGAAGTACTCCCAGAATCATACTGTCAGTGCCTTGGGAAGATACTCAGAGAACATCCCAGGACTTCCACTGGAGGAAGACAGAATCCCAGGCAGTTCCTGCTCCATTCAAGAATATTCTTTCAAGACACTGAGCAAGGAGGGGGAATAGCATGCATTTTATGTAACAACTCAGTGTTACACATTAACTGTCATGTTCTAGGGACTGAGAAGCAAGTATCTCCCGAGGACCAGGCAAAAGGAGAACAAGGGCCTTTCTGAAGCTAACCAGAATCTGACAGTGACTTAAATGCAGTGGCATTAGCTTCTTGTCATTGACAGGCTCCTGTGATGTTCCTTTTGCAGTAGGATTTGTTTATTTACCCACGCGAGAGGGTAGGCTTGCCTGTCCCCTTGCAGTGAGTGTAAAGGCTCCAGAAAGACCCGGTTGCCTTAACTTCTCTAGTCATTAGTGAACTGTAGATGCTTAGCTACTTACCTGGCATCCCACACAGGTGAGTTGATTAATGTTTACACGGGACCAATACATGCCTTTTCTGAATGGAGCTTGTATGTACCAGGTTGCAGAATGTTGACTCAGGATGTGGTACTTATTTCCTTGCTTAAGTAATTAGCAGAAGAAATTACACACACACCCCCTCCCCCAGGGGAAGAATGCTGGAAGATATAAATGAGAAAAGATATAAATGAGATGACGCTGACAGCTGCGAAAGGCGTTCCTTAGGCTGTGTCTTTATTCTGTGTTTCTGGCCAGCAGCAGACATGAAGCCTAGGTTGGGTACTGTAGTCACAGCGGGACTGAGGCTCTTTCTCAGTCTTCTGTTCTCCCTGCCCTTCCCGCCTTTCAAGCCATGACAGTATGCCCTCCAGAGTCACAGAGGACAGACATTCTTCCCCAGCCTCCCATGCCCGCTTCTCTGCTCACACCTTAGGCCTGTCCTGTTTGGGCAGAGAATCACTCACTGTGCAGGCGCTGGCTGTGGCTGCAGATGCCCGCACACACAGAGTGCTAAGTGGTGCTGAAAGCTGTTTTATGAGCCTTGCAGAATCGGTGTGCATGTCTGCAGCTGCACTTCTGTGAGAATACTGGAGGGCTCAGGCATCTCTGGCTCTACCTGGGACTCAGGCCTTCTTTGTGGGAGTGATAGGGGTCTTTTGTGATCTGGCTTCATACTGTTCCCTGCAAATGGAACAGCACCCAAAAGCCATCTAGTGGGGGTGGCTGGCGGGGAGGGGGTTCAGAGAGTCCATGAATAAAGATACAAAGAGGGCTGAAGCCAGGAGAGGGGCAGGCAAGAGCTTCTGTGCATGGAGAAAGGCTATTTAACCTGGCCAAGAAATGTGATTGGCACTGTGAGCCTGCTCCGACGGGCTGTGTGAGATGGAAGGCCGTTTCTTTCTCTGTGAAATGGTGGCCTTAATAGTTACCGACAAGGTAGAGTGAGATGAGAGGAGATAGTTGTCTGTAGTCAGCACTCCATAAACATCCCTCCTCCTCTTTGGAGCCATCTTTCCTCAGGTTTGACTGGGTTGAATATCTGCCCTCTGGGTTGAAAGAGGAAAATTGTTTGCTCAGGCATTTTATTGCTCTTACTAATCTCTTTCAGAATTGGTTTATCCCAGATTATCATTTTTCAAGGCAGTCTTTTTTATTACACCATGTCTATCCAGCATCCTCCACTCAAAGGGAGCTGGGTGAGGTTCAGCCATAATGGTTATACTCAAATGACCCCTATTTTAAAAAAATGTAAGCCTTTTGATGTCCAATTATAGCTAAAAGGCAAGTTTGTTGTGGATAATTTGGAAAATCTACAGGTATAGGGTACAATAATTACCAACTATAATCTCATCACATAAAAAGGATCAGCATGAGGATGAGAAGGTGGCTCAGTGGTAGAGAGCTTGCCTTGCATGCATGAGGCCCTGGGTTCGATTCCTCAGCACCACATAAGCAGAAAAAGCCCTAAGTGGTGCTGTGGCTCAAGTGGTAGAGTGCTAGCCTTGAGCTGAAGAGTGTCCAGGCACAGAGTTCAAGCCCCATGACTGGCAAAAAAAGAAAAAGAAAAAAGAAAAAAATCTCTGTGTGTGTGTGTGTGTGTGTGTGTGTGTGTGTGTGTGTGTGTGTTCCTTAGGTATAATTTATAGTTTTATTTTTAGTTTTTTAGTTTTAATTTTTTTATTTTTTATTTTATTTTGGTTTTATTTTTATTTTATACTTTCTTTTTCCTCCCACAGATATGGTCTTGCTTCTTGTCTAAGGCTGTCTAGACCTTGATCCTTTTATTTATTCCTTCTGCCTGGCAGGATGACTGGAAGGTGCCACTGCACTCAGCTTTTTTAAATGATTGAGATGAGATCTCTCATACACTTGTTTGCTCTGTTAACCTTTGATCCTCTGGATCTCTGTCTCTACTCTTGAGGATTAGAGGTGTGTGCCACCACATGCAACTTAAGGGCTTTGATGTTGCAAAATGGTTTTCAGTGAACGAAGATGGATGAATTTCGTTTTTTTTTATATTTTGCTAAATCCACATCACAAGGGATTTGGAAGCAGAGAGAGAAAACTACCAGAGTCCTTTGGATTTCTTCTTGGAACCTGACATAAGGTGTAGATGAAGAGCAGGAAAACCAAAGATGATTTAGCAGCACTTTACCATTTCTCATTGCCAGGCTTCTGCTTTGCTTTCTCAAGGATAATAGCAGCAAATGTTTTCTTGTGTTTGCCTCCTTCCCATTGGGTTAATTTGACACTTTTGATTATTATATGAATATGTTAACATATAAGATATGTATTCAATATATAATTGATAAGTGCATACTTACCCATGTACTATTTTCTGCATTCATATTCATACCTATATACTATAAATAAATATAATATTGCTACAACTCCATGAGATGCAATGATTTTTATCCTTATTTTACTGATGAGAAAAATGAGATGAAGCAAAAGTAAATAACTTGCCGGCAAGTTGCATGACCAGCATTAGCAGCTAGGTTTTGAAACCAGCAGAGTACAGAGCCTGAGATTTTACCTACTCTGTGTATGACCTGGCATGTGCTGGTGTAAGAGAAAAATGCTTAGTCAATGGACTCAAAGTGTTGTTGATACAAGAGGAAGAAGATCTAGAGAGCTACTGTATAGCACTGAGCTTAGGGCTAAAGATACTTTATTGAATTTGTAATAATATGTGTTATTGCTATAGCTAAAGGCATTTCAATTAAAAAGGAAAGAATAGGTAAAATTGGTGTTTCATAATTCTAGAAAACTCCCCTATAGTATTATATACATAGTTTTGATATGGCATTTTGGTATAGATGTAAATAATACATAAAGTTGTCTGCTGGGCACTGGCGGCTCATTCCTATAATCCTTACTCAGGAGGCTGCAATCTGAAAATCACAGTTCAAAGCCAGCATAGGTAGAAAAGTCTGTGAGATTCTCATCTCAAATTAACCACCAGAAAACTAGAAGTGGTGCTATGGCTCAAAGGGGTAGAGTACTAGCCTTGAGCAAAAGAGCTCAAGGACAGCGCCCAGGTCCTGAGTTCAAGCCCCATGCCTGACCAAACAAAAATAATAACACAGCTAGATGATAGTGAAGAAATAAAGTTTTTTGTTTTGTTTTGTTTTGTTTTTTTGGGTCCGGTCATGGGGCCTGAACTCTGGGCCTGGGCGCTGTCCCTCAGCTCTTCAGCTCAAGGCTAGCGCTCTACCACTTGAGCCACATCACCACTTCCGGCTTTTTTTCTTTTTTGCTTATGTGGTGCTGAGGAATCGAACTCAGGGCCTCATGCATGCAAGGCAAGTGCTCTACAACTGAGCCACCTTCCCAGCCCAGAAATAAAGTTTTTAAGCTATTTATATGTCTATCTAAAAGAACAATAAAATTTTTGTTAATCTTTTCATATGTGTGTGTGTGTGTGTGTGTGTGTGTGTGTGTGGTTGTTGGTTTTGTTTGAACTAGTGGGAGTTTTAATATTAGTCAGGCAAATTCTCATGTGAGTATCAGGTACAGAATCAGAGCCTGGTTGGTAATGATCCTGCCATTTAATCAATTGGCTCTGATATGTGTCATTGTCAAGAAAGACGTATACCTCCAAAAGGTTGATAAGATAAGCGGGGTCTCAGGAGCCTTTTGGGGACAAAGAAGTTTCCAAGAGCAAACGTTAAAAATCGTAGATTTATTTGTATTGCATTCCAGTTGATTTTCTTTTACCAATCAATCTAGTTCTAGTTTGGCTGTATGAAAATCTATTCTTTTTTTTTTATAACCAGTCTCTAAGTATTTGGTGCTTGCCTATAATTCAGGAAAATTTGATGGGATTGCTTTTTCTTTCCATTAAAGTAGGATTCTATTTTGCTTCAAAAATATGTTCTCTCTCTCTCTCTCTCTCTCTCTCTGTAGTTCAGGAAGTGGGTAAAAGTAGATTTTAGGCTTGAGACTGCTTTGTCATCTAGTTTCTACATGGCAAAGAAATGGGGGTGGGGGAAAGGCAGAACTCATTTTGGTCACTTTAATTGGCACTGCAGCAGACAAGTGTGCCAATAATTCTAAGGAATTCCTCCTGAAGAGCTACTTCTGGTGTCTGAGACATTCTTGATTTGTTTTGTTTGTACATTAATGTATAATCTTGTGGTTTCTGGTTCTCATCACTACCTACGGCAGGAAAACAGATTTGCTTTTTAGGTCATTTTAACAGGAACTTGCTCCTCAAGTGCCAACTATTTCTACAAATTAAAGGACTTGACCAGAGAACTTTTTTTTTTTTTCCTGCACTAGAAACTCTTTGCTGTTACTCAGACCTTACCACAATTCCAGCAGACGAATGCAAACTGCCTTCCTTAGATGTGGTTACAGCCAACAGTTCAAACAAACCAAATCAAAACTCTTTAAGAGTCTAAATAACAATTCAGTCATGGAATAAGAGCTCCTATTTCAAAGATGATATTAATAGGATAATGATTTTAACAATGCTTTTAGACATAAATTTCTCTTGCTTAAGCACAGTCACATTGTTATGTCACTTTAGTCATCCACTTACTACAGTTCTGAGGCCTGTGGCATGGTAAATGAGGAAGGGAATGTTCTGGAGAGACGGCCTCTGTTTGAGCTGCCTTTCTGATGGATGGTGATAGGATTGTATTAGGTATGACACTTCACGAATTAGATTTCTTAATGTGATTATGCACCTAACATAAAGGCTTACATTTATGACTTCCATTTTTTTCTCCTCACGGGTTTCTAAGTACAGAAATTCAAGTTCTATTATCGTTACTATATTATTATACA
Organism: Dipodomys spectabilis; assembly: GCF_019054845.1. Classification (NCBI taxonomy): domain Eukaryota; kingdom Metazoa; phylum Chordata; class Mammalia; order Rodentia; family Heteromyidae; genus Dipodomys; species Dipodomys spectabilis. The sequence continues at coordinate 11,011,454 of NW_024870834.1, read as the reverse complement.
ATTCTTATGTTATTATTCACCTAAAGTAAGTGCTTATATTTGTGGTCTCTAAGATTTTTATTTTCATTTACCTCTTCATGAATTTCTGAGTACAGGATATACAAGTATTATTATTGTTCATCTTATTATATAAGATAATAATATATCAAAATTACATTAACAATATTAATATGGCACAATTCTATGAATATTATCTATTATTGTTAATAATAATTGTTAATATTGTTAATAATAATGATAATAATACTTGTAGCTCAGTATAGTTTTAGCAACTGAATAAAAGTGCTCTTTTCAAATGATCTATAATAGTGCCTTCACCCAGCCTTCACAGTTGAAAATAATCCTTAATAGAAATAGTTACAGATGAGGATATTTGGGTTTTGAGAAAATCTGTAACTTGGTCAAGGATCTATTACTTGTTTGGTGTTCCTTATATACAATCCATTGGCCTGTTAAATCTTCATTGTAGGATGGCATGCTGGGCGTGTTCTCTATGAAACTTAGTGGGCCACCATCATCTCTGTCCAGTCAGTGACAATCATACTACAGCCTGTGACCATCAAACATGAAGCCCACCATGACCTGAGTTCTCTATGGTAGGAGCAGGAAGGTAAAAATATTTTATTTGAGAATGACTATACTAGTTATATGGCAGAACCTCAGAATATTCTAATTTCAGTTCAATTAATTCATGTGATATGTAATATAATTCTTTTCTTTTTTCTCTTTTCTTTCCTTTTTTTTTTTTTTTTTTTTGTGCCAGAACTCAAGACCTGAGCACTGTCCTTGAGATTTTTTAGTTTTGTTTTGATTTTTGCTCAAGGCTAATGTGTTACCACTTCAGCCAGAGGACTACTTCTGGCTTTTTTGTTGTTGTTGTTTGTTAGTTAGTTAATTGGAGATAAGAGTCTTATGAACTTTCCTGCCTGGGCTGACTTTTTAAGTGCATGCTACTGATATCTTCCTTTTTGCATTTACTTGTGAGTATAAAAGTTTACCCAAAAGTGAATCACTGTCTGCTTGTTCCTCCTGGTAACTATGTGGGTGTATTGAATGAAGATGGTATGAAAGCCATATCACTTTCACAGATTCACCTGAAGAGGCATGTAGGAAGCATATCTGAATAGCTCACCTCTTCTCCTGACCCATGTGTGTGGTAGGAAGCATATCTGAATAGCTCACCTCTTCTCCTGACCCATGTGTGTGGTAGGAAGCATATCTGAATAGCTCACCTTTTCTCCTGACCCATGTGTGTGGGGGTGGAGAGGAATAGGCTAGTCATGCGTTCCCTGAGTCATACTTGCACTCACTCAGAGCTGTTGAATCCTTGAGTCATCTGTTTCTTCTCCATTCCTTTCTGAGGATGGAGGAACCATCTTGCTCTTGCAAATATGACTGGACATTTGTGTGATATTAACTGCAAAGTACTTTGAAAACAATTGTAAATTGTCCCATTCACTGAAAAGTAAATGCATTGTTCATTGGGATTCATCTATGAGCTGATAAAGTCCATCGGTCCCCTATCTTTTTTGTTTTTTTGGTTGGCTGTGGGGCTTGAACTCTGGGCCTGGGCGCTGTCCCTCAGCTCTTCAGCTCAAGGCAAACACTCTACCACTTGAGCCACAGTGTCACTTCCGGTTCTCTAGTGGTTTATTGGAAATAAGAGTCTCATAGACTTTCCTGCCTGGGCTGGATTTGAACTGCGATCCTCAGGCCCCAGCCTCCTGAGTAGCTAGGATTACAGGCGTGAGCCACAAGCACCCAGCCCCTATCAATTTTTAAAATACTGTAAGGTGCAAGCCAGGAGGGTGCAACAAAATCATTTTCCAAGTCAGGTGGCTTTCTGTTTTCTCAGAGGTAAATGCATTCTCTGGATGTGGAGTCCTTGAAAACCAAGTAAATGTAAAACCATTGTAGAAAAACTGCACAAAGGTGACTACTTGACATTGATGACAGGCATTCATTTCACAGAAACGGAAGATACATCTTGCCTTTTTGAGAGTAGAGACATTGAAGGGCCATTGTCCTGTGGAAATGCTTTCTCCTGATTAGGGAGTCTGCTTTGCAAACAGGTTTGGCGTCTGAAGATCTGAAAATACACAGTCAGGGCCTGACTGCAGTCCTTTCACAGGCCTGCAGAATTGCAGAACAGGTTCTTACTGATCTCTTGAAATGTGACTTAGTATATCAAGATTCCCATTACATCAAGCTTGTTAAATAGCTGTCAATTTGTTTTTGCCAATTAATACGAAATATTAGGTAAGAATAAAACAAATATTTATTTACTTGGGGTTGTAGGCAACTAAATTACTCAATTACTTCTGATTTATTGCGTAACAGGTGTGCATAGCTACTCAATTTATAAATGAGGCGGAGTCTCGTCTGGTGAACACATAGCATTTTTACTGCTTAATAAATACTTCACGAGTCAAGTCTCAACTCTTATAGATGTGAAGGATAAAGGGACATTTTACTTGCAAAGAGTATTGTAGAATTTTAATGCACATTTATCTTATTGCTTTATAAACATACAATAGTCCATAAATGAACAACTCACACTGGAAAGTATAAAAATAACAAAGTAAATTACAACTTCATTTAAAGTGTCAAAGTATCAAAATTTCCTTTATATAGTATCATCCATGTCTGAAATGAGTCATTAAAATAAATGTGACATGAAAAAATGAACATTCTTAAAATATAAGAAGTCTTAATTCTTCACTCACATCTATCTGTCTATCTATCTATCTATCTATCTATCTATCTATCTATCTATCTATCTATCTGTCTATCTGTTCAAAGGTCAACTGAAACTTTCAGTTCAGTATGTTAATTTGCATATGCGCATATAAATATTTCTGGTCCTGTGTGTGCATATATATGTCTTTATATACACATACATATATATAGATACATATAGAGACATATATCTCTACAGAGATATCTCTCTCTGTCTCTATAGATAAATATCTCTGTATCTATCCTATATATATATTTATATACACACACACACTTTTGGTCTTGGGGCTTGTCCTCAGGTCCTGATGCTGTCTCTAAGTTTTATCACTCAAGGCTAGCCCTTTACCACTCTGAGCACAGTATCACTTCTGGTTTTCTGGTGGTTCATTGGAGATAAGAGTCTCATAGACTGTTCTGTCCATACTGGCTTTGAGCCGCAATCCTCAGATCTCGGACTCTTGAGTAGCTAAGATTACAGGCATGAGACACCAGTGTCTAGCTCATCAATATATATTTTTGATGATAAAAGAGAAACTAAAAGGGAAGAAAGTGACTCTAAAGAAGGATAAAGAGCCTCCTTTTAAGCGTATTGTTTTTTTATTTTTTATTTTTAAAAAATTATTTATTTATTTTTATTGTGAGAATACCATACAGAGGAGTTACAATTACATGGGCAAGATAACGAGTACATTTCTTATCAAACATTGTTGCGTCCTCCTTGTTTCCCCTTCCCATCCCTTCCCATCCTCCCCCCACACCCCCCCCAATCCTCCCCCCCACCAAAGTTGTTAAGTTCCTTTTTTTGACATAATGACTTGTACATCTCATTGTTGCAATGGGTCCACCTATATCCCTAGTTAAATGATTTGCTTTTTTTCCCTTCCCCTCCACAAATTATACCAACATCAAAAACAGTGAAAATATGGGTTATACTGTGGGGGAGGGACATACAAAGCAACATAGAAATCATCTTATAAATATGATAGAAACAATTGCATGAAAGGAAAAAATACAAAAAACATTTGAATATTTATCTTGGGGTTCATTCCCCTAACATCAACTTACCTGACCTTTTCTGGTTGACTCAGACATATACTAGTTATTGCAAATAAGGGAAACCATGGGACCTATGTTTCTTTGGGCCTGGCTTACTTCATTTAATATAATTTTTTCCAAGTCTTTCCATTTCTTAACAAATGGTGCAATGCCATTCTTTCTGATGGAGGCATAGAATTCCATTGTGTATATATACCACATTTTCTTGATCCATTCATCTACTGAGGGGCATCTGGGTTGGTTCCACATCTTAGCTATCAATATTCCAACCGTATTCTTAAAGAAAATAGAAGAGGCAATCCAAAAATTCATATGGAACAATAAAAGACCCCAAATAGCAAAAACCATCCTTAACAGAAAGAACAGTGCTGGAGGAATATCAATACCAAATTTCAAACTCTACTACAAAGCCATAGTAATCAAAACTGCTTGGTGCTGGCACAAGAACAGACCTCAGGACCAATGGAATAGAATTGAAAACCCAGAAATGAACCTAAAGACCTATAGCCATCTAATCTTTGAAAAGGGAGCTAAAAAAATAGAATGGAAGAAAGACAGCCTCTTCAGCAAATGGTGCTGGCAAAATTGGTTAACTACTTGTAGAAAACTACAGCTAGATCCTTATATATCACCCTGCACCAGAATCAACTCCAAATTGATCGAAGACCTCGGAATCAAAGCAGACACTCTGAAAATATTACAGGATGGAATAGGAGAAACCCTAGGTTTCCTTGGCACAGGCCGAAATTTTCTTAATAGAGGCCCAGAAACACAAGGAATCAATGAAAAGTTGGACAAATGGGATTGCATGAAATCCCAGAGCTTCTGCATGGCAAAGGACATAGCTAGCAAGATCAATAGAAAGCCCACGGATTGTGAGAAGATCTTCACTAGCCATACAATGGACAAGGGTCTAATATCTAAAATATTCCTGGAACTCAAAAAAATTAAATCCCCCCAAAAACAAATCCTCAAAGAAACAACAGCCCAATAAATAAATGGGCTAAAGACTTAAAGAGAAACTTCTCTGAAGAGGAAAGAAGGATGGACAATAGACACATGAAGAAATGCTCAACCTCCCTAGCCATAAAAGAAATGCAAATCAAAACAACATTGAGATACCACCTCACCCCAGTTAGAATGGCTATAATCAAGAACTCTAACAACAACAGATGCTGGAGGGGATGTGGACAGAAGGGAACCATACTGCATTGTTGGTGGGAGTGTAAACTTGTTCAACCACTTTGTAAAGCAGTATGGAGGTTCCTCAAAAGACTCCACATAGAGCTTCCCTATGACCCAGGAATCCCACTTTTGGGCTTTTACCCAAATGATCACAAACAAGACCATACTAAAGCTACCAGCACAACCATGTGTACTGCAGCATTATTTACCATAGCTTTTAAGCTTATTGTGTTGCAATAAAATAACCATATCTCCATTTTTTTCCTCCCAGTCTAGTAGAAATTGGGTTTCACATTATGGGATTTATTCTAAATGGAGACCTCATTTCCTCTTTCCTTAGACAAGTAGAATATAGAACTGTATGGTTGTCTACCTGTTCTGAGAATTAATTGTCTTTGAATGGGGTAAAGAAGTTAGAGGTTTCAGCTGCTCCATTAAAACTTAGAACCTCATGAATTCTGCAGCTCTGCATGTGAAATGTCGTAGAGAGTGTTGCGGAAGTGCACTATCAGGTCAGCTTGTTAACATGAGCCCTTCTTGGCAGGCTTTCCATAATATTTCCAAATTACATAAACATTTTATAAAGTATTTTCAAGTCAGCATATGGGTAAGAAGTCCTAAAATATGTATCAACTACTATACACCAAGTCACAATACACATCTGGATATAGATAACATTTACCTTTTCACCTTAATTAAATAATTACCACTGGATTTTATGAGATTCTTTAAGAATAAGATCATTTACTACATAGCAAAAGAGCAAAAAGATACTTGACTGGATGTTCACATGATATTTTTTTTAAAAGAAAAACATAAATGGCATTAGGTTACTAATCACCAAATTCTTAGCCATTTCCTAAATTTAATTTTGTTGCCACACTTCATGGGTATCCATTGTTTTTGAAATTACACAGAGACACTCTGTGTAATTCTTCACCTTCTGGCCTGGATATACAATATGAAGCATAATTTAAGGCTTGTACTTTTTGTATGATCCCTATTTAATTTCAATTGAAACCATTGCTGGTCTGATAAGACTAAAAATGTGTTGAGTCTAAATCAGCCAATGCCAGGAGGACCACATATCTTATACTTTCTGAAGCTAACAAGCAAGGGGGATTGCACCGTAGCACATTTATCATCTATATGGAAACCAATGAATAAAATTTCATACATACATACATACATACATACATATATATATATATATATATATATATATATATATATATAGCATGGTTTCAATGGCTTATAGTTATATGGGTGCATTTTTTCCTTTTATTGAGATAATTTTATAGCTGGTTCTTACTATTAAAATTACCTAGCATTAATAAATATGGTAAGAACAAAAGAGTATATAATGGATGGAACTAGAGAGAATTATGTTAAGCAAGAAAGATAAATGGTGCCTATGTTCTGTCAAATGGAGAGTCTGGATTAAAGAAAAAAAACATGTAAGTAGAAGTATCAATATGGGGAGAGTGAGGCCAGTGGAAGAAGTCAGGGGAACAAAATATGGGGTTTGGGTTGAGGAGGCCGGAATATTAGTGAAATATATTGTGCACATGTGTAAAAATGTTACTGTATACCAATAAAAATAAACTATGCATATTTATGGAAGAAAAACATAAAGTTACCTCGCATCTATTTAATTTTTAAAAAATTTTCAAACTAATAGTTACCTCTTGTAACACTTTTGCTTATTTTGAGTATTACTCTAATACTAAACAAATCAAGTTGTGAAGCTTTTGAGAGTCAATGAATGGGCAAAATTAGGCTCTGCTTAAGCTAAAATTTAAATTTTCAATAGTAATGAGGTTTCGGAACTACTTAGATTATGCTTTTTTCTTTTGTAGCAGCACTGGGGCTTGAACTCAGTTCCTGTGCTGTCCCTGAGCTGGCACTTCACTACTTGAGCCCAATTCTACTTCCAGCTTTTATGCTAATTAATTGGATGTAAAAGTCTCACAGACTTTCTGGCTTTGAACTTCAATCCTCAGATTTCAGCCTCTTGAGTAGTTAGGATTACAGATCTGAACCACTGGTACCTGGCTTCTTTTCTGGACATTTTCGTGAATTGACTCTGGATTTAAGAGTATCAATACAATTTCTACAGATGATTGAAATGAAAGTTGGTAGAAGTAGGTAACTCATTAATGATAGGACCAAAAGGAGAGTCTTCTTATAATTGAGAATATGATGTCAGGCTTGGTAGGATAGCACTCTTGTTGTCATCTGCTGTGTTTGGATATACAAGGACTAGATACTCTTCCTCAAATTTCATCAGTTTGTCTTTCTCCTGTTGTACTCTTTGGGACTATTTTGTAGATAATGATGCATACATCTACTGTTGTGTGGGACTTTGTGAGTTGGAGAAGGTCTTAATACTAACACCAATGAACACAAATATTCCCTTAAGTTGACTGGTGATGCTAAGCTGGAAGAGGCCTGACGTGGTGGATGTATGTAGAAGGGAGAGATGAAATGGAACAAATCAGGAGCTCCACATGAGGGTACAAAGGGATAATCTTAGAAGAAATCCCACAGATCCTCTCTATATATGTCAAGAGGGAGGGTTTTGATCTTTAGGAAAGTTAAAGGTTTATAAAAGGAAGCAGCTCTTGGGCAGAAAGTTGGAAACGGACGTCACATTACAAAGGAGGGTACCAGGCTCTTGCTGTGGTTCTTTCTACCTGCATTTCAGGTTTGTCCTCAGTGAAAAGGGAGAAATGTAGCCCTCCATCACTAAAACTGGAGAAAGCTCAGCGTTGCGTTTATGTGAGATGTGTGCTCGTGCCTTTGGTTGAGTGAACAGATCCTCACAATCCAGTTGCACGTAACTGTCCAGGAAACTTTCAGTTCAAAGGTCATTTATCAGAGTTCACTCTGGCTGTTTAAAACTGCTTCTGCTCAGCCTTCTCAGTGTACCATAAGGCCCTGTTACTTGAACTATATTTTAGAAAACATCTGTGAAGCTTCCCTCCAGCTCTGGAGAAGTAGGGCCTTTGGAGCTGCCTCATTTATTTTTAGTTCATACACACCTGCAGTTACATCGCAGTACTTTTGAAACCTTTCTCCTATTCTTCCCCCTCACCCCCCATAATTCAGATTAAAAAAAAAAAAACCTGAAATTTTCCTCATAGTTCCGTAAGCATCCATAGTAATTAGCTAATAGGTGGTCTAAATATACAATCTTGGGAAGTTGAGTAATCTTAGGAAATGCTGATGTTTCCAATAATTTGTCTGATGTTTAATATATTTTACTTTTCCTTAGTCAAAAAAAAAAAAACAACAAAAACAAAAACAAACAATTCAGCCAGGCACCGGTGGCTCTCACCTTATAATCCTAGCTACTCAGGAGACTGAGATCTGAGGATCTTGGTTCAAAGCCAGCCCGAGCAGGAAAGTCTGTGAAACCCCTATCTCCAATAAACCACCAGAAAACTGGAAGTGGTGCTGTGGCTCAAGTGGTAGAATGCTCACCTTGAGCTGAAGAGCTCGGGGACAGCATCCAAGTCCAGAGTTCAAGCCCCAAGACTGACCAAAAATAAATAAATAAATAAATTTGAGTAGTTCATAGCTATAATTCTAGCTACTCAGGAGGCTGAAATCTGAGGACCACAGATTGAAGCCAGCCAGGGCAGAAAAATCCATGAGACTCCTCCTGTCTTCAATGAACCAACTAAAAACCTAAAGTGGAGCTGTGGCTCAAGAGGTAGAGCTTCAGCCTTAAGCAAAATAGCTAAGGGACAGTGACAAAGCCCTGAGTTCAAGACCCAGCCAATATTAACACCCATAATGTATTCTTGTTTATTTATGTATGTATATATGCACATAAGCATAAGAAATCACAGATTCCTTTCAAAAAATATGGAAGATGGCACTTTTTGAAGTCTGTGTGAAAAAGCTCAGGAATTAATGTCTCACTTTTTATTCCCAAGGTATGAGTGGCTACCGTGTTCAAAGAGTATCAGTTGGATTAATATTAAAATTTTTCTTTGAAGTCCTAATCCAGAAGAGCCTTGAAATCAAATCCATAGCTGTTTTGGTAAAGGAATAAGTCTTCAACATCAAGAACAGGCCCAGTAAAAAATGAAAAAACAAACAACAACAACAAAACCCTCCAACCCCCTCCCCCAACTAAGCCATTTCTGATTTTCTAAGATTTTAGGGGGGAGGGGAGGTCTTAGTGTATACGTGTATATGTTCATATGCATTTCTGATTCCAGCCAGAAGATCTGGACTGGCTCAGCTGATTGGCAAGAGGTTTTCCTGTTCTTTGTTCTGCTGCTTAGGGTTGAACTATGCCAGTCCCTTGGGCTAGGTTTGCAGGTCCGAGATTTCTGCAGTTGGCAGTGAGCTAATTTTCATTCATATGTAGACAGGCTCCTAGCTGCATCTTTCAGGAAATTACAGTTCATTTTCTGACTGTCCAGGAAGAAGCTTTAAAAATTCTTGTGGCCTAAAAACAAACAGTGCATTCTGTACAAGGCAAGAAAATTGCATTGCACCCAGGGGCCAGGAAACAGATTCTTTGGGGCCATTGCCTCTTTTTGTTTGCCCTGGTTATCTTCTGCTCCAGATCTGGTGGCAGACACACAAATTGTCCTCACAGATTAAGGTGGGGCCAGGGAAATACCCTCATTGTCATAAAAAAAAACTTACAATGAATCCAGCAGTTTTGCAAATATTATTAACATGGTTTTATGCACACTTTTCTTTTAATTTTGTTCTTTTTTTTAAAAAAGAAGTGTGCAGTACATTTGTGAAATCATGAGCTAAACCTGAGATTAGATAATAACACAGAATAGGATGCTTTTGAAGCAATTCGGTGTGTGTGTGTGTGTGTGTGTGTGTGTGTGTGTGTGTGTGTGTGTGTGTACACGCATGCACGTATGCACGCATGTGCATGTCTAGGTGTGCTAGTAGTGGGACTTGAACTCAGGACCTGGGCATCGCTTCTTAGATTTTTTTGCTCAAGGCTGATGCTTTACCATTAGAATCAAAGCTCCACTTCTGGCATTTGGGTGGTTAATTGGGAAGTAAGTGTCTCTTACACTTTCCTTGTCTTCCTGGGTTCATATACCAGGATCCTCAGATCTCAGCCTCTTAAGTAGCTTGAATTACAAAAACATGGGCTATCAACATCTGTCTACTCAATGGAAATTTATTTTCTAGATATCTGTGATGTGTATATATTTGATAAAATTTCAGATTTAGAAGTTCTAATGATAATAAATCTACCATCATACTTTATTCATTTTTAAGATTTTTATGATTTAAGCTCCTTCTACCTGTTACCATGGTACCTGGGAAATTTGGGATGTTTCAGCATAACTGCACAGATCAGAGCATGCTAACTGTGTCTTGTTTTGTAATGTGTTGACTTTCAGTTGATTCTGAGCACACTTTAAATGGTAATGAGAGTGGCGAGCTGGGAAATAGTTAGCATATGGCTTTAAGGATTTGCTTCTTGAAAAGCAAACTTTTAGAAATGTAGTAAAAGGAAGTTGAAGTAGGGGTGTGTGAATGACAGAAATTACTTCTACCTTATTATTTTTAGCTAAGCCTTTATTATAATCCTTTGTGTTGATATGAAAAAAAAAATGAGGGAAAGTAGAATTTGCCACTCGAGTTTGGATCAAATTAAATATGACATAAAGCATTGCTCCAAAGGTATGATTACTTTGGTACTTTTCAACTCACAATCAGCCTTTCAAGTAAAATTTAATATGTAAAAGTCAATTAAATTGTAATAAAGAAAGTGTAGCTCCAAGAGTTGGAAAATGAAGAACTTGTCAGAGTGTTAGAGAAAGATGAGGAGACATGTTAAATATTTAGGCATAAACTACATTTGTATATATGAACACAGGCATATATTACTCAATCCCTATCCTCTCATTCATGAAGAGAAGTAGAAGCTTGAGATGATACTGTAATGATTTACCTTGATAAAACTACAGCCCTCTTGGGCATTGCCACTCTCTACCCTCTGGTAGAGAGTCCGCAGATTATTTGGTACCAGTGCCTGCATTGGTTATGAACTGACATTTGAGCATGCTGGTAGTTGGTGAGGAAGTCTGGGAACCTCTGACCACAGCCCAGCCTAATCTAATATGCCATGTTGTAGAATCATGCATCAATCTTCCTCCATTTCTACCCTCACTGCGCCACCCGCCTCTGGCGACCCGTATTTACACCACAGGCCTGGCATGTCTGGAACATTGCCCTTTAGAGGTATTTGGTTTGCTTTATGAGGAGGGACATCATAGAAGACCATTAGAAATATGCTTTTATAAGTATGTGCTATTGAACTTTGCTGGCTGTTTTTTTCCCAATTAAGCAGCAGAAGTCTTTGAACGCATCACATTCTTAGTTAAAAGTTTGATATTGCAGTAAGAAAATGCAATTGACTTTAAGATAGGTAATGGATTAAAAAACAAAACAAACTTCATCAGCTCGAATCTGTGAATAAACAACATACTTGATTCTCATTCAGGTCTTTGGATTTCTGCCAAAAAAAAAAAAACAAAGGCACCAATGAATTACATAGTAATGTATGGCTGCGAATTATGTGCCGAACGTTGCTGCAACTTTGTGGGATGGCCTAGAAGATAGACTCTGGTGGCACTTTTTCACAACGACACTGATTTATTTATAGTCATACACATAATTGTCTGCAGTTGGTAGCACAGCTGAGCTGATGTCCTCAGTACTGACCTGTCTCTAATGACTTGCTTACACTGGCCACTATTTTACTTCATTTATTTCACTCAAGCTGTTAAGCTGGTCACTTGGTAGAGACACAGTCTACCTCTAATGATGAAAATAATGATTACTGTTTATTGAGCACTCACTCCATTCAGGCCATTTAGTAAGGAAAAGCTTTGCATAAGTGGCCTCATTTAATCTTTACAACCACATTGTAAGGAAATTTTGTGTTAGAGAAGTTAAATGATTTGCCAAGTATGTGTGCACAGTCCATTGATAGCAGGAAGTATTTGGACCTACAGGTTTGTCTGACTACAGTTCATACATCCTGGGCTTAAACAGGTTTCTTAATTAACTAAAGACGTTGTTCTGGAATTCCAAAATTGTCGTAGATTTTCATCAAAATTTTTGTTGTTGTTCATGAATAATACCAAACATTGGGGGCTGAGGAAGGAAACTTTTTTATATATGGCTGATTCATCTTAGGACACGGATTCGGAAATTTTCAGTAACTTGCTTGACAAGTAATTTAACTTCATCAAATCACAATTTTCTCCCCATAAGTGAAAATAACAATACCTACCTTTTTTCCTTCCCTTTTTACTCCCTTCTTGCTTTCTTCCCTCCTTTCTTTCTTCCTTACCTTCTTTTCTCTTCCTTTTTCTCTTCTTTCCCTGTTTTCTTTCCTTCTTTCTCTTATTCTCTTATTCCTCCCTCCTTCATCCCCTCCCTTTTTAATCCTTCCATCCTTTATCCTTCCCCTCTTTCCTTCCTTCCTTTTCTCTCTTGCCCCCCTTCACCTGATTAACAAATGCATAATTGCGTTTTATTGATGAGTGAGGCAGGTCAGGAAACCACCAAAAAATTTATCCTCACTCACACATCTAGACAGTATTACATCTGGAATTTAAATACAAGAATAGATTTTTTTTAGGCTAACTCAGCTGTGGGAAGCAGACATTATATTATTGTTACAGGCAACAGACACAACAGTTTTGCAGGACATAATGGCTTGCAGAGTGTCATTTGCAAGTGATGGAAGGTCATTAGAAAGCCAGCCAAGGCAAGGATTTGTACAGCAGGTGCAGTTTTGTCCATTTACAGATTTACAGGGTGGCAGTGAGTATAGGAAGGAGGTGACACAGAGGAGTGGTGCTGTGCTCTGCTGAGGTGGATCTCCAGAAGATTCCTTTGGGAAAGTAGGAGGTAGTGCTGTTTTTGTTTTTCTCATTTTCTTTTGCTCTGGATAATTGAAAGAATGTTGATGCGTCTGGTCAAGATGGATAAGCCAGAAGAGCCTGAGAGATTCATTCTGGAGTTGCAGATGGATGGAAGGCTGTAAATACCCATAGAACTGCATTTCAGATCCATCAACTGTAGTTGGGTTAAGAATTTAAGATCCAATTGTTGTTGTTTGGGGTGGGGGCAGTATTAGGCCTTGTACTAGAATCCTATGCTTGTAGGGTTGTCACTCTACCACTTGAGCCCTGCCTCCAGTCCTGATTTCTGCTGTTTGTTTTGGAGCTAGAATCTAGCAAATGATTCCATCTCTGAGTTTGCCGCAAACTTGGATTCTCAAATCTCCATCTTCTGACCCAATAGCATTACAGGTGTGAATCACCTGGCTTATACGTGTGAAGTGGTAGAATTTTCTCATGTATTGAAGAAAAGGGACCTTCTGTGAACTATGCTCATTTAGGGGTTAGAAAGCAGACAGGTAAGAAAGGTGAAAGAATCTGAGAGGACATCAGTGAAACTCATGAGAGATTAGAGAAAGGGATGATGGGTAAGAGTATCAAGTCTTAAGAAGTTGAGGTAAATGAGGAATGCAAGAAGTCATGACATTTTGTTGTAGGAAATCACATCCTGGGCTGCTTTGTGAGCAGTTCCCCAGGTATTTCAGGATAGTGCAAGCTGGACTGTATGGGGACAGAGAATAAGGAACTTCGTTAGTATAATTTATATGAAAGCAAAGAGTAGCTGCTTGGCAAAATTCCAGTGCTGGCAAAGAGTCCTTGGACTAGAAAGGACGTGATCACAGAAGAGTTATTCTGAGTTTGTCTTTGACTTACTTTTCATGATTTGTGGAGTGTCTTCTGTCTTAGTGCTAAGTGGATGTTTAGTGGATGACTAACTTAGCCTGTTGTCAAACCACAATGATAGCTATTAGTCACGTTTTGTATGTGAAACTGTTGAGTCATAGAATCCAAGAAACAAATGGAAACTTTGTCCTTGAGGAGGAAGGCAGTGGGAGGCGAGTTGGATATTGGGGCACAAGTTAACCTCAGATGATGATAAGCAGGGACAAATCATAAGAACCCTGTGATGCTGCGGAGACAGAGGTGCTGAAGGGAGTACGGAATGAGATCAGAGGGAAGGGGAAGGCGGGAGAGAATCACTAACACAACATGGCCCCCACAGTCAGGTCCAGGACAAATCCTCTCTGGCTTTAACTCAGACCATTGTCCATCCAGTGTGTAAGCATTGCAGGTCCCACTGCACATTAAATGGCACAGCACCATCCTCCTAGAGAAATGCTGGAGCACAACCAGAGTCTCAGCACTAACATTGTGCCCCTACCATCATTTCCCCAGGGAGACCACATGCTCATCTGTAATGGAAGACCATAGGTAGCCCTAGTAACTTGTGAAGGGTAAGTTGCAGTGGAGTAATTTCCTGGAGAGAAGCTATGCAGACCTTCCCAACCCAAGAAAGAGCACAGCACTAGAGTCAGAACACAACAGGACGGCTTGAAGTCAAACTCTACAACCTGCAAACTCTGTAATCCTGAAAAATTCTGCCTAATTCTTGAGCCTCAGCTTTGACATTTATAAAGTCAGACCAATGACCATACTCACATCACACAGAGAGATGTTTTGAGGTAGCCAATGAGAAGCATCTGACAATATTTTATAAATGATCAATTTCACACAAATACTAGCTCCTTAACATTGATGACTATTAATGGTAAACCCTCAGGGATGTTAATGGTAAAGGAAGAGTACTAGCAGAAAGAATTCTCCATATTATCTTTGAGATCACCATGGATTTTTCTGAATGCTGAGATGGTTCTGTTCTGAGACTCTACTAATGATTTTTCCTGGATGTCAGATAGTATGGTTCATTTTCGATATTACATGATGTTTCTCTACTTGTACAGATACTTGCTTTTGTCACCTATATACAAAGATGTGAATTAAACTTGTCATTAGTTATTTATAATACAGGGTATTGAAATGTGTTGTTCAGATGTTCTGTGGTCTAGGAACAGTTACATATATGTTTATAAGCCTACTCTGAATCCATATATAAACTATACGTGATTGTATATAATATTATATATATATATATATGTAATATATATATATATGTGTATATATATATATATATATATATATATATATGTTAGTTCTTTCCTGAAAAAAAACTGTGCTTTCAAATGATGACACATTTATTCCATTTTCTTAAAGACATTGCTAGCACAACTTTAGATAATCCTTGTGCCAAAGAAAGAGTATTATCAAGGAGGCTTTCCCGTCACAGGACTGGCTCTTCTTTCTGCCCTGATTCTTGATTGGAAAGGGGAGCTAGCCCTTCTGATTTTATTAAAGCATTCTGCAACTCAGAGGCAAAATCAGAGAAATCAAGATTGATTAGATTCAGCTCTCTCTTTGTCTTCATCAGGGTTTGTTTGAAGCCAGATTTAGAGTTTTCTTTTGTTTTAAACAAAAGATAAGAAAAGACTATTCAATATTTTATTGATTTTTCTATATGGTATATATGTATTTAATGAAAAAATTAAATGCCAAATAATACTGGATTATAAAGTTGGAGTTTTTAAAGAGAAACTAGATTAATGGAGACCATTGCTCAGTGGAGAGAATTGTGATTTGGGAAAAGTTCCAATTACGATAAAGAATGCAAGGAAAAAGTGATAATTTTTCTTTTAGGACTATACATTCACATCAATGGAATTTGCCCTGTTATCTGAATGGACCTTTTTAGCAACTTATTGGGAGATAAGTCGTCTAGATGGTCACAAATGGATGGTATTGTCTTTCACACTTGTGAAGTCCTATACAGAGACTCTGCATTGCTATTTAAAATGAAGCTAGTAACCGTTTGAAAACCTACTGTGGAGAACAGCATAACCTCCAAATCAATGGTCATCTGTGTTCTTGGGCTGTTTTGTTGATAAAGGGGTCCAGGGATAATTTTCTTCCTTACAGCTCACTTGTGAGGGTAGGGGAGGGTGACTGAGAAAAAAAAATCACGGGAAACTTTCCTTGATCTCAACTTTCTCCTGTTCAGTACCTGGATAAAATTTTGTTGAAATCTCTTTTTATGGCCTATATGGCCTTTCTGCCTTCTACTATTTATTGATCCATTCTTTTTTTTTGTTTTGTTTTGTTTTTTTTTGGGTCGGGTCGTGGGGCCTGAACTCTGGGCCTGGGCGCTGTCCCTCAGCTCTTCAGCTCAAGGCTAGCGCTCTACCACTTGAGCCACAGCGCCACTTCCGGCTTTTTTCTTTTTGCTTATGTGGTGCTGAGGAATCGAACCCAGGGCCTCAGGCGTGCAAGGCAAGCACTCTACCACTGAGCCACCTTCCCAGCCCTGATCCATTCTTTTGATATTACTTTCTCCTAAACAGAGAAGTTGGACCTGAGGAAATCAACTGATTTATTTATTTGTTTATTTAGAATTTACTGAAGGAACTTTAGCACAGGCTCTCTGCTCAGAACACACTCACTACACACTTAGTAATTAATACTCTTGTTTCATTGAAGTCATTGACAGAGAAAATAATAGATCAAAGCCCTTTGGCTCTATAGGAAAAAGCAAGTTCTGGGCATTGATTATTAAGGGGAAAATAAATTTAAGAGTTATGTCATAATGCTTTCAGAATAGCAGGATTGACTGAATAACTAATAACCACAAAAGCATCATAAAAGGAATGGCTCTATCTTCCTGCTCATTGCTGAATAAAGCTTTCTGATGAGGACAAGATAAGGGCAGATAAACAACTTCTAAGACAAGATGTTGCTGTGCCCCATTATTCTTCAGTCTTTTTTTCTTCTTCTAATTTTCTGTCCCATCATGGAAGGCTGGTTTAAAAATGGAGAAAAAATATTTAAACTTGTACAAATTTGAATAGCAAGTGTATTGATGGGGGACATTTTGACCCTGTTAAAATGTACTACTATTATGGAAGCCCACATCTATTTCTTTCTTCCTTATTTTAATAAACTTGAAAGTTTCAAGAAGCAATTCTATCTGAATTAATCCCACACCATCCTATTTGTTTTTAAAATCATTTTGGTGGAGTGTTTTTCTGGTTTTAGGAAATGTGATGGGTTGGAAAATTGTCACCTATTTTAAAATTGGAAAGAAGCTTAGATATAATGATGATATAATTATGTGTTCTTTGCTTCCATCCTGGTATCTAGCAAGATTGAGTGACATGTATACATTACTTGGAATATGGAGTTATACTGTCCTAACACCTCAGGTCTTCTTTTATTTATATTTGATTTCCTGTGCTTTCAAAATGCATGTATTTTGTCTGGAAATCTACCTTACAAGACAAAAATTATTGGGGGCTCTTGAAATTTTTTAAGAACAGATATTCTTGTAAGAACAGGTAGTTGATTTTTTTCTTCTTACACTATAACCCAAGTGTTGGACATTATTATTTTTTATGAATAGTGGATCACTTGGTTAAGAATAACTGGTTGCTTTGGGAATCATTTGTCTTCGCAAATTGGTGTGGCTGAAAAAAAATCAAACATAGATGGAAAACTCCATTGTGGAAGAAAATATAAATCAGAGAAAGACAAACCTGGGGATTGTTTTTAAGACTAAGCTTTTTGATGTTGTTGTTGTTATTAACTTAGGAATTGAACTAATAAAAGAATAAAAGAAGGCAGAATTCAGATAAACTAGTTCTCTAAATATCTTCAGTTCAGAGCACTGCTATTGAAATGCCTTCATAGAAGTCTTTAAAATGAGAAGAAAAAGTAGTCATTCTCACTAGGTATGTGTGGAAAGAATGGATTGAAAGGGTCAGGTTAAGAAGGAAAATGAGAAGACAATAGGTTTTCTTACAGTTAGTGATTTCTTAATGCTGTTAGCACCAGCGTGACTCTTACACACAGTTAAGAATCATTACAGGTCACAGAGAATATGCCACTAAGATTTCATAGCCCTTTGGGGCCTAACATTAGTGAACTAGATAAATAATTCAAGTTTTCAGACATGCCTGGATATGGAAGTCTTTATATGAGTTTGTTCATCAGGAAAACCAGCTAATTCAGTAAAAACATACACTTTTTCTATCTACTTTCTTTGGTTACGGCAACAACTTGTAGGAAGCCTAGGGTTGGTTGGTTGGTTGGTTGTTTTTTTCTCAGCTACATGGTAGCTAACAAATATATTGGAGTTCTGGAGCCTAATTTTCCTCATCAAATGGTTCATTCCTAGCTGAGTTTTTACTCAACTAGATTATGTGCACACTAGGGCTGATTTTCTGTGCTTTAGAACCATGACATGTCTTTAGAAATTTCTGTAGTGCTCAAGTTATCTAACAACAGATATAATACAGTTATGTCAATGAAATGAAGAAATCATAAAATATTAAATAAGATGTTATACATAATGCATTCCTTATTGGACATTAATATTCTAGTTTTGATATAGATTCCAAGTTTTGGTCTGCCTATGAAACCACGAGTGAACTAACATTGTTTGCACCCTTAAATTTCCAGTTCTCTTTTGTATATTGGAAGACGGGTATTCTAAGATTCAGCCCTCTTCATCTTTCTCAAGTCTTCAATTTGTTAGCAATTTAAACCGGCTTAAAGTAAATAATCTTTTTTTTCTATACCATCCAACTAGTTTTTCATTCAGTAGTAACTTTATACCTCTATTTTCTTTACACTATTTAGAAAAGTATGAGTGGCATTATATATGTTTTGGAACTTTTTGTAAAGGCTAGAGCTCAAAACTGTAGAGAAAAAGTAGAGTTACTACAAGAACACCTTAGCAACCACTAGCACGAGTATCTTTTTCAGCCTATTTTACTGATTGCACTACGAGTGGTTTTTTTTGTGCATTGATGAAGTGAAGTATCAGCAGGAAGTGTTCTGCTACAGAGATCCCAGCTCTGAATTGCGTAACCTTAGAAAAGTTAACTTAAACACTTGACACTTCAGTTTCTACTTCTCTAAAATGGCAAAGCAAATACCTCCTGGGGTTACCATGAGAATAAAATGAGTTGGCAAATGTCAGTGTGTGGTTTGGTACATTTCACACTTAGAAATCAACTATTGTAATTCATAATTCTGTCTGGTAGCCTATGGAATTAACTCTCAGAAACTTTTTTTTTTGTTTTCACGTTACTCCCTACATGGGTGGCTGGTGGATTTCTTTTTCCTGTTATGGAGGGACACAACATCACATATCTTTCAATTTTGTTTGTTTGTTTGTTTATTTCTCATTTCCTCAAGAACCAATTTTCATCTTTCCTTGAGAATCCACGATCTGTTTATTTCAGGAGGCCAAACTCTCTCAAACCCAGGCATCAGAATGTCACATTAGCATGGAGTTTTCTCTTTCCTAGGAGTTAGTATTGACCAAGCATCCTGGTCCCCACAACCTGGCACACACTTCCCTCCTCATGCAAACACTTCAGTTTGGAAATCAACGGTACACTGGGTGCAGAGAAGAACTGAAGCACACCAATGGTCTTTAGGGTTTGAGATAGCAATTCGAGTTAGGCCATATTACTTATCTTAATGACTACTTAGCAGCCGTTTTCACTCTTCGTAATGGACTGCCATTGAAGATATGAAGCCATTATGTGTTGACCTGAAAAGCAGGGGTGAGCTGATTCTTGGAACTAGTGAGGGTGGAGACCACAAAACCCGGGAAAAGAAAGTATTCAACTCCAAGAATGTGTAATGGTCTTGGGAAGAACTGGATGCTAAAATTAAGTTCAAAATTGGCATCATTACCACCTTTCAAGACTCTTGAGTTCCCAATATAGCATTCCTCTAAGATACTGGAAATTAGGGCGGAAGCAGGTGAATGTGTGAGGGTAGTACCTTTCAGTCCATAATAGACACATATAAGTCATATTTTACCCCTTCATGTTTTCATTTGATGAGTGATTATGATATGACTTAAAGGATGGGTGGATTTTTATTTAATTTCCGTCTCTGTGGAGTTGGAAATTCTAGCAGAATTAATGAATTAGCTGATATGATGTTTTCTAAAGTGCTTGTGTTTCTCCCATCTGAAAGTATGCTCATGAGTCCAAATTTCTCAATGAAATGTCTATTTATTCAATGCAATGCACGACTGTGTGTGTGTGTGTGTGTGTGTGTGTGTGTGTGTGTGTGTGTGTGTGTGTAATGGGGTCTGAACTCTGGGCCTGGGCACCATCCCTGAGTACTTCAGCTCAAGGCTAGTGCTGTACCACTTGAGTCACAGTGCCACTTCCAGTTTTTTCCACTTATGTAATGCTGGGGAATCGAACCCAGGGCCTCATGCATGCAAGGCAAGCACTCTACCACAGAGCCACCTTCCCAGCCCCTTACTTTTATTTTTTAAGGTATTTCCTGTTGTCATGCAAAGAGCACTCACCATTGGTAGGCTTGCCACAAACATTTAAAAAATATGATCAAAGATATATAGAAAGACAGATCTGCTGTAGATCTGAACACCCAAGACTTAATCATGCTGGTTGCTGGTGGCTCACATCTGTAATCCTAGCTGATCAGGAGGCTGAGATCTGAGGATTGTGGTTCAAAGAGTTTTGGCAACAAGTCTGTGAGATTCTTAAGTCCAATTAACCATTAAAAACCCAGAATTGGTACTGTGTGTGGATCAACTGGAAAGTGCTAGCCTTCAGCAAGAGAGAAAGGAAGAAAGGAAGGAAGGAAGGAAGGAAGGAAGGGAGGAAGGAAGGGAGGAAGGAAGGGAGGAAGGAAGGGAGGAAGGAAGGGAGAAAAAAGAGAGAGAAAAAGAGAGAGAGAAAGAAAGAAGAAAGAAAGAAAGAAAGAAAGAAAGAAAGAAAGAAAGAAAGAAAGGTTTTTAAAAAAGCTGATGGACAGGGCCTAGGACCTGAGTTCAAGCCATATGAGGGGACTTGGTTTTTTAGACACATAGGCAGATTGCAAATAGAAATGAATGAATGGAATCCTGTTCCCCTGAATGGGGCCTTCCCTCTCCTGTGGTGTTCTGGATAGCAGGCCTGCACCTTCCTCTGGAAGACACCCAGATGTTCATAAAGGACACAACCTAAAGCCTCTGAGAAACGTGTCAGATCCTGGACTCTACTGGGCACTTTATTGTTCTTATCATCAGGGTCAACTAAAAGCTACTTTTTCTAATGATGTATGGTTGCATGCCAGGCTGTGAACAGAGCATCAGAGGAAGCAAAGAGGCCAGTGCATTTCTTCACCACATGTAGTAATTTATAGGTAAGAACCAATTTACTTGCTAGGAAACAGCAGGCATCCTGGACCTTCCCCAGTAGAGGGTCATTATGCTAAGCAGAGTTGCAGGCTTCAGTGCTCATTGTGCAAGGGAGGGGGAGGGGACGGGGCGGGGGAGACCTTCTAATTAATTACATGACTGCCTCTACCCAGCGGGTGCCTCATTTTGTCATCAAAGCCCTTGTTTACTCAAAGCTATATTTCTTTTATTTATTATTTATACTTCACCTAATTTGAAAGAGAATTTGAGATCGCAGGAAAAGAATCTGTCTGGGAGACTCAGAAACAGGACATAACTGAGAGAATTTGGAATGACATGACTGAGACAAGTTTGGAATTTTGTGGAGCTTTACCTTTTCAGGCTCTTTGTTTGTTTGTTTGTTTGTTTCCTTGGTCAAATTTTCTATTCTCCATTATCCCTTCCACAAGAACTTCGTTCTGATCTTTGTTGCACACATCAAGGTCCTAGCATTTGATCTATCTTTTCTCTCACTGACTCATGCTCAAGTACATTGAGCTGTGGCTTTCCTACTCCTCTGAGATTAAAACCCACATGACTCCCAAAGCCCTAAGGGTTTGTGTGTTCCAGTCCATTAAAATCATGGTCAGCTGCTTCACACCTTACCTTCCTCCTCCATTCCAGGAATGCTGTTTTCTGTTTCCCCAAAGAATCAAAATGTTACCTCCTCCTCTCAGGAGGTAAGTCCTGATTTATGCTGGTCTTACCCTCTCTCCTCCCACCTGTGCCTTAACTCAGCTTGAATCCCTGTCTTGTAATACTCGCTCCTACATTAGGGGTCTCATTCATCAAGAGGCCTTTCATAGGCATCCTATCTCAACCATCTTAGACCTCCTTCACCCTTCATCCCCTTCATTTCAAAGGACTCATAAGTTTGTCTTTTTCAAGTCTCTGGTTTTTTGTTTTTGGGGGTTTTTGTTTGTTTTGTGGGATTTTACTTCTTTGCTCTGTAAACCTATCACCTTCCCGAGGGTAGTGACAGCACCTGTTTGGCTCACTTTTCCATCACACAGGAGACCTCCAACACGCAGTGACAGCATAGATGAGAAATACAAACTAGGAGCGGTGGCACCCGTCTGTAATACCAGCTTTTGGGGAGGCAGAGGCAAGCATATTGTGAGTTTGAAGCCAGTTGAGGCAAATGCAGAAAAGAGATGCCGTTTCAAAAAGGAAAAAAAAAAGAAAAAGAAAGGCAAAGGCATAGCTGAAGTAGAAAAGCCCTTTCTTAATTTATGCAAAGGCCTGGATTCAATCCTGAGCAACAACAGACAAAGATGTGTAGTGTATGTCACTACTCCATTTTGTTTCATTTGGTCTGTCAGAAGAACTGTGTGCACTTTGGAGAGGTAGCTTTCGAGTCTAAATTAATTCATTCACAATCACAAAAGCTGTGGAGGATAGGCCTTGAAGGAAATGGGGCTCTATTAGGAAATGACAAGACACAAAGTGTTTATGGGCTCACCGTCTTTCTCTTGACCTGTGTTTTGTCTCAGAAAGTTCTGCCTTGGAATGAATGAGAAATCTTCTATGATGTTTCTATTCTCTAAGGTCTCATCCATGACTCCATACCTAAACCTACTTCCACATCTCTCTAGCTATTTTCTATCATTCTTTCCTATTTGTTTATTATTATTTTTGTGGCCATACTAGTTGCTTGAACTAAGGGCCATCTACTCTCACTTGGATTTTTGTGGTGGTTGTTGTTGTTGTACAAGTTTGGTGCTCTACCACTTGAGCCACATCTCCATTTCTGGCCTTTGGGTGGTTAATTAGAATAAGAGTCTCCCAGACTTTTGTGCCCAGGACTGGCTTTAAACTGTAATCCTCAGATCTCAGCATCCTGAGTGACTAGGATTACAGCCATGAGCCACGGTGCCTGGCTTCATCATTCTTCATTTGCAATTTACTTACTCAGGGAAAGAGCCTGCGTGACAAGCAAACTTGGGAGTGAAGTCAACTCAGTCTCATTGAAGCTCAGGGTGATCTCATCATTCTCTTTAGATACAGTTCATTATCCAAAACTTCCTACTGCCCTCTCATGTTTGAGTGTTACTTTCATTAGCCGTATAAATTAGTCATCTTTTTGTCCAAATATGAGGTGTCAAAAGATATGAGAAAATAAGGAATGAAAGCTATGTTTTTACTTGACATGTGGTGTGTGTGTGTGTGTGTGTGTGAGAGAGAGAGAGAGAGAGAGAGAGAGAGAGAGAGAGAGAGAGAGAGAGAGAGAGAGCGCACACATACACGTGTGGTATCTGTGTATGTGTGTATGGGGCATAATGTATGACTCTCTAATGTTGTCTCCCCCTAGTGGCTGTTCTTCACACATGGCTCTGAGAGACAGGGTCTGTATTAGAATGTAGCTTGGTTTTCCTTTTCTTAAAGGCATCATGTCTTTTTTTTTTTAAAATTTTTAATTTGTATGCCCAACAATTTAATGGTCTAACTGATTGACAGCCTATACTGAAGAATCTAGGAGCTTTTGACATTTTGGGTAAAGTTTATAAGCTGTAATGCTTTGTCCATAAAGGAAATCAGTCCTATGGTTTAGGAACATATCTCAAAAAGGTATTCAAATGAAAAAAGCCAGCAGTGGAGAATTTGAAGGTGGCTTTTTGAATCTCTTTTGATTATTTTTTTGGTGTCCTTTCCTTTTAATTGTTTCTTTGATGCATTGTGTTGTTACTCTGGATATAATATTCTTGCAGCTGATCTGGGGTTTTATTTTAAGCTTTGGAAATGATTTCATCTTAACCTTATCTTGTCAAATTCTGGGGGAGAAAATGTCCTTGAGAGAACAAGAAGGTGATGGGCAAGAAATAATAATCTTTCTTCTGTTTATTTCCCCTCTTGTTTCCCAAATCCAGAAATAGTCCTAGAACCCAGCATGACACATGTTTTGAAGATGAAAAGGTGCATTGTAAAAGCCTATTTATTCAGGGAGAAAAATTTCATACCATTTACATTCAGAGGCATCCTTGTGATACCGAAATAGACCATAGACCTCAGTGATGAAATTTTCATTTTTTTTTCAGACTCAAAGCCAGATACGCTGTGTAATTTTATTTTATCTGCATAATCAGTGCTGCCAATCAGAATCTGCATTCTCCTTGTGAAGTAGACATAAGATTCATTTTTCTATTTCACTATATATATCACATAGGTAATACAATATTCTAGTGGTAAAGTAGGCCGTGTTTATATTTTTGGATTCATATTTTTTGATAACTTTTTTTATAGCTCTCAAAGATACTGGCCTATTTCTTGTTGACTCTAAGCATGGAATGGTAAAATGGTATACCATTAATGCTCAGTTGAATTATCCTAGTGTATTTATGTAAATATTTAGGAGTTAATGATAGTGTGTGTGCAGAAATGCACACATACTGCGGTAAACCACAAACATTTGCCTGGTTTTAGCTCACAACCACCATAGAATGGAAGTGTTAAGGCGTTGGTATGCCTCTCATCCAAGCTGGTTGGAGTAAAAGTTCAACCAGATGCCATTTCCACAATCATGTACAGCGTAGCATTGAATGCTGTTTTGTAAAGAAAGTAACCATGCCTGCGGTAAACTGCCCTGATTTTCCAGTTGAATGTTCAACAACTTTCACGAAGGTCATCCAAGTTATCTAGGTTCTTTATATTCACAGACAATTCATCACTCTCTCCATCCATCCTTCAATCTTCCAACATAGGTTACGGTAGCTTAAAACACTTGAAAGCTGTTCAGAAATATTATCTCAGATTTCTTATGGGACCTTGGGTTGAAGATGTTGAACAGTTTTTCCAGCCTGCCTCTTCAAACAAAGTAATCATCAGAAGGTCATTCTTTGATTCGCTCACATATTCTGCAAACAGTTCTTGAATGTCTGTCGCGTGCTGCCAACGGCTCTGGGGAAATAACTAAAAGCAGAAGAAAAGCGGACGGATGTTTGCCAGTGTGGAGCTTGTAGAAAAGCAGGATGGAATAGAGAACAGGGCTTTGCAGACCCTCTGGTGTTCAAGCCCAGCTCTAGCTCTTATTTACCGGTTGATCTAATATTGACGAGCCAATAAATGTGTTCATGTATTGGCAGGCTTTATGGATAGGAATGTTTAGGTTTGTTACTGAGGGGAAAATGTATAAGCTATAAGTGAAAGAGGGAAATGAAAATAACGAAGTCCAAGGAAGTAATACTATCAAATAAGGAGTGAATGAATGTTCCTTGTTTGAAAGGGTTTTGAAGCCAGTTTTTAAATACAAAGGACCAACACACACACACACACACACACACACACACACACACACACACACACAAAGTATATGTTTTACTCTATTTTCTACCTTTTACTTGAGTTACCTGGGGTATGTGTTATGTCACTAGCTGTGTTAACATGTGCTCACATTAGCATAGCTGGTAACCAGCTGGAAATGCTGTTCAGGTCATCTATTCTCACAAATGTATCTTTCTGCCTTTCTGCTTCTCTTAAACTGGTTTGCTTTGTGCCCAGGTATGAAATAGCAGTGAAAGAGTTTAAGCTTATCATCACTACTTCAACCAATTGGGAACAATGTAAGAATAATCTATCAGATATGTTATTCTTGCCAAAATAGCCTTTTTTTGGAAAAAGAAAAGGAAACAATAACAACAAGAACAATGCTGTTTCAGTTCTAGACTAACTGGATCAGGACTTATCCAATGCTCGAATGCAATATTGCCTTTCTTTCCCTCCCTCCCTTCCTCCCTCCTTTTCTTGTCTTCTGCCTCACTTTTTTTTTCTTTTTTCTTTCTTTCTTTCCTTTTTTTTTTGTCAGTTGTGGGTCTTGAGCTCTTCTTTGAGGCAAGCATGCTACCTCTTGAGCCACTGTGCCACTTCCAGTTTTCTGGTGATTAATTGGAGATAAGAGTCTCAAGGACTTTCCTGCCCAGGCTGGCTTTGCACTGCCATCCTCAGATCTCAGCCTCCTGAGTAGCTAGGATTAGATTATAGGCATGAGCCACCGGACTCATTCTCTTTTTCTTAAAAAAGAAAAATAGTGACGTACTAAGGAATGTGAAGGGATCTGGGTCTAGTGGCTTCAAATTAGCAGGAGGCTGTACCATCTCTCCATGTTCCTTTCCTCATCTCTACGTGTTGGCACACTAACTTTAGCACTATCCAATTGCGGTATGGGTTGTATTTATAACCTATCCCGAGGAATGTAGAAATATGCAGGAGATCTATAAATTGCTTTGGTGTTTCTACAGTACAACAAAGATATTTATAGTGTAGCTGGGCTTGTAACTTTTGGCACCTACAAAGATCTGATTGAAGCTTCAGTTATCTCATCATAAGTCAGAGGTGACCCTTGGAAACTTTCTAGGAGACCCCCTGTTCATTTAACTTTCCCATTCATCTCTGTGTCTCTTCATGTACCACCCTGTCTGGTAACCATCCAGCCAGTGCCAAAGCCATCAATATTTAATCGGGTTGGCCCTAGTATTGTGATGTTATGAGAACAGCATTGTTGATTGACAATTCCTATTTTCTATTCTGTGATTTTTTTAACAGTCATGAGTTTATTAAGCACTATTGGAATACATGCTTCTGGAATTAATTAAGAAACAACTACTGCTTCTTAGAGGCAGTACTAGGAGAGAAATACTTTGCAGCAAGCTTTTACATGATTTATGTGCTTTGAGTCTCAATTCTTAGAAAAAGAGTTAAATTAACATAAACTAGCCTGGAATGGCTGCTGCTCTTGCTGTTTTCTTTAAGACACTCACAGGGCTGGCCAGCCTTTCAGTGTCTCCAAAGAGCATTGGTTAAATGCTGACTTACATTCAGGCTTTTCTAATGGTGTCATCTACATTTCTGTGACATTTTCTATTTTCACCTAGCACTTCTCTGTTTGGCTGTTCTTCTAAATCTCAGATTTCCTGGAGAGAATACACATTTAATACAATATTCAGAAAAAATAGGAGGAAGAACATTTGCTTTCACTATTTCCAACTCATCTTAGGATAAATTTTGTATTTCCAATAGAGACTTGGAATGAAGTCCCTGACGGTTTTGAAACATGAATTTAGCTATTATCTTCTAGAAACACAACAAAGTCTGCTACCAAGCAAAAGTTTTGTCATTTCTCAGGGGCTGACCAAAGTTTTACCTCTTGGTTCAGTTTGCTAGCCGCTCTGATTGATACGCAAAACTCCCTGAATGGTTGCAGACTGGGCCATTCTTATCCCTCAGATCCTTGCTTACAGATTCCTTTCCCCAGAATTCTTTCATGTTTTCTGTTATCCTGTGGGAGGCTTAGTATTCCTTTATAGAGGACCTTAATCCATCTTCTCCATCTCTTCTCTCCCTCTTACAAGAAAAAAATAACACCCAGCAAGGCACTAGAGTCTCATGAATATAATCCGAGCCAGTCAGGTGGCTGAGATTTGAAGATGGAAGTTTAAAGTCAGCCCAGAGAGGAAAGTTCATGAGCCTCTCATCTCTAAAAACACTACTCAGAAAAAGCGGAAAGTGTTCCTGTGGCTCAAGTGGTGGAGCACTAGCCCACTAGCCTTAAAGAAAAGAAGCTCAGGGACAGCACCCAGGCCCTGAGTTAAAGTCCCAGGAGCTGTGTGTGCGCTAGCCCGTGTACAGCCCCTCCCCCTCCCCCCATGGCTCTATACTCATCTGTTTCCTCTTTCTAGTGTCTCCGAGATACTGGTTAAATAATGAATGGCAAACATATTGCAATTTCATGCTTTCTTGGTGTCCAAGACAAAGAATATTTTTAGGTTATGCTCATTAAATTCTTACCATTCATTTTTTTAAAAAAGAAAATTGACAATGGCAATGCCAAGTTTCTCAGGCACTTCTAAGACAAAACAGGTCAGTGGTTCTCAACGGAAGATGATTTAATCATATAAATGGCAATGTCTGAAGACATTCTTGGATGTACGCTGCAGACTCATAGCAAAGCATTATCTAACCGAAAATGTCAGCCGTGTTGATATAGAGAAACTCTGGGGTAGATGAAAGCATATAGAGCTTGGCAGGTCAAAGATAGTTTTTTTTTTTCTGTATATGTAAGTTCTCAGTTCACATTCGGAGATCTCATCAGCAATAATAATTGCACAGAGAATAATAGCTTATACTCGTTACGTTGTGTGTGTGTGTGTGTTGTGCACACGCGTGCATGGGCGTGCATGTTTGTGTGTGAATTCAGAGGCTTAACCTCAGGGCCTCTTACTCTCCCTTGCCTTTTTCACTGAAGGCTGGCATGCTATCACTTGAATCACAGCTCCACTCCTGGCTTTTTGCTAATTCACTGGAGATAAGAGTTTCATGGACTTAGCTGCCCAGGCTGACTTTGAATTAAAATCCTTACATCTCCACCTCCTGAGTATCTAGAATTACAGATGTTAGCCACCAGTGCCTGGCCACAAATACTGTCTTATTTAATCCTTTCAAAAGTGTTGTGATTTAGAAACTACTATTATTTTCCAGTGAGGAGAGCAAAGAATTTACTGAGAAACAAAGAAGCTGCTTTACTAATCTAGAAAATTCTGTTCATTGTCACACTTTGAAGAGTCTAGTAGAATATTTTGTTCCAAGATGTTAGATTCTAGTTTTGGGTCTCACTTTCCTACCTCTTCTCAGGAGCAATTTTTTTTTGTTATTTGATAAAAGTAGATTTCTCTGATTCTGTTCACTTGTATGAACATTGAGATCCACAGAGTATCACCTAGAAGATTCATTTACATATTATATTCCTAGGGACAAAAGTAATTAGTATGTCTGCTGTTTTGACTCTTCTAAGAAGTATCACATGACATGCTGTTGTATTTGTTTTACATTTACTAAATTAAAACGTGAGTGGTTAATTAACTCATCACTTTGTTTAGGGCAATGTTTCTCAACTTCAATGAGCTCATCCAAGGGTTTTGTGAAGTTGACACATTTTAACTTCCAGGTTCTGCACTTCAACCAGTTTCTTAGGTCAGACTCATGCTGCTAGACCAAATGGCACAGGAGCAGCAAAATGTGAGCATGCTTTTTCAAGGCATAAGATGCTTTGAAATCAGAATTAATGCAGAGCTGAGGGGATGGCACGAGACTTTTCTCCATATTAGTGGTTTGATTCTTACATAAAGCATCTTGTCCATCTGGTTTTGTTTAGAATGAAATATCTCCTCCTCCTTTTAATGGCTTCTAAGTATATACATATAAATATATTAAAAGCATATATAGGTGTATGTATATATACGTATTTGTGTATGCATTTTATCATTTTTGGTTATCAAAGGTATTTTTTAAGAAGGCCTACAATCCTTTCAAATCACAG
Organism: Dipodomys spectabilis; assembly: GCF_019054845.1. Taxonomy (NCBI): domain Eukaryota; kingdom Metazoa; phylum Chordata; class Mammalia; order Rodentia; family Heteromyidae; genus Dipodomys; species Dipodomys spectabilis. Next base: position 10,981,939 of record NW_024870834.1, on the reverse strand, counting down.
AAGAAAGGTTATAGTGGCCTTGACACATAAATAATAACATTTACAGTGTTTTGTTTTTCTAATTACATTTCTAAAGATAGCAAAGGGAACATATTTTTAAATGGACCCTCTGTGATTTTAGATATAAGTTTTTCCAATCTCTGTGTGTCAGTGAGAATTAAGATACTTGTGGCTCACCGTGCCCTGTCATGCCAGCTTATTTTGTAAGGAAATCAAATGTGGCACCTTTCAATTAATTTTCTTTACTTCCTTAATCTAAAGACAGAGGGAGCAGGCTCTGGAGCATGATTGCACTCAGTGGATTTCCTTGACTTCCTCAATTTCATCTCCTATCATATCATAATTTGTTAAAAAAAAAGTCCTTCAGCAAAAGCTAGCAAGTACTCACAAACAGGAAGGTGTTAGTGTTGAAACATAATTTATTCTCCATCATGAGTTTGGCAACTCTTCAGAGGCTCACAGTGGCAGATCTCATTTGTCCCTGAAGGTCCCGCAGGAGTGCTGAAGTAGAAATGTGTCGTGGGTTGGAGTTGGTCAGTATCCTTGGGAAGAACTTATGTGAAAGCTATTTTGGAGGAAGAAGAAAGAGGAGGAGAGGCAGAAAGGGAGGAAGAAAAGAGGTGTCTGCCTGCACACGGCCTTTTGTGCATTGTGGGCATCAGTGTGTTGGTGAGATTTAAGCGGCTTACAGTATAGTCCAGTGTCAGGTGAAACACGTGCCTAGTTTTATAATGACATGGACTGTGGTCATGACAAACTTGAGTAACGAACAGGGAGACAAATGATGATCTGACTTTTCTTATGAGTGTTCACAGAAAACAAAACAACAACAAAAATAGAACAAGAAAATTATACCAGTTTATCTGAGTGATATTGTCAGGAGTAATTGTTATTATCTTCTTTTCTATTTCATTCTCTAAAATTCTCCATTAAACAAAAATAAGCTTTTGTATCAGAATTTCAAAATGCATTTCACAAAATGATAGAAACTAGCAAAGTTACAGCTTTAAACATTCTCTCTGAGAGACCACAAATGATAGATATATTTGGAAATAAATGTATTCTGAAGAATTTCTAGATGATTTAGCCTATCTTTGCATTTTTAAGGTTTATAACTCTACAGGGCTTCATGTTATTTTTTTTTTCCTTTCAATTTTGCTACTTGCTCAGTACTATCTGCATCTTAAAACAAGACTATGGCCAGTAGTAGTGGTCATTAGTGGACTCAATCAACTTAGCAGTGTGTATGTTGTACTTGAGTATTTGGATATATAAATATATGTAAATGTGTATGCTTATTTATTTTGTATCTAGCCTAGGTCTTGAACTCAGGGCCTAGACATTGTCCCTGAGCTTGTTTTACTCAAGGCTAGCACTATACCATGTGAGCCACAGTTCCACATCTGGCTAGTTGCTGGTTATGTGGAGATAAGAGTCTCATGAACTTTCCTGCCTGGGCTGGCTTCGAACCGTGATCCCCAGATTTTAGCCTCCTGAGTAGCTAGGATCACAGGAGTGATCCACCAGCTTCCCCAGCTCACAAATAGATATTTAAGAGGAGATCTTGACTTCACTATTAGCAACATGAGTATTGAAAAATAATCTGAATATATCAATTTAGTTACAGTGTTCCGAAAGGCCACTTCCTGCTAACCTGCCTTCTGATACTTAGCCCCAATGAATAGATTTAGAAAGGTGTATGGTCATATCAGTATGTCTTCTCTTACTGTCCTTCGCTGACTCTTTTCTCTCTTCTTTCTTTCACCAGATTGCAGATTGTGTTTAAGGTATCTGTAGACCGATCAGTGTGGGCTTGATCTACCACAGAAGCAGCAAGTTCAGTCTCCTCCACTGCGCTTGGTTGGGCACTGCTGATAAACTCGACATCACCTGTTGCCTGTGCGGAAAATTCCCAGTATTGAATTTTTGTTGTTGTTGTGCACGAAGGAGACCAGCAAAGACGGTAACACAGACTGATCAGACCAGAGATATCAGGAAGATTCTATTAATTTCTTCTTTCTTTTTTTTTCTTTTTCTTTTTTTTTTTTTTGTTTTTACTGTGCCCTCAGGACATTTCCTAGAGTTCTGGACTTTTAACCAAACCCTGCCCAGTCGTTTTGATTTTGCTATTTTGTTTTAGTACTTTTTTTTTTTTTTTTTAAGATTTTCCCCCAACACATTGTATTTTATTTCTGCACATCAGAAATGGGCCTACAGACCACCAAGTGGCCCAGCCATGGGGCTTTTCCCCTGAAATCTTGGCTTCTCGTTTTCCTGGGGCTCTGCTCACAAGCATCACAACTCCTGGCCTGCCCTAGCGTGTGCCGCTGCGACAGGAACTTTGTCTACTGTAATGAGCGAAGCTTGACCTCAGTGCCTCTTGGGATCCCGGAGGGCGTCACCGTACTCTACCTCCACAACAACCAAATTAACAACGCTGGATTTCCTGCCGGGCTGCACCATGTGCAGTCAGTGCACACAGTCTACCTGTACGGCAACCAACTGGACGAGTTCCCCATGAACCTTCCCAAGAACGTCAGAGTGCTCCACCTGCAGGAAAACAACATTCAGACCATTTCCCGGGCGGCTCTCGCCCAGCTCCTGAAGCTCGAAGAGCTCCACCTGGATGATAACTCCATCTCCACGGTGGGGGTGGAGGATGGGGCCTTCCGCGAGGCCATCAGCCTCAAACTGTTGTTCTTGTCCAAGAACCACCTGAGCAGCGTGCCCGTGGGGCTGCCCGTGGACCTGCAGGAGCTGAGGGTGGACGAGAACCGCATCGCCGTCATCTCCGACATGGCCTTCCAGAACCTCACAAGCCTGGAGCGCCTGATCGTGGACGGGAACCTCCTGACCAACAAGGGCATTGCCGAGGGCACCTTCAGTCATCTCACCAAGCTCAAGGAATTCTCCATCGTGCGCAACTCCCTCTCCCGGCCGCCTCCGGACCTGCCGGGCACGCATCTGATCAGGCTGTATCTGCAGGACAACCAGATCAATCACATCCCCCTGACTGCCTTCTCCAACCTCCGGAAGCTGGAACGCCTGGATATCTCCAACAACCAACTCCGAATGTTGACCCAGGGGGTCTTCGATAACCTCTCCAACCTGAAGCAGCTCACTGCAAGGAATAACCCTTGGTTTTGTGACTGCAGTATTAAGTGGGTCACCGAATGGCTCAAATACATCCCTTCCTCTCTCAACGTGCGGGGTTTCATGTGCCAAGGCCCCGAGCAAGTTCGAGGGATGGCCGTCAGGGAGTTGAATATGAATCTTCTGTCCTGCCCTGCCACCACCCCGGGGCTGCCTCTCTTCACCCCAGCCCCAACTACTCTCCTGCCAACAACGCAGCCTCCCACGCTTTCTGCTCCAACCCCCAGTAGAGGACATACCCCTCCAGCTCCCACCACATCGAAACCCCCCACCATTCCTGATTGGGATGGCCGAGAAAGAGCGACTCCACCCATCTCGGAACGGATCCAGCTCTCCATCCATTTCGTAAATGACACTTCCATTCAAGTTAGCTGGCTCTCGCTCTTTACTGTGATGGCGTACAAACTCACCTGGGTGAAGATGGGTCACAGTCTGGTAGGGGGCATTGTCCAGGAGCGCATTGTGAGTGGTGAGAAGCAACATTTGAGCCTGGTGAATTTAGAGCCCAGATCCACCTATCGGATTTGCTTAGTGCCCCTGGATGCGTTTAACTTCCGCACCGTGGAAGACACTATCTGCTCCGAGGCCACCACCCTGGCCTCCTACTTGAACAATGGCAGCAACACCGCATCCAGCCACGAGCAGACGACTTCTCACAGCATGAGCTCCCCTTTTCTGCTGGCCGGCTTGATTGGGGGCGCCGTGATATTTGTGCTCGTGGTCTTGCTCAGTGTCTTTTGCTGGCACATGCACAAAAAGGGGCGCTACACCTCCCAGAAGTGGAAATACAACCGGGGTCGGCGGAAAGATGACTACTGTGAGGCCGGCACCAAGAAGGACAACTCCATCCTGGAGATGACAGAGACCAGTTTTCAGATCGTCTCCTTAAACAACGATCAGCTCCTTAAAGGAGATTTCAGACTGCAGCCCATTTACACCCCAAATGGGGGCATTAATTACACAGACTGTCATATCCCCAACAACATGAGATACTGCAACAGCAGCGTGCCAGACCTGGAGCACTGCCATACATAACAATCCAGAGGCCCAGAGTCAGACTGGCAGACAACCAAACTCTGGGGAACACACAAGTGCGTGCACATACAAGACACGCAAATTACATTTGATAAATGTTACCCAGATGCATTTGTGCATTTGAATACTCTGTAATTTATACGGTGTACTATATAATGGGATTTAAAAGAAAAAAAAGTGCTATCTTTTCTATTTCAAGTTAATTACAAACAGTTTTGTAACTCTTTGCTTTTTAAATCTTAAAAAAAAAAATCGTTGCTGAAGTACTGTACAGGGTTGTACAATGAGAACCCAAGGCCAAGGCAGAAGAGTGAGTAATTCTTCCTGACGATGCACACCAAACACTTTGCTGTTTGGAGCAGTCAGAATGAATTCCCTTCATAGATCTGATGGTCAGATGAAAGGTGAGGTTCGAATGGACTCATCAGGGTTCAGGGAATAATGTAGCTAAAGCAAGGACTAGCCCAGGTATTTTCATGCTATTTCTCTATCTCTTGGGCTAAAAGAAAAGTGAATAGGTCCATATTACAAGACTGGAGGGGAGTTACTCTGACTTGACCCAAGGCAGGAATGGCAGAGAGCATCATGAGGAAGTGAGTTCCCAGGAGATGTTAACCCACCTTGACAGAATCAAGAAATTTGAGAGGAGATTTGAAAAATACCTGCAACCCTAAGGGTTTACTTTCTGACTGGAAACTTCAAAATCACTCTTCTTGCTTCCTTGGTCCCATGTGATAACAGTCCTGAGTCTGATTCAATCATCAGACAACCAGTATAGAATTAGTCTTAGAGAGAAGACTCCCTTAAAAAGTGTCACTAATTCAAATCGTATGTCAGGTGGAACCACATTCAACAGAGATATATTCTAGAATAATTTTTTAGAAGAGGCTAATAAAATAATGGGAAGAACTATATTGAATGGAATTATTTTTGATAATAAGAATTATTTGGGTAGTTTCACTGAGGCTATATCAACATGATATTTAGAACAACAAGGGAACACTATTTGGAATATATCACAGTGTTTATTTAAAAGAAGGCCTGATATTATTTAGATACAAAAATAACCAGTCAGTAGTTCTGTTGTACTAGGTCAACTGACTTTGTGAATATCATGTTGAAATAGCTTGAATTAATACTTGTATCCCCTCCCAAATTCTTGTCTTCCAATCATCTTTCATGTATTTTTGTAATTAAGTTATATATGCCAACTTTGTTTTCTCCCTCTGCTCAGTGTTTCAAAGGAAGATATGGATGCAAGTTTTGGTTGCACAAAATATCCATATAATTTCTCATTCTTGAGGATGATGTTAGGGATGTATCAAAGCTGGCCATAAGAAAATGCAAAAATTAATTTAAAGCAATACTAAGTTTCCACCTTGGACTGAATTTGATCCTCTTCCACATTTGAAATTTCATTTGTTCCTTTTCAATTGTGGATGTTCCTCTAATTTGGGAATTGTGGAGAGAAATTGGACCATCAAGGAAAAGTGAATAAGTCAGATTATGGAGTTTCCCTAATTTTGACAGAGCAAATTAATAGCAGAGGACATAGAAAAAAAGAGGGATATCTGTGCTTAATTCTAGATATTTTTGAAGCAAGTGCATCTTCAGAAAAGACATATAATTTACTCTAATCCTTGCCATCTCTTAGATGTAGAAGGGCTATAGATCACATACATTTTCTAAGAAACTAAAACAATAAAAACCCCACACGGTTGGAAAACTATTTTCAAAGTCTTCGTTAGGCATTTCACTCTGTGCTGTGTATTTCCTTTATGGGCTGACCATTATTTTAGAGACACATGAAGTGTCACGATTCTTTTGCTTTCTCTCTCTTTAAACAAAATAAAACTGTGATGTGTCTTCTTTTTTTTAAAGTTTAGGTATAAAATGCTATGCAAGTTTTCCCTTATAGTAAGAGCTTTATTTTCTTTAATAATAGACCCCAAGTTATATGTTTTAATCTCCCTCATCCCTCAGAGCAAGCAGAAGAAGCTATAAATACAGTAGACACAAGAACTGAAAAGGTGCAGTCAGTAGAGCTGAACTTAGCTATGAATTAATTTAATTCTAAAGTGACTTTGATTTTCATTATAGTCTGTTAGCTGGGGGTGGGGGTGGGATTAGGCTGTTTTTTTTTTATGCCACATAGGCATAGTAAAGGGAATAAGACAATCTCAGAAGGAGTTCTATCAGCAAGCCATCTAAAAATCGATGACATGGGGGTACCTAGCTGAATAATGCCCTTTCTCTCTCCTCTTCCCCTTGGCTGTGTAGATAAAACTGTGTTGAAATGATGGTACTTTGGATTCTGAGGTATTTTTATTTCTGTTATACACAAAATAATCATTCTCATTTATTTGTATTGTGCTTTTTTTTTAAAAAAAAAAAAAAACTCCCAGTGGGATTTCTGGCTGCTGAAACTTCTTTGCTTTGTTCCAGGAAGTGTAAGAACGGAGACGTTCCCAGAATAGCATGTGACATTCACAGAAGGATAGAGGTTTCAGTGGCACAATGGAGAAACAGTCCCGTGAAATGATTAGGGTGTGCTGAAGGCATTCTTCTGTCAGAAAGAGCTTCTGTCAGAAAGAGATAGGCTTTATTTTGATTTCATGCACAAATGCGATGGAGACATCTACAATTACAATCAGTCTCCCGTTTGTAGTAACTAACCTGGGGTTCTTGCCTTCCTCGGGAGAGAAAGCACGTAGTGGGATCTGTAGTGTCAAAGGCATACCTTGGAAATTGCTGAACCAAGATCTCTGTTGGATTATGCTTTGACCGGCATTTTTAGTCACGACAGTGGTTTACAATGCCTCCACTGCATAGTGGGGCCTCTCTTGCCAAAAACATAATACATATCAAGGTGGTTAGTCAAGAGTCAGGGCTGCATGTTCAGGCCAACACCACTGGGAAAAGCCCATGTTCACTGGCCTATAAGAAGCTTCACACTGACCAGGTGAAATGATCTCAGATAGCACCCAAGCCAATCACAGCACAGGAGCTGTCAGTGTAAGGGGAACATTTCAGAAGGGAAAGGCATAGCCACCATCACACAGATAGTAACAATAGGTGATTCTTACCAAGAGTAGTCCATAATACTACCTTTTTTTTGAAACCTGTGTTTGATCATGGAGAGCCCTAGGCTTTTCTCAAACACTGAGGACAGTCACAGGCAGAAATGAGAAGATTTCCCTGCATCTTTTCTTTGTGCAACAAGGGGAAAACATCCTCCTTTGTGAGAAATCATGCAATTTATAAGTCTCCAGGTGGTATGGAGACTATATTAGACATTTTCCCCTGACGTTATAAACAAAAATATAATGTGACCAGTCCAGTTTAAAAAAATGTATTAAGTAACTACTACTATCGCACCACTTCCTATTAGCGTGGACCATATGGTCTTTGTCATTTCACACAAGTCAGCACTTCCTTCTCTGCTGGGGAAGACAAGTTGTTCATGTTGGGAGCAAAAGCATTTATTCAAATCACCAACTTTGTCGTCCTGTAGAGCAAGTAGCAGCCATCGCATCCACTGAAGCTTTTGAGAGTCAAGAGGTGAATTCCCATTGATATCTCTGTTTATGGCAATTTTTCTTTTTGGTAACCTATAACAAGAAGACGTGATAGTTTACTTTAGAACATAGAAACAACACATTCACCCATAACTTTTTTAGATGCACGATAAAAATAAAGCAGAAAAGAGTACCCAAAAGAGGAAAAATACACACACAAAACAATACCCAGTTTCCTGGTCTTGTCAAAGCCTGCCTGATGCTCTTTTCTTAAGTCAAAATGCTAATAATAGGAAGCAATTGCTTCCATCTTTCTATGTTATCTTTGTGGGGTTGAATGACAATCACTAGGAATGGAGGTTACTAATTGTGGGGACAATGATTTGTACACATAGGACAGTTTGAACTTTCGTTATTGCTGTTGTTGTTTGGTTTTATAGCTACACACTCCACCAGAAAGAGCACAAACAAAGCCAGTGCAACAGCATTGTTTTTAATTCATAGAAAACATGTACATGTGTGCATACGCAGGTAGATGAGATGTTTGTAAAGATTTTGTGAGATGAAAAATTTATGATTGGGTTAATCTCCTAGGCTTTCCCAGCACCTTAATTGAGGCAATAGAAGTAATCCCCACTGAGTGTTCCCTGCAGGACTGATAGATATATTCATGGAAAATTCATTCTGATGATTTGTCATGGCTTGGAGCCTATTGATTTGCTTCTGGGCTGTGTGCAGTGTTTTCTCTCCAACAAGGGGCTACAAAAAGGCTGGAAGATTGTGCACCACACATTCTCTGAGACATCCCACGTTGCACACTTTGTTAACTTCAGACTTCACTCTACACTATACAGTACCTTGTTGATATATTCAGTAAAGGCTTATTTTAAAAGAAAACCACACTGTGTTGATCTGAGTAAGTTTCTTGGGAGATGGCTAATGCTTGGGTTGGTTGTTGATGATCCAGAAGAAAATGAGCACCACTTACAGATGGAGCAAGGAGGCAGGAATAAATCTGGTGGTGTGAGTTTCATATTCTCCCCTGTGAAATCAGCTTCTGAAGTCCCATCTTCTTTTCTAGTTCCCCACTAAATGGTGTGTTCCTATAAATATCTTTTATGTAGACATACATACATACACAGAATATAATAACCCTTTGTATCTGTGGAAACCTTGTTTAGGGTATAAATAATATCAATGTAGTTATTCAATCACAAGGGGCCCCAGGCAGAATGGTCTTATATATCAGTTTTCTTTAAGAATAGGCTGCCTGGGGCTGGGAAGGTGGCTCAGTGGTAGAGTGCTTGACTTGCAATGCATGAGGCCCTGGGTTCGATTCCCCAGCACCACATAAGTAAAAAGAAAAAAGCTGGAAGTGGCGCTGTGGCTCAAGTGGTAGAGCGCTAGCCTTGAGCTGAATAGCTGAGGGACAGCACCCAGGCCCAGAGTTCAGGCCCCACAACCGGACCAAAAAAAAAAAAAAAAAAAGAATAGGCTGCCTGGTTACTTTTCTCCTTCTGAAAAGTAGCTCGTCCACTCATGCTTTCAGTGGACAGACATGGCGGTTCATCTTTTTATAAGCTCAAGCTCGATTCTGGATTTGTTCTGTAGGATTTTTCAGAACCCTCTTCCATATTTTACCGTGAATGTATTTGACAGACTGAATCAGGAAGCAAATTTGTGACAGCTCAGTTAACTAATAATACTTCTTGCAGAGGCTTGGTTGGAAAATGAACTGCACTACAAAAGACAGTGGTAACATGATTCCTATTACATTGGAGAGATATTACATGAAATAAAGTTCACAGTGTACTTGGCTAACTTTTTTTTTTTTTTGTCGGATGTGGGGCCTGAACTCTGTTAGCTCTTCAGCTCAAAGCTAGCACTCTACCACTTGAGCCACAGCACCACTTCTGGCTTCTTCTGCTTATGTGGTGCTGAGGAATCCAACCTACGACCTCATGCATGCCACCCAAGCACTCTGTCACTGAGCCACCTTCCCCAGCCCTACTTTTGACAAGAGTTTACAGACTTTTCCTCTATGAGACTATTCACTTAGCTAAGGAACACTATTTATTCAAAAGAATTGATGAGGATCCATCTCATCTTTTCCAGGCTCTAGACTGAGTTTAAAGGCCTCACAGTAGAATCAAATATAGTCTTAGCCAAATCATGTATAAACTACACCATTCTGTCTCTGAAGGTATGTATTAATTTACTCATCTACTATCTACTGATTTATGTAGGTTTTTCTGGGGATGCAGAGAAAATAAAGATTGCCATTTAGGAACTCACGGAACATATACTGAATGCTTGTATTATGCATTGTAGTATGCCACATGGCCATACATTCTTTCAATAAACTGGCAAAATACCCAAGATAAAAGCAAAGCTGTATCTAGATGCTGGTTTTGGTTTCTAATGGATGATGCAATGTAAGGGCACATGGACAAATCAGAACTTAATCTGAATTAAAATTTCAGATTCACACCAAAAAAATTGAAAATGTGGGAATTGTAATTGAAAATTCCATATGCTCATATATTTCTATGAGGAAGCAGAATGGAAATTTTTGTAAGTTATTAATAATTATGACACCTGACATTTATCAAGCATGCATATACAGGCATATGCACATGTATGTGTGAATTTGTTTACTTTGGTACACATCTTGTATATAGCCATGTGATGTAAATTCACTTCTCAGACTTTCAGATTTTTAAAGCGGAACTTCACAATCACAAATTCTATAAATGACAGACTCATAAATGAACCCTAACCACCACTTCAAGAACTCCTGTCCTGAAAAGCTTCAAGACTGATTGACCCTCGGGACAAATTATTCAGGAATATCAAGAATTGCTCATTAAAGAGTTATTATAGTTATAATATTAATCTCACAATAGAGGCCAATATGAATATTTATGGCAAATCAATGGAACACTTTCAAAAACATCGCAGATAACTATCTATGTATTTGCAGGCTACTAGCTTCCCATTATTCTGTACAGTTCTGTTTTGTGATAAAGGCTGAACCCTTCTTTGATATGGAAGTTTCAGATAAAATCAATCCCACCCTCAGGGAGAACTGGAAGAATTATTCAGAGGGCTGGAGCAGGGCTATTTTTAGGAATGGATTTGCTGCATACTGGAGAGATTGCTCTAAGTATCCTGTAGATCCTGCTGAAGGTGCACATATGTCAGAGTCAATTAGAGCATTGACAAACTGGCTTCTGAATTTAACATTTTTATAGTACAAATAAATAGGCGCTTTATAGGGATAGTAGAGTTCTATTTTCTTAGAACATTACACATTTTTTTCCTTGTGGTAGGGGACAGTACTGGAGATAGAATTCAAGACTTCAAATGGTCTATTAATTGAGCTAAAGTCCAAGTCCCCTGACCTTCTTAGTTTGTTTTCAGATAGGATCTCTTACTTTTGCCTGGGCTATCCTGGAACCACCATCCTTCTATCTCTGCTTCCTCAAGCAACTGGGAATACAGATATCTGTGGCACATCTGGGTCATGGATACAGAATTTTAGTGATACTTTTCAAACCATGATCAGTGGCATGCATACCAACTGATGATCCCATATGTCAATTTTCTTGACATGAAGTCTGAAATAGATGACCATTTCAACATGTCCTTGGAGTGAGGGTGTCTTATGATTTAATGACATTATAAATATGCATATTGGGTCAGTGTTTCCCTTATCAAATACAACAATGTACTGGATCCAGGAGTCTTAATAAATCCCCTGGTTTAGTTAGCATGGGCCTTAGTAGGTTTAGTTTTGGTTTTGTTTGTCAAGTATTTGCTGAAGATTGGTAAGTTGGGGTGGTGAGCAGAAAAGTTTTCAAAAGGAGTTCAATTTCACATCCAATTTGTATCCAGAAGTTGCTAGTAGTATTCTGAGCATGGCCTAGTTCTTTCTTCAGTGGCTCAGGTACCTGCCTTTAAATAGTCAGCCGAGCATCTTGCTATGTTCAACAAAGACTGGATCTCTCCAATGTATTTTCTCTTTTCCATCCTGCCACTACCGCTTGGCCTCTCTCAGGCCCACTTCGACCTTTTTTACATACTACAGGGCAGAGGACAATCAATCTATAAAGAGGGATTGAGAATGATTGACTTCCTGTGGAAAATGCCCATTGCCATTAAGTGTAAAACAGAAGTAGAACTCCTATGTTAGGTCCCACATCCCTACTTGTGCTGCCTCCCTCTTGGTTCTAGTTACTAGATAAGATCTGTGTTTAGCATGAACAAGCATGCATAGACACTCAGAAACCTCCAATGCTGTACTTCTGCTCAAGATATTTTATACCATGATTGTTGCCTTCATCTAAGGACATACTCATCAATTATGTTCCTTGGAAAATTGCTCACATCATATTTTCCAACCATCCGAATCCCTTGTAAAGTTAACAACTTTGAAATCTTACTTTTTTTTAATCATCTACATACCTTAATGTGTTATGCTTTTGTTTCACGTCTATACTCTGGGTACCCTGGAGAAGGAGAACACATTCAGTCAGTTGTTCATTGTACATAGTGAAAAGTACCATGCCCAATGCCTGGTAGACACTCAGCCACCTCTCACTTTCTTATAACTAAAGATTATTTAAAAAAACCTTCAGACAAAGTTGTGAGAATCTGAATTATATGAATTATAAAAAGCAACTATTAGCCATTGTTGTATTTTTTCATATTTTTTTGTGATTCTTTAGTGGCCATGCATTCCTCTGATTTGGAATGCTTAAGATGAAGTCAGGGTATGTCTGCTTCTGCAGAGTAAGCTGAGTGAACTATTGAAATGACTTGAAAGACTTCCTTTGCTGTCTGGTACAGACAGTCTCAAAATGCTCAGGCAGCTGTTAAAAGATATATCTTAAAAAAATCACCTTTCAACAAAATTTTATGACAATAAAAAGTTCACAAAGTAAGGGTAGATAAAAAAGTCAAACTATGTGGCAATTTTGCCAGTCAAAATGACTTCTTCCCATATAAAACATAGGTTGATTTTCTTTTCATTTCAATCAGCAAAATCAAGAAACAGTCTTTATTCACTGTCACAACCTGCTGCATAAATAATACAGCAGGTATCATTTGGAGGTTTATATTATGTTTTCTTGATTATGTCTGGGGTGGATAGTCCTTTCTAGAAATGATATGTCTCTAATGGAGGAGGAAGTGATATTTTGTGTATTAAAAACTCAGACTTAAAATCAGTCTCACTCATTCTAGAAAACCAGCTCTAACACCGACCAGACAAATTTGCTTTGCCAAATAATGTACAATTGAAGATGATCTGTTTCTTTTTCCAGAAATGGGGACAAAGATATCATTATGGTGACATGTTGTTAACATGCTATCTGATACTAAGATTCAATAAAACATAGAATATATGACATTCCACACCATATAAGTAGGTTCATTCAAACCTACTTAACAAAGGTCGGATGGCATTTCCACCTTTTATGGTGAAAGCAAAATTTCTTGATTATTAGGATCAGAATGAAGACAGCGTTTTTTTATGTTGAATCCTAAGAGTTCCACAAAATAATAATTATTGCTCTTTTATAATTGTATTTTGGAAGAGCTAGAAAAGTTACCATAGGATAATAAAACAGTAGCCTGGATATCACTGACTAGCACTGTTGAATAGAAAGAGATCATGTTATTCATAATGTAGCATATCTTCTCTGTAGATTATAAAGATCAGGTTGGTGTGCTTATTGTGAAATATCAGCTCAAGAAAGGTAAATATTTTTATTGTACAGATACTGTACAGAGGGGTTACAGTTTCATGAGTAAGGGAATGAGTACATTTCCTATCAAGCATTATTAACCCCTCCTTTGTGTTTCCCCTACCATCCCTTCCCTCCCACCTCCCCTACTCCTCCCCACGGAAATTGTAAAGTTCTTTTTCAACATCATGTCTTGTACATCTCAAGGAAATCTAAACCTTAAACAGTCCTGAGGCTGAGTGTTCTGAAAACACTAGAAACTAAGAGCTTTAAACAATCAAAGTGATAAAGTTGTTTCAAAAATCTAATTTTTTTCATATTCAGTCATTTGTTCAATTCAGTCAGTTCAATTCATTTTGTTCAATGCCAGGGATTGAATCCATGCTGATGTGTACTCTCAGCTCCTCAAGGTCCATAATGTCACAGTGCTAGTTAATTCCACTTTGCCATCAACTGTAAAGTGTAAATCTGCAGATCCATACTTGGGTTGCAGATGGTAAAGATGGTAGCAACAGAAGGAACTTTTCCTGGCTCATCAATATAACTTTCACCATTACTTTTTGCAGACTTACATTTGTGACCTGGTTTCAGTTCAGAAATACAATTCTTACCTTCTGGATCACGTTGTTTTCCTTTTTGTACAAATGCTGTTGGTGGAAGTTGAGAAAACAACTCTCACTATAGTCTCTAATAGCGTTATTTCCCATTATTTTTGTATTTCTCTTGCTCAATGGATGCCAAGGTAAGATAGTCTTTTCTAGTTCATAGCCATATGGTTTAATTGATTTCAGGGCAATTATCAGGCAAGTATAAATGAATATCCCCATTCTTTGGTCTAGAGTCAGTCTCTCTTGGGTTTGGGCCAGTGTTTATTCTGATTTATTGGCCTATTGCAAATTATTTTGTATGTGGGCTCACATTAGTTAGAATACGGCATGCTTCACTAGTGTTTCTTTTTTAAAATTTTTATTGTAAAAGGGAAGTACAGAGGGGGTTACAGTTGCATAAGTAAGGTAAGGGGTACATTTTTTTTAAACAGTGTTACCCTCTCCCTCATTTTCTCCCTATTTGTCTCCCACCAACTCCCTCCCCCAAAGCTGTAAAGTTCATTTCCAACATAGTGTCTTGTAAGTATCGCTGCTGCATTGGTTCACCCTTTGTCCTGTGTCTCACCATTTTGTTATTCCTCTTCTCGTCCCCAAATCAGAAAAATGTATAGACAAGACATAGGGCACCAAAATAAAAAACAATGACAATAGGGGATAAACCAAAGGCAAAAATGTAAAAAAGAAAAAAGAAACAACGTCACACAGTACATGAAAAAGAACAAAAAACTCTTGTTTCCATACTTTGGAGTTCATTTTGATTAGCATATTTTAATATGGTCCTATGTACATAGCTATTGAGCTATTGTGCTCCTCTGCTAGAACTATCCCAGACAGATAGTCATTATTAAAAATGAGGGAAACTATGGAATCTATGTATCTTTGGGTCTGGCTTACTTCACTTAATATGATTTTTTTTTTTCCCAAGTGTTTCTTAAGTGAAGGGAACCAGGATGTGAAGTCCTTGATAATGGAGGCTATTCATATCAGATAGATAGCAGTGGTGTCTATAGGCCAAAACCTCTTAGATGGGAAGATAAAGTACTCACATATAATACATCTCTTTAATTCTAAGATCAGGCTGTCTGGAGCGCTTGCACATGTTTACGCTCTGTTTTTCTCATCCACACATGAGCAATTTGTTCAATGCCTGGGATTGAATCCATGCTGATGTGCACTCTCAGCTCCTCAATGTCTACAATGTCACAGTGCTAGTTAATTCCACTTTGCCATCACATGAGTAATAGCAGCACCCATCTGCACAACAATGGCACAGCAGAGTTCCGGGCACATACTGAGTGCTCATTATGTATTGACTGCTTGCAAGTTTGGTGGTTCTGGTCATTTCTACTCTATCATCTATGCTAGTTTTCCATGAAGTTTAGCTTTAATTAATTGAGCTGATCTATATTTTTCTTGAAAACGTAAGATGAGGGTGGGATACAAACATAGAAATATTTCACTCAGTTCCATTTAGTGAAGGCTGAAATTTTAAACAATAAGGACATCCTTAGACATGGTCAAGGCACAAGTGTGTAGCCTTGAAGAGCAGGAGCTGTGGAATCACAAAGAATGTTGCCTTTGTGTCTACATGTTGTTCTTTGAGGTTCCAAAGGTTCACTTTGAAAGAAACTTCTTAGGACTCAATAGAACCATTTATACCACCATCTTTGGTGACAGGCATTATGGATAAAAATTACAATTGAATGAAGAAAGAAGCAAATAGGAACAAAACATAATTATTTCCAATGCTTTTCTTTCAAAAGAAAAGAAATGAAAACTATATTAATAATAAGGCATATTTATAAAATACTTACTTCAGTGAAAATTATCAAAGATAGATCTCTCTATAATAAAATTTTATAAAGCCAAGTTATTTCTAAAGCTATGAAATAGATTTTCAAACTTTGCAAGCCTTTTATGTACCAGTTATTAAGTTTTACATGTTTAACAAAGGGAATTGAAAGAATAATACCGGAAAATATTAAATAATAAAAAAATTGTCTATTTGGATAAAATGAACAGATTTTAACACCAACACTGGCACTTCTTTCTCCAAACAAGTTTCTGAAAACTATGCAAAATCATAGTCTTCATAAAATTCAAGGATGCTTTTTTTTAAGAACAATTAGATAATTCTTTCTTGCAGTGCATTTATAAAATCCCTGCTTAACAGATAATAATGAGATGTTAATTTCAGTATATTTGGACTTTAAAGTGGTAGCCTAAAAAGAGCTTCCAGTAAACAGTAACATCTTAAATCATCTAATAACATCGATTATAAAATACTGATTTGTTAAAGGTACTTATATAATAGACTTTCCAGTAATTTATATTCAGGTAATGATTGACATGTTAAATTAATGGCTTTTAATTTTGTAATTAGAAAATGACCCTTGGGACTGCAGTTGACTTATTATTCCAAGTGATCCTTCACCTATCATGGGGGTTATGTTTGAGTGACCCCTGCCATAGGTGAAAATCTACGGAGTAGCAGTATTATATTTATTTTATTATTTATATATATTTACGATTTTATACATTCTTTCTACTCTCCTGTAAACCTTTCCTACTTTCCTAGAACCTCCCCCACTCTCTTGCAAACACTTCATATGCTCTTAAACACTTTCTATACTCTTAAACCTAGGTGATTTTAACAACATACAATGTTTTCTATGAGTATTCACCAGTGAAGTATACTACAACGTGAATGATGAAGAACATGTGCAGTTCTGATGGTGATGAAGGTGATCACCATGAGATGGATGTACTGCATGGCCAAGAAGATCTTTACAGTTCTTTAGAAGGCACCATTTCCTCAGGTGCTACGTTAGGTGGTGGAGTATCTTTGCACTGTCCCCTAACTTCTATTTCTGCTGAAGATGTAGGAGTAACTGGGGAGTTGCTGGTGCTGCTTTTTTCTTCTGAGAAGGTGTTTATAAACTGACAGGCCACTCCTGATTTTATTTATGAAATGCTGGAAATAAAGCATCTAGGAGTCTCATTCTTCAGCCACTCACTGAAGTTCTTCAGCAATTCTGACCAGGGTTGCAAGATAGTCCAGTGTTAGCCCAACCTCCTCCTCTCCTCCAATCCATAGTTCATCTTGTTCCTCACCCTCTTCTTAATTTTCTGATTTCATCTCTTCCATGTTAAAAACTTGTTCAGGCTTATCACTCCCTTCCTCGATGATGGATTGGAACATGTTGTTCATGTATTCCTTGGTTCTGGCTTTATCCACAAAGGAGCTTCTCCATGCAGAGAAATGCTCTTGAGTCCAAAGCATCTTTGAAATTTGTTGAAACAGCCCTTGCTGTCACTGAATGGGGTTGGTCTGGTGGGAGAAGCACTCCAATGGTCCTGATTCTATGTTGTCTTCCTTGTCTTTATTTTCATCACCGTCATGAATCCTTGTGCTTTCAACAAAACTATAATATTTTCTTGGCCTTTGTCCAGATGGTGTTGGTATCCAACAAGATATTCTTCCTTGCAGTCACTTATCCACAGGATCAATGCAGACTCCATCCTCAGAATGGCCTTATTGCAGGAAGCAAACACCCTCTTTGCAGTCTACTTAAAAGTCATGATTGCCGTAGACCTAATATAATAGTCTTCTCATCTTTATGTAGTGAACAGCAGATTCGTGGATCCTGTAATGGCAGCCTACAGCCTTCTTTTAACATGTCGAGAAGTTCCACCTTGTCTTTAATTGTAAGCATCTTCCTCTGGCTTGAGTTCACTGCCAGAATTCCCAGAAAGCACAACACATTTGGGTGGCATCGTAGGGCGTGAAATAAATTCAGCCTTTTATGAAAATTTCACAAAAACACAACACTGCAAAGCAACATTATGCACAGAGATCAGACATCAATGTGAAGTGGACAAAGAGAAAAGCTGAATATATGGGCAAAGTGCAGAAGCGTAAACAGACTGATGCTATGGTCACTGAACCAATCAATGCCCAGGATACAGAACACAGAGCTGTGATTGGTCGCCTTCCATTCCATCAGCTAACAGTGTGCCATGTACAATCTCATATTGGCAAGCTTGCACAAGCAGTAGTGGTGTGCTACATTTCCATTTTGTACAGTATGGTATTGAATTGATGAAATACATAGGATATTTTATTTCAATAAAATATTATTTTAATGTTTACATTAATATTTTATATTTTTATATTGTTTTAATTTTTTACACAAAATAATTAAAATCACAAATATTATATAAATGCCTATATACCACAAAATCCTGTGATATAATTAAAATTTCATGATACATAATTACAATATTTTTAATAAAAACCTGCGATACAGTAAAGCCTCAATAAGTGAATATCGATATAATGAGGGATAACTTAATTCTTTTAGTAGCAGTTATTTGTGTTTCTATTTATTAACTCTGTTGTGAAAGTTTTAAGAGTTTGTTAGGTCTGTACAGGGAATTTAATAAAATGTAACCAAATTAGAAAGATAGTGGTTTTTCTTAAAATTGAGACAAGTATTATGCATCCTCAATAAAAGACAGAAATAGTGGGACTTAAAAATATTGGTAGAGCTGGGATTTGAAATCATCACCTCACACTTGGCTAAGGTAGGTGCTCTACCTCTGAGTCACACCTCCAGTCCTTTTTTATGCTGATTATTTTTAAGATAAGATTTTATTTCTTGCCTGGTATGTGTGTGGACATAGTTGCCCTATGTTAGCCTTCCTATAGTGGTTGAATGAGAGGTGTGTGCCATCACGCCCAGCTTCTTCCATTGAGATGGAGTCTTGCAAAAATTTCTACCAGTGCTGGCTTAGGTAGCAGTGCTACCTATCTTAGCCTCTCACATAGCTAGATGAGAGGTACACACAACCATGTTCAACTATTGGTTGAGCTATTGCTGAGCTAGCCTAGAACCATAATCCTCCTAATCATAGCCTTCCAAAGCTGGGATTACAGACATGATCCATCAGCAGTTGATTCAAGATAGCATTTTTAAAGGGATTTTAAAAAGTAAATTTGATATTGAATGTTTACTGAAGTGTTTGTGGCAAACATGAAAAGTTCTACCTGGTAATTCTGTAATACTACTAATATTGCTTAACTATAGAAAAATAAAGTGTAAAAGATTATACTCACTGAAGACGGAAAATAAAACAATCTTATCCATTTCAAGTATGTTATCTCAATAACAGAAAAAAGTCACTATTTTAAAGGGTACTTTTTAAAAAAGAAGTTATTTTAATAAAATATAGCTGTTGGTGATGAAAGAAGTACTATAAATCATTTTGAACAGCCAGTATAAACTAGAAAGTAAGCAATGAACCAGTGTAAAGACGTGAGTCATAAAATGCATATGAAAACATTGCAAAGATATTTAACAAGGAAAATAAAACAGATATACAAGAAAAACTAAAAAATAATAATAAATAAAAATTAACCAATCCATGTGTTTTGCAGAACATTGATCAAAGGACATTGGTGTGACATACATTTTTAGGAAAAATATGTAAGATGTTTTGTGGATTTGCGAATAAACCTATTTTGAACATACTATTCATTTGTGGCATGGATATTAATTTAATTGTCATGTCGAATGTAGAAATTAGGAAAAATGTATCTAGGCCAGGAAGCTATCAAAAGCGTTAACATGGTGGGTGCCGGTGGCTCACGCCTGTGGCTCACGCCTGTAATCCTAGCTACTCAGGAGGCTGAGATCTGAGGATCACAGTTCAAAGCCAGCCCAGGCAAGAAAGTCCCTGAAACTCATCTCCAATAAACTGCCAGAAAACTGGAAATGGGGCTGTAGCTCAAGTGGTAGAGTGCAAGCCTTGAGCTGAAGAGCTGAGGGACAGCATCCAGGCCCAGAGGTCAAGCCCCATGACCGACAAAAAAAAAAAAAACACATTAACTTAGTGCTTACAATAATAACTCTCAATGCTAGAAAATTATACTGTTATTATTTAAAGTTATTCAAGATTTGTCATTGCACACAAAATACTGGTCATAGTATTTGAAGTTTAAATATGGATTTGTTCTAGTTTTGTTTCCTGTGCAAATAACTTCATTTTTAGTTTGGTTTTCTGTCTTTAACAAGGTTTAATGGAAGCACCAGATTGTTGATGTGAGAATCCATTTATACTTACATACTTAATTATGCTAATTCCATCCAATTTTGTTTCCTTCTTCTGTCAGTCCTGATGGAAGTAGGTGGCACTGAGTACTTCTGTAATGATAGTAAAAATTTCACATTGTTCTATGAACTCCTCATAAACACAGAGATGTCCTCTCATGCCACCAAGTGGCTTTGGGTTTGGATCCATTGCTTCATATCTTTTATGGTCATCTCTCACTTGACTTGAAGATAGAGTTGAGGCATGAAAGTTTCCTTTTTAGATTTTACCAATGTCTCTGAAAGTGAGAGGGGTACACACTATTGCAAATTTTTCAAGTTGTAGTCTCTCCCTGGCAATCACTATGAAGTGGACCATATGTATCCATAAAATAGTGTCCTTGAACGGGCATAGGCATTTTCTGTTATCCTTAGTCTTTGTTCTACCATCCTCCTTCCTGTTTAATATGTCTATCTCTAGCTAGATCTCTTGAATTCAATGCACCACAATCATGTGTACGCGTTAGGTTTTCAAGAAGTGAATATATAGGTAGACATTAAGGTAGCAGATGGAACTATGTGACTTAACCAACTATAACCATCGTCAGTAAAGGATAGGATAAAGGCAATTGCATTGAGCATAAAGAAGTGGAAGAACTTTGAACACAGCCCACTTGAATAGACAAATAGGAATGGGAATTCCAAATTTATGCACAACATCACAGAGAGCAAGCATTGTCTGTGTGTTGGCACCAACACACAGAAGCTGGCAGAGAGTTCTTCTGCATTCAGTTCCCTTCCATGTTTCCTTGGCCAAGCAAAGAGCATGACATCAACTGTTCTTTACATGCATGGGAATCTCTGTCTCTGTGTCTGGCTCCCTTGAGAACCCAACTTTCATAGGCTACTTCACACCTATGCCCAAGCACCCTGAAACTTCACCAGGGGTAGAACTCAAGCTCAGTGAAGATGCCAAACTAAGGAGTTCCTTAGCCTGGTGAGCAGGTGAAGCAAATTTAAACTTCATTCAATCATCTCTGAACATTCTCCTACTTCCAAAAATTTGAACAATGCACAGGAAGACCATTTTCTTATTTGTTTATAGAAACCAATTTCTGTAGATCAATAGTGAACCATTATCTGATGCTGTCAAGTTTCTAAGGAAATAACCTTAAAATACCATAAAATCCAAAGCTCAAAAAAAGCAAACAGAAGTTAGCTAATATTACTTTGAATGAAACATCGAAAACTGAGTTATCAACTCAATGAAAACAAAACCATCTAAGCAAATGTCAATCAAAGTGACTTGTTAGAAGTATATGTTGTGGACTGATAAAAATGAAACTAAATCTATAAGAATTCTCAGAGCTGGTGCTCGCCATTCTATAACCATTTTCTCTCATGTTCTAATTCTTTTTCAGGTAACTAAAGATCCCGTAGACTTTCTGTCCTTGGCCAGAACTGGAGAATGTGGTGACTCCCACTCACTTCTGCTCCATTTCTAGTCAAAATGTACCTTGACAAATTCAGTTAACCACATGGCAAGTTATTTATGAGCATGCCTGATCATTAAGTCGACAAAATCATGACAGGAGTAAAAAAGAATTGAATTCTTTTCCTGAAGTGGTTTTTGGTTTTAGAATAAGCAGCTTTTCTTGAAAGGAGTTTACCTTCATGGACTAAAAGAGGACAGAGCATTAAAGTCATCTGACATTAAAGGTCCATATGTACTTTCTAAAATAAAAGCAAAGAGAAGGAAGGTTCTGGCATCAGTAATTCTGAGACTGGTATTTCTTCTTTTTACTACTTTTTTTCTTTTCTTTTTGTTATTAGGGTTTGAAATCAGGCACTTCTGATTCTTAGTCCAGTGCTCTACCACTCTACCACTTGAGCCATACTACCGGGTCCTTTTTGCTTCAGGTTATTTCTCAGTCTTATGCTTTTTCCTGCCCTGTCTCTTCCTTACTCTTTTCCTCTCCTTCAGCCTCGAACCACCATTTTGCTAACATCTACCTGTTGAGTAGCTGGGATGAGCCCTTTACTGCAATTTACTTTTTAATGAGTCCAAACAGTAGTTCTTTGCCAAACAGTGACTTATTTGCCTCAATCCTCTTGGACATTTGATGAGTTTTCTGTTAATGATTTTTGGCTAGGATAACTGGCTTTCTGACATCAAATGCATTACCCATTTTGCAGATGGAAAAACTGAGTGCCCTTGAAAGCCTGGCTAACATCTTAGGAGAAGCGATGGAGTGAGATTTGAAACACAGACTGAAGATTTAAAAATCAGGTTGCTTCTCTTCCCTGCCCCATACTGCCCCTCTTATTAAATATCATATTGCTGTCATCTATTTAACTAGTGCACATTCTACGTGTGAGCTTGTGGTGGATCATTTTGCAGAGAAAGGAAATGAAATCTAGGCAGGACCAGTCCGAACACATCTTTCCCAGAATGATATATTTTGTCAGGATAGAAAAGCATTCTAAGGAATGGTGGACATGCAAAGACTGTCTGGATTTGACATTGTGAAACTCCTGGCTTTTACTGCAGATCATAATCAAATTTCCCTTGAGATTTAAAGTTTACTTACCAAAATGTATACAAAATATATTAGCACTCCTGAAATTAAAATAATTGTTTAATCATTAGGAAAGCCACTGAGAGTCTTTATCCCAGGAGCAAATTAGGAGGGATAGATTAAGTTACTAAACATAAAGACTAATTTCGCTCTCCCAGCTTTTTGCCATATAGAATCATTTACATCCATAACTTGCCTACTTCTTTGAGTGAATCTTCCTTAAGAATACTCCTGTGCTGGGGCTGGGAAGGTGGCTCAGTGGTAGAGCCCTTGCCTTGCATGCATGAGGCCCTGAGTTCGATTCCTCAGCACAACATAAGCAAAAAGAAAAAAGCCGGAAGTGGTACTGTCGCTCAAGTGGTAGAGCGCTAGCCTTAAGCTAAAGAGCTGAAGAGCTGAGGGACAGCGCCCATGCCCAGAGTTCAGGCCCCACGCCTGGACCCCCCCCCCCCCCAAAAAAAAAAAAAAAAGAATACTCCTGTGGCTCTACACAGATGCTACACTCATACTAGTCAGATCAGTCTTGTTTAGCTGTCTGTTATTGCTACTAAGAGATTTAACTTTGTTGATTAGAACATAGGAAACAGCTCAAACAATGTGCAGACACATCATGAGAAGTTACCTCCTATTCTCCTCCACAAATAGCTTGAGCCCTTTCATAAACACAAACGTTTTTTGAGTGTGCTAAGCCTCTTGCAGACTTGAGTCTCAATACTTCTGAGTTGCCTGTGTGAAAACTGTGACCTTCCTTTCTACTAACCAACTGACCTTGGTCTAGTTGCTTAAACTGTAGCCACAATTTCCTAATAGATGTGGTATAAGTAGTAAATGAGGTTAAATGCATATAAAGCATGCACGACAAGTTCAGTTCTTCATAACGTGGGTGGCAATACCTCCCATAAAGTATTAAGTATGTGACTTATTTCTGCTAAAACCTACTAAAGTGAAATCCAACAATAGAGCCGGCTTTTAGAAACATAACAACCTCTGAGAATTATAGAAGAAAATATGCTGTTGAAGGATGGGGTGGCAGGCTGCAAAAGTCAACATTTTAGGCAAAAGCCTGCATATGACTGATTGGCATTCATTATTCCAAATTCTACATAATTCTACATAATTTGCTTTATGGAACACATCATCTGTATTTGTTAGATTACTTTGCTTTTGGGTTTTATGTGTGAAGTAGGGCTTGACAATTATATGAAGTTGTATATGAAATGAAGTGGGGCTATCTTTCTGTTATATTGGGACTTGAACACAGAGGCAGGCATTATCCATGACGTCCAGAAGCTATAGGGGTACAGATGTAATCTCTGGACAAGGGCCTCTGTCTTAGAGTATAAGTTTATGAAGTAGACCCTGAATTCTCTTTCCTCAGAACTTTCACTGATTTTATGTGTGTGGAACACTTGTATTAAATCTTTTCTTGCTTCCAACAAACTGAAAATCATTCTTCTTTCCTGTATTTTTATCTATGTAGGTGAAGTATTTGGTGGTAATATTGGTTGAATGTCTAACCTGGTTCAATTGGAGAAAGGGAATAATCTTCAAAATGCATAGTGATCATATTAAATGGTCAACTGAGATCATCTGGAATAAAAGGTCTACTAATGCAAGCTTTGGGGGGGATGTGCAATTGTGCCAATAGAATTTTATGATAAGAATATAAATATAATAATTCTTGGACAGTCTGACTCTCTCTAAATGGACTGAATAGTATAAAGAGAGAAACAGAGAGAGAGGAGAGAGAGAGAATAAACAAAATAAGAAACCTAGAACTAAATCCGTGTTAAGTATTTGACTGAAGACTAATTGTATGCCTAAAAACCTTTATGGCTACCTCTTACAATCTTTTACATCTCACAATTGGTGTCTGCTGTTGGAAAAAGATAAGGTTATGACCGAGTATCTGATCTTCTTTGTGGCTGAATGAGCTAATGCTCATTCAGAGCATCAGCTAGTCTCTGTGAAATTAAAGGCATTGATTGAGGAAAATCAGAAAAGCAGACTTTGAGGATGTTTGCTGGAGTTAGATTCTCACCGCCTTGAACTAACCCCTTGCCTTTATTGTCGATCTAAGTCCCTGATCTCTGTGGCACATGATTGGTCCTGCCATTTTTTGGAGAATGACCTCACCTGAGATAACAACTGTATAAAGAGTGTCATTTCTCCTGTCCTTGTCAGTATACAATATCAAATAGCCAGTGTGATCCAGGGAGAAAGGCCAAGACAATAAAAAATAGTAATAGCTTTTTGGTCTTTTAGAAGAAACCTTGAGGATATGGGTAGCAATAAATAAGCTGTACTAGATAGCAACAGTCATGTACAAGTTGAGCTAAGTTGACCAAAATAATACATGCATGTATCAAGAGTCAGATTCAATGTGCATAACTCCCCTTCCACCTACCTACCACCACCAAGCTCAGGGTTTATAATTGTTTTGCTTTCTGATTTGGTTGACTGAAATCTGGATTCATATTAAATAAAGTTGAGATGCAAGAAATTTCTTGGTATATCATAGATTTTGAGTCAATTTTGTACACTATAGAACAAAACATCCTAGACTGGCTGGCTTCAATAAATCTTCAATAAATCTTTTTTTTCTTCACAGTTATTGAAATGAGGGAGTTTAAAATCTGATATCTGGGAAGAACAGATTTTAGACAACTAAAACAAATTCACATTGGGAAAGACAAGAGCATTTTTAAGAGTGCTTTTGGGAGAGTTCTCCAGAAAGACATGCAGAGCTTAGAAACAGAGAAAAATAATGAGAGATTTAGAAGAGATAATTTGGGAGAGTTTAGAAAAACTTACAAGAGATAACAGAGTAAGAGAGTTGGAGAGACAGAAAGAGATGGGGGAGATCACATGAAGAAATAGACAGCTCTTTCCTGTCTTTTCACCATAAATTTATGGATAAAATAGATGTTCATTTCCTGTAAAATGTCCTTGAATTGTCCAACTAAATAAATGATCCAGGTTTAGCAGACTGAAGCCTGACTAATTATTACAATGGATTAGCAAAGGTAAAGGGGTAACTTTTTTGGGGGGGGGTGGTCCGGTCGTGGGGCCTGCACTCTGGGCCTGGGCACTGTCCCTCAGCTCTTCAGCTCAAGGCTAACACTCTACCACTTGAGCCACAGTGCCACTTCTGGCTTTTTTTCTTTTTGCTTATGTGGTGCTGAGGAATCGAACCCAGGGCCTCATGCATGCAAGGCAAGCGCTCTACCACTGAGCTACCTTCCCAGCCCCCAAGGGGTAACTTTTTGACTTGCTTCTTCAGCCTATGTAAAAGTTTGCTTTGTCTCTGAGCATCACAGATCAATGGAGGATTACTCTGGTGGTGAATCCAATTGCTGCTTTCATGGAGAGTATCAACCCTATTGGTATAAAGTCAACCAAACTATAGCATCTCATATTAGCTACATATAGATTATTTTTTATGTTTAACTAAATAAGCAAAGAACAATAACACATTTCCATCGTCATCATTCCTCATGATGTCTTAGTCAGTTTTATATTGCTACAAAAGTATACATATATTTGTTGGCTAGAAAGCCCAGACGATAGTACAGGCTTCTATTGACGGCCAACTTTTTACATGATAGCATAGCACAGAACATTGTATTAAAAAAAGATCAGTGTAATAGTGATGGTTTCTGTTTCCCCCATAAAGTCAGAAATGCCTGCAAGGAGATCTCACCCTTAAAAATTTTTGGATGCAGTGGTTATCTTCTGAAGTCCCCACTTTCAAATGTTATTATTACATGAGTCTGGGGTTGTGTTTACAACACATGAACATTTTGGGTAGCAGAGTCATAACACAGCACAGGTGAGTGTCATGAATTAATTACTTCCAGGGACCTTGAATGTCTTATCACACAAAAGTTGTTACACAGGTCTCTTTGATAATATCACGTGACTACAGTTGAAGGGAGAATGTAGTAGTAGTGCAGTAGTTGAGTGCATCCAAGAAGATAGGAAGGAATTCTCAGGAAATCTAAGGGACCTAATACCAGTTTTGCAAATGGGGAGGTGTTATGTGTGGCATGTCTGAAGAGTTAGTTCCTTCAAAGAAAGTAAGCTCAGTTTCTCCAAACAAATGGATCCGTTCACATATTCAAGTCAAGAATTGCACCATTAGGGGCTGGGAAGGTGGCTCAGTGGTAGAGCGCTTGCCTTGCATGCCTGAGGCCCTGGGTTCAATTCCTCAGCACCACATAAGCAAAAAGAAAAAAGCCGGAAGTGGCGCTGTGGCTCAAGTGATAGAGCGCTAGCCGTGAGCTGAAGAGCTGAGGGACAGCGCCCAGGCCCAGAGTTCAGGCCCCACGACTGGACCCAAAAAAAAAAAAAAAAAAGAATTGCACCATTAGATATACTGCTTTTGTACTTTCTAATTCACTAATTTTGGGTTTGTGTCAGAGTATCAAACTTTCTAGCTTTTCCAGGCTGTGGTACAAGCTGCTCTCTTTCTCACTTGGTTATAAGGACACAGCAAATTAAAAATGCCTCAAGCATTTGAGGCATATGGTTATGCAGTTTGGAAAGTCTTGCAACTCTGAAAAATTTTTTAAAAGATCCTTGGAGTTGTTGTTGTTGTTTTTTAACAACAACAACAATGTGACTCCTGTGAATCTTCTCTTTAAAAATAGGCTGCATTCTTATTGACTCAAGGAGAAGACAAACCTTTAACATTGGACCCAGAATGGCCATTCAGCCAGAATAATCTGGGATTTTCATCAACTAGCAATAAACCTGAGCTTGAGCAGCACAACTTCTATATTGAGTGGAATGGCATACGTGATTGGCTGAGGGATGGGCATGGTGATTCATGCCTGTAATCTTAGCTACTTGGAAAGTAGATAGTAGGAGCGTAGTTCTAGATTAGTCTTGGCAAAAAATAAGACCATTTCTCAAAAACAAATTGGACATGGTGCCTGAAATCCACATTATTAGAGGCAGATGTGTGAGGGTCATGGCTCAAGGCCAGCCCACACAAAAGCATGAGACCCTACCTGAAAACCAAACTAATGCACAAAGACTAGGGCTGCAACTCAAGTGGTAGAGTGCTTGCCTATTGACCATGATTCCCTAAGTTCAAACTCCAGTACTTCCAAAACAATAAACATAAAATAAATAAAAGCTGAGGCCTGAGGTATGGCTCAAGGGGTAGAGACCCAGTCAATGAAGCACAGGTGTCTATTTCAAACCTTACTACTGCAGAAAGAAGAAAGATAAAAAGAAGAAAAAAACCCGGCAAAGTAGAAGAGATCAGCATTAGTGACCAACTAACTCTCAGAGGTCATTTTACAGATAGTCTTGGAGATCAAATTAAGGTATTCACACTAAATTGTTTATTGAATCAATTTAAAACAAAGGCTATGAAGTATGTGAAAGAGATGAGGTAAGTTTACATCCCTTCTTAGAAGAAGGTGGAAGTTCATTGGAGGGACCTTGAACCTGGAGCTGAGAATATTTACAGGTTATTCTTCCCCTAAGCTGGACAGTTAAGAGTTCTAAGGATGGGCTCTGGGAGACAAGTTGTATAGAGCCAGTAAATCCTATTGGGGCAGATAACATAAAGACATGTATGTACACACCTGACACCTCACCCAACTATATGTTTGCAATTATTGGGTGGAAGAATATGCATTATATTTGGTGTTCTTAAAAACAGAACAGAGATGTTCTGAATGAGGCTAACAGCATGATTTCATTTTATATATTTCATATGTGTTTAGTATCTGAGCATTACTAGACAGATACATGTCTTAGGTACCTCATATATACTTGGAGTACAACACAGGGATCATATTACTTGTAGACCATCAGATTGGGATTAAGATGAATCGAAATATGAAGATAATCCAACTCTGAATGCAGCTACTGACAAATGGTACATGTATTTTATGCACATATGGATAGTTGCCATAGGATAGACAGATGTATGTTGTCATTTCTACTTTATTACTTTTTTCTCTATTAAACATTTTACTTTACTGTTATTGTAAAGGTAGTATACAGAGGGATTACAATTCTGAGTTAAGTAATGAGTTCATTTCCTTTCAGACAGTGTCTTCCCTTCCCTCACTCTCTTCTAGTCTATCCTTCCTGTCTCCACCCACAGGATATATATATAGTTCACTTCCATCAGTGATGAAAATGATGAAAGTTCAAGTTCTAGGTCTTGAGTAGCCAAAGCGTGACTGTAATAGATACAGAGAGTTGGTGACCACATTCACTCCTGTGTCCTTCTGTTTGTCTTCTTACACCAAAGCAAATATGCTTTTCTTACCTACTTCATTGTTGGTAGTTATCTGGGTGACAATTAGATTCCATCATAAACACATTTCAAAAGGCACAAAAGAAGCAGAAGAAGAAGCAGAAGAAGAAGCTAACCTTCAGCTGCAGCTAGGGTTAGCAGGTTCATTGAGACCTGGGCATCAGTAATTCTTGAAATGAGGATGAAGGGTTATACATTGCAGATGTTTTTGCCCTAGTTCACAGACAGCAATCATTCAGCTAGGCCCGTGGACTTAGAACCAATGCTTGCAGTCCACATTTTTGCTCCCTGTACATTTCCAAGAACTTAATTTATATGTTTTCCTTTTGCCATGTTCTCTTTACCTCTATATGTCTAGAGAACTTCACCAACGGTATCAATTCCAAATGGTTAGTGGTTATTTATCACTATGAATATCTTTTAAATAACTGACTACCATTAAATTATACGATCCATAGGTGTGAAGATTTATTTTAAAGGAACTTAATTCCTGGCACAAAACAAGTAAAAAACAATTTGAGAGGAGAGTGGAAGATTTGAACTCAGGTAAATTTTAGGTAAAGGCTTCTGGGTAAATACTAAGCCCTTTTTATTATAACTTATATTTTAATTTGGATCTCTAGCTTTTGTCCAGTGTTGACCTTTGTGTTCCTTCTACTGCCACTTTCCTCATAGCTAATATTATGAGATTACAGTCACGATCATATTTTATAAAACACTATATGATTTGTTTTTATATTAATAGATTTTAAGCCATGCATAAGCAGGCACAGCATTTGACCTTGTGTTTTATAATTTACAATTTCCTTTGATCAGAGGGCAATATGCAATGCTTCCTATACGCAATGCTCTATGACTGATGTGAACAGAAATTCTCTATCTTTGGGCCAAAGTTAATGTTGTCCATCTCAATGGCCCATTACCTCAATGAAGCTGAACACTGCCACATACCTGAATGCAGAATCATAAATATAAAAGTATACATCTTAGAAATGCTTCAAGAATCTGGAAATTTACTATTAATTTTCTATTAAATAGTTTCCTTCTGAAAGCTCCAGTGCATTTATTCTTGGTAACAATTTCCTTGAGTAGAAACCACTTGACCCACATTTTTGATGATTTAATAGCTCACTGAAAGAACTTGCCTGAAGCAGATAACAAAGTCTGTTGCAGATGCTATAATTTCTATTTGCATCCATTGGTCTTTTGGTTTATGAGCTTTAATAATTTAAATACAAGAGGACAATCAGGAACCAAGATAGATATGTGTGTCTTAAGGCAGAACTTAATCTAAAATCATATAAAATATTTTGTCAAATGAACCCTTTAACCACATTTGTTATCAGAGGCACAGAATACATTGGAATAAAGATTTGAATAATGTGCAGGAGTGATAAGAAGTTGATCCTAACAAACAAGAAGTTCTCAGTTGAACTGAGTGGCTCATGCCTGTAACCCTCACTACCAAGGAGGCTGAGATCCAAAGATCAAGGTTCAACGCCAGCCCAGGCAGGAAAGTATATGATATTCTTATCGCCAATTAATCACCAAAAAGCCAGAAGAAGAGCAGTGGTTCAAGCTACTGAGTGCTGTGAGCAAAAAACTCTCAGAAATAGCACCCAGGCCCTGAGTTCAAGCCCCTGGGGAGAAAAATTTGAAATTGGTCCAAAGAAGAACATGATTTTTATAATACAAATATTAGGCTAAAGATGATTAAGTTTTTAGAATTTGCTTCTGTTTACTTTTGTATTATCTTTAATTAATACAAGGGGTTTCCATTTGACAAACCAATTTATGAATACAATATATCTTGATCAATGTCCCCCTTTCAACATTCTCACCCATTGTTCCCTGACCTATCCTTTCCCTCACTCTTCTTAATTTGTACAATGTACACTGAATTCTTGACTACAATTTCTCCCTCTTCTCTTCATTTTTTTCCCTTTCCCCTTGATATTGCATTTCTAACAAATGACACTATTTGAGATCTTCCTTGAATCTACTGTATTTCACTTAATACATTTGTATACATATGCATACCACCCAACATATTTATCTATGTTTATAAGCTAAATATAGTTTCTACATGTAAGTTAAAACATGCATCCTTTGTCTCCTGACTTGGATCATTTGATTTTTCCCCAGGCCTTTCATTTTTTTACAGATGGTACAATATCATTCTTTATAATGGATGAGTGAAATTCCATTGTTTATATGTAGCACATTTTCTTGATCCATTCGTCCATTGAGGAACATCTGGACTGATTCTTTCCTACTGAAATATGTTACAGTGTCCATATATTTTCTCATTACAAGTTTAATTACACTTACATGACATTCAGTTTTTGTTAGGAAAAATTTTAATCACACACAAAACTGCAAAGGGTGATAAAAGAAATAGTAATGAACTCATCAACCAGTTATATCTGCTCTTAATATTATCCTAAATTTGCTTCTGATTTTTATTCACTTAAAAGATTTACTAATACAACTGAAGCCATAAGGCTCTCATCTACCACATTACTCATTTACTTCTCAGGTTTGATCTACATTTCTAGGTATTGATAAACAATATGGCACTGCATTTCTGGTTTCAAGTTTCTACATAAAAGGCTTTAAACCCTATGAATCATGCTGCATCTTATCACACTGTGCTCAATCTCATGTTATTTTTTTTTTTTACAAAATCCATAGTCCTTTAAATGCTTTATTTTCAATATAGTATAATGTGCCTTTTATAAATAAATTCCCATCATTTTTTGATTACAGAAATTTTAATTTTACTTTGTCTTAGAGACGAACATCCCAGCTGTTTTAGATTCCAGCTCTTTCCATGTGTGTCACATGAGGAAATTATCTTAGCATATGTTTTTGGCATTTGAATGGCCAAACTAAACATTCATTGTTCATTTGCATCTTTGATGGATATTGCACTAATATCCTACACATTGTGCCATTTTTGTTTACCTCCAGTTATATGGAAGTTTATCATATCTATGACATTTGTTATCTTGATTGCAGAAAAATCAAATTTTTATCTACCTTGGTGGAAATGAAGCCTCAATTTGATTTAAATAAATTTCTGTTGCATTTAAATTTAGTTTACTTTGTTCATTATCTGGTCATGATTTTTTCTCCCATTTTTTTCTTTCTTGGTTTAATTTCTCTATATATCTTAAATAGTTAGTAAATTGCAGTTTGTTAGTTAACTTTTAAATTTTATTTTCCTCAATATAAGGTTATAAATTTCCCCCTTAGTATTAGATTAGCTTTCTCTCACAAGTTTTTAATGTCATGTAAAATTAATATTCAGCTCTAAAATATTTCTTATTCAATTAATCTTATTTGTTCCATAAATTATTTAGAAGAATGCTTAGTAATTACCTTTTTGTGTTTTTAGATATGATTGACAAGTGATTTCTATTTTCACTTATGTCAAAGGGTATGACTAGGAGCATATCTTTGACATTTGTAGTGATTGACTTTATGGCTTAGTAACTTGAATCTAGTGATGTTTTACAGATGGTTGCCTATTCAATTCTATATGCTTCCTTAGGTTAGGCTGATATCTCATTTTATCTTTTACGACAGTTTTGGGCTGCTTGATCAATCAGTTAATAGGGTTCAAAAATGTACTTTCTATCTGTCATGATGTTTTATTAGTATACATTAATTGTACAAAAAGGATTTGATTGTGACATTTCTATATGTGTACACCTTTATCCTGATCAAACTCATGAACTCTCTCCACTTTCTAAAACAATTTCAATAGTTTTTAATAATGTATGTTCTTATATGCAAATAAATTATTTTGGCCATATTCATCCCCATTAACCTCTCCAACACATCTCTACCCTTCTGTCAATTATGACTTGTATTTTTATGTCTTATGAAATGAGTGATTTTAGAATTAGGTACATGTTTGAGAGTGAAATATTCCTTTTATGCTTAAGCAGTGATTCATTTCCTTTACAAGGTATTTTGTTTGGTTAATTTAAATTCTATTTTGATTGTTGCTGATGTTATTACAGATGGCTTTAATTTTCAGATATTTTGTTCTTACATTTTGGTCTTACTCTTTTGCATTTCTATGACTTTATGCTTGGAATGTGTCTACTATAAACACATTGTCTTTATACAAGATTTGAAAGATGCATGTTCTATTTCTAAACCTGTTACTGGCTTTCTGAACAATCTCAGCATGCATATTTGATTTAAAGCCTAAAATTAATCAACACTTTCTCATTTTTTTCTTGAACAATAAAATTATCTTCAAACACATTATAAATGATCACCACCTGGCTACTTACATATGCTTTCCCACCAGGTTTGACAGCTAATGGATATTATATTTGTAAGATTTCTAAATTAAATATGGGAGGGATTTAAAGCAAGACTAAAAGAATAACATAAATCACATATTTCTCATTAAATCAGGGTTTATCAGGACAGTAACAATGTACAATGTATATTCCTTACAGGTATTTTTATGTTGGAAATACTTTCATAAACATTTAAAATCAGTTTTAACTCTCTTTCAATAATCTCATTAACTCAGATGAAACTTTTATATTGTGCAACACTATTATGCATTCTTGATATACTTCGATAGGTTGCTGAAGTTCTGTAACAGCTATACTGAATAACATATTTTCTAAAATAAATTTGGACAAGATTTCTAGTTCTTGACTTGCATACTATTCATTAAGGAATATGCAAGATAAATATTCTACGTTTTTCACCTTGTTGTAGGATTACTGAGAAATACTTTCACAATATTCCTAATTAGACTAAAGGAACAAAATAATCATCTCTACTTTTAGACCAAAAAAATACGAATAAATCATTTTAAAGCTTTCATGTAAATGAAGAAGGATCTTTTGTTAAGTATAAAATTTAGAAACAATTCTCAACTATTAGTGAGTCAATTAGAAGATTTAAAAAATCTTTACTTTTGTTCACATTAACTTATATTAGGTTTTTCAGAATAAATACCTAAACAATAGGTATAAAAAGATTGTCAGTGACGTACAAAAATCTAGAAATTGTCAATGGCTTTGGAATTTGAAAAGTTTCCACTTTGCAAATTTTCCCAATTCTTGACAAAGAAAAGTGACTACATTAATTTTTTGTCCACTTCTCTACGTTATAACACTTTAAAATCGTTTGATTCTGAAGCTGTTAGAACCTTTACTCTTCTGATTCATTATTTGCTGGAACTGTCATAGTCCGGGCTGTGAGTGGAAGTCACCTTTATCCACATGAACCAAACGAGGAAAGTCAAGACTTTTACCCAAGCCAGTTGACACACAGTGTCTGGAAGGATGGCCAGTATCTAAAAGACTAAACTCAGTAGTGAATGCAAACATCTGAAATCAGAGCATCTTTCACTGAAACATTTTCAGCTTGTGTTTCTCTTACGGACCTTGTATAAATAGGTTGAAGAGAGTTCCACATGGACAAATGGAATGTATTGAGCCAAGTTGTAAACCTATACAAAAAATAGTTTTGCTAATAAACAGATGTAACTTGGAAAGGTACCAGACTGGTCATCCAAGGTGACAAATCTTCTGGTAACCTTAATGGAACACCATTTGGCTAGTCAGGCTGGGTGAAGAATATCCTGATGTTCTATTGGTAGTCATTGGGGATGCTCCATTAAGCCCTTAAAAACAAACTCTCTAGCAAGTGAGCTCTAGAATCTCAATTCAAGTGTATCCCTTTGAAGATTTAAGGAAAATCTCTATCAAAGCTAAAACACTCCTGCTAGGGTACCTATTAGTATTCTCCACATCACTACTCCAACTTGCTGCCTTTTCCTAGAAGTACATGAAAGAAACATAGATCCAAGTATTCGGTGTTTGTTTCACCAAAGCTACCTTGGAGAGAGCCTGCCCTGAGATATGGAGGCCCTGACTTTCTTTTTAAGAGCTCAGTCACAGTTACTTTCATTCAGTCACTTAACCTCTGTTTTCTTCCAAGCTCCACTTCTGGCCTGTGTTACAGGAATGATTTGAAGATAAGTCTCTGTGTGTAGATCCTTCTCTGTGTGTTGCTATTGGAGACATAAAGCTTGAGCTAAGTAGAAGTATTCTAAGAAACAAACGAGGGGAAAATGGGATAGAATACCGATTTTTCACTTTAATTCCAGCACAAAGAAGCTATACCATTAATTGTCATATGTGAAGCTAAGAATATGCAGTTTCAAACGAATTGCATATGTGGGATCTCAAATTAATTTTACTTTGTAGTGACTGGATTAGTATCATTTATTGTCTTGTTTCTCAAAGCCAGCGGATGAAAACCAGAATGATTTTGTTTAATGTGAAGAATGTTATACTAAATACTGGTAGAAAAATAATAATAACTTGATTTTCATACATGTACTAAACTTGCCCTGTGGAGTTTCTGGCAAACAACCATAGTGTAAAGATGCATTTTTATTTGTGATTTTTTTAATGAATAGTTTAGGTTTGCAAGGTATGAAAATATCATGGTATTAATTTGTACACTATATACAAACTTTATAGATGTAATTATATGTTTATTGTTGAAAAACCCAACATATGTATAAAATATATAATAATACCTACGATCTCTTCAGCTTTACTAATCTCATCACTTTTGTACCTATGACACATACACACATCTAAGCATATTTGCATCCCATTTGAACAAGTTATTAATAAAATAGGGTTTTGAAACATAGTATTCCATCTCATTCATGGACCAATATATAATCAATAATACAATGGAGAATTTCTAGATGATGATTTTACTAACATTTACAAAGGAGTAGGTAAATAGTTTTTGTTAGATTTTTAAAAAGAGGTCAAGTAAGAACCACATAGCACATGTGGTTTTCAGGTAAGGGGTAGGTTTATTCATTGTTCCCGCTGGCACCAGGCCATGTTGGCACTCCATGAGGCTGGGAAAGACCTGGGAAAGGCCCGGGAAAAAGAGCATTTGGGCCTGGGCTAGACCTTATCTAGGGTATGGGCGGAGAAAGGTGTGGCCACATCGAATTCAGATGTGACCTCAGCAGATGCAGATGTGACCTCTTCCAGGTGTGCCAGTTGCCTAGCTAACACAGGTACTGGGTGGAGCTTTGCTGTGAGGAGGGTGGAGTCTGCTCGCCATCCAAGAGCAGACCTTACAGTTTTACTTGTATATTTCATATAAGTGACATAACTGAGCAATTCAATGTCATTTTAAGCCTTTGTTTGGTGCTTTGGTTACTGCAGATTTTGTTCTTATTTACAGATTCCTGCAGTGAAGGGAAAATTCAATTTAACTATGTCCTCCACGACATATTGTTAATTTACTGAAATTGGAGATGTTGTTGATGTGTGTTTGGTAAAACCATAAAGCAGACTTCAACCAGATGTTAAGATAACACCTGGCTATTAACCACAGTTAAACAAATTGAAGAAACATCTTCACACTCAATTCTAGGAGCTATTCCCCAACATTTGAAAAGCTTTAGGCAATCGCAGAGGAAGAATGCATTAATTGGAACCTAGGGGTCCATATGCTGTCTACAAATCAAACTCAATAGCTTTGCTTACCTTATGGTTTGGCTATCACATGGGAAGCAACTTGACTGCCAAGGAGAGATAAAAGTGTACATTAAAAATACATCGCACCTTATCTCACGGAAGCAGGTGAAGAGGCAGCCTTTCATCCTTGGAGCACACTGACTGTACCTTTGTGTCCTATGTGTTTAACAGGGACTCTACACAACTGCTCACAACGTGCAATCCGAGCAGGTTGTTTCAGGAGCAGTGTCTGCCATCTGCTTGGGCTAAATGGCACTGGCCCAGCCCTTGCTTCTTCCCTGCCCCTGAAACTTGACTATTAGATTTTAATTACATGCTTCTATGATTAAATCAGAGAGATTGAAAGGTTAAAGCTAATGTCCCCAGAGGTGAAGCAGGCCCCAAGGCTTCTGAAACAGCTGGCATTGGGGATGCATGCTACCTCTTGGCATGCCAGAGAAAAAGAAGGTAATGAATGCCTCTGGCATGATACTGTTTTGGTTTTATTAGAGGGGTTCTGATGGAAAAAAGAATTTCAAGTTCTCAACTGTGGAAAACGAATTTGAAAGCCTTCTGTCAACTTAAGCCCACATGACTAAAAATATTGTTTTCCCTGAATTTGTTCTGTGATTTCCTTTTGTCATTGAGCAATTCAAGAACTTGGAAAATGTGGAGTATATTCTGAATGTTAAAATCAAAGGAGAGTCTAGGACACATTTTCAGTAGGTTGGCTGTTTCTCCTAATGACTCAATACATTCTACATCAACATATCTGATATTTGCATTAGCATAGTCATTCTTTTTAAAATCCAGTGCCAAGGATTGAAGGCAGGGCCTCATGCCAACCTTGTTTTCTTGTTCATGGCGGCTACTCTACAACTTGAGCCATACCTTTTGCTTGTTCATTGTAGATGGAGTTCTATATTTTTCTGCTCAGACTGATTTTCATCCATGACCCTCCAGATCTCAATCTCCTGGCATGTTTCTTAATTTTTAATTTGTGTTTATTAACTGTAGAAAAAGGGGGTGGGGTTATTTCAATACACATTCGTAGTACTGTTAGGTCAAATACATCTACTTTAGTATTCTTTACCATACTTTCCTCCCATTTTTTTGAGTAATTTTTTAGGATTTCATAATTTTCATTTGCTCAGTGATAGTCCTGGGGTTGAACTCAAGGCAAGGCACCTGCTAAGCAGGCCCTCTGCCTGGAGCCATCCATGTGCCGCCTTTCTACATCAGTTATTTTTGAGGTAGGAAGTCATTTTATTCTGGGTCTAGCCTGAGCTGTAATCCTCATATGGATGACAAGCATGTACTACTTATTGTAACCAGCCATTGAGCTTCTCCACTGGTTGAGATGAGGTTTGGTGAATGTTTTCTTTGGGCCAACCTCAAACCTCAGTTCTCACAGCTCGTTCTCACAGCTCACTTGAAGTAGCCAGGATTACATGTTTGAGTCTTCCCCCCAACTCCACCCTACCAGAATTCCCACTCCTGGCTCATTGTTTTATTCTTTTTTTTTTTTTCTTGTCGGTCATGGAGCTTGAACTCTGGGCCTGGGCGCTGTCCCTCAGCTCTTCAGCTCAAGGCGAGCGCTCTACCACTTGAGCTACAGCGCCACTTCCGGTTTTCTAGTGGTTTGTTGGAGATATGAGTCTCACGGTCTTTCCTGCTCGGGCTGGCTTTGAACCGCGATCCTCAGATCTCAGCCTCCTGAGTAGCTAGGATTACAGACGTGAGCCACCGGCGCCCGGCTCATTGTTTTATTCTTGATGGACTCTGATATTGAGAGTAAAATTTGATAATCATTTCAGAAGGTACATGAGAAATCAATTAGCTAGGAGAGATATTAGTTACAAGTGATTGCCTCGCTACTGCAGTTCCATAGAGTTGCAAATAGAAGGTAGTAGAGTCTAGATTCTCTTTTACCATCCAGTGTGCTTACTTGTAGATCTATGGACAAATTCTAGTTATGACAAAT
This sequence comes from Dipodomys spectabilis, assembly GCF_019054845.1. Classification (NCBI taxonomy): domain Eukaryota; kingdom Metazoa; phylum Chordata; class Mammalia; order Rodentia; family Heteromyidae; genus Dipodomys; species Dipodomys spectabilis. The sequence continues at coordinate 10,943,399 of NW_024870834.1, read as the reverse complement.
GAGGGAAACCATGCAACCGATGAGGTCCTATTGCTGTTCAATCACATGAGGTCAAGTTCTAATTTTTTAATGCAATTCTTCATGTGCTAGTAATATCTTCTCTTTGGGGTATATGAGGTACTACTATGACTGTTTTGAGAAATTATTTTTGTACATGCATAATTTGATAGGTCACATAGATCTATGGCAGTATCATATGAATGTCAGGGCATAAGAATGACATTTTCAGCATCATTTTGTCTGCTAGGAAAGTGATAGAGAAGCTGGTTGTTACTCAGAATCCTCTCCAGTCTTTGCAGCAAAGGTTACCCTTTCTTTTAACCTTGTACTTCCCTCAGTTAATCTCTGTTGGATTTCATTGCCAGGAGCCATTTACAAACTTGTATGTTTTTTTTTTGTTTTTTTAATATATCTATAGAGTATACGAGAAATTTCTGCTTGTAAATGGGAGACTGTTTTTGTTAAAGCAAGCATCACTTATTATAGGGATTTACGTGGAGGTTTAGCATGTGAATCAATGCTTCAATTCTGGGCTATCAGGTAAAATAAACATTCAATGAAGAAGATAGACACATATTCAAACTTTGCAATAGGGAACATGGTAAAAATTGCAAGCATCAACATTTATCTACTCATTTAGTCCACCTGTCTTGTTCCATCCTGATAATATTGCTTGCTTGTATTTCCTTAGCTGTACAAAAGGATGATCTTTTTGAACTCAGCACTTTGTAGTCTCACAACCATCATTCTTGACCTTGATGCTACACTGTGCTGTGTGGCGTTTATGGAGCAGTCTAAGTGTCCTAGTAACCATGTCACCAATATTTATGGACCTCTTTCTGTGGGTGGAGCTTTTATAAGGTATCTAAATATTCCTTATGTATATGTTCCATCAGAAACACCGTGAAGATGAAGATGATATTAGCTCAAATGAAGAGATTGAAGCCTGAGGCCTGATTCAATCTCAAGCCCTTTGAATCAAAGCCCATCTTCTCAACAACATGATTCATGATAGAATATATGAGTTGATGCTTCAGACATTTTAGGATTTAGAAAACAACAACAACAACAAAACTAAGTGACGATATAAATTATTAGGAAAAATAGAATACAGAAAATGATGATGTGTTTCGTGGTTGGTGACCAATCAAAAGGCCCAAGAAATAGATTCTGATCTGCCATAAATCACTGTATCAACTTGGATAAAATACTCGAAACATTTTGTTAAATAAAGATACTATGTGGATAATTATATATCTTGTCAGATGATCATTCTCCATGTAGTGCAAAATTTGTTGTTACAGAACAGATTAAGGTAATTAAAAGGGAAGAATGCTTTTTTGAAATATAAAAACTTTACCTGATATTCTCATCTCAGTTTCTTAATTCTTGCAACTCATTTTTTTATTGTGAAAATACTGTACAGATGGTTACAATTACATGGGCAAAATAATGAGTACATTTCTTATCAAGCATTGCTGCCTCCCCCTTTGTTTCCCCTTCCCATCCCTTCCCATTTCCCCTTCCCCCTCCCCCCCAAATCATTATGTTGAAAAACAAACTTTACAACTTCGCAACTCATTTTTGCAATACGGGATTTTTATCCAACACGGAACTTCTTTTCTGATCCTGTCTAATGATTTTCTACAATATTTGTTTTTTTTACTATTCATATCTCAATTGAAGGAACTTTTCCTGTACTGTGATATTTTAGTTTTCAAGATTTGAATGGAATCTATGAAATCTTTTGTTCTGAAATATTAAACCATTAATCAAAAATACATCTCTATACATGGTTTCATGTCATGTGTGGTCTCATGAATGCTATGTGGAGCTCTAGAAAGAAGGAACTGGATATAGTCCTTGGAGTTTGACAATTTCAAAGACTTTAATAAATCTCAATTGCTAAAGGTTGAAGTCATATGGAAAGTGGTCATAGATAGAAGAGTTTGAGACAAGGACTTATTTAAAGCTTGTGGAATTTCTTTGTGGAACTAGAAGTATAAAAGCACGTCCTATCAAGTCTGGAAAAACATGAGAAACGAAGTTTTGAAACATCTACAAGAATGGGACACAAACTTGGATATTGTGGAGTTATTTGACTAAATTCTATCTATTAGTTCTTTGCTTCTTCCCCCCCCACCCACCCAAAAAAAATAAAACTACAGGCACAGGATATCACCATAGTATGAGTCCTGGATAAGTACTGAAGAACATCTGTAGGATTTTCATTCCATTCAAGTCTTAGTTGAGTCACACCATCATTATGGCCCAAAGAGGAGAGCCTTACAAACTGTTCTGGCTTGAATTCCTTGTGTTTGTTTATCTGTGAGTTTGTAAGAGTAATAGTAGATTAGAGAGAGAGGTGCTATCTTGCTCTAGGAATAGGAGAAAGAAAAGCGAAGGAGACAAAGTGACCAGTTATGTAGGTGACAAACACACACTGATCATTTCCTCATTTTCTCATTCACATCATATGTGTCATCCCTATGAGGTCCATTTAATGTTTTCCTATAAGTACCTGAAATTGGGGATATCAATTAGATATCAATGAGAACATTCTTCTTATCACTGAATGAATAATGACATCTGGATAGTTGTTTAATGACCCTGAAACTCATATTCTCATAACTTTTAAGTGTGTTTTTAGGTTTAAAATATTGCAAAAGGTTTCAGAGTAATTGCTAGCACAGATCACATATTTAACATATATATTTCACACACACACACACACACACACACACACACACACACACACACACACATATATAACGAAGCATTCATTTTAGGAAACTGTTGGTAGTGAAGAGACCAGTCAAGACATACAGAAAAGGTAATTAAACAATTAATAATGAGCCATCTGATTTCCTAGTTTGAAAAATATTTCCTAGATGTAAGTAACACTTTCTTCACCAAAACTATGGGAACTCAAGTTTACATGTTTGAATTCACTGGTGTCAATATTAGCCAACCTTAGTATTTCAATCCCAAACCTTTTATTTTTAACCATATATGTTTGTGTTCTCCAGAAAAGCAGAATCATGAAGATATATACATATATTTGTAATTTATATAGTTTATGCTAGCTATCTAATCCAATGACTTTTATTTAGATAATACATAAGTATGTGATCTTTCTATATACATATATAGAGAGAAATATTACTTGAGAGATGTTATAAGGGATTGGTCAGCCTTCAGAAAGTTTTAGACTCAGAAGAACCAAACTTATAGCTCCAGTCTAAGTCTGAATGTCTTAGAATCATAAGAGCCAATGGTGTAAGTGCCAATGAAAAAGTTGGCAGGATTGTGTCCATAAAGATGGGTGGTACCTTGTGATTTTGAAATCTTCAAAAAGCCAAACAGGAACAAGAACAGTTCCCTCATATTCAGCCTTTTGTCTTATGTTATGTAGGCCTTCAATTGTTTGGATGTAGTTTGTATAAGTCAGGAAGAGCGATTTTCTTTGCAGTGTACCAACTTAAATATTAATTTCAACTGCTAACACCTCTTCACATACACTCACACATTTGGGTAGTTTTCTGAGTGTATGTGGTCCAGTGTTCCTTGTGACTTATTTTCCGTAAGAAGGAGGTTGCTTTAAGAAGAGACAGAATGAAGTGCCCAAAGCTGCAATTAAAGGGGGTAGGGGGAGATAAAAAGTTTAAAAAAGGCTCCATCTTGAATGTGAGATCAATATAGCCGATCAAACTTTGCTGTGTCTCAAAAGTATTAGAATGCACCTGTCTTGCTCACCAGAATCGTGGCAGTAGACACACGTTCTGAAATTTTGTTCTGAATTCCTTGTAGAGGGATATGGGGTGAGACAGGCCTGTAGTGGCAGAGTAGAACTTGGGCAGAGGGGAAGTAATGCCCTAGCATGGAAGTCAGCTAGATGCTACTAGCTCCCCCTAAACTTACTTGGAAATCTACCAACCCTCAATGCAACCCTCCCACTTCTTCATGCTTGCTCTTTCCCCATCTTTCACCACAACAGATATTTTAAGGTCAGCACTAGTCATGTGAAAATCTGGTCATTCCCTTTTTAAAAAAAATGTAAAGGGTACCTTGATTTCTAGGAGCCAGGCAATTCTTAATGTGCTTTCTGAACATGACAGGAAACAGATGTCAACCTCTAACATGATGTTTCCCTTGGTTTAATTTGAAAAGCTGACTACTGGATCAATCCTATAAAATCTACTTAAAGTGGTTACCAAACGGTAATAAATTTGATTTAGAAAGACCTTTGAATGCAGTTTAATGAGTACTCTCGATGTGATAGGTTTTGCAGGAGATTTCCTGTCACCAGTAATATCTAATAAACTCTCTGCCCTCTCTTGTTTCCTTATAGAGTCTTTACCTAGACAAGTTGAGATTTTTCTCTATTTTCTTTTCCCCTTTTCTGTTTCTTGGCTGTAGGAAGAGTCATATATCCCGAGTGCCAAGGGCTCGGCTCTTGTTTGTCATTTGTTGATGATATCACGTCTCATTTTTAAAAGAGAAAATTGCACTAGAGCCCATAGGCCATAGAAATGTCAAAAGTACTAAAGAGTTTGATCCTTCTGATAGTTTGGATAAACTCACTGAAAATCCCATGGATGTAACAAAGCAAGAGAAGGAAAAGAGAAAGAGAAAAATGAAAAATAAAGTAATAACAGTATTCATTTCTCCTGAACCAGAAGCAATCAACTCTGCAATTACCGAGATCCATTTCACTGGACTTTATAACTTCGAATGAAATGGGTGAGAAATGGAAATCTCTAATGAAGGCTCAAGTCCCCACCCATTGTTTTATCTTCACATTCTACCAATTTCAGCACACACTCGCCAGCTTTGTAATTTGCAGCTTATTTTCTCACAACTTGCCAAGCAGCTCACATTCATTTACATTATTGCCATTTAACAGGCAGACAAAAAGAAATATGGTTTAAGATCTGATAGGCTCTGCATTTTTTTTGTCTTGTTGAGTTTGTTTTGCTGTTGCAAACAAATGTCTCCAGAGCTCCGTTTAATTTAGCATGTCAAACTGCTTCCTTTAAAGAAAATTTGGAAATGCCATGTATATATATATATATATATATATATATATATATATATATATATATATATAAAATAGAAGATAGAGGCAAAAACGCAGAGCAGGGAGTGTAGGTAAATGAAAAGCAATGAAAATACCAGCTGGGTGTCTAGCAGCCTTAGTGAGACTGAAAGAATGATAAATGAACACCTGTACTCCTGAGTTGAAGGAAACTGAAAAGAAGGGCAGATTATGAACTAAAAAAGAATTTTTAATGACTATTTCTTCATTTTCTTCTTGTTGTTCTTTGTCAAAGATTACTATCTTTAAATACAAAGTACAAAGGAGTTGCCACTTAACAAAGCAGTTTATGAATGTGATGCATCTGTATCAATATCACCCCTTTCGATATTCTCACCCACCCCTCTCCAATCCGGCCCTTCTCCCACTCTTTCTTAGTTTTGTAGGACATACATTGATATTGTTTATCTTATTTAAGAAACAACAACTGATTTAAATGGTAACAGTATAAAACCAACTATTTCTTTGTCCACAAGTGCAAAACTACAGATTTTTTTAAAAGAGATTTCTGCTCTCTTTGCTCAGTAGACATTCTTGACACTGACCACTAACCAGGCAAGTATATTATTTCTCCCATTCCGTGAGTTTCTTTTTTACTATTACTAATGTCCTTTGATATGTAATTTTAAAAACTCTTGCTGAAATCTATTTTTTTCTTGTTTTAATCCTTTTCCATTGTTTATATATATCCAGTAAGTTTCAGAAAGTCATCATGATGCTTAGTAGATTTCTTTCTTTCTTTCTTTCTTTTTTTTTGTCGGTCATGGGGCTTGAACTCTGGGCCTGGGCACTGCCCCTCAGCTCTTCAGCTCAAGGCAAGTGCTCTACCGCTTGAGCTACAGCGCCACTTCCAGTTTTTTCTGGTGGTTTATTGGAGATAGGAGTCTCACGGTCTTTCCTGCCGGGGCTGGCTTTGAACCATGATCCTCAGATCTCAGCCTCCTGAGTGGCTAGGATTACAGGCATGAGCCACCAGCGCCCGGCTTTAGTTGATTTCTTTTAAAAATGAAATGGCATTTTATATCGAAGTCATGGGAATATCAGGTTTTTGATATCTCATCACCAATTCCAAGGTCTGGAAAGCCATGGAAATGGGAAAGCTTTTGCAATTTGGTCCAGAATAAAACCCATCTCAAATGATCACAATGCTATGCTGTGTTTATTTGTCTCATTCAGTGGAGATATTTTCTTTTGTTTTATTATTACGTGTGTTTGATTATGAGTGGCTTTTGTACATCTTATGGGGTCTAGTAATCAGCTGTGGGTGCTGAAATTTGTTTTTCATTTGTTTTGGCACTCAGGATTGAACCCAACACTCTGTGAAGTTAAAATATTTACTATTGAATTCCACTCAAGGTTTATGAATGACTTCTGTAAAATGATTCTCACTATGAAATTTGAAGACATGAATATTCTAAAAGGATTTAAGAATCTGATATAAGAATAAAGTCCATACAGTGCTTTCTTCAGTACTGCTTCACTTGAAACTCACCAAAGATTTTGTACTGATTATGTTTGAGTGACTTTCTCAAAGATTACAAAATGTTACAAATGAGAGGTTATAGCTAGGAGGCTGGTGGCTCACACCTGTAATCCTAGCTATTCAGGAATCTGAGATCTGAGGATTGTGGTTCAAAGCCAGACTGGGCAGGAAAGTCCTGTGATACTCTTATCTCCAATTAACCACCAGAAAACCAGAAATGGAGCTGTGCTCAAAGTGGTAGAGTGGAAGTCTTGAGCAAAAGAGCTCAGGGGCAGCACCCAGGCCCTGAGTTCAAGGCCTGTGATGTGACCAAACAAAACAAAAACAAAAACCCAAAACCAGGAGTGCTGGTAGCCTACATCTGTAATCCTAGTTACTCAGGAAGCTGAGATCTGAGGATAGCAGTTTGAAGCCAGCCTGGGCAGGAAAATCCATGAGATTCTTATTTCCAATAAACTACTCAGAAAAAGCCAGAAGTGGCATTATGGCTCAAATGGTAGACTGCTAGCCTTGCACAAGAGAGAAGCATAGTTACACCCCCCAGGCCCAGAGTTTAAGCTGAGGACCTGCAATAAAAAACGAGAGAGGTGATATCTCATGTCAATTGCCTCCAAATTCCAGTGGATAGACAGATTCTATTTGCTAAGCCCATGGATCTACTCAACAAGTAGATCTCCATGCAACGTTTATCAAACTTTCAGAAAGAAAAGGAGTAGTAGAGAAAGGAGAGAGGAGAGAGGAGAGAGAGATGATGGATGGAAGGAGACATTTGGAGGAAGGGAAAAGTAGCAGTTTTCATGAGTACACAACTAATCTTTATATAATTCTGCTTCACTGGCATTTGATGAGGATATAAATGAACTACAACTATGTGGTACTGGTTTAAATCAGCTTATTCCCACCCATGCTCTAGCCTTGAAAAAAAAAAAAGTGACCCCAAACTTCTTTACCACCAAGGTTAGGAATATCAATTACAAGCTGAAACAGTTTTTTTTTTCCAGGAAATATTCTGTAAAGCCAGACTGCTTAAACTAATCATATCATATTAAGGTTCAGTAGGTTACGGAATGTTTCAGAATTTTCCCAACTAGTGTTAGTTATAGGGTGTCAAGATTGTAATTTTTACAAAGGAAACCATACTTTTTTTCCCCCTCTTAAGTCTTATGATTTTTAGAGAGGAACCTCTCCCCCTCCCTCAGCCATGCCACACATACTCCCCCCCCCCACACACACACACTTAGAGTTATTTCTTCTCTCCTTTGAGCTGTTAAGCTAGGATAGGAAATCTCTTGTGAAAAGGTGGGAATAGATTTTCAGAAAGCTCTGGTGCTTAGAAACCTCCTATTTTGGCTGGAGGAAATGATCAGCACAAGTTGTAATATCAGATGACAGTACAGAGAAACTAAATGTCAGGTCTGGGAAGCAAAGTAAACATGATTGCCCAAGCAGGGGTGAAGATGATCTCATTCATTCCTCCATTTTGTGGGCGCCGGTTTTCAAAAGACACAACAGGAACACAAGTAGAAAACGTGGGGTTTGCCCAGCCCAAAGAACAAACTTTCCCATGTCAAGCTATCTGGATGGGTAAGTGGCCCTACCAGCATTTAATGATTCTTAGCTTCTCCATGAACCCTTCTAGATCACACCATGTCTCTATATGGAAAATACTCATTATCAGGAGCATTAGAAAGTTTTAGAGTGTTGGTATTTAAACAAGCCAACCTCATTTTAGAACATGGCAAATAATTTCTAAGCAGATACTGTTTTGTTTCCTCTAAAGTTTTTATTTTTTGTATCAACTTGACTGGGTTATAAGGTGCCCAGACATTTGAGTGACAGATACTGTTTTTAATTATTGCTGGCAGTGAATAAAATTAGACTGCAAAAATCCCAATGCCAGAGTCATTAAAGTTATTTCATTTATAGCCTGTTTGCACGTGAACGAATACTTTGTCTTCAACTCAGGTCACAATCAAATTGTTATCTTTCATATTACCGGAGTGATTCTGAATGGTTTATTTCAATCTTGGATTTCCAAGTGAAATTGCTAAATTACATACCTATTATGAAGATGTCATAAAGTAGGAATTAAAGTTAGTAGTTGATATTTAGTGAGTAGCACATTGAGTACAAAATACCTATGCAATGTAATAATGACTTGAAGTTAAAACAAACCAATAGTCATAAGAGAATATATGGTAAGTCTGTCTTCCAGAGGTATGAAAAATGCTGGCTTGTAGGAAGTGTGAAGAATGATTCCTGAAAAACTGACATTTATCATTTGCATAATTGAGGAGGAGAATTTTTTTTTCCAGCAGAAAAGAAAATATCAGAAATAGTCCATTCTATTTTGATAGATTAGTTTGTCTTAGGTGTACTAACTTAGATGTATAAAACTCAGCGACATAAATATAAGAGCTAAATCATTTATAATATCTCAGTGTATGCAAACATATTTTTCCATCCTGTACTTCCCTGCATGTGCAAATGATCCAAGGATCTGAATCTCACTGGGAACTTTGTATGCCTAGTGATTTAGCATATCAGATGAGAATATCATCTATCTTATGTTGCGGTAATGGATATTTATTTTACTAGATCTTTTTGAATGTCTCAATAAGCTGAAAACTCCTATTCATAACCATGATGATAATATTCAAAGTCGTTTTGACTCTACTAGGAAACATTTACATTGTGTTGCTATCATCTTAGTGTTGGTAATTTTCAAATTCATGTCCACTTGTTTTTTGATTTTTTTAAATATTTATTTATTTAACATTCTTACCCACAAGGGGGTTTCAATATAATACATCAGTTTGTAAGGACAATGCATTTTGATCAATGTTACCACTTAATGCATTCATCAATGCTTTGAACAAGAATTGATTCAACATCATCCCTTAATCAATTCTTTCCCATTTCCCCAACCTCATTCATACCTTCAATTTATCTAGTTCTACTTCATCCCCCCCCCCCCCCTACACACACACACACGTACACACATGGAGAGAAAGAGGAGAGAGAATATTATGAGATTATAACTCTGAGTAAAAAGTTTAGCTCTTGGTCTAAATTCTATTCTACTAAAAGTTAATATATATATATATATATATATATATATATATATATGTGTGTGTGTATTTCCCAACTTAGTCATTTGATGTGCAATGAGTTAAGTAACTTCAAAAAGTACTTGCTGAGTTGTGTTTAGTACTGTAATCCTGTGAGCGGATTTATTACCTTTAACTCTGCTGGAGAAGCTAGTTTTGTTTTGTTTTGTTTTGTTTGTTTTTATTGTGAAAATACCATACAGAGGGGTTACAATTACATGGGAAAGATAATGAGTACATTTCTTATCAAGCATTGTTACCTCCTCCTTTGTTTCCCCTTCCCATCCCTTCGTTTTTCCACATAACGACTTGTACATCTAATTATTGCAATTGGTCCACCTGTATCCCTATTTAAACGATTTGTTTTTGCCCTTCCCCTCCACAAATTATACCAACATCAAATACAGTGAGAGCAGGGAGGGAACCTTACTGCATTGTTGGTGGGAGTGTAAACTTGTTCAACTACTTTGGAAAGTAGTATGGAGGTTCCTCAAAAGACTCCACATAGAGCTCCCCTAGGATCCAGCAATCCCACTTTTGGGCATTTACCCAAATGATCACAAACAAGACCATATTAAAGCTACCAGCACAACTATGTTTATTGCAGCATTATTTACCATAGCTAAGATATGGTACCAACCAGATGCCCCTCAGTAGATGAATGGATCAAGAAAATGTGGTATATATACACAATGGAATTCTTTGCCTCCATCAGAAAGAATGACATTGCCCCTTTTGTTAGGAAGTGGAAAGACTTGGAAAAAATTATGTTAAGTGAAGTAAGCCAGACCCAAAGAAACATAGGTCCCATGGTTTCCCTTATTTGGAGAAGCTAGTTTTGATCATTAACTTTTATGAAAACCAGCAAAAGGTATGACTTTCACTTTGAACTAATTTTAGGTTGTAAACAAAGAACAAAGAATTCCTGAAAAACTACTATTTTTTTCTGTTCAAATTTGATAAAAATCTTTTCATTATTTTAGTTATAATAATCAAAATTAAGAAATCAACAACTGAGCTACACAGCTAAATGATCAACAGAGATTTACTTCTTACACTAATTGGCCGCTCTAGTGATTTTCTCTCCAGTCCAAAATTCAATTGTAGTCCCACCTTGCATTTACTTGTCATGTCTATTTATTCTCCTCCAAACCAGGGTGTTTTGTAGTCTTTCATGATGTTAACTTTTTGAATAGGACTAGACAGTTACTGTGTAGGCTGCTATGACTTGGAATTTCTTGATGTCTCCTCTTAACTAAATTCAGGTTTACATTTTTGACAAGAATACCACAGAGGTATTTCCTCCTTTTCATGCATCTGAAAATATGAGATTGACTATCTTATGACAAGTCTTGCTACCTTTGATCGCTTTGAAGTAAAACCAAGTTTGTGATCACTTTCTATTACCATAAGACTTGACTTCAATTTCTTTTTTAAAAAAATTACTCTGAAGAATGGTTGCTGTTGAGATGATAATAATTGCGTAAATTATAGTTGAAAGAGACAAGATTACCAATTACATTTTTCTTTCCATTCTTTCATCTCCGGAACCCAAATAATAAGTTTGTAAGTTTTGTAAGGTAAAGAATGGTTAGTATTTCTTTTTTTTTGGGGAATAAAAAAAGACTTTATTGTTAGGGGCAAAAGGATGCAAACAATATAAAAGTGAAAAGTTTATTTGGCATTTAATTAACTTTCCTTTCTCTGCTTGGCAAATGGGAGTTGGATGCTATTTGTACTTTTTCCTAAGGGTCCTCATCTGTCATAAAATTGTGGGTGGATCCCTTACATGACCCTTCAGGAGAACTCTTATGCAGTGGGCAGAAAGAAGTGCTGGATTCTATCTACTTCTTTCCTTTCTGCTTCATGTGTACTACGAAGTAGTCATTGCATGCAATGGTGAGGCCTGCAATTAGTGAAAAGAAGCTCTGGAAGCCCACTTTGCCATTTCGGCACTGATCCAGGTCCTTCATTATTTTGTTCACACCCGGATATCTTTTTGGTTTTCCAAAAATCCAGGGCACTCCTTATCCATGACTACTCTCAGGTCTTCCTTTACTAAGTAGCCTTTATGCCTGCATATTTGTGAAATGTAAACATGATGGTTTCCATGGCGTGCTCCATGTGAGACGGCATTTTGGCACGGTCTATTGAAATCTTACGCGGGGGTGGCGCAGCACAGGCTGGGACAGTGGACGCGGAGGTGAGGGGAACTCTCAGAATGGTTAGTATTTCATTAATTCTCCTCCTTCCTTTATCACGGTTGGACAAACACGCCATGCTAACACGACTCTGCTCTCCACTGGCAATATTGACTGGGAATGGAGCAGCGTGAATCATATTTTCCAATGAAATCTTTCATGTAAACAATATCCTTTTGGGTTGATTCCCTTGGTAAAAATACCTTGCCAAATGCCCTTCCTAATTGAAGAGAATGACATCTTTTGGGGCTTGACTTTTCTTTCATTGGTAAAGCAGAACATAACTTTAATTTTGATAAAATGAAAAGAAAAAAAACCCACTTGATTCTTGGCAACACAAAAGCAGGAGGGATGGATATGTTGCACTTATAAACTGTCCTGATAAATGGCAACTCCTTTGTATAACTACTTAACGATAACACTAAAACAAAAAATTCATAAGGTAAATTATAAGCAAAATTAATGGTTCCTGTCTGAGTGTGAGAAAGAGAGTGAAACAAATCTTAACATCTCAAAATGAGGAATTGCATTGGAGATAAAAAGAACAAATACTAAACCACCCAATGTGGATGCACATGCAGAAAATGAACTGCTTGGCTCTTTATCTCCTCATATAATTGCTGTACTAGTAAGCGGCTAACAGTAGATATTCAGCTAATGTGTGGGATAAATCTATTCAGATCATCATTAGAAGTAAAGAATATTGTTGCTATGTTATATCCAAGTACTGTTGTTTATCAGTGAGTCTGAAATAGTTATGGAAAAATTCCATGGTGGAATCAGAATTTAGCCATGATAAAAGGCAGTGTGTGTATCTTTGAAGCACTAAAAAACAATTAGGATCTCTAGTTGTTAGATAGTGGAAGGAGAGAAACATTTCTTTTGTCCATTCTAGGATTCAGATGAGTTAGTGGGAAAAGTCCCATCTGCATCACATTTGTACAGGAACCAGCTCCTTATTCCTACTGTCCGGTCCTCAGGATAGAGGAGCAACTGAAATGCCTGTGGAGGAATCCACAGGCAGCTAATCTGATGCTATGTGAGAGTCCACAGGGCCTTGTCTACAGATCCCAACTGGTTTAGTATTCTTTCTCAGGCTCTGCCAATCTCAGCATTTGTATCAACAGTAAGTGTTCCCTTGATAACGTACCTGTATATGTACTCTATTGTCATCTCTCTTGACAATCTCATCCAATTATTAACCTGTCTTTTGGCAAAGGATTCCGTGTAATTAAATATAGGAGCTGTTTTCCATGCTGTATATTTTAAGACATACCAAAACCTTTCCTGTGGTTACTTAATTCCTCCAAGAAAAAAAAAAAGAGTACGTTTTCTTTTTTTTTCTTTGGGGCGGGGAGCTATTTCATGATTAAAAATTGAGATGTTTAAGCCTTGGTATTTAGCAGTTCTGTTAAAACCTAACACCTTCTAAATCTGACTTCCATTTGCGAAACCAGAGGATCATTTAACCCTTGTTATAATTGCAAGTTGCTTAAAAGATCATGTTGAACACCAAAGGAAAGTACCCAGATTGAATGAAAGCAATTTCTGTGTCTGGCTGCTTTGGTTTGTCTTGTGTAAAATGCTCCTTTTATTTCAATTAGGCAAACAGCAGGGTTTCCTGGCTAATGAGACTATTTGGACTATTGGTTTGGAAGTGTCACCTCCACTCTTTATCAGGTAATCGTAATTAGGGTGAATAATCCAACCAACCAAGTGGAGGGCAAGTCAAAAAACATAGAGAATGGAAACAAAAAGACCTCCAACAAACAGACCACCATGGTCTACTCAGGAGGAAAGTGTAGCTTGACAACACAGCCTGGGAAAACCCACTGGGCACCAGTGATATGACTTGGAGAATTATAGTCCTTGGGAAATTTTAATCCAGACTGTCTAAAGTGCCTAAGCAATGGTATTTTAATTATATCCACACTTTCCTCACTTCCACCCCAAACACTAACATGTTTATTTCTTTGTCTTTCTGCCATTTTGAACAGTTGATACGAATTGGAATTGCTTTTGTTGCTTTTCTCTGCTCTAACTCCAGAATTCTTTCCGTACTACTAGAATTTCCCTGTTTGGGGACCAAATGTATCCTCTCAATCCTAACAATACTAGCAAATATTCATTGTGGAGTCCCTCACAGACTCATAACACCACTAAGGGCCCTGCAGCTTTCTGGTTTTACAGTTTTAATATTGCTAAATATCTTTTTTTCTTTAGGGAAGACTCCTGAGGGAAATTTCTAGGGAAAGTCAGACTAAGACCGGATCTCTGACTAAATACAAGAGTGTGGTAGTTCCTCTAGGCATTGGTAAGGTCAAGGCCGAGTTTTTATGAGTGATGCAAAGACAGAGGGGAAGGAATCATGTAAATAATTCAGTGGAGACCAAGAAAAGTACTTGGGAGTCCTAATGATTCAGTAACTGCTGTGGTACAAACATTCAGAACAGTGATTATTTATTATTTCACTGCTAACACACACACACACACACAAACACACACACACGCATGCACACACACATAACCTTTCTTTCTCAGATATCCTCATGCTATTATCACTGGAAATGCCTTTCAGGAACACTGCTCTAATATGCAGCTGGACTGTTTTGTCACAAAAATATCACAAATTTATTTAAGTAAACCAACTATGAAGGTACACATATATAATCCTAGCATTTGAGAAACGAGTCGGAAGATGGAGAGTTCTAGGCTGGCATGAGCTACACAGTGAGACTTTGGAGACTTTGTCTCCAAAACAAACAAGTAACCAAATGTATTTAAAGAAATGCAGATGGAACTTGCTGCTTCAAGTAATTAAAATGATCAGAAGCAAATATCTAAAGTTAAGGTGAAGCTGAGGGAAGTTGCTAAAGGAAAGTCATCTGAGCTATATTCTAGAGTTCAGGCCAGTCATTCTATCATTCTAGCTACTCCGGACATTGGGATGAGAAAGAATGGCTATAGTTTAAAGTTAGACCCAGAAAAAAATGTGCAATATCTATTCTTTTTTTATGATTTTTTTATTGTGAAAATACTGTACAGAGGAGTTACAATTACATGGGCAAGATAATGAGTGCATTTCTTATCAAGCATTGTTGCCTCCTCCTTTGTTTCCCCTTCCTATCCCTTCCCATCTACCCCCCCCCACTCTCCATCTCCCCATCTCCACCTCCCCTCTCCCCCGCCAAAGTTGTAAAGTTTGTTTTCGACATAAGGACTTGTACATCTCGTTGTTGCAATGGGTCCACCTGTATCCCTATTTAAACGATTTGTTTTTTCCCTTCCCCTCCACAAATTATACCAATATCAAATACAGTGAAAGCAGGGGTTATATCGTGGGGGAGGGACATACAAAGCAACAAAGAAATCATCTTATAAATATGTTAGAAACAATCGCATGAAAGAAAAAAAACATTTGAATACTTATCTTGGGGTTCATTTCCCTAACATCAACTTATCTGACCATTTCTGCTTGTCTCAGACATATACTAGTTTTTGCAAATAAGGGAAACCATGGGGCCTATGTTTCTTTGGGCCTGGCTTACTTCACTTAATATAATTTTTCCAAGTCTTTCCATTTCCTAACAGAAGGAGCAATGTCATTCTTTCTGATGGAGGCATAGAATTCCATTGTGTATATATACCACATTTTCTTGATCCATTCATCTAATGAGGGCAAGATCTATTCTTAACCAATAGTTGGATGAAGTGGGACAAACATATTATCCTAGCTGTTCAAATGGTTGTGATCAGGATTGTGGTTCAAGGCCAGCATGTGCTAAAAAGTTTGTAAGATTCCATCTAAATGGAAAAATCCTGGCTATAATGGCACCTCAGATAAAGCTACTCAGGAGGCTGAGATCGGAGAATCAAGATTCAAAGCCAACCTGGGCACAGTATCCCCAAGATTCCTACCTGCAATTAATCAGCAAAAAGCCAACAGTAGAGCTGTGTCTCAAGTGGTAGTGTGCTGGCTGTGAGTGAAGAAGCTAAGTAACAGTGACCGACCCTGAACTCATGGCCCAGCACTGGAAAAAGTAAAATAAAACAAAATAAAACAAACAAAAGCAAACCCAGAACTGAGGTGAGTGTAAATTAAGTGCATGTAACCATGACAGTTTGGTTATGCATCTATTCCTTGGCAGACATTTGGGTCCTCCCCCTGTTTTAGCTCTAGAGGACAGTGTGCCCTCTGCAGCATTATATATTTTTAAGTAAAAATTTAGAGTCAATAAATGCATAGTTTTTAACTGACAAGTGTTTAATGTGGATTTTCAGAAAGATTATGATTGTCATTGGCTGGTATTAGAATCTGACAACTCGTAAACAATTTTACTATAAAATAAATGAAATGAGCACAGGTAGAAAGTTTATGGATGTGCATTCTGGAAGCTTATAAACTCTAAATAATAACAAATAGCCGCTTACATGTCTGTTATGAAAATTGGATCACTTAGGTTTACCCTCTGAGCAATGCTACCTGTAGTACTCAAAAACATGTGGTATCTCCACATGTGACCCACGTTGTAAACATGAGGCAAGGTTAAAAAGATGTTTTGTTAACAAAACAAAAAAAGCAGTGTCCAAAATCTGCAACAAACAAAGAACTAAATAGACACAAAATAAAATGTGAAAGGGATTCATGTGTAAGAGAAATTTTGAGAATTTGTCTTATATTTTAGAAATAACCAGAAAATAACTCTGTGGCTAGAAAGAAAAGGGTAAGCCAATTGGAGCTATTTTATACACAGAATCAACAGCATAACAGGCCCTCATACTCTGTCAAAAAGAGAACAAGTCAAGTATTTACTAACTGCATATACATGACGGCATATAGAGAAAAGAATTAGACTGGCACTGGAGCCAAGTTGAAGGAGGGGATGGAAAAGTTCTCAATTATTTTCCAAGCTGATGTCAGATCCCCTTTCAGCTAGAGTTAACTTAGTAGGAAAGAAGTAATTTACACCTTGAGTCATTTCAGTAGATCTTCATGGTTTTCTTGTTCTTTGTTGGACTCAAGGTCCATGTGGGACATTCAATACATTAGCACTGCATTTCTCAGACCTACAGGAAGCTTATTTTAGTCTTAATAGAATAGTATGTGCATATATATACATATATATATATATACATACACACATATAGATGAGCATATATACATATTTGTATATATTTAATTTAAACTTCAAAATTCTTTTGGGAGGACATGCATCCAAAGGGTGAATTATAAATCTCACCTTGACCCTTTCTTTATAAAAGGTGAAAACATGTCGGGTGCCAGTGGCTCACACCTGTAATCCTAGCTACTCAGATGGTTGAGATCTGAGGTTCACGGTTCAAAACCAGCCCAGGCAGAAGTCCCTGGACTCTTATATCTAATTAACCATCAGAAAACCGGAAGTGGCACTGTGGCTCAAAGTGGTAGAGCACTAGACTTAAGCTGAAGAGCTCAGGGACAGAGTTCAAGCCCTAGGAATGACAAAAAAAGAAAATAAAGAAATAAAGAAAAGGTGAAAAGTATGTGCTATATGTACCAAACTACTTTTGATAACTCCAAAGAACTCAGTGCATCCAAGTTTATTGTGGGACATGTTGAGAATAGGCCATCTTATAACATATTCAGTGTAATGTGGGTCTTTATTATTTCATATAGTTTTTTTTTTTATTCCAAGCAACAATCAAGATGATAAAGGATAGCTGTGTGATGTTAAAGATCAAATTCAAGGCTTTACAAATGCTAGAAATGTACTCTACCACTGTGACAAACACCGAGCCCCAGGGTATTTGATCAGGAGATAACGTTTTAAGAAAAATTTCTCTAATCCATTCTGTAATTAATTTGACAAGAAGTTTTGAGTCATTGATTTCTGTAGTAACTTGTTCTGTTGAGCGTAGACTGAGATTAGCCCTGTCTACTTTCATGTTGTGTCAGTGAAGAAAGACCTAATTCTAGTTTCAGGGCAAAGGCTTCGTAGTGCCCAGTGTACTTATTTCCTGGTTATACATGGCTTTAGAGAGGCTGGGAGAGTGATTTCTGTACAGGGTACCCATGTGCTTTATTGGGACCTCTAAAGTAGTAGAAAATGTTCACCAACCAGATCTGAAAGTTTTCACTGTAGTGGCATCTGTGACAATCTCCTACTCACATTTATTAGAACAAAAGTCACATGATTTCACCTGCACTGAAGGGGCCTATAATCCTAGCTACTCAGGAGAATGAACTCTGAGGATCCCAGTTTGAAGCCAGCCCATCTAGAAAGTACATAAGACCAATTAACCACCAGAAAAAATCATAAGTAGTGTTTTGGCTCAAAGTGACAGAGTTTAAAGAAAAAAAAGGAAAATCTGTTTCACCTACCAGACCACATCTTTATCATATTGTATTTGGGAAGACAAAAGCATGTGTGATGTATTTCAAAATCTTTATTTCATTATATTCCTGTGAGAAATAGGAATCAGCAAAATAGAAAACTGTGAAGATAAGAACTTCATTGTAAATTACTCCATTGCTATAATTCCAAGTATACTTTTCAAGCCATAGGAAGTGATTGATAAATTTTTGTGGATTGTGTAGTAATGTGTTTTTTAGTAAATCATTTAAAATTGTTAAGGGCGGTTTAAAATTCATTATCTCAGAATTGTTCATGACACAGTTAGCTGCCTTTTGAACATTAAAACATGCTTTGTAAGCAAAAAATTAAGTGAAGGCGATTGTAGACAATTTTGGAATTTATGTCAAATACAAAAGTATTTGAAGTTTATATGACAGGTCATAAAACTAAAGATAAAGTACTTTTTATTTTCTATATTTTTTTTAGCTTTTCCTTCTCTTTTACCATTAACAAGTCAGTCACATATATATACTAGATCACTAAACTATATTACACTTTTCTATGGAACACTTCAAAACTCAATTTGATTTTTAACATAGTAATTTCATATGTATGTATTGAGAAGCCAATACTGATATTTCTTTAAAAAAACTACAGGGTAGTTTTATTTCTTTATTTATTCTACATTGAAACTATCACAGGAATTCATTGAATATTTTTCAGGATAAATGATCTTTTACAAATATATATGGTGGTTGTTTGTTGATTTTTAGAATTATTAAAACTAGAGTTTTCTTGGGAGACCTATTTTGTAACTAAAATTATCTCTATATAATTTACCAACATGCTCAGGTTTGGAGTACATGTATTTATATTTTTCAAAAAATTTAATTTGAAACAATTGAAAGTATATCTTTACAATATTAATGATTCAATTATAACAGTGAAATGCAGCATGTAAAACACCTGTAATTGTTATTTGTTTAAAACATGTTATTTAAAGACAAGGTTGCACAATAATTTCAATATACACTTTATGCAACACCCTTTTTTGCAAAATGGTTTGTAATAAAGAGATTAATGGTCCAGAAATCGTGAGATATATCTTTGGATGAGTTGTAGTCCACGTTAGCATACTGATGCCTAGAAGACATTAGGGTCATACTTACTTGGCTTTTAACTTAAACGTATATTCTGTTTATTTTTTTAAAATCACATTTGTGTAGAATGACTCAGAAAATTAATGTTGATAAATACTTGAAAGGACAGAGAGTATTGTACTAAAATGTTATTTTGAGCCAGAAGGCATGGACTCAATATTTCTTTTATAATTCTTTATCTTAGAGTTCTTTTTTTCTTTTGGGTCCGGTCGTGGGGCCTGAACTCTGGGCCTGGGCGCTGTCCCTCAGCTCTTCAGCTCAAGGCTAGCGCTCTACCACTTGAGCCACAGCGCCACTTCCGGCTTTTTTCTTTTTGCTTATGTGGTGCTGAGGAATCGAACCCAGGGCCTCAGGCATGCAAGGCAAGCACTCTACCACAGAGCCACCTTCCCAGCCCCTATCTTAGAGTTCTTAAATTGTAAAAGGAATGCTGACATAGCAATATTTGTATGACACATTTATTTTGAATAATTTACTGATTAAAATATGCATGTAACAAGCTAGGTGTCCATAGCTCACGTCTGTTATCCTATCTACTAAGGAGGCTGAGATCTGAGGACTACGGTTCAAAGCCAACTCAGGCAGGAAAGTTTGTGAGACTCTTATCTCCAATTGGCCACCAGAAAACCAGGAGTGGTACTGTGGCTCAAGTGGCAGAGTGCTCGCTTGAGCTGAAGAGCTCAGGGACAGCACCTAGGCCCAGAGTTTAAGCCCATGACCCCTTCCCTATATATATATATATATATATATATATATAGAGAGAGAGAGAGAGAGAGAGAGAGAGAGAGAGAGACTAAAAACTAATTCTACCTCTCATACTAATTTATAAGTTATGCTTTGAGGCTTGCAAATAACTCAAGTTGATTGATTTGTTCTTATCCAAATACTCATTGAGAGATTGCATGATTCTTATTATTATTAAGTGACTATTTTATGAGTCTGCTTCTAGGAGGACAAAAGAAAGAAATAAGAAGCCATTTCTGGTATATTTGAGAGAAAATTATTATTGAAAAAGGAAAACAAAAAGCTACCATGTTACATTTCAGTTACTCGATACTAAGAAACTTGAGTTTCTTAGTTTTCGCAACACTCTGCACTCTGCAGAATACAGAACAGTAATAACATAAGGAAGGAAAGATTTATGTTGTTCATGATATCAACTGTTTCAGTTCATCATGGCAGAGAAGCAGGTAGAACATATTCCATCATGGTGGACAGGAAATGGAATAGTAATGAACCAGGAAGGGCCTACAACAAAAGGCAGTTATCAAGAACATTCCCCCAGGAATTTCCTTCCTCCAGTCAGGCCTGACCTCCTACACTTTCACTATTTATCAATAATTTATTCAGATTTAAAATCTATCAATAGATTAAAAATCATTGATTAATTCTGAACCTCTATATTAACGTGTGTCTGGACACACAGAAGTATGCTAATATCCCAGGTGTTTCTCATTCCAGAAAAGTAGATCCTCCAAATGAACCCTAAAATTATAATATTCAATTAATGAATAAAGGTAAATGGTTAGTAGACTGCAATCAACAAGTAATTGTTTTGAGGTAAAATATAGTGTTTTTGCAACTTTTCTGATGATTGCTTTTGACTCTATCCAAATAGCAGTCTATTTTGTCTCAGTTAATTCGACTATTTTCAATCTACCTTTAGAGACTTCAAAAACTTGACACAATTTAGATAATAATTGGAATCATGAATCATTTTTTATCTCCAAGACAAGGAAGATGCACTCATGCAGTATGATGAGGGCAAAAATAAAAATTTCAACTCTAACCTGCAAACCACTATTTTCAGGATTACAGACTTCAATCTTGTTTCCTTTGCCACTTCAAAAGACAAAAAGCAAGCAAACAAACAAAAATGTTGGCCTAGAACCAATTTTAGAAAAAAAAATCTCCATGAAATAATAAAGTATTTTTATACAAATTATATTTTCCAAAGGCTCAGTAATGTAATGAGCCTAGTTCCTGGAAATTAATCTTAGAATTGCGTTTTAGACATGTTGTGTGTGACTAGCCTATGTAATAATTGAGTCTGCGAAAAGTTAAGGCGACCAATGGTGTGTTACTTACTGGGAATTTGATTGGGAATTTGGCAGCACCAAGTTTTTGTGCAATCTTCTCTGTTTATCATCTTTCAGTCACATTGCCTACGGAAAGGATCACTAGAGCAATGTGCAGTGACTTAGGCTCTTCTGCAGCTGCAGTTCTACCTAATTTGTACTTTGGCACTCAAAAGATTATAATAAATGAAGTGCTGCTTTCAAAGTTTCAGACACACCAATTTTTTCCCATTTGGCAAAGGTGGATTTAATTTGACTTTCATGAGTGCAAAATCTGTCTCCTTAGAAGTTGGTCAAACTATTAATTTTATGGCAGGGAAAACTGAGTACAGTAAACCTTTTCACAAAGCCAGACAGCTTAACCTAATTAAGTGGTTGTTTTGACAGGTGGGTTAAGGTAGAATGAGTGCTATCAAAAATGTTTCAAGAAATAAGTTTGATGAATGCATGAATGTGTGTATGCAGGTGACAATGTGCTCTGGAAGGGAGCAATGACAGATCTGTATCCATAAAGTGGAAGGTACACTTCAAGATTCATTTGAATGTTCATTTTCTAATTTCTTTCTCTTAATTTTTTAAAATAGGTATCTTAAAGAATTTGTATGCATCAAGTCTACAGAAACAATATAAAAATATTGAGAAACAGTATTAACTATTATTAAGACAGTTTCCAAAATAACTTACTTGACCCTGAGATGACTTAAACTATCCTTCTAAGAATCAGTGTTATGAGCTTGGAGCATTGCTCAAGTGGTAGAACACCTGCCTCACAAGTGCAAGGCTCTGAGTTCAAATCCTAGTATCAACATGCTGTACTTGACACTTAATGACTTACAAGAAAGTAGAAACACACTTCTTAGCAAATCATTTTACTATATAACCACTGAAAACAATTTTTTGTACCTTTCACTACAGGTGCTAACAATGAAAAGAAATTGATAATTGTCTAAACTAGGAGTTTAGGGTGTATTTCCAAGAAAGGATTCTGTAGAATTTGTTTGACACCACATTCTTGGGTGACCTTCGACTCTGTGTGTATGACAGGGCTTAAGTTCAGAATAATAATCTTTATTTGTTCTTAATTCTTTGCTTGTATCTATTTAGCAGAAATGGAATTAAGATAATAGTAGCTTCTGAATCACACATAGCAAAATGAAGCCAAATCAATATTTGTGTTCTATGGCCATTTGATAGGAGTATCATACATTTTCCTAAGGAAGTGATGGTTTCTTTACAGCAAATTGATAGTGTCAAAGCATTCAAAAAGTTCTACCTTAAAGAGCATATTTCTTACAAAATTGATCATTTATCTCTTTGATGATGTAAAATAATATCCTAAGCAAATTGATGAAAATGTCTATTATTTTGAGTGCTTACAGAATTTCAAAAGCCACAACTATCAATAAATAAAGTGATATTATAGTTGATGATAAAAGCAATAAAAATTGCAATTTTCCCCAAATTCCATACTTTGTTATCCATAAAGCTAAAATGAAATCTAAGGTCTAAAATGTGATTTATATTCTGATAACCACTGTAATTTTCCAAAGAGTTAGTATGTGAATTTTCACATCATTCAAATATAAGCTAAGGTAAAATCAATTCAAAATAGAGTTTTTTCTCATCCAA
The DNA here is from genome assembly GCF_019054845.1 of Dipodomys spectabilis. NCBI lineage: Eukaryota > Metazoa > Chordata > Mammalia > Rodentia > Heteromyidae > Dipodomys > Dipodomys spectabilis. Next base: position 10,920,305 of record NW_024870834.1, on the reverse strand, counting down.
CTTATCTTTAAGGTTAATATAGAGCTAGTCTAAATTCCAAGTCACATAAAGACAAAGAAAAAAAAGGAAAAAAAAATTAACTTCATTGAAGTCATAAGCTGACAAAGACCACAACAATGAAATGGTTTCATGGTTATATTTTGGATGGAAGCAGTATAGTGTCTGAACTCTGGTACTCATGTTCACAAAGCTGGTACTTGTTGACTGTTGAGCCATACTTCCAGCCTTATTTTCTGCTTGTAATTGTTGAGATGTGTTTTTACTTCCTGCCTAAACATATGACTGGGAGCAGTCCACCTGTGTTAGGCTTCCCTGTTGTAAAAATATCAAGTGTGTGCCACAGTATCTGCTCTTCACTGAGAAGAGAGATTTTGAACTTTTCTATGTGGTTGGCTTTGAACTGTGATCCCAACAATCTCAGCTTTTTATGTAGAGATTATCAGCACAAGCTATCAGCACACTTGGATATTTTTATGATTGTAAAGTGACTAGAGCTAAGGCAAAAAATATGGCAAAAGCCCACTGACCTCTGATTTGACCTGATATGGGCCTGTCCTATGGAAAGTCAGGTGCCACATGAGACAAGGTAGAAATTTCACATGTTTTTCATCATCGTATTATGAGCACTGATTCAGGATCTGGACACCATTCATGAGACTGAAGGCTACCCTTGCTTATTCACATTGAATGTGCACTAATTTTCTAATTAGAATTTTCTTGGCACACCCACAAAATTGCAACTAAAACAGAACCACTTTGTAAACCATATGAAACAGAGGGCAAGAAGTAGAGTCAAACTGGGAGTCATGTAAACATTTAAAAAGCTATCAGTTTTTTGAACAGAGAGTAATTGTTAGGAGATAAGGACATGAAATAAAAGGGCCTTTGTTAGAAGGTAATGTTTAAATTATAATTAAAAATTAAGTCAGCCAGGACTGTCAAGATGCCAGGTAATTGGAGGAGAAGAAATAACGACTTCAGGATAGCAGAGTTTTTCTTTTCTTTCTTTCTTTTGTTTTTTTTGTGGGTCATGGGACTTGAACTCTGGGCTTGGGTGCTGTCCTTGTTCTCTTCAGCTCAAGGTGAGCACTCTACTGCTTTGAGCCACAGTGCCACTTCTGGTTTTCTAATGGTTTATTGGAGATAAGAGTTTCAGGGACTTTCCTGCCCGGGCTGGCTTTGAACTGTGATCCTCAGATCTCAGCCTCCTGAGTAGCTAGGATGACAGGCGTGAGCCACGGGTGCCCAGCACAAGTTTTCTGTATCTATAATGTTTAGGGCATTGTATCTAACATCTTTCTAAATGGAGATATAAAGAGAAAATGCACATCCTACTGGAGCAAGAGGAGTAGCAAAGACAAACCTCTTTTTCACTCTATTGTCATTGTGTGGAATCGGACCTTCATTTCATCAAAGGGTGCATTTAAGAGAACATAAGAGCATACCTACCCTCACATTCTGACAAAGCCCTTATCATACATGTGATGTGGAAGTATTTTCTCTCATCCTGTAGAATGTCTCTCTGTTCTCTTTATATTCTGCTTGAATGCATGCTCGTCTTTAATTTTGAGGAAGCTTGAAGCATCTATGTGTCTGTTTTCTATATTGATTATATGATGCATGTACTAAGAAATTTATTAAACTTTCTTTGGAGATGAACTCTTCATGGACTTATCAAAAAAAAGACTTACTTACCAGTGAATCATGACATGATGGTGCACATTGTTAATAGTTTACCTGCCCCAAATTCCCAAATCCCAAAAGCTCTTAATATGAGAAACTATAAGACTGTTGTGAGCACATTTAATTAAAGCTAGAAGTGGTCTTTATGCACCACTTCTCTCTCCCACCCCCTATCACCATCACCATCTTGGCATGGGAACTTAATTTCTTCCATAAAATTAAAAGTATTCTAAATTTCCAAGCTATCTTGTCCAAAATATTTCAACAGGGCTTGTAGAAGTGCAGTGGCAAAATGAAAACAAACCAACACAGAGTGAAAACCTTTTACTATCTCGGTTAAACTTCACTGAAGATTTTTTGTGTGTGTGTCAGTCATGGGGTTTGAACTCTGGGCCTGGGCTCTGTCCCTCAGCTCTTCAGCTCAAGGCGAGTGCTCTACCACTTGAGCTACAGCACAATTTCCAGTTTTCTGATGGTTAATTGGAGATAAGAGTCTCATGGATTTTCCTGCACAGGCTGGCTTTGAACTGTGATATTTAGATCTCAGCCTCCTAAGTAGCTAGGATTACGGGTGTGAGCCAACATCACCCCTCACTAAAGATTTTTGTAGTGGGTGTTATTTCTGTTTTAGCAAACTGAATCTCAAAGAGACTAAATGATATCCTAAAGGTGATGAGGTATCAGAGCAGAGAGTGGAGGATCTAAAATGTCTGGCTCTGACTCCCTGTGGAGAGCAAAATGGGCCATTTTTATACTTTCAAGAAAAATAGTAGTTACCAACTATGGACTCCTTATTCAAACATCACTGTCTCCAGAAAACAATTAGGAAATGTTGATAAGAAGTAATCCCAGAGTGGAATGTAAGAAAAAGTGTAAAAGTAAAAACAAAACAAAGGCACATAATGAGAGGAAGATGTGGGTAGGAGGAGATTCTCCAGGCAATACTGACATTGTAAATCCGGAGGAACACATTGGAGGGGAGGTAGATTATTGACCTCATGTTTCCACTGAAGAAACAGAAGCACAAAGACTCTGACTAATTAGTCTAATTAGCGAATACTTTTATCAAAGTAAATAGGAAGCTGGATTCTTGTGGTTCATGCCTATGATCCTAACCACTCAGGAGACTTGAGATGGGAGGATCAAAGTTTGAAGCCTGTCCAAGCAACCAAGTCTGTGAGACTCTCATCTCCAATAAACTACTCAGAAAAAAAGAAGAAGTGGAGCTGTGGTTCAAGTGGTAGAGTTCTGGCTTTGATCAAAAAGAAGCTCAGGGACAGCACTAAGGCCCTGAATTCAAACTCCAGGACTGGGGAAAAAAATAATTCTGAAGGTTGACTTCCAGATTTAGTGCTATTAAAATGTTAATATCCTAAAATGGAAAACAACAGACTAAAGTGGGAATTTATTTTAAAAAATTACAATGACAATATCACTGAGTGACTTTGAAAAGGCATCAGAAAAAATATGATGAAGTTGATAGTATAAATTAATATCAACTCTGTAAACTGACAATAACATCATTAACTTTAAAAAATGAAACATGATTTGTCTTTGAAAATATGAAGTGACAGTCAATGGCATTGCACTGATTGGTTTATAACACACGGAGTTATTGACAAGACATTTCAAGTTACATTTTAAAACTAGACATTGGGGCAGGGAAGGTGGCTCAGTGGTAGAGTGCTTGCCTTGCATGCTTGAGTCCCTGGGTTTGATTCCTCAGCACCACATAAGCAAAAAGAAAAAAGCCGGAAGTGGCGCTATGGCTCAAGTGGTAGAGCACTAGCCTTGAGCTGAAGAGCTGAGGGACAGCGCCCAGGCCCAGAGTTTAGGCCCCATGACTGGACCCCCCAAAAAACAAAAACAAAACAAAAAAACCAGAAACTAGACATTGGGATAGAAGTAACCAGTATTCAGTGGAAATTGTATTTTTTTGGGGAGGGGGGGTCTGGTCGTGGGGCCTGAACTCTGGGCCTGGGCGCTGTCCCTCAGCTCTTCAGCTCAAGGCTAGCGCTCTACCACTTGAGCCATAGCGCCACTTCAGGCTTTTTTCTTTTTGCTTATGTGGTGCTGAGGAATCGAACCCAGGACTTCAGGCATGCAAGGCAAGTGCTCTACCACTGAGCCACCTTCCCAGCCCTGGAAATTGTATTTTTGAGTTTTAAACTTCGATCGTTTCTCTGACTAATGATAACGGATTTGATACTCAGATGATGATGAGAAATGGTAGGAAGTTAATCAGGAGGATGGCTAATCCTTAAAGTTCAGTATTTTGGCTTGCTCAACTGTGATGTTTGGTGGATTGTAGGTACATGAAACTTAACTTTGGCTTTTCTAGATGTGAAGCCATTGTCAAGTTGAAGAGTATTGGTATTGGTAAATAAAACTTTGTTCTCTTCAAATCAAGGCTATTGCTCTCTTTGGTATGCATATAGAATAATTCAGATCTGACCTGAAGGAAATATTAGAATTCTTGACCCCGATATTATAGAGGCTATGGTATGTAACCGCAATAGAATTTTAAAATAACAATAGTTAGCTTCCACTATCACTTAAATAAGTAACTCAATTAAAATTCAGAAATGCATAGAATTAAAAGTTAAATATACCTAAAAGTTTTGCCAGAGGAAATAAAACTCTAATTATAAAATAATGGCCATAGCACACAAAACTCACAGTATAAATCCAAAGCTTTGTAAAGATATTACTTATTTAGTGCTTTTATTATAAAAGAAAAGTTATAATAAATGAGATGTACATTCAAAAGACAGCGCACACACACATGACAAATAATAACAGGTATTGGACAAAATTAGCAGTATTTACAAATTAGAATGCACTGAAATCATTTGAAAAAAAAATGGCAAGGATAATCTTGGCAAAAAGAAATATATGTAATTATTGTGAAAAAATTAAGGATAAATATATTTGTGTATGTGATGTTATAGACTTTTGTAACATATTAATATTGATCAAAAACAATGGTCAGGCTGAATAAGATAAGAACAGAAGCAAATATTTAAAATGTAGCATCCAGCCACAGAGTGTGTCTCATGTCCATAATTTCAGCTATCTGGAGGCAAAGATCAGGAAGAGCAGACCCTAAGGTGGGTCAAAAGTTCATATACATGGTAAATCTGCTTTTCCTCTGCTGCTTCTAGACAGAGTGCAGGGAAAAGCTTTTTGGTACCATTATTCTAGATCTTGGCCGTAGTACACTACCATGAATTGTTTTAAAGTGAAGTCGAGTCCCCATGGACTCTGTTAACATTTCAAATGAAATTTTATTGATGTTTTATGTCTTCACATTGCAATTTTATGGCGCTGTATTTAGTGAGGCTGTTTTCAGAAAATGAGCCTTTGAACTAAATTAATTATTTAAAAATTCAACATTATACACAGGAAAATCTCTTGATTATGTTTTTAGGTTAAAATTTGCAATGGAAAAGTTAATCTACATGATAGATAGATAGATAGATAGATAGATAGATGTAAATTTGGACTACTTACTAAGGACATTCAATGAGTTATTAGTAGAAATTTCTATTAAATGTAATAAAAGTTACAAAGATAACAGAATAATTAGATGATGTGGAATTATGCTTTCTAAGTCTTTTCCCTTAAATTACATCTAATGTGAAAAAAATCTATTTTTCTCCTTCTATTACTTACAAAGGAGTTTCTAGTTAACCATTTTTGAGATGATTTGCACATTTTTGAGATGATTTGCAGTCCATTTCTCCATAGATACAAAACAAACTGAGAACCTTCTTATTCTAAAATGAGAGATTTAAGAACTCAAAAATGAGAAGTAATAGGGCATTTTTCTTCTTGTTGATTGAATGTTTAAAGAAATACTGAAAGTAAAATAATCTCCCTGGTGAGAAGCATGTGGTTCATATTGTCAGCCTCAGAAGACTGGAACTCAAACTAAGGTTTCTACTGACTGTCCTTGTAAATTAACAAAGTTAGATCTTCAGAACCTGGGACGTATATGATTTCACAGTGTGTGTGTATGTGTGTGCACGCATGTGCATGTGATCATTATTGCAACTTTAGAAAATGTTTATCCTGTTTCCACTAGCAATAGCATTCCACTTTCTTCAAGTTCTACTGCCAATGTCTTTCATTGCTAGCTCCTTCCAATCATTAATTTGATTTTATAGATTTGCCTATTCTTGGCACTTAATACATATGAGAATCTACAATATATGGTCACACTTGATAGCATGTTTGTAAGTTTATCCGTGTTATTGCATATAGCAATACTTAATTTCTTTCTATTGTCAGTGATATAACATTGTTAGATAGATTTTATGTTATATATTCACTTATCAGTTGATAGGTATTTGGACTTTCTTTGTAGGTATAAGAACAGAGTTACAGAGAAATATTAGCATGGTCATTCATGTGCACATATTATCATGCTTCCTGCCTGAATACACATGTAGGTGCATTCTATATGAAATGGTAATTCTGTATTGAATCTTGGGGAAACTGCTACACCATCAGTGTGGTGTAGAATTTCACAGCTTCCAGAGAGATGTAAGGGAGTTTTGATACTGCCATCTTTACTCACATTTCCTGTGAGTGTTTGTTTGTGTTTCTTTTTTATTACAACTACTCTAATAAATATGAAATAACATCTCTTTGAGATTTTGATTTGCATTTCCTTGATGACTTGATGACGTCTTTCCATGAACATTGACCATGTTTTTGTACGTCTTCAAAATTCTTTGTCTTTTAGGTGGATTTTTAATGTTTGCTCTTATTATTGGGTTGTAACAGCTACTTATTATGTTTGTACATTTTTTAATCTGATACATATATATATATATATATGACATGCAAATATACTCAGTGAAAAGTGAATATGAATGTGACAACCAATCAATAGATCATGGCCTTGAAAAATCCAATAACTCATACTTAAGCAATTTATGTTTTGCGGTTAACATTTTGAATTTGTAGTTAACATGTTTTTGGTGGTCTTGAGATCTAAACTCACAGTCTTGTGCTTCCAAACCAAGGAATTTACAAGTAATCCAGTAATACTTTACCAACAAAGCAGTCCTGCTTTTCATTAGTTATTTTTAGGATAGGGTCTTACTTCCTTATCTGGATTCCTGACTGGATCTGAATCCACCTATTTTAGGCTTCCAGTTTTTCCTGGCATAATAAGCGGGTAGGCGTGTATTTCTGTTCAGATGGAGTCTCATGGGCCTTTTCTACCTGGATGGACCTGGAACCACAATTATCACCAACCCAACCTCCCAGCAAGCTGAGAATGAAAGGCATGTGCCCTATGGACTGTTCACCTCAGGTTGGTCTCAAACTAATCTTCCCATTCTAAGCCTCCAAAGTAGCAGTAGTATTATAGGTGTGAGCCATTGCCATCCAGTTTCTGTAGGTTATTTTTTAAATGTCCTTGGTGATAGATATTCTTTTAACCATTAATGTTTTTAACTTAGTTACATCCCACTTTTATTTTTCAATTTGATTTTTCATGTAGTCTGTGTCATATCTAAGAATTTTACTTATTTCAAGGTGATAAAGATGCACTTACATATTATTCCAAGAGGAATTTTATGATATTTAAGTCTATGATCTGATTTAATTCATTTGCATCTGACTGAAATAGGGGTTTAATTTTTTTCTTTTGCATATTGGTGACTGTTTGTTTCAGTGCCATTTATTAAAGAGACTCTCCTTTCCCACTTTAACTATCATGGCACATTTGCTGAATACTGATTAAGTTTTGAGGCTGATTTTATTAATTCTATATTGGATACCATCAAAAATTTTCAAATATGACATCCCTGCAAGCTATAAAGCCCTTTCCATTGAGAAGAGGTAAAAGTGTTTTATTAGTTAATTGACAACAACATTTTTATAGGTAATTATTTTAACTTTACAATTAGAAATGGGTCAGTATAACTCCAAAGTGTTCTCCACATAAAACTTTAATCAAATTTAACAACATTAAGACATCTCCTGTTTATGTATAGTGTGTATGTGTATATGTGTGTGTGTGTGTGTGTGTGTGTGTGTGTGTGTGTGTGTGTGTATGTGTGTGTCTGGGAAAATGTAATTGTATAATTACTAAAAATAAGTAAAATTCTGTTAGATATATAATAGTTGAAACATACAATATGTATGACTTAGGTTCTAAAATAGCTAAAATATTAAACAAATTCAAAATCTTAACCTGTAAAACCTAGATTGCTTAAGTGTAGCTTATTGAAATGTAAAAGACCAAGATCTATTGATTGCTTGCTTGCTTGATGATCAACTGATTTTTCTATGTATTTAAGGAGGAATGGGAAAGGAAGTTAAATGCTATTCAGTCCTTGTCCCATTCATACTTTTTTGTCATTGAAGAATACTGCTGAACATGTTCTTATCCTGAAAGTCTTCATGAAGGAATCTCTACAGAGATATTTTTTATAGAATAGTTGATTAAGAAAATCTGGCCAGGAGAATATGCCTTTAAAATTACAGTCTAGTTGTTAATTCTATGTTCTCCTTACCCTTAGAACTCACATTTATTCTTTCATTATACATTATTTTTTTTACGGTTTATTTGTAGTTACTAATTATCCAGTATCAGACTCTTGCCCCTTACAATAAGGGACTAGATTAGGATTATTAAATGATCCCAAATAATAATTCTAAAATTTAAATTTTATAAAAGAAAAGTCTCTGATTTTTGAAATATACTTCCAAAGAAAGATAATATTTTTTCCATATGCTGAAGGACTTCTGCAAAAATACCTGCAATAAAGGCTTACTTTGAAGAATCACCTATGTGCAAGCACAGACAGCAGTTCTTACATGTATCTGTCACTCTCTAGTCTAGAATAAGCTGTTTTATCCCTAGACAGTTACCATGATCTTCTCTCTATTCCTATTTCTCCTCTTTTCCTAATATAAACCCTCCAACATAAAATCTGCTCTTTTTCTTCTAAAATGAGAAATACCACCCCCTCACTCCCCCCACACACTGTAATTGCTCAACATTTCCCTATAGCTCCCCAAAAAAAGCAAAAGCTAAAAAGAATGACTGTTTGGTTGTCCTTTTTTTTTCAGATGTCTGTTTGTAATGGAAGTGGTAGATTGGGTTTACATATTGAAAAGATTATTCTGGAATCTGAGGATTCCAATGGATGCACAGAAAATTTCTTGCCACACTGTGTTCAAGATATCAACCATGAACCGGGTGCCAGTTGCTCATGCCTATAATCCTAGCTACTCAGGAGACTGAGAGGTTGCAGCTCAAAGCCAGCCTGGACAGGAAAGTCTGTGAGATTTATTTCTCACTAATCAGTAAACCAGAGGTGGACCCTGGCTCTAGTGGTAGGGCACTCGCCTTTAGCTGAAGAGCTCAGGGACAGTGCCCAGGCCAGAGTTCAAGTCCCATGACAACTGCCGGCCTTCCCCCCCCCTCCCCACCCCCACCCCTGCAAAAAGTCAACCATGGTGTTAGATCAGGACTTTGCAGCTGAAGATACTAAGACTGGATTCAATATGCAAGGTGTTTATTTGTAATGTCAGCTATGTGCAAAAATCAAGGACACCAAGAGAGGACAGGAAGGTGGTCAAGTTATTATGTGAGAATGACTACTAGGAAAGAAGGAAGGTGGTGTGAAGGCATCTCAGCTGGAGGCGTGGTTCTCAGAAATAAAATAGACAGGGACGTTACTGCTCTGGACACAGAAGAAGGTATCACCCACAAATGACCCTGACTCATTATCTTTCCTGTGTGCATCCATAACCTGGGAACACCTATGAAAACCATCAACATGTGGAAAATGTTATATTTCATTTTGAGGATTTATTCATCTATATATCCCATATTATTGAAATAATTACATTTTTCTCACTAAATATTCTTTCCATATTTATAAAATCTCATCTCTACCATCTATCTTTCTGTAATTGTGTTTCTTTGGTCTCTTTGTCTACCTCTATGCTAACATCACAGTCCAAATTTCTACATTTTATGAAATGTACTGAAGTTAGGTAATGTTAGCCTTCAAATCTGCCTTTATTTTAAGCTGTTCAGGCCAATTTAGAGTTTCTTTTTATTTTAATACTGTCTATGTTAATGTCCACACAAATATAATGGTGAGGTTCAATGAGATGATGTCAAAGCAATACAAAAATTGGGAGAATTGGTGCCTTTAATATATTCATTCATATAGCTATTAATGAATACCAGAGTATATATAAAATTAGTCTAAATCCTATTAGTAAGATGAAAATCATCTCTATTAATGAGACTAAACATCTCTTAGAGCCTTTTTGTCATAATACTATTTTGACAATATCTGAACTCTGGAAGCGGCACACTCATCTCATAGAGACTATGTAAAATATTCCAAGTACCTTGTACCTGCAATATCTTTTCTCTACTGCTCAAATATAAGCATGCATCATGAATGGACCATGTCTCACACTGTAAGTAGCAACAACTGTCTAAACAGTTCATTGATAATACTAATATACAAATTCAGTGATCTGAGTCCATCACATGTAAGGCCTAGAGCCTATATATTTATGATTATCCTATAGCATTTTTTTCCCATTGAGTTAAAGAATTCCATTACTTTGACTGTCCAGATTACTGAAAAATATATAGAATACAAAAGGAGTAAATAATGAAAATTTTTGAAAATTCAAATCTCATTATTTCTTTTCCTATTCATCAAGATTTTTCCCTTCCCTTCCTTTCCTTTCCCTTTTGTTTACCCTGGCCTCCTATCTCTTCCCTTCCCCTCTTCCCCTCCTCTCCTCCCTTTCTCTGCTTCTCCAGTTCCTTCCCATTCCCTTCCTTTCCTCTTCCCTCACCTCTTTCTCATCTCCTTTCCTCTCCACTTCTTTTCCCTTCCCTTTCCTTCTTTCTTCTTGCTTGTACTATTCTAGGAAATGCAAGGCCCTGAGTTCAAACCCTAGTTAACCTTTTTCCTATGAAAAGAAAAAAAGGTGTTTCTTTATAGTAAATAAGATTTTAACTACAATACTTGGAAGGATTGCACATGCTTGCATAATTAAAATACTACATATTCAAAAGAATTTTATTAATGAGAAACTGTGTTTCAGACTCCTTAATTGATGACTTCAGCCTCCCAGATTTAGACTCATAAATATATTAATAATCTCATGTGTTCTTATTACTTATAGAAATATATGTCCTGGATGAGTCTTTGTCTATTTTTCATGATAGAACAGCACTCATTAAAAGACAAAAAAGTAATGTGATAAAGTATATATCAAGAAGACCCTGGGAAAGTGAATTAAAACATTAGAGGATATATTGTAGGTATCCATGACAGGTCAGATTTGTAGAATAATTTCACCCACAGTTCTCAGTAGTCAAAAGTCAGAAGCCATGTTAAATCATGAAGATCTCTGCACCCAGAGAGAGAATAAGCATTTCCAGGCTTCCTAAATATACCCTTGACTTATATGTCGTAATATCAGGTGAATATGTTGTACTCTGTGACATTACCTGTGCTCTTCCGAGACTCAATAATTGCTGTCTTAATTTTATGTAGAGTGAAATTTAAAATGTGCAATTGAGAATGTTTTATCTTTTCTTTTGTTCAGGAATGTCTGTTCAGCTGCTCTATATTTTTCAAATCAAGACGGACCATATTTAAAGATTAGTAAGGCATCCTATCTATATTCATTTCTCATAGAACAGTATGTCGATTTTTTATTGGTCTAGTAGAACTTATACTGGATTAGTAATCCAAATGCTATGAAATTTTCTCAAAGAATAGTATTAGAGAAAGGTGTGACTAGTGAAAAGAAATGTGGTGTGAGTGGCACAAGTCTATTAGGAGGAGGCATTGGGGCTCTGAACTTTCCCCTTAGTGTCATCAACTCAAAAATAGTGTTTTGGACAATCAAGGTTTCCATGGTTTTTGGTGAAGGTGAAATGAGTTGCTGCTTCACTTGAGCTGTTCCTGGGAGCCACATTTTTCTCCAAGGAAAATCATAGACCACACTGATTTGCTTCTCAAAGGCATTTTACCTGGAAGATTTCCCTTTCATTTTATATATTTTCTTCACATTCAGGAATCAAAATGTAATATAATATAAAAATAAAAGAAAAGAGGAAGAAGAGGAGGAGTAGCAGCAGGAAGAAGGAGGAGGAGGAGGAGGAGGAGGAGCAGCAGCAGCAGCAGCAGCAGCATCAGCAGCAGCAGAGTTCCAAGCATAGGGTCTTTCTTTCCTCCACCTCCTCCCAAAAATAAAATAAAATATAATAAAAGTAATATAAAATACATAAAATACACTTTCTAATCCAACATTATGAGCTTCACACTGCACATGGTATATCAACTAAAACATAAATTAAGAAGAAGTAAGATGAAGGATGCATGAGATACACTTTACAATGGTTATGATTATGTAATTCTGATATTTGCCTATGGAGGAGTACAATATGAGACCTGAGGAAGACAGCTGTGGAAAGAACACCAATGGGGGTACGTAAAAGAAAAGTAATGGCACACTTTGTCCATCAGAGTCAATGCCAGAGGCGAGGAAACCACTTGGAGTCCTGACTTGGATGGCTGAGTAGGAAGAAAGGACACTGGGAACTGACCTTAGGGTAGAGGAGATTTACTCAAGACAAAGGCAAGGAGTTCAGGTGGAGGAAGAGTCAAACTACACTCAGAAGGAAACCAATAGAAAAGCATTCAAGATGAGAGAAGGTGATTCATGGATAGGGAACTTGGGAACTGTAAGATGAAGCCAGGACTGAGAAGTAAAGTTGCCAGCAGCCAGCATGAGGGTGACATGTGCACCCTGTGGTCAGCACTGTTTGTGGCTACTAGCATCATTTTGCATCAACTTGCCAGTTGAGAGGATGGGCCAGCCATACTCTGCTTTTGAATCTCTGACTTCAAAAGAGTGGAACGATATTTTTCACCTTCAACCCTAACATGGAGTTAGTGTATTAAGAAAGGTATTCAGAGGGGCTGAGAAGGTGGCTCAAGCGATAGAGTGCTAGCCTTGAGCTGAAAAGCTGAGGGACAGAGCCCAGGCCAAGTTCATGCCCCCGGATGAGCAAAAAGAAAGAAAGAAAGAAAAAAAGAAAGAAGGAAAGAAGGAAAGGAAGGAAGGAAGGAAGGAAGGAAGGAAGGAAGGAAGGAAGGAAGGAAGGAAGGAAGGAAGGAAAGAAAAAAGAAAGAAGGAAAGAAAGAAAGGAAGGAAGGAAGGAAAGAAGAAAAGAAAAGAAAGGTATTCAGTACTATAGGAATTCGCTGGGGAAGTCCCATTGTCTTGTGTTTGTGCTTGTAAGTAGCTCAGGTGGAACTGTATAGAGGAGATAAAGTTTTGCAGTGATCTCAGCTTGTTCTAGAATATATCATTATGTTGAAGTTCAGCAGTCTCCACTGGCCTGAAATTTCATGGTGTTAAAGAAAGTTAAATTGGAAAGTAGGGATCTGGGAAGAAATTCTACAAATTAATATTATTTTTGCCTAACATTCAAACAAAAGTTTTTTGTTCTGAAATGTTCATCCCTGTGCTTTCTGTTTATGGCCATTCTCGTTTCCTTTCATGGTAGCTTTCATGCTATTGCTTCAGAGACAGATGAGGGCAAATGAAAAGAAGGAAAATATGGGATAGTGAGATTTTTCCATCAGAAACAGAGCCCCTCTCTATAGTGAAAAATGGAGAAGACTCAGGCACAGAAAAGACCCAGACATGGTGGGAGATGAGATGTGAGGTTCATACACGCAGGCAGGGAAGGAGAGAGGCAAGTAGGAACATTCAGATAAGTTTGGGAAGTTGGAGAACATTGCAGTTAGTGTTTTTCTCAGTTCTTTGGTGGTGTCTTGAGACTGGGTGTCTTCTATGGCAGTCACACAGTCGGTGTGGCACAGTGACCATCATTTGATAATGGAGAGGGGTCAGCATTGTGGACAAAGATCCAGATAGAGCTTCTGCAGAGCACAGTCTAGAGTTACCATGAGGCAGATCCAGAGGTAAATACAGAATGGGGGAAGAAGATAATGACCAAATTCCATGCAATCCAGTAGAATGAAGTATATCATGATTTGGATAAAAGAGAAAGAAATCTCCTGATCATGGGTAAAAGCACAGAGAATATGTATTCCAGTGTCTCCTGAGCTACTCCCCATCCATAGGAAACCAATAGGAATATTAGCCAAACTCTGTACTGCACTCTATGCTCATCCTTCTTTTCTACTGAGGACTGCTTAATTCCCCAGACGTTACGAGAAGGTATTAGAACAGGCACTCCTTTCAACAGGAGGATTAAGGCCTCAATGTGAAGTCTGAGCTACATGTGTCCAGAGTTTATGAAAATCATCTATTTCATGTGAACAGCCAGGAATGGAAGCTTAGGTCAGAAATCCCAGCTACTTGATTGGCCTGAGCATGAAAGCATAAGACCTTATGTAAAAAAATAAAAAAAGTAAAACCTAAAGGGCTGGTAGTGTGGCTCAAGTAGTAGAGCACATGTCTAAGCAGCTCAAACCCCAGGACGGCTCCAACCAAAAAGCAAATAAGCAAATCAATTAAATATGTATGGAAATCTGACCAAATTCCCTAGCTACAAAGACATATAGATGGCTAATCAACTTATGGAAAAATATTGAATATCAGCTGTGATTAAATTAAGACAGCAATGTCCATACCAATAGAATGAGTAAAATATCAAATAAAACCTTGACCTAGCCAGGCACTGGTGGCTCATGCCTGCAATCCTAGCTACTCAGGGGGTTGAGAGCTGAGGATTGAGGTTCAAAGCCAGCCTGGGAGGGAAAGTCTTTGAGACTCTTATCTCCAACTAATCACAGAACAGGCTGGAAGTAGTGTTGTGGTTCAAAGTGGGAGAGTGCTAGGCTCGAGCTTAAGGAGCCCGGGGACAGCATCCAGGCTCAGAGTTCAAGCAAGCTTGACATAATGATTGCTGCTGAGATGGGCAAATCGCTAGTGAGAATGCAAAAATGGCACGGTCACATTGGGAGATAGTTTCACAGGTTTTTTAAAAAAAGCTAAATATCATATTGTTATCCAGCGATTGTTACTTTGTAAGTATTTATTTGGCTGATGTGAACATTATGTTTACGTGAATGTTATATTCATAGCAGCTTTTTTTCATGTGCAATACATAATGAATGCAAACAAGCTAAATAAACAGCAAGTGTAAAGACAACCAGCCAATTGTTCCATCCATACAATGGAATATTGTTCACTGAATTTAAAAAATGAGCTGCTAAGCCATAAAAAGTTACTGATGAATATTAAAGCATATTGTTAAGTAAAATACAAAGCCCACCACATAGATGATCTCATACTCATTATATGAGATGCTGAAGAAGTCAGACCTGTAAAGAGAAAGGTCAGGGGTTGCCAGGAGTTTGAAGAAGGAGCTGGGAGCATATTTAAATAATACTGATGGATAATTGAAGGCAAATAAATGAAACACAAGCATTTTCACCACGATGAATTTTTCCTCTCTGATAAAGAATAATCATCATGACACCCCAGGTGTTAAGTACTACTATAGAGAAACTTAAAAGATCACTTAATAATTGGGCTGAGTTCCAAGGTAAAATGCAGAATTTGACAATAGAATCTAATTGTATTAAAGATACATGTAAGAATCCCACTGAATTAGTTGCTGGTGTAAACAATTTTGGAAATGAGTGGAATTTTGAGGATTAAAGATATACATGACTGTCATGTAAGCACTGTGCTCTAGTTAAGATAGCTACTTTCTACATGGGTGGGTATTAATGATCTTAAAATTACTATGCGTGTGTGTTGTTATGAATACTTAAATAAATAGAAGACAGATGGCTAGTACTTTATTTTGCATTGTGGAGTGCCAGGTTAGAGAAAAGCCAGGGGAACAGGTTAGAGCAATCCATACAGACATGATTATAGCTGAGGACATCTGTGTGAATACACACTAACCATAATATAGATACTGCTTTATTTATTTATACTGATTTATTGATATATGCATATGCTACTATTATGACACTTTATAGACATGAGCACAGTTATGTCTATATTTTGTTTTTAACACTACTGTTGAATGAAAGGAATCAGAGCTCCTTGCACAAATGGCAGATCCCATCAGAATCATATAATGAACCTGCGATAGTTTCTGATGTTAGAGAACAAAATTACTCCAACAATAGCAAAACAATAAATGCTAGAATCCCCATAACAGGTATACGAAACCATTCAGGACCCTACTACCAATCATCCCAGTAGGCAACTTGGATCTGTTTTAAGCAAGAAACAGAGCTAGTATTTATTTCTTATCCAAATAAGACAATTCATGCTCACAAAAATCTTAAATAGAAATAGAAAATCTTAAATAGAAATAGACCACGGTAAGTCTTTAACTGTGATCTTTGCAATATGACTTTCTTTTTTTTGAGGGGGGTCGGTCGTGGGGCCTAAACTCTGGGCCTGGGCACTGTCCCTCAGCTCTTCAGCTCAAGGCTAGCGCTCTACCACTTGAGCCACAGTGCCACTTCTGGCTTTTTTCTTTTTGCTTATGTGGTGCTGAGGAATAGAAACCAGGGACTCAGGCATGCAAGGCAAGTGCTCTACCACTGAGCCACCTTCCCAGCCCTTGCGATATGACTTTCTTCCAAAGAGTATATTTTTTTTCAGGAAGGGGATAAACAGGATTATGATTATGAAATTGGACTTTGACACACACTGCCTAAGGACAGACAATCAAGACTACCATCTCAAATTTATCATGCTGTTAGTTCAGACCACTGATAGGACATGAGAATATAAACTTTATCTCTGTGGTCTTACCCTCAAAATCAAGTTAAGCCAGTCTAAGCATGATATCCATTAAGACAAATAATAATTGGAGAACATTTTCTAGATGAATTGACCATCATCCAGGATTGTCAAGGTCATCAAAAACAAGAATATTCTATGACAATGTCAGCCAAAAAAGCCAAAGTAAGATGTAACTAAAATGTGGAGTATGGTGTCCTGGGTATGAATGATACCCAGGGAAGACAATAATATTAATGAAAAATGAGAAAAGTAAAGTAAATAATAAACTGAATGATCTATACAAATTGATTGAAACTGTTTTTTAAAATTCTGTCACACTATTGTGATGATGCAATTTATGTGGATATGTAGGCTGCAGAAGCTCTTTGTACTATAGAGAGCTAAAGTGTGATACTTTTAGAATAAAATGAATTGGGGTAATTTCTTGAATTGGAGATGATACTCAATGGTAGAGCACTAACCTAGTATGTGTAGAGAAAAAAATCTTAACATTATTTATTTTCATGGTTTATGATTCTCTACATATGCAAGTATTACTTTTATTTCTTCTTTTTCAATTAGATACTTTTTTTCTTTTATTAACAAGAATATCCAGGGATGTTTTTGTTTGTTTTTTGTTTTGGACAGTCGTGGGGCTTGAACTCTGGGTTTGGGTGCTGTCCCTGTGCTCTTCAGCTCAAGGCGAGCACTCTAACTCTTGAGCTACAGTGCCACTTCCAGTTTTCAAGTGGTTAATTGGAGATCAGAGCCTCACAGACTTTTCTGCCCAGGCTGGCTTTGAACCGTGATCCTCAGATCTCAGCCTCCTGAGCAGCTAGGATTACAGGCGTGAGCTAGCAGCACCCGGCTTATCCAGGGAGGTTGAATTGAAGTGAGACTTTCTAACCTCAGAGGGGAACGTTTTCAACAATTAAACATCAAGTGGGTACTTCTCAGTTGTATTTTTTTTGGTTTTGTAGTCTGTTGATGGTGGTGGTTTAATACTCCCTTTGCCTCCCTACCCTGCCCTCTTCTTCTCTTCTATCCTCTCCTCTCCCCCTGTCCTCTTTTCTTCCTCTCCTCTCCTCTCCTCTTCCCTACCCTTTTCCCCCTCTTCTCCTCTCCTCTTTTTTTTCCTTTTTTTTTTTTTTTGGTGGTAGTTATGATTGAACTCATGTACCTAGCTTCTTAGGTAACACTTCCAACCTGTTAGACCACTGGTATTTTTCAAGTACAGTTTTCTTTGTTCAGCAGCTTCTATGCATGTAGGCATGTACATAACAATGAGACTGGAAGAAATGTGGGATTAATAATCATGACTAATGTTATTTTTGACAGTACAGGGGATTGAACTCAGGGTCTATGGTACAAACACTCTACCACTGGAGCCCCCAGTTCTTTTGTAATTTTTTTCCCAGATAGGGTCATATAATTCTTTCATGGTCCTCATCAGATTGTCAGCCTTCTACCTCTAATTGCAAGTGCCTGACACTACAGGCATGTGTCACCATGCCTTGTCTGCTACCATTTTAACACTGAACTGTATAAAGAAATTATGCCAGCATTTCATTTTATATTTTATTTTCAAAATTGTCATTTTAATTTATTATTATCAAGTATTTGTAAACAGGGAATTCAAGTCAACATGTCACTTTATGAATACAACGTATCATGATCACCCTCCACATCTCATGATCCCATCTATCCTTCACTTTTCCTACTTGCATTTTCAATTTTAAAACTATACATCCCACGGTAAGTAATGTTGTAGATGTTTATGTAAGAAACTGGGTCTCAGACAATTTAAGCCAATTCCCTAATGCCATGAAATTGGTCTAGCAAAGACAGAATTCTATCCAAAAAGCGTAGGCTTGAAGCAGATGATCTAAAAGCACTTCAAAAGGAAGAGTTTCAAGAGTCTGAACATGAAGTCTTAGAAGAAAAGAGAGGCAGAACATGGGAGATGAAAGCAGAGTTTAGGCATAGCCCCAAGGGAGGAAAAGTAAATACTTCCAATGGCTTGTACTTTGAGTGCAAACTGTAGATATGGCCAAAACAAGTCAGAGCTAGAGTGAAAGTAGGATATTGACACAGCTGAACATTCTCAGGATAGGAAATGATGCTTTGGTTTCAAGTGAAACCCACAAGGCTTATCCCTCAAAGACATTAGAACTTTAGGAGCAAATGTGATCATCAAATAAACAGCTGTTTAGTCAATAGCCTTTGGATTTAATAACTGTCTCTATTGAAGAATACTTCACAAAGTATTCTACAAGCTAGCCAACCTGAATCTGTTGGTTTTTTTCTGTAAGGATAAACAAAAACAACATAGGCAACACTCTCACAGTGGTAGGAGACTAAATAAGGTAAGGTACATAGAACGCTTAGCAAAAACAAATGGGAACCATTTTGCAAAAAAACCAAGCCAGTAGACTGGAATCTACAACAGCAAGAGAGTACTCTCAGGGAGTGGCCTCTTGTTGTGTAGAGTACAATACTTGTGTGTTTGGTCTCATCACTCACTACCTTACCACTCTTTCATGTGATTCCAGTGAGAGCTGCAGGTATGACTCAGATTTGGCCAGCATCTCATATTTCTCTGTCAGCAGTGGACGTAGAAAGCTGTTAGAACTAATGTGAGATTAGGAGCCCTAGACCGCAAATTAATAGATATTCTAAATTGCTGCATTGGAGCTGAATGGTGTCCAATTTGGTAGCTACAGTACTCATCTTTATACCTGAGGGAGAACTAAAAAGCACATTCTTAGCACTCTGAGTTAGCCATGTCTGAAGCTACTCTAACACTTGCCTGTATATATAAGTAAAGTGTATCAATATGTCCCAGATTGCTTAAGTGCTTATGTTAGGTTTGCTTTTGCTTTTTATAAAAGCAAGGACTTGATACATCTCCCCCCACCCCCCGCCCTCCCAAACACCTAAATTCCCATGAGTCCAACTATCAGATAATAACTCTTCTCAAATATTCCTGAAAGGGCTACTGTGAGTGAAGAGAAGAATTAATTAACTCAGGAAAATCTGAGGTTCATTCTCTCTGGGCTGCTTGCTCTGAACAGAAATCAGGATAACGAGGCCACTCTGCCTGGGAACTCTCCACTGCTCAGCTGTATTGAGGAGAACCAGGCTTTCAAATACATACAAGGAGTTGCTGTAAAACTTGTATTTCATTTGAGAATGGTGCCTTAAACATGATTCAGCTGTGTGCATGGCTCAGAGACATTTACTTTCTATTTGATCTTTAGCCATAAGTTGTCAGAAAATAGCTTGGCTATTGCTACTCAGCAAATTCTCTCAAGGGTAAGGATTCACACCATGAGTTTTTCTCAGGTCTGATGACTAAATCTCCCACTTCATTTATTACTCTGGCACTATCTGTTCTCTGGGGGCAGCAAGAAACACAAAAAGAAACACTCTGTGAAAAGAAGTAGGTGATGAGTGTGTATATGTTTCCCTAGAGCGGCACTTTGTCACATCAGCCCAGCACAAGGACAGCAGACTAAAGAGCATCTCAATGTGGTATTATAAAGATAAGAGAAGGACATCATTAAATGGTCAGGGAGCAGAAGATTGTGTTTCAGCTCTCCCTCTCTCTACTAACCTGCAGGAAATAGAATGGCAGTCCTGTCCCCTAAGTTTAAGATAAATCGTGCTTTTTCATTTTGGAAAAGCAATTCTAGGTTTTACTGGAAAACTTAACCACTAGAGGGTCCCTTTTTACAAAGGCTTGAGTATGTTATTAAAGAATTTGTACACAGAAGAGAAAGTGCGTGGGGGTTGGGGAAGAGGGAGCAAAGGGAAGAGTGAGAAATGGGTACAAAGACTAAGAAAGACAGAAGTGAATGGAGAAGAGAAGAGAAGGAGGGAGAGACAGACACACAAACACAGAGAGACAGAGATAGAGAGACTTGTATCCAAGAGAAAGAAGAGAAACAGAAGAGAGGAGCAGAGAGCCAAAAAGAAAGACAGACACAGAGACAGAGAAAGTAAATGGAGAGAAGGGAAAGGAGAGAGGGAGAGAAAAAGCCAGAGAGCAAGAGAAACAGAAAGAAAATGTAGTAGTAAAAGAATTTAGGGAACTAGATGTTTTTGTTCAGTAATATGAGCCCGTGTTCCTCTACAGGCTGCTGGCTATGCCCCTTCACCTGCATTTCCCCATATTTGAAGAAAAAAGCAATTGTGTTATAAAATGCCCTGCAACATAATTATTATTACTGGTTATCCAATTTGTCATAGAGCAAAATATTATTTAAAGGCAGATGGCTGTATATGTGCTTCCTTTCTGAGATGCATATCTTGTGTTGAAAGGGAGGAAATGTGCTTTTGACTTGAGATGTTAGGGTTGGATATAACTAGCTCAGAAAACAAAAAGATTTGTGTCATGAAATGAATCATAGTCACAGATCATCATTCCCAGCTCTCTGGGTGTTTATGTGATCTAAAGAGATTCTGTCATACTTAGCTTTCAAGTGCCAATGCTTAGCTGTGCTGTACACAATGATCTTAGATTCAACACCTGCAATATAGTAAATACACTAGAACACATACAGATCTCAAGTATTTCCTCCAGATTACCCACTTGAACTCTCTAGATTGTTCTTAGTAAAAATGCATCCCAAGATTGAAATCTCTCTCGGCATTGTATGTCTAAAGCATTTTTTTTGGGTTCATTTTTAGTTTTGCTGACAGTGGGAATATATTTTCAGGCTGGGTAAGATAGTGAGTCAGATTGGAATAATTATCCCCGCATGGACAAACTGGTTCAGCTTCACAAGATTTCATGCCTCTTGTTTTTGCACTTTTGCTCATCTTTAAAAGAAAAAAGAAATCAGTCATATTCCAAAGTCTTCTTTTTTTACATATTTTTTACACTATTTTAAGACCTTGAAAAACTTGCAATGTCTTTAACGTCTTTCCCTCCCCAGGTAAACTACTCTTCTGAAATATAAGAATCTACACTGTCCTCTTGTTTTTCCCATTGGTCATGCAGATCTCATCCTAAATTTTATTATCTTATATTCATTATTATTACCCTAAACTTGAATTGCTATTTGTAGAAATAGTTCCATGCATATAAAAATGGAGAGCTGGCAGTTGAAACTAATTCATACATTCAACGAATTCGTTCTTTTAGGCATTGAGTGGCTTACCCATGGCTGATACCACATCTCTGGGACCTTGTTTTACTTATCCACAAGCCAATCATTCGCTCACTTGCATTTTGAGACTATATGGAAGTTATGTTTTGCCTAAGTCTCTGCTTTCTGAGGAAGCACAAATGATCTAGACTCATTTCAGCTTTTCCTCAGTCACTGAGTATGTAGCTTACAGTTACATGAATTAATATCCCACATTATGATACATGCCCAGGGTTTGTTTCTCAGATCTGGGAAAGTTAAAGCCCTTTGAGTTTTCTGAGCCTCAGTATACAATAAGAAAGAAAGAAAGGAAAAGAAAAGGAAAGAAAGGAGGGAAAAAGGAAGGAATGAAGAATGAAAGGAAGAAAGGAAGATAAAGGAAGGAAGGAAGGAAAGAGAGAGAAAGAAAGAAACAGAGAAAGAAAGAAACAAAGAGAAAGAGAAAAAGAAAGAGAAAGAGAGGGAGGGAGAGAGGAAGGAAGGAAAGAAAAGAAGATAGGAAGTAAGGAAGGAAGAGAGGAAGGAGGAAAGGAAGGAAGGAAAGAAAAAAGAAAGGAAGGAAGGAATCAAGGAAGGAAGGAAGGAGGGAAAATGCTAAGACCAGGTTCAAAATTGTGAATAATTTAAATGCTTTTTCATTAAACTCATAAACATATAGTGAAATATAATTTTGCTGCTTGAAAGCGTTAAGAGGAAAGCTAAAATATTTATAGGACAATTTAGATCTTATAGTTTGCTATGAGGCTACACATTTAAATTGAATAAATATATTCTCTTATTAGTACATCTTGTGACTATAAGCATGTGAGTTTATTTTTGAATCATGGGGTGAGGTCTGAATCCTGTGCTGTAGGTCATAAACCCTCTTACCTCTATCTAGATGAGTAGACAGCATGTTTTGCCTCAAGGAGTCTTTGAAGCTAATTAGCTCACAGTAATTTGAAAACAGGGAGCAATGTCAGTGTAACTTTGAGGTAAGGTTTATGTTGACTTTTAAACCAGAGTTTTAATACTTTGAAGTGATCAGGTTAAAGTGAAGGGAAAGGTAATTGTCAATTCATCAAAGAAGGAAAAAAGATATAAAACTGGCAAAATATCTACCTACTGTGTAGTGCATAATGGCTGACTTGAAAATTTTCAGCAGCCGCTGCTGTGGTTTATTCTGCTACTATTGGAAAGCTCATGAGGAAGGTAGGAAGATTACCTCCAACTCAAAAAGTACTCATTGCCTTACTCATGTAACTGTAACTCCTCTGTACAGCATCTTTACAATAAAATAAAAATTTAAAAAAGTATTGAAATCTGCAGCTTGGATCCAATGTACAAATAGGATAAAGCTAGTCACCAAAGAATGCAAGCTTTCTTAATAGCTCCCTCTCAAAACAGGAGGCATTAGTGTAACATTTAAGATAACAAAGCTTTGACTGACTGTGATGTTCATTGCAAATGCTGTAAGACATCAGACTGTGATCAAACACTGTGATTGTTTCTTTTACTTAGTGCTTTCACACCCAAGTCCCATAGGTTTTTCAGAGGTCTGATTCCAGCCCTACATCTTTCAATACTTGCATTATTTTGTGCACAATCCTGCATAATAGCAAGTATTCAAGAAATACATATGTAATGATGTAATAGAGTACACATAGGTGTCATGGGTAACACCCAGAATATTTTTCTTTTTTTGCCTGGAAATCTTAGTTTCCAGGCATAAAGAGGTCATACTTCATTTGTTCTATAATGTGTTCCAGTGAGTGACTTTCAAAGTGAATGACGTGGAATAGATGTTTATATGAGCTTGCCAGGGCTTGTCACAGACTGGATAACTTAAACAATTTCTTCTATTTTCTCAAACTTCTGGGGGGGAGGTCTAGAAGTCAGAGATGCAGGTGTTGACAGGGTTGGTTGTTTCTCTTCTTTACTTGTTGATGGCTGCTTTGTTTCTATATCTTGACAGGGTCCTCTGTGTGTCTGTGTCCAAACCTCCTTTTCATATAAGGACACTAGTTATAGTAAAGTAACCTCTATGGAGGCCTTATTATGACTGACTTTGAAAGCACAACTCTCTCTTCAGAGCAGCAGGATGATGGAATTAGTAAGGTTCTAGGCAGCAAACCATGGAAAGGCAAAGAAATATAAGAATATCTCTATTACCAAAAGAGTTGGGTTGCTGGATACCACTTAAATGTTGAAAAATAGAGTAAAGTTAGTATCTCCTCTTGGAAAAACAGGTACTTCTTTGTCAAGAGAAAAGGGTGCGGATGAGAGAGGGAATATGAAATGCACAGGGTGAGAGAGTCAGGTCTGTGTATGATTACTATACCTCTTCGGAAAAAAAAAGCAGAACATTAGTATACCTGTGAACCCTAGTATAGTTGTGGTCCTGCAAGTAGAGGTACCTATGTGGAAGGCAGAGAATTTACGTTGGTATGTGTTGACATCTTAATATGGCCCTTACTAGGGTTGCTATGGGCATGGAGTCACACAGGAGTGAGTGCTTTGTGGAAATAGTATCTTGCCATTAATATGGTCTCCCAACGGGGATCTTACAGAACTACAGCCCACAACAGGTATTCTGTGGGCCAGCCAGTCTTGGAAGAAGGGAGGGAGAGCTAAGATAACTGAAAGGAAGGTTTTGATTTGATTTATCCACCCTAATGGTTTGTTCACTCTAGGTCATTGGCTGAAACTGACTTTTGATTCCCTTTGATTGACAATGGTGCTGGGAGGCAAAGCTTTCATTAAGCATCAGTGCACCAATTGGGTCCCAAGCTTGCTGCTAGAACTTTCTTGCCAAAAATAGAACATTTAAAGACTTAAAATTTAAAAAGGAAAGTGAAGTGAGTAACTGAGTGTGAATGAGGCTGTGGTGGATGGGTCTCAGAAGGTGAGGTGCGTGACCTTTGGATTCGTGGTCATTTCCAGATTCATTCAGAGCCTAGGACTGGACTGAATGTGGGCAAAGGGAAACTTTGCATGTAAGTATGGGATGGGGAGAAAGTCCCAGTTATGTGTTAAATGTTGTTTGGCTTCCAGAATTTATTGTGATTTTTAGATAAGCCAAAAATGTCTTGAATGGTAGTTAGGAGTCACTACATTAGAAGATCTATCTCTGTGTTCCAAACACAATGCTGTATTATTGCAACAAGAAGTCCAGTTGGTGTGAAGGAAACACCCCTCCCTCCCTCCCCCCTTACCTCCCTTCCTCCCTCCCCCTCCCTTCATCTCTCTCTCTCTCTCTTTCTTTCTTCCTTCCTTTCTTTCTTTCTTGCTCTGTTTCTTTCTCTTTCTTTTTTCCTCCCTCCCTCCCTCCCTCCCTCCCTCCCTTCCTTCCTTCCTTCCTTCCTTCCTTCCTTCCTTCCTTCCTTCCTTCCTTCCTTCCTTCCTTCCTTCCTCCTTCCTTCCCTCCTCCCTCCCTCCCTCCCTCCCTCCACTCCTCTCTCTCTCTCTCTCTTTCTTTCTTTCTTTCTTTCTTTCCCTCCTCCCTTTCTCTTGGTCTTAGACTCTGTCTCTGCCTTGGTATCTCTCTGTGTCTCCCTCCTCCTATCCCCCCTCCCTAAATCTGGATCATGTATGTTTGTCAGAATTATAAACCAGATCTTTAGGCGTGTAGGAGTTGCATTAAACACCATATGAATTTGAAAGCAAATATGCTAACAAGAAAAGCATAGAAAGAGTTAAATCTATGATAGCTCAGTCTTCCCAATAAATTGGTTTTAGCTAAATCAACTCTGCCTGGCTAATTTATTTCTTTATATTTTTTCCCTAAAGAAGCCAAATGTCAAGGAGAGAATTGCCTGACTCCAGACAGATTAAATTTCTTTACTTCATCGAAAATAATGTTATTAGAAGGCAGGTGTGACAATGTTTTATTCTGTTTTATATCTTTCAGATTTCTAACTTATTTCTCCAGAAAACATTTGGAGTTATTGGCTTAACATTATTGTACACAGAGTATGTGCATGGTGAATAACAGAGGTTGAAATTAGTTTTTTCAAAGGGCATCTTTCCAAATTGGACTTGATATGAGTTCTATTAGCTGGTATGATGGCTGGCTGAGGATGGCAAATCAAGAAATATGATGAAGACTACAAACTGCTCTTCTTTTACAGCTACACTGATGACTGAAAAGGAGCAAACAACACATTAAATTTGGATCATATTAGTTCAATAGCTTTTGAAAATCCTAGCAAGGTCAGACCAAAGAAATGAAATACTTTTAAAACTTAGAATTGATGGAAAAGATTAAAAGGAGAAAAGGCAGATTTCTAGAGCTTGCAAGCAAGTAACGTTTAGAACCAAGGTTTAATGAAAAGGTGAAGGGTTAATCAGAACTTTGGATAATATCTCTGATTCATAATGGGAAGAATTAAGAGAACTCACAATAGAACCAAAGGGTAAAAAGAAAAATTAGTATATTGTATATAACACATGAATTAAATAATAGACATTTGGACAAAATGAAGATAGTATTCTCTAGTTCAATCTTCAGGAATAAAGGCCAGGAGATTTGTGTATATGTCAATCATCTTCAATGCATAGGCTGAAAGTTTCTGGTTATTTTTCCAATAACAAGAATTATACCTTGGTTTGCATAATAGCTGTTAGTTTATCTACTAATAACGGAGATATGTAGAAAACATATAAAACCTTGTCTTTATTGAGCTTATGTTCTGTCAGAAGACATAGATGACTTACTATAAATGATTGATGGTAATGAACAGATGGGGGATAAATGGTGAAGTTCTGGGTTCGGCTCGGTGGGAGAGTCTATGCTGAGCATGAACCTCCAACAATTCCTTCCCTGAATGAAAACAGTGACATCGATAAAGGACAAAAGCATGGGGGAAAAGAGCAACATTAGAAGTAAAATTAATTTCAAAACAAATATGAAACTGCCATATCAAATGCTTTTATGTGCAGCCTTATGATTAAAAAATATTAAAATAACTATTTGGCAATTTTTGGATATCTATATTAAAAAATATCATTCTGAAATTAGTGGCTTGAAATGGTGACTGCCATTACTCATTCTTACTGTCCTGAAGATTTGGGCGGGGGACTGAGTATGGGCAGTGCTTAACTGGTCTCCCTGTTGTATTAGTGAAACTGGAATCATCTGTTTGATTTTTGCCACGTCATCTCTGATCTAGAGATTTCTGACCTGAGAGCAAGGAAGAAAAACACCTGGGAACCACATGGCCTTTTCATCCAGTCTAAGATCAGGTGGAGTCACTTTGACAATAAGTTGTTGGTTACAAAGTACATACAAGTCCACTCTAGTTCAAGAAGAGAGAGCACGGATAGCATCTGTGGTTGGGAAGATACATCACGATATAAAAAATAATGCACACAAGAAGATACACACATATATATATATATTTGCATATATATGCCATCTTAAAAAATGCAATCTAGGGCTGGGAATGTGGCTTAGTGGTAGAGTGCTTGCCTAGCATGCATGAAGCACTCTGGGTTTGATTTCTCCATACCACATAAACAGAAAAAGGCAGAAGTGGTGCTGTTGCTCAAATGGTAGATTTCTAACTTTGAGCAAAAGAAACTCAGGGACAGTGCCCAGGCCCTGAGTTCAAGCCCCATGACTGGCAGAAAGTAAATGCAATATACCCATCAATAAAAATAATTTATTATCTGCAAAGCAAGTGAATGAGTTTTCCTGGAGATAATCTTCAATAAATTACAGCTTGTGAAGGTGAAAAAATATGAAATGACAATGAAAGTCAACAAATATCGTATAACAATTGTTGTAAAGATGCTGGCAAAAGATAGTAAGTGGATGATGTTGGATGACATAATCTTACGGACATATGGATGGTATAAATTCAGAGCAAAGAGATCACTGTGGAACACGAAGAAAGAACTAAAATTACAGAAAGACTTTGATCTTCTTGACTAGGTCACAGACTGAGAAAGAGATAAGGCACTCCCAGGCAATAGGACCACAAAGGCAAAGAGATCAGAACACTTTTAGAAAGGCTGATGTGAGGATAATCAAAAGAAGGGATGGTTTCCTCCAAAAGATTAAGATAATAATACCAAAGTACAAACAGACTCATAGCACCACCGGTCACAAATGATAATAGGCTCTGCAGCTCACTAGAAAAATCTAGAGTTGAGAAGATGGAAAGTTAAGATGTCAGCCTTCTTCTGGTTGTCAACTTTAAGAAATCAATGACTGAAGTAGTGGGATACATTTTCACAAGGCAAACTGGATGAGGTTATAACCAGTTAAGAATAATTACTAGAAATTACTAATATTTGCTTCAAATAAGATGAAATAAAAAGTAGTACACAGGGAAGGAAAGAAACAGAAAGAGGACCTAGGAGAAAAGATGAGGGAGAAGGAGATGAGACATGTGGTCATGCTGTTGCTTTTTGTGACCTTTACTCAAAAGTAACTTGGTGGGATTCCACCACATCTGCTGGGCAATAGCAATTACAGAGTCTGTCTTGGTTCCAGGATAGGAGAAAACAAGGCAGTATTCTCTTCCAAGAATGGCACTGAACATTAAGTGTGCTAAAGCAGGTTAAGACCTGCTTCATATAAGACCTTTGTGGTCTCTGAATGTAGGTAGATTTTTTTTTTCTCTGCCAGCCAGTAGTCATCTTGAAAATACAGTACATATTCTACCCATTTTGAATCCTTGGTTCCAGACACAAAGTATGCTTATTATACTGAGTGAAGGAAAACAGTACTCCTTCATTTGTCAATGGTTTGTTTGTAGTTTCTTAGATCAGGATTAGTAGTAGTAAAACATAGTAACAACTAAATTAAAAGCATTCAGAAGCTGGGCACTGATGGCTCATGCCTGTAATCTTAGCTATTCAGGAGGCTCAGATCTGAGGATTGCAGTTCAAAGCTAGCTTGAGCAGTAGTCCCTGAGACTCTTATCTCCAATAAACCACCAGAAAATGGAAAGTGGTGTTGTGGTTCAAGTGGCAGAGCACTCACCTTGAGGTGAATTGCTGAGGGACAGTGTCCAGACCCAGATTTCAAGCCCCACAACCAACAAAAAAAAAAAAAGCATTCAGGTTATGCCACACATCGTTCATTTTAACTAGAAGATTCAGTTTCATAGGATACAGACAACTTCTTTGGTCATATCATCTGCCACCTTCTAAAAATCATGTGTGTTACTATTTAGCACCTCTTGCTTTGTTTACTTTTTGTCTTATGAATCTGCATTTTACATGAACAGAGAGTAACTAATCCTTTCCTGATATGTTATAGAAACAATGGATTTCAAATAAAAAAATATAAAACAATGGAAAAAACAAAAAACCAAGGCCACTGTTTGTTATATTGACAAATATGTAAGTCAATCAACTTCCTCTATATAAAGAGGAAGAGTTGATACTTTTTAGCTCATGACTTCAGAGATTCCAGTCCCAAGTTTCGTTCCTTTTCTTTCTTTCTTTCTTTCTTTCTTTCTTTCTTTCTTTCTTTCCTTTCTTTCCTTTCTTTCTTTCTTTCTTTCTTTCTTTCTTTCTTTCTTTCTTTCTTTCTTTCGTTCTTTCTTTCTTTCTTTCTTTCTTTCGTTCGTTCTTTCTTTCTTTCTTTCTTTCTTTTTCTCTTTTTCCAGTTCTGGAGTCTGAACTCAGGACCTGGGCACTGTCTCTGAGCTTCTTTTGCTCAAAGCTAGCACTCTACTACTTGAGACATGGCGCCACTTTGGGCCTTTTCTGTTTAATGTGGTACTGAGGAAGCGAACCCACGGCTTCATGCATGCTAAGCAAGCACTCTACCACTAAGCCACTGTCCCAAGCTCAGTCCCTATTGCTGTTAAATGTGTGGCAATTCATATATCTTTACAAGAAATATAATTGGTAAAATAAATTGCTCACCTTATGGTAGCCAGAAATTTTAAAAAAAAGTGTGGGGAGAAATAGTAAGGTCTTAGCATCCCCTCCAACACCATTTCTCACAATGAACTAATTTCTTTCTATTATGTACCACCTCTTAAGAGTTCCCCCAACCTCTCAATAAAACCACAAGCCATGCACATGTGGGCTTTTGGTGAACACAATTCTAAACCATAATACCTTGACATAAATAGATGACATCAGTCATTCTGTCCATCTCCTTAAAATGACTCAGTGATTCAGTTTTGTGTAGGAATTATATTTCTTTAAAAAAATTAACTGGCATATAGAAAATTATACATAGTAATGTCTTTCATCATGATAGTTCTATAAATGCATAAAATGTACTTTTATTATGTTCATCCTTCCATTACCCTTTCTTGTTACTTTCAAACCTCCTCATTATAACTTCCACTGCTACATTCCTAGGAGCTCACTTTTTACTTTCATGACTGGTTGTTTTTAAGTTGGTTTTTGGTTTATTCTCTTCTTGTTACCAAAAATGAGGAAAAAATAGGGATCTTCGTCTTTGTCATAGTGGTTTATTTCATTTAACATAGTGATTTCCAGTTCTAATTTGTGTGATTAGTTTTGCCTTTGTATGATTCTTACCTAGTATTTATTATCTATTCTTCTAGTGAGATTTATTCTTTCATATATTCTGTTGATTTTATTTGTCTCCTTCTTCTATGTGTAGGAATCTTTTAAATGTCTTCTTCTATAATGTCTGCCCAGTGGTTAAAAATGCCTTTACTTTTTGTTTATAATGAAAGGCTATTTCTCTTTTGATTATGAGGGAT
Source organism: Dipodomys spectabilis (assembly GCF_019054845.1). Classification (NCBI taxonomy): domain Eukaryota; kingdom Metazoa; phylum Chordata; class Mammalia; order Rodentia; family Heteromyidae; genus Dipodomys; species Dipodomys spectabilis. Next base: position 10,889,986 of record NW_024870834.1, on the reverse strand, counting down.
GGCTACATGTCACATGGTATTTCTCTCTTGCAGCTTTCAAAATCATTTTCTTTATTTTAAATGGGTAATGTTTCAACTATAATATGGTATAGCTTCTGTTTTAGTCTAATTTATCGGGTGTTCTAAGAGTCTCTGGTATCTGGAATATCTTTCCAAAAATATGGTATTACTTGTTTTTGCTATAATTTTGCTGATTATATTTTCCACACATTTACTTCTCTTTCTTCAATGGCCAATTCACAATGTAATCTCTTGGTGGTATTCCACAGTCTTGTTTGTCTGTTCTACCTATATTTTGCTTTTAAAAATTATTATCTGAATGTTCTAATTCATGTCTTTCAACTCTCATATTACAATTTCCAATTATGGCAGTCTAATAAAATGGCTTTCATTTCAAGCTTTAATTTTGACTTTTGAGGTTTTTTAAAATTTTTTATTTCCAGAACTTCAGTTGGATTTTTATATGCTAAAGTCTTCCTGTTTTATCTGATTGTTTCTTTATATTATCATTGAATTTACTCAGGTGATTTTTAAAATCATTCTTGTAATCATTCTCTTGAATTCTTTGAGATTTCTCCCACCTCACAATCAACTTTAGCTTATTATTTTGTATTTGCTGGCTTTCTGGCTTTTGGAAGAGTCATACTGTTTTCTTTTTCTTTATTTATTTCCTCTTCCTCCTCCTCCTCCTCCTCCTCCTCCTCCTCCTCCTCCTCCTCCTCCTCCTCCTCCTCCTCCTCCTCCTCCTCCTCCTCCTCCTCCTCCTCCTCCTCCTCCTCCTCCTCCTCCTCCTCCTCCTCCTCCTCCTCCTCCTCCTCCTCCTCCTCCTCCTCCTCCTCCTCCCCCTCCTCCCCCTCCTCCCCCTCCCCCCCTCCCCCTCCCCCTCCCCCCTCCCCCTCCCCCTCCCCCTCCTCCTCCTCCCCCTCCTCCCCCTCCTCCTCCTCCCCCCCCCTCCCCCTCCCCCTCCCCCTCCCCCTCCCCCTCCCCCTCCCCCCTCCCCCTCCTCCTCCTCCTCCCCCTCCTCCTCCTCCTCCTCCTCCTCCTCCTCCTCCTCCTCCTCCTCCTCCTCCACGTTTCTACACTGGGATTTGTGCATCTGAGGACCAAGTCATTGATTGCACTGTTTAATTATCTATGTTCTTTCTGCTGAAATACCCTGTGTTTAGTGGACAAAGCAGGGTCAGAGTTGAGGTACAATTTTCAGCAGTGGGTTTTGGATGTAACTCAGCCATGCATTCAGCTATTTGCGCAGGGTACTTGGCCAGATCCCCCAGCATCTCTCACAGAGTAGAAAACGAGCTGGAGTCTTATTTTCTAATATTTAAACTAGTGCAATATGTGCAGGCTAAGTTGGTCCAAGGCCAGTTGCGTGCTTTAGGGCTGCATTTAATTAGGAGTCTTCTCTTCTTTGTGCAGTGGGATTTGCAGCTGGCCCCCATGAACGTTGTAGTAGCCTGTGGAGTAGGCAGGCTTCCAATCCCTCCGCAGGCGTTCTCATCCGTCCCATAGAGGTAGCAAGCCTCCACCCAGAGAGGTGCCCTCCACGTGCATCGGAATCCAGGAAGCACACCAAGCATTGTATTTCTGTATTGGGATGGGGAAGCTGAGGTAGCACAGCACTTCTGCCTGTGGGTCTTACCATTTCCAGAATCCGACCTGCAGTGTGCTACCCTGAGAGGAGCCAGAGGCTGTGGGAACTTGGCTGAAAGCTCCCAGTCCTTCTCAGCGGCTCATCACACACAAGTAGCAAGTAGCTCAAAAGCTAAGCCACCCACCCAGGCATGGGCTTGGCGTTCCGTTTCAGTAGCAATCCTCAGGCAAAAGAACTGTCTCCTTATGACAGAGGGCAGGGCTCCCAAGCTCTTTGACTGTGTCCCTTTTACTGCTGAAGGAAAGGCTCCCAGACACTGTAGTTCAGATCCTCTGCTCAACCAACACTCACCACTATGTCTGTCACAGACACTGAGAAGCTATCCAGTTGCTGAGAGCTCTGATTATTCTTTGTTTTCAGTCTCAATCTATAGGTCCCCTTCTCACACCCTCTGCTTATAGTACTCAGAAGTTTGAGGAATAACAAAGTAGCTCCAATTGTCCAGACTTCTAATGTTTTCTGTGATTTATTTAGACGTTTGATCTTTAAAATATTCCTCCAACAAATATTTGTTATGTACCTACCTATCTTACAAAGGAACAGTGCTAAACCCAATGGAAAACAGGAGTTAATAAGGACCTTATGATGATAAGAAGTATGTGTGTGTGTATGTGTGTGTGTGTAAGAGAGAGAGAGAGAGACAGAGACAGAGAAAGAGACAGAGACAGAGAGATAGAATGAGAATGGGTTAGGTAGTATGTATGTCATTATGAGGGAAGTGATTTAGAAGATGTACTCCAGAAAGAACAGCTATTTAAAGGAGGTGACATTTTTGCTGAGATTGGAAGGTAATTTTGGAAAAGACAGGGTGAGGGATCGGGACAACAAATCCGATGCTCCAGGAAACAAAGGGGTTGGTCTGTTGAAAAGACAGAGGCCAGGCCAGATTGTCTGGAGATATAGCACGTGAAGTGAAAATAGGAGGGCTAGACATTAACACAAAGTTTTGTCTTTGCAGAAAATAGTATACAGAGTCATCGCAAAAAATTGATGCCATTGCACATTGAATTTGTTGTCCTTTAAGAAAAAGGAGAAAAATCTAGCACCTAAAGTTTTTTGGCATGCTTGCTTTAGTTTGTTTTCTAGGTATAAAGTAATGTTTGCCCTAGCTTTGGCTTGGTTATTACTTTACAGTGTATCTAATGGGCACCTAATGGGAAGCAGACATTCATTAATTTGTTGCTGCATTGAAACAACTATCATGTTTTTCGCCTTGACATTGGGTCTAGCTCTGCACCCTAGGATTCCTTTGCACTCAGGAGCCTACTGTTTCTAAATACCATAATGTCTGTCTTGAAACTACCAGCTGAAAAACCTGTTTACTTTCCACAGAACTATAAAGAGTTTAACTATGCTTCCCTTTGATATTTCTGTATAATAGATCCCTCTGGTAATTAGTGGCTAAATTAAAAACCATGTTGTTATCTCATCATTTTTGTGAGTCAGAGAGTAGTTTGTAGTTTGGGGTTGCCAAAGTTCTGCGGGACTCTGAAGGCTTCACTGGGTCTCTTGATTGCCTGAAGGGTGGCCTGGGGCTTTAGAATACACTTTTGAGATGACTCTAGCTGGAAGTCAGTGGTAGTGGTTTGTCAGAAGGTAGGAGTTCCTCTTACGTTGCCTCTCCTCTGAGCTGGTTTGAGTGTACTCATAGTATGATATTTGACTTCCCATAGATTGAGCGCCTCATGACAATGAGGTGCAAGTACAATAGCTTTTATAACTCAGCCCTCTTCAGCTGTCATAAGGTCTTCACACCAGAAAGCCAGGCTTCTTTTGTGCTTCCTGGAGGTTGGATATCAAAGGTGATAAATTCTTGATACTACATTTATTTTTATATATGTTGCTTATGGATACTTTGTTCTCTTGGATAGATCAGTTATTCTCCCCAAGGAACTGGGAAAATTGACTTCTTTTTGATGTAGCTAGAGCTTTTGTTTCAGAGACACTTAGCCTGTGTAGTATACTATCTCTGCCTCCTGCCTGTAATTCAGTTTTTCTATTACTCATTCCTGGTGTTTTTATAATGTCACCATGAGAGTTAAATGGTAAACCTCTCATGGGGTACTGATGGTTTTTAAAGTATATTCATAAGATTACATGAGAAAGCATGTCTCTAATTTGCTATTTAGCTACAGAGTAATATGTTTCTCTATTTGGAAAATAGTTCTGTCAGCGTACCAGAACAAGGGATAGGAAATTAGGATTTCTAGGATCAATTTCCTAGCTGACTTATGGGTTGTTATATACCCTTCAGCAAGGCACTTAATGTGTTCGCCTTTAAATGAGAATATGAAGAATAAATCTCTACTTCAGGGGAATGTATCATCATTGAATTTATATTAAAGTAATAGGCTTTGAAAAGTCTTACAAGAAAAGAACTATGGAAATGCAAATTATTATGTTGCAAAACACAAAGGTGTTATATGCCTGTAAAACACTAATCCAGTTTGTTTTATCTGCTTTAGGATTCCTTCTTTTTAATTTCACCAAGTACTTCCATTTCCTAAATTGTGACAGGAGAAAGGACCAGCTTAACTTGTATTTTGTAAATGATGCACTGTTTGGGTAGCTGCCATTCCTATAGTCCTAAAGGGGGCTCACATGCTCATATAGAACTCACTCCTATAATCAAGTAACACCATATGAAGATGAAAATTGCCTTTTATATCTCCACTTTAAGAGTAAAAGCTTAAAACAGGAATACTCATAAATTTTACACTGAGCTACTAAAACACATTCTTAATAATTATGAACATATGGAGAGAAAAGTGTATGGAAAAGTGATAGTTGACTAATATTTATAATATATGGGCACATTCACACACAGACAATCTATTCTACAGAACGTTCATTTTTCAATTAGGATCTACTATGTAATATTTATATCCAGAGTATTATATACAGGACTTGGGAAATGAGTTTAGTGTTATTTTTCTTTCATGAGAAAAGAGACACTGAAATACATATATTGAATATTTTATAGATAGATTTTTTTTATAACTGATCACTTTTAGTCTTACATACAATTGTATTGACATCCATTTTATATATAATTAGTATTTTGTAAATATATGTTTATAGACATATATTGAGTTATTTTATAAAGTAATGGAGTTTAGAAAGTGTTGGTAGTTTATACGCTACACATGCATGAATAATCTTGAGTTAGTAAAATTTAGAGCTGGATATTTTTCTTGGAGCTTTTCATCTTCTCTAGTTCTATATCATATTAATAATCTGTTATGCTGGTACTTTCTACCTTTAAAGATCCATGTGCTACATGTTTTTTATCGAAGTGGTTTTTTGGTTGTTGTTTTTGTTTTGTTTTGGTAGAAACATTCTGGGTATTCCTTCTTATGCAAAACGAAAGTGGCAGAAATCAGAGGTTATCACACAGAAATCGCTCCAGCCCTCCTGTATTTTTCTCATTCTCTAAGCATGATAAATTTCAACTGGATTTTTACCATCTTTTCTTCAACATACATTTTTGACATTTATGTCAGTATTCACATTGATCTATCTGTATAGGCTCATTTCTGTGTCATCTAGTCTATTTTAATAATCTAGTTATTTATTTCATTTGTTTGTCCTATCATTTTTGTTACTCTAGCATTATTTGAAGAAGGTATTTTGATACCTTAGCATCACCTTTCTTGTTCTGGATTGTTTTGGATACTCTGGATCTTTGATGCTTCTTTAAGGACTTTAGAATTTCGATTTCCCTTTCTATGAAGAGTGACTTTGGAATTTTGACAGAATTTGCATTAAATCTCTAGATATATTTTGGTAGTCTAAACATTTTTAGAATCTCAGTTCTGACCTATACTTCTGAGAGATCTTTCCACTAACTATTCAAAATGTGTTGTTTGGTCTGCATGTGTTTGTGAATTTTTTTTGTAATTTCATTAGGGGTAAGATGGAGGTAATTACCACATCTGGAGAAGTGGTAATGTGAATAATAGGGCACACTAGGAGTTAATAGAATTCTAAGAATGAAATTGATGAGTGTCCTCCTAGGGAACTATATGATGCATATAAGTCAACCATTTCCAAACTCAGTAAACTAGACTAAAACAACTTCCAGGAAGTAAAAATGGTAACCATGAAATTTGTTTTCACTTGGGCTGGAGGGTATATATAAATATATATATTATATATAATATACTATTATTACAAAATATTATATTATATTATTATATTAATATTAACATTATTATATTATATATCATATATAATTTTTTGTGGAATATGTTAGTTCTTCCACTTGCTATTTGATAATCTGTAGAAAAGCATGGTAATCTTGGTAGTCACAATTTAAGGTTCATTGGACTTGTCGACAGGTAGTAATAAGCACTCTACACAACTTGTCTAGTTTCTTGCATGCTAAATGTTGAGTGCTATGCCTTGAAAATTACCAGGCAATGTTACACTGGTAAAGGATCTAATAGTGTGGGATTCTAAGGATGGAGTAATCTAGGACATCTTAGCATATTATTTCTAAAGTGAGAAATAAGGGTTAGATCCTCACTCTCGCCCACTAAGAAACACATCAGTGTTGGCTTGACCTGTATGCTCTCTGGCTAAAAAACTACCCATTTAGAGTAATGTTCAGAACCAAAGACTCTGAAAGAAATAGAGACATTGTACCAGTCAGTCTCCCTGTCAATATGTCATATATTATCCATGGAAAGAAAGTGTCTGTGATAGGTATACATGCTGTCTCTGTCAGATAGAGAGCCCCTGGAAAATACGCTAAAAAAAAAAAAAAGATAAACAGTATGGAGGTGGGAGGGAAGGGATGGTAGGGGGAAATCAAACGGGGAAACAACAATGCTCAACAGGAAATGTACTCACTACCTTGCTCATATAACTGTAACCCCTCTGTACAACATTTTTACAATAAAAACATTAAAAACTCAACATTATAGATACATGTAATTTTAGAGAAATGAAACACACTTCACAACCAACCTATATTCCCTATTGCAAGAGTTGTGTTTCATTTGCGGTTGAATCCTGATAAAGATTAACATTTCATCTTAGAACAACCAGATACTGCCTTGCTCCTAATACATCTAACAGGGCCTCCTCAAAACTTGTAGGTAAAATCCAGGAATGCTGCAGTGATTTACTTCTACTCACTACTATGCAATCCTCTTCAGTGCTATTTGATTACATAGCTATCTGTGAACCATGCATTACATTGCATATGCTTATTTATAAAAGAAACAATTCAGGGCTTCTAACTTTTGCTTTAATCTGCTGTATGTTTGTAAGTCAACTAATGTAAAGGAAACCACACACAGAGGCACACACACATATGAGTACATGCAGTATACATAAATATTTGATTATCAGTTTGATACTGTTAATTCTTTTCTTTAGATATTAATTGCCCTTGTGTGTCTTTTAACTTCATCTTGAAACGTATTTTTACTCTTATCTAGTTTATAATAAAGGATCAGGTTTTTGTTATTCTTCCTGGAGAGTGGATAGTAATGCTGGATATGTAATTCTGGATCACAAATTTTAACTTTTCTTTCTTTCTTTCAGTGCCTAGAATATATTGTTCTTATTTTATCTGGCTTCCCTGATTCCTGGAAATAATTTAGTTATTTATTATAAACATTGTTCCTCTGAAATCAGCATGATATTTATATGTATATATACTCTGGAGATTGTCTTTTTGCTTTTTCTTTCAGCAGTTTGAGTATGCTGTGTTTTTGGAGTGGTTTTATTTTTCTTTATTCTGCTTAGAATTCTTTTGCAATTCCTAAAGCTGAAAGTATTAATTTTCCAACAAATTCAGCCAAGTTTCAATCATTAACTTTCAAATCGTTCTATCCTTTACTTCTCTGGGTACTCATATTAAATATTTTAGGCCCTTTATTTATCACAGATTGAATTTGTTCGTATTGTCTCTGAATTACTAACACTCCATTTATCATTTTTTCCAGTATTTTGTTGAATTTAGTAATTTCTGTTTATCTTTCTAAGCTTTAAAATCCTTTCTTTCATAATTTCCAATATTCTAGAATAGAACTCACCTAGTAATTTTAAAATTTCAATCATTTCATATTATTGTCTATTTTCTATTCATTTTATATTGAAATTACAAGTAGCAATTTGAATTTTTTTTAAATTTTTGTTTGTCATTCTTTTTTTATTGTGAAAATAGCATACAGAGGGGTTACAATTACATGGGCAAGATAATGAGTACATTTCTTATCAAGCATTGTTGCCTCCTCCTTTGTTTCCCCTTCCCATCCCTTCCCATCTCCCTCTCCCCCAAGTTGTAAAGTTCGTTTTCGATATAACGACTTGTACATCTCATTGTTGCAATGGGTCCACCTGTATCTCTATTTAAACAATTTGTTTTTTCCCTTCCCCTCCACAAATTATACTAACATCAAATACAGTGAAAGCAGGGGTTATACCATGGGGGAGGGACATACAAAGCAACAAAGAAATCATCTTATAAATACATTAGAAACAATTGCATGAAAGCAAAAACATTTGAATACTTATCTTGGGGTTCATAGCAATTTGAATTTTTTACGCTTAGCATTTCTCTGTTGAAATCCCCATTGGTTAATATATTGACTACAGATTTTCATTTAATTCTTTCATATTTTGTTATATGAAAAAGCATGAATAATTTAAATAATTTTCCTGAAGATATTGCCTGGCGACATTCATATCTAAGTTCTCTAGGATACAAATTATTTTCATTATCCTGTTTCCTAAGATGCAGTGCTCCTATGGATTTTTTATTCCTGGTGATTTTTGTTTGAAAATTGAATTCTGCCATCACTGAAGTGTGCTGTCTTCTCTGATAATTACTGGTTTATTTTATTAGATAACTAACTCTCCTGGATTCATACAACTGCCTTGGGCTACTTCACATTATACTATCAGCTCATATTTCTATGGCTTATTAGTTCTATTTGCAACTTATTTCTCCATTTTGCTAGTGGTCTTTTATTTTTAATTTTTGCATACTTTGGTGACTAGCCAAAAAATCTTGATAATGATTTTCTCAGATCTAAGGGCTTAAACTGTTAAACAATTCTATCCTTTGGGGATTCTTACTTCATTTCCAGCCACTATCTTCTTCCCAGGGCTCTGTTCTCTGACACCTCAGAGTAGTAAGAACTAGTATGATGCTAATAAAATTGCATAGGGTTGCAGGATACCATCCATTATAAAAGCAGAAAAGGCAAAGAATTTTCCCAAATGTGGCTTAAGGTTTACAGGATACATTTTTTAAATAAATCTTTGGCAGTACATACCCAGAAACCCTGAGAGTATTGCATTTTCATATTTTATTTGTCTGATCTTCATTTTTTATTTTGTAGGCTTTATGATTGTTCTCCTTTTTATCCAGTGATGTATTTTATTGTCTTATTATCTTAAAGAATTGTGCAAAAGAATGACCATTTACGAAGCAGTTTATGAATTCAATGCGTCTTGATCAATTTCGCCCCTTTCACCATTCCTACCCACCCCTCATCTATCCATCCCTTCTCTCATCTTCTTAGTTTTGTAGGATATACATTGAATTATTAACTATATTCTCTCCATCTGGATTATTATTTTTGAGAGGCTTTGGATAATGGTGTTTCTCCATCATTCTGCAAAGACTTTACTTATTTTTTTCTTTTTCTTTTTTGTCAGTTGTGGGACTTGAACTCTGGGCCTGGGCGCTGTCCCTCAGCTCTTCAGCTCAAGGCTAGTGCTCTACCACTTGAGCCACAGCACCACTTCTGGCTTTTTCTGCTTATGTGGTGCTGAGGATTACTTGAATAGAAATAAAAGGTTCACACTTCCTTTAATAAGAGAGCTCTCCCAATTTTACTTTCTGCAAACTGGTACCTAAGTTTCTTCCCTCTTTTAAGACTCAACATGAAACATCAGGTCTTTTCAGATCTCAAGGCTGCGGGCTTAGGACAGAAATTAGACCACTGACTCTTTGGTTTTCAAGTCTTCAGATTGGAACTGTAGTGATGACATTGTCTTTTTTGGATTTTGAGATGGACAAATCATGATTCAGATCTTAGGATTTGTCTATCTTCATAATCATGTGAAGCAAGTTGTTATTCTGAATCTCTTTGCAAACACACCAATATGTGTGTGTGTGTGTGTGTGTGTGTGTGTGTGTGTGTGTGTGTGTGTGTGTTTCATACTGTTTCCCTAGAGAACCTAATTCACAGAATAATGATGTATATTAATCACATACTTCCTTATTGGAGAATATTGGTGGGTGGGGGGAGAGGATCGGGTGGGGGGACGTGGTGGGGGGGAATATGGGAAGGGAAGGGAAGGGGAAACAAAGAGGAGACACAAATGCTTGATAAGAAATGTACTCGTTATCTTGCCTATGTAATTGTAACTCCTCTGTACAGTATTCTCACAATAAAAAAAAAGAAAGAAAAGAAAAATTAAGTACCCATGTCAGTTTCTTTATTCATTTCTAAGTATCCACAGATGCTTTGGATGATTCATTCAAGAATCTAATCCTAATTTTTAAATTACTGAAATAATATTGATATTCTAGAATATTATTATTACTATAAATGTAGCCCATTTTATCCTTTACTTAAAGATGAACCTCAATGTATACTAGATTTTATTCTTAATTATTTAAAAAATAATGCATTTAGTATTCATTACAGTTGGATAAGATAATAATATTACCCTGGTAAGAAGCTAATGCAATTAATTAGCTTTCTCTTTTTTTGCCAGTCTTTATGCCAGACATTTTATACCAATCATCACATTAATAATCTGTTCAAGTACAATATGACAATGTCAGCTTGAAACACATATTTCTGTATTTTAAGACTTTTTCCTGTACAGACTTTTTTTGAGGTAAGGCTAAAATTGGATCCAGAATAAGATTATGGACCTGCTTTCCATGTAAGTGTCACTATCAAACTTAGTTCTTGAGCACTATTGCAAGTTTCCTTAGGCCTATTTCAAAGGCTACCAAGAGCGAATATTGTACATTTGTATAAAGATGTATGATAGAATGCTATAAAAGAATGAAGATTTTCACTTGAACTGTTTCATAGATATTTAAATTGTACAATAAGTAAAATTAAGCTGACTTGGAATGCAAAATATTACAGAAACAGTTTACAAGATATTTTAAAACTCTTTTTTTAGGTGGGTAATAATAATACTTAACAGAAACTCATCTAAAGATATCAAAATATATCTACATTTTTATGATTTCTCAATTGTGATGAATTATTTATTAATTTTTACTTGGCATTGTAGTCTCCCATGTGGACAATTTGTGTGTGTGTAGCGGGGAGAGGTTACTAGTCTACTAGTCCTGGGGCTTGAACTCAGGGTTTGCCTGGCACTATCCTCCAGCTTTTACCCTCAAGGCTAGCACTCCGCCATTTGACTCACAGATCCACATCCAGTATTTTTGGTGGTTAAATGGAGATCAGAGTCTCATAGAGTTTTTTGTCCAGGCTAGCTTTGAACTACAAGCCTCTGATCTCAACCTCCTGAGTAGCTAGGATTATAGCTATGAATAACTGATAGCTGGCCTCCATTTTGATAAAATTTAAGTCACTTGTATTATTATTAAGATACAGAAATACACTTGACTTTCTGATCATCTTAAAGATGTTAACATATTTATGTAGAGAAGTTCATTCTGAATATGCCCCTCTTCTTTATGCAGATGAAAGCAGAGAAATTTGAAGATATATTTTAAAATGATAATGTTTTTTTCTATGTTAATATGCCAAATGTATTACTTGACAAAAGTGAAAATCATTCTAAATTCTCACTTATTTTCCTGGCACCTAAACAAACTACTATTTATATCATGTATTGTCAAGGCCAGGAATGCTTTCAAGACTATTCGTAGGGAGGAAAATACAAACATAACTTTACCATTTAAAGCATATGATGTAAGTTAGAGACCATGCATGAATCATTTTCAAATAGCATCAAAAGTTGTGTCAGCTTATAGTGTGGTCATTAGTTTTTAGACAAAACTGGTTACTTAAAAAGCTAAGTGCAGAACCTTATTCTTTCCTTTAAATGACTTTTAATATGATTATTTAGTATAAGAATTATCCTGCACTGTTAGTGAAGAAGGCTTGGAGAGGAAATTTTTTTCAATATTTTTATTATTATATATTCTCTAAAAGCATCCTCACCTATAATGCTAAAATTTTTTTAATATATTGAAAATTAATCAGACCTTATGTGATTAATCAGTTAATAAAAAATAATCATATAACTGATGGCATCTACATATTTTGCCAGGTTTATGTAATAAAATCCTAGAACTCGATGTGACCACTAAATGATTGGGAAAATGCTTCACTAGGGCTGTGCTTTCTTTTTAAAAAAATTTTATTTTCTTGAAAAATGCTGTACAGAGAGGTTATGGATACATCAGTAATGTAATGAGTACATTCCTTGTCAGGCATTGTTACCCCCTCCTTTGTTTTTCTCCCACTATCCCTTCTCTCCCCCATGTCCCCTACTTCCCCCAACCCCAAAGTTGTAAGGTTCATTTCTAACATAGTGTTTTATGAGTATCATTATTGCTGTGGGTCATCTTGTGTCCTCCATAAATGAATGGATCAAGAAAATGCGGTATATATATATTTTTTCTCTCTATAATATATATATATATAAAATTCCATTGTGTGTATATATTTTGTATATATGTAATATATATAAATATATAGATATATAGATATAGATATATACAGTGGAATTTTATATTTCCATTAGAAAGAATGACACTGCTGTATTTGTTAGGAAATGGAAAGACTTGGAAAAAATTCATATTAAGTGAAGTAAGCCAGACCCCCAAAAATACAGGTCCCATGGCTTCCCTTATTTGCAATAATTAGTATATGTCTAGGATAATCTTATTAGATGAGCAGAAATGCTCAAAAACAATGTACATTTAACCATATAAGATAATGCTAAGTGAAATGAACCCCAAGATATTGTTACAAGAGGTTTCTCTTTGTTGTTGTTTTTAATGTACTATGTGTTTTTCTTCTTTGTTTCTTTTGTATGTTCCTCCTCCTATGGTATATCCCTGTTGTCACTGTATTTGATTTTGGTACCTTGCATCTTGTATATACATTTGTCTAATTTTGGGTGGGGAAAGAGAATAACACAATGCTGAAACAGGAAATGATTTTTAAAGTTGTCAAAAAAGCTATCTTTTTACCTATCTATAGTTCTTTGAAATGAATCAAACAAAATTTGTAATAACTTCAAACTATTGTTTTGAATTTGGATAAAAAGTAGAGCTGTATTTATTAGGCAAAGCATATATGTATAACATATATTTGTTTCAATAAACTAGATCATCTCAAACTTAACTACCTACCCAGCTACAAGGCAAAACTGAAGAGAGAAGGAGGGAGAAAAGAAGGGAATGATAGACATTTAGCTCTAAGATACTCCCTAAGAGGACAAGAAATAAGTATAATATTGTAATTAACATATATATATGTTTGTGTATGTATATAGAAATTTTATCTACAAGAGAGAACACAAAGAAAATAGAAAAATAGGTGATAAAGCTCTTCAAGCAAGCAAGAGTGAGACTACTAGGGATCTCTACAGGGATCTCAGAATCTTTTCCCCATTTTTCAGAAGGGAAAACAAAGCCTGTTAGATGGACATGCTCAAGATACGTCACAGCAAATCTTTCTTCTCTATCAAGTTTGTTTAAACTTGCTCTAGCACCCACTAGCAATGATTCTGAAGAGACAACATTTTCCTTTCTTGTCTGCCCCAATACCCTCCTTTCCCCTTCTCTCACTTTCCCTTTCTTCCCCTCTCCTCTTGGATAAAGTCCAGGAACACAAGGATTCCATGTTCTATATGCCTTTTTCATACTTTTCCAAAAACTGATCTTGTACACAGATAAAAGACATATCTACTGGGTCCTAGAAGAAAATATACAGCACATTTAAGTCACTAATTTGATATCGTTTAATAAAGACACTACCTAAAAGTTTCCAGTAGAATTAAAGAAATTCAACTAAAATAGTCATGGACTCTGGGCACAGTTATAAAGCCTTTAAGAAAAAGGTTAAAATTTGAGGCAATCAGCAGTACATGTGAATTTAAGAGCTCTGGATAAAGAATCAGTTAATTATTGGATACCTGGCTTTTTATTCTTCTTACTGTTATGCCTCTTGTCTGAATCATACATTGGCCTACACCAACTTGAAAAGACAAAGATCAAGGGATCCTTTGACATAATCCAAATGCCTCTGTTACCCAGGATCCAGAGCAGAGAGAAGACGAAGGATTTGTGGGTCTCATGGGGACAAATAATACTTGACACATAAAGATAGAATAAATAACTAAAAAACGGAATGTTTGTCATAGGACAAAACAGAGGTACTGCAATAATATGATCAATGATTTTTATTTGAAAGTTTGTAGTGTGATTATATTAATTTACAACATCTGGTAATGTCAAAATTAAAAAAAAGATTTATGGATCAGAAATAGAGAAATCTATAATATAGAATCAGAAATAGTGGGGATAAAACCAGGTTATCTGCATGTTTAGAATCCTACTGGCACAGGTTTGCATAAGTTGAGGGTCGGCATTAGGTCAGGGTTTTCTAGACCTGTGATCTTTCTTGTAAGCCATTTCACTTTTCAGATCCCTGGGGAGATTTTAATCAAGGTTTTCCTAAGTTACAACACATGTCATGTGCATGTGATTTTTTTTTTTGTATAGATAGTTTCTTGGCCATAGAACCTGGTGATTTCTTCAAATCTCATTACAAATTTTGCCCATTTTTCTATCATTCTTCTAGCCGCTGCTTAGCAAGGACAGGGATATGAGCTACTTGGAGAAATTGCTATGCTGTATGGGACACACTAAATGTAATTCATCCAGAGAGATTCCTAAATTAAACTATACTTTGATAATAACAGGGTGGGATGAAAAAAGTCAACAAATAAATAAATAATTGAATAGACCTCTAATAAGATTTATGAGAGATGTACAAGGTCTTCACTTGGCATTAATAGTGAAGATTATATTTTTGTCTTTGAAGCAACATGTCCCTCTGTGGTCCAAGATGGCTTAGAGCTTACTAGTAGCTCAGACTGGCCTCAAACTCATCATCTTATTCCATCTGCCTCCCAGGTGTTGAGATTTACAGATCTGAACTCTGTAATTTACCTAGGCAGGATAATTTATAAATAATTCTTTTTCATTGACTCCATGCTGGATAGATACATAAGACACAGAAAACATTTACCTTTTTCAGAGATTATTGATAAGCTTTAAAAAATAAATCCAACTATATATACTCAGTGAATTCTAAAGTACAATTATGAACAATGAATATAATACCTAGTCTGTGAATAAGATATTTTTACTTATGAAGAGAGCATATTCATATATAAAATGAATTATGCATTGCATGATATTGTTATTTAAGTGCCCAGAAAACAGTACTGGCTTACCTACACAAAGAAAATTGTATACAGCAAGAAAGCCTTGGTATAATGAAGGTCAAACTAAAAGCTTAGAAACAGGGACTGTTAAGAACATAAGGGGAGATGATTTTCTAAAGGAGATGTAAGTGTTTACTTTTACCACTCAAAAACTCTGAAGAGATGGAGAATGGAAATAGCAGAGTTGGAAAGGAAACAAAATTCTTGACTTCCAAAACATTCTCTATCAACAATTTTCATAGATCCCCAGCTGCCTCTGAAAAGATAAGACCATGAATTCTTTTGCAGTGCGATCTTATTTATCTGATGTGTGTCATAATTTATAGTTTCTACGATATTTGAATATATGACCATTTAGACTTCACAGTAAATCTAAAATGTTTGTAATAAATCTGTTTGTGTGTATACTGGATAATAATTCCAACTATGAGTATTTTTATGGTATCAATTTTCAGAGTCTGTGGTATTATGAATAATGTACTGTTAGACATGCAAATAGGATCCAGGTTTTAAAAGCCTAGTAAATTTTCTATAGTCATTCAGAAACATTTAAGTACCATAGTAGAAAATTTTCAGTGCTCACTTGTTTTATTAACTCTTCACTTGTGGAAAAAACTTTGTCTGCCTTGCTTGGACATTTATACTTTTCCCCCTAATGTTTTAATATTTAATTTAATGTCAGAATTGCCTGGTTTGGAAGATCTTTCAATATCTTGGTAGTTAAAATCATGCATTGAAAAATCATATTCTCTCTTATGAGAAAATATCTTATATTTATTATAATATATTGAAACACAGTTCTTTTTGAAAGTACACAAAGATAAAGTTATTTTGATCATTTTAGATCTTCTGTGACAGTTTGGAATCACCCCTACCACATCTCAAATTCTAGATGCTCCTTTCTACAACCCACTATTTTATGTGGCGGCAAAGAAAATCTAATCTTAAAATGCACCTCTGTCAGAATACTTGCACTGAGTATCTGTAGTGTAGATTCCTCATTAGACATCTCTTACATGATTTCCCAGTACACGAATTTTTCTACTCACCAGATAGATTGTCACATCAGACCTTACAGCTATAACTGAGTATCCTGAGTTTTATATCATTATATTTAGTGACATTGCATCTACTACTCTCTTCCTCTTTGGCTATGTGATGTCCGTTCTTTTAGGTCAAAATCAAATCTCTCTGATCATAACATTTTCTTCCATTATACTAGAATATAAGTTTCACTATACTCCAATGAGCTGTGTGTCTTCCTTGGTCCTAGGCTACGTTAAAATATGTGCATCTCGGTCACCTTTTAACATCTCACTGAGAATATTTCAGGCCAGGCATTGTAATTTATGCCAGTAATACCAGGTACCTGAGAAGGAGATCAGAAAGTTTGTGATCTAAAAACATCTTGGGCAAGCATTATCTAGACCCTATCCCAGAATCCCAGGTATGCTGGATGCATAGGTAGGAGGATTATGGTCCAAGGCTGGTCTCAGGCAAGAAATATTAGACCTTATACTATAATAAACTAACCAGGTATGTTATATACCTAGCAAGTGTGAGGCTCTCAGTTCAAAATCCAGTACCAAAAGAAAGAAAAAAAAAACCTGATTAAAAGGGTACTCAAGAAAGTCTGAGGAAAATCATAAAACCATAAATCTGGAATTGAATTGAACTTCTAGAGGTAAAATTGAGAGAATACTTCTAACAAAACTTCTAACAAAATTTCTGATAAAACTTCTACCATACAAGAAGGAAGAACAAATTCTGATCTATAAAAACAGATGAAGATGAAGGCTACAGGGGCTGTAAACTGATAAAAGTTGAGCATGAAGAAAATGATCATCCATGATATATGCCCATGAGTCAGTCCTGGAAACAGGGGCCCTTGATAACTCTAGCAGGTCTTTTCAATCACCTTTCTCAATCATACACTTAAAGAAGAAAGAATAGCCCCTGTATGACATTTTGAAGTTCAGAAGAACAAATAAATTTTAAAAATTCAAATAAAATGACAAAAGAAGAAAAAACAAACAAAAACAATGGATGGCAGATACTTGTGCATTAAACTCCAAACACAACATGACAGGGCAATAACCAAAGAGAAATATGATACTGTTAAATATTTGCTTTTATATTATAAGGAACCTTAGGCCTTGTTTATTTTTAAGGAAATTATGTAGTGAAAAGCAGTACAGAGTAAAAAGAAACTTTGGGGGAAACGGGACATTCGATGGAAAATGTTTGCAATCAAGATGTAATGGAATATTAAAGGGAAAAGTGATGAAATGGTCTTTGTGGGATCTATGGATGAGGGAAGTCTTTAAGATGCTGTGAGACAAATGTTTTTTTAAATGAATTAGGAAACAGTCACTTCCTGTGGCAACAGGAAGAAGATTTTGGAGGAACAAAAAATAGAGATGTAAAAAAATAACTATGTGTGATGAAGGAGTTGAACTTTATTTACTTTGCCCAGTCCCAGAGGGAAGGTATCTTAATCTTTCATGAGTTTCCTGAAAAGTATTTCTTAAAAGTGCAGCTGCCTCCTCATTAAATAGAGGGTTTATTAGGAGACAGCTGGTCTACATTGTGCAATACAAATGCACCTTTTCAGGGATTTTTAAAGTGTACTGATCCTGTGGCTATGGTGACTATACTATCAGAAGGATGATGTCCATACCCACAGACACAGGTTGCTGATCGTTGTTCATGCAATTAGGAATCAAGAGAAGGTGGTAACCAAGTTATCAGCTTAATGCAAATCACATTGTATTTGATACGTGAAAGAGTATTCAGAGTGAGTAGACATCAGAAGACTAGAGGAAAGAATCCTGTTTTGGACCCAAACACAGAGGGAAGAAAGCTGCTTAGGGGAGCCAGATGTCTAATTGGAAGTTTCTGGTGGCAGATTGGAAATCAAGAAGAAGTGGAGGTGATGGATCAAGTCGGTGATGCATCACAACACTAAACTCGAAGAGCTAAGTTCCAGTTCAGTGGCACGGCAGAGAAAATTCACTGACTGCTGCTCAGCTACGCAAAGAAAAATACAATTGTTTATTCCCTAATTGATCTAACTGCATATCAGTTCTTTAATTGCTCTCCCTTTCCTCCACAGGCCCACTCCAGTGAGTAGCAAGGGATGATTGGAACTTCAAATTGCCAATTAATCGTAATGGGTCTGTGGAGGAAATGTCTACTTTAAGAAGCTCAACCCTTTTCAGGTGAATGCTCAGTGCTTTGTGCATTCTCATTCTTTGTATGCTTCTAATCAATGCCATACTCTTTTTTACTCTTCTGTTTCAGGTTGTGGGTAGTGAGGGTCACTGAGTGTCAGTACCATTGCCAGAAGGTTAGGGGAGAAATCCACTTAGATGTGACAAATCCTGTCTCTACTATAATGCTTTAATGCCATTCCTTCTGTGGCTTTCCATCTGTCATGGCCTGTAGTAATTGATGTTTGCATCTGATGCTCATTTCTCTTAGATGCAGGCTGTTGTTGGTCCAAATCCTGTCACCAAGATACTGGGGAAGCTATTAGGTAGCTTTGGCTCACTCTGCTTGTCATGTGTTGACCATGGACCACAAGCATGCCTATCTCTCTATCCAGAGATCTTTCCCAACATGACATGCAATTGTCCTTCTTGCACACTGGAATCCCCCAAAGGTGGGACTGTTTGGGGAAGGTAACAAGTCATCTCAGGCTTCCCCCGCCCCAGGAAATCAATTTCTACTGTCTCCAAGTTCTTTCCTTTCAAAACTTTGTAACTCTTGACTATGAGGCACCAGAGGGCTTAATGTGTACTTGTCAGAAACTTTCTTTGGAGCACTCTCCCAGGAGGCAAAGGGGCTCCTTACTTCCTATCAGTCTTGGAAAGAAAATTATTTTCCATTGTATATCCCCTTCATTCCTCAGGTGGCTTTGACCCTGCTCCTTGTTAACCACAGTTATGGATGGATGCACGTAAGAAAATGAGCTGCTAAAAAATGTAAAATATAGAACTTGGAAGGCATAAAGTCTGGAAAACACTTTCATTTCAAGGAGAGGGAAGAATAAAAGGCAAGCAATTTATTGGGGTGAAGAGTTGAATCTTGCTGAGTAGAGTTGGATTTAGGTCCTCCCAATGATTGTCCTGATGACATAATCCAACAGAATTTAGAAATACAAATCTAGGGTTCTGAAATAAGACTGTACTAAAAATACACACAGAGTTACTCTCTAAACAATTTTTCAGATTGCCTTGTCATTTAATTTAAAACTAAACAATTAATTAATTAAATGTTGTCCCCTTGGCTGAAATGTGTTGGGATAATTAGAAAGGTTTGACAGTTAAGGCGTTCTCTTTGGGTTGTTTATTTGTTGTTGTTTTTTCTTGGACATCACACAGTTAACTATTTTACTTTAACATCAGAATTTGTTCTATATGTAATATGGAGATTTCAAGGAAAATGTGGTATCATTACAGGTAATAGTGGAGTATCATATTAATGGGCTATTTAGTTATTACACAAGTGATATGATTTTTAGCTCAATTATGAGTGGACCCAATGAAGCTCCAGATAGGTAATTATTCCTGTGCAGGGAAAAACTTAAAAAAATTTCTATCTGTTTCATGATTCCAGAGAGTGTCACTGGTTGTGGGAAGATCTTTCTTCACTCTCTTTTCTTTTCCCTTATTTCTGTCCTTCGTCCTCCAGGCCAACTTTCTGCACTAAATTCTTTTCTTTATCCCTTAGCAGCCTATCCTCTGCACTTCTGTCTTTCCCATTCACTCAGTACTGAGGTTCCTAGTGCTGAATGCTGGGCATTTTCCTCTTTCCCTACCCATTTCCAAAAATCCTATCCTGTCCCACAGGTTAAAAATTTCATTAACCATATCCAGCATCACTGAAAAGCAGCCAAATAACTGTTTATATATCTCTAATTCTCATCTCTGTGAACATCAGAAATTGTCAGTCCACCTGCCATCAGTGGTTGGAGTAGAGCAGATTTCAAATTTAAAATATCAAGACAATGTTGCTTTGTATGTCCCTCCCCCAAAGTATAACCCCTGCTTTCACTGTATTTGATGTTGGTATAATCTGTGGACGGGAAGGGAAAAAACAAATCATTTAACTAAGGATACAGGTGGCTCCACTGCAGTAACGAGATGTACAAGTCATTATGTTGAAAAACGAACTTTACAACTTTGGTGGGGGGGGGGGGGGAGGATCGGGTGGAGGAGGGGGAGCATAGGAAGGGATGGGAAGGGGAAACAAAGATGAGGCAACAATGCTTGATAAGAAATGTACTGGTTATCTTGACGATGTAATTGTAACTCCTTTGTATGGTATTCTCACAATTAAAAAAAAAAAAGAAAGGAACACCAGACAGGGAAATAAGAATGTCTATCTGTAAAGATCACACCTAACACCTTAGAGCAGAAACTAGAAGAATCAGACTGCAAATGATTGCAAGTTTCTCCTTGCTATTGGGACAGTCACTTTGCAGGGCGACTCCAGACATGACAGGGTTTTCAGTAGTAAGCGATTATGTTATGGTGCTCACTTTTTGCCAGGGTGCTCAGTCATAGTAAGAAATAAATAAATAAAACAGCCAAAGGCCTAAAAAAAATCAAAACAGATTTTTTGATATTTTGACACGCTCAGACACTAATTCTTTCTTGATCAATTATTTATAATAATAATATTTTTATTGTATTATTGTTATTATTATTGTTATTTTGAAATACTAGGGTTAGAACTTCCAGTCTTGTTCTTGTTAGGCAAGACTTCTATCACTTTATCCATACCACTATGATTTTCTGATTGATTGCTCAACAGTGGAAAAGAATCAGAGTAGCAGCATTAGGAAAAGGTAAATCAAAAATATCATTTTATTCCTGATAAAGCTAATTTTTTAACTGGAAAAAGAAAACTTTAAAGAGAAATTGGAACTTGTATGCTTTTGCTGGAACTATAAAACGATGACAGCTTTGGAGCACAATATAGCAACTGAACATTTAAAAACATTAAGGATGCCATTACCCTATGATCTAGCAAGTCTACTTTGTGTGTAACCCACAAGATGAAATCATGTATTAGAAGATATGCATTTCCCATTTGTGTTTATGGCTGCAATTTTATAGTCACCAGTAAAGCATGGAATCATCCCATGTATGCCTGAAGAGAAGATGGGTCAAGAAAATACGATATGCACACACAATGGAGTATGATCCAACCTTAAAACAGAAGATAATGTAAATATCAGTCTAAATGAAATACGTCATTCATAAAGATAAGGAGATTGCCTCATTCCCCTGAGGTTCCTAATGGACAGAAAATAGAATGGAAGTTGTCCAGAATGGATGGGGAGGGAAGGAGTGGAAAGAGTTTTGATTTTGAAAGAGAAAATATTCCTAAAAAAGTTGAAATGGTGGTCATGGTGACAAAACAATGGAAATTTTTTGATGACCCTGAATTACAGTTTAAAATAGTTAAATGGTCAGTCATAATATTATGCATAATTTTAAAATTTAGAAGTTAAAAAAATCACTTTGTTCTCATATTCTTAAAGTTAACATCCCACTTTAGGAAAAAACAGATAACCATAGCATAAGCTCTTCTCCATGGGTAGGGCATTTGGCCCTCCGGGTCTGTCTAAGCCAAAGACTTCCTTTCTCTATCTACTCACTGTGTTTGCTCTTGTCACCAACTGACATTCTGAAAGTACATGTTACACAATAGAAAACATGTTCCCCCAAGGATTTGTTTGAATTGGTTTGATTCTGGTTTCAAAACATTTTCCACCCTGTGGGTACAGTAGCTCAATAAACTGTTCCAATGCCATTTTATTTGTAAACCGAAACAAATCCCAGTATTGGTCGCCCTATGCAATGCTGTTGTTTCAAGAAATTGTCTTCATTGCTTTGATGATGACAGTCTAAGTATTGACAAGTGTTTCAAAGTGAGCATGTATAGATCCCACCAGATCCAGAGAGAAGCAGAGTGCAGCTTACACAACTCTAATATAACTGGACTAAGAACAGAGAAATGTGAGATCCCTCAGCAGCTAGCCCCCAGAGGAAGGTTTATAATACAAAAATTAGAGATGAAAACTAGAACCTGCTCTCTTCTTGATTAGAATGAAATATCCAGTGTTCTGAAGAGTAGCCATATGCATCTGTGGTGGTGGCAGAGAGAAGTCATGGCAAGTTCACATCCACCCAATTGTTTCTTTCAGCACTTTTAGAAGTAGTAGCATGTCCTTGATTACTCTTTCATGTGCATAGCTCCTTGAGGAAATTCTGCTCAGTTTCGAGTAGCCAAATGAAGTTTTTAACATCCCTAATTAAATAGCTACATCCAGTCAGTCAGAACAGCTCATAGCGTACTGGAAAAACACATAGACTGAGAAAGACCTAACCAAAACAAGACAGCAAGATCATTCTGGTCTTTGTAATGTCAAATCTGCATTCTATGTTCAGAACCACAGCACATAGATATCCCCCCATTGACTCTGTAATATAGTCTATTTTGTTCACAAGACAAATATACACACACTTTGGAATGAGGCACACTGAGGCTTAACAATTTTAAAAGGCTATGGAATCTGTGCTTGGTTTGATTATAATAGAAAGTAAGACATGGACTCTTCAGAGTATTATGTGCTCCTCTCTGTTCTCTTTCTTTGATGTATTAGGTAGAATGCCCTCCTGGACCTAACAGGGCATAAATAGCCTTAATGTCTTGTCAGAGGGAAATGAGTGTGGGGTGTGTGTTCAGTGTTTGCTGATTATTATTTGGCACTAAGCATTCCCTAAGAACCACCTTGCCTCCATTCTCTGTGCTAGAGATCCTCCCCCTCACACTGATGTCTTGAGAGTGTGTACCTCACATGGCAGCAAAAACATCAAAGACAAGACTCATTTAACTATAACAATCTATACATTTCTTTAATCTCATGTAAACAGTCTTCCATTTATGGGAACCTAAGGGCTCACACAAGGCTTCAGGATCCTGATTTCAATTTGAAGCATATAAGAATTTTCTTATTCACTTTTGGTTTGTCCCTGGTATGGACAGAGCGTTGCCACAAATGCACGTGTTTAAAACAGATCCCGATGTGATGGTGTGTGAAGAGGAGTCTTAGGAGATAAACAGGAAATGTTCTCACAAAAGAGATGGCAGAGCATTTCCTCTTGCTCTCCTCCGTGTGGGAGACAGAGAAACAGCTGATTGTGTACCAGGAGGTGACCCTCCCAGGGTCACTCTATTTATGTTGTTTTAGCTTTGTCTGCTAAAAGACCAAAGAAACCTCCATACTGTTTTGCATGACAGCTGTATTATGTTTTATTCCCATCAAGTTTGCAAGGCTTCGGACTTTTCTACATTCTCAGTAACACTTGTCTATTTCCCCTCTTCTTCCTTCTCTTTCTTTGGGTAGTAATCATCCCGACAGGTGTGAGGTGGTTTTGATTTGTTTTCCTTGGGCATTTAGTGATATTCAGCATACAGGGGAAGATTATCTAACCTTTGAAAAAACAACTTTCTGTAAGTAAATGACAAAGTGAACAAGCTATGAGTGAAATATAAGTGAAATAATCCATCACAGAAAGACATAGGGTATAGTCTAATAGTAAGATCTTTATAAAATACTGACATTCAGATAATCAGAGTGTAATGGTGGTTACCTAGTGCTGTGTGGAAAGAATCATGGTTAAATATTGAGCATAAATATTCATTCATGTAATATAACTCAGTTGTAAAGATTTGCTACATAAAAGTGGACCCAATGGCTAACAACACTACATTATGTCCTTCAAATATAACCAAAGTACACTTCATGTTACATATTCTTACCATAACGAAATGATCATTTCTGGAAAAGTTTAAAAAACTTAAAAATACAGAGTGTGATTCACTCTCAGTGCCATTGGTATTGGTGGTGGTTGGTTGTGACAATAAGTATATAAGCTCTTCTTATTAAGATATTGTAGCCTGTCCTATAAAATATCCCCTACATCTTAATCTCAACGTATCCCCACTTAATGTTGTTTTCTACTTGAAGACAGACAAAATGTATAGGTTACTTCAATTCATCAGAATATAGACGAGGAAAAGAGAACTTTTAAAATATATGATGATAGTTCTAAATCATTTTACTTTGTGTTTATCTAAAAGGAATTTATCTTGGCTGGTCCTGATGTCAACAGTGGTTCCTCCCCTTAAGTTAGAGACTCTTCCTGTTCCTGGCTTTGAATACACAAGCTACCATAAACTCTATTGTGCAAGGAAATGAATCCTATTGATAGGCTAAAGGTATGTGGAAGCAAGTCATTCCCTAATCCTTACTGAATCCTTTCCTGTATTTTCCAGATAAGTAGATGGTCCAGATAACACCCTAGTTGCAAAAGGAAGGCTTTGAACCTCAGTTCTCAGATCTCAGCCTCCTAAGTAGCTAGGATTACAGGCATTAGCCACAGGCCCTGCATGGATTTAATTCTTGATCTAGAATTCCTGATAATCTGTGGTATAATTGGTCTTTCAAATGTCCCCACTTATTTAGAACATAATATAATTTATACCAGTCTCACATTATCATGTTCATACTCTGAATCTATGAAGCTATGCTACTATTTATCTTTTGCATACTTACTTTATTGTGCAATTAGATCTGCTTCTCAAGTATATACCACCATCTGGATAAAAACTGAAAAAAACAACAATTAATTATTTGGAAAGCTTCAAATAAGCAAATGTTTACTGTTAAATAAATTTAACATTCTGCATGATCCATTGTTGGGTTTTGTTATTAGCATATTTAGGGAGAAAGCATATCTACCACAGATGAGAGTAACAAATTATAAGATGATAATATGATTTGGGTTCTTTGTAAGTCTGTGCTTACATAAACTAGATTGTTTCATTTACTTCATCATGCAGATTTATTATATACTTGAAGAGAGTTATAGCTACAACTTACTTTGTATCTCACAAATAGGTTTTCTTTCTCTCTCTTAATGGATTCCAGTTCCATTTTTATGTGCTCATTCTTGTTTGAAATACTCTATGATAATATATTAGTTCAAAAGACCTAGATAGTACACATTAATGAAGAAAGGACTTGAGATTTAATATGGCAAGACACAGAAATCCAGGCTGGTTCTAGTCTGAAAATTTCTGATCTTACAGGATAGATCATGACGTCTAGATTTTAGTATACAGGAATGCAATTAATTATTTACATACATATGTATTGATTTAGGAGAAATTATTTGAGAAAGTTCATACATTAATAATTTAAATATAATGACACAAGATGGCCTTCAATATTTTTAATGAAGTGAGTGAAAAAATGGTAGGAGCTGTATAAAGGAGCTACCATTTAACAAAGCATCATGAATACAATATATTTAAATCAATGTTACCCCTTCCAACATTCTCATCCATCCCTCCCAACCTAGCCCTTCCCTCAATTTTCTTAATTTTGTAGGCAATGCTTTGAAATTTGTATTGTATTCTCCCATGCTTCTCTTCTTTATTCATCTACCCCTTACTCCTTGACCTCACCTATCCCCTTCATGTGCCCATTTCCTGGTGTTTGTTTTGTTTAACTTTGACTTTCTAAGGAATTACATTATTTGAGATTTCCCTTGAATTTACAATATTTCAGTCAATACATTTGCATACATTTGTACACCAGCCAATGTATTTACTTAAAAGTTCTACAATGGCTGGGAAGGTGGCTCAGTAATAGAATGCTTGCTTTGCATGCATGAGACACTGGGCTCAATTCCTTAGCACCACACAAGCAGAAAAAGCCAGAAGTGGCACTGTGGCTCAAGTGGTAGAGTGCTAGCTTTGAGCTGAAGAGCTGAAGGACAGTGCCCAGGCCCAGAGTTCAGGCCCCACAACTTAAAACAAAGAAAACAAAAAACAAAAAAAAAAAAAACTTTTACAAGCTAGTTGTAGATTCCACATATCAGGGGAAACATGTAACTTTGGTCTCTCTGCTGACTTATTTCCTAAAAATAATTTTTTCTAGGTCCTCTCATTACCCTAAAAATGATATAATATAACTCTAATGGATGAGTAAAATTCTACTGTGTATGTATATCACATTTTCTTGATCCATTAGTCCATTGACATAGTCCAGCACCTGGGCTGATTCCACACCTTGACTATGGTGAATAGTACTGCAATAAACATGATTGTGTTGGTGACTTGCAAACATTTGGGTAAATAACCAGGAGTGGAAATGCTGAATCACAGGGTAGTTCTATAGTTGTATTTTGAGGAACATACATACTGTTACTGGGATGGTTGAACAAGGTTACATTTCCACCAACAGTGTGTTATGGTTCCCTTTCAGCTACATCATCACCAGTATCTGTTATTGTTTGTTTCTTTGATAATATCCATTGTAAGTAAGTGGATGAGATGAAATCCCTATTATTTTGATCCGTATTTTCATTGTGGCCAGAAATGGTGAACATTTCTTCATATGTGTATTGGCCATGTTTACTCTGGGTCCTGGGTTGTCAAAATGATATCATGAAAATGGCAATACTGGTTTAAGCCAACAACCAATTCAATAAAACTCCCATCAAAATATCAAAATCATTTTTCAGTGAGGTAGAGGAAACAATCCAAAAATTCATATGGAACCACAAAAGGCCAAGGATTACAAAAGCAATTCTTATCAGAAATTGTAGAATTATAATAACACCAAATTTCTAAGAACTACAGAGCTGGAGTAATGAAAACAAGTGGGTAGTGACATAAAAACAAGTTTGAGAACCAGTGGAACAGAATCGATGGGTAGAGGTAAACCTACAGGATTTAAGATTTGATAAAGGAGCCAAAAACAGAGGCTGGAAGAAATGCAGTCTCTTCAAATGGTGCTGGGAAAATGAGATATCCACATGCAGAAAACTTCAAAGTAGATCTTTATCGATCACATTGCACAAGCATCAAATCAAAATGGATCAAAGACCTCAATGTAAGACCTGAAACTGTGAAATTATTATAGGAAGGAGTAAAAACAACATTAGGATCCCTTGGCACAGGTAAGAACTTTCTGACCAAAGATCAAAAGCATAGCAAATCAAAGAAAGACTTAAATCTTATTGCATCAATGGTATTATTTACAGAATGGGAAAAGGTTTTTGCCAGCTATACATCAGACCATAGCATAATATCCAGAATACACAGAGAGCTTAAAAAATGAAACAGTCAAAGAATCGACCAACAGCTCGATTAATAAATGGGCTAGTAATCTACTTCTTAACAACAAAAATAACATAAAATTTTCTGATAGTGACACAAAGACTGATAATTCAAAAAAAGAAAGACTTTCTATTTGAGAGAAAGATAGTGTTTCCTAATCAATCATTACATTTCATTTATATAAATATTTAATATCCATTTTTCCCCATCAGAGGAAAAATAAAACATTGACAAAATATTTTATTAAACTGAGGTTTGAAGATTGGATATAGTTTAAAACTGACACACAAATGAATTGTTGGTTTACATGATTATCTTTAGATCTGGAATAACTAATCACTTGTATTGTTAGAAAATTGCATTTTCTTGTGACTGGCATCTACATAGCAGAAATGGGTATGTTCTGGGTAGAAAAATACTTCTAAGAATTTTGTGGTGGCTGAAAACACTGGAGAAACTGGGAGCATGAGAAATGTAGAACAGGAGTACAATGGTCAGAAAGCTTTCAGGACTAGAAATGTTTAATTACTATGTTAAATTTTTAAGCATTTCTTGTTAATAACACTAGTGAGTCACTATCAAGAGTTACACTATTTATTACAGTGAATTCTAAAAGTTATTTCAAAGAGAAAGGATCTCCGATAGGGAGAGAAAAACATCTTTGTTTTTGTTTCTGCTGAAGGTCACCTTGGGCAATTGAAAAGGAAAGCATTTTTAAGCATCCAGACTCATTTAATTTTTGGCTTGAATTTTTGCAGCAGAGAAAAGGCACCACCAATTCCCCACTGCTTCCTGTGCTTAGCCAGTCCAGCTGCCAGCGGGTGGTCTACAGAATGTGAGAGCAATGATAGTCACCTATAGAAGGAAGTAGTCTAGTATCTTTCAAATTGTATTCCCAAACTGGAATTATACAAACTCCAGAGAGAAACTCCAGTGAGAAATCTCTTCATTTAATTATTCTTGATTATGTCTGGATCTCAGTATATGTCTACCCTTTTTGAAGCTTTATTTATGCTTACACATTGATTTCTATTTTCTTTTCTGAATATTACAAGTTGAAGTATAATGCTGCATTTTTTACATTAATGCATGGTTTAATATCTTACAGTTTATTTCACATGGTGATGGGACAGCATTTATTGTTACCTCAAGGCAAACAATGGATGACTGTTTTCAGGTAAAATGGGAAGCCTAGGAAATGCAAAATGGGATTGCTGTTAAACTTATCACTCAAAGTACAAATTTAAGCTTCCTATCTAGTTCACATTACTGGAAAGACTGATTATTTCAGGAAAAATTGATACCTTGTATTCTCTGTGCTGTTTTGAAATGGAAGTTTGCTCTCCAATACATGTTATTGAACAATGTTCTGTGTTCCAGGAATTATGCGATGCCCTGGGCATTCAGAGATAAATATGAAGCACCTGGTACAGACTAATGGAAGGAAAGTACCCAGTTAGGTTCTAAATAAAGGAAGTACAAGGACCTGATAAGACACATTGTTTTAATCCATTTTTTTCAAGGATATGAAATAAAGAAAGAAGAATGGTTCACTTACCGGCAGTTAATCACATCAGTCAAACTGCATTGGTTGGCTGCCCTTTTGGTGTGTGGCTTACTATGCATGAGTTATTGTAGATAGAAGGCAGGATGGAGAAGAGCGTGGACTGTGTTATCAGATGGGCTAGGTGTCGATCTCAGGTCAAGCCTCACTTCCTTAATGTATGAACTCAGGCTAACAATGAATATCAGCCTTCATGACTCCCCTGCAACACCAAGAGAGCAATGCTACAACCTCACTCATCACATGATGGAGATTCAAGAGGAGATATGTACAGGTAACATGGAACTGTGTTTGAAACATTCTATATGAATGCGCAGGTCACATAAAGAATTAAAAATATATTTTACTTAGCATTATCTTATATGGTCATGTGTAAATAGCTTTTGACCTTTGCTTGACTGGTAAGATTATCCTAGATATATACTAGCTCTTGCAAATAAGGGAAACCATGGGATCTATGTTTCTTTGGGTCTGGCTTACTTCACTAAAATAACTTTTTCAAGTCTTTCCATTTCCTAACAAATGGAGTGGTGTCATTCTTTCTGATGGAGGCATAGAATCCCATTGTATACACACACACACACACACACACACATCACATTTTCTTGTTCCATTTATCTACTGAGGGGCATCTGGGTTGGTTCCATATCTTAGTTATGGTGAATAATGCTGTCAATTTTAAATAGACAGTTGGACAAAAATAATCACTAACCAATAAAAACACACATGATTGAGGTAAAGAAAAAGATTAATAGACTCTTGGGCATTAACTGCATTTGAAATTATGGGCATTTGATAGGAATTTTGAAGAAATCTAATTTGGGTACACAGAAATCTAGATCAGTATTCTTGTTTATAATCAATATACTAAACTCTTTGTTCTTTGACATCAATTGATCATTCTTATATAGCTGGCTATATCTAGAGTAGATACAGGTCTGCGATTCCATCTTTCAAACCTGGACAATTAAGCTCATCTTCTTTGTAGAGGATGGGCATGGATAATATTTGCACAAAGAAAATGTAAGACTCTGATTAATTCTTCAATAAAAGGAGTTTCATAATGAGTCTTGAGCACAAAGTCCTTTATGGTTTCTTTTGTGAGAGCTTTGCTTGCTAACTTACATTCCATAGACTTCTTATTGTGACCTTCCTTATAGGTTGGCAAGGTCCAAGACCATCTGAAAAATTATTCTTCTGTTATGAAGCATACTGTGCCATGACCATTCATTATATTAGATAAGAAGACAGGTGACCTCTGGTTTACTGTAACACAGATGCATGACATTTCCTTGAACATATACTAAGAGAACATTTGCCTAGTTTACCTCGCACCATTTGTTGTAAAGATACTTTCTCTCCATTGTATGTTCTTGGCCCTTTGCCAGAAAGTCATTTAACTATAGGTGTGATTTTACTTGTGGAATTTCTATGCTGCTCCATTGGGTTACACGTATGTTTTTGTGGCAGTGACATGCTATATATTGTAACTATAGCTCTGTAGTATATTTTTTACTATATTTAAGTGGCTGTGTAAAGGAGTTGCCACTCACCAAAGCAGTTTATGAATATAGTGCATCTTGATCATTACCCATTTCAACATTCTCAGCCACCCCTTCTAACACACCCTTTCCCTTGCTTTTCTTAATTTTTAGGTTATATATTGAATTTTTATAATTTGAAGTCCAGTATTGTGATACTTCCATCAGTGTCTTATTACCAGAATTACTTTTGCTTTTTATGGTCATTTCTTGCCTCCCTATGAATATTTCAATTGATCCTATAATACTCTGAAGAACAATAATGGCATTTTGATGAGTAATGCATTTAATTTGAATATTGTTTTGACAATGTAGCCACATTTTCACAATATTAACACTGTCAATCCATGAACATGGGCTATCTTTCCACCTCTTGATATCTTCTTAAATTTCTATCCTCCAGGTCTTGTATTTTTCATTATAGAGTTTACTCACTTTCTTGATTAGGTTAAAACCTATATTCTGTTGTTTCTGATGCTATTGTGAATAGAGTTGTTTTCCTGATCTCTGCTTAGCCAGCTCATTGTTAATATTAGAAAAGCTATTATTTGTGGAATTGATATCATGCAACTTTTTCAAAGATAGTTATGAATTCTGTATTTGGGTAAAGCGTTAAGTATAGGATCTGTTAAGTATAGGACCATGTCATCAGAAATAGGGACAATTAGATTTCCTCTTTCCTATTTGAATATCCCAATCCCCTGCTTAATTCAGTCTGCAAATCCCAGTACAATATTGAATGCAATTAGAGAGAATGGATACCTTTCTCTCCTTTATGACTTTAGAGAAACTGGTTTTAGTGTTTTCCTATTTAAAGTGATGTTGGCTATCAGTTTCTCATAGGCTTATTAAGTTCACGTATGTCAAATTTATTCTCAGTTTTTTCAGAGCTATTATAAAATCAAAACTTTTATTATGGATTTTTTTATTCAAGGTTTTATCTGTATTGTGTATGTTGAATCTTCATTGAATGAGACCTGATTGATTTTTTTCTTATGCTGTTGAGCCTTTTGCAAAACTTTTATTAAGTATTAATAAATAGACTTTCCTCAGCAATATTGCACTATAATTCTTTCTTTCTTACATTTCCTGATTTAGAATGAGCATAGTACTTCATAGAATGAGTTAGGCAGTGTTCTCCTTTGCCTATTTCATGGTAATGTATGATGAGTATTGTTCTAGGTAGTTTGATGGTTTGGCAGAACTTGGATATGAATTCATCTGGTCCTTTCTTTTGTATGTTGGGAGATGCCTTATTACTGCTTCTATCTTATTGCTTGATATTTTTTGAGTGGTTTGTATCTTCTTGTTTCAAATTTGGCAGATTTGGCAGCTCAAATGCATTTAGAAATTTATCCATTTCATCTAGATTTTCCATTTGTTTGAATGCAAGTTTTTTTTTTGGGGGGGGGGGGTGGTCCAGTCGTGGGGCCTGAACTCTGGGCCTGGGCACTGTCCCTCAGCTCTTCAGCTCTTTGGCTCAAGGCTAGCACTCTACCACTTGAGCCACAGCACCACTTCCTGTTTTTTTTTGCTTATGTGGTGCTCAGGAATCGAACCCAAGGCCTCAGGCATGCAAGGCAAGTGCTCTACCACTAAGCCCCCTTCCCAGCCCCTTGAATGCAAATTTTTAAGTATTCTTTCATGATCTTTTGGATTACTCTGTTACATACAATTATACAGACACACACACACACACACACACACACACATTCCTCTCTAATTTTGTTGATTTAGTTCTCTACTCTCGGTTTTGGTCATTTTACTGATCTTATTAATTTTTTCAAAAAATCACCTATTAGTTTCATTGATTCTATAGATTTTTCTTTGTTCTCCAATTAATTAATTTCTCTCCAAATTTTTAGTATCATTCTTCATTCACTAATTTAGGGTTTGATTTCTTCTTGAGTTACATCATAAGGTATTAGTTGGATGTTTTGTCTTTACTTTTACGTTTTTTTTTTATAAACTAGGCTATCAACAGTCATTGACTTTCCTCCCACTGATTTTGCTGTATCCCAGAGGTACTAGTAGGATGTGATTGAATTTTCATTTGTATCCAGGAACTTTTTCAATTATCCTTTACTGACTGTACTTATATACATGTTGTTCAACGATGCATTTTGAGTCTCCGTGAATTTGAATATTTTGTGTGATAATTTTTGCTGTTGATTTCTATTTTAATTCCTTTATAGTCAGTTGGCATAGAGAGACCCATGGCAGTTTTCTTTCATTTGCCAAGACCTTTTATGTCTTAGGACCTGATCTACTTTGGAGAAAGTTCTATAGGCTGCTGAGATGAATGTGTACTGTGAAGATACTGGGTGGAATATTCTGTACATGTTTTCTAAGTACATACTTTTTCCCCTGTATCTTGTATTTTTGACCGCTTTGTATTCTAATCCAGCTTAGTACAGGATAAGAAATTGGGGTGAGGATGGTTTTCTCTGTTTCAATAGTTGATTTGAATGTTTGAAATTCCTTCACTCTATGTCCCTGAAACCACTTCTAGTACTACACAGCTATCATCTCAGATGGTTGAAGTCTCTGAGGAATGGCTGCTGTCAGAGCATGTGCAGAAGAGGTGAATTGGATTGGATGGGGTTTGAATAACACACGAAGGCCCTAGAGCTAGGGATGAGAAGAGAAGACACAGAAACTAGGAGTCTTTGTCATATGGCTTCCTCAAACTTGCAAATTTCAGGGTTGAGTTTTATAAAAGTAGTAGAAGAGAAGGGAAGTTACAGCAAACACTTTTATAATTTCAAGTATTTGTAAATGGATGTTTTTTTTCCTCTCAGGAAAAAGAAAGCTGATGTGTTTGGAAAATATGATAAGAGTTCTATCCAGGAGGTTTCTTGTTTAATATGATAGAAAGCAAGCACATACAAGCACAAGGAAAGAAAAGAGAATGATACTGAAGGGTTAAGACAATTATAATTGCTACCAAGAAACCAAAACGACTGTTACATCCTGTAGTAAGAATAAAATAATCTTTTGATGTAGCTACTGAGGCAGCTCCTGTGTTTCTACCTTCCCAGGTGTATCCTTACAATTAACCCCAATTCCCTGAGGCTCCATTCTGTTTCTTGCAAATTCTGTTTCTTGAAACCTTGAAGAGCTGGACTAACACAGCTGTCTATGGGAATAATTATCCCCAACCCCACTGTGGCTCTCCTTCTGCCTGCAGAGACCTGCAGCTAAGATGTTCTAAGAGATTCTTGTGTTTGGGTTTGAAATTTGCAATATCAAAGCACTTTAACAAACTACAAATCAGTCCAAGTCCTGTCAGCTGGTAGGAGATAAATAGTATCAACACCCCAGACTCTTTGCCAATGGAGAAATTGACCTGGGGAAGTTTACTGACCTGAATCAATGGCTGAGTCTCCACATGGTCCGAGGAAACTGTTTGACCTTAGGTCTTTCCCCTACCTGCACATTTATACTATGAGTCTCACACATTCAGTGGACACATTATCTTGCAATTCTTTTGGAAGATTCATAAGACATTCAGTATTCTTTCTACTTTTGTTCCCTCACCACCTTTGTTTGCTTTTGAACAGTGTTGAGCAATTCATCTCATCTGCCTGCCACTGGGGCCCATCCTTCTCTTTGTGGTTCTAATTTCTCACTCCTGTTGAGAGCCATTGTGTGAGGGCATTGTCAGGTTTCTTTGCCCACTTGTCTCCGGCTTCTTTTCCTATGTGTCCAACTGAGCCAATTAGTACCACATGTGGTGTGAGTTTACAGAGTGGTTATGGCAGCCAACTCCTTCAAATGTGGCTAACATGCAAATTGGCCTGTAGACAAGTTCTTGGGTGTGTGTTACAGGGGCAAGAAGAAAAATGTTTAACTACCAACAACATATGTATCGAACGTTTTATTCCCTGAAGCTCCTGGCACTCCATATGACTTCGTATAATTTTAAAGGGAAATACACAAAACGACCTGGAGTGTTTCCAAGGAAGAAAATGTGGGAAAAAATGCTGAAGTCAAGTAATATTAACGAGAAAAAAGAACTACTCAAAACGTAGCAGAGAAATATTAGAGAAAAGGCAGATGTAAAACTGAAGCTTCATGAGTCTATCCATTGGATAACATCAAGGCCAGTCACTTCAGTGTTACTTCTCAGAACACTTTCAAACCTTTTGTTTCACTTTCAAGATTTCTTATTCTGGTAAAGAATCTTCTTGTGATATACAAACAGAGATGGACAGATAGATAGATAGATAGATACATACATACATACATATATACATACACACATACATACATATATACATACACACATACATACATACATATATACATACACACATACATATATACATACACACATACATACATATATACATACACACATACATACATACATTACACATATACATACATACATACATACATAGAAGATATGATAGATGGATAGATAGATTTGATTAATGATAGATACAATAGATGATTTGATTGGGTTTGCTAGATTTGATTGATAGATATACTAGATAGTAGGTGACAAATTTGATAGATACATATGATTAGTGATAGCTATTTTATAGATATAGATATGATAGATAGATAGATAGATAGATAGATATGATTAATTATAGGTAGACAAATAGATAGATTTCCTTTTTTCTTTTTAGGTAGTTTCAGGGCTTGAACTCAGGTCCTTGGCTTAGCTGAAATTCTACTATTTGATCCATGCCTCCAACCCAGCTTTTTGGTGATTAATTGGAGATAGAATTGGGAGAGATTTTCTTCCCAAACTAGCTTGAAACCACAATCCTCCATATTTCCTCCTGAGTAGCTAAGACACCAGCACCTAGCCATAGTAACTTTCATCTGAAAAGGATAAGGTCTTTTAACAAGAGGACAACTATCCCAGTTTAAAAGAATTTTTCTTCCATCCATATCTATATATCTATATTGTTTTGATATTCTTGTCTACTTCTTCAATATGGGAGTACTTTATCACTCTAAAATGTAACAAAATTTCCCGATCTTACCATCACATTTCCAACTGGGGTAAATCTATCTTAATATTGAAGTTCTGTCTGGGTCTGTCTGTCTTTTCTGAGAAGTTAACCAAACTCTTAACCATTCTTATTCATCTATGCTCCAGTCTGTGAAAGGGGTAGGGAGAGAAAGAAAAAAGAAATGAATAGTGTTCAATGCTAAAAATCTCTCTCAGGCATCTTACTAATTTATTGTCTTAATGATCAAATGATCTCTAGAATGCAATTATTTTCCTTTTATAAAGATGAAGAAACTCACGTTCAATGATTAAACAAATTTCTTCTAATTCATGCAACTACAAAGAGATAAATACCTTGTATTCAGACATGATTCTCTCTTTTCATTCAATAAATGACACTGTCATATAAGCTGGACTGATCTTAGAAATTAGAGTTTATTCAGTACTGCCAGCCATGCCTCAGGAATAATGCTAGATATTTTCAATACCTTGTCACTAAAATGAACTACAGAACTGAAGTTATTACCTGCAAAGCAGGTTTAGGCCGATCCTAGCTACTTGGAAGGCTGCAATCAGGAGGATCACTCTTCAAGGCCAATCAGAACAGGAATTGTTCAAGGCCCCTTTTCAGCCTTCAGCTGAGTGGACTGTCATATGCTTGTCTTCTCAAGCCACATGAGCAGCTAACGTTTGAAATTTCCTACTCAGATGAGTCTGCGAGGCAATTTAGTGCTTTGATTTGAAACCTCCACATGGGGAGGGAAAACAAAAGACTTTCCCAAAGTCACATAATAAGATATTGAAGAGAAAAAGTAAAGTACTAGTTAGCTGACCTATACAATCTCTGCTATTTTCATTGCACTTAACTTTCTGGTCCTGTTATCAGAGAGACAGCTAATCTTTCGATCCCCTTTCTCAGCAAGAGGACTAGCACAATGTGATTTTCCCATACATACTCTCCAGGCAGTCATAGATCCAGGACATGCTTTCAAGAAACCTCCTGCTAGTTACCTGGGCTGTAGGTTCACTCATAAGCTTCATTGTCGTTTTTCTTTGTGGAGAACAATCAAGGCAGCCTTGAAGAACTCCCTTACCTTGCTTCTTACACGAAGCACAAGGTGCTCCCCCTATGAACACTGGCTTCCTAATGATTCTATGAAACCCCCTCCCCGCGTCAAGTTCTTCACTTACACAGAGTAAATAATACAAATTATGCATTGTCTTAGGATATAATCACAACCCTCCTTTACACCTGCTATTTAGCCATCCTCACTAAGTAAATGTGGGAACACTTTGCTATACCACATGATGAGACAGATTTGTGTCTTATTAGCCGTAGCATTTTGTTCTGTCCCCTATGCTAAGTGGTTGGGTCACATCGTGATTTAGGCTTTAGCCAGCAAAGGAAAATCTTGCTGAGCATATCAATTAACTTCCCTAACGTATCAAGCTTTCATCCCAAGATTAAAAAGGGTAGCTCTCGATCCAGCTGGGTCTAGGCAGTGACCTGGTCTCTGTGCATATCTCATTACCAACACCCGGCAGCACTAACCACAGTCTAAGTATTTACATAGGGGATAAAAAAAAATCCTAACCAATGATTACGCATTTTGGTCTGGAAGAGGCAATTTGGTGCATTTACAAAATCCGCCTGAAAGGTCAGATGCAGGCTGGCCAGTTCTTGGCTTTCTATGATTCTGGAGATTGCTTTCATGGCAAACACTGTGTCCAAAGAAAATTAAAATCAAAAGAGAACCCAAAGCCAGACAGAAATCGCTGACATTTAACTCAAATTCAATCGCAAAGGAGATTTCACAGCCTATCTTTCTCACATGTTTAGATCATGAAGATTTTAAATAAGTCAGAGAATTTATTATGTATATTCAAGTGGAGAGAGTGGGAGAGAGGGAAAAGAGAGAGAGTTACTACTACTTAATCTTCAATTCAGGATTTTGTCTGCACTTTTAACCAATATTCTGCTAACAAAATATGGAACACTTGATTTAATTTTTCTTCTCATGAAAAGCTATGCTACCACTCACATTAATTTAAAATAAAATCCCTCACAATAATGTGCAGTTTAAGCAATGAAAACAACAGAGAATATCAGTTTCCATTTTGAGTATTGGAATGAAACATTCCTTCAACTTGGGGTCACTGAACACATACTGTTACAATTCTCTGTAGAGCCTGGGCCCCAAAGAGCTCATTTCCCTGATCTGATCTGCCCGGCCACGTATTCTGTCAGGGAAATTCATTACCAGATTCCCAGCATTGCCAAATGAAGTGAACCACTCAAGAGAACATTCTGCACACGTTCAGGAATCAAAACCTACCACTATTTACTGGCTACCAAGAGAAATTTCCTTTTATGACCCACCATTGTGGTTTTAATTTAGCAGGGTCTGTTCAGAGATGGTGGGAACGGATGAGCGGATAAAGAAGGAGGGGAAGTTTCAGAAGATTTTCTCATATAAAGGGAATAGTTTTAGTTTCTTTTTCCTTTCCACCAACAGGATTTCAGTCGACTCTACCAAAAGGAGGAAAACACCAATCCAGTAATCTGTCTGGCTCATACCAAATTCCTGTCTTAGCATTTGGGATTGAGTGTGGTAAAGACTCTATCCAGAGCAAGCCATACCCCAGGCATGGCTGGGCAAAGGAATATATTGAACAGAATATATTTATTTTGACTGTTTTTGTTTTGTTTTGAGGGAGGTTTCCAGGGATGAATTCAGGGCCTTGAACATTCTAGACAAATGATTTCCCATTCAGCTACATTTCCAGGTCTATTTTGACTGGTACGGTAATTACAGTCTGTATCAACTGTCTGGTTCACGAAAGTGAAGTGATAGGAATTGTTTCCCTTACATCTGAGCGTGTGCTTTGGTGTCTAATACGTATATAAGGATGGTTATTAAGGAGTTTAGCATTCATTGTAATTTCATCACAAGGAACATTTGGGGGATTTTTATCTTATTATTTCAGTTAAAAGCCTCTTCATAGTTTAATTCTTCTCCTATTGATCCTAAGAGACTTGTTAGTCCAACAATAAGCATGTGGTTTTTGTTACTGTTCCTGATTTTTTTTAATTGATACCATGGTTTGAACTCAAGGCTTTTGTTTATTCAACTTGCTCATAGCTACTACTATGCCATTTGATCTATATCTCCAGCATAGCTTTTTGCTGGCTAATTGAAGGTCCTCTGAGAATTTTCTGTGTATTCAATGTTTTGGTCTGGCTACTAAGCCCTTTTCTCTTAAATTCAGCTTCCCAATGATAAGTAACTTTCAACTCCATCACATTTATTCATGTGGCAAACTTTTGCTGCACATCACACAGGGGGGTACAGTTACTCATTATTAGAAAATTCCTGAATCCTCCTCTCCTTATCTCTTTTTCTTCTCTTTCAGACATAGCACATAGGTAACACAAGGTCAAACATGCCAATTCTGGCTCCTTCCAAAGTGTAGCTACACTTTTGGCTTTCAACTACAAGTTTGGGCTTCATTCTGTATATATAGAATAGCCATGAACACTAAAAATAAATAGATTCAAGTTCAAATCCCAATATCCCAAATAGAAACCAAATATAAACTGCCTTGCCTCCTTTCAACATGAAAATAATTTGCCAATGCATAAAAGCCCTAGGAAAAGCTATCACGTATTAGCACGATTTTCTTTTCAGTTTCTTCAGGTTTTTCTTTCAGTTTTTTTGTCTTTGTTGATGATTTTTATTGATTTCTATTTCTCACTTACATCTGAGTTCCTGGAGCGCTGGGCATACAACTTCTCCATATCAGACTTGTTATCCCAGCAATCAAACATCTACCATAGAATATCAAGAGGTATTCTATCTAATGCCTCGGGGAGAGTAGGTAAAGCCATCCTAATATCAGCTTCTAATGTAGCTAGTGAACAATTACGTTACTATATTTGAAATGGATTAAAATATTGCAATGTATGGAGTAACAAATTAATGTTGATTAAGTAAACCTGTTTGATACTGGAGAATTTAGCATAGAAATTGGCATATATAGGAATAATATTATATTTATTTAAAACCAGATTATTTTATCTGGTACTTAGGCTTTTTTGATAATGAAAAGCATGTAACAAATGTATACATCATTGATGTTTTTAATCTTAAGTAACAAATGATTTAAAAAATGATTTGGTTTAGTATTACTTGCCAAATGTTTGTGGCTGAGCCCAGAAGCACCCACCTGCTTATCAGAACTGGTTCATCATAGTTTCTCATGAGGACATAAACCCAGTGATTTCTTAAAATTCACTCCTTCTCTCTTTTTCTCTTTGGAAATCACCTCATTTATTACTGATTTACTAGGCTAATACTACTGAATGGCAAAAAGAAATGCTTTGCTTCTCCTTTGAGAAATATTTTAAATCACTTAATATTTGCTTCACCACTGGAGAGACAGAGAGAAGTGAGAGCAAAGGAAGGAGGGGCATGGGAAACACAAAATGTACGCATATGGAGTGCCTCTTGGAAACCCAGTGTCATTACATCCAATTCAATTCTGTTCCAGATAGACTTTGATATAAAAGTCACAGCCCTTTAATTACATTTAACTTGCTAATTATATTATTTAATGTGGGTAAATATAGAAGCAGAAACTTCTAATTTTTACAATTTCTTATGGATAGTTAAAAATCCTGAGAACTGGTAATCACACTGGCAAATTATACTCATTGTGCACCGCTGCATAAATATGGATATATAGAAAAATGCATACATTTATTTGTCCGTATACAATACTGACATTAAGTGCTTAAATTAAGCCAACCTTACCCCATGTAAAATTCACCAGCTCATAGATAAACATAAGGGCTTTAAATAACTGCATTTATATTTAAATTCTAGTAGAAAAATCAAATGATGATTGCCTAAAAATACTAGGAAATTATATCTTGAGAAATTGCAAAGGAATGGAATGAAATGAGCTACTAGTGAATATTATACAAA
The DNA here is from genome assembly GCF_019054845.1 of Dipodomys spectabilis. Taxonomy (NCBI): domain Eukaryota; kingdom Metazoa; phylum Chordata; class Mammalia; order Rodentia; family Heteromyidae; genus Dipodomys; species Dipodomys spectabilis. The sequence continues at coordinate 10,849,578 of NW_024870834.1, read as the reverse complement.
ACAAATACTTAAAGTAGTAGAGATAAACATCATGGCTGAAGAGATAGGGCATCCTCTATGTTTCTACTGTGTATTTTCATTCCATATTGCCATTTTATTGAATACGGCAACTTTTATTTTCAAGTCTATGCATTCATTTCCTTGCTTAGCTTCTGATCAGACTGAGAGTTTGAGGCTATGAATATTTCTATAGTAGTAGCACTAGAATTTGTCTTTGTTGATGATTTGATTGATTTCTATTTCTCACTTAACCTCTGAGTTCCTGGAGCGCTAGGCATACATCTTCTCCACATCAGACTTGTTATCCCAGCTATCAAACATCTACCATAGAATATCAAGAGGTATTCTATCTAATGCCTCAGGGAGAGTAGGTAAAAACAAGTATGTGGTGATGAGGATGTTACAGACTCTCTATGGTAGGTAACAGGAGGGAGATAAACTTGTCCTCTCAATACCCATATGATCTCAATTGTTGGTATGTGTGACAGAAGACTAGTAATTTACAGGTTTTAAGTAAAACTGTAGGTAACAAAATGTTATAGTGTAAATTGTTTTCCTCTCAAGGCTAACACTCTACCACTTGAGCCACAGCTCTACTTATAACTTTTTGGTGGTTAATTGGATACAAGGGTCTGGCTTCAAATTGTAACTCTCAGATCTCAGCCTCTTGAGTAGCTATGATTACAGGTATAAGCCATCTGCGCCTAGCTATGATGTATTATTTTTTCTTCTATAAAGGTAAAGGATACGATAGGGTGTTTGCTTGCAGTTGCACATCCCAAATGAAGAGGATGACCAGAAGGAATATTCACTTAAAAAATATTATAAAGGTGATGTACAGAGGGTTTATAGTTACATAAGACAAATAATGAATGCATGTCCTTTAAAACAGATTCATCCCTTCCTCATTCCCCAGTTGTTTTCCCTACCAACTCATCCCCCCTCCCATCGGAGCTGTATAGTTCATTCCCAACCTGGTCTAGTGGGTTTGCATTGGTTACCCTTTGTTCCTCCCTGTTTATGCTTCCCACTCTCCTCCCTAAATCAGATAAATGTATATACAAGATAAAGGGCACAGAAATGAAAAAAAGTGACAGAAGGGAATAAACTGAAAAAAAAAAGGAAAGAAGAAGACAAAGAGGACAAAGGAGGAGGAGGAGGACCCCCTTGCAGAAGAAATACTTGTAAACACAAAGACTTCTTCAAAATGGCTTCCGCCATCTTTCTTCCTTCCTAGCTTCTTGCCAGACTGATTCTGTGGTATATAGAAGCAGGAAGAGCACACAGGTGTTCTTCAGAGATATTGATATCCATAGACAAAGCAGGGGATCAACTGGTGGTCACCCTTACTTGCTGGACAAGAGGACACATTTGTAATGGGAAAGCTTTCATTTAGTTATTGAGTCATGAGGAAATACTTCTATTTGTTAGAGACCAGAAATTGTATTCAGAATGACATAGATCAAGACGCATCGTGTATATAAACTGCTTTGTGGAATGGCAAATAATTCAATACATAACCTAAACATTAAGAAAAGTGAGGGAAGGGGTTGGTTGAGGGGGAATGACATTGATCAAGATGCACTATAATCATTAACTCCTTTGTTGTACTTAAAGATAACATGGAATATTCAAAAAAAGAAAAAAAAGATCTGAGTATTTTGCAAAAAAAATCAACTAGGTTTAAATTCACATTTTGAAGAATTTTGCTATGCATATGTACCATGTAATTATGACCCAATCAAAATACTGAAAACTATAAAGTCACCTTAAGAAATTCTATCTTCATTTTCCACAGGATATTAATCCCTAGTCCTTTCTCCTGGCATTAGAAAATAACATTTTCTCTATCAGTTTTGGGTCTTGAACTCAGGACCTCAGCACTGTCCCTGAGCTCTTCAGCTCAAAGTGACTGCTCTACCACTCGAGCCACATCGCCACTTCCGGTTTTCTGAGTGAGCTAAGAGTCTCATGGACTTTCCAACCTGGGCTGGCTTTGAACCGTGATCCTCAGATCTCAGTTTCCTGAGTAGCTAGGATTGCAGGAGTGAGCCACCGGCACCCAGCAAGAATAACACTTTTGTCACTATAAATTCATCACTATTTTTTTTCAGATTTGAAATACTCATACAAGTATGTGCTTTGTATTTTATATCACTCCTCATATTTTAGACATTTTCATGTGCTGTTGTATATATTATTAGTTTATTTCTCCTGAACTCTGATTATAGGATATAATCATCTACTGATGAATGTTTGTGTAGTTTCTACTTTGCAGTTGTTAGAAATAGTAAAATTTATTGTAGTTATATTGCCTTCCTGAGTAAAGATCTAAAATGAAAATTTTAATATTCATCAATATTAACTATTTACTTTGTAAGGGATTTTAAAATTATTTTCCAAATTCTATCATTTTACAACAACATTAACAGATGTACAAGAGTACCAACTCCTTCACAGCATTGTCTAATATTACTATTATAATTGTTTGGTGACATTTTAAATATTAGTTAATCTAGTATGTGAGTAGTATTATGTTATGGTTGGTTTTCCTGTTGACTACAGGTTTGGGGCATTTTTAAGTGTTTATTAACACTAATATTTTATTTCAAGAAATAATTAAAACTTTTTTAATGTCTTATTGAGATGTAAAATTATATCTACACATACATATAGTACTGGATAAAACACTTTGTGAGTTCAAAATATTAAAAATATTTCCTCTAAGACTTGTCTTTCAATTATCATTTACATTTTACAGAAATCAGAAGATTTACTCAAAGTTATGTGTGACTTTTTATATCTCAGTAATTTTATAATTATATTTAACAAACCTATTACAAATGAACTAAAATGCTATTAGAACTTTCTCCAAGAGTTTTGTAATTTTTTTGTTTTACAATTAGTGTCTATGATCTACTTAGTTTACTTGTTTGCATATAAAGAGATGAGAATTGTTTTGATTTTTTTGTTAGTATTTATACTGTTGTAACCACACATGTTGAAAGGAAGAGCTTTTTTTTTTTGCTCATCTTAGTAACTATGTCAACTATAAATGAAATTTATAGGAAAAATTTTAATTCCAAACTATTGTTTTGTCTCTGTACAGATGTCAAACAAGTGTGATTATTGTAATACTATAAACATTTTGAAATCAGGTAGTAGAAATTCTCCAACTTAATTGGAAATTTTGAAAATTATTTAACCATTCAAGATGTTTCACATTTCCATATATATTTTGAATCAGTTTCTTGATTCCTGCAAAATTTTCCTTGTATTGTATTGTATTGATTGTATTGTATTTCCTTAATTGTATTGAATTGGTAGACTGTTTTAGGGAAAATTGAACCTCATCATATTGAGTGGTCCAATTAGTTGTTGTGTGATATTTTTCTATTTATATGAGGTCACTAAAAGTTTCACTTACCGATAGATGTTACTTTAAAATTCATATCTTTTGTAAATACTTCATTAAAAATAACAGTATTTCCCATTTTTAAACTATTAAAATGCTATTGTTATAATATTTAACTTCAAATGTTCAAGGCTAGTATATTATTAATATAGTTATAATGAATCTGCAGTAAACTTTGGTCCTGATACCTCATAAGTTTTAGACATTTAAACATATTTTTGAGAAATTTCTGTATAAATCATCTGGTCATGTGTAAAAAATACAACTTCACATTTCCCCCTGTATTCTTGATAGTTTTCTTTTTTCTCTATCCCTTTTAACTCATTGCACTGATGGGATAATCAATAAAATATTTGGCAGAAGAGTGAAAGAATGTGAAATTTCCACCTAAGATACTAACTAGAAGTTAATACAGATTCTCTTAATTCATTGAGGAACTCTTTCTTCTTAATTTATGAGAGATTAAAAAATCGTTAGTTTTCTCATATGTATATAATATATATATAAATATATATATATATATATAAAGAGAGAATATTCAGAGTAGGTATGTTAAATTAGTGAATGTGCATTTCATTTATTAACTTAAAAAATACACAGCTACTTATTCCTGGAATAAGTAACATTTGTGAATGCTGTATTATTCTATTTATACATTGCTGGATTTAATTTGCCAATATATTATGACTTTTTCCCCTTAGCTACTCCAATAAATTATTAATTTCTAGCTTTCTTCTTAGTGAGATTAATTTATGGTTTCTATATCAGGATAATACTGGTTTTACAAAATAAGTTAGGAAGAGATTAGGTCTCTAATTTCATAAAAGAGTTACTGTGGGAATATTGTTTTTCACTATAGTGTCTGAGGTAATTGATGAGCAAAGATACCCAGGACAAGAATTTATTTTATGTGAAGGTTTTGTTTAGGAGATTAACATATTGAATAGACAACAAGATGTCCTGATTTTCTCTTTCTTCTTTCAACTACGTTAATAGAATTTGTCCAAATAAATAATTTTTAAATTTGCTTAGCTTTGTCATATTCATTTTTACCCTTTAAATACTACTTTATTTTTCATTATAGTATTAGTAAGTCATTCTCTTTCTCTCTCTCATTCTCTCTTGCTCTCTTGATATGTCTAGCTGTAGATTTTCCTTTCTTTTTTTTTTTTTACTTTTTGATTTCTTTGGTTATCTTTCCAGTTTTCTATCTTAGTATTGTATGTAGTTTGAATAATTTCATTTGTTATGCTTCAGTCTTAATTTATTCTTATCTTTAACACTTTTAAAAGTAGAAACTTACATCACTGGCTGTAAATATATTTCCTAATATGATTCCTTGAATATTTTCCTATTGGTATCCTTTTAGTTATACCCCAACCTTTTGATAACATAGTTACTTTTACATTTAGTTACATTTTTTTCCAACTCTTGTTTTAAGTCTATTGTTGTCAAAGAACTTGATCATTCTAGTGTTTTACATGTAGCAAGTCTAGTTTGATGGCTCAAAATATGGTCTATCTAGAGACATTCCATTTTTATCTATAAACAGTAAATTTACTGGTGTTTTATAAATGCTAATTAGATCAGGTTGGTTGACTGTATTTAAACCCTGACTCAATTTCTGTCTACTAACTTATTAATATTTTAGAGAAGAGTATAAAAATATCCCTCTCCAATTCTAAAACAGTTTGTCCTTTAATGATTTTTATATTTCTTTTATGTACTTTGACCACCTAGTTAAGTTCTATACCCATTTACTACATCACCCTTGTGATCTGCTTTTTTCATTATTAAGTGAATCATTATTTCTGATGAGATACCCCCTTCCTAACCTTATTCTGCTATTAATAGCTGCATGCTCGTCATGCTTATAGAACATAGGGGAAAATGTGCTTTATATACAGTTATTAACTTTGAATTTTAAATAAGTTATCTGAAGTAATTTGATCTTGATGTTTTGGACTTTGTATATGTATATCCATGTCTAAATCTGTCCAACTTTGCTTTCTTGGAGTTCTTTGACGTGTGTGTGTGTGTGTGTGTGTGTGTGTGTGTGTGTGTGTGTGTGTGTGTGTGCGTGTTTTGAAGTTTGAAAATATTATTTCTTTCCACATGTTTGGGATGTTGTGCTTTGTTTGATTCCTGGTACCCCTTTTGTTGTTGACATATTTCTTTTACCTTATAACATATTATAAGGTATTCCCACCTCCACCCAACCCCTGCCACTGATCTTCTAAGCTCTCTTCATTTCCTTTTACCTTTCTATACTTTTCTTCATTATCATTGTTTTATATTGTTAGGTATTTAACATCACTGAACATTTTTTCTATCTTGTCTTACCCATGATCAACCCCTACAAATATTTTACTTTTAAATTCATAAGTTCCAAATGGTTCTTTTATACATTTTACCTTTGTGTGTTCATCTTTTCCTCTGAATATGTGAAAATATTTCTAATATACCTTGTAACATCCTTTTCGACTAATTCTTACATCATCTCTCTAACCTTTGGGTCAGATGACTGTTCTTTCTCCTGGTAATAAGTCACACTTTAATTTCTCCTGGTATGTCTACTTAACTTTGATTGTTTATTAGACATTATGAAATTATGTGGTTGGATGTCTGGATATTGTTTACTTCCTTTATGAAATGAGGTTGGGTTTGGCAGGAAGTTGGCTTTCTGGCAGTTCAATTTGATCCTTTCAGTTCTGTTTTGAAACTTTAATAGAGTATACCTAGCAGAGCATTTTCTGGAGACAGAGAAAAGCTCAGGTTCTGACTTTCTTCATCTTTTCTCCTCTCCCTTGAGGTTTTCTGTTCCACATATTGTAAAGTGCCAAGTTTTCTTTGATGAACAACTGTTCCCAGAAATCCCATTTTCATGTGTAACATATTAGAATGAGCTTCAAAGGCCACATTGTGGCTTAGCCACACCTTTCTCCACTTCACTTAGAATCCACGGGTTGCTGTTGGAAGGATCTTTGCAGGCAGCATTTACACTAATCCTTTTACTTTAAGTTAATCAAAACAAGTAAACCTTGGTACATCTGACATAATCATAAAGCAGGTTTGTGAAATATTTTTATTAGCATATATTAATTTTGTAAGCAAAAGTTTGTTTGTTGTTTTGGTTTTTTTTTCTGGTGTAGAATTAAAACAAATAATTCTCCTTGGGTGTTGACTTTGTGCAGGCTTTGTCTTCAGTATGCCACTAAACAATAAGGGCTGTCAATACTATTAATTCTGAACAAGAAACATAAACTAGATCTGGGAATTCCAAATTTTGTATAATTTCTTACATTTTCTCTCTATTTCTTTTTTCTTTTTTTGGTCACTGTTCTTTTAGAGCAAAGGGTTTTTATTGTGGTATTTCTATCTATGAAACAATGTACCCTTATCAAATTGGCCACCTCTATCACCTTCCAAACCTTCCCCTTTTTCAAATAATCGTCCATTTTACATACATGCAGAATCAGATTTTCGACCATATCTACTCACTGCACAACTTTTTTTTGTACCATTTCCACTGCTGACTTAAGTGTAATAGAGCCTGTTTCACATACCTGTCATTTGTTGTTGTTGATGATGGTGGTGTTGGTCATGGGGCTTGAATTCTGGGCCTGGACGTTGTCCCTCAGCTTTTCAGTTTAAGGCTAATGATCTACCACTTGAGCCACAGGCCACTTCTGGTTTTCTGATAGATTTATTGGAGATAAGAGCCTCATGTACTTTCCTTGCCTGGACTGGCTTTGAACCACAATCCTCAGATCTCAGCCTCCTAAGTAGCTAGGGTTACAAGCATGAGCCATCAATGCCCAGCTTCATTTCATTTTTTATAGTGCATATTAACTGCACAATGGTGTTTTATCTTGGCATGCCACACATGAACATGGTATAATTTAATCAGATATCTTGTATTTTTCTGTCTTTCCCTGTTCTCCATACTGTCTATTACTCAACAGCTTTCACTGGTTTTCATTATGCTGCCTTCATTCACGGAGAAATGTATTCCCTCTCCCTTATTCCCTTTCCAGCTTCTCTTTTCAACTCCCTTCCCACACAGAGTCCAATAATCACCATCAAACTCTCTGTATATGCGTATATGTAAATCTATAAATACTGACATGTTTTAGGTTTAAATTTCACGTATGAGAGAAAATGTAATTATTGTCCTTCCTATAAACCGTGTAACTTCATTCTTCTTTATGACTAAATTGGACAAATCATTCACACTTGTGCACAAAGATATGTATGTGTGTGTATATATATATATATATATATATATATATATATATATATATATACACACATATAGATAAATAGACAGATAATTTTGAAAAGAGAGTCTAGTATTTCCCTGAGGAGAAATGATGAGAGACTCTGCCTAGAAGTGAAATTGCCTTTCCTTTATCTGACCTCTGCCCTTGTTCCCTGTCTGCCTGTGCACTCAGAGTTTGAGCCAAATTTAGTGTTTACCTATTTTTAATCTACTCCCTGTGTACCTTGCTCTAACATTGTGTTAACAGACATTCAAATTGCATAAGGTGATTCTCTGCGTGTATGATTGCATGTGTATGTTGGGATTTATATAATGCACATACACATATATGTAACTACATTAATTTACATATGAATCTCCTAATAGTTTTTTTTTCAGATTCTAGGCAGACCCTGGCTGAAACACTATCCATACTTTGAGAAATCTCCATGCAAATCTTAAGCTCATTCATTCCATGCTTTCCTCCTTTTAGGGAATTTTACCAACCACAAATATTACCTTTCTCAGTCACCTCCAGTTTGGACCTTGATTTCCTGAGCTCGCTATGACTATGAGGTTTTGTTTGGCTTGTGACTTCTTGATAATAGCTGCCCAAGTCAGATCCCAGAATTGCTGTAAAAAATACCTCTCGTGTTTTTAAAAGAGCATGTCTTACATAGGTATTTATCCAGAATCAAAAAGTAAAGTATCACTTTTTAGTTTTGTGTTAGGAGCTAATGTTTTGAAAAATTACTCCAGCATGTTCTCAAATATGAATATCAAAGTAGTGTACAGAGGGGTTACAGTTACCAAAATAATGACTACATTTCTTGTTACCCCTTTTCTCGTTTTCTCCCATTTCCCTCCCTTGATTCCTCTCTCAGCCCCCTCTCCACCCCAAGTTGTAGAGTTCATTTCCAACATAGCATCCAGATTTCTTAATAACTGGATGTTTGCCTGTCCTTGGTCCTGAAATTTACCACAATCTGACCCAGTATCACGAGGGCCAAGAAAGTAGTAATAATTCAAGATGCATTTAAAGGCACTGATGAGGGAAAATAATCCCGTTTTTGCCCTTCTATATTCTTCCACTTCCATTATCCAGTCATTTGCTTGCTGGCACATAATAAACTTTTAAATTAGATTCACTCAATTGAGCTCCTAGCACCTACCCAGTATAGTACCCAATACATAACTGAGTTTATCATAATTTAAACTGTGATGCATAATTGAAATAGTGAAATGGTTAAGAACTTTTGAGGCAAAATCCTGTTCAATTTCATTTATGTGATCCAAATGAAAATTGAATAATGGGGCCTGAACTCTGGGCCTAGGCACTGTCCCTCAGCTCTTCAGCTCAAGACTAGAGCTCTACCACTTAAGCCAAGGTGCTACTTCCGGTTTTCTGAGTGGTTTATTGGAGATAAGAGTCTCATGGCCTTTCCTGCCTGTGCTGGCTTTGAACTGCGATCCTCAGATCTCAGCCTCATGAGTAGCTAAGATTACAGGTGTGACCCACCAGCACCTGGCTTAAAGTACAGAATATTTCTAGTTCTCACCTCTTGGAATTGCTATGAACTTAAATGAGGTTTGCAACGTTCTCAGCTGCTTTACAATATGTAACTACTCCATTGTTTATATTTGTAGTATATTTAACATTTTAAAAATATATAAAAAAATAGAATAGGAGTATGTTTCAAGTGGAAGAGTTCTTTCATGGCAAGGGCAAGGCCCTGATTTTACTTCAATCCCCAATAATACAAGAGGAGAAGATTTCATAATTTCTTAAACATACTAGACAAAAACTTGGATAAGAGCTTGGATCATTTGGACAAACTTCCTCATCACTGATTGACACTTACATAATATCATTCAGATGCTTTAAACTCAGCTCAACAGCAACTTAGTTTTTAACTAATACAGATAACATATAGATTTTTGTGATTGAGTTATTGAGGGGTAAAGAAGATCTGAGGTAGTCTGATTAGCAACACTCTACAGGGATCCTCTGAAGGCTGCCTTTCCTTCACATGGGTTTTATCCTCAAGTGGTTCATTGAAGGTAGCCAAATATTTATAGTCATTGCCAGGATGCCAAGCATACACCACATCGTCCGAATTGAGAACTTCTCACATCAACTGTAGAACAAATGTCCTCAATTTCCCTGAGATATGACCATGTGAAACCACAAGCCTGTTCTTGTCTTCATTGTAATGACACATCCTGAATTGATCTGTGCTTCCCAAATACTGTTATTGTGATAAGACCAGAGTAAAGAATACTCATCCAACATTGTTTCTCAATTGGTAAGGAGCCTGCGTGTTGATATCTACATTCCTCGTGAATGTCTATAATGTACGTGGATATTCTTTACCATGGAAATTTAGCCATAACACACCCAAACCACATGTGTTGAGCATTGATAAACTTGGATCTCTATGACTAGGATTTTATGTTTGAAGATAATGTAGTAGTAAAAAACATATGCTAAATTTGAATTGATAAAACCAGGGTAAGAGGAAATTGGCTCCTTACATATTGAGCAAAGGTCTTAGTACTTCCATGTATATGGAGATTTAATCTTTAAATGATTATAAAGCATAATCTACATTCTCTTTTATAGGGAGGTAACAGAGATACTTAATGGTTAAATCACTTATACCAGATAAGGGTTATCACAAAATTGACAGAACTGTGGTTTGGATTTAGTTTGTTTGGCTACCAAATCCATACAAATCTATACCCATCATAGAGTAAGTATTCCTTTGTGGTCAGTTCACTGAGAATTTTCTGTCTAGGAAAAACAAGAACAGGGCTGGGAAGGTGGCTCAGTGGTGGAGAGCTTGTCTCACATCCATGAAGCCCTGGGTTTGATTCCTCAGCACCACTTACACAGAAAAGCTGGAAGTGGTGCTGTGGCTCATGTGATAGAGTGCTCGTCTTGAGCAAAAAGCAGTTCAGGGACAGTGCCTAGACCCTGCGTTCAAGCCCCAGGACTGGCAAAAAAGAAAGAAAGAAAGAAAGAAAAAGAAAAAACAAAAACAATTCTAGGTATATATGACTAATTGGAAAAATTATCACTGATTCAATAATTATTCATTTACTTATCTTTCTAGCAATAATAAGGAGAAAATATAGCAAAAATAACCTAAACACTTTCAAAAGTTCCACATTTTGTTCATAAGATGATATGTATGAACTCCATTCGTTTACTCACACATTCACTAAAAAGTTTGTTTCACTTTCATTTAGCCTAAGAATCTGGGTTGTTTGGAGTTTGAGAATGAGATGCTACTCATAAGGAAGTCACAGTCTTAGTCTTTCAATCAATAATTTAGGAGTTATGTCTTATGACTCATTATTTAATAGGTAGCAGAAGAAAATGGCATCATTCTTCCACATAGTAGCTACCAATATCCTTTTTATGTGTTCCTATAACAGTATGACTCTGTGGGTAGTCTTCATATACTTGGTTATGGTTTAAAATTATTTTATTTGTCCACCACTGAGCCACACCTTCAGTAGTGTTTTTCTCTGGTCATTTTCAATATAATAATCTTTCTTCTCACCAAGGTGTGGGCCTCGAGCCACAATTCAATGACATTAGGTTTTCCAGAATTTCTGAGAAAATAGGTAATCATCATTGCATCCACATTTCATTCACGTAGACAGGGTCTTATGTATCCTAGGGCATCTTAGGGTAGCTAGATCAGTGATCCACTCATTTTCCTGTGTAGCTTGAGATGAAAGGTACATACCACTACACCCAGCTACAGAGTAAGAAGGGGTCTCACAAACTTTTCTGCCTTGGCTGGCTTTGGAATTAAATTCTGATTTCAGTCTCCCAAGTATCTACTATTACATGAGGAAGCCATCAATGTCTGGGTAAACTATATTTCTTAAGAATGGCATGGTCCAAGATAGTGGAGAATAACTGATTTATAACCCTGTCCTGAAAATTTTCAGACTGTTCTCAAATCTTTTACTTGTAATCATTGTTTTTAAGTCTGTATCTTATATTTCTCTTTTATTCCTTCTTTTATAAGCTCTTTTGATTTGCTCAGATAAGTATCCTGATGCACCTAAGTTGTTTTTCCAATAAATGCATAGGTGTTTAATTTGGAGGTGATAATGTTTTTTTTCATGAATGAATTTATATTAAAACTTATTTAAACAACATGTTTAACTGAAATGTAAGAAAATAATAGGTTGACTAACCAGAATTGTGCTTTTTTAAATCAATTTTTAAATCAATTTCCCTCTTAGAGACAAAGCACAAGCCCTGCTTAGGAGCAGAAACCACATAACAATAACTCTTTTTGTTTAACCTTATTAACATAGATTTGTTTTTGTCAATGCTGAGGTAAAACAGCTTCAAGTATTATTAAACCTTAAGCTGAGCAATGGCTTTACCATTGCACTTTATGCTTTGTGGTTGCAGCTTTGCATGGATTTATGCTTCCTGTTGTCAATAGGAAAGAAAAAAAGACCATCAGGAAAATGATCCATTAGCTCAAGACCACAAGGATTTGGATATGAAGATGACCCTATATTAGAGAGTCTGAGATGGAAATTACATCTGTGCAGAACAATTTGGTTTGTTTCTCTTCCTTCTTCCCATACACATTTCCTTCATTCCCTAAATGCCAATATGTTAGTACAAATAAAGAATAGTTTCTTCAATTTTCTATGTCTGACACTTATCCTCTGGCTTCTAATCTTGATTTCAAAAGAAGTGATGAAAAGAAGAAAGCTGCTCTACATTGGCTTAGGAAAACAGAATCAACTGATATTTTGGTTGTTTATGACTTTTCTCTGGAAATGGTGTACATGTGTTTATTCTTAATCTCTTTTTTTGTCTTTTCCTTGTGGTAGTTGCCTGGAAAAAGAATTTTTTGAGAAGTTATTCATGTTTTACTTAGTTTTAAATTTGATTTATTGACATTTGAAATATATATATACATGTAGACATATCATCAAATTATATAATTAATTACTTACTTCACTGTGTTGAGCACAACAGAGAAGACCTCAAGTCTCTTCAGTGATAATGATAAAACTCTTGAATAGTTGGCTTAAAATATTCACAAAATCTTTTAGATAACCACTTATATACATGCATATCCTAGGTAATAAAGTATTGCTCAGGATAGAAAAAGCATGATTTTTAATAAAATCACATTTCAAGATTATTAGAAATACTCTAAAAGCATTCAAAGGCTGTTAATAGTGGTAAGATATTTTATTGTTTATTTGGAAATCACTTATCAATTTTTCTGTTAATATTGAAAGAATAGGAATTCTTTTACTGTATCTCAAACAAATGATCTATAGACCTAATTAATCTTCCTACCACTTAATTTATTTTTAACAAGAGGAAACCTTTATTGTTACTGCCATTAATATATGCAGCAAATTACAATATTACTAAGCATTTTGTCTAAACATTTTTATTTTTATGACTGGTGTATTTGTAAGGCTGAATCCAAATCTTTTCCTAAATGTTGATGAGATAGGAGGGATTTTCTTATTAGGTATGAATGTGGAACTTCAAATTTTCCCCATTTATGGGGATAGTTTTATTTGACCACCATGATAGAGACAGTGATGTTCAAGATCAGAACTTTTACTTGGGTTTAAATCAAGCAGTAGTATAACAAATATGAGGAAGTGGTGCTGTGGCTCAAGTGGTAGAGCACTCGCCTTGAGCTGAAGAGCTGAGGGACAACCCCCAGGCCCAGAGTTCAAGCCCCACAACTGACAAAAAACAAAAACAAACAAATAAAAAAACAAGTATGATTTAGCTTTCCTAGCAGTGTTTATACGTGTCTAACTCTAACCCCATTCCTGGGTTAAATTGTGTATTCATGAGCACTTTTGTCATGTTTTGGATAGTGGATGAAAGCAATTGTCTAACATTGGGCATCTCACTTCTTTTAAAATATGAGGCTTTATATAATAAAGTAAATATATATTATTAAATTTTTTGACTATAGATTTTTACTGTTTTGTCAGTGTTCCTATTCCAAGGGTACCTAAGAAATACTGAAGAGTTTTTATGTGTTTCAGAAATCCATTCTTATTGTCGATTAATATCACCTAGATATTTATATCTATAGTAAGTCTATCTGAATATCTAAATTCTCAAGGCCAGGATTTCTTCTCAAGATGTTGTAATAGGTCATCTTAACTTTTATGAAGAAGAGTCACTTAATCTTGGCTTACTCTCCTATCTTATCTGAAACTGAACAAGAGGGAAGGAAAACAACAAAATTATTTATCTGTGTTTCCCAATTATAGAACCTGCTTCTTCTGCCAAGATAACAGGAATATGAAGAGACATTCATAGTAAAAATTTTTGGAAGCAAAGCTGTTATATTTCTAGGTTTGGATGTTTCTCATGAAGTCAGACTTCACAAGTAGAAACGCTTATAGTTACATCTTTAAATTTGTACTTATATATTTACCAAATTAACATTTAAATAGGCAGTTTTTTGACTGAGAGTCTCTTTTGAACACGGCCTAATATTTATAAAATAAAGTTTTGTACATCAAAATATAATTGGTGATGAGGAATAAAGGGAGGGGCTGTGCTGCGGGAGGACAAAGGTTGAATACTGTGGAAACAGATCATTTGCAACTATGAACATGAAAGAAGGAAACCGGGTAGAGACTCTATTTGGGGGGGAAAGAGGGATAAGGAGTGCGGTAGACAGAAATGAGGTTGATTGGAATGCAGAATAAGCATGTGGAGAGATGTAACAATAAAATCTCCCCCAGTATAACTGATAAAAGCTAATGAAAATAATACATCTATCCTTAGGAATCTGAACTCTCACCCGGAAGAAACAGAGAACTCATTTTATCTTTAATAAATTGAAGTTTCTCTTATTCTTGTGCTATCAAAGGCTCCAGGATATTGGGGTGAAATGTCAGCCCATTCTGCAAACGGTTATTTTCCCTTGACAGGAAGTTGCTACAATGTTTAGTAAGATACTTCTTTCAAGATATTGCCATGACCTTGGGCATGTTTCATGCTTGTTGTTGTTGATGATGATGGTGTTTTTTGTTTTAAACTCTCTCCTTTCCAGAAATCTGATTGGGTGAAGAAAGACAATCCTTTCTCTCTAACATAAACTCACCCCACAGAAGACATAAAACCAAGGACAGGTGGCAGCTGCCATGTCCACAGCTCTGTCTAATGGATGGAGAAGGAGATGGGGTAAATCAAAATTGACCTGAAATTAGAATATCCTCAGGCCAAATCTGATTACATTTATGCATCACTTAACGACAGGACATATTCTGTAACTGTGTCTTTAGGCATTGTCATGGCTGGCAGGAACAGCACCGGGCACTTTTCCACATAGATGGCAGAGCTCAGCCACTTCTTGCAACTTCTTGATGCAATCAAGAGAAGATAACTTATGTTGTTGGAGGTACTGCTTTATAACATGCACTGTGTTTATATAACTCCTTTAATTATAAGTAGCAGCATGCCCTAAGTACTGCTATGGTCAGACTTCAGTGGATAAAGCCCCTATTCCTAGCTACTCAGGAGGCTGAGAGTTAAGCAATAAGATTAGAAGCCAGTCTGAGCAGACAAATCTGTCAGATGCTTATGTCCAAATAACCAGCAAAATGACTGACTTAGAGACCACGAGTTCAACACCAGAAGAAGAAAAAAAGAAAGAAAGAAAGAGAAAAAGAGAGAAACAAAGAGAAAGAGAGAGAGAGAGAGAGAGAGAAAGGAAGGAAGGAAGGAAGGAAAGAGGGGGGAGGAAGAGAGGAAGGAAAGAGGGAGGGAGGGAAGAAAGGAATGAAGGAAGGAAGAAGGAAAATGTATCTCGTAGTTAATTCAGAAACCAGTAACAATTGTTTATGATCATTAACAAGGATATGTACTGTTCATAAATATATATACTATGCATTTTTGTGATAGGCATTACAGTAATTCTCTACAGCACCATCACAAGTGCAAAGAGGCTAGCAAATAATGATGGACACAATGCCACTTGGAATTTTTTTAAAGCTGTCACCATGTTATGGGGCCACACTATGTTTGCAGTTGTCATT
The DNA here is from genome assembly GCF_019054845.1 of Dipodomys spectabilis. Classification (NCBI taxonomy): domain Eukaryota; kingdom Metazoa; phylum Chordata; class Mammalia; order Rodentia; family Heteromyidae; genus Dipodomys; species Dipodomys spectabilis. Next base: position 10,833,826 of record NW_024870834.1, on the reverse strand, counting down.
GGTGGAAGCATTGCTCAATTCGTGACTGTTCAGGAAATTAAGTCTTCAAAAATACTGGTATTTGAAGGTTTCATTAGGAGAATTCCTGGCAGAATGATGCCAGGTGGAAAATGACCCTTTTCTGCATGTTAACCATGAAACATTCTGCCATCCTGTTCTTTGGCTTATTTTGATTCCTTCTGGATTGAAGACAAGAGAGACTCTGTACAGCTTTGGATCATAAATATCTTCAAACTCATTTTTCATAACCTCTTTACTGTCAGATTCCTATCAGGGCTGAACTGCTTTAGCAATCATGTTAATTCAAGTCTATTTTACATCTGTTCACCTCGATTAAAAAATCACCACAATATTGTGCAAGAATGTTTCTCCATGTTTTTATTGCACTTTCCATACCTAGTTTGCACTTTGTTAATGCAACCTTCTGATGTGCCAAGTACTGAAGCATTAGCTCTATTATCTAGTGCCTCAAAAATTTGTAACAATATCTGAACCTTTTGACCTCATCCTAGCAAAGTAGTAATTAATGTCAGATACATTTTGATAACACCATTAAAATTGTTTTCAACACCATAGCAGCTAATTACAGCGAGAAGATTCCTGTATTACTTTACCAAGCAGGGGCCAGGGTGAATATTATCTTTCTGATTAAATGCAATGAAAATAGCCAGCCCTTTTGGAAGGTAATCAGATAAACCATACTTTGCTGTAGGATGTGTTTAGATAGGGAAATATATTGAAACAGCTATTCTCTGCCATTCAGAAAGTGAAATGGCACTTTGACCTCCACATTCTTTACATGATGGTGGTACAGGATGTGTTTCTAGATGTTATGGAAGCGTGGCAAAGGTCACTGTTAGGTCTTGCAATCTTGTACAAGATTAATTTTTCCAATATATTCTGTGGGTGTAGAAAAGATCAGAGGAAGTATGCAGGTCATATGGGTGTTTGATGAAATTTTCCTTTGACACCTGCTGCCAGGCCCATATTTTTCACAAGGAACTTTCTAATCCTGTTGTGCCAGAAATATTTTTTGTCTGTAGAATTATTTACTTCTGAATAAATAAATCCCAGAAGCCTCCAGATGATTTTGAAATTCCTTAAATACTAAGCCTGGAAAATTAAGACATATTTTGCACAAAAACAGTTTTTTTTTCAACATTTCACATTAATTAAAGCCTAAGACGCATTTGGCAATGCTATTTAAGTAATTTTAAATCCAAGACTTCAGACTGTCAACACTTGGTCAAAATAATATCCATTCTTTATTAAATCTCATGATTAGTTCACACAATATTATTGGATTTCTTCTTTTAAAAGTTCCTGGGGTATGCAGGGCATTTTATTTTTATTCTCCTAACTGCAGAAAAAGAAGAAACTATAAACAAGTTAATATCAGTTTGGTACTTTCAAATTACTATTTAAATAAACTTCAGAATAATCATCCAAACCAGAACTAAGTAGGTGAGTATGTAGAGTTGTCAGTATTTGTTAAGTTGTAGGTATTTGTGTTTGTTTATTTGTTTCAGTTAGGTAAACAGTTGGTAATGACTGGGTTCTACTTAAACACCTGGTGGTTTTGTTCATTCTTCCAAGATGAGTGATGCTTGTGCATATGTTGTTGGTTTCCACTTTGTCTTAATTTATTTACCTTACATTTACAGCATATTATATTTCTAATTTAACTTTCTTAATCACACCTCATATCGAAAAGGTCTCTGCCACTTGGACATTTACCATTTGAGCCCACATCAACCTCTCTTTCTTACTACTTTACTCCTAACAAGTAAATCATTATATTCTTCTTCCTGATTTTTTAATTAGATCCCTTGAAATTACTATACTTCATTAAGTATGAGTTAAACAGATGCAGAAATTTATGTAACGGAAGTAATAAAATGAATTACTTAATTTGTGCCTGACATGCATTAACTTCTTTAATCTTACCAACTTCTGTTTACCAATAGGCAAACACTACTGGATTCCAGTTTCACAAAAAAAAAAAAAAAAAAACTTAAAAAAGAATCTTAACTATAGAAAGGGCATATAATTTCCTTAAAGATAACTGTTCTGACTCAAACTCAAGATCTAAATACTATAACATTTAGCTTTATAAATGAAAGTCAATATATCAACGACAACATGAATTCACATTGGGTGAATAATGGTTCCTAAAAGCATCTGACTCACTTAGCAGCAATGAACTTCAACAACAGATTTACCCCAGTCATCTCCAACTTCTTCAAATAGTCTTGTCAAGCTGAAAATCATAGTGCATGCACACACACACTACCCTATAGTTAGTAACTATCGGGTAGATTATTCGAAGAACATCCATCAATGTCTTTCCTGATTCAGAAGGCAGGAAAGAGTCAACATCTCATTGAGTTTTCTGCCTCAGGCTGTGAGCAGACAGAAGACTTCTTTCATTCTGTAAGCCTTGCTTGTTTTTCAGTTCCATTTTTCCTAACCATTTGAGGAAATAGATTTCCTACAGGAAATACATGGTTGGATTGCCACGAACCTTTAGTTACAAGATTTTCATAAACGGATCAATAGAGTCTTGTTTTATGTATATACCTTTTTAAAGGTTCATCAGTATTGAACTCACAGCCACAACACCCTTCACTCTTGCCTGAACAAGATTTATCTTGCATACCTATTTCCTCTGTGAAGCACATTTCAAATTTCTCACTTTTAGAACCCTAGACAGCACTCAGTGTGAAGCTTCAAGATAATTTTAAAAGGAAATCAGCAATGGAAAAAATTAAAATATAGATCACACAGCCTGAACAAAGTAAGAAAAAGACACTTGTGTTCACGACAAGGGCTGTGTGGAAGCGTATGTAGTTCCATCAGGTCATGAATAGGAAGGTGTGTTAGTTGGGCATTGGTGAATCAAATTTTCCTTCGTGTCTGTATGTTCTTGAGAGTACAGTGAGTATTGACATGGATTACAATGAAATATTTGAGTAGATAAATTTCAAATACAGAAAGACTGAATGACTAACATCAACTTTTCTTCTCTGATTACAGAGTACAAAACTCAAGCATGAGGAGCAACTGGGAGAAACCTATAATACGTAAGTCCATCCCTTCTGCAATTTTCATTTGATCAGAAAATCCAAGGCTGAAGCACTTTCACTTCAATTATTGTAGGTCTCTTCTTAAAATGCTATCCAGTAGAATTAGTTTAGATTGTAAACCTCATACCTCTCATTTAATCCATAGATATTTATTACTAGAATCATCTCTAAACTGAGGAGAGTAAACTCTTATTCAAGAGTTGTTGTGTGAGTCAAATGAAGTTTGATACATTCATACCCAACAGATTGAGAACATCTAGTACGTTTTTGTAAGTATTATTCCTTGTCACTAAGCCTGTTATTCCTCCTGGCTCCAGTCTAGATTCATAATCCTTCTTGGTTCTTGTTTTTCCTTAATTACCAAAATTCTCAAAGGGGGAAAAAAGGACTATTTTGCAGTAGTCACAACTCTACTATGGTGGTTTTCTGGTAAGAGTATTCTTATGTGTTATTTTATGGTTCTACTTATGTATGTATCAAACTGACAGTGAACTTGCTGACATTTCTAGACATCTAATAAATTATTTTGGGATTTAGCAGAAAATAAATCATAAATTTAATTTTAAACAAGCAAATTGTCTAGTGGTAAGATCATATTGCTTTCTCGGACTTTGGTAGAAAGTCTAGTTTTATTCTAAACAGTGTCTTCTACAAGTCAGAAATGAAGCTGTGGATAGGCAACAGGTATTTACTACTTATGATTAGGAACAATAGAATTATAATAAGGAAGCAGAACTCTTTCATAATTGTACATGCAGAAATATTCACAGCTTTCACTAGTCTTCATGATACAAGCTGTATAAGAGTGAATGGCAGCTTTAATAAAGCAGTAGCAATACCAGTAATTGAACCCTGACTTATTTAGAGCATTCATTAGCTGAACATTCTACTAAACTTGTGTATCATATTACTTATTTCTCATAACGATTTTCTGAAAATGAGACCAATATCTATTTCTCCTGTGATCAGAAAGATAATTTCAAAAATACATAGAATGAATTCAAAGCCATATAACAGAGGCATAGATCTCAAAACTCCAAACTTTTATTCACATTTAATGACCATTAATATTAGTAAAGAATGCTGTAACATATTTTAACTACATTTCTCACCTAAAAATGATCAAGATCTCCAGGTTTCTACAGGAGAGTTTCAAAGCCATACTTAAAAATCTCTTTGCAAATAATGAACTTCAAATAAATGTATTTCAAATATGGAATTCTCTTTTCTGAGCCCCCAAAAAGCAGAAGTATAATTCATCCATCTAGAGGATAATTATTATTGGTAGAAAATGATTGACATAGAATGATCCTGGAAAGACACAATATTAAATCCAGTTAATAAAGCCAGATTTAGATAAAAGAGAATAAAAAAGTTAAAGTAGAACATTTTATGTGAAAAATTAAATAATTTTCCTTTCTTCTAGGTTTTGCATATTTACACATATTTATGCTTTGGGTTGGAAAAATCAATTTATCTTACTTATTTGAGTTGTGTATGGGTGGGAGATACCTCTTAATACATATCCCCATTTTGAATCTTTACTTTTTCAGGCAACTTCCAATTTCAAGGAGTAAAAATAACAACAAAGTGGCTGTGTGCAAATACACAACAGGGAGATGAAACTCTTAAGAATATTTTCCTCCCTCTATAAAGAGGCTTATACAGTGATTTGGAGCAGTCACCAGGAAATCAGACCAAATGGTAGTGTTAAATCCATTAGCCAGCCTGCATTTTCCAGTGAAAAATGACATAACTTTTAACAGTTTGGGTGAAAAAAATTGAATATGTGGCTAGGATCTTTAATTCCTGTGTGAATTACTCCCTTAGTAGTATTTGCTAGGGTTTCACCATATGTATTTCTTTGGCTCACACTGCAGGTCACGTGTAAAATTTATTTAACAGGCATATTCTCCAAGCAGGTTAAGCCACAAGAGGCCTTTTCCCCCCATTTCCTTGGTAGGTTTTTATTCCTTGTTATTTATTCAGGGTTTGGAGTGTCACTCCCTGTGTGTACATGCATGTGCTTGTGTTTAAATCAGCCTCAGAGGGTTTTGTTTGTTTGTTTAGGATACAAATATACTTTGTGATATAGAAAACATAATAATTCAATCTCTTTCTCATTGGGTTGAAATACAGTGTATTCAATCCAACTGAAAGCTTGTAGCAGAGACAGACATGTTTCTTGTTTTTGTTCAGAGATGTGGGTTTTTTCCCTCCGGTTAACAAATGTTTTGAATATCAATTTCATGCATAAAAAGTCATACAAGGCCAAAATTAGATGTCACTTTTTTAAAGGAGAAAAAACACTTCAACAGAATACTCACAACAAATCGTTAGGCATGGAGTTTGTAAGAAGGTCCTGCATTTATTTTCCTATTCACTGAATCTCATTTCTAAGGAGAATTCTCTCACAGAACCAGGCTTAACGAAGGCAGGACAGGTAGTTCCCTTTAGGGTATAATATAAAAGGGATTGGTAGAGCTCCTCAGATTCCTTCTCGCACATCCTGTCATTGTACCTGATCAGCCATTATGAGAGAGAGAGAGACAGAGACAGAGACAGAGACAGAGACAGAGAGAGACACAGAGAGACACACAGAGAGAGACAGAGACAGAGAGACAGAGACAGAGAGAGAGACAGAGACAGAGAAAGAGAGGGAGGGGGGAGGGAGAGTCTTAATGCTATTGGTCTATATGGGTTATCTGGATAGCCAGCTAGGCGCAAACCCCTTTAAGAATATGGCCCAGCATTATGTGCTCCTCTGTAGATAAAGACTGAAAACACAAGAAAACAAAAAGCTATGTGGGATTATTTGGTGATGGAACTGGAGGAAATCTGTGGGTCTAATGGTGAATCACACTGATGCTGATTCTTTGTGGGATCCATCACTAATCCTTAGAGGTAAGGCTACTATACTCACTCATGACTGAGCACAAAACTGACAGTAACATGAAGAGAAATTATTGCAGGACTCATTCCTTGCATTCATACTGGCCAGATTTCACCATTTAGTCTCATCATTATGGCAGAGGTCATTGTCCATGCAAGAAGACTAACAACTGGCAGACACAACTAAGCTAGTTTATATCATTAGTGTTTCATAAGGATTACTCTGATAAATACCCACTTCAGAGAAATTTAAACAATGCCAGATGCTGGTCTTGTCTATGATCTTAGCTTTTCAGGAGGCAGAAATCTGAGAATTGTATTTCAAGGCTAGCTGGAAGTGGACATATGGTTCAAGCGGTAAAGTGCCAGCCATGAGTGCACAAAGCAGAGCAACAGTGAATATAAAGGAAAGGAGGGCCCTGGAGAGGAGGAAGTAGGGGACCCCAAAAAGGAAAGAATGTTGAAAGGTTGCGGAGATTTTTCCTGTTCGAACTATTGGTGTTAGAACACTTTAAGAAATTTAACTTAGTACTACTATCTATCATAAAATTATTTCTCATAAAATCGTGTAATAAGTTCCTATAAACATGCAATTTTGATTGAATTAAGCATTCAACTCAAAGCTATGGCTTAAAAGAAAAAGAAAAGATCTTCACACCAATGTTTGGGGGAAAGAGGACATGTTTTTCTTGGTAATACATTAGATTGAAGCTCTTTTCATTATTTCTATGCACAAGAGTGTAGTTAGATGCCATCTCAGACCAAGAAGTGAGATTTAGATCATGTAGTTTCTTTTCACACTGTTTCTTAAATAATGGCCCAGACATTTGTTTTTAGGTTGAAAATACATGTTTGTAAACTTAAGCACCAAACTTTCTTGGAGCTTTCTTAGAAAACTCAAAGATACATTTTTTCAAGCAAGATTTTTTTTCCATTTCCTTTTGTTTTAATACACAAATCTGCTCTCTTCTAAGATGGAAGACAATGTGACATCTTAATGCGTTGACTTTTCCCAAGGCTATTTTAAGCTGTGTGTCACATAAGAGCAAAGAAAACAATAAGGATTTTTTTAAATTAAAAAATGGAAACCTTGGGGAAATAAGGGTTGTAATCATTTTTGTACTGACTCTAAGAACAAGCTAGCTTTCTGTTTTTATTCCCCTAATTTTAAGGAGATTGCATTGAAACAAACAGTAACATGGACTGTACTTGAATGTAATTTTTGGAATTTTAAGATTTTAGCAGGATTAGCATGTAGCTTATTGTTATCTGATTGGCTTTGTACAGACACATGTATCAGGAGCTAAAATACTCTCTTATAGAAGATGTCCATACTAATTATTGGAACTGGATTATTACTTGGGACATTCTTAAATGAAGGTGGAATTATTATAATGTAATTTAATAGCACACATTTTTAAAAGAACTAGTCACAAAAATATAGTACTGATTTGCATAGAATATGGTGGAATTATATTATTATTAATAATAATTATTATTATATCTTGCTAATAACTAAAAGTCACTAAAGGTATTCAAATATAATTCACACATTGAATATTTTCATGGAGATTTCCAGCCTTAGCAATTTTGGGCATGGGAATTTGTGATACTCCAGCTTAAGGCTATGTTCAACAGCCACTTTGGCAAACTATGAATAAATAAATATGCAAACTAAACAAAACTCAAGCAAATGTAATTTTAGTCCAATATGGACTGAATCTTGCCAATTTTCCTGTTCCCTACTACTTCTTTGTACGACTGAAAGATACTCACTTGTCAGGTTCAGTTTCAGGACTTCATTCTAAAGTCTGGTATCTGCTCCTTGAGTCTTCACTTCATATCAAGAAGGTCTTGGGCTCATCTTTCCAGGTATCCCAAATGCTATGTATCTTTTAGGTGCCCAGAAAGATTTTCTCATACTCACATTAGATTGTGTTCTTTCTCTGACTTGTCCTCAAATAATTCTGATGCATGTCTTATGCTTGCTATTAAATTATTAACAGCGGGAATGCAGAACAGATACTGTGTTTTGCCGCCCTTTAAAAATCTTGTGTGTTTATAATGCCAAGATCAGTCCCTTGGAAATACAGGTGTTAAATAATTATGTGATAACTGAGCATCAACTATAAATTGTTAATAAGAACAAGAACAATTTGGAACAGTTATTTCACTTGTCACATACCCTTGCTATTTTCTGTATGTACTTAAGTTTACAAGGTAAACATGCTGAACATAGCATTTGTTATTCCTTTGGTAAGATCAACTTGAGTACAGTCATTATTCCTTAGCTGCAGTGTGCTTTTCAGAGAATGGATGGCAGGGGTCAAACCATCCTGTCCCTATGTACTAGCTTAATTCATTGTTAATTAAAATTACATAACCAGCCTAAAAACAATTTTCCTCATATAAAATGAGTGGAAGGAGGACATCTATTTCTATGACTGTTCTGAAGAAATGCTTTAACATTAGCTTTGTTGCATCATATGTACATTCTAAATACCCCACAATAATTATATTATTCTGATTCCTTTGAGATAGAATTTAGGTTCAAAGTACGACCTGCCCTAGCTATACTTTCCAGTCGTATTTCTAAGTCTAAGATACCTTTGACTTGGGAATCTCAACAAACAGATTTTTAAACCATCAACATATTCCTGCTATTTGAACCTAAGAAGGAGAACATCTTCTTCTTATTTTTTTTTTTTACATTTTAGTGGTAGGAAATACATACTCATTCATGGTTCCACTCCAGACTTAAAAATATGTGGGAAGTGATGGTTGTGTTTGAAGGCAGATTAGCAAGACCAGAAAATGGATCTGAATTATTCCTTGGAAATTTACATTGATTCCAGACAAGTTGCCCTTCATTTAAGTTTTAGATTTTTTCTTCTCCAATGAAAACCTATTTCCCTCCTTAGGAATGATGAGCAATACAGAAAAACTGAGAGAATGTTGAAGTTCAATTGATAAAATTATCTTCCAGACCTGTTAAAAACAATCATATGCAGCTGCCTTACCATTCCTTCCAATTCAGTTAGAAACAATAGGAAAATTGCAAGCAGGGGTTGACTTGTGGATCATTTGTGCATCTGTGTGTCGTTTGACGTGTGTGTGTGTGTGTGTGTGTGTGTGTGTAAACATGAGGATGCATTTATCTATGTAAGTGTGAGTTTGCATGTCTGGCTGGAAACAGGGCTAGTGAAAAATCAACCTAAATGGTAAAAGAGCAGAAGGACGTTTCCATGGTGGAAGGACAGATCTGATTTTAAGCTGTTAATTTTCTCCGGTATGTTCCAACACACTGCCAGGGACATATAAAGTTTCTCCCTTGTGAATGTTATTAGACTGTTCTACATTTTGCTGGAGTCAATGACTACAGCATCTTTGAGAGTAATTATTTCTTCCTATCAGAAGGAAACTGCACTCTGCTGTGTACATTTGGGATTTTCTTTCATCCAGTGGCCTTCTTTTCAGGCCCTAAGAGTTTCCACAAGTGGGTTTGTCTAATCCTCTCTCTACCACACATGGCCTGATGCTGTGTTTTTGTTATTATGGTCATTTTTGCACTTTCTCCTTTCTTTATAGATTTCACACACAGTGAAATCTATCTGTCTATCCTTCATGGTAAAGTCCAAAGTTTGAGTTTCACCTTTTAGTGTAAAACCATTTCTTTTCCTCCTCCTTCCCAAATTCACTCTTCTGGAAATTGAAATTTACTTCTTTGCTAAACTGAAAGTCATGCCAAACCCCCAAATAGCTGAGGGATCATAATTCAGAAGCCGCCGGTTAGTCTCTTGTATGCAAAGTCTGTAGATGTAACCAGAGGCCCTGGGATAAGTTTCTCTGAGCAGTCAGGAAATCAGCAGGAAGATACTGAACATGACTGAAAGAACTTTCCAGAAAAATGCCCGGTAAAAGTACTCTCCATATGGTAATACAGACTGTGTCCCTTTCAGGTAGGCAAACTTTCTTTTGCAATTAGATAAGTGAGTTCTTGAGACAGAACACTTGTTTCCTTCCTCACATACGATTTAAGAGTACTGGACTGGGATTTAAAAGATTTAAATTCTAGTCCCTGCTGAAAAATTAACTGACTGTGACCTTGGGAAAGTTATATTCTTGCTTAGCTTGTTTCCTCATCTGCAATTTTAGGGGATTCTGAGGAATGATCTCTGTGGCCTGGCCTAGCTCTAGAATCTTGTGAATTTGCCCCACGACCTTTTCAATACGGGACTTCTTTCCAGGTTTAGAAAAAAAAAGAAAGAAAACGAAAGAAAGACAATCAGAAGTGGCTTGCGTTTGTTGAGTTTTGTTTTCAAGTGTGCAGGTTCTTCATCCTTTTAGATTTTGAAGTAAGGAGGTAAGGTCTGGCTGGCGCCATATTGGCCACATGGTGGATGGTAGAGTCTGGCATCTTGTCTTCATGCTGGGGGAGGGAAATCCACACCCCCCAATCACCTGCCTCTGGGCGTGCCCAGACCCCTGGAGGCAGGGGCAGGCACTTGGCTGATAGGTTACTGAATCTGTCGGTCCAGTGCCTGGGACTGGGAATTTCCTGAGGATCTGCCCCTGAGCCCACCTATTTAGGCCCGGACTAGCCTAGCTGTGAGGACTCCGTGCCATGTGTGTCTCCGTGATCTTGTCCTGTGACCTGTCTCCTGGCTCATTTCCAGTCAGAATGGCGTCCCAATTCAGCTCTCCATTAGAGCTGAATTGGCTTGTAGGTATTGTTTTTGTTCTTTCTTTCCTCTTTAGCATGTTTCCTAGCTGTGTTGTGTGTATTTTTGTGCTTCAGGCCTTTGTAACAACTGGCATCCTAGAGTCTGTTAACGGTATAATAAAGACTCCAGTATTCTATAATTTAAAATGTGGCTTCTGGGATGATTTACCTTACAACAATTTCACCATTTACAAAATAATTTTTAAAAAATAGACGGATGGCCCCTGGGGTCTGTGAAAAAAGTTTCACATGAAATGCTATGCATAGCAGCCCGCTTCTCATTTTAACCCTCCAAAAATATCTACTGGTAGCAAACAAGTGTAGATATGACAAAACCTATCGCTGACTCATTACCATCCGAATGGGCTGCAATCTGCCCCATTGATGCTCCTTTGCTACAAGAGCTGTAGTTTAAATAAGACCTGAAAAACAGGGCCTGGTATTAGAATGACATTTTGTTGCCCCTTGATTGCCCCCCATGTGGTACCTAGAGTTGAATGGAGAAGTTTTGAAGAGCACCCCCTCATCCCCAATGGTATGTTGATCATCCCTCCTCCCTGCAGGATAAAATTAGCTCACATGTTTACATGATGGAAAGGTAGACATTGTTATCATACATTTTACCATACATCTGTGATGGGTGACTGAATGGTGGATGAGACACAGAACAGTGAATACAAGCCTGTTGATGAGTAGCAGGGCAGAAAGTAAAGGAAGAGGAACTGTGATGGAAGGGCTTACAAGTAAAATGAAGTCAAAGGAGTTGGTAAAAGTAGGGACCAAAGACAAGAGGAATGAACAGCTGGTGAAAGAGGGATTTGTATTAGGTGAGGCTCTAGGAGCCACTGAAAGAAGAGTTATTATCAAGATATAAAAGGGCCGAAGCACTTAAGGCTGTTTAAAGGGAGTAGTACAGAAAATAAACAAGAGGGATTACCAGTTTCGGTCCCTACTTTACTTCATGGAAACTAGAAAAAAAGACAAACAAAAATAATAATTGAAAAGAGGTTGGTTTAGGAGTACTCTATACAGCATATTTATCCTCAGAGCATATAGATTTTATAGTTTATTTTTAACAAAACTAGCTGAATATGCTAGTGCTGAAACAGAAGGGCCAGAAAACCGTGTTAATAATGGATACCTAATTACTGAACGACTTTCTCCTTAGCATTTTCATATACAGATGACTTAATATTTTTCCCATGAATGAGACACTTCTCATATGATGAAAATGAGTTTAACTTATCTTGTTATTTATTACTCATCTTTACATACCCAACACTGTGATATGGGGTTTTGTGAGATAAGAAGGAAAGTATGTGCTTAAGCCTTTTAGAATTGAACAATTTAAGTATAGTGGAAGAAAATAGATAAACTTGTTAGATTAATTAGCAACATAAAATTAAAAAGGCCAACCATCATTTATATTCTAAGAGCACAAATGTATCTACTCTTAGCAATCATCATTCAGTAACATCCAACTACATTAATTAGATTTATGTGGAAGTTGAGCATGGACCTCAAACTTTAAAACAAAATGGAACTCCTGACCCACATGTTTTGATCATCTACTTCTTCTGTGATTTCTCTTTCATCCAATATTCCACAGTCCTTCCTATTGCCATGTCTGGAGTCTGAAGGTCTACAATATTGAAAAATCTAGTCTGACATTTGTGTATCTTCTCTCAACTCCTCCTGGTCCTTGACCAGTTTGATTATATCCCCTTGCTTTATATTGCTTGAACACTCCTTTCTGTTGCTCTTACAATAAAGTTCAAATAGAAAGTTCCTTAGGGATTTAGTTTTTCATCCCACAGCTCTCCCAATCTGTGTGTTAGGTAACTTCTGATATGAAGTCCAGGGAGCATTTCAATATCTCCTTATGTCCACGTGGCTTTGAACTAAGACAAATCAATTGTGCTTCAAGAGATCAAACTTTGATTTTTCCTTGATGAATGTCTTAGTTTTCTTTTATGACCCCTAAGTTGTATTTTTTATATGCTTCTAATATTAAACACAGTGTATTCAGTGTGTTATAAGCAGGAAAATGCTCATTTTGGTGTAGTTTGGGCAATAAAGAGCCATTTCCTCAGCTAAACTTTCCTCATGTTTCTTTGGCTGAACTCCTGAGCTTCAAATGGTTCCACACTTTCCCTTAACAGAATGTTTACATGTGAGCAACCTCACCACTTAACCTATATTGCTGCAATTATGACAGCAATTGTTAAAAAGTAGACATTTCATGCAGTAATGGATTGCAGTAAAGGATTTAAAAGATGAGACTAGTTGGAAAAGATTGAAATTTGAAAGTTATTTTAATTACTGTAGACATTTCTCTTTGCTCCTTTTCTTGTATTACAATCTTTCATAGTGGAATGAGTTTTTCCCCTCCGGTTTTTGTTGTTGTTGTTGCTTTTTGGTATCTGCTCTCTATATTTTCTCTCCATCTTCCATGGAATTGTTTCTTCTGTGCTATGTATATATGGTTGTAGAATTCAACTGGAAAATACTTTGTCTTCCTTTACTTTTTCTGTTTGCTAGAATTAATTGAGTTTTTAGTATATTTCACACACAAAACACAGGGTTTCAGTGGTTATTCCAATTCCGTTCTTAACTACTCTCAGAAGCAAATTCTGTCCTTCATTGACGTTTTTGCATATGAATCAACTGAAGCCTATGGAGTTTAAAAATTTATCTAAAATCATACAGCGAGCATGCAACAAAAGGCAAAGCAATCTTTGCAGAACTGGGCCTCCACAAGAGAACTTTGTTACCTACAATAGAATTACGATACTTAATTTTGTTTAAAATGATTTATTTTCTCTACCAAATGATAAGGGAATAGTGCATGTAGTCAATTCCCAAAAGGAAATGGAAAAATAATATGGAAAGGAAAAATGGTGAAACCTGAGAAGATTCTGAGAAAGCAATTTGAATCTATCTTAGTTGTGATCTAGTTACCACGGACGTCTAAATCAAGTCCTCTAGACTCGGGGATTGCAGCCAATTGTACTCTATGGCTTAAAATTCTGCCATAAATTTTCTTCATCTCAAGACTTCTTACAAGCCTCGTACACACCTCTTTTGTGGTTAAGCTTGAGCATAAACACCACAAAACAGCAGACACATGTAAAATACACACACAAAGACTGTGCTCGCACAACTCGCAGTGACCCTCTCAAGTTACCAGAGTTTGCAGAACGAAAAAAAAAAAAGAAGGCTTGTGCTCCCAAGAAGTTCCACTTTGCTGGATTTCTTTAACTCTGGTTTTGCTTCATTAAAATACAGCAAAGCCTTTTGAGTTAAACGCACCATTGTTAGATCTTTATTTTGTCAGCTATAAGCAACTTGTGGATCCTTAACTCTGTTTGAAGATCTCTGGATCGTTGCTGGCTTGTTGACATACAGGATATCCCATATTTGTCAATCCAACAATGGAAATGAAATTGAAACATTGCTTTGTGTTTTTGAGGTAGGTTTTCAATATGTAACCCCAGTTGACCATGAACTTGTGATCTCCTTGCTGCTGCCTTCAAACTGTGTAATAAGAATTGCTGACTGTAAGGAATCTTGTGCTGACATTAAACACCAAAGAGAAGGTTAAGGTGCAAAGATATGTTGTATAGATGAGTTTCTAGAATAAGGGGAAAAAACTAGATCTTTTCATAATGCCTGCTTAGATTACTGTAATTCCTGTATTTGAGCCCCAGCACCACAAAACCAAATCAAAATGTTTCACTGATCAAGACTAACGTACAACCACCTATGTATAATAAATTTTAAAAAATGTATTTATTCCAGAGACTGATGAAGGTCCCACGTATTAGAATGTTCTTTATATTCAACCTTGGAATACTTATTCAAATGGAATACTTAAACCTGAAAAATTAATGTAGAGAAAAGTTATATGTTCTCCGTGTTTCAAATACTAGGCAGATTGTGTTATCAGTGATAGCACATCGAAATATATTTTACCCTCTCTACAAATTCATCCTAAGTAGAGAATATGTCCAGTTCTGTTGAGCCTGACTGCAGCCCATGAGAATAGAGTGGCCTCCATGTTTGTCTGTGATTGCAGTAATTTAAATGTCATCACACACTGTCTCATCTCACACCAATGTTCAGTTTGCAAACTGTAAATGTGTAATTAAGAATAAAAGACTTAGCAGATTAATGGAATGTCTGAAACTTAGGAAGGCATAATGCAATTTGTTCTATCATCTTAGTTACTGGGCAAAGATTGCTACCATAAATTTCCATGAGTATTTTAATGTGGAAAATTGCCAAACTCCAAAAGTAGAAAAAAAAGTACAATGAATTCTACTGGTTTTATCTGCATTCAGACTTAACCATTATTTTCTCAGAAATATTATCATTCCATCTACATTGTCATGCATCCCACAGTGATTGCACTGTATTTTGTTAACAATCAATTTCTCTTTCACCACAGTATTTTATCTATAAGTTTGCAATATGTATCTCTACATGATATTCTAAGACAGGGATACATAATATTAATCAATTAACTTACTTGTTTACTTATTTAGTGTTCTTGGAGTTTTATCTCAGTTTTGCAAATTCCATACCTGCACTGTGTCCTTGAGGTATGTTTCCAGCACCAATGTTTTTGAATATGCCATTACATAAAAGTTTTGTACTTGATTTATTCAAGTAAGTCAATAAGAGGAGCACTAAGTCTGAATTAGCCTCCTGTCTTTTAAGGGACTTTTTAATCTTTCTCTGCCATTCATGTATTGAAGAAATCAGGTTATCTGTCAGAATGTCTTACAATCTGGATTTTGCCAAACAGAGTCCCCAAAGTACTTTTAACTTTGTTTTTTAAACCCTACAGAATAATTTTTTTTACGTAGTGTTTATCAATTTAAGTAGCAAAAGTGAAAAGACCTTTATCCCATGTTAGGTATATATCTGTATTCTCTATTCAAAAACATACTCTTTTTTTTAGTTTGTACCCCATGACAGCAGAGCAGCATGGAAACTGGATTTTTCATGGCTGAATAGTCAAATCAGTCTTGTTTTCAAACTTAGGAAAAGCGTCTCACTGAAGTCAGCCTACATTTGAAATTTCAGAATTATTTTCAAAGTCAACTGGTTCGAAGCCTGGGGTAGTCAGAGGCAAGCAGATTTCACATAGTCTGTATTGATGATGAAAAATGTGGGGGGAAGCATAGGCAGAATTTTGGCTTCTTCAGTGGAAAGACTAGATCCTATTTAGAGACATGCATGATACGGTCTTTACTTGTTGAATAGTGATACACTTGACAATGAGAGTTAAATCATGAATTTGAGTACAACTCATAATCTCGATTTTATTTACTCAATTTTATTTCCGGTTTCCTCATCTGAATAATGAGTAGATGATCTTACCTCTTGAATATACACTATAATATAGGTTGTACCTCCCTAGCACCATTAATATTAATTTGGACTAATATCATTTTGTCTAGGTCTCCTAAAGGTACATGAGTACATTCCACTCTGGACTCTAGAGTTACAATATTACTTTGGCCAATAAAATATGGACAAAATTGATTTGGATTATATTTGTGATGTGGTGGCTCCCAACTCAAGGCATCATAGCTTTCAATGGGATTGTACAGTGAGCTAGAAATCCACAGGGACTATGAGAAATCATGGAGATTTGAGAATACTTTCCACTGTAACATGTCTGTTTATTCTGCTTGAAAAAAAATCAAGAAAGATGTACATTATTATACTTGTCTGGCGGTAGTGTAAATAAACAGAAAGACACACAATTGGAGTTTTAAATAAATGGAAACTAAGTACCAGTTTTCTCTGTACCAAACTTCTTCTTCAATGCATACTACGCATCATCAACTAGACTGAATATCTTAACAAAACTTCAAATTATATAGAATAGGGACATTTTGGAATTTATAGCTGGTACAATACTTCACCGAATATTTGAAGCTAGAATTAAGAAAAAGGTGATAAATGACAAGTGTGAGATCTGTGAAATTAGACAAAAATGCTTAATTTCTCCAAGTCTCAGAAAAATTCCTGGCCTGCCCTAATTTGGGCAGCAAGTGCTATAATTATATAATTGTCTTTGCTAACTATTGAGATTACCGTTAGCGTGATTGTTGATTTAAAAAAAATCTATAAAAGGTGCCAGAAAGGCAATATATAAATAAATTGAAGAGTGATAGATTATTTTTAAGTAAAAGAATGAACATTAAGACAGATAAATAAGTGTGTTTTTGATGGTAAACATTAAAACAAAGATACCAATATTTTCCAAATTCTATGAACATACATTAGAAAAGTAGAGTACCTCATTTTCCAATCCAATTGCATTTCCTTTGCATCTTTTGTTTTCTCTCTCACATTTGGGAAAATATCTTTTCAACATAATGTAGTTAAAAAGTACTTAAACATCAAGTCTGGATCTCATTCACACTTAAGGGAAAACAAAGGCAAAGTAAGAAGAAGATAATCATGATGGCTGTCCATTTCATTTTATGTGGCAGAATAAGTCTTAGCGAGGGTTGGGACTGGTGTTTCACACTGAGCTTATTTCCGGAGTTAGAGTGAGTGAGGCCAGGTTGCAGTGGCCACCATAGCCTGTATGCTGGGGAAACCACAGGAAGCAAAGCAATTCACTACTGTCGGGGAGCTTCCTCTAGACAGGAGGCAGGGAAGGGCCTGGAGCATGAGGCTTGTCCTTGCAAGGAGAAGAATGTGGATGTAGAGAGACGAGTGAATGAGCACTGGACAATGCTTTTGTGTGAGGAGAAACAGAGGCCAGAGAAAGTTCAAGTTCAAAGGAAGGGAGAGGGAAGAGATGAGACAAAATAGTACTGCGGTTGACTGTATGGGTTTAAGGTGTGTATGTGTGTGTGTTTGTGGGCTTGAACTCAGAGTCTGGTCATTGTCTCATAGTTGTTTTTATGTGTGTGTGTGTTTAACTCAATGCTAATTGTCTACCACTTGAGCCATAGCTTGACATCTGTTTGTTTTCTGGTGAATTGGAGATAGGAGTTTATACTTTCTTGTCCAGTCAGGGTTCAAACCATGGTCCTCAAATCTCAGCCTCCTGAGTAGCTAAGATTACAGCTATGATAAATTGGCACCTGGCTGGATTTTAGATTTTGATCTTAGCTATGCTATAATTTTGAGAGCCTATGACTGGTCTCTTGAGAATGAACTCTGAAGGACATGTGTAAAGTAGAGAGATAGGTAAGAAACATGTGGAATAATTCTTATAAGAATTGTTTTTTGTTTTTTTTGGGGGGGTCTAGTCGTGGGGCCTTGAACTCTGGGCCTGGGCGCCATCCCTCAGCTCTTCAGCTCAAAGCTAGCACTCTACCACTTGAGCCACAGCGCCACTTCTGGCTTTTTTTCTTTTTGCTTATGTGGTGCTGGGGAATGGAACCCAGGGCCTCAGGCATGCAAGGCAAGCGCTCTACCACTGAGCCACCTTCCCAGCCCCTGTCCATAATTATTTATAATTAACTACATTGATATTATATTATATTTATAATTAGCTATAACTTTTAAACTTCCTGTTATTTGGCCTGTTATTTGGCCCATATAATTGTAACTCCTCTGTACAGTATTTTCACAATAAAAAAAATTTTAAAAAAGAATTTTTTTTTCTAAGAGATCCAGAAGGAAGTGATTATGGTAGAAGTTGGAGCCAGTGGTAAGACTCTACACATATTTTGAAGATAGAATATACAGGGAGGAGAGCTAATGAGAAAATAAGGATGAGGAAATGATTCTTCATTGTTGGTCTTTCATACAATTATCATTCTCAATTGAGGTTTAGATCCTTGATTCATTGTATTTTTATCAGTTGTGATTTATCTGTTGAGCAATCTACAATATCAGCTCCTTGAGAACATCATTTTAATGTGATTCACATTGCTATATGCTCAACCATGTTCAGTGAGTTGCTGAGCAACGGGCAAGCTTCAAGAGGAGAAACCCTGAGCAAAGTCATTCCAACCTACTTGGAAATCAAATAAGGTTTACTGTTAGTTTGATTGGCAGATAAAAGTGTTGCTCAAAGACATTTGAGGGTTGTTGATCAATTACCTTTCTGGGGGCAGCCAAGACAGTTTGGTTCAACTGTCACTGGGACTTGAGTAAGCCAAGGATTCATTTCCTTATAATGCTGAGTAGTAAAAGATAGCTAAGGAATCATGCATGCAGAATGTATTGGATTCATCACTCACAACTGTGTGAAGATCAGTGAACAATTTATTGGCTCTTCCGTAGGCAAAGAGCTTTTGAACATAAGTGTCCATCCTCACCAAGCTCATTTCCTTAGTGTTGTTATTATTTTCTGGGCAAACATTGACAAATGATGTTCCAAGTTTTCCTCCAAGGCAGAATTGGGTGACTACCACCTTCAATTCATGTATTAACAACAATATAGAGCCATTCCGAGGTGATGCTAAGCTACTATAGTTTAGGCTCAGCCCAGGATGTGGTTTTGGTTCATCTCATTGCACGTGAACAATCTTCTTTGAGTACCGTTGCTTACTTTGTATGGATGCTTGGCAGTTATTATTTCTATAACATATTTTAATTTTACAATTTCTGTTTGCATAAATTATGTTTCTCTCCTCCCATTTGATTATTTTACATTAAATGTCTTGTTAACAACAGTGGGCCCTAGTAACAGAAAAGTAGGCTGAGATTGGGTCTCTGGGGAATGAATTGAAAAAAATCAGTAGTTATTTTTTTTTTCATTACTCAATAGCAAACTGTTCTTTAGGGTTGTTTTTTTCATTATTAATGATTTTTTTTAAGTAAATGGAAGATGATACTGTAACCCCATGGTTGAACCAAATAAGATTAATAGTCATTTAGCTTCATGAAGATAAGGGGCAAGTCAGAGAGTGATCTCAGAAATACATTGAAAATTAGATGGTAGAGCATAGTGTCAAATGGAAATCCAGCCAATGTATGGATTGGTTGGAGATCCTAAAATGATGATTTATCAGTCTACTGGATAGTATGTGATGCAGAATGACACCAGAAGACAAGAAAACTAAAAGACTTGCGTATTCTAACAACAACAAAAATTTGTTATCACCTGAATAATAATAACAGTGCCAAGTATCATACTCAATTATTTCCTTCAAAAAGTATGTACATATGACCATATAAGATGATGCTAAGCAAAATGAACCCCAAGATATGGACACAAGAGGTCTTTCTTTGTTGTTGGTGTTTTTAATGTTCTACGTGATTTTCTTTGGTTTCCTTTTTACACTCTTCTCCCTATGGTATATCCCCTGTTGTTATTGTACTTGATTTTGGTACCCCACAACTTGTATATACATTTATCTAATTTGGGGAAGGGGAATAACAAAATGCTAAAACAAGGATACAGGATGACCCACTGCAACAATGATACTCACAAGATACCATGTTGGAAATGAACTTTACAATTTCATGTGGGGTGTGTGTATGGGGGGTCTAGTGGGATGGAGAGGAGCAAGGATGGTGGGGAGGGAAGGGATAATAGGAGAAAAACAAAGGAGGGGATAAAAATGCTCAACAAGAAATATACTTATTACCTTTCTCATGTAACTGTAACCCCTCTGCACAGCATCTTTATAATAAAATAAAATCAAGGTTTGGTCATTCCATGGAATAAATATCCTTATCTGTGTTGCCATGTTTATTTACCTGAGACATGCTTAATGAAATCTGAAAGATCTTTTGACATGCCCTGGAACCAGCCTAAGGTAGTGTGGTCTTCAGAAACGAGGAAAGTCCTTGGTACTTGCTGACTGAGAGAGTCAACACAAACTCACTTTCCCAGTGAGAAAGGATCATGACCTTAACGTGAGTCCAAGACTGATATGTCTCCAGGTAGTCATGGGAATCTTGATTTTACATCTTATTTTCTTATATACACAAATAATTTCTTTGATATCAGAGAGGGAAGCAGATTATTTTGGTGTGTCTCCTGTATTTTAGCAATCGAGAACATGATAATAATCTAGCTAAAATATGTTTTTCTCTACCTAGATACACTGAGATTTTTCACAATGGAATTTGTACACAATCCAAAAAAGCATTTAAAACAATGAATAGTCAAGGACTTCAGTTTGGGGACAGAAAACCAATACAAATTAAATTAAATGGAAGTTTTTGGGCCTACAGTTTTATTCTACTTTCATCTATTTATTTGATTTGGCCCATTTCCTTTGGTTTCTCCCCAGTTAATTCTTATTTTTTTCTATTACCGGATATCTCTGTGTATTCTGAGTTGTTCATTCTCCATTGATCTTTCATGCTTCATTTATTTGTCCCTCAATCCAACATAAACCTTCTAATTACTTGAGGCTATTTGGTGCCTGAAGAACCTTGTAATGACATTATTCTTCAGTTCTTAGACCATGTCACTATCCATCAACTTTTCTTGTTCCCGTCCTCTTATATTTTTTCCTCAAATTCTGGGCATAAAATAAACTTGGAGGTTTATACTATCAGCTGAGCAGTGGAGACAATATCGATAAATGTACTATAGCTAGCATGCCAGATTTAAAAGTATATATGTTTTATATTCTCTCTTTCTCAAAACTCAATCTTTTCCTCTAATGAGTTAATGTTTTAGATAGTGCTGCAGGGGTTAGGGAGAGGGCATGAGTAGATTAAACAACTAGCATTTCTTTTAATGTCAGAGATTTCCCCATGCATAATTTATCATTGAAAGTAAGAGGAGACCCTGTTTCTCTTAAATAGAGGGTGACTTTTTGCTCACCCAAGAGTTCAGTATAAGTATTCAGTAAGTGATCATTGCTGTGATGATGTAAGGTCAGATGATTCTATCATCCTTTAGGTTGTCTGACTGATTCAGGTAGATGAAAAAAAAGAGAAATATGGAGATGATAACATCATTTCCACCATCATCAATAACTAGTCATAAGGCATACTCTACGTGCAAATATTACTGGGAAACAATTATTTTGGAAAACACAATCCCAGTGTACAAGGCTGATTTTAGTTCTTGAGATCAAAAAGGAGGCAGAAGACAAATCCAGCATTGCACAATCTGTAATTTATTAGGAATTTATGAAACAAAGCATGTGTTTGGAGCCAGGAAAACAAGTAGATCCCTGTACCTCATGGCAGAAGTAGGTGTTTATGTGGTAAACTAGACAAAGTTTGTCTTCAGCCAAGTGGAATGTACTTGGCCTTTCTCAATAAGTATTACTATGCCCAACACCACTTAAGTAGTAGACCAAGAATCAGCATCTAATACAAATACGCTCTGTCTTAGTGGCTTTGTCTTGTAAGGCTTGTAATGTGGGCCAGAGCCCGTGGCAGATAAAGCTGTGGTTATAACCAGATAAATGACTACAGTGGTTAGAATCTGGCTTCCTGTAATTGTCCCTGGATTGGTAATTGCTTTGTGTCAACAGAGGAAAACATAAATCTTTAGGCAGTATGCTTTCTGGCCACATAGAAATTACCATCTCTGAGTAGTTTCTGACTTTCCTTCCAAGTGCTCCTCCTAACCACCCTGAATACTCCACTCATTTGAATTCAAGATTTTCCCAGCATGCATTTCAAAGTGGTCAAGCCTCTACTCACTGCCTGCTTGCTTCCACAGTTTCAAGTAATTACAAAGTAACAAGTCTATTTCTGAGATCTGATTTTATAAATAAGTCTATTTCCTGATCCTATTTAAAAAATGTCCAAAGCCAGGTAATTTAAAAACAGTAGAAGCTTTTTGTTATGTCCCTTCTCATCTCCAAATTATAAAAATGTATATACAAGATGCAGGGCACCAGAATCAAATACAGTGAAACAGGGTTATACTGTGGGGGAAGAGCATACAAAAGAACCAAAAAAAAATCACATGGTACATGATAAATACCTTAAAAACAATAACAAGAAAGAAAGGATTCAGGTGGACCCATTATAACAATGAGATGTACAAGACACTGTTGAAAACGAACTTCACAACTTGGGGGTAGAGGGAGAGGAGTTGGGGAGGTTGGGCGGGAAGGGATGGTAGGGGAAAAACAAAGGAGCAGGTAACAATGCTCGATAGGAAATGGACTCATTACCTTACTCATGTAACTGTAACTGCTCTGTACAGTATTTTTACAATAAAAAAGTGAAAAAGTAAACAGTAGAAGCTGATTTGGATCTTGGTACCAGTGCCTGGTGAGTCTGAGAGCATGACACTGCTAGGCATGACATCTGTTTGGCCAAGTAGAGGCATTTGTGCCCTAACGGTACCATAGACAATGGTATCAACCGGTCAGACAGAATAAGCAAGCTAATGCTTGCTTTCTCCCTGGTTGTATAAAGCCATTAATTTGAGATGATCATAGGTGCTACTTCTTACTACCTCATTGAATCCTAATTACCACCTCAAGGGCCCCATCTCTGACCTAATGTGGCAATTAAGTTTCTAGCATTCAAACTTTTGCCCATTAAAACTTCTGGCACATTAAAATTCTAGCATCAATCAAATATCGTTACGATATTTAAAGAAAGATTATGCTCATCCTAAATGGAACTGGACATTGAAGAAGCACGGAGAAGGGCCGTAGCATCCATGTGCAGTAAGTTTCTGTAAACTACTGGTAGTGATAAGGCACAGTAGTCTGTAATTCCAACTGCCAGCATCTCACCTGTTGCTGGATCCTTTAAGCCTTCACCCAAGATAATTGGTAACAATTCACTTAAGGTTTTTCTTTCCAAGTAAACCATGAAAATAAGGGACCTATTCATGTCAATATGAATATTTCAGGTGTTCATTAATAATATTTTTCAATATAAACTGTTAGATGTCTTTCTTGGTTAATGATTCCATTCTTGCTATACAGATAATATAATGCTCAGAATCTATAGATGTAAGGGTCAGATTCTGGTCTGAAATAAATTGACTAAGTAAACAAATGAGAAATTCTTACATAGACATTTTGGAAGAAAGCTTATTTGCTTTCCTCGAGTTTATAAAAATTTCCCCTGTAATACTGTAATGACATACATTAGATTATTTTACTCTAAATTTTAGAAAAAATAGCTTTCCCTTAATATCACAGTAATTTCATTGGCCTAAATGAAAACAGTAAAATAATAATAATAATAATAATAATTTGAATCATAATGGTCAAGAATACCAATGACATGATCCAAGCTTTATTTCTCCATTAAATTTTAACCTTTATAAAAATTTAAACTAGCATGATACATTATTTACCAACACATGTATTCCTGAATGCATTTTGTAGACTATATAAAAGCAGATAGCTGCAATAATGATAACATTCTTTTACACTTAGCCCATAAAGCAAATGTTTGCTTTATTGCGTGTTACCTGCCTTGACCAACTGTCAGTTTGAGTTAGCCTCAAAGAGGTCAACTATATTAAGTGAAACAGCTCATTTTTTTTTCTTTAAAAAAGCAAAACCATTATTGTGTTCGTGAAAGTCAACATTCTTGTAGTTCTTTTTTCTGTGTTTTAATAGAAGCATCCCTTCTGAATTTTCGTAGGGTCTAATTACAGATACTCCTAGCTCTCCAGAACCTCATGTGGTCTAAGGGACTACTCTGGGTTTGCGATGGCTAGTTCATGCCCCAGAGAAGGAAGTAAGTGTGAGTAATCACCATGTATGTTATAAAACACCTGCACGAAGCTGAGTGCTTTCGCCTCATGTGAGCATGTGCTCTAGACGGAGATTAGACCTTGGCCCCCAATTCAGTCATTCTTATCATTAGTGGGAATCCAACTCCTCCTAGCTTTTCATCACTCCTACTCACCCTGGGGACCCGCTCACACTCATTTGCCAAGAATGTCAGAGGTTTTACTTTCAAGCTGATGGAAATCAGACATAGTCTCTATCTATTCCATGAAAAACACTCATGATGCCAATATCAGAACACTGGTGGGCAAGATAGCTTCTGGCTCTAATTTGATGGCCAGAATATTGAAACTCTATAAGCACTTAATGTAGGAAAATCACATATGGTCCGAACTATCTGGGAAACTTATCAATCCAGCCTTCAGTTCAGTGTGCAAAGTCCCATAGTCTCATCATCATGTTCTTGTATTATCTAGAATATTCGCTGCTAGTCAATTTTGCAGCTATATTTTTGGTCTGTAGCTTGAATGAGCTTCTCTATAAAAATTTAAGAAACAAAAACAAAAACAAGACGAAAACATATATAAGAGGTTAGGGAAGAGAGAGTCGTTTTTATAGGATATCTGGCATACCATATGTAGTTTATATCTACCAGCTGTTTTCAGTTCCCTGGCCAGTCAGGGAGGTACATGCAGTTAGTCCTAATTATAGAAAACAAAACTGGAGTTTCAGCGGTGACAGGGAATATCATGCTAATAAGAAAAACATCCTATGCTTTGTGACCAACACATTTTTCCCCACAATAAAAACCTCTACATGCACTTAAGTAATCATTGGAATAATTTTACGTTGCAAATTTAAAAACAAGATTTACCATGAGTTAGAATATCAACTAAACATGTGGTGATGAATCTCCTGATGAGAACAAGTCCTGAATGATTGAACAATGTTTGAATAGCCTAGAAATATTAAAGAAACTAGATAGAAAGATTTGAGTTTGGCCAAAGATAACTACTAAGCTTTGAGTGTGAGGAGAAATAAATAGCATGATCTAGTTTGTGCTTTGAAGAACATTGTGGAAGCCAGAAACAGTAATTAATCTTCTAATAATTGGGGCAAAAGATAATGACATGCTCAACTCAAATTACTAGTCTATATAAGTTTATCTGGGGGAAAAATACCGATTTTGTTAGGTATTTGAGAATTAAAATATATTACAGTTGAGGCAATCAACTCACATACATTTTACAGGAACCATTTGTTTTATCTTTAGATAGCAATAGATTCACAAGAAGGGGCAAAAATATATAAGGGCAAGTGTAAAATATCCGTGCACCCTCTCCAAGAGTGAACAAAGCATGTAACTCTAAGTAATACCATTTTGAAGGAAAAATGTAAATTTATCCATATTTCAAACTATGTTACAAATTGATTATAATGAATCATAATTATACAGAAGCAATAATGCCATGAAACCACTTGGAGAAATTAAGAGTATAGTGACAGTTTCCTGGGCTTCAAAATGACCTTTTCAAGTTATGCAAAAACCAATACCATAAAAAACAAGTTTTAATACAGTTTTCCTTTTCATATTTCTATTTGCTAAAGTTCAGACAATTAATGAGGAGAATGAGGAGTAGGAAGCTTATCCAAAATCTCGTGGGTGATGCGTGAGGCCTGACCAAGACAGTTCCACAATCTTCACCTAAAAGTGTCTTGGGAGATAGATATGGAATTGCTGAACTCTAACTGGTCATGATGTTTCTGGCCCATCATCTAGTTAGATAGAGAGTGAGGAGGAGTCAGTATCATCCAAATGTAATGAAAAGCTAACAATAGCAAAGATGCTTTAGAGGAGAGTTTCCTCAAATCTTGAGCAGATGTGAGGGAGATTTCAACCCAGGAAGCCAAGGTGGAAGAAAAATCATGCAAGGTAATAGGACAAAATACATATACCTATAAGAGGGAACCTAGAGAAGGTTGCTGTAGGGCCAGTCACCTGACGTTCACCTGAAAACACAAGATGGTGCTGGCTAAGTCCTCTATCTTAAAAGGAATGTAATGTGATGGAATCTAGGCAGATAATAAACATGTTGCAACATCTCCCAGTATGTACCAGTTCAGGGCCAGATGCAACTGACCTTTTTTTTTTTTTTTTAAAGAAACCTTCCATCTAGAGATCACAAAAAGTATGCTAGGCTTTCCTTTTATAATATTAAGCTTATGTCCATATATTCTTCTCACTCTTACCCTTTCTCCTCCTAACAATTAATTTGCTATATTCAATCTTAAGTAAAACCATATCTGAGGCCCTTTATGTAATTGCTCTTTACCAAGGCTGTATCCCTTTATCTATGTCATTGTGTTTTTATCATTAAAAATCAGTTAGGTTTGTTGAGGCACGCTTGTAATCTCAGTATTCAGAAGGAGACAGAGTCAAGATGACGTAAGTTCTAGGTCAGCCAGATATCTACAGTGAGACCCTGTTTGTTTTTCCTTTCTCTCAAATGTGTGATGCTATGAAAAAAATGGTGTAGTATTTTTTGCATTTATTTCTGCATCCAGACTCAGATGAATAAAAAGTATCTAGGCACATAACAGAAGTGTGTTCCCTGTAATTCTCATTACAACAGGTCCCTGTTTTAATACCTTAGAAAATGGATACATTCTGACTGATGTACTTACGGAAGAATATTGTTGAATGACTATATCTCTTGAGTCTACCTTAACAACTTTCCTCTGAAACTAAGCTCTCTATTTTATTTTCATTGCTGTGAATTTCATCATGACATATGCATACCTGTACTCCTCACTTCCCCACCCTATCACTTCCTTATCTCTCTTACTTTCTTCTCCTTTTTATTTACCCTCTCTAGTTTTCTTCCTTCCTTCATTTTCAACATTTTCTTTCTCTGTTCCTGTGGACAGGGTGTATGCATGTATGTGTGTGTGTGTGGGGGGGGGGTGTATGTTTCTACATGGTCAGATTTAAGCTTCCTGAGGAAATGTTGTTCCATATCTGAATTTCCAGAAAGAGTCAATCGCATATCCTCACAAATGGTTAATGATCCCCCAATCTTTTTCTGAAGAGAAACAGAATGAGCTTTAATGTGGGATTTTCACATCTCATATTTTACCTACTTCTCATGTCTCTGGCTTACAGTACTGAGTACCTATGGAGGAACAATTACTTATCCTATTCCCACAGTCAAGCTGAAATGGAAATTCTACTCCGATTTTATTCCTGACATACCTATTTTGGCTGTTCTTGAAAAATACAGTTGTTATTTCTAAGCTGGTTGTTGTAATTATATTTTTGTTGGCTTTCTTCATTATATTTCTTCTCCAGATGGTCCACAATTTAGGTTTTGGCTCCCCTCCTAATATCAAACTATCGGAATATTACACTATCTTCTTTTAAAAACAAATTTCAATTGGTTTATTATTTGCCAACGGTTAAAACTTTCAAAGTCCTTCTCCTGGGGCCCTTCATATCTCTGTGATTTTATGATGGAGGGGCCTCTCATGGGAGATCCTGTTTTTCATTTGAGTCTGAAGAAAGTTCTGGCAAAACTTTGATAACATGGATTAGATTTTGACATCCTTACTTTTATATGAAACATATTAAAAAAGCATTCTTGTCTGAAAATCCGGCTGAATTGTAACTCAGGAACTACCTGAATAATGACATGAACTGCAAAACAAGGCCTTTCCTTATAAAGCAACTAAGAATAATGATGCACATCAAGGAAGCTTTGGAGAGTTTTCTGATTCTTTTCAGAACATATAGAAATGCTGAAGGGCATTTATATCCATATTCTCTTAAACATGAAGAGTTTAATATATATGTGCCAAGTTCCTATACTTTAGATTCTCCTTTTAGAAAAATAGAAATCAGCCAGTTGCTGATGGCTCATGTCTGTAATCCCAGCTATTCAGGAAGCTGAGATCTGAGGATCACAGTTCAAAGCCAGCCCAGGTAGCAAAGTCTGTCATACTCTTATCTCTAACTAACTACCAAAAAAGCCAGAGGTAGAGCTGTAGATAAAATAGTACAGTGATAGTCTTGACCAAAAAAATCTCAGGGGCAGCACCCAGGCCCTAAATTCAAGCCATAGACTCTCTCTCTTTCTCTCTCTCTCTCTCTCTCTCTCTCTCTCTCTCTCTCTCTCTCTCTCTCTCTCTCTCTCTCTCTCACACACACACACACACACACACACAAAAAATACTAATACTCATTTTCTCCCCAAAGTTGAAATGGCTTAGGTTATTTAAGCATGTACAATAGTGATGAATGGATTAAAAACTATTTCATAGAAGATTAGTTATATCTATTAACAATAGTGTTATGTGTTTGCATTTTTTTTGTCAGTCGTGGGGCTTGAACTCTGGGCCTGTGTGCTGTCCCTTAGCTCTTCAGCTCAAGGCTAGAGCTCTGCCACTTGAGCCACAGCACCACTTCCAGTTTTCTGACTGGTTTATTAGAGATTAGCGTTTCACAGACTTTCCTGCCCTGGCTGGTTTTGAACCACAGTCCTCAGATCTCAGCCTCCTGAGAAGCTAGGATTACAGGTGTGAGCCACTGGCACCTGGCTGTGTTTGCATTGTTATACTGTTCTATTCACTGTTTTATTAAATGTTAGCCATCAACAGAAAATTTCTAAGCATTTATATATAATTAGTTGGATTTTCCACTAGAGAATGATATTCTAACTTCTCTCTCTAAAGAAAATGAGTAGTAAACCCCCAAATAACGTGCATTTCTTTACACAGGTACTTTCACACTGTTCATGAACAGAAATGTTACACATTGAAGCATTATTCTGGGTGAGCATTTCAAACCCTGACAATTTAGCAATGAAGCAGCAACTAGAACATAGATGGATTTGGGTCCCAGTGGAACCAGGGTATGCATCTCGAGTTTAGCTGGGTGCCAGTGGCTCACGCTTGTAATCCTAGCTACTCAGGAGGCAGAGATCTGAGGATCATGGTTCAAAGCCAGCCTGGCAGGAAAGTCCGTGAAACTCTTATCTCCAATAAACCACCAGAAAACCGGAAGTGACGCTGTAGCTCAATTGGTAGAGCACTGGCCATGAGCTGAAGAGCTGAGGGACAGGGATCAAGCCCAGAGTTCAAGGCCTACGACCAACAAAAAAGAAAGAAAGAAAGAAAAGAAAAGAAAAGAAAGAAAATAGATGGAAATTCCTGTCAAGAGAAAAGAAAGAAGAAACAGAGAGAGTGGAGTAAGATAAGCTCCAGTGGCTTCTAGGGAGGGAGGTACCAAAGGGGAAAAAAAAATCTTTCTGGGAGAAGACTTCTTGTCAATGTTAATAACATACTGACACCCAGTCATTCACTTCAAAACTAGCTGTCTTCATGGCTAGAGGAACTTTTCAGTCACTCAAAGAGATGTTTCTAAGGTGTCAGACAGTTCTATGTCAGTATGATAATAGAATCTACTACTGAATGCATGGTGAATCTGAGGATTCCACCTCACATCCTCATTTACATCTATGTAGATTTCACCACTAGCATAATGCCTGGCTCATTTCTTTTGAGACAGTGCTGGATATGTAGATTAAATGAGTGAAAGAATAAATGTGAAAAGCAAATACTTCTAAGTGTTTAGACATGCAATCTACAAATTAAAAATGTTTACTAAACAGATAATGATTGAGAATCTTAAGTAAATCATCTGGGAAACCACAATAACAAAATTCTATAGCTCAGGTTGTGTTCAGGGCAAAGAAATGAAAATCTCTGACAGTGGGAAGTGGGTGTCTACATTATTTTCAATCTTTCTATATGTATAACTCATGTTGACCACCTCTGGCCTAGCATAACATAACAATGTTATCCAAAAGTGGACATACTGTCTGAATCTGAAGTCGTGACACAGTCTGGCATGCTGACACCCACAGGGGCAATGTGATATTATTTTAGTGTGAAAAGAGGGAGATCATACCATGTGATCATGTGACAATGTGATTGTACCTAGAGGTCATTGTGCAGAATGACATAACCCATACCACATGAAGATAAATACTGATTATCTCACTTACATGGAAATACCAAAGGCATCGAGCCAAAGAGTAGAGATGCCTATTCCAGGCATTTTGGAAAATGGCAAGGTGTTAATCAAAGAGTATGAACTTTCAGTTATAAAAGGAATGACATTTGGAGGTCTAAAGTACAGTGCATAGTGTATATGGTGATGAATGCATTAATTAATTTGACTGGAAAAATCATTATGCAATGTGTGTGCATAACAATTCATCACATTGTATACCTGGAAGACATACAATCTTCATTTGTCAAGAGGATTAATGAGTGCACAGGAATGAAAGTTTGTCCCTTGGATCAGCATGACTGCTTTGAGAAATTTGTTTTCAAATTTTTTCACATGTATGTGTAAAGCACACACACGTGCGCACACACACACATGTATATGTATGTATACCCAACCATATTTTAGGAAGAAGAATTATTTTTTAAAGTTACATATTGGAACTTACTCCACGGGGCATACCCGCATGATTAAGGAGATGGCTTGCTATTCGCACTGATGTGTTAAGCCCAGCTCCATAGACCTCTTCAGATTCAGGAGCACCATATATTTGTGTTTAAACTCAAGGCCTCATACTTGCTCAAAAGCGAATCTACTACTTCATCCATGCCTCCTGTCCTTTTAGCCTTAGTTACGTTTCATCCCAGGTCTAATACAATTTGAGGCCAGTGCAATCCTCCAGCCTATGTCCTTTCATGAAATTAGGAACGTAAGGTCGTAATTATTGAGATGGGGCTCTCACTAACTTTTTGTCGGGAGGGGCTAGTCCATAACTGTGATTCCTACAATACTTTCCTCACAAATAGCTAGCGTTGCAGGTCTGAGCCACTTCAACATACCTTAATTTGCCAGTTAACTTTCTTGAATGCCTATTGCATAGTGTTATCTGTTCTTCGGTCTTTAGCATTCCATATTGTAAGGAATTTAACAATCATAATCAATGTTAATAGAAGCACATGTTATGCAGAAGTCAGTCTAACTTTCTTTCCATCCAGTCTTTGTAGATAAGAATATTCACCTGCACACCACCCTTAATATCTTATTAAAGAACAGGGATATTAATTCCTATTCCTATTTTGAGAAAGAAGTGCTGCATATTTCTGACTTGAATAAAGAGGCTTGAGTTTAATACTTACTTTGTAATACTGTTCTCTTTCAATCAACAAACCTCTACTGACCCTTAATATAGGCTGTCACCTCTTTCAAGCTTTTAAACCAGAGTAATAATACAACAAAAATGTCCCTGTTGAATTATTAAAATAAAGAATTCTGAAAAAGTACAAAAAGTTTAAATTGGGCAGCCCAAAGAGATAGAATTATGAATGGGGTTATGTGGACTTGGCCACGTAGATCTGATAAATGATGGCTACAGAAGTTTCACTAGGAATAATAAAATTGTAGTAAGCATCTGAGTGCATCGAGGGGAAAAAAACCATGTTGGTACCTGAAAAAGGAGTATTTTTGGTAGAGGTAATAGCAGTGCAAAGGCCCCTATGCAGTAGTATAGTGGAGCTTAAAGATAAGCAAAATTACCAGTAAAGTTACAAAGATTAGTAGGGAGTTTGTGAGAGAAATAGTAATGGAAGAGAAACTCCTGGAATCTTTATAAATCTCTCTAAAGGACTGTGGTTTCTGCTACCCTGAGGAGGTTGAGAGATCTCTGAAGGTTTGAGTTTGTTTTCAGTTCCCCTTGTAGGCATAAACGTTCTTCTAACTTCTATCGCCATAGTTTACCTTTGCCTATCTTTAAACAGTGCATCTGGAGTTATCCGTGATAGGTTTTTGTGTCTGGCTTCTTTTGCTCATTATTACATCTGTCAGACACACCCAAAATATTGCATGCAGCTGGAGAGCATTCATTCATGTTACTGTATAGTATTTCATTTTAATCCTTTTTACAATATATGGATATTTGAGTAGATTCCAAGGGAAATGCTACATATGTATTTCTATGAACATTCTTGCTCATGTTTTTAAGGAAACATATTTCTTTGGGGGTATACTTACTAAAAGTAAGTTTCTGTTTCATAAGTTCTGTGCAAAATGCATGGAGCAGAGTGGTTTGGCAATGGCTCTGAAGCCTACAATTCCAGAGGTGCCCCTGAGCCTGCTGGCTGATCATAGAGTTAGCAAAAGTGAATCTGTATTGTTGAGGTGCCTTGTGAGCATGAATCAGAAATTAAGGAATGGCCAAAGGGAGATTTTTAGCCTTGAGTAATACAATCAAAATTCTGCATAACTGTGTCATGCAGCAGTTAGGTAGGAAAGAATTGGAAGGAAAAAAAAAACCAAGTGGGACACAATGGTGGCTGTCTGGAGAAGAAGGGATGGAAGCATCAGGCCTGGCAGGAGGCATGGAGATGGGAGGATGCTACAGTTTTGAGGAAATCTGAGGGGATGAGAGGGAGGCCATGGTGGACTGGCAGTTGGTGGGCTCTGCGGAAGCTGGGACATGGTAGAATAGGCATGTGTTCCTCCCATTCTCACTTGGGCTGCTACACAGAATCAGAGGTCTACAAGAGGAGGGAGTCAGATGTCAAGGAGAAATTAAGAAGAGCAGTGTTGGACATAGTGAGTCTGCATTGTTACATAAATTAGTTGAAGTGTATTAGGTATTTTTGACATACAAATTCAAAGGCTTAAGGCCTTGATCTGGCTAGAGGCAGAGACTTAAGGATCATTTGTAGATGCTTGCTTAAGAACCCATCAGGGTGCCTGAGATGAACTGAGACTCAGAGCTACAGCAGGCTAGGGAGAGACCTATGGAAACACAGAGTATGTGAGGAAAGGAGGCAGCCCCAAAGACCGAATGAGGTTGGGGAAAAGAATAAGCTGAGGGTTTTACAGAAGCAAACATCATGACTAAGTAAGTAGAAGAGAGCTGTATGTACAATAATGACTGAAAGAGAGCTATTGAACTTGAGAGTTAGGAAGTTATCATTGACTTTTCTGACAGTACTTTGCTGAGGGAGGGAGTTAAAGGTTGAAGCTGAACACATGATTAAGGAAATGGAATAATCTGCTCAGGAGTTTGCATGAGGGAGACAAAGCATGATAGCAGTGTAATCTGACAGAGCTGGTTTGGGTGGCTCACAACTAAAATGGGTCCTCAGGAGGCTGAGGACTGGAGGATCATGATTCAAAGGCAACCTGGGAAGAAAGGCCTATGAGATTCCCATTCCCAATACAAGCTACAAAAAAGCCATGCTAGAAGCATGCTTCAAATGGTAGAGCACTATCAGAGAAGAGTCAAACAAGTATAAGTCCTGTAATTCAAACATGAGCTCCATTAAAAGAATGAAGACTTGTTTTGTTATGCCTTACCCTTTATTATTTTAAACTCAAGTAAATACAAGCTGTAGAAAAAATGCAGGGGGGGGGGATGGTATAAACCAGAATTGTAGTGTGAGAAACTAAAAATGCAGGAAAGACAGTTGGAAGAAGAGAAGAACCAGTTACCAAAAGGAAGTTGGGCAGTGAATGTAGACCTCCATCTCCAGAGAAAATCATTGCTGATGGCCCCACCAATGCAAAAGCAACCATGTTCATTATCTGTTCTGTTCCCTGTATTAACTAGAATAGGCTACTTTGTTCTAAACCGAATTATATAATGTAAGGATGCCCACGTTAATTGAATTAAATGAATCACGTTTTGTTTGTTTTATGTAATTGGCAAACAATGCCTCAAGCTGAAAGAATTCTGTTGGCTTACACATTGGAAACTGAAGCTCCTAGCGTTGTCAATTCATCATCCAGGGAAAAAGTAAATAAACAGACTTGCCAGGATTTCAACCTTTGCCTACGCCTCTCAAGTCTTTACTGTTGTCCTAATCCAAGTCATATCTCATATTGTTTTACACCAGAATATGTTTGCCATCTTAATAAAGATCTCACAATGACCAGTAAGTCCCTTTCCAAGATGGGAGTAATATTATTTGTCTATTGTATTCATTTTATGTCCTGGAAGGACAGAGACCATGCATAATGCTAATTGTCTCTGGACACACTAAAGCCAATTTAACACCAGTAAATCAGATAGCAGTTCCTTTTCTACGCCATACCTTTCACAGGAAAACTTTTGATACATCTCTTTGGAACATCACCTATTACTAGTTTTTGGAGAGAAAGACAGAAAGATTAGACATTTGGTACAGCTTACTAACAGAGGATGCTTCTTGCCTAAAGATGTAATAAAGTACTATATTATTTCTATGGCCTCAAATTAATTTGATTCTGGCTTGGTTGGACTTTAGCTAATGTGCTTTGCAAACAATTTGTATTTTAAGTAAGTACTTTTAAAAAAAATTTAATGGTTGTTGCCTTATTAAAATATTTGAAAGTGCAAAGGGAGGACTTGTTTATATATGAATCATGGCATTAAGGAGAGATTATGCTCTGATCCAGGCAAATTTTACATACTATGATGAATGGGCTCTCCTTGGAGCTCTCCAAACACGTTTTTTTTTTTCAAAGATATTCTGCAGGAAATTCATGGAGCCAAATACTCTTTTATTTTCTGAAAAAAAGAGCATGCTGTTGAGGTGATAGAAGCTGAATAGAAATGTTGACTATTCTCCTTAAAGCCAGGCATAGCAACAAACATACTTCTGCTCATCCTGCTTTAAGACACCATGTGGGCTGACATGATGTATGTGCTTTATGACCAGCTTGATGGCATTTAGTTCTTCCTTTCTCAGTTCTCTTTTGAAGCACATGTATTGGTTTTAACTGAATGAAACCTAGTGATAAGATTTCATTCATTGATGGTTATTCAATTCCTTAATGAACAACAGGCAAAGCCCGTGTTACATTTTGGTGACTTAAATAAAACATACACAAAAAAATATTGCTTGTCCTGATCTTTACCTGCCTGCCCTCCTTCCTTCTTTCCTCCCTTCTGCCCTTCTTTCCTTCCTTCCACCCTTTATTCCTTCTTGACAAATGGTGTCTTTTATATGCTGGAGTCTTCATTTATAGTATTGAGTCAAACATGTTAAGATCTTCCTTTGGGAATATAGCATTATTGTTTGGAAAAGAGACTTTAAACAAAAAATTAATCAAATGGTAAAGCATAAGAGAATATATAATGAGGAAAAGACACCTTGAACTTTAGAAGACCTTGCAGAATTTGAAACCTAATTTGAAACCTAAAACAGCATTTAACCATACTAGTACTTAACAGTGACAATTCCCTACACTATTTGGCACAAAAATTCACAAGTACTTTATTTTTTAAAGTTTCTTTGTTACTCTTGAATATGCATGAGGGCATTTTGTTGCAAGATATAAATAAATGATCACTAAAGGCCGCTGTTACATTTTGGATATTTTCCATACATTTTCTCATTTATTCCTTGCCACAAGCCACTAATATTGGTGGTATGAACCTCCTTTTAAAAGAGGAGAATTGTATGAGGTTCAGCTGAAGAATATCTAAGGCAGTATTTAAATGAGTTGATTGTTTGGGTAACCAACAATTTCTATCATTCATAATGTATTCTGTTAAGATTTTCTTCCATGCAACATGAGTTAGTATTAGTTATAGATACCACATATACACAAAATAGAATCTTATGTATGCATGCATAAACAAACATAAAGGCTGGATTTTCTTATTGACATACATTGGGTAATTTTGATGCAAGTAATGTTAACAGTGTATAGTATGCACAGATTTTGTCTGTTAATCTTCAAGAAGGGTGCTGTTTGCTACCTGAACAACTGAATTAGAAAGATAGCTCCTTATATTTATACTTACAGTGGTCTTGGTACTTCACCTTAGAATTAGACAGACATATCCAGCAAGTCTCTCACCTGGATGTCCAACAAGGAGTCTTTGCCTCAAGAGTTATAGCAGAGAGGAAAATAAGATACAGAAATGCAAAAATAAGATACAGAAATAGGAGAGGAAAGGTGTTTAATTGGAAAGTCATCAGCTCTTTTGCTAACATTAATCAGAAAAGTAACTTCCAGGGGCAGGCAGGAGAATTGGACTGGAAATATTTTCCTAATGGAAATTCCTATCTGTGGAACCATGGAGGTGGAGAGAAAGAGCTTGCTGACTTCCAAGAAGCAGAATGTCCCTCACAATTTTCACGATACAATCATCATCCACTAAAGACTACATTAAAAGTTCTTGCTAAAACCTCTTAGTAAAGACAAGAGGACTGAGCACAATGACTATTTGCCATGATGGTTCTGTGGTTCATGCTGTCTATCTCCTGATATTTTTTTCAGTGTTTTTCTATTGTTCCTGTCTGATCCTTTAAAAAATTGATGATGAAAGCCTTGATTAAACTAAGAAGAAAAGATCATTGTGTAGCACAGTTTCCTAAATTATTACACATCCATTTTCTCTTAGAAATTTAATTAATTATTGAGTAAACATGACTTCCTATTGATTCTAGGTTGATTACTTTCTAATATGAAAAATGGAGCCATACTGTAATGTTATTTGAGCTGGGAAGTTTGGGGGCTCTACAGTGGAACAAATCAAATAAAGGGTATTGGCATTTCCACAGGAGAAGGATTCTGCCTCCATATGAAGCAGAATAGCTTTTTTACAATCTCAAAAATAAACAAATTGAGGTAGGAAGGGAAAGTCATATCAGCAACAAGATTGAGATTACACAGAGGAGTTCATTAGCCATCTATCTTCCCCAGGATATAAGAGTGCACTTACACATCATTAAGGCCTATTTTTCATAAGTGACTATTCTGAGCCAGCTGTAAATGTTCTGTGTAACCCTTGATTTTCAAATCAAAGGAGAGAAATGAGAGTTGCTTTTCATTATGCAGATAAAATAAGTTCCTTTTGCAAAGCATCTTTTGCAGCGTCTTTCTACCAGGAATTTGTGCTGAAGAACGGTTTACAGCAGCCGTGTGAGTACATCAGAGTTAACATGCTGTATCAAATAGTCCAGTGGTGTAAACTCTGTATCAATAAATTTTTCTGATTCTGTGTTGATGAACTTTATGCAGAACATGGCACTTGTGTCCTGTAGCTTCACCTACAAATAAAAGCCAGAGAGTACTCCCATACCCTTGACAAAAAATACGTGTTTAGTATCCAGGTTTAAATCAAGACTAAATGCATGCATTCATTTTCCCATGATTTACTCGACTGGCAACTTCATCTTATCTTTTATTGAAATTAAAATGTCAGGAAGGTCTGAAATATTCCTACTGGAACTTCATTTCTATTAATAGCTGCTTAATAGTTTTGTTTCCCAAGGATTATTGCTGAAACTTCATGGTACCTATGAAGTAAAGAGGGGACTTGAAAAGTAAAATAACTCTAGCTATCTGTGCTTTGTGCCAAATTCCAATTATATGTAGGCTAATCCTCTGAACATTTTCCACATCCATCAGATTTTCATAACAAAAAGTTAGTGATGAGAAATTTATACATAATTTAGAGTGAATAACTAATGAATCAAATGCTAATTGGTATTAAAAAGTACTATTTATGCAGAAAAGGAAACAACATTCTTAAAGTACATTACTGTTTTAAAGGTATAACAGCTATATCATCAACATACATGTAAAGTAATTTTATCAAAGCATTACAGAAATGCCAAGGAAGTTTATATTGAGCAGAATTGTGATGTTATGTTCGTTGTTAATTATGATTGATAATTTTACATATATGTATTTCTGTTGAAATGATTCTCATCATGCTCTCATTCACTCTTTCCCCAGCCTTTAATCTAGAGTTAATCTGCCTATGTTTATGTAGTAAATGGAATATACAATGTAGTTTTATTATTTTTAAATTTGAAATGCTGTCTCATTTATTCTTGGGGCTAGAGTTGATTAGCTTACAATAATATCTACTTATCTAAGAACCTAAACTCTTCAGTTTAAAGAAAAAGATATACCATTGAAATTCCGGCTTAACCAAATCCAGTGACTTCAGTAT
Source organism: Dipodomys spectabilis (assembly GCF_019054845.1). NCBI lineage: Eukaryota > Metazoa > Chordata > Mammalia > Rodentia > Heteromyidae > Dipodomys > Dipodomys spectabilis. The sequence goes on along the minus strand of NW_024870834.1, from coordinate 10,795,530 downwards.
TAATTATGAAGGGGGGTTGGGGGGGAACTGGGAAGGGATGGGAAGGGGAAACAAAGGAGGAGGTAACAATGCTTGATAAGAAATGTACTCAAAATATACTTGGAACTCAAAAAATTAAACCACCCAACAACAAATCCTCAAAGAAACAACTGCCCAATAAGTAAGTGGGCGAAAGACTTAAAGAGAAGCTTCTCTGAAGAAGAAAGAAGGATGGCCAATAGACACATGAAGAAATGTTCAACATCCCTAGCCATAAAAGAAATGCAAATCAAAACAACATTGAGATATCACCTCACTCCAGTTAGAACAGCAAAAATCAAGAACTCTAACAACAACAGATGCTGGAGGGGATGTGGACAGAAAGGAACCTTACTTCATTGTTGGTGGGAATGTAAACTTGTTCAACCACTTTGGAAAGCAGTATGGAGGTTCCTCAAAAGACTCCACATAGAGCTCCCCAATGACCCAGCAATCCCACTTTTGGGCATTTACCCAAATGATCACAAACAAGGCCACACTAAAGCTACCAGCACAACTATGTTTATTGCAGCATTATTTACCATAGCTAAGACATGGAACCAACCCAGATGCCCCTCAGTAGATGAATGGATCAAGAAGATGTGGTATATATACACAATGGAATTCTATGCCTCCATCAGAAAGAATGACATTTCCCCATTTGTTAGGAAATGGAAAGGCTTGGAAAAAATTATATTAAGTGAAGTAAGCCAGGCCCAAAGAAACATAGGTCCCATGGTTTCCCTTATTTGCAATATCTAGTATAGGTATGAGTCAAGCGGAAAAAGTCAGATAATGTGATGTTAGGAAATCGAAACCTCAAATATGTATTTTAATGTTTTTGTTTCTTTCATGCATGTGTTTCTAACGCATTTATAAGATTATTTCTTTGTTGCTTTGTATGTCCCTCCCCCACAGTGTAACCCCCGCTTTCACTATATTTGATGTCAGTATAACATGTGGAGGAGATGGGGACAAACAAGTCGTTTAAGGATTCAGGTGGACCTGTTGCAACAATGAGAAGTACAAAATGTCATGTCAAAACCAGCTTTACAATGTCGGTGGGGGGGGGGGGGTATGATTGGGTGGGAGGGAGGGGGGAGGCTGGGAAGGGAGGTGAAGGGTAAACAAAGGAGGAGGCTGCAATGCTTGGTAAGAAATGTATGCATTATCCTGCCCATGTAATTGTAACCCCTCTGTACAGTATGTTCTCAAATAAAATAAAATAAAATTAAAAAAAAAAAAAAAAGAAATGTACTCAATACCTTGCTCATGTAATTGTAACCCCTCTGTATGGTATTTTCACAATAAAAATAAAATTAAATTAAAAAAAGAAAGTAGAAGAACAATATAAAGAATGAGTACTGTTAACTTTTTGATTTTCTTTTTTCTAATATATATTTTTATTGTAAAGATACTGTACAGAGGGGTTACAGTTACATGAGCAAGGTAATGAGTCCATTTCCTATCAAGCATTGTTACACCCTCCTTTATATTTCCCCTACCATCACTGTTAACTTTTATACTATGTTCTTTGTACAGTATCCTGATTGTAGAAGGCAATAGAGTTGGTTGTAGCCACAGCTCCACTCATCCAGAGAGCTCTTACTTTTTTTTATAGCAGTGGAGAGCAAAGCTTGATAATAACTGAAACATTACCTAAGATTCATTTAGGCCTCTAATTCCTCATAGGTGATTTTTGAATAATGAATATTGACTTTATCAGTTTAGTAGGCTGTGTATAGCATAAAATAATAGAGATGAAAATATTCTATGAGAGTTGAAAGTGACATAAAAGATATGCTTTTCATTACTAGAGAATTATTTGCCCACATCAAATAAACTCACAAGATACTATTGGTAGGTTAATGCTGGCTTTAAATTCCTAGAAGAAAGTAGAACCAAACTTAACATAGTTAAGATACACATTCTTTATCTTTGAATCAACATTTGCTGATTCAGTGAGACATACGAATGGAAAAAAACACATATACTCTCATTTATAACCACATTATGCATATTCACCAACAGGCCTGTAATGCAATGGGGATTTGAACAAACAGGAGAGCACGGGAGGAATGGCATAAACAAGAAATATGTGTCTTTTCTGTTGTGGGAAGGAGGACTAGCTTTCAGATTTTACTATCTCAACAATTCATTATGTCCTTGAAATTGTGGGAAAGGAGAAAGAAGAAGTAGACACTAACACTCTTCCGAAGTCAGAGCTACTTAGTGAAGGTGACCGTTGAAAGCTGCAACTCCTCTCCAAAGAGGCCCAACCAGCAGCAGTGCAAGTATTTCACTGTACTTACAATGAATTGCAGCCATGATTGCAATTGTTTTGTGATGCTTGTGGTGTCATTACCAAGATGCGATTACCAATTGCTGTATGAAATTAGTTATGCATGAAATGAACAGGAAGCATAAATACTTAGAGTGAGCGTCTGAACGCAGACTTCATCCTCATTGTCTTCCAGATCCACCGATGCTTATGCATAATGTGGTCATAAAACTTTAATTTATTTCAGAGTCATAGGACTAGAAGGGATCTTTAAAGGTCACCCAGGACAACTCCTTGTTTCTAGGCCCTTGAGCAAACCTAAAATGATAATGAATGAATCCTTTCTCCCAGGAGTGGATTAAAAATCTTCTCATAATTATTCATTGAAATGAATCAAGTTGTGATAGTACGAGAAATTCTACCAACTAATGTTACACTGTGCACACTGGCCAAACAGTATATAATATTTTGCTTACATGGGGCCTCAGTTAGAGTTTAAACATTCAAGTTTGGAATATAATTTTGCAGTAAAGTTTGAACACTTTAACTCTCCTTATTTATAATGCTTTGTTGTAACAAATGCTAAGTCCAAAAACTTAGTATGAATTCAAATTTGTCACTTAAATCATGGTTGCAATGCTCTAACAAACACAAAAAACACACACATATGACACTGGACCCCCACACAACTCCAATTCAATAAACAAGTGTGGAAAAGTAAATTATTTCTTTGTGACTAGTTATTATATCCCAATAGTCAATTTCTTTTTCACCTTTCATAATTTTATTCATTTAAGATCTAGGTATTTTCAGAACAACAGTGTGACTCTGATTACCAAATTATGAGGCTAGTTTCCACCTTGAGAATTATATGTGCAACATTACATGAAGTGCACAACTCTATACAACAGAAATTAGAAACAAAATAGCTTCACAGTTGGTAAGCAATAATTGAAATGTAGAAGAAATGCTCTGATAGAATTCTTTCAATCAAACATTGTCAGGCATGGGCTTTATTTTCTGTGCCTTCCAATGACAATGGCTAGAATAATCAGGAAGGTCTCTTTGCTGTTGCTGTTTATTTTTTTATTTTATAAGTTTGGGTCTTTTCCTTCTGGTTTTTTAGAGTGGCTGTGGGTTATGCGGTCTCATTTATCTTTTCAAAAATGAACTTGTGTGATTAATTCTATTTATGTCTTTTAAGTCTCAAATTCATTCGTTTTGCCTTTATTTTTACTGTTTCTGTCTTCTACTTCACCAGTTCCAACTGTTTTGTGAAATACAGACCTAAAATGTTGATGATCATATTAGTCACTGTAATGGGTATGAATGTAAGAGAGGGGTATTCAGGATTGGATCAGTAGGATGCTGTTATTGAGGTGAATATGTATACACATGTATATGCACATGTGCACATATGTACATGTATACTCATACATATATATCATGGTTCAAAGCATACTCCACATGTAGAGAAATATTACAATAAAATCCCCTCATATTTCAAATGCATATCAACTAAAAACTAAAGTGTACTGAAAAAACTAAACTAAAATTCTCAAAACAAGTAGTGATACTGTTATATGCTATGAAGGAAACATGTCTCTACTAAATACATTTGGTGTGAAATTGCTTAAAGTAGGGATAGAAATGCTGAGAAGGGCAGTAACCCTCAATTCCTAGTGAGGGTTCCAGTACCTAGATGTTTGACAAAGCCAGGATAGTAGTTTTCTTCATATTTCGGTGTTTTTTTCTTTTCAGACAGTTTTCTTTCTCTCTTTTCTCTACCCATGTCCTAAGTATTAGTGTTTTTTTTCCATTGAATGTGAAAGCACATCCAGGTAGACATATCTTGTTCTATCTATTATTTTCTTCCCAGCCACCTTTTCTATAAGCATAATGAATTCCTCCTCCTCCTCCTCCTCCTCCTCTTCTTCTTCTTCTTCTTCTTCTTCTTCTATGTTGTCCTCCAGTATTCATTTTGAATATATAAGTGAACAAATACGTATTCATTTCTTATATAAAAACACACTATACATACTAAAAGAATAGAAGTTATTCTCTATTACATGGCAAACACACAAAAGGATCAAGGGTAGAACATGGTAGATCAATAGGAGGATATTGCAAAAGATAACATGAAAGAATTAATTCTGATAGTAATAGAAAAGCTAAAAATTGATTTGTCACAACTTGAAATATCTTTGAAAGAAACCAGAGAAAGAAGAGTGACAATCTTGAAATTTCTGAGTATATTGAGCACTCATTTGCAGACTCCACTTAAATAAATAATTTACTGTATCTGCAAAATGTGATCCACTATACATCAAAGTTCATCAGTTGGCTCTTGAAAGAATTCAGCCATTTTATTGAAGCAGTGTCTTTAAATTACTAAGTTCATTCTATGAGACAGGTACTATATTTTCTTTAATAAGCAAGTTGGATACTTCTCATTATGTGCTGAGAGTGAGTTTAATTCAACCCTCAGATATTAGTCATATTGACATCACAATTTGAGAGAAGATATTTAGTCATAGAAAAAGCAAAGAGCTAATTTTCCAGAAGTCACTTAACCCAAATCACCGTGTTTCCAGGTGTACTGGCTCTTCTGTGATGGTTCAACACAGTAGATTTCTATTACTTATATGTGTAGTCTTCTGTACCCAATGGCCTGGGTTCTTCTCATTGCTCTCTTTATTTTGTGATCATGTGGCATTTCCAAGTCTCTCTAAGCTCCAGATTCCTTACCTGTAACACCAAGCTACTAACATGAATGTGTGTCAAACTATAATATTAATTACCATGTGGTCAAGGATTTATGAAGCAAGAAAATTTTAATCCAGTATTTGGCTCACATTGACAAAATAATAATTTTTTTTGTCTTTTCTTTTTTGGCACTGGGGATCGAACCCAGGACGTTGCACTTGCTAGGCAAGTGCTTTGCCACTGAGCTACATCCCAGCCCCAAAATAATAATTGACTGATGAAAAAAATTGGTTTTCCAACCATTGATTTTGACTTCGTATAGGTACAGCCATGAAAAAAAAAACAAGAACTTAAAATCAGATTTATGGAGGTCTTGTCACATTTCATTAATTTTGGAAGTGCTGGACAAAGCTAACTATCATATTCAGAAGTGTCCATTTTTAGCATGATTTTTTCTTAAGAACAGTGAAGAATCTAGACGACAGAGAGCCACCTCACTGATGATGTGGGTATATGTCCGTATTTTATTACATTTTAATTTATTTAGGGATGAATTTAGCCATTCATTCAAATTTTCTATGTGCAGAAGTTCTTTTTTTCCTCTTCGCTTTCACTTTTTTTATTGTGAAAATACTGTACAGAGGGGTTACAATTACATGGGCAAGATAATGAGTACATTTTTTATCAAGCATTGTAGCCTCCTCCTTTGTTTCCCCTTCCCATCCCATCCTCCCCCACCAGAACTTCTTTTGATGAAGAGTGATAGATCTTAAAGAAAAGAGGGCTGCTGCAGGCACATTGTAACCAAGGAACCAATTCAAAGTCTTGGCTTCATTTTTGAGTTGGGTAAAGGGAAGCTCGTAAAGATTCTGAGGGGACCTACCCGCTCTCAATTTGTACAAATGTCGGGAGAAATCCATCTCAGAGTATCAGGCCAGAGAAGTGAGAAGAAGGTGGGGATAGAAAGGATTAATGTTGAACCTGAGTCAGAGAAGATGATGGTTATTGGCTGAGACTGGATTGGAGAAAGTATGTCAGATCTTCCAGGTTAGATTTAGAAAGAAAAAGAAAAGTCCACAAAGCAAAGATGGAAATCTCAATTGTTGCTTCATTCTTAGACCCAATGATCAAGATGGCTATTTATGTATTTCTTTTAATATGACTATTTCACCCTACATTAATCCATGTATTACCACAAAGGTAATGCCAATGTACCTACAGTGATTTATTAGCTCCTCGAACAAAATAGTAAGTCCAAAATGTTAGAGAGGTAAGTAATTACAGAAGCCCAGATTGTTATTAGTGCTCTTTTTTTTTCTTTTTGAGTTGGACACAGTGATATCTAGGGCAAACAATAATTTTAAGATAAATTTATCTCTTTTCACACAGAGTGGACAAATTTGATTTCATGACATTTTATAACATTTAATTTAACAAATACATATTAAACATAAGAAGATACAATTGTGTAAAATACCCTTATAGTTATAAGATGGTTTAAGTTAAAAAGAGAAGAAAAGAAAAAAAAATCTTCTCAGGGTGTTTGAGATAGTGAGGTAAGAGATAGGCGGATAGCTATTAAATGAAATACAAACATGACATTAGAATAACTATTGGATTCCTAAAGATTTCTGAATTTGGGAATGGTATGTAAACATGTAAGTGATTTCTATGAGAAAAAAAGATAAGAAATTTCAGCTTAATGGGTGCTGCTTCTCTATTTGGGACAGAACTGGGTTTTGTTTAACAGGAACGTTCCTTCTAGAATTAACAGGTCTCTACAGATCTGGACCATGGATTCTAAGGACAAGAACGGATCCTTAACTCAGTTTCCGTGCCAGCTACTGGAGCCCTCCATCCTCCATGAAGAAGGCACAGGGCCCTCTCTTGCTTTGATTTTATCTATGTAGGCAGTGAATGTTTCCTTATACAATCTGAGTCATTTTCTTTTCCTCTGCACCTGGAACATCTCCCTCAGACTCTCCTTGGCCTCCCACACTTCTCTGAACATACATACATATGTTAGGTATAACTCGGATTTATGGCTTAACCAGAATGACAGATTGGACGTGGCTTCAAATTAGTCAAAGTTCATAACCGATTTCTATTTATCCTGAGGTATAATGACACAAAAATCTCAGGCCCAGAAAGTTGACTCAATGGTAGAGTGCTTGTCTCGCATGCATGAGGTCCTGGGTTCGATTCCTCAGCCCCACATAAGCAGAAAAAAGCCAGAAGTGGTGCTATGGCTCTGAAGAGCTGAGGAACAATGCTCAGGTCCAGAGTTCAAGCCCTACGACTGCCCCCCCCCAAAAAAAAAAATCTCTAGGAATTCTGTGGTCTCTAGGCATAAGAGAAACTGGAGGAAGCTGGAGGTCTGTGGCTCCAGTATCCAGAAACTTCCTGTATGGTCTCCAGTGAAGTCAGACTTCCTCAGGAGTCATTTGGCCTAACTCTAATTAATACTTCACCTAATCTTCTAGTAATACTACTAATTGCTCACAAACCGACAATTTAATCAACACTCTGCTAACAGGCAAAGTTTATTTTTTTTCTCCACTTTTTTGTGCTCTGACACAGTGCGAACTTAGGCAAGTATGTCCCGATTGCTTTGTTTCCATGTAATTTAACAGCACGACATTATTTTCTCATAAGAGGTGCTTTGAATTTTTACTGCTAATGAATAAATTAACTAAAAAAGGTTAATCTGCCTACATGTTTATGAAGCATTATGCAAATTGCTCTCCAAAAGGTTTAATGGTAATTGAAAGCAATTGAAAACCATGGTACATTTCCCCCAATTTTCATTTATTTTTTTAAGAGTATACAGATTACACAGATTTTTACATTTTACAGATGTGTGTATAGAGGAGTTTTTGTGAAGTTCCGACGTCATCCCCATGGGTTAAATACTTTAATGCAAACAAGTGTGGCCTCAGTTTTTTGCTCAGGAATAGCGCGGAATTTTTCTAATTAATTTTCAAGCAAAGCTGTAAATGTAAAAAGAATTGGTGCAATTAATATTATTACAGTGAGCAGTGAAGAAAGTAATTATGTTTAGACTGTCATTGTCAAGCTTTGATAAAATGGTTCTTGCATGAAGTTTAAATTGTGTTTGTGTATAACATGCTATTCACATTGGCGACATTTTACATGAATGGTTGTAAGAAAAGTTTTGCCTCAGGGAAGGCTAATTATCTTCATTTCACCCTCTTTACTTTCCTCTCTCCTGTAGTGAGGGGTATCTGAGTTAGAGCATTCAAGAACATTTTTAGAAAGGAAAATGCTCTCTGTGCGCATTCACGTGAATGTATGTGTTTGCTTATGTATGCATGTGCATGTGTTTGTATATGTGTGGAATATGTATATATTTGTATGTGTTTGCATTGTCTGTAAGTGTACAAATATTTATATATATCTGAGAGTGTGTGTGTGTGTGTGTGCTTGGATATACACTGGAGATTACATCCTGAATAAAACAAAACAATTGCTTTCCCATTTTTCTTGAGAAGCTACCCACATATGAATCTGAAGAATGAATCAGCAGATGCTTTCCTATCATATATATGTGTGTGCATGTGTGTGTGTGTTTATTAAATGTTTTGATTAGAGTGTATTCTTAAGCATTTTGGAGGATCACAAAAACTATGTATGTATCAGATAGTAAGCAAATATTTTTTAGTAATGAGTTCTATGAGGGAGGGGGAATAAATTTTATTTTCTGATTTCCGTGCTAAAATTATGCTCGCTATGACTGAGTTCAAAGTACCCATTTAAGACTAGTGAACTCCAAGCAGGGAAGAAAATTGTAATATCGGGGGCACCAGTCAGCACAAGTCATCACCACCACACAACTACCACATTATTAGAGGTAAACTTTGAAAGCTTTAGCATAATTATTTACTGTGTCATTTGTTGCCATAATTCTGGCAAGCTACACATTTTGAGAAGCTTGAAAGAAGTATGGAAGACAGAAAACGTGAAGACTTCTGCTTCTCAAGCAGGACAAGCATTGATGGAACCACTAAAATAAAAAGATACTTTTGCTTTCCTTTGTGATTTTTCCTGACATTTTTAGTTTGTCATTTAATGTGGTTATAAGCTAAAGGAAATTAACACTTTACATTATTAGCACTAATTTTACCATTCATCTTTCAGTTACAATGTGGATTGGTTTTAAATGTGAGTATAAAGGCATTTCAGTCTTTTGTGAAATAAATGGCATTCAACAAGCCTTGATATCAGAGCTCGAACCTATATGTGTATACACACATATATGTATATATGTATATGTGTATATATACGTGCGTATCTGCATATGTATATGCATATACATATATGTATATATGTATAATATATGTATATATACATATATAGGTATATATACGCATATGTACATGCATATATTATACATATATACATATACATATTTAGGCGCGAGCTCTGAAATATATATATATATTTCATTCTTGCTCAGACAGTGAAAACAACACAAAACTAAATGACACATTTTTATTTCACTTCTTGAACTGCTCACATTCTACCATCATTGTCTGCTTTTTGCCTGATTGATTTATAAGGAAGGTCTGAAAGGAAATAGAAATCTAGGCTAGCCCATTTTACTTTATGAGTCATCTTTGTTGTGTTTGGAAAACAGGGAAGTATTTGAAGAAAGGAAATGTTGGGATAGTTTCGATCGTAGTGGGTCTTTAAATGTCTCTGGGTTTTGTCTGCATTTGATGAAAATTCTCCTAGGAAGAGAAAACAAGTGTTCTTGAAGAAGAGGATGGGCAACACCCAAACAGCCCGGATCTGAGACTCATTCTCAGATGTTATTTGCTTGTGTTGAATTTGCTTTTAATCAATCTCCTTCACACTAAAATTATCTACTCATGAGACTGTAAATCTCTGTGCTAATGGAAGATGAGGCAAGCTTGGTGTAATTCCTCTGCTCAAGTACATGTCCTATTGTTCTACTGGAGTTCATTGACTAAACCCAAGTTTCAAGGTACAGTTAAGAATTTCAACATGATAGACACAGGTTGTTACACCAACTATGGTAGCCTTATGGGTTCAAGGCCTTTTGCCATGCCTGCCTATGTACTCATGAGACCAGCTCTAAAACTAGCAATGGATAATCACCCAGGTTAACATCACTTATTATATAAATAATAACTGATTGTTTTAAATGAAGAAAAAAATAAATTAGACTGAGCACCAGTGGCTCATGCCTGTAATCCTAGCTACTCAGGAGGCTGAGTTCTGAGGATCATGGTTCAAAGCCAGCCTGGTCAGTAAAGTCCATGAGACTCTAATCTCCAATAAACCACCAGAAACCAGAAGTGGCTCTGTAGCTCATGTGGTAGAGCGCTAACCTTGAGCTGAAGAGCTGAAGAGTACACAGACACAGAGTTCAACCCCCATGACCGACAAAAACAAAAGAACAACAAAAAAATAAATTATTTTGTAATTTTGCAAATATCCTTAGCATCTAGTTTAATAGAACACAACTGGAGCTTCGTGTGCCATTCTACTTTCAATCTGTTACCATATTTTTGTTTAATTTGTGTGTGTGTGTGTGTGTGTGTGTGTATGTGTGTGTGCGTATGTGTGTGTGTGTGTGTGTGTGTGTGTGCGTATGTGTGTGTGTGTGTGTGTGTGTGTGTGTGTGTGTGTGTAACTAGGGCTTGTACTCAGGACTTCATTCTAGGTATGCATTCTATAATCAGGGCCAATTTGTAAAATGTACATTAGCTTTCCATTAACTTCTTAAGCTTTGGACCAGAATTTTATGCTCACGGGGTATTGTAAAGCCCTGAAATGAAGTGCTTGATTGAGGTAGCTAAAAACTCTTCTCTCTCTCCCTGTCTCTCTCTCTCCATATGTATATATGTATATATATATAATATGTGTAATATATATATATACATACATATATATATATATATATATATATATATATATATATATACACATGACAAAGTAGAAGTGTTTGAATAGCCATTTCAGAAAATTAGGCATATTCTTGTGTGAAGCTATACTAAATTGCAACTAATGCTACTTTCTTACAAGTTAGTTAAAGTACACATTCTTACTCTGTTAACAAGTTCATACTCTGTTCTTATTTTAATTCTAATGGTTAATTCTGCACTTCGAATAAACTTTTTTGCCCAGGCACATTTTTTATACAGGCTCATTCAACTATGCAGATCTTACAAATTTTGACACATGCCATTGTTCAAGAAGACAAAAATAATATTTATTAATATCATCTCTAGTCTTATCAAAAGCTGTCAAGCTCATAGGGACTGATACGAGTTTTCAAAACTGATAATTTTCACTTAAAGCTCAAATTTTATTATTTGCAATAAATGCTGTCAGTTGTTCCCTTTGAAATGACATGTGAGGCTTCATTCACTTTTAAGAAAATGATCTGCCACGTGTATCTGGATAAGTATGATTGTGTCAGTCATTTCCCAAGTGAAAGTTAGACACTGAATTTTCAGAGGCCAGTATGGTTGGCAATTTGAACAACTGTGCAAGGAAATTTTCTTTAGATAAGTTAACTTATAGGCAGTCTCCAGAGCTGTTTTCTTTGCAGATTTCTGTCACATACAATGTAAACTACACAAGAACTCAAATGTCCAAAGGTTCATATTTACAAGCTTTACTAACTCATTGGAGGACTAGAAGGGAAATGTTTGTTTTGGTTATTGCCTTGAGGAAATGCTTGTTTAACTATATTTGTTTACAGATGTAGCACACAATGACTGTAGATTGCCAACAGTTTTACACTCCATTATTTCTGTGGAACATGTTTACATGCCAACACAGCGACAATGTGGTATTATTAAAAACTACTTTGACATTAAAGGGTCAAATGACCACATACTAGGAACTACTGATAGGAAAATATTGTAAAGGGATTTTGTCTTGGAGACTTCATTCTTTTATCTGTTCTTGTTGGACCTCAGTTCTTTGGTTGTTTTTTTTTTCTCTATTAAGTAGCAAACAAGACATATCCTCTCAACAACAATGGAACTCTGGGAAAAATCCTGATGCTGGGAGAATTCCCCAAGTACAATAAGCTTCGTGTTTGTCTTTACTTAAAGTTATTGCTGATAGCTAATAGTAATAACATCAGCATTTAAGTGTTAGTTCTGGCCCATGAACAACGTCTGTCAGTTTTTACATATATTGTTTCATGATTCCAAGTTTATGTAGGACTTCATTCCGAATAGACACGTGATTTTTTCCTAAATATCACAATACTTTTCTTAAGTGTTGACATCAATGTTGAAAGAGAGAAAAAGTTGGATGAGAACTAATTTGATAAGACTTCAAAAATATCTATTTCTGAAATAACAGGAAAAATAAACCTTGAAAATTCATGAAGCATGATTACAAAACTAGGCTTACTTTTAAGATAGCCTGCTGAGCATACATTAATTTCTTTCCTAGGAGTTACCATGTCAAATTTTATGTAAATATCTCACCTCCAAGATACAAGACAAAGCCCCAATGCACTGAGAGTTGTGATAAGAGAAAGCTCTTGCTGTATTGGTTTGCTTTTTCTCTGTTATTAGATTGCATGATTTCCACAGAGGACACATATGGAATCAATTCCTTTCTATGCTTGAGAATAACTAACATAACATTTTCTGGTAAAACCTCATCACTGTTTTTATCTTTTGAGCCATTACTAAGATGGAAATACTTGCAAATCCACCAGTGAATATGAAATATGAGAAACAGAAACGGCACAGCTACTAGGCTATCAAGCACAACACCATGCAATCATTGGCAGGTTGTAGCTCACCTGATTTAGGCTGAGGATGAATCAATGGCATGACACTTTTCCAAATGTCTCACACATAGTTCATTTCTGTAGTCTACTCCTCTTAAAGTAACCCCCCTTTCCTCCATATAACCCTCTCTGCTACAATCTATGTGAGTATATATATATATGTATATATATATAATTTTTTCCTCTACCAACTAACATTTTTTATATTTCATAAACAATAGTTATGATGACCACGTTATTATTTTGTGTATACAAAAATTTACAAATTATATTGTCTTATTTTACATTTACATTTTATAATTTACATTTAATAATGCATTTATTTTTTGAACCATTTTCATTTTATTTTAAAAGCAAATTACATAAAAACCAAATATAGCATAGAGAATCTAACCTTTTGTGAAAGAAAGTTTCACCTTCAATGCATTGATTTCTGGTGTGTGTGTGTGTGTGTGTGTGTGTGTGTGTGTGTGTGTGTGTGTGTGTGTGTGTGTGTGTGTGTCTGTTGTCTGTCTATCTGTCTGTCTGTGTGTCTGTGCCAGATCTAGGCTCTAAACTTGGGGCTTAGGCACTATCACTTAGTATCTTTTGCTCAAAACTGGCTCTATACAACTTGAGCCATAGTTCCACTTATGGCTTTTTCTGGTTAATTGTGTATAAAATTCTCACAAACTTTCCTGCCTGCCCTTGATTTCCAGATCTCAACCTCCTCAGTTCCTAGATTACAAGGAGGTCTGAGCCATCAGCACCCTTCCTAGTCTATAAGTTTTGTAATGGTACTTTTTGACTCTTACCACACAATGTAAACAAAATGATTAATGGGTATAGATTCATACTATTCATATTTCTGCTTTTAGAGATCCTAAAATGTAGGAAAAATGAGATGAAGTAAGAATCATTTAATTTTTAATGGTTATTTTTCACTTCACTTACAGTGAAATTAAAGCTCATTGAGGGTAAACCTGTTTAGTGCTCACTCATGCATCTTGGCAGAACATTGGTCAACTTATGCATTCAATGCATGTTTAAGGTAATTTGAAGGGATGGGTTAGATTGAGATAGATTGGGGGATGGTAGAGTGACATTGACCAGGATTTGCGGTGCTCACAAATTGACGCGCTGAATTGAAACACGTAAATTAAAAATAAATACCTAACATAAATAAAATTCAAAAATCAACAAAATCGCAACACAGACACAGATTTAGAGTGATATGGAAAGAAGACTTACCTGAATAAGCAAGAGCTTTTCAATTTGAAAATCTTTTGACTTGATAAATCTTCTCTGACATTGACTTTGTGATGTGGCATACATGTTGAAATTGGGAATCTTTGAAATTGGGAACAAAAGTATCAACATACTTTTATGAGTTTGGACTAGCAGAGTATGGATTCAGCTTCATTTCAGGGGTACCTACCCTCATTACTTTCTTTGCAGTGCTTCTCTAGAACTGAGATTAGAATTCTTGTGACAAACTTTAACGTCTTCACCATAATAGAATAAAACCCCTCAGAAATCACATCTCTTCAGATTTCTATTCTCTATTTCATTCTACTGGTTGGAACTTTGAAGGATAGTGGTGAGAGGAAAAGGGCTAAGATGTATGACATATGAACAAGGGAGAAAATAACATCTGTCTTCTGCAATTTGAAACAGAAATTAAGATTTTATTATTTTGGTAAATTGGAAGGTTGTGATGTTTAGAACATGGACGGAATTCCCCAGATCTCTGGCAAACAAATATTAGTGTCATGCTACAATCAGTTCTTCAAAGACAAAAAGAGGAAAGGAATGTAACTCTTTACCTTGTAACTGTTACCATGTACCTGGATGATTATAACAGCTCAGAGAGAAAGAGGCTGATTTGCCTGTCAAGGTTGAATTATACCTGTAATCCCAGCAATGGGGAAGGAGAAGCAAGAGAACTCTGAGTTCAGTGCCAGCATGGGTAGAACGATCCTGTCATCATCTTTATCACCATTGTCATCATCACTATCACCATCATCATCATCATTAATAAACAAAGGCATCTGTCTCTTGTCTTCCATAGAGCCAGTAATAAAGAATTGGACTGATTGTTTTCATCTAATTAAACTCTATTTTTAGCTTCCACAAGGCATAGGAGTTCTTGACAACTCATGCCACCCAAAGAAAGAATCAAGAACAGATCACACATGTAAAACAATTTTCAAGTTTTCATATCTAGTAAATTTTTATTTTCTTGCTGTCCACAACACATAAATCTTAAGTACAAGTTTGCCTAACCAAAACCTACCATGTATGATCTGAAGATTTGTGTCAATATGCTTGAAAGTGATAGAGAAGGTAAGCAATATTTATGTCACTCTTATTTTCCAAATGATAGCTACTTCTGGAACTAAGGAGAAAGACATCACCGGTATAATGAGCAGTAAACAAGTAAAGAAGCTCCAGTAATCAAGTCAAAGAAGTTGGATAGCTTTGAAATTATAACAATAATGCTCACAAGTCATGCATAGAGACTGTGAATTTAGTACAGTCTCTTGGAAAATTAAAAAGACGATAAAGTTACACAATTTTTACTTGAATTTTGAAATTCTAAAATGTGGAAAACACTGCTAGGAATCTCAAGAGACTAGTTGTCAGGCTTGAAGCTTTCAGTGAATTGGATAGATGGCAGTATTGTCTGATCATGTCTTGACAGCTACGAAATAGACTTTTAAAATAATTCACTAGCTTGTGCATAATTCTGCATTTGTGTTTAAAACATGCCCTCTTATAAATTGTGTCCCATAAAGGTGTTTATTTGCAGTGACTATTACCTTATTTCATTGTTTTGCCAATATTTAATTCTGTCTCACAAATATTTTGAAAAGCTTTTGTTGATTTTCTAAACTGCTTTTGTAGTTCTCAATTCATGGTGGTCTCAAAATCCAAACCATCAGTTCCGAGTTCCTGGCTTTGTTTTCCCCCAACATGTTAGACTGTGAATATTCTCATGATGTCAGAAAATAGATTGAAATCATGTCTTCTATCAAAATAAGCTCCTTGAAATAGGAGAAGTTTGAATTAAAAAAAGAAAAATTGTAACTTTTCCATAGCTTTTTCCTTTAATTTTTTTTCTCTAACTCATAAAACCATGAACCAATTTGAATGTTTAGCTTCCCTTCTGGCTTGATTTCCTTCATGCCAAGTGATGCCCAAGGGAATACTTCACCTGGTGCTATAATGGGAAACTTGGCAGAACTTAATACATCGCTGCAACGGTTTTCTCAATTTTAGACTTTTTTTCTTGTGTCTTTTGGACATATTTCAGATGGTCTTGACCATTAAGTTTCTGTAAATGAATATCCTTTGGAAAGTTACTTTAAAAAATATCCTTGTACAGCAATTTAATAGCCTCATTTTAGCCTCTATTATCAAGATAGACCAAATTACTGGTTATTTAGTGGATAAAGATGTTATGTAGAGATGAGGTCGGATGAGATTACTTCATATCAATATGCTAGTCAAAACAAACAATTACATTCTCCATTCTTTGTCTGAATGTTAGCACAATTTTTGAAAGAGTAGATTAACATAGTTTTTGATGTTCTGTTTCTGGACAAAACTATTTAAGGAAATGACCACAACTTGAAGCTTTTATTATCTAAATAAATAAAAATAAATTAAATAAATAAATAATAAAATAAATAATATTGAGTTTTAGTCTTGGACTTTTTTTAATGTCGTTTGTTTAATTGTACCATTGCTATATTCTGCCTTTATATCTTATTTATTTGCTCATTTATACAGCAATTATTTTGAGGAACTATTATGTACCAGAAAACATCCACATCCCAGGGATAAGGGAGAACAAACAAATAATAAAAGGATAAATAAATAGATTGGAACAAAGATCAAGAGAAAAATTGTGCAAGTATCAAAGAGACCAACAAATTCAGACTTGATACGAAAAAAGTTTTGCTGTGGAAAGTGTCAGATGCATTTACTTTTTAATGTTTTAGGGACATTTAGGGCAAGTTGAGGTTGCTTAGTAGAGGGAATCATATAATTACATGTAGGACCTGTGGTAAAATGAGTAGTTGATCAACAGGAAGGAGAAGTATGGCCCCAACTTTTTCCCTATGCTCTTTCAACTGTCTGTCAATTTATTTTGGCCACTAATATAGTCAGTAACTAATCTTACAAATGCTAAGTGTCCTTAAAGTGCCCTTGAAATTGGATGAAACAGTATACAAGTAATTCTTTTTTAAAACTGCCTGTGACTATTTTCTTCATTTGAGAAGGTAGAAGGAGTCAGCAAATTCCTTTAGATGGAAAAAAAAATCATCTTACTGGGTAGGAAGAGACTGCTGGGTTATTGAAAGGAAAGGCTAAATTTTCAATATTCTTTTAAACTTTTAGGACCATGGAACTGTAGTAAAAATGTGTTTTATTTAAACCACATTGGAAAATTAAGGATAGTCTCTACAATAGGAGTGATATATACCACATTTTCTTGATCCATTCATCTACTGAGAAGTATCTGGGTTGATTCCATATCTTAGCTATTGTAAATAATGCGGCAATGAACATAGTTGTGCTTGTGGCTTTAACGCAAGCTGGCTTGTGGTCATTTGGGTAAATGCCCAAGAGTGGGACTGTTGAGTCACAAGGGAGCTCTATGTTTAGTCTTTTGCTTGCATCAAAGAAAATTATATTGTCCCATTCGTAAGGAAGTGGAAGGACTTGGGAAAAAGTCCTTGGCAAAGTAGGCCAGACCCCAAACACACAGGCTGTATGGTCTCCCTCATTTGTAATAACAAGAATATGTCTATAAATCTACAAGTTAATCCAATGGGTAGTAAAGAAACAAAGAATTATATTTGGTCATGATTAATTAAACAGCACTCTTAAGTATTTGCACACTGAGAACAAACGAGGATATTTTTAGGAGAGGATCACAGGGGTTCAATAGCTAGGGGCACATGACCATATAAAATGATGCTTATTGAAATGAACTCCAAAAATGAGAACAAGAGGGTTTCTTTTTATTGTACTGTTTGCAGTTCTTTTTTTTCTTTCTGTTTTCCCCTTCAGTTTATTCCTTCGTGTCACTGCTTTCGATTACTGTACCTTTTATCTGGTCTATAAAGGAAGGGAAATCAAAGAAATGGTGAAACAAAGGACGAGCCAGTTATACATTGATATGCTATAGACACTATGCTAGAAATGAACTTAACAACTTGGGGGTAAAAGTAGGGGAGGGAAGTGGGAGAAAATGAAGGAGGGGGGGTAACAGTGTTCAAAAAGAAACATACACATTACGATACTTATGCAAGTAACCCTTCCATAATTCCCCTTTACAATAAAATGTGTTAAAAATACAGGAGTGATAGGATGTTAAACACTTACATATAATTCCTCTCTGTAGGAGAATTGGAAAGTATGGGCATTCCAGAGCAAAGACTGAACTATGTGGATAGAGGGATCATGGCGCTCCAGAATTGAATTGCTATTGTTTAGTTAAATCTATTTTGATTTTGTGATTCCACATCTTTATGGCTATAAACCCAATACAAACTGTTTAACACACAAATGTATTGTTTTTGGCTTTTTGTTCTGTTTTGTTTTGTTTTGTGTCAATCCTGGGGCTTGAACTCAAGGCCTTGGTACTCTCTCTGAAATTTGTACTCAAGGGGAGTACTCTAACAGTTGGAGCCGCAGCTCCAGTTCTGGTTGTTTTTTTTTTTTTTTTTTTTTTTTTTATAGTTAATTAGCTATATGCGTCTCTTGGATTTTCCTACCAAGTCTGGCTCTGAACTATGATTCTCAGATTTCAGCCTCCCTAGTAGCTAGAATTCCTAGTGTGAGCCATCCTTGCCCTAGCCAGACTATCACTATTGTGTGTGTGTGTGTGTGTGTGTGTGTGTGTGTGTGTGCGTGTGTGTGTGTGTATGTGTGTGTGTGTGTGTGTGTGAACATACGTTGGTATTGGATCTTGCACTCAGGGCCTGGGTGGTGTATCTTAGGGTGTTTTTTTTTCTTTTTTTTTTTGTGTTTTTCTCTCAGACCTAGCACTCTACCACATGAGCTACAGGTCCACTTCTTGCATTATACTTGAATTACATTTGAGTAAAATAAAGAGTAGCTGATTACGCAGATAGTCTAGTGTGGACAAGAGCAAAGAGAAAATAAGAAGAGTATCGGGTGTCATTCCATAGGAGACAGGGGGCTGTTGCAAGGATAAATATAAAAGGATAGCAAAATCACGAGCTAATAGGTACTTGTCCCACTACAAATTAAGAAACGTACTAGAGTTGGGTATGGTGGCTTCATGCTGCCTATAATCCAAGCTATTTATGAAGGTAATATGGGAAGAATATGGTTCCAGGCTAATCTGGGCAGAAAAATCCACAGGACACTATCTCAACCTATAGCTTGACACAGTGGCACATGCCTGTCATCCCAACCTTTGTGAGAAGCTAAAACTGAATCAACTTCAGTTTCAGACCAGCTAAAGCAGAAAAATCTGCAATATGTTGTGTCCAAAGGATAGTTGGATGTGGTGGCATGAATTTATAATCCCAGCCATGAGGAGAATCCAAAAATAAGCAAATCAGGACTCATTTTTGGGCCTAACCTGAAAGGGATTCCTTATTCTCAGAGTAGCTAGTGAACTGCAGGGCAGCCCATGGCTCAAGGGTGTAGAGTGCCAGAGTAGCAAGTGTGAGACTCTGGATTCAAATCCTATTACTGATCCTCTGTCTCACCACTAAAAACATATAGTCCAGTTTTCATACTTCTAAATCAACCATGTAGGTGACAACTTCTAATAGTTTCTGTTAAACAGAGCACTAGAACATTTTTTTTTGTTGTTTGTTGTGGGGCTTGAACTCTGGGCCTTGGTGCTGTTCTTCAGCTCTTTAGCACAAGGAGCGGGCTCTACCACTGGAGCCACTTCTGCTTTTCTGGTGGTTAATTGGAGATAAGAATCTCACAGACTTTCCTGCCTGGGCTGGCTTTGAACTGGATTCTGAGATCTCAGTCTCCTAAATAGCTAGTCTTACAGACATGAGCCACCGGCAACTGGCTTAATCTGGATTTTTGTTTAACTTTATCTTTCGGTAGTTGTACAAAAGAGTTGCCATTTATTATCAGAGCAGTTCATCAATATATTTTGTCTTGATCAATGCCACCCTTTTCAACATTCTCACTCATCATTCCTCAACCCACTCTTGGATTCTTGACTGCATCCCCACCACAATTCAGCCCCCACACCATTCATTACTTTCGCTTGTCCAACCCATTCCCTTTGTCCCCATCCAACCCCACCCCTTTGGGATATCAATTTCCTGGTGTCCAACTTTGCTGACTTTTGATTTTGCTTTTGTAAGAAATTACACTATTTGAATTTACCATAATTTAGTTAATACATTTGTATATACTTGCATGCCATCCACCAACATATTTATTTGTTTGTAAAATAAATCTAGCTTCCACATTTAAGGGAAAACATGTATCCTTTGTTTCTCTGAGTATGACCTATTTCACTTAGTATAATTTTTTCCAGGTCTTTTCACTTCTTTACAAATGTTACAATGGCATTCTTTCTAATAGATGAGTAAAATTCAATGTGCATAGCACATTTCTTTATCCATTTGTTCACCAAGGAGTATTCCTGTAATCCTAGCTACTCAGGAGGCTGAGATCTGAGGATGGTGGTTCAAAGACTGTTTGGGCAGGGAAGGCCCTGAGACTCTCATCTTCAATAAGCCACTCAGAAAATTGGAAGTGGCACTGTGATAGAGCACTAGCCTTGAGCTGAAGAGCTGAGGAACAGCGCCCAGACCCAGAGTTTAAGCCCCAGGACTGACAAAAACAAACAAACAACAAAAAAACTGTTGATCAGCCATTTCCTATATTTGCTGAAATCAGCTGAGTATTATTGATTTTTCAAATATTAAATTCCTAGAAGTAGTTTTCATTAAAGACTACAAGTATACAATAAAACACCTAAATATAAAAAATCCTAATGTTAGTGGAAAGTGTTCAATTTTTAAATTATTGAAATGCAAAATTTGCTTTTTGATCCTTCATAATGGTTACCCTTTTAATATTTCATTTAATATTTTGTTCAGTTTGGTCCATAAAAACATTCAAGTCTTTTCCTGTTTTGTTGTTATTGTTGGCAGTCATGGGGCTTGAACTCAGAACCTGGGCACTATCCCTGAGCTTTTTCACTCAAGTCTACTGCTCTAGGACTTTGAGCCATAGCTTCACTTCCAGTTTTCTGGTGGTTCATTAGAGTTAAGGGTCTCACAGACTTTCCTGCCCAGGCTGGCTTTGAACCACAAACCTCAGATCCCAGCCTCCTGAGTTGCTCGGGTTACAGGGGTGAGCCACCAGCATCCAGCATCAAGTTTTTTTTTTCACTATAGTTAGTATTTGTTTTCAACTTTATCTTTAGCACACTAATGCTTAGCATGAACATAAAGCAACTCTCAGTGAGTCTCTAGGATTACTTTTAAAGTTTTAAATAAAACCAAAGTCTGTTTTCAGTTAATGCCAAAAATAAACTCATGAAGTGATTTTGTTTTTATTAGGTTCTAAAGATCTTCAATCTTCACCCCTTGCGAAATGGAAATGGTAAGTCAAAGCTAAATGGTCAGAGTCATTTTAATTTTAAGAGCATACAATAAAAGCAATTGGCCTCCAGTTCACACAATTTGGGTACCATTATATTGTTTAGAAGATTCTACTACACCAATTACCCAGAGACACATTTAACAATGAGAGAGATGCTTTCAAACTCACCACCCAGCTATCTACATGAATTTGAAAATCTCAAACAACTATCCAGCCTTGAAAGCAATTCAGCTGGATTTCCTCAGAACTCCTTAGATGTGTAGCTTTCACAGCAAAATTGTGTATAATAAAGTAATATGTAGGAAGGGAAAGTAAGAGAAGATGCCATCACATCCACTATCATGCTATCAAATTATTGTGTATCTATGTTTTTCCTAAGTGTTTCTAAGAAAACTGCTCAGCCTTGAATAGCCGTTGGCCTCTTTAGTTCAGCCTTGAATTGTATTTGCTTGAAAAATAGAGTGAGGAAACAGCAAAAAGCGTAACTAATAAAATTGCTATGGTCACAAAATGTTAACTCATTTGATTTTCCTGAAATTCCGGACACAAAGCAATTCCACACACATTGCTAGATGTAATCCATGGCTTGTATTAGACATGTCATTTGGCTGAAGCTTTTTGACAATAATACATATGTGTACAATATAGTGCTGCCCCTCTAGGGTAGAGGATTTCATTGTATGATGCACAGCCTGAGGACTCTTGCATTGAACTTGAAAAGCATTGGCTTGTCAAAGCGTCTGCTATACTCTGCAAATGTAAAGGATCTAAATTTTATTTTCTCTGCATTCTCCTTAGATGTATGTTTTTCTCATACTTTCATCATGGTGGTCATTGAAAGAGCAACGTGTCTCTAATTTAAATGAAAAACAAGGCATTAAATTGAAGAGGAAAAATAATACTCTGAAAGCCATTCACTGATCCCTAGTGAATGCAACATGGATCCACAACTCACAACAGAAATTTGGAGACTCAGTTAAAAATGACAAGTTCCAAAGGCTGTAAGGAAACAAAGTGCCTCTTTATTTTATGCATCTCCCTTTTCAGTTTGATTTCTTATAAAATATATTTTTATTGGAATATTCTCTACCCTAATGTTGTGCTAAGTTCAGTGGAGAAATCAAAGCCATGTAAAATATTGTCATATACACCAAGAAAGTATATGTCCAACGAATCACAGTACAAAGCTAGAAAAATAAGAAGAGCTCTATGTAAATAGAATATCTGAACATAGCTATGGGCATGTGTACATAGCACACTTAATAATACATTCTTTTTATCCTTCTGTACATTGAAGTTAGTATATATTTACATGAGTTAAAGGACATTTTTAATCACCTATAACACTTTCAACAATGAATTATAGATAAAATTATTTGACTTTTCTGCCAAAGTAAGTGTGAAGTAATAAGCATTTCTATCCATTAATAGTTATAAACCTTAGGATTAAAACAAGAATGAATATGTCCCTCTTAAACTTTTCCTTCTTGCATACTGTTTGCATCAAAAAACATAGTATTCTGTTAGGTAGAATCATGGAGTATGAATGCATCTACAATGGGCTGGTCAGAAAACTTCATTGGAATTCTAAAGTCTTTATTTTCTTGTGGGACTAAAAAGCAACAATCTATAAACTGAAAACAGAGCAGAACTAGTTCCAGAGAAAAAACTCCATTCAAATTCCTTGAACAGTTACCAGTTCTCATGTGTGACATTTTTTGAAATGTCAGAAGAATTCTGACATTTGTCCCATTATATGGGCAAAGTCAAACCTGATTCCTGTCTTCCTTGTGAATGCTGTAAAGAAACTGTCTTATGGATGCACCCAATTATGCAAATACAGATTGCAAGTAAAGGGGTCAAAAGCACTTTACCCCTTACTTTCTTATCCCAATTACACTCATTAGAAAACAAACTACTTTTATTTAAGGCTTACCAGGTGTAATAATGTCTGATATGTCCATTAGAGAATATAGTAGTCACTCAGTAAATGTATGGGAAACAATTAGCAGGAATACAATTGGGATTCTGTAGTTCTGGTTGATTATGTAACTTAAATAGATAATTTATGATTGTGTAAAACAATTATAATCAGCAGAAGTTTGTTTGCTTTAGAAATAAAGGTTAGATACAAAATGGGAAAAGAGAAATGGACTGCCAGAGGAATTTTGATTAACTAGGAAGATGAAGGAGGTTGACGACAATCAAAATAGATAATTTGCAACTATGAAAATATAAAAATGAAATCTGTTGGAATTGTTCTGGAAAATGGGAGAGGAGGCAGGAAGAATAAAGAAGTGAGATTGAGTGATATACATTGTAAATATGTAGAAATGTAACAATGAACGAAATACTTTCCCCGTGTAACTAATATAAGCTAACAAAAACAGAAATAAAGAATAGTCATTTCCTTAAAAATCATAAAGGAGAGCTAATATACGCATTCAGAATGATGAACTTCATGGAGTTTGTAAATTTAAACTTTAGCCCAAAAACCAAATGATGTTTCAACCTGATTGGATTCTTCCAAAATGTACTAAGCTAGTAAGTTTTGAATGCTTCTTTAGCAATGGTTTATCCATGAAATATTTCAGTTACTCCCAATGAAACTTTGTGGAGGATTTTTATGCAATTGAGTTTCAGTGAAGAGAAAGTTGAACTGGAGAAGAAGATGTTTGCATTCTAGCTTCAGTGATATTGTTAGCTAATTTCTGTGAACACTGAGAAACACTAATCTATCTGGGTCTAGGTTGTTAACTCTCAATCACCTACTTGTCCAGAGAACTTAGGTTTTCATTGCCCTAATTCTTGTACTATAACTATATTTTAATATTTTTAATATCTATTATATGAAAGACCATTTCTTAATGAGAAGATTGAGTTATTATTCTCTATATTTCTGAGGTCTCTTTTAGCTCTACATGTCAAACAGAGTCAAGTCAATGTGTTTATTTCCACATGGAATAGGGGGAAAATATACCTTGCAGTAGAAATTGTTGGTAGCTCACTAGTCAAAGAGTCTGCTACTCTTTCAGCACCTGCCTTATCCTATTAATGGTACACAAATATTGAACTGAAATTTTGATGCACAGCCTAGATTTCTCAACCTCTGGTTACAGAGCTGAACATTAGTACATGAACTACAGCTTCTATCTGAAATAATAGAATCACTGGGGGGATGTGAGTTAATTAGAATAGTGTTTTAAAAAAAACTTGGGCAGTAGCCCATTAAATGTCATTAAATGCTTTGACAAACAAGATTGTAGAAAAAAATGTTCGTTTTGGGAAAAAATGTTCACATGATCTTGTTATGGGTACTGAGTACCTCCTGCCACCAAAGCACACCCACCAGTGATTGTTACTATGAGTGTGTAGAGGTTAAAGGTATTTAATACAGAAATACAGAGTAGTCTGAGTTTTCCCATTTCAATAGTAAGAAAACATGTGCCAGACTGCTCAAAGAAAATTGCTAAACACTCATGATATGGCAGCTCATACACATGATTTTGTGAGTATATATGGGCTTTATCAAACCTTTATGCTTTTTATTTTCAATTTGAATGATTTTCCAGGCAGTTTAATTGTAATGAAGTTATTGGTATTGTGAATTAATTAACAAATTTTCATGTATGTCTATAAGTGAGCCAAACAAAGAAAATGTTTAACTACATATAAGTAGGATATTTTATTTAAATATACAGAGAAAAGGAAAACAAATCTTAATGATTTGAGTACAAGAATTTTTCCTCTTACGAGTAATTATTGCCTAACTTGACAGGCCAGCAAATAGTTATTGGAAAACATTTGTGAAAATACAGTGTCACTTTACCACTGCTGGCCTGTAACTGCCAGCATGAATAGTCAGCACTCTTTATCAATGATTTTGCTTATGTCTCTGTTCTGATGAGGAGATGCAAAGCTCTGGATACCCAATTCTGGGAAAAGAGCAGTTAAATGATCAGTTGGACTAGTTCAAATCCCACAGGACCATACCACATTTAAATGATTGATATTGATTCAAGAAATATACCTCAAATGAGCTGGTACAGCAGACACAAAATTAATCTCTGTTGAGATGTGAGTAAAGTCAACAAGAGGGAAGCCAGCCAAAGGCTTCTCTAATGACAGCAGGATCAGCAAGATCCATGATAATTTTTAATATTTGCTGCAATAATTAACAACAGAAGTTTATGTCAGGAGACTGGAAAACAGAAGCATTTGTGGAAACAGGTTGCACGGAACAGATGTAGGGAAAGCCAAGGAAAAGCATTCAAATTTGAGAGACTTATCTGACTGTGAAAAGTCTGAAAGTCTTAAAAGTAACACAGCAGAGAACTGTACTACCTCCTTCAATTTTTCATTTGCTTGATTTTATGTTCAACAAACTGCTTGCTTTATTTGGCATTTTCTTTAATCCCCAAAAGAAGTACGTGGAAGTTGTGCCAGTGGAAAAAAATAGGTTTCAACCAGTTATTAAAGAAAGGATAAGCTACTTAAAATCAGAAAAATAAATAAATATAAGTGAACAGTAGGAAACAATATAATATAAAAATTATAACAATTATTACAGAGGCTACCTCCACATTTCTGGATAAGCTTCTGTTAACTCAGAAGCAGAAAAGCAAGTATGCTTATCGTACCTCTTGCTCTTCTTTCTATGGATCATCAACTTTTTTAAAAATGTAATTTTGTGACCTAAAGTAATGGAAAATAAGGAAAAGCTGCAGAACTTCGAGAAATAGGGCCAAAACACATGATTTGACCTTGTGCTACCACAAGGGGACAGGCTAGAATAAGACTCCAATTTGGGACTATTCAAATTGCACCACTGGGAAAGAACACAAATGTTTTCCTACATGGTTGAGTTGAGTAAGAGACATAGATCTTGTGATAGTACTGGTATTTAAAGATCAGAACTATTCTAAGTAAGGTGTCCTTTCCATCACAGCATATATAAACTGTAACTCCCAGATCAATATTTCTAGGGTCACCCAACTCTTAGTTTAGGTATTCCATAAAAGTTCATTCTGAATGTCAAAAGAAGGCTTATGTCCGGAGAAAATAAAAGCATGTATGACAAATAGAAGTATTTGTGGAAATAGGTTGCACAGAACAGATATAGGGAGAGCCAAGAGTATGCATTTGTTGTTGCCTCTGAGTCAGATTCATTTTTTCCCAATTCTTAATTAGCAACTCGAGGCTAGTGGATCCAGCAATGATCAGTGGTGTTACCATCCTAGAATCTTAGGCTGTGGATAACTCTGAGCTAAGAGTTTCTAATTCTGAGCTAGGAGTTTCATGGCATCATACGGCACTGAAGCAGCAATTACAAATGGCAAAATATTAAAAGGGGGGTTTCTAGGCCAAAGTTGTTGAGGTCAATGCTCTGAAGCCGGTTTATCAAATCGAATAGGGAGAAATGGGCTGCTTCGTTCTGATCACTACCAATTTTCAAGATGAAACAGACAGAAGAGGCTGGGAGCAAACCATATGCTTCCTCTTTCTTTTCAGATGAAGACCTGTATCCAAGGGAAGGAGTGATAATTTAGTCCTTAAAAGCAGCGCACATTTATGTTTTCAATGTGTTTGAATTTATGAGTGTTTTTAGGTTAAGTATCATTTGTTTAATGAAATGTGCTTTAGTATTTGGTGCATACATGTTTAGAATTGCTATATCCTCTTTTAGGAGATTTCTCTTTGCTAATATGTAATGTCCTTTTTGTCTCTTCTCACTCATTTTTATATGAAATTTATTTAATCTGATAGTGGTGTTGGTATTAGGCTTGTTTATGGAGGCCATTTTCTGGAAAAATTTTATTGCAGACTTTCATTTTCAGAATATGTTTATTTTTGTTAACAAGATGTGTCTCTTAAAGACAGAAGATAGATGGGTCTTACTTTTTGATCCAACTAGTAAATCAAATCTATGTCATTTAATTGGACAGTTAAATCCTTTAATATTGAGAGTTAGGCCTGAGAAGTGTTGGTAACTCCTGCCATGTTATTCACGTTCTTAGGGGCTGTGCCTTGTCTTTTCTTACTATATTTATCTGGTTCTCAGGTAAGCGACCTTTTCTCTTCCAGGATTGTGTTCTTGTTGGTTTTCTTTATGTAGTATGTCTTTAAATAGCTTCTGTTATGCTTCTGTTATGCTGGATCAGTGGAGATAAATTGTTTCAATATTTCCTTGTGGTAGAAAAGTTTTTATTTCTCTCTAGGTTATGAAAGAGAGCTTTTCTGGGTACAGTATGCTTGATTGGTAGTTGTTTGCTTTTAAAGCAAAGATCATTAAAGGCTCTCCTTGCTTTCAAGGTCTTGGCTGAGATATCTGTAGTTATTCTGACTGGTTTTCCTTTATAAGTAATCAGTCGTATATCTAACAGCTTTAAGGAACCTTTTCTTTGTTTTTATTGATCCTGTGCAGATCACAATGTGTCAGTGGGAGTTTCTTTTCTCCTCTGCTGTCTTTGGAGTTCTAAAGGCTTCTTGTATATGAATGGGCCTATTGTTTTGGGCATTTAGGAAGTTTTAGAATTTTGTTATATATGTTTCCTATCCTTTTAGTTGCCTTCTCTTTCCCTTCCTCACTACCTATCAGTCTTTTTTTTTTTTTAATTTAATTTAAATTTATTTGTGAACATACGGTACAGAGGGGTTACAATTACATGGGCAGGATAATGCGTACATTTCTTACCAAGCATTGCAGCCTTTGGTTTACCTTCACATCCCTTCCCAGCCTCCCCCCTCCCCTCCAATCCCAATCCTTCTCCTTATCCCCCTTCCCCCCCCCCCCCCCCCCGCACCGACGTTGTAAAGCTCATTTTGGACATGACAACTTGTACTTCTCATTGTTGCAACAGGTCCACCTGTATCCTTAAACAACTGGTTTTTCCCCATCTCCTCCACAAGTTATACTGACATCAAATATAGTGAAAGCAGGGGTTATACTGTGGGGGAGGGACATACAAAGCAACAAAGAGATAATCTTATAAATGCGTTAGAAACACATGCATGAAAGAAAAAAACATTAAAATACATATCTAAGGGTTCATTTTCCTGACATCACATTATCTGACCTTTTCCACTTGACTCATACATATACTAGATATTGCAAATAAGGGAAACCATGGGACCTATGTTTCTTTGGGCCTGGCTTACTTCACTTAATATAATTTTTTCCAAGTTTTTCCATTTCCTAACAAATGGGGAAATGTCATTTTTTCTGATGGAGGCATAGAATTCCATTGTGTATATATACCACATTTTCTTGATCCATTCATCTACTGAGGGGCATCTGGGTTGGTTCCATATCTTAGCTATGGTAAATAATGCTGCAATAAACATTGTTGTGCTGGTAGCTTTAGTGTGGTCTTGTTTGTAAACATTTGGGTAAATGCCCAAAAGTGGGATTGCTGGATCATAGGGGAGTTCTATGTGAAGTCTTTTGAGGAACCTCCATACTGCTTTCCAAAGTGGTTGAACAAGTTTACATTCCCACCAACAATGAAATAAGGTTCCTTTCTGTCCACATCCCCTCCAGCATCTGTTGTTGTTAGAGTTCTTGATTTTTGCCGATCTAACTGGGGTGAGGTGATATCTCAATGTTGTTTTGATTTGCATTTCTTTTATGGCTAGGGATGTTGAACATTTCTTCATGTGTCTATTGGCCATCCTTCTTTCTTCTTCAGAGAAGCTTCTCTTTAAGTCTTTCGCCCACTTATTTATTGGGCAGTTGTTTCTTTGAGGATTTGTTGTTGGGGGGTTTAATTTTTTGAGTTCCAAGTATATTTTAGATATGAGACCCTTGTCCGTTGTATGGCTAGTAAAGATCTTCTCCCAATCCGTGGGCTTTCTATTGATCTTACTAGCTATGTCATTTGCCCTGCAGAAGCTCTGCAACTTTATGCAATCCCATTTGTCCAACCTTTCTTTGATTTGTTGTGTTTCCGGGTCTCTATTCAAAAAATTTCGGCCTGAGCGAAGGAGACCTAGGGTTTCCCCTATTCCATCCTGTAATGTTTTCAGAGTGTCTGCTTTGACTTCAAGGTCTTTGATCCATTTGGAGTTGATTCTGGTGCAGGGTGATATATAAGGATCTAGCTTTAGTTTTCTACATGTAGTTAACCAATTTTGCCAGCACCATTTACTGAAGAGGCTGTCTTTCTTCCATTCTATTTTTTTAGCTCCCGTATCGAAGATTAGATGGCTATAGGTCTGTAGGTTCATTTCTGGGTTTTCAATTTTATTCCATTGGTCCTGAGGTCTGTTCTTATGCCAATACCAAGCTGTTTTGATTACTATGGCTTTATAGTAGAGTTTGAAATTTGGTATTGATATTCCTCCAGCAGTGTTCTTTCCATTGAGGAGCGTTTTTGCTATTCAGGGTCTTTTATTGTTCCATATGAATTTTTGGATTGCCTCTTCTATTTCCTTGAAGAATGAGGTTGGAATTTTGATAGGTATTGCGTTGAATTTGTAGATAGCCTTGGGAAGTATTGCTATTTTCACGATGTTAATCTTTCCAATCCAGGAGCATGGGAGGCTTTGCCATTTTTTTAGTTCTGTGTTAATTTCCTTTTTCAAGATTTTAAAGTTTTCATCATAGAGGTCCTTCACTTCTTTAGTTAAGTTAATTCCTAGGTATTTTATTTTTTGTG
Organism: Dipodomys spectabilis; assembly: GCF_019054845.1. NCBI lineage: Eukaryota > Metazoa > Chordata > Mammalia > Rodentia > Heteromyidae > Dipodomys > Dipodomys spectabilis. Next base: position 10,765,451 of record NW_024870834.1, on the reverse strand, counting down.
GGGCTATTACAAATGGAGTTGCTTTCCTAATTTCAGCCACACTTTTCTCATTGTTGGCATACAGAAAAGCCATGGATTTTTGGGGGTTAATTTTATAACCTGCTACTTTGCCAAAGTTTTGAATCAGCTTGAGTAATTTGGGAGTGGAGTCTATGGGATTCTTTAAATATAAGATCATGCCATCTGCAAAGAGGGAGAGTTTTATTTCTTCTTTCCCTATTTGGATCCCCTTTGTGTCTGCATCTTGTCTTATTGCTGTAGCTAGGCATTCTAATACTACATTGAAGAGAAGTGGAGAGAGTGGGCATCCTTGTCTTGTTCCTGAGTTAAGAGGAAATGGCTTTAGTTTTTCACCATTGAGTATAATGCTGGCTGTAGGTTTGTCATATACAGCCTTTATTGTATTGAGGAATGTTCCATGGATATCTAATTTTTCCAAAACCTTCATCATGAAGGGGTGTTGGATCTTGTCGAATGCTTTTTCTGCATCTATTGAGATAACCATGTGGTTCTTATTCTTGCTCCTGTTGAAATGATGAATAATATTAATTGATTTGCGTATATTGAACCTGCTTTGCATCCCTTAAATGAATCCTGTTTGATCGTGGTGTATGGTTTTTTGGATGAATTGTTGAAGTCGATTGGCCAAAATTTTGTTGAGAAGTTTTGCATCAATATTCATCAAAGAAATGGGTCTATAGTTCTCTTTCTTTGATGAGTCCCTGCCTGGTTTTGGGATGAGTGTTATGATGGCTTCATAGAATATGTTCGGTAGTGAGCTTTCTCTTTCAATTTCATTGAAGAGTTGGAGGAGTATTGGTGTGAGCTCTGCTTTGAAGGCCTTGTAAAATTCCGCTGTAAAACCATCTGGTCCTGGACTTTTCTTAGCTGGGAGATCTCTTATTGCTGTTTCTATTTCAGTTCTTGATATGGGCCTGTTAAGATAGTTTAACTCATCTTGGTTTACTTTTGGCATGTCAATATTTGCTAGGAAAAGGTCTATTTCTGTCAAGTTCTCAAACTTATTAGCATAGAGTTTTGAGAAGTATTCCCTTATAATGTTCTGAATCTTGGTTGTTTCCGTGGTGATGTTTCCATTCTTAACCCTGAGTTTATTAATTTGGGTGTGTTCTCTTCTTTTTCTGATAAGATTTGCTAAGGGTCTGTCAATTTTGTTAAGTTTTTCGGAGAACCAACTCTTTGTTTTGTTGATTCTTTCTATAGTTTTTTTGGATTCTAATTCATTTAATTCTGATTTAATTTTGATTATTTCTTTCCGTCTACTGGATTGGGGTTTATCTTGCTGCTCTTTTTCAAGGAGGTTTAGATGTCTCATTAAACTGTTAGTTTCAGATCTCTCCAATTTGTTGATGTAGGAGCTCAGAGCTATAAACTTGCCTCTGAGTACTGCCTTTGCTGTGTCCCAGAGGAGCTGGTAATTTGTGTGTTCATTTTTGTTGAATAGCATGAACATTTGAATTTCCTTTCTAATCTCTTCCATGACCCACTCATGATTCAGCAGTGTGTTGTTCAGCCTCCATGTGATACCGGACTTTCTTTGGTGGCTTTTGGTGTTGAGTTCTAATTTTATTCCCTTGTGGTCAGAGAGGATGCAAGGTATAACTTCAATGTTTCTGAATTTAGACAAGTTTGCTTTGTGGCCTAAAATGTGGTCTATTTTAGAAAACGTTCCATGTGCTGCTGAGAAAAACGTGTATTCTGATGCTGCTGGGTGAAATGTTCGGTAGATGTCTGTTAAGTCTAGTTGATCTATGCAGCTGTTTAGATCTGTGGTTTCTCTGTTGAGTTTTTGCCGAGTTGATCTATCTAGTGGGGAGAGTGGTATGTTAAAATCCCCAACAATTAATGTCTTTGGATCTATATGGGATTTGAGGGAAAGTAGTGTTTCTTTGATAAATTTGGGTGCTCCATTGTTTGGCGAATAGATATTTAGAATTGTAATATCCTCCTGAAGGAGAGATCCTTTAATTAGTATGTAGTGACCTTCTTTATCTCTTCTCACGAATTTTAATTTGAAGTCTATTTTATCTGATATTAGGATTGCAACTCCCGCCTGTTTATGGGGGCCGTTTGCTTGGTAGATTTTGTTCCAGCCTTTAACATTGAAAATGTGTTTGTTTTTACGGGCAAGATGTGACTCCTGCAGGCAGCAGATAGAAAGGTCTTGTTTTTTAATCCAACTAGACAGTCTATGTCGCTTAATTGGAGAGTTCAGTCCGTTAACGTTAAGAGATAGGACTGAGATGTATTTGGGAGTTCCTGCCATGTTATCCACCTTCTTGGGGGCTGCAAAAACTGGGTTCTTCCTATGGTTCTTGGATTCTCAGTTTGGGTGCAGTTTCTTGGCCTTTATTGCGGTCTTGTTGGTTTTCTATGTGTAGGACATCTTTAAGAATCTTTTGTAGGGCTGGTTTGGTGGAGATGTATTGTTTCCATTTTTCTTTGCTATGGAAGGTTTTTATTTGGCCTTCAGTTATGAAGGAGAGTTTAGCTGGGTACAGTATTCTTGGTTGATAGTTGTTTGTTTTTAGGGCATGGCATACTTCATTCCAGCCTCTTCTTGCTTTGATTGTCTCTGCTGAGAAATCTGAGGTGATTCTAATTGGTTTCCCTTTATAGGTGATTACCCTTTTCTCCTTGACAGCTTTAAGGATCTTTTCCTTGTTCTGAGTTGATCCTGTGTGGATTATAATGTGACGGTGGGATGTTCTATTCTGGTCTGGTCTATTTGGGGTTCTAAAAGCTTCTTGTATCTGAATAGGCCTATCTTTTTGTATGTTTGGAAAGTTCTCTGCTAGGATCCTGTTAAACAAATTTCCTAGACCATTAACTTCTGTTTCTAGGTGTTCCTCTACACCCATTATCCTTAGATTAGGCCTTCTGATGGTGTCTTCCAGGTGTTGGATAGATCTATCATATTTCTTGGACTTGTCTTGGATGGTTGTATGTTCTTTCTCTATAATATCTAGGCTGTCTTCAATCCCTGAGATTCGATCTTTTGCATGGTCTAACCTGCTGTCAAGACTCTCTACTTTGTTTTTTATCTCTTTTCCTTCTAATTGGTCAGCTTTGATGGCTTCAAGTTCTTTGTTGAAGCTCTGTTTTAGGTCTTGTATGAATTTCTTTACTTCCTTAATTTGTTGTTCAGTGTTTTTTCTCAAATCACTTAGTTGATTGGTTATGGTTTCTTTGGACTCCCATTCCTTCTGTTGGGTTCCATTCAGCATTCCCTTTGTGGTCTCCCTGACTTCCTTCAGCTCTTTTTTAATGGATTCCATGAATGCCTTTAGTGATCTTTGTGTATTCTCTACCTGGTCTCTCAATTCCTGTATTACTCTTTGATTAGCTTCCTCCCGTTCGTGGGATTCCTGTAGTTCTCTTTCCTCCAGTTCGTGGGATTCTTGCAGTTCTCTTTGAGTGTTCTCAGCCTGCGCACGCCATTCCTCCCTTTCTCTTTGAGTATTCTCAAGTTGTTCACGCAAATCCTGTATCAGTTTTTGAGTAGCTTCCTCACGCTTATGATATTCCTGTATAAGCTTTTGGGATGCCTCCTCTCTCTCCCTTTCACGCTCATACAGAGTCCTTTGTAAGTTGTCAAACTTCTCATTTATCATGTTTGCCAGCAGTGTTTGTAGAGCTATTTGGGAATTCTCCTCTGGATTATTCATTATCCGTTCTGACCCCTGATTATCAAGATTGGGAATTGAGATATCCGGATTTGCCATTTTTCTTGTGTTTTTCCGGCTTACTCTGCCCATTTGAGATGAAAATAGCACCAGTTTTGTGCTAGAACACTATCTTAAGGCAACCATCAATCGAAGTTTGCATTTGTACAGTGAACAGTCTACAGATACCATCTAGTTCAACAGATACATCTATTCAACATCAAACAACTATATGTTAATGGGCTTCGAACCGCAGAGAAGAATTTGGAAAACCAGAAATTATTAATGTTAGGGAGAGATGTGGGTAAAAAATAGGAATAGATTGGTGTGGGGAGGCACAGGGAGAGTTAACTATGTCCTAATCCCAATGCAGGAAATAGGTTGGGTAGGATGCAAGTAGAGAGAGAGAAAAAAAGAAGAAAGAGAAAGGGAAATGAAAAGAGACCAGAAAAAAATAGAAACGTAAAAGTTAATATTATTATGGAGATTAAAAGACCGTCTATTTAGAGAGGAATGTGAGTATATTAAGAGAAGGGAAGAGACATAGAGGAGAAGTGAAAAACTTAAAAAAAATGCTTAAAATATTATATAAGTATAAAGAGGTAGTACTGCTATTAAGGAATTTAAGTCTTAGAGGTTTTGAATTGAGTAATAAATTTGTGGATTAAATGTGTACACAATGGGGAATAGGGTCTACTAGTTAACTACGGGTTTATCTGAGGATGTACAGGACAAGAGTTAAGTCACATAAAGAAGATCAAAAGAGAGGAAAAGGTGGAAAGGATAAGAAAGGGAGAAATAAAGATCAGAAGTTCAGTAGAGCTAGACAAAAAACCAAAAGATAATTAAGAAAGAAAGAAAAAGAGAAAGAAGACAAGAAAAGAAAGGAAAACGCACATTCACGTATTCCTAAAATAAAAATTATAAGAGGAAAAAAAAAAGTTACTGGAAAACAATTATTTTTTCAAAAAAGGCAAAAATTAAAGATTAATAAAATTTTTAGAAAAGGAAAAAAAAATTATATATATAAGGTACCAAAAAAAAAAAGAAAAGAAGAAGAAGAAAAAAAAAAAAAAGTTCTTTGATTTTTTTTTTTTTTTTTGGATTTTTTTGGGAGGGGTGGGAAGAATCCTGTATCTCCCTTTTGTCTGTAACCAGCCTCTTGTTGGAGTCTCTGGTCAGCTTGAGGTCCTGTGGCTTGATTGGTTTCTTAAGTCAGTTTGTTCAAACAGGCAGAAAAATGCTCTGCTTTACCCAAGATTTTGAGATCCCCCTCCCAGATTAGTTTAATGGGAGGGTGATCTGCTTTGAGAATCACAAAAGAGGGGGATGCAGAGGTGAGGCTAGGTTCTGGGTAGAGTTGAGGCCTTTCAACAATCAGTAGCTTTTCCCTGGGGCTATTGTGTGAAAAAACTCACAGAGCCCAGCCTGAAGCCATTCTCAGGGTTTCTGTTTTTCAATTGATTGTTGAGGCTGGTAGAGGGAGGTGCAGCCTCTGGCTCTGGTTACCCAGTGAGGAAAGCCACTCCAATGGCTGGCGCCTGAGCCATCCCTGGATGGAGCTGAGTCTGGCAGGTCACTTCGCCGTTAAGTTCTTGTGACCTGCTAAATGACTTGTTTTATTCCAAGGCCTGAGTTGGAGCTGGCAGCTCCCCCGAGCTTTGTCGGTATCCAAGATGGAGATCACCAGTGCTGGGGGGGGAGGGGTGTCCTTCCCTCCTCTGCTCCCTGAGAAGGAGTGAGGACGTCGGGCTTCTACTCACGCCGAGTCTTGGATCCTGGGTCGTCTCTGGTCTGCAAACTGCAGGATAAATATGTCCGCTCCTTTTCCGTTCTTCCTGGTGTTGAGTAGAATCCGCTCGTCCGCTTCGTCTGGCTCCTTGGTCCCGGACTCTCTGTGTGAGCGCTCAGGTATGGCACAGGCTGCGGTCTCCACCGGGACCCTGCCGCCGCCACCGCCGCCGTGGCTGCTGGCAAGCGCTCAGATGTGTCTTCTTGCCTTGGCTTTCCCTCTCTTGTCTAACTCTCTGTCCTGTGATGTCACACTTGGTGTGATTCTCTGGCTTAGGACTGTTCACTGGAACTCTAAAACTGCTTTCTATGTGAGAGCTTGTTCAGATTCCAGCTTCTCCTCCGCCAGCTTCCCGGAACCTCTACCACCTATCAGTCTTAAAGTAGATATTCTGATTGAGTTCTGAAGTTCTTAGAAGCTCCTTTCTTGTTTCTTTGATTTGTTCTGGATAACTGTTCCTCTTTATTATAACTAATTTGTCTTCAATCCCAGAGACTCTGTCTTCTGTGTTACCTATTCTGCAGTCAAGATGTTCCATGTTTTTTGTTTGTTTTATTTCTTTGCCTTCTAAATGGTCATTTGTGATGGCTTCTCTTTAGTGTTTTCTTTATGTCTTGTATGGACTTCTTTACTTTCTTGATTTGTTTGTCCGTGTTTTCTCTCATATCCTTTAGCCAGGTGACTAATTTTTCATTGGACTCCCTTTCTTCCTCTCGGATTCATTTAGCTTGCTGTTGGTGGATTCCATTATTTCATCTAATTATCTTTGGTTACTCTCATCATGCTTACACATAGTCTTTTGTAGGCTTCCTATCTTTTCATTAATTATATTTTATGAGCAACATTTTTTTTTTTTTTTGGGTCCGGTCGTGGGGACTGAACTCAGGGCCTGGGTGCTGTCCCTCAACTCTTCAGCTCAAGGCTAGCGCTCTACCACTTGAGCCACAGCGCCACTTCCGGCTTTTTTTCTTTTTTGCTTATGTGGTGCTGAGGAATCGAACCCAGGGTGTCAGGCATGCAAGGCAAGCGCTCTACCACTGAGCCACCTTCCCAGCCCTATGAGCAACATTTTTAAAGGGTTTTGAGAACAATCTTGTAGGTCCTTCGTTGTCTGCTCTATTGCCTCATTATTTTCTAAAGGAATTAAGCTTCCTTGACTTGATATTTTTCTTGTGTTACTATGGTTTATTCTGTCTATTTGGAAACCCTTTTGGTTTTAATTTGGGAGGCGGGACTGTGGGCTTCCTAACAGGCTCTTCGCTGTGTTCTTTGCTGGTTAGCCACTTGATGTTTAGGAATGTATCAAAAAGGCACAAAAGCTAAATAGCTATGTGCATATGATCATATAAAATGATGTCTACTGAACTCCAAGAAATTGAAACAAGAGGTTGTTTAAAAAAATTGTGTTACCATTGTTACTATTTGTCTCCACTGTTTTTTTTATTTCTGTACCTTTTCTATTGTATGTGTTTATCTGTTTGGGGGAAGGCAGTGAGGGAGCATAGAATTCAAAGAGTGAACAAATGCAGGAGCGATACTCACCAAACACTATGTTGAAAATATACTATAAAACTTGTAGGGGAGGATGGTTGGGAAGAAAAAAAATGCAGGAGAAAATGAGGGAAGAGATGACAGCCAAAAAGAGTTCACTCATTAACTGAGATATGCAACTGTAACCCTTCTTGCATTACCTTCACAATAAACACAAATAAATTATTAATTAAGAAAAAACTCACCTCAAGGGGAGAATGATAGAAACAGTTGGATTGACCAGAATATAGTATAGACATGTATCGAGGCTATGACAATGACATCACCACCTGTATAACTGATTTTAGCTGAGAATAATTTTTCAAAAGATCACCTTGAGGGTAGAAAATATCCATTAACAAATGGAGTTATCACACTATATCAAATTGAGATGTTGATGTTCACACACCTATTATTCGCATGGTTTTCCAATTTAACTATTCGTGTTCGGTACCGTAATGGTTAAAATAATAGGTAGTGGCTCTTATCATGTTTCCTCTTCTTATTCCTACAATAATAGATACTTTAAATCTACATATCCTGTTCTCCCTTGCAGTTAAAATGGGCCATATTGTGAAATTTTGGTCAGTGAGCATTCATGGAAATGTTGACATCATTATTACTCCACTTTCAAAAGATACTATCTTTTCACCTTATTTTTCTTCTCTAACACTCAGTTGGAGTGAATATGTGAAGAATGAAATTGAAGTGACTCTTTTGGACTATGAGAAGATTTCAAAGACTGAGAGGGCAAGATGGAAAGATACAGGATCTCTCAATATATGAAACTATCATACCTTTCTGGCGTAGCTAAGTCTATATTAAATTATTTTAAGCCTTGGCCTTACAACCACTGAAACTCTATTCTGATAAGGAATCTGCCTCCTCTATACAAATGCCTAATTCTCTATGGCAAGCTTTTGTTATACAGAAGATGCTATTTTGTTTGTCTTTGGTATTGCCTATTCTAGAAAAACTAATTTTTTTAATATAACACTGTTCATAGCTATCTCATTTTCCTGGGCTCATTCTTTATCAACAATTCTCTGATATTTTCTTACCTCAGAAAGAAAATACAGACTAGAAGCAAAGGCCAGTTTGGTTCCTCTCCAGAGAAGGAGGCAGCTCAATTGTGAATTAGCTTATCTAACGACCTCATTTATTTTCTCAGTCAACCAGTTATTAGGCTGAGATTACATTGTATGCTAGGATATAGGCAGGAATCATGAGCTAGGAAGTAATGGTGTGTTCTGAATACTTACTGAGCAGGCCATGAACGAAGACCTCACTTTCTTGACCAGTTGGGTCAGAAAAATTGACAAATAAGAGACAACATGCATTTCCTGTTTATAGAACTTAAATTATTGACTTCAATGGTTGGAGCATGCCTTGAAAAGAGCCAAGTATTTTATTGCCTTGAGGTGTTTCTGGAACTACCTCAAGTGAACATATAGAATGCTATTGCCATAGTTGGTCTGAAGAAGAGAGAATGACATCATTACATTCTCACTGTTTCTTCTTTTCTACAATTACTAAACATTCATTTCCTCCCCCATGTTCAAGGCTTTGGATTTCATGATGCTCGATGGTATTCATCATTTTTAGTTACACATTCTAATTTTAGGTGTGTTTTAGATTTATCCTCTATGCTTATACTTTCTCATTGAAAGCCCCTATGCCAATAATGTCAAATAATGCCGTTTCTAACACATGCTTGCCTTTCACTTTGTCCTGGGTTACTTTCACTTTGTCCTGGAGCTAGACATGGTTGTCAACTATTTAGCTCCAACCATTGAAAAGGAAGAAAGCTGTTTGACAGGCTTTCACCCAGGGACCTCTCAGCTCTAAATCAGCCCCAAAGGGGCATTGTTTGCTCTTATGCACCACCCTCATTGGTGGAATAGTTGGCAAGAGCACTTTCTGCCTTTTTTGCCAACTGGTTGGTTGCAGATAACATAAAAGCAAATCTCAGAGCTTAGAGCCCTTCCTCCTCCCTGCCCCACTGCACCTCAGGCACTGAGAAGACTCATGGGGCTTTTCTCACTTGCCTCTCAGCATGAGGAGAACCAATAATCTGACTGGTCCTCTTCAGGCTTTGAAAATCATTTTTTTACATTGGTTTGTCTTATTTTATTCTCAATGTAAGGATAAAAATGTATTCTCAATGTAAGCATAAAAAACCAAAAGCCAATTTATAGAAAAAAAAAAGCAAATTCTCCTCTACAGGTCCCTCCAAAATCTGAGTTTCCCCAGAGGCTCATTTTAATTTGGCAGTGTTGTCTCATCTGCACCTGTCTACCCAGTGGATGGTGATGATGTGCGGCCTGTGTCAAATCGGTTCCTGTTCTTTATGGGATATTCCTATTTATATTCCAACTAGTTTCAAGACAGTTAGAATCTCAAAATTCTCACCAAATATTTACCTGGCAGTTCTCCAGAAAGCTAGTCATAACAGATAAAAACTGGTCATGTTTCCTTTAACAACACATTGAACAACACATTGATCTCTCTCCATTCTTTCTCATATTGGCCTTAAATTATCTATATTTATAGATCTGATTTACAGACAGAAGCATTTGACTAATTTAAAGAATTTTGTGTGTGGCAATGTAAATGTCCATTTTTCCAAGACCACTGTGGTGGCTTGTAATTAAGAGCAAACGGTCTTGCTAACAAGCTCTGTAGAAATTGATGAATTTTCCATGAGCAGAAGCTCCATTAAAAGATGGGGAGAGAGAGATGACAGGGGAGGAGCCTCCAAGCCTCACTCCACATGGGAGGCTAGGCAATGTCATTTATTGCTACTGATATGGACCTGGTAGGGTGAGAGATTTTGAAGGACTGTAGTCAGGGGACAATCTGGCTGATTATATAAAAGTGAGAAATGCCTTAACAAAGCATGCATCTGAATTAGAAATAAAATAATTTGAAAGTCAATGCAGCGTAGACTTTAAATTGCTTCTGGCCTACAAGCTTAATACACTGGCACACTGGCATAATAATTAAGCCTGGGAGTTAAGTTCTTAGAGAGCAAAGCGATCACTCTTTCTAGACAGGCAGGAAACCTGTAATCCTTATATCCACACAGGTCTTAAGAAAGAAAAAAAAACATACACAAAAAGAATAAATTGAAAGACACCCTTGTGTCTTAACAAAGGCTGAAGCTTATGTATCAGTGTGGGGAGAGGATTCTATGTGGTGTTAGTTTATTCATATAACCACCTTCCCACATAGGCCCCCACACACATGTGGGAATGATTAATATCCATTGTAATGTCTACACTCACCAGCTCTAGTGGGTTTGTCTTTAGTAGGCTCAGTCATTTACTATCATTTTACACATAAGGTGAAGTGGTTTGGAGTTTTAGAGTCTTCCCATTTTCTTTTTCTCAACAGATGTTTATGCTTCATCTGGAAGAGGGGGTTAGAGAACTAAATAAAATATTTAGCTCACCTCAGATGAGGACTTGAAGATTGGAAGCTGCCATTATCTTCACCATCATGGGTACCTTCAAAATACAGACACCACTGGAGCTGCTCAAGGTGACAATTAACAAGTTGCTCTGGGGCTTGATGGGTATCATTTTTTCTATTCACTTTTAAAAAGCAACTGCTGAATGTTTATCTGTGCCTATGATAAGGATGACAAAGCTGAGTAGAAGACACCATGCTGCCCTCCAAATAGGGCATGGCTTGGTAAAATACAGGAAGAAAGGCAATCAGCCAAAGGATGAGCAAGAACGGGCCTTGACGTTTAAGAATACGCCTTCTAAAATTCCATTTTGCATCACAGGTTTTTTGAAAGTGTCGCAGTTGCACTGTCTCTAACATGATCAGATGGCCTAAATGGAGAAACAAAGGACAGAAGCCACGGCTGGTGCTGCCTCAGCTCCTGGTTAGAGAGAAACTGAAGAAGGTTCATGGTAGTGTGGCTCAAATGATGGCCCCAAGCATCTACCTCAGTGGTACTTGGCGTATTTACTAAATATGACTCATGGTCTCTGCCCTCAGTTTTGAACTCAAACCCCTTGGAGTATAAACCCAGAGTTTATGTTTGAATAAATCTTCTCAGGTAACCCTTACCCCTACCAGAATTTGAAACAAAATAATGAGTGACAGGAGGGAATATCACTGGACAATTTTGCCAGTGGTTTAATTCAAAGTCCTGCTGCAGTCTGGAAACCTTATCAGTGGTTTCTTGACTTGCTCCAAATTTTCAGGCTTCATTAAATACACTAGGTATCAGAAAGGAAAATAGAAGTAAATGAAGAAAAGCAGTAGCAATCATACAAGGATGACTTTAAGAACTTCCTTGTTTGTTGCACGACTGAGAAATCATTCTAGTGTCCAAGATTTGTAACAGAGAAGGCAAATAATTAGCACCTGTGACTACATTCAAAACCTTCAGTACCACAGCCAAAATTATTTTTCATACACCATTTATTCCCAAATATCCCTTTGTGTAACCACCTTCAGTCCATTGGAGCTGCTACATATTGTGAAAAGTTCATGTCAGACTGGACAAATACAGTTTATTCCTCTCTGTTAAGAGACAAAAGAAAAAAGAATGGTGAGGATCAAGCTCTTTTTCACAGCCTTTTTGGGATGTCTGGATGTACTTGCTCTGGTTTTCCTTTCATTAAACTGAGATGGGTGGGGACTAAGTCCTGTTTGAGGAATACTATTTCCTGTGAATAAATGTAAAATCCAAGAAGGCCATTAGGCTCAAAGTAGGATCTATGGTAGGATTTCTGTGGATAGCTCAGACACTTTTCTGCTAGTGGAAATGCTTAGGGTATGTCTTGGATTCACTGACACAAGAGAATATGAGACATAGTACAGGTAACTGTGCCTTCCTGGCAGTATCTGAGAAAAACCTCAGATCTTCATCCTCAGCTTCCTAGTCTGTGACATGAAAGTAATATTTTTGCTGCTTCTCTGGTAGGTAGAGTAGATTAAGTGAAATAATGCATAGTGACTTGCATATGACTCTCAGTAGATGCATATCAGTAACGATTAGATGCACCTAAATGTCCTTCTTTTTTACATTCAGAGATTGTAATTTTGAGAAATTGGTCAGGCTATTGAATGACAAGCTAGAACTAAAAAGTGAACACATATATGATCTCAGGAACATGCCTTGTCCATTGAGAACTCTGGATTATTCTCAATAGATTGAAGATTGGGACAATTGTTACTAGTGGAGGTAGTTGAGTGGCAATATCACAGAAAAATGCTGGTAATAGATTCCTGTATCTCCAAAGCAATGCACTGATAGATAGGATAGTTAAGATTCTTTTTGCTTCTCTCAGTATCAGGAACATAGGAGGGTAACATATTCTTATAATTATCTACAGTTCATTTCCCAGCCTAGAATATGCTGTAGTACCTGCTCTGCTAAGGGAGAGAATCTGCTGTTTTCCTTCCTCTCCATTTGTGGAAAGTAATGAACTGATGGTTATAAACAGTTGAAAACAAATATGAGAAGGTCACTGTGCTGCACAACTTTGATATATTGAGAAATGTGAACTTTCGCAGGGCTTCTAAAGTACTGTCACGCAGGAAACAGTGGAGTAAGTGGATTCATCCATCACTAGTGAAAATATGGGCACAGCATCATGGCTTGAAGGTTGAGCATGGAAATGCTCAGGCCTGATTAAACGTCCATAATTCCTCAAGGCTGTGACATGGCTGGCAGGCTTGGGAAGCTGGGACCTTCAAATATAAATTGTTGGGATTTATAATGCACTGTCAATCTGTCATAGAAAAGACAAGTGTTGGATTCTACCTAAATTCAAACTATTGACTCAGTATTTAAACAATCTCAAATGCTGATCTGCAAAGGTATTTTGAGAGTCAAGAGGAAAATCCATATGCTTTTCTGCTTCAACAAAAATACTGTGGGTGGTTTTACATATAAACCAATAGTATATTTTATGCTTTTTCGAAGATCCATGCTTTTGATAGTTTGAGTGACTTGTTACCAATCTTTCTTTTTTTAAGCATGGATTGTAAAGTTGAGGTAATAATTAAGGTTCTTAGATAGTAAACATATCGTTGAAACTTCAGAGAATAGCAGTGCAGAAATCAGTTGGTGAAATTATTTTCTTCCAGGAAATGACTTTCTGCAGCTATGTGATACTTTAGAGAATCAGAGAATGTGCAAGTAAGTTGCTGAAGCAAGAAATGGGTTATATGTGTGGAAATCACAACTGAGTCATATTTTTGAAGTTGATTGTCTTAGTTTGACTTCCTTTTCAATATATACATAGAGGAGTGGAGGAAAAAACGCTATGTAAGAGATGTGAGGTACACGAATAAAGAGTCACAGTTGGTTTAGGCAGTCATAATATCCAATGTTCATGTGTTTTTTTCAATATTCATTTGTGAAACTGGAACCAGGTAACTTGAAAGCATAATTAGGGTTGGGAGAAATGGGGGAGAATGATGTAAGGGGTAATATGGATCACTATGTATTGTACCCACAAATTGATATCTACTTAAAAGTAATAAAATATATATATATATTTTGGGTCTGGTCGTGGGGCCTGAACTCTGGGCCTGGGCACTGTCCCTCAGCTCTTCAGTTCAAAGCTAGTGCTCTACCACTTGAGCCACAGCACCACTTCCGGCTTTTTTCTTTTTGCTTATGTGGTGCTGCGGAATCGAACCCAGGGCCTTGAGCATGCAAGGCAAGCGCTCTACCACTGAGCCACCTTCAAAGCCCATAAAATATATTTTTAAGAATAGATTTGCGTAAGATTTTTAAGTATGTAAGTTAGTGAAAGTCAAGGCTGACAAGTATTTGGAAAGGATTTTTCAGTATTTATTTCCTATTATGTACTTTACGTAGCATGAAAGATGGTAAGCCAAAAATAGAAGGAGAGAGGGACTTAGTTTAATTAGCTTGACATCTGGGAAGCCCAAACTCAAACCATATAAACAAGAAATATTTATATGCCTATGATTATTTTATTTTATTTCCTTTTTCTAATTTATTTATTTTTAATTTTATTGTAAAGTTGATATACAGAGAAGTTACAGTTATGTGATTCAGGTAGTTTGTATATTCCTTCCAAACAGTGTCACCCACTCCCTTACTCTCTTCCAGATTTTCCCCTCCTGACTGCCCTCCCCTCAAAGCTGTATAGATCATTTCCAATGTAGTGTCTAGTGGGTTTCACCACTGAATTGGTTCACCTTTTGTCCCGTTGTTTCCCCTCCCTAAATCAGATAAGCTTCTATATAAGACAAAGGATGTAGAAATCAAAAAACAGCAACAGAAGGGAATAAACTGAAGAAAAAGGAAAGAAAAGTAAAAAACAAACAAACACACAAACAGTATTTAAAATAAAAAACAAAACAACAACACAAAAAACCTTACTTCCACTTCTTGGAGTTCATTTCTATAAGCATCATTTTGTATGATCCTCTGAGCATAGCTATTGAGCCCTTGCGATCCTCTCCCAAGAATATCCTCTGGGAAGCACCTGGAATCACATGCATTGCAGAAAGGACAATAATGGTCCTGGCTTGCCAGTTAGGCATGGCTATCAGGAGTAGATGGGCTCCACAAAAACCTACGATGATGAGATAGATTTTTAAAGTCTGATGGCACATTCTTCAGAGTAGCCAGAGAAAAATGTTCCCAGACATTGCTCAATTAACTCTCTAGGCTAGTAGAGTACAAAGAGTCCATCAAAGATATGTTACAGCGTATAATAGGAAGATTTCCTGTACTATAACACATCTCATGATAATATGGAAAAATCTACAGCTCAAAAATCATTGGTGTGCATTGTACTCTAATGAGTTTGGTTTACTCTCAGAAACTAACATATAATCTCATTGTAGCCTTATTTTGGTAATGTTCTATCCAATTTGTTTGTGGGAGATCCCCTGTGAAGGGGATGAGCTTGAGCCTCACTGTGCTCTCTGTATTTTCACTAGAGCCTGTGACTTTCCCTTTGTCTCTCCACTTACTACACCTCCATGGAATATTAGCTGTGTTGCATCCTCTAAAGCATCCACAATAATGTGTGGCTTATAAGTATAGAACAAATGCATACAATCCACTTAAATTTCCCACTCTCCATCTTCTGTAGGAAAATTAATTACCTGATGGTCATCAGATGAAGCTGGGAAAGTAAATACTGTCTTCCTCTTCTTGGGCAGATTAGGTTAATAGAGAATTAGAACTCTAAATGATTGGAATGGTCTTGCTCAATGCTGAATTACAGTGCTTTTAGCAGCATCTAGTAAAGATTGGTGCTGAAAATGTTTGATGACTGAGTGGGTGACTGACTACTCATGTAGAGATGGCCAGTGCATGGTTCTCTATGCACTTCATGGAGCACACAATTGTCCTCACTATAGATGGTCACCAGTACCTCCATTAATCACTTTCAGACAGGGTAAATGGAGACAGTCAACACCTTTTGATAAGGTATAAAGAGCCCAAAGCCAACTTTTCTGTTTCTTCTTTTCTTGGTGAATTTTACAAAAGCTACAAAAATCTAAGCTATTAAAGAAAAGTAGTCAGGCATAAACATCATGCAAGTATCTGATTCTAGTGGCCAAAGTGTGTTCTCTGTTTGACACAGGAATGTATGACAACATCTAGAATTTTTCTTTGTATTAATCATAAGACAAAGGCTGCAGTTTTATTCAGTCCTTAAGAGAGATCCTATGGCTCTCCAACCAGCAAGGCTTCAAGTCACTGTGACTTCAGTACTACCTGCATATCCTGATTCTTCCGCTACAAATGTATGGTGCTTTCTGCATGAATTACGGATCTTCCCTGTTATAGACTGAGTAAGCAGACAAATCACTTTTGCTCAGAAGGCTCACTTTAAATTTAGGGCTTTAATTTAAATGCGTAAACATGTTACTAAGGGATATCTTGTAAAAAAAGAAAGAAAATGAAAGGAAAGAAAAAGAAAGAGAAGTATATAAGGAAAGGAAACAGATGTACATTTTTGTGTGTGAATTTTTTCTCTTCCACTAGAGATTACAGATCTCTTTTCAGCTTTTATGTTAGGGACTCCAACTAAACCTGTATAAATGCATCATAACGCATGACAGGTCACCAACAAACAGAAAATGTAGCCTAGTAAGCAAGTTCAAGTATTCAGCTTGGTTTTATTACACTGACCCCACAATAAGGAATTCCATTGAATGGCAAGGATATATCTGCCTATTTTTAAATGATTCATTAGCACAAAGCAGTATCAATGTGGGAAAGGATTTCAGAGCCTTTGGCAAGCATGTTAAAACAGACCCATGACAAATGAATTCAATGAACTAACAGCAGTTGGGAATGTGAGTACTGAGAAATAAATGGATTGACCTCCCGACAGTGAGCAAAACTTCATGACTAGAAAACACAAATTGGGGGTTTTTGGTAGCATGTATCCCAGGGTGCAGTATTAAAGGGAGGAGCTATGGACCATATAGCTTACCATGTCATTAATTAAACAGCATAGAGAGGCCATGGATTTGTGTCTACCTTACTTCCTGTTTAACATATTGGGTCAAGAATGTTAGATATTTACTGATGGCTTTCACATCAGGAATCGTAAGGGTAATGGTCCCTCATAACTGCATCTATAATTCATGGACCAAATCAGAAGCTATGCATGCAGGATTTTACTGCTCGGCATTCTTTCCCCAGATTCAAGCAGAACCAGCCATGCATAAGTAAGGTCACACCATGCTGTGTGATCCCATTTCTGTGTGTGTTGTTTTCAAGATGTTTTGGATATCCTGAGGCCGGAGCAAGGACACTGGAGGAGAACAGGAAATGTCGGTTAAATTAAAAGAGACTTGTTTACTTTAGTAGATCTTTCAAGGGCCTGCAGGTACAAATTAAGGAAAAGCAAAAACAAAAAATGAGAGTGAGTATAGATCTGAAATGCACGGGGGGGGGGGGGGGGGGAGTGTTTATCTCATGGATACCATTACTAGACTAAATTGTAAATAGCTCTGCATAATGATGCATTTTTCCCTTGACATTAATGATTATTTGGTGTAGGTGCAACATTAGCCATTGTGGTTTTTTTCTCAACTATGGGCATTTACTTTAATACACTACTATAGACTAAATGTTGCTCTTTATTTTGTTTTCCATAATTGTTATTTATGGTTGGGAACACAGTATATTATAGATTTGTTTTGAACATTAACCTATTTTGAAAGTTTCAACTAGAATTCCTATTTAAGGTTTGAAAAACATTAAATTTGAAAATAAAAATTAAATATATTTACTTACCAATTTTCCTCCAAGTTAATAATTTTATAGAGCTTTAATATAAATTGGGATAACAAATTAAAGTAACTCGTACTGTACAACAACTAGAGTTCCTATCTTTAATCCTGAAGTATGAAAATAAAGATGGTCAGTCAACCAGGAGCACTGTGATAAGACTTTCACAACCAGCATCTCACAACCAACTTTTCCTGGATCACCATGTAGCAGCCTGACATTTTCCCACAGTAACTGTGAGGTCCATCAAAGCCTTCCCCCAAATCTGGTAATGTGGCTGGCAGATTGCTGATCAGAGCCCAAAATAAAGCACACATGGTAAATCTGGAAATTAAACGCAGTCCAAGTCTTATCCTTGATGCATACACTCAGTCCCTTTTTAAATTGTTTTAGTTTAATTAATTTTAAAAGGCACAAGTATTACTTTCTGGTAACATAAGCCCAAATCTTGAAATACATCTAAACAGAAGTGGCTGTTTGTAAAATTTATTTTTCTGTTTATAGTCAGTTGAGCCTTTCCATGTTTAGGTCATACAATGGAATTCCAGAATAAAGACACATGATGTATGTTGGTGGGCTGGTTTTCCTTTTATTGTGTACTGTAAAATAATATGAACTAAAATATGTACATACATTAAAAGAGCGCTCATTCTCTGGTGATTGCTAGGTGTGTAACTTCATGCCCTGGGTTGTATGAATCTCCCTTTATAGTAATTTTCAGAAACATCAACCTGTTTTGCTTCACTCTCCTTCAATGAAATTACTCCTTTATAGATATATGTTTGCAAAACTGAACTCCAGGCCTGTGTTCTGGGACTGTTACACCTATCATTATCCTTCCATCTGATGCCATATACTCACCCTGCCTCAAACCCTCACTCTATCCTACAACAGCTAGATTTCCTCTTATTCTTTCCAATGGGCTCTAATCACAGGGAAGACATAGTTGTCAGAGTCACCCAAACAGACCAAAGGTTGATGACTGACCACATGGAACTGGGCACACATTCAAAGATGGCTTTGCTTCTGCCTGGGCTATTTAAAGGTGGGCAAAGTTTGCACATCTGTAAGCCAGCTGTTGCCTTCTGCTTAATCACATCTGATGTAGGAATCCCAGGCGGTCAAAGGGAAGAGCTTTCCAGCTCTCTTCTCTGCAGATACATCGCGGTTCTGGTGGATTGTTGCCCAGTCCAGATGTCAGAATACAGAGAGAAGAGTGGGGCCATGGTGACTTTTAATTCTGTTGTTTTCATCTGCATTATGTATTTGGGAGGTTATATGTATCTGTTGAGACAAGCATTGTAGAAACCAGAAGCCTTAGTTCTTTTGTTCTTTGTCTAACCCTCTGCCAGCCATTAAATAAGGTTAGAATAGATTCTTGGATTTCTTTCTTATTCCTTTACCTACATTTGCAACTGAGTATGCTTCATGAGAAAAGAGGACAGTGGATTCAGCTTATGATGTTTGTTTAAAAAAGATGAGAGGAATCCTAAGCTAGATCACTCCGTTTGATAATGATAGTCACCTCTGACTTTAATTCTGATGTGACCCCCTGGAGAAAACATCAATCACTATGGGAAAACAGAGAACTAGAGTCAAAAGGACGCTCAGATGAAATATGTGGGAGTTAGTACAACATATGGGTATTAATAATAATTTGAGTTTCTTTTGGAGGGGTCAAGAATAAAATGAAAGGAGCAGAGATATATTTTTTATAAGACAAAAGATCTGAGAGAATGAGCAAACCAGACATTAATTAGGGCAAGTGAGAGTCCCTTTGGGATGTCTGAATTGAATATTTTCCTCCCCACGTCTCAACTTCAGTTGTTTGTGTTAAGTCCTGTAATAAGCACAGGCAAGAGACAAGTTACATGGATGCCTTCTCTCATCCATCTTCAATCAAGCTTTCACAAAAATCCAGTCAGACATTCTCCTCTCTAAAGAAAGAGACTAGAGTTTTACTATCCCAAAGACTGACTGCTCTTCTAGGCCTACCTTTTCTTTCAGTCTCTCCCATTACCTTTTGTGCCTACTTCTCTTCATTATTTTTTTGCAATAATGGAATAAGATTCAATCAATGCATTTGATGAATGAAGTTTACCATTATCTGTTCTTTCAAGAATAATTGTGGGATTGGAAAACATGGGGGAGAATGATATAAAGGTTGACCTTGATCAAGGTGCCTTGTACTGCTTGTACAATTTCTTAAAATAATAAGAATAATTGATACCAGTAATAAAATGGTAATAGTGATGTTGATGATGATGATGATGATGATGATGATGACAATACTAACAGGAAATTTAGATGTGTTGGTGGGTCTATTTGTAGAATTTGGTCTGACTTACTACATATATCATCTCTTGTTTGTTTTTGTTCTTTAAGATAACAACAGCTAGTGTCTATATTGGTCGGTGAGCAAGTCTTTTCAGAAGGGAAATATAATTACATATCAATATGGTGTATTTACTGGTTGTATGCAGAAATATAGAATTCAGGAAACTTGGGGAGAATTGGGGTATACCTTATTGTAGAGTACTTAACTTGGCATATGTAAGGCTTCATGTTCAGTTCTCAAACACACAACAAAAAAGAGCCAGAAATAAAAGGCAGAAGTTTCTAGGGAGAAAAAAAGTCTTGACTTAAGCTGATTCTCAAAGGAATCTACATATATCTACCTAGTATTTGTTAGATTCTTTGGGGGAATTAACAATATGTTTTCTTCAGTTTCTTTTATAAAAAACAACAGGTTCTTTTCTTATCAGTGAAAAATCATAAAACAATGCAAACTTATGGCCCTGTGGGCATATACAATATGTTTTTTATCTTATCCCTTGTTTCTCATTTGATTTTGTGAGATAAGACTACTTACAGATAATGTTTTTTTTGCAGAAGTTTCAATCCACCAGTTTTCTCATTTTGACTTGCCTCCAGATAATAGTTTAGTTTCTTAATTAATGCTGTGGAAAACACCTCTTTTGGTCTTTACCTGAAACATGCTTTGTGAACACCAATACCTATGATTTGGGTTGACAGCTCCTCTGTTCTCCCTGCAGAGAGATAGAACTCTGTTACACAGCTGCTTCTTTTCATACCAGAGGTTTGCTACAGTTTGCCAACTGTAAAAATGATAATACTCATTTATGATAGATGTGTAAAGGTCCTATTTTATTAACTAAGACCCTTCTCACTCTCAGAGACAGGTGAGCATCTTTCTTTCAATCCTGACTGTGTTCAGTTTACCATTATTCTCTGTCTGCCTTGTCATTTGCAAACTCAACATCAGTATCATTTCATGCAGTCAAGTGCTTGCGAACATTCCTGAGAAAGCACTCACATTAATAATTACTCTACAGTTTTTTAGAAAATGTACTGAACAATTTCTATGTGTTTGGCTTTAGTGTAAAGCATTGCATTGCCTTCTTCTTCTGAAACAATCCTATAAATTAGGAAATATTATTCTTTCCTAAGTATCCAGACGTTCAGAATGTTAGTATAGGCACTATACTAATGATGCCATTGTGCCTACTCTGAAGAATACATCTATCTTTTGAGCTGACATTTTGAATTCTAGTTCATGACATGGCTGGTTGGGAGACACTAATATACCACAACCAGTCTCCATAAAGCAATCCAAGTCTTTATTCTGAATTACAAAGCTGATCAAGACACTATGCTATTTAAATTATTCAATTAATATTCATTTCCCTTAATATGCAGTTTAAGTTTGTTATTATGACATCTCTATTTTTCTTGATTTGGCTTTGGTTTGCTATTCAAACTCCAACTCTTATCCTGTATTTTCTCATTTAATCCAGTTTTATTTCCATTGACTTGTGTATTTTGCCTTTGTCTGTGTTCAGTGGACCTCTTTTCATATCAACGTGAAATGTACACTCCTCAAGCTTCTACCAGAACCATTTTTATATCAGGAGAGACTTTCATACATTTGCTACAATACTCCGTTTTCCTCTCCTGTATTCAAACAAATAAACATGTTTTCCTATCTCTTCATTGCCAAGTGATTTTTTTTCTTTCATCTACTATATGAAAGAATCCTTGAGGATAGAGAGAGATTCTCCAGTATGTCTTTTCTTGCCAATGAGTTCCTGGTACTAATTAACACAATATGTGCTGAAGGAACAAATAAATAGAAAATCAAGACAGGCTTAAAATCAAATCCTGATATAGTTGTAGGAGTTAATATACATCATTGACTTTCATTTCAAACTCATTGGAAGATGATTATCTGTCTCTGTTTAGTTCAATGTAGTTCAGACCAGTGAGTTGAGATCATTTGGTTAGGAAAATTGCAAAGAAGAAAATTTACTTCATGAAAGATAATGAGTTAGGAGAATGCAGATGCCTATGATGGCTTACATATGAAACAATCTATTGGCATATTTAAAAGTTGCATTCACACATACATTGAAGTCTATTAATATTGGGACCTCATAACTTCCTACTAAAATAATGCTGACTAATAACTTGCCTTTATTTCAATTTTCAGAACCATTATCTTGTCTCCATCTCTGTCAATTCTTAAAGGTTTGACATGGGATATTCTAAAGTATAAGTGTTATGTTACTTCTCTTACTAAAATGTTTCAATATTTCCCTGTAACTCCCCACTAATTGCTTCAGCATTAATTGAGCTCTGGGAAAAATGCTTATCTGATCCCCTTAACTGATATCTACTCATGGGACAACAATTATAGGTCTTGTCTTTAACATATCCTCCACGTAATATGAAGCTTAACTTTTAACAGGCTTAGTGCATGCATTAGTATGTGTGAGAATACTGGGCATACTATTGTGAATGTATGTTACAACATTATGAAATTGATTGCAAATCATCAGTTCCCTAAACATTTAGCTGTTGTATCTTCTCTCATGTAAAACTTGAAGTCATTCCTTTTAGAATTCATAGCACTGCATCAAATTTGCACATTCTCATGACTGTCTCTCTATAAACATTTTGATCACTAGAGTAATTTAGTTGTCTTGTTCATCTTCACAGATGTATGGTAGAACACAATCTTGAAATACATTAAACTTTTGAGGTATGTGTAAATAAATAAACAAATCTGATGAGGTGTTGATTTTTTGTAAACAATTAGAGAATGTATTTATATCTACCACAATCTGTAGTTAGAAAAAAAGCAACCCTAGATGATACATAGAATAATGTGTACCAGTCATTTATAATATTATTTCTTTGTTACTTTGTATGTCCCTCCCCCACAGTATAACCCCTGCTTTCACTGTATTTGATGTCAGTATAATTTGTGGAGGGGAAGGGGAAAAACAAATCGTTTAAATAGGGATACAGGTGGACCCATTGCAACAATGAGATGTACAAGTTGTTATGTCAAAAACGAACTTTACAACTTTGGTGGGGGGGGAATGGATGGGGGGAAGATTGGGTGGGGGGTGGGGGGAGGATGGGAAGGGATGGGAAGGGATGGGAAGGGGAAACAAAGGAAGAGGCTACAATGCTTGATAAGAAATGTACTCATTATCTTGCCCATATAATTGTAACCCCTCTGTACAGTATTTTCACAATAAAAAAAGAATAATGTGTACCAGTGGATACCTCAAAAACTTATTTACAAAATGAGTGATAAGTGGCATTTTCCCTGGTTCTTCGTTGCCAACTTTTGAGATGACTGTTCTCCCACTTATTGTAAATGTGCTTTGAGAAAGGATACTCTAGGCCAGCTATTTTTGCATATACCTGCAATCCCAACTAATTGGAAGATAGAGATTGGAAAGTTGACCTTTGGATCCCAGCTTTGTAGAAAACCTTAAAAAGCCCTTTCTCAATAAATAAGCTACACACAGTGACAAACCTGTCCTCAGACCAACATAAGAAGACATAGGAAGGAAGTCTATGGCTCAGACCAGACACTGGCCAAAAACTTCATAATTCTACATAAACTACAACTAAACAAAAGAGTACTAGGACAAAGCTCAATAGGTATATCAAGTAAGAGTCCCTGAGTTCAAAGCTTAGGTTTTCCAAAAATATAAAGAATAATGTCCACCTAAAAGATATAGATTATAATTATATTTTAAAGGTATATTCAGAATTTGCTACTTAGACATAAAAGCATTAGATATAAAAGTTCTGGTTTGCAATAACTTTGACATTGTAATGTTTTATACCATGTATTCCAATCACTCTATTAAAAACCTACCTGGTCATTTAATCAATAGTATTGATAGAAAAGTCTAATTACATTTTCTTATTGGAAGAAATTCTAGATGAGAGCCATTAAGTATGCTGAAGACAGTAGGAAATGTATCACCATGGAGACAGTGCATTTCTGTTTTTCTTTTTGAGAAATGTAGAGAACTTTTAAATTTTTTCGTTAGCATTTAAGAAAGGTCATTTTTCCCAAATATATTCTTTTCTTAACAGTTTACCAAAACTAATATGAAATGAGAGCTCTCTACTTGAAAACTCAGCCTAACAATCTCATAGTTGAAAAGGGTTCCACCACACAGACAAAATGAGGAGGATACTTCTTGAAGTCATTGGATATTTTCTGTCATTGGATTTCAGAATATCTGATGGTTTCCAGTGGTGAGTGTCCTCTATGTACTCTGCAGCACAGTCAGAAACAGTGGGCTTGGAAAGAGATAACAAAATTCCAATTGGAAAACTATACATGAGCAAGCATATGGAAATCATTTAATTATGTAGAGGTCATTTTTTGGACAGTGTCTGTTGGACCCAGCTGGAGCTTAATGCAAAAGGCCCAAAGCTCTAGCAATACTCAATCTCCCCTTCAGCACATTTCTGCAAAGAGCCACACAAATCTGCATCCTAATTAGCTTAAGCTTTTGACTAGACTGGCTCAAACTAACAAAGGCACTTTTATGCAGCTCTGATATTGTCATGACTACTTCCTACTTTTCCTGAGTGTGTTTTCATGTATATGTGTAATTTATGCCAAATTACTCACTCCTTTTCTTCCGTTTCATTTCTGTCAGTTCAGCTGTTAGATACATGGTGGAATTTTGGATGTGTTGGTTTTATAAGTGGAACACCAGCCTCAATTGTCCTTCTTAATGAATTCTTTATAATCTGCTTTTATTTTCTAATGTTTTATGAGACATAAAATGTTTGCTAAAGCACTTTAACACTGCAGCACTCACAGAGATATCCTTTGGAAGCATGTAGATTTCCCAATAATGACAGTTCAGACCCCCAAAGTGAATTCATATTTAAAGCATCTTCAAATTAAATGTTACTCCATCATAGACCAAACACAGATCTTCCCTATTGAACAGTGTTTTCTAAGAACAGAAACAATAGAAATATAAACAGCATTATATTGGTGTAATATAACATATTAGTATGTAAAATATAATTTTAAATATGTACATATATACGGATGGAGTTTCATTTATTCCGTTTATTACATACCCATATCCATACATAAATTCATTCACAGGAAGAGATTTGCTTTTGAAGGAACTTTTTCATGTGATTGTGACAGCTATATGCCTGAAGTCTTTAGCACAGGCCGATAGATGGAAAATTAGAATAAAAATGGCTCATCCCTATTTGTACAGTCTGACACCCATGACTTCCTTTGTGAAGACCTCAGAAATATTCAGGAGAGTGGACTTGTAGACAAAATTGACAATGCAAGTCTTATGGCCATTGTTACCCCATGTCCATGTCCTGTCTCAGACAGCAAAAGGTTTTTACTACATAGAATATTGGTAAGTGTGGTTTGATGTGCTGAGGTAAATCTCAGTAAGATTTTATAGGCTACCCACAATGTTAATTTGTTTTCTTATTTTTCTAAGAATTTTGTAAGTGAAACACCATCACCTTGGACAAAAATTTTTAAAGATCTTTAGGCTTTCAAACTTCTATCTGAAAAATGATTCTGAGTCAGGTCTCAGAAAGAGAAATGCAGCATCAGTCTTGGGAAAGAATTGGTAGCTTGTGTGTCTCTTTATTTCCAAATCATCATGGAGCATTACCTGCATTGTGGCTTTTGTTTCATCGTTTGGCTAGAAGAATCTATAGTTACTTTTCATTACCTGTCTTATAAGAGTAATAGTAGGTTAGAAGGAACAGAGGGAATAGTTTTTCTTTTTCTTTTCAAGTTATAGGTCTTTGTTAAGAAGTGCTATTCCTGAGCATTTTCATGCCCATATAAACTTTATTCGGGTGATATGTTCTTAGTGTTTCAATCTGGTTTTGTGATTTTATAAGTCAGTGTCACTTGGAGTATTTGAAAATGATGTCTGTATATCTTGTTCTGGGAGGAGTCCCGATAATTGGTGACTTGAAACAAAGTATAATGGATTAAAGACAGTCAAAATTCCTTTGATGGATTTTGGTAGTTTATACCTAGCTATTCAAGAGGCTAAGCTTTGAGGATTGCAATTTAAAGAAAACCTCAGTAGACAAATCCATGAGATTTTTTAAATTTTCCATTAGCAAGCAAAAAGCTGAACTAGAGCCTTGAGTCAAGTAGTGAGTCCAGCAATGAGTGAAAAATCTGAGTAAGAATATGAGTTTCTGAGGTGGAGCCCTAGTACTGGCAGGGACACACACAAAAACATATACACCTACATAAAAGCACGCGCGCGCGCACACACACACACACACACACACACACACACACACACACACACAATTTTTGTTAGTCTCCTCCATAGAGAAGTATAATTTCTTTTTCTGTTCAAAATATGGACTGGTGGTTGTCTCAACAATGGGTAGCAGCGGGGCGCTGGTGGCTCACGCCTGTAATCCTAGCTACTCAGGAGGCTGAGATTGAGGATTGTGGTTCAAAGCCAGCCCGGGCAGGAGAGACCGTTAGACTCCTATCTCCAATAAACCACCAGAAAACCGGAAGTGGCACTGTAGCTCAAGTGGTAGAGCGCTTGCCTTGAGCTGAAGAGCTGAGGGACAGCGCCCAGGTCCAGAGTTCAAGCCCCATGACTGACCAAAAAAAAAACAAAAACAAAAAACAATGGGTAGCATGCTCAGTGACAATGTGCCTTTTCTCAGCCTGTTTATTGCACTCACCAGTTACATATTTGCTAGATGTTTGGGAAATTATTTGTCTGTCAAGGTATTCTGATTTAATGGTTTGGACTTAGCAAATGTTGTTCAATAGGAGGGGAAGAACGGTCCTGCTAGTCAGTGATCATATACTCTATGCATTTTAATTGAAAGTCTACTATGTTGCAGGTAATTTTTGTGTAGTTTTATAGTCTGATGATTGCATAATACTGCCTACAATTCTTACATATAATGTTTGCAAATTCGAAGTTAAAAAAATTATGAAATATTCCTGTGAATTAATATAGAAGTCACTTCTAAAGAAGGTGGAATGTGTATTATGAATTTGGCTTATAATATCGGGATGTAAAAGAAATATATAGTTATAAAAATACAATTCAGTGATTACAAGGGCAATGAATTATAATAATCAAAGTACAAAATAGAGAAAACAGTTTTATCATAATATTTGAGTAAAATTTATCCAACAGGATATAGGAGGTTTTCTGTTGATGAGTTATAAGAGACTACCTTGTTCATGAAAAATAGAAAATGTTCAACATTTCAATTTAAAATAGAGATCAATTTTTGTTTGAAATTGACAGTAAGATATGCATTTGATTGTTCCATACAGAGTTAGGTATGAGGAATAAAGGCAATTCAAAGTGTCAGTTTGGCAAAAATTGAAGTTTTGAACATAAGAAGATAAGATAACATTTTGAGATAATAATATTATAAATGCAGTACCTGGAACTGTCCCAAGAGTTTCATACACATGTTATCAATCAATTATAGCTTAAAAGGGTATTCACAGCTATTATTCTTATGTTTACAAATAAATCTGAAGTGTTCAGCTTTTGGGTAATATTGAAATTGATGATATTTGGATGATATCTTCCTTTATACTTGAAGGATAAATTTTACTTAAAGTAGCTTCTACATATTACAAACAGTAAGCTTGCTTGTGTCATGAGCAAATTGAAATCTAAGTAGGAGGTGATTGTTGTAATCAAGCTACTGAATTTTAGCCACTCAAAACAGCCACATTGCTGGAAAATCAGTGCCTGAAAACTGTCCAAATAGGATGTTATTATGCAGACACCAATGCAGCCAATCAAATTTCTTTAAAGTTGACTTCCTTGTATAAACAGAAGCCTGTTGGATAGTCTAGAAAGACATCATGAATAATCCTTGGTCTGGGATGGTTCTAGAACTACATTCTTGTTCAAATGAGCTCTGTAACACTTAATTACCTGTTAATTTTTAAGCAGAAATTCAGCATACAAACACAGTATACTACTGGCTTAAATTATCAAAAGGAGATTAAATAATATCTCTCTTCATATATGAGCAGCAATGGAACAAATCTGTAACAAATTGCTTCCTAACAGCCTGAGTCATAGCATTAATGTGGCTACTTTAATGAAGAAACCACATGTAGTGATGATGTGGAGACTCAAAGTTTTGGAAACTCATGGAGAATAAAACACAACCAGCTGTTTCAGTATCCCAGAGACACATGGAGCTGTCCAATTGAGCCCACTGAAACCAGAGAACCATGAGAGATAACAAAAATGTTTGTTGTTTTAAGAAGCGTACTTTGAAGTGTCAGTCGATTAAATTGCTGAGTTGGGTTCCATGGCATGAATATAAAACTTTAAAAGTCAGCCCTTCCCTTTAAATGTTAAAAGCACTCACAGAGACTTTAAAGATTCTATGTTTCTCTAAATTGGAACTTTACTTGAACCTTTCATAGTGGTGAAAGAAGACTAGAAACAAAATTTTAGAGATCTGAGCTTTGAATCTGATGGTCTTGTGCAAATAAGATGAAGAGTTTAGACTTATTTATTATTTAAATAAGAAATTAAACTTGGAACTAGAAAAATTAGTCTCGATTTGAATATATCTTAGACCTAAAGGTTTGTGCTCTAAATCTATATAATTGAGACCAGTATTCCTTAGAGAGATATAAGAAGTCGTCATTTTATGAAAAAAAAAACTTTCAGGGTTTTTGGTTGATAAATCTTACCACCCTAGTCATTGAAATCAATCGTCACAATCACAACCTTCCCCCCAAGACTCCTGGAAATATTTTATGTCTAGTGGAGAATCTATTTCTTTGTTTATATTTTTGCTTTTTGCCAGTCCTGGGGATTGAACTCGGGGCTGGGGCACTGTCCTTGAGCTTCTTTTGTTGAAGGGTAAAACTCTACCACTTGAGCCACAGTGTAACTTAAAGCTTTCTCTGTTTATGTGGTACTGAAGAAATGAACCCAGGGCTTCATGCATGCTAGGCAAGCACTCTACCACTAAGCCACATTCCCAGCCTCTTATTTCTCAAGTTTTAAATACCAGCTTTTATAGAGCAAGTTGAGGAGAATTAAATTTTCAATAATATTAAGATTTCTAATCCAAAAACACACTATGTCTTTCCCTTGTTTTTTTATTTTCTTTAATGTGTGTGTGTGTGTGTTGTATATTAGGGAAGAAGAGGTTATGCATGCCATATGTTTCATGATGTTGGTTATGTAATTAGTTTTCTTTTTTCCAATTGTTTTTAGCTAATACATAGAAATAATTTGAATTTAAATAGCAATCATGAATAATGCTGAACTCATGTTATGTGCCCAATCTTTCTTTTCTGTTTTGGGAATTCCTCAGCATGAGTTCCTTCAAATTCATTGCTGATTTCTAGTCAGCAATTTCATCATGCTCTCTCTACTCTAATTGTACTTTCTTCATTTTTCTTGTCTATTGCAGTGTTTTGGAAATCTATGTTAGCATTGAATAGAGATATTGAAAAGGATAGCCTTGCTT
The DNA here is from genome assembly GCF_019054845.1 of Dipodomys spectabilis. NCBI lineage: Eukaryota > Metazoa > Chordata > Mammalia > Rodentia > Heteromyidae > Dipodomys > Dipodomys spectabilis. Next base: position 10,736,329 of record NW_024870834.1, on the reverse strand, counting down.
TGTTGTTGGAGGTGATAAAATGTAATGGACTTTGTGAAAATGTATGGAATTTTTGTAGGTAATGCTTTATCTGCATGAAGAAGTCTTAGGTTATATAGGCACATGTCTATTATCTAACTTGGACACTATAACACGTATAACTAGAAAAGGGATCTTCAGTTCCTAGATTCAACATTTCATGAATATAGAAATGTTCAAGTTGGTTGACACTTTTATTCTATTAATACTGTGTTCTACATATTTGCTTTTGTAGATGTTATGTCAATTACTAAGGAGTTTTAAGATACATTATGATGGTGGTTGCACATTTGTCTTAATTTTTTCTTTTTATTAGCTTTTGTTATAAAAGTTTTGGTTTGGGCACATTTATACAGTAAAATTTTCTAAATCTTGTTTCTAATTATTGAAGAAAAATGCATTCCATGTATTTAAACTGTCATATTGAACCTACGCAGGTAATATAATAACCATGTTGTATTATCAAGGATTAGAAAGTGTAGTCAGGACAACTGGAAGAGCCATGACTATAGATCTATATAATGTCAACATCTTCAAAGATATAAATATCCTGGCTAAAATTCACCACAAATTCGGGGATATACCTAGCCACCAACACCAATGTAGCAATGATAAGAAGTGGAGAGCTGTTAACAAGAAACTGACGTCCCCTAGCCAGAAACCTGTCTATTCCAACGTGCAAAATATGCCTACTAAATATGCCATTTATATTTATGTATTCCCTCCCATCATTGCTGGACAGAATTCAATGGCTGGAATCCAATTGTAGAGCTAAATTTGTACACTATGTAATAGCCTAAGCACAGGTCTGACATTACTGTCTGCTAGGTGAATGACTGTATATATAAAGGGCCAAACGGATTGACTTAGAATTTCTGGAGTAGGGTCAAGGTCTGTTTCAACTAACCCACGAGAAGGATGATTTATTATTAGAAGTCAGTACGGCGTCCTGAATCGAAGTCAGAAGACTTGAGTGTAACTAGGTCTATGACAAATGGAACTAAGGAGAGTTATGACATCAAGACCCAAATGAGTAGTTTAGTTCCTGACAGCCATTCTAGTCCTGATAGCTTATTGATGACCCCAGTTATTTCTGACCTGTGGACTAGAGTAAGGGTTTTCATAAGTGGCCCAAGATTCCTTTGTCAAAATTGTTTTTTAGAATCCATACTTGCATACAATGTATTGATGAGAGAATAAAAACTACCACAATCAATGAATATGTGTTCTACTAGGTGAAGGAATAGGGTGAGAATTTTAGAAATCAAGTTAACCTGAATGAATTAGGAAACTATTTTATTTTGGTGGTAACTTCATGCTATCTATTTGATTATCATTCTGGTTAGTTGTCTCACCTGTGTGTTTTGTAAGATGCTTTTGTACACATCACACCTTTTATTCATTTACATATACTGATAGGATGATGTCTTTTTTTATAGTGTTTTAAAGAGCCAATGCATTTACTGTAACTTTTAGTCATGTACTAAATGAAGCACAATACTCTAATACTGAAAGTGAATTATCACATTAACTTCAGTATAAATATCTGAGAAATTATTTGACATACAAAGGTTTCTAATAAATAAAAAATTTGGAAACAACTCTGTTGAACTTAAAGCCACAGGGAATAAAAGCAAAATCTTTTAATTTAATTTAATTAGGCTGGGAAGGTAGCTCAGTGGTAGAGTGCCTGCCTTGCATGCATGAGGTCCTGGGTTCAATTCCTCAGCAGAAAAAGCCAGAAAAAGTGGCTCAAGTGGTAGAGTGCTAGCCTTGAGCTGAAGTGCTGAGGCCCAGAGTTCAGGCCCCACGACTGACAATAATAGTAATAATAATAATAATAATTTTATTATTAAGGTGATGTAGAGAGAGGTTACAGTTACATAGTAGGGTAAAGAGTACATTTCTTGCTGAACATTGTTTTGATTTTAGTGTAAATATTTTATTTATAAACTCAATCATATTTATAACTATAACCTGAATGTCCTCCTCTCTCATAGATTTTATATTTTTTAGCCAAATACCTGCTTTCCCTGGTCCAGAAATAATTTTTATTGCTTTTTGATTGTTTTTTGATGCATTTTTGACCCCATCTGCTTCCGACTGAGTCAACTAAGACAAATCCACCTACAGAAACACCAGAATTTACATCATTTGTCTGTATTTCTCTCTGAAATTTATGTTAACTCTATGGGATTGCAAGTCTTTCAGCTTAACATTTTTTTTAGTTTTCTTAGAGTTTTCCAGATGCTTTTTTGTGAATGAAACTTTGTTCAATCACAATCTGTATAGACTGACTTCAGGAAAAAAATAAAAATTGGAAAAAAGGAGAAAAGATTGGTTTAGTTGTTTTTATTCTTTGTCACTTCACATTGCTACAAATTGAAATTGAGTTCTGTGTCATCTTGAACTGGAAAGATTGTTGCCTTTCTTCTCCATCCTCAGTGGACCACAGTATACTTTAAGAGGAGGAATAAAATATCATTTAAATAAAATGTACAATGCAGTAACTACTGAGCTCAATGCCGTGAAATATTTATCAATACAATAATACAAATTTGACTGTGAAATAAACATTTTGCTCTGTAAATTTAGTAGTTTCCTGTTAAGAGAAAAATACCCATGTTTTTCAGTCCAGAATACTGGACTTAACAAATAAATACTTCACAGTGTGCCAATGCTGAATTACCAGATGATTGACCACATCCTATGCTGCACAAGCAAAAAGCCACTATTGTTTGTACAAATGTATTTCATTCAACGTTAACTTTGGTGGATAAACAGTATAAATTTGGCATCTGTAAATTTACTTTTGTTTTCAACTAACTATGGAGAAGGTAGAACTGGCACAGGTAAAAACAGCCAAGGGATTTAAGACAGATGAGAAGCGGGCAGTCTACACCTGATATAGTCTGCAGAGAAACTGGATTGCAAAATTGGTTTTATGTGAATTAGGCCCAAATTAGTGATTTATCACAATAATGTTGATATATAAGAAGGCTGTTGGCTGTGTTTTGTTATGGTGATGGTTATTTCTTCATGAAGGATAACCAAATATAAGAATGAGCTTGTAGAAACAGCTCAAATTACAGAGTTTTTGTCTAGCATGCAAGGGGCTATGAGTTCAATCCCCAGTACTATGAAATATAAGACTGAAGAAATATACAGTAATTACTAAGAGAGCAGTAAGAAAATGAAACTTTATACTAACAACAAAGCATGGATTTTTAGCAAATATTACTTTTTGGATAATTATACATATGATGTTAGAAAAAGAAACACTGGATGTATTTTCTTTTTTTGACTCAGGATTACTAACATTAATGTATTCTACAGCAAGGGAAGAGTCCAATGAAATCATAGAAGTGACAAATCCAGAGTAACTTTGTATGTTTCGCAGTATTTCGGAATGTATGTTTGCACACACACGTAGACACACATGCATACACACTTCAGTTGGAATTATGGCCTCCTCAAGCCATAACTCACTTGTAGATTGCATGTGATATTTATCATGTAATTTTGATGCATGAGCCACCATTAAGCATTTGACCTTAGAAACACTCATGTTTTAAAGAAAAAAAGAAACATCACACTGGTGATGAGAAGGTTGTAATTTATGTGATACATCATAGTTCCTATATACTGACTGACACATAGCCCTGGAATAATAAACTAGAACCTGGACTTCTAATTTTACAAGTGGGAAATCTGTTGGTTCATAGATTGTAAGGTTCTTGCCAAAGCTGACTAAATTAACAAAGGCCCATGCACAAACTGAAAATGATGTATATGTGTTATATTATATCATCATAATAATCAATATTTTTGTCCTGTGATTGCTCATCTATTAAAACCTATTTAGGGAAAGGCATTCTCTAAATGAGATTAGGGTCTTATTAGAATAGGTAGAAGAAATCTACTCTCAGCCAGGTAAAGATACAATGTGTAAAATTGCTATCTGTAAAGGAGTGACAGAGCTCTCCCTATGTACTGTGAATACCAGCAACTCCATCCTAGACTTGTTAGCCTTCAGAATTGTGATAAACAAATAACTATTGGTTAAACCAACCTCGTATCTAGTGATTTGTTCCGGTACTCAGAAATATCTAAGAAAAATCTCATATTTAAGCACAGAATTTGCCTTTTTAAATAAGTAAAGTGAAGTTATGATGTTTTTCTGCTTTTCCAGTTGAGAAAAATTAAGGCAGTAAAATCAAAGAAATTATTCTTATTTAGGAGGTAGTTGGGAGAGCACCATGCCAACTGTATCATGAATTCACAAACCACACACACGAACATTGTACAAATAACATTTTCCTTACGCTGATTTAATGAATAAAAGGAACCTTTCACCTACTCATTTATGTAGTAGAAGAACATAACTCCCTTCTCCCATGCCTTCTTCTCTTAGCCATTTATAACTACTGACTATGATTACAAGCCATCCCGCCTCATCTGCCCGTTGATGTAAAGAAGATGGGTATTGAACGTCTCCCAGAGTAAAAAGACAGAAAGTTGGTGAAAAGGAATCTACTATGGTATTCTCTCATCACATGATGATGAATTAGTTAATGTTGTCAGATTTGGTGTACTAATAAGTAGGTATTGGTATCTCATTGTGATTTTCGTTTGTCTTTTCTTAGGAACATGTGGTATGGAGTATCTTTTCATGTTTCTTTGCCATACTAATCTTCTGTTATGTGTCTATCACGTTCTTTGACTTGAGCTTTTTCTTTTCACATGGAGTTGTTCATTTGCTAAATTGTTATATTTAGGCTATTGTTACGTAAGGGATCGTCTTTAGGATGAGACTATGAGTCACATGGCAAACTAAACATGCAGAATGTGAAGTCTTGTTTCCTATACTTGATTTTTAGTTTTAAATGAATGTCTTATTTAATGTTTGCTAATAAATACTGAAAGAGTGTCACTTCAGTAGACAGTTATCTTTCAACCAATGTAAATGATTTTACTTTAAATCTTTAAAACATGTCTGATATCTCCTTCTGAAGTCTTCGTGGCTCCAGTTACTGAGAGCTGTCAACCTTCTCCTTTTTAGCAAGAGTCCTTTTAGATCCTTTTTTCACCTTCTTAAATTTCAAGTAACTCTTCTTTCTTTTCCTGTCTTCCCCTCTCAGTTCCTTCCCTGTTATTTTTCTCATTCTTCATTTTTCAACAATTACCAGAATCTTGTTCTTTTGTTCTCTACTCTCATTATTCATAGTTAGTGCTAAATATTCTAGAAATGTGTTGATGGTGTAGGTAGGTGAGAGTCTCAAAAGGAATTGTGCTCCTTAATAGAGACACCTTCTGGTCTGGGGCGAGCATGTGTCAGCAAAATGAGTTAGAAAGGGACCTTGTTTCTACTAGTTTAGGACCTGGAGAAAGGCTCTGGTCTTTGATGAGTGAAGCCTAAGACCTTAGACCTGGATGTAGAAGAAAAAATACAGCCTCAGATCTTTGGCTAGAGAAGTTGGTTAGATAAGAATGATAGATTGTGGTCATTTTAAGACCTAGCACATTAGTTTGGAATTTGAAAGCCTTCTGATACATTTTCCAGTCCTACAAAATTGACTTTATAAAGTTCAAAAGTGTGTAACTCATATCCTGTCTGTATTGTCCTCACTGGAAGAAGTGATTCCTGTGTTCTATGCTTAGCTTCCAAAAAGTAGGAGAATCCAGAGTCCCCTCCAGCCATCAAAAACAAAACTTTGCACTAAGTATTCAGTGAGCTGTGTATTTTACTGAATAGTTTTCTTGAAAAAATAAATAGTAAGAGGTTATAGGTTAAGTCTTACATTGCACAAATGAATAAAATTTCCCATTTGCCATTTCTGGATTTTCCATATCATCTTTTGTCTTTCATTTGCCAGGACTATCCTCCATAGATACTTTCACAACTTTGCATTTTCCCTCACTATGTTCTGGGCCCCAGAACTATGGATCAATTCTGCTTCTCTGTCTTTCTACAGTTTACTTCATATTGCTTGCTGAGTCTCTAATTTAAATCCGTGGCAGTCCTTTTCCACTCTAAATCTCATGTGCAATTCCCTTGATGCAATAAGTCAATCATTCTCTTTGTTATGAAGATCTACCCTCCTTCAAAGTTAATGGGAGATTGCTAACACATTCTTTTCCTTCCTATGATAAACACAATAGACAAACAATTTTTACTTATTTGATACTGTGCTAAATCCTTAACCTCTCTGAACCTCAGGAATAATTTATCTCAAAATCAATAATAAATATAATTCAGAATGGTCTCTGGTCCAAAGGATAAAGCTCTACAACTAAACTCATTATTCTTTATTTATCGAATATTTATAATTAGAATTTATTAAATTAACTCTTTTAGATGTAGAAATCATCAAGATTTCAAAAAAAATTAATATAAAAAATGAAATTTGCCAGATGAAAATCTAGCCTCAAATTAAAATACAGAATAAAGACTTTAAAGAGAACTGCAATATTTTTCCCCTCATTAGTAGGTTTGGCAAAACTCAAGTGTAGCTCCCTGACCTTACACTGGCCCCCAAGATAAAGCTCTATCTCCATTACAATCTCTGCTTTGTCTCTTGCTGCTCTTGGAAACAAGATCAGATAGTCAACCCTTACATTTGGTAAGTGTCAAAACTTACATAGGAACTTCAATAGGGAACTGTCACTGGATTGCTCCAGGCATCTTGCCAGGTTGTGAAGTTGAATATTCAGTTCGGTTTGTATCTCATCATTACAGCAGTGGCCTTCCAGGGGGGACCAAAAGATCCAGACAGCAATGAATTAATGAAGCTCTGCGGGAAGTCTAAATAGAGACAAAAGTTTTCATCTATATTTGTTTAAGAATGTTGAAGTCGAGCTTGCTCTCCAAATGCCATGTCTAATTTAAGAGCAGGCCTGCAGTGGTAATAGCCCAATATCGCCATGTCTCCACTGTCTGCTAAAGCTGATACCAGGAGACATCCTGCTGTGGAAACAATTATATCAACATAATTGGAAAATATCTTTTTCAGTGCAGTTCTGCCTTAATTAAAGCTCATTTTACATCGAGGGGAAAGAAATATTTTCCCAGAACTTTGGGGTATATTCAAATTTCTTTCAAAAAATTAAAGCCTGGATGAAACACACAAAAGGACCATCAGGTAGATTAAGGATAAAGAAAATCAAATGGAGAGGTTTATTTCAAGAGACATCCTTGTCACTACTAGCTGCATGACCTTCTGTAGGTGATTTCAACTCTTCGGATCTAGAGATTTTATTTCCTCTCAATATTTCCACAAATCATATATATATATACTCCTGAGTATTGTTTTGAGAAATGAATTTGCTTATGAAAATATCTTGAACAGTACAAAGGTAGAAAGTAAAAGCTTGATATGTATTAGTGATTGATAAGACAATCTTCCTGTGCAAATGAGGAAACATTGTCTTATACTTCTGAGAGGATCAGCCACATAGAAAAAAAAAAACATAGAACTGGAGAAAGTTATAAAAAGTGGCAGAAACTTGGACCCATGTGTATTTATAGACCTACAGTAGTGGTGATTAGATCTTTAAAATTGGAGATATTAAAGAAACAATTCCTAAAATGTACTTTTTTTATATGTTTCTTGGTCCCACTGTGATTCTCCCATCATCCTCAGGGATTGTCAGTGATACTATCCAAACATGTAGGGTTAGGTTAATGTTTCCTTGTTGGTGGTGTTACTGGTGGAACTTGAGCTTGCTAGAGACTTATACGAGTTTCATTTCTGCTTTAATATAGAACGTAAAAGGTAATGGTTGAAAAGAGGGGCTTTGTCAGCATATCAGAAAACTAACAAGCATCTTAGACAGATTTGGTTCACCATTGGACATGGGTGAGGGATTGCAGTTGATCATTTATCCAGAGAAATTCACCTAATATCTTAATGACATTAGACAGCAAGCAATATAGTATCCAGAATGACACACATGCATGTGCAATACATATTTTATTATGGCTGTTAAACCAATGAAAATAGCTCAAAACATTTAGATTAAACATTTTTACCCTTTCCAATGTCATTATTTATCACCATCTCTTTATCTCAAGGATCAGTGTACTCTTTTAAAACTCCTAGTGTGTTTCTCCAGAATATCACTCATTCTGACTCATTGAAGTCAGTTTTTTATATGTATTTTTGGAGGAAATCTCCGGAAAGAAAATCATGTTTATTTCATTTAACTGTGTTCTTACTCCCTGTTAATTGGCTAGTTGATTGCCTGGTTAGCAGTCCACATTTATGACAAATATGTGAATGTTTGTCATACAATATTTAGTAGGTCATATTATTCTCTTTACATAGGACAACCTAAGGTCCATAGTTATATCCAAAGAATTTTATTAATAAGTGTTAGAGTGATGATTTAAATCTGGGATTCATTACGTTCACAATCTTAACACACTTTTCCAATCCTAAAAGACTAAAGTAATAGAAATAAGAATTTCTGAGATAATTACTTCAATTGGATGGAAAATGAGACAATTACTTCTTCTTAATAGTTATTACTCTAAAAAGAGATTAAAAGTTGAGCAATAAATGTCATAAATGTATTGGATTCAGTCTTCATTCCTCAAAATGCAACAACATAATGTTTAATGTGCCATGTTATGTTCAACTTAAAAAAATGTGCTTCATGTTTGAGGAAATTAGTTCATGTCTTTGACATGAAAACAGATTTTGATATCCTGTCTCCTGATCCTTATTTGATACTGATTTCTATTACTTTGCCTGTAAGATTTAAGAAAGCATTTTGGTAATAGAAGACTAGTATGGACAAAATGTGGAAAGTAGACCACTAATCAAGTTTGTAGATACTTGTGAAGTACTTTCCTCATTTCTCTTATCTAACTTTATCATCAGACACTATTGAATCTCAGATGGCTGCTCTAAAGTCGGTATTAATTTCACCTTTCCACAGATTTATTATCTTCCTACTCACCTGATGAATAATTTCAGTCAAATACAGTTATTTACATACTATATCTTGTTGACTGTATCCGTGTTATAGATTTTAACTAAAACAGTGGCCAAAAATAGAAACTAGTAGTTTAAAAAGTCACTGACTTATTTATTATACAAGGTGGTCAGAGAAATCCATTCAAGAGCTAGGACAGTTGAGTTGAGACGATTTCATTGGCTTAGCTTCTTTCTGTCTGCTATAAGCTATTTGTCATTTCTAAATTTCCAGAGTATTGTTATTTTTTTGGTCCTGTCCTCTGCTCTATTCTCTCTAGATATTTTTAGGATAGACTTTATATTTTTTTCTCTGCTATGTTTTAGATTTCAGAAAAAGAGATCGTCCAAATGAGTGTTTCTGTAATTGATTTACATATTATACACATAATTTAGGAATGAATATATTGGTCATGTAAAAAATGTCCTAGTCAGGAAAAACAACTTATTCAAATTGAATAATATATTGTAGAAAAGAAAAATTTAGTATATGCATTTTTTCTAAATAAGTTTTTCATTATGAAAATACTATACAGAGGGGTTACAGTTACATGAGCAAAGTAATGAGGACATTTCTTATCAAGCATAGTTGCCTCCTCCTTTGTTTTTCCCCTACCATCCCTTTGCTCCCATCTCCTCAACTACACTCCCCTTACCTCCCCCACCTTGCCTAAATTGTAAAGTTCATTTCTCAACATACTGTCTTGTACATCTTATTGTTGCAATGGGTCAATAAGTATCCCTATTTAAACAATTTGTTTTTTCACTTCCCCTCCCCAAATTATAACATCAAATACAGTGAAAAGAGCGGTTATACCATGGAGAAAGGACATGCAAAGCAACAAAAAAATCATATGGTACTTTATAAATAAGCTAGAAACAATAGCAATAAAGACAATAAAACACTTGTGTCCCTATCTTTGGGTTCATTTTACTTATCATCATCTTATCTGACGTTTTCTGCTTGTCCCAGATATATACTAGTTATTGCAAATAAGGGAAACCATGGGACCTATGTCTCTTTGGGCCTGGCTTACTTCACTTAATATAATTTTTTTCAAGTCTTTCCATTTCATAACAAATGGGGCAATATGATTCTTTCTGACGGAGGCATAGAATTCCATTGTACATATATACCACATTTTCTTGACCCATTCATCTACTGAGGGGCATCTGTGTTGGGAAAATGGCATGCTACATTTGGTATGAAAGTAGCACCAATTTTGTGCTAGAACACTATTTTAAGGCAGAGTCTTAATAAAACACTATTTTAACCAGAGTCCTGTAGTTGCACAGTAAAAATGGCTGCAGATACAATCTAGTTCAACAGATACAATCAATTCAACATCAAACAACTATGGATTAATGGCCCAAGAACATCCCAGAGGGATTCAGTAAACCAGAAATTATCATGTTTAGGGAGAAATGTGGGGCAAAATAGGATTAGAGGGATGTGGAGAGGTAAAAGGAGAGTGAATTTAACCAAGTCTTAATCTCAGAAAGTGAAATGGATAGGACAGAATGATAGGAGAGAGATTAAAAAAAAAGAAAAAATGGAAAAACAAAAATTTAAATTTAAAAAATGAAACAGTTAAAAATTATGTAAGTGTAAAGAAATGATACTGAGAGAAGAAAAGGATAAGATGAGGGAGGAGAGAGATAAAATGGAAAAAGAAAAAGATAAAAAATAAAAATCTTAAAATTGGAATACTTGAAAATTATATAGGTATAAAGAAATAATACTACTATTAAAGAAGTTAAGACTAAGAGATTATGAATTTAGTAATAAATTTCTGGATTAAGTATGTACACAATGAGGAATAAGGCCTAATAATTGATAGCAGGCATATATCTGAGGATGAGAAGAACAGCAATTAAATCACACAAAAAAAAGAAAAAAAAAAACAAAAACAAAAAACAAAAAAAGGACCAAAAGGTCAAAAAAGATTTTAAAAAAAGAAAAAAAGCACACATGCATACATACACACCTAAAATAAAAATTATGAAAGAAAAAAAATACAAAACATTTTTAAGTTAAAAAATAGGTAGAAAAAAAAGAGTTCTTTGATTATTTTTGGTGGGAGGAAGATCTTCTATCTCCCCTATGTTGGTGGCATCTCTCTTCTGCTTGTGGTATGTGGTTTTCCTGTGGCTTAATTGGTTTCTTAAGTCAGTTTGTTTGAACAGGCAGAAAAATTCTCTGCCTTACCCAGGACTTTATGATCCTCCTCCCAAGCTAGCTTGCTTTGAGTATCTGCTTTGAGATCTGCTTTGAGTATCACAAAAGAGGGAGAGGGCTGTTTCCTCTAGCTTGGAGATTCTGTAATGAGGCTAGGTTCTGGGTAGGGTTGAGGCCTTTCAGCAATCAGTAGCTTTTCCCTGAGGGTCTAGCTCCTGAGACATTTCCACATGGTTGCTCATGTGTAGGCCCGGTTCCACCCAGGAAGAAAGCACCCGCTACTAGAGAGCTACCACCGTGTTCAATGAGCAGTGTATGCAGTCTTAAAGATGTTTGTCATGTTGGTTGTGTTACAGAATGTATCTAAGAGACCTATTGACAGTTCATTCATTTCAAAACTCTGGGTTTTGTTTTATTTTCTTATAGCCGTTATTACTGTTCCCTAAAAAGCAAGAGACAGAGCATGTGAAGCTAAACTCCTGCAGTAGGAGTTCAGGTCAGTTTCACACTCTCAAGTTTGACAAGGACTTTAAAGGTCAGGTAGACTAAATGAATATTCAAAATTGACTTTCATGAAAATAAATTCACTCACCGAAAATCTTTAGTAATTTCCCTGGGCCCAAAGGCTGGCTGATGTAGCCATCAGTGAAGTATGGTTTTCCATTTGCATTAGGTCTTTTTAATGATGCCACCTACTAGATAAACTGGCTCTCTGGCCAGTGTTTTTCCTGGGCTCAATGGGAAGAGAAAGTGCACAAGCAATATACAACAGCTTGCTTATTTGAAGTTCTTTCCCCCATGTAGCTTCTGCAGGCCTGGAGCATTAACAGAAAACTAGCATATTCTGAGGGTGAAATTAATGGTTAGAAAAATAAATGCTGACAGGGAGATTGTCAGCAATCCCCTTTAGTAGAGCATTAGCCATTCTCTAGAGGTAATGGAGGTGGTTAGGCTAAATTGTTAGTTCACTTTGCTGGATTAAAAAAGGAAAGAACATTAGAAATGAGGATTGGCTTGTTCTGAAGTTAGCTCTGCCACACTACGACTGAATAAAGACAGCAATGGACAGGCTTAAATTAACTCAGCTAGGTGGAGACATTTTAATATTTAATTTGCAGCCTAGCTTTATATGTATAGGTAAAGGTTGCCGATCTGGTCTTTTATAGCCAGGAAATTGAAACTAAAATGGCATCTTATGATTTCAAGTGAGCAATGCATAATTTTTGACAAAAGTATATAATATGGATATTTTCAGAAATTACAAGTTTTTGCAAAACAAGAGTATATGAAAGAAATAGCTGAAGCCATCCACCATATTGTTGAGAACAGATTGTATGTGACTGTACATAATAAACCTTCATACTGTTATGGAAATTGATAGAACTGGAAACAATTTTTTCTGTGCCCACGTTAGGCATCATTCTGACATATTTTAAATAATATAGAGAACACAAAGATAAATGTTCTTACATCAGAAGGAACAAATCCAACTCTATAGTCTATTGTACTGTGATTTATTTTATACAATTGCCATTATATGTTAGGTTTTATTTTTAATCTTAAAGTATACTCTTTCCAATTTATTTAAGATAAAGGAAAAGAGCAGAGCTTTCTCATTAAATAATTCATAAATCTTTAAATCTTATTTCACAGAGATATTTAATAAGCTATTTATCTCATATTCTTTCATGTTTTCATTTCTGAATCCAAATTCATTTCAACATGGGAGTTAGCAAGTTTGCTAACTTGTTTCATTGATGGCTTACTTTTGTTTCTAACTTTATTCCATTATTGATACCCTTGAGAACATTGACTCAAGTCTAAAGAGAGAAAGAAAAAGAATGAAAAGAGAGAAAGAAAAAGAATGAAAAGATACATGACTGGTAGATAGATGATAGACAAACAGATGATAGATAGATAGATAGATAGATAGATAGATAGATAGATAGATAGATAGATAGATAGATAGGATTAACAGATAGAGGTCTGATAAAGGGGAGAAGCATTCTATAACCTTAAACATAAGATTCAGAAAAGATCTCTTGCATTCCAAAATAAAATCTCCTAGATGTTTTGCTACAGCATTATTTAGAGATGATAACTGCATTTTTAAGTGAAAATGGATGCCTAAATAAAAGTTTTCCCTTTTTTGAGTTTATGACAATGTAATATTTATGAGGAAACATTATTTACTAATATCTCTTATAGTCAGAACTATGGTTGGCAATTGTATTTTTGGATTGTGAGAACCATATCAAACTTACACAGAAGACTAATAGAAGATACCTTACAATGTTTGAATTACTGGACAAGTTCTGGAGATCAACCGTCTTCAAATAGGCCCACATTTGGTTTTGTTTCATTTCCATTGCTATTAGTTCAATCTGGTGGATTTTTAAAAAAATAAATCTCTACAAGTATTATGACTTTAGAGCACCTCTTTCAGACCAGTCAATAACCCATGCAGTCATTTTCATTTTGAAAGAGAAAATTTTGTATATATTCCAAGTGTCAGAGAGAATATGAGAAAGGGAACTAGTAGAAATTCAGCAAGTAGACTATGAAAGGACTGTTTGGATCTAAGGAGTAACTAAGGTTACATAGACATAGTCAGTGTTTCAGGAAAACACAAAAGATAGAGTAGCTCCAAGAGGCTAGAGAGGGACTCATCATTGGAACCTAAAGGAAGCAGCTTAGGAAATTCCTCCAGAAGGAACTGGGATCATTGGATGATGCCCCAGGAAGGTAAACCAACTTTTGAGGGAGACATAGGAGGAAAACTGTGTACACACCCCTCCCTTTTATTCCTTCAGATCCCTAGCTGATGCTTCATATTCATCAAATGCATCATGAAACACAATGGAGTGAAACATACAAGTCATCCTTCAGGGCCACAGAAAAGACTGAATCAGAGAGGGTGAATCCAAAAACACTACTCACAGTTCAATCCAGACTGCCCAGTTTCAAATACCAGCCTGACCACATATTTTAGTTAGACAAGTTATAAAAGCTTTTGTGGTAGCCATTTATTTATCCTTATTATGGAGAGTAATACTAGTATTTCCTGAGTTAATTTCAATGAGTTATTTTTACTATAGGGCACTTTTAGATTTATAGAAAAAAGTGAGGGCACTATGTGTGCCCATATACCCTATGTTCTTTTTTCCTCTGTTACTAACATCTCACATGACTTTGATGTATCTGTTCTAATTGCACATCCAATATGGGTATATTAAGCTGAAATCCACGCTTTAATCAGATTTTGTCAGATTATTATCATTATTGTTATTGGTATTGTCTTTCACCATGCCTTTTTCTGTGCCTGCATCTCATCTGGATACACACTATACTTCACTAATATGTTCCTTGAGACATTTTTGGCTATGGCAGCTTTTTACTATTTCCTTAATTTTGATAATCTTTGTGGTTCTAAGTGAAATTGATTTTAAATCACAATTTTGAAAACTGTCACTGTCTCATTAGCCCAGGAAGAGGCATCTTGGTATAATAAGAGTCATTGAAGAAAATGCTTCCATCAGAAAGAATGGCATTATCTTGTTTGTAAAGAAATGGAAAGACTTGGAAAAAAATACCTTAAGTGAAGTATGCCAGACACAAAGAAACATAGATTGTATGGTGTCTCTCATTTGTAATAATTAGAATGTGCCTATAAATCTACAAGTAAAGCCAATGGAGACTAAAAGACAAAACAAAATTACACTTGGACATGATAAACAGGACTCTAAACATTCACACAGTGAGACCAAAGGAGGATATAGTCTTAGGAGAGGATCACAAGGGCTCAATAGCTATGAGCATAAGATCATATAAAATGATGCTCATTGAAATAAAGTCCAAGAAATAGAAACAAGTGTTTTTTTTCTATTTCTTTTCTTTTAAAATTTTATTTATTTTTTATTGTGAAAATACTGTACAGAGGGGTTACAATTACATGGGCAAGATAATGAGTACATTTCTTATCAAGCATTGTAGCCTCCTCCTTTGTTTCCCCTTCCCATCCCTTCCCATCCTCCCCTCCACACCCCCCCAATTTCCCTGCCCCCCCCACAAAAGTTGTAAAGTTCGTTTTCAACATAACGACTTGTACTTCTCATTGTTGCAACAGGTCCACCTGTATTCTTGTTTAAACGACTTGTTTTTCCCCTTCCCCTCTACAAATTATACCGACATCAAATACAGTGAAAGCAGGGGTTATATTGTGGGGGAAGGACATACAAAGCAACAAAGAAATAATCTTACAAATGCGTTATAAAGAATTGCATGAAAGAAAAAAAATTTGAATACATATCTTAGGGTTCATTTCCCTAACATCACCTTATCTGACCTTTTCTGCTTGACTCAGATATATACTTGATATTGCAAATAAGGGAAACCATGGGACCTATGTTTCTTTGGGCTTGGCTTACTTCACTTAATATAATTTTTTTCCATTGCCTAACAAATGGAACAATGTCATTCTTTCTGATGGAGGCATAGAATTCCATTGTGTATATGTATACCACATTTTCTTGATCCATTCATCTACTGAGGGGCATCTGGGTTGGTTCCATATCTTAGCTATAGTAAATAATGCTGCAATAAACATACTTGTGCTGGTAGCTTTAGTGTGGTCTTGTTTGGGCTAAAGACTTAAAGAGAAACTTCTCTGAAGAGGAAAGAAGGATGGCCAATAGAAACATGAAGAAATGCTCAACCTCACTAGCCATAAAAGAAATGCAAATCAAAGCAACATTAAGATACCACCTCACCCCAGTTAGAATGGCAAAAATCAAGAACTCTAATAACAACAGATGCTAGAGGAGATGTGGACAGAAAGGAACCTTACTGCATTGTTGGTGGGAGTGTAAACTTGTTCAACCACTTTGGAAAGTAGTATGGAGGTTCCTCAAAAGACTCCACATAGAGCTCCTCTATGACCCAGCAATCCCACTTTTGGGCATTTACCCAAATGTTTACCCAAGTGTTTTTTTAAAATTTTTTGTGTGTTTTTTTTCCTTCTCTGTTTTTCCCCTTTGGCCACTGTTTTTGATTTCCATACCTTTTGTCTTATATGTAAGTTTATCTGATTTGGAGAAGGGAAGAAGCACAGAAAGGGTGGCAAAATGAATGAACTAATTCAGCAGGGATGCTCACTAGACACTGTTGAAAATGAACTGTACAACTTGGGTGGGGGGAGTTTAGAGGGCAAAAACTGGGAGAAAATGAGGGAGTGGTTTACACTATTTAAGATGAAATGTACTCAATACCCAAGTTATGTAATTGTAACCCTCCGTACAGCACCTTTGCAATAAAAAGAAAAACAAAGAGTAATTGAAGACTGGCAGAGGTTCCAGTCTCCCATGCATTCCTTCCAGGTTTCCAGTATGACTAAGTAATTGTAGAAGAAAATAATTCAGGGTAAAAAGCACAAACTTAAAAAGAGGACACTGGAATGCCTAACTGTTCTCCTGCTTTTGGTTAATTTGTACGCATAAATAGAAAGTCAGTGCTTTTCAACAAAAGCAGTTTATGTGCATGTAATATGAGGAGTACAGATAATGAAATACGAGTCACAATGGTCCATGAATTTTTAAAAATTGCAATATAATCTCTGATTTTTTATATTCACTTTGTACATATGCATTGTCTATACTATTAGATTCAGGACTTGTTTATAGATAGTTTGGAATTCTCACATAGACAATCATACTATTTATGTATCAGAAATTCTAATTCTTTTCCTGATCATTTTGCATTAGTAGTATTTCTAGTACAATACAAAACTGTGATGAAGATGAAGAGTGACTTTTCTGTTCTCCATCAGCAAGACAAGGTTCCCAGTCTCTCACCATTAAATAAGATGATGGATATAGAATTTCTTTAAAAAAAATTTTATTGTAAAGATGCTGTACAGAGGAAGTAGCACTGTGGCTCAAGTGGTAAAGCGCTTGCCTTGAGCTGAAGAGCTAAAAGCACAGTGCCCTGACCCAGAGTTCAAGAACTCACAACCCACAAAAAAAAAAAAGATGCTGTACAGAGGGGTTACAGTTAAATGAGTAAGGTACTGACTACATTTCCTGTCAAGCATTGTTACCCCACTCCTTTGTTTTTCTCCTACCCATTCGTCCCTACCCCGAACTTGTAAAGTTAATTTCCAACATAGTTTTTTATGTTCTAAAAATTGTATTATTTTTTTCTTCAATTTCTAGTTTGCTATGAGTTTTTTTTATTTAAATTTTTTTGGGTCCGGTCGTGGGGCCTGATCTCTGGGCCCGGGGCGCTGTCCCTCAGCTCTTCAGCTCAAGGCTAGCACTCTACCACTTGAGCCACAGCGCCACTACCGGCTTTTATTCTTTTTGCTTATGTGGTGTTGAGGAATCAAACCCAGGGCCTCATGCATGCAAGGCAAGCACTCTACCACTGAGTAAACTTCCCAGCCCTTTGCTATGAGTTTTTATCATGAACTAGGTTGAATTTTGTGACATACTTCTTCATTGTCAATTAACATAAACACATGCTTATTTTGAAGAATTATGATAATTGACTTCATATATGATGTATAATATAATATATATATATAATATGAGCACATTATATATAATATATAATTGACTTTCTATATATTTATATATCAAACTTCCATACCATAGAGGACAAATAGTACTTGGCTGTGATGTTCATATTGAACTTAATGGCATTTAGTAAAGAGAAAGGAAATTGGCCAGTAGATTTTTCGTTAATGTTTTGTTTAATTCCATATCTTGTTTTAAAAGTAGTATAAAATGGATAACAGGTAATAGTCTAATAAATGTCCCTATTTCATAAATAATTGGTTTTCTTATAACATCTGGATCTTGTCTTTCCCTTTTGAAATGTATGGCCTATTAATCTAGTTTCATTAGTACATGTAGTGCAATTTACATTATGTATTATCCTTTGTATAAGTTTTGTTAATGTATATCTTTCAAGGAATTTCACTATTTAAACTAAGTTACCAAAATTTTCAAACACTTATAGTTCATAATAATACAGTGATTTTATCCTTTTAATTTCTATAATTTCAGTAATAATGAATGCTGATTTTTTTCTACCATTTCCTTTTGGTAGCTTGGTTCAAGTTTCATCACTTAGTGCTTTTTTTAGTTATCTCAACATGTTTACTTTTTCTCTATTGCTTTTCTGCTGTTTTTTAGTTTTAAATTTCTGCTCTACTCTTTATTATTCCATAACTTCTGTTTGCACTAGGGCAAGTTGCTCATTTTTCATAGTTTCTTAAGAAGCTATTGAATTAAATCTTTCCATAATTCTTTAGCTGTTTACACTAAATTCTCTCTAAATTTGGTAAGTCATACTTTAATTTTCTTTCATTTCGAAGTGATTAAAGGTTCTCTTGAGAATTTTTCTTTGAATAAATGGTACTAGATGTGTATTAGAATACTTAAGATATTTCAGTCATTTTCTAATTCATATTGTATTTTAAATTCCCTGTGATTCGAAATCATACTTCATATTTTTTTCTTTTAAATCATGAAGGTATGCCTTTGGGCTCAGAATGTGTTATAGTTTGGTGAAAATTTTGTGTGTGGTTGTTAATTCTGTAAGTGTTAATTAGTAAAGTTGATTGCCAATGTTTACAGTTCGCTTATAACTTTACAAATTTTCTTTCTAATTAATTTATCAATTATTTAAAGAATGAGGTAAAAGCCTCTAAAATTAATGTAGGGATTTTTTGTTTCTCTTTGATTTCTATAAATATTTAGAGTAGTTTTGTTCTAAAAAAATATAATTAAGACTTGTTTATTTGGCTACTTGTGTAAACATTATGCTTAGTTGATTTGTTTGGACTGTTTCTATGTAATGTGACTTTTCAAATGGTTGGATATAACACTTATGTATCCTTCAGTATGTTTTATTTTTACTTGCTTCTGCCCTTCCCTCTTTCCAGTTCTTTTGTGGTTGTGTTGAATAGCTTTATGACTCCATTTTATGTCTTTTTCACCATGTCAATTATATTTAAAATTCTAAATGATTCTCTTGGAGCTTTAAATATACCCTTTGAACATACCTAAATCTACCTGCAAATAGCACTGTACCACTTCACATGTATTGCAGGTACTTTATACAAAATATTTATAATTTCTCCTTTCTAACCCTTAGATATCAGTACTATTCTTTTTTATTATCAACATTAATATTTCTTTATTTACAGGAACATGTTTTTTACTACAAATTATTCAAATTATACATGATTTTCTTTTCTCAAGTTTAAACTGAAATTAGTAATTCTGTCAATATAGTGAATAATGGTATACCATATACTATTGAACAATTACTTGATTTTCATTCATTAAAGTTCTATTTTAGAATTTTTTTCTTTATGAAAATTTGAAGTAGTTGTACCATCCTTTACACTTTCATTTGCTAGCATAATGAAACACTTTGGTTTTTATTACTGATTTAAATTATAATCATCATTTCAATGATAATAAAATATAAAATATCATGCTATCTTTATGCACTCTTTCCAGTACTTTTTCATTCTTTATGCCATTACTCATTTCTGGTCAATGTCATTTACAGGTAGTATCTTCACTAACTTTGCCATGGATGGCTTCTTTCCATAATCCTCCTAATTCTATCTCTCAAGTATCTGAGATGCCAGGCATTTAAGCACCACCAGCGTTGGCTTATTTTAGAGGCAGAGTCTCATGAGCTTCATCCAAGTTTACCTTAAGCCATCAGCCTGCTGTCTCTGTCTTCCAAGTTATTGTTATTAGAGGGTTGTACAAACATACTCATTCTCTTATTTCACATTTTTGAGCAACTTTTTTTGTTGTTGTTGTGAAAATACCATACAGAGGGGTTATAATTATACGGGCAAGATAACGAGTACATTTCTTATCAAGCATTGTTGCCCCCTCCTTTGTTTCCCCTTCCCACCTCTTCTCATACCCCTCCCCCGTCTCCCCACCCAATCCCCCCCCTACCAAAGTTGTAAAATTCGTTTTTCGACATAACAACTTGTACATCTCATTGTTGCAATGGGTCCACCTGTAACCCTATTTAAACGATCTGTTTTTTCCCTTCCCCTCCACAAATTATACCAACATCAAATACAATGAAAGCAGGGGTTATTCTGGGGGGGAGGGACATACAAAGCAACAAAGAAATCATTTTATAAATATGTTAGAAACAATCGCATGGAAGAAAAATCATTTGAATACTTATCTTGGGGTTCATTTCACCTAACATCAACTTATCTGACCTTTTCTGCTTGTTTCAGACATACACTGGTTATTGCAAATAAGGGAAACCATGAGATCTATGTTTCTTTGGGCCTGGCTTACTTCACTTAATATTTTTTCCAAGTCTTTCCATTTCCTAACAAATGGGGCAATGTCATTCTTTCTGATGGAGGCATAAAATTCCATTGTGTATATATACCACATTTTCTTGATCCATTCATCTACTGAGGGGCATCTAATAACAACAGATGCTGGAGGGGATGAGGACAGAAGGGAACCTTACTGCATTGTTGGTGGGAGTGTAAACTTGTTCAATCACTTTGGAAAGCAGTATGGAGGTTCCTCAAAAGACTCCACATAGAGCTCCCCTATGACCCAGCAATCCTACTTTTGGGCATTTATCTAAATGATCACAAACAAGACCATACTAAAGCTACCAGCACAACTATGTTTATTGCAGCATTATTTACCATAGCTAAGATATGGAACCAACCCAGATGCCCCTCAGTAGATGAATGGATCAAGAAAATGTGGTATATATACACAATGGAATTCTATGCCTCCATCAGAAAGAATGGCATTGCCCCATTTGTTAGGAAATGGAAAAACTTGGAAAAAATTATATTAAGTGAAGTAAGCCAGGCCCAAACAAACATAGGCCCCATGGTTTCCCTTATGAGCAATTTTTTAACATTTCATGCTTGAACATCTGCAGTGAATGTTGCAGATGTTTGCTTCCTTATCTTTTGTCTTCTTCACTTTTCAAATGAAATTTTCCTGGACACAGAATTCTCAGTTGTTTATTTAATCTGTCACCTAAGTGCACAGATATTTATGCTCCTTGTTTACTCTTGTTGACTATCCATGGTCATTTGCCTGGACTGATCATTTTGTGTGCTGCTACAATGATCCAAATGGACATTGCCTACACAAACAGATAAATAAACAAAAATCCTCTACGTTATCTCTTATAGGTATTTTTGATACAGTAATTTTCTAAACATCCTTTCTTCTTGTCCCCAGTTTTCTGCAGTTCATACTGAATTGGTTTTGGAATAATAGCTTGTAGTATATTTTCTCCTTCTTGTTCTTAGAAGCTCCTCAATTTAGTTTGATATCTGCCATTAAAATTGCAGTTTCATAGCCATTATGATTTCAAATATTTCTTTGCCTTATTCTCTTTGTTTTTGCTTCTAATATACATGCTATACCTTTATAATTTTAATTATATTTTTTGAGAACTGTAACTCATACTCATTTCTGTTTCTCTGTGCATATTTTCAGAATTATCTAATAAAGTCCCAAATGTGATGGTGCACTTCTGCTACATCATTAAAAAAACTCTGTTTCTTGTTAGCACTGTCTATTGTTTGGTAGAACATATAAAGCTTATACTCTATCAAACCTTAAGTGCTGGAGTCAGGAGATAATCTGACAATCAAGTAATTGCGTGAAAAATGAGAGTATCCCTTACTTGAGTGTAGGAAATTCAATAGCAGTGTCATTGAGTCATTTCTAGGCCAGGACAATCAGCTCTAACATAAATACCAGGTGATAGAAGAGAAGATAGAAAAATGAGATCTAAGTACATTCATGCAAATACATATGCTGTCTCTGCCCTGTGGATTCATTTTTGTAGAGTAAATCCTTGGTATCCATGGATAATTGCTTCTAAGGAGACTGCCAATGAAGAATTCCCATAATTCCTCAAGTATAGAGCCCTGTATTGTACTATGGGTGCTTAATTCCCTTTATTTTTTTAACTATAATGTCCCCAACTTTCACAAAAGATAAGCCATGTTTCAAAAAATCTAAAATTTACATTATCAAGTTGTTCATTAATTTTTTTGCTTCATCTTTTGGGTTCCATTTGCTTTTAAGGAGGCACATTTTCACAAAATTAAAGCAGGAAACAGTCAGAAATTGTCACAATTTAAACACTATTGACTACAGCACATGGCCGACTGAAAGCTCCACATGGACTCAATTTCAGAACGCCTTCATAAGAATGAAATGTTTGCTTGTGAAATTTCTTTCGAATTTTTACGTTTATTGATTTTATTTTTGCCCACATTTAGTTAAACCACATGTCATACATCTGCAAATACGTTGGAAATTAAGTCCCAGTATGATAAGATGAGAAGGTGGTGAAGGGTGAGCAGTGAGTTCACATACTGAAAACTTCTTCTGAAGAACATCAATCATAAAGCAATGAGACACTATAGGAACATGAACCGCACGAGCAACAATAGATGTTCATATCTCATATTACACTATGGAGCGATTTAAATAGCTTTTATACTGCCATATGATTCATTATACTCACCAAATACTCTGGAGAAAGATATATTGAGCATTTTATCCATCCTCCCTCCAAATTCCCCCAGGGTCAGAGGGCACTGTTTTTATAATTAAAGTTTCTCAAAGCATTTCCTTTTGAAAGGTTACCATCAACATGACACATTGTGGAAAGGACAAAAACAACTTTTGACTGTACTATTTCAATTTTACCACAAACCACAAACTATCACTCTTGGTTGATCTTTAAACTGAAGTAAGAAAAATAGGTGCTCAAATTCCAAACCTCTAAAATATTCTTTTTCTATTTTTTTTAAATAGTGGGAAAGGAATATGATAACCACCTGAAACAATAACAAGGCAGGGATGATCATTATAGTTAAAATGTTTTGGCAAAATTTGTCATAAATACTCAAACTAGGAGGCCTTCTGAAGTATTGAGATGCAATGATACCAGGTTTGGGTTTTTTTTTTTACCATCCTGGGGCCTGAACTCTGGGCCTGGGCACTGTCCTTAAGCTTTTCAGCTCAAAGCTAGTGCTCTACCACTTGAGCCACAGCACCATTTCAGGCTTTTTCTGCTTATATGGTGTTGAGGAATAGAACCCAGGGCCTCATGCATGCAAGGCAAGCACTCTACCATGGAGCCACCCAGTCCATGATACCAGTTTTAAAGCAACAATGAAACCCTCATTCTGACAGACTCCATTCCTTTCTTGAAAATTTAATTCCATAATAACCTAGGGCTGACTTTGTGGATCTATTTAATTCCTATCGAAGGTATCACTAGGAATTTGCTTTCTAATGAAAGTAACAAAAAGATCGGTCTCATATTTTCAATTTTTAGTAGAAAACAGAAGGGACTGGAATACTGGCCACATATTTTTTCTACTGGTAGGATTAGTCATTTGAAAACGGTGTAGAAAGCTATGCTTGAAGGATAAGCAGAACAAAAAAGTCTCTGAGGAGCAAGTATTATGTTCAATAATTACTTGTGGAATGGATGAATGCATGGACAAATTAGTAAAATATTCACAAAATTTTTTGTGGCCTACCATTCTGAATTTTATCATCAATTTTTATACAGTCATATGGGTGACAAGCAAAGACGGGGATTTTAAGATATATTTCTGATATTTAAAGTGCTTCATGAGATATCTTGGGAAAACCATTTATCGAACAAATATACCTGAAGCCTAACCTACTTCTCAGAAATGTGCTAAGCTTTGTAGATGGTTGCAATGTAATGATTGATATAAGCATCAACCAAACAATATATTTTATATAGATTTTAAAATTTTTATTGGTGTTGCAAACATGATGTGCAGAACAGTTTCATAAGTCAAGTAAGAAGTACATTTCTTTTTGAACAATGTCACCTCCTCCCTTACTCTCTCCCAATTTTTCCATCCAGACTTCCCTCGCCCCCGACTTGTATAGATCATTTTCAGCATAGTGTCTAGTGAGTATCACTGTTGAATTTGTTCACCCCTTGTGCGACCATTTCTGTGCTGTCCCTTATCGTCCCCAGAACAGATAAACTTACGTATAAGGCAAAATGTAGAGATATCAAAAACAGCAGCAAAGTAGAAAAACAAAACAAGCAACAGAAAACAAGAAGCAAAATAACATAAAACCTCTTGTTGCCATTTGCAGGAGTTCATTTAGATAAACATCCTTTTATATGATCATATGAACATAGCTATCAAACCCTTGTGATCCTCTTCTAAGACTATCTTCATTTTGTTTCATTGTGTGAATATTTAGAACACTGTATAATTTATTATGTCCGAGTGCATTTTTTTTTATCTTTGACCATTCAGTGAGTTTGCTTGTAGACTTATCATCACTTTCTAGTTACAACAAATGATGGAAAACAGGCAACCTATGTTTCTTTGGGTCTGGCTTACTTCATTTGGAAAAATAATCCTCTAAAAAACATTATTCCTTGTGGAAGTAAAAGGTAGGAGATTACTGATTTACACATGTATGTATTCACCAATTGAGCTGACTGGTAAAATAGTGAAAATGCCTTTCTAAAAATATGGTGCTTGAGATTATATGGAAATTAGAAGAAGTGTTGGCTATTGTAGGGGATAAGAAAGTGTTATTGAGTATGAAGGAAAAAAGAAGGCAAGTGAGAGGCAAGCCATGATCACTTTAGATATGTCGTTTGTGAAGCTATGTTCTGACTGAGAATGCCAAATGGAATCAAGAATACTTGCTTCTAGTTCCACTGTCCAAAGGAGTGGGAAACCCAGATAGAGCAGAGGGATGATGATGTTACACAGGACAATTGCTTAGAATTAAAACCAGATACATCTGCAACCTCTCAGCCTGGAAAAGTGTGGTTTTCTAAGTCCCCCTTTCACAATTTACCTTGACTTACAACTCATGTGTAAATATGTGGATCATTTGATTCCATCTTTCCTGCTTTCTTTGAGGTCTTTGGTTTCATACAAATTTAGTTTGTTTTCCTTGTTATATTCCTTGATAATAGCTCAATAAGATAATCTCTTATTTGGTCAGAAGGGACTTGCTTTCAACATGCTAATTCAACAAATCTATACCCGTCTTATGTGTTGATCATTTTTCTAGGAACTTAAAGAAATCCAAACTTCCTAGTTGGGCATTTGAGTACCTAATGATTTGACCCAGGACTAACTTTTCAGCCTAAAGTCTGTACCTTACTCTGTATAATTTATAATAATATGGCCAAAATATTTCTTTGGTTTTCATAAAATTGTAATTCATTTCCCTGTTCTGGTGTTTAAATGCTATCTTCTTGATTAAAGTAACATCCTTACTGTCTTCCCTTGCCTCCTTAATTGACTGTAGATTTCTATAGACTCAGATATGAAATCTTCCCTGAAAGCCAAACTGAGATATAGCAAGATATGTGCTAGAAACATAAGCTCTCCTTTAGAGAGATAAGACCCTTATCAGAGACTAGCTACGTCTAGCGTGACTATGATTGAATATGATTAAAATTAGAACTATTTCACCAATATTCTCATTATAAAGGGAAGGGTGGTAAAGTGAAGCATATGAAGGACTTTGCATAGAACTAGAACATAAAGAATATGTCAGAGTTGATTCTAAGAATGATTGTGATTACTGTTCATTATTGTTACTATTTAAATGAACTTTAAGTGAACTTTCTTTGTGCTCATGTATTGTGACATTTAACAGGGTGTATTGAAATATACATTTACAGAGCCACATTTTTCCTTTTATTAATTTGATTTTATTGTTAAGGTGATGTACAGAGGAGTTACAGTCACCTATGTAAGGTAATTAGTACATTTCTTGAGAGCTTGTTTGGAGGTTCTAGCAGGGGAGCACAGCTACTCGTATACCCCTGAGGATAGACTGGTCCTCCTCTATCTGGGATGGTCATCCTCTTGGAGAGGGATGCACTTGGAGCAGTGCCGGAGGAAGGGGACACCTGTCTAGCCAACCAGATCAGCCAAATCAAGCGTGGCAATCAGTGGGATGACAGATGTCACAGTCAGACCACCCTCACATCCATGAGTACATTTCTCTTTTTTTAATAAGTTTTTTTATTGTGAAAATACTGCACAGAAGGGCCACAATCACAGGAGCAAGGCAATAAGCTCACCTCCCATCAAACACCGTTGCCTCCTCCTTTGGTTTTCTCCTACCATCCCTTCCCTCTCATCTCCACAACTACATCCTGCCTCCACCATATCTGTATTCAAGTAATATCCATCAGCTCTCCATCAAGGAAAAGAGCCAAAATTGCCAACCAATTAGACAATTGTGTTTTTTTTTTTTCAAATTTGGGCTCATTTAAAATAGAGACAGACCAACTAACTTTCCACCTTAGCTTTAAAATGTTATTTTTTAAATTCACAGATTGTGTTTGCCGCATAAATTGAAAAATTGCACGTTTTCAATTTCATAAAATATGGTGGATTCAATACAATGATAACGTGTGAGGATCCATGAAATCTGGGATCAATAATAAAGGCTTTTAGGATAAACTCTAGTTTATCCTAGTCCAGAATGTTAGAAAATAGTTTTGTTACTAAAAGTCTCAATCTTTTTCACCCTGTCTATAGGCCATTTAAAAACATAGATTCCATGACATTGTAGGAAGTTCAGTAGAATTAAAAGTCATGTAGTGATAAAATTTTAAACCATGTAAGTCAAAAATACAAACATAAAGAATGAAAAGGGCAAGACTGAAATAAGTTTCAATTTTTATTAATCCAATGATTAGAGGAGTATGCATTCCAATTACTGACACTTATATAAATATTAACTTTCCTCTCCTGAGGTTTTTTTCTATTACAAGATTTTTATTGCATCCTTTTTAACTATGATTGGAAGAGGGTGGTTTGACAGGGAAATTTTCTCGCCAGAAGAATATCTTACTTGCCACTAAGGAACAACTACGCTATCATTTTGTCTTCACTGTCTTTTATGAAAATAAAACTCAAAAACAGGTGTTTTTGTCTTGTGTTCATTGTGCTTTGCATTGTAGATTTAATGGATTACCATCTAGGTTATTGATCAATTTTCAAGTGTTCTTATGATAGAAAAAAGAATGACATTTCTCTTGTGGAACAGGAAATAAAAAGTATTTGCTGAAAAAAAAAGTGGAATCTGAGAAAAATATGAGAACAGGAGGGTCATGGACACCCAGATTTCTGTAGCAAGAAGGTCATCTCAAAGCAAGCCAGTGATAGGGAAAGAAAGCTGAAAAAAACACAGCTGCCAAAATTTATTGTCCAAAACTTTGTTGGATAAAGTTTATTCCAAGTTGTCCATTCCTTAGGTTTCCATCACAGAGAACATTTCAGAAATTCACCAATAAATCTCCTCAACCTGTCTCCTACAATGCAATGAGCCATTCTGTAAGAATATGCTCCATAACCTAGTCTATGTGATGTTCTTTTATAGTCTATCCTTGAACAATTGTGAGAGTAAATGTACCTCTGAACATTTAGTGGATGAGGAAAGAGGCAATTCAGGCTCTCACTGGAGGATTAATTTATGGGTAGGCACAGAACCTATAACTGAGATTAGAGATGAGTGCTATGATATTCATTTGGTTAATCGTAGATTATCATTATGGAAATTCATACCTGCTGTACATAGATTCATAAATGCTTATGACAATAGCTCACATTCAAGAGAGTTGATATTCTATGATTTCCTCTAAGTGACATGAACATGGATTGAATCATTTACAAATGGAAACATTTCTGAGAAAATGAAGAAATTAAATGCTCACAGATTAGACACAAGAGAATGATCTAAATTCCAAATGCTCAATGGACTTAATGTATTTTACAATCTTTTTTTTGGTCTGGAATATTTTTAAAATAAGTTTTTTATTGTAAAAATTCTGTACAGAGGGGTTACAGTTACATGAGCAAGGTAGAGAGTACATTTCTTATCAAGCATTGTTGCCTCCCCCTTTGTTTTTCCCCTACCATCCCTTCCCTCCCACCTCCACAACTACACTCCCCCCATCCCTGCCCCCCACACCTAAATTGTAAAGTTCATTTCTCAATATAATGTCTTGTACATCTCATTGTTGCAATGGGTCAACGTGTATCCCTATTTAAACATTTTGTTTTTGCCCTTCCTCTCCACAAATTATGCCAACAATAAATACAGTGAAAACAGGGGTTATACCATGGGGGAGGGACATACAAAGCAACAAAAAAATCAAATGGTACCTTATAAATTCGTTATAAACAATAGCAAGAAAGAAAAAACCATTTGTGTCCCTATTTGGGGGTTCATTCACTTAACTTGATCTTATCTGGTCATATGTATATAGCTTTTGACCTTTTCTGCTTGTCCCAGACATATACTAGTTATTGAAAATAAAGGAAACCATGGGAACTATGTTTCTTTGGGCCTGGCTTACTTCTCTTAACATAATTTTTTCCAAGTCTTTCCATTTCCTAACAAATGGGGCAATGTCATTCTTTCTGATGGAGGCATAGAATTCCATTGTGTATGTATACCACATTTTCTTGATCCATTCATCTACTGAGGGGCATCTGGGTTGGTTCCATATCTTAGCTATGGTAAATAAGTTGTGCTTTAGTGTGGTCTTGTTTGTGATCATTTGGGTAAATGCCCAAAAGTAGGATTGCTGGGTCATAGGGGAGCTCTATGTGGAGTCTTTTGAGGAACCTGCATACTGCTTTCCAAAGTGGTTGAACAAGTTTACATTCCCACCCACAATGCAGTAGGGCTCCCTCCAGCATCTGTTGTTATTAGAGTTCTTGATTATAGCCATTCTAACTGGGGTGAGGTGGAATCTCAATGTGGTTTTGATTTGCATTTCTTTTATGGTTAGAGAGGTTGAGCATTTCTTCATGTGTCTATTGGCCATTCTTCTTTCCTCTTCAGAGAAGTTTCTCTTTAAGTCTTTAGCCCACTTATTTATTGGGCAGTTGTTTCTTTGAGGATTTGTTGGTGGGGGATTTAGTTTTTTTGAGTTCCAAGTGTATTTTAGATATTAGACTCTTGTCCATTGTATAGCTAGTGAAGAACTTCTCCCAGTCCGTGGGCTTTCTATTGATCTTGGCAGCCTCTTCAGTAAATGGTGCTGGCAAAATTGGTTAATCACCATTAGAAAACTAAAGTATTTTACAATCTTACTGAATGTTGTATATAGAAATCAATCCAGTATATTAGAGATGAGTATTTCAAATGGAACCTTATGATAACAGTGTATAACTTTGTGACCTAAATCTTTACCTTCTGGTCTCAGAAATATTTATTTTATCCCTTTATTTTCAAGAAAATACACTCAACTACACATTTCTCTCCCTCGGAAATTTTCTTCCTTTTCCAAATTTGAGACTCAAAAATGCCAGAATAATTGTGAACCTATTCAGAAGAATGTCAGCTTTTGACAAGCTGACTTTTCTCTCACTTGAAAGGATCAGGGGAATGCAACAATGAAAGGAATATCAGTGAGGCTTTCAGTATACGCACACACACACACACACACACACACACACACACACACACACACACATATCTAGAGTTTCTCCTTAATTGCCCACTACTCTTACTTTCATCCCAACCCTCCTCCCGTGTTAAACTTTACATGGTTTGCTATCTTACCTAGCTCTCTTGGACTATGAGGATTCTCTCTTAAACTGTCCTTATTGCTCAATTTAGACATTTGCAATTAACTGGGAAATTCATATGCTGTAAAAATATTGGATTCAATTTAGCTAATGATGATCACTAAATCATCTAGTAAGGGTAGTTTTTAATAAAGAAAAAGTCTTTAATAGATATTTTATCCTATTTTCAAATTTCTCCTTACTAAATTGTCACATTTTACTCCATTAGTTAAATAATGTTTTTCTTTATTTTTTTTGCCTCAGCAAGACAACATTTACGTCTGTAGGAGGGTGCGCCATAAGCCAAAAATCTGGCAAGCAAACACACAGAGCAGGCAGGCTGCCAACTCCTTGCCCACCATGTACCACTAAAACAGCAGGCCATACTGCTTTGCTCAGATTGGTTCAGCTCAGGTTCTCCATCTGCTCATGATTGGCTAGTTTGAATAGTCTTGAGTAGGGTAAAATGTGTTTACATAGGTGAAATTGAAATAGCATTAACAATACACAAGTCATCTCAAAAGATGTTTGCTACCAGTTTACAAATAATATGTCATGAACAACATGAAACATTATGAAACTACAATGTGTGATAAGAAATGTACTCATTAGCTTGCCCATGTAATTGTAACCCCTCTGTACAGTATTTTCACAATAAAAAACTGCTATCTTCAAAAAAAAGAAAGAAAGAAAGAAAGATGATACACAAGGATTTTTGAAATGGCAGAGTGAAGTCAGTTCCATTGTGCCTTTCTCTTAAACTCCCTTTGTGTTTAAGAGAAATTTCAGAGGAATTAAGACTAATTGTAGAAAAACAGGAAATCACTTGACTAGCATATTATAAGAAGTCTGGAATATTTCAAGCGTGTGCTTGATTAATACAGAAATTCACAATACAAAACAACAAAGGAAAGTACAAACTTTACTAAGGGAATTCCTGAGGTGCTGAAATTTAAACTAGCTGCACAAAGAGAGGACAATTAGGAATTTAATTTGACCCTGCTATCAAAAATAGGTGATTCAGTTAAGATTTCACCCATTCACCATTCTCTCTTGTCTTCTGTGACCTATAATGACAACTTTTTAGTCCCAAGATAGAAATGGATGGACTGATTTCTACAGAAAATAGAAGGTGGCTCCAAATAGATAAGACTCAACACGTTTCAAATGAACAAAATTATTCACAGTGTGATCCTTAACTACAGTGAAACTAAGATTTATTTGAGAAAAGATAACCTACTCCAACTCCATGAAATTAAGCAAGACTGTATTCTCCCACCATTCCTCTGTCCATTTGTCTGTACCCCTCCCTCTAAGCACTACCTTCCTCTGAGGAGACATATTTCAACTTCCTGAGGTTTGATTTCTTAAACTGTTTCTTTAGGTGTTCAAAGGACTAACACCATGGAAACTCGCCCTTGTGTATACCATACTTCAGTCAATTTGATTATTTATGTATATACGAATAGATTCCAATGTTTATTTTCATATGGGTTTATACTTTATGTCTAACTCCACCATATGAGAGAAAACATGGAAGCTTCATCTCTGAGCCTTTAGTATTATTTTTCCCCAGGTTATAATACTCAGTGAATATACATGAAAACTATGACACTTGAGAGGGCAGGTGGAGCTAGGATAAATTGGAGGGAAATGAAGAATGAAGGAATGGGTAACCTTGATCAAGACTGTAGGCATAAATGGGCATGTCAAATTGAAAAGCTCTGTAGAACAATTGAAATATAATAATAATAACAACAACAATAACAATAATACAGTCAAAACAAGAGAAGCTGAGCACCTGGGATGTCAGCATTTGGGCATTTCTACATTAAATGAAGGAATTTATGTACTTCATTTGGACTCTAGTTTTAAAAAGTAAGATAAAATATATCTGAGTATTCTATAGTCAAAGAACAGCTCAAATTGGAACACTGCGAAATAGAAATTAATGAAGCTATAAAACAGTTTATAGTGTGGAAATATTTAAAACCTTTTTTTCAAACAAATTTCTAAGAGCAGTTAACCAGAAATAATAAAGGCTAAGAATTGATATTAGTAACAAACTTCTAGAAGAAAATCCAAAGAATATACTAGAAAACAAATACCTCCTCTTCTGAAAACATAGAGAAAATTTAGTGGAAAAAGTCAATGAATTACAAATAATTTTATAGTGAAAATAAAATATGCTATAATACTGTTCTTATAACATATCAATCAATTAATAAAACTCTAGGAAGACTAATGAAGGAAAAGAAAACATGAGAAGTAATACCATGCAAGGTAAAGATTGTAGATAAATCTGATGTTAAATAATGATTAAAAACAATTTTACTATAGTGAAACACACGTTAGCAATAATTGTCTTGTTTGAAAAGAAAGAGAATAAATAACTTCAGGAATAAGCAAAGCAGCTGAACTTTACTTCCTAGAGAAAGACAGCTAGACAGTCAAAGGTGCCTCATTTCAATTGCTCTCAGGGAAATCTGACTTCCTACCTAACCCTCACAATCTGAATTGACACTGTATAATACCTAGTGTTGGCAAGGAGATGAAGCAAATTGCAGCTCTCATAATTGGCACAAAAAGGAAAATCACTTTGGAAAGCTATTTTGTACTATCTACTGAAACTGAATGGCTTCATTGCTACAATTCCGCAATTTGAGATTGGGGAATCTATCCAACAAAATTGTGTTACTGAGAAAAAGGATGACAGTGTCAATGACAGAATTTTTCTTAATAAACCCAAACCAGAATCTACTCATTTTCCCATTGAAAGTAAAATATGTGCATATTTGCATGTATTCACATATATATGCATGAAGTTATATACATGTATGTATGTAAGTATATATACATGGAGTCATATATGCATGAATATATATATATATACACACTCATATAAATATAATTTATATAACACTTAAACAATGTTTAAGTGGAAACATGGACAATGATATAGAATTATAATATTGATACCCACAACATGGATAAGTCTTACATATTAACATTGGGCAAAAAGAAATACACATTAATATGTCAAATTATATGAAAAGCAGAAATTCAAATGGGAAGCTGGGCACCAGTGGCTCACACCAGGAGGCTGATACCTGAGGTTCACAGTTCAAATCCAGCCTGGGTAGGAAAGTCCATGAGACTCTTATCTCCAATTAACCATCAAAAAGCCAAAAATGGAGTTGTGGCACAAATCATAGAGCATTAGTCTTGAGGGGAAAAAAAAAACACCCGAAAATAACAGCAAAAATAGCACCCAGACCCTAAGTTCAGGCCCCACAACAGACACACAAAAAAAGAAAGAAAGAAAAAAAGGAAGGAAGGAAGGAAGGAAGGAAGGAAAGAAGGAAGTTCAAATGGGTATAAACTCTGACTAGATTGTTTGGAATGTTTCCTTAACAGTAATTTTATAAGCTGATTTTCTTCACATTTTCCCTGAGATGGGAAACATACAGAAATCTAGAGGGAAAACATGTTCTAAATAAAATCTTTCCCTCTGTTGTAGTCTTAACTATTAGCTACTAATGGAAATTATCCAGAAAATGCAGGGATCTGTGGACAAGAATTTATTCATGTTATGCTTTTATGGTAATTATAACTATAAAAATCTGTGTATTTATATCTGATTGTTTCCTTGAGGATAGATATTGGCTAGAGATTTCCTTAAGATGAATTTCTAGCATTGAACTTCCTAAGTTAAAGGAGTTACTATTTAGGAATGATGATTAGTCTTTTAAAGACACAACTAAGACAAGAAGACACAAAATCCTATTTATCCCCATTATCTGACTAGAAGGAGGTAAAGGATCTGTCCAACTCTACCAATACTGGGAAGAGCTGAATCATTTCACTATTCAAGTTTCTTTTGATGGGTACTTCTGCCTGACTAATCATCCTTACTTTCTCTCTGACCTACCTACCACATATCCCTTTTCACTTATTGTTCTTTACAATCTCTTCTTCAACCTGTTCACACAAATGAACTTTCATTTTGTAGTCATGTAATTATTAATAAATTAATAATAGTTTTACACTACCACTCTAAATAAATACATGGTTTAGATGAATCTATTTGAACCTAAAATATTTGAATAAGTCAAAATAAACCTATATCATTAAAATTAAAAATGAAATCTTATTGCATTCAATTTATTTTACTTTTCCAAATATATATGAAATGAAGTCCATCAAAATGGAGACAGCAAAAAGAGATCTACTTAGTTCCTGCTTGTATCACTTCATGAAACAGTCCATTCCGGATAATAAGTACATAATACAAAGGTTGTATAATTGATTGACTCCTTCCTGTTTTTTGGATTTACCATGAAGTAGTTATGAAAAATAATAAAAGATGAGTAAGAGAGTGAACTGGAGCTAAAGGCATGCATGGCTTGAGTGGTAGAGTGACTTCCCTGTGAATATTAGGCTGCTAATTTCAAACTCCAATACAGTCAAAAAAAAGCAGAACAAGAAAGTAGAGTGGAAGAGTTGAAGATAGATTACTGGATGCCAAAGTATGTATCAATCAAGTTAAAGAATGAGGCTGAAGCAAAGGCTGAGATATTGGGGAAGGATGGAGAGGATGAGGCTCCAACTAAAAAGGGGAAAAGAGTTGGAGAGTCTCCTGTGGTTCCTGCAATTGAAATGCAATTCAAGGAGGGGAGGGGGGGTTAAAGGTCTGCCATTCTTTCATTAGAAGAAGTTTACTGAGAATCTAAAGCTTTTTTAAGAATAAAGATCTTATTCAAAGAAAACATGACATTATGATTTTTGGATAAGTACAACTGCTGCTTTCTGCTTTCATGTGTCTTTATCCTAGTACCAAGTACAGTTCCCATGATCATGACCAAGATATAGTCATTTATGTATGTGAGTGGATTGGAAAAACGAATGGATAAAGACCATAGAAAGATGCCTTGTTTTTGTTTTCCTACAGTTTATAAATTCTTCTCCAATACATGGCACATGGGACAATATATTTTTTATACACAAGACTGAAAAATTCTCAGCAGAGAATCACAGCCTAACTTCGAACTGTCCAGATTAGACTCTAAAACAATGGAGGCCCTTACACTTGAAGCAACGGGGCCTTCTTCCCAACTGCTGATCATATTTTTCTTTTCACCCACAGAATAGAACGGTGTTTCAAGATACCATGGTGTCTTGTAAAAAATAAACTGAAATGGTTGAGACAGTTGCGTTATACCTTAGACTCTCAATATACCTCTCATACAAAGCCCGTGTTTAGTACATTTTAATGGGAACTATTCTGTGTAGAAAGGAGCCAGAACATTATTACGTTCCCCTTTCCAAAGGTCCTGATCATTTTGTAAAGCATGATGGATTTTATTCCAGTGTTTCACTTCTTGATATCATAGAAAAGCTAATCCATGTGTGCGAAAAAGATTTTGTTGTTAATTTGGTTATTTAGTTCAGGCTATGTAAGGAGACCAAAGCCTGAATGCATTAAGGACCAGAAGTGGTTTTCGCAGAGTTCTGGAGGTTGGAATTTCAAGATGATGGCAACAGGTTGGTTTCCTGGTGAAGTCTTTCTTGCTGGTTTGCAAAGGGCCGCCTTCTCATGGAGGTCCCACCGTGGCCTTTCCCTGAGTTCCTCTACAGAGAGCTTTGCCTGCCTCACTTCCTATTGTAGTAAGGACACTGATTCTGTGTGATTACCACATGCAACCTTAAATTCCTCCTTAAAGGCCCTGCCTCTGAATATAATCACAGCGGAATTAGAACTCAAGAGATTAACCTTTGACACTGATATTTGCTCCATTACTTTAAAACAGCTAGAAAACAAACCGGTTTATATACGTAGTTCTAAATGTTTCATTGCTTTGGTTAAACAAAGAAAATTTTAAATTCTAAGTTGCTAAATTTTCATATTAAAAACTCTATCTCTTAAGGACATATTCAGTAACACAAACTGCCTTTAGAGTAACACATAATTTCTGCCCTCGCCACACTTTTTTTGTTGTTGTTGTTCTGGTCCTGGGCACTGTCTCTGAGACTTTTTATGCTAGGCTAGTGCTCTACCCACAGCTCAACTTCTAAATTTGGTTAACTGGAAATAAGAGTCTCATAGATTTTCCTTCCTGGGTTGGCTTCAAACTCTGATCTTCAAATCTCAGCCTCCTAAATAGCTAGGATTATAGGCATAAGCAAACTGGGGCAAGGCTCATAATTTTCTATGGTTTTCCCCAATAGTTCTCAGCAGCAAGGTTGAAAGAAAAATAATTTCTATGCCCTTCTAAGTGACATGTATTAAGCAAGAAAATATTTAAATATTCATTTCTGTGAGTCTGGAAAGTTGTGACAGTAGAAAATTTGATAAAAAGTTAAAATCATGTATGCTTGTATTTGTGTATATTTATATACATGTCCATGTGTGCATGTGTTTGCGTATATATGTGTGAGAATTTTAGTGTTGAAACCCACCATCTGTTAAAATCACTTACTCCTAATTACCATCTTACAAAAACCACGATAAGATTGAATTAAGGTTTGAGACCCTTAAATTTAACACCTGAAAATATGTGATATGATATTGAGAAAAAAATATTTCCAACAAGAAAGGATACTAACATTTTTATTTCCCTATCTGAAAAGCTTCAATTCAAGGACAACATCTCCTCTATAATGCTTAAAAATACAAATAAAAAAGAACATTTTTGCCTGGCATAGTAGCTCGTGTCTTTAATCTCAGCTACCTAGGAGATAAAGGTCAGGAGGATCTTAGCACTGGGAAATATTTATCAAGAGCCCATCTCAATAGAAAATTCTGGTAGGGTCTGAGTTATAAAGGAGGCACAGGTAGGACTTCTTTGGTCCCAGGTCTTCTGTGGAAAGAGGGTGTCTACTGAAAAATAACCAGAGCAGAAGGAACTAAAAGCCTATCTTCAGTGGTAGAGCACACCTACCTCGCAAATGGGATTCCACAAGTTCAAATCTCATTAATGCCAAATCCACCAAACAACATAAAAAATTAAAAATAACAATAATATAGCAAAGGTGACAGTGTCTAAATGGAAAAAAAAAAGAAAGAAAAAGGAAATGTGCTCATTATGACTAATAAAATGACGACCCTTCTGGGCAACACCTTAACAGTATCAAAATACTTATGAAAATAAAAATATTTAAATAGCACATTTTACATCAAAGCAAATTGTAAAACACTAGTGTTCTAGACTTGCTGTCTCAAACTCTGGATTGCAACAAATATTCCCCTAAACCCTGTTTCTCATTATAAAAATAAAAAAGAACGTGATATTTGTTGAATGGTTCTTGATTCACCAAAAAATTACATCTGAAGATTATTTCTTCTGGATAAATCAAGGAAGAAACTTACAGTAATTTGTAGTCATCCTACTTTTTTTTCCTACACTGATGTCCAGTAGAAGCTAGACGTGATAGCACTTCATCTCTTTCTTCTGAGCAAATTACACTGGCCTTTCTTGCTACAGTCACTTCCAGATTTAAAATCCTGAATATCATGCAGAGAATATTTCTGGTGGCTACAGTGATTATATGCCAAGGAAATCAGAAGTACTCCTTCAGAAGAAACAAGGTTTTATAGCTTCACTAGTGTATCATTGTTGTAAAATTTCTGGGGTTAAGGGTATTCAATTATATTGAAAGATTTGCAGTATTCAAGATAAAAACCAAGTTGTCATAGGTATAAAATTCCAGTCTGGAAATTGGAAGGAAAAAAATCTGCTGAATTTATTGGACTGGCTTTCAGGTGGCAATTCAATCTGTTTGGTTCAGAAAATTGTGCTGATCAGCAAATCATGACACGGTTTAGAGAAAATACAATTTAGGATAAATAAATTTCTTTCCTAAGCAGGCTCAGATGGCTGATTCTACCAGAAAACTTGCTATGGAAAATTTCATGCCTGCAAATAATGTTATGCTAAATTTATGTCACATATGCATCATTTTCTCTGCCATCAACATGATTTCTAATCTAGGAAGCATAGTAACAGATACATATCAGTTTAATGTTGCAATCTTCTCAGTTATGACCTTGATCTATTCATGCAAAGATGCCTAGAAAAACTCACTGTAAAGTTATAATTTTGATTGTTCCCTAAAAGGACAAAAGAAGAAAAGAAAATTGGTGCAAATCTCTTTTGGTGGTACTTCTTTCATTCATAAACTTGTTTCCCTCCTTCTCTGAGTCTCAAATATACAGTCAATTTTATTACATTAACAGTCAGCTGACATGATTATTTAGTTGAAAAGGAAAGATAGCAAGATGTATCAATTGTGATTACATTAGTCCTCATTCATTTTCCTATACAGAAGTGCAAATCTTTAGCCAAATAGATGAGAATAAAAACAGGTAACTTATCTCCTACGAAGACACTCCAAACTGTGATTGCAATTTAGGAGCAAGTACAGGATGTAGACTATTTTTCTCAACATATTTACTTCCCAAACATCTTCTAATTTTTTTTACAACATTCTGCCCTATACACAGTTTCTGTAATAATTCTCTGGGAATGGGCCAATTCCAAATAGTTTTTCACGCTTTCACTCCAGCTAATCTGTAAAACATAAATTTAACTAGTGACTGCCTAATTTCTGTATGTATTTGTTTACTTTCTATTCTCTTTATCAAGATTTAATATACTTCAGAAGTTTTAATCTATTATTCTCATTGCTATGATTCTAAAATGAAGAATAGCACCTGACAGATTATTAATACCCAATACATCTTATTTGAATTAGCCATTTTATTACCATGTATTTTTTCAATATTTCAGGAAAAATTCTAATGCTATTTATAATTTCCATCCAGATTCCAAGGGGAATTGTCTACAATCGCTGCCTTTCACAAGAAAGTTTCTTTTCTTCCCACGGTTCCTTCTTGGTCTCTGACTGGTCCCTCAGCAATCTGCCCTAAATTAAACCCTTCATCACACAATTCCACGGAAACAGATACCAACTTTACTCACAGAAAATGCTCTGTGAAAACAGTCTTGAGTTTCAGCCTTAACCCAGGGACATACTAAACTGTCTAGAATTTGTAAATCATATGTCTGTTCAAACAGCTGTTTAGTAATTAGATAGAAGTAATACTTGTAAAAGCCGGTATGAGATGTAGAGATACACCAAATCATAAAAACCTGGAAAACTGGGGCTGGGAAGGTAGCTCAGCGGTAGAGTGCATGCCTTGCAAGCATGAGGCCCTGGGTTCGATTCCTCAGCACCACATAAACAGAAAAAGCCGGAAGTGGCGCTGTGGCTCCAGTGGTAGAGCACTAGCCTTGAGCTGAAGAGCTGAGGGACAGTGCCCAGACCCAGAGTTCAGGCCCCATGACCGGCAAAAAACAAAAAACAAAACAAAACAAAAAAAACCTGGAAAACTATCGAGAGTAATTATTGCCATTCCTTTTGGATTTTGGAAAACATTGAAATGCTCTTGATAAGAACAATGTAAAATTAATTGTCATCCATTTTTTTGAGGAATTCCACACCGTTTGTTTTTAGGTTTGGCATGGCAATATTTATGTGTTCTTAGAGATCAGCTAGGATAGGAAGAAAAAATGTCATTCCAATTTAGTGTGATGAAGGTAAATGGAGGTGCAGAGTGTGTAGCATGCTTATAGCATATGTGCTATATATGTGCTCTCTCTCTCTCTCTCTCTCTCTCTCTCTCTATATATATATATATATATATATATACATATATATATATATAAGCTTCTTTTCCCTTCAAGATTTCAGTCTCTCAAGTTCATGCAGACTTGATTTTCTTTCAAAGAGTTCAGAAAAAATTGTAACTAAATTTTTCTCCTAGCCTCTTTTGACTTAGTCAATGGGAGAGAGAAAAGTTTACCTAACAATAGTGGAAGAAAATGTGTAATGTAGGCATTCAGAAATGACATTTCATTCACCATCTCAAAATTGTCACTTAAAAAAAACATTGCTATGCACATTTTGTAGTTAATTTGGTAAATTTTTCATAGCATAAACCTAAGACCGACAGGCATAAACTGTATGGATTATCACTATCTGTGTAATGATTGGCACCAATTGCAGCCCATGTATTGAAAGCTTCTGTATTATCTAATTAAGTTTCCATTTCTATATGCCTTTAAGTATCTCACATGCCCCAAAGGTCTATTGCATAATGTGTTGGCATATTGCAAGTGAATCTAGGAAGATTTTGGCTATTGATACCCAGTTCATCTTTGAACGTGTTTACTGAAGTAATAGATGAATGAGCTCCCTAACTTTGAGACTTAGGTGGAAAAGGGGTTTGTGCAAAGACAACTTGTGGTAGAACTTCATCATAGGTGCTTTGTTTACTTAATATGGCTGGTTGGCTGCAAAGGTCTCCTGTCAAACTCCATTAGCATGCATGCACATGCAAAATTAATCAACAGACCTAGCAACTTTTAGTAGGGTCCCCTCAGAGCCTGAGGTTAAACATCTGTCTGCAGTGATGTTTCCTAAAAACTTTCTCTAATGACTAGAGTTGCTCCGAGTGGACACTTAGGGGGAAAGGAGGGGCAAGACAGATACTTGAGGGGAAGTGCCGGGTTCCAGTGAATTGACAGCTTCATTCTCCTATTCAAAGGTTGCAACCTTAGCTTCAAAAAGCTTTTAAGGCTTCTTGCATCTGTGTTGCCTGACTGCCTTTAGCATTAAGCACTTATGACCAAAATGCTTGGAGCATATGTCTTTTTCAAAGCTTCTTTAATGTGGATGAAAGTCTCCGGATTTTTCAAAAATATCCATCCCAGAGATCACAATGTTAACTTTGTTGGATTAGATGGATTGTTTGATTTTTCCCACACTTTTTTCCCTCTGTTAAGTTGAACTAGTAGATCTTAGATACATTTTGAAGCAAGATAAAAGATGAGTTTTCCCCTAATATTTGACCAGGTTTGTGATGTGTTAGCTGGCTGGGTGATAGAGCTGAAATAATGCAAGCTCTGGACTGATTTGGGGCTCAAAAGTTTCCTAACTGGGGCTGGGAAGGTGGCTCAGTGGTAGAGCGCTTGCCTTGCATGCATGAGGCCCTGGGTTCAATTCCTCAGCACCACATAAGCAACAAGAAGATTCCTCAGCACCACATAAGCAAAAAGAAAAAAGCCGGACGTGGCGCTGTGGCTCAAAGTGGTAGAGCGCTAGCCTTGAGCTGAAGAGCTGAGGGACAGCGCCCAGGCCCAGAGTGCAGGCCCCATGACCAGACACCCCCCCCACCAAAAAAAAAAAACCGTTTCCTAACTGTGTGTCTGAATCTGTTTCCTTGTCCAGTGGGCCATTTCAGGTGGGTAGATGGCATCTTAATGGACTATGTTTAATTTGAAAGGTGTTGTTTAAGTATAGTCACTCTGGAACTGGGCTCAAGAAAGCAATCTTATTTGCTCATGACTAATATTTTTAAGGAAATTCAATATACAGATACTCTAAATGTATTTGGTAATGAGCAAAAAAGTATTTAACAGATACAAAATAACTCTTCCAGTTGGAGCCCAGCAGTATTTAATAATACTGCTCAGGAGATATAGCAAAATAATAATAATAATCTTACCTTAAGGGAAGTTATTTAGAGAATATTTTGAGGCAAAAAAGGAAAAGGTTGCTGGGTGCCAGTGGCTCACGCCTGTAATCCTAGCTACTCAGGAGGCTGAGATCCGAGGATCATGGTTCAAAGCCAGCCCAATAAAGCACTAGAAAACCAGAAATGGTGCTGTGGCTCATGTAGTAGAGCGCTCACCTTGAGCTTAAGACCACAGGACAGTACCCAAGCCCAGAGTTCAAGCCCCACAACCAACAAAAAAAAGAAAAAAGAAAAAAGGGAAAGATTCCTTGAAGTAAACGTACTCATTACTAAGTGTCAAGTCATTTTGAATAGAAGGGAAAAACAAATCCTTTAAATAGGGATACAGGTGGACCCATTGCAACAATGAGATGTACAAGTCGTCATGTCCAAAATGAACTTTACAACTTTGGGGGGGGGGAGGAGTGTTGGGTTGGGGGGTGAGAGGTGGATGGGATGGGAAGGGGAAACAGTAGAAACAAAGGAGGAGGCTACAATGCTTGATAAGAAATGTACTCATTATCTTGTCCATGTAATTGTAACCCCTCTGTACAGTATTTTCACAATAAAAAAAGTAAAAAAATTACTGATTGGTTAAAAGCAGGGTTTCTTGTTCACTGAAATATTTTCACTGAGTGCATGAACATGTTCCATTAGTGAAATAAGAAGAAAAGTCTTCAAGTCTTTATACAATTTTTACTTGAACTGAAAGTATTAAATAATGAGTTATTTCCCCCATTTAAAAATGAACATTTATGCATAATATTAGCAGAGTATCTCTGGGAAATGAATGGAGCTGCAGCCACCAACTTTGAATATTAACAATATTCTGCTTCTAACACCTGTGATCTTGGGTGTATTAATTTAGCTCTTAGAACCTCTCTTATCTCTTTTTTAAATGAGACTTATAAAATAATTTAGACTTCTCAAAACAACTTCTTACTCAATGAGTGCGCAAGACACTGTGCCATGCTCAAGATATTTATTGCCTTGGTAGCCATTGGAATCAGACTCTTCTGATCAGATACTAGTATATATAGATCCTAAGACTAAAAGAAGACTCTTATAGACAGTTGCCTGTAGTAGGTTCAAGACCTGTAACTACAGTAACTCCTGTAGGATTCTGCAAATGAGATTAAATTAAGACCTCGAAATGGGAAGATTATTTTTATAGTCAGATAGGTAGAATGCAATGGTAGCATCATTGAAAAATGAAAGAGAGAGGCAGACAAAAGATGTCAGAGCCATGTGCTATGAGAAAAACATGGTTTACCATTTCTTGCCAAATAGATTACAAAAGAAAAC
The DNA here is from genome assembly GCF_019054845.1 of Dipodomys spectabilis. NCBI lineage: Eukaryota > Metazoa > Chordata > Mammalia > Rodentia > Heteromyidae > Dipodomys > Dipodomys spectabilis. The sequence continues at coordinate 10,693,601 of NW_024870834.1, read as the reverse complement.
CATGGCAAGCCTCTAGAAAATTAAAAATTTAAGAAAGGAATGCTCCCTAATCATTGACAGAAAGGAATGTAACAGAGTTGACAACTTGATCTTAGTCCATAAGACCAACTCACAGCTTTAATTTACTAAACTGAAGAATTATAAATTTTTCTTATATTAAATCATTGCATTCATTATAATTTATTACAACAATAATAAAAATATGAATATATTATCTACCAAGATGTAAGATCATGTCTACAACTGAAGGAAAGGGTAGCTTGGTTAAATAAATTAATGGATGGATGAATGAATAAAAAATGAACAAATTAGTGATAGCCATTCATATGGAGGATACAGGGAAGAATTGCTAAATGAACCAAAAGTCTTTCCTTTTCACATTATTTATACATCCTTTGAATCTACACTAAATCTTATTTAGGAAGATTGTACTCCCTCTTTTTTCATTATCCTTAATATATTTTTATTATGAAGGTACTGTACAGAGGGGTTAAAGTTACATGAGGAAGGTAATGAGTATATTTCCTATCGAGCATTGTTACCCCCTCCTTTGTTTTTCCCCTACCATCCTTTCCCTCTCCACCTCCCTTCAAGAACCCACATTTCTACCCTTCACCACATGTGTCCTGCATAGTAGATATACTATAATGCAAATAAGGCTACAGAATAGTTTTGCTGAAATTAACAGTGCTGATAAACATGACTTTGCCATCTCTAATCCCATAGCCCATTAACCACCTCACAGCTCAGCCCAAGAGAAAACAAAATATGAAATAGTGAAGAAATGAATAAAGAATAATCACTAGGAAGTGACTTGAGTTCCATTTGTCATATTGGAAGCAAATCACATGGAAAAGTAAAGCATGCTTGAATATACTGTTAGGTCAGAGGGAATTTTGAAGCATGCTCTATTGTTTCCATTGCTGTAACAAATACCCAAGGAAACATATTAAGAGGATGAAAGATTTACCTTTGGCTCAGGGTTTTAGGATTTCACTTTGTGGTGTCCTGGTTCCTTTGTTTCTAGCCTACACTTACACAGAACACATGAGGAGGACCATGTAGTATAGTAAAGTTGCTCATTGCATTGTGTTTAGGAAGCAGAGAGAGACCCAAACAGAAAGGATCCAGAGATATTCTTCAATGAACCTCAACCCATTGGTCGATTTCTTCCACTCATACCACTTCTACCACATCCTAATAAGTATTGAATGGATTAAACTATTGATGAAAACTGCCATTATGATTGAATCATATTCCTAAGGCTTATTTCTATGTTTAATTTGTTATCATTGAGCTTTGATCTAGACTTAAAAAATTTACTACTGTTGTTTTAAAGGTTATGTCTAGAGGGGTTACAGTTAACTAAGTTAGATAAAGAGCACATTTATTTTTGAACAATGGCACCCCTTCCCTTGTCTTGCTCAAATTTGTCCTTCCATTCCCGTTCACAAATTATATGGATTTTCCCCATCGTGTTTAGTGAGTATCACTAATGGATTCACAGCCCCCTCCATTTCTGTCCTGTCTTTATCCTCCCAACGACATAAAAACGAACAAACCAAACAACAAGAAAAGAAAACAGGGCTGGGAAGGTGGCTCAGTGATAGAGCGCTTGCCTTGCATGTCTGAGGCCTGGGTTCGATTCCTCAGCACCACATAAGCAAAAAGAAAAAAAGCCATAAGTGGTGCTGTGGCTCAAGTGGTATAGAGCTCGCCTTGAGCTGAAGAGCTGAGGATCAGTGCCCAAGCCCAGAGTTCAGGCCCCACGACCAGACCCCCCCCCCACCCAAAAAAAATAAAAGAAAACAAAAACAACAAAAAAGGGGAAAAAATCTTGTTCCCATTTCCTGGAGTTCATTTTGATAAATATTTTATATGATCAGATGCACATAGATGTTGAGCCTTTTTCATCCTCTCCTCAGAATATCATCTTTTGATCTCACCCTATGTGAATACCTAGAGACCTGTATAATTTATTATGTCCCAGTTATTTTTCCTTTTACCATCCAGTGTGTTTATTGTAGATTTATATACACATTTTAGTTACTACAATTGAGGGAAACCATGCAACCAACCTATGTTTCTTTGTGTATGGCTTACTTCATTTAATATAATTTTTCAAGTCTTTCCATTTCCTTACAAAGGATACAATATTATTCTTTTTGATAGATGAGTAGAGTTCCATTTGTGTATATACAAAATTTTCTTAATCCATTCATCTAATGAGAGAAAAAGCAATGGAAGCAAATTTAAGGAAATAGAAAAACTTTCCATGCTTCTGGATTGGAGGAATTAACATTGTGAAAATGGCAATACCACTCAAAGCAATTTACAACTTCAAAACAGTACCCATCAAAAATCTCAACAACATTCTTTAATGAGATAAAGAAAGCAATCCAAAATTTCATATGGAATAATAGAAGAACCTGAATATAAAAAGCAATCCTTAGCAGGAAGAACAATGTTGGAAGATATCAATACCAAGCTTAGTCATAGTAATAGTAATAAAAACAGTATGGTACTGGCAGAATAATAGGCTTGAGAACCAATGGAACAGAATAGAAGATCCAGAAATGAACCTACAAGCCTATAGCCACCAAATATTTCAGAAGGGAACCAAAAACACAGTTTAGAAAAAAGACAAACTCTTCACCAAATGCTTGCAGGCAGAAAACTGAAGATAGCTAGATCCTTATATATCAGCCTACACCAGAATCAATTCCAAATGGATCAAAGACCTCAACGTAATATATTAGAGGAAGTAGTGGAGGAAATACTTGTGTTCCAAGGTATGGGAAGAAAACATCCTAAGATCCATAATCACAACAAATCAAAGTTAGATTGGATAAATGAATTTATATAAAACTGAAGTATTTCTGCATTTCAAAGGGCATAGTTAGCATGATAAATAGAAGCCCACAGAATGGGAGAAGATTTTTTACCAGCTATGCATCAGACAATGGCCTCATATCTAAAATATGCTTAGAGCTAAAAAATACTTCCAAAATTAACCCTCAAAACAATCCAACTAATAAATGGGCGAATGAAAAAAGGAAACTTCTCAGAAGAAGGAAAAGCAGCTAATAGACAGCCATAAAAGAAATGCAAACCATAAAAGAAATGCAAATAAAAACAGCATTGAGATTCCACCTCATCCCAGTTCAAATGGCCATTGTCAAGAAAACTAATAATAACAAATGTTGGTGGGCATAACACCAAAAGAGAAAACGACTACACTGTTGTTCAGAATGTAAACTATTCAACCACTCTGGGTAGCAGTATGTGTTGGGTCTTCCTCTATTCTATGAAAGACAGACGTTCCGAGGAAAGGTAAGGCGGCTGCTCGCCCATTCCCCAGCCTCCCTTAGTCCAGGAGACAGTCAGATGCACCCGGGAGTCAAGTCAAGCAGGAAAACTGGTTTATTAACAGAATGCAAGCCCGTTTTAAAGCAAAAAAGAGCAGGTGGCATGGGAGGGGAGGAAGAGGAACCAATCATTGTCAAGGTCACACCCTATCATGCATCTAAGCTTCCAAGGGCTTGTTAAGCACTGGAAGTAAAGCAAATTGGGCTCTGCCCACTCAACTCCCTCTCAGGGCCATCTTTGCTGCCCATGTGCTCTACAGTATGGAGGTTCCTCATAAGACTAAACATACAGCTTCCCTATGACCTAGCAATTCCATTTCTGGGCATATATCCAATAGGCCAAAACAAAACACTAAAGCTACCAGTACAACCATGTTTATTGCAGTATTGTTTACCATAGCCCAGATATAGAATTAATCCCGCTGACCTTAGGTGGATGAATAGATCAAGAAAATGTGCTATGTATACACACAGTGGAATTCTACTCATCCATCAGGAGGAATGATACTGTACCATTTTTAAGGAAATGGAAAAATTTATATTGACCAGCTCTTTATAAATAACTATACTATTTGAGCTCTCCATGGAGTCTGTTATACTTCAATTAATTCATTTATAACCACTTGCATACCACCCAACATGAATTCCTCTAGATTTATAGGAACATTCTATCTACTACAAATGAGGGAAGCCAAGCAAACTATGTTTCTTTGGGTCTGACTTACTTCGCTTAATTGTTTTCCAAGTTTGTCCAATTCCTTATGAATGTCAGCATATCATTCTTTCTAATGTGTATATATACCACATTTTCTCAGTTTGTCCACTGGGGACATCTGGGCTGATTCTATAACTTGGCTTTGGTGAAAAGTGCCATAATGAACATAATGGTGCTGGTGACTTTACTGTAACCTTCTGTTCTACTGTATAAAGGACTAGGATTGCTATGTGATAGGGAAACTCTATGTTTAGGTTATTTTTAAGAACCTTCATGGTCTTTTCCAGAGTGGTTGAATAAGCTTACATTCCCACCCACGGTGTATTGGAGTTCCCTTTTGGCTGTATCCTGCCACATTTGTTACTGTTTGTTTTCCTTATAATGGTAATTCTAATTGGAGTGAAGAGGAATCTCAGTGTTGTTTTGCTCTTCTTTATGACCAGAGATGTCAATTTTTTTTCATGATTCTATTCTAGACAATGCTTGCATCAGGGACAATGCCTTTGATCCATGATCCCTTAGGGGACAGGACTTTCTATCAAAACCATGAACATATCCCAAACCTCTGGTTCCTGTGTTCCTGACGTTCTAAGACTCTAGTCATCTGATAAAGATATTTCCCACTTACTTGAACATGTTTGTGTTACTCAGGGTACATCCAAATTTGTATGAAGTGATAGAAAATTTGCTGTGGTTTTATATGGTAAAAAGTTATTTCTGTCTCACATGACATGTCTAGGGGTTTTAACTGGGGACAGAGTGGGAACAGAAGTGTTGGTAGTAACAGGAATGTAGCTGCACCTAGATATTCAGTTCCCATTCAGTGGGCATGGCTGGAAGAAGCCCTAGCTTCACTGCAGCACTTCCCTTGTTTAATTCTGTGGGAACAAGAACCACTAAACCTTTAATCTTTTGTCAATTTCATAGATAATCTCACTGGACACATTCCACCTATGTCTTCTGTCCACAAATAACATATAGTAACTTCATCACCAAGAGAAAGGGCAATTATTACATATAAAGCCACTGTATCTACTCAAAATCCAGAATTTCCTAGACATGAACATCTCTACTTGATCTGAATAGGAGCCCCAGATTTCTGGCTGCCATATGATGAAAAGACAAGCTTTCCATCTCTCTCTCTCTCTCTCTCTCTCTCTCTCTCTCTCTCTCTCTCTCTCCCTCTCTCTTTCACACACACACACACACACACACACACACACACACACACACAGACACACACACAATTTACAATGGTGCACTAAAGACAGAAATAGCAGTATCTACTCCTAAGAGGAGGAATGGTAATTTATCTTTTAACAGTTCTGAAATCTCACTAGGGAGAAATTAGGAAAGCCTTGAAACCCAGAGGGGGAGAATTGATTTCACTGGCCTTGAATCCATTCTCTAGAAGTTCTGTCTTATCCCTCATGCTTGACAACAAGGTGTGAAACAAGAACATGATTGGTTCAGAGAATGATTTGATTCAGAATGGATGTAGGATCAAAGTCTGCTGTAGAAAATAAGTCTGTTACACCTCAAAATATCATGTTATTTTGTAGGGTACTGTTCATATATATATATATATATATATATATATATATATATATATATACACACCACTATATGAAAATACATATGAATATATATACATATATCAGTAGTAACACTTGACACAAATATAATCTCATCTCTGCTTTGGGTATTTATTTCCATCCAAATTCCTAGATTTTAAAGTCAGTATGTCTACACTGGATTTAGGAAGAGTCTGTGGAGAGGCAGAGCAGAAATAATACTTGCTCCAAAGTTGCACTTTCTGTTCTCTATTGAGCAATATGCACATATAATTAAGTTTTCCTAATGTATATATACAGTGTGATGATATTTACAAAATGTGCAACTGGGTAATCTCCTGCCACAATCATGACATAAAACATTTTCAACACACTAAAGAGTTCCACCAGCACCTTTGCAACCAGCCTGTGCTCCAAAACCCAACCCCAGTCAAAGGTTGAACCTTTTTCTCTCACTAGAGGTTATTTCTCTTTGGCTGGAATTTCTTATAAAAAGGAACATATCATATGAACTACAATAGATAGATAGATAGATCTTCTTTTACTGAGCCGAGTGATTTTGAGACGTGTCTTTTATCCTTCTTGTGTATGTTGACATTTTTTCTTTTCTTTCTTCTTTTAAACTGTATATTCCTGACATCTAGATATAGCAAATTTGTTTCTACATTACCCTCTCCACTGACATTTGGGTTGTGTCCAGTTTGGGGTTGTCATGACCTAATGACCACATATGTACAAATCTTTATAAGAATATGCTTTCATTTCTCCTTGGTAAATATGGGAGCAATAAATATGGTACGTGTGTGTTTGATTTTACAAGGAACTGCCAACATGATTGTAGGATTTTACATTCCCACCAACAATTTATGAGTCTCTGTTATTCTTTTTAACATGAGATATTGTCAGTAGTTTTGTGTTTTTTTTTTTCATTGTGGAAATTATGCAGTGACGTTTTTTGGTAGTGTTTCTTTCCTTTCTATGATTTTTGTTCTATCTGTCTTTTTATGTGCTTATATATCTTCTTTTATAAAGTGTCTCTTCAAATATTTTGTTCTCTTGCTGTGTCTTATTGAGTTATGGAGTTCTGTATATACAGTCTAGAAAAAAGCATCATTTGTCAAATATTTATATTGCAAATATTTTCTCTCAGTGACTTGCCTTTAAATTCTCATAAAAGGAGTCCTGCATTTAACAGAAGTTTTCTATTTAGATAAATTCAATATATCAGGTTTGTCTTTTATGGTTTCTGTTCATTGTGTCCTACTAGAGATATCATTGCTTTCTTCAAAGTTACAAAGATTTCCTATAAGAATTCTTATTGCTGTAGCACTTACATTAGAGTCAAGGGTCTAATTTGAGTCTACATTTTAAGTATGCACAGAGTAAATATGTTATAAGGCTTACAATATCAATTGTGATGTCACTAATTTTAGGAAATAACTATCCTTTTCCCACCTTGAAAATATCTGTAAGAATCAACAGAAAGCTTATGCATTTAGATAAGAAATTTTTTCTGGTCTGCTTTTTAGTACAGCGCATAAGGGCTACAACAATTATTGTTTAATCAGCAAGACTTGAAACATACAATAAATGTAAGCATATAATAATGTAAATGGATAGTAAAATGTTTTAATTGAAAAATTGTTTCAGATATGTGCAGTATTTGCACTTTCCTGAGGATTTTATTAAGACTTTCTGTCAGATATGTCTGTCAAAATTGACAAAGTAAAAACTTACAGCTAAAAATTTGTTTGTCCTGGGGGTACAGATTGAAAAACTAGATTTTCATACTACTTTATGTTTGTATCCATGAATATTGTATGTATTCCCACTAACTTGTTTCCCTAATGTTATTTAAATGATGTCATTTAACTGACCTTTCCCAGGTATAAGTAAAAATTTCTTCTAGTATTTCATATTTTGGGTCATAGCATAAACAGCATTGTTTTTATTCCCTGTTAATTTTAATAGCTTGTTTATTAATTGTAACAATGATATGTACAAGACACTATGTTGAAAATGAAATTTACAACTTCACAGCGGGAGAGAGGAGTTGGGGAGGCGAAGAGGCAAGGGATGGTAGGGAAAAAACAAAGGAGGGGGTAACTGTTCGACAGGAAATGGACTCATTACCTTACTCTTGTCATTGTAACTCCTCTATACAGTATCTTTACAATAAAAATATATATTAAAAATTCTTCTAGCATCTCATATTTTGGGTCATAGTATACACAGCATTGTTTTTATTTCTTGATAATTTTAACAACTTGTTTATTAATTTTAATACCTATTAAATTTTAATAGCTAAGCATTGATTTCTATAGTGTGTGTCATATGACCTGCATAGATTCATTAATTAGTTCCGGCCACTTTAATATATTTCTGTCCATAACATTTTTCCTTGTAAAGACTCTTATTCTTTTACAATCTGTGAGATTTGTAAGAGTTTACACTTTTATTGTTAGTATGAAGCTGAAAGATAATAATGAGCATACAAATTTTGTACCAATTATTGGGGTAACAGTCAGTTTTCCTATAACACACAATTATAGATCTTTTTAAATATACATAATCAGTTTCAGGCAATACCTTTTGACTAATTGGACTAGTTAATGATTATTTTGAACCATGAATATTGTGGTATCTTTCAAGAAAAAATATTTTCTGTATTATTAGACACAGTCTATTCATTTCTTCTATCCCTTTGTTATTCTTTCTCTCCTTCCCTCTCTTCCTTTTTATTTATTAATATGACATATTTCATTTTTGATATTCCAAAGATATAGGAATATTAGTTCTATAATAAATGTTTAGTTTCTTCCTATTTTCTATATTTTATCTATTGAGTTTAGTTGTAATTTTTTTTACTTTTTTATTATAAAATGAAGTATAGAAGAATTACAGTTACTGAAGTCAGGTAAAGAGTATATTCCTTTTTGGAAGGAATATTTTCTGCATGGTCATATTTCTGCATTATTATTGTTGTTCATACCTTCTTTGTAATACCCATGTTTTGAGATCAGAAGCATTATGTGTTCTCACCATGCCTCTACATTTTCAAAAATTCTCTTTTCTTTCATTTCTGCTTGCATCCCTCAAATTTCCTCCTGGATGTGCTTCTTCCTTACAATGTTTTCACAAAAGGATCCAATAATAGTCAAGAGACGCGAACACCTCGATTCTCCTCCATCTTTTGCCACAGCTGCACGTTCTGTAGACACATGACCTGTCCACAGGAAACTACAGGCAAGTGTTTGATGACAAGGTTTGTCATTATATACTATGAATAGATGCCGCTTCAACCTCTGATAACAGCTTTGATAAGCCTTTGACAAATATTTGAGATTTTTTTCCCTTTTATTTCTAAAGCCTATCTCTTGACTCCATTATTTAAGACATTGATACCCAGCTGGAAGCATTGACAGGAATGGAAGAGTAGAGGCTGCTCACCCAGGGTGACACATCAATTTTCTCCACAGCTTCCTGGGGAAACCTGGCTCTATATCACACCTACAGGTACAAGGATGATGAGAACATTTATCTGTGTAATCTGAACATAGAGGATACTTCTAATATAGCATTATCTCAACTTTGTACAAAGCTGTGATTTTTTTTTAAATTAGAGTCACTAAGACAACATATCCCCGAATGTATGGAGGAAGTTTAATAATTTGTTTGACTCCAAGTCCTAAATGAGAAAGTGACTTTCTCAGGGAAGCTTGAGGTTTCATTAAATATTATCAGCAAAATTCTAGCTATTGGATTTGGGAATAGGATGGATACTGTCTGACTGCAAAAGGGCAACATAATTTTATATCAGTCTGAACACATCAAAATGGTGATATTTTTCAAAGCTTTTGGGTTCAGTACATTAACACTGGCAGCTGGGAAAAGTAACAATTGTTTGCTCATAATTATTCACTCAGTGGTTCTCTCATGCTAAACCTAGTAGAGCTGTTAGCATTTAAAACATAATATTGATGAAGAACTTGGCATAATCAACAGAGAGGAAAATAGCAGAGTGAATGTCATAAGCACAGTGAATGTCAAGCCACTCTGTATCCTGGAAAGTCCAGAAGATTCAAGGCTTTTAGGAACATTTCAGAGAAGGGAACAACAATACATTTGAATGGGATTTGATCAAAAGCAGAGCCATATTTCATGGGTCAGGAATGTCATATTTTAGAACATGTTGCAAAACTACGTACCTCACTTGAACTCTGCCCCTGTGGATTCCAGCCTTAACATCTTCAATCTTCCAATCTGGCCAGCACAAAAGACTTTGTAAAATGACAACAAATCCCAATTAGCTTCACCAGGTCATCCCAATTGCTGACACAACCTTGAATGCTACCAAAATGTGTATAAAATCTCTTATCCTTAAAAATATTCATACTTAAGAAAACAGTTTTATATTTTTTATGAATACATTTTAAGAAGTGGAAAATGAGGAGATTCCATTCCCCTTCAAGGCACCTCTTGTCAGCTCTATTTCTGAGATCGAGTTATCCAATTTGCACCAGGTTTTGATATAGACAGATCTTGATTACCATGTCATCATGTTCTTCCACACTGATAACCTTATGAGCAAAGAGTATGTTGAGGAAAGATAAAAAGAAACCACAACAGATACTGTTGTAATATGCTTACAATATTAAAGCCTAGAATGATGCTTGTTACAGAAAGTTGGGTTCTCTGTGTGTGTGTGTGTGTGTGTGTGTGTGTGTGTGTGTGTGTGGTGGTAGGGCTTGAACTCTGGGTCTGGGCACTGTCCCTGAGCTCTTTAGCTGAAGATTAGCTAGCACTATACCACTTGAGCTACAGCGCCACATCCGGTTTTCTGGTGTTTAATTGGAGTCTCAAGGACTTTCCTGCCTACCTGGGCTGGCTTTGAACCATGATCCTCAGATCTCAGCCTCCTGAGTAGCTAGGATTACAGGTTTGAGCCACTAGTGCCTGGCTTTTTTTTTTTTTTTTTGAGAGAGAGATAGGCAGATGGCTAAATTGGTTAATAGATTACATATAACAGAGTTATAGACTAAATTCAGATATTGTTTCAGGTAACACCTTTGTTGTACTGAAAAAGAAATAAAGCATATTTTCTATTTCAAGAACTTTGAGTTTAGACCTATAGACAGCATTTTTAATTATGCATACTACTAAAAATATAGTTCTTCTAAAAATATAGTTCTTATATTGTATAATAAATTCAGACTCAAAATCAGCAATAGTGAAAGGTACAATTAACAAATAACAGTATCTAGACATTAACATAAAAGTTTTGTAACTTTAGAGAGAAACACATTATGTTATGAGCTGCCAGGAAAAAAAAAGGAATGATGGATTTGGAAGATAAATAAGTTTGAATCTTAATACCGTGGCCATGTTGAAAGAAAAGTGTGGGAGCCACTACATAATGATCATTGAATTTATGCCACTGTGACTTGGCCAAAGTGATTTTTTTACTTCAAAGCAGAACTTTTTACTTTAAGAACAAATGATTTGTCAACAGATAATCTTTATTGTAAAATAAAACAAAAAAGAGACTTACAACTTAAAAGAAAAATTAGTGTAATTTTAAGGGACAATATTGTCCTTATAATAATTATATTATTATATATAATATAATAAATATAATAATTATAAATAAAAATTATAAATAAATATAATTATAATAATAAAATATCATAATTATAACAGAATTAGTGTTTTAACTAAAGTATACAAATAAAAACAGAGATGGGAAGGGGAAACAAAGGAGGAGGCTACAATGCTTGATAAGAAATGTACTCATTATCTTGTCCATGTAATTGTAACCCCTCTATACAGTATTTTCACAATAAAAAAATAAATAAAAATAAAAACATTGTAATGTATTATAGCCGTATTTAACCTACTTTTACCAAGATCCAAGAGTGAAAGTTAAATAAGATTTAATATAAAATGTTAAGTAATATAATGTTAAGTCCTGGTAAGTTACTTCTTTAAATTTCTTTAATATAAAATGAATGATAACTTTGTAAAACAAGTAACCAAATAAAATTACAAAATAATTGAAATTTACTTGCAAACTTTTTGATACAGTGATATAATAACCATACTCTATATTTGTTTTAAATGTGTAGCAAAAACAAAAAGGTAAACTTTGAGAAATAAAAGTGAAGCCTGTTGGGGAAATATAAACAATATTTTTATGTTTATATATTTTCTATCAGATATGAGATTCATGGTAGTATCCTACTTTGAAGAAAATAATTTTTCCCACTACTTAGTGAAAATAAAAACAAAGATAAATCTCCATTGTTTTTGTAGATGTACACTCAATCAGTCATAATTAAGTCTATCCATATAAAAAAGCACGCATACACTTATATGTAGAGATTTGTATGTATATATAGATTGTATAGATAGATAATATACATATGTAATTTTGTATGCATGCTTGTTATTAATTTAAAATTATTTTAAATCCTTTAAAAATATAGGAACCAGAATACTCAAAAACTAAAATTTAAATAACTTTGTTTATAAGTAAAAGATGAAAGTAGACTAAAAGAAAACAATCAAGAATTTATGAGGTTTTGTTAACAAATATGTAGTTTTAACTGTGGAATTTGGTAATTCATAAATAATAGAAAAACAAATTAAAAGAATGTAAGATTTTTAGAGAAATAAATATACAGTTAAAACCAACAAAAACAATAATAATGAACGTGTGTATATCAAGCAAAATACAGCCTTAAAATACCTTAAGGAAATAATAATAGAGAAAACAAAATTATCTCAAATATAATTACAATTCAAAATTTAAATCTCTAATTAATTTACATGGATTATTATAGCAATAAATCGAGATAATGTAATAGAAAACGTGTGTCTGGACAATAACAATGCATTTACTATTAACTCATAGTAGCTTAATGGTTGGGTAGGATAAATACAGCTAGATATAATAAATTAATTTTTGTTGATGAAGGACTAAACAACCAAATTCAAAAGACTTTCCATAATGGATTGATATAAAAATTATAATAAGTTTCAAGGAATCTTCTCAGAATACTTATAAACTGCCCTGCTGCAAGCAATGTTTTAAATCATTAGTTAGAAGATAGAAAGTTTATCAGATTCAGAGATGACATAATAAGATTCTGAACATATTAATTCAATCATACATTGATTTATTTTTTTTTCATGGTAACAATTGCTATTTGATGGAATCAATATCAGGAATCAGGGAAGTTTCCTGATTTTAGTGTTTCTTTATCATGTCTCATGGATTTAACATTAAAATTTAGATCTGGGATTTTCTTTTCCTTGCCCAGTCTGAATATTTTGCAATGGGTATCAAGATATATCTCTTAATTATTTATTCCTTATATTCCTCCTTGTATCACACTGTCTGCTTTATTTCAATACTCTTGAGCACAGAATGTTTTGCCATCAGATCAGTCTATGAACATAATATACCTTGATCAGTGTCATGCCTTTGAACATTCTGACCCATTCCTTCTCTGCCAGCACCTTCCCTCACTCTTCTTGATTTTGTAGTACACTGGTTTCCTGACTGCATTCTCCCCTTTTCTTTGTCTTATTCTTGCCTAGGGAATCCTTAGGTAATGCTTTTGCCTCTTTGTGGTTGTCCCATGTCTACCATATATATATCTCTAAGAACCTCTATTCTTGGGCAATTTTTCATCATTTCCTTGAGGAGTAATTCTTTCATATTTATTTATTTATTTATTTATGTTTATGCTTACTTTCTAAGTTACTTAGTTACTGACTTGTGAGTCAGAGTGACTTAAGTAGAGACAATAACTTGCTAAGTAGGGCCATATCTGAACTTCCTCCTTCAGTTACAACAGTGCATACATTACAAGCATGCATTACCATGCTCAGCTTGCAGCTTTCAAGGAGAGAAAAACACTATGTGATGTTTTTCTCTGTGATGCAGCTGTAGTGTTTATCAACAGTCACCTCAAGGAAACAAAGACTTGCTTATTAGCTCTCTTTGGTTCATTGTAAGTGAACTTTGTGACATACATTAGGAATTTATTAAGGTATCATTCAGAAGTTATCTATTTCACAGGAGGTTACTAATTCAGAGGTATATTTCACAGGTACAATACGATAAATTTGATTATCATTTGACAGCATTTTATATCTATTATATTGTGAATTATTATAAAAACTCATGCTAATTCTATATTTATTATATAAATAATGATTGCTGGTGGACATGGTAACTGATGGCTTTAGTCTAACTCCTCAGGAGGTAGAGATTGGGAGGACTGAACATAGTTCAAGACTAGGCCAGGAAAATGTTTGTGAGATCCTATTCAACCAATTGCTGGTAGAAAGTGCCTCACACCTCACCTACTTGGGAGTCAGGAGTGGTATGGCAAAATGAAAGATTCTATCAAAATATAAACTAAGTCCAAAAGAGGTATGAGGCCTGGCTCAAGCGGTAGAGTGCTTATTTATTAAGTGTAAATTTCAGTACCCGATTACAACTCCAAAAATAAGACTAAACATGGCATAATTCCAATTAATGAACATTTTCTTCCTCAAAATATTGTGTAGATTCAGTGTAAGTTACTACTCTTTTCCTTTTTCCTTTTTATTTCATTTTCTTTCCTCCATGATTGGAAATTGGACTCAGGACCTAGCACTGTAACTTGAGCCATGGCTCAAGTCCTTTATCTTTGGAGTTTGCTTTTCCCACAGGAATTCCTCTAACTTTACCAGGCTTTACTATGATCCTACCTACATCTCCTGAGTAGCTGAGATAATATTTATGTATCACCATACCAGACATCCCTTTCATTCTTTCTAAAATAGTATTGAGCCAAAAACTGTAAAGCATACAATAATGAGACGCAAACACTGATTAGAAGCAAAAGAATGAAAATATAACTTCTTATAGCTATTGACTACAGGAATCTTTTCAAAAGAATACTAGAGAAAAATTTTTAAATGTCAAATTCCACGTATAAGTAATGTTCACATAGAAGACTGAAGAAACAATAACAAAGATATGTGTATCATTCTGTAATAACATTAGAATTAATTAAAGTGGAAATAGAAGTCTCTTAACAAAATCCTTGATTTCCATTCACAGAAGAACATAAAGAGTAGTTAAATAGTTCTTTAGTTTTTTTTTAGTGAGTGACTGATAAGATCCTCATAGGACATTTTATATAAATTGACACAGTTGTAGAATTAAATGATAAGTTTATTATTTAATCAGTGATTAGCATATATCTAAATTAATGATGACAAACTTACCATGTAAGTTTAGTAGCTTACCATGTAAGCTACTAAAATACATTAAAATAATTAATCATCACTTTTTGGTGTAATATTTAAAATAATGAAAATATTACCAATGGAAAGAAAATTTATTTTGACTACATGACTCTTAATCTGCAATCTAAATTCAGAGAAAAATGTGTGGCTCATTGGTGCATTGCTGACTGCAATGCACAGGCCTTGGGTTTGATGGCAACATCCCTCCAAAAAATGAAATACAGAAAATACCCCAAGTTAAGTAAGTCATAAAGCTAGGTTTAAAATTAAACAATTCATATATTCTTTCCATATTTTTAAACATTCTGCAAGAATTATACTTGCAATAGAATCAATTTGCTAAACTTAAGCAAAATGATGAATCAATAGTCATTCTAAATAAAAATATTGATTGAAGACAAGTAGAATAATACCATCAAATTAATGATGGATGTGTATAAATCTATCTATTGTAATGTTTCACTGTTATGTTGTTCCAGTCATTTTGGAGGTTAGCAATTACAAATGCTACCTAGAGTGCCCTCAGCAATGGTGACATTTAATTATCTTAAGCACTAGTAAGTCTGGAAGTTGCAATCCAGAATTGGCACAGTTCAATAATTTTTACCAAGAATGAGTTTCTATTCCCAGTTGTCTACAGCTGCTGCTGCTATTGTGATCATAGACATATTAAAACATTGTTTCCATATGAATGTAACACCTGCAGACTTCCTGGCTCCATTAAAAATCAGTTTTATGGATGGTGTTGATAAAAAAAGAGACTTTCCTCTAGTGTTTTGGGTTTGTTTGCATTTGGTTGTTTTTACAAAAAGAGAAAAAAAGTACTTGCAGTTTCTCCAGGAAATTCAATCTTAGACTTACTGATAAGAAAGAAGTAATGTCTGGACACCAGTGGCACAAACCTTGCTATTTGAGAGGCTGAAATCAGGAGGATTGTGGCTTGAGGCCAACATGAATTGAAAAATTTGAAAGAACGCTGCTCAGTGGCATATCCCTATACCTAAGCAATGTGGCAGCTAAGACTGGGAAATTGTAGTTTCTGGCCATCCCAGACAAAAGTTCACAAAAATACTTCTCCACGGAGGGAAATCTGGATGTATTGGCAAGTGCCTGAAATCCTAGGAAATGTAGTACCTCTAAAAGTAGACATATTATAGTCCAGACCTGTGCCTGGTTGAGAAGTGAGAGACTATCCTAAAAATAACCTCGGATACACAGTCAGGGATCAAAGCATTGGACCAAGATTGGAATGTCAGCCTAGCAAGCACAAAGTCCTGAGTTCAAACCTCTATACCATAAAATAGAAAGAAAGAAAGAAAGAGAGAAAGAAAGAGAGAAAGAAAGAGAGAAAGAAATAAAGAAAGAAAGAAAGAAAGAAAGAAAGAAAGAAAGAAAGAAAGAAAGAAAGAGGGGAGGGATGGAGGAAAGGAGGGAGGAAGGAAAGAAGGAAGGAAGGGAGGAAGGAAGGAAGAAAAGAGAGAAAGAGAGGGAGAGAGGGGGAGGAGAGAAGAAGGGAAGGAAAGGAGGGAAGGAAGCAAAAGAATTTGTGAATTAACTTTCCAACCTAGATACTTTTAGGTCAGCACCTTGAAACCACAGCAGGTGCTATACTAAACACTGTACTAAACATTGATTTCTGTCAGTGTATCAAGAACTTAATGAAAACTGAATAAAATATATTACTATATTGATAGTACTTAAATGTCACTGATAGTATTTCAAAACTGTATGGTCTCCCAAGAAATCAAACTTGAACTTTCAATAATGTATATAGAGGCATAGTGTTGATATTTTTATTAATACATGTAAATTTCCACACATACTTTTTGTTCTGAAATGTGTGAGGATGAAATGAAACACTGAAGAGCAGCAAACTGTCTAATGCCAAGTAAACAGCTTACCTATCTATGCATTTATTTCAAGAGCATTAAAATGCAATTTGGCCCTTAAAATGGTAAGATTTTTGGACCATAAACTTATGTTGAAATGTGCCTATGAAATAATAATATGTGACAAAGCAAATAAAAATATATCAAAACTGATAATAATCTTTTTACTTCTTATAGATCTGAGCATTCTTTTAATACTACGTTGGGAATATCTCCTTTATCTTGCTGGGCCAGTGATATCTCTTGGGAAATCTAGACTGCTCATTCTCTCATTCTCAATTACCTGAATTACCTGGCTTTTCTTCTTAACAAGAGTAAGTTTCTGAGGATTAGTTCTGATTTTATCTGTTATGGCCTTGTATCAGATTTCTTATCTATGTTCTCTGTCTCTGGTTTGTGAAAGAAGCAAGGCGTACTTCCTCTCTAACTTCCCGAACCTGAGATATGGTATTGTGCGTCTTGTGTTTTCATATATGTCTTCTTCATGGAAGATGAGTATACAAAGCTTTACTGAGATTATATGTTAAGGGATCACAAGCTCTTGTTGAGTGGAGGATCTTCATACATTTGTAACATGCTTATTTGTAAATGTATTGCTTTAGCAGCCTTAAATGTCAACTTGCTCAATAAAGATGAACACTCATTGCATGCATTTATTTCTTAACTAAAATATAACATCTTGAATGTTTTACTCACAAGTTGCAACTAAAATGTAAAATCTCATTAAATATAGATGTAACTGTGACTGTGTACTTGTTTTAATGGCTGCTCTCTTTTGTAGAGCTATCTGGATTTCCCTGTGGGATCTACTGAATTCAGTGTCGTACTTGACTTAGCTTTGTTTGGCTCTGACACAAAATTTGCCAAACTAGATGCTGTTGATATAACACCTCATCATTAAATCATACTTCTATCATTTAAGATAGAAGGTAAGTTATGCTTTATTGTTGTTGCTTTGTTTACATACAAATTTGCGAGCAGGTAAAAGCAAGACTTGGAAGAATATAAAATGCTTTATTAGTTTATTTTTTCCCCCTTAACCAGTTTCCAATCATGTAATATTCACTATTTTTTCTCTCCTTACATTATAATATACTATATTTGATATTCATTGAAAGCAAATCTTCTGAGTCCTCAACTTGATTTTAACATAGGCTTAAAGTTTTGAAAGTACAATGATCTGATGGTTTAAATAAGATTGTGAGCAAGAAGTTTTCCTAGTCTCTGAAATCAAGCTAAATTACTCTTGTTCTCTACCTCCTAGTGCTAATTACAAAACCAAGACATTTGTACTTTTCTTTTTTTTCTTTCTTTTTGTGGAGATTGCGGTGTTTTATAGAATGAAGACACTGTCAAGATTGCCTTCAGTGATTCTTAAAAGCTGTTGCAAAGACATAAATATGTAGAAAGTCTTTGATGTTGCATAAACAATATTATTTTTATTGTATTCATTTCTACGAATTCCATGAAAATTAAGTTTGGCTCCATTTGCCAGCAAGAAATATTAGCATGTGGAGTAGGGTGGGGAGATTGTGAAATGAAAGGCTATGGTGCAGAAGTTCAAAAGATTTCTTCCCCCTTTCTCTTGGACAAATGGTTTAAGTTGAACTGCTTTGTTTTTGTTGGACTTTAACAGCAAAGTGAAATATGTTAGTCTACGTTTTCAAAACACACAGACTTATGGAAATGTAGAGTAACAGCTGTTCAACTGTCAAGTCACTAGCTAAATTCACATCTTAGGAAAGAAGGAAATCTGTTACAATGAGACCCTGTATAATAAGGGCCATTGGTTTCTCAATTTGTGTCTGGAGAGGGGGGATGAAGAAACACTGTTAACAAAGGAACATTTTTCTAGAATACTTTTTTGACTCAATTATTGGCAAATGAGTGTTCAACATGAAATTTAACCACCGAGCTGTACTCTAAGTAACCACAACGATGTTGAAGGTAATCAGCACAATCAGTTCATGAATTTCCCCTGGTCAGTGGTTTGCTTTGATGACACCTAATGGGTAGAATGTATTCCAGAAAGGTACGTGGGTACAAATTGAAACAAAATAGACCCTAGGATCAAGTGGTCATGATTATATCATCTCCATTTCCAAAGGCCTTCTATGGTTGAATTCTACTCTACAAAGGTTAATCTAATGATAGTTGGCAGCATATAATTATATGAAAGGAGACTGAATACTTGTAACAGGTCTTAAATTTGTAATAAATTCTCTTGGACAAGAAAGAGAATAGGTTGTTTCCTTAGAACACTGATTAATAGACTGATTTTTTTCATGTATGATAATAACAATCTTGTTCATATGTATTAGAGTTTATAATCACAACAGGATTTGTTTATAATCATAACAGGATTTTAACCAAAATGGACTGTCTAACTGTAAAATTTCATATTCTATAATGTAATAATAGTAGTGAAAACATTCAGATTAAAGACTGGATATTAGATTTTCCTCTGCAGAAGATCAACTCTGTTAATATACCTAATATATTCTCACAGTGATTCACAATAAAAAAGATTCAAGTGGACTAATATAAAAATAAAGACTGACAATGCATTATTTATGATGGTAATGAATTACACAACCACCTTCACCCTGTGTATCATCTGAGTTGGAAGACAGTCAGATGTTCATCCCAACCATAGGTGTCATGCTTATGGTACTCTATGCTCTGATGGCATCTCTTTTAAATACCTTCTCCACTCTATTTTCTGTTTAAATGCCAGTGCCTCACGTAGAAGCTTTAATGATCTTTCATCTTCTACTCTAGTTTTAGACTTCCTATCCTTGCATCTAGTTCTCTCTTGCATTCTAATATCAAAACCTTTTTTTAACCATACGTTTTAGATCCACAAATCTGCACGCTTGAAAAGAGTACTCTCTTCAACTTTTTTACCTTGTCATAAATGACTTGTGTATGACTCTCACCTGAAGATGACACTTCATCAACAGTCGCAAATAAATTCCTATTTTATTATAAAACCAAGTAAAAGGTGTGCACACACGTATTTATGTTGTCCAACCCATTTGTGATACGAGACCTTTTAAGCATACAATGCTTACTGTTTTCTCATTGTTATCATGGAACTTTGAGCAACAAGCTCAATAGTATTACCTTTTCCCTGTGGACTAGCTGTACTGAGCATACCCGCTTCTAACACTTTATCTCCTGTTCCAGCTTGTATCCATATGTATCCCATTCTACTTGCATTGGTGAACATAGACGATACTTTTTCTTACACAATCCAGTTATCTCATCCTCCAAGTTCAGCCTGTTTCCTGTGACCTTTGCAGGATCTCAATACGCATTCCAGTTTACCCCTTTTGTAAGTTCACCACCCTTTAGATCGCTCATTCTGCTATCAAAATTGCATTTATAAAGTTCTGTAGCAAATTTATTCCAAAGGTGTGGTTCAGAATTTCTTCCCATTAACGCCTTAAAAGCATCAATTCTTCTTCATATATTTCAGAGCTTAAGCCAGCTATGCCTCCAGACTCTCAAAATCTGGTCCTATATTTCACAAAGACAATGCAGGATCATCTTCAACTTCTACTTCTACTCATAAAATTCTATCCACACTTACCTTGCTTTGTTTTTGCATATGTTGGATAGAAACTGTTTTCTTATATCTCAAAACCATGGTTTGTTTTAATGTGTTCTTCATTTTTCCACTATCTAGTCAACAAAATCCTCACAAATGCTTTAGAAATGCTGGTTAGCAGCACAACTATGTTTATTGCAGCATTATTTACCATAGCTAAGATATGGAACCAACTTAGATGCCCCTCAGTAGATGAATGGATCAAGAAAATGTAGTATATATACACAATGGAATTCTGTGCCTCCATCAGAAAGAATGGCATTGCCCCATTTGTTAGGAAATGGAAAGACTTGGAAAAAATTATATTAAGTGAAGTAAGCCAAGCCCAAAGAAACATAGGTCCCATGGTTTCCCTTATTTGCAATATCTAGTATATGTCTGAGTCAAGCAGAAAAGGTCAGATAAGGTGATGTTAAGAAAATGAACCCTAAGATATGTATTTAAATGTTTTTTTCATGCATTTGTTTCTAACGCATTTATAAGATTATTTCTTTGTTGCTTTGTATGTCCCTCCCCCACAGTATAACCCCTGCTTTCACTGCATTTGATGTTGGTATAATTTGTGGAGGGGAAGGGGAAAAACAAATCATTTAAATAAGGATACAGGTGGACCCGTTGCAGCAATGAGAAGTACAAGTTGTCATGTCAAAAACGAACTTTACAACTTTGGTGGGGGGGGGGAGGATTGGAGGGGGCAGGGGGAGGCTGGGAAGGGATGGGAAGGGTAAACAAAGGAGGAGGCTACAATGCTTGATAAGAAATGTACTCACTATCTTGCCCATGTAATTGTAACCCCTCTGTACAGTATGGTCACAATTAAAAAAAATAAAATAAAGAAATGCTGGTTAGATGTGTTTATATAGGTAGTTGTTCCACTTAACATATTTTGTTTTCAAAACTTTATGATTCTTCTGAACTTCGATGCCTCTTATTGTAAATTGAAACTCTGAAATAAAAGTTTGATTTAATTGATTGGATGTTAAACAAGTTTAAAAGCTTATATATATTATAGATTATGTACTACATAATTTGTTTTATATATAGCTATGTATTATAAAACTAAACATTTTTTTCTGCTTGAAATCTTTGATAAATCGAAACTGATTGTGTACAGACTGTAGAAGGAAGGAAGTTTAGCTACAAACATACTGAAGATAGTTTTCTTTCATATGACACACTTATATAAGTTGAGATCTGTTTCATCTATGGCTAAAAAATAATAAATTAAAATAGTAGAATCTCCTTTATGGATTTTATGTGAAACTTTCTCATTAGTTATTCTATCTTCTCTTCCACAAATAAAATTCATCTCTATTGTCTTCCTATGCTTTCTTATACAGCTATGTGGTTTTTATGTTGTTGGCAGTAGAAAATTCTTAACTACTCAAATGATTTACACACACACACACACACAAACACACATATGTGTATATATTTACATATATTGGCATAATGTACCGGCGTATTTACAGATAAACATTTATGTCATAATAACACCACAAATAATATTTATGTGATTGTCTTCTCACCTGTTATTACAGAAGCAGATGTTATTCTTAAATAAGCTTTTATTCATGATGTTGTCCCCAAGGGTTAAATCCATGTGTGCCCAGAAACTGTTTCCCTCCCAATGTTTAACGTCTGCCACTTGTTTTCTTGCTTAGTTGGCCTGTGGCAAGATGCTGACAAGTCAGCGCCAGGAAAATAACTTTTATGACGAGTCATCCTTGAAGTCAGCCCTTGCTTCAGAGTTGTTTTATTAAAATGTAACTAGGTCAGCTGGTCACCAGTGGCTCATGTTTGTAATCCTAGCTACTCAGGTGGCTGAGATCTAAGGATCATGGTTCACAAGCCAACCAGGGCAGGAAAGGCCATTAAATAATTATCTCCAATTAACCACTAGAAAACCAGAGGTAGAGCTCTGGATCAAGTGGTAGAGCATGAACCTTGAGCAAAAAGAGCTCAGAGCTAGTACCCAGGCCATAAGATGAAGCCCCAGGACAGACTAAACAAAAAGAAAGCAAGTAGTTAGGTCGACCCATGCTTTCTGGCTTACTGATAGGTATGATAAGATGTTGTTAATTGCCATGTGGACAACATTTTTGTACAAAGCACAGTCCTTGGCACTCCTTGGACTCATCTGTGAAATGAGAGTTCTCACCCTCCCATTTATTAGCCTCTCAAATTCCAGGTTCAATTATGTTATACCTTTTAGCATGAATTAGAATTCAACGTCCCTTTCATTTACCAAGTATTATTGGTTTTAGAGTATGAAGGTAAGTAATGTATAAAGGGTAATCTTTTATTTTCAGGATTTCATTTCCCCACATAGTAAAGACAAGTGTGATTAAACATGAGGCCATAGCTCTAATGAAAAAAATATAAAACGTGTTATAAAAACATGTAGAGAGGTATTTTATTCTGTGTAACCCCTAAAGTTGGTTGCAGAAGAGAAAACCTATAATGATTTTCAATGGTTAGAATAAATTCACCTCTGAGACAGTATAGGAAAGAAAGAAATTCCAACTTCAGAATTCTATGTGCAAGTGTAGTAGGGGGTAAATATTTATTCAGGCTCCCAGGAGCTTAAAGTGGAGGTTAAATAAAATCTCAAATGTTTATCTGGATCAAGAAAATACTGAAGTCAGACCAGTCAGATGTTTAAACAGGGGAAAGGATTATTTATGAAGAACACATGTAATTTGTGCAATGCACTTTTCAAATGATGAGACTTCTCCATGTTGGAATGATGAATGTGTCAAGAAGAGACTTAGTCTTATTTACAAAAGGGTAACTATAATATAAAATATTCTAGTGCAAAAATATTAGCAACTATCCGAGTGTCTGAAGTTTGTCATAGTTCAGTCAAAACAAACATATTTTGAGTACTATCTGTTCTTTACTTCATCAAAATGTACAACAGCAAATATTCGATAAAATTGGATGATGTGCTTTATGACATTGCTACAAATATATGTCTGTTTTTCCTGATCTGAATCATTTTCATCTTTTCAATGGTGTGTCTTTGCTTGGGAAGTATGTTTCTTGTAGATAACTGACAGTTGGATACTATTTTTATGCAAGTCCAGTCAGCTAGTGTAAGTCTTTCAATGGCCAAATTAAGACCATTTATAGATACTTATTATTGAAAATTGTTTACTGATTATTGCAGTTTTCCCCATGTTGATTAGAAGACTATTTCTTTTCTTTCATTCAAAATTTATCTTGCTGGTTTTTGAGTTGAACATGATTAAATTCTAATTATCATGATTTCTGTTGTTCATTTCATTATTTCTTGACCTCATCTCTTTTCCTCCTACTTATAGCATTCCTTTAACTCTCTTCTATAGCACATTAGAATAGAATCTATATTGTTTTATCATATACTTACCTTGTTAAATACTTTTTTGAGGTAATTATGTATTCTGAATATTAATCCCTGGTTCAATGAATAGCTTACTAAGATTTTTTTCCATCCTCATGACTTTTAATACATCTTTGTTTCTTTTGCTTTTGTATGCCTCAAAATTATTGATTTAATGCTATATGTGGTATACAGAACAAATAGAAACAGCTGTGCAATATTTAAACCTGGAAATGCACATGTTCATTTATTTTCTGATGGCTAATGTAATGGCTTCATATTACTCAGGGTTCTCTAGAGAAATAGAAATAAGTAGTCATACATACACATACAAAAGACACATACATATATATGCATTATATATACATGTATATATATATATGCAGAGAAGGAGAATACTCAAACTAGCTTAAGATTTCATATAGTTACCTTCAATAAACTTAAGCTTAAATTTGGCAGTGTTGGATTTGAGTTCTACTCCTTTCAAGCATTTCTGAATGACTGAATTGAAGAGTTGAATGGCAGTAACACTTTGTTTCTACACCTTTTGTTTAATGTCCTGTACTAGGATTATATTGAAAAGTAGAAGAGTTTTGTGTTATTCTACTTAACCTTCCTTCTTAGTGATGCTTTGTATAACTTATCCTTGGATGTATACCAAAATATATTTATTTGATTCTTTCCGATGGAATCCAACCTCTAATTTATCTTTGGCACTCGTGTTGAGTGGGTTAACTTGTCTTCCTTTGCATAACAGGAGATGAGATGATGAATCAATTAGCATGGAAGCATAGCTACAAGACATTCCCTATCATATTCCTACAATTTTCTTTTATGAAGGATTTTCAGTTCTTAACTCAATGGAGATATATTGTCATTTTGCCTTGTGAGACGGAGTTTTATGACTGTTCCTGAATTGCTTAAGACATTTACCTTTATAGGAGAATAAGGTTGGAAAATGGCATTTTAGAACCATTTCCCTGTAACCATCCATCAATGCTTTCGTGTCCACCATTAGAAAGTGTCCTTTTCTTATGGTTTCTGACTTTGACTCCCTCCTGTGCTCCGTACCCCCTGGTGGATTCGGGTAGAGAAGGAGTAAGCACTCGCAAATTCTATTTTGAGCAGATGTCTATAGAAATTTGGGATTGTCAGTTGGGATGTCAGTTCCTCTTTTGCTTTAGAAGACAGTATTTTTTCTGGTTAGTTTTACATGCTTTTCCTGAAGGTATTGTCTTTTCTTTTTTGAAAAATACTTTATTGTAAAGGTGATATATGGAGGAGATATAGTTACATAAGTAAGGTAATGAGCATATTCTAGTCAAACACTGTTAACCCCTCCTTCATTTTCTCCCACTTTCTCTCCCTCTCAACTCCCCTCCCTCCCAAGTTGTAAAGTTCATTTCTGTCATAGTGTCTTGTGATATCAATGTTGGTTCACCCTTTGTCCTTTGTCTCTCCATTCTGTGATTCCCCTTTTCAAACCCCAAATCAGATAAACATATATCAAGACACAGGATACCAAAATCAAAAACAGTGACAACAGAGGGGCATCTGGGTTGATTTCATAACTTAGCTATGGTAAATAAGGTTGCAACGAACATAGTTGTGCTGGTAGCTTTAGGGTGGCCTTGTTTGTGATCATTTGAATAAATGCCCAGGAGTAGAATTGCAGGATCATAGGGGAACTCTCTAAGTTCAATCTTGTAAGGTACCACCATACTGCTTTCCAGAGTGGCTGAACCTGTTTACATTCCCACCAACCATGTAGTTAACATTCCCTTTGGGTCACATCCCCACCAGCATCCATAATTCAGTCTCTTGATGGAGCCTTTGATTTCCTTGTGGTGGTCAGTTTTCCTTGTGACTTAGTTGGTTTCTCAATTCAGTTTCTTTCAGTGGGTAGAATAAAGCCCTTCCTCACAAACTTGGAGTCTTTGTGTCCCTCCTCCCATACTAACGTATAGTGGGATAGACTTCAGCTTTGTGTGTAACACAGGAAGGAGGTGCCTGGCTTCTTTCGGTTGGAGTTTCTACAAGTGAGCTTGAGTGTGGGTGGGATTGTGGCATGTCTGGAATCAGTGGCTTTTCCCAGAGGGGCTAGTGCCTGAGACTCTTTTGGGCTAACCTGGAGCCACTCTTGGCTTTTAAGGCCTATCCAGTTTTTGTTTTTTTCCCAGTGAGATTTTACAGACTTTTGGCCTTTTAATTCCTGCAATGGGCTAAGATGTAGGATTAGCTGCTATCTGGCTGGAATGTCTTTGTTTGCCGCAGAGGGGCTGGTTGCCTCTAGCTGTGTCTGTCAGGGTAAAGTTGACCCTCCTTGGGAAGTGCTTTCTTCTTCTAGGTGGGGCAGTCTTCCCGGGGTGAAGCTGACTCTCATTGGTGAGATTCCTTTGCCCTGTGGAAAAATGGTGCTGCTGCCACTGCCTCTCAGGTCCATGTTACCTGCTAACTGCTCTAGCAGGTTCTGTGCTAGTATCAAAGATAGTGTTCTTCTCTGTTGGGGGTTGGGGGGGCGGGGCGTAGTTTCTTTCCAGAAGCTATTCTCTGGGCAGGAGTGAGGATGGCTTTTGTGGGATACTCACGTTTTTCCTTGGAGTCTCAGCCCATCTCCAGTGTGATGCATTTTCTCTGTGTCCATCTGTGGCCAGCAGGCTGTGGTCTCGGACTCCCAATCATCCAGTCTTTGCTGGAAGTGAGTGAAAGGCCATATGTACTCTATCTATGATGCCTTTGTCCTAGCTGTATCTGGCTGCTGACGTGGCCACTACTGCTGGCCTGTGCTCAGATCTGTCTTCTTAAGCAGGCTGCCTGTAATTTTCTTTTCTGGCAAAAAGTATCTGTTCAATTACGGCTCACTTGGTGTGACTTTCTTGGTGCAGACTATTTGGTAACAATACAAAACTCTGGTTCCTCAGAGACAGCTGTGAAGGTTCCCTATTGCCCTGCTTCTAACTCCATGAGATCTCTATTGTCACTTCAAATGGTGCCAGGTTGCATGATTTGCTCTTTCTTGTCTGACCAGAGTGAAGATTTGCTTAACTAGGGTTTTAGGTTTCGTGGTTGCCTTGTGTTTAATAAAGTAGAAGTTTTTTTTCACACTATATCTAGATTTCTATTCTTGTCAGGAAGCGGACAGTATTCTTCCCATTCTTACCATCATACTCAGTCAAGGTTTTACAGTTATTTTTTTTAAACTTCACCTATCAAATAGAGGCTTTCCAATATAATTGAATATGTTTGTTACTTAATTACTCCATTTTGTGTGTCATAAGACAGATTGAAGTCATGAGGGAAATTGGATGCTAAAAGTTGTTATTGATGGGTTCAATCTTAAAGATCATTTTATCTCACATGTTTGAAGTACCTTTTGTCCCTAAGGTAGACAATATAATATCTAGCCATTATATTCTATGCTTTAAGATAAAATAATCATTATGTTTTATATTTATAGTTGGCGTTGGCCATCTAATCAATTATATTTCCCTCGTAAGAATATACAGTTTAATGATCATTGCTTGATAGTTAATCTCTTATGGTGCAATTTCATGATACCTCTGTGATTTCCTTAGATATATTTTTTTCAAGTTTATGATCCAGAGATCCTTTCTCTCCATAGTTATGCAGCCAAGAATTAAACCACCATTATTTTCATTGAGTTAAGCTGAGCAGCAACTGAAACTTGTATTGCTGATTATGTTTTTTGATGCTATTATTATTAGGAATAATAAGTATTGATTACTTGCCCATTGTAGAATAAATTAAGTATATTAAAAATTGCCATGATTTCATAGGAAGCTTATATCATTTAAATACAATAGAGATTTCCTCCTAAAAAGTTATCCTTTGAATTTAGTTTTAAAAGCTTACAACTTAGATATGGTGGAAAACTATTTGTCAGTTCATCCAAAGTCCTCTAGAGAGTTCAAATTCCTGTACAATATCCCTTAGCTGGAGGAGTTTCTCCACTTTTCCAGGAGATAAATCTATCACGTGAAAGAATTACGTGTTATGAAGCTTGTTCTTCTCTTGTGGTAGAGAGTAAGTTATGGGTAAGTTTACTTAAGACGGAGAAAGTTTCAAGATAACTGCTGAAGATTAGAGGTTCTATTATGAGCACAGAACAGAAATTATTTTTCCCTATGTTTAATTGTGCAAAAGGAAAATGTAGACAATATGGTTATTATTAAAATTATAAAAGAATAATTCTGCTGACCAAGATGTAAAAAAAGTCTACAATATATCTTCTTGATTTTCGTTCTGTGGTTCGTGTTTACATTTGTGGGTTTTTTTGTTTGTTTATTTTTTTGTCAGTTGTGGGGCTTGAATTCTGGGTGTGGGTGCTAGATGCTGTCCCTGAGCTCTTCAGATGAAGGCTAGCAATCTGTCACTTGAGCCATAGCACCATTTCTGGTTTTCTGGTGGTTAATTGGAGATAAGAGTCTCACAGACTTTCCTGCTCAGGCTGGCTTTGAACTGCAATCCTCAGATCTTAGCCTCCTGAGTAGCTAGAATTACAGGTGTGAGCCACCAGTACATTTTTTTATCAGAGTGGTAAAAAAGAAAACCAAGGATAATAAAAGCCATTTTATATTCTGTATAACATTACTTTACTGAGAGAATTAAACAAAACATTTTATTTACAGAATATGGCAAGGGATGAATGTATAAATGTTTCACTATATATTTATTAGAATGTAAATTCAAATCAATAGCTATTTAGGTATTTTATTAGTTTTCCAGGGTTTTATTCTAAATATACTACAAAACACCAAATATTTACTGTCTTCTTTTCCTGCAAGATAGAAGACAAAATTCAAGATAGCAGTAAGTTTATTTCCCCCCCTCCCCTGAGGATCATGATAAATAATTTATTGCAAGACACTTTTCTAACTTTGGGGAAGAATGAAGGTTGTGGGCACCTTTGGCATGTGAATGTATCATGCATGTGTCTCTTCATATTCTTGTAACACTTCCTGTGTGTGTCTGTGTGTGTATGTGTGTGTGTGTGTGTGTGTGTGTGTGTGTGTGTGTGTGCATGCGTATGTGTGTATTAAGAGGATGAAGGATTTCCCCTTCTACAATATAATCTCATCTTAACTACCTGCAAGAACCATATTTGCCAGTTTGGGTAACATTCTACAGTACTAATTCTGTTCCCTTATGTATGCATGAGAGAACACAATTAACTTCATAACAGTTACACAAGTAAAAATATCGACATGAAAAACATATGTATAGTGTACAATAATTTGGGAGAGTGCCAAGACCAAGCTTTCCTGTCCAAGGATTTTGTACTCCCTGTTGAAATTCAGCACCCACACAGGGCTTTCACTCTAGTTATTGAAGAATTCATGCATAAGGAAATATGTTTTTGAGGAAGAATACGAATTTGGAATTTAGTGGCAAATATAAAAACAGAAGTGAATCAAACGATCATTTTTAAGAGAATGGCAACAGATTTTTCTCAAGAAGAGAGATGAAAAAATGCAGTTATGCATTTTACTCTGCCACTGGAAGTTTTCTATGTTACCTTTAGGCCTCCAACCTATACATGGTACATTCTAATGAGTGAAGCAGGAAAAACAAATCAAAACAAACTAATAGCAAGGTGATATATAAAATATGCTTATGCTTATGTAATATCAATTCTCCCTTCTAGGTTTGATTCCTACTTTCTTTACTAGGTTTGTGATTGTCTATTATCTTACTATATGTAAGCATTAAAGAGGAAGAGAAGATATTATAAGAGATCATTAGCTGAAGGAAATGAAAACCATTCAATTGTTATATAAACTGGACTGAGTAAATTGAATTTATGTTTTTTCAGGCCTCTCTAATCACATCTACTACATAAATCTATTGTAAAATGAGAATCATCTATAACCAAATGTAATTTCAAGACAAAACCTGGAATGTTTATAATACATTTATCTACTTCAAAGTAGATAAATTGACTACATCTCATACTTCCAGAAAACCTTGAAGTTTCTAGCATTTAGATTTCTTTTTCATGGTTACATGTTTGTATTAGCAAATCAGTTTAAAATATTCTGACAATCATATTTTGTAGTTGTAAAAATATGACGATTTCAGAAAGCTGTTCGGGCAGCTACTCAGAAGGCACAAAAGGAAGTTCATTTGAAGTTGATCCTACCTTAAAGGGAAATTCTATCTTACATATCAAACAGGAACAAAATGTCTAGGGGTATAGCTCAAAGGGTAGAGGCTTCTAGGACATCCTGGTTTTAACTTGGGAGAGAAGGAAAGAGAGTGAGAGAGATATGTACATAAAGACACACACAGAGAAAACAGAATAAAGCTTGTTAAATATCAACAAGTATTTGTGCAAATTTATGTGTCCTGTCACTATGTCCTATGGAGATTTTCCAGGTCCTATTACCTAATGACTAAACCAATTTTAAATTTATAAGATGAGTAAAAATATAATATTGAATATTGAACATATTAAAAATGAATATTGATAACAGAAATGGGATTTTGTACTAAAGTAAGACTTTCTTTTTACAATTTAAACTTAAATGATTAATATTGTTGGGAGCCAAAAGTTAAGTCTCTCAAACTTGATAGGCTTAACTATTGCACTGGAACAACCTGAGGCTGAGTTTACAGAATCCCACCTTTTCACCATGCCCTAAAGTAAACACCCTGCAGCTACTAATGACCACCTTTTCACCCCGCCCTAAGTCCAAGCATATATATACCCTTTTGTGAAAAATAAAAACTGGCAGCTTGATCAGAATCCTTGTCTTGCTGTCCTTCTTCGTGTCTCTTGTCCCTTCATTCCTTCTCGCTTAGGTTCATTGCCCTGGTTGAAGTCCTGCGGGTCGGGACAAATATAATTATATAAAAATAAATACATTTACCTTTGAATGATTTTGCCTACATTTTTGCTTCTATTTTAAGTCTGAGGAAAAAGTCACTAGCAAATACCCTTTACACCTTACAATATTTGCTTCAATTCATGTTTATGGATTCTATTTTATTTCCAAAAATCCTGCAATATTGGAAAGCTATTTCCATATCATTGGAAGAGAAATGAAAAAAAAAAACATTTACTTATTGTACCTTGCTAAGCAAAAAAAAGTAGCTGAGGATGATTTTGAATAGTAAATACAAACTTTTAAAATGAGATATAAAACTTAATAGATCTCAGTTTAAAGATAAAAAGTAGCCAGGCACCAGTGGCTCACACCTGTAATCCTAGCTACTCAGGAGGCTGAGATCTGAGAATCATGGTTTAAAGCCAGCCTGGGCAAGAAAAGTGAGACTCTTATCTCCAAGAAACCACTAGAAAACCAGACCTGGCGCTATGGATCAAGCGCTAGAGCACTTGCCTTGAGCTGAAGAGCACAAGGACAGCACCCAAGCCCAGAGTTCAAGCCCCACGACTGACCAAAAAAAAAAAAAAAGGATAAAAAAGAATACATATTAGCTTTGGTTTTTATACAACATGTTGAGCTATTGTAACATAGGAGTCTTATTGAGTTTTACAGCAATTATTTGCTTTTCTTTAAAAATAATTATTTTAATTGTTTGTTATAAATTTTTATTATATTTTGTGATCATATTGGGCCTGAACTCAAGACCTCATGATCTTGCTCAGCTTTTTATTCATTGTTGCTGTTTTACTATTGAGCTTTGACTCCAGTCCAGCTTTTGTGGGGAGGTAAGTGACTGATTAATCAGAGATGGAAACTATACTGTTTTTGTGCCTGAAATCCTCAGATCTGTCTCCTGATTAGCTAAAAATGAACCTTCAACTTCTCAATCTCTTCATTACAGTTTGTCCTAAAGATAAAAAGGTGAGTGGATATTGAATGCAAATAAATATGTAGAAATATTTGGAATTTTCTTCTCCTGTTAATCAAACTTTATTTAAAGGATAAATATAACAGATATATAGTTCTTATACCTGAAAACATTGAAAAAAAAACATATCATCTGTCTTTATGGGTAAAATTTGTTATTTTTGTAAGTGAATTTAATGATAAATCTGACCTCACCTCTACTTAGTAGTAAGATTTACATGTTTCTCTAAAGAAATGGTTATATTTTCATTGTTTGTGATCTTGAAAGTATTATTAAGATTGATTCCATTACATTGATAAAAATCCAAAGAAGTTCTGAATTTCAAAATGAGTGGGATCCCATAAATTTCCAGTGAGAAACTGCCGCTGAAGGTTTGTGTTTCTTAAGCTTTTGGTTTTCCACCAAAAAACCTATACAAGTTTATAACTACTTCAACAGTATTCTTCTAGTGTTTCTGTTGCTCTGTTGTTTTTCTATTATAGTATAAAATTGTAATTATGACATTGTAATGACCCATCAGAGAATAACTCATTCCATAAATCATTAGTGAATGATATCTTTTGAAAGATTGGAAGTAGATTTTCTGTAAGAGAAGTTACTGCCTTGAAATCAACTAAAAACTATTCCATATGGCTCATGGTTAAGCTAAATCGTTTACCAAAATGATTTTGCTTTTATTTCTTTTTACCTTGTTTGTTCATTTATCTGTCTTTGGAAGGGTAAGAACGGTTAGACAAAAGAGGAACAAAATGCAGCAGTGATACTAACTAGACCCTATGTTGAAAATGACCTATACAACAGGTGGGTAGGGACAGAAGGGAAAACCTGGCAATAAAACTAGGGAAAGGATGGTAATATTCATAAAGAAATGCACTCTTTATCTGTAACTGTAAACCTTTGAGCATCACCTTTATTATAACAGTAAATAAACTAAGAAAAATTAATGTTGATAGTATTTGGGTTGGTAGGACTAATCTTGCTGTTTTTTTTTCTGGATGTTTGATATTATGTGGGTTATTGGGATAAATCTTTTATGACTAATAAAAGTGACTCGGGATTTAAATATCATTTGAAAATATCATTAATTCTACCCTAGACATAAGCAGGGGAAGTGAGGAGGTTATACAGTCAGATGAGATTTGGCTTTAAAGATTTAAAAGTTTTGCTGGGTGCTGGTGGCTCACGCCTGTAATCCTAGTTACTCAGGAGACTGAGATCTGAGGATCGAGGTTCAAAGCCAGCCCGGGGAGGAAAGGCCGTGAAATTCTTATCTCCAATAAACCACTAGACAACCAGAAGTGGCACTGTGGCTCAAGTGGTAGAGTGCTCGCCTTGAGCTGAAGAGCTGAGGGACAGCGCCCAGGCCCAGTGTTCAAGCCCAGGTCCGACCAAAAAAAAAAAAAAAAGATTTAAAAGTTTTATGTTAGATGAAGTAAGTCTCCTGGGATACAGTTTCATTACATTCTTGAACTTAACAACTTTTTTCTTATGGACAAAATTCTCTTTTCCCAGTTTCATTCTGTTGGAGTTGGGCATATCTCTTTGTGTGGTTCTAAATAATTCACTATTTTAATTACTAGTGAATTTTTTTTTATTTCAATTTCCTGTCCTTACAGTAGCCAAAGGAACTTTTGGGTTAAATTTCCTATTCTTATGTCTTTTTATGTAATCTGCTGGCCCTCAGTCTATAATCTATTTGACTCTTAGTACCCTACTACTAGAATTGTTCAGAGCTACTTACTGAGAATAATACAATACACACAATAGTACAAATCGGTTTTTCCTAGCAGTCTTGGGACATTGTAAGTTGTTTCTCCCAACAGTCACTCCCTTCCAGTTCTCACTAAGACAAATAAAACTTAATCCAATTGATGACTGCAATAATTAAAAGCAAAAAATAGTAGAATGTTTTCTATTCTTAACAATTGCAAACACTAAGCTGATTTTCTGTTCTATAATTAATTAACATTTGACATTTTGTTATGTCTTTGTTTTCCTTGCTTGCTTTTCTAATTCACTTATATGTTTTAAAGTCTATTACTTTAACTTTTTTCAAATGCAACTCCTTGTGCTGCTGGTGTTTGCTTTTCCCTTACACTATTTATGGCAACAAAAAGAATCGTTGTCTCTAAAATTCAAAGAACTAAACAAACCAACAAAAAAAGAACTACAATAAAAAAAGGGATATTGAAACTTTGTGAATTCTACCTATAATAAAACTTAGTTTTGTGAGGAAAATTAGTAAATATACTATGGCCCCACACAAGATTAGATGGATGAGCAGGGGAAAAATTAGAAATGAGAAAGAATTTACAAACTATCATTAGATTTCCAAATGAAAAAAATATTATGATGTCACTTAAGATTCACATACTGAAGAAGCTGTTCATGTTAGAGCCATTTCTGGTATATGTTGCAAATCAATGTTAACAACAGAATATTCATATGTTCTCTTCAAGAAAAAGGTCATGTTTTCACATTTCAGAATCTAAGTTAAACTTCAAACTCATTTTGATCAAAGAATGTGGAGGTGAAGAATGTGGTGGTCATTTTGAGTTTTTATCTCAGAAATCCTTACAAATTCTAGTCTTGTCTTAAAACACTGAAATTAATATATGAAGAACCAGACCAGCCATCTGATAGACAAAGGTCCTTGATATGAGGTCATTCAGCCAATCAGCCAAACCAAGATTCCAGTGATACATTTTATTTTTCCATCCATCCCCTATGATTGACAGATGACAGTGACCTTAAGTGAAGTCAGTAGAGTTGCTCAACTGATCTCAGACTAATTGGCTGATGATAGAGTTATAAGCTTGTAAATTCATCTTGGTTTTAGTTTGCTATGCAGCAAAGGTAACTGATTTGGGGATAGAACTGTGCCTTGTGCTCCTTGGCAAAAGTTCTACCATTTTCAGCTACACATCTTGTCCCTTTTTGCCTTCATAATTTCCAAGGTAGGATCATGTTTTATGCTGGGACCAGCCTGGGCTGAATGCTGTTTCTTGTGCTTCACTTGTAGGTAGAAAAAGAAACATACACCACCTCACAAAGTCACAGAGTGGCTAGAGTGATATGCATGAGCTGGCTATACTTGGATAGATTTTGAGATTTACAGAAAATTCACAAAATATTATTCACATAGTAAGACCTGTATTTTTCAATATTGATTTATCTTTCAGAAAGCCAAACTACTCTCATGTTTTTTTAGTCTTTCTTCTACTACTTCCTTTCACATCCTCAAACAGAATATGTAAAAAAAAAAAATATGCTTTGCCTTGATTTCCCACCATGGGTGAAACAGATTTATCATCCACACATATATCATAACTCCCACAGCACATACTTGCCTTTATCCTTTTTTCCCCCAAGAGAGAACTTTGGATTTAATTAATATTCATCATTAAATTATCATTATTATGACATAAACATTCTTCAAAGTAAAGTCATGCAATGTGTACTTTCTTATTTGTCATCTTTAGAAGATCTTTCTTTTAAGTTAATAATTGCTTCCATTATTCATTGTCAGTCTTCAGTATCCTTATCACTAATGTATTGCCAAATTCTCCTGTGGACTTTGGAAGACTTGTCACAAAATGATAGAATACACCTGGGAATCAACATATTCCATGTATTTCCTAGTTGTAGACATATAGCTTATGACTTCTAGTTTCATTTTCAGTATGAACTTGTTTTACTCCAGAAAACAAACAAACAACAACAACAACCATTATCCATGAACCATATATGGGACATATTCTCCATGAGGAATTAAAGCATCATTACCTTAATTGTTGATCCAAGTTGTGGGCTACCTGGGGTCCATTGATGCTGTCTCTTCCAAAGGAAATGGAAGGCTGTTGGTAAACAAAAACAGGAACAAAGTAACTCCTCAGGCTTTCTGCATTTTTAAAACAACTCCCTTTCTTTCTTTTTTTTTCTATTTTCCCATAGATTGTCCACTCACAGTTTTTCCTGATTTCTATTTGATTTCGATATTTTTTCTTGTTGATATCAAGACTTTTAATATAGTAAGAAATTGTGATACAATTTTCAAATTATTCATAAATCTTACCTCCTAAAATTGTGATCCTTTTGTTTGTGCTGTGCTGAAATGGAATGCTTCAGGCTTCTTATTTATGGGATGTGGACTTTTTAAAAATCCTTTCTGAAACATTTTAATATCTTTAAGGAGTTGTACAAAGGAATTGTCAGCCACCAGTTTATGAATGAAACTCATTTTGATTTAAATCATCCTTTTTAAAAAACAAATCATATGTAGGTATTCCCTACTCTACTCTGTTCCTATTATCTGAACAATTTTTCCTCTGGAAACAAATTTGGAATAAGATAAAGGAGAGTTCTTAGTATATGAAGTAGAGTTCTTACATAGTATAAATTATAAAAATCAACACTATTATGACTACCAATTTGAACCTCTATATAACATCAGCTTTGTGTTATTTCTTTGATTAATGTGTCCAAAATGTCCTGTACATGATCACTCCCTAAACACAGAATGAAAGTTGAGATCTATGGTAGGCAAACTGATCTATGGTAGGCCACTCTGGTCCTCTACGGTGGAAGAGTCATGGCCCCAAACCTGGGCATTCTTTTATTATTTTTATTGTAACTACAATGCTCTTAAACACAATAGAATTTTTATTATAAGCTAAAATCTCTGATAATTTTCCTTAAGACTTTCTTAACATTTCCTTGAACTTCATAAGTTCAGGTTTGCGGATTTAAAAGTATAAATCCAAATGTTTTCAGGGATGAATATCATGCTATTTTTACCAGCAGGTCTACTCCGGAAAAAAAAAGAAAGCAGAAGAAAAATAATTCGTATAGTCCTTGGAGCTTGGGATCAACTGATGCTATAAAGACATTTCCTATGTGACTTAACACTTTAAAAATATTAAAACTGATCATTCATCCCCAGAGGTTTCAGTTCTGGAAGACAGAGGCATCTCCAGTCACATAGGCCAGGTCTTTATAAATAATGGAATGATAAGCACACTTTGGTATGGGGAAAAACTAGAGGACTGCATACTGATTTCTGAGAAGAGTGGTTATTCAATCTGTGAAAGAAAGTAGGAGCTTTTAAATGCTTTGTACTCTAGCCAGAGTTCCTATATTGCCTTCATTATTTATGAATAACTAGTTTCTTAATACCCCTTTTATGCTTTCATAAATCATCACCCTCCTAATCACCATTCAATTATTTTATTACACAGATGTATATATTTATATTGCTCAAACTGCCTTCTGTTTTGTTGGAAAGAAATTAAATAATGTTGTAAAATACTGTCCTCTATGTCCAGGACATCTGCTTAGTATTAAGAATCTTGAGGTTGCATGAAGAAAGACAAAGAAATGCTGATAAATGCTATTATATAAGCAGGTGCCTTCTCTAATTGATCCTATTCTGCTGCTTTTGTCTTTAAGGAAAATAAAATACTGCAATCACTAAAATTTTCTTCTATTACCAATGCTTTGCAAGTGTTAATCCACAATTAGTAATGTACATGCTATTTGGGGGAACTTTGAGCATTCCTATTTGGTAGTTGACAATCTGTCTATTGAATAGAAAAGACAGTCATGTAAAACTGTTTATACTCACTAGGTAATGTTGATTATTTGCATTTGCCAGTTCCTGGAAAAAAATGGGAAATCTTTTTGAATGACTCAGATTGCATATAAATATGTTATAAAATATACTTGACAATGTTGAAATGTTTTATTTCCCCATATGTAGATGAAACATTTCTGCCAAACTAAAAAGGGATTAAAAAATATACACTTAGAACCAATTAATTCTTTATCTTTGCTATGCCCTTCCATAGCTATCATTTCAACTTTCTGCAAGATGACTTCCTTGGGTATACTCATAGCAGTCACCATTTCCCAGCTATCCCCAAATGCCTCTGAAAACTGCTGTGTAACAAACATTTACCTATTTCCTGAGAACCATGATATGTCTGTAGCCCATCGCTTATGGGCCCAGAGGAGCTTCAGATCCTTGAACACATTCTCATTTCTGGTAAGTTATTCTCTTTGTACCAGCACATGGTCTCCAGATAGCAATCTATGTAGGATAGAAAAGAAGAAAGGGAAAATTTGTCTACTAAGACAGTCCTGAAGCATTATTAGATGTACCCAGGCCTTGCAAAAGGGCTGAAACTACATTAGTTTGTGGAAATGTCAATTATCATCTTTCTGTGTCAAGTTGTTCACATCTTTTGATAACACAGTGGATGATAAGTTCTCAGCGTATTTATCATGGCACTTAAACTACTCTGAAAGAAAATTCTAATTCCCTTAGGGACAGCTTCCATTACCACATTATCCAATATTCATCTCACCCTAAGAGCAACCTCTAAAGATAAAGTCCAATTTAAATAATCAATTCTCCTTAATCACCCCACCCAACAGTGACTGGAAATGACTCCATAGAAAAGATGAGAAGAATGATCAACTTCAAAAGAAAGCTCTATTTATGTATCTAAATTTGAAAGGATTTTTTCTCTCTCTCTTATTGTAAATTATTTACCAGGAAAGATTGTAAGCAAATGTACTCATCAGTATATTCTCATTAAATTTGTTTAAACAAGGAAAAATTAAAATAAAGGGGTCAGAATTATACAATGTAGTTTAATACTTTTGAATATTAATCCATTTCCATTGTATTTGCATATATCCTGACAATGGTTTTTGTTGTGCTTGGGTTTTTTTTGGTTAGTTATGGGTCAAAGAGGGATGTTATCACTCATGGTGTTATCGCTCATGGTGTAATCGCTCATGGTGTTAGAAAATCTAGTTGGAAAATTAATTGATTACTTGACTTAAAAGTTGGCATTCACAATGAAATAAACAATGCTTGGAGTATGGAAGAGGTCTATGCAATGATAAGGTCTGAATTATTTTAGTTTCTCATTCTACAACAATCAAGAAACTCCATAGTAACAGCATCCTTCATTGAGTTGATGTGTAGAACAAACCACAGCTACAGGAGCAAACAACATAGGAATAATTCATGATTATCATATTTCTGATATTTTCCTGCCAGTCTTCCCATGATTGTTTCTACTTAATCCATTTAAACTGTATGGTTTGGACAAAAGAAAACAAAACCCTAGAGAGAATTTTTTATTCCATGTGGAAAGTCTTGGCTATATGTAACTTGCATTTTTTAAATAGTTTTTCTTCAGAATGTCTTTGTATCATCTACAGTAAATACTGATGTATCTGACTTGCTACCTTCCTGGATTTTATTCTAACACATCAAACAGGCATGCATTACACTTTATTGAAATATTAGAGCAATGTATAACTAGCTGGGTCCTAGGCCTACAGAGGCATATTCTAGGCCTTTAGGCAAAAACTCAACCCCTTCAAGATACAAATCACTTTTCTAGCTGTGCTAATGCCATCTGTGTTTCTCAGCAGTATTCCTGTTACCCACAGGGATGCTCTCTGTTTAATAGCCACGGACTTCCTTTTCTAATTTTATGGTAGGATGATAGGGAAATGCCATATTCCTGAGGCATTTAGGAGTTTTAATTATGTTTTTAAACTTAGCTTCTAATATGTAGTGTAAAAATTTTCAAAAAGGAAGGAAGGAAAGTAATAAAAAAGCTCAAATTGGAGTCATTATACAAATTAACCATTCTATCATTATATGCACACATATATACATGTTTATATATATATATATATATATATATATATATTCACACACATATGTGTATATACACACCACACATATGGATAGATGATAGATAGATAGATAGATAGATAGATAGATAGATAGATGAAGCTCACCCAAAATTACTTAATAAGTAGTGAAGTGAAAAAGGGCTTAGGAAAGTTGTATGAATAAGGTGAATTTGAATAATTCACATTGTATGGATCTTACACATATCATAATGAATGAAACCACTTTGTATGAATAATTTATGCTAATAAATATTTTTAAAAAGCACAGAACACTATCTTGTTTGGGTATAATTGCATAAGTGTTTTACATGTGTGATTATTCATTTATGTACATTCTGTTCTATCACTCTTTGCAAATGAGAACCATTTTTATTCTCTCTCCTTGGAGTAATGAAATAAACTATTGTTTGACCTTATTAATTCCACTGAGGGCGATGGCAGGGACAGATGCTTCCTTTTGGTTGTTATAAGATTTCTCATTTCATTGTTTGGTGAGCAACTATGTAGTTACACATTATAAAAGACTAGGATACATAATCTGAAGGCATTGTATAGTATATTTATGCAGGGTAAATATTTCATTGCTGCTACTCATTTAATGCATTTTTATTGTTATTGTAAAGGTGATACACAGAGAGGTTACAGTCATATAAATCAAGTAGAGTATATTTTTAATCATGTCAGCCCTTTCCTCATTCTCTCCCAGTTTTTCCCTCCTGTCCCTACCCACAAGTTATATAGTTCATTTTCAACATAGTGTCTAGTGAGTACCACTGTTGCATTTCTTTACCCTTTGTGCCTCCATTTCTTTGTCCCTCTTATACTTCCAAAGACAATAAATGAACAAACAAGAGAAAAGGAAAAGAAAAATATAGTAATAAAGAAAAATCTTATTGTTTCCATTTCCTGGAGTTCATTCAATAAATATTATTTTTATGATCAGATGAACATAGGTATTGCACTTTTATATTCCTCTCACAAGAATATCCTCCTTTATTCTCATGTGTGTGAATGCCTAAAGACCTGTATAATATCACAGTGTATTGTTTTAACCATCTAGTGGGCTTACTTATAGATTTATAGATATAGTCTAGCTACCACAAATGAGGGAAACCATATAACCTCTGGTTCTTTGGGACTAGCTTATTTAACTTAATATAAATTTTTTCAAGTTATTTTATTTCCTTACAAATGGTACAATATCAATTTTTCTGATATTTAACTAGAGTTCCATTGTTTATATACACCACATTTTCTCTATACATTTGTCCACTGAGGGTAATCTAAGCTGGTACCCTATTTTAACTATGGCAAACAATACTGCAATGAACATGGTTGTGCTAGTAGCTTTTGTCACACCTGCTACTTTTAAGTCGCATTGAGTTCCTGTTCGCCCTTGTCTCCAGCTTTAGGTGTGATTAGTTGTTTCAGCTGGTAAATATCAGCAGAGAAATTCTCATTTGTTCTGTGTGTGACAAGACATCAGTAAGAGTCAAGCATGTAAAAGTGTTCTGCTTATGGTCTGTAGTATGGACGACCAATATAATGTTAATCTATGCCTTGAGTATTCTGATTTGTTACTTTCAATTACAATGTTTTGATGTGTCAGTGATGACAAGCAGTTAGAGGTGCCTTTTGCAACCCATTTTCTCTCATTCTTGGGTTGACAGTATTAATCTGGGTTCACTGATTAAATAGAAAATATGTGTGCATGCTTATGAATTTGGTTGTGTGTGTTTATATGTATACAAACAAACATATAAAATACTTGTTGTAAAAACTGGTTTTTAGGCTGAAAAATATCAAAATTTTCAAGTGGTCAGTTAGAGACCCAGGTAGGTCAATAGAACATGTTTAGCCTGAATCTGAAGGTCTATGAACCACGCAGGCTAACACAAGAGTTTCCAAGAGAAGATCAAAGTTTCAGTTCAGAGAGTGAGTTCTGCCTTCCTTTACCTATTGTTCCAACCAGGCCCACAAAGGTTTTCCCATATTAGAAAGAAAAACCTACATTACTTAGTTAAGTGAAAGAATAAACCTAATAATGAAGTATCTTCACCTATACAGAATATAGTTCACTAAATTCCTGGGAACTTGTGGGTTGATAAAGGTGACAAAAAAAATCAGTCACCAAATAGGGTATTGCTAGATAGTCAAGCTTAGGGCAATTTAAAATACATTTTTAAATTAGTTTATCAGAATATTCAACAGACATCATTACTGTATTACTTCATTCATATTGCTATATAAAGGGCCTCATCTCTAAACAATTCTTCAAGTCATTATACTAGTAAAATTCTATGCTTTGGAGAAATGCAGAGAATTACGTTTTTTAAAAGTTTATGTTCTGGTACTGGGAGATGAATATGTTTTAATTGCAGTACAAGGAAAAATATAGTCAGTGATATAAGAAAAGTGTAACTTATTTCTAAGGTAATAACAAAGGATAAATATATTTTTATGAGATGAAGATTTATATCAAGGAAATGTTTATTTTTTTCTGAATTTTAAATAGAAACAAGATCGTGTGAAAAATGGTTAATTTTACATTATAGTTATTATTCACTAATCACCATTAAAATTGTTTCTGAATTAGGACATTTCATAAATGAAAGAACATGAATTGTGAGCCTTCTCATGGGAATTGCACTGAGTAATTTTGAGGGTCTGAGCTATGTTTCTGTAACACCAAGGAACCGCCAAGAAAAGATGATTATTGGGTAGGGTAAGGTATTTCTCATTCTCTTATCCATCTATGGCCAGAATGATGTAGTCATTCAGAGGGCTGGGTACATGATAAATACAATTGACTAGGAAATGTATATAACTCCATGAAGACTCTTGATTATGTGATTATACTTCTGATTGAGTGCAGAATAAGGAAGCAATGTGGCATTTGATTCAACATATGTCTGTGATAAACAGTAAAACAATTGCCCAAGGAGAAATAATTTTAATAATTCACTTCAATACTATAGAAAATTACCATGCAGAAAGTCTATTGATGTGTTGTTATAAAATAAAACTTTATTGATTGGGACTGATGTTGTAATTGATATCTGAATTTGTTACTATGTTTTACATGATTCTAATACTTTGAGATTAGTTGATATAGTATATATATTTAAAAGAGCAGGAAAGGGTAGACAAATGGAGTTTGGAGCACAGAAATACATAAGTAAGTAAGAAGACATATAAATAAAATCTAAAAGAAGTAAACAAAAGTTTTTTTTTATTAAACTAGCTAACAATGATGCAATGTGCATTAATTAATATTCAGTAAACTTGGATCTAAGGCATTGATATATTAGGAGTTGCCAAAATATTTATCACACTATTAGAAAATAATCTGGGGCTGGGAAAATATTTTAGCATCATTTTCACCTTTAAAAAACAGTAAATAATGGAGTCAATATTCAAGCATAATTTCAGTCTTGCAGCAGTGGCTCCATGGCTTATATTCCTCTCGATATGCCATTGTGGTCTCATTGCCTGGAACTCTACCAGTTCTTAGAGTTTAATTGTTGGGATATCTTACCCATCCTCTGTCCTTGATTTATCTTGGGCGGAATCATTCTTGCACCACTGTAATGGTTTTCCAAATGATTTTTCTGATTCTATTTTTGCACCTGTGACTGTTGTTACTTCATTGGGTCTCTATTTCAAATCCATGCTATTTACCCGGCTTTTAGATATTGTAACGAAACCTGATCAACATTTCTTTGTTGTCATCATTGTTAGCTTGCTAGGAGGACCAGGCAAGAAGAAGCTTGGCTTTCTGTTTCAAGATTTGGGTTGCTGGCTTCCAATCCCAACAACTGGAACAATGTTTACCTACCAGATAATAAATACTAAACAACAAAACTTTTGTCATAGAAGGACTAAGAATACTTTTTCGTTCCCAAAGCATAGAAAGATTGATACCTCAGAGCCACAGGAGATGAACTTTCCCTGAATATAAGCAATAATTTTCTGAACATAGAGAAACTTCAACACACAATGGGATATCTATGCTTGTACATAATTCCTTCCAGAGACCATGGCTCCATAGCAGACAGCTATTGTCAAATGGAAATCAGTAATGCAGATGAAATGTTAGACAAATGAATATTGTAGAATAATTAATAACAATTAGGTTACTGCAAGGGGGCTACATAATTGTTAAGACCCCCTTGAACAGTGAATGAGATTTGATTCATGGTGTTATAGCCAAACAATCCCTTACAACAACATGCACTGTGTCCCTCTTACGTTCTCAGTCATTACTTCATCTTCTAACAATATTGGTCATGCAGTTGAGTTAGTCCATCTGTAGTAAATGAGCATGCACGCACGTATTGTCTCTCTTTTATGGTTCTGGTGGCCAGAAAAATGTACGGGTGTTTAGTGGAAACTATGCGAGTTTATCATGAACATCTTCATGTCAACAGTTCAGTTTTCTCTCATTGGCTTAGTTCACTTCACAAATACTCCATACTCTATAATGTTTGGTAGATAATAAATCAGTCATGTGGATCATTGAACAGTCATATTGTGAACGATTTATTCTCTGTGAAGCTTCAGAAGTTGTGCCAATGCAGCCTCCATTTTAGAGATTCAACTCCTCAAACCTACCCCCCAACACCCAAAAAATGTGATATAAAACAAACAATATTACAAACACATTCTGGGGGCAGAAATAATCTGGGCAGTTTTAAATCACAGATAGATAAACGAAGACATACTCCTCTAGGTTGGAAAGACTTTCTCTCCCCTCCTCAAGAGCACACATTCCTTTACAGTAGCATAAATCTCTCTCTCTCTCTTTTTTTGGTCAAAGGGATGATTTAGTCCCTCGAGCTCAGTAAAAAGCCTGTCAGATTTTAAAATCTGGAGATTACTGTAAGCTCCAAACAGGAATTTATACACTAGAACTAGCCAATGATCCATCCAGTGGAATATCCAGCTTCCTACTGCCTCTCATGATGGATGTCTTAGAAGAGAGCCATAAACTCACCATGATCCCCTTAATTGAGAGATGTAGCAATGCCAAGAATATTTCTTCTTAAATGTGATAGCCAGTTGGTTTATTCCAGGGTATCTCAAGCTTGACAACTCTTATCTTTATAATATCATTAAAGAGATACTTTTTTCTTTCCTTTTCCTAAAGAAGGAACTATTAAATTTCTCACAGCATCTAATCCTTAATTGAATCATATTAACATTTTGCTGATTTACAACTCATTTACAAGTGAACAAATATGCATGGCTCACTAATTACCATTGCTTAAAAACTTCCAGACAAATGTATACAAAATAGTAATTCTTCTTACACATTTTTTAATATAACACTAAAAGAATCTGACCTACTTCAAGTAAGCATATTAAAGGTTCTCTGAAATTAATTAAGGAACAGATTATTTGGGTATTAAGTTACAAAGAGAGAAAGTTCCAATGGAGACTTATAAGTATTTTGAGTCCTTTCTATGTTATTTGCATAAACCTTTCAAGAACCCTATATTTCTTTAGTAGGAGAAATTGTCA
Organism: Dipodomys spectabilis; assembly: GCF_019054845.1. Taxonomy (NCBI): domain Eukaryota; kingdom Metazoa; phylum Chordata; class Mammalia; order Rodentia; family Heteromyidae; genus Dipodomys; species Dipodomys spectabilis. Next base: position 10,648,694 of record NW_024870834.1, on the reverse strand, counting down.
CTGAGCTACACTACATTAATATGAAATATATTGAACCATATCCTTTCCAGGAAACTACTAACAACATGTTAACAGTTTTTCAGGACACCATGGACAATGTATTTTATTTCATTTGTTAACAACAGGGCTACAAAAACACATTAGGTAATTTTGTTTAAGATTGTTAAGCTTTTGATGGGAAGACTGAAAGTAAACAAGCCATGTCATCAAAGATCTCAACTATTGTCATCACTTAGAGACTCATTGTCATCACATAGAGAACCCTGAGCAATAAGAACAAGGCCACTATCTTGCACTAGGACCCTATTTTTTGGTGTTTTTTATTAGCACTGAAGGCTACTCAGGCTTGGAGAGCATACAAATCTAAGAGCTGCCAGCCTAATTAAGGGGAAAGATACTGCAGGCATGTCCTTTGATCATCATTCTTTAAACACTAGTTTACTTGAAGCTAGACTTGGTTCACTATAGCGATGAGAAGGGCTTGAAGATATCTAATCTTCCAATGATTCTCTGATTTCCTTTGTAAAGATAGCTTTGAAGCATTGCCAACTTTTTATTGAAGAGCCATAAATTGGTTCTAGATATTAAGACACATAATCAAATGCAAATTATATTTTCTCTAACAATAACACATGGATAATAAATTATTTCTTTGTTTACATGGCTAATATGACTAACCCAAGTTTTATTGAAATGCTGTAGGATGGGTATGGGGAGTGGAGAGCTTCCACATGAACAGATGCTCTAGAGTTGAAGATGTGGCGCAGGAAGCCATTGCCATATTGAATAATAACTTTTTATTATCCTTCAATAAGAAGCTACACACACTGTGCACATATGTGTGTGTGTGTGTGTGTGTGTGTGTGTGTGTGTCTCAGAAGATGCTGCTGCTGCTGAGATATTCCTATCACCTATGACATCACAGCCATCACAATGAGCTAGTCCAATTCACTACTCACATTTATGTTGCTATGGGTGTCAACAAACAGAACTGTCCTTGCACAAAAGCACAATGTATGCCATTTCATAAGGTAAAATTTTCTTGATAATACATGACATAGTTCATGCATTTGCCACACAACACTTATATTGTGAGTACAGGGTATATTCCTTCTACTTATAAGAATAGTTACTGTACAGCAGTGTGCTGCTTTGCCTCAGGGAACTTGGGCTGACCATGTCCCAGGAAGGTTGGTTATAAAGTTCTTGGACAGTTGCATCTAATTTATGTAAGTCTACTATGTTGATAGTCACACAACAGATTTATCACTTCAAACCCATGTTGATAAAGGTGTCAAAAAATCCCTTTCCCTGCTTCCTTCCTAGTATCTACTATAGTACTCAGACACTCCTCAAGTACTTATTGACTATTGATGAATAGTCTCCAATCCCTCAACAGTGTAAGGATAAAGTATTATTCAACATTATCCCCACTTTATTGTTTGGTGACTGAAGCTCAGATGAGTTACAAATCCTTCTAAACTAAAAAGAGAGATTTCAAGTAAGTGTTCACCCTGGATCTGCTGAATGATGTCCCTGGAAAATTGGCTTCACTTCAGCTAGTTTTGTCAAAGCACAGCAATCTGCAGGAGTATTTTGCACCTATTACTTACACCTGGTGAGCAAGTAGGCACAGAGCAGATTCTCTCCATTAATTAGGATTATGTGGGTAGGAGGCAGTGTAATGTGAGCCAGAAATCAAACCCAAGTCTAAGTACAACCATGTGTTTCCTTTTAATTTACACTTGTCTGGCAAGGGGAAAATGGGATGGCGTTGAGACATAAATTTTGCATTCTACTAAAGTCTACATTGCGACTGTGTGTATGTGTGTACGTGTATGTGTATGTGAGAGAGGGGGTTGGGAAGGGAGAAGGAGAGAACAGAGACAGAGATTTCTATGGGAGGTGGTGAACAGTAATGCATTTTAGAGTCTTCCTCATTAGTTATTCATCTGTTGGATTTACACATTTAAAAAGCTGATCTCTGGAAGTATTGCCATTTTCATGATGTTGATCCTTCCAATCCAGGAGCATGAGGGACAGGGGGTGTTCCACTTCCTAAGTCCTGCTTTGACTTCCTTTTTCAGGTTTTTAAAGTTATCATCATAGAGGTCCTTCACTTCTTTAATTTTATTTTTTGTGGGGCTATTACAAATGGAGTTGCTTTCCTGATTTCAGCCGCACTCTTCTCATTGTTGGCATACAGAAAAGACATTGATTTTTGAGGGTTAATTTTATAATCTGCTACTTTGCCAAAGTTTCCAATCAGCTCAAGTAATTTGGGAGTGGAGTCTGTGGGATTCTTTAAATAGAAGATCATGTCTTCTGCAAAGGAGAGTTTTACTTCATCTTTCCCTATTGGGATCTCCTTTATATTTGCATCTTGTCTTATTGTTTTAGCTAGGCATTCTAATATTAAATTGAAGAGAAGTGGAGAGAGTGGACATCATTGTCTCATTCCTGAGTTTAGAGGAAATGGCTTTAACTTTCTGCCAGTGAGTATAATGCTGGCCGTAGTTTTGCCATACACAGCCTTTATGATATTGGGAGTGTTCTTAATTTTTCCAGAGCCTTCATCATAAAGGAGTATTAGATCTTGTCAAATGTTTTTTCTGCATCTATTGAGATATTCATGTGGTTCTTATTCTTGCTCTTTTTTATGTGATAAATTATATTAATTGATGTGCATATATTGAACAAGCTTTGCATCCTTGAAATGAATCCTGTTTGATCATGGTGTATGATTTTTTTGATGAGTTGTTGAAGTAGATTGTCCAAAATTTTGTTGAGTTTTGCATTGATGTTCATAAAAGAAATGGGTCTATACTTCTCTCTTTGATGAGTCCCTGCATGGTTTTGGGATGAGGGTTATGCTGGCTTCATAGAAAGAGTTCAGTAGTGAACTTTCTCTTTCAATTTCATTGAAGAGTTAGAGAAGTATTAGTGTGAGTTCTGCTTTGAATGCCTTGTAGAATTCCACTGTAAATCCATCTGGTCTGGACTTTTCTTAGATGGGAGGTTTCTTATTGCTGTTTTTATTTCAGAGCTTGATATGGCTCTGTTAATTGGTTTAACTCATTTTGGTTTAGTTTCAGCATGTTGATATTTGCTAGGAAATCGCCCATTTATTCCAGATTCTCAAACTGATTAGCATAAAGATTTGAGAAGTATTCCCTTATAATGTTCTGAATCTTGGTTATTTCTATGATGATGTTTCCATTCTCATCTCTGAGTTTGTTTATTTGGGTGTGTTCTTTTCTTTTTCTGATAAGATTTGCTAAGGGTCTGTCAATTTTGTTAATGTTTTAAAGAGCCAACTCTTTGTTTTGTTGATTCTATTTTTTTGGATTCTAATTCATTGCATTCTGATTTAATTTTAATTATTTGTTTCTGCCTACTGGATTGGGGTTTAGCTTGCTGCTGTTTTTCAAGGAGCTTAAGATGTCTTGTTAAATTGTTGCTTTAAAATCTCTCCAATTTGTTGATGTAGGAACTCAGAGCTATAAACTTGCCTCTGAGTACTGCCTTTGCTGTGTCCCAGAGGAGCTGGTGATTTGTGTGTTCATTTTTGTTGAATATCATGAACATTGGAATTTCCTTTCTAATCTCTTCCATGACCCACTGGTGGTTCAACAGTGTGTTGTTCAGCCTCCATGTGTTACAAGACATTCTTTGGTGGCTTTTAGTGTTGAGTTCAAATTTTATTCCCTTGTGGTGTTAAAGAATGTGGGGCATAATTTCAATGTTCTACAAATTCAATGTGACACCTATCAATATTCCAACCTCATTATTTAATGAAATACAAGAAGCAATCCAAAAATTCACATGGAACAATAAATAACCCCAAATAGCAAAAACGAACTTTAACAGGAAGAACAGTCCTAGAGGAATATCAATACCAAATTTCAAACTCTACTACAAAGCCATAGTAATCAAAACAGGTTGGTACTGGAACAAGAACTGACCTGAGGCCAATGGAATAAACCTGAAAACTCAGAAATGAACCCACAGATCTATAGCCATCTAATCCTCGATAAAAGAGCTAAAAAAACAGAATGGAAGAAAGAGCGCCTCTTCAGTAAATGGTGCTGCAAAATTGGTTATTCACCTGTAGAAAACTAAAGCTAGATCCTTATATATCACCCTGCACCAGAATCAACTCCAAATGAATCAAAGAGCTAAGAGTCAAAGAAGACACACTGAAACATTACAGGAAGGAATAGGAGAAAACCTAGGTCTCCTTGGCACAGGTCAAAATTTTCTTTCTTTTGATGGTTCTTTTTTTTCTTTCTTCTTTTTTTATTGCAAAAATACCATACAGAGGAGTTACAATTACATGGGCAAGATAATGAGTACATTTCTTTTTTTTTAATTGTGAAAATACTGTAGAGAGGGGTTACAATTACATGGGTGAGATAACGTGTACATGTCTTAACAAGCATTGTTGCCTCCTCCTTTGTTTCCCCTTCCCATCCCTATCCATTACCTCCCCCACCCCCCTACCAGATACTCCCCCCTCCACCAAATTTGTAAAGTTCGTTTTTTGACATAATGACTTGTACATCTCATTGTTGCAATGGGTCCACCTGTATCCCTGTTTAAACACTTTGTTTTTGCCCTTCCCCTCCACAAATTATATCAACATCAAATACAGTGAAAGCAGGGGTTATACCTTGGGGGAGGGACATACAAAGCAACAAAGAAATCATTTTATAAATATGTTAGAAACAATCGCATGGAAGAAAAAACATTTGAATACTTATCTTGGGGTTCATTTCATCTAACATCAACTTATCTGACCTTTTCTGCTTGTTTCAGACATATACTGGTTATTGTAAATAAGGGAAACCATGGGACCTATGTTTCTTTGGGCCTGGCTTACTTCACTTAATATAATTTTTTTCCAAGTCTTTCCATTTCCTAACAAATGGGGCAATGTCATTCTTTCTGCTAGAGGCATAGAATTCCATTGTGTATATATACCACATTTTCTTGATCCATTCATCTACTGAGGGGCATCTAATAACAACAGATGCTGGAGGGGATGTGGACATAAGGGAACCTTACTGCATGTTGGGGGATTGTAAATTTGTTAAACCACTTTGGAAAGTAGTATAGAGGTTCCTCAAAAGACTCCACATAGAGCTCCCCTATGACCCAGGAATCCTACTTTTGGGCATTTACCCAAATGATCACAAACAAAACGATACTAAAGCTACCAGCACAACTATGTTTATTGCAGCATTATTTACCATAGCTAAGATATGGAATCAACCCAGATACCCCTCAGTAGATGAATGGATCAAAATTTTCTTAATAGAGACTGAGAAACACAACAAATCAAAGAAAGGTTGGGCAAATGGGATTGCATGAAGCTGCAGAGCATCTGCATGGAAAAGGACAAAGCAAGCAAGATCAATAGAAAGCCCACAGATTGGGAGACGAACTTCACTAGCCATACAATGGACAAGGTTCTCAGATCTAAAATATACTTAGAACTCAAAAATACTAAACCCCCCAACAACAAATCCTCAAAGAAACAACTGCCCAATAAATAAATGGGCTAAAGACTTAAAGAGAAACTTCTCTGGAGAGGAAAGAAGGATGGCCAATAGACACATGAAGAAGTGCTCAACCTCTCTAGCCATAAAAGAAATGCAAATCAAAACCACATCGAGATTCCACCTCACCCCAGTTAGGATGGCTATAATCAACAACTCTAATAACAACAGATGCTGGAGGGGTGTGGACAGAAGGGAGCCTTACTGCATTGTTGGTGGGAAGGTAAACTTGTTCAACCACTTTGGATAGCAGTATGGAGGTTCCTCAAAAGACTCCACATAGAGTTCCCCTATGACCCAGCAATCCCACTTTTGAGCATTTAGCCTAATGATCACAAACAAGGCCATACTAAGGCTACCAGTGCAACTATGTTTATTGAAACATTATTTACCATAACTAAGATCTGGAACCAATCTAGATGCCCCTCAGTAGATGAATGGATCAAGAAAATGTGAGATATATATATATATATGTATATATATATATATATATATATACACATACATATTGGAATTCCATGCCCCCATCAGAAAGAATGATATTGCCTCATTATATTAGGTGAAGTGAGCCAGGTCTACATTAACATAGGTCCAATGGTGTCCCTTATTTGCAATTAGGAGTACATGTGTAGGACAAACAGAATGGGCCAAAAGCTATGTACATATGACCATATAAGATGATGTTAAGTGAAATGAACCCCAATATAGGAACGCAAATATTTTTTTTCTTTCTTGTTATTGTTTCTAATGTATTTATAATGTGCCATGTAATTATTTTTTCTTGCTTTGTATGTTCCTCCCCATGGTATAGCCCCTTTTTTCACTGAATTTGATGTCAGTGCCCTGCATCCTGTATATACATTTCTCTAATTCGGGGAGGGGAAGGGAAAAAACCAAAATGCTTAAATAAAGATCCAGATTGGCCCATTGTAACAATGATATGTACAAAACACTATGTTGAAAATGAACTTTACATCTTTGGTGGGGAGTGGGGGGAGTGGTAGTTGTGGATGTGGCAGGGAAGGGATGGTAGGGGGAAAACAAAGGAGGAGGCAACAATGCTCAATAGGAAATGTACTCATTACCTTGCTCATGTAACTGTGACCCCTCTGTACAGTATTTTTACAATAAACATGTACAAAAAAGCAGATCTCTTACATTGTCTTCATGATGTTTATATTCTATTTATTCAGATAAACTTTGTTTCTCACAGAAGTTTCTATTGCTTTTGCTATTGTGCTGAATCCAATCTACATAATAATCCAGTAAATACATACTGTCATTTTTCTTCTACCTTTTGCTGCTGAAAAACATAAAAAAGATTATATTCTTATCTAGTAATCAGTATTGAGATTTGCATTAAGGCTCAGTTGTCATCAATTCTTTGTGTGAGAAATGAGACTACTTTCTCAACATTACAGAGTACTGCCTTGTCAAACATGGAGAAGAAAGACACGTTAGTTGTTAGTTGTGTTGCTTGTACAAGAGAAGAAAGACACGTTAGTTGTGTTGCTTGTACAATTCCAAAACAGGGTCTTGGCCCATGAGTCTAGTCTTATGTATGTTCATCTCACTATTTTGAGGTTGAAGCCTTATCTATCTTGACCATATTTGTATCTCATAACTCTGTTATCCCTTCTCGTATTCATGTTTTACTAAGTACATTTATTTGCAATATTAAGACTAAAAATGCAACTAGTTTCTCTAAATTTCCATAGAAACTTGATTCCACAGAGGAAATGGAGACAATCTCCAACAAACATTTAGGAGATTACTGTTTCCTGGGTGTGAAGATACCCATTAATAAAAGAGAAAATGCTTCACTGTTTTTGTTATGTAACTGCTATTAGGAAACTGGATGTAATTTTTTGATGAGAATAAAATGAGCTTTTGAAAAAACAAAGACATCAATTCACATGTATATCAACAAAAGTCCTGCAAGACTTGGTGAAATGTAAATATAGACATTATGTGATTCTCTCTTGAGCTGGGCTCCACCGAGTGTGTTAACATGGCCAACGTTCAACCACAAGTTGGTAAGAGATACTTGGACATGTCAGGCCTAGCAAAGAAAATAAAAGCTGTAACTGAACACTCACTTAGAGGTTTCAGCAAGGCTATTCTTCTGAGATCTGCCTGAGGCAGCAAGCCAAGCTCAGGCCATGTCTCAGCAATCAGGTAAACACTCAGGTCTGCATGTGATAGTAGCCAATGACAGATGATCTGAGGGAGCCTGCCAGGAAATATGGCTGGGATAGTGCTTGATGGCTATTCATCTTTGTTTTTTAGGTTATTTTTGTTTTTAGTTTTTTTTTTCCTTCAGTAAAATGATGTCTGTGTGGTTGCTCAGACAGACTGCCTTCCCCTGTAATAATGATGTGCAGCCAGTTAGCTCTTTTTATTCCATACTCAATCACCTTCTGTCATGTGGAAGGTCTCACTTAAAACACCAAGATACAAGATAGGAGCAGCACATGGTTGAAAATTTTTAAAAAATGACTATAACCAGCATCCCATGTACATGTCTGCTTGTGAAGATATGAGGACTCTGATGCAAAGAGTTTCTCTTTTCTTTTCCTTTTCTTTTTCCTGTCTATACCCTTGTCTCCTTTTTCTTTTTTTTCCTTCCCTTTCCTTTTATTTCCTCCCTCCCTCCTTGTTTGTTGTCCTTTGATTGCTTTTTTCTATTACTTATTCTTATTAAAGTAAGGGAAGTGTTTTTAATTATACTAACTTTATATCTTAATTATTTTATGTCTCTTAGGCAAGTTGACTGCAATAAAAACAACAACAACAACAACAATAATCATAAGTCAGAAAGTCTAAAGCATGGTCTTTGGTTCCTGACATTTTATTTCCAAGTATGAAGTCAAACTAGAATTGGAATAGTTCACACACACACACACACACACACATACACACACACACACACACACACACACACACACACACACACACCATCTCACTTATAAATCCATTAAAGTAATTTCTCCAAGGATTCAATATCTCCTCTAAAGTTTGAAAATACCATATATCTATAATTTCTGTAAATCATATATACTTAGTCTAGAGTCTAAAAAATAGTTAGAGACATATCTAATAATAGAAACAGAATAATAAAAATCCAAACTAAATATAAAATTAAAATAAATAATCAGTGATTAAACTTCAAAGTACCTTTGAAAGAATTTAAGACCCTGGGTGGCGGTGGCTCATGCCTATAATCCTAGCTACTCACGAGGCTGAGATCTGAGGATCATGGTTCAAAGACAGCCTGGGAAGGAAAGTCCATGAGACTCTTATCTCCAATAAACCACTCGAAAACCAGAAGTGGCGCTGTGGCTCAAGCAGTAGAGCGCTTGCCTTGAGCTGAAGAGCGCAGGGACAGTGCCCAGGCCCAGAGTTCAAGCTCCACGACTGACCCAAAAAAAAGAATTTAAGAAAATAAAACACAATATGAATAGTTTCATAAAGTGGTGACATTTCTTTAAAAGAATAAAATGAAAGAATTAGAAATGAAAAGGTAAGAACTAATTTAAATGATTTAAAAGCAAATAAGAAATAGCAAAAGAATCACAAATAGAAAGCTATTTAGATAAAATTATATTCAGCTGATAAAGCAAAAATATTACAAATACAGAAAATAATTTACGGTAACATTTGAGACAGTGTGAAAAACTCCAAACTCTATGTCTGTTGTGCCTAGGTCGCAGGACCCCCACCAAGATCACTGAGAATCAGACTTTACAGCTGTTTTAAGGTTTTATTTAAAGGGGCTGCAGCTTGGGCCTTATCCTACACTCCAACACAGCTGAGCCTAGGAGGAGAGATAAAGATTTGCAGGGCTGATAAAGGCACACAACCAACCAGGTATTTGGATTACCACCACATGTTGCTCTGCTAGAAGCAAGCAACAAGTGGTCACTGCCTCAAAACTTTAACCCTTCAATGCCATGAAAATTCTAGGAAGGAAAGAATAATGTGATATAAAAGGGACATCTGGAAAGCATCTGGTGATATCCTCTCAAAACCAAAAAAAATTGATCCACCAATTGTCAAATCTCTATTACCAGAAAGCAGAATATTTATAATAAAACTACTGACTCACGTTGAACCAAAATTTCTGAAATTCAAGATAAACAAAAATTCTTCAAAAGTAGACACTATCTTTAAAAGGAGCAAGAATACTAGTGCCTGAATGCTCTCTCTCTCTATGTGTGTGTGTGTGTGTGTGTGTGTGTGTGTGTATGCCATATACATGTTAATAATTACCTAACCATTTAAGAATAAAGTGAGCAAAACTCTTTTCCCTGAAACACATGGTGAACAGTTAAGTTGGAAACTTACCATGCCTCCCAGAACCAACCCAATGAACACATATATGGCTGTGTCAATACAAACCTACCTCAGGGATTTTGTGGGTTCAGTTCTAAGCTACCTCAGTAAAAGCAAATGCCACACCAAATGTCACTAAAATTTTATGTGACTCACGTGAAACTGTGTGAGATAACACTGTGTCTATAAAGAATGCATACAACTTAATTAAAAATTCTTTCTCACTAAAGATGCTAATGATCAGCCTACCCTTCAGTGAGACATACTGGCTTTTGGTGGTAGAAAGTCTCCCCTCTGTAGCAATGAATCAGGGTCATGCCTACTGAAGGCCTGAATGGCAGCTGTGTCATTCTGAAAATGAGATAATGATGAAATATGTCACATCGATTGACACTTTCTTTAAGATAGCCTTCCACGTAACAAATGATCTGCTGTCAGATTTATCAGCTAAGTTCATACAATACTGTAGATGCTATTTTAAGAATCTACTTTCCTCACATTTAAGAAGAGACTTTCTACTCATCAAAATTTTTATTTCTATTTTTATCTTATTACGTACTCGTCAAAATTTTACCCTGAGATTATTCACAGGTTCAGATTCTCCATCTAATCATAGTGCTCTTGCTGCCTCAAATGCACATGCAATTATTTTCTCCATTGAAGTTTTGAACCCGTGAACATCATCCATGAAGTTTGGAATCAATGTCTTCTGCATTCCTATTATTGCTCACTTTTTAACCTCCTCCCCTGTTCTTAATGGGATGTATTTTTGTCAGTCCTCTCTAGAATATTTCTAATTCACTTTGTGTGGATTGATCAAAATGTCACAATGGCAGCAATGGCCTTATGTAAACTATTTTTTAGACACCACAAGTAAAAATAAAATTGATTCCTTATTCTAGATTCTGAGAGCTAGATGTGTGCTAATTGGCTTAAGGGCTAGATGTGTGCTAATTGGCTTAAGGGCTAGATGTGTCCTAAGTTGCATTATACACCAGCAGAGGCCTTGAGTAACCACTTCCATTTTAGTCAACAATAATGCTTTGAAAGGTAGATAATTTCTGTATAGTAGCTGTACAGACATCATGATATACACATTTTGCTGTACCAGTTATAGAAACATAGTTAGGGTATGTTTATTAACATTCTTAAGGAAATTTAAGCATGCCTTAGGAATTTCAGAATCTAAACTAACACTGCCTTAAACTTCAATTTACCCATTGCATTTATCTAATAAAAGTGTCAAGCCCATGATGTGCAGATTTGGAAGGAAACATGGACTGTGTCTTCTAGCCACAGATGCCTAAAGTCTACTTTGGAAGCATGCCGTTTAGTGTAGTCTCTTGGTCACCCATCTTAGCTGGAGCTTACCTGGATGGAACTGCTACATCAGCACTTTCTTGGTTCCCCTTGAATGTTCACCTTTGAGAGATGATTTTCATTCATGAAACCTTCTGAGGCAACTTATGCTACATTCAGACTTTTCTCAGATGTCTCCTTACCTCTCTCCACATTCTCAGATTTCTTGAAGAGATTAGGATTTCATTAAAGGGAATGTTGTGGCTGATTTGATCTTCTATCCTGCTAACTACAATTTATCTATATCGTCAATAAGGCTGTTTGCTTTCCTATTATGTTCACTGGAGTAGTACATTTAATTTCCTTCAAGGACTTCTTTTGCATGCACAAGTTGGCTAAGTATTTTCATCAAGAGGATAACATTTGACCTCTCTCTGTATCCCTTATATTTTTTATTTATCTCTCAATAAACACATTCATGAGAATTTGTTAAGTCCTTTAACAATTTAAAAAGAAATTTAAATAAGGTATGAACTATCTAAAATATAAAAACTGGAGAAACCCTTGCCAAGTTATTTTGTAATAAAAAGAAAACCTTGATAAAAAAAACAGTTAGAAAAAATTAAGCAAAGATATCAAAGGCCAATCTGTCCTGTAAACTCTTAAGAAGATAATAATAAGTTAATATGAAAGTATACACAGAAGTCAATACAATATGATAATAATTATTATATGGCAGAAATTCAAGGCTCTGTAACATTTCAGGTTCAACCAATGTAACTCACTACATTGCTTATATAACAAAATACAAAAAATAAAAAATGATAATAAATGTTAGTGAGGTTATAAAATTAGAATTCTAACAAAATGCAAATGTGAATCCTAAATGTGCAATGATTTTGGTAGTTTATTCATTTCATCTTTTTAAGTTCAATATACATAACAAACAGCAAAGCATGGACACACATCATCTGTATGTTCAATATATGCCAATGTAAAAGGGTTAATTATCCAATTCTAGTCTTAGGAAATTTGTGAAGAATTAAAAGATTGCAAATGAGCTAATGTGTGTGTGTGTGTGTGTGTGTGTGTGTGTGTGTGTGTGTGTGTGTGTGTATGTTTAAGTTCAAGGCTAGCTATAGATCTTCATCCTTAAGAAGGATAATTTTTTTTTCAGTTTTCTGAGTAAGAATTTATTAAGTCATTTTTAGCATTGGCTATGAACCAGGAACAATTCAGGAAAATGAGGGATGCCAAGGTAAAGACCTGCTATGAATAAACAATTGACAAAGGAAAACATGCTTCTCAGAAGCTTATAACTGCTTTCAAATTAAAGTCACATCCACTTTACCTCCTTGATGCTAAAATTACATAATAGGTAATAACTCATAACTATTTGTAAATTTAAGTCAGAGTCTCTACTTCCAGAAGCATAGAGAATCAAAGACAGACTTGATAAATGGAATTGCATCAAACTGAAAATTTTATGCACATCAAAGAACATAGTCAATAAGGTATAAAAAGAAAAGACCTACAAAAACTGGGCAGATATTTTTGCCAGCTACACAGACAAGGACTAATATCCAGAATATAGATAGAGCTTTAAAATTTAAATCCTCAAAGAACCAACAGCCCATTTAATAAAATGGGCTAATGATCTGAGGAGAGGCTTCAGATAAGAAGTAAAAATAGCCAATGGACACACAAATAATAGTTGAACACCTCTGGCTACAAAGAAAATACAAATCAAAGCAACACTGAGATTCTACTTCACCCCAGTTAGAATGGCCATATAAAGAAAACAAACAATAGCTGATGCTGGTAAGGATGTGGCCAAGAGGAAACCCATACACTGCTGGTGAAAATATAAATTTATTCAACCACTCTGGAAAACAACAAGGCTGCGGTAAAACCACCAGTACAACCACGTTTATTGAAGCACTATTTTCAGAGCCAGGATATGAAATCAGCCCAGATGCCCCCTTAATGGACAAATGAATGAAGAAAATGTGATGTGATGTGATGTGTGTGTGTGTGTGTGTGTGTGTGTGTGTGTGTGTGTGTGTGTGTGTGTGTAATGGGATTTTACTAATTCGTTAGAACAATATTATACCAACTGTAAAGAAATGGAAAGACTTAGGGAAGTTAAGTCAGGCTCAGAGGGAAGTTAAGTCAGGCTCAGAGAGACAAAGATTGTATGGTTGCTTTCATATGAGGAAGCTATAATGTTCCTACAAACCTATAAGTAAACACCTTGGGTGATGTTAACTGAAATATGGTAGATTCAAAGGAGAATTCAAATAGGCAAATTCCTTAGAAAGGAAAGTCAAAGCCCAACAAAATAAGCACCAGGAAACAGGTACTTGCAAGAATTGGGATAGGACCAAGGGAAGAGGTATAGACAAAGGAAGAGGAGAAAGGGGAGAAATGTAGTCAAGAATTCAAGGTATTCAGAATGAGGAAGGGGTCTTAGGGGGGATGGCTAGCAATGTTAGAACAGGTGACACTAGCCAAAATGTATTAAAAACTGCCTTTGTAAGGGTAACTCTACATATTTATATATAAGAACTTTTTAATATATTGAAATGTACTTTTCAGTATCTGTTCTTTAAATCATCTCTTGGCACAAGTTCATTGACTACAAGAGAGTGTATTTATTGATACACTTCTGTTAATTGCATGCTTACTAAACTCCACAGAAGCCTCATCAGGAAAGAAGGAAAATGTTTCTCAAAGAAATGTTTCTAAAATTTATGTCATATGACTTAAGATGTACTTCTGTCTTTCTACAGGTGCTACACTCAAGGGGATATTTGGGATTATTCCGAAAAGCTTTATCCTTCTCAATTCAGAAGCACTTTAGAGTAGTATGTGAAGTTGCTCTTTGGGTGGGCATTGAGTACCTCAATTCAGAAAAACCTTGTAATTCTCAGATATTACTCGTAATTAATCTGCTATTATATTTTTCTTAAGGAAAGGCCTCATAAAGATTTGTATTGCCTGAAGACGCATCATGAAGCTTTCACAAAATTCTTTGGAACAATTTAATGACAGACTTCATTCACCTTGTTCAAGTAAGTCTGGAACCAGATTCTCAGTCTGATGTGAAAAAGTGAATAGAAATATATGGGCACTTGTATAATTAGCATAGATATTTCAGGGTTTAGTAAATACATAACTGCAACACCATTAAAGGAAGCATAAGAAGAAATGTTGAACACATTTTAAGGAAGTAAATCAGGGTGGTTCATCAACATACATGGATAATGTAATATATTCTCTAAAGCTTTTTTAGTATGTTTTACAGGAGTCCTTATGCAAAACTGATATTATAAAGCTACAAGCTTTGGGAGTTACTTTAATGAAAGTGTGTAACTTGTAGGTGTCACATTTGTTTATGAGTCTTTGTGAACTTAATAACAATTAACTTAATAGCAATTAACAATAGAAAATCTAAAGTTAATACATTTACTTGCTATTTTTTAATGTTACAAAAGTTAGTAAACCTAGCAAGCCAATGTCTATAGGCATCAGATTTAATTTAGTAGAGTCCTGAAGTGTGCTTTCTCTTTTTAAGACAGAGTTCTTTAACATAGTAAAGATTTGTCACTATGAATACTGAGATTATCCAATTACCAAATGAACAGTAATGTTAGGGGAGTGAATAGATCTGATAAGTTCTCTAACTAATCTCAGTGCTAGTAAGATGAAAAATTGCTAGACAGGTACCTTATTCTTGAAATATCTGGAGAGAAAGGACTTCATCATTATATTTTATTTCACGTTCCTTGACCACTTAATTGTTTGATGGCTGCAATTATTCTAAACAAATCTAAAGTAAACCAATACTGGGCCTCATTTATTTGTAGACAATTTTCACATTTACGTTTCTTTAGGTGTTGTATAAGACAACTCAGCTAAGAGCATGCGCTAATCCCTGTGTGGGAACAAGTGTGTGTGAGCGTGGCTGGGTTCAGTGAGATGCTGAGGATATACAGGATGCACATGTGGCTAGAAGCTGCCATCAAAGTTTAAAGGGATCAGGGGAATACTGATCCCCACAGATGAAGACCTTCATAGCTTTTACTTTTGTACAACCATAAATTATATTGTCGCTATGACATTTGAGTATTGCTATGGGGCCTTCCATATCTCCAGGATATTTTATTACTCAAAGTTTACTGCTATCACTAAACATCTCCAAATCAGGAAGCTATGCTCTCTTATTTTTCTCCTTTTAGCCTTCTATTTATTTGCATGTAGAACATCTGTTTAGCTCAGATCATCAAACCAACTGTTAAAACTTTGCTGATAATAGGAGCCTTAAGACTTTTAGTTCATATATGTTTCCATATAAAAATGAACACACAAACACCACCATCACCAAAACCACCAATAAAAACAAAAAAGACCCATGTTTCATTTCCTGGAGTTTCTTTCAAACATTTTGAATATTCAGAGAAGTTACAGCATTGGGTTCCTTCCTTAGGAAAGGAACGATTTGTGTTATTGTTTGTGTGTGAATGCCTGGATACCTGTATATTTGATCATATCCAGTTATATTTTAGATCTAGCTTTTATGTATGATGAAAAATATGTCATTTGTCTCTGAGCTTGGCTTACCTCACTTAGCATGATTTGTTCTAGGTCTACCAATTTCCCCAAAATGACATAATCTTCTTTCTAATGGATGAATAATTATAATGTATGTATGTACAACATTTTATTGTTCTAGTCATCTGTTGTAGGGCATCTGGGATATTTCCATAACTTAACTATTGTGAATAATGCAGCAATGAACATGGGTGTGCAAGTATCATTATGGTATAGTGGCTTATGATGCTATAGGTAGATGCCCAAGAGTGGTATGGATTGGTCATATGGAAGATTTTAGTTTCATTTATAGAGGAAACTCCATACCATTGCCCAAAGTGATTGCACTAGTTTACATTCCCACCAACAATGCAATAGGTTCTTTCCCCCCACATCCTTGCCAGCCTTTTTTGTTATTTGAATTACTGATGTTGGTCAATCTAAATGAGTGAGATAGAATTTCAAAGTCGCTTTGATTTGTATTTCCTTTATCATGCTATTCAGTATACACTACATGGAATATGACCTATGTAAATTGTGGGCAGGAATAAACGGGGAAAATGAAGGAATGACATTCTCCAAAAAGAAAGACAGAAAGAAAGAAATACACTCATTACCTGACTTATGAAATGGCAACCCCTCCCTATAACCCTTTAATAATAAAACTAAATTTATTTCTTAGAAAACATCCTTAATGTACATAAGTACAAATATATACATGTACACCTTTCATTTCTAGTCCCTGACAATGCTTCATTGTTGCCTTTAGTATGTGTCACTACTGGGGATTTGCCTTTGTGTCTGTTATCTTGTTTGTCAAGTGGAATCTAGATGACATGAGAAGTGATTAGAATGGACTGTTTAGAAAGAAGATCTGAGATGAACAATATGAGTGAAAGATTCCCTTGTTCATATTTTTGGAGATCTACACTTCCAAGGAAAGTGGGACTGAAAATTCAGCCAAGGGAGAAGCTGAGCTACCATGTGGTTGTAACTGGGATTTAGTTTTGTCCTGTAAGAAACCCTGGAGTCGAGATGGCTTCACAGAGAGGTCATTCCTGCTTGAGGTGGGAAAGGGAATTGAAGGAGGAGTGGCAAAATATTAGGGAAAGCAGTGGCCATGCCTAATTCCAGTCAACCAATGGCATGCCGTCGTCCTGACAGCTGGAAGGGAGTTCTGTCATGTGTGATCCAGAACGAGATTTCACTGCGCATGACTCTGGCTTAACTTCATTTATTCTCATGCTCCCCAGACATAGACTAGTGCCAAGTGCAGAGCATGTGCTCAGTGAACAATTACTGAAATGACTAAGCTCATTTGTGATATTTAAATAAATGATAGCTTATACATAAGGTTTGATCCACATGACAGACCCTCGAGGAAGAAATATTATGTCTGATTCAAAAATAAAGTAAAAGAAAAATGTGGAAAGGGTAAGAAGTGTGACAGGAAATGGACCTATTGCCTCACCCACGCAACTGCAACCCCACTGAACATCACCTTGGCCAAAAGAAAAATAAGCAATTGTTAGGTTGGTTAGCAGAAATCGTTTCCCCAAATTTCTTTCAATAGATAATAGAACATTATTTTGAAAAAATACTCATAGTCTATCCAAGGAATTCCCATGAGGAAGGAAAAAGTAAATACTAGTTTCTATCTGCATTCTACATCCGTGAATTCAACAAATTACTTGCTGAAAAATAGAAAACCATTATATCTCTATTGAACATGTACAGATATTTTTTCTGTCCTTAGTCACTGAACCAAATCATATAACAACTATTTACATTATTTAGTCATTATAAGTGATGTAGGGATAATTAAAATACAATAGGGAAGGGAAATAACAAAATGCTGAAATAAGGATACTGGTTGAACCATTAAACAATGAGATGTACAAGACACTATGTTGAAAACAAACTTTACAACAGCTTTGGGGGTGGGGAGGGAGAAGCTGGAGAGGTGGGGGGAGAAGGGATGGTAGGAGAAATACAAAGGAGGGGGTAACAATGCTAGATAGGAAATGTACTTATTACCTTACTCATGTAACTGTAACCCCTCTGTACAGTATCTTTACAGTAAAATTATATATTAAAAATATAGTGGATGATTGTATAATTTATGTATAAATGCAATGTTACTTTATATAAAGGCCTTGAACATCTGCAGATTTTAGTATCTATAGAGTTTCCTTAAACCCTCCAATTTAGCAAATATCTATGGATCTGGTAACTTTCCAAAAGATATTCTGGGTCATAATAGTGTGTTTCAAAAAGAAATATTTTCACAGAACTTCAAGTTACCTACCAATAGCATGTTACATTTTTAGCAGTTTCTCCCAATTCATTGCTTGAGAATTTGTAATAGCTTTGATTTTAAACAGCTCATTTCATGCCCCTGAACTGAAAGTGTCAAAATATTTATGTATAAATTCAACCAGTTTAACCACTGTTATAAACATTAAGCCTCAAAAACTATGTGAATACTCACTTCTTCAGATACATATTAAAATCAGGCCTTAAGGCAAGCCCAGAATGTAAATTTGTCAAACATTAGATATGTATCATAAGTAGAAAGAATAAGATATTTAGGCTGGTCAAGTTTCTCCTGAAACATTTTAACATTTAAAAAATAAGTAGAACAACATTAATCAAAAATTCAAGAGAAGGTTTTGATAGTCACAGAGCAGTAAATCAAACTATCTTTCAAGCCAAGAAAGAAAGTTAATGGTGGAAATCAAAGATATTTTCTCTGCAATCTCTTCTTGAGAATAAGCTAGGATGCCTAAGGAAACTATATTCAAAGGATTGCTTCTGGCCATTTGAAAAATGCTTAAACTTAACACTGATTCTAAAACAAAAGTATAAAAATAACACAAAAGCAGGAGGAAGTATTGTACAGATGTTATGACTATTAGTAAATTCAACATATGCCCTTCTCTAGTAAAAAAGTGAAATGATCTATTCACAAACATGTTTTAAGGCACTTTGAAAAAGAAATTATTGATGAAAATGGATAGAGTAGAAGAGAAAATTGATGGCAGAGATTGTTAATTAATCTACAATTATTTAGACATTATTGTGTAATGTAGTTAAAGAAAGGACTAAAGTTTAGATAGCAAATATATAACAAGTTATTAGATAAAATCCAATTTTTAAAACCCCATAAATGCATATATACATGTACATTACAGTACCTACACACATGTGCACATGCATGTACACACACACACACACACTGAACCATGCAAGTTGATCATAGAGAAAGATTTATTTGTTAAACCTGTGAAAGTAGAAACTATTAACTAGTTACAGTATGTTCACAAAAAATTAAAATTAAAATTAAAAAAGAAACTATTAACTAGTCTAAAAGCACTAATACAAAATCGAATAGCCATATCACACTATACATAGAAACTCAGTAAACTCATGCTGTATAAAATGCCCAGCGAGAGACATACTATATAAAATGACACAGAAAGTGATCACCAGATCTAGTCTGTGTATACAGAAAATAATGCAGAAACATGGAGAAAAGCAATGATTTAGAGATGTGAAAATAAAAAGAAGCAGCAAAAATATATTAGGTGGATGCAAGCAAGTGGGCATAAAATGTAGTTATTCCTGTTATACATAACTATGTCTCGCAACTCAATATCATCATTCACAAAACTAGAATTAAAGGTAGGCTTTGGAATACATATAAATTTACCAGTAAGAAAAATCATTAATTCTCAGTACATTCTGAATTACATACAAGGTGTAATTCATAATTAAAACTTCCATATAAATAATTCTGAAAAATGTAACATTTGAAAATATATTCCACATGTCTATGGAAATTCCTCTGTGGGTATAGCTTTCTATTTTTACCCTTTGACATATATAAACAGAATTCATTTCACACTGATGTGTGATTAATGGCAAGGAGTGTTCCATAGATATATGGAAAACATTTTCAAATGTTGTGATTTTCAGAAACAAAATGACCTACCCACATAAGAATTAATATCCCTAATCTTTATTAAGCTATTATTGACCAGAAAAGACATATACAGGCATAAATAGCAAACTTTAAAATGATCAAAATACTACCAAATCTAACATTGTTCTGAACTAATGAAACCAAGCAAAAAATAATGCTCCAAGGAAAATGTATACTCTTGAATAGTTATTTAATTAAAATTTTAAATTAAGGAAACTTCTTGGGCCAAAGTTATAATAAGTACACTAAAATGAATGAAAAGAATCAATAAACATAAGTAGAAAATTAATGAGTTAGAGAAAAGCAAAACACAAGTGAATTGTTTGAGTAACACTAATACAATGATGAAAATAATTAGCTATGAAAAATGTAGGTGGAAAAATTCCATGTGGAATGAAAAATTCCAGGTGGAATGGCTCACACCTGTGAGTCCTACCTACTTAGGAGATTGAGGTTGGGAGTATCACAATTCAAGGCCAGACTGTGAAAATATTCAAGAGGTCCTACTATCTTAATAGAAAAATCTGTATGCAAATGTATTAGCTCACCTATGGTAGCTTCAAGGGAGAACTCCAATAGTGTACAGTAATCCCTTAGAAAGGCAAAGTCAAACTTCAACAACATAAACACCAGGAAGCTGGTACTTGAAAGGGGTGGGAGAGGTGGGGTTAAAGGTAGTCAGGTGAAAAGAGAATGCAGTCAAGAATTCAATATACTGGGGCTGGGAAGGTGGCTCAGTGGTAGAGCGTTTGCCTTGCATGCATGAGGTCCTGGGTTCGATTCCTCAGCACCACATAAGCAAAAACAAAAAAGCTGGAAGTGGCGCTGTGGCTCATGTGGTAGAGCGCTAGCCTTGAGCTGAAGAGCTGAGGGACGGCGCCCAGGCCCAGAGTTCAGGCCCCACAACCGGACCAAAAAAAAAGAGTTCAATGTAAATTTTACCAAATTAAGAAAAGTGAGTGAGCGGTGGATAAAGGAAGGAGAGGTGAGAATGTTGAAAAGGGTAACATTGCTCAAGTTATGTGGAATTCATAAACTGTTTTGCTAAATGGCAACTATTGTGTAGAATTACTTGAAGATAATAATAATAATCTGAACATCAAAATGGATTCCTGTCATGCGAGCTATGCAAGAAATATATCAGAAGACCACAGTACAGGTGGGCCTGGGACACAAAAGGAAACCTTTCTTAAATGAATGGCCAAATAAACAAGCCAGAATATGGCTCAAATGGTAGATCACCTGCTTATGCAAAAAAGTTCAAAATTGGCAGTAACAAAAGAAAAGCAAGCAAGGAAGGAAGAAAAGAAAAAAAAAAGAGGAAAGGAGTAAGGGAGGGAGAGTCAATAATAACAAAAATGAGAAGAACCATCGTAAAATATTGAAATATATCATTACCAATGGTAAAGACGGGTTCTTTCACCTAGGACTGGTAAGGAAAACCTGTCTTATCACCCCTACTGGAACTTCTAACTAAAATAAAAAGGAAAGAAAATGTCTACAGATTAGAATGAAAAAAAGAAAATTTCTTGTTTGCCACATCCCAGAAGAAATACATTTTTAATTTTCTGGAACTAAGTAGATTGTGATTGAATACCAACAATCAAAATGAACATTAAATTAACAGTTATTAATCCTTTTTAAGAATGATATCTGAAGTCTAACCACAAAGATATTCATATGGGTCACCTGTTCAATGAATAAATTCTTTGCTTTTTTACTTTGCTAAGATTTTATTTGTTTAGGATGAATCTTTCTCCCTCCTCTCTGCATTGAAATGCTTCAAATACTAAAGCAAAAATGAATGCTTCAACAGTTA
Source organism: Dipodomys spectabilis (assembly GCF_019054845.1). Taxonomy (NCBI): domain Eukaryota; kingdom Metazoa; phylum Chordata; class Mammalia; order Rodentia; family Heteromyidae; genus Dipodomys; species Dipodomys spectabilis. The sequence goes on along the minus strand of NW_024870834.1, from coordinate 10,627,102 downwards.
AAGGAAATTTTCACAAAGTTATTGAGCAAAGTGACTACAATCTGCAAACAAGCTACAAACGACAATTTCTAAAAGTTGAATTTTTCCTTAAAACTTGTCCAATGTTCTGACGGCAAGATTTCAGGAAGTCACTTTGAATGTTTTATCATGAGTGATGGCAAAGATCAGACAACATTATGTTTATAGAAAAGAGCTCTTTGCCACTTTTCAGGCCTCCAATGACTGTAAATCATTATTATAAAGCAATCATTGGAGAAATTATATGCTAGCATCCTGAAGACAATGAGTGGACTTTCTTTAAAAAAAGAAAAAAAGAGTCACCTTTTGTTTACTTGGCCAGGGATAAATAAGACCTTTCACCCTGGGGTTAACTTGTTATTAGGAGATGTCGCAGATATGCTAAATTGGTTGAGGAAACATCACGTAAAAAGAAGTGGGGGGGGGAGGCTAAGTGATTGAGGTCAGGATTGTAATAAAGGAAATATACAAAACTTTTAAATTAAGCAGGAAGGAGAAAGAAAGGTATATGGTGACAAGAATATGCCTCAGATAAAGCTTTTCATTTCCTATTCAAACTGCTAGAATATATAAAGTTATTTAAATAGTTGTGTATGGTACTTGTGGAGGACAGCACTGAAATTCTCAAATTCTGTAAGAAAAAAAGTTTGCTTTGAGATACATAGAATACTATTAACAGTGATGACAACATATACTGATTGTTATGCTAATAAATTTATGAAGTTATTACGTTTTTTTCTGGTAGAGTGGTCTTCCAGGGTTAAAAAAATGGAAGCATTCTTGGTCTTTGCTATTTTATGATTCTTTTTTGCTTTATGTATTGATCTAACTGGTGATATTTGTTGTATTATTGTACTTCATCGTTTTATGGACTAAGTTGGATGTTTTTATTACATTCAGAATTCAATTTCTTTGAATGTGTCCCTGAATTTGTTTACTGTCTTCAGAGGGGCAACTTATGACAAATCAAGAATGAAATGTTTGTAACTGTAGGATAGATAAGAGTACTGCCGGTTTTAGGATTACAGTGGTAAATTCTGATGTGCATAAATGATGTTATCACACCACAAACAAGAGAGAACTAGAGTTGATAAATCAGTACTTGCCTTGGTAGATTCAGAGTTTTTTTCATCAGAGGTTTGTGATTTAATTCAAATTGACCTTTGCATGCCTTTCAACAACTGCAACAAACAATTCTTAGAAAGCAGGGAGAAGTAAAGAAATACATAGGGAAGATAAAAGTTTTGTTTGTGAGGCTGGGCTTAACCTTGAGCCATGTTGCTTTTGATAACAATAGATGTTATTCCTCTTGCTAAAGTCCTGTTTGCAGATGTGACAAATGACTAAAAATTGGGGTTTTCAGTGAAAGTGCTGACAAAGGCTCTCCTAGATCATTTTACAGGATGGCATTAACTTGCCTTACTGCTATCTGCAAAGGCTACGCATTCTCCTGCATCCCCTACAATGTTCTGTCAAATGCCATTTTCAGGGCTTGGGGGGAAGCAAGCAGTTAGCATGGAGTGATTTACAAGGACTATTAAACCAACAAAATGTATAGTCAATAACAACCTTTTTACTCTGATTCCCTCCCCCCCCCCACCAAAAAATGGGGGAAATCATTGAATTTCAAAATCAAAACAAAATCAGAAGGAAAATATGCCATAACAAAGGTTCCAGAAAGAAAATTAAAGTAGGCTAGGGCAATGTTGCAGCAGCTGTGGACTTGGTGCTGGATGTTTCTGAATTAGACAATTAGTGCCTATCTGTAGTGTCCTACAGAGAACGGTGCATTGTCATATCTAGGAATAATCTTTTGTAAACATTGTTCATTGCTCACTTGTCTTTCATGCTACTAAACATTCTGGGTCTTAACCCAAAGTCCAATATATTAGAGTTTCTGAATATCTAAGGCCATGTGGTATTATTTTTCTTATGTTTTTATTAGCATGAACTTGTCATAAGAGGGCTTCCTTTTGACATGTCTACATCTGCATGTTAACACCTTAATCAAACGCATCCTTTCCATTACTTTCACTTATCCCTCATCTCTTCTTTACAAATTGATAAACAAAACATAAGCTCTCTGGGTTGACATTGTACGATCTGCAATATCTTAAATATCACATCAGATATAGAATGTAATAAGGAACAAAACTGTGGGTTACAGGGGGGTGTTTTTTCCAGGTTATATTGTTTCACAATGTTATGTAAATTACTTGAGAAATACAGATAGAACTCCTATCTCCTGATTCATAGCTTAGCAGTTTTTCACTAGTCATAGTAGTATTTGTTGCATTAAATTGATAGAAGTAGTTCTTGGATCTGACCAGATTTTTTTCAGATTCATTATCTCATAAAAAACCACCTGAATATTTCATGGTAAGCCTCTTTCTCTAAAATTCTAATGATGCTGATAAAGAAACTGGAGAAATCAAAAAACTAATAAATATAAGACATGATGTGGCAGCCCTTATGCATAAAGCTCTACAAAATTTTATGTTATTGTGATAATTTTCTGAATTTACGATTTTGCAGTCGTATTTCCTGTATACATGAAACACAATCCAGAGAAGAACAGTAAGTTATCCACGTTGTGTAATAAGTAAGTGATGCTACTGAACTGTAAGCCACAATGTTGTTCATGCTCCTTCTGAGTAAGCAAATAATGCACTCAAGGATTAGAAGGAAGCATTAGGATGAAACTTGCAATACAAGATTTCAAATCTGATATCTTCTTGGGTTTCCAGAGTATTGCACTTTAGATTATTTTCCTGAGATTCCTCAGCATTTGTTTTTTAGTGAGAATAAACCATTTTTTTCAATTTCTAAAATTCTGAGTGAGGTAAACTTCCTGCCAATATTGATATTGGTGACTGGCTTCAGAAATGAGATTTTTTTTTTAATTTATTTTTTGTCATTCGTGGGTCTTGAACTCTGGGTCAGGGCACTGTCCCTCAGCTCTTCAACTCAAGGTGAGTGCTCTACCACTTGAGCAACAGCACCACTTCCAGTTTTCTGGTGGTTTATTGGAGATAACAGTCTCATGGACTTTCCTGCTGAGGCTGTCTTTGAACTGTGATCCTCAGATCTCAGCCTCCTGAGTAGCTAGGATTACAGGTGTGAGCCACTGATGCCTGCCTAGAAATGGGAATTTTGTATCATTGTTCAGATTGAAAACCCACCCAGGGTGATACTCCGGTCTCTTAAAAAGATTTTTTAAAAATAGGAAACTTACTTATTCTGATACATTGGAAGAGTTACATATAAAAACTAGTTTAAAGCCAGCCAGTGGTTCACACCTGTAATGCTAGCTATTCAGGAGGTTGAGATCTGAGGATCTTGGTTCAAAATCAGCCCGGGGCAGGAAATCCATAAATCTCTTATCTCCAATAAACCACTAGAAAAGTGAAAGTAGCGCTGTGGCTCAAGTGGTAGAGCACTAGCCTTGAGCTGAAGAGCTGAGGGACAGCACCCAGGCCTAGAGTTCAAGCCCCACGACCGACAAAAAACAAACAAATAAACAACAAAAAAAAAACCTAGCTTTTGCATTTAGAGATCATTTCGTTTTTCTTCGTTTTTCTTATCTACTTACCCACTAAATGATTGATTAATTGATCTGTTTTGCTACCAATTACTAATTTTTATTTGTGGGGTTGACAAACAATTAAATGAAAATCTAGTAACATTTCCTCTCCATTCATTTACATAATCTATAACAATATGTATTTATATATTATTTCCTGTATAGTTTAATGACTTAACTGATTATATATAGCATTTTAGAATTTATATCTATAATTTAGATGTGCATTGTTATTGTTAAGCTTCGCACATACATATTGAAATATTAAGCTTTGAAAAGATACTGAATTTCAATAAGGAATAAGTGACAGTTATGCTTAGATGAAAGAAAGTAAAAATAATCAAATTACACAAATATTATGATGGACAAATTATTATCAAGAATTTTTTGTCTTCTTTGTTCATTTATGTGTCTCTGAGTGGATTAAGGGGGACACACAAACGAAGGGAAAAGGGTGAACAAATGCAGCAGTGATACTCACTAGACACTAAATTGAAGTGACAGGAGGAAAACTGGGAAAGAAGAAAGAAAAGGGTGACATTGCCCAAAAGGAAAAGTACTCACTGCCTGACTTTATATAACTGTAACCTTTCTGCATATCACCTTACATTAATTTAATTATCAAAAATTAAAAAGATTTTAAATGTGGCCATAGGTAATTCCAATAGATATTTACACAAAACTATAAGACTATGAAACTGAGATAAAGCATTCAATACAGGAAACACAAGATACAATGGAAAACATCTAACGTTTGAGAGGGACCAAAAAAATATTAGATCTATATTGCCAAAAATCACCCACATAAGCAGATATAAAATTGTTTAAATTGTCAGGAAAACAATTGTACATGGAAAATTTGGTAATATTAATTTATGACCTTAAGCAGTTATGAATTTATTAGAAGAGCCGGCGCTGGTGGCTCATGCCTGTAATCCTAGCTACTCAGGAGGCTGAGATCTGAGGATTGCGGTTCAATGCCAGCCCGAGCAGGAAAGACCGTGAGACTTCTATTTCCAATAAACCACCAGAAAACCAGAAGTGGCGCTGTGGCTCAAGTGATAAAGCACTGGCCTTGAGCTGAAGAGCTGAGGGACAGTGCCCAGGCCCAGAGTTCAAGCCCCACGACCGACAAAAAAAAAAAAAAAAGAATTTGCTAGAAGAATGGCCTAATAACAACAGCTAATATCTTAGTGAACAGGAAAAAGAGCTTCAAATGAAGAAAATGAAGATGTCATGATCACCACATGAGAGATTTTAAAAGGACTGATGATAACAAATACAATAGTTTGAATATGCAATGTGTCCCCATAGATTAGTTTAGGTGTTACAGATTTGTGGCTAGCTGCTGTGGCCTTTGAGAAGTTTTATGGCTAAGACTTAGCCTTGAGTCCTAGAAAGGACTTGGAACTTGGTCTTTTAAGCCATATTAGAATTTTGAAGATTTTTGGGGACTCTTGGACATGGATTAAATGCACACTACAGGATTAGATGGATGTGAGAGTTGACTGTATGGGTGTGGGTTATGTTGAATCTGAACTGTCCCCTAAGGCTTGTGTGTTAAAGGCTTGTTGACCAAATTAATGAGCTTAAAAAAATTAGATGATGAAAATTCTTCTTATCCTGGGAGAAGAGATATTAATGTGGTTGAATACATATGTCAAATGCCAAAATAGATTGTTTTATAATCTTGCCATTTTCAGTTAGTTGTTCTTTAATTATACCTGGAAGTATTTTTTAGTTATTTCCCTTTTTGAAATTGAATTTTATTGTAAAGGTATTGTTCAGAGGGGTTACAGTTACATAAAGTAATGAGTACATTTCTTGTTGAACATTGTTTCCATCTCTCTCATTTTACTCCTACTTTCCCTCTCATCCAGATTCCTCCCCCCAAAAAAGAAATTTGTAAAGTTCATTTCCAACATAATGTCTTGTTGCATTAGTTCACCCTTGATCTATTCCCCTTTCCTTCCCGAAATCAGATAAATATATATACCAGACACAGGGTACCAAAACAAGCAAACAAAAACAACAACAAAACAAACAAAAAACCCAGTGACAACAGGGGATAAACCAAAGGAAAAAAAATGAAAGAAAAAATAAATAACTTCACACAGTACATTAAAAGCCTCTTGTTTCCATAATTTTGAGTTCATTTCAATTAGCACAATTTTATGTGGTCATATTTACATAGCTGCTGAGCTATTGTGGTCCTCTGCTAGGACTACCCTAGACATATGCTAATTATTACAAATGAGGGAAACCATGGAGCCTATTTTTCTTTGGGTCTGGCTTACTTGACTTAATATGACTTTTTCCAACTCTTTACATTTCTTTATGAATGGGGCAATGCCATTCTTTCTGATGGAAGCATAGAATTCCACTGTGTGTAAATATATAGCATATTTTCTTGATCCATTTGTCTACTGAAAGGCATCTGGGTGGGTTCCATATCTCAGCTATGGTAAATAATGCTGCAAAGAACATAGTTGGGCCAGTAGCTTTAGTGTGTCCTTGTTTGTGTTCATTCCCAGGCATGGAATTGATAAATCATAGAATATGTTTAGTCTTTTTTGGACTGAAAGTACTTTTAAAGCCTATGATTTGACTGGAATTTACTCCAAGGCCATGATGCCATGTTAAGTATAAGAAAAGAGGTCAGTTTAATAAGCTTTCTTTCTTTCTTTTTTTTTGAAAAAGATAATCGGTGAATAGATACCACATATAGGCGACCATAAATTCTGTATTTCAAAATGAACTTTACAACTTGGCTGGGAGGGAAACATGGGGGGGGGGAGTAATGGGAGACAATGAGAGAGAGGGTAACACTGTTCAAAATCAAATCTACTTTTCTGTAACTGTAACATAACCTTTATAATAAAATAAAAATGTGAGCAACACCACATTTGGAGATGAGGGACACAGCCTTTAGGCAGTAGTGAATCCTGTCATGAAGCAGCTGGATGCTGTACTGTTTTTAGAGCTTTCCGTTTTTTTGGTCGGTTCATGGATAGAAATACAGTGAAGCATGTAGTCTCAATCCTTGGGGGAATATTCACATTTAAAGGCAAAGTAGAACAAAGTGTTGCATGAGGAAATATGAAAGAGTAGCTCCTGGGGTAAGACAAATGATTTGGGATTTTGAAACCCTCAGGGAAATTTGTATTTTGTAAAATAGAAAGTAGACTCACAAATGCTATGTTAAACCAAGTGAACAGACTTAGAACTTGTCTTCAGTATATTACTTATCTTGAAAATACAATAAAGTTACACACTCTACTACCAAGCTTGACTGTGAGTGGCTTGGGGCAGAAATGGACAAATACACTCACACAGAGAAAGGATGGGATGTGAGAAGGTCCAAAAGATAGAGTCATTTGTTTTTCTTCAGTGCTTCAACTAATATAATACTCGTTGATTGACTTGCCATATCAATACACTCAGCGAATGGTCGATGACACTAAAGTTAAATAGTTCATAGGACTTATTTGTAAATATTAAAAATGGAGATATGATGAAACTCTGAAATTTTAAAGCATCTGAATGGAGCAAGCACATTTTTTTTAATCACATCCTTGATTAGGTGGTGATAAGGCATCATCTCTAAACTCAAAAGGTACAAAGGTATTAAACTCTAAACTCAAAAGTAAGCAATGGTATTAAGACTAACATCTTAATGATTCAATGAGATTTTTAAAAAATCTAAATTGCCAAAATGTTATGAACATAAAGGAAAGCTAGAGAAGAGTTAAGTTTGGGTGATAAATATTAGAGTAAAACTTTTAATGTAATTAAATTACATAAACATCTGGAGACAATTTTCATGCACATTTAGTGCACATTATAGAACAAAGCAAAATCCTGATAAAGACTCCTTCCCACTTCTTTCCTTAATAATTGAATGAAGATTAAATATAAGTACTCTGAATTTTCTCTCACATTTTCAGTGAAGAACAACTTTTAAAGAGGAGATAACAATAATCAAGCATTAAAGAATAATTTTTTATAGTTTGGAAAAATCATTCTTACAATAAAAAACTAAATGCATTTGGTACCTCAGACTAGTGATTGAGAAAAAGACATTACATTTAAATAGCTTTCTCTCACAAGTGGAAATATATGAGCTTTCCAGTGTTCAAGTGGTTTAAATTCCAAGGATAAAAGGCTTCTTTAATGGACAGAGCAGAGAGAATTTCTCCATTGGAGAATCTAAATTTGTGTTCAATTTACACCATCAAAAATGCATTTCCCTCCAATAAAATTCAACTCATTTTTATTAGAAGGTTTTATATTTAAAACTCCATACAAATTACTGGACACATGCTTGACTGAGATTACCATTGCTTTTCTCAAAAATGATCTGATAATATATTAGTTACCAGTCAATAACATTAAATAGTTTTATATTTTTAGTTGTTGATTACAAGCAATTGCTTTTTAAGTATCTTGACTACTAACAGCTAATACAACTCAACTTCCAAGACAGGTACAATAGTAGTGACTTATAATATATAAGGTATAAATGACAAATTCTATATTACATGAACATATGTACAAATTCACATATATGTATAAAATTCAGTGGTATGTCTCTTTTTGTGGAACTCTAAATGAAACTTGAAAATAGCTGATTAGGTAAAAATCATATCTGAATAATAACTCTTCATTAAAATTTTTGAAGTGTATGTGGTTATATCTAAATTGACTTTAGGAATTTAAGTCTTAGAAATATGAAAGCACAAAAAATAAGATCTTTACAATCCAATATTATTTTCCAGGATTGCCATTCTGAGCCAATGCATGTGAGTAATTTTTATTCCCTAAACCCTATCTAGAAAAACACATTCTTGTAAAAGGTACACATTGTTGACCTGGTAGTAAAGTCAATGTCTTCCACTTTACAGTGTCAATGTACCAGCACCCCCTGGTGGGCATTACTAAAAATAAAATCTACTGGTGAACAGTGATCATTAATAAAGTTTTGTCTGTCAAAATTCATCTGTACAAAGGAAATGGATTTGTATTTCCCAGTACATATTGTCCATAAAGTATTAACTAATTATCAGTAACCAAGCTGGAATGCTCAGATGTCACTGTACTGAGATAATAACCTATATTTAATAGTTTACATATGTGCTTTATTTTGGGGTTTATAAAACAATTTGAGCCATTCATTATACATACTTGAATATGAATTCATTATATGTTTGTTCAGCAAATGTTTATTGAGTTTCATCCTAACTATATTTGCAATCATAAGCAGTACTTTGACCCTTCCCTGTGGTTTAAAAACCTCAAAGCATTTCTACTGAAACTGGTTTCATTTATGCCCTCCTAAGTGGAAGCAGTTATTAACATTGTGATTTAGAGAAATACTTTCTGAAACATCTTTCTTTTTAATGAAAGGAAAGACAAAATATGACTTCATGGCCACAAAGTAGAAATGATGTGATGCTCAAACTGTCATAGAAGCTTCCATGAGGTCAGGCAACATGTGTGCAGATGATCACATATGGTGAAAATCGGTAACCATGTACAACTTCCATTATTAAGCATTAAGAAGAACATAACATTCTAAGTATTCTTAGCATCAAAAATCTATATTGAATGGGTCTTTGGAGTAAAAATAACATAAACAACTATATATTCATCATGGTAAGAAGGAACTAAATATATTTTATTTTATTACCCAAGTACAATTGATATAGCAATGACATTGAGATTTTTACAATTGGTTTTATATATTTTTTTTTCTTTTTTTCTTTTTTGGTCTGTCGTGGGGCTTGAACTCTGGGCTTGGGCGCTGTCCCTGTGCTCTTCAGCTCAAAGTGAGCACTCTACTGCTTGAGCCACAGCACCACTTCCAGTTTTCTAGTGCTTTACTGGAGCTAAAAGTCTCACGACTTTCCTGCCCAGGCTGGCTTTGAATCGAGATCCTCAGATCTCTGCCTCCTGAGTAGCTAGGATTACAGGTGTGGGCCACTTGCGCCTGGCTGGTTTTTAATATATTAACTCTAGCAATAACCCAATCAAGTAACACTCTTTTTAATTGAATGACATTGAACTTTAACATATAGTAAATGCTTCTATGTTCAACTATTTTATACATTTTTATTGGAAAAATACTGTGCAGATCTGTTACAGTTACATGAGCAAGGTAATGAGTACATTTCCTATCAAGCATTGCTACCTCCTCCTTTGTTTTTCCCCTACCATCCCTTCCCTCCCACCTCTACAACTACACTCTCCCCTCATACCCTGCCTAAATTGTAAAGTTCATTTTTCAACATAGTGTCTTGTGCATCTCATTGTTACAAAGGGTCAACCTGTATCCCTATTTAAGCATTTTGTTTTTTCCTTCCCCTCCCCAAATTAAAGACGTGTATATACAAGATGCAGGGCTCCGACATCAAATATAGTGAAAATGGAGGTTATATCGTGGGGGAGGACCATAAAAAGAAACAAAAAAAATCTCATGACACATTATAAATAGGTTAAGAACAATAGCAAGAAAGAAAAAACCACTTGTGTCCCTATCTTGGGGTTCATTTTGCTTAACATCATCTTATATGGTCGTATGTACATAGCTTTTGACCTTTTCTGCTTGTCCCAGACATATACTAGTTATTGCAAATAAGGAAAACCATCAGATCTGTGTTTCTTTGTTCAACTTTTTGTAGAAGAGAAAATACAGGCCATCTAAATCATTAGACTTTCATTGTGTGCACAAGTTCTGCATCTATTGTCTAAAAAGAAATAATTAAAAAGTAAAATGCAAAAAAATGTATGAAAAAGTGAGAAGAAAATTTCGAGTAGCAGGCAGGTGAGTTTCTTGAGAGGAAAGTGTTGGGTGGTCCTACATATGCCTGTGAACGTAGGCATGAGAGAACACAGTTCAAAACCTGCAGAAGTGCCATGGCTCGAAAAGAGGCATGGAAATCCATTTCTGTCTCTTGTAGTTGTGCCCTGGGATATCTGGGAGCTATCTGGAAACCTTGTTTCTGTGCCTCAGAATTTCTTTTCATGCTTTGGAAACAAACTGGCTTATGGTTCATTGAATAAAGTAGAAGTCTTCTGACCACAATGGTCTGTGGTAAAGCCTTCAGCCAATAGATTCCTATATTCATTTCCATTGGTTATATCCCTAATTTACCATACGTTACATGGTATATTTATGTAGCTTTTAATATCCTTCTGTTCTGCTCACTGCAGGGTGGGAACTTCCTCTCAACATATGCAATCATTTTCATTTAATGCCCCCTATTATAAATAGGCAGGTTAGATATTGCAGTAAGCTTGTGATTGCTTCCTGTCAGTTTCCCAAATATATGCAACTGTAAGAACCACCTAGATTGATGGGGATGTGTCAATAATTACAACTTTATTGATCTGGGGCTAAATAGATGTCAAAAACGTGAATAAGTTAAAGATTTGAAGTTCATATTAATTCTAGGTTTTGTTAGCATTTAACAAAGAGGCTTAACATGAAAAAGACACATTACACTGCATCAATGCAGCAAGGTTTCTCTGAGGTTTCCCTGGATCCTATAGATGAGATCAATTAGCATTTGTATATCTATGCCTGGTTTATGTTACCAAGCATAACATCTGTATAATTACATATATACTCATATATACATAGCTATATATATGCAATATAGAATTGCAGATGGGAGAATTTTTATTTTTACTAATGGCTGAACAATATTACATAACATAATATATAATATGTATATACGCATGTTATATACCATTTACTTTATTCATCAATAGTCATTTTGTTTACACATCTTATCTATGGAGAACAATACTTCAATGTATATGTGAGTGTAGATGTGTTTTTAAGAGACTGCTTGGATTTCCTTTGTATACGTACCCAGAAGTGGAAATCTTGGTTCAAATGGTAGTTGTTTGTTTGTTTTTTTTATAATTTCCTTCAAACTAAATAAAAGAGGGAATTCAGTAGCAGCTTACAAAAGACCACTAGAGTCACTTCATGTATTTCTATAAGTTGGGAGAGACATCTCATGCTATTCCAGCTAAAGTTCTGCTCACCAACTTTTCAAGCAAAGAAAGAACAACTGGATTCAGCAGTCAAGAAGATTCAAGAAGATTGCAATTTTTAAGGGAGATAAATGAGTTAAAACTTCATTTATTTACAATCCAGTTTATGATTCCTCTACTCTGAGAATCTGTTAGAGTTCTGTTCCTACTTACCACTTAATATATGACTATAATTCATCACACCCTTCTGACTAAAAGAATTATGACACCTTGGATAATATCTGAACAGACCTAAATGTGTCCATTCATCTCCCTGAATCACAAGATCTGGTTCTCCATTTGAAAAACACTTAGGCTCTAAGTGCTGAATTTTTGTATTACTACCAAATAAAGTGCAATAGAATAGAGTATCATGTGAAATGAAAGTTGGAAAATGTGTAGAGAAATGTATCAAGTAACCCCAGTGAAGGGCTAGTGCCTGCCCCCTCTAAAGTTTCTTCAAGAGGATTTTCTTTCTTTCTCTTGAGACACAAAATGGCAGACCCAGGATGTATGTTAATGTGTAACGGTGGTTATCTGACTTCATGGCTCTGTGGTAAATGCATGCCTGGTTTGTGGAAAGCTGAAAATTAAATGCAGACATCAGAAGTTTGAGGGTGAAAGGGATTTGTTAGGTGTTTGCAATGGGATGCGAAAGAAGTTCCATTAAGGGACATGTTGTAATAATTAAAACATTCCTTTGAATTGGTTTCAAAACATAAGCAGATCCAGGAAAACTAGAGAGGGAATTAAGAACTAATTACATTAAAGTACTGAAGATCAATTTTTCATGGATTGGTAGAGTCACATTGTTTTTTTTCCTTTAACATAGTGAAACAAATATTATAAACTTAACCAAAAAGATTCTTTTCCAGAGTTATAGGTTATCTATCACTATTAAACATTTTTATAATAGGGTTTAAGTGACTTAAAATATCTTTGTTTCAGTAATACACACTGAATACCCAATGAACATCACCTCTCTAATTAATTTACCTAAAAACTTTTACTTATTAAAATGATCCCTAAAAACATTTATCTATTAAAAATAATCAGTTTGGAATTGTGAATAATTGGATTTAAAAAAAGGTTTTCAAATTTTGAATGAAAGATGATATTTATATAAGATCAATCAAATCTGTCTGTGTCTGTGTTGCTTTTTGTCTCTATGTATCATCTATCTATCCGTCTGTCTATCTGTCTGCCTGTCTGTCTGTGTGTGTATATGTTAGTGTATTGTTTGTGTGTTCGCATACTGAGGTTTGAACTCAGGTCCAGGGAGCTGTTCCTTAGCTGGTTCTCTCAAGGCTAGCCCTTTACCACTTGAGCCACAGCACTACTTTCATATTTTTGGTGGTTAATTGGAGATAAGAATCTCATGGACTTTCTTGCTTGGACTAGTTTTGAACTCAGTTTTCAGATCTCAGCCTCTTTAGTGGCATGAGCCACTGGAGCAGTTTTCTATCAACAGGTTTTCTGCCCCCCTCCTTTGGTTTCCTGAGAAGTAACTTCCTGAAAAGTAACACTTAAATTTGACTTTATCTAAAATAAGGTCATCCCATATTTTAAAATGAAGTTGTCTTTCTACCACTTTGTATTTGCTTTGCAATAATTCTCTGGATCACGCTTTGTTCAGCAGAAGGGCACAAGGCATGTTTTAGAGAAGGCTGATGCTTAGGTAGGTAACACTTTCCTAATATTGTGGCATTATTGCTTGTACTCTTCAGTCTCTACTTTTGCTCTGAAAGATTGATCACATTTATGAGTGATAACAAAGGATATTCTCTAGTACAAGCTCCATCTATGGCCCTGAGAATGTTACCTTTTCACTTTTACTGGAGGGCTATAGCTATTTGCCTGTTGCATTGAGCAGAAATCCATGATGGCACTGAATGAAACCTGTATTTCCCATGGGTTTCTCCAAGCTAGTGACTGAGCATGGCCAAAATACTAATGTAGGTTTGTACTGAAGACAGAACTCCTGATATAGCTGACTTTGGCTCAATAACTCACAGTGACTGGTCAAACTCTCTTCATTTGCAGCTCCTTAGAATGTCTACAAAATCTTTCCCCCAAATGATCACAAACAAGACCACACTAAAGCTACCAGCACAACTATATTTATTGCAGCATTATTTACCATAGCTAAGATATGGAACCAACCCAGATGCCCCTCAGTAGATGAATGGATCAAGAAAATGTGGTATAAATACACAATGGAATTCTATGCCTCCAGCAGAAAGAATGACATTGCCCCATTTGTTAGGAAATGGAAAGACTTGGAAAAAATTATATTAAGTGAAGTAAGCTAGGCCCAAAGAAACATAGGTCCCATGGTTTGCTTTATTTGCAATAACCATTGTATGTCTGAGTCACACAGAAAAGATCAGATACGTTGATGTTAGGGAAATGAACCCCAAGATAAGTATTCAATTTTTTTTTCTTTCATGCAATTGTTTCTAACATATTTATAAGATTATTTCTTTGATGCCTAGCTACAGCAATAAGACAAGATGCAGACATAAAGGGGATCCAAATAGGGAAAGAAGAAATAAAACTCTCCCTCTTTGCAGATGACATGATCTTGTATTTAAAGAATCCCATAGACTCCACTCCCAAATTACTCAAGCTGATTCAAAACTTTGGCAAAGTAGCAGGTTATAAAATTAACCCCCAAAAATCAATGGCTTTTCTGTATGCCAACAATGAGAAAAGTGTGGCTGAAATTAGGAAAGCAACTCCATTTGTAATAGCCCCACAAAAAATAAAATACCTAGGAATTAACTTAACTAAAGAAGTGAAGGACCTCTATGATGAAAACTTTAAAATCTTGAAAAAGGAAATCAACACAGAACTTAAAAAATGGCAAAACCTCCCATGCTCCTGGATTGGAAAGATTAACATCGTGAAAATGGCAATACTTCCCAAGGCTATCTACAAATTCAACGCAATACCTATCAAAATTCCACCCTCATTCTTCAAGGAAATAGAAGAGGCAATCCAAAAATTCATATGGAACAATAAAAGACCCCAAATAGCAAAACCGCTCCTGAATGGAAAGAACACTGCTGGAGGAATATCAATACCAAACTTCAAACTCTACTATAAAGCCATAGTAATCAAAACAGCTTGGTATTGGCATAAGAACAGACCTCAGGACCAATGGAATAGAATTGAAAACCCAGAAATGAACCCACAGACCTATAGCCATCTAATCTTCGATAAGGGAGCTAAAACAATAGAATGGAAGAAAGACAACCTCTTCAGTAAATGGTGCTGGCAAAATTGGTTAACTACATGTAGAAAACTTAAGCTAGATCCTTATATATCACCCTGCACCAGAATCAACTCCAAATGGATCAAAGACCTTGAACTCAAAGCAGACACTCTGAAAACATTACAGGATGGAATAGGAGAAACCCTGGGTCTCCTTGGCTCAGGCCGAAATTTTCTGAATAGAGACCCGGAAACACAACAAATCAAAGAAAGGTTGGACAAATGGGATTGCATAAAGTTGCAGAGCTTCTGCAGGGTAAATGACATAGCTAGCAAGATCAATAGAAAGCCCACGGATTGGGAGAAGATCTTTACTAGCCATACAACGGACAAGGGTCTCATATCTAAAATATACTTGGAACTCAAAAAATTAAACCCCCCAACAACAAATCCTCAAAGAAACAACTGCCCAATAAATAAGTGGGCGAAAGACTTAAAGAGAAACTTCTTTGAAGAAGAAAGAAGGATGGCCAATAGACACATGAAGAAATGTTCAACATCTCTAGCCATAAAAGAAATGCAAATCAAAACAACATTGAGATATCACCTCACTCCAGTTAGAACGGCAAAAATCAAGAACTCTAACAACAACAGATGCTGGAGGGGATGTGGACAGAAAGGAACCTTACTTCATTGTTGGTGGGAATGTAAACTTGTTCAACCACTTTGGAAAGCAGTATGGAGGTTCCTCAAAAGACTCCACATAGAGCTCCCCTATGACCCAGCAATCCCACTTTTGGGCATTTACCCTAATGTTTACAAACAAGACCACACTAAAGCTACCAGCACAACTATGTTTATTGCAGAATTATTTACCATAGCTAAGATATGGAACCAACCCAGATGCCCCTCAGTAGATGAATGGATCAAGAAAATGTGGTATATATACACAATGGAATTCTATGCCTCCATCAGAAAGAATGACATTGCCCCATTTGTTAGGAAATGGGAAAACTTGGAAAAAATTATATTAAGTGAAGTAAGCCAGGCCCAAAGAAACGTAGGTCCCATGGTTTCCCTTATTTGTAATATCTAGTATATGTATGAGTCAAGCGGAAAAGGTCAGATAATGTGATGTCAGGAAAATGAACCCTTAGATGTGTATTTTAATGTTTTTTTCTTTCATGCATGTGTTTCTAACACATTTATAAGATTATCTCTTTGTTGCTTTGTATGTCCCTCCCCCACAGTATAACCCTTGCTTTCACTATATTTGATGTCAGTATAACTTGTGGAGGAGATGGGGAAAAACCAGTTGTTTAAGGATACAGGTGGACCTGTTGCAACAATGAGAAGTACAAGTTGTCATGTCCAAAACGAGCTTTACAACGTTGGTGCGGAGGGGGGGGGGGGCGCGGAAGGAGAAGGATTGGGATTGGGGGGAAGGGGGGAGGCTGGGAAGGGATGTGAAGGGTAAACAAAGGAGGAGGCTGCAATGCTTGGTAAGAAATGTACACATTATCCTGCCCACGTAACTGTAACTCCTCTGTACAGTATGTTCACAAATAAAATTAAATTAAAATAAAAAAAAATAACTAAAAGCAAAAAAAAAAAAAAAAAGATTATTTCTTTGTTCTTTGTATGTCCCTCCCCCACGGTATAACCCCTGCTTTCACTTTATTTGATGTTGGTATAATTTGTGGAGGGGAAGGGAAAAAACAAATCGTTTAACTAGGGACACAGGTGGACCCATAGCAACAATGAGATGTACAAGTCATTATGTCGAAAAACAAACTTTACAACTTTGGTGGCAGGGGGAGGATGGGGTGGGAGGGCGGGCGGGGTATGGAAAGGGATGGGAAGGGGAAACAAAGGAGGAGGCAACAATGCTTGATAAGAAATGTACTCATTACCTTGCCCATGTAATTGTAACCCCTCTGTATGGTATTTTCACAATTAAAACAAAAATCCTTCCCCCCTTCCCTTCCTTACTTGGGGTCAGATCTACACTGCGGAGCAAAAGATCTCCCAGGTTTTCAAGTTTCCATTATGGAAACCATTGCATATTAGCATGGCCTTCTTAAGAGACCAAGACTTTCCCACTGTTCTGCTTAAAGTTACAATACCATGCAAAATAGAAAGCAGAGATACAAAAAAAGAAGATGATCTTTATAAATTTTATGCAATTACATAGCATTTCACTATTAAATATATTTTCAAAACAATATAGTAGATCTATAGTCATGTGAATGCTACTCCTCCCCTACCTTTTGCATCTTATTATGTTGATTCTTTTAAGCTACTTAAACATACTTTGTGGTACTTTCACAGAACTATTAAGGTGTAAGTCTAGCTTTGTATGTGGGCCATAGATGAATCAAACTCAAATATATTTATAATATACTAATGCTATTTGATGTGATTTTTTCCCTTTATTCTTTTTTTTCTTTTTTCTTTTTTTGGGGGGTCCGGTCGTGGGGCCTGAACTCTGGGCCTGGGCGCTGTCCCTCAGCTCTTCAGCTCAAGGCTAGTTAGTGCTCTACCACTTGAGCCATGGTGCCACTTCCAGCTTTTTTCTTTTTGCTTATGTGATGCTGGGGAAATGAACCCAGGGCCTCAGGCATGCAAGACAAGTGCTCTACCACTGAGCCACCTTCCCAGTCCCTTTCCCTTTATTCTTATCTCCACTCAACAACCAACCTTGGCCATACTGAAACTATCAAAGCATAAAATGAACAAACAAACATTCTATTAGGTCTTTATTGAAATCACTGTCCCCCATTGTAGAGAGAAAAAAGCTTCTTCATATGGCTTTTTTACATGTGAAAAGTATATGCTTTTTAATAAATACTTTACACAATCATTTTTGAGAAGTAAGACAGTTTTCAAATACTTCAATGGCAAATCATTTACCAATATATATTTTACAACTATATTCCAGTATTTATTCAAATATCTTGATTGAAAATGCTTGATAACTTGAATTAAACTGAAAACAAAGATTATTTATATTCTGTGTACTTTTTAAAAACAGTTTTGTAACTCAAGTTAAGCATTTGGTGAATAAACACAGAAAACACACATAAATTTTATATGAAACACTTTGCATACGATTTCTAATTATTCTGTATTTAAATTACAACTTTACACAGACAAAATTAAATCTGAAGAAAATGTTAGTGAAAAACCAAAGCTTTAGAAGTTGGAAAAATCTACTTTGAGAGTAGGCATCTAGGGAGAAAAAATTATGACTAAAAATCAATTAACATTGGAAATGGGATGAGATAGAGTAATTTAGACAGGTGTTATGCACATATTTTCAAAATACGTTTTTATTTTGGTTGGAAATTACAAAGTTTGTATGATAAGCATGCAGCCAACCAATGCTTAGTAGATCTTTCATTGTCACACCGGATTACCATATTTTAATGGTATTATGGAAAAGTGATAACTCTATTTTCATATTTTTAACGATGATTTTTATTTTCTTTAAATAGTTGTACAAAGGAGCTGCCATCCAACAGAGCAGTTGATGAATATACTCCCTCTTGATTCCTGTCACCCCCTTAACATGCTCATTCCCACCCTGCCATTTCCCTCACTTTTCTTAATTTTCCCTAGATAATGAATTTTTGCCATTTAACAATGCAATTTATGTATATAACCCATCTTTTTAAAATTTAGTTTCATTGTCAAGGTGATGTACATAGGGGTTACGGTTACATACATGAGGTACTGAGTACATTTCTTGTCAAACTTGTCACCCCTCCCCCATTTTTCTCCCACGTCTCCTCCTACAATCCCCTTCCCAAGTTGTACAGTTCATTTCTGTCATGTTGTCTTGTATCATTGTTGCCTTAGCTCACCATTTGTCTTTAGTCTCACCATTTTGTTGTTCCCCTTCCCTTCCCCAACTCAGATAAACATATATATATATATATATATATGTGTGTGTATATATATATATATATATATATATACATATATATATATATATATATATATTACCTAGGGTACCAAACCAAATACAATGGCAACAGGGGATAAACCATAGGGGAAAAACACAAAAGAAAAGAGAAATCATATAGTTAAAATCACATAGTTAAAAACAACAACAAAGAATAACCCCTTGTTTCCATATCTTGGAGTTCACTTTGCTTAACATCATCTTACCAGGTCATACGAACGTAGCTACTGAGCTATTCTGCTTATCTGCTAGGACTATCCAAATCCTATACTAATTACTACAAATTAGAGAAACCATGGAATCTATGTTTCTTTGGGTCTGGCTTACTTCACTTAATATGACTTTTTTCCCAAGTCTTTCCATTTCCTTGCAAATGTGGTGATGTCATTCTTCCTGATGGAAGCATAGAATTCCATTGCGTATATATACCACATTTTCTTGATCCATTCATCTACTGAGGGGCATCTGGATTGGTTCCATATCTTAGCTATGTATGGTAAACAGTACTGCAATATACATGGTTGTGCTGGTACGGCCCTGTTTGTGATCATTTGGGCTAATGCCCAGAAGTGGGATTGCTGGGTCACAGGAGAACTTAGGTTTAGTCTTTCAGGGAACCTGTACACTGCTTCCCAGAGTGGCCATATAATGCATTTTAATCAGTGTCATCCTTTCAACATCTGTACCCCTCTTCATTCTATCTCTTCTATTATTTTTCTGTTGTGTGACATATACAATGTTCTTACTTACACTCTACTCATCTTGTTTACAAGTTTTTAAAGTGATATTATAATGGGTTAGATCAGTGGACTGACTTGATCGATCTATCTATCTATCTATTTATCTATTTATTTATTTATTTATGTGTGAAGCTTGAATTCAGGGCCTTGGCACAGTCCCTGAGTTTTTTTGTTTTGTTTTGTTTTGTTTTGCTCAAGGCTAACACTCTACCACTTTGACCCACAGCTCCACTTCTGGTTTTCTGATGCTTAATTGGAGATAAGAATCTTATGGACTTTCTTACCTGGGCTGGCTTCAAACCACCATCCTCAGATCTCTGCCTTCTCAGTAGCAAGGATGACAGGCGTGAGCCATTGGTGGCCTGGTGATCTGTGGGGTTTTAGGACTTAAAAGACTGAGAGATTGGAGTTGGGAAGGTGGCTCAGTGGTACAGCGTTTGCCTTGCATGCCGGAAGTGGCGCTGTGGCTCAAGTGGTGGGTCACTAGCCTTGAGCTGAAGAGCTGAGGAACAGCTCCCAGGCCCAGAGTTCAGGCACCTCGACCAGACAACCCCGCCCCCCCAAAAAAAGAAGACTGAACGATTTCAATGTGTTGACCTTACATACTATTTAGGCTTACTTTTTCAGTTCAGAAACTTTCCTATTTATTTCACTTTTAAAATACAAAGAGATGCAGACTGCTGTACATACACATACACACACACACACACACACACACACACACACACACAATCTTCATTTTTCAAAGATAATGCTCCTGACAGTGGTTTTGATAAATGTGTGGATGTGGTTGGGAATCTGTACGTATCATTAACAATGCTTCCCATTTTAACTTATCACATTTGTGGTTATAGGAGCTGCTTGAGAAACCACTTGTAATTTGCTCTTGTCTCTTTCTGTGTGGTATGAGATCTGTATCCAGAAAGAACTAATCTATATTGAACCAAAGCCTCCCTCTCTAATAGGAAATTCCACTCTGTTAAAATGTAGGGCATATAAGCTGCAGAGGCAGAGAGTTAGAGCTGCTAGGCTTGTCCCATCATTGTCGATCTTATTCTATTATTTGCACTGCAGTAAGAATTATTGGTGGAATTCACTTTTAAAAAAATCACGGCAAAACAATTATGCTAATGCAGAGCCTGGACAGTTAAAATGGAAGTGGATTGGAAAGGTACAAATGATGTCATGCTGTCACACTTTGTGAAAAGGACACAGGTAAGTCTCAACATTCTGAAGTTGTTAAATGACTAATCCAGTGATTGCACAATCGAAATTAGATGCAACATTGATATTGGGTTTCAAGGATTTTTTGTTTGAGTGCTCTGGGCTTCTTACCTTATAATGAGAGCACTAAACAGACATTGAAAACACTGTATTTATCTGGCTTTCTGGCAATAAGTCTGTGATGCTTCCACATTTTAAATCCTCATCAATTCACCATGAAAATTTACATTCATAATGGACATAGAATCCAGAAGGGAGTGTGTAGCTATGAAATTTCACTCTTAAACTCAGAGCATTTCTTTGGCAAGGCAAGTTAGTTACATTAAGTTTCTCTCTAAGCCCTCCTCACCTTTGAGAAGAATAATATACTTAATTCTACTAAAACACTAAAATAGCTAAGATGAATCCAAGAATCTGCCAAGATAGGAAAACTACCAGGTGTTTAAATGGCAAAGATCCATGGAATACAGTAAATGAATAAAAATGAATGGGGATGAAGCATTTAGCTTGAAATAAATTCAAGGGAAAATTAAGCCAGACTATGACTGAATTATAATTTAATCTGTACATTTTACTCTAGTTAACCCCCACATATAAAAAATATATGCTGAGAAAACAACAACCTGGTATAATATGTTTTTAAAAAACATATGGGAAATATCCACAGAGAAAGTTCAAACTCAAAACCAAGCAAGCATAGTGCTCCCACTGGACTAAAATTAAACCTGGGGAGACTGTTAAGTGCATAGCCAGAAAAAAATATGACATAAATTATAAGAAATTAGAAAAGCAAATAAGGAAAGATCAAACATAAAGTTGTCAAACCTTATTAGAAATTTCACAATATGAGAACTTCTCTTTCATTGTCCATCTTACTAAAATGGAGAATTTGCAACAAATGTTCACCTAGAATAAAATACTTTTCAAGATATTGTCCATTATCTATTTTTTTCTTTATTAGAAAATGAAAGACCAATAAAAGAATAGTAGATGGGATAGAATAATTGCTTACAAATCATGCCATAGAAAATTTGTTTCCCCTCATAGATATTAACTATTGGAGTGTTATCTTGGATCTTTGGAGTACTTAACTTGAAATAATTTCTTCAATGAACTCTTTTCAAAGTTTGAACATGGTCATACACAAAGTTGAGTATTTGTTATTCTCTTAAAGACAGAGGAGCATATGAACCAGAAGGAAACATCTGTGTGTGTGTGTGTGTGTGTGTGTGTGTGTGTGTGTGTGAGAGAGAGAGAGAGAGAGAGAGAGAGAGAGAGATGTGGTGTTTGTGTTTGTGTGTGTGTATGCATGTGAGCATACAGTAAAATGGTATCCCTCCCCCAAACTGGATGGTAGGACTGTAATTATACCCTGGTAATGCAATTTTATCTTTGTGAAACCCTTAAAAAATAAATTTATGTGGTATAAGCCACCACTTATGAGTGGTATTTTATGGAAACTCAAGCAAACCGAAAGAGGATGCAGAACTGGGAAGTGGGTTGCTGCTACAACAAAAGACAAAACCTGTGAACGTGGCTTTAGAACTATATATTACTGTTAGGAGGGAATTTATTGTGCGACAGCAGTATGAATATTCAAAATGATTCTAATGAAGCCTCATATTGAGATAAAGGAAATAGTTACTAGAAATTAGAGGAACGGCATTTATTTCTTATTGTAAAATGAGGACAGAAAAGGCACTTGACTGAAATACATCCAAGTGTTCTGTAGGAGTAGATTTCCATAAAGATTTGGAGGTGTAACTTGATTTCTACTGACTTCTTCGGTAAGATGCACACAGAGAAGATAAATTGCAGAACGAATTGTTAAGTGAGAAGGAGCAACTACGTGAAGATTGGGGAAATACTTAGCCTATTTGTATTTTTAAAAGTGACATGTAACAAGAGAAAGCCACCAGTGCTTCTGGGATGCCATACAGAGAGTTTACAGGCCAGGACTGAGCTCAGTGATCCATGTTTCCAATCCTTGCTGCTGGTGTGGAAGAAGCAGAAGGATTACTGTTCAAGACCTGCCAGGCAAAAGGTGAAACTGCATCTGAAAAGTAAACTAGAGCAAAAAAAAAAAAAAATGGAATGCCCTGAGTTCGAAGTCCAGTTTGAAATATTTATGAAGATGTCTAAGCAAAACCACTCACTGTTTAAAGTGTAGAGGATGGAGAAGGGTTGAAATGAAGAAACGCTGTTGGGTTTCTTGGATTTGATGGGGTAAGGCACTTGAGCTACCTGACTGTAAAGTTGTGGTATTTATTACAAAAGGCAAAAAAAAAAAAATGACACCAAAGGTCATCTGCCCGTTTCTGCAAGACAGACAGCATCAAGCTATGGGGAATAAATTATACTCAGCACTCAACAGAGGCATAAGGGACACAACCCGACCTAGAGATGTGGGGTTCAGATAATGTACAAGTAAACAGAGAAGCAAGACAAGCTAGAAAGGATTCTTCTTGAACCATAGAATTTAATAAAAGTTCCCCAGGTTCTTATGGCTCATGTCTATTATAAGTAGCTACTCAGGCAGGTGAGATCTGAATGATCCAGTTGGAATGACACTTTTAATTCCAATTAGCACCCCTCAAAAGATGGATGTGATGCTGTGGTTCTAGTGCTAGAGCACCAGCCTTGAGCACACAAGCTCAAGAAGAATGCCCAGGCTCCAAGTTCAAGTGCCAGTAATACCAGAACCTCCATTTCCTTTTTCTTTCTACACACACACACACACACACACACACACACACACACACACACACACAGAATAGTCTAATAAAATTCAGTTACGTTTGGAAATGCTTGATACCCAACAAACTTTCATCCACCTCATTTACCCTTTGGGGAGGGAAGATCAGTTCCAGGCTGTTCTTCCATATAATTTAGGAAATGCATAATTTTGTGCTTCTGAAGTTCCAGCTAAAGGGAAAATTTGACTCAGAATGAATTGTAATCTCCCATCTCATTTAAGTGATTTTTGAGATGATAATTTTGACCTTAGATTTGGAGTTGATGCAATGAATTAAGACACAGAATCGTTGAGATGGAATGAATGAATTCGCTTTTTACATCAGAACATAGACCAGTGGATGAACCACTCATCTTCCTAACAACAACAACAACAAAAAATGTAAACCTTTGAGATGTGAGATGTAAAAATCTAATACGAAAGACTAAATGGCACAATCCTGTTTAAATATTTCTAATGAGTCTGATGTGCCTTTTAAAACAAATGGGATAAATAAAATTATGAACTTTGTAACTGTAGCAATACACATTTGTCTGTTCATTTAGTCATGCTTTAAAAAAAACAAATAACTGTATTTATGGATAATTGTACAATAGTATATACACATTTCAGGACATGTTGTATACATCTTTGATGTTTTATTTTCTTTAATGAATAATCATCTTTGGAAGCTTTCCCAGATAATATAGTTAAAGGAACTCTGGAATTTGAAAAAGAAATACAGGCTTTTAAGTCGTGGTTCTACCCTCCTCCTAAACAGATGGCATTGGACAAGTCTATGTGTTCCCTCATCTCTCTTTTCCTCTGTGAAAGTTAAATACAGCAATATACACAGAAGATACAAAAGATGGTAAAGAATCTAGCCTTCTCATTCCATAAGAATTGCTTTCATCATTTCCTTACAGAAAGGAGAAAACTTTCCATTAGGTAATAAAGTTTTTAATTAACAGTTTATAAACGGGATTAGGATTTATACTAGCCGTTAGCCATTTTTTTTTCAATCAACTCATAACTATCTAGTAAGTGATTGAAGAGAAAAAGAAACCTGAGTTTTCACGTGGTCCTTGAAATTAAGAGGTAAAAAGAAAATTACCCCCGGAGAGGCCTCTCACCTTTTTACAATACATGGTGCCATGGAAATAGTTATTGATCTTGTTGTACTGAATTGCTTCTTAAATGAATCGGATCCAATATATAAAGAACTCCTTTTGTACTTTACGAAATGAATAGAAAGTGAGGAGGAGAAATGTCAGAAAGAAAGGAAAAGGATAAAGGCATCAAAACATGCATTTAAATGGTGACTTTGATGCTACTCTCCGGGCAAGTATCTTGCTAATTACTAATCAGATGACACTATATTGAATTGTACTTGAATGTTGTTTTACTATCCAACAAACAAATCTAAGTTTAGAATTAACATTTAGAAAATAATAACACACGTGTTTTATAAGACTTTGACTGAAGGGGAAAAGCAACTCTAAAACAGATGTTTCTTTTCCTGCTTTTGAACAAACATTTTATTGAAATTCTTCACACCAGACTTTACTAATTAATCTGGAAAAGGGAGTGACGGGTACTGCTGATGTTAATCACAGGAAGCAGATACAAAGCCAGGGTCCATTTTTCCTGTCTGTCTGATAGCAGCATCTGGCTCCTTGGCAGGCTGTATCAACCTTTGCATCGACGGAGACGGAGCTGCCCAGGGTGGGTCAGGTTCCCGGGATGTGTCTGCGGGGTTGTGGCTGACTACTTTCATTTTACAGACTGGCTGCTCAGAGTGGGTTATGAAGGGGATCTTTCCCTCTGAATACAATGCGCAACGTCAACCTGGTGATGAAGTTTTTCTTCGATCCTTGAGGCGTCCATACAGGGCTTTGTTTCTTAAGAGGTTGAATTTCACCCTAGTTATAATTCATATTTTTATCCTAGAAAACAGGACCTACTAAAGGAGAGTTAAATCTTCCCGTAACAAAGCAGTCAGTTATTTCTAGGGGTCTTACTTAAGAGATAGGCATGTCCCATATACAAGAAAACAAAAAGGCCAGAATGACAAGAGTGGACATTCTCCGGACGGAGAAGATGCCCCAAAGTGCAGTCAGACATACTCCATCAAGAATTACAAATCCATCTGGGCGCCAGTGGCTCACGTCCTTAATCCTCGCTACTCAGAAGGCTGAAATTTGAGGATCTGGGTTCAAAGCCAGCCCAGGCAAGAAACTCCATGAGACTCTTATCTCCAATAAACCACCAGAAAACCAGAAGTGGCACTGTGGCTCAAGTGATAGAGCGCTTGCCTTGAGCTGAAGAGCTAAGGGACAGTGCCTAGGAATTCAAGCCCCACAAAAAAAAAAAAAAAAAAAAAGAATTACAACTCAGAATGGAGAGGAAAGAGGAACAAAAAGATGGGATTCTGCCTCTTAATTTCAAAATTAAAATGTATTTAATTTGATATAATAATGGAAACTCAGAGTGATTTCATAGCTTTCATTGAAAGCTATGTTTTGCCAATTAAACTGCAAGACCTTAACAGCAATCATCCCCAGAATGTTGCCTTCGTCATGTAATTGGTATCGTATATTTAGTTTTCATAATTTATGGAATGATCAGAACCCTGCTGCTGCTTTCTGGTTAGGAAACACAGTCATAATTCAAAGGCAATTATTAATCTAAATGCTGAAGACTCTCAGTTCTAAACAGATTTTTATCGGAACTTCAAAATGTGGAAATGCATTACAAAATATCATTTCGTTTTCTGTTTAATATATTAAGATATTAAATTGTACTGGCTATTGATGTATAAGGTATACAAATTGTATTGGAAAACACGAACTGGAATATTCTTGACTGAATTTTCTTCACATCAGCCCCTCTTGAGATAAACATCAAGAGGTGTCCTCCTATGGTTTTCCTGTTTGCTTTCCACTGAAATAAGTTCTTTCTTTTAGTTCTTTGAAATGTATTGATTTTCCTAAAGTAGTTGTACAAAAGGGTGGCCTTCTTAAATAAAAGTGAGGTACAACTGTTTTACAAGCATAAACAGGATCATGGTGTGCTTACTCTCAGATGTGATTTTTACTTTCAATGATATGTCTTGGAGATGTTTGTTTGTTGTTTGTTTTCCGGTCCTGGGTCTTAAATTCTGGGCCTGGGCACTGTCTCTTAGCACTTCAGCTCAAGGTGGGTGCTCTACCACTTGGACCACAGTGCCACTTCCAATTTCTGGTGGTTAATTGGAGATAATTGTAGTTGTGGAGGTGGGAGGGAAGGGATAGTAGGGGGGAAAAACGGAGGAGGCAACAATGCTTGATAAGAAATGTACTCATTACCTTGCTCATGTAACTGTAACCCCTCTGTACAGTATTTTCACAATAAAAAACCTGTCAAAAAAAAAAAGAGTCTCAGGAACATTCCTGCCGAGCTTGGCTTTGAATCGTGATCCTCAGTTCTCAGTCTCCTAAGTAGCTAGGATTACAGGCCTGAGCCATAGGTTCCCATTCCTGGAAATATTTTAAATGCCATTTCATAAAGCTTTGCTTCAGTATTTCCAATAGCTGCATCATGTTCCATATTATGAATATTATAGAATACATAGAACATTCCAGAATGTAAATTTCATGAGTATTTCTAGAACATTCTAGATGGAAATTCCACATTTGACAGTCCCTCAGTCACTTCAGAATTTTGACACATCATAATAAATCCCCATGTATGTTACTGTGCACATGTGAAAATCATTGTTAAGGAAAAATTGTTAGGGGAAGGCTTCTGAATTTAAGGTAAAGTTTAATAAATCTTTGGTAAACATCACCAATTTGGCCAAAGGGAAACTTTAATTATGAGATCTCTTTTAATGGTTGAGGGGAATGGCTGCAACTGCAACTGTACCTGCCCCGGTATGATTTTTCAAAACTTTAAAACTTTTGTTTTGGAAATCTTTGTTCATAAGATTTGTGTGTGTGTGTGTGTGTGTGTGTGTGTGTGTGTCCATATCTTGGGGCTCATTTCGCTTAACATCATCTTGTTAATAAGAGTTTTCATTTGCTATTTAGTTTGTTTTCTTGTAGTACTTGAACTCCGGGCTTTGTGATTTCTCTGTTAAGCCATATCTGTAGTTCAGTTTTTCATTGGCTATTTTTAGAGTCAGACCTCATCTCCAATTTGGACATGTGTGTGACTCATTATTACCTAATTTTTAGTCATCCAGTCATTGCTGGGATCAAAGGCATGTTTGGTAAGCTCCTTCTTGGAGGTAGAATCTCCTGTACTTTGACTTCAGGTTCATTGGTATGAGCCAAGATTATATGGTCCATTTCACTTATTTTGCTTGCTTGTTTTGTTTAGTAGACCTGGGAAATGAACTTAAGACTTCCTACTTGCTAGAAGACATTCTACAACTCCACTTCAATAGTTCCTGTTTTTCATATTGCTTTTAAATTTATGAGTTTTTCTTATTATGAATAGGGATGAAATTATTTGGACATTTGAACCTATTACTGTGTCTGTATGGTTAAAAAATAACATTATTTTTTGGGCCACAGTTGTTTTATTTTCTAAGTTATATAGCAACTGCTTTGTATCCCAGACAAATGTTCATTTCTTAAATATGCTGCAGATTCTTTTGCCAAGCTGTAAATTTTACTTTAATTTTGCTTTAATTACCCATATTATAATATGACTTTAAATTTTGATGCAGCTTGATTTATTCATTTATACCTCTGCATTTTGACTCCTCTTAGGAAATTATTTACAGTCAAAATTTGATATCAATCTCAGTTATTTGTTTGGCATTTAGTTCATTTAAATAATAAATGGTTATTACTCTGTATGGTACAAGGTAGGATTCTAACTCAATCCTTCCCAATTTTTCCTGTGGCATTTTTCAATAGTGACTGAAATGGTTTCTCAGATTATTTGCAATGTGTATATTATTCTAAATTAAACCTCATAAGCAAGTTTTTTACTCCACTTTCTTTCATTGTTGACTTTGGTGTTCCTAATCACCAAAAATGACTAGTGCTTCACAGTTTTATGAAGATACCCTAGTTTATTATTGATTTAGATAAAAATGTTGCTTTAGTCTTAATGATAATCATTTTACCTTATTGTCTCATTAAATTAATGCAAAAATGCAGCAGTCCTGTAAACAGTCCTCTATTCCACCATCCCCAACAAATCATTCACTTTGAAAGACATAGAAAAGATGAAGTTAGATGTGGTAGACAGGGGTGAGTTAACAGTCAGCCTGGCTTTCGATGGCCATTATGCTAAATCTCTTCTAGCATGTCAAGGCAAGTATGGTTATATCCTGAGTTGGCTACAGGAATTTGACTGTCAGTCTGTTGGCTTTCTGTCATTTTCTACTGCCCTGGAAGTGGTTTCCACAATTGTTCTATTTAAAGCTAAGTACACTGAACAGTTTATGGGTCTTTTGTGAATGATTTACAAATTAACTGTGGAGCCAGACGACCATTGTCATTTCATCAGTGATGAAATTTCTCTCAGGGCAACTTCTGGCTGAAAAGAAAGTCTAGAGGATATTATTCATGTGTATAAGTGTGCCAGAGAGAAATCCACAGTACTTTCTCACTTCCCACACTCCATTAATAGTAAAAGGAAAACATAGACCATTTAGTTAAATTGACTCATGTTTGAGTGTACTCTGGAATAATACACATTTATTGAGTTGATTGTACATCACTCAACACTAATAGACTAAAATCTGGGATATTCTCATTCCCATTTTCATTTGGCCATGAACTTCTGTTAAACACATTAACTGAAGATGGAATACGAGTGATAAGACCCAATCTGATAGTTATCAAGACTGCTAGAGAACTGAATAAATTTTCCTGGAGAAGACAAAAGCAAAGAAGGAGATCAGTATTGAAGACAGCAAATAGTCTCAAGTCAAGGGTAAGTTTGGGACACTTAAATGCTCAACATAAACTTCTGCTCCACTAGTGGAAAGGCAGTTTTCTCAAAGAGCCTGCAGATATTAAATCTGTGTAAAGAAGGAGAGGGAAGATAGGGAATGGAAAAATTAACCGGCCAAAGGATGCAAAAAGATCTGCTCAGATTACTAATGAGACACATGAGTACACTAGAGGCGAAACGATTGATTTTAGAAGTGCAGATAAACAAGAGTAACCCAGCCCCTTTTGTATTTATTTCCAGTTGCTACTCTAAGAAATGTTTTTAAATGTAATATCTTAGGCAATACATGTTTTTAATCTTAAAACTATTGTTGAAAGTCAGAGTTGCACTTGCTGGACTAAACTCTACATGCCAGCAGCAGGGCTAAGTTTCTTCTGACTCTTTGACATTTACAAAAAAGTTTCTTGATTAAATCAGACCTGCAGGATCATCTAGACTAGTCTCCCCATTTGAAGACCCTAAGTGTAATCATGTCTGCAAATCCTTTATATCTACAAATGGTAACACACTCTCACATTCCAAATCTTAAGAAGTGGACCATTCTGAGAAGCCATTACTTGTCTACCACACCTTCCAACAAGTTTACTGTCTCATTTATACCAGACAAACTCACTTGCACTTGAATTCAATCAAGAACCATGTTTGAAAACAGTATTAAAACAGGGTTTTCCAGGAGTGCTCAATACAACCAAAGACTATCCATGACGTCCTGAGTAGAAGTTTCTGAAAGTAGATGAGTGAATCGATGATTTTTGTTTTCGTTGT
The DNA here is from genome assembly GCF_019054845.1 of Dipodomys spectabilis. NCBI lineage: Eukaryota > Metazoa > Chordata > Mammalia > Rodentia > Heteromyidae > Dipodomys > Dipodomys spectabilis. The sequence continues at coordinate 10,596,857 of NW_024870834.1, read as the reverse complement.
ATGGTTTTCTTTGGGGAGCAAGTGATCATGGTGTGTAGTAAATATCTATATCCAAAATTCTAAGTTAGAATTTACATAAGTGCAGTTTTAAGAGTCTCATTGGCTTTAAGAATGTGTCTATCTATAATGTGCTTTTAGTTTAAAATAGGAAAGTTTAGAATGGAGCCTAGCCTCTTACAAAAAGCTGAGACTTTAGAACATGAGTTCAGTTTCAACCTTTGCTCTTCTCAGGCCAGTTCATTAACATTTAGCATTGATCAAATCCCTTTCCTTCTAAGGAAGTGTTTCCTCAACCAACTTACAGAGTAATATTAACTTCAGTAGGCTAACGTAAAGATAAAATAGTACAGCCAAAATGCAATGTAGTGATACTTACTAGGTATAGTAGGCACACAGAAAAACAGGCCATTATTGAAATGTGGCACAGTATATCTAGCCATAAAATAGATTGTTTTACATTGACTCGAGGTATTCTAGTTAGTATTTCTTTTATCCTCCTTAGCCATTTGCAGTTTTTTTTTTAACGTTTGCAAAGATTGTTTGCACCCCTCCTTCCTGTCCAGATGTCTCTCTTCTCTGCAGCCTCACTTCCATAACTTCCGGATGCAGGCTCTTTTGCCTGTTGATTTTTGTTCAGGGTCTTTGATTAAGAGGCAATGGCATGTTAATCTCTGTAATGCATTTCTCTGCAGACTTTTCTAGTCAGCCTTCCTTTCATCTGGACCCCCTTTAGCCTTCAAAGGCACCATTATGAGCCAAACCTAAGGTGGGCTTAAGGCCTGGAATAAATCACAAGGAAGAGAAACCCCTTCCTTTCTGGTTAAAAGGCGAAAGGGAGAGATGTTTTACTGAGAGGGTTTTTTAAACTGGAGAAGCATGAAACTTTAGGTAGCAGAATTCCAGGTCTGTGAATTCTGTGCTCTTAGAATTCACAAGATTGTCATAAGTCTTTGGGTTTACAAAATTGGACAATTAAATATTTAAATGAATAATCAAATAATATTATAAGACCTTCTTCTGATGGAATTCCTGGAAAATTCTCAGTAATTTTCACACATTTTCCCCCCCTAAAATGTCATTTACAATAAATCAGAAATTAGTATCATTATCAAACAGCCAACAGACTGCATTTGTTTTTGACATGAAATGAACTTACTTTTATAAAGGGTAACTGAACTACATTAGTGCTAAAGAAGAGACTTATTTACATTGCAATAGTACAGCCAGCAAAATAAGTGGAACATCTGGTCAAACAGCTGTATTTTGATGTATGTAAGTCATAAAAATGAATTTACTAACTTTTATGAATGATTTTTCTCTTATGCTTAAAAATATTGATCCTAACTCTATTTGCATTGGAAAATACACTATTCATTCGCATTGGAATAGATATGTACATTTACCTCTGGGTCTGGGTCTGGGTCTACTGTGTAAGGATACATGAAGAGAAGCCCTGGCAGGCAGTCACTAGATTTCTCCATTAAAAGTGCTCAGGTCTGATTTAGTAACAAGACATCAGTGATACTAGAAAAATTTTACTGACCTACACTTTAAAAATACCTAAGAATTGAACTGAACAATACATAACCAAAGTTAATCTCCTTGTTCCCCTGTGACAAATGTTCTACACAAATTCTTTAAATCATCTACCCCCCTCCTCAACTTCTTAACAGTGGCCCATTTGGAACTAGCAGATGCTCTTTTCTTTTGGTTAGCATCTATAGACATATGTACCATGCCTTCCCTGCTTAACAATTGCAGCCTTAATATGGAATCATTTAAATGTAATTCCTGTGATCTCCCACAGAATTTAAGCAAACAGACTCTTCGAGAAGGTACTCAAGGATAATCTAAGCAAGGGACATATTCCAGACAGGAGACAGGAAAGTTGTCATTCCTCTGTTTGATGTTAGGATCCTCCCAAGGCATGGAGCACACTGAAATCTGCTGTTCACTTGAGACACAAATTTGAATCCAGAGCAATCAGGCATGACTGACAAAGATGCACTGCTCCAATGAATATAAGCAGTGCTTCATATGCAGAATTTCTACAGACAAAGGGGAGAGAGAAGAAAGAAATGGGCCTAAAAGACAATACAATTCCATTCTACATTTTCTTCTACTGAAACCTACAGTGAGGAGCTTGGGGTTGGGGGTGCCACACTTCATTCCACATATCCTTTCTCGCAGCAGAAGAGCAACCCTGAAAAAAGGCACCATGGTAAGTGCTACTCTCAGGTCACAAGAGGGGACAAACGATAGAATAGAGATGGGATCATGGCCAGATGTGCTTGGTTTGGGGCAAATGTTGCAGATGCTCATAGATATGTTAGTGGTACAGGGAAAGATGGTGTAGGGAACCCTAGGACACCAGCCCTCAAGGATGGGCAATACAACAATATGAGAATCTCACAAGGGTAGCATATAGGAGACATCTGTACCACATATGTTTCTGTTTTCTCAGTGCTAGTGCCTTTGAGGGCAGTGGGCATATTTGATGTTATATATTTTCACATATAATTTTATCTAAATATTCAGTACTGAATTGCCATCCATGGATCTTCACACTTACATAGATATCAAAGATCTGTTTTCCTTCTATGCCAGTCTCCCATCGATCTTTGAGAGATGGCACAGTCAATTTCTGAAAGCATTTCCCACTTTTATTAAAATGTAGTATGTCTCTATGATTACTTTACCAATTTTTACACACACATTTGCACTTTTTTATTTCTCTCACAAGCTGAATTTTAGGAGACAGGAATGAATTTGTCAACACTTCCTAAGCAAAAGAGTAAAGGGAAGTCCTTTAAACAAAATGATGAAAGGGAAATACAAAGGAAATGATGAACTATGAAAATAGAGCATGAGTGTAGTTAGCAAAGAAAGACATTGAAATGTGGGAACACATAATGGTATATTCCAGATTTGTGATCTACATGATGAGTCCTGTATTTCTAAGTCAAGGAAACTGCATTCATGCTAGCGGCAAATAGCTGGGCTTTCTGTTATTTGTTGAGCAAATTACTAGAAGCTGAAAATAAGAGGCATGCAAAATTGCCTTACAGCTGACTTGCTCTGCAAAGTTCAGGCGATGTAAGAAGCAAAAGCTGTATCTGGCAAGGAATAAGAGAAATTCAGAGGGTTATAGAAAAAAAACCCTACCACCCACTGCTGCCTATAAAAACGGTATTACAATATTGGCAGTGGCACCTACCTGGATGTTACTTAAAACCAGGGAGGCACAAACTGGATCCTGGCAGATTAAAGCCACAGTCACGCGGAAAATGAAAACACACACACACACACACACACACACACACACACACAATATGAGATTTTTCATTTGTTTCTCCTCAGGCAAATTACAGTGTGGACTTTCCAACTAATTACTTGTATCCTGAGACTCAAAGTCAGCCACCTCTCAATAACTTACAGGTGGCTTATTCCGCCCTCCCCTTCATAGTTCTGCTCTGAGTTTAAAACAAAGAGGCAAATGACCCATTTGTATCAAATTAGGTATGACAGTTTGGGGAGTGGATTGTATACAGCAATTGTGTTGCATTACCAACACCCTTTCAATTCCGGAATCAAAAGCTTTTGTAGTTTTTCAAAGCTAAATCCTTCCAATGCCATTCGTCTAGTTGTGAAGAATCTGAAGCAGCTTATTTCTGAAATGTTTAAGGTATTGATAAAGTAGAAGTGTACTTCCCATATAGATTCTCAGTTCCTTGAATGTAGAAAGAACAAAACCCGAATAATGGGTACTTGCAATGGGCGGGTGGGGCAAGAGGAAAGAGACAGGTAAGGAAGCAAGGAGGGGGACAGAATACAAGGAATAATTAATTGTGTGTACCACAGATTCCAGAAACCTAAGGCAAGGGGTGAATGCAAGGGCATCAACTTGGTGAAAAGATTAAGCTGCATTCCATTTATATACTGCTTTGCTAAATGACACCTCCCTTGTCTAAAGATAATAATAAAAATAAATTAAAAATCACTAAAACACAAAGAAAAAAATCAAACTGAACAATAACAAAAGATAAATCCAAACGAGAACCCCAGAAACAAGTAAGTAAAAACAATAGTCTGTGAAATGGACTTTAGTTATTTTGTTTAGAAGAAGTCTCTTTTCGGTTCTCAGCAACTCAGTTTGAATGGTCATGTGCTTATGGTTACACGTAGTTACATGTAGTTCTCTGATAGCTAACTCGTCATCTTTGGATCTTCTTTAAACACATCATATTCATTTATTTCTGTGCAAACAAAAATCAAGCAATATCACCTACCTCAGTAGACTAATATAAAGGTGAATAGTAATATTTATATAACTTATATATTCTAGACATATGCTAGTAGAGAGCATCCCTGATGGTCAATGAGGGCTATATAAGCTTTAAGGCAGTAATTATCAGGTTTGATAAAATAAAAGTATACTTCCCATATAGGTTCTCAGTTCCTTGAATTTAGAAAGAACAACACCCAAATAATGGGTACTCAAAGGAAAATAAGCATCTACCTAAGAAAGTGTACCTTTGGAAGCCAGGCGCCGGGAGCTCACATCTGTAATCCTAGCTACTCAGGAGGCTGAGATCTGAGGATTGCGGTTCAAAGCCAGCCTGGGCAGGAAAGTCCGTGAGACTCTTATCTCCAATAAACCACCAAAAAACTGGAAGTGGGACAGCATTCAAGCCTAGAGTTCAAGCTACATGATCAACAATACAAAAAAATAGAATGAAAGAAAGAAAGAAAGAAAGAAAGAAAGAAAGAAAGAAAGAAAGAGAAAGAGCAAGCAAGCAAGAAAGAAGGAAAAAAGAAAGAAAGAAAGAAAGTGTATCTTTATTCATAAGCTAAGAACCTACAGAGCTTAGATTTGGCATTTTGGAATCTTATGTAATTGTCTGCACCTGGAGTCAATGAGAAAGAAGATCTGCACCTTACTCAAAAGAAGCCACTGCATTTATAGACTTAGGTGGGGGTCACAAACCCATTTTTCAGTCTTTTTGGTCCTTTGATAAAAGTAACTGTACTGTTCCCCAATATAGTCTATGTTGACTTCAACACCAAGAGAATATTATTGAACAATTTAAGAGACAGAGGTAGCAGAGTCTTTTCCTAGGAAGTAAAGTTATGATATTCTCCATATCATGTGAACCACGGAAACTTGAAAGAGCAAGTTCCCCTATTCTTCTGAATTGTGTCTCCTACCCCAGTGAATGTGTCTAAGACATCTGTTTCTTCCTGTTCTCTAAATACAATCAACAGGACACTGTCAATGGTGCGGGCCTGCATGGTATTCTATGAATTGTGAATTAGTCACGTACCCTATAAACTCAGTAGTGTCTCAGGGATAATCTTGAGACACAAAGGTGAAATTGTATGTTGCTCCCAAATGACAGAAAAGTAGATAGAGAGAAAAGAGCACACTTCAGATCAATAGGTTCATGCTAAGTATCATGGTTTTACCCATTTGCAGCAAGAGCTGTAATTGAAAGCTTTATCTGATTAGGTTCATTGATAGTCCTCTGCTAGTCTCCAAAACCTGTCTACTTCTGCTCGAGCTGAACCGGGAGCCAGGAAGGGTGTAATGAGCATGACTCTCCTTGCAAATTTGTATCCTTTGTGGTGGGAAGATGCCTGTGATTCTTCCTGGAATGCAAGTATTCTTAAATATTTTGATACATAGATAAAGTTCCAGAAATATTTGTATGTTTCCCTCTCAAAACAGCCAGTATTCTAACCTGTGTGGGAGCCTGTCAGTTGGTAAGGATATGATTTAATCTATACACTCTAAGAAAGTAAACATCAGATAATTTTGTAACCCTTCCTGGTCCAATATGATATAAAAAACAGTTCAATGTTTTCTTTTATTATTATGGAATACAAGTTGTATCTGTGGGTCAAAGCAGCTACGAAATCAAGAATTCACATTCACAACGACCTGCAGGTCAAAACTAAGAAAAATATTCTCCATTGTGTGTGTGTGTGTGTGTGTGTGTGTGTGTGTTCCTATGTCTGTCCTTACAAATTAATAAGACTAGACCTTAAAAAAGATAGTAATTGTTTTCTCTTTTTACATAAAGGCCTCCTTTTTTATTTAAGGGTTTGAAGGCACATGAAATAATCAAAACTATAAAATATCTTCTGCTCTGTTATTCACTCAGTCACTAACAATAGCCCCACAAAGAACTCTAAATTATCTGGGAGAAAACCTTTTGAAACAATTGAATACAGAAATTAAATAATGTCTCTAAATAGTTATTTTCATAGCTGGTAGGTAAAATACCCATCCTTTCTGAGTATTTCTCTTGTCTGCTTCTTTAACTTATCAGGCCACTTCTTTACTTAAAGATCTTCATTATTTTATATAAGGAATGTTATTAGGTAGAATATAGATACTTGAAATTAAAATAATTGAGTAAAAATTTCATGTTAAATTAGTTCAGAAAACACGAGACAATTCGAGAATAAAATTTTGGTATAGCTCAGGTGGTAGAGTACCAGCCTAACAACTGGTGAGTCCTCAGTTCAAACCTTACCCATAAAAAATTTAAAAAAGATAAGGTTATTGAGTTATAAATCACCAGTCTGAATCCTATTATGGTTGGTTACAGAAATTAATTAGAATCTCAGTGTGATGTCCATTAAGATAATATTTTCATTCTGGGTCTGTTAAAGTCTAGATATTTTTGATCACCAACCCAGAGAAACATCTAGACTTTGATTGTCAGTAGTATCACCATGATTTTAAGGATGACATCATGGTAGTGTTTTCTTTCTTTTGCTATTCACAGCAACACTTTAGAACACTCTTATATAGCAGCAGCAGTCACTCAACTTCTTCAAGGCCAGCCAAAAGTGAGGCTTAATTTTAGGTTATTCCCTCTGAGAACTTAACTTTTTGTTTCACCTGAAATCCTTTCTGCAAATATTAAGTAAATTTTCAGTTAGCTAGATAACCAAGACCAGATTACATGATTTTCCTGAAAGTTTCTTACTTCCAACTAACTTCCTGTGCCAATTTCTATACCCGTTGGGGTTTTGCAATGCAGAAATCGAAAACAGACTCCTGATGATTTTAATAAAGAGGACCCTTTAGGAAATAACAGGTCACAGAATTCATCAGAAAGGGTAAAGAACCAACTACAAATACTGAGAAAGATACTGGATTCTCCCCATCTGGTTTAGCTGGGTATGTCTGGGACATTTTTAGGCAAACAGAAAAAGTGTTCAGAAAATTTTCTGAGCCCTAGGATAATGAACAATTTGTTACCCTTCCTGGATATCTATAACAACAGCTAAAAGTTTGCCATTTGAACAGCTCGGTCACATTCCCACTTTTACCTCCACCATTCTCAGATTCAATCTCAGATTCTACTATGAATGCAGACTCTGGAAGTGATGTGTCATAACCCCATTTACAAAAAGTTTCAATTGGTCCCATCATCTCTCTTTTGGCCACTGGAGGTAAATTCCACATTAATATCCAAATCATCTGTTTTGGTCTCTTGATGTACCCCATGCTAAATGCCAGAGGCCAATATTTTTTTGGCATGTTGGAGTCTCAGATGTTGCCTCCCACTGGGAATTTCATGAGTCAAGCAAAGAGAAAAAAGTAATTCTATTATAGGGTTAAGCAAATAGTAAACTGGATGGGGAAAAGGAAATCTAATGAAATCTAACTACTAGCATGCAAGAAGCTTGTATGTGGAAAGGCATCAGCAAGAGAAGAGCTTGAGATGTCAGTTTGTTATACAGCTGTGGGAATGAAGAAGGTGCTTATGTTATGACTGATTCATGAGCACAGGGCCTAGGCATCCAGTGTGCACTACTCAAAGGGAATTCCTCAAAGGATTAGAATAGGTGCTCCTCAAACCAGACGGTAGCAATTTTTTGGTTGGTTTCCATAGTAGTATTAAGTAATGGAACTTTCAATGAATAGTGTTCATTTTTTAAGAAAAAAAAGAATTTATTTAAAATAATATATTTGGCATAATTTGTCTGGCCGACTTTATCTGATTTCTGATCAGTGTCATAGACAGTCAGTCCTGTGAGTGTGAAGATTAGCTTGAAAACAAATCCTCTTCAGTGCAGTGGAAGCTAGTTTGCTCACGTATACATTCTTTTCCTTCTTTGAGATTAGCATGTTATAGTTTGGTAGAATGTCCAGAAAGAAAACAATGAAAGACTACTGACAGCCTTTTCTACTCTTTTTATTTCATCTTCTAATTAGCTTTCATGATGTTTATGAGGGATTGTCATGGCTGAGTAAATTATAGCTCATAAGACATAACCTCACTAAATGCTTAGCACTAATAAAATGATAAAAATTGACACATCAGAAAATGATGTCTTCAAAAATTGACGCAAAGCATGTATACTTTATCTCTCCCTTTCTAAGAATTTTTTTTTGCACTACTGGGATTTGAAGTTAAACCCTTGTGTTTGCTAGGTAAGTATTGTATTGCTAAACTTTACTGCTGAATATTTTTGCAATAGTTATTTTGAGATAGTGTCTTATTTCCTTCCTAGGCTCACATCTGGACAACTATCCACTTATTTCAGACCTTCTCTTATACATATGCCAGATAACAGGAACATATCACTGAGCCCAGTTCTGGGTTAACAAGGGATGCGACAAACTTTTCAACTGGACTGCTGTCAGACCATTATCAAGTGCAAGACATATTATCATTGTTTGAGATATTATTATTATTACTATCATTATTATTGTTGTTGTTATGCAATCCATGGAATTGAATTTAAGGCCTCATTTTTGCTAGAAATGTGTTCTACCACTTGATCCCTTCTCATAGTTATAAGACATTTTATAACATTGACTTAAAAAAAAGTACTGGGAATAAATTTTACAAAAGAAATATACATTGTTAAAATGGAAAAAAAAAAAGAGTCCATCTATTCATCTAGCTAGCCCTGCATCTATATCTTGTTGAGAATAAGATGTCAACATTTAAAAAATTGCATTAGAGTACCTTACACCCTTTTTACAACTTTAACAAGCTGTAATCATGAAGACAAAAATTTATATGAAAATATGATCTAATAACTTTTAACCTTAGGCCTTTCTACTTGCTGAGTTTTGTAATGAGAGACTAATAACCTCAGCTCAATGTTTTTCAACCAGGAAGTCCAGGGAGGAAAGATTGTTCTATTATCTTCCTACACCTGCCTGCAGATGTTTATTAGATCTTTTGATTGCCATGCCACTGTATTCTTTTTGCTGACCTCCAGCTTCTAGCTGAGAGATATAGGTGAAATGTTGATATAGAGGGGCTTTAACCTTTGCTTGGGAAGATAAATAGCTGTAGCTAAGTGCCTCCTGCATCAAGCTTCCTAAGAATACTCATTTATCATCATACTTTGAGCATCATGAAGTAAAATGGAGGAAGTAGAAGACATCAAGTCTTAGTAAGAGCTATAATCCAGCCAATACCCGAAGCCACAAATGCTTTGCAACAAATTCTGACAGCTTTAGTTTCTGTGATATCCTGGTCTTTGGGGGAAGAGTTGAGTCTTTGATTCAAGACAAATTAAAAGTCATACAGTCCAAAGGACAGTCTACCAATGGTAAATATCCATAACCAACCAGCCAACAATCACATTGTCCCTGTGCAGACTCTTCTAAACTTCCTTGAGGTCTTTCTTTGTTTAAACCAAGGACTCAATTCACGTAGGTATGGTTAAAATGCTATTAAATAATACACAGAAAACGTATACTTAGGTGGGCACCAGTGGCTCACGCCTGTAATCCTAGCTATCCAGGAGGCTGAGATCTAAGGATCATGGTTCAAAGCCAGCCTGGGCAGAAATAACCCTGAGACTCTTATTTCCAATTAATTAACCACTAGAAAACCAGAAGTGGTGCTGTGGCTCAAGTGGGAGAGTACTAGTTTTGAGCTGAATAGCTGAGGGACAGCGCCTAGGCCCAGAGTTCAAGACTCATGACTGAACCAAAACAAACAACATCTATCTATCTATCTATCTATCTATCTATCTATCTATCTATCTATCTATCTATCTATCTATCTATCTATCTATCTATCTATCTGTCTGTCTGTCTGTCTGTCTGTCTGTCTGTCTGTCTGTCTGTCTGTCTGTCTGTCTGTCTGTCTGTCTATCTCTACACACACACACATACACACACACACACACACACACACTCCTCCCCATTCATCAGGAGGGGAGGGTATGGGAAGGGATGGGAAGAGGAAACATGAGGAGGCAACAATGCTTGATAAGAAATGTACTTGTTATCTAGTCCACGTAATTGTAACTCCTCTGTACGGTATTCTCACAATAAAAAAAATAAAGTTAAAACAATTGATATAGAATGGGTTGAATGCTTGATGGCTTGTCTTATTTTTTTGGCAAAAGGCATATTCGTTTTACATTTACATAAAATAAGATGTATACTAAAATATTTATGTGTGCCAAGTATACCCAAACTTGGAAAATAAAGGTATAAGTAGTAAAGTTAAAACTTGTTTTAACTTAGCAAGCTTAGCACAAGATTTAAATACAAAAAACTGAGAATTTACTGTTGAAGAATGTTCATTACTTGTGATAAGCATAAAATACATTTTTCCCAAGACTTAACATTTTGATATTTTACTTTCAATGACTTTTACTTATTGAGTAGTCTCGGAGATATTCTTACCAAAGCCTTTTTCTCACCAGTGTTCTCAGTTTACATAAAAATGGAGTAAAACTGTATTTGATGCTGGTATAATTTGTGTAGCGGAAGGGAAAAAGCAAATCATTTAAATAGGGATACAGGTGGACCCATTGCAACAATGAGATGTACAAATTGTTATGTCGAAAAACGAACTTTACAACTTTGGCTTGAGGTGGGGATATTGGGGGGGTTACAGGGGGTAGGGGGAGAGATAGGAAGGGATGGGTAGGGGAAACAAAGGAGGAGGCTACAATGCTTGATAAGAAATGTACTCATTATCTTGCCCATGTAATTGTAATCCCTCTGTACGGTATTTTCACAATAAAAAAAGAAAGAAAGAAAAAGGAGTGAGAATTGTTTCCTAAGTGCTAAAGCTAATATTTACTCATTAATTTGAAGCACTTAGTTGTATTGTAACCTGGTGTGTATGATATGTAGTGTGTGTAGATAGATAGATGGATATATAGATAGATAATGCAGATAGATTCTAGGAGATTGACCATGTCAGTTTCAAAAAAAAAAGAAAAAAAACTTTAGGTTTAGTCTCATAACCATAATGCACTGAATCCTGTCAACAAGAATGAGATCAAAAGAGACTGATGAAGTTGCAGAACTGTTTGCACCTTCATTTCAACTTGATCAGCCCGGGCAGAGGTCACAGTATCTGCACTCTTTTTTTTGTTTGGGTCCGGTCATGGGGCCTGAACTCTGGATCTGGGCACTGTCCCTCAGCTCTTCAGCTCAAGGCTAGCGCTCTACCACTTGAGCCACAGCGCCACTTCCGGCTTTTTTCTTTTTGCTTATGTGGTGCTGAGGAATCGAACCCAGGGCCTCATGCATGCAAGGCAAGCACTCTACCACTGAGCCACCTTCCCAGCCCAGTATCTGCACTCTTGACCCACAAAAAAAAAGTGAGATAAAAGATTTGTATTTTCTTATGATGCCAAATTTATAGTAATTTTTATGCAATAATTGTAATGGAGAACTAATACAAAATACATAATCAGTCACATCACCTATACACTAGATTACTCATCAGAATGCTCTTCTCTACCCACTAAATACACAAATGTAATTGTGACTCAGTGGTATTGGCTGACTTTATCATATGAAGACTACATAACAAAAACGTTTGAATCTCTTTACTGTAAATTCATCATTTAAATTTTGTAGCTCAACACATCTCTCATTAACCTAAAACCAAAGCTCCGTAGCCTTAACTATCAGTCCTAGAGTCAATCCTTAAAAAGCAGAAAGATAAAACAATTTGGAATTTTAATTCAAGGGATTTCTCTCTTTATTTACATTTTGTCTTGCAAAAATCTGTGCATGACATTTTTTACAGATAAAAAAATCTCAAATGAAGCTGGGCACTGGTGGCTCACGCCTGTAATCCTAGCTACTCAGGAGGCTGAGATCTGGGGATCACAGTTCAAAACCAGCCCGAGCAGGAAAGGACTCCTATCTCCAATAAACCACTAGAAAACCAGAAGTGCTGCTATGGCTCAAGCGGTAGAGCGCTCGCCTTGAGCAGAAGAGCTGAGAGACAACACCCAAGCCCAGAGTTCAAGCCCCATGACTGACCAAAAAAACTCAAATGAAATTGACAAATGGTTTGATATTGCTTAGTAAATAATAACTGCTTAAAGTTGTTGTATGTTTTAGGCTATAATTTGTTTTTAATTATGCCTATACTGTATTATAATAAAAGGTGGAAAATGAGGCTAAATTATAGCAAAGCTAAAATGGTCACCCAGCCAAGAAGAGTATCATGAATATAAACATGAGTACAAGATCCGTCTACTTTAATCCAATAGCGTGACCTCAAAACATGCTGTAATTCCTTTCCTTTGTTTCTTTAACATTTCACAAAAATATTCACACAAGGAAGGATTAAACAATTAATCAGTATAGAACAGGACTTGCATCTAATTACTCAGTTAAGCACAATGACGTTAAGCACTCAAAGATGACTGATTTTACTGAACATACACCAATACACGTTATCAACTATTGTACTGTTATTACTAAAACTTCTACTTGTTAATACTACAATAATCAGAAAGCTACCTTCCATGTAATGGACTGGTTGTATAAAATATACTTGTATCTAATAAAGATCTAATTTTTGTAAATTTTTGTTTATATAGAATATTCTTTAAAACATACATTATTTATAAATGTAATATTTATTTTTTGTATGTAATGTTTGCGTGTTACTCCTATTTTTCCACAAAATACATACCAGAATCAGTTAATGCATCAGAATTTCTGAAATTTCATCAAATACCAAACTGTTTGAGAAAAATTCTATATTGCATCTTGGTAATGATTCAAGTAAACCAGATACCAAAAGCCAAACTCCACATGTTCAATTTCATATGTAGATGGCAAAAACAATGGAACTGATTAAGAATTGTGATTATTGGGTAGTGGAAAAGGGGTGGAAAAGATGATGAAAAGAAGAGTGTTTTTCATCAATTCATGTTGTGTGCATATGCTAAAATATCATAAGGAGCCCCCTTATCACAAATAATCAATATACACTAAGGAATAAAGGAACTCAATCTAGTCATTTGAGTATGCTCTATTCAATTATTTCAGAACTCTCATGGAAATATCAATATGATTATTTAAAATGATAGCAGACAATACATTTAAGCTGAAATAAAAGGACTCTGGGAGCATATACTTTGGACGCTATTTTTTAGATCATCCAATATACACATGTGTTACAACTGGAAAAAAATAGGCAATATGTATTGCCACATTTGGAAAGGACAAGGTAACTGCTAGAATAGTGAAATAAAAACCTAGTGAGCAGTTTGTAATGAAGATTTAGTGTACACTGGATGTTCCAGAGAGACTTTGGTCTAAACCTTATCCACTCCAGAAGAATTAAATCATAGTCTTGGTCGGAGAAACAGATGAATTCAAGGATGGAGAGGCCTACATATTACTCTTTTATAAAAAAACTTATCAGATGAGTCTTTGATGTGGGTATAAGCCACAGGTCTAGGAACCAAATGTACAATATCATTCTGTTCCCTGAGAAGTACAGAGCTACCACCATAAAAATAATAGCTATTGTTTCTATTCTTAACAGTGACCACTCTGACTGGTGTAAGGTAGCATCTCAATGTTGTGTTTATTTGAATTTTCATGGCATCCAAGAACGGTGAACATTACTTCATCTATTTATTGGTCATTTTTACTTTTTCCTCTGTTGTCAAGTTAATTTCTTTTCCACTTATTAATTTGGTTGCTGATTGCTTGAGCGTTTAGTTAAGTTCCTTGTACATTCTAGTTATTAAGCCTTTTCTACTTGTGTGGCCTGCAAAATCTCTTCCTGTACAGATGCAAAAACCGGAGGGGATGTAGGGGAAAAATGAACTCTAACCCACTGCTGATGTCAATGTAAATTAGTTCAAATACTATAGAAGTCAGTATGGAGAGTCCTCAGAAAATTAAAAGGCAGCTATCCTATTATTCATCATCACTCCCTGTTAGGCATTTACCCAAAGTCAGGATAAAATAGAGTTGCTAGCCAACTATGTTTATAGCAGCATTATACACAATTTCTAATTCATGAAAAATCATAGATACCCAACAAGTGATCAAGAAAATTCTATAGATAAATAGATAGGTTGATGATAGATACATAGGCATGTGTGTATGCATATATATGTATATATACATATATATATATACATAGAGAGAGAGGATGTTGTTGTAAATGTAGATATAATTAGAAATAGGTAGAGGTCTAGGTAGACATAGAAGTTAAAGGTACATAAAAACATAATAGATGTATTTATACACATAAAATAGAATTTTATCAATCCATCAGGAAGACTAATGTCATTTCTATGGAAATGGGTGGACCTGGAACAAGTAATGTTGAGTTAAATAATCCAGATTCAGAGAGACAAAAAGCACATTTTCTCTCATATGTGAGAGATACATGTAAAATATATACATTTATGGAGACACATAGCGTGTTATGCATATATATATATATATATAATCCAAATGGCTAAAGTGTTGTACATGAGTTAGATGTCATGATATAACAGGTTAACAAAATGAGTGCCAGGCAAGGGAAACTTTCTTTGAGGTGAGTAGGGAGTAAGAGGAGGGTGTGTAGAAAGAAAAGAGATAAGGTGAGTGAATACAGCTATAATGCCCAATGTAGATGCTGCATATGTGTGAATATGGAGCAAAGAAACTTGAGATGGGTGAATGGGAGGAAAAGAGAGGAAGAATTTAGAAATGTGGGGACTCTGATCAAGATATCTGGTACAGATGAATGACCATGCAAAATTGAAATCCAGTTAGACAATGATGAGAAGAAAGCAATCTGAGTACTAGTGAATTAACTAATTAAAAAGAACAGCTGCTCCCTTTGCTCTCAGGTCATATGTGTGTAGGCATCAGGCTAAGCAAAAGCAAGTTATTGCTACAGCGAGAGTGCCCAGCTAGAATCAGCAAGCCCGGTAGCAGCAGTGTTGGCCATCTAACTCGCAGAATCCTTGTGACAACTCTGAAGCATTCTATAACACATGCTTGAGGAAATAAAGTAAGACATATGACAAATGGTCAATGACATCAGCGAAACAAAAGGAAAAGCATAGCTGCATTACAAGTTTTCATAATAAAAGTCATAAGGGCATAGGAAAACAATGTCATCTTATTTGCAGACATGAAATTGAATCATAGGCAAAAATGTTAAGATGAGTGGAATACATTCAGCAAAAGCAAACAAATCAGTTGTCCTTAAGGGTAATATCAATATCTGGATCAGATAACATTAAATTCAAACCACAGCCACTCAAAGGGACCAGATTAGTCATTTCATACTGATGATGCATACAGAGGTGCTGAATACCGTTGCCACCAAAATGTTTCAGAACTGTTGATGTTTATTTCAAAACATTATTTTTTATAAAATGTAAATTCTTTGATACTACGATTCTGCAAAAATAAAACCACATTGCAGACATTCATAAATTTTCTTAGGCCTTGCATGGTCTTAAGGGACAGAAGTCAGTCGCATAAAGCTGGCTTCTTATCTGAGACAGAGCATCTGAAAGCAGTGACGTGGTTTCTTTTATTCCACTGTTAGGTAAGTAAACATCTGGGTAGAAATGAAATTTCAAAAAAGATCATACTTGTAGACAAGAATGCTTGATAAAGTGCATCCATGTCTTCAAAAGTGGTTAGTGAGGAAGGGTATTTTATCCACAGGGTTTTCAGCTGGTGTTAGGGTTTATTTTGCTTCTGCACCTTTTTTCCCTCCTGTTCTTCATGGTTTAACATTACCCCTGATGAACCGTCACGTACTTTTTGAAGATAAATAAATTTAATTTGAAGATGACTATGATTTGAAAATGACTTTAAGGTCACTGTGCATGCATAATCCCTACTTCATCTACACAGGAAACCTTTTGCCTAACTTCTCCAATTTTATAAGGACGTTTTCAAGCATATTTGTCCCTTTCTTTCTACTTTGGTTATTTTGAACTTTTTTACGATCTTCAAGTAGTTGTGCAAAGGAATTGCCAGTCACCAGAGCAGTTTATGAATACAGTGCATCTTGATCAATGTCCCCCCTTTCGACATTCTCACCCAACCCTCTTCTTCCCTTACTTATCTTAATTTTAGGCTGTGTACTCATACTTGTTGCCTTTTAACAAAGCAGTTGATGTGTACAATACATCTTGATCCAGGTGATCACGTCAAGATCTTCACCCACTTTCTAACATCCCTTTACTTATATTTCCCAATTCTGTGATATATACAATGAGTTCTTACCTACCTCTCCTTCCTTCCCCCTTTATTCCTCTGTCACTCTCCCTTTGCCCTCCACCCTACCCTTTTGTGAGTAACCACTTCCTAGTACTTATTTTGTTGGGCCTTGACTCGGTTTATTGTTATTTAAAGAATTATACTATTTGTGCTTTCCATACAGTCTCTTCTACTTCAGATAATTCATTTGTAACCACTTGCTTAACATTTGAAAACAGATCTAAAACCATCTACTTACAAAAATCTTAATATATAGGACATTATAAGATTTTGATTTTCAATGTTAAAGATATGAATTATATTTTAATCTTTTGACACACATACTCACTCCCTAATTTATTTAAAATTCTTACTCTGATAGTTAACATTGGTGTAGAAACAAACATTATACATAATCTTGTTTATAGGTATATTTTCAGGAGACCTTGCAAGACAAAACATAGGTGTATCAAATTAAACAGCAATACATTTGGAAAAATAAAATTTAAAGCAATACATGATTGAAAGAAGGAAGTCCAAATGGGAAGTTGAATGCATATTGCACTGTGTTATAAAGAAAACAATTTTAAAAATATGAGGAGAAAACACT
This sequence comes from Dipodomys spectabilis, assembly GCF_019054845.1. Lineage (NCBI taxonomy): Eukaryota > Metazoa > Chordata > Mammalia > Rodentia > Heteromyidae > Dipodomys > Dipodomys spectabilis. The sequence continues at coordinate 10,579,764 of NW_024870834.1, read as the reverse complement.
CAACAATTCAGGTGGACAAGAAAGGGTTGGAGCAGAACTATGAAGGATGTAAAGCTTTGACAAACATCAGCAATGACATTTGCTAGTCAAAACATATAGGAGGTAAACATTCTAACACTAGCTTCCTTGTTTCTTTTTTATTGTCAAGGTGGTGTACAGAGAAGTTTCAGTTACATAAGTAAGGTAATGAGCACATTGCTTGTCAAACTTGTTACTCTTTCCCTCAATTTTCTCCTACTTTCCCTCTCCTCACCCCTCCAAGTTATACAGATCATTTTCAACATATTGTCTTGTGTATATCATTGTTGCATTGGTTCCCCTAGGTCCTTTGTCTCATCATTCTGTTGTTCCTCTTCCCTTCCCTAATTCATATATATATATATATATATATGCAATACGAAGGTACCAAAATCAAATGCAAAACCAGCAATGATACAGAGATGAACTTTGAACTGGAAAGCAGTTTAAACAATTATGCATACTAAGGAAGTTCAATGGGCAGATACACAAATTTGGTAATCATATGGGAGGTCCTAAAAATGCAGTGTGCTCATGCATTATCTAAAGAGGACCATCAAACACAAAGGAGATAAATAGCCCTAGTTTCTTTCTTATGGGCTAGCCATGATAAAACTGAAGAAATTTGTTCACATCTTGTACCATAACTGAAGTGTGGTACTCAATGGAATTGTGACCACATTGAGAAGGTAGTTAGAGGAAATTTATTAAGATTATACAGTTCCTGGTCCAAAGAATCTTCTCAGAAAACATTGGGATTAATGATGGCTGTGGTGGTGAATATCGCATCAAATTGATGGTTGACTGCTTCCGGAGAATAAACTTAAAAACAGGTGATTTCTATGTTCACTTGTAAAAGTAAATTATCATTGTTTAGTAATAAAAATTTAAATGTTAAAAAAACAGAGGACATAACATAAGGGGAAGAACATACAAAAGAATCAGAAGATCACATAGTACATTAAAAACAATAGCAACAAAGAAAACCTCTTGTGTCCATGTCTTGGAGTTCATTTGCTTAACATCATCTTATATGATCATATGTATCTATTCTGCTCATCTGCTAAGATTACCCTAGATGTATACTAATTATTGCAAATAAGGGAAACCATGGGACCTGTGTTTCTTTGGCTCTGTCTTACTTCACTTAATGTGATTTTTCCCTTCTTTCCATTTCCTTACAAATGGTCTGGTGTCATTCTTTCTAATGGAAGCATAGAATTCCATTTATATATACATATACATCTATGTATATTTATACATATACATACATACATACATAAACATTTTATTGATCCATTCATCTACTGAGGGGCATCTATGTTTTATCTATATCTTATCTATGATGAATAATGATACAACAAACATAGTTATGCTGGAAGCTTTAATATGGCCTTGTTTGTGGTCATTTGGGTAAATGCCCAGAAGTGGGATTGCTGGGTCATAGGGGAGCTCTATGTGGAGTCTTTTGAGGAACCTCCATACTGCTTTCCAGAGTGGTTGAACAAGTTTACACTCCCACCAACAGTGCATCCCTGTTCTCTTTTGACCACATCCCTTCCAGCACCTGTTGTTATTAGATTTCTTGATTATAGCCATGCTAACTGGGATGAGGTGGAATCTAAAAGCTGATATGATTTGCATTTCTTTTAAAAAGTATTATATAGCTAGATCATAGGGATCTCTCTCCTTTCTCACGAGAAGAAATTATAGCTCAAGAGACATGCATTGTCCACGCTTCAAATTCTAATTTGCATCAGAATTAGTTATGACCTGTGGAACAGAACTTTTTCTCAGTGTGGTCACAACCACCCTGACATCCAGGATTAACAAGCAAAGATATAGATAGCCCTGAATTACAAAACGCAGGAAAATTTTTACCTAAAAGTTTAAACTAGTATTTTGTCATTAGCAGTGTGTCTAATGTAGATCCCAAGAGAAATATTTCTGTCAGATATCTTTAGATGAATTTGGTGAAGTTTACATTTGAGCTCTGACTCTCTTCTTCCTAATTTTCCATGTGACCTTAAGCTCTGTGTATCAGTATATGCATGAAAAGTTTATGACATACAATTTGTTCTGCCATAGGTATACTCTCTTTATATTAAAATTATTGAGTACTGAGTGTCTTATCATAGGCATTTTGACAATAAAGATTTCAGATTACAAGGGAATAATATGTATATATACACACATAAATGTATATACATATATACACACACATTCATACACATACATATTCCATTTAATCTTGAAAATTACTGATTATATAATCATATATAATATTATTACTACTAATAATTAGAGTGATGGTATTATTGCTAATGGCTGCCTTTCTACGATTTTAATTAACTTGTTTTTTCTACTTAGTATTATCTTAGGAATCATTAATAATATGAGGGAATTTTACTATGCTATATTGAAAAGTCACATACATGTTATATATGCTTTGAAAATTTTTGTTCCTAGGGCCTTCTACTTTTCTCCCTCACCCTCATTCTGATTTCTCACTATAGTTCCCCATTTACATTTATGCTCTAATCTTATTATTATGATTATTCTTTGTCAGTCATGGGGCTTGAACTCTGGGCCTGAGTGCTGTCCCTCCACTCTCAGTTCAAGGCAAGCACTCTACTACTTGAGCCACAGCGCTACTTCCTATTCTCAACATTTTAAGCCTAGTTTTTTGTATATAAGTGAAAACATACAATATTTGTATTCTTGTGTTTCATTTGATTCACTCATTATTATGACTTCCAGTGCCATCTATTTTCCTGAAAACAACTTAATTTATTTCTAGTTTATAGCTTAACAGTACACCTCCATCTTATATTTCCATTTTTTTCTTATCCATTATGAGTTGCACAACTAGTCTATTGCGAATGGTGCTGTAAGATATATGAGTGGACAAGTATCTCTCTTGTATGTTGATTTATAGTATTTCAGTTGCATACTCTTGTGAGGAATTTCAGGATCATTAAGAGTGAATATTTTGGGTTTTTTGATAAGCTTCCATACTCATTTCGATAGATCGGCTAGATCAACCATGATATAAAAGCAAGAATTGACAAATGGGGTTGCATCAAACTAAAAGTCTTCTGTACTTCAATGAAAACAATTACCAGAATGAAGACAGAATTCACATAATGGGAGAAAATATTTGCCATATATTCATCAGATCAAAGATTAATATCCAGAATGCACAAAAAGCTTGAAAGACTAAACAGCAAAGAACAAATAATCTAACGAAAAATGAGCCAATGAATTAAACAGACAGTTCTCTGAAGAAATACATAGAGCTGTTCAACATCCTTAACCATAAAGGAAGTGCAAATCAAGGCTATCTAATTTTCCATCTCTCTCCAGTGAGAATGGCCATCATTAAAGAAGCAAGTAACAACAAATGCTTGCAAAGGTACAGGGAGCAAAAACCCTCACACACTGTGGGTGGGATTGTAATCCAGTGCAAATTTAATGTGTTCCTTTTAGTGAATGGTTTCAATATGCTACATAACAACAGCATTTGAAATAAGGTAGCAATAAAATGGTTATCTCTGCATAGTGCTATTTTACATAATTTTCTGGCATCATGTTTCAATTTTTGAATGAATATGTGTTACCTGGTTTTAAGAAAAAATAACTTTTATAGCATCACTCTGACTATTCAAGGATACACGAGAATTCTGGATTGTAGCTCAGAATGTCCTATTTTCTAAGACAGGATTCTAAATACCTGAAGTACTTCCATTCACAGATGGTATCATTCAGTGGTGGTGTAAAAAAGACTTCTCTTCATAAATCCTGTAAAATACATAAAGATCCTTTCATAAGGGACAGAGTTTATGTTACCTTCTAAGGTGGGTGTGAATGTATACATTTGTTTTGCTAGGAAATGGAATATTTTTTCAAGAATGTGTGACTTTATAATTTATTATGTGGATGAATGGGGCTTGAACATTATATTCTCTTAGTTTCTAAAATTTACAGAAGTACCAAAAATAAATTTCCATCTCTTAAATCATTTGTAAATATCTGAGTGTAGAATTATGGCACCTTCAAATGAAACTTATTATGAGAAATGAAGAGAAATGTATAGAATAAGACAATAACAAAATAATTTCCAATATGGGAGTTTTCTTGTCTTTGTGGAATGGATATGTGGTATAATAGAAAGACACAAGCTACGAAGATCAGGAAACTCTTATGGTTAACAAAGCATTGAAAATGTACCATATACTCTTTTTCAAAAAGTAAAAGTATATTCCTAGAGGAAAGATTTTCTCTATAAGCAAAATCTCCTCTGGGTTCTTAAACAGCATCTGTGTAGAGAGACACTTACAAGTTTATAAGACTGCAAATAAGGAGGTAGGAAATTTGAAGTCAGCAATTTACTTATTTATTTATATTATTGGGCATAAAGAGATAGAAACAAGTGATTAAAACATAAGGTGTCATTTTAAGTAGCCCCTCAAGTCGTTAATCTGTCAATACTCTGCTTCATTAAAAACTCATCAATTTATAGGCACTGAAACACAGTTTAATTTTACAAAGTAAAATCTAAGCAAAGCCAGGTGCTGAGGGCTCACACCTTTAATTCTAGTTACTCTGGAGGCTGAGATTTGAGAATCAAGATTCAAAGCCAGCCTCGAGAGAACAGTCCCTGAGGCTCTTATCTCCAATTAACCAACAAAAAGTTGTAAGTATAGCTGTGACTCAAGTGGTAGAGCACTAGCCTTGAGCAGAAAGGCTCAGGCCCCAAGTTCCAGCCCCAGGATCAGCAAACACGCAAACATTCCTAAGCAATAATATTATAGAAAATATTTTGAGGAATTATTTTATTGAAAATATGCATTTTGGTTGGGTGCCGGTGGTTCATGCCTATAATCCTAGCTTACTCAGGTGGCTGAGATCCGAGGATCACTGTTCAAGGCCAGCCTGGACAGGAAAGTCCATGACTCTTATGTCCAATTAACTACCAGAAAAGCTGGAAGTGGCACTGTGGCTCAAGTGGAAATCAAGTGCTTGAGCTGAAGAGCTGAGGGACAATAAACCAGGTCTCAGCTTTGTGAATAGCTAAGATTACAGGAGAGAGCCACTGGCACCACCTTTAAATAACTTCTATTCTGACCCAAAAATTTCTGTAGTGTCCCAAATTTTTTCAAAGTTTTTGTTTTGTTTTGTTTGTTGTTGTTGGTCATAGGGCTTGAACCTGGGCCTGGGCACTGTCCCTCAGCTCTTCAGTCAAGGAAAACTCTCTATGACGAGTCACAGTGCTATTTCTGGTTTTCTGAGTGGTTTGTAAGAGATAAGAGTCTCATGGACTTTCCTGGCCTTGAACCATGATCCTCAGATCTCAGCCTCCTAAGTAGCTGGGATTGCAGGCCTGAGCCAAGGGCACCTGGCCAGGGAGCTTTTACTTTACAAAGATTTAATACATCCTTGATCAGTTCTTGGGTATTCCTTGTCATTCCCAATCAGTTCATCTAATGTAGTTTCCCCTAGGAGTGTCCGTCTCTGTCTCAAAGGATTGTGTCTTAATTTGGTACTCAACTGTCTTACATTCTGTCTACTCTCGACCAAGATATCAAATTTCTGAGAATGAACTTTCACCAACAAATCATCAGTTCCCACGACAGGATGTGGATCATAATGGATACCCTGTGGGTATTGCTTGGATGAATAAGCAAATAGATAACTGAATTGCAATGCATCATAATAATTTTCAAGCTTATTATTAATAGTGTGTTTTTTATTTCCTCAATCCCCAAGGCATAACAAGAGTCCTCACTAGAGACACCTTGTATTTTATTGTTGAACAAATGTTACTTGATAGTGGTAACACTTTCATTGCATTGATACACATATAACCAGTGAACATATTGTACATCTTGGTTCATCAAATATACCCCAATAAATCTGGGGGAAAGATAAAGGAAGTAATTAATGAGAATAATGCATTTCTTGGATTATTCTCCATCCCACTATGACACAGAAGTAGGAACTTTATCCTTTCATTCTAAGCATAGTAAGAAGTTTCACATAGATCCACTTCAACAAGTTAATAGGCATCTCTGGAGCTAAGATACAAGGAGCCAAGGAATTCAAGAATTTGGCTAGGTTAGTAGTGAGGGACTACTATGCTACTCTGATTTGAAATGTACCTGAATTCTTGCTGGTAAACAGCCAAGTTCTGTTTCAGTGAAAGCTAATATTGTATGTTCATGTTAAAACACTTGTGGCAAAGGAGCTAACACCCTGGAGTTGTAGGAACTAGGTATGTAGAAGATGAGGTGAGAGAGGTTGCAAGATCCTGACAGTACAGGAACTCGCAAAGATTTTTGGCTCTCATACTCAACGAAGAAGGGAAATGAAAAGATGCTGAGGAGATGAGGGGCGTGATTTGATTAAAATAGACCACATTAACATCTGAAGGAGAATAAAAATAGATGATAGGAATGAAGGAGAAGGCCTGAGCAGTCATTCTGCTGATATATGCGTCTGGTCTTGGCGAGTAACCACTACCATCTTTCACCTGGAGAATTACACATTTTTTTCCTGCTCCCATTAATTGTCCACCCTAGCCCTGCTCCAAACTTAATGGTGTTGGCTAGATACAAAATATAGAGAAAAGAATGAGGAAATCATCCATGGGGTCTCAGATCTCCTTGGCAGTCAAAAGAGAGGCCACACCAAAGGCAAGAAATAGCTCCATGTTAAAAGTAATTTGTGCCATTTTGATTATTAACTTGGATTAAATTCATAACTGGAAGGAGAACAAGCTGGTGAATAATACTAATCTGATGCCTTTTTAATCCTGGAAGTGGCCACCCAAGCTTGGGTACCGACCCAGGATTTCTTCTAAGGGCAGAAGGAAGCCTATTTCCAAAAGACATTTGTCCCGGGCACCATAATCATAATCATTGCTATTGAAGGAGCTGAGATCTGACACCAAGATTCAAAGCTAGTCCAGGCAGATGTATCTGAGAGATTCTCATCTCCAATTAAACAGCAGCAAACCAGTAGCAGAGTTATAGCTCAAGCGGTCAAGCCAGACTTAAGTGAGAAGGACAAATGTGAGCAAGAGGCCCTGATTTAAGCCTAGGACTGGCACAGAGATGCGAAAATATTTGAGTGATTTAATGGAAATTTTTTTAAATGTGTTTCTTTACACCCAATAGATGGTGTTCTTTATGTACCCAGACACAAGTGGGATTGCTGAAGATTGTGGAGGACCATTTCTTCCCCCTAGGGAAAACAGCAAATTCTTTACGTTGGTGAATTAAAAGTTTTAGAAATTCTTCCAGTTTACAAACAGAAGTTTCTTCAACTTTGTTTCTGTTTTGGTGGTGGTGGTTTTGGGTTTTTGGTTTCTTTGTCCCTAGATTCAAGGCCACAGGACCACTTCCAATTTTCTGGCGGTTATTTGGAGGTAAGAGTCTCATGGACTTTCTGACCCAGATGGCTTCAAAACAGGATCCTCAGGATTACAAGCAGGAGCCATCCATGCCCAGGCAACCTTTGTTTCTTAAAGTCTCAATATGAATTCCTTGAAGAACACCTTGGAAAACTTTTGGTAGGGACGCAAAATAAATATAATCTTTCAGAACCACCTGGAGGATATGGGATTGTCTTCCAGCTTTAACAAGTCACTTCTTTCTTAGACCTACTCTAAATGGCACTGGATAGGATTACTGTTCCATGTATCATTATTCAAGAGGAAGATGTAAGTGTATAAAACGTCTATTGGATTAATCTCAAGCAGGAACAAAAAATAATTGTAAATTTTTTTAGTTCATCATTGAGAGCAATTGCTTAACTTACTTGCACCTCTCATTTTGGGAGAAATCATTACCACTGGTGGAATGCAAGGCCTGATTTGGATGCAATCAATGTTTACTTTTCCCTGTTCACTTTAGTCTTTCTTCTCATTGGACATTTACTTCTTCAGACTGCTTATACAAGCTACCATCAATATATGCTTTAAGGAAATGTTTATTGTATGAGATTCACTCAAATTAAATTAAATAGGTTGACTTAGCGGTTTCATCTCTAACTTATAAGATTTGTGTTTTTTTGTCCTCAGACTGCTTTTTTTTTCCTATAGATTTATCCATGCTACCACACAGGGACTGTCAGTACTTAGCTTCATAGGGTTTTTTGATGTGTATCCAACATACTTTTTTTAACCTATCATATATTAACAGGTTAGCTGCATTTATTCCAATAATTAATGTTAATATGGCAATTTCTTGAGATACATAATCATGCTTATTATTGTCCTCTAATTGTCCTGTAATGGCTAAACAGACTTGACAGTCCTATAATGGCTAAACAGCAGGACAGTGTTGTTCCTATGGTCCAGCACATATTTATATCACAACACCAACCTGCTATCATCAGTTTTTTTTAATCCAGTTTAAAAAGTATAGAACAGAACATTCTTGTGACTTTAATTTATACTTCTCTAATTGCTAGTTCAATTTAGAATCTGCTGCTGTTTTCATGATTTCAATTTCATGAATTTCTTTAATATAACCTCTGCTGATTGTTGCCTTTGAAGAATTAGCCTTTCTTGTTGTTATTGAGAATAACTTACGGGAGGTTAGTATATTCAACTTGGACAGCCTTTGAAGATTTTTGACTTTGAAAATATTGTCCAATAGCCATGGTGAAATTGGATGGCATGATACAGCATATGAACTCTTCATTTAGTATAGAGATAACCTTGGATGAGATACTTAACCATTTCTATTTCAGCACAAATAAATGTAGCATTAGAAGTATTACAAGTACTTCCTGGAACACACTAAACACTCATAGGTAGTAGCTCTTATCATCTCTTTCTTGACTCTATTCATGGTGTCTTTTGTGTAAAAGAAATCTTTTAGTTTGAACTGTAATTGAATTCCCCATAGTTCAGTATTTGTGGGTTTTATTTAGAAAGTCTTTCTTCACTCCTATCTCACACAGTGGTGCAATACATTTTCTTCTGTTTAATGTATTGTTTGATTCTCCACTTGTGGGATTATAATGTATTGGATCTATCTGGATTTCACCATTGACTACTGTATGAGATAAGGATCTTGCTTTTTTCTCATAAAGCTGGGCTAGTTGTAACAATCTCAACTGCTAAGTCCCATTGATTTGTGTGGCCACTTGACCATTTATCACTTATACATGTGACAAAACAAACAAAACCTGTAAACTCAGAATATAACAATAGCCTTTATATTTTTGTTGAAAATAGCTCTATGGGGGTAAAGTGTGTTTACTGTGTAGACTTTTCTTAGAAGTCAAGGATTTTGTGACCTTCATTTCCTATTTCTATTATTAAAATGCTATGATTAAATACTCATTTGACCACAATAAATCTCCCTTTTCAAAGAAGCTGGATTAAATGGGTACATCCATATGATTTGGGGATAGCAATTTAAAAGACAATGCTTTGCTTTTAAAAGTCTCTCTGCTTTCCTTTCAAGCTTTATCCCAATATAACCTGGTTTAATTAAAAGTGGACTGTAGATATTAGTGGATTTTTATTTTAATCAAGGAGAGACCAAAAAAGGGATATTCACAGTTATTACAATTGCTGCGATCTGGTAAGGAAAGCAGAGAGAAGAGAAAGAGCTAAAAAGATCATAGTCTGTAAATGGAGAAGGCTTTGAGGTATGACTTGTAATTCACAATCTTTAACTTATTTACCTAATTCAACAGCCAGTTTTCTTACATCTACTGAGTAAACTGTGTTGAATTATTTAAGGGGAAGAACATCTCTTTTATGTGTTTAGCCATGCTTATAATAGTCAATGCATGTTAATACTCTTTTTTCTAAATATAAATTTAGAAAGTGAACTTATAATTACAAATGCTATTTTTTCATAGTTTAAGATTTTTATTCACTTATTCCATTTGCTGACAAAAAGCATTTATATTTCTAAGTCATCAAGTAATAATGGAAAAGCTGAGGAACAAAATATCTTTGTATGTATTTCTTTTTTCTTTCTTTTTTGGTCCAGTCGTGGGGCTCTGGGCTTGGGCACTGTCCCTCAGCTCTTCAGCTCAAGGCTAGTGCTCTACCACTTGAGTCAGTGCCACTTCCGGTTGTTTTCTTTTTTGCTTATGTGGTGCTGAGAAATCGAACCCAGGACCTCATGCACGCAAGGCAAGCACTCTACCACTGAGCCACTTTCCTAGCCTCCTTTGTACATATTTGTTAACTGAGACTAGTTAAATCCAGCAGAAACACTTTAATAGCGGATTGACAAGTATTCATGCCTGAACTTCCTTGGAGCCAAAACATTAGAATTTGTAATTTGGGCCCTTGTATTCATGGGTAACACATATAATCCTAGCTTTTCAGAAGACTGAGAGCTGAAGGATCATAGTTTGAGGCCAACCGGGGCCAAAAGTAGGGGAGAATACATTTTCAAAATAATACCCAAAAAGCTAAGCTATGGGAGTGACTCAAGTCATAGAGCACCCAGCCAAGCAAGTAAATTGAAGAAGCAAGTGGAATAAATATGGGAGGCATAAATAGGAAACATATGCAAATAAGAGAGATTCTACCTTAAGAATAAAATAAAAGCCAAGTGGGCTGGAGGAATAGTACAAGTGATAGGTTATTTATGTCTATCATGAACAAGATTTTGAGTTTAAACGCTAGTACTGCTAAATAAATAGATGATAGAAAATGGATAGATAGACAGAGACTAGAACTTATATGAATAGTGGTGTTCTTAGTATCTGCAACAATGGAGAGTTCCATTCTGAGTTTTCACATTCATTCCCCGCTCATTAACTCACACAGAGAAACTTTCAGTCCTTTGAGCTCCACTCATGGTAACCACCATACCACCCCCCCCCACTCTCTCTCTATAGATAGATAGATAGATAGATAGATAGATAGATAGATAGATAGATAGATAGATAGATGGATCCTCTCATATATATATATATATATATATATATATATATATGTACAGCTTTTAAAATCTTTTACATCACAATTTTCTTGTACCTTTTCTGAGTGTAGCTATGTTTAAAAACCAAATATTTCCATTGTTAAGTATTAAAATCATCTGAAGCCTTGCTATAATAATACACTGTACACATTTGCAAAGTAGGCTATCCCATACATGGTAGTAGTATATAGCAGCTACTTTTGTGTAAACTTCAGAAAATGCATTGACTACATGAATGTAAAAGAAAATAGGCTTCAGAAAAGCCAATAGGAATTTAGGATAAGGGAACATCGTGTAAACACTTGAGTAAAGAATCAACACACTATGAGCCTACACTAATTATAAATAAGTAAATATATATATATATATATATATATATATGAGCTCAACCATTCCAATTTTATATAGATATGAAACAATTCTGAGATAAGACAGTTTCAGTAAATTGGCCAGGTTGACTTGAATAAGGTGGCCATATGGAAAGGTGAAATGATCTATGAATGTAACTATTGCAGTATGTGCAGTACTCAAATTCAGAGGTAACTAGGAAAAATTTAGATAACTCATCCAGAATCATAAGCGAAAGCAGTAGGAAATCCTGTCTCAAAGGTTCTGAATGAAGTTACATTTATATAAACTCGAAAGTAACATACATGTTTGATGACATGAGGTGTAGTCAAAGAACACAGGAATCTGCTCTGGGTCACAAACCTGTGTCTTTCTGGACATGAGTTGTATTTCTGAGTTTTTGATTCCAATGACATGCAAAATTTAAATCTTATTTTATCAGTTCTTTATGTATTTTAATCCTTCTTGTGTGCCTTTGTCATTAAATGTGGCATATACATGTATGTATTTGATAAATTTAACGCCATATACAACAAAGTTAGATAAAGTTATGAATATATATAAAGTTTTTCAAGAACTGTATATATATGTTAAATACGAAGTATAAGGAATTATATACATTCAGATTTGAAATAAAACAATATATTGAGGTTTTAAGACTTTCTTTCCTTATTTTAACTGAGTTCACTTGGAGTTCAATTATTATCCCATGATGAGTTTTAGCATTAGGAGTATATAGTACAATAGTGACGACTATGTGGCTACATGAACACTGTCCAGTGGGGGAAGCGGTAGCTAGGATTATAGACCTGAGTCATGAATGCCTGGTGACTGTTGACTTTCAAGTATCTATGCTCTACATTCTGTGTTGCCAGGTTTCTCCTAACTAATATTGTAAAATAAATGAGGTAACCAAAAAGTTTCTCAACATACTAAAACAATGAGAAATAATCTGGATCATGCTAATAATCCCTTTTCAGTAAAGGCAGCTTAACAAAAAAAGAAGAATTAGGCCTGGTTTATGGCTCACCTAATTATCACTGGAAATATACATGATTTGATAATATATGCCTTAAACCAGGAAACTATGATAAGAAAGACCTCTTACATGGCCTTTAGATTAACTATATGACTACTATATAACTACTAGTTGCAATATAACTACTATAAAACTACTACCTGACAATATGAACATTCTCTTTCTTACTTGTTTCAGGAGAATATACCTTATTTCTCTTTGTACATTTAAAGTTTTGACCTTCTGACTCTGCTAATATTAAGTATTGCTTGACTGGGATGCTGTTCAAACTTTTAGCCTTATTGGAAGAAAGATACATTAACTTTACTAAGAGGAGTAGAGAAGTTATGAGGTGATATTTAAGCCTGCATCTTTAATAACTACTTAGATGGATGACTTATGCTTTATAACTTTATGACTGGACTTAAAGAGGCTGGTTGGCTCTTTCAACATTTGCATATTTTACAAATATTTTAAATTGAAATCTATTCTTTTAAATGACAGAAAGCATAATTATCATTCTTAAGAGACCAATTATTGAAATGTTCTTTACTTTCACTAACCTTGGAACCAAAAGGCAAATTATTTAACATTCCTGTGTTCATTGTGATGTGGAATAGAACACAACTCTCCTCATCTACTTGTTATGAAAATGAAATAATACAAGTACAGCACTTAAAACAGTGCTTAGAAAAACCAGTGGGCAAGCATTAGCTATGATTACTATATGGGAATTTTAAGGAAGAAGTCAAATTTCTGGTTTTCAGAAGCAGAAGAATAATAGAACACAAGGACTATGATCTCAGTTTGTAAATAATGGAATCAAATTTTACAGCACTGTCAACCATTCTCTCTCTGTCTGTGGCCGTCCTTGTTCTTCCTCCAAAAGCAAGGAGTTGCAGGTGCTCTGCAGGGCTGGTTCTGCAGCTGCTCCCACTACGCTGTCTTCATCAGCGCTCACCCAGGTGGCACAGAGTGCTCACATTCTGTTTCAATATGGTGCCTCATTATAAGAATTGTGCTGCCCAGGATGCAACTTTTAGAAAGTTCCCTTTAACAGTCTTTCATTTCCTATGTTGCTTTATGAAACATCGTCCATTCCATTCTCTAGAAGCTCATTTGCTTTGCTTTTCTGAGGGAATTTTCCTGTCCTGCTCTGTGCTCACACTCCACCTCCTATGACATCACTACTTGTGTTTGAATGAAAAACATTGTCTCAGACACCTGAGCCTTGTGGACCTGCCGCACTGTGCAATGTGAAAGTTGCTCTGTGTCACTGGATAAATCATTCCAGAATTTAACATATACTTATTAATGCTACATGCCCAGAAATGTGCTTGGACCATAGAATGTAATGGTGAGCCAGAACCAGTTATTACCTAACAAGGTTTTGGTGCGAAAAGAAGATACCTATAAAATAAATGTGTGGAAATATACAATTCAATCTTATGACAATATTTTAAAGAAAAAACATAGAAACAATGAAAATTATATTGGTTTAGATAGAGTTGTATTTCAAACAAAATTGCTCTCAGAAAATATTTTGTTTTAATATATATGCTTTATTGTAAAGATACTGTACAGAGGGGTTACAGTTACATAACTAAAGAAACAGGTGCATGAATAAGGTAATGAGTAAACTTCCTATTGAACATTGTTACCCCTCCTTTGTTTTTCTCCTACCATCCCTTCCCTCCCCACCTCCCCAACTTCTCTGCCCCCCCCCACAAGTTGTAAAGTTCATTTTCAACATAGTGCCTTGTACATCTCATTGTTACAATGGGCCAACCTGTTTCATTATTTCAGCATCTTGTTATTTCCCCTCCCCTTCCCAAATGTGAAACATGTATATACAAGATGCAGGGCACTGGAGTCAAATACAGTGCAAACAGAGGTTAAACCATGGTGAAGAACATACAAAAGAAACAAAAAAAATCACATAGTACATTATAAGTACATTAAAAACAACAGCAAGAAAGATACAACCTCTTGTGTCCCTATCTCAGGGTTCATTTTGCTTAGCATCATCTTATATGGTCATATTTACATAGCTTGTGACCTGTTCTGCTTGTCTGGTAAGATTATCCTAGACGTGTATTAGTTATTGCAAATAAGGGAAACCATGGGACCTATGTTTCTTTGGGTCTGGTGTACTTCACTTAATATAATTTTTATTCATCTTTTCATTTCCTAACAAATGGGGCAATGTTCTTTCTGATGGAGGCATAGAATTCCATTGTGTGTGTATATATGTATGTATGTATATATGTATATATACATATATAAATATATATACATATATATACCCCATTTTCTTTATCCATCCATCTACTGAGGGACATCTGGGTTGGTTCCATATCTTAGCTATAGTGAATAATGTTGCAATGAACATAGTTGTGCTGGTAGCTTTAGTATGGCCTTGTTTGTGATTGTTTGGGTAAATGTCCAAAAGTGGGATTGCTGGGTCATAGGGGAGCTCTATATGTAGTCTGCTTTCCAAAGTAGTTGAACCAGTTTATACTTGCACCAACAATGCAGTAAGGTTCCATTTTGGCCACATCCCCTCCAACATCTGTTATTAAATTTCTTCATTATAGCCATTCTAACTGGTGTGAGGTGGAATCTCAATGTTGTTTTGATTTGCATTTCTTTTATGGCTAGAGAAGTTGAGCATTTCTTCAAGTGTCAATTGGCCATCCCTCTTTCCTCTTCAGAGAAGTTTCTCTGTAAGTCTTTCGCCCACTTATTAATTGGGTGGTTGTTTCTTTGAGGATTTGCTCTTAGGGGATTTAATTTTTTGAGTTCTAAGTATATTTTAGATATGAGACCCTTGTCCATTGTATGGCTAGTGAAGATGTTCTCCCAATCCGTGGGCTTTCTATTGATCTTTCTTGCTATGTCCTTTGCCATGCAGAGGCTATGCAGTTTCATGCAATCCCATTTGTCTAACCTTTCTTTGACTTGTTTCATTTCTGGGTCTTTATTAAGAAAATTTCAGCCTGTGCTCAGGAGCCCTAGAGTTTCTCCTGTTCCTTCCTGTCATGTTTTCAGGATGTGTACTTTTACTTTGTGGTCTTTGATCCATTTGGAATTGACTTTGGTGCAGGGTGATATAGAGGGTGATATAGTTTTCTACATATGTTTAACCAGTTTTGCCAACACCATTTACTGAAGAGGATGTCTTTCTTCCATTCTACTTTTTAGCTCCCTTATCAAAGATTGGGGGGCTATGGGTCCATGGGTTCATTTCTGGGTCTTCAGTTCTATTTCATTGGCCCTCAGGTCTGTTCTTGTTCCAGTACCAAGCTGTTTTAATAACTATGGTTTAATAGTAGAGTTTGAAATTTTATTATTGCTATTCCTCCAACGCTTTCTTTCTGCTAAGCATTGTTTTAACTAACTGGTTTTTTTTTTATTGTTCCATATAAATTTTTGGATTACTTCTTCTATTTCATTGAATAATGATGTTGGGATATTATAGGTATCACAATGAATTTGTAGATAGCCTTTGGCAGTATAGGCATTTTCATGATGTTAATCCTCCCAATCCTGAAGAATGGGAGGTTTTTCCACTTCCTTAGTTTTGCTTTAATTGTAGAAATATTTTTGTCTCTGAAATTGTCAAGAGGTAAAAAATATGCATTTTAAAGGTTAAGAGTTATACTTGTGCAGGATCAGGATATATGTAGTTGATACTCACATGAGAATAAGCATAATAATTTTGACACAGAATGTAGACAGAGAAAAATCCCCAACTTGAGATAAGCTCTGAAATGGTTCTAATATTAACAGTTTGGGACTGGCATGGCTCAAGTGTAGCA
Source organism: Dipodomys spectabilis (assembly GCF_019054845.1). Taxonomy (NCBI): domain Eukaryota; kingdom Metazoa; phylum Chordata; class Mammalia; order Rodentia; family Heteromyidae; genus Dipodomys; species Dipodomys spectabilis. The sequence continues at coordinate 10,563,598 of NW_024870834.1, read as the reverse complement.
AGCTCAAGTCCTTGAATTCAAATCTTGTGTACCACCAAAATAAATAAACAACTTAGAAAAGGAAGAAATATAGGACACTGAAATAGAAAACCAATATGGCCTATCAGAGGCATACATTCTGGCTCAAAAATTAACAGAAGAACTTCTAAGAAGAAACTAGTCATTATATTTTTTTATACTGACCAAACTACTTGGGTAAAAAAATGAGTATGTATGATAACTGATAGGTCACTGTTGCCTGTGTGCTTTACTTTATTATAGCAGGAGTAATTGAATAACTTATACAAGGCTATAAAGAAGTAATTTTAATGGCAATAAACTGATCACTTTGGGAATCAATATTATTAACACATGGTGACTCCAAGAAAGAAGTAATTTCTCTTGAAATTTCCCATAGTTTTAAATAACATTCATGGGTCAAACAGTTCCTGGAAATTAGGGAGCCAAAAGAAGACTTTTAACCTCTACTGCCATTACATATAAATTACATTGACATAAAAATAATGCTGTTATATTATTCATGAAAACTAAAGTAGGAGAAAGATGATATTCCTTTGGGTTGCACAATATTTTGCCCTATTGCTTCACTTATCAAATATGAAGAAAGGAGAAAACAACCTTGTAGCTCAGGATTAGGAAAGTATCATCTAGTTCCATTTTGTGATCTTTGACAATGGGAAAATATCTTGGCTGGCTTTCCATCGATTATACTTCATAATGGTAGTGGTTGAGGCATTTGGCTGGGGCCCAAGTTCTTATTTATGCTGAATTGAACCACTCCTTAAGCTTCCAACCTACATTCCCAATGTACTATTCCCTGTACTATTCCTGAACTAATCTCTATAATGTCAGCAACGCATATAGAGTTTGGCTCATGGGAAAGGCCAGGGAAAATGAAACAAGTTGATTATAGTATTCTTCCTTAATCCCTTAATAAATATAAATTGTGAACAGGTACTTTTCTATTTGTAGAGTTGGTTTCAATTTGTTCTCCCTAGGAATTATATGATGCTAGTGATTTCTGACTACTGGAAATACAATAACGTTAGGTACAGAAAGAAAAAATATATGCCAATGATTAGGCATCAAGAGAAGTTTTTTTTGTACCCTTCTCTTTATTGAGCCAGATTTCAGAAGAAAAACAAAAATAATAAGAGGCAAAGATTTCCTCTGGGCAGGTACAGCTATATTTAGGTTAATAAAGAGAGACAATCTGTCTGCAACTCAATTTTTCAGGGTAGTACTAGGGTGAGATTCATTTTAGCATGACCTGGATTTTAATTTCATAAGTTCTGTTATCTTTGATGTTTATAATTAAGTTAGCTGTGTCATCGTGGTAAATCATTCTTTAATAAAACAGAGTGATATGTCATAAGGTTTACAAAACTCCCAAGTTACCAAGATGTGACTATGTACCTGTAGATGAAAGACAGATGAGAGATAGAGAGATGATATAGTAGAGAAAGATGGATAGAAAGACAGACAGACAGACAGATACATGCATACATACATACATGTATATGTATATATATAAAACACACACATACATCATGCATATAAATAAGTATACACTACATGTTTAAAATACTAACTCTATTAAAGAACTAACTACTGGTATCTTACAATTCTGGTGAATTATAGGCAATTTCTATTATGGTAATTCTGATATACATACTTTTACTTTTGAACTATTTGACTTCACATACATTAGAGGGTTTATTTTCCTCCTCCTCCTCCTTCTCCTCCTCCTCCACCACCACCACCTAGTTTTTTGTTTTTGGGTAGGTCATGGGGCTTGAACTCAAGGCCTGGGTGCTCTCCTTGAGATGATTTTCTCAAGGCTAGTACTCTATCACTTTGAACCACCACTTCCGGTTTTCTAGTGGGGAATTGGAGATAAGAGTCTCAGGGAGACTTTTTGGCCTGGACTACCTGGGAACAATGATCCTCTCATCTTAGCCTCTTGAGTAGCTAGGATTATAGGTGTGAGCCACCGGCATCCAGCTGAGACAAAGGTTTTTACTTTTATTTATTTTTTGTTAGTCATGAGACTTGAACTTCACTTGGGTGCCGTCTTTGAACTCTTGCTCAAGGTTAGCACTGTACCATTTGAACCACAGCATCAGTCACTTCCTAAAGTTTGTTTTTTTTTCAAAAATGTAGCCTCATGTCCAGGGCACTGGAAAATTATGTAGCAAGACAACATAATGTGATGAACATATCATTGACAATAATTCCTATGGGATTTCAAAAAAAATATAAGGATCAATTTCCCTAGGTCAAAGTACCTGGTGAAATCTTTTTATTAATCCACTTAGCAATCAGTATTGGAGATTTATTATGACCTGAGAACTACACTATATCTTCAGGAAGCAAAGCAGGATAATTGATGTCAATGAGGGAAACTCTTCCTTTGCCTTTTATTATAAATTCCTGGCAAATCACTAGACAAGGTGAGTAAATAAATTAATTTCTGATAGTCAGATTGAATCTGGTCCTAAAACCAAGGTTCTCATTTTAATTTAAGAAGAAGACACAATAGCTTGGATACGTGCTTGAAGAAATAACAGCCTGTGGAAGGTCATTGGCCAATGACAGCCAATTCATAAGAAGTCATATTTGTGATTTTTTTCAGGACCCAAATCATAGCTGCAAGTTATCCCTATGTATGTATTTCTTTTTTTGGGTCCGGTCATGGGCCCGAACTCTGGGCCTGGGTCTTGTCCCTCAGCTCTTCAGCTCAAGGCTAGCGCTCTACCACTTGAGCCATAACGCCACTTCCGGCTTCATTTTTCCTGCTTATGTGGTGCTGAGGAATCGAACCCAGGGCCTCATGCATGCAAAGCAAGCGCTCTACCACCGGGCCACCTTCCCAGCCCACTATCTATGCATTTCATATCCTCAATTTAGGAGGAGATAGGGAATAGACTGATTTGGAAAATATGTTTTAGAAATATAGCTTACAATGAAAATGTCTAACCATAACTTCAGGAATATATTTTTCTTTTTTATTGTGAAAATACTGTACAGAGGGGTTAGAGTTACATGGACAAGATAATGAGTACATGTCTTATCAAGCATTGCTGTCTCCTCCTTTGTTTTCACCTACCATCCCTTCCCTCCCACTTGTGGTACCCAACATTTTTGTGCTTCTGTGGTGCCTCTGTCCCCATTACCATATGTATTTTAGGTGTAATGAGAACCCTAATTTTTCTGTACCCCTTGGTCCATTATTCTCTTTGTTCATACACTAGTATAGCTGTTTGGAGACCATGTGATTTCAACAGCTTTTCTTACCTGGAGACAAAGTTATTTATTTCTAGCTAAGCATGAAGAAATTTATGAAGACCCATAGACAGCCCTGAATTATTGTAAAGATTGAGAACCAACTCATGATAGATGGATAATAATCTTTAAACTTTAAAGAGGTAAAATTTGGATACTATGGGAGCTATTGTGTCTTCTGTGAGGAGAGTCACTGAGCAGCAGCTCAACACCTCAGCTCTGGCTGGGAAAGCAAAGTATAAGACTTCTAATCTCACTGCTAGATGTGTTCCCACGCTCTGTCACTGCACTATCTTTTCCCACCCCTCACCCTGACAAAGCCACACACAGTACATATCACAGGCAGAACCTAATTCCTACACAGAACTCAACAGAATCAGAATTACAGTTCTTAATTTCACAAATATGGTACTGCTGAAGGCAATTTCTTTCTTTTTATTATTGTGAAAATACCATTCAGAGGGGTTACAATTACATTGGCAAGGTAATGAGTACTTTTTTATCAAGCGTTGTTGCCTCTTCCTTTGTTTCCCCATCCCATCCCTTCCTATCTCCTCCCTCTCCCCCCACCTCTCCTTCCCATTCCCCCTACCTCTGGCCAAAATTGTAAAGTTCATTTTTCAACATAACATCTTGTACATCTCATTGTTGCAATGGGTCCACCTGTATCCCTATTTAAACAATTTGTTTTTTCCCTTCCCCTCCACAAATTATACCAACATCAAATACAGTGAAAACAGGGGTTATACCGTGGGGGAGGGGCATACAAAGCAACAAAAAAAATCATCTTAAAAATATGTTAGAAACAATCACAAGAAAGAAAAAAAACATTTGAGTCCTTATCTTGGGATTAATTTCACCTAACATCAATTTATCTGACCTTTTCTGTTTGTCTCAGACATATACTAGTAATTACAAATAAGAGAAACCATGGGGCCTATGTTTCTTTGGGCCTGGCTGACTTCACTTAGTATAATTTTTTCCAAGTCTTTTCATTTCCTAACAAATGGGGCAATGTCATTCTTTCTGAGGGAGGCATAGAATTCCATTGTGTGTGTATGTATGTATGTATGTGTTATGTATGTATATATACATACACATATATAAAATATTATATATATATATATATATATATGTATACCACATTTTCTTGATCCATCCATTTACTGAGGGGCATCTGGGTTGTTTCCATATCTTAGCTATGGTAAATAATGCTGCAGTAAACATAGTTGTGCTGGTAGCTTTAGTGTGGTCTTGTTTGTGATCATTTGGGTAAATGCCCAAAAGTGGGATTGCTGGGTCATAGGGGAGCTCTATGTGGAGTCTTTTGAGGAACCTCCATACTACTTTTCAAAGTGGTTGAACAAGTTTACAATCCCACCAACAATGCAATAAGGTTCCCTCTGTCCACCTTCACTCCAGCATCTGTTGTTATTAGAGTTCTTGATTATAGCCATTCTAACTGGAGTGAGGTGGTATCTCAGTGTTGTTTTGATGTGCATTTCTTTTTTGGCTAGGGAGGTTGAGCATTTCTTCATGTGTCTATTGGCCCTCCTTCTTTCCTCTTCAGAGAAATTTCTCTTTAAGTCTTTAGCCCACTTACTTATTGGGCAGTTGTTTCTTTGAGAATTTGTTGTTGGGGGATTTAATATTTTGAGTTCCAGGTATATTTTAGATATGCGACCCTTGTCTGTTGTATGGCTAGTAAAGATCTTCTCCCAATCCGTGGGCTTTCTATTGATCTTGCTAGCTATGTCCTTTGCCATGTAGAAGCTCTGCAATTCCATATGTCCAAAATTTCTTTGATTGTTGTGTTTCTGGGTCTCTTTTTTTTTTTAAATTTTATTTTATTTTATTTGAGAACATACTGTACAGAGGGGTTACAATTATATGGGCAGGATAATGCATACATTTCTTACCAAGCATTGCAGCCTCCTCCTTTGTTTACCCTTCACCTCCCTTCTCAGCCTTCCCCCTTCCCCCCACCCCATCATACCCTCCCTCCCCCCCCCACCGACATTGTAAAGCTGGTTTTGACATGACATTTTGTACTTCTCATTGTTGCAACAGGTCCACCTGAATCCTTAAATGACTTGTTTGTCCCCGTCTCCTCCACATGTTATACTGACATCAAATATAGTGAAAGCGGGGGTTACACTGTGGGGGAGGGACATACAAAGCAACAAAGAAATAATCTTATAAATGCATTAGAAACACATGCATGAAAGAAACAGAAACATTAAAATACATATTTGAGGGTTCGTTTTCCTAACATCACATTCTCTGACTTTTTCCGCTTGACTCATACCTATACTAGATATTGCAAATAAGGGAAACCATGGGACCTATGTTTCTTTGGGCCTGGCTTACTTCACTTAATATAATTTTTTCCAAGCCTTTCCATTTCCTAACAAATGGGGAAATGTCATTCTTTCTGATGGAGGCATAGAATTCCATTGTGTATATATACCACATCTTCTTGATCCATTCATCTACTGAGGGGGATCTGGGTTGGTTCCATATCTTAGCTATGGTAAATAATGCTGCAATAAACATAGTTGTGCTGGTAGCTTTCGTGTGGCCTTGTTTGTGATCATTTGGGTAAATGCCCAAAAGTGGGATTGCTGGGTCATTGGGGAGCTCTATGTGGAGTCTTTTGAGGAACCTCCATACTGCTTTCCAAAGTGGTTGAACAAGTTTACATTCCCACCAACAATGAAGTAAGGTTCCTTTCTGTCCACATCCCCTCCAGCATCTGTTGTTGTTAGAGTTCTTGATTTTTGCTGTTCTAACTGGAGTGAGGTGATATCTCAATGTTGTTTTGATTTGCATTTCTTTTATGGCTAGGGATGTTGAACATTTCTTCATGTGTCTATTGGCCATCCTTCTTTCTTCTTCAGAGAAGCTTCTCTTTAAGTCTTTCGCCCACTTACTTATTGGGCAGTTGTTTCTTTGAGGATTTGTTGTTGGGTGGTTTAATTTTTTGAGTTCCAAGTATATTTTAGATATGAGACCCTTGTCCGTTGTATGGCTAGTAAAGATCTTCTCCCAGTCCGTGGGCTTTCTATTGATCTTGCTAGCAATGTCATTTGCCCTGCAGAAGCTCTGCAACCTTATACAATCCCATCGTCCAACCTTTCTTTGATTTGTTGTGTTTCCGGGTCTCTATTCAGAAAATTTCGGCCTGAGCCAAGGAGACCCAGGGTTTCTCCTATTCCATCCTGTAATGTTTTCAGAGTGTCTGCTTTGAGTTCAAGGTCTTTGATCCATTTGGAGTTGATTCTGGTGCAGGGTGACATATAAGGATCTAGCTTTAGTTTTCTACATGTAGTTAACCAGTTTTGCCAGCACCATTTACTGAAGAGGCTGTCTGTCTTCCATTCTATTGTTTTAGCTCCCTTATCGAAGATTAGATGGCTATAGGTCTGTAGGTTCATTTCTGGGTTTTCAATTCTATTCCATTGGTCCTGAGGTCTGTTCTTATGCCAATACCAAGCTGTTTTGATTACTATGGCTTTATAGTAGAGTTTGAAATTTGGTATTGATATTCCTCCAGCAGTGTTCTTTCCATTGAGGAGCGTTTTTGCTATTCGGGGTCTTTTATTGTTCCATATGAATTTTTGGATTGCCTCTTCTATTTCCTTGAAGAATGAGGGTGGAATTTTGATAGGTATTGCGTTGAATTTGTAGATAGCCTTGGGAAGTATTGCCATTTTCACGATGTTAATCTTTCCAATCCAGGAGCATGGGAGGTTTTGCCATTTTTTAAGTTCTGTGTTGATTTCCTTTTTCAAGATTTTAAAGTTTTCATCATAGAGGTCCTTCACTTCTTTAGTTAAGTTAATTCCTAGGTATTTTATTTTTTGTGGGGCTATTACAAATGGAGTTGCTTTCCTAATTTCAGCCACACTTTTCTCATTGTTGGCATACAGAAAAGCCATGGATTTTTGGGGGTTAATTTTATAACCTGCTACTTTGCCAAAGTTTTGAATCAGCTTGAGTAATTTGGGAGTGGAGTCTATGGGATTCTTTAAATACAAGATCATGTCATCTGCAAAGAGGGAGAGTTTTATTTCTTCTTTCCCTATTTGGATCCCCTTTATGTCTGCATCTTGTCTTATTGCTGTAGCTAGGCATTCTAATACTAGATTGAAGAGAAGTGGAGAGAGTGGGCATCCTTGTCTTGTTCCTGAGTTAAGAGGAAATGGCTTTAGTTTTTCACCATTGAGTATAATGCTGGCTGTAGGTTTGTCATATACAGCCTTTATTGTATTGAGGAATGTTCCATGGATTCCTAATTTTTCCAAAACCTTCATCATAAAGGGGTGTTGGATCTTGTCGAATGCTTTTTCTGCGTCTATTGAGATAACCATGTGGTTCTTATTCTTGCTCCTGATGATGTGATGAATAATGTTAATTGATTTGCGTATATTGAACCAGCTTTGCATCCCTGAAATGAATCCTGTTTGATCGTGGTGTATGATTTTTTGGATGAATTGTTGAAGTCGGTTGGCCAAAATTTTGTTGAGAAGTTTTGCATCAATGTTCATCAAAGAAATGGGTCTATAGTTCTCTTTCTTTGATGAGTCCCTGCCTGGTTTTGGGATGAGGGTTATGATGGCTTCATAGAATGTGTTCAGTAGTGAACTTTCTCTTTCAATTTCATTGAAGAGTTGGAGGAGAATTGGTGTGAGCTCTGCTTTGAAGGCCTTGTAAAATTCCGCTGTGAAACCATCTGGTCCTGGACTTTTCTTAGCTGGGAGGTCTCTTATTGCTGTTTCTATTTCAATGCTTGATATGGGCCTGTTAAGATAGTTTGCCTCATCTTGGTTTAGTTTTGGCATGTCAATATTTGCTAGGAAAAGGTCTATTTCTGTCAAGTTCTCAAACTTATTAGCATAAAGTTTTGAGAAGTATTCCCTTATAATGTTCTGAATCTTGGTTGTTTCCGTGGTGATGTTTCCATTCTCATCTCTGAGTTTATTAATTTGGGTGTGTTCTCTTCTTTTTCTGATAAGATTTGCTAAGGGTCTGTCAATTTTGTTAAGTTTTTCGAAGAACCAACTCTTTGTTTTGTTGATTCTTTCTATAGTTTTTTTGGATTCTAATTCATTTAATTCTGATTTAATTTTGATTATTTCTTTCCGTCTACTGGATTGGGGTTTATCTTGCTGCTCTTTTTCAAGGAGGTTTAGATGTGTTATTAAATTGCTAGTTTCAGATCTCTCCAATTTGTTGATGTAGGAGCTCAGAGCTATAAACTTGCCTCTGAGTACTGCCTTTGCTGTGTCCCAGAGGAGCTGGTAATTTGTGTGTTCATTTTTGTTGAATAGCATGAACATTTGAATTTCCTTTCTAATCTCTTCCATGACCCACTCTTGATTCAGCAGTGTGTTGTTCAGCCTCCATGTGATAATGGACTTTCTTTGGTGGCTTTTGGTGTTGAGTTCTAATTTTATTCCCTTGTGGTCAGAGAGGATGCAAGGTATAACTTCAATGTTTTTGAATTTAGACAAGTTTGCTTTGTGGCCTAAAATGTGGTCTATTTTAGAAAACGTTCCATGTGCTGCTGAGAAAAACGTGTATTCTGATGCTGCTGGGTGAAATGTTCGGTAGATGTCTGTTAAGTCTAGTTCATCTATGCAGCTGTTTAGATCTGTGGTTTCTCTGTTGAGTTTTTGCCGAGTTGATCTATCTAGTGGGGAGAGTGGTGTGTTAAAATCCCCAACAATTAATGTCTTTGGATCTATATGGGATTTGAGGGAAAGTAGTGTTTCTTTGATAAATTTGGGTGCTCCATTGTTTGGCGAATAGATATTTAGAATTGTAATATCCTCCTGAAGGAGAGATCCTTTAATTAGTATGTAGTGACCTTCTTTATCTCTTCTCACGAATTTTAATTTGAAGTCTATTTTATCTGATATTAGGATTGCAACTCCCGCCTGTTTATGGGGGCCGTTTGCTTGGTAGATTTTGTTCCAGCCTTTAACATTGAAAATGTGTTTGTTTTTACGGGCAAGATGTGACTCCTGAAGGCAGCAGATAGAAGGGTCTTGTTTTTTAATCCAACTAGACAGTCTATGTCGCTTAATTGGAGAGTTCAGTCCGTTAACATTAAGAGATAGGACTGAGAGGTATTTGGGAGTTCCTGCCATGTTATCTACCTTCTTGGGGGCTGCGAAAACTGGGTTCTTCCTATGGTTCTTGGCTTCTCAGTTTGGGTGCAGTTTCTTGGCCTTTATTGCGGTCTTGTTGGTTTTCTATGTGTAGGACATCTTTAAGAATCTTTTGTAGGGCTGGTTTGGTGGAGATGTATTGTTTCCATTTTTCTTTGCTATGGAAGGTTTTTATTTGGCCTTCAGTTATGAAGGAGAGTTTAGCTGGGTACAGTATTCTTGGTTGATAGTTGTTTGTTTTTAGGGCATGGCATACATCATTCCAGGCTCTTCTTGCTTTGATTGTCTCTGCTGAGAAATCTGAGGTGATTCTAATTGGTTTCCCTTTATAAGTGATTACCCTTTTCTCTCTGACAGCTTTAAGGATCTTTTCCTTGTTCTGAGTTGATCCTGTGTGGATTATAATGTGACTGTGGGATGTCCTATTCTGGTCTGGTCTATTTGGGGTTCTAAAGGCTTCTTGTATCTGGACAGGCCTATCTTTTTGCATGTTTGGGAAGTTCTCTGCTAGGATCCTGTTAAACAAATTTCCTAGACCATTAACTTCTGTTTCTAGGTGTTCCTCTACACCCATTATCCTTAGATTAGCCCTTCTGATGGTGTCTTCCAGGTGTTGGATAGATTTATCATATTTCTTGTACTTGTCTTGGATGGTTGTATGTTCTTTCTCATTAATATCTAGGCTGTCTTCAATCCCTGAGATTCGATCTTCTGCATGGTCTAACCTGCTGTCAAAACTCTCTACTTTGTTTTTTATCTCTTTTCCTTCTAGTTGGTCAGCTTTGATGGCTTCAAGTTCTTTGTTGAAGCTCTGTTTTAGGTCTTGTATGAATTTCTTTACTTCCTTAATTTGGTGTTCAGTGTTTGTCCTCAAATCACTTAGTTGATTGGTTATGGTTTCTTTGGGTTCCCATTCCTTCTGTTGGGTTCCATTCAGCATTCCCTTTGTGGTCTCCCTGACTTCCTTCACCTCTTTGTTAATGGATTCCATGAATGCCTTTAGTGATCTTTGTGTGTTCTCTACCTGGTCTCTCAATTCCTGTATTACTCTTTGATTAGCTTTCTCCCGTTCGTGGGATTCCTGCAGATCTCTTTGAGTGTTCTCAGCCTGCTCACGCCATTCCTCCCTTTCTCTTTGAGTATTCTCAAGTTGTTCACGCAAATCCTGTATCAGTTTTTGAGTAGCTTCCTCACGCTTATGATATTCCTGTATAAACTTCTGGGATGCCTCCTCTCTCTCCCTATCACGCTCATACAGAGTCCTTTGTACGTTGTCAAACTTTTCATTTATCATGTTTGCCAGCAGTGTTTGTAGAGCTGTTTGGGACTCTCCTCTGGATTATTCATTATCTGTTCTAACCCCTGATTATCAAGATTGGGAATTGAGATACCCGGATTTGCCATTTTTCTTGTGTTTTTCCGGCTTATTCTGCCCATTTGAGATGAAGATAGCACCAGTTTTGTGCTAGAACACTATCTTAAGGCAACCATCAATCAAAGTTTGCATTTGTACAGTCAATAGTCTGCAGATACAATCTAGTTCAACAGATACATCTATTCGACATTAAACAACTATATGTTAAAGGGCTTCGAACCGCAGAGAGGAATTTGGAAAACCAGAGATTATTAGGGTTAGGGAGAGATGTGGGTAAAAAATAGGAATAGATTGGTGTGGGGAGGCACAGGGAGAGTTAACTATGTCCTAATCACAATGCAGGAAATAGGTTGGGTATGTTGCAAGTAGAGAGAGAGAGGAAAAGAAGAAAGGGAAAGGGGAATGAAAAGAGACCAGAAAAAAAAATAGAAACGTAAAAATTAATGTTATTTTAGAGATTAAAAGACCATCTATTTATAGAGGAATATGAATATGTTGAGAGAAAGGGAGGGACATAGAGGAGATGTTAAAAACTTTAAAAAAATGCTTAAAATATTATATAGGTATAAAGAGGTAGTACTGCTATTAATGAATTTAAGTCTCAGAGGTTTTGAATTGAGTAATAAGTTTGTGGATTAAGTGTGTACACAATGGGGGATAGGGTCTACTGGTTAACTACGGGTTTATCTGAGGATGTGCAGGACAAGAGTTAAGTCACATAAAGAAGAACAAAGAGGAAAAGATGGAAAGGATAGGAAAGTGAGAAGAAAAGATCAGAAGTTCAGTAGAGCTAGACAAAAAACAAAAAGATAATTAAGAATGAAAGAAAAAGAGAAAGAAGACAAGAAAGGAAAACACACATTCACGTATTCCTAAAATAAAAATTATAAGAGGAGAAAAAAAAAAAAGTTAATGGAAAACAATTATTTTTTCAGAAGAGGCAAAAATTAAAGATTAATAAAAGTTTTAGAAAAGCAAAAATTTTTTTTTATATATATAAGGTAACAAAAAACGAAAAAAAAAAACAAAACAAAAAAAAGAAAAGAAAAGAAGAAGAAGAAAAAAAAAGTTCTTTGATTTTTTTTTTTGGGAGGGGTGGGAAGAGTCCTGTATCTCCCTTTTGTCTATAACCAGAGTCTGGTTGGAGTCTCTGGTCAGCTTGAGGTCCTGTGGCTTGATTGGTTTCTTAAGTCAGTTTGTTGGAACAGGCAGAAAAATGCTCTGCTTTACCCAAGATTTTGAGATCCCCCTCCCAGGTTAGTTTACTGGGAGGGTGATCTGCTTTGAGAATCACAAAAGAGGGGGATGCAGTGATGAGGCTAGGTTCTGGGTAGAGTTGAGGCCTTTCAACAAACAATAGCTTTTCCCTGGACCTATTTTGTGAAAAAAATTCACAGCACCCAGCCTGGAGCCATTCTCAGGGTTTCTGTTTTTCAATTGATTGTGGTGGCTGCTAGAGGGAGGGGCAGCCTCTGGCTCTGGTTACCCGGTGAGGAGAGCCACTCCAATGGCTGGCGCCTGAGCTGGGTGACTTTTCCCTGGATGGAACTGAGTCTGTGAGGTCACTTCGCCGTTAAGTTCTTGTGACCTGCTAAATGACTAGTTTTATTCCAAGGCCTGAGCTGGAGCTAGCCGCTCCTCCGAGCTTTGTCGGTATCCAAGATGGAGGTCACCGGTGCTGGGGGGGGAGGGGTGGCCTTCCCTCCTCTGCTCCCTGAGAAGGAGTGAGGAAGTCGGGCTTCTACTCACGCCGAGTCTTGGATCCTGGGTCGTCTCTGGTCTGCAAAGTGCAGGATGAAATTGTCCGCTCCTTGTCGGTTCTTGCTGGTGTTGAGTAGAATCTGCTCGTCCGCTGTGTCTGGCTCCTTCATCCCAGACTGCGTCTCAGGTATGGCCACCGCGGCGGTGGTCGCTGCCGCGACCCTGCCGCCGCAGCAGCAGCTGCTGGCAGGCACTCAGATGTGTCTGCTTAGCTTCCCCTCTCTTGACTAACTCTCTGTCCTGTGATGGCACACTTGGTGTGATTCTCTGGCTTGGGACTGTTCACTGGAACTCTGAAACTGTTTTCTATGCAAGAGCTTGTTCAGATTCCAGCTTCTCCTCCGCCATCTTCCCGGAACTCCCTCTGGGTCTCTTTTAAGAAAATTTTGGCCTGTGCCAAGGAGACCTAGGGTTTCTCCTATTCCATCCTATAATGTTTCAGAGTGTGTGTTTTAACTCTGATGTCTTTGATCCATTTGGAGTCAATTCTGGTACAGGGTGTTATATAAGGATCTAGCTTTAGTTTTCTACAAGTGATTAACCCATCTTGCCAGCACCCTTTACTGAGGAGGCTGTCTTTCTTCCATTGTATTTGTTTAGCTCCCTTATCAAAGATTAGATGGCTATAGGTCTGTGGGTTCATTTCTGGGTTTTCAATTCTATTCCATTGGTTGGTCCTGAGGTCTGTTCTTGTGCCAGTACCAAGCTGTTTTGATTACTATGGCTTTGTAGTAGAGTTTGAAATTTGGTATTGATATTCCTCCAGCACTGTTCTTTCTGTTAAGGATTGTTTTTGCTATTTGGGCTTTTTTTTTGTTTCATATGAATTTTTGGATTGCTACTGAAGGAAATTTCAATGCCAATATGGGCCAGTTTCTAATATCTATCATCACACCGAGCTTTCAGTCATTGGTTCTTCAGAACACTGAGTTATTCACTGAGATTCATTCACTTCACTCATTGTCTAATCTTCCAACCACTATTCACTGAGTTTATAATACATTCATGACTATATTAAGAAATAATTCATACTACTTATCTACTTTTTTCTTCAATATTTATGGATTCTATGAGTATTTCCATCAGATTTTATGAATAGTTATTCTAATTGCTTAATTATTTATCTCTACCACAATATAATATCAGACAACATTCATTTGGTAAAACAGAACTAGTCTTGTTATTCCACATGGAAATTCAGGGCACCAAAAATCTTACAAAATTAGGAAAAGGCCATGACAGCAAAGTGGAGAAGTTGCTGCTCTAGCTGAACACTTTTAGAATATTATGTTAAATGAAATATGTCAGGCCCAGAGAGAGACAAAGGATGAGCTTTTTTTCTTATATGTGGAAGCTAGTTTTAGCTTATAAACTTATAAGTAAATACAGTGGCTGATGTGCAAGTGTACCCAAATGTATTAACTGAAATACAGTAGATTCAAAGGAGAACTCAAATAGCATAATTCATTCAAGAGGCAAAATCAAAGTTTAGCAAAATAAAACATCAGGAAGCAAATACTTGAAAGGGGAAGGGTGGGGTCAAGGGGAAAGAATAAAAAATAAGAGGAGAAGAGGGAGAGAATGCAGTTAAGAATCCATGTATATCCTGTGAAATTAACAAGAGTTTGGGGAGGGATGGGAAGAGGAGGGATGCATGATCATGTTGAAAAGAGTGATGATGGTCAAGATGCCTTGTATTTATAACTGTTTGATTAAATGGCAACTCCTTTGTACAGTCACCAAATAAAAGGAAATAAAAGTGCTCTGTGGCACAGAATGAGGATATTCACAAGAACTTTCAGGGTAAGCTCAGCAGAGTGCAGGAAGAATAAGGAAGCTGTTTCTTAGAACACTGAGTCAGAAGGTTCACGTGAGCTTGCGTGCGAACTACATGAAACTCCTCCCTTAGTGTGACCACAGAATCATGAACTCTCTTGCCTATCTTCCAAGTGATGCTCAATTATTCCTCCTTGCCATGGGCTTGGTACCCTTGGAAAGGAGTTCTAGAACATATAAATGTTAGGTGAATAGACGAATGTAAACAGACTTTATCTTTGTGAGTTTATAAAAATTATATGGCCCCTTCTACCATATCATATGTCAACTCAAACATACCTTTCCACAATATTAAACTTCCAAAACATTTTAATGTGAATATTATTATCCTACTTCATATTCTGCAACATTCCCTATTCATCTAAAATTAAGTACAGCCCTTTCCAAAAACCGTGTTCATTTTTGGAAATGCTCATTTATCTCTTCACTGCATCCCCATCTCCTCCAATAACCCCACACCATCTATTAAAATTAAAAATGCAGTTATGATAAAGGTGTAGATTATCATTATAAATCAAACATAATAAACAGAACCTGATTAAATGAGGAGGAAGTAAAAATAGAAAAATTAATTAGTCATTGTAACACACACAACAGAGAGAGGAATAAGAATGGACATGTCTCTCTTTCAATCATTGCAGAAGCTGATCCTGTGGTCCTGCTGGAATAAATAACATCCTTCTACCACTGTCTACACTCTGTCCTTAAAAACCAACTCCTCAGTGACTTATTTATTTATTTATTTTTTGTCAGCCATGGTACTTGAATTCTGGGCTTCGGAGCCATCCCTCAGCTCTTCAGCTCAAGGCCAGCAATCTACCGCTTGAGCCACAGCGCCACTTCCGTTTTCCAGGAAAGGCTCAAGGACTTTCCTGCCTGGGCTGACTTTGAACCTTGATCCTCAGATCTCAGCCTCCTGAGTAGCTAGGATTACAGGCATGAGCTACCGGCGCCCAGCTATCAGTGCTTTATTATTTACATGATCAACTCAAAATTTGTGTCTGGAAGATCCCAAGCTAATACTAATTCTACTAATATTTGCTTATATTCATCTTTCATTAATATTTGTTACTTATGATAAACCTAAAAACAACTTGAAGATTACCTCAGGACCAAACATACTTCTTTGCCTCTCTCTTAGTAAAAATCATCCTTAAACACATGAGGGCCCTAAAATGATCAAAGGGAAAGTTCATCTTCCTGTTTTCTGAAAACATAGTCTTGTCTCCTTGTGGAAATACACCATATTTGTTGAATGAATCCTTTAACATAGATCAAAAGTTAAAGACAATGTTGGAAAGCCTGCTCTAGAAATGGTTCCTAGCGTCAAGGACAATCTTACTATGTCAAGATTTTTTCATTTAATCATATCTGCAAATTTCTTTTTTTTTCTTATCAAGTACTATTTATAGTTGGTAGGGACAGTAAATTTTTCAGGAGCACATATTTGAAACTTTTGGTCACCCTACCACAACAAATTAGAAAAAAGGGTCATATCAACAGACTCATGTTACAAAAATCATGATCATTTCTAATTTTGTTATTTAGGAGATCATCATAACCCTATTGCACAAATCTGGAGTGGAGAGAGGAAGCAGGTAAAGAAGCTTAAAACAGCAGAATGAGTTTCTGCATTTCTTCAGGGAATGCCTCTTCAGATAGCTTTTAGGGGACTTGATAGGGCACAGTGATCCTCATATCCAACAACTTTTATAAGGCATGCATTCACATACCTCAGCTTCAGAGATACATCTTAACTTATATTGCCGGACAGCCCACATGAATATTTGTCACTTCTCTAATTCAAGGAAAGCATATACATCTTGCTATTTCTTCTTGCTACTTTAACTTCACCTACTGGTGGCTCTTCTCCAGTGTAAGCTATAAATTAGATTATATTTGTGGGCTATCAGAAGTAATATCTGCATTATTATAATTAATTTTCTTTTCTATTCTTACTCCATTTGACATAGTAAACTTCTAAAGATATTAGCTACAAATGGAAGGGGCAATGACAAATTTTGTCAGTATCAACAATAGAAATTTTACTCAGGAATTTGTAACTTATTTATCTCTTTATTATCTGCTGGAACAAACCCAACCCAACATCATAGTGACCTTCTTTGGTGATGTGGTTTTGCTACTGTAAGAAAGCTGATCAAATCAGCTCAAATCAGGTAACATTTCCTTTATAAGGGACAACCAAGTACCAATAATTTAATGGTATCTCTGAGACAGACATTGTTCAACAAGATGTGCTTATCACATTGTCATCATTTTTAGAAGAGGGAATATTTTCTGGAAATTTCCTTCTTATGACTGCACAAGATGTTTAATACCAACAGTGGTAAAACCTAACAGGAAGTTTGACCTGGAATGGTTCTGACTTGTCTTCAGAGTCCTCTCTCTCTCTTTTATTTTTTAGCCTCATTGGTGACTATTTACCCTAACATGTGACATACTGGTTTCTACATTTATAATTACATCGACCACTCTGCCTCTAGTTTAGTACTGAGTTCACAAATTACAGCCTCCACATAACCACAAAGCTAGAAACCTTACTGAAACGGCATGCAATTGTTTTATCTCCCAGTTCTAGAACTCATATTTTATATGAAACATTAATTTTGATGCACATGCAGAAGAATACACACAGAACAGCAAATATCACATCATGCTGCCTATAGCCAAAAGCTTGTGGTTCAATGATAAACTATTGAATAAGGGCCCTATATTTAGACTCTGTGTTCTTGGCCTCTGAGGACAAGTACTGATATGAATGGATGAATACAAGAATAAGTGAATAAATTGCTCATAAAGGATATAGTGATGCTGAACTCTTAGCATTTAGCATTCTTGGAGAACAGCACCAACTTGCTTTTCTAGAATACCTTCTTTAGCAAAAATCTATTACTTCGAGTCAATGACTTTGTCTTAGCACTTATGCCAGTGTAACAATTAATAGCTTAGAACCTATGGGAAAGTTCAAATAATTTTTCTGTCACTTTATCATTTTGTCAGTGTCTCGGATGCTGAACCACCTGGTTCAGCTGTTGCATTGCAGATTCCCTACATGAAGGGGTTTTCACATTCAATTATGTTGAAGAGTCACTGAATCTAGACTCAATTCATGACCCTTAGGTGGTTTTGACTAGTTGAAACAGACTTTAATTAGACATTTTAAACTGCATTGAAGAATATTTCTTACGTCCTTATGTAGCTGTATTCCTGGAGCATCTCGGAATTTGGGGGTCTATTAGTTTTAAATTTAATTGAATCATTTAATTTCTTTCAACTAAATGATTATTTTGCCTTTCCTTTCACTTCTTTAATACAGACTTTGACATTTCTGCTATATTAAAACAGCATACTTCCTATGAGATTGCTTTATTTTTTATCCTTTGTATGCATGTGTTTATTTAATAAAATATTAGTTGAGAATGACCTATGTGTCTGGTAAGAAGTCCTGAAGATCAACTAAATTCCTTCTGCAGAAAACTCATGTTCCATTCAGGAAAAAAAAATAAAAAATAAAATCAACATATTATCAGGTGCTGGTAGCTCACACCTATAATCTTAGCTATTAAGGAGGCCCAAATCTGAGGATTGCTGTCTGAATCTAACCCAGGCAGGAAACTATGTGAGACTCTTATCTCCAATAAACGACTCAAAAAAAAAAAAACTGGAAATGGCATTGTGGTTCAAATAGTAGAGCTCTAGCCTTTAGGAAAAGAACCTCAGGGACAGTAGTCAGGCAGAGTTAAACCTCAGTACTGGCAACAAATAGGGGGAAAACAAAGGAGGAGGCAAGAATGCTGGATAAGAAATGTACCCATTACCTTGCTCATGTAACGTAACCCCTTTGTACAGTATTTTCACAATAAAAAACTTACTAAAAATAAATAAACTAAAAAAACAAACAAAATAAAGCAAAATCCCAACATATTCTGATTGTATAAATTCTAGGCAGATATTTAAATGTAGAAAATAATTAGAGATATAGCTTTATATTGACTGCCCAAAAAAAAAATGGGGAAATATAGTTTTCAAAGACTCAGCATGAAATTAGGGGAAAAAAAATACCTGTAAAGGAAGGTAAAATCTTCCTGGGCAGAAAGACAAGCCAGTATAGAGATAGGAAAATGTTTTCTATAAACAGCCAGATATTAAATAATTTGTGCCTTAAAACAAACTCTCATCTTTGTTGATGCACCAAAAAACTTGTCACCAAAGAAAAAAAACAATGGATGGTTCTTGCTGTGTTCCAACAAAATTGTTCACAAAAATCAAGTTATGTATTGATTAGTCTTTTAAGCTTCATTTTGACAAACTAAGCCAGTAAGAGGATTCAGGAGTGTAAACAAATCTGAGATGTGGGAAAGTTCCAAAGGCTAATATGATCACAACTGTATGATTATATTTGAACTTGGATGAACAGTGGTAAGCAATGAACTTGAAACTGAAGCCATGGCAGAGTCGGAACTGAGACTGGATCAGGGAAATAGACTGCAAATTCACCACAAATACTTGTTACATAGGTATCTAAACTCATTTTGTATATTCTCTGTGTTGGTCCACTTTGGTTGCTTTGTTCAATAGGATGGTAGAAATTATGACATATGCAGAAACCTTGTCAGCTCTTGTATACTAGGACTAATTCCCATTTGGGTTTTCAGGTGGAGCTTTCTTTGTAAAAGTCCATATTTACCCTGGGTGTTCAAGAAAGTATAAGGTGACAAGAATACAAAAGAGTGACTTTTTCTTTTTATTATTATCCTGAAGTAGTTGTACAAAAGGAATTGCCATTTAACAAAACAGCTTATGAATATAATATATCTTTATCAATATCACCCCTTTCAACATTCTCAATCATCACTTCCCTACTACAGACGTATGGAAATAGAATGGTGTTTCAGATTTGACGGATGGTGGAATGATGAGTATTTGGATAAAGATTAGAATTAGATCCAAAAGAATGCTACAATGATTGCAGATATAGAGTGAGGAAACAGACATCTGGGATCACCAATCAGTGCTCAACTATTTGAGCTATGCTCCTAGTCCTTTATTCTATACTTAGGTTTTTCAATAGTATCTTGTATTTATTCCTGAGATTGGCCTGGACTAGGATCCTTTAATCTTTCTATTTATAATTCCCACAAAACTGAGAAGACAGGAATGAATGACCATTCCCAAGTTTTACAGATTGAAATAGGATCTTGTAAACTTTTCCCTCGGCTGGTCTTGAACCTCAGTCCTTCTTATCCCACTTCCAGCTAGAATTACACTTATAACTTACTTCTCCAGTCTTACATATGCACACAAGCACTCCATCTTGGAACTTTTTAAAAATAGTGCTTACCCAATGCCTAAAACTACTTAACCTATTTAATGTTACCATCATCCATCCTTCTTCATCAAAAAATAATCCTCCATTTGTCTTGTTTCTTTATCACACAATATTATTTAATAATTTTGGTCTTAAATGATGAATGCTACACCGTCTGCAGTTTAAATAGCCAATATTCTGAATCATCATTGATAATATTAAGCTTTTATTATTCTCTTCATTTTGAAGTAGGCTTTCACTAACTCTTAATTTAAAGGGAATGTTAAGGAGAAATCTCTCAAAGATCCTTTCCTTATTTATTTCTTCTTCAAAAGAAGCACCGAGAAACTTAGATTTTCCTGTAACAGAATCAATTAGTCTAGCTAGCTTTGGTTTGTCTAAAAGGCATTTCAGTCCTCAACTACTTCAGCAATTAAATGTTTTAGTTCATAGGATCTTAGATTGTATTTGCTGGAAAAGAATTCTGTCACATAACCACTTTGTTTAACTGCAGACCAAATTTCTCCTTATTTCTTTCCCTTTTCTTTTTATTCCTTTCCAGTTTCCTCACTTTCTTCTCCTTTTCATTCATTTCTTCTTAGTTATTTCTGGCTCTTCTTTCTGTTTTCTTGTCTTCTTAGTCATTATTCAATCAGGAACGATTCTAACTGCTAGATGGAGAAGAACAAAGGATTTCTTGACTCAACTATAACTACTCAGAAGGCTAAGACATGAGAATCATTGTTCAGAGCCAGCCTAAGCAGACAAAATCTGAGAAGCTCTTATTTCCAATTGACCACCAAAAAAAACCCAGAAGTGGCTCAAACGGTAGACTACTAGTTATGAACAAAAGAGCTAAGCAAGATTGTGGTCCTGAGTTCAAGCCACATACAATTAATAAAGGACACTGAGAAAGAAGTAACTGAAATAAGAAAAATCCCAAGAATGGTTTCCTGCCTTGACCAGTAAATACACTTGGAGAGTGAATTAAAGAGTAGTGGCCTGATGACCTTCTCATTAGGTTCTGCGCAACCAGAGGATCTATATGCTTCCTACTAATTCTGTAAGGGGCATGGCTAACTGACTCTATGGTTCATAACGTGTACATCATGAAAGTGAACAACTGCTTCTGTCTCATCCCTCTGACAACCCTATCGGATAGCTTCTTATCACACTTAACCGGAACACAGGATGTAACTTAACAATCTGAAGCCTTACCTCACCCACCCCTAGACTTGAGAATATCATCCTTCTTCTAACTAACCCTATGATGGTTCAATATAATGATGCATGTCAAAGCTTTTACATTTTACAAAACACCCCATGAATGACACGATTCATTCGTATTTTTTGTAATATAATCCAATGATGGTAGCCAGTAAAGACCAAGAGGAGGAAATGATAAATTTGGTTTGTTTTCTTTATAATTTAGAATGAATCACCGACTGTGTTTAATTTCTGCTTCTTTCCTGTCCATGAAATTTCAACTTCGCTACTCATAAGTTTAAGTCTTATAAAGTGTTTCCTGCTGAAATGCCATGCTGACTGGAATTCAGCAGCAAATAAATATTGCTGTCCTCACTAATTTGAAACAGTATGAGTCTTAAACCTTTAGCTGTGGGAGATTTATTAAGATTACAGTTTTCATCACCATCCTTCAGTCCATCAAGATAGGCCAAAGCTGGGTAAACTATGTTTTTATACTAGCTGCAATTTCCATTCTTTAAGACTCCACTTTCTCAGACAGTGATCCTGATAGAAATATGAACTTGAAGAAAATGAAACTCATATCCACATATCCTGGTAAGTATATCTAACCTGTTGTTGAGCTGAGGAAGATCATTGACTATTTTATTTAAATGTAAATGTAAAAGACAAAGTGAGCCTTGGGAACATATGCATGTCATTAGTGACAACTTATTAGTGTTTGCTACTTAAATTTTCCTACTTGAAATTTAATTTAACATAAAAATGTATAGTCTTACAACCTGTCTCAAAATGGTGAATAGTGAATAGCACATTTTTTAACTATTGCAATTTTCTAGACATAGCTTAAATAAGTTATCCAATTATTATATTTATTGGGTTAGAGTAATTGGCCTCTAGTAAATGTTTAAATGATCAATAACTCAAATCACCTACCTCTGAGATCATTAATACTCATAAAAATGTATTCCAGTAATACTTAAATGTTTTTGATTTGCATTGCACAGCAGCATACTGGTAGAAACTTCAAGAATGTTTTGAAATTTACAATGTGTAGAATAAAAGCCAACACCTGTTATGACTCCTTTCTTTATGGACAGGTTTAAATTAACAATCAGTTGATAACTAATACTTTTTCTAATAGACCCAGCATGAAAATAAACTTTGGTGAACAAATTGAAACATTCTATAAGAAATTTAGCTCAAAAGGCACTGGTTGACTTGTTTCTTACTAGAAGTATATAGTAGAAACTTAAGGCCAAAATTTTCCTTTAAAGAAACAATCAATTGAATAATAAAAAAGTTATATAATATGATTCAGTTAATATTTGCTCAGCAACTGAACACACACATGTACAGACATTATGTTTGAGTTTTCAGATTAGACTTGCTTACTTTTGGCAACATGAATATGCTTCAGGATGAGAGCTAGGCCTCTTAGATTTCATAAAGATTATCTTTAAATGTATAGTGGTGGGGAAAATCATTCAACTATCAAGTTTACCTTTCTTCTGTGCTGGTCCTGCTTCATGAACTCAGAGCTTGGGTACTATCCCTGAGTTTATTTTGCTCAAGGCTAATGCTCTACTAATAGAGCCATAGCTTAATTTCCTGATTAATTTTTGTGATTAATTAGAGACTAAAAGAAAATCTCAAGGACTCTCCTTTGGGGCCTAACTTTGATCTAAGATCCTCCTATCTCAGCCTCCCGAGTAGCTAGGACTATAGGCATGAGCCATCGGCACTAAGTTTACCTTTTATCCATGTACTTTGCCCTCTGGAGGGAAAATATTGTGCCATTTTAATTTGAATTTTTTTAGTTAGCTGTGGGAAACAGAGAGATCACCGAGCCATTTTGTCACTTGTGTTAAATAACGCACTGGATGTTTTTATGCCTTTCTTGTTGCCTCTGGAGAGTAATTAACCCAGTTTGAAATTTATGTGAGAAAACCCCTCCCTCTCATTACTTTCACTTACTCTCATGAACTGCTCCATAAACTCTAGACATGAATAAACCAGTATAGTTGGTTTATTTCTATGTAAATGTCAAAGCCATACTCTAAATTATTAATGCAATGTCTACTATTTCTACTTTGATCTGTTTTACTTTCTTGAATTACTCAAGAACTCCATGGATTCACTTGGTCAAAGCATCACAACTGAGATCAGGCAGAGAAGCACTTTGAATTTGGGCACAGTTCCACTGTGCCTCATGGTCAGAGCCTTAGTGTTGAAGAATAGGGAGACTTTGTTGAGCCTTTAGTAATGCAGAATCTTGATTCCCATTCACCCACTGTGTGGTCCCTCTCCTTCCCTTCCTCCCTCCCTCTCTTTTTCTTTCTCTCTTCTTGCTCTTACTGTTCTCTGTCATGCTGTTTCTTTCTCTTCCAGCTCTCTCTTTCTCTTGTCAGCCCATACCTTTGCTCTTGTTCTTTTCCAGCCTATACCTGGGCCCAGTGGAGGAATTCACAGAGCTTCTCAGTTTCAGTTATGTTTGGAGTCCACAGGGAACGCAGGCCATTCAGCTGCTGTACTGATCCTGGAATACTAAGTCCATTTTCCTTTTGACTCAGCATATTTACTTTTAGGGACTTCTCACAGAATCTTGGTTATGTTCACACTACCTCAACTCTTGGGAAGCAGGACTTGCTGTCATCTTGTTTTGCTTTCCTGAGCTTTATAGGTAAATTGTGATGACCATAAGGCAGAAATCAGAAGAGAAAACATCGGAATTCCTGGCCCCTATGACGAGACTTTATTTGGTATCCATAGTATAACTAAATAATATTATTGACATAGGTAGACAATCAACGAACTGTCATCACAGTAATCATGACCCTTTTTAAAACTCTCAAAAATTATCTCAAAATAATAGTAAGGAGGTAATATGAAAGTTTTGCTCATCAAAGATTATAAGTTCTAACTTCTTACAGTTACTATGATATGCAACTTCTTTACATGTACATCTTTTCAAAAATATTAGTCACGTGGCCCAGTCTTTATTCAACAGCCCCGTCTGTCTTTCTGTGTGCATTCAGCATACATGAAAATACAGAAAATGATTCATTCGTAATACATAAAGGACAAATACACCCACTTTTAGTGCCAACATTCGTTTTTACCCTTTGGCTTATTTTTAACTTGATAAAGCTTATTGATAAATTTCAAATGAAGTATTAGAAATGTGTGCCCTGCTCTTGGATTTCTTTGATCCAATGTATATTAGATACTTGTTTGAAAATATTTAGAACATTTTGATTTAGTCATTACAAAAGTGTCAGTGAGCTAGGAAATGGGCTTTAAAACACACACAAAAGGTTTTTAGTTTTAAGTAGTGATCATCTCTGATTGAAAATTATGATTTGAGGATTTCAGATATAACTGAAAACTAGTAAAGAGTCAAATATTAGTTATTTTTTAAATTTTATTTTATTGTAAAGATGCCGTATAGAGGGGTTACAGTTGCATGAGTAAGGTGATGAGTAAATACTAGGTATTTTTCTGTGGTACGTATGGCTTTAGCTCTTCCCCAGTAGTAAAATGATCATGAGAAATGCACAACTTCCTTATATGGTGCTTGTCTGCAATCTAGTTTTTCAACTGACATTTAAATTTTTTTAAATTTTTTTTTCTGAACATGAAAATTTTGTACAAGGGATTGACAATTTAACATCTCCAGCTAAGTGTCCCATACCACTGTTCTGGGGTGGGGGGGGGGGAATGAGTGAAAAGCTCAGTGTTGCTTATTATTAACTCTGAATGTAAGTAAGACCAACCCTTCTAATCGTCTCCCTATGGTTACTCATTCTACTTCTAAAAACATTTCTCCCTTAGATTGCTTATCTTGTAGAGTAGGACAAAATGTGGTCTAGGGGTTATTAAGAAAGATTTTCTTTTCTTTTTTTAAGGAGTGGCTGCTGACAATGTCCACTGATTAGATACATTCCCAGAATTTTCTTGAAAACAAATCACCCTGATTTTCTTGGTGTCATCTCTTCTGTTAAAAGTTTAAGTTTTGGTTTCCTTGCTCAAAATTATATTTTCTTTGTTCAGCTATTTAGAATAAATTGCTATATAGTGTAGAGATATATAGGTTGAAAGAAGAGATTGAATTTCAAACCTCTCTCTGAAATTTATTAGCAAATTACCTTAGTTATTTTTTTGTCTTTAGTCTGATAGGCTATTAATGTCTTTTCCTTCTCTGATGTCATTGTTCAGTTTCACCTGTGCATTCAATGGTGATATTCAATGAGCAATAGAAACTTATAAAAAATATCTTAGCTAAATGATTAAATGTATAAGGAAATTTTAATACAGTTGGCTATGTGTGAAGAGAAATTATGATTTGTGTGGTGATATTTGATTGACTTCTGTTGGTCTCAATAATTTTACATCAGTCTAAGTGATTAATGTACTTGTCAAATGTTTCCTAAATCTCTGGGATATATAGCAATGTGCTGAATAACTTGCTATAAGGGACTTAGTGTGGAAAGACAGCTATTAGTACTCCTTCCTATTGGATCACTTTACTTGAATCTTTCCTGCTCAATTCTGTCACCTTAATTAGTAATCATTTGAACTTAGGGCTTGCATTTCCTTCTTTGCTTTATTCCATTTTTAAAATCATATAACACATTGTCAGCAACTGATTATTAAAAGAGAGTATGACTGAATAAACCAGGGAGAGTTTCAAGGAGTTAACGATACAAGAGCAACATGAGTGGGTGTGTGCTTCAAGATTCCTACCTCAAATTGCATGCATTTACTTCTCTGCTATGAACTAAGCACCCAATGCTATCACTTAAAATCTGTGCAACCTATTTTTCTTTCTGTCTTATCTTCTTTCTCTTCTTTTTCTCTCTTTCTTATTTCTGTGTATATTCTTTTAAAGTAAAAGTATATGGGAAGTAATTGTAAACTGCTAAACTTTTTGTAACAATTTAAAATAATTTTGCTTATATTTGCTCTCCTAAGCTTAAGTAAGACAGCATTTGGTGTAATTAAAACAAAACCAATTTTCATAACAATACCATCCTGAACTTGTAAAACCTGTGAAATTCGAGTTTGAAGAAGAGAAGAAATTTGGTGGAAAAGAGCTGGATGGACTTTATAATCAGTATGGCTGAGCATTTGATGGATTTAAAGTAATTAAAAATGTTTGGTAAATAGATTATTCCCTGTTGGCTTGAAGACACAATTATGTATGAAAAAAAAGACCTGTGCTAGATTTTGAGTATCTACCGGCGAATTTGAACAAAAACTATACATTTTCTTTGTATAAAACTGGCACAAATGTTGTTTTTGGCCAATGCACATTATGAAGTGATTGAGTGAAAAAGAAAGCAGTATTTACTAGGTAAAAATTCATTTCTTGCCTTGAACCAATTGAAAATTTTCACATTATTTCCCATCATTGATATCAAACATATGGCCTGTGTTAATATTATAATTCTTCTACAGATATGGAAACAGAACTTGACAGAGGAGATAAAGCTGACAAATGACAGAGCAAGAACTGCAAGCCCAAGTCCTGCTCAGCTCTGTTTCGTTGTACATAGCGCCATTCATCTATTTACCAGAGATTTAGTGGCTGCCTCGGCTCTGCCTGGCACAGCACCTAGGTAAACAGGGGCAGACACTGCACACATTCTTGTTCTGGTCTTGTACAACCTATTGATCTCAGAGGAGAGAGAGAAATCACACAGACACATCAGCCAATGTACATTTACACAGTCCATTACTTGGAGTAAAATAGATTGATGAGTAGGGAGAAAAATGAGTGGCAACTGATTTAAGGGATGTAAATGATAAACTTGGAGTGGTTAGTCATGCTTTCATGAGCAGACTTACAGAGAAGGAAGGTTCTTAGTGGGGTATAAAAGGAAAAATGCAATACGGACAGACTAAAAGGAAAGGGAAAGAACCGTAAGGCATAAAAGAATGTGAAGGTAAGTGAGATTCGTGCTCCCCAGAGACATCAAGATTATCTGGAGAGGGCGTTGTGTGTTCTCTTTCATTCAGCTGTCTCCTGATTCAAAGTGAGAGTTTCAGAGATCTTCTGAACTGATCATCTGAACTGATGCTATAATCCCATCCCTGGCATGTATAGGCCTTAGTGTTAAAGTATTGGAAGCTGGCTTATGTTCTCCAATCTGATGAAGGATGTTCTTTATCTCCCTGTCTTGCTAGTTGTCCTTACATAGATCCTCAGAGTTTCCCAAGGGGCTTTTCTGATAACATTTCTCACAGCTTGAAAAGAAACAAACTCAAATTGGGGTTTTACCAAATAGTTTCATCATGCCCTACGCTTTTGTATGATGTGTATTTCATGTACTGTAGACTATGTTTAAATTTCACAGAATGCTGTATGTTCTGATGAGCAGTTGATTTAGGAATCACTTCATGCATTATTGCTTTAAGAGATCACAGTCTCTGTGAAATTAAAAGCTGATCTTTCTGCAGCAAAAACATGCCTATTTTTCTTCAGCTCAACAATTCCTCATTTGGGACACCATGAAACAATTTTCTGTTGCTTAAGTCCTTCTTTTTGAATTATACCTTCCAACTGATAATTAAGGAAAACCAACTGCAGTGCTACTTGATAAGGCATACAGTATGGGATTCTTTTTAAGAAAAACATTGATTCCTAAATTACCACAAGCTAAAAAAGAACAGGAATATTAATACTCTGTCTCATTGATACTATTTTTGGCTTATAATAAAATAAAGGTATATGGTAATAAAAAGTTACTAAATATTTAATCTCCTAACTTATTTTAAATGTATTTTAATTGACCATTCTATTGACCTTTTATTTGCAGATTATTCCTATCAACAGAAAAACTTACACATGTATTTTTTTCAGGCTCTCTTAAAAGTAAAATCTGTTAAAATATATTATTGGATCATTATAAGTGAGAAATCAGAGAAGCCATATTTTAAAGGATTGAATCTTGGAGTCTTTATTAAAAAGCTGGCAACTGCATGGTGGATTCTTGTCTCATAGACCAGCAAATACACTAAACACTGTCTCCAAATTGTGCCATGAAGGCCAGAGAGGAAATAAAGAACAAAAACAATATCAACAAAACAATTCAGCTTCAATGGAGAGCTGAATTGGGATGCTGAATTGGGATGGCATGTTGACTGGAGTCAGGAGACCAGAGACAGGGCACCAACATGGAGACATATGGCATGGTATAATGGTCCCTGAGCTGGTCTGGGCCTAAATAGGGTCACAGGAAATTCCCAGTACCAGGCACTGGACTGGCACGTTTAATAACTTATCAGTCAAGTGCCCATCCTTGCCTCTAGGGACACAGGCACACCCATTACCTGGAAAGTTTCCCCTCTTCTAGCCATGAATACAAGATGTCAGACTCTACCATCTACCATGTGCCCAAGATGATGCTGGCCAGACCAGATCTTCCTATTTCATTATCTACCTTTATGCATTTTTAGTATATCATTTGGATTAATATTATTAGTATTTAGTTCTCTTGTCTAAAAGTTTAAGCCAACATTTAATAAGTCTAAACTCTTTTTCAATAGATACATTGATTTCAATCTGACATGTTTTCATAGTATTACTATCTTTTAGATAGATAGATGATTGACAGATATTTCAAATATATAGGTATTTCAAAATTTTCAGATATTTTCCAAAGTGTAGTTATTAACATGTCTTTTGTTTTTTTAATTAAAAGTTTATTCTCTTCTCACTTTCAAGAAGTCATAGAAAGGAATCAGTTGAATAATATTAGTTTTTTCTCTTTCCTTATTGTCCCAAAGATTTTCCAAATGTTCTCTGGGTTTCATGTGCTTCATGCTGAAGTCAGTTGTTTATCTTTTTTTAAAAATTTTAACGTACTAGCTTTTCTCTTGCTACCTAGTTGATTTGAAAAAGGAAGGAGCCCCAGAACTCGAACATCTTGGAGGATCGTTCATTATCTACATATTTATCAATCATATTTATTATTGATTTATATAATATATTATTCATATATTTATATTTTATTATTTTATATATTATATATTTATTGATCAAGTATTATAAATCCTTTCCAGTTCACATTATTAGAAATTTAATATTTGTTGAGACAAGAACTATTATGGTTTCAATTTCAGTGTCTAGTGAAGGCCCATATATTAAAAGGTTATATTAAAGAGTTAGCTTCCAGTACATGGCATTGTTGGAAGACTGTGGAACCCTAAAGATGAAGGAACTAATAAGGGACGTCATTGAGATGTGTCTCAGTTCTCTCTGTCTCTCTCTCTCTCTTCCACATCCAATAGGATGTGAGTATCTTATTCCATCCTTTATTCTCACCACAGACTGACGGAGATGCAACAGAACCAACTGAGAATTTAAGCCTCTGAAATTGTGAACCAAAATAAATCTTTCTTTCTTAGAATTTGAAAGCCTCTAATATTTTGTCACAGTGATGCAAGGCTAACTAGCAAAAGAACCATGAGAATGATTTTAATCAACAATATCCAGATATCCTGCTAGCATGATGACATGAGAGAGTTGTAAAAACCGAGGTACCTGAAAATGTGCTCAGTAGTGTTACTAGTTTTATTATCCTAAAAGGAGAAAAGCCCTTTTTAAAAAATCATCACATCAAACCTGAACACAAATAAATGCTCATAATTCTGTACCACAAGGCCTCATTTCATTAATAAATTCCAAGGGTGATTGAATTTAGTAGTGCTCATTCAAATGCTACTTGTCTTGACCTTCCAGATGATTCCTTAATAACCCAATTAAAGGCTTACTGCTGTGCCAAGTAAGTGCATATGTATGAAGAAAATATTAACTGTTATAACAAAGACAGAAAAGATGACTTCCTTGTCAATATGAAGATCATGGAAGTTATCACTAGCTAATACTCTTTCAAAAATAAATAAATATAGACATATATATATATATATATATATGGTTTTAACATTTGTCATGGAAGAAAGGCAAATACTGTGACATTTTCATCTTAATTCCTCTACAAAAGATAATTCTGAATTCTGAAAATCATTTTAAAGCACTTTGATCAGTTATGACAGATAAAATTGGTTTTTGTGTACTTTGAAAATGTAAAATTATGATTATGAGCAAAATGTTACATGTTAGAGAGCAAGACCAAGATTGCCTTATGAGGTATATGATAAATGGATTGCCAACAAATAATAAGCTATTTATACAAGACAAGAGATGGTGTAAATTTGTTACACTAGAGAATAATGCATATAGCTGACATTCAACTAGAATTTTGAATAATAAGTAGGCACTACTCACGCCAACAGTTCATTAAGAACGATTCTGATGAGAAGGGACAGCATGTGGAAAGACTCTGAACTGGAACCATCTTTGTTGACTGATAGCATGAATCCATGACCACAATGAGATAGAAGAATAAGAAGTATGATTGAGAAAAAGAAATCCCTCTGTTTCAGGCTCTAGTAGGTTCTAACAAGCTTCTATATTTTACTTTCACCAAAAAATTACCTCCAAAGTCTTTTTTCTTGAAGAATGAAAAAATCTAATTTATATTTCATAAAGAGTACACTAGTAGAAGTCTTATTATATAAGGTATAATGTAAATGGCTATAGCACTCAAATATTCCAGTTCTCATCCACCATGGAGTTGAATGGGAGCCTATTACTAATAGAATAAGTCACAAAAATGCCCCTCTTTCATCCCATCAGAGTAGTGGCAAGGTAAACATTCCCAGTGACTCTTCTATAAAATAATGGAGTGTCACACAGCCTGAAACACAGTGTGCCGGAGAGATCCTTGAAAAGTCTGGATGAGGGCTGGGAAGGTGGCTCAGTGGTAGAGCGCTTGCTTTGCATGCCTGAGGCCCTGGGTTCGATTCCTCAGCACCACATAAGCAAAAAGAAAAAAAAAATCCGGAAGTGGCGCTATAGCTCAAGTGGTAGAGCGCTAGCCTTGAGCTAAAGCGCTGAGGGACAGCGCCCAGGCCCAGAGTTCAAGCCCCACGACTGGACCCCCCCCCCCCAAAAAAAGAAAAGAAAAGTCTGGATGAGACTTTTCCAGGCTGTTTAGACTATTAAAATGGATGACAATGATCAAAATATATTGTATTCATAAACTGCTTTATTCAATGGCAACTCCTTTGTACAACTATTTAAAGATAATGATACTAATAGCAATAATAATAAAAAATAATGAATACTAATTGAGGTAAATCAACGCTGTTTCAGGCCTATTTGCAACCATGACATAACTAAAATTATTATAAGTAACAGCTGGATTAAGATGTAGAAAAAAATGAAAAATATTATTTCAGATGAGGAACATTATCTTGAATTATGGTCGTTAAACAAATGGAGGTTAAAATAAAATGAAATTAAATTTTTTTTGTAAGAAAATAATGCAAAGTTAGTGGATAAATGGGATTACTGTCTTCTATACAGAATCATTCCATGCTCTGAATTGTGTGTTGGAATCTCAGGCACATTTTTATACTGCTATTACTTTTCAGTATGTGAACACCTGAAAACTACATTTTCCAGATACCCTTGCTGTGGAAGATCTTCTTTATATCCTGCTAATGAACCATTCTGACTTCAGATTTGAAATAAAGAAAGTCACAGCACATCTTGATGACCTGTGAAGGTCAGAGAGCTTTATGAGATGTCAGACAGTGGATTTTACCAGTCAGATCTTGATGTTAGAATAGGAAACGGCATCTCAGGGATTGCTGCACTTCCTAGTTTGTGGAAGCAGCTGTCTGGGGACGTAGCAAGCTAGGGTCTCCCAATAGTCTCATCAGCCATTAATTCTGTGTATTAAATCCCTATTTGATGGAAATACCTACTTTGTTCTGTGTTTTGTACTATTTATTGCTTTGTAAAATATTACATATTAGGCATAGGATGATCCCAGATGCCACTCAATGGACAACTGGATCAAAAAAAATTTGGTGTATCTATGCACTAAATTATCCTTAGTACATTCATTAGAAAGAATAATATTCCTATTTCTTTTTTAAAGAAATGGAAAGACCTGAAAAAATGTCAAATGAAGTACATCAAGCCCAGAAAGACAAAGGATGCAAGTTTTCTTTTCTATGTAGATGCTTACATGTTTAGCTTATAAACTTGTAAGTAAGTACATTGGCTGGTGACAAGTAACACGAATGTACTAAGTGAAACGTGGTAGATTCAAGGGGAAAATTCAACTAGTGCAATTCTTTAGATAAGCAAAGTTTAACAAAATAAACACTAGAAAGCAGGTACTCGAAAGGGATGGGGTTAAGCCAAGAAAGAAGGGGTAGATGAGTGAAGAGGAGACCAAAGGAATAACGATGTAAAGCATTCAATGCCGATTCTATAAAATTTAGAAGAGTGCTGGAATGGGTGGGTAGGGGAGGCATTGTTGAGAAACTTGGAAAGGATGACAGTGATCAACATACATTGTAATCATAAACTGCTTTGTTAAATGGCAACTCCCTTAAACAACTACTTAAAGATAATAGAAATAGTATATATCTTATATACTGTTATTATATATCAGGTCATCTCAGCACTCAGAGGAATCCTAGATTCACGGAGTGAAGAAAATTATCTATGATCCTTTCATTATACTAGAACTCAGACATGACTTGTAATTCACCAATTGTGTTCATTCTATGAGAGCATGTCTAAATCTTAACATTCTCCTCTATAAAAGAGGGTTTTCAACAATTCCCTTGTAATCTTGTATCTTGTGATTGACAGCATCATAATTTATGTTATCTTATGCTAGCAAGGGGATTTCTGCTTCTAGGAAAAATGACACCTACTGGAGCTCTTTCCCAGTACATTATTATTTCAATGCCTTTCCTATCTGATTGACATTTAGCATAAAACTACCAAATCAGATTTCATAATTTTAAACTCCTATCTGCTTGTTTAGCTTACAGGTAAATGATCCAAGGCAGAGCTGCTGTTATGAATCCAGTAACACACAGAGGGAAATAAGAAAATAGACATGATTAAAGTGGATGGGGAGGTAAGGGGAAAAAACCTTAAAGAACTGATTTTTTAAATGTCTTTCATCATAGAGTGAGGAACATTAGAGAAATGGTTAAGATAAGTAAAATGTTACAATTTCAGTTTTCTTATTTTTCCTAGAAGGATAGTCGGCTCAAATATTGTAAAAGGAGTTTATGTTTCTGTCAAAATAAGCTAGAGCAGGAAATCATGTGCTTAGAAAGAGCTGATTGGAGAAGCCAAAGAGGAGAAAGACATGTAACAGAAGCACCCAAACGCAAACATGAGGGTATGAACTTGTTTGCTTTTAATGTATTTATAAGGTGATTTTTTTGTTGCTTTGTATGTCCCTACCCCACGGTATAACCCCTGTTTACACTGTATTTGATGTTGGTATAATTTGTGGAGGGAAAGGGAAAAAACAAATTGTTTAACTAGGGATACCCGTGGACCCATTGCAACAATGAGATATACAAGATGCTATGTCGAAAAATGAATTTTACAACTTTGGCATGGGGGGAGGAGAGGGGTGGGGGAGTGTAGTTGTGGAGATGGGAGGGCAAGGATGGTAGGGGAAAAACAAAGGAGGAGGCAACAATGCTTGATAATAAATGTACTCATTACCTTGCTCATGTAACTGTAACCCTCTGCATGGTATTTTCACAATAAAAAACTTACTAAAAAATACATTATATACTTCTATGGAGTTATCCTTGCACTATTGATATGTACTAGTGAAATATACAAATAAAATATACCTTTTGTAAAAATTAAACACTTGCAGGAAGAACCCCAGTAAGAAAATAAACATACAGCCGGGTGCCAGTGGCTCATGCCTGTAATCCTAGCTATTGAGGAGGCTGAGATCCGAGGATCATGGTTCAAAGCCAGCCCCAGCAGGAAAGTCTGTGAAACTGTTATCTCCAATAAACCACCAGAAAACCGGAAGTGGCACTGTGGTTCAAGCAGTGGAGTGCTTGCCTTGAGCTGAAGAGCGTAGGGACAAGACCCAAGCCCAGAGTTCAAGCCCCACAACTGAACAAAAAAGAAAACAGAAAAGAAGAAAAGAAACCTACCCCTTATGGGAATAAAAGACATAAATTACAGCTTACTACAGCAATCTAAGGACAAAAATAGAAGAAAGAGAAAAAGATCTAAAAAAGGAAAATGGAAGGAACAGAGGAGGAAATAATTTTTGCATAATAATATATAAATGGATAACTTAATGTATATGATATATTGACATATCAGAAAAGTACAAAGTTGATAACATTTGGTTTTATCTGCTCATTTTGTTTATAAACACACTTAATGCATTCACAAAGTTGATTGATTATTAAGGAAAATTAGAAAAAATACTGTGTTTTAAAATGTGTTATGAGAAAAATACATTTAGAAAACTGCATATATCCAGCTGAAAGAACAAAATAGTTATTCAAGTAGTTTACTTGAGTTTACACCTGTAATCTCATTCACTCATGGTGCAGAGGAGGAGGATCGCAGTCTAAGGCTGACCTGTCCAGAATAGGTTGATTTTATCTAAGAAACAAAGCAAAAAGCAAAACAGAATCACTAGCATATGACTCAAGCATTAGAGTCTTTGCTAGGTATCCCTCTGTGTTCAATCCCCTATATGCCAAAAGGATGCACTGCCACATAAGAAATTCTTTTCACATAAGTGAAGAGAATATCAAAAATAAGCTCTTTGTCATTGGTATCATGGCTGACTCTCCCCATGGTAGCTACACACTGTGAAATGGTCCCAAGAAACTAAACAAAAGCATTTGCGGCTGGAAAACGGAGTTCCAACTGGAAAGAAAGCTCTGAAAGCAGCGTGTGTTCTGCTTTCACAGCTTTCAACATAAGGCAAGCTGAAGTTTAGCCCCAGGATGACAAAAATTGACAGAAAACCTCCCATCTTTCTGGTGTCAAGAGCCAACATATATAATCTGGGGGCAGACACAGACCCTGAGGAGAGAGGAGGAAATCCTAAAGGCGATGGGCAGAGAGGAGTGATAGGTGTCTAAACTGACCACACTGTGACAGGATCCGGAAACCTGTTTAGCCAGATCAATTGTAGGCAGTTCAGCTGAAGATAAAAGTGCTAATCTGCTATATGGCTTGCTACTGAAGACACAAGAATGTGAGTGTGAGTCTGAGCCAGTTATTTTCTTTCTCAAACTCAAACGTCAAAAGTACTCAGATACTCATAACAGCATTGGGAATCTCCATCACATGGCATTGGCCATGTCATAGCATTAGGTATTAGCTTGGCATAGCATAGAATAGGATAACATAGCATAGCATTGTCAAGGACAAAACCAAAATCACTACATAGGTGGAGAATAAGAAGAAACATAAATAACCTATTTCAAGAGAGAAAGCACTCAAGCAGAAACAATATCTAATGAGAATTCTGAAGCATCTATTTGCACTCTCCTTAATTTTTGGAAGAAAACTGTATTTGAGGTTTGGTTTTTTTTCAAGTAGAAAAATTTAGCAGGTAAGAGAACAACAGGAAAAATTTCTAGATCAAAAAACAACATTACCAAGAATTAAAACATTGAACTACTTAATTTGAGGGGGGATATAGGAAGAATGATAAAATGAGTGACATTGATCACCATGCATTATACTCCTAACCTGATTTGTGGAATTGAAAGTTCTTTGTACAACTACACAATAAAAATGATAATAAAAAGAGTTTAAAATTCATTGTGTATCTTAATAGAAGTGTGCAAATATCATAGAATAGAGTCTATAGATGTGATAATAAACCCATAGAAACTTTGCATTATGGGAAGTCATGCAGCCAATGATTCTTTGGGTCTCACTTACTTCATTTAATATAATTTTTAAATGTGCCTATAACTCTACAAATTATTTTGTCAAAGATAAAAGAATTACACTTAAACATGATTATTTAAATGGGACTCTCAACATTCACACAATGGGACCAAAAGAGAATACTCTTAGGAGAGGATCACAAGGGCTCAATAGCTGTGTGCATATGATCATATAAAATGATGCTTATTAAAATGAACTACAAGTAATAGAAACAAGAGGGTTTTTGTATTGTAATGTTTGTGGTTCTTGCTTTTTGTTTTCTTCCTTTTTTCCCCCTTTTGTCAGTGTTTTGGACAGTGTACCTTTTGTCTTGTAAATGAGCTTATCTGAAGGCAAGGTGAAGCTTAGAAATGGTCAGACAAAGGGTGAACTAATGGAGCAGTGATACTAGACACAATGATGGAAATGAGTTATACAACTTGGTGTGGAAAAGCTAGAAGAACATAAAGGAGGGGTGACACTGTTTAAAAAGAAATGTACTTACTACTTCTGTAACTGTAATCCCTCTGTCATCACCTTTACAATAAAAAAGAAATTATGCATTGCCATTGTTAAGAATAATTATGATACTGTAATGAAAATTCAACCGCATGCTACAAGATGCCCAGAAGAAGCAAACCTCATCTGAGAAAACATATTGTGAGAGAACTCATTATAGAGTAGTCTACAAGGTTCTATCAGGA
Source organism: Dipodomys spectabilis (assembly GCF_019054845.1). NCBI lineage: Eukaryota > Metazoa > Chordata > Mammalia > Rodentia > Heteromyidae > Dipodomys > Dipodomys spectabilis. Next base: position 10,527,105 of record NW_024870834.1, on the reverse strand, counting down.
ACAGCTTAAGATAAGCTAGTCTTAGTCATTCTCTTTCACAGTGACTAATGACTGCCTTCCAGGGATTATGGAAACTTCTTGATGTAAAGGTAATGTTTTCTGTTTTGATGGGCAGTTTAGACAGATCTCTAGATTTTCCCCAAACATAACAAATGCACAATGAAATGGTGGTGTAATAACCCATGGACCCCCATAATCAGCAGGGCCCAATAATCAGCGTGGTCCCATGGGACTGGAGAGGCTGATGCCTCACTGCCCCAAGGGGTGTGCATGCCACCGAAGGGGGCGGGGCGTGCTACTGGAGGGTGAGGAGTCAAGGCCCACAAGAAGTGATTGGACAGTGAGCAGCTTGGGGAAGGAGCCTGAATGGTGGTTGCAAACTGTTAGGCAGGAGACCCGTTGGAGTGGGGGAGGAGCGCAGCCTAGAGAGAGAGAGAGAGAGAGAGAGAGAGAGAGAGAGAGAGAGAGAGAGAGAGAGAGAGAGAGAGAGAGAGAGAGAGAGAAGATGTGGGTGGGAGCAAGGTTGCAAGTTGAGAGAGCAGGAGAACGAAGGTAACAGACTACCAGGAAGACCTGGAAGGTGGATAGTGGAAAGAAACATTAATAGAGAGAGAGCACAGGGTAAAGAAGGCAAAAGCTACCAGGAAGACCTGGAAGGAAGGACAGACCTGTGAAATGGAGAGGTCTGTAAAGAAGGAAGTGATGGAAGGAAAGACAGGAGAAGTCTTGATCTCTGGAGCCTTGGAGCTTTGGAGGTCTGGGGTTGGTGGTTTGCAAACTATTAGAGGGCAGGGCTGCCCACTGGAGGCTTGGAGGTTTGGTGGTCAAGGCTTCTCTTGGTTCTGGGTATCTAACCCAGGACAAAGCAGTCAGGCCCCCTTTCTACTGTAAATAAAATTCTTATTATCTTAACTGTGCATCGATGGATTGTCTCCTTCTTCAGAGGTCATAATTGTGGCCAATTATGTATTAGCTTTTGTTGTTGTTGTTGTCAAATTAAAGCTATAAGAATCATATACGTTGGCAGAAGTGTAGTGAGATCTGCAGGGTACAGCAGTGTTGAAGTAAGGAGTAAATAGATTAGTTGTTAAATATGGCTACTGTCCATGCAGATAGTCATGTTAAAGTTTCTATAACTTTACCATGCAATTGAAATTCCCTTTACTTTATGAAAAGGAAAATAGGACAATTTTTACCACTAATTTTGCATGAAATAAAACATGTAATATCAATGGTTATATTTAACAGCAATATTAAAGAATAAAGTTAGATGTAATGAGAAAAAATTTGTTCATATAAATTGGAGAAGACCTGAGGCTCAACCTAAATAGTATTTGATAATCCAATGAAGGCTTTTGATGAGCTAAATATCACATTTTTGTAACCTAGTACCATTGAAGAAAGGATGGTTGAACTACATTGGGATGGCTTGAAATGTTTAACTTTTCTTACCTTGTATTATAGGAATTATAGGGGGGAGGCGGGGGGGGGGGGGAACAGGACTGGAATTTGAGTTCAGGGCCTTGGATTTGCTCTGATAAGCTTAAGTCATGCCTCTAATTGACACATGATTAGACTGTGAACAAATTATTTTATTTACCAAGTCCCTTTTCTTATCTGTAAAGTTGGACCAAAGTATTCCTTCTAGGGTAGATAAATGTGGATTAAATGATGATTGTAGATAAGAGGCTGGGCACCACTAACTCACCCTGGTCATCCTAACAGTCTAGAAAATAGAGTTAGGAAGGATCATGGTTAAAGACGATAGAAAAGTTCAAGAGATCCCATCTCAATGGAGTGTTGGATCCACTGGTGCGTGCATAGCATCCTGGCTAGTCAGAAAGCCTGACATAGTCGAGTTGCACTGAATACATGTCTGGGCTGGAAGTAAGACCTTATCTCAAGAAAGAAAGGAAGAAAGAAACAAACAAACAAAGAAAGAAAGGAAGGAAGGAAGGAAGAAAGAAAGAGAGAGAGAGAGGGAAGGAGGGAGGGAGGGAGGGAAGAAAGGAAGGAGAGAGAGAGGTAGGGAGGGAAGGAAAGAAGGGAGGGAGGGAGGGAGGGAAGGAAGGAGAGAGAGTGGGAGGGAGGGAAGGAAGGAAGGAAGGAAGGAAGGAAGGAAGGAAGGAAGGAAGGAAGGAAGGAAGGAAGGAGAGAGAGAGAGGGAGGGAGGGAGGGAAGAAGGGAAGGAGGGAAGGAAGGAAGGAAGGAAAGAAAGAAAGAAAGAAGAAAGAAGGAAAGAAAGAAAGAGAGGGAGGGAGGGAGAGAAGGAAGGAAGGAAGGAAAGAAGGAAGGAAGGAAGGAAGGAAGGAAGGAAGGAAGGAAGGAGAGAGAGAGGGACGGAAGGAAGAAGGGAAGGAGGGAAGGAAGGAAGGAAGGAAAGAAAGAAAAGAAAGAAAGAAAGAGAGAGAGAAGGAGAGAGGGAGGGAGGGAGGGAGGGAAGGAAGAAAGGAAGGAAGGGTGGGAAGGAAGGGAAGGGAGGGAAGGAAGGAAAGAAAGAAAGAAAGAAAGAAAGAAAGAAAGAAAGAAAGAAAGAAAGAAAGAAAGAAAGAAATCCTAGCAAAGTCAAGTCCAGAATTGTGGCTCACTGGGAACAGAGTTTGCCTAACAAGTTTAATGACCTATTCAGACCCCAGTATTGCTGTTTGTGAGTGTGTGTGTGTGTGTGTGTGTGTGTGTGTATGCACACATGTGCATGCATGTGTAAGAAATTTAACACCATTGTCATGAGAAAAATGTCCTCCATCATTGTTTTTGTTCATAAAACTTTCATTCTGTTTTTTCTCTGACAATAGTTTCCCTAGATCATCAAAAACTCGTATTAGCCTTTTACCTTATGGTTGACTTGAGCATGCCGTGGAGATCTCTGTGGACACGTGATGTTAGCAGTTCATTAGCTATAATTTTTCTCCTGCTTCATATAAGGGTCCCTTGTTCTGATTCACCTGACAGATGCAGAACTCCCAAAGAGAGTGGTGTTAAGCATCCAGCCAACAGCAGCTTTTTTCAGTTCCAACTTCAAATGCACCAGCTAAACAAGCTCTTATTTCAACAAGGAGGACAAAGCATTTGTTAATGGTGACTGTCATTAGAGTTCTGAACGGATCCCCTTGCCAAAACCAACTCATTCTGTCTCAAACTCCTTCCCCGATCCTCCTACATTTCCTTCGTTCTCAAGTCTTCAAGTCTTACTTTTACATTTTTCTTAATTTAGTTTTAAACTGTAAGAACATTTTTTAAATAAATAGTAAGCATTATGTAAGGTTTTTTTTCCTTTATTTTTTATACTATCCTGGTCTTGGAAGAGTGCTGACTATCACCTGACAGCTAGTATTGGAAGCCAAGATTTTTTTTTTATTGCTATATTTTGGATTCTGTTTTTGAAAAGCTAAAGTAAACCTTAGTCCATCAATTCATTCTCCATAGGCTTAATGATCTTTATGTCCATCTTTGAACAGCAAAGCCTTTGTGATCATGACTTAGAAACCAAAGGCTTTGTTTCTCAACTGAAACTGTGGTGAAAGATCTTAGGGTCAAAGCTATATTCTCTCTCTGCTGCCAAGCAGCATTTTAAGGCACCTTCAGGATGGCCTGACCTCGTGTGATCTGATAGAAGTTACTGTGAATCCACTATCGATTTCTGAAACTCGACTTTGCAATTTGCAAGTACGCTCAGAGACTTGCTACCATTTGGGGTCAAGCAATTATTCTGTGGACCATTGCGAATTCTTTGATGGGGTTCCTCTCTCGGCTGTCTCATTGAAAGTGTGGCCTGAGGACATGTACCTATGCAGAACAATGAACAGTGATGGGGAAAAAATGTTTGAGCATCTGTGGTATGATTTTAAAGACCTAAGATCGCCTTCCTGTCATTTTTCTCTCTACGTTGATAACTCTGTGCTTTTGACATTCCAAATCATATCACTAGTGATTTTTATTTATTTGTTTGTTTATTTATTTTGTCAGTCGTGGGGCCTGAGCTCTGGGCCTGAGTGCTGTCCCTCAGCTCTTCAGCTGAAGGCTAGCCCTCTACCACTTGAGTCATAGCACCACTTCCGGCTTTTTCTGCTTATGTGGTGCTGAGGAATCAAACCTAGGGCCTCATGCATATAAGCCAAGCACTCTGCCACTTGGACCTTCCCAGCCCCACTAGTGATTTTTTAAAAGTATTTCATTACCTTGTTACAGGTTAGTGTTTAAGATCAAATACCTGTTACTTAATGAACGGAGTTAGTTCCCTTATTGGGTTGGATAATGTGCCCCCTGATGCTCTCTAATTTCACGTCTTCCCTAGTACTTCAGAATGCGTCTTTATTGGAAAAAGCTTAACTGAGTAACTAATTAGCGACATTAGGATGAGGTCCTACTGTAATAGGGTAGGCTTGAAATCCAGTAGGATTTCTTTTCTTTCAAGAAGTGGAGAGGATAGCCAGAGATGAAGAATTCCTGGGAAAGTACCTGGAAGAATAGGAGACAGAGATGACAATGATGTGCCTACACTCTAACCAATGCCAAGTATGACTAGCCATGCCTGAAGCTAAGACAGAGTAATGGAATAGACGCTTCCCTAAAGCTTTCAGTGAGAGCCGAGACCGGCTGACAGCTTGATTTAGGATTTGTAGCCTCTGGAAGTGTGAGACAATAAATTTTTGTTGTCTTAAGCCATCTCTTTTGTGGTAATTTGTGAAGGTACCCGTAGGAAACTAACATAGCTCTCTAGAATATTAAATTTTTATAACATAAAAGCACTAAGCCCTTGAGTAAAGGCAGAGAGAGGAAGAGCTAGTAACACTGAAGAATATCCCTTAATCCTTTACTTAGGTCTTTTAGAACCGGAAAAATTCTGCATTCAATTTCTATGAGTGGATCTTTGTCTTCCACGTTTACCACCTCTGCTTCTTCTCTAGTCTCCAGTCAACTCCAGAACCTCCAGTAAGAATGACCTTCATTTGAAGTATGCCGGTCAGTCTTAAGTAGTATTTCACTTACCTCTGTCATCGTTTCATTTATCCTGTGCGAATGTCTTTTTCTGTGCAAGGGCTAGTAAAACCTTTCAAATAAGAGAATACTCATGTCAGATGCCAAGCACCCATGCCTAAAATCCTCGCCCCCCAGGAGGCTAAAATGTAGAAGATTAAAATTAAAAGCAGGGCAGATGAGTTCCAGGGACTCTAATTAACCAGAAAAATGCCACACTGGAAGTGAGACTCATTAATCCCCTTTGTTCAATAATTGATCATGAATTTGAATTACTAGCTGGTTATGTGTACAAGATATTTTGAAATAACCATTTTAAATCAATGTATTTTAAAATAACCTCAAACTAAGGCCTTTTTAATATAGTCCCAACTAAGAATATGTACTTCCCCTCCTTATATTTTCTCCACAATATTTTAAGTTGTCATATCAGTTTGATCTTGAGCTCCAGAATTCAGGAGATCTTCATGCTTCAGTCCCTTAGTATCTGGAATTGTAGGTGTGTGCTACCTTTTACTGCTTAAGTTGTTATAGTCTTGTTCAAATTATTGACTCCTACAAATTTAATACAAATATCCATAGAGCTCTGTATTTTCATTAATCTTGCTAAAACTTAAAGGTATGCTTTTAATGTACACATTATATATTTAGTTCAGAATGCTTTTATGCTTGTTCAGTTATAACCTGAGATGAAAATTTCTTATCCACCTGTGTTTTCCTTTCTTATTTATGTTTCTTTTCAATTTAACTATATATCTCCCTGAGTTTGTCTTAGTTTCAGTGCTTTTATGATATGTCTTCTTCATTTTTAATCCCTTTTCTATATTTTATATTGCAAAATATTATTATATTCCCTCAGATGACCATGTCCATTTTACTTCTCTATATAAATTTATTTTTAAAGTCTTGAATTCCCCTCCCCCCACACAAAAGATTTTCCCCCATAAGCTAAAATGAATTATGTTAAGTTACTTTAATTAGATTGTCTTTTTTTGTAGTTGCTATCATCATCTGTTTCCTCCCGCAGCTGACCTATTTATATTTTTTGACTAAGGGTATTATCCTATTCCTGAGTTGTGACTGTCTTTCCCCTCACCATTTTATTCTGGTTACTGGATTTCTGTAATATCATTTCAATATTCCTTTGTAAACGAATAGTTCTGCCCAAAGTACAAGATTTCCCTGGGAACAGTCATTAGCTGCCTGACTTCCCAGTCTCCCTTTGAGGTCCCATTTGAATTTTCCAACAGTTTCTGGGAACTGAGAAACCAATGCTTCCTTCTCTGTGAGGATGCCATTCCATTCCATAGGGCTTTATGAACCTCAAGAGAACAAGATGTTCCTCGCCCCCTTCTTCTTCTTCTTTTTTTTTTTTTTTGGGTCTGGTCGTGGGGCCTGAACTCTGGGCCTGGGCGCTGTCCCGCAGCTCTTCAGCTCAAGGCTAGCGCTCTACCACTTGAGCCACAGCGCCACTTCCGGCTTTTTTCTTTTTGCTTATGTGGTGCTGGGGAATGGAACCCAGGGCCTCAGGCATGCAAGGCAAGCACTCTACCACTGAGCCACCTTCCCAGCCCCCGCTTATTCTTCTTTTTTGAAAGTTATATCTTATTTCAAAAGTCTACCATTCTGTCTTGAAGGTTCTCTTCCAACAGACCTACGCTTCTTTTTTTACTCAAAACTGAATAATCTTGAATCAATTCTTGTTTACTCTTTTTCATTCCTTCTTTCCAATCTCCACATGTTTTGCCCAAGTTCTCCCCACCTGCTTGGCCAAACACAGAGAACTGATAGAAATCAGGCAGGCAGGGCTGCCAGGAAGAGGACAGGTTACTAACTTTTCAGAATTCATATTTATTTTTTGTATGAAAAATATGAATTCTGACGTTTAAGTTTGACCATTTTCAATGTGCTGTTGTAGAAAGCATATGATGTGTGCCAATAAATCTATTTCTTATATTACACAATTGTCATTCTGTAAAACAAGGGCTATCTCAATCTCCTTTTGCAATTATTAGATTACAGTAAAATGCAAAGGTTTAAAAATATTACTTGATTTGAAAATCATCAAAAGTAAGAACGTATCATTTAAACAATGAATGGCACTCCTGCATTGTTTACATATTTTACACTGAGCACATCTTACTTGGTTTAGTATAAGTGCCGAGAACCGGATTAAATTAGGAAAAGTTAGAACCAAGATTATTTCATTTGAATTCAGTAAATTATTTTGTTTGAGTATTTTAGAGTTTGAATAATTCTAGAAATGCACAGGGAAGGAAGAAAGAAAAAGGGAAGAAAAATTAAATGAGGAAAATTCCAAGAAGAAATTATTTCTGATTAAGTTGATCGTATAAGCATAAACTAGATATTCGGTTTTGTAGCATGCATAGCATGTGTGCTACCTAAGTACATAAGTATATTTAAAGAAGCCATGTGCTTATAATCCTAACTAGTTATACAGATTTTAAAATTTTTTTAAAAATCAATATATTCATGGACACAGTGAAAATTTACTGTAATGTTTCCCAAAAAATGAGAAAATGGTCTTCTAAAACCAAGGCCTGGGTAATTAGTAATTTGTGTCTGCTTAACTGTATGGTAGTTTTATTATTCAATGGTACAGAGGGTGTGCAACAATACATCTACGTTAAATGGTACTGGGTGGAGTAACCAATGCCAGTAGTGAAAGCATATCTAAAAATCTTCATTTGAAGAGGATAAGAATACTTAGAAATCTTTTGCAGTTTGAATTATAATTTCTGGTTTGGGGATGCTTGAAAATAAAGCTTTCCATGCAATGGTATGTTCTTTCAAAGAATGAATAAGTTAAATCATCTAAGTAAGAGCCCCGTGGTAGGACTCTGGGATAATGGCAGTGATTTGTCTTTTTATATTGTAGTAGTGGAGACAAGTGAGTGTGTTTTCCTTTCTTCTGTTGATTCAGAATATCTAACTGTTATTTTAAACATGAATACACTGTATTCAGAAGATTCTGAAGTTTGGTTTTAAACAATGTATATTCTCCCTATCCATGCTACATCTATTCCAAGACTCCCTCACACAGAAATCATGCCAACCAAAGAGTGGTATAGAATGTTTATTTTTCCATGGCTGCAAGAGAGAAAAAAGTACCACAGCAATTATGTTTTATGTCTCTCAGAAGGAAGAGTGTAAGCATTATCAGAGCGTAAAGCTTTGTCTCCTTTCTGTTATCTTCAGTGACACATGTTTGGCTACAGCTAACATTGAACAAATACTTTTATCTCCTTGGTGCTATTTCATCTTTCCATAATCATTTTTACTATTGTTGAAAGTACTAAGATTAAAGTCCCTTTTATATTTTAGTTTGTTTAATATAATTTCTAAATCTTACTGAGAGCCCCGTTTGTATGGGGGGAGGTATATTTTCCATGAATACAAATGTTAGTTGGTCTCAAATAATATACATATTATTATGTGAGAAGGTTTGTTTATGTAGTTTACATAGTAGTGCATAAGAAAGTATGCAGCTAATGGATTTTATTGAAATAGTTCATTCTGATGGACTTATACTGAGTTCGTATTTTAAAGTCCATCATAATGTACTTCTCCCATGTGTTCAATTGCTAATCACTATTTTACATATAGAATGTACCATAAAATATATTCTAATGCTGTTAGAAGTTTTAGTTAAACTTATTATGTGTATGGAATGAAAATAAAAACAGAAGGTGTCTGCTCATTGGCTTTCTACAACTGTAAAAATACTTATCATAATCGATAAACTTTTACTCATGCAAAGGAAACGTTTATTTTCTTTTTTTCTGTTGATGTTCCTGTCCCTCCTCCCCCCGCCCCCATTCATAGCTGAGGTTGCTTGGGCTGGTTGCAAAATGTCAGGAGTTTCAAGGCAAAATTACTCACTGCCAAAATATGTAAAAGAGGTACTGGCATTTCTTTCAAGAGTACATCTCTAATTAGATTAGTGCCTCGCGCTATGTTTTGCCTCTTTAAAGGTTTCTACAACTCCCCAGAGTGCCACAGGTTAGAGATAAATCCATTAAGGCACGGGAATTCAGAGTACCTTCCAGAAGCAATCTAAAGCAAATATCTTCTATATGGTGTATTAAGGTCTAGCTACCCAACCGTTAGTTTATTAACAAATAGCACATACATGAAGCTTTACTTAAAACTGAATTTTATGGACTTGATAAAAAATTTAGCAGTCCTGAATAATCTTAACTGCCACTTTCTGACCAACCAAGTGAATGAGTGCCAATATTTACAGTCTGGGATCTCTTAAATATTCTAGGATAAACTAGCTAAAACTCTTCTCAAATTTCCCAAATATAAAAATAAGTACTTAACATGAAAATGTCTTCATATAAGAGAATCACGTAGATTGAAGATTTCTATAGATTAAATGAATTGTTGTTTTTTGGAGTTGCTGGAAATGCACAAATCTGTGGTATGTTTAATTAGGTGTTTTTCTTCAAAAAACAGATAGCTGTATATATATAGCACTTGTTGATGAGATAGATGGGTAAATACATAGTTAAAATGTAGGATTTTTTTATGGATAAATTTCTCCCTGAGTATGGAGTCCCTTGAACAAAAAGAATCAAAATTAACTGCTCACAAAGTTAAGCTGAGTGTCTGCAACATTTTACTATTCAAGAAGATAATAAACATTGCCAAGAATTTTAACTGACATATTCAGATATTATAATAAATAAATTGAAATATGTAGAGAAATTAACAAAATAAATGAAACATTAGAGCATCAATTAAACAGACCAGCACATGTATTCTGGTCTTCTATTGTTCACTAAATTGTATAGATATAATTTTATCTGCAAGCAATAGTGGCCTTAATTATCTGTAATTCTCTCTGTTTCCATCTTCATTTCCTGCTTGTTCCATTAATCTAGAATCCTAAAACTCTTGTGTCTTTATCTTTTCTGAAATAATTTAAGGAATTTCATTTTATTTTATCTACTCTCCTCCCATAGAAACCTATAGAGCAACTAATATCCTCATAGGAATCAATGGAGAGATTTCTACTTCTTTCAGAAAGCATCTCTTGTAACGGTTATTCTTTTTAGCAACACCTGTCAGCTTTCACCAATGACTATCAGGACAGAGCAATTGCTACACTTAAAGAATTACACCTATACAAAGTGGAAGAAAATTTGACCTACTATCTAAAAGATACATCATAAATAATTTAAAAACCTTTACCTCTCGTCCTTTAAAAGTTTCTATATATAAGCAATGAAAATATTGTCTTTACCATATCAAAATATTTACATTCAGAGTGAAATATGTAGATATGATCTGGCATAAAACATATATGAAGGGAACTGCCCCATAGATGATATAAGTAATGGTGAGAACTCAAACAAAGATCAAGTTGTACTTAAATAGGCAAAACAAGAATATCAAAAATCAGGGCTGGAAAGGTGGTTCAGTGGTAGAGCACTTGTCTTGCATGCATGAAGCCCTGGGTTCAATTCCTCAGCACCACATAAGCAAAAAGAAAAAAGCCGGAAGTGGTGCTGTGGCTCAAGTGGTAGAGTGCTAGCCTTGAGCTGAAGAGCTGAGGGACAGCACCCAGGCCCAGAGTTCAGGCCCCACAACCAGACCCCCCCAAAAAAAATAAAAAATCAATCAAACAACCAAACCCCAACAACATGAAACCACTTGGGCTCAGCTTGTAATCTATAACTATAGATTATTGTGACTACTTTCTACCCAGAGGGATTTATCTTGCTCAATTTTATTTTAAATGTTGTCAGTCACTAGGATGTTAATCAAATAATGTATTAATTAACTGATTTTGCAGAATGTGAGTTATTGCTTCAGGAACTTCTCAGTTTTTCTCTACATTACCACAGGACTATCACAGGACTGTATCACAGGACTATCTTCTCTAAGTTGAACTTCAGTATTTTGAAGAAGGTGAAGGAGAAGACAAATCCTTATATGCTCACTATGATGTCTGGTGCAGACAATAGTCCATAAAACCTTTGATGAGTGTCTTAAAGAAGGAAGAAGTCACATTCTACTGAGAGGATTATTTTTGTAAGAATAGATGTACAACTTTGGTTTTTAAATAGAAAATGGTCCTTCATTGAGAATGTGGCTCAGTGATAGAGTGCTTGCTTAGCATGCCTGAAGTCCCAAGTTTGAACCCTCAGTACCACATAAACAGAAAAAGTTGGGAGTGTTGCTGTGACATAAGTGGTAGAGTGCTAGCTTTGAGCAAAAGCAGCTCAGGGACAGTGCCCAGGCTCTGAGTTCAAGCCCTATGACTGTCAGATATAGATAGACAGACAGACAGACAGACAGATAGATAGATCTGTCCTTATCAGTTTTTCATCACTCACAAGCCACCTGATAGAAGCAACTTGATGGAAGACAGATTTATTTCAGCTTTGGGCTTCAGAATTTTCAGTCTGTGTTCACCAGGCTCCTCACAACTTGATTGTGGTGAAGCAGAGCATCATGGTAGACAGGATACAGTGACCTAGAGGACCTAGAAGCAGAGATTTAGAAGGAGGGAAGGCAGACAAGTTATGCAATTCCAGACCACTTTCCCAGTGAGTTACTTCCACCATCTAGGTTCCATCTCCTAATTTCTACCACCTGCCAATAATGACATCAGATAATGCATTCACCAGTGAGTTGATCCATTAGTTAAATCAGAGTCCTCATGATCCAACCATGATCCAAATACTCCATCCCTGAATATTGAGGAATAAGAGATCAATTTATATGTCTTCAAAGAACTTTCTTAGATTCAATTCATAGTGTCCATTTCCTGAGCCACAAAGACTCCAGTTCCATCTTATGTAAGTTGAAATTCATTGTGTTAATCTCCAAGAGTCTCCATGTTCTCTACAGTCACAACATTCTTCAAGTCAGTTTTCAGGTTTAACTCAGAACAGAACAGAACATAAGAGGGGAGTTGGAGATTGGGCACCTAATTTCAAAAGTTCTTTTTAGACTCCAAGTCCAATGGGATTTATTACTACTCTCATCTGTACCTGTAATTTCCCAATAAGGTTACATGTTAGTCTTGGTCCTCAGTGAATGGCATGGTTAGAAGTTGGTAGAACTCAAGAATTAGAGAGTTAACTGGAAGTTAGGCCAAGAAAGGTGCTTGTTCTTGTAGGCCTATTGAGATCCTAGGTCCTTTTCTTCTTTTTTTTTTAAGTTTTTTATTGTAAAAATACTGTATTAGGGATTACAGTTACATGAGCAATATAATGAATACATTTCTTATCAAGCATTGTTGCCTCCTCTTTTGTTTTTCCTCTACCATCCCTTCCCTCCCATGTGCACAACTACTCTATTTGAAGTGAGCAACCTCACTCACCAGGACATAGCAGCTCAGTGCAGGTCCAAAAGTAACAGAGCCAAGAGTAGTCAATTGAAACCTCTGAAACTATTTACCAAAGCAAATCTTTCTTTTGTAGTTGATGGTGATGTTAATTATTGTTATTGTTGTTGCTGTTATTATTATTGCAAACATAGAAGGAAAAAAACGTTTTTGTAATGAACACTTCTTGTGAAAATCTCCATATGTATTATTTTTACATTTTTTTTATTTTGAAAAGTAGTCTCACAAACACCCCAAAGTTGATGCAAAAATTTCCCATATAAATTTGGCTCAGCTTTTCTAAATGTTATAACTATCACTTTTGAGCTCTTACCTGAAGCTTCACTCTGCCTTTGTCTGTTTCTCCATTTTCTTCCCTACCTCCCCTTCTCTCTCCCTCCACTCTTTCTTTCCTGCCCTCCTTCTTTTGCCTCTCCTTTCCCTTTCTGTTTTTCCCTGAAATGTAATTTATGCCAAGATGTGCTTTATCTTGAAAGAAAGAAAAATATCTTAATCCAAGAATCAAACCAGAATCGAATGTTGCATGAAGGTATCATATCTACACACTTTCCATTACCCTAAAGATATTTCATCTTTGTTTTTAAGGACGTGGCAATTTTAGCTTAGAAATACTCTTAGGACTTTTTTTTAATTTAGACAATGTTTTGCTCTTTTCATTTTGAAGCTATCTAAAAATAGTTATATTTGTGGCATTGTTTATTGGTTTGTTTTTAGTTCTTAAGCACTTTATCTTATTGATTAAGATTACACCTTGCAATCATTCAGGATATGAAAAAACATGTACATACATAGTTTATTGTTCATTTTTAAATAGACTATATTTTAAATTATGAAGATTTATACCTTTCATCCATATAGATGCAAACATGATAATATTGAAATATATTTTGTATTTGTTATAATATTATATGAGGACAAGAATCTGAATATTACTTTGACTTACCAAAGAAAATATAAATAAGCTGATGCTTGATAGTCTGTCTGGTGGCAAAGTTGAGGTAGTTTGCCATTTTTCTTTTCTCTTTATTATTATTCTTTCAACATTTTCTAATAGTTCTCATCTCTAACGCTTAATTAATGATGTAACATTAGAAGTTAAGATGTGATTTGGTTTTTGACTCCAAGATGCTGTGAATATAATTAGCCTGAGTATTAGCATAAATGACCTTTCTGATATATGGACAAGAATAATCTAATGGGGTTTAATTTAAAACTGAAGAACGAATCTGAATTATGTGAAATTGAATTACTCAGAGAACTTGATAAAAGTCAATCTAGTTTTCAGAAAAAGCAGATGGTAAATTATTTATGTAAGAAAAGTGACAAAAAAAAGTTTACAGAAGTTCAATTCCATTCAAATTGTTGGACCTAAACTACTGCTGAACAAATCTTAATACAAGCAATGTTTAGAGATAATTGTGCATGCTGAATCCTCACATATAAATACTCTCTATAGTTCTAAGTTCACCTCATTGAAAAAGTGCTTGAGAGAGATGAAAACTGTTAATTTTGAAAAGAATAATAATAAAAAGTACATTTAGTACTTATTTGCCATCTGCTGGCATTTAAGATGAGTCATTCCTACACTTCCAACACTGATCTTTATTAGTACAAAACATGTTTATTGTTATTGGGAGAAACCAGTGAAGAGCTGATCAAAGTTTTGGTAAATATATCAGGGTCAGAAGCTAGTACATTTGATAGTCCTAGAATACGTTAGTCTATATATGTGTTAATCTGTTAAAATGTGTTAGTTCATGTTAGTCTGAGCACTCCAGAAGGGGGAAAAGCAGTGAGAAATATATTTTAAAATAACTATCTATACAAATGTTTCTCTATGTATATAAAAATGGTTTCTATGACTCATTGGCAAATATATTGTGAGAAGCTGGTAAGTCAGTATCTACAGTCATAGGTTGGAGTCACACTCCAAGTTTTGGTGAGAAAGAAAATTGCATCTAGTCTTTTATGATATTTCAATGGGTATTTAGCATAACATACATGCTAATTTTAAATAAAACTATTCTAGAATGAGTTATGTAAGAACCATGCATGTAGCTGCTTCCAAATACATTTCAAATGTGTTATTTTTTCCACATGCTATGATTTGCATAAAAGAATGTGTTTCAATGTTTGAGGCATCAAAACCCAAAACAAACACTAACATATAATGTCTGAAGTTATGTGTGGAGGATTATTGTATTACTCCTAAACTGGTGGTGCAGGGCTTATGTATTGGGCTACGTTCAAATCAATGACTCATCATTTTTCCTCTAGGAGAATGATAAATTGTAGTGATAGATTAAATGATAACATTAAATGATAACCACTCCTGTAAACTCCTCTCTGTAAAGTGACCCTTCATAAAGTTTCTTTGAAGTAGCAAATAAATCCTGAGGACAAAATGGGTTCATAGGCATTAAATCTCTGTTAACTGAGGAGAGAAAACATGAAGATGGAGAATTCAAAATTAACTAAGGCTTTATATTGTATACCATAAGAGATGGAGTATTTATAATTAACTAAAACATTATACTTTATACCATAATATTCCACAAAGATCATATAAAGTATAGTTAAGACAAATAACTTCCATTATAAGCTGTGATTTCAAACATCATTTTTAGGTCTTCCAAATGTCCATGATTTTTATTTTTTGTATTTGAAGACTGAGATACAGGAGTATGCACAAGATATTATGTTGGAAATGAGCTATACAACTTTGGGAGAGGGGAAGTGGGGGTTTGGGGAGGGAAAGTGGGAGAAAACCAAGGATGGGGTAATAATGTTCCACAAGAAATGTACTCATTATCTCACTGTAACCCCTCTGTACATCACCTTTTCAATAAAATAAAGTATTATTTTTTAAAGACAGATAAAATTATTAAGCCCATAATACTGAATCAGAGGAGGCACAAACTAAAATTTACACTGTGATTCCTCTGTGAACAACAGATACAGCACTTTCAGTTGGATCAAGTTATTCAACTGAACTTCTGATTTCAAGCATATGTAGGACATGATTAATTATATCATATATGCTGACATGGTAAGTGTAGGCTCGAGATTTGGAGACCCAAAAGTTTAAATCTTATAGAATAAAGATTGAAGACAAAAAGAAACATGGAAATTTTTCTGTTGTCTTCAAAATATATCCCCAGTTTCAGTTAACCATTTCTAGCCCTGTAAATTTCATAGCTATCAGCTTACTCCTTTATTTTATCCTGTTGTTTACATAATATCATGCTAGTTAAAGACTTACCTGATCATCATGTATAATATAAGAGTCAGTACACACCTCCAACATTGTCCTCTTCTTTACTGTGCACCAATAGTTCAGTAGAAAGCAGTCTGAAAAATGATGTGGAATTTGTTTTGTTCACTACTAAGTTTTTAACCATCCCTTGCTTATCATAGTTGCTCAGTAAATTGTATTTTGCCAGTCCTGGGGCATGAACTCAAGGTGTAGGCACTGTCCCTAAGCTTCTGTTTGTTCAAGGCTAGCATTCTACAACTTGATCAGCAGCACCACTTCCCATTTCTTTTTCTGTTTATGTGGTACTGAGGAATCAAACCCAGGTTTCATGCATGCTAAACAGCATTCTACCACTAAATCACATTCCCAGTCCCCTCAGTAAATAATGAATTAATAAATGAAGATATGAATGAAAAATGAATACATATTTGGATGGCTGGATGAATGGATGGATGGAATGGTAAAGGAATAAAGACTTACACCTTCTGAGTATCTTTATTGAGATAAAATCATTAGATATAATTTATTAAATTTCCCATTACATATGCATACTTTAGTATATTACCAATCATATAATAATGAAGGCAAAAATAGTAAATAATAATTCCATGAGTGGCCACTAGCTGCATGAATTGAAAAGCTAGCCACTGAAGCCATTATTTTTTATTGTTTTTCTAGTGATCTAACTTATTTTTACTAATAAGTTGTTTTATATTCAATGACAGAAAAAATATGTCATTTACTCTGAGAGACACTGTAAAGTTTGGTATTTTAGGGTAATTTTGAGGGCCTTTATCTTTTTTTGGGGGGGGGAGTTGGCTTTCCTGGTAGTAATAAAAAAGAAAGTGTAAGAAATATAAAAAAGGAGATTATAATACAAATTCAACATTTTTGTGCATATAATTGAGATAGGATTTTTATGTATGTTGAGATATTATCATTTTTTCCCTTTGAAGCAGGATCTGTATACACAATTATTTTTTAAGGTTGAAAGCTAAAATACAATTGGGAAAAAATGTAACATTATTGGATCATTAAAGAATAATGCTCATGGTATCACATTAGATTTGATAAAATAAAAAATAAGATTCTATCCATTGTATTGTGCTTAATAGTTTATGAGTATGTTCATGCACAACTTTAGATCTCCCCAGATTTGAGGAAGTGAAAAGTCAGACATTGTTATTTTCACTTTTAACCAATTATGGACTTCCCACAGCTAAAAAGGGAGGATACAAATCTAAAACTGATAACCCTGACTTCTTTCCTTGAGGCAAAGAAATTGTTAGAAATATGGTCCTGTGTCCCTGTCCTAATCAGAAATTCTCTGTGGAAGTTCAAGTTTAGGGCAATTCTTAAAAAGTGGGAAGATTTAGTGGAGAGTGACAGTGGCTTATCTTAGTTGACCTGGTTTGTTCATCCATAAAAATCATTGAAGTCAGAAGAAATAAGAGTTTGAAAAGAAAAAGAGAAAGTTGGCACCTTGTCTCAGCGTAAATGCAAGCCCGGAGTGCAGAGAAAACTAGGAATAGAATGGCAGGCAGCCAACAGGAACTGCCAACTCAACATCTTCCCAAGTGGAAGGAGGTTCAGAAGGCTGCTCCCAACCTGTGTACCTATGGCAGTGGGGGTCATTCTCATACCCAGCCTTGTTTTCAATGAGGCAATCTGATGAAACCTTAAAATCACCCGGAGGGAGGTTAAGCGAGATAGCTGGAAAATGCAACATTGTCTCTACACCGCAAAATAGGAAGAGGAAGAGACATCTTAAAAGCAAGCAGAACCATTTCTTTGCAGCTTAAATAGCATCCACAAATGGAAAGGTCAGGGATGAGATTGATAAATTCTTGGGTTTCATGATATTAGGGAAAGGTCTATCAAATTGGTTTCCCAATAGGGAAGTGCTAGTGATAAAGTAGAATTTGAATGTAAGAAACAAAAACAAAAAACAAAATGATAGTTTTACTAACGATCAGTTCTCATACTGTTTAGAGTTGGACAACCATCATTGAAATATATGACTAAGGAATTTTTCCACAGGGCTACTTAGACACAGATACAGGAAATGTTTGGAAAGCAGTTTGTTTTCTTCCTCTTTATTAGAATGCTTATTCCTTGAATTATTCAATAAGTCACAGATTTCAGTATGTCCAATATAATGTTTCTCACTTGGAAACAGGCTACAAAAAATAAGAAAGCCATAGCAGAACAAAAAAAAATCATGTATTTATGGACTTGTAAGGACAAACAGAATTAAAGTATCTTTTTTAAGTTTAGCTTTTTAGCTGCCTGGAACCATTTTGATAAGAAAGATAAACAAGTATTATTTAAGTTTGAGAATGCAGCGCTCATTAAAGGACTGAAAATACATTAAAAAATAAGTGTGCATAGTAACTTCCTATTTTCTTCAACCTCCATTTGTACCTAGCTGATAATATTGAAAGAAGCACTGATTAAATATGTGCCACCTGATCAGCCATGATTAGTTAGTATCTCTTCAGATAGGACATACCTGCGAGAGGGAACTGAAAAAGAGACAATAATGTACACTTGAGTCTCACTTTTAGAGGTTCCAGTCCATGATGAGTTGGCTGATCAAAAGTCACTGTTTTGACTGAGGTAAGACGACATTGTGATAAGAGCAGGTGACAAAGCAGAACCATTCAGCTGATAGCCAAGAAGCACAGAGCGAAAGGAGAGAGGGACCTGGATTAGATGGTTGCCTACCCAGGTACACCCTCAATGACATAGAGGCTAGTCTTCTCAGTTGACTGTGTCCATCTCAGGTAGAAACCAAGCTTTTGACTCATGGACATTGAAAGGTATTCAACATCAAACCTCTGTACATTTGTTTAGTCAGTCAAAGAAGGGTAGAACACTCCCATGAATTAGTCTGATTTTTTTCCAACCTCAATCCTAATCTGTCCTGAAAAATATTTTTTTTTTTTTTTGGCCACGAAAATGCTCAAGACGTGTTTGACTCTTCCTTAATTATTTGAATCATCCTAATGCAAAGGCAACACGTTTACAATCCTAAACCTTTTTATGTTTTCTATGAGATAAAGGACAGTGATATTCGTTAACCTCCTTGAATTTTTGTTTGCATTGAAGTGATATTTGTGCATACTGAGTGAAGGCCGAAGGGATGACCTTGACCAATATATGTTATGCACATACACTGATGCGCCAATTGAAACCTCTTTCCATAGCTACTTATTGACAATAAAAATAAAGAATTTTAAAGCTTGATTATACACAATAAAGGAATGAGTACATTTACTTTTATTCATATTGGCATATTTACAAATCTTATCATACTCATGTATGCTCCCACCTCCACTAAGAACTAAGTAAGGCTTCACATTCTTAAGCCACAATAATATTTATAGCTTTATTTGACATCATAATTTATTATAGTTAAATGGGTCACCAACAACTTGGTCAAAAGACATAATAATCCAACTCCCTGTTTTCTTTGCTGACCTGGTATTTACATATTACCACTTCTCCTTCAGCCTTGTTCATTCTGTTCCTTAATATTATATTGCATTTGCAGCTTACCAACGGAATGGCACACATAGTAAAGTTTGTTCTCACGGATGTCATGTGACATTACCAATCGCCTGTCACCCTGTGCTACCACAGGCCTGTTCTGGGAAGCATTAGTATAGATTATCTCTATTTTATATTAGATTTGCCATATTTGAGAAATAACAAAAAGGAAGGATTGTTTAATCATTTACTAAATGTTGGTGTAATATGATGTGGAACAAAACCAAGAAGCTTAGTACATGTCCTTTCTTCCCTCCCCCTTCCCTTCCTTCCTTTATTCCCTTCTTCCTTTCTCCTTTCCTTCCTTCACTTCTCTCTTTTTCCTATTTTTCTCTTTTTCTCTCTGTCTCAATAGTACTGGAGTTTCAATTCAGGGTTTTGCTCTTTTTTTTTTTTTGGGTCCGGTTGTGGGGCCTGAACTCTGGGCCTGGGTGCTCTTCAGCTCTTCAGCTCTTCAGCTCAAGGCCAGCACTCTACCACCTGAGCCACAGTGCCACTTCCTGCTTTTTTTTTCCTGCTCATGTGGTGCTGAGGAATCGAACTAAGGGCCTCATGCTTGCAAGGCAAGAGCTCTACCACGGAGCCACCTCCCAGGGCTTTGTTCTTAAGCACAAATTGTACACCTGGATCCAGTTCCTTTCACTGTGTTTACTTGTGTGATAGTGTCTTGCTTCCTGCCAGAGTGCCTGGACTGTGTTCCTCCTATTTTACATTGACTGACCTTGCTGGATGACAGACAAGCACCATAACGTCTAGCTGTTGTTTGAGATGGTGGCCTCAAACCAATCTTCTGTCCATCACAGTTATCTACACCAAGTAGGCATAGTGGCATTAGCCATCAGGCCAATATCTTTATTCAGTAAGAGCAAAAGCACAGCGAGTGGAGACCTAGTTGGGTGCAACCTCTCACCTCTGAGATTTCCTTAGCAACTCTTCAGTCTGTCTTCTTTCAAGTGTCTCTGGGGTCAGGGATCATAATGTGAGTGTTTTAAGTATTCTTGTTTTTACACGAGTGTCAGCTTACCCTGAAACACTCCAAGATCAAGCCAGCCTTGCTATTTCAACTAACTCTGGAAAATCTTCAATATTGTGTTCTTTGAACAATTTAAATAGTTTTTCAAAATCTTTCAGAATACTTTCAATTTATTCTGGACAGAATTTAAAGTCAAGACAACTCTAAGAAGACTCCATAACTGAGGACTAAAATTAATTACATGAACATCACAGAAAAAAAACTTGAATTTTACTGATTAGTTGTTTAAATTTAAATCACATGCCATTTCCTTTTATATTTTGACCCATATAGAGACATGGGGATTGAAAAGGAGGAGTGCCCAAGTGTCAATCACTAATTAGAAAGATTTGTTAATATTGTAGTTCATTCTTTATGTCACATTTAATCGCTGAGCATCATCAAAATTGCTATGAACTCTTCCTATGCCATGTGGTCAAGTTTCAAGTTTACAGAGTACTCTCTGTCTGAGATTTGTCCTGAGTCCCAAGTGTAGGCTGACAAACTTAGCCCTGTTTGTCTTCTTTGCAATGAATTAAATTACTGCACTGATAAGCTTTTGCAGAGCAGCCTCCAGTCATTAAGATGTTGTGTATTTTGGACCACATTTAATTCAGATTTGCTCGTCAAATTTCCAGCAACTCCACATTAAAAGCAAAGATTAATCTCCTGCCAATTTTTTTTTGTTTTGTTTCATATCATCTAACAAACTATGCTAATGTTTGGTGTCTAATAAAAAAAGAAAACCTATTTTCCCTCACAATACTCACTGGAATTATCATATCATAAACATTGAACAAATTATCTCGCTAGTACGGATATGTGCATGCAGAAAACAAAGAAGAAATGCACAAGGAAAGGTGCATACTACCTCCTCTCACATATGTACCAAGGTTTACAACTCCAAACATGAGCTTTATTTTTACTTGTTATCACTGAGGCACATATTCCAAGTAAGCAGTTTCTTACTTAGAAAATATTTTTGGGTATTTGTTTTCAATAGATTATTTCCAATGTCTTCAAAGAGGGTGTATTTTTTTTCATTAATATATATATATATATATATATATATATATATATATATATATTTCACTATTGGTTCAGATACACCACAGTAAGTTGACATCAGAGCCCTGGTCCCTCAAATTTGTGAGATCTAATATCAGTCACCATGCAGAATGTATAGTATGAATGTATTCATTGATAATCAAAAGTGTAGGGAGTAATAAATGAGGGAAAGATGTAGAAATAATGTATCTTGACTAATGCCAATCATAGAATAGGTGTCATCATTCTCAGACAGAGCAAAGATAGGCAACATATAGAAGGTTCAATAATACTACGATTAAATTCAATGTGTTTTTATTACCTTACAATTTCAAAATTTCTTGAATGTAATATACAAATTGAGCTAACTAATTTGACCAAGTATATGGTGTACCGAAATTCTCATGCAAATAATAGCATACATTGAGTATAGACTAACTGATAAATTACATACTTTTTATTTTAGGTATACCTTATACTCACTACTTAAGGAGGAGTCTTGGCAACTTCAGAGCTGTCAATCTAGACAGGATTTAAAACAGATTTGGAATGCTTGAGTGTGGTGTTTAAACTGTGTATGTGCCTCTTTGGAGGTCAAATAAAGGAATAGATGTTAAGTTTTGTAACATTTGACCCTTGACGTGAACATTTTGTAAATTTATTAAATGGCAGGCTTAGATAGTGTTTTAAAATTCCATCTTATCATAAATTTTGCTGTGGTATACTCTTTCCCTTGACAGCTCATTAAAAGTGGAAAACTCTCCCACCTTCTTTAATGGGCATCCATAGGACAGTTTTCTATATGAAACACCCCCTTACTATGTTTCTTGATATTTTGAAAGTGCTATGGTCAGAAGGGTCATTTATTTATATGCTTGACTTCCTGAGAACTGTGCTCTTAAATAATGAAAGTCTGATTTTTTTCCCCTAAACAGAACCTCACATTACTATCTTAGCCAAAGGCTTGCAGGGATTTATCATAGTGCTACATCATATGTTTCAATCTGACCTGACAAGGATATATAATATAGTTTAGTTAGAACAGTTGATAATGTCTGAATAATAACTCTTAACCTAGGAAGCTCTGAAGTAATGAAAAAGGGATGAATTTGCATGATTTGTGCCATCAGCAATATTTATAATGTAAGAGGCCTTTAAAGATTAATACATTCCCCAAGCAACACATGAAAGAAGAAAGTTTACTGGATGATCATTCAAAGCTGTGTTTATTTGCATGGCTTTCATCTAAAATTTTTCTTCATTTCTTTTTTCTTTCCCCCAATTAATATAGCATACAAAGGGAACATTGATATCTTCCTGCTTTTAAAAATATTTTCTCCAAATTTAACTCTTTTAATAAAGAAAAGAAGACCCAATATTGCTGGAAGAAATAGTTGATTGACTGTCTCTAATTAGTTATATGGCCTATATAGTACTTTCAAAGTTCTAATATCATTAGTTGCTTATTTTGAAAATCAAATAGCTTAAAGTCTTTTTTACCCACAAAATACTTTTGTTGTTATTTTATCTCATCAATTGGGAGAAGGAGAAATTGAGTCTAAGATCCCTAAACAAAAACACACAACCACAAAATGGTATTTCTAACCACTGAGACTGCATACCTTAAGAAATATGGTCCTCGTAATAATATTTGTTCTTGAAATGATTTCCAAGACACTTGTGAATTTATATCTAAAAAGATAAAAAGTTTTCTAAAAGTGGTCTCATAATCTGTACGTTCTATTTCAGGTAGAAATAAAATAATTCCAGTGCAGTGTTAAAAATGAAGACTTTCGGGAAAAATTGTGGAAGAGTGTGCTCCAATAAAACACAGAGATTAAATCATCTTTGATTTCTATCTATATACTAATTTTCATTGTTTTGGAACATGAAGATGTGATTATATTGTGTCATTCCATTTCTAAAACAATTAGAATATTAAATTTGAGGAATTTTGACAAATACCTCCTTTCTTTATTTTGTGAAATTGCATTTACTGGTAATATGAAGTAAGATGCTTACTACAGACAGAAAAGTGAACAGGACACAAGACTGGCCCTACTGCCTCACACACCTGCTTTGCTGTCTTGGCACAAGTCTTCTTGAATAGTTTTCATTCTCTTTTTGGCAGATTGGGTCTCAATAAGAGAAGAATTGCAGATATTATGACTTATTTTATAATATTCCTTTGAGGCAGAAATGGAGAAATTTATTCTCCCTTATCTCCTGTCTCATGAAGCATGGCCTAATATTACTTTCATTTTACAAATGAAGAAAGTCATTTTTGAAAGGCAGCCAAACTAAGTCAAGAAATAAGCAGGGGCAGAACAAGATATTTCCCAGTTTCCAATATTTTTTCTTCCACATTGGAACAATCATTTCTCCTGGGAGCAGTTAAAGCAACATAAAAAATAGGGGAAAATACTTTTATCTCCTGCTTACAGGCTCACTGTATACCTAAAATAGGCAATTGATTAAGGATAATCAATCGGTTCCTTGTTTGGAGTGGTTAAGAGTTAAATTTTCTGCATGCAGTGTAAAGCTACATTCCATTATTGTCATTTGTCATGTCAGATTAAATGGATCCACATTAAAAATATTGTTTCACAAGAATGATGGTCTTGACTTTATAATCACAAGACTTTCTGCATGTAATTTCTTCATCATAATAGTGCATACTATGTCCTGAAGATTTCTTTACATTGAAAACTATACACTCACTGGAAACAGTTTCTCAGTTACTGACCTGCACCTAAGAAATGTACTTGATATCTTGCCCATGTAATTGTAACTCCTCTGTATGGTATTCTCACAATAAAATTAAAATTAAAATTAAAAAAAAGAAAATTCAATCCCTCCTGTTGTTTCTGTTGCCCCTACAGAATCAGTGAGGGCTCCCTTCGAATTCTGCAGCCTCACATTCTAGCTGTGTGTGATAGGCCACTGCTGACTGCTGTAATTGAAGCCTAAGCACATGGCTTCTCTGTAAAACAAGCATAATTCTACTTTTATCCAAGAGTTATTGTAAGGATTTGCATAATGCAATACATTAAGATGCATCAGTATATATTAAGTGATTAGAATGCTATGTTGATCATTTCTAACAACTTCCTATGTCTACAAAGAAGTGTAGAATACGTTTTGTTATAGGCAGGAAACACACCATAATAATTGTTTCTGTGAATTTTTATCACAACACAACAGGGCATGGAATATGCTCCTTTACAGAAGGACCTTGACTATTATTT
The DNA here is from genome assembly GCF_019054845.1 of Dipodomys spectabilis. Classification (NCBI taxonomy): domain Eukaryota; kingdom Metazoa; phylum Chordata; class Mammalia; order Rodentia; family Heteromyidae; genus Dipodomys; species Dipodomys spectabilis. Next base: position 10,502,629 of record NW_024870834.1, on the reverse strand, counting down.
GCTCATTCTTTAAGCATTTCCTTGCAATGCTTAATCATCATAAATGTGCACCTATCCCATTATTTTAACTCTTAAGTCAGTATTTTGAAAGAATTAGCAGGACTTTTAATTCTATGCAAATGGTGCATCATTTGCATAGAATTAACAAACTTGCATCTTCATTTTCAGGCCATAAATGTACAGTCAGAGGACCTAACTTCCAATTGTACTTCTTTGACTCAGTAAACTGCTTTATTCTTAGCAAGTCACTTGATCACAACAAGAATTTTTGCCCTCATTTAGCAAGCAGAGATAACTCTATCATTTAAGAGCCTGTGAATCACTCAAAATAATGCAGAAGAAAGCACTTCCAAACTTTAATCTTGTACCCAGCTTTAAAAAAAAGTTAAAAATGTAACTTGAAAAGAAGTATAAAGCTGGCTTTTCTTATGTCTCAAAGCACCATAATATAACATTTAGTTGCCTTTATGGAGTTGAAGTGACAATGTGATGTTGAAATATGCTTGAATACAGTAATTTGCAGATGGATGTGATTTGCTTGCAAACAAGAGCTACTGATAGTATGTTTCCATGTCTCCTTAGATCTGATGTTTCTCATTAAGCAGAAGTGTGATCACAATGTGTATAATTCTGGCAAGGTATTCATTTGCACCAATGCCACGTTGGCAGCACCATGATCCCTAGTTACAAATGCAGAGGTCAAACAGCCAACATCCTACTGAACAGTGAAAAACTAAAGTCAGTCCACCTACAATAGGAATAAGGCAAGGATGTCCACCCTCTCTACTCCTCTTCAGTATAGTTCTGGAATTCCTAGCCAGAGCAATAAGGTAAGGAAAGGACATAAAAGGGATTCTCACAGGAAAGAAGTCAAACTATCCATATTGGCAGATGGTGTGATCTTATACAGAAAACACACAAAAGACTCAATCCCCAAGTTCCTGGAGCTGACCAACATCTTTGGCAAAGTAGCAGGATAGAAAATTAATCCATGAACATTAGCAGCCTTTCTGTATGCCAATAATGAACAAGCAGAAAGAGAAAGCATGAAAACAACTCCATTTATAATAGCCTCAAAAATACCTAGGAAATTGGAAGTGGTGCTGTAGCTCAAGTAGTAGAGCACTCACCTTGAGCTGAAGAGCTGAGGGACAGCGCCCAAGCCCAGAGTTCAAGCCCCACGACCGATAAAAAAAAAAAAAAAGAAAGAAAAAAGAAAAATACCTAGGAATAAACCTAACCAAAGATATAAAAGATCTTTATAGTGAAAACCATTAAAATCTCAAGAAAGAAATTAGACACACCAGGAAATAGAAAGACCTTCTATATTCATGGGTAGTAGAATCAATATTGTGAAAATGGCCATACTGTCAAAAATGATATACAAATTCACTGCAGTTCCCATCAAAATTCCAATGATGTTCTTTACTTAGATAGACAAAACAATGCAAAAATTCGTATGGAACAACAAAAGACCTAGAATAGCCAAAGCAATTCTAGGCAAAAAAACAAGAACCCCCCCCCCACCTTCCCAAATGCAAGTGGTATTACAATGCTAGACCTCAAGCCCTACTACAGAGCTACAATATTAGTACAAAAATAGAAATGGACATCAATGAAACAGACTAAAAGCCCCCAAAATAAAACCATACACTTACAATTACTTGATATTTGATGAGGGAACCAAAGACATATACTGGGGAACCATATCCTCTTCAATAGTTGGTGCTGGGTAATCTGGGCATCCATGTGCAGAACAATGTAAGTAGATCTCAATTTGTCACCATACACTAGTATTAATTCAAATTGGATCAGAGACCTCAACATCAGAACTGAAACAGAACTGCTATAAGAGAGAGTCTGAGAAACATTAAAACCTATAGCTACAGGTAGAAACTTCTTGAATAAATCTAGACACAGGAGCACAACAGAGAGGAGAGAGAGTAGTTACTAAACTTTCTAGTTTAGACTGTGAAAAGATCTTTATCAACAACATATCAGACAAAGGCTTAACATCCAATATCACTAAATGGGCAAAGTAGTTAAGGAAAGACTCACAAGAAGAGGTGAAAATGGCAAAGAAACACATGAGAAAACGCTCATCATAAAGGTCCTAAAGGAAATACAAATGGAAACAACTCTGAGAGTCCATCTGACCCCTGTTAGATTGGCCACATTGTGAATTAAAACAACAAATGTTAGAAGGGACGTGAGGGAAAGGAACACTACTGTACAGTTGGTGGGAATGCAAACTAGTATGACCACTCTGGACAGCAGTCTGGATGTTCCCCAAAAATCTTCCCTTCTTCCCACCCATACCAATCCTGTGCATCTACCCTGAACATCATGAGCCAGGATATGACAAATACATCTATATTTCCATGTTCATTGTTGTACTATTCACAATAGCCAAGTCATGGAAATAGTCCATATGCCCCACAGCAGATGAGTGGATCCCAAAAATATGGTATATATGCACACTGGAATTTTTACACAGTAATTAGAAAGAAAAAAATAATATCATTTGCAGGTAGATGTATGGAACCAGAACAAATGCTAAGTGACCTAAGAGCATATTCTCCCTGATATATGGAAATCTGATCTAAATGGCCATGGGATATAATAAATTACAAAGGATTCTAGATAGTCACACACAGCGAGACCAAAAGAAGATAGTCTTAGGAGAGAAACACAAAGGTCCAGTATCTATGTGCCTCTTCATATCTATATAAAATAATATATATCAAGAAAAACCCCAAGATATGGAAATAAGAGCTCTTTCTCTTTTTTCAGTTTTTATTTTTGATGATTCTAACTTCTTTTCTTTATGTATGGTGTATGTGCATGGGTATCTTTGGTAAGATGGGGGTCAGGGTACAGAACTCAAGGGAAAGATGGTGCAAAGAGCTGCAGTAGAGCTCACTGGACACAGATGAAAGTGAACTACACAACTTGTGGGTGGAGATGGGAGGGAGGGATGGAGAGAGAGCGAAGGAACAGAATTAATTTAAAAATGGAAACCAGGAAGTCAGATTGAGAAACATGAGTGAGATGAGACTTTTTTTTTCACTCCTAGACTGATCTTTGACCATTCTAGAGGAACACTTTTGAAATTAAACTCTCTTATAAGTATATAACAAACATATACAAGGCTTCTTTCCATTCTGCCCAGAGGCTTGAGTGAGACATTTTCAACTACCACGTGGAAGACCTTGTTTCTAAGGTTTCCAGCAGAGACTATTGGATTCAGAGCTGACATTCACACCAGGATCCAGACTTAGGATATTTCCAGCTTCAGTTGCCTCTCTCTCAAAGTTGTCCCAGGCAAAACTCATTCATTGAGAGCTCACAAAGGAAGACTTTTTAAAAAATATATACCTTGTGAAGAGGAAATTATTGTTTGTAAGGATCACTTTATTTTGTATAGGAAATTGTTCACTTAAATGAAATGTTAGCTACATTACCAAAAACGCTGTTACTTTTCCTCTTGTTTATTTTTTGTAAAAATTTTAATGACCTTTTCTCTACCAGAAGCCTGAGGAAAATGAAGCATTACTTGTAATGGATTGCAATCTTCTGCAAAGGCTGCTTTTGGAGTCCATTAAAAAGACTCAAAGCTACACAGTGGTCAACCCTAAACAATAATAACTTGTAGATCTGTTTCCTAGATTGTCAGAAAAGGAAAGGAAGAAGAATGTGTCATTCATTAATTCCATTTGTTGTTTCATTGATGGAAAAGATGGTGTTCCCATTAATGATTTGCTAAGGATTTCCAGCATATTTGTGTTAAGTGATAAAATAAGAAAACGTCAGTCATATTTTCATAAGCTTTTAATTCTTGAGGAAGAATACAGAAGTGAGTTGGGGAAAAGGCAGGCATGTCCTGTAAGGCAAAGAATAGAGAATGACTACATTGAATTTTACTGATTAAGAAACAAATGTTAGTAACTAATGAACATATGTAAATTTTTCTTTTAGGACCATTACTTAAACTGCCCATAGATTTCAGTTTCTGTCTCTTTGCTGAATTTGCAAGTAATCCAAAATACTGAATTTTCTACTTCCTGGAGAAAATCTCTGGAAGAGCAAAAATCAGACCTTTCTTCCTGTGTACTTACTTTTGAATTGCTTCAGGATTTTACATTTCCTGCTGACTGATGAAAATCCTCCACACTTATAAATCCCCATATATAAAGATACAATGTATTCACATTTGCTTATGAATTCTTTGGGCAGTTAAGTAGTTTCTTTTATGAGCAGTCAAGATCTAAGAGAAATAGGTACTTGTTTCTATGCTCAGCTGATTAGATTTGACGGCATTTAATAGAAAACTAATTTCAATTTGAGTTTGTCTCATTTCTACCAACAAATAATATCAAGAACCTCAAATAGTTTCAGCTATAGAGTAAAAATTATATTTTATCAAAATAGACAAAATATCAAGATAATTGTTTAGCTCTTGCTTAAAGTTCATATAGTACTTACTATTCAATTACAAATTAGAATCAAGATAATTATCTTTGATCGGTAGAGCTGTTCTACATGTTCATCTATGAAATATTTCTAAAAAATTGTGTGGTTATTTATGTTTATCTCTAAAGCAGAAGAAATTACATCAAAATCATTTATGATAACTGTCAGGTTCTAAAACTCTAAAATGTAAACATTTGAGTAAACAAAATAATTGTACTTATATTACACAAATATATGTATTTTAAAGAAAAATGAAATGGTTCACCGGGGGAATTTTGAAATAATCAAAATTATAGTTTGTACTATAATTGTACTCAATTCTCTTCTTTTTCCATTTAACCCAACAGAATGACTAAGTCTCTCTTTTTATGTAGCCATTTCCCCCCAGAGCAAGAGAGAAAAAGAGGAGGAAAATAATGTCCATGATGACCATCCAGGTTTCTTCCACCCTCCTGTCAAAGGTAGCAACATGATCCCTTTATCCCACTGCCTGACCCTGATAGAAACAACAATACAAAGAGGAAATACTTATACTTAGACACCATGAAGAGCTTCCTGGAAGCTGACTCCTACCAAAAAGCATACACTTTTAAGGTCAATGAAAATATGTCCATTCCAGAGTTCCAAAGTAATAAATAACACTGGCTCCCTCGTGAAATGTGGGAATGGCTGACTGGCATTTGAATGAAATTTATTCATCATCAGATTTCTAGGGAAAAGGAAACCCAGTGCCTATTTTCTCAGATGTTCATCTGTGTTTTGCTGAATGCATCCCTATCAATTTAATAAAATAAAATAAAATGTTAGCAAATGATTATATAAATAGCTATAGATTGATTGATGTCATGAAATAAATGATAATACACACACACACACACACACACACACACACACACGAACACACATAAAACAGACTAGGCTGTAGAGCTGAACTGTACTTTGTTTCTACATATATCTCAGATAAATTAAATCTGTAGTTTTCCATATTTCCCACCGAACCATAAAATGTTTCCCGGGTAAACCTGTGTATATTACAAAGTGGACAATAATAGTACAACTATCTAGTGTAAGTGTTCAGCTTTGATAAAGAACTTACTGCTAAGAAACAGAAGGCTCCTCTCCCTACATGCTGGATACTGAGAACATTAGAGCTGTTACTTAAATCATTAGTGTATTTCTGGGAGAAACAGAAGAGAAAGAGAGATGTATTATCACTATAGCTCTCTCTCCATATCTGTCAAGGATAAGACCATAGGCCATCAATGGGTGGTAGAAATACTATACTACACTATAGTACACCAAGGCCTGTGTCCATGAGCAAATGAGCAAAATGGCTACACAGGGACTAATGGGAAGAGAGTATACACAACATGCACTCGCTGAACGAAGATCATTCGGATCTCTGGTGACATGGAGCAGCACCGCAATGGATTTCAGCATGCTAGTCGGAATTGTGCACGATTTAAAATGTATTGATTACTTTTGGAATGTTTCCATTTATGTGTTTGACCAATTGTTTGACAAAACAGTCATCTGCATAAGAGCAGACCACTAACTCCAGACATGGCTATTTATACCTGTATTATGGTTCCATACCAGCTCAGTCAAAAAACCAGCAAGACCACATCTTAACAAATAATTGGAGCTTGATGGCACATGTCTGTGCTCTTAGCTAAAGGGAAAGTAGAAGTAGAAGAATTGTTGCAAAGATACTGAGAAAAGGAGGTTGAAATTCCAACATTTCCTTAAAGGTTATGAGTCCAAATGACCTAAATTCCATCTACTAGGGCTGACCTTCTAAATGTTACATCACATTCCCAATAATGCCACAGATTGGACATTAAGTCTTTTACACATGTCCTTTCAGGAGCATTTAAATCCAAATCACTGTAGTAATCTATTTCAATATGCTTTATTTAAATCTATGTGTATCTGAAATAAAATAATAATAATATTAAGCTGAATAATATACCGGGTCAATGGAAATAAATCAAAATTGTCCCGAGGAGACTGGATATTAATCAAATGAAAAGAACAGTGAAGAAGAATATAAGTGAGTATGCATATTATAATAATAATATTTCCAAACATTTCATAATAACAGTGCAAAGTATTCAACAGTGGGTCTTTTTGTGTTTGTTCAAATGGATTATCACCAATCGGAAGTTAAAAGAAGGCTAGGAAAGATTGTGGGCTTTCCAAGTCTTATTTTTAATATCCATTAATCTTGAAAATGCAAGGTAATTATTCCTATTCTACTACATTTCTTTCAGCAATAGAGATATTTTCACACCAAAAGAGGACACTATTAATAGGGTATAAATAATAGATGAGGAGACAGATGGTGAAACAATTTGAACAAACATCAAATAACAAATGCTTATTTTGGCAAATGTTAACAACATACCTATTTCTATCATGTTAAAAAGTGTCCTCAATAGGGCTGGAGTTATCTTGAGCTATTTCCAAGAGCATGCTGGTGCTTCTTCAAAGTGGAATCTAGTTCAGGGAACTGGATTTCTTGTGGAGCTGCTGTTCAGTCAGGAGACTTTAGATATTCTTTGTGCTACAGCTTTTCCAGCCAAGATATTACTGCATTTCCTATATGGCTCATGACTTTAAAGTCAACTGTTTGGAAGATGTCAATATGAAAAATGGTGCCCACAGAGAAAACTACATACATCTACATTAGTAAATATAGATAATTTACCTTTAATTTCCCCCATTGTTTTCTTGGAATTAGCTGACTGTGATATTAGAAGCTTCTAATATCTCTATATATACCATCTCTCTATATACCATCAGTATATTCTTTCTTGCAATTTCTAGAGTATGGTATTTGCCCCTGACATTTTATTTAAAATGTGTGTGTGTTCTTGGGCAGTTTCTTGGTGTATTGCTTTGTTCCATACATTCAAATCCTTTGCATAGTTTTATTTATATATTATTCTTCTTGTATAAGGGATTGGCTGTTTTTAGGCTACAGTAATTTGTTCCATCCATATATATATAAATATATATATGTATTAATATATATTGTTTAAAAGCCTATGTATGGTGCCCATTAAAATGTAATTCCTAAACTGTGTTCTGCAATTGCTCATTAAGGGATTTTGTCTATTCCCTGTAATTGTGCGTGCGTACATTAATTAAATCTTCCTTCTTTTTTTTTTTTGGATCCAATCGTGGGGCCTGAACTCTAGGCCTGGGCACTGTCCCTCAGCTTTTCAGCTCAAAGCTAGCGCTCTACCACTTGAGCCACAGTGCCACTTCCGGCTTTTTTCTTTTTGCTTATGTGGTGCTGAGGAATCAAACCCAGGGCCTCATGCATGCAAGGCAAGCATTCTACCACTGAGCCACCTTCCCAGCACCTAATTAAATCTTATTTCTTTGTTCAAGAAAAAAAAATGTCTATGTATGGCTACTTTCCAATTTTTTGGTATATTGATTATTGACAGAAAGATTTCTAGAATTTTAATATGGTTGCCTTTGCAAGATTTGCCATAAAGAATTAAATTTATTATTCATATTAATGAATTTGTAGTCCATAATTATATGATTTGATTCCCGAGTTCTATCAGTGAAATCTATTTCTACTTAAAATCATAGCTAACTCATATTATTGAGAAATTAAATAAATAGTTTACCATTCAGATTTTCAGTTGTAATTTGGTAATTACTATTATGACATGAATAAAAACTGACATTTTACCCTATAGATAAACAATTTTCTATATGGCACAGAAGACCTATCTCTCATTTTCTGAGCAATTTTAAGTCACCTGCTATTCATAGTGTGAATTTGATTCTATTTCTGAATTTTCTGTCTTTGCTTATGGTAAACCAACACATTACAGCATCCATTTTCTTTAAATGCTCTCTACCAAATTTAACTTTTAATTTTTTCGTTTGGATTTGAGACTTGACTCAAGTACCTCTTCTGAGCTACTAATTAGAATTTCAATATTGGATTCAGAAAACTTATCTTTGTAATGTTAATTATTTTAATAAGCAGAAATCATTGATTTCTTTCTATGGACCTGTGCTTATTTGAAGACTTGCATGTCTTTTGTTAAATCCATTACTAGTTGATTTACATGTTTTGTCATTGCAAAAAAGGCCTACTTTAGATTTAATTACCTAATTTTTCCTTCTTAATCAACAAAGTTGCTGGAAATTATTGGTGATCATATATTTATGGTAGATACTAATGGATTTCCTATATTATCCATCTTCTAATAATAGTAGATCATTTCTTTTGCTTGATTCTTATATGGATCAAACAATTCACTGGATGTAACTTCATCTATAATCTTCATGCTGTGTAATTTACTTTTCATGACTTTAATACAAATCACTTAGGATTTGTATTATATACAAATCTGTCTGGCATTCTCATTTTAGAAACAATAAGTAGTGTTTAGAATAAGAAAACAACATTCCAATCCTTGCACCTTCTTTGGCCATGTTAGAGTTGAGAGGTAAACAGACAGATTTGTTATTAATAACCATCACAAAAAACATTCATCTTCTGGGTTGGGAAGGTGGCTCAGTGGAAGAGTGCTTGCCTTGCATGCATGAGGCCATGGGTTGGATTCCTCAGCACCAACTAAACAGAAAAGGCCAGATGTGGCGCTGTGGCTCAAGTGGTAGAGCATTAGCCTTGAGCTGAAGAGCTGAGGGATAGTGCCCAGGCTCAGAGTTCAGGCCCCATGACTGACAAAAAACAAAGAAACAAAAACACTCATCTCCTGGAAACCAGAAATGTAGAAAGCTAAAAGAGAGTGAATTTGTGAGTCTGTTATTTTTCCTCATTTGGAAGAGGACAAAAAAGGTTGTATTTATGGCTGGTAGTAACATAAATACACAAAAAACTGGGGTTTGATTAATTGTTATAAATATTCTAGAGCCATTATTGTTCTCTGTGTGCTACACATTCACTTCTTTTCTTTTTTTGTCTGCTGTGGGCCTGAACTGTGAGCCGGAGCTCTGTCTCTCAGCTCTTCAGCTCAAGGATAGTGCTCTACCACTTGAACCACAACACTACTTCCAGCTTTTCCTGCTTATGTGGTGCTGAGGAATCGAACCCATGGCTTCATGCATGTGAGGCAAGCACTCTACCACTGAGCCACTTTCCCAGCCCTACACCTTCACTTTTATAAATGTGGTTAAGGATATAATGTTTCTGAGTTCCACTATCAAAACTTATATTAGGTGTTTGGTGAATAACATATTTCATGTTAATTGTGCTGATAGTAATAGCTGATTAAGAAGAAGCCAAATACTGTCAGGTTTTCTCTTTGGCAGAAAGACTGAAACACAATTATTCAAAGCATATTGAACTTTAGTCATTTTCTCCACAGACTGTCAACTTTGAAGCCTAATTTTGAGCATTTATATGTCATCACCAATCTTTGCCAACTCAACTAGCACACCTTTGTTTAACTAGTCAGCACTCCTGGTATCCCTGTCATACTTCTCATTTAAAAGCATTCTTATATAAAGCATACAAAATGTATGAAAGAGAAGAAAGTGTAAGTTCACCAAATAGGTCATCTTTTTGTGGAGCGTATACTGTACTTCAAATATAAATTCATGCCATGTGTACAGGCATGCTGACTAAGGCATAACTTCCTGTTCTTAAATTAGCATTCTCATACCTATTACAGTAGGTTGGTCAGGTTAATCCTGTATTGTGGCTAGTTGGTAAGTTAGACTTGATCATTGCTGTGCATGTATAGGAAACATAGTTAGTTTCATCTCTCTTTAACCTTTCATGCATCCATTGGAAATATTCCTGACCCAAACAGAGAAAAAGAGGGTTTGCTGTGGTAGTTTTACTCAGTTTAGAAAAGTACTAATGACAAGAGCTACAAGGAAAATAAATGGGGTTAAGAATGGAGGTTAGAGAAAAGGCTAAAACCCATTCTGAAATTCAACTGAGTGGTTGAACTCCAGTGATGGTGGAAGGTATGTTATGAGTGTGGAATGGATGATGGGTGAGGTTCTTGTGTCAGAAAAGAGAGTATTGCCATCAGGAACAGAAAGGAAGTGAAGAGAGAAGCAATGAGAGATGATGTGGTAAGTGTGAAAAGAAGACACCCCAAACCACCTATGACTAATAAAGAACTAAAGTAGAATGATTATTTAGTACTAAAGGGTTGATGCCTAATCAGGCCTGAAAATGCCTCATGGTGTATGTTCAGCATTCCTATGACATTTGAAATCTCTCCACAAAAGCAAACCAATATCAGCTGTTTTTAACCACTAATATGAGGTATAAGATACAACAGTGTATTTTGATATAGACAGTTCCAAGTACTTAAGCCTACTTAACTAGAAATTAAATGATCATCTATTTGGAATCTCTTTGGATGTGTTTCCTATGGAAAAGAATTTGAAACTCTAGGGATATTTTTCCGTGTTTGGACTTTCTGATTGTCCTTAGAGACTTGATATGAGAGCACCTGGCAAGGAGGCAGAGACACATTCACATCTTTGTAAGAAAGAAGCAAAGATCTAAGCTCAAAACATCTGAAAGAATTTCCCCCCATGGACATTTGCCTGCTCTGGAATCTGTTCAGAGTTCAAAGCTTAAAAGCTTTGGAGAAAGGTTTTAAAAATAAAAGTTTTACGCTATCAAGATTTTGAGGAGGCAATGATTAGTGTTCAGGATGTTGGGATTAAGAGCCCTGGGAATAATACTCCCATGTTCTCTGCTAAATTTCTGTAAGCAAAGAGATCCAAAGCAGATAAACCACTGTAAATCCGTACCCTAGCCCCAGTTCAACTTAGTTTCTAATTCAATTCAATTAATTAGATGATCACTGCAGTATAACACTGAAGGCAGAGATCACCAGGTGTCTATACCTAAACTGAAAGGGAGGGGGGAGAATAAGGAAGAGAGGAAAGGAAGGAAGGAAGGAAGGAAGGGAGGGAGGGAGGAAGGGAGGGAGGAAACAAAAGAAAAACTTAAAAACCATTAGAAATATGGTGAAATCTAGATACTTGTCTGATTAGTCAATAACAGTAAGAAAGTTAATGAACAAAATAGAATAAAAGATGAATTGTGTGAAATATAAAAATTTTATCATTTATATAACCTATAAATAGATGAATAGTTATAATAAAATAATTCAACAAATATGAAAACTGAGCAAGGCAGTTAGATCACATCTGTAATCCTAGTTTCTTGGGAAGCAGAGACAGATTGGATTTCAGGGACTGGCACAAAGGCTTATGGTTCCTCTAAAACTTTAAGGGCCTTGGTGTATCTCTCATCCTATCTACGGCAGCTGTGTAAAGGAGTAGTTCCTAGCCCAGGATAGCCCTGACACAAAGGCAAAAGTCAAAACATCTGGGAATATATCTTAAGTGATAAGAGTTGGTTAGTAATCAAGAGGCTCTGAGTTCAATCCATCACAAGAAGAAGAAGTTGGAGGAAGGGGAGGAGTTAGAGGAGAATGAGGGGGAAGAAGAAGAATTGTTTATACTGAGGTATTTGTCAATGGGTCTTTGTGAATTTATCTGTTCTTTAAAATGATAGGGGGGCAAAGTTTATTGTATAGATCCATACTTTTACTTAGCTATTTTGCTTCTTTCTAGTATTCCAGGAATCCTTTATTCATAATTTCTTTTCTGCTTAGATGATATCCTTCGGCCACTTTTTCCCCATGGGAAGTTCTAGTGATGTTAATTCTCTCATTTGTCCTTATACACGAAGATACTTTCATAGAAAATAAAATTATAAAGTGACAGGATTCTCTGCTTCAGTCCTCAAAACTGGCAAAGCCTCTTTTCTCTAGCCTAGAGGCCAGATCCTAGAGGATCTCTGGAACTCAGAAATGGACTTTTCAAGTTAATTTTCCTTCCAGGCAAACTTTCCACTCTTTCTTTGTTACAAGTTATTGACTTTGTATTAGCTTTCAGAAATGTATAAGAAGATTGATATATGTGTTCGGTAGGATTTCCTGCTTGCATTTTTTTTTCGTCTTCTGAATCTATATGCTTGTAACATTTGCCGAATTTGGAAAGTCTTCAGAATCATCGCATGCATCTGATGACTGTTGCTACTCTGTCTTTCCCTGCTCCTCGGAGGTACATATTTCACATTTTAAAAGAAACAAGTAGAGCCCAAGTTGCTGCTCATTGTCATTATCTTTTTTGCATCCCTCAGCATAAGTAATTTCGATTACCTTATTCTTCAAACTCATAAATTCTCTCACCTTATTTACACTACTTTTTACTACATTTCTTACAATTTTCTAAAATTCCAGTGAAATTGCTTAAATTTCCAGTTAATTCTTTCTTACATCTTCCATTTCTTCCTTGAAACTATTTATGTATTTATTATTCACTTCTTTATAATGATAATTGCTCCACAATATTTTATTCTGTTACTTCTCTCATGGCAATGTTGAAAGCTACAAATCGCTTTTATTTCTTGCTTATTACTTCATGAGATTGCATCTTGTGATGCTTCCTCTTTAATTAATTTTAATTCTTTTAATAGGAATTTTCTGAGAATTCTGTACCACAGAAAGTGTAGAAATCACCTTATTACACTCAGAGAACAGAATCAAATTCAGGATCCCTTTTTTTCTATTTTTCTTTTTTTTCAATAAAATTTTATTGTGAATATGATGTACAGAGAGGTTATGGTCACATAAGTCAAGTAATGAATACGTTTCTTTTTGAAAGTATTTCCCCTCACACCTTTCTCTGATTCCCTTCCCCTCCTCCACCCCGTTCCCTTTTTGGCCTGTGGTGACACATGAAGGTGGGAAAATGATTTCTTCCCACTGTGTAAGGGTAGAAATTATTAATTCTACCCAAGTTATATGCTGTCTCCCAAGAAGCATTAGTTGGGAGTTTCCTTACTACTTCTCCCCAACTGGTCATTGGATACCTCATGGAGATGAATGATGTTTTGCCTCTACCATGAGACAATGCTGTAAATCTTAACTCCATACTTATATTCTGAGGGACAATTTTAATGGGAGCCAAATTTCTGAATCATGGGCAGATGTCTAAGCTCCACAATTAGCTTTTCCTTGCATGGTAAGAAATAGGTGATAGGTTGCCCTATAGTAAATCTGTATAGTAGAGTGGGTATTATCTAATATTTTCATGTTTTACTAGGTTACCATTTTCTTCTCCCTTGTCTAGTGAAAGTTTTTTTAAGATTTGGTTATATGCATAATATTGTACATATATAATACTTTATCATAATGCATAATATGCATCAAAAAGGTTAATATATACCAACAATATGTGCTATATATTATATATTATATAAACATATATTATATAATATAGAATATATATTTAATATCTATTAACCTTTCCAACCATATGTGCTATTTTATATATATTAAATAAAATATATAATATATAAATATATTTAAAATATATTAACCTTACTATGTTGCCATATATAAAGTCAAAAACAGTGTCCAAATTCCTGTCAATAAGTTGAAAATAAAACAAAGAACTAAACCTAAAATGTTGTTAATTTAGGTAATTATGCTAAAAAATATTTAAAGTAACTTATTGGATAAGCAAGAAAATATTTCTCACTTGTATTTCTGGAATTGAAAATGATTGTGGCTAACTTAGTAATACAAATGAGAGACTCTGGAAGAGAAAAGCAAATAGGGATACAGGTGGACCCATTGCAACAATGAGGTGTACAAGTCAAGTCGCTATGTGGAAAAACGAACTTTACAACTTTGGCGGGGGCGGGGGGGGGGGGAATGGGGAAGGGATGGGAAGGGGGAAACAAAGGAGGAGGCAACTATGCTTGATAAGAAATGTACTCATTATCTTGCCCATGTAATTGTAACCCCCCTGTATACGGTATTTTCATAATTAAAAAAACTTTCTATAATATTAAGAGGAATTAAATGTCAAGCTATAAATCTATATATGTAATATTAATAAATGTTAAAATATAGGTGAAATTTTTAGTGATTTTTACAGATACACAAAATTCCCCAGTGATGTTTGCATGATAAAAAGATAATAAAAGTTCTTCTTCAAAATGAGATTAATAAAAAAAGCTCTGACAGCAAATAGAATTTGATGGTAATGTTCTGTTTACTTGCAAATATATTTTATTGTATAAACTTTTTGAAATGATAAAAAATAATCCTAAAACTACTAAGTAATTACTATAAGGATGTAGAATATAAATTTGATACCTAAAAGTCATTCATTTTGCCTTCTAAACACAGATCAGTAGAGCTTAAAATAAAACACAATTTCATTTGCACCAATACCTCACAAAATAAAATGTTTTATTTTGTTTTCTTTTGTTCAGATAAGGATGCTTTTGCTTGAAGAAGCCACAGACTACAATCTTCCTACCTCTATGTACTCAAGTGGCTGGTATTATAACTGCAACACTATTGCCTAACTTCAAGGTTTGCTCTTTAACTGAACACTCTAGAGTAACATAATGAATACACTATGTTGATAGTTTTGTAAATTTTACAAATCAAAGAAATTAGTCACAAAGAGAGTATGTAATTGTCATCAAGTTCACAGTGAACACTAACCTACAATAATAGAAATAAAGATAATAGTCTTGTTTATAGCTTGATAATGACCAAGAGAGACATAAATGGTACTTTCTAGTGTTTAGATCTTCTCTTTCTTGACTGGATTTCTGGCTTTAAAGTAATGTGCATTTTAAGAATGCCTAAACTCCCACGATTTGTGCATTGTTCTATGGGCATGCTTTAATGTAAATTAAAACAAGAGAAAATAAACTGTGTGTTGAAGATTGCTTATAGACCTTTAAAAATTATTATACTGAGAGTTGTCCTTTGTAGATTAAAATTTAGTTGACCAGCTACTTCTTGACAAAAATTATGGTCATCCTCTTTGCTTGTTATTTTTGTTAAAATATATAGCTTTCTAGATACGCGTTTTAGCTTTGTATTAAGGATATGTACTGTGCAGGACATGGGACAGAAATGAATTTTGGAATTCTGCTAAGTCAAATCTTGTGGAAATTTAGTGGCCACAAAGAGAGCAACAGGTTTCAATTTCTTAGGGACTATTTTGATTCTCATTAAATGGAAGAGACAGAGAACGTTTTTTAGTGATAGAATTTTAATAGGATTATTTGACAGTTAGGAGATAGACAATGCTGACTCCTAGCTTCAAAGGTGTAGAGGGCGAAATGACAGGCTAGCGGAAATAGGTGCTATGTTTGCTGTTACTGTTGTTGTTTTCTTCTGTGGAGGAGGATGAGGAATGTGTGCTCAGGAAGTCCAGTCTGGTTTCAATTAAGAAGTTAAATGCTAAGAAGAGAATCCAAATCTGAAATTTCCAAATGACAGCTTAGATACAGAGTGCCAAATTTTCTGCCTCTCATGCTGTGCTACTGAAAGCCAAGAAAAACTAGACTCCAACAAAGGGACTTTTCATACTATCTATAGTGATTCCAATCAAGAAATCTCTTCAGGCTGGGGCCATTAAACTAAGTGCTCCATGCTTGGCCCTGAATTAGCTGATACTGACTCCACTGCTTACATCTTCTAACACATGTTATCACAACTGTCTGTGCTTATGCTTTTCATTTGGAAAAAAATGGAGAGAGACTACAAGAAGAAGGCACTAGTTGGACTCACTGTATTTTGGGGATCATAATATTTTCATTAACTCTGAGAGAGTATTTCAGTGAATGTGTTAACACTTGGGAACATATGAATCACATTAGTGGATAAAGTAGAGAGTCTATGTGGATGAAGACTGTCAATATTGCCAGTATATCCAGATAATTATGTTTAAAAGATCAATGATGTGCACAAATCACTTCAAACATCTGTATGTTTGTAAAATGATGTAGGGATAATGTCAAATTTTGGCCTCTTATGACAATGATGGATTCTACTTCTACAGCCTTCCTGAGGCTGTATTATTGACTAATAAACTGCCATCTCATGATTCCGTAATTATACCTTAAATGCCTATCATGTATAATATTCTCCAGAATAGTTTACATACACTACTTCATTTTCTCTTTGTGAAATAGTTTCCAGTTAAGCAGAGCTGACTATCTCCAACAAGAAGATAGATGAAATTAGAATAAGAAGCATAAAAACTATAAGGGATTGTGAAAAGATGAGGATGCATTTTTAATCAAAAGTTATTTATCACTTATCCATGAGAGTACAATAGTCTAGAATTGAATGTAATGGCTTAAAGTTGTGAAATCATACGTCTACCAAAACATAACATGTTTTCATGTGTTCTTACATCTATTGTATGATATAATTTTTCGCCTAGTGTTGCTGTTTATTAAGGCATTAAACAGCTTTGAATCCCAAGCTGGCCTTGAACTTGTGATGTTCTTGCCTCTACTTCTCAAGTGCTGGCATTATAAACACCATGAGTGCACAACCAATTATACTTTTTAAGATGAACACTGAGCTAATATTCCCTCCATAACTTAATAATATTGGAACACTATTTCTTCCAAAAGCATTTCTACTAACTATACTGTTAGAAGAAATCATTTGAACTTGCATTTTGTCTTTGTTCCCTTGGGCTTCTTGTTGTATGGATTACAAAGCCAAGAAATGAAGTCACAGTCAGCCACACAGTCATGAGAGGAAACAGTTAATCGTGCATTGTACTTCTAAAGTATGATGTTCAATATGTTAGGAATACTAAATACATTTCTGAATTGATATTTTAATAAGTTCTGACATCTTATGTACTTGCATTCATTTGATCTATTTTGCCCTTTCTAAATGGAAGCAAAACCACCTAACTCCTGAAGTATTGTTGTCTGTAATGTTTGAGGCATAAAACTCACTTTATTAAATTTTTTATCATAAAGATACTATACAGAGGGGTTTTAGTTACATGAGTGAGGTAATGAATACACTTCTTATTGAGCATTGTTACCCTATCCTTTGTTTTTTCCCTACTGTCCCTTTAACCTCAGTCATCCATCTTGATGGCTGAGTAATAGACTTTGTAACTTTTCCATAAATATATAAACATTTTCACTTAAGGTGAAAATGCTTCCCTGAGACATGAATTTGTATTTTGTGCCTAAGTAAAAAAGAGGGCGTTAATATAGAGATTAAAATCACAAGAAATGATAAAACATCTGATTGCAAAAGATAATCATATTTTAGAATGGTTTATCAAAACTTGTAGATTAATCTGTATTTTTCAGTACGCATCTTATTACTCTGTATGCATATATATACTCAGTTTAATTAGTTACTATGCTATCTGAGGATGAATATTATCAATTCAATGATAGTAATTGTATAATTTATGAAGTAATGAGACATTTTGAGAACATGAACATATCAAGTAATGGAAAATAAAATAATGTGTGTATATGTGTATATGAATGTGTATGCTAATAGTGTAGCCAACAAAACTCAGCTTCTCTTCCCTTCCCACTGTCTATTAGTTAATTTCTCCCCTTTAAACTTGTCATAAGGTTGCATGTTGAGGGTTTGTTAAATTAACAAAAATAGGATTTTGCTAGAAATAAGGCATTTAAAAATCATTTAAAACTAGTTCAATGATAAGAAAATTACTGAAATGTGAGAGGTTATTTTTAACCTTTCCAAATACACTCACAGTAACATGATTGAATCATACTATAAATATATTTTCATATTAATTTAAATAAATTTAGAGACCATCTGTTGCTATTTTTGTGATCTTTAATTCTAAGAGTTATAATGATTTATTTAGTGTTTGAATGATTGTTGAATATGGAAGAAACATCACAAAATAGTTTTTAATTTTATCTATGTAGTGATGTATGTGCAAATCTACGTATATGCATGCATTGTGTTCCATTTTGAAATGCACAAAACTTGTACCTTAAACATGTATAAAAGTTGCTTATTTTACATGCTACCATGCCTGAAATAACTCACATACTTGGTTAATTACCATGAACAATTTCAATTTCTTGCTTGAAATTTTCATTTCATTAAAGTTAATGTTTCTTCTTTTTAGATTTTACTCTGTCCTGTTGTTCACTATTCAAGTAAAGATAGTTACTAATACTAATTATCAGTAAATCGATAGGTTTCACAACCTATTAACTCCTATAGAAAGCAATTACTTAGGTGTGTGGACATCTCCCTGGGGGTTAACATCTCTTTTGGAAAACTGAATTTTAGTTGAGGTAAGCATATGTAGCATTCCCTTGTCTATCTACATAGATCCAACTTAATTTTCATACAAACTGGCTTGACACTGTGGTTAGAAACATATTACTTGATTATCATATATTGTAATATTTTGTGGTTGTGTTTCTTGTCTGGAGCAAGAAGTTGAGTGATGTGACACAGGCTATATTTAGTTTATTACGGCTGCAGTAATAAGAACAAAGATTGGTCTAAATTTTTAGTACTGGCTATGCTGTGGGCATTTAAATTTTAACTGCTGTATTTGAAAGTCTTGACATTTTTAATTGTTTCTTTGCGTGAATTGGTAAGGAGCCAATTTAGTACATTAAAACTTACAACCTTAGTACCAAAAATACTCCCAGTTTTTTTTTTCCCATTTAAATATATTTATTTGCAGTGGGGACATAGTTGGAAATAAGGATTCCTCCTGGCTTTTCTTCTATAAAGTACAGGGACAAATAAAAAATATTACAAGTGCCATGAAAGTTTTGGACCACATATGCTAAAATATGAATTATATTTGTGATTATAACAGAACAAGTTGGCAATTTTGAATACATTTAAAAAAACTTTTAGATTGAAACTTACGATTCACTGGTTGAAATGCTATTAGAAATTAATGAGTATGAATTCAACAAAGCCATGGCAAAACACCATATCCACTCTAAAATTATTTTAGTGCAAGCGATGGAGGCCTTTGCTTAAGAGGGTGCTCCTAGATGGAACACGGAGAAGACCTAATTATCTCTCAGACAATCAAACCACGAGAGAATTGTTAGCAAAGCCAAGCCTATGAGGAGGTCTTCACCCCACTTGTGATATATGTATGGGGCTTTCTCTGTGAAGCCTCTAGTCTTCATTAATTTGTACACATGACATCAATGGCACCAATTTTAAATTCAGAAATAGAAAAATAAAACCTGCTTTCTACCCAGGTCCATTTGAATGTTCTCAATAGCCTTAATCTCAATGTCCTTTTCAGGGAAATATAGACAGATATTTTATATGTCCCTCATCTACTGTTCAACTACCTCATGAAAAATAAGTTAATTATGTTGATCTTGAAAGGTATTACTGTTTGCACTCATCTCCTTAACCTCACCAACACAGACAAAGACCCACTTCCACTATTTCCCTTCAAATAGTAGCTTCTGTGTTGTCAGGAGGTTCAACTGCAACTTGTTGTTTCTGTGCCTCAAAAAGATTTAGAAACATCCTCTGGTTTACAAGGTGATGATGATAAAGTGAACACATTCTAGTTCAAATGCATTTACTGGAAACTCACTTACTGAACAACACGGTTGAGGCACGCATCTGCGCCATGTTCTCATATGGCTCTCTGGGATCTGCTGCTAATGAATACTGCCTGGTGGCATGAATGACTATTTGACTCCCTATCTCCATGCCAAGAAATTCAAATTTTAAAGTGCTGTATCTACACATTGTTCATTGCTTTTGCACTATCTAAAAGCTGAAAAGCCAAACCTTGATGCATGCTATGTGAAAGAGAGTGAAGTTGTGTACATGTGCCCCTTCTCTTTTTAGCATTAGAAGAGATGAAAAAAGAAATGTGCTCACAGTTGAAGTCAAGCTATAGGCATCAATCTTTTTATTTTTTATTTTTTGGGTCCAGTCGTAGGGCCTGAACTTGGCCTGGGGGCTGTCCCTCAGCTCTTCAGCTCAAGGCTAGCACTCTACCACTTGAGCCACAGCACCACTTCCGGCTTTTTTTTTTTTTTTTGCTTATGTGATGCTGGGGAATCGAACCCAGGGTCTCATTCATGCAAGGCAAGCGTTCTACCACTGAGCCACCTTCCCAGCCCCGGCATCAATCTTTTGTGTCATTAGAAACATGCAGCATGAAAGTCTAAACTCCTACCAACCTCCCCTCCCCAAAGAAAACCATACTATATGACTCTCCTATAACAGTGAATCCAGGTAACTACAGCCTGTCTCAACCACCTGCCCAGCTTCTTTATTGATGCTAACATAGTTGTTGAAAAATGCTCATGATCTTAAAAATCTTTTAAAAAGCAGAGGGAGGGATTGTAGATCTAAAAATACTGCAAATTTTATTCCTATTATTGGTTAATATACTTTAAATCTGTAATATAATTGTAAAGCTAAATTTTAATTTTATTTATTTTTTTATTGTGAGAATACCGTACAGAGGTGTTACAATTACATGGGCAAGATAATGAGTACATTTCTTATCAAGCATTGTTGGCTCCTGGTTGTTTCCCCATCCCATCCCTTCCCATACTGCTTATACCCATCTTTCTTCTGTCTAAACTTTAAACTGAATCACTTTAAACTTCAAAACTATTCTTAAGACTTTGTATGAGATGCAGTTTCTAACAACATTCATGTCTTTGGATACATGCTTTCTCCTGTATAGGATGTCCCTGCATATTTATACATCCCAACTGTACCTTATACATAGTTATTTGAAACTAAAAGCTCTCTTTTAAGGTATGAAATAGTAAGGAATTCTAAAAATGTTTTGTAAACAGTGATTATCAGTGACTCCTTGGTTACTGTTTGAGAATCAGCTAATAGACCTTTTCTTTTACAAACAATTCTACCTTTGCAGATAGGATTAATTTCTCCTTCATATACTGTCCCAAAACATTTTTAAAAAGCTGTATAGCAAAATTTGATAATATTCATTTGTCTACTATCTCTGTCTGTCTGTCTAACATCCTGAAATACAAAGACTATTCAACAAAACAAAATGTAGAAAGTTTAACGATGGATCCAGTGTCCTGTGTCCAGAGTCCAGTGTCCTGTAATTCTGTCACTTCAGCGGTAGAGGCTGAGGCGGCTAGTGCAGTTTCAAGCCAGATTAAAATCTCAGAGAAAAAAATCTCATCTCAAAATGAAACGAGACAACAAGATACTTTTATAAAACAGGGAGGATGTCTAATGTATCTCTGCACAACACATGCATTCAATGAATGTGTATTCATTGTATCAATAACCCTTTTACTCTTCAGTGACCTGTTTTATATTCACCTAACAGATATTTATGGAATGTACATCGTGCACCTGTTTGTTGTAGCATGGAAATAGAGCACTGAGCTGCCCTGTACCTTCCCAAGAACTGAAGAATTTGTTTCTCCACTTCCCCAATTATTCCTTATTCTCTGAGTCTCCAGGTCATACATTAGTGATGTGAGCAGAGGATATTGTAAAACTAAGTGACTTCTGGAATTGAGCCAATGACAGGCAGATCATTTGGATAGTGCTAACATCACTCTAATGACAATAGTTCTATTAATAAGGTACAAATATGGGGAATTTATGAAATGTTAGTGTGATTTGCCTCCTGAACTTAGGGAAAATTTCTTGAATGGATAACATTTTGAGGTAATAGTAACCTAGGAAAATTGAATCGCAGCCATGTGAGTGAAATACCACTCTACCTGAGGTTTCACTTCACTCTATAATTTTATCTTGCCCTTTACCTGGTCTCCAAATACCACACAAACATATTTATGACAACAGAGATTGCAGCTGCCTTTCTTCAAATACTTGTACCATAGACCCCTCCACATGTATGGGGAAATTCTTTTTTTAAAACAGCAAAACTTTTCAAACCATGTTCTCTTGGACAGGTCGGCAAAGACCTGATTGCAGTTCCCTTGTTATTTTTCTCTTTGGGAGATAATATAACTTCAAACTATTTTTGAATTGTATGAGGAGAGACAGTGTGTATTTTCTACTTTAAAAGCAATTTAAGGTGGAGTTCTCTGGCACAAAGGCAATTCAAAAATAGTTGAAGCTTAAGAGTTGAAAGTCCCCCTTGTCTGGTATATATCGAAAACAGTTATTGGTAATTGGAGATGCTTTCAAATGTTTGGTACAAAATGCAGAGATGTTGTTTTATAAATACTTTGAAGGCAACAGGAGTGCCAAATTGAAGATTCTGTGTGCTCAATAGAAATTCGAAAAGTTGTGATCCATCAGGTACCATTTTAAGATGCAGAAGATAATTACATGTAAATTTTTTAAGAGAGGTAAGTAAGGACATCTTGATATTTCATGTGGAAAGCCATTCTATTATTATTTTCTTGAGATTCATTAAAATGTTCTAGAATTATTTTAGCATAACAACCAGATGCAACTGTTATAAGAAAGTACTTTTTTATGGAAAGATATTGATCCCAATCATGCCCTTCTATTTACATTGGGAAAATTCCTTATCTATCTATACCTCAATTTTATAATCAATAAACATATTTATCATATATAAATATATAGCACACCTTTTATATCAGTGAACTAGCTTCATGGGAATATTCTTTTATACTTATATATCCCACGTTTATATTACACATAATTATTTAGACCATAAAATGCTTTTAGGGAAACAAGTATCATAGGCCATACAAGATCTGGGTCTTTATTTATTTATTTATTTATTTATTTATTTATTTGTCAGTCATAGGGCTAGAATTCTGGGCCTAGGAGCTGTCCCTGAGCAATTCAGCTCATGCCTAGTGCTCTACCACTGAGCCACAGCGCCACTTCCGGTTTTCTGGTGGTTAATTGGAAATATGAGTCTCATGGATGTTCCTTCTCAGTCTGGCTTTGAACCACGATCCTCAAATCTCTGCTTCCTGAGTAACTAGGATTCCAGGCGTGAGCCACTGTTGCCTGGCTAAAGGAATGCTCTGAAAATTATATTTTGATAAAAGTATTTTCTGTCTCCCCGAAGTAGATATTAAATTAGAAGCAAAGTTTTGAATGTTTAAGTTTCCAAGATAACAAATTCACTATTTCTTACCAAATCCCATACCCGCAATTGTCAAAAAAAAGCCTCAACCCACAGCTACTTGGGTATCTCTGCACACATCTTTAAGACTGAATGAGTTCTTAAGGTTCAAGGCAGAATCCCTCTATGCAAATGTCAAGGTGGCTACGTTCTGATAGATGGAACAAGAATGAAATTTTAACATTTAAAGTTCAGATCATTTTCAAGACAGGGAAGCCTTAAGTATGTGCCGTATCACTTTGAGAAATGCTGAAGTTCTATGCAATAAGACAGAAAGAGCTGATGGTTAAATAAAATGAAAACACACACACACACACACACATACACACACACACACACACACACACACACACACACACACACACACACACACACACACACACACACCCCTAACGAGAGTAGATGAGTTGTTAAGAAAATGAATGGCTGTATAGACTAACAAGTAGAAAACGAACAGATGATATAAAGTTATCCAATCAGAGAAAATGCCAGAAACATGTCTGTTTAAAGTCATGTTTGAGGTGTACTCTGTTGATGGTATATCTCAAGACAAGGTATTTATGGAGACTTAATAAATTTAAGATTTAAGGGCTATTGTAAAGTGAAACTTGAATATAACACTCCCTGTGTACTGTGGTTGGAATATAAAACGCCACGCACAGGCATCCATCCATTTGATACCTAGAATCACTGCTTGGGAAGTGAGTGCAACCAGAGGGTTCCAAATGATTCCGTGCATACATCCCTTAATGGATTTATAATACAGTGGCCTTATTTGGATCTGGGAACAAACAAAAGGTGAGTCCAAACTGGGGTCGGTAGGTCACTGGAGGCATGTCCTTGAAAATGCACCTTAAACCTGCCTTGCTCTCCTCGCTTGCTCTCCTTTCTGCATGCTGGTTTTTGTACACCATGAGGCAAGCTGCTTCCCTTTACCTCATGTTTCCAATGCAAGGATGTTTCGCCACCTGACTGGCTGTCAGACTAATACTTTTGAAAGCATGCGCTAAACTCAACCTCCCTTCACTTAATCTCTTTTTATTTTTTTTGTCAGGCATTTGTCACAGGGGAAAAAAAGCTCACTTCTGTCATCAAAGAAAAAAATTCACCGTGTTTTGACTGAAAAATCATAATGATCTCTGATTGCTTTGTAACTTAGAAATTGCTACCAGATGGCCAACCTGACCTCCTCTTCTCTTCTGGCTATAGGTGGGTAACATTCTCCATTGATGCCTACCTAGTCTTTGGCTTCATGCCTGAGTTCTAGACAATGGAACACAAGCAAACCATACTCCATTCTGCTTCTCAAAGGAGGCTTGGAGAAATGTCCATGTTCAACCTTCCTTGCTGCCTCAGTTGTTAGTCAGGTGTAGGTGAGGATAACCAATTTGAAAGCGATAATTTAAAGATATCTGAAGGATAGATAGAGATACCTAGAAGACATAAGAATGAACTTCAATCCCCAAATCACTGTTGGAAACAAAGCTGGTGGCCACCCACAGTTACCTGCCTGGGAAATAAATGTCTCTGGTGTTTAAGACATTGAGTATTTTTTCTTATTCTGTGTGTCACATAAGCTTTGTGTATTCCCTTATTGGGAATAATTGATACATATGGGAATAAACACACAAACATTATCTAAAAGGGTCCCTGTTCTGAGGAGTCCTATGTCATTTGATTCTTATTTTCCACTGTAATATCAGCTTTCTTTGTCTTACAAGTTAATGTTATGCTCAGAAATATTGGTTTGTCTTTGAGTCTTTCTCCTCACCCTAAATTTTATTGATGTCTTTGAAATGAGAGTTTTCTGTATTTGCTCAGCTTTGGAAACTTTCCTGCCATCCTTCCATCATTTTGCTCCTATCATTATCCTCTGATTTATGATTCCACACACATGTGGAGATCACTGTACCATTTGGTCACTGAGGCTCTACTTGCTTAAAAGTGCCTTTTCTGTTTCTCTTCATGTTAGATAACTTCTACAGACTTCTATCATCATATTTAGTGATCTTTCATTCAATAGTGTCTAATTTACTATCAATTTGTTAGTTATTATTTTTCTCTATATCAGTTCCATTTGGCCCTTTGGAAATTTTCTTTTTTTTATTTTATATAGTCCTCTTATAATGTCATTTGAAATTCTGTCTTTTTATCTCCATAATATATTATAAAAATTAAAATATAACCCTACAGTAAATGGGGTATAACCGTTTGATTCTGCTATTTTTGTGAACACATTATTTTTTTTGCTACTTTTTCCCATGTCTTGGTTCAGGTTTGTTGTTATGTTTCAGACATTATAAACTATGAAACAGTAAGTATGAAAGTCCCAACTTACTTGCTTTGTGGGGTTTTCTCCTAGAGAGCACAAGCCTTGCCATTGCCCTTCTAATTACAGTGAGAATCGGACATTTAGTTTTGAGTCGAGTCAACTTCAGTCTGCCATATCATATTCAATTGATTAATTTAAAATGTGATTAGTCCTGTATGTAACCTCTACTCCCCTAAGCACCTCCTTGAGATTGTTGGTGTGTGGATTTGAAGGTTATTTGACTGCAGTTGGGCATAATTTGACTCAATTTTGTGTGTAGTTGGCAATTTTCCTGGATCCAAGTGTCACCTAATTTACAGGACTGAGAGTATCTCATTTCAAGGCTGTTTCCTTGGCAAATGGCTTATGGGAAGGGGAATTGTCTGACTGGGGCCGTTTGTATTTGTATTCAGGGTTTTCTTTATTGCAATTTGTCATGCCAACTCACACTGTTAAAAACTTCACTGCTGTTCTTCCTTCCTGCCCCCCCCACCCTTGCATTGTTTGTTTCTTTCCTCTAGTATACCCTCTGCTCTGCTCCCCTTAAATTTATTCTTAGACTTAGCGCTGTTTCCGAACGAAACAAATTGCAAATCTAAGATCCCACACAAAAGGTTGTTTCCTTCTTAAATTCAGTTCACAATTCTCCACCATTCTTACAATACAGTATGTGTGTGTTCTGCGTGTTTCCTATTGAGAATAATATATGGATAGGATAAGAAGTTAATCTGCCCAATTACAATGAGAAAATCCAATATTCATCTCTACTAGGGCTTTCAAAAACCTTATCACTTTTTTTTTGTCGTGGGAAAAGGAGTTTTGAATTTCTGAGTTTAAAAATAACGTTGAAATATCATAAGCTTCTATCAAAATATATATTGTGTAAATTAGAGATTAGAAATTATGGCATAGCTTTTTGTTTTCTTTGGAATTTAATTTCCTCATGAAGTAGATGATATTTTTTCTAAATATCAGGAAATTCCTATAATAAAAACCAAACTCTCTTTTGTTTTGTTGTTAGTCATGGGACTTGAACTCAGTGCCCGGGCACTGTATATAAGCTCTTTTGCTCCAGGCTAATGCTCTACCACCATTTGGTGCCACAGTACCATTTCTGGTTTTTGAGTGGTCAATTGGAAATAAGGGTTTGATGGAGACTTTTCTGCCTGAACTGACTTTGAACCACAGTCCTCAGATCTCAGCCTTCTGAGTAGCTAGGATTACAGGCATGAACCACCAAAGCCAAGCAAAGCCAAACACTTTTAACTATACATCTAATATTTTAATAGGCAAATTATTAATATTTCTCTAGAGACAAATCATTAAAAATGATTAATTACCAGTCAACAGAGACACTTAAAACTAAGAACACAATTTGATATAGAACTGGAGCAGTACCAAGATACTTTTAAACATACCCTTTAGTTGTTGGATCTAAGATGGTCCATGGGCCCTATGTGCAGGATTAAAAAATCCAGAAATATCAAGTTAATAGGGTAAGTTACTTGCTGTTGTAATTCTGGTGCCTTGTGTCATTCTTTTTAGTCTCTTTATGATTCCAAGCCTTTGACAACCACTAGGATATTGGTAGCTGATGAGTGCATCCATTACCTGGCCAATTTCAGTGTCCTCATTCATTGTGGCATAATCTATTGGTAGTTTTCAGGCAAAGACATTCTTCTAAGGGCAAGGAGTAAGAGAGAAAGATGGGGAGGCAGAGACAAAGGCAAAGATATCACAATGCAAGAAAAGCTGTCTTTCAGGCATAAGTATATGTATAAATAAATTATAAATGTCAGATTATGGAGAATATTTTAAGGCAATCATTGAACAAAGGTGAAAGATAACTTCATTCAATATGCATGTGAATTTTCATGGAACTATGCAATCAGTGTTAATATACTCTAGTCTCTACATGCTTTCCAAATAACCTTTAGTGTATGGTACTATTCAGCAATTATATCTTGGATGACCTTATGATATACAGTTAAATTAATTTTTTATTCCAGTCCTATCATAGCTAGAGAGGGTAAGCAAACACAGGGGTGTAGCTAGGTTTTACTTAGATATCATGTATACAAAGGGCAGCAGGAGATATTTACCCTGCAGAACCCTGCTACAGAAAATCCTCTAATCCAGGGTGCTCCACTGTCACTTGATTCCACCGTGGCTCTTTTAAATTCTGTTTCAAATTTAAGTTTGGGAAATATCCTTAAATTCTTGTATCATTGATGTGAAGGTTCTAGATTAAATGCTCTCAATAGATTAAACCCCAGTTTGAATGAGATTCAAAAGTCATCAGTACTACATGAAAATAAGAAGCCATGCTATGATTTAGAAAAATAATTTCTAAAAAAGGAAAAAAATAATAGTAGTAAAATACTTCAAATATCTTTCATGCATATATGGTATCTCTATATATCCAAATCATCAAAGACTGGCAGTGTGTGTTCAAAAGACAATATTAGCACACTGATGTTTTGTAATGCCATATGGCTCTTAGATTCTAACCCAAGTTCATCAGTGTCTAATAACATATTAAAAAAGGACATTGTCAAATAACACAAAAGAGACATATAAGCATATACACATACACTTACACACATATATACATGCTATAAGATGCCTACTTGCAATACTTATTGAAGACAATTTAAATCTAAATATAACTAAATCTAAATCTAAATTAAATCTAAATTTAACTCTAAATTAGTTAAAATCAAAACATAAAGCAGAGGAAAGAAGCAAGACAAATGATCAACCAGAATGGATGTATCTATACAACAGAACCACGAACCTGGCTTATCAACTATAAAGAAAACAAAACAAAATAAATAGAAATACAAAGAGGAAACATTTATATATTTAAAGATGTTCAAAAGATATATCATGCAAATGAAGTACATCAGTTCTGAAATTCCATGTTAGAACTACATAAATAATGCCCAAATACATATAAATAAGTGAATATATCATATACATTTAAAGACAATTGCCTTTTAAAACTTTCCAATGTATAATAACATTTTGAAACAATTTTAATATTGGACAGGTTTAGGTTAGACAGCCAGATAAAATTTGATTTTCAGTGTAATATAATATTTCTGGATCCCTACCAATGAAGCCGATATGGTACCACAAATATGTGAAAATATTCCTAAACACAATATCTTTCAAACTCTGGCTAGAGTTTCCAATAAAGACAAAGTGCCTTAAAAGATGAACAGACTGAATGGGAAAGACGTTTTGGCAAATGCTGACGGTGGAATGACACAGTAAAATAGAAATAATCCATTTCATTATAAAAGGTAAATTCTTACATGATCTTGTATAAATGTACCTTTTGTGTAGTTGATAACATGTAATATTGCATGGGTATAAACACAGTTTTACAGTCACTTAAGAAAATATTGTTCAGCGACTTATTCTGTGTGTGTGTGTGTGTGTGTGTGTGTGTATGTGTCCTGGTACTAAGGCTTGGGCTCAGAGCCTGGATGTTGTCCTTGAGCTTTGATGTTCAACCATTTGAACAACAACTTCTGGTTTTTGGTCGTATATTGGAGATAAGTGTCTCATGGCCTTTCTGATCAGGCCTGGCTATGAACCATGATCCTCTTATCTCAGTCTTCTGAATAGCTAGGATTACAAACACAGGCCACAAGTGCCCAACTCAGACATCTATAAATGAAAATTTAGAAGTGAAATTTTGGAATTCTTTCAAAATACTATTCCAGAGTAGGAACTGAAAAAAATGTTGAGTACGATGAAAATAACAAAATGTTGGTGACGATTTTAATCTCAAATTGAAGTTGTTTGTACTATTTTATTTACATTAATGATGGATTGAAAACTCACAATAAAAATTTTTGAAATAACTATTAATATAATATCTTAACAATGTGCTATTTATGGACAGCAGCATTCATGTGGTTCACATGTATTAAATATTGCCATAAATTGCCATAAATTAATATTGATTTGACTGATTTTATAAATGTGCAGTTTTATGTGTACTTTTCTTCTTAAAAACTGTAAAATACTATATATATTTTTAGAATGCTACCTAATTTGACTCAATTTCTTCATAAATCTTCACAACCATGGACTGATTATAATAACTATTCAGAATTAAGAAGCTGCCTTTGCAAATAAATAAAACAAGTCTAAGCGTTGATAGCATCATTTTATCAGAGCACCTCTCTGCATTAAATGTTTGCTTTTCCTTTACATAGACAATGAAGATCTAATTTCTCTATTGACTTTAACAATTGTAAATACAAGCCATAGTAAAACTGGAGCCATCAGGCTGCTGAAGTTATTATGCACACATTCTAAAAGTCATGTTGCTAAGATTTCTTGGAAAAGCAGTTAAACTTACCTTGAGTGTTGCATTTTTGATGGCAGAAAAATCAATATAATAAATTACCTATTTTATATCCACCTATAAATACATTAGATATATTCTGATCATTCTCTACATTCTTGTAAATTTCTCTAATGCAGGCTGTTTATGTTCCTCTATAAACAAATACTTTCCAGATAGCTAGGTTTTTAACTTTAGTGCACAGTTAACTATAATCTTTTACATGCCATAAATTTCCACCTAAATCATTTCTCATTTATTAAGCTCTAGTAACATTCAAAGTTAATTGGAAACTTGAATTTTCCCCTAAAGCTCATACCATACAAAGGTCAGTGAAGAGGTAATAATAATTATTCCTAAAAAAAAAAGTGATACAAGCTGAGGTTGTTAATAAACCACTTTATAGCTCTTTTCCTACAGATATATTTTAAAAATGAAATTTCTGAATAAATATCTAATAATATTAAGAAATTTCTAAATAGAAGGAAGAGACGGTCTGGATACTTAAATATGTGGGCTTAAACAACTCAGTTTTATTAATGGTGACAGCAATTTAAGAATTTGAATGGACATAAAATTACAGAAAGAAGAACCATGATGAAAGAAAAAAAACCTCATTTGACATAAATCAACTTAGATACAAAGAAGTCAGCTCCGTTCTTCCTTATAAAATTCATTCATTAATGAATTGGGGTTTTAAATCCAAATGTTCTCATCTACATTGACCTTGGGGAAAGTATCTGTCCTCTTTGATCCGTATCTGGGCATGGAATTCTATGGTTATTTCAGATCCCTGACTTCTGGGTTTATCTCAAGGGGCAAAAATCTCATTTGTCTTCCAAACCAGACCGTGTTGGAAATGAACAGAACTCTGCATAATTGTTCTGGGAAAAGATGCCCTGGTTAATCTGGAAGGTCACTGGGTCACTGCTGTCTCCAATATCACCTGATGAGGTGTGGGGGCGGGGCGGGCTTCTTTCCTGCAAAGTCAGTAGGATTCTAGGAATCCATCAGGTGGTCACCCAGAGAGAGCATTGATAGAAGACACTGGATTCCAGAGCAGCTCAGCAGAGCACACAGAATCTTCACCCATCCCTTGTTTGCAGGTCCTTTGAAAATCCATAATCTCCATTTAGTTTGCATTTGTAGAGACATGCTTACCCTCTCCCTTGCCTTTTTCTTCCTCTTCAAGGTCACAGGAGTCTGACCAAGAATTGTCCTTCATATTCTACCTA
This sequence comes from Dipodomys spectabilis, assembly GCF_019054845.1. Lineage (NCBI taxonomy): Eukaryota > Metazoa > Chordata > Mammalia > Rodentia > Heteromyidae > Dipodomys > Dipodomys spectabilis. The sequence goes on along the minus strand of NW_024870834.1, from coordinate 10,471,290 downwards.
AATGATAAGTTTTCATCTAACATGATACCATTGGTGAGAGAATTAGCAACCAATGGTCCTTCCTGTGTTCTCTTCTATCTGAGAATCAGCTGAAGTTTAACAATGTGCTTCAGTCTCTATCTATATTTATCTACTGTATACTTGAACATAGATTATTCCATATTGAGTGTGTACTATAAAATGTAACAGACTTGGTAGAAAAAATAAATGTAAATATCTCATTAATAGCATTTTATATTGGTTACATTTTAATGATTGGAAATGTTTGGATATATAAATCATATTATTAAATTCACTCACCTTAGTTGGGTGCTGGTGTCTCCCTTCTGTAATTCTAGCTACTCAGGAAGCTGAGATCTGAGGATCATGGTTCCACGCCAGGCTGGGCAAAAAAGTCCCTTTGAGACTCTTCTCTCCAATAAACTACTAAAAAACAACAACAAATGACAAAATGTGGCGTTGTGGCTCAAATGATAGAATGCACACCTTGAGCTCAAAGAAGCTCAGGGACAGTACCCAGGCCCTGAGTTCAAGCCCTAGGACTGGGGGAAAAAATCACTCGCCTTTAAAAATCTTTCAATGGATCTTAGAAAACTTTATATTTTATATATGGGTGGGTTACATTCTTAGTTTACCACATTTCTATCACAGTAGTCCCTGTAATGTTTTGCTCTGCCTTGCATTTTGTTGATATATTAATGGGAGTTTTGCTTTTTTCTATCTCTTACTTCGTATTTTGTTACTTCAGGAAGCACCAATGGGAACTGTTTCCTTTTCTACACTATTGAAAAATGATGGTCAAGCCACCCATAAACTGTCCTGACAAGCTAAAAGTGCCCAAAGTATCTGATAGACTTTTAGAACAAAACCCTGTACATCTTCTTGTCCCTACTACCTATACATGTTGTCAAGAAGCTTGGAGCCAAGTTTATACCCAGCATGTTTACCAGAGCGTATCAGGTAACAAGTTGTAGTCTTCGCAATAAACTTTAACTTTTGTAATAAGTTGGGGGAATATATTTTATGTAAACCTGCCTGACACTCTGCCACACATTGCTATTTCTTGTGGACCCTGGGAAAAGCACCATCCTGACTCATTTAAAGATTCCTTCAGACCAAAACTAGTCTCATAAATTCCTTGAGAGTTCTCTTCCTCTACATGCCCCCTGTTAGCAATTACAGAGCAGACTATTTCCCTACTCTGAGATAATTAGTTGTTCCATTTTCATAGACTGAAAAAAACGTGAAATTTTATATTTCTTACTCACCCTTTTAAGAGTATATTCATTTTATTCCATCATAAATGTGAATGAAGGTGTGTGCATATAAGAACAAAAAATTCCTATATATACAAGACACTATGTTGAACTTTACAACTTGCTGGGGGGGGAGGGGGAAGGGAGGAGTTGGGAGGTAGGAAGGGAGGGGATGGGAGGGGATAAACAAAAGAGGGGGTAACAATGTTCAAGAATGTACTCATTACCTTACCCATGTAACTGTAACCCCTCTGTAAAGTATTTTTACAATAAAAATATATAAATAAATTCCTATAATTTCCTATAAGTTAAATGTAATTTCCATCTGTATTTATTAGTTTGAGTTATTACTTCAAAACTCCTTTCATAGCATTTCATACTTTGTAGTGATTATTAATAACATCAAAAAACCCATCAAGAATGATCTGAGACTTACTTAATGATAGTACATCAATACATAATACCTTAATTTTGTTTTGCATACTATACACTCCGAAATGCAAAAAAGTAATCCTATTTTCTGATTTATGGATCGAATATTGACTTCTGAATTTAGTATCCTATAGCTAATAAATAAAATGATTTTAAAACCCTGTTATTTCTTCATGGCTGCTTCAATTAGGTTTTGGTTAGTTTAACCCATCCCAGGAAATGCGTTTACATGATGATGGTTCAGAAGAAATGAACTACTGAAATTTGTTCTCCCCAGAAGAAACTGTGTGGGAGATGGCTCTGAATATTATATTATCCCCTCTACATAACTCTATATTGTTTGCATATTCTTTGTTGTATTTTACTTATAATATTTTTGCTTCTGTAAACTGTCTAGCCATAAAATGGAAAATTTGTTTTATAAATATAAATAATAATAAGTATAGTAATATAAATTTATAAATATAAATATCACATACTTATATAATGAGAGCATCTGCTATCTGGACTTTTTGGATTATAATTTGTTTCCCATTGTCCCCTATAAAAATATGCTAAAAATGCAAAACATAAGATTTACCCGAATTTTCCTTAATTCTACTATAACAAATTGCCACTAACAACTTCATGATTCATGCTCTGATTTATTAGGTATATGCATAAAGAGGAAGCAACTTAAAAACAACTTTAGAATAACAAGAGAAGAAACCTAATGTCCTCATTTTTCCCTTACACTTGTTGCTTTGATGTTATGCAAATAAAGTACTCACCACAATATTCTACTAGGTGTATTTTGTCATGTTTTTGCACTACCTCTATCAACTCTATTGTTCCAAATTCATTTTATTTGGAAAGAAGATTTTTTCAAAGTCAAACCATTCATGGAATCCTTATCCAGAGGGATCTTTAAGCTGCAGATACTTAAGCACAACACAGTGGCAATAAAAGCAAGGGTCTATCACCTAGAGTATTTGCACAATACAAAACCAGGAGAATTTCCAAAGGGACTAGTCTGTAACTGAAAGTGATTATTTTGCTGGAATCAGCTCTCTAACAAACTCTTTTTCAATCAGACTAGTACAATCAACTTCATAGATTAATTAATCTAGGCTCTGACAAAGAAAATTCCTAAAACAAAATCACACTAGATTGCAAAGGAAAAAGTAGTGAACTCTAGTTGGATTGCTGTAGAAAATAACACAATTAGAAGTGAGAAAGCTTAAAGTAGATGTTGTTTTAAGATTCCTTTTAAAGTAGGTCACCAATCTAAAGGAAAAGAATATAGGATTTGGCTGTTTTGTCTTCTCTCTAAATTCCATTCTTGATTGATCATTTAGGCAGAATGTACCGATGTGGTGTGGCCACAAATGACATCTATTTATGGGCCTTTTTCATGACCCTTGAGAAATAATTTATCTTGTCAGAAGTTAAATCTTGAAAAATTAAATATGGCAGTTAGGTTCCACAGTATCTTGAACATCTTATTAACTATAATTCAAATCATTTGAGAGGTTCAATAAAATTCAGGGTTTTTTCCCCTTGTACATGTTTTATTTTATTATACACTAAATAAAATACCAGAGTTTATCAAATTAGGACAGAATTTAAATATTTGTTTGTGCAAGCAGATAGTGTAGAAAATTGTCTTTTATTTCAGAAACAACACAAACTAAATCCTCTTCTTTTCCATGTACATTGTTTTATTTTGTTATATATTGTTTTGCTGGTACCAGGGCATAATAACAGGGCCCCTTGCCTGGTCATTTCTTGTTTATGGCTAGAATTCTGGAGCTAAGTTATACTTCCAGGAATGTAATGCTTCTTCATTCCTCAGGAAGTATCTGTGTATATCTCAACCCAAGTATTATTCTATACATAGTTAGTATATCATACATCTCAAAACCCATGGTATATAAAAATAAATAGGAAGTCTTTATAAATTCTATTATCTCTAAAAATTATTATTATTCAGTTCTCATTGTGATACATAAAAGGTGTTCTGAACTAGTAACAAGAAAACTTTTTGCTGTTTTGGTTTTATCATTAACCATTTAAGACCTTATAGGTTATAATAACCTACCCAGGGGTGAATATCGGAAACAAGAAAAATGGTCTAAATAATCTCAAAGTATCTTTTTTTTTGTTTTTGGAACCTACATTTTCTGACATACCTTCCTTCTACAGTCCATTCTTCCAACAAACCTTTCCAAGCTTTTGTTAGGTTTTAGCCATTTGTTCTTCCAAGTGTAGAAAAACAACCATGAATCCTGCATGAAATTACTTTACTCTCATATAAAGAACCAAAAGAGGATAAATGAAGTAGTAAGGTGGGTTATAAAGAAAACATTGTCTGTAGGTTACTCTAGACTAGGTATTCAAGAAAGACCACATAAGGTGGTTTTAGGATTAGAGATGAAGGACAAGAAAGAAGAGTTAGAAAAGCATTCTGATTGGAGTGACAACAAGAACTGAGATTTTTTTTAAGTTATAAGTAGATTAACACGAATCTTAGTTCACTTGGAACTTGGTGGACAAAGGGGATGGTGAAGTGATCAATGTTTGGCAGAGAGCAGATTTCTTCAGTGCTCTGTGTGGATTTTATTCCGATAATGCCTGATAATGACAAAAACTGGCTTGCTATTTTTGGATATCCTTATGTCTGATGGATTTAAAATATGAATGGTAGAAGAAAGATCAGTAAAGAGAATGTTTGTTGAGAAAAATGATCACTGGGTGGAAGCTGGATTTGAATTAGAAAATGTTTGGAAGGAGTAGTTGAAAGCAATTGTTAAAATATTTAGATTTGAGGAATAAGTCAGGGAAACAGTAAAGTGTTAGGCATGAGCAGTTAAGCAAATAACTTCATCATTTACTTTGGTAGGTGGTTTAACTCACTTTCTGTTACTGTGATGAGATATTAGAAGCTTGATGCTGGATACAAATAGGAGGCTTTAATCAAAACAACTTTGAGATACCACCTCACCCCAGTTAGAATGGCTATAGTCAAGAACTCTAATAACAACAGATGCTGGAGAGGATGTGGATAGAAGGGAGCCTTACTGCATTGTTGGTGGGAGTGTAAACTTGTTCAACCACTTTGGAAAGCAGTATAGAGGTTCTCAAAAGACTCTACATGACCCAGCAATCCCACTTTTGGGCATTTACCCAAATGATCACAAACAAGACCACACTAAAGCTACCAGCACGACTATGTTTATTGCAGCATTATTTACCATAGCTAAGATATGGAACCAACCCAGATGCCCCTCAGTAGATGAATGGATCAAGAAAATGTGGTATAAATACACAATGGAGTTATATGCCTCCATCAGAAAGAATGACATTGCCCCATTTATTAGGAAATGGAAAGACTTATAAAAAATTATATTATGTGAAGTAAGCCAGGCTAAATGTAACATAGGTCCCATGGTTTCCCTTATTTGCAATAACTAGTATATGTCTGAGTCAAGCAGAAAAGGTCAGATAAGGTGATGTTAGGGAAATGAACCCTAAGATATGTATTCAAATGTTTTTTTTTTCTTTCAGGTGATTGTTTCTAAGGCATTTATAAGATTATTTCTTTGTTGCTTTGTATGTCCCTCCCCCATGGTATAAACCCTGCTTTCACTGTATTTGAGGTTGGTATTATTTGTGGAAGGGAAGGGAAAAAACAAATTGTTTAAATAGGGATACAGGTGGATCCATTGCAACAATGAGATGTGCAAGTCGTTATGTGGAAAAAAGAACTTTACAACTTTGGTGGGGGCGGAGAGGGTTTGGGGGGCTGGGGGGTGGGGGAGGATGGGAAGGGCTGGGAAAGGGAAACAAAGGAGGAGGCTACAATGCTTGATAAGAAATGTACTCATTATCTTGCCAATGTAATTGTAACCCCTCAGTACAGTATGTTCACAATAAAAAAAGAAAAAGAAAAAAAAAAACAAATACGAGGCTTTCTTAGCTCATGGTTTTTGAGGCTAAAATTCCAGTATTGGATAATTTTGCCTCTGGTTGAGGTCCTTAATAGAAGAAGCTTGTGCCAGGTGCTAGTGGCTCATGCCTGTAATCATAGCTGCTCAGGAGGCTGAGATCTGAGGATCACTGTTCAAAGCCAGCCCGGGCAAGAAAGTCTGTGAGAGTCTTATCTCCAATAAACTACCAGAAAACCAGAATTGGCGCTGTGGCTCAAGTGGAAGAGTGCTAACCTTGAACTGAAGAGCTGAGGGACAGCACCCAGGCCCAGAGTTCAAGCCCCATGATCAACAAAAGAAGAAGAAGGAGGAGGAGGAGGAGGGGGAGGAGGGGCGGGAGGAGGGGGAGGAGGGGCGGGAGGAAGGGGAGGAGGGGGAGGATGAAAAGTTTCTTAAAATTAGATTCCTGAGGACTATATTAAGCTCTTCCAAGGGCATGTCCCCGATGACGGAACTAACTTCCACATGGTTCTCTTAAGGGTTATACTACCTTGATAACATCAACCTGGGACTAAGCTCCTAGCACATGAATCTTTGAGTCATACTAAGAGTCTAGCTAAACCACAAGCTATAGAAAAAGAGTACTGGAGAAGGCACTTGAAATATTAATTAGAACTTATAAGCCAGTTAATAAAGATGTTCTTGGATATCTCATTGTGGATGGGAATACAACATTATTAAGGAATCATAAAGCCAAAACACTGAATATTAGCTTGTACTTGGTAATTGATTGTGTATGTAAGTTCTGAGTGATTTGTTTGTGTCAGTGATACATTGATCTTCCTTGGACGCTTCCAGAAGATGAAGCTGATTTACCAAATCTACCTGAGGGAGATGTACTTCCAAATGTGATCCAGGGATCACATTTTTCTGGATAGAAACTTGATCTGTTTAGAAAACTGAGAACAAATTGCTTTCCCAAAGTTGAACTCAAACCAATTCAATACACATAGATTAAAGCATGAAGCCTGTAATAATTTATTAATTAATATTTTTTCTGCCATATGGACCAGATACTTTCTCAGCAAAAGTAACCTGTTATTTTCACAGTAGGAAAAAAATTAGATAAGCAAATGTACTGCTTGAAAGGCTAACCTTTAATGCTTCTGTTCTGATGCCAATCTCAAAATAATTTGGCTTCCTATAGAATTTCCCACAGTGAAAAGAATGTCACTAGTGCTGATAGAATTGCCTGAGTTGTTCTCCAAGATGGATTTACCAATAACACCAGAAATTCTTCTGGGAAGGTTTTGTTTCCTGGACAATTTATGACTCATGCTAGAATAAATGTTATTAATACTCACCTCTGCAAATCATGCTTCAGACATCTCATACTGACCAGTATGAAACCATCTGTGAGATCTCTGTTGGATTCTTAGGCATATTTGTACATACTTTAATTGATTGTCAATTGAATCTCTTACTTCCCTGGTAACAATGCTATACTTCTTTTGTGTAAGACCTTGGAAGGGAACTCTAAGCATCCTGCAATATCAAGACTCACTAACTCAACTTTCAATACATTTTACTGGATTGTATTTATTGAAACAAGAAAGGCTATTTTTTCCCTCATAATTTTTATGGAAGAAAAATAAAACCTAGTCTGACAAATTTGAATTACTCTATATTCAATTAACCATTATTTTTCCCAACTTCATTATTTTATTGAAATAAAGTAAATGCTTTATGGAAATGTACTCCATCAATTTGAGTGCTTGCATGACATTATTTGAAAGGTTATTTCTGCCAGTCTAGTAACTCAACAGTAATTATTTAAAAGGAGTTGCAACTCATTGGACAATTTCCATATTATCTTTGATGCTAAAAGCAATTCTTCTATAAAGGAATCCCTTGTTCACAAATGGTAAACCAGGATGTAGGAAATCTCATGTCATAACATTTAGCTTATAAATAATATTGGTAGTCAAATTTCCTGCATTTTCCTCAGTTGAGTATTTTGCTGGATGATTTATCAAGAATATCTCATTTGATTGGTACACAGTTTTGTTAGTTAGGTAGATCATTAGATGCTTTCTCTTCTACAGAAGAATAAACTAAAGAATACCAAGGTAAAATACTATAGTCTAGGCCAGAGAACTATCCAAGGGTGGCTCAAGGTTAATACCAAGTGAATTCATTCTCAAGGGTCCACAGACTTTCCTTTGGAATCCACTATATAGACTGTCCTGTTGTAAATGTTCTTCATTTCCATGGGATGGGTTGGGAGGTGTGGGTGAGAATGTTACAAGAGTATTCATATACTACTTGGTATAACTACTTAAAGATTACTAAATTATTTTTTTAAAGATGTAACTCCAAAGTTTAATCATCAATAATTTGAGTTTATGGCTCATTTCCACTGATACTTATTAGAATATATATTATTCATAATGTAATATATATTATCTCTTGTAAGGAAACGGTGTTTTAGCTCTTAATAAAATGAATAACTGACAGCCAGTCAAGTTTACAAGTGGGATCCTATACAACGAATACTGGAACCATTTACACCTATATTGTCTCTTATATATAGATACATAAATAGAGATTAAAATATAGAGATGATGGCAATAGAGATTAGATAAAGACGAGATAGAAATGATAGAGATAGAAATACAAGTATAGGTATAGGCACATCACTCAAAAATGTGATGAAGATCCCAAAAGAATTACTTGGTGGTGGTGTGTTTTTTATTTTGTTGCTGTATTTTTTTAACTGTAGCTTGTCGTTTTGATTTTAGTCATACTGTTTTGACGTGGATTACAATAGCAAAGAAGTCCAGCCAGATGTTACTCAGGCTCTGCTATTTGTTCCTCTTTCCCTTCATGCACCTTTAGTCAATGTTTCCCCTATATTCCCCACACTTAGGTTCCCAACCCACTAGTCTCTTACATTTCTTATTGTGTTATTGAGCATTAATTACTCGTTCACTAGAAAAAATTATGTCAGGAAGAAAGAATAAAGATAAGCCTTTCAGTGTCCAAGCTTTGATTGGGCAAGCTAAAATAAGAAGAGGCAAGTTTTGAACTATGAATATTCAACTTTATTTAGCTTATGCCATATATCTTGTATGGAGTGTTCTTACATTGGATTCTGCAAAACTCATTTCTTTCCTGTTCTTTTGGGCATGAGAGACTCTTGTTCTGTCCAATAGAAAGTGAGAGAGAATAAAGGAAAGGAGAATTTCTTTAGTATACAAGAATCAAGCCCAAAGTTGGTCACCTGAAATGCATACTCTTTAAATATACCATTCAGCTGCTAAGACCATGATATGCTAATAGAGCCCAGAGAAAAATAGGCTCATGGCTTACTAATTTTATTTTTATCCAAAGGGTCTCACCCTCAACCTACCTGCACATCTATCTTTTCTGTAAATATATCCCCAAGCCTGCATTAAAATAAGCTTATAGCATGCAAAAGTATCTATTCCTGCAAAGAACAGCAAGCTACATACAGTAAATGAATCCATGTGGATTGGTTTTCCCATTCATTGCCACAACAAATATCATCTACTTGTTTAATATAGGTAATGAAAACACTTCATTAATTTTCATAGAAATTTAGTTCACCTAGTATGTAACCTGAACTTCATGCACAAATAGTCAGTCCCCAAAATCTGGATCAGAAGTTTTCTGAATCATGGTCTCTGTGGCCTCTAGTGGTAGGGTGAGATTCTTAGACAAAGGACAGTGCCATTCCACTCATCCTTTTTTCTTCATTCTGATAAACTGTATGCAGTTTTTATTTTTTCTCCCCATAACTTCGGCTTCAGCTAATAATGCCATTGTGGTCTTCCTTTCTTATTTTCTTGTTCCATAGTCCCCACCCTCAACTGAGCAACTAGAGTAAACTGAATTCTGTTTTGGACATAACCATGATTTTTTGCACAGTCAATTTTATTTGCCACACATGATGAGATTTGGTTGTTCTGGATAGAAATTTATGTCATTTAAAAATAATATTAATAATAATAGCTCATTAGTAGTCTCCATCTCATCATATTAAAAGCTTTTAGAATTCACACGGTGGTTCAGCCCTTTCTATAATAGGCAAACTATTTGTTCATTGAATCTTCATTTCCCATCCTGCATATCAAGTAAGTTGAGTCCTACTACTTGGTAATTACATGATTTCACCATGACGTAACCACTGATGATTGGGCTAATTACTAAGTAGGGTAACCCACCTAGAACTTAGGCCTGGGAAGAGAAACTTCAGAGAATTTCAAAGAGAACTGAGTTGGTAGAGATGTTCTCAATTCTAGTATTAATTCTTCTAAGAAGTAATTTAAAGTGCCATCTTTATAAGTATCCATATTCTGGTATGCAAAAGAAGTTAATATAAATATAAGACCTCTCATTTTTTTGGAGTTCTATGACTGGTTTTTGATATTTGTCTTTGTTTTTTGTCTGTTTTATCATACATTATTTTTGAGACTTTAGATGCATTTTCAGCTTCTTTGTACACACACATACACACACACACATATAAGCCGACAGTATAGTAATTATTTGTTCATTGCTACGACTTACCTATAAGTTCATTAAGACTAAGGACTTAGGGGTAATAGAAACTATTACTACTATATGAACAAACAACCTGATTTGATTTCATATGCAGAAAGTTTGGGCTGCTAAGTATAATTTATAGAAAAAAAATACAAAACAGAAAATTCCATTTCAACCAGAGTTTTCCCTCTTCTCGAAAGTATCTTCAATGTACTGAAAGACTACAAGAACTTTACCAAAAGCAGATGTTGTGATGTGGGATGAAGCCATCATTTAGACACAGGGAATGTCCAAAACCCTCTGTCACTTTTGGCAGTTGGGAATGTATGTCTGTTCAGATATCTTGATTCAGAGGCATGGACTCTTATCAGCAGTGACATATTATAAATAGTTTATTTAAATCTCAAAATCACAGAGGATATCCAGGCTTACTTCTGAGGTCCAACAGGAATAATTACTAGTTCTATTCTATTTTTAGTTCTCATCAGATTGGCAAACGGTATTAGATCACATAAAGTTTGATTCACTATTATGAACACAATTTCATAAGTGGGTAGCATATAGTTTTGGATGGCAAAGCATATGACATTTTGGAATTTTGTTATTAGTATTTCAAGTCGTATGACAATTCACAGTTTTCAATTCTAGCTGTGGCCAAATAAGAGTAATTAAAAAAGTATGCCATGGTTTTATTAGTTACAGAATTTTCCTTCAGTAGTTGTCATTGTAACTAAATGGCAGACATAGATAGGTTTCAGAAAGTTCATTCAAGCTAAGACTTCATGCTTATATTTGAGAAAGTATCATATTTTAGTAGAAATTGGTGATATTGTCTAGATACCACCAAACTAAATGTATAATTACATAAATATGCTATTTAAAAATTGCTAAGTAGATGAGTAACAGCTCTAAGGATGCTGGAAATTTTTAACTCTTTCATGATAGGAGGCAAATCAGAAAGAATGGTAACATGGTAACATCCTTTACTGGTAGAGATACTCTGCAGACAAGAAATACAGATGTGAAGACTAAAACACACAATCAATGAAATCTAGTGCAGACATGTGGACATATTTCAATGCAAGAGAGAGAGAGAGAGTCCAGAAAGTTTGTGATTCTGTCAGGTAACTTGACAACACATCAGGCAAAACATTAGGAAATAAAAAGCTCAATTCTTGGAAAAATAACACTGTTTTTCTTTTAACCTTTGATATAGAATCCCCCCTCTCCTCCTCCTTCTCCTCTCCTTCTGCCTCCTCTTCCTGATCCTTCTCCACTTTCTCCCCCCTATCTTCTCCTCCTCATCTTTCTCCTCCTTTTATTTTGTTTTTGCACTTTCCGGTATGAGTTCTACTTCTATCTCAAATTCCATTATAGCAATACTTGAATCTGGAGAACTAAAGTAATTCCAAACCCTTCACATTTTAAGATATCTTTTATAGAGTGATAAAGGGTGCGTAAGTTGAGCATTTGAATAGAGCAGCACATGTGACTCATGTGTCATCTGGTTAAAGTAACATCTTACCTGCACCTAAAAAAGTATGACTTAAAATGGAAAACTTGTAAGGGAGCCTGTGTTTTTATGAATCGTTTATACCTTCAAATGTCAAGTTTAGCCTAGGAAGTTCAGTACAATGATTAGAAAAATATGGGCAACTCTAGAGTAAAGTAATGAATCTGGATTTGATATCACAAAATACTTCTGGTATCTAATGTAAATGTTTTGGTTGATTACATTCCATCATGGATTTTTTTTAACTTTGCAGAAACAAAGCAACTGTGTTTTAACAATGAAGATGAAATACGTTCCTCCCTTACCCCACTACAGGATGAGTGTGTCTGGATGGTTCCTGACCTGTTTCATTTCACAATTATGCATGATATGAATTCATATGTCTTCATCATACCTACAACATTGTTTTCCCCTAGCTACTATTCTAACTCTGTCTCTGATTCTTTTCTTTAACCAGACATCACTTGATGAACAGATGTGTATTTCATATGTATTTAACCAAAAATAAGGGTGTTTATTGCCATCAATATTCATGCAGAACGATGGTGGAAGTCAATATCCATCACTGTCAAAATTCCTTTCTGTTTTATGAGAAATAAACAGAAGTATTACAAAATGAATTATAACACTTATCAAAATGTTAGTATAGAAGATTTTTAAGTTTAGTGAGTATATGATAACAACTATTTCTTGTTTTCCCTAGGTGCTAAATTATCCTTTTAATTATCATGCTGCATACTTGTAATATTGTTTATGTCACCTTGAACTGATTTGAAGTGATTTTAAAAATGTTTGTTTGTTTGTTTTATAATAATGTAATACTATTAGTTTGGGGTAATTTTAAAAGTCATCTTTCCCTGTAAAGTATCAATATACTATTTTTAATTTCTACATTGGTAAAAGAGATTGACAATAAGCTTGATGTTCCATCAATGATGGTTAGGTCATCCATTGATAGGAACTCAACCTGAAAGCTTAGCATGCTAGATGTAAAATGCCTTGCAATATTTTTCAGGGCCATAGTTATGGTGATTGTTTTCATTGATTACTTACATTTGCATTGTTTTAGCTTGTAATATTTTTTTTTCCTGAATCTGGATAATGTATTCAGAAGCTTAAAAAATAATGCCCTGACAACAGTACTCTGTAACTGTAACAAGGGACCTGAATCAATCATCTATGAAAAGGAAAAGATTTTCAAATCATGGGTCTTGAGATTCTTGCTCTAGTTTTTGAGAGGCACTCTTCTCTTTGCGCATCTGGTAGCAGCAGGCAAGATTGTCTACATCACAAGCCAGAGAGCAAGGAAAGCAAAAGGAAGACAAACAATCCCATAGTTCCCTACAGCTGTGTGCAACTCCACAAAGCCACATCTCTTCAAGGCTTCACCACTTCCCAATAGCACCTTCGTGGGTGTTTGGTCTGCTTAGCCAGAGTAAATCCATCCTCAGGCTCCTGCCCGAGAGTTTTGCTTAACAGCTGTGGGCCTCTAGTTCTTTGTTGGAGTCCTCCCCCACCCCTTCATCCTCAATGGGCTTTTCTCCCCAGTAATCTTATCCTGAGCCATCGCCTTGTCTTCTTTTCTGTTGTTGTTGTTGTTGTAACACTGAGCACCAAACCTTTGAACTCATGGACTTTAACCACTACCCTTTGGGAAATATTTTATACCAAAACTAAGCCAGATTATTGGGCCAATCTCGTAGTCCCAGCTACTAAGGTGGTAGAAGCAGATAGAGCACAAGTACAGTACAGCTTGAACAAAGGTAGTGGACAAACTGTGGGGACGTGGTGGCATAATTCAAGCAGTAGAGCAACTCCCTAATATATGCAAGGCATTGATCTCACCTCCAAAACCTGAAAAATCCAAAACTAGGACACTACAAAAAAAAAAACATAGGTCTACATTTTATTATCATCCTGATTTTTAAATGTTTAGTCTGCGGTCCTCCAAATGGAAGACCTAGATCTTAATCCTTACCCTGATTCCTTTTGCTGGCTTGATTCATTTTGCTGCGGTGGTGGTGAATATAAAGACATTGAGACACAATATGGATAAGTCACTGAGCAAAACCTCACAGTATCTTAATGGTAGTGCAGTCAACTGGCCATCTAGGACTACTTGTCAGAACTTCCCTTCCCCAGCTCCGGTCACCTGATTAATCCAGTATATGGACAGAGTACAAGATTGTATTTGTACTTGTTTAGTATAAAGTTGCACAGGACTAGTTCTGAATTTTTTTCTCTGCTCTCTTGTTAAATTACTTTTTCAATCTACAAATACACTTTCCATAAAAAGTACTTTGATGCAATCAATTGCAAACATTGCTATAAACCTCTTGATTAAACTGATATGGAAAAAATAGTCATGATCCATAATAGCCATAAATCCATAATTTATTTGACAAATAAATCTCCTGCATTAATATGGTTTGAGATATGATATAGCAATTTATTGGTGCCTCTTTATGCCAGCCTCTCCTAAATAATTTATACACGCTATAATCCATACAACAACTCTAAGAGAAGAGTACAATTATTGTCCCACTTTATAGCTGAGAAAAATAAGGCAAAGGAAAAATGTAAATAACTTGCCAGGTCCTAAGAATTCTAATGTACCACATTATTCTAGCTTCAGTAACAATCTCAATATGATCAACATCTTCCTTTCTTTTATAAATACAATGTTTTACATTGTTATGGTTTAGAAGGTCTGTAAGACCTTTACTCTTTCTAAAATAACACAAAATTGGAGAAGAAAACATCACCACAAATGACATTCAGATAATTGCCATTAACTATCAACAATATAATTATGTGTTATTTTTATATCACAGATTTTTTAAACTTAGAAACAATAAATGATTGCATACAAAATCAAGGAATGTTGTTCTCATTTAATCCTTACTGTTAATATAAGCACAATGATTTCATTCATTATTCTGAATCCATTGATTGCTCTTCAGGTGTCCTGCTTCTGTAATTAGGACATGCAGTAATCAACCACGTTCTAAATCTTTCCTGTAATAACCTTCGTGGTGTTATCTTTCCCTTGCCTTCCTTTACATGCTATGCTTCTTCATGGGATCTGAAGTTTTTAGGTAAAGCAAGTTTACTCAGGCATCTTCTGTTAAAAAAAGTAGAAGTCCAGGTAAATCCTGCTGTATTTCCTTCAAAGGCACAGTTTTATATTGCCCTTTGAACCCTCGAAAACATCTCTGCTTAAAAACACTGCCTAAACTCAACAGTGCTTGGGTGTGTTATAATTAGTTGGCTAGCACACTATCTTCAAATAATTTGTCAGAGAACCTCATGTTTTCTTTTGAAAAGAAAAATGTTTAAAATATTTTAATGCATTAAACTAGGCGGCTGAAAAGTAACTGGCCAACACATCATACATACGTGCATACATGCATACATGCATGCATACATACATACATACATACATACATACAAAAATAATGCTACAGGGCTGGGAAGCTGGCTCAGTGGTAGAGTGCTTGCCTTGCATGCATGAGGCCCTGGGTTCGATTCCTCAGTACCACATAAGCAAAAAGAAAAAAAGCCAGAAGTGGTGCTGTGGCTCAAGTGGTAGAGCACTAGCCTTTAGCTGAAGAGCTGAGGGACAGCGCCCAGGCCCAGAGTTCAGTACCCACAACTGGACCTCCCCCCAAAAATAATAATGCTACAACTAGAAAATATACTACATTCCCCTGAAAGCCTGTTGTATATAACAATAAGTT
The DNA here is from genome assembly GCF_019054845.1 of Dipodomys spectabilis. Lineage (NCBI taxonomy): Eukaryota > Metazoa > Chordata > Mammalia > Rodentia > Heteromyidae > Dipodomys > Dipodomys spectabilis. The sequence continues at coordinate 10,455,872 of NW_024870834.1, read as the reverse complement.
GCCAAAATACTTTTAAGAGTGGTTAGATTCCAAAATTATCTTTATTTGCTTATTGTGCTCCCAGAGGCGATATGCAGATACATGGACAAACACCCACAGGAAATACACAAACGAAGTAGGGAGACTCGGTCTGGTCCTTGTCATCTTGGCCACATGGTGCATGGTAGAGTCGGGCATCTTGCCTTCATGGTGGGGAAAGGTGAAGCCCTGCCTCCCAAGTAATGTGTGTGCCTGAATCCCTGGAGGGAGGGGCAAGCCCTTGACTGATAAGTTCAATAACTCAGTCCAGTGCCTGGGAATGGCAGTTTCCTGTGACTCTGACCCCCTAACCTGACCCTGTTTAGGCCCAGACCAGCTCAGACGCATTACACCATGACACCTGTCTCTGTGCTCCTCTCTTGTCTGCGGTCTCCTGGCTCTTCTCCTGTCACCATGGTGTTCCATTCAGCTCTCCATTGGAGCTGAATTATTTTGTTGGCACTGCTTTTGTTCTTCCCTTCCCTCTCTGCTCAGTTCCCTAACAGTGGTAGCTGTACCTGCTGGCTCTTGGTCTTTGAGGCAGGAGTCCACCATGCAGTTGCTGGACTTTTAATAGAGACTCACCATGTGGCCTCTCCATATTCTCACCTTACAACACATTCATGCCATCCAAGTTAAGTCTCTGGTTCCTAGTTCTGTGGTGTTTGGGAGTCATGAAGAGGGTATTAACACACTATTTTTTTCTGCAAATTTTTGTGTAAATAATAATCTGAAATTGCCAAAACAGTAAAGGAGCTAAACGCTCACCAAGAAGGATGAATGGTTGAACAAGTTCTGGTATGTCCATACAATGGGATAAGTACCTACCAATATATGGAATGACCATTTATCTACATAGCAATGCAGTCTGATCTCTAGGAGTGTCCACTGAGTGAAGATGTCAAAGATCACATGCTCAACAATTTTATTTATATCAAAGTTGTAAAGTAAAATAGTGATGACGCATAGCTTTGCGACTGGAGTGAATGAGGTCAATAGAAGCTGCTCATGAGGATGGCAGAATTCCATATCCTGAAGCCATTGTTTCACAGCTCATCCAGGTTATAAAATTTTCATAGCTATATGTCAGATTAAAAACTAAAACAGTAACAGCTGCTGGAAGCTCACATCTGTAATCCTAGCTACTCAAGAGGCTGAGCTCTAAAGATCTTGGTTTAGAGCCAGTCTAGACAGACAAAATTGTGGCTTGTCTCTAACTAAGCAGAAACTATGAAAGTGGAGATGTGGTTCAGTGGTAGGGTACCAGCCATGAGTGGAAAAAGTCAACAGAGAGTGCAAAGCCTGGAATTAAAGTCCTGGTACTGGAACAAATGAACACATGAATGAATGCATAAATAAATAAAAACAAAAAGAATGCCAGTAAAATCAAAATAAGGTCTGATCTATATAGACAATAAAATTTTACACAATTCAGTGTCCTGGCTTTGACATTGTACTATTGTATGTAAAAATGGTATCATGATGAATAGAACTCAGTGCACTATTTTTGCAATGTCTTGTGATACTATAATTTTGAAAGAAAATTCATAATCTTGAAAAAACATAATCTTGAAAAGAAGTAGATTATTAATTAACCTATGCATTTAATCTTACAAATTCCAACCTATAGACTACAATAATAAATTCTGAAATAGGTAGTTAGGACCTAGATTATATTTAATTATTTTGTTTTGTGGAAATATTAATGATATGAAATCATGTATATTAATAGGTAATATAAATTAGAAGCACATATAGTCATTTTATGAAGGTTTGCAAGAATTGAAAGTTTTTAGGTATTTCAATATAAATTTAAGGACTAAAAATTCTTTAAATTGTATTCAATTGGAGACAAAACATATATATATAAAATATACAATATATACATATAATGTATTTTATAGTATGTGCAATATATAAACATATAATAGTAGTTACACAAAATCTTTTTTTGTTTTGTGTTGTCTAATTTTATCCTGATACTAGTACTTGAACTCTGGGTCTGGGTACTGCCCATAAGCATTTTTTTCTCAAGGTTTATGTTTGAACCATATTTCTACTTCAGACTCTTTTTGGGAGATTGATAAATGATGAGTGTTGTGGACTTTCCTGCCTGGGATGGTTTCAAACTAACATCCTTAGTTCTTGGGCTTCTGAGTAGCTAAGGTAACAATTTCGAGCCACTGTCATCCTGCTATATGAAATCTTACATATTGTCAAAGATGAGAAGTAAACCATATTTTGTAATAAGGTATATAATTTATTTTAAAGATGTTACTTGATTATTACTCAATTTACTTCACTTGAGGAAGTGTAAAATGTTTCATCACAAAACTTAGGTGGATTTTTTAAACCTTATTTAAAGCTTGTTTCTGAAATATATCAGAGGTCTAGAGAAGTAGAAAAGTGTTCATTTCCGCCTTAAACTTTTAATCTGCCTGTGACTGTTGATTTTCATAGTAAGATGCAATGGGTTGAATAGCTCTTTAAAAAAGTCTATTACAGTATTTTCCAGAAAGAAAAATGAACTAACAACAGAATAGCATGTTATAGAAAACTCACTATTATATTTTCTAAAATGAAACAGAACTTTTCAAAAGAAGCAGGAAATAAATCAACAGAGTACACCATGCAAGATGTTTTGGGACAAAGAAGTTTAATGAAAGACACCATCGTGGTTGTTTCATTGGTATGTGGACTGATGATTATGATAAAAGAACCGAGTGTTATTAAAAATTTTAGATAATTATTTCAATTTACTTTTTCCTTTCATATCAAAGAACATATCTGACTTTAATGAGAGTTTTTAATATGTGAAGCAAAAGATGAGAAAGAGTGTGGGAAAAAATAATGACTTCAGAACATGAAGGCAGAAGATACCACCCAAGTCATTTAAGATAGTATGCTTGAATATGCCAATCTAGAACAAACAAAGAATCACAATTAGTAGAAACTAAACTATGACGATGGTGAACATTGTTGTCATGGTTTTAAACATTATACCTACAAGCATTTTCTCAGCATGTGCTTATTGCATTCAGGTCTTTCCATAGATATGACATTAAAATGTGAATAAATATGTCTCCATTTTTCAATAAAGTATATTGGAGTGAACAGAAAGTGAAGTCATGGGGGAGGGAGGATTGGGGGGGCGGGGGGGGAAGGATGGGAAGGGATGGGAAGGGGAAACAAAGGAGGAGGCTACAATGCTTGATAAGAAATGTACTCATTATCTTACCCATGTAATTGTAACCCCTCTGAACAGTATTTTCACAAAAAAGTGAAGTCATTAACACATTGTAGTAGGTTGAAAAATCTATGTCCAAATACTACTAATCTCCAAATAATACTGTTTCCACACAGACTGTGACCTTATTTGGAAATATGAACTTTGCATAACAAAATGAACCCCAATTAATGATCTGGAGATGAAATCATTGTTCTAAATCCAATAACTGGTGTTCTCTTAAGAAGAGAAGAGCACACAGAGCCCCACACAGTGATAATCATGTGAGTTTGGGCCCTGGAAACTCTGCCTCATTGTTATCCTGGGACAAGCTGAACAATTGACACATGTTCTCATTGTCAAAAACCACCCCCACAAGTGAATGCAGAAGCATACAGTCATATTCAGACTTAGACACAGGATGGACTCTACGGCTTTGTTTGCTCTATTATGCTAAAAAAAAAAAAACCCCACCTAATCCACGCTATGGAGATATATTCTCCACAATTTAGTAAAAGTTGCAAGCTCATGGAAGTTGCCAACAGTAAAGAAAGACTCATTGAATCACTGACCATGCTTGCTTATAGAGAACACACTCCTGGTTTTCACAACATATATTTTTCAAAATATTGGCTAGTCTTTGCTTTTAAACTACTAAATTTCCAATAGAATTTAATCTCCTAAAAATCTAATAGATTGTGCCGGGTTCAAACCTTGAATGGTCTCTACCTTTTCTATATAATCTTTTCCTTACAGTTTCTTCCATACTGATAGTATGTGTTACCATAAGAAGAGGTATTGCTGAATGATATGGCTAATATGTGCATATACAGTGATCAACCAAATAGGTGTATGTGTCTCAGCATGATGATTAACTCCTCCATTGACTTCTGCTTTGAAATCTGTTCACATAACACAACACCCCATTTTCTCTTTTACCTGTTCACTCAAATGTTGGCAATAGAAGTTAACCTTTTGAAAAAAAACTCATATTCAAGCCTTTCATCCTCAAACTACAGAGAAGTAAATGGAAAATCCATGCTTTGACTTGTTAATTCCTCTACACTTGAAGTCATATGTAATTTCTCTCATACCTGATGGTTAAGGCATGTATTTTATATATATATATATATATATATATATATATATATATAAAACTATTTTAGATGTTGGAGCCGATCAACTCTTATAAAGTCAAATATGTTTATAGTAGTTTTTTATACTAGCCCTAAACTGGAAACAATCCAAAATATTTTAGCCTCGAATTGGAAACAAACTCTCCATTAACAAGAGAATGGATAAACAGAGCTTGGATTTTATACAATGGGACACCACCCAGAAAGAAAAGTTAACAAACTATTGTTGTATAAACCTCAAACATATTACATTGAGTTGAAGAAGCCAGGATAGGAACAAGTACATATGATACCATTTATATGAATTTCTAGAAATCCATGACTAATCTACAGGGATAAAATGAGAACAGTGGTTGCTGAGAGAGCCGATGATGGACTGGGAAGGAGTATAATAAATGCTCTGTCATGAGAGAAATATGCATATATTAATATTGTGTATTACCAAGATATATATGATTGCCAAGATACTTTGAATTCCACTCAAATCTGTACATTTCAGCATGTGTATCTTAAATTTCAATGAAGTAATAAAATGCTATACAAATGTAGGTACATATGTATTATATATTATATATCATATATCATATAGGATGTATTATATATTAAAGTGTTCAAAATAATATTAATATACAAAATTTAGTCTAAACACTAAACTTGGTGATTAAAAATTAGTAATGTTTTAGTACTCAACCTAGACTAGTGTTACACTTATCTTTTTCCAAAAAATAGAATGCTTTGAAATGCTGTCTTTGTTATTTTATAATTGTTCTATAATTATGCATGTGCATGTGTACATAGATACATCATGCATACATTTTATGCATAACTCCATCATGCATACGTTGCACAAATTTGAATGTTCTAACTATGCAAAAATCATACAAAAGTGTATAGCCAGATCTATACAAAGCTGTGTAGTTAGAGCATGCAACTCTAACTAGAATATAACCTTGTGCTATGAATAGGATTCTTCAATTTATTTTGATAAGAATTATTCAATTTCAATGTAATTAAATCAATCTTTCTTTTCATCAAGTTTGATTGGTTGTATCTGTTCTAAAACTTTCAACTTTACCATGAGTATGTGAATATATAGTTCATTTGGCTTTCCAGTCTAAAGTCTTTTGATCACATGGAACTGACGTGTTTTATGTCTGGTATGTGGTAGTGATTTTTTTTTTCACTTACTCCTACTTGGATAATCAATTGCACTAGCACTACTTATTAAGACACTGCTCTTCTAAACAATAGCACTCTGTCAATAAAGTTTCCAGATAAGTGAAGTTCTGTTTCTGGGGTTTAATTCAATTGCACGGATCCAATTCCCCATCCTCTGTGACCTAATTTCTAGAATTTTATGCAAAAGATCAGTAACTGCCTAGAAAAACCTGACCCTTCCAGATTTCTTTCCATTTCTTCTCCATTATTGCCTTCACTTATGGTATGGAACCAGCATGTTAAGTTTCAAGGTGAAAATTCTGATTCAGGTTATATTGTTTATTCATTTCAGGTCTAGAATTAGGATCTTAGGCATTGTGGATTTTCTTAGCCATGATATGTGTCAACCAAGGGTTTCAAATTGTAGATAGAGAAAATCTACAGGAACAGCCAGTGAACTCCTCTGCTGTGGATTTTTGTAGTCAGTTTGCGTCACAAGTGAGAGTCAATGCAAAACTTGTTACTTCTTATCAGGAAGCCTCTGTCAGATTAGCACAAAGACCAGAATCTAGAGATCTTTTTTCCTCAACAGAGAGAAGCCACAACTTCTAAACAAATAGTGCAATACTGATAATACGAGGATGGAGTTTGTCATGTTTGCCTCCCTAAACGTGAATTTCACAGATGCCATGCATCTATGAGGTTAGACTTGTGGTCTCCACATAGGAAAAACCAAGGTGCAGGGGTTATACACAGCAACTCGCCCTTGGGCATTTGGGACCAAAATGAAGCTTTTAGTGTTCACCAAAACCTTCTAATGTATCTCTAAACCACATGACAGTATCTTCTCCCAGAAACATCCACATAAGTGATTACAGCAAAGGATTGACTACATAATTTCAAAGTGTGAAAACCTGCTATTGCCCTTGAAAAAACTGCAATGGTTTATGATCTCAGCAAACTAGTGTGTGTTGGTTGTTTACTGGTTTGATTTTAAAAAGAAAATGAATGAGCACTTAGATGTTTCTATCAGTCATCACATTTTTGATAAACTGTCCAAACTGAAACTTCCAAATATACTTGCTCTCAAATATACTTGTCAAATGTTAACATATGTGGTTCTTCAAGTTTGCTTATTTTTAATCCATGTCTATCCCAAGAATAGAGATTTTTACAAAATTAGGTTTATTTAATTGTGAGCATGAAAACTAAAGTTTGCGTTCAGTGTTATTTTTAATTAAATGTAAAGTTTACTCATATTACTTTTGTTTTCCAATACACAACAATCTTACTTTACTATTTATACGAAAAGTGATTTTCTTGAAGAAACAAAGAAATTATTCTGCTTCTCAATTGGAAACTTGCTCATAAACCAAAGGGTAAAATTTCCAACAGTACAAAAACTATATGTAGAAGAATGGAAGAGCTATATTTAAAAACTGCTAACTGTAACAGAAGAGGAAAGCTAGCTGCATTTCATAATACAAGTAATGTATCCCATGCAAGCCTTGTAAATCGCTCACCATTAAGGTTTCATGATCTCTTCTTAGTACATGCCTCTGAGCTATAATGTTGAGATTTATGTCATTTATATTTTCTGTTTATTATTTTTAATTTCACAAAATCATGTAAAATCAAAAGAAAAAATACGCAATTTTATTTCAAACTGCCATATTAGCCTGTTGAAAATGTGCATGACTTTAAAAAAAGCCTAAGGTTCAAGTTTTCAAAGTAACTCTCACCTACATTTCCATCAAGAATGATATACAATTTATACATACATATATATATATATATATATTTACACACACATATATGTAATATATATGGTCATAACATGCTTCCATGGCAACTAATTTTTATGCAGAAATAAACTAGTGAATTTCATGATTGCCCTTCTTCAGATTTGAACAAATAACTGACTCTGGGCCTGGGCACTGTCCCTCAGCTCTACAGTTCAAGGCTAGCGCTCTACCACTTAAGCCACAGCACTACTTCTGATGTTCTAGAAATAAGAAATAAGACTCTCAGGGTCATTCCTGCCCAAGCTGGCTGTGAACTGTGATCCTCAGATCTCAGCCTCCTGAGGAGTTCCTAGAATTATAGGTGTGAGCCACCAGTGCTCAGCTTAACTATCTTTTTTTGTTGTTGTTGTTTGTGGGGCTTGAACTCTGGACCTGGACGCTGTCCCTCAGCTCTTCAGCTCAAGGCTAGCGCTGTACCACTTGAGCCACAGCACCACTCCATCTTTTTCTGTTTATGTGGTGATAAGGAATTGAACCCAGGCTTCATGCATAGGAGGTAAGCACTCTACTGAGCCACCTTCCCAGCCCCAACTGTCTTTTTTTTTAATAACAATTGTGAAGTATCTTCAATATGTATTATTTTGATTGTTCTCCCTCAGTTCAGTTTAGGGATAGAAGTGGTCTGTAGTGATTTCCTAAAAGCATTATGTAACCTGTCAGTGTGCTTAGAAAATTACCTCTTAAGAAAGTCATTTAACTAAATAAGATTGAGTATGAATTATCATAGCAAAGCAGGATTTACAGATAATATCTGTATATGTGAAATAAACTTGGAATGAATGCTAGCAACTACAATTAGTGATTTTTTTTCTAGGCTACTAGGTGGCACCTACTTGCAATACGGATGCATTTTTATTAAGTACTATAAATAAGTTAGTATTTACAATATATGATGCATCAGGTTTTGGTTTTTGTTTAGGAGGCAGTACTGGGCTTTGAAATCAAGAGCTTATACTTGCTAGGTAAGACCTTTGTCCATGAGCCATGCCCTGAATTCTTCTTTTAAAATAATTGTTAAATTCAATATTGTTACGTCCCATATGCCTGAACTTTACTGAGTCTTTTAAACTCTTAATGTTTCCATTGTTCTGAAGCAAAATAGGAAAAATAATGCTACTCTAAATTTCTTGATGAGACTAATTTGAAATTAATGAAAGAGACAGACAGACATCATTCCACTAACAAATGTTCATAAATATCTTTAAAAATATTTTATGATGTTTGTATAGAAAAGGTTGCTGTAAATAAGAGTTAAAATGAATATTATTAACTCACTAAATTAAAACATATGACTCTCTACCCCATAAGAGAATAACTCTTTTACAAATTAATAGGAGTTATGAGAAGTATATATTGATAACACATATAAGACTAAACATTATTCTGCAACATGATGAAGCCTCCTATACTTCAAGAAAATACAGCAAGATAAGAGGAAAAAGGTCATTCTGTATCAATAATTAGTTTGCAAAAAATGATATAAAATGTGCAAGAAGCAGATTACCCTTAGTAGTAGCAAGGTTAGTGTAAAGTGAAATCAATGAAATACAGAATTTCAAGGCACAGAGAGTTTGGATAAGCTTGCATTCACACACCCTGCAAAATTTAAGTTCACATGTGCTTAGCCTAAAGGACACCAATTCATATCATTAATAGCTACTTTTAAATGCATAACACTGTAGAAAAACATACACGTGCACAAGCACGCACACGCACACACACACACACCTACACATGTAATTGTGCGTAGTTTGTAAGAGTGAAATTTGAAAGGTAGCCAACAAATGACTATGATTGTGAAATACCTAAATTAACCTTAACAAACTCACAATGTGATATTCTATATTCTCGTGATAAATAATAAGATAAATAAATTGGAAATTGTCCTATAATAAGGGAAATATTCTGTGCCTATATTGGAAAACTGTTTTAAATAAGAAGCAATTCAGCATATTATTTTGTGAGTAAAAATACATATTGAGAACGTATACAGATATATCTAAAGTGAGATGACACACTTGGCAGTTGTAGACATATTCTGTAGGGGGGGAATAGATTTCTATTGTGTAGAAGAGTGGTCAGAATGGTATTTAGCCAATGTATTCTGCTATAATGTTTTTTGCACATTGTCACACAATGGCCATAATGATCAAAGAATCAAATCAAATCAAAAGAATAAAATGATATGTTCATCTACCTAGATCTGTTTATTTACAAACACATATTCATTTGTGTTTATTTTTCTATTACTTATATATTTCTATAAATTATAGACATATATTTATATATCTTAATATCTCCATATAAATCCTAATATATAAATCTAGAAATAGAGCTTCAACATATAACATGTTTATCATACTAATATAAACATCAATATTAATTAATTGGAATCATACAATAAGGCATTCTATTCATTATTTTACAATTAATGACAATATCGGTATTTTATTAATATCTCATATATTATTGATCATTAACATTAAGAATACAATGCATTTGTAAATATATCACACACAAATAAATAGACACGTCATTTCCAACTACGCAAACATCATCTAGGCTAACCAAACTTAAACTTTGTTTAGGACTGAGAGGAAGAGAGCTTAAACTTCAGCAGATAAATCGTTTTCATTCTTCCTCTAAAGTTTGGACTTTCAACCTGCCACCCTTCACCTCGCCCCCTAGCGACCAGTAGAGAAAAAGCAGTCACTACAAAAGCCCAGAGCCTTTGTTGCAAACAAACCCTGTGACTGGGGAAAGGGGTGTCAACTTGTCAAGTAGGAAGCAAGGATTGCCCCAGAGGAGGTAAGGGCTATCTTAACTGAACAACAGCTGGCCAGGAGAGAATTCAGCAATCGCCATGTTTGAGGGCAGATAATTTTTAGTCACACATTTGGGGGCTAGTAAGGATTGCAGGGTTTAGGGTGGAATTAAAGTATCTCCCCCGCCCCTAAAAAAAGGGAAGACATCCTACACACAAAGAATATAATTGCTCTAAGCAAAAATTCAGCAGTGAAACCCACTAGACACTAAGCTGGAAATGAACTCTGCCGGGAGAGAAGTCCGGAAGACAAAAACTGGGAGAGAATTAAGGAGGAGGTGACATTGTTCAAAAGGAAATGTACTCATTACCTGATTCATGTAACTGTCACCTCTGTATATTATCTTTACAATTAAACTTAAAAAAAAGAATTTCAGTAATTTTACTTTGTTGTTATTCCTCTTTTACTAGCGTTATGAGGCATAGCAAGAGAGATTTTTTTAAAGACCTACCCAGGTATTTGATTTAATACTGCAACTTAAATATTTGGTATTATTAGTCTGAAGACAACTTCTATATTCCTCTTAAACTTACATCTCACTTTGTTTTAGTTTTTTGTTACTGGGGTTTGTACTCAGGGCCTCATGCTTGCTGGCCAAGTGCTCTCCCATCAAAGCCACAGACCACAGCTTTTCTTCTTTAGATGAATTTTTATACTGTATCTCTTGTTTTTTTACATAGAGCTGGATTCAGGCTACTATCCTCTTATTTATCATTATTCCCACCTAAGTTTGATTACATGTATGAACAACCATCCCTGACTTCTTTGCTGAGACTGAGTCTTTTTGACTGAGCTTGTCCTAAACCATGATCTTCCTGATCTCTGCTTTCCAAGTAGCTAACATGCTATTTTTATTTTGATGAACATATGTATACATATGAAAACAAATCAAGTCATAGAATGAAAATAAGTGGTTATACAAAAGGGATTCAATTCAACATATTTGGTCTATGGTTGGGGTTTTATGGATATCCGTACAATCTCAAAGAAATTCTATAGCTTATAAAATAACTATTTTTAGGAAGTGAGTTATTAAATACAGTCTTGCTGCTTTTCATTCTATTTTTCATATTAGCAAGTACAAATTTCTAAAATGATGATGGAAAAATAAATTTAATGTGAATAGTATAATTCATGATATCAAGATGGACTTTTTTTGTTTAAATAAATCATTTTAAATCGTTAAAAAATGATGGCCTGGATGTACAATTCAAATGTTTAATGTGTGCATCAAAAGCAAACTTCTGATCAAGAAAAGAAGCAGGAAAACTTAGAGCTTAGAGCAATCTGCAACTGACTTCATTGCATACTTAAATATTTAATTGATAAATATGCCCCCAATACATTTTGTATGTCAAAGAGAAAAATGATTCTTTATAGCAGCACTTGTTCAACAAACCCTTATCAAATCATGAATTTGGGTATTTACTGAAAGGTTTGGAAATATAATAAATGACACAGTGGGAAAATTCTTCTTGTATTATTGCTACAGGGGAAAATGCAAGCTACGAAAATACTATTTATTCCAGGAGTGTGGTATTATCAAATAGTTAACTGCAATGTTAATGCAAAATGTCAGTATGAATTGTCAAGTTCCATATATTAAAATGAAACATAAAACACTTGTATTATGCAGTACACAATACTGTGTAGAGCAAATTCAAAGAGCTTATTTCAAGGGAAGATAATTCGGAATTATGTTTTTTGTCTCTCTTCTGTGACAGCCTAACCTGAATATATTCTTTGCTTTTCATTCTAAAAGTGAGACTTATATCAATTCATCCAAAGGGAAATAAATGGAAACTGAGAACATCTCGGGGAGTTTAGGAACTACATTATGGTGTAAATTAAATACTCATTTTTCCTCTAACATGAACCATGGTTTCCTGGCTGCATAGAGGTAGAATACAGCTAAGGCAGAAAGTAATTTCCCTGCTCGGTTCTTGGAACATTGAGAGTAGAACATTCAGCACTATATCAGGCAAGACTCCCATAAAGCTAATAGATTTAGCAGAATTGAAAAGTAACAGGACCCCTAGATTAAAAAATAAAAAAATAAAAAAACCCAAAACTTGCTGGCAATGTAGAAATACCATAACCCTTGGAATTCCCATGCTTGAATCTTTGGCCAAGTCATAGGATTTGGAACTGCCAAGGACCACCTGGTAAGTCAGGCACAGGCTTTGCAGAGTTGAAAGTCTGTGACTCCTCAGCGTTATGGTTGCATTTGCACAGGTGCTTTCAGGACTCTTCTGCTACAGAAGACTTAGTGATGGCAGGAGTGGTGACAATTGTAAATTCCAAATAGGAGGGCGAAAAATGCTACAGCTTGTAGTTTCATCATAGTCAATTCCCCTTTGTCCCTCCCTGTCTTAGGAAATGTGCTATCAAACACAAGGCTAATGCATATGTTCTGTTGCGGCTTTTACATTCAGAAATATAAACTTTTGTTTAAGATTAAATTTTGAGTTACAAAACCATCTCTACTAACTTAGTACGAGAGATCAACACTAGCATTTTGTCTTCAGGAATAATCATAGGAAATTATCTGGACTGTTCCAAGGTCTGAGGTAGGATCAGAAGGGAGGTGAGATAAAGATGTCCAAATATATCATTAGGCGAAAACCTAAGAAGATGCTATTAAGAGCAGTTAGGGAAAGATATGCCATTTGAAACTTTATAAAATAGGTAATTAGTTTTATTAAATGCCATATAACATCTCATGAATGTATCCATATATTTTATAATGTAACGTTTATATTTGACCACAAAGACCATAAGGAATCTAGCTTGATGCATCTCTATTTGTAGACAGATAAACAAGGAAATCTTACCTATAGCAACATAACTGGTAAAAAAAAAAATTAGATAGAATATATTAGTCAAAATTTTAATGGGCAAACTTCCTTTTTTATTGTAAAGGTGATGTCCAGTTATTTTTGTCAGGTATTGTGTACATTTCCTTTTGAACAGTGTCACTTCCTCCCTTAGCTTTCTACATTTTTCACTCTCTACCCTCTCTCTCCCAAGTTGTATAATTTATCTCCAACATTGTGTCTAGTGAGTATCCAGGCTGAACTAGCTCACCCTTTGTCCCTGTATTTCTGTGCTTCCCCTTCTACTCCCCAAATCAGATATACTTACATATAAAACAAAAAATACTGAAATCAAAAACAGTGAAAAAAAGAGAAAAAATGAACCACAAAAAGCAAAATTAAAAAAAAAAACTTTCTATAGGTTAAAGTCATTCTCTGGAACATTCCCTTCTTAACACAAGGCTAGTAAAGGCCATTTCTGAAAACCATTTAGATATTAAGACTTCCAATTATTACCAAATGTTTCTAGTTTAATCCAGTTTATCATCTTATTATTCATACATGTTTAGGATTTGGGCAATTGAATGCATCATTAATAATTATATTTATAATGGAAATATTTTTTTATACATAAATATTTGAGATTTGGTAAAAAAAAAACATAAGGGGTATTTGATTTACTGAGGTCATTTTATCTGAATTTACTTCTCTAGCAAATTCTAGATAATAAATTATCTTTGTTGAAATATTTTTACAGCATCCACACAGATATTGAAATTTGGGACCCTGCTTGAGTCATATTGTATAATGACTGTCTGACCTCTGAGTGCCAACTTATCATCATGAGTAAAAAAAAAAAAAAAATGCGTACATGCCCTTACAAAGTCCACTCATTTTTTGAGGAAATGGATATCACCAATAAAATTATTTTAAGTCCTACAATAAAATATTATCATAATAATTACAACATAGAAATTAGATACGATTCAAATCATTAACAGTAATTCTCTAATTTGTTTTATTTAGGTATCAAATTTATTACCAGCTGTGTCTTAATCAGGATGTTTTAGCTCCAGGCAATTTAATACTGAAAGGCACACACAAACCCCCATACCAACTTCTAAAACCTGAATCTAATTCAGTCTAAAAATACAGACAAACACAATGAAGGATATAATTAGCTGAGTGATTATTTAAACTTCACTTGGGTTCTGTGAGAAGACTATATAAAGGAACTTGGTAGGTGGAGTTTTTGCCTTGATTAGCAAGATTACAGTGGCGAATGTGGCTTGTTATGTAATAAAAATGGTCAGAAGAGATAGTCTACTGTTCACTTTTACACAAAACTGGCACAATTATCAAATGAAAATTTAAAACATTTTTCAGAAAGTGTGCTTTATGTGTTAACGACATCCACTGACAGTCTAATTTATGCTTCATTGATGTGTGTGGGTATCTGTGGCTATCTATTATGTCATTGAGACCAATGTTAGCAGAAGCTGCCATTTACAATACCTAGGAGATAATGTGCAGTTACAAAAGTATTTATTTTCACTAATAGGAAATCTGATCACTTGCTCTTTTTCGAGAGTTATAAGGAGGGGAAAAATGCATTTTCCCTAGATTAGACTTGGGAATAATTTATCTTGGTATTAGATAGATATTTGCCGTTATTGTTTTAATATATAGAACGAATAGGCTTTTAAAAGTTGTTTAAGAGAAGTAGTATGGAGAAAATGCAATGGAACATACTCTGTCCTGAGGATATTTCCCGAGGACAGAGTATGTCCTTGGGAACATATCTGCACCCACCATATCCCTAATGCCTGCATTTGGTTGTCTTTTCCATTCCTCCAAAGTACCGCCATTAAAATTGGAAAGTATAGGTGCCTTCAGAAGTTTAGTTTTCTAGACAGTTTCTTCTGCCTGGCTTGTTTCATTATGATCAAGCATAACCTCAAGGGAAATCTAACTTTCCTTTCCTTTGTGAATGGGGATAAGCAGAAACTTGAACAAAATAAATGAGTAGTAACTTCTTTAAAAAAATAACTTGGTAATCAACATTCCTAGACACAAATTAGGACTTCCAATTAAGCCAGTATATTCCAGACATCAAAGCATGGTAGCTTAATAATGTGCACCAAATTGAAATATCATTTTCCCTCCACCACATATGCATACACAGGATAGCTCTTATACCAATCAGCTATTGTCACTAATAATAATAAGTTGTTATTATTGGTAGTGATGACAGTCATCATTGCTGGCATGCTTTCTACAGGCCAAGTGCATTGTCTGCAGTTTGTCATCTTACCAGACACCATGCTGTGGAGTCTGCAGTTACTGCCAACTTTTATATCATAGGTTTTCTGATTTCTTAATACCTCTGTATATTTTTCTCTCTGATTGTTTTTTGGTGACCACTGTATTTTTCCATTCTTCCAGAACCCCAAATACTTGTATAAAACTTTTTTGTAATTTCCTTAAAATATCGACTTTCGTTCCATTTTTAATCCTGTTTGAGAGATAATGATGAAAGATACTTTGCTGTACATTTTCTGTATGTGGTTTAAAAATATTCTGGCTTTCTAACATCCCCATCCTATTCTGCTTTACTTAACATGATTTCCTTCTTCTCATCTCCTCCTATCTCTTCCTTTAAATTATTTTGCTTCTTGTATTTTATTGCCCCCTGGTCTTCTCATTACTGGCTAAAATCATATCTTGGGTCTTGATGCATGCTCAGATTGTTACCAATCCTTATAACAGCAACCCAGTATTTTCTATAGCAACTGATATAGAAATTATACACATACATCCTGACAATCTGTTACATTTCACACACTCACACACACACACACACACACACACACACACACACACACACACACACAGAGTACCAAAGAAGTCCTCATTGTATCGCTGTCTTTCAAAAATAAAGGTATTTAACTTAATTTAACTTTAGTATTTAGTCACTGATTAATTTTTTATAACCATTGAAAAGACATCATCTCATGCAATTGGCATTTGTTGATTAAAACTCAATCAGAAGGAAGTACTATGGCTCAGAGAGACAGAGACAGACACAAACTCAGAGAGAGATGGCGAAAGATGGAAGAGGATCGGGGGAGCAGAGGGGAAGGAGAAGCAGAGAAAATGGGGAGAGTTTGAGAGTCTCAAGTCCTTTCTGAAAGACAAGCTTTCTTTCCACCGGGATCCTCGGAAGGGCGGGCTGTTCTTATTATTTCCATTGTGTCGAGGTGTAGTACAGGAGCTTAAATACGACTGAGCTGCGGACTGTTGATCGCATCACCCAGCTTAGAGAATGACATAAGTTGACGTGTGGATCGCACACTTGGGCACATGAGTCCTGGGTCTGTGAAGTTGCATTGCACCTGTGGTAATTCACACACCACCGCTCTGGACTTGTTCCTTGGCCTATCAGGTTCCTACATGTTTTACCTATCAGGTTTTCTTACCTGGTGTTAGACACGGCAGTGGGAAACGCCTATTTCTTCTTTGAACTGAAAAGGGAAGCCTAGATTTCATTTGATAATTCTTTCTCTCAACTTCACAGAACCCACGCACTTCTGGAAGTTCCTCAGAAAAGCCCCACTGGTGCTTGCAACAAACACACTAACGAAATATATGAGAGAGGGTGTGGCAGGGGTGTCGTAGCGCACAGACTTCTGAACTCCAAGTTCCTATAAGCACGCTTATGTATGAGGAAGGTTACCATGGGTACAGGCAGAAAACAAAGCATCTACACCGTGGCTCCAATCATAAAGAGGAAACAGTTTGCGTGAATAACTGGCTCCCTTATTGTTTTCAGAGTGAAGACAAACCCAGGCATGATTCAAACATATCTAGCTTTCAAGGCCCAGCTCTCAGACGCCCTTCCAGCTCCAAGGAAGGGGGTTGCAGTGCAGACTCTTCACCCTCGGGCTGTTTCCACCTTTCCAGGGCCTCAGCATTCCCAGTGCTGTCTTGGCTGCGTTCCAACCGCTCAAACCTTTTCCAGGTCTCTCAAGCTCAGCTCTACAGAGTTCCCTACAATCAACAAGCTTTGGCTTTCAGGGCTCACGATCTCAAATGATTATCTTCTCATATGAACTTCTCCCTGAACGGATGCACCGTTTGATATTCCATACCAGGATGTGACCTGGAGATAAGCTCAGATGCTATAAACCATACCCAAATCCGGTTCTCTCTGAAATTCTATCAGAGGACTTCATGAGAGAAGAAAGATTTCTCATGACAACCTCTCCTTTGAGCATTGATAGCGATCAGCGGTCTTCAACTTCAACTACAATTGAGAATCACCTGGGAGCTTTGGAAATTCCCAATGCTAGATCTCATCCCTAGAAAATTCCATGGGAATTTCCAGTGGTAAGTAACAACATTTTGCCTCACTTCTCATGGGATGCTAATGCAAAGCTGAGGTATGGAGATACTGAAAGTTATGCTATCCTCTCCCTTATAGAAGCAAACTTTCTGGTAAAATCTATGGAATAATAAAAGGGAAAAAAATGCATGTATCACCCTTCTGATATAATAAACATGAACACTATGATCAAAGATGACTTAAGAAAAAAGGAAAGACAACATTAATGGATCACTAAAATTGAGCATTCTGGACTGAGAATGTGGCCTAGTGGTAGAGTGCTTGCCTAGCATGCATTAAGCCCTGGGTTCGATTCCTCAGTACCACATAAACAGAAAAAGCCAGAAGTGGTGCTTTGGCTCAAGTGCTAGCCTTGAGCAAAAGAAGCTCAGGGACAGTGTCCAGGCCCTGAGTTCAAGCCCCAGAACTGGCACAAAAAAAAAAAAATTGAGCATCCTAACCTATCTGAAAATGTAAGGAAATCTCACTGATTTGACTATTCAATGACTCTTATTTAATTTAATCATTTTCTTCTTTTTATGTTTTTTATTCCATTTTCAAGTAACAAGACTTGAACTCAGGGCCTGGTACTTGGTAAACTTGTATGCTCAGTTGATATTTTACTATTTCAGGCATGCCTTCAGTCAGACTTTCGGCTTGGTATCCTGGAGAGTCAGTCTCCTGGCTGTTTTTATCTAAGGCACCATTTTTCCAGCTAAAGTGATTGTTAAGGTCTAATCAGAAGCTACTTCTGCCTTGGCTGGTTTTTGAACTCTCAGCCTCTGCCAGGGTTCTACCCACTTGAGCCATGCCTCCAACCTTGATCCATTCTTAAACTGATATATTTCCCACATATTTTCATAAGGAAGAATCTTTGCTCTTAATAAAAAGCGGTTTCCTACTGCCTACTCCTCTCTTAATATTGTAATCTGAGTGACATCACAATTAATTCCTGCTGAGATGATTATAGTTACACTGAGAGGATTATGATTTCAGAAGGTGATAAACAGCAGGACAGAATAAAAGTCTTTGGATTCCCTGGGATTATTGGCTTGTAAGTCAAATAGGAAAAAAATAAGAAAAAGAAAGCTGCTACAGAATATTATAAGATAGTATAAAACTGTACATTCGTTTCTTTTGTGAAAGGCCATTGCCTCATGAAACCATTTTCTGTGATTGCACTAGCTTAATTACTTGCTTAAACAACTAATGTTTTGTCAGTTCAATCAAATGTTTTACTACTATTGCTCTGAATTAAGATTCCAAAGTTACCTTGTGATTTAGATTTACCAGCATCATTATTGTGGTTATTGGCTACCTAGAAAAGTTTAGCTCCATAAATACCTTTAGCTTTAAGACAGAGATAAAATACATTTTCAGCCTTACTGAGAGGCAATCATTTCCATTCAAGTTACCAAGAGTTGGGTCATAAAACAAGTAATTCTATGTTTGCATAAACTCTGGCTTCATTTGAGAGAAGTAACTTTATTTCCATGGAAATATCTTTAATTCTATGCATGTATTCTACCATTTGCTACTTTTAATTCTTGCACAGTCATTATATCATTTGATCTTATAGTCATAGCCCAAACTGGAGAAACAGGAATAGAAGGAACACAGATCAGGTCACACTACAGCACAAATAGCAACTCCACGCAGCCTTACTATCTTATTAGAGTTTGTCATCTGAGGATATTTAGGGGGCTATAATAATTCCATATTTTTGTTTTCTCAGACTTCCATGAAATGTCGATTCAAATATGTAAGGGAATATAATTAACCAGTTTGCTCATCTAGTATTCTAAATGGACTCACATTTTACTTTTAGTGGCACTATATTTTTATATATTTGCTTTGTTTTCAGATTTCTCCTAAAAACCATGGGACTGTTTTGCAGATTTGCAAACCACGGCCAGAGATGAAGTATTTATTAGAGGCAATTTTAGCTGTTTGTTCTAAGAAACACTTATTAGTCATACTTAGAAAACTTTACTTGCAGACAGTTTGTTTTAAATGAGTCCCAGTGGTTCTGATCTTTTATTCCAATTAGTCAATCAGACAGAGATCAAGAGGGCAGTTTTAAGGTAAACTCTTGCTAAAGCAAGTTAGCAAGACGCTATCTCAACGAAAGTTCTGCTTCCAGTGGCTCACAACTGCAATCACAACTATAGGAGAGGCATAGGTTAGAAGAATGTCTGAGGTATGCCCAGAAAAAATGCAAATTCATGTAAGAAAATAACTAAACCAACAGAAGGCTACAGGCACAACTCAGGTAAGAAAGACCTTACCTAGCAAGCATGAGACTCATAATTCAAATCCCTGTAACTTGTCCAAAAAAACGAAAGAAAAAACAATCAACTTATAGTAAGTGGATAATTTGTTATATAATTTTAGCCTTGTTTCTGAGACTTAAAAATAAAAATATTTATGAGCAAACTCATAGTGGGTTATCTAACTTACTAAATGATATTTTGCAAAGCTATCTTTCTGAATAGGAAGAACTTTCTTCATAATTTCCTTAACACAATTTCATTTTGAAAGCTTTCTAGCTTTGAAATTTTCCTAAATTATAATTAATTGTTTCAAATTTTATCTTGATGAAAGAATTCAAGCAGACAAGATTAATTTTTTAGTTTCTAACTATCTAACACACCCAAGAGACTGTTCTGAAATTCTCAGTACTCAGAACCCTATCGATTATAATTTATATAAATGATCTGTTTCTCTCTCAAACTACTGGGGAAGTATAACAGATACACAAATCACTGGGCTGCAGGGAATGTATAAAGTGGACTCTCTCCACATGGGCTATTATGAAAGTTGATTTAATTATTTCTTTTAGAAGTTTAATATGCAAAAAGTTAACTTCTGGAAATATTCAGCCCATTGCCAGATGGCTATGAAAATTGTTATTCATTAAATTGGATTGTTTAAATTTTCCAGGCCTATGAATCCCAAAGATAGTTTAATCATAGTCAAGAGGGAATTATTACTCCAGAAAACTAAGCAGAACCCCTAGCCTGGGCCATAATGGTAATTATAATGAAATAAGACCACATGATTGGAAATTAGTCTACACAAAGGTAATTCTAGTCATCCAGAATCTGACACAAGAAGTTCATCAAAGACAGGCCTTATGGAAAATTCCTGGATATTTTCTTGAAGAAAGAAAAAGAAAAAACCTGCTCTCTTCACGAAGGAGGTTCATGGTGTCATCTTTGCGTAATGCATGCCTTTGAGATCAAATTATGGTTTCAAATTTAATACTTCTTTTCTCAATCAACACTGATTGAAAACTAGCCTATTGTGCATCATTGGTATGCAAATTCAGTGAATTTGAAAACAACCTGCCAGACACTCACATTTTTATCTGAATCTTCAGGAAAATTTTGGGATGCTCCAAAACCACCAATCTATTATGGAAACTTTTCTTTGCCAAAACATCCTTAGAATTGGTTTATGGACAATGTAAGAAAATATTTTGCAATTACATATTCAGACATCTAAAAGACATGACTGAACTTCCCACTTCCTGGCAGTACTACTTGAGAATTTGGGAGAGCATATGGAAGAGCAATATGCTATAATGCTTGCCTAGCGGTGTTGGTATAAATGCAAGTCCACATGTCACTTTATAGCATGGCTAAACTGTGGAGCCCTCTAATGTCCTGGAGTAGAAGAGATATTAAATGATGTTGTTCAGGGACAAATTGGCACAACAATCACTAAAGAGGAAATGGATCTTCGCTCCAAGATTTAAATAATAGGCATATCTCAATTAATTATATTGCTTTATCTTGCCTTAGTTACTGTGTGTGTGTCTTACAAATGAAGGTTTTGTGGTAGTCCTTCTAAAGCAAGTGTATTGATATCCTTATTATTTATTAGGAAGAAAGAAAGGAGCAAAGGAAGGAAAAGAGATAAGGGAAAGAAGGAGGAGGGTATAGAGGGAGGGAGAAAAGAAAGGAATGACAAAAAGAAGAAATGATCTCTAATAATTTTATACTTACAATTAAGTAAAGGTTTGCCTGCATCCAAATGATGATTGCCTTTTCTAAAACCAATTAGGTAAAAGCCAGGTAGAGGTATAAATAAGATTTGTAAAAACATTTCTTCCTAGACAAGCTGTAATAAGCAGTTGGATTGCACACCAAGTTTCATTGTTCTTTATGTATTCTTTTTCCCTAATGTCTCATGAAGACTTCATAGCTTTCTGTTCTATAGCAGTAGGACACTTCAATTCTGAAGAATGCACTTCAGGGAGAATGGCTGTTCTGTAATTAGAGCAACTTGATTGAACATTTCCTCATGCTAATTTAATTGTAGTACAGTCTTGACTTTCTTTCATTCTTACAATCTCAAGGTAAAGTTGCTGCTTCATTTTGTTGTTCCAACTTATTCTGAGAAGGGCAGCTTTTAAAACTTTTAAATGACTTATCGAGGACCATCAGAGTTAATACTTGAACCTTTAAATTCAACTAGTACCACTTTTTCAAAAAACTGCAGCAAATACTGATGTTTCTGTTTGCTACCTGGCTTTTTTGTTTTTGCATAAACACTCAGAGAGAAGATTTTGTATTAGACTTCTTGCTTTCAAGAACTCTAAAAGAACAAAATTCCAGTGTTCAGTGAATGAGTAAAAAAATCGATTGAAAAGATAAAACATTATTAAAAATAAAATGTCTCTCAGCTAAGCTACAACTGAACAATTACTTTAATTTATTTCAGATAACTTTGAAATGTTTTAAGTATTTGCTTTGTAAACAGACAACTTACATGCTTGTTTGCAAACTACAAGAATAATCTCCAAGAGATGAAGCTAAATGGCATTACTGGATTTGATGATGACTTATTTTGGTATGATCATTTCTGAGGGAGTCTTTCTACAGATATCAGTCTATCTGCATGGTAGTGTGCCTTATTATTCTCCTGTTGGAGAAAAAGGAAAAAAAGAGGAGAAGAGATTGGATGCACTAAAAATGGGGTTCTTCAAGGCAATTCCTTTTATTTGAAGGAATGAAGGAGCTAATCAATTCATTTTTTTGACTTACAAAGACACTAATGTTTATCTAGTGGCATCCAGTTTAAAATAATATCGTTAAGCTGGGTGCCAGTGGCTCAAGCCTGTAATCCTAGCTACTGAGGAGGCTGAGATCTTAGGATCAGGGTTCAAACCTGGGCAGAAAAGTCCATGAGACTCTTATCTCCAATTAACCACCAGGAAACTGGAAGTGGTACTGTGGCTCAAGTGGTAGAGCACTTGCCTTGAGCTGAAGAGTTCAGGGACAGTGCCCAGAGCTCAACCTCATGACCAACCAAAAAAAAAAAAAAGTAAAAAAATAATATCTTCAAGATCAAGAGTGGGGTCATGCTTATTAATGAATGAACCCTAATATAGTCTTAGCACTTTTTAATGTTGACATTTATCCCTTGGGTTCTATTTCTTGTTTCCATGACTCTGATATAAGGAAATTTGTTCCACATCATGCAATCATAAACATTTGTTTCCAGAAATGGTGGAGATGCTTTGATGCTCACTGGTTTTCAAATGTTTCCCAAACAATTCTTGAATTATTGAACCACTTCTACAGCCTTCTCAATAAATTTTATTTCTCTCTTTGTGCCATTAAGACTAATGACTGTAAAGGATTTAGTGTTTATGAAGTACAGGAAATTCCCTGAAGTATTATGTAAGCATAATCATTAACCACAGGTGGTCAATATATGTAAATGAATCTGAATTTATAAAATAGCTTGAATGAGCTGCAAAATAACTTATTTCTGTTTAATCAAATTGAAGAGAAATAGCAAATGTGTATCTTGGAGAAACCTTTTCAGTTTAAAATATTTCCATGCAGTCACTTAAATGGCAGTTTGTGTCAGTGTTTTTGAACTGACAATGATAAAAATCTACATCATAAGCAACATCAGATTTGTTAAGTGATTGTCAATGACTTTTTATTTTTTTAAATGAATGAATGATGAAATTCTGGCTGTGATATACCACAAAACACTACAGGGGAGAGGCAGGAAGGAATACCTACCGAACATTAGCTTGATAATGACAGAAGAAGCAGTTTCCTTGGAATCTTATGTATATGTTTTTGAAATAGTCAACTATTCTTTAGCCTTATTTTTTTTAATTGATGACTGCAAAAAATATTGTCACAGCCTTGGAGATGCTTCTTGAAGATGGGTTGAAAGAGCTAATAAGCTAGACCAAGTACTCTAATGCTTAACATTCATTCCATTCTAGAGCAATCTAAATGGCCTTTGGAAGAATATTCTCGCACTTCCCATTTAGATCTTGTTTGAAACATCAAAGGCAGAGACAATCAAAAATAAAATTCAAATATGAGATAAGAAGAGTAGATATTGGGACATTATGAGCATACAATATTTAAATTGAATTCGTGATGTACTTCTAAGCAGTGCCTTGATAGAAGCTCTGGTTAATTTTCTCTGTTCAGAGACATTATGATGTCTATCTGGAAAACACACAGAGGATAAGATTACCCTGGATTCCTCTTCCTACAGGCTGGGACATTATGTGTTTCTTTTCTGTCATTTGTTAGTCAACAAGTTCATGCTCTCTCAAGCTGAATTAAAAGAGAATAGGATGTTCCACATATGTGAAAACAAATAAACTTTATTTTCCCTATTCATTGGACTTGCAAGCTTAATGTCACCTCCTCTTTAACACTTCTTCCCTCTCTCCTTCTAGCACAATGCTAGGCCTTTTCTGCAATCATGATTGAGGTATAATCAGAGTAGTAGCTATGTGAACTTGGCCTCAGTGTCTGCATGCTAGATGTGTCCTTGGGATGTTTGAGAATGTTTAACAGACAATTACTAGAGTCTCCCTATGAAGTCAGAATGCTGGCACCTCGAGAGGTCCCATTTCTCACATGATCCGATGATCTCTTTAAAAGATCATGCTCCTGTGAAATAATGTGTCCTTCATAACAATGATAAACACCTCCAACCAAGCAGTGTGGCAAGTAGGGTTCAAATAGCTAGTATCTGCGGTGGAAAGGCATGAAATCCTCAGACTCTTGCCTAACTTGCTAGCTTTTATCTCCTATCATTTCTCAATATAAACTGTCCTATAGTAACAACTAGAGTCACCCCGTACCACTACCACCACCGCCTTATCCCTAAGGGAGAGCTTCAAGACTTCCAGTGGAGGCCTGAAGTTGTGGTTAGTATCCAACTCTGTTTTTTTTAAATCACATATGCCTGCACAAACTTAATAGCTTTCATTTTTTGTCTATATGCTTCCTTTGTATTGAATCCTTTATTTCTTAGCTTCAGATGCAATTTCTTTTTCCTTCATTGCTTCACATGCAGAATTGCCAGTTAGAACTCATAATATCTATTTATAATAGATGCATTCTAAAAATAGGTTATAGGAACAAAAATGAAAGAACACATTCTGAGCAGATTATTAGTACAGCATAATAATCATGTCATATGTCTTCTTATCTTCTCTGAACTGTGAATGTTTAGTTAGGCATTACAAGTTCAAGTTACTCATGTGAATAAGAGCAGCAAAGACCATGGTCCCAGGGAGTCAATGCTGGGGTACTGGGGAAAAAACAAAAACAACATGACCATCCAAACAGCCAAACAAACAAACATACAATCAATGTAATTTAAAATATACTACACAAACGAAGAAACAGTGTGGTATGATATTACTATGTTTGTTTGTTTTCTTAGAAGAAGACATGGTGTTAAAAAAGTTTACTTCCAAGTTTACTTGACAAACATTCTAGAAACACTCATTTGATCAGGTGATCCATATCTTATAGTATCTTGTAATTCCTAGTCCTAGACTTACTCCTACTTAATAATCTACAAAATCATGATTCACTTTTGATTGAGAAATAACCCATTTGGAAAAGGATTTCAAGATGAAATGTGTTAATTCTGTTTATTTTATGGTTCTTCCAAAACTGTCAGTTTTTCGTTTCTTTTCCTTAGATGTGAGATTTTCCCTCATAATTATCAATTGGTTACATAATTTGATTTTTCATGGACTCCACATCTATGGGAACAATGCCACACTTGTCTTCTGCATTTGTATTTCATATGCACGCGTGCAAACAAACCTTCAGTCGCCATCAGTCCACATCCTTAAAGAACCTATATGTGAGTCTCTTATTTCAGCTTAGGGAACAATTGCAGAAGTCAAGTTTCTAAGCAATAAATCTCCTGATAGTTTCTTCTACAGCTTTTAGAGTAGACAAGAGCCTCATATGCTTTCTAGCTCAAAACTTAAGAGACATTTTATTCCCCTTAATATGGCAGTCCATCATCATTACCATATCTAACTCACTGATACTTCAAGGGTTACATAAATGGTTTATTTCCCACAGCAGGTTGCATATCTCACTGGGAAGTGTTCCCATTTTCCATTCTCTGTTGTCCAATGTAAGGGATTTCAGAAAATCTCGATTCATGCCAGTGAATACTTATTTATTTTCTTGTTAATAATTCAATTGTTTGAATGCAATCACAAATATAAGTAATTAAACCTTTTAATAGAGATATTTTATAAGGCAAATGATCAAGAAAGTCTCACCTAATACACACACACTCATGCATACACACACAAATGCATATATATATATATATATATATATATATATATATATATATATCAGTTTAATTCAGAACCATGGAGGGGTTGGAGAATGTTTCAGGTAGGCTGACTAGTAAGAACTAAAAGAAATCCAGTATAACTGGATATTAGATAGATAGCCAGAAGAAAGCCTCCAGAATCCAGGAGAATGTATAACCTCATTATGTGGATGATTAGACCAAAAAAACCTAAAAAGTTGTGTGTTTTTTTTTTTTTTTTACCAAATATAAGAGGAACCAATAGAAGATTGTGTGATGGGCAGATAATTGTGTGTTAAAATTAGCTCATATTATTTTTCCTCCTACACTCATTGCACCATTGTTCTATACTTTCCTACACTGATTCCAAGTTGAACAACTGCAAACACAATTTCTCTTTCGGTTTATTCTTGGATATAATCTTCGTTGATGGATCCTCTAATGGAGTTTGCTGAGTGTAAGTCACATGTATTATCAGATATACCTGTCTGTCACCACAAAAACTCTGGCGATAGTGGGTATTTATTCTCTCAGCATGAACTCTCTTCAGTGTGAAGCTGGAGAAGTTAGATAATCATCTCAGGTTTGCCTAACACCTGTGAGAGTCAGCTTGCCATTATTATAGCAAAATACCTAAGATAACCAAGTTTTCCAGAAAACGTAAAAGCTTAATTTTGTTCACTGTCTCAGAATTTTTCAATCCAAGGCCATTCAATACTGTTGCTTTTGGACTCAGCAGTGCATCCTGTGGCAGAGGAAGCTGCCAACCCCCTTACAGATAGAAAGCAAAAGAGAGAATGAAAAGGCAAAGCCCCAAAGTCCCCTTGAAGGATACAACTTCATTCCATTAGGTCCCACGTCTTCAAGACCCTGCCATCTGCAACAAATTTCATCTGCTAAGGGCCAAGTTTTCAGTAGATGGACTTCAGAAGACATCAGGATATAAATTATACTTTATAGTTACTACAGCAACTTCAAAGCTCAGTAAGGAATACTTTTCACTATTCAGTACAAATCACACTATCCAAACATACCTAAACTCCTACATGTGTTCTTTAAAACCTTTCCTTTGTACCTACAATTTGTAGATCCTTTCTTCTCATAAGGAAAGGAAACTAAAACAACATTTGCTATTTTTCCATTATTTACACCTGGCTCTTCTCTTACCCTTTCTGACAGAACATGTTGGTTCTTTCTTGTCAGGTAATAATATACTAGAAAGCTCACCAGTCAGAAAAAAAGTTTAGTTCCAGCTGGGTACATGAAAGAAGCAGGCCTCGCTAAGCCTTATAATATTTAAATCAATAATATCTAGCTCACTTACCTTCAAAGCTTGAGCCTTTCTATTTTGTCTTATATTCCGTTTGAAGATTTTCCCTTTTTAATGGCTTCTCTGCTATCCAGTCATACCAGAGGACCCAACTCCCAGACTGAAGTAAAAAATAATTCATATCAATTTAAAGATTTTTCTCATTGAACGGAAATGCTATTCTCTTGTGATATGATTTCATATTCATGGTATCTCGTGTGGTTTTCCATGTGTGTAAATCATGTATAGCAATCAATGATGAAAACTTTTTCAAGGATTAGATTTTCCATTTTCTTACCATTCCCACCACGAGGCTGGTAGAACATCAGAAATGAAGATTTCAGTGAACTTTTGGCAATAGAGAGTCCTCAGCAATATAACTCTGGCTCTGTTTTTAATTAGCTGGGTGAAAATCATATTTTCTCTCAGTCTCATTTTTCTCATGTAGAAACTGAGACTGCTAATTATATCTTTCTCAGCTGTTGTGAAATTTAAGTTGGGAAAATCATAGGTAACACACTGTGGAGATTTCTATCTGTCCACTCTCACAATTTCCATTCTTCTTGCAATCAACATTGTTGATTTCACTTTTGTATTCCCAGTTATTATTTTCCTTAAAGCTCAGTTAAAGTGTGTACTGTATAATTAGACATGGAACATTGTCCTGAGAATTTCTTTAGGCAATGTATCTGCTTTAAGTGTTCCCTTGCTAAGATTATCTACAATAGATATTTCCAGTCAATCTTGGGTAAATTGTATACAGGTTATCTAAGACTTAGATAAAAGAAATTGCATTTTCTGTTTTAGTTTGTTTAGTTTGTTTTGAGTTGAGAGTGCCATTTACCACAGAAAAAGAAAGCAATACAATTTATTTTAATCAATTTCTAGTTTTAATCATAAGGTATTTGTACACTTAATAGTGTTTAACTATGTGTACGCCACATCATATTTATCATGAAAATTGCAAATAGTTTGGCTGAAGAATAGCTGATGGTTATATCACAGATTGATTTTTCTAAAGATGAATATTAGTTGAATAGTCAGGCTAGTGTTTTGATTCGATTATGGATATGGAGGTGGTGGATGTGGTGGTGATCTTAATTCATTTTTGGCTTTATTTTTTTTCTTTTGGCTACTTTGTGAAGATTGTGTTTGGAATGTTCCCATGTAACTATATATGGAAAGAAAACTCTGCCAACAATTTAAGATGCCATACTCAATATGTGAAAACAATTATTTAGAAAGTAGTTGTTTTACAATGTCATGTTTACATATAACATTTTGCCTTAAAGAATCATTTACACACTTTACATTACACACTTTACATAAGTTACACACTTTACATTAAAGAATCAATTGAATTCCCTTACTATGAATAAACCATAAAAAACTTTTTAAGGACAGGATGCTAAATATAATGGACAAAAAGATTGTGGAAAAGCACAGTGTTGTATTCCTGTGATAGTACATTACCAAATTTGATGTAAGATAGTTGAATTATGTCATTTCCTTTTTACATCCAGATGATAAAACTGATGGACAGAGTGAAGAATGAGAATTCTCAAAAGGACATTGTGAACATGATGTGGCCCATAGCTATTTTGTAATTGAAGAGGGTAGTTCATTAAGTAAGTTTGTCTTTAAGTTCTGGTGACATTTCTGGGAACACTGAGGTCAAATTAGCCAAGAAGTTCTTTGAAAAAAATGTAATTTCTGACTCTAAATTTATTCAAGACCCCAGGCAAAAGTGGATTAAAATTTATTTAACTTTTTTTTCTGCTACAATTCTCTATCTTCTTCCTTTCTTCTCATTTGTCTCTCCTCTGTTTGAATATTCCTGCAAGTAAATCTAACAAGCATAATAGAAATGTGGAACTGAAAAAAATATTCCAGACTTTCACAACCCTGTCTACCCTTTCAGTCTGGAGCCCAAGAGGGCGGAACTAATTTATCTGGACCTACTGTACTCATGTTCATTCTGTTATAACTGTGAACAAGTGCAAATACCTTCCTCTGAGAATGTGTTTGGAGGTAATCTAACTGTTATACTTCTATTCCACAAAAAGATAGCATCAGAAAACATTGTTCAACTCTACCCTACCTCCATTCCCACATCTGTTTAGTGTAGATCAAAAGAGTATCTATGTTAAAGGATCTTGGTAGTATTACATTACATTAAATATCACTGAAAACTTTTATACTGTGTCTTAGAGTATGAATGTTGTCAATAATGACCACTGTTACTATACTTATTTGCATTATGAACATACTATTTGGAATATACAAGTAGTGATGAAAAGCTTTTGAAAGATGAAATAACTTAAATAAAAATCAAATATAAAAATAACAAAAAATAAAATCACCACAAGGAATCAGATTAAGACCAAGTTGTCTAAGTTTAGGTTCCACTTGTAGGAAATAGGAATAATTATGGCGTCTACCATCTATTGTAGTATAGTTTTACAGTTGGATAACACATTTATAGTGCTTACTGTGATGTTTTTCATGAAATTACACTTAAAAAATAAGGTGTAGTAATGATGGTTCTGTTAAATAACATGACATAAAATTAATGGTGGAGTTACCTGTTTATAATGTGTAGACAGAAGAGGAGTGACCATTGAAAATCAGGCTAAACATATTACAGACCTTATGAAAAGGTAAAGAGACTGTAATTACTCTGTAAAATCTCTGAGCCTTTCCACTGTGATAGTGCTTGCTAAATTTTTCTTTATTTTTCTCTTGAAAATATCTCTAAGTATTGATACAAAAGGGTTTCAATTCTATATGTCAATTTATGAGAATAATAATCAATCAATGTCACTCCTTCGATCATTCTCCCAATTTAGGTACTGCTTCTATGTATTTTATCTTTTTATATTCGAGACATTATCTTTTTATATTCACTACTCTATAGATTTTATAGGCAAACTAAGTTCCTCTTAAGTAATGTTAAATCAATGACATTATGATGCCCGCTTGTATTTTCCCAAATAGAAAAACAAGCTTGTATTCAGAAAAAAAAGGAAATTCTATGATCTGTTTTGTAAGGAAATTCCATGCAGGTGCCTCACTGAAATAAACACATATTAGCTTCTGACATTATTGTCAAAGTCAGATTAAGTGAAACAATTTAATTTCTAAGATTCAAAGACTTTAGCCACACTGAGTCATGTATTTGGATTTGTCTCTCTACTATGGATATTTTTTATTTCCTCTGTAGTCTCTACTATACTTTAGGCAACCAGTAAATTATGGAGAATTTTCACTTTGTATTTATCACAGATTTATTTCAAATGGTAACATTTTTCAAAGAACCCAGGCATTTTCATATACTTTGACTTGTTATGTCACTCATTGTGTGTGTGAGTGTGTGTGTGTGTGTGTGTGTGTGTGTGTAATTTATATTATTATAGCATAGTGAGTGCTGTTATCTTACCTATGCTTGAACAGAGGTCAAATATAATAGTTATAAATAAGTGCAGAGCCTTGATATACAACATAGAATGCTGAAGTAAAGGCCCAAAGTTAGTATTGCTAAAGTTCAGTTTCTTTCTCTGACATTTTTTCTCCTTCTTTATGCTTTATTTCTTACTGTCTGTTAAAAGTTTAGGTAAAATCGAATTACTTAACTCAAGTTGGTCAGGTAATTTTCTCACCGAACCCTTTACTTTGAGATAGAGACTATTAATTGTTACAACACTGCATTGCCAGGGAGATAAGATGTTCTGACACCAGGACAGGTATAAAACAGCTCATGAAAGCAACCTAGTCTGTCCATTGTGAGCTCTAAGACTCAGGGAGCTTTAATTACACACCTGTGTGATTCTCAGTGCAGGCCTGGGGCCCTGCCAGGCCCCTCTACCCAATATTCTCCAGCAACACGGAGCTCTGGGTCAGGTTTTTCATTTCACACATCATTCACTCCTTGCTCCAGTGATCCTGAAGAGCCAATAACCCACCTGTTTCTGTGTGCACATGAGCACCAATCATCTAAGTTCATACTTTGGTGAGGAAGAGATTATAATACCAATACTTGCAAATCTTCCACATGGAGGATTTTTACAGTGGACTCTCATAGAAATCGTCTCCAAAATGATGAAATTTAAAGCCAGAAAAATACCATCATTTACTTTAGCTGTCAATCATCTCTCATATTTATAACAATAGTTCCTTTGTGGAACTTCATGTTACCTATTTACAATCTGTAATTACAGCTGATCACATATTAAACTAATACTATTTTCCTTACACATAAAACGTCCTTTTCTGTCAAGTTTGCCTAATCTCTGACAGCCTACTAAAGAGTGAGGATAATGCATTTTTCACCCCAAATGAGTCCATATCTAAAATGTTCTCCATGCTGCTATCCTGGAAAACATATTTGCGTATATATTTCCCAATGTAGAAATACATTTCCTAATGAGAAATTGTCCATATGAAACCAACAAAATTAATTTTAGCTTGGTTAAATTTACTATTTTAACAAAGTTAAATGCAATAATAGCACAAGTATTTGAAACTCAGTAATGTAGCACTGGGTCCCATTAGAAATTTAAAGGAAACTGGTTAATTGAACGTTTGTCTTAACATTTTACTCCCCTTAGATGCATTTTTTAACTTACGTGAATGAAGTCACCAATACTCTAGTGAACCTACTATAAAACATTGAACCTCTGGAAAATAAAAATGTAAAAATAGTAGTCATCCTTTGAACTTAAAAATGGTTTGGGGAGCTGAGAAGGTGGCTCAGTGCTAGAGTGCTTGCCTTGCATGCATTAGACCCTGGGTTCGATTCCTCAGCACCACATAAGCAAAAAGAAAAAAGCCGGAAGTGGCTCTGTGGCTCAAGTGGTAGAGCGCTAGCCTTGAGCTGAAGAGCTGAGGGACAGCGCCCAGTCCCAGAGTTCAGGCCCCAAGACCGGACCAACAAAAAAAAAATGGTTTGGTTTCAGGATGTATAATGGTGAGGTAATAATTTCTTTCACTCTGAAGGTTTTCCTATTTTCAAGCACTACTGCTTACTTAGCAGAGATTATTTATCTTTTTTTTAGGAGAAATTTTAGCTTATTGAAGAAGTGAATGTCCATTTGTTTCATTGTATTTTTCAGCCCTAAAGAGTGCATATTAATTGTATTCAATGGTAGTAGTATGTTGAGTAAATAGGACCATTTGATACAGCACTGGGTACTCAGACATAATGGGGTACTTTTCTGGGGTAGGAAAATGATAGCTTAAAAAAATCTCCTCCCTCTGAAACTAAAATACGGGAATGGAACATTGTCCTTCAAGCCCCTCATTCAGGTTGATCACAACATGCCAGTAGCTACTGCAGTCCTATGGTGAACACAACACTGTTTAGATACAGTCCTAGAAAAAAATTACTCAGAATCAATTTTTATATGGGATAACAAATTGTCTAAGTATTTTAACATCTGGCTTCCTCCTCCCACTGTGGGAGCATTATCCCATACTGAAATAAGACTAACTGCAGCAAAAGGATGATTTGGGGGTTCATCATTATATGCTATTTTCCTGTGTGTCTTTATTAGATGATCTGATGCTCATATAGTAGATCAAACACTCCGCTCACAAGGTCTCAGGCCTCCTGTGGATTTTCAGGTTATCTCTCGTTGTTGTCAGGAAGGTGCCTGCATCATGTGTATTGCACATGCATTGTCACTAATGCACAAGAGGAGAAATTTAAGAGTTCCCAAAGACTTCACTAGTTCAAAAGTGATGACTGACCTCCATTTAAAGTCTGTTGGCTAAAGTCAATATGTGGTGTAGACCAACAAGAGTGAGAGTTGTGGTAGTGCCTCGGAAATTTAATTTCAAAGATTTCTGCACTCATGAACCTGATCTATGTGTAGAAATGATAGAGATGTGAGATATTAAAGTAAGAAGTTTTCTTTCTTACTACTTGTGAACAAGGAAAGACTCATGATTCTTTTTAATCCTTCAGAGGGAAAAATTTGGCCAATTTAATTTTAATCAGACAGACAGAAGTTATAGAAGACTTAGAATAGAATGAAAGGCATGTAGAGAACCACATGAATATATAGAGGAAGGATTAACACCATGAGCAAAGTAGTCTAAATAATGTGTGTTGTGTTATTTCCTTCACACACCAGATATAGAGCATAGAAAGGTTTTTTGAAGAGTATCAGCTTGAAAAATTCACCAGCAAGATAGGAATAATATTGACACAGTTTGCATTAACTTTTTAGAAAAATATGTGCTAGACACATGACAAAATATTTTAGTAGATTCAATTTTAAGAATAACCCTAATCAATGACTTCTGAAAAAAATTCAGAGAAATATGAGCAAAAGCATTCTATGTGAATAGGCATGTCCTTTTAGTCCATAATTTTGCTTTCCAACATGCATATATTATAGTAAAAGTGAAGGATAAGTAGAATCAATAAATGTTAATTTTCAAAAGTAGAACACTCCATACTTTCTTAAGGAGTCTTTGTGTTTATCTTTCGGCTGCCTATGTTTGGCATTGTACGATCATGTCATAGCTTGGTCAGTGGAAAGAGGGTAACAAAAGCCATTAAACTTATATCATGCAAACTTCAAGAAATGTGATACCGTGCATGAAAAAATAATGGAAGATTTTTTTCTCCATAAGTAAATTCTTGGATTTAAAGTTATCCTGCAATTTATTTTCCAGTTTTGGGCAGTTCATCCACAAAACAATTTTAGAGATTCTGTGAATACTAACATTTTAAGAGAATGAGTTTATAAACAGCGTGGTATTCCTCCACTATGATTATTCCAAACTTTCCTATATGTTTAGATAGCTAGCTAGCTAGCTAGCTAGATACATTAGATACATATATATATATATATATATATAAACACAAAAATTCAGAAATATTAATGGTAAAAAAACATAGTTGTTGTAATAGACTGTATTACCCTTCCAAAATTAATGCCGATTGTTAAATGGGGACATTGCTAACCTCCCCTGACTCCATGTGACTCTATTAAGTGGCTTGAACCTATAGAGTGTTAGTCACAGCTAAATAAGATGGTAACTTTGAGATTTGAGTTCTATATGACTGGTATCCTTATAAGAAAACAAAGACACTAGGGATCTGTAAGTCCAGATGGAAAGCTACCATCTAATAGCCAAAGAAAAGTCGAAGGAGAAATCAACACTGTCAATCAGAAGTCAACTGTCAGTTTCTTAATCTTAGAATTCCTTAAACTTTCATGTGAATGTCACCCATCTATGAGATCATGTCATGGCAATGGTAGCAGAAAAATATAGACACTAAAAAACAATTTGACTTTCACTGAGTTGAATGTGCATTGTGTTGCATTTGACTATGTATGTATATTTCCTATATATATATGCAAATGTGTATATTTGTCTTTTTTTATTGTGAAAATACTGTATAGAGGGGTTACAATTACATGGTCGAGGTAATGAGTACATTTCTTGTCAAGCATTGTTGCCTCCTCCTTTGTTTCCCCTTCCCATCCCTTTCCCCCTCTCCCCTCTCCCAGTTCCCCTTCTCCTTCTGCCAAAATTGTAAAGTTTGTTTTTCGACATAACATCTTGCACATCTCATTGTTGCAGTGGGTCCACCTGTATCCCTATTTAAGCAATTTGTTTTTTCCTTCCCCTCCACATATTATACCAACATCAAATACAGTGAAAACAGCTTATACCATGGGGGAGGGACATATAAAGCAACAAGATAAGGACTCAAATGTTTTATTTCTTTCTTGCTATTGTTTCTAACATATTTATATTTGTTTGTCATGGGTAATGTGGTTAGGTGGAAGAACAAAGAAAGCAGTACGGTTTCCTTTCAGCCAGCACTCTATTGTTTCATTCAACAAATTTCTTTGTAGTAATTTATATACTTACTGAAAACTTTACAAGGCACTAAGTGAAACCAAGGCAGGTTCTACTGAGAAGTGAAATAACAGCCAATAACAAGTAGGAGGTGCTCTAAAAAAGCAGATATTACAAAAGTAAATAAACTGAGCCTGGAATTGGCTTAATGGTAGAGTGCTTGCCTAGCATGCACAAGGCCCTGGGTTCTAGGCTTTGGTACCACAAAAAACAAAAATAAGTAAAATTGATGCAATTCTGAGGCCTTAATTTTTGCCTAATTCTATAAATATATCCCTCAGTATTTCTTTGAATGTGAACTAAGAGGAACTGTTAGTAGCTTTTACCCTTGTCTAAAGATAATTTTCAGTTGGTGTTTTCAGATCTGCAGAGGAAAGTCTGACGGTCCTTGTACTATACTGGACATATCTGTGCGTTCAGCTGTGCCTAGCATTCCCCATGGCTAGCCAGCTTCCAGGATTGCTATGAAATGAAAAACATCAGAGTCATTCCATATACATGTGCACACATGAAAACCATTAATTATAAATCTTGCACTTAGTGATATAATAAAAACATTAACACAGAGAGCTAAAAAATCTATATTTTGCCCTCTCAGAGACTCATATTATACAAAAAGGTCAGGGAAGACGTAGAAAAGTGACTTTGATGGCATGCATGTTCATCTATATAAAATTATTGAAAATAAAGTATTTTAGGGGGCTTTCAGCTTCAATAGAGGAAGGTAGGTAAAGATGAAGAGGTATGAGGAAGGAAAGAAGAGTAGAAGGAAAAGAAAGGAAGGGAAGAGGAAGAAAAAACAGAGGGAAAGCTGGAGGGAGGAAAGGAATGATTAAGAAAGATAAGGCAAACAACTCATGTTATCATTCTTTTTAAAATTTATATTCATTTTTTTTTGGGGGGGGGTCCAGTCATGGGGCCTGAACTCTGGGACTGGGCGCTGTCCCTCAGCTCTTCAGCTCAAGGCTAGCGCTCTACCACTTGAGCCACAGCACCACTTCTGGCTTTTTTCTTTTTGCTTATGTGGTGCTGAGGAATCGAATCCAGAGCCTCATAAGCAATGCAAACGCTCTACCACTGAGCTACTTCCCAGCCCCCAAAGTCAGTTATTTTTGAGAATTGTTATTTTTATTACTGCAAATATTATTCATAATGGATAATATTTTAGTACGCTTATATTCCCTTCCTTTTTCTCTTCCTTCTTCCATTCTCTCCCTCCCTCCTTCCTATTCTTTCCGTTCTTTCCTCCCTTTTCTTTCTTTCTTTTTCTTTCTCTTCCTCCTTCTCTTCTTCTTTCTCCTCTTCCTCCTCCTCCACCTCTTCCTCCTCCTCCTTCTCCTCTTCCACCTCTTCCTTCTCTTCCTCCTCCTCTTCTCCTCATTCTCCTTCTCCTTTTCTTATTCTTCTCCTCCTCTTTCTCCTCTTGTTCTCCCTTTCTTCCTTCCTTTGTTTTTGAAGTTTATCAAGGATTTCTTTTAGCATAAAAGAATAAAATATGAAGAGATGAAAAGGAGAGCAAAGTTTCGTCTCTCAAACCAGGAAATAACAGTCAAAAATTCCAGCATCTCTTTTTAAGAATTAAATTTCTCCTCCTTGTTATTAATC
This sequence comes from Dipodomys spectabilis, assembly GCF_019054845.1. Classification (NCBI taxonomy): domain Eukaryota; kingdom Metazoa; phylum Chordata; class Mammalia; order Rodentia; family Heteromyidae; genus Dipodomys; species Dipodomys spectabilis. The sequence continues at coordinate 10,419,087 of NW_024870834.1, read as the reverse complement.
CTGTATAAGTAGCTATACTACATTCTTATCTGCTTCATGTATTTACTTACGTTTTTACTCAGGCTTTGACATATCACCTACATTTCTATACTTGAGCCCCAGTCCTTTGTTATATGAGTCATACAGTATGTAGCAAGAGAGGCACCCATAGACCAACTTCCTTATGTATGAAACCACAAAATATCAACAGAGGTAAGATCTTCTACAGAATTAAGAGGCCAAAGAAGGAGATATTTTGGAAATAATTCAGGAAAGTCTACAGTTTTAAATGCTTGGAATCGTTTTAAAAATTGCAGAATTCTCATAATACCCTTCCCCTTCTTGAGAAATGCCATTTTAATAGCAGTGGCTGTCACCTGGATGACACAAATGTCAGCTCTTCGCCACCTTACTGAAGACTCAGCAGATTGTATCAAAAGCTCATGGAGTGCACTGGCCACCAGAGTTCTTCTGTGCAGATTGTGAGCCACTGGGCTTGGCACCGCAACCACGCCACAGTCGCATTCATTGATCAGGGGTCTAATTCCAAATGCTGCTAAAATCTTTTCTGATCTATCCTGTGGACTATGTTCAGCTCTCCAAATTTAGCACAGTTCTATGGCTCCTGGGTGCCAGTGACTCACACCCATAATCCTGGCTACTCAGGAGGCTGAGATCTGAGGACTGTGGTTCAAAGCCAGCCCGAGTATAAAAGTCCCCATGAGACTTTTATCTCCAATTAAAAACTGGAAGTGGCACTGTGGTTCAAAATGGTAGAGCACTAGTCCTGAGCTCAAAAAGACTCAGGGACAGTGCCTAGGCCCTGAGTTCAAGCCCCCAAACTAACAAACAAACATAAAAATACATAAAAGTAAAATATTTCTATGGGAGAACTATTTACTAATAGTGCTATGATTATTTCAAATGACTACATCATTCCAAAGGAGATAAAGCGATGTAAAACCGAAGTCATTAAGACAGAGGACAGACGGATGATGACAAGGTTTAAATGAGTTAGAGTTGGCGTAACACCATTCCATAACATAGGATTGAAACAGTAATCTTCATCCTACTCCCCCCTTCTTCCCTGACACAGCCCAGTTAGCGTGTTTCCTGTTTCATTCGCGTGTTAGTACCACTTAGTTGTGCAGGGTTTCCATTCTAATTCTTTGTGTCACTCTCCCTCATAATCTCTTCACCATCCCCCTGATGTACCAACTCAACTCAATACAATTTCCTTGAATTTCCACACACATCCACAAAGAATTTAGACCCTTCTTGTTCTACTTCCTTCTTCCTCCTAGTACCCACAGCCTGAACAGAACCTGTTTCACATTGTGTCATTCCTTTTATATTTTTGCAAAGTTTATGATGCTTGACGGCTATCAGCTTCAAATAAAGTGTTCATGACAAGTCTCAATTGCAGTTATTTTTTTCATAGCCATGTTCTGTTATTTGAATTGATGAGGTTTATTCCTTGACAAAAATAGATGTTTATGTACCAGGAATCATCTCAGTGAAAACACCCATTTTGTTAATGTTTGGGAAACTATTTACTAGAACTCTTGTGGCACTAGTACAAATCTAGGGATCTTGTGTCAAGGACCAAGGGGATTGAATAATAAGAGGTCATCCTTAAACCATGATAATTCTGATACAATTATGACTTATTCATGAATTTTGGTGTAATTTGAGCCCCTTTGTTTGCATTCCAGAAGGATAAGGCTAAATGATGGATGATGAATAATTTGGCAAGTTCCAATATAAAGCTCAGCTCACTGAAGCAAATAGAAATATCCACTAAGAAGGCTGAATCTGGAATGTTGAGCGAGTGAGGAAGAAGGCTGGATAGAGAATCTTGAGTGTAGCTAAGAAAGATGAGCCGCTTACACATGAAGCGGTGTCTGAGGGAAGCAGCACAATGGAATCATACCTGCTAACTGCCATTATCTCATGGCCACACACTCTAAATAACCGGAAAATGACAAGCAAAATTAAAAAAAAAAACAGTTTCAAGATCAAATGGGGTCCATGAAATCATCACAAGGCAAATTAATATTTTTTAGGCCTTGATAGTACCTTTAATGTGCCATTAACAGACACTGTACTTCATCTCTAATTTGTCATTGATTTTTAGATAAAACCTTAATAGAGAATTAATAAACATTTTAACTTAAAGTTGACAATATTAATAAGGCAGAAAGGCTGTTAAAAACTAAAAAAGACACAATGGATGCATGAAAGGCCTTCGAAGAGCTCGCTAAGAGGAATGTTTGCGTTCAGCAGAACAGCTCTCTGGAAGACACCAGAATGGTTCAATGGAAACAGTAAAAGGAGTCTCAATTTTTACTGCCTCCTAGACAGAGTGGAGTTGGCTCCCACTGGCACCGACGGGCAACATGCCAAGCTCTGGTGTTGGCAGGGAATCGGTTCTCAATTAGGCAGATCTGTCCTGTTCTCACTACCAGTCCTGCTAAAGCTCGGGTCTTGGCTGTGATTACTGCAATTGCTTCCTAACAAGTCCCCTTGCTACTCCTCCTGCCCCATTGCGGCCGATTTGCCACATGTCAAAGTGATCCCTTCAGTTTGTTAAGTTTCATTACATCACTCCACTCAGTGACTTCAAATTACTCCCACTCAGTAAAAGTCAAAGTGTTCAGAGCTTTTAAAGCCTACGTTCTACCTTCCCTGCTCTGTTCCTGTGGTGCCCTTATTTTCTCCCCCAAGTCACTGGGAAGCCTATTTACCATCAGCAGGAGTCCTCTCCCTATTTTTCCAAAAAGTCCTGGCTTTCATCTGCCTCAGGGCTTCACATTTGTGGCTTCCTCTCTTTAGCTGCCTCTCTTCTAACTGGGGATAATTTATTAATGGGATTTAAAGAAGTATCCATCTCTTACATGGATACATGTAGAATAGATTCTGAGTCAAACTCAAACTATTAATCATAATAAAGGCTAAGCGGATACTTCATATGATTAAGATGGTTATTAACTGATTATAAGTTTGGTAAACTGAAAGAGGCCCTTATTTCTTATGAGATTTATAATTATTTATGACGTCTGATATTCCGTCTCTCATATTTGTCTCTCATCTGAGGTTGGTGTTTAGTTTGTGTTTGTCAGAAGTACTGCCTGGGGTGATGATTGTAGGCAAGTTGTCCGATGAGGAAGAGAGCTCAGAGAGACTCATAGGGGTGAGGAAACTGAAAGGGAGAGAGGCAGAAGTCAGGAATCAGAAAGAGCCAAACTCCTGCAAATAAAAAAATAAAATATTAATTGTATGAACTGTACTTGAAACTTTACTTGAAGTTTTCTTTCTCTTCCCCAACAAAGCTTGTAATCTCTTTGAGAAGCAAACAATAGATTGGTAATATCCGACACTCCTGAAGTTCTGCTTGTCAGACATGCTCTGTAAAATGTGTTATTGTCAAGTAAGCACATCATACTTATTTAGGAGTTGTGTTTAATTTGAAAGGTTTTCTGCTTACAAAACACATCCCTGATTTAATTTGCCCGCACGTAAGAAAACAAAACATTATGCATTCATGGGAGGTGCTTAACTTTTGTACTAAAATTAATAAAAATGGTGCTTAGCAATATCCTTAATCCTTTACATTGCACACCCTATCTACATACTGCAATCAATTTAACAAAAGTCAAACTATTGATTACCTTTAGTTATAGAAACCAGAAAGCACCTTCATTTGTCTTCTTCTTTTCACAGTATTTTATCTTTTTTTTTTTTTTTTTGCCAGTCATGGGGCCTGAACTCTGGATCTGGGCGCTGTCCCTCAGCTCTTCAGCTCAAGGCTAGTGCTCTACCACTGGAGCCACAGCGCCACTTCCAGCTTTTTCTGTTTATGTGGTGCTGAGGAATCGAACCCAGGGCCTCATGCTTGCAAGGCATGCATTCTACCACTGAGCTACCTTCCCAGCCCCCACAGTATTTTATCTAACCATCATGTCAATATAGTATCTCTTAGATATGATTGACTGTTTACACTTTTAAATATGATCAAATTAGAACTGTCCCATTTGTTAAGCAATGGAAAGACTTGGACAAAATCATATTAAGTGAAGTAAGCCAGACCCAAAGAAATATAGGTCCCATGGTTTCCCTTATTTGCAATAATTAGTATATGTCTAGGCTAATTTTATCAGATGAGCAGAAATGCTCAAAAGTTAGGTACTTAAGACCATATAAGATGATGCTAAGCAAAATGAATCCCAAGAAATGGACACAAGAGGATTTTCTTTGTTGTTGTTGTTTTTAATGTATTATCTGATTTCTTTTTATTCTTTTGTATGTTCTTCCCCCTATGGCATATCCCCTGTTGTCTCTGTATTTGATTTTGGTACCCATATCTTGTATATACATTTATCTAATTTGGGGAGAGAAGGGAAATAACAAAATGCTGAAACAAGGACACAGGATGACCCATTGCAACCATGATACTCACAAGACACTATGTTGGAAATGAAGTTTACAACTTGGGGGTGGGATAGGGAGCTGAGGGATGGAAGGGATTGTAGGAGAAAAACAAAGGAGGGGTAACAATGCTCGACAAGAAATGTACTCATTCTTTCTGATGGAGGCATAGAATTCCATTTTGTATATATACCACATGGAAAGACTTAGAAAAAATTATATTAAGTGAAGTAAGCCAGGCCCAAAGAAACATAGGTCCCATGGTTTCCCTTATTTGCAACAGCTAGTATATGTCTGAGACAAGCAGAAACGGTCAGATACGTTGATGTTAGGCAAAATGAACCCCAAGATAAGGACTCAAATGTTTTTTCTTCCATGTGATTGTTTCTAACATATTTATAAGATGATTCTTTGTTGCTTTGTATGTCCCTCCCCCACGGTATAACCCCTGTTTTCATTGTATTTGATGTTGGTATAATTTGGGGCAAAGAAGGGAAAAAAACAAATCGTTTAAATAGGGATACAGGTGGACCCATTGCAACAATGAGATGTGCAAGACGTTATGTCGAAAAACAAACTTTACAACTTTGGTGTGGGGTTGGTGGGGGTGGGAGGGGAGGGGTGCGGAGAGGATTGCAGGGGGGCGGGCGCGGGGGGGGGGGAGTATGGGAAGAGATGGGTAGGAGAAACAAAGGAGGAGGCTACAATGCTTGATAAGAAATTCACTCATTACCTTGCCCATGTAATTGTAACCCCTCTGTACAATATTTTCACAATAAGAAAATAACCTGAAAAAAAGAAATGTACTCATTACCTTAGTGATGTAACTGTAACCTGTCTGTACCACATTTTTACAAAAAAATAAAATTAAAAAAAAAAGAAAATATGTGATAGTTGGGCATGATGACATGTTCCTAGAATCCAAGCACTAAAGAGGCTGAGGCAGGATTATGAATTCTAGGAAAGCCTGAATGATTGTATTATAGAGTAAAACCTTAAAAGAAGGAAAGAAAGAAGGAAAGAAAAGAAACAGAAAGAGAGAGAGAAAAAAAGAGAAGGAAGGAAAGGGAAGGGAAGGAGAGAAGGAAGGAAAGGGAAGGGAAGGAAAGAAGGAAGGAAGGAAGGAAGGAAGGAAGGAAGGAAGGAAGGAAGGAAGGAAGGAAGGAAGGAAGGAAGGAAGGAAGGAAGGAAGAAAGGAAGGGAGAGAGGGAGGGAAGGAGGGAGGGAGGGAGGGAGGGAGGGAGGGAGGGAAGAGGGACAAAAGAAGGAAAGAAAAAAGAGAAAAAGACAAAAGGGGAAAATATGAAAATAAAGACAACATACAGCTATGAAAAGTTTGATGAACTTTAAGATATTTTTCAATTCAAAATTACCTGCTGCAGTGACTTCAAATTACAAAATTCAGGCTGAGACCATTACTGTTGTGAGATTTGATGTGGTGATTTTTATCAAGCTTTTCAGCAAAATCTTAGTAGTAGGAAAAATACTAGTAGTAGGAAATTTGATAAACATGTATCCTGCACTCTACCTCATCTGCTCAGAAATTATTTCCCCCTACTGCCCTCTCCACCCTACCAGGATTATTTTGTGTCTGTCCTGCTCCTCAAGCCCCATAATTGTTCTCAATACTTCCCTTCATAGAAAAGCTGATTACTTACCAAGAAGGGATTATGGTCTCTACTTTCCCTACAGTTCCCTCTCTCCTAATGAGCAGTTTTTGTTTAGCTGTGTCTGCTAGAAGCGAAGCCTGAGGTGAAGATTGTGCACACTTAATTTGGCAAGGAAACCTCACAGGTGCTAATGGGCAAGGCATCAGGACAGTGAAATGTAAGAAGCCAAGGGAGATGAAGTCTCAGCTTCAATCCCATTTGGCAGAGGATCATGGGAATCTCAGGGACACATTAGAGAGCTTTTAGCCTGGTCATAGAGGAAATTCTCCAGTCTGGAGATGGATTCTCCAAATGTTCAGAGAAGGGTGGAAGCTGTTGGCTTGTCGAGATAAGTAGTAATGAAGCTTAGGATCTTTGGATTCTCAGAGCTGAAGTTGAAATTTTAAGTCCTGCCTCCACCCCCCCCCCCCCCCACCGAATGTTCTATCTAGAAAATAGGGGTTAAAAACAGTAGTAGTGACCTCAGAGAAACATTATGATTATGTGAGGTAAGGCAGGTAAATCATTTGGAACAACTCAGTTCACAAGTCTTGATCAAATGGTAGGAATGACTAGTAATTATACACCAATTAATGGAAAGATGTCCTAAAATTTAAGGACCCACAAAAGTCAGTATTAAATACACACCTGGAACGGTAGATAGTGATCAGAAAGGATTCTGTAGTGACTCGGTCATCAGGATGGGATCTGTCTGATCATCTCTCCAGGTTGCTGCCCCTTCTGAGATGATTTGTTTGCACTGAGGAACAGTCTGTCTTGGGAACAGTGCCTCTAGTGGCAGACAGCAGTAAGAAAGTTAGGTACAAGTTAGGGATCAATACCGGATCATATTTTCCAGGAGAAAAACATGAAACTGTGTTACAGGCCAACGTGCTACTTGAGATTGAGGGGACTAAATTACGTGTTTGGCTGGATCAAGCAGCACTGTGATGTTAGGAGCAATGCAAATTTCTAATTTCGGTAAGCAAAGAATGAAGTAATGGTTGAGATTCAACTCAAGTTCTCCTGACATACACTGGCACCTGCTTCTTTTAATCCTCATGAAAACTTGAGTAATACATAATCCTCAGTATAGAGATTTAAAAAAAACTATTTGTGTTGCTTGAGTCTTGTTCTTCAATCCATGCATCTATTCAATGAAACCATTCATGCTAAATTGCATGTTTGTGGATGTCTGCGTTTAACTTCAATACTCAAACTTAGAGCTTCACGATTAAGGACTGAGAGATCTTACCTGGCACTTATGCATTAAATTACAGGAAGATACTGCCTGGTGGATGGATTACATTGCCTACAGAACTTTCCCATTCTCAAAGCTAAAATAAGCGATACTTAGAAGGTTGTTCCAAGTGTTAAACCTACATATTAGCGAAAAATCCAGAACCAGACCAAATCACTATAAGATTTTGCTGTATGCCCAAACTCAGTGGCCAGTACACCTGGTGCCCAGCAAGTGACTTTTTCTGTTGGTAAAAGTGCGGTAACAGTGGATTCCAATAAGGAAAAACAACATACAGCAGGGAGCTGATCAGCAACATTAGTCTCAAGCACAGAAACAAAGAAGTATGGATGTTGCAATAATTTTTTGCATCATTGGTTATTATTAATGTGTAAGCAAGCGTGAGGCCATTTCTACCCAGCTACTGTATTAATGCCAATTTGAGAGCAGAATGAGGGTAGTTGGCTCAACATGCTCACAGCCGCTTGTTTATCTCAGGACAGAATACTCAGAGACATGTTGGCAAGTTAAATAGAAAAGAATCTTATTCACAATCAGCTAAAAATGAAGCATATCCAGGAACAGTCATGTTTAGAACTTTCCTTCTTGCCCTATTCAAAAGATGTGGATGACCTTACACGTGTTATCTGTTTCAGTGTTTTAAAAAATAAGATATTCCTTTTAATGAGACATCTGCATGTTAACTGTAAGGCTGCCACATAAGACTTGGGTTTGGCAATTCTAAATAGAAACAGATTTGTTTCAGAAGGCTCTTTTGTCTCACATAAAAATACAGATCCCAGAAAATTTGAATGAATGACTGAAGCAATACACATATTCAGACAAACTGTGAAAATATTGTTGATTATCAATGTAACCAAGACAGTAGATCACAAACATGGCAAGATGATACATCACCACGAATAAATAGTATATCACAAAAGGGAGCCAAGTGAGAACTTTCTTCCAAATCAGTTGGAACTCTTGGAAGAACCCAATTCCAGAATAATTGGCATAGTTCTGATACTTCATAAGTATCATTCTGGTGAGAAATAGAACTCCAAAGTGTTTTATAAATGTGTGGTTTGGAGGTAAGTAGAAAAGCAAGGTCAAATCATGTGTCTGCAAGGTTGTATTTGAAGGATGGAGTCAGAGAACTCTACAAAGAAACTTAGAAATCTCACCTTGAGGGCTTGGATACAACAGAAGCTCTACTTGTGCATCTATGCCATATACAGTCAGGGAAGTAAGTTGGCAATCAGGTAGGCATAATTAAAATTGCATTTGGAAAATGGTGCTCCATGCCTGTATTCCCAGCTATTCCAGAGATGGAAATAGGAAAATTGTAGTATGCACCAACCTGGGCTAAAAATCATAGTGAGAACTCATATAATAAAAACAAGATGGACTTGATGTTTCACACTGTTAATCCCAGCTACTTGGGAGCTGGGTATAGGAGAACCATGGCGGTCCAAGGCCATCAACAAAAGGGGATAAATGACACTAAAATAAAAAGGGGTGACGATGTGATTCATGTGGTAGCACACTTGCCTAGCATCCCTGAAGCCTAGCATTTAAATGGTAAAAATACAAACAAGAATTGATAAAACATAGTCAAAGGAATCAGTAACTATACAAGTCACAGGTTAGTCCAAACAAATTGAGGAACTAAGAAACATACACACACACACACACACACACACACACACACAGAACTTGGAAAATGAACAAGTAAAAACATAATACAACTTTCTTTGTATGTACTGACTGAAAAGTGAGTATATTTTTTCCTTCCTTCCTTCCTTCCTTCCTTCCTTCCTTTCTTCCTTAATTCCTTCCTTTCTTCCTTCCTTCCTCCCTTCCTCCCTCTGTTCTTCCTTCCTTCTTTTCTCCTTCCTTCTTCTCTCCCTCCTCCTTCCCTCCATCCTTCTCTGTCCCTGTTCCTGTCTCTATTCCTCACTCTCCTCTTTCTCTCCCTTCTCTCTCTCTCTCTTTCTCTTTTGGGTGAACTGGGGTTTAAACTCAAGGGCTCATACTATCATGCTTGTTGGCCACAGGATATACAACTTGACCCATGCCTCAGCCCTTGATTTTTTTTTTTTTTTTTATCCTTTGGATAGGATCTCATGACTTTTGTTATTTGTTTTTTTTATCCGTAGGCCTAGCTTCAGTCCAGGATACTCTTTCCTATGCCTTCCAAGTAGCTGGTGTAGTAGGTATGTGTGCACAACCATTCTGAGTTTGTTGATTGTGATGGAGTCTTGCTAACTTTTCACCTGGGATGACTTTGAAACTCTACCCCACAAGTCATCATCTCTTGATAGCTCTAATTGCAGACAGACGCCTCCATGCCTTGTCCAAAAGTCCAGCTTTCAAAAAAAATATTTTGTGAGTTAGAAGAAGGGAAATTTTCATCCTAATGAAAAATTCATTGTAATCCTTGAAGCAACTACAAAAATACCGCATAATATGCAGTAAATAAGTCAATAAAAAGAATTTAAATGTCAGATAAGTTTCAATTTAATACTAGGGGAACAGTTAACAGAGAAAGAGAGGTCAAAAGAAAGGACAAAATGTACAGGAAATGAATTGAAAAATGGCAGACATAAATCCTACTTTAATGACTAATGATATTAAACTTGCATAGATTACAAATACCAATGCAGCTAAAGGTTATAAGACCAAAATTTGAACTAAACAAAATAAAATTCATCTCCATTGCTGCCTATTGGAGGTGTGCTTTAGATTCATAGGCATAAAGAAATTTAAATAAAAAGGATTAAAAGTGATATATCATACAAGTTGTACCTCTCTTATTGTAGTATTCATGTATGAATAAATTAATCTACCATCTTTTTGTTTCTCTTTTTTATTGTAAAAATACTGTACAGAGGGGTTACAATTACATAGGCAAGATAATGAGTACATTTTTCATTAAGCATTGTAGCCTCATTCTTTGTTTCCCCTTCCCATCCCATCCTCCCCCCACCTCCTCCACCCAACCCTCCTCCCTCCAAAAAAGATTGTAAAGTTGGTTTTCAACATAACAACTTGTACGTCTCATGTTGCAATGGGTCCACCTGTATCCCTATTTAAACAATTGCTTTTGCCCTTCCTCTTCACAAATTATACCAACCTCAAATACAGTGAAAGCAGGGGTTATACTGTGGGGGAGGGACATACAAAGCAACAAAAAAATAATCTTATAAATGTGTTAGAACAATCACATGAGAGGAAAAAACATTTGAATACTATCTTAGGGTTCATTTCCCTAACATCAACTTATCTGATATTTTCTGCTTGACTCAGACATATACTAGATATTGCAAATAAGGGAAACCATGGGAACTATGTTTCTTTGGGCCTGGCTTACTTCACTTAATATAATTTTTTCCAAGTCTTTCCATTTCCTAACAAATGGGGCAATGTCATTCTTTCTGATGGAGGCATAGAATTCCATTGTGTATATATACCACCATTCATCTACTGAGGGGCATCTGGGTTAGTTCCATATATTAGCTATGGTAGATAAGGCTGCAATAAACATAGTCATGCTGGTAGCTTTATTGTGGTCTTGTTTGTGAACATTTGGGTAAATGTCCAAAAGTGGGATTGCTGGGTCATAGGGGAGCTCTAGGTGAAGTCTTTTGAGGAACTTCCATACTACTTTCCAGAGTGGTTGTATAAGTTTACACTCCCACCAACAATGCAGTAAGGTTCCCTTCTGTCCACATCCCCTCCAGCATATGTTGTTATTAAAATTCTTGATTAAAGCCATTCTAACTGAGGTGAGGAATAGGAGAAACCCTAGGTCTCCTTGGCACAGGTCAAAATTTTCTTAATAGAGACCCAGAAACACAACAAATCAAAGAAAGTTTGGACAAATGGGATTGCATGAAATTGCAGAGCTTCTGTATGGCAAAGGACATAACTAGCAAGATCAATAGAAAGCCCACAGATTGGGAGAAGATCTTCACTAGCCATACAACAGACAATGGTCACATATCTAAAATATACCTGGAACTCAAAAAATTAAACCCCCCAACAACAAATCTTCAAAGAAACAACTGCCCAATAAATAAGTGGGTTAAAAGCTTAAAGAGAAACTTCTCTGAAGAGGAAAGAAGGATGGCCAATAGACAAATGAAGAAATGCTTAACCTCTATAGCCATAAAAAAATACAAATGAAAACAACATTGAGATACAATCTACCATATTTAAATTGCCATAAGCATCTGATAAGATCTATGTAATTTTTATTTTCATAAGCAAAACATAAGAAATTTCAGCACAGTGACATTCCACAATTTATATTACTAGCAGGAAAAAATTTGCCGCCTAGAAGTCCAGTGAATGTTGAATCAACCAAGTCTTGGTCAATATGATGTCTGCTAAAGGATGACCCTAATAACCTGTAATAAATCTTAACATTCCATTAGATAATTATCTGTAACGCAAGATGTATTTCATGTAACCATATTAATGCTATGGACATCTCCAAAATGAAAGAAAATAAAACATGTGGCATGAAAAACTAAATTGATTTGCACATATAGATACAAAATTTAATCAAAATAAAAGGCAGATATTTATAAAATCTATATGATTTCTCAATAACGTACTTAAAAAGAAATTTTTCTTCAATAAAATGTCTTTTATTTATTTACTTATTTATTTTGTTTTTTCTTAGCTCATTGAGAAGCCCAAGTTGTTACTTTTTAAGAGGCATCAAAGAGAAAAATAAAGTTCTGATATCATTAATATTGGGAAGTCACTTTAACTGACAGTAGGATTTGTAAAAATGATTCAAGTACTATGTTTCTCTGTCTTTTTAATAAAAGGAAGACAAACACCCCCAAACTTACTAATGTAGCTGATTGCAAAGTTAGCTCACTATCCACAAAACATTCTGGAAAGCAACATAGCCAGCTCCAATCTCTCTTTTTATAGTTTAACCAGAGTAAGAGCTTGTGCTGTAACTCCCAACATTGCTATTCACACGTGACATACTGCAGGTAGTTCTCCAATTATCAAAAAGAATGCTTTCCAGAATCAACCCCACACCATGCCTGGATTTAACGAAATGCATAGACATGCTCTCAAAGTGCCAAAGCCATCAAACCCTTGCTTAGACTGCTTACTCATGTGGACTGGACTGATCACTTCCTACTCAACTGAAATTGGATCAAAAATGCCTTCTCCGGGTTTAACTACTCTTTTTTAATCACTACTTTCAAAAAACTATATACATGTAAAAAAGCTATATCTTTTAGCATATAAAGGAATCAATTAAAAGTATCTTTGCATTAGAAGAAAATGTGCAAAAAATTTAAAAAAATCCTATGTATGAAAGAAACAATTTAACAATTTGCTATCACGCTGGTGATCAAGGAGATATTCATATCCAAAATAAATAGAATGACCTACTGTATATTTGAATAGGTCAAATTATCATAAGGTATTTTGAGGCACTTCTTGTAGTCTTATCTATTCAGGAGGTAGAGGCAAGAGTATCCAGAGTGAGAGGCCGGTCAAGACAAATTTAGAAAAATATCCATCTCCAAAACACAAAGAAACTGGGGTGTAGCTTAAGTGGCAGAACATTTGCTTACCAAGTGTGAGTCCCTGGGTTAAATCCAAAGTTCCACCAAAGCAAACATACAACAACAGCAACAGAAAAAATATTGAAAAAAAAACTTCTCAAAAGAAGACCTACAAATGATCAACTGATGAAAAGGTAATTGCTTAACAACATGAAACAAGGACTTGTCAGGAAGCCTCCATGATCTTACCTCAGACCTCTTAGAACAGTTAAAGAAAGCAAAAAATAAATAAAAGGAGTGAGAGAGAAAGAAATGATGAGAAGAGAGGAGAAGTAAAGGAAGTCATGAGAAAAGAGAAAAAGAAAAGTAAATATATCAACGACACTTTGTATACTCACATAGGTTACAGAAATTGCTGTGGTCATTATGGAAAAAATGTGGGGACCAGTCAACATTTTTATAAAAGGATAGACATATTATTCAGAATTGTCAATTTGCAATTCATATCCAAAGGAAATGGAATGAAACTATCAGAGAGATATGTACATTGCCTTATTTCCACATTAGCAAAATAAGGTAATTAATTTAATTGCCCACCAATATATAAATTTATATATATATATGTTAATATATTTACAGAAATACATGTATGCTGAATATTCATACACTATACAATATAACATATTATGTCTATATATAAACATAATATAAATACATATATACATATATGTATATATTTTTCAGTCTTTAAAAAAGAAAGGAAAATTACCTTGTCATTGACAACATGGATATACCTAAAGGCACTCTCTTAAATTACATAAACAAGGCTCAGAAATACAAATGCGTTTTCTTCTCACTTGCATACTCAATGCAACAAAATTCAGCTCACATAATTAGAGTAAAAAAGAGGTTAGTAGGAGTTTGAAGAGCTAAGGTTGGGTAGATGTTAGCCACAAAATACAAAGTTTCCATTACAAGAGACAGGCTGCCATAATTAATAATAATACATTGTATTCTTGGAAATTAGTAGAATGTAGTTTAATCAGTTTTACAAAAAAAAGACCCAAACAACAATAAAAAAACAAGCAACAATCATGTAATGCATATGTTAATGAGTGTGCTATTCACATCTAGTGTTTTTACTATGATGTGTCTATAAGTGTTTCTTCTTGGATCCAGTCTACTGGGGGTTCTCTATGCTTCAGTTAAGCGGGTGCAATTTTCTCTCAAGAGTGAGGAAGTACAACTATTATTTTATTGAACAGGTTTTTGATGACTTTACTAATTAATTCTTCCTCATCATCTATCCTAATTATGCATAGAGTTGATTTCCTACTGAGTCTGCCAATTTCTTAATAAAGACCCAGAAAAAAATTAAAAATGAGCTCAATTTTGCCATTTTTACCTTAAGTATACATTCAAAACATTGATTTGGCTCAGTAACATTTATCTCTTTATTTAAAACTAATATGAAGCAAAACTTGAAACTCAGTTTAACTGCATGCCACCACTTCTATTAAGTATATGTCATAGTAGTTACTTATTATCAGTTAATTATATAAGATACCTTGTGCTTCACCTGGCAGGTGCATAAGAATAATTTTTGAGTAAGTAAATTATATAACCAAATCATACATACACACACGCACATGGATGTAAATGCAGACAACATCCCCTCCAAATTGATTCAGGAGTACTCACTGGAAAAATAAAGTGTCTCAGATTATTGATGGTGGCACAGACCTGTAACCTCAGCCTTTGAGAAACTGAGGAATGCAGCCAGTCCAGGCTACATAGTGACATGATGCTTCAAAAAACCCAAAGTAACTATTTACAAGAAGCAAAACAAAGCAAGAAAAGAATGTCAACCTCATAATGTGCCTTGAATGGTGGAGAATAAAACACTGTGATCATTTCAAGTATATCTTACACAATTCCATTTCTTTCTTTGGCGGTTGGGAGCTTGAACTTATAGCTTCATGCTTGTTAGGTATGTGTTCTGCTACTTGTGCTATGCTCTTTTTTACATGTGTTTCAGTTTATACTTTTGTGGCTGGCCTCTTTCTGTACTACCATCCTCCTCATAACCTCTGCCTTCCTTCCTAGTAGCTAAAGCCTCTGATGTGAGCGTCAACATTCAGCATACTTTTTGACATGAGAGTGGGTCAAACCCAGAATCATGCTTGTCTCCATCTTCTGAATAGCTAGGCTTATTGGCAACTTATTTCCTTGCATTTGTTTCAATTAGTTGCTGTTCTCAACTAGAAAATTTAAATCCCCATTAACCAGAAAGTTTATATTTTAGTACAACAGCGTACCTGGAAATTTGCTGTATTAAAGTAGTGGAATCCAATCTGCAATAAGTGAACACCTGTGAATGTATAATGTCATCACAACAGGTATGTTTTAATGGGAACTATCTGGCTAACCGACATACTTGCTTCTCCAAAATCGACAATGGGCCTTCACTGAGGTTATTAGCTTTATCCAGCTTTTGACTATCTTTAATTACTTTATAAAATGGTGTACCTATCACCATCCTGAATTTATTTTGCTTTTTATGCATACATATGTATCTTATGTACTTGTACAAAGGGGTTTCAATTCAACAAAACAGTTTGTATAATGCATTTAGGTCAGTTTCACTACTTCTATCATTCTTTCTCCTCATCTTTCTCCTCTTCACCCATTCTTTCAATTTATCTGGTTCCATGTTCACCTATGTACATTAAATACAATCATTGAAACTGCCCACAAGTCCTCTCTCCATTCGTTTCCCCTTCCCTTCTCCCCACTCCCATCCTGAAATTTATGTATCCTTCCAGAACAAAGGAGGGAAAGTGATTTGAAACTTAATACAATATTTTAAGTTATTTAACGGATGGTTTTAACACATTTAAATGGTTCATTTTCTGCCCTGAATCCTTGCCAGCATTTATGATTATTTTTTAGATGATTGCTACTTTCACTGTGGTGAGACTGTGTTATTTTGGATTTTCATTTCCTTTCAGCTTAAAGTTTTGAACATTTCTCCATATATGTGTTGGTCATTGGTGTTTCTTCTCCAAACTGTGTAATTTGTTTGCCCATTGATTAATTGGATTGTTTGTTCTTTTACTGTTGGTTTTTATCTTTGAATATTCTGGATATCAATCCTTTATTTGTTGAAAAGTTGGTTAAGACTTATCTACTCACATGTGCATTGGGCTGTGAATGAATTAATTGTGCCTTGGATGGGAAAAACATTTTAAATTTGATACAGTTCCTTTCATCTATTCTTGCACTTATGTGCTGAGCTATAGGGGTCCAGCAATAATTATCTACACCTAGATCTTTCAGAATACTTCCTTAAATTGCATTCTATTTTTAATAGAAGAACTATTGTTATATGATTTCTGTATTTATATTTTATCAGATATATAAAAGGATGATATAACTGTATTGTTAAAATTATACAATTTACATTTTATATGTAATTAAATTTATATGCAACACTTCTTTAAATAAAATTGTTGAGGGTACATAAAATATCTATGGTTTATCAAAGACTAGACTTTATATAATAGATTTATTATTGAGCATAGTACTTAATATGCCAAAGTCAACATTTCTAAGTTCTCCAGATAAATGCAAGCAAGTAATCTGTGGTTTCTCTCTTCCACCTTGAATCGTCTTATTTTAATTTGGTTGAGTTTTGTTTATTCTATGTGTTTTCCTTCCTGTTTATTCTAGAATTATGAATCTTAACCAGAGCTTTTTATATTTTTTAATAGGACATCTTTTTTAAAATGAATTCTTTTGTGAGTTTTCAATGGATTTATCATGCTTCCCTTGCCTCTTACCTTAGAGCCTGAAATTGTTCCTAAGGGACAGACAACTCTTCACATCTTGAGTAAGTGCCATTTATGAATTTGATGTTGCAGTTTCTTATCACTGGATTTTCCATCAAATTAATTTGATGGAAAGAAGAAATTTCTTACAATTCATAGCTCATGTGTTTTCTTTAGTGTTTATAAATCTTCATTTCTAACTCTATCTTTTCTTCTGCTTTTTTAGTAAACATGTTAAGCAAGGATAACATTCCTAGTATAAAATCTTGAATGGGTAATATATGACTTTTTGCATATTTTAAGTATATACCCCAACTTTAAGGTACATGAAAAAATTGGCAGTGTTTATTGTGTTTATTATTTTCCAGTTTGATAAGCAAATGTTTGCATAAATGTTATAACTTCCTTCTGCGTACAAATGTGATTTTTGGTACACCTGTCTTTGTACACCTTCCAAATAATAAGTGTGGATATTTAAATGGTGTGAGCAAGGTAATTTTCAGGTATGTGTTTAAAGGTCCCGCAAATGCTCGCTTTAGCTATTTCCTGCTTACCAAACTATATCTTGCTTCAAAAGCAGGCAGCACAATAGCTGAATAAAATCAGTCTCATATTCTTATTCTTCTTTTAAAATGGAGGTCTCTGAAATGCAAACTTCTCAGGTTATAAAAATGAAAGTGATTTTTAAAAGTCTGTTTCTATTTAGCTTTTAGGTATGCAAATAAGAAATGTCTTTAATTCATTCATATTTTTAGTTATGATATTTCCAGATGGAAACAACTACTCATTGTGAATTCATTCCTACTTGCCGTCTTTTGACTTTACATCTTAACATTTGAGAACAAATTGATGCCTAAATAATTCTAATTGAATTGTAATCATAGTAACTTATCCCAGCTCAAGATGTTAAAAAATGCAAAATCTCATAAAAAGTACTATTGTCAGGTTGTTTCCCTGTGTGGTTTAGAATTTGATTTTCAATGATACTTGTGTCAAGAAACTCATAATGAATTTAAATAATGATAATAATAAGTCAAGAATAAAGAAGCATATTTTAGACACTTGAACATCTCTTTCTACAATAGAAAAGACCTCATAACATTTTGCATTTTTGCATGAAGGTATTCTTTTATTTTTTAATTTGTTGGTTAAGACTTTTAAGTCAAATAAAAAGATTTGTAAGTAGAGATTCCAGTTGTTACTGTCATTCTTTGGTAGAAATTAATGCATTAACAATTAATTTATAACATACCAATGCCAATAAACTGCTTGAATGAGATGAGTAAAAGTTAGTGATTGAAGAGGGCTCCACATAATTGGGGAATGTTTTCTACTTATATTATTCTTTATACCCAGGTTTTATGGCTAACTTGAAACAGTCATGTCATTGCTCTTACCATTATAGTTCTTTACCACTACTAAAACTAACTATTCTTTACAACACTAAATGTAAATTTATTTATACTTTTACTCTCAAATTAATATCTTTTAAGTGCCAATTATTCTTATTTTATAATAGGATTTATTTACACTCATACTAAACCAAAATATATGTTTTCTGGCAACTCAAGCTTTCAAAACATATTTTAAAATGAACTTGTTGGCGATTGTATATATTTGCTATTGATGATATCACCTACGTGGTATGTTCAGTGACTTATGAGATGGAGAAAACATCGTAAAACACAAAGTATTCAAAGTAGATTGTGTTAGATGAAGTGAGCTGAACACTGAGTTTGCCAACTTAGGTGTTGATGCTTTTGGTTAGGGAAATTTTAATAGGTATGGGAGTTTAAGGGTACTTAAGTAATTTTAAATATTAAATATGCTCAAAACTCCTACAGGAATTATCTTCTTACCTTTATTTAATATCTTAATATCTTGAATATCATTATGATCCAATAGAGGTAATCAACCAAGTAAACGGTACTAATCTGAGTTGCTGAGCTATTGAGGGTATCTTTGTCAATGCATTTAGCCATGACTATCTGCATACTCATTTATCCTTGATTTGACAGCCTCTAAATATGTATTGTCTGCGATATATTTACATTTGTTTAATTTCAAAGCTTTCTTCTCTGAGCTAGATTTCCTGACCCTGATCTCCACCTCAGGCTGAGATACAACTCTGGTGATAAGTCTAGCAGTAATACGGGAAGTGACTTAAAGACATTCATTTCCCACAACTGTGCACTCCTCAGGCAAGGTCATTCCGAAGGACGGGAAGAATCTCATTAGGCACAAATGGACAGGCTGCTTGCTCTGGCCAGCATCATTCAACAGAGTCCTAGGGTTGAATTCTCTGAGAAATCCAAGTATATTCTCATATACAGGCTACTTTCACTTCTTAGAGTTCTAACATTATAATTAATAGTTGATGGTTTTTTATGAGTAATGATGCTGCTGATTTTAAATTAGCACATTAAAAAAAATAATCCTAGCTATTCAGGAGGGTAAGATTTGAGGATCATGGTTCAAAGCCAGCCTAGGCAGGAAAGTGAATGAGACTCTTATCTTCTATAAACCACTCATAAAAATCCAGAAGTGGCACTCTGGCTCAAGTGGTAGAGAGCCAGCCTGGAGGGTCAGTGACAATGCCAAGGTCCAGAGTTCAAACCCCAGGATCAGCAAAATAAAATGATGATGGTGATGAAGATGATGATGATGATGATGATGAAGATAGGTAAACAAATGTAGTCATTATATACATTATGTAAAATTTGAGCTGTGTAACTTGAGGATAGTGATGGGAAGGAGAAAGAGGGGAGAATGATGATAGGGGTGCCATTGATCAAGTTGTATTGTACTCACATCCTGAAACATGGTATTGTAACATCATTGTGAATAATGAACAATGAACTTGAACTTCATCTGTGTCACTCAAACATACGCTGAAATGACTATACCCATATCTATCTTTCAAGTTGCCACCTAATTAATTAATTAATCCTTGACATTGTTAAAGCAACTTGAGTTTTTTATCTTTATTATAGTTTACTATATGATGATATTTTCTAATGCTTTGGCTCATTTTTAGTTGTTTACCTGTTACCATTAAAAATATGCTGCATGCCATAAACATTTTCTGTTGTTGATTTACACTTTCTGTATTCTGTACATAATTCTTTCTTCAAGCCAACAAAATTAAGTACCTGATCTGAAACCTAGTAATCTCTAATTTTATGATGAGTTGCCCTCATAATTTTTCCTTATATCAGCAAATCATTATTTTAAACATGAGACCCATTTAACAAATGCTTTTAAAATTCCCTTTTCTTACACAAAGGGGCAATGCCTACATGCCTCTTCATATTTATATAAAATTATATATATATATATATGCTAAAATGAACTCCAAGATATGAAAAAGAGAGGCTTTTTTCTTTTCTTTTTTTTAGTTTTTAGTTTTTGATGATTCTGTCTTCTTTGCATGGTGTATTCACATGTGTATCTTTGAAATGGTTGGGGGGAAGGCACGAAACTCCAGGGAGAAAAGGGTGAAAAAGTACAGCAGTGGAACTCACTGGACATTGATGAAAGTGAATTATACAATGCGTGGGTGGAGACAGGCAGGAGAGGCTGGAGAGAATGAGGGAACAGAAGGTACTGTACAAAAGGAAATGTTCTCATTACCTGACTCACATAATTGTAATCCCTCTGTACATCCCCTCTATAACAACTATAAAGTGAATTAATTTAAAAAAATTCCCTTTTCTTTTTCTTAATAAGCCTCAGATCATTACTGGCAATGACAAATAAAATATAACTTCACTCAAAAAATTTTAAAGTGGAATTTTTTTTGAAAATTATGATGAAAGCAACCTAGGTACAATGCCTTAGAACTTTCTAACCTTTCATTAACTCCTACCACTTCCTGATCTGGATACCCAACAAATAAGGCCAAATTTAGTTTTGAAAATGGTATGCTATTTCTGCATCATGACTTGATTTTATATTGACATGATGACGAATTATTTCCACATTGACTTCATGGAAAACTTTATTTCTCTGCACTGTGAAATACAACGTCATGGGTCCCACCAAGTTATGACAAGCATTTTGTTTCATCCTTTGTGACAACTGCTATCACGTCAATCCTCACAAGTTAATTATTCTAGGTCTTGTGTGATGAATCTTTAATCCCACTTCTGTACTTCCCTATAGACTCTCCTGCAATATGAATCAGTAGGCATCACATAGATCCTTGTCATAACATCTGCCAGTCTATTTAAATACCCAACCTGATAAGTTAAAACATTACTATCAGTAACATCTTCCAGGCTGCATTGTTAATTGGTAATTAAAATATTATTCTACACTATTTTGGTACAACTGCTATTGCAGTCTTGGAAAGAAAATATTTTCTAAAATAATGGTTGCTCTCTGGAAAGTGTATTCATACAGTTTTTTTGAAAGGGTATAAGGATGCCCACCTGATCTGAATGAAATTCTGTGTGAGAAAGCTGAGAGACCATCCAGTATAGATTGAATGAACACCTGTACGTTATAGGTGTCAGAGAGAAAGAGAGATTTTTATCAGTCAATTGAACTTCTTACCCTCATTGGAGCTTCAGACCTAGTGAGGGGCATATGAAGTTTTACAGGCATGTAGGGAAACATATTTAAGTAAAAGTTGACTCATCAGGCAAGCCTCCTGGATTTCTTATGAGTTAAGCAAATTTATGAAAAACAGATGGTAATTATTTCAACCCTGACTTGCTGAGAATAGACAGGATACAGATCCCCTGTTATCAAAAAATAAATGTTGTATTTGTATCTAAATATTTTCTTTTTCTGAATTGCAATAACAAATTAAATAGATGCAGGAAGTCATATTGCTTTAGGAACATAAAGACTGGTATGAGACAACCTTCCTGTCTTTTGTGTTCAAAAGTATAATTGATCCTACAGGAAAATGCTCCCATACCTGCAAATTCCTAAGATTGAGAAACTCTCCAAACTAGCATAAGAACAGCATTTATATCTGATACTTTGTAATATACTGTCATATGTGAGCCTCAAGAGACTAATGTGAGTATATACTATGTAATAAAGTACATAAAAAATCTCATTGTAGTTAGAGAGTGTTTTTCTCAGTGTGCAGATCAAGAAAACAAGAGTTTGCTCCTATAGAGAATTATCAAAGAAAAGGGTAAGTGAAACTCAGGTTTCCATTCAAAGAAGCATGAAAGTATAATAGACTTTACCACAATACTTCTTCAACACAAACAATTTAGTCTTTGCTATCATCTAGACACCTAAATAACATACACTGGATAAACACACTGTAACGACTTGATGGCACTATGAAAAAGGAGGTTTCTTCTTTGTGACGTCAAGCAGCCTTTTGTTTCTTTACACAAAACGTGATCAAGTAAAAGGGAGGATCACAGTGCAACTCTGTGGATTTCCTGTGTGGCTCTTCTACATTTTGCTTATGTCCCTAATCCGCACTCCCAGTACTGCCTTCTACATCAGGGCAGAGGTTTCACATTGCATAACTTCCATTTTAGGAAGGAGAGATTAAAACTGGGTTTTCAGACCCAGAAAAAAAAATCTCCATTTTGGCATGACAGATCCTGCTCTTCTCTTCTTTATGCCAAATGAAGACATGTGCTAATACTGAGAAATATTTACTGTGTGTCAACCACAGAAAGATAGCCCATCAGTAATCAGCCATTGAGAGTTTGATGCAAGAATTAAAAGTATCCCAAGTCATAAATGTACTCAGAGGTGGTCACATATAGCTCAGAGATGGTCTGGCAGTCCATTGTTCCATTGTCCTGGAACTACATTGGTGCTGGACTAACGTTGCTCCAGGTTGGTTCTTATTTCAATGTGTCATTGAAGGTTGGCCAGTGGTCTGGTTCTTGGTGGATGCCAAGATCGATACAAATTTACTGCCATACAGAACGACTTAGGAGAAAGGACACAGATATAAAATGGAAAAATTTGGAATATCTTTTATCCTGCAACTAGTTAATTCATGAAACCAAAAAAATTAGCTTATCATTTACTTGGTAAGTGCAAGGTATTTTTTTCTAATATGGGTAGGTAAGTTTTCTACATATTAAAAGTAAATCTTAGGTTAGTTCAGTACATAAAAGATGTAAACTCAGTGAAGTAAATTTAATGAAATGCTAGAGTAATGGGAATTTGAGGGTAACTTTTCTTAAAATGCAATGAATGACCATCTACTTAACAACTTTTAGGCCATGGTTATTATTTTGATTTCTCATGTCTTCTGAGTTATAAAAAAGCTTATAAGATCAAGAAGTACAATGTATACTATGAAATTACAGTTATTACTGCATACCACATATACCCAGGCACAAATAAATAGTTTTACATAGAAATTATATAAGATCGTGACTGCACAGTGTGGTTATTTATTAAAGGAAGAGGTGGGAATATGCAAAAGGTGGTTCATAACTGGTTGAAATCCAGTTTCCTTTGTTCACTCTCAACTGAAAGCTTTTGAATAATATGGTTAGCAATCAAAAGCTGAATGCAGGCTTGATTATTCAAACAATCCAGGGCTTTGTCAATCCTCTTCAAAAACCCTCTGAAGTGATCACAAAATTGAATTTCACTTACAAATATAAATAGAATGTGTTTACAGGTGTTAAAATATGAGAGTATCTTGATGGAGGTACTATTTACATGAGGGTTTTGCTTTGTGAAAATTAACCAGGATATGTGCTTATAATTCCCGTACTGATTTATATGCATACCGAATGCTCTGCTTTCAAAAGAAGTTTGGTTTAAAAAAGCTCTGGTTTTATTTGTTGTCCACAATTACAATAGTTGTTTTTGAATTAAATATTCCTTTCATGGAATATGTATGAATAATATATAATATGTATTTTATATTCTTTTTCTATCTATATTAAATAATGTCATGGAATATGTATTTATAATGTATAACTATATGTGTATATACTTTATATAATTTTGTTACTGCATATAATGAAATAAACAGGAAACCTTTATAGGAAAAATGGTATACATGTACAAAAAAGCTTTAAGTAAACCATTTTGAAAGTTTTATAAAATTTTTAAGTGGGCAGGTCTATACTTTATAATAAGCAATTTGTTTTCATATGCTTGTAGTTGCCTACCTGCCACTTATATGCTCTGTCTTCAGGAAATAGCTTCCTCAGTAAATACCTGTAGATGAGCAGGTGAAATCCTCTGACTCTTATCCGTATACTAATATGCTAGCTTGCCAATCATAGAACCTGAGTTTTGATCCACAGTGTAATCATATAAACATCCATTTACGTTCCTGGACTACAATCATGCCATTTACAAAAGAAGTTTGCTTTCTAACACTTCATCTATATATGAATAGTATGTTCTTGTATTTGAATCAATCACTTAAAATTATTTATTCATTGCCTCACAAAATATTGATTTCTGCTGTTTTGTGGAATTAGGGGAATCTAACCCTGGATTTCACAGATGCCAGGTAGTAGTTCTACTGCTGAGCTGTGTCTTCAGTCTCACAGTATTTACTTTACAAAAGTATTAGGAGTTCAAAGATGGAGAAAATTTCCAACAATATTTGGGAAATGTCTTATCATATACCCTCACATATATGCAGTGTTGAATGGATATGGACGGTGGATATATGTCATATTAATCTGTGTTGAGCTTACGTTAGGCTTTATTATCAAATATCCCCTTAATGTCTTAGTAACAGGTTGAGAGAAAAAGCTCATTCTTAAATCAATGTTATTCTTGAACTATGACCACATTTAAGTTTTTGATGATATGTTGATTCTCATCTTTTTGTGTCATTTTTATTCCATGAATAACTGTATAATTTGAATTTTAAATTAGCAATAAGAGAACAACAAATTATAGAATTATTTATCGTTATTCTGGGTATTCCACAAAAGGATCTGATCTTCCCCAGAGAGAATCTATTTGAGAAGTGTGTGTGTGTGTGTGTGTGTGTGTGTGTGTGTGTGTGTGTGTGTGTGAGAGTAATGGAGTGTGAACACAGAGCTATGAACTTTTACTTGGCTTTTTAGATCAAGGTTGGTATGGTACTACTTGAGCCACTCCCCACTTCTGGCTATTTGTGGGTTAATTGGAGATAAGTTTCACAGACTATTCTTCTTGGATTGACTTCAAACTGTGATTGTCAAATCTCACTCCTGAGTAGCTAGGAGCCAACAGTCTCTGGCTCTATGTAATATGTAAGCATATTATGTTCTTTATTTTTTTGAAAAATAAGTATTATAAGTACACTATTATGTTCTGTTACCTAAGTTCATGTCCTTGTGTTTAGTCAACTCTTATTTTTATTATCTTCAAGTGGTTATACAAAGAAGTTATCATCTAACAAAGCAGACTATGAATACGTTATATATGGTCAATGTTATCCCTTTCCACATTCTTACCCACCCTTCTCCCACCCACCTCTTACGTCATTCTTTTTACTTTTGTAGAATACCAAATTTTTATTGGATTTTTGTTTGCATTTTCTATTATTTTCCTTTTGTCTACTCCTTTGACCTTGACCCCATCTCCTTTTCAGTTCTCATTTCCTGGTATATTATTGTGCTGAACCCAATATCAGGTAGATTACGTGACCCATCAAGATAATTAGGATACCACAAATAATATTCTCATTTTTATCAAATAATTTTGCATGTGTATCCTTAGGAAAAAGGACTCTTGCTCTTATAGAATAAAGGCATCTTTCGTAAAGAGAAGGTTTCATAAGCTACAGCTTTTCTTCAGCGAGGTGTTTCTCACTAATACTAGAAGGGCTAACGTTGTCATTTAGGAGTAATCACAGGTAGCTCAGAGGGGGCTCACAGTTCATTGCTCCAGTACTGGTTTTGGGTATGGCAGATCACATAGAAAATATTATACATTACCTGTTTTTATATGCCTGAATATCAGGCATATTATTGTATTTTCTAATAGGGCATCTTTATTTTATACACTTAATTTGGTCAGCTGGGTCTCTGATTTTGTTTCTACATGAGGAAAATCACCTGCCACTTTCTACCATTCATTACTAGAGCTCAGAATACAAAAGTAATGCTTGATAAGAAATGTACTCATTATCTTGCCCATGTAATTGTAACCCCTCTGTACAGTATTTTCACAATTAAAAAATTAAAATTAAAAAAATTAAAAATAAAAAAAGAAGTTGAATAATTCTAACCCTTGAAATCTAATAGACTAACATGGTCCTGGATGTATTTTCTACACACAGTAGAACCTCATCACATTTAAACCTAGAACTCCCAGAATTTCTATCAAAGCCCATGTTTATATTCACTGAAGTATGTGAACATTTGGTGGAAGTTGACAAAGTCCATTTTAAAGGAGTTGTGTAAGCAACATTTTATTAGGGATTTGGCTCTGTAAGTCAGTAAATCAGGAGAGAGATGACAGCTCCGATCATATTTGACAAGTTTTTTGAATAGAAGATAATTGAAATTATGTAAATTTATGTCTTTTTATTGGTATGTAGACTGACTCTAAGAAGGTAACCTATTTATCTTTTAATGTTTCCATGTCTCGATTGCATCTTCTGTGGCTGCTAAAAGAGTAAAGCAATGTTCATTCAAAAAGTTATCACTAATTTATTTCAGTGGTTCAACTTCAGTAGAGCTATTGGCTTTTAATATTCCAGATTCTAAAACATGAATTTTCTACAAGTGTAGTTTTTCAGTGAAATCTGGGAAGAAAGAGCAAATGCCAAAACTTGTAGAGGCTGACTAGTCTCATGATAGTTTAGTTCAGGCAATGCACCAAGCAAAATAGAATTGACATCATTGAAATTGTGTTTCTGATTTTCCTGAATAAATTTGAAACCCCTGCTGGGCTAGATTACTTAGATAAGCGCTGATGTAAGTACACAGTTCACAAGCTTTTGCTAAAATAGAACTAACTTGGAAGCCTTAATAACTTATACTTGCAAAAGTCTTAAATGTCCACTTGAAAATAGCTATTGTGTTTAAGGAAGCATGCATTAAAATATAATTTTATTGCACTGGTCATACAAGAAACAGATCACAGCTGATTAGAACTATATTGCAACAACTACTGTTCTGTTCAACAAAGTGCAACCCAGGGCACCTACTATTGTGTGAAAAGATGAAGAGGTCTTTCTTTGCTGTAAAATAGGCCCTCTTAGATGTCATATTCTGTCCAAACAAGCCTGAAGTCTCTACAATTAATATCAAGATTCTTAACTTGAAGTTTAGAAGTCAATAATGTTAAGTAATTTGAGAATAGCTGGCTGTACCCTATGTTGTACCCTATGCAGTAATCCCTGAACAACTTATTAGTCATTTAACTTAATACCAATGTAATAGTTACATCCCAAAAGGTTCAGGAAAGGACTTTTTGTTCTCTTTCTCTAAGGATGCGTGAAAACTCTAATACAAATGTCATTGAAAAAATTGTTTCTGGGCTGATTAATTTCTAGATTTTTTTATAGTAAGTAGTCCAACATTTTATGTTGTTTTTTCCCCCTTTTCTGGCCAGCTGTGTCTACTGACTTTATCCTGGTATTGAAAGGCAGAATTTATTCTTCCATATTTTGGCAAGAAGAACATCCTCAGGATTAGGGTTGAACTCAAGGAGAGACTCTGCCTTGGAAAGTAGCTTTGGCAGCCTTGTGTTTTTTTGTGTGTGTGATATTAAGCATTCTTCCTGGCAAGAGGAGCTCATGTGTTTTCTGTTCAGCCATTCCATAGCTGCACAAAGATGACAGAAAACAGAAAGACTCTGGTTCCACAGCCTTGGAAGACATCTCAGTAGGATAGTGTCTTAAACAAGCTTTGAAAGAAAATTTAGACTTAATTAGCAATGCATAAGCAGTTACTGAGAGCAATATCTTGACCAAGTGAACAACTATTTTTTTCCTGTTGCTTTGAAATGTTTTTTTTTTTCATCTGAGTTGCAAACAATTAAGTGAACTAGTTGAGGAAGATTTGCAATTGAAGAAAATGAGGATCTAATGTTGCTGAATTCTTCAACAACATTCCTAAATTATAGGAAGGTCTTTCACTGCAGTTCTAAACTTGCTATTGGTTGTACTTAATTCAAATGCTGCTGTTTACTCTATGATGCAGAAATTTTATACCATAGTTATTTTTGCCAGATAAAAATTTCAAAGAAAAGCAGCTCAATTAGAAGGCCTGGGAAATTAATCAGACATATATACTATATAGACATATATGCACATATATACATACCTCAAGCATGTCTGTAATAAACAAAAGAATTAACATGAAGGTTGGAAATAACCGATGCTAGGAACAGGAAGTCACAATCTCAGTGCTGATTATCTCATTGAGTTGTTCCTATCTTTTGGGTTTCTGTAAACTCCTTAAATCCTCTTAAGATACTTGAGATATATTTCTGTGACCTATGACCACAGATTTCTAAGTAGTATGGGAGAGAGGTGAGAAAATATAGAGAAGTCTTTCTAGTTTGTAATTACTACGTTGTAAATATATCCTCTGAAATGAAGATGAAACTGCTTTGTTGAATGCCAGTTCCTTTGTACAACTACTTAATTTTTTTTAAATGAAGATGAATCTCATGGAATTCTAACAAAAGGAAACTAAATTCAGCCAGATTTCCTGAAGAAGAATCCCTCTGTCAGAGAGGCCGAATTTGTCTTCGAACATATTTCTTTCTGCAGAACGAATACATTGGCCTGGTCTGCCATTTTGTTTGTGCTTACAGTTTATGATCCCTGCTCTGCTAGGATAGCATATGGGCTCACTAAGGAAATGAACCACTCCTTTCAAACTATGCATAATAGAAACTATAACAGCAATAATGTTTCTTTTCATTCAATATAGTTTGAAGCTAGGAGGATGGCTGAAACTCTACTGATGATCCAAATATGTCAGAGATTCAAATTCAGATCAAGTTATGTGTATTGTTGGGTACAGACTTTCCGTTGTGGGGAAACCAGTTTGTTCTTATGTCTGTATCCTGATGTAGTCGTCACAGCATCAACCATCAATTGTAAATGCGGGTAGAAGCTCTGGGATCTGCCTCAGAGCATCAACAGTGGGTCCTCAGGGCCTAATTCTATTAAATAGCTCATTAAAACCTCCCCCAATTAGAACCTTCAAAACATTATTTGCTAGGCTCTTTGAGTTCTGGTGAACCACTTCGTTTGTGTCATATTTAACATGACATTATGCAGAAGTAGTTTCTCCTTGCTAGTAATCTTTAATGTTCATAATTACTACTTCCTGTGGGCCAAGGTTTCCTGTAAGAGCCATGAAGTTGAGATAGATGGAGAATGAGGAAGGGGTGACGGTCATCAATATACCTTGTACACATGCACTTTCATATTCAATGAAACTACATCCTACAACTAGATAAAGTTAATAAAATACTTTTTAATTAAAAAGACCAGACAGTAACTATTTTAGACATTTCAGATCATCTATGGACATGTTTTTGCCATTGTTATTGTCATTGTGAGTTTTCCTTTACTATTTTTCATATCTTTGTTTTCTGTTTTTTGGCTTCTGTTTATAACCTCAGCATATCAACCACTAATTTATATATTTGTTGCTGGGAATCTCCCTGATTCCAGCCGTTCCTAAAGATAGTTTCCCAATATGCTCTTGTAATCAGCTGACCATCCATTAAGGGAGCCAGGGAAAGAATGTTAAATTGAATCTTAACTATACCAAGGAAGGGAAATTTCTAGGACCTGCCAACCTGGTGATTGTCGAACTTCCAGTCAATTCTGAACCAGTAGTACATGCATTACTTGCTTTCTTTATGGTTTCCAAGTACATGTCTACTGTTATTGGGGCCGAAGTGGAAGAACAAGGACATTGTGATTTTGTTCATTGTCCATTCTGATCACTTTAGACATGTATGTTTTACAGTAAGTGAATATAAACATAAGCTACATTGGTTCCCAGAAAGACAGTTATGCCTAAGACTCTATGTGAGACAGAGCTCTCTGTGGCTCTTAAGACCAAAGACTCATAAGTAGAAATGCGAGTAAATAAAAATTCCATGGAGGATTTGGATCACAGAGGACTCATAGTAGATTTGCTCCCCTGACGTATTTCACCTGAAACTGTAGACCATTTTGTCCCAGAATTCTACTATCACCTATCAAGCTTTGTATGGAACACTGAGAACCCAGCACAATTGCTGCTCATTCCCTGTAGGCAAAAGCATCAAGTGGGTTTGTTTAGACTTGATTCACTGGATGAAGGACATTATGAAGGGTAATTAATGGCGAAACCATGATGAGCATATGAATTTTACCCTTCTATTTATATAACTTTAAATTTTTATTAATTTCACAGTGGTTCAGCTTTGTGTACTAGTTTGAATATTAGAATGTAGTAGAAATTAAATAAGCTGTGCTCCTGGCCTGACTTCTGAATTAGTAGCATTTCAGAAAATGTGCTCAGTCTAATAACAGATCCAATTAAAATCTATCTAGACCATGGTAGGAGAGTGAACCTTGAAAGACTAAATATTATAATTACTGTGATGATATTTTATTTCATTTTCCATTATAAATTATAATTGTTCTTGTGTTTGTTAAATAGAGAAATATATAGTTAGTCATGATGCTAGAAAAAATATTGTTTATTAACCTCTGTGAGTATCTTTAAATTTTCCCTCTGTTTTTTGATGTTAGGGTAAAAAGAACAAAACAAACAAAAACTTCAGCTTTTTTGTTTTTTGTTAACATTATGACTATTTAATGTGATCTTTCCCATCTTCTTTTAGCAGTAATGCTGTATCACAGAATAATTTTGTTTTCAGCTGATTAATATTTGTACACAGTGAAGATCTCTAATTATAAAACTCAATCATTCATATTTCATTATTTTAGTTTTTTCAGAATGAAACATGGATTTATCTAGGTTTTAGTCATTTAGCATGGATGTTTGCTTGTTGGACATTTATAATTTAAATTTCCCGTGATGATTTTTTTTCTAATCGCTTTCAGGATTTTTGAGGGCTTGGGGAGAGATGTCAAAGTCATGAAATGTATGAATGTAAAATGATTATTTCTATGTGGTTATCAACTCAGCCTTCCACCCCATCTTGAAATGTTCTGGGAGGGGTTGAAGAAAATTTTACCAATAAAATATAGCCTATGTATATGGACAATAAAATTATAAAATAAATGAAAGAATATAAATTAAGTATTTTAGCATTTGAAGAAGTTCCATGAGGGAGTTAATATCCTGTCTGCTCAGGTTCAAATTCCAGCTTCATCACTTAATACTTACAAAACTTAAGGTATGTTATCCAAATCCTCTGGGTGAGCTTTAATTAGTTAGATGCTTTTGCTTATTCATCTCACATAAAATGTGTATACTTCTATCCATATACTTATGTATTTATTAGAACTATCTTTTGAACTATTAAGATATTAGCATTGAGTTTAGGGATTATTTTCTACCTACTCGGTGGTTTTGTTAGTCAGCTGTAGCTCTCATTACAAAATGCCACAGATAAATTTGCTTAATTTAACTATCATATAATGAATACATTCACAGAAAGGTCAAATTTTATGTTTTCATATATCAGTTAGAATAAACAAGTAAAATATATGGAAATGTGATATGGTGTCTGTCATAAAACAGTTGAGCAAAGAAAAGAATAAAATATTTATGGAAAAAACCACAGTTGAAGAAATCTTCAACTGACACAAATAACTTTCTTTGCTGAAACTACTTTTTCTAATCTACAACATCACATAAATTTATTCAAATCTAATTTTATACTTGAAATTATTTTATTGATCACAATATTATGTTTCACTCAGCAATAATATTTATATTTATAACACACTTGTGTACATCCTTGTCATGTGTATCACATATGTATGTAGATACACATTTGTATACATTTGGAGAAATAATACAATCTTGTCTATCCCAGTAAATCAATTTAAATTTTCTTTTACATTGTGTTTCTAGTACAAGATTGAACAAAATAAAAGTATTCACAAATTTTAGTAAATTGTTATAAAGCAATATAGGTAATATTTTATTAGTAATGTTTTCGTTAACAAGATGAATTATTTTCTTTAATCCTGTGCCATAGATATTTAATCCTCACATTTAATTCTCACA
The DNA here is from genome assembly GCF_019054845.1 of Dipodomys spectabilis. Lineage (NCBI taxonomy): Eukaryota > Metazoa > Chordata > Mammalia > Rodentia > Heteromyidae > Dipodomys > Dipodomys spectabilis. Next base: position 10,387,296 of record NW_024870834.1, on the reverse strand, counting down.
TATAATATATATGGATATATGTACATATATAAACATGCATACATACTTACATTCATATGTGCTGGTCCTGGACCTTGAACTCTGGTTCTAGCCATTGTTCTTGAGTTTTTTGCTCTAGGGTAGTGCTCTATCACGTAGAGCTACAGCTCCATTTATGGCTTTTTCTGTAAAGTTTATTGGAGATTAAAAAGTCTCATAAATTTTTCTGCCCAGGCTGAATTTGAACTGAGATCCTCAGATATCAGCCTCCTGAGGAACTCGGATTCTACAGATGCGAGCCACAAGCACCGGGCTATAACATTTTTATTTTACATTTTACAAATTTTTTTTCTATTGCAAAAGCAATAGAAAGCTTGTTCATATAAACAGATTACAAATGCTATGTAAAATACCACTATTAGATTTCAAGTTTTCTAATATTCTTTCAGGTGGAAATTCCATTTAATCCTCTTTTATTTGGGGGGAAACTAATAAACATTCTTTTACTAAGTAGCACATAAAAACAAATTACCTTGGAGTTTGAGTTGTTTACTCTTCTAATGTCAATAAGGTTTACCATAGTTTCTAGGGATTAGCTAATGATTTCTTATTATATTAAACTTTGAAGCATACTATTTCCTTAGGTAAGCACTTATATTAAAAAATGTGTGGGAAATCAATGAATATTTCTTCAGGGTCATATTTTATTCTAATAGCATTGGTAGTATGCTATCTAATTACCTAAACTAAGTATACTTTCACTAAACTTTTTGACCTGTAAAAGCAGACCAAGCTATTGGTCAGCAAGAGTCTTCCTCCCTCTTTGAGAAAATGTCCAACATGAAAAGTAATTATTGAAAAGGTCACTAATTCCAAGTAGACTTTCAAAAGCTCTGCATATTTAGCATTTGTGGTATACACAAAATATAAAAGCCTACTCATGAATCGGTCTCTGAATTAAATATACTGCCACTGACTCTCCTATTTTAGTAGTGCTCTATTTTGTTAGTTTTAAGAGCTCTCTCAATGGAACTTAACAATTCATTTCTTTAATACTCAAGGGGAGCTTTCTCTTTGGTTTCCAAACACATGATATATATGAGTTCATGGTATTATGCTTCGTGGAAAAAAATTATTTCTGATGTAATTTTTTTTACTAGCAACAGAAATATTTATAAAACAGGAGAGACATGAGACCTATTGTATGTTTCTGGTCCTGTGATTAATGGAGAAACCCTCAACAATTATATTTGAACCTCTAGGAGCCTTGTAAACTCATACAATGCATATTAGTAAAACTTGAAACAAGGGTTATATTTTTCTGAGGTCAGAGAAGTTCCATTGAGAAACAAGAATGGATAGGAGACATAGCTAGACACCACAAACACAGGTGAATTCTCAATTTTCGGTTACAAAAAGGAAACAAATGGAAATTAATGATCTGAAAGGAACATTCCCAAAATTGTCTATGCCCACACTCCACTTGAAAAATATTAATGTGTCCCTTAAGGCATATGTACACATTTAGCAGATCATTGCTTTAATACAGTGTAAGTGAGCTACAGTGGAAAAATGCATTGTTTTACAACCTGACTTCTTTTTGAGTTTTAGACCTATAATTTACTACATTTGTTGATTCATTAATATCTCTAAGTTTTAAACTATTCTTAATTTATAGAAAACACAGACCATGAAGGATTTCCACCATAGTAAGTAAAATTCCTAACATACTCTCTGGTAGATAATCCATGCTCCAAAAATGCTATTAGTCTCTACTTTTCTTCTTCTCATAGTAATCAGTTGAGGAAAAGTTGTGGGGATGTAGTTTGGGCAGAGATCTTTGGTGTCCTACTGTAATTGAGATGCTACAAATTCATAGACAGCCATCCAGCAGAATCTCAGGCATGTACACCTCTGTTAAGGAAGGTAAGCGTATAAATTCCTAGCCAGCTAGGATTCAAGCATTATAAGTAAAGTTCAGGAATTGAGTAAAGTGCAGACCATCTTCCGGATTGGCCCAGAAGTTCCGTACATACCCTTAGATAAAGGACTTGAGGCAACAGCTCTCTCTAGAGACCTGTTCCTGCTATGGGAACCTTCCTTTTATTCATCAGTTTCCTTTGTCTATGAATGCCATTCTTTAAATTCCAAGAGCTTGGAAGACCCTAACTACATCTGACCTGAACTGTGATGCTAAGAACAATTTAATTTTCTCAGAGATCAGTCTTGGCAAAGCAAAGAATATTTTAAATACTTTAATTCACCAATACTTATTTTTGTGTGAAAAAGTACTTATGGCATTCCTGTTTGCAAAGCACTGCAATTTTCATCTATAGTCTGGGTTGCTAAAAACATCTTAAATTGAGTTCTGTTTTATTTTTGTAAGTTCAGATAGCCAGCCTATGCATTTTGTGTCTAACAGTACATGTAAAATTTTCTATGGGAAAGAATATTGAGAGTTATGTCTAGAACACTCTTAATTCTAATCATTATGATCCTTTCTTCTGGAGTCAAATTTCCTATGTACTGAAAATTAGGATGTTTCCCACGAACAGAGGAGTAAAAAACAGAGGAATAAGGAGATGCATGAATGCATGGCTGAATGGTATCAAGTGATGATGTCCTGATGTATGATTCATATAGCAGAGCTATATGACCCTGAAAGAACACTTATCTGACCCTGATAGAACCATAGACCACAAATGCCCAAGGACTTTATGAAATGACTCAGGTCCTTTTATATTAAAGATCAAATTATAGGATGGTTTTATTTTCACTGGCTCTGGTCTGCCTTAGTGTCCTTCTTATCATCATCAGGATTTTGTTTAGGAAGATGTAATCCCTACATCTGTAAATGTGACCTTTCTATTTAATCTCATAAAAAGTTCACTCAAGTCCTAGTGGTTTAGGGACCACTGATCTTACAGCTGATTGAAATAGAGAAATGTAAATTCTCTGATTGTATAGTCATATAAAATATAGTCATATAATTTCATTTCCAGCCTAGTTCTGATTTCTTTAATCTCTAATTTTTAAATACTTAGCAGTAGTATTGTGTTTTAAAGTTATCACATTTTCTTTCTATTAAATAGAAGGAATAGAAGCTAAATGGAGTAAAGAAATGTACATTCTAAATAGCAAGTTAAGATTGGGGGCTTTGTCAATTTACTATTAAAATGGACAGGGAGTAAAATGGATTCCACATATCTATTTGAAGATATTGCATGCACAAAATAAATTTCTGAATTCTGTAAAAGTTATCATTTCATGATTCATTGATCATGGTCAATTCAAAATAATTACCTGCTATAAAGTTGGATTTGGGTGCTGTAGGGACTAAACAGTGGGGACTGTCTATTTGAAATGCACTTAGAAAAAATGAAAATGAACAAAAACAAAAAAATGAAGAACATTGTAGAAAATAAATAGTAAGAAAGGAAATAAAGGTATAAAGTTTAAGAAAAAAGCTCACGCCTATAATCCTAGCTACTCAGGAGGCTGAGATCTGAGGATTCTGATTCAAAGCCAGCTGAAGCAGGAAAAGCCATGAAACTCTTATCTCCAATAAAAACCACCAGAAAACCGGAAGTGGCACTGTGGTTCAAGTGGTAGAGTGCTAGCCTTAAGCTGAAGAGCTAAGGGACAGTGCTCAGGCCTTCAAGCCCCATGGCCACCACCACCACCGCCAGCACCACCACCACCATCAACAATAATAATAAAAAGAAAAAAATCAAGTAACCTGTAAATAAATAACCTACTCTTCAAAAAATTCATTTTTAAGGTTTAATGTAAATCTAAGTATACCTTTTAGCTCTAAAAGTCAAAACATCTGTTATGTTGTAATATGTATATTCTTTTGAATATATTTGAATACCTAAAAAGGGTGAATTGTACACTTAAAAATCCAAAACTGGTTACATGACCTCCAACTTTCAATAGAAAATTCTAAACATTTATTAATGCATTTGCTCAGTGGTAAATGCTACACTATGTCTCAGGTTATTTCAGGAAATTAATCATTTCGATTTGTTATATGAGACATATCAGTAGAGTTATTTATTCTAATTCCATTCTGCTAGACTGATTTTTTAAATATTTATTAAGGATGCTATTACAATTACAGTTATCAATATGTTCCATCTAGTTCAGTGGAAGCACTGACAGTTGGAAAAGTAATGAGAAAAAACATTAAACTGCAGAAGGCAGTGGTGAAGTAAACATATGCAACTTGTTAAAGAATTAACATATATATACGTATATGTTTTAGTTTCAATAAATCATTAAATAGCTAATCTGTCTACAACATCATAGAAAATGGTTTTAGCCAGAAGTATGCCCAATATTTATGTATTTTCTTCTATCTGTTGAAATTTATTTTAAAAAACTATAATTTTAACCAGAAAAAAAAATTTTCTCTAATTTTTATTGTAATTGCTAAAAAGTAAGAAACACATGTGTATATTATTCAAAATATTTTTCATCTCTAACACAATATTGTATATGTATATATATATTATATGTACCAATAAATAAATGAATATAGATTAAAAAGTTAAACAGTATGCTTCCTTTGCTGAGTCGCATCAAGTTCAATATTTATAATTAAAATAGAGTTAGTTTCTTAACATTTGGAAGTTAATATTGTAAATACCCTCAAGGCATAACAGACAGATAGATATATAGACTGATTGATTGATAGATAATCATATATATATATAGCTTATATATAATCATATATAATATATATAACACATATAACATTTATGTAATATATATAACTTATATAATCTATATATAACATATGTAATCATATGTATATATCTATTATATATATAATTTCTGATGTTAACAGGAAATATCAAAATTTGTTTCTGCATATTTAAGGATTTGATCTAATGGAAAATTATTAGTTTAGTAATTTTTTCAGTCTTGTTTTGGGTATTCAGCCTTGATTTCCGTGGCTGTTTCAATAATGATCACCACAGTGTCTGATGATTTAGGTTTTAGTAGACAAATATAGCATGGACAAATATAGGACAGGTTTACTCTGTCATTGAATTTTTGTATTCTGCTGATGAGAATAACTTCTTGTTCTATCCTAATGAACATAGTTAAACTATACCGTACTCTCACTAGAGAAAAGTTAATATTGCCATCTTATGAGGTAAAATGAGTTCACAGAAACTCCAGCAAGGAACAGAAATAGTAGTTATGCTTTTCTTTCACAAAAGAGAAGTTGGAGATAAAAGAATACCATGCATTTGCCTGAGCTTTCTTTAGATGGTCAGTAGCAAAGTTGAGAATGGAAGCACTCGATCCATGTTTCCAAGTACCTAATTCCCTTGCCAGGTCTGTGCTTTCAAGACAATTTTTCCCAGGGTAGCACAATAGAAGTCTCTTGGTGGTTAAGGTTCTTGTTATATTTTTCATGCAGGAAGAATAAAAATTGAGCACATTTTTAAAGGATGTACTATGATTATTGTGGTAGTGGCTGGAGTGGATTTACCTCACAGCTGTAAGATCACAAGTTCAGAGGAAGTTAGATAAAATGACTTCTTAAGTAAAGATTCAAATGCAAAGAGTCATATTTCAAAGCACATTTGAGAATAACAACCAAAGTAATAATAACCAGAATAGCACCACAACCTAAAAGTAGTGACCTTAGCATAGTAGTTGGAATGGTCACTTGAGAAGAATCTTAGCAGCTTGTCTTGCGCTCCAGCTCAACACATCATACACATTCAGAAAGTCACTTCTTTAATGTAAATAGGCTGCAGATGCAGAAGGAAACAATGGGGTATGATTTGGGGTGATGAAAGGTTAAAGAACCAGCCTGGGTCCTTCATTCTTTGCTATTGTCTCTTCAATCCACCATCTGCAGCATTGTAAGATTTTGGCACTGGCTAGAAGATTTTCCCACCAGCTGAGTAAGGAGACACTTAACTTATGTGACATTCATAAGACTGTAACAGAGACAGCAGTAAGCAGTAGATCTCTTGTAGCCTGGAACAATAAAGTTGAAGTTGGGAAAAGTGGCAGTTGGGAGTCTTGTTCTCTCAGATTGATTTAAATGCTGAATATTGGTGTTCATGGGTTCCTTTTAGGGGTGTAGCAATGAAGTATCAAATTTTGAGAGCACTAGAAATGGAAAAAAAATGTACAACTATCTACCTTAGAATCACCTCATCTCTTGCACCTGTGATTCCCTGAGGGAAGAGGTGGTAAATGTAGCACATTAACTAGCAAAGGGCTTTTGGAAGTACATTTTAGGGAAGGGAGACCACATGGCCTTAATAGTAGTATAATTGTAGAGAAAAAGGGAACAGAATAATATGGAACATGCGAGGTAGGAATGAGAATTAGCAGGGTTCTGTGTGCTCAGGGCACATACATGAATGAAGAAAGGAACCATTAAAAGAGGACTCTACAACTTGTGGGTAGAAACAGGAGGGAAAAAACTGGGAGAGAGTGAGAGAACTGAGGACATTGTCCAAAAAGAAATACACTCATTACCTGACTTAAGGAACTGTAACTCCTCTATACATCATCTGTATAATAACATTTAAAAACTTTATAAAGATATTAAAAGTATTTTCTAAAAAGAGGAACATTAATTTTTACAATTTTTGAAGATTACAATCATCCAATGAAAACAAATCATATCAGATTTGGGTATATGACTTTGTAAGACATTTTGGGAACACAAAACCACTTTCTTCAGATTGCTAAGGCCAAATAATATTTTAGGATGAGGGTCAGAAAACTTTGGGACTGAAAAATTCAAAATTTTCTTCTTCACCAAAGGGATCTTCAAAATGCACACACAAGCACACAAAATAAAAATTTGTATACATTTGAAACTATGCTATTGTCTGTTCCAGCCACCATCTGCAGCATTGTAAGATTTTGGCACAAAGATGAAAGCCTTTTTGTGCAGACGTTGCTTGATTTTTGTATGCAAGCCAACAGCCCTATAACTCTTGTCTTTGGTTTTTCTTTGCCTCTTGAAGAAAGTGATAAGTAAACCCAAAAAGGAAGGAAATCATTGATATGAAAAAACATCAGTTAAAAATAAAACAGAGAAAAAAATATTTTTGTAACATTTTACCATTAACTCTAAAACAGTTATTTGGTTGAACTGTGGCTAGAACGTGTGCTGCCTTGTTCTTTGAACCACCTACAGCTCCCTCTATGAAAAAGGGAATTTCTATCCTGTCCCTCCCACAAGCATTGTTTCCTGCAGTCACATGGGCACATTCCAAAATGTTCTGAAACCAGCCTTTAATTTGCAATATCCTCTTACAATCCTGTAACATCATTGGGATTTTGTTTTCCTAAATAATTTGTTTTTTTTTTAAACACAATTTGAAATTAGTTCATTTCTTTTATAAAACCAGCAAGCTTTACTTATCCATCTTTCTGATCAGTATACTTCGTCAAGGCAAATCCAACACAAATGTCTCTAATGACCAAATTTGGGTTTGGGCAACTTATTATTGCCCCCTTTTTTCACATAGGATCTGCCCCATTACTTCAATTGTGGAAGTGAAATTGGTTGATGATTTTCTGAGGCTAATTGTTCCTTCGTATTTAGGCCACTTCTGCCTTTAAGTGACCCTTGTACGTCTATCTTATTTTTCTTTAGTCCTGTTACAAGAATTTTTATTTAAAAATGTTTACTATCTTTAAATATTTTTACCAAGGAGTTGCCATTTAAGAAAACAATTTATGAATGCAATATTATCTTTATCAATGTCACCCCTTTCAACATTCTCCCCCATCACTCTTTCATTCTTCTTAATTTTGTCAGATGACCATTGTATTTTTGTCTGAAATTTCTATCTCTTCTCTTCTTCATCCATCTAGCACTCTCCGCTTGACTCCACTCCACCCCTTTCGAGTACCTGCTTCCTGATGTTTCATTTTGCTGGACTTTGGTATTGGCTTTATAAGGAATTATATTATTTGAATTCTTTATTGAATCTACTGTATTTCACTTAACACATTTATATACACTTTCATACTACCCAATGCATTTGTTTATAAGTATTTAGCTAAATATACCTTCCACACATAAAGGAAAACTTGGATCCTTTGTCCCTCTAGGCTTAACTTACTTCACTTAACATAATATTTTTCAAGTCTTCACAAATGGTACAATATCATTCCTTCTAAAGGATGAATAAAATGTCATATATATTATGCCATATTTTCTTGACCATGAAAGGGATCTAAATATAGGAGGAAGAACTAAAACTATCTATTTTTACAGATGGCATGAAGGCATGATTTCCGCCCCCCAAGCCACAAGAGCTGATTCAAAACTTTGTAAAGTAGTAGGGTGTAAACTCAACGCACAAAAACACAATCACTTGATTCAAAACTTTGTAAAGTAGTAGGGTGTAAACACAATGCACAAAAACACAATCACTTGATTCAAAAATTGTAAAGTAGTAGGGTGTAAACACAATGCACAAAAACACAATCACTTGATTCAAAACTTTGTAAAGTAGAAGGGTGTAAACACAATGCACAAAAAGACAATCACTTTTGTGTACACTAGCAATAAAAATATTGAGAATGAAATCAGCAGAACAACTACTTGCAATAACTTCAAAAAATATTTAGGGATTAACCAACCATATGAAGGATTCTACAGTATACTCTTCAATGATTTTAAAGAAGAAAATTGACTTAAGGAAATGGAAATACTGTCCATTCTCCTTGATTGGAAAAATTAACATCATGAATATGGCACTATTGCTCAAAATAATTTACAAATTCAATGTAATATCCATCAAAATCTCAACATCATTTTTCATTGAAATAGAGAAAGCAATAAAAAAAAAAACTGAAAAAAAAAATCTTGGGAAACAACAAATGACTCTGAATAAAAAGCAATACATAGCAGCCAAAATAGTACTGGAGAATAACAATACCAAACTTTTTACTCTATTGCATAGTCATTGTAAAGTAAACAAATTGACACAAAAACTGTCCTGAAGATCAGTGAAATAGAATAGAAGAAGAAATAAACCCAAAAATCTTCAACCATTAATATTCTGTAAAGGAGTAAAAACAGCCTGGAAGAAAGACCTTTTCAACAAAAAATAAAATCCTCTTCAACAAAAGGTGCTGGCAAAACTGGATATCCACATGTAGAAAACTAAAATTAGATCCTTATATAACACCTTACAGCAGCCTTGATTCAAAATGGATCAAAGACCTAAATGTAGCACTTGAAATTATTGCTGAAAAGAGTAGAGTTCCCAGCCATAGGTAAAACATTTCCCAGCCATAGGTAAAGATCCAGAAGCATAGAAAATCAAAGAAAAACTTGACAAATGAGACTGCATAAGACCAGAAAGTTTCTACACTGCAAAGGACATACACAGCTAGCTAAAACGACAGCCTTCAAAATGAGAGTAGATTTTGCCAACTGTACATCAGAAAATAGCTCAATATCCAGAATATACAGAGAAATTATTTTTTTTATTTAACCCACATCTACCTACTCCTGTATGTTCTTTCTGTTTGTGTATATAATAAATGCTGTTAAAATAATATCCAACAATTCTCCATCCTGCTTTGGTATGAATTTAATCTTATAAGCCTTCAATTTTCTCAGGTTGATATCCAATAATCTCTCTAATTGTGACATTATATGTTAATGCACCTAACAGATCCCTGTGTTTAAGTGCCCAATGATTATAGTTATTTTATCATATCTTTCACACAATTCAAGCCTTACTCATCCAAATGTTAATCTCAATTATTTTCTCTGTATGAAAAGTTATTCCTGTTTAACCATTTGGCACCCTGATTTTCAGTCATTCATTTTGAGAAGTATTTCTTCAGAATTTATACATAGCAAGATGAAAGTCATCATCTTTTTATTCTCTTTGGATAAAACAATGATCTTTCTTTCACATCATGCAGACATAGTCTAAAATAATACTTTTTAGATGTCTGTTTAATATTACTAATTTACTTACGTAAATGTAATCCCGCTGAACAACATCTTGACAATAAAAAAGTACTGATGTTAATAAAGTATGTCCATTAAAATTCCATTGTGTATATTAAGTATAAATTAAAAGTATGTATCCTCCAATCCTAAATTAATTCTGTCAAAGCAAGGAGCAAAGAATGGCAGTTTCTCTTCCTAGTGAATTTCATTTTTAGACTTCTAACAAATGTGTATAGAAAAAATCACCCCAGTTTTGTTATTCCCTTTATTATAATCATTTTATCATATTTCTGTATAACTGAATAAATGATTGTATTTGGGCCAGTTGAAGTATATTTATGTTAACATATAAACTTATTAACATAACTTTTGCAAGTAATTTGCCACAAATTAAGATGAATAGTTATAATAATCACTATCGTTAACCTTATAGGAAGCAAAGTAGAAGAAAAATAGTAATTGTTTTCTCTGGGGGAAATCTATTTTTAGTAATAATCTGGTTCTTCCAAACTATTGACAGTAGCAATGTTGAAAACAGGAACATATCCTCTCAGAGTGGAATCATATTATTTTCACCAGAGAGCTCTGCATGTCAAAAGAAAAACTCACAAAGACCTGGCTGTTGTAAGCTTAGCTGACACAATTTGGCCTTCCTTATCTGAATCTAGGACAAACAGCCATCACGGATAGCAACTGTACTTCCTAAACCACTTAAGTGGCAGTAGGTTACTTGGCTCTCTGAATTGTAAATCTTTTCATAGCCAAGATTGGTAAAAATTTGGTATGATTAGTGGTCATTCATACTTAAAGATAAAAGAAGACAATATATATCACAATGCCCCTGATCTTGTATTGTATGTTTTATAATGGCTGTTACAGAATTCAAGTTTCACAAACCATACTGTATAGAAGACATGGAAAGGAAAGTTTCTACTGGGAAAATAAATGTGAATCTCTGAGTTCTCAGTACAAAATAACATATGGCCTTCTTGTAGAAGCTTCCTTTATTGAGCATATACCCACCCATATTATTTTAATGGCAACTTAGTAAATGTAGTTCACACATTAATATAGCAATTCTGTTATCATTTTATTGCCATTTTTGGTATCTTCTAAGGATGTCAGAATTTTCTTAATGAAAGAGCAGCAGCTTAAAAGATAGGAATTTCCTGAAATTGATATACAAGTTATTTGTGTATTATGCTTTTTGCAATAAATAATTGGTATCTTAATGGGTCAAGTTTGCCTGAGAAAAGATGACCTACTTTTGCACAGTGGCCATAGCTATGATATATTTTCTCATCTGCTTTGATTTTATATATTTTTACAATGGCAATCATGCTTTTCTTAATAACTAGATTGGAAAAAAATCCCACAGAATTAGGCTATACTAGCCATTCTAAAATTGTTCCAGAGAACAAGTAAAATGTCCTCTACTCCTCTTTCTCAGGATTATGACATTGATACTATTTAAGCAAATTTAAATCTTAACATTGAAAAGTCCTAGAAATTGTTGCCTTAGAAAGGCAACGGAGAGTGATGGGGATGAGGAAAATATAGATGGTTCTGATATAGTACTACTAGTACACTTCCTTTTATCTACGATTTGTCATTCTGAGACGTTTGCAGCTGCATTTGAAAATACATATTTTATTCAGAGTATGATGTATATATGTATAATCGAAATATCAATGTTTTCTTAGAAAAAAAGTAAGCGTTTTCGGACTGAAATGGTATTTTAGAGATCATGACACCTAGAAATCTTTCTTTTCCCATTTCTGTTTTCTTGGTTATAATTATTATTGAATGAACATTTCCATAATCACAATTTCAGGAGCTATGTTAAGTTCTGTATTTATATGATATAATTTCCATTATTACTTAGATTGGACAAAATAGGTTTTTACATACTTATTTATTATTAAGACCAAAAAAATAAGGTGAAATGAAGTAAGTTTACACTTCATGTGTAAAGTACCTAAGAACTATAATTTGCAGAGCCAGAATCTCAAATAATAACTTACATGAGAATTGATTTACTTGAACAGAAAACTGCATTGTTCCATACTTTATTTTCCTGTATAAATTAAGAATGGGGAGCACAGAAATATTTGAGAAATAAAATTTCCCTAATTCTTTACATTTTCTTTTTTAGTATCAAGTACTTGAGACCTCACATAATCTGATACTCCACCAATAATATTTTTTACCTTGATGATAATTTTCTTTCTTACTTTTTTCTTCTTGAAATTTGTTGGTCCTGGGGCTTGGGCCTGGGCACTCTTCCTGGTTTTTCCACTCAAAACTGGAATTCTACCACTTTAGTAGCCACAAATATTAATAATTAAATGGAGATAGGAATCATAGACTTTTTACCCAGACTGACTTCAAAAGCAAATCCTCAAATCTCAGCCCCTGAAGTGGGTAAAATTATTTGTGTGAGGTTTTTCATGTTGCAACATTTTCTATTTTTATAAGTGCCATGATGCACTTCACTAATTCTATTTTTTTTCTGTCAGTCATGGGGTTAGAACTCTGGGCCTGAGTGCTGTCCCTCAGCTCTTCAGCTCCAGGCTAGCGCTCTACCACTTGAGCTACAATGCCACTTCCAGTTTTTCTGGTGGTTTATTGGAGATAAGAGTCTCACGGACTTTCCTGCCCAGGATGGCTTTGAACTGAGATCCTCAGATCTCAGCCTCCTGAGTAGCTAAGATTACAGGCATGAGCCACCAGCACCCAGCCAACTAATTCTGTCTTTTAAGGTAGAAAGGATATTCATTTCAAGAAATAACTATGACATATATTTCTACAGTTATATTTGAAAATATATCTTTTAATCACATGTTTTTCAATTCTTCATAGTTAGACAAAGGCCAAGAACATGCAATATACACTGTGGAAACTGATGCAAAGGAATGTGGAATCTCTGGTTCAAGCATTACCAAGAATTTCAAGATGGCAACAGCAGAGTACAAGCATTCCGTAGTCTGGATCTTTCTGTGACTGCTCAGTTCACACATCCAGGAAGCTGGTCTTGAATAGGAAAACATTGGTCTTGTAGGAAAACATTCCTAGTTGGATTTAAAGCCCTCAGATTTCCTGTTTATGTTTGCAGTATATCAGGATCACATGGGCCAGCTACCATACCCAACTCCTAAACTCAATGATGTTTAGAGTCTAGACTATGAAAAACCATTTAATCTCTTTGTTTCAGTTAATGCTGCTATCAAAAAGAAGTTGATGATGGCGTTGCCTTTTGATTTAAGATTTCTTTCTCATTATCATTTTTTTTTTAATTGTGAGAATACCACACAGAGGAGTTACAATTACATGGGCAAGATAATGAGTACATTTCTTATCAAGCATTGTTGCCTCCTCTTTGTTTCTCCTTCCCATACTTTCCCATCCTCTCCCCACCCCTCATCAAAGTTGTAAAGTTCGTTTTTTGACATAATGACTTTTACATCTCATTGTTGCAATGGGTCCACCTGTAACCCTATTTAAACGATTTGTTTTTTCCCTCCCCTCCACAAATTATACCATCATCAAATAGTGAAAGCATGGGTTATACCATGGGGGAGGGACATACAATGCAACAAAGAAATCATCTTATAAATATGTTAGAAACAATTGCATGAAAGGAAAAAGGAAACAAAAAAAACACTTGAATACTTATTTTGGAGTTCATTTCCCTAACATCAACTTATTTGACCTTTTCTGCTTGACTCAGACATATACTAGTTATTGCAAATAAGGGAGACCATGGGACTTATGTTTCTTTAAGCCTGGCTTACTTCACTTAATATAATTTTTCCAAGTCTTTCCATTTCCTAACAAATGGGGCAATGTTATTTTTAATCAGCCTTTTTTTCAGATATTTCCATAAATGTGTGATGGATTTTTAGGGGTTTTTCAGTGAATATCTTTTTGTAAACAATCCTATGACTGTTGTATATTTGGGATATCAATATCATATATAATGACTTTATTATTAGCACAGTATTTTCTTATATCTGTTTTGCTAGGAACCTATTGATTCTTGATATGTTGCTCCTATTTTGGATGAGAAAGACTTCATAGTCTAATAATTCCATTTCTTCTACCTACTCCTAGAATAAAGGAGAAGTCTGGGTCTCTAAGATGTAGTTATTTCTGCATACACAGGGCCATCTGCCAGCCAACCACCTATTTTCTATTTAAGGAATATATCTAGGAAGTAATTACTTTGTAAGAAATCATCAGAGAATAAAATGAAAGTAGATCTATCAATCATACAGGAGAATTCTGCTACTACACAGAAATAGGCAAGGGCCCGACTGAAAATGAACAGTGAAGACATGGAGAAAGGAGACCGATAGGTTATTTCATATATGAAAACATGCTTCCAGTATAAGGAACTTGGAAGAAACAAAAACCAAACAGAGGAGTAGCCAGTGACAGTCAATACACAGATCTTGACGGCCATAATAGAACATCTAAAATGTAGATTGTGTATGAGAGGGTGAATCTTCACTACTTAGAGTATATGAAAACAAACAACATCCAGGACTAATGCCCTAATTTCTATGATTCATGGATAGATATGTCATGATGAATCAACATATATTTACCTAGTTTTGCATGATATCTGTAATGCTTTCTGGGTTTTTGTGTATTTATGCTACTGGATTTAGAACTCAAGATCTCACATATGCTAGGCATTCACTTTGCCACTGGAGCCACAGCCTTTTTGGTTTAATTTTGTTAGTGTCATGTATGTTTGCCCAGGATCATCTTCAGATGTACCATCATTCTCAATTTTGTTAGTTGAGATGGGACCTCACTAACTTTTTCCCAAGATTCCCTCAAACCACAATCCTTCTGATATCATACTCCTGATTGGCTGGAATTGCAGATGTGAGTCACCATACTCAATGTTTTCACGGGCTTTAACAATCTTTTTCAGGTCAAATAGTATTTTTGAACAGCTATAAGATAAAGTTGGAATCAGATGTTTGTTCTCAGATGATCTTGTTCTCTTCAATATGGCATTTATTCTCTGAATCAGTAAAATATTTAGAATTAGAGATCATCTAGAAGGATTTTTATGTGTTTTACAACACCAGAACAACGAAGGATCCAGGGAAATAATCTAAAGGCCCCTCAAGCTGTGAAAACATCTTCTATTAAAAAGTGTCTCTTATTATCCTAATATGGGTCAACCAAAAGTAAAAATATGTCATTTTATCTGTCAGTGCACAAAACGTTCCAGATATCTCAGATTTTGTAATTTGTAGTATTATGAGTAGTTTTTGTTTTCTATTTTTCCAGGTACTAGAATCACAAAAGAAATCAAGTAAATGGATATTCCCTTGAAATGTGCAATACACAAATGGAAATCATATCTAATCCACAAGTAGTGACATTCTTTCACAACTAATGAGCTTCATTTCAGGATGTGCCATGGTCTGATGGATTAGAATTATTCAAATTTCCATTTTAATCCCATGTCTTTAAATATCATTATTTTAATGATGCCTATATAATTACCTCCTTTCTTTGAACCTGACAACTCTTAATATTCTTTAAATATATCATTTCTCCTAAAACTTAGAAACATTCATTTTGACCCCCACTTATAAGGATGAGGAAAAGCAGTTCAATTTCTTTCTAGATTTATTTATCTTTAAAATCCTGTGAGCCAACATTAACTGTGTAATTTTGAGGATCTTTTTTGAGAGTTTGTTGACACTGTATTTGATGGTCTACTTACAAGAGCTTGAATATGTGGTGGTACAGCTTCATACTTTTAACCTACATAATTAAGGAATGGATTATGGCATTTAAAATACTATTTGGAATGTAGAGGTCTCTATGTCTTACGAGGTTAAACTTGGGGAAAATTTCACTACCTAACTGTGCTATGCCCTCCTTTCAGAAGTTATTAGGCATAGCCCAGTTCTCCTGAAGCTTGTCAGTCGGTCACATTGCATCCTGGGAAGTTTTTCCACTGCTTACACAACCGAATATCACAGTGAACCACTGTTGAACAGGAATATGTAAAGAATATCATATTAGAGGAAATGTGGAATTCTCCAGTCAACTTTATAGTGGAGCCTGGTGCTGCTTATCTATTACATGGTAAATTCCCAGTTTTTCTCCTAATGGCCTCTGGAAATATTTTATAATGAGAAGCAGATTCTGGTAATCCACATTGTGATCAAATTGCTTTTGTGAGTGTCTTTCATTCAGCAATTATTACATATATAAAACTTCATTTGAGAGGTAAAATTTGTTTCATTCTCAAGCCACCCTGATCGTCAACTGTCAGTGACTGATACAGGACTCGTTGTGGGAACACAATTAGAAGCTTAAAATACTAATGCAGGAGTACATAAATGGAATTCAGGGTTTTTTTCAGATCCATTAAATACATGAAAGCTTGCTTATAATGTGCCTACCCTCAACACTTTTCTGTAGTATAAGTGGAATAACTGAAAATTGGAAAATTCTGACCAATGGTCCAGAAAGTCTTATTTCCTGCATTTAGAAATGTTCTCTCTTCTTCATTCATTACCTTTCAAAAGGTTGATATAAATTAATCTGCTTCCAACCAGTTCATGACTTTCTATATAGAAGAAAAGGCATGTTAACTGTATTAGGATGGCAATAAAATTTAGTCTTTCAGAAATGGGAAACAATAAGGGAAAGCCCACAATATATGAACCTTTTTACCTCCCATCAACCTTGAGGCAAAGGGTCTTGGGTCTCAAATTTCTGTTGAAACTGCACAGATGGAAAAATAATAGAGATCACTGTCCATCACATTCTGAAGAGAGGTGATGGATTCTTCATGGCTGACTTCATCAAACATAGCAGAGACAATCTAGTCAGTGACTCTCAAACTTCACCAACTACATTTAACTTCTACAAAAAAGAGAAGTTGAAATTTAAAGTGGTCTGGAGTGTGGATAAAACAAAATAATGAATGAGCTATAGAAGAAAAGAGTATTCTTGGTTTTTCTATAAGAAGACAAAATAGAGTGTGTTAAATATCACATAGGGATTTAAGGCTACCTCTTTACAGATGTTTCTACTGGAGATGTTTGAAATTAAGACAGAAAAGGCTATCTAAATAGATCTTCTTCTACCACTTCAATCCCAACTTACATATACATAAAATCACGTTATACATTGAGGCTTGTCTTCTACAAAAATTCCATTGGGACATTTATTAAAAATACTGTGTGTATAATGATTACATTTTACACAGAGTAAATAAAGCAGTGAAATTGGCTTAAAGTTTTTTTTATTTAAATGACATATAATTGTATATGCTATTACTTGTTCATTATTCTATGTTATTTTTCTTAACCCATTGATTATTAATTTAAATAAAAGCAATCAGGGGAAAATCAAGAACATGAAATTTTAAACTGAGAGAATAAAAAGTCTATAATATTCTTTTCTGATGAAATCTGTGTGTATCTCTGTGTCGGTGTCTGTGTCTGTGTACTTTTAGGCATGATGGCATATATAATTGCAACTACTCAGGAGGTGGAGATAGGAAAGTTATGATCCAAGGTTAGCCTGCATAAAATTATAATAGTTGTTTTGACAAATAAATGAAAAAAGTAAAGGAGAAAATGGATGGGAACACGGTTCAAGTGGTAGATTGCTTATTTAGAAGAGATGAATCTTTTAAGAGTCATGCCATCTGCCACATGACATACCATACTGCCATAAGTATAAGTTCTCTTATTAATTCTTCCAGAAGGGAAATATGTTGGGATTCAGTATTAGAATTTCCAAGCAAACGAATACATGAGTCATAACTATCTAAACCTTAATCACCTTAGTAAACACAACAGTTCTAAATAAATTTGAAAATGTAGAGCATCTTTTCTTTGTTGTTGAATCATTCCTGATGGTTATCTTATAATGTTTGTGATGCTATAAAACCATTTTTGTCCTCCCTATATTAATTTGTTTGTACTTATTAATCACATTTGTTACTCTGAAGGAGCCTTCACTAGGAAAAAGCATATTTGTCTTTATTCCAACTACCCAGTAATGTATAAAGCATGGACTCTATCTATCTATCTATCAAACTATCTATCTATCTGTGTGTGCGTGCACACACATGTGTGTGCATGTGTGTATATGTATAAGAAAATATAGGTATTGACTTCTTATGCACTGATGTACTTGAAGGAAAGTACTTCAAAATTTTTCCACCCTGTATAACAGTATCTCTTGCCATTGAAAGCGTTTATCACTGAGATAGCACTTCTGGTACTTTCCCTTCTTGAAGTTTCCTTTTTGCTTGAACATGACTATGTAATACTTGGTCAAAACTGCCCTGCTTGAGTAGGACAAAGTTCACCAACACAACTTGAACTTCTTTCATGTCAAACAGGAGAACATGAGACCCCAGTCAAATGCCAATCATAAGTAAGGTGTAAATTACTTCTGTATTCCCTTTAGTTGGTATACAGAACATACAGTCTCTGCTTCATTTATCTTTATGTATATTGATTTTCATAATAGATATGAGCTCCTTTCTGAACTTGGACACATATACATTCCCACACATGTGCAGATATATGCGTGTGTATACATATTCCTACATGTATATATACATCATATACACATGTCTATCTATCCATTATTGCATGACATAAGTTGCTAAAGGTATGTAAAGATTAAATAATCATCCTGCCATCTTGGAAATTATAATGTGGGAATGTGACAGTAAGTTATTCATTTTTGGCTATTGATTATTCATTAAGCATGTAAGTGTGAAGGCAAAGCACAGCAGAAGCTGGCTTGCTCATGTATATGAAGATGTATGATAGGAGAGAAGCAGCGACTTGCATTCAAGATCAGTAGATTTAAGCCTTGAATCCACTTAGCTTACACTGGATGTAGAAGTGATTCTCTGTTTTCACTTGTCAAATGTATAATAATACCTATCTTGATTGTGTATGTGTCAGAATTAGAAGGCTAATAGATGCATATAAATTTACTGAACAGTATTTTACACAAAACTGACATACATATTTGACCATAGTGTTATAATTAACAGCACTAATAATAATGGTAGTAGAAAAGGAAATAAAAGAAGAATATATGAAACATCTGGAATAGAACTTCCTTGTAATAAAATGTAACATCTCTCATGAGGCTTGACATAACTCCTTTTTCCCCACCTTAACACTTAGGTATGTACCTATAATTTTCTGTATTTAGTACCTTACCTGATATTGGACCTGTAGGACTGTACAACTCATAGTCAGAGACCTCACATGTGAAGATGTAGGTCATGGTGTGTGACTAAAGCAACTTTCCACAATCTACTGTGGGACAAATAAAGTTAAACTTGGTATTTCCATCTCTTGGTAATGAACATGGCCAGCTCAACTCTCTGAGCTGAGCCCTGGAATATCTCCATCCACATGGCAACTGCTGCCTCTTAAAAACAGTCACAGGTAATAGTAACCATCTGGAAAGGCGGTAGTCCAGGAAAATGGCTAGCATTGAGCTCCATGGGAGACAATCCAGCTACCAAGTATGAAGAAGAGAGCTCAACGTGAAAGTAAGTGACTTGATCTGCTACCCAAATGGAAGAAAGTAGAAGAATCAGAAAAGAAAAATGGAAGAAGCTATAAAAATTACTACTGTAACAGACTGAAAAGTGATTACAGAATTCCATTTTCTAAAAATGACAATAAATATTCATGTTCATGTAACTGTACCCCCTTACAGTATTTTCACAATAAAAAAAGACCTACACAGTGAAAAATAAATAAATAAATAAAAGTCATTTACCTATTATCCCCATTTAGCTTTAGATTCACTTGAAGGCATGCTTCACTACAGGTGTGTGTGACTATTACATACGAACCAATAATATATCCATTTAATTGACCTACATGTTATTCTTGTGTTTTCCTTCAAGCTAGTAAGTATCATTCTGACAATGATAAAAATGGTCAGGGAAATTTTCTACACTTTCCTGGAGGAGTAAAGTACAAAAATATAAACACCTTTATAAATGTGAAAACTTTATAAATAAAGTTTTTGAAATAAGATTTTAAATTTGTGCTGAACTATTAAGAAAGATGTTGGTCAGTTATAGCTGCTTAAAAACATTCCTTGTGTTTTTAATGATTGTTACTAACGATTTTTAGCATGATTTTGAGCAACAGTTTCACCTGAACATACTTTTTTTTTCCTGCTTATGTAGTGCTGAGGAATCGAACCCAGGGCCTCATGCATGCTAGGCAAGCACTCTACCACTGAGCCACCTTCCCAGCCCTGGACATACATTTTTTACTAAGAGAAGAAGCACCTTGGAGTTCTTCATCCAGAAATCCGGAAATGACTTTTTAATAAAGGCTGCAGAGTGATTTATCTTGCTTTCTTTTGCTAAATGAAATGCTGCCCCTCATTTATTCATTCAGTCACTATTTTTCTGGTATCTTTATATAACAGGAGCTCTTTGTATTGCTGCTAATTCAGAAATGTGTGAAAAATAGGTACTTACTTCTTATGTCCCAAGAAAACATGAGAGTGAGGAGTGGGAGAGAAAGAGGGAAGGAGAGGGAGGAAGGAAATATAAAAAGGCAATAGAAAGAGAGAGAGAAAGGAAGGAAGAAAAGAGAGAGAGAAAGAGAGAAAGAAAGAGAGAGAAAGAGAGAAAAAAAGAAAGAAAGATAAAGAGAAAGAAAGAAAAAGAGAGAAAGAAAGAAAGAAAGAAGGAAGGAAGAAAAAGAGGAAGGGAAAGATGGAAGGAAAGAAGAAAGCAAGGAAGGAAGGAAGGAAGGAAGAAAAGAAGGAAAGAAGGAAGGAAAAAGGGAAAGTTGGTTATGATTTGACCAATACTATGACGAAATATAAAGTACATGGACCTATAGAATGTAATAATGAGATGACCTACTTACACTAACTTGCCTAGGATAATTAGGAAGCATTTCTCTGAAAAATTATTTCATAAGAAAGTTTGTATGATGTGAAAGAGATCAAACCAGATGACTAGCTGTTGCTAAAGTAGTGGGAATACTCAATATCCTCATTCTGAACTAGAACTGTTACCAGAGATCATTCCATCAGTTAGGGTGGATGCTAAAAATGGTTTTGATAAATAAACAAATTAGATTCTTCAATTATTTTCCCTCTGGTTTGATGGGTTGTGCATATCAGTGAAAGAGTGATTGAGAGAGACAGAATCAGAGAAACGGAGTCAGAGAAAGAGACAGAGACAAAGATAATGATAAAGCTACGGAGAGGAAAGAAATAAGAGAAGCAAGGGGAAAAGGGAAGAAGCAAGAAATAAGAAAACTATTCAGTATAAGAGCTAGGAAGGGGGCTGGGAAGGTGGCTCAGTGGTAGAGCACTTGCCTTGCATGCCTCAGGCCCTGGGTTCGATTCCTCAGCTCCACATAAGCAAAAAGAAAAAAGCCGAAGTGGCGCTGTGGCTCAAGTGGTAGAGTGCTAGCCTTGAGCTGAAGAGCTGAGGGACAGCGCCCAAGCCCAGAGTTCAGACCCCATGACCGGACCCAAAAAAAAAAAAAAAAAGCTAGGAAGAAACTTCACTTCTTTTTTAATATATATTTTTATTGTAAAGATACTGTACAGAGGGGTTATAATTACATGAGTAAGGTAATGAGTCCACTTCCTATCCAGCATTGCGAATCCCCCTTTGTTTTTCCCCTACCATCCCCTCCCTCCCCACCTGCTGAAATTTCATTTCTATAATAATTAGTCCTGGAAAGTTGGGCACTGGTGGCTCATGCCTATAACCTAACTACTCAGGAGGCTGAGATCTGAGGATTATGGTTCAAAGCCAGCCCAAGCAGGAACATCTGTGAGATTCTTACCTTCAATAAACTACTCAAAAAGTTGGAAGTAGCACTGTGGCTCAAGTGGTAAAGCACCAGCCTTGAGCACAAAGAGCTTCAGGGACAGAGCCTAGACCCTGAATTCAAATGCTAGAACTGGCAAAAAAAATACTTTGATTGTTTTTATGTCTATGAACATACAACTTTTCTTTGTGGTCTCATAATGGACTATTTATGACACAAATAAATACAGTCAACCCCTCTGTACAGTATGTTCTCAAATAAAATAAAATAAAATTAAAAAAAAAGAAAAAAAAACAAATAAATACAGTCAAGATTAGAAAGCAAGCTAAAAAATTGAGAAAATGAAACCATACGCTAAAATTTTGTGTTTCTTTTGTAATTTCAGGTTATTTCTTTTTTGTTAGGTTGACTTTGCAAAAAAAATGTTTCTGATAGTCTAACTACTGAAATGAATGGGTCATTGTAAGTCACCCAACTCAATTGTTGTTATATTGGAGAGTACGAGGTTGATCATTTTTTTCTTGTTCTTTTATTTGGTCCAACATAGTAAAGACAGCCATCTGAAACTACCAGTGCAGAGGTTTGGGCATAATTACTCTCTTGATATTACTTTGGACACGGTGAACTTTAGCAAGCATGTTGAGATAACCCTTAATTATAAGATTTTGATAATTCCAAAATCCCTAGAAACTAGGAATGCCACAGTGTTTTACCTAGGAATATTACCCTCATAGGAATATTAATGGAGTGTTCATATTTTCCCTTTAGTTTTGTTAAAAATTTACCAAGATTCTCAGGAATAAAATAGACAAACACATCAATTAAATATTTTCTGAAAGCTTGTAAATGCAATATGACTACACAGGAAAGGAATCATTTCCTACATGATGTTTGATTGTAAGAAACATAGAAAAATCCACCAACACCAATTTTTATCGGAGGCAAGAAAAGATGAATTTAAACAAATGTGCAGCATAAGCCTGCATAAAAATCAGCATTTGTACCAACAGTTAAGCATTTTCTCCAAAATAGGTCTGTATTGGTGTATGACTGCATGTATGGTGTATAGTGCATGTGCTCACGCTCACGGCCTCCCATGATCCCTTGGCCTTTTTGCTCAGGGCTGGATCTCTACCACTTGAGCCATACCTCCTTTTTTTGGCTTTTTTTTGCTTGCTAATTAGAGATGTTTCACAGCCTTTTCTGCTCAGCCCAGATTCAAGTTGTGACCCTTAGTCATTTAAGTAGCTATGATTACAGGAGTAAGCCACCAGTGCCTAGCTAAGTATATGCCAATTTAATGTTATTACTGTGTAACACATAGGTGTGTTTGAAAGAAGAATTCAAAGACAAAAATCATAATTCAGCCAACCATGAAAATTAGGACACAAATAGATTTGATTCCAGAAGGAGAGGCTTTGGAGAGGCTGGATTAGTTGCTTAGTACTTGGCTTAGAGAAGGATGAAATACAGGATTCTGAGCTATATGCATGACCTGTAATAGAAGGGAGTGGAAACAGACTTGAAATGATTTGCCTCCCACACAGAGTTCAGAGTAGAATGGAGCTGTCAATTGATTATATGACTATTTGATTGTGGGTAATGTATGCAAGTCACTTAAGACATTAGTGCTGTAATTTTCTTCTGTACAAGAGTTTCTAACCCTTCTTAGAAGTATTGAAGGTATGATTAATTTAAATGTCTCCAAAGCAATTGGAATACTTGCTTAGCCGGCAGGAGGTGAACACAAGTTTCTTTTTTATTTCCTCATTTTTTTTTTCCTGCAGGAAAAGAAATTAAGGAGTAAATAGTGATCATATTTTAAAACCCTAACACTTGCGAGTCTGAGTGTATTAAATAGAAATAATCAAAAGTCAAATGCAGCATAAGGGTTCAGGTGGATGAAACAGTGAAGAATTTTCCTCATATTTACAACGGATAATATAAAATTATTTTCACCTAAAATAAGAAAATATCAGGTTTAAATAAACCTTACATTCTGAAGAATATGATCTTATGTAATTATAGAAAAGTATCTAACATATCATTGGAAATTTCTTATCATAGACTACAAGTTAATTGTATTTGAATTAATGAATAGTCCCAAAGCAATGAACATTTTTGGGTGGGCAAATAGCTCAGTGGTAGAGGACTTGCTTCCCTTGTGCAAAGTTTAGGTTCTATTGCAAGTTCCAGGGTAAAAATATTAATGATGAAAACAATTAAAGCTTTTACTTTCTTTCTGAAAATGAAGACAATTTGTTTTGTCCACCAAATTTCCTTTGTAGCAGAGTGCCCAGTATTGTGAGGTGTTCTCATTACAAAGCATCATCTATCAATTTCCTAAGGAACAGAGAAATCAAAGAGGAGAGATGTTTGGAAACATAAGGTGAAAGGGAACAGTAAATCTCTCCTCGTCCAGATGGAAATACAGCAGCACAGTTGGGCTGAGTTACTAATCTTGACTATGTGTCTTATGGAAGAAGGTTAGGTGTCATGATATGTCTGTTGTCATTCTATATTTCATTTTTCTCACCCTCCACCTAAACAAAGCAAAAGTGTTTCCTGAGGTGTAGGAGTTTGGTCTTTGGTAACAAGTTCCTTGCTCTTTTTCCAGTCTTAACCAATCATTGTTCCAATTTTCAGCAGGGGAATGAAATGTATGAAATCACTAACCTGAAGAGATTTTGAAAGTAATGTAGGTCCTGTTTTCTAGCCTCTTCTCTCTTTCCCTCCCTTTTTCTCTCTTCTGCTGTCCCTCCTTCTCCCTTGCTCTATCTCCTCCTCTCTTCCTCCCTAAGTTCAATGATGAGATGAGTGGTTTTGTCTCCAGGGCAACGTCTGGAGATATTTTAATCATCATGTCTAGGGGAATAAGGAATACTGCGCATTTCCGACAATGCGTAGATACATTCAGGGAGAGTTATCTGTTACTAAATATCAATGGTGCTGAGGTAGAGAATATCTGAGTTAGAGCTGGATGTGTGGCTCAAATATGAGAATATCCAACCTTGCCAGTGAAATGTCCTAAGCTCAAATTCCAGTGTCATCCCAACCACTGCTGAGAAATGGAACATAACAATAAGAAAGGGAAAGAAACTTTGTGGCTGAAGTAAATGACCCATAGAAATCAAGATATCCAAAACCCAGTAAAAATATGACAAATTGTCATGCCTGTCTCTGTCTTGATTAGATAACATGTTTCTCAATATTAAGGCTCTTTCAAAAAGAATGTATTGCAAGTGCTCAGTGAATAAACTGAGACATTAGATAGTTACAAGAAGCAGGAATCAACTGTGGCATACCTCACAGGGCTGTGACTGATTTTTGTTTGTCACATTATCCTTGGATTTGAAAGTCAAATACAGTATTTGCATTTCTGTATATTATTTGCAGAAATAGTGCCTGGATTTCAGTAACTTATATTCCAAAGGCCACAAGGGTATCTTTCCTAGAATGTGTGTTACATTCCTAATGAATAGAAATGGGGTGCAAGACATCCACAAGAAGCTAAAACTATCACAGCTTTGAAGAATATTTTGTGTGGCAATTGTGCAATGCTATTAAAACTGAACATATTCTGTCTAATCTTTTCTCTAAAACCTGAGGCAAATTTCCTCTCCATTCCCCACGATGATGTTTGGGTCTTTCTTCCGATGTTATCTTCCATTATTCCACTGCCAGTATCTATATTTTTAAATAAAGAGATTCTACCACATTGCAAAATGAAACCTGTGTATATCCACAATAGCAATAGTAAAGTTCTTTCCCAAAGAAGCTGGTGTAAGATGGATAACAATGATGATTAAGGATTTGTTCTTATGAGGAAACATTTTTGCATTTGCACAGGGATCAGTAGAAGGCACTGGAACATTGCAGAAATATAAGCCTTCCTGAAAGCAGGCCATCAACACAGTGAGGAAGTGAGAAGTGTCATATAAAAAATGTTCAACACCTGTG
Source organism: Dipodomys spectabilis (assembly GCF_019054845.1). Taxonomy (NCBI): domain Eukaryota; kingdom Metazoa; phylum Chordata; class Mammalia; order Rodentia; family Heteromyidae; genus Dipodomys; species Dipodomys spectabilis. The sequence continues at coordinate 10,361,541 of NW_024870834.1, read as the reverse complement.
CAGCTGTATATTATATCTCCACTCTATGCTCCAGGTTCATAATGAATTTTTACTGATGAAAAGATTATTAGCAAGAGCATCGAGGCCACATCCAATTCAGGTTCTGAAAAAAAACTAACAAAATGCAAGAACACTAAAGGAATTCAATAAAGCTTGACATAAAATTAATTATCTAAAGTTTCAAAGGCATGTTCTTTCCACCCTGATTTAAAATGCTGTTTGATTCCTACATTGCTTTGGTGTGAGTGTTTTTATTAACTACAAACTTGAATTGTTTGTATTTCCTTTTAAATGTATGTATCTTCTTTTTCTTCTCTGCTTTAGCTTTGTCTAATTCTTCTAACAGGAAAGATTCTGTTTCCCAAATTCGGCTCAGAGTTGGTAACCACTGGAAAATAAATGTGATTAGTTTCTGACATTGTGAGTATGCTTGTCAGTGTTCTTTTCTGTATTCTTGTTTTCTCAGTTCTGTAGTTTATATGTGTGCATATATATATGTATATGTGTGTGTATAATATGCACATACACATATATACCCCACACCCCCACATATATACATACACATATATGTGTGTGTGTGTACACATATATTACTCAGGATAATGGCTTTCACTCTAAATTCACAAGAGAAACTTTGAAATCATGTGTCACACATCCCTTCAGGTAATCAAGTATTGACTAACATGATCAAACTTCCTTCACATAAAAAATCTGATAAAAGATGCTCCCATTTCAAGAAATATTCCCAACTAAACCAGTTACCTGTTTAATTTCTTTGCTCTGCTAATGTTCTTATAATAACACTTGTCAATCTCTTAATACTCTTACGCTATGTGTATAATTACTGTATCTGTCTCTGTATCTATCAGTACTATTCAACCACAATTATCAAACAGTCATATGTCCTGCAAATCATTCCTGGCCTTCTTACTAATGTCAGCCTTCTCCTCAAACACTCTACTAAAGCTGTCTTCCTTCCTCTTACATTAATACCAGTTATGGCATTTATGGAGCTCCTCCTGGATGTCCGCCTTGCATGAGTGGCCAGAGGCCCTGAACACCTTTGGATATTTGAACTCATTTCTGGTCCTGTTGTCTTTATTCATATTTTCCTACCAACCATACTGTGCTGATTGTCCTTCAACTTCTGAATAGGGTGATGAACAAGGGTTACTTAACAATGCTCCCATCTCATAATTGTAACACCCAAGTCATTTTGATAGGATTCAATGTGAATTCTCACTCACTCTCTGCATTATTTGCTGAGTGTGATTCTTGTCTTTAGAAAAAAAATGAAAATAATAATGGTGGGTAAATATTCAATGTATACACATGAAAACTGACCTAAGAATCATTAGGCAGGAGGCTGGGGTAGGTGGATGGTGGTAATGGAAATGGTGGCTTACTAACGATTACTATATACAGAGGCTGACAGCTTAAATTGATACCCTTGTGAGTACTGTCCCTGTTTACACTGTATTTGATGTTGGTGTAATTTGTGGAGGGGAAGAGGAAAAGCAAGTTGTTTAAATAGAGATACAGGTGGACCCATTGCAACAATGAGATGTACAAGACGTTATGTCGAAAAAGGAACTTTACAACTTTGATGTAGGGAGGGGGTGGGGCATGGGAAAGGGAAACAAAGGAGGAGGCAACAATGCTTGATAAGAAATGTACTCATTACCTTGCTCATGTAATTGTAACCCCTGTGTACAGTATTTTCACAACAAAAAAAGAAAAAAATTGATTGGTACTAATCAAGTTCAGTATCTAATTTTTTTGATTAGTGTATGTTACTTATACAAAATGGATATTTCACTGAGGTACCTACATATATGTATTTAATGTCCTTTTTCCTATTTGCCCCCAACAATTCATGATTTTCTTATAAATTTTAAATTAGTTTTAACATTACTTTTTGATACATGCAAGCGTACAATGTACTTTCATCCCTTTTGTCCTCCAATTCCCACTCCTGTCTCCCAAATAGTTTCCTATTTAGATATACTGAGATCTAGACATTTAGGAAGGAAGGATCTGGACAACACTTGTGAGAATGTGGCTCACCAAGTGGTTAGAGGCCTTGACTTCAACTCTCCAGAGACTTCAGGGACTAAGAAACAGATAAAGCTATAGTAACTATCTACATGCAGAGCTAAAAAGCCACACATACTTTTTTGTTTATCTTTTTTTTAATTAGTTAGTTTTTTATTGTGAAAATACTGTACAGAGGGACTACAATTACATGAGCCAGGTAATGAGTGCATTTCTTATCAAGCATTCTTGCCTCCTCCTTTATTTCCCCTTACCAACTCCACCCTTCCATCTCCCCCTCCACTCAAAGTTGTAAAATTCATTTTTCGATATAACATCTTGTACATCTCATTGTTACAATGTATCTCTGTTTAAAAAATTTGTTTTTTCCTTTCCCCTCCCCAAATTATACCAATATCAAATACAGTGAAAACAGGGGTTATACTGTGGGGGGAGGGACATACAAAACAACAAAGAGATCATCTTATAAATATGTTAGAAACAATAGCAAGAAAGAAAAACCTTTTGAGTCCTTATCTTGGGGTTCATTTCGCCTAACATCAACTTATCTGACCGTTTCTGCTTCACACACACACACACACTTTTCTGTTGTTTTTTTCAATATATATTTTATTGTAAAGATACCATACAGAGGGGTTACAGTTACATGAGCAAGGTAATGAGTCCATTTCCTATCGATCACTGTCATCCCATCCTTTGTTTTCCCCTACTATCCCTTTCCTCCCCACCCCCCAAATCCTCCCTCTCTCTCCAAAGTTCTAAAGTTTGTTTTCAACATAGTGTCTTGTACATCTTGTTGTTGCTATTGGTCATCTTGTATCCCTATTTCAGCATTTTGTTATTTTCCTTTGCCTCACAAATTAGATAAATGTATATACAGGATATAAGATACCAGAATCAAATACAGTGACAACAGGGGTTATACCATGGGGGAAGAACATACAAAGAAACAAAAAACAATCACATAGTACATTTTAAGTACATTGAAAGAAAAATAAAATTCCTTATGTCCCTATCTTGGGCTTCGTTTCACTTAGCATCAGCTTATATAGTCATATGTACATAGCTTGTCTTCTGCTTGTCCTAGACACATACTAGTTATTGCACACATACGTTTTTAACTAGTGGTTGGATTCCCTCCCAGTATGCTTTCCAGTACTTACTTTGGACAGTGCACTGTGGCAAGTGTCTTGGAAATGATTAGTCACTGATTTCTCATAAAACACAGTTAACTGGTGGTTAACAGTTCTATTGTACAGATGACGAAACTGGGGCATAAAGAGATTTACTAATTTGCTACCAGTGGCACTGGGAAGTCACTGAGCCAAGATTTGAGTTCAAAAATGTATAACATGGGATTCTGTTCTAAATCACTGTAAGTTACTCACTTTTCTTCCTGAGCCAAGAATTGAATTTTATTTCTATATTTACCCTAAGTAGCATTTTATTGTTGCAATGTATAGTGAGCATTCCTAAATTGTAACTCACCTAGAAAATATGGAAATATTACACTTACCTTTTTCATAAAGAGCCTGATAAGAATTAATTGTGCACTATTTCAGAAAATCAGAATATTTTTATGGTATTCCATTGTGAATATACCATGTGTATTGCATGACATTTGATGTAAATGATATGTAAATGTGTAGATACCAGCATCTCACTACTTACTTATAACTTTTGAGGTCATGGTGAATATTAATATATTGAAAAGCATACTAATGCCTTGATCATTCCGTTCAGGATTTTTTTAATTGTAAGTTAGGTTTATTGTGGTATGATTTAGTACACTATAATTCAAACTTTTTAATGTGCAGTTACATGGATTTAGTTCAACAAATAAAGTTGTAGGCAAAACCATAAAGTAGTTCCTTCACCATTCCAAATACCTCACATCCTCTGAAACTTTTCAGCCTTACCAAATCGTCCACATATGGAGTCCACTGGAAAGTTTGTACAGGATTATTTTCTGAGGTTGCACATTTCTTTATTCTGCAAGAGACTTTCAGGTTGACTTCAGTTTGAGTTGATTATGGATAAAGCTACTATAAGCACATCTAATTTATGTGTACATATAAATCTATATATGTAAACATCCATTGTTACTCATGTAGAACACCAACCTAAAGGTAAAATTTTGGTTTTAAGTGATTTCATAGGTAATTTAAGTAGCTCTTCTTTGGTTTTGATAAGATGTTGAGCTTTTACCTATTCCAACTACTTGTGTATCATGGTGCTATGAACTTTGACTCCACCATAGTACTTAGTTTTATTCAAGGATATCTTAAATTGATTCATATTGACATTTAGTGTAGTATATGGTAATTTGCATTTGCCTAATAACTAATAATATTGAACGTTTCTTCCTGTATCTTCATTTGTGAACTCTCTAATCGAAGTGTGTGATTTTTTTTAATTGAGTTGCTTATTATGGATTTTGATGATTCTCTTGTATTTTCTGTAAAATTTTGGATGAATATTTTTTCTCAACTTGTGGGCTGTCCTTTTATCTTGTTAATAATGTCATTTGAAGCAGGGTTTAATTTTGATGAGCGCAAATTTTTGAAGTTTTTTCTAGTTTAGGAAAAATGGTGTTCTCGCTATGTCTAAGTTATTTCAATCTAATGTAAGATCAAAATTTGAGGTACTTTTACCCTTCACTGGGTTTTGTCTAAGAATTTTATGTATTTTACAGCTTAAGCTTATTACTTTGGAATATGAAATGTGGATTAGAGTCATTTTCACTTTTAGATACTCCTTTTTCATCCACAATGATTTTTGGATAGGGTTATCCTTTCTCCACTGAATCCCCTTGTGCCTTTGTCAAAAATGAATTGACTCTGTATGTTCATATCTATTTTAGGAGGCATTATTGTGCCCCTATTGATCAACGTCTCTATCCTATGGCCTATAACACACTGTCTAAGTTATTGTACCTTTATACTAGCATTTGAAATCAGGTAATATGAGGACTCCAACATTGTTTTTCTTTGTTAAGGTTGTTTTGGCTAGTCTGTTTCCTTTCCTTTTCTATAGAATATTCAGAATCAGACAACTGATTTTTTAAAAAAGGAGAAAAGGAAATCATTAGCACTTTGTTCAATGCATAAAGCTGAAGACAACAAATATATCAACAATATTGAACCTTTGAAACCATTCTCATGATATATTTTCTCATGTATTTAGTTTTTGACTTACATTATTTTTTGTTTTGATTTATTACATGTCAAACATGTTACTATACAGATCTCTTCAAGCCACACTGAAGAGTTTTATTATAAATAGTGCTTTTTAAAATGTAGATTTAAAATATTGTAGTTGGCAGGATATGAAACATTTGTTGTTTATATTTTAAATATCGTATAAAATCAGCTAAGTCATCATGTTGGTAGCAATGTTTGCAGACTCTTTGGAAGTTTTTTTACATAAACAAGAAAGTCAGGTACTTTAATATGTGGACAACACTCTTATGAGTAATGTGTCTTGGACTTTAGACTAAGGTTAAGACAAAGCTCAGGAGACATTTTACCATAAAGTTTTGAGGTATTCAGCCAAACAAACAACAGAAAATCTCGGAAACTCAGCAAATTTATTCCTGAATTTCAGATCCACAGACTATGCAATAATAAGCATGCAATATTTAAAGCCATTAAGTTTTGCAATACTTCATTTAGTAGCAATGGGAAACTAATACATTCACATTCAGTGCCTCACAGCAATCAGTTCCTCTATTGTTACTTTGTATGTATTGTCCACCTTCTGGTTTTTCCTGTATAACTCTATTATGCATTGGTTGACATACTTTACCTCTTCCAACCTATTGTTGGTGTCTGTATGCTCATTAACTTACTTAGGAGAATAGAAATTCTAGTCTTTCCTGAAATCATTGGCAACACTTGCTCAGCCTGCTTCCAAGGACAGGAAATCACTTAGATTCCACTAACCCTCCCATAGGATGGAGAATTTCTCTTCTTCTTATTTCTAGTGACACTGTGACATTGTCTTTGCACTAAGTGAAAATGTTTGCAGACACTTTCCAAACAATTTGAAACTTCCAGATTCTAGAAGCACCCAGAGGGAAAGATTAGCTGGGAAATGTGTCTTTCCTACAGAGATAGATACTCTCTCTCTCCCTGCTTATGAGGAAGACTTCTCCAGTAACCCTGAGTTATTTTGGTTGTGTATATTCAGTAGAGGGTAAAAAAGAGCCTGTGAGTATCTTTTCTAGCAACTCTGGACAGCCTACATGTGGCTTTTGAGACATATTCATTATTTGGTCTGATTTCTCCTTGCCAATTTGTGCAATGAGTCTACTTTCCGTGCTTTGCTGCAGTCAGAATTTGTGTCTCATGTCTGCTTACAAGTACATCCCTTGCTATATGATTAAGGCTACTCCATTGCCTCGTTCACTTAGGTATCTGATGTAATTATGAAAAACTCTATTTTTTATCTTTTTTTGACAATGGGAAACAAGAAACCTCAAAGTTTACTCCACATAGGAAGTAGAAATTCTCAGTTTTCAAACTTATTTTCATTCATGTGTCTTTTATGGTTAAAACATAACATTTTTTCTCAAATAATAAGTAAGAAATAATAGTATCTTTGACTTTCATTTGGGGAAACTAAATTGAATATTCAGTTCTTTCAAAGATTATTCAAATATTGCCCTTGAGAATAGTAAGAAAACTACCAATGCAAGAGCTGAGCTGTTGGCCTGGTGAAGTAAGCTTCTAACTGACTATTTGTCCAGAGATGAGACTTTGATAACCGCTACTGTGTTTTCAGCTGAGTTAATAACAGGAATCCAAATATTGAAAATTGTGAAAATTTAGGAAAGCTAGGCTGTCTTTGTTCAAAGTTAACCTGAAAGAATCCAGCTAGCTTCAGTTCTGGGTGGATGGTGCTTCATTGTATAAGAAACACATTACATATTCAAAATGTTCAATTATAAACATCTCTAAGAACATACAGTTCTTAGGAATGAGTTACCAGGGCCATAGACTCCGCTTTAAAATATTGCTTAGAAAATGTAATACCTTTACAAATAATGATGTAACTCAAGGGGCTGGGAAGGTAGTTCAGTGGTAGAGTGCTTGCCTCATATGCATGAGGCCTTGGGCTCGATTCTTCAGCACCACATAAGCAGAAAAAGCTGGAAGAGGCTCTGTGACTCAAGTGGTATACTTACATAGGCCTTGAGCTGAGGAGCTCAGGAATAATGCCCAGGCCCATGGTTCAAGCCCCATGACCAAAAAAACTTTTAAAAAGATGTAACTCAAGTCATTATTGTCAGTCTTGTTAAGATGTCAGTTGTCTTTAAATTTATCTGTAGAGCAACATAAATTTAATTAAATTCTAATTAGATATTCTTTTTGCTTAAATTGAGAAGTTGACCTTAAAGTAAAAAATTGAAAAAATATAGTATAGCCCAAGGCAGTTTTTAAAGACATGGTACAAATGAAACATTTTTATACATAGTTTTCATGATTAACTAGGAAGTTTTGATAACAAGATAATATGGAGATACATAAGGACTAAAAATCTAGAAATGGATTCACAAATACAAAATCAACTTTTGATGAAGTTTCCACAGTAATTCTATGAAGAATATAAAGATTTTACAACAAATATTTCTGGAACTATTAGTTATCTTGCTCATTTTACACTATTTACCCATAGCGAAGGTAGGAAAACAGCCCAGAAGCTCCACTATACACACCTCACTATTTCTTGCTTCATTTCCATTATATGTGTATATATACACATATACATATAGTGGAATTTTACTCATTCATTAGGAAGAGTAATATTATATCATTTGTAAAACACTGATGGACCTGGAAAAATTACATTAAGTGAAGTAAGGCCCAGCAAGATACAGAATGAATATTTTCTTTCATATGTGGAAGCGAGAACTAACTTATAAATGTACAAATAAACCTATCCAGGGTTGTATGCAAGTATATACAAATGTGTTAACCAACATAGCATATTTTCAGGGGTGAATATAACAAATATAATGGATTAGAAAAGCTAACTCACAGACCAACAAAATGAATACCAGATACTTGAAAAGTGTGGGGCTGGAGGAAGCCAAGAGAAGAGGGAGAGTACATTAATGAAAACAATAAGAGAGGGAGAATGCGGGCAAAATACTCAATGCATACCGTAAAAGTATAAGAAAATTGAGGGAAAGGGCTGAAATGAGAGGGCAGGGGGGCGTGAGGAAAGGGATGACATCAGTGAAGATGCATTGGAGCTCACGTGGCCTACATCTGTAATCCTCAGTGCTTAGGAGGCCGAGATCTGAGGGCAGCAGTTTGAAGCCAGCCCACACGGGGTCCCCCTGTGACTTTTCAATTAATGGCTCCAAAAACCTGGGAGTGAAGCTGTGTCTCAAAGTGGTAGAGTAGTAGCCTTGAGTAAAAAGAGCTCAACAACAGCACGTAGGCCCTGAGTTCAAACCCCATGACCTACAAAAAGCAGGTATATTGGATTCACAAACTGATTTGTTGAATGTTAAATGTTTTTGTGCAAATACTTCAAATAACACAAATCTAATAAAAGTTCTATAACTCATAGTAAAGCCTAGGCACTCTCTCCTTAGTCTGCAATTCTTCTTCTTCCTCCTCCTCCTCCTTCTTCATCTTCTTCTTTTTCTAAATTAGCTTTAATATGAGCAAAAAGAGCTTGATTACTTCTCACAAATCCTAGGCTGCAATATAATTTCATCTAAACTGGAAAGTAAGCATGAAGCCAGAAAATGGAGCCTATTTTGCTCCAGACACAGATACCAAAGAATTAACTTCGTCTTCTCATTTTTAATAGACAAACTTTAGTGAATATATGTGCATATTTAGATAACTCCACAGAATACACTTAGCTCTTAGAAATGTGCAAATATACAGCTAATTTCCACTTTAATTTCTTGAGTAAGTTAATAGAAAGATCTTTCTGCTACATGCTGAAAACTGTATTTCCTGTTAGTATGCTATTTTTACACAATTTTCCTTCGTTCTCTATAAATAAAATAGTTTATTATTTCAGAAAGAGCCTCATAAATGTAAGGGGAAGATTCATATACTTTTTGTCCTTGTTTCTCTAGATTTTTAAATGCATTTTTCTTGTTATTATAAAAGTGATGTACAGAGAGGTTACAGTTACATAGTCAGATAAAGGTTGCATTTCTTATTTGAATAATGTCACCCCTTCCCTCACTCTTGCCCAGTCTTTACCACTTATTCCTACCCAAAAGTTGTATAGTTCATTTTGTAAATGTCTAGTGAATATGCTACACTGGTTCACACTTTGACCCCATCCACCTCTCTGTCTCCCCTTACCTTCCCTAAGACAGATAAATAAACAAATAAGACAAAAAGAAAAGGAAAACATTTCCTGAAGTTCATTTTGAAAAATATGATTTTATATGATCAGATGCATATAGCTATTGTGCCTTTGGTTTTCTCTCCTAAGAATATCCTCCTTCAGTTTTACTTTGTGTGAATACCCAGAGACCTGTATAATTTCTTATTTCCAATTTACAGGCATATTCTAGCTACCAGATCTGGGTCTGGATTACTTCCCTTAAAATATTTTTTCAAGTCTTTCCATTTCCTTATGAATGGTATAATATCATTCTTTCTGATGAATAAATAGAATTCTATTGTGTGTGTATATATGCCACATTTTCTTGATCCATTCCTCCTCTGAGGGGTATCTGGGATGATTCTTGGCTATGGGAAACAATGCTGCGATGAACAGAGCTGTGCCTGATAGCTTTAGTGTGGCCTTATTTGTGTTCTATTGGATAAATGCCCAGGAGTAGAATTGCTGGATCATAGGGAAGCTCTATGTGGAGTCTTTTGAAGAACCTCCATACTGCTTTTCAGAGTGGTTGAACAAGTTTACACTTCCACCAACAGTGAAGTAGGGTTCTTTTAGGCCACCGCCCTGCCAACATTTGTTATAGTTTTCTTGATAGTAGACATTCTAACTCGAGTGAGGTGGAATCTCAATGTTTTGATTTGCATTTCTTCTATGGTCAGAGATGATGAACATTTCTTCATGTGTCTATTGACCATGTTTACTTCTGCTGAGAAGTCTGTCTAAATCTTTAGCATGCTTATTAATTAGATTGTTTGTTTCAGGATTTAGTTTTGGGGGGTTAATTTTTTTAGTTCTATGTATATTTTAGATATGAGACCATCCTCTGATGCACAGCTGGTAAAATATTTAATATTAAATATTAATCTTATTATCTGTGTCCTTTGCCATGTAGAAACTCTCCAGTTTGATGCAATCCCATCTATCTAGCCTTTCCTTGATTCATTGTGAGTCTGTATCTTTACTTAAGAAGTCTGCAACACTTCTAAAACGCATTGTTAGTTTTGATTTTCTTCTAAAATTACCTCAATAAGCCATTTTTGCTTTGTTTTGCTTCGTTTATGACTGTGATAAAAATTCATGTGACATAGATTTTTTTAAGCATAATTATACCCTCACTCTGTTTGGTTCATATCATGTTATGTCATTTTAGAAGTATTCAATTTACTTCACATGGGTGCTGTGAGGGGACAATACGACTCCTTTCATTTTAAATGGGACAAAAAGTGCAATGACAAAATGTTTATCTCATTAGCCCACAACTATTTTAAAATCTAGTATTTCAGTTTTAAGACTATCAATTTCACTGTTTATTATTTTTGTCACTCTAGGATTCAAAGGTAGAGATTCAGTGAGTTCCAGATGATTAAGTAATTCAGCAAAGCGTATTCCCATAGTAAAAATGGACAGATTTCCCTAGAAGGAAACACAAAAATTTAACTATATTGCTCCTTGTAAATTGATGTTTCTCATTCTGGGTGCATATACCAGTCTGTGACACATTAGCCTGAAGCATTTTCAAGCAGTGTAAGAGATTAATAGTTGCCCTGTAATTCCAGGTTGCATGCCTGCTGTCTACTAATATCTTTTTGACATTTTGATGGATATGGGTCAGAATACCATTGCAAGTCCATAATTTTATTTAGCCATAGGTGGTTTGAGCTTTCCCTAATTCATTACAAACTCTTAGAGGTTGATGAAATACTTTTTCATGGTGCTCAGTTCTCCTAAGGTACTTGGGCAAAAGTGTACATTTGTGATTCAGGAGCAATAACAATTGTTCTTCTTTTAAAATTATGTTTTTAAAAGCCAAGAATATGGTGGCTGGACTCCGGAGACTTGGGTCTCTTATCACCTGACATGAAGAAAAACATCAGAAAGCTTTCTTTCTTTCTTTCTTTTCTTTCTCTTTTCATTTGTTCTTTCTTTCTTTCCTTTCTTTCTTTCTTTCTTTCTTTCTTTCTTTCTTTCTTTCTTTCTTTCTTTCTTTCTTTCTTTCTTTCTTTCTTTCTTTCTTTCCTTTCTTCCTTGTCTTCCTCTCACTTTTTCTTTATTTGTATGTGTGTGTGTGTGTCTATACTGGGGCTTGAAATCAGGGCATGGGCACTGTCCTTTAGCTATTTCACTCAAGGGTGGTGCTCTACCACTTGACAATTCCACTTTCAGCTTTTTCCTGATTAACTGAAGATAACAGTTTCATTAAATTCCCTGCCCAGGCTGACTTTGATCCTCAAATGTTAGCCTCCTGAGTAGCATAGATTTTAGGTATGAACTATCAGTGCCCAGACAGTGCTCCAATTTCATCTACACAAACATCTAAGTAATCCAATTTTCCAACCTGAACCTCTTTGTGTCTATTTGTGAATCATGATTAAGTTATTCATCTCTGAGGCAATCATGCAAGTTTGAGGAAGTCAATCTTATCCATCAAAGCACTTTTCTCCTCAACTGTGAAAGTTTTAGGCCATTGGAAATCCTTTCTGATGGAGGGACGATAATAGTTCTTATCTTAGGTCCAAAGGTTCTATTCAAGTCACTCAATTGATAATCTTTATTCAGACAATGAATTGAGGAAATAGTGGTTCAAATCTTGGCCCATACTCTAAAAGCCTGTGTTGACATTTGATTTCATCAACTTCTATTAATAGAGTATTTAAAGTTTCATTATAAGAAGTAAATAAAATTAGTTTATGTAAACTACCGGTGGCTGATTTTGATTAAAACAAGAGCTTTGGGTTGGAATGAGCATCAGAGTTCTTCTCCCTGAGGTAATTAGGTGATAGGCACAGTAAGATGTTCTGTAGATTGCTGGGGTAGGGAGATTTTCTCTTGATTCTTAACAGCACAATCCCATTCTCTTGGTTTCAACTGGACCACCCTGGTAGATAGTGAATTCCACCCTGGGGTGGCAGCACTCCAGAGACAAAAGTACTCAGAACCTAGTGCATTTAAGCAGATCAGTTTCTTCACAGACAGAAAACTACTGGCCATGTTACATTATCCAACTAGAATTGTTGTTATGATATACTGATGTGTAAGATACATTCAAGTTTTCTTTTCTATGTGGCCAGGAAAAAAGCAAAAAGAGTAATGTTTTACATGCACACACATACACACACAACACACATTTCAGTGCATTCTTGATTAAGGAATTCATTTTGTATGGAGAATTACATAGTACCATGCCTGCAAACAGGCCTAGCATACACTATTAATTTGATCAATCATCATAATTAAATGTGACTGCTTAATAAGTAGATTCAGAGGTCCTCCTGTTTACTGTGGAGAAGGTATATTAATATTCACTTTGAGAGTCATTAAAGGCATTCAGAAATCTCCTCTCTCGGGCTGGGAAGGTGGGTCAGTGGTAGAGCGCTTGCCTTGCATGCCTGGGGCCCTGGGTTCGATTCCTCAGCACCACATAAGCAAAAAGAAAAAAAGCCGGCAGTGGCGCTGTGGCTCAAGTGGTAGAGCGCTAGCCTTGAGCTGAAGAGCTGAGGGACAGCGTCCAGGCCCAGAGTTCAGGCCCCACAACTGGACCCCTCCCCCAAAAAAAAGAAAAAAAAAAAGAAAAAAAAAATCTCCTCTCTCTCCTCTGCACAGAGGAAGACTTCAGGTCCTTCTTTGAAACGAGGTGTGGACTTATGACTTGTGTTGCCCTTATGATACATCACTTTAGAGAAACAAGGTAAAACAATGCTCCATGTGCATCTGCTATCCCTCTGTTGCGGTGATAAAGGGACTTGTGAGTTTAGGAGTTTTTGCTTTTATAGCCCAGTCGGGTTCTTGTAAATTGCTGAGCTCAGCAGTCTCTTATTGACCCATTGGAGAGTTAGCCAGTTGGAGAAAGATGCTTTTATTGTGTTATATTACTGAGATTTCAGGAAAGAAGAGCAACAATCCTCTTGGATAAAGTGGTCACCAAATTAATAGCTGATACAGTTGACATTCCACATTTTCTTCCTTTATCAGAAACCTCATAATTTCCACCTTGCATGAAGAAAAAAAAAACGGATATTTCTTTGTAAGGCCCCTTGAAACTTGCTTAAATTTCTCTGAATCTATAATTGCTTGATACTAAAACTTGTTAAGCAAAGCCCAACTTGAGCTATTCATAGTTTCATAACCAATATGCAATGATTTAATAGTCACACACTAACAAAATAACCCACATTTGACACTAAACTGAAAAGTGAACTGGATTTTTGTTCCATTTTGTGATGAATTGAAAATTGCTCTAAAATATAGACTATTTCAGAAAGGAGAGTTAAAATGCAAAAATTTACTTCCTTTAGTTCAGCATTTTCACTTGTGCAATAGTTTCAAAGTTTCACAGGAGTTTCCACACACCCTGCCTCAACAGCAATGTAGTTTTATACACACAGATTTTATTCACAGGATATCAATTTTAAATGTCATTTCCACAAGAAATACTAACCTTGATCTATCACTCATATTTGTTTAATTTTCCTACTTCATCCTCATAAATTTGGCTTGAAATATTTGACATAACAAGAAACGTACTTATTACCTTACTTACATAACTGTAACCCATCTGTACATCACTTAGACAATTGAAAATATAAACAAATATTAATTCATCTAACTATCTTTCATTCTATCTGTCTGTGTTGGCAAGGTTGGCAAGGATAATGACCATTATATTGAACAATGAATGCTCATTACCTAGTGATGGTAGCAGGCAAGAGTGTAGGATGAGTAAGTATATAGTAAATATTTACTAAATAAATGAATGTGTCACAGCTTTTCTTTTTTTCCCTTGTATTTAAAGAACCCCATAGACTCCACCTACAAATTACTCAAGTTGATCCAAAACTTTGGGAAAGTAGCAGGGTATAAAATTAAGCCTCAAAACTCAATGGCTTTTCTGTATGCCAATAATGAGAAGAATAAGGCTGAAATCAGGTAAGCGCCAATAATGAGAAGAATAAGGCTGAAATCAGGTAAGCAACTCCTTTTGTAATAACCCTCACAGTTTTCTAACACTGAATTAAGTGCAAACTTCATAATTAGAAAACAGACTGAGAAAACTCTAAAAGCAAATTATAGGATTACTGATTTTATGTAGAGGAACATGACAGATACCAAGGCAAGAAAGAAAAGAAAGGGAATAAAGAATTGTTTCAAAAGTTAATACCAGGTCAGGTGTTGTAGTACATACTTAGAATCCTAACACTTAACAGGCAAAGCAAAAATTTTTGAATTTGAAACCATTATGGGCTACAAATTTGTTATTTAGTTGTATAAGAAGGAACAATCCTGGGTTATTATTAAGACCTGATATAATAAATGAATAGTTTAAGACATTTACTTCTTTACAACTATGCAGGTAAGATGACAGGAATCTTGGGATCTTTAAGTCCCATTTTCTGCATAGGGGACATAAAGTGTTTCTTTTTTTATTCCTTCCTATTTAATGTTCCTTTTCAATTACGACCTGTTAAATGAAATAAATGCTTGCTAAAACATAACAAGAAAAAAGAAGACAGGAGTCTTAAATTAATTTCACAGACTTGAAGAACTGAGGAGGAGGCCACTATATATTCAGTTCCACATTCACTGAAACTAGCACAGTGCCTGCACAGAGGAGGCAATCAATAGAAATATGTTGAATGAATAAATGCAATCATATTTATAGACAAACCTGGGGTCTGAGAATTGAATCTGGGTTCTGGCTGAGAAACCATCCATCTTCAAGGAAAGGATGTGTAAGGCAGAATATAAAGAGGTTCTTTACCAAAGCACAATAGATCTGGCTCCTAGTTTTAGGTAATATTTGGGTTAAGCCAGCCCAATCATATGAGTTTATTACAGACTTGACGATCCAAACTGACAGAACCTGATTACCAGTATCGGAGCTGCTGGGAAGGGTAAGTATTTGAGAACGTTAAATTGTGCGTGGGAGAGAATTCAAGATGTGGTAAAGAGAATCAAAATGTAATGGAGATCTGCTTTTTAGAGATCTGCTTTTGAGAGCGTCACACTGTCCAAAAATTTGTCTCATTGTGTTACAGTTCTTGATTCTTTTTCTTCGAAAAAAATAGGTTAGCATGCTTTCAATAGAAAATTATTTTATTTTCTACAGACAATCTGTAGTATAATCTAAGATAGCTTTATTTGTATTATATTTATATTTATATTGTTATATTTATTTATATTGTCTTTTTTAAGACAAGAGAAAAAATTTTATTTAAAGCCTTCAGAAATTAAAGGAATATGTCTTGTTGTTAAAAATAAATAACCAACCAACTCATAAAGATTTAAAAATGCAATTGTGATTATAACACAAGAAATTTAAAAAGGAAAAATTATCTATTAGGAAGGTCATAAATATACACAATAATTGTTTCATAAAAAAATAATGTAATGAAAATTATACTAAAATATCTGTAAATATCCATAAAATGTTCAATTTTGTAGAAAGGAGCTATCCTGACACAAGAGAAAATATAAAATGGTATTAGCATCACTGTAAAGTAGTAATTGTAATCAATAACCAACTATTCTCATATAATGAAAATCACCACTCTCAAATATTTTCCTGTGTCATAATAAATGTCATAAATAAACTATCTCAGAAGCTTAAAGCATATCAAGTCTTTTTATATTAATTATTGTGTACCAAACTAAGGATGATGCACAAATACACAAAAGTAAAGTTCCATCTCAAAATTGGACAAAGAGGGAAAATACCAAAAGCATGTTAGTAAGTTAAATTCAGCACTACATAAAATATATAATTATGAAATAAATTTTATTCCAGAAATATGAAGTGTGTTTTATTTGGATACATTATAATTGAAAATATTAATAGAAGAAAAGTTGATCATTGCAAAAAGCAATAAAGGAGATACAGAAATAATTTGCTAAATGATATCTATTGAAAAGTCATTATACATCAGGCAATTGGGAGTTTTGGAGAAATAACTCCAAATAGTTAAGTGCTATTTGGAACTGTAATTGGGTATAACACTTAAAATTTAGCAAGCACTTAAAACAGAAAGTTAGCAAAAATTATCATATAAGGAATGAAAGAGTTACAGAAATAATCTAAATTTGTGTCGACCAATGTATAGATGTGTGTATGTGTGCAAGTGGGTTCTATATATATTTGTGTATATGTATGTTCAATTTTATATAAATATATGTAACATACACATACATCATATATTTATGAACTTGACATCTGGTTAAACAAAAATATAGGCATAAGCATTATGCTAATAAATATATGCTAATAAGCCAAACATATAATTAAAATTACTGTATGATCTCACTTATGCAGGATCATAAAAATTCAAAGGCATAGAGAATTAAATTATACTTACCAGTTATGGACAACAGGAAGGAATGTGGAGATGTAGGGCAAAGTTTGCAAATTTGCAGTTTTGTAGGATGAATAAATCTAGAGACTAAAGCAAAGCATGAAATCTATGCTTAATGATACTGTGGAAAATTTGCTGAGTATATTTTTACTCTTACCACAAAAGAGGCATTATTATGTGGGATAATGGATATTGTAATTTGCTTTGCCATGATAATGATTTCACTATGTATAAACAACTCTAAATATAGTGTCATACACCTTTAAATAATACAAAACCAACAGAAAAAATATAAGTCACCATGAGGGCTGCAATGATATTAGAAGTAATAGAGGTCTTAATGAGCTTCTGAAACTATCCAATGATTAAATCCAGAAAAACAGCCACTGACAAAGTAGGGGAAAATGCTAAATGTAAAGGTCCATTATAGTTGAACAGTGGCAGTACAGTAAGTGTGAATATTTAGAAGGAATAAAATATATAGTGGAAGGAAACAGTTATAAAGCCTGAGATTGTGAAACATGTTTTCTGTATTTATATCTTACACTTTACCATCAGGAATCTATACCTATAAAGGGAGATTTTTGAATACCTGAACCCTATTTTTCTAATAAGAAAGAAGACAAATCTTTTGACTAGATAGCAACAGAGAACAGTTTTAAATCTCACGTATTGTAATTGCATGTCATGCAATATTATTACGAGGCCAAAAAAATACCCAGATAGTAAATAACAACCTTGTAAGGAGTGAAGTTCTACTCAAGGTAAACACCTACACTAAGATGACACTTTATTATCCTAAATTGAGATAAAAGAAATTCTTGAATAACCAACAGAAGTTTTGAGCGAACTAGATAGGTCCAAACTATAAATCTCAGCTATTCATAGCAGGTGTGATGACTCACATTTGTTATCTACTAGGGAGGTGGTAAATGGGAGAATCATGGTTGGAGGCCAGCCCAGGCAAAAAGATAGGGAGATGATGCCATCAAAACAAATAAGCTGTTTTCTTCTTCTTTTTTTTTTTTTTTGTGGCACACACCTGTCATCATAGCAAGGCAGGGGGACACAGGAAGGAAGAGGAGGGTCAAGGAAGGGCACCAACCCAAACAGAAAACCTACTCAATAAACAGCTGAAAGGGTGAGATGAGCCCCAGATGGTACAGCACCTACTTACCAGGCGTGAGACCCTGAGCCCAAACTGCACTATTGCCAAAGAAAGACATTTAAAAAGGAAACTCGAAGCCTTTGTAAATGGGAAAAGGAGAAGTTACAAACATTGCTCATACAATTCAAGAAAATATTTAAAATTTATTGAAGAAATTGTGTTTTTAATGTTTTTATTGTAAAAATGCCATACAGAGGGTTATAGTTACATGAGCAAGGTAAGGTAATGAGTACATTTCCTGTCAAGCATTGTTACCTCCTCCTTTGTTTTTCCCCTTCCGTCCCTTTCCTCCCACCTTCACTACATTCCCCCCTACACCCTGCCTGAATTGTAAAGTTCACTTTTCGACATAGTGTCTTGTACATTTCATTGTTACAATGGGTCAACTGTATCCCTGTTTAAGCATTTTATTAAGCTACCATAAAAGATCACTTCAGATAAGTTTAAGGAGAAAAAAAGAGATAGAGAGACAGAGAGACAGAGAGACAGAGAGACAGAGACAGAGAGACAGAGAGACAGAGAGACGAGACAGAGAGTAAGACAGAGACAGAGACAAAGAGTCAGAGACAGAGAGAGACCGACAGAGACAGAAACAGAGAGACAGAGAACTGAAAGATTAAAATAAAAACCTAAAGACAATGATATCATGTGTTCTCTCTTATGAAGATGTTAGATCTACAAGATAAGCATATACATAAACACACTTGTGCATGTATACATACCTATACACATGCATGTGCATATATACATATATTATCAATGTGTTTACATACATAAGAAAGAAGGAAATAATGGTTAGAAGGTGAACAATATTGAAAGTCATTGCAGCTGTGAATAAAGGTAGAAAAACCAAATTGAAAACTATTCCATAATAGTGGGTTGTAAGTGCTGGGCTCAATCTGATTAAAATACTCCATATACCCTTGTAAAATACAATGATGAAAGTCATCTGACAATTAGTGTGCATAGAACACATACATAGCAGGAATGTAAACAAGATTGTGTATAGGATGTGGGTACTAGGAAGGGAGGTGGGTGAACAGATGAAGGATGAAGATGAAGGAGGTTGAATACCTTCAAAACACTATGTACCCGTGGGAAATGGACAAATGAAGTGTCTGTTGAGAATGGTTTGGGATGTAGGGGAAGAGGTAAGGAGTAGATTTTGATCAAGGTATTTGTATGCATACATGAGCATGACCATGTGACACTGTTTCACAACTAAGTGATGCCAGTGAAAAATGTGGGACAATACAAATTGTAAAGAGAGAAATAGCTTAAGAGGTTAAACATGACAAGCACCGCTCGCTGTTTAATCAGAGAATGCAGAGTCCAGAAATGCTCTGAAATCAAATTCTCAATACTGAGAAGCCCTTTGACAAAAATGAACAACCTGGTATTCCCTTCACCTGTTGGAACTGCAAAGGAGCTGCAACCTGTCAGAGCCAGAGGTAAGAGAAAGAATAGCACTTCTGGTGAAATATTGTCCAGTCAGGGTCCAGTAAGAAAGGAAATAGTGGAGAGCCTCTTCTTACTGGAATATTCTGGAAGAAGACCACAAAAAAAAAGATCCTGATGAAGGCATCTGAGAAAACCCATGCCGGATGGATAGTTTTTCCACTGAGGGCAGTCACTTTTAGTGTGCAGCAGGGGAAAAAAATAAAAGGAAACCCAATGGATGTGCTCAGGGGCTGATGCTAAAAGTGAAGTGGAAAGAGCTAGGGACCCTCTACTTCAGGCTCCAAATTTTCCCCCAGGAAACACCGCACCAGAACTCAAGATCTGAGAGCCACCCTTTCGAGACATTGACGCCCCAGGTGGTGACAGCCTGGATACTGCCCCCAACAGGATCACAAATGCAGCACCATGGGAGTGACCGGCCAGGTAAAGCAGATAGTGGGATGGATGGACAGCTGTGAAGTCCGCAGGCACCAAAGAGAATGTTATCTCGATTTTAAATTTAGAGATATCTCAGCCAAGACAGCACAGTCTCAGCAATGGTGCAGAGGTACCTCTACCAGGCCGCTTTAGTCTGAGTTAAATGATAGGTCTTGATGCATCCCTGACATGTTGAAAGATATCAACGAAGTCTGCAATACACTTGGGTGACCTGGATATTGTACAGTGCAAATCCATCTGGTCTCTGCATTTGCAGTAGGATGTAAGGGCTTTGCTTGATTTCAGAGGTAAATATGGTTTACTTCAGTTTCTTCTCTTCCTTCATGATAAAAAAAAAAAATCTGCGATAACATGAGATTAATGCCCAAAACAGAAAATACACTTTCAATTAGTATGAATGTGGATGGAATGACCCTTTTCAATGAGCTAGTGATGGACTAATTTCTCAGCAGAAAACCTCAATATATTCCAACATGTAGAATAATAATAAAAGTAATATTCTCTGATCACAAGATTAAAATCTAGAAGGAAAGATCTTTCCTTATTGAAATGAATACTGTAAGAATACTATAAGCAATCAACTTAAAACACTTGGAAGAAAGGTTGAATATGAAGGTGCTGTTGATGACTTGAAAAATGAGTACCATAAAAATAAGACACACTATTCATGACAAAATATTTAAGAATACAGGAGTTTAGTGTGAAATATCTATCTTTGTAAAAATGAGTCAAAAACAAACAATCTCTTTGATTAATAAAATACAGGAAAAGAACAAGGAACAAATAAATATAAGCCTGAAAGTACTTTAATAAAGATAGGGGTGGGGCTGGAAAGGTGGCTCAGTGGTAGAGCACTTGCCTTGCATGCATGAGACCTTAGGTTCGATTCCTCAGCACCATATAAGCAAAAAAAGCCAGAAGTGGCGCTGTGGCCCAAGTGGTAGAGTGCTAGCCTTGAGCTGAAGAGCTGAGGGACAGCACCCAGGCCCAGAGTTCAGGCCCCAGGACCGGCAAAAAAAAAAGAGTGATTTAGAAAACAGAAACACTTTGCTAACAAATCTCAAATCTAATTTTCTGGAAAAATTGTAATATGTTTTCATCCAACAAAAAACAATAAAATAAAATCTAGATTAAATAGAGAATTTTCCTGACAAACTTACCAGAATTATATTCAATCCACATCAAATATAAGCTAATTATCCTGGGTGAAAAAGAGAAATTTGTGACAAAGCAACCTACTTAAACACTACAAGTCCAATTTGAATTTATCCATTAGATTTAACAATTTTTTAAAGTTAAAAATAAAAAGAGAGATAAGAAAATATGAATTCTATATACATTGTCTAGAGCATATGAAAGCAATACCTTAGGTTTTTGGTAATATTATGCACACAAACATATAATATATTGCATACATGTATATATAATTAATTTTGTACAATGTTCAAAAGAGTCAGATTATTAATATATCAATTATAAGTAACAATGCAAAATTACTACATATAAATTAGTACATAAAAATAACATATTAAAATAGTACCAGGGAGAAAAAAACTGCAGTTATTTCAGGATTGCAAGTATAGTTTTATGGTAGGATGACCATAAATAAGATCATAAAAGTAGAGCTTAAAAGGAAAATATATGGTTATCTTTAAAGATGTAAAGAAAGCATTTGGCAAAATTCAGTACATGTAGTAAAAATACACTCAATAAAATAAGACTTAATGGTCATGCCATTAATAAAAAAACACTATATCTCTTAATCAATAAACAAGCACTTTACTTAAGAGGAAAACAGTATAGGCTTTCCCGTTATACTCAAGAAAAGCTAACGATGCTTTGTGCCAAGGAGAAACAAGCAAAGACATATTAGAATATAGGATCCAATACTTTAAACGAGGGACTCTGGAAAGGTACACTCAAAGGTACGTGAACTCAAGAGAAGGAAGTCGACAAACCAGGCTGTAGCAAGCTCAGACCCTAACTTCTTTAAAGCCATTTGATACCAGTTTAGACATGGAAACGAGGACAAGAAAAGAAAACGATAATGGATTCTAGAATACTAATTGTATGCATAGTATCATTGAACAGTATAATGTGACTGAGAAGCAAATAAAAAATTGGGTACAAAATATATAGAATTCGGAAAATAGATTATGACAGGGAAAACATTCAAAGGCTAGGAATAGTATAGTATCATGTAGAATCCAAAGGAAGACCTAAATGAAAATTAAACAGATGAATATGAACACACATATATGAACATTTACATCAGACCTGGTCATACTAAATAATTTAATTAGCATAAATATTGTCAGTAAACTAAGAATTTTCAGAGAAAACATATGTATATTGTACATTGCCTATTATAATTACATTGCATATGCAAACTATATAATGATATATGTATGCATATATAGTATAATTAGAAGTATACCACGAATAAGCCCTATTTTCAATATGTCTTATATATCATACAAGGGTTAAAATGAAAAAATAATAAAAAGACAACTAAACACTAATCTTTTTTTCTATTTATTTTATTTTTTTACATTTTTTTAATTGTGAACATACTGTACAGAGAGGTTACAATTACATGGGCAAGATAATGAGTACATTTCTTATCAAGCATTGCAGCCTCCTCCTTTGTTTCCCCATACCATCCCTTCCCATCCTCTCCTTGCCTTCCCACCAGATCCTCCCTAGCCCCCCCCCCCTCCGCACCGAAGTTGGAAAGTTCATTTTCAACATAACGACTTGTACGTCTGATTGTTGCAATGGGTCCACCTGTGTCCCTATTTAAACGATTTGTTTTTCCCCTTCCCCTCCACAAAATATACCAGCATCAAATACAGTGAAAGCAGGGGTTATACTGTGGGGGAGGGACATACAAAGCAACAAAGAAATAATCTTATAAATGCGTTAGAAACAAATGCATGAAAGAAAAAAAAATTGAATACATATCTTAGGGTTCATTTCCCTAACATCAACTTATCTGACCTTTCTGCTTGACTCAGACATATACTAGATATTGCAAATAAGGGAAACCATGGGACCTATGTTTCTTTGGGCCTGGCTTACTTCACTTAATATAATTTTTTCCAAGCCTTTCCATTTCGTAACAAATGGGGCAATGTCATTCTTTCTGATGGAGGCATAGAATTCCATTGTGTATATATACCACATTTTCTTGATCCATTCATCTACTGAGGGACATCTGGGTTGGTTCCATATCTTAGCTATAGTAAATAATGCTGCAATAAACATAGTCGTGCTGGTAGCTTTAGTGTGGTCTTGTTTGTGAACATTTGGGTAAATGCCCAAAAGTGGGATTGCTGGGTCATAGGGGAGCTCTATGTGGAGCCTTTTGAGGAACCTCCATACTACTTTCCAAAGTGGTTGAACAAGTTTAACTTCCACCAACAGTGCAGTAAGGTTCCCTTCTGTCCACATCCCCTCCAGCATCTGATGTTATTAGAGTTCTTGATTATAGCCATTCTAACTGGCGTGAGATGTTATCTCAATGTTGTTTTGATTTGTGTTTCTTTTATGGCTAGGGAGGTTGAGCATCTCTTCATATGTCTATGGGCCATCCTTCTTTCCTCTTCAGAGGAATTTCTCTTTAAGTCTTTAGAGCACTTATTTATTGGGCAGTTGTTTCTTTGAGGATTTACTGTTGGGGGATTTAATTTTTTGAGTTCCAAGTATATCTTAAACACTAATCTTAAAGAACCATATGTATCTTAAAATAAAAACTAAAGGCAAGTGCCACACTATAATGACCACCAATAAAAATGTGAAAATTCTAATTACGTAGGAATTGTGAATAGATTACATAGGATCTATGAATAAGATTATAAAAAAGAAATGAACAATATTCATCTTCTACTTCACTAAAGTAGAAAACTAAAATCTTAGTACTTGATAGCTAAATAATGTAGAGCTGTATGAATATAGAGTATTTTAACAGCAGTGATTATATTTTTCTCACTGATAAATCTAGTATAATCTACCAAATAAAAACATAATATATACACATTTAAACATCATTCGATTATTAGTTTGTACTGGTTATGCAATAGAATGAAAAGCAAATTTAACAAATTTCAAGATTAACCTATAATTATATGATAAAGTAGGATAAACCAGAAAATGGTACTTAAAAAGTTAGTAAGAAAATAATAAACTTAAAAAGTTAAGATATTTCTTAATATTTAAAATAACCATAGGAAGAAAAAGAATTCACAATATAAATTATAAAGTGTTTTGATATAAACTGTAACTTTAAAATAAATTGGTGAGCTGAAGCTGTGATACTTAAAGGAAGACAATCGGCTTTAAATTAATATATTATAAAATTAAATTAAATCTGGAGATCAGTTCACTGAACTAAATCAGTGGCTAGAATAAAAATAAATTTAAAACACTTGAAGGAAAAACATAATTAAGAAAAAAGGATGTACAAAGAAAACAAACTGAAATAGAAACAATAGAGCAAACATGAAAGCAAACACAAAAAAGAGCTCAGAAAAAGTCTAATAAACATAAGAGTTTCCTAGCAAGAATAATTAAGAACAAAAAAGAGGAGAGACATACAAATACATATACATACATGAATATATGCAGCATCACTTTAGAATCTGTTACTAATAAAAGCACAGTGTAAGTTCATTTTTATATAATTAAATTAAATGATCTATTTCAAGCATATATTGAATGTATATTTTAAGTGTTTAAGTTGATATCTTAAGCTACATTAAATATATTTGAGTTTATATTTTTGAAGAAATTTATACCAAGGAAACATATAATAGCCAGGAACATTTAAATCAAAACCAAAACCTAGCTAGTTAAAGTAGCATGTAGTATATGGTTACACACACATAGACGACAAACTTATAAAACCAGTTAAGGCAAGAGTTTATCACAAATGCACAGTGCAAAACTATGGCACAGCTCAGTGCCTCCTGTATATTTACAGGATCTTAATCTGGCTCATGGACTTTATATTTTATTAATATTTTTAAAGAAGCCTAATTAATTCTGCTATATTCATTAGAATATACTCCAGTAGAAGTATTTCAAACTCCTTTTGTTTGATGGTACTAAGGTTTTGCATTTAGAGTTCCATGCTTACTCAGTATACCAATTCTAATGGGACTGCTTTTGTGCCATAATCTGTAGTTTTTTTTCTGCTATCTGAGGGACAGGTGGTTTGCCACAGTGCTCAGCTCTTGATTACAAATGGGTCTTGCTTATATACCAGTAGTGGCCTAAAACCAACATCTTCCCTCTCCTGACTTCTATAAAGGTAGGATTAAGTAAGTAAACTACCTACACCAAGTCCCAACTGCAATTTGTTTAGATCAAATATAAATTTTAGTTACTTTAATATGGTTACCATATAATGGTTTGGATTTCTGATTAATGTATTTAAAAATTTACCTATTTTAATTATATATATATATATATATATATATATATATATATATATATATATATGGAGAGAGAGAGAGAGAGAGAGAGAGAGAAGTCGTATTTAGAAATGAGATCATAGGAAGTGGCGTTGTAGCTCAAGTGGTAGAGCACTAGCCTTGAGCTGAAGAGCTGAGGGACAGCGTTCAGGCCCAGAGTTCAAGCCCCAAGACTGACAATAAACAACAACCCCCCCAAAAAAAGCAGAAATGAGAACATATTTTGAATTGGTTTTGAAAGATCTGGGTTTGAAGAAAGTGATTTAGTGTTGACTAAAGTAAAAGCCTGTGCTGGAGAGAAGATTCTGAAGGCATGATTCATGTTTAGCTAAGAATAAATTTTAAAAACAAATGTTTATGTAGCTTCCCAAGACAAGTATCTATTTGCCATCAAGAAAATAAAGATGCTTTATACAAAGGAAGACATTCCAAGGGCTGTATATTTTACTGGACAGAGAAATTTCCTCTTCCAGGCTGGACAGTAAGAAACAAAAGTGGACTCCAGACAACTTTTTCATATAAATGTGTTTTTTGTTCCCATACAGTCATCATTACTGGACATATCTTGGTTAAAATGACATGGGCAAAATTTAAATATTGTCTCTCGAGGACGGTATTTTAAAAATATGTCTCAGGGATCTGTTGAAGGAGAAGGCAACTAAAGCTATGATTATAATAGCATCTATAAACACACTCAATGAAATAGGTGGAGTATCAGAGACTATGAAGTAGCTGGTTTATTCTGAAAGGGAAGTATTCCTCAAGGATTTTCCCATCTGGAGGGGCATGGCACTGCCTAATATTAATAGGAAAACAATTATGCCAAGGCAACAAAGATACAGTTTCATTTGTATACGTATATGTGAGGGCTGCATACTAAAACGAGAAATGTAAACTTTGTAAATCCTCCATTCACAGACCAGGGGAAATGGTTCCATGAATTTTGTGCTGTATACATTTGTTTTCTTATTTCCATGTTCACATTCCATTTACATCTTTGTGGAGAAAAGTGGATGTATAAGTAGATAGAGAAATGAGTTCACAGAGATTAGAATTAGGCGTTTCTTTATAGAGAAAGTTGGCCGTCTCATAATAACTCCCTTTATAGAAGGCTTGCAAAGATGTCTTCCTTTCCATGTGGTGTTTAGAGATTAATGGGAAGTGTGTACACATATTTGTGTTACTGCCAGACTCTACCACATATCTGCAGCTAGTGTCAGGCCCTGCGACGATGAATCACCCCGTTGGTCCCTGAAATGAAATCCATATTGTGCACTTCTTCAAGTGAAGCAAGGACTAAAGCTAGTGTGGTTGGGGCTAGCTCTCATCATTAATTTTCAATTACGACTTAAGATAAATTGTAGTTAAGCCTCACATTGGAGGGCAGAGGGTAAAATAACCCTCAGGGAGAACATGTGTGTGTGTGTGTGTGTGTGTGTGTGTGTGTGTGTGTGTGTGTGTGTGTGTTTTATTTAAATGGTGAATCTGGAACTTAAGAAAATTTTGTGAGGGAGATTGGACTGAAACTTAATACACATTTTATAAATTTATAAATTTCCTCATGGGGAAGAATAAAATATATCCAAACTGACAGCGGAAAAAGTCACGTAATTAACCAAATAAAAGGGAGGTTTTTAAAAAATCCATAAAAATGACCAAGTGACACCTTTAATGAGAATTACAATTGTGCGAATCCATTTACTCCATTAGCTAAGATCATTGTAGAAACAATGATGGAAGTAATTTGGTTTAATTCTTCCCAGTACTATGGACACTTCTCTCCAGCCAAAGGGAGGATATGCAGAGTCAGGGGAGGCCTGCTCTAGAATGAGCCTGGGTGTAAAATGGGCATGCCCAGAAAACACACGCACAAGCAATCAACAAACAAAATAGGCTTCCTGGTTAGACCTGAAGCAATCAAAACAATGCAATTTTTACTTTTATATCTTGCCTTTCTTTTTGTAAAATGATTTTGTATACAACATTCTCCATTTACATTTTATATTATCCCTAATATGTAAATCTCATTTTTCAACTAGTCTAACTTAAGGTCTGAAGGTAAAATCTCAAGCTCCATATCATAGGTTGGAGTTGGCAGAGTTAGGGTGGCCTTTCTGGTTCTCCAGATACTTTCCATGGAATTATGATGTCTCAATCTTTAAGGATAGATTGATTCCAAGTTATTATAATTTTATATAAGAAAAATGATACTATTTTTTACTAACAGCTATCATGTATTCCATAGCATATTGGCTATTTGTTACTTTTTTAAGGTGTTTTTTTGTTTTTGTTTTTTGTTTGTTTGTTTGTTTTGTCGGTCATACAGCTTGAACACTGGGCCTGGGTGTTGTCCCTGAGCTCCTTAGCTACCACTAGAGCCACAGTGCCACTTTGGGTTTTTCTGGTGGTTCATTGGAGATAAGAGTCTCATAGACTTTTATGTCTG
This sequence comes from Dipodomys spectabilis, assembly GCF_019054845.1. Lineage (NCBI taxonomy): Eukaryota > Metazoa > Chordata > Mammalia > Rodentia > Heteromyidae > Dipodomys > Dipodomys spectabilis. The sequence continues at coordinate 10,333,770 of NW_024870834.1, read as the reverse complement.
GGCTGGCTTTGAACCGTGATCTTCAGATCTCAGGCTCCTGAATAGCTCGGATTATAGGTGTGATCCACCAACACCAGGCCATTTGTCACTTTTGAGTTATCTTTCTTATTTGGCTTTGTCCTGCTTTAAGAAATCACTTCATGTTGTAGATTTTTTGGAAGGGGGAGCTCCTAATATTGCACAACAGTGTTTTTATAAGTCATTTTTATCGACTCCTACTTTTTCTTACCTAATTACACATTCTAAGTATACTGATTACCAGAGGGGCCAAAGGACACATCTCCCTAAAACACAAACTTGTGTCTTGGACTTTTTGTATTTCATCAAGCTTACTCTTCCATTACTCTTTCTTCTCAATGACTCACTGGCAATTTTCCATTTCCTCTTTTTCTAACAACTCAATATTCAGTTTGTGTGGCTTATCATAAAGAATATATGTGATCTGGGCTTCTTTTTTTAGCCTTTTCACATTCATTGGTTGTGTAGATGCTAGTTTGCTGCTAGTGGCTGGAACTTCTGATGGTAAGAAGTTGATTTCTTTGACAGATGGAATTGGGTCTTGAGCCAAGATATTGAAGATGAACTAGCTCAACCTCTGAACCATCTCTTAGCAGTGTTATGTGATGTTCACAGGCTACCACTGGAAATGCTAATGTCATGATGACCATTTTATGATATTCTTTCTTTTATATCTCTTAATAAGGGGAAGTCATAGTTCAAACGTGCATAAGGAAGTTTTAATATGCAGTTAAAATTGGCTATGATAAAATTCGGGGATAAAAAGACATTGAATATTTCTAGCACTCAAATTTGAATATGGCAGTGCATAAAGCATGAGATGAAGGATATCTCTGTCTCAGTTTCATTAATTGCAGGTATGAGGAATTATCTGCAAATAAGTTTTACTTGATATGAGTTTTTCGAATTTCAAATTAGGGATAGAAAAAAATCCTATAGTAAAACCAAAGAGGAGGAGTGTTATCTTGTAAAAAAAATTAAGTAACCAAGAGTTGTTAGAAATTTTAGTCTTGAAACAGTTAACTTTATCTGGTTTTCCTATTCTACATTTCGATTTGATATAGATGTCTGATTTTTTTTTTGAGGGAAAAATTCTAGCCTGAGGAGATGAGAAAGGGAAATTCTATGAAAAATGATCCTTTGTTTGTGGAATTTTAGCCATATTTTCAAGCTTCATTATTGCTCTTTTATATTGTTAAGTCTTTGTCATCCAATGTGCTTTTATAGTAGTATAATACCAAAGGGAAACCACTGGAGAAAAGAAGATTTACGTGGTAAGTGTGTTAAAGGAAATCCCTCTATGAGAGGCAAAAGCATGTGTTAAATTTCAAGTTTGATGGGAATGACACTTGTCTTTATTTATAGTGACAGCTGCTTCTAAGCTGTGGAGACAAACTAGATTAAGAATTTCCTGATGCTTATGCTCTGAAGATTATGTGGCAGGAAGGACTTTGGATTCAGATTTTAGTGTAGAGAATATAAATTCAATTTCTCACTTTCCTCTAGGAGTTTAGTTTGGTTGTTGACCATGATCTTTGATGGAATCAAATAGGCCTGGATAAGAAGCCAAATATTTCTGGAAAAATACCAACTAGAGTATTCTTTTTTTTTTGTTTGTTTGTTCTGGGGCTTGAACTCTGGGCCTGAGTGCTGTCTCTGAGCTCTTCAGCTCAAAATAAAGGCTCTACCACTTGCACCACAGGCTATTTCTGGTTTTCTGGTGTTTAAATGCCCAGGGGTGGCTTTGAACCATGATCCTCAGATCTCAGCCTCTTTAGTAGCTAAGATTACAGGCATGAATATCCTTGATTTAGTTTGAATTGTTGATGTTGATTTACACCTGCAATAATTACATTCATTAGTGAGAAGTAAACATAGAAGGAACAAGCTGAATATATTTTCTATTTTTTTTGTTCACTGTTTTAAAATTATACTAAAAGAGAAATAGACAAGAACAAAGGGGGAAAGATAAATGATGGAAAAGGAAAAGAATAAAATAAAATCCAGAAAGAGAAAGAAAGGAGAGGCATGGATGGAAAGTAAATTGTGCAATGCATAAATATAAAGCAATGTTGTGCAGAGTGATTTATAGCCTACTCATTTCTAATTATGGTCTGGGTTTCACCACCCTACCAATATGACCAGAACAAGCTGCAGAATTGATTGGTGACTCAGTTTAATCATTTGCAATATGACTGTAATGTGGCATCTATTTCATAAGGATTATGCACATCCAGATTAGTAGTGTTTGAACCTTGCTTGACACATACTAGTTAGTTATTACCGCATTTGGTGTTGTTTTTACAACATCGTGGATTACCTAGCTTCTTGCCTTCCACAGGTATTGTAAGCTTTGTCCTCAACCCAGAGTACTACTTGGAGATGGTGGAAATTTCAGGTCTTGGGGCCTAGTAGATCTGAAGCTGAGGTCCTTAGTGCCTCGTTAACTCCAGTTTCCCTACAGGCCAATAGAAAACATTCATTACATAGGTATTAGACACAAATCCCTCACTACTATTTTCTGCCTTCCCACATACTATATACTCCATCACTTCTTTCCCAACGTCCTTCTTTATAAATACTCTGGCTCCCATTGAATTGATCTAATTTATCTCTTGAAACTCCTGCCCCTAATACCTTAGCATGTCACATTATTTAGAAATATGTTTCTCATAGCTGTAACTAATTAAGAAAGACTATGTCCCTATTAGAGAGGGGAGGGCTCCTTGTCCAATAGACTTCCACACTTCTGAAAGGAAAAGTGTGTACATAGATGTATGGGATGAAGACCACTGGAAGATCAGAGACATGGTACCATAAACAAAGGAACCATGACGATGTGAGGAGAATTATCAAAAATTAAAAGACTATCATCAAAAATTAAAAGAATATCCTGGAACAGATTCTTTTGTCATAGCCTTCAGAGGGGACTTTTGAGTGAGATTCTATCATTAGAAGTTTTTGCCACTTTATTGCAATCTCACTAGTAAACAAGATCAACCTCATGGAATACAGCTGCTTCCTAGGCAACTTGCTAGGGACATTGGAGTGCCTGAAAGTATCTCCTCTCCGATATGGCCTTGAGGCTATTAGGAGCCTGGAGGCTGATAGGACACACAGTGTTGGTAATGGTGCAATTTCTCCCTTGTCTGTTTCAGAGTGATTGCCTTGAGCTGTTGTCTAACACAAGTTCCTCCATATTGTTGCATGAAATAAATAGCAAAAGATATTGGAACTTACTATTCTGCTATTTGCAAAATTGTGGACTTATTTTTATTATTGGCAGTACTGGTTTTGAAATCAGGAACTCCTGTTTACTAGACAAGTGTGTTACTACTTGTCTATTTCTCCAGTCCCTCTTCTATTGGTTATTGCTAAGAGACGTAATGAATAACGCCATCAATAAACCTTTCTCAGCATGTCTGAAGGACACAGAGACTTGCTTTATTACAGATCGAAGCTACCTCAAGAATTCTTCCTGTAGTTCATATGGATAATAAACATGTTTCTCCATAAAATAAGGAGGCCCAAGAAAACTAAGAATTGTTGAGTATCAACAATGAGAAATGCACTTTACTGATGGCTTTGTATAATGTAATATCATTAAATATTACAGGAAGTCCAGAGTATCTCACTCTGTGCCCATGTTGTAAAGATTATAGATCCACGCCTGGCTAGATCTGGAAAGTGGCAGCCCTGTTAGCAGGTAGAGCCTAATGGCAGGAAGTTAGAACTTTGCAGACATGCCTTAAAGGGCACATAAAAGCTACAAAATAAACACCAGGAAGCAGGGACTTGAAAAAGATGGGATGGGGTCAAGGGGAACGAGGTAGACACATGAAGAGGAGACAATGGGGAGAATGCACTCAAGAATCCCAGGTATATTCCCCCAAAATGGAGGAGGTGAAGGAAGGGATGAATAGGGGAATACTGGGTGAGAATATAGAAAGGGGTGACACTGATCAAGATACAGGTCATTACTACATTCCATATGGAACTCCAACCCCTCTGTACATCACCTTGACAACAAAATTAATTTTTTAAAAAAAGATATGTTTTATTCTCAATTGTTTAGTTAAATGGCAAGTCCATTGTACAATTACTTAAAGATAATTTTTGAAATCTGCATCAAAACTCATGGGAATATATGTGTATATATTTACTGATACTACTATTTAAAACAAGATCATTTATCCCTAATATGTCAGTGTTTTAAAATAATTGAACTTTATAGAATTCTATGAATAATTGCTTTTCCTGTTTAAATGCAAGAAGGAGATAGAAAATAATTAGTACCTTACAATTACATTTACTAAATAACTAATTACCATTTATATATTTTATTCTAGTAATACTTTGGGATTAAAAATTGTTTCATAATTTCAATTTTGCAGATAAGAAAGTTGAGTCAGAAAGAGGTTACATAGGGGCTGGGGAGGTGGTAGAGAGCTTGCCTTGCAAGCCTGAGGCCCTGGGTTCGATTCCTCAGCACCACATAAGCAAAAAAAGACAAAAAGCCAGAAGTGGCACTGTGGCTCAAGTGGTAGAGCGCTAGCCTTGAGCTGAAGAGCTGAGGGACAGTGCCCAGGCCCAGAGTTCAGGCCCCACGACTAGACCCCCCCCCCAAAAAAAAGAAAGAGGTTACATAAATTTCTAAAGTACTAGAACATGATAAATGCCAAATAATATTTGTTCTGCTCAAATATTATTAATATTTCCTAAAAATAACAGCAAATAAAATAATTGAAAATGACACATTACTGAATATCTTCAATGAATGACATTTTTCTTAGAGATAAAGACAGTAGAATAATTGCTTTTCCTTGTAAAAATTACAATTGTGAGGCAGATATTAGATTTTTATGTGTGTTTTAAGATGGCAAATGTGAATATATTCTAGAAACTTACTGATGTGATTAAAGATTGCATTAAACCACATCCCACACTCTATATTCATAACACAAACAGGAATTTGAGTTTCACAAAGTCAATTTTGATATCCATGATAGTCTTAAAAATGTTAATTGCTGGGCAGAAATGGTTTCAGTCAGTAGTAAGAGTTCAATGGCCAGGCGCCGGTGGCTCATGCCTGTAATCCTAGCTACTCAGGAGGCTGAGATGTGAGGATCATGGATCAAAGCCAGTCTGGGCAGGAAAGTCTGTGAGACTCTTACCTCCAATTAGCCACCAGAAAAACACTGTGGCTCAAGTGGTAGAGCACTTGCCTTGAGCTGAGGAGCTGAGGGACAGAGCCCAGACCCAGAGTTCAAGCGTTATGACCAAAAAAAAGTTCAATGAAATACTCAAACTTTGTTAGATTAGAAGGTATTGATAAAGTACAAATATTTTTTAGAACAAATCTTATCCAGTCTTGAGGGAATTTTGGTACAGAAATGGGATTTGAACTCGTGGCTTCATACTTATTAAGAAAACGTTCTTCTACTTGAGCCATATGGCTAGGCCTTATTTTTTATCCTTATTTTTTAATGATATTTTTATTACCTTTAAGTAGTTGTACAAAGAAGTTACCATTCAACAAACCATTTTGTAAAATACAATGTGTCTTGATCAATGTCACCCCTTTCATCATCATTGATTTTTTTTTTTTAAAGCAGGGTCTCATTTTTTATCCTGCTATGACTGGACTATGTGGATTGCGATCCTCCTATGTATGCTTTTGGGGTAGCTGTGATTATAGACATATGCTGTTCTTTCATTGTTTGAGTTGGAGTCACCTGACCTTGTTTCTCAGGCTATCCTTGATCCATGACCTCTTTATCCCAACCTTCCAGGTAACCAAAATCACAGGAGTGAGTCCTCACACTGAATTGCATCAAGTTCTTGAACACTAGCAATGAGCTGATCTCATTTCATGTAGTCTGTAATGTAGAGTTCTGCTCTTAACAAACAAGAATTTCAGTAATACTATACAAAAAAGTAATATAATACCTTTCATCCCTGGGTCATTTGAATTGATTTTCCTGGGACACAGCCCTAAGCAACAACACTGTCCATTGGCTTTAATAAGGCAGCATCAAAGGCTTTATTAAAATGTATCACTTGAGACTATATTTCCTGAATCTACAAAAGCAAGCTAAATATAAAAAGGCAGAAAATAATTTTGAAACGATAAGGGAATACATAGGAAGTACCATACTTCTGCTTAAGTCTCTCAGTGGGACAGTAGGTAGATAATTATAATGTATTAAATATGTTAAACTTCATTGAATATTTAACTAGCCTTCTGCACTTTTCAAATATGTGTTCCGGGGGGCTGGGAAGGTGACTCAGTGGTACAGTGTTTGCCTTGCATGCATGCAGCCCTGGGTTCAATTCCCCAGTACCACATATACAGAAAAAGCCAGAAGGAATACTGTGGCTCAAGTGGTAGAGCTCTAGCCTTGAGCACAAAGAAGCTCAGGGACAGTGCCCAGGCCCTGAGTTCAAGCCCCAGCACTGGCAACAACCAAAAAAAATTTCTCAAATATGTGTTTCAGCCTTGTGAAACCATTTTAACAAAGAACAATTATGTTTTTGGTGAACTTTTTTATATTGAAATGATTTGGGGCTGACAAAACATAGCAGCAATAATGTAATTGTGTTACTTCAAAGTAACTGAGCTGAGAAAAAGGGTGATATTTTTCAAAAAGAAATGCACTCTTTACTCGACTTATGTCACTGTAACCCCCATATATAACCTTTATCATGACAATAAAAAATAAAAAATAAAATAAAATAACAGTTTCTTTAATTCTTTACCCAGATAGTTTATATTACCATCATATATAACATCAGCATCATCTTTACAGCTAAGGCACTAATAATAGAACAATAATTAGGAACTAAACTGAAAGTTGATTTAAATTTCTCCAGATATTTTCCTTTTGATTGTCCATGATCCAGGCTTAGATAATACATTTACAATATTTCCTCCAATTGCTTTCAAATTAAAACTATCAGGCCTTTTCCTTATAGTTTTGATTCTTACTTTCTTTTCTCTTTTGCATTGTTCTTTTTTTTTTTAGTATTGCCTTTTTTGTTGTTGCTCTCTTTTCTTATCAAATACTTTTTATTATTTTTTTTGGTAAAAATACTGTACAGAGGGGTTACAGTTACATGAGCAAGGAAATGAGTACATTTCCTATCAAGCATTGTTACCTCCTCCTTTGTTTTCCCCTTACCATTATATTGCATTTTGGCAATTCTTATCAGTATTATTTTATTTTTAATATTTAATGGCCCTTACTTTGGATTTGTCTAATGTTCACACGTGATTGGACAAGGGAATATGTTTTCAAAGATAATCCAAAGGTGAGAAGTAATTGTGATTGGGTATTAACTGGAATATGATAAAAAAAATTATAATGCTTTACTAGTTTTCTTTACCTTGATTATTTGGATAAGATGCCAACTGGTCAAAAAACCGTAGCCACTAGTTCTTCTATACTACAATTCTTAGATTGCAGTCACTAATTATGATTTCTCTAGTAGAAGAGAGAGTGGGGAAAGTATCTGTAGTATGTTAAAAGCAAAGCACTGATTAATCAGCATTTGGAGGAAATGCATTGTGTCTAAGCAGACATCCCATTAAATTTTAGAGTTTCATTTTACTAATTTTTACCTTTCATCAGTTGAGTTTAATAATGATTACTGTTCTATACTAGTAAAGACTTTCTATTTTTCTCTCATCTCCTCTGCATTTATTATTTTGAATTCTTCAGTGAGAATTATCTCTCTGTTTCCCCTCATTTATCCATCTTCTATTTTTTTCAACCTTTCATTTATGTCAGTATGGATATACGCTCCTAGATTCACACATTAATCAATTTCTGTAGTCCATCTTAGCACTTGATAGCTGATAGAGTACTGAATGTCATGTAGTCAATTCTAGTGTTAATCGATTTGAATTAAACATGAGAAAACAAAAATACAAAAATCAAATCATCCATGGTTTTCCACATCACAAGGGAACTGTCTAGTGTTTTGCTGCTTATTCTTTATTACATTATGAAGGTAGCTGATTTTTTCCCACTGTGTAGTCGAAAAAGAAAAATAGAGGTACAAAGGCTTAAACAAAATAAAAAGAGTCAAAACTAATATGTATGAGAAAGTTCAGAGTCAAAATACAAAAGGAGAGCAATAATTAGGATTAATTACATAATAAAAAGGTTCAACAATGAGAAATTGTTTCCAATAAATTATAATTACTTATAAGAAAAGATGTGACACAGACATTTAAATAGTGCCAAGAAAGCATGTAGATTGAATGGGAGAACAAAAACTAGGATTCTAAGAGTTTAAAGAAAGAAATTAAATGAAAAGCAAAGAAAAATATTTGTATGCATGTATGTAGAAGTATTAATAAGGACACAGAACATAAATAGCCTCACAGAGCAGGGAAACCTGCTGGGTATCTACTGAATCAATCACTGGATATAAAAATATAACAATGATTGTGGCGGGTGCTAGGAGAGTTTTCTAGGTTATTTCAGTATTGCTCTTGCTTTCTATTCCTAACAAAGAATATCCTGTGTTTTAATAATAACTCTCAATTTAAACCAAAACAAAATCAGGTAACAGTTAATCTTCACACATTTCTCAAACTTCATGTGTCTTTTACTACCATCCCATCTAGAGCTTATTTTCAAGAAGAAATAATATTTAGATTAAAACAGAACTATTGCATCAACCTGAAAACTTGTTTGCCCGATACAAATAGTGTAGGTCATCTGGAAAACAAACAGCATAACTGTAACTGCTTTTTAAGAGTCTTTGAAGTTACAGATTAAGCCAGTGGGAAATTAGCCAGATTGTCATTATAGTTGAAAAGTGCCGGAAGGCCGTGGCAGATCGTGTAATTATGAAAGCTTTGTGAGCCCTGAAAATTGTGTGATTGTAATTTGTGCTCTCAACCTTCATAATGTTCTCTACCAACCAGCATCCTTCAAACTGCTGTGTGGCTGAAGGCAGATTGATAAATTAGTAACAAAAAATCCAAGTATGCCATGTAAATATGTCATTGTGTTATATCCCTAGAGAATGCTGAGCTAGATACCAGCTTCACCCACCCACAATCAGCCTGGCTTAGGCAAAATGGAGAAACTGCTATTTCCTTAGGGAACAATCTATTAAAAAGAGGAAGAGGAAGAGGAGGAGGAGGAGGAGGAGGAGGAGGAAGTCGGCGGCTGTTTATGGCCAGGATCATCAATGAGATTAGAGATTCTTCATAGTCTAGTAAATTCAGGACAAAGTTCTGAAGTACTTGATAACACTATACCTCCTAGAACACAGGAGGAGTCTTCTATACCTACTGCAATGCTAAAATAATTTGCCAATATGATAGTCATAGAATTGCCCTATTTAGGTATGTTCAGAACCCTCTTAAAAATGAATACTGCTCAAATTTTAGCAGCATTTTAGAATCAGAATGAACTGAGGAACGGGCAGAGCTGGGGAGCTCTGGATATTGAGCATCAATGAAATAATTAAGAGAAGGGGTGGCAATGGGGATATACAATCCAGATAATTTTATAATTATATAAGAACAGAACCATAAGTGAAAGATAAAAATGATACCCATAGGAAAGTACTTTCCCACTGGAAGGTCCACTGTTGGAATCGGACAGGAATTCAGAGAAGAAACTCTGCTAAGAAGAATATTGTATCAAACTTCAGGAAGAAAATGTGTCTTATGTGACCGCTGGTTCTTTTGCAAATTCCTTGCCAAAAACAGCATTTCAGACACAGAGCATCTGTTTGAGAATAGCTAACAAAAATATTACATAGGTCAATTGCCTTAAATTTTGAGGAGCAAGGGATCCGTTTGAGAATGTAATACAAATTGTTCTTTCATTCCTTCATATATAGTTCCCCAATAAGACTTCATTATTCAGGAGATCCAGACATTGTACTAAGGCACATGAACCCATGAGTCTTGGATTCATAATCTCTGATGTAAAAGTTGCTGACAAGTAATTCCTCATAGTATTTTCTGCTAGAAACTGGAGGGATGTTTCTCAGATCTCTCAGCAACCCCATTTTGATTCTTTTAAAAAAAGATCAACTGTTTTTTTTTTAACAGATAACAGCACCAAAGCAAAGGGGAGCCTAGTGTTGATGGAGGTTATCTGGCTGTGGTTCAAGCGTGACAAATGTGGCCATCAATTTCCTGTCCTATTGTTTGCAAGAACATTGTTCATAGCCAATTTACCAGTTGCTTTGTTAAGCTATCAGGGAAGTTTTAGAACTGGGAGAGTGCATCTGTAGAGGAAGAAAATTCAACTCACAAAAGATGCCCAGAGACATTTACTCAGCGTTTTGACATATCTTTGTATAGTGAGAACACCAAGTTGCACAATTTTAAGATGTTTTCTCTAATTAAAGTATTTTAAAATAGACAAAAACTTAGTTTCAAAATTTCAATGAAAGGCTCTTACAATAGTTGATTTATTCACACTTAAATTTAGAATTTTAGGAGGAGACAGTATTGTCAGCTGCTAAAAATCATACAACCAAAACAACAAAAAAATGAATCTAATTTGATAAAGCTTTCAAAACTAATGAGAATCACGATCACAATTTTATATTTGAACATAAATATTTCCATAGCCACGGGGCACATTTTAATGATTCAATAATATCCTCATTCTCCTAATTAATGGTGTCCCTTTGTAACTAGAGCTCTGCCCCATAAACTACTTCCCCAGAGTTTGTCTAAGCATATTCTCCCTTTCAACATAGGAATAGCAGATTCTGCAGATTATCTCTCTAATCTTGGAACCTTAGTTATTTTATGTTTGTGTATCCACCTCTTTCTGTAGACATTACAATACACTTGTCACCCTAACATTTTTCATTTAATTCTCTGGTCATATCATTTGGTTGTGGAGGTCTGTGGGAAATAGAAAATGTTTCTAATGGACACGGTGCAAGCAAGCTTTCTCAATGAGATCCTAGCTGGTCTCTTCAGCCTCTCTCTTCTCCAAACTGATGAGAGAATCAATGACTGACAGTTGACAGTTCAGCCTTCATGTGTCCTTGCCCAAGATATGGCCTCTCCAAGGAACATAAAGGTTTGGAAGAAACTGATTGATATAAATATTCTGAAGCTTCAATCCCAGTATTGTTTTTCTTCTATCTTCATTTTGTCATAACTCCATAGGCCCATTTTAAGCTAGAACACCCTGAGATTCAACTGAAGCTTCCATTACAACTGGGGTTTGTTTGCTTCTAATATCCAATCTTACATTCCTCCTTTTCTTGGTGAAGGATTCAACACTGGTAATAGAGCGTATATTTACTGCATACAATCTGATGACTATGGACTTATTCAAACTCTTATCAAGAAGATGGATGTACCTAATATCTCCAAAAGTGTGTGTGTAATGCACATGCATTACTACAACATGAGATCTGCCCAGTTTTTAAGAGGAAGTATGCACTACATACGCTTCTGCCTCTTGTTCCACAGAGTTCTAAACTATTCTACTAACATAACTGAAACTATATTTTTCTCCCACCACTTGAACTGTCTTCTATCTTAATCAGTGAATAGTATTTTTGAAACTGACATAAAGACCTAATTTGAATTTCCCCAGTAGTTTTCATGGTCCTGTTTCTATTCTCAGATGCAATCTATGATGACATTTGGTCATCCTGTCTCCTTAATCTCTCCCATCTAAAACAATTTCTCAGTCTGTCCTTGCTTTTTCATGACCTTAACAAAAGAACATTGAGGTATGTTGTAGAATTTCCCTCAATTTAGGTTTCTCTGATGTTTTGTCACAATCCAGGTCAACACAAGGGGGCAAAATGACCTCAGAGGTGAAGTGCTCTTCTCATTGAATCATATTAGCAGTTGATGACATCAGCCTGATGTGATTAGTGATATTAACCTTGGTTATTTGTTTAACAGTAGCACCTGTCATGATTTTCTTTGTTAAATTGTTGCCTCTATCTTTGAAAGCTTTCACATGGCCTTGTCCAATGAAACTTGTGGGTAACTTTTATCTGTTTGCCTAGGAGTCAATTTGGAGAAATGTATATTCCAAGTCTTCTGTTTTGTTTACTCACTTAGAAAATGACTGGACAGGTTTAGTCTTAACATTTCACTTGATCAGTAACTACAGAATAGGGGCAACATTTTTAATTTTTGGTCAGTCATGGGGCTTGAATTCTGGGCCTGGGTGCTATCTCTTAGCTCTTCAGGTCAAAGCTGGTGCTCTACCCCTTTAAGCCCCAATGCCACTTCTGGCTTTTTGGTGATTTATTCCAGATAAGAGTCTTACAGACTTTGCTGCTTGGGCTGGCTTTGAACCATGATCCTCAGAGCTCAGCCTCCTGAGTAGCTAGAATTACAGGCATGAGCCCCCAAAGCCTGGCACAGGCAACATTTTCATAGTTACTATTAATTTGTTGCCATGATAGTGTTACAAAATTGTTATCTACGATTAGAAAATGTATCAATATTTACTTTTTGATATAACGATTTCATTTATACACATATCATCTATATACATATCCATACTATGGATACATAGTGTATAGTCATAACATCCATTTACATATATATTATCTTTCACTTTTATATCAATTTTAACTATAGTTTAATGTATTGAATGCATGCAATTCCTATGAAGTAAAATGGCAGAATAATTTAGCTATATATTTATGTTCATCAGTTATACAAAGTACTAATTACTTACACCCCAAAATCATAGTTTCTACTTGGAGTCTTTAGAACCAGGTCAGTGACATGACAAGATGTGAAAACCAATGGCACTTACACAATCCATACCAAAAATTCCTAGATCCAACATTTTCAACTGTGCTACATTGTAACAGCCATTGGAAAAATATTATTTGATAATCTCATTCAACACCAGAAATTTTCTGTTAAATCTATTTCAGTGACTTTCCCTTTATTTTAAAGAAAATAATATTCTAGAAGAAAATGATTGCCTTCTCTTAACTCGCTAACTTGCTTTTTATCAAAATTTTTTATACAAACAAATCCTCATATTCTCTCCGGCTCATTACAATCTCACATTATGGCACTTGAATGCATCCGCCAAACTCTGAGGTATAGGATAAACTGTCTTTTTTTGTTTGTATTAACTACATTACTTATTCTGATTGTAAAGAAAGCACTTGTTCTTTTCTTATAGTGTGGAAAACTAATTGCATCTAAACTCAATAATAATGAGCTAGAACACAATTTAAGGAAAAGAACAGTACACCTGATAGTTTTCCTTTACAAAACAAGTGTGCAGAAGAGGTGAAGATTAATCTATGATCTCTGACGACACGAGCTGCAATCACATTAGAAGAAGCATCCTTCATTTTTGTAGACAATGCCTTTTAGAAAAGTTCAAGTTGGTGCCGCATATCACGACGAATCCTGATGCTAGGTTATTCTTCCTTGACAGGGTTACAAATCCAGAATGTTCTCCCTACCCTGCCCCCAACCCACCACACAGCAAGGTCATTCTCACTAGAAACCGCGTCACACATTGAAAGTTTAAAGAAAAGTCTCTTTGGAAGAATACACTGATTTTCCTTCAGTGAAATGGCTGAGAGACAGGTAGCAATGGACAGTTAGTTCTGTCTTCAGATCTCTACCCAAACGTTGCCCTATCCTTATGGACAACTCAGAAGTCCCTATGTGAATTAGTCTTGGCTATAGCAATACACTTGCATTCCCCTTCTCGGCTGGAAATTCTCTCTTCAATACTCAGTACACATGGGCTCTTTATTTTGCTTTGCTTTGTTTTCAATTTCTCTCATGTACACTCAAATGTCACCTGAATGGGGTCCTATATATGATGAAAAATGTGCTTATTTTGTACAGGGGAAAATGCACAGTAGATGCTCAATAAGTCTTATTCATGTATTTACTTTGTCTGTCTGTCTGTCTGTCTGTCTGTCTGTCACTCTCTCTGTGGATGAAACCCAGGGCTCTATACATTATGGGAAAATGTTGTACCATTGAGCTACATCCCCAACTCAGTTATGCAGTGAGTATTAAATAAATGCATAGACGAATTTGTGTGAATTATTACAGTCAAGATTTTTTTTTACCATACTGATACACACAGCTAGATAATAAAAATTCCATTTCTTCCATATAGTTTTTGATTGACCATCTCTTCACTACAAAACTGTTAGCTTAAACATCCTTGCATTTTATTAACTATGAATAACAGAGTCATGGTAAAACCATATCAGAGCCCTCTGGCCACAGATTTGAAAGTATTTAGTTAATTTCTACAATTTATATATTATATTATATATTAAATATATTAAATATTAATTAAATGTTAATGTTAGTACATATTAAATATATTATATTATGTATATAATTTCATTGTGTTGCCTGCTACCACAAGATTACTTTTTCTGTCCAGGTTTATATTTAAATAGTTTTTCTCATTCATTCTAAATCCATCATGTGTCACCTCCTTAAGGTTGTTTCTATTTAATATTAATTCTTTCCACCTTAAAAATAAACAGCAAATAATTGAAAGTCATAAACATTTTTGAGTAACATTTCCTAAACAGAAATCTTGCATGTATATGACATATTCTGCAGAAAGAAAAACAAAAGTATGCTATCAAGCCTCTAGTAAATTGATGTGAAGTAGCCAGTTCTTCAGATTTATATCCTAGTGACTCCTGGTGAGCTACTTGAAGTTGATGAAAGAAGATGTTATGCTAATGTGAATCATAATGTGTAATATACAGGACAGTCTGAAGGGTGGTATTCATATTGGAAAGGTCAATTTAAGGTTACACCAACAGTGCAACAACCCAGCAATTTTAGAACCTCGTAATTATAATGCTATGTTTAAAAATCATTTGCCAAAACTATCAGCATAGGCCTTTTTTTTGAGAAAATCTATGATTTTAAGACTGTCTTTGGAAAATATGAAACTTGTGAATTTGCCTTTGTCTACAAGCTTGTGAGGGCCCCAGAAATGGCTATGTCACAGGTAATAAAACAGAGCAGGTGGTTAAAAGGGTTTGAAGCCACAGACTAATTCATCACTGAACGATTGCAATGGTTACCAACTACAACAATCAATTCCATCCCCTTAGCAGTGAGATTATGAAAATAGCCTGTGTCATCTTTGAGGGTAGCCATCATGGAAAATGACAAACAGCAGAGACCTGGCTGGATGCCTTCCTTGGGTTGTTCTGGATTGCTGTGGATTGTTCTGGGTTCCTGTGTGCTACAAAGTACAAAATCTTCCTCTTCCTTGTCCAGGTCGTATGGCTCAATTATTTCAGATGTTCTTATTACAGGAAACTTTCCATTGATAGAGAGATTCATTTATGGGCTATTTATTTTTCATAAAATCTTCGCCACTTTTCTTGTCACTTTTCTTCACTGTCAAAAAGTGAAAGGGAGACAAAGCTTTCTTTTCATTTTATTTTTTAACTAGGTCTACCTTCCCCACTCTTTCAATGGAGAAATTCTCCAGGAAAGGAGGAGGGAATGGGCTTGTCCTGTGAAATGATACTTAGCCTTTTCTTTGCCAGTCCAACTCTTCTCTTGCAATGATTGGACATATTTAGTAAAAATTCTTTCAATAAAACAGCCTAAATATGGAATTAGAGCTACCTTTACTTTGTCTTCAGTCAGTATTAGAGTATAATATTTTAGAACTTGGAAAAATCTGACTTTTACTATAGAAACAGTTATTGAACTTTCTGGAACAATAAACTTCGTCTATACTCACTAAATGTTACTAAAGTATCAGTTAAAAAGTTATTCCAAAAATGACCATGAGGGTCACATAAACTTCAGCTCATTCATTCAGGGCAATATTTATCCCAGTAAACTGTTCATCAAAAAGATTGTTTTTAGACATGTTGAAATTAAACTTTGAGACATGATTTTGACAGAATTGTTTCAGCTGTAGGGAGCTTGAAGAAATTGAAATATTTCTCAAAGGGGGTCTCTTACCTTATTTTGCCAGTATCAAGCAAAATATTCTCAAGATTAGTTCCTTTAGGTACAGTTATTCTTCTTCTTGAGTTCTTTCAGTCTAGCATTATTCCAATATCTCCTATGCATATTAATCAACAAATACAGATTTACCTGGAGGTATGAATGGCCAATTGTTTAATGGGCTTTTATCCAGAGGTTTGTGTCTCTCTTGTTCTATTATTTAGTATGCCAATATTTATTGAGTGCTTACTAGTTTCCAGTACCTTAAGAGTTAATATGGGTCAGTAAGTAGGGAAGTAAATAGTATAAAAATGGTTTGAAACATTCTAAGGAGTTAACTTTGATGATACAAATTCAGTAATCTAGTCAATAAGAAGGTTGACTTTCATGTATTACTATTCTCTGCAGAAAGGAGAAAGTAAGATGTAGATGATAGGGTTAGGCAGTTTATAAAGGTACACATGCATTTTATTTGGTGAAATACTGTATATTATATCAGGAATTATACCATAAGGAATATATTTTTTTTGTTTCATCTGCTCAGCCATGGATTACAATGTATGTTTAGATATGCCTGTAAAAAAACTACACAGGAGTCAGAGATGTGAGAATTGTGGTCCATGACCATCCTGAACAATGATTCTAAGAGACTCTATCTCTGAAAGTTAAAACGGATAGTGGAAAAATTCAAGTTTAGCAAGTGTGAGGTCCTGAGCAAAACATAGGGGGAATATATATATATATATATATATACGTATATACATATATATATACTTGGAAATTGTATATATATGCATATATATGTAATGTATATCAATCATTAGCTAGAGTTTCTTTGAAATATTTATAGAATAATTGGCATTCTTTAATTCTATCCAACTTTTAGTTGGCCTACAGGGTCCCTTTCCCCTCTTTTCTTTTGCATATATATATATATATGCATATATATAAATATATATTTACTTCAATTGGATGATACTGTCTGGTGAACCATTTTTAATAACTGAAAAGTATTCATGACACTCTCAAGGTCCTATCTTCACCAGTGAATTTCCCTATAATAAGTTCAGATGGATAAATTTTAAATAAACTGATTTCCTTCTGTTAGTGTGTGTGTTTATATGTGTGAGTGTGTGTGTGTGTAGGTGTGTTGGGGTGGAGGGAGAATAGGTATGTGTGTGCATGGTTTGAACTCAGGGCCTGAGCACTGTTTTTAAGCTTTTCTTGTTCAACTGCTAGCACCCTGAGCCACACACACTTTAGCCACAGCTCCACTTCTGACTTTTCAGTCATTAAGAGTCACACTGACTTTTCTGCCTAGGCTGGTTTTGAACTTGGATACTCAGATTTCTGCCTATATAGCAGATAGGCATGATTCACTGACACCTAGGTCTTACTGCTAAAATTTAGTTCCAGAAATCACTAGGAAAGTACTTGATGTGGGATCATACTTTCTTGTCCTTTGAAGATAATATCTGACAACGGCCTATTATCCATTATATACAGGGTACTCATGAAACTAATCCTTCCCAAATCTAACAAACCAATCATTAAATGGGCAAGGGAACTAAATGGCAAAGAAATACATGAGGAAATATTCATCATCTCTGGCTGTAAAGGAAACGCAAATAAAAACAACCCTGAGATACCACCTTACCTCAGTCAGAAGAGTCTAATCCTGAACTCAGACAATGACAAATGCTGGTGGGGCTGGGGAGAAAGAGGAGCCCGACTGCCCTGCGGGTGGGAATGTACACTGATATGACTACTCTGGAAAGCAGTCTAGAGGTTCCTCAGTAAACTGAATATAGACCAACCCTATGACCCAGTCATGCTACTCCTAGGCATATACCCAGAGCAACAGAAACAAGGATACAAGGTCATATGAAAACTCCGTGTTTATTTCTGCACTGTTTACAATAGCCAAGATATGGAAACAATCCAAATGCCCCACTACAGATAAATGGATCAAAAAATTGCAGTTCCTGTATACAATGGAATATCACACAGCCATTAGAAAGGACAAAATAATGACATTTGCAGAGAAATGCATGGAACTAGAACAGATGATGTTGAGTGAAATAAGCCAAGATCAGAAAGACAAATGGCACACAGTCTCCCTGATACGTGGATGTTAAATTTAAAATGCAAGGAGATATGACAAAGTAAACTGGACTCAAGAAGCAAAGGACAGAAGTGGCGCTGTGGCTCAAGTGGTCGAGCACTAGCCTTGAGCTGAAGAGCACAGGGACAGCACCCAAGACCAGAGTTCAAGCACCACAATTGACAAAAAAAAAAAGAAACAAAGGATCTCTACTTAATTTGTTGTCATTTTTAGATGACTCCACATTCTCAATCTCTCATATGGTATATCCATGTGTACATCGAAGGGAAGCTAGGGGGAGGGTAGAGAATCAGAGGGAAACAGGTGAAAAAATACAGCAGAGGTGCCCATCAGCTGAACTGGACATTGATGAAAGTGAACTAAGCAACTCAAGGGCAGTGATGGGAGGGAGGGAATGAGACAGAAAGAGGGAACAGAACTAAGCAA
Source organism: Dipodomys spectabilis (assembly GCF_019054845.1). NCBI lineage: Eukaryota > Metazoa > Chordata > Mammalia > Rodentia > Heteromyidae > Dipodomys > Dipodomys spectabilis. Next base: position 10,315,249 of record NW_024870834.1, on the reverse strand, counting down.
AAGGAAAGAAATGTACATATCACCCAGTTGTAGTGTCAAAGTTTGTAGTGTTCATAAGCTTTATAGACCATGATAATGACAATTTGCCTCATGAAGGTTAAAATGCGTTTGTGACTTTAGCTAAGTATCACTATCCCACAATACTGTAAAATTTATGTAATTACTTAATCTCAATAAAGAAAATGATAATATCTGAGACTTCAATATTCTACTGTATATTTTGTTTTCCTAATGAGTACATTATCTTTATCTTAAATTATTCCGATGATTAATTCAGATAATCTGTGTCAAGTGTTAAAGACAAGTAAACTTTTATTAAAATAAATGAAACATATTAGTGTTATGTTACAATATCAATTTTGAACAGGAAGATAAAGAAGACGTACTTAATTTTCAACTGAGGAGAATAATGATAAGTCACTGATTGGGGTGAAAAATATGTGTAAGTATAAATATTAAAAGGAAATTGTTTTGAATTTTTAGCCATTCATACTCGACTTTTTGCCTGTTTTTAAATTTTCTAAAGTTTTCTGTTATAAAAGTGTAGTAATAGGTATCATAGCAACTTAATTTTCACCTTTGCCTGTGACAATATCCATGTGGTGAATTCTTAGATGTACAAATGATTCTTTAAGACTCATTAAGAGTCAATATTTTAAATAATTGTTTGCATATGGTTTTGTAAGAACATTTTACCAATTTTATTATTTTTATTTATTTATTGATTGATTGTAAGATCAGGCATATTTTAAGATATGTTTTCACAATTGTATCATTACTTTTTAAACCCTTTGAAATCAAAATTTTTAATCCCTGCCATTTTGTAAATTTCATTAGAGTCTATGAGTACATGTGTTCTTCTCCCTGACTGCTTTTTACAAAGAAAGGAGGTTTAAATAAAATATTATCACCTGGCTTCAGTGGCTCACACCTATAATCCTAACTACTCGGGAGGCTAGGGTATGAGATTAGGTGTTTGAAGCCAGCCAAGGAAGAAAGTCCTCCCCAACTAACCAAGAAAAAACCAGAAGTGATGCTGTGGCTCAAAGTGGTAGAGTGCTTGCCTATAGTGAAAAAGCTCAGGATAGTGCCACATCCTGAGTCCAACACCACGACTGACAAAAAAGAAATGCTATCCACCTATTAAATTTTCAAAATTTGCCAACTGTATTTTATTGCCTTTCCTACTTTAGAAGCTAGATCTGTGTGTTGTACTTAAGTTCAATAACAATTCTACATGATTTTCATATGTATGTATAGATATATATTTGCTTATCATAATTAAATACTAAATGTAAATGTTTCTCATTCTTCTTTTTTCATAGTATTAAATTTTATTCTAATTATTAAAATATTTTTACTTTATGTCTTCCCTTTCAGTACCATAAATGAGCTTTATAATTAGATAATTAGCAGTAGTGTATTATATAGACAAGCTGAATATTGAATCACAGGTTTGAATTTTCATCTGATGTGCTCGTACTAGCCTTTTTATTTCTTTCAAGTTTGTGATGACTTAATAAGTAATACATAGACAGGGTGTGCACACAGGGCCTTCTTGCTCAGCTAGTACTTTCCTCCTTTTTAGACTCTCCTCTCACCCTGCTTTCTGCTGGTTATTTTGGATATGGAATCTAGCAATTTTTTTCTATCTTGACTGGCTTCAAGCTCCAATCCTTCTGAGTAGCTCGGATTATAGGCATGAGTCGGTAGTGCCTACCTGCCAATAAAAAACCAAAATAACACAAAAACCTTGTATGATCAGAGGATGGTCGCCAGCTCACAAGAACATTGAAAGAGATGACTGGCCAAGATGCATTGCTTTCATAAAATGCCTCACTAAATGGTAACTCCTTTGTGTAAGTACTTCAAGATTATAAAAAATGCATGAGAAAGAAACCTTTAGTTATATTGATAAATGATTTCATCCATCCTTCATAACACAGCAAATATACAGTTAAGATTTTAAAGTGTATGAGGAAAAGGAAATTGAACGATGGGCATCATGCTCCATAGAAGGATAGAATTATCTCATTATGCAACACTTATAAGAGTAAAAAACATCATGTTGCAAATTACAGAAACATATTCATAAGGACGATGTACTTTGGATTTTCCCAGAAGCAAATCCTGTAGGGAGGACCAGGTTCCTTTATGACCTATGCATGCAGGTGGTCTTAAGAAATAGTTGCACAGGGGTGAGCTAACGAGACCAGAATAGGAAGTCAACCAATAAAAGCTTTTATCAAGAAATAATACCATTGTCCTGTCTGGAACTAAGCACAGGGTAATGCTTATTTGACCATAAGCCCACTGGAGAGATGGGAAGGGAAAAATTTAAAAGCCAGATGTCTCTCTCATTGCTGGAGCTTGTGCTAGGAGAAGAGAATGTAAAATTCCCTGGGCACACTTTTGCTAATGAAGTGGGAAATGAGATGCTTGGTGGACAGGGAAAAAGTGCCCAGGAAAAGAAATACCGATATTACAGTAACAATACAGGCCCTATTTTTGCTAAAATGTCCTTGATGTACGAGCAGATTACCATACGCCTCTGCTGCAGCGATATTGTAAACAGCAGGATTTCTCTGAAAAACATCTGAGAATCCACGATTCGCCATTGGCCTTATCATTTCCAAATGCACACGGGATTGACTGCGAAGGCAGAAGCTATGGCTGGAATTGCTGGCATCCTGGTCATCGCTCCATAATGGGTACTTGTTGCCTGTAGATCTTTTCACCCTGTCGAGGAAGGAAGAAAAGGACTGGTGCTCACTCAGCAGAAGTTTGTTGACATGACAAATTTCTCCAAAGTATTTCTCAAAACCCTCCAGCTGAATTCTTATGACCTCCTTGACCGTGAGAGGAAAAGCCCTCAGCCTGTCCATCATCTCAATAACATCTGAACAAAACTGAAATTTGATAACATGGACGATATGGGGGGGGGAAGGAAAGGTTTTGGAAAACAACATCTAGTCTGCTCTGAAAAGGGAAAAAGAAGAAATGTACTTAAAGATGGTCTAGGTGTCTTCAGCTGCATTCCTTTAACGGTATTAAAGTAATATGCATAATAACTGTATTTGTATATGCATATATATTTATATATGTGTATCTATCTACCAATTTATCTGTGTGTACACAGACTGAATTTTAGTATGATATACTGTAATTATTCACAGTGTCATTTTCCTCACTATCCCTTCATTCTCTGGAAGCATGTTTCCCACGAAATCTCAATCCATCATTGTTTTTCCCACTGAAATGTTTGATTCTCTCAACATACAATGAAAAAAAATATATATAAACAGTTTAAAAGCACATGATACTTGGAAGATATGAGAAGGATGATGAGTATCTCACTTCAGTATTATTAATCTCAGCTGAGAGACAGAGGCATATATATACACATATTATATATATATACATATATATATATTCCTAATAACATATATGCTACAGTGAAACACAGAGGCTATATTTTTCCATTTCTCTTCATTCCAGCCAATGACTTTTCAAATCTTTACAGTAGTGTTTACACAAAAATGAAACTTTGAATTAGACTGAGAAAAACCAAATACCTGAAGTATTATCCTGGATTTTTGCTAATTTACTTTTAGATCTAAAAAAACTACAATTAAAAAGTAAGCTCACATTATTTGATTAGGGGATTGCTCGTGATTCCAGCAGATAAACCGCTAATGCTCACAGACTTAAAAATATATTTATTTCTCATCTCACCTAATAAATCCCAATGTTGTGCTCTGAGTCCACAGATGTCACCCATAGATGTGATTTCAAGACCAGATCTCACTTTTGGTTTTGTTTCCTTCCACACAGAACTAACTGCTAAACACAGAATGGACATCCAGGAAGGCTTATGGGACATGTTGATGGGTAGCTTACAATGAACTAGCTGGTAACATATCTTTGAGCAGCCTCAGTTATAGGGCCACAAAGTCTAGAAAATATAGTCTAACTCTTGACCCCATAAGAAAAGTGTTCATGACTCATACCTGTACCCCTAGCTACTCAGAAGGCAGAGATCTGAGGTTATCTCTTCAAAGCCAGCCTGGGAAAGGAAGATTGTGATTTTTTTTTCTCCAATTAATAACCAAAAAGCAAGAAATGGATCTGGGGCTCAAGTGGCAGAACAACATTTTGAGTGAAAAACACAAATGAGAGAATACTGACCTGAGCTCAAGCCCCAGTCCCCCCCCCCCCTCTCTCTCTCACACACACACACACACACACACACACACACACACACAGACTCACACACACACACACACACACACACACACACAGTTGGATGGCCAGCTAGTACTCAACTAGTATCAGTTATTCTTATAACCTCTCCTTTTTTATCAACAAATAACCATCTAAGATGTTTCTAACTCTTAATTCACTAAATACATTCTATTTTAATGATAGTACTGACCTAATTAAACACTGAATTTGTAAATAATTTTATTGTTTCCAAAAATTTTCAAAGTATGAATATTTTACCAAGTGACTTCAAAATAGATACATCATTTATTTTCACAAATATTTATTGGCTATTATGCAGCAAGATTTTGTTTGCACTTGAGTTTAACAATACAGATTACAATTTTAAAACTGTTTGACTTTGCTATGTGTTGGTAGAACCCTAGGAGGCAATAGTAAGCTTTGTTTTTTGTCTTTTTTATATCTGGGAGAAGAAATGTGACATCCTATTTCATCAGAAAACAGATAAGTTCATGGTGTTAATTTTGTTTTCTTTCACGAAGGTGACTTCTATTTTGCTATTTAAAAGAGTGACAATCGGTCTCTTTTAATTATGGATTCAAAAGATGTAAAGTAGCTTCTGTGGAAAAACATCATTTATATTTTTAACAAATTGAGTTCCAAGAAGTTCACTGTTCACTGCAATTCAATGTTAGTTACTTTTAGAATTAAATGCTGATCCCTCCACAGCTTAGTCTTGATTTTTGATAAATTTTTATAACTCCCCAGGCAATTTGCCAATGTCAATTTAAAGCAAAGTTACCTGCAGTACTACTTTTACTTATAGAATTGCTTATTTCTTTAAATAAAAACAAGAAACCACCATGAATTGGGGTAATACTTATCAATAGCCCCAAATATTTCTATAGACATTTAGTGATAGTACAGATATATTTTTCATTAGTTTCATTTACCTAATAAAAGGTAACTCTAGCTCAGAATTGGAAGTATCATTTTTATCTCATCATTTTGTTGTTGGAATTAAGAAGCACAGATGCCTTAAAATTCAGAGCAGGGACTTAGCTTACTCCACAGAGCTTCAGAGTCATCATGAAGTCCTCAAAATTGCTGACCCAAACAGACGATAATTCCTCAGGACTAGAAAGATAAAGACTTCACAATTACACACATATATATTCAAAATGTCCTTATAAATTATGACCAGGGAGAGCAGGCACGGACATGTGTCTTGGTTCTCCAGCCAATTGTACTTGTCAGGAACTCATTTCTTGCTATAAATAAGTATCTATTTTATTTTTCTGTTAAATATAAATCTGACAATATTACCTCCCATTTTTTTTATTCCCAGTACTGCAGGAGCATCTGTTGAAGGAACTACACAATATAATAGAGGATGAGTCTTCCTTTGTGAATAGCACATGAATATAAATGTGTATGTATATATATATATATATGTATGTATTTATATATACATGCACACATGTATACTTATATAAATTATATTTTCATATAAATATAAATATTAAATTATTGTAAATTTATATATACCTATATATAAATGTGTGTGGTCATAGATAGAGAGAGTGGTCCTACTAATATTGACTATGACTAGCTTATATATCTAATAAAATATATTTTCATCTATATGTATATACATATATATGCATACATATAACAAATCAATGACAAGTATAAAATGCCCCTAATTTTTCCTATTTGTCGATATATCTATTTGAGAGGGAAACAATAAAGTTATATTCTCATAATTTTATTTTTTAAAGTAAGGAACAACCACTAATTGTGATAATAATGTGATTGATGAACTACAAAGTAGGGTAATTTTTATTTTGTAGCACTATGGTACACACATACATATAAACACAAGCATAAATAGATAGCAGCCAAGTGTGTACAATGTCAAACCAACAAAAATAAATAACCTATTGAAAAAAAAGTTTAGTCTTAATGTAAGGCTCCATTTGTTCCATTTTGAACATTATACTTTTTATTATTATTATATGTTTCTATACTTACTATATTATCATATATTTATTGTTTATTATATTCCATTTCCATTTTGAAAATTATATTGTTATAATCTAATAATTAGGTAGTAAATGCTATGTAACTAAAATAAGTATGAATGGGATAGGGGTGCTTAATTTTTACATATTTCATTTCCACATATTTACTTACCACATTTACTCAGTCTGTAAAGCCATTATAAATCAAGATGGCCCATAGGATTTCTGAACACATATTCTTACTGTGATAAATTTCTGCTCATAGTGAATATGATTAGCTTATATATCTCATAAAACCCCATAAAATATTTCAGAAATCATAGCATCCAACAACTGTTAGTTGAATTTCCTAACGTAGATTTGTGTTAGGTTGGACCACAAACTCATGGTTTATGTCTAAATTAAGATCCTGTATTTGTTCTTTTTTGTGTGTATTAGTTTGTGGGGTTCCTACTCTATGCTTAGCTATAATAAAGTTGGGCAAGTAAAAAGAAGTAAACAGTGAAGAGACAGATAATCTAGGCGATGATAATTGAGTTTCAAAATCTAGAAAGAAGTATGAACCTGGCTCATACCTAAAATAAAATTTAATGCAGAAACTGAGATCTGGAATATCATAGCTCCAGGCTAACCCAAGTGAAAAAGTCCAGAAACCTTATCTTAATAAGAAAAAAAACACCTGGGACAGTGTTATACATCTATCATCCCAGATACAAAATAACAATACATACAAGCTGGTCAGGGCACAAAACAAGACCCTATTTGAACTGTCGGGAGATACAGAAAGTAGGCAGCTTCCTAGCAAGCATTAGGCTCTGAGTTCAAACCCTACTAACACCAATGCGGGGGAATGATTAACCAGAGATAAAGAGAACATTTCCAGAGTTAGAAGCTGTTTGTGTTGAATGTAGATTTTGCTGTGGGGCTTAGGTTAGGAACTCCTGGAATGATGAAAATTTTCTTATGAATATTGGATGAGAAGGTATTCTTGTATTCAGTCCATATTTTCTATATAAAGACAACAGATCTTCGAATCTTCATTGTCTTTGCACCTGCTTTAATTCTTATCCCCTTGTTTAGCTCCTATCCAAGATACACTATGTTTTTGAATGGGATAAAGCAGGGATGATAATTTGGGCTTTCTCATGAACTTCTGTCCATACATTCCCTGAAAGTCTGGTTTCCCTTTAAAGATCTTTTCCAGTTGAATGTCCTTTTTCTTAATGTTACAAATACTATTTTGGTAAGTGTGAGAAATCAGGTTTCTGTACACGACTCCTCTCATATAGCCCAAGGTAAGAAAGTTCAAAATGGTTGAAGCAGAATTAGGAGCTTATTTTCACACCTGTGTAACTGTTGCTGAGAGCACTGGAAATCCCTGCATAAACCAGACTTCCTGAAATCATAGCCTGGGGAGTTGAGACACTTAACAAAGTATTGTAAGCTCAATAATCACTCATAAAATAGTATTGTAAATGTAAATGCTAAATTTTGAGATGCTGAGGACATTGCTTTTTAACATGTGTTCATATGGCAATGAATCCTCAGAGTTTTAGAAAAGACATCTGCAAAGTGGTGCAGAGGCTGAATCTATATCATTAATATCTAACATCGATGCATTTTTACTGCATAACCTGCATGATTCTAGAAGTAATATTCAAATGATTATTGTTCAAAAATGCTATTTTATGTTATTTTTTCTATGTATCTTAGTCCTCTATTTGAATGTAGTCTTCTCTGGGAAACATTAAACTACAATAAAGACGCAAGCATTCCTTCCATGAATTTCTCAATGTGAAGATATGGTCTGTTAAAAAGAACTAATTCATATTTGTCTTGATACATTTTTTATTAATAGTATCAGAGGAGTGTTCAGAAACACAGTAGCCAACAATCTGTTCAAGGTAGAATACTAATACATAAAATACAAATATATAAATACTAACATAAAATATCAATACATAAGAATTATTTAGATATCAATAAAATACATCAATATGTTAATCTCCTATAATGATCTATTTTATATATGTTTCATATTGTAAAAATATTGCACAGAGGGGTTACAGTTACATGAGTAAGGTAATGAGTACATTTCCTATGGAGCATTGTTACTCCTCCTTGGTTTTTTCCCTACCATCCCTTTCCTCCCACCTCCATAACTACACTTCCCCTCACTCCCCCTCAAAGTTGTAATCATTCCTTACTTTGAAACTCCATTCCCTAGTGATAAAATCTAGAGTGATTGAGTGTATTAATCACACTTAAGCTAAAACAAAAAAATTCTTAAGAAAGGTTGCTCATGGCAGGGCACTGGTGGCTCATGCCTGTAATCTTAGCTGCTAAGAAAGCTGAGGTCTGCGGGTAGCTCTTCGAAGCAGACCAGGCAGGAAAGTCCATGAGACTCTTATCTCCAATAAGCCACCAGTAAACCAGAAGTGGCACTGTGGCTCAAGTGGTAGAGCTCTTACCTTGAGGTGATGAGCTCAGAGACAGCGCCCAGGCTCAGAGGACAAGCACTAGCACCCACAAAAAAAAGTGAAGGTACTCATGATAAATTAATGATGGCATATACATATTTCTACAGTATGACCTAATCAAAAGACAAGAATTCTCTTAAAGCAATTTTAGTAACTTGGTCTAAATGTGAACCAATGGTTTGAGGAATACAACTATTTATACTTCAAGTTTAGAGTATGAAAGGAGTCTGATTTTTCTCCCAAAGCATATTAATATCTGAAGGACTAAAGAAAGATTCGTAAGCTGGGAGTAACTTCTCTAACATAAAACTGGAACATTTATTCAGACCTGGCTTATAGCAACATTGTGCTGCCCCCTCCCCCATTTTAAGACTAATACAAAACACATATTCACAAAAAAAATTAAAAAAATAAAACAGGGAGTCACTACTCTAGTTTTTCTCAGCCCTGGCTCAACTTTGCTTGTGGTCACACTCAGAGCTAACTACTCTTACCTGTTTCCATTGCCTCACAAAACTCCAGGATCACAGGTCCATAATCTATTGCAGAAATTTGTGAGTATGCAGAGACCAAGGAATTTGGGACACAAACTGCAAACACCTTGTAGAAGAATGTCAAATACTCTTCCTCTTAGAAAACCATGATCCATTTCCGCATGCAGAGTACATCTCAGTGGCACTGTCTTCCCTGTCCCTGGTTCACAGGAGAGCATTCGTGCCTCATTGAATTGCAGGATCTTTTTTTTTTTTTTAATGATTTTCTGTTTCAGGTTCCTAATCTCCTTCCTGGGACTGGAGGAAGACCAAATTCCTATGACAGTCATACCCAGGAAACAGAACAAACAAGAAAGCAAAATAGCTTTTTCCATCAAGTTTATGACCAAGGATATTTTCTTATAGAGCAATCAGCTCTACTATTAAATGTACATAGAAAAAAAAGATGGATTCTCTTTGTAACATGATTTTATTGTATTTTTATAGTATTCCTAGCCAACACTGCTCAAATTTCATCTCCGTGTTAATATAACTATGCACCCCTAACCCTTACGAGGAGAGTAAAGGTACTGAAGTTATATGCAGCATGGGTATTGCTGGTTCACTATTCCCAGGTGACCAAAATGAAAACCAGAGACTGAGAAGAACACTAGGAAATCCATTCTAGTCTCTATGGTAAAGAATGAATAATGTATGTTTGCCTTATTAAAAAAAAAAACAAACTATCTGTCATTACAAGGGGCATGACCACCACCCAGGGTGTTAAGTATCACCTTTGTTGAAAAGAAAAACTTCTAATTGCTTTCTCCCATGTATTGAAAGTAGCTGAGACGTTAACGTAACACGAATTTAAAATGATCCTTCTATCAAGTCTATGCTTTTAATTTTGAATGTTTGATGACTGTTTTCAGTTGTCCTTGATAGGATCATTCAAATGGGATTTAAAAGAATGGTAATTTTCTAAGAATATGAAATAAAATCTTGATCAGTTTTCTTTGGTTAAAAATACTTCCTGGTATAAAATAGTATAAATGGAATTAGATATTAGTACTACTGACTAAAAAAATTGCTCATAAACACAAGTAGAAAATTATCTGCAGACTTAACTCGAGGAAACAATTTCATCCTCAGGGCATTTTGGCATTTTGGCAAGGAGCTTGAGTTGCTTTTTCCTCTTGTTTTCTGGCTGCTCTCCCTGGAGCTTAGACCCAAAACTATGCATTAAGATCAGATGCATACAATCATGATCAATTTCCTGCGAGTGTACAAGGACTGGGCACTTGAGATGCATGGCCTTATATTTTTATTCTGTTTCCATGGCGGTATTTTTCTATCTGTAATAGCAGCTGGAATCCAACTGTGTGGTGGAGAAGGGAGGAGAGAAAATGAAACTCCTCTTAGGTGGAGGAACGGTCCCTGTGTGCCCGGTTGCTTTTTCTTTAAGTGATTGTTACAGTTTTTCTACTACACACCTGCGATGAAAGCTATGGGAATGCAGACTCAACACAAAGCACACTTATCTGGTGCCACACTCCTGGAGAAATGTCACTTTATTTCAAATCTTTGATTCTGAGTGTGTCTCCCCTAAAGTACTTAGAACTGACTCTTGCTTGCTTACAGTCTCAGCTTGGAAAAGGCATTTCCATTTTGGTGGTATTCAGTATATCGGGGGCCAACAGGATGCTTGGTACACTGGTAAGATGGGACCTCCTAGCAAAGATGGGCAGTATGTTCCTTCCTTTTCTACCTTTTCCATTTGCTCTCTGTCTAATTATGTATAGCTATACATTATATATAGATTCCTTCATAGAAGTTCATTATATATACAAATATGTTTTACGGAATATCTGGATATATTTGAACAGAATGTATGTGCTTACATGGTCATACATATGTCATTCATACATATGACATGCAGGATATATGACACATGTGATATATCCTATCATATATCATGTGTATGTAACATAAAGAAAATGAACATCCCATCTTTAAACCCCTTACTCTTAAAATGCAGATATTTCATTCCCTCAATGTGATTTTTAATTTCTTAGATCTACACTTTTCTTTCTTTCTTTTTGCTATTGGCTAATACTTTTTATTATTATTATTGGGAAATACTGTACAGAGGCGTTACAATTACATGAGCAAGGTAATGAGTACATTTGGTATCAAGCATTGTTGCCTCCTCCTTTGTTTCCCCTACCATCCCTTCCCATCTATCCCTCTACCCCCGCTCCACGCCAAAGTTGTAAAGTTCATTTTTTGACATAATGTCTTGTACATCTCATTGTTGCAATGGGTCCACCTGTATCCCTGTTTAAACAATTTGTTTTTTCCCTTCCCCTCCACAAATTATACCAACATCAAATACAGTGAAAACAGGGGTTATACCGTGGGGGAGGGCCATACAAAGCAACAAAGAAATCATCTTATAAATATGCTAGAAACAATCTCATGAAATAAAAAAAATATTTGAGTCCTTATCTTGGGGTTCATTTCACCTAACATCAACTTATCTGACCATTTCTGCTTATCTCAGACATATACTAGTTATTGCAAATAATGGAAACCATGGGACCTATGTTTCTTCACTTAATATAATTTTTTTCCAAGTCTTTCCATTTCCTAACAAATGGGGCAATGTCATTCTTTCTGATGGAGGCATAGAATTCCAATGTCTATATATACACATTTTCTTGATCCATTCATCTACTGAGGGGCATCTGGGTTAGTTCAATATCTTAGCTATGGTAAATAATGCTTCAATAAACATAGTCGTGCTGATCACACATAGTCGTGTGATCTTGTTTGTGAACATTTGGGTAAATGCCCAAAAGTGGGATTGCTGGGTCATAAGGAAGCTCTATGTGGAGTCTTTTGAGGAACCTCCATATTACTTTCCAAAGTGGTTGAACAAGTTTACACTTCCACCAACAGTGCAGTAGGGTTCCCTTCTGTCCACATCCCCTCCAGCTTCTGTTGTTATTAGAGTTATTGATTATAGCCATCCTAACGGGGGTGAGGTGATATCTCAATGTTGTTTTGATTTGCATTTCTTTTTTGGCCAGGGAGGTTGAGCATTTCTTCATGTGTCTATTGGCCATCCTTCCTTCCTCTTCAGAGAAGTTTCTCTGTAAGTCTTTATCCCACTTATACTATGCATTTAGGTTTTTTAAGTCAAGAACAGAGGTTGCAAGCTGTACAGAAGAAGAAAACACAGCCTCTTTATTACATTGAATCCTCAGCACTTCTTCATTATATTATCTTATTTACTTACTACCCCTTATATATTGGCAGCACTAGGGAAAAATCTATCTTTCTATCTTTGTCATTTTATGAGGAGGATGTATATAATTTTCCCCTTATTTGGCTGCCCAACTACACTGCAGTTTTACCTACAGTAAATACCTTTAGGTGGGGGACGTAAAACATCCCACCTTGCCTGGTGCCGGGAGCTCAGGCCTGTAATCCTAACTACTCACAAGCCCGGGCAGGAAGGTCCCTGAGACTCTTATCTCCAATCAACCAGTAGAAAACCGGAAGTGGCGCTGTGGCTCAAGCGGTAAAGCACTCGCCTTGAGCAGAACAGAGCAGGGACAGCGCCCCAAGCTCAGAGTTCAAGCCCCACGACTGACCAAAAGGAAAAAAAAAATATCCCACCTTATCTTTAGTACCAAATAATACTTATAATAATTCTTGTCATAGAGCGTTCTATTTTCCTCTACCAAACATAAGGGGATTTTGGAGCATCCTAGAGCGATATCTTCATAGGACTGCTGGAAATTGTCAACATGAGACAAGTCATCGTTCTGCCAGGTACTTAGCTGCTGAACTAAGGAGAGGTGGTGCAAGCAACTACATGTCCCTGGCTCAGGTAAAGAATGAAGATTGATCGATCCATGGTCTTAAAGGTGCCATTTTTGTTTGTTTATTTTGTAACAGCACATCCAGCTAGAGAGGTATTGAAAGGAGCCTTCCTCTTCGGACCACTATTCTTTACCCTTGCAGTAGACTTTCTCTTGGCCAGACTCTTACTGGCACCTCCTAGAGATCTGTCTTCCTCTCAATGGCAAAAATTGCCATCACATTGCAGTTCCTGGATATTTCTTCCTTCCTCCTAAAGCTTCTTTGGCTTAAGATAAGCATCTTTTATACTCCCAGTCCCAAAGCCCTGTTTCTGCCTATTTTTAATTGGAAGTATGCCATAGCTGTCCGATGAGAAACATCTAAGTTCCCTGCTAAAACCAGACCACAAATTAACAACAGAACATGCGCCTCTCCCATGCTTGAATTAAGAGAGGCTCAGTCTTCAGGAATATGACCAAATGATGACTTGCCCTGAGGAGAAGAATTAGACTTTAGCCAACTGGACAAAATTGTCTCTCTAACTAAAAGACAGTTTACACCAATCTTTATAATGGAATAAATGAAGAAAATAAGTTGTATTTGCATATGCAAATAGTTTGAAGAATGAAGTTCTGCCGATTTCTAAGGATGATCAGAGCATTTTCATTCCCTAAATTTCTGCATACATTGCCTTAAACTCCTCAAAAAATTAATGTCATTAGTATCGTAAGAATGCAAATAGTGAAATAGAGACTTAAGTAAGTGATAGGTAGAAATTGGAAAGATTGGAATTATGACCCCTTTTCTTGTTATTTCACATCTAAATTATATTGCAGCTATAAGAATCCACACCATATCATCTCACTTTGGTGATTTTTAAAGCATTCTTGCTCCTTTGTCTTTATATGTATATAGCAATGCTCACTGGTCAGCCATTTTGTGATCAGTGAAAAGAATCTTACTTACTTGAAAGCAATGTTCATATTTATAATTCATCTGTATTGTTGGCCAATTAAACTTTCAAGCTACAAGAGCCTGTACCTGATTTGAAGGGGTAAGAATTCTCTCTAATACGTACATCACACTTGAGAATATTATTCATGTTAAAATTTGCCCTTTATGTCTCCCTGAAACCTGCAAATATCACTGGATTAATAAAGCAATGAATCATTCTCATTGACAGCTGTGATCTTAGTTCACAATCGTACATGAATATTTTTCCCAGTCATTTTAATAGGCTGGACTTGCAGCATCCAGAAGTCACTTAAAAAGACTTATGAGAGACTCAAAATAATTAAATTCTAGAAGTATCAAGTAATTAAACATCCAGATTTAAATACAAAACAAATCAGTCATTTCCTGCCTGTGGTCTCTGTAATTTGGTGCCTCCCATCCACTCTTTGGCTCCGTATTTTTATATGCTAGCCAAGCCAGCTATAACTCTGTGCTTCCCATTATAGCCTTCGGATTTTGCTACCCCAGAAATCTTCTAAGGTTGCTTAGTATTGGTTATTTTGTTCCAAGTAGAAGGTCTCATTTCTCTTCTATTCTATCTTGGTTAAGATATAGCTAAAGGAAGTGATACTGATAGCTGTTTAATGCAGGTAGAAATTTTTCAATCTTAGACTGGGTGAACACCGTAATGTTAGGGCCCTCCCCTAACATTCTAGCAGAATTCGTCCTTACTCATGTCAAGAATACTGACTCATCCAGTTTTCAAAATGACACATTGGAGCCTTTGTTCATCTCTCCTGAGAGCACTAGAATAGGCCCATAACGCATTGAGAATTAAAGTGTTTGACTCACTTGGGGTTAGTGCAACTGGAGGTTTTGTGGGTGCTTCTACGGCTGCTCTGTAGGTGATGCAAAGTAACTGCACACCTCTTCTCCATGCCACTCGATCAAAGGCCACCACTGCTACAGGTTTCAATTTCATCTCTAATGACGGAAACCCATTGATTTCATCTTCTCACAACCACCTGTGGCCCTTCATCTGATTTGTGTTGAACAGTCATCCTTCTCATTCTGCTGTAGTCTCCAAACGTGCCTGAGGGTTGGACTGAAATAAACAGATCATGAGCCTACAAAATGAATGGAAGTGTTCAGGTGAGATGATGACATTTCTGTACAATTGAATAGTACAATTATCCTGTAAAATCATGAGGGGAAACCTGATTTCTACTGAATTTGATGAAAGAAAACATTAGAGGGTAAAGATATTCTGGTCATTTCTTTCGACTGCTATAAAACACATATCCTAGTAAAATCTTGTTACAAAGTAAACATTTCTGAGGAGAAAATAAAAATGAATTATAGCATGTAGTTTCCATTCACTAGGCATTTAAACTCATTTAAAATATAATGATGTGAATAGAATGGTCTCTATTTGTTGTTGTTTCTGTTTTGTCTGTTACAAGAACAAATTTTAAGACTTGACCAACCAACCGTGATTTTAAAGACTCAAACAAGACCACACTAAAGCTACCAGCATTATTTACCATAGCTAAGATATGGAACTAACCTAGATGCCCCTCAGTAGATGAATGGATCAAGAAAATGTGTATATATACTCAATGGAATTCTATGCCTCCATCAGAAAGAATGACATTGCCCCATTTGTTAGGAAATGGAAAGGCTTGGAAAAAAATTATATTAAGTGAAGTAAGCCAGGCCCAAAGAAACATAGGTCCCATGGTTTCCCTTATTTGCAATAACTAGTATATGTCTGAGCCAAGCAAAAATGGTCAGATAAGTTGATGTTAGGGAAATGAACCCCAAGATAAGGACTCAAATGTTTTTTTCTTTCATGAGATTGTTTCTAGCATATTTATAAGATGATTTCTTTGTTGCTTTGTATGGCCCTCCCCCATAGTATAAGCCATGCTTTCACTGTATTTGATGTTGGTATAATTTGTGGAGGGGAAGGGAAAAAAACAAATCATTTAAATAGGGATACAGGTGGACCCATTGCAACAATGAGATGAACAAGTCGTTATGGTGAAAAATGAACTTTACAACTTTGGTGAGGGGGGGAGAAGAATTCGGTGGGGGAGGCGGGGGGAGGATGGGAAGGGATGAGAAGGGGAAACAAAGGAGGAGGCTACAATGATTGATAAGAAATGTACTCATTATCTTTCCCCTGTAATTGTAACCCCTCTGTACAGTATTTTCACAATAAAAAAATGACAAAAAGAAGAAAATTGTAACTAAGGTTTAAACTCCATTTTGGCAATAGTACACAATAAATTTCTATGCTCTTAAACTGATTCCATTTTGTTTTCTCAACTTTATTTTCAAACCAAATAGATGGACCAGAATTAATTAGGACTTCTAAAACATCTGCTACCTCATAACCTTGATTCCTCTATTTTGATGGTTGGTTGGTTGAAATTCTTCTTACCACAGAAATCCATAATCTTCTCTGTCTGTAATGGTTCACTTGACTTTATCTATTTACTTCATTGACAAGACAGGGGTTGTCTTGTGTCAGATTACCAGATAAAAACACATACTTCAAAAACTCATTCATTTGTTGTTTATGTAAAACACAAAGTTAACAAGGTCTGTTCTGGTTTTTTGTTAAATCTGACAGCTCTACTCATCTTGCTCATGCAACCATGTGAAAAGCTGTCATTTACTATAGCTTCAGTTGAATTAAATGCTAAGCATCCCTTAATTATAAACTCAATTTACTATTATCCCTATCAGCAAGGTTTGATCTGAGTGTTGCTTTTATTTGTACTTTATTGTATTTAATCAAGTCTTATCTATCTGGTATTCAGGGAAATGTGAAAAGGATATAAGGAATAAAGAAATTAAGGTTCTTTGACATCTACAGAGTATTTAATTTAGAGGAAGGAAAAGTCTAAGAATTAGAGATAGAGAAGACATTTTATTCAATAGCCAAATAAGTCTTAAATAGAAGAGGTGACAAAAACAGTTTTTACTTTTCCAGAAATATGCAACTTGAAATTGTGAGAAATGTTAAGGTAACATTAGATTTCATTTAAAATCTAACCAGAAAGCAAATGAGTGTTATAATTACCATTTGTGATGAAATGTAGAGAAAATTCCTTCTTGTACAGACCACAAGTATTTGCACAAAGAAGCTGTCCATTAAGAACATTATATAAGTCATTCTTAACAATGTTGGTTTCCATGAGAAATAAGTTGAGAAGGTCCAGGAATGTGGAGAAGAAGGAGAGAAGTAGTGAAAATATTCCTGCAGGAAGATGTTTGTGGAATTTGAGCAAAAATAAAAATGCCAGAGAATTGCCTGAGAATCTTAAGAGAGAGGCAAAAACCAAGTGTTCCTGGCTCAGGCCTGCAGTTCTAGCCATGCAGGAGGCTGAGAGCTAGAGAATTAAGAATGGAAGCTAAACTGAGCAAAAACTCCTGTGAGACCAGCAATATGCTTGATTGGAGGTCTGACTCAAGTGTTAGTGTGTCAGCCATAAACAAGTTAAGCCCAAAGACCCCAGATCAAATCTCAGTATTAACACTAAATAAATAAATAATAGGAAGAGTCATCTTTCAATTGCTGACTGAGTTTTATTACTAAAGAAAGAAGCAGAGGCTGTAAAGGAAGTGAATTGAAGAGAGGAGAAAACAGTTATAGTCTGGAGAAAATGAATGGGAGGAAAAAAATGTCAATAGGAAAAGAAGAAGCTAAAAGGGACTAAAAGGAAGAAAAAACAAGAAACAGTAAGAATATCAGAATTTCAGAAACTCAACATGCAATCACAGAGGCTGTGAGAAACAATAAATCCTCTTCCTCCCTCCCTCCCTTCTTTCCTTCCTTCCTTCTTTCCTTCTTTTCTTCATCTCTTCTTTGTTTTCTTCATCTCAGAGATAACATGTAATGTGTAGGGATATGTTAGTTATATGATAAATTGCAATTATTAGAACTTTCCAACACTGGAATGGGTGCTTTTTATAGCACTGACAGCCTTGACATTGTTTACACCATATGGCATGACTGTAGATTGTGGAAAGTAATAAACTGACAACGTCTATACTCATCCAGGTTACATGATTTTCCAATAACCCCTCTAACTTTGTATAGAGCTTAATTCTTATCATTCAGTACTCTGTGTGCAGATTCCCACAGCAAATAAAAATTTAGCCTTCTTGAGAAATTAACTATTTTATTAATTCAATTGACTGTACCTCTAATATAGTATTAAAAATCACATAGAAGAACTGTAACAAAAACTTAAAGCTTAAATCTACACCTAAACCTATTGAACTTTCATGCAATTCTAATGACAAATAAAGAAAATGTAGAGATAAAAGAAAATGAAACAAAGAGGCAAAACATCGTGTTTCCTTCGTTCCAATTTGAAAAAATATAATTAAAAGGAAAAGAAGTTCTTTTATAAATCAGGCTAAGTAATGTAAATTCTGTCATTTGCTTATGTAACCAGGAGAATTTTTTTGCTAGAGCTCTACCACTTTGAGCCACTTTCAAGATTTCCAATTTTATTATGTTTGTTCATACTGACATTCTTAGAGAAGACTCAGAATATATAGATCACTCTTCAGTTGGGTTCCTTCAATATCTCTTTCCTTTTTTCCTGAAAAAAAAACACTCAAGAAAACTGAGTTATATAACATAATTTGTAAAATCTATTTTAAAACTGAGATATGTAACATAATTTGTAAAAATCTATTTAAAATGAAGGAAAGAAGGAAGGAAAGAAAGAAGGGAGGGAGGGAGGGAGAGGATTTATTGTCTCTCACAGCCTCTGTGATTGCATGTTGTGTTTCTGAAATTCTGATATTCTTACTCTTTCTTGTTTTTTCTTCCTTTTCTTCCTTTTTGTGATTTTGTGATTTAGTATTCATTAACTAAAAATTAATTTAGTATGTATTTATTCTTTCAGCCAATACATCTAAAGTTCTATCAATGTGACAATTTTTTACTTGAAATTGGCAAGTGAAAGAAAAAGAAGGAAGAATTTACAGATTATCTGAGCTAAAGTACATTAATTCTCAGGGTGAATGTATTTTAGTAAATACATTGAAGATGGCCAGTGAAATGAAGAAGTATCAATTTATTTTTCTTTCTTATGGATTGTTTTATTCCTACACAAAGAATTATAGAATTCTTGTTCCTCAGATGATTTTTTATGGTCTATTCCATGTTGTTTTGAAGATACACAATTAAAAATATTTTTGTGTTTCTACTATGACCTTATGAGAGATGTTGTAGCAAAAAAAACTGATTGTTAGTGAGATATAAATTTGTCTTTTCAGAGAAATCCTTCGAACTGACTAATACGATAATGTGAAAACCATCATAATATTGGAGAATATAGAATTACATAATGGCAACAATTGATGTCTGCGCAATTTATGCAATTCATATTGATTTCTGTAAGATACATAACAAAACCGCTTGTTGACTCCATGCAACTTTGATATCCCTTGGGATTTGTAGTTCTACTACATGAATATTGAGGAGACAAAAATCATAAATTTCACTTATTTATGGAAAATCTGTAGGGTAGTCTAGGACTGAAAAGTCTAAAGATACTTGGAAAACAGAAACATGAATATTTGAATCTAGAGATCCTTCTCACATAGAACATAGTTGAAGGAACTTGAAAAATGTACTAAGTAGAATCCTGTATACTTTATCATATCTCCTGCATATCAGAGAGAACATGCCCAGTTTGCCTCTCAGAGCTGGCTTACCTCACTTAACATGATTTGTTCTAGTTCTACCCTTTTCCCTGCAAATGACATTATTTTATTCTTCTAGTGCCTGTGTAAAGTTCCATTGTGCGTAGGTATCACATTGTTTGGATCCTCTCATCTATTGCAGGGCATCTGGGTTGTCTCCATGAAAGTGCAGGAGAAGAGATCTCTGGACTCTGATGAAAGTGAACTATACAACTGGAGGGAGGGACTGGGAGAGAATGAGGGAACAGAAGACACTGTTCGAAAGGAAATGTACTCATTGCCTAACTCATGTAATTGTAATCCCTTTGTACATCACCTCTATAATAGCAGTAAATTCATAGCAAAAAAAGAAATACATACTAAGTATATCTGGAATTATTTGTGTATGTGGGGAGGTGGGGAGCATGAACACATGTTTTTCCCTGGCAACCTGGAATTGAGCGACTACTTAGCATCTTTCCATTCTGAGCTTTATTTAAATGTTGGTCTATGCTTTTGGCTTCCTGTCAACCAAACACTGAGAAAGATTT
This sequence comes from Dipodomys spectabilis, assembly GCF_019054845.1. NCBI lineage: Eukaryota > Metazoa > Chordata > Mammalia > Rodentia > Heteromyidae > Dipodomys > Dipodomys spectabilis. Next base: position 10,294,961 of record NW_024870834.1, on the reverse strand, counting down.
TCACATGATTGTGTAAGAGCTGGAAAACTAGAAGTCGATTTTGAATGTATCCCCTTTAAGTGACCTTTACAGTAACATTATTCTCCAGGTCTCTGCTTTCTGTGGGAGTCAGCTGTATATTGCTAATTAGTTTCTATATGAGCGTACCTTTTTCTGTTAATTGGCACTCATCACTTTGGGTCCCATCTCCCTTCCCAATATAACATTATTCATTAAAAATCATTACAAGGAATAATTATTCGTGATTAGGTATTCAATTTGTTTATTTGGAAAAGATTCAGTATTGGCAATTAAATTTAGGCAATAGCCTTTGAAGGAGAGATAATTATGGAGATATTTTGAGAAGGAGTGTTTATGGGTTTGACAAAGCATGCAATTTCGGTCACCTGATCAACCAGAAAATTTGAATTGGAGATTGAGATAGAATTAGGTTTTGTAGGCATGGGAAAGCGGTTGTCAGTCAGTCTCTAGAGATCAAGTAATTGCAGTTTATCCAAGATTTGAAGGAAATGCACAGCTAATTCCATACATTTCTTGAGAAACTCAGTGGTCTTGATTTTAAGTGATGGTTAAAGAGTGTTTGACTCAACTGCAAGTAGCAATGGCATAAAATCTCATTGAAAAATGAAGCATTTGTTTTTAAATTGGATTGTGCAAGAAATTACAGCATGGATTCTAAATGTGCATATGTGTTGAATTACTTTCATATATGCATTTGCTTCAGAACTATAGAAGCCGTCTATTATATACATGTTATATTCTGAATGGGTCCTTAGCACTCTATATGTTCTTTAGTGAGAATTGAGTCTAGGATAAGCTATGTGCCTATGTTCTTGCTTGGGGTAGACCAGTAGCTACTAATTTGCATTAGGTTCTAGTTTCTCTTATGTATGCTAATAATTACATTGAAGGAAATGAACTGAGAATGAAGCTCAATGGTACAGTGGATGCCAGCATGGATATGGTCCTGGGCTCACCCCTAGTACTGCAAAAAGCATGGAAATATGTTAACACCTATGCACAAGCATATATGCTTATATACATGTGTTTTTAAAATTATTATGCATATAGAAGAATATGTTAGAGAAAAATATATGTTCTGTTATATTTTTCAAGAGGTAGGGAAGGAAAAATAGACCTTACATGTTGATCACCTTTGTTGGCAATTAGACTGTCTCTGTTTCAGAAGTTTGCATGATTTTTTTCTCTTGTCTTAAATCCTTAATTTTTAATAGTAGATACCTATATTTGTTGCTATTCCTCAAAAAGAATATAACTTCTGTCTGTATACCTTATTAGATATGTAGATAAAATAATCTGATAAACATACACATTTGTGTATATATTTGTATATATGCATATTCCTTATTAGATATTCCTTATCAGAATAATCTGATAAACATATGCATGCCTATATGTTTATTTTATATACATGAGTTGATTAATTATGAGAATTAGCTCACATAAATTATGGAGCTATGAGAAGTTCTGTGATCTGTCTTTAACAAATTGGAGAAATAGGGAAAATAGTCATAGTTTCATCTGAATCTGAAGACTGAAAACTAAGTTATAATGTCCAGAGCAGGAAATGAAGGAAGCTCCAACTGAAACAGTAAGCAAATCTGTGCTTCTCCTCCATCATTGTTTTCTTTAGACACTCAAAAAATTGGATGATGTCAACCTCATTGATGAAGTCAATCTTCTAAAATTACTCTACTAACCCAAAGACTGACCACACAGCCATAACCTAGAAATGTTTTGCTGGCTTCCTGGGCACGCCATGGTCCAGTCAAGGTGACACATAGAATTAACCTGTGGCACAGACCCCTCACTGTCACCAAATACACCCTCTCTGCTTTCTCTATGGAATTTGAACTATGTAGTAAATGTCATGTGGCCACACAACTTCAGAAACGCTGAACTTTTTATCTGTACTATAAAAATAGTATAATAAATAATTTGTGAAATGGTTAAATCTCTTGTTGTCTATATCATAGCATCTTCTCTCCATATTTATCTAGTCTATATATTTATCTAGTCTTTGAATTGCCTAGTTTCTCTAGAACATGAACCCTTTACCTCCATAAAGCATCTCTTATTAGACAGACCATTTGTGTATAGTATGTACTGGTCCTGGGAGTCTACGTTTTGTCCTAACCATTTAGATTTCCGAAGATGCTTGTTTGGTTTTTCTGCTTCCCTCTGCAAACTTGATTTTCTGATTATTTGCTTATGGGTATTTCATCTGTCCATGCCATTACGTAAGTACCTCGCATTCATAGTACTGCTTGTACTTCCACAGTGATTATACTTGGTCATAGGACCCAATGCTCCTTGCCTGCTCTATGACAGGACATTTAAAAGATCTACACAGCCAGTCAAGGTCCAGAATTCAGTGTGATTTAGTTTGCAAACTTTGAAATGACATTGGAGCTAAATACCCCTCATGAAACCTGTTATCCACTCCATTTTTCAAACTGTTTTTAAGGGCCTTTTTTTTCTCAGAAGAGAATTTTACAAGGAAGGCTAACACATAAAATACATTAAGATGCTTCAATTAGGAGTAAGTCTCTACTATCTCTTAATCGTTAAGGACAATAAATCCTGGCCTACCTGTTATAATCCACAAAGCGATTTTAACTCCTGACAAAACTGAGGCCTGTGAATTCAATTTTTTGAAAAAAGGACTTGGCTTTAAAACACATCAGAAACAGGACTGAGGGTAAAAACTGCCTTTCTTGCCTGTAACCTCTGGCCAACTTCACAGGCAAGGCACATTCTTAGATAAAATGTTCCAAATTCTCTTTGAGCCATGAGATTAAGCAAAATGCAGGTAAGAGGTTTTATTCATAGCATTTGAGAAAAACACTTGGCTTTTCTTGTTTCTGTCACTTAACATGCTATATGAAAGATGTTTTCTCCCAACACATTACTTATACTCAGAGTCAAATTTATTTCCCATGATGGCCTTCCCACTAACAAGGAGCAGAACTCTTGAGGGAGGGCGACCCAACATCACCCCGGAGCATTTGTTTCTCTGGAGTTTGGTGGTCTACATTAGCAACTTGCAAGAAAAGGCATTTTGGTGGGGTGCCTCTTAAGTCAGCCAAGTCTTAAAGAGCATTTATATAACACACTGGCAAGTTTAAAACATTAATGTTTATAAATGAATATAAAATCTGGTAATTCTCAGTAGATTAGAAAAAAATATTAGAAACTGTATTCCAAAGAAGTTATATAAGTATGCTGATCACATTTTGTATTCTTAAAATTTTAGTGGCTTATAAATTATTCCATGCATTTTGTCCAATAAAAGTATTTAATTGGTAAAAGAGCTCGTAGCCGGGATAAAGACACAATTTAACTCACTTTGGGCATTTTGGCATATTATTCCTTTGTGAAATTTATAAATTACAATGAATGAGGTCATATAAGTGAGAGTAGAAAATAAAATGTGTGGGTAGACATGCATTTGTAATAGGATGCAGCACATTTCAACAGCACACAGGGATTTTTGGAGGGGAGGCTCTTTTTAAACACTGAAGATCAGCATTCCAAATTTCTAAATCATTTCTAAATTATTTCTAAAATGATTATTTCCTATTTTTTTGTTTCCATACTAAATTCTTGCTTGTATTCAGTTTGCAATTCAGCATCCTAACTCTTGTGTCTCTTCGATCTGAGGTACCTGTCAGAAACTATGCAAATCAAAGACAACAATGAATATCTAAGGGGCCTAGATTAAAAGATGTGATAGTTAATTATTGAGGAAGTTATTATTGTTCAGAGAAAACATTACACTCTGCCGGTTGGAGCGTAGCCTATGCAGATCTTTCAAAGAGCTAACCATTCATTTTCCCCTCCTAAGAAATGTCTATATGGAATATTTATCTTTTCTTCCTACTAATTTTAAATTTATTTTCAAGAATAACTCATGTAGCCTGGAAATAGAAAAACATGCATATGAGAATTTTGTTTAATAGTTTATTACTGTACTTAATCTCATTAATTGCACAAAATGAGGGCGTATTATGATATTTTCACACATGCATATAATATACTACTCAGTCATATACATTCCACTTTTCTTCTCCTTTCTCTTTCTCTTTACCTTCCTCTCTCCAATATTCCCTTTCTATTGGCTTCTTCATTTTTTTCTCTTGATTCCATAGATGAGAAAATGTGAGATATTTGTATTCCTACTCTGATTTATCTCACTTAACATGGCAGTTTCCAGTGCTATACATTTTCCAAGAAAATATATGATTGTTTTCTTCTTTATGGATGAATAGATATATTTGTATACACATATATTTTTAATTCATCTACCCAATGATGGAAAGCTAGGCTGACCTTATGACTCAGCTATTATGAATAGTGTTGGAATAAATATTATATATAGGAATCTTTATAGTATATTGAATTTGACTATTCTGGTTATATACTCAGGAGTAGTATAGAAGAAGAATACAGTAGTCTCACTTGTACTTTTGTGAGAGGATTATGAGTTTTAATATAGGAAATCAATTTTTAAAACTATCTTTGGGAAAGTAGTGTTTTCTTATAAATATATATTAAATAGCACATGGTAGGGGTTTCTTCGTGACCTTTTCATGAACGAATGTCATGTACTTTAATTATATTTATCCCCAAATTAATTAATTTTTCTTCTACCTTCTCCTCACCCTCCCTTTTTCCTTTCCTTCTAACTACCTAGTAGTTCCCTTTTACTTTAACAATCGATTTTATTTTGTTTTGCCATCATTTCTCAAATGAGAGAAAAAAAAAAAAGATACTTGTCTCTGAGGGACTGGTGATTTCACTTAACATGATGGTCTCCCGTTTGATCCATGTGGAGGAAATGACATAATTGCATTCCCCAGAGCTGATAAGCACCCAAGTCCATGCCATAAAGTTGGTTCTTTTGCATAGTGGTATGATAAACTTGGATAAACAAATAAATTCTATACTAAATTCACTGTGATTGTTTTGGGATGTACCCACAAGTGGTATGCTTGGGTCTTATTGAAATTCTGTTTTTACTTTTTTGAGGAATTGACCTAGTGATTTTTATAGGAGCTACACTAAGTTACATACCAAACATGAGTGAATCAGCAATAATAAGTCCTTTCTCCTCAAATTCGGACCAAATACAACTTAAATTGGAAGGGATATTCGAATACAAATGGTAAATTTGAGAAACAAAGGAAGGTATTAACAAATATCTCTTCTTTTAAAACTGTCATCTTTTACTGTTCCTAGAAAGCCTGTGTGACATTTTGTCAAAGACACTTCTTTGGAAATTTTTTCCTTCAAAAGTCATTCATATTTACATCCAAAGAAAGGCTTGATTTTTTTTTTTTGCAGCCACTGAGAATTACAATGAACTTTTTCTTTCTTGACTTTTGATTCATAGATGTGACTGAAAGGTCTATGAAATTATTCCAAAAGTTAAAGGTGATAATGGATTACTTAATAGAAAAGAATTGTATCTTAAACATCTGCTACAACTATTCAAACAAATAGTTTCTATGGAAACTGATGAAATTACTGTGCCATTGATACTATTTTGGAGGCACTTAGGTATGATACAGAACATGGAAAGGCAAACACAAAAGCATTCAACCATTCAGAACTATCTTATTAACATTGGTACTCACATAGCTCAGTAGGAATGTCTTCTTCACAAAAGCCCTGTCAGTAAGCTTATTAATGAAATTTTAAGAGTCTATTTATCTTTGACAATTACCTGAGTTAGGCTATTTGTGATGAAATGATAGGTTGAGAGAGAAAAATATATATGAATTGTATTTCTGTGATTGAGTCAGGTGAATCATGTGAACTAAACATTTTTAAATATAAAAGACAGTAGCAGAGTAGAGTCTGGCTCTACTCTGAAGAGTGCCCCTCTAGCAAACATGAAAACCCAGAGGTCAGACCACTCTCCAGCAAAAAGAAATGAACAACAACAAAAAAGGTTAAATTTTGTAAATTGTATATTCTTCATAAATATAAGCATATATTTGACTATATATGAAATTATCTTTGTTATTAAAGAATATAATATGCTTATCTATATAATAAAGACTGGCATTTACATATTCTTTTGTTAATTTGCCCTTCTTTTCCTTTGTGAATTCCTTTTTTTTTTTTTTTTTGTCGGTCGTGGGGCTTGAACTCTGGGCCTGGGCGCTGTCCCTCAGCTCTTCAGCTCAAGGCGAGCACTCTACCACTTGAGCTACAGCGCCACTTCCGGTTTTCTGGTGGTTTATTGGAGATAGGAGTCTCATGGTCTCTCCTGCCCGGGCTGGCTTTGAACCTCGACCCTCAGATCTCAGCCTCCTGAGTAGCTAGGATTACAGGCATGAGCCACCAGCGCCCGGCCCTTTGTGAATTCTTAGTTCTCCTCCATATTCTTGATAGAATTCTGACAACTGCCTTGAGAATGAAAATTAAAGTGCTCAAACTCTGTGACTGAGCCAGAATGAAAATGATTGTATATTTTGAGATATAAACATGTGAAGCAGGCAAACTTCAGGTTATTTTCTATGAAAATGATTCTCTCCCAACATTTTTTATGTACTAGTGAATCTAAATTTTGGATATTTTCTTAGGACTAACGTAAAATCAAGCACCAACCAGTAAATATACAAAGTCTTGAAAACCAGCTACCTAAACTAATCTTAAGCAAAATCTGAGCAACTGAAGTTATTTAGCAATTTTCTTCCACTTTCTTATCATATACTATTGGTCTGTCACTGGTAATTACAAAGCAATCAACCCTAAAGCACATTTTATGTAGTAAACTTAACTCTCTGTGGACTTTTCTGTTTCATCTACAGCATTTGCCAAGTATAGTCTACAATCAAACTAAAAAGACTGAACACACTTTGAGAGTTTACTGTGGCAATCAAATAAGCCTTAGAGAATTTTAATTTGTTAAGGATATAATAAAGCTCTCCACTTTTACAGCTTGCATAGTAATTAGACTTAAAGGTAACTAATAAATATCTAGCAATACTATTTTTTCATAGCTAGACCAGGAAAGGTCTTTGATTCAATTTTGTTCATTTCTTTTACCACCTACATAGACTACCATGTCAAATCTTTATGTGAGCTCCTACTGTGTGATCTAACTGGCAGAGATACTGGGGAAATTACTCCAGACAAAACAACCTACCAATCCTAAAGTTATGAAATTAATGACTTTAATTTCTTTTTGCTATCAAGGTCAAGAACACTAACAGTTCAAGCATATTCTCATACAAATCATTGATCTTGGATAATGAGCTCAATACAATAGTTTTTCTTTGAGTGCACGTATGTGTCTCCGCCCAACCTCATCTATACAAAGAATTAGCAAATTTTCTGGGTAAAGATTTTATACTCATTTCCCTCTTTCTTATGGACAGGGTCAAATCGTGTGCTGGCCTCTCCCTTTTCTGATTAAGTTTGGTTGTACAGCCAAGTTCTTGAAAGTGAAATATAAAAGTGATAAACTGCTTCCAGTTTGGATGTGAAAGAAATTAGAAAGACTTCTTGTGAAAGACCTCTATGATGAAAACTTTAAAATCTTGAAAAAGGAAATCAACACAGAACTTAAAAAATGGCAAAACCTCCCATGCTCCTGGATTGGAAAGATTAACATCGTGAAAATGGCAATACTTCCCAAGGCTATCTACAAATTCAACGCGATACCTATCCAAATTCCAACCTCATTCTTCAAGGAAATAGAAGAGGCAATCCAAAAATTCATATGGAACAATAAAAGACCCCGAATAGCAAAAACGCTCCTGAATGGAAAGAACACTGCTGGAGGAATATCAATACCAAACTTCAAACTCTACTATAAAGCCATAGTAATCAAAACAGCTTGGTATTGGCGTAAGAACAGACCTCAGGACCAATGGAATAGAATTGAAAACCCAGAAATGAACCCACAGCCCTATAGCCATCTAATCTTCGATAAGGGAGCTAAAACAATAGAATGGAAGAAAGACAACCTCTTCAGTAAATGGTGCTGGCAAAACTGGTTAACTACATGTAGAAAACTTAAGCTAGATCCTTATATATCACCCTGCACCAGAATCAACTCCAAATGGATCAAAGACCTTGAACTCAAAGCAGACACTCTGAAAACATTACAGGATGGAATAGGAGAAATCCTGGGTCTCCTTGGCTCAGGCCGAAATTTTCTGAATAGAGACCCGGAAACACAACAAATCAAAGAAAGGTTGGACAAATGGGATTGCATAAAGTTGCAGAGCTTCTGCAGGGCAAATGACATAGCTAGCAAGATCAATAGAAAGCCCACGGACTGGGAGAAGATCTTTACTAGCCATACAACGGACAAGGGTCTCATATCTAAAATATACTTGGAACTCAAAAAATTAAACCCCCAACAACAAATCCTCAAAGAAACAACTGCCCAATAAATAAGTGGGCGAAAGACTTAAAGAGAAACTTCTCTGAAGAAGAAAGAAGGATGGCCAATAGACACATGAAGAAATGTTCAACATCCCTAGCCATAAAAGAAATGCAAATCAAAACAACATTGAGATATCACCTCACTCCAGTTAGAACGGCAAAAATCAAGAACTCTAACAACAACAGATGCTGGAGGGGATGTGGACAGAAAGGAACCTTACTTCATTGTTGGTGGGAATGTAAACTTGTTCAACCACTTTGGAAAGCAGTATGGAGGTTCCTCAAAAGACTTCACATAGAGCTCCCCTATGACCCAGCAATCCCACTTTTGGGCATTTACCCTAATGTTTACAAACAAGACCACGCTAAAGCTACCAGCACAACTATGTTTATTGCAGCATTATTTACCATAGCTAAGATATGGAACCAACCCAGATGCCCCTCAGTAGATGAATGGATCAAGAAAATGTGGTATATATACACAATGGAATTCTATGCCTCCATCAGAAAGAATGACATTGCCCCATTTGTTAGGAAATGGAAAAACTTGGAAAAAATTATATTAAGTGAAGTAAGCCATGCCCAAAGTAACGTAGGTCCCATGGTTTCCCTTATTTGTAATATCTAGTATATGTATGAGTCAAGCGGAAAAGGTCAGATAATGTGATGTCAGGAAAATGAACCCTTAGATGTGTATTTTAATGTTTTTTTCTTTCATGCATGTGTTTCTAACACATTTATAAGATTATTTCTTTGTTACTTTGTATGTCCCTCCCCCACAGTATAACCCCTGCTTTCACTATATTTGATGTCAGTATAACTTGTGGAGGAGATGGGGAAAAACCAGTTGTTTAAGGATACAGGTGGACCTGTTGCAACAATGAGAAATACAAGTTGTCATGTCCAAAACGAGCTTTACATCGTTGGGGAGGGGGGGTGGGGGGGGGGGAAGGAGAAGGATTGGGATTAGGGGGGAAGGGGGGAGGCTGGGAAGGGATGTGAAGGGTAAACAAAGGAGGAGGCTGCAATGCTTGGTAAGAAATGTACGCATTATCCTGCCCATGTAACTGTAACTCCTCTGTACAGTATGTTCACAAATAAAATTAAATTAAATTAAAAAAAAAAAAGAAATTAGAAAGACTTCTAATATATTGTAAGATAGTAAGGTAATAATGATTAAACATCCTGAGTGATCACTGGAATACAATCAACCATACTGGAATATGTTTTAAATTAGGAATACACTTGTTTTCTCAAATTATTACAATTTTTAAAAGTTTTTTGTTTCAATACTAAGCCTAATCTTATGAATAAAACTTTTTGAAGGAAGGGTCCCTGTGTTTTTATTATTAACATAAACTCCCATCCAATCCTTATACTTCACTTTTGTAAAATTAAAAAGAAAATAAACTAAATGGAAGTACTTACAAGCAATTTGGAGTTTCCCACTGAGTTAAATCCTCTCTTGACCTAAGGCTAATGAGTTTGAAGAGGATGGAGATTTAAGTGATTATTGTTTTTAAATTCTCATTGAATTGCAACTGAGGATATGTTTGTGATTATAGCTGGTAGAATTAAATCCTTTTCTATTTTAAAAAGAAAATTTAGAAATCTGAGGACATGAAGCACAGGAGAAAGCTGGGTAGAGTGTGAAAGATCATCAGACACGGAACAAGAGAGGGAAGAAGAAAAACAAGAGACAAGAACTTGAAGGCGTTTTCCTTATTTCAGAGTTAGAACACACTGATATCATTTTGAGTAATATTTGCAAACAACATTCATATATTCATTCCAATTCCATAGAGCAGACAAAAGATTCCTAGAAATAGCCCATAGACCATGATTTCCATTATATGCCAGAAGAAATAATTTCTTAATTACAGTAATCTCATTACTAGATTTATCCAGAGAATTTGGAGTAGCTATAGGTCCTCTTCCATCAGTTCTTCTTTTTGTCATAGTTCAATTTACAAGGTTGTGACTGTTTGTGTTTAATCTATATTACAGCTTTCAAGTCTCCTATCTCCTATGGCCTTCACTGTACTCTAAGGCCTTAGCATTTCTTTATATATATACATATATATATATATATATATATATATACACATTTATTTATTTATTTATTTATGTAGGTCGTGGGGCTTGAACTCTGGGCCTGGGTGCTGTCCCTCAGCTCTTCAGCTCAAGGCGAATGCTCTAAACTACAAGGCCACTTCCAGTTTTCTGGTCCTTATTCTGAGACCCTGGTAAGGGTCTCAGGGACATCCCTGCCCAGGCTGGTTGAACCGTGATTCTCAGATCTGTAATCTAGGTTTATAGTGGTGAGCCACCGGCGCCTGGCTTTTTTTAGAGGTATTTATTTACTTATTTTTGTCGGTTGTGGGGCCTGAACCTGGGCCTGGGTGCTGTCCCTCAGCTCTTCAGCTCAAGGCTAGTGCTCTAGCACTTAACCTACAGTGCCACTTCTGGCTTTTTCTACTTATGTGTTGCTGAGGAATCGAACCCAGGGCCTCCTGCTTATGCTAGGCAACCACTCTACCACTGAGCCAACTTCCCAACCCTTTTAAAGATAGGTTTTAAATCTTATTTTAAAGATGCTGTACAGAGGGGTTACAATTACATGAGTAAGCTAATGAGTTCATTTCTTGTGGAACAGTGTTACCCTCTCCTTTGTTTTTCTCCTACTATCCTCTCCCTCTCCCAGTTCCTTCACCTCCCCCCCAGAAGTTGTCTTATGAGTATCATTGTTGCAATGGGTCATCCTGTATTCTTGTTTCAACATTTTGTTATTCCCCTTCCCCTCCTCAAATTAGAAAAATGGATATACAACATTCAGCATACCAAAATCAAATGCAGTGACAACAGGTATATCCTAGGGGGAAGGATTTTAACATCAGATGCCCTATGTAGCTCATGCCTCAGTCTGGACTCCTAAATAAATTACCTCAGCTTCTCATGGCATTTCTTGTTTTCTTTGTGCAAATATCATTATCTTAAGATAGAAACAAGAATATGTCTTTATTTCAGAATTCCCTGTAATGTTACAAAACAATTTATATAAATCAGTTAAGTTCTGTCCTTGGAGATATTGCAGACATGCATGCATCTGAGACACTTAAGAATTCTAAGGATTCTTACAGTAAGTCAAAGAACAAAAATGTAATAAAATTTCCACTGAGTACTGATAGACTGGTGGAGATATACAGGGCCATTATGTACTTCTAGGAGGCTGGAAAACTCAGAAACTATTTTAAGTGCTAACCCTCTTTCTTGAGAAATTACTTCTCATCTATTGATTAACTTATATTTTCATTACCACTTATATTTTTGATGTTTATCTATCTAATCATACAGTGTACATACTGTATATATACTACATTTACTTAGTATAACTACATAATATATTACAGTATATATACAGTATATTACTTTATATGTGATATATACTAAGTATATGTAGTATATATGTATATATAGGTATAGGTATATGTATATATATACTTAGTGTATGTAGTATATACAAATGTGTATAAATATGCATAAATATATAAATACAGTGTATATATACTATATAATATGTAAACTATATACTATGAACATATATACCATATTTTATATTATATATTATATATAGTGTATAAATGTATGTCTGTGTGTATGAGATAAGAGGGTTAGAGAGAGGGAAATATTTTAGCTTGGGAAAATCCTCAGGCCTATCAGAACTGGGGTATGGAGACTGATTTCCTTCAGTGAATTTTTGTTCCATGAATGACACGTAAGAGAAAGAGATGCCTGCCTCTTCCACATCTCTAATCTGAGAGTTAGAAGGGGTGTCAGTGATCAGAGACTTGGTATTATGATTCTTTCGCCTCTGAAATAAAGTCTGAACCGCATGAATATGGACTGGACAAGGGCGGGCATGAGAAACCATAGCCTGGCAAGCAGCTGGAGGCCCAGATTTGGGGTAGGAGACAGAGCACCTCACCTCTGCTCTCTTAGTTATGTACCTCTTGGGTATGGCTTGTGATCACAGACCTGTGATGGGGAACAGATCAGCCAGCAGGCCCCTTTACTGTTTAACAAGATTGACTAGATTTACCGAAGAGAATCTATCTGCATCTGCACATTTTTTTACTTTGATGGTTTTAGAAAGCCATCATCATTTTAATTACCTTTTTGGTAAGGGGAGAGTCTGTCAGACTCCTTACTCAGAAGTTTCACTGTTTGGATATCTTTATTTAAAACAAATAAATTGATAGAAAACAAAAGTCCCCACATACCTGCATCAAAAAATAAGAAGGAGAAGCCGAACAGTGTTGATGAATAAACGTGGGATCTGGAGACTTGAGTTTTCTCTATTGCTAGCTCGTATGCCAAACCCCACTCTCTCTATTATTTCCCTAGGAAATATCCATCTTTACTACACATTTGATGTTCTAATCTATTACCTGAGCTTATCATTAATGATCTAGGAGAATATCTCTGCTCCTAAGATTAACTTTTAATGTTTAGGCCATTTACTTTTTTGTTATAGTAATACCTGGACAACTCCGTACGTTACAAATTCTAATGATATACTGGTCTCCAGGTTTCTCCACCTGGCCCACCCTACATAAGTCAGCATCAGTACTCAAACCTTCAAGTTCTTCATCCTCTCTTCCAAGCTTGATCTGCCACTATACTCTGAATTATTCAATTAAACCAAACTTTTTTCTTCTGTCTAGTTAGCTGTTTAGAAAGCTAATCACATGACTATTTTTCCTCCCTTCAATATATCATTGCATGCTCATTCTCCCCACAATTCTAAGTTTATCTCCATTTGGCATTATTCATATCAGCAGCTTCTCCAGTGTAGGTGCATATGTCTGTAAGTAACCTGGTATATTGAACATTTTTATTATGCTTAATCTCTATACCATAATTTAAAATATCTACTTATCTTCATGAGACTTCAAGATTCCAAGGGATGGGTCTGAGAAGGTGGCTCACTGGTAGAGTGCTTGCCTTGCATGCATGTGGCCCTGGGTTCGATTCTTCAGCACCACATAAGCAGAAAAAGCCAGAAGTGGGACTGAGGCTCAAGTGGTAGAGTGCTAGCCTTGAGCTGAAGAGCTGAAGGACAGTGCCCAGGCCCAGAGTTCAGGCCCCATGACCAGAAAAAAAAAAGATTCCACAGGTATGATTATAACAATGATTTCTTACGTCTAATGAACAATTAGAATACAATGACATGCATTAACTTGGTTACTTAATATTAGTAGACTGTCTAGATAATATACGTTAAGAGAAAAGACAAAATTGTGCAGTGTTGTTTTGTCTATTTTTGTTTGTCATCACTGAACACTCCATCATAGTAGAATTTATGTCAAACAAATTCAAAACCATGCATGAAAAAATCATATATAAATTGCATCTAATTGTTTGCCTCTGGCAAAGTAAGTTAATATAAATAATCTGTATTTCCACAAATACTTTTTTTTACAATAAGACACAAAGTTAGAAAATGCTATCTGGTTGCTAAGATGCTCTTTGGGTGCTCTATAAAGCCATTATGGCTGATATAACCTGGTTGATTGACAACCACCAAACTCCAGTCTTGTGGACTAGAAACCTTAGGAACAGGCCTTCGTTGAATACTTTCATGATAACATGCTCATGAGTGGATCTCCAGTCTTTTAGAGCAAATGGGACTAAATTCAAGACTGCAGATATCAGTAAAAGTTTTCTTACTATATAAGGTGGCCTTATGTTTCAAAAATTTTGGAAAAGCTAAAGTAGTTTGGATGAGGAATATTCTCTACTATCCCGAGAAAGTTTGCCTAATATGCTTAAAAATTTAGATACGCTACAATTTCCTTATCCTGCTCACTCCCTGGTTCCAACACACACAGCTTTCTTTCAGTCCATTGAAGGCTGATATTAACTAACTGGAAATTGAGGGGGAGGAGTGTTCACAAGGACTGAAGCCAAAAGAAACACTGAAAGGAATAAGGAATCTCAATTTGTCAAGTCAGTGTAACACTTTGCCAAACAATGTTTTAAATGATTTAAATATCCCAGTGTGTCTCATGGGCAAGGCTGTGAGTTATGTTAACCTACCTCCTGGCAGTTTATGTGGATTTTCACATGCTAACTTACACACTCACTCAAGAGAAATAAAGCATGCAAGCATCTTTTCATATTTTACAAGGGAGTCATAGAAATCTCGTCCTGATAGCACTCATGACTTGGGAACCTGATCAAGCCAAAACCTATCTACCATATTCAACTCCCTATCGGGTTACACTAAAAAATGTTCTCCTTCTAACACTCAATAAACAGCCCCATGTGTGTATCATAAATGTTTTGTTATACCTACCTTGCTAAGAAAAACCAGAGGAGCTATGTGGAAGGTCTTCAAACCCTAAGGTATTTGTGCTCATGGTTCAGTCATAGGATGAACAAGGATTTTGGAGAAGAAGGATCAATGCATTTAACAATGTTATTTGCCCAGGAGACTCACACTGCACTATGCCAGTTTAAGCTACAAGGTGAGAAAACAGAACTTAAACTTAAAACCAGCAGAAACATTCAAGCAGTAATGAGTGAGTTGTGTATGGTTCATTTCTTACCATGATAAAGAATTGTTCCAATGTGTAAGCTGCTTTAATAGGTGCCAATCTTAAAAGACTTAAAACCACATTTTTAAAAGGAGGATTTCTCTATTCAGTAATACTGTACTTGCTGAGAAACTGTGAAAATTACCACTATTTTGCTTTTGAATATCACTGCTTGATTCAGAATGGATTATTTCTACTGAGGTTACATTACCTAGGTATGAGACCCTCTAAACTAATTCAGCAAAATATTTGGGATTAATATAAATGCAGAGAGGAGATATTGTAAAGGTTTTCACTTGAATTAATATGATCTGAGATATAATTTGTTTTTAAAAGCATTAAAACTAATAAGGATGTAGTTACCCTAAAAATGGAAAAAAAAATGTTTCCAAGTGTGTATCAAAAATATCTCTTTGTTGCTTTGTATGTCCCTCCCCCACAGTATAACCCCTGCTTTCACTATTTGATGTCAGTATAACTTGTAGAGGAGATGGGGAAAAACAAGTCGTTTAAGGATACAGGTGGACCTGTTGCAACAATGAGAAGTACAAGTTGTCATGTCGAAAACGAGCTTTACAACGTTGGGGGGGAGGCAGGGAGGATTGGATTGGGTGGGGGTGTGGGGGGGAGGCTGGGAAGGGATGTGAAGGGTAAACAAAGGAGGAGGCTGCAATGCTTGATAAGAAATGTACGCATTATCCTGCCCATGTAATTGTAACCCCTCTGTACAGTGTGTTCACAAAAAAAATAAAATACAATAAAAATAAAACAAATTTAAATAAAATTATGCAAACAAAAAAAAGATTTATGGCCCAAGATATAATGTATTCCTATAAGTCAGTAATAAAAGACAATTTAATTTTTTTAAATTATCATTGACAGTTTTCAAAGAATATATACACATACTGAATAGGTACATAGAAAGATGCTAGGGACATTGTGTACCATGGAAATAGACTCTTTGCTACTATGAAAATAAAATGAGGAGAGTTGTTGAGATTGTTTGGGGAAAAGGGAAGACGGGGAAAGAGTGAAAGAAGAGGAATACATAGATTAATTGGAATACATTGAAAGTTAGAGAAATACATTGCAAACAAGTACAGAAAGTTAACAATAGAATCTTCATTCTGTAATTAATTTAAGCTAATAATAATAATAATGACAACATAATAATAAATTACAATATGTGATACCATTTCATAATCTCTTGGATGGCTAGAAGAAATATGATTGAAGACGCAGAGATTTGGAGCCCTCATAAATTGCTGGCAGAAATGAAAATTCATACAGCTGCTTTGGAAATCAGTTTGACACATTCTCAGGTTTTTAAGTGTAGAATTACTATAAAATCATGAAATTCATTCCATGGTAATTGAATATCTGAAGATAAATATCTGTATGTATATAGATATGTCCATCTATCTGTTTATCTATCTATCTACCTACCTACCTATCTACTTACCGAGCTATCTTTACTCAAAAGATTGTACATCCATGTCTGAGCCACAATTTTTATAACATTCAAAAGGGGCAATAATCCAAGCCAACTGATTTAGTGGATAAATATAATATGATGCATCAGTACAATGGAAAAATAGTTGGGACTAAAAATGAATAACTTGATGCACATTTGCTACCTAAGTGTTATTTATTCAAGTACATGTAATCTGATGTTTGCAATGTCTCATTATTTCTACTGAGGATCATTTCCTCTTAAAATGTCTCTCATTTGCATGATACTGTAACAATCCTAATAGGAGATTAGGTCATTTTTTTCTGGAAATTTATGAAGAGGAAAATGATTGAGCAAATTTAAAAGTCACATTCTCGCCTATGTCTTTATTGATCGTATGTCTAAGAGGATTTCTGTTTATTATAAATTAGGCAATGGCCTTTTTGTGAAGAAAGATGTTAGCCTCTTTCAGAGCTCAGTTTATGTTACAATGTGTTGGGTCTGTCTTGATACTAATAAGCATTATTGCCCAAATTGCTTCTTTGGTAGTCAGTATACACTATTATATTTTGAATAGCTTAATGCCTATTTTTTAAAGTATTGTGAGAATCAAAGTACTTCCGAATTACTAAAAGTGTTTGTAATCTTCCCTTCTAACCTGGGGTGGTACCCGAGTCCTCAAATTATCTTTTTAAGTTCGTAATAAACGTAGATCATGAGCATCCCATTAGCAATGCAGAGTGCAGCTTGAGTATCAGCTGTGTTCCCTAATTGAGAAGCCAGCAGAAACACATCAGGTGTCAGCTGGGGCTGTGCTATTGATTAAAGACTGGAATTCTCTTCCAAGATTATTTGTTCTTGTGGAATTTATATCTTTGCCACCGTGTAACTGGGATGCTTTCCTTGTTGGCGTTTGTCCAAGGAATACTGACTATGTGGAATCCTCAAAATTCACATATCCAGACTTCAAACATCCCCTTGAAGATGAATACTAAACTGAACTTCATCATGCTTACAAACTAGTCGAAGAATTTGCCAGCTGGCTAGGAATGTGGCATAGTGGTAAAAGTGCTTACCCTAGCTTCGATTCCTCAGTACCTCAGAAACAGAAACAGCCAGAAGTGATGCTGGGGCTCAGGTGGTAGAGTGCTAGCCTTGAGCCAAAGAAGCTCAGGGACAGTGCCCAGGCCCTGAGTTCAAGTCTCAGGACTAGCAAAATTTTTTAAAAAATAGAATTTTCCAGCAATCTTCCGTGTACCTAAATCTTAGTCTGTTGTTAAATAAACGTGAAATATCATAGCATATTTTGAACATGTATTATACTATTTCATATTATTTCAAATATTATGTGTAAATATTAATAATAGATCATATGCTGTTTTCAAAGCCTGAAGTACCTTCTTAACCTTATAACTATTCATCTCATAAGGGGGAATTTAGAGTGAAAGTGGTGTAATGGAGATGGGGTAATAACTGGGTGCAGTGGCTCTTGCCTATAATCCTAGCTACTCAGGAGACTGAGATCTAGAGATTATGGTTCAAAGCCAGCCCAGATAGTTAAGTCCTTGAGACTCTTATCTCCAATAAACCACTCAGGAAACTGGAAGTGGCATACGTTATAGAGCATAACTTACACAAGTTATACAGTTGTAGAGCTGAGGGACAGCGCCCAGGCCCAGAGTTCAAGCCCCATGACTGATTTAAAAAAAAAAAAAGTAAGAAAGAAGGAAAAATAAGGATCAAAGTCTGAAAACAAAATTTACAGCTATGTTTGTTGAGAAATGTGTCCAAGTTTCAAGTGCTAAATGTTTAATGGTTCTTTTTTCTTGGGTATCTGCTTCCACTGAGCTTTTTAAAATGAGGAACACTGATTCCTTTCCATCTATTTAAAATTGTTTCACTGTGAGACTCATCCCTTGGGTGCTGGTGACCTTTTTCTAATTTGCCATGACTCTAAACAGATCCAACAAAGTGTTTGAACTATATGAACCTTTTAAAAATGTTTTTATTTCTGTTGATTTCACACAGCGTTTTGCCCACTTTCCTGATCTGTACTCAGATTCCCAATTCATTCTGGCACATTACTGACCCGCATTTTAGATATATCCCCGCAAAACCGGGGATTGTTTGCTAATTCTTGACATATCTCTTAATCAAAGTTTGTGTAACCGAAGGTACTGCAGAAAGTGGTGTCTTGTTGAATTTTTCTTGCTCTTAGGGAATTTATAGGCTCCAGACAAACAAATGCAGAGCACTCTGACCTGATACTTGTCCATGTAGCTCCAGTATCACATGGCATGCATGGAATAGAGAAAATACAAATTCAGATAATTATTTCCCCTGTGCCAAATTTCAACTACTAAGGAAGATGGCCTTATTACTACTACTTTTCCAGCACTGGGTTGTATTTGAGAATGTGTGTGTGTTATATTCATATAGCTATAGATAGATAGATAGATAGAGATAGAGATAGATGTAGGACATGTATATGATATATATACACACATACCACACGTATTGCCATGTATATGTATGCATAAATATGTGTATATTCACATATATGATACTCATATTAAATATACAAACATTTTATTATGTCAATATCGAAAGCCAATTATTAATCTCTATGTACTTTCATTTACTTACAGATACTTATTCTTGAGTTAATACTACTTTCCAATCCATTGTTGGAAATATATACCTTAGGTTATTTTTGTTCAAGTAAGATCCTCATACTTTAACAAGAATATACATAATGTCATTAAAGGAGAATGGCACAGTTGTAGGCTATTTGTACAGAGAAGAGCTTTTAATGAGGCAGGTATTACACCTGGCTTCTTGTGTACTCTCTTCAGACTGGACCAATTTATCTTGTTAATTGACACTTTCTTTTTCTCTTTTAAAAACATGTCAGGGTAAATTTTAGGACTGAAGGACCAGACTCCAGCAACACAAAAACAGCCATTCAGAAATGGAAGGTGAACTTCTCTAAAGTGAGGCTGATACCAGAGATGAGGGGCCAGAAGCCTCCACATGAGAGAGTTTGCCACATGACAGCCTCTCCCAACACTTCTCTATGTTCCACGTCTGCTGCTGGACATGTCACCAATACTCAGTATTTAATTGTTTTCATATTGTTTAGTTTATTTGCATAATGGCAAGTTTATTAAAAAGCAGGAAATGTAACACCAATTATTTCATTCATCTATGTTCTCCAGTTATTACTGACTTCTTATATTAAAAATGATCTATTTTTTAAATTTCTTGATATCTTGTTCCTCTGTCTCTTTGTCTCTGTCCCCTCTCCTTTTAGTCTCTCTATTTTGTAATCTTTTTCCTGTCATCACTAACTACTCAGTGTTACTTAATTTGAAAACAAATAGCCTTTTACATAAACTCAACATAGAATGGAACTAAATATTGAGGAACCACTCATCATGGCTACCTGATGTGGAGGACGATGGCCTTCTTACAAGATGGTCAACATTCAAATTACTGACGTCATCACTTTTTGGGTGCAGAATACAAACAATAAGAACATACTAAAATTTGATATCTCCTTGAATTGAATGTCACAAGTTTTTCCCCACTTATATTACGATAGCAGTGTAAAATGTGTTGCTTTCCATAAGCTGATTGCCGTCTCACAGCCTTCCAGAATACTCTTGTATGTTCAAGTTTATTCATATTTAACTGAAAAAAGATACGTCAAAAATGCTTTATTTCCCTCCCTGTATTCACCTCAAGGAAAATAGATAGTGTCAACTCTCCTATGTTGGAGAAGCTAGTGACTTCCAGAATTCTTCATTGCTAATCATTTTGTCTTCCCAACGAACCCGGGTTTTGTTTCATAAAACTTAAACAAAAATAGTTTTCCTGGTTCCTCACCAAAACTTCCCCATCCTCAGTTTCAATAATGATTTTTTACTTCCACCTGGAACAATCTTGAATGAAACTTTGAAGCGTCTAGCAAATTAACTTGAACGCAAAACAGTTGATTTTTATGCTTTTAGTTCCCTGCAGAGGCAGAGAGACTTCAATAAGGAGAAAGAAATGATTATTTCCTATCACAATCAGAAACCAGAACAAAATTAGCCAAGTCAACTTGCAAAGCATGTCACTAATAATTCTCAAATTGATTTTTCAGAGAATGATTCTTCTATGCTTAAGAATGCTCAGACTGCCAGGCGCCGGTGGCTCACGCCTGTAATCCTAGCTTCTGTGGAGGCTGAGATCTGAAGATCACGGTTCAAAGCCAGCCCAGGTAGGAAAGTCCATGAGACTCTTATCTCCAATAAACCAGTAGATAGCCGGAAGTGGCGCTGTGGCTCAAGCGGTCGAGCGCTCGCCTTGACCTGAAGAGCGCAGTGACAGCGCCCAATCCCAGAGTTCAAGCCCCTTGACCGACCAAAAAAAAAAAAAGAATGCTCAGACTGGAGCTGGTGAATACACTGGAGAAAGTAGATAGATTTCTATTTAATGCCACAAAGTATAAAATGAGAATAGGTACTGCCTTTGTCCTGACAATAACCCATATAACAATAAGCCGTAATCACGAGGACATGCACATTCACTGTCCTGAGTTTTCTTTTATCCCCCAGATCTGTTACACCAAGTCCCAATCTGCCACTCATTCTGTCTTTTATCTTCCTTTATTCAATAAATATTTGTTGAAATTGTAGTATATAGACATATCTTCACAACAACCTCAGTCATTTCTAAACCAAATGTAACAATATACAGAAGAACAATCCAACATGCATAATGAGATTAAATACAACAGTGCAAGCTTGATTTAACAAGCAAAACAAAATATCGAGCTATGCTATGATAATAAAATAGGAAACAAACTCTGTAGGAATAGCACAATAAACTCAGAAAAAAAATTATAAGAAAAAAATGTAACACATTCATTAAAGGAAAAATAAAAAATCCTTAACCAATTAGAAACATATTTCAGCTAAAAAATGACATCTACATAAACTTATGAATGCCATCACACATACTGGTAAAAAATGCATATTTCCGCTAAGATCAGAATAAAGACATCTACTTTTACTAGTTTTACTGCATTTTGTACTGAAAATGCCATCCAGTAAAATTAAGTAAGTAAAAGAAGTAAAGGCAAATTGGAAGAAAAAAAAGTAAAATAGGCAATAGGAACATATTCTCATTCATGTAGGAAAACAACAAATATAATTAAGCTGGACAAACATTGAAAGTTCAAAAAAGCCATGAAAGGCAAAAATATGGAAGCAATATTTAAGAAATAAAGTTATCACATCCTCAAATGAACTCTTTATAATACCACAAATAGGAGGGCAATTCCATATAAATTTTATTTTATTTTATTGTAAGAGTGATCAGAGGGTTACAGTTATATAACTAAGGTAGGTAATGCATTTCTTATCAAGCAGTGTTATCCTCTCCCTTGTTTTTTCCCACTTTCCTTCCTGCCCCGACTCCCCTCTCCCCAAAGTTGTACAGTTCATTTCCAACATAATGTCTTGTGAGTATTGCTGTTGCACTGGTTCACATTTTGTCCTTTGTCTCACCATTTTGTTATTCCCACTCTCTATGTTGTTGGTTTTTTTTTTTTTTTTAAGAAATGTCTTAGAAAGTTTTTCAGATCCTCTTCCTTCAAATTAGAAGGGCCCAATGGGCTTTCCTGAACCTCATTTTTTAATTAATATTGGTATTTAAAAAAAAACCAACAAGCTCCAATGGTAGTAAAATTAAATGCCAAGGGAAATAATAGAATGTTTATTCTCACTGCTTGTATGTATTGCTATATAAAAAAGAAAACATTTTATACGTTTGGTAAATTTCCCTAATTCTGAGTACAATTCTGTATTTCCCTGGAGTCTAGTAACCAGTCTAACTCATTTCAAAATCAACAACCCTAGGGAGTTAGAGTAAGAATAAAATGGAAAAGAAGCAACCAATGATTTAATGTTTATACACTGTAAGTGTACAGGGACTTTGCTGTTGCATTTCATTTTCTCCCACAAAACTGTAAGGCTAGAAGAATCCATGTAGAGATGAAATGGAGTTTAAAGTTGTTGAAGCCTAGCCTAATTAAACTTTAAAAAATATAATTACTAGTTTTTCATTTAAATTCTTAACAGAAGTATGAAAATTTATAAATTGCCTTTAGGGATTATATCAACTTGTAATGATATTAGAAGTATGTTTATACTCTTTTTTTCTTTTTATTGTTAAAGTGATGTACAGAGGAATTGCAATTATGTAAGTTGGGTAATGAGTATGTTTATTTTTGAACATTATCAGCTCTTCCCTTGTTTGCGCCCAGTAACAAGGGAAAAGGTGACACTATTTCTTTAATAAAATTGCATTTTTGAAACATTTTGAAAGTCTAGTTTGATTTCCCTCTGATAAAATCAGCAAGATTTCTCTAAACTTTTAAGTGAGCCATAAATGAGTGTATATTTATAGACTAAATATCTATCATCCTGTAATTCTAGTTGAAATACAACAATCAAAAAAGTTGAATTTTTGAATTGACTAGATTATATGAGTGGAGCTCTAGGATCAGTGCCTTTGAAAATTTAAAGAGGCCATATATATATATATATATATATATATGAGAAAAGGTGTGAAACAGTTCCAATTTGAGGATATTTAAACTAGTGATTAAAAATTAGAAAAGGTAGGGGCTGGGAAGGCAGCTCAGTGGTAGAATAGGTTCGATTCCTCAGCACCACATAACAGAAAAGGCTGGAAGTGGTGCTGTAGCTCAAATGGTAGAGCGCTAGCCTTGAGCTGAAGAGCTGAGGGACAGAGCCCAGGCCCAGAGTTCAGGCTCCATGACCAACCCCCTCCCCCCCCAAAAAAATAGAATAGATATTAAAGTTTAAATTTTAAAAACAAACAAAATACAGAAAGAAAATAAAAATATAATACCAAAAATACCCAAAGAAATCAAATGAATTCTTTCTCATTTCTACTTGAGATTGATAAAAAATGTAAATTAAGAAATTCAAAAAGAAGAAAATGATAAAGCAGGAAAAAGAAGAACTGGAGAAAATATGGTTCTTTTATTACATTCAATATCTAGAAACTTTATTTCTTAGCATCAGGCTAACAACCATGGATTTCTTGCCATGAATTTAAACATCTTTTACTCATACAAGGTTTAAGAATAGAAAATAAAGTTCCTCACATGGGGCTCAAATTGTAATTGCTATTGAAGTTGTTCATGTCACAAATTGCAAGTGGAAGCCTAAAGATTAACCTATCACTTTTCTAAAACTCCATATCTATAGAATGGACAGTTCTGTCAACCCCATCAACACCTAATTCATATACAATGGACACTAACAATAGCTTTTATTTTCTCTAAAAGAAAGACAAGAATAGCGGCTGAGTTAAAAATTCATTGCTATCAATCAGGTGAAGATGACTTATGTCTCTAATCCTAGCTACACTAATCCTAGGCTGAGATCTGAACCTTTCAGTTCAAAGCCGAACCATGGAAGGAAATTCTGTGAGATCCTTATCTCTAACTAACCACTAAAAAAATGCCACAACTGGAGCTGTGGCTCAAGTGGTAGAGGTACAGCATTGAGTGAGCATGCTCAGGGACACCACGCTAGCCCAGAGTTGCTTCCCAACCACTGACATAAAACAAAACCCAACAACAACAGAACTCATAGCTTTCAAAATATTATCTCAGAACAAATACTTTTCTGTGATAACTACAATGAAAAAGAAATTAACAGAAAACTAATATAAAAAAATCAAAGAAAAAGCATTGTGAAAATTCTGGTCCCACATGGCATGGTAAACGTCAGTATTCCTTGGAAGTTTTTGCTTCTAGGGCAGGCTGAGTAAATAACAAACAAAAATAAAAGAAATTAGAAAAGCATTCCCAGGCTCATGGAAAACTTGTTTCTATAGAACCTACTTAATACATTTTATTTCAAGGCAGATGTTTTTAATCTCTACGGACCATATTCGCTTTAAAATCATGATTCCGAACAACTTTTGTAAAAATAATGCCAGTATTTTATCAGCCAAAATTTTATGTTTAAGTTATTTAGACACATAGAATGGGATGCTACTCAATAGGTCCCAAATTCTCAAAAACACGATTGGAAGAAAGACTGCAATAGATTGAATTCTTTTAACTTCAAGATGAGATAATGTACTAACTGAACCATGAAATTAATATTTTTATACCAGAAGAAAAGGGAGAAGAGGGAAAAGAGGAGGAAATGAGCAATGTCGGAGAGAAGGAAAGTGGAAAGAAGGAAGAAAGAATGAAAGAAAAGAAGAGAGGAAGGATGAAAGGAAAGAAGCAAGAAAGGAGGAAGAAAAGAGGATGGAAGGGAGGAAGGGAGAGAGAGACTGGTGTAGGATGAGAAGGAGGGAGGTATGGATAAAAAGAAGTGTGGGACACTTCCATGAGAGTTGAGGCTAGAGAAAGGAGAGAGACCACGGAGCTATTTAAATCTGTGGCCTAACAATGTAGAAAATTGTCAGGTTACGTACTAAATACACACATACTATCAATGCAATTAAATATTCTTATAGACGCATGACGAGCAGATACAGAGAGAGTTAATAGTACATAGCAGTGGAGAAAGTTACTGAGACTAGACAATCAACAGAAAACAAAAATTTTACCCTTTGACTTAAAATATTTCTTGGCCAGGTAATAAGTTTGGCTTTAATTGAAGATAGTAGTTTTTGTTTTTCTTATATGTCTAAGTATTAAACATTATTTCCTGAATTTTTGCCTACACAAAGCAATGACTAAGTGAAGACTAACTGCACAATTCAAACAATAACATTGTAGACATCTACTTTTATTTGGAGGAAAAAACAAGCAACACATATCTATAAGAGCTGTGTACATATCATCATATAAAATTATATTTATCCTAATGAAGTCTAAGAAAGGGAAGCAAGGGTTTCTTTATTGTACTGCTTGCAGTTCTTTTTGCTTTCTTTCTTTCCTTTTTTTCTTTATTCTCTTCTGTCAGTTTTTGATTTCTTACCCTTTGTCTTGTATATAAGTGTATGTGATTTGGGGAGGGAACGGAAACACAGAAATAGTGGGACAAAGGGTGAACCAACTCAGCAGTGAAAACCACTAGACACTGTTCTGGAAATGAACTACACAACATGGCGGGGTGGGAAGGAGTCCAGAGGCGAAAAACTTGGGGAAAATGAGGGATGGGGTTACACTGTTCAAAGGGAAGTGTTCTCATTACCTGATTCCTGTAACCCCTCTGTAAATCACCTTTATGATGAAATATTTTAAACTATAAAAAATAGAGTTAGAATTAATTAGTGAAAATTGAATTTGTATAATACAGAAGAGTGAGCAAATGGATAGTTTGTTTTTCTCTAAGACTAATAGTGTTATTTAACTTTGTTTCACGTCATATATATGATGTTGTATACAAATATATGTGCATATATATGTGCATTCTTGAATATGAATTAAGATATATCAGTTTTAACAGCTATATTATAAATCAGTGATGATTTATCCATGTTATTAGTTGTTTATGGAAATATAAGGGAAAACTGACCAAGGAAATTTATATATATATATATATATATATATATATATATATATATATATATGTATAAACATACATATGTATATACACATACATATATAAATATATGCATAAGTGTATAAATATATATATAAGTTTAATTAAACTTAAACCTCATAGACACTTCTCTTCCTGTCAAGATTCGTAATAACCATTCTTTCCTATTGAAAGCCTCTTTCACTCTTTCATATTGGTTACTTCCTAACACACTAAAAAAACAAACAAATAATTCTTTATTTAAGGCAATTTCATGCACCTGGCCAACTAGCATTTTAACTAGAAAGGAAAATTGATATTTTCTACAGATTGATTGCATGGTCTCAGGAACCAAACACAAATATTGTCATCATAACAACATCTGTGATTCTGATTTATCTATTATTAGATTTTTGGTAAATATTGTAAACATGATTTCTGTGGTTAGATTTATATCATTAAAGAGTAATGAACAGAAGACAATTAACTGGTAATTATTTCCACCTGCTGATCTCTATTTTAAGGAGATTTGATTAATGAATACCACAAATCTGTCATCATTACATCCAACATCTTTTTTTTTCAAAACACCAGGTTACTTTGAGTATTAGTTTGAAACAGGGTCTTGTCCATTTTCTGGGCTATTGCTCTCAAACTCATTACCAATATAATTGGAAAATGTAGCTACTGTTCATGAGTATGAAAGATATCTCTCTTTTTTTTGCAAAATTAATAGTAATTTTGTAAAACAGAAAATTATATTTCAAAAACCCCTACCATTTTAGATGAATCTACCAAATGCTTAAATTGTTATTCATTCAAGTGTGGAGATATTGTATCAATCAAATATATTCCTATGTTTTTAAAAGAACTTTAGTAATATTGTAAGAAACATGTCCACATGCTCCATGAGATTTTCTGATTTAAGCTCTCTAGAAAGAGGTAGCCCTGTCTCTTCATCCACCTCTCAGAGTTTGAATTTCAATAGCATATGAACCAAAAAGGCATTCCACAATTTTAATCTTCATTATGAATCTTCATTATGAGTGTTAAGAAATTAACAAAGACAACCATAGGAGTTAAAGAGCAGCAAAATGGAGAGAATTTTTTTTCTTAAAACATTCATGAATATACTGCCACAATAGCCCAGCTGCAAATGTTAGGAAATTTCATAAATGTCTTATGTCCAAATTCACAAACTCAATCTCACAGATGCTATTATGAATCCAGCTGAAACAGTTCATCTTACTTTCTATCTCCTTTGGTGAAAGACGTATTTTATCCTAAAAGAGTAGGAAGTTTATTGCAATGAGCATTTACATTTCTGAAAGCATAATTTCTTCACTTTTGGATTCAAAGCATAAAATTTGCCTTTGTCATTATGGGTACTGGTTGGAGGCGCGGAGTCATACATTTCTCCAATTCTTCTTATGATTTAGTTGCTATATTTAATCAGAATTCATGCTCTGCTTGTCCCAAATATGCCATTATGATATGTATTTAACTAGCTGCTCTCCAAGAGGACAATTTTGGAGACTAAGTAGATACAGCCAAGAGTTCAGACGTTTATAACATTGCCTGTATCAATGTTGTGTAAATGTCAAGAGACAGTTTTCAAATAAGTTAAAAGTATGCATAAGTGCAGTTCATATGAGGATAAGTAATGTTCCTTAATGAGGTCTTTTCTGTTGATATGCAACCACCTTGCTCTTAATTTTTAAGGGTGATGATTTTCATTGTCTACAGATAATATATATCCTCCATTATTTTCTCTTAAATGAATGATACTCAGAGCTGAACAAGTACTTAGATTGTCTGTGGTTTCTCCTCAGTACAGGGGATATCACATTGTTATTCATATGTGGAATGTCCATCAATATGTACTAAAAGTCATATCTTGCATAGAAATGGATTTTGTATATCAAGTTCTGGAAGCTGAAGGCTCCCTTGCAATTCTGGAACTAAAACTGAAATGAGTAATTTATTTCAGTCATTGTTTTGTAAAACAGATCAGAATCTACGTAAAATTACAGCCTCCTTCCCAATGTCTTAACACAGTTATCAGTTTGTTTCCTTCAGTAAAGTCATATTCAAGAAATTCTAGATTCTTAAACTATTTTCTTTGGAAATAGTCTTCTTCTAAGACAAAGCAGAAAAAAGGTAAAATGGGGAGAAAAACCGGGAAGCCTATGGGTTGCCATTCTATTGACCTATAATCATTAGAGTTGAGGAGTGTGAGATTTGGAGTTGGCCAGCTGGGTTTAAATCTGGATACTGCTTGTTAACTTAGCCTGGTTTTGGAACATTGGCTTAATTCAGTTTACCCATATGAGTTATTACCTACTTTTTCTGAGCTTTCTGTGAAAAAAATCATATGGATTAATTTTATACAAACTTCTTAGCCCAAGTTATGTATTTAATATACTCTAAAACAACCTTATTTCTTAAATAAATCTCAAGTTTAAATCTAAACCAAACTCAACTAAAAAAAATCTGCTTATTTCATAAGAAAGTAAGCCATAGGATATTGATACCCTATGTAACTCTGGAATTTGGGTGTGAAATGAAACAGCATTAATTTATGGAGTTGTGCTTTAAACTCATAACTCAATTTAAATTCTGTTCTCGAAGTGCTTCAATGACACATCTGGAACAAATGGAATTCTTTGGCACTGAAACCCCTTCCCATACAGTAATGTCTGGTTTGTGATACCCTTATTTGACTTCACCGTTGATCTTGTGATAGGACCATCCAGATGTGCCTCAAGTCACATGTCCAACATGATTCTTGGTCATGTATTAGTGATAGACAGGATGCTGGTGATGTTATCAAAAAACATAGTAACTGAGTGATAGAAAGCAGATGGTAGATCATGTCCCCTGTTTACAGTGAAAGAAGGACCAGAGACCATACATGCTTGGCAATTCTGTTCTCACTGCTTTCCATAATATTTTAGCCAGGTCTGAACGATGAGGAAGTCTGAATAATGTAAGCAGAAGTAATGTATATCCATCAAGGGCACTTGCATGGGAGACTGAGAGCTGAATATGAACAATGAAGCAATTCCAGTGAGAAAATCAGGGTGCAGCCCCCTGAGTTGGGATATATCACTAGACATGATATGCCTACTAGTAAAAGACTTTGATTTCCTGCTTCAAAGATCACTCTCAATACTTCCTATGTGAAATTGGGAAAGTTACTTGAACTATCTCATAATTCAGCTTTCTCAGATGCAAAGAAAGAATACCAATATTCTCACAGAAAGCTCGTGAGAATTGAAGAGACCGTGAATGTAAAACACAGAATACTGCTTGATGCATGATCAGCCTACACTCAACAACCAGAACAGAGGCACAGTACCTATGAGGTGAGTAGAGATGTACTTGTCTCGTGTGTTATCTAATTCTGTTTCAGTCCTGCCCAAATGGAAAATCTTTAGGATCTGCATTACTGACTATTATGTCCACTTGACACGAAAATCAGAAAGGTTGAGAGACTAATGTAGATTTTACATGACTTATATCCAGCAGCATGGAGCTTAAATTGATGTCCAACTCTGAATCTTGTGTCCTTCCATTTCACCTTTCTGTCAATTTCAAGGGCAAGTTCTTCCAAGAAAGCACAAACACTGCTTTGATACTGCGCGCGCGCACACACACACACACACACACACACACACACACACACACACACACTCTTTTGCCATCTTCTCTGCTGAGCTTTCTTTTGCTGATATCCTTATACCCTCTTCTTGCCAGGTGTCACTCTTTGACATCTCCTAGGATTTTTTTTAACCATCAAACTGTTCATTCTCTTTCACTTACTAAGCACATTAAATGCAAAGACACTACATTTACACAGCTATTTATCACTGACAATGGGATGTGTGCCCCTCTAAAACTGTCCCTGTCTTAACATAAGGATCTTGGACTTTGAAGTCATGTACATGAAGGCTTATCTTGATAATCATATTGGTTATGTGGGTGTAATAAGAAAGTCCCATAACTCTTTGGCCTCAACATCAGAAATCTATGAGTTCATAGACCTGTGTCTAAAAGTCCAAAATCCAGATAGAGGTTACCTTTGTTGCTGCTTGGGACTATGAGGGAAGTATCTGTTATAGATTTCTTTTATTGGCATATGGAGAACATCATTTCCCTGTTTCCACACCTAATCCCTGTCCCACAGTATCCCTGTGTGAATCCAAATTTCCCTTACATAGAAGGAGAAGTCATATTGGAGTAAGGCTCAGACTAATAATTTCATGAGGATCATGGTTCAAAGCCAGACCAGTCAAGAAGGTATGGAGACTCGTAACTCCAAGAAACTACACAGAAAAAGCCAGAAATGGCACTGTGGTTCAAGTGGTAGAGTGCTAGATTTGAGCATCAAGAGACTCAGGGACATTGTCCAGTCCATGAGTTCAAGTCCCAGAACTGGAAAAAATAAAGGAAAAAGGACTAACTATGAACAAAATTTGATTGGAAGGTATTTTCCAACTGGCCTGAAACAATTTTATTGGGGAAAAAAACAAAGAAAAATAACCTCCCTCGTTCCCATGGATATTACCTGTATTCAAACCCTTGTCTACTTTTCCTAGTCATCACAAAATACCTTTTCTTGTCTTCATCCTTATCTATCTTTCCACTGTATCTCTTATAATTTAATCAAAATAATCAAAACATATTTACATCATGAAATGCATTATGAAGTTTCATTATTATAATGCCCTATTGGCATTTAGGGCAAAAACAGAAACAAAATGCTACTAATAATGGACTAACCTGCCTCATTATTGGCCTCTACCAACTAGATGCCAGCGGAAGGTTCTTCTCCAACAACAAAATACGTCTCTAAACATTACTAAAATGTGCCTGGATGGGAATGGGGAGCCATTAGGGCAAAATCACTGGATTTGTGTGTGTGTGTGTGTGTATGTGTTACCAAAATGTTGATAGGTATTTTATAGAAATACTTCACAATGATAGACTTAAAAGAGCTACACACTCTTTTAACAAATGTATAATATTTATTCCCTAAGCTCAAGTAACTATTAAAACATACTAATAAAAAAGAAACTCGCTGGGCACCAGGAGCTCACACACCTGTCTACTCAGGAGGCTGAGATCTGAGGATCACGGGTCAAAGCCAGCCTGGGCAAGAAAGTCAGTGAGATTCTTATCTCCAATTCACCACTAGAAAATCAGAAGTAGTGCTGTGGCTTAAATGGTAGAGTGCTCACCTTGCTCTATTGAGATGAAGAGCTTAGGGACAGCATCCAGGCCCAAAGTTCTAGGCTTATAACAGACAAAAAAAAATGAAAAGAAAAGAAAGACGAAACTAACAAATGTCACTGCAAAGACTTCACCATAGTACACAAAAGCTAACTCTAATTAATAAAATAATAATAAGGTAGAGATTATATCGTGGCTTTACTATTTATACTGGAAGCTAAAATATTTATCTTCTTTCATCTCAATAATCTTTAAATAACCAGTATTTTTAACACATTGATAAACATAACTCTGCTGTACATTTTAGATGATAATTATTTTATACTCTTTTCTGAATAACTTACACAATATGTCAAGAAACAAGCAGTACCTTCTTGAAAGCCAAAAGGTATTAGATCTTTTACTTCTATCTTGAGTCCTTGTATTAATAAATTTGTGCTTCTACAAGAAAATACTTTATTGTGGGTAATATGTGAACAGCATGTCATCTTTGGATATGGTTGGTTCTATCAAACCTGATGGTGAAGTTTGGTCCCAGGTGAGAATTTTGTATCTTCTGAAGAGTAATTAGTTCTTTAAGATGGATCAGTGACTTTTTGCATAGGTGGCTTAATGGTCATGGAAACACATTGTCTTAGATGAGCCCCTCATCACATTCTGCTGTTGCTCCCACATGCTTGTCCTTCAGCGTTTTACCACAAGATGACATTGTATGAAGTCCTCACTGGATCTGACAGCTTTATCTTAGACTTCTCAGGCAACCTATCCATGAGCC
This sequence comes from Dipodomys spectabilis, assembly GCF_019054845.1. Taxonomy (NCBI): domain Eukaryota; kingdom Metazoa; phylum Chordata; class Mammalia; order Rodentia; family Heteromyidae; genus Dipodomys; species Dipodomys spectabilis. The sequence continues at coordinate 10,262,903 of NW_024870834.1, read as the reverse complement.
AAAATAACCTCTCTGGTATAGAAATTGCCTAAAGTACTCAAAAAAGAATAGAAGACTAAAAGTCCAGTGCAAATTTATTTTTCAGTGTTCAGGAGCCTTGGAAATCTATGGTATAGGTGCAGAAAATAGGAAAGGGCACACATGGTCTACACACTCTCTATTTACAAGAGCTCTCCTGACTGAATCATCTCCTGAAGGCACAAATTCAGACCTCACGTGTAAAATACACACATTGCATACCAATAACCCCAGAAGTCTTAACTCATTCTGGTATCGAATTTAAAGTCCAAATCCAAAGTCTTGTCTCTCTTCTAAATCAGATATGAATGAGACTCCCGAGGAGGCATGAGTCATCCAGAGACAAATCATTCTCCAGATGTTAATCTGTGAAATCAAACAGGTTGCATGTTTCCAAGATACAATTGTTAAACAGGAATAGAAAAGATCTTTGCAGCGCAATATGGAGACAGAATAAAAAGGCAAAGAATTTCAATGAAGAAATTCCAAACAGAGAAAACAGCAAATCTTATGGCTTGAGAGTAACTTTCTTCAATTGTACTATATTTTCTGTCTCCTGGAGCCACTGGAGTTAGGTCCCCAAGGCATCAGGAATAGTGTCCCCATGGCTATACTGGGTGTAGCCCACAAAGGCCTTTCAAGAATTTGACAAGTTATAATGAGAATAGCCTTTCCTTCCATTTCTAATACTTCTTATCCACTTGAGACTTTATCAAGGCCATCTTCAGTCTCTATTTCTTACCTTATTTCTTCAGCATCCTATTTCTTACTGACATTCTGATAACAACCTCTTAGAGATTCTTTGAGAAGACTTCAAATTTCTTCATCGCTCCCTTGTACTGAGGACTCACCAGGGTGTCCTAAATGGTGTAGTCACAGTATTATAGGCCCTTTCTAGCATTCACTTCAAAATTCTTCAATCCTCTATCCAGTACACCAATCAAATCCATATGCACAGTTTTGGTAATTTTTTTTTTTTTTTTGTCGGTCGTGGGGCTTGAACTCTGGGCCTGGGCGCTGTCCCTCAGCTCTTCAGCTCAAGGCGAGCGCTCTACCACTTGAGCTACAGCGCCACTTCCGGTTTTCTAGTGGTTTATTGGAGATAGGAGTCTCATGGTCTCTCCTGCCCGGGCTGGCTTTGAACCGCAATCCTCAGATCTCAGCCTCCTGAGTAGCTAGGATTACAGGCGTGAGCCACCAGCGCCCGGCGGTTTTGGTAATTTTTGAAGCAGTATCTTAGTTATCAATACCAACGTCTGCCTTCATTCTTTCTTTTGATTTTATTCAAATACCTGAGCATTCAAATTGTAAAAACCCACGCACATTTCTTAAGGCTGGGGAAACTGGGAAATACAAAATCTAGAAGCCAACATGTTTGATAGTTCATAAAATCACAGTCTATTTCCTAATGGTGCATTGTCCTCTAATTCAAGAAGAAAATATAGTGTACAGTGCTTTCTTCAACCTTTTATAGGATGCTGATCCCATCCCAAAGGCCTCTGACTTCCCGACTCAATCACCGTCTAAAATCTCAACTTTATAAATCTGTATTGGCAGTTAAAGTTTTCCACGAATTTGGAGCAGGTATAAACCTACCAGCCATAATACCTGTTGTTTTATAGATATACATTCATTTTTTTCTTACATCCACTGGTGCAATTTTTTTAAAAAAATACTGATTTGTTAAAATTTGGTGAGTAGCCATTGTATTGGATGCTTTGCTAGATAGTGTTTCAGGAAAGTAATTACAGATGACTGGTACATGCCCATACAATGAGTGCCATTACAAAAAAGGTAGAATAGTTAGATCTAAAATACAAGCATCCATGAAAGATATACAGAGCCAGATGCATATATACACAGGCAAATTGATAAAGAAAGTTATATACTGAGTGGAGGAATGCAATAGCGTAAAGTCCTCTGAACAATTAACAAACCAGTGAACAAAATGAATATGAGGGATCTGTCTCGAGTGGGGCATGGAGATGGGGCTAACGCATGAATGGAAGGAGGAAGGGTAAGCAACTAGTCATCATATTTATTCCATGCACACTATGTAAGTTGAGCTAGATAACGAGGATATGAATGGGTTGGGAAGAACCAGAGAAGAGTGGAAGGGATGATATTGATCAAGAAGTATTATATTTATAATCGAACATGTGGAATTGATAACCCTTCATAGAACTACTTAAAAACAGATTTAAAGAATGAAATTGTTTACTGTAAACCAGTAAACAGTAAACTAGTAAACCAGTTGTATGCATTTCAATTCTCAGACAAGGAGAGCTTAAAAGAGATGACTTTGTAATGTTGGCTTTTTTGTTTTGTTTTGTTTTTACTTTGCTTTTGATTCCTTACAGCACTTTATTTAACACTGGGTAAGCATCTTTCCTTGATCGATGGAAATACAAGAAATAAAAGATTTATACACTTTTTACCAGAAAATTTACACTGTGGAACTGTTAGAAGATCTAATTACTTGAGTTCTGTGAAGTTTTGTCTTAGGCAAAACAAATATACAGAGTTAGTTTTGCTAAGAATGACTGATAGTTATCATGTGGTCATGTAACAGCCTTTGAAGAAAATGTTTCCAGTATGAACATAGGTCTACTTCTAGTTGTGCCTGTGAATGAGATCTAAAGAAGATTCCATCAGTGTAGGCAGGGATCATCCAAGTCATTGAGGGCTCACCTATAAAAACAATGCAAATGAAGGGTGAGTTATCTTTCTGTCTTCACAAAAACATTGGTCATCATATGCATTCAGATATCAAAGCTCAATGTGCCTAGGCTTTCAGACATTCTGGACTTAGATCACAGGATACTCTGGTTTTTCGAACTTTAGACTCAAGACTGAATCACAACACAGACTTTCTTAGTTCTCTAGCTCACAGGTGGAAACTTGTGAAACTTATGGATCTTCCTTATTGTGCATACCAATTTCCATAATACATGCCTTCACATGCCTAAGTATATTCTATATGTTGTGTGTTTGTGTTTGTTTGTTTGTTCCTGGAGATTCTTATGCTACAGGATGCTTTTTTCTCTGAGTAAGTCTCAAAGAATAACTTGATGAAGATAAGAAACTTAATTTTGTAATACATTTCCAGAGTAATTTGGGTTACGCTGAACTACTTAAAAATGAACTAGAACAATGGTTTGAAATTAACTGTGGTGACTAGTATCATAAAATATACCAACACTTTTCATGAACTGTTGGAAGACATAAGGTCCAAAGATTTGGTTTTAGGAGAATACTGTCCACAACATACAGAGGGGAAAAAAATGTTAGGGGAGGGCTGGGAAGGTGCCTTGCATGCCCAAGGCCCTGGGTTCAATTCTTCAGCACCACATAAGCAAAGCCAGAAGTGGCGCTGTGGCTCAAGCCTTGAGCTGAAGTGCTGAGGGACAGCGCCCAGGCCCAGAGTTCAGGCCCCATGACTGACCAAGAAAAAATAATAATAACTGAATACTCAGTGATGATTTATAATTGGAAGGCACTTCATCAATAGACATGTAAAACTAAAAACAATAAAGATTATTTTACCCTAATAGAACTCTCAGTTCATGGAAATAAAGCCCAGTTTCCTGGCCTCCAGCCATCATGAACCTATTTTTCATGTATTAACATGAAGCATTTTTCTTTTTTCTAAGTGGTCGAGCATGCTTGATGGGAAAGTATATGCATTTCTACTTAGACAATTTTGGATTCAAAAGGTATAACATTCACCTCATATCTCTTTTGATTTAGTTCCTTTTGAAGAATATATGGATTATAACTATTTGCCATGCAAGTGTGAAGACAATATTATGTAAATTATGTGAAAATACTTGCTTGCTCTACCTGACATGCAATAAATTTTTTATTCAGTATATTTTATGCCATGCAATTATCTGATTTCAAAAAAAAACAAGATGTTAAGCTTTTCCGTAGTTCTTATTTTACATGTAAACAGATGCCTTAAAAAAGTTAGACACTGCAAAATCTGGTCTGTGTGTCTCTGTCTTATTTATAAGCCTTCAAGGAAAGGAAAGTTTTCTTTATAAGAAGGATGGACAAGAGAAAATATTGGCCATTGTACATGAATTCACCTTCGGTTAGGGCAAGATGTGTACACAGGAACTGTCAACAACTGTTTAATCTTCCTAGAATGAATACATTACTATTTATTATTTCAAATCATTCAGTTTGTGTCCTTAGGTTTTCTTGCTCACAGAGAAGTGAGAAATACCTAGAGGTCATTTCTAAGTGTATGACATGGTCATAGTTCATGTGTTTCTCACTGTTTATTTTTATCTTCTGTGTTCAAGATATTTCTTCTTTTGTTAATTAGCTGATGCAAAATATTAAAAAAAAACTAGTCAGAGAAAATATTCACTGGAGACCTGGGATCTATTTGGAAAATGACTGAGTAAATACAACTCCATTCCTTTAATACTAAAACTTTTACCTCCTCTAAGAATAAATTTAAATATCATATCTCTATTTAAATTTAAATCAGGGTATATTAAAATGAATATTATCAGGACGAGTAACTAGGATATACCAGGTTGCACAAATCATATATTTTCCATGTCATCAAGTACATTAATTCAAAATCTAACAAAAGAATTTTTTTTCTCTAGCCCCTCGGTGATGAACTAATTTATGAAAAAAGATACAACATCTGCTAGAGCTATAAAACAAATGAAAAATTAATTAGGTATTTGAAGGTCTCCTTTTGAAACAATGGCATTTAGTCATGTCTTAAATCCTCTTATAGCTTAAACCGTGTGTTCAGTCTGGAAAAGATCTTTCCTTGTTTCCTGTTCATTGTGTTTTCAGATCATTTTCTTCTTCTTGGCTGGTGTGTGGGTTTTGGTTGGAGGAGTTGCAATGTCCTTCATTAATTTACAAATGCTTCCTCAGCATTCAGAAAGCTATTTAAAAACATCTTCACACCTTTAATATCTTTCTAACCCTCTTAAATCCTGTATTACTGAAGCATCTTGTGGAAAATATTTTAAATACGAAGAGTAGTGAATATTTATTTTGCACCTTATGCATGTCCAGTTTCTAAATATTTCTTGCTTTTAATATACCTAACTTCAAGGTGGTTTCTAATGCAACAACATAGCTTTAAAACTATGTGTACTAAACACTTTTAAAGCTCTAGAAAACATGAAAGATGCCAATCTTACATAGATACAAACAGTTATAGCTTTTTAAAGTTGTTTGTACACCAAATTTTAATATCAAAAGACAGGATATTGAACAGTAGTATGGAAGTTTGTTTCAGTATGTAGACACATTCCTCTTGAGCCCATTTATTTGTGGGTTGAACACATTATTTGTGCATAGTTTATGTGGGTAGATGTATCTCTTTTTAAGAGGGTAGAGAGGAAAGGCTCATTTAACAGCACATGGACTTGTATGTCATCGTAGCAATGGATCACTTAGAAAGAAGTGCCCAAAAGACACTTAAGAAGAATTACATTTTTTCTACTGTTTGTATTTCCGTATTCAATAAAAGCAACAAATTAAGGTGGAGAAGGATGGATGAATCTAAGTGCTTTCCTTCTTCTTCCTCTGAGTTGTGTGCTTTATTTCAGAAGCTGAAGGAGGGATGGGATGTAGCTCAGTGGCAAAGCGCTTGCCTAGCAAGTGCAACGTCCTGGGTTCGATCCCCAGTACCAAAAAAGAAAAGACAAAAAAAATACAGTTTAAAAAAACCCAAACAGAAACTGAAGGATGCAGGTATTAGTCAGGTATATGTTGCTGTGACAAAACACCAGAGAAAATAAGCTCACAAAGGAAAAGTGTTATATTGTCTCAAGGTTTCAGAGGTTTTGGTGCATGGCTGTGTGGTCCTGTGATCTGGGCATCTGTGAGAAAGAAGATCAAGGTGGGAAGCATATGACAGAGCAAAGCTGTTCACTTTCTGCTGGCCAGCGAAGCAAAGGAAAAGATGGAAGAAGCCAGGGTCCCACTCTTAACAACCTCACTTCCTTCCAGTAGGTTCCATGAGTTCAAGATTTCAACATCCTCATTTAGGGACCAAGACGTCAAGGGCAAGATCTGAGGGGACATTTAGGGTCCTGGCTATAATGATGACGAATATGAAGGAAATCATCAGCATGCACTCCACACATACACAATTAATTAGAAAAACGTTCACTGATTCTCTCACGTAGTTACCTTTACTGAAGTTTCTGAAATCATCTACAAATGTTTGAAGGCCTTTATATATTGAGTCAAGAATGCTTCGTGATTCATTTCTGATTCTCTTCCCTAGAATCTGGCCTGTTTTAATCCATGATTTTATGTTGCAGGAAAGAGGAATGGCAAAAGGAAAAAAAAAGGCGGGAGGGCTCTTGAAGTGTGCAAATATTTCACTTTTGGACCATTGATTGGCTAATTCACATGAATAAACTTGACAGAGAAGAAAAGAAGGGACAAGAAGGACTCTTTAACCAAAGGGAAATTCTTCAAGTTGTGAAGCAGTAGGTAGTTTGGATTTAAGGGTTTATGGGAACTATGAGCGGGTAATTGCAGACAATAATAGAATCTACGCCTGGAATATTTTAATACGGATTTAGAAATAATTTGGCCACTTACTCCATAAACACAGCAAAGTATAAGCCATTAATTTCTAAACTCAAAATGAAAAAATAATCCATGGAGTAGAACATAAATCTCTTCATTTCTGAGCAGTCAGTAATATGCTATTATATTTTTCCTTCTCATGTGAAACAAAATTAGTAGTAAGAAATGTTAGTAAGAAATGTATATTGGAACGGGTACATACTTAGTAAGCTTAATACAATTTGATTATTACCAATGATGATTCTTTTTTTAATGTCAACTTTGACAGGACTGAATAAAAATCTTTTTAATATGTATTTTTATTGTAAAGATACTGTAGAGATGGGTTGCAGTTACATGAGTAAGGTAATGAGTACATTTCCTCTTGAGCATTGTTACCTCCTCCTTTGTTTTTACCCTACCATCCCTTCCCTCTCCACCTCCCCAACTCTTCCCCTCCCCAAGTTTTAAAGTTCGTTTTCAGCATAGTGTCTTGTACATCTCATTGTTACAATGGGTCAACCTGTATCCTTATTTAAGCATTTTGTTATTGCCCTTCCCCTCTCCAAGTTAGAAAAATGTACATAAAGATGCAGGGAACTGGAATCAAATCAGGGAACCGGAATCAAATACAGTGACAGCAAGGATTGTACCATGAGGGAAGAACATACAAAAGAAACAAAAAAATCACATAGTGCATTATAAATACATGAAAAACAACAGCAAGAAAGATACAACCTCTTGTGTCCCTATCTTGGGTTCATTTCACTTAGACTCATCTTACATGGTCATACGTACATAGCTTTTGGCCTTTTCTGCTTGTCCTAGACATATACTAGTTATTGTAAATAAAGGAAACCATGGGATCTATGTTTCTTTGGACCTGGCTTACTTCACTTAGTATAATTTTTTCCAAGTCTTTCCATTTCCTAACAAATGGGCTGTATCATTCTTTCTGATTGAGGCACAGAATTCCATCGTGTGTGTGTGTGTGTGTATGTATTCCACATTTTATTGATCTTGAATAAAAAACTATGGGCTGAGATTTTATTTGCTTTAAACAGCATCTAACAATAAAAATATTCTCAGGAAAAAGAGAAAAGATGTTTCCAAGCATGGCAAGTCCTTCCATCTTATACAGGGGTCAGCTCTAGTAATAAGAAGTTATTTTATTAGCTATGTCCCCAGAAGATTAGAGTTATCTTTCCCCATAACCAACTTGTTTCCAAAATCTAAGAAGAAGAAAAAATTAAGAGGTTTCTGTGTCTGTGTCTTCCAAACCTCATGCCCTCCATTCAATTTTATTTTATTGTTATTCTGAAAGACAGAGTTGGGTCAATAAAGAACTTGAGAAAAGTACATTTCCTAGAATGCATAGCACAAAGACAAGCCGTGCTGACTCATAGTGTCCTGGTTCTAAAACTATAGAGACTGCTGTTGGTTAGCAATAAAAGTAGGAGAAAGTTGAGTTAAGGGGAAAAAAACAGAAAAGAAACTCTATCGAATAACAATAAAACATAATACCTCAAAGGACAGCATTGGTATAAGCCATTAGATAGAAACTGTTATGTTCTGAAAGGGAAGAAATAAACTTTATCTGAGAATTTGCTAACTCTGGAAGACACTACTGTCTGCATAGGAGGAATACTCCAGAAAATACAGGTTTTTCTTGTATTTTACTCTGCTTTTCCTCAAATGAAATATTCCTGAAATCTCCTGGTGATAACTTGAGAATAAAGCCAGAAGTATCTCACTTTCTGATAGTTAATTAGTAAGGTAGAGTGGTTCTAACATTCCATTAGTCTTAATCCTGACAAGAACAGATAAAGCCAGATTTATTTGATAATAAAAAAAAATCTCCCAAAGCATGTTTTTTCCATATGTTGGCTACATTTAAAAAATTAAAATTGATTTATAAGTTATAGGCTATAAAATTCTTACCATTATAATATAAAAGTATAATATAGTTCTAATATAAATTCTCAACTATAAGTTATAAATACATTCCCAGAATAATATAGTTATCACCTCAATCTAATTTAAACATAGTTTTACCACATCTAAGATATATACTCTATCATACCCAAAGTTGGGGACAAGTTACCTTATTCACTTTTAAGTCTAGTCAACCTCTAAGTTGCTTTCTATATCTACTTATTTCTTACTCCATTTCATATATTAGAATAAATATAATATATACTTTTTGGACTGGATTCTTTAGTTGGTATTATATTAATGCTTATCAATATATTTGATACTGATTCCCAAGATATTGATATGCCCGCCACAACATTTATTGTAAAATGTCCCATTGAATGAATATTCTACATTTTTAAAATCTTTTTCTCTGTCAATGAGTACTTGGATAATTCAATACTTTAAATATTATGAATATTACAAGTAGAAACTTGCACACAGGTATTTATATGCATGTATCTCTATTTCTCCAAGTAGATACCAAGGAGTGGCTTCCTGGATTATATAGACAAAATATGCTTAATCTTTCAAAGAACTGTCAAACTTTTCCAAAGTGATATACCATATTTTATTCCTGTTATGCATATTATTTTACATCCATATTTTATACCTCTCATTTCATAAACCCAAATTCTGGCAGCTGTCATGATCCCAGTGGGCTGTCTACATGTTGGTAGCTCACACCTGTAATCCAAGCTATTCAGGAAGCTGAGATCTGAAGATCTCCATTTCAAGACAGCCTAGGCAGAAAAGAAAGCCTGTGAAACTCTCATCTCCAAGTAACAGTCAAAAAGCTGAAAAGAAAGCTGTGGTTCAAGTGGTGGAGAACCAGCAGTGAGTGAAGAAAAGAACATGCACAGGTTCTAAATTCAAGCCCCAGAAGTACAAAAAAATAACAATACAACCAATTAGCTAGCTACAATTGAAGATCAAAAAGTGATTGGTAGTGAGACAAAGTGAAAGTGAAATAAAATAGGCATGAAACTTTAATCAGCTTCTTTGGAAACTATGAGTAAGTTCTCTCTCAATTGCTTTAAGATGGAAAATTGTGTCATCATATGTTTCTTAGAGATCCTAGTTCATTCATACTAGTTCATTCATTGCTTCTAAGCAAAACATACACACTAAGTAAATGCTATGGGTGATTGTGGTCCTGGATTCTTGGTCCAAAAGAAGCAAATAGTTTCTCAGAGCAGCCCCAATGTTTAAGGATTGTGCAAAGTATTCCTGAAAGTGCTTTATTTATTGGACTTACTGGGAGAAATCCTTTCTTTCAAGATGTTAATGTTATCATGATAGGAGAGTAATCTCTTTCTGTGATGGGGTTTTCCTAGGAACAAATAAAATACTAGTTCTGCATTTACATATAAAGAATGGTTTTAAAATTTAGAGACAGTCCTTTATCAGTTGAGAATTTAAATGGTACACCTCAAGGAGAAATTAATTGGTATTTAATGAATAAAACAAGCACTAAAGAGATTAGAATTTTTTAACACAATGGTTGTCTTTAAAATTGTATAACATTAGGGCAGATGTCCTTTAGTTGTATATATTATTTGCCCAGAGGCATTTTAGAAGCCGAAAGTGAAAGGGACAGAGAGAAGGAATTTAAAGGACTGATACAATATTCTGCATGTAAATGACTTTTCAAAGCTAAGAAGAATTAACCTTTCACCTCCTCTGGTAAGGAAAGCTTCCTGTATCTGTTCAGGCAGTCCTGGAAACAGTCCAACAATTTAAAATTATCACTTTGATAAATATTTCTGGTGTATATGTTAATTTAATATTTCTGTTCAGTTTTGACTCTAGAACAGACTTTGTCTATAATTCTTCCCTCCAGCCTCCTTGTAGATCCAAGTGTCAGTCACCCTTATAATTACTAGTTGCGGAAATGCATAGATCTGTAAATTGGTGATAAATATGAGTAGATATTTCCATGTATTTAAAAAGGGAAATGTTGCCAGGCGCTGGTGGCTCACACCTGTAATCCTAGCTACTCAGGAGGCTGAGATCTGAGGATCGTGGTTCAAAGGCAGCCAGGGCAGGAAGTCCATGAGACTCTTATCTCTAATAAATCACCCAGAAAACCAGAAGTGGTGCTGTAACTCAAGTGGTACAGTGCTGGCCTTGAGCTGAAGAACTGAGGGACAATGCCCAGGCCCAGAGTCCAAGCCCCACGACCAACAGCAACAACAAAATAATAATAATAAAATAAAGGAAATGTTTGGCTCCATCTTACAATAACTTTATCTGTTGGTCCCATATATAAACTCCTTGAAATTTTGTTTGTTAGTTTCAAACCCCATGGATCTTTAGATGATAGTGACAGCTCTAAGTCAGAGGTAAATTTCAGATAACAAATCATTTTATTTTCCTGGATTCCTTCTCAGGTCCCAATAAGAATCATTATGTAATCACGTAACATGAGCACAAAATGATAAACTTTATGAACCATATTGTGTTAAAGTATCATTTATTCTTTCCTCATTATTTGAAGAATTAATGAACCAGTGGATTAACAAAGATATAAATCATGAAACTCTTTATGCATTGGTTGATTTATTTGTGATTTTTTTTTTCATTCTTGGGACTTGACCTCTGGGCCTGGGCACTGTCCCTCACTCTTCATCTCAAAGCAAGCACTCTACCACTTGAGCCACAACATCACTTCCGATGTTCTGGTACTCAATTGGAGATAAGAGTTTCATGATAGAGACAAATCAAAGAAAGATTGGACAAATGGGATTACATGAAACTGCAGAACTTCTGCAAGGCAAAGGACATAGCTAGCAAGTTCAATAGAAAGCACACGGATTGGGAGAAGATCTTCACATACAACCAATAAGGGCCTCATATCTAAAATATACTTAGAACTAAAAAATTAATTCCCCAACAACAAATCCACAAAGAAACGTCCTAATTAATAAGTGGGCTAAAGATTTAAAGAGAAACTTCTCTGAAGAGGAAATAAGAATAGCCAATAAATAAGGAAGAAATGCTCAACTTCTCTAGCCATAAAAGAAATGCAAATCAAGACAACATTGGGATTCCACCTCACCCCAGTTAGAATGGCTATAATCAAGAACTCTAATAACAACAGATGCTGGAGGGGATAAGGCCAGGGAACCCTACTGCATTGTTGGTGGGAGTGTAAACTTGTTTAACCACTTTGGAAAGTAGTATGGAGGTTCCTAAAGAGACTCCACATAGAACTCCCTTATGACCCAGTAATCCCACTTTTGGGCATTTACCCAAATGATCACAAATAAGGTCATACTAAATCTAGCAGCACAGCTATGACTGATGCAGCATTATTCACCATAGCTAATATGGAACCAATCAAGATGCCCCTCAGTGGATGAATGGATCAAAAAATGTGGCACACACACACACACACACACACACACACACACACACACATATATGTGTGTGTGTGTGTGTGTGTATGTGTATATATATACACACATATATACACACATGTGTATATATATGTATATGTATATATACACATATATATATATACACATGTGTATATATATATATGTTGTGTGTGTGTATATATATATATATATATATATATATATATATATAAAATGGAATTCTATGCCTCCATCAGAAAGAATGACATTGCCCCATTTGTTAGGAAATAGAAAGACTTGGAAAAAATTATATTAAGTAAAGTAAGCCAGACTCAAAGAAACATAGGTCTTATGGTTTCCCTTATTTGCAATAACTAGTATACGTCTAGGACAAGCAGAAAAGTTCCAAAGCTATGTACATGTGACGATATAAGATGGTGCTGAGCGAAATGAACCCCAAGATAGGGACACAGTGGTTTTATCATTCTTGCTGTTTTTTAAAACTTATTTATAATGTACCATGTGATTTTTTTTGTTTCTTTTGTATGTTCTTCCCCCATGTTATAACCTGTATTTTCACTGTATTTTATTCAGGTTCCCTGCATCTTGTATTTTTCTAATTTGAGGGAGGAAAAAGACATAACAAAATGCTGAAATAAGGATATAGGTTGACTCATTGTAACAATGAGATGTACAAGACACTATGTTGAAAATGAACTTTAGAACTTGTAGCGGGGAGGGAGGACTTCGGGAGGTGGGAGGGAAGGAATGGTAGGGGAATAACAAAGGAGGAGATAACAATTCTCCCCCAATGTGCAGTATTTTTACAATAAAAATATATATGGGGGGGAGGGGAAGTCTCATGGACTTTCTTGCCCAGGCTGGCTTTGAACTCTGATCCTCAGATCTCAGCTTCCTGATCAGCTAGGATTACAGATGTGAGACATGGGCACCTGGCTTATTTGTTTTTTTCATTTGTAGATTACAATATCACAGTTTAGAATATTTTGTTTTTCCTCTCTATTATCATTTTTACTCTTAATATATTTTAAAATATTACATACTATCTCAAGAACAACAACTTGCTTTTGATCCGATAAGAACTAACAATGAAATGAGAGAGAAACAGAGATCAAGCGAGAAAGAACAAAATATATTTGCCCCTACAGAATCATAGTATTTTCACTTGTTTTCCCATTTATCAGTGACATCTCTCTTGATAAATAATAAAAATTATAGATTAAAATGTAGCTCTCTGGGAAAAGAAAAGGAGAAAAACTAGCTCAAAACCATAGCTCAAAGCTGTTTCTAGGAACAAGAGTATAGGCTAAGTCATTATATAAGACCTTTAGTAGCTATTGTACATGGAAAGGCAGAGTGAAAAGAAATTGAAATGTTCCCAGAAAATTTCCTTTCTTAGAAAGGTTTTTCTTCCCCAAATTCACTAATAGGCACAGCATGGTGCTTAAAGCTAAAGAAGAAAAAGAAAACTAGTAGTTTTAAAAATGTGGAAATTCTGCTCATCTTCATTACTTTAGACCTGGATTGACTTCTTCTTCCCAACTCATTTAAGAAAGATTCAGTGCTATAGCTAGAAGCAATGCACTAAATGTTTTCTATAGACAAGTCATTTCAGAAGATTTCTCCAGGAAATAGGCATGATGAAATTCAGCTATCTATACTCCTTTTAATTTTTTTATATTAGCTGGTTTAGTAATTGAGGTGCTAAATTTTGGGTTATAAGTTTCATTCCAGTATTTAAAGCCTCTAGAAATATAGAATTTAGCACATGGCAGAAAAATTAGGAAAAGTGCTGGGCACCCAGAAAAGAATATATCAAGGAGCAGCATTACTCAATGCAAGGAATCACAGGAGAATCTGGGAACAGAAGCTCGTCAGTTTCTCTCCCTTGCAATGTGGATTTGTGCTCCCTGGAGTATTTTTTGCTCAGATCCTTCTTCCTGTGTATTTCTTTTTTCTTACCAAGCCTCTTTTTAATGCCAAAAAAAAAATAACCTCAAGTTAGGTATGGTAGCTCACCCCAGTAATCCCAGTACTCAGAAAAAAAAAAGAAGAAGAATTTGGGCTTTCAGGATGGTTTGAGCTACATAGTGAGATTCTAGCAAAAGAAAGGAAGGAAGGAAGAGAAAAGGAGATGAGGAGACAGTTGTATTTAAAGCTGTTAAAATTTTGTGATTTTTTTATAGGTGAGAAATACTAAGTTTTAGAATAGGATCGCACATTTTTACTTCTGAAAAGTGGTTTTGGCATTATTCAAAGAACAACTACGTTTATAGAAAGAGCTGGAATTTAGAATTCCCACTATCATTACTGCCTTTCAATCAGTTCATTTAAGAAGAAAGACTGGCTATCTCCCAGGATTTTACAACTCAGATGATGTATATCAAGACAGGCTAATTAAACTCTAGGGACACATAAACATTAGTTATTATTACTGCCAACCAGTTTAACTCTGACAAAAATCATACGGGAAAGTACTATCATATCCGCATTATGCCCATGAAAAATACATTCCCAGCTCATTTTTACATTGTGATACTAGAATTGAAATCTAAGCCCTCTTTCTGACATGCCAATGGACATGAAAATATTAATTAACACATATTTTTAGAAGAAACATTTGCCATGATAATGAGTAGGAGAAAACTCATATTCTGAAGGGAAGGGATAAGATATGCTTTATTCCCTGTAGGATAGGAACACTCTCTTCTTGGTAGCTGGAGTTAGGAATGTCAGATTCTTGTGACATTGGGCTTGCTCCTTGGTAAATCCGTATAACATATTTGTTGTTTATTGCTCTTGCAGGTTTTCTTTGGTGAAAGAAGCATATTTACCCTGAGTTTGCCTGGGCATAGGTTAAAAGACTATGCTTTCCAATGAGAACATATTACTAAAGCTTCCATAGGGTAGGGTGTATCTTTCATATATACAGTGTCCTCTATTCTAGGTTTTGTTTTCAGGAAGGAACACCAGTGAATAAAGAGGTACACCAGCTAATAAAGAGTCCTAGAATCATCCCATCTATAAAACATTCTTCTCAATTGAAGCTCTGTATCAGTCACTCCTACATAGGTCATGCTACTTAGTTGTCCCTCTTGGTGTTTTATTCCATTGTCTAAACCACATCTTGGTGTTTAAGACAATGGCAAATTTGTATGCAAAAGTTGAATCTTAATAACTACCAAGAATGTCATAGATAGTTGAGGCTGGCTAAAACATTTACAGTCACATGCTACTAGATATCAGGTGTCAAAAGTCAGTGTAGAATGAGTAGCTAAGTATTGTAGAACTTGTCTTTGAAAACTTAGTAAATCCTATTGGAGTTGCATAATACTTTTCAATAAAGTGAGTCCAATAGGGGGTCTCCTTCCCCACCTTAAGCTGGGATTCAACCTTTGGTTGAATATTAAATTAATTAATATTAAATCTTTGGTTGAATATTAAGATGTATGTTATATATTACATGTTATATGCATATGTTATGTTATAAGATACATGTTATAGGTTACAAAAATATATCTTTATTTGACAGAAGCCTATTAGCCCAGGGAAGATACTCATGTTTTAAAAGTAATGAGAAAACAGGGCTGGGTTAAAGAAGAGTAAATTGGTTTCTCTCAACTCAGATTCACTCAGGGAGAAGAGCAGGCATAATGGCTTGTACAAGGTACATTTTTATTTAGTTTTTCCTGTCTCTCTTTGTAATGTATGTTGTTGACTATATATAGGCTAAAAGCACATGAAATGGAATCTCATAGAGATGAGGCCATTTGCTTCAGAATGATGCTATTTATAGACAATGTTGAAAATATACCAGATTCCTCTCGATGGAACTATGATGGTACATTACAACTAATCTTGAAATTGTATTCTGACCCACACTGCAATATTTCAGACAATATAGTATAGAAAGATCAATAGAAATGTATATAGCATTGTATATGTATACAAGCATATATATTTAATGCACACACATATGTTGCTTGATATATTTAACCATAATCACAATTGAATTGGAAAATGGGGATATAATATTCCTATAGAAGAAAAGTGTTCTATAAATCAGAGGCTATAAATGCACTACATATAAAATGTCCTAGTACAATTTTAAAAATTTAATAACTTCAGATGAACCCATGACATAAGCAAACGGCTACCAACATGTGAAGGCATATTTCATAGGCTCTAATGTGAATATTTAATGCCCCTTTATTCAGTGCTTACTGAGCTCTCAAGCATTTTTGGCCCCTTAGTTTTTGTAGAAGCAGTAGTCAAAGTTAAACATGCCTTTCTGTACTTACATAGCATTGCTTTCTTCCCCAATTCTTTCTGAATAATGCTACTACCTTTATTGCCCTGGTTTAAATATTTGGAAATTATAGGAAAGCTCCTTTTCAGATCAATTCAAATACTGAGCAGCTTTTGGACATCCCATTCATTGGGCCACAAAGACATGCACCTGTGTGAGTTGTCAGAAAGCTTCATTTTACTTGTTAGGCTACATCATTTACCATTCCTCTATTATCTGTTACAGCTAGAAAGTATGCTCAGTGGCAAAGATAACTTTTATTTACTTGTCCAGATTCCATCTTAAATTTTCATATAATACTTGATCCTTTAAAAATTAAGCAGAAAGGGCTGGGAAGGTGGCTCAGTGGTAGAGCGCTTGCCTTGCATGCTGGAGGCCCTGGGTTCGATTCCTCAGCACCACATAAGCAAAAAGTAAAAAGCCGGAAGTGGCGCTGCGGCTCAAGTGGTAGAGTGCTAGCCTTGAGCTGAAAAGCTGAGGGACAGCGCCCAGGCCCAGAGTTCAGGCCCCACGACTGGACCCAAAAAAAAGAAAAAAAATTAAGCAGAGATGTGTCCCTGGCTTTATCAATACCTGCAACTTTCTGGCAATTTACATATGTGCTTCTGACTTGTAGTTCATTTTTCACTGATCAATCTAGTTCCCATGGCTAGATAAGTCCTCAAGTACACATTTTAGCTGAACATAGGTAAGAGGAAGATTAAATTGTATTAGCAAGAAGAAAACAACAGGAAGATTAATCTTTTGTCTTTCCATGAAAAAAATACCTAATAGCATTAATAAAAATTATTTTGCCCAGACATAGGCAGCATTAAAGAACATATACTAAGGTAACAAGGTATTAGCAAGAGAGGGAAGCAATTACTACGTCAGGACTCAAGAGAAAATGGAACAAGATAGAATCACTACATTCTTTTGAGACTAGGATATTTCGAAAATGGAATTGTAGTCATAGGAAGATTCAGTGCCTCCCAGAAATGAAGCCATGTTCAAGAAAGGAGCAGGGGAGAAACAGTCCTTTGTTTGTCCCAACCTCTTATGTACTGCGGGTGTATGTCATTGAAATCCATCTATCTAGAAATCTGAAGGAAGGAGGTGTGGGAGAGACAATCTGCAAGGCTTAGGCAATCATAGGAAGTCTTAGGTGCTATCTCTTTCACTGGGAAGTGCCTCTCATGGGCTTCCTTCTTCATACCATCTCTCTCCTGTATTGTATTAATCAAGCTGTTTATAGAATCTGGTCAACACTATCACTTCTCAGTCTGACCCTGTAGCCAGACGAGATGATAAAGTTGGTCTATTTGCAATTCCCCTTCCAGTAAGAACAGTCAACATGCTCTGCATAAATGGAGCTTTGTCAAAGGATGTTCATTATCATTTTCAAAAAGTTAATTTTTAAAGGAGACAGTTTCACTTAGGGAGACCTATATTGTCTTTCCTTCAGATGACTTCTAAGCCTCTTAAAGGCCACAAGTAGCAGTCATCTACTACTAACTTCAGATTTCTTATCATTCCAAATGAGCAACTGGTGTCAGAACTTCTGGCTCTTATCCATAAATTGTTATAACATGATCATGAGAGCAGAAGTGCATGATGCCCAATGCAAACATGAGACCTTCCGGAACCACCTTTCCTGGATCAGTAAACTCAGACAGAGACAAGTAATCACAGACAGGCAAATCCTCCATTTAAGTTCTGATAGCTTCCAAAATTTATCAGAGCCAAATAAGTCCCTTCTACTGAAGGGACTTATCCTGGCTTGTATATTAAGGCTACATGATGACAAGGACAAGAGTTTGTTTCCCCCAAGAATTATTGATATTTCACCAAAGCTTGGACATGTATCACATTATGGCTGATAGAGACTTGGTCTCTCCCTAGTATTAGTGAAGGTCAGTTGCATCAGCAAAGAATGGCAGAGCTAGTTAGCATAGCCATTGTCTCACATTTTACCATGGTGCACTATTAGTCAAGACCAGCTAGTTTCCAAAGAAGCTTTCCAAGAAACCATCTTATATGGAGTCATTTTGGAGAAAAATTAATTCTTAAGTCATTTTCCTCTGTGTGTGTGTGTGTGTGTGTGTGTGTGTGTGTGTGTGTGTGTGTGTGTGTGTGTGTGTGTGTGTGTGTGTGTGTGTGTGTGTGTGCCAGTTCTGAGGCTAGAATTTGGGGTCTGGACACTGTCCCTGAGATTTATCCCTCAAGGCTAGTGCTCCACCACTTGAGGCACAGCTACGCTTCCAGTTTTGGGGTCATTAATTGGAGATAGCAGTCCTAAGATCTTTTCTGCCTGGGCTGGATTTGAACTGTGACTCTCAGATCTCCGGAGTGGCTAGAATTACAGGTGAGAACCACCAGCACATGGCTTTTCTGTATTCTTAATGCCAATATGTGTTCTTATATACAAATATTTAACATTAAAAAGTTGTTAATAATTATATTTAGATTGTTTTTTAGTATCTTAACTGTTCATGTGGTATAAATAAATGGACAAAGAATTTATATTTGTTACATTGTAAACATTTTAAATACTACAAAATATTATGATAATTACATAAATCTATAATAATTGCATGAGCCAATTTATACATTCTAAAAATTTCAGGAATAGATTTTATCTAGTAGATGAAATTGCATCCCACAATTAATTGGAATCATGATCTAGGTCAGCAAAATGATTGCCATTTATTCAAGACTGCCATTTTCTCTCAAAAGCGAATATGTAATTTACTCTGTGAATAGTGTATAATTTACACTTGTATTCAGTACTTTTAAAAAGATGTTGTAATCCTAAATGAAAAACATCAGAAAAAAATCAAAGTAGCCTTCATAAGAGTACGCTAGATAAGATTATACAGCCTACTCAGTTACTAATGTTTGTATCCTATTTCGAGATGCCTTGTACAGGTATGTGGCGATGATTGAGGACATGCTGGCATTGTTCCCCCCTATCGTTAGCTCTGGTTATAACTATTCTTTCAAGATAGTTGTGTCACTCATAAAGATTTATGATTAATAATTATATAAAATGTATATTCCCATCTCTTTCATTCTGTCACTGAAACAATATTTAATGAGACAATGTGTCCAACTCTGTAAATTCACTTTGACATAATTTTCAGTGTAAAAAATGAACTAGCTCCAGACAAACCATACTGAGTTAGTTGCCCACTGTCCTTTCCACATATCCAGCATGCAAATGGTTGTAAAGCTAAGAAGCCATATATGAGTAGAAGGAGAAAAGGTTTGTTGGATTGTGCTTTATGCTAAGTAAAAATATATTGGACACAAAGATTGCTTCTAAGTTAGAAAAAGACAAGCAGCGAAGACTCAGTAAGAAGAGACAATTTAAGTAGTAATATTGAAGAAAACAGTCAATGTTCTGATACCTGAGGGGAGCAAAAAGAAGCCAAAGAAACTGGCTGAAATTGACAAACTCCACGTATCTGAGTGGTAGGTGTTTCTGGTTAGCTCTGGATTATCAGAGAGAATAATCCAGAATGATAAGGTAACAAGTGGAATTGCCTAGGATGTGATCAGAAAAACATTAAGGCCAGAGAATATATCAAGCAAATGAGTCAGTCTAAAGACTTTGGCTTTGAAATCTTTTGCGAACAAAGATAATATGATTTTACATCCTATATTGCTTTCTTGAGGCTAAATTTTGGGAAAGGAGTAATTTTTTTAAAAAAATAGAAAATTGCTAGTAGTTAACTGAAATAATCCAAATGAAAAGTGGTCTTGCCATGACCCAGAGGGGAAATCAATTTTAGGTGAACCGAACTTGTCAATCCTAGACATATTCTGTATTAAGCCTTCAATGAGTATCCTCAGTGGATTGGATGGGGTGTATGGTAGAAATAAAGGAATCAAAGTTGACCCTAACATTTTTACTTACCAAATGAAAAAAATGAATTTCTTAGGACTTAATTGTAAAACTTTTAAGAGCTAGAATAAGGATACTGTGGATGGGGAACAGCAAAATCTCAACTTGGGAAATATAGTAGTAAAAAAATAGAGTTTTCAAGTGGAGATGCTGACTATACCAGTGGAGTGTGGCTACCTAGAGTTCAGGGAAATAAAGAGTCTATTTAATATTTACAGGCCTGTGATAAAATGATGTGTAGATATAAAAGAAAAAGAGATATCAGGACTGAGATATAGGATATTTCAAAATTAAGAGGTTTCGAAGAAAATAAAATGAAAAAAGAATAGCAAAATAAGAGGAGGAAAAGTAGGTTACTGGTATATTGACAACAGAGGAAATATTTAAAGAAGATTTTTTTAAGATTTTAGTCCATTGATTAATTAATTGGATCCTTGTTTCTTTGAGGGTTTATTTTGAAAGGATTTACTTTTTAGAGCTCCAAGTATATTTTAGATATGAGATCCTTGTCTAATATATAGCTAGTAAAAATCTTCTCCCACTCTGTGGGCTTTCTATGTTTATCTTCCTATGTCCTTTGCCATGCAGGAACTCTTCAGTTTGATACAATTCCATTTATCTAGTCTTTGTTTGATTTGTTGTGATTCTGGATCTTTGCTTCTCCCATACATAGCAAAGACTTACATCAAGACTTCTATGAAGAAGTAAGATGGGCCAATAGACATATGAAGAAATGTTCAACATCTCTGGACATAACAGAAATGAAAATTAAAACAATATTGAGATTCCACTTCACTCCAGTTAGAATGGCCATTATTAAGAAAACTAATAACAACAGATGCTGGTGGGGAATGTGACCAAAAGTGAACACTACTACACTGTTGGTGGGAATGTAAACTTGTTCAACCACTCTGGAAAGCAGTATGGAGTTTCCTCAAAAGACTAAGCATAGAGCTTCCTTATGAACCAGCAATTCCACTCCTGGGCATTTATCCAATAGAATTCAGCACACACAAAAACTACCAGTACAACCATGCTCATTGCAATATTGTTACCATAGCCAAGATATGGAATTAACCCAGATGTCCCTCAGTGGATGGATGGATCAAGGAATGTACTCATCTCCTGACATGTAACTATAACACTTCTGTATATAATCATCTTTACAATAACAATAAAATAAATAAACAAACAAATAAATTACACTGTGTAGATGTATGCACTTAAAATATTTTCAATAGAACAGTCTGTTTGAAGTAAATTCAAAAGAGAATGGGGCAAAATAAATTGGAGAGTGTATATCTAAAATTCTTGAGGAGGTTTTCTGTAAAGAATCTGAGAAGATTCTGAAAAGAATCTTGACGTGGATGAGTACTTAAGATGGATAATTTTTAAAGTAAGAAAACAGTAACCTGTATGTACTGTTGAGAAGAATTTTAAAAACCAGGAAAAGTTGATGAAGAGGCAGAAAGAAGGGAAAGATTCTTTTTATGAAGTCCTTAAGTAGGTGACAGAGAACAGTTGTTGACAGTGTAGCAGTCAGGGTTTATAAAAGCCGATAATATATAGGATGTTTGAAGTTACCATGGGATAAAAAGACATGATATTTCAAGGCTTAAAAATAAATGACTAGGGCTGGGAAGTTGGCTCAGTGGTAGAGCGCTTGCCTTGCATGCCTGAGGCCCTGGGTTCGATTCCTCAGCACCACATAAGAAAAAAGCCGGAAGAGGTGCTGTGGCTCAAGTGGTAGAGCACTAGCCTTGAGGTAAAGAGCTGAGGGGCAGCACCCAGGCCCAGAGTTCAGGCCCCACGACTGGACCCAAAAATAAAAAAAAATAAATGACTAGCATTTTTGAATGAGATTAAAATATGTTGAGATAGTATTCCTGCAAACCCACGTATTTCTACAGGCAGAAATCTTTAAAATGAAAATTTGTTTCTTCTTTACCTCTATGTATTTTTATATGTTAATCAATCACTAGCTATATTTATCCATATGTTGAATACAAATATAGTTTTCCTACATTCATGAGAAACAAAACAGAATCACCACTTTCACATGGATAAATACAAAGAACTTAAGTTTGTCATTCTGTATCAATTTTATTTCAAAATAAACACATCTGTGTTAAAACAGTTTTCCCATGTGATATTTTAGCTTAATTAGTCTGTAAATGAGGATTCTTTTTTCCAGAGAAATTGAAAAATCTAAAGGTAGATGAATTGCATGTATATATATATATATATATATATATACATATATATATATATATATATATGAAAGAGTAACTAGCCAATGCTAAATGGCTAACTTTACTCAGAAATTACTTATGATGAAATCTTTACTTAAACTGTATTTCTATTTTGTCTTTGTACCAGTAACTACATAAACATATTTTCACAATAGAATTTCTCTATTTCAGATAACAAAATCTGCTTTATGGATTCAAAACTTAAGGACATAGCTATCTCTCTTTACCTTCTTAACTAAAATAATAATACAACAATTAGAATAAGTATAGTTTTAATTAAAATGCTTCATATAACTTTTGCAAAAAAATTTATAAAATTTCAAGTAAAATGTTGAAAATTCAATATACAATTCTATGTCCCAATTTAATTGCTAATTTCTTTTATTTGGAAGCAAAAGTTATCTCTCGAGTTACCACAGATATCTACCCAGGAGCAATTGCACAAGATAAAAGGTGTTGTCATGTATGGTGTATAACATGTGTACACTGTTATATGTTATAGACTGTGATAGACAATTTGCTCCAGGAAACTTAGAATGAACTTGTGACTTTAAATGAGCATCATTATTCCACAATACTGTGAAATTCGGGAAATTATGTAATCACTTAATCACAATCAAAAAAAAAAAGAACCTTGGGGAAGATAGGGAGGGAAGGGATGGTAGGGGGAAAACAATGGAGGGGGTAACAATGCTCAGTAGGAAGTGTACTCATTACCTTACTCATGTAACTGTAATGCTCTGTATAGTATCTTTACAATAAAAAAAAAAAAAAGATAAAAGGTGTTGGGTTGATCTGTCAATACACAGACCTCATGCCTGGTGAAGGTTTCATTTACTGACTTCAGGAGGTTTAGTAGTTTTATAACCAGTTTCCAGTGGAGAAAGTTCAGAGCCCAAAGACAAACCATCATCAGGTTTTCTCACTGTCTCCAAGAGCTTTCAGAAAGTATCTAAGAGTCAGGGCTCAGTACTACCATAAGCTGTGAGTTACATTCTCTCAGGACTCAGTACTACCAAAAGCTGTGAGTTACATTCTCTCAGGGCTCAGTACTACCAGAAGCTGTGAGTTACATTCTCTGGAGCAAATTCTGAGTAGCAGAGACAAATTACTACAATTAACTATTGAGAAGCACAATTCAAATCTTACCAGAATAAGTAACTATAATAGGAACTGGACATGGTTGGATAAATGTATAACAAATTATGAGAACTAGAGGAAGAGAAGTTGCCTAGTGTTAGCTGGTGAAGAAGAGAAATTAGGAAAGAGGAGCAAGGTCAGAATCCTGTCAGCATTCTGAAAATTTCAGCATCTTCAACTATGAAGACCTATTGGCAAGAATTATGCTTTTAGAACCAAATAGTTCAAGACATCTACGATGTAAAAGCATTTCCAATTCCAAGATGGTACTGGTAGATCACAAAGAAGCTAAAGGATTTGAAACGAATTCTATTGTAGCATCTATCTATCTATCTATCTATCTATCTATCTATCTATCTATCTATCTATCTATCTATCTATCTATCATCTATGTATTTATTAATTATATAGTTCCAGTTAATCAACAAGCAAGTGTCAGAGTTAAATCAACAAGGGCATTCCTTCATCATTTGTCACACATACTTAAAACAAAGAAGAAATAGGAGAGAGAAGTTAGTGTTTATTATATTTGACGACAGAACCCAAGATCTTAGCAGGAGTTAAGCAAAGTTTGGGCATGTTTCTGTGCTTGTTTTGTTTTGGGTATTTTTGTTTGTTTTGCTTTTCTTTTAATCCTGTTGTCTCCATGAGAAATAAGAACTCTACTAGTATAGGAAATTTCAGCGCTCAGGATTCTGGTTATCATGCCAAGTTCTGGAAATGGTGGGACAAAGGGAGAATAAATGCAGCAATGACACTTACTAAACACTATGTTGAAAATGAACGATAAAACTGGTGGGGGAAGGAGGTTTAGAGGAGAAAAACTGGGAGAAAATTAGGGAAGAGGTGACAGTGTTCAAAAAGAAATTTACTCATTACCTGACTTGTAACCCCTGTAACCTCTCTGAACATCACCTTTACAATAACAATTTTTTTTAATAAAAACATAGCCTACGCTACATTTCGAGATCCTCTATCCAGTAGTCCACATCAATACAGGAAAAAAGCAGAAGAAAAATATTACCCAATGATTGTGATGATTTACAGATTAATTCTGTCCTACTTCATGTGCACATAAAGACCCAGGTTTTGATACCATTTTACCAGCTGGACAAAGAGAAACAAGTCACCTTTTTTTTTTTTAAGTTTACTGTGTGGAGAAAGTATTGAAACAGAGGAAGGGTGTTAAAAAACATTAAAGAACAGCTAAGTGGTAAGTAATGTCTAAAATAAAATCAGATCAAACACAAAAGTATTAAGGTTTGTTGTGCTCAAAAAAGAACAGCTCATAAACTGAAAGACGTTGAACCCAGAGTGACTCATCATAATACATCATGATTTATAAAGCATAAAGAAGTATTTTTACCATCTTAAGATTGGCTGGTATGTATTACCATTTGTTTAAGACAAGAAAAGCTGTTTAAGCTGATTTGCATGTAGCTGATTGACTTAATCTCATGAAATATTGCTGACAGGGACATAAGGCTTCTGTGTTGTCTTCCGTTTATGATGAATGTTTTGAGTAATTAGGGTGATTGGTTCTGTGATAGGATTGTAGACAGTTGGGACCATGGGTAAATCCAAACACTAGCATTTAGTGTCACTTTTCTTTAACTATAGAGGTAATTATTTTTCACACAACTATGAATTTAGAGATTGTCTTTTTCATCCTTATTTCTGTATTCTCATTGAGTCTCTAATATGCAGCCCATGGCCAACATATAACAATGACCTTTACATTTCAAGGTTATAAAAATCTATTTTCTTTGTCTCTTTTGTCAGTTAGTATTTACATAAGGAATCTATTATTCTCAATTTTTAGCTTGTGGCTTTACTGATATTTTCTTTATTTTCTTTTTTTTGTTGGTCCTGGAGCTTGAATTCAAGGCCTGGGTGCTGTGCTCTTTTGCTCATGGTTAGTGCTCTAACTCTTTGAGTCATAGTGCTACTTTCAGGTTTCTGGTGATTAATTGGACCTAAGAATCTCCTGAAATTTCCTTGCTAGGAAGGCTTTAAACCATGATCCTCAGATCTCAGCCTCCTGAGTAGTTAGGATTACAGGCGTGCTTTTCTTTCTAATTTTTAGATCTTATTTTTTATCATAAAATTATATTCTGGATTATATTTATATTTTAAACTACATTAAGAAATACTTGTAAGAGTAAAGAAAAGTGAAATAAACCTCTAAAATATAATTTATCAATTAATATATAATTAACACTTCCAGATAGATTTTTTAAATGTTTTTATTTTAAGTAGTCATACAAAGGAGTTGTCATTCAACAGAGCAATTTGTGAATACAGTGCCTCTTGATCAATGTCACCCCTTTTAACATTCTCAGCTACCCTCTACCCTACCCATTCCTTCATTTTTCTTAATTTTTAAGTTATGTATTGGAATTTTTGCTATTTAACAAAGCAATTTATGTATATAATGCACTTTGATCTGTCTTATCCCTTCAACATCTCTACCTCCCCCTATTTGGACCCAGTTCTGGACAAGTACAATGCATCCATGCCTCCATTCTACTCATTTCCAAGTGGCCCAGAAATTCCACTCCTGGTCATTTGTTCAATAGAGCACAAATAAGAATACACTAAGGTCACCACTACAACCATATTCATTGCAGTACTATTTAATGGAGTCAGATCAGATGCACTTCAATGAATGATTGCATCAAGAAACTGTTATACATATATATATATATATATATATATATATATATGAATTAAATTCATCCATCAGAAAGAATGATATTATATCATTCATAAGAAATGGGAAGGAGTTGCAAAAATTATATTAAATAAAGTAAGCTCTACCTAGGGAAACACAGGATCCACCTGCACCCCTTCATTAGTGGGATCTAGAGCATGCCTACAAATCTAGAAGTAAGCACACTGTCTGGCACCCAAATGGTTATAGTGAATTACCATAGGTATAATAGATTCTAGGAAGAGCACAAATAGTATAATTCTTTAGAAAGACTAAGTCAAAGCCCAACCAGATAAGTATCAGGAAATAGCCACTTGTAAGAGAGAGGGTGGCAAGGGGAGTGGAGTGGAAGAAACAG
Source organism: Dipodomys spectabilis (assembly GCF_019054845.1). Taxonomy (NCBI): domain Eukaryota; kingdom Metazoa; phylum Chordata; class Mammalia; order Rodentia; family Heteromyidae; genus Dipodomys; species Dipodomys spectabilis. The sequence continues at coordinate 10,236,306 of NW_024870834.1, read as the reverse complement.
ATGTGTATTTTGAATGAAGGAATTTTTGTTTTGGTAAATGTTATTTAAATGTGATTTAGCAGCTTTTAGAAGGAAGTTGTTTCTGCCTATTCAATAGCCTAAGGTTCACATAGAAAAGACCATGATGATATTCAACAGAACATTATTATACTTTTAGCCTTAAATGTCAACAACATACTTTCAGGCAAGTCTGTCAACTGAGGATGATTGGAGTAAAACTGAGGGGAGGGTATCCATTCCTCCTAAAGCTCCTTAAAATAAAATTAATGAATATACTTATTTAAATATTAAAGATGTGCTTCACCACACCCAGGTTCTGAATCTCTTCTCCTAAAGAATGTTTTGTTCTTCCTTTCAGTAATTTCACATTTCCATAGAAATAAAGGTCTGGAATTACTTCTTATACATTCTCTGAAGAAATACCTGAGAAATCATGAGCCAGTTTTTAAGCAATATACACTTAGAAACCTACAGAAAGCACTTTATTGACTGTGAAATTATTTTTTTAAAGAAGATTATGATTGGCAGATAACTTTTATGGGAAAACTAACATAAGCTAGATCTCTAAGATTATCTCTGAGGCAATAATAAACAATAAATAAGACCTCTGGAAACAAACTTGGATGTGACATATGTAGTGCTCTCAAGAACTCATGCCTTTATTAAGAACTCATACTTTATTAAGTATTCATTTAAAAGGAAAGCACATTTGCTGAAAATCAAAAAATTTTCATTCACACCATTTTCTGCTTTACTCATTTTATTCAGTGATTGCAAAATCAATTGAAAAATCTTTGCATTGGTAAACTTTGAACAGAAGATAGCAATTGTCTGTAGCATTGGAATGGCAATTTTGAGTAAGGGTTACAAAACTAAGTAAATCTTCTTCTTCTTCTTCTTCTTCTTCTTCTTCTTTCTTCTTCTTCTTCTTCTTCTTCTTCTTCTTCTTCTTCTTCTTCTTCTTCTTCTTCTTCTTCTTCTTCTTCTTCTTCTTCTTCTTCTTCTTCTTCTTCTTCTTCTTCTTCTTCTTCTTCTTCTTCTTCTTCTTCTTCTTCTTCTTCTTCTTCTTCTTCTTCTTCTTCTTTTCTTCTTCTTCTTCTTCTTCTTCTTCTTCTTCTTCTTCTTCTTCTTCTTCTTCTTCTTCTTCTTCTTTTCTTCTTCTTCTTCTTCTTCTTCTTCTTCTTCTTCTTCTTCTTCTTCTTCTTCTTCTTCTTCTTCTTCTTCTTCTTCTTCTTCTTCTTCTTCTTCTTCTTCTTCTTCTTCTTCTTCTTCTTCTCCTCTTCCTCCCCCTCCTCCTCCTCCCCCAGCCTCTCCCCTCCCCCTCTTCACCCTTCCCCTCCTCCTTCTTCCTCCTGACATAGCAGTACTGGGCTTTAACATTGTGCTATTGCTTGGCTTTTTCCATAGCTGGTTCCTACCACTTGAGGCACATCTCCACTTACAGCTTTTTCTGGTTAATTGGAGATGATAGTATCAGAAACTTTTCTACCTGGGCGGGTTTCAAAACCATGACCATCAGAAATCAGCCCCCTGAGTAGTTAGGAACACTAGGAATATAGGCATGAGCCACTGGCACCTGGCATAGGACACTCTTCTGATTAATCTATCTAGAGTATAGTTCTGTTCACAGAGGACAGCCAGAATGATCATGTGGCTTTAAAGTATTAATTGGAATGATGATAGTATGTATCATGGGCAATGTTTTACAAAGGAGAAGGTAGAGCCATAAATATATTAAATAATTTGCCTTAGTCTTCAGTGATATTTTGTCAAGTAGTGAAACTAATCTTTATTTATATTAATTTTTTATTGTGAAAATTCCATACAAAGGGGTTGCAATTACATGAGCAAGGTAATGAGTTCATTTCTTATCAAGCACTGTTGCCTCTTCCTTTGTTTCCCCTTCCCATCCCTTCCCATCCTCCCCTCATCGCCCATCCCCCACTCGTCGTGTCCCCCCTCCCACCTCACCCCCAGCCAAAGTTGTAAAGTTCGGTTTTCCACACAGCATCTTGTACATCTCATTGTTGCAATGGGTCCACCTGTATCCCTATTTAAACAATTTGTTTTTCCCTTCCCCTCCACAAAAAATTATACCAACATCAAATACAGTGAAAACAGGGGTTATACCATGGGGGAGGGACATACAAACAACAAAGAAATCATCTTATAAATATGTTAGAAACAATAGCAAGAAAGAAAACCTATTTGAGTCCTTAATATCTTTTGACTAATTAACATAAAATTATATTTCACAAAATATTCATTTAGTTATTTTCAACATTATTACCATTTATTTATTCCATGACATTTTTATGCTTAATTTTTAATGCATCTATCAGCTAGCAGTAGAATGGTTTCTGGTGGTATTTCCAGGGAGTATAATTAAATAGTATAATTTCTGAATGCATAAATTTCTCCTATCCTTTCATGTAGTAGTTGTGTGGTTCCTTTAGTTTATGACTTTAAAAATTCTGTTGATACTACTTCATATATCTATGAATTTGTTTCTTAGTAATTGTGGGTATCATTTATTTACTAACTAGATGTTTGAATTAAATTTCTTTTCATTTACATTAGAATTGAAATTTTTTCTATGCCATAGGTAGATGTTGTTACCATTTTATTAATCTAAATATAAGCTCAATTATTTAATACATATGTAAAACTGCATGAGCTTTCAAAAGATATTTTCGGTATTTCTGTTTCTCACCCAATCATTGCAGTATTAAATCATTACTTCTCCATTGGTTTAATTGCTTTTTCTCTTTATGTTCTAGGAAAATCTTATCTAATTTTCCCTTCACTTCTTCCAGATCACTTTTTACTTCTGCGTTGCTGTTCTAAATGATTATTATAACTTTGCAATTCCATCTTAAATTACTTTTCATGTTTTTTAAAACTCTTTCCAAAGAGATTATGTAATTCCAGCACCTTATTTCTTTCTAGCTTTTTGTGATAATGTTCTAGTACATAACTTTTGAGAAAACTAGCCATATATCTTCTGTAATTTTTACCCACTTCCTTTAAACAAATCCTACTTGAGTCAGTTGAATGCTCTTCAGAGAGATAGTCTTTAGTGGAAACATCTGGACAGTATTTGTTATTTCTTTTTGTTTATTATCTTGCAAAGACCCAGCACAGTTTTTGTTTTCTACTTATTCATCCTTGAATAGCAGGGGATCTGTTCAGCATTTGGCAGCATATGGACTGGCATCCTCAGCTCTCTGATTGTTGATGAGAAAATAAGAAGCAGCTTTCGCACTCCAGCTCCTAAGGTACTGCTGCTATGCTTGAGTCTGGCATTCCTCTTAGCTGATACATCTTCTCCAGCTTGAAATTCCAGATTCTCAATCATTGACAAATGCAGGTGTTTACCACCAGTATAAACAATTTTTAGTAATATTTTTCACTTCTGACTGCGATGTTTTCATTAGCCAGATGCATCAGCCTAGTGTGCCTACAGTCATTTTAATTTGTGTTGCATTTGAAGCATTATAATATGGAGAAAGAGAAGAGTGCCTAATTTGCAAATCACCTTTTATTTTCAATCTGTTGATTTATGTATTCAATCATTTACATCAGCATTGTCTCAGTATGCGTACATAATATTTGGGTTACATGGCAATGTTATATTATTTATTTTGTTTTCCAAATTGTTCTTGCTTTGCCTATGGAGAATACTTTCTATCAAAGTCCTAGTTCCTTTTTAGGTTTTTACATATTCTCAAACTTTAAAGCATTTTCTTAATTTCCAAAACCATGAATTTTATTAAATTTCTATTATATATTTTCTGACACAGACCTAGAATCCAGAGGTTAGGATTTTATTATTGGAGAAAAGTATTTAAAAACCAAGACATAGGTTTCAGGTATAAAGAATCTTTCTCTGGAAAATATTTAATACAGTTTTTTTTCTTTTCTGCTAAACTAGACTATATTTTCAAGCAACAAAAGATGAGATATATTGCTTCTCATTTAATGTTCTCCCAAAATTATTTAAATATATTTTGGCTATCTTCCTAACATAATTTTGTAGCATATTTATCATGAGAAGTTGTTTGAACATGATAAAAAATTTATTCTTAAAAACTGAAAATAAACAGTATAAATTTTTACATTGTGCATTTAAACTATGAATATGTCAAGAAATATTCAGCAATGTTATCCATAAAAGAAAATGCAAATATAAACTTAGGTGAGATTCTACCTAATGGCTATCATAATGAAAAGAAATAACAAATGCTAAGGAGAATATGGAGAAAAAGAGACTCACAGTGCTACCACTGTGGAAGTAAGTATGATGATCCCTCAAAAACCTAAGAAAAAACCTATTTTATGGCCCTATCATACTACCCATGGATCTATATCTAAAGGATTATAAATCAATACTTAAGAGAGATTGTATACATATAGGTACAAAAATATGTCTGTGCTTGTTTACTGAAGTTGTGTTCATAGAAGTCAACTTGTGGAATCAGCAGAAGTTCTCACAACTTATGACTGAAGAAAATTTGGCACATATATGCCATGAAGTATTAATTGGCTATAAAATATAAAATCATGTCACAGGCAAATAGACAAAAGTGAAGACATTATAAGGGTGACCAAAATAAGCCAATCTCATAAAGATAAATATACACAGACACATGCACACACACACACACACACACACACACACACACACACACACACTATATGAATGTAAGAATGTAGCTGTGGAACTGTGTGGAGATTGATGAAGGGGACTTGGAGGAGAGAAACAGAATAATGAAGGACGAATAATATTGAAATATATGGCATCTAGGTATAAAGATAATGAAACATTGACATTTGTTGAAAGATACCAGAAAGGGGGAGACTGGGAAAGAAAGAACTGTATGTAAGGTTAATATGACTGAACAACAATACAAACACATGTGAATTACCATGGCCAGTCCCTTTTTTCACCTAATATGATATGAGAGAGAGAAAGGGAGAGAGAGCAAGAGAGAGTGAGTGAGCGAGAGAGAGAGAGAGGGAGAGAGAGAAGAATGTCAGGACAAACTGCAATAGGGTTTCTATCAGTAGAAAGGGAAATCCCCACAGAGAAAGTAAGTAAGTCTGATTATGTCCAAAGTAGTTTATATGCATGTATAAAAATAGGAAATGAAACAAGTTTTTCTAAAGGGGAAAGCATTGAGATAAAAGGGGTGAACGTTCCTGCATAGAACATATGTAACAATAACATCACCCTGTAAAACTAATATATGCTATTAAGAAAGCTGAAAGGATTTAACTGGATGACATATTTTGATTTGTGAAATGTACACATCCAAACTTTCCTTTTTCATTTTTGAATGACAAATTTAAAAACAAGCATTTTATTTTCATAAGAAAAATGGGAAAAGATATTTTATTATTGTATTTGTACATGTGTATTTTTATTTTCAGGGTTTTGGTCCCCTAGCCTTACAACTATCTCATAAAAGATTCAAATAGCATAACACAGCATAACTTCTTGTAAATCGGTAATAAGACAGCAAGTGAAATTAGACAATGAAGCTGTAGTCTCTAGGTAAAGGACCTAAAATGCAATATTTATTATGGGGTAAGAGAAACCTACTTTACCATTGAATTTAAAAATACATGCAGAATGAAATTCTAAGGAAAATCATATTGTGTTTGTAACTTGAATATATGAGTTCCATTCTGAATCTACAGGCTGTATAACCTTGGGCCAGTTACTAAAGAAATTTAACCTACGGTTCCTGATTGGAAAGTTGAGGAAATTTCCCATTCAGCTTACATACCAGATTTCTCCTGAGATCAAATAACATAAAGCACAATGAAGACTTTTTAAAATTGCAGCATCTGTACAAATGTAAATTACTTTTGTTAGTCTTAATGAATATGCATCTTGACATTGCAAATAGGCACTGAAATTTTTGCACTGGAAGAAAAAAAAACTTGGATAACGAATTGATTTTAATGGTAGGTCCACCATGCTTATGTTTTTACAATCCCAACAGCTAGCACAGTACAAAATCAACCCCAGTCAGTAAATGTTTAAATAAAAAAACCAAAAACCTGATTCTGTTCTTTGTGTTTCTACTGCCAGTAGCCACATTCAGCATGACCTACTTTGATATCTTCAAACTAGTTTCTTTTTGTATTCCAACCAATTATCCTCAGCAGTACTGTGGTAGTTATCTTTATGAAGTTTACCCATTGGTCTACAACAGCCAATGTCTCCTTGCTATAGAAAAACCAAGTTCTAAATGTTTCAACATAAAATTAGAATGCCCAATTTACCTTCACTTGTTATTTCTACTTTTCTTTGTGCTAAATAACATTACTGCTATCATTTCCACATATATTTCTTTTTTTCTGTTTTAACTTACAAATGATAAGTAGTAATTATCATGACCAAACCACAAGAGTGTATTCACCTCTTGTTAAATAGCATTACTTTGGCATGAAAGAAAGAAAAAAAAAGGAAATATTTTAAAATTATTAACATGAGTGTTGATTAGATGAAAATTACTCAGAAGGAACAAAAAAATGTGCTGAGCTAACATACTTAAATTACTGGTTTAGATTACCAGGCTTATTGGGAATTTAAAAGAAAATTTGCTAAGTATTGAGAAGAAATTTTGTTTTTTTAATTTAAATTTTACTGTAAAAGTGACTCACAGAGGGGTCACAGTTACATAAGTCAGGTAATGAGTACATTCAATTTTGAACAGTGTCACCCCCTCCCACATTTCCCACATTTTCTCCCACATTTTCCCCTCCTGATTCCCCTGCCCCAAGCTCTGAAGTCTATACCCAACATAGGGGCTAGTGAGTATCAGTGTTGAATTTTGTCCCACCATTTCTGTAATTTCCCTTCCCTTCCCCAAATCAGATGAAGTTATGTAAATGACAAAGGGTACAGAAATAAAAAACAGTGACATCAGGGAATAAACTGAAGGAAACAAAAAGAAAGATCTGTAAACAGTACAATTCTTTAATATATTTTTGTCAGTAGTGGGGCTTGAAACTCTGGGCCTGAGCACTGTCCCTCAGCTCTTCAGTGCAAGGCAAGGTCTCTACCACATGAGCCACAGCTCCATTTCCAGTTTTCTGAGTGGTTTATTGGAGATAAGAGTCTCACCAACTTTCCTGCCTGGGCTGGTTTTGAACCGTGATCCTCAGCCTCCTTAGTAGCTAGGATTACAGGCGTGAGTCACCGGCACCTGGCTAAATTTTTTTAAAGACCCCATTTTTTCATTTATTGGCATTCATATCAACAAGCATCCTTTTATATGGTCATATGCACATAGATATTAATCCATTGTAATCTTCTCCTAAGATTATCCTAGACATATTCTAGTTATTACAAATGAGGGAAACTATGGAGCCTACATATCTTTGGGTCTGGCTTACTTTGCTTAATATAATTTTTTCTAAGTCTTTCCATTTCCTGACAAATGGGCAATGCCATTCTTTTTTATGGAAGCATGGAATTCCGTTGTGTATGCATACCAGATTTTCTTCATCCATTCATTCACTAAGGGTTGTCTGCATTGATTCCATATCCAAGTTGTGGTTAATAATGCTTCAAGAAATATAGTGCAGGCTAGTTTGTGGTCATTTGGGTAAATGTCTAGGGTGGGATTGCTGGATCATAGAGGAGTTCTTTGTTTATTCTTTTGAGGAAACTTAATACTGCTTTCCAGAGTGGTTGAACAAGTTTTCACTTCCATCAACACTGTAGTATCATTCCCTTTTGACCACTACCCCATTGCGTTTCTTATTATTAGTTTGCTTGATAATCACCACTCTAAAAGACCCTGAATAGCAAAAACAATATTTAGAGGGAAGAACAGTAGTGGAAGAATATCAATATGAAAATTCACACTCTATTACAAAGTCGTAGTTATAAAAACATCTTGGTACAGGCACATGAACAGAACTGAAGACCAATGAAATAGAATTGAAAAACTAGAAATGAACCCACAGACCTAAGGCCACTGAATCCTTGGTAATGGAGCCAAAAACACAGAATGGAAGAAAGACATCCTCTTCAAAAAAATGGTGCTTGCAGAATTGGATATACACATGCAGAAAACTGAAGTTAGACCCTTATATATCACCAGAGTCAATTCCAAATGATCAAAACCCCCAAGGTAAGACTAGATGCCTGGAAAATATTACAAGAAGTGACAGGGGAACACTAGGGCTCCTCGACACAGGTGGAACTTCCTAAGATTCAGAATCACAGCAAGTGAAAAAAAGGCTGGATAAATGGGATTACATCAAACAGCAGCGTTTCTGCATGGCAAAAGACACAGCTAGCAGGAGAAATAGAAAGTCCACAGATTGAAAGAAGAAATTCACTATCTTTACATCAGACAAGGGCCTCATATCTAACATGTACTTAGAGGTCAACAATTAAACCCAAAAAAACAAATCTCAAAGAAACAACACCACCATTAATAAGTGGGCTAAAGACTTAAATAGAGACTTCTCTGAAGAGGAAATAAGAATGGCCAACAGACACATGAACAAATGTTCAGTGTACCTGGCCATAAAAGAAGTATAAATCATGGGACCTATGTTTCTTTGGATCTGACTTACTTCATTTAATTAATTTTTTTCTATGTCTTTCCATGATATTTTTGTTTCTTTTGTATGTTCTTCCCCCATGGTATAACCCCTGTTGTCACTGTAGTTGATTCTGGTACCCTGAATATTGTATATACATTTTTCTAATTTGTGAAGGGGAAGGGAAATAACAAAATGTTGAAACAAGAATACAGTTTGATCCATTGTAACAATGATATGTATAAGACACTATGTTGAAAATGAACTTTAGAACTTTGTGGTGGGGGAGGAAGGATGGAGAAGTTGGGGAGGTGGGGAGGGAAGGGATAGTAAGGGAAAAACAAAGGAAGGGGTAACAATGCTCAATAGGAAATGTAGTCATTACCTTACTCATGTAACTGTAAACCCTCTGTACAGTATCTTTACAATAAAAATATTTTTAAAAAGAAATGTAAATCAAAACAATATGGAGATTCCACCTCACCCAAGTTAGAAAGGACATTATCAGGAAATTTTCATAAATGAGCAAGACCAGAGGTGTCCTTTGGTTGGGGACATTGACCTGTCTTTGTGTTATGGAATAAAAGTGTCATTTCACAACAAAGACTGGAAAAAAGGTTGATGGGAGAAAGTACTCTTGAAACAAATGTCCCATGAAACTTTCTTCTTAAACAGTATTTCTTTTCTTCATTAATGAAAAACACTAATTGAGCAACTAAATTAGAAGGCACTGTTTCATGCACTAGCGATAAAGCAGAAAACAAAAAGCTCTCAAAGTGTTTCTGTTTTTGAGAAAGTAGACTGACCAAAGAAACAGAAAGAGATAATAGATACCAATAAACACAATGAAGCCTGGATGATGACTCTCCTGGTGATGTTGGAGAAGGGCGGGTGAGGGTGCAGAGAGAGGGGACAGCTGTTTTATACAGGAAGAACTAGAAAGATCTCCCTAGTGAGTCAGAGAGCTGGAGGGAGCGAGTCAGGCACACATCCTGTGAGAGCGCACAGGATAAATGTTGCCCTAGGCCTGAGGCAGGCTGAAACATTTATAGGTCTTTGTAGTGATATGAAAAGACCAAGAGAAGAGAGGGTCAAGGGAGGAGGTCAGGGAAGTAGCAGTGAACACAATCAGTAAAGGCCAGCAGATATAGATTTTGGGTGCTATTCCAGGAAGGACAGGATGTCAGCATTAGCTATGAGCAGACAGATGATGTCATCTGACCTGAGTTTAAACCCAACACTCTGGTGACTGTTGAGAATAGACCTTATGAGCAGCAGAAGAAAATGGCAGCAGTAAAATTCAGGTGAGAGAAGTTGGGGCAGTGTCCTTGGGCAGTAGCAGTTAAGATGGAGAAACTTGACCTTCAGTGGTTTCCTAGTATATCGACATACAACAAAGCTTTTTAACTTGTCCTAAAGACTTTCATTGTATAAGCAGACCCAGTGTTGTCAATCACATTTGTGTCTTCTACTTCTGTTTCTGTCATTCTCCTCAGTAACCATCTCTTTCCAGTATCTCAACTCCAGCTCTTTGTACAGGTTCTAAATACTACTCCCAACTTTAGTTACCAAATTAGATCATTCTCAGCTTCTTTTATTTTAGTCATCCAGAGAATTTCTCTCTACCAAACACAACTCAGTCAAGTTCTCTTTAGGTACACTCATACCACATGTTGGACTCTTTAGAGACATGGTCATGGATGGAACTTTGCTTTGATTTATGTGACTCTGATTATTATATACCTGTCTATCCACACTCCATACTCAGGGAAGTATATGTTTTTGGGTCAACAATAGCTGCTTCAAGGACTAATATAGTTGGCATATATTTGTTGAGGAAGAAGGAATAAAATTCAAATTCATAGTTGAGCAAACTTGCACATAAAGAAAAATATACTGCCATGAGGACAGATAAGTGCAGGTCAGCTTTTCATATGAAACAGGAAAATTAGTTTCTCAATATAGCAAATTCAGAACATTGCAATCACTGGAAAAACAGACTGCACGTGTTCCCTAAGATTTACAATTTATGACATCCTCATTACTGACATCATTAATTTTCCTCTTTTGATTACAGTATGATGTCTGTATAATTCTACAATTTACATTATTAAATATTTTTGTTCTCAGATTGAAGGAAATGATGAGTCTAAATAGTATAAGTAGATAGAGTAGGATATGAACTTCAGAGAATAATTATAAATTTAAACTGGTATTAATTAGCTAGAACAAAAAGCAAGCACTGCCATTCAAATTTCATTGTTAGTATGCCCAAGACAAGGGTGCTGCTGGTTGATCCCAGGTGGCAATTGAAGGATCTGTGCTCAGGAAATAGGAGTTAATGGCTCATAATTAGTTGTTTGTGAAGAATATTTACTAGACATAGTTTACAATTGCTATTCAAAATTAGAAACTAGAATATTCTTTTATGGTTTCCTTGACACGCAGATCATTTCAGGAAAGGAAAATACTCAGTTTTCATCCAGAACGTAATGAATAAAACCTTCTGAAGTTAGTTGGGCGTCTAACACAGGAAAGTAAGATGCAGTACTTAAAATTTGTTAGCTGTTTGAGTAGCATCAAAGCTTGGCCTGGATCTGAGAAAATCTGTCTGAGAGTGTCTACACAAAAGTATGAAGACACAAACAAATGGAAATTTATTAATGTCATCTAATAAAATAACATAGTAGATTGATTATGGCCTAATATTGGGTTCTGTGGCTAATAGTTACAGGTGTTGAATTAGTCCAGCTACCTATATTACTTGAATTGGACTTTGCTTTTTCATTTGCTCCAGTACCTGGACTTCTTGACTTCTCTCTGCTGGAAACCGGCTGTGTAGCCCTAGAAACAATAACAGTGACATTATTTATATCCAGAGAAAAATAATCTTTTCTGAATCATGCGCACACTCTTTTGACCTGCCCTCTATTTCCTTTTTTCTCTCTTCTTTGAAACGATGGAATTATTTTGGTCCTGCCAAATTTCCTGGGAAATGAAAGCTCAGCAAAGTTTTCCATCTGGCAGGATAACATTTGAACCATTAGGCTACAAACAATATTTAGTTTCCTAGCATATATTATTGAGTGTTGTCACTAATACATTCCTATTGATAATGGTAGTATTAGCCACATGAAACTTATTATTTACTACAATAAGACTGAAGAAAGGAAGGAAATGACTTTAGCTTAGGGGCCAAAGAGGGCTTCCTGTGTTTCTTATAACTCAGGAAAAAAAGCACATGACTATCATCATATTGAATCTAGCTGGGAAAGCATTTGCCTTGATGGTTTTCTCTGTGCGATTTTAGACTCCCAATTTTCATGAACAAGGCTTAGCCACAGGGCTTGTTAGAATCCTAAAGAATAAAAGGGAAGGGATCAATACAGTAAACTTATGGATAATAACTCAACTAGAAATTGACCAGTACGATGAAAAAGTGCTTGAAAAAAATCTTAGAGGATCATAACCAGCTTTTATACACAAAGAATAGATTATGATCATTTAGTAGTATATATGTAGTATATAGTTTCCTTTGATAGAAGTAGAATTCATCTTCAACAGAATCCCTTACTGTGACATTCCGCAGAGTAGGTTGGAGTCAAGCAAATGGATAGTCTCAGATGCCAAATTAATCAGGAAACCCAACTGGAAATTTAGTAAGATGTACCAAAAAAATCCACATGACCTAGAAGAGTATAGTACCCATATAGATACCTGAATCATTGGGTTCTTCATTTTAGGCCCAAAGTCATAGTTGAGTATCTTTTATCTGTACTGTTTCTGAAATGTTGAACTTATATGAATCTCCTAGAAAATGTGTCAAGGTAAACTTCTTGTTCAGTCATTCCATGAGATTCTGCATTTCAAATGGCTCCCAGGCAGTAATAAGTATATAAAATATGTCTTGAGAAGCAATGTTCTAGAGTTTAAAAGAATTTTACTGATCTTACTTTTTTTGTTAACTCTATCACTGGAAACAGGCTCAAATGCAGATCAGTACATACAATTTTAGATAAATTGAATTCATTAGTTCTAAAAGAAGAGCTCTGAAGTGGAAATAGTTTCTCCAGGATCTTAACTATGTTAAGTGATAAAGTACAGTTTTAATATTTCATTTCCAGGGTCTGAGTAAATTTGAGCCAACAAGCTGAAGATTTTCTTTTCATTGGATCAACATTTGTGGATGCTTGACAATAAAGTAATCACAATATTCACTTTTTTGGTAAAAACTATATTGTTCTAGTTTCAGTAATCTACAGTAGGACTAGTTAAGAAATCAGAAAAATGCAAGCAGTAGGGCTAATTTTCATTTAGAATATTGCAATAAAAAATCATACTCATTTTTATACACATATAAATTTGTGATAATACCCCTGGAAAACTCATCAACATACCTCATACAATTCTCTGAAACCAAACACCAATAGAATTTTTAAAACGGACTTTATGCAAAGGCTTTGTTTGTCTGACCATATGGAATAGAGTTAGAGATCAATAGCATAAAGCCAACAAAAAGTCTCTAAAAACTTAATGTTAAACACTAAACAATCTGTAACTCAAAATAAACTTTAAGAAAGGATTAAAATACATTTTATCAAGTGAAAATGAAAATATGGCATACAAACTTAACAAAGCAGCTAGTCATTTCATTTATTTGTGGTAGTAAGAAGCCAAAATACTAGGAAAGAGAAATTAACATAATCTTAGTTTCTCTTCAAATGGAACAAATACACTCCATTGTAAGGATAACAAAGGAAATGATAAGAACAAACAATTCCACATAGTTGAAAATATTAAATATATACTTAAAAGTGAAACAACTATCTTGTTCCTCTTCCAGTTTAACAAAATCAATAAGGCTGTAGTAAAACTTGCAAAGAGATACAATAAATAAATGTTATCATGGATGTAACCAGACAAATCAACACTGATCCACAGCCATCGAGAAACAATGAAATTATAGAATGAACAGCTCTATGTTCATAAATTTGACAATGATTAAGAAATGGATTCTTTAAATAACATGAAAAGTATGAGAATCAAGCTGATCTCCCCTATAATTAGGAAATAAATTGAGCTTATTTATCATTTCAGATCCCCTGAAAATAGCACACTAGCCCAGAGAGTTAATTTAAGAAGAATACCAAATCCTTAGTGAGTTAATACCAATTTTACTTAGTAATTTAACTTATTTCAGGAAAGTAGAATTACTCTTAAGTCTAAACTGGAAACAAAAAATACAAAAGAAAGAGACAGGACAAATATTTGTTATGAACTAAGAGATATTACTCCTTATAAATATTTGAAATTTGAATCTAAAAATGAAAAAAATCAACTATATTCGATGACCAAATAAGATTTATTCCATAAATATAAAGCTAGTTTAATCAAATTAATTATTCATATTATAAACCATATCAACAGTCTAAAGAAATAAACTGAAAATGTTATCAATTACAGCAGAAAAAGCATGTTCTAACATCCCATACTATCAAAAACTATCAAAAAACATAGAAACTGAAGGAAACTGCTTAATTGCTAAAAGAATATCTACAATAATCAAGCTAATAATAGAAAGTATCATGCATATTTGTGAATTATTGAGTGCATTGCCTCTAAAATTGGTAACAAGTATTAATTTCTTATTGCTACCATAGAAAATTACAGCAAATTAAGTGGCTTTGAATACGTAATTATGATGTTATAATTCTGGGATTTCAAAGTTTGAAATCAGATTCACAGGGCTAACACCAATAAGTTAGCCTGGTTGGTGCTTTCTTGAAGTTCCAAGGGAGAATCTGATACTAGCCTTTTCACACCATACAGATTCCCTGAATGATAGCCTTATCCTACATCTTTACAAAAACACAATTGAGAGTCAAAGCTCTCTCATATTCTATCATTCTACCATTTATATTTTATAGTCTAATATCCTTCTGCTTCTCTGTTTTAAAACATTTGTGATTACCTTAGTTATCCCAAAGAGTCTAGAAAACCTCCTATCTCACCATCTTCATGTAAAATTTTCTTTATACAGATTCCCCAAAATCAAGCATTGACAACTTCAGGCATTAGGGGGCACTGTTTCATCTACTACAGCAAGAATATTTGTTTTGTTTTGTTTTTTTTAATACTCTTATTTGATGCTATAAATACAGTAGATGAATGTATTTAAGTAAATATAAACATAAAACAATAATAAAATTATATATGTATATACATATATATGGATATGAAAATCAGCTGAGACGGTATGTGTACCAGAGTCTCTATGTTGGTGTCCTACCTAATTCTTAAATTAAAAATTTTACCCTGATATATTATTAGGAGATGGAGACTTTTAGATCATAAAGTCTCCTGAATGGAATTAGTGCATTTATGACAGAGACGCCAGGAAGCTCTCTAGGTTTCTTTCTTGCATACAAAGGCAAAACCAAGATTCCCACAGTATGAACTATACAAAGTGTCCTTACCACACATGGAATCTATGGACTTTTGATCTCTTCGGACTATGGTAGTAAGAGGAATAAATTGATTGTATACAGGTACTGGGCCTGAAGAAAATCTGCCATTTGAATATTTCTTTTTCTGGTCCTCTTGCTAGAGGGTGCCTGCAAGCTCTTACTCTTCTATACCTGGTACAGGTATTGTATTCTTAAACAAGTTACTCAAGTGTCATTTCTAAGGCCCTGATAGGGCTATAAACAATTTCAGGTATTTCTCTGAGAAAAATATTTTCCATGCTTCCTTAATGTTGTGATTTCATAAACAATAGGCAAAATCATGATCCTGTACGATGTCAAATGATAAAAAGGGTTTTTTTTGTTTGTTTTTTCCTGGTCCCAAGGCTTGAATCTTTGAGCTCAAGGCAAGTGTTCTACCACGCTAGCCACAGTGCCACTTCCAGTTTTTCATGAGTAGTTTATTAGAGATAAGACTCTCAAGGACTTTCCTGCCAGGGCTGGCTTCAAACTGTGATCCTCATATCTCAGCTTCCTAGGTAGGTAGCTAGGTTAACAGATGTGAGCCACCAGCCCGGAGAGAAAGGAATTTTTGACTAGATGGCTAAAGCCAACCACAGCAACATAATGATCAAAATACCAACCTACGATCTCTACCTCCTGGGTACATTTGATGTGAATGGGTATTGAACCATTATGAATTTAAATCTATCCTCAACAAGCAAGGCATGGATCATTTTTAGATGCCTAAAAATTTACATTTAGCAGAGAGCTAGAAAAAACATTCAGTGTGTGGTATTATACCTAATGAAGTATAACATGAGTAAAGTGCTTTGTTGTTGTTGTTGTTTTGGTTTCTGTGGTTTTTTCCAAGTCATTTTCAGGACATGGACTCAAATGGCATAATCTGTATTGCGGTTCAAACACAGGAATTATTTAAAGATACATACATACTTTAAAGGAAATAGAAATATACTTGGCCCAACATTTGAGGCAGGTGAGTGGTTAGTGTTACGTCATTGAGACTAATGAACAGGCAGTAGCAATGTCATCCAAAAGGGACACACATATTCTACTTTGAGGAAAATCAATTTAATTTCAAACATAATTTGTGTTGAAAGGAAATGTCAGTAGTACATTGTCCATATTGGCGTAAATTAAATCTGTCAATTAAAATTATTATCCTAATGAAAACCTTCCTATTAATGCAGTTTAAAAGATGTAAGCCTGTTTGAGTTGACAGTGGAACCTATGTTTTTCAGTGGGTGCATATAACTCAGGTGTGATTTTTATGTATAAAACTATTGTTATTTTTGTTCTGTTCCAAGTGTAGAATTCATATTTATCCACTGTTTTGTTTGTTTTGAAACTTGGTTAATATTCCTATCATGTATAATTGAAGTGTAAATGTCACAGTATTTCTTTAAAAACAAATGCCAATTAAAGGAGAGACACTGGCATCCGACACAGGCTCACTTCATTTATTATAACATGGTCTGACCTTTTCATTATTTTCGTGGTAATTATTCTATGTTTCGGCAACCTACAAAACCCCAGATGGATCATTTGATATAGTTCTCTAATTTGACTCAAAGTTCATAGTTTTCCTTTTTCTCTGAAGGCCCAATGATGAATTTCTTAGTTATATTTCTAAGGCTTTTTTCTAATCAAAGCCTGATACATAGTTGGGCCTATTTAAATTTCAGAAAAAATATCATCACAGTTAAGAGTATACTTTCTAACTGGATTAATTTTCTTCCCGGTAATATTAATGTTGCTTTTGTATAATGTATTACTAGCACATGACTTAAAATGCTTTGAAGATAAAGGCCATATCTTGCTCTATTTATTAAACATCTCATTCATTGTTTAATTTTTATAAGTTAAAAATATATACTTGGAAAGTCTCCATTTGTGTTTCCTAACAAATGGGGCAATGTCATTCTTTCTGATGGAGGCATAGAATTCCATTGTGTATATTCACCACATTATATTAAGTAAAGTAAGCCAGGCCCAAAGAAATATAGGTCCCATGGTTTCCCTTATTTGCAATAACTAGTATATATCTTAGACAAGCAGAAACGGTCAGATAAGTTGATGTTAGACGAAATGATGTTGGTATAATTTGGGGAGGGGAAGGGAAAAAACAAATTGTTTAAATAGGGATACAGGTGGACCTATTGCAACAAGGAGATGTACAAGACGTTATGTCGAAAAACAAACTTTACAACTTTGGCGGGTGGGGGGATGGGGGGTGAAGACGGGAAGACAGGGATGGGAAGGGAAAACAGAGGAGGAGGCAACAATACTGGATAAGAAATGTACTCATTACCTTGCTCTAGTAATTGTAACCCCCCTGTACGGTATTTTCACAATTAAAAAAAAAACTTACTAATAAAAAAAAAGAAAGTTTCCATTTGGCCACTAGTATAATTCTATTAGAGATTTTTTGTTTGTTTGTTTTGGTCATGGAGCCTGAACTCTGGGCCTGGGCCCTGTCCCTCAGGTCTTCATCTCAAGGCTAGTGCCCTACCACTTGAGCCACAGGAGGACTTGGGTGCTGACGAATCAAATCCAGGGACACATGTATGCAAGGCAAATACTCTACCTCTGAGCCACCTTCCCAGACCTGTGTATTGAAAATTATGAATGCATTCTTTCCCTTCCTCTATTCATTCGCTTAATCTTTCCCCTTGATCTGCCTTTGTACTAGTTTTTATCTGCATCTTTAGTTAAAATATTTTGCTCACAAGTTTAAATAAAGTAAAACTATATAAAATTATTTTTGATGTTTCACTTACTCTTAACTTGAAATCATGGACCATAAATTCATGTTGTTGAATGTTAATTTAGAGAGACTTGGAATATTGCATTTTAAAAGAAGCAAAACAAAACGATCTGAAAATAAGTAAATATAGAACAAGTCCTATAACAGAAACAAGCAATTCTCTTACTTTGGGTAAAAATAAAAGATTACTGCCGTTCAATTTACTCACTCAACAATCCTTTAGTTTTGAAGCAGTCCTGGAGCAGGGTCTGAATACTGTCCCTGAGCTCTTTTGCTCAAGGCTTGGCACTCTAACACTTGTGCCACAACTCCATTTCAGCTGTTTTGGTGGTTAATTGGCAGCAAAGGTCTCAAAGACTTTCCTTCTTGGAGTGGCTTCCAACTGGAATCCTCAGATCTCAGCTTCCTGAGTAACTAGGGTTATAGAACCAAGCCACAGGTGCCTAGCCTCATAATCCTTTTCAACTGAAAGGAGATTAAGAAACAAGGTCAGACTATATTTAGTATAAGAAAGAAAATTAGTCAATCTGAAAATAAATATTGATATTGTTTTCTACATCCACTATTGACAAAATGGATCAGAGACACTTATTTCTAAGCCAAATAAATGATAGAATTACCAGAGCACAGTTGCGCTCATGAATGACAGTATCTTTGAGATTAAATAGATTAATTAAATTAAACTCAAAGGGAAGAATTGTATTTGTAGATATATGTGCATAAGTATGTATGAATATATGTTCAGATATGTGTTTATATAGATATTTAGAAAAATGTCAATGAGCTATATCGTAAATGTATTATAATAGGAATCATGAGCTATGAATAGAAGAATACTTATCATTGGATCAATGTGGAAGTAAGGTCACTCAATTAGCCAGTAAAGCCCACAGTCTCTTGCAAATAAGATTCACGGAAGAGATAGTGATGTGGCATATTTGTGAAAAGTAGAAGTTGGATCAGAGCTCAGGAAGAAATAAAAATTGTAATTGTCACCTAGTAAATGACCAATGTCTACAGTAAATACCCTGGGTTACATTCAAAGCTGTGTACCATTTGGGTATCTAAATCCAGAAATTGAATTTGTGTTCTTTTACCTTCACTCATCCTATTCTAATGATATGAATGACAGTGACTTATATCTGTTGCCGTATCTTGGTTCAGCATATAATCATTCTGACTTCATTTCACAATCAACAAAATATGTTTTCTTTTTTTATGGCTATATTTGAAAGGAAATTAGTCCTTTACCTTATGCTTATTATATAATGCTTTTGTTATGGTAGGCAATTGGAATGGTGGTACAAATTATTCGCATAATTTACTTTAAAAATATATATGTCATTTATTTTACCAAGAATTCCTGAACAATTTGAGTGATATAGGAATGCATATTCCTTAAACCTAGACATAGAAAACTTTTTTCTCTAAAGCAATCTATTTGATAATTATTCAACTTTGCTGTTTAGTGTTTCAACAGCCATAGGCAAATTCAAATAAATAAGATGGTTGGTGTCTCAAGTAAACTTTGCAACACCAATAAGTAGTTTGGATATAGAGGATGAGCTATATGTAGTTTGCCAACTGATGCCCTCAATAATCTACAAGTAACTCTGTCTACCCACCCATCTTTTCAAATCTTCCATTTCTAGATAACCAATCATGACAGCATTTTACATAAATCCATGCCAACTTGTAGGTAAATAACAATTCTTAGAGGGTACCAATTATGTTGTTTACTCCAAACCATCTATTTCCCAAAATTTCCAATATAAAGTAGAAATGAGGGAAAAAAAGAGGTACCAGAACCCCCGTCCATGCTCCCAAATTTAATGAGCCACCAGATTTAAGTGGAGACAGTAACATTAAAGAGTCAGAAATAACAGTTTAAAATGCTACTAAAGTGTTTGTCTCCTGGGCTTCAGGCTTAGATTAAGTGGTAGAGTACTTGTCTAGTAAGTGGAAGACCCCGAGTTCAAACTTCAAATACTGCCAACAAAAATTATATGTCTCTTTTATCTTTGTAATGTGTTCTGTAACATTGATGCACCACATAAAGGATGCTATGTACTAGATAACTTCATTAAAAATAATAAATTCAGCCACCACCAAAAAATGAGATCAAGAGGGTAAATGTTGTTTGTAAAATATTTCTCAAATGTCTCATTTAAAGGTATTTATAAACAGAAGCATGCTTGCTGAAGGCACTTTAAGATATACAGTTGCCCTTCACATTCAAACAAGTACACTAATAAGGGCTAAGACATATGGGCTATAGGAAATATAGGGTTATTTCTTTTAGCAGAAAACACAAAGCATATCAGCAGTAGGAACACTGAAGATTATTGTCATTAACTGTCTCCAGAGAGTTAACAATTTGTCTCCTAACAAGTTATTATAAATATAATTACTACCATAATATGTAAATGTACTGTGGCATAGGACAAAACAATGATAGAATTGAACAGGTATAGGATACTGAGGAAGACATCCGGGAAAGAGAACCAGAAAGCCTAAGACAGAGCAAAGAGGAATTCTGTGCCTGTTTTAAGCTTTGTATCTACAAGTCGGAGTAAGAGAGAAAATGGGTATATTTGATGAAGGGTAACATGGTTAGAGTGAGTTATGATTATCATTTATGCTTATTTAAAATACAATGTGTTACACTATTATATTGCATTCTATGCTATACTAGAAGGATATTATGTTTTCATTTTGTGTATTTTTTTCTCCAAACAAAATCTTTGTCTGGTAATCTAAGTTAAAGACTGTGTTAAAATTCCAGTACTAGGAGAAAGGGTGGTGGAAAGCACTAGCTCACAATCCAAGTCACTGAGTCTCAAAATCTGGAACAGCATGAGAAATCATAAATGAATCTGCAAGTGAATGTACCACCAATGCGTCATTTCACCTCTCAGCTTCTGGTCAGCCTTCCATCTTTGCCTTGATTGCTCCTTCTTATAACTGTAATATCGTTAGAACTCCATGTCTGGCATTTCAAGGAGTGCATTCCACGAACGAGTTTCATAGCCACACTAACGTGTTTATCCACTTCCCTGCTTGTGCATTAGGGAATTTTAAAGTGTTTTTGCTGGTATATGTACCTATTAATTAAAGTCTATTCAAGACCTGCCCTCATGTGCAATCTACTTGACATGAGCCCTTTTCTTTTTTTCTTTTTACTTTCCTTTTTTTTTCTGAGGATCTAATGACAGCCAGGACAGTGAACACTTGTGGCACAGAATGTTGCTCTTATAGTTTTTTTCCTCTAATGAAGATTTTTCATGAGACCTACTAAGTGTATTACTCTGTTTCTTGTTGTGATAAATACCTGCGAGTTGCAAGTTAAACGAATTATCCCAGAGGCTTCAGTCATGGTCCCTTGGCTGATTGTTGTTTGGGGGCCTGGGTGAGGTAAATAATCTCAGAATACAAAGGACATAGTTAAATATGCTTGCTTGCCTAATGGAAGCCAGTAAGAAGAGACAGAGAGAGAAAGGAAGAAAAAGAGAGACAGAGAGAGAGAGAGAAAGAGAGAGAGGCGGGAGACAGAGAGAACCAGAAAGACCCACATTGTACTCTTCAAAGATACAGCTCCAATAGATCTGCTTCCTCCAATGGCGTCCCAATTCCTAATTTCCACAACTAGCATTAAATTATGGACCCACTAGTGAAGTAATCCTTGGATTGGATTAGACTTTTCTGCCTCCCTCTCCCAGTGATCAAATTGGGACCACACCTTCAACACTTAAGCTTTTCAGGGTCATGACCAATCCCAACAGCAGCAAGGATAAATGCCTAGATAGGGAGGAAAGTTTTATGTACTGTGTAGCATGTAATGGAATTTGGGAGTAGGGGTTTTTGTGACTCACTCTTTCTCCCACAAATCTTCTGGTAACAACTATATACCAAAAATAATCCAAGAAATATGTACCAGCAAATTGAGTTAAGGCTATTGGTGATGGTGTGAAAGTTATGATTGTAGTGTTTTGCATACCAAATAGTATATACATTTCTTCTTTCAGAAACAGAAACTTGGGCAAAGAGATACCACATATCTCTAAAATGAATATTTGGAAAAGAATATTCACCCTCCAGGAATCAATGATACCAATTTTTAATTTCGATTGGCTCATTTGTAACTTTTCCAAACCTTTCATATATTTTTTCCAATTGGTTCTTGCAATTAGACTATGACATATACATAATTCCTGTTATTTGGTTAAAGAAAGATGGAGAGAAGCAATCCTACATCTCTCCTTTTTTCCTATCCACTACCCTAAACTCTGTTTAGGAATAAAAGCTGGGATTATTGAGATATTGCTCATGCTTAGCAACAGTATCTATTGACCTGGTGTTGCTTTGTATTAAAATAAAATTATCAAGTGAAAATGAGACAGGAAATCTATCATCACCCTGCTCATAGATGTAGGGAAGTGATATCTGCTCTAAGGTTAAATCAAGGGCGGCCAATGTTGATTTGTTTTCAATAAGTTCAGGCCTTGTGGGAATCGTTAACATCCTATTCTATTTGAATCAAACACCTGCATTTACTTGCCTTGGATAATGAGGAAAAATGGGCTCTCTTAAATATAGCCTTTTGCTACAAATAGACAATCTATCTTAAATTTAATTGTTGTCATTGTCAAAGCATAGACTCAGAGACGCAAAATGGTATCACAGAACTGTTTCCTAACTGGGGGGGGGGGGGGGGGGCTGAGGGGGGGCAGGCACCTGGTTCCAATAACAGTTCTGGTACTTATTAAGAGTGTGACCCAGCACTGCCATCTTTAGGCCCCCATTCTACTCTAGAATATTCATTTTTCTCCCCTTATTGGTTTTTAGGACATCTACTTTTCTAGTCCTACTCGGGACTACATTTTTTTCTAACTTGGAGTATTATCTTAAGAAACTTTAATCTGGTTGCCATTTTTCCAGTCTCAAGTACTTTTGCACTCCAACCTCTGCAAAACCTATCTTCTATATGGCTGTCAGAGGGTTCTTACTAAAATGTAAATCTTTTAACCACATTCTTTCAATCAATGTCTTGCCTATATTTCTACTCAGTGTGTTTCTTCTGCTTTTAACATAGAGTTCTAGCACTTTGGCTTGGCGAAATGGAGGCTACAGGACCTAAGGATGATCATTTTTCATCCTTTCAGAAAAGAACCCCAGAGTCCAGACATTAAAAAACATTGCATTTTCCTGAGTATGCCCAATCTATTTAACTCTAGGTTTTTCTCACACTATAGAGTAACTCCTGGCCTACTATACATTGGCTAGACCTAGTACTCCTGGGAAATTTCCAGGAGGCTTAAATATCCCATCCTATTTAGCATCTGATCTGATGCAGTCGAGATTTGCTTTTTGTTTGTTTGCTTTTTCAAGTAGTACGCCCTACAAAGATATCTAATATTAGGCTTTACAGCTGACATTGATAGTAACCAATTTTGCCTTTGGCTATCTCTAATTATTGTGAACTTTTTCAGAGGAAGATCTGTGCTTTCATCTCTACCTCTTCTGAAAAATGCCTGACAAATGGATGAGGTACAAGAAATGAATACAGATGAGTAGTTAAGAGAACAAGCCCTTGCATTTTTATCAATTTTTAATGTGCAATCATTCAAAATCATTTTGCCTATGAGAAAGTAACTAGTATGAGGTTTGATCTTATCTTTTGATGCAAAATATGAAAGCATAGATTAAGAAAGTCTTCTCTGAATAGAAAGGCATGTTAAATTTTAATCTTCACCTGATTTTAAGTGGCAGCCACCACCATATTCTCCCTCTCTCCCCCTGTCAGTTATACCCCTTATCCAGAAGACTCATTTTGCACAGGGATATGGGTTAATAGATGCCAATTGCACTTGAGAGAGGATATAGAGGCAAATAATGAACTTGAGAGCAAAGAGGAAAATGAGAAATTGAAAGTACTTTGGACTGACCAGAAATTAGATTCATAGCATACTCATTAAACAGATTTTCTCAAAGCCAGTGTCAATGTACGGAAACCTGACAGACCATAGATGAATATATAGATGATAGATGGGTGTATGGATAGATAAACAGACAGAAGGAGGGAGGATAAAGTACTATAATTAGTTCACCATTGAGGAATATGGGGCTGTCATATTATTTAATTTTAGGCAAAAACAATTAATCAGAGTGGTGTAGAGTTGAGAGCTTTTTGAAGTACAGCAACTATAAGTGTTATGTGATTCTGATTGATTCCTTAAACTGGTAATTGATCATTCTGCAACAAACCTGCAAAAAATCTATACAGCAGTGAACAATAAATGCAGGTGCCCACAAAAAGAGAATAGTTGACTCTCTTCCTACAACTGATAGAAGGTGGTCTAATCATGGTAAATGATATTTGGGAAGGAAGAAACTGTGGTTTTGTGGAAATCCAAGCAAATGATATATGAGGATATTCTAAGAACCATGGTAAAATCTTGATCCAGCTACTGAAAGGACTTTGTTAAGGAAAAACAAAGGAAAAAAGGATTGTCATTTTATTCCATTTCTTTTCTCAAATTTCAGAAGTCATAAGCCCATTAAGCAATCATTGGTTTCCCTTTGCTATGAATTCCTATTATTTAATAGCTGGTAGACACGGTGGTGAAGGTCCTTTTCCTAAGAAAGCAAGGCAAATATGAGTAGTCCATTACTGAGATGAAGAAATGAGGTCTCTATGTGCAAAATGCTGAAATGAACGAATAGGGGCTAAGCACACAAAATATTCCAATGTGGGCAAAATTTAAACCATACTCTGAAGATGGCACCATGAATTGGCTTAGCCTGTAGAAAAGAAACAGAGCCAATTGTCAAAGTAAAGACATTTAAATCTGTCCCCAACCCCATATCAATGCAACAGCAATGGCCTTTCTTGAACATCAGGCCATGTGCTTCTACTTGAACAGAATTCTTATGAACCTTGTATTTTTCCTATTTTCTCTTCTTGGCCAATTCTTTTTCCAACCCATGGCTCTGTAATCCATGAGATTTTGATATGGCCCATATGGAGACTTTATTTTTCCAGGCTCTTAATCTCTCCAGTTTTACATCACTACATCCCATAAAAGTGAAGAGCCTGTGTGTTCTCTTTTTCAGTCTGTTTCTAATACACATGTCACAGCTGGCTACAGGTAGCTGGGAACTTGTATGTAGGTTTTAGATGCTTCTTGTCATTCATTTTCCTTTTCTTTTCTCTGGCCAAGACCAAGGACCTGACATTAAATATTCTATTCAGAGGATCACACTCATTCTATAGAGGTCTACATCCCTAATCCAAAATTACACCTAAATACCCCACAGATACCTTAGTTGAGAGTATCTGAGGAGAGTTTGTGGGCCAAAACTACTTTGATTTCCCCATGAGCCAAACCACATCCACCCCATCTGACTCATCCGTAGGTTATATTAAGGAATGGAATCTGATTATGGCTGGTTTATAAACAGCCAGATTCAAAATCTGGCCTTTAAATGGCACCCTCGATTAAAATACCACCTACTAACTCAACCTTTTCTGCTGGAACTTCTCCAAGTAATCAGAGGGCCTCCAATGTTAAGGTCTTTCTGTTCCTGTTTCAGAATGTGGATTTGTGACAGGGATGCCCAAAAGGGTTGGTCCATTCCCTTCGATAATTGTAGGTGATCTCACCTCTATTTTAACCCATTTCTACAGTCCTTATGCTTCCTAACAATATCTCTATGGTTTAAAATTACCATTTACTTATTGTGCTTGTATTTGATATAACAGGCTTTCCATTCTATCTGACAAGCATAGGAAGTAGGAATCATTCTCTTGGCCAAACTCCCATCACTTGGTCCGCTATTGTACTGAGGAAGGGGAAGGAGATACAACCACCACTGCTGCCACAGAGAGAACATCAACCCAATGCCACAGCCAGTCTTCACTTATGCTGTGAGCTGTGATGTCATGCTGGCCTAGAACGCCATTATGACACCAGTGCCCACGCAGGGTACATATTTAGCCTACACTGAGTTCCTAACAACCAGACTTCTTTTGGGCATACAGCTTTGCCCTTTTATAAGCACTTTTACTCACTAGAAATAGGCAAGTACAGATATTTAAAACAGAAAAGAAAAAGCAAGCCAACACAGTAGGAGGCTTAAGAAAAAAATTGTGGGTTTGTGATTTACATAAGAAAAAAAATACCCTGAATTCCCAAGAGAAAATTGTAATTAACTTATGGCTAGCTGAAAGAATAAGAAATTAATGTAATCATTTATTTGTTATTTTGTACACTAAAACAAAAGTCTTTCTTAATCTGTCTCGTTTTGTCCTAAATATAATTTGGACTCAACAATTCTTTTATAGTACATGCATCTGTTAGCAAATGGGTTTTTATAAAAGATAACAAAGAGAAGCACTTTAAGACAGTTTTTCTTATTTTTCATTGAAATATTACACTACTACAAATATTTTTATTTTTGTCAAAGGAAAGAATTTTGCCTCAGCTCAAAATTTGGTAAAGGATTTTCTAAATACCAATTACAATGAAATATTTTCTACCTTAACAAAAGTCTATTTAGGACAGAAGTTGTAACTCAACCAGTACAACACCTGGTTAGCCAACACAAAACCCCTGTGCTCAAACCCCAGTTCTGCCCAAAACAAACACAAACTAAGAAACAGCAATAACAGTTAGATTATACAGTATCATTTAGATGAGGAAAAACCTGCCATTTGGGCAGCCTTGATATTTAAATTCTGGTCCACATTTATTTGTATTACTGAATAGGTGTAGATACAAGGCATGGCTTAGACAATAAAACTCTTGTGTGGCACTGCCTCTGTGAGTGTTCCCTTATCCGGAAAAGTTCTAAAGCTTTGATGTGCATCAGTGAGATAGCCTTATTATCATACCTAGAGAAAGATTTGATACTTTGCTCCAAGGATAAAGAATAGGTTGCTATGTACATATGACATCTGGCATATATATAATTATACATACATAATTATATATATATAATTTACTGATTATGTACGATGAACTTATTTGTTTCTCAAGTGTATATGACTTCTAGGATACAAAGCTTAGAAAATCACTTTAGCAAAGTCATGTTGTGTAAGATAAAGTTGTTCCTAATTCAGCAACTTGTAGGGTTACATGCAGTGTATATGTTTCTAATTGCAATAAAGAAATCTTGATGTTATCCAAATGAACACTGTACTTTTTCTGCTTAGATATTCTGATTAAATTATAACCAATCTGCAGCTCTGACATCCATGAGTGAAACCTCATGACTCAACCAGTGCCATTCTCTCATCCTTCTTCTTGCATGCTTTGGGATATATGTGATTGTCTGAATCTCTTGAAAAGACTGGCTCTGGCTGATTCCTGATAGCACTTTTTCTCCAAAGGTCTGCTGGTTGAGCAGCTTGTACTCTCTGGCCATTTCTCCATCTCAATACTTTCTCAACACCTGTACCTTTCCAGTTCCCTTATGGAAAGTAGTATTATCAAGTCCCTGCTCAGATGATATGTTACCAACACTTCCCACATTACTGTCCTCAATTGTTTAGATTTATTTTCTTCAAAGAAACTAGCCAAGTAATGCAGTACAGTCTTTATCTAAAATAATCAGAAGCTGGAACTCTTGTAGAATTCAGTATCTTACTGCTTTAACAGCCATCCTTTATGCTTAAAGAAATCTTTAATTTTATTCTTTTTAAGTCAATGGGAGAACAATAAAAGTGGTAACATTGATGAAGATGCATTAAACTCCCCAACAGACATGTTGAATGTAAAGGGCTTTTTATTTTTTATGTACAACTACTTAAAGATAATAATAATAATAATACAAAAAGAAGGACTAAGGGAAAATGAGATAAACAACACAATGATTTTATTTGTGACATATCAAAAACTTAGATACTTCTAATTTCCAGGATTGCAGACATTATCATGTTAAAATTTAAATATAATGAACGGCAAGGCAGTAGGTAGGGCAGTATCGTTTGATTGCTCACTATGTTGTTACAGGTTGTGATGCATCTTCTTTCTGATTCATTTTCAGGCTGCCTTGTTACAAATTTTCCACTGTCTGTATGAAATGTATCTTTTATTAGGTTACTCTCTAGATTCCTGCTTTCCACTATTTGAATGTTCTAAGAGCAGAGAAACCCACGATGAAACATATGTAGATAGATAGATAGATAGATAGATAGATAGATAGATAGATAGATAGATAGATAGATAGATAGATAGATAGGTAGATAGATAGATAGATAGATAGATAGATAGATAGATAGATAGATAGATAGATAGATAGATAGATAGATAGATAGATAGGTAGGTAGGTAGGTAGGTAGATAGATAGATAGATAGATAGATAGATAGATAGATAGATAGATAGATAGATAGATAGATAGATAGATAGATAGATAGATAGATAGGTAGGTAGGTAGGTAGGTAGATAGGTAGATAGATAGGTAGATAGATAGGTAGGTAGGTAGGTAGGTAGATAGGTAGATAGATAGATAGATAGATAGATAGATAGATAGATAGATAGATAGATAGATAGATAGATAGATAGATAGATAGATAGATAGATAGATAGATAGATAGATGGTTTTCAAAGTTGTTGAGATCATCTATATTTCCCTTAAGATACTAAGTAGCTTGAATTTGTCCAAAATTGGGGTCAAAGATGACAACAAAAAAACAACAACAAAATGGAGATGAAATAGGTGATGGAATTCAGAAGGAAGAAGAAAGACACAGACTAACAGAAATATAAATGTTACAAAATAAGTGATTGCATTTTCTGAACCCTTTTCACTTCTGAAAGTTGCCTCACTCAGTGTGTTTCTTGCTTCCCTCTGGATTGTGTAGGTCAATGAATGAATTTTCACTCTATTTTCCACAAGTTCAAGAAGATGTAGCTGCTTTCGTTTTAAACTTTTATTGTTTTAGCTATCTGCATGCCGCTCTGCCACAGTCTATTTAGCTAATACTTTACACCACCTATAAAAACCAGGAGAACTGATTTGCAATTAAAGATTTAAATATTTTAACAGGCTATCCCAAAAGGCTTTTTAACAAGTGCTATTGTGGTAGGATATTCACAAAGAATCTTCATTTTTTTCATTCGTTAAATAAATTAGCTCACATTACTTTATGTTATATTGTTAAAGAAGACAGTATAACCATTGAAATGAGGTGCTTCAGTCTTAGTGTCATTTAAGTATTATTTTTAAATTAACTTTATTGCGTATTTTACTAGAACTTTGACAGAATTCACTTTTAGCTGATTCTGAGCTATTTTAATAATTTAAAAAAATCCTATTTAATTGCAAAGAACAAGTTATTTTAAACTTTTCTCTGAAGGAAAAATAATCTCAGCTGCTAAGCTCATATGGCTAATACAGAAAATTTGCTGAGAAGGCAAAGAGGCTAGTTTTGCCATAGGGTCTATGATCATCCAGAAAGTTCATTCTCTGGACATCACTGCTAAAAGTCATTTCACATTTTAGATTGGGCCCAAAGCAATTCATCTTTTCATTCTTTGGAGTTCTCTAAACAATTAAGGGATTTGATGAAGTTGTAAGTAGTATAGTTAAGAGTTTAATGTCAAGGATTTTAATTATTATATAAGGAGTAGTTTAAAATCCAGGTTATCAGTCTTCTTAAAGCGGTCACACATCGGTCTTTGTAGCTTTGTGTTAAGGGATGTAGAGACAATGAACAACAATTTTATACTATAGCAAAGGGATGCTTATCTTTAAATCTTGCTTTTGCCATTCTTGAGTTGTGCCATATCTGACAAGTTATTTAACAATCACTGTGTTCTAATCAACTATAAGCAAAATCCAAGACAGCAATTTTTCAGGGTGTGTTTGAGGAGAATTATAGGAAATGTAAACCACATAGACCAATGCTTGATAGTTAACTCTGTTCATTATAAGTAGAATTTCTGCTGTTTTCTCCCAAGTGTATCAGTACTAACCTGGTACATATGCACTGTATTTTTGTACTGAATTGTGTCACTAAGCAGATAGCAGTTAGTCATGGATTTATATTATTATATTATTACTCAGCATATAAAGTATATATTTACAGAGATGTTGTGTGAATATGTTAGGGCCAATCACTTGCTATTTCTGTTTTATTAAAGCAATGTTCATTTCAGAGACTTTTAAACTTTCTCAGATTTCAAATAAGAAATAAAAGTAGATATTTTAGTAAAAAAATTGGATGAAAATATGTTTTGTGTAACCCAAGAAGACTTTGATCTAGGCATTGAAATGAATCTATTCCTCCAATGGGACCTTTACTCTCTGAGCTCTCCTTTCAGAATTTCCATATAGCCAAGCATCCAGGGTCTGCAATATAACAGAAAATGAATTGTTTAAAAAATAGGGTCTTATATTTAGTGGTGTGTGTTTTCACTGATAATGAGAGTTACATTAGATTTTTACCTCTTTAAAGGGTTTTATTTTGTTTTGGTCAGGTTTTTTTTTTTTCTGATCCTGGGGCTTGAACTCTGGGCCTGGGTGTTGTCCCTGAGTTATTGTGCTCAACTATATATGTATATAGTTTAGAGGAGAAAAGAGTCTCAGAGACTTTCCTGCCTTGGCTGGCTTTGAACTGTAATCCTGAGATCTCAGCCAGCTGAATTGCTAGGATTAAACGTGTGAGCCACTGGTACCCACTTTCAAAAGTATTTTTATTTTTTAATTTGTGTTGATTAGTGTAATGGGAAACTTTTTTTAAAATGGTGAGTATTAAGGTCAGGATCTGAGGGCCAGGTTGGCTTTGAACTCATGATCCAATGGTCTTATTCCCTGGAGTGTTGAGATTATAAGCAACACCTCATGCCATGTGGAAATTTTGATTCCATATCATACTCTTTCTTCATAGATGGTTTGTTTGATCCAAATTTATCCAGTAAACACCTGAGTATTTTAATGCAATATGTTGACACGAGCACCAAAAAGGCCTCCTTTCTTCACCCAGAAATGCCAACTCCAGGATCAAGCACACTTCAATTCCTAGTGCTGATTATCACTCATGTTCCAGAACATAAAATTCCTTGAAGATTCTACCCCTTCAATTGGGATTCTTTGGCTTTTATTACCATTGTTCCTAGTGCAGTCATAACGCTTTGCAGCCTCCTGGCATCAGAGCTACCTGAGTTTCTTATAAGAAATTCAAATTTTAGCCTCACAATTCTCCTACATGAGACCCTCTAGTATTTTAAATATATATGTATTGTTGTTGTTTGCATTAAAACTTCGGGAATCACTGAAACAATGGCTGAGAAATGTATAGAAAAGTTTTTGCTTTGGTATTTTTATTATTATCTCTTATATATACTTTCTGTCCTTAGCCTTTTACAGAGAATATCATCTTGAAATATTCCAAGAAGGTATCAGGGCATAACACGTATAATAAGAGATGAGAAAAATGAGGCCTCAGAAGATCCAGCAGATTATAGATGATTAAACTGTAGAGTTAAGATTTACATTGAGTCTATGACTCAACATGTTATTTTGTGAATGAGTACCCTCTCACAAACCGATATCAAAATTTGATTTCTACTGGAATTAGTACATGGGTCCTATAAGAGGTGAAAATTCATAAGGGCATCAACATCATAAAAGAAGTAATGCCATTTCTGTCAGCAATGGATTGCCCCTTTCTTGTTATTCTGTCTTTGTCTTCTCCCATTTGGTGCCCTATATCATGTAACACAGCAAGAAGGTACCTATCAGAAAATTTCTCAGACTCTTGAATTTTAAGACAACAAATTTCTGTTGATTATGAATCACTCAGTGTGTATATTCTGTGCTACTGACACACAAAAAAAGCTAAGACACAATGTGCCATGTTTTAATCACTTAATGCAAATTACTAAAAATAATATCTATTAATTTCAAATCTTCATCTGCTCTTTAAATAATCTGTACTAATATCACAGATTCCATATAACAGTAAAGAGGCTAAATTTTTTTCACTTTGACTCAAAACAAATCATTCCCCAAATCTCACTATATAGAAGTAAAGAGAGGACAGTTTCAGTGAAGAGACCGAAGCTCTGCAGGTTTAGTTTATGCCATCACAGAGTGTCAAGCTAATCTATTTTCTCATGAAAAAGCTGCACGATAATTATTGCTACTATGAACAAGGCAGATATGCTCAAGTCACAAACTAATAATCCTAGGTAAATGAAATGTCAAGATAAATGCTTATAATAAAAGGAAAGTTAAGCCAGCAGATTCGGTCTGATATAATTATTTGTGTGGTTAATGCTTAATATCACATATTTTTATCTTTTTTAATATATATTTTTATTGTACAGATTCTGTATAGAGGGAGGGGTTACAGTTACATGAGCAAGGTAATGAGTACATTTCCTATAGAGCATTTTTACTCCTCTGTTGTTTTTCGCCTACCATCCCTTCCCACCCCCACCTCCCCAACCTCCCTCCAGTACGGCACTGGATTCAAATACAGTGAAAACAGGGATTATATCATGGGGGGAAGAACATACAAAAGAAACAAATATATCACATAGTATATTGTAGATGCATTAAAACAACAGCAACAAAGATAAAACCTCTTGTCACTATCCTGGGGTTCATTTCACTTAGCATCATCTTATATGGTCATATGTACATATTTTCTCTCATCTAAAATCTTTGTTGATAAGCTTACATCTAGATCCACCACTGCTTCAATACATATTTGATTAAAATGACTGATAGAAAATGTATACTTGAGAATAGGAAGTAGACATCAGTGAATTAAATCCACATCCATTGTGACTGATATGTGTTTAGTGAAATTTGGCTAAAGGTAAAGCTTTGCTTTCGTGATTCAGAGTTAAAGAGGAACTCAAGGAGTAAAATGTAATAAATAAATAAATAAATAAAATGAAATAAAAATCCTTAGCTTCTGAAAAACCCATAACGATGAGATTAGAATGGAATTTATTGGTTAGGGCAAATGACATAGCTAGCAAGATCAATAGAAAGCCCACGGACTGGGAGAAGATCTTTACTAGCCATACAACGGACAAGGGTCTCATATCTAAAATATACTTGGAACTCAAAAAATTAAACCACCCAACAACAAATCCTCAAAGAAACAACTGCCCAATAAGTAAGTGGGCGAAAGACTTAAAGAGAAGCTTCTCTGAAGAAGAAAGAAGGATGGCCAATAGACACATGAAGAAATGTTCAATATCCCTAGCCATAAAAGAAATGCAAATCAAAACAACATTGAGATATCACCTCACTCCAGTTAGAACGGCAAAAATCAAGAACTCTAACAACAACAGATGCTGGAGGGGATGTGGACAGAAAGGAACCTTACTTCATTGTTGGTGGGAATGTAAACTTGTTCAACCACTTTGGAAAGCAGTATGGAGGTTCCTCAAAAGACTTCACATAGAGCTCCCCTATGACCCAGCAATCCCACTTTTGGGCATTTACCCTAATATTTACAAACAAGACCACACTAAAGCTACCAGCACAACTATGTTTATTGCAGCATTATTTACCATAGCTAAGATATGGAACCAACCCAGATGTCCCTCAGTAGATGAATGGATCAAGAAAATGTGGTATATATACACAATGGAATTCTATGCCTCCATCAGAAAGAATGACATTGCCCCATTTGTTAAGAAATGGAAAAACTTGGAAAAAATTATATTAAGTGAAGTAAGCCAGGCCCAAAGAAACGTAGGTCCCATGGTTTCCCTTATTTGTAATATCTAGTATATGTATGAGTCAAGCGGAAAAGGTCAGATAATGTGATGTCAGGAAAATGAACCCTTAGATGTGTATTTTAATGTTTTTTTTCTTTCATGCATGTGTTTCTAACACATTTATAAGATTATCTCTTTGTTGCTTTGTATGTCCCTCCCCCACAGTATAACCCCTGCTTTCACTATATTTGATGTCAGTATAACTTGTGGAGGAGATGGGGAAAAACCAGTTGTTTAAGGATACAGGTGGACCTGTTGCAACAATGAGAAGTACAAGTTGTCATGTCCAAAACGAGCTTTACAACGTTGGTGCGGGGGGGGGGGGGGGGGGGGAGGGGGGGAAGGATTGGTATTAGGGGGGGAGGGGGGAGGCTGGGAAGGGATGTGAAGGATAAACAAAGGAGGAGGCTGCAATGCTTGGTAAGAAATGTACGTATTATCCTGCCCATGTAACTGTAACTCCTCTGTACAGTATGTTCACAAATAAAATTAAATTAAATTTAAAAAAAAAGAAAAAAAAAGCTGGTCATTTTATTTTCAACAGAGTCCAATAGAAGGTACTCATGCCTTCCTAAAGATTGAGCTAGGAGTGAGATTTCTTTAAATGGCTTTATCACTTTTTTTCATCATTTAGATAATGTCTGTAAACTACCAAGTTGTCATATGACTCCATTCATTCAACCCACTCAAGCTGGTTATACGTATAACAAGGATAATAAAATTATATTTATAAAAGGCATTAGATTGCATACAGAATTGCCAACAGAATATGCATTTTTATTAATGTATCCCTGAGTCCCTAGTGAATTTCCAATAAATTATAAGCACCAGCTGCCTAACCCTGTATTGTACAATGTTTGCGTCACTACGCATTGCACTGTAAATTTGTAGTCCTCTTTCACTGAGTTAACCAGTTGATTTGCTTTGGCCAATAGTATATTAGCATAATTGACACAGAGACTTGAAAAATCTCCTATATATTAGTATTTCTAGTTTTTTTGTCTGCAACCAGTGTTAGACTAAAGGATGAGCTAGACAGGGAACAAGACTGAACTTGTCTGCTGAGCAATAAAAGAACTTATAGAATCCAAGTAAATTGGCATAGCCAGAGCCACAAACGTGTGTGAGTATAGGGCCAAGATCAGCAAATGTCTTGGCTAACCATCAAGTGCTTATAGATTCCAGGGGGCTGGCTGTATTTATGAGTAATACTGAAGATCTGTGCACTGAAGCCACTGGGTTTAGAGAGGTAACAGAACAGATAACTGATGCTCATTGAAGGAAATTCTATGAAATGTCTTTGAATGAAAAATCCTTATATTCTTATTTGTTTTGCAGATAGGGAAAGGATATAAAAGCACATGTCTTTTATTACAAAATCTGAAATTTCCATTCCACCTAAAGGTCTGTGATAGGAAGGTGCTAGAAATCAGAGAGGCCGTGGCTACCTCTGTGGTAGTCAAATGTATGTGTCAATGGGGTTAATAAGATAAGTCACGTAATAATCATTACATTTCCAATGCTGAAATTTCTGTTTTAGTTTTTGTTTTTGTTTTGGGTCCGGTTGTGGGACCTGAACTCTGAGCCTGGGCGCTGTCCCTCAGCTCTTCAGCTCAAGGCTAGCACTTTACCAATTGAGCCACAGCGCCACTTCCGGCCTTTTTTTCTTTTTGCTTATGTGGTGCTGAGGAATCGAACCCAGGGCCTCATGTATGCAAGGCAAGCACTCTACCACTGAGCCACCTTCCCAGCCCAATGCTGAAATTTCTGAAACAATAACATCATCTGAGTAGATTTCACACTGCAGTTAAGAATATAAGATAATTTATGCTCGTACTTTACAGATGTATGATTTTGCCTAGTTCATAATGGTAACTCAAAATTTGACTCTTCTCTTTCACAACTTCTTAGGCCCTCTGCTATCTACTAAAACAGCTATTGACATTTTCTTTTGCTGTTTTAAGCCCAGGGTGAAAAAAGATTGGTAATTATTCTCCCACGGATTCTATGTCCTATGGTTAAATGCAAACATGACGTCAGATTTCTTATAAAGGATTTTCATTACACCTGGCAACAGTCAGTCTTGCCTAAATTAGAACATAATTATAAATTATAGAAGAGGACAAAGTGCAGAAGCCTACTTTCAAACCTTGATGAAGTCAATGAGGGGCTGCATGACCTTGCACAATTAACTTCATTTCTGCCTGGCCCTGTTTATTCATCAGTGAGATGAGAGAGCAAAACCCAATCATCTTCTATCTTAGTGACTTTCAGGAGCAGAATGCAGATTTCACAGTACAGGGACTTCCTGCCCAAAAATTTACCACATGCCTAGAGCTTCTGAATCATTGTTTGTCATTTATAAAATGAGATTACTATATACTTTAAAGAGTGACCAAATACAGTAAATGGAGAGTAATGTGTCCTTTAATATTTTTATCAGTGTATCTTCTGGAAGACCTTCCCTTATCTATGAGTTTCTGAACTTGTTTTATTTTCTGTTTCTGGAGCTTGTACTCAGGGCCTGGACACTGTCTCTGAGCTTTTGTGCTGAAGGCTAGCTCTCTCAGCTCTACTTCCTGGTTTGGGGATGTTAATTGGAGATAAGAGTCTTACTGATTTTCCCACCCCCCAGCTGGCTTTGAACCCTGATTTTCAGATGCTGGCCTCCTGAGTGAGCTACTGTCATCCAGATTGAATTTTTTTAAATATAGACTAGATCAAAAGGCTAACATATCCTTCCTAAAACTAGTCTAAAGGTAGCTTTGAAAAATAGCTAAATGGATCTCGTTGGTAAAATCCAAAATGAAGCCAATGTTACCCACCAATAAGAAAAGTGGTAGGCAGAGCAGGATTTCACATGAGGCGCTATGTAATATTTCCCACAGTATACAGCAGAACGAAACAGATTACTTGGAGGAAATTTGTTCCCAAAAGGAATGAATAAAAAACAGAGCCAAAGGAAACATACACACTTTACAAATTACCTATCACCTAAATCACTTAACACCCTCCGTGAGTAGCATAGAGGAACCAGCAAAGACCAATAATTACCATTGAATTCCTTCCCAAAGAAGACAGCTTTAAAATAGGTAAGAATTATGGCCGGTCAATAATAACTATCAACTGTAATCACCCTTCATTCCTTCATATAATGTACACATGTGAACATGGAACTAGTGACTTGGAAGTTGGGATAGATAAAAGGGAGAAGGGAGGATATGGATCAAGATGCAAGTGTCCTCCTGATCTGACATGTTAGCTCGAAAATTCTTTGTACAGCTGCTTAAAGGTGATAAATAATCCATTCATTAATGAAATGATTTTATGGATGAATAAATAGGTAACATCTGGTATTTAGCGTCTTAATTTTTATTTTTTGCATTTTCTCACTCCCTTCATCTACGCTTCGTTTGGCCTGCCTTCATATGCCCCTCCTTTGCTCCACCCCTAATCAACTTTCAGCTTCCTGGTATTCATGTTGTTAAAGATTGTGTTAGATAATGTTTTGGTTTTTTTGTTTTTTGTTTTACTTTTCAAACGAGTTACACCTTTGGACTCCTCCCCTAAGTCTAACATCCTTTATGCAATTTTGGGGGGCATACATACATGCATATAATTGAGTATGTGTTTTCATGTGTGTTTATACTCCAGCTCTAACTTCCACAAATGAGAGAACACAAAGGATATTTGTCTTTTTGATCCTGACTTACTTCACATAACATAATTTCAGAACACTGGAATATTTTTTCCGTCGTGGGGCTTGAACTCTGGGCCTGAATACTGTCCCTCAGCTCTTCAACTCAAGGCTAGCACTCTACCACTTGAGCCATAGCACCACTTCTGGCTTTTCTGCTAACATGGTGCTAAGGAATTCAACCCAGGGCCTCATGCATGCAAGGCAAGCACTCTACCAATGAGCCACCTTCTCAGCCCCAGAACATTGGAATCCTTAGATTGTTTCTTTCTATACTTAGTTTCACTTACATGCAGATGACTTTTTAAAAAAAAAAATCACAAATTGCTACATTGCAAAATTGTATCCCTCCCATACATATTTGGTATCTTCTCAGAATTTGATTTTAAAAAATTCCATCATATATACTATAAGTTATCTAACGTTAGTCCTGCATTTCTAATTTTAGTTAGAAAATGTTTATAAAACCATTATGATAAGAATTATATGTTAATATATATAAAAGCATCTCTTCTCCAAACAGAACAAAAGGCAGAGCTGGAATCAAAATAAACCATTGCAAAGATCGATGATCTAGACAGTTTAAAAGTTATCAGGATTTAGTGTGTTTTATTCTTGTATGTGAAATCAAATATTCTGCTGCTTTTCTGTTTTCTGAAGCTTGTAAAGATTCACAAAAGCAAAAATGAGCTTCAGGATTAGCAACAGTGTAAAAGTAAAATCAATCTGCCCTCAAAGCATCTTGAATTGTCTGCACATTTTCTACACCAAACATTTCTATTTATGTGTCTTTTCATCATTGTAGATATAAGGCTTACATTTGTAACTTAAACTTCTCTCTTGGTTTCATCTTGTGTGATGTCAGTACCACCCTCTCTTCCTACCTCATGTCTTGAGGTTATAATAAAATAGTGACTGAGAAAGTGCTTTGAAATAATGTTAATACTAACAAATACCTGTTCTTTATAGTGGGTTTTTCAATCTTTTTTTTTTTCTTTTCTGAACAGAAGGCTTAAGTTTTCTAAATCCTCCACTGTATTTTGCCCTTTTTATCACTACTGAAGGCAAGTGATATAATGACAGACTTAGGAAGTCAAACAAGGTAAAATAGGGAAAGAGTCTAATATAAACAATGATGGAGAATTCATATACCAGGAGGCAAGAGCGTACAAGTAAACTTTCTTACCACACACTGAGTGAGCACGTGTACCTTTGATGTAGTGAGGGAGAACTGGCATTACAAAATTTACAGGTAGAGATGAAAGAGGGTAAACTACCACCTTTAAATGTCCAGGTGAGTTTTTTTCTACTGATCTCCTTCCAAGAGGTAAGATATGACCCCCACCTTTTTTTAATTAAAAAAATTTAACCCATCCTCAAATCTTACAATGGCTTTCCCAAGAAAACCATAAATGATTCAAGTGAAAAGATTATGGATTCCATGTGAGATCATACAAATTTCGTCTTTGTGTGTCATTTGTTTTGCTCAGTATAATATCCGTTTAGTCCATCTATATTGCTGTAACGGAGGCTTTCATTTTTCTTCTTTTGAAAGTTTGAAATTATATTCCTTTGTGTGTACGTATTACATTTTTATCAATTCCACTGAAATGGATAGCTAGGCTATTTTCATTAAGGTAAGTAATCTTACCTAATTTTACCACAAGTGACAACAATCACATACCATATATATATATATATATATATATATATATATATATATATATATATATATATATATACATGTACATACATATGTATCATAATAATAACAATAAACATGGCCCGGATTTATTTAATAGGTGATATTAGATAGTGGTCCCAATATTAATGAGGATAGGATGGTTTCATAGTTGTTTACCCTCTCCAATCACATTAAAAATCTATAGCTCTTTATGTCAATCATGACTTACAATCTATTTAAAAATCAAAGAAGAAAGAGACAGTTGAATTTTCACAATAATAATTTTCTTCACAACAGCCATGACTTCTGATCCCACAGAACTACAACAACCCAGAAAGAAGGTGGCAGGGTTGAGGTAGGTAATAAAGGTCTTTTCTTCCTCACTCTCCATTAATGCTACAAAGAACCTTTCTGATAGGAGGACATGCTATAATTTTGTTTTAATGTCTTTAGTAGAATGATGCTATTTAGTTCAGCTTTTAATGCAGCCTTAAATTGCTCTTTTATTACCCTTGTTGACATTCTGGAAGCATGAAATTAGCAAATCACATTAAAGAAGCAAACAAAAACAGAAGAAAAAAAAGCCTTAGCCTAGTTAAACACACCCTGCATAAGCCGCATATTTGAATAATGTTCTTACCTTCAAACACTGAGCATATGTTTATTGGAAGGTTTCTTTTCTCCATAACCAATGAATTTGTTTTATGAATAATTGCATATTCCATTACATAGAAAATGCATGCAGACATTGCAACCTTGACCAATGCTTTGCAGTTGTGTTACGTAAAAGAGACTTTTATAATATTTCAGCATCCTTATGGGAATAAGATTTCTCTTGAATCCACTAAGCTTATCCCATTCCGAACAAATCAAAACAAAATGCATTGTTAATGTCTTCACTGCTTCAGCTAATACATCACTTTCTGCTGTTAGTTATCATGCATTATTTTAGCCAAATTTAATTTGACAGCAATCGTTGAAAAATATTTTAATGGAAAATCTTTATTTGAAGTGATATTGCAAATGTACACGTTTACTATATCTAGTCTGACTAAATAAAGAAAACAATTTCAAATATCTATTACCATTGTGTATGTTGAAAACTTTTTTTTATAATATTATAGCTTTTATTTTTTGCTCTGTGACATCTATTTCTCTTTTCTATCCATGGCTTAATTTCAAAGTGAGAAATTAGCTCTTCCTCTTGGTATCTGGCTAGTTGGACTATAATTAGAGTACTTTTCTCCACAAATACAAATTGGGGCCAGTCTGATGAACCTGTCATTCATTTTGAATCTTAAACCAAAGAGGACTCAAAGTTTGGGGGAGTTTTAATATTGGGAGTGGATTCTGGGTTTTCATAGCAAAGGTCTCTTTGACTCTTCACCCTATCATCCACTGGTGACACTGGAAATTGTTATAAATCATTCTGGTTTGGTTTCCTCATTTAAAAAAGGGGAAAACGATAGAACAACAAATTCAAAATGATTATAATTAGGTACATTAGCCAATATAAAACACATCAGTTTCTGAGTATTGGCCACTCATATGTTGTCTTGCAACTGCAGAATTAGCAGCCTATCATTTTCTTTTCTAACAGTAAACAGTCTTTTGTAGCAGATTTGCCTGATAACCTAGGTTATCAGCCTAGGTCCTAAATCTATCTGTGGTACCACTCTGCCTATACACCTCATCTGTCTATGATGATAACAGATCTGCCTATGGTACTAGATCTACCTAAATAGTGGATTTGTCTATGGCATTAGATCTGCCTACCTATGTGCCAAATCTTCCAATAGGACCAATTCTGCCTTCGTTGTTCTCATTTTCTAAGTTCATTCTCTTCTAGGGGAATTTATCAGTCTCTCATCACCTTCTCAGAAATGATCTGTTATTTAATTTATTCAGAGTCAATTTCTGATTACTACTACGAAAGAATGTTTCCTGACACATTTTGAAATTACAAGGGTATAGTTTCAGGGCAAATTTTAATTAAAAATGTCAAGCAGTAGAAGTTGGCAGATAATAAGATTGAAGTTTAACCTACACATACATAAACTCTAAGTGTTAAATTTGGGAAAAGACCCTTT
The DNA here is from genome assembly GCF_019054845.1 of Dipodomys spectabilis. Taxonomy (NCBI): domain Eukaryota; kingdom Metazoa; phylum Chordata; class Mammalia; order Rodentia; family Heteromyidae; genus Dipodomys; species Dipodomys spectabilis. The sequence goes on along the minus strand of NW_024870834.1, from coordinate 10,195,265 downwards.
GGTTAAATTCTTTACAAAATGACTTGGTGAATTATCAACTTCAGCCATTAATGTAGTCTGTTTCTTTATTCAACAAGTAAATCAGGACTCATGAGATATGTAATGTTGTTAGAAAATCTCCTAGACCTAGTAATGCAATTAAGGTAATAATTAAAGCATTTTTTCATCTTTGGTGTCCAATATCTAAAGCAAAAACAAAGCCTTTAATGAGAACCCAGAGGAGGAGATAGGAAACTATTAGAAACATGAGAAAATGGATTATACAAGAAACACTAAGAAAAACTGAATGTTTCAAAAGGCATAATAAGGCTCTATAAAATGTTGGTTTTGCATCTTAAAAATAATCTTGTGAGTGATGCTATGCTATACATTTCTATTTTAGATGTATATCAACTACTTTTAGTTGTCTAAGACAAGCTGGATGGTAAAAAAGATATTCTAGATGTAATTTTATGGAAAGAAGACATATAGGGCCAAAAATTGGATAGTGACTTTAGTATCATACTATTTCTAGACTTTCTTGTGCAGATGAATTCTGACAATGTTTCACTCAGAACAATTTGAGGCTCATAGTTACCCTACAAATCCATTGAGTTGGGAGGCTAGATTAAGGTTCTCTTTTGTACTTGTAACTTTTTTGCACCAAGTTACTTAAGGCTTCTAACAAAAATTCAAAGAGACATGTCTCATCAGTGCCAAGGTCAGATATGAGAAGAACAACGTATGGCTAGGGATTTAGCTAGCTACTAGTATCTTCCTTGTTTGGGCCTGAGTATGGACAGAGGTACAATCCAACAAACAATCTACTTAGCCACCAGTCTGGTGATGCTCTGGAGTAAAATAGTCAGGAACAGTTTGGATTTCTCATAAAATCTTTAAACTCTATGTGTTGTGGAGTACAGGATAATTTTAGTTTGTTCAACTTTACAGTTGTTTGTCTTCAGTTTCCAGGAAAAGGAGCAACCTGACAGATCTGTGGGAAGAAACTGATACAATAATATTCAGAGAGGAGATTCTCATCCTTTTTGAACTGACACATGGTACTTACAATTCGAGGAATGGTCTGGGAGATTTGCTTCCGTGACCACATTTGAAAAACATACAGAGCCTAGAACTTTATCTGCATGCCCTTCAATACAGCTCTACTATGAGTTACCATAAGGGAATGGCAACCAAACTATTCAAATTCATCTTATAAAGCAGCAAAAATATCATTTTGTAGTAAGGTAAGCACCATTTACAGTAAAATAGACTTCTTATATGTTCTAATGAATAAAAACACTTAAAATCATAAAAATTAGTAAAATGAAATAATAATAATAATAACAATATAAACTCCACAGTAAAAACTGGTTGCACATCTTTATACAGTATATAATTTATGTCACTGCTCTTCTAGTCAATTAGGATGTTTGTTGTAGTCATTATCAACAATGATGGAGCAGTTAATATTACTAATATCTATATTATCCAACAAAGCATTGAGGGATTACGGTCATGTAGCTGACTGGGAGCAGAGTTTTCCCCCCATTGAAAGGAATTGCAAGCACAGTTTCTACTAAATATGTCACGCATTCTCACTTTGTAGGGTAGAGACACAGCACTGGATCACTTCCACTTTTGGCTTTTGACTTTACTCCACTTCAATTTTCTTCATTATATTTAATATCTAAAAAAATTTTAAGAAGAAAAGAGCAGTGAAAATTGAGGGACAGAACAGCTTATTCGATGTCCCAAATCTCCTATAAGGTAGATTCTAATTTGAAGCCAGGAATACATTTTTAGACTGGATATCATTATTCATGTTATACTACACAGGAATAGCTCCACTGGAAAATCTCTATGGATAGCAACAAGGGGAACTCAACTCATATAAAGTAGTCAAGTTCTGACCTAGGCATATTTTATTCCCCCCCAAAAAAAATAATTAAAAGATTTCCCCTACACCACGGTTTTGTGATGTTGAGTGACAAAGGAGATTGTGAAAAAGGAGATTGTGTTGATGGATGACCTGAAATCAGCAAATCACATCCACACAGCTCATTGAGGGCTGTTACTCATTTAATCTCCAGATGTTCTAGGTGTCCCAAACCTTTTCATCTCCTGAGAAATCATAATGTCGAGATGTTCTGATACTGGCTATTGAATATACAAATTGTCAACTTGCAAATAACAAAAAAATTCTACAGTATTCACTGTAGCTATTGACATTTCATAGAGAGAATTCAGGTTGCTGACTAAAACATGCATTAAGTGTTAAGACCTGAATTTTAAAGACTGAACAGGCCTGTGGTGGGCAAGTCCAAAGCAACCAAAGGATAAAAAAGAAGTATAGTAGAATATGACTATCTTGAATTCTAGCTTAGCTGCAATGATTTTAGGGGAAAATACATTCACATAATAGTCAACTGCAGCAGATGTAGTTGGGTTAAACAGAAAGCTTTCTAAGTCTTTGCAATCTTAAGTGTGAATTTTCTGGGAGACAATGTAAATATATACCAGATTCTGTTTTATAAAGTCTTCTGTGTTGCATTGCTAAGAAAGCTCAAGGAAGATTAAATTATGTCATGAACATAAATTTCTGGAAAATCCTCGACCTCAGAAGAATGAGCACCATTATGTATGAGGAGAGGTGGCTATACAAACATAGACCCTCTACTCTAAAAGCCATGTATTATATATGATACTGCTTTTGACTCAGGAATTCAGGGGAGTTAGTATTTAGGATGTGAGATTTGAATTTCTGCTACATTGTCTTATACTTCATATCCCTGTATGCATGTAAGAACATTCAGGAAATACAATTATCTATTTTTTATCATAGTTCAGCTCTTATTGACATTCACATCCATGATAGGTACTGTGGCAACTGACGAGATTTATTAGGAATTGCAAACAAATGTATCTGGGGTGTACACTGTTCACTGAAGAGGATGATTATTGGGATAAAAAATGGAAACCTTTGGAAAAAATCTTGTAATGGAAATGAATATCATTCTACCTTGAACATAATTTGGAAGGGTAATGGAGGACAGGGAACATGCTCATGAGCAAACAATGGCTTTCTTTTTTTTTTTTTGCCAGTCATGGTGCCTGAACTCTGGGCCTGGGCACTGTCACTCAGCTCTTCAGCTCAAGGCTAGTGCTCTACCACTTGAGCCACAGCATCACTTATAGCTTTTTTCTTTTTGCTTATGTGGTGCTGAGGAATCAAACCCAGGGCCTCACGCATGCAAGGCAAGTACTCTACCACTGAGCCACCTTCCCAGCCCCCCCAAATGGCTTTCTATACCTAAGTATTTTCTATCAGTTACCCCAGCCTTATACATAATTTAGCAATATAGTTTAATGAAAGGATAACAGGCAGTAAAATCAGACAAACGTCAAATGCAAGCTATATAAATGTAATCAAATTGTTTGATGCCATTTATCCTCAGTTTCTTCACAGTTGAATGGAATCAGTATGACTCTGAAGGGCTTTGGGATTAGGACAATAATACCAAGTGCTCTGAACATCATAGGACTCAATAAACTATAGAACCTTATCCACTATTGTTTCTTTTATTGTTGTTCATGAGAGTAGTAAATATATTTGTCGAATGTTACTCTATCTCCTCAAGAATGAAAAATGAAATTCTTTATGCTAATGAATGAATTTACACTGAAAAGAGTGTATTTCTTGCCAAGTGACTAAGGATACACAAACGCAGAATCTGTCATTAATGTCATCTATTCATTATCAAATATGAAAATGAAGTCCGGAAGACTGGCAGTCTCTCCAGAAGGTTAAAAAGAAAGTAACACTGATTTAAATGCATTGTTAGGTGCAGCGGTAGTTGTCTGTGAAAGTGTGGATATGAACGATAATGTGGATGTCATCACAGTAAGTCACCTTGTGATTTTTGTGAACAATACCATTGAAAGAAAACATTTCAATCAAACCTCACTCATTGATCTACACACAAAAGAACCCAATGCAGTTATTTCTTGCTCCAAAATTTCCATCCATCAGAGAAAAAAACTCTATCAAATTCTCCTACAGAATATTATTCAAGTATGTAAATTAGTTTTCATCTTTAAGTATTTCAGTATTTATTTATTTTGTCAGTCATGGGGTTTGAACTCAAGGCCTGGGCACTGTCCATGAGCTTTTCCTCTAAAGACTAACATTCTACCACTCTGAGCCAGAGGACCAGTTTTCTGGTGGTTAATTAGAGATAAGTGTCTCATGGACTTTTCTGTCTGGGCTGGCTTCAAACACAGGCTCCTCAGATCTCAGTCTCCTGAGTAGCTAGGATTACATGGATGAGCCATCAGCACCCAGTTCTGTTTAAGTATTTTTAAAGGTAAATATGCAAGTGGTAGTAGAGTTTGTACTGGTATACTTTAAAAGAGACTGAAAGGATTAAAATAAGAGGTTGTGTTTAGAATTACTGAATAGGCCCAAAATTTAAGGAACATGTTTGCTAGTGACCTGATAAGTTGGAATGATATGTTAGCATAAAGAAAATCATTTTTCAGACATGCAGATTCAATAAATACATTTATTGCTATCATGAAAGATAGAAAGGGACTAATCAAAATGTAGGGCTGTAAGTTTTCCAATGTAAATGTTTTGAAGAAAAGGGATTTCAGGGGTATGCCATCAGAAAGAAGCCTGGGTAAAGTTTAGTCAAGATCATGAAAATATAAGGACATTGTGATCAAAGGGTGTAAGGTATTAAATCTGGCTACCTTAAAACCACATAGAAGAGCTGTGCACTGGTGGCTATAATCCTAGCTACTCAGGAGGCTGAGATCTGAGGATCAAAGTTCAAAGCCAGCCTGGGCAAGGAAGGCCATATGACTCTGATCTCCAATAAACACCAGAAAACCAGAAGTGGCGCTGTGGCTCAAGTGGTAGAGCGCTTGCCTTAAGCTGAAGAGTTCAGGGACAGTGTCCACACCCAGAGTTCAAGCACCACAACTGACAAAAACAAACAAACAAACAAAAAACATATATAAGTATCTCTCTCTCTCCCTCCCCTTCCCCCTTCCCCCGCATGTGCATGCTCGTGTGTGTGTGTGTGTGTGTGTGTGTGTGTGTGTGTGTGTGTGTGTTTTGAAAGCATCCTGATTTCAAATAGTGTCAACAATTTACCCCATTATGTGGTTATACTTTCAGGAGTCACCATTCTATGATTAATATGATATATTAATGGAAATACTTTCCATGCAATTGCTTCTTTGTTCTGACTGAATGGGAAAAATTTGAAAGACCAAGATCCAAACTGAACGATTAATAATTGTTACATTTAGATAAAATTTATATTTACCTTCTTATCATGTAATGATTGAGGCTGCCACACGTATATAATGTATCCTTTCTCTGAGCCTAAGGCTGATGGAATGTCAAAGTATATTCGCTTTATTTGATTTTTTTTTTTGCCTATAACAGGCTCTAATATGCCTTGGGAGTCACTTTTCCTTCAGAAGATGCTCATACAGAACATAGGCATAATAAAGGCATTAAGAATTCATGAAAGTGATAGTCTACATCGAAGTCTAGCATTCTATACTAAATCTAGGTTTTCGTTATTAACATTGAACATGGGGGTCTCCAAGGCCTTCCCCTCCCTTCCTCATATTTTCTGATTGTATATTTCACCCCACATCACTCTGCTCTCGTCTGCTCTTTTTCAAGTGTTTGCATGTAACAACATCTCAGCCACTTAGCGTGAAGTGCTGCCAGTCTGACAAGGTGCTTGGTGCCTGTGGCCAGCTTCCACAACATCCTACAGAAATCGATAGGAAGCCACCGGTTTGTTAATAAATCCGCAATTAAAATGCAATGAATTTTGAATGAGGAATGATTTCTTCAAGTGTCACTGAGGACTGTGCATTGATAGTGAAATGAGAGAAGTATGGCCAAAAAAAAAAAAGATCTTAACTTAGCTCTTAACTTTGCCCTACACTCTCCATGCTCTTGGCAGGTACCTCTATGAATGACGTACATTTATCTCCTCCTATCTCAGTTTCATTCAGAAAGGAAGTGACGAGTGGATTGAACATGGTATGAACCTGAGGACAATTTTAAAGGTCAAAATGTAATTTTTTTAAAAAAAAAAAAAAAAGGCCTTTGAATAATTTGTAAATTTTAGAACAGAAGGAGCTCCATTCTAGATAAGCTAAAATTTAGGGGAATTTTATTCTTGTGTTCCTATAGTAATTTTTCTAAGAATAAAAAATCCCAGCCCAGCCTTTAATTAAGGCATCAAATGTTACGGATTCTTTTCACAGTTTAGTGAGTAGTGCTTAACATTTATGTCTCTCTATAAAGAAGACAGGAGAGAATTTTCACGTCTCTAGAGCAGAACATCATTTTATGCTCCAACATTAATTGCTGTCCTCCTTAGCCCCCCCAAGAGCTGCCATGTATCCTCTTCCAATGATTATGAGGACTAATTCCAGAGCATGCAGACTATATCCGTCACTAAGGTAAATACATCAGCTCCAGGAAATGGACACCTCTAGCTGCTATATGACACTTACTTTCCTTCTTCCTCCCCTTGTTTTATGCATCCTAGACAATCATCATAATCTCCTCAGAAAGCTATTGCTCATGTATTCAACCTCCAATTAACCATGATATTTATTTTTGCCAGGATACACCCTTTCTTCTCCTTCTACAACATATTGAGCAGCTTTCTCATCATCCAATAAATACTGTTTGACATCAGTCTGAGCCTGGCCTAGCAATCCAAGAGTGGGTTCTTACTAATGTCTTCAATTGAACTATGAAAGAACTGGTCACTGCCTTTCTGTCCCCAGCATCCTCCAAAGAATCACCATTTTTGTGCAGGTATAAGCTACAGAGTTGTATGTTCAGGAGCCATTCACCTCTGAAATCTTCCAATGCCTATAATCACGTCACAGTAGACCAGTCAGAATGCATTATCCCATGACTGAACTCTTGTAGAATTTTAGCTGTCATAAGAGTTAATCCTGAGTAAGGGGTTGAATTCACCACTTCATGCATTTTAGGCTTGACCACTTGAGACATGCCTGCAGCTCTGTCTTGCTTCTGCACTCCTGTGTTGGCAAACATCTCTCTGTGTGGCTGGTATTACAAGCTCTACCAACACCCTAGACTAGTGTGTGTGTGTGTGTGTGTGTGTGTGTGTGTGTGTGTGTGTGTGTGTGTGTGTGCATGATATAAGGAATTGCTAACTTTTTTTAGCCTGGTCTGGTCTCAGACTCCTATACTCCTCATTTCCACATTGACAGCGTCTGTTGTGAGCCACCCGGCTATCTAATACTACCATTTTGTATTATTGGAAATGTTTATCTTTAAGTCCTGAAAGGACTATATTAGATTTTGTTTTCTTTTATTACATTTATAAATCTAAATAGATTATTATGTTAAGAATAAGAGATCTTCAATAAATTTGACATTTTTGATGTTGAAGCATAGATAAGGAACAAAGCAAAAACTTTTTGTTGTTTATAGGATAGGCTTCTTCTTATTTGTTAGTTCTAACACAATTATTCATGTTTGTGAGTATTCCTTTGAATATTTATGTTGGTATCATATCAAACTAAGTTACTTTAAGATCTCAAGTGTTAGTTTTATTGTCAGACCACAATTTCTTCTCTTACTGAAAAATTTAACCCAAGATACTTGAAAAGTATCATATTTCAAGAATGATAATGCATAACTCTTAAGCAGTAATATTGACTATTTACCTTGACCCAATTATATCCATTTAGATGATGATTGTAAGCCTCACCATTTCCAGAGTAGATATATACATGTAACTCAGAGCTTTGACTTTCTTTGTTCAAACTGGTTCTAGTGTGCATAGCATAAAAGGTATGTTGGAGGAAATAAATAAACAAAAATCTGTTATGCAAGGATACTTGAGTTCTCAGCCATTCAAAAGGAAATGTGGAAATATAAAGTAGGTGATTTATATTGTTGATTGCACAACTGTATTGAATCATTTCTGAAATATAATAAACTGTAGTTAAGTACAAGCCTGCAGTTGCTGACCTCTTTATTACCTAGTTCATTGTGTTCTACACACTTTAGAAGGAAAATGAACTCATCAATCAGATGATAATGTTTACCAGCACCTAGTTTTCTTCTGAGCTCTTGACTTCCAGTAGAAAAAAGAAAATACACGAATAACTTTGTAAGCATCACTTGGACAAAGACTTTTGCCTTTTCCTAGATGAATCACAGGCAAATAGTCTTTAATCCTAGACTTAGATTTCTGCTACTCTCATCAGACCAATTGCAAATGCAGAAAAATTGAAAAACAAAAAAGCAGTCAAAAGCCCTTGTTGAGTAATTCTCACTGATCTGTCTGTGGGCACACTGTAGCGAGGTATAAAATAACTTCCTGCAGGAAAATGATGCCTTGGAATGACAGTAGATATGGGCTTCTGATTGAACTTTTCACCATTTTGCTATCTCTGAAAAGGAAGTCTTCCTCGTGACAAAGAAAAGCCTTGGAACTATATCAAAGAGAGACTTACCTTTAGGATATAACTATCTTGTAAGAACATTCCCTCTGTTCTTCCTGCCACTTCTTGCCTAAAATGTTTTTTTCCAGAAACAAATGCACAGATTTGTATGTCCACTGCATTATGTTTAATATTACTCTTTATTGTATTTATTATCACCTTTTCTTAATCCTTATATTATTTGATATTATTCCTTCATTTTCTTACCTTTGTTCAAGAAAAATGAAAAATTTTATTCTCAAAAAGTGAAGTCCATAGTAACTATCTCGGCTCCCTTAAAAGTTAATGCATTTTGTCATTCAACATCTCTTCTGTACCTGAGCCTCCTTTTAAACTAAGTAGAATTCCAAAATAATTTGCACCAATTGATACCTTCCACTCCTTCCTCAAGTCAGGAGTTCAACTGTTTTTTTTTATTCCACTTATTTCTACCTTCTCATGAATAGAGTATGGAATCTCTTATAATCTACAAACCAAGACACCCTAGAAATTAAACATTGACCCAAAGAGGCCTACCATAAATAGTCAATATCCTGATGTCAGTGTTTAATAATTGAATATTCTGAATAGAAATGATCTGGTAGATAATATCATTGTAGACCTCAGTGTGTGTTTGTAAATAGCATTAATCATATGGGAGCAATAGCCTGGAAAGCATCTGAACAAATTACAAATGAATCATTCATCCCAGTACAGGCTCTAAAACATAATAAGTATTTTCTGTGAGCTGCTTCCAAGTATTCTGTCATCATTGCATTCTTTCACCACCCCATATTATTGAAAACCTAACCTTTTTAGTTGATATAATCTTTGAAATAGATGGTAGAACTATCTGAAAACATTTTGTTTTCCTTATAAAAGAAACAAATTTTATTTCATTTTTTTCTTGCCTCTTCCCCCCCTCTACACTTTGAAAACAAAGGACATAGGATTGGAAAAACTATCCTGACAAAAACATCAAAGGAATCACAGAGAATGACATTACTATACCACAATTAGGGTATGTTTCCTCTCACTGTTAGGGGAAAAAATATTGTCTGAGTTACTTCTCAGACTTTTCGCTAAGACTAAGTATAGTTTGTGTCCTTATCCGTTTAATATTCTGAGAAATCCTCCATGGACAGAATATCAAGTGCATTTTTGGAACGAGGAGCTGGAGCTGGAGTCTGTTGCATCATCCCAGACATCAGTCTGATATGTCCGTATTTCTAAGAAGGGTACACCAAGAAAAAAGTACCATCTCATAGAAAATGTAGGTATCAGGATAATTATTTAATTTTTCCAGAGATTTTTATTGCATGTGGCATAGAGAATGAGCTCTAACAGAGCCCAAAAGAACATTTAATCACTTGGTATTCCTTATATCATCTGTATTAGCTACACAAAATAACGCATTCTCTCTATTTTTTATTTTTATTTTTTTATTGTGAACATACTGTACAGAGGAGTTACAATTACATGGGCAAGATAATGAGTACATTTCTTATCAAGCATTGCAGCCTCCTCCTTTGTTTCCCCTTCCCATCCCTTCCCAGCCCCCCCCACCCCCTCCACCAAATCCTCCCCCCCACCACCACCAAAGTTGTAAAGTTCGTTTTCGACATGACAACTTGTACTTCTCATTGTTGCAATGGGTCCACCTGTATCCTTAAACGACTTGTTTTTCCCCTTCTCCTCCACAAATTATACCAACATCAAATATAGTGAAAGCAGGGGTTATACTGTGGGGGAGGGACATACAAAGCAACAAAGAGATAATCTTATAAATGTGTTAGAAACAAATGCATGAAAGAAAAAAAAAACATTTAAATACATATCTAAGGGTTCATTTTCCTAACATCACATTATCTGACCTTTTCTGTTTGACTCATACATATACTGGATATTGCAAATAAGGGAAACCATGGTCTCTATATATTTATTCTATCTATTTTTGACAGTCCTGGAATTTGATCTCAGGGCTTGGGCACCGACCCTGTGCTTCTTTTGCTTAAGGCTAGCACTTTATCACTTGAGCCAAAGTGCCACTTCTAGTATTTTCTGTTCATGTGGTATTGAGGATCAAATGCAGGACTTCATGCATGCAAGGGGAACATTCTACCACTAAGCCACATTCCCAGCCCTATTTATTCTATCTATCTATCTATCTATCTATCTATCTATCTATCTATCTATCTATCTATCTTCTCTCTCTACATATAGACATATATATACATATATGGAAAAGTCAATTGTGGTTCAAAAATGAATATCAGAAAAATGAGATCTAAAAATTCTCTAATATGGGGAAATAAGCAATTTAAGCAATATACTTCAGTGTTCAGTATTATTAAGCACCAATTTGTGCTATGTAATCACTAAACTAGACACTTATAAACACTATTCCAATTAAAATTTTCAATTTTATTTTATAGTGAGGATTATCATTATAATAGAGATGGACTATACTAAGAGAAGTTAAATTAGTTCATCCACGTGGTCACAGCTATATCATTGCTGATGTGGAGATCAATAGAATTTTCTGTCTTCTTAAATATCTCTCTAATGAAATAGCTAATCAAAAAATTGACAAGATATCAAAAATGGCTATAATGCATAACATATTTTGACTTGATAGCACCAACTTAATATATTATAATGTCTTTTATTTATTTACCAAGGTTTATTATTTAGTGACTATTTTGGAGTTGTAATATTAGACAACACAATAATGGTTTCTGCCCTTATAAAATATGCACTCTAGTGGGGAATGAAAGTGACAAAGGCTACATCAAAGTAAACAAGGATGAGAAAGAGAGCTCTTCTGTGAGAAATTGGAGATCACATGAGTTCATTTTGAAGCAAAGGGTGAAAAATTTATCTGAATAAAACCATTTCAGAACATTAAGGGAAGACCACTTACAGTAGGGGAACAACTTGTGGTATGGAAGTGAAAGGGTAGCGGTAGATAAGATTTAGGGTGGCAAATTGTAATAGGACATAATAACATGAATAAAGAATTATTCATGTGCTTTCATGAGCTAAAATAAATACAAGTTATTGGCATAGCCTTTACTGCGATAACAAGAGTTGCGTTTTTCAAAAGTCATTTTGACTTGGAGGATACCAAATTAAGGCATTTTCCTGAAAGCAGTGAATTCATTTGAGTAGCTATTCGGGTTGACAGTCAGGAAAAGTATTTTTCTCTGTATCTTAAAAGAAATGGTGGTAGAATCCAGAATTTTACTGTGGATACAACAACCTAGGAAAGATTGCAGGAATGGATTTCCATTTCCTGTGTGGCTTCTGGGTAGCTATCTGGAGGCACATAAGGAGGATGAAGCCATCTTCATCTCTCTCACTGTAAGGGAAGTGATGTATTAGAGAATTTCTCACGCAAAGGGGTGATGTGATCACATCATGGTGAAATTTTCAGTTCTGGCATGTTAGTTTATTCAGGCAGAAAGTTTAAATTTCGCCGTAGGTTTCCCAATTGAAATACAAACTCTGCGATTGCAGTATATTGTCTGTTTTGCTTATTAGTAAATTCCCAGCAAGAAGGAGTTGAAGGAACTCAAAATTCTATTGTTAATTAAATGTGTGGCTGAATAAACTGTTCATACTGAGTGCATTTGCTGAACAATTCTAAACAGTAACAAGGTATAGATAGGACCTGTGAAGACTAAATGCTGCAAAACCTAATGTTGCTTTTTCCCTAAGACTTAGGGAAGTAAGAACACACTTCTTTCATTGTGGGAACTTTAACTTGCAACTATAGACCTTAAATCGATGCTAAGTTAACATTTGCTTGTATCAAAGAGATCTCATTTGCTTTGGACAACCACAGTCCTCTCAGATTATAGCAATGCAGCACAAGCTCAGTAGACCTAAATAATTCTATAAACTATTCCATATTGGAGGCTAAACAAAGGAGACAAGACAGAACACCTTCAGATGATTCTGGTACAAAAGTTTATTTTGTGATCTATTTCCAAAGAAATAAAAGAAGGAATTGACTGAGAACATGTCTGTATGTGTTAGCCTACATGAGAGGTTTTCAAAAGAGGCAGCACTCAGTAGTGCAAGATAGATGATGATACATTTGTTTATTACTCCTTTTTACTTTTCTTCCGTCAATGACATCTAGTTGGGTTTTTTTTTGGAGGGGGGGTCCAGTCTTGGGGCCTGAACTCTGGGCCTGGTGCTGTCCCTCAGCTCTTCAGCTCAAGGCTAGCGCTCTACCACTTGAACCACAGCGCCACTTCTGGCTTTTTTTTTTTTTTGCTATGTGGTGCTGAGTCATCGAACCCAGGGCCTCATGCATGCAAGGCTAAGTGTTCTACTACTGAGCCACCTTCCCAGCCCCATGTTTTTAATGTCTCATATCTACTTTAGAAACCGATGGCATCCTAAACTTTTCTCTCAAATATAGGCTAATATTGACAGGTATTAAAAAGCAAGCTAGACATTTGGACGTTGTGACTACAAACTAAAAATATGACTCACAAGGCCCAGTAGAAATGTTATTTTACAAACATTTGTATGTGGTCTGAGGAAATGTTAAACACACACACACACATACACACACACACACACACACACACACACACATACACACATAGAGAGAAAGATAAAGAGAGAGAAATTGTGAAACAATGACATTTTTATTCTAGTCCCCTAATTAGAATAGTGTGGCTTAGTAACATGACCACACTAATTGTATGTGAGGGAGATCACATCCTGACATTCCCAATGATTAGGATTTTGTCATGCTAAGCACCTTCCTCTCCATTTCCTCAAATTCTAAACAGAATTATATCTCCCAGCTCCTTAGTATTCTGTAGTAAATTATCCAAATACGTTGTAGCAAATCATTGCTTTCTTTTGAAGAGCACCTTGAATGTCAAAGCTACAATGTGGAAGCGATCAAGGGGACAGAAAGAGCAATTTTTCTCGATCACACATCTGAAATTCAGAAATTTCAAAAATAGAAAATTTTAGTATGTGTCTGAAGTCACATTTCTCTGGGACAGTGAGCTTCCTAGATCCCCAGGTTTATAAACCAGAGAGCTTTCCACGTGTGCTTTTTTTTTTTCCTTCTAGAAATAAACTTTCATCCATTTATTTACTGTTTTAAAAACTATTCTTGAATGTCAAAACCATTATTCCAAGACCTCCAGAATGTTTTTTTTTTTAAACAATTTATTTTACAATGCGTCCTGAGTTTTTAAATCCTTGGTTGTCAGACTGTGACAACAGAAATAGGAAACTGCTAAGAGTCACTTACAAAAGTGTCAAAGCAAATGTAAGTTTAGACAAGGCTATCAACTTCCATTTGCATATGAACCCATGTTTTAGAAATACTTTTACAGGAGGTATTATTTTATGTTATGGTTTTAGTGTTATTTTCCATTTAAGAAATGAATTAATTTAGCCATTACTTCTCTTACTTCTTAAAGAAAATTACTTCAAATACTTAGATTTCCAGATTTAGCCTAGTTTATAAACCTGAGGCTGGGTATTGATGAAGAAAATAGATCCAGTGAGCTCACATATTTGGAATGAGAAAGATCAAATAGCGTGCCACCAGCTCTGTTGATGACATGCCTGTGTGTATTTCCTCACGACATCACAATAGCAAGAACACATTAGGGAAAAGATCAGTCCCCGAATTGGACAGGGAGACAGTGAAGAACTCAGGGTCAGGTGTTGGCGCTCTCATGTGAATTAACTCATGGTTCTCATGAGAACATTAGTCTTTTCTGAGACTCGACATACCTTCCACAATGTCAAAAAGTAACTTTTGACATTATTCTTTGAGCCAGGCTCAACTCTTAGAAGTGACAATCAAATAGCAGGCTTTCAATAGTTCAGGTACAGTGAAGCATTTGAGAAAGTCGTGTGTTCTGTAGTATAAGAACAAATGCCAATGTAGAGTAACTTATACATCTAACTGCTCTGTACTTTCTGTCCTACGTGTCCAGCAAGCTGTAATGAGACTTTGCTATCATACAAAAGAACCTTAGAAAGCATTAGGTACAAAATTAGAAATGGGAGAGAAGATAAAAATATATAGATGTACTTTTTGTTAAAAGGAAGCCCGTGGTTCACGCCTGCAATCTTAGCTACTCAGGAGGCTTAGGTCTGAAGATCGTGGTTCAAAGCCAGCCCTGGCAGAAAAGTCCATGAGGACTCTTATCTCCAATAAATCACTCAGAATACTGGAAGTGGCACTATGGTTCAAGTGGTAGAGCGCTAGCCTTGACTTGAAGAGCTGAGGGACAGTGCCCAGGCCCAGAGTTCAAGCTCCACAACAACAACAACAACAAAAGACTGAAAGTCAAAATTTAACCACGTTCATTCATTTATCAAATATTTATACTTAATATAAGAAAAATGTATGTCCATTGTCCATATAAGTCTGTGATAAAAATATGAAATAAGATTGAATGGAAGGAAGGCCACACTAAAGCTATTAGCACAACTATGTTCATTTCAACATTATTTATCATAGATATTGAACCAAACCAGATGCCCCTCAGTAGATGAATGGATAAAGAAAATGTGGTATATATACACAATGGAATTCTATGCCTCCATCAGAAAGAATGACACTGCCCTATTCATAAGGAAATGGAAAGACTTGGAAAAAATATATTAAATGAAATAAGTCAGACCCAAAGAAACATAGGCTCCATGGTTTTCCTCGTTTGTCATAATTAGCATGTGCCCAGGATCGTCCTAGCAGAGGATCACAATAGCTCAATAGCTATGTACATATGACCATATAAAGTGATGCTAATCAAAATGAATGCCAAGATATGGAAACAAGAGGGTTTTTTGTTTCTTTGATTTTTTTTTAATGTTCTATGTGGTTATTTCTTTCTTCTTTCATTTTTTTTCCCTTTTATTTATCCCCAGTTGTCACTGTTTTTGATTTGGGGACCCTGCTTCTTGTATATATGTTTACCTGATTTGGGGACGGGAAGGAGAATAACAAAATGTGAGGGGGCAGAGAGGAGAGTTGAGGGGAGAGAAAGTGGGAAAAAAAAATAAGGGAGGGGGTAACAATGTTCTATAAGAAAGGTACTCATTGCCATACTTCTGTAACTGTAACTCCTCTGACATCACCATTACTATTAAATAAAACGAAATTTTTTAAAAAAAGATAAGCAAACTAGATATGTCACTTAAAAAGAAGGAAATAAAAAGCATAGTAGACTCAGGGGAAATAAAAAGAAAATTACAAAGCTCTTGAGAGAGCAGCATAGAGGCCACATAAGTGGTGAAATAGAGATATTCAATGGATTATGTGAATATAGAAGAGACAAAGTTAATGTTATGTCCCTCAAAAACCAGTAGAAACCTTCCTGCTACTATTGGTTCAGACCTATAATCCCCACTACTCAAACTCTTCTCTGATGCTAGCCAGGACCAAAGGTTTTCTGGACTTCATCTTCAAATCAAAAAGTAAAAAGTTGGACTACGTTCTAGCAAATAAGAAGCCTTGAGTGAAGTTTCCATTTATATTATATAATGAAACCAAGACCTTCCATGGAAACAAAAATTAGAGGAATTCATGATCACTAAAACAGCATTACAAAGAATTCTAAAGGGAGGAATACATATGAAGAAAACAATCAAAACCAAAGAAACACATCAGACAAAAATCAGTAAAAAGTCAATTTAGGAAACACAGGAAGAAAAAAAGAATAGGAAATCAAGAAAATGGCAGAAAACATAACACACCTCTATATAATAACTTTAAACATTAATGGACTCAATTTTCCAATCAAAATAAGAAAAATAGCAGATTTAATCAAAAACAAAATCTATCCAATGTTTGCATTCTGTATGAATTGATTAAAGCTTCCGCTAATTATGTTATATGTCTTTAAATATATTACCTATATGTCACACTTCTGATCTTAGATAAAATAATTCAGATACAGCGGGGTGCTGGTGGGTCATGCTTGTAATCCTAGCTACTCAGGAGGCTGAGATCTGAGGATCCTGGTTCAAAGTCAGCCCAGGCAGGAGTGTCTGTGAGACTTTTATCTCCAATAAGCCACTCAGAAAACCAGAAGTAGCATTATGGCTCAAGCGATAGAGTGCTCTCCTTGAGCTGAAGAACTGAGGGACAGAGCCCAGGCCCAGAGTTCAAGCCCCATGACTGACAAAAAAATTCAGATACAGAAATTTGCAGAAAATAACCTACCCTTAAATATAAAGAACTATCAAGGACATCATGAAGGCCATCAAACAAACATGATAGAAAAATCCCTTTTGAAGAAGAAGAAGGTGGAGGAGGAGGAGGAGGTGGAGGAGGAGGAGAAGAAGAAGAAGAAGAAAGGAGAAGGAGGAGGAGGTGGAAGAGGAGGAGGAAAATGGGGAGGGGGAGGGGAAAGGAAAGAAGAAGAAGGAGGAGGAGAAGGAGGAGGAGGAAGAAGAAGAGGAGGAGGGGGGGTGGAGAGGAAGAAGAACAGTCCCAAACACAGGGTCTTTCTGTACTCCACCCCCCTCCAAAAAACATCCCTTGAGCCCAAATCACAATACTCACAACATACAATACTTACATATGTAATTGTAATCTCTCTGTACATCACCTTGACAATAAAATTAAATTTAAAAAAAGAAAACAAAAAAGGAATTGTAAATGAGTCTATATACTATGCATGTGTTATAGATTGAATGTTTGCATGTATGTTTTCTCCCTCAGAATTCATAGCATAATACCTAATATAGCTATATTAGAGTAAAATCCGAAGGTGAGTTCCCAGATTTGCTTCAGCGAGATCAATATTGTAAGAGAGACCAGAAAGCTTGCTCCTTGTCCCAGGTTTCATCCATGACTAAGCCAGAGGTAGTCCCTCTGTATTCCTTTCTCTGTCTCAGCATTAGATGAGCTGCTATTAGGATTCATTGACCTATCTGGATGAAATAGCCCACTGGAATTTCAGTTTAACTTCCATACTTTCCAGAATAACCTGAACTTAGACAGGCCTTCCGCCTGAGCTCTCATGCAGTCCCCCTAGACATTCCGCACAGAGGATTCTCATAGCCTTGTTTACCTCTCAATAAAAACAAGTCTTGCCTGATATTTGCAGATCTTAGAGTCAGAATGTTCTCTTTGTTGCTATGTTCCCTCTGCTCCTCTTGCAATAACCTTCTCGAATATGTTTCTGTCTAGCTTTGGATTTATTTTTATTTGATAGCTTAGCAATTGTTACCCAGCTTTCAATGTTCTCTTTTTTCCTCTGCTAGTTCTCTGTATTCAGAGGAATGGGGAGTGGCTTCAAGAAAATATGTATTTCCTGTGTTTTCTATTAAAATACCAATGGTTTCAAGATACGGTGCTTATGTGAGAGTAGAATTTGTGGACATGATTGACAGCAAGCACTCAGTACAGTATCTGACAGACAATAAAAGAGAAGTAAAAACTGGCTGGAAGATTTCCTTGTTTACACTGCAAATGGTATTATGTAATGCAGTTCCCAGCTCAGTCTTACTCTAACAAGTTAAGTTCAGTCTAATCTCCTTGGTATAATTCATGTGGCCTGATGTAACTGAGTTCATGTCTATCAGCTGCCATGGTGTTGCATCTTAATTAATGGATTTCCACGTCCTACCAATATCAGGGCTTTTAATGCTTACATTTCATTGCTGCATTGGGCTGCTTTCTCATTCGCCAATTAATATATAATTTAGGCTTTGCACAATATAAGTATTTAAAAGCTATAATAAAGTGCCAAGAATAAATCTAAAATAATCAAACTCTAAGTTCATTATTTTGTACCTTTTTCTATATTTATGTAATTAGGAATATGTTATCCCTTTTTATTATAATACTGATAAATGAACATTTCTATTTAGAGCATTTTATAAACATACTGATCAATGGTTGCATGATAGTTTATTTTCTACATAATTTATAAGTTAGTGACTAATAATATTAAATTTTATATGTCATTAACTTCATCCTCTTTCTGAGTAATATTATAATGAATATTTATGTACAATGATTTATCAAAAATTTTTATAATTACCCACATTTTGATTATTTTCAATTTTCTAGAATCCAGAACCCTAGTTTATGATTCCAGAATTGAATGAGAGTTCTATAGTACTATAATCTTGCTATGACTGAATACTTGCACTTCAAAATATATTTGCTAAATTATAATTATGTACAATACTAACAACAACAATAATATTTCTGAGCATTATTGTTATTCCAGATTGAACATAAAAGAACGTAGTTTTAAATTACTTATAACAAATCAGCAGTTTAATAAATATTATTTAAATTACTATTTAAATATCATCCTGACTCTATTCATCTAGATATATCCTAGCTTTTATCTTTTGTAGCAGATCTATAGATTAAAAATTATCATTTTTTCTCACATTATTTTGTTGGAATTTCATTTACTTAGCAATATTTGAAATTTGTATTTATGTTTTTAGCAAAAATATTTGTTGTAGACAATAAGCATATTTATCAGTAAGATAATTCAAATAATCTATGATCCTAGTTGCAAAAATTTAATCAAAAAGCACATAGTATTATTTAATCACACTTCTAGTATAATAACATATATTACAAAAATTCTTTGAATGCATTATAAATACATTTTCATTTGGTATCCAAAATACTATTTGAAAATCTAAACTAATAAATAATTCACAGTTGTTTGTTGACCTAAATAGTGTTATCTTGTTGAGAAATTTAGTAATAATTATTCTATCATTAGGCATCTGCATGCCACCATTTAGTTTTTATATTTTTAAGTGATGTTATGGTAAACATCTTTGCATATACATTTTAACTCTTTATTCAAATGAAATTATTAAGATTACACAAAAGGATTCTTCTAGGGCTCTGGTCTTATGAAAATGTGGAAATTGATTAAGCAAGCTCTGTATGGCTGTGGTACTATAGTCCAGGTAGGAGCTTAAAAATCTTAAGGACAAGGACAGGAAGAGAAAATGCATGTAAATATGTGTGAGAGGTATAATTTTTTCCAAGTCTTTCCATTTCCTAACAAATGAGGCAATGTCATTCTTTCTCATGGAGGCATAGATTTCCATTATGCATATATACCATATTTTCCTTGATCCATTCATCTACTGAGGGGCATCTGGGTTGGTTCCATATCTTAGCTATGGTAAATAATGCTGCAATAAACATAGTTGTGCAGGTAGCTGTAGTGTGGTCTTGTTTGTGATCATTCAGGAAATGCCCAAGAGCGGGATTGCTGGGTCATAGGGGAGCTCTATGTGGAGTCTTTTGAGGAATCGCCATACTAAACCAGGCCCAAAGAAACAGAGGTTTTTTCCCATGGTTTCCTTTATTTGCAATAACTAATATATGTTTGAGACAAGCAGAAAAGGTCAGCTAAGTTGATGTTAGGCGAAATGAACCCCGAGATAAGGATTCAAGTGGTTTTCTTTCTTGCTATTGTTTCTAACATATTTATAAGGTGATTTTTTGTTGTTTTGTATGTCCCTTCCCCATAGTATAACCCCTGTTTTCACTGTATTTGATGTTGGTATAATTTGTGGAGGGCAAGGAAAAAAACAAATTGTTTAAATAGGGATACAGGTGGACCCATTGTAACAATGAGATGTACAAGATGCTGTGTGGAAAACCGAACTTTAAAACTTTGGGCAGGGTTGTGTGGAGTGTAGTCATGGAGATGGGAGGGCAGGGATGGTAAGGGAAAAACAAAGGAGGAGGCAAAAATGCTTGATAAAAAATGTACTCATTACCTTGTTCATGTAATTGTAACCCCTCTGTACCTTATTTTCAAAATAAAAATACTTATTAATAATAAAAAAGGAAAAAAAGAAGTGTATGAGAGGAAGAACAAAATGAGATGTATGAGCAATGGTAATGTGTATACATATATATACTTTTGCTCATATGTATATATATATATATATGTGTGTGTGTGTGTATGTGTATTAGCTTTGCTTATAGGTTCCATTTTATATAAGATGTATGATATATAATATATACACATAATATATATATTATCTATTTGTATCAACAACAATAGTGATAATATTTGGTGTTTCTAGGTACTATTACAGTGCTGGAAACATCATAAAAACCTAATAACCCTACTCCTTATTTAACAGCTGTTGACATTCTGAGTATTTTTTTCCAAGCAAAGCAAGACACTTTCTAGATTCTCAGTTTCCAATTTTACAAAATGGAAACAATAAGTATATTTAAACTGAGTTATAAGTAATAATAAAGTAAGTAATCTTCTTAGCAGCTATTTGATAAATGTTAAAATTTATCACTGTATTTTATATTATATTGAGAGTCATAAAATGTAACAAATATAATTTACCTTACTATGAGATTCATAGTTTCTCTCCCCTCCCACCCTCTGCAACTTAGATACCAGAATTAAATAGTATTCTAGACTTAATCTAGGATAAAAAACATAGAGTTCATCATCTGTCAGTTATTATGAATGTACTAATTCAGGGCTTCTCTAAATTCAGTGGTAATAAAAATTGTTCAATGTTTTGTTGTAACCAAGATTCCAATGTTTTGAATTCTGTCTGTCCAATACTCATGATTACAACTGTGTCTGGCTACAGGTCATACTTTCAGTAGCAAAGTCAGTTGTCATAACAAATGAGTCAAGAGATGCCCGCTAGAGAAAGGAACAGCATGAGTAAATATGGGTCTGAAGAGACATGATACTCTGTACGAATGAAGTTTGTTGTTGCTGTTGTTGTTATTTCATTTTTCCCATACATGACTATGGCTTCAAACTCAGCCCAAGGATTCTTCTGAATTTTTGCTGTGCTCTGTGGTTCCAGGAATCTGTTCCCTTATTAATTTTCATGTCTTGTTTCTATGTGTGCCTACATAGAAATCCCTTAAATCAACTAAATAATCAACTAAGTCAATTAATGGTTACAGTTACAGCTTAGGAAAAATGAAACACCACATATGACAAATATATGTTAACTAAAAATGCAAAATGTTTAAAATAAGGTAGTTAATTAAAAATATATGGCACAATGAAGTATTGATGTTTATTTGGGTAGATTGTAATTGTTTTCTACATCCTATTTTTTAAATATTCTTTTTAAAAAAATATTGTTGGGAGGATGTAGTCATGGAGATGGGAGGGCAGGGATGGTAGGGGAAAAACAAAGGAGGAGGCAACAATGCTTGATAAGAAATGTACTCATTACCTTGCTCATGTAATTATAACTCTTCTGTATGGTATTTTCACAATAACAAAAAACATTCAAATGATTGCCAAAGTGATGTACACAAGGGTTAAAATTACATAAGTAAGTTACTGAGTACATTTCTTGTCGAACTTGTTACCACCTCCCTCATTTTTCTTCCTCTTTCCCTCTCCACATCCCCTCACGTTGTACAGATCATTTCCAACATAGTGTCTTGTGAGTATCGCTGTTGCATTGGGTGCCCTTTTGTCCTTTGTCTCATCATTTTTTGTTCCCCTTCCCTTCCCTAATTCAGATACACATATATACAATAACCAGAGTACCAAAATCAAATACATTGACAATCAGGGATAAGCCATAGAGGGGAAAACACAAAAGAAAAAAGAAATCACATAATACATTTTTTAAAAAGACAAACATCTTGTGTCCATGTCCTAGAATTCATTTCACTTAGCATCATCTCATACGTACACAGCTATTGAGCTCTCTCACCATTTATTTTCTCCTTACCCGCACCAAAACCAATGAACTTATATACAGGACAAAAGGTACAGAAATCAAAGACAGTGAAAAAGCATTAAAAAAAACAAACACGAAAACAAAACAGCAAAATAACAAAAACCTCCTTTCCATATCTTGAGTTCATTTCAAAAAACACCACTTTATATGATCGTATGCTCATAGCTATTTTATAGCCTTTGTGATCCTCTCCTAAAAATATCTTCCTTTCATCTCATTGTGTTAATGTTTAAAGTCCTGTATATTTTATCATGTCCAAGTGTACTTTTTTGTCTTTTACCATCCAGAATGTTTACTTGTAGATTTATAGGCACAATATAGCCCTCAAAATGAGGAAAACCACACAATCTACATTTCTTTGGGTCTGGCTTACTTTACTTAGTATCATTGGACAAAGCCACAGTAATAGGAAGAGCTTGGTACTGGCACAAGAATAGACCTGAGGTCCAATGGAATAGAATAGAAGACCCAGAAATGTACCCACAGACCTATAGCTACCTAATATTTGATAAAGGAGCCAAAAACACAGGATGGAAGAAAACACCTTCTTCAACAAATGGTTCTGGCAGAATTGGCTATATACGTGCAGAAAACTGAAGCTAGACCCTTATATATCGCCTTGTACCAGAATCAATTCTAAATATAAACAAAGCCCTTAATTTAAGACCAGATACTATGAAAATAATAGAGGAAGGGGTAGGGGAAATGCTAAGGCTCCTAGATAGGGGTCAAAACTTCCAGAATCAACTAATCAAAGCAAGACTGGATAAACAGGACTGCGTCAAACTTAAGTGTTTCTGCACGGCAAAGTACATAACTAGAAACACAAACAGAAAGCCCAGAGAATAGGACGATTTTACTAGCTATGCATCAGACAAGCACCTCATATCTAAAATACACTTAGAGCTCAAAAAATTACTGACCCCCTGCATATAAACCCTTAAAGAAACAACTATCCAATTAATAAATGGGCTAAAGGCTTAAAGACAGACTTCTAGCATCCTATTTATACTTAAAGAACATTCCTTAACACTGCTTGTAATGCAGTCTGATGGTAATGATTGTCTCTTTCGCCTCCATTTTCAAAGGACAGTTTCACTATATGTTAACGTGTCTCTCTGCAGGGCACACATGTCTAAACTTTCTGGCTTGTGGAAACTCAGGCAAGGATTCTGCCACGACTTTCATCTCCATTTTTCTATAATGATGGTTTTTTTTTCTGTTTCAAAGTTTTGCTCGTGGGTTTTAATTTTCAGCACTTTGTCCACATTATTTTAAGAGAAATCTTTGTACTTTTTTCGCATTTGTTGAATGCACTGCATCTCTTTTGTCTTACATATATATCATATATAAGTCATATGATTTTCTCTAATATACAGGAATTATATACATATATAATCATATGTACTACAAATCATGTATATCATATAGCTATCTATATATATACACTATATCAATCTACATCTATACTACATATAGTATGTATAGTATATATCTACATATCTAAAGTATAGATATACTATATACTATATCTATCTGTATTATACTATATCTATTAGTATTTATCAGTGTAAAGACTGTATACTACAGTCTTATAGTCCATATGCTATATATCTATATATTATATATAGACATACTTATATAATATCCTTATTATATAAATATATCTGTACTTATATATTACATATCAATATATAATATAGGTAAGTATAGTATATTTTTAAACATAGATTTATTATAGATATCTATACTTATTCTATATCTATACTATATCATACCAATAGTGTATATTAGAATATACTAGAGTATATCTATAGAATATATACTATGTTTACAGTACATATAATCTAAGTATAGATATAGTGTATCTATACTATACATATATTATAGAGTATATCCATACTATAGATGTATATAGTATAGTTGTAGGTAGTTAGATACACATATTTATGTATGTTTGCTCTGTACTTCTTAAAACTCTTGATTATCCCCTTTCATTATCTATTTATGAACTATTTTATTTACTTTTTAATCTTCCAAAGGTTTTACCAAGGTTTAAGACTTGACATATCCATTTATGTGCACAGTGCATCTAGGTAAGAGTAACCCCTTCCATCTTTCTCTCTCCCTCTCACCCACATCTTTACCCACCAATCATATCATTTTCTCCTTTTTCATTTAAATGCATTATAAGTATTATAAATGTACTTGTTTACCATTGCCTTTTTTAGTTCTTTTTAGTTCTTTTGCCCCTTTTTACTTTATTCAAAATAATTTCTGCACTCTGTTAAATTGTTAAATCAATTAATGAGTAAAAAAATGATAAAGAGCTAAACAGACACTTCTTGGAAATAGTGCAAATGACCAATAAATCACATCCCTTACCATAAAAGAAACACAAATCAAAATAACATTGAAATTCCATCTCACTCCATTCAGAATGGCCATCTTTAAGAAAATTAACAATTATCTTTTATAAATTTTATAAAGCTTTTGACTCTTGCTTTTTGAAATATTACTTTATTACCTCCTATGTTTCTTCTTTTGCTATATCATTTAGATAGAAGTTAGATGATTAGATATTTTAGACATCTTTTGTATGTTCTATTCTTTCATTGAAGTTATTACACAGAAAATTATAGATTAAGAGATTCCATGTTAACCTTCACTTATTTTTCTCTAATCATAAAGGAAAATAAATGTATTGTATAATATATCAGCCAGAATATTGATACACCACATTCAGAATTCTCTAGTTTCACTTGGAGTTTTCATGTGCATATGTGTGTTTCTATAGAATTTTACCTTGTGTAGTTTTATTCTTCTCATAACCTCAACTACTAAATATAATAGCTCCATTACCATAAAGACACCTATGGTTACCCCTTAGTAATCCAATACCTATTTTCTCTCTATCTCCACCACTAACACTTAGCAACTACCTAATTCTAACATACTGACTTTATTTATATAAAGTTGTATAAATACAATCACATTTTCTGTAATCTTTTGGGACTGTCATTTGTACACAATATAGTTCCCTATACTTTGGTATGTAAATATACCTATGGCCATCATATGTATTTGTAATTAATTCCATATTTTATAATGAACACCACACACACACACACACACACACACACACACACACACAGTTTAAGGATTCACTTCATGAAAAAAAAGTGGATTTTTCTCTATTTTTGAAAATTACGAATAAATCTGTTCTGACATTCATAGAGTTCACATACAGGATCTGTGTGAACATAAATGTTCATTTCTCTGGTATAATAGCTTACGTGTCCCATTCTAGATGACTTGGTATTCTAGGAAAAGGCCAGATTGTTTTCCACATTGTCCATACCATTTATCGTTCTCACCATCATGTATGAGAGATCATTTCTGTCCCTACCAATATTTATTTATATCACCTTTAAAAAGAAGATTTTAAGAGAGCTATACGTTTATATTCTCCCTCTGCTTTTAATTTTCTTTTCTTTTGACGATTAATGATGTTGAACAGATTTCGGTGTTTGGTTGAAAACTATGTTTATTCATTGATATGGTCATCTTCTAATTTTTAAACACATCTTCTTGTTGAGCCATGGAGACCTTTATAGCATCAACATATTTTTGCTCTGTCAAATATGTAATTTTCAAATATGTCTTGCTACCTTGTAGCCTTTCATTCTTCTGTCATATAGCAAATGTTTTAAACAGTAGAGTGCTTGCCTTGCATGCTTGAGGCCCTAGGTTAGATTCCTCAGCACCACATACGCAGAAAAAGTCAGAAGTGGAACTGTGGCTCGAGTGGCAGAGTGCTAGCAGGGATGAGGAAAGTGCCCAGGCCCAAGTTCAGGCCCCCGACCAAAAAAAAAAAAAAAAAAAGAATATAATGTACATTTAACAAAATTTTGTTCTGGTGTCAAAATTAAGATATCTGTTTAGCCCTTGAGAGCCAACATTACACTTATTTTCTAAAGGTTTTTATAATTTTATATTGATACATAAAATTATCATCCATTTTGGTTTCATTTTTCTATAGATGTCAGACAGATTCAAATTGCACTTTATTTGTTCGAGAATTCCAATTATTTCTCCACTACCCGTCCTCCAATTTCAATTGTTTTGGCAGCTGTATCCAAAATCAATAGGGTAAATCTCTTTAAATCTTTTGGTTTTCTATCCTGTTCCATGGATTTATGTATCTGTCATCTATCAATTGCATGCTATGTAGGTGACTCTAGTTATATATTGTCTTCTCAAACAACAGAGTTCATCTGACTTTATTTTTTATTTTATTCATTTTTCTAGGCTGTTTTAACTGCTTTGTGCTGGGCTTTACCATATAATATTTAAAATTTTCCACATCACTCTGATTTGCTGAAATTTTGAATAAAATCACCTGAATGATACTCATCAATGTTGGGACAGTTGACATCTCTTCTATATTAAAATTTAACATCCAGAAATGCATTAGATATTAATCCATAATTATATTTATAAACATTTCATGCTTAATATACAGGCCCTATTTAAATCTTTTTATATGTTTTGTAATTATTTCATTTTCTTTGGGGAACTTTTGAATGCTATTGCATTTCTAGATGTAGTTCCCCATGTCTAGCTGTGATTAATTTTTGTATGTTCATCATCATTTTACATTGTTGTTAAACTGATAATGCAATCAGTTCTGGCAGGATGCTTTGTATGTCACTTGGGATATTCTGCAGAGATTCTCACTTTACATATGCAAAAAAATTAAAAAAGATTTTTCCTCCTCATCAGCTATTTCTTTTACTTGCTGTATAATATTGATGACTATATCTAGTACTCCATTGACTTAACATGATGAAAATAAGCATATTTAGCTTGTACTTAATTTTAGATAAAAAACACTTAATCTTTTACCACTAAATATAATGCACTGTTATCTATAAAGTTATATGATTTTTTGTCAAAATTGAGAACATTACACACTAGTAATATTTTTGTGAGATTTAAAATATGAATAGGCATTGAAATTTTCTGCATTGGTTATGGTCACATAATTTTCCTTATTTAGTCAATGGATAAGTTGAATTATATTGAAACTCCAGTTATATTTTATAAACGATTTATTTTGTTTTACTGACATATTTTGAGTACTTTGACAACTGAAGTCATCTGGGAAAATACCCTATGATTTTCATATATATTTAC
Source organism: Dipodomys spectabilis (assembly GCF_019054845.1). Lineage (NCBI taxonomy): Eukaryota > Metazoa > Chordata > Mammalia > Rodentia > Heteromyidae > Dipodomys > Dipodomys spectabilis. The sequence goes on along the minus strand of NW_024870834.1, from coordinate 10,167,836 downwards.
CTATTTATCTATTTATTGGTTTCTTCAATACATTATATCATATATGTGTTATATATCATATATATCATATATATGACATCATCTATCATATAGATCATATATGTGATCTATATGATATAGATATATTATATTGCACATGTGATATATATATGATATAATACATATTATAAAATATTTAGGGATTCTACTCAACACCAGCAAGAACCGACAAGGAGCGGACAACTTCATCCTGCACTTTGCAGACCAGAGACGACCCGGGATCCAAGACTCCCCGTGAGTAGAAGCCCCGCTTCCTCACTCCTTCTCTGGGAGCAGAGGAGGGAAGGCCACCCCTCCCCCCCCCAGCACCGGTGATCTCCATCTTGGATACCGACAAAGCTCGGAGGAGCGGCTAGCTCCAGCTCAGGCCTTGGAATAGAGCTAGTCATTTGGCAGTTCACGGGAACTTGGCGGCGAGGTGACCTCACAGACTCAGTTCCATCCAGGGAGGGGTCGCCCAGCTCAGGCACCAGCCATTGGAGTGGCTCTCCTCGCTGGGTGGCCAGAGCCAGAGGCTGCCCCTCCCTCTAGCAGCCACCACAATCAATTGAAAAACAGAAACCCTGAGAATGGCTCCAGGCTGGGTGCTGTGAGTTTTTTTTTTCACAAAATAGCCCCAGGGAAAAGCTACTGTTCCTTGAAAGACCTCAACTCTACCCAGAACCTAGCCTCATCACTGCATCCCCCTCTTTTGTGATTCTCAAAGCAGATCACCCTCCCAGTAAACTAACCTGGGAGGGGGATCTCAAAATCTTGGGTAAAGCAGAGCATTTTTCTGCCTGTTCCAACAAACTGACTTAAGAAACCAATCAAGCCACAGGACCTCAAGCTGACCAGAGACTCCAACCAGACTCTGGTTACAGACAAAAGGGAGATACAGGACTCTTCCCACCCCTCCCAAAAAAAAAAAAAAAAATCAAAGAACTTTTTTTTTCTTCTTCTTCTTCTTTTCTTTTTTTCTTTTTCTTGTTTTGTTTTTTTTTTCGTTTTTTGTTACCTTATATATATATAAAAAATTTTTTTTTTGCTTTTCTAAAACTTTTATTAATCTTTAATTTTTGCCTCTTCTGAAAAAATAATTGTTTTCCATTAATTTTTTTTTCTCCTCTTATAATTTTTATTTTAGGAATACGTGAATGTGTGTTTTCTTTTCTTTTCTTGTCTTCTTTCTCTTTTTCATTCATTCTTAATTATCTTTTTGTTTTTGTTTTTTTTCTAGCTCTACTGAACTTCTGATCTTTTCTTCTCACTTTCCTATCCTTTCCAACTTTTCCTCTTTGTTCACCTTTATGTGACTTAACTCTTGTCCTGCACATCCTCAGATAAACCCGTAGTTAACCAGTAGACCCTATCCCCCATTGTGTACACACTTAATCCACAAACTTATTACTCAATTCAAAACCTCTGAGACTTAAATTCATTAATAACAGTACTACCTCTTTATACCTATATAATATTTTAAGCATTTTTTAAAAGTTTTTCTCATCTCCTCTATGTCCCTCCCTTTCTCTCAACATATTCATATCCCTCTATAAATAGATGGTCTTTTAATCTCTAAAATAACATTAATTTTTACGTCTCTATTTTTTTTCTGGTCTCTTTTCATTCCCCTTTCCCTTTCTTCCCTTTTCTCTCTCTCTCTACTTACATCCTACCCAACCTATTTCCTGCATTGTGATTAGGACATAGTTAACTCTCCCTGTGCCTTCCAACACCAATCTATTCCTATTTTTTACCCACATCTCTCCCTAACCCTAATAATTTCTGGTTTTCCAAATTCTTCTCTGCGGTTCCAAGTCCTTTAACATATAGTAGTTTGATGTCGAATAGATGTATCTGTTGAACTAGATTGTATCTGTAGACTATTGACTGTACAAATGCAAACTTTGGTTGATGGTTGCCTTAAGATAGTGTTCTAGCACAAAACTGGTGCTATCTTCATCTCAAATGGGCAGAGTAAGCCGGAAAAACACAAGAAAAATGGCAAATTCGGGTATCTCAATTCCCAATCCTGATAATCAGGGGTTAGAACAGATAATGAATAATCCAGAGGAGAGTTCCCAAACAGCTCTACAAACACTGCTGGCAAACATGATAAATGAAAAGTTTGACAACGTACAAAGGACTCTGTATGAGCGTGATAGGGAGAGAGAGGAGGCATCCCAGAAGTTTATACAGGAATATCATAAGCGTGAGAAAGCTACTCAAAAACTGATACAGGATTTGCGTGAACAACTTGAGAATACTCAAAGAGAAAGGGAGGAATGGCGTGAGCAGGCTGAGAACACTCAAAGAGATCTGCAGGAATCCCGCGAACGGGAGGAAGCTAATCAAAGAGTAATACAGGAATTGAGAGACCAGGTAGAGAACACACAAAGATCACTAAAGGCATTCATGGAATCCATTAACAAAGAGATGAAGGAAGTCAGGGAGACCACAAAGGGAATGCTGAATGGAACCCAACAGAAGGAATGGGAGCCCAAAGAAACCATAACCAATCAACTAAGTGATTTGAGGACAAACACTGAACACCAAATTAAGGAAGTAAAGAAATTCATACAAGACCTAAAACAGAGCTTCAACAAAGAACTTGAAGCCATCAAAGCTGACCAACTAGAAGGAAAAGAGATAAAAAACAAAGTAGAGAGTCTTGACAGCAGGTTAGAACATGCAGAAGATCGAATCTCAGGGATTGAAGACAGCCTAGATATTATAGAGAAAGAACATACAACCATCCAAGACAAGTCCAAGAAATATGATAGATCTATCCAACACCTGGAAGACACCATCAGAAGGCCTAATCTAAGGATAATGGGTGTAGAGGAGCACCTAGAAACAGAAGTTAATGGTCTAGGAAATCTGTTTAACAGGATCCTAGCAGAGAACTTCCCAAACATGCAAAAAGATAGGCCTGTCCAGATACAAGAAGCCTTTAGAACCCCAAATAGACCAGACCAGAATAGGACATCCCACCGTCACATTATAATCCACACAGGATCAACTCAGAACAAGGAAAAGATCCTTAAAGCTGTCAGAGAGAAAAGGGTAATCACTTATAAAGGGAAACCAATTAGAATCACCTCAGATTTCTCAGCAGAGACAATCAAAGCAAGAAGAGCCTGGAATGATGTATGCCATGCCCTAAAAACAAACAACTATCAACCAAGAATACTGTACCCAGCTAAACTCTCCTTCATAACTGAAGGCCAAATAAAAACCTTCCATAGCAAAGAAAAATTGAAACAATACATCTCCACCAAACCAGCCCTACAAAAGATTCTTAAAGATGTCCTACACATAGAAAACCAACAAGACCGCAATAAAGGCCAAGAAACTGCACCCAAACTGAGAATCCAAGAACCATAGGAAGAACCCAGTTTTCGGAGCCCCCAAGAAGGTAGATAACATGGCAGGAACTCCCAAATACCTCTCAGTCCTATCTCTTAATGTTAACGGACTGAACTCTCCAATTAAGCGACATAGACTGTCTAGTTGGATTAAAAAACAAGACCCTTCTATCTGCTGCCTGCAGGAGTCACATCTTGCCCGTAAAAACAAACACATTTTCAATGTTAAAGGCTGGAACAAAATCTACCAAGCAAACGGACCGCATAAACAGGCGGGAGTTGCAATCCTAATATCAGATAAAATAGACTTCAAATTAAAATTCGTGAAAAGAGATAAAGAAGGTCGCTACATACTAATTAAAGGATCTCTCCTTCAGGAGGATATTACAATTCTAAATATCTATTCGCCAAACAATGGAGCACCCAAATTTATCAAAGAAACACTACTTTCCCTCAAATCCCATATAGATCCAAAGACATTAATCGTTGGGGATTTTAACACACCACTCTCCCCACTAGATAGATCAACTCGGCAAAAACTCAACAGAGAAACCGCAGATCTAAACAGCTGCATAGATCAACTAGACTTAACAGACATTTACCGAACATTTCACCCAGCAGCATCAGAATACACGTTTTTCTCAGCAGCACATGGAACGTTTTCTAAAATAGACCACATTTTAGGCCACAAAGCAAACTTGTCTAAATTCAGAAACATTGAAGTTATACCTTGCATTCTCTCTGACCACAAGGGAATAAAGTTAGAACTCAACACCAAAAGCCACCAAAGAAAGTCCGGTATCACATGGAGGCTGAACAACACACTGCTGAATCATGAGTGGGTCATGGAAGAGATTAGAAAGGAAATTCAAATGTTCATGCTATTCAACAAAAATGAACACACAAAATACCAGCTCCTCTGGGACACAGCAAAGGCAGTACTCAGAGGCAAGTTTATAGCTCTGAGCTCCTACATCAACAAATTGGAAAGATCTGAAACTAACAATTTAATGACACATCTAAACCTCCTTGAAAAAGAGCAGCAAGATAAACCCCAATCCAGTAGACGGAAAGAAATAATCAAAATTAAATCAGAATTAAATGAATTAGAATCCAAAAAAACTATAGAAAGAATCAACAAAACAAAGAGTTGGTTCTTCGAAAAACTCAACAAAATTGACAGACCCTTAGCAAATCTTATCAGAAAAAGAAGAGAACACACCCAAATTAATAAACTCAGAGATGAGAATGGAAACATCACCACGGAAACAAGCAAGATTCAGAACATTATAAGGGAATACTTCTCAAAACTTTATGCTAATAAGTTTGAGAACTTGACAGAAATGGACCTCTTCCTAGCAAATATTGACATGCCAAAACTAAACCAAGATGAGGTAAACTATCTTAACAGGCCCATATCAAGCATTGAAATAGAAACAGCAATAAGAGACCTCCCAGCTAAGAAAAGTCCAGGACCAGATGGTTTTACAGCGGAATTTTACAAGGCCTTCAAAGCAGAGCTCACACCAATTCTCCTCCAACTCTTCAATGAAATTGAAAGAGAAAGCTCACTACCGAACACATTCTATGAAGCCATCATAACCCTCATCCCAAAACCTGGCAGGGACTCATCAAAGAAAGAGAACTATAGACCCATTTCTTTGATGAACATTGATGCAAAACTTCTCAACAAAATTTTGGCCAACCGACTTCAACAATTCATCCAAAAAATCATACACCACGATCAAACAGGATTCATTTCAGGGATGCAAAGCTGGTTCAATATACGCAAATCAATTAATATTATTCATCACATCAACAGGAGCAAGAATAAGAACCACAAGGTTATCTCAATAGACGCAGAAAAAGCATTCGACAAGATCCAACACCCCTTTATGATGAAGGTTTTGGAAAAATTAGGAATCCATGGAACATTCCTCAATACAATAAAGGCTGTATATGACAAACCTACAGCCAGCATTATACTCAATGGTGAAAAACTAAAGCCATTTCCTCTTAACTCAGGAACAAGACAAGGATGCCCACTCTCTCCACTTCTCTTCAATCTAGTATTAGAATGCCTAGCTACAGCAATAAGACAAGATGCAGACATAAAGGGGATCCAAATAGGGAAAGAAGAAATAAAACTCTCCCTCTTTGCAGATGACATGATCTTGTATTTAAAGAATCCCATAGACTCCACTCCCAAATTACTCAAGCTGATTCAAAACTTTGGCAAAGTAGCAGGTTATAAAATTAACCCCCAAAAATCAATGGCTTTTCTGTATGCCAACAATGAGAAAAGTGTGGCTGAAATTAGGAAAGCAACTCCATTTGTAATAGCCCCACAAAAAATAAAATACCTAGGAATTAACTTAACTAAAGAAGTGAAGGACCTCTATGATGAAAACTTTAAAATCTTGAAAAAGGAAATCAACACAGAACTTAAAAAATGGCAAAACCTCCCATGCTCCTGGATTGGAAAGATTAACATCGTGAAAATGGCAATACTCCCCAAGGCTATCTACAAATTCAACGCAATACCTATCAAAATTCCACCCTCATTCTTCAAGGAAATAGAAGAGGCAATCCAAAAATTCATATGGAACAATAAAAGACCCCGAATAGCAAAAACGCTCCTCAACGGAAAGAACACTGCTGGAGGAATATCAGTACCAAATTTCAAACTCTACTATAAAGCCATAGTAATCAAAACAGCTTGGTATTGGCATAAGAACAGACCTCAGGACCAATGGAATAGAATTGAAAACCCAGAAATGAACCTACAGACCTATAGCCATCTAATCTTCGATAAGGGAGCTAAAACAATAGAATGGAAGACAGACAGCCTCTTCAGTAAATGGTGCTGGCAAAACTGGTTAACTACATGTAGAAAACTAAAGCTAGATCCTTATATATCACCCTGCACCAGAATCAACTCCAATTGGATCAAAGACCTTGAACTCAAAGCAGACACTCTGAAAACATTACAGGATGGAATAGGAGAAACCCTGGGTCTCCTTGGCACAGGCCGAAATTTTCTGAATAAAGACCCGGAAACACAACAAATCAAAGAAAGGCTGGACAAATGGGATTGTATAAGGTTGCAGAGCTTCTGCAGGGCAAATGACATAGCTAGCAAGATCAATAGAAAGCCCACGGACTGGGAGAAGATCTTTACTAGCCATACAACGGACAAGGGTCTCATATCTAAAATATACTTGGAACTCAAAAAATTAAACCACCCAACAACAAATCCTCAAAGAAACAACTGCCCAATAAGTAAGTGGGCGAAAGACTTAAAGAGAAGCTTCTCTGAAGAAGAAAGAAGGATGGCCAATAGACACATGAAGAAATGTTCAACATCCCTAGCCATAAAAGAAATGCAAATCAAAACAACATTGAGATATCACCTCACTCCAGTTAGAACAGCAAAAATCAAGAACTCTAACAACAACAGATGCTGGAGGGGATGTGGACAGAAAGGAACCTTACTTCATTGTTGGTGGGAATGTAAACTTGTTCAACCACTTTGGAAAGCAGTATGGAGGTTCCTCAAAAGACTCCACATAGAGCTCCCCAATGACCCAGCAATCCCACTTTTGGGCATTTACCCAAATGATCACAAACAAGGCCACACTAAAGCTACCAGCACAACTATGTTTATTGCAGCATTATTTACCATAGCTAAGACATGGAACCAACCCAGATGCCCCTCAGTAGATGAATGGATCAAGAAGATGTGGTATATATACACAATGGAATTCTATGCCTCCATCAGAAAGAATGACATTTCCCCATTTGTTAGGAAATGGAAAGGCTTGGAAAAAATTATATTAAGTGAAGTAAGCCAGGCCCAAAGAAACATAGGTCCCATGGTTTCCCTTATTTGCAATATCTAGTATAGGTATGAGTCAAGCGGAAAAAGTCAAATAATGTGATGTTAGGAAAACGAAACCTCAAATATGTATTTTAATGTTTTTGTTTCTTTCACGCATGTGTTTCTAACGCATTTATAATATTATCTCTTTGTTGCTTTGTATGTCCCTCCCCCACAGTGTAACCCCCGCTTTCACTATATTTGATGTCAGTATAACATGTGGAGGAGATGGGGACAAACAAGTCGTTTAAGGATTCAGGTGGACCTGTTGCAACAATGAGAAGTACAAAATGTCATGTCAAAACCAGCTTTACAATGTCGGGGGGGGGGGGGGGGGGGAGGGGTGGTATGATTGGGTGGGAGGGAGGGGGGAGGCTGGGAAGGGAGGTGAAGGGTAAACAAAGGAGGAGGCTGCAATGCTTGGTAAGAAATGTATGCATTATCCTGCCCATGTAATTGTAACCCCTCTGTACAGTATGTTCTCAAATAAAATAAAATTAAATTAAAAAAAAAAAAAAAAAAAAAAAAAAAATATTTATCCTATTATATAGCATATATGTACACATATATAGGAATTCTTTGTACTTTGAACGGTGGTTTATTCCCTTTTATTATTTATTTAGCATAATAAAATCATATAAATTTTAATAGCTTGAGTTTATATTTCTTCTGCTCAGGAAACTATGGGTCTGCTGTTTAGTTTTTATTTTTGTCTTGACTCCAGTATGTTTCTGTGGTTAGAAAGGAGTTGTCTAAGCACATTAGTGCTTAGTATGACTTGCTAAGTTGTGATCTGCTGGAATCTTCTATGGCTCCCTTCATGTCTGGTGATTGTCTGGCTGTCATCATTAGAGGACTAGCAAGAGTAGCCCACCTCAGCTATGTGATCCAGCGGGGTGATTTTGTTATATTCATACAACCATGGCAAGAGTTAGCGAAAAGCTAGAAGCATGCAGATACCCTTGGGCTCTGAAGGAGCATCCAGCTGCTGCATCCAGCCAGGCCAGGGACAAGGATGGAAAAGTGGACCATCCCTTCAAGGGAGGAGCTGCCAAATCACATTAGATGATGTATTTTTCCAGGAAAGAAAATGCATTCAAAATATTTCTGCCATCAGTCTATAACACATCATTTATGCCAAACAGTAATTTTGCTGACTCCTGGGATAAGTAAATAAAAGCCTGTCCAAGAGAAGCACTTTAACCTAGAAGATTTGAAGACCACAGAGAGACATTAAAAATGAAGAATAAAATGAACATTAATAGTTTGGATATTTATTTTGTATGAGGTATCATGCCTCTCTGTCACATTTGATTTACTAGGACTTATGATACTCACCATACAGTCTCCCAAAGAAAATACTGTAGCCATTATCTTTAAAATGCAAGTACATTTCTCACCCTGTTCATGAGTTATTAAATCATTACTCCAGACTAATTTTGGAATTGCTGTATTTTCACTAACAATAACTGGCATTGTCATTGCTCCTGGTTGTGTGTGTGTGCATGTGTACACACTTCCATAAAGGTACTGGGGCTTGCAACAATGAGATGTACAAGTCCTTATGTGGAAAAACGAACTTTACAACTTTGGTTGGGGGGAGGATCAGGTGGGGGGAGGGGGGTCGTATGGGAAGGGATGGGAAGGGGAAACAAAGTGGAGACTACAATGCTTGATAAGAAATGTACTCATTATCTTGCCCATGTAATTGTAACTCCTGTAACAATGAAAGAAAGAAAGAAAGAAAGAAAGAAAGAAAGAAAGAAAGAAAGAAAGAAAGAAAGAAAGAAAGAAAGAAAGAAAGAAAGAAAGAAAGAAAGAAAGAAAGAAAGGAAGAAAGAAAGAAAGAAAGGAAGAAAGAAAGAAAGAAAGAGAGAGAAAGAGAGAGAGGGGGAGGGAGGAGGGAGGGAGGGTGGGAGGGAGGAAAGGAAGGAAGGAAGGAAGGAAAGAAAGAAAGAAAGAAAGAAAGAAAGAAAGAGGGAGAAAGAGAGAAAGAGAGAAAGAAAGAAAGAAAGAAAGGAGAAAGAGAGAAACAAAGAAAGAAAGAGAGAGAAAGAGAGAGAGGGGAAGGGAGGAGGGAGGGAAAGAGGGAGGGAGGGAAGGAAGGAAGGAAGGAAGGAAGGAAGGAAGGAAGGAAGGAAGGAAAGAAAGAAAGAAAGAAAGAAAGAAAGAAAATAATTTCAGGGGAAAAAAAGGGTACTGGGACTTGAAATATGAGCCTGGGTACCATCCCTTAGCTTTTTGCTCAAGACTGGTGCTCTACCACTTGACTTGTAGCTCCACTTCTGACTTTTTAAAATGGTTAATTAGGGATAAGTGTCTTTTGAATTTTCCTGTCTGAGCTGTCTTTGAATCAAGATTCTCAGATCTCATCTTCCTAATTAGCTATGATTACAGATGGGGGAGCCAGCACCAACATTAATCTCAGTCTTCTTGATTGCTTACCAAACTGCCCAACAATACAATACAAAATAAGAAACAGAAACCTTGCATCAACTAGAAATATCTTTGACCTCTAGTAGAATGATGCTCTTTACTTTTGAATACATTCAAATGTCTTGTTGCTAAAAGTAAAAAAAAGTATCTAATTAGATTCTGAAGAGCAAATAAAGTATGTGTCAATGGCATTTAAACAAATGAAGGAATGTTCTTAGACCTAAGGACCCAACAAATATAAATTTTCCTTCAGAATTACAGTGTCAAAGCCCATTCATCAACTTTCTTGTAATATTCCTGAATAAAAAGCAAAATTTGTAAGTGTCAGTGGTTGGGGTACAAATTTTCATTTTGATATCAATGAAAATAGGTTTTCATAAAGTAATTCTATCTGCAGAAAAAACAAAACAAATATAAAACACATTCTCTCAGTGTGGTCCTCAAGTATAATGGGAGCTGCAGGAAATTGTAACTCCTCTTGCTTTTTCTCCTTTTATTAAAGAGGCAGAAACAAATCTTCCCAAATGAACTATTTAAATATGAAATGATAACCAGAGGCTAATTGAAACAACAGACAATTGAAACAAATTATGCATTCTTGCCTTAGATAAAAGATTTAAATTATAAATACTTTAAGAATAGAGTGTGAAATAAATTGAAAGGCAATTACATGTCAGAATTAATGACATCTCTAAGTTATTTCTTGTGGAATCTCTTGCATGCATTGAGATTTTTGGAAGCTATTTAATTTAATCAAATTTCTTGCATTTTATCTTATAAAAGAAAGGAAAAGGTGGATCATAGAACCAGCTCCACAGGGTATACCTGAAAATGCAGACTGTTCTTTTCTCTTGATTTTCTTTCACATTCTACTTGTTCTTAACAAGCATTCAGTTTAACAGTAGGCTGAACAGCATGACTTGCTTCAAGTCATGCTAGTCATTTGGATTCAGAGGAGCGTGGACAGCATGACATTTCAAATCATCAAGGCAATTCTATCTTCTTTATTATGATGTAAAGTTTGTCTAAAGGGATAATTACAGATGCAAGTTGGACAATGTTAGTAGTCTTGTAGGTAAAGTCCTTTCCAAAAGCTGCCGTTTCATAAATTGATAGATTTCAGGAGATACTGACATATTGTGATGTGTTGCTATTCTGTGCTGCTAGCCTTTAAGGCCAACGGTCTGTGATTGGACATAGTGAGATGCGTGTGGTTTGTTCACCTGGAATTTGTACTCCTCCAGTTTATACAGATATAGGATAAAGTAATGTTTCTACCACTTAGCTAGTGCTGACCTCCAAGAGCATAAAGAAGCAGTGTCTTCTTACACAATTATATTCTAGACTCCATTACAAAATTTTTATGTAGATGGAAAATATACTGAGACAAAAGAAACATGCTCTGGGAGCAGAGTATAAAATTATGAAGAGAAACATTAAGGACGATCTTCCTAATGCACCTAAAGTCATCCCCATCTCATTTGCAACAAGTATTTTAAACAGTCAAACTACTAGGATATGAAATGGGAACATATCAGCTTCTGATATTTCAGGAAAATCAAACCAACTCATTTGTTTGAGGAGAACTGAACTTTAATTTGTAGCTTGGTTTGCATATTAAAACCTGAAGAGAAAAACTCTGATCCTCATGTCCCTTAGTTAAACTTGAATTAGGGAATGATACTATAAAGAAAGAAACGTGTCATATAAAAAGTGAAGCATTTAATTTAGGGCTGGAACCAGAAGAATGATGACTCTAAGACTGGATTCAACAGAATTGCTACAGTTTCACCGTGAGAATATTTGGTCAGCATTTTGTTGGGATTTTTTTTATTGTTGTTGTTGTTTGTTTGTTTGTTTTTGAGATACAATATGGGGCATTGTAGGAACTAGCTCCTTATATCTCTGTGAAGTACCAGGTATATGCCATGACTGACTTAGATAATTCAAAAATATTTTATGAATGAACAAAATCACCCCAAAATGTACTTCAATATACATTAATCAAAATCAAGCCCTTTGATTGGAAAATGAGACATATTCTCTGTTAGAATTTGGATTACATATTTTCTAAGTTTTACTACTAGAAAACATATATGTGATGAATCATACATTTAGCCATTCACACCAATACCTTGCATGTGTTGTAGATGATAAGTTTGAGAAGAACAGGGAAGGTATGAGCTCTCTTGCAAATATACAATGAAAAACATAATTACAAAAAGTAAATATCTCAATGGCAAAGTTCATTTTATGCTCTGTCTCTCCCCACCTATGATTTAATATTTTTTGAGGCCTCTATATATTTGATGTTCTAAGAAGCCACTTTTATTATATTACAGTATTTTTGGGGTGGGGGTAGATCGTGGGGCTTAAACTCTGGGCCTGGGCACTGTCCCTGAGCACCTCAGCTCAAGGCTAGTGCTCTACCACTTGAACCATAGCATTACTTCTGGTTTTCTGGTGGTTTATTGGAGATAAGAGTCTCACACACTTGCCTGCCCAGGCTGGCTTTGAAGCATCATCCTCAAATCTCAGCATACTGAGTAGCTAGGATTACATGTGTGAGCATCCCAGCTAGAGTATGTTTAAAAATAAAATAAACCAAAATTTTAGGCTTTACAATATGTCTCCAACTAGAATTTGTGAAAAATTTTCTGATGTGTGTATATATCTTTCTGGTGATACTTAAGAATCATGCATAGTAAAGTTAAAAAGTATCATTCTTAATTTTGTGGTTTTGATAAGATTTCATCTCTAAAGGAAGCTGGTGAATAGCACATGGAAACTGTTCTCCTCTCTTATATTTCTTTAAAATGTTGTTGTTGAAAAATAATTCTTTAGAAGTATGCTGACACACAGACTAGATGTACTTACATATTCTTAAACCATGTAATTACATTCCAGAAAAGCAAAATACAATTATTTTCTCACTCAGAAATAAATTGGTTTTCAGTAAGTAGTTACACTTGAATTTCTGAATAATCTAGTAAATCAATAAAATGGAAAAAAATTATGGACCACTATCCATTCTGATACAAACACAATTATTCTCTAATAAAATGTCTTTTAAAAAACATCTGGTCATGAATTTCCATTCTAATCTATCTTATTTTGCTCAGAATAGCATAGTTGTATTCCAACATATGCCAATTTTTGTCTATCAGCCTCTAACTTTGTTTTGAATTAGTTTTATTTTCCTGCTTCTCCATGGTCTACATTACCCTCACCTTCAACTGTGGAAACCTTTGGATAAACCTCCACACTTTCGGCCTTCCTTCTCATTTAATTGCTACTTTTTCATTCTGTAAATTAGGTGAGGATAGGAATTTAGACATTGCATTTTACAGTTATATTTCCTAAGACAAGAACATAAAATTGAAGGGGTCCTACGAAATACTGTAGGAAATGAAAAGAAAGATAGAAAGGGCACAAGCCTGGAGGAACAGAACATGGCTTAATCTTCATGAAGGAGATGGTAGAATATACCTCAAAGCTATAGTTTTTTTACAAACATTTTATCTAACATTAGATGAGGCTCCTCTTGAGAAGAAAGACATTTCTAGTACTCCTGGCCTACTGCTCATTTGGCAGAAGGGGAGAAAGATGTCAAAAAAATTGCATAAATTTTTGTGATAGGTTTCTGTCAACAAGTATTTGACTATTAATGGATGATGTCGAAGAAGCAAAAAGAGTGCTTGCTATGTCAGGAAAATATTACTGTAGAAGAAGCTAAAGAGTCATCCTTTTTTTAAGTACTTTAAATCTCAGCAGTAGAAAAAAACCCAGACTTAGTTCATTGCTCCTGATTATTAGTAGATCTATTTTTTGTGTCACTGAAATAGCTAATATTCATAAATTACCTTCTTATTAGAAAGGTAAACATTTTCCAAGATGGATGAGCACATACATCCTTTTAAGCATGGAATTTGAAAAGAACATAAATAATTTTTTTGTCTAATATATCTCTTTTCAACCTCAAGCATCCCTGCTTTAAATTGCACTTAGTTTCAATGCAGTTTTTTATTGAAATGCATTGCTCACAAAGAGCTAGGATGATATATTTCTCACAGTAGGAACTGCATTTAGTCTTTGTATAACTATCAATGTATGGTACTTTTCAGATGTTGAAATACATCTGGTTTAAGCTAAATTGATGTTAGATATAATTAACTCTATGTATTTGGTCTGAATTGGCTTCCAGTTAATAGAAAAAATTCCCTATAAAATAAAATAATATTAGAAAACAATGTCATTTCTCTTCCTACATTTGGCTCAGTAATTGATCTTTCCTCAGTCAAATACCAACCGCTTATATCCAAATACCTAATACCTTTGTTCGTGGAATTTAGGTGTCTAATCTGAGTTATTAATATCTTTATAAAAACCTCTTGTGTCTCTAAAAGTATAGCAGAGATGTTTCTGAAAAGATAGAAAAATGATAAGACATATAGCAAGCTATGAGCCTTGCTGTCATTGGTACATGGATTCTAACTAAACCAATACAATCAGATACACAGGGAGAAATCTACTCTCTTGCTTAAGGTCTGAGATTGGTCAGTCGGTGAGCAGAGAAGAAGGAATATGGACTTTGTGGTCAGTTTATTCTTTATCCACCAGCATCATTTAATTTCCTGATGTCTAAGTATCTTCGTCATCTGTAAAATAGCCATTAATATCTATCTGGTGGTGTGGTCCTAAGGGATAATGGAATGTTACATGACATCTCAAAGCACCAGGCCAATACTTGGTAAACATGATCATTTTTCCCTTCTCTTTATTTCCTGAAGGTCTGAAGCTATAGAGCTATAGAAATCGAGCTTAGCATGATTACAGCCATCTTGGTTGTAGGCACTAACTTTGTCCACTCATTGATTGCCCACTCATTGGCACACATCCCAAGCCCTAAGGGACAAAGCCATTAAGACAGAAAACCATTTCTGAGATATAGAGAACCATTCAGGTGTCAAAGCATGTTAATAGTTTTTTAAAAGAACAATTACAGTGCACTTGGCCCAATGTAGTTGTGTTTTAACTTAGCATCTAAACCTCTTTTAGAGGGATTTGAAGCTCTATTTGTCTTGCTAGTGTCCAAAACATGCTCTACCAATAAATCCCCAATAAACTATGCTTTGCGTAATCCTAGATTTGTCTCCTCTAACTTAGGTCTCATGACTCCAGGCATCCAGTTCTTATAACAGGAGGACTGATATTTCTGAAGCAATTGCCGACACATACAGGATATTTTTCTCTACTTTGTCCTGCCATTTCACCTTTAAAGCTAGTGCAGCTAAAAATCTGTGACTCATCGATGTTTCTCACCTCACCCTCATGCCTTGAAGTTGATGGTAAAGGTATCCAGACAATGGAAGAGGGCTTACAGAGGAACCCATACTTTTCTCCTTCATTCTTCTCCTTTCTTTTTTTTAAAGTGGTGGAAGAATCATGTATCTACTCACAGCTTGGAAGTGGATTTACATTAAGCAATTCCTTTCAATCAAAGGTTTTTCTAGATGGAGTAATGAACGGTGGAAGGTGCTTGCATAACTCCATTTTGTTTGCATTAATGATGTAAAGCTATGTGACCCACCGATCACCTATAGGCCAAATTGGTAGTGTCAGATCCCAAATTCTGGAGAAAAATGTTTATCAGGCTACTTCTGGCAAAAAAATGTCTGGTAACCAAAATATACAAATTCTTTTTATTTAATTCTCAAATAACTACTTACTCTTCCTTTGAGTATGAATTCACATATCAACCCTTCCTCTGAGAAATCAGAGTACACAATTCCCTAATCAAGATATTTTGGGGTCTGGCAGAGTTCAAGATTTGGGGTATGAGGAATTTTACATGATCCTTTGACTTTCTGCTCTCTCTTTGTACATAGTGTATACTGCCTTCTTTCCAGGTAATCTATTTGCTAGCATCCAAAGAAAAATCCTTCTCCTGTATCAGCCATGGCCTCAAGCCCCATTAAATGAAGGTTCATTGGAAAAATCAGGCATGATCTTTCTTTCCCATGTTTCCAATTTCTTGGGTCAACTCTTTAGACAGAGATATGCACCTCTACAAATGACTGTTCTGTAATAGCATGAGTCATCTGAGTAAGAGAGCATATAAATGTTTTTGGCTTTTTTCTTCTATCCTTGGAGAACTACGCTGTGAAAACAAACATTGAGCTCTGTATTCAAGGTGTGATTGGATAAAAATTCATATACACATATATATGTATATTTTGCTTTATAATGTAATGAGAATCATGTTATAGTGCAATGTATAGAAAAGAGATATCAAATAACAAAATGCTGAAACAAGGAAAAAGGTTGTCCCATTGTAACAATGAGATGTACAAGAAACGATGTTGAACACAAACTTTACCATTTGTGGTGGGGGAGGGAGGTGGTTGGGGAGGTAGGGAGGAATTGGGGAGGTAGGGAGGGAAGAAATGGTTGGGGAAAACCAAAGGAGGGGGTAACAATGCTGGATAGGAAATGTACTCATTACCTTACTCATGTAACTGTAACCCCTCTCAATAGTGTCTTCACAATAATCTCTCTATATATACATATACATTAAAAAAAGAAAAGAAACATATCATTCTCAAAATAGTGTGTCCTCCTGTAGGGGTGAATAATTTTTAGCCCATATTCCTTGAAAACATTTAGCTTGCTTACAGTTGTTGACTCTACGATCAGCACTGCAGTAAATGTCTGTATCTATCAAGAATGTAGCAGCAAAAAATTTACAAGGTGAATTCTAGAAATGAAATAGTCAACACTGTGTGCATTTTATCTGGCAAGTCTCGCACCACAATGATTTCAAATCACATGCAATTTCTTCATAAACTCACCATCAATAAACATACCATAGCTTCTGATTATTTCCTACTGAAATACTGCATTTCATGTTTTGATTTGTTGTTTTAATGAGCAAAGGAAAGACTCTTTTCATGTTTATAAAAGATATTTTTCTCTCCTTTAATAAATAACTTCCTAGGCCTTTGTTCATTTTTTCATTGAACTGTTGATAACTTTTTTGCTAGATGAGCATAGGAAATGAGCATCTTAGGAACCAATATGCAAATAAACCTCTAATTTCTCAAATGTCTTGTTTTGTGACGTGCACTTTTAAACAGTTTGAAAATGTTTATGTATTTAATGTTGGTTTATAGTTTTACATATTACTTTACATTTTGACTACCTTTTGGATCTTTTTAAGGAAACTTCCTATGTTTAATAGTTAAACAAGACTCTAAAGAAGGTTTACTTTGGAGTAAATAATAATGGGAAAATTGCACATTTCCACCTGGATAGCAGCAAAGATGTTGACTGTTTAACCCTTCCTCTTCTGTGGTTGATACATGATGTCAACTTTTTTATATGACTCTTAATTCTTACTCTGTTCCATAGTGTCTCAACCAGATGGTTTTAATTATTATACACATGCACAATGTATTGGCATCTTTTAAAGATACTTCACACCTAGTTTTAATTCTTTTAAGTAAATTCCAGAAAACAAGTCACTTTTCATAATATATTTTATCATCATTTTAAACTAAAGCACATTAAACTTGCAGATTAATCTTAAAAACTTGATTACTTTATGAGTCCTCTTATCTGAAAATAATAGACTCATTTATACAATTTTAATGCATCTATATTTCATTCAGTGAATCTTCATATTGTCTTATCTTTTTATTTTTGTTAGCAGATATTCATTGTACGAAGTGTTTCATTGTGCTATTTCCACGTATGAGTATACAGTATTTTGATTACATTCACTCCTTCTATTACTTGCTCTAATCTATCACTCCTTCTTAAGTAATTTTAATGGGTTTCTTTGTTCCAATATGGTTTTTAAAATTGGTGTCACTATTTTAAAAGTTATATTTAAGTAGTTGTACAAAGGAGTTGTCATTTAATGATGGTTTGTTAATACAAGGCATCTTGATCAAGGTCACCTCTCAACATTCTCACCCATTCTTCCCATGTACCCTTCCCTCACTCTTACTGATTTTGTAACATGTACATTTGATTCATGATTGTATTCTCTCCCTCTTCTCTTTTTCATTTGTCCAGTAATCTCCCCTTGACCCCATTCCATCCCTTTCAAGCTTCCTTGTGGTTTATTTAGTTGAATTTTGCCTTTCTAAGGCATTATGCTCTTTTCTTTCTTCCTTGAATATACCATATTTAAGCCAATACATTTGAATACACTTGCGTGGCACACAGTGTATTTACTTATGAGTTTGTAAACTATTTCTAGCTTCTCTATATAAGGGGAAACAATCATTTTTTTGTTTCTCTGAGACTGATTTACTTCACTTAATGTAACAATTTCCAAGATATATATATATATATATATATATATATATATATATATGTTAGATATATAGAGATATAGATACATAGGTAGATATATCTATATAATCTATTGTCTGTCTATCTATCTATCTATCTATCTATCTATCTATCTATCTATCTATCTATCTATCTATCTATCTATCTATCTACCTATCTATCTATCTATCTATCTCCTGGGAAATGTATCACATTTTCTGATCCATTCATCCATTGAGAAGAATCTGGGCTGATTCCATACTTTTACTATGGTAAACGGTGTTGCAATAAACATGGTTATGCTGGTGGCTTTACTGTATCCTGGTACTTTGACCATATTGAGTCTCCTCCATCCAAATTCTATTTTCCCTATATCACTGAGTCTTACTTCTTACATTTTACCAATCTTCTTAGATCCCAGTAGTTCTTCAGTCTTGTAATTTTCTGCTTGTGGACTGAAAAGGAAATGTATGCTTAGAATTTCTGAGCCTTTCTGCATGAGCATACAAGCTGTAATGAATGATCTTTTCTCTTTAAGATATAATATATGATAAGATAATCAGATGAATGCATAGCATACAAGTACACTGAATTAGTCCCTGTCTTTTCTACAACTGCAGTTGGTTTACTCCATTTTACATGTTCTTTGCTTAAACATGTCACAATAATTTATAAATATTAATAATAAAATATTATTTAGATAAAACTGGAACATTTTCTTTGTTTATCTCTTGAAGAACAAATAGTTACCTGCAAAGGTAAGAGATCTCACTTGCAGTAAAGGTTTGGACACATTAATTAGGCTGTTTGATTCTTCAGAAAACGCCCCATGCTGCCTACATCATAGTAAGTCTTTTAATTGGTTTTATATAAATATTCTAAACTACTATTACTTGGTTTTCTAAGGAGCCCAATTATTCTTGAGTAAGAGCTGTGCAGGCTATATAGTAAGTAAATTAATCTTTTAAGAATTTTTTTCTATTAAAGTTCAAGATCTAACAGGCAGCATGGAATATACATATATATATATATGTATATATATATATATATATATATATATATAGGTTGATATAATATCTATGTGCTCTGTTAAAATTGGATTTATGTCTTTTTCCTTTCCAAATCCATGTAAAACAAGCCTTTTATTAAGCAGACATCTTCTTGTATTCTCTGTTTTAGCAGAAGAAAAACATGAAAGGCATATCTATTATTAGGACCTTTGGTACTGAAAATAAAAGGAAGTCTAGCCGGCTCAATTTTCACCACATGCATTGTGAAAATATTTGCCAGAGATGCCTTACCCCTCATCTCACATGCTGATCTAATATGTTAAAGATGTTCCAGGCCAAAGCCTGGCACTGTCTGCAGTGTACACTGTGGATTACATCACCAATTCTAGAAAGGCAGTATGTCCTCATGAATACAGCCAGTGAGGCAGAGAAAGAATATGCAGTAGGTATGACTGTCACTCTAAGGCAAAAACTAAATTTTGAAACTTAAATTTAGAATATCTTTAAACAACAAAACAGAACTCTTTGGAGTTTGGGAGAAATCACTTTTATGTATTATTATTTTATACATCCTAGAAAGCATCCTTATTTTGCAAATCAATGCTTAAATTCTTTAAGAGTAAGAAGGACATTCCAATTTTCACAGAAGAATGGGGAAGAAGACTAGAAAAGGGGAGAAAAAGGGGAGAAGACTAGAAAAAAATGGTAGGTTATAAATTTTTTGAGGTTATACATTTTATGTCAAATTAATTTCAAGAAATATTTGCTAGTGAGCTTGCTAACAAATCTAATGAGACAAAGACATGAACTATTCACATCATCAGAGAAATCAAAATGAATTGACTACTCATCATGAATAACTCTCTCATCAGTTTTGTCATATAATATATCATGAAGTGTATTCATTTTTCTGCCTTATTTTTTAGAATATTTTATGACTTTATTGAGACCTAATTGATAAAAGTTGACCATATTTATTGTATTTAATGTGATATTATGGTGCATATCTACCTTGTAGAATAATTACTGCAATCATCACCTTACATAGTGATCATTTTTGAGTTTATATGTGTGCTGAACATAAGATTCCATTATATACTACATATTAAACATAATGACTACATCACTCTGATTTAAGATCAATTGATTACAAATGCATTCAATTATATATTTTGTTATAGTCATCTAAATAGTCTAAATATCTATGTTTTGCTGTTTTGCTTGTGTATGTGTGTGTGTGTGTGTGCATGTGCGTGCGTGAATGCACACATGCATGGGTCAGTCTTGGATATGAACTCAAGGCCTGAGTGATTTTACTGAGCTTTTTTGCTCAAGGCTAGCACTTTACAACTTGAGCCAATGTTCTACTTCCTTACTGCAGTTTTAAATTACTTCTAAATCTCATATTGTGATACCTCCAGATTTCTACGGCTGTTCAGGTTCTTGTATCATTCCAAAAGAGTTTTAGAATTTTATTTTTTCTACTTCTGTGGAAAAAATTACCATTTGATTTTTTCCATATGAATTTTTTAAAGGACTATACCAAATCTGCATGTCATTTTGGGTACTATGATCAGGTTGATTCTAATTACTCCTTTAGCTACCAACAGAAGATAAATTTCTATTTATTTGTGATTTTTCTCAATGTCTTTTATCTATACATTATAATTTTCCAGGGTACTGATACCTTACCTAATTGGGTGAATTTATTCCTAAGTATTATATTCTTTTTGATGATATTATAAATAAATTGTTTCAGAGAGTTCACTGTTTATATATAGACTTGCAAATAATTTTTGCCAGTTTGTTTTTGATCCTGTAACTTCTCTGACTGTATTAATTCTGACAGTTTTTTTTTAATTGAGTACTTTAGGGTTCTCTATATATGAGAACATGCATTTTCATTATTAGACACCAGGACATACATTTGAAAAACAAAACATAATCAATAGAAAAGTTTATTATTTGCATAGTAGACATACTTTTTTTTTGTCAGTCGTGGGCTTGAACTCTGGGCGTGGGTGCTGTGCCTCAGCTCTTCAGCTCAAGGCTAGTGCTCTACCACTTGAGTCACAGCATCACTTCTGGTTTTCTGAGTGGTTTATTGGAGATAAGAGTCTCACTGGCTCTTCCTGCCTGGGTTGGCTTTGACCTACGATCCTCAGATCTCAGCCTCCTGAGTAGCTAGGATTACAGGCATGAGCCACCATCGCCCGGTTTAATAGATACACTTCATAAATCATTTAATTCAACACTATTATTTCCCTGTAACATTGAACCTTGAGCTCAGTTCTTCAGTGCTCTTCTATAGTGAAAAGATTGTCATGGACACTTGTAATAGTTTTTTTTAACCACTTAAATCTTACTTTTCTCATTTATAAAGTCGGAACAAGGACATCTTTGCAATGTTTAATCTTTTGTAAGGATTAATATTGATGCACATAATGCAGCTGTAGACACTCTCTAAGAGAGATAGTAATATAAATATTATCAGGACTAGCCCTCACATCCATTTTATATTTACTTACACTGGACTTCAGGCATTAGATAATGGTAATTTCATAGTATGACTTTCTTACATTTTCAAAACAATCTGAAGGACCTCAAGCTATACTGGGTGTGAAGTAAATTTTCCCAATTTGATAAACAATTGTACGATAAGTATAACCTTCCTTTAATAGAAGAATGTTATGAAGCATATAGTTCTGGAATGGAATTTTCTATGTTTATGAATAATTTCTCAAGATTTTATATGTAGATTTGGAGGCGAATTCTCTTATGAAAGAGGTTGGTATTCATTTTAGCTCATTTCTCTTCATTTTGTCTCAGAAAAACACTCATAATTTTTTCTGAAAGAGTAATGCACAGTCTGTTGCAAACTCTGGCCAAAAAATAAATAAATAATCTGAACAAATGAATCTTGTAAGCAGAATGATAGGTTTTCTGAATGCAAAAGCACATTTCTTTTACATTATATATTTCTAGACATAGAATAGTTTTTTTCCACTCAGATTTTGAGAAGTGGAAATTTTTTTAGTACTGTAGAAAACAAAACGTAAACAACAATGATGAGTCACATTTTTCACTCTGACCAATTAGAACAGAATTTTAATGTTCCTTTTTCCCTAAGATTATTATTTCTATATCTTATTAATATCTGTGCATAATCTAGGGTCTTAGAACATCATTGATTTTAATTTTTAATTGTTTTGGGGACAAGTTCTTCCTGTGGAACCCAGGCTGACTAAAACTGGTGATCTTCCTGAGTGGCTTCAAGGGTTACAAGTGTCAATCACCACAACAGCAGCACATCGCTGAGGGTAATATCTCTAGCTGAAATACCTTTGCAACATTCTTTATTTTGCCTTTGTCCTTTTTTTCAATCATATGAAGCAACATTCCCCATAACTCCTTAAATTATTTACTCTTATCTGTCTTTCCTATCTAATATCTAATATTTTTAAATGACCCTCTTCAATTGTTATTGTAGATCATTAAAAATTAATAAACTTTTAGTTTAGCGTATGCATTTCTGCTTAGTCTAAAATAAAAGATAGGCAAAACTTTTCTTAATTAGTAGGAAAGTTGGGATCAAGGCACAATGGACAGTGCAGTCCAGGAAATAGGGCAGTTGACCCTTTTTCATTCCCATCTTTACCTTTTAATTTACTAATTACTTTTGAAGAGACACTGACACTTCACCTAATTGTGTGGGGGGTTTGTCTATTATTGTGTCTTTATTTTGGTCTAGAAATCACTACATATTCTCCAGGTCTCTATGGCTTGTGGTAACCTAGGGCCAAAACGAGTGACTACACCCCAATAAGTCAGTTTTTGCATTTCTGGTAAAGGCAATAAGTACTCTATTTAAGTGGAAGATTCTAGCCCGCTTTTAATCTTCATTTAGCAGATGCAGTACCCTCTAAATGTACCTTATGAATACTTTAGGATCCTAATGAGTGAGCGTAGTTCTATAATGTTTCATAAGTCAACCATCTTCGGTCACACACATGGCTCCAATTTTGGTACTTTATTTCTATCTGGCCCAACAATTTAGTTTATTTTCCCCTGATTGTATCAATTTATTTTAAGTCTCCTATTTCTGTGTTTAGATTTCTGCTTCTCTCATTCCCACACTCTTTGGGTTTGTAATTTTGTTTTTCTATCAAAATATTTGATCTTATTCCTCCCTAGTTCTTTTTTTCATTCCTGTCTGGGTTTCATCTTAATATTTTTGTTTTTTACAGCAAAGTATTTTTCATCGCCTCATAAACATCAGCTGGCTGTTTGTAAACTGGCCATTTTGATGCAGACTTTCAGGTTTTCACATCACAGTAACTCCTTGTAAATTTCATGGTTCTTGTAATATAACCTTAGACTGGGAAGGAAGATTCTGGCCAGATTAATTTAGAGCTTGAATGCAACAAGGATTATACATTTACTGACATACTAAATTGACACATTACTACACTGATATCTCTTTTAATATATTCAGAGACAGAGAAAGGAGGAAGAGTGATAAATATTAATGGGACCAATACGAAGAAAGGAAGATGGAAGGAGAGAGAAAAGAAAAAGAAGGAAGAGGAAAAAAGAAAAGTAACAGTGTCAAATGAGTTTCTAATATAATATAACTTGTTTTAAAGGTTAGGCATGATGTCAAGTAATTGATATTCTGGTTGTTTGCATGCAATAAAAGTAGCAGCATTTTACTTCCTGATGCTAATAGTATATATACTAATTGAGTTAGAATAATGTTTTAAAATGAACAACGTCAATGTATAAATAAAAGAACATAAAATTGGAAATGTTTATTTTGTTTGACTTTCAAATCAATCCCTAATTCTTGTTGCCCAGAACTTTTCTGGACGTTTTTTCTTGTAATACTTTAAATCTTTATAATATCCTTATTTTCTTGCCACATATGTATAATAAATATATTTGTTGTTAGCAGTAGCACAGGCATTGTTTTAAATAATTTCTTTCATTATGCAGTATATTTGCCCACATTTTTGTATAATTTAGATTAGTAGATAAATGTTTAGTCTCCCTCTTTCTCCTTACTTTTTCTCTCATACACAGAATGCAGTCAAATGGGCAAAGGTAGTTATTTAGTAATAAGCAACATCAAGCTGTCTGATATACAGTATTCACTCATTCAGACTCAGTCACTGAAAAGGTACCATTACACTGGGGATTACTAAATATCAGACTTTATGCTATATGTTAGTCCTTGTTAAAATCGTTCTAGTCCTTGCTATTAATTAATTTTTAGATATACATTGACTTCTATAACATTATCTTCTAAGGTATAAGATATATACTTTAGAAAAGATATAACATTATCTGATTTGGCTGTGTACCTAAATAATGCAAGGGTAGAAATAATCAAGTGTTCTTAGTATTGCCCACTGTCCTTGGAGAATTTACGTATAGAACTAACAATATGTAAGTCTTCAAAGATAAAAACTTAGACATAGAATCAAATCAGAACATGATCTAGCACAGTATTCTAGATGACTATGTGAGTTTCAAAAAGAGTCTCATTGTGACCTAATTACTCTCATCTGGGAAATAGCAAACTCCTATTTTGAAGCTTCCATAGAAGCTTTTGAAGCATACCTTTCCCTTGGCTTTCTGTAAAATGACTAGGGGGTCACAAGGCATCTAGTGTTGGAAAAGTTTCCTCATGCTAGAGCAGAAGAGAAAGTTCTAGCAAGGTCTGAAAGCAATACAGTATCCGATCCTCACTTGTATTAGAAGCATGCACATGAGTATTTGAACTTGAGTATTAGTATATAGTCTATTGTAGAAATGCAACAGCAATACTCACAAGACTTGGGAGGTTTGAGGGTGAGAGAAAGTGGGAGAAAAACAAGGGAGGGGGTAACAAGACTTGACAAGAAATGTACTCACTACCTTATGTATGTAGCTGTAACCCCTCTGTACATCTCCTAGACTTAAAAGTCCTAAAATCTTGCATCTTCAACTTTGCTTGATTCCAATCTGCTCACTGCACTGATATCTTCCCTTAGTCTAACCACTCTTTCCTTGTTCCTCACAAATAATCTGCTTTTTATATGTTTTCTTTGAGATGCCGCTATGACTGTCAAAATCATGATTTTTCTTAATAGAGTACTCAAGAAATTTGGCTTACCTAATTAGGAGATTAATTTGGTATTTTGTTTCACCCAGTTGAATTCAACAGACTAATTGCTTTTAAAATTGTTGTTTTAGATTTTCAAAGTTTCATGAACTTTGATTTATTAAGTAACATGCAAAGAGAAGAAAGGCAGACAATTCAGACAAAACCTATTAAAAGAATCTTGGCAAAAGGCAATACATTGAATTGAAGTAGTGTTCATAAGAGAGAGAAATGAAAATAATAGCCAAACACCAGCCACTCATGACTATAATCCTAGTTACTTAAGAGTCTGAGATCTGAGAAACATGATTCAAGGCCTGCCTGGCTAGAAAAATAATCTGTGGACATTTATTTCCAATTAACCACCAAATAGATGTGGCTCAAGTGGTAGAATGCTAGTTTTGAACACAAAAGCTCAAGGATAGTGCCTAGGCCCTGAGGTCAAGCACAAGAACTAAAAGGTAGGCACATTTTTTAAAAGGAAAAAGTGGTTAGAAGGGAGCACCAAATGAAGTATCAGCAGTGTGTTTCCAGAGAGAAGACATGTAAGCAAGAAAATAGTGTTGGTCACCCTGATGTTTCTATTGTGGCTTCTGCCTGTCATCCTAGCTACTCAGGAGGCTGAGCTCTGAGAATCACACATTGAAGCCATATAGGGCAGGAAAGTCAGTGAGACTCTTATCTTCAATTATCTACCAGAAAAGCATAAGTGGAGCTGTGGCTCCAGTGGTAGAGTATTAGCCTTGAACAAAACAGCTCAGTGGCAACACATTACTGTCAAAAATTAGTAAATCTGAGACACTTATACAAGTATAAAGTGAACAAGGTTGAAGATTTTGTTGAATTTGTTAAGCAACTTAATTAACTCAGCAGATGTCAAATCTCAATACAAACCGAAGAAGGATACTGACGTGGATTTGTGAGTAAATGAAGATAAACCTTTGAATGGAAGAAGACAAATTAATTGAGTCTGAATTGGACAGAATATATTTGTATGTCCATAAAGCATAATTCTTTTGTTTTGTCAACAATTATCCACAATTTGCAGAGTCAGAAAAATGTGTCTTAAAAATCCAGATGACCCAAAAAGTTCTCTTTAGATAACTCTTGTATTTTGAAAATAAAATTTTTAAAAAATAGATTTAAACTTTTTTACTAAAAAAGTATTTTGTATTAAAAAAAGGCAAGCTTTCGGTATCAGTTGCAATTATGTACAGAATAACCAAATGTGGCTTTTTGTTCTTCTATTCTCCCTTTTTGTCACTATTCTTTTAAAAAGATGACTTTGAAATTTTTAGTTTGATATTTAAGAAAATATTTTGCAATATTTTAGTTTTAAATATCATTTAGAGTAATGGGATTTGCCTTTATACGAAAAGAATTATTTTATATTATATGAAATTTAGGTTGCTATTTCTTTTTGTAGAAAGTATATTCTTAGGGAAAAAAATCATACTGTCTTCCCCATTACGCATCTAATACTTTTCAGAAGGTAAGAATTAGCAAATAAACATTAAAATTATTGATTAATTATTCAAATTATTTTAAATGCAAAATGTATTCTGTGTTTTTTAAACATTCTAGTTAGGCATATATATCATATATGTCTGTAATTTTTGATTCATTTATTTCCTACATTGATTTCTAATTTCTCAGGCTATGTCATACAAAACTCAGATTCTACTGTTTACTCCAATAGTAATCTCCTCCAGATTTTGTATTCTAAGCCAGGGACCACACAAAAGCTCTATCTAAGATTGCTTTCAAAGCTCCTGTCCTTGCAAATTTTAGTTTTAAAAATTCTTTTCTAAGCTTGGTATTAAAACTCCCTGAACAGTAATCCTACTTTCCCCTTCCTACATTATGCTCATTTTTTGAAACTAAACCAAAACACTGAGTAGTTTTTATTTTGACTTTTAAAAAATGTCTTTCCTTTATTTCAAGAGGTGCCAAACTCTATTAGGTGATTATAATAGTTTGTGATCAAAGCTTCCAGGATAAGTAAGTTTAAAAGTAAGGAAAAGAAAAAAACCATTAAAGAAGACTTATTGAAGTAACTAAAGTTCCCAAATCACTGAAAGATTTCACAAAGATAATTACCATTATAATAAAAAAGGTTCAATTTATTAAGAATCTCATATACCAGAAACTACTCTAAATGTTCCACAAACATTATTTGCTGTGATAGGAATCTTTAATTGAAATTTTAGTCCTTTTATATATGCAACTGGGATCCCACAATCAAATAAGGAAAGGAAGTTCACTAGTGAGGAATATCACAAAGACAAGCAAGGAATTTTAGAGGCCAGTGGACAAATGAATCTTGGGAAATCTTAGAGACTGGTCTAATCTAAAAATGTGTGAAGAATCCTTTGCTCATACTTTCCTTTGCTATGAGACTTTTGTGGGAAAAAAAGAGATTCCCTAATTTTAATGACTTCCAAAAGCAGAGACAAAATACCACATTTTAATCACATTTGTAAAGTAGTTCACATGATCAAAATACCTTGTCTACATGGAAGTGTGATAATGAGACATATATTATGTACAATTAGCACGCATCTATGAAAATAACCCAAAAAATTCCATGTGCTGTGTTTAAGAGATAGACCCAGAAAAAGAAGCAAAGAACTTTAATAATTGGTATAACCACTGTGACTACAACTTGGGTTTTAATATCGCATTCAGTCTTGATTCTACATTTGTTCAACATTCCAGTTTGAATTTAGGAAAGAAGGGCTTCCCATATGAGAGCAGAAATTGGACAGCAGAGAAGATATGCCTCCTTGGTGAATGAAGTAATAAATAATACATCCACCTTCTAGTCCCTTCTTGGTCTCCATCTCCTGGTGGGCCGGGCATCAGTATAATGAAATGCAGCAAGGTATGTCTGCCTAGAAAACGTAGATATATCCTCACCAGCTCAACATGCATCTACACAGAACAAAGAGAGTTAATTTCTTCCTGAACAGTAAGTGGGAATATGGCTTTCTGCCAATAGTTTACACTGTTGCAGAGAAATGCATTTGGAGAACCATCAGCTACAGTTATTTTCTTCCACTGAAACATAGGAATTACATTCACCTTTGAACTATTAATTTGCAAATAAATTCATAATGAAGAATACAGAATTCAAAAGATCTCCAAGAAGATCCATGATTTAGTTTGATCATGCTGTCTCAACATGGGGATTATTGATCTTTTGGGTAGGTTCTGGGTTTTTTTTTTGTGGGTTGGTGTTCGTGTGTGTATACGTGTGAGGAGCTTATTGTTCATGATGGAATACTTTCAAATGTCTATTGACTCTATTTACTAGGTACCAATTTCAGTTGTCACAATCAAAATTAACTTTTTTAGCTCTCAGTAAATGTCCTTTGGGTATAAAGTCACTCTGATTTGTTTAAAAAATCTGGTTTAAACTATAATGGATCTTCTAAAATGTCACAGATAAGATGTTCCTCATTTCTGCTTTTTTTTTATTATTACATGAGAAACTGACTCATGAATATGTTCAACACATGCCGCTTTGATCAGCACATCTAACTAACTTATGGTGATAACTGAGATGTAGAAGCAGTGTTTACTATCTCTGCCTCACGTAGATTTGTCCCAGGAAATTGCTATGGGCATGCTCCACATGCTTCAGTTCCAACAGAGGCCAGCTCAACAATAAATAAGTCCATAAGCTCTTCATGGACATTATTGGACAAAAGATTAAGTCATCACAGTTGCAGCTGAGTATCTTCCAAAGACTATGATTACTCGTAGAAAATTCAATTTATGGTTAATGCTGTTTGGTTTTATATAGAAATACTTAGTCTAATATTATCCAGTAATAGAGAAGGGAAGGGGTCTGCAACAGGAAAGATGACAGGATTTATGGTTTGAATCTAAAATGACCCCCCACAGGCTCATGTGTTAAAAGATGGATCATGGCCAGGTACTGGTGTCTCACGCCTGTAATCCTAGTTACTCAGGAGGTTGAGATCTGAGGATAGTGATTCAAAGCCAGCCTGGGCAGAAAAATCTGTGAGCCTCTTACCTCCAATAAACTGCTCAGAAAAAGCCAGAAGTGGCACTGTGGCTCAAGGGGCAAAGCACTAGTTTTGAGCACAAGGAGGGTCAGGGACAGTGTCCAGGCCCTTGGTTACCAACTACTGGACTTTAGAGAAGTGTTTGTATCATGAGGTCTCTTACATCATCAGTACATTAGAAAAATAGATTCACAATTTGATGACATTATTGAGAGGTGGTAGAAACAAAGTGTTTGGGCTTGGTTGGAGGGAGTCGGTCAATTGTGATGTGTTCCTGATTCCTTCCTAGCCCTTTGTTTCCTGGCTGCCATGAGATGGCCAGTTTTCTTCACAATTACCTTGACCATGAAGTTCCTTCCCTGTCACGTGGCTGAAACCATGAATCTAGATGGCCATGGGCTGAAACCTATGATAAGATGAGCCAAAATAAACCTTAACTCCTGCAAGTTAATTTGTTCCATTTCAGTGATGACAAGCAACAGACGTGAGTTATTACCTGACTAGTTGAAGAAGTGATATAGAATGGGTACTATGCTTGAAGAATCAGCATGTATTCTGTTGCCATACAATGGGGGGAAATAAAAGGAAATAGAGACAGAGAGATCTCTAGAACTTTCAGATTTTGTACATCATAGAAAGAGCTTTGGGATAAATAGTTTCTGGAAAAGAAGGCAAGATGGACAGAGATCATGTTATAGCTACACTGGTTTTGTTGCTGCTGCTGTTGTTGTTTGTTTTACTAAAGATTAACTGCAGAAAAGAAAGACCACCTGAAGCAACCTTACATAATGCCCCAGATGTAAGTCTGTAAAACCAGAGAGAAGATCCAATTCAAGTCAACTTACAAACAGCTCTACTGACTAACAATTTTGTAGGACAAACTCACTACTTGAGATTTAGGATTCTACACATCATTTGTCTCATTTCCATGTCTTGTCCTGGCATAGTCCTGAAGTCTTGAGATTGCTCTGTTTTCACTGCTAGCACACATGTTTTGTGTCATGTAGATGTGCAGATTTTCAAAACAGTAACTGCGAACCTAAAAGACCATGCTCATGTTATCTACTGCAACTCTAGTGTTGTTATTGGACACTCCCAGATATGAAGTTGTCATTCAATAAACATTTTCTAACCAAATTAAAGAGACACTAGCTTTAATTTCATCCCTCAGTCCATGGCTGTTAATGTGATCTCGTTTATTTACCTCCTTAAAGGAGTGGTGGCAGCTGTCCATGTTATTATTTCTGTTCCTTCTCATTCGTTTTTTGCTTGCCAATCAACAAAGCTAGCTGAACATACTCTATAAGGGAAATTCTCTCCATCCAGAGCAATGAAGGCAGCATCTTAGAGAGATGTGGCTTCTAGGTCAAAGGAAAATTTTAAAGTAAATGTAGTCTCAAACTAAACCCTAGGGTAAAACATACAACTTTTTATTTTCTTTAATTGGTGCAATGGACAAATAATCAATAAGGAAAGTTGTTGAGAACAGGACTCTCATTTCACTGCAGATCAATACCAGACTCGCCTCAAGGGAAAGAGATTCCCACGAAAACTTGCTCCAAAAACCACTTCAAAAGGAAATGGGGAGGAAAGTTTGCTTTACAGGGCAAAAAACTGCATTCTTTTTTTTTTTTTCAGTCATGGGTCTTGAACTCTCATCCTGGGTGCTGTCCCTCAGCTCTTCAGCTCAAGGCTAACACTCTATCACAGTGCCACTTCTGGTTTTCGGAGTGATTTATTGGAGATAAGAGTCTCATAAATGTTCCTGCCTGGGCTGGCTTTGAACCAAGATCCTCAGATCGCAGCCTCCTGAATCGCTAGGATTATAGGTGTGAGCCACCTGGCAAAAGCTGCATTCTTAAAAGGTAAGTATATATCATATGAAAAAATTTTTTCTTTAGGTATCCTGGTTGGTGAAACACACTGTATTTCATCTAATGGTTGTCTAGAAATCTATGTGCATAAATAAATAGGATATAAAATATTGTTTTTCAATTAACCTAGAAAGATATAAAGTTGTTTAAGTTTAAAGGTATGAGAAATATCAACATCAAATAGGATCCAATGTTGTTGTACTCTTATATATAATATATATACATATATACATATATATTCTGTATATATGTATGTATGTATATATATATATATATATATATATATATATAGTTGGTGGTGGTGGTGGTCATGGGGCTTGAACTCTGGGCCTGGATGCTGTTCCTCAGCTCTTCAGCTCAAGGCGAGCGCTCTACCACTTCAGCCACAGTGCCACTTCCCATTTTCTGCGTGGTTAATTGGGGATAGTCTCACAGACTTTCCTGCCTGGGCTGGCTTTGAACTGTGATCCTCAGATCTCAGCCTCCTGAGTAGCTAGGATTAGAGGCATGAGCCACCAGCACCCAGCTGGACTCAATATTCCTTTTAGAGGTATTATGTTAACTTGATTGTTGAGGAACTGGCCAGGAGAATTGGAAAAGGCAGATCGGATAAGGACATGATTATTCTTTGACCATTAATGGACGGGAGCTTCACAGAGGGTGTAGCATAAGAGATTTATGATATGACAACTCTTTATTGCCTTGATTAAGGTGATGTGTTCAAAGGGTTTATTGTGTTAACATCACAAGCTTTAAATCTAAATTAAGCTTAAATTGTAGTGTGTATCACTGATATCTTGATAGCATTGTATTTTTTGCTTTTTGAATTTTTAAGAACCTATGATATCCTCAAACTGATCTTTTACTTCCTTTTGATACTATTTTTCCTCAATTATGTGTAAAGTACTAAGACTCTATTATATGCTATTTTTGTAAACATGTTACTTATCAAACTAATAACTTATTGGTACTACATAATCCATATGTCATTTGTTCCTTTCATTGGGTGTTTATGAGGGATGTATTGATGGAAAGTAAGATTTATATATCAACCACTGCAAGCTGGTAACAATGTTAAGGTAGTTCACATTTACCCATTTATTCTGTTCTTATGAAGGATATGAAAATGTTTCTCCTTTGGAAAGCTGTATGGAGCATCCTCAAAAGACTCCACATAGAGCTTCCCTATGACCCAGTAATCCCAGTTTTGGGCATTTACCCAAACAATCACAAACAAGACTATACTAAAGCTACCAGCACAACTATATATATATATATATATATATATATATATATATATATATATTATGTATTATATAATATATATTATATAATATATATTTATATATAACTACATATATAGTTATATATAAATAGATATATATTTGTATATATATTTATTTATATACATACACATAATGAAATTCTATGCATCCATCAGAAAGAATGACACCACCCCATTTGTTAGGAAATGGAAAGACTTGGAAAAAATTATATTAAGTGAAGGAAGCCAGGCCCAAAGAAACATAGGTCCCATGGTTTCCCTTATGTGTAATAACTAGTATATGTCTAGGTCAAGCAGAAAGGGTCAAAAGCTATGTACATATGAACATGTAAGATGATGCTAAGGGAAATGAATCTCAAGATAGGGACAAGAGGTTTTATCTTTCTGGCTGTATTTATAATGTACCATGTGATTTTTCTGGATTCTTTTGTGTGTTCTTCCCTCACGGTATAACCCCTGTTTTCACTGTATTTGATTCTGGTGCCCTACATCTTATATATACATTCTTTCTAATTTTGGGAGGAGAAAGGAAAT
Source organism: Dipodomys spectabilis (assembly GCF_019054845.1). Lineage (NCBI taxonomy): Eukaryota > Metazoa > Chordata > Mammalia > Rodentia > Heteromyidae > Dipodomys > Dipodomys spectabilis. The sequence goes on along the minus strand of NW_024870834.1, from coordinate 10,134,912 downwards.
AACAAAATGCTGAAATAAGGATATAGGCTGACCCATTGTAACAATGAGACATACAAGACATTATGTTGAAAGTGAACTTACAACTTCTGGGGGGCAGGGGAGGAGTTGGAGATGGGGTGGGAAGGGATGGTAGGGGAAAATCAACGGAGGAAGTAGTATTGCTTGATAGGAAATATACTCATTACCACTATCATGTAACTGTAACCCCTCTGTACAGTATTTTTACAATAAATATATATGTATATATATATGTATGTATGTGTGTGTATATATATATATATATGTATATATATATATATATATATATATATGCACACAGAGTAAAAAAGATTGGTAAAATTTAGGTCCAGATGATGATTTAGGTAGAGAGAAGTGAGGCGGTTTGCTCAATGTCATCATTATTACGAGATTGGAGGTTGGGTTGCAATTCAGTCATCAATTTTGATGGTTACAACGTCCTGTCTATTTAACCATGAATGAATGAAGCCACTAAATTCTAAGTTAACTATGGGTATGTGTACTTTTCATAGCAATCTAAAAATTGACACTTATTTGATTGGACTTGAGATTTTTGGCGTCCCAAAACTCAGAGGAGCTTTTTTTCATTTACCGTAATAAAGCTGATAGGTAGATATCTACCTTCTCTGCATGAAACACTAATAAGCTTTGCAGGCTTCACTCTTGAGAGCACACAGTGAGTTTAGAGCCTGTGAATACCAGCAGATACTGGAGGCCACAGATAACTACAGAGAGGAGGATGAACAAGGGGCAAACTAAAGGAGGAAATTACATTTCTTTCTCTTCCTGCCCCTCTCCTAACCCCTTTGGGAAGAGCAAATCAGGAAGCCAGATTGCATGAGAGAAATCTATTTTGTAAACCATTATTGCTAACCTCACAAAACAAAAATTAGGACTGTGAGTATGCAGCCAAGAGACTGCACCTTAGTAATCAGCACATCATGCTACCTTCGATGTCAAGCTCAATTACAAGCTACTTGAAAGCTAAGGCCTTCGTCTCTAGTGCCTTTTCAAATGAGAGGAAAATTAAACGTGCTTAAAACTCTAGGTTGAATGGAAATAATTTATTCATTTTAAAGCAATTCCAAAAAATATTTATTGAACACAAATATTTATTTCATGCACAGTTGGATACTTCAGATGAAAAAGTGAATAAGATACCAACTCACCTCTCAGATAATTTATATACAAATCCACAATGTAGAAAGTAAACAGACAGCTTTTGTGTATGTACCATAGGGGGAAAAAGATAGCAGGAAGGAGGTAGAAAAAGGACACAATCACTGAAATAAAAATGAACATTCACACCGGATAGTCAATGAAAAGCTCCATTCCAGCTACTTCTCTAGGCTTTGTGGTACAACGTGAACCTCATGGTTCCAAATCCCTGCTATTAAGCTATGGCTACAGATGGATGGAATTATAGATAAGTAAAAGAAGGCCTACTCATCAGATCATTTCAATTGGTTAGCCAGAGTAGGTCATTATCAGTGCTTCTTTTGTTCTATGTGTTTTATTTCTGAAGTTATGCAGAACATTGAGGAAGACAGGCCTGCTTCCCCTGTAGCTTCCTTACTATAAACCGCAGATCAGTAGCAAAATTAGATCACTTTAAGCATCAACTCAACTGGAATTGATCAGCAATGTAATCAACTCCATCCTGCCAAGGAAATCAGAGAGGTTGCAGCACTACAAATATTACATAGCATAATACTTATAAACCTACAGTGAATCTACTGATAATGAAAGACAGGGCCAGGGAGTTTCAAGAGGTAATGTTTCTCAGTGAAAAGGCATTTGCTTATCAAGTAGGTCTGATGTTCTACCCCCAGATCAACTAAACACCACCAACAACAATAAAACAAACAAAAACACCACAGAAAATTGAAAAAAGGAGTCTGAATTCTGGATTCCAACAAGCCAAGGTCTATCTTTTGAATCTTGCATTTACTTCAAGAAAGTCATTGAAATATCTGGGCTTCAGTTTCCACCAGAAACATAAGAATAAAACAGCAACTATGATGTTGCCTGGTTAAATTGAGGACCTATAAATATCGTCACAGTCCCTAACACCCATTCTGGATTATTGTAAATTCAAACATGTTATCCCTCAACCACACTGCCTTAGGCTTTTCAGATTCCACTCCAGAGACCGCCATGGGAGTTGTGTGGACTATTCCCCAATCCTAACATGTAACTGTGGGAAAGATGTTAAAAAAAGTACCAATTGCATTCTTTTTCTGTTTTCAAGTCAAATCAAACAGAAGCAGAATTTTTATGATGAATCTAGACTCTTGATAACTATTAGTATTAATTAGAGTTGGCAAATGACAAAAGGAAATAGATTTTAGTACAAACACATAAACAGAGAACCACAGTCAACTGCTGAATGATACATTACAAACTGCCATGCACTTATTAAAGAAAGGGCTTTAACACTGATTAACACAATGAAAAATGATACAAGCTTAATGACACGGTGCAACCAGTAAGAAGTCAGAGAGCATTGTTTTTAACCACTGAGCCCTGACATGTGGACAGAAGGGAGTGAGTTCTAGGGACAACTCTGGGGGCTAACAAATATACCTACATTTAGGCACATTGTGACCATTTTACAATACTAAGAAAGCATTATGAGAAAATGCTCAGAGAACAAAACAGTGAACCAATCAAAATGGAAAGATACATAATGTCAGGAAAATCTGGTTCTCCAGCTGATGTTGTCTACAATTATAAAAAGAAATTTGAGCCTCCAGGGGTTACTTTGCTTGACTCCTTTTTTGTAGAATGGAATAAAAGTGCCATAAACTCTAATAAAAACCATGTTTCTCTTCTAGTTCCAGAAGGGATTACAATATTATTCATAATACTATATGCTTCACTCTATGAAAAGAGAACATGAGTAAGAGAGGTAAGGAAAAAACAGCCCTAGATTTGTTTTAATATTTCAGAGGAGAAAATGGTAACAAAGAAATCCACATTTGTAAAGGAAAATGCATTCTTCTCCCAAAGGCTAAGATAAACCACATATTGAACTATATAGCTACAGAACGTACTTGGAGAAGTATCACTGGTGGAAACTTTTAACGTGAAACTAGTTCTGAACACTACAGAGAATGTGTAGGTATCAGAATAAAAGTGGAAATCACGTAAAGTTTGAGTGTCCCATAAAAACCTGAGTGCTAGGTACCCATCCTTAAACAGAGTCTACCATGACCATTATGCAAGGATTTCTGGGTGTAGAACAATATAATTATGGGAAAAGAGAGAGGAACAAAAGAAGAAAAGAGAGATATAAATTTTCTATAGGAAATATTTTTTCTAAGTATTTTCCAAAGTGTTATCATCATATTTTTATTGTGAAAATACCATACAGAGGGTTACAATTCCATGGGCAAGGTAATGAGTACATGTCTTATCAAGCATTGTTGCCTCTTCCTTTGTTTCCCCTTCCCATCCCTTCCCATCTATGTTATCATCACTTTATTCCCTGGTCCCTTACGCTTTCAGCAAAGAGAGTTTCCTGTTCCACAACTGAGGGAAGCGAAGGCATATGAAAGAAATGGTCTCAAATTACCTAGTGCTCACCATTGGCCAATCCAAGCTTAAACTTGGGTTTTTCAGCTTTCTTGTTTATGTTCCTTCACAATCTTAAGTTTCCATGAAATGAAGCACAGACATCACCTACATCCAACCCTATGGCTTTATTTTTTTCAAGGTTCTTTCTCGACTTCATTATGCCTCTTTGGAGAACAGTGATTGAAAGAAAGAAAGAAGACAAACTAAATTAAGTTCTCACCTAAGAGACAGATAAATGTGTGTCTAAATCGTTCTTGCTTTCCTCCTGGGGAATCCTGGGGAATTCCCTCCTGGGAATTTCCTTCAAGTGACAGGATTGTAATAGCTAGGCAAAGGTGATATCTTTACAGTGGGGTTTAGAAAGAACCTGGACCATGTTTGGAATCAAGAGAACAGATTTAGCTATTTAAAAAAGATATTTTCAAATTTATCTTCCTATATTTTTTAAAACATTTGCTGAATAGTTATAAAAAAGGGGTGTTGCAATTTTCAAAACAGATTAAATACAATGCATAAGTACAATCTATCTCAATCAAAGTCACCCTTACCATTGTTCTCTCCCAAATCTTCCAAGCTCACTGTTAACTTCGTGAATTTGAGGAGAGTAAGGAAGAGCCAAAGCATGACCACAGATCATGTGACCCTGCTTCATGGAGAAGTGCCAGTGGCATACATGGGTTTCTTTATAGGAACCACTATCTTCCATTTATTGACTAGTAAGCAACACACGGGGCGGGTTCTATGTTAAAACGCTGCATTTGATCATTCACAGTCACTAAGTCTAAATATATTGAGATAGTATACTAGCTTCTACCTCTCCTTAGGTGGAAAACAACCCTAACAGGTATTTGTCCTGATAGCTAGCTGTTGGCAAAAATGATGAATTTTATTTACATGATGCCATGGAGTCCTTGAAACGTATGGCAGCCCTAATCAGAAATACACCATCCCTCTTTCCTGCACAGGTCTATGGAGGACTGCAGGAGGGATAACTCCCTCTGAATGTCCCCAGCCTTAAGCACTGGTGTTGAATACCTAGAAATGTATCGCTTCAGAACACTATTCTTTCCTTCACAGAACTGAGTGCTTCAGTAGTACCCCATTTCCCATTATACATAACGAGTGTACTTGTTCTTGGTACTCATAAGCCCATCAGCTACCTGTTCATTTTAAATATAGTTCAGGAGGTAGACAAATGCTACTCTCAAAAATGACCATATCTTGACCTTCAGTAAATGTGAATATATATGAATATAGGAATATATATTCATACATTTCTCTCTCTCTCTATATATATATATAGTTCATATAACAAAATGAGCTTTGCAAATGCAGTTGAAGGATTATCCCAGATTATAGAAATGCACCAATTGTAATCTTAAACTAATAAGAAGGGAGTAGTAGAGCTAGAATTCAAAATAGGGCATATGATGGCAAAAGGAAGGGAATGGGAAGAAGAAGCCAGAAGCTAAAGATTGAAGACAACTTCCAATAACTGACAAAGACCAGCATGTGGGTCTAAAAGTACAAAACAAAAATAAAAGAACCAGCTTCTGGGCCCCAAAACTTTAGTCTAATGTGTCTGATTAGGGACTTTGGATCTCCAAAGAGGCTAATGTTTAACACTGACTTACATAATCATAAAATAACTTTATTTGAAGGCAGGAAGAATCTGCAATACGTCACCTCAGAAATAGGACTAATGTGTGTTTCTCCTCCGTGAACCATTCTTAAGAGAGGTTGAATTAAAAAGCAAAATTCATGTGATAACCTATTGTGAATGTTTGAAATTATTAGTTGTTGAAATGTGAATCTAGATTAACCTAAGCAATGTGAAAGAACACCAGAATAGTTTAACAGTTCTATGTCAATGATTCCAACACTTCATTTCATTAGATATTTAATTAAGTGGAACTGATTTTCTGACAGGATATGTTATAATTGTTTTCAACAATGACCCTTAATGCATAACACACAACAACATACATGTGCACTTGAGAACTATCATTTTGTTGAATTATGAAATGTGATCATTTGAAATGGAATTATTAAGATTCTCATAAATGGATAATAAAATGAAATTGCCATTTATTTTTGTTTGTTTCTAGTACTATGATGTAATTTTTTTCACTGTCAGCATTTCTACCAGCTCTGACTACCAATTTCAAGAGGTAATCAGTTGATTACATTCAGGGTTTAGTCATTAATACATACTGTACAACCTGTATGGAAATATTGTACAACCCGTATGGAAATCAAAGAAAAGGATATTAGTGCACATAAATTTTCCCTGGAATTGTTTTTACATATATTTATTAAAAGATGTTATCTAAGCAGTTAGTTGAAGCAGAGCCAATTTGTGTTTCATCACTTTTTTAAGGAATTACTGATGAAAAAATCTAAGATAACTGGATTTCATTTATATCAGTGAGATTTCCTACCTTCAAGACTAGTGTATGTGGGTTATCTAGCTGCCTTCTGTGGTTCTGCTTCTGATCTCCAAATACTTAAAAATGAAAAAGAAACTAATCTTCTCCCTTTAGTCGCAAAAGAAAAGCTTCCTCAGGAAGCACTGGGTGTTCACCTAAGAAATAAAATCGTTTTCTTTTTTAATCATTCAAAACTCTCAAAGTCCACTTTAATATGAGACTCCTCTTATTCTACAGATTATTGAAATTAGTGGAGTTTTATGAAACTTATATTACATAAAAGTATTAAAGAGTCTTTGTCCTGAGAATGAAATACAGCATTCTTTTGGTAAGAGAATTGGGCAGGTGAAGCCGGGCACAGAGGACAGCATGCGTATCAGTGTCAGTGTACACCGAAAATCATCTAAACTATGTGGCTTCATTTCATTTAGCTAAACTCCTCTTTGGGAGTGCTATGAAGCCAGTAGTCAGGTGGGTGTATTTCCCATTCCAGACTAACACACTAAGTAAAAGGGAGAAAGTTACATAATCGGTCACATGATCTGATTTTTATGTGTATAATTCAGCACACATAATGAAGGCATCAATGGGCAATTTTGTTCATGCCTGCACTGGCATAATGGCTGCCTCCTGTAGAGTCAGGTAAAGCTGTATTAGAATCTTTAGTCAGAGGGGGCTGTTGATCTCTCTCCCCTGATTATTATAAGAATTAATGGGACAACACATAAAATTCTAGCCTGGTGTCTAAATTTAGTACTACTTAGTAGTACTAAATTGTTGACCCAGTAATAGTAAAATAAGAGCTAGTTTTAAGAAGCAACTCATTCTATGTTTAGTGTACTTCTTAGGCCTGATGGATGATATCATGCTAATAAACATTTAGTAATGAAAATGCTGCGGAAAAGCAATGTGACAACGTTCACAAATGCTACAATTAGCTCCATCCCAAAAGGAAAGGAGGCACAAAAACATCCTCAATCAAAACATACACTGTACCACTTCGTCTGCCATGCTCTTGGCAGCCAGTAAGTGAGGCACACATCCAATTTATGTGGGGACTTTCACTTTGCATCACACTGCTGCTAAAGCATAGTGAGAAAAGAAAGCTTCAGTCTCTCTTTAGGACATGCAACTTGCTTTGTGCGAAAAGACTGTCAGTTTTGAAGGCAACTGTTACTCCCTTGGATTGATGCTAAGAGAAAATTAGAGATAAATAATCCTCAAATATATTGCATTTGGAAACTCACTGATAGAATAGAAAAATGAGAAAAAAAACAATCTCATTAAAATATTGTATATGTGAATGTGGAAATCCATGGTTGAACAATTATGATACGCTAAATAAAGCTGAACAACAAGAATACACACTAACTCTTGGGGCTGGGAATGTGGCTCAGTGGTAGAGCACTTGCCTTGCAAGCATGAGGACCTGGGTTCGATTCCTCAGCACCACATAAGCAAAAAGAAAATAAAAGCCAGAAGTGGTGGTGTGGCTCAAGTGGTACAGTGCTAGAATTGAGCTGAAGAGCTGAGGGACAGGACCCAGGCCCAGCGTTCAGGACCCACGACTGGACCCACCCCCCAAAAAAAAACCAATAACTCTTGATTCCAGTGGGGTACTAATAGAAAATGGGAGGCAAACAGAGAGAATGAAAAATGATAAATATGATGAAAATATCTTATGTATATATGTGCAAATGGAAAAATGAACCTTTTTGAAATTGAGTTTAGGAAAATGGGATGAGGGAGAGTAACAGAGGGATGAGTTGGATCAAGTACATGGAAATGTAGAAATAAGAGAAATAACATAATGTTGAAATTAGGACACAGGATGAGATGTACGAGAGATGAGATATACAAGATGCTATGTAAAGACGCTGGAGGGGATGTGGACAGAAAGGAATCTTACTGCATTGTTGGTGGGAGTGTAAACTGGTTCAACCACGTTGGAAAGTAGTCTGGAGGTTCCTCAAAAGACTCCACATAGAGCTCCCCTATGACCTAGCAATCCCACTTTTGGGTATTTACCCAAATGGTTACAAACAAGACCACACTAAAGCTACCAGCACAACTATGTTTATTGCAGCATTATTTACCATAGCTAAGATATGGAACCAACCCAGATGCCCCTCAGTAGATTAATGGATCAAGAAAATGTGGAATATATACACAATGGAATTCTATGCCTCCATCAGAAAGAATGACATTGCCCTATTTGTTAGGAAATGGAAAGTCTTGGAAAAATTATATTAAGTGAAGTAAGCCAAGCCCAAAGAAACATAGGTCCCATGGTTTCCTTTATTTGCAATATCTAGTATATGTCTGAGTCAAGCATAAAAGGTCAGATAAGGTGATGTTAGGGAAATGAACCCTAAGATATGTATTCAAATGGTTTTTTTTCTTTCATGCGATTGTTTCTAATGCATTTATAAGATAATTTCTTTGTTGCTTTGTATGTCCCTCCCCCACAGTATAATTGTTTCTAATGCATTTATAAGATAATTTCTTTGTTGCTTTGTATGTCCCTCCCCCACAGTATAACCCCTGCTTTCACTGTATTTGATGTCGGTATAATTTGTGGAGGGGAAGGGGAAAAAACAAGTCTTTTAAATAGGGATACAGGTGGACTCATTGCAACAATGAGAAGTACAAGTCGTTATGTGGAAAATGAACTTTACAACTTTGTTGGGGGCGGGGGGCAGGGAGGTTGAGGGGGAGGGGGAGGATGGGAAGGGAAAACAAAGGAGGAGGCTACAATGCTTGATAAGAAATGTACTCATCAGTTCCGGGAAGATGGCGGAGGAGAAGCTGGAATCTGAACAAGCTCTTGCATAGAAAACAGTTTCAGAGTTCCAGTGAACAGTCCCAAGCCAGAGAATCACACCAAGTGTGCCATCACAGGACAGAGAGTTAGTCAAGAGAGGGGAAGCCAAGCAGACACATCTGAGCAGCTGCCGCTGCGGCGGCAGGGTCGCAGCGGCGACCACCGCCGCGGAGGCATACCTGAGACGCAGTCCGGGACGAAGGAGCCAGACGCAGTGGACTAGCGGATTCTACTCAACACCAGCAAGAACCGACAAGGAGCGGACAACTTCATCCTGCACTTTGCAGACCAGAGACGACCCGGGATCCAAGACTCCGCGTGAGTAGAAGCCCCACTTCCTCACTCCTCTGGGAGCAGAGGAGGGAAGGCCACCCCTCCCCCCCCCCAGCACCGGTGATCTCCATCTTGGATACCGACAAAGCTCGGAGGAGCGGCTAGCTCCAGCTCAGGCCTTGGAATAAAACGAGTCATTTAGCAGGTCACAAGAACTTAACGGCGAAGTGACCTCACAGACTCAGTTCCATCCAGGGAAAAGTCACCCAGCTCAGGCGCCAGCCATTGGAGTGGCTCTCCTCACCAGGTAACCAGAGCCAGAGGCTGCCCCGCCCTCTAGCAGCCTCCACAATCAATTGAAAAACAGAAACCCTGAGAATGGCTCCAGGCTGGGTGCTGTGAGTTTTTTTTCACAAAACAGCACCAGGGAAAAGCTACTGATTGTTGAAAGGCCTCAACTCTACCCAGAACCTAGCCTCATCACTGCATCCCCCTCTTTTGTGATTCTCAAAGCAGATCACCCTCCCAGTAAACTAACCTGGGAGGGGGATCTCAAAAACTTGGGTAAAGCAGAGCATTTTTCTGCTTGTTCCAACAAACTGACTTAAGAAACCAATCAAGCCACAGGACCTCAAGCTGACCAGAGACTCCAACCAGACTCTGGTTACAGACAAAAGGGAGATACAGGACTCTTCCCACCCCTCCTAAAAAAAAAAAAAAAAAAAAAAATCAAAGAACTTTTTTTTTTCTTCTTCTTCTTCTTTTCTTTTTTTTTTCTTTTCCTTGTTTTGTTTTTTTTTCATTTTTTGTTACCTTATATATATATAAAATTTTTTTTTTTGCTTTTCTAAAACTTTTATTAATCTTTAATTTTTGCCTCTTCTGAAAAAATAATTGTTTTCCATTAACTTTTTTTTTTTTTCTCCTCTCATAATTTTTATTTTAGGAATACGTGAATGTGTGTTTTCTTTTCTTTTCTTGTCTTCTTTCTCTTTTTCTTTCATTCTTAATTATCTTTTTGTTTTTTTTTCTAGCTCTACTGAACTTCTGATCTTTTCTTCTCACTTTCCTATCCTTTCCATCTTTTCCTCTTTGTTCATCTGTATGTGACTTAACCCTTGTCCTGCACATCCTCAGATAAACCCGTAGTTAACCAGTAGACCCTATCCCCCATTGTGTACACACTTAATCCACAAACTTATTACTCAATTCAAAACCTCTGAGACTTAAATTCATTAATAGCAGTACTACCTCTTTATACCTATATAATATTTTAAGCATTTTTTTAAAGTTTTTCTCATCTCCTCTATGTCCCTCCCTTTCTCTCAACATATTCATATTCCTCTATAAATAGATGGTCTTTTAATCTCTAAAATAACATTAATTTTTACGTTTCTATTTTATTTTCTGGTCTCTTTTCATTCACCTTTCACTTTCTTCTTTTTCTCTCTCTCTACTTACATCCTACCCAACCTATTTCCTGCATTGTGATTAGGACATAGTTAACTCTCCCTGTGCCTCCCCACACCAATCTATTCCTATTTTTTACCCACATCTCTCCCTAGCCCTAATAATTTCTGGTTTTCCAAATTCTTCTCTGCGGTTCGAAGTCCTTTAACATATAGTTGTTTGATGTCGAATAGATGTATCTGTTGAACTAGATTGTATCTGTAGACTATTGACTGTACAAATGCAAACTTTGGTTGATGGTTGCCTTAAGATAGTGTTCTAGCACAAAACTGGTGCTATCTTCATCTCAAATGGGCAGAGTAAGCCGGAAAAACACAAGAAAAATGGCAAATTCGGGTATCTCAATTCCCAATCCTGATAATCAGGGGTTAGAACAGATAATGAATAATCCAGAGGAGAGTTCCCAAACAGTTCTACAAACACTACTGGCAAACATGATAAATGAAAAGTTTGACAACGTACAAAGGACTCTGTATGAGCGTGATAGGGAGAGAGAGGAGGCATCCCAGAAGTTTATACAGGAATATCAGAAGCGTGAGGAAGCTACTCAAAAACTGATACAGGATTTGCATGAACAACTTGAGAATACTCAAAGAGAAAGAGAGGAATGGCGTGAGCAGGCTGAGAACACTCAAAGAGATCTGCAGGAATCCCACGAACGGGAGGAAGCTAATCAAAGAGTAATACAGGAATTGAGAGACCAGGTAGAGAACACACAAAGATCACTAAAGGCATTCATGGAATCCATTAACAAAGAGCTGAAGGAAGTCAGGGAGACCACAAAGGGAATGCTGAATGGAACCCAACAGAAGGAATGGGAGCCCAAAGAAACCATAACCAATCAACTAAGTGATTTGAGGACAAACACTGAACACCAAATTAAGGAAGTAAAGAAATTCATACAAGACCTAAAACAGAGCTTCAACAAAGAACTTGAAGCCATCAAAGCTGACCAACTAGAAGGAAAAGAGATAAAAAACAAAGTAGAGAGTCTTGACAGCAGGTTAGACCATGCAGAAGATCGAATCTCAGGGATTGAAGACAGCCTAGATATTATAGAGAAAGAACATACAACCATCCAAGACAAGTCCAAGAAATATGATAGATCTATCCAACACCTGGAAGACACCATCAGAAGGCCTAATCTAAGGATAATGGGTGTAGAGGAGCACCTAGAAACAGAAGTTAATGGTCTAGGAAATCTGTTTAACAGGATCCTAGCAGAGAACTTCCCAAACATGCAAAAAGATAGGCCTGTCCAGATACAAGAAGCCTTTAGAACCCCAAATAGACCAGACCAGAATAGGACATCCCACCGTCACATTATAATCCACACAGGATCAACTCAGAACAAGGAAAAGATCCTTAAAGCTGTCAGAGAGAAAAGGGTAATCACTTATAAAGGGAAACCAATTAGAATCACCTCAGATTTCTCAGCAGAGACAATCAAAGCAAGAAGAGCCTGGAATGATGTATGCCATGCCCTAAAAACAAACAACTATCAACCAAGAATACTGTACCCAGCTAAACTCTCCTTCATAACTGAAGGCCAAATAAAAACCTTCCATAGCAAAGAAAAATTGAAACAATACATCTCCACCAAACCAGCCCTACAAAAGATCCTTAAAGATGTCCTACACATAGAAAACCAACAAGACCGCAATAAAGGCCAAGAAACTGCACCCAAACTGAGAATCCAAGAACCATAGGAAGAACCCAGTTTTCGCAGCCCCCAAGAAGGTAGATAACATGACAGGAACTCCCAAATACCTCTCAGTCCTATCTCTTAATGTTAACGGACTGAACTCTCCAATTAAGCGACATAGACTGTCTAGTTGGATTAAAAAACAAGACCCTTCTATCTGCTGCCTGCAGGAGTCACATCTTGCCCGTAAAAACAAACACATTTTCAATGTTAAAGGCTGGAACAAAATCTACCAAGCAAACGGACCGCATAAACAGGCGGGAGTTGCAATCCTAATATCAGATAAAATAGACTTCAAATTAAAATTGGTGAAAAGAGATAAAGAAGGTCGCTACATACTAATTAAACGATCTCTCCTTCAGGAGGATATTACAATTCTAAATATCTATTCGCCAAACAATGGAGCACCCAAATTTATCAAAGAAACACTACTTTCCCTCAAATCCCATATAGATCCAAAGACATTAATTGTTGGGGATTTTAACACACCACTCTCCCCACTAGATAGATCAACTCGGCAAAAACTCAACAGAGAAACCGCAGATCTAAACAGCTGCATAGATCAACTAGACTTAACAGACATTTACCGAACATTTCACCCAGCAGCATCAGAATACACGTTTTTCTCAGCAGCACATGGAACGTTTTCTAAAATAGACCACATTTTAGGCCACAAAGCAAACTTGTCTAAATCCAGAAACATTGAAGTTATACCTTGCATTCTCTCTGACCACAAGGGAATAAAGTTAGAACTCAACACCAAAAGCCACCAAAGAAAGTCCGGTATCACATGGAGGCTGAACAACACACTGCTGAATCATGAGTGGGTCATGGAAGAGATTAGAAAGGAAATTCAAATGTTCATGCTATTCAACAAAAATGAACACACAAAATACCAGCTCCTCTGGGACACAGCAAAGGCAGTACTCAGAGTCAAGTTTATAGCTCTGAGCCCCTACATCAACAAATTGGAGAGATCTGAAACCAACAATTTAATGACACATCTAAACCTCCTTGAAAAAGAGCAGCAAGATAAACCCCAATCCAGTAGACGGAAAGAAATAATCAAAATTAAATCAGAATTAAATGAATTAGAATCCAAAAAAACTATAGAAAGAATCAACAAAACAAAGAGTTGGTTCTTCGAAAAACTTAACAAAATTGACAGACCCTTAGCAAATCTTATCAGAAAAAGAATAGAACACACCCAAATCAATAAACTCAGAGATGAGAATGGAAACATCACCACGGAAACAAGCAAGATTCAGAACATTATAAGGGAATACTTCTCAAAACTTTATGCTAATAAGTTTGAGAACTTGACAGAAATGGACCTCTTCCTAGCAAATATTGACATGCCAAAACTAAACCAAGATGAGGCAAACTATCTTAACAGGCCCATATCAAGCATTGAAATAGAAACAGCAATAAGAGACCTCCCAGCTAAGAAAAGTCCAGGACCAGATGGTTTCACAGCGGAATTTTACAAGGCCTTCAAAGCAGAGCTCACACCAATTCTCCTCCAACTCTTCAATGAAATTGAAAGAGAAAGCTCACTACCGAACACATTCTATGAAGCCATCATAACCCTCATCCCAAAACCAGGCAGGGACTCATCAAAGAAAGAGAACTATAGACCCATTTCTTTGATGAACATTGATGCAAAACTTCTCAACGAAATTTTGGCCAACCGACTTCAACAATTCATCCAAAAAATCATACACCACGATCAAACAGGATTCATTTCAGGGATGCAAAGCTGGTTCATTATACACAAATCAATTAATATTATTCATCACATCAACAGGAGCAAGAATAAGAACCACATGGTTATCTCAATAGACGCAGAAAAAGCATTCGACAAGATCCAACACCCCTTTATGATGAAGGTTTTGGAAAAATTAGGAATCCATGGAACATTCCTCAATACAATAAAGGCTGTATATGACAAACCTACAGCCAGCATTATACTCAATGGTGAAAAACTAAAGCCATTTCCTCTTAACTCAGGAACAAGACAAGGTTGCCCACTCTCTCCACTTCTCTTCAATCTAGTATTAGAATGCCTAGCTACAGCAATAAGACAAGATGCAGACATAAAGGGGATCCAAATAGGGAAAGAAGAAATAAAACTCTCCCTTTTTGCAGATGACATGATCTTGTATTTAAAGAATCCCATAGACTCCACTCCCAAATTACTCAAGCTGATTCAAAACTTTGGCAAAGTAGCAGGTTATAAAATTAACCCCCAAAAATCAATGGCTTTTCTGTATGCCAACAATGAGAAAAGTGTGGCTGAAGTTAGGAAAGCAACTCCATTTGTAATAGCCCCACAAAAAATAAAATACCTAGGAATTAACTTAACTAAAGAAGTGAAGGACCTCTATGATGAAAACTTTAAAATCTTGAAAAAGGAAATCAACACAGAACTTAAAAAATGGCAAAACCTCCCATGCTCCTGGATTGGAAAGATTAACATCGTGAAAATGGCAATACTTCCCAAGGCTATCTACAAATTCAACGCAATACCTATCAAAATTCCACCCTCATTCTTCAAGGAAATAGAAGAGGCAATCCAAAAATTCATATGGAACAATAAAAGACCCCGAATAGCAAAAACGCTCCTCAACGGAAAGAACACTGCTGGAGGAATATCAATACCAAATTTCAAACTCTACTATAAAGCCATAGTAATCAAAACAGCTTGGTATTGGCATAAGAACAGACCTCAGGACCAATGGAATAGAATTGAAAACCCAGAAATGAACCTACAGACCTATAGCCATCTAATCTTCGATAAGGGAGCTAAAACAATAGAATGGAAATCAGACAGCCTCTTCAGTAAATGGTGCTGGCAAAACTGGTTAACTACATGTAGAAAACTAAAGCTAGATCCTTATATATCACCCTGCACCAGAATCAACTCCAAATGGATCAAAGACCTTGAACTCAAAGCAGACACTCTGAAAACATTACAGGATGGAATAGGAGAAACCCTGGGTCTCCTTGGCTCAGGCCAAAATTTTCTGAATAGAGACCCGGAAACACAACAAATCAAAGAAAGGCTGGACAAATGGGATTGTATAAGGTTGCAGAGCTTCTGCAGGGCAAATGACATAGCTAGCAAGATCAATAGAAAGCCCACGGACTGGGAGAAGATCTTTACTAGCCATACAACGGACAAGGGTCTCATATCTAAAATATACTTGGAACTCAAAAAATTAAACCACCCAACAACAAATCCTCAAAGAAACAACTGCCCAATAAGTAAGTGGGCGAAAGACTTAAAGAGAAGCTTCTCTGAAGAAGAAAGAAGGATGGCCAATAGACACATGAAGAAATGTTCAACATCCCTAGCCATAAAAGAAATGCAAATCAAAACAACATTGAGATATCACCTCACTCCAGTTAGAACAGCAAAAATCAAGAACTCTAACAACAACAGATGCTGGAGGGGATGTGGACAGAAAGGAACCTTACTTCATTGTTGGTGGGAATGTAAACTTGTTCAACCACTGTGGAAAGCAGTATGGAGGTTCCTCAAAAGACTCCACATAGAGCTTCCCAATGACCCAGCAATCCCACTTTTGGGCATTTACCCAAATGATCACAAACAAGGCCACACTAAAGCTACCAGCACAACTATGTTTATTGCAGCATTATTTACCATAGCTAAGACATGGAACCAACCCAGATGCCCCTCAGTAGATGAATGGATCAAGAAGATGTGGCATATATACACAATGGAATTCTATGCCTCCATCAGAAAGAATGACATTTCCCCATTTGTTAGGAAATGGAAAGGCTTGGAAAAAATTATATTAAGTGAAGTAAGCCAGGCCCAAAGAAACATAGGTCCCATGGTTTCCCTTATTTGCAATATCTAGTATAGGTATGAGTCAAGCGGAAAAGTCAGATAATGTGATGTTAGGAAAACGAAACCTCAAATATGTATTTTAATGTTTTTGTTTCTTTCATGCATGTGTTTCTAACGCATTTATAAGATTATTTCTTTGTTGCTTTGTATGTCCCTCCCCCACAGTGTAACCCCCGCTTTCACTATATTTGATGTCAGTATAACATGTGGAGGAGATGGGGACAAACAAGTCGTTTAAGGATTCAGGTGGACCTGTTGCAACAATGAGAAGTATAAAAAGTCATGTCAAAACCAGCTTTACAATGTCGGTGGGGGGGGAGGGGGGGTATGATTGGGTGGGAGGGAGGGGGGAGGCTGGGAAGGGAGGTGAAGGGTAAACAAAGGAGGAGGCTGCAATGCTTGGTAAGAAATGTATGCATTATCCTGCCCATGTAATTGTAACCCCTCTGTACAGTATGTTCTCAAATAAAATAAAATAAAATTTAAAAAAAAAAAAAAAAAGAAATGTACTCATTATCTTGCCCATGTAATTGTAACCCGTCTGTACAGTATTTTCACAATAAAAAAATAAAAATTTAAAAAAAGATGCTATGTAAAAACAAACTTTACAACTTTGGGCAGGAGGGAGGGAAGAGTTGAGGAGGTGGGGTGGGAAGGGATGGTAGGGGAAAAACAAAGGAGGAGGTAACAATGCTTCATAGGAAATGTATTCATTACTTTACACATGTAACTATAACCCCTCTGTACAGGATCTTTACAATAAAAAAGAACAAATCCTTTACAGCTAATATCTTATAATAAAGATATAGACAGGTATAAAGATATAGACAGGTATAAAGGAAAGAAAGGGAAATCTCTTTTGAGATGCTAATTAAAACTACAGGAGGAAAAGGGAAAAGTGTGCTCACCCTTGAGCTGGTTATTATTTTGAGAATATTTAATTTGTGCATCACTAGAGAAAGAAAAATCCAGCAAACAAGTAGAATTGAGCTCCTACCTGTGAACAAGTGACTTGAATACAGGAGATATTCTGGGAAGCCTTGGTAATAAGAAATACAACTGCATTTTCAGTCCCAGAAATCCTGTATCAGGGAAAGAATTGACTATCATAAGCATTTTGCCCCAAGACACAGGCTATGATAGTGAGTCTATAGCCTGAAATTTGAGCTAAAGAAAGGTGTTAGGGAATCCAAATGAACACAAAATCTATGTTTATAGCAACACACTTTTCTATTTTGAATTCTTTCTTTTCCTTACTTTCCATCAAAGTCTAATCACTGGCTACATTGTTTGAGATCTTTCACTTGCCAAAGAGCTCTGTGATATTATGAACTCAAATTTCCTGTATTTTTTAAAACATTTTGTTCCACATTTTGTCCCACTTAATAAACTCTCCAACTCCTAAGCTAGTAAATTTTAAATCTATTCTTTTAAAGGAATAGGAAGTTGAGGGTTTTAAGAACACTCTTAAAGTAATGTAGGTATTGCTTGATATATTGACATAAAACCTTAGATTATTATTTTTTCTGTGTTTCTGCCTCTTCTGATAGAGTAGATTCATTTTAGTTAATAACAAGTTGAACATTGAGAAGAAATATGAAAAGACCAAAGGCCTGGTCCTTTCCCTCAGCCTCACCACATTGCTCTGGTCCTTGTGACTCTTGCTTACTTCTCCCAACTCTCCCTGTGGAGTCTCCCTTCCTTCCTTTCTCATGTCCTTTGGCTTGCACGCATTAGGGTGATGCCTAGAACAGTTTTACAGCACGGGCCACGTTTAAAGTTTTATAAACATTTGCCGTCAGTATTGCTTTCTCTATAAAATGCATGTCTTTATCAGAGCGTGACATTACTCAATAAATCTGAATTAAAATTCCTTGAGGAAAAAAAAACCTGAAACACTGGATTGAATGATGACTTTTAAATTTTATGGAAGGCATTTTAAACCTCAACCATCTGAAAAGACCTGGCCTAGGATCTATATTCATTCAGTTCTCCAAGACTCTTGTTGATTTTCATAGAGGGGATAGAGAAAATATTACACAGAGGATCTATGATCACTTCCACAGGGAAAAATAATGATATTAAAGGGTGAGACAAAGGACAAAGAGTGAGCCAAGGCAACAGTGATATTCACAAGACAATATGTTGGAAATGAACTGTACAACTGGGTGGGCGAGGTTGGAGGGAAGAGAAAGTGGTAGGAAAAATGAGGAAGGGGATAAGAAGTTCAATAAGAAATGTACTCACTACCTTATATAGCTGTAACCCCTCTGTACATCACGCTGACAATAAAATTAAACTAAAAATATAAATAAAAAACACATTCTTCCAAACAAAAAGTAGCCTACCATAAATACATAATTTGCATTAACTTAATAACTTTTCCTAAAGTATCCATTCAGTTAGGTGTACTCAGTCAGTGATAAAATTTGTAGTATTGAAGGCAATGTGAGAAAATCTTCTATCTGGAGTTTTGACGGATGTAGATAATATTTGCAAAGGCAAAGATGGGGACTGAGAGGTAATGTTTGAAAAACTGAGAGATGATTAAGTAGCTATTTTGAAGAATAAGAACTCAGTTATCAGACAACTGCACCCAGAGATACTTAGAATCAACAAAGCCCATCTCTAATTTACAGGAAAAGCACCTCTTCAAGGGGAAGCCATGTTTCTTTTTCCCCAAACATATTATATGGCTAAAGGTTTTACTATTTCAGCAGATATGTCTGTTTAGGTCATGTTCGGAATAAAAACTCTGAGCCAAGTATATTCAAAGTGAAAGTACTCTGTGCAAAGAAATGACAAGAGAAACTATTGTAAATTCAATGTAACATGACTGGAATAGATGCAGATTGACATGACAGAAAGTTGCAAACTGCAATCTGAAAGGAACTCTGTGTGACTTTTATTTGACTTTCATTACCTACTCTCACATCCTCATATACATTGCTATCTTTTCTGAATCTTGATCTAAATATGTGAAAGCTAGAGATAATTGTACCCTTAGAAGCATTTCACCCTACGGATTAAAGTCCTATTCATAAATTTATTTTCACAAAGACAAAGTTATAATAGAGTCCAACTAAATAGCAAGAATTCTATGGAAAGGAATTACTTAATTATAGTTATTATACATTACTGGATTTATGCATATATTTTAATTATTGTGTCATAACTTGTATTTATACAATTTATGGTAAAAATCGCAAAATACATCTGCTGTGTGTGATAAAAGGCAACTCAGGCAAAACTTACCTTATTTATTTTATTAGATGCATTTGCATATAATGTCAAAACAAGTCCAAACATATCACAGGTTGGATGGTAAACATTCTAATATAAACACACGAAAAAATCACATAATATGCCAAAAACTGTACAGTGTTTTCATTTTATGTAAGAAAAAACATATTTTAACATATTTCTCAGGAATTAATAAAGCATTTACTCCAAATTTCCAAAGAAGAAATTCTTTCCATTAGTTCTTAGAAAGCTATCAAAGAACAACGGGTCAAATGGTAACCCAGACAAAATGATAAGTGACCAAATTCCATCAGATCCTGGAAACCATGATCAGTCACAGCACAATTAGCTATCACATTAGCTATCACATCAACATAATGAATTGCTAAAAAAAAATTAGCAGCTTAAAACAGCAGACAGATCACCCCACAGAGCTTCTGAGGGAAAAACAGCAACTAAGCTTCAAGACTCTGGCTTAGGGTCTTTAACAGGCTGTCTGTCGGGATTCTCAAGGCCTACCTGCAGTTGAAAATACACTTCCAAATTCACTCTATTCTTGGCAGGTTTCAGTTCATTCCTGGCCCTGAGTAGGGCTGCATAGGCAGCCTGGCTGACAGCTGGCTTTACAAAGAAGCAAGTTACCTGACAGCTGGCCGTCTCCAGGGAGTGATGACACAGAGATCAGAGGAGATGGAAAGAGACAGAAGGAGGGGTAAGGGTCAGGTGGAAGCTAGGGCCTTCATAGTTTGATACTGCAGTGCACAACCATCTTTACTATGCATGATTATGTATATAGATTTAACTTCAGTACCATGAAGAGGAAACTAAACAAGGTCATGAATACCAGGATGAAGATGCCATAGAGTCATTCTAAACGCTGACTTGACCAAAATAGGTCATACCAAAGGCCACCTTTCACCTTTGTGTGAGGAAGGGGTAGGGATAAACTCAGGGCTGCCGCCTCCAGCGCTCTACAGCTGGACATTCCCCCTGCTTCTGTCCTTTGGCGATGAACAAACGCTTCGTTTTATGTCATAATTGTACAAAGGGGTTTCACTTACTGATGTCAGGTCATGGATACAATGCATCCTGGTCAATGCCACCCCTTCCATCACACTTTACAATCTCGCCCCATCCTCTCCTTCCCCTCAGATATATAGGTCAGGGTTTACATAGTGAGCATTGAATATAATGACTGTAGTTGCTCACCTATTCTCTCTCCATTCGTGTGTCCTTTTGCTTTCAGGGGTCTCCCGCCAACACTGCTTGGCATCTTTGGAGACTTGACCCTCTTGTTTCTTCTTCTGGGGTTAGAGGAGCTGAACTCTGAGGGACACATACTTGCATAGTTTTGTAGAGATACTCAATCTATTATTTAAAACTGGAAGAGTTCTAGAATCATGATGTTTAGTCATATATTTCAAAAGACCAGTATCTTAATACCTTCTCTTAAATTAAAATCCCTTCTATTCAGCTATGGCCTCTGCACATAAAAAACCCCAAATATCTAAAAAGCACCTAAGTTTGTCCAAAACAAGAATTTGGCTCCTATTCTCTTATCCAATAGTTCATTCTTCTGATATGTTTTCAGCCCTTTATATGCAGAATAGCCACCATCTCATAGCATGTTTATCAGCATTTCATAAATAACCCTCTTCATTTTCCATTTGAAAAATCATGAAGAGTTCAACAGAAACACAGGAGGACTAGAAGCTAGTGGAAGGGAAGATGAATGAAGTTATGGTTGGTATGAGCCATGAAATTTAAATGAAATTACCTAATGGCTGCAATGAGCAGTTGTCAAAAATATTTGCCTCCTTTTTCTATTCAACATGCTCACTTTCTTACTGAATTCAGGTAATATTTTCTGGAAAATGTGTTGTGTAGAGTTACAATACAATATCCATCCTTATTGCACCTTCATTGTTGTAAGTCCTAGATTTGAATATCAACCTATTTATTTCTACAACATACCCTCAATATATAGGAAGAGTTTTACTGACCTTTTCTGATTTAAAGACCACACTAATTTAAGTTAAAATTAGCCTTGGAAATTATCATAGTACAAGAAATAATGAGACTGACATCTGTGCAAATATATAGAATTGAGTTAGTTGGGTTTACTCTTAAAGACGAAGTCTTTTGTTTGACTTCCCAAGTACCACTGAGATTGTACAATAAATTCAGCAAAGTGCTCTCAATTTATTCCACAGTCAAGAAAATATTGATTGGTATTTATTTTGAGTCCATTTATGCAGGCAGGTGAATATGTGTAATTCTACATAAAAAAACATATCTTAAGCACAGAAAATTGAAAATGGAAATGAGACCTTTGCACTAAAATCTCTCAACTCTTTGTTTATTTTGTCAGCTGAATTTTACAAATCCATAGATTCTCTCTTTCTTCTTCTCTCTGTTTCTCTCACTTTCTCGCTCTGTTTCCTTTTCTGTCTGTGTATATCTGTGAGTATATAGGTATGTATTTGTATGTCTATGTCAACGTGCTTGCTGAAAGTACTTTAAATTAAACTGATATCAAATTAAGCATGCAGAGAGCTTTGTTCATTTTGACATATGTGGGCATGAAAACGCATTTTTAAAAAGTAACATAAAATTTTGCTAAAACATTATTAAACATGAAAATTCTAGGTGAATCCCTAAACTCAATTGCAAATGAAACATTTCTTGTATTTATGACATGGTTGAGAAATCCTTGAAATTAATGCTTACAATTTGAATTATAAAGAAATTGTATGTGTGTGTGTGTGTGTATGCACAAGTGCATGTAAACTTTCTCATATAAGAGCCTTATACTGTCAGGAAAGATGTTATTTATATCAAGTTTTAGAAGTACAGTAGTCTTTTTTATCCATTATTATAATATAAGAGAGTAAAAATGCCTATGATATAAATTCAGCCATAAGAAAATATATGCAGGTAAAAATTAGTTCAGTATGAAGAATTTCGTAGCTTACTTAATAAATAGGAGGTAAGTGTTAAATATTTCAATATCTTGAATTTTTCTTGATTTAAACATGTGGTTCTTTAAACTATAGTTCTTTAAACTGTGAGTTTTTTTTAAATTTGGTTTGTGTATAGTTTTGAGGACCTGATAAAATACTGTTATTTAAACAAAATCCATTTTTTTTGTCAGTTATGGGGCTTGAACTCTGGGCCTAGGCACTGTCCCTCAGCTTTTCAGCTCAAGGCAAGTGCTCTACCACTTGAGCCACAGCGCCACTTCCACACAACAAAATCCAATTTTTAAAGGACTATAATTTTTATCTTCGGGTCACTGACACCTGTAAAATTATTTTAATATCTACTATTTTGAGATGGTAGAGTTCTTGTTATCAGCAAGTGATGCATACACACACACACACACACACACACACACACACATATGAAAAGAAGATAAAATAAGGGAAGGTGACTTACGCAAATGAAGAAGATTCTCCTTAAAATAACTCCAAGAAGGAGTTCTACAATAAAAGAAAGACACAGTGCATATCAAAGCCTGCTTCTGCTCCACATTGTAAACTAGGACTCTACAGTGCTTCACTGTCTGAGTTAGGGATGATCAGGAATGTGAAAGTCCCTTCATGGGCATGGTGACGTAGACCTGTAATCCTAGGTACCTGAACGATCATGGCTTTTATAGCCAGCCTGGCCAGAAAAATCTGCAAGACTTCATCTCTAATGAACCAGTGAAGAGCAAAGGTATTGGAGTTGCTCAGGTGGTAGAATGCCACCCAAGCATGTAAGCTAAGCAAGTTTAAAAGCCTTGAGCTATACCTCAGTACCAGAAATAAAATTAAAAAAAAAAAACAGAAAAAAATTTATAACCAAGACCAAAGAAAGTATTAAAGTAACTGAAAAAATACCTAAAAACACCAGCAAAGACCTCCTCTCTTCTTCAAATGTCTTCTCATTCTCCCTTAGACATAACAGACCTTTGGTTTTCACTGCAGCTCCTTACTTAGATACTATTTCTAATGGGTGGAGAAGACAAAAGTATTTCATTATCCTCACATACACAGTCTCTTGTCTTTATAATTCATACATTGGAGTCAGGGACTCCATTGGATCTAATAAAGTGTGAGTGATACATACCAAATTTTGCAACATGGTCCCTGTAACCCTCCTCATAAAAGGTGGCATGAGGAGAAAGCACTCAGCCATCATCTAACCTTGAACAGAACTCGCTTCCTTCCTCTGACCCACCTCTCAAGAAAGTCAAAGTGCGCAAAACTGGCTTCTGGCTAAATTCTCGGCCTGCTCCTCATCCAGGACTGTGAAGCATTTGGTTCAACTGTTTGATTTTTGAACTTTATGGCTTCTGCTAAAATAATAACAGATAATTCATTTTAATTTCCTATGAAATACATTAATTTAAAAAGGAAAATAAATGCTCTCTAGCTTTAGTATTTTATCTCTTGTTCATAACCATTTTTCATATACACCACCCACAATAGAGACACCATACTTGTCATAGTAAATGACATAGTGTAAAAAGTGAAAATCAGTGAAAGAAATGTTCTTTCTTGAAAGAATCTGGAATTCCAGGGATATTGTTAGGTAAAGTTCCTGCTGTAGATCCTAGTTCAGCTTCATGCCAGACATTTGACAGGAATAATAATCCAACAATTCATGGGTCACTTTGGTTTTTAAGACCTGATAAAGTGTTTGTAAAGAATACCATATCCTTCAAGGCCTATAATTTTATCTTGAGCTTCTGCAACCTGTATAAACATCTTTCAATAGTTATTATTATTATTATTATTTTTTGGGTCCGGTCGTGGGGCTTGAATTCTGGGCCTGGGCGCTGTCCCTTAGCTCTTCAGCTCAAGGCTAGTACTCTACCACTCAAGCCACAGCTCCACTTCCGGCTTTTTTCTTTTTGCTTATGTGGTGCTGAGGAATCAAACCCAGGGCCTCCGGCTTGCAAGGCAAGCACTCTACCACTGAGCCACCTTCCCAGCCCTCAATAGTTATTATTTTTGAGAGAATTAGAGTAGTTTGAAGTTTCCCTTCAAAAGGGAAATATGTAAATTTGTTAACATATCAGTTCTGGAATATTTAAACTACAAAATATAAAATGTCAGAGTGTCACTAAACATGGTAAATTCAGAACAGACTAAAAATAAAAATACAAATGGCTGGAACTAAGGTTAATATTAGATAATGCCATCATTACAGTGATATCATTACATATATTTATGATTGAGTAAGTCTATGTAATTATTCTGACTTCATCTTCTCTCCGTGTAAAACAATTTCTGTCAACTTATAGAAAATCTGAAACTACATGAGAGGAAAGTAATGGCTGAGAACACTGAGACCGGAAAGCAATATCAGACAGCAGTGCTCGGGCACTTGAAGTTTAAATCTTGTAATTATTTCCACAATTCTGGCAAGTCTTTTATGCCAGGGTGACTCACTTTGGTTCCTACTAACAATTATGGATGAACTGATGGTGAGTCAACCCACAGCTAGAATTGGGGAATGTCTGTGCAAGACTTAGCTCTACGATTATCAGCCCTTTTCTTAGCTGGCATCTGCTATATGCAAGCTGTGATATACTTTGTTAGGGACTTAACGGTAGATACATAGTAACAGGGTTTTATTTCCTAGTACCTAGAGAAAACCTCTATGGTATGTTAGTGGAAAGAAACAGATATACACAAATAAGCCGATCAATGAAATGTGGTTGTTGTTTGCTATTGTTGTTGTTAGAGGGATGACTTAGAAAATGTCAACACCCAAGATGAAATACATGATTTTTTTTTTTTTAATGGGTCACGGGGCTTGAACTCTAGGCTTGGGGTCTGTTTCTGAGCTCTCCAGCTCAAGGCTAATGCTCTACCACTTGAGCCATAGCGTCACTTCTGGCTTTTTTGGTTTATAAGGTGCTGAGGATCAAACCCAGGGCCTCATGCATGCCAGGCAAGCACTCTACCCTTAGACACCTTCCCAGCTGGAAAACATAATTTTTATAGTATTTTAAAACCCCTCCAAAGAATCTCTGCAGAAATTCTAAAGTCCTAGGTACCATTGAATGTTAAGATAGTTAGGAAACAAATATATGTAGATAAATTTCTAGAAAATCTGGGCAAAAACTGTGCCCCTGTACAGGTAGCATTTCATAATGAGCTTTTTTTTGCTAGCTATCAAATTGAGAGGCAAAAATATTTATTTATTTATTTTGTTTAACCCCAGGTGAGGAAGTCTTCTTTCTTTAAGCAGGAACAAATTTATGTAGCTGAAATTTTTATTTAAAAAATTAAAAATGATTATAGACTCTCATGTAATAAACATAGATTTGACCTTAATCAGGTTTGAATAATACATTATATCTATGCTTTAGCCTGCCGCTTAACATCTCTGTTCCAATTTAATGATTGCTAAAATGAATTATTATGAAGATATATAAAATAGTACATTACACATGGTAAATGAACGTATAATGTCACACATATGTTGTCCTATATTTAATAGTATACTAATTTAGTTATTCATAAATATTCATTGAGTGATTATTAGGGCAAAGCACTCATTCAGGTGTTAGGGATTCAGAGATGGAAAACTGACATAGTTCTTAAGGGGCTTACACAGCAGCTGAGGAAAATTTAATGAACAGTATATTAAATAAGAGCATGATATAGATAGGAAAAGTCACCTAATTAATTATGACTTGGAATGACACAAGCCTTAAAGTATGAATACATCAAACTATAACTGTAGTTGTTCTAGTAGCAGCTGGAAATTCACCTTCATTAAGAAATTTAAATGTCTATAGACAAGAATAATACATTACACATGAAATTAATGCTTTTCTAGCTAAGAGGTCCTGTCCTTTTATTGTTGTTGTTATTTTCTATTTGTACACCCTAATTTCATATTTCCTTCCATTTCTTATTTTCTGTTATAAAAACTGTGATATGCCAGGCACTAGTAGCTCATTTCTATAATCCTAGCTTCTCAGGAGGCTGAGATGTTAGGATCATAGTTCAAAGCCAGTCTGGAGAAGAAAAGTCCATGAGACTGTTATCTCTAATTAAACATCAGAAAAAACAGAAGTGGTGCTATGAATCAAAATGGTAGAGCATTAGCTTTGAGCAAAAGAGCTCAGGGACAGTGGCTCTGAGTTCAAACACCACGATGGGGGAAAAAATACAAATTTCGAAGATTATCTTTTAATGATAGATCAACACTTGTATTTTCATACATATTAGATCTCATAGACTAAGTAACATTATCTAGCCACTTTAGTCTTCAAATCTTTTATTACCACACATTAGTTGACATTTGTATACATGCTTACAATATACCCCAATCAATTTTACCCTTTCTATCATTGGGTCTTTCCCTCCCTTCCCCATACTTCAAATAACTTCAACAGGTTTCCTTTTTGTATTGTCATATAAGCACGTAAAGTATCTTAACCATATTCATCCTTATGCACCCTCTTAGATGACCCCCCTTCCTTCTGCTCAAAACAGTTCCCAAGAGGAGCCGGTTTTACTTTCCTGTCATCCATTTGTTATTTATTAATTATTCCAATTGATATTTCAGAGATTATTACATTATGTATTTAATCAGAATAGCCCTGTCTGTTTCTCTTTCCTCTTATTCCTTCTAAATTCCATTCATTGATATTCCTTATGCCATTTTCATATGTAGACAAGACAGTTTAATGTCATCTTCCTTTATTCTTTCTCTCCTTTCCCCTTAAGTATTTTAGTTCCTGTTTGAAGTTCAATCTTTACCTTAGAATAAATTTTTGCCTATGTAACATAGATTCTATTACTACTCTCCCATTATTTTATTTCTGTCCTCAACTACTTTTGTTAAAATATCAGCAATTTGGTACAATCAAACTTCCTGTAAAACATCTTTGGAGATAGTGAGGAAGGGGATTTAAGATTCCCTTATATTTATAAAGATTTATAAAGAAATACTAAGATGTAGATTTAAATTTTACATAAATCAAATGGACTGATTGACTAGCACCTCAACACCTTTAATTCCTCAATTCCTCCAAATCTCAGTCCCCCAAAACTTCCAAATGCAACCAGACTTTTTGGATTTTAACACCATTGTCGAGAAAACCTGAGTAGGTGTTTTTACTTAAAAACAGGCCATATTAACATGAATGATTCCTTTTTTCTGTTACATTGAATAATTAATATCCAGGGGCTGCTTGAAAGCAACAGAATTATATAAATCAATGACCCAAGCACCTATCAGCTTACTCATTAAGATCCACTGATACCTTTTGTAAAATAGTGCTTCGTTAAAAAAAAAAACTAGCACCCCTTAAGATGTGTCAGAAAGATAATAAATAAGTTTGATGTAATTTTTGATGTTTCTCCTTTAAAAGATTAATCATGAAACAAACATATTTAGACATGTTTAAGCTTCTGTGCATCTCCCTGTGACTATCCTCATTCACTACTAATATGTCCTGTAGAATCCAGCCATTTTATTCATTTTAATAATATAAAGCAACCTCAAATATTAGAAAAACCTTCAAACTATGAATATTTCAATTTTTAACACCAATAAATAATATTCTAAGATTAGAGGCTCACGACTACCTCTTTGATCAATTTACAATGATCAGTGCCCAAAATGTTGAGTTTACAGTGATTAATTTAAGTGCTTCCTACTTTGCAGTGTGTTATCCACGTACAATGGGCCTTAGGCTTTGGACTTACACAGAGAAATAGAAATAAAATCAATAGATATAAAAATAACCCATGGACTGAATTTGTGGTTAAGGGTGAGACTGTCATAGAGAAATTTTGAGACAGACAGTGAATGAAAAGTCTGAGTAACTGAAAAATTTCCAGGGTTGGTCTAGTCCAGGATTGACTAAGTAGAAGATTCATAATTTTGCTCACTATTATTATTGGTCTCTTCCTCGCTAGAGAAAAATTGGTTACCATGTTTTAAATTGGAGTCATTGCTTGGTGAGTAGAAAAAAAATTGTCCAGTGCTTTTGCATTCCCAACTCATTTTGCTTAGTTGATCAGCATTATATCCAGCGAATCCTCTAAGGTACAAATCTCTTCATAAAACAACAAAAAGACTGTAAGCCAAACATTACCTAATTTTTTTTCTCTGCTTCCCTTTCTCCCTAAAATATTAATTTTTACATAATTTTTATTTTTAAACTCTTTAAAAAAACCTCTGCACTATAGAGAGTCCATATGACACAAAATCAACAGCCCAAACTCTCTGCCTTCCGATTTCATGAATGTATACTTTTGGTGAGCCCAAGAGGGAGTTTTCCCACATTCTGTTCCCTGTGGCCTCTCCCATTCCTGTAACCTTTCAGCTTGACCTGTAAGCCACTCACTCTACATACAGCCCATTATTTGTTCAGTAGTGTAGCCTTACACTGTATTTTATAGTCCACTGGGATTATTTTCCTGCGTATCCATCTTGCCCACAGAGATTGAGCTGACAGAAAACTCGACAAGTTTGTTTGATGTGTGCTTTGTGGCTGCTTGAACGGCTCCTCTTCACTGTCCCTGAGAATTTCCTATCAACTTACAACCAGAGAAAGTCACCTTAAAAGCATAGCCTTTGTGGTCTGTGTTACACCACACATTGTGTCACATTACATTACATCACACACACACACGCACACACATACACACACACACATTCACACACCACAAACCTACATGAGAAAATGTTGCCAACAAATTGACTTAAGTAGAAAGCCAGTATTCAGACTCTTGGTGAGAAATACCTTCTGCCTTTGTTTCCATAATCATTCCAATAAAACCCAATTTTGTACTTGTGAAAAATTTGATTTTTGTCTACAAATCAGAGGAAAAAGTTTTAGACTCTGCATTCTTAAAGAAGCAAACAAAGAAAAACCTTAGTGAGTATGCCATCACAAGCAATAGTTTTTATAATAAATGCCACAAAGCACTTAGTTGTTACATCTTTAGTAGCAATGTAGTACGTTTGTCATTAATAAATATATTACATTACTGGGCTGAATATGATCCAACCATAATGATAATTTGCACTCAGTTCAAAACTAATAACTCGAAGTACTTTGCGATGTGCCATTTTAATGTTTGTTCTTCCCCATATGCTATTTAGTTGATCCTCATTTACCCTGCAAGGCAGGTGAGTATATGACTTTCATTAAAATAATAAAAGTAAATGAAATGTTTAATATGTAAAAGAATATTGAGTAGTCTTTTATAACTGCCTGGAGTAACCGGTGAGCTAGTGGCATGCAGGAAACATTAAAAGGATTATCTATTTTCTCCAAGCATTGAGTCATATAAGGGTGAGAAAAAAGGCTCCTGTGGATGAAATATGAATTTGCATAATCAAGTTTGCATTAGCTGTGATACTTACAGTATAATTTCTGAGGCAAATGAAAAGGATTGTCCTTAGAAGGGGTAACTGAAGCATGTTGCATGTTATTGAAAACTAGCTACAGGTGGACCCATTGCAACAATGAGAAGTACAAGTTGTCATGTCGAAAACGAACTTTACAACTTTGGTGGGGGGGGGGGGAGGATTGGGTGGGGGGCGGGGGGAGGCAGGGAAGGGATATGAAGAGTAAACAAAGGAGGAGGCAGCAATGCTTGATAAGAAATGTACTCATTATCTTGCCCATGTAATTGTAATCCCTCTGTACAGTATGTTCACAAAAAAAAAACAAAAAACTAGCTTCAAAAATCAAGTCTACAGTTACCTAAAACATTTGTTAAGACTATCTGGGCTCATCCTCATTACCTCGACTCTAATATACCTTAAAATGGAAAAAATCAACATTTTCTTAATGTTTATTTCCTATGGTTCCAATCTGTTACTGTCATTCCAGGGTCAGTTGTCAGATCAGATGCAGGAAAAAAATGTTTCTTCATGCATTTGTTGTATTTGTTCAAAGGTACAGTTGTTTTAGAGTAAGTAGGGTGAATTTAACTCTCCTATCTCTTGCCTACAAGTGGAAGTCAAATCTTCTCTCTCTCTCTCTCTCTCTCTCTCTCTCTCTCACACACACACACACACACACACGAGAGGGAGGAGTGTGTGTGTGTGCCATTACCAGGACTTGAACTCAGAACCTTGAATGGCTCAGTGGCTTCTTGGCATACCTATGGAACTCTAGCACTTAAGCCACACCCCAAGCTCTGCTTTTAGCTGTTTAGTTATAGAGTCTCAAGTGCTGTTCTATCCAGGATGGCTTGTTACCCTAGTCCTCCAGGTACCAGCCTCCTATGTAGCTAAGATTATTGGAGTGAGACACCAGCACTCAGAAGTACATTTCTTTCAGTGCATGTATATGTATTTACTTTCTTCCCATTTTAGGCTTGATAGGACTAGTTTGGTAAGATTGTTTCTATTGGTTGGTTTGTTTGTTCACTTTGTTTTTCTGTGGTGGTCCTGGGGCTTGAACTCAGGTCCTGGTCACTGTCCCTGCACATGTTTTCTCAAGTCTGGCTCTCTACCACTTAAGCCACAGCTTCACTTCTGGATTTTTGGGTTAATTGAGGATAAGTCTCACAGACTTTCCTTACTGAGCTGGCTTTTAACCACAATCCTCAGATCCCTGACTAGCTAGGATTATAGAGATTATAGGTGGAGGCCACTATCACCTTCAAGTTATTGGGGTTGTTTTTGTTTTTCGTTGCTGTTTTTGGTTGGTCATGGGGCCTGACCTCTGGGCCTGGGCACTGTCCCTCAGCTCTTCTTCAGCTCAAAGATAGTGCACTACCATTTGAGCCACAGCACCACTTCCAGCTTTTTCTGCTTATGTGGTGCTGAGGAATTGAACCCAGGGTTTTATGCATGCAAGGCAAGCGCTCTACCACTAAGCTACCTTCCCAGCCCATGTTTGTTTGTTTTACATAAGAATTATTACATTTATTTTGGTATCACTTTACTTAACACCCTGAGTATATTCTTCAGAGCTACAAGATCTCTTATGAATTCCCCTTCTCATTCCTAATTTATAAATTGTCCATCTCCTCTTTATCCTTGATCAAACACTATTCTATAGAAACATTATAATCTCTAAGACAAAGAGTCTTTGTCCACTAGAAATAGGCAAATTTCATAAATCCATATGGCCAAATATTTAGAATATAAGGAGATTATAATATCTACTAAATTCTATAACTACTTAGAAGTGAAGAACATCATTGGACAAGTTACCTTTTACCATTTCCCCAAAGTTTATTTATTATTAACAGTTCCCAAATAAATGTGTTGATTATACGAGAAAGTGGAGCCTATGAACATTAGGTGAAGTCATGAATTGGAGATCTCCTGAGATTATCAATGCTGTCGTACAACTAGGAGAGGGATGCTTTCTCTTGTCCTGATGCAGAACACAAATACTATTCACCACGTGCCACCACCATGCTCTTGGGCCTCTTAGTGTTTTTGTAGAAACACATGCAATTTGCACTAAAGATTCATGAGTTTATTCTTCCCTGTTATTTTATATTAGCAGAATGATTTAGTGAAATAATAATCACTTGACCACAAAGGTCTTTATCCCTTTGGCTATTATTCTTGATTCATTTGCTATTATGAAAGACCACACAGATAGCTTAGATTCTACATTTTACTTTGAGGTCTTTCCTGACCTATGCTTGTATCTTATCTGCTTAGTGTATAATTCATGTTGACATTTTCTTAATGGAATACACAGCTCTTGAAAGCAGTGGGTGTTCATTTATCCAAGCATCTGCAAATTGGTCCCATAGTCTTGAATAATGTGCAGAAATCTTCACCCTCTTCTCTCTTCTATATATCAATTAAGCCATACTGAATTTATTTCAATCACATTTGTCATTTAGTAGACAGTCTACATTTGGATATCTGCATTTAGCCATCACATTTCCTGGATTTTAATGAGTTTGATCAAATTTATGTTTTAAGACCATGAACAAATAATTATTATGTAAGCAATTTCACTTTGTTCCCAAAATAATGAAAATAGGAAGAGCTCATTTCACATTCACTGTGGAAGCTTAAAATAGAAGAGTCTAAAAAGCTATGCCCAGAAGGGCAGAAAGGGCTCGTTTTCTACCCCCAGCTCTAAATTTCAATGATTGTGACATTATTTGTATTAAATAACTTTCCCTAGGTTTGAAATAAATTGAACATTAGTAAGCAATCTCTTGTAAAAAAAATTCATCTGCTTTTCACTCTATATCATGTTACACTTGAAGCTACTGGGACATAAGGCATGGTACCTGAAACAAAGAGATGATCACAATTAATGGTGGGACATACAAATAATGACATTGTTTCACATGTACAAACATAAAGGAAGACCCACATTCTACATAATGATGCTCCAATGAGTTAAAAAGATAGAAAAAGGGATATTTGAGTAGTACAGAATAGTTGAGAAAATCTTAGTTCTAAATGTAAGAAGATACTAAATAATGGCATAATTTTTAAACTTTCATTTATTTGTTAGTGGTAGAACTTAAATTCAGAGGTTCACATTTCCCTGGATTTTTCTTCTTATGACTGTTGCTTTATCTACTGCCTCCAATTCTGGCTATTTGCTGGTTGTATGGAATTAAGTGTCTCTAGGTAAATCTGACTAAACTTGCTCCTAACAATGATCATCAGATCTCAGCTCCGTGAGTAGCTAGGATTACAGGTCTGAGCCACCAGTATCCAGTTGGGAGACACATTTTTAAGGTCCAAATATAGTCTATATATCTGACATGGTAATGTAGACAATAAAATAATAAAAATTGTATAACTGTGTTTGGATGTTCTTTGGACTTGTGAATCTTTGCAATATGTGTTTTACTGAGCAGCAAGCTCCAAGGAAAGTGATTGCTCTATGTGTTCTATAGTTTTGTTGTTATGATAGTGACTATCATAAGTTGGTGCTGTCTTTTTCACTATTTAATATGAGAAAGTAAGGAAAGGATATTTTACCTGAGTCCATATGGCACATGTTAAAATGAGCCAAATTTGAGAAGCTTTATGGAGCTTTGACATAAATCACAAGATCCTAGTTTACAATTCTGATTTGATTAGGTGTGGGTTATAGGTGTCATAGTAGTGAATGCTGCATCCCAAGAGTTACGAATAATTGAGACCAACAGAAGGGCACTTGTAAGAACAAAGTGGCAGACAGTGAAAGGGATGATAGGGAACATAGTTCGGACAACAAACAATCTGGAAAGAAATGATTGACTCACAAGAGCTTGAGTTGAGGAGACTATAGGTTTAATTTAACAGAATCAGAGAGGTCAAGAGGTCAATAATTAGTTACTCAGAAATTACTTACTCTGCTGAAAATGAGAGCTGTAGAAAATGACTATAAGGTTTGAGGAAGATAGCTCTAGAAAAAGATTTTACACATATCAAATAAAATAACTGTTCAATGATATAAAATTCCCAATCCCAGATACTATGAGTTTGGCTACTATCAAAATGAAAATTATGTAGTGCATCAAACTTAGATTTAGAAATAAAGAAGTCTTTGCCAGGAGTTGGTAAGGCAAACAGAAAGAAGAAACAAGAAATTAGACACTAAAAAATCATCAAAGTACCTGTGTACTAGGACTAGACTTCAGAAGGAAAGGAGATAGAAGAAATTAGTAAGACTCTCACACATGTATCCATAAACAGTCAACTCTGGTCACATTGGATTTCCCAGAGTTCCTTGTAAACAGCAAGAATATTCTCAATCATAACTTGGTTCCACTTCATGCTTCTGAATAGAACAGAATTTCCCCCAAGATCTTGATTTGTTAATTATTTGCTTGTTTTTCAGATTTTAGCTCAAGTTTTACCGTCCTATGAAAGCTATCTCTTCTTCTCATGTAGGCTAACCTCTTGTTTATTATTTCCCCAATGTCTTCTCTATGTGTATTACTCACTAGCATGTAAGGTACATGGGATATTACTAATCAGTATCTTTTTTATCCTACCATGATGCCTAGTATTTTGAGACATTCTGTAAGTATACAGAATTTTGGAGATTTGACATATAAACTGATTCTGAGTGAAGAAAAATCTAGAATATGGCCAGAAGAATAATTGCTGAAACAGAGAAATCTAAGGGCTCTTGCCAAGGAAAATGTCTGGAGATTTGATAGTATCATCAAATTATTGCTTAGAAGAAGACAAGAAGCCACAAACTGACTCTATGGCACTCACAATTAGTTTAAAGCAAAGTTATGACACAACTAAGAAAAGCTGTGAGTGTCATTACCATGCCGGGAAGGCTGGATGTATGCAAATGGTCAGGCTCCATTTAAGGTCTTAATAGGAATAGTGGGCTATAGACAGAAGTGGAAATTAATTGAGGCAGAAGAACTCTTTACCAAAGTAAGATTTTTTTTTTTTTTTTCTGTCGCGGGCTTGAACTCTGGGCCTGAGCACTGTCCCTCAGCTCATCAGCTCAAGGAGAGCGCTCTACCACTTGAGCTACAGTGCCACTTCCGGTTTTCTAGTGGTTTATTTGAGATAGGAGTCTCACAGTCTTTCCTGCCCAGGCTGGCTTTGAACCACGATCCTCAGATCTCAGCCTCCTGAGTAGCTAGGATTACAGGTGTGAGCCACCAGCGCCCGGCCCAAAGTGAGATTTTAAAAAGTTATGTTAAAAGGATGATTGGTCCAAGATATACAGTGGGATTCTTTAAAATTTTTGCTTTGCAGAATCTCTCACCTTTGTTGTATCATGAATACAATATGATATTTTTTCTGATACCTGAGTCAGAAACCACATGGGCATGGTGGCCACATTGCAGATAGGTGCATATCACCACTCAATAAGTGATTTTTTAATTTATTTTTTATCAAGGGGATAATGTCTGACTTCATCAGGATTAGATCTTTATTTGATATAGTTTATAGTTTTGATCAAACTTGTTGGCATGCTTGTCATACCTTGGAATTCTTCTGTTAAAAAATGGTGAGCATCAGTCATCCACTGGCTACATTGCAAGTTCATGGTAGCTATATGCAAGACAGATAATACTGTACTGAACAATGAGAATACATGTTACTATCACTAGTGTCACAAAAAAATTCTATCAGAGAGCAGGTAAAATACAGTGATAGTCTGTTTCCATAACCCATTTACTGTAATTCATGCAATTTGACTTTGCTATGTACTCTCTACCATACGTCAAGATAAAATGAGAATAATATAAAAGATCACAGATATACATTCCATGCAATCTACTTTTAACCCTGCAGATATGCTTGAACTATAGTACACCTTCAGTTCAAGATTCTCAACCTGGTCTCCTATCTCTCTTGACTTGCTTTGATTCCCTGGAAACTCAAGTTGTAAAAGCCCCAGAAAGTTTAAAGCTCAAGACTAAGCATTGACTGGTGAATCCAACTTGAGGAAAAGTAAAATCTCTGCTGCTTCAGAGGAAGAATATGCCTCTGAAGTACAAAAATGTTGGGAAATACCTTTTTGTTGATCTTCTGGTTCCTTGTTTTATCATTTTTATACTGAATTTTATAAGGAAATCACAGAATTTTAGAGAGGTACTTAAGCAATTGCATCCTGATCATAGATTGATCTTTGTAATTGTGAGACAATAATTTTCTATCATCCACGTTTGTGGTATTTGTTACCAAAGCTAAGGGTAATAAGCATCTAACCTAGTTTATCTATATATGTAAAGTTTCTTCGTGCCAACTATAGATAGTAGAGAATGTCTAAATATACACACTCTCACACATATACACAGACATTTTAAATATTTTTGAAGAATTCTGAGAAATGAGTCAAAGTGATCATAAATCTGAAAATATACTTGGCAATTTTTCTACAGTTTAATTTTAGCACCACACCCCTTTCCATTTTTAAAAGAGAAATTAAAGGTATTAATAATTTGATTACTTAAATCTCAATTTTCTGAAGCCATTACATTGTAGTCGGTCTGACAGACTTCATTTCCTTTTTGGGGGGAAATATATTCAAATATCATAAGCATTTAGTAAAAACATAAATCCATATTTACTTAGCATTTCCCATTATAGAATAGTTACTGGCTAAAAGACTGCTTATTTCTAAAATCCAACCAAATGATAAAATACATTTGAATGACCATCTAGTATATCAGAATGCTAAAGTCCTAGAAAACCCAGGCAAAAAGTTTTTACAACAACAGTTTCTTTTAAGAAAAATCCCTCATCAATTCCCACATGAGACCAGGATTAAATAGTGCATGTAGGTTATCAGCCTGTCTTGCTTTTCTTCTCTTTGAAGTGAGAGGACAATAAATAAGTGGGCTAAAGACTTAAAGAGAAACTTCTCTGAAGAGGAAAGAAGGATGGCCAATAGACACATGAAGAAATACTCAACCTCCCTAGCCATAAAAGAAATGCAAATCAAAACAACATTGAGATACCACCTCACCCCAGTTAGAATGGCTAAAATCAAGAACTCTAATAACAACAGATGCTGGAGGGGATGTGGACAGAAGGGAACCTTACTTCATTGTTGGTGGGAGTGTAAACTTGTTCAACCACTTTGGAAAGTAGTATGGAGGTTCCTCAAAAGACTCCACATAGAGCTCCCCTATGACCCAGCAATCCCACTTTTGGGCATTTACCCAAATGTTCACAAACAAGACCACACTAAAGCTACCAGCACGACTATGTTTATTGCAGCATTATTTACCATAGCTAAGATATGGAACCAACCCAGATGTCCCTCAGTAGATGAATGGATCAAGAAAATGTGGTACATATACACAATGGAATTCTATGCCTCCATCAGAAAGAATGACATTGCCCCATTTGTTAGGAAATGGAAATACTTGGAAAAAATTATATTAAGTGAAGTAAGCCAGGCCCAAAGAAACATAGGTCCCAAGGTTTCCCTTATTTGTAAATTCTAGTATATGTCTGAGTCAAGCAGAAAAGGTCAGATAAGGTAAAGTTAGGGAAATGAACCCTAAGATATGTATTCAAATGTTTTTTTTTTTTTCTTTCATGCGATTGTTTCTAAGACATTTATAAGATTATTTCTTTTGTTGCTTTGTATGTCCCTCCCCCACAGTATAACCCCTGCTTTCACTGTATTTGATGTTGGTATAATTTGTGGAGGGGAAGGGGAAAATCAAATCATTTAAATAGGAATACAGGTGGACTCATTGCAACAATGAGATCAACAATGAGATGTACAATTCGTTATGTTGAAAACGAACTTTACAACTTGGGTGTGGGGGTGAGCGTGAGGATTGGGTGGGGGGACAGGGGGAGGATGGGAATGGATGGGAAGGGGAAACAAGGGAGGAGGCTACAATGCTTGATAAGAAATGTACTCATTATCTTGCCCATGTAATTGTAACCCCTCTGTACGGTATTTTCACAATAAAAAAAATACATGAAGTGAGAGGACAATTACAATGACTCAGTTTCTGTAACCACTGAAGTCACTTTTTCTTTTATCCTTCCTAGTTACATTATTGATGCTTCAACTCATGGACAACATAATAATGAAATTGAAGTAGAACAAGACCAAAGACCCTTGAAACTGATTTCAACTCTATAGTTTCTTAACCTTCTTCAAGGATCTTCTGATGGCTGCAATTCCTTATAGAAGACTAAACAAGCCTAAATATGGAATTCATACCCAAGGTTCTGGCATTTCCCTGTAAAAAAAAATTGTGCTACCAAATGATTCTGTTGCAAGTGAATGTCTTTTCTGCCAGTAGGAAATATATATATATATATACATATACATATATATTATATTATATATATTACAAATAAAAATTTATACATATACCCTTTTGCTTTTTCCATCTCAGATGTTAGATGCTGTGATGTAGGCCATGATTTACTTTTTATTAAATGAGTTTTTTATTTGTGAAAATACTGTACAGAGGGGTTACAGTTACATGAGCAAGGTAATGAGTACATTTCTTATCCAGCATTTTTTTTGCGTGCTCCTTTGTTTTTCCCCTTGAGCTGTTTAACTACCTAAAGGTATATAAGAAGTGGACCAGCCTGTGAAAAAGAAGCATCAGCCCAAATTAAAGAAGAAGCCCCTGGAAACAGAAACATTAGTTTATCCAAACCAACATAGGGTTGAAGAAAACAAAAATTTGTTCACGAAAATGAATAGCATAGTTGAAATAACACCTCTTCTTTTCTTCTACTTCTTTTCAGTTGTGAGGCTTGAACTCTTGGCTTAGGTGTTGACCCTGAGTTCCTCAGCTCAAGGCTAGTGCTCTATCACTTTGAGCCACAGCGCCACTTCCAGTTTTCTGGTGGATAATGGGACATAAGGGTCGAGGCACTTTACCAAATGGGCTGCCTTTGAATCACTATCCCCAAATCTCAGCCTCCTGAGTAGCTTCAATTATAGGCATGAGCCACTGGCACAGCTGACAATCTTTTTTTAAGGACTCAACATACTAGACACCAACCATAATCCATTTTTGGAATGAATTTAACTGTCTTTACAAATGAATTGCCTCTTTATGAAATACTCCATGGAGCACATTGTTCTTGCCTGTGCATGAGTTTCAAGTAAGGAAGAATTTACCACCTTGAAAATCAACCCAAGTGAACTCAATATGACCACTTATATTTCTTCTTTCTAATCTATATTCAAATATTTTACCTTCAATTAAGTCTAATTCCTCACAGAAAGATTACTGACCTTCAAATACATGAGTTGTAGTAGTCCTTTTGTAAGTGAAAAATTTGTGAGTCTAGTCGCAGATCCAAGACCCTTCTTCCTCATTTTCTTTGACCTTTTCATATGCCCTGGTCTGTTAAATTCTTAAATCTAGTACAGCCAGAGAATTGTAGACAAAGAATGAAGTCCTCTTGGAAGTGGACAGCATATATTGATCAATGCATCCCAGGTCCATGTTGAGTTCAATTTTGACCCAGTCACCTCACTGGCTGACATTAATCTTATAGTTGGAAAAAAGAAAGAAAAAAAGAAAGAAAGCCTGTACCATTTTAACCTGTGTTACTGTTTGACCTGGCCTCACTTTTACTCTGTTTTGAACTATATGCTTCTTGACCCAAGTTGCAGATACTGCATTTATCTTTATTAAATGACATATTCTTAGAGGCAACCTACTATTTCAGCCTGTCCAATAGCCTTTGAGTTTGACTCTGTCAATCTTTATGCTTGTTATCTTTTTGATATTGTTTTCAGGCACAGATTGGATAGCCTATCTTCTTGGTTCTTATCCAATGTTAAAATAACTAACAGTATATAACCAATGTACAAATAGAAAAGAGAAAGCAAAACAGAGCCAACAAACAATAGCAACAACAATGCTGGGACTCC
Source organism: Dipodomys spectabilis (assembly GCF_019054845.1). Classification (NCBI taxonomy): domain Eukaryota; kingdom Metazoa; phylum Chordata; class Mammalia; order Rodentia; family Heteromyidae; genus Dipodomys; species Dipodomys spectabilis. The sequence goes on along the minus strand of NW_024870834.1, from coordinate 10,095,192 downwards.
TCTCATGTGTAAATCCTATTTGTATTTGAATTCATTTAATCAGTTGGGAATGTACTCAACCATATTAAAATTACATACCTTACTTCTTCCCCTATGCAAATATATTTTGAATATAATCCTGATCCTGCCCTTCTTTCTTGAAATATTTAGTTATTTATTGCAAGTGATAGTTTGCATTCCAGAAGAACAGGAGTAGTCATTTTTCTCTCACTTAGGTTTTAATTAGTTATTTGTTTTTGTTTATTTGTTTGATCTGGTCTTACCCTTTAAACTCAGGGTCTGTCCTTACGCATTGTTGCTCAAGGGTAATACTCTCTAACCTGAGCCATAGCTGTCTACTTCTGGCTTCTTGATGGTTAAATGGAGGGTAAGAGAGTACCATGTATTTTCAAGCCAGGGCTGGCTCTGAACCATGATCCTTGGATCTCAGCCTCCTGGGTAGCTAGAATGACAAATGTAAACCACCAACACCCAGTTGTCACTTAGACTTAAAACTACTAACCCCCTTCAAAGCTTTTGTTGGGGGGCGGGTGGGGGGTCCGGTCATGGGGCCTGAACTCTGGGCCTGGGCGCTGTCCCTCAGCTCTTCAGCTCAAGGCTAGCACTCTACCACTTGAGCCACAGCACCACTTCTGGCTTTTTTCTTTTTGCTTATGTGGTGCTGAGGAATCGAACCCAGGGCCTCAGGCATGCAAGGCAAGCGCTCTACCACTGAGCCACCTTCCCAGCCCGCCTTCAAAGGTTTTGTAATATTTCTACCCATTACTTGCATCATTCCCCTTCCAGATAAATATGCAGTTGGTTCTTTTTTATTCAAGCTCTTATCTCCCACATTACCTCCTAGAATGTAATGTCTCTGACGTTTCTCAATCAGAGAAATTTTGAGCTAGAATATTGCTCATTGTGGGGCATGTGTCAACACTGTTTTCAGAGTTTTGTTTACAGGTTTTATACTTCTTTAAGTATAGGTCTAAATGTGTTATAATTTTGTGCTATTCTGAATTAAAGGAATTACTTCCTTGTAAGCTTAATTTTAAGCCTAAGTCTTACAAATGTTTTCTTTTAGAGAGAAGTCTTTTTCACTGCGGCATAGTTCCATGGTAATTCACCTGTCTATCATGTTCAATTCCCAGTCGATGTAAGTATACAATGTAATTTTTCATTCAAATTCTGGCACAAATGAGAAATTGCATAAAACATAGTTGGAGTTTTTCTACGTCTGCACTAAGATTTGACTATATTCACACAAAGTTTACACCATGAATTTATTATTTCTCATTTTGTCGGGAGTTGAGAATGGATTGTGATGGAAGTGATCATTGGTTTCCTCACTACCCTCCTATAGAGACAGTGTTACCTAATTTATTTCAAATGTAAGCAAACAACATTATTCAGAAGTCCACAGTCTCTTAAACATATTCCGATTGTTTAGTTACTTCATCTCAATATGCTAAGCCAATAAATGCTGAGGCTTAAAAAAATTCTTCTTTTGGCTCAAGGTGCTCATCAGCCATCTGGAACTGTTTCCCAAGTTGCATCCATTATGCAAATGAGCTTTCGGATTCGTCATGTTTCATCTACTGATACTAATACATTAATTTTGGATGTTGCAGCATGAGGCCTGGAGAAGATATTGCGTTCTCATCAGTCATTGGCTGGTACTCACACCTCATTACCTTTAATGACTGTGGGCACCTAAGGTCATAGCGCTCCTAACTGTGATTGGCCTTAGGTTTTACCGATAAAAGCAATTTTTTTTACTTAAGCAAAGTTCTTTCTTTCTTGTTTCATTCCTTTCTTTGTCTCCTTTATTTTCATGCTTTTGTTCAATATAGATTTAACATCTCTTAAGGGAATTTCTGTCTCATACTGACTATTTATTTGAACAAGCAAAGGCATTTTTGAAAAAATTATTGGGGGATTTAATTTTTTGAGTTCCAGGTATATTTTAGTTGATGTTAGGTGAAATGAACCCCAAGATAAGGACTCAAATGGTTTTTCTTTCTTGCTAGTGTTTTTAACATATTTGTAAGATGATTTCTTTGTTGCTTTGTATGTCCCTCCCCCCATGGTATAACCCCTGTTTTCACTGTATTTGATGTTGGTATAATTTGTGGAGGGGAAGGGAAAAAACAAATTGTTTAAATAGGGATACAGGTGGACCCATGGCAACAATGAGGTGTACAAGACGTTATGTTGAAAAACAAACTTTATAACTTTGGCTATGGGGGGTGGAGGGGGGTGGGAGATGGGAGGGCAGGGATGGTAAGGGGAAACAAAGCAGGAGGCAACAATGCTTGATAAGAAATGTACTTATTACCTTGCTCATGTAATTATAACCCCTCGTAAGATATTTTCATAATAAAAAAAAGTTTCAAAAAAAAAAAAGAAAAGAAACAATTAGCCATCAAGATGGGGGTATCTAGCAGGAATTTAAAGAGGAAAAAGTTTGGCAGAAGTTAAAAAAAAGCATAAACACACACATGAGAGTTTTCTTATTACGTAGTATAATGATTAGAAGACTGCAGACAACTCAGTTTTAACCCTAGTTGTTCAAGTTGCTAGCCGTATGCAGTTAAATAACAAAATCTCTTCTGTGTCTCAGGTTTATCTTACATGAAACTGTAATAGAATGAATAAAAATATTATGCAAAATATTAGCAAACAAACAAAATTAAAGTATAAAACAATGGTAAATTGTATTGTGACTTAAATAAATATGAAACTCTCTGGCACACAAAAGATACCAGATGATGATAGTGGACAAAATTAAAAAAAAGGTTCAACACACCAAAGTTTTAAAAAGTTTCTGATATTAAGTAACATTAAAGCAATTTTCTGTGTAAGAAAGGCTATAAATATTAATAAACTAATTGTCAAAGTAAAATGTCTGAATCTGTATCATTAATCTATGTATATTTAATTTTAAAAGGCACATATGACTGATAATTCTGAGTAGCGCTATATGTATATTTTATTGTAACAGTGAGATGTACAATACACTATGTTGAAAATGAACTTTACAGTTTGGAGAGTGGGGTCAGGAGGAGCTGGAAAGGTGGGAAGGGATGGGATGGTAGGGGAAAACAAAGGAGGGGGTAACAATGCCCTATAGGAAATGTACTCATTACCTTACTCATGTAACTCTGACCCCTCTGTACAGTATCTTTATAATAAAATATATTTTAAAAAAGAACAACATAAACAAGCGTTGGAATCTGAACCTTATACACAAAACTTCCCAAAGGGTGGAGAAATAGGATGAAGGTTGCTTTGCAAATATACCTCTTAGCACATGTGTTCAGGTTTATCAATCTAACATGAATATGTTCATTAAAAAATCTGAATGAATTAACATATTGAATCCCACATGGTATTACAATATGATCATATCAGGGAAATTCCAGGAATGCAATAATGTCTTACTAATGACAAAATGGTAATATCCAACTTATTTCAAGTTAAGGAACAATAAAATGTGATATGACTTGCTATCAAAAATGTTAAACTAAATACATGAATCTACTTTTCTTTCACCTTCAGCAGAGAACATATAAGAAAACTAAAGTTAATAAAAGTTCTGTCATAGGTACAAAAAAGCAGAAATTTGAGGAATTTTAAGCAAAGATTCAGAGTAGAAAACAAGATAAATATTGCTATACTTGGTTGAATTTATATTCAAAAATTACTACAAAGTATGTTATGTTAAAGGACAAGTAAGTAACCAAGAAAAATATTAAAGACTTCTACAGAACTATATTTTTCTAAAAATTAATTTAGTTATCAATATGCTAAATAAAACTTCTTTAACAAAATTAGCTTATTTTACACAGAAATAGTTTGTATATTAATGAAGAAAACAAGTTACCATCCTCAAACACTCATGATGGCATAGTTGTATTATAAATTACCCAACATGGACAATAAAACATAAAAGAAAATGCAAAATACATTTTCCTAATGCACTTAAGAAATATAAAATGAATAACCATGTAGAATATTGAAAATTATTTCAGAAAATAAACAATTTTGGATGTACTCCTTTATGAATTTGTGAATATCGTTCACAAGTACATAAAAATATTAATTACTCTGATACCTGGATATTTGGTTCTAGGAAGTTACCGCCCCCCAAAAAAATCTTTCTTTGCATGAGTAGCAAATATTGGAATATATTTTACTATTCAAGATTAAGAGACATGCTGTTAATGTGTTATAATATTCAACACCATAAAATATTCCGCCAGCACTATTACGATATGCAATTATATACATATGTATTTCCCTAATAAATATATATTAAGTATTACTTAAAATGGTAATAATTGTAGTATGAAAGTTGTTACAGAACAATATAGGTCCTAAGATGCTATGTAGACACTTGATTTTCAGCATTCACAGTTGTTTAGTTTTTATAAAATTGCTACAAGTGATGAATTAGTAAATGCCGAACTCCTGTTTCTAAAATCATATATTATTTTCATTGGAGACAGAGAAAAAGAACAACTCAACATATAAATGAATATGTATATTTATTTAGACACCTTCATTAGATTGATAATTATTAAATATGTATATGCATTAACAACAGCATAAACTGGTAACCAGTCTTTATGTTAGAGCTAATACTTTCCCAAAGCATAAAGAGACAGAAAAGCAATGCTGCCTTGCCAATCAGTCTGTTCTCAGTGTGAATGTGTGTTTTGCTATTTATTATTCTTACATGAATACTTAGGTAAACTCTTAAACATATATGGTCATATATATACAGATATATGTATACATAACTTGTATAAGCATATATACTTACATACTCATATACATGTATGTTTATGTATATATGTATTTATGCCTATATATTTGTGTATTTATGTATACATATGTATATGTGTACATATGATGACAAGGAAAGAGAAAATTTACTATAAAGAATTGAATATGAATTACAGAGAATGAGAAATCCAAATCCAGAGTTTTCAGTCTACTAGCTGGAGCTCCATGAGGACTGATGTCACTTTCAGCCTACTTCTAAAAGGCTGAGTGACATACAAGATTGCCAATGGTAGAAGTTGCAGTCCACAGTCAAGTCTGAAATCACACAGGATTTCATCCCAGGATGAAACTGTCAGAAAGAATGTTTTCTCCCTCAGTCTTTTGTTCTACTCAAATGTTCAACTGACCGGTCTGTTCCCAACCACATTGGTGGACACAAACTTCTTCACTCAGATCATGAGGCAAACTTTCATCTCATTCAGAAAGGCTCAAAGAAATACATGAAGATTGGATGTTTAATCAAATATCTAGACACCGTATACTATTAGAATGGAAATTCAGAGTTACATACCTGAAAATACTTAATCAAAATTCTTTCATTAGCCCTTAATATTATCCTAATATTATGTGTGTTTCTGTTTAAAGATACCTCATTGAACATATTTTTGGTTCATTGTTAAACACAAGGGCCTAGAATATACTATATGTCATACCTGAAGTAGCTTATCTGACAAATGTGTGTTTTCCTACCATTGCCTTGTGCCTAGAAGTATTGTACTCCAGCACACAAAATGCTTGGGGGTATTTAAAACAATAAAATCAGCCACAAAGAACATAGAAAATGAAAATCTTGGCACTATGTAGTCTTTGATAAAGACACTAGCTTCCAGTGTAAGGGCTAAAAGTCAAAGCTTGTTTAACCACAGCTGGGAATGTATGTAAAAAAGAAACTATAATTTTTCCACTCCTTCCCAGAGTCCACCAGTGACTCTAACAGCCCTTTGAAGGCAGAGTTAAGGTTTATACATAAAGTTTAACAAATTGATGAATTTTCAGATATTGTATCTATGAATACCAATGTCCAATCAATACAGGCTCTTTGGGTGGAGGAATACAATGTCAAGGTAAGTGAGGGGCTGGGAAGGTGGCTCAGTGGTAGAGTGCTTGCCTTGCATGCCTGAGGCCCTGGGTTCGATTCCTCAGTACCACATAAGCAAAAAGAAAAAAGCCAGAAGTGGCGCTGTGGCTCAAGTGGTAGAGCGCTAGCCTTGAGCTGAAGAGCTGAAGGACAGCGCCCAGGCCCAGAGTTCAGGCCCCATGACCGGTAAGTGAGATATTAGTTAATAAAGACATTTGGAAGTGGCGCTGTAGCTCAAGTGGTAGAGCGCTCGCCTTGAGCTGAAGAGCTGAGGGACAGCGCCCAGGCCCAGAGTTCAAGCCCCACAACCGACAAAAAAATAAATAAATAAATAAAAAATAAAAAAATAAAAAGTTAATAAAGACATTTATTGCATCTCAATATTGTAAAGTGTATACTCTACAAATTATTTCCAATATATTTGAGACTTAAGGAGTCCTAACTTTTTGAACACAATAAAGATTTTTTAATTTAGAAAGTTAAATTTTAGGAGAAAAACACTCAGGAATTCATTGCTTAAGAATAATAACAGCATAAGACCCTGTGGTTTTGCTTTCTGACAAGAGAATGCAGCATAGCTAAGAACAAGAGGAGCCTGAGTTACAGGCAGAAATGAAGGAAAACGCTATGCTACAGAATTTTCACAGAAACCTTTTTTTTTAACACTCTTTTAATTTTAACCCATCACATGAGTCCATGTCTTTTAAGGATCAATTTTTGGCATCACATTAAAAAATATGTTTTTACAGCACTCCACTGAGGTGCATGGTGTTTCTGAGGATCTCTACGAGATGTTACACATACAGCTCTTGTAAGAGTCATTTTACTGAAAGTGGCACTGTGGCTCAAGTGGTAGAGAGGTCGCCTTGAGCTGAAGAGCTCAGGGACAGGGCCCAGGCCCAGAGTTCAAGCCCCATGACCGACAAAAAAATAAAGAATCATTTTACTGAGAAAATATACAAAACACACTTTGAAGTTCTCAAATATTACATAATGTTATTTGCTACTGCCTTTGCTTCAGAGGCTCAAGGCAGACAAGCATCTTAATGCAATATCACCATCATTGTCATGATGTTGAAATGAAAAACTTTTTAAAATAAGTACCATTACATTTTATTATGTGAAAGGTTCAGAAAGATATAAACAACATTTATTCCTTCACTTATAAAACGTGGCTGAGAGTTTGCTATAGACTGGGGATTTTGTTATTCATTTGAGGAAACTTTAGCAGGGAGGCAAAAGAAATAGTCAAAGATTCATTCTTAATCTAGGTATTAATCTATTTATCTTAGACTTCCTGGGTCAAGAGAAATTGTCCATAAATGGAACTATTGATAATCAGTTGTTGATAATCCAAGGTAGTTTACTGAAATGCCTAGTGATTGAAAGTGGTGAGTCTAAAAAATGCTGGCTATAGAAAGCTGGAGTGTGAATTTGGAGTAGATGAAGACAGGCTAGACACAGTTGATATGGACTTCGTTCTTGAGGACAATAGCAAACCATTGAGACATCCTAAGGTAGGAATGGAATGATTTTGAACAGTGCCCAGAAAGCAGAAAGCTTTCTGCAAAGAACAGATAGCAAATAATCAGATTTTCTGGACTAACAATTCAATGAATCTGGGTAAGATAACACATAAACAAATTAGCATGGCCATGTTACTTTAGTAGAATTACATTTACCGTAACAAGGGATGGATTATCTTTTGTACAGAACCATGTTTGTCTGGTGCTTGATTATAAAATTCATCATGGCTGAAGGATAAAAGGATTTAAATAAGGTAAGAATGGTGTGTCTATAGTATGTGTCTATATGTGTGGAGAAATGTATTTGTACATACACATCCATACACACACACACTACAAACAATTTTTTTCGCAAAAATTAAAATGAGTGTTACCTAAGAGAAAATCAATGCGACCTTGGACAAAAGAAGATGAGTATTAAAAATCCTAGGATTTTAAAGGGTATGGGAATTGGTGATAGGAAAGATATGAACAAATGTGGTAGAAGCAAATGAAGGATGTGTTGGGATACTGAAAAGATGATACTACATTGCAAGTATACATGCCCAGGGGCTAGCACAAGACCGATACTAAGTGACCAGAGACAGGTTCTGATCATACACAAGATGAAATCTCATGGCCATTCCACTGCTGGAGAAGGTATTAATGTCTGCTATGTCAGAAACCCAGAGCAGAGATGTAAGGAACTAAAGAGATTCAGGGCATTCCTATACTAATAGGGCTCTTGAGAACTTGAAATACCCAAGAACAATAAAAAATTACCAAACAGCACCATCAAAGATCGATGTATATATTCTGTGGTACTTCAGTGGGGGAGGGGGGGTTAAAGGTAGCCTTCTCTGAGAAAATAATTGGAATGTTGAATGACAGAGGTAAAAAAAATGCATTGCTACGGAAGGGAGTGTTTGAGGAGGTTTTTTTTCTCTCTAAACTTTTCAAAGCTAAGATGATCTTGTAACTATTATAAACCTGACATGATAAATTGGCAATGTTAAAATGCAATTATTTTCCATGAATTCAATCTGAAAATGTCAGCCTAGTGGTTCTTTACTTAATAAAAAGCAGTCCAGTTATTTCACTGACAGGGAGCTTTAGACACTGAAGTAAAAAAAAAAAACTTGTAAGCCACAGATGAGAAGAAAGAAGTGCATTTACTGATAATACTGAAGTCTATTAAGAAATTATCTTCATTGGACATTAACATAGGATCTCAATATTTATTGCTTAATTTGGTATATTTCCATTTCTCTTTTCTTAGTGACAAGAATGTGATTGTCTTATATGAATTTCTGTAGTTTGTAGGTCTCTGATAATGTGTTATGTGAATCCAAGGACACAGAATTTATCAGAACTGAAATAAGAGTTTATTAAAACACAATAACACTTAGAAAATGTGAAAATATGTGTATTAAGCCTGTCTGAATAAATAGTGTTGTCTGACTATAAAGACGATAACACCTCACCTGGTAAGTGAAGATCTTATTTAAATGAGGGTCTTCTGGGTCATTATCTCAACTGCAGACGTCTTACACTGCAATTGTACTGCGTTCCTGTAGAAATTGTGCAATAAGTTCCCTGGCAGTTCTGAGTCATAATGGGTATAATACATGAAGATAATTTCATTCACAACTCAGTAAATATTTCATTATCCACTCAGTAAAATATTCCTGCTCTTATCTTAAGCGTATGTAAATGTGCTAGAAAATGTGAACAATCCAGTGAATTGTTGTGTGGGTATATTAAAACAGTATACTTATCCATTATAGTCATTCTATTCTCACATATTTGAGTTGAAAAAGTGATATTGTTTTCATTACTGAGGAGACAGACAACTGGTTTCCATCTTGTGTTGAAAGTAAGCTGCTTCTTAGGACTTGAAATTGAAGTGTATAAACAGAAGTGATAAATAATATTGCCAGAGGGCACTGGTAGTTCATACCTGTAATCTTAGCTACTCAGGACACTGATCATGGTATGAAGCCAGCGCTGTCAGGAACGTCCATGAGATTCACCTCCAATTAACAACCAGAAAATCAGAAGTACTGCTGTGGCTCAAAGTGGTAGAGCACTAGCTTTTGGGGTAAAAGATCAAGGACAGTGCTCAGATCCTGAGTTCAAGCCCCACATCTGACGAAAAAAAAAAAAAAAGCAAGCAAGAAATCATATTGCCAAATAGACTGCTGTTACCTTATGGACACTAAGGAAATAGAAGTGAATGGCAAACTTTGATGAATTTAAACATGGGCCTAATCTGATTCTTATTCAATGGAAATAAATTCAATGGACAAATTTTAGACATGTACAGATATGGCATGTGCAATTGGCTAAGATATCTCATATGGAAGATACGTCTTGGTGAATCTTTTATGACACCATTAAGGTGCAAAGTCAATGAACAGAGAAGGAAGCGATGTTTGAATCAGCAGCATCTGCAACGTATCATAAGAAAACCCTTCGTGATAAATGCGGTAGAAATATGTCATCAGTGATTCAATTGCAGCCAAGTTTCATGACCACTTGTGGGGTTTTTTCTTTCCACGCATGGTTTTCTATGATGCATGAGACTTCATTATTATAAAATTTATCTTTTGCTATATGCTGCACTTCACGTCATGGATTCTTCCTGAAAATGAAGCTTATATAGATTCATCTTCAAGATCTAGCTGAAGCTTGTATATTATATAAAAGTGTCTACCATTAAAAAAAACTGCAGATATTGTAGATCACTGTTCTATTTATATTTTCCCTAGTTAGTGACTACAATTTTTACCCTTCTTTCCAGTCATCTGAGACACATACAATTGAGTAAGGCAATGACAGCAATTTCAAAGCAGACATGACAGCTCCCTCCAGTCAAGTATTTAAACAAAAATCTGACATCTATTCAAAGAAATAAGATTGACTGCTGGTCTTTATATCTTTGTCCCAGATGAGTGGACTAAAATTGGAGGAAAAAAAGCGAGGTGCCAAAGAGATGGACTCTTTAAGGGTTTGTATGGATGATTTTTCTCAAATGGTCTGCTTCAAATTATCTTTTTATAATTTTTTCCTTACATAAAATTGACAGCATTTCCTACTTAGTAAAATATTTCCAAAAAGACTGAATAAGCACTCATCATGGGAAACAAAAATCTTGAAGTTGAAATGTATCTTTCTAGGTCATTAGCTGTCTTGGGCAATATGAAATGGATCAAGCTCACTGCCAAACATGAACTGTTGCCTGTACTTGTATTTGTCTTTAAGTATAATGCATCTGGCTGTTATTTATAGATGCACATTTGGAAATAGGCATAGAAAATTGCAGTCTTTTAAATTTTCTGCCTTTACTACATAATATTAGGGCTAATTCAAGATTATTCATCCTACTGAAATTGAGAGCAATTATATACGAATGCTTAAGATTGGTTCCAATTTTGAAAACCAAAAGAAACTTTTAAATAGTTTCTTATATGTAAGTTTCTGGTTAATTTAGAATTCATGAAGCACAAGATTGTTTAGTATCATTCCAAAACAAAGCAGTTTAATTTAATCTAGACATAAACTATGTACGAAATAATTCAGCATAATTCATGTGACACAGAATAGTAATATGTGACCAAGGAGTCTGAGACACAAAAAAGACAATAAATGTTTTAAAAAGAAAGAATGAGATTAGTGTTGTTTATTGATGCTACCATTTAATCCTTTATTGGGCCATCTTTTCTTTAAAATCCTCCCTACGCCCAGGTCACGTTTGTAATCCCAGTTACTCAGGATTCTGAGATAGTAGAATCTTGGTTCACAGCCAACCCAGGCAGGAAAGTCCTTAAGACACTTATCTCCAATTAATTACCAGAAAACAGGAAGCGGTGCTGTGGCTCAAGTGGTAGAGCACTCACCTTGAGCTGAAGAGTGCAGGGACAGTGTCCAAACCCAGAGTTCAAGCCCCACAACCAAAAAAAAAAATGCTTCCTAGTGTTTTTCCAATTCTTGGGGATATTTGTTATAGAAACATACATCTTTTTATCTAAATCATGAAAAATACCACCTGGAATGACTTCTACCCAGTAATATTTAAGAGATAAATTTTATATTACTCTAAATATAGACAAATATGCAAAGGAGTTTAACTATATATATGTATATACACACATATATGCATATATAGAGATGTACATATGTAATGCAAAAACCTATAAGAGACAGAGCTAACTGTACTTGTTTCAGTGTCTAATGTGTTTCTATTCATTTTATACATTCTAATGTTTCCAGAATAAATTATTCTAGTTGCAGCATGAATTTGACTATTTTAAGTAGCAACCAACACTATTAATGTAATTTAAAAATTACATTTACTCTACAAAAACATGAATAAGGGTAACTGAGATAATTTTGAAATGGTATTTAAATTTACATAATAAAATGGAACAGATTATAGACATATTTAAAACATGTTCAGCGATAACAATGTAAAGTTTCAGGAAAGGTTAGCATTGAAGTGAATGTAAATTGTTTTTGAGCTATATAGTAATAAGGTTTAAATGTTCAATATGAATCTATAAAATATATTGCATATGCAATATTGCAATTGTTACTGATATCCTTTCAAGTAATAGCTCAGATTGTTTTTCAACTCTATAAGGCATTTATTTATGTATTTAGTCAATAATTTTAATTGAAGGAAATGGCTTATTTTACAAATTATCTTTCAGCCAAATTGTGGTATCAGGAATGCCTTTGTTGTATTTTACATATGAGTCTATAAATATGTAATAAATATGATGGATATATGTTTAATTTAATTTGATTAATTTTTTAAATCAGAACAAAAACCTGTTACAATGTACAATATGACTTTACCGCATATAGAAGTACAGTGTTAGTGCTTATATGTTCTTGTCTAGCATATATCTGCACAGGGACTTCAAAAAAATGACCCTAGTCTTCCAGGAATTTCTGAGAATCAATGTCAGAATATCAAGACTCCACATAGAGCTCCCCTATGACCTAGCAATCCCACTTTTGGGCATTTATCCAAATGATCACAAACAAGACCATACTAAAGCTACCAGCACAACTGTTTATCACAGCATTATTCTCCATAGCTAAGATATGGAACCAACCCAAATGTCCCTCAGTAGATGAATGGGTCAAGAAATTGTGATATATATATATATATATATATATATATATATATATATATATATATATATATATATGTGTGTGTGTGTGTGTATATATATATATACACATATATATATATATATATATATATCACATTTTATATGGCTGCATCAGAAAGAACGACACTGCCCTGTTGTTAGGAAATGGAAAGACTTGGAAAAAAATTATATTAAGTGAAATAAGCCATGCCCAAAGGAAGATGGGTCCTGTGGTTTCCCTTATTTGCAATAACTATTATACATCTAGGATAATCTTACCAGACAAGCAGAAAAGGTCAAAAGCTATGTACATATGACCATATAAGAAAATGTTAAGCAAAATTTACCCCAAGATAGTGACACAAGAGGTTTTATCTTTCTTGCTGTTGTTTTTCATGTACTATGTGATTTTTTTGTTTCTTTTGTATGTTCTTCCCTCATGTTATTCCCCTGTTTTCACTCTATTTGGTTCTAGTGCCCTGAATCTTGTGTATATATATACATTTTTCTAATTTGAGGAGGGGAAGGGAAATAATGAAATGCTGAAATAAGGATACAGGTTGACCTACTGTAAGAAAGAGATATACAAAGTACTATGTTGAAAACAAACTTTACAGCTTGGTGGAAGGGAGGATTTGGGGGATTGGGGAGGTAAGGGATGGTAGGGGAAAAACAAAGGAGAGGGTAACGATGCTCAGTAGGAAGTGTACTGTATTCCCTTTCTACAGTATCTTTACAATAATATATATAAATATATATAGTGGAAAATGCTTCCGGGTGAGTAGATAAGCATAAAAGGAACATAAGAGTATATAAAGCTAAAGTTGTAGGGGAAAATAACAGAAACTGTTATATTTCTCTTGATTTTAAAATACAATAGTAATGTATTCAATTCTCCAATTAAAATCATTGTGTGCAGGAATAGATTTGTTAATTGATATTGAACAAAAATAAAAATACTATATTTATGAGACGTGATTGTTGGGAATACGGTTATTTTTTAGGTGGAAGTAAAATGCTTATATTTTCAAAGTAGAGCCAGAAAACTTTATTATAGATTGGATCGGAGCTATGATAATAAGAATGGAGACAAGTAGCTATGTAATGTTACATTGAAGAATGAGAGAGAGAATTTCTATTAAAGACAGGAAAAACATTTGAGGGAATGGTGGAATTAACAAAATATTTCATTTTAATGTGGTGGTGATGATATGTCTATTGTATGTTTAATATGCATCTAAGTGTAGATGTCAGACAACTTTATTATGAGCCTGGCATTCAGAGAACAGCTACAAAATAAAATACCTGCAGCATGCACAGGAGATATGTATGGCTATCCAGACTAAATGGGAAGTGATACAAAGATTGGATGCTTTCTATTAAAAGATGAGTGTCTCCAATGGGGAACCAGTCTTGCAGACTGTGAAGGTTAATAGTCATTGAAGGAAGAACATCAGAAGGTACATGGTGTAGCACAGAGAATGGAGATGAACTGAGAGTGTGTTTACATGACACCTGAATGAGATGAGGACTGGAAAGTGACCATTGTATTCTGGAGTGTAAGCATGATCCGTGACCCAGGAAAAGCTGTTTAATGGAGGAGAAAAGGCAAAGCCAGATTGCAGTTTGTTGCTGTGATTGCTTCATTAATACTCTGGGAAGTAGTGAACCCTATTATGTGTGTTTTCTCATCCCTTTGACATTGTTCCCCTGAATGCATCTCTGACCAAGAAAAGAAGTCACCTGCGCATAGTAAATAGGCCCTGTTAAAAATAATATTGGCGAGAAAATTAAAGGGGCACATTCTTATTTCTTCTTTTTTGTGAGAAAAAGAAACAGTTGCAAAATACTTGGAGAACTGATTCTATTCCATCCCATAAGAGTTTCTAGAAAGCAGGAAGACAGTATACAGTTGTACAGATAAACCCTGCTGAACTTCTGGAATGGCTATTCACAGCAAATCATCATGACTTAAATAAAACCATCTAAGGATGCATGATTTACCTATAGTATAATTGTACCTTTTTACACTGCTGAAAGAAGGTATGGAAAACAGATACTGTTTCCATGATTCTCATGTTTGGAGAATTTCTTAATACAACCTGGAAATTTATCAGTTTAAGCCATAGATATGAAAACATATAAAGTAATTTTCCTTCAACTCTTTTGGAAGGCATAAAACCAAATATATATGTTGGCCTTACAATTTCACATAAGATAAATAATGCTTCTTTATGCCAAACTTCTTGTATCCAAACTCAGAAAGTTACATGGTTTAATCATGTAGTTTTACACAATGATTTCGCAAGTGAATCAAAATTCCAATCCCTTTATATATCTTTCCATCACTCAACAATCAACTTCCATATATATATATATATATATATATATACACTCAATAAATTGTCTGAAACCCAAAACATGAAGGATTCCAAGAAAATAAAGACTTGATACATCATTTTTAAAGTAATCTTTTTAAAGTAAGCATTGTATCGTATTTTATGATGATGTGGATCTTTACAGTGTGCAGGATTCAGCTTGACAGTTATTCCTGGTGTCATCAACTGGGTATTAAACTCGAGTCTTTGCTGTTTCAGAGGAACCAAGAAAGTCCTCATCACTTTCCTGATACTTTGGGCTGGATCTATGGCTGGGCACGTGGACAATACTATTAAGTGGACAATACCAATGTCTCCCTACATAGTGACGGAAGCCTGTCTTCATGGTCTCTCCAGCAGGATGACATATATGTATCCTGACTCAGGAGTTCAAAAGATAGTGACTCAAGCAAAAGGAAGTAGAGGGAAGTCAGGTTCTTAATCCTCATCCGGGAAGCAAATTCATCATTTTTACTTTTTCTGTATTCTCTTGTAGCAAGTGGTCCAGTATCTTTCCTAGATCCAAGCCAAAGTTGCTTAGACCACAGCTTTCAATGATTTATGCTGAACAATTTTGTGGCCACTTTTAATCTGTCACATCCTCTAATCATTTAATAGATAAAGAGTGGTTATTAAGAGTGTATTAGCATGACTCAGAAAAGAATTACCAACATTGTGGAGAGTGGATGATAAGATCATTTTCTTCTGCCAAATATATCTGAAAAGCTTAGATGACACAATGTGGGCTCTGCCAAGCCAAATATGGATAACGATGTAGGGAATCAGAGACTTACATTCTTTCTATGTAATGTTTTGCTCTTTATAGATGTGTCCCTCAGGAGACAAAAACCCACTACTATGATCATCAAAAACTGTAACACTTCATCTTCAGGAACTCCAGCTTCAGGAACTCCTTATTCCTTATATTCCATTAAAATCACCTCTTTACAACAAGAGCAAGATGACAACATGGAAAACCGAGGCAAAGAAAATATACTACAGGAAAGAGGAAGAATGATGGCAGCCAAACAATAGGGAAACAATCCAGCTCCCTCTACCCAGAAACGTGGCCTTCTCTCCCACAAATATATGCACAAGCAGAGAGTCGTGGGAATTGAAAAAAAAACAAACTCATACTTTCTACACATCAGGACAATGCCTCACCCCCATCCTGCTTTGGCAGCATGCCCCAAAGCAGCCTGGAAGCTGCCTTGGATTCTATCACCCACTAGTGGACCACAACATTCTGATTCAGAAAACTCCCACAGTACTGACCAGGACAGTGCAGATGGAGACAGAGACCAGCAGCAAGCCACTGCAATACCCAGCCCCAGAGAACTCCCACCGTGTCACCGGTGAACCTACCAGCAATGCTTGGCCCAGTGGCTGAGTGGCAGGAGAGGCCCCAGTGGTGGGAATGGCCCAGAGGTCCAGTGGTAGGAACAACTCAGTTTGCAGGAGTGGCTGGCAGCAGGAGCAGCCTAGTGTATGTCCATCCCAGAGACCCAAATCTAACCTGTCTAGTCCCCACTGCAGACCTGAATGAGCTCCCTAAAACTAGCTCAGGCCAAACATACACACACACACACACACACACACACACACACACACACACACACACACACACACACACACACACACACAGAGGCATTCACTGGCCTGGGACCCAGTGTGGGCTAGCCTACCCAGAGTGAGCTATGCCAAGCCAAGCAAGGGCTGCTACTTGTCAGACACAGACAGACCAAGCTGAGGTCACAGCCCTGACAATCTCTGAACCCAAAGCCTAAATGACAAAGAAAGATTATAGGATTCATGAGCAATCAAGACAGCAAACCAAATCTAATAGCCAAGAACAATCCAGGGGAGGACTCCAGTGAGAATGAAAAACAGATGAATGACAAAAGACCCATTAAAGAAACAATGACAGAATTGGTCTATAAAATAAAATAGGAGATGCAAAAACAACTTCAAGAGCACAAAGAAGAAATAACCAGACAAAATCCAAGATTCCCAGAAAGATACAGAAAGAAAAATTGACACACTGTACACCACATTAAAAGACGAAATAGACACTGTAAGAACTCACTTTCCAATCATAAAAGGTTCGATTTCCAAAATGCAAACCAGAGTGGAAAACATTGGTGACAGAATAAGTAAAATGGAAAACAAAACTTCAGAAATCATGATAAAACATTCAGAACCCAGCAAAGAGGTGTCCAGAAATCAGCAGATTCAGCTAAGAAATCAAATCTAGGCATAATTGGAATCAATATGGGGAGAGGGAGAAGAATTTAATAGTAAAGGCATTGAAAACCTATTCAGTAAAATAATAGCTGAGAACTTCTTCACTCTTAAGAGAGAAAATCTTGCCTGCTTAACAAAAGCATATAGACTGCCCAGTAGATCAGATCCAAGAAGAAACACTTCTAGACACGTTATAGTAAGAACATTAGATGTGAATAGGGGCTGATTTTAAATGCTGCAATATTAAAGGAGCTATATTACAATGGAATGAAAATAAGAATCACTGCAGACCTCTCCATACAAACCTTCAACACAAGGAGAGCCTGGAAAGGCATAATCTAAGCACTGAAGATCAGAAACTGCCAACCCAAACTGATATACACAGCAAAGTTATGATTTACATTAGATGGTGAAAACAAAACCTTCTGTGACAAACAAAAATTAGAGGAATTCATGATCACTAGACCAGTATTACAAAGAATTCTAAAGGAATTGGAGGAAACAGTAAAAATCAAATAAACACAGCAGGAACAAAACCAGTAAAGATCAATTTAGTAAACATAGACAGAGGAAACAAACAAAATATAGGGAATCAAAACAGCAGGAAACATAATACATCTTCCTTTAATAACCCTAAATATTAATGGACTCAATTCTCCAATCAAAAGAAGAATAGCAGATTGGATCAAAAAGTAAGATCCATTCAATGCTTGCATTCTGTTTTGGGTTTTTTTTTAACTTGATTAAAGCTCCCACTAATTATGTTATATGTCTTTTAATATATTACGTGGATGTCACATTTATGAATAAGTAAAAGCTTTTTTATATATTGATTATATTATTGGTCTTTGATAAAAGAATTCAGGTACAGATATTTCACAAAATAACATACCTTTAAATATAAAGAACTGTCAAGAATGTCATAAAGGCTGTCCGCTAACTTATAATAGAAAATAGACCTATTGTAAATACACACAAACATACAGAAGAAGAAGCACAGGCCCAATCATAGAGTTTTCCTTTCCTCTACAACCCCACAAAAAAAAGAAAATATACTACACAAGGATGAAGCATTAGTGGAGTAAGTTTTAGATGAGAAAATGTATTATTCCCCTTTCCTCCCATGGAGTACAGGTATTATTTTGTAGCTGTTAATGATCAGATAATTACATTACTGTTGTAAAACTAACCATCAATGACTCAAAATCCTATTGTGAAAGAAGAAAATAATATGGGCTTAAATGTCAAATATTGTAAACACCATACAAATTTATGATTCCACTGAAACTCTTTTGAAATAACTCACATCTAAGAAAGAATTGCTGAATATCTAATGTGTAGTCAAAGAAAAGGCCACTGGCATTTAAAGGGAGTAGACATAGAGGGGAATTTGTATTTATTATAAGTAAATGATGGGTTTCATTCAAAAGAAATTGTTGCAGACTGGTCTGACCAAAGGCTCCAGAGAAAGATTTTTTTTGAGGCATCACTCCCAAGATACTGCTATAAATGTAGACAAGAGATTCTGCATTTTTGTGAAAACATCAGTGTAGTAAAATTATACATATTGATTTTTAGATCTCATATTTCAAGGATAATAGAGGAAAATATAAAGCAACACACATAAACTCAATATGTGCTTGGTTGTCCTAAGCAGAGAAGTTGAGATATTAAGATCCTCATAAAACCATCTTTTGTCTTTCTGAATAAGATATTTAAAAAAGGGAAAGGAGAGAGATATTTATCACTAGAAAAGAAAACATTGATAGAAGATAGCTACATAAATTCTTTTGAAATAAAATAATTTTTAATGATCCATGAACTTCAGTCATCATTAGCAGTATTATTAAAATGACCTATTTGCTTAGCAACATGACTATAAACAATGTCAGCATTTAAAAATGTCAGCATTTAAAAATCATTTTAACTAGGTTTCAATTTAGAAAATTTTAATAAATTATCCCAATTTTTTTAAGTATTTCTATACTAGGAGTTGAAGTAGAAATCGGAAGCTTTCTTTCTCCATAAAAATGTAAAGCATTGTGTATTAAATACATTTGATATCTAACCTATACTTCTAGAAGCTATCATTCTTTTCTGAAAGCAATAAACAATTGACAACGTAGAGTATATTAATCTAGCAATTTACATTTTCAAAAGGCTTTCTGAACTCTGATCTCAGCTGGTCAGCATCCATCTTTGTGGAACAATCAACAATAAGTATTTTGGTGTAAACATCAGTTTTCAGATAAGGACATTAAAGCAAAGTGATATAATAAAATTTGAAAGTCAAATTCAAAGCCAGTTTGTTTTTTCACTTCAAGGATTTTTACCTTTACAAACACCTTTAAAAGTTCTTTTGATTCTGAACTAACTATGATAATATATCAGTTGCTGAGTTACTTTTTTGTATTTTTGAACTATAGTTTATAGATACAGACAGACAGACAGACATAGATATACAGAGAGAGAGAAAGGCTTACTTTAGGTGTTTTGATGTTCAACTTGTGTTTCCAGATGATACTGGGTGAAGTATGAGAGGAAGAATGTGGAGACCCCTTCCATAGAGAACAAAAATCAGTAGAATTAAAAAAAACTGTGCCAGTACTGGGGCTCCAACTCAAGGCCTCTTGCTCCTGCTTGGCTTTTCAATTAAGGATGATACTTAACCACTTGAGCTACATCTCCATCTCTGGCTTTTTGTCCATTAAATAGAAATAATAGTCTCATGTGTTTTTTTTTTCAGGCTAGGTTTGGGCCAAGTTCTTCTGCCCTGAGCCTCCTGATTAGCTATAAGTGTGAGCCACCAATTACTATCCCCCAGTAGGCTCCTTTATGCTATAGTTCACATCATAGGTAAATGGAAGCATGGCAGAAACAGTTATTTCTTAGGAAATGCCCATGGGATACTCTCTCATTTTGTTTTTTGGGTTTTTTTTTTGAAATTTCATTTTTAATAAGATCGTGGTCATATGACTGTTGACAGCCATTGAAATATGAGCAAAATTGGCATATGTGGCTCCTAGGTGAAAGCAGTTGGGCACAGCGACCCCGGCCTTCTCCCTTGCCTTATAATTCCAAGTTGGAGGATAAATATTTGGCCTGAAATGAGAAACGCAAATAATCCCAAATGGTGTCAGATGACTACAGATGCACAGGATGTCTATGTCATCAGGTGTCCTCAATACTCTATCTCATAAAGTAATCTCAACAAAGATAATGTAGGTTCTGGATGTAGAAGTCTTCACAGTGCTTGCCAAGAACTGATTAAAACATTCCTGATGAAGAGTATTGATAGATGGCCCCATGAACTTTTGTGTGAATTGGCAGAGACTCAACCAGGACACTCTACACACCTACTAACATATATCCAGAGCTTATAAATTAACCTTCTTGTGTTGAACAGTATGAGACACATCATGAAATGCTTGGACACAGAGAAACTGAGATCTATGTTAAAATACGGCAGTAGACATCAAGAGGCAGTGATTTAGGATTCATCACTGAAAGTATGTCATTTAAGATTTGAGGTAGAAGCATGAAAGTTTTCAGTATGCATCATCAAAAATACAGATTACTAGTAGAGCTTTCCATGGAATATAAATGTAGTGTCTGAAATGGCATTTTTCCAACAAATCAGTTGAAAATTGACATACAAAATCCTTATTCTTATGAATTTTCAGCATAAAATGAAGGCCACTAGCACCCCATTTTGTATTCATTTGGGCCATTAATGACATATGACGTATCTATGGAGACACAAAGAAAATTTAAGAAAGCATTATCTTTTCTCTTAAAAGATACCTTCTTTCCTTTTCCTTATAATATCATTGTTTCTGATGGATGAGTAGAATTCCACATTTTCTCCACACCCAGAGAAACAAACGTTGAATGGTTTCCCTCATTTGTAATAGCTAGAGTGTGCCTGTAAATCTATAAGTAAACCCACTGGATGCTATGAAAGTGGTTGAAAATTAATTAACTGAAGTACAATGGACTTTATGAAGGGCTCAAATAGTATGATTCTTTAGAACAACTAAGACAAAGTCTAACAAAATATGTACCAGGAAATGAGTACTTGCAAGGAATGGTGGTCCAAGGGGAGCAAAATAGAAAAATGAAGAGGGAAAGCAGGAGAATGCATTCAAATATTCATTATATATATGACAAAACTCAGTAAAATAAGGGAAAGGGTGGGTTCAAGAGGGTGAAATGTTGAAGGGATGACACAGATCAAGATGCATTGTATGTATAAACTGCGTTTTTTAATGGCAAAAGAAATCTAATACATTTCTTACAAAACTAAGGAAAGCGGGGGGAAAGCATCAGTTGGGAGGAGTGGGTGAGAATGTTAGAAGGTAACATTGATCAAGGCACATTATACTCATAAACGGTTTTTTTGTATGACAGTTCCTCTGTAAAACTAATATTATTTTTGGTCAGTCATGGGACTTGAACTTTGAGCCTGGGCACTATCCCTCAGGTCTTCAGCTCAAGGCTAGCGCTCTACCAATTGAACCATAGCACCACTTCTGGGTTTCTGAGTGGTTTATTGGAGAAAAGAGTCTCATAGACTTTTCCTGCCTGGGCTGACTTTGAACCACAATTCTCAGATCTCAGCCTCCTGAGTAGTTAGGATTATAGGCGTGAGCCACCAGCACTCAGTTAAATATTTTTAAAAATTAAGAAAAAAAACGAGCACTGGTGGTTCATGCCTGTAATCCTATGTACTCAGGAGGCTGAGATCTGAGGATCATGGTTCAAAGCCAGCTCAGGCAAGAAAGTCCATGAGATTCTTATTCCCAATAAACCACCAGAAAACCAGAAGTGGTGCAGTGGCTCAAGTGGTAGAGCACTAGCCTTGAGCTGAAGAGTTCAGGGACAGAGCCTAGGCCCAGAGTTCAAGCTCCACTACCAACCAAAAAAAAAAGAAAGAAAAACAAATTAAGAAAATATATCCATCTACTAATTATTCCAGATTCTAAAAAAATTGATAACAGTTCTCCACTGACTCACTTAGAGCTATTGGATGCTGTTTTTGTGTTTACATATGTCATGTGTTTACATCGTCTTTTCAGTAATAATTGGTAATTCTAATTATCTTTGGGCATTTGGTAATATTCAATGTATCTCTTTTTCCAAACCCAGATTTAAAATATCTTGGGGTATTTTTGTAATCAAAAATCTAGTTGAAAAGGAGGAGGCCACAATGCTTGATAAGAGATGTACTCATTATCTTGCCCATGTAATTGTAACCCCTCTGTACAGTATTTTCCCAATTAAAAAAAAATCTAGTTGAGTACATCTCAGCTGACAGGTGCAGACAATAGACTTTGCAGCACAATAGGCATACCAGGGACCCAGGTAAGCCATCCCTTTTGTGCAACTCTGCTCCTACCAAGCTCATTCCTGTCTCCTTGTGGGACCCATTACTTGAGAACTGCTAGCTACAACTAAGTGCTTGTCAGAAAATGCATTGTTTTTTTTTAATCTACACAGGATGTAAAAAGGACATCCAGAAGCTTTATTCCCAATGTGTTTTAAATAAATGTGACTGCTGAGAGGTTTAGATTATAAGTAGCCATGGGGATACTCGAACTTCTACCTTTAAACTGGATTTGATCAAGAAGAAAACATAAACATAATTCTCAATTAAAAGCCGTTTTCTCTGAAGTTAATTGGGAGTGATGTATGATAGCTGGCCTGACTAAGCAACAGCACTAGACAAAACTTCCCCTCCAATGTTGACTTTGTAACATCGGCGACACCTGGGACCAACAGCAGCGCTCTACCTCCTCTTTTTAAAATACTTCTAATTTGTAGTTAACATGCAGAGCATCCTATTAGGGAGAAAGAGTCTATAGGGTTTGTCCTTGGTCACTTTTTAGACTATTTAATGTTCTTTGTTGAATGACACAGAACATCCTGTTAGGAAACGGTTAGTCAGCTTCCTAACACTGTAAAGTGTACATGAGATCATGAACCTATTAAGATAAAAGACTGTTTTGATTCACGGATATACAGGCTTCAAACTCAGTTGATCCCCATTGCTTTGGATACCTGGCAGCTTATCACAGCAGCAGCTTATGGTAGAGGAAGACCATTCACCTCCTGGGCTGAAAAGAACTAGAGGAAGATAAAAGAATGAGGACCTATGTTCTCCTCATGGCAAGTCTCCCAATGATTTAAAATCCTCCCATTGGACGCCAAGTCTTAAAGTTTCTCCCTTCTCAGTAGAACCATGCTGGGTATCAAGGTTTTTATCATGTGAATACTGGGGGAGCATTTAAGATCTAAACAACATCAGAAACTAATATAATACCCAATGGGTTTTGCTATCCTGATTTATTTCTGCTTTTCAAAGAATCCACTAAACGAATTAAGAAATTTCCAATCAAATTTATATTTCTCTGCTACATCTGATAATATCCTTGTTCTGTTTTTCTTTCCATGGGGCTGAGGTTTGAACTCAGATCCTGCTTGCTGAGAGAGGATGCTAAAACTTGAGCCATGCCTACAGCCCTTTTTGCTGTGGCTACTTTGGAAATAGGGTCTTGATTTTTGCCAGGGCTAGAGAAGCCAGCCCGCAATGACTGGCTTACCATGATCTTACTTAAAATACTAATAAACACAATGCAGGATTGTGCACAAGCTCAGATGTATTTTGTAGCACACACAAATACACATACAACCACATGAACAAATAGAACCTCACATTCATATGGCTAAGATACAAATGGAAGGTTAGAAGCTTTGGGAGGGTGGAAAGAATTGTTTAATTAATCATGAGGTTCATTTTGGAACTTTATTTTCTCTTAATTTATCTCTTAGAAATAATATCTAAGTTCCTTATAAACTGCGTATGTATGTCTACATATATTTAAAGCTCTGTTTTTTGTACAACACTTAATTCAACATCCTAGCAAATAATTACCTGAAGAGCAATGACCTCTTATCAAAAAGTAGAGCTGATTTATAGGAGAATGAGTCATTGATGATTTAGTTAAATGTGGGAACTTTTCTACAAGCATTGTAAAGCATTTGTGGAATATTCATTTTTCCCTCTATTGTGATCACACCATTTCAGTTCTTACATTTGTTCCTGTCTCAACCCTCCATCATCATCATAGTTTCTAGTCTTGCACATCCTTCTCTGGTTTTGATAAATAAATGTTCATTGATTTCTTTTTCAGTGGGGCATTTCAGTTCAATAAATGAAGCACTTACTGTGTAATCTTGGGGGGATAAAAATACTTAACCTCTCTGAGCAATACCATCTTAACACGAGAGTAAAGGAATCACACAGAGACTTCCTTAAGTTCTCTTACTTAGCAACATTTTCGCACTACTTCCGAAGAATATTTTCATTTCCTTCTTACTTTTTTAAACCATTGTATACTGATTCTGGTAAATAAAAGGACAATAAAATTAATATATTTCTCACAATAACATCAAGGGTGTTTTTTTTTAAGTTACTTTAAAATAAAAATCTTTGCTTAGACTCTGCTTTCCAGAAGTATTCTTTGTATTTCCCATTAAAACTTCTTCCCTTTGGTGAAGTATGGTTTAAAGAAAGAATGTTCATCAAAGAAATCTTAGTTTAGCCCATGTCTGTCCAAGGACAAGAATATATCGAAAAGGAAGGCGCCTTTGTCCTACGTTGAGGTTAAACACATACCCCTCCCAGGGAAAGCTTACATTTCTTTTGTGCAATGTGTCTGTGAATGTTTTATGAATCCAATTGAGCTTGAGAATCAAGTTTCTTCGACAGACACAGTTTATTCGGAGGAATAAAGATACAGCAGAAAGCTATTGATTTTTGAGGGATCTACCCCTGGTGAAAAATTAACCAGACATTCCTTCACAATCGATACGATTACCCTTGGTGCTTCAGCGCTGTTACGCTGAGTCTGACTAAAAAGTGTGTCTCCATGGCAGAGGACAACGGTAGGCTATGGGGGAATTGAAAACCACAGGCAGATGACAAGCCCTGTTGATGCTTTCTCTTCCTTTGCTCCCCTGTACCCCTGCCCCTCCTCACGCCACCATGCACGCATGGAAACGCCTGCTCTTTTTCACACAGTCCCTCTGAGGCCCCGTAAGTCTTCTTCCTGGTGACACAGGAGGCCTAGAATAACCCACTGATTCCACTTGCAGCGTTCATGGCAGAACATGGGAATTCAAACCTAGCTCACGTTTTAGTCTTGCTTTCCAATTGCAGTTACCACTTCTTTCTCCAGAATGGATCTATGCTGATGATTACTTTTTTCCTTTTTTTTTTTTTTTTTTTTGCTTATTACATAGACAATGGATTGCCCTTTCCCATCTCTGCTCAAGATACAAGTCTTCCTACGGTCCCTCCTCCCCCCACCAAATCAATATCAGGTCATACATTTATTCATTTCTATAATGCTATCTAGGTGATTGGCAAGTAACTGAAATACCTAGGCATCCAAGATGCATCTCCCGAAGGTCAGGCACTGTGACTGCTGTTAGAATATCCAGAGGAACATCACAAACCCCGACCTCAAGGAACTCATCCACCCGCATCCTTTTCCAAGTGGAGGCACTTGGCACCTTGGGTAGGAAATCTTGCATTGTACCTGTGCTTTTCCAGAGCATTTGTCATCCGTAGTCCTAGTCCAGCAAGCCAGAAGCCCAGAGGAATACTCTGGGATGAGGGAACAAGCTATACTTATAAATAAGAGTTGGAGTAGCATCACTGTCTGCATTCAGCCTCTCATGGGCTGCTGAACTCATTCAGCCTTGACACCTGAATGCTATGCAACATTCACAAAGAAACTCATAACTTCTTTACTTTGGCAGTTCAGTTGCCAAACTTTACTCATTTAAATCTTTGTGACCTGTGGACGTCCTAGACTCACCACACATCAACAATGCCAGATGATCTTTTTTCTTATTCTTCTCCTGATTGGGTGCTACTTAATTCACTAGTTCTCCCCATGACAAACAAGATTTAAATACACATAGAGCCCTAGAGGATCATCGTAATTCATTGCGCCGGTTTCAGTAAATTCCTCAGGAACAAAATCAGAGTAAGTTTACTGTTTTCCAAAGTTCTCTTCAATAATGATCCGTTATAACACCACAGCCTTCTCCGGGTTGTTTCGGTAGGAAACGTTACCTTTCCTGCTCTCATGGAATCAGTTAGGAAAGCTGATCACTGTCCAGCAAATAACTATAAAAGCCAGGTGTTCGATTTGGAGAGAACAGATGTAACTGGCTATAGACCCTTTCCTCGAAGATTCATCATTGTGTTAGCAAGAGATTAACAGATCATCACCAGTGAGCGAAATGTCCACAGTAAGCATAAAATAAAAAGAGGTAGAATACCCGGTAGATATAATGGGAGAAGGATCCTTGTTAGAAATGATATTATCGTGCAAGGAAATTAATACTGGAGAGGAAATGTCACTGAAGAATGACTGTATATGAGAAGGGTAAAGAAGAGAGAGAAGCTGAGGGCTGGTGGCTCACGCCTCTAACCCTAGTTACTCAGGAGGCAGAGATGTGAGGATAGTAGTTTAAAACCAGCCCAGGCAGGAAAGGCCATGGAACTCTTATCTCCAATTAGCCACCAGAAAATGGTGATGTGGCTTAAGTGGTAGAGCACTCCCCTTTAGCTGAAGAGCTGAGGGACAGTGCCCAGGCCCAGAGTTCAAGCCCCACAATTGACAAAAAGAAGGAAGAGGAGGAAGAGGAGCAGGAGGAGGAGGGGGAGCAGGAGGAGAAGG
This sequence comes from Dipodomys spectabilis, assembly GCF_019054845.1. Taxonomy (NCBI): domain Eukaryota; kingdom Metazoa; phylum Chordata; class Mammalia; order Rodentia; family Heteromyidae; genus Dipodomys; species Dipodomys spectabilis. Next base: position 10,068,237 of record NW_024870834.1, on the reverse strand, counting down.
AGAGAGAAAGGTGTGGAAATAGGGAACTTTCAAAGAGATAATGACCCTTTCCAGGAGGAAGCAGAGGCTGAAAGAGACTAAAATAAGTCCAGTGTGGTTAGAAATGAAGGTATTGCCTACAGAAGGAAGGGATGGTAGGGGAAAAACAAAGGAGGAGGCAACAATGCTTGATAAGAAATGTACTCATTACCTTGCTCATATGATTGTAACCCTCTGTACTATATTTTCACAATAAAAAATTTATTTTAAAAAAAGATGAAAATGGCTAGAGAGTAATAAGGAAGCATTTCCAGTTTATCAGTGGAGAAGTTGGTGACTTGTTGAAGAGCAGTAGGAAGCGTTTGGAAAGTTTTAGCAAGATGTGAGGCTGATGTTCTGGCATTTCCCTATTTTTATTTGGAAAATTAAAAAATAAATAAATGTGAGTTACTATGTATATGCACATACACCATTGAGTTTACATTTACTCAATAGCCATGTTCAATCTAAAATGTTATTAACAATTAAAAGAAGGTATATCTGGGTGCCAGTGGCTCACATCTGTAATCCTAGCTACTCAGGAAGCTGAACTCTGAAGATCTCAGTTCAAAGTCAGCTTGGGCAGCAAAATCCAAAAGACTCTTATCTTCAATTAAGCACCAAATTAAAAAGTTAAAAGAGAAAAGAAAGCTTAGGGACAGACTCTGAGTTCAAGCCCTAGGACAGGCGAAAGAAGAGGAAACAGAGGAGAAGGAGAGTCGGAGGGTATACAATATATATACCTTGCTCAGTTTTGGTCAGTAAAGCAGGTCCTGGTGACTGATGATGGTAATCAGTAAAGAAACACGAAGAAAAGAAATGTAGGTAGGTTAGGTGGGTACAGCCTATACCCATTTGATCAACTTTTCAAGTGCCTCAGATACACTGGGCAAGACAGGTACATACAGTAGCTTTTGAGTGGATAGCAGTGGAAGTCAAAGGAAGCATCTCCTAATGTTGAAACTTCCTGCACATTGATAGTGATGCCTAGGGGCAGTGATGCAGAACTATGAACAAAAGGCCAAGACCCAAGGGTTCCTGAGGAACCCTGCATGGGAGTGGTCCAGCCAAGGGAATGAGCAGACCACAGAAGCAACAGAAGCAAAGGCTCCTGATGGTGAAAATCAAGACAATGAGATCTGCATTGTGTCATGGAAGCCAGTACTAGCAGAATCTCAGAGGAAGGAAAGGGTCTTCAGTTTAAAACACTACTAAGAAATAAGGCACAGAAAAGTGAAATTGGCAGGTGACCTCAAGCAGGGTAAGCCTTGGTTAGAATTCATGGACAGATGAGGGTGGAAATGAAAGAGAATGGATTGAAAAGTGGGAGAAGAGAGAAAAAGAGGAATCAAGTATTAACATGCGTTGATATGCTTCTGAAGTGGAAAGAAGATACAAGGATAGTTGAGTTACAAAATAAAGCGATGGTTTACTACATACACACACATATAATTGTCTATATTATATATGTAACCCTTAAAAGAAAGTTAACATGTAAATAAATAGTAAATAAATATACAAAGAAAAAATAGTTAAGTCAATCTTAATCTCGCCTCTCTCTCTCCTCTCTATTTATCATTCTCTCTCCCTTTTCATGTATATATAATTGAGTTGGACTCCTTTTTTAGGTCTGGTTTTCAGTTTATAATCATCAAATCATTTAGCCTTCTTACACCTTAGCTATTCAAAACAATTAAACATTAAGTATTTTAATAGCCTCATAAGTTCAGATCCACAGATCTGATTAGCAAAATAGCTTGTAATTTGAAGCCTGGCATGAGATCAAAGCCCATTTTCCCACTTATTTAACCATAGAATGATGGTCAAAGTACTTTACTCACTTCAACTCTACTGCTACTTAAGCAAGGAAAACAATGAATCCATCTTTCAAGGTTCTAATTCAAATTAGAAAAGGTGCGTGAGTATGGATAATTTCTAGCCCAAAGCAAATAATCACTAAAAAAGCAGCAATCCCTGTTCTTTAAAATATCAGAAATTAGAAATCCAAGAGAAGAGAATTTTAATTTATTTTTCATATATACATATATATTTTTAAGGTTTTTTTTAAAAAAATTCATACCATATCCTTCAACCTAAAAAAAATAAAAATACTGTATTGGATTAAGCAGATCTTTAATAAACTTTTGATTTCTAGAAACTATAAAGGACATTTTTTAAAGCCATGGTAAAACTCTAAATACTAATGAACAATACCTTCTGTTGAATATTTCTTCTATTTTTTTCCTACACTATAATTGCTCATTATTCACATGTATCTTTTGACAATGCCTAGGGCTTTTTCTGGCTATGACAATTCAAAATTTGTCCAACATTTTTTTCTTTTCCTTTTAATGTCCTTGGCCTCATAAAAATGACTTTTAAAGCTGGGTGCCGGTTGCTAGCGCCTGTAATCCTAGCTACTCAGGAGGCTGAGATCTGAGGATCGTGGTTCAAAGCCAGCCAGAGTAGGAATATCCATGAGATTCTTATCTCAAATTAACCACCAGGAAACCGGAAGTGGCACTGTGGCTCAACTGGTAGAGCGCTCACCTTGAGCTGAAGCGATCAGAAATAGTGCCCAGGCCCCGAGTTCAAGCCCCACAATGGACAAAACAAAAAACAAAAAAAAACCTTTGTTATAGGTATTAGCAGATCCAGCTGTGGTCATGAATCTGATTGGTAACCTGATGGCATAACTTGAATTAGTATATGCATCAACTGGTAAAATTCTAACAATCCCAATAAACTAGTCTCACGCTAACTAATTACCTATAAGGAAATTCATTTAAATCTGTCTTCTACTATGAAGCCAAATCCTGTTAAAAGAAATTCTCCTGAGCTACCACCAAAACTCATTGCATGGAATTGGACCAGTTCTGCCCCAACAACAGTTGTCTTTGGTCTTTGCCTTGGCAAGTCATGTCTTTATGATCATTTCCATATTTATCAAGTTCATATTAACAAAAAAGAAAAGAAAAATTACTATGTTTTGTTAATGTCTTACAGTTTTAAGAAGTGCTATTGAAGATGTTCTGAAGGAAAGAAAAGAAAATGTTCATATTATAGATCAGATTGCAGCTATTGATTGCTCCTTGGGCACTAGACAATGGGTTTCACTTAGTGAAGATTTCTATGGCCATGCAAGCAAAGAACACACCGAACTGCACTTTCTTTTTGATGTTGCTCCCATTTCTAACTTCTTTGAGTTCAATAATTGAGGACTGGAGAAGCTATGCAACCTTAGTTTGAAAAAGCTTTCTCTCATAGGAGAGAAGGTAGAAGGGATTTCCTAGATCAGAAGCTACGCTAATCCAACTTTACATGAAAGACAGATTCACAAACGTATTCATATTAGTAACATGTTGAGGTGACAAAATTGAACAAAACCAAATCTTCTACTTTTGATCTCATCTATGTGGAAGGAAACAGAAATGAACAAATGTATGCCTATACATACTGCATGTGTATTTATGTAAGCATTGCATTATAACTTAATGAAGTTTGACTAGAGAAAGAGAACTGAGTTTCTCTTTCTCTGTCTGAGTTTGACTCAGAGAAGAAAACTGAGACCCAATAATTTGAGAGATTATGTGATGAATCGATTTGGAAATCCTTTTTAAACTAACAGAATGGACATAAAAATAAGTCATTTTCAGCTGGGAAGTGGTTGTATGGCTGATAGAGTGAGGGTGTAAGAAATAAGAACCAAAAGAGAGAAATGAAAAACAGAATTCATGTCATATAGGTCTTAATGATCAAGATTCAATTTTATAATCTTATCAGTAGGAAACCTTTGAAGAGTAAAATCCAATGAAGTGACATAATTTAATTAAAAACTCATTTGTCTTCTGTGCCAATTGTCTGCTTAGGGAAAGGGTTGAAGCAGAGGTGAGTTAGGAAGTGATCTTCCCCTTGTACAGGGGAACATGACAGGACTTATTATTCATGGTATCCTTAGAGATATAAGAGGTAGATAGGTTCTGAAATGATCTGCAGGTTAGAGTGATAGAAATTGTTATTAAATATGATATGTGTTGTCAGGCAAAGGGAAGATGCTTATTCAGCATTCAAATGGATTTGGAAACTGAGCACTGAGATGTAACAGCTCAAAGTGTAAAGAGAGTCAAAGACATTTATCCGGTCTTTAAAGCCATTGGACGGTGTTATGTTACTAAGGGAGGAGGTATAAATAGATAACGCTAAACTGGAAGGATTGTGAGGTCAAGAAAAGAAGGAAGGTCCTGCAGAGGAGAGCAAGGGCAAATTGACAGCATTATCTTCAGATTGTGTTAACGATAATGCTAGCAGCGGGAAGATTAGAGTTGGCTAAAGGAGCCAAACAGAGACAAACAGGCAGGGAGGCTGGAACAAAAAAATGCAAGGAAACATGCCAGTCCTAAATTTCGTGGGGAGTATTGGGAGAGGCTATGGAAATCATTTAGGAAAGCAAAGAACCTGATTCCAAATCCTTCAACACATTGGCACACCGCTAAAGGTTTCATTGCTGTTGTCTTGTTTGGGAAGATTTTACCCTCCCTAAATGTGAAATTTGGAGTTTTAGATTCTCCTATCAAGTGGATCTCTTAATTAAAGACTGAGTCATTTGAAAAATTATGAAAATGATACAGAGCAGGTTTTGTGTAGAAACATTAAACTGATGTCGCAGTGGCTGCCCTGGTAGCTTGAGATAAGAGTGAAACAAAGTTTTTGGAACAAGTTGAGATGACCTGGACTATAGAACATGATCTCTTTTGTTCCTTATAAAAGTGAAATTTTCTTAAAATCTCATTATGTTCTTCTTAGCAAGTATTAATTTCTTTGCTTATAGTCATCATATATGTATATATCATATATATATATTGAAAAATGAGCTTTACAATTTAGATGGGGGGGGAGGAGTGTAGTTGTGGAGGTGGGAGAGAAGGGATGGTAGGGGAAAAACAGGAGGAGGCAACAACGCTTGATAGGAAATGTACTCATTACCTTGCTCATGTAACTGTAACCCTTCTGCACCGTATTTTTACAATAAAAAAGTATTAAAAAAGAAAAAATAAATACATGTGTATTTAAGTACCATCCATTGGAAAGACATGAGCAAGTCTTAATTAGTTGTGTACCTTAGAAAATCGTTCAGTTCTCTTCAAATTCAATAACCTCCTGCTGCCCCCTAGTGGCTTATTACTAGGTAACAAAATGTGTAGGCCTCTTGTTTATTTTGTCACAGAAATACCTGTGGGTAACCAACATGGTATGTCAAGAAAGCCATACTAAGGCATTTAATGCACAATAAACTATCACCCGTACTGCATAAACCACTCCTTTGGGTATTATTGGTACAACCAATGGAACTCAATCTTCAGGAATATTCAAATGAAAGCCACATCAGGTCATTTGTGCATCCAAAGTCAGTAATTTCTTGATGTGGTCTATTTACTCATCTGAAATCTCAAGTGCTGAATCGTCTTGTTTTCTAATATACAAGACCAATCATCATCAAAGTCACATGAACACCTGGGTTTACTGAAGTTTGAGCAGACAAAAAGACACTGTGAACCCGTACTGAGGCTTAGGAACCTATGTCAGCCATTTCCTGAATTTCTTTTCTAAATTTCCTGACTGGGAAACACCAGTCCCTCTAGGAAGGACCCAGTTTTCACACAATCTTATGCCTTAAAGAATGTCAAAGCTTCACCCCCACAATACCTTATTCTTTCATTTGCATACTCTTGTAAAAGTCTCTCCATGCTTGAAAAGAAAAAGGACCATCTCTGTCCCAAGATTCGTTCAGCTCAGTTCTCACACTGAGGCTCAAAGATGCCTGGAGAAAACTGCACAGGAAAAATGCAGAATTGACCAAAAGGAGAATGGTATTGTAAATCAAACAAAAGAAATCTACTTCTTTCCAACCTGTGTGCTTTCTTTCTGGAAGACACACCTGAAACAATTTACCAAAGAGAATAATATATTTATAAAAATAACTACCATTCAGGGAAATCTTGACTTAGGTCTTTCAAAACCACAATGGTGGATACATATTTCATTTTTTCATAATAATATTTCTTGTGGTGATATTCCCAGGCAAATTATTTGGGGTTTGCACCAGTATAAATCTGCCTACATAGTAGAGACCAAGGAATTTAATATGATAATTCTGAATAAGCTTCCTAAATATCTCATTGACATTTTGTCATCTCTGACTATTGTAAAATGTAACCGAAATTAATATTACTTGTTGATGATGGATTTAAAAAAACTTGATTTTAAATCAGAAACTGTAAGTTCTTTTGGTATATTCAACCTCAGTGCCCACTATAATGATGATCAATTTATGACAACAATGGAGAAACCTGTACATCTTCTTGAGATTGTAATAACATTAACTTGAAGACCTCTTAGTTTTATACTTGTTGTTGTTTTTTTTCCACTTTTGTTTCTTTTTTTCCTACCTCAAATCAAACAATAAAGTCATAGCATTTTAAAATTTCAAAAAAAATGATCAAATGACATAACTCTTTTACACTGCAACAATTAGTACAGAGAATGGAATTAGTAACTCTTTTCCAATGATTTTTTAAAAATCAGCTCATCTGTATCAAATTTTTTTCTTATTTAATTTATTTATTTTCTTATTTTGTTTGTCAGCCATGGGGCTTGAACGTTGGTCCTGGGTGCTGTCCCTCAGCTCTTCAGCTCAAGGTGAGTGCTCTACCACTTGAGACACAGCCCCACTTCTAGTTTTCTGCTGGTCAATTGGAGATAAAAGTCTCACAGACTTCCTGCCCAGGCTAGCTTTGAACCGCTATCCTCAGATCTCGGCCTCCTGAGTAGATAGGATGACAGGCATGAGTCACTGGCACCCTGTAAGACTGATTTTATTTTTTAACCCCAAAGGAAACCTGAGTTAAGTTTTACTTGTAATTTATTGTGATTTTTTCCTTCATACGTAACTACTTTCTATTTTTTCCATAGAGATCCTTCTTATTCATAAGATAGTTGAGGTTATTCATTCAGATTATTATTGTACTTATGCTGCATCCGTCTGAAATGGATGAAGCCAAAATCCCTGTAGAATGTGATTCCTATGTGAATACATCAAGGTAAAAGGTACACTTTTTTCCAGATCTCAGGGCTTGAACCTGCGCAGGGACTGGGTCCTATCCCTCAACTTTTTCACTCAAGGCTAGCACTCTAAACTTGGGAATGCACACTTAAGTATTTGATGTATTTTCAAGACTTGCCTAATTATATTCTTTCTTCATAAATTCAATGAATTATTCTTGATGAAAAAGCCACTTCTGGCTTTTTGTGGTTAATTAGACATCAGAGTGTCATGAAATTTCCTGCCCAGCCTGGCTTTGAACTGCAATCCTCAGATCTTAGCCTTTTGAGTTGCTTGTATTCGAGGTATGAATCACCAACATCCAGCTCAAAAGGTACACCTTTCAAAGCAGACCAAACTAGGCTATAACATTGCCTCAGATATTAGAAATATGTGTTTGGACAAGTCCTTTAACTATTTTAATATCTCCATAATGTATTAAATTATGTACAGAACCTTATCATAGAGCTGTGTGGATGATTAAATGAAATAACACCCATTAAGTACCTGATACAAGTTAAGTGCAAACAAAAAGATTCGACTATTTCTATCCACTTTTTTATTACAGTTATTGTGTCTGGGTTTTAGTGAAATGTTCTAAGCACCTAATTAATACAAAGCGTTTTCATCAAAAATAAATTATTGAACATATAAAGAAAGAATATAATTCGATAAGTCTTGAAAATACCATCAAATATCTGAATGCACTTTCCACATTTATGTACTTGCTCTTCAATAAAACATGCTAACTTGCTTTAAAAAATAACCAGGGGATAAAATAAAATTATGCTGGGTCCTATACAAGGAAATATGAAAACCAAAAAAAAGCTGAAAATGAATATCATTTGGTGTCTTTCTGTAAACAAGGTTCAATCTGCATTGCTAAGGAAACAGAGACTTCTTAAACGTAAGAAGATGATTTTTAGTTTTAAATTTGACCTGATATAAATATACAATGTATATCAGTTAGTTGCTTAAATAGTAAGGTTCATTTTACTCCTTCAGACAAAGTTTTCCTATGTGCTGGGTGAAGTCAACCAGGAGAGAGTAAGTGTAAACTGATATTTTTGTAAAGGTAGGGAGGCATAAAAGAATGCATTAACAAACTCTGCTGAGGTAATGTTTTAGAGATGATTTAGGCTGTGTTAACTGAATGGGGCACTATAAGAAATAAGCAAAAAGCCTCATCAAGATTTGAAGTTGGAAAGAATTCCCTCGCTTACTGAGTTTGATATACACATATCATATGTTTTAGTGGGGCTGCACCACCCAGACAAAACATGCAGGTATCTTTCCTTCCCTCCAAGTATTTGAAATAATAAACAGCTATGTAGGATCCAAACACAGCTGGGTATTTTTCTACTAATAGTTGTAGAAGCCAGCATCAGGCACTGTGCATGTCCCTGCTTCTCCCAATCTGAACATGTCATTGATAAAGTATACTTCCATTTATTTGACGGGACAGGAGATGGAAAGATAATGGCAGATGTTTCAATCATCTTGTCATTGACTTGTTCTGTAACTCTCTGTCAGTCAATAGATACTTGCTGCTTTCCATGGCTCCTTCGCTCAATGGAAATGCAGTTATCCATACTCTTCTTCGACTCACTTATTACCAGATGAATTGGAAGACAAGATTATTAAGCACATTTGGCAAGTAATTGCTACCTGCCTGTCACCTTCAGAAGCAGTAAGAGAAGGTGAAATGTCCAAAACGGTCTTCAAGAGGTGATAAGAAGTTACATGGAAACTAATTTTGCTTTGGGAATCATGAAGTGTGGCTATTACCATAAGTGCTGTTATTCTCATCCTCCCAATAGAATTGTTTTTATTACTACATGCTGCATGAAAACACTTACATACAAACATTCCAGCATCACAGCAGACCTGTTGGGAAATCTCTCAAAGCATCTATATGATGCTCACATTACCTCTCCAGTATTTCTGCTTCTGGTCATCTGGTGCTGGTCTGGACTCTCTCACTTTGGGTAGTTATTACTTGCACCATGAAATCACTGTGTTGGCAGTAGCAAATAACTTTTAGTTAATCCTAAATTTGATGACATGCAGCTTCTCCACTAAATGAGGAGAAAATAAAGAAGCTTAATAATTCCCTCCCCCTCCTACATTTGGGGAGCAATGAACATGTAATCATTCTGCACCTGCTATCACCACATTCTGTCTGGGATAGAGAAAGAAATACAATAGTAAGAGGGGTTTCTCAAGTCCACAGTGCATCATGGAGTGGGATGTCTCAAAAACAGACATGTGTGTAGGCAAGTCCAACATGATAATGAACAGCATTAAATGAGATACACAGAATGACATGGAAAAGAGGCAGTAGAGATCAGAGGTGATGCCTAAATGAACAGAAGCAATCAACATACAAACACCTGACAACACCTTTTATTTTTTGTCGGTTGTGGGGCATGAAGTTTGGGCCTGGGCACTGTCCTTCAGCTCTTCATCTCAAGGCTAGTGCTCTACCACTTGAGCCACAGCACCACTTCTGATTTTCTGGTGGTTTATTGGAGATAAGAGTCTAATGGACTATCTGCCCAGGCTGGCTTTGGACCTCTATCCTCAGATCTCAACCTCCTGAGTAGCTAGGATTATAGGTGTGAGCCCGGCACCCAGCTCACTCATGTGACATCATTAACAGTGAATTTATCTGCTGAACTAGATGGATGAACTAGATTGGTGAGGAACATATAAGGCAAAGCACCTTCCTTAAACCCCTCTTCTCCCAAAACCTCTTCAATTTCATGTCAAACCGCATTATTTCTTGCTCACAGATGAAGACATAGATGTAGAGACCAGGTTATTTGCCCAGGATCACTCAATGAGCAAGTGATGTTAGTGTAGACAGAGAACATATCCCTGGCCAGAGCCCTGCTCCAGTGGTGCAGTAAGTTGAAATCCATAGCAAAGTTAATTTATAAGTGCTGTTCCTTCTTTGTCAATCTCCTTTCTGTGAACAAAACAACAGATAATTTCCAGAATTTCCAGGTAAATGTTTCAGTTCCTGACATACCTCATGATAATACAGAATATTTCCCAAGCAGAAAAATACAAATTCTGTCCACTTGGATTACATTTCAGAATTCGTTTCTTGGTGGCTTCAGCTTTAAGCAAAGTCCCCTGGCTCTTCCCAGATGCCATTTACCTCCAAATGACCTCCTCAGAGCTCCCTGGACTCTTCAACCTCCCCTGCCTCCAGACAAACCTTCCCATGTTTAGGATCTGCACCTGCTCTTTCCTTTTCCTTAAAACACATTTCTCCATGTTTTACTAACAGCTTTTTGGCTTCTTATCAACTGTCGTTAGCTGGCTGTACCATCATAAAAATTTCACTGTATGCAGGGAAGAGTACCTATGAAGCTGCAGCCTGTGTCATCAGGAGAACAGGGAGGTCAAGAAGAAGAATCTGAGGAATCAAGAGAGAAATGGTGGATGCATGCAGTTATAACCTCCATGTGTATGTGTGAAATAGAACCAGATAAAATGATTGGATAAGTAGGGTTGGGAGAGATGGGAGAGAATGATGGAAAGATGACACTGATCAAAATACAGGATACTCAAGCTGAGATGCTGGATTTAAACCACTCCGTACAACTACTTAAAGAAAATAAATTTAAATAGAAAAGCAAATCCCATTCTTCTGCATTGCCGCAAATGTATGTTTTCACTATCTTGTTATCCTAGCTTATTTTACTTCAACATATGTATCATTTTCACTTGACATTGCATATTTATATGCTTGGTAATTATTGTTTAACTCTTCTCTACTTGAATCAAAGCACTAGGAAGTCAAGAATTTTGCCTGGCTTTGTCTTCATATCAACCAGAATGATGTGTCTTCTGTAATGAGGCTGGAAGAGATTAGAGGATGATGCTTCCAACAATTTTAATTAATTACTAAGTGCTTCCTATGGGTTGGCCCTGAATGTTATTTTAAAAATAAGGGGGAAAAGGAAATACCAAAATAATACCAATTTAAGGAGGAAACTGAGGTCAGCTTAGGATTTGAAAACAAAAACTGAACTGACAACCAGGCAGTCAATAAGTCAATGGACAAGCTGGAATTCTAGTAAAACTAACTCTAACTCCAAAACATTCATGAATTCTTGTCTTCATATTTCATACAATCTGGTAATTTCTAAAACAGACTTGTACGCAAGGGCAAGGAATCATAAAAAACATGGCGTACCTTGTTCTGCCAGAGAAAGTCAGGGATGGTTCTCAGTGGTGACCTTTCACTAGGTTTTGAAATTTGAGGAGAAATTTGACAGTTGAAAAAGAGTGCCCAGGATATTTTCTGTGCACAAGGAACAGGTATGAAAATAAACAAAGGTGGCGGTTCCGGGAAGATGGCGGAGGAGAAGCTGGAATCTGAACAAGCTCTTGCATAGAAAGCACTTTTAGAGTTCCAGTGAACAGTCCTAAGCCAGAGAATCACACCAAGTGTGCCATCACAGGACAGAGAGTTAGTCAAGAGAGGGAAAGCCAAGGCAAGAAGACACATCTGAGCACTTGCCAGCAACCGCTGGGGCGGCAGCAGCAGGGTCTTGGCGGAGACCGCAGCCGGGCCATAGCTGAGCGCTCACACAGAGAGTCCGGGACGGAGTCAGACGCAGCGGGCGAGCGGATTCTACTCAACACCAGCAAGAACCGACAAGGAGCAGACATCTTCATCCTGCACTTTGCAGACCAGAGACGACCCAGGATCCAAGACTCAGCGTGAGAAGAAGCCCGACTTCCTCACTCCTTCTCAGGGAGCAGAGGAGGGAAGGCCACCCCTCCCCCCCAGCACCGGTGATCTCCATCTTGGATACAGACAAAGCTCGGAGGAGCTGCCAGCTCCAGCTCAGGCCTTGGAATAAAACGAGTCATTTAGCAGGTCACAAGAACTTAACGGCGAAGTGACCTGCCAGACTCAGCTCCATCCAGGGAAAAGTCACCCAGCTCAGGCGCCAACCATTAGAGTGGCTTTCCTCACTGGGTAACCAGAGCCAGAGGCTGCCCCTCCCTCTAGCAGCCTCAACAATCAATTGAAAAACAGAAACCCTGAGAATGGCTCCAGGCTGGGCTCTGTGAGTTTTTTCACAAAATAGCCCCAGGGAAAAGCTACTGATTGTTGAAAGGCCTCAACTCTACCCAGAACCTAGCCTCACCACTGCATCCCTCTCTTTTGTGATTCTTAAAGCAGATCAACCTCCCATTAAACTAATCTGGGAGGGGGATCTCAAAATCTTGGGTAAAGCAGAGCATTTTTCTGCCTGCTTGAACAAACTGACTTAAGAAACCAATCAAGCCACAGGACCTCAAGCTGACCAGAGACTCCAACAAGAGGCTCATTATAGACAAAAGGGAGATACAGGATTCTTCCCACCCCTCCCAAAAAAATCAAAAAAAAAATCAAAGAACTTTTTTTTTTTTTCTTCTTTTCTTCTTTTTTTTTTTTTGGTACCTTATATATATAAAATTTTTTTTTCCTTTTCTAAAAATTTTATTAATCTTTAATTTTTGCCTTTTTTGAAAAAATAATTGTTTTCCAGTAACTTTTTTTTTCCTCTTATAATTTTTATTTTAGGAATACGTGAATGTGCGGTTTCCTTTCCTTTCTTGTCTTCTTTCTCTTTATCTTTCTTATCTTTTTGTTTTTTGTCTAGCTCTACTGAATTTCTGATCTTTTTTCTCCCTTTCTTAACCTTTTCACCTTTTCTTCTCTTTTGAACTTCTTTATGTGACTTAACTCTTGTCCTGCACATCCTCAGATAAACCCGTAGTTAACTAGTAGACCCTATCCCCCATTGTGTACACACTTAATCCACAAATTTATTACTCAATTCAAAACCTCTGAGACTTAAATTCCTTAATAGCAGTACTACCTCTTTATACTTATCTAATATTTTAAGCATTTTTTTAAGTTTTTCACATCTCCTCTATGTCCCTCCTCTTCTCTTAATATACTCACATTCCTCTCTAAATAGATGGTCTTTTAATCTCCACAATAATATTAATTTTTACATTTCTATTTTTTTCTGGTCTCTTTTCATTTCCCTTTCCCTTTCTTCTTTTTCTCTCTCTCTCTACTTGCATCCTACACAACCTATTTCCTGCATTGGGATTAGGACATAGTTAACTCTCCCTGTGCCTCCCCACACCAATCTATTCCTATTTTTTACCCACATCTCTCCCTAACCCTAAGAATTTCTGGTATTCCAAATTCTTCTCTGCGGTTCGAAGCCCATTAACATATAGTTGTTTGATGTTGAATAGATGTATCTGTTGAACTAGATTGTATCTGTAGACTATTGAATGTACAAATGCAAACTTTGATTGATGGTTGCCTTAAGATAGTGTTCTAGCACAAAACTGGTGCTATTTTCATCTCAAATGGGCAGAGTAAGCCGGAAAAACACAAGAAAAATGGCAAATCTGGATATCTCAATTCCCAACCTTGATAATCAGGGGACAGAACAGATAATGAATAATCCAGAGGAGAATTCCCAAATAGCTCTATAAACACTGCTGGCAAACATGATAAAGGAGAACTTTGACAACTTACAAAGGACTCTGTATGAGCGTGAGAGGGAGAGAGAGGAGGCATCCCAAAAGCTTATACAGGAATATCATAAGCGTGAGGAAGCTACTCAAAAACTGATACAGGATTTGCGTGAACAACTTGAGAATACTCAAAGAGAAAGGGAGGAATGGCATGAGCAGGCTGAGAACACTCAAAGAGAACTGCAGGAATCCTACGAACGGGAGGAAGCTAATCAAAGAGTAATACAGGAATTGAGAGACCAGGTAGAGAACACACAAAGATCACTAAAGGCATTCATGGAATCCATTAACAAAGAGCTGAAGGAAGTCAGGGAGACCACAAAGAGAATGCTGAATGGAACCCAACAGAAGGAATGGGAGTCCAAAGAAACCATAACCAATCAACTAAGTGATTTGAGAACAAACACTGAACACCAAATTAAGGAAGTAAAGAAATTCATACAAGACCTAAAACAGAGCTTCAACAAAGAACTTGAAGCCATCAAAGCTGACCAATTAAAAGGAAAAGAGATAAAAAACAAAGTAGAGAGTCTTGACAGCAGGTTAGACCATGCAGAAGATCGAATCTCAGGGATTGAAGACAGCCTAGGTATTATAGAGAAAGAACATACAACCATCCAAGACAAGTCCGAGAAATATGATAGATCTATCCAACACCTGGAAGACACCATCAGAAGGCCTAATCTAAGGATAATGGGTGTAGAGAAACACCTAGAAACAGAAATTAATGGTCTAGGAAATTTGTTTAACAGGATCCTAGCAGAGAACTTCCCAAACATGCAAAAAGATAGGCCTATTCAGATACAAGAAGCCTTTAGAACCCCAAATAGACCAGACCAGAATAGGACATCCCACCGCCACATTATAATCCACACAGGATCAACTCAGACCAAGGAAAAGATCCTTAAAGCTGTCAAGGAGAAAAGGGTAATCATCTATAAAGGAAAACCAATTAGAATCACCTCAGATTTCTCAGCAGAGACAATCAAAGCAAGAAGAGCCTGGAATGATGTATGCCATGCCCTAAAAACAAACAACTATCAACCAAGAATACTGTACCCAGCTAAACTCTCCTTCATAACTGAAGGCCAAATAAAAACCTTCCATAGCAAAGAAAAATTGAAACAATACATCTCCACCAAACCAGCCCTACAAAAGATTCTTAAAGATGTCCTACACATAGAAAACCAACAAGACCGCAATAAAGGCCAAGAAACTGCACCCAAACTGAGAAGCCAAGAACCATAGGAAGAACCCAGTTTTCGCAGCCCCCAAGAAGGTGGATAACATGGCAGGAACTCCCAAATACCTCTCAGTCCTATCTCTTAACGTTAAAGGACTGAACTCTCCAATTAAGCGACATAGACTGTCTAGTTGGATTAAAAAACAAGACCCTTCTATCTGCTGCCTGCAGGAGTCACATCTTGCCCGTAAAAACAAACACATTTTCAATGTTAAAGGCTGGAACAAAATCTACCAAGCAAACGGCCACCATAAACAGGTGGGAGTTGCAATCCTAATATCAGATAAAATAGACTTCAAATTAAAATTCGTGAGAAGAGATAAAGAAGGTCCTTACATACTAATTAAAGGATTTCTCCTTCAGGAGGATATTACAATTCTAAATATCTATTCGCCAAACAATGGAGCACCCAAATTTATCAAAGAAACACTACTTTCCCTCAAATCCCATATAGATCCAAAGACATTAATTGTTGGGGATTTTAACACACCACTCTCCCCACTAGATAGATCAACTCGGCAAAAACTCAACAGAGAAACCGCAGATCTAAACAGCTGCATAGATGAACTAGACTTAACAGACATCTACCGAACATTTCACCCAGCAGCATCAGAATACACGTTTTTCTCAGCAGCACATGGAACGTTTTCTAAAATAGACGACATTTTAGGCCACAAAGCAAACTTGTCTAAATTCAGAAACATTGAAGTTATACCTTGCATCCTCTCTGACCACAAGGGAATAAAATTAGAACTCAACACCAAAAGCCACCAAAGAAAGTCCAGCATCACATGGAGGCTGAACAACACACTGCTGAATCATGAGTGGGTCATGGAAGAGATTAGAAAGGAAATTCAAATGTTCATGCTATTCAACAAAAATGAACACACAAATTATCAGCTCCTCTGGGACACAGCAAAGGCAGTACTCAGAGGCAAGTTTATAGCTCTGAACTCCTACATCAACAAATTGGAGAGTTCTGAAACTAACAATTTAATGACACATCTAAACCTCCTGGAAAAAGAGCAGCAAGATAAACCCCAATCCAGTAGATGGAAAGAAATAATCAAAATTAAATCAGAAATAAATGAATTAGAATCCAAAAAAACTATAGAAAGAATCAACAAAACAAAGAGTTGGTTCTTCGAAAAACTTAACAAAATTGACAGACCCTTAGCAAATCTTATCAGAAAAAGAAGAGAACACACCCAAATTAATAAACTCAGAGATGAGAATGGAAACATCACCACGGAAACAACCAAGATTCAGAACATTATAAGGGAATACTTCTCAAAACTTTATGCTAATAAGTTTGAGAACTTGACAGAAATGGACCTTTTCCTAGCAAATATTGACATGCCAAAACTAAACCAAGATGAGTTAAACTATCTTAACAGGCCCATATCAAGCATTGAAATAGAAACAGCAATAAGAGACCTCCCAGGTAAGAAAAGTCCAGGACCAGATGGTTTTACAGCGGA
Source organism: Dipodomys spectabilis (assembly GCF_019054845.1). Lineage (NCBI taxonomy): Eukaryota > Metazoa > Chordata > Mammalia > Rodentia > Heteromyidae > Dipodomys > Dipodomys spectabilis. Next base: position 10,051,826 of record NW_024870834.1, on the reverse strand, counting down.
ATTTTACAAGGCCTTCAAAGCAGAGCTCACACCAATTCTCCTCCAACTCTTCAATGAAATTGGAAGAGAAAGCTCACTACTGAACACATTCTATGAAGCCATCATAACCCTCATCCCAAAACCAGGCAGGGACTCATCAAAGAAAGAGAACTATAGACCCATTTCTTTGATGAACATTGATGCAAAACTTCTCAACGAAATTTTGGCCAACCGACTTCAACAATTCATCCAAAAAATCATACACCACGATCAAACAGGATTCATTTCAGGGATGCAAAGCTGGTTCAATATACACAAATCAATTAATATTATTCATCACATCAACAGGAGCAAGAATAAGAAACACATGGTTATCTCAATAGATGCAGAAAAAGAATTCGACAAGATCCAACACCCCTTTATGATGACGGTTTTGGAAAAATTAGGAATCCATGGAACATTCCTCAATACAATAAAGGCTGTATATGACAAACCTACAGCCAGCATTATACTCAATGGTGAAAAACTAAAGCCATTTCCTCTTAACTCAGGAACAAGACAAGGTTGCCCACTCTCTCCACTTCTCTTCAATCTAGTATTAGAATGCCTAGCTACAGCAATAAGACAAGATGCAGACATAAAGGGGATCCAAATAAGGAAAGAAGAAATAAAACTCTCCCTCTTTGCAGATGACATGATCTTGTATTTAAAGAATCCCATAGACTCCACTCCCAAATTACTCAAGCTGATTCAAAACTTTGGCAAAGTAGCAGGTTATAAAATTAACCCCCCAAAATCAATGGCTTTTCTGTATGCCAACAATGAGAAAAGTGTGGCTGAAATTAGGAAAGCAACTCCATTTGTAATAGCCCCACAAAAAATAAAATACCTAGGAATAAACTTAACTAAAGAAGTGAAGGACCTCTATGATGAAAACTTTAAAATCTTGAAAAAGGAAATCAACACAGAACTAAAAAAATGGCAAAACCTCCCATGCTCCTGGATTGGAAAGATTAACATCGTGAAAATGGCAATACTTCCCAAGGCTATCTACAAATTCAACACAATACCTATCAAAATTCCACCCTCATTCTTCAAGGAAATAGAAGAGGCAATCCAAAAATTCATATGGAACAATAAAAGACCCCGAATAGCAAAAACGCTCCTCAACGGAAAGAACACTGCTGGAGGAATATCAATACCAAATTTCAAACTCTACTATAAAGCCATAGTAATCAAAACAGCTTGGTATTGGCATAAGAACAGACCTCAGGACCAATGGAATAGAATTGAAAACCCAGAAATGAACCTACAGACCTATAGCCATCTAATCTTCGATAAGGGAGCTAAAACAATAGAATGGAAGACAGACAGCCTCTTCAGTAAATGGTGCTGGCAAAACTGGTTAACTACATGTAGAAAACTAAAGCTAGATCCTTATATATCACCCTGCACCAGAATCAACTCCAAATGGGTCAAAGACCTTGAAGTCAAAGCAGACACTCTGAAAACATTACAGGATGGAATAGGAGAAACCCTGGGTCTCCTTGTCTCAGGCTGAAATTTTCTGAATAGAGACCCGGAAACACAACAAATCAAAGAAAGGTTGGACAAATGGGATTGTATAAGGTTGCAGAGCTTCTGCAGGGCAAATGACATAGCTAGCAAGATCAATAGAAAGCCCACGGACTGGGAGAAGATCTTTACTAGCCATACAATGGACAAGGGTCTCATATCTAAAATATACTTGGAACTCAAAAAATTAAACCCCCCAACAACAAATCCTCAAAGAAGCAACTGCCCAATAAGTAAGAAGGTGAAAGGCTTAAAGAGAAGCTTCTCTGAAGAAGAAAGAAGGATGGCCAATAGACACATGAAGAAATGTTCAACATCCCTAGCCATAAAAGAAATGCAAATCAAAACAACATTGAGATATCACCTCACTCCAGTTAGAACAGCAAAAATCAAGAACTCTAACAACAACAGATGCTGAAGGGGATGTAGACAGAAAGGAACCTTACTTCATTGTTGGTGGGAATGTAAACTTGTTCAACCACTGTGGAAAGCAGTATGGAGGTTCCTCAAAAGACTTCACATCGAACTCCCCTATGACCCAGCAATCCCACTTTTGGGCATTTACCCTAATGTTTACAAAAAAGACCACACTAAAGCTACCAGCACAACTATGTTTATTGCAGCATTATTTACCATAGCTAAGATATGGAACCAACCCAGATGCCCCTCAGTAGATGAATGGATCAAGAAAATGTGGTATATATACACAATGGAATTCTATCCCTCATCAGAAAGAATGACATTGCCCCATTTGTTAGGAAATGGAAAGGCTTGGAAAAAATTATATTAAGTGAAGTAAGCCAAACCCAAAGAAACATAGGTCCCATGGTTTCCCTTATTTGCAATATCTAGTATAGGTATGAGTCAAGCGGAAAAAGTCAGAGAATGTGATGTTAGGAAAACGAACCCTCAAATATGTATTTTAATGGTTTTGTTTCTTTCATGCATGTGTTTCTAACGCATTTATAAGATTATTTCTTGGTTGCTTTGTATGTCCCTCCCCCACAGTGTAACCCCCACTTTCACTATATTTGATGTCAGTATAACATGTGGAGGAGATGGGGACAAACAAGTCGTTTAAGGATTCAGGTGGACCTGTTGCAACAATGAGAAGTACAAAATGTCATGTCAAAACCAGCTTTACAATGTCGGGGGGGGGGAGGGGGGTATGATTGGGTGGGGGAGAGGGGGGAGGCTGGGAAGGGAGGTGAAGGATAAACAAAGGAGGAGGCTGCAATGCTTGGTAAGAAATGTATGCATTATCCTGCCCATGTAATTGTAACGCCTCTGTACAGTGTGTTCTCAAATAAAATTAAATTAAATTAAAAAAAAAAAAAACTTCTCAACAAAATTTTGGCCAATCGAATTCAACAATTCATCCAAAAAATCATACACCACGACCAAACAGGATTCATTTCAGGGATGCAAAGCTGGTTCAATATACGCAAATCAATTAATATTATTCATCACATCAACAGGAGCAAGAATAAGAACCACATGGTTATCTCAATAGATGCAGAAAAAGCATTTGACAAGATCCAACACCCCTTCATGATGAAGGTTTTGGAAAAATTAGGAATCCATGGAACATTCCTCAATACAATAAAGGCTGTGTATGACAAACCTACAGCCAGCATTATACTCAATGGTGAAAAACTAAAGCCATTTCCTCTCAACTCAGGAACAAGACAAGGATGCCCACTCTCTCCACTTCTCTTCAATCTAGTATTAGAATGCCTAGCTACAGCAATAAGACAAGATGCAGACATAAAGGGGATCCAAATAGGGAAAGAAGAAATAAAACTCTCCCTCTTTGCAGATGACATGATCTTGTATTTAAAGAATCCCATAGACTCCACTCCCAAATTACTCAAGCTGATTCAAAACTTTGGCAAAGTAGCAGGTTATAAAATTAACTCCCCAAAATCAATGGCTTTTCTGTATGCCAACAATGAGAAAAGTGTGGCTAAAATTAGGAAAGCAACTCCATTTGTAATAGCCCCACAAAAAATAAAATACCTAGGAATTAACTTAACTAAAGAAGTGAAGGACCTCTATGATGAAAACTTTAAAATCTTGAAAAAGGAAATCAACACAGAACTAAAAAAATGGCAAAACCTCCCATGCTCCTGGATTGGAAAGATTAACATCGTGAAAATGGCAATACTTCCCAAGGCTATCTACAAATTCAACGCAATACCTATCAAAATTCCACCCTCATTCTTCAAGGAAATAGAAGAGGCAATCCAAAAATTCATATGGAACAATAAAAGACCCGGATAGCAAAAACGCTCCTCAACGGAAAGAACACTGCTGGAGGAATATCAATACCTAATTTCAAACTCTACTATAAAGCCATAGTAATCAAAACAGCTTGGTATTGGCATAAGAACAGACCTCAGGACCAATGGAATAGAATTGAAAACCCAGAAATGAACCTACAGACCTATAGCCATCTAATCTTCGATAAGGGAGCTAAAACAATAGAATGGAAGACAGACAGCCTCTTCAGTAAATGGTGCTGGCAAAACTGGTTAACTACATGTAGAAAACTAAAGCTAGATCCTTATATATCACCCTGCACCAGAATCAACTCCAAATGGATCAAAGACCTTGAAGTCAAAACAGACACTCTGAAAATATTACAGGATGGAATAGGAGAAACCCTAGGTCTCCTTGGCTCAGGCTGAAATTTTTTGAATAGAGACCCGGAAACACAACAAATCAAAGAAAGGTTGGACAAATGGGATTGCATAAAGTTGCAGAGCTTCTGCAGGGCAAATGACATAGCTAGCAAGATCAATAGAAAGCCCACGGATTGGGAGAAGATCTTTACTAGCCATACAACGGACAAGGGTCTCATATCTAAAATATACTTGGAACTCAAAAAATTAAACCCCCCAACAACAAATCCTCAAAGAAACAACTGCCCAATAAATAAGTGGGCGAAAGACTTAAAGAGAAACTTCTCTGAAGAAGAAAGAAGGATGGCCAATAGACACATGAAGAAATGTTCAACATCCCTAGCCATAAAAGAAATGCAAATCAAAACAATATTGAGATATCACCTCACCCCAGTTAGAACGGCAAAAATCAAGAACTCTAACAACAACAGATGCTGGAGGGGATGTGGACAGAAAGGAACCTTACTTCATTGTTGATGGGAATGTAAACTTGTTCAACCACTTTGGAAAGCAGTATGGAGGTTCCTCAAAAGACTTCACATCGAACTCCCCTATGACCCAGCAATCCCACTTTTGGGCATTTACCCAAATGTTTACAAACAAGACCACACTAAAGCTACCAGCACAACAATGTTTATTGCAGCATTATTTACCATAGCTAAGATATGGAACCAACCCAGATGCCCCTCAGTAGATAAATGGATCAAGAAAATGTGGTATATATACACAATGGAATTCTATGCCTCCATCAGAAAGAATGACATTTCCCCATTTGTTAGGAAATGGAAAAACTTGGAAAAAATTATATTAAGTGAAGTAAGCCAGGCCCAAAGAAACATAGGTCCCATGGTTTCCCTTATTTGCAATATCTAGTATATGTATGAGTCAAGCGGAAAAGGTCAGATAATGTGATGTCAGGAAAATGAACCCTTAGGTATGTATTTTAATGTTTTTTTCTTTCATGCATGTGTTTCTAATGCATTTATAAGATTATCTCTTTGTTGCTTTGTATGTCCCTCCCCCACAGTATAACCCCTGCTTTCACTATATTTGATGTCAGTATAACTTGTGGAGGAGATGGGGAAAAACCAGTTGTTTAAGGATACAGGTGGACCTGTTGCAACGATGAGAAGTACAAGTTGTCATGTCCAAAACGAGCTTTACAATGTTGGTGTGGTGGGGGGGGGGGGGGATGGGGGGGAAGGAGAAGGATTGGGATTGGGCTGGGAAGGGATGCGAAGGGTAAACCAAAGGAGGAGGCTGCAATGCTTGGTAAGAAATGTACACATTATCCTGCCCATGTAATTGTAACCCCTCTGTACAGTATGTTCACAAATAAAATTAAATTAAATTTAAAAAAAAAAAGAAAAAAAGAAAATAAACAAAGGTCCAGTTACCACCTTCCTTATTGAAAATAGACTCAGCACAGCAGAACAGTTTTATGGGATTTACCCTCTGCAATTCAAACCAAGTCACCCATATCTACCATTGTAGCTCACTAAAAGTGCAATAAATTGCCACCTGGTTCTGTCTACCCATGGCAGATTGACTGATGGAATGCTGGGGGTAGATAGCTCTGCTTCCTAGAAATGAATGGGATGTGGGTGAGTGAGTGCAAAGGTCACGTGCTTGCCCAGTTAAAATGTGAGATTCTCATAAAGGACACAGATTACAGTCTGTCATTTTTATATTCATATTTACATGAGATCCGCTGTCACATCTACAAGGTTAACAGCCCCCCCCTAAACAGCAGCACGGAACTGGAGAAAGAGAAGATGATTATTGACTGTCATGTTTTCACAAGATGAACTGGAGTCCCAAATTTCCTCCAGGAACAGCATAAATACCTGTAACCCAATGTCAGCGGGAAATCTTTCCTGATATACTGATAGGTAGATAGATCGACACATATATTTAGATAAGTTATATTACAAGTAAGAAATAGAAATATTTAATTATTGGTGGAAATATTGGCGTGACCTTACTGATGGTTTAAGTCTGTGTGTTAACATTAATACCTCATTGAATACAAAAGCCTAATTTTGCCTTGTGAAGTCAATTCATTGCTGTCTTTGGTGGCATGAAGACGCTAGCACATCTCAAAAGTACATGCTGCTGTTCGACCAAAATCATTGTCTAAGACCAATTTGGATTCATAGAAAGAAGTTCATTTCAGATGATATCTAGTGCCTACAATCACACATGCACATGTCTTGGTACTGTTTTACCTGTGCATTCTCTTTTCCTCTCTCAATCCTCTAATAGGTCCAAGTTATCAGATATCAAATAATGCCATGACTACTTTTGTGGTAAATTCTAATAGAATTTTCTCTTTCATGAAGGTTTCTCTTTGAATTTTTGCATTTTAAACGTCTGTAATGTTACCTACCATTGTTAACTGTATTAGCACAAAATCATTTACTTTTCCCAGAAATAAGATGTCTCTTTTTCTCATCACTTTTTGTCTCATGATCATCAAGTGTAAATGTGTTAGGCATTTTGGGCCTTTGATAATCACATGCTTACCAAGGAAAAAGACAGAATGAGAATTAGCCAATACATTAGATAGTGCTCTCTTGCTATGGTTTGAACCAGGGGAGCTGTCACATCTACCTTAAGGAGTCTATGTAGGATATGATATCTAGAGATATAAAATTGTTTCTACTTCAACAAAACCAGTTTTAATTTCTACACAAAGTTAATACTAACTCTTGAAAAGGCCTAAACAGAAGGACAAATAATATGTCTTTGTGAGCACATTAAATGTACCAGGCTTTGGGCTGGGAAGGTGGCTCAGTGGTAGAGCACTTGCCTTGCATGCATGAGGCCCTGGGTTCGATTCCTCAGCACCACATAAGCAAAAAGAAAAAAGCCGGAAGTGGTGCTGTGGCTCAAGTGGTAGAGCGCTAGCCTTGAGCTGAAGAGCTGAGGGACAGCGGACAGGCCCAGAGTTCAGGCCCCACGACCGGACCCAAAAATAAATAAATAAATGTATCAGCCTTCCTTTTTGTCACAAAGCCTGCTTGCACAGATAGACAAGACAAGAAATGAGAACTGCTACACTTTGCAAGCCAAATCCACCAGTTCTCTGTCCAACAACTCATTACAGCTTCCATGAAAATATGAGTTAATGAACTAAATAAATAATAGTAATGAGTATCCACTGGCTTCAATTACTGCAATAAGGAGAATAATAAAAGTAATTATATTAATCAAGATGCATTGTACTCAGAAATTAATGGGCTGAATTAAAACTCCTTTGTACAACTTAAAGATAATTTTTTAAAAATCCCTATGAACCAAGTAGTGTAGAGAGAGGAAGTAAATTAATTAATGAGCTAATTAGCAAGCAGATTACCAATACATTCATGATAAAGTTGTAGAAACCACTACTTCTTATGAAAAAGCAAAAGGAATATGTATAAGTAATGCTTATGATATATATTATATATAGAAAGTATTAAATATACATATATTATAGAAAGTGTTGAAAATATATGTTGATATCTTATACATACATATTATACATTTATATATACACATTGAGTCCAGGAGGATATATTCATGTATGTGCATATATACAAATACCTATATACATATGCCTGTGTATACAGGCATATATATACATGTATCTTCCTGGACTCATAATCAAAAAAGTGATATTTGTAGATGTAAATTTATTTGAGCTACTTTTCCCCGACTTTATTTTATTACCAAGGATTCTGTGAGTGTATCATATAATATTTATTTTCTTCTCATGTAATTGATAGTCAAATATAAGGAACAAAGCTAAGTGTATAGGTTTATTATGGCTTGGCTGTAGAAGACAGAGACTCGCCAGATTTCGGTTGGAAAAAGCACAAATGTGGATAAGCAGAGTTGAAGTCCTTCCTTCATTAATATACATTAACCCACCAATGGAATTGTTCCATGGCCTTTATGGAAATCCAGATTCAAAATTTCTTAAAAGAGAAATGGCAAAATTATGCTGAGTTCAACCTCAGCCCCACAAACAATTGAAAATGTTCCGTTCAGAGTTTCAGAGGATGACTTGAGCTCATTTGGGCTTCTAGTTTAAATGAGAGGCTTACTGTCTCTAAGAAGAGGTAGAGCCAAGGGTCAGTGTGCTTTCAAAGGTTTGTATTTCAACAAGAGTTCCTTTAAAAAACAACCACACTAACATTCATGGGACTATAGAAACTCTACGGAGATCAGAGCCACACATACAAATTCCCTTTCCTTCCAAAATAGATGGTGTCTTTGACTTTTAACCACGTCAGCACTGTACAAAGATACTTAGAGTTTTGTTTTACTTCTTCGTCGGAACTTCACAAAAACTGCCTACAATGGAAACCTTTATATGTACGAGCTACCAATGCCCTTCTTATTGGAAGACAGCACTTCTGTGAATTCTTTTCATGGAGGCATAGAGGATAATCCTCTGCCTCCTCCCCCTCAGTTATTCATAGTCTATGTTTCACAAAACAAAACTGGCCTATAAAAAGCAGCTAGAACTAAAGGAATCCTGCTGTTGTTGTTTTTTAAATAATAGACATGCACATTCCTTGTCACACACTGATGTATTGAAATGAGCCTAATTCTAAGATTATCAGAGAAATAACCTTATAAGTACAAATGCCAGTAAGAAATAAGAATTCCTTAAAAGATCTTTGTGTTTGGGGGAAAAATTTGCATTTTTGTACTCTTCTACCTTCTCTCTGAGTTCTCTGAATTAATTGAAAATAGCATTGATTTTTTTCAGATTAATATCCAAGAAGGAAAGAGGACAGAGATACCTGGGGTAAGTAATCCTGGCATTCTATGAGCTTAAGAAGCTTTGTCTCTTAAAACTCTGGGTGGATGGGCTGAGAAGAAAATAGAAAAGAGGATTTCATCAAAGTTGAACCCAACTGGAAATTTAGATAGTACCATAGATGCATAGTACATTAACAATACAGCTATTCATAACCTATAGTGGCTCATATATCTTCATTTTTAGTATCCCCACAAAGGACATTTTGTGTGGCAGCAAACAGAATTTTAATTTGTCAAAGGGCTGACAGAGAGAAAACATCCTCAGTTCTACAAAGCCTCTGCAAGTCACCTAGAATAAGGAGAGGTACGTCTGACATTAAGAGTAGAGAGAGGTTGGTGGTCCTGGCATCATTTATATCATCATGATGCTTGTATTCTTCATGTATAATCATAATGTCATCGCATAATTAAATCAAATTCATTTCACATCACCAAGTCTCACAGCAGTGGTAATGTGTGGCTTAGAGCTGAAATATTTTACAGTCTCCCACCATAGAGCAAGGCATAAAGTCTAGACCGAATAAAAACGAATCAAATATTTACAACTTTCTTGTGTCCATCTAGAACATTTCTTCTAGTTCTGTTTCTCCTCAGACCACACACGACACAGCTTCTCTACTGCTGGGAGAGAAGTGGATGTGAATGAATTTCTGGCGGTCCCCACCGACTCCCTTTCCATGCAACCTTTCTCCCTAGTTTTCCATGGTCTTCCATCTCTGGGGTTGCTGACTTCTTGTTTATTTTCTTAGCCTCCAAGTATTAGGCAGTATTCAAAATAATCAATCACTCTCCTCTGGCCTAGGACCCATTTATTGCTCAGTATCCCACATACTTATTGATCTTTGTAACTCAGCCTTGTTCACAAAGTTTCCTTTTGTTGCTGCTGTTGTTGTTACTTCACCTTGAAATAAACGTGTATTCTAATTTTAGTCCTGACTGCATTGTTAAGCTGGAATGCCCTTTCTTATGTTAACCCCGTTCCCCTGTCTAAATAACTTTACCATCCACTCTGTGTTCAGACCAGAAATCCTTACTATCAATGTGATAAAGTGAGGAGGAATATCACCTCTATGGCTCAAATATTGGCCCTTCTGAAATCTTAGGGAAACTTCTACCTCTCTGTGTCACACTTCCATCATTGTTGTGTCCATTGGTTCAGATTAATGATCAAAGTACCCTAGATAAGGCGAGTTAGACAACCAGGTTTCTCACAGTTCTTATCCTAAGATTAGGGTGTCAGTTTGACCATATTCTTAGGAGGTCAATTTTTGCAGAAGATTATCTTATGGAGGGAGAGGGAGAGGGAGAGGGAGAGGGAGAGGGAGAGGGAGAGGGAGAGAGAGAGAGAGAGAGAGAGAGAGAGAGAGAGAGAGAGAGAGAGAGAGAGAGAGAGAGAGAGAGAGGGAGGGAGAGAGGGAGAGAGGGAGGGAGGGAGAGAGGGAGGGAGGGAGAGAGGGAGAGAGGGAGGGAGGGAGGGAGGAAGAGGCAGAGGGAGAGGGAGAGGCAGAGGGAGAGGGTGAGGTAGAGGCAGAGGGAGAGGGAGGGAGGGAGGGAGGGAGGGAGGGGGAGAGGGAGGGAGGAGAAGGGAGAGGGAGAGGGAGATCATCCCTTGTTCTTATGTTTCCTTTTAGATAAGCAATAATCCCATTTGTAAAGATTCTATCTTTATGATTTATTTTTTTCCAAAGGACCTATCATCACATTGGGGATATTAAAAGTGTTCTGAATAATGCTTTGATAAGTCACAAAATATGAACTACTTATCATCATCAGAGTTATTAAATTTATAACTCCCATCCATCCTGTGAAAACTCCAGTGAATTTCCAAATACATTTTAAAACATTATAAATCCATTCATTTCTCTCCAGCTCCTCTGTCATCAAACTAGTGAAAACCAACATCATTCTTACTTATACTACTTCAATAGCTTTCTGCTAGGCCTTGTTATTTCTTGCTTAATGCCTTGTAGTTTTCATTGCTGGAAAAAAAAAAACTTTCTAATTTGCCATTCACTTGTCTCAAGATTTTCATATTCCAAGTTAGAATAAAAGTAAAAGTCTCCAGCAAATATTTAAGAAATGCTGTTTTCTCTGACCATAGAAGATAATTTCATCCTGCTTTCTGTTGTGCTCATCAGGGGTGTAATACAGTATTATTTGCTATGTTTTGCATACACATGTCTAGTATATTCTTGCCATAAGGTAAGTTTTTATATTCTTCTCTTGACCTACCTTCTTTTGCTTGCCATTATATATTTGTTTCTTTCTATTAAGTAGTATTCTAAAAAATCTAGAATGGAAATATGAATATCTATATGCACTAATGTAGGGATGAACAATATCTAATTCAGTCTTGTCACATTCAAGATCAATAATTATTTTACAGAGAAACATTACCAATGCAAAAAAGAAGAGAATAAAATCAAAATAAAATTAAGTAAAGGAGCAAATGGAATAAAGCATGTTTCTAATTAAGACAATACTACATTTCATAAATGCTAGTATACAGCACATAAATTTGTTTATCAGAATATATTTCATAGCCTATATTTTAAACCATGTGAGGCAGATTTTGATGTCTATTTTTCTTGCAAACATACTTTGTTCTTATTTAAATGATCATCACTTAAGTGTATAAGGAAAGTTCATAACAATGTAAAAGATAATGAAGAATACTACTAAAGATCAAAACTCAAATTCTACTAGTATATTATTTTTATATGATGACTTGCAACTTATCTATTTTAAGAGAATGTGCTTACATAGATTTACTTGTTCCCTATCAAATAATAATAGATATAAGCATATAAATAGTCACTATTAACTCAATATTAGCCTAAATTTTAGTAGAGAAAGCAAATTTAATAAGGAAAAAAATTTATCCCATACATTGTTAAATAAGATAAACTGTATAGTTGAATCCCCTGAAATAAGGCAGGAAAGAGCTGGAAAAATATTTTTAATTACCTATAGAGATATTCATTTCAGCTGTTAAATATACTTTTCTCTCAGTACTTTTACACAAAGCTGTCAGTGATGTAAACATAAATATTGGAAGAAACTCTAGCACTTAAAAAGTGAGTGATTATTCATTCTATTTCTTGAATTTTATACTTCTTTGTTGCATTTCTTGGCAGAAATAAATAGTAAGTTTTACTGATTTAAATTTCATGTAGCTTTTTCTATTGATTGTTTTGGTAGTAAAATTTTACCATCATGATTAAACAAACAGAAATCTGGAGTGAATTAAAAGTTATACACATTTGGTGACGTTCTTTTGAGTCCATTGAAATACAAATGATGTTTCATAATGGGAAGTCAGAAATCTAAGGGATCAAACATAAACTGTCTGCTACCTTATGGCTTCTAACTAGTTTGAGAGCCTATCCAACCATATCTTCCTGGTGCCACAAAATACTGACTGGAGCAAAAACCCTTGCTGATGTCAGAAGAAAGAAATCAGAGGCAAATAGAAAGCTCAAGCTGAAAGGAGATGAAGCAAGATTGAGGGAACAATGAAAAATAGTGGAAGAAGTGAATTACCAGGAGATGCACAGAATCAACATGCACTATAACAAAGTAAAACAAATGACCAGCACAACTATGTTTATTGCAGCATTATTTACCATAGCTAAGATATAGAACCAACCCAGATGCCCCTCAATAGATGAATGGATCAAGAAAATGTGGTATGTATACACAATGGAATTCTATGCCTCCATCAGAAAGAAAGACATTGCCCCATTTGTTATGAAATGGAAAGACTTGGAAAAAATTATATTAAGTGAAGTGAGCCAGGCCCAAAGAAACATAGGTACCATGGTTTCCCTTATTTGCAATAACTATATATGTCTGAGACAAGCAGAAACGGTCAGATAAGTTGATGTTAGGTGAAATGAACCCCAAGATAAGGACTCAAATGTTTTTCTTTCTTGCTATTGTTTCTAATATATTTATAGGATGATTTCTTTGTTGCTTTGTATGTCCCTCCCCCACGATAAAACCCCTGTTTTCATTGTATTTGATGTTGGTATAATTTGTGGAGGGAAGGGAAAAAACAAATAGTTTAAATAGGGATACAAGTGGACCCATTGCAACAATGTGATGTACAAATTGTACAAATTGTTATGTCGAAAAACGAACTTTATCTCAATGTCGTTTTGATTTGCATTTCTTTTATGGCTAGGGAGGTTGAGCATTTCTTCATGTGTCTATTGGCCATCCTTCTTTCCTCTTCAGAGAAATTTCTCTTTAAGTCTTTAGCCCACTTATTTATTGGGCAGTTGTTTCTTTGAGGATTTGTTTTTGGGGGATTTAATGTTTTAAGTTCCAGGTATATTTTAGATATGAGACCCTTGTCTGTTGTATGGCTAGTGAAGATCTTCTCCCAATCCATGGGCTTTCTATTGATCTTGCAAGCTATGTCCTTTAACATACAGAAGTTCTGCAATTTCATGCAATCCCATTTGTCCAATTTTTCTTTGATTTTTTATGTTTCTGGGTCTCTATTAAGAAAATTTCAGCCTGTGCCAAGGAGACCTAGGGTTTCTCCTATTCCATCCTGTAATGTTTTCAGAGTGTCTGCTTTGACTCCGAGGCCGTTGATCCATTTGGAGTTGATTCTGGTGCAAGGTGATATATAAGGATCTAGCTTTAGTTTTCTACAAGTAGTTAACTAATTTTGCCAGCACCATTTACTGTCTTTCTTCCATTCTATTTTTTTAGCTCCCTTATCGAAGATTAGATGGCTATAGGTCTGTAGGTTCATTTCTGGGCTTTCAAGTCTATTCCATTGATCCTGGGGTCTGTTCTTGTGCCAGTACCAAGCTGTTTTGATTACTATGGCTTTGGAGTAGAGTTTGAAATTTGGTATTGATATTCCTCCAGCACTGTTCTTTCTGTTCAGGATCGTTTTGCTATTCGGGGTCTTTTATTGTTCCATATGAATTTTTGGATTGCCTCTTCTATTTCCTTGCAGAATGAGGTTGGAATATTGATAGGTATTGCATTAAATTTGTAGATAGCCTTGGGAAGTATTGCGATTTTCACGATGTTAATCTTTCCAATCCTGGAGCATGGGAGTTTTTGCCACTTTCTAAGTTCTGTTTTGATTTCCTTTTTCAGGTTTTTAAAGTTTTCATCATAGAGGTCCTTCACTTCTTTGGTTAAGTTAATTCCTAGGTATTTTTTTGTGTGTGGGGGGCTATAACCCATACTTTTACTGTATTTGATGTTGGTATAATTTGTGGAGGAGATGGGAAAATTTTTTTTTTTAACTAGGGATACAGGTGGACCCATTGAAACAATGAGATGTACAAGTCCTTATGTCGAAAAACGAACTTAACAACTTTGGTATGGTGTGGGGCGAGGATGGGGGGGAGGGGGGAGGGGAGGAGTATGGGAAGGGATGGGAAGCAGAAACAAGGAGGAGGAAACAATGCTTGATAAGAAGTGTACTCGTTATCTTGCCCTTGTAATTGTAACTCCTCTGTACGGTATTCTCACAATTTAAAAAAAAACTTTTTTACAACTTTGGCGGGGTTGGGGGGGGGGATAGGGAATGGGAAGGGGAAGGGATGGGAAGGGGAAACAAAGGAGGAAGCAAAAATGCTTGATACGAAATGTATTCATTGTCTTGCTCATGTAATTGTAACCCCTCTGTAAGGTATTTTCACATTTTATAAATAAATAATAAAAAACAAAGCTATTTTCTAAGCTATGTTAATTTTATATCAGAAAAACAATATCATTCTTCATTGTAAACTTACACTGGAAGTTGGATTTTATCACTTGTTTATACTTTTGTTAGTATTTAATTTATAACTTATTTTGAACTCACAGCTCTGTATAAGCTATGAGTAAATGAGTTGAGATATTTCATGTTCCTACTTATTCAATTAACATTGCAATAAAATAAAGGTGAACAGATAACATGAGTTCTCAGGAAATTCCATAAAGGAAGTATTTGACTTGATATTATTCTGTATATGCTATCCATAACATGAAAAGCAAACACATCAGGGAAACAAGAAATTTTTTTCTTAATTTTCCCCTTTCTCATTTTAATTTAAATTACATTTTCTCTTTTGACATAATTGTACTTTTACAATAAATTTGTGAGAACGAAGGCACATGGATCCATAATACTACTCCCCTCTTTCCTCAAGGGTAAAGCATGGTAGAATGGAATTCAATTGAATCAATATTCAAAAGAGGATTGGAACGCACATGGTAAAACCACAATCCTTATCATTTCTGGGATGTTCCATGCTTCTCTTGTCCACATAAAATCACCTTCTACCCTTGTTTCACGCCCAATATCCCCTGGGAACCACAAATTTGTTTTCCAGTTTTACTAAATTTTTCAAGAATTATTTTTTATGAGTGAGATCATACAGCAATGAATCAATTTTGTTGTTTTGCCTTTTTGTCCAAATGAACACAACACTGTCGAGATTCATTTGGGTTTTGCATGTGTCACAACTTCACTCCTGTTTAATGCTGGGTGGTATTCTTACATACAGGAATATTTCTGCTTCCACTTGTTTTACCATTCACCAACTGATGGACATCTGAATAGGTTCCAGGTTTGAGTTAGTATAGTATTAGGTAATAATATTCATATTGCTTTGTAATACTTACGTTTTGATAGGAATTAGCTTAATTAAAAATCATTTTCTATAATGTACCATGTGATTTTTTTGTTTCTTTGTGTGTTCCTCCCCCATGGTATAACTCCTGTTTTCACTGTATTTGATGTCTGCGCCCTGCATCTTGTATATATTCTTCTCTAATTTGGGTAGGGGAAGGGAAAAACCAAAATGCTTAAATAGGGATACAGGTTGACTCATTGTAACAATGAGATATACAAGACACTATGTTGAAAAATGAACTTTACAATTTAGGTTGGGAGGGGTGGGGGGGAGTGTAGTTGTAGAGGTGGGAGGGAAGGAATGGTAAGGGAAAAAAAAGGAGGAGACCACAATGCTTGATAGGAAATGTATTCATTACCTTGCTTGTGTAACTGTAACCCCTCTGTACAGTATTTTTACAATAAAAACATATTTAAAAAACATTTTCTTTAGTTATGCAATTAATTAATATTAATATTTTCAATTAAAAAACATTTCACTTTACTATCTTGAGTTTTTTAATCTTTTAAGCATTGTTTATTTATTTAGAACTTTTATGTCTTCAAAATTTAGACTTGAATAAAATACTATTTCATCATACATTATTCTGTTATTATATTTACTAATAAATATTTAATCATTAGTCAATATAAATACCCATTACCCTTTTAATTACTGTTATCAGAGCTGGTGCTCTGACAGATGAATGATTTCCAGTCCAGCATTTTGTTGGTTATTTGGAGATAGTCTCATGGAATTTTCTTCTGAGGGTAGCTTAAAACTATGATCCTCCATGTCTAGGCAGCCTTAGTAGCTAGGAGTACAGCTTTAAGACACCCGTACCCAGCTAATGCGATTGCTTTTATAACTTGGATGTTCATATGTTCATTGTTTACATGTAGAAATCCATGGTAGAATTTAATATAGTTATCTTTCATTCTACTTCCTTGAAACCGAACTCACTAGTTCTAAGAGATGCTTTGTAGATTCTTACAGATTTTCTCCAGGGAAAATAATGACATTTGCAAATAGAAAACATTTCATTTCCATCTTTCTGTTGTGTCTGCTTTTAATCCCTTTCCTTATCTTTTGTATTGGTTTAAACTTACAGTATGTTATGAACAAGAACGATGAGGTATTATTGCTTTGTTTCTACTCTTTCACTTGAGAAAAGTATATTTCAGCATTTCGTTTAGGGTGGAGTTTTTTTTCTTGGCTTGCTAACTGCTCTTTATAGAGTTGGAAAGTTTCCCTTTGCTCCTATTTTTCTGACAGGCTATATCATGAATAGATGCTGAATTTTGTTTAGTGCTTTTGGCATATCAAGTTATATTTTAATGTGATTTTTCTTCTAAATGTTTTTGATATTATTGATATTAATATTTATCCAACACTGAATCTTCTATAATAAACTTCACATATCTATAGTATATAATTACTTTTATATATGGTTATTCCATTTACTGACATTTTCTTAAAATTTCTGATTCTGCTTTCAATACAAACATTTTGAGTTGATTTATTTGCATTGTTTAAGCAGCAGAATAATCCTAGTTTTGTAAAATAAATTATGAAGTGATCTTCTCTCATCTTTCTGGAAGAGACTTGCAGAACTCATTATTTAAGTACTTGGTAGAAATAGTTGGTGAAATCATCTTAGCTTGGAGATCACAAAATTAATCCCAAACTCAATTTACTTTAAAAATAAAACATGATGCTAAGTAAAAGAAGCCAGAAATAGTTTAAACAAACAAAACTCAATTTACTTAATAATTAGAGTTATTCAAGTTACATCTTTGAATTTAATTTATTTATGATAGTTATGATTTCATTGAATTCACCCATTCCAACTAGCTTGTAAAAACTCTATTTTAATGTTGTAATTCTTTTCTTTTTCCTCTGCATGTCTATAAATCTATAAAAATATTTCCACTTCTCATATTAACATGCTATTTCTCTCTTTCTTTGTTAATACTTCCAAAGTAGTCTATGTCTGATTTGTTTCTCTTATTTTTCCTTCAATTTTACTTGTTTCTGTTCTTTCAATTGTTATTTTCTTCTTTTTACTTGTTTTGACTTATTTTTCTATTTTGATTCCATTTGGTTAGAGGACAGAAGCTGTGTGATTAAATTACATTAGATACCTTGAAATCTGTTTTTTAATTATGCTGAGAATATTTGTTATCTATAGTCTATCAGGCAAATAACTTGTCAACTTGAACAGGATATGCAATTTGATCATTTTGGTATTGCATACATATTTAGAAACTTTTCATTAATGATGTTTTAGTCACTATGTGTTTACTGATTTTTCTTCAGGTTGGTGTCTGTATAGAAGGAAGGTTGAAGTATCAATATGAAATTATGAATTTGACTATTTCTTTAGATTTCCCAGTTTTTGTTTCACATATATAAGCTTTATGCCTTAGCACATAAACATTTTACACTGCTATGGCTTCTTAGTATATTGACATATAGGCTTTATATCTATTTTTTTGTAAAGTCAAGATCATGATAAAAATTTTAAAGATAATTAAAATAATTAATTACAGACAAGGCCATGTAAATCAATATGAATTGCAAAGCAAATGAAAAATAATGGGTCCTGACTCTAGGATTCTTGATGGTCTTTGATGATCTCTTCTTGGGCTTCCTTTGTGTCTGACTTGTCACTACTTTGATCTCTAGCTGTAGATTATACTTGTCAACAGAACATGTAGATGAAGTATGCATTTTTCCAGCACAGAGAATTTCAAGCTAGAAAGGGAAAGCCCTAAGACTTAGGAGAATACACACTGGCTGAGATTTGACTTTAGATTTGACTCGATTATGGCTGATCCTATTGATTAAAAGCCTTGCCAACTTTCCTTATCTAGAAAGTAGATCCAATGTTTCATATTTCTTAGAGTTTCAGTGAAAATAAAAAGCAATTTGATCTGGGCACTGGTGGCTCAAGTCTCTAATCCTAGCTACTCAGGAATCTGAGATATGAGGATCACAGTTTGAAGCCAGACTGGCAGGAAAAAGAAAAGTCCAATTATCTCCAATTAACTACCAAAAAGCCAGAAATTGATCTGTGGCTTAAAGTGGTAGAGCGCTATCCTTGACCATAAAATTTCAGGGACAGTATTGAGGCCCTAAATCCAAGCCTTAGGACCAGCACAAAAGAAAATTAGTTAATTTTATTTGTATATATACAAATAAAGAATTGTGAAATATAAAGGGCTGGTTGTTTGTTACCATTCCACTATCAACTACAACTCTATACAACCACTATCAAATACAAATACAACCTAGTAGCAATATCCAGTGACTTTGTCATTTCTGTCACTAATATCCCTGGAAGCTTTGTTAAGTTCAGGTACGTTCAAAGAGTTAACTCATTTAATTGATACAATCCTTTGTCAACTCAGCCGATGTCAGATAAATGAATAGTCCTTCCATTTATTTATTTCTAAAAAAATATTTTGTTTTTATTACGTTAACTTATGAGCTCAGCAGAATTGCCTAACAAAAGTCGCATATACAAGATTAAGCTGTGTACAGGCACTGCTGTGAAATCCTCTCTCTCTCTTTGATTCCTTAACTTACTCCATAAAGCATATGGTAATGATGTCTTCTAATGTATACTGCAAAATGAACATTTTTCCTAAACAATGACTTCCCCAATGGCAGAATTATTTTTTTACCAAGAATTATACTGGTGATGTATGTTTTTTTATATTCAGCATTTACTTCAGAGTATTTACCTTTGAGTCTCTTTCTCTTCGATGATTATACTTTGAATGAATAGATGTTTTTCAAAAATGATTGAGGATTCATCATTGTATCCTGTAGTCCTCTGAATTCAGGTGGCCTGGTTAGAGTCATGCACTAAATTATGTGCCCACAAATTCATATGCTGAAGGATTAACACCCAAAGTGACTGCATTTAGAGATAACACCTTCCAAGAGGTTAAATAAGGTCATACGAATGGAGTCCTATCAGTATTCCCACAGGTCTGGTGTCTTTAAAGGAAAGGTATGAAATCAAATATATCTCTGTTTTATAGTATACAGAGAGGTTATATGAGAACAGAGTAAGAAGCAGAGGCCTTGCAAGTCAGGAAGGCAGGGAAACGGCCCTCATCACAAACTCAAATTGTCCTAATCTTGGACATTTAGACTCTCAGAATTATTAGAAAACAAACTTTGTTTTGGTGGAGCTACCTCATGTGTGTTACTCTGTGTTGGCAGCCTGACTGGTTATAACCACCTCTAGGTTGAATATAGTCCTTTATCTTTCTTATCTCAAATTCCAGTCTTGAACATTATGAAAAATAGAAATTCATTGAATACTTTGGGGATGTGTTGACCACACATGGAACCCAGCTTTGGCCAAACAACTTCACTTTGCTGATCATGGGTTGACTACTCCAGAAATCACTTATTTTCATTTTTTGTCTTGTGTAACTCATAGCTCATTCACTTATGAAACAGAGGGATGCTTAATGAAAACTGACACCGTTAAAATAGAGTCCTAAAAGTTTGCAAATTAAGACAGAGTCAAATTCCAATTACATTGACCATGTCTGTCTCTCCTCATATCTTGGCTATCCTAATCCTTTTGTTGAATTTGTTCTCCACTGGATGTTTGTGGAGACACGTCTATTAACAGTTCATTATTTAAGTCTTAGTCTGACAAAACATCACTGAGAAGGTAACACTAAAATCAAATATGTTCAATAATGATATAAACAAATACTTTAGAGTTACAAATTCATTTAGCCCTAAAATGCCTATAAAGTCAGCCCTATCATTATCCATGCTTTTTTTTTTTTCCAGATTAAGAAGACCAGCCAAGAGGAAGGTTCAGAAACACGTACAAGTTTCAAAAGTTGCAAAGTTCAGATACATAGTCTCTGCTCATAACACATGACCTATGCTACAGACCACTGCACAATAATTCTGATTTTAAAAAGTCTGACTCTGATTTGTCTTTTGAGGGCCACTTGGCCATCCCTGAGCCAGGAACTCTAGTTAGGGTAAAAGACAATAAGCAGACATTGCTGACTCTTCAACACTCAGCTGCAAAGTCAAGGATAGAGAAGGTCTCAAGACAAATACTGGTACTTAAAAAGGAAGTTTCCTGAAGGAACACAGGCCTTTCTTTTAAAAGTCAAATAAGTGGTGGACAATAAACAAAACAAGCAACAACAAAAAACAAAACTAAACTAAACAAAGAGCCAGGCATAGGTGGCTCATGCCTGTAATCTTAGCTACTTAGGAGGCTGAGGCCTGAGGATCATAGTTCAAAGCCAGCCCAGGCATGAAAGTCCATGAGACTCTTAAATCCAATTAACCACCAGAAAACTGGAAGTGATGCTGTAGCTCAAGTGGTAGAGCGCTCACTTTGAGCTGAAGAGCTGAGGAACAATGCCCAGGTCCAGAGTTCAAGCACCACGACTGACAGAAAAAAACAAACAAAAAAACAACAACAACAAAAAAAGAAAATAAAACAGCTTTCTACTCTGTCTTTAGCTCTGCTTTGCTCTCATCTCCACATAAAGGATATGTAATTAAGAATAAAGGACAAAGTCATTTGAACTATTTTTCACTTATGTAAAATCCTCTTGGTACTTTTGTAAAAAGAGCATTCCCATCAAATATGAGTAATTTACAGATTATATTTAGAACAAAATAGCACTTTTACATACCATTGCTTGTGTAATCTAGGCCATGTGCAAAATATTTCATTTTTACTTGCTTACTGTACCTGACATTTTTGTCAATTTTAAATAACTAAGAACCACAAATTTGCTCAATGCAAATTCACTAGTTATAAAATAATAATACACAGTATCAGCTGCTCCAGAGAAAATACACATTTATGTAAAAACATGTGCCAACATAATAATTGAAAATCACCTTTTTAAAGGAAGCCACTGGAGGGCAATGCATTCAACTCCCCATCTCAGCCGGCAAGAACTGATCTTAGGACAATTTTTTTTCCACAAAATTTTGCCCATTTTTGAGTTCTTAACGCAATAAACACACTTAGGTACTGAATTACAGTAAATTGAACCCTTAATGTAGTGATTCCATGCATTTCTATAAAGATGTTTTTAAATTCTCTAAGTATGTGGACATTTATCTCATAAAAAAAACTAGTTTAAAAAGGGATTAGCAGACTCTTAGGTTTCCAGAACAGTGATTTAATCATCAAAACAAAATTATTGCAATGCTTGGCTAAGGGAAGATGAAAGAGGAGAAAAATGTTTTTGGAAGAATGTCACATGACAAGGACTGAGGGGGACAAACGTTAGCGTAAAATGAAAACTCAAGTAACTCATTGGATGACCCCCATCTACTGAACAAGGAGTCAAAATTTAAAGGCCTAGAATTCAGGAAGAAAGGGCTGGCTCCGAGAGTTTAGAAAATGAAGCATCCTCCTTCCAGATAGTTTGTGCCTTCAATTTCTCAAATACAGCAGACATCAAAGTATGTGTAGTAGACAGAAACTAAAAGTTGAGGTTCAATCATGTGTATCAGTCAAGTTTGCATAATCAGCCAGAAATTGTTTCAATTAGATATAGTACAAAAGCAGGGGCAGAAGAAAAGATGCAGTATCAAAGCAAAGGGCAAATAAAACAGCAAAGAAAAATGTAAAGCAAAGGTATGCAGATTAAAAGTGATGGTTATAATGATAGAGAAAGAGAAGTACTAAATCCATGTATAGTTCAACATGGGGAAAGAAGATGCTAGTCTCTTTTAAGTGGGAATGCAATTAAATTTTCCTGAAAAAAAAAAAAGATGTTGAATAGAAGATCAGGTAGGTACAAGATTTAGTGGATTATGGAGTTGAAGATGGGAATGAGGAAAATAGATTTTGTTAAAACTAGTATGAATTGTTTTGAATGATACAATACATTGCTGCATAGAGGAAATATAGACATAAATGAGAGAGTTAGGAAGAGAGAAGGAAAGGCAAAGAGAGAGAGAGAGAGATTTGTGTGCCCACAAAAGTCCATTTGTAAAGGGTTTATTATTTGTTTGTTTATTTTTATTGTTATTATAGAGGTCATGTACAGATGGATTACAATCGGATAAGTAATGAGTATAGTTCCTTTTGCACAGTCTTCTGTTCCCTCATTCTTTTCAGTCCATCCCTCCTGTCAGTAGATCCAACACAGTGCTTTTCACCCTTTGTCCTTCAAGTTCTATACCCTCCCACAAACCTCCCAAAGATATTCACTTGAATACATAACACATAAGGAAAAGAAGACAGAATCATCAAAAGATAAAAACAGCAATGATACTTACAAGACACCATGTTGGAAATGAACTTTACAATTTCAGGGGTGGGAGGAGGAGAGGAGAGGGAAGGGATGGGGGATACAAAGGAGGGAGTAACAAAGTTCAACAAGAAATATACTTATTACCTTATTTATGTAACTGTAACCCCTCTGTGCAGCATCTTCACAATAAAATAAAAATTAAAAATTAAAAAACAAAAAAATTAAGAAGAAAAAAGGAAAAGAGATCTCTTGTTTTCATATCTTGCATTCTTTTAGACTTATATATTGTTTTATATAAATGTGAAGAGGCACTTAGGCATTGTTCCTCTGTATTTCTTCCTAAGAGTATCCTTTTATGGTCTCACTATGTGTGAGTACCTAGAATCTTGTATAATCTATCAAATCCATGTGTATTTTATATCTAATTTCTGCCTATCAGAGAGAACATGCATCCTTTGTCTCTCTGAATCAAGGGTCCATGGTTAAAGACCAGTCTCTCTAGACTGGCACTATTGGGTGGTAGTGAGAAATTCATGACTTGGGGCCTAATGGGATGCCTGTTAAGTTCATTTAGTTCATGACCTTATGGCCAACTGGAAAATGAATGTTTCTTCTCTATCTCCGAGGGCCCTTACCCCTTGTGGAGAGTAGAAGTTATAGATCATATGAGTTGAGATCATGTGCTCTTCTACTACTATTTATATGTGGTCCCCTATCAGAAGTTAAAAGCCAGTGCTCCCTGGACATCTATCCCAGATGAAAGCACACATGAGCCAAAATAAAGTATTTCTTTTTATAAGTTAATTATAAATAATAATCAAGCTCATTGTTAAATCAAGTATTATAGTGATGAAAAGCTGACATATTAAGAATGAAATAAACCTAAGAAGGATCTGAAAGGTAGAGAGAGGAAAGCAGAATGCAGAACTTAAGGAAATAAAATGAAGAAAAGATGATTTTTGTTTTAGCTTTATAATTCCCAGACTGAGCTGCAAGTATTTATCATTGACAACAGGCTATTGAGTACTGCCCAGAAAGCTCCACTAAAACCCAGCTCTTTAGACAAAGGATCAGGGGGCTTGAATTCAGTTAAAAACACACATTATTTTAATAACTGCTGTAATCTAGCCAAACGCCATAGGAAAAAATATTTCTGTTTCACCCCAGAATTCACATGATCCAAGACTGAATGGGAAGCCTAGACATCAATCTTCACGATTTGGAAAATAGTACTCAGCGGTATCCTAGGAAACTGAATGAGAAGCCGTGATGTCCATAATGTTCACACCATGGCATAGCAACAGGTCCTGTCCTCTGCAGGGTTGGTGAAGATACAAGGAGCTATGTTTTTATATCATCTATTGAGACAGTAATATAGGTATAGGATGCCTAGGGAAGTGAAAAATTTCACCTTTAGTTAAGGATATCAAAGAAGATTACTCACTTATATGGTCATTGAAACTTACATAGATAGCAACAAGAAGTCAGGGAGTTCTCAATAGATGCCCAGTAGTAATATGAACCAACACTTCTCCCTAAAAGAACCATTAAAATGGACATCTAGACTTCGGCCTACATGAGGCAGTGCTAAATCAAGATTTCCTTCTCTTCATTCCTTCTCTAACTATCACAGAAAGCTAATTACTAGACACCATACTGAAAATGAACTATAAAACTTCTCAGGGAGAGGTGTCAGAAAGGAAAACCTGGGAGAAAATGAGGGAAGAGGTGACACTGTTCAAAAAAGAAATGTATTGATTACCTGACTTAGGTAACTGCAACTCCTCTGTACATCACCTTTAAATATCAAAAAAAAAAAAAAAAAAACGCCACAAAGGTTTCAATAAGATTCAGTGCTCTACTTCACTTTATATAATTTTTTCCTAGACAATATCATTCTAAATCATAGAATTTCATTGTGTATATATACATTTACTTGATCCATTCATCTACTGAGGGGCATCTGGGTTGGTTCCATATCTTAGCTATGGTAAATAATGCTGCAATGAACATACTTGTGCTGGTAGCTTTAGTGTGGCCTTGTTTGTGATCATTTGGGTAAATGCCCAGGAGTGGGATTGACATTCATAGGGGAGCTCTATGTTTAGTTTTTTGAGAAAGCTCCATAATACTTGGGGGAAAAAATTCATATTAAGTGAAGTAAACCAGACCCAAAGAAACATAGACTCCATGGTTTCCCTCATGTGTAATAATTAGTATATGTCTAGGATAGTCCTAGCAGAGGATCACAATAGCTCAATATCTATGTACATATGACCATATAAAATGATGCTTATCCAAATGAACTCCAAGATATGGACACATGAGGGTTTTGTTGCTGTTTTAAATGTGCTGTGTAAAGTTATATTTCTTTTTTTCTTTCATTTTTTGTCTTTGGTTTATCATCTATTGTCATTGTTTTTGATTTTGGTTCCCTGTGTCATATATATATATATATATATATATATATATACACACCTGATATATATATATATATATATATATACACCTGATATATATATATATATATATATATATATATATATATATATCTGATTTAGGGAAAGGAGGGGAACAAAATGGTGAGACAAAGGACAAAGTCACATATATATATATATATATATATATATACACACCTGATATATATATATATATATATATACACCTGATATATATATATATATATATATATATATATATATATATATCTGATTTAGGGAAAGGAGGGGAACAAAATGGTGAGACAAAGGACCAATGCCACAGCGATACTTACAAGACAATATGTTAGAAATGAACTTTATTACTTGGGGGGAGCAGGGGGGAGAAGAGTCAAGACAAAGGGAAAGTAGGAGAAAATGAGGAAGGAGGTAACTTTTTCAGCAAGAAAATGTACTCATAACCTTATTTATGTAATTGTAACCCCTCTGTAGATCACCTTTACAGTAAAATTATATTAAATTACAAGAAGAGATTCAGAATTCTAAAACATAATACGCACGTTTAGATTTTAGCAGAAAAAAATCACTAATCATTTAAAATTGACCTCAAACTGAATGAACATTTAAGTCAAAAACAAAAACAAAAACAAAAGTGAAGTTACTGATATGTTTATAAAAATAGAGCAAGGCGGTCATCATAAAAACATTTAAGTGAGCAATCACAAGCATGTTTAAATAAGAATGAGTAAGTGTCAGCAAAGAAACACAATGCATAAATAGAAGAAAAATTGAGGTTTTAGTATTGAAAAGTATAATAATAAAAATTAAATAGGCAATGGATATATTTAACATGAGAATTTAAATAGAGTACAGTTGGGGCTGGGAAGGTAGCTCAGTGGTAGAGCACTTGTCTTTCATGCATGAGGCCATGGGTTTGATTCCTTAGCACCACATAAGAAAAAAGAAGCTGGAAGTGGTGCCGTGGCTCAAGTGGTAGAGCGCTAGTCTTGAGCTGAAGAGCTGAGGGACAGCGCCCAGGCCCAGAGTTCAGGCCTTATGACCGGAACCCCCCCCCCCAAAAAAAAGTACAGAATTAGAGAAATAAAATACAGGACAAAAGCTGATCTGAACA
This sequence comes from Dipodomys spectabilis, assembly GCF_019054845.1. NCBI lineage: Eukaryota > Metazoa > Chordata > Mammalia > Rodentia > Heteromyidae > Dipodomys > Dipodomys spectabilis. The sequence goes on along the minus strand of NW_024870834.1, from coordinate 10,025,294 downwards.
ACAAATCAAATATAGACTAAAACAAATCTCAAAGATAGGTAGGACTAATAACAAATAAATATTCTTAACACAAAAACTGTGAGAGTGCAATTAAGAAAGAAGAAAAAGTACTTTCAATTTGACCAATATACAATCTTTCTGCCTTCTAGAATACTGGTTATTTTTTTCAAGAGTGAGGATAAAATGTACCTCCTGGCAAGTTTTTCTCCATCTTTTGAAAACTCTAAAAATTTTGCAAATGCATGCTGCCCTCTGTAGCAACTAAATAGACAACTAGTACACATGATCACTATGAATTGTTCATATCAATAATATACTCTTGCGCAGATATATATATATTAAGAATATATTAATATAAATTAATATATATCTATTAAGAACTTCTATGGTTCAATATAGAGGGAAAAGAGCTATTAAAATTAAAAAACTTAAAGTCACCTTCTATAACCCCTGTTATTTAGTATAAATCCTAGCATCTAATAGGTCTTCTATTTAAATCTGCTTAAATGAGTGAAATATGAAATTAAGATCAACTAAGATTTGTGAATGAAACTCCCTTGGATTCTAAAATGTATTCAGAGAGTGGCATCGATATGTGTATGTGTGCATATGTATAAATACACATATATATTTATATGCATACATGTATTCACATACATATTTGATTTTAAAACATGTTTGTTAGTGCTTTTTCCTTAAGCATGCTGTATTCATTGTGTAAATTTTGTTGTTTGATTTGGGTAATAAATACCAACTGCATAACCAACTGTTTTTTTTATTTCATGCATCTTCTCACAGACCACCTGTAAATTGAACCAGTCTTCTTTTATCTATTGTGCATGCTGACAATTGTTCTCTCTGCTAATGATGGTCTTCAGTCCACTGATTTGATCCTCAAAAGCCAAAGCATGGCAGATACATTTAGATCGATAAAAGATCACAACTACAGAATGGAATTCCAGTGCATTCCATTCTCTCATGCACAAGGCACATGATGAGATGAGGTCAATCCCTGCCAGAGCTGGGGAAAGGGTACCCATTAGAGCTCCACATATAAGAGTCATAAAGGCCTCAAAGCCAAAGGAGATTTTCCCATGCACCATATGGAGAACATCCACCCAGCCTGGAGGACAAATTAATGGCCCTATAATAAAATATCTTTTCACATGCCATTAAAGCTGTTGTCACACTTCATCGCATAGATGACTACAAGTTCGCAGTGGTAGAAGGTGAGGTCAGTTTCCTAAGCCATCCCAAGTTAGAAGTAGGCGGTTCTTTCCCATAAAGTCCTCTGGAGCTTGGAGAGTTTTCTGTACTCCATTTGGTCACTTTCTTCAAAGAGAAATAAGTTATTGAGTTTTTGCACAGGTAGATCTGGAAATAGTGACACAAAATAGTCACTCTGCGCAGACATAACTATGGGGGTTCTGCCCAGATGACAAAAACAGAAAGGTGACTAAATCTCTATTCGAAAAATCAGTTCCTCTTATACAGTGTGTGGATTATGGAAGAGGCCTTACCGTTTTTATGACAGGGAGAAGAAATCGACACACTTGACATTATTGACCTCTTCCATGTGTTTACATTAGCATTCTGTGTGAAAAGAATCAGCAGAATGTTTGGACCTATATTATAACCCCCCAAAGCACTGCAGTAAAACCTCCAACTTATTACAGACAATTATTATTTAGTTATCATTTAGCTACTAGAAAGGCAAGATGTTTGCCTTACCTGATAATGCTTGGCTATAAAGGCGCACACTTAGTATTATTTAGAACTATATTGTATATTATATACAATATTTAGTATTATGCTTAGTAATATTTAGTATTTTAATATGGAGATGTTAGACACATTGTAAATGTCATGGAGATAGAAATTATGCCATGTCGGGGTCAGAATATTCTGTGTTAGTATTGTGTCTGTATCTCCGTTTTGGTTCTCACATTGGGCAAATTATCCTGTCTTTCAAAATCAAATTAATCTCATATTTGTCTGTGGGAAGACTAGACAAGATATATTATAAGATTTCTCCTCTCTCAAGAATTTCATGCTATTACATCAGCTAATAGCAACTTTTTAGTTTAAAGATTTCAATAGGTTAAGGGTTATCAAAGATTAAAATGCAGTGATAAATACTAAGCAACATCTCCTCATAGCTTCTTTAATTTAGAACTCACTGCATGCACTCTGTATACTAGAAATCACCCATCAGTCATTAAAGAGATAAATGTTCATCTTAGGTGTACAAAAACCATTGCAGTCGGCCTGACATAGAATTTATTATTGTAAAAGCATATTGTTGAATGCATAGAAACAGGAGATAAGCACCACGTTTTTGCATTCCAACTATTAATAGCTTTTGATTTTTCATATCCTCTGCTATGATTTTGAGCTCTTTCTCTCTTTTGTGTAGTTAAGACTCCATTTCTGTACCTAATCTTCCAGATGCCTGCATTCAACTGTGACAGAATTGTATAAGGACTGCAAGGTCATGTTATCAGCGGTCAAAGTATAAGCTGACAAGCTGAAAAATAAGAGTAGGTTCAGAGACTTACGTATATGTAATTACACCATTACTTTGGACCTCACACAATTTTCCAACCCAAGGACATGAGCACCAAAGAAGAGCTGGAAAGGATTATTCCCATTGTATTATACACTTTAACCACTAGCAGGATGCAAAATCTATTCCTACACATATAAATAAGGTGCATTTCAAGGTACAAGATCATGTTCCCCAGCCTAAGTATTCCAGAATTCTAAAATTCTTCATATAAAATGAGAAAAATGTAGGTATTGTTCCCACTGAAAACTTTAACATTCATGCATAAATTAAGATCAAATGATGAACGTCGGTGCGGGGGGGGGGGGCAGGGGGGGGAAAGGGGGGAGAAGGAGAAGGATTGGGATTGGGGGGGAGGGGGGAGGCTGGGAAGGGATGTGAAGGGTAAAAAAATCAACAACAACAAAAAAGATCAAATGATGATTATAGATGACAAAATAACTATATACAGTTTTATTCCCACTAGTGCTTCAAAGGCTTCAAAGAATAAAATATCTCTTTTGGTTTGGTTAAAAAAAGTAAAACATTAAAATACACAAAGTGAAAAAATGAACAATTTTTCCTATCTTATCATAGAGCTGTATCCCAGCAAAGAATAATGGATTTAGATATGTGTAAGTTTCCTTAAATAGATCTATAAAACCACAAACTCAGGTAATGAACAAGATGTTCATAATGAAAACAAATATACCAGAGATGCATAACTGATGATTTCTTGAGACAGTTAAATAAAAATAAAATGCAGCAAATCTGTTCTTAAGCTACTTTAGAGAAAGCACAAAAAGGTCAAACAATGAAACTAAAAGAGAAGTGAAAAGAAAAACCTAATAGACGGTTAAAGATGATGAACAGCAATGAAACCATCTTTTCCCTTGGGTGACTTACCCTTTCTGCTCTTTCCCCTCTGGTGAAATTGGTTAACACTTCTTTTCTCACTCTGGACCCTGAACTTTTATCCTTGCTCCAGAAATTATAAAGCATACTTCTACAAATCTAGTAGGGTCTTTATTAATAAGTTTTTATTATAAAAATACCATACAGAGGGGTTACAATTACATGAACAAGGTAATGATTACATTTCCTATCAAGCATTGTTATGCCTCCTCCTTTGTTTTCCCTTCCCATCCCCACTTGTCTTAAAGAACAGAGTGATGTTATGACTGAACAGCATTCAATAGGTGTGCATCTCTCCATTGAGTTCCTTTCCCATTTTCTAATGTTTGTCTAGATGGAGTAAGTCATTCCAGGTTTATCATCTCTCTGTCTCCCAGCTTTTGGAGTATGTTCAGGGTGATTATTGCTCTCCACACCATTTAGCAGTCTTCAGTACCATTCATTTCAGGTGTCAGGGAAGGTGAGTTAACAGGTCACTTTTTAAATGTCTCTCAGTCCACTGTTAAAAGAGATCAGCTCAAATCCTAGCTCTGCCCACTGTTAATCTATCAGGCTTCCTTGATTTTACCCATCTATTTCGTTGTCTTTCTTTATAAAAGACTTCTACTTCCATGGACTTTTCAGTTTATAAATTTCTCTACAGTTTATCAACACAAGACAATCCATTACTGCTTTTTGCAAAACAGGTAGTGAAATGAGACAGAAGTTAAGTATCTTCCCAAGGCCACAGGCTTAGAAAGAGTATCATGAAAGGTCAGCATTTACTCTTCTCCCCAAATAGCTTTTGGTTTTTCCAGTTGGTCTAGACAACTTCGCAGGGACTGCTAGATTTTTTGCTTGGGAGTGACTTGGGCACTACATTTTCCTCTATGTTTTGATTTTTTCACCCATATTAAGTTTACAGTAAATTAAAAACCTAGATTTTTAAAGCATCAATCTTGATTTTTCCTTTCTTTCTTTCTTTCTTTTCTTTCTTTCTTTCTTTCTTCTTTTTGTGTCAGTTGTGGGGCTTGACCTCTCATCCTGGGCCCTGCCTGTCCCTCATCTCTTCAGCTTAAGGAGAGCGCTCTATCACTTGAGACACAGTACCACTACCAATTTTCTGGTCATTTATTGGAGATAAGAGTCTCATGAACTTTTCCTGCCCAGGCTGGCTCTGAACCCAGATCCTGAGATCTCAACCTCCTGAGTAGCTAGGATTACAGGTGTTAGTCAGACGCACAGTTCTTGATTCATTCTTAAATGAGGGAAATTCGGACACTCAGGTTGAGTTGAATAATTGAGAAAAGAAAAAAAAATAAAAGCTCATCCTTTAAAGTGGAACTTTTTTTTTCTGTTGGTCGTAGGGCTTGAACTCTGGACCTGGGCGCTATCCCTCAGCTCTTCAGCTCCAGGCTAGAGCTCTACTTCTTGAGCCACAGCGCCACTAAGTTTCTGCTAAGTTCCCTCTTGTCAGTCTTTTGGAAGAAGAAACAAACTTATGGAGAAAACATTTTTATAAGTTTTATTTTTCAACATTCAAATGATGATTCAATAATTATTTTACTCAGTGATTAACAACTACATACCTGAACCCAATGACTTTAAGATGACATGTTTCCATTGCTCTTTCTAATGCCATAGTAGGTTAGTTCTTGTAGAAATGTCCTTCAGCTTTTCAGTTAAGAGGCTATCTCTAATGCTTAAGACCTCGAATACCAACATAAAGTACATTCTTCATGCCAGGACTGCAGAGTACTTTAGCCAAGATTATATATCCATTAGGAAAAGAATGCCTTCCTCATGTGCATGCTCCTGCAATTGTCACTTCTGTTGCTGGGGTACCTATCTACTGATTAAATCAGATGCAGATGCCACCTAGCCCTCTATGACACCATGCATCATTCTGTAGAAAAAAAAATATCTATAAGTGGAATTAAATCAAATATTTCCACACACCCCGGTCATTATGGATGATTAATTCTCTCTTCTAAACTACATTAAGTGCCTTCACTGATATTCTTACCAGAAATTGAGGTCTCTAATTTATTCCTCTCTCCTTTCTCTCCACAACACATCTTTTCTATTGGTCCAAGCTAGCACTGGGATCCTCATTAGCTTCCTGTTCTGAGGCCTCTCTGTCACCTAAGAAATCATTAACCTAACCAGTTCTGCAGTCTCCACCTGCCAAACATAGAGTAATCATTCAGAGACTGAAACCTATTCCTCCATAAATGAGCATTTGGGAGAAGATAGTTTGAAGAGAAGGCTCACGTGTTATAATCATTTTCTCCAAATACACACAAGATCTTGGTAATGGAGGTGAGAGGGTAGATGTTTTTCAGTCATCCTGGTCAGGTGTGGGGAACAGGCATATTTGAGTGGAGGTGGCTGTGATTTACGCTTCGCTAAAGTAGACAAGGGTAGATCGAAGGTCAGTCTTCTAGAGCTGTCTTTCTCTTCTAGAATGTTTGCAATTCATGGTAAAAATCTTCTCATAGATGCAGCATATCCAAAGATGTGTTGGTCTTATATTTACCAAACAAATGGAAAATTTGTTCAACTTTTAGTTAAAGAAGTGTGCCTATGCTTGAATTATCTGTAATTCAGAGATTTTGATATTAACACCAGTGCCACTGCATTTTCCCCTTTTCCAATATAGAAGATTATGTCATATGCACTCATGAGTTCCAGTTCCATATTAGGCTTACTGTTCGAGTTTGGATATTAAGGGTGTCCTTAGATAGATCATTTGCGGAACGTGTGGTCTCCAGTGTAAAGCTTAGAAGTGTGGCTGTGGGGAAATTATTGAACTGTCAGAATGCTGCTCTAATCAGTTGATGTATCCATGACAAATTCATAATGGAAATGGACTATAGAAAAGTGGCAAATATATGCAACAGAAGGACCTAATGTTAAGGAGTGGGTCTGTAGACACATATATTAAAGGATGTTTGTTGTTTCCTGGCCCATTCTTGCATGTATCTCTGCTTCTAAATGACTTTCCTCTGCCATAACCATTCTACCATGATGTTTCTGCCACCTACCTGGGCAGCTGCCCATGGACCGGAATTTCTAAAACCATGAATCCAACTGAATCTTTCCTCTTTAAAGTTACTTCTCTTAGGTATTATCACAACAACAAAAAATAAATTGCTCGGCACACTTAAAGACCCCAAAAATGTAGGTCAAAGAGAGCTAAATAACTATTAATCAGTTAATAAACACACAAATAAGCAGGACTCACTCTATCCACATGATTCTACCTTATTGAATTCTTTCCTGAGGGGAAAAATAGTCCCTGCTTCTAGGTGTGTCTGTGAATAAGAATTCTGCCTTTTCTCCCCGTACACATCATGATCATTTTATCTGCTGGTATTTGACCATCACGGGGTCTGGTCTGGTGTAGTCTGGTCTAGTCTGGTCTGGTCTGGTTTGGTTTATTTCTTTAGCCCAAGGCAGATGGAAAGGGCCAGGTAAAGTGGAGCAAGTGTGCTCTGTGTGTACCAGAAGCCAATTAAGACAGAGACATGGTAATATAGATTATATTATAATATATATATATATATATATATATAAAATATCTGTAAGCTGGATCATTAGCTATGGATCTGAGTGACATTTCATTAGTTTCTTTAATCACTAGTGTCTCTTCATTCACAAAGCTTGGTTAATACCAATGACTTATTTGTTAATTGTAATGATGAGTAAATGCTATAGAATAATGAAGATGCTACATAAATATGTAGAAACTACATAAATTTACCATGCTTATTATAAAATGAATGTGATGTGACCCTTGTTCAAAAGGCAGAGAGAAATGGCATATTAGGTTCTAATATATATATATATGTATATATATTATTGCAATATATATTTTATATTATATATTATATAATATTATATATTATATTGCAATATATATTATATTGCATTCTGGAGTCTGATTACATGTGAGTTTGTTTGCTAGCTGCTAATTAATACCATCTAATTGTCAGGCAAGGAATATTCACCCAAGCAACACAAAACCTCAGAGGTACCTGAATGCCTTTCCCTTGGCAGTTCACCCTTCAATTCACTTCCTCCTGTCTACAGACAGATCAACTGAACCTGAGGGAGTCAACGTTTCCCTTTCCACAGTACACTATCCAAAGCTAAGATCGCCATGAAACCGCAGAGGACTGCCATTTGCACTGTTGGGCATGCAAAAGGGCAGGGCCCTTTGAGGGCCTTTGAGGCTGCTGCTCATTCATCCAGAAAATATAACCTGGCTTTGGGGTCCCCATGCCATACCATGGCTAGAAACACTGCCTGGTGCACTTTCTCCTTATGGTCTGTACAACTCTCTTGCAGGGACTCTAACTAGAGCTGGGTGGGTGGACATTGTACCACAAGCCTGTAATCCCATCACATGGGAGAGAACAGTAGAATATCACAAACAGTTCAGCCCAGGCAAAAGCATGAAACACTATATGAAAATTAATAAATCTCAAAGGGCTGTGACCCTTCTGGGCATGAACAATAGGCAGAAAGAGAAAGTTCTAGAGTGCTGGAGAGGCAAGGAATCAAAAACAAAGAGTCGTCTTTCAGGGGGCTTAAGTTTCTTGTGCATACTTTGTGTCTCTTAGAATTGCATTTACAAACCATTGACTCAAAACCAAACTATTAAGAATCTCAGGACAAAAGCTTCACAACATTAAATACCCTGGGGTAGATCTTCTGAGAATATCAGCAGCTGGAATACAATCACCATCACGATCACAGGTCAGCTGCTGACCAAGGACATAAGGAGCCAGGAGACTGGGTCAGACACTTCATTGCTCAATGATCAGATCCTCATCTGTGTGATAGCATCTAAGATATCGCTATTTTTAGGATACTTCCAGGGCAGGGACCATTCCACAATATTTTTATGAATCTCGTAGTATGTTGCACAGGGAAATGTTCAGTAAATATATGCTGAGGTAGAATCAATTACGAGATTTTTCTTTAAAAGGATCATTACTTTCCCCATAAATAAGCCATGTCTTAATTTTCTCTTCAGGGAGGCAATTCTACATAATAAGAAGAAATCAGATAAGAATTGCACAACCCAACTGAGCTGTTAGGTCGTTCACCTAGGTCTTGAAGACCAGGCTCTTGGAGCATCTGGGTTCTATTTGTGCAAAATGGTCATTTTTTTAAAAAAAAAAAACTCCTTTTGTCCACAGCCCTTTGGGGCTTAAATAAGAGTAATTTAGCTTGAATGAAATGCATAGAGAGGAAGGATCTATTTTGGCTCATGGTTTCTGAGGATTTAGCAGGTTTGTCTGGCTCCATTGGTTTGAGAGCCTTTGGTGAGGCAGAATATTACAGAGGAAAGACATAGTGAAGCAAAGCTGTTCACTTCCTGGCAGTTGAAAGTAAATACAGAAGGGAAGGGGGTGGAAACAATGACTAGGTCCCATCACATTTGTAGTTTGCAGGCAAACTACATGATCCAATCATTTCCCCAAAGTCCTACCTCATAACACTGCATTGAGCACAATTAATATCTGACACTTAATAGTTCATCAGGTGAATGTTCAATATATGGCAATCCTTCCTTGAAAAACATGGCTATTACAGGATATAGAAACTGACTTCATTGTTTAGCCAACAACATAAATCTTAACACCAGTGTCTTAGCTATTGTGTTTGTAAAACTGGCCTAGACATTGTTATCATGCAGATATCTTGGGTGAGTCTGATTAAAGGGATTCTCTATTCAAATTCATTGTTTCAACTTGGAAACTATGCATGGTTAGTTAAATATCAAATTCAAAATCTAAGAGGCCATAATCTTGGTGATTAATAGGTAGAAGTACATGGATAAGCCTGAAGTCGGTATAACAAATAGTCAATATTTGTCTCTGAATACTTATTCAATCTGACCATTTCTTTCCTTATCAAGGCATTTCACTAGCCTTTAAGAGATTTTTCCTCGTTCAGACCACAAATAATCATCAAAGGGTTCTATAGGTCAAAGAAAACACAAGCTATTGTTTTAGTCTTAACCAGTTGTTAACTTACTAGAAAACAGTTATTCCCATAGCAACTATGTATGTCATCAATAAACATGGCCGGTGCTAATAAATTCTGTTTGCCTGCTCTGCATACACTGATCTCTGAGAAGTTATTTTCTGATTGTTCTAAGGTGCCTATACTATCAGGGTGATGTGAGGTAAGTCACAACTCTCCCTTTGCCTTCTTGTACCATCTTTTTATTGCCTGGTTTTATTCGAAGAACTGTTTTTGTATTACAATCGTATGAAGGTATATAGTTGCATATCAGTAAATCAGTCTCATTAGACAGGGAGCTACACAGAAGCCAAATGTTAGCTCTTTATGTTAGATGGTTAAAGCTATCCTTGTCAATAGACATTTAAAAAGAAAGGGATATAGGGAGAAAGAAAGGGATGAGGGTTTTAGGACATTTTCACTAGTCTTTAAGTAGACTCTATTATTGATATGAAATTATTGGAATGCAGGTTTTGAAAGTTTTGATTCCTTTCTAACAGGCATAGTAAACATACTTCGATGTCAATAAAAACGTCATGATATACAAAATGTGTCAATAACAAGAGTTCAGATAAATTAATGATAACAAGATTTTACATATAGGTACTTCACCATTTTGTATATAGTTTGTTAGAATGTGAAATGAAATGCATGATAGTAGGATTTGAGTAATATATAGTTATTGCAGAACATCTACTTATGGAGTGTTATCTCTATTTTCTTCTTTGACAAGCACTATAAATTCAAGGTCAAGGATGAACTGAGAGAGGGACAAGTCCCTGGACCAGGTAATAGGAGAAGATAAGTATTTTTAAGGTTAAAATCCAATCGACAGGACCTTCACGGTCAATCATATTCAATAAAATGATGAGCACCATGTTATTAGAAAAGGAGAAATTAGAACATGCATATTTTCTTTCAGTTATCCATATGATATTTTCAAAACAAGGTGTGTTGATGGAGTGCCGTGTATGTGTGTGTGTGTGTGTGTGTGTGTGTGTGTGTGTGTGTGTGTGTGTGTGTGTGTATGTACCATATAATCTGAAACACAAAATATTAGACCTTGCAATGGCTAGATTTGGTATGGAAAAATCACAAATGATACACTGGGAGAATCACTCTAAGTTCTGAATTAATTTCCTTTAAGCTTATGGATATTATATCATAGTAAGAGAAAACATGCATCAAACGGTTGAATAATTTCTTTTCTTAACAGTATTGGGTATGATGGCAGCCAGCTTCTATGGCAGAAAGTGTTGGCTGGTTTTTGCATTGTGCTGAGCTTGCAGATATGCTGGGTAGCGTGGTTGTGCTGGCTGAGCTTTGTCTATGTGCAGTGACATCCTGCCTTGCTAAGAATGCAAACACAGGAAATAATCAGTTCAAAACATTGAGACCATAGCAAATTAAGGGCTTTATTCCCACATTCCTCATGACTGAAAAGGATGGAAATCCATACCTGCTTACTGTTTTCCTCAATGTTTTATCGTGTTGTTTTTTTTTTTTTTCCTGAGAGAGAAATAGAGCTCTACGAATTAAGTTATCTTCCCTCCCTAGTGAAAGACTGTGCGTACAAGTGCATGTGGCAAGCAGAGGGGTGGTATCCCGTAACTGTTATGGGTAAACTATTTCCATCACTGGAGATAGAAAGCTGTTCTAATCTGGTAATCATGCAAGTAGGAGGGAGATTCTATGTAACTAAAATGCAAGATTTAGAGTTGAAATGCTTTCAGCAGTGCTGAATCTAGGAAGAAATATGAAATTCATAAGGTACTATAAATATCTGTATAGTGGACTGTGGATGTGAGAGTGATAACAATATAAAGAAAATAATCAAATGAGGGAGAAGGTAACAAATTAGACAAGAAATCTAATCCTATCTTCCTTCTGTAAGGTACATCACCTTGACAATAAATTTTTTAAAAGAAAATCATATAAATTATAGAAAAAAATAGGAAATAATTATTTCCTTATGGATTTGGTTTAAAAAAAACATAAACACTCCCTTATCAATTAACAGACCTTTCTTTCTTCCTTCCTCCTTCCCTCTCTTTCTTCCTCACTTCTTCCATTCTCCCTTTCTTATTTCCTTTTTCTTTCCACTTTCTTTTTCTTCTAGACATCCCCCTCTGTTCCCTCTGCCCTTTTATTTCTTTTCATTAGTTATAATCACCAAAAAATATTTAGTATTTGTTACCCACCAGTCACATGATATACCCTGAAGACAAATATATGAATAACCAGTGATTCTTACACTTGAAGAGGTCACAGTCTAAAGGTGAATATTTTTATAGACTTAAATAGTATATTACCTTGAGTGAGAAATAACTGTACAAAGTCCTAAGTGTCACAAAGTACTGGTTCTTATTTTCTTCTGAATTCTTAGGTTTCAACTCATGGCTTGAGAAAAAACATTTTTCTTAGCATTTCTGTCTTTGTTAATTTCAATGTCATTGAATTCATAGAACAACCTAGAAAGATTCTATTAGAAGATCTCAATCTAGATGTAAAGATATACTTGTCTAGGAAATCTACTACAAGATGTAGGTATGCTTAGTAGAGGCACAAAAGGGAATATCTCCACTCCTTGCTCATCTCCCTGGGTCATTGGCACATCTCATGCAGCAATGTCTAAGTGCACAGCCATTGCAGAGATGTCCTAGCAGAAACCCCTGGGTATCAATCTAGAGATCATGTGTCAATATATGTCTGCCCTTCACTAACTAATTCTTCAGTATCCTCATATACGTTTCAGTATCCTCATATACAAAATTGCTGTGTTACTCTCACATCTCTTTTACATACTTGGCTTAAGAAGTATTTGAGTACAGATTTATAAGACCATTCGAACAGAGTCTGGAATGTGACATGAGCCTGGAGTCAATTCCCTTGAGTATATTTCTTTAACAGTGTATTCAATTACGTTTCTTCATGGTAAATAAAATAAATGCCTGGATCTGAAAAGTAAATACTACCCAGCCTGCCCAAGAAGGAAGTTGCTCTGATAATATTGTGTCATAGTTGATTGTATTCAGAGAGATATAATAATTCATTTTTAAAAAACACCTCAAATTGTTATCAACATCCTAGTGAATCTGGCTTTGATTCATGGAAAGCATCCCAATATATCCCTCAGAAGAGTCAGTACAGCCCAGTGCTGAATACAAAAAACATTCAGAAGTGATTTCACTCATGGAATCCTGCCCTGGCTACTCTGGTGTAAATACAAAATTGAAGACTTAAGAGAGGGAAAAGGCAGAAGAGGAAAGATAAACCACAGCAGCAGGAGAAAATACCATAGGTAATATCAACGTGATTTTATTTGAACTGTATTTTGCTTATTTATCTGGTTCATTACATAAGTCATTATTTTCCCATATTAGTCTTCTAGAATTAAAGAAACAGTTGAAGAACTAGAATGACAAATGGCCACCAAATTAGGAATGCCTTTTCAAACCTGAAAATAATAGATTGCGGAGATTAGAGACATCACATTAACTTTTATGAAATTGTAGTTTATGTGTGAAGGTAACCTAATAGTATAATTGTATGATAATAAATTCATAAATAATTGTTTGAAAAAACTCATTTGGAATGAATGACTGCAGACTTTCAGTGAAGTGAATCTAATTATTTACCGAAATGATAGAAAAATAATGAATAAAGTCACAATTCAGAACAAAGATAATGAAACTGTGGAAAATAACAGAGTTAAGTCTATAGCTAATAAATCATATTAAACTACCTTCATAATACTACAAAAATAGTAGCAATAAATGCCAAAAGAATATAGTTAAAATTGCAAGTAGTTTTAGCACTGGAAGATGTCATTTGAGGTTGATCATATATATCTTAATTTTAACATATTATTGAAGCAGATGATTAGTTTGTATCTTGTCACTGATTAGTTTTTGTATTAGGTTTTGTACTATAGTATACTTTCTTACAGAACATAGTTTTTTTTATTGTCCTGGGTTTATTTACCTTGAAGAGGAATTCATGAGTCATGTGGAGAATCTATATTTAATTGTTTAAACTGTCAATCTGATTTTAATTGCTGTTAAAATATTTCATTATTCCTTCCTCAACAATATATAAGCATTCTAGGTATCCCACATCCCGGACAGGACTTGCTTATAGTCTAGTCAATGTATTAAATGGTGAAGTATATCATTATGATTTTCACTTCCATTTTGCTAATGACTAAGGTCCTTTGAGTATCATTTAATGCACTTTAGTTATCTTAATAATACCTTTAGACAGGTATATATTTAATACTTTCTTCTACTTCTTATTTTATTGCATGAAATAATCATCATGACATTTGAATACATATATACTATGTGATTTTTTTCCTATTCTCCCCTCCCTGTAATATCACCACAATTTGGCTTCTTTCACAGTCATGCATTTTTGTTTATTTTTAGGCCTAGATTCTACATATGAGAGAAACCTGTGATATTTTCTTTCTGAACCTAATTTATTTCATTTAAGATTATGACTTCAATGTCCACCTGGCTTTCCTGAAAATGCCATAATTACATTCATGTTTATGGATGACTATTGTGTATCCATATGCATGCTTCCTTTTATTTATCCGTTCACCTGTTGCTGAGCCCTCCTCCTCTTGATTCCCTGCCTTGGCCACTGGAATGGCCACAATGAACATGGGTTGCATGCATCTGTGGAATGGTCAAGAATCCATTTGGATATATTCACACAAGTGTTCTATCTGGATCCTATGTTAGCGTTACTTTTAATTCTTTGAGGAACCGCTATTCTGATTTTCATAGTGGCTGACTGACTGACACTTCCACCAAGAATATTTAAGTGTGTGTTTGTGTTCACATGCACATTCTAGCCAGAATTTATTGCTGTGTTTTTAGTTGATCTTGAGGCTATTCTAACTGGTGCAAGCCTGTATTTCAATGAAGTTTTGATTTGCATCCCTTATAGCTAAGTATGTTAAATACTTTCATGTATTTCTTAAACACTTCTACTTTTGTTATGAACTGTTTTCTCATTTAATTTACCCATTTATAAATGGAATATTTAATCTTATACTGTTTAAGTTTTTTTGAGTCTTTTATATATTCAGAATATGCTGTCAGATGAATACCTGGCAAAGATTTTTTTCCCATTGTCTAGACTGTTCTTTGACTCTGATAGTTGTCTTCTTTGTTCAACAGATGCTTAATAAATAAAATGTCATTTGCTAAATGTTGTTTTTGTTTCTTTTCTTAAACCATTAGAGCCCTATTCTGAAAGTCACTGGCTGATCCTAAATTTTAAAGTAGTTTCCCTATGTTTTAATGAGGTACTTTCAAATTTTCCTCTTACATTGAGGATTTTTTGTATATGCTCTGAGTTGATTCTTATATAAGGTAAGAAACATCTATTTTATTACTTGTACTTGTTGATAGCAAGTTTCCCAACATTGTTTGTTGAAAATGTCCTTTCTCTAGCCTATGTTTTTGACATCTTCACAAGTTAAAAGAAAAAAAAAAAAGGTCTGAATCAGTGTGGGTTTATTTTATTTCTGGAATGTCCATTTTATTCCGGTAGTCTGGGTGTCTGCTTTGGTGCCCGTACTCTGGTGTTCATGTTAGTACAATGTGAAGTCTGGTATTGTCATGCCTGCAGCACTGATCTTTTGACTCAGGATATGTTTGGCTACTATAACTCTTTCATACTGTCACATGAAACTTAGGATCTTTTTTTTCTAATTTTGCAAAAACTGGCAATGTGATTTTTATGGGGATTGCATGGACTCTAGATTGTTTTGGGTAGTGTATCCTTTTCACAGCATTCACTCTGCCAGTCTATGGATGTGAAATTTTCACCTCTCAGTGTTTTCTTTAGTTTCTTTTTTTTATTTATAGTTATTTTTATTCAGATCTTTCTCTTCCTTGGTTGTGTCTGTCCCTAGGTAACTTTATCTTTTTGAGTTTCTTGAGAATGCAATTGTTTTCCTGATTTCTTTAGTTAATATTTTTTATTATTGTGCTTAAATGACTATATCTAACTTTAGATCTTCCTTTATGGTTGATTTATACTCTTTATATCTTCTGGGATTAATTCTCCTTTACGATATATGATATGTAAATATTTTCTACAATTTTATAGATAGACCCTTTATTCTTTTAATGGAGCCATTTGAAACACAATCAATCAATTTGACACATAACAATTTGGTGAATTTATTTACTGTTTGAACTTTTATTGTGATACATTTTTGCTTTATCTAAGACATATGATCCTCTGCTGTTTTCTGTGTCTTCCATAGTTTTCATGTATTGTATTGATCAACAATACACATTGAAATAGTTGTAATGTAGGAGTTTTTTGGGGAGGGGGAGTTAATTTCATCTATTTGCATGTATATATATATATATATATATATATATATATATATATATCTCCAACCTTTCTGGACCTATTTATGGAAAATGTTACTCTTTCTCCCACTGAATTGGCTTGGCACCCTTGTTTAAAAACTACAAACCAAAAAAACTTTGACTACAAACATAATCTGAGTTCAATTCTTGTCTTTTTTGTTTAACCTCATGTCTATGGCTTATGGCCTTGAACACTGGAGTTTTATAGTCCATTTTTAAACCAGGAATTTGTATCCCCCAAATTTCTACACATCATTTTGTGCATTCTGGCAGCTCTCATTCTTATGTAGGTAAAGTTTTAAAATTTTTCTTTTTAAAACCACTACAGATATTTTGATAGGGAATATTTTGAATCTGTTGGTCAATTGGGAGATTTTTTTTTCCATTTAAATAATATTACATTTTATAGTTTATGAATATGCAAAGGCTTTAGCACTTATGTCTTTTAGTCTTTACTTTCCTTCAATAATGTTTTAAAGTTTTGTGTAAGTCCTACATTTCTTTTGATAAAATATACCTACTTTTTAAATTTTGTACTATAAAAGAAATTGTGTTCTTAATTCCACCTTTGTCAATTAATTCAAGTATTGTCCTAATTTCAAAATGAATGTATAAAGTATTTATGTATATATAGTCCCAACATTCCTGAGTTAAATACCATATTAATGATTTATGTTATTTCTTACATTTCTGGAATTGTTCTAACTATGTTGCTCATAGTCATTAATGGAATCTTCATAACTGTACTAAGTAGCACCATTTGACAAAAGAGACATAAAGTGATAACTTGATTCTCTGTTTTTGGACAACAATTCTAATACAGTGTTTCTTTATACATTTAAGGACACTGATAATAGTCTCATTGAATATAGGTTCTGCTCCTTGTATTTTCTCTATCCTATGAGATATCACTTTCTTGTGTCTTGCTTTGGTCTTCATACTTCATATCTTGAATGAAAATGGAAAAAGAAATTGGACTGAAGATTTACTTATTTAGGACCTAAGTTTGGGGAGTTTAGAAAGTCCATCTATATGTCCTCAATATTATCTTCTTATTTTCCTGCAAACACAAACACACAAGCACACACACACACACACACACACACACATTTCTGCATGCACATTTGATTGTTGTTTCCCATCCTGGAAAGACTATGATGACAACCATTGGATAACTTTTCCCTGGAAGACGAAGCCACAGTTACTAGCCTCAAATCCAGTACATTTCTAATGGAGAAAAATCAGGAAACACTAAATAAAACTTTACCTAAATTTTATGTACTCAGCATTTAATTAAAGTTAGCTCGGACAACTGTGCTGCCTACCAGTATAGCCTGAATCCCCTGGAGCTACCCTGTTACCCACTGATGGAAATTCTATTTCTAGCTCCCCTGAGTTGCAGCCACTGACTCTGTGGTGGGTGTATGTGCTCCTCTGCCAGGCCTTGGTGGTAACTAAGTGAAGTCACAACAGGAATTTGGACTGCAACCATTATTTTAATAATACCAGAGAGTTGGAATATTTCATCACAAAGCTAACTATATAAAGTTTGTTCTCTAACACATGAATTTTGTATTTTTACATGGAATTGTTGACATTGAATCAAGTTTTTGAATCTGTGATTATTTTAGTTGAGTGCTAGGGAGTTATAAAATAGTCTATTATTATCTTACTTCTGTATACCAGTTCATGTTTAAAGAAAGAAAACATCTGCCCATTACATTTCACCTTTTGTATTTATTTTCCCAAGGAAAATATGACACAGTGGTTTTGTTTCATCCTGAAATGGATAGCAATTTTAAAAGTACATAAACCATTAACCATATGTTACCTACAATATTTTAATAGAAAGAATATGTATATTGTAGCTCAAGTTTTCAAAGTATTTGGATGAATTTGTCATTAACTCATTCTCTATGTGCCCAAATTTCTAAATATTCTTAATTACTATTTCAGACATGAGGGTGGAGAAATGAATGTCTGTTTACTTTTATTTGGATGTAAAATAGAAGTGACTTTAATTTACTTTATATTGTTTTTTGTTGGGGATGCCCAGGATCTTGAATTACCTATGTTGCCAGAAAAAAAATGTGTTTACCATTAAGTAATAGAAAATTAGAGTTCAAAGCCCTCCGCAAACAGAGCTTTATTTTTCTTATATTATAAGAACTCTAAGCCTTGTTTTTCCTGGCAAAAATTCAATGATTTGTTATTATCAATGTTTACATCCCTATGATTTTCCAATTTCTGTCACAGTAAAATGATGACAGCTCCAACCCTAGACCTCATGCCTGTGTTCATAACATGGCATAAAGAGGAAGATATAAAACCAGTTGAAGTTCATTTTAATATCAAGGAAAGCAAACACATAACTAGAAAGTGGTCAATTTGATTCATGCATATGTCTTTTTGATAGAAACATTTCAAGATTAGCTAACTAACTCAGAAGGAGGATTGGGATGAAAATATAAGGAGGTGATGATTCAAGGAAAGAGAGTATAATGGAGGTTCAGTTAATTACACTACTTATATAGGCTCCTAGGCCTATGGGTAATGATAGGGAGAGAGAAATGAAATGGTGCAGAATTTGGAAGCTCCAGATACTGACATACCAATCACTCCTGATAGAGCAGATGATCCCACCTCAATTTCCTCTCTTCATTTTTTAATTTAAAGTTACTTTGATAATTAATTAAAAGGTAGTTTGTACAGAGGAGACGTAGTTAATACAGTTCAGGTACAAAAGTTACTATTCATGTACAAAGCACCATACTCAATAGAAGACTCATTCCCTCGTTTGCCAAAAATGAAAGCAATTTCTCATTTTCCTTTCTTTTATTAGCGCATACTAATTATACAAAAAATTGGCTTTATTATGACATTTTCATAAATATATATATCATGTATTTTTTCATACACATTCTCATTACTCTGTCTTGTCCTTCAACCACTGATCTTTTCCCAATCAGAGCCTTCTACTTTTATGTCATTAAAATAACTAGATTGTGAATAAGAGGAAAAAAAGTGTATGTCTAAATGTGCCTGGCTTATTTCATTTAACATGACAATTTCTAGTTTCAACCTTTTTCCTGATTGGCTCTTTACTAAGGAGCAGAGTTAGAGATTCTCTTCAACCACTGAAATCTTCAATCACTGAAATCTTGGGACCAACAGCATCAAAATTGCAATAGCAATGTACAAAGCCCAGTGAAAGTGACTGAAGAGGTAACTACCTGTGATCTGCATCACGCTGGTGGTATGACATGGTTTTGTTGTTGTGCTGTGTCCTACAAATAGATCTTTTATCCCAACTCATTTCCCATGCCTAATTCTATACCCATCCTAGGTATCCTATGGATTACTAGTATTCTTTTGGTTAATTTCCTTTTATGATTTATGTATACAAGAATTCAAGCACTAAAACTGTCAAACAGTTGTTGCAAGTCAAAACCATTCCGAAAATGAGAATTTGGGATTTTTTAATTTGGAACTGGTTAAAAATAAAGGCAATTTATAAAAATCACTTAAAAGCAAAGAGAAAGACTCCTGGCAGCAAAAAAAAAAAAAATCAGTTGGTGAAGAAGTAGCCAGGTCCATTGACTCACACCTGGAGCTCCTCAAACGGTGATGCAGCAATCAGGAGAATCTTGGTTCAAGTACATTCCAGGCCAAAAATAAATAAATGAATAAATAAATAAAGCCAGCCTGGTCAGTGGCTAGTTCTGGACAAAAATGTCACACTGTACCTGAAAATTAATAGGTTGCCAAATTTTAAAGATGTTTAAATTCACAACTCCTCCTAGGATATTTATAACATTTATTGAGTCTGTGATCGTTAGGAAATTTGCTTACATAAAGACTCAGGGAATTGTAAGTACCAGAATGCATTATACTTTTTGAATCATTTGGTGATAAAAGTAATTACTTGTTTTAATTTGCTGATGCTGTTTCCTGCTACATTTGAAAAGTTTAAAAGATGTATAAATAACTCATTTTTGATACATAGTGAGGAACTATAAGACAACCCATTCAGAGGGTTAATGTTATTAGATTTGGAAAACAATTATACAGAAGGAGGCTCAGAACTAACAAAGATTATAGGATAATGTTTGCCTTATAGTAACCTTTCTCGAATCCCCACACTTCAATGGAATAATAATCAGTAGATGAAAGAACAGTTAGAGTTGTATTAATTATTTATTGACTTTTCCATCTACCCTGGACATTGCTTCAAAAAACCATGGCAAGCTGAGCACATTTGGCTCATGCCTGTAATCTTAGTTACTCAGGAGGATCATGGTTCAAAACCAGCCAGGTAAGGAAAGTCCACGAGACTCTTATCTCCAATTAACCACCAGAAAACTGGAAGTGGGACTGTGGCTCAAGTGGTAGACACTTGAGCTGAAGAGCTGTAGGACAGTGCACAGGCCCAGAGTTCAAGCCCCATGATTGACAAAAAAAAATTGATAGACAAATCAACCATGGTACTGTAGATGTTGTCCATGTAAATAGCTCCTTGGATTTACCATCAGTAAAGACTCACCAATTCAATGATCAACTGGTTTACACTCTATGAAAAATTTCAACATTAAGATGCTATATCACCACCTACACCAACAATGTGTAACATCCCTTAGATCATCCTGGGACATTAGGCCTACCAAGTTGGGGAAAATAGTTTACCTTTACTGGAAGCGTCATGTTCTGGACTTTGTTTTATTTATTCAACTTGTTAGGTAAGCAAATGCTTTAAAAGCAATAATAGCAGTCCACATCAAAAAGAAGTCTTTAGTCCAAAAACAAAGAAGCAAATACACAAAAAAACAAAAAGATAAATATATGAAGGCAATTTTGTGAGTCCGCACATGTCCCTGTGATTCAGAAGCAGCTGGTCATTCAAAAGGATAAAGTGATTTTTCATGTGTATTATTAAGACATCATAGTTCAAAGCCACCTCAAAATGAAGGTGATAGGCTGTGAACCACAACTGATTTACAGGGCTGTTTTCTCCATTGTCAATATTTATAGGAACAGAAATTAAGGAAAAGTAAAGGACCACTTTCCTTGTCTACCTCTTTCTATTATGTATAATGATGCACTCACTAACTGTTTGCTTTTTTTTCTCCCCTATGACTCTGGCCTTGTAAAGTTCAGATGTTTTATTATACAAGGCAGAAAATTATTCCTCAGTGGACACAGCAGGACCAAATTTTATTACTTTAAAAGCTAAATTGCCACTTGCCATTTGGGGATCTACATGCTAACAGCTGAACAGAGAAAAAGTGTTTAATGGAGGTGTATTACCTTTTTCATCTGAACATCTAGGTGAGACAGGATTGTTACTAGATAGTAGAAGAGAATGAATATCAAGTTCAATATTGTAGGAGCTTTACCATTTCTATTTCAAATGGTACATATATAAAATGCTTTCTTTAACTGGGACTCTATATTGGTTTGGCTTTATGATCCATGCATCTTTCCTGTGATCTAATACCCTTCACTAAGACTACAAATAAGTCAAAATCCATTTGTTCTTTAGAATTGTTTCAATTTTCATGATGGATCAACACAGTTTTGACCAGAATACCAACAGTAATTCCTTTCTTTGTCTTTTGTGACAAGCGATTGCATTAGCTCTATTTAAAAAAAGAAATCTCCATTAATCCACATTGCTCTTTTTAAAACCTCAGACTTGAGAGTTTATTAGATGTTGACTGACCATGCATTTCAAATACTTTTTGATTTTATGGAAAAGGTTCAGAGAATATTAACCATAAGTGAACTCCATTCCTTGGAAAACAATGTGGTTAACAAATAGCATAGGTGCTGGGGTGAGACCTGAATTATTAAGGCATCTAGAGAGTGCTGAGAGCTTGTGTTTTCAGCACATCTAATTAACCTTGTAGGTATTATGTTCCAGTCAATTTGTGGAAGCTCACGGACTTACAAGAAAATAATTAAATGGTGAGTGTTTCACATTGAAATTCCTACAGTCTCCTTTGTCCAGGAATTAAAATATGTATGGAGTTGTATATTTGATTCCACTTGAGAATTTTCCAGAACCTGTTTCTTTTTCCTCAAATCTTTTTATCTTTAATTCTCAGTGAAATTCCAAGTAGAAAGGAGATGTGAAAATGGTGAAGAATAATGAAGAAAAACTCCAAGTTCTCAATTACAAATACC
The DNA here is from genome assembly GCF_019054845.1 of Dipodomys spectabilis. Classification (NCBI taxonomy): domain Eukaryota; kingdom Metazoa; phylum Chordata; class Mammalia; order Rodentia; family Heteromyidae; genus Dipodomys; species Dipodomys spectabilis. The sequence continues at coordinate 10,003,235 of NW_024870834.1, read as the reverse complement.
ACGAAAACAGCTATGTTCATCAAATTCAGTCAAATGTACGATAAGGGCTTTCCTCTTCTACTCTTCCAGGACTGAAGACCATTGATTTACTGGGTACTTCCTTCCCACATAGAGCACAAGTAATATAATTATACACCTACAACACGTCTGATTTATATATTGGCACTTCCTAAAGTGAATCAACGCCATCCCTCTATTGCTTTTCCTCATCCTCTCTTCCCCTTCTTAAAATAATTTCACCAGTTTTCATTTTTCTGTTTACCTGCATGCACACATCATTAACTCAGCTATCTTCATCCTTACTTATCATTTCTTATGTCATGAATTTCAAGTCTAAAAAATTATTGGCTAAAGTAATATTTAAAACAGTTGAGATCAATTTGAAAAATAATGCAATATACATCTCTGTTGAGAACAAAATAGCTTAATTGCTTGAAGTAAAATAATGGATCAACAAGTCACAGTAACAGTTTCAGAAATTTTAAGTAACCAAATAGGACTGATTGATTGACTAATATAGTTATGCAGAAAAGTGTCTTTCAATTTGTCAAGAAAAATCAATTAACAAATGCAGGATTTACTTGGATAACCAGCCTCTGTCTATGAAGACTAGGTGGAATATAAGACAAATCTGCCATAAGTAAAAAGCCTGATTACACAGCATGACTCATTTTGTTATTCTGTGTGTGTGTGTGTGTGTGTGTGTGTGTGTGTGTGTGTGTGTGTGTGTGTGTGTGTGTGTGTTGGTACTCACAGTCCTGTACTTTCCAGGATGATGCTCCAGCACTACAGCCATTGTGCTCTTCTTAATGATTGTTCATTTTATGGGCATATGGGTGTCACTGTTTTATTTTACTTTTGTCCTGGTGGATCTGCTTTTCTGATGCTGTCAGTAGGGACCATTAACCTTTTTGATTACCTTCTTGTTAGTGACACAGTAATGTTACATTTTCTAAACTTTCTTTTGAATTTTCACTTAAAAATTAGTAGAAGCAAATAAAATTTTCTGAACCACTGAATCCCACAAATACTTCCAACCAGAAACACACACACACACACACACACACACACACACACACACACATACACACACACCACTACCACCACCACCACCACCACTAACAACAACAACACAACAGCGACCTCACAGAAAGAAAAGGAGTAGGAAGACACGACCACATAAAACTGAAAGTGAGCATGAATGTTCCTACAACGTAGAAGAATAACTGTTTAGAGTTTAGCCAAAGAAGAAATTCCTAAGAAAGAAAATATAATGTCTTCTCAATCTCTTTGGCAATTACTTTCTATTTCTCTTTCCTTAGCTTTTTTTCTAAGTTAGAACTAGTATGCACATCACAGAAGTAAGCACCACATTCTGCAGACACTATATCACACACACACACAGCAATTTATATGATAATTTTTTTCTTGATTGCAATTTACTCTTTAAAAATGCAAATTGTATAATTAGTGCCAGAAAATGTTCTCCATTTGTAGAAACAACAAAAAGGATATGTAAAAGTAATATAAATTTTGCAGAATAATGGGTTTATAGACTTAAAAACAGATAGGAATTAGTGTGCTATATTAGAAAAACCAATTATGGAAGAAAAATAATCTAGCTGGACAATACTTAGAAGTGGAAATCACTTCAATTTTGATGACAGTTCTTCCCAGCCCTACACTGCCTCCTTACCTCCTATTATAGCAGGTAAAATATGTTTTCCTTTTCCTCCTGGAAAACTAACCAAATTTTATCAAACAAAACAAAATGATGTCAGAAACAGAAAATTGACTGGTCAGAACTGCACCTATAGCAACATGGCAATAAACATCAAAAGTAAAGTCTGATATATGGCCAAAATCAAATATTTAAATAGTTGAAAATGTGAATCTCAATAAATATATAAATGCAACTCTGACATACACCACCTGACAATTCCATATGGGTAGTTGGAAACTGAACAATCAAATCCCCTAAAGCAAGGGTATTATCACAAACATCAATGTTAATAATACAATATACCCAAATGTGCCAAGATCTGTGTTGAGTGAATTTTTAAGCTGTAAATCACTGGTTCTTTTACAATTCCCCACTGGAAAACAAGAATTGTAAAACAAGAATTATTAAGACATTTCTCACAGTGAAAATGGAACCCAACATCTCATCTGACATCCTTCTCATGTGCTATAATTCTTGGTCTCCCTCTTAGTGGCACTCACTCACTATACCAGGTAGTTGGGCTGGCCACCATACAAAGGAATTGCAGAGTGCTTGTTTCAGCCACTTCCATCTATGAATGGAAAAGATAATTCACCAACTCACCTACTTCACAGAGATTCTGTTAAGTATCATATGAAAGAACTTTGTAATTTAATATATTCTGTAATAGAAAGTATTCTCATCTAAGGTATTTTTAAGGACTGACACTTAAAGGATTTACCTGTAGATAAAATAATAAAACATATCCTCTTTGAATCAAATACAAACCAAACTCTGAATTTCTTAAGTAATATGTGTGCCAACCATTGGAAAGGCTCTTAGAGCAACTGATAGTGATAATAACATTCAGTTTATGGGAATATTGAGAGTACAGAAATATTGTGTGAAAAACAATTTGCCATAGAGTAGACACTACAATGAGGTCTGTTACTATCTTATGAGTTAAGTACATGTCTGAGCACCAAATTATTACACTAAATCTTTTATGCATTACAGTTTTTGCATACTGCATGTATATGTGAACATATCTTCAGACTGAATTAAGGAGAACTGAGGACTTTGGAATTTCATAGGCAAGAAAATGAATAAATGGAATCCTTTTTCCCCTACTATCAAATATAATATCTGACTTAACACACTAGAGAAAGATACGCAGTGCAGATTTGTTCTGTGTTGCATGTATAATTATGCATTACACTGTATTTGGTATAGGCTTCATGTGAAGAACTAATACAATTAGAGACACTCACAATCTGTTAGTCTCCTACAGCATGTATGAAAGACTTACATAGAAATGGGGGTAAATAAAAAGCAGTTCTGTCACCCTCTCATATCTGCCAGTTTACACTCACAAGTCACTACTCCTCCCAGAGTAACTATAAGGATTACAGAGTTTAAGAAAATAACAGGAGGTTTGAAAAATAAAGTTGTTTCAAGACATAAATTTGTACAGCCCCTCCTTCGTGGTGGACAATGCCATTGCCATTTCATGTCTAATGAAAATGGCTTCAAATGAACATGTAAACAACTTGACATATGATGTAGGCACAGAAGAGAACATTTACCTAAGGAAAATCAGGCCCAGAGTCTGGGTTTGTGGTATACATACACAGAGTCAAAGGTACTTTGTGGTGCTTCCTTTGGAACATATGTGGGTCATATGTGTGAGAACCAGCCTGGGAGTCTATTCGAGAAGACCACTTATGGGAAAAGGAACATTTACAGCACAGGTGCAGCTATTTTCCCTACATCTGCACTTAGGGCTCTCTCTCTCTCTCTCTCTCTCTCTCTCTCTCTCCTCTTTTCCTCACTGACCCCCCATCCCTCACCCAAGGTGAAGACACAAAATGAAACTGGGATGCAGGATGAGGGCCTTCACTGGAACAAAACCCAGATACAGTCCTGATAGTTCTTTACTCATTAAGAGTGAGTTTTAAAGTGTTTTGTGATTTAGACATCATCTCCCAAAGAAGGCTTTAGATGGAGGGCCTGGGTTGGGTTGCGACAGCACCAAGGATAGAAATTTCATGAAGATTACTAAAGCAAATGATTTTAAACCCATGAACAATCTTAGGCTTCATGAGGTTTAGAGATGTAGGAGAGTTTGGGTAGATGTGGTAGTTAGAAAAGATTTGTGAGCCATATGTGAAGAGTCTCAAATGCTGGTTTTATTGGGTAGACATCAGGAAACAATTGGAGATCTTTTTTTTTAAGGTGATAGGAATGTCCAGAGCTCTGGTAGAGGAAAATCCATCTAAGCATTGTTAAGTTTGGTGGAGCAGTGGCAGGGAAATGCCAGCTGTGGTACAGTAATTTGTACATGCTTGTCAGTTTCTGCATGAAACAGAGCTGCTTGTTCTTAGGTCATTGGGCCGATATCTTAAACATATCGCAGAATGTGAAGATCGATATTTATTTGTCTCTGTGGTTGATAGCTGGAACTTCAAGTTTTCTTCTGTGTAAGGGAAACATATTCAAGCTGGTATTCTAGCCCATAGCCACACCCTCTAGGCAGTCTGGCTGCCAAAATGGTTCTGGAAATCTTGCAAGCTTGCTCTGCTCTGTGGCATTTTAGCACTGATGCTTTCAACTTGGCTCAACCTCATAAAAGTGGAATTTCGAACATTACAGTGTAGAAGAGGCTCTTAGAGCAGCATTATCTGAAGTGGGCACATTAGAGATAATATCACATTGCCTTTTATAGCAAGTAGATTGACAAATGATTAAACTGTTACATAGGGGATATCAAAAATAATATTATCACATTATCATTAAAGAATTATGTAGTTTAAGCTCCATCTTCTAAGTAACTAATTAAAAATGAAAATTATTTAAATATTGACATTGAGGTGAGGCCTTAGTTCCCCCTTAAGCAACCTCAGCTTACTGGGAATAATGACTTTGATTCTGCTTTCATTAGAAACCCCTAAACCACAATGAGCCAAGGGAATATTACTCCATTTGCTACATATCAGGTTGCAGAATGGGAATTAGAGAAGTAGAAAGCAACAATGGAGCACTGGTGGATATCTTCAAAATGTGAAATGAGTTCCAAATATCCAACAGCTCAAAGTAGAATTTTAAGAAGTAAACAATATCTATTAAGTTTTGTTTACCATAAAAAACAAAAGAAATGACTTCGTTGTCTTTCAGGTAGGAAGGCTTGTATGATTACTGAGCACTATACCATCTGATCTCTCCTTTGTCCATTGTTGGCATCATTCCATCTACCTATTGGACGTATACCTGGTTTGATTACATTTAGCCAGTTTCTATATTTAGTTCTAGAACAACATGTAAAAGGTCAACAGATATGATAACACTGAGAACTCCTTTGTGTTAAATAAAATAAAATAAGAATAGACTTTATCTATAGTGGTCCAAGCCTTTTCTAGAATCTTTGCCACCATCTTTGATACTTCCAAATCTCCATAGTAAGAGTAACACCCACTAGAATGGATCCCCATACAAGAAGACAACCTTATTTCAAGGCTGGACAAGGAACTTACCCTATATTTAACCTCCAGTTTCTTGTTTTTCACTTTTGCATGAACCAGTGTATTGAGGTAACATGCTGTAGCTCTCCAGTCCTTACACCATTTTTTAAAATTATCCTTAAGTAGTCATACAACGGATCTTCAGTTCAACATACCAATTTATAAGTACAACGCATCTTGATCCATGTGATCCCTTTCATCTCTGTTCTCTGTCTCTCCTAACCCACGCTTTCCCACAAATTACCTCATTCCATTTTCACCTATGTATTTATCTTTATCCTCTCATTCCACTTGAATTACAAACCATGGTCAGGATCATAACCATAGTATATTAGTTAGCTCAGCCTTGCAGAATGCAATATGACAGTCTGGGTATTTTAAATAACAGAAATGTATTTTTGCCACAGTTTTGGAAGCTGAAAAATCTAACAGCAAGGTTCCTATTGATTGGGTTTCTAATAGAAATCTTTAGTTGGATCACAAATAATTTTTTTCTGATTGTGACCTCACTTTGGAGTGAAGAGAAGGAGTTATGATCTTCCTCTTATTAAGAGGAAACCAGTTGAAATAAGGTTAAAAGAGATCTACATCCTCTAATACATTTAAATTAGGAGTTAACATTTCAACATATGAATTTGGAGAGGGGAAAATGTAGTCCTTAGGACATAGGAAATCGCTTAGCTTGTAACTTTCAATATCTTCTGTTGGGCACCAAGTTATTGATAGGTTCTTCAAATAATTATAGTTCAGAACAAATGAGATAATGCCAGGCTTGCCCTTGCTGGTCTTGCACTCTTGAATGACTTCTACAGACCCATACATGCTGAAATCAGACATCAGCATCTACCCAAGCCCTATGTGTGTGCTTCAATATCTTTTGTCACCTATTTGCTGTTTTTAGTTATGTGCTCAATGACTTCAGTCTTCTGAAGACCTAGATTTAAAGCACATACAAACTCATAAACATAAGCCATCCTTCGTGACACCTATACAGGATCCATCCCTCAAAGTATTCCTACCTAGTGGCCACTTCAGAAATGTCATACAGTCAGATTCCACCAGAGATATCAACTGAGTTTTTTTTTAGAAATAATAAGACAAGATTTAATTCTGGCACTTCTGTGGCCCTCTTGCTTTATATTTTCATCCTATCCACCCCCCTCTTCCTTTAACATAGCTCTAGATCAGAAGTTCTCTACCACAATGTGAGGACAGACAGCTACTGAGGGTGGTGAATATTCTTTCAAACAATTTTTAAAGTAGTGCTTTATTTGTGAAGAAACTCATCTCAGCATATAAACATAAAACTATTTTATATTTCCAATAATAGCTGTACACAGTATACTGCTGTTCCTTTCACCTTTCCTAATGAGACTCTTGTGAGGCCTAATAGAGCAATTGCTTTCTGGTTTCTAAGGCATGCATGGTCTCACATAGTCCTCCTAACTATACCTTGAGGACTCCAAAACTTGCCCAAGGTCATCAAGCTTAAAAGAAGTTGGTGCTTGAGCTGGGACATAAGCAAGCTGTCTTCAGAAGCCAGTTTTAACTGTTGTACCACTTTATCTCAAGTCAAAGGCTTTGGAGTCAAGTAGTCAGCACCCATCTCCCATACGTGGCATCCCTAAAGAATGAAGGGTCAAGCAGTTATTTTATATGTTCTTTGGGGGGAAATCATTGTATTCACCAAAAGTATGCTGAGAAAATGCCAGATATATGCCTCCATAGTATATATACAGTATACATTTACAGTATGTATGTGTGTGTATGTATGTGTGTGTGTGTGTGTGTGTGTGTTTCCAGAAACTGTAGCTTAGAAGAACTTTACTGCAATTCTGCCATATTTATGTCAGTTAATATATAATATGGGGTTTTTTTGGAAGGGGAGAAAAACAAACCTATGAAGATAACTCCAAAGTGCATATATTCAGAGAAAGTGTTAATATTTGCATTTGAACTACATGACCAAGATGAACATTTAGTCTAATATTGTTGCATTCACACAGAACAACAAGAAATTTCTCCTTCATTTAGTCTCTAAAGATGTCAGTAACTGGGCTGACCTGCCTGAGAAATGAATCTCAAATCCTGGCTCATTCAGAATGAAGGGAAGACATGGTTTATAGATCAGTAGATAACTGAGGGAAAGGGAAATAGAGACCAGATGCAAATGGCATCTTCAGTTTCTCAGTATCTATGTTTACACAGCACTCCTTAAAGGTTTGATATCTGCCTTCTTGTTGAAAGCAATTCACAAAATTATATATTAAAATGGTCTTTAAGTGTTACATAGTGAAAAAAAAGATATAACACAGAATTCTGAAAACAGCCTTTCAGAATAGAGGTGAAGCCATTTGTAGAATCTCAGTTACCACAACTGCATAAGAAGCAAGGAAAAGACAGGAGGAATGAATGATGGCAAGAGGCATGAACTTTCCTCCACTCTGAGACTGTTTTGTTTTTGTTTTGGCTTTTTGGTTTTTTAATTTCTGAAATAAGAGCATCCTCCACGGTTCTTATGGGAAATGATTGCAACTCTTGTGCTCACGGCGGCTTTCTAATTGTGGGTTTGGAGGAAAGACCCAAGAGGTGGCTACACTCAGGTCTTACCTCCCTTTACAAGCTAGGACAGTTCAGGAAAGTTACTTTACCACTCTAACACAATAAAGCACAGTTGATAATAATTCCTCCCATATTAAAATTTTGTAAAGTGCTTGGAATAGGGCCCAGATCAAAGTACTATGTAAATTTTTAAATGTAAATAGTATGCAGAATAATAACAATCCAGCATTCATGCCCTCTAATTAGGGAAAATAAAATAATAAAATACAATCCTTTATATAAGCCTTAGGAAGTTGTCTCCTGCCCTAAAATACAGTCTTATTGATGTGGTTCCACATCAGTAAAACCATTCTTGTTGAACATGTGAGGATATGATCCAGAGTAGACATTTACTGTTTCCTCAGGAATTTGAATCATAAGCAAGCACACTCAGACTTTATTAAAACTGAGTCATCTTGACTACTGCACCCTTTATTTCTTTCTCACTGCCAAACTTGCAACACTATCATAGTATCTTTCCCCTTGCAAGATATTTCTTCACTTTATCTACCAATTCCATAAGTGCTTGGTGTATAAACTAACCCCTTTCCTTTGTTTCTTTAAATCTATTTCTATTTCACAACAATATCCACAAATATATACCGCAAAAGTACAGTGAATTAGATTTATTATTGTCATCTAAGTAGTCGTTCTAAAATTTTTGGAATGAGATAAATTCATTCTTGTCAATAGTTTTAAAATCAGGAGAAACTCCATTTGATTCAATGTATGTTTACGTTCATTTAAAATATGATGGCAATAAACAGAAATACTCACAAGACAACATATTGGAAATGAACTTTACGACTTGGGGGGCGGTTGACCTGGGTGGAGGGAAAGTGGAAAAAAACAAGGGGGGATAACAATGTTTGACAAGAAATGTACTCACTACCTTATGTCTGTAACTGTAATACCTCTGTATATCACTCTGACAATAAATTAAATTAAAAAAATCTGATGAGAGTTATTTAGTCCTATATTATCTGTATTTTCTTTAGTGTTACATGAAAACAGCTGGCCAATTATAACCTGGAAAGGTTTGGAAGTGTATGACTGTGGGAGGATATTTTGTAAATGACCAATCCAAGACAGGAGACCCAAGAGAAAAGTCTACTTCGTTGAAGAACTGGGATTCAACATGGTGCCCTGAAATCCTGAGTGGATACAAAACACTAAATGGGAATTCACACTTTGTGTTCTAGTTTTGCTTCTTCATGTCTCCTTTCACTAGTTAAAAAAATTGTAATGAACATTTTTGAGAACGACCCCTTTGAGCTGAAAAAATAAACATGTACAGCAAAATAAGTTTCTAACAGCTTCAAGGCCTAAGATAAAATTAAGGACTTCATATGGAAATAGGAGATATGAGAGGTTGATAAGCACTTCTGGAGGATTTTTTTAAAGGAGTCCTTTAGTACAGATTAAATCATTTAACAACAATTATGAGCAAATCTGTGGAGACAGACAGTACATTACTGATTGCCCAAGGCTGAGAAACGGTGGGCAGAGTGACTGCAAATGTGTACACTGTTGCTGAGCGCGATGACCAAAAAAAAGTTCTAAACTTAGGTTATGATGATGATTGTAAAACGTCAGACGTGTCCTAAGCGTAATTGAATCTAAAATTTAAACAAACTTTACAAGTAGATAAATTATACTTTAATAAGTTCCTTTATAGAAAAGATGTGAAAATATCTCAAAGATTGAACACATCTCAATGATTGAAAATATCTCCAAGAGAGAGTTATAAGGCTTAGGTTAGAAATGCTCAGTGCAGGGTGAAACACAAAAATCAATAAGATGGGCTCAAACCAAAATTCAAGTTCACTTCCCTTGAATTATAGTGGGTACTTAATGGAACCAATGAGGTGTCTTACAAATAAGAGACTGTTAGACAGGACAAGGATATGGAACCTAAATCATAACAATTTTATCCAGTTATTGACTGGCATCAGTGTCTAGTTGGCATTCCCAAATGAAACATAATTTACCTACCTATCTACTCTATCTTCCTGTCCATTACAAAGTCTGAGTTCTTTCCCTAGGATTCCTAGGAGTATCCTTCATAGTTCTTACTCCTCAATTTTATCTCAGACAGTGCTTTCGGGTTGCTGCTAAGACAACAGATTTCTCTGGATGTGACTATAGTCTGGAAGTCCCTGCAGTCCCTATGATTTTGCAGTGGTATCCAGGTATTTGTTTTTTTTTTTATTTATTTAATTTCCAGGTATTTGTTAAACTGATACAAGTTGCTAATTGCTTCTTTCCTTGCTGACATCACATTCACAGCTCTTTTTCTAGCAGCAATCTTTCTGAAGAACTGGTTGTTTTCAAAGCATGTGTTAGCCATAAATCACAGGAATTAAAAGATAGAACAAGAACTTTTCAAAATAAAATATAGTGTGAAATTAGGAAGCTCAGTTTCCTTAACTGATTTTTGTATACGAGTTTTCTACTCAACACTGCTCCTCCTACCTGTCCCCTGTCACCCCAAGTTCAAGAGTCCACTCTGAAATTTTTCAACTATTTTTTTCCAGCTAATTCATTTGCGAGAGATGGTACTTACCACCAAGCACAATTTATACTATATGGAAGCTTATGCAGATAAATTGCAAGGGATGCCTAATTCCCATCTCTGTTCCTTTCTAAGAAATATATGGCAGATGGTTGGAAAATGAGACTAATATTGCAGAAGCATTCTAAGCGAACGTAAATCAAATTGTAAGCTATTTGGCAAAAATTAACTCAAACCTGTGGAATTAGTTTGGAGCATCTCTCATAATGAGTGGGAACATGCCTAACTCATGAAAGGAATCATGGAGCCTCGAAGAGGGTTCTTCTCTTCAACTCACGGGGAAGGGAAAAGAAGATGCAGAGGTTTGTAGGATTTTGTTTCATCAATGTGAGTCAGAATTAAAATTTAATATGACTCTTCTCTTTGGTCACCTCCCACCTTTCCACCAGTGCTTCCCTAAATGAAATGTGCATTTGAAAATCTAATCAGCCTGCCCCTCTTGTCAACAAAATCCAGAATAGCTCTGTAAGCTCTAAGATTCTACCTACATTAAACTGTACTATTGTGATTTACACGTAAATATCATAAATCACAGAGAGCAAAAGCATTTCTTGGTTTCCACAACAAACATGAAAGTGATAAATTATAAATACATGTTGATAAGCGAGAATATGTCTAATAGCCTACTTTGGAACACTAAATATTAAGCCAAGAAGATGGACTAGAACTCTGTGAGAAAATGTTTCTGTGTTTCCTTCTGAAGTCTAAGAGGAGACTAAGGTCATTACTAAGTTTCTCATTATCTCATTTCCTGTATTGAAATGTTTTCTCTGACATATATTCTATTTCTGAATATGGCATCATTGCAATTTTTTCTTTGAAATTCCATCATGTGGCATTTCAAAGCAAAGTTCATTTTTTCTTAGTTATTTACATATTTTAACTGTTTTCATCTCTCCTCCATAGTCTTTCAGTTATTAATATTAAACACATTATACTCTTATAATCAATTTTTAATCACACTTTTGCCTAGAATTTGCCTAAACTTCTTAACACCATCTTTGCTTGAGAGCCCTTTAAAGAACACAAATATTACAAATCTTGCTATTCCTGTATGTGAATATATATATATAGCAAAATAGGACTTTGCTTTGTCAAACCTGTTGCTTAGTAAAAGATACCAATTGGCTTTGAATTGGTTTTGTTATTGCAATTTTGAGATAAGGAATAGTAGGAAAAGGGAAACATACATTTGACCTGCTGGAACTACAATTTGTAATAATTGTGTAATGTTTTAAGAAACCCAACACCATATATGTACTAGGTGAAAAATATCAAAGCTATATCATACATTATTTTCCCAAGTGGCATTTTACAGTTTGTAGCATTTATAATCGCTAAAAACATTTCTTTCTTTCTTTCTTTTTTGTTCTGAGACTTGAACTCAGAGCCTGAGTGCTACCATTAAGGTTTTTTTTCTCAAGTCTAGCAATCTATTACTTGCAACACAGCCCCACTTCCCACTTATTTGATGTGTGATTGGAGATAAGAATCTCATGGATTTTTTAATAATTTCTATTGAGATTAAGTGATTATATGAATTTTACAAATTTCACAGTGTTGTGAGACAGTGATACTCAGTTAACATCATAAACATATTTTAACCCTCACAAGGAAAACTGTCATCATCATGGTCTATAATGTTTGTGAATTTTAGAATCTCATGGACTTTTATACATGGGCTGGCTTTAAACCAAGATTCACAGATCTCAGCCTTTTAAGTAGCTAGGATTACAGCCACTGGCTCCCCAGGAATTCTGCTTGACAGACTGGCACTCTACCACTTGAGCAATTCCAACAGCCCTGTTTTCCTTTTTGCTGATTCTATTGGAAATGGAGTCTAGCAAAGTTTACCGCTTTGGCTGTTTCTAAATCACTATCCTCAGGATTTGTGGATCTTGAGTAGCTGGGGTTACAAGGATGAATCACCAAGTCCAAATCAAATATTCAAAATAAAACTTAGGCATATCATTAGAGAAAAACTGTGATATTTTGTCACAAAGACTGATGCCTTTTTTATTATATCAGTGAAAAACAAATTATCAGAGTAATAATCAAAGAAATGAAGAAAACCCAGGATTTTATTAGAAGATTTCTAGACAGAGAAACCATATTTTCTCTTTGAATCTTCTGAAAGAATTTTTTTCTGAGAGAAAAATAAAAGAATCTGTACCATCTATTGTAACCAGGCACGAATACAGACCTACATCTTCACTTTTCTCAGTTTTAGAAAACAAACAGTCCACGTGAAATGAGAAATGCTGAAGCCCCGGGAAACTTCCACTTCTCAGATACCCATGAGGCGACCCCTCACATTGTTGTTTTCAGTTCTCTGCTTTGTCAGAGTTCCTCCCTTACTGTATCAAAGCATATAAGCCTAATGATAGATTAAAGGACTCTGATTTTGAGGATGTTTGTTACAAAATATTCCTAGGAAAGGTTAGCAAAGGGTATTAGAGAGATTCATTTCAGTGCAGATATATCTTCATTCTGTAGGTCTATTCTCCGAAGTGGGCTGTGACACCGAGATCATATATCAGTGCTAAAGATGTCTGTGAGATCTGTTGTGTGTGTGTGTGTGTGTGTGTGTGTGTGTGTGTGTGCATGCGCACAGTACAATTAACTTTCTTTCTAGTCATGGCATCTCCTTTGCTTTCACCATTCCAAAATAAAACAACAAAAATCCTATAATGTTGCAGTAGAAGAACAAGCTGCTCTAAAAAGCAGGATCCTCAAACTAGACCGCCTAGTAGGATAAAAAAAAAAAAAGGATAAAGACTGAAAGTGCTTAGCCCTCAATCATAACCAGTTAAACTGAATCTCTGAGTTTTGGAGGTGTCAATCTTTTCCCAATGAGTTTAACATAAACCTAGGAGGCTACGTTGCAGAAGATCTAGGTATATAATTAAAGCATAAAAATAAATTCAAACTAACTTAGCCATGGAGTTAGTATGACTCCTTTGTAATCAAGTGCTATTTTCCTTCCAATTAAGAACTATTTCAAATAAATTTAAAAGAGATTACGAATTAAATGACTATTTAACAAATTGCAACTGAAAAAGACCCAGGTATATATTTCTGTAAGGTAGGGCAATAGAAATCAAATTTAAAACCCCAAGGGGAGGAAATCACCAGGGTCAGTGAAAGTTTACAGCCAGGGGAGATTATGTCACATATTTATGTTATCATTTAATTGTATGTTAAACAGGATTTGTAAAATGAGCTCCAATTTTAAATACCCCCACAGAGGCCGAGTGTTAAAATTTTTCATCTAGGGTTGACACGGATTAGAGATTTCAAAGCCCAACTTCTCCTTTTACCATGTCAAATTATAAAAGGCAAAATAAAATGCTGATTTGAGTCTCTAATGAAAGGTAACTGTGCAGTTATTGGAAACACACTTTCCCTGCCAAACCAGATCTTGTTACAGCACAGAGCAGGACCTACGTCTTCCCTACCTATAGCTTGTGGCCATGAGATGGCTGTTTACTTTCATCTGGTTTTCATTTGAAAAATCCCATCTGTGCTGAGCCTGAAAGAATTGTAAAAATACTAAAGTTACAAGCATTTAAGTAAGGTGAACAGAATTTCCTGGGTTTACTTTGCTAAAAATGATGTTTAAAGAAGATTTGGTGGGCTAGGCTGTGAGACCTCTAAAACATAGCTGCTACGAGTAATTATGTGTCTGGGATGAGATGCAAAGCAGAGCTGAACATACAAGATCAGGGTGAAAAAAGTATCCTGGCAACATTATGCATTTAGACTAAGAACGGACATTTTCAAAAGTGAATTCATTATACTTAAACTAATTATGCAAATATTTGGATAATAGCATAGTTATCTGCCAGTTTATATTTGCAATCCAAACACATATTGCTACACACCTGAAAGGTGGAAATGATGGAAGAAAGATGTTTTCCTATCCCAAATGAACTGAAAGTAAATAAAATAATCCAGAAAGTTTGTATATACATATATATGGAAACTTTCTGGAATATATATATATACACACACAGATCAGATTAGCCATGAGAAAACCAATCTGCAGCATAGATCATCTGGCACCTGCCACAAAGTGTAACTTGGAGAAAAGAGATGCTAAAGAAGAGCAAATGTCACTAAGTTCAATGTAAATGTTTTAAAAGATCTCTTTAGAGTAGACATTACATAAGTAAAATTGAGCCTTTGGTTCAAATATGATATCCAGGCAAGTAATAAATACACAGTGCCTTCCCTTGCACTACTACCTCAAATACAATATTTTTATTAATAGAAATAATTCAGGTCCAGTATTTGAAAACCTTATCTTGCTATGTATGTCCAAGATGCTCATTCCAGGGCTCAAAGATGGCAAGCAGCTACCATCTGTTCTTTGTCTGGGTTTGGGCTGATCATTCACTGAGTGTGTTTTTGATAGCATTCAAACCAGCTTAGAGACAGTGCATGTTAGCAAATTTTAACTGGAGTTATTTTAAATCCCTTCCAAACTCGGTTCTGAATCATCTCCCCATATCTCTGCAAAAGTTTGGGCACAATGAAAAAACTTCCAGTGGAGACTAAATTCAACTTTTCAATCTTGCCCAGTTCGAACAGAATAACCTCCTCTCTTCATTGCTCACTTCTGAATCAGTGATAACCTCAGTGAAGAATTACACTGGATTACAATAATAATTTTAGAAATAAACAAAAGCATGAAACACGAAGCAATATTATGGAACAAAGTTCTCTCAGCACTCTTCTAGCTGTGTATCTCTCTATCAAGATCTATGCGGTTTTACTCACTTTTTAGAGATGAGACTATCATTAAAAGATTAAGTATTGATGGACACTTTTTCTTAACTTTTTCTAAACTTCCCTGACCTCCTCATTCTGATAGTTTCTGATATATATATATATATATATATATATATATGTGCAATCATATTAAACTTTAATAATGACATCAACATTTAAAATAAACCTTGCACTTGTCTATGATTACTTCATTCTCTGTGTGTCCCTTATCACCTGAAGGTCTTTGAAGGCAGATATGTATATCTTACTTGATTCATCACAAGTAGACACCAGTAAGTATTTTGGGAATAAATAAAGGAATGAATATTTAAATTGTATTGATTAGGCAGCTGTAGAATTTAATATATTTAATTATGCTCAAGATCTCCCAATGCATAATAAATGTTCAGAATTCTGTTTTTTTCTCTTGACTTATGAAATGATTTTAGACAGATTTTTTTTCTTTCACTTTTAAGGTGCACATTAAGATGGAGCTAATGGTACAGAGAAGTCCCGTGTATCTCTGCTCCCATATATCAGCACAAATTTAGTGCCCTACCCCTCAGGTAGATTGTTAACAATTATGAACCAACATTGACAAAACATGGTCGCACCGAGCATAGGTTACCCTGGGTTTCACGCTTGGTATTGTAAATGTTCTTACTTGGATCTTAAATAGATCTTTAAATAGTGAAAGACTTTGTCCCCAGATGGCAGTGTTGGGAAGTGTTCTAGAACCTTTAAGAGGCCCTGCTGGGTGGTCTTTGGATCCTTAGCAATATGCACTTGATGTTTATTGTGGAGCTTTAGGCTCCTTCTCTTCTCCCTTTTATTTCCTGGCTTGATACTAGGTGCTTCTACCATGCTGTACTGTTTCACTACATTCCCAAAGAAATGGAGACAAGCAGTCATAAACTGAAACCTCCAAAACTTTGAGCCAAAAGAAACCTACCCTCTTTATAAGTGATAGAAATTATATCTCAGGGTTTGTCATAGTGAGAAAATCTCATTAATACAGAATATCTTTTGTGTGAGGTAAGGAGGCAGGATTGTTGGTCCCAGGGCTTGACTCTGGGCCAAGGCCTCTCCCTTACCTTTTATTTTCCACTCAAGGGTGGTACTCTATCATTTGAGATACACCTCCAACTTCAGCTTTTTGATGGTGAATTGGAGATACGAGCATCATAGGCTTTCCTGCCCAAGGTGGTTTTGAATGAAGCTTACAAGCATGAGCCACCAGTACCAGGTTCATAATTCTATAAAACCCTTGAACTGTGATGACAGGCAAGGAAGAATCCCAAGTGCTATTATAGCTGGAACTTGGTGGGATATATTTTTTATTAGGGATCTAGTGGACTTTCTGACCCTGGATTTTCATTTGTTTTGTTTTCATGTCAGTACTGAGGCTTGAACTCAGGGCCTCACTCACTTGGCTTTCTGGCTCAAGGCTGGTGCTCTACCACTTGAGCCACATTTCTACTCCCCATTTATTGATGCCTAATTGAAGCTAAGTCTGATGAACTTTTCTGGCTTTGAACGATGATACTCTGATCTCAGCCTCCTGAATATGTAGGATGATAGGTGTGAACCACCAATGCCTGGATTTTGAGTCCACTCAAATTGTGGAGAGAAGATGTAATGAAGAGAAGTGAATAAATATAAAAGGATGAACGAGCTAGCTTAAAGACAGAGGATTTCTTGGCCTGGGCACTCTTCCTTAACTTTTTTTTTCTCTCTCAAAGCTAGCTCTCTACCATTTGAGCCACAGTTCCACTTTCAGCATTTGGGTGGTTAATTAGAGATCAGAGTCACACAGTCTTTACTATCCCAGTTGGCTTCTAACCTGGACTCTCACATCTCAGCCTCCTGTGTTGGTAGGATTTCAGGTGTGAGCCACCAGTGTTCAGCTTAGCATAGTATAATTTATGAGCTCTTAGAAATGTATACTCATATATTCCCACCACTATGGTACCATACAGAACAGTTTCATCGCCCTACAAATCCACTGTAAGTTGCCTATCCATCTCCTGTTTCCCCTAAATTGTAATAGCCACTGATTTCTTTGCTTTCTCCATAGTTTTACCTTTTGTAGAATGACAGCTACATGAACTCACACAGTTAGCAAATTTACCAAATGGCTTCTTTCATAATACACATTTAATTTCATATACATTCATAGCATGATAGTTGATTTCTTCTTAATAGTGAATAATAGAGCATTGCTTGGACATATCACAAGTCATCTGGCCATTTCTCTAATGAGAGATAAGTTGGCTGCTTACATATGTTGACAATATGAATAAGCTGATATAATGATCTTTATGCAAGTTGTTTTATGCTCTGAACACAAGTTTTCAACTCCTTTTGGTAAATATCGAGGAGTAAGTTCATTGGATCATGCTGAGAGTGCAATTGGTTTTGAAGAAATGATCAAATTGTTTTCCTAAAGCTATGTATCATTTTGTATTTCCACAAACAAGGATGGAGAAGTCCCATCACTCCACATCTCTGCCATTATTTAGCATGACCATACTTTTGGAACTGGGCATTCAGTAGGTTTATGGTAGTTTCCCATTGGTAGCTGCTTTGAGTTGCAATGTTTGAATTGCAATGAGAGAAAGAAAAAGAGATTATACACACACACACATACACACACACACACACACACACACACACACACACACACACACACACACACACACACACACACAGTCAAGTTGCTTATTTTCTTAGTTTTGAATTCTTTTTAAATTTTAATTTATTTGAAAGAAAAACATTAATTTCAAACCCCTAACAAAGTTTTAATCTACAAACTGACATACAGTTCTCCGAAGATATTGATGAGTTGCTATTGAGTTTTGCTTTCTGTTTAAACATTTACAATCTGTGCCTATTACTCAGTCTAAACTCACATTTAAACAAACATATATTACAGAGCAGTCAGATTGAACTGAGAATCCAATTATAAACATCCTTATACTCAAGTACTCTGGAGAAGAAAGGATTTTAGAAAAAATTAATAGATCAATAAAAATGTACCACAGATTGCTTAATTTGCTTTCTAAAAATTCAATACGTAGTAAGATAATTCTAACTGTAAGGCCCATACTCAAAATATGAGCAGTATAATCAGCTGTCACAGAAGCCATATATCCTAGCTTTATTTCTAGACTTTTTAATCTCCTAAGAGATGACAAAGAAGAGAAAAACCTGAAGCAATATTTGATATCCATATTTAGTGGTACCCTATGAATTATAAGTGATATTTAGCCAATGTTACTAAAGTTATAAACCATAGTGAACTTTACGTACAATTGTCTATATTCTTAGGTCCATGCATCTTGGATTTGCAAATAATTTTTCTTCAGGGTTTCAAGGCCTTATTGCCATGACTCACTTTCTGGTATAACAGCTTGTTAGAGAATAAAAACAGAATTCACAATTAGAAGAGTATACATAATGTGCAAGTTGTGTCCAGTTCTCCAAATGGAAGGGATAGAAAATAGCAAATGCATTCCATTTACATAAAACAAACAGATTTTTCTCTATAGGAAGTATCAATTAAAGCAGAATTCTGTCCAACCAATTTGAGCTTCATGCAAATCCACATAAGCCAAATGTCAGAGATTTTTGAAACCCAATTCTGGCTTCTAGAAAATAGAATTTAACTTTTTTTTAAAGAAAAGAGCTAACAAATGTGGCTATTAATATGAATTACTTATATTCTCTGAAAATAAAAAAATGAATATTGAAATGAGTTCTATTACTTAATAGTGGGAATAGAAAACACACTCAAGGAAGTTCAAAGATATTTTATCATGATTTTTTTTGGCCCTTGTGTTTGTACCATGCTGTGAATTCATACAGAATGTTAATCAAGATGAAGGGAAATGATTCTATCTTGTGAATAACACTAAATATACCCCAGTCCTCAAATCTAAGGTTTGCTCAGGCAAGCACTACACGTCGTGAATTATCTATCCATCCAGGTGATTTATTGTGAAGCTCTTTGGAAGCAGATGTTTGCTTTGCCTTCCAATCAATGATGATTTTAGTGAGAGCTGGTGTGATTGGTGGAGAACAGGGTATGTGTCCCATGGGGCTTATCACATGTGATTGGATGTCTTGATTAATTTATTAGCTATCTCAATTAAGAATTTCCTTTGTGTGTGTGCCAGGACTTGAAATAAGCATCTCTTCACCTCAGTGTTCCTATGTGTTGAAGGCTTCTTTCTATTGCCATTGACGTTAGTTTCCCTTAATTGACCATGAGATTTTTTTTTAATCTTTCATAATCACAGAAAACAGATTTATTTGCATGTATGGAAATTTATATTTGTCCACAAATATCTTAGTATATTTTAGGTCATCAAATAGTTAGGAAAATCAAGGAAAATAACAAGTTATCAAATATTTTCAAATGTCAAATATGTAGGCTAGGGAAATTTTTACATAAGGAATGTAATAGGAACCTTAAAACTGCACAGCCATGCCAGAGTAGCACAGATAATGTCATTTATAGCTTCTCCTCCTTACAACATTGTTCCCAATGAACAGATAATAAGCTAGAGTGACATCTTGTTCCAAGAGCAATAAAAGTATCTTAGTTATGATAATATTAAGGGTATACTGTGGTTTGATTGGCTTCACTGAAATCACTGAATGTATGCAGGGCAAGCTGAGCAGAAATACGGTATGAAAACAAAATGCTAAGAAACCACTGTGTTCAGGAGAGATAATTGTCTGATCTTGAAAGAAATCTTCCCAGCCAGACAATTCTAAGACTTTGTATCTACATTGTATCGTTAAATACATTGTTCTTTATCAAACAAGTACTGTTTGGCAAATACACACATGCCCATATGCATGACCATGCTGACTAAGTGCAGTATGTGCAGGGGTGAAATTTCCATAGTTTAAAAGTTTCCAACAATTACAGTTTAGCAGAATGAATATCAGGAAGCTGAAATATGTTCAGAGCAGAGGGGTGGTTAATGAATGCAAAAGGAAATGATAGATGAATTCAGTCAAAATACTCAGTGCATATGTGTGACCAAGGATCAAGGAAAAGGGATGAGACAGAGGAAGGAAAGGTAGATGGGAGGGAGAGGAGAATGATGTAAGAGCTGGCTCTGATCATGATGCACTATATCATAACTGAGCGTGTGAAACTTTAACACCTACATTTGTATATTTTAAAAATATGTAAATAAAACCAACACGCTGTTAAAAATGCATTGACCGAATATCCCACAATCTATCTTTCCTCTTTTTCATAGAGATTTATTTTACAAAGTAAACAATTGAGCTCTCAATGATTCTTTATTAAACATGCTTTTAAATGATTTGGCAAGCACTTCTGTGTCAAGAATGGCCCAAAACTCTTCATGAATATGAATTATTTCTTCCTCTTAAAAACCTCTTAGGATCACTTAGTCCCCTTAACAATAGGCACAATTGTCGCTCCATTTTGTGTAGAAAAATTGAGGTAACCACGAAGTTAAAAATGTTAAGCAACTCTAGTAAGGATATTGATAGAGGGAAAGTCATGTGTATATAAATTAAGGTATATAACAAAAGTTCCCATTCCTTTCTATTTTGCTGTGAACATAAACCAGCTTTAAAAAGTTTATTTAAAAATTAAACAAGAATAGTTAGCTCATATCTGAGGTCAATTAACAAGTAGCAGAGATCTGCCCCTAGAATCTATACCATTCTATACCATTGTATACCATTGTTCGGTGTGAATCTTACTTTGTATATCAAAGAAATTGTTTATATTATTCAGATGCAAAGTGTGGCAGAAGGCAACTTTATAACGATCCAACATAAGAATAAGCAAGCCGGGCACAAATGGCACATGCCTGTGATCCTAGCTATTCAGGAGGCTGAGATCTGAGGATCACAGTTCAAAGCCAGCTGAGGCAGGAAAGTCCATGAGACTCTTATCTCCAATAAACCATCAGAAAATCAGAAGTGGTGCAGTGGCTCAAGTGGTGGAGCTCTCACCTTGAACTGAAGAGCTGAGGGACAGCGCCCAGGCCCAGAGTTTAAACCACACAACTGACAAAAAAAGAAAAAAAATAAACAAATACTTCCTAATAACTTTTCTTTAATTCACAATAGAAATGTAATTTAATGAGTCACATACTAAATACAAATGCCTTTCAAATTTTAATGACTCCCAGGGGTTAGATCTAATTGGCCCAACAAACAAATGTGAGAAAACTTACCCTGCTTCTAAGTCAAGGAAAAAAAGAAAAAATATATATTTTTGCCAGGCCTGGGGCTTGAGCTTGAGCCACAGCACCACCTCCAGCTTTTTCTGTTTATTTGGTAGTGAGGACTCAAACCCAGGGTTTCATGCATGCTAGGCAAGCACTCTACCACTAAGCTATATTCCCAGTCCCATGATAATATCTTGTTATGTTTGGATAAACTGATTAAGAGACCGCATCAGATTGTATTTTATTTTGAAACAAAAGTGCATTTTATAATGCTCAATATGCATCTGCAAACCATCGGAAACCAGCAAAGTTTTAACTATAGGTAGAAACATTTCCGTTCTTTGCATTTTTCTAAGAACAAAGCTATCTGGAGGAAACTGTCATAAAAGTAAACAGAAAACATTGCATGCCATGCTGTCTGCTATTTCTTGCCTGGCCATGTATTTATCACAGAGTCACTATTGGTGGCAATTGCTTTACAAATCAAAAGATACCATTTGTTTTCACATTACACTAGAAAGTTACGGCATCAAAGTTATAATTCAGAAGCACTTCATGAAGAATTTGGTCATGCTTGACTAAATCAATGTGTTAGTGATTCCTGAATAGAAAAATATAAAAAACATAATTTGATAATTTGTGTGTGTTGTGTATGTGTGTGTGTGTGTGTGTGTGTGTGTGTGTGTGTGTGTGTGTGTGTGTGTGTGTGTGTGTGTGTACTGTCAAATTAGTCTTCATTCTTGATTTCCACACTAACTTTTCCAATCATGCAATTTACATAGAAGTCAGACTGATTATCACTGGCCCATTCTTCTCTAGGATTCCCAAATCTCTCCAGCCTTATAGGAGGAGGCAGGTTCCTTAGAATGCCATTTTGTTTAATTTACACAAATGAAAAAGTTCCTTAGAATTTCCATAATACTTGCAATGGGAAATGACTTTGTTTCTCACCCAATATTACTGTCAAAAGTTACATTGGAAAACCTAGGATTCTAGGACTGGGGTTTTAAGTAATGTGTAGCACATATATTTGAAGTACATGAATCAAGTTGTTCAGTGTTTTTTTTCCTTGTTTCATTTCTTTTTGAAGAGGGAGCTAGTAAAATAAGCCATGTTACACTCTGAGAGAATTAAACATCTCTTAATTACAAAACAATAAAATAAAATTAAGCAACTGGGATAGTTTTGTTTAATCAAATGTATTTCCATGTGAGGGCTGGCATATTTTCTTTGTGGAAGGAAGGCAATAGCTCTGTTGGAACATGACAGAAAGAAGGAAAATGTCAATGTACTTACAGAGTGTGGTCCTTTTGCTGTCCCCAGCTTTCTGTTTCCAGAGGACAATCAGACATCTTTAAAGTGTACATTGCCAATGAATTCTGAACTTCAGCTAGCCTACCCGTCTCTTTTCCCCTCCTAACTTGATAGTGACAGAGGACAGGCCAGATTTTTGAAATGGAATGTGAAGGAAAAATAAGTTCTTAAATATACTCTTTAAAGACATTCCAGTGGTATGAGCAATCACCTTGTGGGGGAAAAAACACTTTTCAACAATTTCTAATTGATTTAATAGCATAATCATATTCTCCTTTCTCCCATCCCTCTGCTTCACCCCTGAAGTCCTGATTCTTTTCAAACTGGTTTGCCACAGAGAGAAAAAAAAAACACATCTCTACTGCTCAGTGCCTCTTTTGGCTAAAATCTGTTCTTAATCTTTGAGTTGCCTAGAAGCCCAATATTTAAGAAAAATAGGCTACAAAAACTCTGTGTCTTAGCTGATATTATCTAAGTCCACCATTTTTTAATCACCTCAGAGATCTAAAAACACTCATGTACAGTAATGAAACACTGGGATTTAGAACAGAGCATACAACTTTGCTATCACAAAATAAATAGAAAACAGGTCATGCCCCATCACTCATATATTTCAAGGGCTCATGACCATACTCAGCTCTTAATCCTAATGTAATAGTTTATTATGTGTCCTGAACACAGGGTAACAAGTTTGGAATACGTTGTTTTTAAAATTTTTCCAACTTTAGTGTCCAAGTATGCTACAAGAATGTCATTTGTGGTTTTCTTAAATGTTCATAAATTGCTTAGGACAAGCTCATTGTTTGCCTGCATTGTTGAGCTACTTAAAAAATCCAGTTTTATCCAGTGAAATATTCACATCTCCAGCCTAGCTACTCACATGGAATGCTAGCACTGTTTTGGAGACTAAAGATGAGTGAATTGAGGCATGCTTTTGTGTGAGACTCCAAGCCCTTCGGCCCTTTGTTTCTGTTCTTCAGTGTTCTGATAACATAGTTACATAGACAGCCTGTTGGGTGAGCAGGAAGACAGAAACTGTTTTCTTTGTGACTCTGTATAGTTGCTTTTCTACAGGGGAAATTTATAAGGCAGAGTAATCTATTTCTCTTAATTTTGGAGGCTTGTAATTACAGAACAGAGCAATAGCATGTAGTCTTGGTGAGAAGCTTCTTGCTGGGTCCTCACTGGACAGAAAGCAGGCAGGAAAATTATGCTAATGTCCGACACAGCCTCTTTTCCAAAGTCCTTATTGGCCTTACTGAGAAAGCAACCCTGTTGTCCTATTCACCTCTTAAAGCATCCATCTCTTCACATGGTGGTAACAGCCAAATTGGAACTATAGAGCAGACCTGTTAATGCTAGAGCATCTGGACTAGCACACATTGGCCATTGCACCCAATTCAAAGATGGAAGTACTGTCTTCTTGACCACTGGGCCCTCTCTGTTTTCAGGAATTTCTTCATCCCTACAGCAGGTAGGTGCTGATAATATAAACAGAGTGACTATCTATGTAGAAAAGAAACAGTTCTGTGTCTTTCTTTCAAAAGCCCTTCACAAATATGGAGACTAATAACTGATTCCCTTGGTTCCAATCACACTAGGTTAAAAAAACTAGCTGGTATTTTATTTTGTTTTGTTGTTTAACTTCCATCCTCGTAAACAGTTTTTCACATGAAAAGATACCATAGTTCGTCACTTGATTTTTTTTAAATTAAATCCACATAACAGGCTTGTCCTGATTTCATTGCTTAATAGTCCTGGCTACTTACATAAATAATGTGTCTAAGCAGACATAGTCTGTTTTTGGAAACCTGAACTGGCCCCTGATGATGACCATTTTTGTTTGTTTGTTTTTGCTTGAGATACGGTATCTTGCAAAAATACCCAATGAGAATCACAAATAGTCCTCAACATCATAGCTGGATGAACTGACTGAAGCTGGTATGCTTCTCAGGTAGGGATCAAAGAAATCTTCAAATCAGTGCTTCTTAACCTCTTCAGATTCTCTCGCCACTGCTTCTTTACAGGATAGGAGGGTTAAGGAGTAGTAAAGACCCTCATTTGGGGAACCACCTTCATTAGAACAGGAGCTATTTGATGCCCACTTATTCTGGTCTTTAGGTTTCATCTTTAATCTCAGGCTATCTAGCAAAGTACTTCTGCAAGTAATAATATACCACCTTAGCAGTGCTCATAGCTACTTATACAAGAGAGCAATTTCCAACAGTGAAAACAACTCAAGTACTATTAATCTGTGGATATATAAAAGACAATCCAAGAGGTTTTCTCTCTCTATCATTTCATCCCTCCTTTATTCCTTCCTGTCCAGGTTACACAGAATTAAAAATGTATTTTTTTCTTCAAGGTCTCTTTCATCCATCCAGAATATATAAGGCAAGGTAAACATGAAGAGCTGACTTGAATCACAGGACATTGGGTGTTCTTCCAACTTAAGGGGTGTATCAACTCCCCTTTTACCAAAGGAGAAGACTCAAGTATCTGGGCATCTGGGCATATAAATTCATATGTTCAAATGTGGTCCATATGACAACAGTTACATGTGACACAAAATGAAAATAGAGATGTCCTTTCCTGCCAAGAGTTTCAACTTTTATGACAGCTATCATTAGGTTGGAATGCCTTGCTTCTTATGGAATATTTCATGGTGAGTAAGTATTATTCACTGCCATATTTCATGGATTCCAAATATGACAAATGGATGCACACAGTGGCTTCTTCTCCCTGTGCTCATCATCTCAGTGGTAAGGGGAACCAAATCCAGCACTTGTTTGAAATTTCAGCATAAGGAGTCTGAGCCACATGAGCTCAGCTTGAAGTTGAGTATCTTGGTTTCCTTCTGTTCCTGCTTAAAATCAGATGCCTTGATCCTAGAGAGAGTTGGCAGATTTAAGAAGCTGCAATTGCATGGAAATAATTGAGGATGGCTTATTGTGATAAGCCATTTTATACCCAAGCCATATGAGTCTGGTGAGCCACAAGAGATAACAGCTTTATGTCCCAGCCACTGTAATTACCCATATGAATGGATAGTTGACACTGCCACTCCAAACCTCAGAAAACATGTCTGATGCAACTTTCATGCAAGTGGTATGTGCTTAGAATCCTTCAGCATAGCGTAATGTTACTGCGAAAGTCAAAGTTATGCACCAATTCCACGCTCTCCCCACTATAAACTCCCCTTAGGAATTCCTCACCTGCACATGGAGATTTTTCTGAAAGTAAGATCGGGGACTTTGGCTGTGTTGTTTATCAGAAGTAATACTAAAATGAACCATGGCTCAAAGCATAGGAATAAGTTCTGACAGGATACTTATTGATCTTTTGCCAGGTTTATTTTGAGGATTTTTAAAAACGTGGCTTCTGGGGGAGAGAGAGAGAGAGAGAGAGAGAGAGAGAGAGAGAGAGAGAGAGAGAGAGAGAGAGAGAGCAGCTGAATATACAACCTGTAATGGAGTATAACGTTTTCCGTAAAGAAGGGGAGTTATCATTATGGCATAGAACTCTATACTATACACAAACATATGTGTGGAGACATATTCATGATCATGCTGATAAATGCATTTTTTTCTCTCTTTGCAACTGTGGGCAAGGAGTTGCCCAATACTTGAAAAGCATTTCTTTGTTTCCAAACTTTCATTTCCAAAGCAGGCATTTAAAAAGCATGCTATCTGTAAGGATACATGGGAATATTATATTTAGCTGAATTTCATGTTACTAAATAGCCCATAATCTACCTCCTTCCTACATTATCACAATGATATCTATCCCATATAAGACATCTACTGTGGCATGCAAATCCTTGCTACCTGAAGGTGAGGACTGTATCTGTTTTTGCTTTCTTTTGGTTGTTGTTGTTGTTTCATTTTCTGTTAGTTCCAGATCTCCTGATAACTTAAATCCTGAGGTTGAAGTTGCTCTGTATTGATAAAGCCAGTGCTCTATTCACACTGGAACAAATTGTCTTTCTTG
Source organism: Dipodomys spectabilis (assembly GCF_019054845.1). Lineage (NCBI taxonomy): Eukaryota > Metazoa > Chordata > Mammalia > Rodentia > Heteromyidae > Dipodomys > Dipodomys spectabilis. The sequence goes on along the minus strand of NW_024870834.1, from coordinate 9,976,535 downwards.
CTGATGAAGATTCCTTTAACAATCTTTGAGATTTGCCAAGGACAAAAAGGGTCAAGAATAGCTTTCTCCTTTTAAGCTACATGACAAAACAGCATTAAATATCCCATTTCAGCAAGTCGGCATCAAGTTTATTCCTGTCATTGGTGCAATCAAATCAAATCTGTTCACCAGAAGTCAAATGTATTAACTCCGTTCTCCTTTTTAAAGTCAGGAATTAGAGAGCCATCTACTGGTTTAATCTGTCTGTGTGGTTTCTCAAAAGCAAGGGAACTGTTCTAAATGTATTGAGCCACGGGCCGAACTTTAAATCCAGTTAAAATATTTTCTCTTTTCTGTTATAGTTTTGGGGAAGAGAAGTAAATGTTTTCCTTTTCTGAACTGAAGGACAAAATAACCGTAGCACTTCCATTGGGCAAACTTGAAAAATATGGACAGTATAGAATATATGAAAATGAAATGATAACATATTTATTAACCAGCAAGCCAATTAGTATGAAGCTATGAAAAACAATATGCCAAATGTTTAGAAGTCTCTTATAACAAATATGAGATATGCTACTTGCCATCAGACATCTTATATTTTAATTTTAAATAAAAGGAATGCAGCATTAAAATGCTAAATGAATGATGTATCATATTGGCACCAGAGAGTACCCAGAATTAGAACCCTGAGAATAAATATTGAATATTACACTTTTAACATGAGAGTTTGGTATAGCTCATATAGCATTAGCTTTATGTTGGAAAATCAAGGAAGATAAATCTGCTTTACCCTTAATTATAACAATATGCTATAAACCAGGAAAGGTTTATATATATGTATACTATGTATAATATAATATATTGAATATATTATATGTAACATATACAATGTAAAATGATGATTTAATAAAGTCTCCAGAGATATGTGAAATGAAGAAATCCAAGCATAATAAGGGCCAGATTACAGGGGCATGGTGTTTGAAACAGATGTGGAGACATTTAACAAAGTGCATAATAGCCTACCTCTAATGACACAGCCGTCAGAGGTGGACATACATTAACAGATATCATTACCTTTGGGATAACAGCATTTTGCTTCCATCTAAATTCTTGAGGAGTGAGAGAAAAGGTGAATTAAGCTAAATTTTCCCCCCTCTGGCCATCTGAATATAGGTTTTGGAAAAAAAAGTCAGCAAAGGACTACACAGAAAAATCAACTACACTTTAGAATTAAAAAGGAGGAAATTGAGATTAAAAATACTCCAGAAAAGGGAGAATCAAAAATTAGGAGGAAAAAAAATCAAGCATGGAATTAATTCAGGGAGCAGAAATAAAAATGGTACTATTGACTACAATTCTTGGGGTTTCTGGAAGTTTGCAAAGGGCATTCGTAGGGACTGGAAGGTGGATGGAACCACTGCCAACATGAGCAGTTGCGTGCATAATAACGAAGATGGGAAAGAAACTCTCAGGAGGATGTGGCTTCCTTAGCTCAGAGCCCAGGATATACCAGAATGTTGCCATTCACTGAGAACAGAAGGCCTGACATTCCTTGGAGACATCTTTACATTCTAAACCCCACCTGAAGCTTCAATAATAAAGAAAAATAGGAGTGGATTTTTCCAGCCTGTCGTCATTCTGAGAAGATCTACTATGTCTCTTCAGAACACAATCAGAAGAAAACTTACTGTTTAAAGATTTTTATCTTACAGATGAGCAATATTTAGAGAATTTTTAGAGAATGTAATTCTATTAATTCTGGGCAACCGTCTTAATTTCCCAAAGTCTCTCAGATTTTTAGCATTAAGTTGTAAGTTCCCGTATACAATTAAAAAACTATATTTCCCCCTGCAGCTTTTTCTATTTTAAACCTCATTAACCATGATTTATATAAATAGTAATGAGATAATAGAAAATTTAGGCTGCCTAAATTATTTAATTCTAATATCTGGTTCATGGCAGATTGGTTATTTTACTTTGGATAAACCGTTTAACCTCCCACAGAATTCTTATTTGTAATTCAGAAATAAAATATAAACTTTATTCTTTCTCACACATTGCTGCCATTAAAGCCCTCATTTTCATATGCCTCCTTCCTGAATTGAGCTGATTCTCAAGACTATAAAAGTCCTTTCCCTTTTTTCCCACTCTCTCCTTACCCTCTCTTTGTCTATCTGTCTCTGTCTCTCTTGTTCACATTCCTTTCTGAATTGCACTGTAAAGTCTGAACATAAAAGAGCAAGGCATCTCTCCAATGAAAAACACTTCTCTAACCTGAAGGCCCACATTTTTTTTTAATTGTGAAAATACCATATAGAGGGGTTACAATTACACGGGCAAGATAACGAGTACATTTCTTATCAAGTATTGTTGCCTCCTCCTTTGTTTCCCCTTCCCATCCTTTCCCATACCCCCCTTCCCGATCCTCCCCCCTCACACCAAAGTTGTAAAGTTCATTTTTCGACATAACAACTTGTGCATCTCATTGTTGCAATGGGTCCACCTGTATTCCTATTTAAATGATTTGTTTTTTACCTTCACCTCCACAAATTATACCAACATCAAATACAGTGAAAGCAGGGGTTATACCGTGGGGGAGGGACATACAAAGCAACAAAGAAATCATCTTATAAATATGTTAGAAACAATCATATGAAAGAAAAAAATATTTGATTACTTATCTTGGGTTCATTTCACCCACAGATTTTTAATAAGTTCTCTTTCAATATTTCTATTCTACTTGCATTTGAAGTCATTTTTCATTATTAGATGACCAGAATAGGTTAATAGGTCACCTAATAGGTTCAGAATAGGTTTCACTGTCAGGGAGGAGTCAATGAGTTGATGATTATCCCTGCTCCCACCACCACCCCACCCCTCTACACCAAGGCCTTCTCGCTTTCTGAGCCCTTAACATAGATATCATAGAGATAAAATCCAAGCATGAGATCCACTAGGAGTTCTGGTAGGTTGATTAGGCCACATAGGCTAGGAATGGAGTCAATAAAACTGGTTAGAGCATCTTAGGCAGTACCTGTCCTAGGGAGCCAGCCAGACAATGAAAGAAATAGAGAGCTGCAGAGTATTTTTGAAAATTAACTTGAGATGAGAATTTATCTAAGCTTTAACTCAGAAGTTTTGAATTACACTCTTCCTGGATTGAGATCTATAAATTACACTGGTATGAGCTCCTTACTGATTTTGGACAATCATGGTGAAATTGTCGTCTGTAATATGAGCCAGCCTAAGAAAATTTACTGAAATTCGTAAATCCTGAGATATAGCACACATTTAAATTAGCTTGAAGGTATTTATCCCTCTTTATAACTTTTATTCCCTACCTAAAGTAGAGCTCTTCATAATGTTTTAGGGCTCATATTTTCCTTAATACTTTGTTTGCATTCATTAGCACTATTTTATGTATTGGACACCTCAAAGATCACTTGGAGTGGAACAGGCTTTGCAACCAGAAATTCAGAACACTCCACTACATTTCAGAGAACCCACTATGATCCAAATTCCTAGCCCCTCAGTCTTACAGCCTTTCTAATTCTTATCACTTGATTCTAGTTTAATAGTTCAAATGACATTGATTAATAGGTGCATAGAATTTGAGGAGTAGACATCAAATAATTATGTACATTGTCTTGGGAAAAAAATCAAGCATGAACTCATAATGTAAGACATGTCATATAGTCTTTGATACATTAGGAAATCCAGGGAGTGTGTGTCAATTTTGATATCAAGCCATAGTGATCAAATCATATCTTCTCTTATTTGCTGCTTACAAGCATGACCAAGTAGTTAGTTTCATCTTTCACATAGTTTGTCTTATATCAAATGCTGGTACTTATATTGTTAGCATACTTGATCTGAGAGTTATATGGCAGAATCCATGTAAGATAGCAGTGTTCAGTATATAAATACTGTTTTATATGAATAATGTCATTTTATTAGATATTTAATAATAATCACCTTTCAGAGTTGGTGTTGTTAAACTTATTGCCTTAGTTTTTCTCAGCTCTACACAAACTAATGTCCAGTAATATAAAACTTTCGGGACAAAAGTCACTTGCTGATAAGATTATAACTTTCTACTAAGAAATGGAGAAATACGTAATTTTCTTTTGTTTCCAATTTTTTTTCTTAACTAAATAGGAAAATAACTCACATGAAATTCACACACAAAACTGCTGAGAGAAGCCTGGTAGTGTTTTTATTCATCTTTTTGTAATTGACAAATAAAAATGTGATAGATTTATGATATACAAAATGATGATTGGGTATATATATGCATGCATTGTAGAATGAGTAAATCAAATTAATTAACATACCCATCACCTTGCTTATGATCATTTCTATGGTAATAGCATTTAAGATACACTCCTGCAGCTATTTTCAAGTATACAAGGCATTATTAACTGTAGCTTCTATGTGGTACAGCAGATCTTCAGAACTCATTCATTTTCATAAATGGAAATTTATACCTTTTCATCAAGATGTTCCCACTCTTTTACTTCTACCCTAGGCCCTGGGAACAATAATTCTATTTCCTACTTGTATAGGTTTGGTTTTTTAGATTCCTTAGAGAAGTGAGATGAGGAAGTATGTGCTTGGTTTACTACACTCAGATTACATGTCCTTCGGGTTCATCCTGTTGTCACAAATGATAAGATTTCCTTTGTTTCAAGGCTGAATCATGTCCCATTATGTTCTGTAAGTTCTATTTATCTGTGTATAGACTGATAAACACAAGGTGACTCCATGCCTTCCCTAATGTAAATATTTTGTAAAGACTATGAGAACAAGCCAGGCGCTGGTGGCTCACGCCTGTAATCCTAGTTTACTCAGGAGGCTGAGATCTGAGGATCACAGTTTAAAGCCAACCCAGGGAAGGAAAGTCCAATAAACCACCAGAAAATCAGAAGTGGCACTGTGGCTTAGGTGGTAGAGCACTTGCCTTGAGCTGAACTGCTGAGGGATAGCACCCAGGCCCAGAGTTCAAGCCCCATGACAGACCAAAAAAATAAAAATAAAAGAATATGAGAACAAGGACATCTGATGACATACCAGCTTCTTTCCCTTTGGATGTATACCCAGAAGTTAAACTGATAATTTATGTAGTAGTGGTAGTTACAATTTTTGTGGATCTACATAGTGCTTTCCACAATAGCTCTACAAAACGTACCTCCACACCAATACTGTGTCAGGCTCTCTTTCCTTTTCTCCACATACTTTACCAGAATTGCCACCTTTGATTTTATAATAATTTTCCTAACAAATACCTCACTGTGGTTTTAATTTTGCCTGATGATTAGTGATGTTGTGAATATATGTAATCTTTACAGAAATGTGTATCAGTTTACTTCTTTCTGAATTGGATTGTTTGTTTTCTTGCCATTTGGGTTCTTTATCAAATGGATGGTTTTGTGTAGATAGATAGATAGATAGATAGATACTCCAATTTTGTGCAATGTTTTGTGGTTTTTTTTTTTTTTTTTACTGTTTCTCATTACCTTTGGTGTTCAGAAAAAAAGAAGCATTTTCCCTCATCACTCTTTCCTTTTACAATCTATATTTTAAGGTCACAGCCAAAAATTCTTGCAAATATTAATGTCAAAAGCTTTTCTCCTATGTTTTTGTTCATAATTTTAGTTTTTGCATCTGATGTTCAAGTCTTTAACAATTGTCTCTATGTATTTGTATATGATATGATATAAAGTTCCAAATAAGTCCTTATGTTCATGTAAAATTTCCCAATATCTCTTGAAGTACATCCTTGCCCTACTGTGCATTATTGACAACTTTGTCTAAGATCATTATGCCATGAATTAATGGACTCTCTGGGCTTCCTATCTCTACCACCTGTGTATGTGTATATGTACATATACACATATATATACACATATATACCTATACATACATATATTATACATATATACCTATACATACATACTTATACATACATATATATATATATATATATATATATATATATTCCTATACATGGTGTCAGTAACATACTGCTTTGGTTACAATAGCTTGGTTGTAGATGTTGAAATCAGATTGTATGATGCTTCCATATTTATTGGTTGTACTCAAGGTCTTACCATTTTAGATTGCCATTCTACATATTTTAGAAATATTTTTCATTTCTATATAAATTCCAATGGCATTATTCACAATCACATTTAATCTGCAGATCACATTGGATGGTGTGGAGATTTTAGTAATATTAACCTTTTCAATCCATGAAAATGTATGTTTCCATTTCTTTTTTGTATCTCTCTATATCTATAGATCGATATAAAGAGATAAAGATATAGATATATACACACACGCATATATCATATAGATTTGTATATATATATTATATATATATATATATATATCTTCTTTTGTATTTTTGGGGGGAGGAGAGTAATATTGGGTTTTTAAACTGAGAATCTTACACTTGGTAGGTAAGTGTTCTACCACTTGAAGCAAGTTTTTTGTTTTAGCTATTTATAGGACAGGGTCTCACACTTTTAGCCAGGGCCAATATTGGACCATAATCCTCCAATCTCTAACTTCCAGATAGCTGGGATCACAAATAAATGCCAACATGCCCTGCTCATTTGTTTAGATAAGGTCTTGTTAAAATTTTTACCGGGTCTGCTGCCAATCATTATCCTCTATTCTTTCTCAGTAGCTCTCTGGGATTACAGGTATCAGCCATTAACCTGACCCTATTCCATCAATACTGTCTACTTTTCAATGTGCCTGTCTTATTGAGAAGCCTAGAAGCTTTAATTGTTACATCAGAACTTTACTTAGGCAGAGTTGCTTAAGCATTATTTCCCCTCATCCTACATTTACGATAACAATAATAAAAAATAAATTAATAAGATATAGAACATTATGACAAATGAAGGAATTTAAAACATCGAATGAATTACTATTTTAAGATTTGATGAAAATCAAAACTTTGAAAGAAATAAAAGGAGTTCATATTAGTGAAAGGACCCAGATTTGACCTCTACCATTTAACAAGTTTTAATCTCTAACTCCTTCCTTACATTTGTTTGAATATGTGATCTCTTTGGAGAGCTACATTCTGCATAGGTAAGGTGGTACCTTGTTTCGGTGTATTCTGTAGCTGCCTCTCCACCCAGTGGGATTCAGTCGGAACATGTTTATGCCTTAGTAGATGACCTTGGTGTAAGCAATTCAATGTGAAATGATGTGGTCAATATAGCCTAAGGGGTGGGAAGTGCATTTCAGCGGCACCACCTGACAACTCTCTACAGTGAATGATTTAAATTATAGCACCTTCCAGAACAAAGACATAAAAATAAACTCCCATTTACACAACATTATATAGTACATCTTCTTCATCACAGTCCCTCTGGGGTCTGAAGTTGTGAAGCCAGTTAGACAACTAGAAAGAGAGTCTTACATTTTCATAAACAAGGGGTTCCTAAGAATGTCCTGCTATGTCCTGTATTCAAGGTCAGAGCGCTTTTGCCCATGTAAACCCAGCATTTATTAAAACAGAAGCTTGCACATTTGCTATTGACAAGAAATGTAATAGCAGTTGCACTTTGTTTTGTATTATAAAATATAAAAGCAGTTCTTCAAGTTAAGGGAAAATCTCTCAGGTTTAAAGAGTAAACATTTTTAAAGACATGACAATTCCATCAAATGAAAGTTCATCCGCCTGACCTGGACAGTTGACATGGTATTGGAGAGGAAAATCAGAGCTTCTGGAAGTTGCCATGTTAATAATTGATTGTTTTGGAATGTATCTGTTTTGACTGAATGTGTTTCTGTTGTAAATATAAAATGCTCAACCAGGAGTGTGGATTGAAGACCACCTGAATTCATGAACAAAATATACACACCTCGTTATGAGTGATGTAGATTGTTTATTTTCATATTTTCTCATTAGAAATATAGGGAGAATGTAACAGCATGAGAAAAAAGTACTGATAATGATCATGGAACTACAAAAGGAGATTTTCAAACATTAGATGACAATGTTGAACATGTAAGTAGGGCAATGGATAGAGTTGAGTGGTAGAGCAATTACCTGGCATGCACAAGGCCCTGCTTCCAACCCCAGGACCTCAAAAATAGATGAAATAAAAAGAGATTATGACATATTAAGATTTGCTGTTTGCAAGTAAATGACCTTCTGCTTTAACTGGCCTTTGTCTCTCTATCCACTGTTCTTCATCTGCTCTTCTGAGAGTGATATGGTCTACTATTCTTAGTTTCAAGGATAATATTATAGTGGTGCAGTGTGCCTTTATATCAGCTGACCTCCTATCGATGGATATTTCCATTTCCCTCTTGTCTTCCCACTAAGCCTCACATATTCATTCCTTCTGTGACCAGGACACATACTCACTTCAACTGTTCAATTTTCCACAGTCCTGAAGGAAGACAAAGTGAGTGATGTTTAACCCCAGCAAAAGTTAGGGTCAGCTTATATCTTTATTAGAAATGTTGTACCCTTCATTCATTATAGATTCTTCCATCAATATTGATTTTTCCTTACTTATTACATTAAAAAAGTATTCATCGTTTAAATAGGGATACAGGTGGACACATTGCAACAATGAGATGTACAAGTCATTATGTTGAAAACGAACTTTACAACTTTGGTGCGGGGGGGGGGGCGGGGGATGAGCAGGGAAGATTGGGTGGGGGGGCAGGGGGAAGATGGGAAGGGATGGGAAGAGAAAACAAAGGAGGGGGCTACAATGCTTGATAAGAAATGTACTCATTATCTTGCCCATGTAATTGTAACCCCTCTCTACAGTATTTTCACAATAAAAAAAAGTATTCATCTTAGTTACTAAGAATTTTGGTGCCCTCTTAAAATTTAGGGCCTGAGATGACTGCCTAACCTTGAACAGTTACTATACAAGATGGTTAATTTTACTGTCAGCTTGTCCAGCCTAAGGTGTGCCCAGATTAAGTATTAAACGTTTTCTGGATATGCCTGCTGCTTTGATGCTTCTGGATGAGATGAGCATTTGCCAGGGGAGATCTGTGTGACATGATTTTCCTCTCACAGTGACCATCCTCTCATCTAATGAGAACCTGAATAGAAGTAAAAGCATAAGCAGGAGGTACTCACCTAAATAGAGACTTTTCTTTTCTGCCTCATTGTTCTGCTGGGACATTTCACCTGCTACTCCTCAGACTAGGCCTTCAAGATTGGTATTCAGGCTGGCTCAACCACCAGCTTTCCTGTTCTTCTGCCTACAAGATGGCAAAAATTGTAGTGTTTTCATTCCTCAAGATCCTGGGAGCTTTGTAAGTGTCTCTTTTCTATTTGTCTCTGTCTCTGTCTCTCTCTTACTCTGGCATATATCATCTAACTTTCTATTATTGATTATTTATTTACCAAACTTATATAGATTTTCTATATATCTATATCAATGCTTTAGTCTCAGACTTTTTTTTCTAGAAGTCAGTGATCCTTGTCATAAAAACTTAATGAGCATAAAGATCATAATGTGACTTATTTTTGAATTGTTGTATAAAGTGGCCAATGTCAATGAAAAAAATGTTTCCATATGCATATCTGTATCTATCTATCCACATTCACTCATAAAGTGTCATTTATGTAGGTCAAATCTTTCAATGATTGTATTTCTTGGGAGAACTTGGAGTAACTCACCTGACATCATCCAACTTACCTTGTACAAATTATTTTAATATCCATATCCTCCCAATATGTACATGTCTGTTTATATCATCTATGCACACATTTAATTTCTAAAAATAAATTGATAAAGACATTATACTCAGGTTTGACACTAGGGACTGAGAGAAGATAGGTCATTATTCGCCTCAATGTACTACTCAGTAGTCAGTATAATGTAAACAGAGGCTGCCCCATGGAGAAGCCTGTGCCCACTGAGACAGTCCAACTTTGAGAGAATCTTCCATATCAATACAACTTTGAAGTGCTCTTTCCTTTTGTTTCAGCTGAAATGGTTTTTTGGATAAACTGAGCATTTCTAGCAGCATATACACTTGTTTACCATGTTAACCTTTTTCACTTGTGCTCCATGACCTTGAACTGAATACACCCAGAATACTGTCTGCCAACTTTCCTATAGTCTAACTTCTGGTGCTAAATTCAGTGTGACCATGACTATGTCCACCCTTAAAAGGCTTTGGCCTATGCATGTTCTCTTTACCGGCTACAAGCAGAAATTCTTTCCTCACTCTTTAATCTCTTGATGATGCTGTTTTGTTTTTGCTGCACTCACCAGGGTATGAACCCATTGCTCCCCAAACACAAATGCATTCAAAAAGTGCATTTTCAGCTTAGAATGGCCGGTAAGGGAGAAAGATGACTGGACTGGGAATTTCTGTTGTTTTTGAAAACAATGATTAAGCTTATGGAAGCTCTTCCAATTTGACAAAAATGAGTCATAGTCACCTCATTTAAAGCATTTGTGTAACTAGCACTTACAAGGACTCTTAGAGGTCAGTTTTTCATAGCTACTTTACTCTCCAATATCAAGTACACAATTTGAGCCATTTGCATTCCATATTCAGTAGAATTTCTGCCATCTCTTAGATAGTCAGAGACGATAGGATTCAATATTCAGTTTTCAACATCCCTTTCAAGAGAAATTGGATTCTTCTCCAATATGTCAGAGCCAGTTCTCCTGAAAAAGTGCTGGTCTATCTAACTTGTTGGCCAACCTGACTTCTAATACCCTGATTTCACTAGGTAATGAAAATCCTCGAAGCTCACAAGGAAGACCTTAATTAAAATCAATGAAGAAAAAAATCTGTAAAAACAATTAAGTACTTAAGTTCTCTCCTTTTAATTTGAGGTCTGAAGGTCTTCTTGGTAAATTACTGAATCATTGGGATGATTTAATTTGGCTGCCTCGAATTAAGTTTTGGTGAAATAGAAATGGTCTTTCAGATATAGTCTAATATATAATACCAAGAAGTAATACAGAAGTAATAAAAGTACAAGATAAAGGAAAACATTTATTTAAAGAGACAGTTAGATGCAGGACTCAGCTCTTTTCTGGAATGGATTCCTTTGGTTGGAATATTTAATGGACTGTCTCCTTCAGAGAAGGTTTGTGGAAACAATATTTTTTGAGGTATGAATGCAAAGTTTAATAGAAATTTTACTCTTAAAAGCACTTATGTGTTAGTTTTTTCTAGAATTTATGGTTTATTAAAACCATAAATCATGAATGAAGATGAGCAAATCGTTATGTCATTTGTTTTTTCAACTGTTGTATAAAGTTGGCAAAAAGGTGACTTACTAGAAATGGTGGTTTGTTAACTCATTTTGCCAGGCATTGGCTATTCCTACTGCCAAGCGATAGTTGAATTTTCCATAGTAAAGCCTCTGTCCTCTTTCAGTAATTTTATTTGGGGGAGGCACCTGTAGTTCTGGAAAGGTCCATATGAGTAAGTCAAACTCAACTGGTCATCCTAATTACCGTGATCATTGATGGTCATGTGATACAATACAGTCCAAAATTAGCCAATCATGAGTGAAGAGAGGCAGGGGGAGGAGAACATAGGCATTTCATTAACGTTTATCCTATGATTCTAGGAAAACTGAGGGGAAAGCTTAGTTGGTTGGTAGGTATGGGAGATCATGTTGAAAGGGGTAATATCAATCAATATACATGATACACATAAACTGATTCATTGAATGGTAATCACTTTATGCCAGCATAAAAGGAAATAAAAATATAATTTAAAAGATAGGTAATGATTTTTTTAAGAAAATAACTAATTAAACCAAAATAAGTCTAACTTTATGTGCACAAACAAATGGAGAAAATTCTCTTTCTCTCACACATACTTATTCTTCTTTTGTTTTCTCAATCTCTCTCTTTATCTCTTCCTCTCTCTTCCTGACTTTCTGTCTCCTTCTCTTAATGAGCAACATTTCTAGTCACCCAAAAAACAGTCAGAGCTTTGATGTTAAAGAAATCAGGTCACATTGACTTAAATATGAATATTTTAAATGACTTAAATTGATTTCATGTCACAATACTGCTCTTCATACACTAGTTGACTGTTTAAAAAATTCACTTTAGAACAACTATGAATTGACTACACTAACATCAGTCTTGTGCAACAAATAAGGAAGTTTTGTATTATTGTTGCTTTATGGTCACTATTGTACCAATATCGAAATGGACCATGCTGCTCAATAAATCTATCCCCAAAATGTCTACTCAGGGGTAGAAAAGAAAAGGCAGCCTAAGTAATGATTTCCAGTTGAGGGAGATTTTATTTCCTTGATTGAGTTAGACTTTATTGGACAGTCTTAAGCAACCTACGCTTTGACCCATTGGTTAATTATGAACTCGCTGTCCAATTGTTTGGCTCTCCTTGGCTTTCCTTCCCATCTGTAATGGGTGACATATCCCCCACTGAGTCTCATTTGACTTTAAATTATGAAATGATGCCAAAGTTCTTTGCAGAAATAAAGTGTTCTGTATGTGATTCATAATCAAAATAATGAGGTTAACCTCTACAGAGTCTCCTAAAAATAATTATACTTCACGGACTCCAAATCAGCACAGCTGGCTTGAGTTTCATGTTTAAATGAAGATTCTGTTAGAAGCATTGGCTGGAGGAACTCAGCTGAGATGCAATAGACATGCTTGGAAGCAGAGTCCCTGGCTAAGAAAAGAGACCAAGGAGACCTGTCCAAATCTGTGTTTTGGAATTTTTATACATAAACACAGGCCTATCCCTAAAAGCAGCAACATAACTCCTCTTAAAAAATACGAATAAAAACCAACACAGGGACTGGAGATGTAATTCAGTGGATCAGTGTTTGCCTAGCCTACATGAAACTTTGGGTTCAATCCTCAGCCTCAAAAACAAAAACAAGTAAGTAAGCAAAAGTTACCCCCAAAGAAAGGACTGGTAAGGCAGGAGGAGGGGGAGGGGGAGGGGAAGGGGGAAGAGGGGGAGGAGGGGGAGGGGGGAGGGGGAGGGGGAGGAGGGGGGGAGGAGGGGGAGGAGGAAGAGGAGGAAGAGGAGGAGGAGGAGGAGGAGGAGGAGGAGGAGGAAGCAGCTACAAATGAATGCTATGAACAGTTATTCCATGTAATAATTGATGAACTGGAGTTGAGGAATATTAAGTAGTCACAAACAAGTACACCAAGCATTGCTAGTTGCCTGGAACAACTATGGTATCAAACAAAGAAACGAAAAACCAGAACACGAACCATATATTCTCCATTTACATGGTTTATACCTTAAAGTAACAATTTTGCTCACACCTAATACAGAAAAGTAATCTTAAAGTAATCTGTTAGAACAGTTCATATATTCTTTCTTTCCTTTAGCTGCAAGTGACAATAAGGACAGATTTAAAAAGGGAGGGGGTAGAATGACTTCTCTCCCCTCATGACAAAGCTGCCAAGATCCAACAAACCATGGTAGACACTGAGAAGAGAATTATCCATTTTCTTTCATTTTGACCTAGAACTTCCAACAATTTCTGCATAGCCAGGGCCTATCAGCAAGTGAGGGAGTCTAGTTTGCCCTTGAGCTTCAACAGTTATAACAGAAATCTTATTGATACTTTATTATCACACAAGGAAAGTAGAGCAGAATTCTAATGTATGCTTTCCCCACCAGACTCAACAAGGCTCATTAAGTTAAATATAGTAGTCATGCAAGAATTTAAAGAAGGGTATCATTTACAGGAAAGCAGAGGCTAAATAAAAAGGGATGTATTACAGATTTCTTTAATCGTTTATCTTTCTTGTACCCAGGAATATAGGTATTTACTGATTGAGTATAGAAAAATATATGATTCCTGAAGTGTAAGTCTAGGGTCTTTGTCTCAGAGCAAAATAAGAATACTTTTCTTAATGCTTCCTTCCTGATATGAAGGACAAGTAGTAACTTTGGTCAGTTTCAAAAACCTCTTAATGTTTTCTTAGTTCTCAATGATCTCATCTTAAATGTGTATGTTCTGTTTCAACTTTTCTTTAGAAATTCTTTTTGTTCTCCAATACCTATCCTCTCTGGTTGATGTACAAAAATGGGGGCTGGGGGTCAGTAGACACTATACCCACAGTGTCACTCTCTACAATTCTGTTAACTATAGGAAATACTAAAGGGAAACTTCCATGAAAATCCCCTCCTAAGTTTGAAATCATTCACCATTCTGAGTGAAGTATCATATAGTTATATTCTGTCCAATTTCACTTCAGTGGACCATGCATGTGAACCCTCTCTCGGCCCAGAGTATTTGTACTATATATGCTACCCAACCATTAGTCACTCAATAGCCTTCTCGACTATCATATAGTCTGTCAAGGTGTCAGAGTACTTGTTTTCAAATAAATCTTACTTGTTAATGCTGTCAGAACGTGACAGTAGAGATGCTGGAAAGTTGGGACACAAAAGGCAATCTGTAAGTTGTTTCCTTTGCATAAAAAGAGGCAATATATAGCAAGGTATTTGAGAGATGAAACATGCATTCAAGCAACTTCTGTTACAAAACTTTGCTATAATTTTTAAATATTTTATTATTAACTATTCTTTGCTCCTTGCTGTGCCTAATTTCTAAATTAAAAACTTACCTTAAGTGAATATGCAGAGGAAAAACAATATATAGTCTGTACCAATTCTGTTTCCAGGCATCCACTGTGGATCTTAGAACACATTCCTTGTAGATAAAGACTAGTGTAATATTTAGCACAAGATATTGTAGGAAAAGCACTTTTCTAGTATCCTACAACTAGCCTAATATTAGATATCTCAACAGAATCTTACGTATGTTTCTGAGTTCACCTAATCAAAAGGCCATACTGTAGTAAATAAACAATCGCACTGTGACATATTGGTGTGAATATATGCAACAGATCGTGTCCACCCCTGATTTCAAAAATTCATTTCGTGTCAGATACTAGATTCATTCCTCCTGAACATCAACATTTCTTTCTTTCTTTTCTTTTCTTCTTCCTTTCTTTCTTTCTTTCTTTCTTCCTTTCTTTCTTCCTTTCTTCCTTCCTTCCTTCCTTCCTTCCTTCCTTCCTTTCTTTCTTTCTTTCTTTCTTTCTTTCTTTCTTTCTTTCTTTCTTTCTTTCTTTCTTTCTTTCTTTCTTTCTTTCTTTCTTTCTTCTTCCTCCTTCCTTCCTTCCTTCCTTCCTTTCTTTCTTTTTGCCAGTCCTGAGGCTTGAACTTCAAGGTCTGGGCACTGTCTGTGAGCTTCTTTTTGCTTGAGACTAGCACGCTACCACTCAAGCTACAGCCCCACTTCCAGCTTTTTCTGTTTATATGGTACTGAGGGATAAAAAAAAACCAGGACTTCATGCATGCTAGGCAAGCACTCTACCACTAAGCCATCTTCCCAGCCCATCATCGACATTTCTTAAGTTCTGACAAAACACTGAACAGTTTTTTTTTTTTCAAAATCATATGACTGTTATTGAAAGGCACTGGGATTCCAACTGCTGAAAAGCCCATTATATATCTCATGCCAACTGTAGCCTGTAAGCAGCTGAAGAATAAGTCTATGCTGGGCAAAACATCTAGATTCTGAAATCCCAACATGCCACAGAAAGCCCTAGCATTCTGTAATTCTAGATCACAGAATCAATATTAAAAAAAATCCAGAAATACTTAAGCACAGAGCTCTTACTCAAAGGTCAAGGTGAGTAGCCACAAGCCTCAGTGTGATAGGTATAAACATCCACATATCAACTGAAATCCTAAATAATAAATGGCATTTATGTCATTAATATTCCATGAAATGACAGAATATATCAATGACTGATGTTTGATTTGGTTTCCAACCTTAAGAATGGTTAGTGATTCTTAAAGAGTCAACCAGTACCAGTTTGTCTTCTTAGATGAGCCCAGTGTTGGCAATGAAGATGCTGCGAAATTCTCTCCTTTGATCCCCAGAAACTAGGTATTAATTATAAAAGGGATGTCATCTTGTTCTTTATCCCCTTCCTAGTTAAATCTCAGAGTTAAGGAGATTTTGTAAATAAAAAGATTAAATTGACAACACGAGGATTACATAAGGATTAGATGAGTATTATCTTTCTCAGCTCCTCTTTGCACCAAAATCTTAGTAAGACCTCTTACTATTCATCCTTCAAGGATTTATTACAATCAAATAAGTTATTGAACTTTGACACGTACAATGGCCTAGTCAATAAGTTAACATAAAGTGACACTAACGGAAAAATTAAATCTGCAACTTTAGTGGCATATAAAAATAAGGAAACAGGATTAAAAGAATAAATCACTTCTTTCATTGATCCAACTAAGATTAAGACTTAAAGAATGTATCATATACGTAAAAATTCTTTTCCCTTACATTTCATAAAACATATTAAGAGGGTATCTTTTTTAATGATTACTTCCTATTTTCATTTTTAAGTCTGTTAAATCAAAACATAACTAAGATACTGAAAAAAGAAGAATATAAGTTGGTCTTCAGTTGAGAAAATAATGAAGTTGCTGTTTGGAATATTTATTATGATTATGTATGCTTAGTTAACTTTTAAAGTCTCTTTTAAAATCTAAAAGGATTATGTTATCTACCTATGTATATAGCTATCTCCTATCTACTTACCTATAAATCTACATCTTAATTATACCTTAAGGACATGTAAGCTCATTCTACCTCCCATTTGGCAATTTGGAAAATTATTCTTTTTTTTTCTTAGACTGTGATACAGACACTGAGATCAGAAGGTGACAAGGGAAACAGTGGAAATTACTTTAGGCATTGTTAGCAACATAAATCCTCCTATTAAAATCCTGCCTCGAGAACTCTCTGGTCCCAGTTAACCATGCTTCAGAAGCTATACAATTGCTGTCAAAGAAATTTAGCCTTTTTCAGCCCAAACCATGTCAACTTTCAAAGACATATCATAGAAAAGAAGTTGAAGGAAGTTGAGTTAGTCTCTCTAGATTAGAAAAGAGCCCGCAGTGATCTAACTAAAGGTTCCCAATGTTGCATCTGCCTTGCAAATCATTTGTGCAAACAGCTTCCCCATAAAATAATACATCCACCACACCTCGAATTGGAAACAACCTTGAAGTTAGGACTTCGGAAGAAATATGAATCTGTTTCGGTAGCAATAGAAAAACACAATGTTTCCATTCCTGCTTCTTCAGAACAGAGAAACAGAAAGGTATAGAGATGGGAGCTTTGAATCCATGCCCTTGATGAGAAAGGGACAATAAGGAAGAATAACGGTAGGGAATTGTGAGAACGTGGGAGATCTGTGGGTTTGCCACGGACTGCCTGAACTGGCATCCATCATCTGCATCTCCTGCCTACCTCAACAATTCCTTTCATGAGAGCCGATGTTCAATAACTGAACTGCCCTGCAGTTTCCTTATGATCTCCTGTATCCACAAAGGACTTACGAATGTGTTTTGATTAGCGAATGACTGGGTTTATTTTTAAATTTATTACTAAGATGTACTAAACATTCAAATTTGAGTGGAAGTTCTAATTAATTTTGCAATAAATTCTTAACATCATTCTAAAGGATTAAATCCATTAGGCATGAGATACTGTGCTCTGTGGCACACTGACATTTGAATTCCGCTACAACATCTTGAACGGTACTAGTAGTTTCTGTTCTATCATTTCAGAGGAAGAAAAGTGAGCTTTAATGTTTAAATATGGACAATGGGGGAACCAATGCAACAGTGATACTCACAAGACAATATGTTGGAAATGATTTATACAACTAGAGCAGGGGATGGTGGGGAGCAAAGTGGAAGAACAATACGGGGCGAGGTAACAAGTTGGACAAGAAATGTACTCACAAGCTTGCTTATGTTACTGGAACCCCTTTGTACATCACCTTGACAATAAAATTTTTAAAGTTATTTATAATTGTTCCAGTTTCTGCAGCTAGCCAAGGTCTGGTACAAAATTTTATGGTGGAAGAAGTTAGGCTGGTAGTAAACACACTGGTAATAAGTTTCTAAGCAGTGCTGAAAAATCTATAATACAATTATTCCCCACTGAAAAAGAATTCATGAGCATACCCTACTGAAGCGTATAGTAGTATAGTAAATAATTATCGGATTATGGATGTATAGAACCATCTACACAGTTGGGAGTAATAATAGGCTTAAAGACAACAAAATGTGTATTTGAGGACAGTAAAATCTATCACAGTGTGTGAGAAAATATGTCTTAATTTTTTCTTAGTGAAATCAGAAAATGTCCATTAAACCATGTTTATTAGTTTTGATGTTTAAATGTATGCATCTTTATTAACTTTTCTGCTTGATGTAACACTAACAGAGTTCATTAGAAAGATAAAATGCATATAACTTGAAGAAATAGCCTCATTTATATGAAGCAAACGTTACTGGATATATTGAAAGATTAAATAAAGTAAATCATATCGGAACATGTTAGAGCACTTCCTGTCTTTGAAGAAAAATTGTGTCTGCAGACTGGCTAAGTTTGGGTAGTTTTTGTGTAATTTTTAAGTAACTTTGAGCGTTTTTAAGACAAAAAATGATGAAGACAAGATTTAATTTCTGACCCTCTTTCTACAAAGTTTGTTGAATTCGTTTATTTTCAATCATTTTACATTTAGGAAGGATTCATGAGCCCTGGTAATTGTCAAGGCAGGTTTTTTGATTTTTGGTTTTTTTTGTTTTGTTTTTTTATAAATCAAGGGTACCCTGCTTGCATGCAAAGATATGACTGTCTCCCAAACACTAAAAGTCAGGTATGAAAATGACCTAGCCGAAGACATTTTATTTTTAAAGTTCAGGAGACTTTGCCTTGTATAAAGACGACAGTTGTAAAATTTACCTTATTGAAGTTGTTGCAAATTAAAAGATAGAAGTAATTTAACAAAAAATTAATTACACAGATTAGTGTTTTCTGTACAGATTGTTTTAGGCTGGTCATTTCTAGCAGCAGTAGAAATGTTAGATCGAGGCAATGTTATTAAAAATTAAAAACAAAAATCAAAATTTCAGTGTGTGTGTGCATATGTGTGTGTGTGTGTGTGTGTGTGTGTGTGTGTGTGTGTGTGCATTTGTGCCTGAAACATTTTTCTCTTCTAATTGATACATTCTATTCAACTTGTGGTCATAGAAGGGAAGGAACCTGGGGAAGGGAAAGGAAGGTGTGACACAGCTCAAAAAGAATTGCACTCATTACCCGACATGAAATGGTAACCCCTCTGTGAAATACCTTAATAATAAGAATAAAATTGTTTTTAAAAACTGAAGGAAAATAAAGTGCTCTGTTGTCCAATTATAGTTCTGTGAAAAATCCTAAAAAGAATGTGCTTAATTCCATTGTCCAAGAGACTTTAATTTTAACCGAGCTTTTGTTACTATGTGACATTCTGATACTTGGCAAAGGGCAGAAATGAGACTATAGTATTTCTGTTCATATTGTTTGTGGAAAAAAATAAGAAAGAAGATACGCCTCTGAGCCCTTTGCAAAACTCTTTGCATGCTATTTCCTTAATGTAGGAAAACGTAAGTTTAATTTTCAGAGTGAATTTCAGACCAAGTCCTCCCGCCTCAGATTTAGACATAACATCTAATTCCTTATATTAGTCTTCATTCTACAAAAATTGGCCACAAACCAAAGGACTCACAATAAGTGCACAGTATTATTCTTTAATTTATTCTTATTGTTTGCTAGATGTCAAGTTACCTACTGACAACAAACTACTCCACTACTGAAGTATGAACACAGTGCCTTACACTCTCACTCAGCTTTTTCCTGCTCTTCGCTGGTATTCTACCACTTGAACCATACCACCAGAAACAGATTTTTGCTGATTTATTAGAAATAACAGTCATGAGCCTGGGCTGATTCCCAAACTTGGATCCTCAGATCCTCAGCATCTTCAGTAGCTAGAAATATATATATATATATATATATATATGTATATATATATATATAACATAAAAATATATATATATATATAACATAAAAATATATATATATATATATATATATATACACACATATATATAGGGCACCAGTGCTTGGCTAAAAATATTCTTTTTAAAAACATATTTTTAATGTCTTTAACTAGTTACACTAAGGAGTTGCCATTCAAAAACGTAGTTTATGAATACAATGCATCTTGTTGAGTGTCATCCATTTCAACATTCTCACACACCCCTCTTACTTCCTCACTTTTCTCAATTTTCTAGGATATGTATTATTTTTTGCCATTTAACAAAACAGTTCATATACACAATGCACCTTGATTCTATGCCATCTCTTCAAAATTCTACCAGGTCAAGAACATGTTTATTCATTTACTTGATGCACTGTAATGTGAACCCAATGACAATTCTTAGAGGTATACCCTGTATAATTCAATTATGTAGTCTTTGAGCACCTTTGAGTTTCTTTTAGATTTTAAGGGAAGAGTTAATTCCATCTTTGGCTTCCCTGCTTATCCCTCAAATGCTTGATTTTTTTTTTCCATTTGATGTTCCATGGCCCAGAAGGTTACACAGATAAATTATCTTTGCTTATGGCTAAGATGGAGTTCAAATGGAAGGTTTGGTAATAGGTCTCACGGCCATTGTTGGCATAAGTTGGGGCTGGTAGAGTCCAACTCAACTCACTTGCAAAATCTAAGGGGCAGTTCTTGACAGCTCATGGAGATTCCCACATTGATAATGGTGCTCTGTAAATTCTCACTTCAAACTGCTAAAACTTGTCTATTTCTACCAGCCCATGTAGACAAAACTGAGAAGTCAACTTTCTTGCCTCCTCCAGAGCTCCCAACTCTGGAATGCATGTACACCAAGACTGTGTGTGTTGTGTCACAATGTACATATAGAAAGTGATATAAATACAACTTCCTAGAGAATCTGTTTAATCAGGTAGCAATGGAATTATTTATTTTCATATAAAAGCAAATAAAGTTAATTTATCGTCAATAAAAATATCCTTTTGGGTTGGAGCAAGCATTAGATATATCCATTGTATTATGTTGGAAATAATCTCTACAACGTGAAGGGGGGGTGGTCTGGAGGGATGGAGGAAGGAAAATGGGGGAGGTGGTAACAAGTAGACAAGAAATGTAATCACCTTTCTTATGTAACCGTAACCCCTCTGTACATCATCTTGACAATAAAATTAAAATTAAAAACACAAAAAGATAGCTAGAATTATAAACACAGAACATTTGCTCTGTGTTAAGGACCACGTTAACTGCCTTATGTATATTATATTATGTGAGTTTTCCAAATAATGATCTCAGCCCATTTTAGAGCTGAGGAAAAGGGAAAGGGTTAGTTAAGTAATTCAGAAAATCAAATTCAAAACCAATGCCATGAACAGTCACACTATAAAATAACGTACACCACATTAAAGAAATGCCCAATCATTGAGGGAAATAATGTTGGCTCTCATGTATCAAAAAGAAATATCCTGCAGAGAAATCTGAACAAGTATTTCTTTACATGCTCCAATAGGTGTTGTTTCCTTTTTGTTCGTCACCCAGAACTCAACAGTTCTTCCAAGAGTTATTGAGTCACTTTTTCAATCACAAGCCATCTTTCTTTGCATTTTGGTACCAACAAGGGTGTCATACCTCCTCCTGACTTCATTCCTCATGCAATGCAATGACAGCTAATACCTCTCTCTCTGTTGTTCAATTTAGATTGAGGACCTTTTTTTCATGTGGCCTTTCCCCAGCTTCTTCTAACCAGACAGTTTGTCACTCTGCAAGGTCATCACTTTGTCCCAGGAAGGTAAAATCCCTTCTCCCCCTCTTGCATCATTCCATGAACTTTTGACTTCCTATGAGCTCACTCCAATTCTGACAGATCAACAATTTTTTCCCCTGGCTAAAGGCATCCAGGAATATGTGCAGTGCAAAATCTCATTGAGTGAACTTGAGAAAAGAGAACACTTTTGTTTTCAAGACTGATTTTCCCTTACAACCCCCATTGTTGTCTGTGAAGAAAAAGTTCATTTTCATAATGTGTTTTTACTCATTTAGGTCATCTCAGTTGGAAGCTGCAATTGATCTTAGGTGTGAGGTATAAATGGTAGACCCTAGTAAAAAGGTAAAGCATTTGCAAGCACTGAGATCAATAGGAAATGCATTTATGAAAGCTTGGATTTGTTTGCAGAGGCTAAGAAAAGTAGAAACCCTGATTTATGAGCTAAAGATGAAGGGTGAGTTATAGGCAAGAGGAAAGACAATTTTAGGTAGTTTTTTCTTTGTCTGATTTTTTTTTCTAAAGATGAGTCATTCCTGAAGTAAAGCAAACAAATACCTTCCTCTGTGATCAGAATGAGGACTGGAACCTTTGTTAACAGACTGAAGTTTTCTCTAAAACTTTCTGATTACACCACATAGTCTTTTGAATTTTTTAGTTGTTCAGTCTGGTGACGCTGATCAATTTATTTGTTTAAATATTTCATTAAGTAGTTGTACAAAGACATTGCCATTAAACAAAGCTAATTATGGATGCACTGCATCTTGATTGGTTTTACCCCTTTTTATCATTTTCCCCCATTCCTCCAATCTACCTCATTCCTCACTTTTCTTCAGTTTGTACCACACACAGTGAATTCTTGGCTGAATTCTCCCCCCCCCCCCACCTTTCTCCTCTTTATGCATCTTTCCCTTGCTCCCAGGCCTCACTCCACTCCTTTCAAGTACCTGCTCCCTGCTGTTATTTAGATGAAGTTTGACTTTGCCTTTCTAAGGAATTACACTATTTGAGCTCTCCCTGAATTCTACTGTATTTCAGTTAATACATTTGTATGTACTTGCATATCAACCAGTTTATTTACATATAAGTTTAAAGCTAATTCTAACTTCCAAATAGGAAGGAAAACCTTCAACCATTGTCTCTCTGGGCCTGACTTTATTCACTCAACATAAACTTTTCAAGTTGTCCATCTAAAGGATTAGACTAGAATATAGTAAAGCCACCAGCACAATCATGACTGTCTACCATAGCCAAAGTAAGGAGTCAGCCCAATACCATTCAAAGGATGAATGGATCAATAAAATGTGGTATGTGTGACACACATACATGCATGCACATGTGTGTGCATGCGCACACGTGCACATACACACACACACACACACACACAATGCAACTTTACTCATCCATTAGCAAGAATGATATTGTATCATTTGTAAAGAAATGAAAAGATTTGGAAAAATACTTTGATTTTTTTTAAATATTGGATAAAAGCCACGTATGTCCAAGGTGACTTCAGTATTCCTGAGTGACAGAAAAATTGCATTTATAGAAACTACATGGAAATTAAAATGAAACTACTGTGTAGTGTAAGAGAATAGAGGACCTTAAGAGAAGTATCAACTAAGGGAAAAAAAATGTTCCTTCTCAAAGTGGAAATGTTTTTTTTAATTCTTAACCTCTATAGAACAATGATTATACCAAAAGGGTCTTTCATTAAATCAACTAACTGTGAGCCTACTCTGCACTTTTTATATATACCTGGAGGGAAATAATTAAGGACTGATATTTGGCCAAAAAATTCTGTAACCTATCATCCAGCTTTCTAATAAAATATGAAGAGGAAGTTCTCTGCTACATAGGATTTTAGGATTTGATTAGGCCATGTTAAGAAGAAAATAGGATTAAGGCCTTTCTAAATTATATTTTGTGGCAATAATTTCATAGGAACAGTTGAAGGTGAGACTTATTTGGTAGCAGAGAAGCCAATAAAACTCATTTTAAATTACATTTTCCTAGTCTACAGGAAGCTTCTGAGACTGAGTCCATCTGATCAGTAGAAGCACATATATACTGCATAATCAATATTTATGCAAAGTGAAACGAAGTCATACAACCATCCATCAGGCTTTTGACTAGTTCCTAACAAAGTCATTATCCCTCTTCCTCAGTAATGCCTCCCTCCTTTGTAATACCACATCACGATTTAATGTGAAATTGACAATAAAAATGCTGTACTGCTAGCTGCTGAATCACAAAGCATGCAATATTTATACAAAGGAGACAGTGTTTTGCTCAGACTACAAGTAGAGTATATGAATATTCTCTCTCCCTGCCAGCGACATTAATACTATTTTTTCAGATTATGGCTTTTATAACAGAATGCCAATCTGAAAGAAAAAGGCAGGCCAGGACAGAAGAGCACAAGCTGGCATTTTGACACAGTGTATAACGGAATGCAGAACAGGGAGAGATGGTTTCTGGTTAATCGAGTACATTATGGACGTTGAGGAAGTTACTCCTTGAGTCTCATTTGAACCATTTCTATCAGGAAGAAAATGAGAATCAATTGGGAATCATTCTTGGGAATCCTTGTGAAGTTATTTTGAAAAATACAATCTGCGGGTAAACCTTGCATGCATCATTCAGCTGTTTATTTCTATTTGTCAGCACAACACAAGATGAAAGTATCTATCTGTGGCCCTTGCTCCTCTAATTATCTCCAAGAAAACAGGGCTGTCCTTCCCTACCTGGTATTCTTCCCTTGGCTTCTGACTCCCAGAACTACTTCTTATTTATCTATTTCTCTAGATTCCTTCCACTCCCCTCACAATCCTCTTTATCTCTTTTTTTTTAGTCATGGGGCTTGAACTCAGGGCCTGGATACTGTTCCAAAGCTTTTTCCCTCAAGGATAGCACACTACTACTTTGAGCCACAGTGCCCCTTCCCACAATCCTCTTTATCTTTCTCAGTCTTAATCCTTCCCATGTAACAAAATTTCTCTGTAAAATTTAAGAAAAACATTTCAATCCTTGAAAATTAAGGAAGTTGGTCCTGGAAAGTGGCTTAGTGGTAGAGTGCTTGCCTAGCATGCATGAAGCCCTCACTTCAATTCTTCAGACCCCATAAACAGAAAAGCCAGATGTGACACTGTGGCTCAAGTGGTAGAGTCTAACTTTGAGCAAAAGAAGCTCAGAGATAGTGCCCAGACCCTGAGTTCAAGCCCCATGACTGGCAAAAAATTACGGAAGTGGTGCCCTGGGTCAACATAAAATTGCTCATTCTGGTTCAAAAGCCAAATCCCTTGTCCCCATTTCTTAATCATTGCCAATTTCATTCTTTGGCACTGAAGTCTTGCTATTCTCATAACTAAATTCTTGATGACAAATCCAACTGTTGAATTACATCTATGTGAAGTTTCTCTAGCTCTGTGTTCTTTGTAGGAATTAAGTGGCATCTGTTTGGTGTCTCTTTCAATTTGTTTTGGTTAAGATAACAATGTTCTTTGATTACATTTAAGAAATTAAAGACAAGGCTAAAACAAGCTATATACTGCCAGAGTATTTAATGCCATCTCTACATTAAGATGTAATCTTAACATGTGTAATATTGGTCTCTTTGAATCATAAAATGTCTTCAATCATCATGTGATCTACTTAATAAGAAAATATAAGCCTGGTGAAGGTCCAGAATATTCTCCAGAATAGTTCTTTTGTCTGTCTGAATTTGTAAACTTACAGCCTGAAATATTGAGTCTATTTGACGCACTTCTGCTATTAAAACTAGACCTAGATTTTAGCAAATAACTTGCTACCAGAGACCTGGCTTATAAATGTACGAATCTTGACACAATTCTCCAGAGGATCCAAGCTCAATATTGGTCTGTCCACATATAGTGAGTGTCAGTTTTCCAAAATAAATAAGATCTGAGACTCCTGGGACAAACAAGTACTGTATTTAAACTGTAAAGTCTGTAGACACAATGGATGACCGACAGCAGAAAAACTAAACAGAAAGCCCAATTTGACAATGGCATGAATGTGCCAAGTGTTATGTTACAGTGAATGTTAAGAATTATTCTTATATGCACTATTGATTTTAAGGTTTATTTTTCTTGAAGTAAGCATTTCAAATCAGAGTTATATAAGCAGTGGCGACCATCTTACTGGCTGCTGAGCTAGCCACTGGAAGATATTATTAATCAGTCTTTAAAAGTCAGTGCTGGAGCTGACATATACATAAATCACATCTGATCAAAGCATAACATTAAGTAATGACCACATGGTCAGATACTATATATGCATGAACTTGAGCAACTTAATTAAAAGTAAAAACTATTCCTATGATTTAGGAGTCCTTTTTTTAAAAACGCATCATGCATTACTCATTAAAAATCAGAATAGCCGGTGCCAGTGGCTCACACCTGAAATCCTAGCTACTCAGGAGGCTGAGATCTGAGGATAGCAGTTCAAAGCCAGCCCTGGCAGAAAAGTGTGTGAGACTCTTTTCTCCAATAAACCATCAGAAAATCAGAAGTGGTGCTGTGGCTCAAGTGGTAGAGTACTAGCCTTGAGCTGAAGAGCTGAGGAACAGCACCCAGACCCAGAATTCAAGCCCCATGATCAACAAAGCAAACAAACAAACAAAAAGAAACAGAATAACATGTATTCATTCTTCACCTAAGGTTTTACTATATGCAAATTACACGTTTTACTTCATGATTTATTTTTAAATGGCATTAAGCATAGAATCTTGTTCTGAATAAAATAGAATGTGTAAGGCTGTCCTATTTTCTAAGTAGATATGCTATAATGGAGGTAAACCAGTTGAAACAAAGATAGAGTTGATAATACATATTCTCTCATCTTAGAAAAACCCAAACACCCTTTTTAGAGAATTCTTAGGACTCCCTTCATATTAATTTTCAAGCTACTGAATTTAATTTTTTTTATCATAGTCACTACCACAAGTTCATATGTTGCTGTTTAAGAGGAAAATGAGCCTGAATGGTATATGGAAATAGAAGTGTGTCCAGAAATAATTTTTGAAATAGCACAATATTTCCTTTCTATAATGCCATTATTGTCTATAGGAGAAAAGTAACAGCATGCTAATCAAATAGAGATCACTCTAAAAGAAATAAAATAGATTATTATTTAATGGTTAAATATCGTTAATTTTACAAAATGATTAAAGAAGCAACTGTGAGTATTTCTAGACCTGGGAAATGTTGGGAATCAAGAACTATGAGTAATCCTGTAAAACAACAGCCTTCGGATGGTGTTTAGGAAGGAAAAGTGATTTTTCTGAATGATGTAATGGTATGTACAAATAATAAACTTTTCTGTCAGCTCTCCAACTGCATCTTCCGATCTGTGTCACTAGCTTTGTCCTTACAGTGATCTTTCTGCTTGTTCCTGGCAAATCTCTCCTTTATTGATCAGCCATGGTTCCTATGTAACTTACAGCAAATGAATGATTAAGATCATCCCTATATGGGAAGAAAAAAATGTATCTTTAACCATATATACTCATATAAAAATTTCAAAATAAATAGTTGGATTTTAAAACTGTATTACATGGTCCATCTCTCCTTTCTTTATTAAATAAATACATTGCTATTAATTTATGTAGAGGTAAAGTAAAAGATTTCCGTATTCATGGAGGAGAGAAAATGTATTGTATTCAATGAGGCACTGGTGGCTACTGCCTGTAATCTTAGCTACTCAGGAAGTTGAGATTTGAGGATTGTGGTGGTTTAAAGACAGACAGCCCAGGCAGATAAATCCAAATTACTCTTCTCTCTAAAGTAGCAGAAAAAGCCAGAAGTGGAGGTGTGGCTAGAAAAAAAAAGGCTAAGCAAAAACTCAAGGCCCTAAAGAAAACAACCACCACAACAAAATCCCTTTGTTGTCTCATGATTCATGACCTTCACAGTATGTGTAAAGGAAAACAAAAACAGTAGGTCTTTGAACTCCTAACTTTTCAGCTTTTGTCTCACATCTGCTGTACAGCAACCTGGGCCCTGCCTGTGATGAATAAACACAGCTAAAATGTGTGAGGCTCTAAATGTGTAAGGTTATTTCAATTCTTTGGTGGTCAAGTACTTTTCTATTACGAGACAATAAATAAATCCTTAGTTTCCTTTTGTTTTCTTTAAACAAAATTAGATGAGTAAGGCTTTCTTTAGTGAGTTAGAGCATTAAAATATTAACACCTATTTATAAACACACCACGTTCTGTAATACCATGAGGAACAAGAAAAGTTTGTTCCTCCAAGATCCACAGCCCAGTGGATCCCTAATCAGTTAACGTTAAAATCTCTCTTTCAAAATTTGCCATGGGACACGTTCACCTCCATGTTTATTGCAGCACTGTTTACAATAGCTAGGATATGGAAACAACCCAGATGCCCCACCACAGATGAATGGATCCAAAAATTGTGGTATCTATACACAATGGAATATTATGCAACCATTAGAAGTGACAAAATAATGGCATTTGCAGGGAAATGGATGGAGCTAGAAGAAATCATGTTGAGCGAGGTAAGCCAAGAGCAAAGAGACAAATGGTACATGGTCTCCCTGATAAGTGGATGTTAAATCCAAAATGTTAGGTGATACGACAAAATTAACAGGACTTAAGAAACAATGAACTTCCACTCATATGGTCAAACCACTACTAAATATCCCCATGCTGCTGATCACATGTATGGTGTATATGTGTACACCGTTATATGTTATAGACCATGATAGACAATTTGCTCCAGGAAAGTTAGAATGAACTTGTGACTTTAAATGAGCATCATTATTCCACAATACTGTGAAATTTGGGAAATTATGTAATCACTTAATCACAATTTAAAAAACAAAAAAAGAACCTCGGGGAAGGTAGGGAGGGAAGGGATGGAAGGGGGAAAACAATGGAGGGGGTAACAATGCTCAATAGGAAGTGAACTCATTACCTTACTCATGTAACTGTAACCCTCTGTATAGTATCTTTACAATAAAAAATTTAAAAAAAATTTGCCTTGGGAAAAATAATTGCCATTTTCTGTACTTTTCCTGCGGTCTTATTTCATGTAGCTCATCAAGCAGAAGGCTGAAGTGGTTCTTGAAGCTTCAAATGGGAGTCAAATCTGTGCTCATAACCACTTCCTCCGGAAAAGAATCCCACATGGTAGCGGATCTGAAAGGAGATTACTGGTCCTGAGCCTTTGGAGGTACAGCAATAATTGTTCCAAAATGTCTTTATTCTTTTAGCACAGTGGAAAGGACATAGCGAGGACAAGAGGCTGGAGAAAGGGATGTCACACAAAGTGATAAAACATCCATATAATCATTACTTAATTAATGATGTCCTTAATTTTTTTGGCTATCATATTTGCCTACCAATAATCCATAGATTAGACATAAAAGATGTCTACATGTAACCTTTTTTTCATCCAAACAGGATAAGAATTAAGTCAATACACAGGTGAACAAATGTGGTGTGTCTTTTGTACCTCAAGCTGAAAGGCAGATCTATACATCAGAGAAATGTTCACTGCAAGCTTCATGAAAAAAAACATACAGGTAGGCTGATCAAGGAAGTCTTTCTGTGTAATGATGATTAAGCGGAGGCCAAGGTGCCTGAAGAGTTGCATAGAGAACACTATTCAGACAAGTGTCAGATTTTATAGAGCAATATTCCCTACGGTCATCTATATTTCCATATGAATAGCATTTCTCCAGTTGCTTATCCATAGGCTGCCCTCACCTGAAAGTAAAATTCACACTTGGCCAGGACCCTTGAAGACTTATGCCCTGTGATGATTAATTTTATTTGTCAACTGGTCTGTGTTAAGAGTTGACCTCGTTGTTGTAAATGTTTCAGTGTGTTTCTGTGAAGGTGTTTCTTGAACATCAAAATGAAATATACAGACTAAGTAGATTTCCACAATAAATGCAAGTGATATAGAGGTTCTTTGCCCAATCCTCTCATAGTCCCTATTGAATAGACAGAAGAGGCAAATGCACTCAACTCTTCTAAATCTGACATTGTCATTTTTTTCCTCTTCTTAGATATCAAAGGTCCTGCTTCCCCAGTCTTCAGATTCCGCCTCTTACATCAGTGAACTCAGCTCTTCTTGGTCTCTGACCGGATACTGAGCATAGCCATTAGATGATCTTCTCCAGAGCCTTGTACCTCAGAATGGATCATCTACTATCTTCCCTAGTTCTCTGTATAGCAGATGGAGACCTCTCAGCCTCCAGAGTCAGATGCACTTTTTCCTATAATAAATGCTCTGCTGTATATAAACAGATATCCTATTAATTTTCTTCCTCTGACTAATACACACCCTTGACCTCTCCAGGGTCAGGTACAGCCATTCCCCATTCACACATTTTGATTTTTGTGGGTCCCCAAACACTGGTTGTATGCTAAGATTTTCTCTGTTCTAAGTACTTTGTCAAATTCTCCCACATTCTTGCAACCTGAAAGCACACCTTTGTAGTGTCTTGTCCTTCCCAAGGTAAATGAGTGTGAACTCTGGCTCTGCTCCGATATGTATTCCATCTTGCTACAGTACATAAAATGAGCTCATTTATGTAGATACTTGTATTCTTCAATGGCTCACAGATAATTTGTGAGATGGGTTATCTTATAGTAGAGTCTAATCTAGAACCTGGCCATATTCCTAAAGCTGTTAAGGTTTAGTTTTATCTGTTAGAAAGCCAAGAACCATGCTTACCTTCTACAAACTCCCTAGACTTTGTCTGATTTTTTTAAAAAATAAATCCATTCTTTACATTTCTGTGAGTCTGATCGAAATCTCAGAATTGATAAGTACTTTTCTCATTTCCTGAATATAAGAAATACTTTCTCTTCATTTCTGGAGCATCTAGATTCATAGACTTGTCTGTCAAGTTCAAGTGCCAGGCACTTGCATATTCTTCCACCCCTTCCTCAGCAAAATCGAATGCAAGTTTCATTAATGATTTACCATATGCTGAACTTCCTGTGGAATGAATGGCTTATGCCCAGCTTTGGCCTGGAGCCTACTCATACACATATCTCTCCTGGGCCACTGTGTAGCTCTGTTCCCAACCCCACATTCATTGTTTCCATTAGCAAATTGAAATCTTCCATGGTAGAAATACTGGTATAAAATAGACCTAGGTGGAGCTAGCGACAGAGGGAAAATGGGAGAGGTAGCATTTCAAACTAATTCTCAGATCATGAAACTTCTTCAAGATAATGAGTCAGTCAGAATTTAACTACAGATATGTCTAGGACTTCAAAAATCCCACATTGCTCAGCTCATTGCTCAGCTCAGCACTTTCAATTTCCTATTTCCCAGACCCCTCAGGTTTGTGCCAAAAGCTGTACAAAATTTCATGACTTTGGCTTGTCAAGGTTTTCCAGAATGTGGTAGAAGCCAAAATACTTCATTAAGCAGATCAGAAAAAAAAGTCAGAAGGGATCAAGATTATTTGGAAATCTTTTGCCCATACCTATGGACTAAACAAAGAGTGACTTATCCCTAAGTTATAATCTAATATGCTTCCCTGAGAAATATGCAGACATCTGTCTTTACGTGAATGTCTTGTCCATAATGAAGCTAATGGATCCCTATGTCTGTAAAGTGCAAGTACAAAAACTGTGAGCAGTGGCTATTTGTAGACCTAGAATTTACCTCACTATGAAATAGGTATTATAAATGGCTCACATGTTTGTATAAAAGCCCAGTGTTTGTGACAACCCAAGTCTCATTTTTATATACTTTTTGACAAAAGAGAACAGCTATGTTTGATTGGGTACAGCCATTTGTCATGAAAATTGACCAGAACTACAGACTCTCTGGACATTCCCTAAAGGCTGGTGACATTCATCAGACTGAGAGTAGATAACTTTGAATGCAGGAAGCTTTAAAGCTTGTAGCAGCTTCCCTTTTAAAGTCTACTAAACACTCTGTGTGCTTCTAAATCAAGTCTTAAACAATGACTTAAGGCAAGTGTCAGGGAAATGCTTTGCACTTCTAAAGATAAGAAGGTAGAAATCACTGAGGTAAGTTGACTTCCAATGCCCTCATGACTCAGTAAAATTAGCCAAGAAAACGGATGGATTTGCCCTGTAACCCTCGTAGGAACTCTTTCTAACATGAAGCACGGGAATTTTTAAATAACTCTTAGGCAAAGATTTGCAAAGACAGGAAAGCAGGTGCCAGTTTTTAAGTCTCCAGTATTTTAGTCAAAACTCAAATTTGAACATTTCCAGGGGACATCTAAAATATTAGATAAAAGTAACATTTTCTTTGGGTGTGTTAAAGGGCAACCCTAATATTAAACCATTAGCATGGCCATTTTTCTATGGGCAGAGAGTTCCCTTCCTTAGTGGATAAATGGAATATTTACCTGTCTAGGTCCTTCAGGAATTGAAACTTAGCTCTTCACCTCTCTATCGGGATTTATGAAGTATCTCCTGGGATTAATGAAGTATCTCCTAGTATTTATGTGAGAGAAAAAAAATACAAATACTCCACCAGCAATTCCTTCCTTGTTTCTTGTCAATACCCCCACTGTGAATTTTTATAGCTATCTCTGATGTGCAGAAAGAAGGTTTAACATTATAAACACCCTTTCATCAGCTTAAAAATGGAGGCTAGTCAATATTTACATCATGTTAGAGATCTCCAAAGGACATACCCTGTTTTCTGTCCTAACAAATAGCTATCATTCTTTCCTCCACAGGAGATTAGCCTGAGAGTGGGTTGGCATGCTCAGTGGTCCCTGTATTCTGGGAATAATCTAATATTTCAGGTCTCTCCTGTGACAGCCGGTCAATTACTTTCTCCTGCTCCTTTATATTGGTTTCCTATAACAGACCTTATAAAACCATTCTGGTCTGCTTAAAGAAAAAAAAAATCCATAAGCATGCTGGGTCTATCTGTCTTCAGAAATGCACAAAGTCTAATATTTAATGAGAGAAGATAGTCACTCTATTTTTCATCTACTTGGCCATGCAATCTTAAGGTCATAAAACACTAGATGAACTCACTATGTACCTATTCCTTATCAATAAAAGGAAATAAGCAATACCAAACTAGAGATCAAAAGAAAAGAATTCTTCTATCCTTTAGCTAGAGGGCTCATGACCCCAATTCACAATCTTCTTTCACTCTATGCTACTACTCTCCCCAGCTTCGGGATAACTTTCAGTTTTATTCACTTTTTTTTTATTCATTTAATTTGTTTCAATTTTCTTGTTTGTTTTTGCTTGTTGTTGTTTTAGGTTTTATTGCTAGTTCTTATCTTCTCAAATCATAGGTATGGCTCAGGATACCGGAGATATTTAGACCATCAGTAAATTCTTTGTTACCATCTGCTTTCTTTAGTAAAGAAAGTCATCCCCAAAGAGTCTAGTAAATACATTTTAAAAAATGAACCATCAGGTATATACATTTATCTGAGTTAGGGAAGGGAAGGGGAACAACAAAATGGTGAGACAAAGCACACAGGGTGAACCAATGTAACAGTGGTACTCACAAGACACAATGTTAGAAATGATCTGTACAACTGTGGGGCTCAGAGAGGAAAGTGGGAGAAAAATGAGGGAGTGGGTAGCAAGTTGGACAAGAAATGTACTTACTACCTTACTTATGTAACTGTAATTCCTCTGTACCTCACCTTGACAGTAATTTTTTTTAAATATGTAATTAAAGCAACAGGAACAAGAAGAGAGATGATTTGGGGGGAAATGTAGATGTATGAAATACTTGAGGAAAACATTCCTGATTCATAGAGTACTTCTAGCAACAAACAAATATTAATATCAAAGTACAGGATAATTTCTTGTTTTTGCCTCCCTTGGACTATGCAAGAGAGATGAACTAGGGAATCATCCAATAGAGATGAGAGCAAGGGGCTATTTGCCGACAAGTCTGTGGTTATAAATACAATTCTTGCCCTATGAGGGTAGAGTGTTTGTGTCTGCTTGACTGCATTCATGTGTGTGTGTGTGTGTGTGTGTGTGTGTGTGTGTGTGTAAAGGAAAGAACAGACCAAGAGACTTTAGTCTATTTCAAATATTTGACGACATTTGGTCATTCTAAGGAAAGATTCTCATTCTGTAACAAAACGCAATGACATGTTTGCATGAACTATTTGGCTAAAATATGCTTAAATCTCAATGGTGGATTAAAACTGTAATCTCTGTGTTCAAGTGAGATGATGCTGAAGAGAATAGATGTAAATCCAGCCCTGATGTCCTGAGAAATCCATCTGAGAGCTCAGTCCTCGCTGTGATTTACGTGATAATGTCCCCTTCAAGCTTTCTATTGAAATTTACTCCATGTCATCATTGTGCCTACACACATGGCATTTGAAGTGAGAGCTGGTGCTTAAAGGGAGCATCTCCTTGTCCTACCGTTCTTAGAGAACTCGCCAAAAAGGTGCCATCTTGGGAGCACAAAACAGCTCTCACCAGACTTCAATCTGGTGCCAAACATTCCAGCTTTCAGAACCATTCAACGTGACTTTATGTTATTTACAGATTACCCACTCGGTGATATTTTATTCTAGCAGCACAAGTGGATTAGAGCAATGCCTCAGGCTGAAGTGCAGTGAGGGAAAGTTTCACGTGACTGCTGACTCAGTGCTCTCCTTGGTTTAGATGTCATCGGGGCACTTGAACTAAATTACAAATGATACAAAAGTCCTTGCTGATACCTTGTCAATATAGTGCTCCAACAACCAAAACGAACAAAAATCCTACAAATAGATATGCTGAAGTTTAAAATCCTCATCTCCAGTGCAAAGATGTCTAGATTGTCAATTATAAATTATGTTGATACATATTCAATAATTAATTAGGCTATTGATTGATCACCAATAAGGTCAATTTCAGCCCTTAACCTCTGTATTTCTTTGCATAAATTCTCTTGCAAAATAGTGCAAAATTATTTTTTTTTCACAAGATTAACCCAGAGACATGTTGAAAATATGTTTCTTCAAATAGATCTTGCCATTACTAGTGGGTGTTTTCTTCTGTAAATTCTGATATTTTTTTAACCTGAGCATAGTAGATTAGACATTATTTGGTGAAGTTTTATTGTTATTATATTCTAAACGATAAGAATAAATGAGGTAAATGATTAATGGCAGAGTAACTTAAAGCAAGATGTCATTATTTGAAACCATTGAAAAAAATAGACGGGAAATATAGCCTCCCAAACAGAGTTTGGTCCCATTCCAAGGGTAACAGTCTTATCAAAGGTGTCACAGGGTATAATTCATGATTCCAAGTAGAGGGCTCTCAGTGCTCAATCTTAGCAACCATGCAATACTTTGGAACAACAGGAAGCTTCCCGGCCCTGACATGTGATCCATTCTATCTCACAGGGAGCCCTCTTTGCTCCAGGGCTAGCATCATTTTTATACATCAACTCCTCTTTATTTTGACTTTCTAAAGTTGGAGTTCAGTTGGCTTCTGCTACACAGGTCTTCTTAGAAAGATCTATTGTATATATTTCACACAAAGATAGTTTTCCTATTTTTTAATCTTCTTTTTCTTATTTTCTTCAGGTTGAAATATAGAGTTTGGTGGATTGCTGTTTTGTCAGAGGACCAGGAGGCCTGGCTTCTCGTTCTGTTTGGGGTTAGATTTACAGCATCAACTGAGGTGACCGCATTTGAAATGCAGCCCACCCTGACCTCAGAAGACTGTGTTGTTGGGAAGATCAATTGGTAAACGTATCCTCATGATTCGAGGTGAAGGGAAGGCCACGCCATCGATTTGATAAACACAGCTCCTAGTTAAAGGCCCACACTCTTAAATATCTCTGAACTGTTTGAAGAGGACAAGTAGATATTGTCTTAGTAGCTCATAAATGGAAACCAAGTTACAAACATGATTTTCCTTCTCTATTATTCACTAGTCCAACCCTTTTGACAACAATGGATGCTATCATTTTTAGCTAATGTTACTAACCATCAATAAGAATGGTGGAAAACATTCGTTGATCTACATATAGACATTTAACACCCACAAGAACAATACAAGGTATATTTTATTATTCACATCACTCTCTACAAATGCTGAAACTGAAATCACTGGTTTAGTGCTGTGTCCAACTAGCTCAACTGGATCTTGAATCTCATGTTCTACTTAATGCTCTATTTATTAATTTATCAAGATTAATACCCACCTATGTATAAGTTGTGTGTGATAATCTCTGTTGCATATGACAAAGACTAAACACTGGAAATCACTAGCTTTGGTCCACAGTTGGGTTTAACTTCTGATGCTCCATAAGTGGCTGAAGGCCATGAGCTTTCCTTCTATTACATGTTGAAATAATTACGAACAAAGACCTCAATAACTTTCTAATTGTGGGCACTTGCTTTAGCCTCAGAGAACAGTGGTGAGAAGACCTAAAAAAGAAAGTTTAACTATCCAAGCAGTTCTTGGAAGGAAAACAACTATTTTCATATTCAAATTCTTTTTTATCTATATAGTATTTTATTTTAGAAGTCATGAAAAAGTTTAAAAATGCTTACTATGTAGCTTGGTATATAGTAAGTGCTCTATAAATGGGGTATTTTGCTTAGTTCAACCTGTAATAACATTGTGCCTCTGACCCCTTTGTGCCCCTAAGTGTCCTAATTATGAGAATCACTTCTAAGATATTTGGCTATCCTTTTGCTACTTTAGAATCCATTGCTCTTTTCATAGAGCAAACTTTTTCAACTGAAATTCTTAAAAGTAACTAACGTGCAAAATGTCTTAACTTTAATGAAGGCCATAATATATGTTACTTAACAAAAAGTGCTATATTGCTGTTATGATAGATTTGGGGATCTTTTGGCTAGATAGCTCTTGCTGAAAACCTCAAGAGTTTCTTAAGCTAGGAATTCCCAAAGCAGTTTTTATGTCTGGCATCTACCATATAATATCATTATGTGAAGCACCAGGAAAGTAAGCCTATAGTGGTAGAAAGTAGATCAGTGGTTGCTGGAGGCTCAGGTTGGGGATGCTGACAGCGAAATGGGTTAAGGAAATATGTATCTTGATTCTGATGGCTGTTCATAGATGTATCAATTTCACAGAACAGACTGAAGTATATATATAAATATAACTCATTTTATAATAGGTCAACTATCCCATAATAGAGTAAATATTAAAAATTATAAAAGAAGAAAGAATTCCAAAGGCAACTCAAATCGGTTTCTAAGAATTGACATGCCCATTTCCCTACTCACTTTGCCATCAAGATGTCTCCATTTAGAAGAAAAGCTATAGACAGAGCAATATTTTTCAACCTTACCTTTTCCGCCTGCCTATCCCCAACCGAAGCTAATGCATGCTACTCCTTAGGCAGCAAAACAAATGGGATTGAGCAGTAAATCCTTTCCTGGGAGAAATTTGTCAGGGCAAAGAGAAAGATAATTTAGATTAACCATGTGCTGTGAAAGCAAGTTCAATGGCAAGGGAGATTAAGTAAAAACCTAACAAGGTCATAAACACCAGGTTCACCAAGCAGGATAGACGGATAAATAAGGACTTGAATAAAAGAACTGTGTGATAGACTAACCCTAACAGAACAAAACAGAGTATCATCATTATGGTATTGATAAAAGATTCTATTTGCTATGACCTTCATTTCTTACATATTTTCCTAAGAAATAATTTTTGCAATGCTATCTTTTTTATGTGATAAATTCTTGATGTGTGTGTGTTATCTGTGTGTGTGTGTATATCTCTGTGTGTGTGTGTGTGTGTGTGTGTGTGTGTGTGTGTGTGTTTCTTTCATCATCTCAAGTCTTGTCAGTTCATGGAAGTTTACTCAATTTTACCTTTTAGTCTCACTTCATGGTATGTTGCCTGGGCTCCTCACAAGTCAAAATTTCAGCTCACTGTCAGAGGACTTGAAGGGGAAGGATGCAGGCTAGATTTGGTTGTATTTGTATACTGAAAGACTTACTTTTTTCAATAAGATCTCAATGTGGTTTCATACTATTTATTTTACCTTCTCTGTAAAGATCCCAAAGGGTTATAGAGATCATTTTCTCCCACTGAACCATCCAGTAGGGCAAAATTGACATGAATTGATTTGGATGAGGAGAAGATTTGTAAAAGGCCAAGGGCTGTGAAGGGAGAATAGCATATAGTTGTCATTCTCTGTCTCTTAAAGATAGATTGCCTGGTCAGGAATATGAATGCCAGATAAAGAAGAAATTCAGTACTGGATGGAGGATTTGTAACTACAGTAACTTACTGTTTTCCTTTGCTTATAGAACGTTGTTATTATACAGGTTGTTAAATTGATACTTTAATTACATGCTTTGTGCCCCAAGTTATGACTGTCATGAGAAGTATACATCTGGTCTTTTAGATACGCATTCAACCAAAGCTTCCTGTTATGATAGTTTG
This sequence comes from Dipodomys spectabilis, assembly GCF_019054845.1. Taxonomy (NCBI): domain Eukaryota; kingdom Metazoa; phylum Chordata; class Mammalia; order Rodentia; family Heteromyidae; genus Dipodomys; species Dipodomys spectabilis. The sequence goes on along the minus strand of NW_024870834.1, from coordinate 9,938,416 downwards.
TAGCACAATTTAGAAGTAAAAAGATATGCCATATATGAAGAGAAAAAGTGTAGAGGAATAATGCAGTAAAAAATGATATATTCATCTACAAAATTAAGGAAACTGAAGGGAAGGGTGAGAATATTGAAAGGGGTGACAGTGGCCAAGATGCATTGTATTCATAAACTGCTCTGTTGATTGGCGACTCCTTTGCCCAACTATTTAAAAACAATAAAAATAATTTTGAAAGCTATGCAGTATAACAACATTCTCCACTATTAAGGAACATTGCTCCACCAAGCTTTGGATGACTGTGTTTTATAGAAGACTGAAGTAGAATCTGAAGTCAGATTCTGAAAGAAAGAGATAGTGCAGATTTTACTTTTTAATGAAGCACTCTCTCTTGCCTAATTAAATAGCTAGTTCAAATATATAGCCAAGGTTGATTTGATTAGGACTTGTGAAAATCCATTAAAATATAGGCTTTGGGGATTTAAGAAATTACATTTCTATGAAACCTAGCAAATAAGTTAGGTGTTAGTCTCTCGGGTAAGATGTTCTCCTACTATTTACCTAACAAATACATTTAATATCTGATTACATATGTGAAAAAACACATCTAATTGGTGCTATAATTTGGTTCTCAAAAGGTACTATCAGACTTATAAATCATGTATCTTCTATGAATATACTGCAATACTGAAATTTTCAATCGAATAAGTTTGCTGGTATTCTTTTTGCTTTGGTACTTGGCTTTGAACACAGGGCCAAGAACTCTCATTTGGCTTTTGTTTTCTCAAGGCTGGCACTCTACTAGCTGAACGATGCCTCTACTTCTTGCTTTTTGCTGCTTAATTGAAGTTAAAACTCTCATGACTTTCCTTCCCAGGCAGGAAACCTCAGTTCACAGCCTCCTGATTATCTAGATATACAGGTGTGAGCCACCAGAGTATGGCTTTAAGCCATGGTTCTTAAGCAAACTTGCACACAAGAGTTGATGTGAATTCTGCATAATTAGATAGTTTGCATTTGATTTTTGGCTAAATTACTTTAAATTATTAGTAGTAACTGTAAGCTATGTTAGGTGGTTCATGCTTGCTATTCTAACAGTCTGGAAGCCAAGGTAAGCAAGTCTTGATAATCCAAAAGGCTATTAACTTTTATGATATATTGTTTGAAGTTATGTTTATATTGTTTGAAGCTAGTTTGAAGTTCCAAAAGTATCCTGTAGACTTGGTGCTGTATTGTACAGAAGCAAAGGCTTAAATGTAGAAACTCACTAAGAAATCATTGTATAAGTTTCTTAAAGAAATAGTTACAGCACTCAACACCATAGAAAATATACTAACTATACTGCATAAAGTAATTAGTCATTTTACAGAAACTAATCACTTAACCTAAACTAACCACTATCTTCATGTGATTGTTAAACGTTTGAAATGTGACTAATTCAAATATTCTAAATATATAAAATATAGAGTAGATTTTTAGGGATTTGTACAAGAACATAAAGTATCACAATAACAAATCACATTTAATAACATCGAATGAAATAAAATACATTACTAATACGGGCTTCTAACTTATAAATGTTTTTGTTGCTTGTTTCTCTTTTTATTATTTGCAGTACTAGTCTGAACTCCCAACTTCACAGTTGCTAGATAAATGCTCCAATACTTGAGCCACTCCACCAGGCCACCCCCTTTTATTCTTTAATGTGTCTACTAGAAAATTTAAAGTAACATATGTTCTCCATTTATGGCTCCCTTTATCAACAACCCAAAAATGTTCTAGGTTGAGAGTCAGCAAATGATAGCCTGTGGACCAGTGCAACACAGGCCTTTATTTGCAAATAAAATTTGGGGAGAATACAGTTATATCCATTTATGTACATTCTTTATGTACAGCTGTGTTTCCATATTGTTTGTAGCAGAGTAAAGTGTTAGAGACATATGGCTACAAAACCTACAATATTTATCAGTTTCTTTGAAGAAACATTTATGAAACATTGGTCTGGACTACAAACTTCTTAAGGACATTATTTATGAGTAGTCTAAAGTGAATGTTTATTTTTTTAAAAATAGCTTGAAAATGCATAACATGTTATGATGATACATTTTGAAAAAAATGGTGTGAAATAACTTTCCTTCCTAATATTGAAATAGGAAACTGGCCACGAGGTACTTGGGCCTGTAATTCTAACTATGCAAGAAACCATGATAAGTGCCAACTTGGGTGAAATGGTTTGCTAGACTCCATCTGTAAAACTAAACAGCAAAATTCTGGGCTGGAGGCATGGCTCAAGTGGTAGAGTGACAGCTGAGAAAGAAAATCAAGCAAGCTCTAGGCTATGATTTCTAACACTCCATACTTCTTACTGGCAAAAATTACTAGGAAAGTCATTTACATGAGCTTAACATTGGGTGGCTAAGTAACCAGTAGCTTCCATTTAAAAATTAAAGAATCAAGGATATTAAGCTAGTATCTTGGATTTTTACCGAAAAAGATGCTAAAATTCTCTCACTTATGCTACTATTCTCTCAATAAGAATTGTTTTAAAGAGGGGCTGGGAAGGTGGCTCAGTGGTAGAGCGCTTGCCTTGCATGCCTGAGGCCCTGGGTTCGACTCCTCAGCACCACATAAGCAAAAAGAAAAAAGCCGGAAGTGGCGCTGTGGCTCAAGTGGTAGAGCGCTAGCCTTGAGCTGAAGAGCTGAGGGACAGCGCCCAGGCCCAGAGTTCAGGCCCCACGACTGGACCAAAAAAAAAAAAAAGAATTGTTTTAAAGAATGCTGACTCAACCCATGTTAGTAGGTAGTATACTTAAAGTGTTGAATGATCAAACCAACTTGTTTTTCATGTCATTTTAACAGTTTAATGAATTTATTCAAGCACTTATCAGCTCATTCAGTATACTAGTAAGTATTACAAAAAGCAAGGAAGGTATACTTGTACATAAATTCCTCCTGAATTGTTAGTATTTGTAAAGTGGCAGTAACCCTTATGAGATATGGGTATATTCTAAACTAAGGAACTTATGGTTCTTTTGTCATTACAAAAGAACTTTATGATGGTTACTTTGTCATCACAAATTAATAAGCCATAATGTCTAGATATTTAGCCAGTTGTTTTATTGTTTAAGATTGGCAGTTCAGTAACTGAGCTTCAAAATGAACAGACTTCCATCCCCTGGATGTGGATGTGCTATACCCAATCACTTGATGTCATTAAAGAAAATCAGACCTGTCACAGGCATGAAGAAATACTTCCAGCTAATGGCCTTAGGCTTAATTCTAAGATTACTCTTTCCTAAATTCTCTATCTTGACAGCCTATACTACAGATTTTGGATTTGTGAGCCTTGAAAATCATGTGTCAATTTCTTAAAATGGATATATATATATATATATATATATATATATATATATACACACATATATATATATATATATATATATATCTTTCTCTAGATATTCACATTAAACTCTTTTCTTTTTTCTGGAAAAGCCCTAATATACTACATATTTACCCTAGGTTTTATAATTACCACCTGAAGTATTTGTTCAGGCAAACTCTGAGTAACCACCTAGTTTTCAATAGAGAAAAATTCCATCTTATATAAAGAAGACAGACCAAAGCCTCTCTAATTTCATGAGTTTGTCTAATTTTTTGAGTTTTGGAAAGCAACAGATACTAATATTTTTGAAAATCAAAATGTGTAAAAGACTTGCTACCTACTAAGAACCTGATGCCAAAACATAAGCATGCATACCAAGGACTGTGTAGAGTCTGATGGTTTACTTTTCTTTTTCAAACTGACAAGGTAGTTGGTCACGTTTTGTGGATGCTGTCAGTAAACCTGAGATGGTAAAATCAGAGGCAAAGATTTTATTGCTCCAAACAGTGTTAGTACCCAGAAGAGCTACATATTCTTTTCCTCTGAGACATCCCACAATTACCACAGGGTGATAAGCAAAGGGACAGGTGAAATTTTCAATGCTTGCACTGAAGGAGAGCACCCCAGAATTCAGGAAATGAGTTTTACAGTGGAGTAAGCATTCCTTCTAGTTCCAAAGGGAAATGCCTTTAGACAACAGATCTCCACTGAGTGCTCTGCCTTGAACAAATTGCTGCAACAAAGGTGTTCACTGTCTCTGCTCATAAAGGTGCCCAAATGTTAAATACCCTGGGGTATCTAACTGAGAAATCACTGATGAATCACTGAGATGGTCATCAAGTAAATAATTAACTGTCTTCATACGACACAGGACAACAATGTAAATTTAATTTTATCCCTTTTGTCAATTGGAAAAGCATATAGACAACTCATTTTAATGTGCTCGTCACTTTCTTATATACATTTCCTAATGTGTATTTTAATGATAATACATATACTATTTGGATTGAAGTACAAATCATATAAATATTATTTTTGATTGCTTTGTAAAGTCATTGTGAAGGCAATGCTAATTTTGTGAATTTAGAACTATGCAAAGACCCAATTGTTGTTGTTGTTGTTGTTTTTATCAAACATCAAATTAAGATTTGTAGCCAAGTACTAGTAGCTCATGCATGTAATCCTAGCTTCTCAGAAGGCTGAGATCTGAGGATCGCTGTTTGAAGTCAGCCCAAGCAGCAAACTCTATGAGACTCTTATTTCCAATTAAAGCACTGAAAAAGCTGGAAGTTAGGCTGAAGCTCACGTGGTAGAGCCCTAGCCTTAAGCAAAAGAAGCTCAGGGACAGTGCCCAGGCCAGATTTCAAGCCTCAGGTTGGGGGCGGGGGAAGAGTGCAAAGCTCTGAGTTCAAGCCCTAGTACTGGCAAAAAGGAAAGAAGGAAGAACAGAAAGAAAAAAGAAAGGAGAGAAAGAGAGATAAGGCAGGTAGGGAGGCAAGCAAGTAAAGCTTTCTAATGTCTGGCATTCTCTTTTAGCATGATAAGAATTATTCAATTATTTAAATTTGGGGGGGGACATTTGACTTAAAACTGAATTTTAATGTCAACACAAATTATAGTATAATTTTACAGTCATTAATTTTGCGTTCAGTCAGAATTAAAGTAAAGTGAGTGACACAGGAAACACACTTTGGATGTATAGCTACACTTTATATATCAAATGTTCTATTAGGCACAGAGTTCTTCAGTAGATTTAGTCAATGCATATAAAGAAACATAAAAACACATAAATGATAAGAAAGATGAAAATAAAAGACAGTATCAAGACTTCTATATTTGATGATCGAAATCTTTTATGAGTATCAATGCCTCCTCTTCATTCTTTTAGTGAACTCTTTTCTAGCAAGTTATTTATTTGTTTGAATTTAAGTGGTTTTTATTTTTGTTCATTTAATTTCACATCTTCTGTAATAACTTCGCACTTTACACATTCTCAAGAAATCACTTTTCCTAGCACATGTGTTTCACATCAGTGAAGTATTGTTTATGTAAATTAAACAACACGAAAACAAATCTCTGCAACACTCCCACTTATTTTGGACTTACCTCTTTAAAAGCCATCATATTCCTTATTTAAATTATTTTAAAAAATCCTTATGACCAAGATAATATGGGTAAGGCTACTTATTCAGTTATTAAAGAGGTATTGAGACTCAGTTTCTGTCTATTGAGTACATATAAATAAATCATAGTAGCTATTTGTATTTTCTGTGTACTCAAGTTTGAACTCAGGGCCTTGCACTTGTTCAAGCTGATGGTTTACCACTTGGGCCCACCACCATTTTATTTTTTGCTAAATATTTTGGAGATAGAGTCTCACAGACTTTTCCACCAAAGCTGAAAACTTCTTCCAACACAGATCCTCTGATCTTAACTTCCTGAGTGCTAGGATTATAGGCATATAGGATTATAGGATTAGGCCCTGATATCCCCATGTTAATGGTTATTTTTCAGATCCCTTAAATCTAGCATGCATTGTTCAATATTTATTTAAACTATAAATACAACATAATCTTAAAAATGAAAACACAGAGGGAGCCAAGATGTGAGCCTAAACTATGGCAGTTTAAATGTACTAGCATTTATGATAGAATAAGTTTAGGCATAAGCTATTGCAGATATACAAATCAAGATGTAAGAGATCGAAAGTACAGCTACTGAACACATTTTAATATTTCGAATAACTCATGTAATTCCATGAACATTTTCCTTACTTTTACAAAAGCTTATATTCTTTTTTTTTTAATTTTTATTTTTTAATTTAATTTTATTTTATTTGAGAACATACTGTACAGAGGGATTACAATTACATGGGCAGGATAATGCATACATTTCTTACCAAGCATTGCAGCCTACTCCTTTGTTTACCCTTCACCTCCCTTCCCAGCCTCCCCCCTCCCCCCACCCAATCCTTCCTCCCCTCCCCCCCCACACCGACATTGTAAAGCTCCTTTTTGACATAACATTTTGTACTTCTCATTGTTGCAACAGGTCCACCTGAATCCTTAAACAACTTGTTTGTCCCCATCTCCTCCACAAGTTATACAGACATCAAATATAGTGAAAGCGGGGGTTACACTGTGGGGGAAGGACATACAAAGCAACAAAGAAATAATCTAATAAATGCGTTAGAAACACATGCATGAAAGAAAAAAAAACATTAAAATACATATTTAAGGGTTCGTTTTCCTAACATCACATTATCTGACCTTCTCGGCTTGACTCACACATATACTAGATATTGCAAATAAGGGAAACCATGGGACCTATGTTTCTTTGGGCCTGGCTTACTTCACTTAATATAATTTTTTCCAAGCCTTTCCATTTCCTAACAAATGGGGAAATGTCATTCTTTCTGACGGAGGCATAGAATTCCATTGTGTATATATACCACATTTTCTTGATCCATTCATCTACTGAGGGGCATCTGGGTTGGTTCCCTTTCTTAGCTATGGTAAATAATGCTGCAATAAACATAGTTGTGCTGGTAGCTTCAGTGTGGTCTTGTTTGTAAACATTTGGGTAAATGCCCAAAAGTGGGATTGCTGGGTCATAGAGGAGTTCGATGTGAAGTCTTTTGAGGAACCTCCATACTGCTTTCCAAAGTGGTTGAACAAGTTTACATTCCCACCAACAATGAAGTAAGGTTCCTTTCTGTCCACATCACCTCCAGCATCTGTTGTTGTTAGAGTTCTTGATTTTTGCCATTCTAACTGGAGTGAGGTGATATCTCAATGTTGTTTTGATTTGCATTTCTTTTATGGCTAGGGAAGTTGAACATTTCTTCATGTGTCTATAGGTCATCCTTCTTTCTTCTTCAGAGAAGTTTCTCTTTAAGTCTTTCGCCCACTTATTTATTGGGCAGTTGTTTCTTTGAGGATTTGTTGTTGGGGGTTTAATTTTTTGAGTTCCAAGTATATTTTAGATATGAGACCCTTGTCCGTTGTATGGCTAGTAAAGATCTTCTCCCAATCCGTGGGCTTTCTATTGATCTTGCTAGCTATGTCATTTGTCCTGCAGAAGATCTGCAACTTTATGCAATCCCATTTGTCCAACCTTTCTTTGATTTGTTGTGCTTCCGGGTCTCTATTCAGAAAATTTCGGCCTGAGCCAAGGAGACCTAGGGTTTCTCCTATTCCATCCTGTAATGTTTTCAGCGTGTCTGCTTTGACTTCAAGGTCTTTGATCCTTTGGAGTTGATTCTGGTGCAGGGTGATATATAAGGATCTAGCTTTAGTTTTCTACATATAGTTAACCAATTTTGCCAGCACTATTTACTGAAGAGGCTGTCTTTCTTCCATTCTATTGTTTTAGCTCCCTTATCGAAGATTAGATGGCGATAGGTCTGTAGGTTCATTTCTGGGTTTTCAATTCTATTCCATTGGTCCTGAGGTCTGTTCTTATGCCAATACCAAGCTGTTTTGATTACTATGGCTTTATAGTAGAGTTTGAAATTTGGTATTGATATTCCTCCAGCAGTGTTCTTTCCGTTGAGGAGCGCTTTTGCTATTTGGGGTCTTTTATTGTTCCATATGAATTTTTGGATTACCTCTTCTATTTCCTTGAAGAATGAGGTTGGAATTTTGATAGGTATTGCGTTGAATTTTTAGATAGTCTTGGGAAGTATTGCCATTTTCACGATGTTAATCTTTCCAATCCAGGAGCATGGGAGGTTTTGCCATTTTTTAAGTTCTGTGTTGATTTCCTTTTTCAAGATTTTAAAGTTTTCATCATAGAGGTCCTTCACTTCTTTAGTTAATTCCTAGATATTTTATTTTTTGTGGGGCTATTACAAATGGAGATGCTTTCCTAATTTCAGCCACACTTTTCTCATTGTTGGCATACAGAAAAGCCATTGATTTTGGGGAGTTAATTTTATAACCTGCTACTTTGCCAAAGTTTTGAATCAGCTTGAGTAATTTGGGAGTGGAGTCTATGGGATTCTTTAAATACAAGATCATGTCATCTGCAAAGAGGGAGAGTTTTATTTCTTCTTTCCCTATTTGGATCCCCTTTATGTCTGCATCTTGTCTTATTGCTGTAGCTAGGCATTCTAATACTAGATTGAAGAGAAGTGGAGAGAGTGGGCATCCTTGTCTTGTTCCTGAGTTAAGGGGAAATGGCTTTAGTTTTTCACCATTGAGTATAATGCTGGCTGTAGGTTTGTCATATACAGCCTTTATTGTATTGAGGAATGTTCCATGGATTCCTAATTTTTCCAAAACCTTCATCATGAAGGGGTATTGGATCTTGTCGAATGCTTTTTCTGCGTCTATTGAGATAACCATGTGGTTCTTATTCTTGCTCCTGTTGATGTGATGAATAATATTCATTGATTTGCCTATATTGAACCAGCTTTGCATCCCTGAAATGAATCCTGTTTGATCGTGGTGTATGATTTTTTGGATGAATTGTTGAAGTCGGTTGGCCAAAATTTTGTTGAGAAGTTTTGCATCAATGTTCATCAAAGAAATGGGTCTATAGTTCTCTTTCTTTGATGAGTCCCTGCCTGGTTTTGGGATGAGGGTTATGATGGCTTCATAGAATGTGTTCAGTAGTGAGCTTTGTCTTTCAATTTCATTGAAGAGTTGGAGGAGAATTGGTGTGAGCTCTGCTTTGAAGGCCCTGTAAAATTCCGCTGTAAAACCATCTGGTCCTGGACTTTTCTTACCTGGGAGGTCTCTTATTGCTGTTTCTATTTCAATGCTTGATATGGGCCTGTTAAGATAGTTTAACTCATCTTGGTTTAGTTTTGGCATGTCAATATTTGCTAGGAAGAGGTCCATTTCTGTCAAGTTCTCAAACTTATTAGCATAAAGTTTTGAGAATTATTCCCTTATAATGTTCTGATTCTTGGTTGTTTCCGTGGTGATGTTTCCATTCTCATCTCTGAGTTTATTAATTTGGGTGTGTTCTCTTCTTTTTCTGATAAGATTTGCTAAGGGTCTGTCAATTTTGTTAAGTTTTTCGAAGAACCAACTCTTTGTTTTGTTGATTCTTTCTATAGTTTTTTTGGATTCTAATTCATTTATTTCTGATTTAATTTTGATTATTTCTTTGCGTCTACTGGATTGGGGTTTATCTTGCTGCTCTTTTTCCAGGAGGTTTAGATGTGTCATTAAATTGTTAGTTTCAAATCTCTCCAATTTGTTGATGTATGAGCTCAGAGCTATAAACTTGCCTCTGAGTACTGCCTTTGCTGTGTTCCAGAGGAGCTGGTATTTTGTGTGTTCATTTTTGTTGAATAGCATGAACATTTGAATTTCCTTTCTAATCTCTTCCATGACCCACTCATGATTCAGCAGTGTGTTGTTCAGCCTCCATGTGATACTGGACTTTCTTTGGTGGCTTTTGGTGTTGAGTTCTAATTTTATTCCCTTGTGTTCAGAGAGAATGCAAGGTATAACTTCAATGTTTCTGAATTTAGACAAGTTTGCTTTGTGGCCTAAAATGTGGTCTATTTTAGAAAACGTTCCATGTGCTGCTGAGAAAAACGTGTATTCTGATGCTGCTGGGTGAAATGTTCGGTAGATGTCTGTTAAGTCTAGTTGATGTATGCAGCTGTTTAGATCTGCGGTTTCTCTGTTGAGTTTTTGCCGAGTTGATCTATCTAGTGGGGAGAGTGGTGTGTTAAAATCCCCAACAATTAATGTCTTTGGATCTATATGGGATTTGAGGGAAAGTAGTGTTTCTTTGATAAATTTGGGTGCTCCATTGTTTGGCGAATAGATATTTAGAATTGTAATATCCTCCTGAAGGAGAAATCATTTAATTAGTATGTAGCAACCTTCTTTATCTCTTCTCACGAATTTTAATTTGAAGTCTATTTTATCTGATATTAGGATTGCAACTCCCGCCTGTTTATGGGGGCCGTTTGCTTGGTAGATTTTGCTCCAGCCTTTAACATTGAAAATGTGTTTGTTTTTACGGGCAAGATGTGACTCCTGCAGGCAGCAGATAGAAGGGTCTTGTTTTTTAATCCAACTAGACAGTCTATGTCGCTTAATTGGAGAGTTCAGTCCGTTAACATTAAGAGATAGGACTGAGAGGTATTTGGGAGTTCCTGCCATGTTATCTACCTTCTTGGGGGCTGCAAAAACTGGGTTCTTCCTATGGTTCTTGGATTCTCATTTTGGGTGCAGTTTCTTGGCCTTTATTGCGGTCTTGTTGGTTTTCTATGTGTAGGACATCTTTAAGAATCTTTTGTAGGGCTGGTTTGGTGGAGATGTATTGTTTCAATTTTTCTTTGCTATGGAAGGTTTTTATTTGGCCTTCAGTTATGAAGGAGAGTTTAGCTGGGTACAGTATTCTTGGTTGATAGTTGTTTGTTTTTAGGGCATTGCATACATCATTCCAGGCTCTTCTTGCTTTGATTGTCTCTGCTGAGAAATCTGAGGTGATTCTAATTGGTTTCCCTTTATAGGTGATTACCCTTTTCTCCTTGACAGCTTTAAGGATCTTTTCCTTGTTCTGAGTTGATCCTGTGTGGATTATAATGTGACGGTGGGATGTCCTATTCTGGTCTGGTCTATTTGGGGTTCTAAAAGCTTCTTGTATCTGAATAGGCCTATCTTTTTGCATGTTTGGGAAGTTCTCTGCTAGGATCCTGTTAAACAAATTTCCTAGACCATTAACTTCTGTTTCTAGGTGCTCCTCTACACCCATTATCCTTAGATTAGGCCTTCTGATGGTGTCTTCCAGGTGTTGGATAGATCTATCATATTTCTTGGACTTGTCTTGGATGGTTGTATGTTCTTTCTCTATAATATCTAGGCTGTCTTCAATCCCTGAGATTCGATCTTCTGCATGGTCTAACCTGCTGTCAAGACTCTCTACCTTGTTTTTTATCTCTTTTCCTTCTAATTGGTCAGCTTTGATGGCTTCAAGTTCTTTGTTGAAGCTCTGTTTTAGGTCTTGTATGAATTTCTTTACTTCCTTAATTTGGTGTTCAGTGTTTGTTCTTAAATCACTTAGTGATTGGTTATGGTTTCTTTGGACTCCCATTCCTTCTGTTGGATTCCATTCAGCATTCCCTTTGTGGTCTCCCTGACTTCCTTCAGCTCTTTGTTAATGGATTCCATGAATGCCTTTAGTGATCTTTGTGTGTTCTCTACCTGGTCTCTCAATTCCTGTATTACTCTTTGATTAGCTTCCTCCCGTTCGTGGGATTCCTGCAGTTCTCTTTCCTCCCATTCGTGGGATTCCTGCAGTTCTCTTTGAGTGTTCTCAGCCTGCTCACGCCATTCCTCCCTTTCTCTTTGAGTATTCTCAAGTTGTTCACGCAAATCCTGTATCAGTTTTTGAGTAGCTTCCTCACGCTTATGATATCCTGTATAAATTTCTGGTATGCCTACTCTCTCTCCCTATCACACTCATACAGAGTCCTTTGTAAGCTGTCAAACTTCTCATTTATCATGTTTGCCAGCAGTGTTTGTAGAGCTATTTGGGAACTCTCCTCTGGATTATTCATTATCTGTTCTGACCCCTGATTATCAAGATTGGGAATTGAGATACCCGAATTTGCCATTTTTCTTGTGTTTTTCCGGCTTACTCTGCCCATTTGAGATGAAGATAGCACCAGTTTTGTGCTAGAACACTATCTTAAGGCAACCATCAACCAAAGTTTGCATTTGTACAGTCAATAGTCTACAGATACAATCTAGTTCAACAGATACATCTCTTCAACATCAAACAACTATATGTTAATGGGCTTCGAACCACAGAGAAGAATTTGGAATACCAGAAATTATTAGGGTTAGGGAAAGATGTGGGTAAAAAATAGGAATAAATTGGTGTGGGGAGGCACAGGGAGAGTTAACTATGTCCTAATCACAATGCAGGAAATAGGTTGGGTAGGATGAAGGTAGAGAGAGAGAAAAAAAGAAGAAAGGGAAAGGGGAATGAAAAGAGACCAGAAAAAAAATAGAAACGTAAAAATTAATGTTATTATAGAGATTAAAAGACCAGCTATTTAGAGAGGAATGTGAATATATTGAGAGAAGGGGAGGGACATAGAGGAGATGTGAAAAACTTAAAAAAATGCTTAAAATATTATATAGGTATAAAGAGGTAGTACTGCTATTAAGGAATTTAAGTCTCAGAGGTTTTGAATTGAGTAATAAATTTGTGGATTAAGTGTGTACACAATGGGGGATAGGGTCTACTAGTTAACTACGGGTTTATCTGAGGATGTGCATTACAAGAGTTAAGTCACATAAAGAAGAACAAAAGAGAGGAAAAGGTGAAAAGGATAAGAAAGGGAGAAAAAAAGATCAGAAGTTCAGTAGAGCTAGACAAAAAACAAAAAGATAATTAAGAAAGAAAGAAAAAGAGAAAGAGGACAAGAACAGAAAGGAAAATGCACAGTCACGTATTCCTAAAATAAAAATTATAAGAGGAAAAATAAAAGTTACTGGAAAACAATTATTTTTTCAAAAGAGGCCAAAATTAAAGATAAATAAAATTTTTAGAAAAGGAAAAAAATTTTTATATATATTTTGGGAGGGGTGGGAAGAATCCTGTATCTCCCTTTTGTCTGTAACCAGCCTCTTGTTGGAGTCTCTGGTCAGCTTGAGGTTCTGTGGCTTGATTGGTTTCTTAAGTCAGTTTGTTCGAACAGGCAGAAAAATGCTCTGCTTTACCCAAGATTTTGAGATCCCCCTCCCAGGTTAGTTTAATGGGAGGGTGATCTGCTTTGAGAATCACAAAAGAGGGGGATGCAGTGATGAGGCTAGGTTCTGGGTAGAGTTGAGGCCTTTCAACAATCAGTAGCTTTTCCCTGGGGCTATTTTGTGAAAAACTCACAGAGCTCAGCCTGGAGCCATTCTCAGGGTTTCTGTTTTTCAATTGATTGTGGAGGCTGCTAGAGGGAGGGGCAGCCTCTGGCTCTGGTTACCCAGTGAGGAAAGCCACTCCAATGGCTGGCGCCTGAGCTGGGTGACTTTTCCCTGGATGGAGCTGAGTCTGGCAGGTCACTTCGCCGTTAAGTTCTTGTGACCTGCTAAATGACTCGTTTTATTCCAAGGCCTGAGCTGGAGCTAGCAGCTCCTCCGAGCTTTGTCGGTATCCAAGATGGAGATCACCGGTGCTGGTGGGGGAGGGGTGGCCTTCCTTCCTCTGCTCCCTGAGAAGGAGTGAGGAAGTCGGGCTTCTTCTCACGCCGAGTCTTGGATCCTGGGTCGTCTCTGGTCTGCAAAGTGCAGGATGAAGTTGTCCGCTCCTTGTCGGTTTTTGCTAGTGTTGAGTAGAATCCGCTCGTCCGCTGCGTTGTGTCTGGCTCCTTCATCCCGGACTCTCTGTGGCTCAGGTATAACCGTGGCGGTGGTCACTGCCGCAACCCTGCCGCCGCTGCGGCGGCTGCTGGCAAGCGCTCAGATGTGTCTCCTTGCCTTGGCTTCCCCTCTCTTGACTAACTCTCTGTCCTGTGATGGCACACTTGGTGTGATTCTCTGGCTTAGGACTGTTCACTGGAACTCTAAAACTGTTTTTTATGCGAGAGCTTGTTCAGATTCCAGCTTCTCCTTCGCCATCTTCCGGATCTCTCCAAAATCTTATATTCTTAAGATATGTCTGTACCTTAATCAGCATTTTCGTTTGTTTGTTTGTTTTTCACCAGCAGCTGCTTATTTATGGAGTTAGGGGAAAACACCCTTATTATAGAACACCCTTGAAATGAAGGAAAGAAACAGAATGAGAAAAGAGAAAGGAAAACTGAAGAGGCTCATGAAAGTCTCAACAAGTAGAAAGCATGAGCATATTTATTTCCCATAGAGATCCTACACTAGGTGAAAATCTCTGGGCATTTTTGCCCCTGTCTTGCTCAGTCTCCTGCATCTAAACTCTTCCTTGTAAGGTTATTTATTTTTACTACCATGATCATCGCAGATCTAGGGCTTAAATACAGGGCCTGGGCACTGTCCCTGAGTTTCTTCTTTGCTCAAGGCTAGCACTCTATCACTTGAGCCACAGCTTCACTTCCAGTTTGGGGGGTACTTTATTGGAGATAAGAGTCTCATGGACTTTCCTGCCCAGGCTGGCTTCAAACTACTTGAGATCCTCAGATCAGGAGTTACTAGGATTACAGGTGTGAGTCACTGGCACCCAGCCTAGTGCAGGTTTCTATATACATTCTAAAGACAACTTTTCCATAAATCTCTTCCTGTGACTAGACATTAAAAAAATGTAAGATCTCAGAATAAACTAATACCCACACTGCTATAGTTGGTCTTTGGGTTGCAGCCAATACTCTCTTCCTGCAGTCCCCATCATCTGCTTTCAGTGCTTGACTTAGTGTGACAGCTTAGTGCTCTATAGTCCTAGCCCTAGATCACTATGAGCTTCTAACGTTGAGGCTTTTATCTTGTTCATTAAGTTACAATTATTCAAAGGAGGAACACATGCACACACATGTGCATGTGCACACCTCCTCCACCCCCCACCTCCGAATTACCTGGATGTCCTATCATGTTATTTCCCTGCTCTCAATGTGAACTAACAAACCTTAACTGTTCTTGATATTCAGGCAGTTACTCCTCACAAGATGGAACCATCTCTTCTGTTCTCTAGAAATTCAAACCATTCAGAGGTTTCACCTAATAATCTTCCCAAGGCCATCTTAATACATTATTTGGGAACAGTATACAAACTAATCTATCACATGTCCACCTACCTCTCTGAAGATATCTTCACCTATAAACATACTATCTTTGTCTCTACACAGATGCTGTTTTCTACCAATAATCTTTCCAACACCAAAGGGCCTGCCCTATCTGTCATACAGTCCAAGCTGCAGAGCTGTTTGTACAAGAGTTCTGAACTTCTCTGGCTCATTCTGAGCAATACAGTGTAGAAGCTAAACCATTGTCTTTAGGTGTACAGAATGCTATCTCCTGGACCCAAAGAGGACCTTCAGTTGTCCTTTTGGTCTTTCATAGTGGGATGTTTAAGTATAAAGTGTCTCGGTGAGTATCTAGTCACCAGCATCTACAAGTTTTATTAATGTGGAAGGACCTTGTAACTTTTTCCCATGGCATCTGGGCTACGTTCAACCGTGCAGATTTCCTCCATGTCAAGATACCAGATTTTTGTTGCTACAATTGTGCTTTCTAAGGAGAGCTCTAACCTTGACAAACCAAATCTATCCTTGTCTAACATTTTGGTTGATAATCCTTTGGCTCAGTCCATGATTGTATAACCAACAGCTAGAGAAAATTGGGGCTTTCTTTGCATGCAATTGAAGAAACTTATCACCTAAGTCTTAATTCTAGCTTTAATATTTCTAAATTTGTGGAAAACAATGGCATTTAGCCATTACTACTTTATGACTTACTCGTAAAATAAATCTTTTTCTCCATACATATCTCTTTTATTTTATGTCCAGATACACATTTTCTTAGAGTTCTATATCCTCTCAATTAACTATAGGCCAAGATTTTACAAGTTGGAAAGAAAGCCACTTGTGCCAGGACTTTCTGTCTTCCTCCCACCAACAATGATTGACTCCCCAATGCTAGCCAGGTTGTGAGTCTTACAGGTACAAGTTACAATTTTTCTCCTATCTTGGACCATCCTCAACACATCATACGGTCGGGTGAGTATTGAGCTCAAAGAGAAAAAAGTGTAAGAGCTTGGGGAAATATTAATATCTGTGAAAGGAACAGGTAAAAGCAGGGTTGGATAGAAGAAGAAATTAATTTTCAATCTAAACCAGGTAAAACAAGGGAAACCTCAGCCAGCTCATTAGGTAGTTGGAGGACAAGACATTGTATTTAGCCATGGGCTATCATTGTCACAGTGGTATGACCTGAGGTAAGACAAATCTCAACCTGAAGTTGCTAAGAGCCAGAGAATATCTGATGATTACACATCTTACATGGGTAGCAAGTTCTTTGACAATAGATCTTAGAGGCCACTTCTATGCCTGCCACAGTAATCATGCTTGTAACACACACACACACACACACACACACACACACACACACCATATAGACCACATGTACACAAACACCTATATATACATCACATACCATACATAAAACCCAAACAACACGCTACATCACAAACAACATCCATGCTCCTGTACATCCATGTACACCCATACACACCCACACACCCACACACACAGAAAGCAAAGCATGAAGACTGATGACCTAATCCACACTGAAATGAGAATGTTTGAATTTTCTCTCACATCTCCCTTTGAGCTCTACAACATTGCTTTTCAAAGTGTGAGCTTTAAAATGATTGTCATTTGCTACCTGTTAAGCCAGAGAAGCATCAGAAAGTGATTACCTGTGTAAGCTGTGACCATGAATAAAGTTGTCATGTAGATCAAAGTCACCCTGCTGCTGTTAGCTCACGAGAGTGATGGCTAACTACCTTGGGGGCATCTGATCAAATGCAGAGGGTAGATAGGAAGGAACAAGTCCAAAGAGAGCCCCTATTTCCTTCTTCCAAACCTACACAGTGGCCCCTGTGTGAAGCAAATAGCTTCTTAAAAAACACCACTCTATACAGATTATTGTCACAAATGCACAAAAGTTCTGAAGGTATATGTCACAATTCTTTCAAAATTAACCATGACATATATTTTTTCTATATTTATTGTGAAAATACTGTACAGAGGGGTTACAATTACATGGGCAAGATAATGAGTACATTTCTTATCAAGCATTGTAGCCTCCTCCTTTGTTTCCCCTTCCCATCCCTTCCCATCCTCCCCTCGTTCCCCCCCCACCTAATCCTCCTCCCTCCCCCACCAAAGTTGTAAAGTTCGTTTTTTCCACATAACGACTTGTACATCTCATTGTTGCAATGGATCCACCTGTATCCCTATTTAAATGATTTGTTTCCCTTCCCCTCCACAAATTATACCAACCTCAAATACATTCATAAGATTATTTCTTGGTTGCTTTGTATGTCCCTCCCCCATGGTATAACCATGACATATATTGATGCTTCAAAAGCCCAGAAAAAAATTAGGCATTAGAGAAAAACTATGGAAGAGTAAAAGACAGATTTATTCATCCGTGGGTATAGTAGGCAGACTTAAGACTGTGCTATCAGTAAAGATTATTTGGACCTTTCTTCTTGGTTCTACTAAAAATAATTAGAATAGCTTCATTTATTAAAATAGGACTACATGCCAAATACTTTATATACTTTATCTATTTTGATTTCTAGGAAGTATGTGTTCACTGGGGTTAAGGCCTACTAAGATTGTTTCGCAATGATGCAAGAGGCATATAATGGTGAAATCTGAGTTGGCACGACTCAAACCAATTCTCAGTCACTCCTCTAACTAGAATAAACCTTTGCAATTGTAGTAGAAAGTGAAGCATAGTGAGATTAAATGGCATGTTCATGTTCAGCTAAAAATGTTAAACTCTGCCACGCGCCTTTTATTCTCCTTATAAGTGAAGAACACACTGAAGATAGGGAAATTAAATACAGATGTGTATGTTATATTCTTTGTGTACAAAGGCAGTCACAAATGATGCATAGGAAAATAATACACGTAAGCTTTTAATAAAAGATATTAAGTCCAACTTGCATATTGCTAAACAATGCTAACAGTCTTTCACAAATAATGAGTTTTGTCTGAAGAAATTAAAACATGGTTTGTTGGAAAGGACATTGAGTTGAACATTAATGCCTGAATTTCAAGTATGGTTTATTTCCCAAATTCTTACATAATTGAGTCACTGTTAACTATTGTTTTAATAAATGCTACAAACCACAGTAATCTATGATAGTGCCCATATCCAACACTAAGAGTACTAGCTCTATATTTCCAGTCCCTGCTCAGTATACTCGTTCTGTGTTTCCTGTCCCTGCCAAATATACCAGCTCAGTTTTTGTAGTGTCACATTGCTCTCACAAGTACCTACTATGCTTGGAGTGATCTTTTCCTTCTCCTGGACAGCAAAATAGAATCCCAAAGAAATTCAGTACATAAAGCCAAAAGAATGAATTCAGTTACTAAAGAGCCCTGGCTTTGAAATCACAGCTTTGAAATCAACGTCAGATTTGAATTCAAACTGCTCAGACACTGATCAGCTCTCTGAACTTAGAAAACTGACTTTAACCATTAAGGCTCACTTTATAATTATAGAAATTGTACCAAATGGTCCATGATGATCCATCCAACTCAGGCTCTTTGATTTCTTTCTTTTTCTTCTTTCTGGGTTCCCACAAAACCTTCCAGCATTTTAACACCAATTTACATCACCAGACAATTGGATACCTCTGAAAGGAATCGCAGGGTCAAATTCAGTATTTCCTAAGGTCATCTCTAATGAATCTGAAGGCACAGAACTAACCTAACTTTTCAATTCTGAACAGTGTTGATACAGAAGTGGTACAGTTTTCTGGGTGAGGAATGCGTGATTAATTCATATATATTTGGTCACCATCTTCCAAGTGCCACCAGCCATCTGTATCCCTTACTTATCCCTTACACTTAAGTAAGTGTAAGCTCAATAACTTCTTTGCCCTTATTTTGTTGATTTTAAGCTCCATTTTCTGCTGGGAGGTTTTTAAGAAGCCCTATTAGGGAGCCTAAATAAAATTGAAACTATTGATCAGTGGGAATTATTTCCTACTGTATTACCATAAAATTCATAAAAATAAATTTAAAAGTTAGAAAGCTGAACATGTTGCTCATCTTCTGATTGCTTTTTAGAAATGGGTTTGGAACCATTGTAATCCCTCATGATGAAAAGGAGTTACATGAGTATATTAGGACTATGCTAAAAAATAGTCTAACAAACTGTATTGCACTGAAATTCTAAGGCAGTCTTGATGGCAGATTCTCAGTCTATTTAAAAGGGTTTGAATAGTCAAGGAGCACTAATTCTGAGTCCCAACTTCAATCACTGATCTGTGACCTTCAGTCAAATTGCTCCACCTCTCAGAGACTCTGATGGCATAGAATAATGATGTTTACATTCAACAATTCTCATAAGGGTTAAATAACACCACATTTGTCAAGAATCTCACATGAATACGGCAGAATGAAACCCCTAAAGATGGTTGGATTTCTTCATTAAAGACAATTAAAACTAATGAATGCTTCCTCACTTCCTAGTGAAGGAGAACTAATGGGTGATATTTGTGTTGGAGAGAATAATTCTCTTGGCTTGTGTTCAGGGGGAAAAAAGGAGCTGTTTCTGTTCTATTTAGAATTGCTTGTGCCAGGATTTACTGGACAGATCCACTTGACAGAGGAATTTTCATACCTGAGCCACTGCCCAGAAATTATGGCACCACTTCTGGGAAAGTTTTGAAGCACTTTGAACTTCATTTCTATATTTGCTTTGCATTCCGTACTGCTGGGCACCAAAGAACATCCCTGACTTGGCTGAAGCCAGCATTGGTTGTGCCAACAGTTTTAACCTGATCAAGGCATAGAGCACTAAAAATTTCATGAGATTCTGTTTTTGTGAGATTTCCAGATTTATACCAAGCTTGGCAGTCTCCAAAGGAATGTACAGTTCAGAAATGAAAAAAAAAAAAAAAAGAAAAGAAAAGGAGAGTACTAAGTCTGAGACTCATCGACGGACATGCACAATTCAGGTTAAGTAGGGAGTAGTTAGGAACAGGACTTCCTATTTCATCTTCAGTGGAGAAAACCTTTCAGTATTTTCTAAGAAGTCCTTTCAGCTTTAACAATTGCTTCTGGAAACACTAGCGAAAAATTACAATCATGTCCTAGACTCATCTAAACCAAGGATGTGTTTGACGTAAATGTGCTTGAATGGAGTACCACCTAAAATTCAGTAGTGCATTTTTAAAGAATTATCAAAAAATATTTAATTAGGTGTTTCTTCCTTGTTTTCCTTGTCTATTTTTCATGCATTTGTATGCAATGTAAACAATAATATAATTTATTGCTTCTCTTATTCAGTCACTTCTGGAAAAATTTGTCTCTTCAGCTACCATTGATTATGGAACAACCCATCAATCTCCACCTTCTTACTGAGATATGTAAGTATCAGCCAAATTTCTGCATATCATGCAATATCCAACATACTCTACTGATCTTATTCAATTTTAGACAAAAGAAACACGATGTTTTTATTTTTAACTATTGCAACATAATTGAAGTGAACAGTTCAGGTCCTTAATTTCTTTAATAGATTCGTAATGAGGGATTCCAGGTTGAGAACTAGTAATTATTTAAATATTCATCCGTTCATTATTGTTGAAACAATATTTGAGAATGTATTATGTACCACATGCCAGATAGCAAAACAAAATAACTATTTTTTATTATAATTTATTTTTAAATTTTATTTTTTATAATTTTAATTGTTATTTTTCCTTTTATTTTATAATTTTCTATTTATGTGGTAGTAAGGAATCAAACCCAGGGCCTCATGCAGGCTAAGCAAGCACTCTACCACTAAGCCACATTCCCTATCCTCAAAATATCTATTTATCTGACATTTTGGTAAATGAAGGTAAAGTCAATATAAATTCAAATAAATGGTTTCAATATTCATAAAATTAAAAGACCTTTCTTTGACTCAGTATTTTATCTAAAACAATTACTCATTTCTTCCAAGTGAGAAAATATTTTGAGAAATTCATTCTTAGATTATATTATATTCATGTGAACATAGCACAGTATACTTAACTGTGCAAATTAAAATGGACACACATATAATCTTATGGACCATCATCATATATAAGATCTCTTGTTGACCAAATCATTGTTTTGTAGTGGTACATGACTACATAAATTACCAATGTGGGACACTTTCATGTCATGTAGTATTCACATTTGTCTCTTCAGAACAAAAATTTGAAATTGCTTGAAAATATATGAAAGCCAGACACTGGTGGCTCATGCCTGTAATCCTAGCTACTCAGGACACTGAGATCTGAGGATTTCAGTTGAAAGCCAGCCTTGGCAGTAAAGGCTGTGAGATTTTTACCTTTGATTAACTACCAGAAAACTGGAAGTGGTGTTGTGGCTCAAAGTGGTAGAGTGCTAGCTTGGAGAAAAAGAGCTCAGGAACAGCACTGAAGTTCAAGACCCAGGACCAACAACAAGAACAGAAAGAAAAAGAAAAAGGAAATGGATAAAATGATTAGTATGGATTAGGTAAGTCAATACAATGTTCTGTAAAATTATTTTCATGAGACTTCCAACAAAGGAGTTATGAAGTGAGTAACGTATTGCCAGAATTTACAATGCACTGATGTTGTTTTATAGCAAAAATTGTGAACCTTTTCTCATTGGCATTGATTAGTTGATCACATCTGGCCTTGAGGAACTAGGATATAAGAAATAGTCTTCCAAGATGAACAATCAGAATGATCTAGGGAAGGCAGCCAACATTTGGAGCCAAAAGACCTGACTTTGGATTCCAACTCCATCAATTATTAGTTCATGACTTTGGGCAAGTCTTTTAATCTTTTAAGGCTCAGAATACTTATCTATAGAAATGAGAACATATAATAGTTGCTCCATCACAGTCCCAAAACTAAGCAGTATTAACATGTGAATACAAATGCAAGGCTGGTTTTAAAAACAAACCAACAAAAAATCAAACCCCCAAGGAAGAACAGAGTAAGTAAACATCTTGAAGTAGAAGTGTTAGTCATGAGAATACATTACAAATAGGTACAAAAACATGTGTGAATCGTTTAAATAGGGATACAGGTGGACCCATTGCAACAATGAGATGTACAAGTCGTTATGTCGAAAACGAACTTTACAACTTTGGTGCGGGGGTGGGGGGTGGGGGGATGGGAGGAAGAAGGATTGAGTGGGGGGGGAGTGGGGGGGATGGGAAGGGATGAGAAGGGGAAACAAAGGAGGAGGCTACAATGCTTGATAAGAAATGTACTCATTATCTTGCCCATGTAATTATAACCCCTCTGTACAGTATTTTAACAATAAAACAATTAAATTTTAAAAAATGTGTGGTCTTAACACAATATAATTGTATTATTCTCTCATAACAAAACAGAAAGAAACCTAGGGAAGAGAGAAAGCATGTTTTCAGTGGCAGGGTTGCTTCTTGGGATGAAGATATCTTGTAGAATATCCTCTGCATGCAATTGGACAAGTACACAGAGAAAAGCTCAGTGAGAAATAGAAGTTCAGGCCAGATCTAGAATTGGCATGCATCATTTTTCTCATTTTCTGCTTTCTATAGTTAATGCTGAAGAGCCATCACCATTCAGATCTTCAAAATCTTCTCTTCCACGTAGCCATTAGGAAATGGAGTAGGATCCTCAACGCACAGCATAGACCAAATCACAAAAACCTCCTAAAATAAGGAAACCTACCAAAGTAATTGAGAAATATTTCTGAGGATAAAGGAGCTATGTAGAGTTTAATAACTAGATCACTGATGAGAGATAGTTGTTCTAAATACATGGTCTGTGGAGTTCTGGCTATCGACTAATATAACAATACTCTTCCAGATGCTATTTGGGGGAGATTATGTGCTTTGTAATTAAAAGGCTTAAAGCAAAAGCAAAAACAAAACAAAAATACAGGATATCTAAATAGCAAACATCTAATCAAAAATGGCAATTTGCTATCATTTAAAATTTACGACTTTCATGGCACGCTGTTATTTTCGTCTTTGATTAATGCAAAATGAGTTACTGATATTTTTCATATGTATATTTTGGTTTCACAAAAAAAGTATTGCTCATATAGAATCTCTCCAGGAAAGTAAAATAATGCCTTTTAAAGTGATAGCCAACGACCAGTTGATAATCATCAAATAGAATATAGATTGCTAGAAATCAGATTTGATAGTGTTTTAAGGGTAGCTCCTCACTATTTCATATAGACACAGTGCTCAGAGACTGATTACAATTTGTTTTCAGCCCTGACCACATCAGAGGGAGAATGAATGAAAACATTTATGATCTTATTCTCCATGACTTAAACAATGACCATATGATCTGTTCTCCAAAGATAATCCAATGAATTAATTCAACTGGAAATGTCTCACAATATTACTGTGCTATAACTACATATTTTATTCAGCCTTTTTATAGGGGTGTGGGTAATTCCAAGTCCTCATTTTATGCATATTTTTAAAATGCAGAAAATCATAGGAGAAAAGTGATTTTCTGGTTACAAGTGTTGATCTCTAAGCCTGACACTAGTGGCTCATACTTCTAATTCTAGCTACGAAAAACGATTGTGGTTCAAAGCCAGACAGGACAAGAAAGCCCATGAAACTCTTATCTTTAAATCATAGCAAAAAAAGGAGGAAATAGAGTGGTGGCTCAAGTAATTGAGGACCAACCTTGAATAAATAAGAGACAGAACCAAGGCCCTGATTTCAAACCCCAGTACTGACTTCACCAAAATGGAAAAAGAAAATACTATTGATCTATAGAGACCTAGGCCCCAATCATTCTGTAATATATTGCATGTATATATTCTTTTGTTTACTCATTGGCCAACAGAATTTCAAAATTCTAGACGTAGACAAATTGTAACTATTATGATTCTTTCAGAAAGAAAAACTAAATTGAGGGAAGATATAAGAAAACAATATTAGGGGAAATATATATATATATATATATATGGATTGCAGGTTATAGATTATATTATTTATAGTATATATAATCTCATAATTATAATTCAGACTTATTTCATTTTTGCTCCTTAGACATACACCCTTTGGCGAAGTTGAAAAAACAAATCCATCCATATTCTTTTTTCCTTGTTACATTTCTTTTGTTTTAGAAATGAAAATGAGTCAGAAGTAATTCCCTCTAAGGCAAAAGAATCAGTGGCCCTATGACCATTAAATATGCTTTTTTAATTTGCTTTTATTTGGGTTACGTTAAAATCAGTCCCCAAAATTTTAAGTTTTAAATCTGTGTGGAGAAACTGGTTTATTTCTGACTACTGGGCTAAAAGGATCAAAGTAAGAACTGAGTCAACATTTCTGGAGCCAAGGCTACATAACCTGTTACCCAACATGGGATACCAAATACCTCTGATCTAACTTACTAATATGTCATCCTTGGTTCTTGGAGCCTTCTGTGCTTCTGATCCCTGTGAGCCTCAATAAAGTTGCCAAACAATACAGATTAGAGGTTTGAAAAATTAATGTTTGCTGTCCATGCCTATGGTTTTGTGTAAGTAAGCTTTTGTTGTAGTTATTGTTGTTTGTTTTTGTTTTGTTTGTTGGTCCTGGAGCCTGAATTTGGGGCCTGGGTGCTGTTCCTGAGCTTTTGCTCAAGGCTAGCACTCTACCGCTTGAGCCACAGTGCCACTTCCAGCTTTTTCTGTGATTAATTGGAGTTAAGAATTTCAAAAATGTGGGGCGCAGGTGGCTCACGCCTGTAATCCTAGCTATTCAGGAGGCTGAGATCTGAGGATTGCAGTTCAAAGCCAGCCCGGGCATAAAAAGTCAGTGAGACTCTTATCTCCAATAACCACTAGAAAACTGGAAGTGGCGCTGTGGCTAAAGCGGTAGAGCACTTGCCTTGAGCTGAAGAGCTGAGGGACAGCACTCAGACCCAGAGTTCAAGCAAAAAGAAAAAAAAATTAAATAAATAGATTAACTAATTAATTAATTAAAAATAAAGAATCTCAGAAATATCTTACATGGGCTGGTTTCAAACCATGATCCTCAGATCTCAGCCTCCGAGTAGCTAGTAAGTTTAATTATTGGTGTCATTTGTAAAATTAATGACTCATTTTAATTCTGTTATGCAATTGTTTGTGATTATGTAACAATGTATGTCACAGACCTTGTGTAAATTGCAGTTCAAAAGAGATGCTCATAAGTAAACCCTGCCCTCTTCCCAATATCTTCCTATTAGAATAACATAATAAATATAAAAAATGTAGGTTGCTACAATTTCAAAGTATGTAGAATCATTTTAGCAAAGACTCTTCTAATAATATATTCATCATTTTGACTCAAATTCAATTATTAAAACAATAACCAAACCTATATAGGGTACATGTAATATGCTGGAACCTTTTTTTTTTTTTTTAGTCAGTCTTGGAGTTTGAACTTGGGCCTCAGTGCTGTCCTTGAGCTCTTCAACTTAAGATGAAGAACTTAAGTCTACCACTTGAGCCACAGAGCCACTTCTGGTTTTCTGGTGGTTAATTGGAGATAAGAGTCTCAAGAACTTTCCTGCCTGGGCTGGTTTTGAACTGTGGTCCTCAGATCTCAACCTCCTAAGTAGCTAGGATTACAGGTATGAACTGGAGCCACTTTTTTTTAACATTATTTTTCCTTTTAAACTTTTTTGTCAAAGTGATGTACAGCGGGGATACAGTTACATAAGTAAGGTAGTAATTACATTTCTTGCCCAAATTGCTACCCCTTCCCTCTTTTTTCTCTCTTTCCTCCTGTCCCCTGTCCCCCACTACAGATCATTTCCAACATATTTCTTGTGAGTATTGCTGTTTCATAAGTTCCCCTTTTTCCTTTGGTTCAACAAAATTGAACCATTTTTAAACACACACAAAAAAACTTTCTACATGTTAAATAATGTCATTTTGTTGTAGAAAACAACCATATCTTTATGACTCCCTATTTTTGCAGTGATAAAAATCAGCAAACTTGGGTAGGGAAAACAGGGACCAATAGATTGATTTAGAATCCACCTAGAGATAAAAATAATCATACAAATAAATGTTTGGCAGATCTAGACTTTGACATAATAAAAGTTTAATGATTATCATCCAGAGACAGGTTGTCACTTACAAATATCATAACTGTAGGAGGCTTCTATCTAACTAGTCTAATTGTCACATTTAGATTTTAATGCTTTGCCTCAATTAACGCTAACACAAAGAGACATTATAATTCCAGTCGGATGTTGTAATGGACAGGCTGCCGTTGTTTTAGCTTCTCTCATGTAATGGTATTTCTCTCAAGACTTTTCTTTGGTCAATGCTGACTTACACTGAGATGGCTCACAGAGTGCACCTGTTTGGGTAAATGGGCCAGGTCCTATGACATTCTTCTAAATAATGAATCATGAAAACCAAATCCTTTATGGCTCATGGAGTCTTGCTAATAAGGCCAATGTCCTCTGTACAGGTCTTTGGGCCTAAAATGCAAATTTTGATGTGCTAATAATCACCGAACCCTCCTTTTAGTAATTGTTTTAATCTTCATTATCTCCTGTTATACTCCATAAAAAATCCATTCATTCTCTGCTAAGGAATCTGGTACATGAAATACAACTGATACCAAAAGTTTAATAGCCTTATTCTCAATAAACTGAATTAAATCTCTTTTGAGTGGTAATGCTTCTTTAGAAAGAGCAACATTGAACCACCTACTTTTAATAATCTTAGACACATTGCATGGCTCTACATAGAGATCATGTTTTTAACTTACCAGCTTCAAGAGGAAATCTTTACTGGAAATAAGATAAATGGTCTAGCCAAGGTCCTACATATGAAACTAAATCCAAAAGAAAATTTTGACTAGGAGATATCAAGCTTGTAACTTTTGCCAGCTTTAGTCCAGAGAACCTATTAATTTATTAATTTATTAATTATCTATTAATTTTACAACACTGTAGATTTAATCAGGGCTTCATAAAAGTGCTCTACCACTGAATCCATCCACACCCCACCCCTGAACATTTGTTTTTCCATTTTTGCTTTTCCCCTCATGTTTATTTTTGTAGTACTGGGAATCAAACCTGGAGCATTACACCTTCACTTTGCCACTGACCTACATCCCAGCCCCAATGGTACTTTTTTTTTTGCTTTTGGTCAGTCATGGGGCTTGAACTCGGAGACTGGGTGCTGACCCTCAGCTTTTTTGCTCAAGGCCAGTGTTCTTCCACTTTGACCCACAGTGCCACTTCCTTTCCCTCATTAGTCTAATAGTGGTTCCTTGTGTTATCTTACAGTAACCCTGTAACTTTCCCTTCATTATATTACTTAAGCATTATGTAGCTCATTGCTAGAATGAAAAACAAGTAGCAAAGACTAATGTGAAGTAGCAATGGAAAGACTAGATTCTAGAAAAGCTGTGTAAGTTTGCTGCCATCTATGGGCTGGCAACGAAGTTCATGTCCAATCCTTGAAGTCCAGGATCACACACATTAACCTGAAGATCAGGTGTTTCCTGACAATTAACAATCCTGTGATTTTTCCAGGACAAAAATGTGGGTAATATCACCTGGCTTTATTTATTGTTACAAATACCACTTTATTTGAGTTGGACCACTGAGTGGAAATTTCAAGCCAAAGTAGATTCCAACGTAGCATATACAACCACCAAATAAGAGATGATTTTTTAACCACTGTTTTGAAATATGCTACCTATTTTTACTCATACAATTTTTTTGCTTTTATAATACTAGCCAAGTAGTTTTGATAAGGGCTTTTGGGAAATCAGTCTTCCTTCATCCACTCCTCTTCCTCAGGATTTGAGAACCAATTTTGGACTTTGTGCATGGCTCCCTGAGGTAATACCTGCCGAAAGGAAGTCCTGTTGGGTCAAAGCCTACCCGGCGTGTCTTCAAATATTCACAGGCAACTTGGCTGGATCAGCTGGAGTTGCAGGCCTTGCTCCAGGCCCTCCTGGGGGCTCAGCAGCAGTTGTCACCACAAGTGGCTACAGAACTCACCCCAGAGGAAGAGCACAAATCAGATACTAATCATTTGATTTCACCCCTGCTGTTAACACATGTTGCCTGAAAAGTCCTTCTGAGCCCTGTTTTACTGCCTCAGATTGGAAACACATATGCCTGCCAGTGAACTCCCTAGCGAAATGGTCAGTCAGCATCTAAGAATAACTGCGACAGTCCCCTGATAATGCATACTACTTTCAGTAGTTTGAGTTTATCAGAAGCACCAAGTAGTCACTGAACTGTTGATAAGATCAGTTAGCTAGGCCGTGGCAGTGAGAATTAAAACATGAAACATGTACATACAGGAAGTAATAGTTAAAAACTAGAAATCATTTCCATTCATCACCCCCAACCTGTGCAGAACTAGAAAATGTACAAAACCTCAACAGTGAAAAAGATGAATCTGCTCAGTCCTTGTCAATTGCCTTTACTTATCTTCTTTATACATTTCCCTAGGCTCTTAGAACTTCCCAGCACTGGCATAATTATGGTAACCATGACTAAAATTAATTGTTGACTACATTGGTAACACTGCAGCTACCTCCAAAAACAACAGAACGGGCAATCATCCCACTATATAAGCTGTGCACAATCTTATATTCAAAGTGAACCTTGTCTGTAATTGGATCCTACCAAAATTTGGCATAGAAATACCTCTGACTTGAAGGCAGAGGATCAAGGGATCAAGACTTGTCTTGCTTCTTCTTCTGTCAAGAACACTGTTTCTAAGCCACATGACTTTACTAAGTCTTAGTTTTCCTGTGTGTGTGTGTGTGTGTGTGTGAGAAAGAGAGAGAGAGAGAGAGAGAGAGAGACATTATTTTTACAAATATTCTTTTAAATTTACATATGTTATGGCAATGTATAAAATAAAAATTCCTATGCAAACACACAGGGATCAATGGATCCCTGCCATGGATACACTGGAAAATCAGTGAGGGGTAGATCATGCCTACAGCACTTTGAGGCAACTCAACTTGGTTTCCAAGGCTCTTGTTTGCTTTCCTTTTTTATATTTCACTGAAAATTTATTCTGTTCTCTACATTCCCAAATGTCTCCAATTTCTTCACTAAGGACAAAAAATAAAGTATGGCTACATGTCACATACATATGTATTATGCTTGAGAGAGAACCTAGCACAATGTCCTGGAGACAGAGATGAGCCACTCTTACAAAGATCTGCTCTCTGCATCTCCTTGTACGTTACTTCAAAATCATCTCCTGTGCCTGTTAGGGACTAGTTTCTAACAGACATCCAATGGCAAAATGGTTCTCAGTTCTTGTTCTTGGGCTGTATCTCCTTTACTTTTGCAGTTAAGATGTGGTGTGTGTGTGTGTGTGTCTGTGTGTGTGTGTGTCTGTGTGTGTGTGTGTGTGTGTGTGTGTGTCTGTGTCTGTGTCTGTGTCTGTGTGTGTCTGTGTGTGTTAGGTGAGTCAATGGACATGAGTTCATTTTTAACCTGGGGGGGACTGTCTCTGAAATTAATTTCTTAGAACTTCTCAGAAAGTCTAGGTCCTAGTAGGCAATGAGTATAGCCTCATAGAAGGACAATGTCTTCCTTTATTTTCAGTTGTTTCTGTTTGTTTCACTCTCCTGTGCTGCATTTCTAACCCTGATATGTATTACCAAACAATCAAAATATAAGCTTTTGCTTCAGGCACCATTTGTGGGGAAATTCTGACTCCGAAATCATCTTGACAACTTCAGAATGTCTTAGTACTTTGTGAAGTAAATGGATCCTCCTTGTTTCAGTTCCTTCCTGCAAAGTCCCAGTTCTGAATCTAGATCATATTATAGAGAGAATATATGGTCATCAGGGAGGATCTGACCAGGTTTTAAAATATATAAACAGGTTAGCCACTCTTTTCAGTCTGGACTTTGGCTAAGTCATGCTGGCATAGACTTAAGTGTTCACAATTTTCCAATAAATCAGACAATAACACTGTTAAGTGACACTAGACTTTATGTGCTCAGCCCACTGAGAGAGTAAAGTGAAGACCAGTAACTTAATCCTATGTTGGGGAGATGGTAGTTTGCTTTAAGCACTTATAGGAAGTGGAAAAGTAATCAAGTAAAAGGAAAAAAGAAAAAGGGAAGGTAAAACTTAGAAATTCATGCATTTTTAAAGTTTACTCTCATGGCATTTTTTTATTTCCATACCTACCATACAATTTACAGGAGCATTATAGAAGAATGATTCAGAATAGGGTGAACCAAAGCAATGGCAAGAAATATACTCACTACTTTATGTAGGTGACTATAAAACCTTTGTACATCACCTTGACAATAAACTTAAATTTAAAAAAATCTATTCAGATTGTTGCTTTGTGAACTAACTGAATCATACTCACCAAAATCTCATTAATTGGCAATTTCCCCCATATGACTTATAATAAAACCTATATCCACAATAATAGTAGTGACGAGTGTTTTTCATATGCCAAAAACAGAGATTGTATATAATTAGAATTATATCTATGCAAGCTGTCATTCACTCTTTATAGTCATTGCTACCTTCCACCAGTGAAAACTAAGATACTGTATTCTTCAAGAACCATGATCAATTCTTCCTGGATCATCAAGATATGAATTGGTAAGTCAGATTTAAGGTCAGCTGTTTTTATTTTAATGATTCAAAGATATACTACATAGCAGTTATTTTAGTGTTCATGGCAATTAAATAATAAGTAGTCTTTAATATTCTTTGTTACCTAGACCACTCAGACTCCCAAACAATTGGATAAAGTTTTCCTATAACTCAACCTTAAATTCATGGTGTCTGGGTTCAGGACCACAAAATGTTCCTAAGTGGTCAGTAGGGGTATGGATAGGGTAAATGTAAAGCATTCTGCAGATCACCCTTTTTTCTCTTATGGTGATACTTGGTTTTCCAGAGAATATATTCACCACCTTTACGATGGCATTCTGCTAAGTTTAGTCAAGCTAATCAGGAAATGGGGCAATACCTTTTGATCAAACATAATCCAGGAGCTTCACTGTCTTTTGAGTCTAGTTTGTGGGCCATCTTGGGTTACCACAGCAACAGCCCAAAGGCAATAACATACTCCCCAACTTTCTGTGTTATCAGTTAGGCAGGAGCTAACCCTGAGTGACGCTGTATGGCAACCTCAGCCACATTTTGATATGAGTGTAGTTTGAAAGCCAAACCAGAAAAGATTCTCTGTATCTCTCCAAGTCTATGTGACCATAAGAAAAAAAAAGATCACTGGTTGTTTCCCACCATTAAATAATGTACTCAGGGAATATTAATGATATTTATGCAAAATGAGTTCCCCAAGCCATAGTCTAAGCAGTTTCTATTTAAAATATCTAAAAGAGAGTCAGGAATTTTCCCTTTCAACATGATTCTGATTTTTTAAATGATGTAAAATCTACCTCTCTCTCTCTAGAGGAGAAGGAGGGAATGGAAGACACTGTATGAAGGGAAATGTACTGGTTACTTGACTCATGCAATTATAATTCCTCTGTACATCACCTTTTATATTAATAATAAATTAAATTTAAAAAACTATCTATGAGAAACACTAATTTGTAGAGAAGTTCATGAGAGACCCCAAGGCTTAAAATACATAAACAAAAATTGGCAAATTGGGCAAAACTCTTATAAGAAGAAGTTGTTAGTCTTGAGAGTCAGGGATCACTGATAAAATACTAGGTCGCTCCCTGGATGAGGCCGCCCAATAGTATGGCACGAGGTAAATGCAATTGAAGAATCTACTGGAGTCAAGTTCATAGAAATTTTCTTATGCCACGTAATTCTTACCGTAGCCCCTTCCTGGCCTCTGTATGGTTTCTTTCCTGACTCTGGAAAGATCCAGATAATAAAAATAGATCAACAGGACCGATGCTAGTGGCAAAGCAATAAGAACAAAATATTTCAAAGGGTCCAAGTTTTATGAAATGATTATGAATTCTTACTCTTAGAACCAAGAAATTGCCTTGGAAATTTTGTTTACTTTCTATTTGCTTTTGTCTCCATAAAAGAAAGTGTGGTGAGGGGGGCTAGGAAAATGGCACAGTGGTAGAGTGTTTGCCTTGCATGTATAAGGCTCTGGGTTCGATTCCTCAGCACCACTTAAGCAGAAAAAGCCAGAAGTGGTACTGTGGCTAAGGTGGTAGCCTTGAGCTGAAGAGCTGAGAGACAGCACCCAGGCTCAGCGTTCAGGCCTCATGACTGCCAAAAAAAAGAAAAAAGAAAGTATGGTGAATGGAAAATTAAATGAACTGTATGTGGACTCTAGTAGGTAAGACTTGGATTGGAACCAAACTTCAATAGTTTTAATCAACTTGATGCCCAAAATAAAAATCACTGGATGGATAATTCCTTGAGCATTACAAGTCCACCATTTCAATATGATAGAAAAGAACAATGATCATTCTTAGATTTAGGTGAGCCACCATACAAAATAAAACTTTATTGTCTCATTTTAGTAAACGACTGCAAATAATTCTTACTAACATTGCTTAATGTGTTTAACAAATCCTGGGACCAACTTACTAGAGAAGTATTCTATATTAGGTAAGATTAAAAAAGTCACTAACAAAAATATTTCACAAATGTTTTAGGGGCTGCATCAAATATACATTTATTGTATTCTCATGTCCTAAACGTGTGAAGGCATAGTTGCTAAAAGTAAGATGTCTACCATATGAAGTTTTAAGAATCTCAGTTTCTATTTTGTGCTCCCTTTGAGCCACCAGAGCTCTCACGGTCTACCTAGGAAAAAGCCAAGGATTATACAAGTGGCACAATCAGTCAGTTCATAAGTACATTGACCCAGACGTGAAACTCAGGTGTTCTTCATAGTCCATGAAGAAGTAGGGTACTGTGGGCAAATACCGTCATAATACCCAATGTACATATGTGAAAAAAGTGAGAAATTTGAAGTAACTCCTGGGAGAAGCATCGAATGATAGAAGAGGTGACCAAAATGCATTGTCCACAGAAATATGTTAAATTCTAAATCCTTTCCACAACATTTGGAGGATGAAAGATAAATATTTTTTGTAAAAAAGAACAAAGTACTTACTCTGACCCTGATGCAAAGCATGCTGGGAAATATTTCTGATCATTCATGTGATCATTCCCAGGAAAAACTGTGAAACAAAAGAATACATTGTAATGTACAGCTAGCTATGTGTCACAAATCTCGTTAATACTTTCAGCAAAAATAATGAACTTTTATCTCAGTGATTCATATCCTCTGAGAATCAAAAAATAGAAAGCAGCTGAATCTAAGTTCTAATAATTTTATGACTGAAATGCTATTTTCATCTATTGCAATAATGTGAATTTGCATAGTGGTCCCTGTTCTTTCTGATGACAAGCAATTTTTTCCTTCCAAAATACAATTTCCCTTGAATAATAAATAGTGACTAGAGGTTAATGGTTGTGTAAGTTCAGAGTACCTGTTTCCATGACAATGTAATTCACATTATTAATAACTTTTATGCATTCATTTCTTTGCCAAATAGGTGAAGTTTAATAAATGTATAAAATAATCTCTAAAATACCACAGAGTAAGAGACTTTCATAGCATCATAGTCATATTTCTGTTACTTTACAAACATCAGAAATAAAGAAAATATATATTTGTCTGTTGTCAGCTCAAATGCATTTCTATATGTCATTCAATATAACTACACACATTTTATATGATGTTTTGATTAAGGAAAAGCAAGATAAAGTAAAATGACAATTATAACTGCTCAAAACACATGCAAGTAGGTACAATTTTACTAGGACACTGGATAAAAATGACATTGTTTTCACATAAGTCAATAAAATGCTACATGATTTCTACATACTAAATTATATTATTCATGTTGCAATATCGAGTCTAGAAAGCTAGGGGAATTATAACTCTTCCTAATTACACACATGCACACACATGCACACACACACACACATACACACAGAGTTACTAGCATATTAATGATTAGACCATATTTTTCAGGGAATATTTTATTTCAAACACAGTTTCAAAAATATTTTTTTCTGTTTCCCTTATTTGCTCCACTTATGTAAATATCCAACATAGGCATAACCTTTTATCAAAACTAAAGAATTAACTTGGGACAAGGCCATTAACTAATTTAAAGATTCATTTGAGTTTCTTTTAATTTATTGTTATTGTAAAGGTGATTTACAGAGGGTTACATTTAAGTAAGTCAGATAAAGAGCACATTTTTTGGGGGGGAGGGCCTGGCCACTCTCCCTCAGTTCTTCAGCTCAAGCACTCTACCACTTGAGCCACAGCAGCACTTCTGGTTTTCTGGTGGTTAACTGGACAGAGTCTCACAGACTTTCCTGCCTGGGTTGGCTTTGAACCATGATCCTCAGATCTCAGACTCCTGAGTAGCTAGGATGACAGGCATGAGGCACCAGCGCCTGGCTTTTAAAAGTTCCTTTCTTTTCAAAGGGGTGACATCATTCATTTCCGGTGATTCTATTTATGTCTTGTTTGGGATTCTGGATCCAACTGTTTAACTTGCTGCCACAACCCCTGTGCTATCATTTGGATGTGACTTCTAATACTCATGTTGAAATCGCAATTCCATAGTGTAAGTATTAAGAGATGGCACTTTTAAGAAAATATTAAGTCATAAGGGATCTGTCTTCATGGATCTATTAACAATGTCATTGTGGGAATCAATGTAAAAGTAGGCTCTTGACCAAAGGCTGCGTTTGGCTCCCATTCTCTCTGTCTTACTTGTGGATTTGCCCTTGGCTTTTTCAATATGGAGTGATGCAGCATGAAGGTGCTAAGCAGCCTCTAGAACTGTAAGCCGAGTTAATTTCCATTCTTTGATTATTCTGCTATGGAAAATGGAATAAGTCACTCTGTGAACAATGGCAGGGTCTCAGTCTTCCGCAACCCTGACACTTGGCAGAAATGAGGTAAGTTATTTTGTGGAATCTCCCATTAATTTGAGTTACCTGATGCTTCTAAGTAATTTGATTGAAGTTACACATTGTTGTAAAAAATATCTCAGAGGTGTGTGCCCTTCTCTGTGAATAGGAATAAGAAATTAACAAGATGGTTATGTGTGTATTATCAGTGATGCAAACCTTAATTGCTTGGTTTAAAATAATGTCTATTGGGATTCACCATCATAAATTTATTTTCTTTGGCTATTGCCAAATACTTTAGAGAAATTACTTTTATCTTATGTGCATATCTCTGTTAATTTCATTTTTTTCCTCTCATTTGAGCACTTTATTGGTGCTTCTTATCTATGTAAATTATGACTGTGACATTCTAGAGGTAATTTCCTAATTCCTTAATTATTCCACAGTATTCATTACAATCTTCATGTAAGGAAAAGTCATTGCTTCTTCCTCATTTATTTATTCAGTTATTCATTTACATCAATATGAATTCATGGGTATTTAATTATTTGGGTTATAATCCAATACCATAGTTATTTATTGTATTACTCGAGTCATTGCAAGCTGTAGCTTTAATAAGCACCAATTAAAGCTAATTATGTCCTCTATGTAAAGTGGTTTACAGTTTTGCATTTGCAGTGGTTCAAGTGTATTGACATGAAGGTAAATATTGAAACGATTTGCTCTGGAATATTTGCTCTAGAATATTCTGCCTTCACATTATCATCATATCATTCTGTTTATTTTTCCTAATCTTGTTAACTTATAGATCCAGATGAGCTGACCCTCAGCAAAAGTCAGGTTCACTAGTTGCTGTTCTATATCTATATTAATGAATGCCTTAGGCCATGATCATTCTTGAATATTTGTCATTTAGTACACTAAAAATATCCTTCCTTTTCTGGATGCCGAATTTGACATTCTTCCTGGAACTGTCTGTTTTGTCTAGCAAGTTAACAGGCATGGAGATAGTACCAAATAATCTTTACATGCTCATTCCAGATGCCTTCCATCATTCACCAAATTGAAGCACTGTTATCTAAACCAGATTTGCTTTCCTCTGACAAGGGTGTATGTCTCAGCCTATATACTGTGATTTGGATACGTGTCCCCCCAGGGTTTATGTGTTGGAAGCTTGATCCTTGGGATGATGTTGTGGGAAGGGATAACATTGTTCAGAGGTAGAGCTTACCTAGCTCAAAGTAATTGGGTCATGGGAAACAATGGGTTGGCTTCTAATAGGACGGTGGCTAGTTGTCTCAAGAGGGCTATTACAAAAGAGCAAGCCCAGTTCCTCCATGTCTCTCTCTGGCTTCCTGTCTCCCCATGTGCTGTCTGCCTTTACCTATACTGTCATCATTGTGAGGAAGTCTACCTGCAGACCATTACCAGAGTGGGGTAAATGCCAGCACTATGCCCTGGAGCTCTATAAAATCAGAAGCTAAACTTTATTTTGTATTTTTACTTTACTTTATTGTTATTAGAGAGGTGATGTATACAGAGGGATTACAATCACCTGAGTCAGCATTGTAGCACCAGAATTGGGTTTGAACCGAGGAAGTCTTGTTCTAAAGTATTACCTATAGAACCTTTATTTTTTATGGACTAGAGAGCTTTGAAAGTTCAAAGGGGTCATTTAGTTTATAGTGACATTCTAGCAAGAAGGGTCAAATTGACTCAATCACTCCTCTAGCATTTTTGACCTTTTGCCTTGTGTCAGGTCTACATAAAATGCACAGGGGAGGGGAGGACTCCGTTCAAATACAAAAACAATGAAGACCTGAAGACTAAATCTTGATCTTTAAGGAAGAGAGCCTAGTACCATAGAAAATAAAACCACTCTGAAACAAATACGGCTGAAGAAATGCCTTGAGTTGACAACTGGAAGCGGGAGGAGGCAGAGACTCACCAAGACTCAAGAACTAGGAAAGTCAACAGAAAAGTCAAAATGTCATCTGATTACTGACACTGAATACTGAAGAATCCAATGTGTGTCCCCAAAGCAGCTGCACACACACACACACACACACACGAATCTATGCTGCACAGTTATAGGCATCTCACAGGTAAGTTATTATGGAAGTTGGGAGTCGGGGAGTGGAAATGGCTGGAGCTAGTGGGGAAGTAGAATGAGGGGAAAAAAGATGGAGAAACAGATTTCGGTAGGGTTTGCAAGATCCTGTTGCAAAATCGTGGCGTTTTTCCTTCAGTGTAGAGGAGCCACGCATCCAAAACACGGTATTTCCCTAGTTGAGCTGCAAAGAAGTTCAGGGTAGCATTTCCTTCCGGATTGTAGTTACCGATCCACGACGTGGACATCCAATCTCATGTTATTTCTAGTGTCCCTTCCAGCCCTAAAACACAGTATCTATTTCCCTAATTGTCCCACTTATGGCCTTTGCAGAGGAAGCAGTTAGAAACACACAGGGAATTAAACAAAACACCACTAGATTCTAATCAGAGATGCCAGGAGCCTTTAAGGTAACTGGCAGCCTCCCCCACAGGGCATCAACATGATTGGCCCAGAGGCAATCTGCTGCCGTCCACACTAGAACACCTCTGTCCAGCCCCAGATTTATCCCCTGTGTTTCGGGAAATGGCTCTCCTAATGCCTACAGAGATCAACTTTCATAACTATTAGCCATCCTATCTGGGACTATGTGGCCCTTGGTACCTTCATTCTTGGAGCCAGATGCTTTATTTAGCCCTCAAAGTTCTACTGGGAAAGATGGAATTCCATAAAAGATGGAATTTCTCTGGGTTTGGATGCCTAACATAGTAACTAAAAAGGAAAACTGTCATATTTTATTGAGGATATAGATTTTTTAGTAGCTAGGTCTGTTCTTTTGGGGAGATTGTATATTAGGGCCAAATAGTTGTTCTTCCAGTCAGAAAACATTGAATAATTAATTTGGAGAACATTTACAAATGCTCACAAACACATATAGAGGGAATTAGAAATAGTGAACAAAAATAGGGGACAGAGATAGCATATGAGAGATGGAGAAAGGGAGAAGAGAGAAAAAAAGACAGAGAAGAGAGAGGGAAAGAAAATAAGTTTGGAGCCAAATACAAAGCTTCCCCTTTTCCAGGAAAAATAACTGAAACAGATCCCATACCGATAGCTGTTGCACTGGGTCATGTAAGTAGGCATCTGTAAAATCAAAATGCCTGTGAGGATTTCTATTTTCCCTTTTGCTTTCTGCTCATTTGGGGGGATCTGCTAGAAAGTGAGAAAATATTAGAGGATGCCAAGAAAAATTTCTCCCTGTGCAGTTCCTGTGAATTTGAGAGCAATCACGTCAGGTGACCTCCCTCCTTGGGACATCAGACTCGCAGAGCCAAGGTCAAAGGTGACCTCATATATGTGAAGTTAATTCAGAACATCCAGTCTGACCTGGCTAGCCATTATGAACACCTTTTTGGGGAAAGAGCAAGAACTCTGATACCACATCTCTTATTTCGCATGCTAAGCATATGAGATTCATTTTCTGGGTATTTACTGTTTCCTTAACTCTGGTCAATTTTCTTTTTCCTTTTTACTATTTTTTCCACTAGTTCCTGTTTTCCCTTTAGTCCTGTGTATGACTTTCTGCTCTGTAAGTGATAGATAACTACTCCCTCAAAGTTCTTCTAACAATCAATGCATGCTTTCATTATTGCTTTATATTCTTTGCTGGGATCCTAATTTGTTCAGCTTGCTCTCACTTCCGTAGCCTGCTGTCAAGGTGATAAATTCATAAATTCATTACTAAGGTTCCTAATTATCTCATTCATGTGGCTAGAGGCCTAATGTGAACACTCAAGTTTAATTTCCACTGACTAGTAAGCAAAGGAAAAGCAAAGGTGTGTGTTTTGCTTCATCTTGGCTACATCAGTCAGTTCTGATAAAGCAAAAACGGTAAAAACAAGATTTTAAACATTCTTAAAAATGGCCCTTCCATGAATGGCGGAGATAATTTGTGTGTACATGTCATAAATAGGTGGTTCACATCAAGTTCTAGCTTGAATATTCATAGTCTCTCTAACCGCCATCAGACCTACACTATCCGTAGAACATGAATCCCTGGGGAATGGAATTCCACATCTTTTATGGGATATTCTTGCTCATGAAAATCAGGTTTTGCTCTAGGAAAATATTCAACATGAGAAAGGTCCCTTTTTTTTTAATTTGATTTTTGTTTGCTTACTTACATGGCACTGAGGAATTGAACCTAGGGGCTCATGCACACTAGATAAGCACTCTACTACTGAGCCACATTCCCAGACAGGAAGGTCACTTTTCTGTTTCTAGTAAGGACCCATTTTTCAGCAGACTTGTGTGCTTTGAGCAAAACTACAGGGAAAACTAAAAAGAACAAAAAAAAAATGAGCATAGTGAAAAGAAGGTTCTGAGCATGAAACTCTTCCTGAGACTAAAGATGCTCATAGGAGAGAAACAATAGGATTATATAGTCAGAAAGGACCTCGGGCACCGATAGTACCCCCTTTGTACTTTCTAGACCTTGACCAGCAGAAAATTATTCTTTATATGATAACCTAAGAATCTATTCCAAGTTGAATATTCAATCAACTCAGACTGCAAGGACTTCTATCAGGTTGACATTTACATTTCAAATATGGACCCAAGACTGTCTTATAAAGCATCATCCATTCACACCTGAAACAACTCTGTTCTCACTGTACCAATAGATAAACCATGTTTTTTTAATTCCAACATCTCATTAGTCTTTTAATCATCTCCATAGGGTTTAGTCTCTTCAGGTCTTACTATTTCCTCTTTCACCCTATGCCTTCAGTTTCTACAGTCTTTATTCTCATTGTTTAGTCTCCAACCTTTACCCTACTTTCCATTCTGAACCCAGCTTCTGGAAGAAAACGTGAATCTACTTGTCATTATTACCAAAATATGACTCTTCTAATGTTGACAAAATTCCAACACATATTGTATCTTTCTAAAAGAGTTTTCTCTCTTCCCGTTTCCTGTATTTCCTCACTATCTGTATTGGCTCTTGCCTTATAACTGACCCTCACTATTTACAGAATATAGAAGTTCATCAGCATTGACTATTCTCACTTTCTCATTCCTTTCCCTCCAGTACCAAACAGACCCTTGTGTGAGGACAATGACTCTTCTCTTAAATTTGTAGAACAGCTTTGGCAAGTTTCTAATGAGAAATTTGCTCGCTTCCTTAAAAGCTGACTCCTTGATCTACAAGTTAAATAATATCACCCTAGACATCTTCTTCTGCTTTGCCATTTGGGGTTGTTCTTAGCCCTTCTTCTTATAAATATGATTATCACAATCTTAATTTTTTTCTTTATTTCCAAGGGTATGATATTTTTATAACTCATTAAATTATATCCCCTTTTGTTACCCTTACTTTATTTCACTATTTGTTCATAGTTATTTATCTTTGGTGGTACTGGGTTTTCAGCCCAAGGTCTTATTCTTGCTAGGCAGATACTCTCTCAGTAGAGCCACATCCCTGGCCCAACACCAATTTTTTAATAAAAGTGACATATATTTGTTCTTCCCTCTTCTCCTCTGCCTTAATTCTTTGCCCAGTTCTCTCAGCCATCATGAGACTCCTTTGGTTAATGTTGCCAATAACAGTTGTAAAAGTCAGCCTCACTGAAAAATGTATGCCATTGAAGCATACCATAATAAAACAAATACAACTTGAAACTCACCTCTCCTTGGTTACCATTAAAAGATTCATTTTTTTTCTCTTTTCTTCAACTACTTTTTCATTGTTACAATTCTCTGATCTCTACATATACCTTATCTTCCTGGTCACCTAGGTAGGAGTTTCCTTGCAATTACTAATAGCTTCATGGCTTAGTTCTGAGATAATATTTGTAGTGGAAGCTATCTGGGACACTTAAAGACCTGGTATATAAAAACTTTACAACATGTAGACCCGTATAAAATGGAAAGCTCTATTAACTGGACTTAATGGAAAGTCTGTTTTTCCTTACTGTAATAAAATGACTGAGGAAAACTTAAATTTATAAGGGATCTAGTTTGGCTTAAGATTTTGGAAATTTAAAGTCCAAGGTGAAGTGAGCTCTCCTCATTTGGCCATTAGTGTTGATGTTCTCAAAGTGGCAGGAAGCTCTTATATAAGACAGTGAGTATGTAGATGATGTGATGATGTGTTTGTGCTCTCTCTCTCTGTCTCTTTCTCTCTCTCTCTATCTCTGTCTCTCTCTCTGTCACTGTCTCTCTCTCTGTCTCTGTCTGTCTGTCTCTCTCTCTCTCTCTCTCTCTCTCTCTCTCTCTCTCTCTCCCTCTCTCTCTCTCTCTTACACACACACTTGCTCACTCTCTTTCCCTCCTTCTTTGCTTCATTTTAGAAAGCGATCCAAATTTTAGTCATGGTAAATCTACCCTAATGTCCTTAACCAGTTTCTTCCCAAACGTCTGATCTCTAAACACCAATCTGACCAAGTAGTTTCCATTCTTTGTATAATTTTAACATATTTCCTTGGGGATTGAACTCCAGGATGAGTCTGGGATACAGTCATATTTTCAAAAAGAAGCTTAGATTGATACCACAAGAAGAAGCGACAGCCTGCCCCTGAGTGACGCTGTCACCCTGGTCCTCCCTCCGGATCCACATTAGATTCTGCTGTGAGCAGCTCTCGTCCACATGGGCTCAGAAGAGCACAGCTGTGCCTAACACTATGCTTAGTGGCCAGACAGGGTTTTCAACCCTGTAGATCTCCCGTTTTTTGACTCAGTATATTATGGATTCTCAGTGACAATAGGGATTTCACAAAATAACTCATAAATTTGTCTGGCCCCTCTATGTTCCAAATTTATTAGAACAAGAAATATAGTTATATAGAGAGATATCGCAAAATGCCAGTGTGAAGTTTGCAAACCATCACTGCTCTTCTCTGAATGTGAAGTAGTTTGTTTTAACCAAGCTAACTGAGCAGTGCTGCTTCCCTTTTCCTGGGAAGTTCCCAGCCCTCTACCTGGTAAATGAACCTGTAATCAAGATTTTGTTCATCTCTATCTATAATCAAGATAGTGGATCCTGGTTTTGCCACTTTCTGATTTTGTAACTTTACAAGAACTATCTAACTAAATTCCACATGTTTCCTTTCCCATCTCTAAGATTTGGGATGATAGTTATCTTCCTGACAGGCAAGAATAAAAGTCTAAGAAGATAATGTACTTCAAAGGGGCCTGTACATAGTTTACAGTGAATTTACTTCTATTTCCCAGGGAGGCCATGTAGGAAGGATTAAAAAAGATTGACAAAGCACACAGCGACTTTCTTAATATGCCAAAAAAAATACCTTTTAAAGTGTTTTTCTTTTTAGCTGAAGTGTCCTTCCGTAATAAAACGTACAAATATTCATACAACTTTTTATATTCCCTGTCTAAATAAATCATGAGAGTTCAGAGACAGAACCTTTGGCAAGTCTGTACTTTTCTCAATTCAATGAAAATCATTCAACATGTATGATAAGACTTCTCCTGGTATGACAGGTGGGTGAAATTGTGCTGATGTACTTACGATACTCTCTACTCCTAGCCTGGACATAATACCCAGGCTGATAGCTTCATTATAAAAACATCCTCTAGGGCTGGGAAGGTGGCTCAGTGGTAGAGTGCTTGTCTTACATGCATAAGGCCCTGGGTTCGATTCCTCAGCACCACATAAGCAGACAAAAAAGCCGGAAGCGGCGCTGTGGCTCAAGAGGTAGAGTGCTAGCCTTGAGCTGAAGAGCTGAGGAAAAGCGCCCAGGCCCAGAGTTCAGGCCTCACGACCAGACTCAATAAATAAATAAATAAAAACATCCTCTAATATTTGATCCAAGAGTGGCATACAAACATTATAATTTTCTGTGCAGTAAATGTCAGTTGTATAACAGTTCCATACAGTTATACAGGACAGACTATTCACTTATAGGACAGTAACTCAGGAGTGGTCAAATCAGGAAATTGGCAAACACAGCTAATTTCACAACTATGACTTTAGACTCTGTATGTCCTGAAACATAGTTATCAAACTATCTTGTGAAGAAAAGGAATACAAACCTCATGCTGTCCTGAAGCACCAGGGCTCTTTGGAGTGTTATAAGTTTTTAAAGGGATCTAGAATTTTGGAGAAAGAATTCTTTGGAGAAAAAGCACTACATGTATTGTGGAAAAAAAGGAGTCTTGCTACTTTGCAGCTCTGCCTAATGGACAGAGAGTGTAGGCTTCAAATGGAACATGCTGAAAACTGCAACATGTAATCCCAAAATATTTCAGGAGTTTCTTTGAAGATGAGAAAATTAAATTACACTGTGGGCCCAGCTCTGACTCCTAGTTGAAAACCCAAAGTTACAGAAATTCTCAGGTTTGGGGAAAGATCTATGGTAGGCTTGTGGCCCGGGGCCATCTCCTGCTTCCTACAAGAACATGTCAAAGTGTTTCTTGTTCACTTGAAGTCAGAGGAGACTCCAGTCTGGAAAGACGGGGCCTAGGTTCTTCTTTGGCTCTTGTCCATAGAAAGTTTGAAGTAAGGAGATATTTATCTGATAGAGCTAAAATATAGTAGAACCATGTGGGGGGAAATGGCCTTTCAAAAATTATAGAAGGTCTACAACATTTCTAATCTTTGTGTTTCAGAGAGAAAAAAGCATGGCTAGTTAATATAGAATTCTTTCTGTCTCTGTCCCTCTCTGTCTCTCTCACTCTCTCTCGCTCTCATTTTCTCACTCTCTTTTCTCTAGATCAGAGAAAATCTAAAACTGACGAAGAAAAAAGGTGACCAGAGAAAAGAAGATAGCCTCTGATTCTGACTGAATTTGATCTCAGCTGGAGAAGGAAATATTAAACTCTATGACAAATTAAAGCTTTTAATTCTTACCCTTGACTGGATAATCTAACTACTGCGATGAGACTGATTCGCTGTACCTACAAGACAAAGCCATTAGATCTTTTGGAATTTGTATATTGAAGTAGGGGAATGTAGCTTACACGGAACCCTTTGAGCAAAGTTCCAAAGAAATTTGGAGACACAACAAAATTGACTTCGGAAGCCGGATGTAAGGTGGCTCACTCCTGTAATCCTTGCACTTCAAAGCCAGACTGGGCAAGAAAGTCTGTAAGACTCTTATCTCCATTAACCCACTATAAAACCAGAAGTGGCACTGTGGCTCAAGTAATCGGAGCTGAGGGATAGCACCTAGGCCCGGAGTCCAATCTCCATGACCGACTAAAAAAAAAAAATTACTTTGGTTCACTATCATTGTGTTATATACTATTACATACACATGTCTCTGAAGAGGCAATTGCCAGGAAGACTAATTTCTGTAATACTGCACAAATCAATCTGTTGAGCATCCATTTGTCAGCACTGCATGGTGCCAGCAAAAGAAAAGACTTGTATATGAAACTCTAACTTTAACCAGTTTTAATTACACATGAAAGGGATTAAACGTATTAGTAAAAAAGTATAAGATTTTTTTCTTTTTTCCTTCTGATTCCCATTCTTTGAAGTTCAGAAAAATGTGTTTGTCCAATTACAACTAAGTTGCTGACTAGAAGAATGCATTAGTCAGGGAATGCTTGAAAAATAAATAGTACTATGTCATAAA
This sequence comes from Dipodomys spectabilis, assembly GCF_019054845.1. Lineage (NCBI taxonomy): Eukaryota > Metazoa > Chordata > Mammalia > Rodentia > Heteromyidae > Dipodomys > Dipodomys spectabilis. The sequence goes on along the minus strand of NW_024870834.1, from coordinate 9,893,856 downwards.
GGAAAATTTTAAGATTGTTGAAAATACAAGCTATTGAAATTCTGGAGTTATAGAGCAGCTCCCTAAAAACAGATGTTTAGTTTCAATGACAGGTGAATTTTGTATTTTACTTGTAGATAATGGGCCAGAGGAACCCTGGGATTTTGCATGATAAAAGCTTATATGAATAGCAATTTATACAAAATTGGCCTCTTAACAGAGATTTTAAAAATGTTTAAAAATATTATTTTCTCTGTTATGCTTTTTAAAAGAAAGGTTTCATGGTGATTATAAAGTGCTTTTCATTACATTGTTCCCATTTATCTTATCATAATATTTTCTTTTCATGTTTTTTATTTCTTTAACTGCTGAAGAAAGAACTCAGAATCTTAAATGTATAAAATATTTTCAATTGACTATTCAAATCACTATGTATACACACACATATATATGTATATGTATATATATGCATACATGTATATATGTACTTGTATGCATAAATATAGTGAATATATATAAATATATATATATATATATATAAAATGGCCTGATACATTTCTCAGTTTGATGTCAGAAAACATATCCATGTCAAAGGTCCTGGTGTGATGCTTTCATTAGCTCAGAGATATAAATTCATCCGAAATATTTCCTCACTCCTTTACAAACTCAACACTATAGCTCCTAAATTTTAATTCAGTTTGCCATCTCAGAAAAGGTCCTGGGGGGAAAAAAATCATCGTTTTTAAAAATGGAAATAAAAGAATGAAAAGGAAAGAATCTAACAAAGAGCCAAAGGAAAACAATCCTCAACCCAACACCTCCAGGAGAGGCAGTGAAAAAAAAAAAATGTGAGCTCTGGGCTGAGTGCTACTCCAAGGTAAGGGGGAACAGCCTAAAGATAAACATGCCCATTTAGATGCAGCTGGAAAAACCAAAGCGGTTTAGAAGGCCTGACTCCAAAAAAAATAGTTGCTTAAAGCTTCTCTGGAGAATCTCATTTGCACTCTGCACTGAGCTATATGTATTTCACACAGCTGTATCCCTTCCAATAAATAGATGCTGACCACAGGACAGCAGAGGAAAAAAGACAAAACAGCCTCCTCTGCCTCTTAAGATCTATGAAGAGTAGACATCTTCAGATCCTGACTGGGCCCATCCATGACTACCAAGTCCTTTCCTGGTTATAAAACCTTGTATATTTAGCCAGTGATATTAAGGATTTTCTTATTAAATAAGAATGTATTCTCAACTGGTCCCTATTTCTCTAGCTGATGAGAGATTTTTTTTTTTATTGTGAGAATACCGTACAGAGGGGTTACAATTACATGGGCAAGATAACGAGTACATTTCTTATCAAGCATTGTTGCCTCCTCTTTGTTTCCCCTTCCCATCCTTCCCCATACTCTCCTCCTCCCCCCACCCGATCCTCCCCCCCTCCCACCAAAGTTGTAAAGTTCATTTTTCGACATAACGATGAGAGATTTTTAAGAATATGTTCATGTGTAATGGCAATTCTGGGGTATAATTATACTTTTTAAACAGAGATTTTGTTTATAAATGATGCATATACATATTAATATAATGGTTATCAGTTTGTTCTTCACATAATTCCAGGGAGTTTTCATTACCTTGTGTAGGTTTTGCAAATGACTGTAAGATATGGAGAATATTATTTACTCACATTTTTGGGGGGGTGAGGGATTAAAGGAGCAGAAGACAGAATACACAGATAAGGTGATAGAGCTAGTAAGCGGCGCAGCCTGCATTTGAATCTACACATATGGCTCCCGAATCCATGTTTTTATTCTCTACATTTAATATAAGTACTCACTAAATTAATGTAGGCCTGAATTTCTTTTATTTCATAACATGGTTTAGAGAACTGGTAACAATGACAGCCAGTTTCCCTTTTCTTGGTCTACAGTGGGTATTAAATCACATGGATTTTATTGACCAGCTAACATAATTCCACACCCCTATAACACCACAGCCAGGCTATCATTTTTCTTCAATCTCAGTCAGCTATATTCCCCAAGAGGAGTATGGATATAATTTAACAGAGATCAGAATTCCCCTTCTGAGCAGATAAAAGGGTTAATGATGAAGTCTCAAAGCTACTGAAATTTCTGAAGGTACTGGTTTGTTTTAGACAAGACTTTCTGCCTTCCCTATTACAACTGTAAAAGACAAAACAAAACCCTTGCATTATAACCAAATAGCTAGGGCCAGTGACAAGGAGTTCGCCATGGTGGTAACAAGTGAGAACTGACTACAGCCAATGAAAGGGGCCAAGAGTTCAGTCCCTTCTCATTTCCATGAGCATCACTGATGAAGCAGGCTGGTATCTGAGGTAGTGCTGCTTTATGTCTGCTGTGTCTCTATGTCACTGTGTCTGCACGGGAACCAGACAATAATAAAGAAAAGGCTCTGTTCCTTGGCTACGCCACACTGACGTTTTTCCTATGCTGCCTTTACGATGGTACTTTATATAAAATTTATATGCACTGACAGTAATGACAAAGTATGTCTATAAGACCAAATGGCTGGGTTAAGAGCATCAGCAATTCCCCGTGATGATCAGGCCCGGATGTAGAGTCTGGGTCAACAATTCAAGCTACTCAATCATTTGCTATTAAGTTTTCTTATGAGGAAGAACCATGGAGATTAGTGTCTTTTATTGCTCACTGAATTTACTTAGGACTATTTCAATCTTGAGCTAGGTTCTATTAATCATGAGGCTCAGAAAAGGAAAGGAATGACAGCCTGGAGAGCCAATTTCTCTCAAGAGGCTTCCTGAGACCTCTGAACTTGGCTAGGATTTCCCAGAATTCTTGAGTTTCTACATACCAGGGATGTTAGTCAGCTCTCTGTTACTGTAACAAAATACTCAACACAGACAAGTTTTAAAGAGGAAAAGGTTTATTTTGGCTCACAGTTTTTAGAAGCTTCAATTTATGATTGAGTTGGCCCTGTTGTTTTGGGCATGTGGGAAGGTAGCCCATGGCAACAGAAGTAAATGGTAAAGCAAAGCTCATTTATTCACTTGTTGGCTAGGATGTAAAACAGTGGGAGAAAGAGGAAGGCCTGGAGCCACACTACCTATTCATGGACATACTCCTAACAACTAGAATATTCCCCATAGTTTCTATGACCTTCCCATGCCTTTGATACATGGGCTTTTAGGGACATTCTGGAGGAAATTATACCAGTGAGTATTAGAAGGACAAGATTGCATTTAAACATACACACACACACACACACACACACACACACATATTTAGTAGTAACATTTTTCCCCTAAGACAACAAATTATTTCATTAAATACTAATAATTTTTCCAGAACAGCGTTTTTCTCTTGAATTCTTGTTTCTTTTTAGTACCACCTATTGTTAATGGAGTGAAAAGTTTTGACAATGCAGTTAGATAAAGCAGTAAGCAGTAATCTGCTAAACTGAGTTCAGACACAATAGATATTAATTTATTAATAATTAATGTCATGACTCTACTTAGTTCTGACTTTAAGGAAATGTGTGACTATATATCACACTGTACAACTACTTTCAACTATCCTGTGTCCATCCTCCTTTCTGGAGTTATTTTTTAAACTCGTGGTTTGGATGACTACTTCAAGCCATAGACTAGAAAGCAGCTTGGAAATTACTTGCTATTTCACCAGTGTAGAATCTAAGACTCTCATGAATTGTGTGGCCTGTGTTTTGTGCTTAGATGGAAATGATTTAGCAAGGTAATTCTCTTGGTCTTTAGGTTCAGCATACAAAGCTTTCCCACAAATGTACCACTGCTCTTTAGGCATATTGATCAAGTTCACTATGAAAACATAACCCTACCTAGATATAGGTAGCCCAATCTTTGGCACCCTTCCAACTCTTTCTCTACTTGGGTGATGGCTTGAAAAGTGGTTAAATACTTAGCTAAATGGCTACTGGAAAACAACTCATATGGACAGAGTAAGCAAAACACATGATGGTATATTTAGTCTACTCATATCTATAACAGCCCGATGAGCAAGCTATTACATATTGAATTCTCACCCATGTAATGTCCTAGAAAGGATGAGGATTTATGATGCAATATAGTTGTTAAAAGTTTGCAGGTGGTGACTTGGTTTCAAACCCCAGGGCTGTCTCTTTATGAAGTCATACAAACAGATAATGAGATGTCACTCATATTTTCCAAGGGCTGACACACAGTAGGAGTGGATTGCTATTATTATCACAATCTCCAATTTAGACCCTAGAGTTGCTTGTCAAAAATACAGTGGCTGGAATTCAGCATCCTATCCTCAGGACAAGAAAAAAATCAAGTGCTTTGAGCCCATAAACTGATGTATTGAACTGAAACATCTTTGTACAACTACTTAGCTGTAATACAAATTACAAAGAAAAAAATTGAACACACTGAAAACTAAGCACTCTTTTCATATCCATTAGAATAGAAGGCTGAGAGCAGTGGGCAAATATATACCTTGAAAATGGAAGTGAAAAATAAGAAGATACACAAAACTTTCAGGATACAGAAGCTCATGGCACTAATTAATGGCTACATAAACTATTTGAATTACAGTTGAAAAATGGATGAATGCTCATTTTAGATAAAGTTCTATGAGGAAAAACTCTAAAGGAAGTCAATCAGTGGGATTCTCCTATCCTGTGAGTTTACCTCCATAGACCTGAGCAAACTCTTACAGTGGAGAAATTTGTACTGTACTTCCAATAGGGAGAGAAGAAAAGCAATTAAAGAAAAGATATAGAGAAAAGATATAGAGACTCCCTCTCTTTTTGTTAAAGGGTCCATTACAAAGGAAATCTTTTTTTTTTTTTTTTTGCCAGGCCTGGGGCTTGAACTCAGGGCCTGGGCACTGTCCCTGAGCTTCCTTTGCTTAAGGCTAGCACTATACCAGTTGAGTCAAGCACCACTTCCAACTTTTTCTGTTTATGTGGTACTGAGGAATAGAACCCAGGGCTTCATGCATGCCAGGCAAGCACTCTACCACTAAACCACATTCCCAGCCCAGGATATCAATTTTTAACAGAACTTAATCAACCAATAGGAAACAATATCCAAATTCTAGTCTCTTTAATCTTTTACATATTGGAAAAGAAAACTGCAACTCTGTCTCTTTCTAACATTCTATGTAGGCAAAGATATTATTCAATTCCAGTTCCCTGAGAAACTGAAATCAAATCACATAATTGTAGAATGTTATTCCTCCTTTAACACCCAATGGATAGCATAGGAATCCTATATAATTTGCATAAATGCAGAACCACAGCTAAAGAAATCATAAGCTTCAGATCCTATTTAGGGAGACCTCACAGGCATCACAGACACGCACAATCTGAGATGAGAAAATGGAAAAAAAATAGGACACTACAGGAAATTTTCGTCTCTGATACAACTATACAACTACCAATACTAGTGAATGGAGCCTTAAGTTTAAGTCTAATATCAAGAAGTAAATCACTGGTCTCCATTTTCCATTTTTTCATTTCAGGTTTAGAGTGTGCCTTTCTTAGCTACTTATCTGAAGTTGGTTTATTAATATCCCCATAAAATTATATCTTTCACAAACCTCTAAATGGACTTAATTTACCAATACAGTCTTTCATGACACAATTAGTTAAGACAAGGTTGTACTGGAGTAAGGTGGGCACTAAATCCAATGACTGGTATCTTTATAAGAAGACAATAGGACCATTCAGATACAGGAGCTCAGACACACAGAAATGAAGAATGAGAAGATGAAAGCAGAGATAGAAACATTGCATCTAAAGGTCAACAAGTGTCAAAGATTGGTGTGCTGCATCAGAAGCTAGATGATTCTTCTGGCTTAATTTTGCACCTCTCACCTCAGAATAAAATTTTATTGCTTTATGACACTCGATGTGCTTCCTAGAATTACTCCAACTCAAATTGCTCAGCAATAGAAAAGGCCCACAAGAAATGCCTAAAAGAATTTGAATATCCTCATTCACATACACTTATTTTCTTATTCCAATAAATACATACTAAGTGCTGCAGAGAAGATTTCTGAAAATTGTATTTACGATATCCTGAATTTGGAGAATGAGATGGAATTAGAGTAAATTGCAAGCTTTGGAGGGTTTTACATAGAATATTCATAGGATTATCTGCCATTTGAAGTGCTCAGAGGTGGAGAGAGAAAGTAGAAGCAAACATTTTCAGAAATAGAGTTCAGGGAACAGAAGCTCACCTCTTGACCATGATTTGGCTAAAAGCATGCTATAAACCAAAGTAAAACTTAGTATTAGCCAGGGTGACCCAGTTGAACAATGCTTTAATCATTGTATGTCAACAAAAAAGGTTATGCCTTCAGTAACATAAATAAGTCCTAACAAAAATAGACTGCTCATTTGAGTTGTAGGATGAATTATGCCAAAACTTACTCTCTCTTAGGAAAGTTTCCCTGATAAATGAGCGCTGGAGGTGAGAGATATGAAATCTGTGTCTTTATCAAGTGGTTTGGCTATAGTGCTGCCCATGTTCCTTGTGAAGTGATTCCTTGAGAGCAGTTAGATCTAGATAACTTTCTCCATCAGAGCAAAACAAAAATTTGGTAATGAGGGCTCACTGAAACTCTTCTGTAGTCTGAGATTTACTATGCCCTCTATCTAGCCTTCTACCTCTCAGAGGACTTCACTAGGAACTATGAGAAACTATGGTCAACTAACACTGATTGCCTCTTTGCTTTGACTACAACCGGGTATTATTTCCTTTGTGTTTCATGTAACAGCAATCAATTTGGTCAAATTAAACAAGGAATTTGGAAACTGGGTTTGGAAAAGTTAATGCAACTTTAAGCTAGTGCAGGAATCATATTTCAAGCACATATCTACAGAGTTCTTGGCATATTTGGAGACAGCAGAGATTGAAAAGTGGAAGAAAAGTAATACTTCTTTGTTTGTTTGTTTGCCAGTCCTGGGGCTCAAACTCTGGGCCTAGCCCTGAGTTCCCTTTTGCTTAAGGCAAACATTCTACTACTCCAGCCACATTGCCACTTCTGGCTTTTTCTGTGATTTAACTGAAGATTAAGTCTCACAGACTTCCCTGCCCAGGCTGCCTTCAAACAGAGATCCTCAAAAAATAATACTTCAATTGAATTAGTTCTCATAAAGAGTGGATTCATGTATGAACACTGGTATGTTGCATCCAAAGTGAATATATGGGTGACATTTGATGAAGGCCCAAGTAAGGGGCCCAAATGGACTCTTCCCTCCATACCAATGTTTGGTTCATCAGATGACTCAGTGTCCTCCATAACTTAGGATAACTGTAAATCATAGTACTTTGGGAAAGAGGATAGTCTAGAGTTTAGTACTGGTTGGCCCTGTTAGTATAAACAGAAGCAAAAATAGATTCTGAATTTGAGTGGTGTACATCAATTCAGGGGGGTTGAAAGCTTGGGCCAAGTGACTAGTTTTATTAGTCATTCATTTCCTCATTGGAAAATAAGCATAATAATTGTGCTTCTTTTTTTAAATTATTGGGAAGACTTGATATCACTACATATAAAAGTAAATTAAGAAAATGGCCCATAGTAAGCTTTCAAAAAATATAAGCTACCATGGTCATAAAACAAATGTTTATGATGATGATAATGAGCTTGATGATGATGATGACTCCTCACAAGCTGAGTCATTAATACAACTCACTGAAGCCTTTCATATTCAGCCCCGTTAGCTATAAAATTGGAGACAACACTGCTAACTCCAAAGCATGTTTTTATTTTTATATCATGGAACACAATATTTGAGACCTTATAAAAGGCTATTCAATTTGCAAGAATGCCATTTTTTTTTTTTTGCAAATAGCAAAAATAGCATGCAAAAAGCAGAAGAAGCTTATCCCTGTGATTTCATCTACTAAGGTAGTGGAAATCAGAGGATGGTGTTTCAAAGTCCAGTGGAGGAAAATGGTTTTAAAAGCCCCATTTCAACAAATATCTGGGTGCAGTTGTTTAACACAGGAGCCCAAGATTAGAAGAATGGTGGTTTCAGGCCAGTCTATGAGTGTAGTGGATGCAGTTGTCATCTTAGCTATGATGGGAAACTAAATATGGGGACAGCAGTCTAGGCTTACCCAGACAAATAGTGAGACAATATCTCAAAACTAATCAGAGCAAGTAAGGCTGGAAGCGTGGTTCCATCACTAACTAGCAAAATGCAAAGTTCAAGCCCCAATATCACTGGAAATAAAACATGATAAAACATTCTATTTTATGTATTGTTCTTCCTTCTTGCCTCAAAACTCCTTTGACAATCCAAAGTGGAAAATGTTTCTCCAAAGTGGGAGGCTGCTATTCATTTGTAACACAATACTACAAAACAGACTGAAGATTTCCAGAGTCACAGTTTTTCCAAAAGAAAATGGAAGTAGAAACCCATACTTTCACAAAACCATCTCTGACCTCCCCTCTCAGATGTAAGCGTTACCACTCAAACCAAGAGAAAACTTTTAAAACACTGAAAAAGCTTTGGTATTCTCAATAAACCATAAATTACTACTATGATTTCTGTTTTACACAAGTTGTTATAAAGCTATAATTAGGTATACAGCAAGCACTTATTTTATGTGTTTTTTATATAATGTGTATGAAGCAGGAGCAGGTTGATGGCAGGTATTAAATGATTATGATTCACTGAGCAAGAAAGCAAATGGATGTACTTTGTATTCGTAGGGGCTGGTATATAGAATCCCTGATAAAGAATCATCACTAATATTGTCCAAAGTATCATGAAATTCAACCTGAACACACACAATCATGATTAAGATATAGAACAATGGAATAGGTGACACTATTCAAAAACGAATGCACGCATTACTTGACTTACAGAACTGTAACTTTTCTGTACATCATCTTTACAATAAAATTAAAAATAAATAAAAAATTGCTTGTTCCGCTTAGAGCACCTAAAAGAGCCTAAGAATAAGATACATTGGAAGTTTTCTTTTAATATCTCTTCATTTACTGTTCAATTTATTCATTCAACAATATTCATTAGGTATCCACCATGTGTCAAGTAATACGTTGAAAAGCAGTTTTCTAGGGAGAATTTGCTGTTACAAGGGCAGGAAAGAAATCAGCACCGTTCAAGAGAGGAGACAGAGCTCAAAGAGCTTCAACTGCCAAGATCTGGTAAAAAGTCGAAATAAACATTCTTGTCTTTTTCTAAATTATATGAACAGCCATTGGAAAGTTTGATTTGAGAGTTATCATATACATGATAATTGAAGTCATAAAGCTACATGACATCACTGGGTAATGACTGTAGATATAAAGAAAAGACATTCAAAGTGAGCCCATTTCCCTAACCCACCAAAATAAGCTTGGCTATTTCTCCTGCTACAACAGAATAGGGATTGATACATGTTTTACACATTACATTCTTTGGTGAGCCCAAAGAGTTTATTTTAATGTTACAGTATACAAGCAATTTGGTGACATGGCATTCTTTAGTCTAAAGCAAATGTTACAAAGAAAAGTATATGGAGAAAAGGTGAAAGTAAATTTACTTCTTTTATAATTAATTTATTTTCCTGTCTTCCTTGAAACACAAATGGAGAACAGGGAGTAATATTTTTTTCCCCTAACCAATGGTGATTTCTGAAACTCAAAGCCATTAAGCATTGTACTTCAATATAAAGTGAATGATTTCTGAGTTACAGTGATATTTTAAGAACTAAGGAGGAAATTGGGGCAGTTACCAAGGTCTTTAATTTTCCTGTCACATAGGTATGTTAGACCTCAATAGTGAATGAGATAGTCTTCACAGAGAAAAGAATCAAATCTCATCACCCATACATTAAAAGCTAAGTCCTTGTTTCATATTACTTTTAATTGAATTATTAGCACAATAAGAAGGTTCCATGAATGAACTTTCTTCCACCAAGTATTAATGTCTATGGATGACTAGAGAGAAAATAATTAAAATTGCTTATGGAAATTAGCATTTTTTCCATAAAATACAAAGAAATAGATATTGCCTTCTAATCTTTAAGCCAGCAGAGTTAGCATTCTGTTTAGCTCTTTTCTAATTTTTATTTGTAATAAGAATTAATACTTTTAATTAATACTCACACAGCTGAAAAATTAGAAATGGTGAAATCCAAAATAGCCAACTAGCTAAATTAGAGAAACTTTTTTGGCAAATATTAAAAATTAAAAGTTTTGTAATTCTGAAACGTAGCACAGGAAGCTTTTATGTGATTTGATAACTAACTAAGCAGTGTCTCATTATTCTGTAATGTACAAGGCATGGGGCGAGGAATAGAAAAAAAATCTATGGTCCTCTCCACTCCTTCTCAATTACTCTTGTGGAATAAATGTGATTCCCATCTTACCTGACAAAACTCCATAGGCAGAAAGTGGTGCTGATTCGAAATGTTCCTTAAATCTTGTAGAGAGTTATAATATACCATGGGAAAGTAATGAGAGAGGAGATGAAGAGCTAACAAGATGGAGTTTTGCTTTTTTTTTTTTTTATAGGCACTGCACTGAGGATCATTTGAAATATGGCAACTATGTCTATTTTAATGTTGGAAATGCATTAACTCCTAGCACCAGGAACTCATGGGACCCAGAGTGTTTACACTAGTTGTACACACCATTCCTCATTTCCTTCTTGCATCAGCAATGGGAAACAGAGGAGGAGGGTTGAAGGTTGACTTGTCAACAAAGCCATCTTTTTACTTCTTGAGCTCTCCATCAGGAAATAGCCAGGACTGGGGTGAGGATTTGAGTTGTCATTCCCTCACACCTAGCTTATGCAGACTAAAAATAGTCACTCTGTTTATGTTTCATTAACAGTCAGACTCCTCCTTTACTCACACTTACTCAAGATCCTTTATAGATCCAGAGAAGGAAGGGAGCTTATAAATTGCCTTTCTCCTGTGTGATATATTCAGAGATCCTCAGTTAACATGGCCTATTGATTTATGGGAACTGTTTAAGTCAACACTGGGGACTCCCTAGCTTTCCAGTTGATCAACACTCTGATTTGTAGATTTATTGCCATTTCTGTGTGCATCGAGAGCTTGTTTCCTTAGCACTTTCTTTTCAAAGAGTAGGCATATTTAAAACAAATCCATATTTCACAAGACTACAACTCCAGTCCTCTTTGGTTGACTTCTCTCATAGAAGTATTTTGTTATTGTTGTTGTTACTTTTTGAAATTGTGACTCCAGAGTAAAATATACATAAAAATAGTCCTTTTCTTTGGGTAATTTGGTAATCTGGGCTGCTGTAATTGCACCATAGACTGAGAGTGTAAATAACAAAACTATTCCATAGTTATCTAGAGGCTAAAAGTCCATGATCAGGGATGTTCATATATGTTATTGGTAAAGGCTTTCTTCCTGACTTGAAAAAAGTGGTCTTGTATCTTCACATGGCCCCCAGAAAAATAATTTTTCAACTCTCCTCTCAGAAGGATGTTTAACCCATTCATAGTCTCTACTTTCATAATCAAATTACCTCCCAAAGTTCTTACTTTTTGACACCATCAACTCAGGAGCTCAGCATATAAATTTTGAGGGGATGTAAATATTTCAGATAATGATAGCTATTAATTTGTATATTGATCCAAAGTATCCTTAGAGTGTTTAAAAATACCTAGCTCTAGAAGCAAAACAGATTTGTGTTTTGATAAACGGAGAGTTGTGACAAAATAAATCTATTGTTCATAATAATAATAATAATTTCTACTTAACCTAAACAATAATACTTTTTACCAGCATCTCTATCCCTAAAGATAGAGCATACCAGCATCTGTATCCCTATACAAATTCTTTGGCAGATTAAGAGTAGGATATATGACAGGACGTCTATTTTCTTAACCACATGGACAAGGTTTAAAACCTAATTTCTTCTACAGACAACTTGTTTCTTCATCTTGTTACTGAGAAAATAAATGTTTGTGACCTTACATGCAGTAAAACTTGAGACAAGGATTTTCTCTGGTTGTCTATGTACCTGGTTATTTGATGAGCTGTTAAAACTTGAGGAGAAATCTAAGATTAAGTTGAAATTAAGTTTCAAAGCAATCCTACTGACACTAAAACAGACACATAGACCAATGAAATGGAAACAAACACTCAGAATAAGCCCACAAAGCTACAGTCATCTGCTTTTTTGTTCCAAATGTACCAAGAAAATACAGATGAGAAAAGACAGCTTATTCAACAAATAGTCCGTATTTCACACCTTTTGCAAATATCAAGTCAAAATAGATCAAATGTCTTAGTATGAGGCCTGAAACTTTGAAACTCTTGCAGGAAAACAGGAAAAACACAAGAATAGATATCCATAGTCAATGATATTTAGAAATTAAGATGACTAATAAAAATGTATTATATTAAATAAAACCTTCTTCAGATAATTGGAAACAATTACCAGAATGAGAAGGCAATCTGTAGTACAAAGACAGAATATCTTTGTCAGTTATTTATTGGACAAGAAAATAATATCTATAAAATACAAATAGCTCAAAAATAATACATTATTGGATTAAAATTGAACAAATGAGCAGATTGTTCTCAGAAGTTGGGGCTGTCAAAAATTTGTGAAGAAATATTCACCACTTTTAGCATTAAAGAAAAGTAACCCAAATCTTCGTTGTGATTTCTTCTCAACACATGAAAATGACAATCTCTGAGGGAGAGGGGAAAAGGGAAGGGGAGAAAGATGGAAGGAAAAGGAGGAGTAGGGGAAAGTAGGAAAAAAGGAAGGAAGCAAGGAGGGAGGGAGGGAGGAAGGGAGAAAAAACAATAAAGAAAAACAAGTATTGGCTATAAAGTATAGGAAAACCAAAAAAAAATACAGTGTTGGTGAGAATATAAATAGTACAACCACTATGGAAATGAGTATTGAGAAAAAAACCCTAAGAATATATCTAATATATGACCCTGACCCAGTGATACTCTTGGATATATATGCTTTGTCTTTTGATAAACTGACATATATATGATAAAGAAATGCAATTCATAGTAGAGTTATGTGTATATCCATGTACATTGCTGCATATTAGCAATAGCAAGATTATCTTATGTGTACATCCATAGGTGAATGGATAAAGAAAATGTTGTAGGGCTAGAAATGTAGCTTAGAGGAAGAGTACTTGCCTAGCATGCATGAAGCCCTAGGTTTAATTCCTCAATACTACATAAACAGGAAAAGCTAGAAGTGGCACTATGGCTCAAGTGGTAGAGTGCTAGCCTTGAGCAAAAGGAGATCAGGGACAGTGTCCAGGCCCTGAGTTCAAGCCCTATGCATGGCCAAAAAAAGAAAAGAAAGGAAAGAAAATATTGTGTATGTATATTCAATGAAATTTTATTTGTTTACAAGATGAATGAAACCATACCATTAGGTCATGTTAAGTGAAGTAATCCTGATTGTGGAACTCACATATCACCCACTGGCCTTGGACAGGGACATGCACCTTGAGCTTTTCTGGTTCTCTGGGCTTTAGATTCAATTGGAAATTTAGAGCATATCGTTCTCGGAGATTGAGTTTGCAGACAAGAGAGATTTCTCATCCTCCATAATCCTATGAGCACAAAACCAGTTCTTTATAATCCAGTGTGTATTAAATGTTATGCTTCTCTAGAGAACATTGATTGTATACCTTTCAATACAGTATAATAAACTTGAGTGAGAAAACCATTAAAATATAAAAGATCTATATTTCCCTCTTCTCTTTGGATTCTTTTATCAACATATATTTTCCTCCAGAAAACCTTGATATTTTTCAGTATAGGAGTAATTGAAATATGTAGCTGACAACATATAACCTGAGTGAAATTTGGAAAGATGGTGGATAGATTTGAAAGTCTTCAGGAAGTAGCAACCATGCACTGGGCTATCACCAAACATATTTCCTGTCACTGGTTGCTCATTCCCTACCAAGGCCTCCAATGAGTGTCACACTTGTGGAAGGCAGTAGTGCAGGCAGGAAAACTCACGGCACATTTCCTAAGTTTCTGATTGGCTTTATCCTGCTTGGCTGTTTTACAAATCATCACCTCATTTCCAGTAAGAACACTTTTAAAATGAGTCGTAATGTTGGTATGATATCAGTAAACATGTTTGCAAGCATTCAGAATTAGAATGAGATTAAACATGAAAATCAACAAACGAATAAAACCATGAGTTGCTTTAAAAAAAAAAAAAAAGCTGCAGTTTCTAAATTTTCTATTCCACAGAGGTCAAGTGGCCAAAATTTGAGCCTCAAAGAAAAGTAGATACATAATCACTGCGATGACTTTAATGAGGAAAATTATCAGTTGGCAAATGCCACAGGGACAACTTTACAGGACCAGATTTGCCTTGACATTCTGCAACCTTTCCTAAATAAAATTATCATGCCGTGCCCAATCCACAAACTTCACAGTTTTAAATACCTGAGACAGGATCACATTGTTTTCTTCTTGCAAATTTGTTCCAGTTTGAATTCAGAAACCCTCATCTGATTTTAAGTGAAATTATAGCATCAGACACTCAGTACTATATGAATGCTGTATCTGAGATTTTTTTTTTTAGAAATTCTACACTTAAAGTATGAAAGACTCATCACTTAGAAATGCTTTCAGATAATCTCACTACAAAAAAAATGCAGGAAGATGTTTTTATTTTTATTTTTTTTCCAGTCATAGGGCCTGAAGTTTGGGCCTGGGTGCTGCCCCTGAACTCTTTTGCTAAAGGCTAGTGCTCTACCACTTTGAGCTACATCTCCACTTCTGGTTTTCTGGTGGATAACTGGAGGTAAGAAATTCATGGACCTTCCTGCCCCAGCTGGCTTAGAACCAGGATCCTCAGATCTCAGCCTCCTGAATAGATAGGATTAAAGGCGTGTGCCACTAGGGCCAGGCTGCATTTATTTTTTCTGTGAGTACAGAAAAAAAAATTCTTAAATTGAGGAAAACCCAATTTGGGGCTATAAACTACAGAGTAAGAATTGAAATTTCAGTCTTTTGGATAGAAAAACAGATTTCTAGAGTAACAGACTTCTAGATTTCCTAGATAGGTGACTTCCAGAGAGGATCAGCTGCATGCTACGTGAGTACCGGTCAGTGAGCAAACTATGTAATTTTAAAGGACGCTGGGTAATATTTTGTGCTTTGAAGAAGTATATAATATAAAAACAATGCAACATGGTAACAATGAGATGTATAAGTCATTATGTGGAAAAAACAAACTTTACAACTTGAGGGGGGCAGGAGAGGTTGATAGGGGGAGATGGGAAGGGATGGGAAGGGGAAACAAAGAGGAGGCAACAATTCTTGATAAAAAATGTACTCATGGGGCTGGGAAGGTGGCTCAGTGGTAGAGTGCTTGCCTTGCATGCATGAGGCCCTGAGTTCAATTCCCCAGCACCACATAAGCAAAAAGAAAAAAGCCGGAAGTGGCGCTGTGGCTCAAGTGGTAGAGCACCAGCCTTGAGCTGAAGAGCTGAGGGACAGTGCCCAAGCCCAGAGTTCAGGCCCCACAACCGGACCCCCCCCCCCCCGCCAAAAAAAAGAAATGTACTCATTATCTTGCTCATGTAATTGTAACCCTTCTGCACGGTATTTTCACAATAAAAAAAAAAAAAAAAACAAGAAACATAAAACACCCCCAAAAAAATAAAATTAAAAAATAAAGTAAGTTATTTTAAAAGACCTAAGGATTATGTCACTGGAAAAAAAGTATATTTACAATTCTCCAAGATTTATGCTTTTATTTTCAATAATTCCAACCTCACTTAAATATTGCCCTCTCTCTTTTTGTGAAAACTCCATTCCTAGGAGATGTTCAATTTGTGCGCATAGTGTGCTATCTATTAAAGGTCTTAGAAGACATTTCAAAAGGCCAACCAAAAATGTAAAAGACTTAAGATCTTGAGTTATTATTTCATAGGACACTTAAATCTTCATTCTGTTTCATCATCCTTCACTTACGTCCTTCCCCTTTTCTCTTTTCCTTCCAGTTAGTTTACTCATTTTCAGTATTTCTGTTGCTATAACTCCACTGTACTGGCCAGTCAGGACAATGAAAAATGGAAATTCTTCCAGTTCATGTCACATATGCAGGTATGGGATGCATTTGCTGCCTTTTCTTCTCCATTTGTTTTCCCTCTCTCCTTCCTTACTTCATTTAAGATTGAGTAGAGATGACATTAAGAAGTAGGGAAAGAGACCTCTGGCATCTGCTTTGACTTTACTATTCTTTACCAATTGTTTAGTATAAAAATGAAGACACAAACAAAGACAAAGCAATAAACACAAATAATATAACATTTCTGAGTCTCTGAACTTCAGTTACAAAATTCAAGAACACCCATGTCTTCAAGTGTTTTTATAGTGATAACGTAATATACATAACCACTCATCTTCAGTACAAAAATATATCCATATAATTACATTAAGCATTGGAAATTCCTTATATCTCATAATTACTATCACAGTTAAATGTAAGAATAATCATTTCAAAAGGTCTATACATAAAAGTACACCAGATTTTAAATTTATACTGGATTTTAAACTCTTATTAACTATAAAATAAACACTCTTATTAAATATGTACCACTGATACATAAGGAAAAACTAGACTATGACATATTTAAAGTCTAACAGTATACTGCCTTTCATTCTAAGTGAAATTTCAGTTTGGTTTATTGGTAGTAGGGACATGTGCCATGGAATATATTTTAACCACAAAAAAGTCTAATTGTTTTATTTAGCATCTTCCTGGCTTTATTGCATTTCTCCAAATTACAGTATAAACTGCACCTGCTTCTATAAAAGGCAAATCACTGTTCAAGAATTAAAATATAAGCATATGCTCATGTTATTTACATATGGGCTATTGTCAATATAAACTATATTCTAGGCACAAGTATACTAAATGAATTAATTGACATTGGATAAAGATAAATTGCCAGAATCTTACTTTAAGAAGATGGAATATTGCTAAATATGTTGGCCATTATATCAATACTAGTCTAATAGCCAGAGTCAACATTAATTTTGTTGCGCATTTGAACTTCCATCATCAAAAATATACAATTATGTACCTCAGAAGCAAGAAAAATATGTATAGTAGGCCTGCTTTAGTCATACTGCATTAGCATTAGTAGACCTGTGTTTTCTTTCCCTACTAGAAAAGTCTGAGTTAAGATAATTGCTGTATTTCCTAGTTGTTATCTAGAATGATCAGCCAGTGACTGCCATACTTTTCTTGAAGAATGAAAATAGCTTATCTAACATCATTGGCAACTTAAATTTATTTCACATTCACAATTAGTGGGATACTGATTTATGCTATCAGAATTCTCCATATATTGAATGCATGTCAAATGAAAGAGATAAGAAAACCTATCACATGGCAATTGATTCACTAATGAATGTTAGTGTCAACTGATTGTTAGAAGTATTTTAAAATTCTGCAATCCTAGAAAGAGGAGTGGTTCAATAAAGGGAACTAAGGAATACAGAGGTATAGGATTAACATAATTATACTGTATTCATATTTCTATACATGCATAAATATCTATGGCATACATATAAATAGGTTAATGCTAATTCAATACCCTACAATGTCAGTATGGAAATTCCATTGATATAGAAAAGGCAAAATTTAATTGCTTAGAAAGCAACTTGGAGAATCCTTGTCAGGCAAATGTCAAGTGCCTATTTAAGGAATTTGATTTTTAAAGATTATAATTTTAAAGGTATATATATATATATATATATATATATAGAGAGAGAGAGAGAGAGAGAGAGAGAGAGCGCTATTAGTAATGTCCTTACTGCCTTTAAATTATCTATTCAATTTCATTATTTATTATGTTGTAATTTTCTCTTTTTCTTGCCAGGCCTGGAGCTTGAACTCAGGGCCTGGGCACTATCCTTGAGAGTCTCTGTGCTTAAGGTAAGTGCTCTACCACTTGAGCCACAGTGCCATTTCCAGCTTTTTCTGTTTATGTGGTACTGAGGAATGGAACCCAGGGCTTCATGCATGCAAGGCAAGCACTCTACCACTGAGCCACATTCCCACCCCTCATTGGACAGTGATATTGTGCCATCCATTGCTAACTTCTTTCTATATATCATTTTAATTTTTACTATTCTATGAGATGCTGACCATGATTCAATTTTACCGGTATAATTGCTCATTTTCTGTTGTTGTAACACAGTATCACTAAATTGAGTAAGTTATGAAGAAAAAGGTGTATTTTGGCTTATAAGTTAATTGGTCAACAGAACCCCAATGAAATAGTGAGAAAAACTAGATGTTAATGTTACTTTTGCTATCCACATAATATATCAGTACCATATTATTGATTTCTGCTAGGTCCTAGATATCCTATCTAAGGTATTAGCTTGTGTCATATTTCATTCCATCGCATAGTTGTTGGCTTATGTTTTTAATCAATAAATACTATTTTCATTTTTATGATAAAAATACATACTCAGGATATGCTTAGTGATTTTATCCATGTTCTATAAGGTTCTTCTTGCATATTATGCAGTTACTAAACACACTTCTGAGTCCAACACATTGTATTTACCAATTTACTTATTCCCAGTAACAATGCTACCAGCTAGATGTGAACCTACTTAGGCTGAACAAGTAACAAAACTGAGATTCCACTGCCTAAAAAGTTCCTCTTCTCAGCACTAAGTGGTGGAATCAGTATGCAAATTCAGCATTTTCTACCAAGCTCACGTTCTTTCCGCACCAGGCTCTCTCTTGACAGATTTTTCTTGACAAAAAAATGCAATCTGGATTTCTTGACTGAACTTCTCATCTCCTCTTGTTTTGGCATAATTATGGTCTGAGTTTCTCAAACACCTGGACAGAAATGTGTTGCCAAGTAACGTAAAAAATATCACGTTCCCCCATAATTTTCATAATACAGCAATGTTGATGCAGTCAGCAGCTGCTGCCTTCCATGGGGTGTGCAGAATGAAGCCAACGGTAGGGAAGCTGGGCCAAGCGTGGGCAGCTCTTTGAGATTTTAAAGACCTCTATGAATTAATGATCAGAGAGAGTTCTGAATCCTTGCTCTCTTCTTCATGCACTGTGTCATCTCTGGTTGTTGCATATAAGGAATTCTTCTGGTAAAACTTCTGACCTCAAAGACTTTTTGAGTCATTGCTTTTCTCCAAATTCTGCCTTTTGATTTCCATTCTGCTGATTCTGACTAGCTCATATATCATATCTGGTTTTCTTTTCTTTTCTTTTTTTCTTTCAATTTCCAATGCCACTGTCAACTTCAGGCCAATTGCATTTCTTATTTTCTTTTCTTTTATTAAAGAAACCTGTAACACATTTCCCACTTCTAGTCTAGCTATTTTCTCAGTTTCCTGTTCTGTAACAAATTACCACAAATCCAAACGTTGAAAGCAACAGAATTTATCATCTTACAGTTCTGCAGGTCAAAAGTCAAGAACAGGTTACTCTGGGGGGGAAATGTTGGGGTGTTGCCACAGACTCCTCTAGGGATTCTGGGAGGTCATCAGTTTCCTGTTCTTTCCCAGATTCTTGAGAAGCTTCCCATTTTCAAGGTCAGTGGCATATGACACCCTTTCTCATTGTAATCTCCTTGGTTCTTTCTCTTTCACATTCTTCTACTCACAAAGATGGTTGTGAGGGCTGGGAAGGTGGCTCAGTGGTAGAGCGCTTGCTTTGCATGCCTGAGGCCCTGGGTTCGATTCCTCAGCACCACATAAGCAAAAAGAAAAAAGCTGTTGCTCAAGTGGTAGAGCGCTAGCCTTGAGCTGAAGAGCTGAAAGACAGCACCCAGGCCCAGAGTTCAGGCCCCACGACCGGACCCAAAAAAAAAAAAAAAGATGGTTGTGATACTATTGGAGGAATCTTGGTAATCTCCATTGCTCAATATCTGGCATTTTTCACACGTTTCAAAGCCCCTTTTGCTATATAAGAAAATTAAATAACCACGACATGTTCTGAATCAGGATGTGGATATATGCATTCTTTGTTTTGTCTCCCATTATCTGACAACCCACTATGCTTTACCAAATGTGGATTAACTAGAGTAAATGATCCAAATGTGGATTAACTAGAGTTGTTGCCACTATGCTTTAATCTACTAATCTACTAATAATAGATATCAATAGTTTTTATTAGGTTGCCATTGGGAATATTTAATTCTTTTCATTATCATAAATTTTTAGTCCACATGGATATATGTGTACTATTCTTGGGGCTTGACCTCAGGGCTTGGGCACTGTCCCGGAGCTTCTTTTGCTCAAGGCTAGTACTCTACCACTTGAGCCACAGTGCCACTTATGGATTTTTCTGTTTATGTGGTACTGAGGAATTGAACCCAGGGCTTCATGCATGCCAGGCAAGCACTCTACCACTAAGCCACATTCCCAGCCCCTGATGTGTATTGTTCTATAATTTACATGTCTATACTTTTCTGTTGCATAAGGTACCAATGAGCACTTGAGATTGTTTTGTTCTTACTATTTGAAAATAAACACAACTAAAATTTCAGACTCTTTATCTCCATAGCCACAGTCTGGTTCCTGGCTATCCTACTGAGCAGAAAAGAACATTTCTGTCATGATGAAATTTTAATTAAGTTTTCCTTTAAGATCTTAGTGTATAATGTAACGTTGACCTGAAGAAAATTACTCCTTTAAGTCCCGAACTATGAGACACTTGTAAAGCTGCATGAATTCAGCAAATGCCTCTCAATAGAAGCAGTGACTCCAATTCATCATATTCAAGGTGACTTCCTCATTGTTTCTCATTTCCTAAAAGAAATCTAATAATTAATATAAACAGAAAATCTTTACCCCACTTTATATACAGAAATATGGCGAGTGATTTTCAAATCAGCTTTACAAACTATAACTTGAAAACTCATAGAATTTTTTTCCCTCAGAACAATCGTTGTGTCCTGAAGCTGAAATATAGCATTGTACAAACATTGGATTTTGCATATTTGCACCTGTTTGGGAGATTTTTTTCCTAATTTAATGTATGTACTTAGCATTTCTAAAGAGTTCCTGGCAGGCATAAAAATTTATGTCTCTTTTAGTTGATAAGTTATGGGTGTGGTACTAGTACAGGAGAAAAATAAACACGAGTTTTATTTTAGCAATTTAATGGGACATCTATGCATTTTGCACCTCTACAAAATTTTATTAAGGCTCATTGTAAACAACTCACAAATAATCTAAATACACAGATGGAATTGAAATCCCTCTTCCTAATTTCATATTTACTTTTGTGAAAATTCTGTCAAGTAGCAAATATAAAGACCAATGGGAAAAAAACACCAGAATGAAAACTCCACAAGTATAGAAATGTTTGTTTTCCTTTTTATTTCTGAGTCCTAAGTATCTACTAGAACATCTGACTCATAGTGGTTACTGCATATGTACTTCAGAATGATTGAAGTACTTATATCTTGTGCTAAGTAATGAAAATGATCATCACATATAGTTATATTATATAAACACTTCCAAGCTTCATACTATAAAATATAAATGTACATATTCATACTTAGTTTTCTATGATACAATATTCTCATTTTACAGGTTTAAAAATACATTTTGAGATTAGCCAGACCTTCTCATTTACTGGGAGCAAATGTGTGCAGAGGTAGCAACAGTAAAACCATCTGTGCAAATTAATAATACTAAACACTATGATGTATATAGCACAGACCAGGTGCTGGGCCTGTCCCCAGTGGATTTCATTATTTCAACAATTCTAATGCTTACAAAATCCTATGAGGTGGATGCCTTTGCTACATTCATTTAAGAGATGAGGAAACTGAAGGTAAAAAGGAGACCAACACATTCTTGGTTGATCTGTTATGAGTAGCAAAACTTAATTCTTCACCAGGACCCTCACAATGTTACTAAAAAAAATTAACCGTAGCATATCATATTTCTAGGAAGAGGCATAAGAAAGTTGCAGGAGTGTTCTATCACTTTTTTTTCAGGAAACTTAAAGAGGCTAGTGCATATATACTGGCAAGTGCATGCTGAATCTCTCTGTGCCTTCGATAGTGAGAGGCAATGATCACTGAGAGACTCCACAGTGAACTAAGGAAGGTTTAGAGTAGCCTCTCCTGCTGAAAAGCTGGGTTTGCAGGATCTTTCATTAAAAAAACTTTTCCCCATCTCAAATTCCTGTTCATCACACATGTCAAACAGCCCTTCTCAGATTCTGAGTCACTTTTTTCCTTGTCTGATGTCAGCAAACTGATTCTTATAAGCATGCTTGTAGGAAGAAAAAGGAGACTCTCTTAGGGTTTTGTTTTCTTGTTTATTTGGTTGGTTTTGTTGAATTGAAATTTTATTTTCAATTTGTGGGACAAAGCAGAAGAGAGACTCTCTTTCCAGGCAAAGGTATAAAAATTTTCCAATGGAAAAAATGGTATGATCTTTCTTGTAGACACAGTAAACAACTCTTTATAACCAACTTCCTTGCAAGCAGAAACACAGCTATTTCCATAGATTAATTATTGCCAAGTAATTGAAAGAGTTAATATTGATTCAAATAAAAGAAATTGTTTCACTTCTGGTTCCTTAAAATTTTTCTCATTACTAAACAATTATCTTGTTTTATCCCCTAGGCTGGGAATAGCTTGATGTAAAGTTTTCTATATAGAATTGAAATTGTAGCAGAGTGGGCATGCTACTTTTGAATATGATGGTAAATTTTTTGTCTTCCTGTTTCATACTTAGACTTATTTATGTAAGAACAATATGTGGGAAGTATCTTCTACCTTTTGTACCAGTTACTAAAATGCTTACCTTTCTCAATAATTATTTCTAAACATATGATCACATGGCGTAGACATTTATGAGATCAGTAGTATTGCCTCAATCCATTTCTTCAGGCCTTTTGGGTTCTTTTAGGCTCCTATCTGAGCTCTGGTCTATAACACAGAAAGTAGTTAAAGAAACAACTATAGTTAAAGAAACAATTATTATTTAATTAGATGAGACTTTCAACAAACAAGACAAAATGTCAACCACACAAACAGCCAAATTCTCTTCATTTTTAAGAGCTATAAAATACTGAGATGACTTGGGAGATGACTGAGATGACTGTAATATTCTAAAATGTTTGAGTAGTTTTCAAACTATTCATGATAGCCTAAACTAATAAGCATATGCTTTGCATAGATCTTAATATCGAACAACTACCAAAATACCAAAGTATCAGTCAAATTACCATTGCACAATGAACAACCACAAGACCTCAGGAAGCTACAACAACATATCCATGTTGCTATATCTGCCTAAATAGTCAGCTGGGCAGCTCTGCTGGCCTAGATTTTGTTCAGTTCAACAAAATGTGGCAGCTGGCAGTTGATTGATCAAGGCTATTCGTAGCTGTATGACATAGTTGACTTCCTCTACTCTCATGTGCTAATCCTGAAAATGGTTAGCTGAGGTGTTTTCTCATGCCATTACCACAAGAGAGAACACATATGGTAGCTAACACAAGAGTTGTATGGGCTTCTATATGGGTCATATTGACTGGCATCCCATTGGTCAAAGATAATCACATGGTTGAGCTGTAGCCAAAAGAAAGGGCATATTGCCGTACCACAGTGGGAAACTAGACTAAAATCACATGACCCCAACAACATATACTTGAAAGGATCAATATTGAGTCAATCTCTAGAATCTACTGCATCTATCATGGAAGGAATAAGAAAAAATCACTAATGAGACTAGAAAATCTACAGGAAAGACTACCAGTCTAGATCATAAATGTCAATGGCAGCATATTGGAGTTGTTGGAGGCAAAACAGGCAGAGGATTTAAGGATTAAAAAAAATCCATGAATAAAAATCATATAGAAAATTGATCTTTGGTTAAGAATATTCTTATTTAAATTGTCTCAACACTGAAAGAGTTTCGACTGAAACTTATGTGTATATATATTTGTTGTTGTTGTTGTTTGTCATGGGGCTTTAACTCTGGGCCTAGGTCCTGTCCAGTCAAGGCAAGCACTCTACCACTTGAGCCACAGCACCACTTCCGGTTTTCTAGTGGTTTATTGAAGATAAGAGTCTCACAGACTTTCCTGCCCAGGCTGGCTTTGACCCGTGATCCTCAGATCTCAGCCTCCTGAGTAGCTAGGATTACAGGCATGAGCCACTGGCGGCCTGGCAAAATATTTTATAAGTTAGGTGCCAGATGAAGCTCATGCCTGTATTCCTAGCTACTTAGGAAGATGAGATCTAAATATCTCAGTTCAAAACTAGCGTGGGCAGAAAAGCCCATGAGACTATCTTCAATAAACTACCAAATAGCTGAAACTGGAGCTGTGGTTCAAGTGGTAGAGTACTAACCTTAAGCAAAATGCATGGCAGGGACAGCACTCAGGCCCTGAAAACAAACAAACAAACAAACAAAACACACCTTCTGGCTGTTTGCCCAGTATTCTAACCACAGCCACCTTAGGGCCTGAGTATTTGCAATTAACTCAATTTTCAATACACTTCATTCTTTCCCTTCTCACTTTCTCTTAAAGAACATGAACTTTTGTTTGAATAAGAATCCCCACAAAAGTTTTCGCTGTATACCTCAGCCCACAGAAAAGACCCCTACTCTGAGATTTCACCTCACACTGGGCTCAGCTTTCCTCAGAGCTCTCACCAATGGATGTGATACCGAGTTTAATCTCTTCCTACTGTCCCAAAAGCAGAGACAATGCACAAAACTCCTTGTTAGGCATTAATATTTGTGATAACCTATGAATATTCTTGATATACTCCTCATTCTTTAAGAGAACTGACAGATGAGCTGAAGGGATGGATGAATGAAAATTAACTGCCTCTTATACATCCATGGTATTATTCAGGCAATAATTGTACTATGTCTTACACATGTGTACATTTTATCTTTATTTTTTCTCAGCTACCAAGGCTCTTCTAATTTTTTTTTCAGTTGTAGGGCTTGAACTCAGAGTCTGGGCGCTGACCCTGAGACACTTTATGCTCAAGACTAGTGCTCTATCCCTTGAGCCATAGCACCACTTCCAGCTTTTGAGTGATTCATTAGGTAAGAGTCTAGAGGAGACTTTTCTGCCTGGGCTGGCTTCAAACCATGATCCTCAGATCTCAGCTTCCTGAGTAACTAGGATTATAGGCATGAGCCAATGGTGCCCTACTCTAATTTTAATCGTTGCTTCTTCCTTCCTATTCACATATATCTTAAGAGTTATTTCTTGGTGCCAGAATTTAGGATCAAAATTTTACTACCTAACTCCATATGGCTCTCTGAAATACAATTGAGTTGGTAGAATAGCTCTATAAAATTTTACCTATACCAAATTATAAGTGAAAGACATTTGATACAAAGAACCACTTAAGAAATAAGTTGTTAATGCTCACCCATAATAAGAATAGTGGTCATGTTTTATACAACATGTTGTATTTTATAGACATTTATGAACACAGAATGCAAGGTAAGTTTCTTTCATTCTAAAGTGTATCCTTCATTAAAATGCATCTTTTATGGAAAAATTGTTTTCAAGTTTTAAGATAAACTTCACTTGAAGAACTCCATACACTTAACTGTGTAGGAGAATATACAATATTAGCATAATAAAAGATCTTAGAAGTTCTGTGCAGGAACAACTTTGCAAAAGCCAAAGTTGTCAAATTAACTGCAATACAACTCTCTTGATTTTTTAATTTTCTTGCTTGCTGGCTTGAACTTTTCCTTTTTGATATGTTTACATTTTATACATACTGAATATTTACATATTCAGTAGGAGATATTCTAGGGGGCTCTTTTAATAGTGTATACCATTTGCTTGCTTAGCATAATTTGTCTCAAAAAAGATCAAGTCAGAAGTGACACTGGCTCAAAGTGGTAGAATGTTATCCATGAGCAAAAGATAGGGATAGCACCCAGGTACTGAGTTCAAGCTCCATGACTGGCCAAAGAAAGAAAAGAGTTAATCAAGCAAAAAGAGGCTCAAGCCTTTGTCATGAATTTCTCTTTAGGAGCTTGGAAACATGAGTTATGGAATTGCTAAGATAAATTGCACCAAAGTTTAATATCAGAGATAGCCTTGGAGTCATTCTTATAAAGTCCTAGTAGATGTTAGGTTAAATGAACCCCAAGATAAGGATTCAAATTTTTTTTCTTTCTTGTGATTGTTTCTAACATATTTATAAGATGATTTCTTTGTTGCTTTGTATGTCCCTCCCCTACGGTATAACCCCTGCTTTCACTGTATTTGATGTTGGTATAATTTGTGGAGGAGAAGGTGAAAAACAAACCCTTTAACTAGAGATACAGGTGGACCCATTGCAACAATGAGATGTACAAGACATTATGTCGAAAAACGAACTTTACAACTTTGGCTGGGTGGAGGTGGTGGGGGCTATGGGAAGGGATGGGAAGGGGAAACAAAGGAGGAGGCAACAATGCTTGATAATACATGTACTCATTACCTTGCCTGTGTAATTGTAACCCCTCTGTATGGTATTTTCACAATAAAGAATTAAAAAAAATAAAGTCCTAGTAGAATAAGCTACCTCTTTTCTCTTGACTTGAATCTTGCCTGTTTCTTCACAAAATTTTCCCCTGAAATAGTATTGGGTTTCATACTGCACAAGTGTTCGACCACCTAGCTAAACTCCTAGTGACTTGTCCCAGCTTTTCTAGTCCTGGTGTTACACTACCTCTCCTTGATTTGCCCTAACACTATCTGAACCTTAAAAATTCCATTTATGAAGGGTTTTTTTTCAATCCTGAGTTGTGTGGACCACCTCTTTCCTTCCAAAAATATGACTAAAACCAAAAACTTGCCTGGGGTCCCATATGTAAAAGATAAGAGATAAAATTTGAGTCCAGGTCAATCTTGTCCAAGGTCTGCTCTTGGTTATTATTCAGAATTTTATCCAGGCTGCATTACTTAGGAGTATTTATAGATTGGTATATCGGGTCATCTGTTCTTATTTAAACATCTCCATGTTTAAAAAATATTGGCAAAGCCAGGTGCCGGTAGCTCATGCCTATAATCCCAGCTACTCAGAAGGCTGAGATCTGAGGATCACAGCTCAAAGCCAGCCTGAGCAGGAAAGCCGTGAGACTCTTATCTTCAATAAACCACTCAGAAAACTGGAAGTGGCACTGTGGCTCAAGTGGAAAAGCAGTAGCCTTGAGCTGAAGAGCTGAGGGACAGTGTTCAGGTCCAGGCCCAGAGTTTAAGCCCCATGACCGTCAATACATACATACATACATACATATATATATATATATATATATATATGTATATATATACACATATACACATATATATTATATATACATATATATATATAGAGAGAGAGAGAGAGCAGTAATAATCAGTGACTTTCTACACTGGACTAAATATTGGAAGAACACATGCATAATTATTAATCTCATTATAGCTCACTATAGGTCTATAAGGAAGGTACTATTGGTTTTCTTTTCTAAATGAGGAAAATAATGCAGGATTATGATAAATTAACGCTCATCCTTGCAGCTGATGAAGGGGATATAAGCCCAGGAAGTAGGGGGCCAGGATAGGAATTTCTAATTAACACCATATATTTTTTCATAGCACCTTGATAATATGCAGTGATATCAGATTATTACTATTCACATTTTCCACGGAAGTGCCCCCTTTCTCTCCCTCCCAGGCCCACTATGCCAATGTCCCAAACAATTAATGTCTTCCCATCTCTGCTATGTACCTTTCTCTGTGAGAATCATATAACTAATAGATGGCACAGATTCCTTTATCCATTAGAAGTTACAAACTACTTGGGAAAACAATGCAGAAAAATTTGGAGCCCATGAGAATATTCACTAATGCTATTTTTAAGTTTAATAAAATGCAGTCAACAGAATTTTATCCTTGATCCTATGAATAAATGTCAAAAAGGATCATTAACAAATGACATTTAGACACTTGAATATTTTTGCCACCTGTCATCTTGCTTCTTTTCACCTGCATAAATGGCATTTATATCTGTTGACATCCTGATTATAATGTTATCACTGCTTTTCAGTTATTTCCACTAACCCCTGACAGGTTTCTCTATTCACATGCCACTCATTTGACATTTATTTGCTTCCCTTAATTTGTGTTTAAATATGAATTCCTGAAATCTGCCTTGATTATGTGGTGCAGCTTTTAGCTAGTATCACTCATGAATTCTGAGATGGTTCATAGTAGAAAGTGGCTAGTGTCATTCCTGTCCCCTTAAATAGCATTTATAGGTATTTGAACATTAGGGTCTGTACCAGGCACAGGTTTCGACATTGAAGTTCAACGGTACCAGTCAGTGATCACTATACCATTGGATTATCAGCATACCAGGACCCCTGGGATCCTGGACTATGGTGTGAACAACCCTACCTTATTTTAATAAAGGCATTCCTTATACAGTATGATTAACAGCATATGGCTACTAGACAACAACTTAACTACAAAATTCCCACATACTTAAGTGTCACTGCCGCAACTGTCTATATGGGTATCACTGGATCGGATTTTTACTTGAACCAGTGCATTAAGCAAAGCATATTGTCTTTTGATCCAGTCTATTGAGGACTCTATTACAGATTTTCACTTTCTGGTTGACTGTTGAGCTGAGATGCTGGTCCTCAGATGTTCAGATCTAGACTGGTATCTATCTCTGTCTCTCTTGCTTTTCCAACTATACCTCTTTCATTCCTGCGTCTCCAGTCTCCAGTTTGCTGGAAGCAGATCAGGGTGCTTGTCCATCTCTATGGATTCATGAGCCAGTACAGAGTAAAAAACTCTAAAAACATATTTTTATATAGTTTACTCTAGTACCTGATTTTTTTTGTTTCTCTAGAGAATCCTTACATAATGCAATTTTTTGACTGACAAAAATGAATGTAGGATGAATATTTTAGCAGAAGGGTAAATTGGTTGGAAGAAGAGAAGAGAGAAAGGAGAATGAGGTAAGAACGGGAGAAAGACAATCTAAAATGAAATGAGAGCAGAGAGAAAGGGTGCCAAGAATAAACCATGGAGGAAATCTGATATCCAGCTGATAGGTACAACTGGGTTGTATCTGCTTCTCCGCCTGAGAAGTAGAATGCATTATTGTTAAGAACGTAAGAGTAAATTCATTAGACATTCTCTGGCAGAGACTACATGACCAATGAAACTACTTAGAAAGGATTAAAATTCAATGAAGGCAATGTAAGCCTAGAAAATATCAGGGAAATTATAGGTCAAATGATGCAATACATACTACTCATATTTTAGATGAAAATGATTAAATATATTGTATTCCACGTGGCTCCACTTAATATCATTTGCCACAATTAATGTGTAGGTGGTTAGCATCACAATCATTGATATCTGAATTAAGGACAGTTATCAGAAAAAGGAAGAACCTCTTTTGGTAATAAAAAGTGAGTAATTATTTCTCAGACATTTTGTCTTTTTCTATACTGCAGTCTTGCAAAAATTCCAAAAACACATAGAAGCACCGGCCAAGCAAGCAAGCCAAACAACAAGTCAGAGACTAGAAATGGAGTTGAAACTGTAGTTGAATTAATCCAACTCCTGGAAATTCACTATTGATATAAAGTACATTTGTGTGTAGATACAAAGAAGTTTATCGCAGCATTGTTGATAGTGACAAGAACATCTGGGAACAAAATGCATGGTATTACTAGGACAATTCATTGATAAATTATAGCCTACCCATGACATGGAATGTTACTATACATCCATTCCAAAAATAGATACAAGTAAATGGAAGAGATTTCCAAACTAATGCTCTGTAATAAATATAAAATATGACACTAACCTTGTGATGTTATAACATTTGTATAGAATAAGTCCCCTTCATATGTTCAGTGCTAATATGAAAGCACAGAGGCACAGAATTCTATAATGATACGTTAGGGAAAGTCTAAATGGAAGGAGCATAAGAGCCATAGGAAAGATTGATACAAGGGGAAAATCAAGAAAACATTTTAAAAATCTCCAACCAAAACGAATAGAGTACATGTCTCAATTTAATATTCATGTAAAATTAAAAATTATTTTTTAATTTTAAAATATAAATTTTGCCAAGAGCCAGTTGTACATGCCTGCAATCCTAGCTACTGAAGAGGCTGAGATCTAGAGGCTGATTGTTTGAAATCTGTGGGAACACAAAACATGCAAGACCCCATTTCCAATTAAGAAACCAGTCTAGAGTACCCTAAGTTCAAGGCCTAGGATGACCAGATACACACACACACATACACACACACACACACACACACACATACAACATACACATTTTAATTCTAAAATTTATCTGATTTGTTGGTTCACATACTCATTTAATAGCATGTCAAAAATTTCTTTTTTTGGCTGGGTGCTGTTGGATCATGCCTGTAATCCTACTACTAGGAGGCTGTGATCTGAGGATTATGGCTCAAAGCCAGCCTGGGCAAGAAAAGCCCTGAAACTCTTATTTCCAATAAACTACTCAGAAAACCAGAAGTGGTGCAGTGGGTCAAGTGGTAGAGTGCTAGCCTTGAGCTAAAGAGCTCAGGGACAACACCCAGGCCCAGAGTTCAAGACCCACAACCAACAATAAAATTTTTTTTCTGTGGTCTTATTACCTTTAGTAATTAAAGATAATAAAAACTAAATAAAACAAGCATTTCCTGTGATTTCAGAACACAATGCAGAGTTTTCAGTTCACCTATTATTCTTCAAAATCAGTAGAAGGAGAACAACTTAACAACAGCAAAACAATTTTTTCATTGACTTTAAACATTCAAATTGGCTTAAAATTTAGTTCAATTATCTGAGATAAACCAGACAACTCTACGATTTTTGAGACCTGTGAGTTATTTTTCCTAGTATTTGGTGACCAATACTCAATGATGTGCACCCTCTCTAATGAAATGAAGTATGCTAAAATGCATGACTTTCACACAAGAGGCTAATTTGATTTCTCCAATATTTAGTTATTGTCCACTCAACATGCCACCAGACAAGTACCATTGAAAAAATAATTTACATACTTAGTTACACTTATAGTCAGCTGTCATCATGGTTAATTAAATCATTCAGATTTAGTGTTGATAGAGAAGTAGATTGATAGAGAAGTAGATTTCCCCAAAGAGAAAGTAAAGACACCTGCAAAGAGTTACACTACCTGCATTTCTCCCAAGTTAACCACTATGTAAATTTTTGTTTTCAAAGTAGGTACAACTTGTGCCTGAAATGCAAATTAATTAACTCCGCATGTATTGTGAAACCAGATTACTTGCTGTACTATTTCATCTTATATTAAAGATATATGAATTGTGAAATTTACCTATACATTTCCAAGACTTGGCAAGGAAGTAACAAGAAATTATACTTTCTCAGACACAGCTGTCATATGAAAAGTATCGTTAAAGGTAAAACATGCACGCCCAGGTTAATTAGTAGACCCTTTTGATATGCACTTGACTGGTGATTTCTTTAAATCATAACATTTTAGCATAATTGCAAAATTCCCACCTCTTCCAGCACAAAGTAAATGTTATTACAGCATCATACACTGCAACATCCACTCACGTAGCACTGTACTTAGAGATGCACCGGGTTTTATGGTTGTCTATTCTCTAAGTATTGTGACAATCTGCACTCTTACGGGAAATAAGTTACTTCTTCTAGTAGATGTCCATAGGAATGTGAACTACAGCTGGTTACTAAAGCCATGCACATTTTAATGATCTTCCAATATAAGTATCACCCCCTAAATGAAAGAGTGGCTAAATGTCTGTCACCTTGTAAACTAGTATCATTGCAATTCATAGCACAATGTACATCACAAAGATGAAAATGATGGGTTTTTTTCTTCTTAGCTATTAAGATACCGTGTTTTATAAGATAATTATCCATGAGGTGGCAGGTTCTCACATGTCTATAAAGTGACTAAAAAAGGATAAATGAAGTTTTAGTGGTCCGAGATCTGATCTTTCTCTGCAGCAAGAATCTAGCATGCTTTCTACTACAATAAAGAAAACGTGTCTTAAGCAAAGAACACACACACACACACACACACACACACACACACACACACACACACACACACACAGTATAGCTGCTGCTAATTCTGAAATGCTGCTTTTCTAAAATGCAGCCTTTGGTATGTGCACATAACATCTGGTCCTCTCCACATCACCAGTGGGAACTGTCCTCCGGGATCAGCAAAGAATCACAATCCCCCTGCTTTTGATACTGAGTAGGAAACCTTCTAAACCCATGAAACTGTAGAGGCCTACTTGTTTTCCTAAAAGCACTAACTCTGTCAGATACATCTCAATTCAGGATATCCATGCTGATCTTTCTGACTAGAACAGGCATGAGAGAAAATATGTGTAGGTCTTTGTGTAGATTTTGGGAGTCCATGCCATACAGCTTAAGGAATACTAAGAATTCATGTTGTTTTGTCATTTGCTAATTCAAGGCTTTCCAGCCTTTAGACATTATGAGTTTGCCATAATCACATGTTACAATGATAACTTTCTTGACTTTAAAACTCAGTTTCTCACTTGAAATGTATTTGCTTTAAAGATGATTTACTTAAACACCATTAATCACTTTAAAAGTGGGTATCCACGAACACAGATAGCAATAAAAGAAATAAATGACACCAAGCAGGAAAATGTACTGAGAAAGAAAAACCATTTGAATTATCCTTTGTGAAATACTGTTCCAAATACTTCAAGGAAAATCAGTATGGTCCATTTTCCAGTACAGGCATTTGACACTAAGTGGCAATCTTGCCAGTAGCTTGCTTGCATTGAAACTTTCAGACAAAGTTGTTGCAATCCACCATGATTGGGGGCCCTATAACGACTGGGGACAGGCCAAAAAAACTGAGGTTCAGAGGGACCAGGGGATCCAAAGCAGCTGCTGCTGTCGGATCCTGAGACCCCATTAACAAGGGTTTTTATTAAGTTTAGCAGAGGGAGGGGACCAAAGATGCCTGCTGCAAAGGCTAGGGTTACAATCATTAACATGAGGAATAATTTGCATGCAAGTGATCATTGACTTCCTTATCATAGGAAGGCGTGGAAGGAAGCAATAGACACTCGCGCTTAACACAGACTCTCATCTTAAACATACTTAGGGGTAGTAATCTGAGCTTCTGTATTACCTACACTGCTTGTTTTTTCCAGAGCCCCAGTCTTCGGTGTTCTAGGAGCTTCACTGAAAGACTGGTATTCCAATCTCAGCTCCTTCAGACCCAGCTTGGCACAGGGCTCCTCACAGTGTCTGCATTGGAAAGTCTGCAGATGTACAGAACCAGTAGAAGAGAGCTGATTAGCCAGGTAGATGAGTAGAAACTGTGTTTGTTCCAGAAAGCATATGTATTTGAATTACCCAATCAAAAGCAATATAATTTAGATCACCTCCAAGAGAACATATAAATCCCATAGTCACAAACCAATAAGCAACTTGGGGATGGTCCTCCAAACAGGAGGGACAGAATTGCTTGTTGCCCATCAGACACTCACTCTTGAAAGGCCACCACCGAACTCTCAGTTTTGCTACATTTCTTGTCTTTCAGCCCATCTTTGGGACATGGTATGTTGAGTAAGTTCCTCACACTGGTTAGTGGTAGAACATTTGCCAGTAACTATTGAGAATCCAGCAAAGCCTGGGTGTCACCTGCTACCAGGAAGATCAGAGAGCTCAGGGAGAGGTAGAGGAACAATAGTATCTCTTACCTCCCTGGCAACTCCTCCATTAGGAAAAAGGAAGGGAAAAGGAAATTTCTCTCTCTATGAACACTAGCTTGAAGTTAGTAAGATCAGAGAGATTTTTCACTCAGAGAACTCTCCTGTAAAGCAAAGCAGGGAAAAACTCTGAGAGAGGAAGGAAGGACTGTGCCTAGTATTGAGTAACAAGAAGTAGTAGCTGAGTAAGTATAAGATGAATAAAAGGCAAGACAAAGGAAAGAAATAAATCACCAAAAATCACATGTACAGCCAGCAGGAGGGAACGTGGCTGAGCAGAGCAGAGGAGGATCAGAGATGGTGCCCGGTTTGGTGTGGAGCCAGGAGGGCGGCCCGACACAGGCTGTGGTGCTTTGGCTCTCTCATCCATTCTGATCCTCTAATCGCTTCAGCTTCCCACAAACACATTTATCCCTGGGCCCCTGTGACTCGTGATTCTATGATTCTTTCTATGTTTTTGTCTCTGTGTGTCTCTTTCAGGTTGGCTTCTTTGCCTGCCACTCTATTCAGGCAAGCCCAGCTGTTCAATTCCCACTGCATATTACAGTCAAAAGCTTCTTTCTGAGAACTGCTTCAAGCCCTTCCATCCTGGACCTTACTCATACAGAATTCCTTCCCCCAGAGCTGGTTCCCTGTGGACATGCATGTCCTCAGAGAAGAGTCAAAATCACACACTCAGCTATTACATACACACTTGGACTGTTTTGCTTTTGTTGTTACTGGATTTGAATCCAGAGCTTTACACCTAGGAGGGCAGTACTCTACCATGTAAGTTATATATTCATCCTTTTATATTTTAGAATATTTATCAGAGAAGCCTTCACATATTTTTTAACTAAGGCCAATTTTAGACTACAGTTCTACCGACATTTCCAGGGGTATCTGGGCTCAAAAGAAGGAGCCATGAACCTTGGCCCTAAAATTGAACTATTTGTTGTTGTTGGTGGTGGTGGTGGTCAAGGAGCTTGAACTCTGGGCCTGGGCACTGACCCTGAGCTCTTCAGCTCAAGGCGATGCTCTACCACTTGAGCCACAGCATCTCTTCCATTTTTCTGGTGGTTTATTGGAGCTAAGAGTCTCACAGACTTTCCTGCCTGGGCTGGCTTTGAACTGTGATCCTCAGATCTCAGCCTCCTGAGTAGCTAGGATTACAGGTGTGAGCCACTGACACCCAGCTCCCACAATTGAACTTTCAACCTCAGTCTCTCTGACCCTTATAATGACTCCGAGTTCTCTGTTACTACAAAGTGAACGTTTTTGAAGCACCAATTTAATACCATAGTAAATAAATAAATCCACCTATGTTTTTCATAGCAACTGGCAATTCTTAGCCAGTCAGTGTTCTCTCACAGTTAATCATCTTCTAAACCCACACTGTCCAATAGCATACATACGTGCGATGTTGTACAGTTAGGATGAGAAACTGAGTTTATATTTTATTTCATTCTGATTCATTTAGATGTAAAAAGAATTATATCCCATCAAAACCTGATATCGAGTACTTATTAAAAGAAAATGGCATTTATACTTAATGTATTGAATACAACTTTTATTGCAACTATTTTTTTCTGGTTTCCTTATGCTTTTGAAAACTATACAAATAGCATCTGACATTTAAACATGTAAGTTCAACTAAACATTTTAATTGAACTAAAATTTTTAGTTTAATTTCAGAATTAAGCAGTATTTTATTGCTGTGCATTGTATTTCTATTGAACAGCATTTGTTTAGATCCTAGCTAGGATCTAAAGTAAAACTGGATTAACTACACCTAATATGTGCTATGTCACGATCTATAACTGGAATTCAGTCTGTACCTTCAATGATAAAAATCTTCCAATTCTTCCCAGTGAAGAAATAATTAAAATTCCCTAATTTGCACATGAAAAACTGAACAGAACAAGGAGGGAGGGTCGTACACTAAGTCACAAGGTTAACAAGCAGAGAACAAGGACTTGAAGTCAGGTCTCTGACACAGATCCTGGGTGTTTTTGTTTGGCCCAGTTGTGTATGGGGCGGGGGGCGGGGGGTGAGGGTGGAGAGAGGAGGGAAACTGCAAGGCTCAGGGAAGTGTGATGGGTAATACAGGCCCTCTGCGTGATTGTCAGGCTCACTGTTTCATAGTGTCCTAGATTGTACCATGTGGTTTGGCTAGACATTCTTCAGCAGCTGTTTTGGCACCTGTGCTCATGATACATCCCAAGACAATATCTATTCTCATGACATTCTCATGCTATGCCAGTGTCATCTGCCCAAGATGTACAGATCCAGGGCTCTCTGCCACCTGGGCTGCGGAAGCGACTCAATGCTATATTAAGGACGAGTGCCCAGAGTTCTGGCTGAGGCAGCCCTGGCTGATTCCCTCTCTTTCAGTGTGGTCAAGCACAGCTGGTTGGGGCTCTATCCATCTTCTACCTTGACAGAAAACAGGTCATGGAGGTTGATGAAGTTCTCCTGAAATAGACTCTGCTACCTTTGTACTTTCAGGAAGGAATAAAGGCACTTGAAATCCTTTGATGATTGAGCCCAAGGAGAATACTGTGTTTTTGTGCTTGGGGCCAGAATGTTAACATGTCTCCAGGAATAGCATTTTCAGCCTACCAGCCATAGCTAGTCTGACAAATAACTTGTTTTCTTTTGGGAATTTCACAGGACTGCCTTTTTGAAACTTCCTTGCCCATTTTTCATAGGTGTAGTTAAATTATTCTAAGGTGCATGCCTTTGTATTTTTCTATCTTTCAAGGCAAGAAAAATTCAATGTGCCTTGGAAACCATTTTCACCTAAGACTGGGACAAGGTTACTAGTTTGGTAGAAACATGACATTGGGAAGTACATTGTGATAATAAATAACTAAGTGATATAGTGATGATAGCCATTTACATTTCTCATGACCATGTATAATAGACTATTCATGACTCTGTACAGATGACTCACTATATATATATATATATATATATATATATACACATATATACATTCAATATATATATATATATATATATATAAAATCTCATTTTAAAGAGGATAAAATGAGCAATTTTAAGCAATCTACCTCAAATCTCACCTTTCACATGTTAAAGCCAAAATCTAAAGCATGATCTGATCCTAAGCACATAGCTTTTTAAGTCTTAAAATAAAATTTGTATACATATTCTTGCAGACCATCTGTAAGTATTGGCAAATACTTACATACTTAATCAGATTCATTTCTTATTGGGTACTTTTATAGTTATTTTGCATTTGGTGTCTTTTATTTTCCTCAGTCAAAACCAAAACAACAAAAAGCCTTTTTTTTTCTTATTTACTCATTACCAATATATTGAACAAGCATTTAGTAAGAACTTTCTTTGTTAAATACCATATTGCAAGGATTAGAAGAAGATAGAAAACATCATCTCTACATTTATAGAATGTTAATCTAGTCATACAAGGGAACTGAAATTTATGTTGTTATACTTGTGCAATATAGGTGCCGGTGACTTTGTATTTCAGAGTTCCGTGGGCTTTAATGTAGTCTCTGACTATGAATGTCTTCCTTGAACACTGACTTCATGAAAAGCCAGACTGATAGAGCCAATGATTGCATGCCACCTTGGCTTGCACTGGAATTCTAAATGTATTTCAAACTTAGCACGAGCAAGACCAACATTTGATATATCTTACCCACTTAGGCACATTGTTCCTTTCCTAGTTTGAATTGGGAATTACTGAATGAGTTATGCCACTGGCGTACATGTCCTTTCAGACAAACAAACAAAAAAATGCTGTGAAGTCTTTGAATCCTCTTTATCTTTTACCACTGGTAGCTAACTCTATTAGCAAATCCTTTCAGATTCATTTTCAAACTATATCCCTAACTAAATCTAATTGCTCCCTAGCCCCATTTCTAACAACTTATACTGAATTACTCTCATGCCATATAGGGATTGAAGAAAAATCCTAACTGTTCTGCCTTCTGTATTTGCCCATAAGCCATTAAAATTGAGGTCAAATTTCCGCCTCATAGAAAAGCATTAATTTCAATTGTATAATTTGAAGATTATCAATTCATGAACACTGTTATCCTAATTATGATATGAAATGTTTTATTATGCCTTTCTAATCCTTTCTTAGAGAATAAATGGTATTTTTAGATAATCAGAGGAGAGTAATTTCTCTCATATGAGTCATTTTCTGGTGACTTATGCATAGATACACAGGTGCATAATACACTCATGTACACATATACACACATGCAAGAAAAGGAAAGACAGAATGTGTACCATTTGATATCAATGTACAGATTACATAGGTTTGCTATAAGTTTACAATATTAATTCATGTTTTCATGGTTACTGTTAGTTAATTCTCTTAATGGTGGAGTAGATTTCCATTGTATAAATAAGGATCCATATACATATTTACTCTTCCATTGATAATGGTTAGGTTTTATTTCCTCCTTTTGTGCTATTTTGGATATAAGTGTAATGAAAATACATGTGGATGTATGTTTTTATTTTCCTAGGGAACATGTATAATTGGAGATACAGGATCATATGTTAAACATATATTGAATATAAAAATAAATCATCATGTACCTTCTAGTAAGGTCATATCTCACCAATGATTTCTGAATTGCTGTTCTGAATTCTCTTCAGTATCTTTTGTCGCTCGATCTAAAGGATAGTAAGTTGCAAAATAATGTAGCTCATTGTATTTTGCCATTTTCTAAAGAGGGCAAGATGTAGCACTTCTTTTTCTAAAATTTTTTTATGTATGTATTTATTTATTTATTATTGTGAAAATACCATACAGAGGGTGACAATTGCATGGACAAGGTAAAGAGTACATTTCTAATCAAGCATTGTTGCCTCCTCCTTTGTTTCCCCTTCCCATCCCTTCCCATCTCCCCCCTTTCTCCTCCCCCTTCTCCCCCTCCTCCCGCAAAGTTGTAAAGTTTATTTTTCAATGTAAAGTCTTGCACATCTCATTGTTGCAATGGGTCCACCTGTGTCCCTATTTAAACAATTTGTTTTTTCCCTTACCCTCCATAAATTATACCAACATCAAATACGGTGAAAATAGGAGTTATACCGTGAGAGGGACATACAAAGCAACAAAGAGATACCTTATAAATATGTTAGAAACAATCACAAGAAAGAAAAAAACATTTGAATACTTATCTTGAGGTTCATTTCACCTAACATCAACTAATCTGACCTTTTCTGCTTGACTCAGACATATACTGGTTATTGCAAATAAGGGAAGCCATGGGACCTATGTTTCTTTGGGCTTGGCTTACTTCACTTAATATAATTTTTTCCAAGTCTTTCCATTTCCTAACAAATGGGGCAATCTCATTCTTTCTGATGGAGGCATAGAATTCCATTGTGTATATATACCACATTTTCTTGATCCATTCATCTACTGAGGGACATCATATCTTAGCTACGGTAAATAATGCTGCAATAAACATAGTTGTGCTGGTAGCTTTAGTATGGTCTTGTTTGTGATCATTTAGGTAAATGCCCAAAAGTGGGATTGCTGGGTCATAGGGGAGCTCTATGTGGAGTCTTTTTAGGAACCTCCATACTATTTTCCAAAGTGATTGAACAAGTTTGGAATCCTACTGCATTGTTGGAGGGAACTTCTTTTCTTTTGCTCATGGGCCATTTGTTTTCTTTTTGGAGGTGACCATTCAAACCCTACACCTCTTTCCTTGGCTTGCTTACCTTTTATTTGTTCTTCTGTCAGAGTCTGTATACTCTCTATATTCAAGTATTTCAAGTCCTTGCATATGTTTTCTCTCAGTATGTACTTGGCTCTTTGTTTCCTTAATGTCTTTGGATGACCAAATACTTTTAATTTAGATTAAGTCCATTAGGAAAAAAAAACTTTTACTATTGTTGCTCTCTTGTATATTGTTCAAGAAGCCATTCCAATCTCAAGGTCACCATTTATGCTTTTATTTTGAAGTTTATAGTGCCAGAGTTTTTGTCTCTATACACGATCTGGATAGTATTATTTTTATGTGTATGAAGTGAGACAAAA
Source organism: Dipodomys spectabilis (assembly GCF_019054845.1). Taxonomy (NCBI): domain Eukaryota; kingdom Metazoa; phylum Chordata; class Mammalia; order Rodentia; family Heteromyidae; genus Dipodomys; species Dipodomys spectabilis. The sequence goes on along the minus strand of NW_024870834.1, from coordinate 9,854,059 downwards.
GTTGAAGATAATTTTCCCATGCACATCTGCTCTTTTTCCCTTCATCCCTCAGATATCCAGTTTGGGAAATGATTCCTATCCAAAGTTAAATTGAATTGGAACCTTGGTTGAAAAATCAATTGACCAAAACTAAGGAAGAGTTTGCTTTGTCTTTTCTGCCACATTTATGGATTTTTTTCACATGCCAATATTAGATTGTCTTGTTGATAAAAATAGCTTTCTAGATATTCTTGAAACCTTTAGTATATCTGCCAATTTTGTTCACTATTTTCTAGTGGCTTTGTGTATCAGAGTGTTTTGGCAGTTTTATATAAAATAATCAGTTTATCAATTAATGTCTACAAAAAAAGTGATGTGAAATTTATTTGAGAATTTTGTGAATCTGCACACCAATTTTTATTGAAGTGAGAGAAAAAAATAGACATACCATGAAGGTTATGATAATTCTTTTATTCACTCCCATACTGTTCTATTGTCTTCTTTGCAGACATTTTCTTGTACATTTGTTGAATTTATTCCTGTTTTATGGGTTATGGTGTGATTGAAAGGGTTGTTTATTTTTTACCTTTTTAGGCTATATAAAGATATAGTTTTTGTGTACTTATGTTGTCTATTCTGTGAAGCTAAACTCTAGCAGTCATAAGGTACATGCTTAATAATTTCTATATAAATCATTATTATTCCATGATGTTTTCCATTTCCAACATCTCTGTCTATTCTTCCACACTAATATACTGGGTAGGATCTCAAGTATTACTGTTAAGAAATGTATAAGATAAAGACTGACAGTTTCCTTCTGAAATGCTTGATAGAATATAACAAGAAACTTTGGGTCTGAAAAAAAGTTAAGGAAGGTTTTAAAGTTATATTTCTACTTCAGATTTTTTGAAAAATGGCTATGTTTTTAATTAAAAATTAAATTTATTTGAAAATTAGTATTTTTCTATACTAGAAAATATAGAATATTTTATATTAGAATAATATTAGAATAGTCTATATTAGAATATTCTATATTAGAATAATCACATGCTTTGTAGCTAGTAACATTTTCAGTTCTAAAGATTGATAGTTCTTATCAAACTTGGAAACTGTTGCCTTCTGTCATAGAAAATTTTCTTTACTGATTCTCTTTGTTCTCTGCTACAGGAATTAGAAGTGATTTAGTGTTTCATACTTTCTACCAGATAATTGAGACTATGCTGCATTTTTCTGCCTTGCGGATTAGAATATTTTTACTTACCTGGTTTCAAGTTCAGTTTCTGTTAAGGTTATTAAGTGAATGTTCAATGTAGAAAATGTGATTCTTTTAGAATGTACATTTTCTCTTTTCCAAATAGTTCTCATTTTTTAAATTCCCTATCAGTTCACTTATAGTCTTTTATTTTCTTCTTCATTAATCATATTTATATGATCCTCACTAAACTTACTTCCTGCTAGCCAGGCACAGATGTCTTATACCTGCCATCCCTACTCAGGAGGCTGAGATCTGAAAAGTCATACTGATGTGAATTATTCGTGAACATATCACAACATACTACAAAAAAATTTTATTGACACTTTCTTTCACTTGAAATAATATCTTAACAGACAGTCCACATCACTGTTCCCCAGCCTTGGCTGTATATTGAGTTATTCAGAGAACTATATTATTCTCTGATTATACATAGCTTAGAATTTTGTTTGAAAACTTCCCTGATTACTTTAGGAGTCAACATTTAAAAACATTATCTAACATAACTCATCCCTGACTAAATTCTCTAGTTGGTTTTCCGTTTTGGGGGCATTTGTTGTTTACTTTTGTTAGTTTTCGGGTTTTGTTGTTGTTGGTGGTGGTGGTGGTAGTGGTTGTAGGGCTTGAACTCAGGGCCTAGGCACTGTCCCTAAGCTTTTGTGCTCAAAGTTAGTGCTCTACAACTTTGAGCCACAGATCCATTTCCCTTTTTCTGGTGGTTAATTGGAGATCAGAGTCTTGTGGACTTTCCTGCCTGGGAAGGGTTTGAACTCAACTTCCTAAGTAGCTAGGACAACAGGTGTGAGCCACTGGCTCTCTATTATTTTTCTTTTTTTTTTTTCATTTTGCTGGCCCTGGAACTTGAACTCGGGGCCTAGGCACTGTCCCTATGCATCTCTGTGCTCAACACTAGTGCTCTATCACTTGAGCCACAACACCACTACTTTTTTTTTTTAATTTTTCAATCACTTTTCTTACTCTTCTCCAGTCATGTTGGTATTCTTTCTATTTTTTGAACAAAGAACATTTCAAAAATATTTTATTCTTAGTTTCTGAAATTCTTTGCCTTTTTTGCATGTACGTTTTTAATTTAAATGTCAGCTATTGAGAAAGCTATTATCTGTTCATTTTTAACCTACTTTAATGCATTGCAGCTCAGAAATTTATTGGATCAAACTTATTTTGAAGGGTGTTTTGGACAGAGATTAACACTTAAATTGATAGACATTGAATAAACGTATTACCCTCATTAATTTGGCTGGGCCTCAGCAGAATAAAACATCGATTTCCTCTCACCAAGCAGAAATTCTTCAGTATACAGCCCTAGGACTTCAACAACAATATTGGTTAGTCTTTTGTGCCTAACCTGATTGTCTTCAGACTTGAACCTAAACATCAGACCCTCCTTAGATGTCCAGGCTTGTGGCTTTTGAACTTGAACTATGAAGTTCAAGTTACTTGAGTTTCTAACCTTGTGTTCATCCTAAAGCTTTTAGACTGACAGCCTGCCTTCATTATTATATAAATATAATTTAAATATGTTGCTTGCTATGCCTGCAAATTGGAGCATTTGCATACAAATATTTGTTTACTGTTTTCACTGTATTTGATGTTGGTATAATTTGGGGAGGGGAAGGGAAAAAACAAAATGTTTAAATAGGGATACAGGTAGACCCATTGCAACAGTGAGATGTACAAGACACTATGTTGAAAAACGAACTTTACAATTTAGGCAGTGGGGGGAGGGTGGGTAGTGTAGTTGTGGAGATGGGAGGGAAGGGATAGCAGGAAAAACAAAGGAGGAGACAACAATTCTTGATAGGAAGTGTACTCATTACCTTGCTCATCTAACTGTAACCCCTCTGTACAGTATTTTTACAATAAAAAAACTTATTTAAACAAAAGGAAAGAAAATTGGACTAGCAAAATGAACTATGAAAGAAGAACCAAACCATTGTAACTAGAGATTCTATTCCTAAAGCAAACATCCAGGTCATAATTAAACAGCCATTTTCTAAGGAATTTTTTTTTAGAATTCATGTCATGCTTCTACTCTGCCATGTATATATACTACATAAGGTAACTAATATCCTGAAATTGACTAAAATGGATGTCACTATCTAAAATTTAACCTCTACATACTCATGATAGCCATTATATCATATTTGCCTTAAATTTTCAATTTGTTTGTCATGGTGTCCCTGTGTTCACGGGATGTCTACAAAATGCTAGGCATTTCTTCACTTCACAGTTTACACAAGCCTCTTCCTCTAAGGAAATTGTTGTAAAGATCCCACTGAAGGTGCTGGGAAGGTGGCTCAGTGGTAGAGCGCTTGCCTTGCATGCATGAGGCCCTGGGGTCAATTCTTCAGCACCACATAAGCAAAAAGAAAAAAACCGGAAGTGGCTCTGTGACTCAAGTGGTCGAGCGCTAGCCTTGAGATTAAGAGCTGAGGGATAGTGCCCAGGCCCAGAGTTCAGGCCCCACGACCGGACCCCCCCCCCCCCAAAAAAAAAAAGATCCCACTGAAGAACTCACACTGCCTTACTTGATCTTCAGGAATAGTGAAATAAATCAATGCCCAAAGTCATAGAATAAGAAAGCTAGATTCTAGTCTCCTATATTTAAAAAGACTCAAGTCCTGGATAGATATTTCTCTAGGTTCATAATTAAATGAGGAGTGGTAAGTTCACATCTTCATTGACTATATTATATTTAAGCTTCAAGGAAGTTCTGTGTATATTAACATAAAAGTACTTTGCAATGTTCATCCATTGAGGATAGGTTTATTATTTGGAGTAGCAAGTTGGCATCTTCTTGTTTTTACCTATGGTCATTTTTTGGTTAGATGATGCCAATAAACCTTTCTACAATGCTATTCTCCATGGTAATTTTGTCAAGAATTTCTCAGAGATCTAACTAAGAAGTGGATTCTGGGTCCTTCACTGTCAAACTCCCCCAAATTACAGGTCTGACCTCAAATTAGAACTTTATACCACACACATGAAAATTGCAGAAATGACCTAGCTTTCTCGCTTGACTCACTATTTCTATGCCTTACAAATTAACTTGCCCTTCACTTTATGATCTTGAGAAAGCAAATATCTCAAGACAGAAGCTAAACAACTCAAGAGAAATCCCTCTCAGCTTTGTACTGACATATGCCTGTATGCTGCTGTCTAAGGATGTTTAATTAAAGTTGGGAATAACAGTAAAGCAGCCAGAGTTCTGAAACTGACTGGCTGCATCTGTAGGGGAAAATAGAGCAAGTCCTTCAAGGTCTTTTAATGTGTATTTATTTTACTATTTTTTAATAGGGACTTGGGAACAAATCGATGTTTCTATCAGAGAGAAAGTGCCTTTTAAGTGGAAAGCATTTTTCAGAAACTCCTTCCAACACCAGCATAGACGACATCGGTAGAAGAAGAATTGTTTAACCAAAGGGGATCATTATCTGTCATTGGGATTTCTCTTCACTGAACAAGCAATTAGTCTGTCAAAGACTGACTGAGTTCCTCAAACGAATGTCTAAAAGATGCTGACAACTCCTCTTGGTGCTCCTGACAAACAGAAAGATTGGTTTTCATGTAGAAGTGAGGCTGTGGCTGTTTATCTCCATGAGACAAGATAACTAGTCTCTAGAAACTCTTTCATATCCACTTAGTCTTTCTCTAGTCTCATTTCTCCCCTTTTTTAAACCAATTTTCAGTATTTCTACTAGTCATAATAATTATTTTTTTCAAGGCAGAAGTGCACTGGTTTGAATAATATCCATCTTAGTCCAAATATTTGGCCAGTAAGAGACACAGAACAATGAAATAAATGATATATAACAAAATAAAATCTTCTTTGCAATGGAAAAATCTGACAATTCTTCTCATTAATTCCAATATCAACTGCATTAAAGTGATTACATTTGCCCTTGAGCTTATAAAGGATGATTGAACAATGTAGTTTCGCTTTCTGCATCAGAAGCAACATTGTCTCCATAAATATTGAATCTAACTCTGGGTAGAACTAATCAGATTCTTCTCAGATTAGCAGTTCATTAGGTAAATGAAAGATAGGTTACTTTTAAGATAAATGTTCTTAATATCAACTCCATAACATGGTAGAGTTGATGGAGTGTATTTTTCTCAACTAAACCATCTCAAATAGTCTATGGATTTTTTAAAAAAGAAAAATGTTATGTTTACAAATGTATTACATCTGAACTACAATTGAAAATATTGGATCATTTTTATTTTTTTCCCTTTTTTACTGTGGTGGTGTTGAGAATGTTCTTGTAACATAATACATGAATTCAGTAACCACTTATCTGACTTACTATAGCTTCCTATAATATTGTGAATCAATTATTAACATTTTTTACTAGAACTAAATATAGTGACCTAGTTAAGAAAGCCACGGATTTTCCTTTTACTTTTATAACACAATGTACATAGCTGCAAATTTCAATTCATTTTTGTCCATTTAATTGTTCCTTCTGTCCTAGTCTCGGAAACAAAACTGGTTAACATAGTTTGCTATGTGTCTTTATGTGTGTGTATAGGTCAGTGTGTGTATTTGTATGTTGATTATGCATGTGTGATATATTATAGCCAAACAAGCTTCATAGACATATAAGAATATATATACGTACATTATACATGTATCCATAAATGCACACTATATTCAGTAATATTGAACTTGATTTAGAAATTATGTAAAGGGTAAAGGATTACAGATATCCTTTGGCAACTTATTTGTTGTCCCTTTAATATAGCTCTGAAACTTTTAAATTCTGTGTTACTGAAAGTACAGGGGTAATGAAGATATTTGTATGGTACATAGGGTCCAAATTTCAGTATACTAAAATTTTTCTATTCACCTCCATGGATGGACATAATACTATTTTGTGAATTTTCATTTCTTCAAATAATATTCTGATAGTTTTCCTTTAGAGTAACCTGATACGCATGTGTAAGGTACTTCTTAGGTATCTGAAAGATCAGAATTTTCCATAGTCATGTTGGAATCTTGTCTTTTCATCTTCACCTGCTCTTATTTTATATATTGTGGTTTTCTAAGAGCTACTGACTTGTAATGACATCAGCATTTTGATGGCTAATCGAATATATTCTTAAATATTCCTACTTTTTCAATATATCCAATATAGTATGATTGGTGCACTAAATAATTTTTAATAGTACAATGTGTTCTTATGACCAAGTCTTTCTATATATATAGAAATCTACTGAAGAGACAGAACATATTTAAAAATGCTTAGGAATAAAGGCTTTATAGCATTGACTAAATATTCTCCAAAGCATTTGCACTACATTATAGTTCCATAAGAAATCCTCTTTACACTTCCTCTTTATTTGATATTGTAATACCTAATATATTTTGAGAAATAACAGGAGGAAATACTATAAAGCTTAACATACCAATTTGTGTTTGCTAAATATTAAAGAAAAACAGAAAATAAAAATATCTATATATCTACACACATAATTTTCCTTATCTACTTAATTTTTCAAGAAACTGAAAGAATTTATAGATGATAAAAGTAGTCCCTTGGGGATATTTAGTATATTCATAAAGAATCATAATTGAAAATACAGAGTCACCTATGTTGAAAATGAACTATATTACTTGTAGGTAGGGATGATAGGGAAAAACTGGTAGAGAGCGAGGGAAGGGATGATACTCTCCAAAATGAAATTTACTCTTTACCTGACTTATATAACTGTAACCCCTCTGTACAACACCTTTGTAATAACAATAATTTAAAAAAATACCGTGTCCTCTAAGATCTGAAATGTTCCTGTAGCCTTTCTGTTGCCTATATTTGAGCATAAACAACTTCATGTCACTTTTCAAGGGTGTCTCTTTTCATATAAAATTTCCAAGGATGTCTCTTTTCATATAAATTTTAACAGATAAATGAGGCAATTTGATTTTCCATATATTATTTCTTCAGAAAAATTTCCTTGAAAAGAATTTCAGTTTTAGGCAGAATTAGAATTATTTGCAGACAATTGGATATCCCAATAATTTAATTAAAAGACAAAATGAATAATAAACTCTCCTTAAAGAAATTGTACCCTATCAAATGTGATTCTTATATACTTACAGAAGCAGCTATTTATGCTATAAAGCATAGCACACTTAGTTTTTTTTTGAGATTTTTGGATTCTCAAAGTCTATTAACTAAGGTGAAAATCAGAGATAAATAAAGAAGGAATACTATCCTTTCCACAAGCATTTATTGAGTATCAGCCAAGGTTTTGGAAGGTTTAGGAAAAATGGTGAGAAATATACCTGATGGGTTTACAAATGCAATTTTTAAAAAAATCACTGTCCTAGTTTAACTCTTATGAAATATCTTTTTCCAAACACATAATAAGACATCCCCTAGTTCTTTATCTTTAGGGGCTATACATTCATTACCCTCTTTCTTACCACTAAGCCCCTTTTTAAATCATTTCTCAGTATTTTTATCAAAATTTGTTGAACATTTCTTCATGAATTACATCATTTTGTTTCACAGTGTTCTCTTTTCTTTTCAACTCAGAGCTATCTGTTTGCATACTCACTATTTTAAGTATTTTTTTTCTAAATCATATCTTGCACTTCTAAGATCTAACAGAGTTTCCAGAAAAAAAAAATTAATGTTAGAACTTCATCCAATTAGCCTCTGCCTTTATTCTTTGGAGTAGGTACTTTATCTACATGACAAACATTAAATTCATTTTTAGAAAGGACTCTAAAGTGCAAATCAAGCAGGAAGAAATGATCTCACTTAAACACAAAATAAAGTGTGCAATAATATTCATATGAATGTTGGACCAAGTTTCCATCACATCTCATTCTAATCACTTCTTGCCAAGGGAAAATATAAATTGCAATAATTTAATTGAAGCTAGATCATTTCCTGAGTGAAAAAGAGAGAAATAAAATTATATAGCTGGATAATTTCAAGAAATACTAATTTCTATTCTGTTATAATTGTATGGGAACCTTAATGAAACTTTTTAAAAATGCCATGTTCCCCTACTCTTTAGCTAAAAGAGCATCCAACATTTTATGTTTGGATACTAAGTTTCCTCATATCAATATCTCTATTAAAAATTAGGCAGGAACATAGTTCTCAAGTCATGCACAAGGTTTCTGCTCCACTTCGAAGGAAGAAATGATCTAAATGATATAAAGAAGACTTCCCTGAAATATAAAGTGAAATACCACCAGGGCAGGGATGGTAAGGGGAAACAAAGGAGGAAGCAACAATGCTTGATAAGAAATGTACTCCTGGGCTGGGAAGGTGGCTCAGTGGTAGAGCGCTTGCCTTGCATGCTCGAGGCCCTGGGTTCGATTCCTCAGCACCACATAAGCAAAAAGAAAAAAGCCGGAAGTGGCGCTGTGGCTCAAGTGGTAGAGCGCTAGCCTTGAGCTGAAGAGCTGAGGGACAGTGCCCAGGCCTAGAGATCAGGCCCATGACCGGACCCAAAAAAAAAAAAAAAAAAAAAAACAATGTACTCATTACCTTGCTGATGTAGTTGTAATCCCTCTGTACAGTATTTTCACAATAAAAAAACTTACTAATAGTAAAAAATTAAAAAAGAAATTGGAGCTCTAGTGTTGTAACTACTCTTTTCTGAATCTGGATTTAAATGGTGCAACTCATCATTGATTATTACTTGTATCCTCAATATAATTTCTCAAATGACTGTTATTCTCATAGAAGAATTCATCGTGACCAGGAACCTTAATATTTTCCTCAGCCTGACTAGGCTTTACACAAATTTCTCTCTGAGACTATAGACCCTTTTACTCTCTCTAATTAGTGCATTTTCTTAAAGAAAAAAAAGACTATATATATTCATTGGAGCAGGTACCTTCACAAAGGCACTCTGTCCCTTTGTGAGCCTTGAAAAATTGGAACTGTATTCAACTTCTGGGTAGTTTTACAACCCATGAAAGCCTTTCACAGGGACGAAGGAGCCATCTTTTTAAAACGGAATTATTTCAATCAAAAAGGTGACACTAGTCTGCTCTCCATTCTCTCTAGGAATGTAGGCTATAACTTATTAAAAACACCAATTAGCAACAAAGATGATCTAATCACAGTGACTAACTTTCCCACTACTCTTTTCTAGTAGTCTCTTCTGCCAGCTAGCTCAGCCCTTAAAGACCTTCCTGACTTTTATTTCAGAACAGTTGAATTCCGTCTCTCTCCCCAGCGATAGTAGTGTTGGATGAGGTCTTCTCTCCTTGTTTAACTCTGTCTGCTACACTTTTTCTTTTTCCTTTGAAAGATCTACCCACTGTCAGTTCACACAGACTAAGTTGGCCTATATCAAAAGATGTTGAGAAATGGAGTGGTAGACTGCAGGCGATATTTTTTTAAGCCTTTCTACTAAACTTTGGGTGAAGTAAGAATAAGGGCGCCAGACTTTCCATGAGTAAAAGTTAATTGATTTTGTCTTTTGCTGACTCAAATTGTGGCTCTGAGGCTTTACATTCAGTTTTATTTTGTTTGGTTTTTTTCTTTTCAAAACCACAGCTCCAGGTTTCTAAGATATAACTGATCATCTAGTTCAGGGAGCAGAACCACAGTGATCAATAAAAACAACAGTCATAATCATATAAAATTTCACCCAGATCCTCATCTATTCTACACAACCTGCCCTCTCTCGTCATTTCTTAGAACCCTCGCTAGCCTCCTGTTAGGATAACCCGCAGGAACATTAACTCCAGGTGATAGAAGCTCAAGATATTTCTTAGATGTTCTTGAGTGAATTAAAAAAAAAGAAAAATTCCTGAGTTAATTAAAGAAATTTTTCACATCACAGGTCTGAGTTTCAGGTATGGACCTCATAGAACTGGGAACTTAAGAGATGGGTATGGCAATTTTTCCACGATGAGATTCCAGGTCCCTTTATTTTTTTATTTTCTTTGTTTCATTCTGTTCTACATTTATTTTTGTTAGCATAAATCGGTTGTAGAAAATGGTTTTACTGTGGTATTTACAACAAACCTCTAATGTACTCATTCAAATTGACCTATTTATATTATTATTTCTATTATTTATTATTCATTGTATTTTGTTATTCTCATGCACATAAATACATATGGTATAAACCCCCACCAACTCACCATTCCCCTTTTCCTTCTTCCCATCCACTAGGTTTTCCACAAACTGTCGCCCTTTAACAATCATGTCTTCTCATGTGACTCTCAAGAGAAGAGCCATTCTGTTTTTCTCTAATTCCCCGATGTGATTTTTTTAAATATCTCATAGTGCATTTGCATAACTTTTATAGCTTGAACAATCTGTTCATGTCTAGAGCAAGAGGAGAAAGAGGAGGTAGAGGGCTATTTTTTTCTTAGTTCCAGGATGGAAAAATGGGATTAGATAATAAAGGCATACAAGAGTCTTGTTTGGGTTAAAAAATTGTTTATGGTGAATAATCCATAAAGATTTGGAGAAGCGTCCTTGGAAGATCACTGTAAGCATGATGATAAAACCTGTCTGCCTCTCCTATAAGTTGGCAAATGTGATGTCTAGAAAGGAGCTCTAATTCCAGTATTACAACTATGAGTTTGAAGGCGATCAGAGGACACCACAAAAAATATTTTAAACATACAATCTTTTACCTAATTAAATAATCCAAAGACTATCTACTTGTTGATGCAGAGGATTTGTTAATATTGCTCATCCAAATAACATGTCTTCAGACCATAAGGAAAATGGACGATTCAGGGAGAGCTTTTGCCTGAGGACTCCTTGCATCCTAATTACATTGTAATTTATAAGGCAAACAATACCCTGGATTTTTGCACCCTATAAAAAACAAACATATCACAAGCTAATTTAATTATGCTATTCCTGAAGATCCTCTGTTAGCCTTTAGATACAGTGCAAGGTTTTTATTTTTTAAGACCTAGTTTTAAAAAGACAACAACAATATAAAATAGGATAATGACTGTCTTTTCCCCTGCCCCCTTTTAAGAAGCCTCTATTTGCAGCATTTTTTTTAAAAAGACATCTTTAAATTAGCAAACAGCAAAACATGTCACTGAAGTCAAAACTAAAATTTTTAGAAGCAGGCCTAAGAATGCTCCTATTTAATTATGGCTCCACGTAATTAAGTGTGGCAATCTGGTGATAAAAACCTTTAAGTAATGAGTCATAAAGAGATAAAAATGGAGCATGTGTTTAATCAGTTCACAGCCTTCCTCAGAAGCTGGCACTGCTCAGGTGCTAATGAGACACCTGTTGCTGGGGACACCAGAGAGAGCATGCAAATCAGCCTGGGGACAGGGAAAAGCAGCATGCACAGCCTTGGAAGGCAGGTGGCTTTGCCAAGATAACTGTCAGGAGGACTGAGCTCTGATAAGATATGGAAGTAAGGGCATACATGCTATTCAGTAGTTTTATTCAGGCAAGGTAAAAAGAGGGAAGAAAGGAAGATCTACCTTCCTCTGTTTCACTTAAACATTGTGAAGCAATCTTTTAATATGTTAGGTCACAATGAATTCAAGTCTTCAACTGCTTGCATAGGCAAAGTTCTTTTTCTTTCTAGTTCTTCGAGTAATTATAGGTGTGCATTGGAAAATGCTGTTTATGCTGTGCATTTTCTCCTACCTTCTGAAGGAGTTTTTTCCATTCCTCCAAAAAGGAATAGTGAATTATTTGCATGTGGTAGGATAATAGAAAAATAAACTTGTGTTCCTTTAAAAAAAATTCAAGGGAAACTCATCTGTCATCCCAACTGTTAGGAGACAAGACAATGTATTTTTCTTCCACCTAGCAATATCTGGTTTCCAATGGAAACTTACCAGGGTAGTAAAAGCTGACCAACCTAATGGCCCAATAATGAGAAATTAAGACAAGAGTGTACTCATGAAAGGCTATGTTTGCTAGCCTTCACTTGGGGGCTGGAGGCTTGTCCCTGAACAAACAGCTCCACTCTTGGAATTATTGTCAATGGCCTCTTCAACCTTTGGCTTTGAACAGAAACCACTACCAAGGAGTTACTTGGCACGGAGTTTAAATAAACACATGCTATATTAAAACAGGCTTTAACAACACTTCAGAAGGATTTCTATTTCTAGAAATAGAAATTGCTCAGGAGTTTCATGGAGCATCAGACATTTTGGAAGTTTGAAGTTAGAGTAAGACATCCAGGCTTTAAATAAATATATATACAGAAGAAAACAAAATAACTAGTAGGAAACGAGGTATAATTTTTGAGGAAAGACAAGTAATGTATTCTGAAAGAATACCAAAAATATACGCTATCTTGATTGGAATGAAAGCAGTGACAACACTGATAATTCCATATTGATCATGTGCCATGCAAATTTGGCTAGCTCAAACTGGCATGTGTTGCATCCCGGTATGAGGAATCAAGCAACTTCAGCAAAGAATGCCTGTTCTAAATGAAGTGATTTCATAGCCAGAATACATGGGCAGCTTTCAAATGCCAGATACGATACCCTCCACTGCTAATCTCTCAGAAAAGCCAAGAGAGAGAGTATGAAGGTAAGAAGGTGAATTATTACTTCAAAATTGAGCCATGGGGGGGGCTGGAAAGGTGGCTCAGTGGTACAGTGCTTGCCTTGCATGCATGAGGCCCTGGGTTCAATCCTTCAGTACCACATAAGCAGAAAAAGCCAGAAGTGGCACTGTGGCGCAAGTGGTAGAGCGCTAGACTTGAGCTGAAGAGCTGAGGGACAGTGCCCAGGCCCAAAATTCAGGGGAAAAAATGAGCTATGGTTAATAAATCTATAAGGTTATTATTTTTATTTGACATATCCTCCTATGTGTGTGTTGCTTTCTGGAAATATTTATGTCTTCATTGCAAAAGAGCAAATGAATTTCTTAGTGCCTTCATAAGCTTTAAAAGAGTTTAACTTTAGAAGGTATGAACTTCATATTCTAAAGAACATAATACATAATCCATATATATATGTATGTACAGGAAAATAGTAACTGGTAAAATATGTATTTAGATAGACACACATTTAGATGTCACATAACTAAAATTTCATTTTCATATATTATTAGCTTGTTATAGTATCAAATTTAATTTCTACATTATAATTTTAAAAGATGCTTTTAGCTTCTGATTTTTTCCTGCAAATGCCACCATAAGTAAACAGAAATATGTAAAAACATAAATATTAGTAGATAATCTCTGGACAGGCATGGGGATGAGAGCAGGAAAAAATACACTGAGGGTAGAAGGAAGGAGGAGGAGGAGTTGATCTATTACTTTATGAACAAATTCCGCCCATTTTCAGGAACTTTGCTTTCAATTTTACTTTAAAACTTTACAGAATTGAGAACCCTGGAGTTAATAAAGGGAATACAATCAATCAATCAATCAATCTCTCTCTCTCCTCTCTCTCTATCTCTCTCTATATACACATATATATGTGTGTGTATATATATATACACATATATATATATATACATATGTATATGTATATATATATAAAGTCTGTTTTGGGGCTTGAACTCTGGGCCTGGGTGCTCTTCAGCTCAAGGTGAGCACTCTACCACTAGAGCTACTGCAGTACCACTTCCGGTTTTCTGGTGGTTTATTGGAGATAAGAATCTCATGGATTTTCCTACTCAGGCTGGCTTTGAACTGTGATCCTCAGATCTCAGCCTCCTGAGTAGCTAGGATTACAGATGTGAGCCGCCAGCGCCTGGCTCAATTTTTTTTTATTCAAAGAATTGGAGAGTGCCTGGTCAAACCTCATAATCACTCTCCTTGAATATGATCTACTGACCTGGCCTTGCTAAATGCTTGTCTGCACAGGTGAAAAGCAACTTCTATGCCTTTTGGCAGCCTGTCCTCTTTATAAATACTCTTTGATGTATTGCCACTTTCTGGTATAGAAACCATCCAAGGAAAGAGGGATCTCTGAAGGTGTGTTTTCTGTAAGGCAGGAGGAAAGGAAGGCTGTTCCTGCAAAAAATGCTTTCACTACAATACTTTGTCACTGAGGCTCAGATTTTTTGAACTGCAATTTATGATTTGTACTTTTGCAGAGCTGGTGGCAAAAACTCTCACTTTTTGTTTCAACTGCAGATCATTGCTCAGGCATTCTCTCCCATTTGGGCAAATTTTATATTTTAATACTGTCTTGGGCTGCACTTAATAGAGATTTGTCTGTCCTCCCTCAATAAAAAGAATGCACCTGTCTTCACTGCTTCTCTGCCTTATATTAGGAGTATTGTATTCTTTACTTTTAGCTCATAATAGTTAACATAGGATGATGATTTCCTAAACATAATAGATGCATAAAATGCAACCTGAACTATTACCTTCCTTTCATCTTCCTTTATTTCCCATTGTTCTCCCTCTCCTTCCCACTGAGACTCATGCTTCAATAAAACTCATTACACATTTCTGTATATTAGTGTATATTAATTATATAGAGGTTTCACAATGATACTTTATTTAGTATAATTATAATATAATATATACTGCACATGTTATAATTTATTTAGATTAACCTCACTATTTCTCTCTCTTTCTGTCTACTCTTATGCTTCTATTATTTAACAGCTTTTGGCAAGTTTTCTTATTTCCTCTGGATATATTAAGAAAGTATGCATGTTTGAAAATAGAACAATGAAACATGCTGAGCTGTTTTAAGAAGGGAAGAGACGGAGGAGCAAGGGGGAGATAGAAAGATAAATTACATACATTCTGGTATCATAACAAAATCCCCTTATATAAACAAGATATAAACTAATAAAAAAATAAAGAAAACTTGCTTTGAAGAAAAAGTAATAATTCAGTTTCCTTTTACAGATATTTGGTGATGTTCTCCCTTTCAATTTTTTTCTCATCTACAATAGTTTATAGATGTAAGAATTTTGCTATCTTTTGGAGAGTAAGACATATGAAAACTGATATCATAATAAAAATTTACAAACGCATTTCTCAAATTTTAGCAAGTTTGCAATCTTGTTTCTGATTGTTATGAAACGAAATTGGCATGGATTGGTCTCTTTTATTATAGTATTCCTATTGTTAAAAAGCAACTGTCCTTCACACTTAATTTCTTTTAGTCAGTTCTCAGTTGGTGAATCTCATCAATTGTGTGAAATGCTTACTGCCTTGTTATTCTTATTTATTTATTTCAATTAGTATGTAGGAAAGTATTAAAATATTTTACGAGACCTCTACTTATTTAGGGATCATGTCTAGTTATCTGATCTTAGGCACATTTTAAAATTGCTCATAAATTCCTGTGGGACAGCAGCTAAGAGTATAAGCACAATATAATTTTTCTTACTGACATAATTGAGTCCCTCTTTCCTTTGCTTTTGCATTGTTAAGACTAAAATGTAAACATTACCATTGACCAAGGAGGTGATCTAGAAGATGCTTCCACTACTTTGGGGAATTCTTTTGTAATTCAAAAAAAGTATTTTATTCATACTTGCTCTCTGAATAGCTCCTGCTGAATTTAAAAAGGTAAGTGGTAGAGTGCTTGCCTTGCATGCTTGAGGCCCTGGGTTCAATTCCTCAGTACCACATAAGCAGAAAAAAGCCAGAAGTGGCACTGTGGCTCAAGTGGTAGAGTGCTAGTCTTGAGCTGAAGAGCTGAGAGACAGCTCCCAAGCCCAGAGTTCAGGCCCCATGACCGAAACACACACACAAAAAAAATGGTAAGCTATAACTAAAAATAATTTCACAAAATCAAGTATGCAACCAACTAATGTTGGAACTACTTTACATTTAAGTGGTAAACTGAAGATCTTTCCTTTCTATGAAAAATGAACAGCAGATGGGCACCTGTAATCATAGCAACTCAAAAGGTGAGATCTGAGGATCATAATTCAAAGCCAGCACAAGAGGAAAGTCCAGGCATGAGACTCTTATCTCCAACTAATCATTGCAAAAGCTGAAAGTGGTGCTGTAGTTCAAGTGAAGTTCTAGCCTTAAGCAAAAAGGAGCTTAG
The DNA here is from genome assembly GCF_019054845.1 of Dipodomys spectabilis. Taxonomy (NCBI): domain Eukaryota; kingdom Metazoa; phylum Chordata; class Mammalia; order Rodentia; family Heteromyidae; genus Dipodomys; species Dipodomys spectabilis. Next base: position 9,837,851 of record NW_024870834.1, on the reverse strand, counting down.
GGACAGTGCCCAGGATCTGCAAAAAAAAAAGGGTGGGGGAAGAAACAAAACAAAACAAATGGCAATCATCTCCCCAAACTTGATGGCCAAATGTCGATAATGAACAGACTGCCAAGTTGTGCTTGTTTTGTTGAGTTTTGTTTGTTCAAGAGTTTGATTCTTCACATGAACTCCAAGAAATGGAAACTATAGGTTTTTATCTTTTTCTTTGTTTCTTTGTTTTTGTTTTCTGAACCTTTTGTCTTGATTGTAAGTTCATCAGTTTTGGAGAGGATAAAAGGGGCAGAAAAAGGGGGGTTAAAAGGGTAAATGAATGCAATGTGGTACTCACTAGACACTATGTTGAAAATGAACTACACAACTTGTGGGTGGGGATGGAAGGAAAAAACAGGGAGAGAAAAAGGGAAGGGGTGACACTGTTCGAAAAGAAACTTATCCATAACCTGACTTATGTACCTGAATATCACCTTTACTCGTTGTGTGTGTGTGTGTGTGTGTGTGTGTGAGAGAGAGAGAGAGATACTAATGCATTGTGATACTAATGCATTGTTCATTTGAGACAGGGTTTCCATATTGATTTCAAGCTAGCCTCCATCTAGAGATCTCCTTGCCTTGGCCTTTAGTAGTAGGATTCAGAGATGCACCATCACATCTGAATTTTTATTCATTTAAAACATGGTTGCATAATTGCAGCAATTGTAGCATTACTGAAAAATCTGTCCTCAGTTTATTAAAAGTATAGCATTGTATGTTGACATCTTTGAATCTTATAAATATTTAAGATGCATTTTAAGTAATGAGGAATAGAAGGATATTCACACATATTCATCATGTGTACAAAATTATATAAATATAAAAGTAAACTTTTTCTGTCATATGTTCTTTCATGAAATGATATGCTTTCATATGTGTGTGTGTGAGATTGCTCCATAGACTTACCACAATTCCAAACTAGAAGAAAATCGATAGATTTTTGCTAATAAGCAATCTTTAACATTTTGAGTTTTCTCTCAATCAGGGCAGACTATTTTTGTATGAATCTAGATAATGATTCTCAACCACAAAGATACATTATCTGAGTTTATGAGATTTGGAGAGGGATGTGTAATACTCCGGATGTGTTTTGTTGAGTGTATACTTTGTGTTTGTGTTCAGTGTGACACAGAGAAAAAAAATGATTGAGAAAAAGCTCCATAAAACTGCGTACCTGAAATTACTGATGGCCAGATGTGGTATGCATACTGTGATCTCGCTTGTGGGAGGAATAGGGAGAAGAATGTCTGCTTGAGGGCGAGCTGAAGCATAATCACAAGTCCTTATCTGAAAAATAACTGAGGCAAATGAGCTGGGGGGATGACAGAGAACCTCTCTAGCATGCGCAAGGCCCTGAGATCAAATCCCAACGCTGCCAGTTATATACATATGCAGATATATAGTTAGATAGAGACAGACAGACAGACAGACAGACAGACAGACAGACAGACAGACAGACAGACAGATAGATAGATAGATAGATAAATAGATAGATGTATATATTATATATGATCAAAATTCTTTTTAAGGTCTAAGAATGGAACTCAAATTCTGTACCTGATGTGGTCGCTCATTGTCTAGCACTCTACCAACTGAGCCACACCGCCAACCCCTCAAAATTCCTAGCTTACACTTTCAGAAGCAATTTGCGGAAGTGATGGATCTTATATTTCTTCTCTGTGAACATGAATATTACTTCATTTAGAATCAAGGATTCATAGAAGGTACAAAACAAATGTTTAACAAAGTAATGAGATCAGAAAGAGAAAGGATTTTGCTGTTGTGAAAATATGATGGCCTGCCTATTGGGGAAGAGTGACTCATTCCACATGACTGATGTAAGAACCATGGGAGGTTTGTGGAGGAAGATGGCACTAAAACAGTGTGAAATTTTAGTCCAGATTCCTGAGCACATTCTATTTCCATTCTAGGCAGATAAACCCTATATTCATACTCAAAGACAGAAGTACCCATCTCCTGAGACAGACAAGGATTCCTTTCAGGTTATAGGAAAAGAACAATGTTTACAAAATAAAATGATTTGAAGAAGTCAGAGATGGGCCTGTCATCCCAATACTAGGGAGGCTGCCAAGTGGACTGAGTTCCAGAAAGATCAGGCTATGTAGTGAGACCCTGTGGCCTTTTGCCTCACATAAAAGGTAAGATAAGGCATTATCTTTAACTACAAATGTGACTATAGAAGATTAATTGTATCTCTACTCTTTGGAATCCCTGATCCAAGCAAGTAAGTTTTTGTGGAAAGCAGTACCTAAAGAAAAAAAAAATGAGCTGGGCACCAGTGGTTCAAGTCTAATCCTAGCTACTCAGGAGGCTGAGATCTGAGGATCACAGTTCAAAGCCAGCGTGGGCAGGAAGGTCTGTGAGACTATTATCTCCAATTAACCACCAGAAAACCAGAAGTGGTGCTGTGGCTCAAATGGTAGAGCCCTAGCCTTGATCTGAATAGCTGAGGGTCAGCTCCTAGGCCCAGAGATAAGGACCCACAACCGACAAAAAAGAAAGAAAGGAAGGAAGGAAGGAAGGAAGGAAGGAAGGAAGGAAGGAAGGAAGGAAGGAAGGAAGGAAGGAAGGAAGGAAGGAAGGAAGGAAGGAAGGAAGGAAGGAAGGAAAAGAAAAGAAACTGAAAAGCTGGGGAGAGGGGAGACCGAACAGAGAAGGAAATTTTCTAATCAAGTTTCTCATGTCCAAGAATATCTCTTAATTCTTCTTCCCTCCTTCTTAAAGATCACATTCTCTATTCCCCACCAAATTCTGTCAATCTTTTACACATCTATGCTCTTTACGTCTGCGTTCACATGTTCACACCTACATTTTTCCCAATGCATAGCTCTGATAACCTCAGCCAAATCTCTTTTATTAGTTTGTTCTTCCTTCTGTCAGTTGTCTTCTACTTAGGCTGACATCTTGTTAAACACTTCAACAGCTCCTCTAGTGGCCCTTCTTTCATCTACCCATTCTCTGTTTCTCCACCATAAAAGTGCAGAAATTTCATTGACGAGCATCCAGTCATGCTTAAGAACAATTAAGGAGACTCTGCTCCAGCTATGGGCGTTGGAGAAGGAAAGCTGAAAATACCCTACACATGAATAGTGGCTTAGTTGAAAAAAAAAAAAAAGATAAATGTCTTATTTCCTCTGAGACTTATTTGTGTCTTTATGAGCCTTCCTTGAACTACCACTGGTCTGGAAAAAGAAAAAACAATATTGTGATATTTGTCTTTTTCCAAGACATGGAAGGGTATATTGGAGGAGGGGAGAGAGAGAGAGAGAGTGCTTCACCAAGCTACAGACAGTATTATAAGTTCACTCAATTTGTCATCTTTAATATGTAGAGAGAGATGGGTGACAATTTATGAAAACAGAATTACTCAAAATGATGTTAATATGAATTCCCCTATCCATGATGTTGATGTTCCCTTTGAGCTAAGGAAAGTTGAGCCTTATGAGTAATTGAACGAGCCTCTGGGGACTTATACAGACGCTGGCTTCGTAATGCGGTTTGGATGATGACTCAGGTGGACGGCTGCCTCCAATTCCGGGCCTATTATGGCTCAGGGGCAATGATAATGTGCACATAAAAGCTACAGATTGGTCCAGAATGGGTATTATAAAGAGAGCCTTGTCCTAATCATGTCACCATCTTGTGTCTGCTGGTTTGGATTACAGCCTGGATGTTCAAAGACAAGGCTATAAATGGAAAATACCGAAAAGTATGTCATCATAAGCCAAGGAAATCTTTAAAACACACACACACACAACAATCAGATCACCTCAATCTCCAAAGTAACAACCTTTAGTGTCTTTGGAGGCATTTAAAAAATATCCTCCAAACTCCACTTAAAGACCCTGCTTGCCTGCAAGCCTGGACTCCTGACTCTGTTCAGGCTCTCTTCTCCAGACCTCCCTCTCCACCTCTCTGAGCTTCACTACTGCTCTCTCAGCTCCGGGATGCCAGGCTCATTCCTACTTTATGACCTCACACTGCATTCTCTCTGCTTGGAATTCTGGCTCAAATAGTCTCTCCATGGGGTTAAATTTTCACTATTGATGTCTCCGCTGTTTTTATTATCTGCTTAGCACTTAGTATTTTCAAGCATTTTCTTAATCATTAGTTTCTCTCTCCCCCCAGCATCCCTCTCTCTGTCTCTCTCTGATCTGTGAGTTAATCTCATCTTCCTTCCATCAATCCATTTCACTCACAATCAAAAAAATGATTTCTTTTAAAAAAAATAGCACTCTTCCAGGAATACTTGCCCTTTCCTTCATTTCTGCATGAGTCTAAGAGTGTAAAAACTGATCAAACAAGACATTTTTTAACATTTTTTAATATGCTCTAAACTCCAAGTTGGACTTGGAGCCACATATAGTTTTTTTCTCTCTGGAGCAGCAAAGCAGAACTGCACCAACAAATGAATTCCCTAGACTGATCCTGACATTTTTCTAAACCTCTGTTTTCTCAGGGTGTCAAACATACATTGCACAGATGCCCTGACCTAAGATAGCTGGAGAGAGGGCCTGGTCCAGCCCCAGGGACTCTGTCCAGGAATAGTTTAATCCTTATGTGCTCTGCAGGTGTTTTGTTAGGTGTGGCTTCAGATCTCTGGGGTGACTACAACAGCTTGTTTTCCCCACTGCGTGAGCATCTGGCTATTTATCCATGAGAAGATATGAAGGAAATTACTGTCATTCTCATTTTAAATCTTCCTTTGTGAGTTTGTAGAGAAAAGAAGCTTATAAGCAGAATGAAAACTGGGTTAAAATCAAACACTATTGTAGACAAACATCATGACTGTATCCAAAGAGTATGACTATTTTGTTGTTACTCATCTGTATTATATATTATTTTTAAAATGTTAGGGGAATAAAACATACACATGCAAGCATATATTAGCAGAGTTGTTTGGAAAATTGACAAGTAAAAGGTCATTTATGTGAATTTCTTCTGATCCATCTATTCTTGACATTTCTTCTATCTGTATTGCATATATGCTCTAGCAGTGAACTATACCTTGGCCCTACTACCAGAATATTTATTTCAACAGCTTTGTGTGTGTGTGTGTGTGTGTGTGTGTGTGTGTGTGTGTGTGTGTACATATGTGTTTCCAACAGATTCACAGTAACAAAAACATTCTCTCTTGTTCTCCAAGTATCTTCTCATGTCTACCTCTAGTCACCTTTTTTGTAAACAAGTTTTTTACTGAATTTTTTGTTAGTGCTATTTTTAACAGGTCATCAATAATTTACCAAGTAAGCAAGGCTAAATACTGACCAATTATTATTATTGTTGTTGTTTCTTGTCTAAATTTTTGTCAAAGTTTTATCTAGTCTGGATTTTCTTAAATGTAATTATTATCACTAATTGCTTTTAAAAGTATAGAATGATACCTATATCATTCACCAATAGACTACAATTTATTTTTATTTGAAATTTCAGGAAATTTGAGTAGTGCTCGTTTCTTAGCAAATCATGTAGAATTGTTCTAATATCAAAATATATATAAAATACATCCGTCTATATACAGAAGTACTTCTATATACAGTACATAAAAATAGATAATTTTTCAAAGAAAAAATTCAACTCTAACTTTTTAAGAAGTATGAAAAGATTCACTTTCTAAATCTCTTTTTAATACTATTTGATTATTTGGGGCTGTTTGGGGGCTTGAACTCAGGGACTGGGCACTGTCCCTGAGCCTCTTCGTACTCAAGGGTAGCATTCTATCACTTAAGCCATGGTACCACTTATGTTTTTTGAGTGGTTAATTGGAGATAAGAGTTTCACAGGGACTTTTCTGCCCAGACTAGCTTCAAACCAGGATCCTCAGATCTCAGCCTCCTGAGTAGCTAGGATTACAGGCATGAGCCACAGGCGTCCAGTTCTAAATCTCTTCTTATATCTGAAAATTGAGTGATACCTAATCTCCAATATGTTTGCAGTTGTTGTTGTTGTTAAAAGGACAAAAATGGCCAAGGAACCATATAAGATGATGGTAAGCAAAACGAACTCCAAGACATGACACAGAGGTTTTACTTAGTTGTTATTGGTTTTAATGTACTACATGATTTCTTTGTTTCCATTATGGTTTATCCCTTGTTGTCACTGTATTTGATTTTGGCACCCTGGATATTGTATATACATTAAACTGAATTAGAGAAGGGAAGGAGAACAAAATGGTGAGACAAAGGACAAGTGGTGAACCAAGGCAGCAGCGTTACTCACAAGACAATACCTTGGGAATGAACTGAGCGACTCGGGGTGGGAGTGAGATTGGAGGGGAGAAACGTAGAAGAAAAATGATGGAGAGGGTAACAAGTTCAACAAGAAATGTACTCACTACCTTCCATATGTAACCATAACCCTCTGTACATCACCTTGATAATAAAACTAAATTTAAAAATAAAAGATATGGGCAAAAGAGAAAAAAATGACCAAAGAGCTGCTAATGGTTACTGGTCCTCAAGAACAAAAAGAATTAAGTTTCAGGCTGCTTTCAGCTAATTCTTGAATGAATTTATCGTGAACATTTTGGGTCCATTTCGGTGAAGGAAAACCTCGAGTTTCAGCTGAGTAGAAATCACACAGTCTGTCTGAAGCAACGCTGGACCAGTACTTTGAGGTGAACCAAGCTGAGGTGATCTACCCCACAGAAATCCTATTTGTCTTCACCCCACTCTACACTTTCATTGTGTTCTTCTCTGCATTTGAGAGCTTTTATCATCTCTATTGTCTGAGTTTTACAACAGGGGCAATCAAGACACAGAACAATTAACAATTTGACAGGTCAGGAGGATGCTCACAGCCTCCTAATTTAAAAGCTTATTCATTCAAAACTCGTGCATAAAATCCATTATTTTAAGTAAGTCTTTTTTGAGCCTGTCAAGACCTGCGTTGAGCATGTTGTCAGGATCTGCACTACAGTGCGGGGGAGAGGGGGCAAGAAGGCGGCACAGTGACAAACCGTCCTAAATCCTTGCTCTTTTGTTCTAGGATCTAGTGGCTGGAGATCAGAGAGGACATAATTCACAAGTAATTATTTCTGAATAAGCCAGGGTTCCAGGGAAGTGAGATATTAACTCCTGCCCCCTCCAAAAAAAAAAAAAAAAAAAAAGACTAGTGTAGATGAAGAAGAGGGAAGTACAAATCACGAAGTCAAGAAGGTTTAATTACTTGCGGATGGAAGAGAGACCACCAGATAGGGTAGATCAGAAATTCTTTTTTTTTTTTTTTTTTTAAATTTAATTTAATTTTATTTGTGAACATACTGTACAGAGGAGTTACAGTTACATGGGCAGGATAATGCGTACATTTCTTACCAAGCATTGCAGCCTCCTCCTTTGTTTATCCTTCACATCCCTTCCCAGCCTCCCCCCTCCCCCCCTAATCCCAATCCTTCTCCCCCCCCCCCCCCCCCCCCCCCCGGCACCAACGTTGTAAAGCTCGTTTTGGACATGACAACTTGTACTTCTCATTGTTGCAACAGGTCCACCTGTATCCTTAAACAACTGGTTTTTCCCCATCTCCTCCACAAGTTATACTGACATCAAATATAGTGAAAGCAGGGGTTATACTGTGGAGGAGGGACATACAAAGCAACAAAGAGATAATCTTATAAATGTGTTAGAAACACATGCATGAAACAAAAAAAACATTAAAATACACACCTAAGGGTTCATTTTCCTGACATCACATTATCTGACCTTTTCCGCTTGACTCATACATATACTAGATATTACAAATAAGGGAAACCATGGGACCTACGTTTCTTTGGGCCTGGCTTACTTCACTTAATATAATTTTTTCCAAGTTTTTCCATTTCCTAACAAATGGGGCAATGTCATTCTTTCTGATGGAGGCATAGAATTCCATTGTGTATATATACCACATTTTCTTGATCCATTCATCTACTGAGGGGCATCTGGGTTGGTTCCATATCTTAGCTATGGTAAATAATGCTGCAATAAACATAGTTGTGCTGGTAGCTTTAGTGTGGTCTTGTTTGTAAACATTAGGGTAAATGCCCAAAAGTGGGATTGCTGGGTCATAGGGGAGCTCTATGTGAAGTCTTTTGAGGAACCTCCATACTGCTTTCCAAAGTGGTTGAACAAGTTTACATTCCCACCAACAATGAAGTAATAAGGTTCCTTTCTGTCCACATCCCCTCCAGCATCTGTTGTTGTTAGAGTTCTTGATTTTTGCCGTTCTAACTGGAGTGAGGTGATATCTCAATGTTGTTTTGATTTGCATTTCTTTTATGGCTAGGGATGTTGAACATTTCTTCATGTGTCTATTGGCCATCCTTCTTTCTTCTTCAGAGAAGCTTCTCTTTAAGTCTTTAGCCCACTTACTTATTGGGCAGTTGTTTCTTTGAGGATTTGTTGTTGGGTGGTTTAATTTTTTGAGTTCCAAGTATATTTTAGATATGAGACCCTTGTCCGTTGTATGGCTAGTAAAGATCTTCTCCCAGTCCGTGGGCTTTCTATTGATCTTGCTAGCTATGTCATTTGCCCTGCAGAAGCTCTGCAACCTTATACAATCCCATTTGTCCAACCTTTCTTTGATTTGTTGTGTTTCCTGGTCTCTATTCAGAAAATTTCAGCCTGAGCCAAGGAGACCCAGGGTTTCTCCTATTCCATCCTGTAATGTTTTCAGAGTGTCTGCTTTGAGTTCAAGGTCTTTGATCCATTTGGAGTTGATTCTGGTGCAGGGTGATATATAAGGATCTAGCTTTAGTTTTCTACATGTAGTTAACCAATTTTGCCAGCACCATTTACTGAAGAGGCTGTCTGTCTTCCATTCTATTGTTTTAGCTCCCTTATCGAAGATTAGATGGCTATAGGTCTGTAGGTTCATTTCTGGATTTTCAATTCTATTCCATTGGTCCTGAGGTCTGTTCTTATGCCAATACCAAGCTGTTTTGATTACTATGGCTTTATAGTAGAGTTTAAAATTTGGTATTGATATTCCTCCAGCAGTGTTCTTTCCGTTGAGGAGCGTTTTTGCTATTCGGGGTCTTTTATTGTTCCATATGAATTTTTGGATTGCCTCTTCTATTTCCTTGAAGAATGAGGGTGGAATTTTGATAGGTATTGGGTTGAATTTGTAAATAGCCTTGGGAAGTATTGCCATTTTCACGATGTTAATCTTTCCAATCCAGGAGCATGGGAGGTTTTGCCATTTTTTAAGTTCTGTGTTGATTTCCTTTTTCAAGATTTTAAAGTTTTCATCATAGAGGTCCTTCACTTCTTTAGTTAAGTTAATTCCGAGGTATTTTATTTTTTGTGGGGCTATTACAAATGGAGTTGCTTTCCTAATTTCAGCCACACTTTTCTCATTGTTGGCATACAGAAAAGCCATTGATTTTGGGGGGTTAATTTTATAACCTGCTACTTTGCCAAAGTTTTGAATCAGCTTGAGTAATTTGGGAGTAGAGTCTATGGGATTCTTTAAATACAAGATCATGTCATCTGCAAAGAGGGAGAGTTTTATTTCTTCTTTCCCTATTTGGATCCGCTTTATGTCTGCATCTTGTCTTATTGCTGTAGCTAGGCATTCTAATACTAGATTGAAGAGAAGTGGAGAGAGTGGACATCCTTGTCTTGTTCCTGAATTAAGGGGAAATGGCTTTAGTTTTTCACCATTAAGTATAATGCTGGCTGTAGGTTTGTCATATACAGCTTTTATTGTATTGAGGAATGTTCCATGGATTCCTAATTTTTCCAAAACCTTCATCATAAAGGGGTGTTGGATCTTGTCGAATGCTTTTGCTGCATCTATTGAGATAACCATGTGGTTCTTATTCTTGCTCCTGTTGATGTGATGAATAATATTAATTGATTTGCGTATATTGAACCAGCTTTGCATCCCTGAAATGAATCCTGTTTGATCGTGGTGTATGATTTTTTGGATGAATTGTTGAAGTCGGTTGGCCAAAATTTTGTTGAGAAGTTTTGCATCAATGTTCATCAAAGAAATGGGTCTATAGTTCTCTTTCTTTGATGAGTCCCTGCCTGGTTTTGGGATGAGGGTTATGATGGCTTCATAGAATGTGTTCGGTAGTGAGCTTTCTCTTTCAATTTCATTGAAGAGTTGGAGGAGTATTGGTGTGAGCTCTGCTTTGAAGGCCTTGTAAAATTCCGCTGTAAAACCATCTGGTCCTGGACTTTTCTTACCTGGGAGGTCTCTTATTGCTGTTTCTATTTCAATGCTTGATATGGGCCTGTTAAGCTGGTTTAACTCATCTTGGTTTAGTTTTGGCATGTCAATATTTGCTAGGAAATGGTCCATTTCTGTCAAGTTCTCAAACTTATTAGCATAAAGTTTTGAGAAGTATTCCCTTATAATGTTCTGAATCTTGGTTGTTTCCGTGGTGATGTTTCCATTCTCATCTCTGAGTTTATTAATTTGGGTGTGTTCTCTTCTTTTTCTGATAAGATTTGCTAAGGGTCTGTCAATTTTGTTAAGTTTTTCGAAGAACCAACTCTTTGTTTTGTTGATTCTTTCTATAGTTTTTTTGGATTCTAATTCATTTAATTCTGATTTAATTTTGATTATTTCTTTCCGTCTACTGGATTGGGGTTTATCTTGCTGCTCTTTTTCAAGGAGGTTTAGATGTGTCATTAAATTGTTAGTTTCAGATCTCTCCAATTTGTTGATGTAGGAGCTCAGAGCTATAAACTTGCCTCTGAGTACTGCCTTTGCTGTGTCCCTGAGGAGCTGGTAATTTGTGTGTTCATTTTTGTTGAATAGCATGAACATTTGAATTTCCTTTCTAATCTCTTCCATGACCCACTCTTGATTCAGCAGTGTGTTGTTCAGCCTCCATGTGATACTGCACTTTCTTTGGTGGCTTTTGGTATTGAGTTCTAATTTTATTCCCTTGTGGTCAGAGAGAATGCAAGGTATAACTTCAATGTTTCTGAATTTAGACAAGTTTGCTTTGTGGCCTAAAATGTGGTCTATTTTAGAAAACGTTCCATGTGCTGCTGAGAAAAACGTGTATTCTGATGCTGCTGGGTGAAATGTTCGGTAGATGTCTGTTAAGTCTAGTTGATGTATGCAGCTGTTTAGATCTGCGGTTTCTCTGTTGAGTTTTTGCCGAGTTGATCTATCTAGTGGGGAGAGTGGTGTGTTAAAATCCCCAACAATTAATGTCTTTGGATCTATATGGGATTTGAGGGAAAGTAGTGTTTCTTTGATAAATTTGGGTGCTCCATTGTTTGGCGAATAGATATTTAGAATTGTAATATCCTCCTGAAGGAGAGATCCTTTAATTAGTATGTAGCGACCTTCTTTATCTCTTCTCACGAATTTTAATTTGAAGTCTATTTTATCTGATATTAAGATTGCAACTCCCGCCTGTTTATGGGGGCCGTTTGCTTGTTAGATTTTGTTCCAGCCTTTAACATTGAAAATGTGTTTGTTTTTACGGGCAAGATGTGACTCCTGAAGGCAGCAGATAGAAGGGTCTTGTTTTTTAATCCAACTAGACAGTCTATGTCGCTTAATTGGAGAGTTCAGTCCGTTAACGTTAAGAGATAGGACTGAGAGGTATTTGGGAGTTCCTGCCATGCTATCCACCTTCTTGGGGGCTGCGAAAACTGGGTTCTTCCTTGGTTCTTGGATTCTCAGTTTGGGTGCAGTTTCTTGGCCTTTGTTGCGGTCTTGTTGGTTTTCTATGTGTAGGACATCTTTAAGAATCTTTTGTAGGGCTGGTTTGGTGGAGATGTATTGTTTCAATTTTTCTTTGCTATGGAAGGTTTTTATTTGGCCTTCAGTTATGAAGGAGTGTTTAGCTGGGTACAGTATTCTTGGTTGATAGTTGTTTGTTTTTAGGGCATGGCATACATCATTCCAGGCTCTTCTTGCTTTGATTGTCTCTGCTGAGAAATCTGAGGTGATTCTAATTGGTTTCCCTTTATAGGTGATTACCCTTTTCTCCTTGACAGCTTTAAGGATCTTTTCCTTGGTCTGAGTTGATCCTGTATGGATTATAATGTGACGGTGGGATGTCCTATTCTGGTCTGGTCTATTTGGGGTTCTAAAAGCTTCTTGTATCTGAATAGGCCTATCTTTTTGTATGTTTGGGAAGTTCTCTGCTAGGATCCTGTTAAACAAATTTCCTAGACCATTAACTTCTGTTTCTAGGTGCTCCTCTACACCCATTATCCTTAGATTAGGCCTTCTTGATGGTGTCTTCCAGGTGTTGGATAGATCTATCATACTTCTTGGACTTGTCTTGGATGGTTGTATGTTCTTTCTCTATAATATCTAGGCTGTCTTCAATCCCTGAGATTCGATCTTCTGCATGGTCTAACCTGCTGTCAAGACTCTCTACTTTGTTTTTTATCTCTTTTCCTTCTAATTGGTCAGCTTTGATGGCTTCAAGTTCTTTGTTGAAGCTCTGTTTTAGGTCTTGTATGAATTTCTTTACTTCCTTAATTTGGTGTTCAGTGTTTGTTCTCAAATCACTTAGTTGATTGGTTATGGTTTCTTTGGACTCCCATTCCTTCTGTTGGGTTCCATTCAGCATTCCCTTTGTGGTCTCCCTGACTTCCTTCAGCTCTTTGTTAATGGATTCCATGAATGCCTTTAGTGATCTTTGTGTGTTCTCTACCTGGTCTCTCAATTCCTGAATTACTCTTTGATTAGCTTCCTCCCGTTTGTGGGATTCCTGCAGTTCTCTTTCCTCCCGTTCGTGGGATTCCTGTAGTTCTCTTTGAGTGTTCTCAGCCTGCTCACGCCATTCCTCCCTTTCTCTTTGAGTATTCTCAAGTTGTTCACGCAAATCCTGTATCAGTTTTTGAGTAGCTTCCTCACACTTATGATATTCCTGTATAAACTTTTGGGATGCCTCCTCTCTCTCCCTATCACGCTCATACAGAGTCCTTTGTAAGTTGTCAAACTTCTCATTTATCATGTTTTCCAGCAGTGTTTGTAGAGCTATTTGGGAACTCTCCTCTGGATTGTTCATTATCTGATCTGACCCCTGATTATCAAGATTGGGAATTGAGATACCCGGATTTGCCATTTTTCTTGTGTTTTTCCGGCTTACTCTGCCCATTTGAGATGAAAATAGCACCAGTTTTGTGCTAGAACACTATCTTAAGGCAACCATCAACCAACGTTTGCATTTATACAGTCAATAGTCTACAGATACAATCTAGTTCAACAGATACATCTATTCAACATCAAACAACTATAGGTTAATGGGCTTTGAACTGCAGAGAAGAATTTGGAAAACCAGAAATTTTTAGGGTCAGGGAGAGATGTGGGTAAAAATTAGGAATAGATTGGTGTGGGGAGGCACAGGGAGAGTTAACTATGTCCTAATCTCAATGCAGGAAATAGGTTGGGCAGGATGCAAGTAGAGAGGGAGAGAAAAAGAAGAAAGGGAAAGGGAAATGAAAAGAGACCAGAAAAAAAATTAGAAACGTAAAAATTAATATAGTTATGGAGATTGAAAGACCATCTATTTAGGGAGGAATGTGAATATAATGAGAAAACAGGAGGGAGATAGAGGAGATGTGAAAAACTTAAAAAATGCTTAAAATATTATATAGGTGTAAAGAGGTAGTACTGCTATTAAGGAATTTAAGTCTCAGAGGTTTTGGATTGAGTAATAAATTTGTGGATTAAGTGTGTACACAATGGGGGATAGGGTCTACTAGTTAACTATGGGTTTATCTGAGGATGTGCAGGACAAGAGTTAAGTCACATACAGAAGAACAAAAGAAAGGAAAAGGTGAAAAGGATAAGAAAGGGAGAAAAAAAAGATCAGAAGTTCAGTAGAGCTAGACAAAAAACAAAAAGATAATTAAGAAAGAAAGAAAAAGAGAGAGAAGACAAGAAAAGAAAGGAAAACGTACATTCACTTATTCCTAAAATAAAAATTATAAGAGGGAAAAAAAAGTTACTGGAAAACAATTATTTTTTCAAAAAAGGCAAAAATTAAAGATTAATAAAAGTTTTAGAAAAGGAAAAAAAAATTTTATATATATAAGGTACCAAAAAAAAAAAAAAAAAAAAAGAAAAAAGAAAAGAAGAAAAAAAAGTTCTTTGATTTTTTTTTTTTTGATTTTTTTGGGAGGGGTGGGAAGAATCCTGTATCTCCCTTTTGTCTGTAACCAGCCTCTTGTTGGAGTCTCTGGTCAGCTTGAGGTCCTGTGGCTTGATTGGTTTCTTAAGTCAGTTTGTTCGAACAGACAGAAAAATGCTCTGCTTTACCCAAGATTTTAAGATCCCCCTCCCAGGTTAGTTTAATGGGAGGGTGATCTGCTTTGAGAATCACAAAAGAGGGGTGATGAGGCTAGGTTCTGGTAGAGTTGAGGCCTTTCAACAAACAGTAGCTTTTCCCTGGGGCTATTTTGTGAAAAATTCACAGAGGCCACCCTGGAGCCATTCTCAGGGTTTCTGTTTTTCAATTGATTGTGGTGGCTGCTAGAGGGAGGGGCAGCCTCTGGCTCTGGTTACCCAGTGAGGAAAGCCACTCCAATGGCTGGTGCCTGAGCTGGGTGACTTTTCCCTGGATGGAGCTGAGTCTGGCAGGTCACTTTGCCGTTAAGTTCTTGTGACCTGTTATATGACTCGTTTTATTCCAAGGCCTGAGCTGGAGCTAGCAGCTCCTCCGAGCTTTGTCGGTATCCAAGATGGAGATCACCGGTGCTGGGGGGGGAGGGGTGGCCTTCCCTCCTCTGCTCCCGTAGAAGGAGTGAGGATGTCGGGCTTCTACTCACGCCGAGTCTTGGATCCTGGGTCGTCTCTGGTCTGCAAACTGCAGGATGAAGATTTCCGCTCCTTGTCGGTTCTTGCTGGTGTTGAGTAGAATCCTCTCGCCCGCTGCGTCTGGCTCCTTCGTCCTGGACTCTCTGTGTGAGCGCTCAGGTATGGCCGCGGCTGCAGTCGCCGCCGCGACCCTGCCGCCGCCGCCGCGGCTGCTGGCAGGCACTCAGATGTGTCTCCTTGTCTTGGCTTCCCCTCTCTTGTCTAACTCTCTGTCCTGTGATGGCACACTTGGTGTGATTCTCTGGCTTAGGACTGTTCACTGGAACTCTAAACCTGCTTTCTATGCGAGAGCTTGTTCAGATTCCAGCTTCTCCTCCGCCATCTTCCCGGAAGTCCTCCAGAAATTCTTTATATCCAGCTTCTATCAAGAAAAGCTAGTAATGATAAGAGTTGTTATGTTAAAGTCTTATGGCTGGTTTTGGAGGAAAAGAGGTCTAGTTTCTGTGGTGTATAGTGGGGAAAATAAATCCTCCTTTCTATGCTGTGTCTCACAGGAGAAGAAGGGCTGGAGAATGTTAGAAAGAGACTTTGCTTCTGAGACCCTTGTGTTGTCTCCTAGTTAGAAATAATCATTGAAAAAGAGTCATATTTTTTGGTATTGTTTTCTGAACCACAATAGAGAAGAGCATGATCTTTTGAAATGGGTCATTTTTCTTAAGCCACTTGGCCCCAAGGAAAGGAATGAGTGAATGATGAGAGCAAGTGAAGAGGAAGAATTGAGAAGTCTGGTTGGTAACGCAGCTCACCAGAACCTCTTTACTGCTTCACTTTTCCCACTGGTGACTATGGGGAGCAAATCTTTCAGAGATCCAGCATTTTACTAATCATGAAGCATGTTATCAGTAATATTTCATGAAGCCCACATTATGATTAGTGGTACTTTGCCATCTAATAAATGATCAATAAAAAGGAGACTGCACTTGATAGGTTGGATCAAATAAGAACAAGTCACATAATTATAGATAAAAAGCTGTCAGTGCTTATATATACTATCATAAATAGTGACATTGAACTCTTGTTTTTTTATATTATCTGCATTTGCCTTCTCCCTAACTATATTATATAACCTAGTTCAGATACTTACTACAAAAATATTTCCTCTCCCTCAATAAGGTTTTTTTTTGTTTTTTGGTTTTTTTTGTTTTTTGTGGGTTTTTTTGTTGTGTTGTTGTTGTTGTTATTGTTGTTGTTTTTGTCGGTCTTGGAGTTTGAACTCGGCCTGGGCACAATCCCTCAGCTCTTCAGCTCAAGGCTAGTGCTCTACCACTTCTGGTTTTCTGGTGGCTAATTGAAGATAAGAGTCTCACAGCCTTTCCTGCCCAGGCTGACTTTGAACTGTGATACTCAGATCTCAGCCTCCTGAGTAGCTAGGATTACAGGCATGAGCCAACGCACCTGGCTCCTCAATAAGGTTTTAATGATCATTTATTGTGTGTCTACTGGGGGTTGTCACCTAGTTAGTCAGGTAGAATATGACATTTTTAATATTTCACATTTGCCTTTGATAACACTTTACCTTCACATGTCTCTCAATGCTAAGTAGAACAATTTTTATATAGTAGACGTTGGATGCCAGAGGCAGAGACTGACTTAGTTTATGTTGGATTTTCTGAATTTATTACAGCATCTAACATGCATTATTAATACTTGAAAAAAGGCTGATGGGATGATTAAGCATTTCTGGGTGCATTATTGTGACAATAATACTGAATTTATTAAATTCTTCTAAAGATACAACTTGTAGGTAATTTTATGCTGGTAATACAAATAAAAAATTAGTTAAATTGTCTTTTCAAATCAAATCATCTAATGCCATAGAGAGTACACCTACAGCTCAGCCAAATATTATCATTTCAGTTTTGCAAAATTCAACTGCCACTTTAATGCTAAGAGCCCGATGTAATCCTTATGTAAGTTTCTGGTTTGAATCATTTAATTCTCCCACCTAAACTCCCCCAGACATTTTATCTTTTAAAATTGTATTTTGAGTATTTCACAAGAGAGAAAAGAAAAGAAAAATAAAGGAAACGTATCTCTGTGCCTTGATACATTAAATGCTTCATTTCCAGTAAATGTGGCAGGAATTGTTGGCAACATGAAAATAGAACCATCAAGATGTTTCCAGAGCTTCCAGATGCCACATGTAATAAAATAACATACAAGAATACTTGGTGGCCTCAATTTTAGATTTTACCCTAACATTCTTTAGGCATTCTTCTCTTTTCATTACCTGAAACACCTATTCCATTCAGCTCTAAAATCGACCTCAGGAACTTTTAATATGTAGTACTTCAAGAGGTCATCATTAACTCATTACATTAATATAAATTAGTTTTGACAGGAATATATATGTATATTTGTGTGTATGTATATTTACATATATATAAGGCATAATTCAATATACTACAGATACCATATTAAAATTATAATACTAGATGCTGCCACAATACAGTTTCTATTTTTGTTAAAGGATGAACAAGTAGTTCCATATGATCTATATACCCAAAATAAATACGTAAATGGATAATTTTATGTAAAGACATACCACAATGAATAGGAGACAATCTGTGAGAGAGAATGTCGCAATGAGTATGTCAGATTGGGCAGACAATCATGGCTTCCAGTAAAAATCACATTTGGCCTAAGAAGTAAACATCAAGAAAATCTGCACCATGCAGGATACAAGGATGGCCATTCCAGGCAGTAAAAAAGAGGAGAAATAGAATCGCACAGGGAATTGTGAGAATTTATGACATGTTCTATTTGTTAGTTTTTGTTTGTTTATTCATTTATGTGCTGGTCCTGGGACTTGAACTCAGGCCCCAGGAGCTATCCCTGAGCTTTTATTTTGCTCAAGGAGAGTGCTCTACCACTTGGGCCACAGATACACTTATGATTTTTGGTGGTTAATTGGAGATAAGAATCATGTATTTTCCTGCCCTGGCTGACTTCAAACTGTAATCCTTTGAACTCAACGTCCTGAATAGCTAGGATTATGGACATGAGCTTACACCAACTCCCAACAACATGTTCTACTTTTAACGTTGAATACTTTCATTTTCTCACAAATCAGTACCAAAAAAGGAAAAAAAATGAGAGAAAATTAAGGACGTGAAGCGTTGAACATTTCACAGCTAAAGTAACAATGTATTTGTCTGAAAAGGCTTTCCATAATGAAGGTGTTTCCCATCTGCTAAGCAAGGAATGGCGTTCAGAACATTTACCACCCAAACAAAAATGATGCTGGCAGAGATGATGCCTGGAAGACAGATCTGGGAGTATTGCTGTAAGCAGAACATAAATAGGTGATTGGAAATTATTCTGCCATCACTTCATGTACCTCATCAGCCGCAGAGTTACCCTAATGAGTACCATAATTTTCCAAAATTTTTTGTGACTTGTGGAACATTTCTATAAAGAAACAGCTGTGAGGGCCTCAACTCAGTGGTAGCTCTTGTTGGAAATTAGAGAAGTTTAGATACTGAAAAAATGTATTAGTTATTATAATAGTGACTGATTTTGTTAATCTCATCATTAATTCATCCTATCTGTGAGCCTCCATTATGGGACAGGACCTGTTCTTAGAACTCTACTATTGACAAAAATATCTACTAAAAGTTCTGTCCTAATGACCCTTGTTATAATGAAGAGACCAGCATCAACAAACAACAAAAAAGAAGATACATAGAGTTTTAGATAATAATAGGCAAAATAAGCAAAGCAGATTAAAGCTAAGTGCCAGCGATCCATGCCAACAACTCTAGTTATTAAGAAAGCTGAGAGGAGAGTTAGTTCCATGTCTAGAAATTTCTGAGGTAAAGTTAAATGTTAAATACATCTATTCAAATAAGTGCTTCTAATTCAAATACTGGTCTCATATTTCTCTTATATTCCAAACCGTAGAAGACAATTGAATAGAGTTTAGTTGCCAAAGTAACACACTAAAAAAAATTCTCTTATAAGTGACTTATACTTAACAAAATAGAATAAACTTATAGCCTTCTGACAAGTAGTACCAGGAATGCATTCAATTTAAGTAACGTTCCGTAAAATATAAATCAAACAACTATTGTGCATGTGTTGGTATAAAATATCTATTGATGAGTACTGAAATTGAACATAGACTTCAGGAAAAATATAGTTATAAAACTTGAGATTATATAAACCAGAAAACATCTCTTATTTCTGCTTACAAGCCTCACATAATCCAGCTGCTAATACATAACAAATAGGTTACAAAAATAAAACTATAGAAAACTCTCACTTTTGAGTTTAGATGTGAAATCTGTATAATCTGCTAACAAATCAAATTCAGCCTGATATTAAAATGTTGCATGTTAATAAGCACTGTTTAGTACCAGAATGAGTTGTTAGATATTAGGAAAACTAATTATATAAAGCTTACATCACATCACAACTAAAAATAAAACGATGTTAACACTTCAAGATTTCCTATAAAAAATAACATTTCAGTAAAACTGAAACTTTAGGACTGAAAAATGTTTGACACATAAAAGAACCCATAGAATTTTTCTATACAAAATAAAGATAAGTCAGTAAGATTTTCAGTGATTTAATACTGATTTAATTGATATTTACTAGGCTTCACTTATAATCTGAGTATATAAAGAAGAGTCATTAGGGAAAGTTTCTTTCTTTCATGAAATTTACATTAAATGGAGGTTGCTTTTTGAATAAAGACTCATAATGAGCCAGGCCCCTGTGATCCTGGCCATTCAGGAGGCTGAGTTCTGAGAATTGTAACTCTATGTCCTTAAGACTCCTACCTCCAAGTAACCACCAAAAAGCCAGAAGTGGAGCTGTGGCTCAACCACAGCTTGGGGGTGGGGGGAGAAAAAGAGAGAAGGAAGGGAAATAGGAAGGCAGGAAGTCAACGAGGGAAGAAGAATAGAAGGGAGGAAAGGAGGGAAGAAGGGTGGGAGGGGAGAGAGAAAAAAAACAGTAAACCTGAAAAGTAGTTCAGGAAGAGCACCAGCACAGGTATAGCACAGTGAGGCAAACTAATAAGTGAGTGAAACACAAACCATTTCCAGGACAATCAGGGAAAGCCTGACATGGAGCTGGGCTGTGAAGATATTTAATGGTGTGTAGAATATGCAAAGGCCCTGGATTCTATGCTCATCATTGCCAAAAGAAAAACAACAGCAACCACAAACTGGCAGATAGATAAAATGAAACAAAACTGTATAGAAAGATAAATTATGAACAAAATCTTTCAATGTTTTAACAACCTATATAAATAGATACATAGATAGATAAATAAATGAGAGATAGATGATTTTAGATTTATAAACTATAGGTAGATTTATAAACTATAGGTAAAAGGATAGATTTATGAATAAAGCATATTATATTTTCTATCTAGAATTCACATAATTTTACATTCAGAATTCAATAACTAAAATAAAGAAAAATATCAATATATGCATGCATTCTTATAAATAAATGTATATAGAGTCTTCAGATGCATAAAGGCACATTTTCTGGTCACCAAAATATTTTCTATTCTAAAGCAAATTCACATAGCAATTAATAGGATTTTTGCTCTGTATGTTGAACAAAATTCTTTCCAGGGAATCTTAGTTTGGAGCTTTCTAGAAAAAGTAACCGGGCATTGGTGAAAACCCAGGGATTTTTAAAACTTGGAATCAAATCATGGATATAATATATTCCTGAATATATATAATCTTGAGAAAATTAACATTTTTACCTTCAACTTCCTCATTAATGAAATTATGCTAATTATATGTGCTTTTGAGGATAGAAAACATGAAATTCATTTTTAAAAGGTAGAAAAATTGCATGCTTCGATTTGCCTTCCGTGCTTTGTACTTTCTAACCCAATGTTAATGTGTCCACTTGGCCCATTTTATTCTTTGCATCTCTTCCAAACATTGCTTGTTCATACTTAGTCTTATCTATATCCTTTAAGTTATTTTTTAGGTGTAAGGGGGAAAAGGCCTCAAAACGAATTAGTACGCCCTCTTTCAACAGAGGTCTACTCAAATGCATTGTTGAGAAGTACCCCAGGAAGTGTGGAAGGTAGACCAGTAGAAATTTTCCCTAACTGAAGAAGTAGGTAGGCAAATGATCAAAGCCCCCTTGAGGTTTGGCAAGACAGCTTCAGTATTATTGGCAGCTGAGAATCTACATAAAGAACTTCCTGTGGTTCTAATAATTCTTATTTCCATAGAAGTAGAAGCAATTTTCAATAAGCTTTACCAAATCAAATGTATAATGTTTGGGTAAGGACCGAGAATATCATTTCCCTTTTATTAAAAGCCTAGTTGCATTTTTTTAATTGGTGAATATCTTTTTAATGTTTTCAAATATCCAAACCTATGTCAGTCATGGTAGTGAACTTCTTTGCATTTGATGACAACAATAGAATTCTGATTTAAGCTTGCTTCTTCCTTAATTTCACTAAGGCTGACTCTGAACTTGCATCTTTTCTGGCTGTAATTTACTCATTACCTCCTTCATTTCTTTGTCCTGGTTTTTTTTAAAGGTATCCTACACATTACAGCTTTGTTAGCCCCCTCCTATGGGAAGAGCATTGTGCTCAACTTGAACTGCTGCCAAGTTTGGTGAAATCTCCCAAGTCTCTGATTTTAAGCAATTAAAGAGAGATGTAAATATCCACATCTGCCAATCAATTGATTTTTCTACATTCTGGTATATTTTGCAGATTTGATATGAATGCAGTTTTTTTTTCCTCTCCCCACAGACTGCAGCTGTGAATTTGCAACTTTTGAATTTCTGTTCATTTGCCATTTGAAACATTGGTTTGGGAAAATGAAAATGATCTTTTCTGTGTGTACTGAAAAAAATCAGTCAGCATTCTCCATAAGTTGTACAAGGCAAAGATAGTGCAGAGAAATATTAGTGGCTGAGTTAATAGGAATGGTCAAAGGAAGTTAAACTCACTGGGCCTTGGTGGCTCACACCTCTAATCCTAGCTACTCAGGAGGCTGAGATCTGAGGATTGTAATTTGAAGCCAGCCCAAAGAGAAAAGCCAAGATCAAACACCTGCAAACATACACACACACACACACACACACACACACACACATACACATGCATGCATGCATGCACACACACACATACACACACACACACACAAAATCAATTTTTATACACTGATACCATCATAAATGGGCTTGGTCTCTGAACTAAAATTGTCCGATGCATTGAATTTTGCATGAAGCTTTCTTTATTCTTAATTATATACTAAGACTCATATACACCTACAGATGAATACTTCTACTTATGAACATTTACAAGTAATTAGTTTTTCTTTCTACTATCTATTTGAAAATGTCCATAGATTTAATTTCCTTACATCTGGTCATTTGTATAGCTTTCTTGTTGTGACTTAGTTGTTCTATCAGACAAATTTTTATTCATCAAAACCAATGTTTGGATGTTCACTCAAATGGCTGAAATTCACTCCATAACTAAATTTTCCCATAAATGTTTTCTTTATTCATTGTGGCATGGTTCATTTATAATCACCATTTTTTTTACTTTCAAATAACATGTTGCCAAAATAGAGATAAGATAAAGCAGGAAGCTAATATAGAGGAACTTAAATAATCTATAGTAGGGATTCCTTAATACACAAAGATACAAAACCTAGAAAGAAGTTGTCCCAGCACAAGAGGGGAAAATATTGGAAAGGTGTTAACTTAGATTTTTCAAATATTTTTGAGCTGCTGAGTTAATTAGCTATAAAGGAGGTCTCAAGCTATAAAACCCATTAAAAAAAATCAGTAATGAGATTCAATCCCCTAGCAGAACCTCAGACAACAAATGTATCCATCTGATCCCAAAAGCAGCCCTTGTCTTTTCATTCAATGCAATCAGAATGGCATGTTTCAGAAAATACCATTCCAATGCAGAAAGATAAAACAATTAGGCTATGAAAAGACTGGTTTAAGATCTTTTGGCATCTCTTTGCTTAAAACAAGAGAGCAATACACGTGTGTATGTGCTTGCTTAGTTCATAATCAAATCCCTTCAGGAATAAGGTGTCTATGGCATAAAAGCACCTGCAGATAGAAAACCAAGGGACTCCAGGGAAGTGATAATGGGCTTTATCAGCAGAAAAAAAAACACACACACTCCCAGTAGCAGCAACCTTGACAGAGCAACTGCAATAATCAGGTAAAACAACCCATTTCCTAAGGAAGAGAAAATGACAGAATAATGAACATCAGGAGGAGAAATGAGGCCAGCTCTGATAACTGTACCCAGGGTGGAAGCAATCACAAAGGACATGAGTCAGCTATTAACCTTGATGACTGTGGAGAGAAAGTAATGGGTCTGGAAGTTTGGACGCAGAGCTCGACTCCTGATCCATAGGAAGAATAAATTCTTTCCAACCCAGAATTGCCTGTTTGATTTGTTTGTGTAGCCCACAAATAAAACATCCCATATGTTTCTGATTTTGAATGAAATGGAGGGGAAAATAAAACATCCTACTTTAAAAGGGGGGATCCAAATGTTCTCAAATGTCTCCTTCCATGGAAGGATAGCCTATTATAGTCTCGAGAAATACTAGTAGGGACAGGGAATACAGTAATGAAGAATTTGTTCACGTGCCGAGAGGCACATGATAATTGCATTGCTTATATAAACTCTTTGGCTTCTTGTCTGAAAAGCATAATTTTAAGACATTATTTGAGTATCACCTGATTGTGTGTGATGTTAAATTAAAAATTGTCCTTTTTTGTTTTTACTAAAATGTAACTTGGTTATGTAAAAAAGCAAATTTCAGTTAAGAGCTACAGGGTTATGCTTAGAAAAACACAAAGGAGAATGAAAGGCACAGTGAAATGATGGGACATCATACATTCCATTATAAGAAGGTATGCATATATACATTATGGCAATTGGAGGGAGAAACTTTATTAACTTTTAATTTGTATATTGCTTAAATTGTCCATTTTAGCTAAAGATATTTCCAACCATTTCTATTCCAAGATGGTCTAAATCCTCCCAGCCAAATGTCTTCTTATTTTGATGGATTATATTCCTGTATTTAACTCATCTTCAAAATATTCTGAAGTATGGCCTTTGGGAAGGCCTCAAAATTTTGTTTTGTCTAATCAGAAAAATTTTCCAACTATTGGTTTCCAGTGGCTCCACAGTTCTATCAGATGATATATATACATATATATATATATGTATATATATATATGTGTGTGTGTGTGTATATATACACATACATATATGGAGAGAGAGAGAGAGAGAGGGAGGGAGGAAGGGAGGGACAGAGAGAGTCAGAAAAGACTTCTCCCTGGTGCTATTAGTACAGTAATTTGGCTGTTGATTTTCAGATTCTTACTAGATATTCTATTCTTTGTGGATTTATAAGGCATTTCAACATTCATTTAAGGAATCCCACTACATTATCCTGATAAATTCTCATTCTTAGTTATATATTTCCTCAGAGGTCTGTCAGAAATACTTTCCCAACTTTAAAATGTGACATTGAAATAAGATTAAATTAAAATGTATTAGTTGACTAAAGAATATCAGTCAAATGAAAGGCTCTAATCAGCCTGGCTTTCCACTGCTCCAATTATGTCCTGGAATATTGGACCCAAGCTATCTCCCACCCTGAACCCTCTCTCGATTTTCTACACGCCACCCTCAAGCTTCTGATAATTAGCATCTTGTTTGTAAAGCCTGCCCTGTCCACCTTTATCAAATAAACCCCCTCCCCAACCAACCAACCCCCCCACACACACATACACTATATTTACTTGATTTTTCATCACAATCATAGTTAATTGCCTGACATGTACATAATAGTCATATTTGTTGTTTTTATTGTTGTCTCTTCCATAAGAAGTTAGCTCCCTGCAAAGAAGAATATTGTCTTTTTATTGATTATCTGTTGGTTTCTAGAACAATGATCAGAATGTATATGTGGGTGGGGGCATGTGCTTGCCTGTCCTAGGATTTGAATTCAGGGCCTGGACACTGACCCTGAGTATTTTTGCTCCAGGCTAGTGCTCGACCACTTGAGCAACAGCTCCAATTCTGGCTTTTTGAGTGCTTAATTGGAGTTAAGAGTCTTGTGGACTTCCCTGCCTGGGCTGGCTCCAAACTGTGGCCTTCAGACTCAGCCTCCTAATTAGCTGAGATTACAGTTGTGAGCCACCCATGCCAGGACTAGAAGAGGAAATTTTAATGAATGCTTTCTAAATGCATAAACTATATACAAGTAACATTGACACGTCCCCTGCACTCACTGGCTTGTTCATCAAATTATCAGATCCAGTCTCTACTTTAACCATTATCTAAATCTATTTTTTCTGAATTATTTCTCATGGGCCATATCTGAATTGGGGAGCTGCCTCACACCAAACTCTTGACCACTTACAGCTCACACCTCGCACTTCACTTAACTCTCTTCAGTGTCTGAAATAACCACAGAGACAGAACTGAAACTTCCTTCCCATGCTCCTATAAACTATTCCTGGATTATCAAACAATAAACTAATGCTTATGGTAGATAGTATTCTGTGTACAATCTGCAAGTGGCATCTTTTGATCCTTACAATTAATGCTCCCAGATGTGTATCAACTCACATATCAGCAGATCATTAGAAAGAACATCAGAAAACTTAAATCAATTGTCCAAGGTGGCAATTAGTAGGAGTAGATCAAAGATTTTGGCATAATTGACAAACTTCAAAAACTAAATACTTTCTCTCTACCTCTCTCTTTCTCTCTCTATGTGTTTGTGTGTTCAGTTGAAATAATTGTGCTTGCACACATTTAACCAAAGTTTTCATAATACAGTCATCTAAATTTGGCACTAACTTGATTTTGGGGAGTTCCAAAACAAACTTCAGTTTCAACAAGTGATGTAAAATTCCCAGAGAATTTACTAAAATTTAGTATACTTCAGTTTACAGTTTCTTCCAGTTAAAATTAGCCAAAAGAGAGACTCAGGTCAGTGTCTAGGTTTCAAACATGAATGTCCCAGGATCTCCTCCATCCTGGGTGCAGATAATTCATCCTCCCATCAGTGGTGGATGACACTATTCATATTTGCCAACCAGGGAGATACACTCAGGTTCCATAGCCAGAGATTATATTAGGGGTTCAAGACATAGGCAGGATTGATTGTTCATATAATCTCAGCCTTGAGGTGATGTCACTTGATGCCTTTTGATCCAGTGCCTAGCCCTAAAATCCATGGCTTCTCTTTCCGTTATGATCAAGTCCCACCCTCACATTACCAGGCATGCCCAGCTCTACCTTAAGAACTTGTGTGGAGAACTTTCACCCTAAACAAAGGCACTGATGTGGAATGTACCTCCTTCTGCTGAGGCCAAAAACCAGACTTCTTGGGGGGGGGGGGGTGGTCCAAATTCTTCTCTACATAGGATCTGAATCTCTTGCATTCTACAACATCTTGTGAAGACAATCTGCCCCATTCTCATGGCCAGGGTACTTTTCCAAGTGATACAAACAAACTTAGACGTGTGGACCCAGAGAAGTCCTGCAACAGACTGAAGACAGGCTGGCAATCGCACACACACCACACCATACCATACCACACACACACACACACACACACACACACACACACACACACACACAGAGCAGATCATCATATCAGCTGTGACATAAGTTCTGTGCTCCGCGCTAGAAGCTTGTTATAGAGGCTTGGCAGGTTTTTATAGTACTAAGCTGAGAAAAAGCTCAGATGACAGCACAAGGGAAACATCAGGGCTGTAAGCTGCTAATTGCCAATTCCATATGTTTGCTAGGCAAACAACAGGGAAGAATTATCAGTGGTGAGAAACTGCTGAAATTTGTACTTAACATTGCCAGTAGGAAAAGAGAATGCTGTAAAATCCTCTCTCTCCATCCTCAGATCAAGAATCTTTTATACCAAGATTAAAGGCCCTTGAATTTAAATCCTAGCTCTTCTAAGTATTTAATCTTCATCTTTACATGGTTTATTTAACCTTGTCTCTTGGTTCTAGGGACTCATGGGCAAGGCAAATGCTATACATTATAAAAGGACTCTGAACTCAGATTGCTTCTGATTCATTCTAACTTCTGCTTTTTTGATGCACATGCTCAGTCTTTTCTATCCTTAGCTTTTAAAATCCATAATAAACCAAACCCATAAGATCTTTTACATTAACAACGTTGTTGCGGGGGGGGGGGGGGGGGGAGGATTGGGTGGTGGGGAAGCAGGGGGGAGGTAGGGAAGGGATGTGAAGGGTAAACAAAGGAGGAGGTTGCAATGCTTGATAAGAAATGTACGCATTATCCTGCCCATGTAATTGTAACCCCTCTGTACAGTATGTTCACAAAAAATTCAATTAAATTAAAAAAAAGATCTTTTACATTAAATAAATGCTCAACCTATGTTATCTACGATTATCTTTACTAAAGCATTGAAATAATGTAAAAAAATCAGGAAGCTAAACAGTTTTTTACTGTGAAATTCAGCCAATCCAATTAAGAGTTTTAAATCAGCCATAATTATTATTACAGATGCTTGAGAAATAGAAAGTTTCTCAAATGAACAAAGCACCACTGTCACCACTGATTTGAACCAAAAAGAAGCAAAGAGTAATCAAGTTGGTATGGTTTGGCTAAGTGAAGGGCTATCAATTTTGATAAATCATAGTTAACTAATTAATACCACTACCAAAACAAAAGTGACATGGTCAGCAATATTGTCCTATTTCCATGACAACATGAGGTCTCAACCTCTGTCCCTATATTTTAAAACAATCAAATAATAAAACAGTGCACCCTTTCCTTTTTCTTTGAATTGGAAATTTCTGGATTGCAAATTCTTCTCTACTTCTATAGGTAAAGATTTGTTTCTATAATTACCTTGCACATGGTGCCATACTTTAAGACTAAACTTGACAAAAATATGATTAAATGTACCAATTCACAAATATGGATAAAAACAATAACAATAAATAATGTGTATGGTACATTATACATTATTTATACACTCTAGTAGATATAATATTCATATTCACTATTTATAAATTATATATATGTATAAATATGTATTATTAAATGTATACACTCCAGTAGATGTAATATTCATATTCACTGTATTTATAAATTATATATGCATAAATATCTATATTATATGACATTAAGTTATAGCTTCTACTTCTGCTGAAATTACATTGTCTTATTCTTTGTTGGTATTGGAGTTTGAACTCAGGCCACATAATTGCTTGGTAGGTTCTATACCATTGAGTTCTGCTCCCAGCCCACTGTTGCAGTAATTGTTTTGAGATAGGGTCTCGCTTCCTGCCCAGACACATATTTGACCTGTGATTCACCTATTTTAGGCTGGGTAGCTAAGATGACAGGTGCAGGCCACCACATCCTACTGATGGTCTCTTGGACTTTTCTTTGCAGGATTGGCCTGGAAATGCAATTCCTCCTGTCTCAGCCTCACACGAACCCAGGAGAATAGTCATGTGCACTGTACCTAGCTCTAGATGGCAAAGGTAGCTCATGAACTTTTCTGCTCTGGTGGACTTTGAACCACGATCCTCAGATTCTCACCCTTCTGAGTAGCTAAAAATACAAGTATGAGCACATGAGCCCTGGTTTTTGTTAAAATTTATTAATGTGTTTACATCAGCTTTATATCTTTGCTCCTAGATACTTCTGTTTTCTTCAATTTATAGATGAAAGGACAAAGATTGTGGGTAGTTAAGGGATTTTTTTTCTGTGTCATACACAGTCATTGCAGGACTGAATCACGGTCTCTGTCATACAGTTGCCAGTTGTGCTGCTGCTTAAGACTGGAGTCTGTTCACAGTAATATATGATTACATAACACATTCATAAATGTGGATAGGAGCAATAACAGTAATGATATGTATGATACACTACAGTAGGTTAATAATTATAGTAATCATACACATTGTATTTATATACATATATGTTCTATGCATATACATATAGAAAGAGAACACATGAAGGTCATATGAATATATATGGTTGGTGATGATAAAGAAAAAGCAAATGAAGGAAAAAGAGCATCATATCTTGAATTCCACACATAAACCGAAACACTAATGGGTCAAACACTACGCTATTTTATTTCTATTAGCTGTAAAAATACTCCCAGGGAAATCAATCCTTGGATTAACTTTGTAGAAAGAAGCATCTCAGGGCATACCATGTCTTAAGGCCTTAGTTTAGTGACATATGATATCTTGAAGACAATCGGATTTTTTTTCTGGTGACAAGGTTTTCTTCTTGGTATAATTTTCCTTTGATTCTTCTGAGCTCTGTTTTGGACTCAGGCTGAACTTCAGCTCCCTTGTCCTTCCTAGAGTCCAGTTCTAGCAAGAATTCTGCTGTTTGTTTAGCATGGATCGTTTGCTTTTAATAGCTGATCACCCTTCATAGCCAATCAGATTTCTCATCTTCTATCACCTCCCCCTCTGACACACACTAATGGCTGGACTTGTTTTCACCATGACTCCTCTTCAGTTCTTGTAGACTCTACTCCTTTATTCTTGATACCCTCTTATTTATTTTCTATCCATTGACCTTCACCCTACTCTATAGCTATAAATTTCCACTCTTTGTTTTTCTTCTTACATTCAGAATTGAGACAGTTCTATTGTAATGTTTCTTGTTCCCCATTACAGTATTTTTTTTCCTGGCTAAAATCTACTTTTCCACTTCGATATCCAGTTTTATATTTTTCTTTATATTGGAGTACTCATGAACAAGCTGTCAAAATGAAAGATCCAACACTATGAAAGATCAGTGAACAAAAATTGAGAAACCTTTAGTCTTTAATTAATAAGCCTTGATTTTATTGCTGATCTGACATAACTAGCTTTGAGTCCTGAGTCAAGTTATTTCATTCCTCTCTATTTGGAATCTGTTGTCAATAAAGAAGTAAATACAATCTGTGCAGAGTCTGTCTGTAAATTAAATTGAATATATTGCAATGCTGAGATGCTTAGGCAGACCTGTACAACTGATAGCATTGTTACTTGGTTGCCATGTTTCAAACGCTGTCCTATCAGACAGTGGAATAGGAAGGGTAGGCAGGAGAAAATGAGGGAGGAGTAACAGTTTAAAAAGAAATGTACTCGTTACCTTACTTATGGAACTGTAACCCCTCTGTTCATCACCTTTACAGTAAAGATATATTTTTTAAAAAATAATGAAATAAATCCATCACCTTGGAGCCAGCTAAGAAGACCAAGAAACTAAACATCCACCCTGACTTCATCTCTTACAAAATTTCATTTGTTCTTATTTAAGTGTGTAATTTGCTTCTCCACAGAGGTTTTATTAACATTGATTTCCTATCGATCTGTCACATGCCCATGTTCACTTGTAATGTACTTGACATTTGTCTATTATGAAAAAAAGGGAAATTGGCAGATATGTGTCAACTTAACTTTTGACCAGAAAACTGTGTAATTGAACTGGAATGCAATGCTAACGTAATACATTGGATTCCAGCTCATGTGCTCAAGGAGCTAACATTTTAGAGCAGCACAGACCCTTCAAATTTTAATGCATGTCAAATCGGTATGTAAATATCAGCAATTCCGGGGAGATCTGCAGTGTAGAATCTTATGCTAATGAGAAATATCTCAAGATGCTGGAAGTCTGCCCCCTCTGAAACATGAACCAGAGAATTAGAAAGCAGATCAAAATATGAAGTAATTTGGACACTGCTAACAGATGTGCAGTCTGAGATCAGGGCATAGAATCACACACCAGCAACGGTAAATGGGAAGCCACTCACCTATTTCTTGTGATAAATCAAAATTAGATTGAGAAATATCAATTTCACTTTTCCCTTAATAACAGCAACAAAACTTTAGATGCACAGATAAAAAAGGGAAAGGGGAAATGTAAAATTTGTATACTTTATATTTGAATGTTGGAAACAATATTTGTTTCCAGCCTATTTTGGATTCTCTCATGGTTAGAGACGAACATGGCCTACTCTTGTCATTTATTTAAATAATGTGAGTTGGTCTTCATCTTTGACAATTAGTTGTAAACAGGCAAGAGAGTACAGTACTTCTGATTAAAAGTTCCAATCAAGGAATGCTTTCATATTCAGTGTCCTACATGAAAAATCTTTCCTTCATAGAACAGCTGATTTTCATTCCTAGTAGAGTTACTGACCCTTGTCTAACACATATTCTATGCTCTAGTTTTGCCACTCTTTGTTATGTATTGATTGTATAAGTTTCTTAACCTATATATATATTACAATTTGAACTAAGAAAAATTCATTCTTTCAAATACCATCACAAGAACTAAACAAAAAAAATGTTTTAGCAAACACAGAATCCCATGTAGATATATTACTACCAAAGTATCACTCATTTGTCCTTTGCTATTGAATAAACAATGCTGGGCCTCCAAACTTGGAGAGGCATCTTATCTTCAGTCAATAGAAGTATTCAGTTAAAAGGGTTCCTTCCTCCACATTTATGTTATATTTTTAAAGCAGCCTATTAAAGTGCCTTTGAAAGGTTTACGCTGTAGTTTCTTTTGCATATATGGATCTTGGCTTCTTGTAAAATCCCAGGGCTTTTCAAATAAGGAAAGGACATTTAGCTCATCTGGTCGATTACAGCCATGATCCATTTCCCCAATAAGAAGTAAGGGAAGCGTTTCTCGATATGGATCAGGAAAAAATAAATAAAACCTCTTAGACCGTTAGGACCAAAGCTACATATGCCACAAGCACTAGGCACCTAATTTCATCATGGACGATTGATGATTCTGCCATCCAAGCAGAATCAGGACCAGGACACTGGGACTCGCTTCATAGGGTGACAGGTTCACTGAAGCCTTCATCCAGTTGAAAAAATATTTTATTGACACATAGAGCATTCAGAGGCATAAAAATATATCATGTTTATCACTGCTTTTATGGCATGCATAAGATATGACACAGGGGCATTGAGCCATACAGCATTAGACACACATTTATTTCACCCTGAGCTGCTACAAAGAATGCAGAGCTCAGCTTCTCTCCTCTGGGCTGAACCAACAGGACAGATTTCATCACAAATAAGCATTGAAGAAAAACACAAAAATCAATGCAGATGCATATATTAGCAAAATGTCCTGATTCGGTTTTCTATGTGCTAAACAAGGCTGTTAGTAACACACCACTGCACTTTTCTGCCAAAGGCATCAGATTGCCAAAGTGAAGATTGTGAAAAATGATCATCATTCATGGGAGTGGGAATATAGCCAGAAAATTTACCTTTAAGCACTTTGACTAACACCCAGAGTTTATGATTACATTATCACTCAGACTCTGATATACATTTTTATGGAGAGCCATTTCCTGAAGAATTACAGCCCTAGACATTCAGTCTTTCAGTTACTGAGTGTACAAACAGTTAAGTGTGGATGTGCTCTGAACTAATGCCCAAGCTCCCCAAGATCTGAAAGCAGGTTAGGGCAAAGTTTGAGGGGCAAAAGGAGGGCCAAAGAGCAGCCTGACATTTGCATATAAATGGCAAATGTAAGTAAGTGGACAAGAAGCATTAAGAAATTTGCATCTGATTTTAGCTTTGTCCTTATTCAGCAGAATGCAAGTGCCACAACTTGTTGGGCAGTGTTAGAAAGATAGCCTGGGGTAAAGACAGTGCTGAGTGAGGTGAAAGGAAATGAAGTCTTTATAAAGGTGGATATGCACATTTCAAGTGCTTAAAGAGTGTCAAGGCTGTCCCACAGAGATACACCCTTGACCTGCTGAGTTTCTTCACGTGGAGAAAATCTCTTGACTTAATCCTCAGCCATATCTACCTCCTACCTGAAGGGTTTCTGATTTTCTTCTGAGACATCACCATAGTTTTCTTTGTTTCTATGTCGCACACATGTCTTTTTCTGTCTAGGGGACTGAACTCCTTCAAGCAGGGACCACATTTTGAATGTTTGTATGATAGAGAGGCTTAAATAAGCACACCAGTGAAACAGAAAATGAGTGAGGACCAGGCCCTAGATATCACATTGGCCTAGAAAGTTGGAAACAGATGGGAAAGGGTCATTGTTTGCTTTTTGTTCTGTTTTTCATTTTTATTGTGAAAATACTGTACAGAGGGGTTACAATTACATGAGCAAGGGAATGAGTACATTTCTCATCAAGCATTGTTGCCTCCTCCGTTGTTTCCCCTTCCCATCCTTTCCCTTCCATCCCCTTCCCCACCCCGTCCCTCCCCCTGCCAAAGTTGTAAAGCAATGGGTCCACCTGTATCCTTATTTAAACAATTTGTTTTTTTCCCTTCCTCTCCAATTTCTTGATGCATGTTTCAAAGATAATGCATACACCTCTACTAATACCTGGTGGTATTTCACTTTATATTTCAGATCTTCTTTATATCAGATCTTCTCCCAATCTGTGGGCTTTCTATTTATCTTGCTAGATGTGCAAATCAAACTAACATTGAGATTCTACCTCACCCCAGCTAGAATGGCCATTATCAAGAAAACTAATAATAACAGATGTTGGGTGGGGATGTGGCCAAACGGAAACCCTACTGCACTGTGGTGGGAATGTAAAGTTGTTCACCCACTGTGGAAAGCAGTTTGGAGGGTCCTCTAAACATAGAGCTTCCCTATGACTAAACATTTACCCAAATGATCACAAACCAGTCACATTAATGCCACCAGCACAACCATGTTCATTGCAGCATTATTTACCATAGCTAAGATATGCAGTCAACCCAGATGCCCCTCAGTAGATGAATGGGTCAAGATAATATGGTATATATACATAGAATTCTATGCTTCCATGAGAAAAAATGACATTGCCCATTTGTAAGGAAATGGAAAGACTTGTGAAAATTATAGTAAGTGAAGTAAGCCAGACTCAAAGAAACACAGTCTGCATATTTTCCCACATTTGTAATAACTAGAATATGTCTATAAATCAACAAGATAATCCAATGGACAGTATACTTAGTCATGATTAACTAAACAGCACTCTAAGCATTCCCACAGTGAGAACAAAGGAAGATATTATCAGGAGAAGATCAAAATAACTTAATAGCTATGTGCATATGATCATATAAAATGATGCTTATGGAAATGAACTCTAAGACATGGAAACAAGAGGTCTGTGTGTGTGTGTGTGTGTGTGTGTGTGTGTGTGTGTGTGTGTGTGTGTGTGTGTGCGCACTGTAGTTCTTGCTTTTTTCTCCTCTGGTTTAATCCCTTTTGTCCCTGATTTTGATTTTGGTACCCTTTTGTCTTGTATATAAGTTTATCTGGTTTGGGGAAGGGAATGAGAATTGCAGAAACTGTGGACAAAGGTTGAGCCAATTCAACAGTGTTACTCACTAAACACTATGTTGGAAATTGGGTAGGGGGGAAGAGGGAGGAAATGAGGGAAGAGGTAACATGTTCAAAAAGAAATGTATTCGTTACTATACTTTGGTTACTGTAACAACTCTGTACATCACTTTTACAATAAAATTTAAAATTAAAAAAGTTTTAACTTTAAAAAGAATTATAATAGGTTTATTGGAGATAAGAGTTTCATGGCCTTTCCTCCCCAGGCTGGCTTTGAACCACAATCCTCAGATCTCAGCCTCCTAAGTAGCTAAGATTACAGGTATGAGCCACCAATGCCAAGCTTAACCACCAGAAAACCAGAAGTGGCACTGTGGCTCAAGTTGTAAAGTGCTAACCTTAGGCTGAAGAGCTGAGGGACAGTGCTCAGGCCCAGAGTTCAAGCCCCACTACCAACAAAAACAAAAGCCAAGAAGAGTTATAATAAGGACAACCAATTATAGCATAGACTAGGGTATAGTGTATATGTACCTCCAAACAAGAAGTAAACACCTACAAAAAGAGTCAGCTACATGATGAACTGCAAATGGATGGCTAATGGAAAGAATACATGATGGACAGACAGAACAACACTGGGACAACCTTCAAGATATATACTTCCCTTCTGAATAAAGTTTTTCACAGTCATTCCCCATTGTTATGGACTTCATTCTTTGAACTCTTGAGACATAATCCCAAAAGCTCCTGGCAGCTATAGGACTGTAGCTACTGAGCCAAAATGGGTGAGTGGACTCTGCCTACCAAGAACAACACTGCAAAATTCTATATCGTTAGGCTGCAAATAAATGCTGAATGAATGAAGAAATTAAAGCTACAGTAGAGCATGGCATCATTAGCATGTTACACTCACCCTGGGTAGCATGCTTAAAGTATGCTGCATCACACCAATAAGAACTATTGAAACACATTTTAATGAATGAGTGATGAATAATGAGAGATAACATGGCTAACTTAAGAAAGAGAAGGAAATATTGCCTTTGTCAGAAAATTAACTATTTCTCAATCCAAACTGTATAAATATAGCTGTGATTTTTCTCTAATAATAAGACCCAACATCAGGAACAGAAACAGTGATAGACTAGTTTCAGATTAAATAGAAAAATAAGGAACAAGGGCTGGGAAGGTGGCTCAGTGGTAGAGCACTTGCCTTGCATGCCTGAGGCCCTGGGTTCGATTCCTCAGCACCACATAAGCAAAAAGAAAAAAGCAGAAAGTGGTGCTGTGGCTCAAGTGGTAGAGTGCTAGCTTTGAGCTGAAGAGCTGAGGGACAGCGCCCAGGCCCAGAGTTCAGGCCCCATGACTGGACCCCTCCACAAAAAAAGAAAAAAGAAAAAGAAGGAACAAGAAAAGGCTTCTTATGTACTTTTTTATGTGTGTTTTTCATGTTGTTTTGTCTCTAAACATGAATGTATACACAATTCTATCTTACAGTGTTTAAAATCTGGTGTCAGTCCATATACAATGAGCATATAATGCACATTGTATTTGTAGCAACCTGAATTCCCTTCTGTTTTACTCAAGTAGAGTCCGCTGTAAAGAATCCTTGGACTCCTTTGCTCTGTTCAGCTCTGTTCAGATCTATCTGTTCAGATGGCTGGCTGGGAGACTGTAAGAAATTGCAAGCATGAACTTTTCTCTTGGTGGAAAAAAAAAATGTTCCTATAGCATTTAAGTTGTCCCTACAGCTTCTAAGACACTTGGGTTGCTGTTTTTACATTTTTACCCCTATTGTTAAGTAATTGTACAAGTGGGTTTCAACTCAACATGTCAGATTATGCCAATCACACATCTGGATCAGTGTCACCCTTCCATCATTCTTCTTCACCAGTTCCAAGACAACTTTGGAAGAATGCTAGTTAGACAAGCCGAAAAGGTCAAAAGCTTCATACATACGACCATATAAGATGATGTGAAGTGAAATCAATTCCAAGATAGGAACACAAGTGATTTTTTTTTCTTTCTTGCTATTGTTTTTAACATATTTATAATGTACTATGTGATTTTTTTGTTTCTTTGGTATGTTTTTCTCCCATGGTTATAACCCCTGATTTCACTATATTTGATTCTGGTACCCTGCTTCTTGTAAATACATTTCTCTAATTTGGGGAGGGGAAGGGAAATAACGAAATGCTTCAATAAGGATACAGGTTGACCTATTGTAACAATGAGATATACAAGACACTATGTTGAAAATGAACTTTACAACTTGGGATGGGGGAGGGAGAAGTGGAGGAGGTAGGGAGGGAAGGGATGGTAGGAGGAAAAAAAGGAGGAAGTAACAATGTTCATTTCAAATTGTATAAACATAGCTGTGATTTTTCTCTAATAATAAGACCCAACATCGGAAACAGAAACAGTGGTAGACTAGCGGGAAATGTACTCATTACTTTACTCATGTAGCTGTAACCCCTCTGTACAGTATTTTTACAATAAAAAACATGAAAAAGAATGCTAGTTAGAGGGATAAGAGAGAATTGCTTCTAAAAGATGTGTCTTAAAGCATATTTTAAAGCAATAGTATTAAAGGAGTATACTAGCAGAACACAATTGAATAGAAGAATGAAAAACATACCTCATAAGTATTAAATACTTAACACTGACTTGGAAAATGTACTGAAAGATAATTGGAATGCCTTCATTGCCACCTGAATGAAATGCCAAGGAGTTGGGCTAAGATTCTAGTGCTCATAACTTTAAATAAAATGGATATTATATTCTATTGTTTCCTATGGCTTCCTCTACATTCCTCAACTCATAGTGAATTCCAGCTGCTTACCATTCTTCAACACATTCTGTATATGTTGACCTGTGTTGCTTTTACATAGAATGACTTCTTCTCCATTTATATTAGTCCAAGTCTTGCCTTTCTTTCCAGGAATAATTTGTTGATGGTTTTTCCTTTGATGTATGTTCCTGACTTACCAGGCACACTGAGTCAATTTCTCCTCCTTAGGTTGATGTCATTTACTCATATCTTCCTTATGCAAGTGTTTACTCTTGGATTTATTTATTTGTGAATTAGAATTGCTTCCATCAATGAACCAATAATAGTAAGTCAAGTCAAATCATTTTTTGTTTTTTGGCACTTAATGTATGTCAAGTACTAAGCTAGGCTCTTCAGTCATCACCAAAAACAGAAATTGGATGCAATTATTAACATCATTTCACCAATGAAAATTGTGTTACTGGTTATGTTTCCATATAGAAACACAAGCAATAAGGTATCTACTTGTATATGTGTTATGTGTGACTGTTGGTTATAGAGAAACAGGAGAGAGAGGGAAGGAAGGAGAGACACATTCAAAATACTGGCACATGTGATTATGAATTTGGCAATATCCAAGTTTGTAGGTTTGACTGGCATGCTGGAGATGCAAGGAGGGGTTACAATTTCAGTCTAAAGCCAGTATGCTGGGCAGAATTCCCTCTTCTTCAAAGAAGTCAGTCTTTTTTATTATAACCTTCAACTGTCTGCATATTGCCAACTCACAGGGAGGTAATCTTCTTTACTCAAAAATCTACCTATTTAATGCTAATCTCATCCAAAAGTCTCTTTTCCTGAAAATCCAGGACAGAATTTAACTAAATGTCTGGACACTGTGGCATAGCCAAGTCACTTTGGCCTACAGAGAACTGTTCATTTACCGAGGCTCATACACAATTGAAGGCAACACTGGGATCTGAACATTAGTATCTATTGCTCTGCTCATGCTTCCTGGAAGGGGGTAAACTCCTGGAAATCATTGGTAGATCACTTTCATGCTTTCAGGATTCTTAAGGCAAAACTGAGAGTCATGAAATGAAAGATTAGTTACAACTGCCAAATCCAAATGGGTAAGGCCAAGAGTTGGAAGCCAAGCCGAACTAGAATCAATGCGGGAACAGGTGTTGGACAAGAATCAGCTTTGCAATGCCTAATCACCTTCTAGGGAAGTAGAGATAATGCATGCATGGTGCATTAGCCTGGATTATAAGAAACGTGGAGCTGAAGGCAGACTTACTGAAGTATGAACAACTGGCAGAAAAGACTGTTGTGAAATCACAGGCCCAACAGAGTAGGAGCACAAGCTAAAGAGAATAACACAATAACTAAAGTCAACGTGAAGAACTCAAAACCAAGTTTGTGCAACCAGCAAATGGCAGAATTATTGCTCCTATTTTCCAGTTATATTTAGTTAATTGACACAGACCAGAATCATAATGCATATAAGGTACTCTGTGTTACACAGAGCAGAGGGGTGGAGAGTCCACAGATAAAACAGAGAATGAATTCAATAAAAATAAAAAGAACTAGCAGGGCACCTGTGGCTCATGCTTGTAATCCTCCCTACTCAAGAGACTGAGAGCTGAGGATAGCAGTTCAAAGTCAGCCTGGGCGGGAAAAGCTGTGGAATTCTTCTCTATTTCCAGTCACAGTAAAAAGCCACAAGTAGAACTGTAGCTCAAGAAGTAGAGTGCTAACCTTGAGCTAAAGAAGTTCAGGGACAGTGTCCAAACCTAGAGCTCAAGTCTTAGGACCCAGTACAAACTAAATAAATAAATAAATAAAGGAATTTAAATAAGCCCTTTAAATGATTAGGAAGGTATTATGCTATGCTCTTCAAATATGTAGTAAAATTTATTCCACTCATATTATCAAAAATAGGCATTTGTAGAATTTTTCCTTCTGCAAATTCACTTGTATACCCACAAGGACTCTTAGCTTGTGATAACAGATCTGTTAAGTGAACCCTGAATATGTCTCGGAATTTCTGTTTCCAAATCCCAGGCTATTTACATCTCAATAGAGCCCTCTGACTGATCAGCCTGGCAAACACATAAATTATCCACTGCATATCAGAAATGAGGTGTTCAGTCATTACTCTTTTCTTTTTCTATAATAAGCTAGGTCACTAGGACTCAGGGAACTTTGAAAAATGTTCTCATATCAGCTATCTCTAGGACATTTCTATTATAATGCTAACATTTTAGGAGAGATGATTGAACCTATGTCCACTATTGGGTCCACACTAGAATACCTGATACCTTCTAAATGTTCTCCTACCACTGAAGAAGTCAAAGGTTATCCTAAGACCACATTCTTTACTCTCCTCATCGTTTCAGAGATCATGCTATGGTTGGGACTCTGGTTGTCTTCTAGTTCTAGATGTCTTACGTGTGGGCACTGTACATGGCAGAATCAGTATTTACTAATTATTGTTGCCCATCTAGCCCTCGAGGAGCCAGGAACAGTCTGAGAGCAGCTTTCATTGGCATCCTATAGGATCAGAAACAAAGTCCGAGCCTGCTGAATACATCATTCATAAAGCAAACTTTAAAGGCATAGGTAGACAGTTCAGTAAATTTAAAGAAATTGCAATTGCTCATAAATTATAAATACTTCAGTGGTATGTACAATTTTTTCTATCTGCATATGCACAGCATGAAAGCAGTAACACTGATTATTTTATAAACCTTAATATGGTAATCTAGTATGAACCTTTCTGAAAACTGTTTAAATGTCCAAGTTAAGCAATAGGGAAATATTAATGAAAATCATACATTCACTCACTCTTAAAAATTTATGAAAATGCTTAGTATTGCTTTCTACACTATTTTTTTACTTTTTATGTTTGTTTGGCTTGGTTATACCATTTAAATACTACTAGGGTATCTGTAAGAAATCAGTGAAGGTAAAGACATCATTGTTAAGTTATGTAGTTTGAGGAAAAACAATAGAGAAATACATGTAGCATTTATCCAACAAAATCTGAAGCATTCCTTTGTTAATAATTTTGGAGTACATTTATGTGTGTAATCTGGGGATCCTAAGTGATAAAGATGTAATGCTTACTTA
The DNA here is from genome assembly GCF_019054845.1 of Dipodomys spectabilis. NCBI lineage: Eukaryota > Metazoa > Chordata > Mammalia > Rodentia > Heteromyidae > Dipodomys > Dipodomys spectabilis. The sequence goes on along the minus strand of NW_024870834.1, from coordinate 9,797,781 downwards.
ATCTGACAGAGGTAAAACAAAATAGAAAAGTAAATTGTTAGGCAGGGAGCTTTATGGATGTAACCAAAATATTGAATGAATAAAGATAACTGGAAAGATGGAAAGATGGTTGGATGGATGGATGGATGGATAACAGTTGGTATTATAGACTTATTCCTATCCTTTTAAAATTCATATTATGAAGCTGTAAGTAGTTAATGTGATTGTTATTTGGAGTTAAGGTTTTCTCAGTCATATTAAGGTAAAATGAGAACACAGAGGAAGGTTCTAATGTCCTATCACTTGTGTCCTTATAATAGAGGAAAGTATCAGAGCGCTCTCTTCCTCTCTTTATCTCTCTCTGTCTCTCTCCTATCTTTCTCCACTCTCTCCTTTTCTTGAAACAAAGATACACATACTCTATGTGTGCACAAAGGCACAAAGAGGAAAGGTAATCTGAAGGATAACAGAGAAAAAGCAATTTCTACAAGCCAGAAAAGAGGCCTTGCCAGCAACCAACCCTACCAGAATCTTGACTCTGGATTTTGTTTGTTGGTATTTTGTTTGTTGGTATCTGTCCTAACAGCTTTAGCTGACAAACATTGATGGGTCAGTCTGGAGGTATGGTTCCATCAGTACAGTGCCTGCCTAACAAGTGCTAACTAATACCTGATTTTAAACTTCAGGACCACCAAAAAGTAAAAATTAACAATTTTTAAAAAGCAGAGTTTTGCACTGGTGACTTACATCTGTAATCCTAACTACTCAAGAGGTTGAGATCTGAGAATCACTATTGGAAACCAGTCCAGACAAGAAAGTCCATAAGACTCTTATCTCCAATTAACCACCAAAAGCCTTAAGTGGAACTGTGGCTCAAGTAGTAGAGCTCTAACTTTGAGCCAAAAAACAAAAAACAAAAAATCACTCAGGGATAGTACTCAAGTCTTAATTTCAAGCCCTAGAACTGGTACAACAAACAAACAACAAAACCCCACTGATAGTATTATGTATTCAAAAGATAATTTATTTAAATCTATTGCTACATAACAAGCAAGTCTTAGAGGGCAAATTCAAATTTTTCCTCTTCGACCATTAAATTCGTAAATCTCACAGTCATTTATGACTTAAACAAAAATAAAGAAGGTATAAAAAATTAAAAACGTGGAAGAGCTCATTTGTGGCCAGCTCTTCTAAGGCAGACATCCTGCAAGTGCTCATTGTATGTCCAGACCATTTCAAGGGAGTTGATGCACCAGGGTGGGAGGGAACCCCACAATGGGGACCCAAAGTTAGAGCACACGGAGAAAAGCCAAGGGCATGTGCAAAACCTGAGGAGAGAAATAGTGCAGAGATTTTCACTCTGAACTGTGAGCAGATTGGTGCTTGGTATACATCAGCCCATGAAATAAAGATCACCAAAATGTCAGCGTGTTATATGGAAATCCAGGGTAGAGATCGGAAAGTACAGGTCACAGAAAAAGGATGGGAAAAAAAAGATTTTGGTTACTTTGTCTGGCCTAGACAATCATTCATAACTATTCAACTATATAAGTAGACATAGACAATGTACTAACAACAGAATCTATGGCTGTGTTTCAATAAAACTGTATTTACCAGGCAGGATTTCATCTGAGGCCATCATTTGTTGATTCCTGATGTAGTGTAAACTATTTTTTTTTCCTTTCATGAACTGTCTCCACTATTTTATGCTATCTTCTTCATGTCTACATGAACAGATCCTTATCAGAATCAATTCGAAAAGCTAACTCCATTAAAAAGACTTTATTTTATTAAACTTCTTATTAAGGACCCCTTCCATGTCTGCCATGCTGTCAGATATGTTTCTTAGTTTGCTTTGTAGTTATGTTTGTATCTGGTCATTTCTCTAAACCAAGCCAAAGAAAAAGATGCCTGTTTTTCTTGAAGCATCATCTGGGGGTAACTTTGGTTTACTTCTTTGGTTTTAGTTTGGATGGCATGGGGTATCATTATGTAGCTCAGGCTGGCTTTGACATTTCTTCAGCCTCCAGAGTGATAAGATGACAAATGGCCTGTTTTCCTTCAATGTTTTAGTGTAAATATAGAACACTTGCTTGACATGCTCTGTGACTTTAACTTCATAATTTCTACCTGGTTTAAGCATGGGAGGATTTAGACCTGGGCCTTCCACAGCTATGCTACCACCCAAAGGAATCTCTAGTGAAACCAGCATGAACTATAGAAAGAGCAACTGCATTAGGGATGGATTCCAAGAGAAGTAAAACTTCCTTTCTGTACTAAAACCTAAAAATGTCCAAATTTTATTCTGTGCCCTCCAGATACAGTCCAATAGCTAGTATTTCCTTACATGTAAGACAATAAATTCACTTTGTCCTAACCCTAGTTAAGGTTAGGCTTATTTCACTTGCTGCTAAAAAGAAAATTTGTGATTATAAGATAGGCCTAACACATCAGAGAAATAAGATAACTTTACACAGAACGTAGTGTTCAATTTCTAAAGACGGGCAAACTCTCTTTTCCTATATTCAGAGATGGCCAAAAAAGGAGAATGCAGTGTTTGTTCTAAATTTTCACCATTTACTTCAAATTATCCTAAAGACTTAGGAATTTCAAAAAAGGGAAGGTATGGTATTTTATAGATCCATTTGTACGATCAACTACAAGTGTGATGTTTATTATCAAAAGCAAGATGTCTAGGAGAAAGCAATGGTTTCTATGTCTGAAGCTCTTTTGGAAGCTCTGATACTTGTTTTAAACTTTAAAAAGAGAAGGGAGAAGAAAGCCAAATATTCAGTGAATAGAACGCAGGCAGTGAGAAAATGCCATTCCACAAAGGAGAGCAGCTGCCTTAGTTCAGGCCCCACAACGAGAGCCTGTGGATTTAAATGGCTCTTAAAAATGTGTTTAGCTCCATGAAAAGTGACATTTATGTTTTCATTTATTTCATGTTTCATATCCACCCCAAATGTTCCTGGCTTGTTGAAACAGAAGAGCTAATATTGGTTGTGATCATCAACATAAATGATTTTACGTATCTTTTTATGCAGACAAGGATAGAAAAACAGACCTATGCTTTCATAGTGCAGGACCTGAAACTCATTAATTTTTACAAAACAATGATGCATTTTTAACAATTTTATGAAAGAGATAAACCCATCAACTCATGAATGGTGAGTCATTAAGTAAATAACAACAGCAAAAAAGACTGATTTTCTGTGGTTAATTGTGTTCCATTGTGGAGGGGAAGGGAAAAAACAAGTTGTTTAAATAGGGTTACAGGTAAGACCTATTGCACCAATGAGATGTACAAGATCTTATGTCGAAAATGAACTACACATCTTTGGTGCAGGGGAGGGGGGGTGGGGGGGAGATGGGAAGGTATATTGGGGAAATAAAGGAGGAGGGAACAATGCTTGATAAGAAATCCACTCATTACCTTGCTCATGTAACCCCTCTGTATGGTATTTTCACAATTAAAAAAAAAAGATAATACCACCCTTACAAATTTAGGGAGTGTTGTTTCCTATGTGTGACACTGAATCCTAAATATCCTTATACCTTTAGTCAATGAATTTTGTGGGAGCCTACAAAGATGTATTTTGAAGCACAGTGCATTATTTTGTTGCATATTCATATAGTTATTATAATTTCTTCACATATAAAAATAATGAAAGGAATCTATGTGGAACATTCAACAGTGAATGACACTGATATGTCTTGTTTTAGTTATTTCCTATGCTCTTTTAATATCTAAGTGCTGTTGAACATGTCTTGAAAGCAGAGAAAAATAGCAACGGGAGCAAATAACACTGTTTTCTTCTAGATAGAGTGGTTCTTCTCATGTGGTAGAATTCCCTTTCACCATCTCAACCAACTCTAATTAGTGTCTAGTGATACCTTGGGTTGTCATAAAATGTAGGAACATTCACTGGCATCTAGCAGGTACCTGTTGCCATGCTTCTAAACACACTAAATGCTGCAGAACAGACACCTCTTCCCCCACACCTTCCACAGTTCCACAGTTACCAATTCTGTACCCAGCACTGCCAAAGAGAAATTTTAAAAATCAAGGAAAGTTGCCAGTTTGATTTTCTCCCTATCCTTGAGCACATTTCTTCCTTCTGGATTAAACATTAGCCATTCTGGTAATGATGCCTATTGGATTGGGCACCTCTACCCTCAATCCTCGACACCCAGCCTCTCATACAGTTCTTTTCTCTTCAACTCCAAAGCTGCTCACACAGTGATTTTTCCCTATACAATAGACACCAAAGCATCAGTGAGGTCACCAGGCATATCGATGGGATTGGCTGTAGATAATCTATTCAAATATTGAAATTACCCTCTCCCAGGGTTTTGGCAATGTGGGTGACACAAGGGAATTTCTTAAGGTTCATCCTCAGCTACCCACATATGGAAATGAAGATCTATGGGCTTCATCAGAGAAGAAATATGATACAAGATTATCATGTAAAATTCACTTAATGGGTCTGGGAAGGTGGCTCAGTGGTAGAGTGCTTGCCTTGCATGCATGAGGTCCTGGGTTCAATTCCTCAGCACAACATAAGCAGAAAAAGCTGGAAGTAGTACTGTGGCTCAAGTGGTAGAGCGCCTAGCCTTGAGCTGAATTGCTGAGGAACAGTGTCCAGGCCCAGAGTTCAGACCCCACAACCAGCAAGAAAATATATAAATAAATAAAATAAAATTCACTTAATGGCTTTAAACCACTATTTTCTGCACGTTAACAATAATTATTAGATGGGAAAAACAAGAAATAACTTCCAGTTAGTTTCTAAATCATATTGGTTCTATCTGCATAAAGGAAGGAATATTTCATGGAATGTAATAGCAACATGGCTTTCAATGTGAGATCTAAATGATAATTTCAGTGCTTGGCTTCAGGAGTTGGTAAATGTGCCATTTTAAGTTGGCTGACAGCTCTGTGCAGAGTTCCAGGACAACACCTTTTGGTTACAGCTTTGGCAGATTGATGTCACCCAGCGACCTTTTTATAAGACTGAAGCTGCAAAGCATCATGTGGAACGAACCATATTGGATCACGTTGCTGTAGTCAGTGGTCTGGAGCATTAAGAGATAAAATCCACCTCCAACTTCAAATTGCTGCCACCCTGAGAAAAATACCAAGAAGCTTCTTCTAAGCTTAGAATGACCTATTCTTTATTTTTAATTGTGAAAATACCATACAGAGGGGTTACAATTACATGGGCAAGATAACGAGTACATTTCCTATCAAGCATTGTTGCCTCCTCCTTTGTTTCCCCTTCCCACCCCTTCCCATGCCTCCTATCCCCCCCCACTCAATCCCCCCCCACCAAAGTTGTAAAGTTCGTTTTTCGATATAACAACTTGTACATCTCATTGTTGCAATGAGTCCACCTGCATCATAGTTAAACGATTTGTTTTTTCCCTTCCCCTCCACAAATTATACCAACATCAAATACAGTGAAAGCAGGGGTTATACCGTGGGGGAGGGACATACAAAGCAACAAAGAAATCATCTTATAAATATGTAGAAACAATTGCATGAAAGAAAAAAAGCATTTAAATACTTATCTTGGGGTTCATTTCCCTAACATCAACTTATCTGACCTTTTCTGCTTGACTCAGACACACACTGGTTATTGCAAATAAGGGAAACCATGGGACCTATCCAAGACCATACTAACGTTACCAACACAACTATGTTTATTGCAGCATTATTTACCATAGCTAAGATATGGAACCGACCCAGATGCCCCTCGGTAGATGAATGGATCAAGAAAATGTGGTATACATACACAATGGAATTCTATGCCTCCATCAGAAAGAATGACATTGCCCCATTTGTTAGGAAATGGAAAGACTTGGAGAAAATTATATTAAGAATGACCTATTCTTACTTCAGAAAAGAAAAAAAGAAAAAGAAAAAGAAAATTGCATGAGATGATTTGGTCTGTTCTCAGAACAGGCTTCTCAAAGGGAGGTTGTCCATATCTGAATTAAAGGAAGCAAATAATTCTATCACCAGCAATGCACATATTCACAGATACCATCCTTCTAGAAAGCTGCACCCATTGTAGAAATTAATGGATGAATTGGAAGCCAATGCATAGGAGACAGTTTTATTGGGAAGAGATCTTTTTGCTCTATTTCAAAGTTTTATGGGTACACAGACTTTCTACATATGCTACCATTGAAACAAATGTTTAGCCCTGAGGTATGTTACATGCCTGAACTGAGTTCAGCCACTCTTCTTTTGTTATAAAACCTGATGATACTGTTAGTACTACATATGATTACAATTTTAACTACTTCAAAGATGCAATGTATTGATAAACTAACATGTTAAATTGCAACGCTTTGGTACAACTACTTATCACATAATTAAAAATAAATGAAGAGCCTGGCGCCAGTGGTTCATGCCTGTAATCCTAACTACTCAGGAGGCTGAGACCTGAGGGTCCCAGTTCAAAGCCAGCCCAGGCAGAAAAGACCATGAAACTCTTATCTCCAATAAACCACCAGAAAAACAGAAGTGGCACTGTGGCTCAAGTGGTAGAGCACTCACCTTGAGCTGAAAAGCTGAGAGACAGAGCCCAGACCTAGGGTTCAAGCCCCACAACAGTCAAAAAAAATGAAGAGACCTTTTCCCTTTTTTATGGAAATGTCTAAAATGGATGCTAATTCTCTGAAATCTATATATCCTATTGAAGATTATATTCTTTTCCTATTACTATAGCCACATTCATCTCCGCAGGGCCTTTCCAATCAAGGGCTCTGAAGATTATATTTTGCTTTCAGGTTTTATTTTTCTAAAAACTTAAAATTCTAATAGTCATGATTCATGATATTATTTTTTATTGATTAAGAGCATTGCACTTAGTGTTTCTCACAGCTAAGATCTCATACCAAATCTAATTCACAGTATGTCAGCTTCTTGGCCTCATTAAGCTTGTATTTGAGAAACAAATGGAAAAGCATTTTTAAGGGAAATAGTGGGAGAAAAATAATACAATTCACAAAGAATAGTATTTAATGTGGGTGTTGACAAATCATCTTGACATCCTAACTCAGTCTTTGCAGTGTAAATTCTTGATTACAAATGAAAGCAAAATAAAGAAAATCTCATTACTAATTTCTGTTGAAACTTTATTTGCATTTGAAGCAAGAAAACACTGAAATGCATATGAGGGCTAAGTTTAACTAGCAGCAGCCACCTATACTTGAAATCCATAATGTTAGTTAAAAACCAATGAAAATGTTATAAATGGGCCATAGTTCTTTAGGGAAGGTAAAATTTCCGAATCAAATCAAAGGAAATAAAAACAAGAACAAGAAAATAAAACATAAAAGAAGAAAACGGAAACGTAGAAAGCAAAAACTTCACAGATAAAAATAGCAATTTGCATTTTGCTTTCTCACTCATTCATAGGATTAGCTGTTCATCATCATCATCTTCATCATCATCATCATCCTTATTATCATTTTGGTGTTGATGATGAACTTAGGGCTTTGCACAAACTAACCAAGTACTCTACAACTGAGGTACACTTCCAGACCCCTAGGAATTATATTTTAATTTAAAAATTCCAATGTAATCAGATGGATCTGAAGCCCACTGTATACAATATCATGAAATGAAAAATCCTCAGAAATCCAGGGGCATTAGAGATGGTTGCATCAAAATACCTTGTCACTGTAACTCATTGGAAGAAAAGCACCAGGAATCCTGTTAATTCTATATTTACTTTCATTTTAGCTTCAAGTGACTCATCTAAATTGAGATTTGTTTGTTTGTTTGTTTTACCTCAATTGAGATCTGTAATTTACTAATCACACAAAACAGTTAAGAAATAAGAGAGAATGGAATAAGCTATGACACCTAAGACAAGTTTTGATAAATTTGACAAGTTAGGCAACTGAGACTATTTCTTTGACATTAATCACTAATTGTCACTAATTTGCAATAGAGATGGTATTATTCTTTTCCTATGCCTATAATCACAAAGGCTCTGGGCATTGCTATTCTAACCTGAGTAATCACTGAGTACTTTGCAGGGGTTGGAAGTCTGAGGTGGTTGAATAGAAATTCATCAAGATGAAACTAGATTACAGTGGTCATCAAGGGAGAGCTTCCTTACCATTATACAAATAAGCCAAGCACTAGAAAATAGTTCCAGTACATCTGTTTATAATGGGGTTTAGCATATGAAACAAGATTATTCAGATCATCTGTGCTATTTCTAGAATAACTCACTTCCCAGCTTGATAATAACTCATTCACTTTTTGTGCAGAATTTTTGTTCTGGGATGAAAGCTATTGTAAATATTTCCAAATGAAGATATCCCAACCCCTACAAAAATACATTGTGCATTTCATGAATACATTAAGTAGTGGGGCTTTATTTTCAAGAATGCTAGACAAGTGAGTGCTACTAGTGTTTGAGATGAGGATGCCCACACCTTTTTCTGATCAGAAGTTTGAACACAGTTCAAACTCAAAAGGCTAAGAGGCAAAAACATTTTGAAGGAAAATAATTGCACTCAGTTGCTTTGTGCCTAATCTAGCTACAAATCCAGTTTTTGAGTATAAGCTAAGCAAAAACCATCGGTCAATAACCACAGTCCACATCAGTGATCACCAACACAGCTCACTATGAGAAATTCTTGAGAACTTCCTGGGTGTCTGGGGATGTATCATAGAACCTGAGGTTTTCTTCCCCTAATGTACTTGATGGTTGTTTTAGAGGTGATATACAGGAGGGTTACGTTCACATACGTCAGCTAATGAGTGCATTCGCTTTCACAGAGAGTCATCTGTTCCCTCATTCTCTCCCATTCCCTCCCTCCCATCTCCACCCATGAGTTGCACAGTTCATTTTCATCAATGTCCAGTGCAGCCAGTGCACTCTACTACTGCGCTTTCCCACCCTTTCTCTTCTGTTTCTGCACCCTCCCCCTCCCACAGAGGTGTAGGTGAGAACAAAGTATATAAGGTATAATACAGAGTCATCAGTAAAAGAAAAGAAATTAAGAAAAAAAGTCCTTTGTTTCCTTATCTTTGGAGTTTGTTTCAGTAGGTATATTATTTTATAATACATATGAAAAGGCACTTGGCTATTGCGCTTTTGTGATTCTCTCCTAAGATTATCCTCTTTGGGGTCAAAAGAGGGCACAGAATCAGAGAAAAAGGGTGGAAATGTGCAGTAGTAGAGCGTACTGTCTGCACTAGGCATTGCTGAAAGAGAACTATGCTCCCGATGTGAATTTTTCTTTTATATTTTTATTTTCTTTAATTAGTTGTACAAAGGAGTTGCCATCCATTCCCCTGAGCAGTTTATTAATAGAGTACCTGTTGATCAACGTCACCTCTTTTAACATTCTCATCCATACCTCCTCCCACCCCACCTTTTCCCTCATTTTTCTCAATTTTTAGGTTATGGACTGAAATTTTACCATTTAACAAAGCAATTTATGTATACAATGCATCTTGATCTGTGTCATCTCCTCAATATCTTTACTCTCCCTCAACCACCCGATTCCTTATTTTTTCTCAGTTCCGTGGTATACACAGTGCATTCTTGCATGTATTCTACTCATTTCCCCCATTCATTCTTCTACCCCTCTCCCCTTGCCCAGCCTCCCTGCAAGTACTCCTATCCTGGTCTTTTTATAGAATTACACTATTTGTGCTCTCCATAGAGTCTATTATACTTCAGTTAATTCATTTATAACCCCTTGGATATCACCCCATGTGTTTACTTATAGATTTGGGGCACATTGTACCTCCTACAAATTAGGGAACCCATGTGCCCTGTGTTTCTCTGTGTCTGGCTTACTTCATGTAATATAATTGTTTCCAAGTCTTTCCATTTTCTTATGAATTAAACAATATCATTCTTTCTGATAGATGAATAGAATTCTATTGTGTGTATGTATGTGTGTGTTACATTTTGTTGATACATTCATCCTCAATTGAGGTGCATCTAGGCTGATTCCATATCTTGGCAATGGTAAATACTGCTGCAATGAACATAGCTGTATTGGTGGCTTTAGTGTATCGTTGTCTGTGCTCTATTGGATAAATACCCAGGAGTATAATTGCTGGGTCATAGGTTGCTCTATGTGTAGTGTTTTGCGGCCCCTCCATACTGCTTTTCAGAGTGGCTAAACAAGCTTGTATTCCCACCAACAGTGTAATAGAGTTCTCCTTTGTCCTCATGCCCACCAGCATTCGTTAATGAATATCTTCAACTGCTTTTGGCGATCCATTGCAGTTGGGGATTCACTAGTCTGGGTGGAACTTTTAACAAAACTAAAATTTCAGAAGAATCAAAAACAAATCCAGGTTTGAAAAATGAGGTAAAAAGATTATAATGTGAGCTTGTTACATAAATGAATGACAGCATAATGTGACTTCTTTGATAACATTTTCCTGTAATTCATTGGGTAAATAGGCTTGAGATGTCCACAATATTTAAGATATGTAGGATAAAAACTTTTCTTAAAATAGAACCTGTTTACTCTGGATCCTAAAACCTAATGAAAACTTTCCTGTCTCAGTGAGGAAGGCCTTATATTACACTAAATCAAATTGCAAATCAGTTTAATCTGCATCTCCAATTTATGGCCAGGCAAGGTGACCTGGTTTGAGTTCGCTTTGGCATTAAACATAAAAATATTATATTTTTATGTATATTTTATTCTTGTTTGTTTATATACAAGAATTTGATAAATCAACAATTGTTCCAGACTCAAGGTGACTTTCAAATGAATACATCCAATAAACATTTTTTAAGGGAGTATTTTGTGCCAGGACTCGATTTGTCTGATAAAGTAAACCTATTTTATTAGTTTAGTATCCATTAAAGGCATCACAAATCATTTATTGATTTTTTTATGCACATATAAGAAGTATCAGGTATCAAAAAAATAAGAAATGGGTGATTCTGTTATTAAGCCTGAACTGGCAGTAATGCTTCGCTAGCTGTTCCCTCTGAATTGCGTTGAGTTCAAAGTCATTTATTGCACTGCTGTGATGTGGAAGTCATTGGTTAAGAGTTAGACATTCAAGTGTGTTCTGTTTGCTCACAATATAAAGTAAAAATATCGATAGCCTAAAGGGCTGGTATTTATTTGTGTCTCTTCAGGACATCATAAACCACCTATTGATTTAGAAACATAAAAGGGGACATTTGCCAATAGAAACAGATCAAAGTAATGTTTCAATGGAAAATATGAAGATCATATATGAAAATAAAGCAGAGTTCACCTTGGCTAATTCTGGAAGATATTGAAAAATACTCCATTCAATGTATTTACATCCTTTTTTAAGAGAGCATTGAGTTTTGTCAGAACTGATGACTGCATTGAAGAACTAAAAACTAGCACATTTACATATATATTGAGGTCAGACCTTCTGGTATGCCTGCATCTGATTGATGAAACTAGCTCTTAGTAATGATTTCTGTATTACCTTGATAAGTAATTATTTTTGATGGAGATTCAATTTGCCTAAACTCATTTTAATTGGATGGCTATTGTTCCACAGCAAGATTCAAGTGTTGGTAATGATATTTATAATTTCTGTTCTATCCACATTCAGCTTTTCATAACTTTAAATGGAGACTGAAGGAAAGATATGACATGTGTATTTGGTTTGTAAAACTGCACTCAGCTGTTTAGAAAGGTTTTTCAATCGAAAAAGTCCATCTCATTCTTCTTGCCATCACTGATTTTACTACAGCCAAAAATGTAAGCAGATTTTATACTTCAGTAAGGCAATCTCCTTTTTTTCAGGAACAAATCTACTAAGATTTTTTTTCTATCTACTGCAAATACAAGGCCTCCCTAAAGATTGGTACAAATTCCCAAGAGTTGGGGATATTAATATCTTATCTGCTAATGTCTCCTAAACAGACCTTCTTCCACTTTCCTGTCACACTGAGGCCACTACCATCATTGTACTAATTATAATACAAGCCTATAATCAAAGTGAGGGAGAAATTGAAATACACCATTTCTTCAGTTTTTTTTATTTTTCTCAAGATGATGATATCCTGATCCACCTGGTTTCCTGCAAGTAACATAATTATATTTTCAATTATTTGTAGTTAATGTTCTATGGTATATTTGTATGTTCATATGTATGTGTGTTTGTATCCTATTCTTTATTCATTGATAGCAAGGCTCCTGAGATTTTTCAGTAGGTTCATTATTGTAAACAATAATATATATACATATATGTATATATACAATATAGACAATAAATCTACAATATATACATACATACAAGTGTATGTATATACATGTATGTGTATATACAACATATATGTGCATAATATATACTATATAATACATATACACATAGTATATGTGTATATACAAACATATGTATATATATCTATATGTATATATACACATATAGCATATGTATATGCATTATATAATATACACATATATATACACATACATAGTATACTATCTATACTATATATATTCACACATACATATATTGCTTCCCTATGCCTCTACCTTTTCATGTACATCATCTAGTGTATGTCACATTGATGTAAATGGGAGATAGTCAACATCATTTTCATCTCAAATCTGAGAATAAAACTGTGATTCATGTTGTTCAAAAGCGAACAACAAAAGCATGCAGAGCAACACAAAATACTTGTGAGTGTAGGAAAGAGTCCCAAAGATTCAAAAGGGGAAGAGCCAGAGACATAGGTAATCCCAGTTTCCCCATTTGTTACCATGCCTGTTCCCTTTGAGTATTATGCGCGTGCATTCAGTGGCGACAACTCCTTTCCTGGAGTGGAGAGATCTCACCTTCTGGGCTGCAGGGATTGGTTGAATGACATGCAAGCATACTGATCAGGATTCAACAAACTAGAAGAGATTTTTTTTTCTAGAAAGACTCTGCTAGTAAATTGCAACCCGGAATAACCCCAAAAGCTGTTGTGCAAGCATGGAGAAAGGAAACCAATACAGAAGGGTCAATAAATGCATCTTGATTAGCTAGATTACACCTTTCCTCAAGGCAAGCCACCTAGTATGCAGCAAATCTGTGAGGAAGTCCGTTTCAGAATTCCTTAGCTTTTTGTGTTAATTTATTTTATTGTAAAGGTAACATACAGAGGGCTTACAGTTACATAAGTAAGGAAATGAGTACATTTCTTTTCAAACAGTGTTAGCCCCCTTCCTCATTTTCTCCCATTTTCCCTCCTCCCTAACTCCCCTCTCTCCCAAGTTGTAAAGTTCATTTCCAACATAGTGGCTAGTGAGTATAGCTGTTGAATTGGTTCACCCTTTGTCCCACTGTTTCTGTGATTCAACTTCCCTTCCCCAAATCAGATAAATATATATACAAGACAAAGGGCACCAAAATCAGAAACAGCATGGGGAATAAACCAGAGGAGGAAATAAAAGGAAAGACAGAAGAAATAACTACAAACAGTACAACGAAAAAAAAGAAAAGAAAAACAAAACCACCACACAAAAAAACACCTTCTTCTTTCCATATAGTGGAGATCATTTTGATTAACATCATTTTATGTGGTCATGTGGCTATTGGACTATTGTGATCCTCTACTAAGGACTATCCTAGACATATACTAATTATTACAAATGAGGGAAAGTATGGAGTCTATATTTCTTTGGGTCTGGCTTAATTCACTTAGCTTCTTTAGGCTCTTGTAACTGAACCACTATTAGTGGATACAAAAATACTGAAAACAATAAACGGTGTGATCCATTGCCCTATATATGTAATTAATATCATCCCATCTTTAATACATTCATAGGCAGGAGAATATACTTTCATACTGAGCTTCTTCTTCCTTAATTAAGGTAACTAGAACTAGGTAATATGCCATATTTCACTTTTCTCTCTGTTACCATAATTAAAACCATAACTTAATCTTGGGTTCCATTGCAATAAACACTTTTGCCTTGGTGGGAGTAACTCATCGATCTGCAATCTTATTTCCTTTCTACTATATTTTGGTTTGCTTTTATTTTGCTCCTGTAATGTCAGTATTTTTCATGGGAAAACTACTTTAATGACAAAATTTTAATTGTTCAGAACAAAAAGACAATAAATAATCTAGATCTACCTATTGGTAAGCTGGAAATCCTCTTGTAAAGGTATTATTTTTAACAACATCAAAACATTGCATGAGTAATGAATATCTTAAGTAAATAAAATAACACCAGTATGGTTTGACAATCAAATCAGAGTGCTACAATTTTCTAGGAAATTATTTGGAATTATGACTGAAAATATTGCATGAAAAAACTGGTTTTATGAAAGCAAGTTCACCGGCTTGAGTGAGCAACTCAATTAAGTTGAATGTTTTCTGAGTGTCTGATTAATTTATATATTTTAATTAAACAGCTGATAAATATCAATGCAGACACACACATATGCATTTGCATCGCCATATTCAAACATTCCTGTATTTCTTTTCCAAACTAATAGAAGGAAGAAAGCATAGCTCAAGGAATAAATGAGTTTTAAAATTATTTCCTATTTCTCTTTAGTAAGAACACATCCTCAACCCAAAATTGATGGAATTAATATCATTGGAACAAAGGAATGCTGTATAGAAAATTTTAGTATAAAAGAAGTTTTAGTGGGACAGAAGAAGCAGCTCAATGACTCAAAGACTATATAGAAATAAAACCAGCAAAATGAGGCCCTGTTCTGAGAATAGGGTCATAGGGACGAGTTCTGCAGAGGGAATGAATGAAAGAATAACATGGACTTAACCTTATGCTAGCTGATAATTCTGCAAGAGAATCTGATGGCTGAATTTTACTCAGTGGCTGATCCTCATTAACAGCCTTTGCAAGAGTATAAACACTGAGAGACTTAGTGTCCTGAAGAAATATCAGATGCTATTTCTAAAAGCACTAGAGAAATGGGTTGATTAAACCACCTCGACAGACAAAAATATCAATACACAAAAATATCAATAAGGGAAAATCAATAAGTGAGTAGAAAGGCTAGAGAGGAAAACTGCCTAACAGCAACTTAAAGAAAAGAATCGAAGTTAATGTATATCTTTCTAGAAAAGGATATAAATTACCACATACTATACCCCATACAATTGTGGGTGGTTATTTCTAAGGGAAGAAAAAGTCCATGATTTTCCCATTTCAGGGATTATAAACAAACTAAAAACATTCAAAGAGTAGGCAGTCATTTTCTTCTGAACCAGATCACAAACCAGTTTTGTTTGTGATCTCTTTTTTTCTTTGCCTTTAATACTGCTGCTTCCTCTTTGACCTTTATATCTCAGGTAAATGAAGTGTAAACTCTACTAGTCTCAGTTATGATTTGCTTCCATCTGAGTTGCGCAGGTATAGGCATGTATTTGAGTTTGGGACTATTTTTCAATATGATGTTAATGTACAGTGACTCCAAGGCATCGATGGGAATATTCTGATAATGCATCTTAGAATTCAAACTGTAGAGTATTTAACCAAGCCCCAGGTATATAGGACAAGGTATTGTTTCCTAGTGATCTTAATATATTCAGAACAATGCTGTACTGTAATTTATTAGGAAAAGTATTAGCTTTACGTGATAATAGTGCTTCTCACTCCTTTTTGTCCTCAATCATTAAGAGTAGTCATAACAGGCTTTTCTATTGACTATAAGAATGCATTGCTTTTATTCTGAATTTATCAGTTGTTATATTCACAAAGTGGTGCCGCCATAACCACTCTCAAAGTCTAAAACATTTCTCTAATCCTCAAATAAATTCTGTACCCATTCTCAACCCTTGGTAAACGCTAATATAATTTCTGGTTCTACTACTTTGCCTTTTGTCAATATTTAAGAATGTTGAAAGTCATAAATGGAATTATACAAGGTCTTTTAATATGGCTTCCCATTTAATATAATGTTTTCAATTTTCTCCCATGTATAATACATCAATGCCTTGTTCATAATATAGATGAATCACATATAATAGAATTTCTATAACATGTTGTTTATCCATTCATCAACTGGTGAGCATTTGGGTTACTCTATACTTTAGCCATCAAGAATATACTTTGAGTATGTAAGTACAAGTTTTTGTATGAACACATGTTTTCAGCTAACTTGGGCATATATATGCCAGAGCAGAATCATGAATCATATGGTAATACTATGCATGACATTTTAAAGAACTGACAACACATTTTCCAAAGCAGTTCCAACATTTTCTGCTCTCACCCTCATTGAATAAGTGATTCAATTTCTGTGCATCATCGACAATACTCCTCACTATCTGTTTATATGACAGACATTCTGCTGTATGAGAAGACCTACTTGATCTTTGTGGATTTGATTTTCATTGCCTAGTGACTAAGGATGCATTTCTGTGTGTGTGTGTGTGTGTGTGTGTGTGTGTGTGTGTGTGTGTGTGTGTGTGTGTGTGTGTGTTTTAAGATATGAGCATTGTATATGTATGCATTGAGTTTGTGGACACTTTGTGTCTGTGGACACATTTAAGTGTGTAATGTCTAATATTGATTTGTTTCTGCTCTTTGTATATTGAGTGTAAATCACCTAACCAGGTACATGATTCGCACATTTCTTCTCCTACTCTGTATAATGTCTTTTTAGCTTTATGATGGTATCTCTTCAGAGACAATTTCCTTGGAAACAATTGATGAATCCCAATAGGTGTATGCCCCATTTGTGTTTTGGTGCAATCCCTAGGGATCACAATCTAATTTACACCTATTAAGAGTTTTATAGTATTAGTTCTCTCAGATTCAAACTGTTGAACCATCTGGAATAACATTTTCTGGAATAAGAATGGGTTTCAAACACACTCTGTGGCATGTGAATATCATTTGATTAGAAGCTTATCAATCTCCTTGATTTTTTTTCCTGTCACCTTTGCTAAAAATCAGTTCATTCCTGATTTTAGACTTCCAGTCTTCTAATTTTCCTCTCAATAATTCTAGCTAAAAGGTTTGTTTTTACAATTTTGTTGATCTCTGTCAAATAAAGAACCTCATTTTTATTGATTTTCCTCATTTTCTACTCTTTTATTATTTCTTTTTATAATCTTTATCATTTTCTTCTCTGTGGTGCATTGAATTTATTGCCCTTCTAAGGAAAGACTTTCAGTGGCAAATTCCTACCATTCCTTTTTCTGAAAGTGTCTTCTGTTTCCTGCCCCATAATTTGTATCTAAAAATAGAATTTTTCATTGGCATTTTTTTTGGTTGAACTCAGAGCTTGGACGTTGTCCCTAAGCAGTTTGTGCTCAAGGCTAGCACTCTATACTTTGAGCCACAGCACCACTTTGGGTTAATTGGAGCCTCATGGGGACTTTTTTGCCCTGGCTGGGTTTGAGCCATAATCCTCAGATCTCAGCCTCATGAGAGTAGCTAGGATTACAAGTGAGAGCCACCAGAGCCCGGATTCTTCTTAGCCTTTTAGAGTGTCCTTGCAATGTTTTCTGCCATCTGTGGCTTCAAAGTGAAGTCAGCTGTCAATTTTATTGGAGAATCCCTGCTGCTTTCAAACCTCTTTCTTTATCTTCTGAGAATTTGATTGCACTATGTGAAAAACCCATTTGAGAAGGGGAAAGAAGCTTTTTTGTTCATTTCTCTTGGAGAGAGATACAGCTGAAAATTATGAACAATGTTTGTCTCAATTCCTTACTTTTGTCTCTTTATGTGAATGAAGCATGTACAACATTTTCATCAGGAAACCTAAAACTTCAATGCCATGAAACAACTGTTTCTTGTTCCTCCCTTCTCCAATGTGCTGCCTTTCTCCATTTTTGTAAAATGAATTTAGTCCATAGAAGCAGAACTAGGTGATTGATGTCATTCTCATTTGGAGAATAGCTTATTTCTGTTAGTATAATGTTCTCAAGTTTCACCTTGGGTACTGTCCCTGAGCTTCTTTATGCTCAAAACTAGCACTCTACCACTTGAGCCACAGAACGGCTTCCAGCTTTTCTGTGATTAATTGAAGATAAGAGTCTCACAGACTTTCCTGCCCAGGCTGGCTTCTAACTGTGATCCTCAGATCTCAGCCTCCTAAGTAGCTAGGATTACAGGCATGAGCCACTGGTTCTTAATTTAATATGGAAATTATTGATGTCTGTCACCCTCCAGAAAAAAAATTTCATTAATGTGTGTTCCCTTTGTTTTTGTCTAGAAACATTTTTGAGCTAATTCTTTAAATTTTGTGATTTTTTTTTGCCATGTGGAAGTGACAGAATTCTCTGATGTATAAACTAGTGGTAAGATGATGATTGGCAAAAATTTTCTGCTTTGTTAATGTTTTTGATTTTTCTTTCTAACAAAAGCAAGCCAAAATAATCTACATAGTCACTGCAACCCCCACCTGAATCCCAATGTTATTTTTGCAGAAAAAAAGATAGTATTGGGAAATGTGGATATCCATCTCTAGAAGATTTAAGAAAGACCATTGTCTTTCACTGTACAGAAAGCCATTCAAAATTTATTAAAGATTCAGATTTAAGACCTCAAAATTTAAAACTGCTATAGGAAAGAACTTGACACTGTAGACACTGAATGTTACTTTCTAAGTAGTACTCTAATTGCTCTGGAGAAAATAAATTACAAATAGGAGTATATCAACTTAAAATCTTCACTTCAAAGGAAAACAATTCCAGAATCAGAGACAACCCACAGAATAGAAGACAATCTTTGCAAGTTATTTATCCAAAGAAGGATTGATATGCGGAAAATAAATATCTCAAAATGTAGACATCACAGAAATTAAACAATAGAAGGGGAAATTGCAAAGATAATTTTCAAATGATGTAACTGACTAATGAATTTTAAACATTCTTAGACATGAATGAAATGAAAATTAAAATGACACAGAGATACTGCTTTACCTCTAGTAAGATATACATCATCAACAAAGCAAATAACCACAAATATTGGCAAAGTTGTAGGGAACAGGCAACCCTTTTACACTGTTGGATGGAAAGTAAATTAATCCAAACACTATAGAAATCAGTATGAAGGTTTCCTTAAAAAATTAAAAATAGAACTATTGGGGCTGAAAAGGTGGCTCAGTGGTAGAGTGCTTGCCTTGCATGCAAGAGGCCCTGGGTTTAATCCCTTAGTACAACATAAGCAGAAAAAGCTGGAAGTGGTGCTGTGGCTCAAATAATAGAGTGCAAGCCTTGAGCTGAAGGGCTAAGGGACAGAGCCCAGGCCCCAGAGTTCAGGCCCTACGGCCAACAACAACAACAACAAAAGTAGGACTACTGCATATTTATACTTCACAATTCTTGAGCATATACCCAAAGGAATGCAAATCTACACACAAGAGACATACAAGAGAGCACTTGCTCACTCAAGGTTTATATCAGGATGGCGGAGGAGAAGCTGGAGGCTCTCGCATAGAATGCAATTTTAGTGTTCCAGTGAACAGTCCTAAGCCAGAGAATCACAACAAGTGTGCCATCAGAGGGGAAAATCCAGGCAAGGAGACAGATCTGAGCACTTGCCAGCAGCCGCGGTTACGGCAGCAGCAGTGGCTGCAACAGCTCTCCATAGCCGCCATACCTGCAACACAGAGTCCCGGACGAAGGCACCAGGAGTGGCAGGTGAGCAGATTCTACTCAACACCAGCAAGAACCGACAAGGAGCAGACATCCTCATCCTGCAGTTGGCAGACCAGAGACAACCCAGGAACCAAGACTCAGCTTGAGTGGAAGCCTGACATCCTCACTCCTTCTCAGGGAGCAGAGGAGGAAAGGCCAAGCCTCCCTCCCCCCAACCCTCAATACCAGAGATCTCCATGTTTGATATTGACAAATGCCCGCTGAGCTGCTAGCACCAACTCAGGCTTTGGAAGAAAACAAGAGTTATTTAGCAGGTCACAAGAACCTAACCTGACCTGCCAGATTCAGCTCCACCCAGGGAAAAGTCACCCTGCTCGGCTGCCAGCCCCAGGAGTGGCTTTCTTCACTGGGTAAACAGAGCCAGAGGCTGCCCCTCCCTACAGCAGTCTTGACAATCTATTGAAATTCAGTAAACAGAAACCCTGAGAATGGCTCCAGGCTGGGCTCTGTGAGTGTCTCAATAGCTAGCTCCTCAGGGAAGAGCTACTGTTTGCTGAAAGCTACTGTTTGCTGAGAGGCCTCAGCTCTACCTAGAACCTAACCTCAGCTCAGCATCTCCAAACTACAGGAAACAGCCCTCTCCATCTTTTGTGATACTCAAAGCAGATCTCCATCCCACAAAATTAGCCTGGGAGGAGGATCACAAAATCCTGGGAAAAGCAGAGCATTTTTCTGCCTGCTCAAACTGACTTAAGAAACCATCCAAGGAAAATCAAACACCACAAGCAGACCAGAGACTCCAACAAGAGACTGGTTACGGACACAAGGGAGATACAGGATCTTCCTGCCCCTCCCAAAAAAATTCAAAGAACTCTTTTTTTGTACATTTTATAAAAAAAATTTTCTAAAACTTTTTTTTAATTTTTAGTTTTTAACTTTTAAAAAAATTTGTTTTCTATTAACTTATTTTTTCTTCCTCTTATAATTTTTATTTTAGGGGTATCAGTGTGTGTGCTTTTTTCTCTTTTTTTTTCTTTCTTTTCTTTTTCTTTTAAATTTTTTTTGTTTAGCTCTACTGACCTTTTGATCCTTTTTTTTCTTTCCTTCTCAATCTTTTCACCTTTTCTTCACTTTTGTTCTTCTTTGCATGACTTAATTCCTGTTCTGCTCATCCTCAGATATACCCGTAGTCATTTATTAGACCTTATCCCCCATTGTGTACACACTTAATCCAGAAATTTATTACTCAATCCAAAACCTTTTAGATTTAAATTCCTTAATAGCAGTACTACATCTTTATATCTATATAATATTTTAAGCATTTTTATTTTTAAGTTTTCAAGTCTCCTTTCTATTCCTACCCTTACCTTATCTTATCCACATTCTTCTCTGATTATTACGTTTTTAACTTTGCATAATTTTTAAGTTTTTAAGTATTTCACTTTTTAATTTTTAATATTTGTTTTTCTATCTTTTTTTCTTGTCGCTTTTTTCTCTTTCTCTTCTTTTTTCTCTCTCTCTCTACTATCATTCTATCCAACCCATTTCCCGCTTTAAGATTAGGACTTAGTTAAGTTAACTCACCCTCTGCCTTTCCACATCCCTCTATTCCTATTTTACCCACATCTCTCCCTAAACCTAATAATTTCTGGTTAGCCAAATTCTTCTTTGCGGTTTGTAGCCCATTAATACATAGTTGTTTGAGGTTGTATAGATATATCTGTTGAACTAGAGTGTATCTGCAGACTTTTGACTGTGCAACTACAAACTTTGGTTGATGCTTACCTTAAGATAGTGTTCTAGCACAAAACTGGTGTTACTTTCATCCCAAATTGGCAGGGCAAGCCGGAAAAACACAAGAAAAATGGCAAGTCCGGATATCTCAACTCTCACTCATGATAATCAGGGGACAGAACAGATAATGATAATCCAGAGGAAAGTTCCCAAAAAGCTCTACAAACACTACTGGTAAACATGGTAAATGAAAAGATTGAAAACCTGCAAAGGACTCTGTATGAGCATGATATGGAGAGAGATGAGGCAAACCAAAGGTCAATACATAAATATCATGAGCATGAGGAAGCTACTCAAAGATTGATACAGGAACTGCATGAGCATCTTGAGAACACTCAAAGAGAAATAAAGGAATGGCATGAGCAGGCTGAGATCAGTCAAAGAGATAGACAGGAATTGCGGGATCTATCCGAGAACAGACAAAGAGAAAGTCAGGAATGGTGTGAGCACCCAAATTTATCCAAGAAACATTACTTTCCCTCAAATCCCACATAGATCCAAAGACATTAATTGTTGGGGATTTTAACACACCACTTTCCCCACTAGATAGATCAACTCGGCAAAAACTCAACAGAGAAACCACAGATCTAAACAACCACAAAGATCAACTAGATTTAACAGACATCTACCGAATATTTCACCCAACAGCATCAGAATACATATTTTTCTCAGCAGCACATGGAACATTTTCCAAAATAGACCACATTTTAGGCCACAAAACAAACTTGTCCAAATTCAAAAACATTGAATTTGTATGTTGCATTCTCTCAGACCACAAGGGAATAAAATTAGAACTCAACACCAAAAGCCACCAAAGAAAGTCATGTAACACATGGAGGCTGAACAACACACTGCTGAATCACGAGTGGGTCATGGAAGAGATTAGAAAGGAAATTCAAATGTTCATGATATTCAAAAAAATGAACATACAAGGCTGGGAAGGTGGCTCAGTGGTAGAGTGCTTGCCTTGCATGCATGAGGCCCTGGGTTCGATTCCTCAGCACCACATAAACAGAAAAAGCCGGAAGTGGTGCTGTGGCTCAAGTGGTAGCACGCTAGCTTTGAGCTGAAGAGCTGAGGGACAGTGCCCAGGCCCAGAGTTCAGGCCCCACGACCGCCCCCCCCCCGAAAAAAAATAAGAACAACAAGAGACCTCCCATCTAAGAAAAGACGAAGACCAGATGGTTGTACAGCAGAATTCTACAAGGCCTTCAAAGCAGAGCTCACACCAATACTCCTCCAACTCTTCAATGAAATTGAAAGAGAAAGTTCACTACCGAACACATTCTATGAAGCCATCATAACCCTCATCCCCAAACCAGGCAGGGACTCATCAAAGAAAGAGAACTATAGACCCATTTCTTTGATGAACATTGATGCAAAACTTCTCAACAAAATTTTGGCCAATCAACTTCAACAATTCATCCAAAAAATCATACACCGCGATCAAACAGGATTAATTTCAGGGATGCAAAGCTGGTTCAATATATGCATATCAATTAATATAATTCATCACATCAACAGGAGCAAGAATAAGAACCACATGGTTATCTTAATAGATGCAGAAAAAGCATTCGACAAGATCCAACACCCTTTAGATGAAGGTTCTGGAAAAATTAGGAATCTATGGAACATTCCTCAATACAATAAAGGCTGTATATGACAAACCTACAACCAGCATTGTACTTAATGGTGAAAAACTAAAGCCATTTCCTCTTAACTCAGGAATGAGACAAGGTTGTCCACTGCCTCCACTGCTCTTCAATCTAGTATTAGAATGCCTAGCTACAGCAATAAGACAAGATGCAAACATAAAGGGGATCCAAATAGGGAAAGAAGTAAAACTCGCCCTCTTTGCAGATGATATGATCTTGTATTTAAAGAATCCCACAAATTCCACTCCCAAATTACTCAAGCTGATTCAAAACTTTGGCAAAGTAGCAGGGTATAAAATTAACCCTCAAACATCAATGGCTTTTCTGTATGCCAACAATGAGAAAAGTGTGGCTGAAATTAGGAAAGCAACTCCATTTGTAATAGCCACACAAAAAATAAAATACCTAGGAATTAACTTAACCAAAGTAGTGAAGGACCTCTGTGATGAAAACATTAAAAACTTGAAAAAGGAAATCAAAACAGAACTTAGAAAGTGGCAAAAACTCTCATGCTCCTGGATTGGAAAGATCAACATCATGAAAATGGCAATACTTCCCAAGGCTACCTACAAATTCAATGCGACACCCATCAAAATTCCAACCTCATTCTTCAAGGAAATAGAAGAGGCAATCCAAAAATTCATACGGAACAATAAAAGACCCCGAATAGCAGAAACTATCCTCAACAGAAAGAACAGTGCTGGAGGAATATCAATAACAAATTTCAAACTCTACTACAAAGCCATAGTAATCAAAACAGCTTGGCACAAGAACAGACCTCAGAAGCAGTGGAATAGAATTGAAAACCCAGAAATGAACCTACAGACCTACAGCCATCTAATTTTCAATAAGGAAGCTAAAAAAACGAATGGAAGAAAGAGAGCCTCTTCAGTAAATGGTGCTGGCAAAATTGGTTAATCACTTGTAGAAAACTGAAGCTAGATCCTTATATATCACCGTTCACCAGAATCAACTCCAAATGGATCAAAGACCTCGGAGTCAAAGCAGACAACCTGAAAACATTACAGGATGGAACAGGAGAAACCCTAGGACTCCTTGGTACAGGCCAAAATTTTCTTTATAGAGACCCAGAAACACAACAAATCAAAGAAAGGTTGGACAAATAGGAATGTATGAAATTGCGGAGCTTCTGCATGGCAAAGGACATAGCTAGCAAGATTAATAGAAAGCCCACGGATTGGGAGAAGATTTTCACTAGCCTTACAACAGACAAGGGTCTCATATCTAAAGTATACCTGGAACTCAAAAAATGAAATCCCCCAACAAGAAATCTTCAAAGAAACAATTGCCCAATAAATAAGTGGGCTAAAGACTTAAAGAGAAAAGAAGGATGGCCCATAGACACATGAAGAAATGCTCAACCTTCCTACTCATAAAACAAATGCAAATCAAAGCAACATTGAGATACCACCTCACCCCAGTTAGAATGGCTATAATCAAGAACTCTAATAACAACAGATGCTGGAGGGGATGTGGACAGAAGGGAACCTTACTGTATTGTTGGTGGGAGTGTCAACTTGTTCAACCACTTTGGAAAGCAGTATGGAGGTTCCTCAAAAGGCTCCACATAGAGCTCCCCTATGACCCAGCAATACCACTTTTGGGCATTTACTCAAATGATCACAAACAAGGCCACACTAAAGCTACCAGCACTCCTATGTTTATTGCAGCATTTTTTACCATAGCTAAGATATGGAACCAACCCAGATGCCCCTCGGTAGATGAATGGATCAAGAAAATGTGGTATATATACACAATGGAATTCTATGCCTCCATCAGAAAGAATGACATTGCCCCATTTGTTAAGAAATGGAAAGACTTGGAAAAAATTATAATAAGTGAAGTAAGCCAGGCCCAAGAAACATAGGTCCCATGGTTTCCCTTATTTGCAATAACTAGTATATGTCTGAAACAAGCAGAAAAGGTCAGATTAGTTGATGTTATGGAAATGAACCCTAAGATATGTATTCAAATTTTTTTTCTTTCAGGTGATTGTTTCTAACACATTTATAAGATTATTTCTTTGTTGCTTTGTATGTCCCTCCCCCATGGTATAACCCTTGCTTTCACTGTATTTGAGGTTGGTATAATTTGTGGAGGGGAAGGGCAAAAACAAATTGTTTAAATGGGTATAAAGGTGGACCCATTGCAACAATGAGATGTACAAGTCGTTATGTGGAAAAACCAACTTTACAAGTTTGGTTGGGGGGGGGGGAGAAGGACTGGGTAGGGGGTTAGGGGGAGGATGAGAAGAGATGGGAAGGGTAAACAAAGGAGGAGGCTACAATGCTTGATAAGAAATGTACTCATTATCTTGCCCATGTAATTGTAACCCCTCTGTACAGTATTTTCATAATAAAAAAATGAAAAGGAAAAAAAGGGTGTATATCAATATTGTTGACAAGAACCATGATAAGCAGTCAACCTAGGTGCCCAACAACAGATAACTAGACAAAGAAAACATGGCACAAACATACAATATATTATACTCAACTATAAAGAAGAATGCAATTATTTGTTATTCTGGAAGGAAAATTCTTAAAACTATATATCAACATCATCATATTAGGTGAACTAAATTGAGCTCAAAAAGACAAATAACACCTATTTTCACTTGCAGGGAGAATCTCAACTTATGTGTATATGTGTATGTATGTATATATATATATATATATATATATATATATATATATGATGTGATAAAAGAAAAGTGACTGTTTGGAGGGGAACCAATGGATGGTGAAATTAGGGAGAAAAGGAGAGGATGATGAGGGAAATGTTATAGAAATAGTATATATACATGAAGTAACACATTATGAGTGATAATAGCAAAATTAAACCCACTAAGAACTATTCAAAGAGATCAGGGAAGAGAGAGGCTGATAAAGAGGGAGTAACATGGCTAAGTAAATTTTATCAAATTACATTATATACAATGTAATATCATAACAAAACTTCAATTCTTTTAACTTCTCAAATTTCATCTCTTGGTACTGGGGCTTGAACTGGGAGCTGTCCCTGAGCCTCCTTGTGCTCAAAGCTAGTGCTCTACCACTTGAGCTACAGTGCTACTTCCAGTTTTTTCTGAATAGTGTATTGGAGATAAGTCTCATGGCCTTTTCTGCCCGGGCTGGCTTTGAACCACGATCCTCACATCTCAGCCTCCTGAGTAGCTAGAACTGCAGGCCACAAGAGCCCAGCTCTCCTGAGTATTTTTAAAGGTTTATTAGGATAGCATTGTAATTGTGAAAACAATAGGCAGCAGACAAGGGAGTATAGAAACTCCATTGGTGTTTTAAATATATAAATTACTGAACTTTTCCTGAGAGCCTCTGCTTGTACTTAGGGTATTCCTTAAACATACAATACGCAGGCAAGTAATTCACAGCTTTACTTTGTTTTTATTCCCAACTTGTACAGTGCTTTGAACCAGAAGTTAGAGATTAGGGCCTTCTCAATTTTTTCCTATGGAGGAATTTTTGTACCTCTGCAAATCTTTCTAGAAGACTGAGCATATGTTGGGGGTTATTAAAGGCCTTTACAGACATTTTGCCAAGGCTTTGCTTTTGTGTTCCCTTTTTGTCAGCTTCACATGTATCCCAGTTTTTCTTTTAATCATCTCCTTGTGTCGATTCAGTAGCAAATAATTTCCAAATAACAGCTTTAAAATGTATAATCATTTATAGTACTGAGAAGTGATTCGGATGAAATGAACATGGACTCTAAAATCAAGTGTTTCCATAGGACTGCTAGAAAAGCTCAACAAAAGGTACTCTAGGGAGTACAGTGTCTCCTCTGTAAGCCTTGATACTTGGAAGAAGGAACAGGCATCAAGGTTCAAGGCCAGACAGGGACTAAAGTTCTTGAGACTCCTTCTCAACCAAGGGTTAGGCTCAGTGGTACATGCCTCTTACTCAGCTATGGGGGAAGCATAATATGGTTGGCACAGTATACATGCTGATTATCCACAATAACACAGGAAAGTGCAAACAGAAGGAACATTGCTCTGGTTAGCCTGGCATAAATTAATACCTCTTGAAAATAACCAAGGCAAAAGAGGAATAGTGTCTGCCTAGCAAGTGTGAGGACTGGAGTTCAATTCCTAATACGCCCCTCAAAAAGGGGATGATAGCTACTCTCTGAGAGTGGGCTTTTGTGTATACGCTAAGTTCATTTTCCTCCTTCTGCACTTTACTAGACTGCTGTCTTACATAGTTACTATGATGATAAGATTTTATTATCACAGTTTCCTCAAAGTCAGAAAGAGAGGGATGGGAAAATTTTCTAATGTGCCAAAATGGAGTGTTCTTACTGAAAGTCAATCCATTTCCTTAAATGAATTCTCATTGGGTTGTTATGGATCTGTGGAAGTTACCAAATTTCAAATAAAGTTGATTTTTTAAGTTATATTTTTGAAGGACCTTACTGCATTATTTCTATCACTCCAAATGTTCCATACAAGTTAACAATCCATTATTTAGTCTTTTTTTTTTTTTTTTTTTTTTGTCAGTCATGGCGGTTGAACTCTGGGCCTGGGAGCCGCTGTCCTGAGCTCTTCAGCTCAAGGAGAGAGCTCTACCACTTGAACCACAGAGCCACTTTCAGTTTTTCTCATGGTTAATTGGAGATAAGAGTCTCATGGACTTTCTTGCCCAGGCTGGCTTCTAACTGTGATTCTCAGATCTCAGCATCCTGAGTAGCTAGGATTACAGGCGTGAGCCACTGGCACTCTGCCTCATTTAATCTTCTTCATTGATCCACAAATAATAAACAAGTGGTACCATCCTGACATGTTTTAAGACATGCTAATTATGCACATCCACATAAACTGAAGGACTGCCTCTTTATGAAGAGTGTGGCCGCAAACCATATGGTGATTCTGAGACAACACTGAATATTGAAGAAGAGCCTAGTTGAAGATGATGAGGTCAGGGCCACCATTGTCAGACAGGTTCATACTGGCCTGGAAGAGAGAGGACTTA
The DNA here is from genome assembly GCF_019054845.1 of Dipodomys spectabilis. NCBI lineage: Eukaryota > Metazoa > Chordata > Mammalia > Rodentia > Heteromyidae > Dipodomys > Dipodomys spectabilis. The sequence goes on along the minus strand of NW_024870834.1, from coordinate 9,769,779 downwards.
TTCTTAAGGGAAAGAGGGCATTGTAAAGCTATTCCACCCCATGCACTTAGCCCTTCTGCACGCAACTGGCTTCCTCCCTTCTGTTTTATTGCTGTTATGCAATCAGGGGATGTTTCCCAAAGGTTGATGTAAAGATATTGGATGTCTAGAATGGAGGACAAAATAACCTCTTTTCATTGTGGGCAAAGAATATATTATATAGCCCCAAATATTTTGCTATTGCAACACAAAATGAATTAAAGTATCTAGATGTCTAAGGAAGCTCTGTTTTTAGATACTCATAGGAATCAGTATATGTATGTAACTATGTGTACATATGTATATTTGTATACTTATATAAGTATAGGTATATACTGATGCATCATAGCTATATATAGCGATATATATACATATATGTACATATTTATAAAATATACTCTCTTCAAATTTTAGACTTAATTTCTCTGAAAGTTACACTTATGGAAAATTCTAATTTAACTAGAAATAGTTTATTTTTATTTTCTCAATGTGGCAACCCAAATGTAAATAACAATGAGTTGAAAAAATAACAATGAGTTGTGAAGATTAAACTCATTAATACATATTAAATCCTTAGAACTATGACAATATAGGAAAAGTTTCAAGTAATGGTAACTTTTATTAAAGCTACTAATGTTACCAAACTCTTGTAAATATAAATTTTCAATGAATTGAGGTGTGCTATCATTCCCCATGTACAATGATTTGGCCTTTCACACATGCAAATATGATAATCACCACTTACACATAGTTTTTAAATCTGAATTAATTAATACCCTATTTGCTTGCATAGATCGCAACATATTTATAAACAAAACATAAGTTTTGTTTGCCAAGTAAATCCCCTGTGTTTCTATTTAGCATATTTGGCCTCCAATCTGGTTTTCTATTAGTTAAAAATAGAAGAATGATACCTAGCTGTTTTTTTTATAATTACTTGCTAGACACTTTCTCGACACTGATGGATGAAGTAATGCTTACCTAATTCAAGAGACACTTTCTTTATTTTCTAAAAGAGTAAAGGAAAAGTGGTCATTTTTTCACAGCAGTCTGTGTACATGCACTCTGTCTCCAATTATTATTATTATTATTTTTTGTTGGTCGTGGGGCTTGAACTCTGGGCTTGGGCACTGTCCTTGCGCTCTTCAGCTCAAGCCTAGCACTCTACCACTTGAGCCACAGCGCCATATCCAGTTTTCTAGTGGTTTATTGGAGATAAGAGTCTCATGGAATTTCTGCCCAGGCTGGCTTTGAACCCTGATCCTCAGATCTCAGCCCCCGGAGTAGCTAGGATTACAGGCATGAGCCACTGGCACCCAGCTCCAATTATTATTATTATTTTTTACCATTTCCTATCTCTCTACTTTGTCTAAGAAGTATAAGATTTTGGCTTGTTCTGAATGAATCTTATTTAATCAGAACCATTACCATAACTGTAATCTAGAATTCATGACCAAATGCTGCCACTACCAGTTATACTAGTTAAACATCATTAAACTGAAATAAGAGGAAACAAGACATAGAAGGGAATCAAATGAGTTAGATATTGCTGAAATTACAGCCAATCACTATTCCTAGGAGCAAAGCAGAGCCCAAGGGAGTTAGAGAGAAATCATACCTTGTCCTCTGGAGTTGGTTTACTTCCTAGCATTCTTCAGTCCATGATGGCATTGGCATGCAAATGTAGGTAGCAGAAAAGGGATCCCAGGGTTGTGTCAAATCTTCACATATATTGAAAGGATGGATATCACCCTCCATTTCCTCTTAGATGATCAGAATGTTACAGACTGAATACTATAAGACTGCAGAATTAGAGTAGTCTTTCCCAGTAGAGGGGATGAAGAGGTCAAATTGGAAAATAGACATTTCTGCAGATAGTGCAATGAAATAATTTCAGACTATAGTCTGATGCAATCTTTGAGAACAGGAGGCTGTGTGTTCCTTTCAATCTCAAACTTCATTCCTCTCCAGGGGAAAATGAGGGAGGAAAAAGTTGCCTGGAGTCAAGACAAAATATTCAAATGAATCTTGGATGTTATTGCTATTGCTATTCTTATTAGAATTAAGATGGATGGAAATAGGTTTTTATTATAGACTAGAAATATTACATATTTCTCATTCCTCTTCCTGAGGCATATCTTATATGAGGCTTGAACAATTCATATCTGCCTTTAATAATTACAAAAACAGCATAAACCTAATAATAACAGTGTGTGTACAAATTTATGTAAAGGTGTTAATGAACACTTGATTGGATAATATCAAGTTAATAAGAACATATTAAATACGGTAGTTGGGGATTTACAGTTGCCCTTATTTTGCTTTGGCCACAATCTTGAAGGATCTGATGTTTTACAAGAGTTAAACCAGAGGTTCAAATTCATTGAGAAGTTTGAACAAGTCACAGACAACTTTCTAAGTGATAAAGATTGGATTTGAATAAGAGACATTCACTTCAAAGTAGAAACTCTAGCATGTCAAAACACAACTTTGCCCTGTTAAGCATCATTTATGAGCATTCAATTAGAAAATAAAAAGGCCAATTCAGTGTCATACAGTTTTTCTAAGCCTCTTTCATTTATGTTTCAAAAATCCAGACCTTGGCCAATGCCATATTTTCTCAGATGTAGTTTTTTCTCTCTTCCACGGCCTTGGAACTAAAACAACATTAGCATGAATAAATAACTTTTAACTTGCCACCTCAAATTAAACAGGCAGAGCAGAGGGAAAAATGTGTTTTATTCATTACGAATGAGAAGAGAGGAGAAAGAACTACTAAATTTTTGACAAAAGTCCTGAACTAGAAAAGATGCCAAAAACAGAATGCCTTGAAATAGGTTACAGTTTTAGAACTCACATTTTTCTCCCATAAAAAGTTGTAAATGCTGAGAGACTCTGATCTCCAATCAACCAGCAAAAGCTGTTACTAGAAGTGTGGTTCAAATGGTAGACCACCAGCAATAAGCAAAAAGAAGCCAAGACTCTGGGTTCACACACTAGTACCAGCAAATGTGAGTGTCTGTGAAATTAGATTTAGAAGAGCATATGAATTCCTCTTAATATCATGGTAAAAAATTACTTGGGGTTTTCTTATTAACTTTGAATTTAGTCCTGAACAAATACTATTATTTTAAGTAAGTTTCTAATTCTCTGTTAGTTTTATTAATTAATTCTGGACTATTGCTCTAAAATTTGCAGAAAATATTAAAGCTCCAGAATGCACTTATGTTTTTTTTTTTCATTCATTTTGGATGTTGAGAATTTTTTTCAAGATGACTTTATGGACATATCAGTAAGAAACTCTGAAGGAAATGTCCCTAAGATATTTACTCATTACATATTTTCTGGAAGTTTCTCAGTAATGATTTATAATCTACAACTGTTTTTCCTTAATTACTCTATGAGAACAGACATTTATTCACCAAAAAAAAAAAAAAAAATACTGTCATGAGAACATTATTTCAGGCTCATCATTGCATAGGAAAAGGAAAAGCTCTCTACAGGGATGGGAATCTCAGAGGGTATGAATTTTATGGTAAGTATGGTTTAGCACGCCAGATTAAATTAATTGCTCGTATTAGTGTAGGCTTCTTCTTGCTACTGGGGCTGACAAAGAATTAGTCTATTACCTTAACAAAATAATCACAAAATGTAAAGTTTATTTTCAGAATAAATTAATAAGTTGAGAATGTAGTCAATGTTTTAAAGGTTATCTTTATAATATTTTCACTAATAAACTACCCCCTTGCCATATTATCATTTCTCCAAGAAAACCCCCACAATGGTGTCTCTTAATATATCTCACAGGCAATTATTGAATGTTTCACCATAGAAAAATTGGGATGGGATATAAGCGAAAGGCATGATCCTTGAAAGAAAGAATTAATAAACTGGATTTCATTAAAATTAGCAACATCTGTTCTGGGAAAAACATTGTCAAGAGAATGAAGGACTAATCCATAGATGTAGAGACAAATAGCTAAAATAGACAGCCAATAGAAGGTTGTTGTATCACCAAGAACACCAAATGGTGATAAGAGTATGGAGCAACACAAACTCTCATTAACTGCTGTTGAGAAAATAACATTATACACTTCCTTTATAAAACACTTTGACAATTTCTTATAAAAGTAAACATAAATATACTGTATGATCTAGGGATCACAGTCTTTGCAATTTACCTAAAAGTTCTAATCACATATATCTGAAAAAAAAAAAAACCTGCACAGGATATTAACTGCTGGATATACAAATGTTGCTTTATTCCCAAGTGTAAAAACTTGGAAGTAACCAAGATGTCTTTTAGAAAGCTAATAAATAAATTGTAGAAAATCCAGAAAAGGGAAAACTACTGTTCAAAGGATAGAGCTCTAAGTCATGAAAAGGCATGGAAGAATCTGAACTGGCAAATTGAAAGAAGCCAAACAGGATTGGCTTTTCCAGAGAGGCTGAATATTGTATTATTCCAACTGTATATGGCATTTTCAAGGGGTTAATGTGGAGGGAGAGGAGAATATGAGGACAAAAGATTGTGAAGTGGTAAAAGGTTTTTATTTTTTTCATGATGAGAGAATGACAAATTCATATCACTGTGCATTTGTCTAAACTTGTGGACCATAAACTATTGGTGTTATTCGAGTATAAACTACAAAATTTGGGTGATAAGACATGTCATGTCAATGAAGGAAGCTGAATCCTTGATACCACTCTAGTGAGCAATGCTGATGATGGCATTGTCTATGGAAGGAGTCGAGAGGCATGTAGAAATTCTCTGTACCATCCCTCTTTCATTTTCTTGTAACCCTTTTCTACAAAAGTAAAGTGTTATCAAATGAGAATGAAGCTAGTCTTTGGTATCTAACAGTACATCCAGTTTTTTATATGCTGGGAGTGAACTTTCCCAACAATTTGAGAGGAATTGGCCTATGGTAGTTCCCAGGTTCTCTGCTAAATCCAAGAAATCTTTGTGCTTGGCTATTTTTCTAATGTGAAAGCCAGATTCATGTGATCAATTCTCCACTGTCCCATTCATTGAGAGATTTTTACTGAGCATACATTGAAAGGTTTTCTGAACCTTCTATTGTTGATAACATTCTTTCAAAAATTCATGAGAAATTATAAAATTTTATCCAAATTAGTATAGTGGGCTGAAAGTCACTAAAGAGTTTTCTTTTGTGACAATGTAATTTTAAGAGCCAGATCATTACTTCTGAAGTCAACTTCACATGTTACAATTTAAACAGTTTAGCTTCATCCTAACTACAGGCTTGATATTTTAATTCATGAGGAAAAGCAGAATTTATATCAACACACTCCCGGGTTATAAATTTTACTGAAAATCAGACCCAACTTTTCACAAATTAAGACCACAAATTTTGAAGTCTATGAGGAATTTCTTTAAGAAATAATTTTTCTTTGGCCTAGATGGGAAACACCAAGAGAATTTTGAGGTTTTGAATCAGATCTAAGAAGCTGACAGTAAGAAAGCCTGTGAAAACACAAAGGACATTTTGCAGGAGAAGTTAATGCAGTAATCATAAAGATATGTTTTCTATTCTGAAATTTTAGGAAAAATTACTGGGTGGGGTAGGAATAATTATTGTACTGATATGTCTTTTCTCTATTACTCATTTTGGTAACATACTAAGCATTCATGATAAGAAGACATTAGAAAGCACTATTACAGGAAGTACGATGGTGACTAATGCACATGAGGTTACATGGGAAAGGCTGAACATACTATGGAAAACAAACTATGTCTAGCATGGTAAGAAATGCATTCAAAACAGTGACCTAGATACTCTATGATGCCACCTACTTGCTTTCCAAACCATAAAAACAATAGAAACACAATCTGTGGTTTAAGCAGTAAAATCATCCATTCATGATGGTTGAAGTTAAAATATTCTTGACTCATATTTTTCGTTTTGCATAAGAAAAACAAACAACCACAATGAAGACATGATTTGAAGGAATGTCTTGGAATCACATGTTAGGGTTCTGAGATATTTAGGTGTCGTAATGAATTCCTCTCTCTGTCTCTGTCTGTCTCTGTCTCTGTCTCTGTCTGTCTGTCTGTCTGTCTGTCTGTCTGTCTATCTGTCTGTCTGTCTGTCTGTCTGTCTGTCTGTCTCTCTCTCTCTCTCTCTCTCTCTCTCTCTCTCTCATCTTACAAGTTGTTAACATCTCCAAGTTAGATATGCCAGAACGGTTAACTGATGTCTTGGGCAACCTGTATCTCCCACTGTGGCACTAAGATTGGATGGAATGTCAGGAATAGTTTAGGAAGAGAAACAGCATAAAGGACAGCAAATACCATAATGCACCTTGAAATTCCCAGGCTAAACTATGCTAAATTATAGCTGCCTCTGGTAGAAACTACTGAGTTTAAGGGAGGAGAGAACACATCTTGTCTTCTACTGGTCTTCTTCCTTTGAGGCTCACAGCTTTAAGAGAATATGCTTGTATCCAAGTGATTTAAATACATATTATTTACATGAAATATATTAAAATTTCAACCATTTGGTCTCTTGGGCTAAGGTATATATTTTGACTTTTACTCCCTTAAAAATAGGCTAACTCTATAAATAAAGCATGGAAAATATTCAAATACTTTGGTTCAAGTGGATTAATAGAATACAATAATTTGCCTAAAAACTAAGGAAAATCTTTTTGTGATTTTTATCAATGTGTTTGGTTATGTATGTAGACAAGGACTACTACTACCCTTTGATCTTTTAAGTACATAAAAGTCTATAAAAGAATAAACCAGTGAAGTACAAGACATTATGTCAAAAAATGAACTTTACAACTTTGGGAGCAGGGAGGATGAGGTAGAGGCGGTTGGGGGAGGATGGGAAGGGATGGGAAGGGGAAACAAAGAGGAGGCAACAATGCTTGATAAGAAATGTACTCGTTATCTTGCCCATGTAATTGTAACTCCTCTATACGGTATTCTCACAATTAAAAAAAAAAGGAATAAACCATTGAAATAGCTCAGGCTGCCATTACAGCTTCTATAGATGGCATGATTTCAAGCAGAGAATTATCTTCTCTCACAGTGAAATGAAACTGCAGTCAGAAGTTAGGATACCTGCCTGGAAAGATCTGCTCTGGCCTTTGTTCCTGCCTTTCCTTGTCACTGTATCTCTACATGGAAGAAAGGAACACATTCTAAGATGTTTCTTATAAAATTCCTCATTGTGTCATATTAGGGTCTTTCCCTGAGATGTTATTTAACCTTTATAACTTTCTAAGTGATCCTTTAACCAACTAATATACACAGGTGTCAAGGTTTTAACAAGTAACTTTGAAGGTGAAACAAATATTTGCATCACAATGAGTACAATATTTCCTGTTTTCCCATCACATAAGAATTACAAACAAGGATAGGGATGAAAGATTTTGAAAAAGGAATTCTATGGGTACAGTAAAATCACAGATAGATTACAGGTGATGTTTAGATGAGAGAATGGTTGGTGGGGAATGTTAGTATCAGATTGCTGATATACACAACTCTAGAGTGTGTTTATCAAATTAGGGCAATTTTAGGGTAAACGAAGTGAACATAATCAAAATATATTATGTGTATATGTGGAAATATCACAACTAAACTCATAACCGATATATGTGAACAAGCTGAAAGCATGATGATTCAATTCAGAACTAGATGAGTTCACAGGAAGCCCATTTATGGGATTTCCCTGTCACATGGTATCATGTGATCATAATAAAGTATGAAGGGTTTAAGAAATACAAAGAAGAGGGGAAACAAAGGAGGAGGCTACAATGCTTGATAAGAAATGTACTCATTATCTTGCCCATGTAATTGTAACCCCTCTGTACAGTATTTTCACGATAAAAAATAAATAAAAATTAAAAAAAGAAATACAAGGAAGAGAGGGTTTTCTTTGCACTGAATCAACAGGGTTTGGCCACAGACTGGAAGTAAATAGAAACCAGGCCAAGCAGTCAAACTCAGGAGTACCATGGTCAAAGTTAGCCTCCACCGTTCTGTGCACTGGGAAAGAGAAGAAGCAGAATCCACTCACTGCCTCCATTAAAGAAGGTGCTGATGTAAAACAAGGCGAAGGCAGCTTGGTAAACACAGACTGATGGTAAGAGTTACAAGGAGTCTCAGGCCTAGGATGTGCCGATTTCTTATTCAACTCTCTTCTTTCTTTATGTATACTTTGTTCTCTGCCTCTTGGTCAAGGGGGAGAGGGTGTTAAACTTAATATTCAAAATCCTTTCCAATGAGAAAGTGGTTGTAAGTTCCAGGTATCATGAAATGCTGTTATTATCATGAAGTTCCACGGGTCAGCAGTTGGGTTAGGTAACCTCTCAAAGGTGTTATTTGTTTTTTGTGACAAGAAAGCATACCCAGTGTGTTAAAAGAGTAGTATATTAAACACTGTTCTGCATGAGGGAACTTCCAAGAGTCTCCAGATATTTTCTAGCTGAGATCTCTCCATTCTTCAGAATTAAAGTAAAAGGCAATACAGCCTAGGATTTTTAAATACTACCCAGATTTCTTATGCTGCCCTTTAAGAGGAGAATTTAGTAAGTCTGAGACAGAAAGTCCTGAAATGATATGATGTTAGAAAACTTAAACCACATGACTAAATATACGATGAATATGATTAGAAAAGTAAACAATTTATTGTTCTTTTTCCTGCCACTTTTACCCTTACCCCTAATTTTCTAGAGAAATATATGTGTAAAACCTGACAATTCATCTGAAAACTATCTATACCTTGAATTTTTAGTTATAAGAGGAGGAAAACTACACCATAGATAGCTCCATTCCCTGATCAGAACAGTGTCATTATTTTATTGTTGGTAGAAGATGTAAAATATTTGTTGTAAAACTTCTTGCTGTTTATGGACTAGCATACGGAGGAGCTTTTTTTTATTCTTACTGTATGCCAGAGAGGTGCTTAGGAATGATTTTCTGGGTGGTTAAGTTTATCCACAAACCTTTAGGCAAAACCCTCTTCCTCAAAAATGAACGGTAGCACCAGACATCATGCAGATTTTTAAAGGCCTTAGTATTCCGTTGTTATAGTCACAAGCTTCTGAATAACTTGTGGAGATAGCATTTAATTTTAACAATTTATGACAGTCATTTGCTTCTGAATCCATCGCTATGCTTTGGTCATGCTCATGAAACATTTACTTCTCAGCTGATAAAAGCCGTCACCTTAGCTGCCAGGTTGAGAAGGAGTGTGTCTCTTTGTTCTGAGCTATGAATTCACTTTTCAGGCAAGGTAAGTGGGAAATCTACGAAGGAAGGGAAAACAACACAAGCATATATCAAGAAATCACAATGACCTGGAAAGAAGCAACTGAGCCATAAGAAAATATCAGATCTTGGTGTGGGATGAAATGTGTAGATTTTGAATATTATAGAGAAATCTGAAACCATGTCAACTTTTATCAGAAAGCCATCAATTCCTTTGCAGCATCATAAAGCCATCAATCCCTTAGTACCCGGGACAAATGAGATACCAGAAAGTCAGAGAAATTAGAAAATGGAATTAAAAAAAAAAAGCTAAAAAATACTACTCTTGGTATATAACTCAAATGTCATTTCAAAATAGTTCTTCAGGGAATATCACATTAAAGATGCGCAAGATAACTCGATTTTGTAGTGACGAGAATCTCATGAAATATTGTCTGTCTTTTGAAGGATTTTAGACATTGATTGAAAGATTTAAGAAGCTGAAGACTGAGGATACATTTTACAAGGATCCAAAGTTTGAAGGTTCAGGCCACGTAGACAAGCAAATGATGAAAAAGAATCTTGAGGCCATTTTCCTCAAGGCAAACAAATTCCATTCCAGTATTAAACTTGAGCTGGCAATCTTGGGAAAGGAAAGGGAGGATGACAAGAAGATGAACATGAGAATCAAGTTCCGGAAAATAAAGATCTTTTCTCATCCTCCCTCCAAGTGACATGCATTGTAAGATGGGGTTAAATTCTACAAGTCGATGTTTAATTTCTCATTGTTTCCTGTTGTAACAAAGATTTGTCTATAAATCTACAAGTAAACACACTGGATGGTAAAAGACAAAAAAAGTACACTTGGGCATGATAAATTATACAAGATTCTAAACAGTCACACAGTGAAACCAAAGAAGGATATTTTCAGTTCAGGATAACAAAGGCTCAATAGCTATATGCCTCTGATCATATACAATGTTGTTTATTGATATGAACTCCAAGAAATGGAAACAAGAGGTTTTTGGGGTTTTTTTTGGTACCTTTTGTCTTGTAAGTAAGTTTATCTTACTTACAAGACACAGAAATGGCGAGACAAAGGGTGAACAAATGTACAGTGATACTCACTAGACACGATGTTGAAAATGAGCTATACAACTTGTGGGCTGGGAGGGGTAAGAAGAAAATGAGGGAAAATGAAGACAATGGAAGAAAATGAGGGAAGAGGTGACAGTGTTCAAAAAGAAATGTACTCACTACCTGACTTACGGAACTATCACCCCTATATACATCACCTTTACAACAATTTAAAATGAGATTAAAGAAATATAGTAGTGCGCATGAACCAGGAAATGTAAAATATTTCAACAATGAACAGTCTGCTAGCAATAAAAACACATAGGGTTCAATCATTAACCTGACATGTTCCTTTATTCTAAATGATAAATACAAAGGAGTACAAGGCATTTCGATAAGAGAGACTGTAGGGGAACAAAGAAAATACCATAATCTTGCGCCCATTCCAATTTTATAATAAACAAATCTGAAAAAAATAACTTCAGCCATTCTTTTTAGGATAGTCCAGATATGGTTTGTGAGTAAGGTGATGGAAGACATGGAGATGGAAAAATATTTGTCTTTGAACAAACTGCTCAGACTCTTCTGAACTCTCTTCTCAATTAGAACCTGATCTTTGGTCTTCCTTGCTCACCCTGCATTCTCCCAATTCTAGCAAGACTCGCACATAGTTCCTAAGCAAGACTCACCAACTGATCATTCTTAGTCCATGTCCTCCACCTTTCCCCATGTACCATCCAACTCCTGGCCAGTTCTTAGCACAAATCCCCTCTTTCAGTAATTTTCCATTCACTGATTATACCATTCTCCCCTCTCCCCAACTATAAATCTTTATCTTTCCTAGATGTATTAGAAACTAAATCTGATCTCACTTTCCTAATGCAAAGCCCTTTTCTAATAGGGCTACTCTAGCAGCTTCCTCCACCTCTGAATAAAACCTGACTGTTCTTTAGCAAATGTCATGAACATATTTTTTTCTATAACCCAACACACCATGGAATTTGGCAAGTGCTGGCCATGGGGATTTCAGAAGCAAGGGAAGCAAAGTACAGAAGGCAAGAAGCAATAATGAGCGGGCCAAGTTAAAAGGCCCCAAATATCCCTAAATATAGAGAAGATCCACTTGTAATATCTGCTGAAATGCAAATTTATGTGTTCTACCTTCTGATATTCTGAGTCAAGTAAGAGGGATGAATTTGGTTTAAATCTGCTGAGATTTTCACAAGTTCATCCTTGTAAATTGCTGCACGTATTTCCTTCAACCAAACTTGGAGACTGTCTTAAGAATAATAAGTGAGTGGTGAAGCAGTATAAGATACACAGAATTTTTGGAAATAAAAAAATCATTCAAAATCACTCTCTAAATGCCACCTGCTGGATTATTGTGCAGTCACAGAATGTTAATGAGGGAGAGGATGCTCTCAGAGAGAGCAATGAGATATGAAAAGGCTAGATCTGAGAAACTTCAATCTACATTGAAAACATGCAACTCTGGGAATTTAAATTGTTATCTATAAGCCATTTCCAAGATGAAGATTGCTAGCAGCCTTCCTGCCTCCTTAATGTAGAAGTAAACCATAGCAGAAGCTGAGAAGCAAAGATGAGAACAGGAATGTGTAGCTGGCTTACATCAGATAGTAGAAAATTTGGTTACAATTCTAAGTGACATACTGGTAAAGAAGTGTACAAGGTTAATGAAATTGTCCCCCCCCCCCCCCCCCACACACACCACCACAAATGGATTTTCATTGTTTTTCATTTACTGACCACTAAACCAAATTAACTAGACAGGAGACATTTCATCAGAGGACGACAGCTCCCAAAAAGCAGTTCCAATGCCGGTGATGACCATGAGGATTTAGGTTATGGATGGAAGTCATCCAAAGGAGGAGATTAAAGTGTGGATCTCTGGATCCTAATCCTCATCCACTGATCCAGAAAAGCAAAGGCAGCGATGAAGCAGTGCAAAGAAGATACATGAAATTCTTTGGATATCAGAAAATAATTTGCACTCCACCTTGATCTCCCCGTGCCAGATACAGGACATTGATCTCTTCCCCTATTTAGCCAATCACACACAACACAAAAGAAGGCAAGACTCAAGGCCCTTCTCCAGGTGATAACTGGTTCCCTTTCTGACTGGACTGTGAACAAGCCCCAAGCGTTTTTAGTGAAGTTTAGCATTGACCATGACCCTTGTGGATCCTAACTAGAACTGCTCTTCAAAGGCAAAGCTTCCCTAGACCCTATTGAAATGTCTGACTAGACAGTCTGGGCATATCATCCCAAATGGACATGTTCCCAGAAAGTTCCCAGGTGACCTTAGTAAATTATCTAGGCTTGAAAAATCAAACAAAAGCCTTAGTTCTCAAAGTGCTGTCTTTGGACAAATATCAACACTTTTGTAGAACCAGTTAGCAACAGAGACCTAAGGCCTCAGCCTGCAGCAGCTGAACCAGAATCTGTATTTCCTGGTGATTCTCACGCTAAGATTTGAAGAAAACCGAGGTACCATCTTCCACATATGTGTTGGATTCGGTAAATGATTCCAGATGAGAATTTATTGCAAAATGGAAAAGATTCTAGAGTTCAGCTAAGCCCCCATAGCTTGATGGAAAAGAAAAGAAAGCGAGAGTAAACAATCCTCAGGGAACAATATATCTTAGGAGCAATCATTTTGACCGAGATGGACCCTGAGTCCCTGCAGGGCCTGTTGAACAGTAGGTTTATTTTCATTTTTTCTTTGGTCAAGTTGTTATATTTTTCGCTCTTGGCTTCTAGTAAGGCTTGAGTTCTTGAGACTTAAGAAGCTCAGGACAGGTAATGTTGCAATAGTCTACAGGGCTTCAGTGTTTTTGCCTTACTTTATTTACATTGATGATAATTTTTTAATTATAAGGCATTATTAGAAGTAATCAAATTAAAATAGGTTTTCCCTCTTTCTTCCTTTTAATTCATTAAAATAGATAATATAAACCCAGTAAGAAGTAGCAGAAAGGTTTCTGAGCTACAAAGCAGAGGATCAAGGTTACAAAAATCTGTTGCTCTAGTACTAACCAACAAAATGTTATAAAACTGAGAATTGCACTAGAGCATCGAATCACTGTAGAAAGAAAACAATTACAGCAGTTGAAAAGAGATATACAAATCCTAACTAACATGAAGACAAAATATGGAATTGGTTTCCTGTTCTATATACCAGTTTAAAATGGTAAATTGTAGACTTAAAATGTGTGTTCCTTATTTTATTTCTATTACTACAATACATAAATGTATCAAGCAGATGTATTCAAACTTTAACAAAACATGATACAAAGCTGTTTTTTAGAAAGGGAAAAAGCCCACTGGTATTCCTTCTTTCTTAACGTTTGGTACGATTCCTCTGTCACGACTTCTCCGTATTTTTACTTTATGGGAGTAATTTAGTTTCTTGAATAAATTACGAAATAGTTCATGCATCACTTTACGTTTCAGTTAGTTTGAATCTTTGGATTTGTTTTTCTGGATTTCTAGTGTTGATTTCCTCTGAATCAAACTAAGAAGCCACGAAACACAAGCTGAGATGGAAAGGGCAGAGCAGATGAGGAAGGGACACATTTTCAGCAGTTTTAACAAAATCAGAAATTGTTTGCATTTAAAATCAAGACAATAAATTGAATACTATTTCTAATGGATATCAACCTTTAATATACCCATGCATCTTGTAATAGTTACCACATGGTTTTTTTTTAATTTGAGTTAATTTTTCTAATGAGAAGAAATAAAAAATATTAATGTGTAGGGACTAAAATCACACTTGTTATTTTATTGTTCAAATGAGTTTGCGTTGCTTCCAATAATTTTTTAACATTATGAATGTAATAATTGTCCAAATAACTCCATTGTAAGTGATAGCTTATAAGTGTACATCAATTCTAACCATAGTGTATAGATTGTAGTGACTCGGTGGCTTTGCAGTATCTCAATAAAGACGACTGCTTTATCTCACAGAAACATGTTGGTTACAGGCATAACTGTAACACACTTATGTAGATTTTGGCTACTGTTTTTATAACTCAATGAATGACTTTAAGGTTATAGGGTGAAAAGGATGGATGGAAACATTTGGTCAGGATGTATAATCATAAATGTCACTTCAGTAAATCTAAACTAATTTACAAAGCTAAATGCAAACGTGGAATAAGAGCTCATAGGTGATGAGTTGGAGCTCTGGGACTCTAATCGGTGCTTAAATGAGACAGATTGTTCTCTGCTCCCCTCCTAGTGTTTCTTGTGCTGGTGCAGAAGAAAACTTTATTACTGGGTTAAAGTTTGCACCCATGACATCTAAATAGAACTATGTTTCTTACGGTTCTTGCAAAAATATACAAAGGAAAAAATAGATATGTTAATTTTTGTTTGTTTGTTAAGAAATTGAAGAGAGCAATTGGGTCTTAAAATAAAATTACCTCTGCAACAGAAGTTGAAAAACAGATGATAAATAGCATAGTTAAAATGTAGAAAATTTTAATGGTGGTGATGTTTATTCACCTTCGTTTAAAATACTTCCAAATAATGAGCTTGAAAATAAGCATTAAAAGGTGTAAAATTTTTCAGAGTCAGTCAGTGTTTAGAGCTTTCTCATAAGATGAAAAAATGGTTTTCAAGTACAGAAAAAAAGGTGTTTGTTGTAAAAATGATAGGTAAAATGACTTTACTTTAGCTTCCAAAATATGTGGGTCTTCCGTGTATTTTTCCTGGACAATAAACATTCCTTATGTGAGCAGAATCTGTTAAACCTTTGTAACTCTTGCATGGTCATCATTTTTATTTATTTATTTCTGAGAAAGCTAGAGGTGCTAAAATCTCTTTCCTAATTGATTCTATGTTGAGTGACCTCAGACTTTGTCTTTGTATACTTTTAACTCATGCTCATGTTCTTTCTGCTTTTAGCCTTTTACAAATTCAAGTTCCAAATTCATACCAATAATATAGCTTGTATGCTTCCCTTTTGTTTGGAATTTCCCAGGGTGCTTCTGGGCACTGTCAATACGAGAGCTCACCCACCTTACAAAAGGAAAAAGACTAGACATCAATAGGTAGGTTACATGTTCATATTTTTCTGTTCTTTTTTTTTTAAAAAAATATCCTTAAGTTGTTGTACAAAAGGGTTTTGATCCAACACATAGGATTGTGAGAACAATGTCTCTAGATCAAGGTCACCCAGTTCATCATTGTCCCCCCCATCTCTGTCAATTAGTCGTTATTGTTAATGATGCCTTGGCTTCTACCAAAACACTTCAGACACTGGTGACAGAAAAGTTTGAGAGGAAAATACATAGAATTATCCCCAAGCTAAAAATAAACTGAGCACTATGAAGCAGTGCTAGCAAATGTTAATAATAACAATTTCTTTTTTTTAATTTTTTAAATTTTTTTACAAGAGTAAGAGACCACATCTGGCTGGAACAGGTCATTAAGCTCAAGCAAAAATTCACTGAAGCAAAGGTACCTATTGTTTATCTCACAAAATAACTGGAGGGTTTTCCAGAAAGAGTAGAGCAAAAGGTAAATTACCCAGTGGAAATGTCAGCAGGACAGGCCTGCACACTAGGATCTTTTTCATGTACAATTCACAACAGCTAAAAATAAATCGAACCTGGCAATGGCTCCCGGTGTTCCTATAACCCCAGGGTGCTGCTTTCATTTTAATAAATGATTGAACAAAGCGCTTAACTTCTTTCTGTTTTCAGACCGATATTCTGGGGCATAAGAAATGTATTATTGAATTTTTTTTCCCTCTGTCTTGGCTGCAGGTGAAATAACTAGTAGTACTTAGAGACTGTCAGCTTATCACTACGACAGTAGAGGAAATTTGACTTGCATTACCATTGGCAATGGAGGCCTGACCGATGACATCCATGCCCCCTCCCTGCTTCCAGGGTCAGGCATAAGGAGAAGATGTTTGGCCAAGGGAAAGTTATACAGATTGTGATCATCAGGTGAAATTAAACATTACCTATGAGAAATGAGACGTTGATGACAGTGCCATGGAACCATGAGTTGGAAAAGAAGTAGAAAGGAGATAAGCTTAAGTTAGTACTGAAAAACAATGTTGTCCAAGTGATAAGCCAAATCAAAATAATATACACGAAGTACTTCTGGGATCCATTGAAAAGGAAAGCATTAGGAGACCATAGAAATATATGTATATATACGTGTATATATATAGATAGATAGATAGATAGATAGATAGATAGATATGTGTGCGTGTGTGTGTGTGTGTGTGTGTGTGTGTGTGTGTGTTCTCAAAGTTCCTTAAAGATAAGATCTATATGTTATTTATCATTTTTTTACTGTCAGCCCTGGTTGTTGAACTCAGAGCCTGGCTTCTGTCCCATAGTTTTTTTCCCCCCTCAAGGCTGGCCCAGTACCAGGTGAGCTATAACTCCACTTCTGGCTTTTGAATGGTTAAATGGAGATAAGAGTCTCACAAACTTTCCAGCCTGGGCTGGCTTTAACCCTCCTCTTCAGATCTTAATTTCCTGATTAGGTAGGATTACAGTTGTGATCTGGTGCCTAGCTCCCATATAGCTTTCTTTTATCTATGTGTTTTCCTTCCTATAGTGCTTTGCACACTAATTTTTTATGAAACCAGATTGAATTGATACCTTATTATATGTTATGTATCATCTGCTAGATTTCATAGAGAAATTAAACATCAAAGCAAATAAAAGGCTTGCTATTGGCTATCCTCTAAACAAGGACTGTATATAAGATTTTTATCTGTGCATATCTCAGTTAATTCCTATAATCAACAAGGTACTTTTGTTGCCTATCTTTTCTGTCACAGATTTTAAACTGTTTTTTGAGGTTGCACAAAGTCATATTTAAACCAAGTGTCTAACTCTGGTCCTCTTCAGAGGGCTGGTCATCAAATATGTGTTTAGTAGTTTACAGTTTCTTATTCATGTTAAAAAAGTATTGGGAGAATATTAAGAAGATGTTTGTTGAAGACATCACATGGTATGCTTAGCCAAATGACACTATTGAAACTGACCTAAGACCAGTGGAAAGCTTGGTAGAACTTAACTGATTATTTTTCTACACTGTGGTTAAATAATTTTCTATTGAAGAATTAACCTGCCAGGAGAAGAATAAGCTCTAAGTACAATGAACTGAATTGTTGCAACAAATTAGCACAACTAAATTCTCATTGTTTTTAATTCTTACAAGTCAGGTGTAAAAAGTAATCCTATTATTATTGTTAGTGAATTATTAAATTTATGCAATGTTTAGGACATTAGGAAATATGGATTCCAGAAACAAACTTTGGGAAATGTTGTTTACTTACGTTGAAGTATAAGTTATTCTACAAATAGCTTGTGTTTGAATTGGGAATAAATTTGAGTAAGTAAACTAGCAGAGGTCAGTTAGGAAAGGAAAGCAACAAAGTGAGTAGCATGGAAAATCAGATTTTGGAATTTAAATTCAAAATACTACATAGCACACAGTTTGCTTTTGGTTGAGCATCAGAGATGTGAATGCATGATGATGTATCTAATGGAGAGTCTTTAGAGAGTTCCTATGGCTAAGAATGGTAAATCCTGGAAGAGAAATGACAAAAGGGAAAAGAGATAAAAGTAGGGACTAGAAATATTCTCTGTTCCAGAGATCAGGGGAGAGGTTGTGGCAAATTCTAGGAAAAGCTTTAATCTAGCCTAAGAAATATGGTTACTAGTCCTAGTTGCTAGTTGTATCCTTGACCTGATCATATTGTCTCCTGAGAGGAATTTTTGTAAGAGTAAAATGGTTGAATTTGATTAAATAATTAGATGGACCTTTCCAACACTTTCATACAACATCTTCTGTGATTCTGAGGGGAAGGGGTCAATAGTATTAATGCTCTAAAGGAAGAAAAGAGATAAATAAGAAAGGGAGATCTTAAGATTTTCTTAAAACGAGTGTGCTTATCAGTATTAACAAGGTAATAGATAAAGATGGGTGCTGGTTGCTCACACCTGTAATCCCAGCTATTGTGTGGCTGAGACCTGGAGGCATGCATTCCAAAGCCAGCCTGAGCAGGAAAGTCTGGAAGATTTTATTTCCTATTAACTGACAGTTAGTCTAGACTTGTGGCTCAAATGGCAGAGAATGATCTATGAGCAAGAAATCCAAGCAATTCTTCAAGGCTCTGACTGAATTTAAGCTCTAATAGTGTAATACACACTACACACACACACACACACACACACACACACACACACACACACACACTATTTTAACAGATAGCAAACAAACCTATCTAAAGGTATCTACAGGTGTTTGGATAATCTAGCCTCAACCCATCAAGAGGTCCCTGTGAGATGATTGGGTCTAAGTGAAGAATAGCTAGTCTAGGAAGCAAAGGATAAATATAAGAACTACAGTTTAAAAATGAGGCAATGGTGGTAGAAATCTCAATGGAAGAATACTAGAGGCTTGAGCTAAGTGTTTGGGAGACCTCAATGTAAATGATATTGCATGTTTTCACATGCAGCCTGGTGAGGTAAACTTTCAATAATACATTTAGTTGTGGGTAAAGGAATCTAGGAGAATTTCTCAATGCTTGTGTCTAACATTTTGTGGAAACCATCACTTGATATCATGAAATGTACTTTCTAGTACAGTATGTTATTTCTTCATTATGATGTGTTCCATGTAACACACCAATGTTAAAAATATAATGCATGGCAAATCCTGACATCTAATTATAATCATTTGGGATAATCTCTGAGGTATACTATAGAACAGATCCTTGTAGAATGGAAAATAAATATACATGTACTAAAGTCATGTGGGAAAATGCTAGGTTGTTTACTTGCCTCCTTAAAATCCAGTGAGACAAAGAGTTAATCCTCTGAGCATAGCCAAGATTAAGGTCATGTTTTTGAAATTTGCATACTCTGTTCAATTATGTTCTGTAAATTTGAGAAAGCAGAGGAGACCAATGGCAATTTAGAAAAATCTTCTATTTTTGAATTTTAATTATTGTAAAGTTTCATAATAATGAATGACCTTCAGCCATCTAGGAAATCAAATTAGACAAAACAAGCCAATGTAGAGAAATAAGATATTAAACTGTAAATTTTTATCATCCATGGCATCAACTGATGATTTCCACAAAATATCAGAAGGTACTGTTGAATTCACCTGGATTTCATCTCCCACAACAAAACATATTGTTGACAGTTTACCTTGTGCCTACTTAGGTGTTTTCTACTTAGTATTCAACTATTTCTCTGGCTCCTGTGATAGTAATTCACAGGCTATTGCATACCGATTTTCATATGCTTTCTTCCTGCTTCAGACCAATGAAGCAATAAATAAGGAGAGAGAGAAGGGGGGGAAAGGTAAGTCTCTCTAAACAGCATCAGAGCAGCGATGCAGGAAATAGAAAGCGACTCCCTGAAGGAACAAATGCATTCATAGCAAATTCCACCAGCAAACTAATGGTATCATCCAGCTAATTATATGTAATTGTCCCCTATATTGAAACACTAAATAATGTGGGAGGCCAGGGCTGCAGGTTGGAGATTACAACTCCACAGAAAGAAAACGAATGGGGGCAAACTGAAAATAAGTACTCTGTCCTAAATTCATGGCCATGGACATTTTATACTGCTGCCTACTAGCATAAACTTTTCTACATGTAAAAATGAGTACTATGGGTAGGCACACGGAAGGTCAGAATGGAGACCATAGATTTCCCACAGTGACTCTAAGCATACCGCCCGGTATAAGGAAACAGCCCAGACCTCTGCTAATGTTTAGGCTTTATTAACATCCCAACTAGTTCTCAGCTCACAAGAAATCAGAACTTGTTAGACATTTAAAACAACAAGCACATTATCAATGAGCCCTGTCATTCCATCAATTTGATCAAAACACTCATTTTAGTGACTCATTTTTCTATGCTATCTCTGAATTGAGAACAAAATCAAGAAATAATAGCAGTGGAGCCACTAGTTCAATGTTATGGCAGCTAATGCTACTTAAAAAACACAAATTCTGGGAAGTGGCGCTGTGGCTCAAGTGGTAGAGTGCTAGCCTTGAGCTAAAGAGCTAAGGGACAGCGCCCAGGCCCAGAGTTCAAGCCCCACAACCGACCAAACAAAAAACAAAAAAAAACACAAATTCTCCTTCCTGTAACTCACACCAAGCTGCCTGTGTCAAAGTCTTCAAGCACAGAAAAGACAATTTCTTGTTTATCCCACAATTTCAATGCATGTATGGACATGTCTTTCTTGAGTCATCATGCATCCAGTCTGTATTTTCCTTTGTTTAAGGCAAAGGCCAACATCATTTTAACTCTTTTCTAATCCTGCTAGAATAAAGCTAAGAATATAACAATACAGCGACAGAAACACAGACTGTCAAGTGCCTTTATTGGAGATAGATAGCAGGGGACAGTTTAGACCCACTGAGCTTTCTATAATTTCCACTTATTTACTCATTTTCATAACCATCCTTGATAATACTCAACAGTGCTAATCTAGATTTGTTTATTCATATGCACGTCCATCCATTTGTTTATTTTCTGTTTCTTCCAGAAAGTGTGTTATGTATCTAATATGCACAAGGTCTATGGTAAAGTCTGGAGATACAAAGATGAATAAAACATGGCATCTCTACGAATCAGCTCTGAGAGAAGGAAAATGAGTGGAGGTTCCTTTCTGCTATCTGTAATTAACAATTCAAATCAGCCTATAATAACTCAGACATTGAAAACGACAAAAGAGGAGGCAACTAAACGACATATAAACCAAGTTTTATGAAGTCAGTCAACTTATAGTTGTATCAATAGATACTGCAGTGCATAGAAGTACTTAATTAATTAAAATTCACATAAAAATGAGTAGTTTGCCTTCTGTCCTCTGCTGGCTAAAGTAAGAGTATTCAGTGAAAAACAGGGTGAGGCTGCACGAATCGGTTTAATGGCAATCATCCCTGTGAGATGAAAACTTCTAAACCTGTCTAGATACCTTGAATAGCTCAAACTGGAAAGGAATTGCAATGCCAAGGTATGACAGGCAAATGGGTTTCTGGAAGTCAGCCCAGCTAGGAACACCTCTTCAGACACATACCAATTTGCTATTGACAAATACCCTAAAGATATGAGTGCAGAATCAAGGTTTCACTGAAGTCGCTTCTTGGTTATCAAACCAGCATGAGTGTTAGATGGACTATTTCTAGAGGCAGTCTCTGTTTTAGAGTTATTACAATAATGCCTTGCTCTTCTCCTCAATTCTTTTGTGGGAAGTAATGCACTCAAAAGAGGTTTTGTGTTTTTGTGTTCTCTGAGAGGTTGGAAAATTTGTGGAGAAGGATATAGTTTGTCAATATAATTGTATTTTTTAATTGAGCAGAAGGTTTTAAAAGATGTGATTTTAGGAATACTTAGTATGAAGGAAATATCTGTGCAATGCATGGTGGGAGAATAACACAGGAAAGGTGTTGAAAGATTTAACATGAGTGACCATTCAAATAGGTACTATATATATATATATGCTTTGGTACTATCGTTCACATGAAGGCATCTTGAAAATCTTGAGATGGGTGGGTATGTGTTTCTAAGGCATGACAGCAGACTGTTTATAACAACAGAGTGCTTTATAATCATAGTTACTAGAACTGTGCTCATCTAACACTATCAAAACTTTGACCCAATAAAAATATGAAACATGGCTGGGTGTCATTGGCTCATGCCTATAATAGCTATCATGAGGATCATGATTCAAAGACTAACCAGGGAGAAAAGTGTCTGTGAGACTTTTATCTCCAATTAACCACTCAAACACCAGATGTGGAGCTGTGGGTCAAAATGATAGAGCCCTAGCCTTGAACAAAAAGAGCTAGGAGTTATACCGTGAGGAAGGAACATATCAAAGAAACAAAAAAAAAATCACATAGTACATTGTAAGTACGTTTAAAACAATAGCAAGAAAGAAAAAACACTTGTATCCCTGTCTTGGTGTTCATTTCACTTAACATCATCTTATATGGCCGTATGTGCATAGCTTTTGACTTTTTCTGCTTGTCCTACACATATACATACTAGTTATTGTAGATAAGGGAAACCATGGGACCTATGTTTCTTTGGGCCTGGTTTACTTCACTTAATATAATTTTTCCAAGTCTTTCCATTTTCTAACAAATAGGGTGATGTCATTCTTTCTGAAGGACACAGAATTCCATTGTGTATATATACCACATTTTCTTGATCCGTTCATCTACTGAGGGGCATCTGGGTTGGTATGTTCCTCCCCTATTTTCACTGTATTTGATTCCAGTGTCCTGCATCTTGTATATACACTTTTTTAATTTGGGGAGGGGAAGGGAAAAAACAAAATGCTTAAATAAGGATACAGGTCGACCCACTATAACAATGGGATGTACAAGACACTATGTTGAAAACAAACTTTACAGCTTCAGTGGGGGTTGGAGTGGGGAGGTGGGGTGGGGGTTTGGCGGGGGAGTTGGGGAGGTGGGAAGGAAGGGATGGTAGGGGAAAAACAAAGGAAGAGGCAACAATGCTTGAGAGGAACTGTACTCATTACCTTACTCATGTAACTGTAACCACTCTGCACAGTGTTTTTACAATAAAAAAAACATATAAAAAAGAAAAAAAAAGAGTTCAAGTCCCACAACCAGCCAACAACAAAAAAATCATGATAAATCATGGTCTTTATTTAAAAAGTACACCTTCTCGTATACACAATGCATGACTGTCCATCATTAAAGCCTTATTTTTGTACTCATTTGCTTATTTACTACATAAGCAAAGATCTGTATGTCTTCATTTCCTGGCTCTTCAGTAGGGATCTGTAATTGTGACTGATTTTAAAGTTAATAGGTTTTTTTTTTTTGTTCAAATGTCACTCTTATCTACACTCCATTTGAGAGTTCACAAAAGAGTAAGAAATTAAACATCCAGAATAAGGAGGAGTGACGGAAGAAGTTAACCAAATATAACAGCAGCATTAGTAATAAAGTAGCAAGTAAGACAAGAGATACTCCTAGTAGATACACACGAAGATTTCACATTACTTGCATGTAAGGTACACAAAATACTTTGGGTAGTAGAAGTTTCTCTGGGAAGTATTTCTATAAAAGATGGATTTGGAGTATATTTTAAAAAGCCTGGGGAGACATAAAATGGTAGAAGGCAAACCATAGGCCCTGCCCCATGGAGTTTTCCTTTGACACACAAGTACTTTTAAAAATAGCCCGATGGCCCACAAGCCCCAGGAACTAGCTGTTCATAGCTAATTATCCAAAGACTCGAAGAAGCCAAGCTGTGCAAAGTCAATTCAACTTTGCCTAGTACAGCCTGAAGCTACTTTAGTTAAACCTTAGGCATGGCGTTTCTAATGAAAGGGGAAAAACAGAATAAAAATTTCAAGCCCAATTCAGTATAAGAGAGCAAAAGTGTTATAGGTAAAGGTACACAGAAGCCAATAATGGAGACCACCATTATTATACTCTTTTTTTCTCCAGAAGCCTTGACTAAATAAGACATTGTTTCTTGTTTATTTCAAAGGCAAAACTCATTTGATTAGATTTCAAGCCGACAACTTACCCAAAATTAATGTTGTCTTTTGCTCATAAAGAAAACATGCTATGTTAAAGTTGAGCAAAGGAAAACAAATTAAAGGTCTATTAATGACTATGCTTTTCAAGGATTTCATTTTAATAGGATTAAGACTGAGAAATTGTTCATGAACTATCACAAAATGACAACAATATTAAAAGGTCAAATTCAGTGACCTGTACCCAGAAAAACAGGGATGGCTATTGGCTCTGGTGAATGCCTATTTTGTCCACCAAAGAATCTAAGACAGAGGCCTGTAGGATGGCACCATTCTCCATAGGAGCCTACTGGTCACCTAGTGTTACAATGATTGATGCATTCTTTATTATCAAAGTGATAGTAATTTCTCTTTATGGATATTCACCCATATTTTCATCTACAATCCTTTCACTTATATATAGTAGAAAGAACACATTATTCCTGACACATTGAACTCATAATCAACAAAGAATACTGAGAATTTACTATCATAGTATGGGCCTCATGACCTAGAAGCAGTTCATCCAACACAACAATGAGATGGTTTCCGAAGTCCCAGTGTAGTAGTAATGTAGATAAAAGATCCTATACTAGTGATATGTTATAGAAAATAAGTTAAATGCTACAAATATGTTATGTTATCAACATATTAATTTTTGCCTCATAATTCTATTACATCCTAACTAGGAAAAAGTGAAGAATGGCATTAGGGATGGCTTTGTGTTTCTCTCTCTCTCTCTGTTCTCTCTCTGTCTCCTATAATTAAAATAACTACATATAGTTTTTATTATCTTTTCTAGAAGTTTTTCCATCTTGCAAGTTAGATTCCTTCAGTTCTGGAGTGCAATGCTACCAGTAGGTGC
Organism: Dipodomys spectabilis; assembly: GCF_019054845.1. NCBI lineage: Eukaryota > Metazoa > Chordata > Mammalia > Rodentia > Heteromyidae > Dipodomys > Dipodomys spectabilis. The sequence goes on along the minus strand of NW_024870834.1, from coordinate 9,745,007 downwards.
TCGCTCCCAATTGAAAGATGAGAGTCATACCTGACAATTTGGGGTTCCTCATATCCCAAAATAAATAAAATAGGGGTTACTGCATTGTCTAAAGAACTAATCCAAGAAAATAAGAGGAAATTGTATGGTCAAGAAAATTTGTACCTTGGGCTAGGAAGATGGCTCAGTGGTAGAGTGCTTGTCTTGCATGCATGAGGCCCTGGGTTCCATTCCTCAGCACCACATAAGCAGAAAAAGCCAGAAGTTGAGCTATGACTCTAGTGGTAGAGTGCTAGCCTTGAGCTGAAGAGCCAAGGGACAGTGCCCAGACCACCAGAGTTCAGGCCCCACAACTGCCAAAAAAATAAGAAAAGAAAATTGGTACTTAGAGCCCAGGGTATATAAGGTATTGCTTGTTTTTTTCCATTCCTTTATAGTAAAAGTTAATGAAAAAAAATGCTTCAACCAAATAAAAACAAATCTATGGGGAATGTAGATTTTTTTCACAAATAATACCTGGACTCAGTCTACCTAGGAAGCAATACCAACAATGTGAGGTACAAAGGAAATGTGGAAGTGGATTTGTACAATACTTTGAATAGAGATTTTTTAAATCAATTATATAGCCTTATTCTTAGCCATAGAAACCATATAATAATTTTGTATAACAATTATACAGACACATATGTAGTATGTAATTGTTACAGGAATTATAAATGCCTCATGCTAAAAAACATTATGCTATTGTTTACATTTCTCAGTTACTTTGCCTATTCAAATAGTTGGTACTGATGTTTGATTATTTTCATAACTTTAATGGCGATTCTAAAGAATTTTGTGACCGAATGAAAAGCTGACCACTCTATGATTGTGTTCTTCTATTTAAGGAGAAAGGTGAGAACACCTCCCTTGAACAAAGATAAGCCTCTTATTATACTGGGAGAACTCATGGTGGTTACATGAAGTTAAATATGTACAGGGAAACATGAAAGTTTGCTCAGCAGATCAAGAAAGGCCTGAATTGGTTTACTGCCTTCTTCCTTTCTTTCAGTTTTACTCTGGGCTTCCTTGATGGTTCCTGTTGGAGATAGGGCATTTTAAAGCATGTCAAGTGAGCATCGGAGGCTAGAGACAGAATATCTGATCTCAGATGACAGCTGAGCAAACACTCTGCTTTGAAGCCTAGAGGAAAGACTCCTGGTCCAAGTATTTCACTTTTCATTATTAGAAGTCTGAAAATCCCAAGTATACCAGACGTGATTGGATTATCTTTAGCCTCTGTCAGTCGAGACCATCAGAGACAACTTATGCAAATGAAATAAATACCATTAAGTTACTTAGTTAGCTGTTTAGTTATGATGATGATGATGATGATGATGATGTTAATGATGATGGTGATGATGAGTTAGTACCTGCTGATCAAGCACCGTCTACATTTGGTGCTATGATAACTCATAGATCCTTGTGATATTAGAGAAAGCCTGGTGCTTCCCTTTCTCAGAGGTCCATACACCAGCTTTAGAGGATAATCTCCAGAGTCTCCAAGATCCTTCAGAAGATTCTCAGTGCCTCTACCCAATGGTCTGAGTTCCATTCCACAAAAACCCCTACTCTGAACATGTAGTTAACTAACATGTCAGTTAGAATCTGTCCCCAAAGTAACCAACAAACTGATGAGCTATAGATATGGCTCAAATAGTAGAACATCAGCCAAGGAAGCAAGCTAAAAGTGTGAACCCTGATTTCCAAACCCAATGCCATCCTTTAAAATAGATTTATTTTGGCTCAGGTCTTTAGAAGTTTACGTCTTTGGCCTCATCACCTTGTTGCTGTGTGGACCTGTGGGAAGACAGGACATCACGAAGGGGAGCACGTGGTAGGAAGAGCTGCTCACCTCCTGGTGGCTGGGAAGCAAAGAAAGTGGGCAGGGCCCAGCCTTCAAACTCTCCTTAAAAGACACACTCCCTGCTAACGTAACATCCTCTAAGTGGACCCTCCTTCCTAACAGGCTTCCACTCTAAGTGGACCCTACTTCCTAACAGGCTTCCACTCTGGACACCAACCTCCAAAAGTATTGGGAGACATTTAAAATCCAAACGAAACCAATGGTCTGGCACCAAACTTCAGAATATCAGTGCCCCTGTTCTGTCGACAGCCTTCGTTAAAACTCAAAATGATAGAAAGAGTTGCATCAAAAATCTTGCTGCATATATTAGCCCAGAATGAATAATAGTAGGCTGTGTGAGGAAGGTATATTAAAGCTCCACAGAAGATGAGGTATTTTTGTGGAAGAAAAACCACTGTGTGCTTCTTGATGAGGTGACAAGTCTCTTAATATCTTGCAGTGTTGCAGAAGAGGTAAGAGGACAAATTACTTCAATGTTGTACCAGCAACGAAGAGATGAATTTAGCTGACATATCATTCCTATACCTCATGATTATTGAGTTTAGACATTGTTGTCTTTTGAACTGTAAATGTCTCCCAAGGAGACATGTGATAAAGGCTGGGTTCAAAGTCTGTGGCACTCTTAGAAGCAGTGGAACTTTTAAGAGGAAATCAGGAATGTGGCATCAAAGAGAATTTGGGGACTCCAGCCACCCTTCTTCCTTTCTCTTTGCTTCCATGAGATGAGTTATTTTCCTCTACCAACTATATCATACCACGGTAGACTCATTCATCATATGCCCTAGAATAAAAGGCTCAACTGTCAAAGGATTGAAATGTCTAAACCTGTAATCCAAAATACACCTCTCCCCTTTACAACTGATTACGTTGAATATTCCATCATAGACTAGCACGGATGGCACTGTGGAGTGGACAGAACCAAACAGTGTTGTAGTTTGTTTTAGTTTAATTTTATGGATATGAATAAAAAAGCTTTGTGAACTGAGATACAAGTTTATATATATATATTATTAACACTTCACTCAGAATAATTTTCGGAAGCCTAAAATGTATTAAACATCACGTCATGTACTAGGGAAATTAAGTTAGGAAGAAAGGCATTTCCCTGTGTTCCTAGAGCTCTTTTGTGGCAGGATGGGGAAAACAACCCAAAATCTACAGGATGTTTTTTCCCTAATCTTCAACACTGTCTTCCCTACTTAATGTTCATTATTTGAAATGGATCATAAACTCATATAATTTTTTCATAGATAATTTAAAAATGACAAATCCCTAGCAAGTTGAATGCAAATCAAATGAGTATCAGTAATTAGTTCACATCCATCACATTTTATATACTAGAACATTACTCATTTATTACATGTTGTCAATGACAAAGTCATGCCTGGGCCTGAGCAGGGTTTCTCTGAAATGCCTTCTCTCTTTCTGGAAGTGTTCCTTTCCCAGTCCTGCAGAAAGCAGAAGGCCTAGCAACATACATTTATCCTGAATGGCTCAGAACACAGCACACCTAAGGCCTGTGCACTTTAGATTTGTGCAGTTTTCAAATGCTTTCCGAGGAAAATGGTGAGGAAGGAAGGTTTGCCTGCAAAATTACGAGCAAGAGCAGAACTGTGCTTTGTTTTGTTTGTTTTTTTCAGTTGTTTAACTGAAAATCAATTTCCTGTTTTAAAAGCAGACCCATCAAAAGCAAGTGTCCAATTGTAAGCTAAGCTCTACAATATTCTTTCCAGTAAAGTGTCTTTCTCTCCTTTTCTCATTTCAATGTCCTGTTACAAATTTCCAAAAGCCACTCTTTCAAACTTGGTGCATGCTATGATTGAGGAAAATAAAAGGCTCTGAAATAACACAAAGGCAAATGACACTTGCCTCAATCTCTGAGGAGAGGCCCTTGGAATTAAGTCTGAGTCCACCATTGAGCCTGGATTGATAATGCCTTCATATTGGGGGTTTTCTCACCTTATTGTCTCTTATTTTCTCTTATATTCTTTTCCATTTCAGAATGCACTGCGTGTCATTATCCAATTTCCAAAGCAGCACGAGTGATTACTAAAATGCTGCAAAAAAGAACTAAACCTCTCAAAAGAGATTTCATTCAAGGTTCCTAGGAACCCTATGCCAGTATTCTTTGGCTGATTATTGAGATTCAAAGATTCACAACCATCCAGAGGAACTTAACTTTCCCTCACCAAGGTGTTCATTTATCTCTTCTTAAATGCTTAGAACTCCTGAGACTACAGGATTTTACTTCTTGTTGTTGTTGTTGTTTTAATATTTTTACCATCTAGTATTCTTTAGTTGGATCTGCAGTAGAGTCTAGCAAAAGGAAACAACAGAGACAGACAATAGATTTTTTTTCTGTTTGAACAACTGCATTTTCTTCAAAATCTGTATACAGGTTTTAACCTAACAAAGTATGTTGCTCTTGACTGAAGGATTTGTAAAAGGTGGTTTTGAGCAACCTGTGACTAAGGTGACTTAATAACTGTAATCTAAGGGGAAAAAAAGAGAAAAAGAAAGGGAAAGTAGCTGGAAAAATGCCCTGGTGAACATGGAGCTGTTGTCTGTATGGAAGCCACATGGGCCATAATTACCAATACTGTGTCAGTACCAGCAAAATGAGGCATCCAAGCAGTGCACAGACACAAAGGATGCTCCTGGAATGTCTCCAGTCTATCAGACGCAGATTACAGACTGTGGGATTTGACAAATGAACAGGATATGATTCCTTCTCTGCTCATGATGATGAGCCAAAGTGTGGCATGCTACAAAGCAATGGATGAACAGTATCATCGGAATAAGCAGATACTAAAGCCCTATGTGACAAACTCAAATGTTCTTCAGCCTTCCAGTGGACATACACAATATGGCAGACTTGTCCAGTGGTGTTTCCAGAGAATGGATTGACTCAACAATATAAAGGAGCAAAGTATGGGTAGATCTATCAACATGAAGGAACCTCAAAACCTTCATGATCAGAAAAGAACCAGATTAATGGACCACAGATTTTTTTATATCTGTTTGTGTACAATAAGCAGAAAAGGTAAATCCAGAGAGACAGAATATAGATTATTGGTTTTTTGGAATTATTGATTATTTGGTTGTTTGGAATTCAGGTTCAAATGTAAATGAACTATAAACAGAAGATCTTATTTTAAGAATGGTTTCAATCTGATTTATGGTAGAGTCCTGTAAACTTACTAAAACACACTGAATTGTGCACATTCAATGGTCAATTTTATGGTGTGTAATTTTTTCTCACTAAAGTTATTTCAATATAAATACAATCAGAGGCATGTGGATGAAAAGAATAGAGGAAAGGAGGGCTTCTGAGAAGAGAACTGCAAAAGCTTTCTCTGTTGACATAATTTACCATAATTTACCATCCTCTTGGTGATATATATAATATAGAGAGATATAGATATTAGCTATAATTATATCTAATCTAATCCAATATGTAAGTAATATAACAAAAATAGTATAAATAATACATAATGTATTATATTATACATGTGTATATAAGTTCTGATAACTGGAAGTCAGAAATTGTTTCAGGCGCCAAAGTCAATTTATCAGCAGAGCTAATTTCCTCTCTGAGGGGAGAATCTACATTTTTGCCTTTTCCAGCTATGAGTTGTCTGCATTCCTTAGCTTGTAGCCCTGCTTCCATCTTCAGGAATCATGAATCACCCCCATACATTTAACTCATACAGTGTGAATGAAGTTCATTGGGGTGGGGGTGGGGATAGAGAATGCAGAAGGAGGCCAGGTAACTATGACTACGTCACAGAAACAGCTTCATGGACTCTGGTCTCAACTGGCATGTGGAGACAGCCTCTGGTACGAAGAGCTGGCTTCACTCAAACATGAGCAGGGCTGGCTGGCTCAAACATGTTGGTGAAATGATTGAAAAACAAAATTTGCCCTTTGACTATCGACTTCCCGAAAGAACAGGTTGATGTGATTAGTCATTCTGAATTAGGGCAAAAGAAAACAGTGACTAAGAAAGTAACTACAGGCATTTGTATTTCAAATACTTTTTTTTAGTATTGATTTGTTGCTCTATTCCAAGTATCCTCCTAGATATTTTAAAAATAATATTTAGTTGGATAGAGAGTAGATATTATGATCTTCATTTCTCTAATTGAATGTATCCGTCATGGTTGTCAGTTGACAGCCACAGAAACCAAGATTGTCTTAGTTAACAGGACAAAGAAATGGCAAAAAGTGGAAGTGAGCCCCCTTCCCCCAAAAAAAGACACAAGTTTTTTGAAAAGTTGAGAGAGAAACATGGCAAAGAGAAGTGTGGCCAGACCCCTCTGCTTATCATTAGTTCCTTTGGGCTCTGGGTCACACCCTTGCTATCACTAGACATTATAAAATAATACATTCATTAATTGCTGTTCCTTTTTCATGGTTACATTTACTGAAGATTCAGAATCCTAGATAAAGGCACTGAATATTGTTTCCAGTTTTTCAAAAGAATCAGGAAAGGGAGAAATTTTCTTTCTCTTCAGCTTGCCAATAGGAAGCCTTTTACTACCTTCCCTGTGAACTCCCATGATTGAATATTCTCCCCAAACTCAAAAGAATTTCACATTCCCAGGGGCAGGTAAGCAGATGTTATCCTCAAAGTGACTTGACTAATGAGCAGAGCTATTAGCTATTAGTTAGAGATGTCTAAATTATAACTTTATGTTCTTGTTTGGTGTGTGTGTGTGTGTGTGTGTGTGTGTGTGTGTGTGTGTGTGGCCTAAAGCTTGAACTCAGGGCCTGGGCACTGTACATTAGCTGATTTTCTCAAGGCTTGTGATCTACCACTTAAGCTATAGGTCCACTTCTGGCTTTTATGGTGTAAGTATTACGGACTCTCCTGTCCATACTGGCTTCTAACCATGATCCTCAGATCTCAGCTTCCTAAAATAGCTAGAATTGTAAGTCCTATCTCATCAATAACAAGTCATGTCAGTAGAGATTAGGGTTACTAGCATTTGTCATAGAGATGAAATTATTTTGATTCTGGCAGTACCAAGATTTAAACTCAGGGCCCTTACCACTTGAGCTACACTATCAACCTCTTTCCTTTTGGTTATTTTTGAGACAGAGTCTTACTTTTTTGCCCAAGTCAGCATGGACTATTTTTGCTTCCCACCATAGCTTGAACAACAGAGTGAACTTTGCGAAGGGATGGAATCTCATGAACTTCTCACTCAAATTGACCTCAAAATTATGATCTTCCTGATCCCAGTTTCCTGAGTAGCCAGGATGACTCCTCTAGGAGTTATCTAGCTTGACTGAAAGATAAGTTGATAAGAATCTAGGCTATTGTAGACAACTTCCCGAGTAGGGAGGCTGAGATTTAGATATGCAAGGGTTGAGTTTTCATGCAAGGACGGGTCTGTTTATACAAAATCACATACATAGATATAAATCTATTAGATTGTACTATCTATTGAACATTCTGGAATAAGTGCTTGACATCCTGAAGAGAATGGCCAGTTTGGTTGTTCACCCATAATTGTACATTACAATCCAGTCTTCAGAATAATGAGGAAGAGTACAGAGTACTGACAGTAACTGCCTGCTCTTTAAACCAATTTGCTTTATGGAAAAAGGGCAAGGATTGAATACTAACATCTGTACTGATTAGCAATAGGCATGGAGCATTTGGGAAGAGAGAGTGGTCCCTCCAGCTAAAATAGGCTCTCAAGGAACTTGTCAACACAGAAAACAGAGCAGTGGCTGAGAAAAAACATAGAAAGCTCAGGGCAAAAATCAGCTGTGAGAGTTCTGAAATACAAACAAGCTCAACTGTTCAGTTGCTGCAGGATATTTGCACTGGCCTGGCCCTAATGCAGTCCAAAAATTGATATATAGCACATGACTGTATTTATTGACTTATCTCTCTGCATATTTTCTTTCCATTCTCCTAGACTGTTAACTCTCAAAATGATGTGGTCATATCCTGTTTTTTTATCATTACATTTACAACGCCTAGGAATGTGTCTACATCTCAGAAAATTTTCCAATTATTGTTTGTTGAATGATCAAATAAGCAAAGAGTTGAAATATTGCTTGAAGTCTTCTAAGTTACTCTCTGGCAACTTAGCAGATATTAGTATTTTTCCTGCACTGAAAGAAAGACTCAAAGGGACTTTAGAGATCTGATTTTGCTTTCTCTATTTAATCTGGTTTTCTCTTTTTCTTCAAGAAGAAAAGAAATAGTCACATTATGCATGGAAATGAGTATGAGTAGCTTTATTCTGTTTATTTAGCATAGTAAGGGCTGATATTTAAGGAAGGTCTCCATATTTCAGTATCATATAGATTCCTGCTTTGTGTATATAAGTGATCAGTATTATTTATTGTGAAGATACTTGAGCGATTAGATGATTGCATAGTTTTGGCTGATACAATAATGTGCTGAATCAAGGGACTTTCTCTGGGCTATAAATCGAATAACTAAAGTGCAAACATGAAGATGATTCTTGCTTTGAATCTGGCAGGCTCTAATTAATATTTATTAGGTGGGGAGTACAGTCTCTGGGTGGGAATTTAAATTAAGAAGCAGATGGTTTCCTTAATGTTGAAAGTGTAGTTTGGAATTGTTTAGCCCACTTAGCATTAGTCAGTTCCACAGCTCCAAACACTACATGCTCTGCAAATACACGATTGTGGTATTTTGGCAAGACCGTAGAACCTGGAGAGGCAGATAGTTTAGGGCAATGTCATCTCATTTCTGGGAAAGATAATTTGCAAGGCTTTCACTCAGTGTGAGAAACATTCCCTTTGTTTCTGCAATGGTCTCATCCATCCACCCTTTCAAAATTGTTGTCAATAATATACAAATGCTCCACTAAATTTTAAGTCTATTACTTCTTGCATCATATTCAATTCATGTGTATCTGGTATATTTTTTTAGCAGAGAATTATTTCTAGTAAGTTTCTACTGATTTTTTTTTTTTTTTTTTTGGTCTGTCGTGGGGCTTGAACTCTGGGCCTGGGTGCTATCCCTTCACTCTTCAGCTCAAGGCAAGTTCTCTACCACTTGAGCCACAGCGCTACTTCCGGCTTTCTAGTGGTTTATTGGAGATAAGAGTCTCACGGACTTTTCTGCCTGGGCTGGCTTTGAACCGTGATTCTTAGATCTCAGCCTCCTGAGTAGCTAGGTTTACAGGCATGAGCCACCGGCGCCCGGCTTCTACGGATTATTTTTATTTTATTTATTTGGAGAAGCTTGAACTCAGGGTCTGGGCACTGTTCCTGAGCTTTGTTGTTGTTATTGTTGTTTTGGTTAATTGTTGGTTGTTACACTGATGTGTAGGAAATGGATGTTGTAAAAATGGATCTGTGGGCATCATTCTTCTATTTGGTTTCATACAATAATGATGGGAGGTGAAGAAGCACTCAATCTGTTTCAGTACTTTTGTTAAAGTCTCTCTGGAAGCCAAATGCATCATATTCCATTCTCACCCCCAGGGGAGAAATGGAAGTCTGTTAGTTTCTGAAGTCTTACAGAGGGCAGCATAAATTGGAGCTCTTTTCTAATTGTACATCTGCAACATGCTTTTCATACATAACAAGCACAGAATGTAATCAACTTTCAGATCATAATTTCTTTTCTTGCTATATACTCTAAAATTATAATTTGTTCATGATTTTTAATAGTTGCTTGTGAATATTATATTCCTGACCATGTGTGAGTGTTTGTCAGGCACTGAGTTTATTCTCATCCTCTTTACCCTGTGAGGTAAAGCCTGCAATGTTTCCTATTTTCCAGTTAGAGAAGTAAATGACTCATCCAAGGCCACAGCTCTGGTTCTATCTTACTTCAAAGTCTGACCTACTGTATATTTTACTGTTAAAAGTTTTTTTTAATGTATGTTTAAAGCTTTAATGAGAACCATCCTATTGTGATATATAAGTATTTGTTCTCAATGCTGGTTTTTAAATGAGCTCAAGAATAAGAGCTGTTTTATTCATCAGTCCTCATGTCGTTCTCAATCTTGAGAAATAGGATGTGCTTCAGTTCTTTGGAGAGTTAGTGAGTGAGTGATAGCAAAGAGAAAACATAGCATAAAATACTTCAGACTGCTTGTAAGGGCTCGGGAGCTTACTTTTGTAAGCGCTAACGCTGAAGCAGGGCAACCATCTGTCATGGCTGATCTTAAAAGTTAGGAAATTATGAAGGAAGAATGTGTCTTGTGAAAGATGGTGTCAACAGTTCGTGCAACTTCAATGAATTTTCAGTTGTTTCAACCCGCGCCAAGGAATTTAGGATCTTATTTTATTATCCTAAAGTGAATTTACTTTGTCATTTAAAGTACAGATTAGGCTCTGGGAGAAAATAAATTATATGTCTATGCTAGTTCACCACCATTTCTCTCAAATTTGAGGGAATAGGTTATTGTTCTCATTGCCAGGTTTTAACATTTGAATTTCCAACAGCCATTGTTTCTAACAGACATGGAAGGAACAAGTGTGCTGGAATGATCTCAAAATGCATGGTAGAAAAGGCATCCAATGCTTGACCAACTGAAGCAGAATCTTTGTATATGGAGCCCATGACCTACTTAATACATAAAATTAACCATCATGGAAGTGATGCCGTGGCTCAAGTGGTAGAGCGCTTGCCTTGAGCTGAAGAGCTGAATGGACAGCGCCCAGGCCCAGAGTTCAAGCCCCATGACCAACCAAAAAAAAAAATTAACCATCACAACTAGCAGAACACAAGAGAATGTGCATGGGGTTTTACTTATCATTAGGGTCTACCAGAGAATAAATTATGGTGAACTGAGTGTTCATAGACTGAATTTCATAGACATGCTTTGAGCACACAAAAAAATAGAGGTTGGTGTTTATCATTACTGGGGCACATGACAAGATTAATCCCAAAAGAATTTCTCTGATGATTTTAATATATAAATGTATATGTGCACAGAAAAAAATCAGAAGCAAAAAGAAGAGCAAAGGAGATAGAGAAAGATACACAGACATAGAAAGATAATTGGAATTTATTATGATTACAATCATAATATATATATTCAAAGTTTCAAATTTTAATTATTTTTAAAACCGCCATGACAAAGAGGATGTGAGAAAAATCATTATTGGCTCTGGTGAGAGTTAATCTGTCTGTCTGATCCATGACAAACTCAATAGAAGCTGAACTTGTTCCTCTCCTGATTTAACCAGAATAAGATTTTTTTTACCCCTTCATTCTTGATCAGTCATAGCTGCTGACAAGCTGGAATTCCATTCCAAGGAGAAATATTCAGGTAAATATCAAACTCCTGATGTTTAAGCCACAGAGAAAATCTCCTTTGATTTTTTTTTTCTGAAAAAGAGACATGTCTACCACTCTCCTGAGCCACAGAGTTTCTATATTATCCTTTCAAAACATTGCCAGAAACACATTCCAACTGAGCCATGTTGAAATGACTCCTCTTACTGATGAGGGCTATAGAGTCCTTATTTTCCTAGAACTTTGATTCTGAAAATTGTTTGATAGGGAAAAAAATCAAGAGACATTAAAAATTCTATTTCCTATAGCAAAGGAAATTCATCTTAATTAGCTTTTAGTAGAAAGCTCTCAAGTCAGATTTCCTTATTATTAATAAAATAGAGACAAGCAAACATTTATATGTACTTCTCCATTAGCATTTTTGCATCTAATTTGGCAAAAAACAACAACTTCATCCATTGTAATAATTCTACAAAACTCACCTGAAGAGTTTTTTTCTACCTGCTGATTATTCCATGGGACATGATTTTACCCAGAGTGTTCCCATGGGATTTTTCTCAGAATAAAGCCTTCCTCTGCATGCAGAAAAAAAAATTTTTTTTTTTTGGGTCCGGTTGTGGGGCCTGAACTCTGGGCCTGGGCACTGTCCCTCAGCTCTTCAGCTCAAGGCTAGTGCTCTACCACTTAAGCCACAGCGCCACTTCCGGCTTTTTTTTTCTTTGCTTATGTGGTGCTGAGGAATCGAACCCAGGGCCTCATGCATGCAGAAAATTTTTGACCTCATGGAATTAGAATTTTTTCCTTCCTTACTATTACTATGTGGATCTCACACTACTCATCTATGTGATTGGTGGTCACATTATTGACAGAACCAAAAGCAACTCTTAAACACACCCCAAAATTATGTCTATATGCTTGTCAGTAGATGAAGAGCTCAGACATATGGTATCATGTTTTATTTCTTGAAGGAATCGTGAGTTCCAGTGTTACTAAAGAAAATTACACTCCTGACATTTATTGCAGATCCTTCCCGATGCTCACTTTCCCCATCATATGCAATTTCCCATGGTCTTCATCATTACAAGGCAAAAGAGTTAAATTAAAGGTAGTTTTTAACTAACCTGGTGATTTTGTTGTTGTAACTGTTCCAAAATTACTAGTAAATGAGTGCGTATTTTTTTCCTATTCACTATCTATGCCACTGGGCATTTCCAAGGAGGCTCAATATCTCTCTTGGTACTCTTCCTTTCCTATGTTTTATGCATAAACTTAGTTTAAGGAAGAGAGTAGTTAAGTAACAAGGTTCAGGTGATAGTGGTAATGGTGAACAACGCTAACTTTAAAATGTCCTATATCTCCTGTATTCACAGGCTGGGTACAAAATTATGAAAATTTAGAAAGATATCAATCTGTTACTGATGAGCTAAACATTGTTCAGCTCCATTCTGATAGAAATTATGAATAGACAAATTAGCTGTTTTAGGGTTAGCAAAGTCTGAGATTAAAATGTCAGAGTCCCTCACTTAATGTGACAGTTCTAGAGTTAAATGCCACTGACTGGCACCCAGCATCTAGCATGAAAGTGCGGGACAGGGTGGTACAGGGACCCTTACTTCACAGTGTTCTGGCTTCTTGGCAGCCAGAGCTCATAACTATTGGTGGCTTTCTTGTTTTCTTCCAGTGGCTAAATCTGCAATGCCCTGTCCTAGCTTTCTAAAGTTCTTCGCAATCTCTGCTCCAATGCATTCACTGGAACTCTTCAGCCAGCTGCTGGGTGGGCCTACGGCTGGCAGCACCAGCAGTTGCCTGCACTTAGTGCTACCAAAAACCCTCTCCTCTCCAGAATGTGTTACTGTGTGTGTTCTTTTTTTTTTTTTTTTTGTCGGTCGTGGGACTTGAACTCTGGGCCTGGGCGCTGTCCCTCAGCTCTTCAGCTCAAGGCGAGCGCTCTACCACTTGAGCTACAGCGCCACTTCCGGTTTTCTGGTGGTTTATTGGAGATAGGAGTCTCACGGTCTCTCCTGCCCGGGCTGGCTTTGAACCGCGATCCTGAGATCTCAGCCTCCTGAGTAGCTAGGATTACAGGCGTGAGCCACCAGCGCCCGGCTACTCTGTGTGTTCTTAATGGTAGTCACTCTGAGAGGGGTAAGATGAAATCTCAGTGTTGTTTCAATTTATGTTTCCTGTACAGCCAAAGGTGTTGACTATTTTTTTTCAAGTTTTTGTTAGCAATTTGTATTTCTTCCAAGACGTGGGGAGGTGGGGGAGAGAGAGATGGGAAGGGATGGGAAGGGGAAACAAAGGAGGAGGCAACAATGCTTGATAAGAAATGTACTCATTACCTTCCTCATGTAATTGTAACCCCTCTGTACGGTATTTCCACAATAAAAAAAAAGAGTTGTCTGTTCACCTCATTGGGTTGTTGATTCTTTAGTTTTATTGAGCTCCTGTGTATTATATATTAATTCTTTCTTAACTGTACAGCTGGCAAAGATGTCTCTCCCATTCTACTGATTTTCTTCATTCTGACTTTCGTTGACTGTGCAGATAGTTTATATTTTAATGCAATTCCTTTTATCAATTTATTTGCCGTGCTATCAGAGCTGTGCTCAAGAGGTTGTTGCTTTAGAAAACTAAAGCTAGATCCTTATATATCAACCTGCACAAGAATCAACTCCAAATGCATCAAAGACCTTGAAGTCAACGCAGACACCCTGAAAACATTACAGGAATGAAGAGGAGAAACCCTAGGACTCCTTGGCACAGGCCGAAATATTCTTAATAAAGATTCAGAAACACAATGAATCAAAGAAAGGTTGGACAAACAGGATTGCATGAAACTGCAGAGCTTCTGCAAGGCAAAGGACATAACTAGCAAGATCAACAGAGAGCCCACAGATTGGCAGAAGATCTTCACTAGCCATATAATGGACAAGGGTCTCATATCTAAAATATACTTAGAACTCAAAAAACTAAATCCCCCAACAACAAATCCTTAAAGAAACAACTACCCCAATCTACAAAAGGGCTAAAGACTTAAAGAGAAATTTCTCTGAAGAGGAAATAAGAATGGCCAATAGACACATGAAGAAATGCGCAACTTCTCTAGCCATAACAGAATGCAAATCAAAACAACACTGAGATTCCACCTCATGCCAGTTAGAATGGCTAGAATCAAGAAACATAACAACAGATGCTGGAGGGGATGTGGACAGAAAGGAACCTTACTTCATTGTTGGTGGGAGTGTAAACTTGTTCAACCAGTTTGGAAAGCAGTATGGAGGTTCCTCAAAAGACTCCTCATACAGCTACCCTATGACCCACTTTTGGGCATTTACCCAAAAGATCACAAACAAAGCTATACTAAACCTACCAGCACAACTATGTTTATTGCAGCATTATTTACCAAAGCTAAGATATGGAACCAACCCAGATGCACCCCAGTAGATGAATAGAAATGTGCTATATATATATACACTCACACACATACCTATGGAATTTTATGCCTCCATCAGAAAAAATAACACCACCCAATTTGTTACAAAATGGAAAGACTTGGGAAAATTTTATGAAGTGAAGTAAGCCAGGCCCAAAGAAACATAAGCCCCATGGTTTCCCTTATTTGCAATAACTAGTATATGTCTAGGACAAGCAGAAAAGGTCAAAAGCTATGTATATATGACCAGATAAGATGATGTTAAGCAAAATGAACCCCAAGATAGGGACAAAAGTGTTTTTTTTCTTTCTTGCTATTGTTTTTTAATGTATTTATAATGTACTATGGACTATTTATAATGTACTATGTACTTTCTTTTGTATGTTCTTCCCCATGGTATAACCCCTGTTTGCACTGTATTTGATACGGTGCCCTGCATCTTGTATATACATTTTTCTAATTTGGGGAGGGGAAGGGAAATAACAAAATGCTGAAACAGGAATACAGTTGACCCATTGTAACAATGAGATGTACAAGACACTATGTTGAAAATGAACTTTACAACTTCAGGGGGAGGGGGGAGGGAAGAGTTGGGGAGGTGGGGAGGAAAAGGAGGGTAGGGGAAAAACAAAAAGAGGAGGTAACAAAGCTCAATAGGAAATGTACTCAATACCTTACTCATGTAACTGTAACACCTCTGTACAATGTTTTTACAATAAAAATCATATACTAAAAAAATTTTTTAAAAAGAAGTTGTTGCCTATATCTTCCAGTGATTTCCCTATGTTTTTACTATAACAGGCTTAATGCTATATCATGTCAGATGAAGTAAGCCATGTTTACAAGGACAAAGATTATATGTTTATTCTCACATGCCTAATTTAGATATAATTATGGAACTGTTTGGGAGGAGGATAGGGAGAGGAAGAATAATATCAAAATTCTTTGTGTTTATGTATGAAGATGGCATAACAAACCCCACTGAACGTGGTGGACATGGAAAGAGAAGCCAAGAGAGAAAGTTAATTTGATTAGATCATAACACATGCAGGTATGAGATCCCACTATGAAACTTCTTGGTTTTAAGTTATAAACTAACATGTCCCCCTCCAAACTAACATTGCATTGGCAATTACTATAGAACTAAAAATAAAGGATAACTTTTAAGTGCCGACGTTCTACTTTTTTGGAGTTATAATTTCAATATATGTGATGAGGAAAATTCTTGAGAAAAATCTCTTCAGCTATTTGGATTGTTTTGAACACCTCCAGGATTTTAACTGTGAACATACATCTGGCTGACAATGATTTTATCATATTTTTAGACGTTGTTACTCAAAGTAGGTCAATACACTGCCTTCAGGGACTATTTATTTTTATTCTGGCTTAATATTTATATCAAAATGAACTTTTCCATAAAACGAAATGACAGACACATGGCGTAATTTTTTTTGCTCAACAAGAGACATTGATGCCCAAGTGTCAGACATGGGTAGGAATTTTGCTATATCACTGAACCCTGATAAGCTAGGACTAAGTTAATTTCTGAAATGAGGCCACGCCATACCCAAATGCTGAGGTATTCACTGTAGAGGTAGACAAGGTAGAGCTAACAAAGAATGCCATTTCATGGCAATTATATTTTTGTCAGAAGCAGTACAAAAGATTGAAGTAATTATCTGAAAGAAAAAAAAAACACAAATGACAAACACCATGTTTTCCTCTGTACCTTTTTCTAAGTGTCAGAATATATAACCATTTTTAAGTATGATTTTAACAATCTAAAAATGTGATTAGGTTTATACGTAATTATTGCTCATTTCTCTCAGTATATGAAATGTTAATTTAAAAAAAACAGGGAAGTGATTTTTTTTAACTTGAACTTACGAATTATACTTCAAAGATTACCTTATTTTTGGTAATACCAGGAAACCAGTTGGACTATAAGATGTGATCAGAGGTGTCACAGATTGGAAATATGGGTTAAAATAACCAACAAAGCTGGATGCTGGTGGCTCATGCCTGTAATCATAGCAGGAGCGTGCCCAGGTCCTGAGTTTAAGCTCCTGGACTGCTACCAAATAAATAAAATAAAAATAATCTGTAGAAACTGACTAGAAATAATGCTCTGTTAAAAGAAATCTCCCAAATACACATGAATTGAATATGATGCAAGAAGTAATAGAATTAAATTTTAGTGGAGAATTTATATATTACTGACAACAATTTTGAAAGGGTAAATGGATGAGACCACTATGGACAAAAACAAAAGGAATGGTATAGATTTTACAGGAAGAGGTTGAAAAATAATGTGAACTATTTAAAATGGATGCACCTTTCAAAGAGTAAACAATAAAAAGGAGGATCATTTTTATGCATTAACTGATATTGTATTTTATAAATCTGTCATTTGTTATTTAGTGCTCTTTGAATTATATTGTACATGAATGTTTCTTGTAGCTAGTATTTCTGTGTCTACTGTCATCTCCCTCCAATCTATCCTCCATAAAGTAGGCATAGTAATCCATCTGAAGAGCAAAGCGTACTATGCCATTCACCTCAAAACCTGACTCAAAATCTCAATGCTGACTAATTTGGGCAAAATTCAAACTCTTCAATATGAAAAAAAGCATTGCGGTATAGCCTTCCTTCCTAACTACCCAGTGCACCTCCTGACATGTAAGTAATTTTAGTAATAGCATCCAAGATAATATGAGGATTGCTTCTCCTCAAGTTCAAAGAATTTGGGAATGGTTCAGTACTTTCATTTCTCTTTAGTCTTTTCAAATACATCTTCTCTCTTCATTCTTTACACTTCAGCATTATCAAACTCTTTTTGTACATTTTTTATTGTAAAAATGCTGTACAGAGGGATTACAGTTACATGGGCAAGGTAATGAGTACATTTCCTATTGACCATTGTTGCCTCCTCCTTAACTCTTGCCATTTCCTTGTTGTCATAATATTTTGCTCCTCTGAATTTTGTTCATGGTTTCTCTTTGCCCACCCAAGTTTATAAAGTAGTTCATTTCTTAATTGACTAATGCACAATGCTGCTGTTTTCTAGGAAGCTTCTCTCTCTTTATCTGTTTGATTTACTTTTCTCTTTCTATGCATCCACAGGACACAATCAAACTAATGACATAAACCTTGCTTCATTATATTGGAAATGTCCTTGTATCAAATATATCTTCCTTACTAGAATAAAAATCAATGGGGATGCAGACAGTTCCTCAGTCTGCACCTGACAAAGAAGAAAGAAAATAAATGAACCACCATGATGGCAACATGGGAATTGTTTTGATACTGGGATCCAGGTATATTCTACTACATCAAGGCACAAAGATTTTCACAATAAACATGTTGCAATAGTACTTTCACTGTTTTTATTCTTCCCTTGATTGCTCATTATTGTTGCTTATGCCAGTCAGAGGAGAGCAAACTATTCATTTATAGAAATAAGGAGCTTGCAAAAATAGTCTACTATCCTATACAGATTCATTTCATCATGGTTTCTATTTAGTATTTCTCTGTTGTTCCAACTCTTCCAAGATATTTAATACTACTTTGGGTGCAATTGTTGCCAGTGTTGGAAGAGCCAGGACAGTGTGAACTGAAGCCAAATTTCCCTTACCCCCAAATATCAAGTTCCAAGGAAAATTCTTAAGATGTTTTCAATCTTTAAGACTAGGAGTTTAGTTGTGATTCTTCTCTCCAAACATCCAAACCCCCAAAACTCCATCAGCTATGCAAGACATTCTTTTCTGAAAAAAAAGTTTAGGTATTTTATTTAAGATTGTCTTTTTTAAACTGAGCTTTACTGAGTAATTATAAGAGACTTCGTGAAATCCTTTCTCTCTGCTAGCTTTGGTGTTATCTATTCAACATGGAGTCTATTGTAATTCCACTACAAATACTTTACATAGCTGAGATTTTTTTTGCTATCAGATCTAGATAGTGTGGTAATGTAGCTAAGCCTCTTTTCCAGCTGCTTCATGCTATTAAATCAAACAAACTAATTTTTTCTTTTCAATAATTTAGTGTCATATAATTTGAAGTACATGTTTACCATTCTCTTCCTCTGTAAGTCTATTGATTATTCTGTTGGTTGCCCATTAAAAGTTTTTAAAAACCATTTCTCCTTGAATCTTAGATAAATCATTCTAAAAAAATTACCTGTGGGAAACACTTACGATCTTGAAATATGAACTTACGCATGAATTTTCATTTCTCTTGCTTTTTAAAAGATTTATGTGAAAAGTGTCCACATTCCTTTCTATCTATTTCTTAACAATTTTATATCATTATATTATTTTCTGATAGTCTTAGCTTTATTGGAAAATTATCATTCTCCATTAATGCATGATACTTTTCTTATTGGCATTATTACATTTATTCAAGAATAATCACTGTGATTTACACTTGGTGGAAAAACAGGTACACAGTAATGTTTTATATGATTTATCTCAAGAGTGATCCATACCCTTTTATTGAAACTTCTTTTATCCATACTTAATTATAAAATCAGAGGCTTGGAAG
This sequence comes from Dipodomys spectabilis, assembly GCF_019054845.1. Lineage (NCBI taxonomy): Eukaryota > Metazoa > Chordata > Mammalia > Rodentia > Heteromyidae > Dipodomys > Dipodomys spectabilis. The sequence continues at coordinate 9,725,903 of NW_024870834.1, read as the reverse complement.
GATTAACTATGAAGAATAACTTTCTCCCAGCTAGTGAATGAAAAATTCAAAATCAAACTCAGATTCAACTACAAAAGCCAATGCCTTTGTGGATTGTCCAACTAATTTCTTCTAACATTTATCTTTTTTTCCTCTTTAGGGTCTCAGTGCAGTTTGAGTGTTAAGTACTGTTGTAGCAAGTTGCAAACAAAGTTTGGAAAACCTTGGGACCACTCAGTAACAAAAAAATACACAAGCTTTCAGAAAAGCTCTAGAAGAGCTCTTATGCACAAGACCCATTTGGATCTGTTGGAGGAAGGGATTTAAGCAGATATATTCCTGTCCAACTAATTAAAACATGGTTAATACATTCAAGTTTCTCAGTAGAACTTTACAATGATTGTGTTAAACCCTGTCAAATATAACTTACTGAAAACTTATGTGCCAGAAGCTATTCTACATGCTTTCAAAGTTTTTTTTTCCATCTATTATTTACAGATAAGGCAACAGAGGCATAAAGAGTTAATAAGATAGTTGATCCCTGCTCTTTCTGACTATGAATTTTAAGAAAACACCATAGCCACCCACTAAGCACAGGAAGAGAAAACAAAAGTCATGAGCTGGTTGCTGAAGAAGTATAGAAAAAGGAAGGAAGGTAAGCTTCTAAGCTTCTAAGATTCCTTTTGAAGTATATTTACACTACCAGCCTACAAAAATGAATTTAGGAACTGAAGTTATATTAATTAGGTATTTCCATCAGTTGCTAGCAATGAAAACTTTATTATAATGCATTAAATGCATTTTACTACATACATACATCTTACAATTATTTAAGAATGTTATGAAAGCAGCCATCCAAAGCTATTTTAATAATGGCTTCACAAATACCTCAAGATCTTAGGTTTCGTAAGGCTGTCAGTCTTGGCAACCTGTTTTACATTATCAAAATGACTTTGTAATCCACAATAACTATGGGTACCCCACCCATTATGTCGGCCATCTGGTAGCAAAAAGGAAGAGGGTACAACAGTGTTCTCTTCTTATATTTGGAAACCTTCCCAAAAGGAGCAAATAGTTTCTGCTTAAATCTCATTGGCTAGGAGTTGGTCACATGACAAAATCTATTTTAAAGAAAATACGGGGAAATGATGTAGAACATATTGTTTCTTCAAAGCCTGAAAATATACTGTTCAGTCAACAAAGAAATGTCCAGACAATGTAAACCTCATGAAGGTCTCAAGACTGGAGAAACACGTATATGGCTATATATATAATATATATATGCAAAAATCACTTCCTTTCAAATTTGATTGCTTTCAAGTTTCTACTGTAAAGTGTATACTTGATCTTACAGATTTAATCCTTGTCCCTTTGTAATGACGATTAACATTATCAAAACACAACTCATTAAGAAATGGATAAATGCTGCAATAAACATAGTTGTGCTGGTACCTTTAGTATGGCCTTGCTTTTGATCGTTTGGATAAATGCCCAAAAGTGGGATTATTGGGTCATAGGGGAGCTCTATGTAGAGTCTTTTGAGGAACCTCCATACTGCTTTGCAAAAGTTGGACAAATTTATACTCCCACCAACAATGCAGTAGGGTTCCCTTCTGTCCACATCCCCTCCAGCATCTGTTGTTATTATGTTTCTTGATTCTAGCCATTCTAACTGGCATGAGGTGGTATCTCAGTGTTGTTTTGATTTGCATTTCTGTTATGGCCAGAGAAGTTGAGCGTTTCTTCATTGTCTATTGGCCATTCTTATTTCCTCTTCAGAGAAGTTTCTCTTTAAGTCTTTAGCCCACTTAATAATCAGGAGGTTGTTTCTCTGAGGATTTGTTAAGTGAAGTAAGCCAGACCCCAAAATACATAGGTCTCTTGGTTTCCCTTATTTGCAATAACTAGTATACATCTAGGATAATCTTACCAGACAAGCAGAAAAGGTATGTACATATGACCAGATAAGATGATGTTAAGCGAATTGGATTCCAACATAGAGGGACACAGAGATTTTATCTTTGTCACTGTTGTTTTTCATTTACTATGGGTTTTTTTTTGTTTCTTTTGTATGTACTTTCCCCATGGTATAACCCGTTTGCTCTATATTTGATTCTGGTGCCCTGCATCTTGTATATACATTTTTCTAATTTGGGGAGGGGAAGGGAAGTAACAAAATGCTGAAACAAGGACACAGTTTGACCCATTGTAACAATGAGATGTATAAGACACTATATTGAAAATGAAATTTACAACTTCAGGGAGGGAGGGAGGGAGGATTTGGAGAGGAGGGGAAGGAAGGGCTTGTAGGGGAAAATCAAAGGAGGGGGTAACAATGCTTGACAGGAAATTTACTCATTACCTTACTCACGTAACTGTAACCCCTCTGTACAGTATCTTTACAATAAAAATATATATTAAAAAAGAAACGGATAAATACTATAAAAATAATATTAGCCTACGGATGAGGCTAGAGTCACTGTTAAAAATACACTACATTTACGTTTCAATATTCAGTAACTCTTCTGTCTTTATCTTTAAATTCAAATGTATAGCCAACTATTTACCTCCATGTAGGTATGTCTTACTGGGCATAGAATTGATTTTCCTTGAACATTCTCTAGAGTTCACATTTTGTATGCAATATAGTCTTCAGAATTTCACTTTATTTCTCCAAACCTCCTAAATCTCCCTCCATTCACATGAAACTTAAACAGAAGCTAACCTTTCCCATAGCTCATCAATGCCTCCTGCCAGTAATCCTAATTATTCAGGAGGCCGAGAGCTGAGTATTGAGTTTCAAAACCATCCTTATGTAGGAAACTCCATGAAACACTAATCTCTTATTAACTCCCCAAAATGCCAGAAGTGGGGGGCTGTGGTTCAAGTGACAGTGTCAGCTTTGAGAGGAAAAGCTCAGAGACAGTGCTCAGACCCTGAGTTCAAACCCCAGTACTGGCACACTCAATCAAGCAATCAATAAATACCCACTTCACAGACCGATTTGAGGCAACAAAAAGACTTGCTTATTGACGCTAGGAGGATGCGTATTTCAAATATTTTAAGAAAAGATGAGGAGGCCAAATGCAGCCTTGCGATCTGTTAGGGGAAAACAAACTGCTTGATATGCCCACAGAGGCACTTCTCAGATCCAGCCATGGAAATGATGTCTCTCTCCTGCCTTGAAGTCACCCTTCAGAAGGAAAACAGTTGGAGGGAAAGAGAAGCCAACATATGGCAGGTGTGACCAGCGGAGACTTGAGTGTTGCCAACCCACACATCCAAAATAGACTGTCCTTGCCTCCTTCATCTCCCAGAATAGTTTTACATGTAAATCACCAGCAACTATGTCAGATCACAAGACAGTTGAAGTTCTACTTAATTATATTTAGGTATAATCAGAGTGAACAGTATTTAGAAAGATGTGTCAGTGTGAAGTACATTTTCTTCCCAACCAAATGTTTTGTCAAAGAAAGAAGCTCTTAAAAACAATCAAACTGAAAAGTAGAGAAAAGAATTTCCTTGTGAAGGAACAAGGGTAATTGTTTTATGAGCAAAATGCAATGTTGGAAGTGTACAATTAAGAAGATTTACATGTTCTCATCTCAAACAGATAACATATATTATTGTTTAATAATTAAATAGGAGGTAAAGTATGGGAGTCAGCTTCCAAAAATGGATTCAACATATTCCCAGACTGACATGAAATTACTATATTTTATTCACTGTAGACAAACAGTAGACTGATAGAGAATTTAATACAATTGGAGATAGTACAATAAGACGGAAATGCAACATGAAGAAAATTTGAATCTCTTATTTTGTTGCTGTTGTTTTGTGGCAGAGACTTACTATGCATTCCAAGCTGGACCAAAACTTGCTAGGGGGCCCAAGCTGCCCCAAACTCTGCCCTCATGCTTCAATCTCCCATTTCTTATACGCATAAATCAGAAGAGGAGGGCTGGGAAGGTGGCTCAGTGGTAGAGCACTTGCCTTGCATGCCTGAGGTCCTGGGTTCGATTCCTCAGCACCACATAAGCAAAAAGAAAAAAGCCGGAAGTGGCGCTGTGGCTCAAGTGGTAGAGCGCTAGCCTTGAGCTGAAGAGCTGAGGGACAGCCCCCAGGCCCAGAGTTCAGGCCCCACGACCAGACCACCCCCCCAAAAAAATAAATAAAAATTAAAAATTAAAAATAAAAATAAATAAATAAATAAATCAGAAGAGGAATGTACCATACAGAAGAGGGATTGCCACTCAAGGAAGGATTCAGGAAGCGCAGAGAGTTGGGGATCACGGGGTCAAGAAATGTTATCTTCATTTCCCAGGGGGCAAGGCAGTGCTTGCAGCATTAGGGTGAGCTACTTTGAATAATTTCGACAGGCTCTGGAAATAGGGTCTATCCTTAGTTGTTTGGTAGCTGATTTTAAGTTGATGAGGGCAAGTGATTGGTATTCTTCATTGTGAGGATTCCACAGAGGAGATATTTGGGATGTTTTCCCTGGATTAGTTGATTTGCAAATGAAAAAGATGCTCTTTAGTTTGCAATGTGGCTAGAGCACCCTGCAACCACAGTAAGTTGAGATTATTATAATTGAAAAAATTAAATACAACTAACCTAATTCAAGCATCATAGGTTAGCAACACAGGATGTCTAACAGTACCTCTGTACCCTCAGCGGTGAGTGTTTGAGAGCCAGAGCTCACTGTTCTGGATAGCATCAAAATAAAGGCTCTACCTCATATCAGTGGCCTGGGAAAAGTTGAAAATTCAAAACCTGAAGTATGGTTGCTACACAGCGCTTGTTACCTCTGTATCTCAAGTCAAAAATACAATTCAAACTATTATAAGTCGAGCACTGACTATAATTGACTTTCTCTGGGAATCAGCTAACCCTGAGGAGGTTCACTGCTCTAGACATAACAGTCTCCCAGATGTTAGCATCAAAATACAGAAATCTAAAAAGATACAGTTAACACATTTGTATGCAAAGACTTTCTTGCCTAACGAGTAATAATAAACTAGTAATTACCATAGACGACAGGAGTGGGAACACTGGTAAATTCTATACGTAACTTATAGAAAAGGGACCTATCTAGACTAGAGACTTAGAGCATCTTTCTTTGGAATAACTCAACTGAGTCTGGAGGAGTTCAAGAAGCAAAGCTGGGATGGGAGGCACCAGAGAGAAAGACAGTATTTAACATATACTGTGACGTACACCCTTGAGCATGTTTGAGAAGGTTGATGTCAAAAAAAAGATTATGATATAAGTGGAATTCACAGGAAGGGTGAATTACACAGGCCACTGATTGTTCATACTTATAATCCTAGGTCTTCAGGAGGCTGAGGGCTGAGGGTTGAGGATTGCAATTCAAAGCCAACCAAGAAGAAAAATCCTAAAGACTCTTATCTACTCCAATTAGCAAAAAGTTGAAACCAAAAGCACAGCTGAAGTGGTAGAGAGTCAGCCATGAACAAGCAAACAACAAAAAAAAAACTAGCAAGATTACAAGGCTCTGAATTCAGGTCCCAGTACTAGTAAATACAAAAGAGCAAGAGGGGAGGAAGGAGAAGGAGGATGGAAGAGGAGAAGGAGGAAGAAAGAAAAGAGAAGAAAGAGAAGATAATGAAGGGAGGGGAGAGAAGGGGAGGACTAAGGAAGGGAGTTAAACAGAGTATTTATTAGACATGAAATATTTACAGAAAGACTGATATCAGGCATCTTGCTATAAACACAAGGTCAGAAAGTTTTCTGGATACAATTATGGACAGCCTAAGAATACAAATAAAGAAATTCTGATGATCCTAAGTGCAAAGGGGATCTCCTGGGGACTTCTCCAGTATATTTGAATAGGGTACAAGGAAGAGAAGAAGGTTATATCCCAGAGCTATATAACTTGATATCATCATTGTATCAGTTACTTATCTTGGAGCTGCCATAAATTACCTGCCATAAACAACTTAGGGAAGGGAAGACTTATCTTGATTCATGGGTTTACTTATTTATTTATCACCTATTTATTTGTTCTTATTGTAAAGGTGATATATACAGCAGTTACAGTTGCATAGGTCAGGTAATGAGTATATTTCTTTTAGAAAAATGTCACCACCTCTTCCCTCATTTTCTCCATTTTTCCCTCCCAACCCTCCTCCCCCACAAGTTGTATAGTTCATTTTTGACAGAGAGTCCAGTGAATATCACCGTTGCATTTGTTTATCTTTTGTCTCACCATTTCTGTGCTCTTCCTTAAACAGAAAAGCTTACATATAAGACAAAAGGTACGGAAATTTAAAAAAAAACATGAAAAAGGAGGGGGAAAAAACACAAAAATCAAAATAAGCAGAAACCTTTGTTTCCATTCTTTGGACTTCATTTCTATAAGCATCATTTTATATGCTGATATGCACATAGCTATTGAGCTTTTTCAATCCTCTCCAGAAAAAATCTTCCTTTGGTCTCATTATGTTTGGAGCCCCTGTTTAATTTATCATGCCCAAGTTTAATTTTTTTCCTCTTACCATCCATTGTGCCTACTTGTAGGTTCATGGTTTCAGAGATTTCCATGCTAGCAGAGTGGCTGGGAGAGCACTTCACAACCTAGCAGCCAGGAAGGAATGCAGAAGGAACTATCTGAGTTCTCCTTGTTTCTCCTTTAATTCCAGACATCCCCAGAAGTGTGCTTTACAACATTGACATTACAACAGTAACCACGTCATTCGCGTAACCCTCGTTCAGAGTAAATGCTGAGATTCATTGTAGAAGACAAAAAAGGATTGATAGCAGGTTGTAGCACAAAGGTTTGTTCCAAGGAGTGTGTTGCTTTCTTGATTCCATGTTCTAGAAACTGCATTTTCTGTGGTCGGTTTTACAAAGTGCCTCAGGAGAGCTGAAGCTGGGATAAGGAACATCACTATAGTTGCTCTGTCGCAGTGAATGCATGGTTTCACCTGTTCCTTCATCTGTTAGCACATGCTCAGCTCACGTGGGAGAGGAGGAAATTAAAAAGCACCTTTTAAGGCTGTGGAACTGATCACTGCCAATTTTATAGTAATGTTGCTTACCTCCATTTGTTTTGTGTGAAAAAGGGAGAAATTGAATCAAAAGCCTTAAAATTGTTCAAGATAAGGGCTGAGAGGTTTGCTAGTGATGCTGCCTAAGTAAATTTAGCTCAGATAATCCTGGCAACCGCCACTTGTTGAAGGCTGTGAAGAAATCTGAAGGTATTTCCAGAGTCATCATTGCAACCCTGGAACAAAGGTAAGTAATTAGTATAACTTGGTAACAGAGAATGCTGAAAATTATCAAGCCTGTCAGAAGTAAAGAGCTCATGATCTGAAGAGACTAACGAGTTCAAAACCCAGCTCACCCTGAGGTCAAAGCCCAGACTGTTAGCCACCATGTTCTAGATTGTTCTCTGCTACAGCCTCCAACACTCAATATTACATAGTGCATAGTCAGGACAAAAACTACACAGCTGAGAATCTTCTACTACAATTCTCAGCACACCTTAAGGGCATCTGTTTGGTCACAGAACAGTTCCTGGTCTTATCACCCTTACCCTATTAAATTTAGTTGGTTCTTTTCAGGGACAAGCATCTCATTTAGGCCTTTACGGTGTAATCCAGTTGCCTGTCCATTCTATCTAGATGAATAGTTACTATTTACTGAGCGGCTGGGAAGTTAAGCAATGCAGGCTTCCCAACCTGCTAAAGATTTAAAATGATGCCCTGGAGCTCATCATATTTCTTGATTTAGACTGGGGACAAAAAATGTATACCTTGAAGATTTATTTTCAGACACTCAGAGGACCCTCATTCTTTAATTCCAATGCCCTTGGGTAGGGTAACAAGAGCCAACTTATCATCAAGAAAATGAAAATGGGAAGGCAATAAATAATCACTATCAGAAGATAAACTTAGTATGCAAGGGTGCTAAAACACAAAGGTACCAATTAATAACCACTCTGTTTTATCTTTTCAAAATACTTTTCATGCTAGATGCTAATGGCCCACAGCTTTAATCCTGACTACTGAGGAGGCAAAGATCTGGGGATCATAGTTCAGAACCACCTCAAGAAAACGAATCTAGAGATTTTTTTTAATCTCCAGTTAACCAACATTGAAAGCCAGAAGTGGAGGCATGGCTTGTGAGCAATAAGGCCAAGTGAGAATATAAGGCATGCCCCACTACTGGTGCACGCGCACACACACACACACACACACAGAATTTGTTACAATCATTGTATAAAGATTAAGGAAATGGACAAAGTGCAAAACTAAACTAGGAAATGAGAACCCATTATTGAAGCTTACAAAAAAGAGGCAAATTGGCTTGTGTTGGTTCAGGAACAAAGGTATTTTTGCCTAAAGTTAACAGTAAGATAGAATATACAGCTACTTATTTTGAAAAAGTGCAGGTCAGAATTCTATCTCATTGTCCTTACTCCTGTGAGTGTCAAACTCATCTGGACTAAAGAATACTCAGATGCTAGCATATCATGAGTTTTGGTTTGTCTTTAAAGGAGTTTGTAGAGGAAATTGGGTTGAAGAGAAAATCTCTACTCTCAATGTGGGTGGAAAGCAGCAAACCAGAAAAAAAGGTGAATCATTCTCTCTCTCCTGGTACTGAGAAAGGCATCTGCCTTTTATGTCTCCAGCCTGTCTAGTCTTTTAAACTCCAGAACTTGCAATAGCATCCCCAAGACATGAAGGCCTTTGGGCTAAGGTTGAGTTTCCCCATCACCTTCCCAGGTTCTGAGGTCTTGAAACTGAACCATGCTTCTGCCATCCTTGATTCTGTAAGTCACAGACAATATATCAAAGGAAGTTGCAGACTCCAAAACAGAGAGTCAATTCCCCTAAGAAATCTCTTCCTTTCTATCATCTATCATCTGTCTATTTCACTATCTCTATATCTATCTATCGATCAATCGAACAATTCCTCATCTGTCCATTCCATTGGTTCTGCCCTTCTGGAGAGTCCTGAACTCTCTATCTACCTAACTACACTGACACATAGCCACATTTTACTCTGTGTAATTAACTAGGTCATATTCTTAAAAGCACATCTGAAAATGCATTATTAATCCATCAGCCCCTGTGTCACTATCTCTGTTGCTTCTCTGAGGCTGCTGTTGAGTGCTATCCTGTCCATGTGATCCAACTGACAATAGGTAGGTGCAAACTGGCCTTGCCACACCAGTCAGAGTGCTGAACTCTTTATCACTTAAACTCCTGATGAAATGACCTTCTGGACACCAAGGAAGCAATTCCTTGACCAACCTCAACTAGGAACTGCTAGGATCTTGATGGATGTCCAGGGGGTGAAGAGTACACAAGAAGAAATGGCAGTAGGACACTTCAGAATATTTCTTTGCCTAACGCAACCCATTGCACTAGGATGAGTGATTTCTTGGAGGACAGATCCCAAGATCCAACAATCACATTTTCTCCTTATCTTTCCTCCTTCTCTTCTTCACCCCCATCATTCTTCAATGCTGCCTCTCTTCCTTCCCTACTCCCAGTCTAGGTTTGTACTCTCTAGCTGCCACATAATTTTAAACCAAGCTCTACTTTCTGGGAATCCAGACTAAGTCATTCCCATGAATACCTTCGTTCAATTACTCACATCTACATCTTGTGTTTACAGTTTACTCAAGCATTTTCAGAACAGACTTTCATTGAAACATTTACTATAAGGTTTCAAAAAGAAAATATAAGAGAATAACTAATTCATGTCCATGTTAAAATATAAACCACTTTTATGCAATGCACATAACTTCACACTTTTCAAAGCTACGTGTTAATCCAGAGTGTTCTTCAGGCTTTAGCCATTAAGGGTTTCTTTTTCAGGAATTCTAGTGAGATCTTGCCAGCCTGGTGCTTAAAATAAGAATTTGTGCTTACTTCTCATCCCTGTTGTCTTCATGTTTTACCTATGGCTCATCTTTTCCATATATTTTCTCCTATCTTTTCTATTATCTTTTGTATAGGCAATGTCCCAGGTGTAATGTTCAGGCTGGTTATAGCCCTAGATTTGGGGAGAGATTACCTTGGTTCTCAGTCCACTCTGCTACTTAAACTTCGTCACAGTGTACAGCTGCTAACTTCTCTGTGCTTTTGTTCATTGCTAAAATAAGGATTAAAAACACTATCTATGTCATTAAGGTTATACAGAGGACTGATTCAATCCAAATAATGCCTAGCAAGTATTAACATGTAAGAATATGTTTGCTTACTTCTTTTACATTTGCTATTGTCTAATTCTTTCAAGACAGGGAAAAATCACTTTCGTACGAATTGTACTCAAACCTTAGGGTCACAAGTGGAGAGTTGCTTGGCCTGTGCAGCTCATTTCACTGACTCTGCAAGTCTACTCAATGCCATGATCCTTCTTCAACTCCCCTGTGTTCACCATCCTTCCGCCGAGACCCTCACTGTGATGTATTCAGTAATTCAAGGGTGGACATATTTTAGAAATGTAGTAAGGTACACATACAGATATAGATATAGTACTAGAGATTTGGCAACTGGTACTTGGTACTTGCTAGAACACTGATGAATCATGCCTCCAGTCCTGTTTTTCACTGTTAATTTTCAGAGCAGGGCATTACTTCCTGCCTAGCAAGCACGCGAACCCCAGCCCAGCTTTCTTAGCCTTACTGTGTCATTGCTAGAATTATGGTTATGGACTCTGTCCAGTTTGCCTCATGAAGTCTGTGCCTGGAAGACTCCCAGGTGGCCTGAAATAGCAGCCCTCCTACACTCCGCCTCTCACCTCGCTATGATTATATGTGTAGCCCCTGGTACTTGACTCTATGCATTATACATGAAATAACATCTGCATCAGTAAGAGAGAAAATTAAACACATTCATATTTCTATATATTCCCTTATGAGAATATCGATAAGATCAAATATATAAAAATACCTACATAAACAAAATCCCAAATTAGATCAGGTTTTATCACTAAACAAGCTGACTATAAGTTTGTAATAAAATTTTGTTTTTCAATACTATTATTCCTACCCTGGAGGAAACGGCACATGGAACGAAATTTCCAATGACCACCAGATAGAAGTGACTCAACTGTGACTTAGTCGACCATGAAGCACTTGGCTTTTCACTATATTTATTTATTTATTTTACCTTTCCATGCAACAATACAGCTTGTGGGTAAAGTCAGGCCTCTGGGTTCACATATATTACTGCTCCATTGGGAACTTCTGCTCACTTGTATCAATCTCCTCATCTAGTTTGTATATAAGCATTTATTGAGTGCCTATAGTATACAAAATAAAATATGGCATACCCTCTAAGTGACAGAAGCATAAAACATACATAGGTGTGCTGACAGGAGTAAGTAGATGTTTTGTAATGGTTCCACTCTCACTGTTTAAATCTAGAATAAGACATTGGAGAAAAGGGTTTTTCTAACTCATAAATAATACATCATTGTTATGATATTATGAGTTCCTTGTAATTTTATATTTTTTAAGAGAAGTCTCTCTCAAGATGTCTCTAATATTCTGAGGTATAAGAAATAAAATGGAATAACTAATCAATTACTGGATGAAAGTTAACTTTCAATTAACATGAGAATCCTGTGAGAAACAATAAATATGACTAAAAAGAGCAATTGTTCTTGTCATGGTAGTCAATGTACAAAGTAGTCTTTTTCACAAACATCGTCAAATTTCCATCTAGGGATATTTTTTTTTCCATTATGTTAAGATACAGGGCAAATCACGAATGCTTTTGTTGAAAAGAAAAAGAAAAAGCTCTAAATAATTGTTTTACTCATTACCTGACAGCTATTAGAAATAAAGCCATGACCACTTGGTAATTCGATAACATTTCGCATGTTAAACCCTCCCCTCAGTTGTTTGGTGTGTGTATTTGTGTGCAAAACCTAGTCCTTGGATTTTTTTTCTTTACTAATAAACATTTACCTCTGTGGGTGATTATCACCTTAGAGATGCTCAAATATTTGCTCCATCATCATTGCCCTGGGTGGTTATTTGCTGAGCACACCAGCCTGCCCCTCTTGCATTCCCTGTGCTGGTCCCACCTGGCAGCAGAGACATGTAACTCTCAGGGCTTTCATACCGTTTTCCTCTCCTGATGCTCACAGATAAGATAAACAGTCTTTGAAATTCCACACTGGTGACATTAGTGAAATATGAAGGCTGTGACTCTTTTCAATATCCATTTTCTTCTTTTCAGATTCTTCTTCCTCCATTTGAACCAGTTTGGTTAAAAAAAAAAAGATTTAGTAGAAACAAAACAGACATGTTCACAAGAAACCACTCAGTTCTGTTTCTAACTGAATAATACATTCCACAGTTGCAGCATTTATCCTAAGACCTTTTTTTTTTCTGAAACTCCAGGAAAAAAAAATTAAAATGCATAGCGTCCTATTGCACATTTATCTTGTTTTAGCATCACCTTTAGCAACAAGGTGATGCCTCATGCAAATACTTAGGCAAATTGTACTCTTATCCAAGGGGATTTAGATGAGAAATACTAGTGCAAACCCCACAGCAATGCAACAAATGTTGCCGGCACAATCATCTCTATTCTTTGCATTGATATTTGACAATAACCGAGTCAGCGACAGCTGCTTTATCACTGCCTTTAAAGACCATGAGCAAGAAAATCTTGCATAATTCAGCGGGAATATTCTGAAGACCCTCCGTCTGTCTGAGGATGACTGCTTTGCTGAACAGTTTTGTTTCCCAGAGATTTTTTTTTCTTTTTTGACTAACAGGTGCATCATTACCCACACCAACAATCGGCTGAGTGAGCAGTACCATCATTCCCTGGGCATGGCCATTTGATAGCTAGCATAAAGAAATTAACTTTCTGAAGGAAGGAAAAATAGAGAAGCATTTAACTTGTCCAAATGCATTGAAGCTGATACTTAAGGAGGACAATTAAGATTCTGAACAAGTGTTTGTAGCTCCATCTCAATGCTCCTTTCACACCACTGTGAGTTTTGTTCACAGACAGAACTACATAGGGCGATATTTTCCCCTTTGCAGGCTTTCACTGTTCTGAATTAATACACGCAAGGATTTCTTAAAGTATTGATTCAAGTTGAATCTTGAGAAACTGCCCATTCAGCCCAAAGTAAAATTAAATGAAAATTTGGCCAGTGAACCTACCATAGCTATAATAAGAACAAAACCATGATTCAATATACACTCTGGTGTATATTGAACAATTTACCTACAAAACTTGACATTGGAATTAGGGAGCATTTGTTCAGATATATGTCTTTTGGGAAATTGGAATGGAAAGGTGAGAACACAACTGTGAGACTTTTACAAGATACAGATAATGTAAATTGGTGCACCATGCATGCTGGTTTGCACACAAAATGTGAAGAATTAAATTGTAAGGCCAGGTGACCATTAACAGATTCAAGATTCTTATTGGCAATAGCCATGTGATCTCAGACTCATCTTGTGGATTCAATAAATACAAAAATAGGTATTCTGTCACATATTTTACGAAGATTTATAAGACTCCCATGTGGGAGAGGACAATGTGCTCTATAGTCCCATAAGAAACTTCTCATTGGTAAAATGATGTTGGTGTTTCACTGACAAATAAAATCATTACGGATGAGTAAATCTTTTCTCAGAGAAAGTCTAAAACTTCAACGTCTTCTACACTGATTTATATAACAATTCTTCCCAGATTCTCTCACCATTCTTGTAACCTTTCAAGTCATGTAACCTCCATCCAGTGTGATTCTAATCACATCACTCCCTTTCATAAAATACTTCTGAAGACTCTCCCTAACCAAATCCAACTACTTACTTTAACCACAGAGTCAATTTCATTAACCTAAAATAAATGACACACTCAAGAATTAAGAACTAAACCCAGGAATTAAGAACCAGTCTCAGAACACCAGTCAACCCTAGGAACTTGTGCACCTGCTTCCATAACTTCTGTTCATTGCTTTCACTCAGACATTCACAGTACCATATCTTTCCATTTCTTTACAAATGGCATAATATGAATCTTTCTACAGGATGAGTAAAATTCCATTGTGTCTATATACATATATGCATATATGTATACACGTATATATGCATATATATATGAATATATAGTATATACTACATATTTATATAATATATATAGTGTATATATACTACATATGTGTGTGTGCGTGTGTGTGTGTGTGTGTGTTTTCTTCACCTATTCATCCAATGAATGGCATCTGAGCTGATTCCACATCTTGGCTATGGTGAATAGTGCTGCAATAAACATGGTTTTGCTGATGGTTTAACAATACTTGATTTGTAACTTTTGGATAAATTCCCAGTAGTGAAGTGGCTGGATCATAGTTTATTTTTATGCTTAGTTTTTTTTATTTAGTAAGTTTTTTATTGTGAAAATACCATACAGAAGGGTTGCAATTACATGAGCAAAGTAATGACTACATTTCTTATCAAGCATTGTTGCCTCTTCCTTTGTTTAGTGTTTTGAGGAGCCTCTATACTGCTTTCCAGAGTAGCTGAACAAACTTAAATTCCTACCAACTGTGTAATGAGGTTTCCAGAGCAAAGGTTACATAGACAGGCAGACAGACAGACAGATAGATAGATAGAGTACATACATACACACATACATACATACATGTGCACACATACACATACACTTATCTATATACATATATGCATATACATATATATACATATATATGTGATAACTTTGGCTCCCAAGATCTGTCTCATGCATTCATTCACTTGTCTTCTAATAATATCATATAATCTTGCTCATATGTGAAATACAAAAATGCTGATGACATGAAAGTAGAAAATGCAAAGTGTTGTTCAACCACTTTGGAAAGTAGTATGGAGGTTCCTCAAAAGATTTCACATAGAGCTCCCCTAAAACCCAGCAAACCCACTTTTGGGAATTTACCCAAATGTTTACAAACAAGACCACACTAAAGCTACCAGCACAACTATGTTTATTGCAGCATTATTTACCATAGCTAAGATCTGGAACCAACCCAGATGCCCCTCAGTAGATGAATGGATCAAGAAAATGTGGTATATATACACAATGGAATTCTATGCCTCCGTCAGAAAGAATGACATTGCCTCATTTGTTAGGAAATGGAAAGGCTTGGAAAAAACTGTATTAAGTGAAGTAAGCCAAGTCCAAAGAAACATAGGTCCCATGGTTTCCCTTATTTGCAATATCTAGTATATGTATGAGTCAAGCAGAAAAGGTCAAATAATGTGATGTTAGGAAAATGAACCCTTAGATATGTATTTAAATGTTTTTTTTCTTTCATGCATTTGTTTCTAATGCATTTATAAGATTATTTCTTTTTTGCTTTGTATGTCCCTCCCCCACAGTATAACCCCTGCTTTAACTATTTGATGTTGGTATAATTTGTGGAGGAGATGGGGAAAAACAAGTCGTTTAAGGATACGGGTGGACCAGTTGCCACAATGAGAAGTACAAGTTGTCATGTCGAAAATTAACTTTACAACTTTGGTGCGGGGGGGGGGGGGGGGGGGGCGGGGAGGCTGGGAAGGGATGTGAAGGGTAAACAAAGGACAATGCTTGGTAAGAAATGTACTCATTATCTTGCCCATGTAATTGTAACCCCTCTGTACAGTATGTTCACAAAAAAGAAAAAGAAAAAAAAAAAAAAGAAAATGCAAAGTGTTTGCCAGAGGCTAGGAAGTAAAAGGAGTTAGGCAAGATGGGAAAGTTGATCAGTGGATACTAAATGATAGATCAGAGTAAGAAGTTCTTGTGCATTATTGCACAAGTTGGATAACTATATGTAAACATTATTTACTTTATATTTCAAAAGCCTGGAAAGGGGCTGGGAAGGTGGCTCAGTGGTAGAGTGCTTGGCTTGCATACATGAGACTCTGGGTTTGATTTCTCAGCACCACATAAGCAGAAAAAGCTGGAAGTGGCTCTGTGGTTCAAGTGGTAGAGCCCTAGCCTTGAGCTGAAGAGCTTAGGGACAGTGCCCAGGCCCAGAGTTCAGGCCCCATGACTGAGCAAAAACAAACAAACAAACAAAAACCCATAATTTTAAAAACAACAATTTTAGTGAAATAGAAAATCTTTGATGAGGTAAGTATGTTTAGTCCAACTTAAAACAATATGTAACATATACATAAATCGGAACACCACACAGCATTTTACCAATTTTAAGTGTTTACATATAAATTAAAAGGTTAAAAACTAAATGAAAGACCATGCTAGTGGGACAGTAGGTGGGCAGATTCCTTAGCTTAAACTGAAAGCCAAGTACTACTTAAGATAGAGTACAGGAGAAAAGGCAAATCAACTCATTATCATGAGTGAATACTCAGAAAGGTTACATCCCTGGTGGCTGCTACAACCTTTTCCTCTTATTCCCATCTTTCAATATTAGCCAGTGCTTTGCTGACTACTGTAATATAGCTTTTTAATTATTAAATCCAGTGACATGTTAATCACCATGATGAATGTTAAAAATCACCTTTTGTTGATGGAATAACAGTCATCTGAGATAGTCGGTTTATTTAACATATTTAAGGATACTGCTCACTGTCAGCAATCTGAGCAGGACAACCTGCATAATTAGAGACAATATATTAGACCAAAACCCTCAGCCATCTGTTTCTTGAGTTCCAGGCTATAGGCACTGTAGAATATTTCCATGCAGGCTTGAAATTTGTTCTTATAAAACATTTCCTGCAAAATCATAGTTGGAGCATGTAAAAGGATGGTCGGGATATTGTTAAGCCATTTCATTCATTCGGATTTATTTTTCGCATATATGAATAAGCTTTGAGTTAATGTGTAGAATATATATATATATATATATATCAAAATTTATTTAGGACATGCACATTAGTCATAACAAAGGATCACAGACAAAATAGATCTAAACAACAGAAATTTACTTACCCACAGTTCTAAAGTCCACATGGTAAAGATCAAGATACCTGAAAAGTTATTTTCTTCTGAGACCCCTTTCTTTTTGGCATACAAACAACTTACTGCTGCTGGTGTTTCCTTTTGTTTTTTTTAGTTATGTTATCTTATTTAAATAGCTTTAATAAATGCACCAGTTAGATCATTTTAGAGTCTACCCTAATCCAATTTTAACTTGATTACCTCTTTGTGTTCTGATATTCAAATGTACTCATATTCTGAAATATTAAAAGGTTAGAACTTTAACACATGGGTTTGGAGAGGACAAAACTCTAGTTGTAAAAATCTGTTTTCATTATACCATGTTAGGTATCTTGAGTTTTTTGCCTGCTACCTTTATTAAACCAATAAGAACTTAGGATCTGTGAATATCTACATTAACTTAGGTTAGTTCACAACCTTTGGAAGATGCATTTATTGTGTCTATGCCTCAACATTTTCTTCTATAACATGGGAATTGTAACAGCATTGAACTCACAAAATTGAAATTTATTAAATCAGTGATGAAAGAAATGAATGTAAGAATTGATGAGTTAATCAGCAGAACTATTACTCTTCCCAACAAAGTATATTAAAAACAAACAATTTCCCCCAATATTCTTATTGTTACCTAGCTTGTCAGAGATAAAACCTGAATAGATACCATTATTCTCAAAATTTGATTTCTTCTCATTAGATCACATGAATTTTTGAAGGCTAAATTCAAAAATGTCTTCCAAAATGTAATTTCCAAAAGTATGCCCAAAAGATAGAATACCTAATATTTTCTCTTGAATTGAAAATGAACTGGGCCACCCTATTTCCACGACTAAATCTCTGTGTATATTTGTACATGGTTGATTTTTATTTGGTTTGAACTATTATTCAATTAGGTTCATGAAGTATTTAACAAATATCTAATTGGGTCAAGCATGTTGTTGAAAAAATGTCACATAATTAACACTTAAAAAAGGAATAATGAGCTAGATTAAACCAATTTCATCATACCTATCTATTAGGGTATCTTTTCTAGGTCCTAGCCACCGGTAATTACGGGTTAGTGAGGATAGCTACAGAAGACCTTTTTACCAGGTTTCAAGGAAACATTAACTCAGATTGTAGTCAATAAAACACCTATTTTTTTTAAACAAGCATGAGTAAACACAGTCATATAATGTCCAAATCTTTCTCCCTTTTGACAATCCTAAAACATTTTTCATAAAAGGAGCCATCTGATTCAGGGTATGTCCAAATCTCTCTCAAGAGTCCTACATCGCACAACCTCCCACAACCTTGGGAAGACACATCATCATTCTGGGGTAAAACACAGGAATGCAGTCCCCATCATAAAAAAGTTCATCAAAGACATGGAGCTTCTTTAAGGTAGTTTTGGCAGGCCACATACTTTGAATACCAATAATTTCAGACTCGTGGCAACTTTCTAGCATTCATTGTGTTGATGATAAAACGTCTCTGTGGGAAAATCTCAGGTAAAGGAGTTTTAACATGAAAATGTTAACACCTGCCTTGTTATTAACTGGCCTACATGGAATTCAAAGAAATGCTTTTCCTAGAAAATACAGTCATACTCAATGACTGCTCAATGACTTTCTCCAACATGATAAGTAGCATATCAGTGCTCCAAACCAAAGCAAATTAAAGTGTATGCCTGAAAGATGACAAAATTTCTCCCAGGAAATGCATCCCTGTATGGAGATGTCTATGAGTATGTATCTATATACCATATGTGTTCACGTGTGTACTCCAGTTCTTTTCTTCACAGGAACAAGTATCATTGATTGCAGTAGCAACTTTCTTGGCTTACTTGGTAAATAGGATTCTAACTTTGCTGCAAGTACTCTCCAATAGATAAAATAGATAGAACGTGATAGATGATAAGTATAAATAGATCAGTACTGCCAAAGATACGAGAATCATTTAATGTCAGAATTTTTTATATGTTCTAGGCAATGCATGAGGTATTGTATAGTGCAGCATTTAAACAGCCATAGAAAATTAGGTATTAAGGGACTTAAAAAGTACTTGGTTTGAGTTTAAAAAATAGTCCATTTAACAACAGAAAAACTTGCATAATCCCTTCAGTTATATAATAAGCACTTGGAAGCCTCCTACTCATCTGTAGGAGGAATGCATTATGAATATATTCTAAGAACAGAAGAGGCACTGTTAATGCAAGGTTCTATGATATCTTCTTGAGTCATCATTTAAAAACAGCATTATTACCAGTAAGGACAACCCTTACTGGTTCTTAGAGACTTAGGTTCTTTTTTTTTTTTTTGGGTCCGGTCATGGGGCCTGAACTCTGGGCCTGGGCCTGGGCGCTGTCCCTCAGCTCTTCAGCTCAAGGCTAGCACTCTACAACTGAGCCATAGCACCACTTCTGGCTTTTTTTTTCTGCTTATGTGGTGCTGAGAAATCGAACTCAAGGCCTCATGCATGCAAGGCAAGCGCTCTACCACTGAGCCACCTTCCCAGCCCCCAAGAGACTTAGGTTCTTTTTGAACATAGCTCCTTTAGACCAGGCACCATCATGAATAGCTGCACATACACCCACCAAAAGATGTAGTACAATGTTTCCTGTATATAAAGATTTTAGGACTTTTGCTTCCTAGGTTTGATGTTGAGGTTATTATATTCTAACTCTGGTCACAAAGTCTCTGAATAGGCATGAGGAACCCTAAGGGCAGAGGAAGCACACAATGCCATATCTTCTGAAGACAACTATGACTACCTTGAACACTGCGGGGTCAATTTTCTTGTTTGTGAGTCAAATGTAAATGTTAGAGCCCCAAATGGCAGAAGTACATGGAATGTTTGATATTTTACATACCCAGTGTTTCATTTGCTTGTCCTCTGTTAGATTCTTTTCTTTTTTAATACTGAGAGCTTTTAAGTGAAGTGGGAACTCCACGATACCATTTAAATATGTCAACCATTATTCTTATGGGTCTTAAAAGGCTCATTGGAGCGGTAGATGTGGAGGATGAGAGTCCACTGGAGAGATGTAATGATGATCATCATTCAGGACATGAGGATGAAGAAAACAGCATGGATTCCAGAGACAGAAGTTATACTCAGCATACACAGACCAAGGAAAGGAAAACGTTGAGCTTGATCCTGGGATTCCCAGGTAGGAAGTCCATTTCAAAGACTATGACTGAGGTGAAAGATAATATTAACTCTATTTTGACTATTCTCTCATGAAATTGTCAACTGCATTATAACTCTATGATCCAAGGGTCATGTTTGGTTGGTATATCTGAGGTGTGTGTGTGTGTGTGTGTGTGTGTGTGTGTGTGTGTGTGTGTGTGTGTGTGTGTGTGTGTGTGTGTGTGTGTGTGTGACAGAGAGAGAGAGAGAGATTTTCAACTTTATCTCATTTCTAGCAAAAAAAAGATATCTGGAAGTTTTACACGTCTACTTATATGACTGTATATGGAACTTACAATTTCAAACACCTGGAGAATCAACTGTAACACATCTGATTCTAGACTTAAATCTGCTCTCATTTGACTAAGAAATCAAAAATTCTACAAAAACAGCAAAACAAAAAAAGATGATTCAATACATTTTCCTTTGGAATAATTAGGTCAAGGTTTTGATTAGCATGGCTTTCACCTGCTCTCAACAATTTGAAAGCTTGCTCTGCTAGCATTTCAGATAATGGTTATTTATTAGGTCTATAAAGTTGGCTGTCTCACTGAGATTTCACTACCTAACTCTGGTCCATGCTTTGGTAATTTTCTGTCTAGGATTATGTTTTCTTTTTCTATTTTAATGAAACTTAATTAGAATTACCACATCTTTGTCACTCATCCTGGGAAAAATATCATGTACATTCACTTCAGAAAAAAAATAGATCATATACCTAGGCTCATCTATAATTTCTTAGCACTATGCGACTTTTAGCAAAAGGGCAGATGGAACAGATGCACTTTGGTTAGCTATTTTTAAGTACCTGCAGAGAAAGAAACAACAAAGAGTAAATGTCTCAGACTCAAGAAAAAATTTGTCATGAGATTCAGATGGTTCTCCATGCAGATATAAACATTATAAAACTGAAACAAGAGTAAAGTTTACCCAATGATGCAAAGCTAGCTCTGGAGAAGAAAAGCCCAAGTGAAATCTTACCATCACTTAAGGTCAGAAATAAAGACCATCAGAAGAATGAAATCAGGAGGAAGTGTAAATCATAAGTGAACCAGAAGGAAACCCACTATGGCAACAAGAAAGGAGAGAGAGTCAAGAAATCAAGAACTTACAGGACAGTTAACACAATAAAAATTCATATAGACATAATGCAAGAAAAGATACTCTGCCCCTATAATTTATCATCAGGAGTCCTTATATGACTTTATGTGTTCTTACTCTACCTACGCTACTTGAAGTGGTCCACATTTGTGGCTGGTATTATGTCAACAAAAACAACAACTTAAACCTTATACCAGGTATAGCCATGGTCTCTAGTCATGATCATTACTACCATATTGGAATATAAGTAACAGACCTTGACCAATGAACTATTCCATAACATGAAAGGAAATACAGTATGGTAGCTAGGAAAAGTTGCAAAAGTTAGACAGAATATTTTGTTTTAGGTCTGATTGCACATGCATAAAACATTTGTTTTTTAACTAATTGATCACAAGCATGTAAATAGGTGGGGTGTTCTAATAATGAAAAATTAGAGTAGGGAAGTGATTAGATCATCTTGCTAGGGTTACCATATCAAAATAACAGACTTGGTGACAAACAGTAGAGATGTATTTTTTGTTTATTTTCAGTTCTAGAGGTTGAGGATCTTAGATCAGTGTATCTTGTTTTCTTGTGAGGTCTTTCTCCTTGACTTTATAGAAGGATTCTTTCTTGGTTCTCACATGTTTTTTCTTACGTGTTGATACTCTTAGTGGCTTATTGTGTAAATTTTCTTTACTTATAAGGATTCCAGTCAAGTAAGATCAGGACCTACTCTAGTGGAATCTTTTTAATATAACTATTTCATTAAAAACCTATCTCAAGTAAAGCCACATGCTAAAGTTCTAGATGTTATTCTTCTACCTATGACTTTTAGAGTAATACAATTGAGATCATAGCAATAGTTGGGTGAGATTGTGACCTAAAAAAGTGGTAGCATCTGTGCAGTTTTAGTTACTTATGATTAGCCAACAGTTTTGGGCTAGAATGATGACAACAGAAACAACTAGATATGTTGTTCGTTTCCAGTGAATACACTCAAATTCCAGAGCTTATTTCCTTTCTGTAACACTTTCTAACACTCTTTACACCTCATTTCTGAATTTGTAAGGATTACCCCCCAACTTCAGTCAACAAATACCATTCACATTCCTCTCATGTTGCAGGCATGAAAATTTTAGTGAAAACAGAATCTAATTTTTTTACTAAAGAAAATGTGTGTCATTGGACTAAACACCACATTTCACTGATTCACTTCATTTTCCCTCTTATTCTACACTAAGCAAATTGATAGCTTTAGAATATTGTAACCATATCATGTTCAAAACAAAGCATGTTATAATTAATGAGTTTGAGCCATAATAGATGACATTTCTTTTGATTCTGATTTATGACACCAACAGCATTTTTCCCATTGTTGACATCTGCCATTAGTTAACTAATTTAACTGAGTTCAAATCTCTCTTACAAGAGCCAAAGGTTTAATATTTTAATAAGCTAATAAAATATATAGAATATGTATATGCTATATAAAATGTATACTTCCAGTGCAACTGACATCTAGATGTAAGGTTGCATTTACTCAATCAAGTTTTAGGCAAATTTTAATATGTTAGACTTGATTTTCTGGCCTGAACATTGGTAGCACTAAGATATACTTGAAATATTTATAACAAGGATAAAGTCCAAGATCATTAACTTTATTCTCTGTCATGAATCTTACACACTTCGTGAACAGAAAACACAGAAATTGGATCCCCTCAGTAACCAAGAGTCATTAATTCTTTGTTAATGCAGTACACTTTGGCTCTTTTGGCATTATTATAATGAAGAACTGTGTTTTACAAAAGCAAGTCAAGCAAATACATTAAATCACGACCTCTTTACTTTCACTACTCTAGTTTAAGTGCCCCGGAATGAACTTTTTAGTTAATTAGCATTCTTCTGTTTGTCACTTTAAGTAATTACTCTTCTCAATTTAATTGAAGTGTTATATGTGAAGTGCTAAGAGCTTAGAAACAGACCCACCTGATGAATTAAGTTCAGGAGGAATAAAGCAGATAGTTGCAATCTGGAGTCAGAAGAGTATTCTGTTGGGAGGTGGGAAGCTAAGTAATGGGAATAATTAACATCTCTTGCTCCAATAATTGCAATGGAAAGATGGGTTTCAAATATCCATTAATTTAAGCGGTCTTTATTCCATCATTAAGCAAACTGCATATTTGGCACCCGTTTTTGCATACGTTTAGCACAAATAGACCATGTTGTACATGTATGCCCTTGAGAGCAATACTTACAGGAAGCATCAGAACCCTGCATCTGTGTCTCTTGTGTCTGATGCTCTAACCAGGAATAGACTGATCACTGGTCAAGGTCATACAGGCACTGCTGCTTCTCTGGAGTGCAGGAATTCAGTTTTTCACCTCTTAAAGCTGAAACCTCAAGGTCTCTTTGTTCAAGGGTAATCTGTCCCTGAGAAAATTGCTTTGGATCACTTAAACCCATTGAAGTCTTACATTTTCAACCTAATAAATCCTAAACAGAATTTTCATGCTTACTGTGTCTAAGTGGCATGATTTGTTCCCCTTCCACACCCCCACGTTTTAACATTTCTGAAATAGGGCTGCCTCTTCTGGCTTCTCTTTCTTAAGCCTATGCAAAGATACCATTAAAAGACTGGCATGCATTAAAAATTGATTAAATCTTACAGGTGAGGAAGCATGCCTCAGTTACAGGGATGTTACACTATCAGCTGGTAAGCCTGTCCCTGTTTTTACCTAGGCTCTATTAAATGTCAAATAAGGTAACACATTGCTCTTACACTTCTGATTTCATATATCGTCTCAACAAAAAAAAATATAAAGATGTAAAGATATTATTTTCCTACTTGGATAAATTTCATTGGGCTGAGAAAAGTCAAAAGCAGAGTTCATTCATTCATTCATTGATGTAGTGAATCAAAACCTGTGCTGAGCACTTGAAACACAAATAAATATAATCAGAATTATGATGAAAATAAATGTATTGAGTACTCCCATAGGCCAACTCTTATAAGAAGTGAGTAAAAAATATGGTAAATAATAGTCCAACTTCAAACCCAGTTTCACTGACTCAAAAGTTGAGTTCTGAGGCCAGACTGCCTTGTGAAGCCAGATTCAAATGAGGATAGACCGCGGCTAAGTCAAAATTTCTTGAGGGCCACCAAAATAATTCTCAGAATAATCTGTTGCTCTCATGTAAATGTTTCTCCATTGAAAATTCTGGGATAGACCATATGTCCTAGATTACAGCTCTATATTCCCTTCCCATTGAGAACATTATAGCACTGCAGAAATACCTTCCCTCCAGTGTTTTTGTTGTTGGTTACTTGGCTTTTGTTAGAAAATGTAATTTCGTCCTTTGGAGATCTAATCATGATTGAAATCTCTTTAATTGTGAATGATACTGACATGAAATACCTGAAACATAAGCATTATGAATTTTAATTTTAGGTCAGTTAGATTTAAAGAGTTAACATGAATAGACCCAATAGAAGTTCCCTTTATGAATATGTTGCATTAAGCTCTGTCTAATTATTATGCCTTTAATATACAGAGAGAGAGATAGATGAAAGCATTACTATAAATGTATTGCTAGTTACCTATATTATAGAGGATAGATGACAGATTGATAATAGATAGCCAGATACATAGGAATGTATTAAAATATTTTAATGATTGTCACACCATCATTCTGAGAAAATCAGTATGAGAACTTCTGGCAGGCTCAAGCACTAGCACAAAACTTATTGACAAAAGCTTTTTAACAAACCAAAGCTCCTCACACTCCATATTTCTGCATCTACATCTTAGATCTGAGCACATTCAGAGATAGACTCACAATCTCATCGTGTGCAACGGGTTCTGGGTGCTAGTGCTGCCCACTTACCTTGCCATAGTTCTTCTGATTCCCTTGTCTTCATTTGTCTCTTATTTGCCTTGCATATATTAGCCATTTTATAGTTCACTTTAGGAATTGGATAGGGGCATAAAAGTTAATTATTAAACAATGACTTGGTAATATGGTAATAGGGTGTTGAAGAAGCCTAACAAAGGGTTCAGCCAAGTGACTAAGGAAACATCATCAGTAGTAAAACATGTGGACACTGTGCCATTGGTGTGAGGTAAAGAAAATAACACCTTTGTGTTCCCTTCACACACAAAGCCTATCAGCACAGTAGAATTACACGAAAAATACCAAATCCCACCTCAATGATATTCTACACAATAACTGCTCAGGGCCCATGGAAAAACTGTCCACACTATAGACTGAGAAACAAGAAAAATAATCACAGCAACAGACACAGTCAAGAAGAACCAGGGGAGATGGGATGACTAGATACAAGGTAGAACTCCAGAGAATATTCTGGAATAGAATAGGGACATTGGCAAAAATCTAGGGAATTGGAGTACTATGGAAAGTTCAGTTCATTATAGCTAATGTTACTTAAATTGCTATAATTAACAAGCGGGCTCTCGTTTAAGACAGCAATAATGAGAGAAATTGAGTGTGGGTATCTGTGAGCCATCCTCACAATTTTTCTATGGACTTGAGATGTTCTAAAATACAAACATTTATAAGAATAAAAGAATAAAGACAATAAGAACAGAATGACTGAGATGCTACATATAGATAAAATGATTTTGAACATGATTATGTAAGAAAAATAAATTTTCTGTGTGCCCCTGTGATTGGTGAAATGAGTGGTATGGTATTTTCCAGCATAGAAGACATATTACATGACTAAGCTAACCCAGAAAATTGCTTTGGAGAGGCGGACTCTAAGTTAAGAGTAACACTCTTGGAATGTCAACATTTCATGTATTCCTAAATCTCTGGTAAAGTAAGATCAACATGTCCGAAGTCAGACAGAGAAACTAATGAACAATGAACATCATCTTCCCTCAAATCTGTCCAACTTTACCTGGGTTTTTTTTTTCTAACAAGGAAAAAAACCTGTAAAACAATAGAGAAAGAGTCCTGTGGTCAACATGGGGATGTCTTTGTGTATCTCTGAGTATCATCTCCCAGTAGAAAATCTATTCATTCCACCTGCCAGTCAATCATGGGTCTTTCATTCAGGCATACTTTTGGCAGTTTGCAGGTCTCCAAAAGCTTAACAGAGTAACTTTGACTATAAACTGTGTGGTATCAAAGGCATTCAGCCAGCCCTCTTGTCTGATGCTGTTTGACCAGCCTCTGTGGTCTTCACATTTCTGTATCATCTGTTACCACAGCAATAAAACTTGTAAGTGAGAATAGAAAACAAATATATGAGCAGCAAAAGAATATGGCAGAAGTCCACTTCTCTCATGCAAAGAAATCCAGAAAACAGCCATCTGGTCTGGTATGATTTTACCCAATTCTGGGACTCAGGCTGCATCTACTTTTTCTCTCTACCCTCTAGATTATGTGGCCAACAAGAGCACGGTCACAATCGACTGTAGTAACCACTTCCTGTTCCAGGGAGAAGAATGGAAGAAAACAGGCAGAAAAGACATGAGGAATGTGTTCCAGTTACTTTATAAGGAAGGTTCTCAGAAGATAATTGACCTCACCTGATGTAAGACTGGGACACACCGCCACTATGATCAAAGATCATGTGTTTTTGGCAATAGAAATTCTTTCTTTAAGAGAAATGGGGAGAATTGATATTTGGACACCCTTAGGAAACTGTGACATGATAGAAATTTCTCTCCTTAGCAATGACTCCTACGCTTCTTTAAGAAAATTGTCCTGGAAAGAGAGGTCTATTCCCAGGTCTATTATGTACTAAATAAAAGGCCTTGGTGATGAGATGTACAAGACATTATGTCGAAAACCGAACTTCACAACTTTGGCTGGGATGAAGGTGTGGGGGGGGGGAATGGGGAAGTGGGGGAGGGGAGATGGGAAGGGATAGGAAGGGGAAACAAAGGAGGAGGCAACTATGCTTGATAAGAAATGTACTCATTACCTTGCCCATGTAATTGTAACCCCTCTGTATGGTATTTTCACAATAAAAAAATAATAAATAAATAAATAAAAGGACTTAGGTGGATCACCTAACTTCTCTGAGATGTAGTTTTCTCCTCAGTAAAATCGGTCATTAATCATTAAGCACAGTTTTGATAGCACTCTTCCTCAAAGTATTAAATTATGTGTGAAAGGGCCTCATGATTTGTCAATGACTCTACAAATATAAAATGCTGCGGCAATTACCATCTTATTCATCTTCTAATTCTCTCTGTTAGAATACATGCCCCAATCTAGCAACATTCTTTCAACATAAAAATAGGAACCAATACATAATGCTCTTTAAAATATATTTTCTTGAAAGTATTATATTAATAAAAATGTACTTCCTAATATTTCTTTAAATATTTAAAATTTATGTTCTAAGAAATAATAAAAATATTTTCTAAAACATTATATTAATAAAAATTTTCTAAGACTGACGAAAGATAACACATCATGTATTAAATCTATTCCAATTAAAGAAAACACAATACGATTCAATAAAAGTCAATTATTTTACAAAAATAAAGCATGATTGGATAGGGGGTTTTGACTTTCTCATAACATGCAAATAAGACATGAAAATAAAACATGCAAATAAGAGCAGATGCATACTAGACTATTGGAGTTTGACAGTTACAGAACCATGGGTTCAAAGCTCAGCTCTTCTTAAGATTGTGATTGGAATCTTAGCCAATTTTGAAGAATTCTCAAATTGAAATTTTTTCACATTTTGGGAGTATCATGATAAGGATTTTTTGGGGGGGTCCGGTGGTGGGGCCTGAACTCTGGGCCTGGGTGCTGTCCCTCAGCTCTTCACCTCAAGGCAAGCGCTCTACCACTGAGCCACCTTTCCAGCCCATGATAAGGATTTTGTATGGATAATGAATAGTATTTACAAGTCTTAACCCAGCACTTCTCATACAGTAAGTGCAAAAATAATGAGAGCTTAAAGTCAGCTCACCTCTTTTTTTTTTTGCCAATAACCAAAGCAAAGTAGATCATACCGCGATGACCCCAACAAGAAAATGTCATGTTGCAGAGTTTTGAGCTCTTACTATATTATTTCTCTGTGCTTAGTGCACTGTATCATACACCTAATTAACCCAGACAAACTTAAGTAATGATGCTCTCATTGTTCTTATTTTATAGGTGTGGATATTGAAGGTCAGAGAATTTGCTTGCCAAGGTTATATAGCTAGCAGGTGGGAAAACTGGAGAACTTATCCCAAAAGTCAATGTCAAACTGAAACACTTGGATCTTTACCAATTCATCAAAGCATGGTTAACTGAAAACACTTCAGAAAACATTGATCTATGATAAATTTTCAAAAAAGTACCCTCAAACAGAGGAACTACAAAGTTAGGACGACTACAGGCAGATTTAAGACTCACTCAGGGAAAGAATAAATCTGAAAAAGACACAGATAGTCCAGCCATTCCAACATAAAATGATGGGCATTGCAAAAGTCAACAGTACCAGTCTGGAAAATGTCTTGGCAGGAGAAACACCCCAGTGAAATTAAACACTGGATAGCATCTCTAATTTGGCTAATTGGTCACTTTATAAATCGGTCATTTTCTGAATTAAATTTTAGTTAACTGGCCAGCCTCCCAACCTCTGAACAACACGATCTATTACTCGATCATTTTCTCTATAAGTGGTAGGTGACAGTTCTGTTTTCCACCAATGTGAATATGTTTGCATCTGTCACTAATACTCTAAGTACACCATTAACCCAGAAGACCCATCAGGGCAAAGTAGCAGGCAGGATCCAGGGGTGATTAGCTGACAACTCTGGAACAACACAGGTGGTAGGCTGCTCCATGGAAACATGCCCATGCACAAAATAACAACCACTAATAAAAGTGTCTCTAGCAGAATCATGAAGTCGCCAGGGAAGAGCATGTCGGAGTATGATCACAAGACTGACTGAAAGCCAAAGGGTACTGCCATCAATCAGCCTAAGAGTCAGATATGGAACTAAATCACCAATAGAGAGATGGCCAGAACCACAGTAAGAATAAAGAGACCAAAAGGCCACATCTCCACTGTAAATTAAGTTGTATCTGTTGAATCATTACAACAATATTGTTGTAAGTACATTTTTTTTGGGGGGAGGGTCCGGTCGTGGGGCCTGAACTCTGGGCCTGGTCGCTGTCCCTCAGCTGTTCAGCTCAAGGCTAGCACTCTACCACTTGAGCCACAGCACCACTTCTGGCTTTTTTTTTTTGTTTATGTGGTGCTGAGGAATCGAACCCACGGCTTCATGCATGCAAGGCAAGCCCTCTACCACTGAGCCACCTTCTCAGCCCTTGTAAGTACAGTTTTAATCCCAGTCTATAATGGATTTAAAAAAAGTCATTCTAACCGATGCTGGGTGGGGTAGAGTGGTATGGATTCTTAAGGTGATCAGAGTTTATTTCCTGAAGAGGTGGTAAAGGCCAGTAATTTTATGGGAATATTTTTTAATGCTATACACTCATTCCCTCATGCCATAAAGCTGAACTTCTAGTCAAAAACACTGCTATTAATATAAATTCTTTGTTGTCCTTCTCTTTTGACCAGGAAAATTACAGCAGCAGTAGTTTAACAATGCTAATTTCCCCTTTATTAAATACCAGGATTTTAGGGCTGGTCTTTGCCATTTAGCAAAGTATGTGTATATTTCTTGATAGAGTTTATGGTCTTACTACTATTTTTTTCTCTCACCTTTGATTTTCTTTTATTCATTTATATCAAGCCCTTGGTGAGGTTTGAGGGTTTGAGAGGTAAGAAATAAAAGCAAACTATGGGAAGAATTGAATACAGAGGTCTAACAATATTTTTTTACAATTATCTTAAAATAAACCTTTATATTCATTTGAAACAACAACATTTTAGTGTCATTGATTTCTTTCTACCTACTCCTTCCTCAAAAATCAGCCAATATTCTTCCTCTTTGCCACAAACTCAAGTGAAATAAGCTGACATCTCTGATAAATAAGTATGTTGCTCACCCAAGGTATGTAGCAACTCTGTCGCCAAAAATAAAAAGAGAAGAAGAAAGAGGAGGAGGAGGAGGGGGGGGGGGAGGGAAGAAGGAGGAGGAGGAGGAGGAGGAGGAGGAGGAGGAGGAGGAGGAGGAGGAGGAGGAGACGAAAGGAAATATTTATTCCATTCTCTAGCTCAGCATCTGAAGAGCAGCCTTCCAGATCAAACGTAATTACTACCTTAATATGATCAGAGCTCAGTATACTCTGCAAGGTCATTGCCAGCTCTAGTGACTCCCGCAGGACAAAGCTGAGATTAGAAGACAGATGGATCCACAGTGGGAATCCAGAGAATTGCACCCACTGGCCAAAGAAAACTGGCCTTTCTGCAGCAGGCAGGCAGATCCTAGGAGCAGGATCATGTCTTTAGGCGCCCAGGCACTGGTGCTCAGGGAAGCCTGCCAGACTAAAGTGCAGGCTGCAGAGAGAATAGCAATTTCATCAAGAGCCCTAGGTGGCATTATATGATTATTCTTTCCTAAGTATTCTTCAGCAAATGCTCTTAGCCTGTTTGTACTTATTAAACCTACTGATGATAATTCAAGCTGCACATCAAATTTAGCTCTTATCTTCTCTTTGCCAATTTCCTCTCCTCAGCTCCTGGGTCCTTAATGGACCAGGTACAAATATGTAAATACCATGCTTTGTTTTGGTAACTCATTTCCTTAAGGTCAAGACTTGAGTGATAAGGGTGTCACTTTCACTTCATGAATAATTCATTTCTGAAGATGATTTTTATTCATTCAGACTTCATAGGAAAGTAATCAATGTTTGACTATGAATATCTGTGACTGAATCCTAGCCTGGCCTCCTGTGAGCGAAGTGACTAGGCAATTTGCTTAATCTTCTCCAGCCTCTCTAGTCTCCATTTAAGAGATGAACTTAGTAATATTTATCTCATATGCTTATAGCAAGATAGGGGTTGAAATAAATAATACCTGTAAATATCTATGAAGGATGTAAGATGAATACAGATCATTTTGTCTTCCTTCTCAGCCTTGAATATAATATAGAACTTAGCTAAACAGGGTATGTTGGTGTAACTGGTATTTTTGCTTTAAAAAGAATATGATAGTAAATGCATAAATAACCTTGGTGATTAAATACATAAAACAACTAGCAATAATTAATAATTTGCTTTTAAAATACAATAGCAAACATAAAAATCCCCTTGGCAATTTAATCAATAATAGACAGAAAAACAAGTAGTATACAATTGAAAATATGACAATATGTTTAAGATGTTAAGAATGTAGATAGTTTCTTTTGGTATGATTTAGTTTTTATTTTGTGCCTGTACTAGGGTTTGAACTCAGGGCCAACGTGGTCTCCCTTAGCTTTCTAGTTTAAGGCCCGCTTTCTACCACTTAAGCCACAGCTCCACTTCCAGCTTTTTGCTGGTTAATTCGAGAGAAGAGTCTCTCAAATTTATCTTCACAGGTTGGCATAATCCTCAGATTTCAACCTTACATACTTAAACATTTGGTAGATAGGTTTTTTTTTGTTTTGTTTTGTTTTTGGTCCAGTTGTGGGGCCTGAGCTCTGGGCCTGGGTGCTGTCCCTCAGCTCTTCAGATGAAGGCTAATGCTCTACCACTTGAGCCACAGCGCCACTTCCAGATTTTTTTTTCTTTTTGCTTATGTGGTGCTGAGGAATTGAACCCAGGGCCTCATGCATGCAAGGCAAGCGCTCTACCACTGAGCCACCTTCCCAGCACCTGGTAGATAGTTTTGTATTTGTTCTTTTTTTTCCAACTTTCTATCCTGCACTCTTCAGCAGGAAATGCTGAAGGATCTTTTCCCCATTATTAATAAACATAAGACAATGCAAGCCTAAGGAGCTGAGAAGGTACAAATAGATAACGGAAAGTGATCTAATCTTAGCCAGACAGGCAGCTTTCTGGGATTTATTCGAACCCTGAGTCTCTGAGACAGGCAGGATACAAGACATTTACCCTCATGCTTTCCACTAGAAGACGTAGCTCTGTCTCCTGATTACCACTTTTTAACTTTATGTAGTCACTGGTGCTTTCCATTCACAGGTCTGCCTGTGAATTCTCTGCACCCTCAACAATCTCTCCATAAATTACCTTGTATGCAGACTAGAGCTGGTTGTTGTTTGCTCAAGAATTCTAAGTAAAAAATCTTTATGAATTTTGGGATTATTTATGCCACGGGTATTTGGGGCTCCACCTCCACAAAAGAAAAGAGAGAATTTTAGGATTAAAAACAGAGGACCAAATTTAGACTCAGATTCTCATCCCATAAAAGATATAAAGATGATCAAGTTCCCATTGCTAATATCTCACTTCATCTACATACAGGTTGTCACTTCTTCCCACCTATTCTGTGGGAAGCTTCTAGGGGAGGATACAGGAGACATCAGGTCCATTCTGCAGTTTGTAATTTCTTTAGAGAACTAGGCCATGATGTGACATCTCAGTTGATGCACAAGTTGGGAAGACATTTTCAAGCAATGATATATTAGGTTTTGCTTCCTCCATTTATTTCTGGAAAATCATTACAACAATGGACATCAACCCTGGTAAGTATTTCACAGAGTAGGTAGATAACATGCCAAATAAATGTAGACTTTAGGTAAATAATTAAAAGTTTTAATAAAAATATACCTGACACATTAGTTAGTATCAATAATGCATATTGTTTGAAGGGGACACTGATAGCAAAACGTTACTCATTGTTATCTGAAATGCATATTAATCTGTGCATTCCATATTTTTATTTTCTAAATCTGGCTGTAGATGAGTCTAAGCATTTAAAGAAAGTATAGTTAGGTTACTAGAAAACCACATCATTGCTTCAGGTAGCTAAAAGGACCTTTAGGAATAATTAAATTTGCAAAATCCCAGAACTATCAAGGTTTCCCTTCTTTGATTAGAATGGAGAAAGTTATACTATAATTGGCTTGCTGTTAAACTCCATCAGTTCATCTGTAGGAATTATAGAGAGGCACAGGGGAGACCATAATCAAAGCGATAATGAGATAACAAGGTGGAGAGGTAAAGAAAAAGATAATTGAGTCAGGAAATTTATTGTAATGAAAATATTAAATCTATGCCCATAAATGTAATTTTAAAAACTGATATTCTTGAAGGTAAGATAGATAGGTTAAATAATTTATACATAAATTCTAATAGATAATCAAGTTGAGAATATATATATATATATATGTACTCATCTAAAATCTAAGAGATGCTTTATTTCACCAAACAGCATATTATTTTTAAATGGATAATGTGCCAGGTGCTAGTGGCTCATGTCTATAATACTAGCTACTCAGGTGACTTAGACATGAAGCGCATGGTTCAGAGTTAACCTATCCAGGTAAGTCCATGAGACTCTGATCTCCAATTAACCATGAAAAATCCAGAAGTAGAGCTGTGGCCCAAGGGCTAGAGCAGTAGCCTTGAGCAGTAACAAGTGGAGCTGTGGCCCAAGTAGTAGAGTAATAGCCTTGAGCCTTGAGTAGCTTAAGGAGAGTACCCAGGCCCTGAGGTAAAGCCCCAGGGATGGCTTGCATGCCTAGGCACATGCCCATGTGCTCGCACAGACGCATGAACACACACACACACAAAAATGTACCGTCAATTAGCATTTAGGATTTCAGGAAAAAGGAGATACAAGTACTTTCTGGTTTCTCTGGTGCTGGTGCTTGAACTCAGAGCATGGGCTCTGTCCCTTAGCTTTGTTCACTCAAGACTGGTGTTTTACCACTTGTCTTACAGTTCTAATTGCAGCAGTTTGTTGCTGAGGATGATGATTAGAGAATGAAGACTTCCATGCAAGTCCTGGCTTCAATCTGAGCTTCTCAGATCTCAGCCTCCTGAGTAGTCAGCATTACAAGCATGAGTCTGTAGTATCTGGCTAATATAGTTACTTTTATGTAGAGACTGACATCATTTTTTTTTTTACTGCCATCTTGAAAGAGGAAGCCAGGACTCAAATCTGTATTAACCAGCAATATGGCTTTAAGAACTTTTCCTTGGTATTCAATGTTAGAAAGTATAATGCTTACATTGGATGTGAAGACTAGATAAACACACATAAGGAACATAAAGCAATGTGCCTGAGACATAAAAGTGCTGAGATAATATGTCTTTTACTTTCTTCCTTTTACCTTCCTGTTTGTTGTAATTTTCACCTGCTTCTAACCAACAAGATATGCTTTTGATGATCAGAACATATATACACATATACATATATATGTTATATATCTACAAAAATACATTTTACTACTTCTACAGCTGGTTAGCATTTAATTGTTACAATTTTTGTGAAGAAAAATAAATGCTTTATCTCTGTTCAGCTGCTATGAAAATTTATTATAATTGAGAGGCTTAAACAGAATTTACTCCTTATAGCCTGGAGGCTGGGAAGTCCCAAATCTGAATGCTAGCAGATCCGGGATCTATTGAGATCTGGCTCTTCCTTTGCAGTGAGCCTTCTTACTGTGCTCTCATAAGAGAGAAGAATGAAAGAAACAAGATTTCTCCCATGTTTGCTTCTGAGGGCACTAACCCCATCCACAGGAATTCACTCTCATGACCAAGTACCTCCTCAAGTCTTCATTTCCAATTACCATCATATTGAAGAGTAGGCTTAGGAAATAGGAATTTTAGGGAGACAGAATGATTCACTCCATTCCAGATCCTAAAGGTCCAAGAGCATAATAATAATATACACAGCATAGAAGCTCTTCTCTATTGGGTACAATTGGACAATCTATTATGCATTCAGTTCTACCAAACTTTTAATAACAAACACTAATAGAAAAGTGTTGAGTTGTTGCTCATTGGTAGGATTCATGCCTTGCAAGGGCAAAAGTTTTAAGCATGAAACCTCTTGGAAAAAAAAAAAAAAAAGCATTTGAGCTGGATGCCAGTGGCTCATACCTGTAATCCTAGCTACTCAGGAGGCTGAGACCTGAGGATCACAGTTTAAAGCCAACTGGGCCAGGAAAGTCTATGAGACTCTTATCTCCAATAAACCACCAGAAAACCAGAAGTGGTGCTGTGTCTCAAGTGGTAGAGTGCTAGCCTTGAGCTGAAGAGCTGAAAGACACTGCCCAGGCCCAGATTTCAAGTCCCATGAATGACAAACAAAAAAAATTTAAATTGTTTTTATTTTGTTGTTGTTGTTGTTTTTGTTTTTGCTAATGGACTATAAGAGAAGATCAGCAGAATTGTTTGCAAGGTATTTTTAATGCTTTAAATAAAATAAAATGTAAACGTGGACAAGCTTTAAATATATGCTGTTAGTCAATAGACACACAACAACAATATAGTACACTGAGACAATTAGTCTAGGCACTTTAAATAGATTATTGTAGGTAATTCTCAGTGTTCCTGAAATGTATTTACTATTTTCCTTCATTTTTTTAAAAGCAAAATGGCACCAAAAGATTTGGGAAACATATCCAAGATTAAATAGCTATTAACAGGAAGTACTGGGATTTAACAAAGGTCTACCTGAATGTCACCTGCACCAAATGACAATCTGAATCAAGAAGAAATAATTCTTTCTTAGAGTATATGCCCAAACATATGTGAACATGTAAATGTTTTATGGACTGCTTATTAGATACCAATACTAGAAGTTCAGGATGAGGAAGATGAGGAGGATGAGGAGGATATTGACAATTTGGTATCTGAATTCAGAGATTTATGCTTGCTAGGCAAGTACCCTACTACTTGAGTCAGGTTGCCAGCATCAGGATAATGATAATTTCTCCCTCACTTTTAAGAAATCAATAGTCTTTACCATTTCCAAAACCATATATGAGGTAGAACCAAATATAAAATTCATAGTTATTCATTCTGATTCTAATACTTTTAAGTATCCCACAGGAAAATAATTAGATTCATACAAATTCTCTCACCACTTTAAGTCAATTTCCAAGCCAAAATCTTCCAACAAAGATTCCATAATTAAAGTAGGAATAGTCTGTGTGTTTTGATACATTCATTTGTCAATTCTACTGAAAAACTTTGCTTCCTTCCATTATTTGGGAAGCATGAGGCATTTCCTAATGACAGAGGAAAGGAAGCATCTGGGATCAATACTAGTAAGGGTGGGGAGGGGTTTGCTTCCTAAACTCGGTACTTTAGAGAGTCAAATTCAAATGAGAATCTAAACATGAGAGTTGCATGCTAGCAGTGATCAGCATACATAGGCTGAAGTAACAGCATTTCCTACATGAATCACTATGGCTATTTTCTGGCTCCGAGTATGACCCTAAGGGACATCATCGAATGATACAGAGAATCTCTACCATTTCTCTAATATCTTTTTTTAATGAATGGAACAGTTCTGCTGCACTGATTTTGGCCAAAAAAATCATGCCAATATCCTAATTTACTTCTCAAAATAATCTATCTTTATTGTGGAAAAAGTTATAAAAATTCCAACAACAACAAAAAAGATCTTGGCTATAATTGCACCCACACATTACCCTTCCCACAATATCCCTTGATAAAATAAAGTCAACCATCTGAGAAATATAATAGGATGAATATGAAAATAGAGAACATTTGGCACTAAAGAATTAACAGTAGCAGTAAAACTAATGAGATTGGGAGTTCATCTGTAGACTGGTTTCTTTTAAAGAGCAATCTATACATGTATAAGTTGAATTGTGCCCTCAACCCTCATAGATATGATTTCATTTTAACATCCTGGTGGCTCAACATGCGATTTTATTTGGGAAAATGTTCATTACTGAAGTAGAGCTAAAATGACATCACAAGGGTAGATTCATATCCAATAAGACTGCTGAAAAGAGGAGACTTGTCTATACAGACAGCTACTTACATGCAGGGTTGGAAAACCTGGAAACACACTGGGTGATGACTGGAAGCCAGGGATTGCCAGCAAACCAGGAAGCTACAAGAGAAGGGAAGGATGATCGTTTAACGATGAGACCGTAGGTCTGCTGTCACCTTGATTTCATTTGCTGAAATTCCCGGACTGTCAGAAAATAAATTTTCTATTGTTTGAAGCTACCCATTTTGTTCTACTTATTTTTATGGCACTCCTAGAAAAGCAAGACAGCCAGGAACTCCCATTGATCAGATAAATCTGGAACTTATCACACTAGCAGTGGCACTGGCTAAGCCAAAATCCCCCATTCTCTATGGTCAAGAACATACATGCTTGCGTACAAGCCTGCTCATGTGCGCTCACAAGTTTCATTTAACACCTGCCAATGAGACAATGCTGGTAAGAGAAGATCTCCGCATCTGGCTTTATTCCACTTCATTTTGTGTGACTTCTTATGAGTGCTGCTCTCCTACGTGTTTTGTTTTCATTTGTGCTATGTAAAAAACAGTGGGTCTAAACTCAACTTAGGACTGCTACAAAAGAGCTGACAAATATTCAACATAAATTCATGGAGAAATTGAACATATATAACATATATTTTGAAAGCAAGGTTATTGGGGTTTTATGTTTGCTTGCATCTCTGTTTGTCTGTTTGCTTTTGCCAGTACTGGGACTTGAACTCAGGGCTTCATTTCTCACTTGACATTTTTTGCTCAAAGCTGGGGCTCTACCACTTGAGCCGTACCTCCACTTCCAGTGTTGTGATTGTTAATTAGAATTGAAAATTGAAAAAAAAATACAGATCCTTACTATAAAAGATAAATCTACATTTTTCTATCTGGAAGCTTTCTGTCCTTTTCTATGAATTATTGACACATTTTTTTGGTCATTATGGGGCTTGAACTCTGGGCCTGGGCACTGTCCCTCAGCTCTTCAGCTCAATGCTAGCACTCTACCACTTGAGCCACAGCGCCACTTCTTGCTTTTTCTGTTTATATTGTGCTGAGGAATTGAACTCAGGGCGTCACGCATGCAAGACAAGCACTCTACCACTGAGCTACCTTCCCAGGCCCCTTATTAACACTTTTTTTTTTTAAGGTAACAATTCCCAAATATTATCTTTTATCTTCAGTATACTCTACCTCTTTCCCTTCTCTTCTCTCCTACTCCAACTCCATTTCCCTTCCTGCCCTTCCTTTTCTGCTCCTCTTCTTTTTCCTCCACTCTCTCCCTTAAAAGGCAAAATTTCTTAATGTATTTCTTAATGCTTTAATTACTTTATCTTTTTAAAAGGAGGACACACAAAATTCTAAGTGACTCAATAAGTTGATGTTAAGCAAAATGAATCCCAAGTTAAAGACTCAAATGTTTTTTCTTTCTTGCTATTGTGTCTAACGTATTTATAAGATATTTCTTTGGGGGCTGGGAAGGTGGCTCAGTGGTAGAGCGCTTGCCTTGCATGCATGAGGCCCTGGGTTCAATTCCTCAGCACCACATAAGCAAAAAGAAAAAAGCCGAAAGTGGCGCTGTGGCTCAAGTGGTAGAACACTAGCCTTGAGCTGAAGAGCTGGACAGCGCCCAGGCCCAGAGTTCAGGCCC
The DNA here is from genome assembly GCF_019054845.1 of Dipodomys spectabilis. Lineage (NCBI taxonomy): Eukaryota > Metazoa > Chordata > Mammalia > Rodentia > Heteromyidae > Dipodomys > Dipodomys spectabilis. The sequence goes on along the minus strand of NW_024870834.1, from coordinate 9,687,250 downwards.
CACGACCGGACACCCCCCCCCCAAAAAAAGATATTTCTTTGTTGCTTTGTATGTCCCTCCACCACGGTATAACCCCTGTTTTCACTGTATTTGATGTTGGTATAATTTGTGGAGGGGAAGGGAAAAACAAATTTAAACAAATTGTTTAAATAGGGATATAGGTGGATCCATTGCAACAATGAGATGTACAAGTCGTTATGTCAAAAATGAACTTTACAACTTTGGTGGGGGGGGGAGAGGGGAGGGGGAAGGGAGGCGGTGAGGTGGGGGAGACAGGAAATGGGATGGGAAGGGGAAACAAAGGAGGAGGCTACAATGCTTGATAAGAAATGTACTCATTACCTTGCCCATGTAATTGCAACCCCTCTGTACGGTATTTTCAAAAAAGCAATAAAAAAATAAAAAAATAAAAGCTACTACAATGGTCAACATTTTGAAGCCAAGAAAGAACTCCAGACGGTGGAACAAATGGGAAAGAGGAAACTACAGCACCAAAGTCCTCGTTTATAAGGAGCATATACAGAATGGTTCCCTCACAGTACATCGTGCTGAAACGATAAAGGTGGTGAATCAATTTGGAACCAGCAATGTTGAGCCAGTGTCAAACTGATACCATGGATAGAAGCAGGGACTTTGTGTCTCTGGGATGTGAAGAAAGGTGGGGCTGGGAAAGGACAGAGAAGAGTGGAAGGGTGACACTGCTCAACGTGAACCATGTAGTTCATTTTCCACATAGTGTCTAGCGAGCAGCACTGCTGCATTGTTCACCCTTTGTCCCGTCATTTCTGAGCTCCCCGTCTCACTGCCCGAAACAGATACACTTAAATACAAGACCAAAGGAGAAAAACAAAAAGAAAACAGAAACCAAAACCTCTTGTTTCCATTGCTTGGAGTTCAGCTAGTGGGGGAGAGGAGTCAGGAGGGGAAAATTGGAAGAAAATGAGGGACAATGTGACACGGTTCACATTATTGCCTAATTTATATCACTGTAATCCTTCTGCACATCACCTCTAACAATAACAATTGAAAAAAGATGCATTGTACTAATACACTGACATGTTGAACTGGACTGCTCTGTACAACTACTTAAAGATAATTTTTAAGATCTTTAAAGGGCTGGGAAGGTGGCTCAGTGATAGAGTGCTTGCCTTGCATGCATGAGGCTCTGGGTCTGATTCCTCAGCACCTCATAAGCAGAAAAAAGCCAGAAGTGTTTCTATGGCTCAAGTGGCAGAGCGCTAATCTTGAGCTGAAGAGTTGAGGCACAGGTCCAAGGCCCAGAGTTCAGGCCCCATGACTGACAGGAAGAAGAAGAAGAAGAGGAGGAAGGAGGAGGAGGAGGAGGAGGGGAGTGGGGAGGAGGAGGAGGAGGGGGGGGAAGAGGAGGAGGAGGAGGGGGGGAGGAGGAGGAGGAGGTGGTTTAAAGGAAGATGAGAGCCTTTGGATACTCGGCTTACCTATTGTTCTGGTACAAATGTGTCCTGCCAAGTTAGTATGATGGAGACTTAATCCCCAATGGCTCACGACTGAGAGGAAGAGCTGAGCCCCTGGGGCTCTCTCTTCATCAGCCTTCCACCTTAGGATGACCCCTCACCAAGTCCTTGCCAGCTGTGAGCCATAAATCTTGGACTTCACCATCTCTTCAATTATAGAAAGTCAATCCCTGCTTATATTAATGACTCAGTCTGAGAGGTTCTTCTATAGCAGCACAAAACAGACCAAGACCCCTGTTACCTTGATTGCTTGGTCATTTATTTCCCAAATCCAGCATTTCCCAAACACAATGACTAGCACACATACATCCACACATTGGTAAGTTATCCAGGCAAAATGACATGATTCAGTCCAGGAAATGCATCTTATAGTAGGCCACAGGTTCTACTTTCTAGATTTAATCATGGAGGCGGAAGGAGGTAAATAGATGTTAGAGAAAAGTATAGCTTGATGATGGCTGTCTTGGAAAGAGGAAGGACATCAGTCATAAGCAACCCTGCATACCACCCTCTCTCAGTAAAGTGCTGAAAGAAATTTGCTTAAGATTTAACTAGCCTATTTGAGTTAATATATTTTAAACTGACAAATTGGACAATGCTGTTTTGTCCTTTCTTAATAATTATCACATTCATTGTGTAATAGCTTTTCCTGGTTCTAATATTTGTTTGACTTTCCCTATAAAAACCATAGACTAACAATATTCAAAAATGCTAAAAATGAGTCCAATTGTAGATTTGTGACAGTGTATTCCGTGGCCTATAGAGGTATACAAATCCATAAAAAAATGGTTGATTTTTAACAAGTGAAAAATAATTTCTGTTGCGTAATGACTACACACCTTTTAGTCAGTCAAAGGCCAGTTTGCTAGATTCATTAAAGTGTCCCAGTATGGTCAAGGGAACAAATAAGAGAGGGTGTTTATGGATGGGATGAGAGACATCACGAGGCACAGTTTGCAAAAATAAAGCTCTGGTTTGTGGAAACAAGAATGGTAGTGTGTAGAAACAAATTCTGCTGAGGAATCCACCCATCTTAATATGTAAAATATTTCACTTGGTTGCCAGCACTACCTTTCAAGTTCCTATTCAGGAACTACGTTATTGTTTCTTCTTGCTAGTACTGTTTAATATGAGAGATCATACTTAACAAAATGAGTGCCAGGAAGCTAAAACACGTTCTGTATGGGGGATAGGCAATGAGAAAGGCGTGAAGAGAGGAAGGCTGAGTAAATGCAGCCATTACATTATGTTCATTATGTAAACACTGAACTACATAACTTGAGGGTAGGAATGGTATGGGGAAAGATGTGGGAGAATGATGCATGAAGTGATATTGACCAAGATGCATTGTACTCAGAACTTGATTGCTAGAATTGATACCCCTTTATAAAACTACATTTAAAAATGAAGATAATTAGAGTATGGTGGACCAAACAAACCCCTGTCTGCTCCCACTGTTGCTTATCATGTAGACAAGAAATTGTTTAGCTTGCTCTTGTCATTTTTTTCTTCCTTCCTTCCTTCCTTCCTTCCTTCCTTCCTTCCTTCCTGTTTCCCTTCCGTCCTTTTAGGCTTGTCTGCTTTCAAAAATGAATCCAAGCATCTTGCAACATAAATTCATTTACAGCAAAACTAAAAACCACTTAGTCAAACTCCAATGCCAAAACGTAAAGAGGGAAAAGAATGATTCTATTAAAATACTTAAGGCTGAAAAAGGCTATAGCAATTAAATGCTAGATCTGTCTGGGAGCATTCTGAAAGTACCAGTAAAGAGGGCTATAGGATGGCTATACAGCCAAAATTGTCTATAAAAACATATTACTTCAAATAATACAAGGAAACAGTGTCTTGACTTCTAACTTTGGAGAGTAAAACATGCTAGAAAGAAATAAAGATTTTTAAATACGTAAGAATCAGGCATGTGGACAGCCCACCCTGCTCTGTTAAAATAAAACGTTATACATTCCTAATGATGCAATTAAAAACAAAGTGAGAGGAGATGGGTGTAAGGACATCTTTAAATGACAGATGTGTGGATGCTTAAGTATGGACACACAGCACTATCCCCATTCACTGTCTAAAACCCTTACAGAAAGCTACAGGTCTCTGGAGCTTCACACCACCCATGCAAATTTGTTTTTAGGGAAAACAGATTGTCAGTCCTAACTCTTCACTCTCTCATAGTATCATCCAACAGTGTGACTTCTTCTCTAGAAACTTCTGCAATTGGGAAGCCTCATGTGAGACTAGGCCACTGAGGTTATCCAATCTAGAATATGACCCTTCAGAACTATGAGCCCCAAAGGTCCCTTTTCTTTATAAAGTAGCCTGCCTTTGGTATTTTGTTATTAGAAATGATTTTCTAGACTTGTTACTCCAAAGTAAAAACGGGAGAGGAACTGACTCTTCCAGTTACATACTTCTGCTTCCCAAATACCATGAATTGAAGTGAATTAAGACTGTTCCCACCGTCCATGTAGACCATCAGGAGTCATTTCTGATCACGCAGCTACTAGGAACCCGTAAGTGCAATGCTTATTTAAATCAAATTCCATCTACAATAAAAATCACCAAAGAAGTTGAGGGTTAATCCTGTGCTCTAGCTAACTCATTCATTGTATTCTTGGGTTCTATTCTCTGGGGAAGATTCCAGGTAATACTTTCACACGTGTGTCAAACACAGCACCCAATGAAGCAATCGATTCATCATCCACCCTCTCACTCCATTTATTTCATTTTGTTTATTCAGATAAGCTTGGCTTTTGACTCCTTCCTAATAGTCTTAGTTTGTATTTTCATTAATGCTTAAGCTCCTTCACATCTTTTTGAAAAAAAGCCAAGGGCTGAAGCTTAAATAAACAATGGGAAATCCTCAGACTTCAAAGAAGCATTACTTCAGGGGGCTAGCCGGGCCAGGCGGTGGGATGGTTGAGCCTCTATCTGTCTGGTCCTAATTAGCTCTGGGCTCTGGCAAACCTGAGTGATGCAAATGCATTCAGCAGAAGCCTGTGGCATGCTTTCTCAAGGAACCTCATGTCTGGACTTACGGCATCTTGGATAGTCATCTGAAGAGAGCGTTTGCTTCTGTCTTGTCAAGTTCTGCCTGGGGAGTATCAGTACTTTTCCTCCTAATCTTCCCTTTGAGTTTTGACAAAAATCACTCTGTTTCTTTTGCCCCAAGTGTAGAGCCTACAGGCTAATGATTCTAACCTCTATGGGAAGCAGAAGAGAAACACCATCAAAACATCAGGGAATATGAGCACTGACTGCAACTCACTCCACTGGGAAATCCTCCATAGACCTTGAGGAGAGAAAATAGTTGGTTTTTTTTTTTTTTTTTTTTTTTTTTTTCCCAATTCACAACACATCTTGGGTAAAATGACTCTCTAGTGCCCTCCTCCGGTCAGCACTATGCCTGCTTCACCAAAATACAAATCACTATTGGAAGGAAAAAAATCTCTGCCCAGGAAGAAAAGAACCAGGAGGCGGCTGTTAAAGTTACAAAACCCTCGTCACATCTCCACTTCTGCCCTCCCCTGGCAATGGTCACTGAGACAGTGAAATGAGTAATTGGCAAAGTATAGCTTAAGTCCATCTCATTCCCTGATTGGTAAGGATGAAATTTTATTGGAAAATGTTCACGTACATTTGTTTACATATTATCTGTCATTGCTTTCCTACAGCACTGCATAGTTGAAATGGAGACTATAAAATCTGCCAAGGCGTACACATTTACTCTGATATGTAAAGGACCAGTGTGCCCATTGAGAAAAGCAAAGACAAGAGGAAACACAGTATGCCTGATTTCAAAATGCAGTATAATTTCAGCTCCAGTTCTTCTGGTCAGGAGTAATTTTTTCCCCTATATTTTCATATGTGAAGAAAAATCCTCCCAAGGATTACACTCAAGAATCAAAAACACTCCAATTGATAATAATATTTCCAACCAGGACACAAATTTTCTAAGGAAAAATATCCCACAGAAATGATGTTGCAACAAATGGAAGATGAATTTGAAAAGATACAACATAATACCCATCTCCTATTCTTTTCTTAAAATGTTTTGCTTCCCTTCAGGCTGCCAGCCTGAAATTAAGTCTTCAGCTTCTTACTATAAGGACTTCCCAATGCATCCTGTCTGAGATTGCACGCTAGGTTTCAGGGCTCTTCTAAACTCTCACAGAGAAATTGCCACTACAAAAAAAAAAGTCTTGGCAAGTAGATAAGAATAAAGTCAATTCAGATCCCTTTGTAAGATGTACGTTCTTCACAGAGAATTAAAAACCTGTTGGAATGCTTGTCTGTACTGCCAACCCGTGAAGCATATTCAATTATTCATTTTCTTCACCTGACTGGCCTCTTAAAAACTATGTAGTCAGGGCTTCAGCAATAATTTCATTTCAAAGTGTTCTGCCTGATTATTTTTTTCTGTGCGTGCACACTATTAATTAATGACTATGGAGAAGTCCATAAATTTCAGCATTCAGTCACAATGGTGTTTGAATCTATTACCCATGAAAGCCAGAGTCTACAGTCACTGAGTAGGCACAAAAGAAGATAAGTATTGATTTTACTTTTGAGTTTTAATTTCTTCTCATTGCATCGAAATGAGTGGATCGCATTTGAACAGCCTTTCCAGTGCAATGATGTTCACACTGTGGGCCTAGGGGGTGGGCTCAGCCTACCTGCTTGCTCTCATTTAAGAGGATTTGTCTATGTCACTGGAAGAGAAGGATAAACTATTTGAGTCTCTCTAAAACTGCTGCCAAATCCTCCCTGAGCATTAGTGTCCTATTAAATTGGAACATAGGAATTATATGTTTAAAAGCTAAGTCCCTAGTAAAGCTCCTGATGGGGTTGTATCTGGTTGATTCAGTCTCCTAAGATATCATGAAGATGGCATCGATAGGATAGCAGAAAGACTCCAAGAAGCAGGTGCTAGCATGGCTCTAGGCTACAATGGCATGGATTACAATCCTCTATAGAGGATAGCATCTTCTTGCTATGTCTCTGTGCCCCCTGTGCATTATTAAATCTGGATAACATCCAGATTACCAAATTATCTTGATCATGATCCAGACAGAAAAATTGGAGGAAGAATTCCTACCTCAAAAGCTTTAGCTACCGATAAGTGCTCAGTTTCAATTATCGAGAAATATTCTCTGGAATTGGAATAGATAAGAAGAAAGTAATTGCATAGTAACAGGTGAGGCTTAAAATGAATGATCAGGAGTCTAAGGGAGATGTATCTCCATAGTGCTTCCTATATGCTAATAAATGATTATGTAGTTACTAACAATGACGATGAATAAGTTTCATAACAGCAAGGGGGTCTAGGCTCTATCAGTACAGTCCATCCCTCTATTGCAGATGAAGAAAGCTGAGTTGAAAAAGTCAGTAGTAGTTCCCACCTCTGCATCTATCTCTATTTTATAAGCTGAGCTCCTAATTCTAAGTCTGAGGGGATTTCTACTATTTATCTTTCCTGGAAATACCCAGCTCACTTTCCACAAAGTAGGAAAACTGTTGGCGCCTATGTTTTGAAATTACTCTGCTACCTTGAAGAAGTGGTTTGGTCAAGTTACCACCTAGCACAAAACACAACCAGCTGGAGAGTTGGTTTGGGGAAAGGTTTTTTTTGGTGCTTTGGTTATTATCAAAGCACTTTCTAAGACCTCACCTCAGACTCACTGATGCAGGCCCTCTGGGGTTATTCCTGTAAAACATCATCAGAGCTTCCTCCCACCCCACCTCCCTTCCTCCCCCCTCTCCCCCCAGTCCAGATGCTGATACAGGCAAGGAAGTGTAGAAGAGTCATTCAAGGTCGCTTCCCACAGAGAGTTGCTGCATAGTTTGGTGATATTTTCAAATGTCCTCAGAACTTCAAGATTTCATCTCTGAGGTGAAGGACTTTTATAATCTTATTGGCACATTTCCTGACAATAGCAGAAGGACTAGTATTTGCCTTGGGTGAGGGTTTTGAGGAATGAGACAGGACTACCTGAAAAGCCAGGGGAGATATTTTTCATGATTCCACTACTGGAAAATGAGAACTAGTAAAAGTAACTTAGCCAGGAGCTGAAGGCTCCTGCTGAAGTCATAGTCACTCAGGAGGCTCCAGGCTGAAGACAGAAGTTCAAAGACAGCCCAGGCAGGACAGCCTGTGAGTCTCTGAAAGCTGAGATGAGACTCAAATAGTAGAGTGCTAGCCTGGAGCAATAAAGCTCAGGGAGAGCACCCAGGCTCAGATTGAAACCCAAGACTAGCCCAATAAATAAATAAAGTATGCATATCTGTGCCATAATACCAGTTCATTTTTATGACTAAAATGAGATATATGTGGCCTGATAGCAATGGTTATTTAAAACACTTGAGCACTATCTCCAAATACCATTATTAAGAGTGTATTTCTAATTGAAAAGCAAACGCAATAATTAAGAGAAGAAAACAATTGGTCTCAGAATGGGTACTTTTATATTCACACATCTCTCCCTCTCCCAGAGCCACCCAGCACGAGTGCATTTGCATTTAAGAATCAGAGGATGCATTTGCCTTCAATTCATTCTTCCCTGCCACTCTAAATGAGAAATTCAAATAAACGCCTATGTAATTTTTTTCTATTCTGGGAATAGTAGCATTTGAGCAGCACGTTTTTTGTATGTGTGTGATTTTCTTATTAATGCCAATTTCTGAAGTAAACCATCCTATAATATTTTTAACAGGTCAATGACTAGAGTAATAGAGAAATTTCAATATATCCATTTTCATTTCGTATTTGGAGTAGGGGAGCTGAATGTCATTCTAGCAATTCCAATTTTCTAACAAAACCTACTGATATGTAAAGCTCTCATTTAAAAGGTTTCCTTTCTCAAGGGAAAAATATTTTTACTGTTCTGACTCCATTTGTTTATAATTATAATTTCATATCCTAAGGAATCGTGTTTTAACTATTTTTCTTGTTATACACACTAGTGTCCAATTCCTAAGATGCCCAGTTAATTTCAGGGCCTTGTGGAGTTGAAGGAGAGGACAAATTTATCGGTTTTGATTTTATAAACACTTCCCAACTAAGTGAGAAAACTCTTGATCAGAGAAAACAAAACAGCAGTGTGGTCTGAAGCCTTAGATTAATATAAACTAGTAGTTTCCAACTTGGTTTTTCTCTCTTCTCTGACAGTAAGAGGTAAATGATCTCAGGACAAGGACATCCTTGAAATCAAACTGAGAAAACTAGAATAAGATTTTTTATACTGATTAACTTTAAACTATACTGTTGCTCTCTAATTCTCTTTGAAAAGTATTTTTGGAAGGGTAGAGAGGAACAAATAGCAGGAAGAAGATGAAAAAACTTCAGAAAAACTCACTATACATACAAAAGAAAATAAAGAAAGGGTGGGGGAATCACATATACTTTTGAACTAGTAAGCTTAATAGTTTGAAATATTAAGCTATTCTCTCTAAAGCCAGGCCTCAATGTCTGAGCTCAAGAACAAAGGAGACAGAATTCCAATCCTGCTACTTGGATATGTTTCCTGATTCCACTAGCAATAGATTCATAATTTTAAAGTGAGAATAGAAATAGTAATCATTTCGGCGTTGCCTGCAATGGTGGCTACTAGGTCAAAGATTCCACAGGAAATATAACCCCAGTAAGACTTTAGGAGTTTTTTTATTGGTTGCATTTCATTCATTCTCCTCTCCAATAATATAAACTCTCTTCCTTTTGTACCACTCTGTCTCATCAATACTCCTGTGGGTCAGCTAGAATTAACCTCAAGGGCACCAGAAATAGAAGCTTACAACAAGAACAACAAGTCTTCTCCCTAGGTCTACTATTTGAACGATCTATAGAGTCTCTTTCTCTCTTCCATCTGGTTCTATGGCACCAAGTACTTTTATTAAAAGTGTGAATTTTCCAGAGCTACTTTCCTATTTAATCACAGAGTCATCCAATCTACCTATAGACTACAAAGCAGAGGGAAATAGCTGTCTGAGAAAGCCAGTAAGCTAGCTCTACTTGAAGCCAATGCCACACCTTGAACTTCCTGGGTACCTGGAGCCTTGCATGCATTCATTGTTGGCATAAAGCAATCTGGATTAGTACTTTGTCATTAGCAGTGCATACTCAGCCCTAATGAATTCCTACTTTTAGCAAAACATTCGTGTCAGTAGGATTTCAGAGTTGGAGAAATGTTATTAAGACCTGAGATCATCCTGGAAGGGGGCTAGTTGGAGGAAAGTCCTACAAATCTACGATAAAACCAAAGCCTGAAATCCATATCATACTCAAAAGGAAATTACCTTACGAAGAAAATTTTCATGCAGAAGAATGAATAGCATCTTTCTAAAATGGGTCTTTGTTACCCAGATATAATAACTTCTGCTAACTTCTCCCTCCCCTTATGGTGCTTGACATTTTTCCTTCAAGCACAATAATATATAGGGTTGTATTGACAGCAATTGCTACATATTCTTTTTAAAAACCTGTATTTTTTATTTTGTTTTGAATAAGCCCATATTTATTACATAAGGGTGTTTCGTTGTGGTATTTCCTTCCATACCTGCACACATTATGTTTCACCATATTCCCACCTCCTTTCTGCTCTCTCATTTTTCAAACAGCATTTGGTAAGTTTTATTAATCTTTCTTTCTATTTATACATACACATGTATTCCCTTCTACATCTTCTTTCCCTCTGCTCTCTCCTGCCGATCCTGTCCTACACAGTCCACCTTTTATATTCACATCTCATTACCATTAGTACCATATCATTCATCATCATCATCATCATCATCCTCATCCTCATCATCATCATCATAGGTCTACATTCCATCAATGAGCAAGAACATGCAAGATTTGGCTCGCTTAACATAATGATCTCCAGATTCATCAATTTTCCTGTAAATGATATCACTACATTTTTGTTTATGGCTAAGTAATTACCTAGTGAGTGTAAAGTCTGCTCCTGAATGGCCAGCAGACTCCACCCTCCTCACAGCAAAGTTTCCTCCCATTACCTGCTTTACCTAGGCAGCTGGCACACCTGGAAGAGGTCATCTGCATCCAATGTGGCCACACTTTTCCCCACCCCTACCCTAGATAAGGCCTAGCCCAGGGCCAGACGCTCTCTTTCCCAGGTCTTTGCCAGCCCTGTGGAGTGTCAATTTGGTCTGGTGCCAGCCGGTCTACTGAATAAACCCGAATAACAGGTGCATAGTGTGGTTCTTACAAGGCAACCTCTTCTTTAAAAACCTAACAGTGAATATGTATCTTATGAGTATATGTATTTCTCTATTTATTTGTTGACACTTGAGCACTTGAGCACAGTTTGGCTATTTTGAACTGGGATACAAGAAATGTGTATGCACCTTTCTTCTGTATTGATTTACTCTCTTTCAAATATAGGCCCAAGTGTAGTACAACAGGATCTATTTTTATTTTGTTGGATAACACTTCGTACTACTTTTCATAGTGGTTTCAATAGTTTAAACTCCCAACAATAATGCGCCAAAGTTCTTCCCCCTCTATAATCCTTGTTGGCATTTGTTGTCTATTTCCTTGATGATTGCCATTTGCACTGAGGTAAGATGAAATTTTAGTGTAATTTTCATATTCACTTCCTTTATGGCTTAAAAGGGTGTTGGAAATTTCTCCATATATTTATTACCGTCTTGTATTTATTTTTCTGAGAACTCTCTGTTCAATTGATTTGGTCATGTATTAATTGGATTATATTTATCCCTTGGCTGTTTAATTTTCAGCTCTTTGTATATTCTGGAAAGTAGTCCTTTATACACTAAATAGTTGGCAAAGCTTTTCTCCCTTTCTGTGGAAGGTCTCTTGATTCTAGTAATTGTCTTCATGACCAGCAACTTTTTAACTCAATATATTCCCATTTGTCTGTTCTTACCCTTATTTGCTGAGCTATTAAGGTCCTATTCAGGAAATAATTGCCTAGGCTTATCTCTTCCAGAGTTTTCCCTATGTTTTACTCCAGTAGGTAAAGATTTGAGGCCTTACATTAAGATAAGAGTTTAATCAATTTGGAGTTGATATTTGTATGGTGTGGGCCCGATTTTCATTTTCTGCAGCTAACCAGTTTTCCCAGCACTTTCTGTTGAAGAAGCTGCCTCTTCTCCAGGGCCTGTCTTTAACTTGTTTCTTCTTCCCATATTTTGCATTCTAGAGAATTCAAGCTATATTTACGACACTTTGTTTAATCATTTCCTCTGTTGAATATCCTATATTATTGTTCACAGGTTCTATTTTTCACACCACACATGGATGTAACTAGCACAAGTTCTCTGCTCTTTCGACATCCACTTTCCCAATAACATATTCCTCAACTCCACCAGAATGGCCTTTGCCAGCCATATTTCTATCTGCAAACTGCTTATGACCATTTAGCTCTATCAAGACCGAGGGCGGTTTTTCCTGCAGCTTGTCCCTTTTCCTTTGCTGTACCTTGCATCCCCTTAACAGTCTGTCCACAAGAAGGCATGAACTTCCACATGATGTCTGTGTCTACCTGTTACCCTGTCAAAGCCTCTTCCATTTAAAAATGTCCTGGAAGCAACCTCTCCCCCAATTCTTCTAATCAATTTTCTGTTTTATTCCTTTGGTATTGCTACACACACACTATAAACTAGGTCCTTGATAAACAACAGAAATTTATTTCTCATGGTTCAAAAGGCTGAGCAGTCCAAGATCAAGATACTGGCAGATGAAAGTTTGTTTCCTGGTAAATAGAACCATTGTGTTTTCTCATTATGTTTTTACCTGTAAAGAGGAGGGAGCCAAATCTATGGTATATCTGCTAAGGATATAAATCGCGTCTGTAAGGGATCTGGTTAAGGCACCAACCAAGGTCACACCTAAGCTTGCCATCTGGGGGGTTAGGTTTCAACATCTGAATTTGGGGAGAGACACAACATTCAGACACTAGTAAGGGAGCCAATTTAATGTTTCATACTATAAATTTTCTTTGACTATTCATTCTCTTCCATTTCTTTGAAAAACCCCATATGTTCCTAGTTTAAAATATATGGCAAGCCCTTGTGTGTTATTTAATCATGACAGGAAATTTTGTTCACTTTTCTTATACTACATAATTATACTGACCATGGTAGTCTTTAAAAAGAATTGAAAGTTATAAGTCAATGAAAAATATATTTTTTTCAATAATAATATATCATTTCCATAGCATAATGCTTAGTTTCTCAAGTAGGGTAACTAAGAGTGATTTCAGTCCAGCATGAATAGATTTTTATGTCTTTAGGTAAAAATCGGAGTGTTCCACTTATTGGACTATAAAGTCATACATACCATTTCAAATCACATTACTATTGAGCAGAACATTTTAAGCTGGGATCTACTTCTTATGATCCATATTACCAAATTGCAAAATTAAGAAACAAAGTGTCATGTGTTGTTTACTTCTTTGTTTTCTTTTGCAGAAGTGACAGTGGGAAAAACAAGATTGTATTTCCATCCCATCATACCTCTATTCTCATCGCAATTTTTATTATAAGAACAATAAAACTTAGCAGTTTCTATGCCTTTGAAAGCTACCACATCTTTAAGCACTGACGAGTTCAATTTGGGGGATTTCATAGGACCATTTTTATAAGATAAGAAATGGAACATAGTCCAGATCTTTACATGTTGGAACATTAGCTTTATATTCATTTTCCTATAATGCATTTTTAAAAAATTTCTTATTTTAGTCTCATTATATTAGGTTGAGGGAGGAATTATCTTATCTTTCAGACAGAATTGCAATCCAACCACAATTGTCTTTTTTTGTTTGTTTGTTTTTGTCGGTCCTGGGGCTTGAACTCTGGGCCTGAATGCTGTCCCTCAGCTCTGTCAGCTCAAGGTGAGTGCTCTACCACTTGAGCTATAGTGCCACTTCCAGTTTTCTGGTGGTTTATTGGAGATAACTGTTTCACGGACTTTCCTGCCTGAGCTGGCTTTGAAACACAGTCCTCAGATCTCAGCCTCCTGAGTAGCTAGGATTACAGGCATGAGCCACCGGCACCTGGCTCCGCAATTGTCTTTATTGAGGTTCACCATCAAAGCCATAGCATCAGTGACCAAAGCCACTGATGCTGAAAGCTGTAAGCATCTGGGTTCCTGAGAGGCCAAAGTGAATGAGGATGTTCTGAGTATGATTTACAGATGATGAGAGATCCACTGTGTGTGTCTTCAGGGAAAGTTCATTATCATGACATCTCCTGTCTTCTACATCCAAGGAGCCTGGGGCAGGCTTGTCTCCAAGCACAAGAATGGGATTCAGTCCTTAATCTTCCCTGACCTCATTTTTACCAATCCAGTACAAACACTGTAAAGTTCTCTGCTTGTGAAAATGTCCTCTGCAACTCTTCTTTGTGTGTCTTTGATTGAAATGGTGACAATTGCTGTTGACAAGACATCATTCTTTTCTCCAATCTGAGATCTACTTCATATTTGAAAGAATTCCCTATTCCTCAGGAAACTCCAAATTCCTAGCTCACTCCATGCTTTCACTAATATGAAGATAGTCTTGATTCTGGGATTTCTTTTCCTTCATTTTGTACTTTGTTGTTTCTGGAACTTTTCACTTCACTGGCTACCTTCTCCATGTTTTTCTTCTCTACTTTCCTCCTAGGATTCTTCTCAAAGTAGTTAGCAGAAAACCAGCACTTACTCTGCCCGAAAGAAATCCCAGAGAGGACAGAAATGTCCAAGTATAGAAATGTGTTTTGTTTGGTCTTGTTGTTTTCCCTCTAAGCTTCTAGTAGTCTATTATAGATTTTTGAGAAAATATTTCATTATGTAAGTAGCTTAGTCTTGCTTAGAATTCAGTACAGGGTTCAGGCTATTTTGCAATTTATGATCTTCCTGTCTCAAAAGCCCCAGTGCTGAGATTACATTATGTGTCATCATATGTGACTATGCTATACCTTTAAAAGGAAGGGTTACAGATTAAATTGTGACTGCAACCTCTTCTGTAATAGCAATCGCTGAATTAGAGTTGAAGACGTATTTTCCTAGATTTAGTTTAGGAAGACTTAACATCAACAATGGGGCCTACGGATTGCAAGAAGATGAAAGATATAGTTCCTAATTAACTGCCCAAAACTTTTCTTTCCCAGATAAGCTAATTTCCATCAATAGTGGCAATCAAGCACATGGGACCTAGAAGAAAAGAGTACAGATAAAAGCTGGCCATTATTACTTCTTACTGATATGATCTTGGCAAAAAAAAAAAAAAACAATAAAACAAAACCTGCTTCCTTTTCAGTTAACACAAACATTCCAAACAACATAAGGTAGTTGTTTTAAGAGATTAAGTAAACATATGTGTGTGTGTGTCCGCAAAAAAGTATTTTCAGTCATAATTTTTTATTCTGCCTACTTAATGAGACCCAATGAAGAAAAATAAGAAAAATACTTAAATGACTGGTGTCATTTTCAAAAATCTGTGTTTTTGGTTCTTCTGTTCTGATGGGGCCAGTTGAAGTTCTGCTCATGTTTAGCATCTACTTATGTTTTGTCTTAATACCACATGTAATTGTCAACAGCAACCTTTCAGTATTTCTTGGTGAAAATCATTATCTTCAATCAAGTTAAGGGGAAGGAGACAGAAGACCACAAATAAACTGTGTTTCAGATTTTCAGAATGATGTTTCAAAGAGCCTTCACCAAAATGTGCTAAGCCAAAACAAGCTGTGGGAATTAGAGTTCAAGGAACAATCTAATGCCATTCTCTTGTGCTGTTTGGGTTATCTTTAATAGCTCAACTTCAGTTATTAACTTTAATAGCTCTTATTTATCATTACCAATTCTTATGAGCTCAAGAGAAATTACAATTAATACCTGTAGGCTGAACTTAAGTCTTTCCTTCAGAGGGAATTCTTCTTTACTGTTTGACATAGTGAAGTCACCGAGGCTTGTAGTTGTTTTCTCCATGGCTCCATCCTGCCTAATTAGTTCAGATTCAGAGTACAGAACTATAAGAATTCTTATTCAAATGTTTTCTACAAGTTTATTTTTTACCAGTAGGTCATTCAAGTCTCCTAGCTCTTGAGACTATTTTATACTGGTACATGAATTAGGGTAGGCTGTAGTAATATTAAGCAAATATTTTAAAGAATGAATAAAATCCCAATTTCAGTCAGCTAACTTGTCTCTTGTGACAAGCAAATATGATTTTCACAGTTAGTGGGGTTAGGTAGGTTCTGTTAACTCCATCATTCAAGGCCTGGGGCTGAAGGAGCCTCTAGTAATAACGTAGCTAACGATGTCATCCCAGTGTCTGCCATCCGTAGCCTGATGTTCTCTTATTCTTCTCAGCCCAGAGATGACACTCATCACCTTATCTCATTCCACTGGCACAAACCATCTCTATGGCTCTGCCCTGACAAAACAGAACTTGGGGAAATATAGTGTCTGTCTGGGCAACAAATCTCCTCACTGTAAGAAACTGTAACACTTTATCGAATAGCTAGCTTTCCCTGACACTGGCTAGAAATGAGTCTGGAATGTACTAGCGGAAATAAATTTCAACTGATCAGGATCATGCAGTTGGGTTGGGCTCATTTACTGCCTGCTAAAAAGGGAACGTGGAAGGCAGCCAGACACTGCAGAGTAGATTCTGAAGAGTCTGCTCAGCAGCAGTGAATGTGGCTATTTCTGCTAAGGGTCAGTGTATTTGCTGTCCCCCAACTGATGACCAAGGGGGATGCTGTATCACAGGTGGCTAGTTAGCTACTAGGCTTATTCTAGAATGCCTGTAGGCTTCAAGAAAGCCATGTTCATGTCATAGAAATGAACAGAGACTCAAAAAGTCCTCCTGCCATAGATTTACAGAATGATGAACAAGCCATGAACAGAAACTCCATGATGGTTATAAGCTAAAATAGTCACTTCCTGAAATTGTTTCCATGATGTATGTATAGGAGAAAGGAGTGACATTTTATAGCTTTTATGACAAACTCACAATCAAGTAGGACTGCTTAGAAGCAGTTATTGTTCTTTTTCTTCTTTGGTCAGCCCTAGGGCTTGAACTCAGGGCCCAGATGCTGTCCTTAAGCTTTATTGCTTAAGGTTAGTGCTCTACCAGGACCATAGCTCCACTTCTGATTTTCAGGTGGTTAACTGGAAATAGAGTCTCATGACCTCTCTTACCAAGGCTGGCTCTGAACCATAAGCCTCAGATTTCAGTCTCTTGTGTAGCTAGGATAACAGGTATGAGCCACCAGCTCCAGGCTTACAGGTATCCTAACCTGTCCTTTCTAGAACATTCCATGATCATTAAAGCTATCTAAACTTTGCTTCCCTTTCTAGAACGTTGTACATAATCTAGCTATATTTTAAATTTGTGATCATTTTATTCCATAAGCTAGCCTAAAATAAAATTTGTAGTCAGAAAAAGAATTGAAATTGTGAAATTAGGCACATTTAGCCAGCTATCTATTGATTTATTACATATTTTTGAGCATCTACTACAGACTTGGTATGGGCATTGTGAAGAGAAAGATGATGAGAACAATTGGGCAAAAATATCCACATCAGTAATGGCTAAATGCTAATGGGAAAGCAGTTTGCTACAAAGAAAAGGTATATGAATTAGACATTTGGCCCTTATAATTAAATAAAATAACAAATCCTTTGTATAACTGAGAAACCCAAGTTTTAATGAGGCAAAGATATAGATAGTAACCAGAAGTGCAGAACTTCGAAGTCACACCAGTTTTAATCTGAACTTGATGAGATTTGAACAATAATCAGGAAATCCCCACCAACCAAAGAAAGCTTTTTATCCAATAGCAAGTTATAGTCTACAATGAAACAGGATCAAAAAATAACCAGATAATTTAAACAGATACTTAAATTGTCCAAATATTACTTCCTCATACTAATCCACAAAAGTTCACATTGGGAATTTGAACCAAAATATTTTTAGTATAATTGCTGCCAAACATATCCATATTTCCACATTTCCTTAATATCTCGTTTACTGGTTGGCATTATAACAGGTATTCCATCGATAACAAATGACTAAAGGAAATGAAGGCTACTGGGGATCAAAAGAAAAAACCATTCTGTGTGTGAGAAATCAAAGGAAGTTTCACAGAGGCAACATATCTGGACATATTTCTTATGGATTAGTAGTTTGTGAGCATAACCAAGAGAGGCATTTAACACTTGAAGCCAAAGGTCAACAGCACACATAAAACATCATGCCAATCTACTCTAGGCTTAGGTAGTATCAAGCAGTCTCATAGGACAGAATACTAATAGGAGGATCAAGCAAGATTCAAGAGCCATGCTAAATGCTAATAAGAATGAAGTAGCAGAAGGGAAGAAATCAATGGTGGAGAAGAACGACAGAATTATTGCACTGAAGCTGGCTGGAAAGAATAGAATTTGGAGCGCAAATATCGATTGGTCTCAGGTAAGTGAACTGTTGGTTCACACTAATGGCAAGGTCTGCAAGTAGAGGTCAGAAGGTTGGTAAAGGTGACAGTGGATATTTGTGCACTTCATTTTTGTCATTGATTTTAAGTTTCTTAGTTTACTGAAAGGAAGGTCAAAGGAAGTCACAGTGTCTAAATCATGAGAATAAGGTTAGTTCTCTGATGGAAGGCATTGGTAACTTATTCTATCTTCTATGATCCTCATTTTCTCAAGGACTTTGGGTTTGGTCATTTTTATGTTTCATTGTCCATTCACTGTGAGCTGTTTTTCTACACCAACTTAAGCCAACTAACAACCAACCTTGTTAAGTACCATTAACTGGACAAGTCTAAAGAAGTTGAGCCAGGAAGTGGAATTTAAATCTTGGTGGAAGGAAACAAAATAATTTATTTCTCATTCTTATCATCCTGACTTCACGGGTTATGAAGAAACCTAAGCTCCTTAAGATTAGTGCAATGACCAGCCAGATACAAACATCTGGTTACATGCCTCCATGTTAAAAGAGGTACTAACCAATAGAACAGATCTTGTAAATCAGATAATGCTTGCTTTTGCCTGGAATTAACAAACACTACTTCCGTTCACACTTATCAGTCACAGTAAGTCATATGGCTCTGCGTGAAGTCAAGAGGCCTGGAAAGTCTAAACCTCCATTGAGAAAGAGAACCCAGTATTTGTCAACTAATAGCATAGTTGTTCATAACTGACTCTGTGTTAGGTGTCAATTTGGCTAGTCTAAGGAACGAACACACAGATCGCTAATAAGGGCATTATTTTGGGGTGTGTTTGTCAGGATGTTTCCAGAAGAGACTGAGAGTTGAATCAGTAGATGAAGGAAGATCTGCTATCACAAATACGGGTGGGAACAGATGGAAAGACAGAGATGGAAAAGACAGAATAAAAGGCACGTTCAATCTCCTCTGGAGCTGGGATCTATCTATGCCACCATCTTTCCTGGCTCTTTAGCTTAAGGCCAGCATAAGAAATAAAGATAAATACAGCTTAATCTTTCCATGGTAAACGTGTTTCTCTCCTTCCACCAGAATGAAATATGAAATTGGTGGGTATCGTGTAGCTGTCCTTTCACAAAAGGTTTTGACAATCATACAGCAGTGACTGACAAGTACAGTCGTGTTTCTAATCACACCATTTATTTTATACTTCCACCTTGGCCCCTATAAAGTCCAACTTCCTCTCTTGAAAAAATTACTATCAAAAACTATCTTTTCATAAGCAAGGGAACCATTATGTCTGCTTCATTTAATTGCCTTAAAATTCAGCTTACTGCACGCTTTGTTTTGGAAAGTCTAAATTCACAACTCCAGTTAATATCGTCCCATTAAAATTCTCACTGGATCTGTTTTATTGTAAGCCTCTGAAATAAAATGTTTATCATACCTCTTATTTGGTTTTTGTTGTAACAGAAATCTTCCTTAATGTCTGTGTATGGCAGTCAGTTTCCAATAACTCTCATACCTTCCAGTATATGAAGATGCTCAGCGCATTTAATGCTACCCTCTGCTACTATGTTACCAAACTTGGTCTTAATCATTTCAGTTACATCATTTATTAGACACTGGATTGATTCCCACAAGTTTATAATATTCTATGTAACATCCAGTTCCAACTTGCTCTCACACCCTGATATCATGAGTTGGACTGGCCAGCTCGTGTTCAAAAATAATTTGGAGAGCTATACTCATAAAAGCATGAACACCAGGAATATAACTAACATCCCTGCCAGGAAATCATCCTCATAAAACCTCAGGATGGTCAGTTATAAAATCATTCTAAAGTTGTCAATCTCCAAGTTTATTATGATCTCTTATCATTCTGGTTTTTAATGTCTGAAATCCTATATAACGTGATGTACCCTTTCTAGAACAACATGATACTTGAAGTGTGTGTAAGAAAATTATTATAGATTTTCCTCCAAATTTTTCACTATAAATAAATGCTAGGGGAATTAGGGATGGAACTCCACAGGAGACTCAGAATTCTAGGGAGATCAAGCACCTGATGGCCTCATTCTGCCTGGCCACGCGTCAAGGGTACTGTTAAATATCACCTATAAAAAAATAGGCTTGACATCTGATTAAGTTTTTGATTGTTAGGAGACTCAGAGAGTTGTAAATGAAATAAAAGTGTCAAGGACTTACATCTACACTAAAATTATATACTTTTGAATGGTGGCTGTAATAGTGCCATCCACATAGGCATGTTAATGTTAAATGTGGTCTCTCAGGCTCTATGGGCTGGAAGGTTGTCCAGACCCTCCCTCAAAGGCTCCAGTAAAATTCTGTCAGATGAATAATAACACCTACGAGTCGAAACGTGCAGAATGGCTTTTTATATCCATGTTAGGTGCCAACCACATGGTAGCATGTTACCTAACGCTTTGGTTTTTGTTTGTTTTGTAGCAAATGGCATTATCAAAGTGAGGAATAGAAGGAAGAGAGCCATCTTCCTCTATTGACTTTAAAGGCAAATTGGCAATTGGCCAGATACCCATTATAGGTGTCATCTTTAGCACAATCCCTAGAGTCATTTTTCATTTATTTCCAATGTACAGATCCAGATCAAATTATTATAATGCAGTCACTGACTAGGAACATGTAGATGAAACAGCTCAGGATCTAATTCTGAGTACTTAGGACTAATAAATACCAAGTAATACCCAGCCTGGCACTGGTGGCTCACGCCTGTAATCTTAGCTACTGCAAAGGAAGCTGAGATCTGAGGATTACAGTTCAAAGCCAGCCTAGACAGGAAAGTATGTGAGAATCTTAAATTCAATTAACCACCCAAAAGCCAGAAGAGGAACTGTGGTTCAAGTGGTAGAGTGCTAGCCTTGAACACAAAAGCACATGGATATCACCCAAGCCCTGAGTTGAAGCCCCAGGATCTACACACACACACATACACACACACACACACACACACACACAAACACAAACACACACACAGTGCTACTGATTTCATATAATTTCTCAATTTGTCCTCGAGGGCACTTTGAGAGCAGGGTATCTTAGGTTTGACTCCCTAAGCTATGGTTTTCTGGCATTCAATACCAGTTACTACAACTTGTATTTATATAGTTGTTCAAAAATATCTACTTCTTTTCCTCTTACTTACCACAGTTCAACCTTCATGAGAGCAAGGAATTTTGTCTCTCTACCACTCCCTGTTTCTCTCCTAACAACCTAAAAAAAGCCCTGGCACATAGCTAAGCAAGTTATATCATTCTGAGTTGGGCTTATTTCACTTAACATGACAATCACCAGCTCCATTCATTCGCCTGGTAGTGTCCTTGACTGCTTTTCTTAAAGCTGGGTTTTTGTCCTTCCTATAATCCAGCTAGCTGTGTGCTGTATATAAGTTTGTTTAATTTGTCATTATATATGTCATTCACGATGATGAAAGGAACACTTTGGTAATGCACATCTGCAACACATAACACATGGTAAGTGGTTGGGCAGAACAGCTATCATTGTAAGTAGTCACAGTTAACAGCCAGCCCCCCACAAGACAAACACTAGTCTTAAATCCCTATGATTCTTCTCTTTATTTATTTATACCAACTCATCATAAATTAAGGAGAATTGCCCTATGGGGCACAAAGCCGGCCTATATGTACTAGAAAGAGTAGAACAATTCTCAGTGTTAACATCAAAAATTATTCCAGAAAGAAAAATAAACAAGATCAAGTTGGGCTTATTAACTTCCACCTTATAAAAGTTGTCTGGTCTATGTGGAATGTATTATTTCTTCTGTCCCTATCATGACTTCAAATTTGTTGGAAGACTTTCTTTACTCTCTGACTTTATGAGTTTGTGTACTAGCCTGCCAGTAGGGTTTGAAAGTTAAAGGCCTCCATGTGGTCTTACTCCGATGAATGATATTTAAGATACTCTCAATCATCTCCCTTCTTTGCTAGGCCAGGAAAATTTTACTTCTGGGGGATTAATTCTTCAATCCAGCACATTTTTGGTTGGGAAAAATTCTAATCAATCATATGACCTGGAAAAAAAATCACCTTTAATAATTTGGGCAAAAATTTCAAGTACTTTTGAGGTCAATAGAGATGTTTTCTTTTGGCATATGTCTTGTTAGTGTTCTTTTGACATTATCTTTGTCCCTCATTACTTTGGGCACCATTGTTTTGGGCCCTTTTATAATGGCTTTTGTTTGCATAATTTAGTTAGGATAGAAACTGGACACATATTTCCTAGGTTCTGATTTTTTTCTTTTCTTTGTTATACTTTAAGTGTTGTTGATTTTCTAGTCTAGGATGAGACTCTTGTTTTCCTTCTTCTTTCCATAGTTTTATTTCACTATATCTCATGACATTTCCTGGCTAATTTGTATATTCTCTCCAAGCAATTTAGGAATGTTCTCTTGGAAGGCTGATCTTGTTAAAAAAAATCCCTGGGCAATAGCACAGCAGGTTAGGGATTCAAGGGGCATCTCTTCTAACAGCTTATCACCTTGGTTTGCAGAGAACTATTTCTCTTCTTCTTTTTCTCTTTTCTATATTTGAAAACGCATCAATATTCTTCCTCTACCCTTTTGTCTTATATAATTTTGAACCAAGATAGACGCTCAGCAGTCAAGGTGACAATGATCCCTTCAAAGTCAGATCAGTTCATTACTTACCACTTTTCCTTTGATGTGTCTGTGATTCAGTATGATGGATCAGGTTTTAAATAATACAAGCTTTCCTCTTTATCATGCACAGAGTTAAGCAGAGACGTAGTGAGGAGCCCACAGTGCCTCCACCTCCACTTCTTCCTGAAGGATACCTGGCAATAGTTATTCTGAAAGGACTTCAGTGGTAGCAATGTTCAATGGATGATAGGCCCTCTGTGGACTAGCACACGTATGGACCGTGATCAGTGCATGATTCTAGACGAGCATCATTTCATGCTCCTTACTTCAAGCAATCTCTATGCTGATGCTATGCAGGGTAACAATATTTGAAGACTTTAATTAACCTCCTGTAGCTTGGATTTTCATTTACAGTTCTCCAAACATTAATAAGCTTAGACACAGATTAAGGAATATATATATATTATGGTATATATGCATACCTATATATGTATATATATATGAATGTATTTTAACTATATTGTTTATTTCCAAGTATTGTCTTTAAAGTTTGTAATTACACAAGAGTAAGATGATATGAAACACCACCACTACCACTATCCTGCAAAAATGCAAAGAAGGTACCTAAGACACTCTTCTAGTTGTTAATCTTTCACATGCAATGATTTTTAAAATGGGTATTTCTATGGTGAGACCTTGCTAATACTCTATTGCTAAAATTATGTTTAGTTGAACCTAAATTTGTCCGGGCTACCCTTTTTTATATGTCTTTGTCTCTTCTTTGGTACTGACATGGTTTTAAAGTATCAGTGCCATCGTCTTTTCTTAAAATAGTTTCTAAAATTGAATCTAACACACACACATAAATGCACACATACTTATATTAGATATCTATGGCTTTTAAAAGACTACTGAGCGGCCATTTGAGGTGAGAAGATTTCTAAGGGGGGAAAAAACCCATAGTACCAGAAATCATGTATTACTTCATACAAAATGTCATTTAAAATAATGGCCTCTGCTCTTTATCCAAAGCAACACATTAGAAAGATAAACGCTCACTGCCAGAATACATTTTAAACATAGTTTAATATTTTGTGCCTCTGATCAAAGAATGTAGGAACACTTAAATTACATTTAATAGCAGAAAACTAGGACAATCCTTTGCAACCCTTAAAAAAAGATGACAATAAAATGTGTTATAATTATAGCTCAATGGTAAAAGATTCTCTTATTGACAACCCTGCATGTCCTGTGGAAACCGATGCTGTGGACAGGAAAAAAAGAAAGGAAAAAGAAAAGTGGAGGTGATTTGATCCTGATAAATAACAGTAAGACACACCTATTAATATCCATACCTGCAGCCAGAGACAACCAAGACCCTGCCTGTGTCATACAAACTTGGTTTATCACTCATTACAATAAAGGGGACCTCATCCCCTGTGGGTACCAGAAGAAATTTGCCAGAAACTTTTGGCATCAGGTAGATGAGTTGAAGTTGTGGCATATTGCGTCAGAGAAACATTTTGTTCTGGATTGAGTTGTATAGCAGTGTCATTGGTTATGTACTCAAATGAATAAATGGCTTTCTCCGAAGAAACCAACATACTCATCCCTAGACACTGTGAAGGTTGTCTTATATAGTAAAGGAGGTCTTTAAAGACTGCTCAGATTAAGAATTAAGATGACAGTTTCCAGGACTGAATAAACAAGGGACCTCTTCTTCATTTGTCACATTGTTTTTAGATGACTCTATGTTCTTGACCTCACATATGGTATATACATATGCACATCTTAGGGAAGCTAGCTAGGGGGAGGGTAGAGAATCAGAGGGAAACAGGTGAAAAAATATGGCAGAGGGGCCCATCAGCTGAACTGGACATTGATGAAAGTGAACTAAGCAACTCCACGGCAGCAGTGGGAGGGAGAGAATGAGAAAGAGGGAACAAAACTAAGCAAAAGGAAAGAAATGTACATATCACGATTTGGAAGAAATAGTTGCCTTGTCAAGGTTTGTAGAGTTCATAAGCTCTCTAGACCATGATAATGACAATTCACCTTGTGAAGGTTAAAATGTGTTTGTGACTTGAGCTAAGTATCACTATCCCACAATACTGTGGAATTTAATTAATCACTTAATCTCAATAAAGAAATTTAAAAAAAAGATGACAGTTTCACCTGAGTTATTCAGGCAAGTATCCTAAAAAGAAGGAAAAAAAGTGGTAATTTCATGTTGACTAGAGACCTGAAAGGGAAAATGTCATGAATAGGTAAGGAAACACCAGAATGAGAGGTGGTTCTAATAAAGTAATGTCAACGGCCAGCAGACGCAGAAAAAGATGGGAGATTTTCTGGAGCTTTAGGATGGGATATGGCCTTGAGGTTATATCTTGATTTCAGACTTCTGAACTGCAGAACTATGAATTAATATATGCCATTAGTCCATAGAAATTTGTTAACAGCAGCTAGCAAACTAGTAAAGATATCTGCATGGTTTGTGCAGAAGGAAGAAGAGACAGAGCTGAGTGAAATCTCTCGCTGGTAAGTAAGCAAGCCACCATTACAGTGTTCTGGGAGATGGAGTATTTGGACAGTTTTGTTCTTCATATCATGTTCATGCTTCATCTGTGCTCAGAGATGACTACAGAATGGTCTGCTTTTATCTTGCTTCTTGAGGGTCTCAGTATGACCTTGTCTGATGCTGTAGCCTGTGAAATTGTTTATATTCAAAACGAGAAAGCCCAGATCTTGCGATCTTGCTGTTTGTGCCAGTTCCCAGCTGACAGCTGTCAAGGCTGTGGCTTCTCCTCTTGTGGCTAATGTGATGAGTGATGTTGGTCGTGCAGTTTAGACCCTGTCACATCATAACTGGCTTCAACTTCTCATTCATCTCAATGAGATTACAATGGAGGAAACAAGTAAACAGATAACAGGTCTACTGGTGGTAAGTGTTACAGGGAAAAAATAAATGAACGAATTTGGAGAGAAGGTATTGAAAAGATTGCTGCTTTATTTATTTTCTTACTTATTATGTTGTGCATTATTAGGACTTAAACTCAGTCCCTTAGTCTTTTTGCTCAAGGTTGACACTCTATCACTTGAACCAATGCCACTTCTGGCTTTGGAGAGGTTAACTGACAATAAGAAACTCATGGCCTCTCCTGACATGCTGGATTTGAACCGCGATCCTCAGATCTCAGCCTCCTGAATAGCTAGGATTACAGGCATGAGCCACAGGTACCAGGCAAAATTGCTGTTTTCAATAAGGTACTGAAAGAATGATCTATTGACATGGCTGTATTTGAGAAATTGCATAAGAATTGAAAGAAGACAGAAACTATTCCAAGCAGAAGGAACAGCAAAGTGTTTGGAGTCATTGGCTGTCTACAAGCAAGAAAGCTGGAGTAGTGAGGGTAAGCCAGAGGATAGAACACAAACATAATTTCACCTTCACAGTGAGTAGATTTGATCACCACCATCTTAACCAAGGTATCAAGATCAGTGATATAAGAGCTGGAAAGCCAGATGTGGGATGCCCACAATGGAAAGGAAAATACCCCGTATACAGCAGCACCTTCTAAGTGTTCTTACTGAAAATGTATCATCTGAACTCAAGTAAGTCTGAAAACTCAGTATCAAGTTTACAAGAAAATTTGGTAAATGTGTTAAAGGACATCACAAGGCAATAATTGGATGAATTCTAAGTATAGAACATCTTCTAAAACAATTATAGTAATCAATTCAATACATCTATGATATTTATGAAAATACAGGATCTGCTCTAGTTTGCAAAGAATTTGAGATGTTAAAAGTGCAAAGTAGTCCTTGACCTGTAAGCATATGGTCTAGGTTAGTTATTCTCTTATTTTAATACATGTCACAATCACTATGGAGACTTATCAAAAGTATGAGGCTTCAGATTCTAATTGTAGATACTCTGACTTAATACCAACAAGTCGATGCTGTAAGGATGCGACTTTGGTCTCTTACACAGGCAAAAACCACTTGTCCTTTCCACTGGTATTATATAGGGTCATCCATCTCCAAAGGAAGAAATTAAATGACCAGAGATTACACAGTATGAATTTCTAAAATCTTGGTTTTAAAAAATCTTTCCAAACTTATTTCAGTACAAACAAAATTAAGTCCATAAAACAACCATTCTGTCAAGGGAAAAACACATGTGTAATTGCTCTTAGAAAAAAATATATTCCAGTGATCCTCGAGGGTAAAATTTAGCAAATGTAGCTGCACAAGCCATCTGAAGAATGAGCGAAACACACTCTCTGCTTTCATCTGCTGTGCTTATATGGAGCCCTCTCTCGCCTGGAGTCTTTCTCTGAGGCGAACTCCTCTGTGACCTGTTTTATTAGATGTCTTCAAGGTACTCTACTCAGTAACGAGGTCCTTTCTGAACTTCAATAACTAGACCTCTTGCAAAGGTGACCCATATTCTATTAAATTCTATTCTATGAGAAATAATGGGGTCATGCTATGGAGTTTTGGAATATTGAAACTTATTGATTGACTTAAATGACTTGCTTTAGTCTGGAAGTTCAGGTACTAATGCTGGAAAGAACATCAGCATCAAAAAAGCCTAAAATGTCTGTGGGTATGCCCTCTGCTAATTAAGAATATAAGGTGTCTAAACAATGACCTCTTCTGTATCTTTACTTTCTGCCAATGGACATTGCAATCTACCCCATTATCACATCACACACTTGCTATGAGGTAATTTTAGAATACAGAAAATAGATCTTAACATACATGTAGTATAATTTCTGATTTCTCTGCCTATGAATTTTACATGTGGCCCTTTTTATTATGACCCATCTATCTCCATGGTTTCTTAGAATGTCAGTACTATCTCAGGTATATGAAGAAGCATTAAGCCCAGTGTTAGCTCATCTACACACCCCTGATTTAAAGACATCCAGGTGAATCCTGCTGTGAGGGTACCTGCCAATTGAACTTCAAATTCTGAAGGCTTTCTGTTCAACTTCACTTTCCTTTAGTGTATTTCATACACCTTGAAGTTTATTATTCAGCACTTCCACTTTGCCACTTGCTACCTTTCAATAGCTTGGTCTGTATCTCAAAACTGTGTCTGGAAATTACACAGAATTCTCACACTGGAAAATAGATGTATACTAATTAAATCATGAACATAGCTCTAAATAAGCATCCACAATCTCTACCTCCAAATGTCTTGTCTTCTCTAAGAGGTAAATCCTTGCACAACCCTTAAAAATACCTGGAACTTTTGGTGAAATTGCATCAGTTCTAAATGTGTCTGTATGTGTATACAGCTCTATGGGAGACAGTCGGAGGCGGAAGAATAGCCCATGTTAAAGAACACCGTGCCTGACCACGCTCTGAAGGGGTAAGAGAAAATACCGCCTGGCTCCTTCTCTGAGGCTATCATCAAGATGGGTGTTGATAGCTTTCATAGCTAACCCTCTGCCTTGCCCACCAGTCGCCTGTGCTTTGGACTCGGCCACCTTTCTTCCGGAGTCCAGATTGTACTTGACTTGATGTTTTCTCATTCATGTGGGTGTGCAGCCCTTATTTTCTCAATTGGCCATTGCCCAAATTCCCTTTCCTCATTTTTTGGATCTCAGAGCATGGCAGACAGTGAGGAGATCTAATCTCTTCCTGTACTCAGCTATGTAGGTAAAAATGAACTTCAGTTCCTTTTGAGTTTTCTAGTTTGAATCTTCCTTAGCACCATGGCAGTACACTTCTAAATGCAACAGATCCGCTATTCTGCTGTGATTAGGGAAGAATGGGGGGGCGGGGGATCAAAACCATTTAAGTGCATTGAGTAGATGCTTATGTACGACCCATCTTTGCTGTCCTGACAGCAACATTGCCAGGTAGCCTGATGATAGTAATGATGATAATGATGATAAGCAGGACAATGATAAGGACATCAGCAATGACAAAGATGATCCTAAAATTGACTGAGCACTTTCTGAGTGCCACCTTTTGCTCCCTGTACAAACACTTCATTTAAGCAGTCCCCTTACAACTTTCATAATTCATCCAGCTAAGTATTGTCAACAGCGCTACCTTACTCTTGAGATATTAAGATTAGGTGAGTTAAAACAATGTAGTAAAAGCAATCTAAAGCCAGAACGCATAGCCTTACTTGTCCATGTCCATCTTATAAAAGAGGTTTACCTTCAATGGGAGGAAATAAAGGAGAACTAAATTTCTACCATGAAGTTTTCAAGAACAAAATCACCATCAAAGAATACAATGTGAAATCAAGTGGACAATTTGCAAGCAAGCTAGCATTTCATAAACAAACTCAGTTGCAGAAAAGTACATCCACATGCCTTCTTTGTACAGGAACAGGTGATCTAATTTTTGTTGTTGTTCAGAGAAAGATGTGTATCATAAAATGGAGCCAGTTGAAAACACATGTTAAAAAATCTTCCTTAAGGCCAGAACAGGCAGGCAGGGAAGGGTGACTGTTTTCTGGAGAAAATGATAAGAAAGGAAATACACGTATTTCTTGCTGTTGAAAGAGTTTCATTCTCTGGAGAGCACCAAAGGAAAGCAGTATGCCCCCTTCCACCTCACCTTGGTAAAGGTTTAATCATGTGGCTGGGGAATATCATTCATGTTAAACAAGAGAAATCTTCCTCACTGAGACTCCATCCTTCAGCACACTCCCTTCATAGATTTCAAGCAGTTATTTATTTATGTTGCTTGATCAAGTCAGCCCTATGATGGGAACTTCTCCAGGACTCATCACTTAATGACAATGTCAGACAGAAAGGGCTTTGACTCTACTTTGACCATGGCCAACCCTAGCACCCATGAATCAGTTCTCTTGAAAAGAAAATCAGAACAGGAAGTTGGAGATGGGGTTACAGACACAGGAGTCAGAATCATTACTCTGAAATAATCTCCTCCTGCAGTTACAAACCAGGAATTTGTTTTAATCCTCTACCAAAGAGAATGCTATGATAATAAGACTCATTTATCTATTTAATGGAGATGTTGAAAGGTTTATTTAGTTGCTGTTGGTAAAATGTTTGGGGAATGAAATCTGCTCTCTAAATATGATTATTATCCAACCTGGTACTTTTATAGGAACATTCTGTTCTGCTCTCTTCCTCTGAGAGGTCTGTTTCAGGGCAGCTTAACACCTCCACATGGAGTTTACGAAAAGACTTCCACACTGAGAGAATGTGGAGAAGCCCCAAAGTCCCTGATCATTCCAGACACGACAGAAATTAAGACACTGATGGAAAACTCACAGACACACAAAAGTTGGCTCAAGATGCCTCATTATGCATAACAGGGGTCTCAGTAATGAGGAAAACTCATGTCAGGATAATATCAATGCCAAAGATAGAACAGGAAGATGGCTGATTGTGTAAGAGACAGGACTCTTTAGAAAAAATAGAGACTTGGGCTAGCCACTGAACCCAACTACAGAAGGAATTGTGTGTACTCCAGACAACAGATAGGAAAAATGGAAGTCACCTGGGCTTGGAACTCTTCACTCAGAAGTCTTCAGTCCCAATATTTTTGGACTCATTCATATTGCAAACTTGGGTAAGCTACAAATTTATTCCAGAAGCCAGGGTACATTTTCTAAGGCACAGAATAGTAGGAGATTCTCCTTCATTTGGAAATACTTTTGGATTTGATAGGTAGCTGTTAGCACAGATCAAGTTCATGACCCAGATCCTTTGGGAATGACATCACACATGGGAAGAAGCAAGAAGGCCATAACTGAGTGACTCTATTTGAAATGTTGGAGACCAGAAGTGTGATTTCAGAGGATTGGATATTTTGAAGTATTCGATACTTAATACCTTGAGGATATTGCAATATCTTGAGGATGGCATTGAACTTTAAACATGAGATTCAATTGTGTTCTGTATACCTTTAATATATCCTTCAAGGAAGATTATACCAAGTTTTTAGTAATTTTGTGTGGCATACGAAGTTTTATGGTGTATAATATTCCAACCATGAGATCATGTCAGTATCCAAAAAGTATCATATCTTGGAGCGCTCTGGACTTTGAGGATTAGAAATGCTAAAATGTGTACTTACAAATAGGAAAAAAAATCCCCTTAAAATGTCCCCACACAGATGAATTACTTAACATTGTAAGTAATATAATGAGGAGAGATTGGAAAAGGTTTGATAATAGGATAGTATTTGTGTGTGTGTGTGTGTGTGTGTGTGTGTGTGTGTGTGTGTGTGTGGTGTGATGATACTGAGGCTTGAACTCAGGTCCTGGATGCTATCCCTTAGCTTTTTTGCCCAAGGCTGGTGCTTTCTGCCTCTTTGAGCCATATCTCCATATCTGGAAAGATTGGATTCATCTGAGTAGTATTTTCCCAGATTGCCTTTGAAAAAGGAAGCATCCAACAAAATGTTTAATTCTTATCCCTGCAATGGAATAATCCGGAAGAACATGTTCACTAGGACAGCCAGGAGACCAGGATAGAGTGACCCCATTGGTTTTCCTCAACTCCAATTTCTGTGACTTTGTTAAAAAATCTGAGAAAACAGTCAGAGCTCTCATTGCAATTAACACCGGCTGCCTGCAATCAAGGCAAACAGTTTGCAGGTGTTCTAAGGGATGTACTGGGAAATTTTTGACATTTCTGAATAGTGTGTCAAGCCAGGTCGGGGTTGAAAAAAGATCAGAATGAAATAAAGAGTGAACTCTTAGCAGTTGGCTAATATGGTATCTAATTAAATAAATAACAGATGTTCATTAGAAACTCTGGGATTGAGGAGATTTACACCAAATAAAGCTATATATATATATATATATATATATTCAATATAAGGCAGAGATTTAGGAATAGGTTTGTCTGGGTGAATGTGTAAGGAAGAGTAAGATTTAATCATATATCTAATAAAATACCATTTGTTATTTTTCAGGAAAATTTATTCCATTATGATTGCTATTGAAAGTATTTGTGTTTGTGGCAAAAAAAGCTTCATGATCTTCGAATCAACATACTTGGGTCTGATTGATTACAGAGATTTGCTAAACATTTTTAGCACAGAATTTTAAGTTGGCACAAAATTTCCAGAGGGGGTTAATTAGGAACAGCTACGATGGCAAAGGGGAGATTGAAGCCAAGTAATTTGTCCTGGACATCTTCCAATCACTCTCTGGAGTCCTGCTATAAAAAGATAAGATATTACTGAAGATAAACTATTCACACTCCAAGCTCTCCATCCAATTTTTATATCAAGCACAGAACTCTCCTCTCTCCTGATGATATGGATTATGTAGAATGGGCAAATGTTAAATCCTTACTAATCCAAAATCCTTATTTCCAGCAATCAAATGACATCAATATTTTCTAGAAACTCCTGCTCAAAATTTCCTGCTTTCTGTTCAGTATTAGCCATGATGATCCAAAACTTGGAAATAGGCAGAAGCTGTTAGGAAAGATCAAGAGGCCAAACGGAAGGAATGGAGGCAAAGAAGAGTGGTCACAAGTAGCACTGAACCGAGTCTGAGACACAGAGGGAATAAGGTCTTGGGTTTAAGTCTAGTAAAATGAGTAAGCTGTTACGTTGTGAAATAGAGCACCTACCAAAGATGGTCTCACCAGAGGCAATGTAAACTTTAGAACATGCAGATACTACCTGACCTAGTTTCTTCTGTTGATTGGAAGGTCTCACTAACTTTTTGCCTACACGGGGATCCTCCCAATCTCCATATCCAAAGTAGATGAGATTGCAATCTTGAGCCACCAAAGCTTGTGTTTGAAACCGTATCTTATTAGATATTTATAACAACTTACTTAATTTGAACTCTCAGATATATCTCCCTCTATACCTCAGTGTATACACACATTAATTACTTGGAAACGTACATGTGTGGGTGTGGGTGTGCAGTGCATGTCTGTGCCCACTGGTACTAGCATTTGAACTCAGGACCACTTTTCCCTGCGTGGCTTTTCTCTCAAGGCTGGCACTCTATTCCTTGAGCCATACCTCCATTTCTGGAGTTTTAGACTTTTCTGCCCAGGCTGGCTTCTATCCAAGATCCTCAGATCTTAGTCTTCTCAGTAGCCAGGATTGCTGAGTCACCAGCACTGGGAAGGAATCTGCTTTCTTTGTTTTACCAAAATTTCTAAAGGAAATTTCCAAAGGAGATCAGTTTGACCCTCTTTGTAGCAGGATATAATTGAGCGCATTGATCTTGCCATAGAGGCTTATACCTACAGTAAGTTATGAAAGAATTAATGTCATTGCAATTAGCTATAACAAACACAGTATTAAGACCTGCAGACTGAATTCCCTAAGTAGAAATGATCTTCACAGTATGGGACAATCATACTTCCTCTGACTCAGAGTCAGGCTTTATAGGCAGGCAGAATCTAATCAAATTTGGTGACCTTGAGACAAATTAAACTCTCCTAAATTTACAGGAGACACAGGTGTAGCCTCTGGATATGAATATCTTGGGTTTGGATTTGGTTTTCTTAGCCTTAGAACTGAAGACTTCTTTAAGGTATAGGAGTGTGTAAGGGACTTCCAGAGGTAGATGCAAACCATCCATATTTAGCAAAGTAATCTATGATTTATTCATTATTCTATCTCAATACTGCATGAATCCTGAACAGGGAGAGCAAGCTGTGGATCCTTAGGCAATCCTAACTCCTTAAATAAATAAGTCTCCCTTGCATGCTTTCATGTGATTCTTCATTTCCTAACCACTAATTCAGAGCACAAAGGACTTCACCATTGGAGCTGGGTAGCTCCGATGTGAGAGGGAATGGTGGAGAGGAAACTAGCAAGGCAGAAAGTACTCTTCCTCTTGAAACATGTCCTCTGTCTTTTTATTTATACTCTGCTTCTGAGATAGGATCTCCTAACTCTCACTGGGCTAGCCTGTGCTCAAGATCCTTCTGCCTTCATTTCTTGATTAGCTGGAATTATAACTGTAAATACCACAGTGCTTTAATAGCTTTTGAGTATACACTTCCTGGCTTGCAGAGCGTTGTCATTATATTCTGCCCTTTCACAACCCAAAGAAAAAGACCCAGAGAGATTGGGAAAACAGACTTTGGGTGACTAAGACATCAACAATGAATGTTGGGTGGGGAGCAAAGCAACACCTACACACAAATGGCAATGTCACTGTGAAAGATTAATTGATCTTCTGGTGTGACAAAAATCTACTTTGACTTTTAAAATAAGAAATCGGACTTAGCAAGCTGGAGTCAATTTCTAATGGTTTCCAGAATGGATTTTTCTGCACCATTAAATGAAAGCATTGGAACTAGGAACAGTGACACATGCCTGCAATCTAAGCACCTAGGATGCCAAGGCAAGATCAAAAGTTGGGGGGCACCGTGAGCTACGTAGTTTACAACCAGCCCAGAAGACCTGGTCTGGAAAAAGGAAATATAGTTATAAATATAAAAATCACCATCATCATCATCATGCAGGAACTAATGTTGAACTGTCAACTTTTATATATATACAACTACAATGCTATTAGTCACTTTCCACAACTGTGACAGAAGACCTGAGATAAATCAACCTGAAAGAACCAAGACCCATTTGCCCCACAGTGAAGTAAGGAGGCCAGGGCTGGCTGGCGCCATATTGGCCACATGGTGGATGGTAGGGTCTGGCATCTTGTCTTCATGCTGGGGAAAGGACCTCCCTCCCCCACAATCATCTGCCTCCCAGGTAATGGGCATACTAGGACCTCTGGAGGCAGAGGCAGGCACTTGGCTGATAGGTTACTGAATCTGTCAGTCTAGTGCGGGACTGGGAATTTCCTGAGGATCTGCCCCCTGCACTGACCTATGTAGGCCTGGACCAGCCTAGCCACCTGGCTCCATGCCACACGTATCACTGTGATTATGTCCTGTGTCCTGTCTCCTGGCTCATCTCCAGTCATCATGGAGTCCCAATTCAGCTCTCCATTGGAGCTGAATTGGCTTTTTGGTATTGTTTTTGTTATTTCTTTCCTCTTTAGCATGTTTCCTAGCTGTATTATGTGTATTTGCATGCTGCAGGCCTTTGTAACAAGTGGTAGCCTGCAGCTTGTTAACTGTATAATAAAGACTGCAATATTCTATATTTTAAAATGTGGCTTCTGGGATGATTTACCTTACAACAACAGTTCCAAGGTGTCATAATATAGCAGGTTGAACTGTGGTTTCTGAGCTGTGTTTGTAGGATCTACCTCTCCCCTCTAGGCCCAATCTTTTGATGTATATAAAGATGGAAAATGAAGGATTGAGTCCTGGCTTCTTCCCCAGGGTTAAGCAAAGCACCAGATGTTGCTCGTGTCCATAGGCAGGTCCTTCCAACCTTGGCCCCCAGGAAAGAATAACCCCCACACTCCAGCATTCCACTGTGAGGCTGGCCAAGGACATCACCCTTGGTCCCCAGGAGACAATAGCCCATTTTTATTCTCTGCTTCTTTGTTAAGACCTATAGAAGCCCACCCCCAAATTCAGTCCCTTGCACAACCTCCAAACCCACAGAAAGGTCTGTCCCCCCTCAATGCTCCTCAATAAACAATCCTTACCTGTTGAGGATCGAGTCCAGCCTATGCCTTTTCCTTTCTCCTCCATTTTTCCCAGCAGTGTTGAGGTCATATACTCTCCTGGGTATTTTGTGGTAGAGCAAAACTGCTCCCCTTACCATGGCTAATGTACCAAAAAGAGAGGGAAGGGGGCTGGGAGCATATCATCTCTTCAATGACACACATCTTTCTCCCAGGTCTCCAAAGGGTTCTATGTTTCCCCAAACCCTATGGGCTGGGGTCTAAACCTTTGGGAAACATTTCAGATCAGACGTACAAAAGACACACACTCAGATACACACACACAATCCACTCATATAGATATGTGTCCTCATTTTGCAAAGAATGGACATTTTAACTCTGTAATTCTAAAGGATGCTAGTGTTGGGGGGGGAGACGGAAGCAGCTTAGGAACAAGCACACTTTTGCAGTGAGTTCTATCAGTTCTTCAAAATACATATTGAAGTGCTCATCCCAGGACTGCAGAAGGGGGACTTATTTGGAGTAAGGATATTTGCAGACATCATTAAGGTAAAAGGTTGAGATGAGATCACACCAGATTCCTAGGGGCTGGAAATTCAATGACAATCTCCTTATAAGAAGCATCAAATGGAAAGACACAAGGAGGAGGCCCTGTGTCCTGTGAGGACAAGCCCACAAGGCTGAGCTTGGAATGATGCAGTCACAGACCGGAAACACTGGAACCAGGAAAAACTGGAAGAGGCAAGCATTCTCCCGTTGTGACTTCAGTGGGGATGTGGCCTTACTGACCCTTTAAGGCCCAACAAATATGATGAGGGAAATTTTCTTGGTGTTGTTGTTTGAAGACATTTACCTTGAATTTGTGACTTTCTGTCGTCATAGGAAACTAATTATCAACTGCAAAACAAACCCTCTTCTCGCTTTATCTTTGTTTCTGTGTCTCTCTCTCCTCTCACTCTCTCATACATTCTCTGTCTCACTGTCTGTCTGTCTGCTGTCTGTCTGTCTCTCTCTCTCTCTCTCTCTCTCTCTCTCTCTCACACACACACACACACACACACAGAGTGTCTTCCTTTATTCTACCAGTCATATACTTACTAGGTATGGAAAGTCTCACTATTCTAATGCAGGTTTGCTGATTCTCAACCATACAACCAAGCCCATCCTACATTTCAATGTACAGTTGAGCAGAAGAAAAAGCTAGCAAGTTTCAAAAGCTTTTGAGGGAATTTTTAGACTAATTCTTCAGCTAATTCATTTGTAACTGCTTGAATACCACCCAGTGAATTAGCTGAAGTATAATAGACTCTATAGAGAGCTCAAACATTATAATTCTTTAGAAAGACTAAGCCAAAGCCCAACAAAGTAAGAACCAGGAAATGGGTTCTTTCAAGAGGGGGTGGGGCCAAGGGCAGAGGGGTCAGGAATGAAGCAGAGAAGGGACGAGAATGCAGTGAAGAATTCATTGTATATACCACAGATTGAGAAAAGTAAGGGAAGGGGTAGGTTGAAAGGGGGCGAAAATGTTGAAGCGATGACAAAGATCAAATGCGTTGTATACATACACTGCTTTGTTAAATGACAAAAAAACACAAATCAATACATATCCTAAGAATTCAGAAAAGTGAGAGAAGGTATGGGTTGGGAGAAGTGGCTGAAAATGTTGAAAATTGTGACATTAAGCAAGAAGCACTGTATTCATAAACAGCTTGGTTGAATGGCAACCCCTTTGTACAACTACTTAAAGATAATTCATATATATAGTCAGTTGTGGGGCTTGAACTCTGGGCCTGGGCGCTGTCCCTCAGCTTTTCAGCTCGAGGCGAGCACTCTACCACTTGAGCCACAGTCCACTTCTGTTTCTCTGGTGGTTAATTGGAGATAAGAGTCTCACAGACTTTCCTGCCCAGGTTGGCTTTGAACCGTGATCCTCAGATCTCAGCTTCCTTAATAGCTAGGATTGCAGGCATGAGCCACCAACACCCAGTTTATAAAAATATTTTTATGGGGCTGGGAAGGTGGCTCAGGGGTAGAGTACTTGCCTTGCATGCATGAGGCCCTGGGTGGGATTCCTCAGCAACAAAAAAGCAGAAAAAAAAAAAAAAAAAAAGGCCAGGAGTGGTGCTGTGGCTGAAGTGGTGGAGCGCTAGCCTTGAGCTGAAATGCTGGGGGGCAGCACCCAGGCCCAGAGTTCAGGCCCCACGACCAACCAAAAATTAAAAATATTTTTTTATTTATTTATTTTTTGTGAGACTATCGTACAGAAGAGTTACAATTACATGGGCAAGATAATGAGTACATTTCTTATCAAGCATTGTTGCCTCCTCCTTTGTTTCCCCTTCCTATCCCTTCTCATACTCCCCCCTCCCCCCACCAAAGTTGTAAAGTTGGTTTTTCCACATAACTACTTGTACATCTCATTGTTGCAATGGGTCCACCTGTATCCCTATGACCCAGCAATCCCACTTTTGGGCATTTACCCAAATGTTTACAAACAAGACCACACTAAAGCTACCAGCACAACTATGTTTATTGCAGCATTATTTACCATAGCTAAGATATGGAACCAACCCAGATGCCCCTCAGTAGATGCATGGCTCAAGAAAATGTGGTGTATATACACAATGGAATTCTATGCTTCCATCAGAAAGAATGACATTGCCCCATTTGTTAGGAAATGGAAAAACTTGGAAAAAATTATATTAAGTGAAGTAAGCCAAGCCCAAAGAAACATAGGTCCCATGGTTTCCCTTATTTGCAATAACTAGGATATGTCTGAGTCAGGCAGAAAAGGTCAGATAAGTTGATGTTAGGGGAATGAACCCCAAGATAAGTATTCAAATGTTTTTTTTCTTTTGTGCAATTGTTTCTAACATATTTATAAGATGATTTCTTTGTTGTTTTGTATGTCCCTCCCCCATGGTATTACCCATGCTTTCACTGTATTTGATGTTGGCATAATTTGTGGAGGGGAAGGGAAAAAAACAAATCGTTTAACTACAAGTATTTTTAAAAACTAATTTCTAGCCGTCTAGCTAGGCATCGATAACTTACACCTGTAATCCAAGCGACTAAGGAGGCTGAGATCTGAGGATTATAGTTCAAAGCCAGCCCAAGAAAAAAAGACTTATACGTCCAATTAACCACTCAAAATCCAGTAGTGGAGTTATGGCTCAAAGTGGTAGAGCACTAGCCTTGAGCAAAAGAGCTCAGGGACAGTGCCCAGACCCTGAGTTCAAACCCTACCTTACACAAAACAAATAACATCAATAAAAATGTTTATGTAGATTGACAGCAAAATTCCAGAAGCCTTATCTTGTGAAGCGCTGGAGGAAGGAAAGGAAGAGGCTGAGAGGGCATCCATCAGTATAACTCAACCCAAACACAGGTGTGGAGAAAATCAACCTTACTTCGCTCCCAGAGATGGTCTTTCTAGCTCTGTGATGGACAAGGACCTCATTAAGTCAAATGTATTTGTTAAAGCCTGAGCCAGTAAATTTACATTATGTAATGTAATCTTTATAAAAGGACACATCCCTGAGTTTTGATACTGTGCTTATTATGGTAAATGAGGAACCTTTTGATATAGATTAAGGCTAACAGAAAACATGATTTGAAAGGGCAATGAGCTGGGGTTAACAGAGCTAGCTCTGCAGTCCTGGTAGTCACTTCTAATTAGAAAAAGACAAGCATTGGAACATCTGGTATTTGGATTTACAAGCTTTTATTTCGTATCTCTCTTCCTCTGAGTGTCTCTCTGTGTCTCTCCTTTCTCACTCTCTCTCTGTCTCACTCTTTCCCTCTTCTCTCCCTTCTTCCCTCTCTCTCTCCTTCTCTCCTTTTCCCCTTTTACACTTCTTTTGAGCTACTTCTTCAGTAGAAAATTTCAAAAGCTGGTTTTTTTCCCTCCTGATGCTGATACCAACAAAGCCACTGAAGGCTAGATCTCTGACAAATTTCCAAATGAATAGAAAAGCGGCAAGACCCAGGCAAACCGTTTCCTAAGATCTTGGCCAAGATGCTATAGAATCTGAAGAAGATATTTCAGCACAATAACCAGCACTGGCTAAAACAGATTATCCTGCAGCTAACCTGCATGGTTTTAAGCCTTGGCTCTACAGTGTCCAGCTCTATCACCTCTGAGGTGCTAATAACTCTCTGAACATCATCTTTTAAATGAGAACAATAAAAGTAGTCCTCTAGACAGATAGCAGCAGCATTAAACTAACTACTGCACTATTAGGATCTCAAGTGTCCCTCAAATGTCCATACAGTGAAGGATTGGTCCCCAGAGTTGTGCTATTGGGAGGTAATAGAACTGTTAAGAGGTGGAATCTAGTGGAAGGACTTTAGGTCAAATGACCTAGAAGTAGATATTGGAACTTCAAGTTTTCTTCTTTTCTTGGCTCTCTGGCCACGAGATAAGCAGTTTTGCCATGATTCTCTGCTTCTACAGGTTCCAAAGCAACAGGATCAATTGATCATAGACTATAACCTCTAAACTCAAAATAAACCTTTTCCCTCTACAAGTTGATTTTTTGCTGCATACTTATTACAGTATTGGAAAGCTGACTGACACAACTGGTAAGAGACACACAGTGACTGTTCTGCAAATGAGAACAAATTCTCAGCTGTTGACAGAGTTTCAAGATATTTTTCAGTGATGAGAATTGTTTAGATTTAGAGAACAAAGCTTTTAACCAAGCAAGCAGGTTTTTGTATTTTAAAAACCAGGCATAATTGTGTGATTGATTTAATGTAATGTAACAAGTCAGATTCACTAACCTTTGTGATTTTAGGAATAGCATTGATACAACTAAAGCCTACACAGTAGAAATGAAAATATAGTAGGGATCTTCTCATGTTATTCTCTTCCTATATATCAGTACAATATTGTAGGGATCTTTTCACATTCTTCTCTTTCCCAAACTGAGTACAGGCAAGTATCTTAGAGGAAGTAAATCATTTCTTCAAAATATTTAAGATCTCAAAACAGGAAGGGAAACATCTGAACATAGATCGCGATTTGCCTGTTCTGCTATACAACTAAGGAAAAAGCTAAAACTGGGCTGGGAATGTGGCTTAGTGGTAGAGTACTTGCCTAACATGCATGAAGCCCTAGGTTCAATTCCTCAGTACTACATAAACAGAAAAAGCCAGAAGTGGTGTTGTGGCTCAAGTGGTAGAGTGCTAAACTCAAGCAAAAGAAGCTTAGGGACAGTGCCCAAGCCTTGAGTTCAAGCCTAGACTGGCAGAAAGAGAGACAGAGACAGAGACAGAGAAAGCTAAGACTAAACTGACATCTTTTTTATCAAAAAGTTAGAACATTTCTGGCCACATCTTAAGTGTCTGGGGCTATTTTCTACTCAGTTTCCTTAGCTTGAGGTTGTGTTAAAGCCCAATTTGAAGAGCCTGCCTGTGTGACCCATTGACTGCTGATGGCTTTTTCCAATCACAGTCCTGCTGGGACATCTGGCACAATTTCAATCAGCATTAGAAAATCCTCTTGGGTTGTAGACAACTTTCTCATGGCAACGATAGTTACCTTTGCCAGATTCCCTCTCTATTGCTTTGCATTGCCCCATTTTACCTTCCAAGACACAGCAGGTATGTTGGGGGCCTGTGATCCTGTCCTACTTGGTGCATTTTTTTGCTATAATAAACCTGGCTCCACTTGGTGAATGAAGACTCTTCCAGCTCGTCCTTATAAACAACCTTTGCCTGTCACTTCATATCAAGTGGGTGTCCAGGGAGAAAGCTGGAATAGAGAATACTGACAGTGTCCAAGTCTGACCTTACTCAACACAGGGTTCCGATTGAACATGAACTGGTGGGTAGTACTTTCAGCCAGTTTGGAACTTTATGGAAGATAGAGAAACTTTTCCAAGTTCTGTCATCTAAATACAGTTCTATTAATTCAACCCTATTAAATTCAGATATAGATACAAAGCCTTTGGAAAATAGTTTAAAAATACAGTGTGATTTCTCCTCAGTATTGTACCTTTTTGTGACCTTCAACGGGAATATTCATTTTGACAGTCACTAACAAGTTTTAGGCTGCCCATATAATACATGTTACTGGTAGTTTTAGCTTCTACAGAATTTCCAATCATTTTTCTCTAGAAATCTTTTTCTATAATGTTAGTTGTCATTAGACCTGCCGGTAACATATGGCTGTGGTTAGTCAGCAAGCAGTGTTCTAGGGCCAAATCCAACTTCCTTGGTTTCTGTTAAAGAAATTGT
The DNA here is from genome assembly GCF_019054845.1 of Dipodomys spectabilis. Classification (NCBI taxonomy): domain Eukaryota; kingdom Metazoa; phylum Chordata; class Mammalia; order Rodentia; family Heteromyidae; genus Dipodomys; species Dipodomys spectabilis. The sequence goes on along the minus strand of NW_024870834.1, from coordinate 9,645,915 downwards.
ATGAATTCTAGTTTTCCAAATCATTTATATATTGTCTGTGGCTGCTCACATAGAACATTGGAATTGAATAGTTGCTACCACATGCTATGGCCCACAAAACCAAAAAATTATTTACTAATTGATCCTTTATATAAAAGTTTGTCAATCCCTGTTCTATGACTCTCCAAGCATACACATGTTTTCAGAAAATTGATTTTCAAATTCTCATCAACTTCCCTACAGGCCATTTTGAGAAAGTCTCAACTAACCCCTGCCTCTTACATAACTTAGAAGGAGATGGAGGGAGAGAAGGAGAAAAGAACAGAAAGAGGAAGGGAAGAAGGAAGTGAGCTAAAGAAGATTGGAAGGAGAAAAGAAACAAAGGGAAGGGGAAGAAGGACAAAAGTTTTTTGTTTGCCCAAACGTTTAGTCAGGATCTTGAGCCTTCTACTAGGCCTGTTTGTGATCTGCCTTAAAATCCAGTTTTGTTTTAAACTTCAAAAACTCTCCACTGACATAGAATCCTTCAGTGGCCTTGAGAGGAACACAAGCAAATTGTTGCCACAATTTTATCAAAACTGTTCAAGTGGGGCTGGAAAGGTGGCTCTGTAGCAGAGTGCTTGCCTTACATGCATGAGGCCTGGGTTCAATTCCTCAGCACCACATAAGCAGAAAAAGCCAGAAGTGGTATTATGGCTCAAGTGGTAGAGCACTATCTTTGAGCTGAAGAGTTGAGGGACAGTGCCCAGGCCCAGAGTTCAGGCTCCACGACTGACCAAAAAAAAAAAAAAACTGTAAAGTAAGATATTTTGGACTATGATCTGTTAAACACACCAAAAAATTTATTTTTTCTATAAAGAAAAGGATATTATAAAATTTTGTTATTTGAAAAGTCATCAAAGAGTTTATGGGTAATGATTTAAAAAATGCTCAGTATAGAAGAGTGAAGAAAAATATGGCATATCTGAATATCTTTATATTTGTGTTCTTTTTTTCTAAGTGTGCAATGTGTTATAACTTCTTTTGTAACTCTAACTACCTATTTTCACACCTAAATTTTTAGGTAATTGTTGGATCATTTGACTTTTAGCCACCTGCCAAAGTTTGTGGGAACTTTAGAGTCTACAAAACAAAAATCTACCCTAAATAGCAATTGTTTCCAACTATTTCCATCCATACCATTAAAACTTACCATTGTCTAAAAATAAAAAGCTCAAGGCTGTAATCCTAGTTACACAGGAGGCTCAGATCTTAGATTCACACTTTTAAGCCACTCAAAACAGGAAAGTTTGTGAAACTCTATTCTCCAATTAACAAGCAAAAAGCCAGAGTAGAGGTGTGGTAGAATGCCAGCCTTGAGTGAAAAATGCTAAGAGCCAGGGACATGGTATAAATGAAACAAAAGGAATGAATGAATGGATGGATGAAGAAATGAACAAGAAAAAGAAAAGAAATGGAAGCAAAATTCATAGTACTTGTGACAATTCTAGGATATGATTAGCCACTAGGCTAACCTGAATTTCTATAGTGTGTGAGAGGATGACAGGTATCCAATTGGATAAGAAATGATGTTTGAGAGCTGAGCAGAAGTGTTCTGTATCATAGGAAAACATATTCAGGTTTGCAAAACAGAAAATGCATAATAGATTGTAAATAATTACCTCTGAAATTAAAATAGAAGGGGACAGTTGTGTAGCAAAAGTTCATCTAGATGTGTTACTGACAAACTGTAGTCTTTCTAACATAAGTGTAGTTAACATACTTGTTTCTTTTAAAACATCGCTTCTTAACAAATATTTCGCTATTCTTACAATGTAAAACGAAGTTGTTCTTCATTTTGGACAGAAAGGCAATAATTTTTTTAGCAACTAGTTAGTTAAATTGTGGAGACTTTGTCTAAATAGAAATAAATTTGAAGCCCAAGGTTTTGACGTGTTAAATTCTGAGCAACAACAGCTAGGGTCCTTCAGAAGAACATGAATTGTAGAATGTGAGATGTTTTGTTTACTGTCAGTACCTTAGGGATGACAGGATCTGGGAAGAGGCTGGATGGAGGAAGAGGGTAGACTGGAATGTGCATGCCACATTTCAGTGACGGTTATTTCAAATGTCAACTTCACTAGATTGAACTATTTTTGATGGAGTGTAAGGGTATTTATAGAGGAGACCCACATGAGACTCTCAGTGGACTGAGTCAAGAAGACCTTCCCTCAATAGGGACATATACTTTCCAATCAGTAAGGTGCCCGTGTAGAACAAAAGCAGACCTATGAAAACTTGTATCCTACTCTTGGGACTAGTACCTAATCTTCTACTTTTGCCTAGTATACTCTCCCATGTGTTCAAGGCCATCTGAAAGTCTCGCCAGTGCTACATGCTGTACCTTCCCAGACTGCTTACATAAAATCACCATTGCAATCATAATGTGAAAATGTCCTAGCATCATTTGTCGATCACTAATAGTAAGGCACTCATGTACTCTTCACAATACATGCGAAGAGAATCCTTTTAAACTCCAAAGTTTGTCAGCTTTTCAGAGTGAAACTGAGAAGATAGGGAGATACCCGCTGTTGTCTCTGTTCTTACATCCCTTCCCCAGAGATTTTCTTTACCACCTTGAAGCAGCAGATTCACACATGCTTGTCTCCCATCTAGATATACCCTGTGAGTCTCACATCATAATCCAAATACTTATATCATATTGTCCCAAACCACTTTCCACTTACCCCACTGGACCCATTTCATCTCTATATTTGCTTACTAGAGGAAAGTAGGCACTCATATTACCTTTCTCTTCTTCAGTTTCATATCCAATCTGTCTCTGAATTGTATTTCTTTCTTTCTTCCTCCTCCTCCTCCTCCTCCTCCTCCTCCTCCTCCTCCTCCTCCTCCTCCTCCTCCTCCTCCTCCTCCTCCTCCTCCTCCTCCTCCTCCTCCTCCTCCTCCTCCTCCTCCTCCCCCCCCCCTCCTCCCCCCCCCCTCCTCCTCCTCCTCCTCCTCCTCCTCCTCTTCCTCCTCCTCCTCCTCCTCCTTCATCTTCCTTCTTCTCCTTCTTCTTTTTGAAAGGCTGGGGAGCCAACCCAGAGCATTGACGTTCTAAGCAAGCACTCTAACGAAGTACTATTTCTCCAACTCTACTTTTTCCATTAGGCATATGTTGGAAATGGTTCCATATCAATATATGAAAGGCCTCTTCCTCCTTTTTAAATGTGGTCTAATGAGTGGTTCTAAATGAGAACCACTTTTTCAAGTATCTTTAAAGAGCTAGGGATTCCCGGTGAAAAGATGGTGCAAATAAAGATGTTTCTGTGCCACCAATCTACTTGTTGGGCTTCAGTTGTTTACAGTTCTGTTTTGTTGGAGTGAAAAATTCAGAGACTAAAATGTGGGACAGCCACCCTTCTAACAGATGTGCACCATGCCCAAAGACTTGGAAGAGATGCGCTGTGCATGCTGTAGAGTCCAAGCTGCTAATGCCACTGAGAAATCAATCTTAGTTAACCTTCCCCAGGCTGTTTCCTTGCCTACATAGTCCTTTTACTTATCTTTTAAAAAATCAGTGTATAGCTTGTAACACTGTGGAACAGCAGACTGAAAAAAAAGTAGACAGGAAAGTTCCTGCAGATTTGAGACTTAGAATTCAGGAGTCCCTAGATTGGAGCTCCACCACTTACTATCACTAGAGGGTAGATGAGGGCCTCTTGCAGCTTCCCAGTTTACAAGCATTTCATCGGTCCTTGAGATCCACTCATGAATAGAGCTTGTCAAGGTGTGTCACAAAAAGTCAAGTCTCACAAGGTGAAAATGTTAGCAAGGGCTTATAACAGCAGTAAAGTAGGGAGAAGTAGAAAAAGTAAAACGTCCTGTTCCCTGTGCAGAACATTAAATACTATCGTCCTACTTGTTTCCTAATTTCATTTACTTCTTTTCTTCCCGTCTCTCCCCGCATGCTCCAAGTTATAACCAGCCCTTTCCTAGCCTGCTGAAGAGGCCTCCTCTAGTTCCAGCCACATCAACACACACTGCATTAAAAGCACATTACACCCGTAGGACTTGTTATCATACTAGTCTCTGCAGGAAGATTGAAACTAGAAGTGTATTAAAAAGATGACAGCTGTTTTAAGAGCTTTGTTTAAGCACCATGGACTCATACACCATCATTTTCCATGGTGCCAGGTATCCTCTTTTTAGATATAAAATACATATTTCTCACCCTTCACTTTCTATAGCATTCAGACCCAAATTCATTCCTTCAGGATACTAGTATGTACAAATTAACCCCTTAAGATCTGTCCATTGGATAAGAAAAATTAATTCAAGGAATGTTGATCATGTAACCTTTGTTACTAGTTTACACCTTAGGATCCACTTGTTCATAATTTGTTTTGTAGGTTTATATTACTTTGATTCCAACCTAGCTCTCCTATTTGTCTATGCAATCATGCTAAGCCTCGGGGTTTTTTTTAATTGGAAAATAGAGGTACTATTAGAGTCTGCATTTTTAAGGGCTTTCCATAACATTAAAACATTAAACATAGTATTTATGATATAGTTCATGCCCAAACATTTCCATAATTGGAAATGTTTATTGATTCGCCTCAGCATATTTAATGATGAATACAGAGCCTGACATTCAGAATAATGCAGTTGTAAGTGGGTTATGTGAATATACAATTTTTTAATTCTGAGGACAAGCAAAACATGACATATTATCTCAGTGAGAGAGCACACAAAATGAGCAAAAGAATAGAATCAAAACCAGGAGGGCAAATACCCTCATACAAGTGTCACCTATTTCTTAAAATTTCTTAGGATAAATTCCAGAAATGTACATCAGACCTGCAGCTTCCTGCGTTTGCGCTGAACAAAACCTGTTCCCACTTGTTTTTTTCCTCTTCTCTTCTAGATTACTGTCTTGTTGTTTATTTGTTTTGACATAGCAGGGGCAATATTGTAAGATAAATATTGTGCCATCTAGCCAGAAGGTTGTCAAGTAATTAAAGAAAAGCAAAGACAACTGAAGGGTTTGGAGCCGCCACCTCTGAGGACTAGGCAGCTTGATCATCATACTCCTCTCATCATTCTTTGCATGGCTTTCCAGTTTCATCAAGCTGATTTCAAGTTGTTTTCCTTGTGGTAAATAAAAAGGACAATCATATCTTACATTGCATGGAGTGATTAATACACTGAGAAAACAGCAGTCGCCATGATTGTCTATGGACGCATAACTGTTACAGTACTAGGTTAGTAACTTCAGAGATAGAAAGAACATCAGATTTCTGTCACTGCCACAGCCTGAAAGTACAAACACATAGGGAACTTTTCATGAAGTATGTTGGAAACAATAGATGTACTCACTTTCCACCTTAGATAGAACCACCACCACCAACAACAACACAACAAAATAGGACCAGAGAAATCACATCTAAAACACAGAACTGTTGTGAGACCTTTTTTTAAGATCCTGAAAAGAATGCTACATAGAAACTGTTCCTCAGTGTGTGGTGCACAGGCTACCTGCATCATTGTGATGGATATTCTCTATGTAATCACCTTGATTGAACTATAGGGAGCCCATATATATGGTTTAATGTTATTTCTGGGTGCATCTTCATGTATAATTCATTCTGCAACAGAATTCCTTTCCAGCTGTGAACCCAGGAAAGTTTTATGTCAGCAAAATACAATGGTAAGATTGGCATAGGGTAGACATTCTCATTCCAAAAGAAAAAATAGGAATGAATGATAAGTTAGCAAGTCTACATCAAATCCAAAAAGCTAAGAAAGTAAATTCCATCAGATTTTGAATCTATAGAATAAACCTTTTAGTATGAAGCTCTGCCTTCCAGACCTACTATATCAGCAATCCTATTTTCAGGACCATTGTGGTAGAGAGCCCATCTCTGAAGATTTGCTGAGTTCATGAGCTAAAGTTTTAGAGTGGTTACTATCTGGCCTATTAACTGAGGCCAACTCCTCTCCCTTAGAGCCAGGGAAGCAGTCCTTAAGAATACTCTAATTGCCTTCCAGGACACTCTTTGCCTTAGAAAATAGCACACTTTCACAACCAAGTATTTCTAAGCTCTAGTCATGTAGGATCTAAAAAGCCTAACAATGTGTTTTCGTTTTGTCCTGTCTCTGTTCCCTTCGGGTCAATGTCTGCTGTGTTGGTTGATAGGTCTTTTGTTCATACATAAACAGATTTTCTTACTAAGTGGTTATTTGACTACACCCTTCAAAATAAGCATTCTTGTTTTTATAGTATGGTTAGGCTGAGAAATCTCCAAATCTTTTAAGCATGGTCCCTTCTTTCTTAACATTTTTTTCTTCAATTTCCTCCCTTTTTATATCAAGCAGACACAAGTGAGCCATTCATTCAACTTTTGCTCATAAATTTACTCAGGTAAATATCCAATTTCATTATCCATAAGCCATACCTTCCACAAATCACTAAAGCACTAACACAATTCAGCCAAGTTATTTCTACTACAATGCAATGATTGCCTTTCCTCCAAGTGTCTAATGCTGTATCTTCACTTCTGCCTGAGGTATTATCCAATGCCCTTTCACATCTGTAGTTCTACCAACATTCTGTTTATGATCACTCATGTATTCATATATTTTCTCTTCAGCTTATACTTTTTTTCCTTTATAAATTCTACCAAGAAGAGCCTTTAACATTTTTATTTGTGGTTGAACTGAGAATTCCCCCATTATCCAGTTCTACTTCTTGGTTATTAATATCTATTGATACTCCACCACTTCTTTGTATTAAAATATATCTTGAGTTGGCTAGTGGTGCCTATGCATGTAATCTTAGCTATTTGGGAGCCTGAGATCTGAGGATCATAGTTCAAAACCGGCCTGGCCAGGAAAGTCCATGAGACTCTGGTCTCCAATTAGCTAACAGAAAACCAGAAGTGGTGCAATGGCTCAAATAGCTCAAAGCGCTATTGTTGAGCAACAAATCTCAGGGACAGTTCCCAGGGCGCGCGCGCGCGCACACACACACGCACACACACACACACACACACACACACACACACACACACATCAGTATGTATATATGTGTATGTATACATGTGTATATATAGCCTATACAACGTATAATAAGATATATTCTCAGCTGCAATTATTTCGTTGAACTCCATTAAAGTAGTAATGGACACAAATTGGGGTGGCTTATTCATTTCACATGCATCATTATTTTCTGGAAACAACCCTCTCCTCTGGGTAGTGCTCTTGAGCTCTGTGCTAGATGACCCTGCAACTTCAGTTATATATAACCAACATCAAATCAAAACCAAATTGTTGCTCTTGAGAATTTATAAATTGAAATTAACTCAGAGGGAAGGTCAACAGAATTGGATTCATTGTTTCAGTTCATGGACATAATATGCCAAAAAAGGTAGAGGAGGAATTCAAAAGGGATGAGTGCAAGAGCAATGGTTCTCCTTGTTAGAGCTAACAAATACCTTTCAAAAAATGCATTTCTAGAATAAGTGTAAGGCATACACCCAAGTTCTCACAACCCTGGAGGCAGATATTGCTCAGATCCTGGTACAATATCAGCCAGGAAGATAAGAAGATTGGAACCTGCATCTCCAAAAATAAGATGGATATAATGACTCAATCCTGTAATCCCAACTATACCAGAAACAGAGTTAAGAGGATTACATTCTGAGGCCAGTTCAAAGAAAACCACAATATCCTGTCAATAATAATGATAATGATGATGATGATAATAATAATAATAAGCTGAAGCTAGGAGGTCTGGAGGCATGGTTGATGCAGTAGAACGCTATTTTAGCAAAGTCCTAAAATCAACCCACAGTATTGCTAAAATAAATTTCATTTTCCATATTAATAATAATGTCTTTACTGTTTTGAAGTGTTAATACACACAGGAGAAATGATTTTACCTGTGTGACATGATGGAGATTCCACAAAATGACTGCCGATTCTTCTGGTAATGCCTATGTCCACTAGGAAATGTAGAGAATTAGCTCCTTAAGAGTCCACTCAAGGGATTGAAGCGTGGCCCAGTTGGGAGAGCATTAGCCAATGAATGAAAGTGCCAGGTACCAACTTTGAGTCCTGAAAATAAAGTCCACCAAAGAGACTGGACTGGCTTCTTATGCCTGTACTCCTAATGACTCAAGAGGCTGAGATCTGAGGAGAAACTGAGTAAGAAAGACCATGAGTCTCTTATCTCCAATTAACCACACAAATGCATGCACAAAAACAATGTGGAAGTGGAGTTGTGGCAAAACAAGCTCAGGGACAGTACTCAGAACCTCAATTCAAGCCCCAAGAATAGCATAGAAAAAAACTATTGTGAAGTCCAACAACAAAACCAAGAAAGACCAAACTTTAACATCACTGCAGCAAAATAAAACACCTCGTAGATACCTGATAGTTGATTCTCTAGGTGAAACCAAGAAGGAATTTGGAGGAGAACATTTAGAGTTCATGGTTGGAGCTGGGATTCTATAATAAAGATGTCCTAGAGAGGGAAATTGATAGGAATTGGGCATTATTCATGACCTAGTAGCTTAAAATTGGTACACAGAGTCCACTGAAGCTGTTGAGATCACACTGAAAGAGCAATCTTCTGATCAAGGAGTGGTTTGACCATGGGACTGAATTGTTTGCCAGACAATTTGGTTTGCAAGAATGGCCTGAAGCAATGGAGTCATTCAGTCGTACACCGCTTGATGATCCTCAGCAAGAGTCATTCAGTCTTACACCGCTTGATGATCCTTGGCAAGGGTTTCCATGTAAAAATATATATAAAACATTTTAACAGAAGTATGCACAATGTTCAAAACCAAGGTTGGGGAGAAAAACTGCTTCACAGAACTGACTAAAGTGAGAAATCTTGTATTGTTGATGGATTTCTGTTCTCTCCCTTCCCAGCCAAAACTCAACATGTTAAAGCTCAAAATGTCACTCTCTCTGTATTTGGAACCAGAGCCTTTAGAAAAGTAGTTAATGTTAATAGAGGTCAGAAGTATCCTTGTAGGAAGAAACATTGGAGGATATTGCCTTTATCTTCCACTGAAAGCACATAGACAAAATAAGTCAAAGTAAAAAAAAAGGCATATCACAACCCAGGGAAGACGTAACTGTCTGCACACCACAGAGAAGCCTCACCAGAACCCAACCTAATAGAATATTGACCTTAGACTTTGGCTACAGCAAATAAATTTCTTTTGCCTCAACTACTCATTTCCTGGTATTCTATTATGGATACTATGCATGCATAGGTGAATGCACCCTTAATGTCAACAGCAGATGATGTTACTGTTATTAAATAAAGAGGGAGAAAGATGACTGGAATCCAGTAAGAACCTTGTTTATAAGAAACACATAGTTCATTCATAAAATTTGCTGGTTGGAACTACGTATAGTAATCATGGTGTTTCCATACTAAATAAGATTTCCAACCAGCTGTATTGACTCATTGAAATGGGAAGAGAAAAAGACTTGAAGACAAAGGATGTGATTAATGTGCCATTGCCTTTCTTATTATATTATCTGATCAGGCAAAGGGCACACTACAAATGCACTTTAACTTAGTGAGCTCTTCGTATGACATTTTCCTCATTGCTGGTGGTTATCAAACTTTGGGCCTTTGGGACCTGTGCTACTTCAGCCACAACCCAATGGCTGCATAATATTCCACTTCTTTTGTTTTGAGGATTGAGATGCTCAACATAAACACTCTGCTAATGGATTAAGAAGGTTATACCAACCAACACAGCCAAAACTTTCTATTTCTATGATCATCCTGGAATGTTGTGTCAGCTTACTATTGTGATTTTTGTGTCTCACCTTATAATAATTCTCACCAAATGACTAGAGGCTCCAAGTGGTATTCTCTCTCTTTCTTTACTTTCCCCCTTCTTTTCAATACTTCATCCAGTGTAATCAACTCATAAGAAGAGCAATAAAAGTAAATTGACTCCCCCCCGGGACACATATTTGTAGCAGATTCCAGTAATACAATGACAGCAACATTCTTTAAAGTATAATGTCTTGCCTTTTTATGCTTTTATAGGTTCTGTTATTGATTTGTTTATATTCCATTTGCTTGTTAATGGCTTAGAATATATTGTACAGTATGTAACTCACCATTATCATACTTAACTCCTAACTTGTCTCCCCTTTTTTGTTTGTAGCAATATCTAGGGTTTCTTAAGATGAGGATACAAGCAGTTTATCTTCAGAAGTGACAGTGATGAATATTTACTACAGTATATAAATGGAAAGACAGGGAAACCTAAATGTTGAGCTAAGCTAGCATTTAAGCCATTGCTTTAGACAGGCTATAAAAATGTTGTTAGGAAATTGCTGCAGAAACAACAGAAAACTGCTGTTTCTAATTCTTTCCTGGTTTAATCATCCAAAAGTTTAATAAGCTGTGTACCGAAATGGGAGATGAATTTTACAAATTTGGAATAATATTATGTTCATATATTCCTTTTGTACCTCCTTTACCACTGAAACTTGTGATCTGTCATTTTAATTGGGCTTCTGATGGACACAAATTCTTTCTTTATAAATCAATTTGTTTTAAGAACTCAGTGAATTAGTTACTATACTGTCATAGATGCAGTTTCATTTACTAAAGGATTTATAATATGATAAGTCCAAAGCATCTTTTATTTATTTTTTCATTCTTCATTGATCCTAACCAATGTTTGGGGACTATAATTGAATCCTCGGGGATGACATCCCTTCTTTGCTCAATTCTGAAATGTGTGTTTACGTTTCAATTTTTTTTAAGCTGAATTCTCCACATTTAATCATCCTAATGTTTTGCCACAAAACTATGTGAATGAATAAGTTATTTTTTTGACTGATAGTATTTCAGAATTAGAAAAGTCTAAGTACTCTGGAAGGATGAAGTTCTTCTAAACAGCATTTGACAAGCTGAGGTAGTTTTCCTATAAAAACCATCAAAATTAGCATCTCTACAACCCTTCCCACCTAACCAGATACTGCCAAAGACTTTCCTTTTTGGCTTTAATGTAATTAGAATGTTTCATGGTTTTTATGTTTATTTGTTTGCTTTGATTTGAGTTTTCAAGTAGGGTGAAAAATCAACCAGGTTTTCTCTAAAAATCATTCTTTAAAATCGGCTGACACATCATTCAATGCTGTTTCCTTGACTCTAGTCTTTTCCCGACTCCCTTCAATTTTAGGAGTTTATCTCTGGTCTCTGTACTTCCTTTGGCTAGGCTGGCACTCCCCCCCTTAAGCCATTGCTAGGATGGACCTCTTCCACATGAGCCACACCTCCAGTCCCTCTCTTTGCTAGTTATTTTGGAAATGGAGTCTCATCAACTGTTCTGCCTGGGCTGGCTTTGAACTGTGATCTTTCGACTCTCAGCCTCCTGAATAGCTGGGACTGCAGATGTGAGTCCCCGGTACCAGGTAAGTTTCCTTGACTCTTGATTCATGACAGTCGGCTTCACTTCTTTGAAGACCCAGTAGCTAAGGCTTCTTAAGCTGTGCACATGTCCCACCCAGAGTACATGCACTCAGGCAGCCTGGCCTGGGTAGGGCCCAAGATGCAACACAAGGCCAAGTCATTCTTATAGTTGGGCAAGGAAAGGTAAGACCTGCTCCCTTCCTGGGACAAATGGACTGCTCATGACTCTCTGAGCATTGTGCTTCCTGGAATCCTATACTGTCGCAAACAGAACACAAAACAAATCAACACAAACAATGGCCCTGCAACAATCACATTAACTGGTCTGATATAACTTCATAGGGACAACTTAATATATATGTCCAGTTGCCATCTCTCCTGCTCCTTTGTTGCCTCTATTATCTTTACCTGATTACAGTTGTGTTTATATGTTACTAGAAAAAAAATGTGGCACAAGAGAGAGACATGTCCATCTCTAAGGAATTTATCCAAATCCCTAAGAAAGTTGTGAAGCATGCTGATCATGTCTCTGTAAATTATTGCTGCAGGATCAGGCTACTGTGGATCAATTCCTGATTATTCTCCTTGATGAGACCTTGGGCAAGTTACTCCATCAAGAAACCTCCCCATATATTAGTTCTAGTATTTGGCAAATTATAAAATAATTCCACTGTTGGTAGAGATGTTCTGAGGATCAGATGACATACACAAAGAACTTAACCCAAAGCTAGATACATAGTACATGATCAATAAATTTGACATCTAGTCATAATGTGGAGCTTTAACTCATATCATTAATCTCTTTTAGGTAAAGTTCCATGTCAATAAGTTACTATCTAAAAGTTGCTCAAAGTAAGGACAAATCTATGGATAGATGTATGATTTTCTTTGGCTGATTGCAAGGATTAATTTTCCATAAGTGTCTAGATAGACAGATGATAGATAGTACCTATAGATAGATAGGTAGTACCTATAGATAGATAGGTAGATGACAGTATTTAACTAAAATGTTAACTTTTGGTTTAATATGTTCCACAAAAATTATACTCAAAATTGTTATCTTATGAAATTTTAATTAGATATTTGGTATCATTCGTCAACTTCTGCTTTTCACCTTTGCCCTGGCTTTATATTTAACCAATCTATATATTATTGGATGAATTCACTCATTGTTCACTCATTCTCTTATCCTTTCAAAGACTGGTATACATATATGTATATATATTTATTTAAAATATGGCTTTTACCTACAAAAAACATTTGTTTTAATTTTTTTTTTAATTTACCAGTCCTGGAGCTTGAACTCAGCCTAGGCGCTGTCCTTGAGCTTCTTTTGCTTAAGACTAGAACTTTACCATTTGAGCCACAGCACAACTTCCTGCATTTTCTGAGTAGTGTATTGAAGATAAGAGTCTCTCACAGACTTTCCTGCCCCAGTACCTTTCAAACTGCAGTCTTCAAATTTGTCTCCTGAAAAGCTAGGATTATATATGTGAGACCACCTTTTTTGTTTTTATTTTAATTCCTAAAAATGTGATGAGATTTTTCCAGTTGTCTGTTCATAGTCAAATATCTCATTTTTGTCACTCAGATTTTTGTTTATGGAATGTTTGCATTGCTTCCTTTCTGTGACTACCAGAGAGTTACCATTTTACACACACCAATATGATTGAAATGCATTGCTATTCTAAATGAGGCCCACAACTTCAGTGTGACGAAAGAGAATTAATTTTTTAAAAATATATCACAAACAAAATAGATGATCATATATTGGGAGAAATGATCCTTATTAGGAGAAATGTCACCAACTGATAAATGGTGCTAAGACAGCCTGTTGAAGGTGACAAATTCCCTTCTAGTGAACAGATCTGAGCAGAGCCTGGAATAGTTTTTGCAGGTGAATTTGGGAGAACAATTAAGCTAGAAAGCAGCCATAGCTGAGGTGGTTTCTGTCTCAGATACGTTTATTTAGAACCATACTAGGTAGAGAACCCACTAGGAATTAGATCTGTATTTTAGACAGATCAGTATGAATTTATGGCCAGAGGGAAGCAAATATTTTCAGTTGGTTTCCAGGAGCTTGACATTCATTTGTTCAAGCAGTGACATACATGTCAGGTATAGGGAGAGGGCAACCTCAGGCCAGGGTAGATTATGGTTCAAGTCAGAGATGTGATCATAACCTTCACCTTCACAGCAGTTGGCTGAAGTGAGCCACCAGCATTCCGGGCTAAGAACGTTACAAGGAGCTGCCCTAAACTCTGTCATATTCCTGACTCACAAATGGGAATAAAGTGAAAGGAATGGAGCCCCTTGATCATGAAAATGAATGGGGGACAAAAAAAAACATTAAGAAGAAAGATTGTGGGCAGGCATCCTCATGTCCATCAAATAACCAGTTTCATTATTATTATTTCTCTGAGTAAAATGGGTTCTGAGATGGCCTTGAAACCTATTGCCACTTCAGGATAAGCTCGCTGATTCATTCATTTGGCAACGTTCATTGCCAACATTCCTATGCCAACAATACCCCTAGATGCTGGGGATGAAGAGACAAATTAGATGCAGTCTTAGATTTCCAGACCCAAACTCACAGGCTTTTGAGTTAGCCATGTAAGAAAAAAGAAAAGAGGAATAGCAAATCAGGATGATAAGTGATGCAATTGAATTACAAAGAAAAATGGGAGTGATAAGGAATCGATGCTTCACCACCTAACTCTTCGCGAAGAAAAATGTTTCTCTGAATTTATTCAAATTGCCTAACTTGTCAAAGAAGTTCTGAGGTCAGGGAAGATAAACAAACTTACATTGCTGGAGGAGACCAAACTGCGTGTCTATTTTAATAGAATCGCCTGCCCATTACGCTGACTTCATTAAAGCAACACACACACACACACACACACACACACACACACACACACACACACACACACACACACACACACACACGTTATGCTATTCTTCAGGTTAAATGGACTGTTTTCTCACGAAATGATGCATAATTATGTTATCATTTCCAGGAGTATGATATGTCTCTTCCGTGATTCATAGGCTACATATTTCCCTAGTAACTTAAAACTGTAAAAATTATTTCCTGTTTTCAAATGCTACTACTCCTTTAAAATACAGGTTTGACAATTTACAGACACCTAACCAAGAAAAGAAGAAGAAGCAAATGAGGCTTGACTTGTTTCCAGAAGTATTGACTTGACAGCATTATCAAATCAATACAGGAAAAACAAATTTTTAATTGAAAGTCAGCTACAGATAATTTTTGAAAACTACAGTTTCTGTAATACTAAAGGAGAAGCTAGAACTAACTGGCATTATTAAGACAAATTAGAAACTGATATCTCAAATTTCCAACTCCTGGGTCTATCATCTTAGTTCTGATTACATTTGGGATTTCAAACAATAGATAAAAGTTTGCTTGTGATTTTGATTTAGTTTTTAATTTTAAAAAATCAAGACATCTGTGATCGTTGTCACTAGCAATTAGCATTCATATATTAAAAATTAGAAGATAATTCTCTCATGGAATTGAAGAAGACTAACGGGAATGCTCCTGCGGCCCTGAGGCCTTACAACTCAAAGTAAACCTTTGGATGCTTTATGCAAATTCAAAGAAGACATTTTTTTAATGATGCCCCAGAAATTTCAACTTGGTTGAAAATCTGCTTAAGATGAAATAATGGTCTTTTTATTCAGATTAATTGGTGAGAAGATCACGATAGTCAATAGGTAATGGGAAGGAACAGTCTGTTCTCTTCTCTGGTTGTATCTAAGGACTTTACATTGGTGTCAGGGAACAAGGAGAATTAATCAGGCGGCAAATGAAATCTCCTCACAGATGGCACCCACTTCCTTCTAACAAGAGCATACCAGAGCATTCCTGTGATTTTGTTTTTATCTTATTGGCCTCCTTGAAAGTTTTGAAGGACTACTGGAATCTGACTATTAGTTGCATTTTTTTAAAAAATACTAAAACCTAGGAAGATAAAACTGTGGTGCTAGCTTCCAAAGAGACAATAACATGAGAACTTCAGATAAGTTTGGTATCTTCCTTTTGTAAATTGGGGTCTTTTTTTGTTTTTGTTTGTTTTTTAACTTTATTTTGCTTTATAAAATGTATTCTCTGTAAATAGTTGCACAAAGGGCATTCAATTCAACAAACCAGATTACCAGTCCAGTGCATCTTGATTCATGTCACCTTTTCCTCATTCTTCTTAGTCTTTCCCAAGCCCACTGAATCATGATATTAACTTTAATCCTAAAGTGTTGCTTTGCTTTTTTTGTTCTTATGACTGTGGTATACTCTAAGAAGGTTTTTCTCTACTCTCTTTGAATTTCAATACTTGCTTTAATGGAGCTTATGCTCTAGTAGAGAATAAAGTGATAACATGAATAAAACCATTTCAGAGTATTATAATTGCTAGAAATAATATATTTTAAAATTACATTCTATAAATGAATTGAAGGAGCAAACTTTTGATTAGACTTCGCACAGGAGTAAAATCTGAAGTATGACTTCAAGAATAAAAATGAACCAACCATTTAAGAATAATATGGCCAGGACTTACGAGCTTTGAAGCAAAGGAAGCCTCGTATTCAAAAATCTTGAAACAGAAAATGGCTGGGAAAGGTAAAAAGATTTATACGATTTTAAAAGTAACAGATTGACCCATTGCAACAATAAGATGTACACGACGCTATGTTGAAAAACAAACTTTACAATTTAGGTGGGGGTGGGGCGGGGGGACGGATGGTAGGGGAAAAACAAAGGAGACAACAATGCTGGATAAAAAATGTACTCATTATCTTGCTCACGTAACTGTACAGTATTTTCACAATAAAAAACTTAATTTAAAAAATGCCTGGGAAAAATAAGGAAGAAAAGACACCTGCATATGTTCAAAGTCCAAGTGTGAAGAGTTCTGAGGGAAGAAATGTCAATGGTAGAGAAGAATGATTAGGAAGCAGAACAGGAAATGCCCAGCGTAGGGAAGAGTGAACCAAAAGCAGACCACCTGTGCCTTTGCATGTCATAGGTCACAGTCATGAGTGGATACGTTCTTCAAGAACTCCTCAGATAACCACTAAGTATTGGTAACATTTCTGACATCCTTGCACAGAAATACAGAGAAGAGACCAGAGAAGATGAAGATGAGTGGGACTAGTTCAGACGTGACAATATTTATTCATTCATTCAACACCTATTTACAGAGGGTCTATTACACTCAGGCAATTTTTTTTTCAATCTGGGTTGAAGTAGAGTAGAGAAGTGACGGGGAAGTAAAAACACTAAAAGATATATTTTGACACTTGATCACTCCAAATTAGAGGATATGGTCTAATGAAGAGACACAAATGAATCAAGAGAATCACCACGGGTCCTGTATTCCTGCCTTGTGTAATAGGATGGACAGGGCTGGTGATTGGGGAGGATTATCTCAGAATGAAAGCAAGGAATCTGGACTCGGCCTTGGAAATGACAACTGTAAGATGCCTGTTCACCACCTAAATTCAGAATTAGCAGACCAATCCTCAACAGAGCTCAAATCTGATCATGTAACACAGAAATCATCAATCAGAAATAGGTTTATAAAGATACCAGACTAGAGAAAGCCATTTGAGGACAGCCTGCTATGAATGCTACTTCTGAAATACCCATCAAAGCGTTTTACCCAGTCCTGCTTTCATTTGGGTCCTCCACAAAACTTTCCCTTCCAGCTCTCCTTCCTGTAAAGCCAGACTTGATCCACCATTTAATGTTCTTAAAAGCCTGAGATTCAGTGGTGAATCATAAATACAAGGACTGTGTTCCACCCCAAGCACCATATCTAGGTGCTCTTATCCAGGTGCATAAACACACAGAGACAGACCAAGACAGAGAGAATCTGAGATGCCAGGAGACGTGGATGAAAAGACAGAGAACTTTCTTTTGCAAGAGCAGAGTCCTAAATTTATCCCTAAGTATTTAAAAGTAAAATGGCCCTGTGTATGTATTTGATATTTTTAGTTGACTTTATAAAGAATGACTTATCTTTTAATCCCACTATGAAACAGGGTCTTCGAGGCACATGAAACAGGGTCACATCTAACCTATAGCCCTAATTTTGTATGATCAAATACAAAGAAATGAGGAATACCTACGAACCCCAGCAAAACCCATGAAAGCATTGTTTCGCCTCCACCCTCTTTTTCCTGATTCTGCCGAAATTGTGAACAAGTTCTCCTACAAGAACTCCTACGATCATTGTGTGTTATGATGACTGATTAAAATTCAAAATAAGCCTAATGTAAACACCTTATTACACGTATGGTCAGATATAAATTAAACTTTATTATACATATGATCAGATACCACATTAGACCAAGACTCTCTATCAAATTAAAAAACAACTACATAGAGATTCTCTCTTCACACACATTTTTTAAGGTACACTTTAGTTTTCATTGTGTAGCTTGCAATGGACAACTCACATGGAAGCAACATGATATTTTGTCTCCAGTGCCAGCATGCTTTGTCTATGTGTTTTCACCCTGGCCCTCTCTTACCGCTCAGGAGGAAGGCTCCAGAGAACCCAGGGCACTTGCTGCCTCAGCGGAGGCAGAGGATATAGAGAAAGGTTGGATATTCAATGGAACCGTTTTAGGATCTTCTATGCTGAAGCAGCTGAAGCTGGGACCAGATGCGATATTCTGGAGCGAACATCTGGGAAACCCAGACATTTGAAAAATGTGGCCTATTTATTGAGGATTTAGTTTTTTACGCTCTAAGTATATTTTTGGCTATGAGGCCCTTGTCTGATGCATAGCTGGTTAAAAAAAAAAATCTTCTCCCATTCTGTGGACTTCCTATATATCTTGTTTGCTATCTCCTTTGCCGAGCAGAAGCTCTTCAGTTTGACGTGATCCCATGTATCCAGTTTTGCTTTGATTGGCTGGTGATTCTGGATTTTTACTTAGGCAGTTTCAGCCCATGCCTCATTTCAACCCACGCAGTACTGCCATTTTCACTATGTCAATTCTTCCCATCCAGGAGCATAGGAGGTTTATCCATTTCCTTCAATCTGCTTCAATTCTTTTTTTTAGATTTTTTAAGTTTTCACAATAGTGGTCTATCATATCTTGGTTAAAATAATTTTTAAGTGTTTTATTGTTTGGGGGGGCTATTAGGATGGAGTTGCTTTCCTGATTTCAGTCTCGCTCTTCTCATTGTTGGCATACAGAAAAGCTACTGATTTTTGTGCTTTGATTTTATACCCTGCTACTTCGCCAACATTTTGGGTCAATTCAAGTAGCTTCAGTGTGGGATCTATAAGGTTCTTTAAATGCAACATCTTGTCATTTACAAAGAGGGATAGTTTTATTTCTTCTTCCACTTATTTCTCTTATTGCTCTTGCAATAAATGGGCTAAAGACTTAAACTTTTTAGAGGAAGAAGTAAGAACATTTAATAGACACTTGAAGAAATGTTCAACATCTCAGGACATAAAAGAAACAAATCAAAACAATATTGAGATTCTACCTCACCCCAGTTAGGATGGCCATTATCAAGAAAACTAACAATAACAAATGCTGGCAGGATGCAGCCAAAAGGGAACTCTATTACACTGTTGGTGGGAGTATAAACTTGCTCGATCAGGTTCCTCAAAAGACTAAACTTAGCACTTCCCTATTATTACTGGGCATTTATTCAATAGAACAGAAACAGAAACAATGCCACATTAAAGTGACCAATACCACAACCATGTTCATAGCAGCATTGTTTACAATATCAAAGATATGGAATAACCCAGATGTCTCTCAGTTGATGAATGGATCAAAAAATAGAATTTTACTCATCCATCAGAAAAAAATGATATTGTACCATGCATAAGGAAATGGAAAGATTTAGAAAAAATATATTAAGCAAAGCAAGCCAGATGCAAAGAAACAGGGTTTGTTTCCCTCATTTGTGTTAGCTAGAATGTGCCTATAAATCTACAAGTAAACATACTGAATGATTAATACACACACACACACACACACACACACACACACACACACATACACACACACACACACACAGACATAATAAATTATATAGGTCTCTAGACATTCACACATTGACGCCAAAGGAGAATATGTATAGGAGAGAATCACAAATGCTCAATAGCTATGTGCATAGGATCATATAAAATAATATTTTATGAAATGAACTCCAAGAAAAGGAAATAAGGGATTTTTTTAGCTGCTATTGTTGCTGGTTTTGTTTTCTTTTCCTTTTGTCTTGCTTGTTATGTCTTTGGGAACGTAAAGAGGGCACAAAAATGTTGAAACAAAGGGTGAACAAACACAGCAGTGGTACTAACTAAGCACTATGTGGAAAATGAACTGTACATCTTGTGGGTGGGAAACAAAAGGGAAAAACTAGGAGATAGCCAGGGAAGGGGAAATATGTTCAAAAAGAATTGTACTCATTACCTGACTCAGGTCTCTTAACCGCTCTGTATGGCACCTCTACAATAACATTTTTTTACATACATTTTTTTTAATTGTGAAAATACCACACAGAGGGGTTACAATTACATGGGCAAGGTGATGAGTACATTTCTTATCAAGCATTGTTGCTTCCTCCTTAGTTTCCCCTTCCCATCCCTTCCCCTCTCCACCCCCAGCCCCACATCCCCCTACCACCACCTTCCCGCCTCCCCCACCCCCCCGACCCTGCTAAAGTTGTAAAGTTCGTCTTTCGACATAACCACTTGTACATCTCATTGTTGCAATGGGTCTACCTGTATCCCTATTTAAACAATTTGTTTTTCCCCTTCCCATCCACAAAGTATACCAACATCAAATACAGTGAAAACAGGGGTTATACCGTGGGGGAGGGACATACAAAGCAACAAAGAAATCATCTTATGAATATGTTAGAAACAATCGCATGAAAGAAAAAAACATTTGAATCCTTATCTTGGGGTTCATTTCTCCTAGCATCAATTTATCTGACCATTTCTGCTTGTCTCAGACATATACTAGTTATTGCAAATAAGGGAAACCATGGGACCTATGTTTCTTTGGGCCTGGCTTACATCACTTAACATAATTTTTTCCAAGTCTTTCTATTTCCTAACAAACTCAATGGAATTCTATGGAGACATAGAATTCTTTGTCTCCATAGAATTCCATTGTGTATATATACCACATTTTCTTGATCGATTCATCTACTGAGGGGCATCTGGGTTGGTTCCATGTCTTAGCTATGGTGAATAATGTTGCAATAAATATAGTTGTGCTAGTAGCTTTACTATAGTCTTGCTTGTGATCATTTGGGTAAATGCCCAAAAGTGGGATTGCTAGGTCACAGAGGAGCTCTATGTGGAGTCTTTTGAGAAACGTCCATATTACTTTCCAAAGTGGTTGAACAAGTTTACATTCCCACCAACAATGCAGTAAGGTTCCCTTCTGTCCACATCCCCTCCAACATCTGTTATTAGAGTTCTTGATTATAGCCATTCTATTTTCTTAAAAGAGACTCAGAAACACAACAAATCAAAGATAGGTTGGACAAATGGGACTGCATGAAATTGCAGAGTTTCTGCATGGCAAAGAACATAGCTAGCAAGAGCAATAGAAAGCCCATGGATTGGGAGAAGATCTTCATTAGCCATACAACGGACAAGGGTCTCATATCTAAAATATACCTGGAACTCAAAAAATTAAATCCTCCAACAACAAATCCTCAAAGAAACAACTGCCCAATAAATAAGTGGGCTAAAGACTTAAAGAGAATCTTCTCTGAAGAGGAAAGAAGGATGGCCAATAGACACATGAAGAAGTAACATTTTTTTAATGTAGCCTATTCACATTTTGTTTGTCTCTGTTGTGTTAGTCTTATTTGTTGTTGTTGCTTTGTGTTGAGGGAGGTGGTTCTGTGGTTTAAACTTGAGACCTTCATCTTTTGACTCACACCCTCAATCATATCTGTTTACTTTTCCAATAGAGTTTCCCATTTGGAAGAGAGCCCTCCCTCAGACTACAATCCTCACATATTTGTGTCCTCAGGAGCTGGGAGTATAGGCATGTGCCACCGCTGCCTACCTTGTCTGTAGAGATAGAGTCTATCTTTATCCTCAAACTGTGATGCGCTGCTAGGAACTGGGATTTCAGCCATGGCCTTTATGATTGGCTTTCACACCTCTATTCTTAAATACTAAGTTCTGATTGTGCTGCAGATACCCGCATGGGCCTTGGCAACACAACGTTTAAAAAGATATACCCTTAATTGATGGTTGACCAAAATGCAGATATAAAAACAGTTGTTAATATCATCAAGTCACTGTTTTAAGGGGGAATTATCTGAGTGAGGCAGGAAAAAAATCACTTGTCTATAGCTGTCTTACATCAGTTGGCTGTCAAAGTAAGTGATGCAGAACTAAAACAAGTTTGTAAAAGAAACCCCATCTCTTTGGACTTCTGTAATTTTGCTTGTTCTGTGATTTGTCTTCTATTAGATTTGTGGGAGACATGGCTCTTATAAGGTGATTTGGGTGGAAGTGGCTCAAAACTGTAATCCTAGCTACTGAAGAAGCTGGGATTGTAAGAATTACAGTTCAAAGCTAGCCCAGGCAGAAAAGTTCATGAGACTCTTAACTCGAATTAATCACACACAAAAAGCCAGAAGTGAAGCTGTGGCTCAAGTGGCAGAGTGCTAGCCTTCACCAAAAGAAGCTCAATGACCCGGAAGGTGGCTCAGTGATAGAGTATTTTCCTCACATGCATTGAGACCTTGGGTTCAATTTCTCAGCACCACATAAGCAGAAAAAGCTGGAAGTGGTGCTGTGGCTTAAGTGGTAAAGCACTAGCCTTGAGCTCTTCAGCTGAAGAGCTGAGGGACAGTGCCCAGGCCCCCATAGTTCAGGGCCCATGACAGCTATCATCAGTTTCACATTTGCTTATAATGTACTTGCAGTATGGTCACTACCTGATCCATTGTTCAATGAGCTGTATGGAGTTATTTCAGACCTATGGAATTTCTGTGACCAGAATGACTGATGTGTAGAAGTCCTATAATATCAAAAAATGATTGTGTGGACACAAAAAATAAGACCAAATATGTCACAGAACAAAAACAAAATTTTATAACATACAGTAAGGAGAAAATAATCAACAGTTGCTCCATTCAGAAGTTACAACTAACTAAATAAGACTGTCATCAGGTGAGGTAGCAAGAGATAAAGGCTATATTGCCTTTGTAAAGAGACAAAAATAATGTGGGCATTAAAACATGCCTGCTTGTTAAAAAATACATTCAAAGAGAAGAGAGAGTAGAGAAAGTACTTTAAAAATAGTCGCCAATAAATTAAGTTGTTAAATTTAACAGCGACCCATACTACCTTGCTCCTTTCCACAACTGACATCCGTTTCCTCTTTTTATGCCTCTGATTAATGCAACATTTATAATACATGGAGAGACAGTGGATGTACAGCCCTTTAATGAGCTGAGGTACCTAACTCTGTAAAGATTCTATAACCAGCAGCTGGAAACTAAAATTAGGATGAAATCATTTAAGTTCAAATAATAACACTTCCCTTAACATCTGTCAAAAACTCAGCTTTTTAATCTTCTGATTGGAAATGGGTATTGCTACTGGAACAGACGTTCCCTGGTTAATTCAGTCATTGTGAGTGATCAAGTGAATTTTATGGTTCTTTTATGGTAGAATTTCAGTTAGCTCTCTGATGATTCCCCCACACTGAGAAAGAAACTACACCTAAAATGCATAATGTTGAGTTTTCGAAAGAAGGAGAGATTACTTCACCCTTTAAGGCACGGTTTATTGAGATATGGATATGTAAACAGCCCAAACAACATAAAATGGACATCTTTGTTCTGAAGAGGCCTTGGAGACCCAGTGTGTTCTCTTCAACTGTGTGATCCTTTGCTTCCTTATTCTAGATCTTCTAAAACTCTGCGAGATTAGTTTGTATGAGTTAGGTGAATGTACACTGTACATTTCCTCTTCACATTGTTACATTAAATACTGGATGTATTGTTAAGTGTAGATTTCAGATAAGCAAGAGTAATTTTCAGCACAAGTATGTCACATATACTAAAAGGAGATTTTTTTTTGTTTTCTGGGTAACTAATTTTACTCAGTAGCCTGTATCTTTACTTGTTACACCTGGACAACACTGCTAGCCATGTAGACAAAATATATTTGCACATTTGGGGATTGTGTAACTGGTAAATGACTTGTTTTGCTTATAAAAACTAAACAAGGGTGGATTAAACATGTTTTGTAATAACAATTCATTGGTATATTGTATAATTTCTTCTATCAACTCAAAAGTTCAGCAACTTAATTGAATCTGATTTTTTTCGGCATGACTTAAGTTGGTATGCCAGCAATAAATTACCTTCAAGATGCATAGATGGAAAAATACCCACAATGTTTTTCATAAAAAATGTCTCCAATGTTTATAAGAATTTGTATTTCCTTATAGATTCTGTCATCACACCTTAGTACAGAGAAAAGCAGGATGCTCTCCAGTACGAAGTCAAGAAAGCTTTCATTCTTCAATAGGAAGTGCAACCCTGAAACATTTATTACACTTTAATCAATCTCTTCTCCACAGGATACAATGCCCTGTTGGGTATCAAAATCTTGTAAGAGTTAATTATGGAATGTGAAGGTTACATATTTTTCAGCCCAATAACTTTAAGATGCTAAACAAAAGATCAAAAGATTAGATTTAATAAAACTCAGTAACCAAAAAGTGTAAATAATATGGGTGAAGGAGCTTTGAAATGTCAATGTGGCTCTTAGATAAATTTTTACTTCTGTTGTAAATAAACAACAACTGAATTTAGGCAAAACCAGTTTGGTAGCATTCAATAAAAACTTTGCTAAATTAAAATGGGGCATATATTTTATGTTACTAATAAGTTTCAAAAAAAATAAGACCATTCAGATAATGTCACATAACCTTGCAAGTGTCTGAATGGATTTCTCTTGCTTGAAAATAAAATGTATAAAATTTCGGCTCCCTGTATCAGTCCATGAAGAAAAATAGTAATAAACTGGTAGTAATAAGTAATAAATAAACTGGTAGAAATAAGTAGTAGCAGGTAAGTCAATTTCTAGAACTTGAGCTGAATTTTTCTTTCTAATTACAGAGCCAGAACTTAAGAGGAAAATGTTTTGCGTTGTAATTTAAATAGACTAGCCACAAATAACTGGTAATTCTCTATAAAAGGCCTATCATGCTGAGTATAGCTTTATGCCATGCTGATCCCAGCTCCATGAGAGAAGGCTAAGCTACACTTACCCAAGAGGCAGGTCACACTTCCAGCCTACTGAATTCTTGCTGACACAATAAATATGCCTCCAGCTGGGGCCAAGAGCAATCTGGACTGAGACAGGAAGTGTAGATTACAATGAAGAGCTGCCATTCTCCTAGCCATGCCAATCAATGGAAAATGAGCATTGGCAGGAAAGGAGCAAACTCCTCCCCATTCCTGCATGAGCTGATCATTCTGTTTCTTTGTTGCTTGTGGAAGGAATCATCACCTTGGAGTCTTTAGCACTGTCTCCTTACTTAAGCTCCCTCTGGAACTGAGCATTTTTGCTCAGTCTACTTGGGAATGCCCACTGAATGCCATGTGAATACAGAAAGATGAGGTCACCTCTATGTTTAAAGAAGGACCTCAACCCCATATACCAAATGATTCTCACTGTTTTAAACTCTCTCTTGCTCCTAATTTTCCTCTAGGTAAATGCACTGTTTCTAATCTAAAACTAAAATGGTAAAATAACTGAGAAGGCATTCACTCTTGAAATCAAAATGTTCAATAGTCATTTAAAATGTGTGCTGTAAATAAGTGGCTATAATGCGATCCTATTGAAATCCTATTTGTAACTTGTCAAAAATCACAAAATGACTTGTTAACAGAGACCAGTATACTGTTTTTAAATAAGGTCATATTGCCAAATTTCCCTCAGAGTTTTGATTATTCTTTATCTTCTTGTAGACTGAGTAGAAAAAAAAAAAGTATCAGCTGAAAGCTTTTTATCCCTCAATTGAAATGTAAAAGTATCCACAAAGGTAACAAGAATTTGTGAGGCTGAGAATGTGGCTTAGTGGTAGAGTGATTGCCTTGAATGAATGAAGCCCTAGGTTTGATTCCTCAATACCACATAAACAGAAAAATCCAGAAATGGCACTGTGGCTCAAATGGTAGAGTGCTATCCTTGAGCAAAAGAAACTCAAGGACAGTGCCCAGGCCCTGAGTTCAATCCCCCAAACTGGCACATACAAAAAGTAGATCTGAAAAGTAAAGACCAAATACTTTAAAGACAAATCTGTTATGGTCATTTAAATGTATATTTTATTTTATCATGAATAACTTATGAAATACCCAATTTCAGGATAAATCACCATGACTTGAGGCTAACTATACTGATACATACAGAGGTATAGCTCATTAAAACGTAAATAGGAATCCAAAGTCTGTGTAAATACATGAAGGAAAGACAAGAAGGGAAGTCTTGGCATAAAATGACACTAGACTTCCAATACAAATACACATTTTGTAGTATGATGCCTCTGAAAACATTGCCTGAAGTCTATACAGATTGATTGATTTAGGCAACAAGTTCAAAGAGATGCTGAGAAAGGTCTCTGGAGATACTGTGGGTTCAAAAAGAGATGCGAAATATGGACTCCAAAGAGTAGTCTGACTAATGGAGTCTATCCAAGCCTGGTTTCCTTCTCAACTGTCCCTTCTTTCTTTGATTAATTCTTAATCCATATTTTATAGCTACTCCACCCCCACTCCACCCCACAATAGTAATTCTTTCTTTTCCATGAAGTCTTCCACTTACCATATATAAGTAGGAATCGAACCTAGGGCTTCATGCATGCTAGGCAAGCGCTCTACCACTAAGTCATATTCCCAACCCAGTTCAGGTGTTATTAATAATATTTCATTTAACCAGGATTCAGAACACCATTAACAGCATGAAGCATTAAGATCTTCATTCAGAGACTCAAGGTCACGTGATTTGACCTTGGGTTTAGTGATCATTTCACTGAACTCAGATTTGTCATCCACAGCATCATGGGCTCAAGAATATTACTCAGCTCTATAGCTAGTATAGTAATTATATTAGTTATGATGATGAAAGAGGCATTTCAAATAAGCATTACATGTTGCACTGAGGAAATAACATTACAACAATTACGTTACAATAAAAGTGAAGGCATCATTACTACCACGTGGACAGCACAGGTTATGGTGTTGTTTCATGTACCAGTTGCAACACATTACCTACCACAAATATTCAAACAAATCTCTCAGGTGCCCTAAACAGAAATTGTGTTCAGTCTCTGGAGAGTGCTTTCTCAAACACTGAAGTTAAAGGAAGAATTCAGCTGAAAACAGTTTTATACCAGCTCAGACAATGAATGGCTAGATTTTCAAAAGCAAGCCCAAAAGAGATTTTCTGTATGTGAGCCTTTAGATGCTAGGTTTAACTGTTAAGCTGCCCAGTTCAGGGACAATTAAAAGTTATCTCCTCTCCAACAACTTTCAAACTGGAAAACATATGTAGCAATACTTTCCTAGACAACATATGCCAAAGATTCTTTAAAGTAGAATACAAAAGCCAGTACGATTTTATCAGTCAGAATAAAGTTCTGATGTCTTAAGGTGCACTGATATCAGCCTTTAATTCAACAGTACTGGAAACTTCTCTGAGACAGAGCTTGTGAAAAGAAAATGAGAAAAAAAGAACAATAGTAAATTCAGATCAGAACAAAAAGGTATAAAAGAGAAAGCAAAAGGTATTGACGGTGGTAACAACTTGTAAGATTTCTCAAAGTTTATTGCTGCTCAAGTAATTCCCATAAACGAAAAGGGTAATATTATCCATCCATTCATCCAACCATCCATCATCCCTCCAACTCATTCATGCAACCAGTGAGTTATTAGTCACTGAATTATTTTTCACTAAATTATTGCAGGTACCATGCTGGTTTCTCAAAATATGGGCTAAGTGAGAGTTTCCAGGATCAGAGGGGAGCAAAAGAAAGCATAGGCCTAGTGTTCTGGAGAAAGAACACATATCCGTTTGAGGAATTCAGGATAGAAATCTGCCCAGAGGATTGAAAGGTTTCATGCCAGTTCACATAAAAACCAGGAGTTGACCTGAAAGCCTAATCCCCCTCACATGCCAGGGAACTCTACCTGACAACACCCTTCAACAACGATGGAAACTTCTCTACTGGTCCTGCTTGGTTCTCATGTCTCCTTGCAAAAACTGAAGAGGAGATAAGTGAGTGATTATATCAGAAACTGGTGACCACCACCCTGCCTAATCCATGAAAAATGGGTCCCTAGAGCACTCTCTAATCCATTGTTCATGGAATCTTAATCACTCAGAGCATGGGGTTTCTACCACTTCTCTGCACAGCAAGAAATAATGCATTGGAAAGCCAGCAAGAAGATCCTGATATAAATCTTCATTAGGCTTCCTTTATTTTACATGAACTGTGAACACACAAATAATGCATTCATTTGTCTAGGGAAACATAAGTCATAGTCCACCCTTTTATTATTTTTTGAATGAAACAATGCTACTCTACTATCCTACAAGGATAAAGAGTTATTAGTCACTGAGATACTCTCAGTCTGACCTGTAGCTGTTTCACAGTTAAGCTCCATCTCTCACAGAATCATCTTTTTCCTGGCAAGTCTACTTAAAGGAGAGAACAATGCCTACAAACTGAAGAGACTGAAAACCACATGCCATCAGACAGAAGGGGAGGTGCTCTTTTGAATCATTTCTATGATTATATTACCTGTTATACCCTTCACTAGCTAGTAAAGCTAATAAAATAGCAATCACTAACTCAATAAAAATACATTAAATGTAAATAGTTCTCACCCTTGTGGGCCTTCTGGTCTTGAAATAGAAAGACATTAATCAAAGGTCCAAATAATTATATGTAAAATTGTAATTAAAATTAGTACTTCAAAAGCAAGACAAATGGTGCTGAGAGAATTGTTTAACAGGGTAGAATTAATTCAGTTTAGGATTTCCACAGAGTTTCCAAGGAAAGCAAGAAAGGACACTTAAGTAAGAGTTCATTAAAGAAATTCAGAAAAGGGACACATATGTCAAGTAAAGTGATCAGCCCGAACCAAATGTCTGTGAGTAGAGAGAAGGAAAATTCATGAACCCTGGTCAGTGTGTCTTCCTTGCAAAGGACATTTTTTTAATAGAAGATATTGTAGTCAACACACTGGATGGATGTTGGCTTCTTGTTATATGCTACTGAAAGAGTTCATTTGTTTAGGTCCCAGGGAAGTAGAGTTGCCAGATTTTATAACGGCAGAAACATAAAACATTCATCAACAGACAACAAGTAAACCACGATTGTTTTCTGAGTTTTCGTAGGAAGTGTCATATTGATCCACATGCTAATTCTCAAGCTAAGTTGAGAAAAGTAAGGGACAGGCTGCTAAGCCACACTGGCCTGCCAGTGCTTTCCTGTTGGTAGACTGCATGCCTGGAGCTTAAAAAAGACATAACTAATAGAATCAGACAGTCCTGACCAGAAATTGGAGATAGTTACTTATTTACATGTATTTCACAGATTCCTCATCTGTGAAAAGTGAGTGATAGATCTGACAATTAGAAAGAAGATTCTACATCTCTGCATTGATAGGAGGAATGCCTGCAGCAATCACCCATAATGCCCAAGAAAGTGTCTACAAAAAAAAAAGTTATGTCTTTGTCATTTTGATGCTATGCACCAGACAGAAAACAATTCAGGAGTAATGAAGAGGTTTGTCAGAGCCAAGAATGAGCAAAGGGATGTGTCTGTCACATTGATATTTTTGAACCAGTGAGAGCAGAAGAATGCTTTGCTTCCTGATAACTATATGGAATCCAGAGAGAAACCTCTGGCAGAGAAGAATATTACTAGTTACCTGGAAATCATGTATTTTAATAAATTACATACTTTTAAATTTAAAATTATACAAAGTGTTGATTTCTTCCTCAAGACTGTCAAAGATTCTACAAATTCTGACCTGTACCTAAGCAGCAAAGCAAGGAAAATTCTTTCTAGGTCAGTTGGGGAAAAGGAGCTGTTGTGGTTTTAGTTCCACTCACATTTCTAGAGTTCCCAAATCATCAGAAGAAACCTTCCTGTAGTCCCATTTACCTGGTACAAACCCTATCTATAGTCAGTCTGTATGGAGGAGTTGAGTTTAATTTCAGGAGAAATTGTGCATTTTAAAGATCAAGTGGCAAAGTCAAAACTGAATATCCATGTTCAACATTGTATTTTTTTAATCTCACATAGAATGTTATGGTTTGGATTCAATGCCTCTCCTCCCCAAAAGATACTTACAATAAATACTTGTGACCAATAAAGCCAATGGAAGCTTTTAAGGTATCCAGACCATGGCTTTGAAGGAGACTATGGGATTACCTCTTTCCTCTTCCTCTTTGCTTCCTGGATGTCATGAACGTTGAGCTATAGAATTTTTTAATTTAATTATTCTAAAGGTGATGTACAGAGGGGTTATAGTCATAAGTCAGGTAATGAGCACATTCCTTTTTTGTTGTTGATGGTTGTGGGGCCTGAACGCTGGGCCTGGGTGCTGTCCCTCAGCTCCTCAGCTCAAAGCTAGCGCTCTACCACTTGAGCCACAGCGCTACTACCAGCTTTTTTCTGCTTATGTGGTGCTGAGGAATCAAACCCAGGGCCTCATGCACGCAAGGCAAGCACTCTACCACTGAGCCACCTTCCTAGCCCCACATCCTGAAATTTTAAAAAATATATATTCCCAGCCCCGAGTACATTCCTTTTTGAACGGTGTCACCTCTTCCCTTGTTTTCTCCCAGTATTAACCTCCTGACCTCCCCCACAAGTTGTATAGATCATTTTCAACATAATGTCTAGTGAGTGTCACTGCTGTCATTGTTCACCCTTTTCTCCACCATTTCTGTGCTCACACTCTCCCTCCCCAAAACCAATAAACTTATATATAAGATGAAAGGTGCAGAAATCAAGAACAGCAACAAAGGAGGAAAAACAAACAAAAAGCAAAAAGCCCAATAACAAAAAAAAAAAAACCCTTCCATTTCTTGGAGTTCATTTCAATAAGTATCATTTTATATGATCATATGCACATAAGCACTGAGCCTTTGTGCTCCTTTCCTGAGAATAGCCTCCTTTATGTCCAAAATAAACCCTCAAAGAATAATAAATGGGCTAATAAATGGGCTAAAGACAGAGAATTCTCAGAAGAAGAAGTAAGAATGGCCAATAGACACATGAAGAAATGTTCAACATCTCTGGCCATAAAAGAAATACAAGTCAAAACAAAATTGATAGTCTTATCTCACCCCAGTTATCAAGAAAACTAACAATAACAGATGCTGGCTGGGATGTAGCCAAAAGGGAACACTACTACACTGTTGAGAATGTAAACTTGTTCAATCACTCTAGAAAGTGGTACGGAGGTTCCTCAAAATACTAAACATAGAGCTTCCCTATTACCCAGCAGTCCCACTCCTGGGCATTTATCAAAAACACCATAAACAAGGCCACATCAAAGTTACCAGCACCACCATGGCCATAGTCAAGATATGGAATCAACCCAGATGCCCCTCAGTGGACAAGTTGTATACACAATGGAATTCTATGCTTCCATCAGAAAGAGTGATATTGCACATTCATAAGGAAATGCAAAGACTTGGAAAAAATATATTAAGCTAGACCAAAAGAAACATAGGTTGCTTGGTTTCCCTCATTTGTTGTAGCAAGAGGGTGCCTACAAATCTACAAGTAAACACACTGTATGAGCTATAGAGTTTAATGTTTGTCTTATAACACTGGAGTATTACTTTGGTCCAGTTCCTCTTTGTTATCTCCCATTCCTCTCTTTTGGAATGAAAACATTTCCCCTATGCCATCATGCATTAGAATTGTGTAACTTGGATTTTTTTTCTTTTAGCAATCCTGGGACTTGAACTCAGGGCCTATGCACTATACCTGAGGCTCTCTGTGCTCAAGGCTAGTGTTCTACCACTGGAGCCACAGTGCCACTTCTGGATTTTTCTATGTAGTTTATTAGACATTAGAGCTTCATAGACTTTTCTTGCCCAGGCTGGCTTTGAACCATGATCCACAGATCTTAGTCTCCTAATTAGCTAGGATTTCAGGTGTGAGTCAGTGCCCAGTGGCTCTCTTCTCACTTGTTTTCATGTTTTTTACATTTACTATAGCTTACACCCAAGCTGGGCTTGAGTTAAATGTGAGGAAGACTTTGGACTTGGACTTTTGAGCAATGCTGGACTATTTAAGATTTTGGACATGCTTGGGGATGAGTAAATACATTTTGCCCCGTGAGATGAACATGAACTTTTAAAGGGGAGAATGTTACAGCTTGAACAAGTGTGTCCCAAGACTAATGTGTTAAATGCTCAGTTTTCAAATTGGTCTTATTATAAGATAATAATAACTTTTAAGAGGTGAGTCCTTATCTCAGTCTCATCTTCTGGCCCTGTGTTTCCTGACCACCATTATGCTCCTCATCTTGATACACTGCTTTTCCACAGGTCCAAAGGAACAGGATCAATCTATCATGGACTGGATACCTCCAGGCTAGAAGCCTGTATGTTGATTTATCTCAGGTAATTTACATTACTATCTTACTAGCATAAAATTTTCAAAATCAACCATTTACTTATACATGTCAGTTGAAAGATTTTACAGTAAAAATCTGGACTTTGATCTTCTGTTATGAAAGAAGAACAAGCACCATTGCAGTTACAAACCTCCTTTTATCTCTCTGTAGAAAGGCTTGCGTTCTTAGGTTACTCAAATTTAGCCATATGGTCACCTGGATGACTTCTCTAAGCATCTGAGAACAAAATACCTGTTCAGACATGACAAGACACTGTGAAGCATAACATAATGTTTCCTTAAGGAGATCACAAAATGGCAGAAGCAAGCAAATGCTTTGAGATACAATGTTATAAGTTTGATGGTAAAATCTAACAGGAACTTGATACTCTGTAGCTCCCTCTGGCTTTCTATAATTCTATAAATTGTATTCTAGAGGAGAATTTGTATTTAACAAAGACTCAAAAATTATGAGAAAGATGTTAAGTTAAATAAACACTCACCTTCCATTTGCTACGTCATAAACAATCTCCATCGTGTGACTAATTTATAGGTTTGAAATGCAGAAAATATGCACAGTGATTTTTATGACATTTTATGTCTATTTTTTTCATCTGGGCCTGGGAGCTGTCCCTCAGCTCTCCAGCTCAAGGCTAGCACTCTACAGAGCTAGTAAGGCACAGCATCACTTCCAGCTTTTTCTGCTTATGTGGTACTGAGGAATCAAACCCAGGGCCTCATGGATGCGAGGCAAGCACTCTACCACTGAGCCACCTTCCCAGACCATTTTATGTCTATTTTAAAGTGATAAAACAGACTAATTCATGTATCCTCATTTTGCTTACCTAATAAGAAAGTCACCATAACCATTTCTTTGCATATAGAAGAGGAGAGGGCAAAGAGAAGATATTGTCAGTGTATTTTCAAGTGACCATTTAGGGTTCTAAGAAAGACAGACAGAAGAGAGTACAGCTTGCTAAAATACATACAAGAATTTTACTGAGAATCTACTGCCTTCCTTGCTAAGCTAATGGTGTGCAGAGCAACATGTGCAAGCTGAATTAGCCTCATGTCTCAAGGTGTCCTTTAAAACCATCCCCATAAAACACTATTTCTAAAAGAAAAATCTTTTACATACCTGCTTTTTTGAAGGATGTCTGGTTCATGCCTAGTTCTTGAGCTTTTGAAATGTTACTACTTAGAATTCAATCTGTAAGAGTGAAAATCCTGAGCATCAGAAATGTATCTGCATCATTTGAGCTAGCCTAGAAAAACTTAACACTCTAGCATGAAACTTAAGAAAGTGAGGATAGTAAAATAAATTACCCTAGGCACCCTAAAAATTATTCAAACTATCACCTCCTATATTTGTTGTTCAAAATGTTTATAGCACGTATGTTTCAAACTTATTGAGATAGAAGGATTGTGCACACTTAACATACAAATGTAAGTTTCTCTCAACTGCTCTACTGTCAGTATTTCCATCTTTGTAGGCAAGTGGTTACAAATAAATGAACTGAAATATAGTAGACTCCATAGAAAGTACAAATAGTACAATGTTTTAGAAAGACTAGGTCAAAGAACAACAAAATCAACACCAGGAAATGGGTACATCCAAGAAGGGGGAGCCTAGAGGAGAGGGGTAGACAAATGAACGGGGGAAGATGGTGAGAATGCAGTCAAGAACTCACTGTACATAACACAAAATTAAGAAAAGTAGGGAAGAAGTAAGTCAAAGGGGGTGTGAGAATGTTGAAGGGTTGATACTGACCAAAATGCACTGTGTTCATAAATTGCTTTGTGTTACAGCACCTCCTTTGTACACCACTTAGAGGTAACTTTTTAAAATAAATATAAATTTAAAAAGGACTTCAGACTTAGAGACTGTCTCTGTGTCTTGCTACCCAAAGGGATCTTGCTTTTGCAATAAATGTTTTCTAAGAATGTGTAAAAGGAGCAAATATCATTGGTATTGAGCTCCCAAGACAGCCATAGAGTTATATAAGGTAAGCTGAATGTGGACTTCAGCTTTGAAACAATTCTGAATCTATCCAATCCTCACCTACTTCTCAATTTCCTTCTAACACGTGTGTCTCTAGAAATTAAAAACAAATACCACCAAACTGTTCTGCCAGTGTCTGAAATCTCCTGACATTCTGCAAGGTTGATTTGTCTGGCTGACAGTCATTGCAAGATGTTACCTCTTGTCATACTTTGCTGCCAGAAATGAGGACACACATTGGATTTCTCATACTGCCACAAGGAAATGTTACAAGATCAGTGGCTTAGAATAGCAGGAATGATTGTCTCTGAGTTCTGGAGGCTAGAAGTCTAAAATCAGAAGAGTAAAGGGAACCATGTGCTCTCTCTCTCTCTGTCTCTCTGTCTCTGTCTCTGTCTCTCTGTCTCTGTCTCTGTCTCTCTCTCTCTCTCTCTGGTTTCTGTTTATATGCTTCCTCCTAGTTTTGGGTGGTTGCTTACAATTTTTGGCCTTCCTTGATATGTAGACACAGCATTGGCATCTGCCTCTGTCACACACAGACACTTCCCCGTGTGACTCTGTCTTGCAGGAGCTTTTCATAAGGATAGCAGTCATTGCTCTTAGAGCCTCCATTCACCCTACATGACCTCATCTCCATAAGCCCTATTTTAAATAAAACCCCCATTCACAGGCTCCAAGAGGATACAAACAGCTCATTCCAGTACAATGTATCTTAGGTTTGATGAAGCATACTCAGTGTTCCAGTACCCATGTGGCTCTATCTCATTTAATACCCCAGCAGTCAGTCAGTATATAAAAAAGTATTGTCAAAGCATCCATAGTGTAGAAGATAAGAATTCATAAAACCCAATCCTCCATTATAACCACCTCTGTCCTAAATCTCTATAGATGCGTGTGGGGAACAGATGGCTGCTGACCTCTGACTGGAAACCACTTGTATACATCATCAAAGAAGATTGGCATGACTGAGTAAATAGTTAGGCAACACCGGGAGTTCATTTAAAAATCACACGTTGTATATCGAAGTCATTTTTCCAAGGTGCCTGAACAGTGGCCTCTCAGGAACAATCAGAAAGATAAGGAATTGGGACTTAAAAGTTCTCTAGACTTAACCTTTCTGAGAAGCGATTGACTCCCTCAGCATTGTGAGATACACACAGCTACTTACACTGATGCTACTTATGATTTCACAAATGTTTCCTCTCGGAGAGACAATGCCATTCCATTTCAGGGAGGTAAGAGACACGACTTTTCAAGGAAAACAAATGTATTGGTACACAGTGATTAAGACCGAGACTCTGAAAAGTAGCATATGCCTATATTTCCAGTTACTGGAAAGATGGAGATAAGATCATGGCTCTAAGCCAGCCTGGTTAAAAAAAAAAGTTAGCAAGACCCTATCTCAACAAACCAGAAATAGTGGTCCTCATCTGGAATCCCCACTATATAGC
This sequence comes from Dipodomys spectabilis, assembly GCF_019054845.1. Lineage (NCBI taxonomy): Eukaryota > Metazoa > Chordata > Mammalia > Rodentia > Heteromyidae > Dipodomys > Dipodomys spectabilis. The sequence goes on along the minus strand of NW_024870834.1, from coordinate 9,610,349 downwards.
AAGTGTAAGGAAGACAATTATAGTCTGAGATCAGCCCTGGGCCCTATTTGCAAAAAGGCTCAAGTGGTAGATAGATTCCCAGAGTATCTGCCTAGCAAGTGCAAGACCCTGAGTTAAAATTCTCACCCTCCAAAAGATGCCTTCCAATGCAAGTTTTATTTTGTAAATTGTTATACAGTCATCCTGAAGTTGTCTCAAGTCTCATTGCTTTCCTTATAGATTCTTTAGCAGCATTGTTGAAATACTTATATGTTAGAAAGAAAATTCAGAGGAAGTTCAATGTCCATTGCTTATATTTGTATAAAATTTTATTTTGAGTCAGTTTGCACAAAGTGTAATTAATTAGCTGTCCCTTGCTACTAATGTATAAATTTCACACATCTGTTTAAGAAAATTCGATATGGGATATAATTAGAATAAGACAGATTGTACAAAAACAAGTAAACAGACACGCTTTGCAGGTGTTAGACAAGTATCTACATTCACTTATATATATATTCTCAGAAAGAAAACTATGTGAGTTAAAGTTTTAAAGGTACTCCTCTTTCTGAAGTGATTGGATCTCTACAAAATGGATCTGAACATTTTCCTCAATGATTTATCATTTGCCCCAGTATCCAAGACTCACATTCATGTTTGTTTAATACAGAACATTTAATAGGAAACGTTTCCTATTGTAGTTTGGTATAAAAAACTTTTATACTACTTTTGTAGAAGGGCCTGAAACTCAAGCTGTCTTGTTCAGCTTTCTTCCTCGTAGATGATGCTCTCCAAGTCAAGACACTCTAGTTGAGCTTTTTCACTGGTTAATTGGAGATGGTGTCTGGGATATGTTTCTGCCCATATTGGCTTCAAATCATGATCCTCTGGATCATCTTGCATCTTGAGCAGCTAGGATTTACAGGCGTACACCACTGGTCCATGTCTAAGGATTCTATTATATTTGCATGGATTTCTATCCCAAGGTCTCTTACTATCAGAGATCACATTGGGCTTCCTTGGGAACTTCTCTTCCTATGATTGCCTCTGACTTATTCTCCTTGGCTTCAGTGATGACCTACACACCAACTTCACACAATGATGAGACTGTGGACCCGCAATAGGTCAAAGTTGGGCATTTGATCAAGCTCTAAGCTTTTTCTCCATAGTCAGCCCATCTATTTATCCCTCCAGGCAGCAAGTACTATCTCAATTCTTTTACTAAGGAAACTCAGAGTCTAAAGAGATAGGGAACAAAGAAGAAACATATTGCTCTGTTGTTGAGGAGCCTTTGTTGCCATTCTTATGCCATTTTTCACCCTGGCCTATAACTTGTTACTTGCAACCATTTCTGGAACAATAAAGTATCTGGATGAAGTAGGCTGGCAGGACTAAGTTTATTTTTTGCCTCCAAGGTAGGACACAGATTGCTTGAAGTGGCAAAAAATATAATGGAGTAATTGTATTCTTTTCCTATTCTAGCCAACAGTTGAATTTAAAGAAGATTAATCGTTGAGTTTCTTGTATCTTTGTTGGCTTGCCTCTTTACACTCTCTGTGACATTGATGCTGGTGTTGTTGTATCTACTTCACCAAACACATTGGAATGAGAAAAATGTAGCAAGATGAAGAACACACAAATAGAAAACAACAGTTTGATAAGATTCTTTTTCCTTTAAATGCTCATTTGGTGACCTCAACATGCAGAATTACAAATAAAATCTACAGAGAAGAAGCTTTTAGTAAGGTACACTTCTGGTGCAATGATGGCTGTTGGTTTATTACAAAATAATTTCTTCAGTAATGGACAACACATCTTAACTGGAGCAGGCAATGCTGAGTGACAGGACAAATAGACAGTAGCTTTGATATAGCACCAAGAATGTTAAACCACAACCCTTTACAAGAATCTTGGAGATACTTGTATTTCAGAAATCAGGTTTTTAAAAAAATCACGTTTTATATTTGTTTCATAACTTTAAATATATGTATATATATATATATATATGTATATATATATATATATATCACCTCTAGTATACTAGATAGTATAAGAACTCACAAGATAACTATCACTCTTTCTGTAGTTTCATATATGCATATTCAACCAGGGAAGACAAACAAGATACATAATTAGCTTCACATGATTCTGTCAGTTTTTCCCTAAAATCAGTTCAAAATAAATACACCCACTTTCAAAGATATTAGGATTTTGGAACTGTGGATGAATAATGATTTTGGATATGACCAATAGCCAATAGTAGATGTTCCAGTACCTGTCATTTTTTATTGTTGAATATCTATTATATACCAAGCATTTATCATAAACATTGCAAATATGATTAACCAATCTTAGAAAGACTGCAAGATTGGTACACCCATTTTCAAAATGATAAAAGAGAATGAGGCAGATCAAGTCATTTACCTCGTCAACTAAATTGTGATTCTCCCCTACCCCGACCCCTCACCCCAGTCCCTCACTTTGGAGCCCACAGTAATTTATGTGTTTCATGGTTGCTCCCACAGCTCATGGATTTATATATCAATATGAAGGCAGATAAGCAGAGAAAAGAAGAGTGGGCAGACACAGTAATCATATTTAATATATGTGCATGAAAATGGAACCAGGTAACTTAAGAAGATGGGGTAGAAGGATGGAAGGGGTAACATTGATGAAGATTTCATTATACTCATACATCGGCATATTGAATTGCTATCCCTTTGTACAATTACTTAAAGAGAATAACTATCACAACATTCTTTGCTAGGAGCGTTGTAGAGAACCAAAGGAGCAGCTTGTATTTAGTCCTTCCAGAAAGGTCTCCACACTACCTGGCATGTAATGGTCATCCGTATTTGTTGACTAAGGTAATTAATTCATTGGTTGGTACATATAATTAAATGTCAAACCATAATGCTACTTTTATGTGGATTTCATTTATTAGTTGCACTTATCAAACATGCCACTCACTAAGCAAACAAAGCCCCTGTCCCAGGTCCCCTGCCCGCGGGTTCCACACTGCAGAGCAGCTGCCACAAAGCCCATTGCCTTCTACTCCTTTTCGCAGGAGGTAGCCTGGACAACCAGCTCCAAAGAGAGCGTAACCTTTACACAATTATAAATTAATTTATTCAAAGTCGTTGTTTTAGTTACAAACATTTGGTCCAAACAAGGAGTATTGTAGAACACCAACATGGGAAAAACAAATTAATAAAAACTATTAAAAGGAAAAACATTTTGCAAATGTACCGAGAGATAATCTTCATCAAGGCTCTATTCAAATGACTGGAATTCTTATCTAGACAGGCAGAGAGTTTCTAAATAAAAAAAAAAGAAGAAGAAGAAAATAAAAGTGATGGAAATTCAACTTTTCAAAGACTAGCTCCATTTGAAGTGAATTAAAGTTCCAACAAAACAGAAGCCCACATTCTCTGATTCCTTGACTCAAAACAAAAACACAAATTAAAACTAATCTGATTGCTTTGTTAAGAGTGAAAATAGAGGCATCTCATCTAGAAGTTAATATGGCAGATTTTTCAATTCGTAATGCATTAAATTAACTTTTAACCTATATATTAATATGAAGGCAGATAAATGGAAGGAGGAGTTATTAGTGGATTCAGTAATAATAGTCAATATACATATGTGAAAATGGAACCAGGTGACTTGAGGGTATGGGTGAGTTTGGAAGAGATAAGGGAGAAGATGAAAGGGATGACATTGATCCAGATGCACTGCACTCATAAACTGGCATGCTGAATTTTGAAACCCTTTCATAATTCATCACGGATAATAAAGACAATTAAAATGTTTAAATAAATACATAAGATACAATATTAACATATCTTTAGTTCAGAATCAAACTTTAGAGTATTTTTTAAAATTGTGTTGAGCACTAGTAAGTACAATTTGGGGGATTATGGACTTACCAATTAAAATAACTAGGCTTATCCTAGTGGTCTATACTCAAGGTCTTTGAATAGGTTGACTTTTGTTTGGCTAAAGTTCTTTTTCAGGTCTGAGAGCCATAGCTATTCTTAGTTCTGTATCTCTGAAACTGTCTTTACACTCTTAAATCAGAATTTAACTACATACAAATTTATTTCTAGGTTAATGTTTTGTCCCCATGCATCTGTAGTGATTCATGAGAAGTCTGATTCTAATTTGTTATTCCTGTATAGGTACTTAGTATGCTACAGTATAAGATTGCCTCTTTATTTTTAATGTGCAATTTCCTCATTCATCCATGTATATGCTTATTTACTTAATGAATGTTTACCAAGTGCCCTTTGCACATCTTCTACTTTCTGCATTGTGAGGCAAAAGTAGTGAAGAAAACAGATTAAAACCCATGTTTTGTGAAGTTTAGTTTCTAGTGCAGGGAGATAAAACGTAAGCCAATACATATGTAAATGATGTCTACACATACAGTGGTGATATGCTAAGAAAAAAGCAAAGAATTGACAGTAAGAGAGATATTTCTCTTATCCCAAGCAAGGCCTGAGAGATAAGCCTGGCTAGATGTCTGAGGAAGTTGAAAGGAACACTAGGCAGAGGTGTGAGCATTCTAGGCTGAGGAAACAGGTGACAGTCATTTAAGGTTTTACACCTTTTAGCTGGTTTTATGACTTTCAGTTGGAATGGCTACATGGGGGAGGGAGGGTGTCAATGATGTGAAAGACTTCCTGATACTTAAACAGGCGAATCTTGATTGAGTGCTGGTGGCTCATTATCTAGTAAATGACAGCAGGCAGAATATGGGTATGGATTAATATGCAGTGAAATTGTTGTGACATGTATACATGAAATCTTTCCAAATTAATAACATTTTGTCAGTGAAATAGAAGCAATCTTATTGACTGCATGTGAGGAAAGGTGTTAGCAAATTGAAGACAATGCTTGCCATGTAGAAGTCATGGGTTAAGTCTGATGTTAGGTACCTAAAACTTTAGCTCAGAGGGATTACTTTAATGGATTTAGAATTTATTAGCTTTCCTGCTCAGAGATCCAAATATTCATCTCTCTCATCAATACTGAAAAAAACACTGCCAAACATTACTTCTGTTCCACCAAATCTGCTATTCTTCTAGAACAAGTAATGTAAAGCTTCTCATTGAAACATGTGGGCTCCTTGCTACTCTTCATATATTGATCTTTTATTAGTTTGTTGTTGTTGGTCATGAGGACTGAACTCTGGACCTGGGAGCTGGCTGACCTGGGAGCTGTCCCTCAGCTCTTCAGCTCAAGGCTAGCACTCTACCACTTGAGCCACAACACCACTTCCAGCTTTCTGCTTATGTGGTGCTGAGGAATCAAACCGAGGGCCTCATGCGTGCAAGGCAAGCACTCTACCGCTGAGCCACCTTCCCAGCCCCATGTAATGATCTTTTATTGCCTTTTACCTGTCCCTGGATAATTCTTTGTCAACAGCTTCCAATATATTATTCTTGCAACTATATGAAGACACTTACACAAGTACTGAATAATTATCACCTAAAAGATCCAAGATGTGTATTATTGTTATGCAACTGCCTCCAGTCTTACAATTATCTGAATCCCAACAATAATTTCCTTTTCTTTTGATGAATTCCATTTCTGTTCTTTCAATGAGCCATCTCCCTAAACATCCTGAAGATTATCAAGTGTGCTCTCTCTCCACACACACACACACACACACACACACACACACACTTAATCTTACCAGCAGTGCTTCAAAGTCACAGTTTCACGCTAAGATTCTGTGCCTGACCCAGAGAATCTTCAGAACGTGCTTGTCACACCTCTTTAAATTTTATTATGGCTTCTCTGTCATAGGGCAGGAGACATCAAATGGTGAAATTTGCTTCACCAAGATGGTTTAGTATGCTGCATGGTTATCAGAACAGAAAAATCATTTAAGACGATCTCTGATTTGAATTTTTTCACACAGAAAGGGCAGCTCCGGGGAAATCCATTAGGCCAATCACTGTACCTCTGCTATCGGGTTTATACTGGTTTTGCCTGTCTGTGCAGTTTATAAGTGTTGTTATTCGTTTATTTGCTATTCATGATAAAGGAACTTGCAGGAAGCTATTAAGTGTGCTTGGCCAGATGCTTGTGAAGTTGCCATAAACAAAGAAATAGGGACCCTGTCCTAGGACAGAATGGACACATGATTATCCAAGGTCATGACATCAGATTGGGCACCTGCCCTCTTTCCGCCCCAGCACCATACCACCTTGCTGGGATACGTGGAGCTACTAGCTGCTTAGATGTACAAAGGATCTGATAGCTCTGTCATCCTAAGGAAACTGAACTTCCAGGCTTGATATCATTTGCATCTGAATTTGCATTTGTTGTAGGAGAAGGGAGCAAAACATTTTTATACCTGTTCTTATTTTAGCAACCTACACTTTTAAGGTCCTGTCCTGGTGCCACGTTAACCATCCTCACGGTAACTCTTCCGGTGTCTACCTTCCCTGTTTTGTGAAATGATCATGGGTTATGGTTGTATGATACAATCCATATGAATGACAGTTTTCCAGTAGCATCATTCATTAATAGCAACCTATTTTTCACCCTCCAAAGCATCCCTACTTGAGCGATTGATGATAGGTTCATCATTACCATTGGCCAAGTCAGACTATCAGAATTCCAGACCCCTCCTTGCTGGCTATGGTTTATAGCATCATACTGTGAGTAAGGAAAAGAAACTATGCTTTTCTGAATCCAGCTTCCCATCTTCTACAACTTATTTTCATTCCTCTTGATGAAATTCTCCAACACAGCCTCGCTCCTCACCTGTGCCTCATAAGCTATTTGTTCCCCTGTAATTTTTCCCATTGTATCTTGATGGCCTTTCCATTTTCACACTCTTAAGTTCTCCTGCCACACATACATTGATATTTCATTATTTTTCTCTACACTTTGGGATTATGGGTTGCTCTTTCATTGTCATTTTGAATTAATACACCTTTCAGAAGGTTTCAGAGAAGCCGAACTCCTGTCAGCCTTCATCTCTGAGTCCATTAGAGCTCATTCACTGACCCCCGCGTGCTAGTCTAACTCTGCTTTTCATGGTTATTTTATCCTTTCATTTCGGGCTCTTCCCTTTCCTTTTCTTAGGCTGATAAACGCCATTATTTTGTGATCAATCACAGTTCAATTACCTGAGCTCTGGTAAGAACTTTAAATGGTCACACCTAAGATCCCTTGTCTCTTTTGTGCACATTCTGCCTTTGAGTTTACAGTAATTGCCGCTGCTTATAATTGGGTTCAATTTTATTTCCAAGGGATGGTTAGATAATGCCTTAATTCTGGTAAATACACCTATGACATCCTAAATATGGTGTTGTAAAGAAGACAGAATCATCAGTAGATGATGAAGTCTTAAACAGAATTCTATGATGGGGCAGAGGCAAGAGGTTACACTGCGGGTAAATTCAGTCTTGAGCCACTGTGGGTAGGCATATATATAGGACTTCAAAAAGAACAAAACTCAAAACATTTCATGGGCACCTAGGATATTCCCTTATATTTCTGTCTTCCCATGGTAAACACTGCAAATGCCCACTCAGAAAACCCATTCCTGAGTCTGCCATTATGGTGTGTCAATGATGTCTTGAATGCCAGTCCTGCTGACCAAAGTATTATTTCCTATCTTCTATAGATTCCTAAAGTAGCAGGCATGTATTTAACTCCATGGGTCACTCCAAGGGGCACTATGCCATCAAGAAAGGAGGAACCACCTCTCTAAAATATAAGCTTGTCATCATACACCTTACCTCATACCTTTTTCTACTACATTCAAATTCAGCACAGTTCAACAACTGATAAAGAATCTCCTTGTATAGAAATTATTTTCATTGGATTGTTTGTTCATTTGCATTTGTTTAAATAAACAGCCAATGCTGTCTCCCAGCCTGCTTGTAGAAAAGAAAAGAAGCCGCTATAAAGGTAATTATAATAGAGAAAGACTAAACATAGCACTTGGTCATAGCATTAGGCTATGAAGCATTGCTAAAACTCCAGGATGTTCTACCCAGATGCTTTTCACTGGAGGATGTGAGCTGCCCGATAGGGCTACCTGGATAATTCAATCACCACCACTGCCACACTCCACTCATGGTCATGCTCTTTGTGACTGCCATCCCCATCACCTGCTATTGGGGAAGGAAGAGAATGGCTTTTCATGTCCTTTCCGTTTCTTCTGTTGAATGGTTCCTATTGGCAGATACTTTTGGAAACTGACTGAGTCCTGGGTGTTTGTAATGAAGAGATGCTATGATTTACATGGCTGCCACTCCTAAACTCACTTGAACTTTAATAGTCATTATATCAGTATTTAAGAGGTGATTAGACCAGGAAGACTCTACCCTCACAAATGGATTTAATATCATTATTGTTGGGATGATCTTTTTTTTAAATGAGAAGGTAAGTTCAGCCCCTTTTTCTGGCTCTTTCTCTTTCTCTCCTCTTGCTTTGTTGACATGAGGTAACAAGGAAAGAAAGTTCTCACCAGATGCTCAAAGCTTGATCTTGGACTTCTCAGCCTACAGAGCTGTAAGAAATAAATTTCTATTCTTTAAAATCACTCTGCCTAGCCAAGCTAGGGATCGTGGTTTGAAGCCAGCCTAGACAGGAAATTCCGTGAGACTCTTAGCTCCAATGTGCTACTCAGAAAAAACTGGAAGTGGCACCATGGCACAAGTGGTAGAACTCTAGCCTTAAGCACAAAGAGGTGCAGGGACAGTGCCCAGGTCCTGAGTTCAAGCCCCAGGACCAGTATATGACCATATAAGACAAATGCTAAATGAAGTGAACCCCAAGACATGGACACAAGAGGTCTATCTTTGTTGTTGTTTTTAAGGTACTGTGTGATTTTTATGTTTCCTTTGTATGTTCTTCCCCATATGGTATATCCCCTGTTGTCTCTGTACTTGATTTTGGTACCCTGATTCTTATATATACATTGTCTAATCGCTGAAACAAGGGCACAGGATGATCATTGCAACAGGATACCCATAAGACACTACATTGGAAATGAACTTTACACCTTCAGGCGGGGTGGCGGAGGGGGGGAGTGGGGGAGGAGTGAGGCAAGTGGGGGAGGGAAAGGCTAGTGGAAGAGCAACAAGGGAAGGAGTAACAATGTGCAACAAGAAATGTGCTCATTGCCTCACTCATACCTGTAACCCCTCTGTACAACATTTTTACAATAAAATAAAATGTAAAAAAAAGAGAATACAGAAATGACCCAGCCTATAATATCCTGATTTTTTAAAGCAGTAATTGATTTTTTATTTTAGGAAAAAGGACCAGAGAAATGGAAAAACATGCAATAAAAATTGACATGTGGGTGAACTCCCAAGGTACAGGTAGGAATTTCAAACTGAAATGGAATGAAGTATCACTACACATCATTACGATGGATTAAAACATTGTCATTATACAATCCGGGCCAGAAACTCAAATTTCTTGCTTAGAATTACAAGTCTGTAAGACCATACTCAGTTTACAGGAGTTAGAATTTGTTAAAAAGTTGAATTACCAGACAGTCTTGCACATTGCTTTTTTAATTTTTATTTTATTGTTAAGATGCTGTACGGAGGGGTTACAGTCACATGAGTAAGGCAACGAGCCATGACGTGTCCAGCATTGCTACCCTTCCCTTCCTGTTGTTGACCCACTATCCCTCCCCTCCCCCAGCTCCCACACTCCTATCCCTCAGCCCAATGTGGACTGAGAAAAGAGCAAGTGGACAATCAAAGGCTCTTATAGACATATCTCTATTTCCAATTCCATCAATTTCTATTTCGTTTTTTTAAATTCTGGTATGTATATATATGTAGGCTACATATATATGTGTGTATATATATATGTGTATGCATACACATATATATGTGTATATATGTGTATGCTACATATATATGGTAAATATAGATATATATTTGTAGATATAGATATAGATATTTCAATACCATAAAATATATTGAAATATATAGAGATACTGAAATATATGAAGATTATATATATATATTCCATCAGAGAGATTACAGAGAAGCTAGCCTCAGCCTCACTTGCCCCTGCTGTGATGGTCTAACAGGAAGCTGCTTGAGCCTCAGGATCAGCATAGCCCAGTTTGCATAACCACCTCTAATGACTCTGCTTTGTTCATGCCATGAGCCAAGGATTTGAGAGCTGGTGCTCTAAGGGCAGAGAAGAGATGCAGCTAGCTTTCTTCACACAAATGAGGATTTATTGCAAAGATAAACAGCATTAGGAGAAATTCCTCCATGGTCAGCATGGTGCCTGGTATGTAGCAGCCACTTGCAAAATGTATGTTGACTGCAGGCAGGTCACTGTGGCTCTCTAAGAGGGCAGTCATACTGGGTCATGGGTGTTCTCATAGTGCAACGCACAGTTGGCCTTGCTAGGCAGGTCAGGCTGGGCCTAAGAGCCCTATGTTTCACAGAGAGCCTGGGGAATGCTGGGTCGTTCTTGTACAAAGCTACGCTCTTGGTCTGGGGAGTGTGCCAAAACTAAAAATCATTCTCTTTCCACTCCAAGCCATTTCGGGTTTCCCCTGACTCCATCTAAGTCAGCAAAGCTCAGGATGAAGTGAGGCACTTTGATGTGTGCTGTGTGGCCAAAATGCTATCGTAATCTTGTGCAGAATGATCCACTTGGGTCAGTTTTCATCAGACAGTGAGCTCTTGGCCAGCGTTTAGATCATCACGGACTCCTCCTCATACAGGGATGAGCTCTTTAGAGGGTCCTTACTCAGTGACACGGGGGCAGTTTCCGACCATCATTGCAAACACAGCTCACAAACTCCCTCTCTTTCTGCTTTGCTATGGCTCCAAATTTGGACCCACTGTCCTTCTCTCTGACTCCTGACACATGAGTGTGAGACCTTTATCAAGTCCCAGACAAGGCATTGAAAGTATTTGTCCCGGGGTCTGACTCTTCACCAGGCCATCGGCGCACAGGCGGGTTTGAATCCCTGGGATCTACGCAATATCTGGCAGGCTCCCCTTGAGCTTTTAATATCAGCCTCTAGCCTTATATTCGTTGTCCCCAATAACAATTTCCCCTTTCCTCCATAGTAACACAATGTCAGTAGAGCACATGATTGCCCTAAGAAAGACGGAATTTCCCAGCTTTTCTTTGTCTAACTGCAGCCATGGGTCTGAGCCCATGGCCTTGCAATGTGAGCAGAGGGGATGTGTGCCATCCTGAGGCCTTGCCCTGGAAGGGAATGAGCATGAACTCTGGTATTTGTTTTCCTTGCTATTGCTGCTGGGAGACCGGGAGTACAGGAAGAGCCAAGTGAGCTCCTCACTCAGCCAAAGCTGTGTGTCAGGGAAGGCAGAGGTGTTCACCAGACCTGCTCCACCTATTCTTCCAACAGCCATAGGAAAGACAAGAAAAAAGTCTAGTTCTTTGAAAGACACTGTATATTGGGGCCTCTTTAGTTGGTTATAAGCCAGTTAAATAAAATGCCTGGCTTCCAAATTCTAAATCAAAAACATCAGTCCAGGGCCAACAGAAAGCAAATGGCCTGTGTACAGGATAGCATAACTCAAGGAAGGTTTGCTCATGAAATGATTATTATAAGGGTGAGGATGTAAGAAACCAACAAGAGAATAGTGTGGCACCCCTAACTAACGCTATCTGCACAGTTACCATTCCGAGCTCCTGAGAACTGAGTTCAGGCAGCAGTTATTTAAACCTGAGGGAGAGACGATTATTATGAAGAGTTACATCCTTCAGGCCATCGGTTTTCTCCAGGACATGCCAGTGCCAAGCAAAACTCATAAAGAAAATCACTGCCTCAACTCTTCCTTGTTGCTCTCTCGCTCTGGATCTCCACCCTGAGACATGGGAACCCAATGGGAACTTGAGTGTATAGGGAAATTAGTAATATATCCCATACAGGACAGCTTTCAGGAGCAAAAAGTATATCAAGCAATAGAGAGAGAAAGAGTGCTTGTGAGAGAGTAGATCTACAGTATCTCCACCAAAGGAGTAGCACTGCTAAAGAAATGAGGACATAGAGATACAGAAAGAATGGTAATAGGCTCTCATTTTATAACATCTAGATTTAAATGTGGGTTTTTAAAAAAAATATGATTTCTAATAAGCTATCTCATCAGGGATTCAGTGGTGGTTATTTCCTCCCATTGTTATGGATTCCATAAACAGCCCTAGGACATCCACAGTGTACCAGATAGAGTGAAGAGCCATGGTGCATACAGTCAGTCTCAAGACTACCTCTGGAAAGCTGATGGATTTGATACATATTTCTTCTAATCCTTTCCAACTGTTTCACTCAAGGACTCCTACATGGTTTGTGCCATCTTTTTTTTTTCAGTTTTCATGAGAGAAATGAGCCATGATGGGTGACAGCTGTCCACATGTTTATTAAACTCGTAGCAAACTCAGACCCTTTGAGAGAAACATTATTGTGTGGTGAATAGGGTGGGGGAAATATCTTGTGAAGAACCATGATTGCCGAAGCAGAGGCTGCAGAATGCTTGGTGGCAAGCCACAGTAAGCACATTGGATCACGTTAATCAAAAAAGAGACTTTACTTGGGGAGCATGGCTAGTGAACAAGAAGGATGAAGCTGGATGGTCAAGCATACAAATGGAAATATCTTAAGTATATACTTAGGTATGGACTAAGCCTAAATATGAGCTACGAACCTCAGACTTTTCTTCATTATCACAGAAGATTCACATTCATTTTGGGCAAAGTGTCATCCTTTTCTACAAAGTCAGTCTAGGGTTTGGGTTCTTTCCACTTAGTTGCTTTCCCAGAAGCAGTAGTACTGGTTTTGCAAGCAAAGATCCCCTCTAACAATGACTTCATTTATACTTGCAGAAAAGGAGAAAGAGTCATCCAGGCTAGGACCTGAGGGTGGGATCCATCAATTCTGCTTACATCCACTGTCTGAAACATGTCACATGGCTGGACCTAAGCGGCTCTTAAGGAAGAATGGAGATTTGAGTCTGTTATCATTTGCCTAACTCAAACTTTACCAAATGAGAGCAGGATGAAAGGGCCTTTGTGAGAATGACAGTGGTCTCCATTATATACAGGGAATTCAAAAGATTAGCCAAGCAAGAGCCAGTGGAAATTCGAATCTGTAGAAGAAGGCTGTCTCCTGTGCTTTCTTAGTCACTCGAAAGAGGTTGTGTCTTCTGAAACCTACATCCTCCTCCTAAGTTTTTGCAGTCTTTGGAAAGAATGGCTGAGGAAGTTATCCAAAATCAGTGCCTGTCCACCCTGCCAAATTCATGCTGGTGGACATAAAGGAGACAGTCCCTTCCACTTCCATAGGGAGATACAGCACTGCCCCTTATCCAAAGCAGATAGGAGGAGGAATGACCACACTGGAAGCCAGCCAAGAAGCTGTTTGTTATGAGCAAACTGATCTTCATTATGAAAATACATCATTACCAAGATGCCTTGTTTTTAAATTATTCGCTAAATGTTTTCTTCTAGTCACTCCATTTGTTCACTTCATCTAGCTATTGGCTCATTCTCTGTAGCTACATGGCTGAGAATATCACTATACATCCTTGACCAAAATGTTTGATGTTTATAAAAGGAAAAAGATTGGTTTTAGTGACCTCGTGAGTACTCTGATGAATCTCCTGGCTTTGAGCTAATGTCATGGAAATAACCCAAATCATAGATGGGATTTTGTGGACTGACAATCCTAGGTTTAACTCGTGTATTGTAGTTTGGCTAAATGAGTTAATTTCTGTGAATTTTGTTTTCTCATTTTTAAGGTAATCTTACTATAGATAGGGTGATTTTAACATTAATTTGAAAATGTGAGTAGCAACTGTGTGTCATATGTCAGGCGATCAGCAATTACCAGCTTCATATCCTGCTACTTCCAACTCCCAACTCTTCCAAGATAATGTGAGGGTTGCTTTAGGGTTATAACATATATGTCAGCTCAAAGACATTGTTGCTGGCAAGAAAACATATGGTCTGTACACAGGAATTGCACAGGCAGTTTTCCTAAGGCATTTCTTCCTCATTTGAATTAAGCCTGTCTGGGATCCTAAACCATTAATACTGTTAGGTCTGATTGATTTAAAGAGGAGAGTCCCACTGTAAATTTCTTTTAAAATGACAGCATGGCTCTCATAACAAACATGGAATGACTATAATGCTTAATCTTTTACTAAGGTCCCTAATTAAGGAGGGAACCAGTAAGATGATAAAGATGACACAAGGCATCTTGAAATGGTGAGACTTATAGTCAGTTAGTCAGAGGAATGTTGAAATGAATTTGATAACAGGTACAAAGTTGATTAATGTCCTCTGGAGTAATAAAACCAGCTTCAAGATAATGTCATTTATTGAAGAGACTTCTACAAGTTAACATGTAATTTCTTGCTATCTAAATAGTGAAAGGCAAAACTCAAACAAATGTGCATTCTAGATAATTAAGTGAGCCTTCTATGAGCCTGATAAAAAAACACTTCAGTAAAACATTGGAAAGGCATGTTAACCATCCCCTTTTACTCTATTTTGATATTTTCACCTAATAGCAGTAATCCTATTGCTGATTGTTTAGCACTTTACTACCTGTACTGATTGTCTTACTTGGGTTATTAAAAACAATTAACTACACTCATCACCCATTCCCACTTCTGAAATTAAGTGATGCATTAATAATCAAAATAGCACTTTCATCACTCAAATAATTCTTATTTTTCTGATTTTTCAAGTTTGTAATTTCATATTTCATTAAAGCCAAAAACGCCATATTTACAACAAACTTTTTGAACATTAATATAAATTAAATTTCTAAGAATTTACTTAGAACTGGGTGATTCTCAAAAAGTTTGGTGCAGGAAATCTCTCCTTAGTCCTGTCTGCCCACTAGAAACCACTGCAAATGAAGATAAGGAAGCAAAGGATATTTTAAGATTCATGTGCTCTTAAATAAAGTACAAATTCAGGTTTTCTGTGACAAACTGTCTGGTAGCTCCAGGGCTGGCCTGAGGCAAAACTGTAAAATCTGGGAAGTGTGATTTTTCCTTTTTTTTTGTTCTCCAGTCCTCTTCCCGATTCCCTCCACTTTCATGTGCCCATCTGTCTATGCCAATGTTCACTGATTTGAACTTTTCAATCTATTCTCCCATGATACCTTGCTCTGGGCTGCCCTTTCTAGAAAATGCCTCAGACATGAGAACTATCTCATCTGTGAGAAGCAAGAAACTCTTACCTCCCTGTGTATTTCAATTCCTTGTACTTGCTTGCACAAATCCATAGAGAAATGATTTCTGCTAAATATAAAGAAGCTGCCTGGTGCTGATATAGCAATTAGTTCCTCGTCTAGCATGATAATATGAGCAGGAATTGTATGTGTGGATGAGAGAGAGAGAGAGAGGGAAATAGAGACACAGAGACAGATTAATGAATCACCTGATGCTAATGAGTCATGAATAATAGGACTTTGCATAAGCAGTCTTCCTTCCTCATCCAAACCTGTAAACAAACTCACTGACATGCACTTATTGAGTGACTGTTGATATTCACACATGCAGTATCTTTTTGCTTTTATTCATGAAGTTTCTATTTTGTCAGACAGTATGTCAAATGTTTTTCATTTTCCTTTCATCTTCTCAGACATTGAAGAGTCTAGATATATGGGAAAATGTAACTTAAGAATGTACCTTGAAAATGTAACTTAAGGGCAATCTATATTTTGGTAGCTGTATGTAGGGAAAATTCTCCCAAAACCTTAAAAGTGAGATATCTCACATCACCCCATGGATGAGTGGGTGTCTGATACTTGTGTTCCAATTTTAAGATCTGACCTATATTTGATGCAGTTCAAGTGTAAACAAAATTATATTAAACTCAAGAGTAAAGCTGTGGATTTAAATTATCCTCAGTAACAAAGTATCTGTTTATTGTTTACCATAAAATGGCAGGTACTTCACATTGCAAAGCATACATGGAAATCATCTATCAGCATTTTCCAATCTTCCTTGGTTCGAAGTATCCTTATTATCATATTACAAAATTTTCACAGCCTTCAATTCAAAATAACCCTCAAGCAAATTCATCTATTAAGTCATTAAGTCTAGACAGCCTATTAAATAATTATATCAATTTAGCCATTTGAAAAAATAAGTTTAAAAGTTGAAAGAAAACAATGTTTTTATTTAGTCTGAATGCTAATCGCATATGAACAATGGTGCGGCACAACACAAGTTCTTGGGCGCTAGGATCAAATTGGACTCCATTATTTTCATTTTTGCATAGTACAATTATATTTTTTCCTACCAATCACCAAAAATAACAGCTTCAGAAAGTGTGGCACCAAGAAAAGGCAGGTCCAGTGATCTGACACTGATACTGTGAATTGCCTCCAGCTTGAATCTTATGCAGTGATTGCAAGCTGTTGAATGTTGCTGTTAGTCTTGAAATTTAAAACTATACAGCAGCATCTCCAAGAATGCATTCTGTTACCCAGGAATGCAACAATGCACACTCTGGGTGGAACGCTAACATACGATACCATTTAAATTCTCAAATATTCATTAAGTACAATCTGCTGTATTAATGTAGAAAATAGGTCTCTTAAGACCAGCATTTGGAGAACGTGTGTTTGGTTCTGTTTTTAATGAAAAGGAGAGTGCTAAGAGCAAATATTTTAATTTGGGTAGCATTTTGACAGGCGAAAATGGAGTGTAATGTCAGAGATATAGTTCATTCTGAGCATTCTAGTGTAGGTCATGAGCAAGATGCTGAGGATCCAATGGCAAGTGCACTCAGATAATTTGGGGGGGAAGGGGGAGTTGAGGAAGTGGGGAGGGAAGGGATGGTAGGGGAAAAAACAAAGGAAGAGGCAACAATGTTCAATAGGAAATGTACTCATTACCTTACTCATGTAACTGTAACCCCTCTGTACACTATTTTTACAATAAAAAACATTTTTAAAAAAGATATTTAGAAATTTCACTCATTTTCTAGTTACAAAAGAAATAAAGGAAGGAAGGAAGAAAGAAAGAAAGAAAGAAAGAAAGAAAGAAAGAAAGAAAGAAAGAAAGAAAGAAAGAAAGAAAGAAAGAAAGAAAGAAAGAAAGAAAGAAAGAAAGAAAGAAAGAAAAGCATCTCAGATGAAGCAGAATGTATGGCATAAAGAATAGAGATGTCCAAACTAAGGCTAGAACTTGAATCAAATGACACTTAGAAAACATTCAAAGTCAGTTTAAGAAATTAATATCCTACAAGAAATTCTAGGTATCTCTTATTTTCATTACCAACAGATTATTAGGAAATACCAATTATTATACTACATATATGACCACAAAAAATATCCAGAAAAGAATTCATTTCCTTTAGCAATGGACCTATTAGATTCATGAGAAAAATTTCTAAACCAGATGAGCAAAACATCCTGAATTTTTTTTTGGTCAGTTGTGGGGCCTGAACTCTGGGCCTGGGTGCTGTCCCTCAGCTCTTCAGCTCAAGGCTAGCGCTCTACCACTTGAGCCACAGTGCCACTTCTGGCTTTTTCTGCTTATGTGGTGCTAAGGAATCGAACCAAGGGTCTCATGCATACAAGGCAAGCACCCTACCACTAAGCCACCTTCCTAGCCCCATATCCTGAAATTTAAAAAAATATATATATTCCTAGTATATTTTTATTCAATTCTAAAATCAATCAAAATTCCTAAATAAGTATCCTCAACTTCTGGTCAAACTAGGATAAATTTACAAGTACTGGCCTGATAGTGTACATTGATCATTGTATCCAGACCTTTAAAAAAAAGTTTATATTAACACCAGCATAATTTATTATTTAGCAGTTGCTAAAGAAAATGTTTTTAAGCCTAAGCATAAATTATTATTAGGGGCTGGGAAGGTGGCTCAGTGGTAGAGTGTTTGTCTTGCATGCCTGAGGCCCTGGGTTTGATTCCTCAGCACCACATAAGCAAAAAGAAAAAAGCCGGAAGTGGCGCTGTGGCTCAAGTGGTAGAGCACTAGCCTTGAGCTGAAGAGCTGAGGGACAGCGCCCAGGCCTAGAGTTCAGGCCCCATGACCGGCCCCCCCCCCCCAAAAAAAAAGAACTGTTACTGAAGTTATTAGCCATCCATAAGGTCTAGCAAAACATATATGCTGAGCAAAAGTTAAAAATTAAAATCTCCCAGAAGACTCCAAGGTGAACAATTATATTCATCTCCTCCTCTACAAAGAACCAGAGCAAGTGGACAGCTGCATTTTTGAGGTAAGTGAGAACTGGGTAAGATTTGAAATAAATAAGAGAGAGCCTGGAACCTTGTGATACTTGGAGAACATTTGAAGACTTTAGACAACAGCATAGAAAAGAGAAACAAAGCAGTCCAGAAACCACCATTGGGCTTCCCTGTTCTTTGCTGGCTATAGGCAAACAGAAAAGTCTCTGTAAATTTCATCAGGGTGGATGCTGGCAATCACAGCTACTGGAAATTTCTCCAGGCATTACAGGCTTGCTGACTGGTTAAAGAGATTCCTAGAACCTGTACAGTAACTATGCTTTAGAGAAAAATCTCACATGATCTCCCCATGAATGTCCAGAGACCAGGCTGTTACGGTGAGGTATCATCTTGAGAAGGATCTATTAACCAAACTGGCATGGTACCTGGAGTCTCCATATTCCTATCTCTGGGACCCCTCAGAGATATTTATTATATTAGCACAAACCCAGTTTAACATAGAAGTTCGTTCTATTGTCACCATTCAAGCCCACTTAGTGCACTGTGCTACAGCAGAGAAAATATTCTCAACCTGACAAACTACAGCCAAACTATCCAAATACATGACAGAGAGGAAATTCCAAAATTCCCATGTCATATATATCCAATGAATGTGAGATTTGCATAATGAAGAGATCCTTGTATAACCATACAGCAATATCCACAATAACTAAGATACAGAGTCAACCCAGATGCTTACAAAGGGAGAAATGGATAACAAAAATGTGATACATATTCAGAACGAAATATTATTCATTGATAAAGAAGAACAGATGCTATCATTTGTGGTAAAAATGGGTGGAATTGAGGGACATGATTTTAAAAGTCATGTGAAAAAAATCAAGAAATATATATCCTGTTTCACATGTAGATGATTTAAAAATGCAAAATAGTTATTTCCACACACTGGAAAGGGTAGGAGAAAGAGAAACTGGATTTCATCAATGTATATTGTGTAAAGATTTTGAACGATCCTACTTAATCTTGTTAATATACACAATATATTTCATCATAAACAAAATAATGAAATTTCAATATTTTATTAAATAATCCTCCTAAAGCCATGATGATCTATTCCCTAACCAAGTTGGAATCCACATTCAGTATGATATACATGTTATCATGGCTATCTTCAATTTGGATGAGGTTCTTTCAAGGTATAATGCTAAATCGGTGTTCATGGAAACTACAACACTGGGTTCAGGGACCTAGCCATAAAATTCTGTTTCTAGAACCAGGTTAAAGGACTAGGGATATACTGTAACTCACTGATGAAGCACTTACGTAGCATGAACAAGGCCCTGGGTTCAATCCATAGTGCTAAAAGAGAGAACAAAAACCATTGGAGCTTCATTATTAACAAGCTCCAGTGTAACTAAAACACAAACAGATCATTTAAACTTATGAATAGAGAGAGAATTAGATCTAATCTCTACAACCACCCACAAAGAACTTTTTCAAAAGAGAAACTGAGGCTTCATGGAAATAAATGAAGACTATGGACTGTAGTTCATTCTCTAATTTGGGATATCTGACTTATAGTTTGTAAGTTTCTAATAAATATCTTGCCATAGTGAAATAGGTGGTAGATTACACTAGATTTGATTTGAGGTCTGTCACATTTCTTAGTCAATAAATATACCTTCATTCTCCTGCCAGGAGACCAAAGATTTGCCACTTTGATCATTTTCTTGGATTCAATTAATAGATTCCTTTCTAAAATGAAAATGTTAACTTAGTTGGAGATATTATATGTGAACACTTTTAATATACTTCCTGACATATAGAAGCATTCGATAAATGCTTGTTATTATTTTTTAATGAGTGCATTAACATTCTATCTGTTTGTAAGGAGTCATTTATCAATTTAATTGTCAGCAGAACAGAATAGGACAGAGTTAGAAATTTGAAAACAGGGAATGAAAACAGGTCTGTCTCAAGCTGTACTGATTCAGAGACACAGAATGGTGAACTACTGTGATA
This sequence comes from Dipodomys spectabilis, assembly GCF_019054845.1. Lineage (NCBI taxonomy): Eukaryota > Metazoa > Chordata > Mammalia > Rodentia > Heteromyidae > Dipodomys > Dipodomys spectabilis. The sequence goes on along the minus strand of NW_024870834.1, from coordinate 9,590,130 downwards.
TTTAAATATTAGTGTTGCTAAAGGGATAAGAAGGATTTCTATGCCTTGTCTTCTACAGATTTATTCAGAGAAAGCATAGGATACTTTTTTTCCCATGTGTTCCTTGTCTTTTCAGTATCCTAATTCTGGCAATCTGCTCTTACTTGCTACCTGTGAAATCAAAATTAAACATAAGAATTACACTACTAGGTCTACACATGCTAACTCTTTATTGTATTCTATGATCATGCAAAGATATTAGTGACATAAAGGTAACGTGACATGGAAAATGTCACCTTAAAAAATGGATGTGAGCTGGGCTCACACCTATAATCCTAGCTACTCAGGAGGTGGAGATCTGAGGATCAGGTTCAAAGCTAGTCTGGACTGGAAAGTCTGTGAGATACTTATCTCCAATTTACCACCAAAAAAAAACTACAATTAGAGCCATGACTCAAGTGGTAGCATGCTAGTCTTGAGCACAAAAGCTCAGGGACAGTGCTTAGGCACTGAGTTTAAGACCCAAGACCAACACACACCAACACACACCAACACACACACACACACACACACACACACACACACACACACACACACACACATAGTGGATAGGAAGCCAGGTGCTTGGGGCTCACACCTGCAATCCTAGCTACTCAAGAGGGTGAGGTCTTAGGATCACAATTTGAAGCCAGTCTGGGTAGTTTTCTCCCTTCCCTTGAGACTTTTCTCACACATTAACCACAAAAAAGCCAGAAGTAGAGCTATGGTTCAAGCAATAGAACACTAGCCTTAAACACAAAAGCTCAGGGACAGTGTCCTGAATTCAAGTCTCAAGTCCAGCACCAAAAGAAAAGAATGCTTATTGGATGTCTTTCTTTTCATTTGGTGTAGCTACATAAAACTTCCCGTGTTTCCCACTTCAGCAACCTGTGCACCGGGAAGTTCAAGTCCAGCACCAAAAGAAAAGAATGCTTATTGGATGTCTTTCTTTTCACTTGGTGTAGCTACATAAAACTTCCCGTGTTTCCCAGTTCAGCAACCTGTGCACTGGGAAGTTCTTAATCTATCTTCAGCTTTAAATTCTTCCAGAGCTAACAACCCCTCACCCTTACCAGAAGGACCATCTGTGCTCTCCTTCTTCCCTCTTTCCCTCCCTCCCTCTCTGTTCCCCCTCGCCTGGCCTCTCTCTCTTCTGACTCCCCCCTCCCATCTTCCTAAGGAAAGACCCATTGTGCCAATCTTTCTCCCTCATCCTCTGTCCTTCACTCTACAGAAAAAAATAGATAGAAATGAGTGGCAAGCAATGTCAAGATACTAAAACTTGTAATAACTCTAAATAATACCTTCCAAATCTGGCTGTTTTCAAATCATATGGAGCCAGAAGAACTATTGCTGTGACTGCATCAACCAGAAAACAAGTTTCACCCCGTCAAATGTACTGCATCAAACATTACAGAGGCAAATTTCATATTAATGAATGGTCATCTGGAGGGATTTCACAATATTCTTTCAACCAAGCCCAAAAAGCTCAGTTTACTAACTTTAGGACTATTATACTCCTACATATGTCTTCAGACCACTGTAAAGATTATGTGCTATTCACAACTGTCATAGTCTCTCTTCTTCATCCTCCAATCCATCCTACCTCAAATGCTTTGAACTACCTTGCTGTTCATCTAGTATGTTTTGTGTACAATTGGGTGTTTGCGGAATATTAAGTTCAGCGACTTTACATAGCACCTAAGAATCTCACCTGGAAGTGTCATTTTTTTCTCAATGGTTACTCAGAGTTACAGGGATAAAGAAAGAGAAAATAATTCAAGCCAGGGATCTCACTCACTGTAGTTATCTGAGAAACTTTTAACAATACTAATACTTAGGTCCTACTGTGTCACTGTAAAGAACCATTGTCTCTGGGCATTTTTATGACCTCTGACATGTGACTTCAAATCGTGGACACTAATATATACCATGCTATCACTGGTTTGTTAGGTGCTTGGAAAATATAGAGAATTGAAGATGTGTACTTACTGTGTGTATTTAGCACAGGAGCTGTATTAGATACATTACATTGCCTCATTTCTTTCTCAAGACAATCCTATAATGATGGTGTTGAATTGCTATTTTTCAAAGAGTGAAACTAATATATTCCTGTCAAGATGACGAATTAGCAAGAACTTTTGGCTTCACCTCAAAATAATATGCTGGAAAAGCTACCGAAGCAAGAGAGGAGCATAGATCTAAGGAATTAACAGCAAACTGTCAGAATCTCCTATGGAGTCTGGAAGTTCTTGCATTCCGAATGATGTCTACAAAGACAGGGTGGGGTCTGTCCTGATCTAGGGCTGACAGCAGGCAGACGCTGCTGGAGATAGTGGCTGCAGGTGATAAAGAAAACTCAGGTCTTCCTTTTTGACCAAACCTGCATCTCATACACACAACCAGGAGGGACAATCATTAATCAGAGCCTCACCTGAGAAATGAGCAGTCATTGCCATCTTCGGAAGAATGGCGGAGGATGGTAAGAATGCTGTTAGGATCATATGTTGCAACAACAGGTCTTAGTGTCCATTCACCACAGATTTTGTTTCTCTACTTCTAAACTTCCAGGAGTGGAGTAAGATGCCTTGTGCCTTTTAAGGCCACATCTTTTTCAGAGTCTAGACATGAACTCCTAACTTGAGCAGATACCTAGTGGATAGACAGCAAGTGTGTTGTCAGTAGCAGCCCCTGATGGCCAAAACTCACACCATTTTCGCTGCTTGAAATAACTCCTCTGTACAGTATTCTCACAATAAAAATAAAAATAAAAAATAACAAAAAAGGAATAGGCATTCTTAATATGATTCAGAGCATTTTCATTAAAAATTAAGTAAAACCACAGCAATATAAACAGTATCCATGACTTTGTCATCTGGCTAGTCACAAATATTTTCTTATCATTGTATAGTTATTAAAGTTATCCTAAAATAGCCTAGATACACACAACTCCTTCAAAATTACAGCAACAATTATATATAGTATTATGCTGTGCTTAATGTACTAGTAAAATAGAGCAATGATTTTAACTCCATATAATTAAGATAAATAAGAAAGGTTTCTGAGTTTATAACAATATACATGGTCAGGCAAGGTTAGATGTTGAACTGACATTTTAGCCTTTATTTATGTCCCCTTCTAATTTGCCTTTCTATCGCACAAAGTCCGGAGTATGACAAACCTATACTGTCCAGTTGTATAGAAAAACACAGGCTATATCAAAGAATGCATTTGTGTGAATGCACATTAGTGTATCTATATACCCTCTATATTCTAAATCATCTCTCTGATAAATTATGCATGCATGCATATATGATACATACAATTTTCCTGAGTAGGTGAGCTCATCGGTCTTCCCACTAGCAACACATAAAGATTTATGTCCATGAACTTTGAAAATGTCCAGCTTTCTAATTTATCTAATCCACTGGGAGAGGTAATCAAATGCCTAAATAAAGAGGTAAAGTATATTAAAAGCATGCAATGGAATATGATGTCAATTTCTACCCATGCAAAAAGTATTTGATGAATGAAGGTTAAAAATTAGATCTGCAGCATATCATAATTTATGTAAATTGAAACCATATGCAAACAAAACAAACTACATTTTACAAGTGTGTGTGTGTGTGTGTAAAAGAATACACATCAAACATATTTACAAATCTTGTGTCATGAAACTGACTAATGGGGGTTGAAATGAATTGCATAAATGTATCACAAGGAATCTACCAGGCTCCCATGGCAATAGTGTCCAGGAAATCAAGGAGAGAATTCAGTTCTCTGCATGGGGTATTTCCCTCTATAAATGGAAATGAACTGATTCAAATGGTTATTTTCCCAAACATACATAGATAATGGGTGGAGATGAGTTTCAAAGTCAGATCTTGCTTTTCAAATCATAGCTTTGGAGAAGACAGAGAAACATCCACAGCACTAGCTTTCTCTCCAATTGGCTGGACTTGAAAGTCCTGTTTATTGAAACAGTCTCTTTCCAGGTCAGACAATTGATGCTCATAAACATAGATATCATATAGATCACACAGAATTTAAGCCAAGTTTTTTTTCTCTGACTTCTAAGCTCTATTATTTCTCATTCCTTGTTTAGTTTCATTGCCATTTGTGTTTCATTGCATTTTATATAAGGTGTGACTTTCCAAGTAACTTCCCTGATAATCAAGTTCCTTCTACCCACAGAGTTAACATCACACACTAGGCTATGTCTAAAATACTCATCCCCTATGTCTACAATACTCATCAATTTTTAGAGTTTAGTGTCTTCTAAGGTCTAACTGCTATGGTGTAGCCATATATTTTCTGTGGCCATCAACACTAAAGAATAGTAGTCAGTTGTATTTGGGGAATTCTGGTAGAAGATTGGGGATGTGGTTAGAGACTCACTTATTCCATTTAATGTAAAATAAAAATCAATTTTTCATTATACAAAGAAGTAAAAGATCAGAAATAATTCAATGACCTCAGTTATATTGTGAAAAAGAAAAGGAGAATACAGAAAAAATGGGAGGGAAGCAAAAATGTTTAATAGATTTTATAAATTAGAAATCCTCATCTGGGAAATCTGCCTATAGAGACCCAGTGACAGACATTTTAAAATAATGAGCTTCTTTCTGAACTAATTGGTCTGCACACGTGGTACTCTGAGGGCTCGTGCAACTCATTTGCATGTTTGCAGGACAGCCTTGTTTCTATTCACATGAGAGTTTAGAGGCTTCCCAGAAGGTACTAAAAGGCACCTGAGAAAAGTTAGTACCATCATTCCTCTGATTTGTATGAAAGATGGAGACAATTCCCCAGTGTTGAAAGAATAAGGTAAATTCTAATCATTCCAGAAACATCTTCCTTCGTACGATGCTTAAAAAAGATCCGGAAGACCTGATTCCATCTTGACTGGGCAAAGGATTTTCAAGGCAACCAATATTATTGGCCAGAGGATTTGACTTTCTCAGTCTACCCTCTTTTATCCTTAGTGATACCCCTAACTAACACTTCTTTGGCCAACAAATTTCCAATTTTAATGTAAATACAGAATCGGTTGGATCTTTCCACTTCTAAGAGAAAGAAAAAAATTCATATTGCCCAGTAATATGTCTTTCTTTCTTGAAGGAAGAGAATCTTCAAACGAACAGGGAGAAAAAGCCATATAGCCAAACCTACGTCATGACAGGTTCACACCTGTCCCCTGCCTTCCTTAATGAGATTGTCACCAGCAACAAATGCCACTTCAGCTAATTTCTCAAGGGAATAGGAATTGAAGTTACTGTAATCATTTTGGTTCATAAATATTTATTGAGCTATTATGTCCAAGTCACTGCTAGATTTATATGAAGACTATGACAATATTCATACACATATCTCTTATTCTAATGGGGACTACTGCCTAGCAAGTACAATTAATTTTATTTTTTAAATATATTTTTTTAGGCTGGGTGTCAGTAGCTCACACCTGTAATCCTAGCTACTTAGGAGGCTGAGATCTGAGGATCAAAGTTCAAAGCCAGCCAGGAGCATGTAAGTCTATAAGACTTTTATCTCCAATTAACCACCAGAAAACCAGAAGTAGTACTGTGGCCCAAGTGGTACAGTGCTCACCTTGTGCTGAAGAGCTCAGGGACAGTGCCTAGGCTAGAGCTCAAGCCATATGACTGACAAAAAAAAGACCCCTATCCCCGACAGTTTTATAGTTTCTTTTCAACATAGTGGCTAGTGAGTGTCAATGCTGCATTTGTTTACCCTTTTTCTCACCATTTCTGGGCTCCCCCTTATATTTTAAATAAACATTTTCATGAGTGTCTATACCAGACATTATGCTAATTACTCAAGAGAATCTCTCCTAATTTTCACAACAACCTTTTAAAATAAATATATATAAACATTTCAAGTAGAAAAGCATGATTAGGAAAAATGTTTTTCCAAGATTTTAAAATTGGAAAGCAAAAGATCTGATTGCCAAAAAGACCTCTTAATTCCAAGAGCAGCTCCCTCCATACATAGAACTTCTTCATATCTATATTCAGTTTCCTATCTTTTGGTTTTCTGAGTTTCAGTCCGGATTTATTACGGAGGATTTTCCTTTATTTTTACCATTTCCACATATTCCTGATGGTAGCTTCAAGCTAATATCTCAATCCCTGGAAGCATTTCGCAATTGCACTTGATCTCAGACTTTATTTTTCATAGTCTACCTTCCATTAGGGAATGTCGGAATAGCACCTGTGCCTGTGTAATGCAGAAGATTATTTTCCTTCATCCTAAAGACTGAAACAAAATGACCAAGTAAGGTATTTTATTGTGTCCTTGGATATTATTTGACTTCCTAAGGGACTTTCCCTTATAATAGTCTATTAAATGAAAGTATTTTCAAGAGTTTATCTTATCCTAGTAGTTACAGCCTGACATGTGCTTGTTAAAGAAATCAACTATTATTTCTTGCACAAAAACAAACAAAAGCCTCAAGAGGATATCTATGACTCAATTTACCCCATTGAAACCCCTTCCATGAGTTAAGAATACTATTCATTTTCCATCTAGCATGAGCATCATGTACTTGACAAAGGGAGATTTACTAAGGACTCAAATACACATACTTTCTTGTATCTGTCCTACAGATGCAAAGTTCTCTCCAGGTTTTGAACTTATTCCAGCAGTAGGCGGGACCACCTACTGTTTTCTCTCTTTGTTGACCTAGGAGAGATGATTCATGGACTGATCAAGAAGAAAACACAACCATCCATCAAGGTAAGAACCTTTGGCTGCACCAAACATCAGCAAACCAAGCCAGCATGCTCCCTACTTCAGTGCACTCTAGCACATTAATTTCAAACTTGCACCCTAGAGATATATTTGGAACAGCCTTAAGCTACTGTTCTAGGAACAAATAAATCATATTTAATCAGTGCTGTGCAGTATACACTATTATCAACATATCTTATCCATAAAAATCATGATTTTAGGGCAAATATCTCTGTACATTAGGACACACACATACAATATGAGTGCTTATGTTAATATAAATACAGTAAGTTATACAGAATATCATTCATTTAATGCCAAACGAAATGATCGACTACTAAAGCCAGCAAAAACATCATAACTGTTTTATTTTTGTTGCAACATGTCTGATTTAAGATCTTCTTTTACAATATTAAAATCCAAAGCTCACCTGATTTGTGGTTTAAATCCCATTGGTAGCAATAAACTTGGACTATCCTCCATTTTGCTATTAAATAAATCTAGTTATTAGAATTTTCTTCTACAAAATAAACTATAACTTGTCTCTTTGTATTTTTATCTATTGGCCATAATCAACTCATTAAGATTATCAGACACATATTGAATTCTTCTTTCACAGCATACAAAAAGTAACCAAAATAACTACTTAGAAATTTCTCTGGTTATGTTCAAGACCTTTCTCCAAGTCATTTCCTGCCATTCCGGTGACTTTAGTCTACCATCTTATTACCATATACCACCACCCCCAAAGTTGTTTCATTTATTTTCAATGTCATATAGCCTATTGTAGATTTAGATTTAGCATTACTGAGACTTTCATCTTCCAGCATTGCATAAATTCAATTAACTCTGGTGAAAAGAACTTGAATTTTCTTCTTTAATTTTCATCCCATTTTTTCAATTATCTTTAAGCAATGTACAGAGAAGTTGCCATTCAACAAAGCAATTCATGAATACGATACATCTTGATCAATGCCAGACTTTCATCATTCTCCCCCATCCCCCCCAACCCCACCTTTTCCCTTCCTTAATTTTACAGGTGGCTCATACCTATACTCTAGCTACTCAGGAGGCTTAGATCTGAGAATCGTAGTTTGAAGCCAGGAAAGCCTGTAAGACTGTTGTCACCAATGAACCACCAGAGCTAGGAGCAGAGCTGTGGCTCGTGTAGTAGAGCATCAGCAGCTTACAGGGGAAAAAAGATAGCTAAAGAACAACATTTAGGTTCTGAGTTCAAGCCCCAGTAACTGTACCAAAAAAGATAGTAAGCATAGCACGAAGAATCCCCTTATATTTTTCAGTAGAGGAATCCAAATGTTACCATCAAACAGAACCGAATATAATTTTCAAAATTAAAAAAATCACCAATGGTATTCTACTGTGATCTAATCTGTAAACTGTTTTCTTTTTGATTTTGTTTTACAATTTTCATCTATTATTCTGTTGTCCACTTGTGATTCAAGCATCAGTCCAGGATTCTCCATTAAGTGAGAAATATGAGGGTTCATGTAAAACCCATACCAGGTAGAAGTAATTTTATGGATCTTTTTCTTTACCCCAAAACAAAAAGAGTCCTTCAGAAGTTTCTTTTAAATAAAACATCATTCTGCTATTAGGAATGAGAAATTCATTCAGAGCATCTGGCTCAGCAAGGTGGTAACCATGATAAGGAATTTTTACATAAGAAGAAATCAAAGGCTATTTCATGTGCACAAAGTCAATGTTCCCCACTGCTCCTGCAACTGATTAGCTTAGAGGCTATGATGGTATCATGGCTGTACAGGGGAGCAGGGGAATTTCAAAGAAACCCCAGGCAGTAATTAAAGCAATTAAAACTTTTCAGCCATAACCAAAGGGAAAAGAGCAGCCTCTCACTTCATGAGCCCATCCTTCCACCTTAGCTACACCAAAACCCACAGGAAGTTCAGCACCACTGTCACAGGAGATGTCACCTGGGCCTGGTATTGAATCTGGTGCTGCATTCCAGAATTGCAAAGTACGATGTACTTAAACTTTTTCTAGGACATTTACGCTTAAAATACCTACACACAGAAGATCTACATGAATTCTCTGTCTCTGTCTTTCTCTCTGTCTCTGTCTCTGTCTGTCACTCTGTCACTCTCTCTCTCTCTTTCTCTCTCTCTCTCTCTCTCTCTCTCACACACACACACACACACACACACACACACACACTTATACATTCAAAATACATCACATGTGTTTTGTGGATTGCTTTTGACCATGCAAAAAAAGACGAACTGAGAGCAGAAAATAGCAAGCCAGCTAATGATTGTGTTTAATTTAGAAACAGCCTTTCACTCACCAGAGGAAAATTGTTGATTTCTATTCCATGTGGGATTTTACATCTTGCAGATGGCAGGCACTGTCGGCCCAAGGATGTTACACTCTAATGAGAAAGACTGAGAAACGCAAACAAAATATTTAACAGACTTGGTGGTCAAACCTATGACAGAGTGATGGGAAGTCGAACCTAGTAAGTAAGCAGACAGCAGATATTAAGCATCCATTGTGTGGGAAGCAATGTTGAGACAGTCCCACCCTGTGAGAAAAGTGAAATTAAGCACAATTTCGCTAATCATGAACACTAGCTGCAAACCAATGTCGAGCTTCCTTTCTTTTCCATTCTCATATCAGACATTACCAACAGCTAGCACCTTTTTGGCCACAGATTTGGTATCTTTTCACTTCCTCTGACCCAGCAATTGCTCCCTTGCTTTCTTGTCTCCACAGTCTTTCTCCAGTTCCTGGAATTATTCTCATTCATGGATAAACAAGCTGCCATTTCCCCATCTCGACAACAAAGCCATCCCTTCACTCTAAAGTTTACTTTATTTCATTCCCAGTCTATTTTGTTGTCTTTTTCTGGAAATAGAAATTTCTGACTGAAGAATCTATATACGCTTTCTTCAATTTTCTACTCTTGGTTTCTCTTAGTCACATTCCAATCTGGTTATAAATTTTTAGGATTATCAATTATTTCCATGTTATAAATCTATGGGTCATATATAAAGTATGCACCAATAACAAGAAGAATACGTGGCATATTGCAGGTGGTCAAAAATCGGATACTTACATGGGTATATAAATGGAATTAATATTTTAAAAAATCAAGAGGACATTTAAAAATTATATAACAGATATATAGTATATATGTATATGTATTTATGTAACTATATTTTTGTATATATATATACATATGTATATACAGAATATACACACACACACATATATATATATACATATACATATATATATATATATATATATATATATATATATATATATATATACCATTAAAAGTTCCACTTAAACAGAATAGGGATGGAATCCTGCTTTAGACACTTGCATTAAACACATTCCCCTTTGTGTCCTTTGGTCAAGGTAAAATGATACTCATGACAGACAAATGAAGTGGAGTAAGAGGTGGAATTAAACAGCAGTGAGAAGGAGGGCTGATCCCAGTGGACTGATCGTTAGCCATAAAAACACTTACGACTATAATGCAACTAATATCTAGTGAGCATTTTGCTATGAGCCACGTGTATTATGTTATCTACTTTGTATGTGTGATCTCATTCAGTCCTATTACTAATAGCCAAGAGTCTGAATGTGGCCCTTCTAATTGTATAGGTTGAAACCTGTGCATTAAGAAGTGAGTTTTTTATGAGGTGGCTGAGTCATGGAGGCTCCTTTTATAAGGGTTAATAACCTCATACAAGGGCAGAAGAGAACTACTTGGGCCCCCTTTGATCTTTCAGACTCTTCTACCATGGGTGGACATACATTCATCTTCTCCCAGTTAAAAGGTGCCATCTTGGAACTTCCTAACCTCCACAACTATGAGAATGTATTTTCAATTTATAAAATACACAGCCTCAAGTATTCTGCTACGACAGCATGCGCAAGCTATGGCATCGAGTCTTGAGATGTTTAGAATTATTTCCCACAATTTAGAAAAAAACAAGCAGAAGTGAAGGTAACTTGTCTAAGATCAGGTAGGCTTTTGGAGGGCATACACAGAGCCAGAAGATGATTATGAGCTAACAATTATGTGAGAGAAACAATTGGAAAGGAGAAAAGATTGATGTGGCTCATGGTTTTAGAGGTTTTAGTCCTTGATCAGTTGGGCCCTACAATGAGGTAGGCCGTGGTGGGGATCATATGAGAGAGTAGAGCTGCTCACTTTCTGGCAGCAGGGAAGCTTCAGAGGCATTCCCCAATGACCTACTCTCCCCTACAAGGTCCCACTTGAACTTTTAAATTTTCTACCACTTCCCAATAGTGCTACTACCTACCAGCTAGGGTCAAGCCTTCAATATCTGAGCCTTTTAGTGTTATTCTAAATCCAACCTATCATAGATTCCCCAAAGGATTTGTGGAGAGTCAGATGACAGGACTAATACTGAGCTGGGTCCACTGAAGTCACCTAGTATTTTCAGATAATCTCCAAAGGCAGATTCCATTCTCCATTCCTAAGACATCTCATTGGATTAGCCTCGGGACATGTGAGTGGCAACTAAAGCAAGATGTAATTCACATTATTTATGGCACTCCTCTAATTCAGGACCTGGTGTCCAAACATGAAAAGATGTGTCATTAGCCCACATCACCATTATAAAGGACTCCTCTAGCAATCCAACTCAAAACAATTAATTAAACAAGGCTAATGCTTTCAACCTCCACAAATGAAATTAATTCATAATTAATAAGATGACAGCAATCCACTAGGCCATAATATTTTAAACCAGCAAAGCAGGGTAATAATGAAGTAATCAATTTTATCTCTTATAACAAAGAGATTTTAACACATAGTTTATTTATGTTAAGGAAACAGGGCCAGCAACCTATAGGGAGTAGGAAATTAATTAATCAAAGGAGTCTTAGGAAGAAAATGTTTTATCTTTCTTCAAAATTAATCTTTCTTCAGATGAAATCAATGTCTCTACACTTACGTGAGAATACAGATAGTGAGCAACTTAACTATTGACAATTACTATCTATATTATAGGACACAAATATAGTTATTATAATTAGAATATTGAGAACTCCTTTGCATGTTGAGATGGTTTCCAAGTTAAATTTATTGTCAGGAATACTGATAAGAGCCACACACCTGTGACTCATGCCTGTAATCCTAGCTACTCAAGAGGCTGAGTTCTAAGCATCCTGGTTCAAAGCCAGTCCAGGCAGACAAATCCCTGAGACTCTATCTCCAATGAACCAGTAAAAACTCAGAGTGGAGTTGTGGTTAAAGCCTTGAAGAGAAAAGCCAAGCAAGAGTACAAGTCCCTGATTTCAAGTACCAGTGTGAGTGTGTGCACATGTGCATATATACATACACACACACACACACACACACACACACACACACACACACACACACACACACAAAACCACTGCTAGGGATACATTCTTGTCAGCCACTTGAGAATCTATAATTTTCATTTCTCCTAGGAAGATACCAAGAAATTGAATTGTTTTGCTTTTGAGGTAAATACAATATTTTAAGAAACTGCCAAAATGCCAATCAACCTGACTGTCCTAGCTTGTATTCCCCAAAACAAATTTCTAATTTTCCCAAATGTACAACAAAACAGAATGTTTTCAGTCTTCTTCAAGATACCTCATATTGCTTATATAAAGATATGCCATATAGTACGGTTAATTTATATTGCCCTAGAAAGAGATATTAAACTCATTTTCCTATGCTTAGTAGCAAATTGTATATGCTTTGGTGGTAACGCTTGGGTTTGATCCCAGAACTTTATGCCTGTTCAGCTAGCATTCTACCACATGAGATACTCTGCCATCCCCTTTTTGCATTGGTTATTTTCAAAACAGAATCTGGCTTCATGCGTAGGCCAGCCTGCAATGTGATCCACCTATTTGTGCTTCCTTTTGTTGCTGGGAGGAGCGATATGTGCCTCTGGCTCCACCAGAGATGGTTGAGATGGCATCTCTCAGTCTATTTAGGGTTGACCTCAAATTGTGATCCTCTGATCTCTACCTAGTATAGCTAATACAATAGGCTTGAATCACCATGTTACCAATTCACACATCTTTATAACATCTTTATTTATTTTTGGGGGGGGGTCCGGTCATGGGGCCTGAACTCTGGGCCTGGGCACTGTCCCTCAGCTCTTCAGCTCAAGGCTAGCATTCTACCACTTGAGACACAGTGCCACTTCCGGCTTTTTTCTTATGTGGTGCTGAGGAATCGAACCTAGGGTCTCATGCATGCAAGGCAAGCGCTCTACCACTGAGCCACCTTCCCAGCCCCTATAACATCTTTGATAACATGTATATTCAATCTTTTTGCTCCATCTTTAATTTGAATGTTTGTCTTCCTATTTTTTTAAATACAATTCAAACACTATTTTTGTCACATGAGTAATGTGCAAATATTTTATTCTCATTCACAGCTTGTCTTCTCATTTTCTTCATGGTATCTTTCATTTTCTTTGAAACAGGGTTTCATTTTGTAGCCCAGACTGACCTCAAACTTACAGGTGATTCTCCTATGTCATATCAACTGTTGGGATGAGCAGTGTGTATCACCACACCCAGCTTAGTGCTATGATTTGAAGAGAAAACGCATTATTTTGGGAAATAATATCAGTCAGGATGCCCCAGAGAAAATGCTATAAAAATGGGTCTATTTTCATGATAGTCTCATGCAATTATTGAAGCTGAGGAGGTCCATAGCAGTCTGCAAGACAGAGATCCAGGATTGCTGTTAAAGTGATTTGGTCCAAGTCTGAAAGCTTCTGAACCAAAGAAGGTCCATCTAAAGCCAAAAAGGAGAAAGCCAAGGGGCTGATGATGTGAACTCCAAGGGCTGAAAAGACAGGAGTTCAGACATCCAATGTTAGAAGAGAAAAAATAACCCCAGATCAATTAGAGAAAAAGAGAGAATTCATCCTTCCTCTCCCTTTGTGTCCTATGCAGGCTCTATTGTAAAGTGAGAATAGATCTTCCCCTCTTAGCCCATCCACTCACATACCAGCCTCTTCTGGAAACATCCTCACAGAAATACACAGAAATAATGCTTTGCCACTCACCAGTGCCTTGATCCAGTCAAAACACATGAGATCAACCAACATTATGATGAAGTCAATACCTCAAGTTGCTTTTTTATGTGTTTTTTTTTATCTTATTTTTATGTGTTAGGTATCTCTACCTAACTTCAAATTAGTAACGCTTCCTGTTCCCATGTTTTCTTCCAGGAATTTCGTAGTTCTAATTTTCATATCTGCATTTCATTGTTAGGAATTTTTTATGAATTGTGAGTTACTAGTAAAGGTCCATGTTTTACATATGAATATATTTGTCCCAGCATCACTTGCTGAAAACATTATTTCTTCATTCAAAATTCTTTGTGCCTTGTTTTTTAGAATCAATTGACTAATTATGTATGATTTTTATCTGAGAAGTCCATATTCTGTTCCATTCTGGCTCATTCACTTCTTACCCTGAATCTGAAACTTCAGCCTATCAATTTCATTCATGAACTTGCCTCATTTGTTTTCTGCTAAGTTTGCTACTTTCTTCAATGATGCCTAGGTTTTCTATTCTGGGCTCTAAATAAAGTCTGGTCCCACAGACAATGAAATTCTGCTACATTTTACATGATCCTTACTTTAATTTCTAGAAAGCTCTATGAATGAATTCTTCTGAATTTGTTGTTTGCCTGCATAAATTCCCCGAGAACTGCAATGGCTAATTCTTTGGAATTCTCTCCAGCTTCATACTTACTTTGTAGAAAAAATATTCTTTTAATGAATTCAGCCATTTGCCTGCAGGGTAGGAAGTTTTTTGTTTTTGTTTTTGTTTTGTGTGGTTCTTACAGGGTTCCTGGAATCTATCTTTATTTTATTTGCAGAGTAGGATACCTTTAGGTATAGCAAAGGGAAGTTTCCTATTTGAAGTCACTTTAAGTAGGAGCAAATCACTCACCTTTTGAGCTGATAGAACAGCAACAACAACAACCAAAACTAAGTAATACAAGAAGAGCCCATGGTTGTATTGTCCTACAATTCACTCCCCAAATTTTCTAAAACCTTCCCCCTAGGCTCCATAGCCTCAAGTTTCTGCACTTCTCAGTAGTACCAACCTGAACAGTGCCTATCTGATGACCATACACTACATTGCATCCACCCAGAATGGAAATATGTCTTCTTCCATCCCAGACTCATACATTAATAGCATTTGGAGATGGAACCTTAGGAACAAAACCGCATTTAGATGTGATCCTGAAGGTGGGGGCTTTGAGGTGAAATTATCACTTTCATAGGAAGATGAAGAGAAAGTGATTGCTTCTGTAATTGAGTTTGTATGTAAAAAAAGGTCATAATCTTTCTTGACCTTAAACTTCCAACTTTTAGGATTGGAAGAAAGAAATTTCTGTTGTGGAAGCCATGCAGATTATATAATATTTCTATTACAGTCTGGGAAGACTAAGACCTTCTCTAGCAATGCATTCTCAATTAGCCTCAGTTAGACAGCAAATATGGGAATCTTTCTGTTTATTTTATCTGTGTTCCTTTAATTATCATGTGTATCTTTTGTAATAAAAAATAAAAACTATCATCATCATTTCTTAGTCATGAAGATGTACATTTTAGGTTCAGTAGAAAGTTTCTCCTGAGGAAGTACTAGCTATGTATTACCAAAAAATAACAGTTAACTAGTAAAACAAAGAGAATTTAGCTTTGAAAGTTTTATAACAACTTTATAAGACAGAGAGAAGCTTCTTTCAAAAATAAACTGAATAGAATTTTTTTCTTGAAAAAGAGAGAGGAAAAAGAAGCTACCAATTAAACAGACAAGATGTGAAACTGGAAAAAGAAAACAAACTCAGCATTTAGCCTTCTGGGAAAAGAAATTGCAAACAAACAAGAAAGTTTAGAAAGAGATGTATCTGGCCTTTGATTTTAAATAATGCCTTCGTATTACACTGCATTTAGTTCTCACTGTAAAACTTATCTAACCCAAGTTAATTACATTTCCAATGATGGTTGTGAGAGCAATTGCCAAGATTTACTACATAAATGACATATAAATTTAGTCACAGAATAATTAAGTCAGAATTTGAGTCCATACATTAAGCATTGAAAGCATAATTACATTCTTCTGAATGCTTAAAACTTCACTTGCAATTCTTTAAAAAATAGGTTCAACAGAGATGCAGACTGCCTTTACTTTCATTTATGATTTCCTTTTTTTCTTCAATTCTAGTTTATAAAACGCAAAGGATAATTTAGGTAGTGGTTTCTAGGCCTTGGTATATTTTACTTTTATCTGTTGTATATTAGAATATCCATGCACAGTAACATCAGTACCAAGAGGTTTGTAGACGTGTGTTGGGAGCAAAGAGCTTTGGGCTCACCATGAACTCTTTCAATTACCCCTTTGCGTTCCCAAATGCATATTCCATTTCATTAAAAAACAAATGATGTCCTTCTAAGTTAATGTAGTTTGCAGTTTGAAGATGCTTGAATTTCTACCCAGATCATCACACTTAAATTCCTCTTATGTAAGCAAATATTAAGTCACCCCTGCAGTTAAGATCCTTGTGTTTTCCTTATTGATCTACCTACCCACAGATCAGACCTTGTACTTTTTTTTGGTGGTGGTTGTATTTTTAATACATTCTCCAGAGACTGAAACCTACTTCATAGCCATCATTTTGATCAGGAACTAGTGACCAAATAGTCTCTTATTTCTAGTATGTTTTTCTTTGACTCCCTTCTTATCCCATATGAAAGGACATGACATCTAGAGTAGGAAATTTTAGAGATCATATTTACCGCAATGGCTTCATAACCAAGCTTCCTTCGTCATAAAAAAAAAGGAATCTGCAGCTATTTAATTAATGTACAACAAGATTGATTAAGCAATGCAGTGTCAATTAACACATTTAATGTGGAGGAAGATGATATATACCACTTAATTGATATCCTGTTATTCTTAAAAGTTCTATGATGAATAGGAATAAAGCTAGCTAATAATTTACTTTTCCATTCTTCTCACTTGACTATCTCACAGCTAAATTTTCTATCTATTCCCAGTGTGAAGTCTCATTTACTGTTTCCCCTAGCAACCAATTTATATTTAATCACAGACAAGATCAGACTTATACAAGGAAAAATTAATGGGGGGAATCTAAATCATAGGTAGAAAGGCAAAAAGCCTAAGACTGAATTTGTGTTCTTGCTATACATATAAACCTGAATGACTATTGAGGATTAAAATTACTACAGCTACTGGGAGTTGAGAAAATCTTTTTATTCAAGTAGGATTCTTGTTACCTTGAGAGTTCACTTTGATTCTGTACTATAATATCATCTTGAAGTCTTTTTTGTATCAGTCATGGGACTTGAACTCGGCCTGGGTGCTGTCCATGATCATTTGAACTCAAAGCTAGCACTCTACCACTGAAGCCATAGCTTTTTTTTCAAGCTTTCCTGCCTGAGCTGGCTTTGAACCACCACCCTCACATCTCAGCTTCCTGAGTAGCTAGGATTACAGGTGTGAGCCACTGGGGCCCATCTTTGAAATCTTTTTAGAAATATAAATCCTAAGACCCCAGACCAACAAAGCCTTGTACCACAATGAGATGTCCTAGGGGATTTAATTGTGTTAATTTGAGAAGGATTCAACTCTACATAAATACCTCAAATATTCAGAAAGCAAATACCTTCCTGAGGTCTTTGAGCCTTACAGTGATAGTTTAAAAGAGAAAAAAATGAAATGCTTGGTAGTCATTTATCTACCAGTACACGACCCATTCTAGTCCTAAACTCAAAATCCCCAAAGGACAATACTATTCTATCACAATTTATTCTTCACAATGAGATTATTTTTTGTTTTAATATTCTCTGTGCATAATAAACATAATCCACATTGAAGATATGACTAACCCTGTAACTAAAAATCAACAATTTGCTCTTTTTCACTTCTATTTAAAAATCTCTACAGAGGCACTGCATGACTCATTACCAATTAACACAAAAAGCACTTTGCAGGTCTAACACAAACATTGTTCCAGGAGCAGGAGATCATGCCTGGCAGAATTCAGCAAGCACCCAATTCAAGAACGCATCAAAAGCTGGGCTCCGTTGGCTCACACCTGTAATCCTAGCTACTCAGGAGGCTGAGATCTGAGGATCGAGGTTCACAGCCAGCCCGGGCAGGAAAGTCCATGAAACTCTTATCTCCAATAAACCACCAGAGGGACAGCACTCAAGCCCAGAGTTCAAGCCCTACGGCCGACAAATAAAAAGAAAGAAAGAAAGCATCAGTAGACTGCCTGATGAATTTTCCTGAGAAGGATCAGAAGAGGCTTCATAGGAAAGTAAATCTGAACTAGAATTACAGTAACAAAGTAAGAGTTGAGGGCTGGGAATGTGGCTCAGTGGTAGAGTCCTTGCCTTGCATACATAAGGCCCTGGGTTCAATTCCTCAGCACCACATAAACATAAAATGCTGAAAGTGGCACTGTGGCTCAAGTGGTAGAGCATTAAGCCTTGAGCTGAAGAGTTGAGGGACGGAGCCCAGGCCCAGAGACTCAAGACCATGACCAACAACAACAAAAAAGAGTTGGGCATTGGGCTCCAGTGGCTCACACCTGTAATCCTAATTATTTAAGAGGCTGAAATCTGAGGATTAAAGTTCAAAGCCAACTTAGGGAGGAAAGCCACGTGGCTCTCATCTCCAGGAAAGCCATGGGGCTCTTATCCCCACATAACCACCAAGTTGGGTGTGGAAATGGAGCTGTGGCTCAAGGGGTAGAGTGCCAGTCTTGAGCAAAGAAGCAAAGGGACAGCACCCAGGCCCTGAATCTGAAATCATTTTAGTCATTAACATTAACTGCAGAGATAGAAAGGTGAGCCCATGAACAGCTAGATAACTTGCACAAATTACTTGAATTCTTTTTCCACTGCATATAAAACAAACATATTAACATACCATAGGGTTCCTCAGAAAATATTCAGTAGCTCTTGTGTTCTTTATCCTCACAAGCATTCATGACATCTTAGCATTATTTGAGACCTTAAAAAAAGTTACTTGTCACTTTCTAAACATCTAGAGTTTTGTTTTTGTTTGTTTGTTTGGTTTTTGTCCATTGTAGGGCTTGAACTCTGGACCTACGTGCTGTCCCTCAGTTCTTCAGCTCAAGGCTAGCACTCTACCCCTTGAGCCTCAATGCCATTCCAGTTTTCTGAGTGGTTTATTGGAGATAAGAGTCTCACAGACTTTCCTGCCTGGGCTGGCTTTGAACTTTGATCCTCAGATCTCAACCTCCTGAGCAGCTAGGATTACAATCATGAGCCACTGGTACCCGGCTCACCTAGAACTTTTTATTATTACAATCTCCTCCATGTTCCTCATGTTTTTTGCTTTTTTTTAAAGACTTTTGGCTATCAAATATTTTGAATACATCTAAGTGGAGCTTTTATAGCCAAGTAATGATTTGTACTGTTCAAGTAAGTATTTGGGAGACAGAGAAAACAATGACATCTCTTGGAGGTATCAAGCTGAGAACTTAGGTTATCATCTAGTGCTACTCTCACTGGGGTGAAGAATGCTCTCCCCATCAACCTGAACGGTTTAGGAAAAGAGAAAATTTCCTTCTCTCTCAACTTAGGTTCATGGACAAGGACCAACTTGACTAAACACAGACAAAACGAAATTCATTAATAAACATACTACACTTCCATGAAACCCCTCAGAAGAGAATAATACAAAAGGATTTTTAGAACTGAAGATTATCCAGAATCTTTATCAGAACATATTACCTATACATATATATGCCTTTTTAGAGAAGTAACAAGACAAAGGAATAAAATTCTGAGTTTCCAGAAAAATACACTTGCAAATGTAAGTTAGATGAGGGACTAATAGCAGATAAAGGCTAGTTAGTAAAATTTATTGTTTGTTACATAGATTCTTCTGGTGTGACAGCTGGGCTGATAAAAGTCTAGAGTTGTCTCCAGTAGTTAACTCCTTAATTTCCTTTTAGACCGAGAAGAAAGGGACAGCATTACAAATTTGTGCCCTGCCCATTAGGCATTATGAGAAGGACAGAATATTGTTCTCTATTGCTTTCAGCTCAAAACATTTCCCCCAAGTGGCATATTTTTGGAGTGGCCTAGTCTGACTCCCTTTAATAGTAATTAAGAACATCTCTATCCTCCATGATCACTTCCCTCATTTGCCTCTATGATTCAGTTTTGATATTTCAGTGGTTATGAGAATAAAATTATGTCTATGGACAGGGTTCCAAAAATACTATAGTATAAAATACTATAGTAAAAAGAAGAGAATGTATTTCTAATCCATTTCCGTATTTCCAACAGCCCTAGTACCTGGCATAGTAATCACGTCATCTACTTAGAGTAAGTTGTTTGAATAATCAATATGCTTAACCTTGCAACCCACATCACTGTTTATTTCTGATATAGAATCTGGGACAAGAGAGTAGTCTTGGTTCTAGAGGGAGGCATGAAACAGACATGTCCTAAGTGACAGCCTCAGATGCACATGTGTTAGGGCTTGAGTTGAAGACGTAAGTCGGTTGTTTCAGGTACTAAGCAGAGCAATGCTAGGAGGAAACAGAGGCTCACTATGAGGTAATGCTTCACATGTAAGAAAGAGAAATTTATGGTAATTAAAGGGAACTCTTCTCTCATATAGCAATGTGCTTTCTCATTTCCTTTATTTTTTTAATTGTTAGTTCAGAACAGTGAGCATCAGCTACGACTATAAACAGACTCACAGTTTAGCATATAGTACAACTAACAGACACATAATTGGATCATGTCTCACAGCCAAAATGGTTTCATGTTTATATGACTTGGATTCCAACACATGAATTCTCTGCAAGATCGGCGTTCCTATGCTCATTTTGCAGGCTCAAGGGGAAATACATTTGCCCTAAGTCACGTAGCTTGTAAGTAGCAGGCTCAGATGAAAATCTAGATTAGTAACATTACTCAATTAGGAATAGTGAGTGAATAGGGAGAGCAAGGGGTAAGCATGAGCAGATATTTGAAGGGGAAAGAAAACCCCTCTCAGTTTTGAACAATGAAAGAGGACCATCATCTCACTTCAGATTGACTCAATGCAGACCACGAGGTCTTGGGAAATGTGAAGAGGAGTTTCACTAAAAATATCTCTTTATAGAAAATATTAATAGCCTAGAGCCAGTGTCTTTCTCATGCCTATAAACCTAGCTTCAAGAGGCTGAGATCTGATGATCATGGTTCAAAGCCAGTTTGGCAAGAAAATCATTGAGACTCTTATCTCTAATTAAGCACTCAAAAGCTGGAAATGGAGCTAGGCTCAAGTGGTAGAGCACTAGCCTTGAGCCAAAGAAGCTCAGGGCCAGTATTCAAACTCCAGAACCACCTACCACCCCCAAAAAATAAAATTTCAGTGATTTATGAAATAACTTTTAGTATACAACATATATCTCTAAATATATCACTCAAAGGGTGGATACGCACCGGTGAATTTTTCCCAAAGATTTAATTATAGGTAAGGCTACTGGGACCACAAAATGAATGTCTAGCTAGCAGAATGTGTCCTGACACACAAGGCAGAAGTCAACACTAAGGCAGTGGTACTTAACTGCTCTTTCCTGGCTCAGGCCAGGAAGGAGCACCCACCCCCTCCACTGATGGACATACAGTTGGTGTCAAGCACTAGACTTATAAACCTCAGCCAAATCCCATTTTATGTGCAATTATCATCAGACCTTATGAAGAGCAAGTCTTTTGATCACTGTCATATCCATAATTTAGTCATTATTATATATGGTGCCCTAAATTCAATTCCAATTGAATTGGTAATTGTACTTCTTTGTTTACAAGCTTTGAATAGCTACCAAAGATCAGTGAGTATGCATACCAACAACTTCAAGTTCTCCAAGGAAGGCTGGCTCCATGCCAGTAGTGAGAAGTCAAGTCATCAATTTCGTAAACACTTTTTAACTATTGACTAAGAAATGTCCATGACTTCTGCTAACACCAATAATAATCACAATGATTATGAGGACCCAGGGCCTTCCAGACACCAATTTCAACAGGATACTCTCTCCATTCAGTTAATTTATCAACCTTCATGAATTAATCATTTACACCCTTACAGAGTGAAAAAACATTATGGGTTAGATGATTTGGCAATTCACTCAGGGCCACACAGCTCCCCCATGAAATCCAGTCTCATGAACTCCACCAGTGCTATGCAATAGGAACTCTCATTGTAGAACCAGGGTTTCTAAGTTCTGCCTTCAATCAATCCCAGCTGCTCTAGCTCTCCCACACAAATGCACGTACACTAGAAACAAATCCTTCTAGAAGTAAAAGAAACAACTAGATGCAGTGATCAGGGTGAAAAGGGTCATGCTACAGAGACCACCCTGATGAGGAGAACTTCTGAAAGAAAAAGAAGGCAGATTTTTCTTTGGAATTTCCCAAGTCTTATACTTTTATGATGATCAGGTTTCAAGGTGGTGGGGTTTATTAACTAAGGGCTCTTCCTTCTTTAAAAAAATAAAAATAAAAACAAATGGAATGTCTATTGTAACAGGTGGCTCTTTGTAGGAAACACACCAAGACAGAAGCAGCAGCAGCTGTGGAGGAGGGTCGTTCAAGCCACATATGAAAATAAAGCATCATTTGTTTTTATAAAGAGATGTTTATTTTCTGATAATGGATACAATTAATAGCAACATATGCTGCAGGGTGCATACCCACCAGTAATTAACATAGCACTAATGTAGATGCTTTTAAGAAAATGTAATAAATTTGCAAAAAAATAAAACAAAAAAAGTTTTTTTTTAAGGAACAAAGCTTCCAGACTCTTCTGAAACATATGCAGACTCTGCTTCATCAACAAAGCCTCAGCCTTAGACGCCCATTTCATATCACATGCCAGCTCTTCAGTCTGGGCCTAATCCTAGAGACAATGATGAAGAGAAGTGCTTGCTGCTTCTAATTGAATACTGTAGGCAGTTCAAACTGAGATCCAAGGGAGTGAGCAGTCATTATTTAAGTTTAGAGCAGCTGTGGACTGACACCATTAATGTTCATCTACCTTCATTTACACGCACCGCAATATGGCTGTTTTCAGCGAAATCTAAATGAAAGAAAACTGGCTTTAAATATGAAAGTAAAGATCATCTCCTGAAAAATGGTAACTATCGTTGGCCTCGAGAGGCGCATTTGAGAGGCCGTAATTGGATTTTAAAAGTGTAACTCCATAACTCAGAGGCAGTGGGATGCATAAAGAAATCAGGGGTGAGCCAGGGACCCCAAGCTCCCACCCCAGTTCTCCTGTCAGAACCCATGTCCATATTTTGGCCCAATGTCTATTTAGTTTTAACATCTGAGTCATGCTTGCTCGCTTTATCCTTTCCTGTTTTAATTTAGTAATTACATTTGATGCAAACTCAAATATTTAACTCAAGGTCCACTGATTCCAGAATGTATTCACCTAAGTAAGTTTTGGGAGTAAACAAAGAACCAAAAAAAGCCATATGGCATGGCATCAAAACACACAATCTTCTTGAGCTTCAAATATATGTGTGTGAAACTTATGGGTTAAAGTGAGCCCTGGATTACGAGCCAGGAGACCTGTGAGTGCTATCATTCTTGAGACAATAAAATATGCCCTGGAGGGGCAACTAATAAACAACAAAAATGTATGTCTCACAGCATCCTATGAGTACCAACTTCCTGGTTTGTGGATGGCCATTTTCACATGGCAGGACGGGGGAAAGATCTCTCTGGGGCATATTTTTTTTTTCTCGAATCACTAAATTCTGATCATGAAGTAGCATCTTCATGAATAAACTATCCCAAAGGTTCCACTGTCAGGTGCCATCAATTGGTTAGAATTTCAGCAGGTGACTTGTGAGGAGAAATAGTCAAACTATACCAGCTGCCCTTCTGCAAAACTGGTAGGCAGGCCCTCTGTGGTCTCAAAGATCTTCTCAGAACTAAAAAACAAAATTCGTTCACCGGAGATGCTGGCATGAACTATCTCACCATTTGGCTTTCTCACACGTACGTAGCTTCATATCTACACTCCATGTGGATTCGTGACAAGAGCACGGAGCACAGGGTTCTTTCTCTATTGTCTAGTCATTCTGATTCTCAGTGCGTCCTGTGCCAGTAGCAGCCACATCACCAGAAGTACATTAGAAATTAGAATCCTACCATCACCATCACCACCAACAGCACTTAGACTTGCCTTCATCCCCAAGGGATCCCTATTAATGACTATATACTTCTGCCCCAAGCTCACAAAGAATTTGGTAAGTTAAATAAACCACTAACAGCCCATTAGTATTTTGAAAGATGAACCCTCTGTTCCCAAGCAGATGTTACCCTAATGAGATAATACATATGGAAGTCTGAAAAACTACCGAGGACCAGGCTGATGTAGACTAGCATTGAATTTTTCAAAATGAAATGAACTGTAGTATTTGGTAAAATTGTCTCAGACTCAGATTAGAGCTCACCAAGTAATCATAGGGTCCCTTCATCTTCCAGCTGATAAGTTCTATCATTCTCAAGTCTGAATGAACACCAAGAAATGAGCTCATTCCTTCCCCATTCTTAGACCAGTCTGATGGGCTGTCCCCTGAGACCCAGCCGCTAGCCCTTTACTATCTCCCGGGTGTCAGGTTTTTCCATGGCCACCTCAAATTCTATGTCCTTCACAGAAACCTGTCCTCACCCAGCTTCACACCTGATTAGTGTATTGTCTCAGTAAATAGCCCATCTTCGGCCTACTTTCTTAGTCACACACAGGAGTCCTCCATCCCACATGCAATCAATCACATTGCCTGTTGATTTACTTGCACACATTGCTGGACTCCTTAAACAGCCCTTAATGCTTCTGGTCCTCGTAGTGTGTGACACACTGTCTCCACCACTAGAAACCCTGCATTTGCCTGTTCTATGTTCTGCTACCTGTTCCAGAATATCTTTCTCAAACACAGAGCTGACATTGGTATCGCTTTGCTTAAATGCCATCCAGGGTTCCTGATTACCTGGAGAAGACACAGACTTTTTTTATGTGGCATGTCAGGGTCTCTCATACTCCAACCCAGATTTCCCAAATCATTTTTTTCATTCCCACATCCCGCCTTGTGCAAGAGCAAATCTCAACTGCTTGTGCTTCTACCAAACAAACATAGCTCCCTCTTGTCTCAGAGTCCTGTCCTAGCTTAGTCCAAGGCTTATCTCCTCTTCTCCAAGATTTTCACCCAGTCCAGTTATGTCTTACCTTGAGGATTCATCTTGAGTGCTCTTTGTTATAAAAGCTTTTATCTGATTCTTCATCCACCACCTAATCTAATTTAATCATTAAAAAAAGATCGCTTTGCCCAACAACTGCTCAACTACCAGAACTTACTAGCTCCATGCTAACACTGCTGGTGGCGAGGCTAAGTACTGTACTTAGATAATAACCTGGAAAGGAGTAAGGGCTTTATAGATACTAGCTATTAATTTTATTTCCATTGTTAGTGATAAAGGACTTGTCTTTGTTTTGTTTTATACTTCCAGTGTCTCATGATATAAATAGTATATTCTCACAAGTGTGAATATTAATTAATGAATTAGTTAATTAGTGAATTATTCAGTCCAAACTAGAACTGAAGTGATGGAGGCAGCTTTGGAAATTTAGCTCTTTTTTTTCATTGCGTTTCTTTAATAATTAACAATATTGATTTTTCTTTCTTTTTGTATTGGTATACATTAGTTTTACAATGAGGTTTAGCTCTTTCTGCAGGATTCCCTTCACAGAAGGATTCCCTTCACCAATGCTGAAGTTTAATCTACATTCTCCTGCTTTGATCCAGTGATCTAATAGCACCTGTCCCTCAGGAATCAGATCTAATTGTATAGTAATGGATCCATGAATCCTTCGAGACAGCTGGCTTCCTTGAGGACTAACACCAATATGTAATTCCTGGTTCCCATAAAGATTTTGGCCTGGAGCTATACTTTTCAAAACAACTTCAGTAAGTGGTTTAAGTCAAAGCTTGTACAATCAAAGCTATACAGTCTGACATGTGAAAGTAAACCCATAGAGGCCTTGGAAATCTATCTTGGAAAGCTATAAGAAGGAATTCTCAGCTCTCTGGTGTTGTATTCAATTTCACACCCTTCACAAGGCAGTACACCTACAAAGTAGGAATGTGAATTTTCCATACCTGTGTTTGCATATGCATACATGCCTTTATGCGTGCATGAGCAAGTGTGTAGGTATGTGTGAACATGCATTGTAAATAGAATAATTCAATGGATAATGTTTTCTCCTCTCCCCCAAGGATCTGTGTTTTCTTCTTTGAGCATTCCATATTGATTTCATTTTCTGCTATGAAACCATGTTAATAAGTGCAGAATATTTTCAGTACTATTAGGACACAACGTTCCTTCCTATCTTCTGGCTTCTAAGTGATTTTTTAGAGAAGTCTCAACACTTTCCTCAAACGTCTGGCCGCTTCCTTAACCATCCTTCTCGAAATGAGCCTTCTTGCCCCTATTTCATCCTTTCTTTAAATCATACTTACATAATTCTGAAAATGTTCCATGTCTTTACAACTCTATTCCTACACATTCACATAATGCAATTCGATCACATGTACACCCTCACAAGTGAGCCGATCTGGTTGCTGTTACACAGGAAGTTATATAAGATTATATAGGAAGTACGTGTTTTCTACTTCAGACAGTGTCCTGAGAGACCAGTTATCCTTCCTGGAACTACTGTAAGCCCTGGCCTGGTGTGCACATGCCCGAACTCTCCATGTGCTTGCTGCAGAACCACGCAGGCAGGTCATGGCTGGCTAGATGCTGTGCTGGTGGTCATGGGGACACAGCATATGCTTTGTCTGAATAGCAATACACAATAGTTCTTGGAGGGGGCCATATAGGAAACAGAACTTGACATTGACATAAATTTTCAACAAATTGTAAGGCACACACAAAAAAACTATAGAGTTTGATTTAGGTTGGCTAGTAGAAAACAGGTAGGGTCAATGCAGCAGGTAAGGTCAACCTGTTTCTATACCCTTGGCACTACAGAGAACACTGCCCAACTTGTCCTAGTGTCTGGCTTTGCCTGAGGGCTCCACTCTCTCTCTATCCTCTCTCTCACTTTCTCACTTTCTTTCTTTCTCTCTCTCTGCCAAATCTGCCGAGAAAGAAAGAAAGGAAGAAAGAAAGAAAGAAAGATGGAAGGAAGGGCAGACAAGAAGGAAGGAAGGAAGGAAGGAAGGAAGGAAGGAAGGAAGGAAGGAAGGAAGGAAGGAAGGAAGGAAGGAAGGAAGGAAGGAAGGGAGGGAGGGAGGGAGGAAGGAAGGAAGGAAGGAAGGGAGGGAGGAAGGAAGGAAGGAAGGAAGGAAGGGAGGGAGGGAAGGAGAAAAGAGAAGAAAAGAAAGGAAAAGAAAGTCGGGGAGGGATTAATTCCAGATAATGAGAGCTGGTGTAACACTACCTTCCTCAGCTCTCAGCAGGATGCTGAGTACTGAGACAGGCATCCTCTACTGCCTCTCAGATTACCTCAGCAAGGCTACATTCGGGATTACACTGTCCCCCATTAAGGAAAAGCCTGTGTGTTCTCTGAGCCAGGGGTCATGTATTCCTACATGACCCCTACCCAAAGTTCAGTGGAAATGATAAACACATAAATAGATAATTGCATACGTAACCCAGGGCAGCAAAGACAACAACAAAGGTATGTGCAGAGGCTTGGAGTTGAAAGTCTTATTTCATGCAACACTGGGATTTGTATGCATGCAGATAGCACAGTGCTGATGTTTGCCTGGTCATGCAAACATGCCTTACAACGAATCGAGAGTAGGGGAAGAATGGAGTGGTGTTGACATTCTAAGCTGCTGCATGAGGATGTAAAAGAGTGCTAGTTTCAAATCTCTACAAAACTCCCAGTAGCCTGAGAGATTCTTTTCAGGGGCAGAGATTCTGGCAGGTTTTATTTCACCCGATGTAAAAAATTGTCTACCTCCCTTGTTTCCTGGCCTATTCCATTGAGACCACTAGTATAATGCCTTTTCAGATCAAAGTACTTGACTCATCTTGAAATCATACTTCTATGATCAAAAGTTTGCCATGTATATAAAAGGGTTTTGTGGTTTAAAAAACTTAAATGACAAATCTAATTCAGTATTGAGCAAATTCAATTTCTTTTGAGGCATTTTTGAAATCATGAAATGTTGCAACTTACAGCTACACCAAGCACAAGCTCTCTCTAAATATGACACAAAGGGAGTTTCTTCACAATTCAAACTGCACAAAATGATTCCAAAGTTATTTCGGCATGTTGTAATTATTCCTAGATTTCATTAAGTTCCTTGGCTCCAGTTTTTCTTCCCCTATTATAGCATTTGTCACAGTATAAAGAGAGGAGGATAAGGACATGAAATGGAATAGGGTAGGGGAAGTAGATTAGCTTCCTAGGACTGCCATAGTAAGCAACCACAAACTGCTTGGCTTACACAACAGAATTTCATTGTCTCACTTTCTCTGCAAGGTACAAGTCTGAGCTTAGCAATCATCTGTTCGTCTTGAGGACTCAGACTGAATCTATGTCAAGCCTTTCAGGCCATCTTTGATACTGTATGGCATAAAGAAACATCACTCTCATCTCTGTCATAATTGTCCTCAGTAAGCTGTCTTTCAATCTCTCTAGTTTATAAGGACCCCAATACTAAGTATTAGATCATACCCTGAAACCTCAGTTGCCAAACTCTTATGTACAAATAATGCACTGGGGGCTACGGTCTCTGACATACAAAGTCAGTCCGTAACAGGAGACACTTTTGAGAATGATGCCAGCCCTGGTTCTAGTCACGTTATTTTTTTGACCTAGAAAACATGCTTTGAGTTGTGCTGTGTCATTGACATTTTCTGGTTTAATTCTATCCTTCTGCAAATATTTTTCTAGGAATTCTGGATGAGGACAGTCTATATAGATTGGTATAAATTTTATTTTTGTCCTAAATTCTTTTTTTTTTCTGGTCCTGGGGCTTGAACTCAAGACCTGGGCACTGTCCCTGAGCTTCTTTTTCCTTAAGTCTACTGCTCTCCCATTTGAGGCACTTCCAGCTTTTTTATTTTTAGTAGTTTATTGGAGATAAGAGTCCCATGGACTTTCCTGCTCAGGCTGGCTTTGAACTATGATCCTCACATCTCAATCTCCTGAATACCTAGGATTACAAATGTGTGCCTGGCTGGGCTGAATTCTTTACTTTCCATTTGTTTGTTAAAATGAAAAGGTCAAGTACCAACATAAGAGGAATGTAATATCCTTTTCCGGGTAAATAATATCAAATATATAAATCACAGTTTCAAATTAAGACTCTCCTGTAATGAAGCACACAGCTAACAAGAGCTGGTACACAGTTATGATATTTGATTTGGCTTTTCACCTATTAAAATTAACTGTTAACATTTGAAATGTGTTCACTGAGTTAGAAGGCCTGCAAAAGGTATTTTGTTTGCAAACAAAATATGAGAAGCATCACTACTGTACTTGTGTTTTTAGCATATCAATGAATCTTTCCAAACATCAGTTGACAAAGGCAATTTAAATCAGTTGCATTGCTGAAACACGTAGTTCTACTTCAACAAACATTTGAGTATACTGTTTTCTACATTGTGAATCAAAATAAGTACTGTTTCAAACTGATTTAGTCATGTATCATTTGACCAGAAACATATATTTTGCTAAAATAAATTATTTATTAATGATTAAACTTGAATTAGAAAAAAATGGACATTCTCCTACTTGCAGAAATTTTTCCAAGTTTTTAATCACTTGATTTATTATGTAATATATAATAATATTTATATCTTAATTCTATATGAGCTAAGGTCTTCTTCAAAGAGGAACTCCATAACACTTTATTCTAAGCCAAAATAAATGTGTTTATTTTAAATTACTTCATAACATTGCTCAAAATATGAGAGGAAAAAATGATGGGATAGGATCAGGATTCAAGGGCTATTATACTATGTTGAGAGGTGTTAATGGATCAAAAACAGGTTGAAAAAGGTAAAGGAATAAACATTTGTTCTCCATACGTTAGTCTAGCTTGGTCAAACTCACATAAGAGGAGTCTGACAAATGTCACACATCAAGCCTTACCTGTAAGGCAGAGATGTATGGTATCCAAGATCTTACACATAGTCTATGACTTCTGTCTGATCCATCTTACCACCTCTGACATACCCCACCCTACTAACACTGAACTCCTCCTGCTCTTCAGACTGAGCATGCTGGTGTTTTTCCATGCTCTGTGAACTGTGCACTTGTTCTTGCTATCTGAAAATTTGCTTATGGAGTCTTTTGAAACTCTACTGAAGCTTGACCTCTATTAAGTCTATCCATCCTTCCTACCATTCCTGGTATACTCATCTCTCCTCCTCCTCTGGACAATATCTCTGCCCTGTGAAGGGTTCTAGTGATGCAGATTCTCTCTATTTTAAAGGTATCCAGGCTTATCTCTTCTTCAAGTTCAGAATTCATTGAGAGCAAGGGCTAAAGTCATTTTAATGCATTGAGTAAATGAGCAAGTGCACAAATACCCAAGTGAACATTCTTCAGTTCCCTCATCTGAAAGGTAGAAGTATTTTCCCTCAAGTAGAGGTGTACCCAGCAATGTCTACATGCTGATTGGAAAATATGGTCTCTGTAAGACAAAGGGGCAATTGAACATGCCTAGCTACTAACATCAGATAATGCGTTCACATTAAAATTTTATGTTTTGTAGGATTTTATTCCAACCAGTAAGTTCTTTGGAATTTGCGTACCGTAACTAAATCCCATAGGGTGTTCCATCAGCCATTTTAGTAATTACTTAGAGCCCTTGAGTTTCCTAGGTGCTGGATAACAGTGTTCCTGCCCCTAGAGATGAAAGTCAAAAGAAACATGTCCTGACTCATGGGTTCATTCCTTTTAATTTATTCCACAAAGCATAGCTGTTGGATTTTTTTTAAAAAAAAATCTAATTGGAGCTTAATCATCAGTAATGATTTGTGTAGTGAGCAATTTGTAGAATATTCTGCACATCTGGTAACATCTACTACATTTCAAATGTTTCCGTTTTGACAGAAAACTCAGAGCTATGGAAATTTTCTTTATTCTATTCCATAGTAGACTTTCTTTAGAAAATGGCAGCAACAAAATTCCAAATTAAAAAATAAAATGACACTATTAAATAGCCAATAAAACTTCAAATATGTTTTAGAGTTCTTTTCATTGTTTTTTTTTATTTGACCGTGCCATGGAAATATCCGTAGTATGAAACAGACTATAGATTTTAAAAATCTTTTAAATAGGCTATATCAGAAATTAGAGTAGCTCTGACCCAATGTCTATGGTAGCATTTTATAGAGATATTTAATATAAATTGCTGAGTCTCAAGGCTGATGAGTTTTTCATTTGTTTCTAATGAGCAAGATGTGCTTAAAATTTCAGTGCACTATAGCCCAGAGTTGTATAAAATCTGATTAAATGATTCAGTTACAGTGAAATAGACTAAAGGGTCGGACTCAAATGTTTTGAAATTGCCTCCAACTATCTAATAAAAGACTTGGCAGATTGTTTTGAATAAATGTGAAGCCATTTAAATTTTCAGCAACTATTGTAATCCATATTACATAGTGTAGACCATATGCCTAATAATTAGTCCTATATTGAAATCCTATTTCACCAACAGAAGAGAAAATTCTTACACAATATCAATCCTACTATCTGAATAAAGGACTTCCCTATCAAAAACCTGGAAAATAGACACAAAATGTTCTTGAGAAAGAGGTCAAACACTCTGGTGTCAAGCCACACGGAGACAGGCATCAAATCCCTAGCCACATACAGCTGTCGACCATGAGTTATATTCTGCTCTGTCTCACTATGTAGTTCTAAGTGAATAAGGGTAAAATTTCATGTTTCAAAGATTGACTGTTTTTTGATGGTCTTAAATAGCTATCTAATTGGTCCTATTATTTTTAGAGCTGATAAGTAAGCTATTGATTTAAAAATATTGAAGATTGTGGTAATTATAGGGGCTTGCATTTGTATACTCTTCTTTCCCCTTCCCCTGAAATATGTTATACAATTATTTATACATGAAGCAAAATAAATGGTTATTAAACCTTTATTAAAGGGTTGGAGACAGGTTATTCTTCCATTAAGAAGTTTAATGGTGTTTAAACCAAGCAACCTTTAAAGTCTAGTGACAAATTGGCAGACTAATGAGACCTCATAAGATGACTTATAGGCTAGTAACAAATGGTGTGTCTCACCAGCCTCAAATAAATAACTCTTTATATGTAAACACTCTTCAGCCTGAGGAATTCATCTTAAACCACAAATTTTATGCACATTCTTTCATTGATTGAGCTGTTCTATGTCCAGTAGCAGTATTATCAATAGGGAAGAGAGCAAATTATGTCAGCTGATCTGTATATACTATTACACTTTAGGGGAATAAAAACCTCATTTGTGAAATAAATGAGGCCACATAATTGTACCAAAAGCAATAGTCATTATGAATGAAATTAATTAAAATGAGAAAGAGCTGTTGGGGACAGCATAATGACAAAAGTGGTTTTGTTTTCTGTTTGGGGTTGGTTGGTTTGTTCGTTGTTGTTTACAACAGAGTCCTGCTCCATACATCGCCCAGGTTGGACTCCGACTCATCCTCCCCTTGTCTCCAGGCTGAGCAGCCTAAGAATGAGCCAAAACGCCTATCTCCAGAAAAAGTGATTTTTGAGCCTGAAATCAAAATACAGGTTCACGCGGGGCAAGAACTGCAGAAAGCCCATAATCTAAATGAGGTTAGTGCACTTGACAGACTAAAGAGGAGGAGCTAATGTATATGGTGGGGATGGAGGGAAAAAAAGAATTGAAAAGCTATACTAAAATAAGATTGCAGAAAGCACTGAGTGAGAGCCTAATTTTTGTCAATATTTTTAAAAAATCATATAATAATTTGGGGGGGGAAGAGAGGAACATGGTGATTATATGGTGAATTTTTATGACAATGAAGAGTATGATGACAATCAAGCCCTCTGGACTTCTGTGTCTCAGTTATATATCGATCTATTGGCTTAATGGATGTTAATGTTTCTATTTTCTGCAGGAGTCTGTGAGCCTAAAAAGCAAGATCCTAAACCAATAAACTATGAAAGTAAAGGATATTGAACTCAATACAGTACAGACTCTCAGGTTGTCTTTACCTGTGATATCTGCTTGGCTCAGAATATGAGGAAAGGATAGAAATGTAGCAGAAATATAATAAGCTCTCTCTCTCTCTCCGTGCTCTCTCTCTCTCTCTCTCTCTCTCTCTCTCTCTGTCTGTCTGTCTGTCTCTCTCTCTCTCCTCTCTATGACTCACCTCTCCCTTTCACCAAAGCTATTGATTCCTGTTCTTCCCAGAACCATGTTTCTTCCCAGAAACCATTCAAGTTGCTAAATGTGAAGTCAATGCTGTGTTCATTTTAGAAATGAGAAAAAAATGAGGTTCAGAGAGAATATTGAATCGAAGTCATAAAACTAAGGACTAGTCAATGATTCAAATTCAAGCCAATTCCTTTTTTTTTTTTTTTTTGGTCCCGTCATGGGGCCTGAACTCTGGGCCTGGGCGCTGTCCCTCAGCTCTTCAGCTCAAGGCTAGGGCTCTACCACTTGAGCCACAGTGCCACTTCCGGCTTTTTTCTTTTTTGCTTATGTGGTGCTGAGGAATCAAACCCAGGGCCTCATGCATGCAAGGCAAGCACTCTACCACTGAGCCACCTTCCCAGCCCCCAATTACTTTTTTTTTTTTTTTTTGGCTGTTGTGGGCTTGAACAGCCTGGTTGCTGTCCCTAAGCTCTTTTTGCTCAAGGCTAATCCTCTATCATTTTGAGCTACAGCTCCACTTCCAGTTTTCTGCTGGTCTTTTTGGAAATCAGAGTCTTCACAGACTTTTCCTGCCTGAGTTTGGCTTTGAACCATGATCTTTAGATCTCCGCCTCCTGAGTAGCTAGGATTACAGGCATAAACCACCAGCACCTGGCTATCAATTATATTTTTTTAATCTATTTGTTGACTGAGAATAATAGCTCATACCTTAATCCAACTAATATTTAGGAAGTGAAGTTAGAAAAAATTGAGTCCAAGGGGAGTCAGGGAGAAAGTATAAGACTCTATCTGGAAAACCAGGATCAAAAAGGTTACAGAGCCTGGCTCAGGTGATACAGCTCTTGTCTAGCAAGTGTGAGACCCTAAAACCAATCCTAAATACTGCCACTTCCACCCTCAAACAAAAACCTATGTGTTTTATTCACTGTAAACTTTCTTGAGTGGACATCTGTAGTTGTGAGCCCTTTCAGATTTCTTTTTAACCTTAAACATTCCTATATAGTGCCTTTGTTCTTGACGAATTTGCCGTGTCCCCAAGTCTAGATGGATAGCTACTTACTGTGAAAACTGTAAGTTCACTGGCTTTCGTGATTGTTGAAGAGTCTGCTCATAGTGGAATTGGACGTAGTTACTTCTTTCATATTGTAATCTCTCTGGGATTTTTCTGAACTTTCACCCCTTCTAAACTTTGAAACTTTTATTCAGTGTGCCTAATGCCATGCTTTTCAACCATGATCTTTTCAATGAACATCTTTTGATGTTTCCAACGTTCTTGTCCTTAATCCAACCCTTTTCTTAAGACTCTTTCTTTATTTAACGTTTCTATTCCCTAGGCTTTATATGCTGGACTTCATATTTTCTTTAGTAAGTAATATCACCTTGAGTTATAGCTAAACTGCCTTATTTGTCATTGAGTTTTACATTTCAATACTTATGTTTTGATTCCACCCCCATAGTAATTTATGATACATTTTGGTTGTTTACTTATTTAAACGTCATGTTTTTTGTGCACAATTACTTTATCTCTCTGTAAACAGTGTTAAGTTGCAACAGATTTTTTTCTGGTGTCTTGGTTTTTAGAACTTTTCCCTTCTGACTACCCAGTTTTTCTTCCTTATTGCTACAAAAATCTTCACTAGAAAAATATAGTTGAGTTTCTTAATTTTTCTCATCTCCTTCTTTCTCATAAATAATATCAGCTTACAAGATTAGAACTTCCCAAATACCTATTTGTGAATTTATGGTTTAGAAGCTTTGATTTTTGTTACCAATAATGATACCAAAGAATGACAGAATTATGTTGGAATATCATGTCTATTTCATTCCCTGTTGTTTTTATATAAGATTAGCAGAGTTGAGTGTTTGCAATGGCATTTGTACAGTCCCTGAACTCCAAATACCTGCTTTCAAAAGAGGTATTTGGGACATGAACCTACAGAATTATATTCAAAATCAAATCTTTAGTGCCCAAGACTCTCACAAAGTCTTTATATCCTCTCTCATCACTGTTCTTACAGATGTCAGAACCCAAATTACCTAACTAGATGCAATTCTAGCTATTCTACTCAAAAATCCTCCATCTCCCATTTTCTATCCTATCCACTTTTCTAAAATTTACATACTTCCAGAACCCCACTTACATACAACTTCCCCTACAAAAGCTTTTTCCCAGCCATCTCGGCACATACCTTCATTCACATTGTAAATCATCAACTATTATCTAAGGCTTCTCATTTCTGTTGGCATTTCCCTTCTGAAATGTATTTCCATTTAGCTTTGTCTGCTCAGCACCTAGGACAGTGCCTACGTAGTAAAATGAAAATGCCGGTACTGGAAAGAAGAGTCTGAATTCAGACAGAGCTTGGTTGAAAGCTATTTGAGACTTAGCTCCCTTACCTAGAAGATACGTAATAATGTAGTTTGGATCTCAGCATTCCTCCTCCCCTTCTTTTACACTGATATTCTATGATTCATTCAATACCCACCCTCCACACTAGGTTTTATAAGCTCAGGAAATACTACAATTAACTTGCTCACTGTGATAGTTCAAACTATTGGAATAAGGACTGGAAAGATTTGTTGAATTAATTAAATGAGTAGTTTGTTCTGAAAGGTTTTCAACTAATGTTTTCTACATTTTTTTCTTTTCAATTTCCTATATTTATACAAATTTTGCAATGATCATAACTTATAATAATAATAATATAATAATTCTAATAACCATGGTCTTTTAGTGGACAAATTAACAAAAACACAACACAAAGATACCATGTACAAGCCAGTGTGATTTTACAGTGGAGCTAAATACTGATAAATGTGTCACTGAGCTGTTTTATTGTTGTGCAAATATCCTAGAATATACTTACACAAATTAAAAAGGCTTCAGTATGAGTAGGTATTAAAATCTTAGGGGAGCTCCACCATATATAGTTGTTTCCTGGAAATGTCATTGCACAGCATATGACAGTACTTCAGAGACAAAGCAGGATTATTTGTTATGATTATTGTTGTTGTTGTTATTTTAAAGATCTTACCTATTGGAACTCATGAAAAGCTCTACACTTAGCTTCAAAAATAACGGGCCTAGTGCCAATTGCTCATGCCTGTAATCCTAGCTACTCAGAAAGCTCAGATCTGAGGATGGTGATGGAATTTCCTGCCCATGCTGGGACTCTTATCTCCAATTAATTACCAAAAAGCCAAAGTGGAGCTGTGGCTCAAGTGGTAGAGTGCCAACACTGAACAAAAAAAGCTCAGGGACAGAGCATAGGCATTGAATCCAAGTCTCATGACTAACACACACACACACACACACACACACACACACACACACACACACACACACACATAAACACTCTCTCTCTACTACTACTATTATTAATAGTAATGGTAATAATAATAATAAATTGGGGTTATCACATACAACTTCTTGATATGTCAAAAACTAAAAATTGTTTATAGCCTTAAGGACAACTGACTATAAGCATCCAGGACTTCCCAATCAAGTTTTCTTGGACTATTTCTCTGCAAATTTGCTCCTCCTCCTTCTCTTCTTCCTCTTTTTCCTTCCCTTTCTCTTTCTCCTCTTCCTCTACTTATCTTTTTACTCTCCTCCTTCTCTTCCTCCACTTTATTAGCCTCCTCCTACTTCTCTTTCTTCTCCTTCTCCTCCTTCTGCTTTTGTGCCGTTTCTTTTTACCCACCAAAAATGAAATTTTACATAAGTTCAATACTAACTTTCTTGTTACAACGGTCTGATCAACCATTAGAGTGTGGATTGGGGATTCTAAGTTTAAGGAAGAATTCTCATAAGTTTAACAGGGGTCAGGAGGATCATTCAGCATTAAAAATAAATCATCTTCAAGGTCTAAAGCTAAAACCTCAACCTAACTTTGGAGTCTAATTAGCAGCTGCATGATGATGGATCTGGAGATTTAATCTCTAAAAACCTCACCTAAAAACTGTAAGCGGGTGGGTTGATTTTTAATGATCTCTAGTACCTTTTCTGGTACCAGACAAATCCAAATCCATCAGTCCTTTTGAACACTTGGAGCAATAGGGATACAAGAGTAATTTAAGCCATATATATATATATATATATATATATATACATACATATATATATATATATATATACCTCCCTTTCCATCACCAAGAAATCAGAAAACCTTTTTCAGTAGAGAAACCTAAGACTGCAATGGCTTCCTTCCAGACATTTATTGACAATGGAAAATCCCAAAAACCATTAGCATTAACAAAAATCAATGTTGTACTTCTTGGGTTTTGAAAAGAATTATCTTTCCTTAAATATTGGGAAGAAGAATCTGGGGTGTGTGTGTGTGTGTGTGTGTGTGTGTGTGTGTGTGTGTGTGTGTGTGTGTGTGTGTGTGTGTGTGTGTGTGTGTGTGTGTGTGTGTGTGTGTGTGTGTGTGTGTGTGTGTGTGTGTGTGAAGCATTTTCCTGTATTTCTACCCATTGTCAAATCGTTCTCCTGATTCTTTTGTCAGCAATTTATTCCAATTTTTCAGATTTTTCAAGTGCCTTGTGGCTACAGCTGCCTTTTGTATATGTTTCCTTCACTTCGACTTTTGGCAGCAGCTCTGATAATTCATTTGGAATGAACTAAGTCATCTTACTCAGAGAGCTTCCACTTCTCTTTTTTTCTTTTATTCTTCAAATGATATTGCATCTGGGAAGAAGAGAAAGTCAGGTAGGGCAAAAAAAAATAATAACTCACCAAACTTTGTAAGTACACAGAGCATTTTATCTGTGCTTTCCTCTCTCTCATATTGTATACACACCACTGCCCCATGGTCACTTCAGACACTCACAATGGAGTCAGAACAAACATATATTAACCGTAAATTATCTCTGTAAACCATGTGAAACAGATAGCAAAGGGTTTATCTGGTTTTTTTTTGTTTTTTGGTCAGTCGTGGGGCTTGAACTCTGGGCCTGGGCGCCGTCCCTCAGCTCTTCAGCTCAAGGCGAACACTCTACCACTTGAGCCACAGCGCCACTTCCAGCAAAGGGTTTATCTAACAAAAAGGCTTGTGATTAATGAATGGGAGAAGCAAGAAGCAAATAAGGTAGACTATGCTAATAAATTTCTTACTCATCTCCAAAATAGGTGAAAAAGCAGAGTCCTTGTATAGGGTTCAGAGACCAAGAGGAGCCAGGTAGAGGAGAAAATTTCTTTAAGGATGCCACACTGAATGGGGTATAGACAATTAGAAATAAAGTGGCTTTCTTGTTAAAGCTGTTGATTGTAACGGATATAAGCTGGCTGTTCACTGCCTGTGGGCACAGTTGACCTCGGAAAAGCAATAGCGATTCAGATTCTACTAAATTATCCCTACCAACTGACATGGGAAGTCCATCATAGGCACAGCTTTCTTTCTCTCCTTATACACCCAGTATTTTATGTGTCCTCAGGGCTGCTCCGAATGTGCTCTTGAACAAGTCTACCACTGGACCTATGGTGTCACTCCTTCCACACATCCAAGTCATAGTGAGATGCTGATTTGAAAAATGAAGGATAACAACAATAACTAGTATATGTCTCTGAGACAAGCAGAAAAGGTCAGACAAGATGATGTTAGGAGAAATGAACCCCAAGATAGGGACACAAATGGTTTTTTCTTTCTTGCTATTGTCTCTAACGTATTTATAATGTACCATGTGATTTTTTTTTTTGCTTTGTATGTCCCTCCCCCATGGTGTAACCCCTGTTGGTATAATTTGGGGAGGGGGAGGGGAAAAAAACAAGTTGCTTAAATAGGGATGCAGGTTGACCCATTGCAACAATGAGATGTAAAGATGCTATGTCAAAAAACAAACTTTACAACTTAGGCAGTTGGCAGGGGCGGGGGGAAGATGTAGTTGTAGAGGTGGGAAGGAAGGGATGGTAGGGGAAAAACAAAGGAGGCAACAGTGCTTGATAGGAAATGTACTCATTACCTTGCTCATGTAATTGTAGCCCCTCTTACAGTTTTTTTCACAATAAAAAACTTATTTAAAAAAAGAAAATAGGGGGGAAGATGGGAAGGGATGGGAAGAGGAAACAAAGGAAGAGGCAACAATGCTTGATAAGAAATGTACTCATTATCTTGCCCATGTAATTGTAACCCCTCTGAATGGTACTTTCACAATAAAAGAAAGAAAATAAATCTTATAAACAGGGGTATATTAGGCAATTAAAGATTATTACCCTGAAAAATAAAAAAATTCATGGATTATTGACCAGATTTTTTTTAAAAAGCAACACAAGTGAGTTCAGATGTTGGGCTGTATTTCCCAAGGGTTTGATGGTGGTGTGAGGGATGAGACTAATTTAAGAAACATAGATTTGGAGGGTGTGGGGATGTGATAGAAGGAATATAGCTGTAGGAAATGCACTGAAGGAGAATGGTCACGTGGATGATAAAGCCTCCTATCGTTCCCTGTATTCCTGTACCTATAAAACTTAAGGTAGTACTCTCACAGAAATTTCTCAGGCTAACCAATAAGATTACAGTGCCAGAACTTGAAAGACCCAAGCAACTCTCAAGAATACAAAAATGCTGGGAGCAGTGAACTCAGGAATTCGCAAAGCATCATGGGAGATCCTGGCATTGTAACAACTTAAAAGTTCTGAGCCAAAGGATTTTAAGTGTCCATTAAAGACAAAATACCAATGTAAGTTGTATATTGCATCAGAAAGCAAAGTACGAGTCTATAGTGGTAATATGATCAGGTACTTGGGTGCTTGCAAACTAGTTGTTGGTGTTGTCATTGTTTTGTGATTTCTAACTGGACTTAGAAATCAAGGACTACATACTGTCCATTAGATTTTCACTCAAGCCACAGCTCCAGCTTTTTGGCGACTAATTGGAGATCAGAGTCTTATTGACTCTCTTACTCAGGCTGGCTTCAAACCACAATCCTCAAATCTCAACCTCCTGAGGAGCTGGGATTATAGGAGTGAGCCATGAACACCTGTGTTTGGAAATTAATTTTTAATTAGGCAACTCAGCAATCACTTTAGATATTGTGCATAATACTAAAGAGAGAGTGTAGGAAGAAGTGAGTAAGTGAAGTAGGAAGGCAATCACTAACAGCATTTATTATCTACCATGCAGCCAGCTATCAGCACCCTTCATTTTCTCTGTAATTCTTATACTGCTCCTTTGAGGTAGATGTCTCAAAGTACAAATATTAAAAACAAAAACTCAAAGGAGATTCTTACCTTGCCAGGTTTCGCTCTGCTTGAAGTAGAGAAACTACCTAAGCAGAATACATCTTGGCTTTTGATTCAAGCTCCTAAGAGGTCTCTGGAAACTCACTTTCTAAAATTCAGTCTCTGGAGGTCAGAAATGCATCCCATGTGACTAAGTTTTTACTACAATGGTGTCATAAATCAGAACAGGAGACCCAGCTCTCTCATAAACTGTCCAACTTCTAGGCCAGTCAGGAGATGTCATCTTCTGGCTCTAAAAGGTTGAAGAAGGTATTCAAGTTCAATTGAGACTCACCAAATTGTCTTCCCCTTGTGCTTTCTAACAGGAATCAAATGTCAAAGCCAAGCTAAGCATTTAGAATGGTGGCATCAAATCATTTAGGGAGCTCTTTCGAACTACATGAGGCTTGACCTTCCATTCTCAAAATGTGAATGTATTAAACCTGGGTCAGACCAGAAAGTATATATTTCTAAAACACTCCCCTAAGACTGGCTCATCTTGATTCTGATGTAAGCAACACAGTTGAGCCTTGCGTCATACATACACACTATGTGGTAAGAAAAACCATTAAAGTTCATGAACAAGCAGATTTGCATTGCAATTTAGCTTCATTACCATGGAGACCGGTAAGACTTCATCTTTAACTACCAACAGAGCAAAGGAGCCACCTTAAGCTATGGGATCACTTCCAGAAAACAGTAATGCTCCTGGTATTAATAGCTTAGGCCAGAAGATGTAGTGACATATAATAGTCTCTTGCGCCATCCTACGGTACCTCAGAGACCCCAGGCTTTGGATAACACTCCTTTAGTGGTGGTTCTTCTCCTTGAACAGCTCTTAGAGTTTGTGACTTCCCCATGACGCCTTTCCTGAAGAATATCTAGTTAATTGTATTCCATGTTCAATTACCTGGTCCTCTGCTCTCATTTATGATATCCTTTTAAACTTGCAAGTTAGCCTAGCACATGTGTTTCACATAAAACCATTCCTGCAAATCATGTAAATAAGGATTTAGATGATTACCTAATTTACATGTAATCATGCAATAACAATGCCAACAGGATGTGTATTATTACTTACTCTTACTGAGTGCTTACTATGCACCAGGTGTTTTAGGTACTTTAAACTCATTAATTCATTAAATCTTCTCAATAAGCCTATGAGGCAAATACTTTTACTCTTCTTCATCGGACCAGTTAGAAAACAAAGCACAGAGAAGTTGATTGAGATGGCAAAGGTCACAGAGCTAGAAAGGGGCAAAGGTAAGATTGGAGTACTACCAATCTGTTCCAAGATGACATACTCATCTTCTTAACTAAATGATTTGGTGCAACCACTTACACCCTAATAGTTTGTTCTTCACTCTGTACATTACTTTATGGTAACCTGTCCTGCTTCCTCCCAAATTAGAAAAACCCCTGTGTGATCTCTTCATACCAGCTGTCACTGGCAGACCATGGAAGAGCACTTTCTCACCATTCCTGAGCATAAACTCAGCACAGGCAATAATTCACAACAAAATGTACAAAATGAATCCCTAATGCGAACACATAGCATGAAAATGCATACAAGATAGTACAGAATAATATACAGGAGGTCTTCACTACTGGCCTTTGCTTACAAGTGAGGACATATTTTTATAGTCTATAACATTACCACAGTCTTATAAGCCCAGTAGAACAAGGGCCAAATAGAAAATATCTAGACCAAACTAGAGCTGCCTTCCAACACCCGCTCTGGCAACTAATTGTTGCATGGCATAGCCTCTAATTGTAGCAACTTATCTAACCTACTGGGTTTCCATTTTCTCTTCTGTAACAACAATACAAAGTACTACTATGATGTCACGGTATCACACTAGGTGTTTTTTAAGGTATTCCCTCATAATTAATTCCCTGTTCAAATTCAGTTAAGAAGGCACTTAGTCCTGCTCCTGCTACTAGCAAGTACTGAACTGAATACATAAAAATTTGTACACATGTATGTACACATACAAATAGACATACCCATGTAGTATGTAATTTAAAATACAGTACCATTGTCTCTGAGTACATACCTTTATTTTTAATAAACTAGAAGCCCAACACTCATCAACCTTTTCTTTGGAAGCAAGTATCAACAGTGACAAGGACTAACAGGCAGGAATCTCTCAGGTGCCTTGGCCAAACCACAGCATTAGTCCCTACTCCAAGAATCCATCAGTTGGAAAGAGA
Organism: Dipodomys spectabilis; assembly: GCF_019054845.1. NCBI lineage: Eukaryota > Metazoa > Chordata > Mammalia > Rodentia > Heteromyidae > Dipodomys > Dipodomys spectabilis. The sequence goes on along the minus strand of NW_024870834.1, from coordinate 9,547,466 downwards.
GCAAGGACATTAGAGGCTACTACTGATTCTTAAAAATCTAAATAGGAGAAAAAATATATATTTGCAGCCCAACCTATATGTATAGTTCTTATAAAGGAGTTTTTGATCAATGAAAGCACTTACTAAGAGAGGTGGTTATGTTTTCCAAGGCAAAAACGATACCGCACATATGCCATAAAGCTGGAGAGTGGCTGGGGCCATTCCTGCTGATGAAGATCCTGACTGCTTTGCTTCCTTCTATCTGAATAATGAGATCCATTCGCCTTGTTCCATCTGGGGAACTGATCCTTCTCTCTCCTATCATTATTCTATTGTATGTTGCAAATAAGACAACACATTGCTAAGAGTCCCACTGTAGTAACTTCAGGGGATTCTAGGGTACCATTAGTGTGCAAGTAAATCACCATTTTTCAAGAATTGCATCTTGGTTCATTCAACAATTTCCAAGTATAGAAACAGATTTTTAACCTTGATTATTGCAAGTTTGAGTGATACATGATTGGCTAAATAAATACATCCAAGATCAGCCATGGAAATTACAAACATATAAAAGGAAAGAAAACTTGTCACCTAAGAAAGAAGAAACTCTAAAGATTACCCAGGGTCTCTCAATCTTATTCTGTCACATCATCAAAAGAACTTCTCCCTTCAAACATCAAGACAGGAATTTAGATGAAGAATAAGAGGAATTAGGTAAAGAGGAAAAGAGAAATTGGTCACAAGGAGAAGCAAAGAGATGGAAGAAGAAAAGGGAGGATGAAGTAAGATTAATTATTATTACTCGCTCTTCCAAGTATACATCATGGAAACTCTGACAGCACTCTCTACTTTGAATTAAAACCTGGGGACACACAATGGGTTAGTGCAGTTAAAAGTGGAAAGGCCAGGTGCCAGTGGCTCACACCTGTAATCCTAGCTACTCAGGAGGCCAAGATCTGAGGATCATGGTCCAAAGCCAGCCTGGGACGAAAAGTCAATGGGTTTATCTCCAATTAACCAGCAAAAGGCTGAAAGGAGGGGTATGGTTTACATAGTAGTGGTAGACTTGATTGAAAAAGCCAAATGAGAGCCAGAGGTTCTAAATTCAAACCCCAATAGTGGCACACACATTCACATATGAAAATAAAATCAGAGGATATTACATTTTATTATATATATATGTATATATATGCAGAGAGAGAGGTTTCTGTATTAGGCATGTAAATTGTATATATAAATGTTCCTCTGTGTGTGTATCTTTACATGCTTTTTACTAGAAGCATAACCCAAATTTAATGGGAGAAAATTTAGAAAAACAGAAACATAATCCTTACTATCATTGTTTGATTTTTTAGCCTCCTTGTGTTAGAGTTCTCTAGAGAAACATAACCATGGTCTGGCTGTACAAAGGGAAATAAAGAGACTTCATAAAGAATAGGTACGTGTGATTTGGAAGTCACCACAGCTGCAGGGTGAGGGGGAACCGAGAGAGTTGATGGCTTACTTCAAGTCTAAAGGCAAATGAATGCCGAACTCCAGACGGGAGGCAGTCTTTCAGGAGCAATTCTCCTGCTCCTGGGAGTTTCAGCCTCTATGTTACGTTCAGGCCATCGACTGATTGGACAATGCTAAGTCACAGGAGGGAGGGCCATCTGCTTTTTAATAAGCCTATCCACCCAAACGCCAATTTCACCAAACACATCCTGGCAGGCTGGCCATGATCATGCTTGAGCAACTCATGCTCATCGAGTTAACAGCAACAACAACAAACTAATTCACACACCTAAATCTCAGGCGTTTTAAAATATGTAATAAAGAACTTGTTCATTTTTGTTAAAAATTGCTGTGTGTGAGTTAAATTTTAAAATAAGTTCAATACAGGCATCCTGGCAAGATCCCAATAACTTAATCAGAAGCATGTCCAAGAGAAAAATTTTTAAGATCATCTTGACATCTGAACTCCACTGCACAAGGACAAAAAAACAAATAAACCTTGGTTCTGTTCCTTTACTGGCTGAGCAGTAAACTAAATGTGCCCCAATCTCAGCTTCCCCAACTGTAATGCAACGTTAACCCCTCCATGCAGAGGTGTGGCAAGGAGTAATTAAGCTAAATCTTCTATAGCAACTTAATACAATGCAGTGACATATTAAGCAAACAGATATTAAGTAATCCTATTACCATAAAAGCAAACATACTTTACTTTCACAAAGAGGTGTTAATTTTCCTCTTACTTAAATCTTAAAATACAGCAGGGGCACAGCTATTGTTAGACTATTATTCTACAAAAGACAGAATTAGATCAACTGAGTGGCTTCCAAAAGCATGCAGTGAATAGAATTCCCCCTATATGTTGCTGTTCTGATGTTTGGGGGGGGGGTGGTCCCCCCTACAACATCGCTTCCTAGGAATATTCAAAAGAGCTTCATGCTCCAAACATCTTATTTCTGGCAGTTCCGGTATATTGACTGAAGAACTATATGCTTCATAACTCTTGAAGAGGGGACGCACCGTGGAGATAATGGTGTGAATTATAGCATGCTTCCCACTCTTCACCTTTCATTGACACTCTCTGCCTACCACCCCAGTACATTCATTCACACAAACTACCTGACAAAAAGGTAGCACTTTTTCTTTTATTCTTCTCCTCCTCTTCCTCCTCCTCCTCTTCTCCCTCTTCTCCTCCTCCTTCTTCATTAATATTATTAATTGTAAAAATAATGAGTTATTTCTTCTTCTTCTTATTGATTGTACAAAATAATGAGTTTCATTAAAATATTTTCTTATGTACATATTATGTATTTCAATCATATAAACCACCTTATTCCCCTCTTTTGTCTCCTAATTTCTTGCCATAACGGTTCTATGTCCTAATAATACCATCTGCAGAAAAATAGAGCCGTAGATCTTCATGTTGAAAGATAAGCCACACTCAAATAGCCAACTATCACATAATCTCATCCTTTGGAAACACAACCTTGGAGGAGAAGGAGGAGGAGGAGCAAGAGGAGAAGGAAAAGGATAGTAATAGTAATGGAACCTGAATGTAAACGGTGGAATATCTAGGCAGAGAGCAAAGGGAGGCAGGAGGGAAACCAGAGAACATTTATGGGTGAAGAAGGTTGAAGGATGTTACGTGTAACTCTCTCTCTTTATTATCTATATCTACATATATAAACACATATGTATATATACATGTATATATTATAGTATATTCATATATAGATACATATATGAATATGTTATAATGAAACCCACTAAATGTGGTTTATGAAAGGTGGGAAGAAGTAGAACAATGGGAATTTGTTGGAGGGAGTGAATTTGTTTAGCATCCATTATTACATGAATGGAATTATCACCTTGAAATCCCCTCACACTACAAATGTATTTTAACTCGATTTTTTTTTTAAAAAAAAGAACATTTTATGTGTGCATGCATCAAGAGAATTTGTCATGGATTTGGTTATTGTTGTAGCCTTGTCTGGTTTTTGTTGTCAGGTTTTTTTTTTAGTGCTGTGTTAGACACTCTACTGAATGCTTCACCTAACTTATCTAATTTAGTCTTCACAACATGCTGTGATTTAGACACCACTATTAGTCGCTCTTCAGCAATGAGGCAGAAGCCTGAAGAGGCTTGCCTGGGATCCCAAGGGATGAGTGGCAACCCAGAAGCCTCCATCTCCAGTCATCCTGTCTCCAGAAGCCTTCCCCCAGCAGCCCAGGCCCACTCCTATACTCATCCATGAAACACTTATTGATGGAGGTGTACTTGCAGCATTAAGCCAGTGTAGGACATTTCAGGGAGGTCAGAAGGAAGGCACGATGCCCTGCTTTTCATGGCACTAAGCCACATGCACACAAATGTCACAGGGAAAATATTGTTCTAGAGGGCTGAAAAACAGTTCTTGGGAGCCAAACAAAATCGTTCTCTCTGTATACATAGTGCATAGTATGTCTGGGAGTCAGGTAACTGGGGAGAAATGTTACCAAGGAAATGCAAAAATGCTTGTGAAATACCAGTGTCATGTGAGCCACATAATTTGGATAATTGCCTAAGTGAGTCTATAACAACAATATGTCACATGTACCATGAAGCAATGGAGAGGTTGATATAAAAACAACTTTCAAGAGAGATCTCACTGTGTTTCAAAGGTCAGGAAAAAATGTCATTGCATACATGACATTTAAGTGGAAAACTGAAAGATGAAAGTTAGCTGGAATTTCCTACAGTGGGAACAGCACGTGCAAAGGACTTGGAGAGGTTCCCTCCTCGAGGTTTTCCGGAGAAACCGAATGAAAAGATTTGCATCCACACTGAGAGGTTTATTTTAAGAGCATGGCTTATGCCATTGTGGAGGTCTGATATATTTGAAATAGTCAAAGTTGGCTGACAGACAGGCCAGAAACCCAGAGAACAATTGTAGCTGGGAGCCCAAAGGGATCTGCTGGAAGAGTTCCTTCTCATCCGGAGGATATGAGCTTTTATTTATTTATTTCAGGCCTTCCACTTGGTTGAAAGAGGCCCACTTGCATTATGGAAGGTAATCTGTTTTGTTCAACGTCTCCAGCTATATACATATATACTTGTGTGTATATGTATATATATCAACCTCATTAAAAAATCACCATCAAAGACATGTGATCAACCATGTGACACATAAAATGAATCTTGAAATTTTCAAGGGTCAAAAACTAATCATAATTAGGATGGACAATGGGCTAAAAGGAACATAGTAAGTGCGAGGGGACCAGGGCAGCAGGGATAAGGTTTGTGAGCTTTGTAAGGGTATGGAGGGTAAGGCCCATCTTTTAACAGTGATGAAAAGCCCGCGGAAGAGTCTAGGGAGTGAACCAGAATTATAGTGTCTGGATGAGCTATGTGGATCAGAAGTCGTGAGCGGTGCTTAGATTCCATATTGATTCGGAGAACAGGCTTGATGGGACTTGTGATTTATCAGGGGTGTGGGTGAGGAAGGAAGAAACTAAGCTTATTCCCTAGGGCCTAGAGTTTTTCAAGAACCTTCTCAAACATCAATCTCAGAAAAAGCTCCCCCTGACTCTACCAGTAGAACATCTATTGCCAAGCTTGTTAGTATTTAGCTTTCTTTTTCTTTTTTTAAATTTATTTTTATTGTAAAGGTGATGTACAGAGGGGCTACAGTTACCAAGGAGTGAGTCCATTTATTTTATTTATGTATTTTTGGTCGGTCACGGGGCTTGAACTCTGGGCCTGGGCGCTGTCCTTCAGCTCTTCAGCTCAGGGCGAGCGCTCTACCACTTGAGCCACAGTGCCACTTCCAGTTTTTTGAGTGGATTATTGAAGATAAGAGTCTCTAGGCTTTTCCTGCCTGAGCTGGCTTTGAACCACCATCCTCAGATCTCAGCTTCCTGAGTAGCTAGGATTTACAGGCGTGAGCCACTGGCGCCCGGTGAGTACACTGATTTTTTAACTGAGTTATCACCTCTTCCCTCGACCTCTCCCAGGTTTTCCCTACCGTCCTTATAAGTTGTATAGTTCATTTTCAATACAATGGCTAGTGAGTACCACGGCTGCATGGGTCCACCCTTTATCCCACCGTTTCTTTTTCTTTTGGGAGTGGGGACAGTGGCCTGATGTCAGGGCCTAGGTACTGTCTCTGAGCTTTGGTGTTAAAAGCTTACATGCTACCACTTAAAATCTCAGCTCTACTTCCAGCTTTGGGAGAGGCTGTTTTTGTTGTTGTTGTTGGCTAGTTGGTTGGTTCATTGGAAATAATTCTTGAAGACTGTTCTTATAGGGGCTTTGAACAATAATCCTAAAATCTCATTCTCCTGAGTAGCTAGGATTACAGGTGTGAGCCACCAGTGCCACGCTTTTTATTCCTTTCTTGTCTGTTTCCCCAAGTGTTTAATAACTGTCTTGAATTATCTTTCTTCTGATACAGATTCTCACTAACTATAAATAAATGTGTAGAAGCACCAAGCAGACAAAACTGGGAATTCTATTACTTTCTTTGTTACTGGGTACCTAGCAATCATATAGTGCTTAGCATCTTTAGTTTCTTTTATTGGAGAAAAAAACTGTATGGAATCAGAGCCATCCTTGAGGTTATTGAGTCACCTACAATACAGGTGAAATGTGCAAAAGAAACAGAACTACACAGACACCATCAATACCACATCATTTTAAATATTGAGGATGTTTCATTTACACTCATTGCATGGATTCATTCATTTCGCACTTCAAAAAGAACACCCAATACAGTATGCCAAAGTCATTGAGCAAAATGAGGATCAGAGCCACATGAAATTTTCAAAGAAATGAAATATATGCAAACATGAAAGACAAGCCAGCAACTCTGCTTAAGTGTTTCTGTTCATTAAGAATGGTTCTGCTTTTCTCCAAAGTTTGAATATTTGGAGACAGCAACTAACAGACTCTTTTTGTTTCCATTCATCTGATTTCAAAGCATTCATCTTATACAATTCAGATTACATCTTGTGAAGTAAGTAAAAAATAAATGAATGCATTCCTGTTTTGCATTTTTAAAGTTAAAAGAATTGAATAAATTTTAGAAAGAAATAAGTCAATATTAGGGTCAGGACTCGTAGTTGATATTGCTAATTTCCCTGTCTCAAAACTTGACATAACCACTAACCAATTAGAAGTTGAAATCTGAAAGACATGATACATCTAATTTGTACCATGTGAAAGTAAACACATCGAAGTTATTTCTTGTAAGAACTCAACACTGAGGATAAAATAATATTCTTATAGATTATAAGAATATTTCTGTTTCTATCTGGCTCTACTCTGTTCTTAAGTAAAATCAAAAGTGTACACTTATGCTAGTTTATGTAAAGACACTGAAAGCATCTAGACTGTTTCTGTGTATGTACATCTACCATCCATTTCTGTAACTTAGTTATGTTACAAATATAAAACAGAATTAATCCCTCTTCAATGCTTTCTAATAACTGAATTATTAAGTTCTTGCAACACACACACACACACACGTACAAATACAAATGCATAAACAAAATGTCATAAGGAAGCCAGGCAGTACAGCAATGGCTACAATCTCTGCTACGTAAAAGGTGGAGGCTGGAGAAACAAAAGTTCAAGGACAGCCTGTCAGTGATAGCAAGAGCCTATCTCAAAAAATAAATAAATAAAAACAAAAGGGCTAAGTAGTATGTTGCAAGTGGTCATGCATTTGTGCAAGGTTCTAAAATCGATCCCATTACTGCAAGAACAAACAAATGATAACAACTACAAATAAAAGGTTCCATAAATAAAGGGAAAATAATCTGACATATTATATGTAAAGCCCTTAAGATGTGCGCTGCTGAAATCCAGGTTTGTGATTTGTTAAAAATAGTTCTGGCTGGGTGCTGGAGGCTCAAGCCTATAATCTTAGCTACTCAGGAGGTTGAGATCTGAAGATCACTGTTCAAAGCCAGCCCAGACAAAAAAGTCTCTCAGACTTTTATCTCCAATAAACTACTCAAAAAAGCCAGAAGTAGTGCTGTGACCCAAGTGGTAGAGTGCTAGCCTTGTGCACAAAGATGCTTAGAGACAGATCCCATGCTCTGAGTTCAAGCCCCAGGACCAGCAAAAAAAAAAAAAAAAGTTCTTGTTCTGAATTCACCAAATAAACTGTTTACACTCAGGATCAGTCTTCATAACAATTCTTAAAAGTAAAAAAGATACAGTGACTCATAGATACTTCTGAAAATTGGCTCCATCCACTAACAAACAACCAATTGGGTCAGTCCATCAACAATGGAGGACTTTTATAATAAGTTTCACCTGCCCATTATTTGAAGAAAGTTGTTATACTAACATTAAGGTCCAGACTAAAAGATTCTCCCACACCTGAAGTTCTTCCAACATACAGCCTATATTTTTCTGTCACAGTACTCTTAGATATTTAATGATGTGGTCAACCTAGAAATTATCTTTTATAGAAAACTCGCATTCTTTTTAGTTGTTTGAACGGGGCATTCAGAATGCTACCAGGATCCAAGGGAGGTAATCTTAACAACAACTCAGCTATTTTTCTCTGACAAAGCTCACCATTGGGTGATCATTTGATGATGTGTTCACTTCAGATTCTAGTGTGCTTCAAATTCAACTTGACCTCCATCTTTTTCTACAAAACACATCCATAGAAGTGAAGCATGAGTGGTCTATCACGTTTGAGAGGGAAAGATACAGATTGTGGCCACATCATGAGGTACCTTCACAGCTAATCTCACATTCTTAACCCTAAGGCTTCAAATCATCCATTCCATCAAATCAGATGTAACATAAATGATGATCGAAAACTGATGTGCAAAAGCTTCTATGTTCATCTTTAAATATCCTGAGAAGTCTAAAAGCAAATGTTACAAATTTAAAATGCTTTAGGAATAAGACATTTGACCAGCTATTTATCAAATCTCCATTCCTTTAGGTTCTGAAAGATGTAGCTGCATCTCTTTTGTGTTCTAAGAGACTACCATGTTGAATACATTTAGGAGCAGGAATTGATTTGAAAACTTGAGTGTGATTATCAACTCAAAAGTCTTCCTTCCAATTCTCCTTTAAAGAGCTAGAATCAAAGCCCCATTGAGCAGTGAAATTAGTTAAAATCTTTCCATAGTCTTCTTAAGTGCAACTACAGCACTAATGTGGAGGAAAAGTTTCTTCAGCAGAATTTTAAATTTGCCTACAATAAATAGACATTGTAATTTTTGATGTCACAGCAGGGAGTTAAGTTTTTTTGCATTTCTTTTATGCAGTAAAAGTAGAAGGCCTATAATGCTGTCTTCTTGTGTATTAAACTTGACTTACTTCACTCGGTAACTTTGAGAGCTAGTCAACAGTGAAATAATTGACAATAAATTATATGGTTCTGAAATTCCATAGAAAGACCAACTAGAAAACTCTAGGTAGATTTGCCTTTCATTCTGGGTGAATTTTGTAACCAACAAATTCATCCTGAAACAACTTTTCAAAGGGAATCGTTAAAACAGAAACCAAAAAAGAGAAAGTTTTCCCCTTGTAGACATACATCATATATATGTGATATATATGTCAGCTGCTCTTAGTTTTCTCGCTCATGTGTCTGTAGGTCAGTCAGCTCCCTCCTGCATATAAAGCCAAAAACCTCATGACATGAACGAAAACAAAAGGAAAGAACAACTGAAAGTCTTTTTAGGTCTACGTACAAAAGCAGCATAGATTTACTTCTGCCATATTCCATGGGTAATTCATGCGGGGCATAAGATAGGTTCTAATGAAGGAAAATCACATGGTTTTGATGCAGAGATGCATAAAGTAACTGTGGCCATACACAAAGTCTACCATAAATCCTAAAATCCCCTTCTATGTGGAAACTCTCTGTAATAGTCCAAAGAAATAAGATGGTAACTAAGGAAAACAATTCTATTTGTGGGAGGGGGTGTCTGGTTTTTTTGTTGCTGTTTCAATAAATATTCAAAGGCTGATCTTGAACTCACAAATCTCCTTGAACTACAATGCTCCCTTGTGGTGGAAAGGTATACTTTTGGTACACATCATTAAGAAATAAAGATATTGGTTCCCTTTCTTGCTTGCCTTAGAATTCAGGATGGCATAAAACAGGGTGCTAACTTGGCACCTGTGGCTCACACCTGTCATCCTGCTACGGTGAGATGTGAGGTTTATGGTTTAAAGCCAGCCTGGACAGGAATGTCCATGAGAACCTTCTCTCTAATTGACGACCACAAAGCAAGAAGTAGCAGTATGGTTTAAGTGGTAGAGCATAAAAGCTCAAGGACTGCCCGTAGGCTACAGAATCAGTACAAAGGAAAGACATTTAAAAACAAAAAAAAGCAAAACTTTTGTTCGGGGCACCTCCTCCATCTCTTGTTCAGTGTTCACATCGTTTTGGGCCGACAGAAATCTTTTCTGTACCGCTGTGGCTACTGTTCTCTCCAAACTTGCCAAGATCTGATCCCTCACAAAGAAGTCTCCTGGAGTGACTATGAGCATCTTTATCCCTTTGAGGAACTTGACAGCTGAAATAACAGAATATAAATCCAAGCTTTTCTAGCAGAAAACTCATGACACTCGAAGTCCTCATTTCTCTCCTTTTGCTTAAACACAGAGCCACTGGGAACAGCCCCCAGGGAGTGCCAGACCCTGACTTATTTACCTTAAAATGAAAACTGCCAGATGCCACCCAGGATGCTACCTTCAGCTCCTGCCATAAAAACCCTTGCTTTGTGCCAACTCAATTTCCAATGAGCCATGAAGTATTACATTCTTGAGAAGCAGAGGATCTCTGACTGGCTTTTTCAGTAGCACACCAGCTGAAGTTACAGAAGAAATAGCAAAAGAGGTCATCATGAATTCACGGCTGAGTTTATAACTTGGAAAACAACTGTCACTTTGTGTATGGAGAATTATTTCCAGAATATGAAAACCCGCCTGTGAAGGTATTAAAGAGTAGCTGTTGTGATAAGAACAGGCAGGTTTGTTTCTGACAATACCAAACAAAATAAAATAAAGTTGTGATCAGTGGATACAGCCCTAGGCTCTCGCATACACAGAGTTGTTTGATGTTTGAATATTCAATTGCAAGTGGGCCATTAATGGGTCGCCTGTGTGCCATTTCTTGTCATCTTTCCAAAATTGGTCGGTGAATGTTTTAACAGCAAAATTTAAAGAAGCACATGACATTTAACTCATAGCAGAAAATGCCTCCCAACTGACTCTAACCATCAAATACAAACACGAAAATTCAACTCAGCACACTGGATATTTTAACTGAGGTGTATGGAAAATGAATTCCACCATGAGGTAATGCAGTTATCATCTGCAGCTTCAACAGAAGCTGATAAAATACTTACAATTGAGCCTCAGATTTAAAAACAACACACACACAGACACACACACACACTGCAAGCTATGTCATATGATTCAGTCATCTAACAAAGTGAGGCTTTTCCAAGAAAAACATTCACAGAGGTACTGTTTTTTTATTTTTTGTCTGGAGTTTATGTAAGGATTGGCTCTCATACCTGATGGTTTTCATCAATAACTTTCTTCAACAGAGAGCCAGGGACACTAGAGAGAAAGCTCATGGAAACCTTCTCAAGACAGACAAGATGCTAAGAAGTCGGCTCATGTACAAAGCTCTTTAATGTCAAAAGTGCGGGCAAAGTCCTTTTGCATTCTGCTATTAAACACAAGGGCAAATCAACTCTAATTAAAACCTGAACTCCAGAGTTAGGAAATGAGAAAACATAAGGGAATCAACAGTTTCTATTAAAAGATTGTTCTCACTACAGTAATCACTCTCAAAATTGACAAAATTAACACTTCATTTATAAAACAAATCATATTGCTTGAGCTACAAATTATGTAACCTTAAGAACACTGTTTTCTGCGCGGCAGGATGATGTCTCATTGTCTTCAGAGGTGTCTAATCTTTAAAGCCTGATTATATTGCTTTCCACGTGAAAGGGACATTCGTATCTGAGATTAGGGTCAGATGTCGACATGAGGAAATTACTTTGGATATTGGGTAGACCCTACCTAATTAGATAAGTCTTTAAACTCAGAGAACCTTTCCCAGACATCTTGAAAGGCCAGAAAATGCTATGATGCTGATTGTTGGCAACTGTTACAGTTCACTGGGGGCTGACAACACAAGATACCACATGGTAGGTGTCCCAAACCAGAAGTATCTTTCTCACACTCCTAAAGGCTAGAAGGTAAGGATGATATTCAGACAAAGAATCAGTTGTACTGAGTTAAGATTGCTAGACCAACCTCATTATTCACCTCTTTAATGACTTTATCACCAAATATAGAGGTACAGTCAGAGGTAGTAGGGATGGCACTTCAATATGAATGTTGAGAAACACAATTCTGTGCTCAACATAGATAAAGGCAAGGGGCCCTGAGCCAACGAATGTAGATGGCTTTAGAAGAAATTATGTCTCCGTTCTTTTGCTAAATATTGAGAAAGTTTGTTGCTCAACAGAAGCTAACTAATAAGCTTCCCTGGCAAATGAGGTCTTGTTGCCCACATGTGAAAAAAAGGGCTGAGATTCAAACTCAAGGGGACACAGCACCCATAAAATGTGGCAGAACGCATGGGAGGCATTCTATCATAAACATGTGAAGTATGGATGTTCTAAAAATACTGATCCTATGGGCTGGGAAGATGGCTCAGTGGTAGAGTGCTTGCCTTGCATGCATGAGGCCCTGGGTTCGATTCCTCAGCATCACATAAGCAGAAAAGGCCAAAAGTGGCACTATGGCTCAAGTGGTAGAGTGCTAACTGAAGAGCTAAGGGACAGTGCCTAGGCCCAGAGTTCAGGCCCCATGACCAACCACAACAACAACACAATACTGATCCTACATTGTGTTCTTGCTATGTTTTTGCTAATGACAAAGCTGGATTCTTTCATTAAATATTCACTCAAACCTACACAGTATATTCATCACTATATTTACTGAACACGTTAATATTTGGGGGTTAGAGGCTGATCCAGCCCAACATTTGAGCACAAATTTGAGCAGTATGCTTCACTGAAAAAATTATGTGTTGTCTTGGGTACCGGTGGCTCATGTCTGTAATCCTAGCTACTCAGGAGGCTGAGATCTGAGGATCACGGTTCAAAGCCAGCCCGGGCAGGAAAGTCTGTTAGACTCTTATCTCCAATAAACCACCAGAAAACTGGAAGTGGCACTGTAGCTCAGGTGGTAGAGGGCTAGCCTTGAGCTAAAGAGCTGAGGGACAGAGCTCAGGCCCAGAGTTCAAGCCTCACGACCAACAAAAAAGAAATTATGTGTTGTGTATAAATATAACATTTTTCAAATGTACAAGTAATGCCAAAAATGAGGACACTCAATGATGTCCCTGACTATAGAATAGCAGTATTATCTTTACATTCCAATGTATCCTTATAATGCAAATAACTTGCAGATATATTTATTATTCTTCTCATATCAAGATGTAGAATCAGGTAACTAATAATTATCAACTCACATATATTTATCCAACAGATAATTATTCACCATCTATGCAAAATTGTATTGACAGGTGTAGTCTTTTTATGGATTATTAAATTTCCATCTTTCCCAATTGTGTTGATATTTTCATAGTCTCCAAAGTATGTCAGTCTATCACTAATTATAAAATACCTATAACTAATAGGTAACAAACACATTCTCTGCATCAACTGCTAAACACACAGGACTCAGAATCTAAAGTGTGTTTGTCCCTCCGAAAAAAACCTCAAAAGGTACTTTAAATTACCTTGCTTTACTTATGGGAAAGTTGAGTCAACAAAAAGTTTTTTGTTAAAGTTCACACCTTTCTAAGATAGAACTGAGAGAAAAGCCCAGAAAGCTGATACCCTGCATTCCAGACTCCAAGATGCCTCTCAAATACCACTGCCTGTAGTGTGCACCATTTTCTAAATTTTTCAAGTAGAATTTGCAAATAGAAATTTGTGTTAGAAAACGTTACATATTACTTTAACACCATTATTTCCATCTGTGAAAAATAATTACTTAAGAATTCTGGGTGTTTTGCTATGACAAGACCTAAAGGAAGTTGATAGCAACTATTCCCTCTATTCCTGTTTGCAGACTTACGTATCAATCTTTCAATCGTTTAGTGTGGTCTGGGTATTTGTAGCTGAGCCTCCCAAAGGAAATGTTCAACAGTATATTCACATCGATAATTAGATAGTGTGAAAAGCAGGCTGTGCTAGTCTGCTATGCACATATTCACCTGCCACACCATGTTCTGTCTGAATTTCGCTTGTTAAGCATTTCAAAACCTAGCTGATGTTTTTCATCAGTATTCACTAATGCAACTATTCTAACTCTTCATTCAACCTTGCTACATGAAGAACAAGCATAAAGAATGAATGGAAGAAGGCCAAATCAATTGAGATAATATCTTTTGATTCTTTTCACATTAAAGCACATCACTAACCTTTCCATTTAAAAACCATTAACCTTATGCTAATATGCTAATTACATAACTGTTACATTTTACAAAAGCCATACTATTAATTCTAGTTGCCAGGGGTCAAAACTTTATAGCTATGGGAAGGGTTAGGGTTAGTGAAGATCTACTAGAGCAATCGTGTCTACACTCAGATAAGTTGTTTGGCTGGAGCAGATGGGATTTGTCCCCTACCCGAAATGTAACAATAACTTTTCTCCAAATGTGTTCTCTACGCACTCTTCTTCCTGATTCAGTCTGAGTAATGAACTGTAGATTATAGAATTGATGAATGTCTTTCTTTTTCCATGTTCTCACCAGATGAACAAACTGACCAAACATGACAGCTTTGAGAAATTGATATATTTTATTGTTCAGATAAAATGAGGATCTTCTTTGTCAAATTCTTTTGACATAGTAGCTCCTTCTAGAATGAGATCATGATGTACATTTATCTTAATCGGTCCTTTACTCAAATAGGTAAATACAATGGCATATAAAATATAATGGCAGAATTCTGAAGGCCATAATGTGTCATTCATACCCCGATCATTTTTTGAGAAAATAAAGATCTAGGGTATATAGGACATTAGGCCTTGTGTTGGCCAAGAATTATAGAATATTCTATGGGCAGCACTCATGATAACAAAATGGACTCAACACAAAACAAGATCAATTTTCCTGCTTGGAAAAAAAGATCAAGTTCCTCCTAACCCAAGAAAAGAATCTTTTGCTAACCCTCAATGCCCCCAAAGGAATCCATTTCTCCCTGTTTTCCTTCATGGACTTGGATACATAAATGCATGAGGAGCACACTCTAGTATTAAGTCTATCCTTAGCTTTTTGGTTTATGTCTCTGTTGCTTTGTTCAATTCTACTTTCAAATGTTCCCAGGAAGAAATGCAATATTTTTTTTTTTCTGTAGCAAATATGTTTTTTTTTCTCTTTCACAGAGGCAAAAGCCACATTAGCCAGGCAGGGAACTCACATGAGAACAACAAGTTTGGAGCAAAGCCAAGGTACATGTTAAAAAAAAAAAAATTCCAGTCCTCAAGTGCAGCCTGGGTTGTTACGGAGAAATGTATGGGGGAAAAAAAAGAATGTTACTTTGTCTAAGAAAATAAGAAAAGCATGACTGTTGGTTTTTTTAACATCATCTGGCTAAAAATTTTAGATGTTTGGTAATCCAGATGCATATCAAAAAAAATGTTTCCTGTGGTCCATATAGACCACAGCGTATAACTTAGGCTATAAGCTGAACTTTCTGGTTACTTCTCCCCCCTGTGAAGTGTTTGGCTCTGCCTCTTCTGAATTTCCCGGTACTTCGTTCCTCTCTTCATGTTACTTTTAAGAAAGCATTGAGCCAATAACTGCCCTGAGTAAGGGGATGTTTGGCAAGTTTCCTGGTGGGTATTTCTTTGTAGGACACCTGTACCAAAAAGCCAGAGTATTTTCACCTTCTTGCTATTCTCTTAACACAAAGCTAGCTCTCCTTCTGCATAGCATATAAATATAGCCTTTCTAGGCACCAAATCAAAAACAAAAACAAAAAGAAAATACCTTTCCCACTAATATGTTTCTTTTTTGTTGTATTTATTTGGGGCAGTAATGAGCTTTTAAACTCAGGGCCTCATGCATACTAAGCAAGCATTCCACCACCTACCACGGTCTCCGTTCTTTTGCTTGTTTTTTCAATGTTCAGATAGGGTCTTGTACTTTTGCCCAGTCAGGCTTGGACTATGATCTTCCCACCGCTGACTTCATAGATGAAATGGCAAATGTGCTACCACATACAACTTTTTCTTTAAATTAGGATATCACCAACTTGGTTTTTTGCCCTGTTTGGCTTCAACCTCCAATCTTCTGATCTCTTTTTATTTTCCCATTTACATGGAATTACAAGTGTGAATTACTATGCCTGAGACTTGTGTCTGTTTTTGGTTTGGTTTGGTTTTTTTATCAGTTGTGGAATTTGGACTTAGGGCCTCATTCCTGCTAAAGCAGGAACTCTACCACTAGAACTATGACCCAGCCCTTTTAGCTTCCGTTATTTTTAAGATAAAATCTTACAGGATATCCTGTTCTGTAATCCTTCCATGTATGCTTCCCTCAGTAGCTCGGATGATAGGCTTATGCCACTAGGCCGAGGTTTTATTGCTTAATATGGAGCTTTGCTAGCTTTTTTCCCAGACTAGCATCAAATTGTGATCTCCCTTCTTCACCTCCTTTTCTCTCAGTAGCTAGGATTATAAACATGAACTACTGAGTCCAGTCATAGATGGTCATTTATGTCTATGAAGAAAACATTTCTAGAAGCTCTGTAGTCAACTTCCCTTTTTAAGTCTTTTCAGCCAGCCTCCAATCACATGACCTTCTCCCAAACACTGATTTGCTCAGACAGACCCAGGATCATTACCATCCCACTTACATCATATGATAGAAGAGAAGCCTTTGGGACAAAAGAGGTCTCTCTTAGTAAAGAAAGTTTGCAACCATCCCCTGCTAGAATTACATTTCTTGGAACTAAGGATTCTATTCTCAGTGCACAGTCTAGGATAGTGATGATAAAGACATAAAATAAAGCAGTATGAACAGAGACCATAATGTATTGTTAATCTGTTGTAGTCCAGAACTTGACATCTAATACAGACTGGAAAAATATTTGACTAAACAGACTTGAAAAGCCTGTAAATAGAAGGATGGCTAGAGTGTCAAGAGAAAAGAAAGGGGTAACTTTGCTGGGTCAGGTAAGTTTTTACTATGGAGGGCATACATCAAGACCAACACTTATGACAGAAATCAATTATTGAGTGAATGGATTAATACTTTACTGCCAGTACCAGTGTTAGAGCTGGCATGCCCAGTGTATCATCCTCAGGTGCATACAGTTTAAACATAATTGCTTAGCTAGGTGCTGGTAGCTCACTCTAGGTGCTGGTAGCACTCAGAAGGCTGAGATCTGAGGACTGTGAATTGAAGTCAACCCAGTCAGAGAAATGCATGAGGTTCTTTATCTCCAATTAACTATCATAAAGCCTGAAGTGGAAGTGTGACTCAAATGATAGAGTGCCATTCTTTTATTTTCTTTTTTTATTAATAAGTTTTTTATTGTGAAAATACCGTACAGAGGGGTTACAATTACATGAACAAGGTAATGAATACATTTCTTATCAAGCATTGTTGCCTCCTCCTTTGTTTCCCCTTACCATCACTGCCCTCACAAATTATACCAACATCAAATGCAGTGAAAACCATGAGGGAGGGACACAGAAGCAACAAAGAAATCATCTTATAAATATGTTAGAAGCAATAGCAAGAAAGAAAAACCATTTGAGGCCTTATCTTGGGGTTCATTTCACTTAACATCAACTTATCTGACCTTTTCTGCTTGTCTCAGACATATACTAGTTATTGAAAATAAGGGAAACCATGGGACCTATGTTTCTTTGGGCCTGGCCTACTTCACTTAATATAACTTTTTCCAAATCTTTCCATTTCCTAACAAATGGGGCAATATCATTCTTTCTGATGGAGGCATAGAATTCCATTGTGTATATATACCACATTTTCTTGATCCATTCATCTACTGAGTGCCATTCTTGAGTGGAAAAAGCTAAGCAAGAAAGTAAGGTCCTAAATTCAAGCCCTAATACCAACACGTACAAACAAAGAAAACATAATTTTAATGACATAGGTCAAGATACATTGTATTTATAGACTAATTTGTTGAACACCTTTTCACAAATACTTAAACATAATAAAAAATATAATTGAAATAATTGGATAATTACTAACAGGAAATAGGCAGGGCCTATTTGTTTTTTTTTTTAATTTTATTTTATTTTATTTGAGAGCATACTGTACAGAGGGGTTACAATTACATGGGCAGGATAATGCATACATTTCTTACCAAGCATTGCAGCCTCCTCCTTTGTTTACCCTTCACCTCCCTTCCCAGCCTCCCCCCTCCCCCCCACCCAATCCTTCCCCCCCCCACACCAACATTGTAAAGCTCGTTTTTGACATGACATTTTGTACTTCTCATTGTTGCAACAGGTCCACCTGAATCCTTAAACGACTTGTTTGTCCCCATCTCCTCCACAAGTTATACTGACATCAAATATAGTGAAAGCGGGGGTTACACTGTGGGGGAGGGACATACAAAGCAACAAAGAAATAATCTTATAAATGCATTAGAAACACATGCATGAAAGAAAAAAAACATTAAAATACATATTTAAGGGATCGTATTCCTAACATCACATTATCTGACCTTTTCCGCTTGACTCATACATATACTAGATATTGCATATAAGGGAAACCATGGGACCTATGTTTCTTTGGAGGCAGGGCCTATTTGTCCCGTGAGCTCTGCACATGTATCAATCCACTTGTAATATTCTTACCATCTTTTAAAAAATACCTGCCACATTTCTCTATAATATTATTTTTGAGACTTGAGTATTTGGGGAGCTGCAGAGTGTGGAGATTTTTGATTCTTTGCCTTGAACTTTCCTTACATTCTGCATTCTCCCACAGACTGACATGAATAAAGATTGCCACTCCACTTCAGCCAGGCATTTTTCTTCTGAATGATACTAGGATTAGGTAATCAGATCTATTTGCTGTTAATCTGAAAGAATTTTCTTTCCAATGAGGCTTGTCAGATATATTTATGTCATCTGAAATCACTGTAATTGACCCAGCAGAGGTAAAGTATAGAATAGCACCTGTCTGCTCGCAGAGAAAGCAATCAAGGACAAAGCAGGTGGTATGGTACTGAGAGAGCAGGAAGGGTGACTCCGTTTCTCTCTCACAGCTCTCCTGTGGCATGGATGCAGGAAGGGTCCCAAAGGCCTGCCTAGCTCCAGTGTCCACTAGTAAAAACATGCCCATGGACCAGAACACAGATAACCATCATCAAGAACAAAACAGAGGAAAGAGCCAAAGCCCTGGGCAGCAAGCATGGCTGCGTATAGGAAGCAGAGGGCACTGACTGACTACTCTCTGGGGGAGGGAGGGCATTTAGGACTCTCCAGCCACTTTGGGATGCCAGCTGATGCTACAGGAAGCAGCAGGGAATATCTGGTCAACCATGAGAATGAAGATAGCCTTGTTACTTCAAACTTCTAGGTCTCAGAGCCGCTGAAACACAGAGATCATAGAAAGGCTATGAGAGAAGCCATGAGGATCACAAGAGGTTGATAGTGCTCAGTATTAGCTGCTAAGAGTTACCTCCATTTCCTGAGACCTTCCTTGTCCAGTTGCAAATATATTTAATGTCACAATGCTGGGAAGTATGTGTGGTCAGTCCTCAGAATTCATACGTTCAACATTTATTTTTTAATTTTTTATTGTTATGATAAAGGTGGTATACAGAGGGGCTACAGTTGCATAAGTCAGGTAAAGAATGCATTTCTTTTTGGACAGTGTCATCCCTTCCCTCACTCTCTCCCAGTTCATATGTTGAGCTTTTAATCTTCACCACGCTACTTGAAGACAGAGTCTTTGAATGACATGTAGACCTAGATGAAATCCCGAGGGCAAGGCTCTCCTGAAGGGACTAGTCTCTGATGATGAAGAGACACTAGATTTCTTTCTCTCAGAAGAGAGAAATAAATTTCCGTCTTTTATAACCCACTCCGTTTATCATATTTTGTCAGAGAAGCCAAAAATGACTCACACAAGAAATCCTGTTTTGTCTCAGCATAGCTATATTTTCTTGCAACAACTAATTAGCTAGCATTAGTGAGTGACAGGGATGAGGCCCATAAGTTCATCCCCGGATAATAATTAACCATGGCAGAGTATAGCAGGCTCTAGTCTAGAAAGGTCCTAGTCCTAAGTAATATTCAAAAGGAGCCAGTGCAGAAGACAGAGCCCCACAAAACTGAGAGAAGCAAGCCAAACAATGTTTGGCCACCACCGCAAATAAAGGTGGCAGCTACTCAGATCTCCTAGATCCTAAGTCCTACCAGCTAGGAGCATGGTGGAGGCCACCTGGGAAAAGGAAGTAATCCTGACATAGAAAGTAGGGAAAATAGCTCCAGAGGCAGGCAGATCCTTCTCTCTTTCTTTGCATCCTGATTGCCATAAGAAAAATAGATCTCCTCTGTCATGCGCTCCTGCCATTATGTACTGTGCTAGCTCTGGTCCAAAGCAACATCATCTTTATCATCATTATCATCATCATCATAGCAGTTATTAAACCTCCCCTCATTATACAAATTATTTTATTCTCATCATATATCACATATACATCATTTCTTTTTCCTGTAGGCATCATTTTGTTCCCCAAAGAACTCTACAAGATTAATGCCCCCACCTTTATATTACAGATGTAAGATTATATGTCACAGAGTTTATATCATTTGGCCAAGACAAAAATGCAAGAAAATGGCAGAGTTGGGATTTGAACCTAGCTGTGGGTTCATTGCAAAGCTCTCAATCTCTCTGGCACTTCTCCAATTCTACCTCCCTTGGTACAATGGCAAAATGGGAACCACAAGCACTATGTGATCCTACTTGATGGAATGGCCTTTGTCCTTCTAGAGAGGGCTTCAGGGCAGCATCTTCAGTGCACTGTCAGTGGATAACATGGGGGAGGGAAAGAGCAGGTGACAACCAACTTTGTTCTTACACATTAAAACCTATCACTCACCCCTTATACATCTACCAAGATCCAAACGCCCTGCACATCAGCACATGAAGAGTTACTTGTTGCAAATCAAGGTCAAACTTTTCTCTTTCATGCCTTATGGAGTGTCCACTGAGCTTTATAACAAAAACAACCCCCGAGTCAGATCGTACTGCTACAGAGCAGCTGTGAAGGCTTCTGTGGAATACAGAGATTACCATATTCACTGAGTTCACAGCTGAACTACAGGGGCTTCAGTCTGCCACAGTATTTAAGATTCTCTTAGGGCATCATTTCTACTAAACTGTACACCCATCATGAAGACAGTCTCTCTTTGGCTTCACGCCTACTGGTATTTGTTCTCTTAATGTAAGCTCTCTCACCTTATAGAGTTCAGACTGAAAGGCCGTTTTGTCATTCTATATTAAAAAAAAACAACAACAATCAAACTGTGAGAAATCACAGTGAAATCTGGAGATCATTGACTGACTTCTGGATCCTGGGCTAAGTAAGCAACAAGGCACCTCAGAGTTCATGAACATCACATGCCTCAGGCTTTCTTAAAGCACATCTGAAATGTGCACATCATGGAAACCAAATGGTTGGAAAAGGACCTCTGGAGATGCATCTCTCTTGAAAAATAAAGAAGCTCAGAAAAAAATATCTCCTCTTTATTGAGAGATCCACAGACATATAAAAATATGTAAGATATATATTTTATATATGCAATATGTACCATTATAAGAAGGAGCAAAATCAAAAACCTGAAAACCATTTACTGAGTTCTGGTTCCACACCACATATCGTACTTAATATTCAGCATTATGCCTGCCCAGAGGGCCTGCAGGGAAGGATGGCAGATGCATATGTATAGTATCTACATAGAGACAGCACCTAGGGGTCAAGGCTACAATAAGAAACATGTCTCTAGCTTGCCCTTTCTTCTTCTACAACATGAGTAAGCAAAATTGACACAACTCTTTTAAAAATTATATGATGCTAAATGATCAGATGTCTACAATCAACAAATTGAGACATAATCTGATTGGCATATATATTGTGCTACCATTTAACATATATTCGTTAAATATTTGCCTAAGAATGAGTTGATTTAAAATAATAATAAAATATACTAGTTTCCATTTAGGTGTATGGAGAACTTACAATTCTAGGCAAACTGCAAGTTACCAACTTGTCTTGGACCATGAAAATCTTTAGATGAAAAATTCAGCAATCTGCTATCTAGAAAAAGATGTGTCTGGGGGCTGGGAAGGTGGCTCAGTGGTAGAGAGCTTGCCTTGCATGCTCAAGGCCCTGGGTTCAATTCCTCAGCACCACATAATCAAAAAGAAAAAAGCCAGAAGTGGCGCTGTGGCTCAAGTGGTAGAGCACTAGCCTTGAGCTGAAGAGCTGAGGGACAGCGCCCAGGCCCAGAGTTCAGGCCCCACAACCGGACCCTCACCCCCCCAAAAAAAGAAAAAGATGTGCCTGTATAGGGAACAACAGAACCCAGGATTTGGGTACCTGGGTCAGAGATTTATAAACACCATATACACCTGCATGAAGAATATAGCTGTGTATTAATCTTCAGAGAGAGTGAGAGAATAACAGATTATCAAAAGGCAACAGTTCTGCTCTCGATAGCATATATCTCCTTTGGACAAAATTTTCTCCAAGGAAAAAGTTCATGTACAATTTTCTAAAATGTAACATAACATTTTCTTAGCAAAGGAAGAAATGTTCATCCCCCATGTTTCCACTGAGATCCAGGGAAATAAAAAGAATATATGATCTGTGGATATGCATAAAGAAAACAAAAATATTTCATAAGCAGTGAATACCACAAGCAACAAGAAGGAAAAATAAATAGCCAGAAAATATTTTCCAGCAAAGAAAATATAAGAAACTCATTTTGACACCAATACTGCAATAGTAGTAACTCATCTTATAGCCAAGTTTGCAAACTGGCTTCCATAAATTACATTCAGATGACAAATTTATTTTGTGCAAAATTTTCAAACGCTTTGCAAAACTTCATATTCTGACAACAGGCTTACATTCCCTCAGGCAACATAGCAAAACAGGGACTGAAGAACCGGAAAGGGGCTCCCTTCCACTTACCCCTCTTCATGATTTTGTGATATTTTGAATGATCCAAAGATAATGCATAAATATATATGGAATGGATGGATGGGGTAGGTTATAAATGCTTGAATGAAGCCAACTTCTGCTTTCTCTGAGCCTATCAGGAAAAAAATCACTTTTCATTTGAGGGCTTTTGACTTTTTTTTCTACCATGACATGAACAGAATGGTATTCTATGCTCCATGTCATTCCTCCACCAATGTACAGTTCCTAGAATTCATCAGGACACTGAAATCTCTGGCATCTGCAAAAAGGTAACAACTGATTAGGGAGATAATAAAGTCAGACTTATTTTGGGAGTTAGAGTTTCAATAGGTAAATTTTAGATGAACACATATACACTGAGACTTCATCAGACTTACATAATCCAGACGTTGACAAAGAATTACAAAATTGTTCACTAAGTACTGATAAAAGGAGAGTGATGATAAGCCCCTATGCATTTATTAACTTACCCAATCACTGCTAATAATGTTCTTATTACATGCATGAAATTAATGCCTGCTCTGCAAGGTTAGAAAGAAAAAAATTACCATGAGGGCTGTCTTATAGGGCCTTATGAAGCTCAATGAAACATAAGACATATTCCTAAATAGGTAATCAATCTAGTGAGATGTTTATGGACTATCTGGACAAAAAGAGTGTAGTAAGCATTTGAACAAGTTAGATCTTCTGTAGCTGGAAGTAGTTCAGGAAGAGAAGGGACTTCCTGTGGATTCTGGAGTATGAATAAGTGAAGCAATGTCAGGCCAAAAGTTTACCTTAACCATTTCCTCTACTTCTTGTGCAAAAAATAAAAATAAAACAATTCTCAGCCTCTCTTGAAGCTATCTGGGGTCATGACTGGATTCTGACCAATGAGATGTAAGTATAGAGATGTACCCTTCCTGTGTCTGACCTATAGAAGATCTTCAACTGCCTCTTAGAGGTGACTGACCTGCCCATCCCAGTCCATAGCAGACTGAGGTGAGAAATTCGTTTTGTTAAGTCCCTGAGATTTAGGATTGCTTTTAAAAAAAAAAAAAAAAAAAAAAAACCCTAGCTTGGCCAAGCACCAGTTTCTCATGCCTGTAACCCTAGCTACTCAGCAGGATGAAATCTGAGGATCAAGTTTCAAAGCAAGCCCAGGTAGAAAAAAATTGTAAGATTCTTATCTCCAATTAAACAACAAAAATCAGAAGCTGGAGCGGTGGCTCAAGGGCCAGTCTTGAGCAAAAAAAGCTAAGGGACAGCAGCCAGGCCCTGAGTTCAAGCCCCAGTACTAACATTTAAAAAAAGACAAATTAAAAAGGATTACTTGGAATACTTGGAATACTACTAGAGGAAAACAGATGGATAATGTTCTCTAGCTATGCTTCATAAGCATCATCTTCTATGTGCGTACCTGGCGGGGGATGAAATGCAGATTCTGGTGCAGCAGGTCTAAGTAAGACTGAAGTCCTACACAAACAAGTTTCCAAGTTGCTGCTGCTGATGAGTAGCAAACATCAGAACATGCATATTGGAAGAACAACCCTTAATGAAGAAATGGGGGGGAAAAAAATCTAACATGTGTTTCCTACTCTTGCCCTCACTTACTCCACACACAGCCCTGTTTCTAACCACCAAGCACAAACCATCAAGGGGCGTCCTGCCATTCTGACACCTGGAAATAGCACCAAATCTGCCAGGATAAGGGACAATTCCATAAGATTATCCCTCTTCACATGCCAAGTAAAAGCCTATGTTGTGACCAGTGACCAACAGCCTACAAATTAAGAGTCTCAAGCCTCCCTCATAGGGTTCAATTAATTGGATAGCATAGCTTCCTGACCCAAGGAAACATGTTCTTCACCATACCTCAGAACTTCAAGGCAGGAAGCAGAAACCATGGCAACATACTTGTTTCACAATCCCAAAGCCCACTCTCTTATGTAAGCCATTTCAGGCCATGTGTGGGGATATGCTTCACTTTGCAACCAGTTTCTATGTAATGTTGATATGAATGCCAGAGGTTTGCTGAATGAAGAAATAATCTGTAGTGAGTACCGTGATCAAAATAACTTGAACACATTCCCTTAAACGCTCAGAATCGTGATGGAACTAAGAGCCTCTTCAGTTGCTGTTGTGTTGTTTATTTTAACAACATCTATAAGGATTCTCATTTTTGCAGTTAGTTACCCACACACACACACAAAATAAGAATCTGAATTTAAGAGTATAAAGTAAACCAGCAAACGTTTCTTTAAATCAGTTCATCTTCAAGAAAGAAAGGAAAGTTCAACTGGGCTTTGAGTGTTTTCCATTTTAAAGCGATTTCAACAAAAGACAGGGTGAAAACCCACATAGGACTATTAATGTTCAGAGAAACAATGAAATTCAGTTGCCTTTTTACCCTTAACTTTCTATTACTGCCTTTCCATTTCCACTTAATCGTTACATCTTTGCTGAAATGAGTAAGGGAGGGGGGCGGAGTAAAAATAAAAAGAGAGAGAAAGAAAATCTCTGTGCAAGTCATTTCTAGGAAGCTGGATATAACCATGTAAGATTTGCATTATAATTACTTATAAAAGGAAATTTAATTCATTTGCTTCTCATAACTCATTTTTTTTTTCAGAAATAATTAAAATGACCCCAGGAAGAAGGTTAAAATAGCAGAGTCAATCTGTACAGAGTGGATGCTGGAATTTTTAGTCTTTATTTCTTAAGAGTTCTAGTTTGTGAGAAACAGCAAGAATGTTCCTGTCATTCTCTTCAAAATAGGCATGATTTAGGCTCCTCTGGTTTTTTCTTCCTGAAATGATGAAGGTGAAGAACCTCTATTATATGTAAACACGGGCTCTCCCTACCTCTGAAAGTAGGAGGAGTCTTATATTAGCATTTTGAGAATAGGACAAAGGGTGAGACTATTCATGTCCATCCATACACCCACCCAGAATACTTACAGGCAATTCTGGCTTCCTGGGAAATTATGAGTCTCTTTTGGCAATTTAATATGATCAGCAATTTTCACAGCATTGATTAATTTGACAGGTCATTTCTCAGATCTAGCATTAGTCAGGCAAAAGTTAGATTAATACTGAAGTTCTAAGACCAAAGAGAGAAAGGATGGGTCATGAGAAAAGGGAGGATGTGAGGTTATCTGAACCATTTCTTGATTTTTGTGTTGGTCTAACCCTAATGAATCCATGTCCCGCAGGCAAGAATGATCAGGAAGAAGAAGTACAGAACAAGAAAGGAACTGAGTAGCAATCCTGTGATTTCTCATGAAAACTGTACAGGCAGTTTCAATTATTCTTGAAAATGGTGGCACCTCATTTCCAACGCGCAACAGAGCCAGGTGAAGTAGTGGTTCTCTCTGAGCTATGTGGACCGAGCAATAAATGTCCCCCAATCTGGGGCTCCAAAGCACAGGAGATTTCATAAGTGATTTCTTCAATGGTCCTACAGTTAGCTGTGGTTGCAGGGAGCAACTGACAGGCCTTTCTTCATGGACGTTTTCATAGGTAAGCCCTCCAGAGGAAACTGTCAAGGGGAAGCCAAGGTCAAGCACTATTTCCTAACTCAGGAAGAATCATACAGGACTCTGTGCTCTCCTGAGGGTTGTTCCCCCAGTAAGTTCCCCAAGCTAAGAAAGGCAGAGGTTACCTACCCCAGGATGCACTTCATGCCATCAGATGCACGATCTCCACCCCCAGCTAGAGCTTTGGTCCCTAAGAGAATCCTCAGCACTAAATGAAAGTTTGTCACAATTGTGCCATTTTCTTACCAATCACACCTCCCTTGGAAAAGCTTTTCCTATTCCAGCCACTAATACTTCAAAATCCTTCGACGACTCCTCTCTGCTTTTAGAAAAATAAGGGGGAGGAGAGGGGAAATTACTTACTCATGTCATGTAAGACTCTCCTCCCTTTTCCCTGGCATCCAATATTCTAGATCTACTAAAACACTTTAATTTTCATAAATATGTTCTAATCTACTAGAAACTAGTCTCTCCGGAGTTTGTTTAGGATACCTTGAAACTACTTTCTACAGCACATATATATGTGTAAACCAAAAATACATGTTCATTTGAGATACAGGGACAGTATGCAGCAGTGAAAGGGTTAACGCTCATTTCTCGGTGGCATTTTAATCTCTCCAGTTGTCTTATCATTGGCCTTATTGGAAGGAGAATTCGATATATACTCTTAGAGCTCAGATATGAGTAGTGCTTTGTAGTTGCAAAACATTCTCCCTTCTGTGTAGCTCTGAATGACAGAATTAAAACAGGAAGGTGAAAGTCATAAAGTGTACTAAATTCATACTGTTGGATCAACATATATATATATATGCACAAAGCCGGGTGCCGGTGACTCATGCCTGCAATCCTATCTACTCTGGAGGCTGAGATTTGAGGATCATGCCAGCCCAGACAAGAACGTCTGTGAGACTCTCATCTCTAATTAACCACTAGAAACTGGAAGTGGTGTTGTGGCTCAAGTGGTAGAGTGCATGCCTTGAGCTGAAGAGCTCAGGGACAGCATCCAGGCCCAGAGTTCAAGCCTCATGACCAATACATACATACATACATACATACATACATACATACATACATACATAGATACATAGATTCATAGATAGATACATAGATACGCACACAATTATGTTTGCATAAATACAAATGTATGCCTAATAATATTATATATATGTATATACATAGCTTAACAATTAGTCTATCTCCAAAATGGGAAGCTATATATTGAAGAAGTATGTTACACAGTCAAGAACAGGTTAGTGGATAACTACTTGAGAAAGTTAAAGGATAATACAATGTAAGAAACTGATGGTGGGGAAGCCCTGGAGGATTCTTCCAACTGGCCTCTTCCAATTTTAATATTGCAGACTGAGAGGACTTGTTTCAATGGATAAGAAAATGCAAAGCTCCACCTGTCATATTCAATGAAGAGAAATAAAATATTTTTGCATTCCTAAAAGGCAAAAATGTACTTTTATAGGATTTCAGGAATAGTGCCAGTTAGTTAAATAAAATGAAATTTGCTTGAAGAATTTGCATGTTTCCCCATAGTGGTGTTTGTCTTTAACGTTCCCATCTAACATAAACACCAAAAGTCAGATGGTAATATAAAGTTTCCTTTGACTGGAAGCGCCGGCACATGCTTCTTTGCCATGTAGTTTATTTGACAGGATTTATTATTTGTCTCCATATAAATTAGATGTCCTAGTTACTCTTCAATCTTACTGCAAATTATAAACTGCATAAAATGTAATTTGTAGTGTCTATAACTAAAAAAAAAGCATCCAGCCAACCATAAAAGAATTTGAGAAGCTCTACAGTATTCTGAAAATGCCAGTCTTTGAACTCAGACAACCTGGATTGGAGTCTCAGTATCTTAGCAGCTCTCACAATGAAGAAGTTAAAACACCTCTCGTCATCTCTCTTTCCTTCACTGGAAAATAGATTGAAAAGACACCAGGCTTCTCCTCCTTTGTATAGTCTTGAATCTCAAAGGACAGTTTGGAAGTGTGGCACACAACTATGGCACAATGGAGTTGCTCTGCAGCATGCAAATTGTTTCTGGGCAAAGCTCCTCAGATGGTGAGGTGAGGACCTCAGTCCCCAACTAGGGTCACTGCAAGCACCCTATACCAGAGCTCAAGGTTCTGACAGCCTGCAAACGTGGATGGCAGTGCTTCTGTTCTGAGAGAAGAACAAGGGACTCATTTCATCCACAGAATGCTTGTTGGCCACATAATAAAAATCCTAAATAAAAATGCATGCATGGGCTACGAAGAAACATCTCTCCATCAAATTGCTAATGCATTTAATCTTTTATGCTCTTTACAGCTTACAAGCTTCACAGAGTGAATGGGAGGAAATAGGAGTATTCTAAAGACTAGAAAAGCTGAAAGAAGGCCAGAAGCAGCCAGCTGTCAGGTGGTCACTCATAAACTAAAAGAGAATGATCACTCCTCCATTCACAATAAAGGGAAAAACTAAGATTGCCTTTAAAGTTCTTTTGTCATACAATAAAGATGCATACATTCAAATCCCTGGAGATCTACCCTCCGTTTTGGCCTTCTCCCATTCCCTCCAAGAAGCAACCACTACTGAGAGTCTTGGCTCCTTTCTCTGTCTTCGCATGCGTACATCACAAGTACCTAGTCACAAAAATCATACTGGTGGTATTTGATGGAGAATTTGCTTTTTCACCATAAATGGTATCTGAACAGATTGTTTTGAAACATGAGGCAGTAGCCTCTTAAGATCTGACTGCTGGGTTCTAATATCTCAGATTACTTTAATAGATGCAAAACCTAGAAAAATTGTTTAAGGTCCTTATCTCTAAACTAGGGACAGTAATATAGTTTATATCCTGAGATTCCAGTGACAAAGAGATGATAATTTGTGTAAAACAGGGTCACTACTGCCTAATAGATGACCAGCATCATGTAAATGCTGGCAACATACTCACCCTCTCCTTGGCCATGTGGACAGATCATATATGTCCCCTTAATCTTTTGAAATAGTTGTGCTTCTAAGATAACGGGTGAACTTAGTGGATGTATTGCACACACTTCTCAGCCACAGTAATCTGTCCAGAAAACTGTTTCTTCTCACTTTAATGGATCATTGTAGAAAACAGCCCAGAATTTGACATCTACAAGTAAACAAGTTCAAGTTCGATCACCAATAATATCAAAATAATAATTAAAAAATAAAATCAGGCCAAGCTTGTGAGTTCCTACAGAGAGAGAGTGAAATTCAAGGCTAACTTAGGCAACGTTTAAGCCAGATACTATATGAATACAAACTACAAATGTACAAAAGCTTGGAGTGTAGATCAAGTGGTACAGTACTGTTCTAGAAATCCCTGAGCTTAATCCTCTGTATTTAAAGTTAAAGAGAGAGAAAGAGAGGTAGAGAAAGGAAAGAAGGAAGGAAGGAAGGAAGGAAGGAAGGAAGGAAGGAAGGAAGGAAGGAAGGAAGGAAGGAAGGAAGGAAGAAAGAAGGAAGGATGGAAGGAGGGAGGAAGGGAGGGAGGGAAAGAAGGAAAAAAGAAAGGAAGGATGGAAGGAAAGAAAGAAAGAGAGAGACAGACAAAAATAAAAAGAAACCATGAATGACAAGTCCGAGTCAGCGTCTGGATCTGTGGGCTTCAGACCCTTAGAGAACAGAACCTCTTGGACCTCATCAGCCCAGAACAGGAAGCAGCTCAGGGCACTGATGGATTGTGAGTGAGCCGGAGGATGAGCACAGGGTCAGAGGAGTGAAGGAGGATCCCACACATCCATCCCGGGGACCACGCAGAGGCAGCAGGCACAGGAAAAAGATTATTACAAGGTTTATTAGAGGAGCCATATTTCCCCCAAGAGGGAGCACATGGCCTCTGTCCCCATCCAGGTATCAGGAGGGCCTGAGGGACAGGAAGTGAGGTAGATGGGAGTCAGGTGGGTCTGGGCAGAGGGAGGGGCCAGCTGTATGGAGGGAACTCCAGGAAGAGGAGGGGTCCCAGGTCTGGGTGGAGCTGAGGACCAAAGGTGAGCCAGGGAGGAGACTACAGCCATAGAACAGTTTGGATTTTACGCTGAGGGCACAAAGCTGTTCAGTTTCCAGTAAGAAATTTCATGGTGTTGTTTACATGTTTTGAATAATACCTGGATTACAGTGGCTCGGAGCTGAGTGAGAGCGGGGGGAGCCAGGTAAGAAGGCGCAGTGGCAGTCCAGATGAGAGATGCTAAGCCTCCAGGGAGAATTGAAGCTGGAGAAAGGGGAACGTATTTCAGGTGTATTGTAAAGCGAGAGGCAATTTGATGATAGATTTTATGTGAGCGGTGAAAGGAATAGAATGTTTGGCTGAAGAAACTGAGGAGACGAGGGAGCCATTTGTCACTGGAGAAGCTAAAAGGGAGAAGGAAGCATACAGGATGACTCAGGACTGAGTCCTGTGGTCGGAAAAGGCAGAGATAAGAGATAGACAACAATTCTAGGCAAGTGTCCCACCCTGGAAAGTTGGGATATAAAGTATGGGAAAATGGCTGGACGACCTGTAATCCCAGTTTCTCAGGAGGCTGAGATCTGAGGATCACAGTTCAAAGCCAGCCTGGACAGAGAAGTTCCTGTGAAACTCTAAAATCAGAAGTGGTGTTGTGGCTCACAGTGGTAGAGCACCAGCCTTGAGCAACAATGCTCAGAGACAATGCCCACGCCCTGAGCGCAAGCTTCACAACAACAACAAAAAAGTATGGCAAGATGTCAATTTATGGATCAGGCTACTCTGGAAAGCAGTATGGAGGTTCCTCAAAAGACTCCACATAGAGCTCCCCTATGACCCAGCAATCCCACTTTTGGGAATTTACCCAAATGTTCACAAACAAGGCCATACTAAAGCTACCAGCACAACTATGTTTATTGCCGCATTATTTACCATAGCTAAGATATGGAAGCAACCCAGATGTCCCTCAATAGACAAATGGATCAAGAAAATGTTTGTAGATATATAAAATGGAATTCTATGCCTCCATCAGAAAGAATGACACCACCCCATTTGTTAGGAAATGGAAAGACTTGGGAAAACTCATATTAAGTGAAGTTGCCCAGTCCCAAAGAAATTTAGGTCCTGTGGTTTCCCTTATTTGCAATAATTAGTATCCATATGGGATAATCTTATCAGATGACCTGAAAAGCTCAAAAACCATGTACAAATGACCATGTAAGTTGATGGGAAGTGAAAGGAACCCCAAGATATGGACACAAGAGATCTGTCTTTATTGTTACTGTTTTAAATGTATCATGTGATTTTATTATTTTTGTTGTTGTTGTTTCCTTTGTATGTTCTTTCCCCTATGGCATATGCCCTGTTGTGACTGTACTCGATTTTGGTACCCTGCATCTTACATATACATGTCTAATCTGGGGAGAGGAAGGGGAATAACAAAATGCTGAAACAAGGACACAGGATGACCCATTGCAACAAAGGTATCGACTGGACAGTATATTGGAAACAAACTTCACAACGTAGGGCAGGAGGAGGGTGGAGGGGGTTTAGGAGTGTGGGAGCTGGGGGAGGGAAGGGAATAGTAGGACAACAACAAGGAAGGGAAGGGATAACAATGATCGACAAGTAATGCACTTAGTGCCTTACTCATGGGACTGTAACCTCTCCGGACATCTTAACAATCAAATAATTTTTTTAAAAGAGTAAGTTTTAATAAGAAGAGGACAGACCTATGCCCACAGGTTTTGTCATCTGGAAGTCAGAAGTAGCGAAAGATAAATAAATAGTATCCGCAGGAACCATATAGGAGGGGGTAGTAAGAAGAAAAGGAAAGAAAAAAAGGTTGATAATAAGTATATTGAGACACTTTGAAAACTTTAGGTGTTAAAAGGGGGCTGAGAAATCAGTTGGGCCTTGAAGGCAAACATGGAGCCAGGA
The DNA here is from genome assembly GCF_019054845.1 of Dipodomys spectabilis. NCBI lineage: Eukaryota > Metazoa > Chordata > Mammalia > Rodentia > Heteromyidae > Dipodomys > Dipodomys spectabilis. The sequence goes on along the minus strand of NW_024870834.1, from coordinate 9,515,310 downwards.
CATGTTTTTCCAAGACTTGTTTTAAGGCTTGCTCCTCAGGCTTGTTTGTATGTTAATGAGACCAGTTCATACAGGAGAAATACATGATACAGGAAAGAAGACAAGGCCCTGAGCAAGATCCTGAGCATAGGGAACAGTGTGGGTCCTAAAAAGGAACCATCCCTCCCACCCCCACCCCCACCCCACCCCCCCACCCCACCCCTGGTCTGACACTTGTTCTATCGAGGTATTTCTGTAAGCCAGAGGGTGGCAGATGGCAGACCATAGCGTGCTCTTGTAAGCTGAACAAGAGGAAGTGTTTTAATTTGCTCACTTTCCCTTCATTACCATTGGCCACAACCTAAAATAGCCTTCAGAAAGGGCAAATGTGGGCCTGTGCGTAGCTGAAAAGACCTTGAAGATCTGAGACTGGCCTCCTGTTCTGAGTCCCCAGGGGGATTGATTCAGGGCCTGTGTTCTCAAATCCCGGAACTGTCACCTGGGCCACTTCCTCTCCCTAGAAATCTTCCTACCCACGTGAACAAAACATCATCTGATGGAAGACCTTTGCCAAGCCAGCAAGTCCAGCACCATGATGATTCTTGCTGCCCATTGGAGGCTGCCCATTGGAGGCACCTTGTGCTTTTTTAAGAGGACTTTCTTTATAAACAAGCCTATCTTGTCTGTGCCTAGAGATGGATGTCAAGGGATGTTCTGCAGTGATCAAACTCAAAGACCAGAGCAAGGAATAGCAAATGCTTCTTGAATGTTAAATAAATGAAGAGCACTAAGAAGGGGTGGGTTAATTATCTATAATTGTATGTCTATAGGTAATATGGTTATAAGTAGGTATTATGCCCTGGAAAATGAATTAAAAGGAAGCTACCAAGAGAAATATTAAGATGGTTAACTTGGGTAGAGGAGCTCCCCAATTTTTCTTTTATTCTCATGTGTCTTCTGCATTTCTATAATAAGTAGATATTGTGTATAAGTTGAAAAATAAGTGAATAAGATTTAAAATATTACCTTCTCACTCTGCTCACACTGTGTACCTTCTTTGGATCTCTTCTGTGTTTCTCAGCCCCAGCTGGATTCCCTCTCTTGTATTTTATTCTATGTCCATAACCATATTTCACCATCGAGCCCTAGCAGAGAGCTACCCCAGGTCTTCAGTCTTGGTCTCACTCCCTGCGCCAGCCTTTATCCACGTGCCTTCTCATATACCCACACTGCAGGGGCTGTCTTGGAGAAGACTCTCTCCCTCCCCCCAAGTGTCCCAAACCAGGAATGACCTGGGCTCTCCCAAACCTTTCAGCCCATAGTCAGAAGCTCAATCCCAGAGCTTTGCAGGGCCCTGGAGAATACATCTTGCACATCTAAAATGAGCGAGTTTTTTCCAGACATCTCAGATTCTCTTGTACCTACTTTATTAAATTGCGAATTTCTATCTAGTAAATGCCCCGAAGAGAGCACATGAAATTTAGTTTCAAGGCAAAGGTTTATAATATGTAGGCGAACTAACTGAACTGCAAAAATCCAAATGGAAGTGGAAGCTAGAAAATCTCATATATCATCCATCCAGGGAGATCTTTGTACAGTGCAGAGATACTTAGCAGTCAACAAGATGGTAGAAAAGCCAAATTATTTTTTAAAGCAAAATCTTGTTTCTTTGCTATGTATCTAAGCTGAGTTTAAAATCCCATTTCAGCCAGGCATGGTGGCATATACCTGTAATCCCAGCTATTTGTGTGGAAAAAGTAGCCAAGACTAGCCCAGGCAAAAAAATCATCCAACTTTATCTCAAAACAAATTAAACCAAGAATTAGGCACGGCTCAAGCAACAGAATGAGTCCCTTCGCAAGGCCTTGACTTTAAAATCTCAGTATCACCAAAAAGGAAATGTTATTTTACGTTTACAGAAATTTGTTTTAATGGAGTACATGGTTAGAAATAAGTATTTTTGTTTTATGTTTTGACATATGGAAAGTGTCAGTAGCCTGGATTCTTTTTTTTCATTCATTTCTATTTTAAAGTTATGGTTTGGACTTGGGTAAATATTTATACCTTTAAATACAACTCCGAGACCAAAACAATTGCAATTTTTGGCAGCATTGAAGAAGCTTTTCCTCAGTGGATACACACATAAGTGCATTGTCCTTGCTTTTCATCTCAGTGACATACTTTAGCAGAAATCGTGGTGCTGAAAGACTGTTTCTTGATCTGAGAACATATGTTAGAGAGATTTTCATTTTCTCCCCAATAATTTCTACATTGGACAACTTACAGCCTTCCCATCTCAAAAAAAGAAAAAAACATCCTTTCATAAACCTATGTTTAAGTAAAACAAAATTCTCAAGAAAAAAAAGCCAGAAAATAATTAATAATAATAATAATGTAGACAGAAGACCACGTCCATGGAAAGCAATAAATATTTTGATGGCCTATCTCATGCCTGAGGCATGGGCAGCTGGGATTATCTTTATTAAGAATAATCTTTCCAAATGATGTGATCTGATCTTGTCACTCATCGGCAGGAATCTGTTCATCCCCAGGTAACATACCCTCACAGCTGGACAGGACCTTCTAATCACCAGAGAACCAATAAAATAAAAAATCTTAGATACCTCTTTCCTCCCTGACAGTCTCAACATCTTGTGCAAGCAGCAGCCATGCTGCACAGAAGCTGCTGCTGGGTTCTTCCTGCAGTGAGTGCCATCATCCCTGAGACTCTTTCACCAGTCCTGCCTTTGCAGACTTGCTGTGTCCCTCTATATCTATTAGGTCCCTGTCAATCACACCCCCTCCCACCCTGGAGAAAGAACCGTTAGTATTAAACACAGTAGCGTGGCAGTCAAAAGAGTATCTCTCCTTTAAAAGCAAAATAGCTGCAAACTTTTAGTTTTGCATCCATGAACCCATATCTACCTACCACTTCTTACGATATTCACAAGATGTGCACTCTGCCTTTGTAACTCAGTACTCTCTCTCCTCCTGCTCCATTGAATTCTACTCCTAGAAATGTACAACGCAGTTGTTGGAGGTGCTCATGAGAACCAGAATGTGCCTACTTTCCTTCATACTCCTGGGGGGAAAAAAAACTCTTCCCACACAAATAAAATGGGATAGATCTGGTCATGTTATGAGCCTCAAAGATGTCACAAGCTGAATTTACAGAAAGTGTTAAGAAGCAATTTACACATTGACTGAGGGCTTAAAGAATGGAAAACCTGATATTTGTGGAGGGACATGAAGAGCAATGATTTCATCAAGACTGTTGAGATGGTAGAATCAAATGCTCTGTATAAAAATCCCGATGTAGTGTGGTCAAGTCAAGGTTCTGCAGAGAGTTACTATTTCTGCCACTGTACACCTCGCATGGCTATGCCAGCATTCTAACCCTGTGACAAAATACCTGGGCAAATCAACTTGGAAGCAGAAGGGTCTTTTTTGGCTCACGTTTCGAGGCTGTAGTCCATGGCTGGCTCATTTATTATGAAGTCTGTAGAGACTGAGATCTCTATCCCTCCCTACTTTCTTCATCCTCTTCTTCCCATCCTTCTCCTTCTTTCTCCCTATCTTTGTCTCTTTCTTTCTTTTCCTCTTTGTTCTTGCTGTCTTCTGTCTCTCTAATGCTCTCCCCTCTCTCCTTATACACACACTATAAAAACAAATCAAATAGGAAAAATAATAGGCAAATAGAAGCCCATAGGGGGAAAAAAGATAATGCAGGTTTATAATTTTTCTTCAAAACCATGAACAAGATTAAACGATGGTTAATTTAACAACATAGGGTAAGAAATAGATGAGAAGGTTTTTTGGTCACCTTTAGTAAAACAAAATTCTCAAGAAAAAAAGCCAGAAAATAATAATAATAATAATAATGAAATAGAAGACCACTTCCATGTAAAGCAATAAATCTTCTGATGGCCTATCTCATGCCTGAACGAGGGAAACTGGGTTAATTTAACAACATAGGGTAAGAAATAGATGAGAAGGGTTTTCTGGTCACCTTTAGCCCCTCTCTACTGCTAGGTGTTTTAAGTCAAACGACAGGACAACAGAGAAAGAAACATACCAAATGTGGCTTCCCAACCTCCCTGCTTACTCCTAAAGAAAACATGTGAACTCTGCCCATGAAAACAAAGAAGCATACCACGACAAATCTGTGTGCAGTTTGGGGGAGGAGGGAGGAATCAAAGGGAAGACTTGATAAAACTGTCAGCAGTCACAATAAATAAAAAATTTTATGTGGAGAAGAGGAGACATAGGAAAAAAAATAGTATGCAAGGACAACTATAAAGAAAGGAAAAGAGACTGTAAATGACAGCAAAGAAGCACTCATGAGAAGAATTACCCCCAGGGAAAGAAAAATGGCTTGCAAGCAATGCTTCATATTCTCAAAGAAATTAAGGTAACAAATATCTTGTAATTCAGCTGGGGAAAAAAATAACAAGATCGTTTTCAGTAGAAAGGGAGATGGAATTAAACAGAATTGCAGCAGAATGGGCACTGCTATACTGGCTCTAAAAAACACAGCACCCACAATAAACACAAAGCAGAGAATTCAAAGCACTCAGAAGAAGAACCCACAGCAGCAGAGACCCAAGCTAGGCATAGCTGGCTCTGCCTGAGAAAACACTGGCCAATGCTCCATGATACCTGAAGACATAAGGCAGGCTGGGCGCTGAAATGCTCACACCTGTAATCCTAGCTACAGGCTGAGATCTGAGGATCGCAGTTCTAAGCTGGCGTGGGCAGGACAATCAGTGAGGCTCTTATCTCCAATTAACCACGGGGGAAAAAAGCCAAAAGTGGAGCAGTAGGACAGCAAGTAGGACAGCACTAGCCTTGAACACAAAAACTCAGGGACAGTGCACAGGCCCTGAGTTCAAGTTCCCTAGGACCAGCACAGAAGAAAAAAAGAAAAGAAAAAAATATATCATATATATAGTACATATAATCCATATGTATTATATATACATATATGTATAAATAATATATATTATTTTTATATACATATAATGTGTATGTATTATATATAAAACATGTGTTGTATATTATATACATATATGATACATATATGATATGTAGTATATGATATATGATATGTATATATTATATATTATATATATGTAGAGAGAGAGAGAGACAGTAACAGAGACAGAGAGAAGATAATATCCCTGCCTTGTTTGAATGCATCCCCTCCAAAATTCAAATGTCAAGGGTGGTGTCCGGTGTAACAAGACCTTGAGGTGTGCTGAAGACAGCATCCATGAAGACTCCTTCCTCTCAGATTTATTGACATTAGGCTCCTACAGCTTTGAACTTGCCTGTCCTCCTGTCTTCTCACAGAGAGAATTCTGCAGTCGTTCAGCATCCAGCCCCAGAGCATGCAGAAATATGGCAGGCATGGGAAACAGCTATCACCAGACAAAGACAGCAGCTAGCACATTGACCTTGACACTCTATCCCCAGCCTCCAGAGATCCGAGAAATAACTTTTGATACTTATAAATCACCCAGAATCTGGTATTCTGTTACAGCAGCACCAACAGAAGAACAGAATTTCTGAAGTGAAATAACACGTTGCCTTCAAACTATTATCACGCTCTACTTAACATGGTAGACACAGAGTGCCCCTTCATTCTTGAATGAGTTAAGGAATTTCAAAAGTAGCTTAACATTCCATGAAACAGGTAAAGATAGACAAAAACAACCCAATATTCCCTGAAACAAATAATGATAGTAGAAACAATGTTACCAGTCTCTACATTCTAAAAAAAAAAGAAGGAATATATATTCCAAAAAATTTTCCCACCTAGCCTTTACTCCATACCATAACAGAAACTATCAATTTGTGGTAGGAAATGCAAACTGTATAAATCCTTCTTAGAAATTATCATAAAGACAAAACCCTGCTAAGATAAAAATCAAAATTATTATGATGAAAACTTTAAAAACCTGAAAAGGGACATTAAAGCAGAATTTAGGAAGTAGACAAACCTCACATGCTCCTGGATTAACATCATGAAAATGGCAATACTGTCAAAGGCTATCTACAAATTCAATGTGGTACCTATAAGTATTCCAATCTCATTCTTCAATGAAATAGAAGAAGCAATCCAAAAATTCATATGGAACAATAAAAGACCCCAAATAGCAAAAAACAGTCCTTAACAGAAAGAACAGTACTAGAGGAATATCAATACCAAATTTCAAACTTGACTACAAAGCCATAGTAATCAAAACAGCTTGGTACTGGCACAAGAACAGACCTCAGGACCAATGGAATGGAACTGAGACCCAGAAGCGACCCACAGACTTATAGCCACCTAATCTTTGATAGGGGAGCTAAAAAAATAGAATGGAAGAAAGACAGCCTCTTCAGTAAATGGTGCTGGAAAAATGGGTTAATCACCTGTAGAAAACTAAAGCTAGATCCATATATATCACCCTGCACCAGAATCAACTCCAAATGGATCAAAGACCTCAGTCAAAGCAGACACCCTGCAAACATTACAGAAAGGAATAGGAGAAACTCTAGGGCTCCTTGGCACAGGCTGAAATTTTCTTAATAGAGACCCAGAAACACAACAAATCAAAGAAAGGTTGGACAAATGGGATTGCATGAAATTGCAGAGCTTCTGCATAGCAAAGGACATAGCTAACAAGATCAATAGAAAGCCCACAGATTGGGAGAAGATCTTCACTAGCCATACAACAGACAAGGGTCTAATATCTAAAATATACTTGAAACTCAAAAAATTAAATTCCCCAACAACAAATCCTCAAAGAAACAACTGCCTAGTAAATAAGTGAGCTAAAGACTTGAAGAGAAACCTCTCTGAAAAGGAAAGAAGCATGGCCAATAGACACATGAAGAAATGCTCAACCTCCCTAGCCATAAAAGAAATGCAAATCCAAACAACATTGAGATTCTACCTCACCCCAGTTAGAATGGTTGTAATCAAGAAATCTAATAACAGATTCTGGAGGGGATGTGGCCAAAAGGGAACCCTACTGCACTGTTGGTGGGAATATAAACTTGTTCAACCACTTTGGAAAGCAGTATGGAGGTTCCTCAAAAGACTCCACATAGAGCTCCCCTATGACCCAGCAATCCCACTTTTGGGCATTTACCCAAATGGTTACAAACAAGACCACACTAAAGCTACCAGCCTGACTATGTTTATTGCAGCATTATTTACCATAGCTAAGCTATGGAACCAACCCAGATACCCCTCAGTAGATGAATGGATCAAGAAAATGTGGTATATATACACAATGGAATTCTTTGCCTCCATCAGAAAGAATGACATTGCCCCATTTGTTAGGAAATGGAAAGACTTGGAAAAAATTATGTTAAGTGAAGTAAGACGGGCCTAAAGAAACATAGGTCCTTATTTGCAATAACTAGGACAAACAGAAAAGGTCAAAAGCTATGTATATATGACCATATAAGATGATGTTAAGTGAAATGAACCCCAAGACAGAGACACAACTGGTGTTTTCTTTCTTGCTGTTTATAACATACTTGTATGGGTTTTTTTTGTTTTTTTGTATGTTCTTCCCCCGTGTTATAACCCCTGTTTGCACTGTATTTGATTCCAGTGCCCTGCATATTGTATATATGTACTTTTCTAATTTGATGTGGGGAAGAAATAAACCAAAATGCTTAAATAGGGATCAGGTTGACCCATTGCAACAATGAGATGTACAAGACACTATGTTGAAAGGGAACTTTACAACTTGTGGGGGAAGGGAGGAAGGAGTTGGAAAGGTTGGGAGAGAAGGGATGGTAAGAGAAAAACAAAGGAGGATGTAACAATGTTTGAGAGGAAATGTATTCATTTCCTTACTCATGTAACTGTAACCCCTCTGCACCCTATTTTTACAATAAAAAACACTTACAAAAATAAAAATAAATAACAAGTAGGCAGGTGCTGGTGGCTCAGGCCTGTAATCCTAGGTACTCAGGAAGCTGAGATCTGAGGACCAAGGTTCAAGGCCAACCCAGGCAGAAAGTCTGTGAGACTCTTATTTCTAATTAACAACCAGATAAACCAGAAGTGGTGTTGTGCTCAAGTGGTAGAGTGCATGCCTTGAGCTGAAGAGCTCAGAAACAGTACCCAGGCCCAGAGTTCAAGCCCCATGATCAACAAAAAAATGAAGAGAAAAGAAGTCATAAGTGAGAAAATTCTTTATGAAAAGAATGAGAGGCAGTTGAACACATCTGATTTTAAAAAATTGTCTAGAGAGCTTTTTTGACTATGATTATTAATTGAATATAAGTATTAATTCTTGAATAAAATATTTGTTTTAGTTTTGCCCTCTAATTTATATCATTTAGTTTTATTATAGAACTTATTATCATGGTATTGTTTTACTATACTTCATTATCAGTATTTATATTTTAACTATAATGAGCTATGATGAACAACTCTCAAGACTATCACTAAAATCAGAAAGTAAAAAGGAGAGCAAGGTTTCTGCGAATGGTGGAAAATGGTCTCACATCTCCACTGTCCATTGGGCATGTCATCAATAATTCCAAAACCAGATTGATAGAGCTTAAGCATTTTAGCTAAACATTCAAATCAATTACAAGAACAAGATTTTAATTATGAGCTCCAAATTCCTGGAAAGAAAACTGTGACTGAAAAAATGTAGCCTGGCTACGTGTGAAACAAATGCAGTGATCCAGGAAGCAAACGCACGGGCTTGAGTAGCCCTGGGTCTTCCTGGCTGAAGCTGATTGGAAAAGAAGGGACAATGGCAAAGCCAAGGAGTTTCATCATGACAATCTTCAACCCATGTGTTAATCATATATAAGGACACTATGGTTTAAGTACGTAACTTTGTCAAGATAGAATTAAACGTGAGATAACACAACCTAACCATCTGGTGTATAAAAATAGAGAGAGAGCTAGCTTCTGCCATTGCTCTTGTGTTCAATAAGCTTTTCAGCCTTATTTATCTTGGGTGTTTGTATTTTTTTTTTCCTTCAACGTAGGGAGGGGAAACTAACATAGGCAAGTAAACTCAAAATTAACAAAAGAAGATGTTCTTGTAATTCCACCTAAGGAATTTGAGTTCAATCTAAACATTATTATACTGAGACAGAGTAAATTATAACTTTCGAGGATAACAAGTTAGACAAGAAATGAACTCACTACCTTACTTATATAACTGTAATCCATGTACATCACCTTGACAATAAAATTTAAATTTTAAAAAAGGGAATGTTAAAAAAAATTCAAAAAAAGAAAAGAAAATTATAACTTTCAAAAAGTAAAAGAGGGAATTTTAAAAGTCCAAACGTTTTGTCAGCTGAACAGGAAAGCAAAGAGGACTCAGCCTGCCACGCATGAGGGCATCCTACACAAAGTCTATAATTACGACAGGGTAGTGTTGGATACCAGAATACACAAATAGGCCAGCAAAATAAAACTCAAGGCCTGGAAATCAACCAAACAGCAGTGAAAATTTGCTATAAGATGGTGATATGGTGTATCACTGCAGAAATGACAGTCTTTAAGATAAATGTACCAATGATATCTTATAATCCTTAGGAAAAAAAACTCTACACCATATGCAAGAAAAAAGTCCAAATGGTTTGGGAAACTAAACAGAAAGGAAGAGGTAAGGGAAGAAGGAAGGTGGAAGAGGAACAGGTAGCTCTAAAAATCTGAGAGAAAAAAATCTGAGAGAAAGAAACAAAAGTGAATTCTCGATTTCACATCAAGGCAGAAAAGGCTTTCTACGACTTGGAAAAAAAATCATATTAAGTGAAATAAGCCAGACCTAAAGAAACATAGGCTTCATAGTTTCTCTCATCGGTGATAATTAGCATATGTCTAGGATAGTCCTAACAGAGAATCACAGTAGCCCAATAGCCATGTATATATGACGATACGACATGATACCAGTCAAAACGATCTGCATGATATGGAAACAAGAGGGTTTGTTTTGTGGTGGTTTTGTTTTTCAGTGTACTGTTTGCAGTTATTTCTTCTGTCTTTTGTTTTTTTTCTCCTCTAGTTTATTTTCCCCATCACTGTTTCTGATTTCTGTACCCTTTGTCTTGTATATAAGTTTATCTGATTTGGGGAAGGGAAGGAGAATCACAGAAAGGGTGGGACAAAGGGTGAACCAATGCAACAGTGACTCTCACTAGACACAATGTTGGAAATGAACTTTACAACTTGTGAGGAGGGGAGTGGGGTGGGAGGGAAATCAAGAGAAAGTAAGCAGGAGTAAACACTGCTCGAAAAGAAATGTACTCACTATCTTATTCCTGTAGCCCTCTAAACATCACCTTTACAATAAATTTTTTTAAAAGAAAAGGTTTTCTAACTATGATTTAATGTTTGAAATCAATAAAAAAAAAAGTAAATGTGACATAATATTTGCAATAACTAGTATATGTCTGAGTCAAACAGAAAAGGTCAGATAAGTTGATGTTAGGGGAATGAACCCCAAGATAAGTATTCAAATGTTTTTTTTCTTTCATACAATTGTTTCTAACATATTTATAAGATGATTTCTATGTTGCTTTGTATGTCCCTCCCCCACGGTATAACCCCTACTTTCGCTGTATTTGATGTTGGTATAATTTGTGGAGGGGAAGGGAAAAACAAATATTTGAGAGCTTTATGAACTGATTTGCGATGATATTCAGGATATCTTATTAAATATGTCTACAGTATATTGTACAGTATCTTGCAAACATGCCTTACAAATATATATCTACAGTATATAAGGATTTTGCAAACAAAATCCTTAACAGATAGCAGATTCTGCTAAATCAGCTAGCCAAATGAGCATAAACGTGAGTCTCTAACTGGTCAAAATGGGTCCCCACCTGCTGAGCCCCAAAGGTCCATGAGTCTGTCCACTCACTATGCTGCATGAACCCACTTGCCTACCCATTCTCATGGAGGCCAAGAACAGATAAATGACTTACTTTCTCAGTCCATAGGACGTAGCGGATATGAAATCAAATATCAACAATACAGAATTCAATGGGAACATTTACATGGAGTATACTTGAATATACCCCCAGGAACATGGCATTTTCTGAAGAGAGTTTCCTAGCTCGCATCTATTTTCAAAGAAGCTGGGGTGTCTAAAGTTATTGAGGGTCTGACTCTTCCCCTCTCCCAGCCCTGCCTCTGTCATCTCAGGCTGCGTTATTTCTTTCCTCTGCCACAGCCCACCACCATTGAGTTAATATTTACCTTCCTTCAACCAAAACCCCAATGTATTCCCTTCACATTACACTGCTACTATAGATCATTTCCATTTATTTGTCTATCATGGAGATTACTGAGGAACTTTGTCCTTTAAGCCAAGTTGAATGCATCATTGGCCAGAAAAGAAGAAAGCAGGTAGTGGAAAGCCAATAGTTCCCCCAAAGTATGAAATAAAGAAAGATGGGGCTAGCTTCAAACTCGGGTCTTAACCCTATGACTCATTATGTGGAAAACACCGAGTTACACATCCTCCTTACTCCCCCTCCCCTGCCCAACACAGAGAAAAGCATCCTGACCAGGGCTGAGCCTCATGCTTGAAGTTGTAGTGAAGTTGGTATTCTAAACCACTTTCTCCACACGACTGACTCACCTTCGGCACCTAGCACAAATGCTAAACCCAGAGCAGGGGCCAGGAAGCCCCATCAAAGGCCAATTCAGAATTCAGCTCCATTGCAACAGCATTAGCTTTCTTAAGGATCAATGTTTCGGAAATGGCAAGACCCTGAAACTTGTAATTCACATATAGTCACCCATTGAATGTGAGCATTAGGCTTGAAGCTAGTGAGTCAGGATTTTCTAATTTTGCTGTTCCTAACCAGCTTCTCCTACTTTCATCGGGAATACTACAGTTAAGCAGAAGCTTCTTGGAAATTTTAATTCCTTTCCACATCAGTTCTATCAGAAATCAATGAGCTCTCTCTCTCTCTCTCTCTCTCAGGCATTTTCATGCACAAATCATATTGAGAAGTCATTTTCCAGATCACCATTGGAAGGCAGATTGTGGATCCACCAGAGCATGGAAGGCAACCTTACTATAATCTGTTATGAAATCTGTCTTGGAATAAATAGATCATCTAAAGAAATCCTAAACCCGAGCCATCTTAAAAGGGCATAGTCATGTAGAATAATTACTACATAGTCATGTAGAATAATTACTACATAGTCATGTAGAATAATTATTATTTTACCATAGCACTGCATCTCAACTGACTAGGGAACACTGGTATGTCTAGGCTGAGTGCTCACAACAGCTCTGTAAGTTCTGTACTATCACTGCTGTCCCCATTTGACTGGTGAACACAGATTCTCAGGGAAGCTTTACAGCTGAAACTCTTCGGATTACAAAGAGTCTATCCTTTTTCAGGTGTTACAGTGAGAAGGAAGTGACCTTGGTTAATGAAGTCCCTGCCTTAGGAGATCTTATCTGTACTTAGCTCTCTTCTGCCCCCTGGTGGCCATTTGGCACACTGTCTTCCTGGAATGGAGGAGAGCTCCAGAGTCTGGTCATGGGGCAGTTCACTGGATGGACAAGAGCTGTAATTTAAATATGCGCAAACCACAATAAGGGACAAGAAATTTTTTCTTCTACTTCTCATCAGTATAAGGCTTTGGGAGTTACTTTGGGGAAGCTGATTTTGCCCTTTTCCTCCTCCATTTGACATGGTCTGGCACATTCTGCCTCATCATCTTCGGTTCCCACTTCCTAACTCCTCCCTTCCTGTCTCTCTGCAGCCATTTGCATGCTGATATGCACACCTGTGCTTCTTTGCATCACTTTCCCAATAAAGGTCTTGGATATAGCTAAGGTACTACACGATCTCCCTGTTCTGATTTGAACACAAAAGAACCCAGTGGTGGAGAGCAATGCTAGTCTTTTATCTCTTCCAAAATTTCCACATAGTTTTGAGACACTAAAGGAAAGGAAAGGAACCAGGGAGTATAGAATAGCGACTGGCCTATGAAAACTGACAAAGAGATATTATTACGCTGATAGATAGGGGCTGGGAAAGATGGATGATGTTCAACCCTAGCCAAAGATACACCACACGGTAAGAAAATGTATCGTCTATAATTTACTTCTTGTCCCTGGATGTTTGAGACTTTTTACAGCTCACGAGTAAGAGACTCCCTGATGGTAACTACTAATCCACTGTAACAACCATTAAATGAATACATGTCAGCTTTTATGAAGACTTAAATATTCACTATCAGCTTGGTAAAGCTCTTGATTCACACACACAACCCCTTCTAATCAATCCTTGTACCTGTTTTCTTTTTCCTCTAAAACACTAGCTTCCCACGTGCTGTGCCAAGACTTCAGTTTGAGGAAATTGGTTTTTGGTTTTGGTTGGTTTTGTTTTTCTTTGATCGAAAACCAGGTCATTATATAGCTCAAGTTGACTCCATTTCACAATCCTCCTGTCTCCATATCCTCACCCCTCCAAAGACTGGGGTTAGCAGAACCCCAAAGACACCCAAACGCTGGGTTAGCAGCAGCACCACCACCATGCTGGGACACTGGAGTTCAGAGTTCTTTTGCAGTGTCTCACCGGAAGCAATAATGTTGCTTCAGTGCAAATGAAATTGTGGTTAGCTAGCTTTTCTTTAAAGGGGGGAGGTGAAGTAGAATACAGAACAGGGGGTGGGGTGAGGCGCTCAGGGGTCCTGGGTAAGAATGAGGGACTGGCTCCAATCACAGCTTCTCTTGTACAGCATAGACAGTGCCTGTTGGGGAAAAAAATCAATTGCTTTGACAACGTAACACAAATGTCAGTAAACAGACAGACATGCTCACCCAGGAAACCTGGCATGTTGGTGACAGGTGTGATTTTAATTGTTCTAGAACATTCTCAGGTCCTAACAAAATACATCTTGATGCTACACACTGATTCCTGCAAGCCTATGAGAATGGGGCTGAGCCTCTTCTAACTCCTGGCCCACTGTGCTAAACATCTGTTAAGCCTCCTTTTATAACATGTGAAAATTCACGTGAAATTAAAGAACTCGGAAAGCAGGGAGTTGGTCCTATAATAAATAAGTCGTACTATTTTTAAATGACACAGATACAAATGTTAAACATTATATAAACACTTTAAATGATGTAAAGAGTCTAATGATATAATATTAAAATGATATAAATATTAAAATTATGCAATATTAAAATCACATAAATGTAAAAATGATCATTTTTAAATGATATAAATACTAAAAGTAACATAAATATGTTTAAATGCTATAAAAATGTTTAAATGACATAAAAATAAGAATGATATGAATATTTAATAATTATGTAAATATTTAAACTTGTTTAAATATTAAAATGATATAAATATTAATTAACAAATAACCAAGTCAGAATCAATATTCTGGACTCCTTATTCTTTGAGACTAGTTCTCCCTGATTCTCTGGGCAAGAAAGAAGGAGGTTTCGTAAGCTGAAATACAATGTCCTCACTAGATACAGGCCATGCCTGGGAAATGGCCATGATCCTCTGAGAGGACATGACTGTGAACTGTTGGGAGGTAGCCTTCAGTGGCTGAGCAACAAAAGCCCTCTCGTAAAGGGGAAGCCGAGTCAGGTTCTAGCGCACCCACAATGCACTGCAGTCAGGTTAGTAGCCTGCCTCTTGTTGCAGGAGACAAGGAATCCGAGTGAATCTACTGTCCATTATTGCCGTGCTAGGGTCAAGGCACAAAGCCAAGTTCTCTAACCAGAGCCTTTTCTGGTCCTCCAGACGCTGTAGGAAAACCCAGCTTTTTTTTTTTTTTTGCTTTACTCAATGACCTAACAATAAATCTCAAGGAAATCCTGGTGGCGGAATGCTCCAGAAAAGGAATTATAGAAAGACTCTTTCTTACCATTCATGGCCACTCCTCGCCATCACTCTTCCCTGGACTTAATGTTCTGGAGGTCAGAGCAACTTAGTCAGAAAGCAGATTCTCCCATTATGTTACCTTCCATGTAACTGTTCTAGAAGATTCATTGCAACCACAGACAACTCTAAAGATTAGGCTGAAGTGACAAGGCATGAAGCCAATACCCAATGCACGCAGCCAAGTGGTTACAACTCCTGCCGGTTAATCTATCTTGGGTTAGAGCTCTTTTCGTTTGCTCTGGAAGCAAATGATAGTATGAGTAGGTTAATGCAGATTTGTTTTTTATTGTGAGTGTGTGAGAGAGTACTGGGGATTGAACTCAGAACCTGGCAATAGCATTTTCACTCAAAGTTGGCACTCTGCCACTTGAACCACAGCTCCCCTTCCAGCTTTTTGCTGGTTAATTGGAAATTCCTATTTCTAATTAAAGACCTATCCTACCTGGGCTGGCTTCAACCAGGATATTCAGATCTCAGCCTTCTAAGAATCTAGGATTATAAGCATGAGCTTTTTTTATTATTATTATTCTTCATCTCACCTTATATTTCTAGCTGCCTTTGTTTGTTTGTTTGCCAGTCTTGGCACTTGAACTTGGGGCCTGAGCACTGTCCCGGAGCTCCTTTTGTTCAAAGCTAATGCTCTACCACTTGAGCCACAGTGCCACTTGAGGCTTTTCCTGTGATTAATTGGAGATAAGAATCTCACTGACTTTCCTGCCCGGACTGGCTTCAAACCACAATCCTCAAATCTCAACCTCCTGAGTAGCCAGGACTACAGGCATTAGCCACCAGTGCCTGGCTTTCTGGCTGCTTTGTACAAGTCCTCACCCAGAAACACAACTCAGCTTTCATTTCCCACCCGCCTCTCTTTTATCCCCTCTGAATTCTACCATGCTGATGGGCTGACAGAAACTGTATTTATGATATCCATCAAGAAGTTTCTCTCCATGTATGAATAATTAACCAACAGACAACCCTGGCACTTGTGTACGTGTGTGTGTATGTGTGTGTGTGTGAGAGAGAGAGAGACAGAGACAGAGACAGAGAGACAGAGATAGAGAGACAGAGAGACAGAGACAGAGAGAGAGACAGAGAGAGAGAGAGCCCCAGGAGGAGCTCACAGGATCAGAGCTCTAAAGACATCGCTCACAGAACTACAATGAATTACTAACCTAAAGCTTAGGAATCAAAGTTATGTAAAGCTCATGGAGGGAGGAGAGGTAAGAGGAAAGGATGCATGCTCCCCGTACCCACCCATGCCATTGACTAGCCCTTCTTCATTTTCTATCTCAGGACCTGTAAAAGGAGCCAGTATGCTTCTTAGTGCAAGTTCCAGGCTTTGCCAAGAAAGACAGGAAATGATCGCCAGCTGGAGGAAGTTTGATTAATTATAGAGAATGATTAGAAGGCCTCTGCCCTGGACCTGTGGTCAGCCATCCACTGTCCCCAGATGGGTATTTATCCAACAGAACAAGCCTATCCCCCTGTCGCAGGAGAGGTGAATTCAGAAGCTGGGAGTCCCCCAAGGCCATGGGAAAGACCTTGAGGATTGAGGGGTTTGACCTTGACTCGTACTTTCTTCAGCTTCTCCATAAAAAGTATGTGTGTGATTTGAAGGTGCCACTCTGAGACCATTTTGACACAAGTAAAGCAAGCAGTGTATGCTGTGAAATGATGCTTCCTTTCTCTCTCTCTCTCTCTCTCTCTCTCTCTCTCTCTC
This sequence comes from Dipodomys spectabilis, assembly GCF_019054845.1. NCBI lineage: Eukaryota > Metazoa > Chordata > Mammalia > Rodentia > Heteromyidae > Dipodomys > Dipodomys spectabilis. The sequence goes on along the minus strand of NW_024870834.1, from coordinate 9,498,701 downwards.
TCTCTCTCTCTCTCTCTTTCTCTCTCTCACTTTGGAGATACACATCCATTTTCCTAAGGTACAAGTTCTTAGAAATACTGGTTTTCATATTCCCCCCCCCCCCCATGCACCCACTATCCAAATTATCTATGCCCTCACTTTAACCTTACCTCTTCCAGGCAGCATTCCCTGACTGCCAAGCTGTCTGCAATCATCCCTTTTGCTGATTTCCCATAAGCATTCTAGCGTTTTCCACAAAACTTGACACTGAGTTGCACTCTTGGATGTGTAGGTTGGCTGGCCTTCCTGACATCCATTACTTTCACATCTAGACACTCCAGCATCCTGGGCCTGGCCTATTCACTGTCCCTTTCTGCCTCTGCGGCTCCCACTTCACTCTGCTAGCTCTGTCTCTGATCTCCATCTCTCCATCCCATTCCACCCACCTCCTTGTTGCCTCTGGTTCCTGGCTATTCTTTGGTTGTGTGCTGGGCATTGACCATATCCTTCCATCGCCTGACTCCTTGGGTTGTTTAGTGTTCATACATGCAAACAAGAATGAATATGTTGGGGGTAGGGAGGGTCTCCCAGTTATTTCTTCATGGAAAGCCCACCTTCTCACAACTGACCCCAGAGAACTTGCCTTTTGTCCAACTAACCAAGGCCAGAATTCTGAATCTGAGTTCTGTAGTGTCAAAATGGAGATCTATATGTAAAGAGCCTCTCAGAAGGGGGTAGGGTGCAGAGGGGAGGGGGTGGAGGGGGAGGGGAACGTGCCAAACACTCAGAACCCTTGAGGACAACGTCCTCAGAGCCATGCTCACAACTCCTGCCCCTTCTGCATGCACTCAGCGTACACGAAACATGGCGGGCCACTTAAAACACACCTTTGTTTTAGCTATACCTAAAACTCACTTGTAGCAGACTACCCAAACACTACCTCCAAGTCATTAGTAATGTAAGCATGTTTCTGCTGCCATTCCTGAGATAAATTCAGAAATTAGCTATTTTTTTTTCCATTTAGTTTTGACAAGTTTCATCCATTACAGTTGTAATATCAGTGGGAAATTTTCAACTATATCCCATCCTTTCTGCATTTGATAGAGTTGGTGTCTTTTTATTATTCATGTCCCCTTGAATGCACCATGCCAACCTGTTTCTAGAACTAGACATAATTTCATGGAACTAAATTCCATATTCACCAGGTTGATGTATAAGAAGGGGATCTTCTTTCTCAGCACTAGGGTACAGAGTCAGGGCCTTGCTCTTGCTTCGCTAGGTACTCTTGCCCTTGAGCCATGACCCTAGCCTTGAAGACCATGATTTCCTGATTCAAGGAACATCCTTCATGAGCAAAGTTCACACTTAGACAGGTGTCATTCCTTGCCCTTTCTCCAGACACTTCACGTGGCTAGGCTGCCTTATAAATGCCAAATGCATCACTTCAGTCCCAATTCTAACATTTGCATATGCCCCATAGCCACCAGGCTGATAACTAACATTTAATAACCATTAAACAAAACATCACAAATGACTCATGGCCACAGGAAATGCTTCAGATCCTAAGATACTCCATCCAGTGTCTTACTCTTATAACTGACTTTTAAATATACAAAATTCTGTCCTGCTAGGATGACCTGAAGATTCTAAGGCATCAAAATAATTTGAATCAGGCTGGGAAGATGGCTCAGTGGTAGAGCGCTTGCCTTGCATGCCTGAGGCCCTGGGTTCGATTCCTCAGCACCACATAAGCAAAAATAAAAAAGCCAGAAGTGGCGCTATGGCTCAAGTGGTAGAGCGCTAGCCTTGAACTGAAGAGCTGAGGGACAGCACCCAGGCCCAGAGTTCAAGCCCCAAGACCGGACCCAAAATAATAATAATAATAATAATAATAATAATTTGAATTATTCGTCCTTCTCCTGTTAGATTTTCCTCCTAGCATTTTCCGAGCCACTTTTGAGTTCGTAATTATGCCTGATATTTTTTTTTCAATGAAGCCACTGAAATCTTAAATAGACAGACCCAGCCACAGAGACTTCTGTTGTATCTCTGGAACCATTCACACTCCAGGTGTAGTTACTGAAAAATAACATAAATCTATCAGAGTTATTGTCTAGCCTACCTTTTTTATTTTCCACAAAAGAACACAGAGTATTTTATATTTTATCAAATGCCTTTCTGAAAACAAGGTACTATATAGGATTGTGTATGAGTCCAAGTTCTCCAGAGCCTGCAAGGTGCATGGAGACATGTAAAGATCATGTCACATGATAATGGAGGCTGAGCAGTGCTGTGACACACCATCTGTAAGCTGTAGAACCAGGAATGCCAATGGTCTAAGTTATTCTCACCCCGTTCAAAGCCCTTCCAATGAGGAAAGGGAATAGGGAGGCAACTGGTTGAGTCTTGAGGCCTGGTAACCAGAGATTGATGTCCAAGGACAGGAGCAGACAGAAGTCAGAACTCAAGAAGAGAGAGTAGGCTTCGTAGGATGGCACATGTCTGACGTCTCCCCTACATAGGAAGCACAAATAGGAGGATAATGTTCCAGACCTGCCTGGTCATAAATACAAGACCCTACTTAAAAAATAATACTAACGAAAGATAAAAGGTCTAGGGGTCCAGCTAAAGTAGCTGGCTAGTAAGCGGAAAGCCATGAGTTCAAATGCCAGAGCTGGCCTCTACTCATTTGTTCTCTTTGAGCCCCCAGTAGATTGGATGATATCTATCCACCTTGATGATCAGGGTCATCCTCATTCAATCTACAGATTCAAATGCTGATCTCTTCTGCAATCAGGCATCCTCCCAGACTCCAGAAATGCTTCTTCATCAGCTATTTGGGCATACTATAGTTGAGGAAAGTTGACACATAGACCTAACGATTATATATGTCCCTCCACACACATTTGCTCAATTCTCTCAAGAGGCAAAAATACCTCTTGAAAGATGTAAACTTGTCTAACCTTCCTCTACAAGTCTATGGCAAGTCAGGACCATAACAGAACTCCCAGTTTTCCATTTATAATACAACATTTAACCTTTATTGACTACCTGCCAGAAAGGAAAGATTTCTACCAGCAAAGGAGGTACAATGGTCTTGAGAAATGGGGTATGGTGCAACAAAGACCCTTATCCTTACTTTGGTTCATCAAACAGACCCTTATCTTTATTTTTGTTTATCAAACACCCTTTTCTCCATTTGAGAACTGAGAATACCATGCTAATTTCCCACAAGTTCTTTGTAAAATAGTATCTGATGTCACACGGCCTGTGCTACCACAGAAGGGGCCATAATCTTTGCAGGACCCAAAGAAAAATTAAATTTTAGGGTCATTCATTCACAAAAGCAAGGAGAAATGAGGGTGTGCAGGTACACTAAAGTAGGAGCCTTTCCTTTCTCCTGCCATCCCTTTCTTGATCTATAAGGCTATTTTAGGGTTGTTCATAGTAAAAGAAATTTTTAAATGCTAATTATTGCCCTGAATTTTACCATTTATTGTTGCATGGTGCAATACTAGTTTTAATACTGCGTAAGACTAGTTTAAAATGCAATTGTAAGCACATTGGATTGGTCTGTGAAACCACAAAAATGATCAAATCTGCATTTGGAAGTTTGCACATGGATATATTCATCTGAGCAGAATACCTGCACAAAAACTTTGTGTTTCCTCAATAAAATACCCTCTGGACCAAAAGGGAAAGGAATTCTAAGCTATCCTCTTCCCTCTGTCATCATTTTCATCCCACATGGCTATTGCAAGGGGATATGCATGAATAGGAAAGGATAGGACACAGTTCTTCAGTTGTCAGTGTTTCGTAGAATGCCAGGGTCACTATTCTGAATTCAAAGTCTTTATTTCAAACCAAGTACAAAACTACCCTGGGAAATCAACACCTCCAAGGATGCAGTGCTTGATACAGCACAATTAACTTGTGCATCATTTGAGTCCTGTTGAACTCCATGAACCATGAGTCCATGAAAAGTCCATTTTCAAGCTGCATCAAGAACACGATATGCAAATGGGGGTGACATGAACAGCAGACAGATGCAGATACATTGTGCAACGCTCCTTGACCATGTCCATACCCCCGTGGCCCCACCAGACTCTGCTTTCTCCGCATTCCCTCTGCCTACAAAGCCTTTCCCCACTGGCCACACGCTCCTCTCTGCAGCACTCAGGCGTCAGCCCCAGTGCCAACTCATCAAGCTTGCACCAGCCTGACACAATTGTGCTCTATTTTACCTTCCTTTTGCCACATATATTTATCTGATGCTACCTTATTTATGCATTCTCTGGCTCTTCCACCAGGATGTAGGCTCCATGAGAAGCTGGATGTAGTCACAGGTTCCGAATCTGAAGCCTGGTCAGGCAAGGTAGGTTCTCAATACACCTCTACAAAATGCATGTACAAATGAATCCATTACTTTACTTCTAGTAAACTACACCTCATGCTTTCTGAGTGAATATTAAATCATACGTGTGCATAAGATGATCAGTATACTAGAGTTTAATGTCCCTCAGAACAGAGAATGGATTATATGAGTAATAGTTTAAGATCATGTATGTGAGAATGGCCTATCCACATGACTGTCAACCCGCCACTCATTTTCCTTTCCTTTCTCTGGCAGCAAAGTCATAATATTGAGCTGGTAAAAGCCCAGGTGTTGCCATGACAACCGATTTTGTGGACACAAACTTTCGGCTAAGATGAAACCACGTGATGAAAAATGAATTGTTTGGCCACGGCCTACTAGAAATAATTATAAAGATGACAGAGGAAAGAATTAACCGAGTAAATTGGTTTTGAACAACTGCATCTTCTTAGGCAGATAAGAAAATAGGAGATAAAGTTGAATAATACCTAAGTATATATATCTATGTTGGAAAGTCACATAAAGTTAAAATATGGGAGATTCTTTCTAGTTTTTAAGGAAATGAAGTCAAATATAAGCTGATCTGAAGAAATAGCTCTTTCTTAGACATTTTGGTCACTTCTAATTCAATTTGGAACTAAACTGGCCTGGCTGAGCCTGTTGCAGAGTGTGTGTGTGTGTGTGTGTGTGTGTGTGTGTGTGTGTGTGTGTGTGTGTGTGTGTGTGTGTGTGTGTGTAATTGAAGAGTTCTTGAAAGCTTGTGGGTAAACCAAATATCTCAAAAATCAAAATCTGAGTTCAAATGTACTGGCTGGCCTTAAAGGAACCACGGAAAAAAATCCATCTGTAAAGCAAGTTGTCTCTTTGCCAGACATTTCTTCATGAAAAGATCTTATAAGTTTTACAAGATACTTTCAAAGCCAGCTTCTCCCCCAGGGACTAAACCAGCACCATTTCAGTTATTTTCCAGTAAAATCCTATTTCTGAGTCTCAGTTTACCACCATGAAATTGATCAGTCACCAAACTCCTCCTTGAACCTTTCTGTTTTTTGAGGATCTCTAAGCTAATTTCTTTAAAAAGCATGCAACAAACAAGTGGTACCAAATGACTTGCTTGTTTTCATGAACATGTTCTCTATGTTGGTCAACTTCCTGTTACTGTGACAAAGAACTGACAGGATCAACTTATAAAGGCCTCATCACTTTAGGCCTACATCACAGCAGGAAGTCCATGTTAGAGGAAAGCTGCTCACCTTATGACAAACCGAGAAACAGAGAGAGAGGAAGGACCTAGGATTCCAATATGCCCTTCAAGGGCATGTCCCCTTCCTTCTATTAAGCCTCAACTTCAAAAGTTTCCACCCCCTCCCAGGAGGGCCAACAATCTGCCAATGAAGGCTTCGGCCCATGACCCCTAGGGTCCACTGAAGATGTCTCCCTCCTCTGTACTTATGCTGCTTGTAAAACATAGATTTCGCTTGTTTTTAACTCTTTGAACATTTAGGGGGTTGATTGCTGCGGGACTTTGTTTCCTTATATTTTCCTGGTAAATTAAACAACAACAGAATTTTTTTCTTATTTTAAAGGTAATGTACAGAAGGCTTGCAGTTATATAACTCAGGTAATGAGGACATTTCTTTTTGAACAGTGTCAGCCCCTCCCTCATTTTCTCCCAGTTTTTCCCCTCCTTACCACCCAACCCCGCAAGCTGTATAGTTCATTCCCAACATAGTGTCTAAGCGAGTATCACTGCTGAATTAGTTCACCCGTTGTCCCACCATTTCTGCACTTCTCTTCCCCTCCCCAAATTGGATAAACATATATTAAAAACAGTAACAACAGGGCATAAATCAAAGGGGAGAAAAACAGCAGCAAGAAAGCAAGAAAGAAAGGTAGGAAGGAAGGAAAGAAGGGAACTGCAGATAATAGTATAATAAAAATCTCTTGTTTCTATTTCTTGAGTTCATTTCAATAAGCTTCATTTTATATGGTCATATACATGGCTAATTTGTGATCTTCTCCTAAGAATATCCTCCTTTGGTCTCACTGTGTTAATGTCCTGGGCATTTTTCAAAATGACCACAAACCAGGCCTCACTAAAGCCACCAGCACAACCATGTTCATTGCAGCATTATTTATCATAGCTAAGATTTGAAATCAACCCAGATGCCCCTCAGTAGGTGAATGGATCAAGAAAATGTGATATTTATATATATATATGTCATATATATATATCATATAACATATATATATATATATATATATATATATATCACCTTTACAATAAGAAAAAACTCTTGTTGTCATTTACCAGGAAAAAATAAGGAAACAAAGTCCTGCAGAATCAGCTCCCTGAATGTTCAAAGAGTTAAAAAAAAAAAAAAAAAGTGAGGTCATGGGCTGAAGCCTTCATTGACAGATTGTGGACCCTCCTGGGAGGAGGTATAACCTTTTGAAGTTGAAGCTTAATAGAAGGAAGCTAGTTCATAGGGGACATGCCCTTTGAGGACATATTAGAATCCTAGGTCCTTCTTCTCTCTCTTTGTTTCTCAGTTTGTCATAAGGTGAGCAGCTTTCCTCTAACATGGGCTTCCTGCAGTGATGTAGGCCTAAAGTCTATACATACATATCATACATAGATAGATAGATAGAGAGATAGAGAGATAGATCATATATCACACATATATCATATATATATATATATATACAATAGTATTCTATGTTTCCATCAGAAATAATAATATTGCTCCTTTCATAAGGAAACAGAAAACTTGCCAAACCCAAAGAAACATAGGCAACATGGTTTCCCTCAATTGTAATCATTAAAATGTGCCTATAAATCTCCAAGACAACCCAATGGATAGTAAGAGATAAAAAAAAATTACACTTGGGCATGATTAATTAAACAGAAATTTTGTTCAAAGTGTTCTCTAATCATCATTTTAAGATTTGAAGGGAAATGGGATTACAAAGATCCAATAAATATGTAACTACTTCAAACATCTGTATTCATAAACTAAAGTCTCTTCATGCAAACTTCAGTGAAGGTGTGAGTGGCTTAGCCATGATTATATCCTGACAGAGACTCGGTTCCTTTAACTGCCACCAGGACGGTCAGCATAGTGCAGCAATAGAACCAGGACAAACACCTATCTGTATTTATATTAAGATGAGTTTGCCAGATTCCTCACTGATACTACAGGGTGATCCCCACTTTCATAGAAACTCGAGATTTGTCTCGATTCCTCCCTTTATCTAACCCTAGAACCAGTCAGCCTGCAAAGCATACTCTGGAATCAAAATGGAGTCACTTGTGTCAACCTTAACAAAAAAAGTAAATACATAAATACATAAAGTGGGAGAAAATGAAGGAAAGGCTCCTATGCTTGGTTTCCCTAAAGCAGCTATCACAAAAAACCTTGTCAAAACCACAGCTTGCCAGGTACTAGTAGTTCATGCCTATTATCCTAGCAACTGAAGAGGCTGAGTTCTTAGAATCACTGTTCAAAGACTTGTTTCAAATTAAGCACCAAAAAGGCAAGAAGTAGAGCTGTGGCAAGTAGTAGAGCCCTAGCCTTAAGTACAAAAGCTTCCAGGCCCTGAGTTCAAGCCTCAGAACTAGCGCACAAACACATACGCGCGCGCGCGCGCGCACACACACACACACACACACACACAAGCTTTCAGAGAATAATTTGTTCTTTAAAAAACAATACTTCTGCAAGAATATCTAAATTGTTCACCCACCAACTGACATCACTCTTCCAATATATTATTGCTTCAAAATATCTTGTGTAATTTTCCTCATTTTCGCCTTTGAAAACTTCTTTCTTCAGCGTTTGTGAATATGCATATAATCTGCTGTGATACACATTCCCATTGCCATGAACTTCTATTCCCATTGCAAAGGCTATTCACAAGTAAAGTTTGATTTTTCTTTGATTTTTGTTTTTACCTTGGTCAATAACTTCAAAGCTCCACTCATTCTAATCAATGACTACTTATTGGCTACTAGCTACATGCGAGACAGGAATGATGAAAGAGAAAGAATTACAGAGCAATTGCCTTCAAAACATTTATCATCTCATTGGAAAAGAATCAAGCCCGGAAAACAATTCAAAAAATGTTGAATAGGCTTGGAGATGGAGTAACAGGCTGTGATTTAGAAATCTAAATGTCATGTCAGACACCAGTAGCTCACGCCTATAATCCTAGCTACTCAGGAGCCTGAGGATCACAATTTGAAGCCATCTTGTACAGAAAAGTCCCATGAGACTCTTATCTCCAATTAACCACTCAAAAACCAGAAGTGGTGCTGTGGCTCAAGTAGGTAGAGTGCTAGCCTTGAGCACAAAGAGGCTCAGGGACAGCGCCTAGGTCCTGAGTTCCAGTCCCATAACAGACAAAAAAAAGTCTGAATGTCAAAAATGACCATTGGTATAGGCTTAATTAGCAAAATAAGAGAAACTTGAAGGAAGTATCTTAAAGACTCTGAGATGAACCCTTAAGAAGGAAAAGGATGTGATCAGCATAGAGGAATGGGAAAATTAAACTTAGTGTCTCAAGAGAGAAAAGGCCCAGTCCTGGAGTTAGTGGTATAGCTCATTTGATAGAGTGCCAGGGTGTAAACAAATGCATTAGATCTTGATTTCAAGTCCTGGTCTGAAAAAAGAATAAGAATAAGAAGCAAGAAGACCCAATGACACCATCAACCCATCTTGCCTGAAAGATCATGAAATTCCCAGTAACCAAGAAGTTCTGATCAGTCCCCTCTGCTCAGGTCTCAAAATCCTTCTGGTTGTCTTCCCCCAAGCTACTTTCATCATACTTTGAAACAGTGATGAAACAAATCTAGGACCACCTAATTTACACATCAAAAAAAAAAAATCAGTGGCTCTAAGCATTCAAAAATCCCTTAGAAGGATCAACAGTAACTCACGTCAAGATGTTTTCTTTCCTTTTTCTTTCCTCCTTTTCCTCTAATGACATCTCTCACATAACAGGGCAAAGGTGATGTGGTCCATCTTTCTCTCCCTGTTTTCCCCAGTGCCCAAATGCTTTCGCAAAAACACAGTCCAGGGGCTGGGAAGGTGGCTCAGTGGTAGAGTGCTTGCCTTGCGTGCATGAGGCCCTGGGTTCAATTCCTCAGCACCACATAAGCAGAAAATGCCAGAAGAGGCACTGTGGCTCAAGTGGTAGAGCACTAGCCTTGAGCTAAAGAGCTGAGGGACAACACCCAGGCCCAGAGTTCAGGCCAAATAAAATAAAACAACAACAACAACAACACAGTCCACTTTGGCTTTCCCTCGCTTTCTCTCATCTCTCGGCAGTTAGGACTTTCTTTCTAAGGGTGGATGGCTGCCTTTCCTCAAATAGAACCAAGATGATCTCCTTGGAGATCTTTCCAGATTGCTTTCTAATGTCTCCAAGCAGATGATGAGACCCAAAATTTCCCCTTGACAGTGAGTGCGGTTAAAAAAAAGAAAAGAAAAAAAAAAACCTCTAAATCCCTCCTGTTGAATACATTATCTAGTTAAAAGACTCCCAAAGGTCTTTTGATGTAGAGTCACTTATTACTGATAAAGTACAGAGGCACAGGCTTAAGGTCAAAAGGGAATCAGGGTTCCTGACCAGGTCTGTTGGACTTTAAAACTCAAGGTCCCATCGATGACAATGAAGCATGTCCTTTTTATGCCTTCCCCAACGTGGGATTTCAAAACACTTGTCTCAAATATGCTCAACAGAGGCACAGAGAGATTCTAGGCTACAAAGCAACACAGACACACAATGGTTAAGTCGAATTTTGAGCATGACAGTGTGTCTGTTAGGCGAGCAGGGTAGAAGCTCGGGAGTCTTGCCTTTGCAGCTTTCTCAGACAATTTGAACAGCTTTAGAAACTTTTCACTTAAGGAAATTAGAGGCTTAATACCAGCGAAAACACTGAATGTTTCTTAGGAGCTTGTCTCCCCTGAATCTGTAGCAGCTGTGTGCAAATTAATCCGTGATTTGCAGGCTACACAGAGCGGAGCTGGGGAAAACAGCTGGGCATATTTATGAAAGTTTGTCAGGAACGTACCAGCGTGTTCGAAGGTACCTTCATCGTTAAGTGTCATTTTGCTGGCAAAGAAAAGGAAAAAGCAAGACAGATTCTGCCAGTGTCTAGAGGATTAATGAAAGGCCTGGCAGAAATCTGAAACGGGAAAAATCTCTTCTTTCTAATTTAAGCAGAGATTTACCAGAGAGGGTCTGGGAGATCAAACTGCGAAGTGCCAGTTGGTGGCTTCTCTGATAACCACGGTGGCAGATCGGAGGTGGAGAGGGCTGCTTCAGTCCCTGCAGTAGGGCAGTGACATCTGGCTGAGGTCATATTTCAAGCCCTGTGGCTGTAACCAGCCCCAGCTCTGCCTGCCCCACACATTGATAGCCTTTCTCTGCATTGAGCCCCCAACCTAAATGTACAGAAAGGATCAAAGGAAACACACCAGAGTCCTCACTGGGTCTAAGTCAGTCTAACATGTCAGATAGAGAGAATGTCAGCCATGAGAAGACCCAACAACACACACAGGGAGAGGAGGGGACAAGTCCTTCTCAGAAAATGAATTGACGGGTAGTGCTGGCCTGCTTTTGGAGAACAAAGGGCCTTTTTGAGCCTCCTTGTTCACTTAATTTGACCTTTGTATGTGTCTTTCTCGTAACAACACCTTGCTCTTTCTAGAACCCTTTCAGCTGCCTACGTAGGTGCCTTATAAACCTGGAATCTTTTTCACAGTTATTAAACACTTAAGAAAAGACATTTCCTAATAGTTCCTTTGAATCTAAACACAGAGCCCTATAAATTGTCTTACATATTTTTCCTGACCAATTGAGGACTAAGTGTATAGCAGTCATAAAGACATCCAACTTTAGGGTCCAGTGAAATGTTATAAGTTAGCCTAAATTGAGTGGAAGAAATAAAAAGTGATAAAAGGAGAATAATGTCTAAATTCTCACCATTAGATAAGAGAAGAGTTACAGAATCTCATCTCCTCCAGTCCAGGGCAAAGGCTGACAAAAAAAAAATCTCTTCTTAGACAAGAAATTTAGGGAAAGACCAATTCATTAATATCTGAATTAGACATCATATAGATTACATAATAATAGATATTACATCACATGGGCCATGTCTATATTTAAATTTTATTTGTTTTAGATCTTAAATTAAAATTAAACTGGACGGCCCATACTCTCATATTTTAAATCTGACAAATCTATGTGGGAAAAAAAAGGGGAGATGAATAACTGTTGGCACAATACTTGAGCCCAGCCACCTTAGGAGGTCCTTCTGTGTTCCTGATTACAAGCCTAGTTATTCTCCATGTCTCTAGACATGTCATTGTTCTCACCTTTATAAGTATATTAATCCAGCACCCTATCTAGGTCTCTAGCATTATGTCTTTCTGTTTCTCAACTTCTCATCAGGCATATGTTTTATAATTAGCTTTCACATCAGTATTCTACACAAAATTTACCAGAGTTCTTTGGGAATTGCAGATGTAAAACTGGGTTTACAAATATAGCACATTTTAAATTTGTATTTTTTGTTACACTAAAGTGCACAAAGGAGGAGGCTGCAATGCTTGGTAAGAAATGTATGCATTATCCTGCCCATGTAATTCTAACCCCTCTGTACAGTATGCTCTCAAATAAAATAAAATTAAATTAAAAAAAAATAAAGTGCATAGATGGATATTTTAATGCCTTTCCATATCAACTAGGAAATCATGAAGCTGCAACTAACAACTCAACTTAAACAAGAAGTGGTTTAAATTTCCCACATGTTAAGAAGCTTAGCTAAATAGCTAAGGTCTACTCCTCTGCTATTCTTTTGATCTTTCCTTTATAGAAGCTGTAACCGTATCAGTTCCTGGCTTCATATTTACATTCCAGGAAGAAGAAAGAGGAACAAGTAGTGACAGCTGTATTTGTCCTCTGGTTGGGAGAGCAAAATCTTCTCTAGAAACCACTTGGCCAGCCCATGTCATGAGGGTACTCTGCCTTATACGGTAAATAAGAAAGAAGATTTGAGGATTTTGTCAGCATGATCTGCACCCAAGGCTGGGTTAAGTGTCTTACCACAATCAAACTCCTCTTAATAAAAAAGGAGTTAAATACTGAGTAGGTAGGTATCTGAGAGAACTGATCATAATCCTGTATCTTTAAATATAACTTTATCTTCATCCCATTGCTTGTCTTTGTTTTCCCCCTTACAACTTAGGACATCATGAGACTTTAAACACTGCAAGGTTGACTATTACAAAGAGAGCATCTGGCTGCCTGGTATCTTACATAAAGTACTGAAGAAGTATTTGACTCTGATTTGAATGGCAGTACTAATGCAAAATTTAAGCTAGGTAAAACTGTGATCAAGGTAAACACAAAGTTGAGTTTTATTCCCTTGGCCTCAATTATTGATGACAGTCCCTTAACCATTACATATTTCAAGTTACAATGGTTTTATTTTATAACATCACACCACATAAAACATTTCCCTTGTAAGCCAGGCATCAGTGGCTCACACCTGTAATCCGAGCTTCTCAGGAGGCTGAGATCTGAGGATTGTGGTTCAATGCCAGCCTGGGCAGCAAAGTCTGTGAGACTGTTATCTCCATTAAACCACCGGAAAACCAGAAGTGGTACTGTGGCTCAAGTGGTAGAGTGCTAGCCTTGAACTGAGGAGCTCAGGGACAGCGCCCAGGTCCAGAGTTCAAGCCCCACAACCAACACACACAAAATATTCCTTGCATCTTGTGAGAAAAATATGTAAAAGTGTCATCTTGCCTTTGCCCCAGATGTTGCCCCCCACATAGGTAACTAGCATCTACATGCTAGAAAGTGACCACTGATCTATGCATTACCTCCCAACATGTTTCTCCACTGGACACACACAGTCACCATTTCTGATGGGTTTGTTTCTTACTGGATAAATGTTCGCATAAATGTAAATCACATCTTACATATTGCTCTGGGTTTTGTTTAGTTCTACTTAGCAATAAATCCTGCACTTTTTTTATAAGTTGGTACAGAATGGTCTTACTTGTTTTGTTTCAGACATCCCTAGTAAAAATATCTCACATAAAAGTAAAATCCTTTCATATGTACTACTTCACTACAAGGTTCATTATCCTAATTTCCAATAGATAAAAGATATACAGGGGCTGAGAATGTAGCTTAGGGGTAGAGTGCTTGCCTAGCATGCATGAATCGCTAGGTTTGATTCCTCAGTATCACATAAACAGAAAAATCCTATGGCTCAAGTGATAGAGTACTATCCTCGAGCAAAAGAATCTCAGGGACAGTGCCCAGGCACTGAGTTCAGGCCCCTGGACTGGCAAAAAAGAGAAGAAAAAAAAAGTATACAAAGGTCAGAGAGGTTGCAAAAATCAGAAAGAAAACCCAAGTGGCCTATTCCTCTGGTACGTGTTTGCCAACAGATTCTTATTAACCTTGACACATACTCATCACTGAAACATTAGCACTTGGGCACGCCAGAGTAATCTTTAATACACATGACCTCTAAAATGTATAACCTCCTGATCTGAGAGAAAAAGAGGAGAGAAATGTAGTGGAATCATAGGGACATAACAATTAAACACAAGCATAATCATAAACATAATCATAGGGAAATAACAATTAAAAGGAGTTCTGGGTGTATAATATGAAGGTGGTACAACTTGTTACCTATAGTTAATTTCTATCTGGGGAATAGTCCTTAAAATCTGTGGAGAACTCAGAGCTTAAATCAGACCTGTGGTGTGAGCATGCACATATGAATACACACACACACACACACACACACACACACACACACACACACACCCCTGAGATTAAAAAAAAAATCAGTCTCCATCTCCATCTATTCCTAATACATAGCTTTACCTTAACTGAGTCAGACCCCCTTCCCCACCCCCAATGAAAGCCGTCCGCTCACCTAGAAGACTGAGTTTTTTTTCCCTCAAAGACTTTCAAAAACACTGTCACATATACTCTTCCAAACATTATAAACGCAACTTGAAATGCCTTTTCCAAGGGGCACAAGAAGAAATCAATACATTCTGATTTTCTCCTCCGTTAAACTCTCAATGACTGAAACAGTACTGCAGCTGGGGAGAGTTTAGTAGCTCAAAAACCACACACTAAATATCTTCTAGAAGATTATAGCGCCTTATTTAGGTGCCTATTGGTAGAGCGTTAGAGTTTTAATGGGCTCAAAAAATACACCAGTAATCGGCAAAAATAAATAGAGCAGTCATGTAAGTATGAAGATAATTATTTGTAGAAGCATCTGGCATAATAGCATCCCTTTGTAGCATGGGAACTAAATGCTACATACCACACTATTAAAGTTAATAAACAAGAGAGATTATTAAGTGGAATGGGGCCATGAAATTGGTGAGCAAGGATGTCTGCAGCTCTGTGAGATGGTTCTAAGCTAGAAGGCAGCTACGTTGCAGGTGAGATGGATAGAAAAATCCAGACTAAATCATCTCTGGGTCCTTGCTTTCCCTATTCTCCCCCTATTCTCACAGTCGAATCCAGTAGCAGATTACACTGGGTCATTCTCAAAACCCATCCAGGCTCAGTCTATGACACTGTCCCTGCTCACAGCTTCAGAGGCTCAGGTTAAGTTTCTTCAGCCCCCTCTCCTTAGACGTGAAGACCCAGCAATCCTCATATATTAAAACCAAATCTCGCTACTCAAAGGCTTCAAATCCTCAACTGGCTTCCCATTTCTAATTGTTTCCTGTAGTTACTATCACCAAGCGCCACAACCTTAGTAGCTTTAAATAATAGAATCGTATCCCTTGGCAGTTCCTGAAGTAAGAAAGTGCAACTCGGGGCTGCTGTCCCTTCGAAACCTATCAAGAACCCTCCTTTGCCTCTTCTAGTGTCTGGAGGGTTGGCTGGTTGTTGACTGTGCTCCTTACATTGTAAATGTGTCTTTCTAATTCTCCAGCCTTGGGTGATGGTCTCCCGTTTGTCCACTCATCTCTGGTCCCTGGTTGGCCATTCTTTCACCCAAAACTCATCCTTTTTATAACACCAGTCACATGATATTGTTTCAACTTGATTTCATCTAGAAGGCACTTTGCAAGTCAGACCATAGTCAGAGATACCAGACTTTAAGCTTCTAATCTAACTATTGAGTGAGAGAGACACCTTTCAACATCACACAACAACCTAAGCATCTTCTAAAAGTCTGCTTACTCCACTGGCAGGTCTTTTCTGGGTGAAATCTCTGCCTGCCTAACACACCCCAAACTCAGCCCTCTCATCTTCTGTATTTATTTATTTATTCATTCATTCACTCATTCAGTTGTGGGGCTTGAACTCAGAGCCTGGGTGCTGTCCCTGAGCTCTTTTTGCTCAAGGCTAGCGCTCTACAACTTTGAGCCACTTCTGGTTTTCTGGTGGTTTATTGGAGATAAGAGTCTCAGGGACTTTCTTGCCACCATCCTCAGAGCTCAGTTTCCTGAGTAGTAACTAGGATGACTGGTGTGAGCCACCAGCTCCAGAACAATGGCCTCTTTTGACATCTCATAAACTGGTCAGGTTTTTTGCCATGTTGGCACTCATGGTTGCCTGTGTTTGCAAGACATTTCCTTGGGTCTGCACATGGCTGTCTACTCTGATCATCAAGTTGTACTCTGCTATTACCTTTTGGCAGTGGCACATGCAGGTCTGGTGGGGGCCAAAGTCAATATAACAGCGCAATCAAGAGAACATGGCTATGCAAATACATAGAAGCAAAGTCTCAAGTTGGGGACTAGCACAAGGACCCTGAATTCCATGCTCTCTATTCTTACTGGTGAAGTTGCTTCCATCCTCAAAGAGGACCTTCTGAGTAGCCTGATCCAAATCTCTGATCACAACCAAGGTCCCTTGCTTTCTTACCTTATCACGCTTATAAGACTTATTTAATCTAAAATACAGCCCAATTTTACATATTATCTTATAATGCTAAGGAAGGAAAAGCCCACTGAATTTTTACCAGTAAAGACTAGATCCCAAAATCTATAGAAAGAATTAACAAAACAAAGAGTTGGTTCTTTGAAAAAAATTAATAAAATTGACAGACCCTTAGCAAATCTTATCAGAAAAAGAAGAGAACACACCCAAATAAATAAACTCAGACATGAGAATGAAAACATCACCACAGAAATAACCAAGATTCAGAACATTATAAGGGAATACTTCTCAAAGTTTTATGCTAGTAAGTTTGAGAACTTAGCAGAAATTGACCTTTTCCTAGCAAATACTGACATGCCAAAACTAAACCAAGATGAGTTAAACCATCTTAACAGGCCAATATCAAGCATTGAAATAGAAACAGCAATAAGAGACCTCCCATCTAAGAAAAGCCCAGGACCAGATGGTTTTACAGCAGAATTCTACAAGGTCTTCAAAGCAGAGCTCACACCAATACTCCTCCAACTCTTCAATGAAATTGAAAGAGAAAGTTCACTACCAAACACATTCTATGAAGCCATCATAACCCTCATCCCAAAACCAGGCAGGGACTCATCAAAGAAAGAGAACTATAGACCCATTTCTTTGATGAACATTGATGCAAAACTTCTCAACAAAATTTTGGCCAATCGACTTCAACAATTCATCCAAAAAATCATACATCATGATCAAACAGGATTCATTTCAGGGATGCAAAACTGGTTCAATATACGCAAATCAATTAATATAATTCATCACATCAACAAGAGCAAGGATAAGAACCACATGGTTATCTCAATAGATGCAGAAAAAGCATTTGACAAGATCCAACACCCCTTTATGATGAAGGTCTTGGAAAAATAAGGAATCCATGGAACATTCCTCAATACAACAAAGGCTGTATATGACAAAACTACAGTCAGCATTATACTTAATGGTGAAAATCCAAAGCCATTTCCTCTTATCTCAGGAATGAGACAAGGATGTCCACTCTCCCCACTTCTCTTCAATCTACTATTAGAATGCCTAGCTACAGCAATAAGACAAGATACAAACAAAGGGGATCCAAATAGGGAAAGAAGAAGTAAAACTCTCCCTCTTTGCAGATGACATGATCTTATATTTAAAGAATCCCACAGATTCCACTCCCAAATTACTCAAGCTGATTCAAAACTTTGGCGAAGTAGCAGGGTATAAAATTAACCCTCAAAAATCAATGGCTTTTCTGTATGCCAACAACAAGAAAAGTGTGGCTGAAATTAGGAAGGCAACTCCATTTGTAATAGCCCCACAAAAAATAAAATACCTAGGAATTAACTAAAGAAGTGAAGGACCTCTATGATGAAAACTTTAAAAACTTGAAAAAGGAAATCAAAATAGAACTTAGAAAGTGGCAAAAACTCACATGCTCCTGGATTGGAAAGATCAATATAGTGAAAATGGCAATACTTCCCAAGGCTATCCATAAATTCAATGTGATACCTATCAAAATTCCAACCTCATTCTTCAAGGAAATAGAAGAAGCAATCCAAAAATTCATATGGAACAATAAAAGACGCCTAATAGCTAAAACAATCCTCAACAGAAAGAACACTGCTGGAGGAATATCAATACCAAATTTCAAACTCTACTATAAAGCCTTAGTAATCAAAACAGCTTGGTACTGGCACAAGAACAGACCTCAGGACCAATGGAATAGAATTGAAAACCCAGAAATGAACCAACAGACCTATAGCCATCTAATCTTTGATAAGGAAGCTAAAAAAATAGAATGGAAGAAAGACAGCCTCTTCAGTAAATGGTGCTAGCAAAATTGGTTAACTACTTGTAGAAAACTAAAGCTAGATCCTTATATATCACCCTGCACCAGAATCAACTCCAAATGGATCAAAGACCTCGAAGTCAAAGCAGACACTCTGAAAACATTACAGTATGGAATAGGAGAAACCCTAGGTCTCCTTGGCACAGGCCAAAATTTTCTTAATAGAGACCCAGAAACACAACAAATCAAAGAAAGGTTGGACAAATGGGAATGCATGAAGCTGCAGAGCTTCTGCATGGCAAAGGACATAGCTAGCAAGATCAATAGAAAGCCCACAGATTGGGAGAAGATCTTCACTAGCCATACAACGGACAAGGATCTCATATCTAAAATATACCTGGAACTCAAAAAATTAAATCTCCCAACAACAAATCTTCAAAGAAGCAACTGCCCAATAAATAAGTGGGCTAAAGACTTAAAGAGAAACTTCTCTGAAGAGGAAAGAAGGATGGCCAATAGACACATGAAGAAATGCTCAACCTCCCTAGCCATAAAAGAAATGCAAATCAAAACAACATTGAGATACCACCTCACCCCAGTTAGAATGACTAAAATCAAGAACTAATAACAACAGATGCTGGAGGGGATGTGGACAGAAGGGAACCTTACTGCATTGTTGGTGGGAGTGTAAACTTGTTCAACCACTTTGGAAACAGTATGGAGGTTCCTCAAAAGACTCCACATAGAGCTCCCCTATGACCAAACAATACCACTTTTGGGCATTTACCCAAATGTTCACAAACAAGACCACACTAAAGCTACCAGATGCCCCTCAGTGGATGAATGGATCAAGAAAATGTGGTATATATACACAATGGAATTCTATGCCTCCATCAGAAAGAATGACATTGCCCCATTTGTTAGGAAATGGAAAGGCTTGGAAAAAATTAGATTAAGTGAAGTAAGCCAGGCCCAAAGAAACATAGGTCCCATGGTTTCCCTTATTTTCAATATCTAGTATATGTCTGAGTCAAGCAGAAAAGGTCAGATAAGTTGATGTTAGGGAAATGAACCCTAAGATATGTATTCAAATGTATTTTTTTTCTTTCATGCGATTGTTTCTAACACATTTATAAGATGATTTCTTTGTTGCTTTGTAGGTCCCTCCCCCACAGTATAACCCCTGCTTTCACTATATTTGATGTCGGTATAATTTGTGGAGGGGAAAGGGAAAAACAAATAGTTTAAATAGGGATACAGGTGGACCCATTGCAACAATGAGATGTACAAGTCGTTATGTCGAAAACGAACTTTACAACTTTGGTGGGGTGGGCGGGGAGGTTTGGGTTGGGGAACAGGGGGAGCATGGTAAGGGATGGGAGGGGAAACAAAGGAGGAGGCTACAATGCTTGATAAGAAATGTACTTATTATCTTGCCCATGTAATTGTAACCCCTCTGTACAGTATTTTCACAATAAAAAAAAATAAAATAAAGAAGACTAGATCCCAGCATGGTAACTTGTTGGCATTTAGTGAATGCTGAATTCAAAAATAGATGAATGAATAAATGACAATAATATGGAAAACATCAGTAACTATGAGTCCTGGAGTGGTGACTTTGTTTCAGATATGCCCGATTATTATCCCACATCTTGGAGGTATTAAAGTTGGCCAAAGGTAATAACATTTGCCCTGGGCTGCCTGCTGGTAAAAAGTAAAGCCTGGCTTTGGAGCTTGTACTCTGGACTAGGACTCCATGCTCTGCACCATACCCTATGCTATCTGAGGTCACCTGACTCAGGGTTCATCATTAATCCCCAGACAGAGCAAGCAAGCGGAGATTCCTGCTTCACAGGGGTAAGGATCTGTCAGAGGAAAGTGAAATAAACTTGGCCCTCATACCACGCAGCCCAGAGAAAACAGAAAGAAGAATCCAAATCTTTGGTCCCAGAGTTCCCAGAGCCATTTGTGGGACTCGATTGTAGGACATCATCTCCACCTCCTCGCCAGGCTTTTGATACACGGTGAGTTAAGAGAAAAAATATTAATAATCAACTTTATAACAACTTTGCAAGCTCCAAGGAGCTTTCTCTGACTTCTCTAAGGGTTAGGACCACCACAGGAGCCCCTCTTCTACTTTTTACGTTTTTATTAACAATATTAGTTGTGCAGAAGAGCTCCATTGTGAAATTTCCATACACGCTTACAGTGTAACCTGATCTAACTCTTCCTCATCCCTCCACCCCTCCTTCTTAAAATCATTTCAACAGGTTTCACCATTTTTCCTATATATGTATTTAAAGTATCTTGATCATGTTTACCCTCTTTAACCCTTTTTGCGTATCACCTCCCCTCACTGGTACCCAATAGCAGTTTTACATTCCTGTCATTCATTTCATCTTTATAGTGCGTATTTACTGCACAGCAGTGTTTTACCATGGTATGTCACACATACATATATTATACTTCAATCAGATTAACCCTTCTAATGCTCTCTTTCCCCATTACTTTTGCCCATTCATTTATTATTTAACAGCTTTCACTGTCTGTATGCTATCTTCTTATATTGATGCAGTGTATTTTTACATTATTCACTCTCCTTCATTCTCTTTCCCACTCATTATCATAACAAAGCCCACAGTTACACTCTTTCTCTTTTCTCTCTTTCCCTTCCCACCCCCTTCCACATGTGTGTGTGTGTGTGTGAGAGAGAGAGAGAGAGAGAGAGAGGAAGAGAGAGAGAGAGAGAGAGAGATCTAGGAACATTGGATGTCATAACTTGCATGCCTTTCTCAGTTAGTAGTATATATTCATGTACGAAAATAGCTGATAGACAGAATGTATTCTCCAGGTGTGTCCACCTCTTCTGACCCACTAGATTCGAGTCATGATTTTGTTCTTAAATTTAAAAAAAAATGCTTTTACATTTTTCCTGGCATGCAATAAACTCCTCTTGATTTCTCATTGGCACACTGACAGGTTCTGTGTGTTTCCAGCTCTTGTCATCCAAACTAAGGCAACAAACAGAAGTCTAGAGCAGTCCCTGGCTTTTCTGTAGCCAACCAGCAGCAGTCATTTTAATTAGATTTAGATAAGTGGGAAACATTGTGGGAAGAAGTAGAAGAATGTATTTTCAATCAAAACTCTTCTGTGTGAGGAAATGTCCCATGGAGCCCTCCTTTGAAATAAACCATCAGACAACCATCCCCTCCACTACTACCTCCTGCCCTGCTTGCTTCATTCTGTTCTGTTTGCAATCTTTCTTTAATCCATGGCAACATCCCAGTATCTCAAATAGCAGCAGAGGTGAAACTCTCACTTTCACCACCATCTGAGCAAAGGATGAATTTTATTCACGGAATAACATTCCCAGAAGCAGTTGCAGAAAGAGGAAGCGAAAAGCACAAGGCCCAGCTCACTTCAGTTTTGTATTCCCTATTCCTGCTGATGAGAAGAAAATACCAATGGACAATTGTAAAATACCTGCTTTTATTTAACTAGCAGGAAGCCAGGGAAGGGAAGAAGGCAACATAAATCCTTCTGTCTTGCTTCAGCTGAGATTTCTCTTAGCTATGAGCCACCCTGTAGAAATATATTTACTTCCTACATTTATACTCTGAATTTAGGATGTATCATCAGAGAAGATGTAAAAAAGGGAGGGAAATATTCCTTTTTCTTTTTCAAAGTATTGCAAAAATGTCTTGGAAAGATAGAGAGCTAGGCTCTACGTTGTAGATCACTTCCAATTATTTGGACAGAGTGGTATTTAAGAACACAGGTTTTAACTACTTATTTCACTCTTGTGTTCCTATTAGCTCACTGAAACTGATTTCTGTGGACTGTCTAAGCTGGATATATTTGTTCTTTTCTGACCCAGAATCCATGGCAGTGATAAGCAAGACCCTCCTCTGACCTTGGAATAGACATGCCAAGGGTATTTATTACATGTGTTATAATGAATTTTTCTAATCTGAAGCCAGGCTTTACATGCTACAAAGTGATTCTCTCACAGGGTCATTCCCTGCCTTTTATCTTTCACCATGCCACCTGGACATGTTTTCAGGGAAAGCAGTAACAAATTATTACTCTTGTAGACAGAGGCGGCACCTGTCTCTCTGCTACCAGAAGAACTTCATAGCACAGCAATTTCCTGTAAATGTAGGATTGTAGGTTCCTCTGTACTTAAGTCAGAACACAAGACAGGTCAACACATCCCTGGAGCTCAGCTGGTCTTCAAATGCTATCTCCAGATGCTCTGGCAATTCATCCTGCACTGTTGTGATTTCCATGAGAACACCAAAGCAGTACAACAAATGAGGCTTTGCTTGGCTGCACTTTTCTCTGAAGGGCTCCAGATTCAAAACTTGATGGGATCAATTTTCATCTCAAAGACCCAGCTCCTTGAGAGCAGAGACCCTTTGCCTGTCGGTGCATTCCAAATTCCAGCACACAACCATTCAGTAACTGCTTATTCATTCCTCCATTCATTCAAAAAGCACTGGCTGTAACTGCTACTACCTCCTAGGTTATAGTGGTTTTAGAGATGATAAATTTCTTCTTCTCTTAGAATGTGAGCACCAATCTTGACATCAACGGAAGATTTGCATAAATCAGTCATTATGATCTGCCATTGAAATCATGAAGGGGTCGTGAATTATTGAAGCAGTGGCTCAAGATGCAAACTCTTATTTTCAAAAGGCCAGCCAGCCAGTCTGTGGTGTGAATTAAAATTTCACACAGAAGGAAAGAGTTTGTGTTTTTACAACTTTATTACTTCATTCCCAGGCACCGGAATACAGATGGACAATCTTCTTACTAAATTGAATGCATATGCACTGGTCCCTTCTAAAACTCTCCCAAACATAAACAGAGACCAGACACCTCATTGGTATGAGTCCTTGCAGGTACGTAGGGAGACAGGTATTAAATTTCCTGTTGAATCTTTTTCTTTCTATTAAATCTGTGTCTTGAAAAGGCTTCCACCAATACTTTTTGCCAAATGACTAAGAGTGAAATATATTTGGGGGCATTTAATGTGAAATGCACAGTTTCAAATAGCTTTACACATGTTGAAAGTTTAAAAAGTTGTTTGCTAAGTACTTTAGTTATAATTCATTTAAAAATCCCATTATGTTTGGTTACACAAGAGTGACTTTAATACACTTAAAGATGCAGTACTCCTGAGCTGTGACATATTTATAGTCTGAACATTAAAAGGTTTATAAAATAAGGCTGTATTTTCTCAGTGTCAAACATCCTTCAATGATGACAATTATTCAGTCAGCCTGTTTGTAATTAGGTATAAAATAATTTACGATTATGAAGACAAGTGAGCAAAAATTTTTAGAATAACTTCATATAGTATTTTATTATTACAATATTTCCATAATCTTTCTAGGGCTTGAGGAGTCATAAATTGCCCTGATCTGATTTCTACTGGATTTCTCTTGGAATTAATAAACATATGGATCTAATCTTAAAATGTGTGTCAAAAATAATGAAGGGAATGGCTTCCCACAAAGTTGAAAATGAAATGGCACTGACAGACACTGACATTGGTTTGGAGAATAAGTGCAGTAAGCTGCCTACAGACACCACAAAGCCAGAATCTGGGAATGTGGCTGTCAAGAGGAAGTGAACGCCCTATTGGGGTCAGAAATGGAGCCTATGTTCCAATACCCCAGGGCTGGAGAGTGCTGGCTTCATCATGCTTCCTTCCCCTTGATGGGAAACAAACAAGGAGACTTTCCCCACACTCTGTCTGTCGCTTCCCAGGGTGTGAAGCTGTTGTTCTTGTTGTTTTTTATTTTAAATAAAATAAAATAAAAGGTTGGATGGAGCAAAAATAGTCTTTTTTCTCATTCCATATACTGTCAAAATCCCAAATAGGGAAAATGTCAACCTGTTGATCTTGTTTCTTTTCTTCTCAGTTCAAGAAGACTAATGACAATGTGCTGTCACTACTGGTTGCATTCTATTTTTTCCAACATATTTTCCCTTCACATTTCTTTCCAATTAGGATCTAATGCTTCTGACCAGAGATGGTCAAAGTTTGAATAATATTCTGTCGCTCCTCAAACTCCCGGGAGCGGGGGGGGGGGAGAATTGTAGCTCCCTTTGTCTTAGAAGACAAGTGAACTTAACAGAATTTTTTAAAATTTTATTGCCAAGGTGATGTACAGAGGGGTTATAATTACATATAGAAGGGAGTGAGGACATTTCTTGGTGAACTTGTTACCCCTTCCCTTATTTTTCTCCCACTTTCCCTCACCTACTCAATCCCCTCCCAAGTTATACAGTTCATTTCCAACATTTTGTCTTGAAGTATCAATGTTGCATTGGTTCACCTTTTTCCTTTGTCTCACCATTTTGTTGTTCCCCTTCCCTTCCCTAATTCATATAAACATATATAGAATACACAGGGTACCAAAATCAATTACAGTGACAACAGGGACTAAACCATAGGGGGAGAAAAACACAAAAGAAAAAAGAAATCGCACAGTACATTAAAACAATAACACAAAGAAGAACCTCTTGTTTCCATTTCTTGGTGGCATATATACACAATGGAATTACATGCTTCCATCAGAAAGAATGACATCGCCTTGTTCATAAGGAAGTAGAAAGACTTGGGGGAAAAAATCATATTAAGTGAAATAATCCAGACCCAAAGAAACACAGACTCCATGGTTTTGCACAGTTGTAATAATTAGTGTATGTCTACGATAGTCCTAGCCAATGAGCAGAAGAGCTCAATAGCTATATACAGATGACCATATAAGATGAGGCTAAGCACAATTAAGAGAATTTTTATAGAAAAAAAACTTGTTGGAAATCATTAGAAATTTGCAGTTTCTGAGACTTAGCCAAGATGTGGAGAGTAAATCACACGGTTAGACATGCTATAGTCTCATTTCTTAATCTTTGCACCATCTTAGAGAGAGCCTCTATCAAGCCTAAATAGAAAAATTGCCAAGCTAATTATGTGTGGGCCAATCTCACTCCATACATGGAAATAGCATCTGAACAAATCATTGCTGCCAACTCACGTTCGGTGAGTATTCACAGCGTGCTTGGCCTGAGGCCAGGGATGGCGATTTCACCAAATGTAAAGATGGAGTTACTAAACAGCAAATCAATTTAGTCATCAGAGTAGCGCCACCACCTGCTCTCTCACGTGACCCCTGACACTTTGAATTATGGGAACTCACCAACATGCTACAATCAGCTTTCACAGTGAAGACAAAGCTTACCATAAAGCCCTGAAAAGTCTGAAATTACGCTACCAGAACTAAAAGGGTGCATTCTGAAATGCTTTGAAACTGCAATTTCTTAAGATTGTATAGAGTACATTAACAACAGGTGCACTGAAGCAAAGCTAAGTGCAGGGTCTCAAAACAGAGTAGAAGATCAGACTATAACTAGCAGTTGAATAGGTAGGACGTGGAGTAGGATTGAAAACACCATCTTGGTCTCATCTTAATTCATTCTTTATTAGCTTCCCTTCCATCACACAAAGCCTACCACAATAATGTTCTAGCATCATTTGATAGAACCCAATAAAATGAGCAACCATGAGCCCCATGAGTTTTTCACCCATAGAGACGATGCACACATGTCAAGTACATGGTCATGAAGGCTGAATGAATGAAGTACTATTCTCAGTCTCTCCCCATTTCCTGGCTTCCAAGTCCCTCTATTACAGGAGATGTAGTGAAAGGGAGCCAGCAAAGGCAGGGCATACACCAGGCAAATCCTGAGATGGCAAGGACCCAAGATATCATCTTGTCCAGCTTTCTGCACAACCAGTCCATTTACGACCACCTTCATTAAGGTTGATTAGAAGATTTCCAAAGAACACTTTAAAGAGTAGACCATTGCTTTGTTGGATAGCTCTAATTATTTTATAGCTCTTTCTTCTAGTGAGCCTGGACACAAATTATGTCTAACCATAATTTGGATTATTGCTCTCTTAAAACAGAATATGCCAACTCTCTTCCATACACTTTCAAACAGTTAAAGACTGCCACTAAATTTTCTCTAATTTTTCCTTTATTGAATGTGGTTCCCACGCCCTTCATTACTCTGACACCGTCCAGTCTCAGAATGCAGCACCCCAAACCGAATTCCACAGTCTACATATGCCTAGGGTATCATGGCAATTGGCAGGCATTCTCTATGCAGGGTTAATGTTATGAAACACCTTTTAAATTAGCCAAAGCAGGGGTCCACATTTTATGCTTGCTCTCTGTCTCCTACTTAATTTACAGTACGGGACACTTGCCATTAGTTGAGGTGAGGTGTGGGGAATGTGATTGTTGCCAATCATTGACCATTCCCTGATTCAGGAGATACATAAAACTCTAATGGAAACATTATTCTCATAACCATTGGGTAAAATAACAAGAACAAGGAAATGATACATTTGCAATATCTGCTTCTTCAAACAAAGAGATGTACAATGCAAGAATCCGCCATCATTCTCTCACATGCAGATGCACAAGGTAACCAAGTAGCTAAGAAATGAAATTCTCCCATTAAGTATTAAGAAGAGAACATTCCTTGCTTTGAGTGCACACATTCCCAGGGCATGTTAAGTGCTAAAACATCTAATTAATGCATCAATGTCAAAGAACAAGATGACTCGGGGCATTGTAATACCAGCTGCCATAGCAACCTATTGTCCTTGTACACTTATTTGTTGAATTGTATGTCTGTACATGGAATCATGCCATAGTTAGAAATATAAGTGTTCTCTTTCCAAGCAGCTCTGAAGAAAAGAGCTTCTCATGAAGATCTGGGAAAAGAAACAGCATGTTCTCATGTTGATGGTAAGCTCCACTCCCAACACTTGTTCTGATGTTTCTTTAGTTAAAAAAAAAAATCTAATTGACAAATGAAAATTGTATATATTCAAAGGGTAAAACAATGCTATATGCATCTGATAAGCATGGCAGATATCTCTGACTTCATTTCTTATAGGAATATAGTCAAAAATATGATTTCTGGATCACATGACGGCTCTTACTTAAAGTTTTTGAAGACTCTCTATACTGTTTTCCTGAAAGACCCTTAGTTAAAACACACACACGCACACACACACACACACACACACACACACACACACACACACACACACACACACACACAAGCTTCCAGGGAAAATATGGAGTCAAAATTACTGTCAAACTTCATTGTGATTTAGGAATGGAATCGAGATGGGTTGATACAGAACGGAAGAGGTCAAGAATGCCACCTTAAGCAAGGGAAGAAGAGGTGACATTGTCCCAAAAGAAATGTATTCAGTACCTGACTTATATAACTGTAACCCCACTGTACATCACCTTTATAATAACAATAAAATAATAAAGCTCCTCCCACCAATAAATAACTGAATATTCATATCCAGACTTTAACATTGAAACATCAACTTGGTGCTTTCATTTTTTTCTTTCACATTTATATTGGTGGGGGAGGGGGACACAGGAAACCTGTGGATACACAAATAACACTTCTGGTCTCCAACAGATCACTACTTATTGTTGATGATGATCTCATAGCTGTACATCTGGCCATCTTAACTAAATAATTATCTCTGAGAGGAAGTGCTATTAAGTGATTGCCTTTGAAGGAAAGAACTGGATCCTGAAACATTGTCACCTCTAAATTATTTTAACCTTGTGTGTGTTTGGTTTTGATACGCTATATTAGTTGTACAAAGTAAAGAGCTTCATTACAGCATTCCCATACAGGCATATCTTGTGTGCCGACTGCATTCATCCTCTCTTCCTCTTTCTTACCTCTCTTCCTCTTTCTTACCGCTCTTCCCCTTTCTCTTATCCTCTCCTACCTCCATAGAAATCCTCTTGTGCTTTTATGACCTTGTGTTTACTTTGATGGTTTTTCCCTCCCTGAATTCTACATACAAGAGAAAACTATGCAATGCTTGTTTTTATCGGACTGGCTCATTAATTTTTTTCTAGGACTTGAACCCAGGACCTCATGCTTGTTAGGCAAGCAATCTACCACGTGAGCTATTTCTTACCTCCAGCCCTGCTGCTGTAGTTATTTCTCAGGATAAGGCCTAGTATTCTTTCTCCAAGGACAGAATGATTATGACTCTCCTATGTGTTCCTTTTGCAGAGCTGGGATTTCAGATGTGCATCCACATGCCTGACTTGCTTGTTAAGGTCAGGACTCACTAACTTTTACCTAGTGAGTCAATCATAGTCATCCCAATTTCCACCCGATGAGAAGGTGGGATTATAGACATGAATCCTGTGTCTGATCAAGGTACATTGTATGTATAAATAAATTGTATGTCAAAATAAAATCCCTTTATACAACTAATTGATGCTAGTAAAAATGTGAGGAAAAAAATAGAAAAAGGTAAATAAATTGCTCTATGAAGCATTACAAGTTCTTGATAAAATTCTAAGACAAGCTACTAATTTGAATAGATGACACCCATCAGCCAAAGTGATAGTCACTTAATTTTGCTTACGTATTAATGAGTATATAAAACATCTTGTGTAAATCCATCAGGTAAAATCTCTCAGACAACTCCTTTCTGGGTCTGATACTTTATTGCTTAATGGAGGACTGTGACATAAAAAGACCAACTCCAAACTGTGTGAGGCAAAGACGGTTAGTCATTTACCTGTAGTAAACATACTTTAGGGTAATACCCCCCCCCCAAAAAAAAATCACTTCCATATAATCCCCCTCCCTTCAGTGTGGATGGAACCTGTGACTTTTTTTTCTTAATCAATACAATATGGCAGGAATGGAGGTCTTTTCAGTTGTTGGGCCTGCAGTTAATAAAAAGGAAGATTATCCTGCGTGGGCCTGACCTAATCAGGTGATAGTCCAGACTTTCCCTGAAGTTTCCAACTTCAAAATAGAAGAGACTATTTGCTACATTGTTACTACTTTTCCCAGTTGTATCTAAAGTGAAGCGAGGCCTCCTGACTGAGGTCTGGGCCAGTAAGACTGAAGTGTAAATGATGCTGGGACTTCCTGTGATTTCTCAGTAAGAATGTGGACTCTTCCGTCTCTTCTTCTGTCACATACACTGATATTGCAATAGCCAGCTACCCAGCAGCTATCTCAAACTATGAGTGAGGGAGCTTCACTGCTAGGTGAACCAAAGTCAGGATCGCAGGTGCTTTCGTAGAGCTTCTATAGTTGGGCCCAAATCCAGAAACATCTCACACAACACCAGAGAAGGCAGCCTGGCTCAATATTTTGACATCCACTAATAGTGCTGGCAGAAATGACACATTTCATTAAGAAGCAAACAAGAGTCAGATATGTGAAAGAGACTGTTCATGGAAATATACAAGCTGATCCATGCCTTCATGTTATAAAAACAACTCATTTGACCTATGGTGGAAAGTGATTATTTGAGAAGAGTAATGCCTTGGGACCATTTAAATCTGTTGTTTAGTGATATCAAGCCATTATCCTGCTCACACCTCGCAGGAGAGCTGCTGCCTGGGGGCTAACCAGTCACATTAGCAGCCTGTCATTCTGATGTTTCTGCTCCTTGGAAGTCATACCTTCCTAGGCACAGGTACCTCTGTGTGTGTGTGTGTGTGTGTGTGTGTGTGTGTGTGTGTGTGTACGTGCACGTGCACGCGTGCGTGTGGGCTCCCGTGCACGGGAAGAAGCACAGTTAGGCCAGCTAGCATCACCCTGTTAACTGTGTTGTGAATCCTTCCACAGAGGACGAGCTGAGCAGTCCCAGGAGCTAAAGATACAACACTGAACGAGGCAAACTTTGCCTTCGTGATCAGCGACCTCACTGAGGGGCCGCCTTCTGCACTTCCTGACAATTCCATTCCATTCACTGACTCCAAAACACGCAAATCAGGCTACATGTCTCAGTAAATAGAATACCAAAAGCCTAAATATATTAAGTGTATAAATATTGGTGGGGGGGGCTGGGAAGGTGGCATGCATGAGGCCTTGGGTTCAATTCCTCAGCACCACATAAGCAGAAAAAGCCGGAAGTGGCACTGTGGCTCAAGTGGTAGAGTGCTAGCCTTGAGCTGAGGAGCTGAGGGACCGCACCCAGGCCCAGAGTTCAGGCCCCACAACTGACTAAATAAATAAATATTGGGGGGTATGGTAGTGTTACTAAAGTTGTTCACGCATGCCAGTAAATCATCTGGCTTGTGGCCACATCAAAGAAAGTGTCCTCTGATAGCATTTAAGGGAATTATTATATCTGTTCATAATGAAAATGCTCATTCAGCCATCTATATTACATTAATATGCTGTGTTACTATACAATCATATTCTTCAAAACAATCCTACTTGGATGGCAGAATGTTGCATGACTAATTACACAGATACGTGACAGAGATGAACATTCACACACTAGCATCTGCAGTTCAGGCTACCATGGTCTTTCACAAGAAGCCATGAGACTTTTGATCAGGGACACAACTTATCAGCAAAAAGATTTGTCTGGCTTAGATGTTCAGAAAAAGAAATATTCTTTTCCTCTATGTATAGTAAGTAATGGTAAGAGTGCACATTTTCCTTGAGATGTTTTAAAAATGCAATGTTTGTAAAATAATCTATACACACATATACATACAGGGAACTGATCAATATGAGCTGCCCACAGCATCTCCATTAAACACAGATACCCATTGCTAGTGGGGCAAATATCACAAGCAATAATTAGTGACTATTACCCAAAAGAGACAGAGGTGCTCATCTGCGAATGTGGCCCAGTGGTAGAGCGCTTGCCTAGAGACAGAGGTGCTCAAAAGAAAAACTGATACCATAGCCCTAAAAGAATATTGGTCTAGCACTCAGTAGTGTAGGGTAGAAGAGGAAGTAATCATTTTAAATTTCCCCCGTAATAATTTGTAAAGGATTCGTAACATCAATAGTCGTGATAATAATGATGCTGGTGGCTAGTATTTGTTGAATACCTACTGTATAGGCAGTCATTTTACCAGGTGTTTTATATATGCTTCCTCATTTAATTCTCATGTCCATACTGCTTCATACTCCATACTCGTAATGGTCCAGAGCTACATTATAGACAGACACAGTAACTTGCTCCAAACCACAAAGGATCAGTTCAGTGTTTGGGGGACCAAGGCCCTCTGAATCCAGAGCTATGGCTTCTTTTTTCACTGAGCAGAAGAGAGAAGGCAATTAACTCCCTCGCAGAGGATAACAGACCCTTGTGCAATGTAACCTTCCTTTAAGCTCATGCTGGTCACAAGGAAGTGAGCACCACACTTGCTGGACAGTGAAGAACACTGGCATTCCAGTGAAGGGCTACCTAACTGTCTCACAAGGCTGTGGGCACTGAGCCTCAAAAGATCAGAGCTGAACTAAGCGTAGGAATCCTGAGTTTGGGCTATAAGTGCATATGATAGGTTCACTGTGCACTGGAAACCAGCTTCTCTAGGTACAATGAGAAAGAACACACAAAACTACTATAAGACAGGAGTGTGTTACAGACTGAGAACAACAAAAAGCAGGAGCCTGGGGCTCACCACAAGCTGGTGCCTCAAGGCTCAGAAATGCAGTCCGGACTGAGGGAATCTTGTCTGCATGGGCCCCACTCACACCACAGCTGCAGTGTGACTTTCAATCCCTGGGGCAGCAGTACATGCTGGTCCAAAGCAATACAGGACATTGTTTCTCCAGCAAGGCCTAGAGCAGAGCTCCAGCCATTCCAGCCAGCCCCTGCCCACTTTAGGACATTGTGTTCTAGCGCATTTTTTTTTTTTTTTTTTTTTTTGGCATGGGGCTTGAACTCTGGGCCTGATCAGCTCTTCAGCCCAAGGCTAGCGCTCTACCACTTGAGCCACAGCACCACTTCTGGCTTTTTCTGCTTATGGGGTGCTGAGGATCGAACCCAGGGCCTCATGCATGCAAGGCTAGCACTCTACCACTGAGCCACCTTCCCAGCCCCATAGCACATTCTTGAGAGTGACAAAAAGGGAAGAGGGAGACTGGATTAGTCCAAGGCTACGTGGGTAGATTTTTATATTAACAAAATCACCTTAGACACTTTATTATTATTGGATGGGTACATGAATAAAGAACTAAGGAAAAGCATCTGAGGTATTATAGCTG
Source organism: Dipodomys spectabilis (assembly GCF_019054845.1). Lineage (NCBI taxonomy): Eukaryota > Metazoa > Chordata > Mammalia > Rodentia > Heteromyidae > Dipodomys > Dipodomys spectabilis. Next base: position 9,466,488 of record NW_024870834.1, on the reverse strand, counting down.
TGGGGGGAGGGGCAGGGTAAATGGACTGGCAAACCTTAGATTATGAAGATACCAAGATGTGGACCTTCACTTTATATCTATCCTGTAGTTCAGTAAATCCATTTGTACCTATGACCATAGGCCTGTGCTATTCACAGTGTTAAGACTGAGTAACGCTCTATTTGTTATTCCCACCTCATAGTAGTAAATAGGTAATTTAGTAGGATAGACAAAGGTAATATATGATAGATAAATGATAGATAGATAGATAGATGACTAAATAATAGATGATAGGTTGACAGAAAGAGGCAAGTGAGTAGGTAGATGATAGACAGAGACATGATAGGCAGATTAGATAGATATTATACCATACAACAGAAAGCTTTGTGACGTATCTACATTAAATGACATATGGTTTTATTACAGGATGGAATAGGAGAAACCCTAGGTCTCCTTGGCTCAGGCCGAAATTTTCTGAATAGAGACTCGGAAACACAACAAATCAAAGAAAGGTTGGACAAATGGGATTGCATGAAATTCCAGAGCTTCTGCATGGCAAAGGACATAGCTAGCAAGATCAATAGAAAGCCCATGGATTGGGAGAAGATCTTCACTAGCCATGCAACGGACAAGGGTCTCATATCTAAAATATACCTGGAACTCAAAAAATTAAATCCCCCAACAATAAATCCTCAAAGAAACAACTGCCCAATAAATAAGTGGGCTAAAGGCTTAAAGAGAATCTTCTCTGAAGAGGAAAGAAGGATGGCCAATAGACACATGAAGAAATGCTCAACCTCCCTAGCCTTAAAAGAAATGCAAATCAAAACAACATTGAGATAATCAAGAACTCTAACAACAACAGATGCTGGAGGGGATGTGGACAGAAGGGAACCTTACTTCATTGTTGGTGGGAGTGTAAACTTGTTCAACCACTTTGGAAAGCAGTATGGAGGATCCTGAAAAGACTTCACATAGAGCTCCCCTATGACCCAGCAATCCCACTTTTGGACATTTACCCAAATGTTTACAAACAAGACCACACTAAAGCTACCAGCACAACTATGTTTATTGCAGCATTATTTACCATAGCTAAGATATGGAACCAACCCAGATGCCCCTCAGTATATGAATGGATCAAGAAAATGTGGTATATATACACAATGGAATTCTATGCTTCCATCAGAAAGAATGACACTGCCCCATTTGTTAGGAAATGGAAAAACTTGGAAAAAATTATATTAAGTGAAGTAAGCCAGGCCCAAAGAAACATAGGTCCCATGGTTTCCCTTATTTGCAATATCTGGTATATGTATGAGTCAAGCGGAAAAGGTCAGATAATGTGATGTTAGGAAAATGAACCCTTAGATATGTATTTTAATGCTTTTTTATTTCATGCATTTGTTTCTAACGCATTTATAAGATTATCTCTTTGTTGCTTTATATGTCCCTCCCCCACAGTATAACCCCTGCTTTTACTATATTTGATGTTGGTATAATTTGTGGAGGAGATGGGGAAAAACAAGTCATTTAAGGATACAGGTGGACCTGTTGCAACAATGAGAAGTACAAGTTGTCATGTCGAAAACGAGCTTTACAACTTTGGTGCAGGGGGGGGGGTTTGGGGGGGAGGTAGGGAAGGGATGTGAAGGGTAAACAAAGGAGGAGGCTGCAATGCTAGATAAGAAATGTACGCATTATCCTGTCCATGTAATTGTAACCCCTCTGTACAGTATGTTCACAAAAAAAATTAAATTTAATTTAAAAAAAAAGAGTTCAGACATAAAAGAAATGACATATGGTTTTGACATAACCCCAGTAAATGGCTTTTTTGCATCTTTAATAATACATTATAGCATCATGCCAAAAAGTAGGGGTGATTACATACCTCATTTTCATAATTAAGGGGAATGTGCTATGGTACGTGGTGGTGTTACGTAACTTCTATTTTCAAGCTTTTCTTTCTTCTGGCATGAGACTTGATTCCTGATGTGGTGAAGGCCAACTGACCCACTGAGAAGTGACCCAAACATTTCAGAAGCTAAAGAAAATAAAGGATCTTTGTTGTCTGTGAAAGCGACTGCACAGGTGTTCCCAGCTGGGTGGTTTGCCTGCACAGCTTCACTCCAAGCCGTGGTTCTGGGATCCAGGCAGGCTCTACTCACACACTTGGTTTCTCTAGGTTAGTGCTGTGCTAAGTTTCATCTGCAGATGAGCCCGTGAATCAGTGTCAGTCAGCTGTTTCTTGGTGGTCTGCCATGACGAAATCACAGCGTTGAGGGTGAACGGAGCATGAGCTAACTCAAGAAACTTGACATTGTTGTGACATGCATGTCCTGAGTAAGTAGATTTTTCTCATTCCACAGAGTACAAAGATGTAGTCCAATCCATCTGGTTAATGGCTCCAGGGTGGATTGAAAATTTAAGAAAGCACTAATGAATAATATGTTGACAGCATTTTTTATTTTTGGAGAAGCTCCGCTTTATGTACTCATCACTTTGCTGGCAGATTGAGTTTTTAAAAATGCTAAGTTGCCCAGGAGGGGATTCTGTATTAACAGTTGGAGCCCGTGCCATTGATTAGAACTCATTCAGACACTTGAGTCTGTCTAAAAAGGGAGAACAGACTTATAGAATGTCTGGTGGCAAAAACAAAAATAGTCTGGCATAGTCATCCATCCTCACTACCCTCGCTGCTGCATTTACTTCTCGTGTCTATTGAGCCATTGATGCTAGAATGACCAGAAGGGAGAGTTTTCTTGTCTTCTCCCCAGCAATGATACTCACCCCATCACTTTGAGTGGTCTTGCTGGGATTTCTCCACACAGGGCCTTTTAGTCAGCCTTGATCCCTGTCTTGATCTCTCTTCACCTCTGTCCCGGTAGCAGAGGAGAGAAAGATGAGGGGGAGGGGGGGAGGGAGGAGGGGGACAAGGAAGAGAGAAAGGAAGGTAGAGAGGACTTCTGACTGGGAAATTCCTTTGAGTGAATACCTTCTGACTCATTCAATTAGATTCAATACTGACATTTAAACAAAGTAAAAACTACGCGTCATGGACTGTTCTTTACCTTGCAAGAAGACCACTAACTTGATCATGCAAACATCTCACTAAACAAGTCCCTTGCATGATTTGCGCTGAAAAATGTAAAAGAAGCAAAATAAGAAAGACAAGCAAAAGTAAGAATGAGTATCTGCAAGATACTCACTGAAATCAAAGCTTTGCATAATTTATACTTAGTGATGTTCTCTACTAGCAAGGTCCCTAACTTTGAGTCACAATTACTTACTCCTAAGCTGAGTATATAGAAATGTCAAAGCCACTTGGGGGAAATCAGCTGCAGGGACTTGTGAAAACTCTAGCAGAGATAAAGTCCAGGCCCTGTGGTGCCCAGGACACTTTCTGCATCCCCAGGAGGAATGGACTGCTACATGATGAACTGGTCCAAGAATCTGACTACATCACCTTCAAAACACATTCTTGCCGGCACCAGTGGGTCACACCTGTATGTAATCTTAGCTACTCAGGGGGCTCAGATCTGAGGATTGTGGTTCAAAGCCAAGGCAGCCAAGGCAGGAGAGTCCGTGAGACTCTTATCTCCAATTAATCACCAGAAAACCGGAAGTGGTGCTGTGGCTCAAGATGTAGAGCACTCGCTTTGAGCTGAAGAGCTCAGCGACAGCACTCAGATCCAGAGTTCAAGCCCCACGACCGACCAAAAAAAAAAAAAATTCTTTAAAACAGTTTGATATTGTAGTTAAAAGTCCCCCCAAATGGTGATATTAACATGGAAAATACAAGGGTGCTGGTTTAAAAAATAGATTTTTTTTTACCAGACTGAAGGATGAGACCCAGCCACTGCACCATGCCAGCAGCCCAGGAGAGCTAGGTTAGCCATGCTTTCTCACGTTTGGTGCTCACCTGTAATCATTCCATCCCCCACTCGAGGAGGGAGGGCATTTTCTGCACATCCCCCAAGAATACCACGTATTGCATTCAGACAAGAGTTCAGGGGTGTTATTGTTCCACAATTGGATTTTGACCATCAGGTTCTGCATCTCGGGTTCTGTGAACAGACATCCTGCCATGAAGGAGAATCCGATTTCCTCATGCACACACCGGTGTGTTATCCTGCCCTTGTGATACCCGGGCTGCTTGGCTGGTGTTCCTATCTGAGTTCCTAGCTGAGTCATTTCTTGATGCTCTTAATATGACAGATTAGGAACACATTTTTGTAAGAGCATAACAGATTCCAACATTTCCTAATTGGGAAGATCTCACACAGATGCGATTATTTCTGCAGTGGCTTGAGGACTTTACAATGTCAGGCTTGCAGCCTCATAGCTTTCCATTAGCCACAGACTAGAAGCAACTGTCCACTTGAGACCGAACATGAATACTTTGATTAAGCAAACATATCCTCTGTCTGTCTGGTAATCCAGGAGACTCTATTAGCCACACCAGCTGCTGATCGCTGGTGAGCATTTGCGTTTGCAGAGCCCCATGACAGCATATAGAATCGAGTACTGCAGACATATAAGACACACACCCCCATAACAGAGGGGTACCCACAGGGAGTCCAGAAGTAGTCTGCTATTCCTGGAGAAGGGAGACAGGAAGAGGTGTCCCTGAGTTTTACGAGTACCCTAAAAGAAATCACAAGGGCTTGAGATCCATCCATCTCATGGAGTCTTATAAAAGAGGCGAGTCTCATGAGGTAGAAGATTCACCAAGGATTTGTTTTCATATAATAAGATAAAATAGGGAGAAATAGGAAACCTGGAGAGAGAAAAGCATCCCTTGCTTAAAAAGGCAAGCACGGGAGGCAAGCGAAACACGGGGCCAGCTTTCTCATGGATGTTATATATTCTGAGCCAGGGGACCGCACATAGTCATGTGAGCTAAATGACTCAATCATTAGAAACAATGACTTCTGGGCATCTTGCTTCACATGGTCTCACGGTACCATTTAGTATTCCAAACTTAACTATGTGCTTCCCTAAAATATAGGGAAAACAGCAGACAGATAGATAAGCAGTGCTGGGTCTGTTTGTACATGTGTTTGCCTGCAGGTGAGACACAGTATGTTTAGAAAACACCTTATATAGAACAACTTTTCCCCCAGAAGAAACATTGCAAGTCAAGAAGACAATTTCTAAGCACAATAAGTGACTGTACATACATTTTGTGGACTTGTGTGTGCACACAAACACACATGTACACACGCACACTTCTTCTCAAGATCACCATCAGGAAATTTGGAGAACAAATTTAACTCTGCGTTGTAAGGAGGAATTCCATAATGAATACTTGGGAAAAGTTTCAATGGCAAGAAAATCCCCAGCTGTCACAAGGGTGTTCTCAACTATCTTGTGATAATCTACGTTGGCTTCTCAGAGGTTTTGATTTGAGTGGTTAAGGGAGCAGAAAAGAAGCAAAGCTGAACAAATTCAGAAAGCAGAGGAAAATGTCACCTGAGGCCTCAGTTACTTCCCCACTCATAAAGCCCTGAAGAATATATATATATATATATATATATATATATATATATATATATATATATATATATACACACATATACGTGTATATGTATATGTATAGAGAGAGAGAGATTGACAGATATCAGTTCATTCTTGTGCAATCAGGAAAATGTCAGATCAAACCAGAACAGAGCTGAGGTCCTGACTCACTCCAACACTTACCTCTTTGTCCATGGAATACTCTTTCCCCAAGTACTCTAAGGTAAAATCAAGCTTTCCCTTAGCACCAGTCTGGTAGTAGAAACCTGGGGTAGACAGCAGGGAATTTTGCCAGACTGTCATACCATATTCCAAAAACAGTCCATAGAAGGTTAGTACGTAAGACAATATTAACTAATGAGAAGGCTCCTATAATACTGTGCATGCATTAATTGGCAATATCTCCCAATGACCTGGAGATAAGTAAAGTAGTTACAACTTTCACTTTATTATTCATTCATTTTTTTCTATAGACACTTACTGAGCACTTATTATGTCGGCAGTTCTATGTGGAGACACTGCGACAAAGACGGTTATCTCAGCCTGAAGTAGTTCCATGACTAACAAGCAACATACATATGCAGCCTCTGGTGTAATTCATCTACCTCATGACCATGACCCCCACCACATACAAACATAGACCCCTACACACTATTCATAACCAGAGCTTATATGAACTTGGGAAGGGAAAGAAAGCTGTCTCTTAACATGGTTTCTCTGAGGTCCAGCCTCAGAGAAAGTTCCAGCCAAGCCCATCATTTCAATAGAAATGTTAAGCTTGCTACATTCTTCTCGCTAAGGTTCTTTACAATATGGTGCCTGTCTTAGTCAGTTCAAGCTGATACAATAACTTACCATAGATTGAATGGCCTAGACAGTAAGCATCTATTTCCCACAATTGTAGAAGCCACGAGTCTAAGATCAGGTGCTAGAATGGTTGTGTTTTGCTGACTGCTGTCTTACAAGTTGTGGAGAGTCAAGTGTTCTTTGTATTCACATATGATGGTAAGAGTACTGGCTAGTTGTTTGGACTCTTCTGCTTCCATGTTGGAGGCCCCATCCCTGTGATCTTACCTAACCCTAATTACTTCCCAAAGATGTCTGACCCTAACACCAGTACATTGGATTTCAGGTTGCGGCATAAAACTTGGTAGGGTAAACACTCAACCTGTTGAAGTGACCAGTTTTCCAGTTGGTTTCTGAGTTGAAGGTTCAAAGCCAGCCCCGGCAGGAAAGTCCATGAGACTCTTATCTACAATAAACCACCAGAAAGCCGGAAGTGATGCTGTAGCTCCAGTGGTAGAGTGTTTGCCTTGAACTGAAGAGCTGAGGAGCAGGCCCAGAGTTCAAGCCCCACAACTGACCAAAAAATAAACAAATAAATAATCCTAGGTACCAAATGAGGGCAGACTAATGGAAGGCAGGAAAAAGGGACCTCAAGTCCCTGCTGCCAAGAGTCGGATTTAGGAGAGGCTCCTCCTACTACAAAACCTCCCAGTGACTTCATGTAAGCCAGACAAAGGACCCTCAATCTACAACCTGGGAAGCTACCTTGCTCTATGATGAAATGATGGCTTCTAAACTTTTCCCTTCTTACTCTTCAACAGATATTCTCAGGATTGTTACAGTAAGCTATGTTCTTTATGCCTTTACATTGATCAGATCACTACCAGGAGAAATGGGAAGCCACACTCACACAGTGGAATTGAGGGAGACCTTGCCTCAGGATAGAGACCCTTTCTGAGCAGCTGCGTACCTCTGCTCCACCCTCTGCTCAGGCTGAGTAAAAACTCTCCTTTATTCTCTCAGGGCATCTCTACTAGCAATCCTATCCAAATGCATTACTCTCTGTCCCACTAGACTTCCTGAAGTCTGCACACCACTCAGCAAAGCACTGGGCATGTGCTATAGATTCAAGCAATCCTCCTGAATGAATGAGTTCCATTTGCACACATTATACTTGAAAAATTGGCAGGACTTCAACTGAAAAAGAAAAATGTGCAACCGGCAGGTGGTATTCAGAATCCAACTTCAGGGCTGGAAAACCAGTTTGGGGAATCATTGGTATTGAGGTAATGTCTGAATTCATGGAGCGTGGAACCATTACCATGAGGAAAAGAAAAGATCCACAAGATAAGAGGAAGTTGTTGTAGTTCATGTTATGCGACACTAGCGCAATACAACAGCACTTTACAAAGCATAGGGGTGTCTTTGGCTCATGATTCTGGACACTAGAAAGTCTGAAACATGGTACTGTCATCTGGCAAACGCCATCAGGCAACAACATCCCATGGTAGAAGACAGAAGGGGAAAGTGAGCACAGGACACAGTGAGAGCGAAAGGGGGCCAGGGGCCTTCCTTTTGGAACTAACTCACTTTGTAGGTAACTAACCCACTTCCTCAATAATGGACTCAATCCTTATTTGACATCTCCTAATACTGACCACTACTAAATAGTAATCAAATTCAGCATGAGTTTTAGAGGAAACATTAAAACAAAGCAGAAACCATCTGAAGAACTGGCTAATCAGTGGGAACAGAATCAAAGATTCTTATTATCCTTATTATTTTAGCACTAGTGCTAAACTCTTAGCACTAGGAATAGGAATAAATAGCAATAGTAATAACAGAGGGAAATCTATGTTGTGTAATGACAGTAGGTTGAGCAGTTAAAGCACTCTTGGCTTCAAATTCTACTTCTGACACTGACCAGCTGTAAAAATCTGGGAGAATGTCTTTATGGATAATTTCATGGTATGTAAAATGTGAATTCATATATGTGAATTCATATGATTGGGTTATCCTAATAATTGAGGTGACAACTATTCTTTCCACTGCAAGATGGAACAGATGTCCAAAATAAACTCATAAATGGGAAGGAAAAAAAAAACAAAAAACAATAGGCATGGTGGCACATGCCAACAATCCCTCTGACTTAGAGGCAGAAATGTGAGGACCTCAGTTCAAGGCTAGTCAGGACAAGGTTAATTAACAAACCAAAGGACTAGAGGGATAGCTCAGGTAGCAGAGTGCTGGCCTAGCAAGTGTGAGTCCTGAGTTCAATTCCTAACACAGAGGGGTGGGGAGGGGAGGAAAAAGAAAGCAGCTTGAAAGTCAACATTACGAAGTAATAAAAGAGTCTGGTAAAGGGTAGAAGTCAGGCTACCACAAATGAGATTAGGGAATTACACACAGAAGTGTTTAAAGGAATTCTATACTTCTGAGGAGGCAGTATAGTAGAGTGAATAATCCCCACCCTGCCCCTACAATATACCTTAGTCCTAAAACTTAGTCCATAAAAACTATAAATAAATATGATCCCTTAATAGCAAAAGGCACTTTGTCAATGGGAGTAAGAATCTTAACAAAGTGGGGCACTGGTGTCTCATGCCTATAATCCTAACTACTCAGGAGGCTGAGGATTGTCTGTGAGACTCTTATCTCCAATTAACAACCAGAAAATCAAAAATGCCACCTTGGCTCAAAGTGGTAGAGCACTAGCCTTGAGCAAAAAAGAGCTCAGGGAGAGCACTCAGTTCCCGAGTTTAAGCCCTACATGTGGCAAAAGAAATAAAAAAGAAACTTGACATGGTGACATTCTCATGGATTATTTGGGGAGAGCCCCCTATACCCACAGGAATACTTGTAAGGGCGGTGGGAAGCTCAGAATAAGAGCATCTATGACCAACCCAGATGCCCCTCAGTAGATGAATGGATCAAGAAAATGTGGTATATATACACAATGGAATTCTATGCCTCCATCAGAAAGAATGACATTGCCCCATTTGTTACGAAATGGAAAGGCTTGGAAAAAATTATATTAAGTGAAGTAAGCCAGGCCCAAAGAAACATAGGTCCCATGGTTTCCCTTATTTGCAATATCTAGTATATGTATGAGTCAAGCGGAAAAGGTCAGATAATGTGATGTTAGGAAAATGAACCCTTAGATATGTATTTTAATGTTTTTTTCTTTCATGCATTTGTTTCTAACTCATTTATAAGATTATCTCTTTGTTGCTTTGTATGTCCCTCCCCCACAGTATAACCCCTGATTTCACTATATTTGATGTCGGTATAATTTGTGGAGGAGATGGGGAAAAACAAGTCATTTAAGGATACAGGTGGACCTGTTGCAACAATGAGAAGTACAAGTTGTCATGTCGAAAACGAGCTTCACAAAGTTAGTGCGGGGGGGGGGGGGAGAGGATGAGGGGGGAGGCTGGGAAGGGATGTGAAGGGTAAACAAAGGAGGAGGCTGCAATGCTTGATAAGAAATGTATGCATTATCCTGCCCATGTAATTGTAACCCCTCTGTACAGTATGTTGACAAAAAATTAAAAAAAGAGCATCTATGATGAATGAGGCAGAAGCAGTGGGGACTGTCCTTCAAGCACCATGGCTGACGTAGTCCAGGTTGACTCTAGGCTTTGGGATAAGCATAGGCATTGGGTTCTGTCCCCTGAAGGTTCCAGGAATGGAGTCCAGCTGCCTCCTTGATGTTAGCCTCCTCTAAGACTCGCTTCAGACTTCTACCCTCTAGCAGGACAGAACACACTTGTGATCTTAGTAAGGTCGTTCTGGCAGCAATAGAAAAGACAAAGACCTGGGATCCCAGGACTTTGCTAGGCAGAGAAATCTAAATTTAAGCCAAGGCAGCAGAAGGCCCAGGCATTGCCTTCAACAGGTGTTACAGCCTGTTTGTTCACATCACTCTGAGCTTGCTCCTATCCTACCACCTTCTGTGTAGGTGATGAAACTGAAATCAAATGGAACAACTCAGAAGAATGCAAGTTTGAAACTCAAGGCATTTTCAAGTCAGTCTCTTTATCCAGGGCCCAGCAACTTGTCAGTGAAGCAGGATATTGTAATTAAATGCTAAATTAAACAGTAACATTGCTTTGTTCCTGAAAGCTTGATAAAGCTACACTTATTCCACTGCTAAATATACCAGTGAACTACAGAAGATAAAAATGTGGCACAGTCTCTTAACCAGAAGATAGACAGTGCAGGCAGCTGTGAGGATGTGGATTTTATAGAACTTATGCATAAATATGAGAAAGTTCAGTCTGAAATGTCAAAAATTCTGAAAAGTCTGCCAAGTAGCTCAAAAGTTCCCTAAGTAAAACACCTCTTATTCCCTAGTCAAGCCTTCAGAAAGCACCACCATCAGCACACAACAGATGTGTGTTTCACACACCACCAGCGATCCTCAAGGAATCATGATAGGAACCTCTTTGGGCAGATAAGAAAACTGAAGCTCAGGTAATAAAGGCTGGTAAGCAGCAGATACTGGTGTATTATCTGCCCCATTAGGTCATCTCTCTGGAAGTGGTGTCAGGATAAGATTACATCATACACCCAGCTTCCCCATAAAGAGACACCCTGAACTTGGAGCAGTGCAGTGCATTTCTACAGGGTGCGCGCTCTCTCTCTCTCTCTCTCTCTCTCTCTCTCTCTCTCTCTCTCTCTTTTCTACCCCCCCCCCCTTTCTTTGCTTCCTGTCTTGCTCTACAGGGCCTACTAACCTGCTATCAATCATCCATTGAGGTTCCTCGGTCCTGGAACATTGGGATTGACATGCCACAAGTGAATCCAAAAGATGTTACTGAAAGCCCAGGTCTTTGTGAGCCAAAGGAGGCTTCTGGTAGTCACTGCCAAACAATCTTTGTTTCTCATAAAAACCAATGATTATAGATAGAATAAGACGGGGAAAACATCCCCTCTCCCATTTTGCAAAGCAAGCATCCGGTACTAATGCCCAACCCCCAGTTTCCAGGTGCTACTCCCCTATTCTAGAACCTGGAGCTCCTGGAGGTGAGACAGAAGTGCATCAAGAAGAGACACATGTTTTTAGCTCCCTGAAGTAAATTCAGAAGGTATCTTTGAAAATAGCAAGGTATCCAAGCACAATGTAATAAGTCTATTCACCATCAATTCATTGGACTAATCTGATTCACACATAGGGATGAAGAACATATGCTCCAGAATGAGCTGTGCTCAGTCTTAAGCCTTGAGTGATCCTTACTAGTGACATGACTATGGATGAATCACTTAATCTCTCTGGATCTCCATTTCCTCTTCTGTAAAATGAGTATACAATGGCTTCCATACCAAAGTCGTGGCTTAGGATTTGAAATAACAAATCTGTGTACCTATCTATACTCAGCACTAATTGCTGGACATTATTTATTATTATTGCAGTTATTGTGATAATTATTATTATTGCCAACAGGTTTCATGGAACTTTTAAACATGAGTACATCCATATATTTGGAACTCTGTATTATCTCTAATAATATATAAGTGCATCTTTAATAGTGATAGAGTTAGTTGGAACTCTGCAGTATAATATATAATTATATCTTTAATAGTGATAGTTATAGAAATCCTTGTACACTTGTTTTTGACTAATGAAATAATACAATCTCTCTGGAGAGAATGAGTCACAGTATTCCTCCTTAAGTAATATATGATTAATGATGATTTTCTTGAGATACATTCAGGGTGGGTTCAGGAGAGAGAGAATGAGAATTTACCAAGTGCTGGTGCTTCAATTAATCAACTCCTGTTTCTGTAGATAGCCCTAAGTGAAAGAATCAAACTATTATGTTTTGTAGATGAGTGATCAGCAAATGCTCAGAAACTCATCTGTCATGGTCTAGTTTTGCCGCCTGACAAGAATAATGAAGCAAGCATATTCTGAATTCATAAAAAAGTCTGGGTTGTGGTTTACATAAAATCCACATTTAATTAGAGTGGAACCAACAGAGATTGAATGCCCTCCCTGCTTGGCAGTAGAGTAGAAGGTTTATTATCTGTCCTTCTGAGATGTAAGAGGTGAAAATCACATGCAGAGAGATTTCCCAAAGGAATCTAATTGTATGGTTCCTTCTTGGAGTGAAGACATCTTTACACCAGGAGCAGATTATTTTTCAGAGAAGGCTATTCCTGATATTCACCAAGCCAAACATACTCCAGAAAAGAGAGGGCTTTGGGGGTTACTGGGGTTACTTGAGTAGCAGCAAATTGATTCCTGGAAACTCAATGGAAATGAACTGAACAGGAAACTAAAAGTAAATTCAATCTTCAACTATTTTATAGACCAACATGGTATGAGGACACAGGTGTGTAAGATTTATTCCAATTTTACAAGGAAATTTGGAGGAAGATAAAATAGAAGCACTGTGCTTTTCATTGTAGTTGTATTGAATATGATGGTAATGGAGTTTTCTAGGAGCAAATAGAGTTTTGTTTATTTAAAATCATAAAACCATAAGACCGTTATTAATACCAGAATCCCTTGTAGTAGAATCCAGTAGGGTTTCATACTAACCTTAAAATACAGGTTATAAAATCACATCGTTCAAAAGAAATATATTGGCAGTTGGGAGCCCAGATCTGGATCAGGCCCCAAAAGAAGCAAATGAATTAATAAATGAAACTCCAGACTGAATAGCAATTCTATAAAATCCTAATGACAGCCCTGTATTTCAATGAATACTAAAATAGCAGCCTGTATTGTAAAGAAGGTTGAGCTAACTCCCATATAGTAAGTGCAGATAAATGCACATAAATCAGGAAGAAAAATGGCATTTAAAACAAAACAACAACAACAACAAAAGATCATGAGCATACTTCATTTGCGTGATATCCTACATTTGCAGGCAGGATGTTTACAAAATGCCCAGTATAGATCTACTGTTAAGTTGGCCTAGCTCTGCCATGAGGGTTCAATATTGTCCTTCACTTTAACAAACCCCACTGCTCAATTGATTTTTCCATTAATATGTCCTTATTTCTTTCCTCCACATGCACGCTTAAATTAAGATAATACTCAAACGTGTTTTAGAGTTAAGTGAGTCATAAAATGTCTTAGGAAATAAATCTGGCATGAGTTTTGATTCCTGGAAATCCAATGAAAATACAGCAAGGTGAGTGGCTACAAATATCTTTCTTCTATATGGCAGGGGATCACCTGCCTCTGTCCATGTTCTCTGTGGTTAGAAACATTATTTTTATGCCATTTTGTTGCTAGGTCGTCGACACAGCAGGTGGTGACTACTGAGTTCTGAGCTTCACAGCTCTTTCTCCAGCCCGTGGCCTGCTATCCAGCATCACCGCTTTTCTGAGCATTCTGGGAAAGAAGTGCTTTCAATGCAGATAAATAGAAGAGCACAATCATGGTCTCCAACAACCACATATATTGACAGGGTTTGACTCTGTCACTGCATTAGCTAGGGGGCAAGTGAAGGGATTTTTCTAGAGTTCACTTTTCATGAGATACTAGAGCAGCCCAACATGAATGTGTTAAAGAAAACTAACACTTTATTGTCTATTTCTCCATCACAAAGGCAAAAATAAAACCCACAGGAAATGCTTCATATCCTGTGTCCTACAATGTACTTACTATAGTTTTGAGATATTCTGTATCTCTGTTTCTCCCCCCTCCCTCTTCCCTCCTCTCCTTCTTCCTCCCTCCCATCTCCCTCCTTAGAGACCAATTTCTTCTGTTAAACTCTTTCACTCTGACTAGCAGGATACAGGACACAGTGACAGGTGCCATCTTGTGCCATCAGGTCGCTGTGAGGCAGGAAGTTACCACTGGATACCAAGGGCTTTTGGAAAACCTAGATGACAAAAATCACACCGGGATGGCAGTCAGGCTCGATCTGATCTCCATGGATAGATATGGAAGCCCTTTTTCCTCCAAACTTTTCTGAGCTCCAATTTAACAGATACTACTTTTGCCAATTAAAATATCCAGAGCACCATATTTGAGAATGATACTCTGAATCGCACCAAACAAGTCCTAATTAAGGAATAAGGACAGAGGTCACTTGTGAAGCAGATGCCTAACCAGTTCTCCAAAAAAAACTGTCTAAGAACCTGCTGAGAGGCTCCAAAGTCAGGAGAGATGAGGAAGGTCATTTTCATGCAAGCCAGGGGCCAGGGCAAATACAAGAAACTTCCAAAAGTGTTCATTGGTATTTACCATCATGGAGGTATTTACCGTCATGGATTTCTACAACATTTACCTCCTTGTCATCCCTCTCCTATCCTTCCTGACTTTTCAATACAGTCATAAAACAAACTGCCCAAAACAGTAACAAGAATAAGTCTATTCTGTAATTACTTATGTGTCAAGCCCTATGCTAAGCACTTAATCAGTATTCACCCATTTAAAATGACTAATGTCTTTAACTGTCTCTCACAGTGTCTGGCATTTCATTATGTCCAAAAACAATGTGATTTCCTTTCAAAGAGGGCCCAGAATTCTAAGTAGTTAATTCCTGACCTAGGACAAAGACACTCACTGGTGGCTCATATCAGGTATAAAACTGTAAATGACACAGAGAGAGAATCCCATGTCTCACATTCTTTCTGATTATTCAGCCTGTACTCAGAGGTTCTGGCCTCTCATTGATAGTTTCATTAGGTGAGATGTCATTATTGGTGTAGTCAGCATCCTCCAAGCACCAAAGCAACTAACCTTAACAACCTTGAAGCCTTGGACCTTAATAAGGATTTTATGTTTGACTAGAAGCACAGCTGGGGAGGTGACAGGCATTTGGAAATAGAACTGGGTAGCTACAGAAAAGGCTTATACATATAAGGTGGCTTCTTCCTCCCTCTCCAAGATATTTTCTTATCATTAAAAGATATTTTGAGGCTTTTTTATAAAAGAATTTTTTTACATTAGAGGCTTAAAAGGTAGAGATACAATAAGGCACAAACCTTCCTTCCAACATGGAAATATTGTTCGACAGTGAAGGCATTTCCACTGATTTAGAGCAAAGCCTCTCATTAATACCATCCATCATCTTTATAAGGGATAAAATTAGAAGAGCTGGGACTAATAGATACAGCCATGGCCTCATTATTTAAGTACCGAGTATTAACAAGTGTGTTTATACCACCTAGTGTCTGAGGTCAATAAAAAGAAAAATGAACAGATTTGCTAAGCCCTACAAAATTCACCTAAAGCAGCATGTGCCTTTGGCAGTAAACTTAAAAGCAATGTACAGAAAGAGATAAAATTAAATTATTTGCTGTATCCCAATACAGAAGTAACTGCCAAATAAGAAATGCCAGAGGCTTCCTTTGCTCAGGTGAGGTCTGCAAAATTACATGTGGGATTTCAAAGGAAAAAACTCGAAGGTAACATGCAGACCAAAAGAGAGAGAGAGAGAGAAGAGAGAGAGAAGAGAGAGAGAGAGAGAGAGAGAGAGAGAGAGAGAGATTTATTCTTTTCAATAAGCCCTATGGAGAAGAGGAAATGGAATTCAGGTGTGGTTTACCACAAGAGTCTAAGAAAACTTATACTGAGGTCTGCAAAATGAGGATGAGAATCCTGTGAGAATGAGAAACTGAGAAGCAGTGCAGACTAAGAGAGACAAAAGCACACAAGGAGACCCCTTAGGATCAATTTATTCCCCAATTTTCCACCTTGCCATCGGTATTAGTTACTATCTGTGATTAACCCTAGAAACAGAAGCCCTCATATGATAAACAGGATATTTTTATAAAGCAAAAGACTTACAAGTATTGGCAATTTTTTCTGATACCACATTAAAGATTAAAAAATATTTTTAAAACCTATTGTGCTGAGTGATTGTGGATCAGCTAGGAGAGATTGGTGAAGGTGGTATTGGGAAACTAAAAGAGAAAGCTTTCCGAGACCTGTGGGAAAGTCAGAGCATCTTACCGTAGAGATGAAGGCAAGGATTCCCATGACTTCACCATAGCCATGTTGGAATCCTTACAAAGGCTGGCCTAGAATAGGGAAAGCAATCATCTCCTAGTGAAAGGGTGGGGAGAATACATTTGTTCACAAAGCGGGGGATCTAACTAAAACTTAATCTATACAACAATAGCCAGAAATGCATGGCACAATAGAAAAGATGACGAATAACCTAGACAAAGGATCCAGGCTTCCTTAGCTCTTGACACTTGATAAGTCTAAATAACTTTAAATACCACAGGAAAGAAGAAGGAATTTCAGCAAAGACTTGGATTGAATTTATTACCAGCCAGGTGATTAGGGGCCAAGAAACAAAATAAAACTGACTTAGAGAAACAAAATAATGTGGCATTTCTTATACTCTAGAGTTATGGAATAAAAATATACAAATGGAATGTTTGTTGCATTCCTTCCCCTAGGAAGAAAGAAAGGGAAGGAAAGGGACAGACAACAGATTGCTTTATAGCTATACCTTCCTGAATAGCTTCCCTGTGATCCAACTTTTTCTTGGGATTATAACTTGGATGTTGTTTAAATGTGTGTCCCTGGGTTTTATGTGTTAAAAGTTTGGTCTTCAGCACAGTGATGTTAAGAGAAGATGATACTTTTAAGAAATAAAGTCTACTTTAAGACCAGAAAATATAAAACTATTACAGGAAGG
Organism: Dipodomys spectabilis; assembly: GCF_019054845.1. Lineage (NCBI taxonomy): Eukaryota > Metazoa > Chordata > Mammalia > Rodentia > Heteromyidae > Dipodomys > Dipodomys spectabilis. Next base: position 9,449,590 of record NW_024870834.1, on the reverse strand, counting down.
AGTAGGGAAAAGATTCTAGCTCCTGGGCACAGTTTAGAAACTTTCTGAGTAAAGATCCAAAAACACAACAAATCAAAGAAACTGATAAACGGTGTCGCATCGAACTAAAGTTTCTGCATAGAGAAGGATGTAGCCAATAATCTAAAAAAAAGACTACATACAGAATAGGAGAAGATTTTTGCCAGCTACATATCAGACAATGGCCTAATATCCCAAATATACAGAGAACTTAAAAAATTAAATCATCAAAAACCCAACAGCTCAATTAATAAATGGGCTAATGAGCTAAAGAGAGTCTTCCCAGAAGAAGAAGTAAGAATGGTCAATAGACAATGGAAGAAATGCTCAATATCTCTGGCCATAAAGAAAATGCAAATCAAAACAACACTGAGATGTCACTGCAGCCCAGTTTAAATGGCCATTAGCAAGAAAACAAACAATAATAGACGTGGCAAGAATGCAACCAAAAGGGAACCTCAATACACGATTAGTGGGAAAGCAAACTTGTGTAGCCACTCTAGAAAGCAATGTGGAGTTCCCCCAAAAAAATTAAACAAAGAACTTCCCTATGATCCAGTAATTAATTCCTAGGCATTTACCCAAAAGATTAGAAACCAGGATACAATAAAGCCATCAGCACAACCATGTTTATTAGAGCACTATTTATCATAGCCAATGTATGGAATCACCCTAAGTGCCCATTAATGGATGAATCAAGAAAATATGGTATACATACACAATGAAAGTGTTTTTTTCTTTCATGCATTTGTTTCTAATTCATTTATAAGATTATTTCTTTGTAGCTTTGTATGTCCCTCCCCCACAGTATAACCCCTGCTTTCACTATATTTGATGTCAGTATAATTTGTGGAGGAGATGGGGAAAAACAAGTCGTTTAAGGATACAGATGGACTCGATGCAACTAGAGAAGTACAAGTTGTCATGTCAAAAACGAACTTTACAACTTTGGTGGGGGGGGGTAGGATTGGGGGGAGGGGCGGGGGGAGGCTGAGAAGGGATGTGAAGGGTAAACAAAGGAGGAGGCTGCAATGCTTGATAAGAAATGTACTCATTATCTTGCCCATGTAATTGTAACCCCTCTGTACAGTATGTTCACAAAAAATAAAAATTAAATTAAAATAACATATACAATTAAAAAAAATTTACTGGAAAAAAAAGAAATTTTACTCATCTATTAGAAGAATAATAGTGCACCATCTGGAAAGAAATGGAAACACTTGGAAAAAATTACATTAAGTGAAGGGAGTCAGGCCCAGAGACACAAAGGATGCATGCTTTCCCTTAGATGTGGAAGCCAGATCGAGCTTATGAATTTAGAAGTAAATAAGTTGGGTGGCATGCAAGTATATACAAAAGTATTCATAGAAATGCAATAGATTCAAGGGAGAATTCAGAGTGCAATTCCTTAGACATGCAAAGTCAAAGTTCAACAAAACAAAACACAAGGAATTAGGTACTTGAAAGGGGTGGGGTGGGGTCAAGGACAAAGGGGAAGACAAAAAGGAAAAGGGACAAAATGCAGTCAAGAATCCAGTGTAGGCGCTGGGAAGGTGGCTCAGTGGTAGAGCGCTTGCCTTACATGCATGAGGCCCTGGGTTCGATTCCTCAGCACCACATAAGCAAAAAGGAAAAAGCCAGAAGTGGCGCTGTGGCTCAAGTGGTAGAGCGCTAGTCTTGAGCTGAAGAGCTGAGGGACAGCGCCCAGGCCCAGAGTTCAGGCCCCATGACCAGACCCCCCCCAAAAAAAAAATCCAGTGTATTTCTGCAAAATTAAGAAAAGTAAGGGAGCCAGATGCCAGTGGCTCATGCCTGTCATCCTAGCTACACAGGAGGCTAAGATCTGAGGATCACAGTTCAAAGCCAGCCTGGGCAGAAAAGTACCCATGAGACTCTCATCTCCAATTAGCCACTCAAAAACTGAAAGTAGAGCTGTAGCTGAAAGTGATAGAGGACTAGCCTTGAGCAAAAAAGAGCTCAGGGTCAGTGCCCAAGTCCGCAGTTTGAGTCCCACAACTGGCAAAGGAGAAGAAGGAAAAGGAGAAGGAGGAGGAGGAGGAAGAGGAGGAGAAGGAGGAGGAGGAGGAAGAGGAGGAGAAGGAGGAAGGGAAGGAGAAAGGGAAGAAATAGGTAAGGGAGGAATGGATGAGAACATGGAAAGAGATGGCATTAATCAAGATATATCATATTCATAAAGTGCTTTGTTGAGTGACAACTCCTTTGTACAACTACTTAAAGATAATTTACAAAAAATTTAAAAAAGAGTATTAAAAAAGAAAAGGAGCCATAATAAAATTGTAAAGCCAAAGTATTCCATCATGATGAATAAAATGTGCCTGGGAGAGCTAAAAATAAATAAATAAATCACCTCAACTGTAGTCTTCTGGGGCGTATGGTTTTAAGATCAACTTTTGATTGCCAACCCCAAGGTCAAATTATATGTCGATCATTTTTATTCACACAGTTACTCATTATGTATTTTCTGTATGCTAGATTGTAGGGACCTCTGAAGCTGAGCTGTGAAAATCTGGACAAGATTTGAGAGGTTGGAACACCACCTCCACAACACTCAGCACGGTGAGAGCTAGCCATGGAATGGTTAAAACAGACATCTCTGAAGAGGGTTAGGACACTGGGTTGCTGCTCATCCCTCCTCCCTTTCCTTAGGCTGACAGCTGTACTGGGGACTTTGTAGGCTGGACGAAAGACCTTCACTTAACCTTGGGCTAGATAAGTGCACATCATGTCTGGACTTTCCCTGGGCTGCATTCTCCTGTCCCAAAAGAAAAAGGGAAACTGTGTCTCTTACAAATCCTCTCTTAGCTCTGATTCTAATATTAATGCTTTATGTTTTGCATGTATTCATGGTAACCTTCCCCAGGTGAACTCAAATAAATATGCTTGTTTGTGGGGACTCGGGGACCAAGTGCCAGAGATCGGTGGGACCCTTGGTCCCCACTGATTCTCATCTCTTATCTTTCTATCTCTGCCCTTCCTAATTTTTTTCAGCCCAGTATCCAGTCACGCAACTGACAACCCTATATGGTGCGGTAGATAACTGACGTTCCACAGCAGGTGTCCCTACACTTCCATTCCAATAAAGAAGTCAAGTGTTTGAACAAGGATCTTCTCCAACCACAAACTTCCAACAGTAGCAACACTGCATAGTGGTGGAAACCCAGGTTTCCAGTCTCTCAGACGCAGCTTCAACCTACCCATTGTCCAAGTCTGGTCATCCCCTTTCATCTTTTCTGACCTCAGTACTAGCTAATCCTACTTGCCTTATTGAGTTGTCAGAAGATTAAATAAGAAGAAAGATAACTCACATTTACCAAGTTCTTCATTGACACTGCTATATAAACATGTACCACGCACAATATCCTAAGACATACTGACTATCTATTATTATCTTCCTTTTATAGATAGGGAAATCAGGCCACAGAGAAGTTGTCCAAAATAAAACAAATAATTGTAAAGATCCTTTGGAGTTCTTTCACAGAAGTTTTTAACAAAAATGTTATTATAAAGCAAAGGGTTGCAGATCTCCTGGCAGGAGAGTATAGACATACTATTCTAGCTGTGGCTTGAGGTTTGGTAAATGGAGATACACCGAAAGAAAATTTTAGAGCGAGGAGTATTTATAGAAGTTGAGAGCTATGAAATAGCCTGAAATGAGTTGCAGGTGGGGGAGCAAGAAGACCAACAAAGCTGGACCTGAGAGACTGCTGAGATAAGAAGGAAGAACTAGAGAGAAAGGCTGGGAGCCTAAGAGAGTTTTATTTTACATAGACAGCCTGGATTGTGTGTGCACAGTGAGAATCCTAGCATTGTCCCGCAGGGAATGTGTGGTCAATGAAATCTTTTCACCTAGAAGGGACATGAATTCACTTCAGGTAGGTAATTAGTAAAAAGGAGAAGATGAGCAGAGGAGAGGAGCCACTGACTGGGAAAGCACCAGGGAGAGATTGTCACAGTCATCAAGGCTGGGTATAATGATGTCTTCAGTAAACAGAGAAAGTATGAAAGGAGCACGGATTCAGATCGAATATTGACATGAAATTGGAAATCGTAATAAGTGGGATGCAACCATTAATTTGCTGACTGAAGAATAGATGGGAACGTATTAAATGGTAAGTACTTGATAGAAATAGACCACAGAAGCCAATGGCAAATGTATCGGGTGATACAGAAAAGAATCCAGGCTCCTGGCAAGGGAAACTGTGCAAAGTCTTTAACAGAGATGGTGAAACACTGAGGACAGAAAAATGTAGAATGCCAGACCTTGTTTGGTAGTACGCTTGACATGTCTGGCTGAGCCGAGGCTAGAAATATGAGTCTAAAAGCTGAGGAAATATATCAAGTGCAGTCATAGGAATTCAGGAGCCACAGGATTTTCACAAAGAGTATGTCATTTGGCTTGAACATCCATTCACAAATTTGGATTAGGCCATGGTGGTTATCTTCATTATACAGGACACACGGGCCTTTCACAAGAATGAGCCATTTTAGTAGTCGAACATCCTTTGTGCAATGGCACACACACATTGTTTGGAAAGATGCTACCACAGGGATCTGTGACAGAGCCAGAATTGCATGTTTTGTCCCCCTTCAGCCTTCTGCACTCTTGATAAGCCCCGAATAAATGCAACACAAATGGATGCACAGAAAACCATTTTCTTTCCTCATTTAACAATGTCCTGCTGATTTCACCATGGGTTTTGATGTTTCAGACTTGTTTACTAGACTCCCCTCCCCCCCCCATCCACGTGGAGCTAGAGCTTCTGTTATTACCAGGGTTTCCCCTCACCACACAACACTGTACATCTTGCTCTCTGGAATCCTAGAATAGAATCTGAGGCTGGTAAAGAGCAGCCGACAACAGATTTCCAAGGAAATCAAATGCCATTCACACAGACAGCTACAAAGGATGGTTTGCGTCTGACTCCTCCTCATCTTGCAGACCCAGGCATTTGCTTCGCCTGAAAACTGTATTTGCCTGTCAGATCTTCCCAAAGCCATCTCTGGTAGTAAATGAGGCATCTATAAAAACATTTGCTCACCCCAACTCTCTGCTAAGAGCTACAAAAACAGTCGTCAACACCTGGCCACCTATTTTCTTTTTATTCCAGTGTAGACACCTTCTCCTTCAACCATACAACACACTTGCCCAAATACCAACTGCTTTCATAAAACTCCCCAACGTGATGGAAAGAATAGTACTCTCGAATCTTCACTGAGCCCATGCTGCTGAGCATCGTACCACATTTTTTTGTATTATCTCATGTAATCTCAACCATCTTTCAATACCATTGGCATTCCAGTGTTCAGTCATTTCACTTGTATATCCCAACCGCACAATACCTGGTATATATGTTACTCATTAAATGACCATGAAATACAGTAAGTGAATGGTGAGCAAAGGATGAACCATTTTGTGAGAGTCCATTTTTTGGCTGACTGCATGTGTCATCAGCTGGCAAAGCTGACAAGCCATTTGTAAATACACACTAAGCATAAATGAAATTGAAAAAAAAAAAACACCCTTACCAAGATGTATAAAGGACAAACCGGTGACTTTAAGCACCCACAAGACCAAGAGAGGAGAGAAGCTGTGCATTGACAAAGACCAAGTTGCACAGAGATGAGATTCAAATGCAGCCAGATTTGTGCAGAGCCTCACAGAAGTGGGAAAAATTACCCATGACCACAGTTGTCTTGTTTCTTGGCTGAAGCTTCCTTCCTTGTGCCAGCACGCACCCTGGAGATCAATAACTCCTTAGCTGTTGTTCTCACATAATTGAAAAACTATAAGGGAACTTTTGGCCCACCTTTAAGGACGAGTCATGGCTTGACAGCTCTATAGAGGGAGGCTTTGACTTTCCTCCAAAAATGCTAGGGCTGACACCCAGCTGCCCAGCGTAAGCCTTTCAGTAAAAACTCAATAACCTCTTCGTGATACTTCATGAAGGAGGAAAAGGGAACACTTTTTCCAACAGTTACTTAACCTCTTCAAGTCAGAGTTGCCTCATCAGTAAAACAGGAATGTTCTCTGTCTCTCAGAAGTGCTGTGAGGAGAAACTAAAATAGTCTAAGTTCCACAGCTTTCCAGGTAGGGAGGATTTCATAGTCTGTATGATCAGTTTCTTGAGTGATCTGGGTGATTCTTAAGATTAAAATATGGGACTGTGTTGGTTCCATATCTTAGCTATGGTGAATAATGTAGAGATAAACGTAGTTGTTCTGGTAGCTTTAGTATGGCCTTGTTTGTGGTCACTTGGGTAAATGCCTGAAAGTGGGATTGCTGGGTCCTAGGGGAGCTCTATGCGGAGTCTTTTGAAGAAACCCTACTGCTTTCCAGAGTGCTTGAACAAGTTTACACTCCCACCAACAGTGCAGTAGGGTTCTCCTTTGGCCATATCCCCTCCAGCATCTGTTGTTATTAGAGTTTTTGATTATAGCCATTCTAATGGGTATGAGGTGGAATCTCAATGTGGTTTTGATTTGCATTTGTTTTATGGCCAGAGAAGTTGAGTATTTCTTCATGTGTCTATTGGCCATTGTTTTTCCTCTTCAGAGAAGTGTCTCTTTTAAGTCTTTAACTCCTCTGTACATCACTTTGAAAATAAAAAAATCAATTCAAAAAAAATGGGACTATGTCCAATTTTATGAATTAGGAAAAGCCACTAGCCCATCTGACAGTTGAGATGAAATACTTCTCCAGGAGGAAGGATGAGATTTTGGTACCCTGTATATTTATATTAGTTTATCTGAATTAGGGAAGGGAAGGGGGGAAAACAAAATGGTGAGACAAAGACAAGGGGCAAACCAACGCAACAGTGATACTCACAAGACAATACGTTGGAAATGAACTGTACAACTTGGGGGTGGGGCTTTGGAGGGGTAGAGAAAGTGGGAGAAAAATGAGGGAGGGGGTAACAATGTTCAAGAAGAAATGTACCTCACTACCTTATGTATGTAACTGTAACCCCTCTGTACATCACCTTGACAAAATTAGATTTTAAAAGATAGAACAGGAAGCATAGTGGGCATTGTGAGATTTTTAGTAGCATCCCTGGCTCCTACCCACAAAATGACAGCAGCCCCCGTTCCATCATTACATTCAAATGTCTCCAGACATTTCCAGATGTCCCCTAGGAAAAGAGGAGGACAAAAATTGTTCCCAGTAAAGAACAACTAGTCTAAATCATTACAGAGTCAGAAGTGCTATCCTGTCCTTCCAGCTTTCAATTCAAAGGGTAATACAGGACATTGTATAAAGACTCAATAAATTGCAGCTAACTGTGGAAAAATATAAATGAATAAGGGGATGGGTAATTTGGAAGACAGAGACGTGTATATCAAAGCCAACTGCAAGTGAAGTTAGGACAGCATCTAATGCTCCATGCTAGATGACAGGAAATCTAAAATTGTCCCTCTCCTCAAAGAAGTAAAAGGCAGTGGGAGGTAGAGACATTTCCAGGACAACCAAAAGTCAAATCTAACTGTGATGACAAGGGGTGAAATAATTAGTCTAATGAGACTATGTGCTCCTCAAAGTAGACGCTGCATAGTGTTTATCTTTGTCACCTCATTAACAACTAGCACTGGATAAATGTTTTATTCCAATAAAGATGCATCAGAGAAGTTGTCCAAGAAATACATTTTAAGGGTGGGGAAGGGATGGGACCAAAGAGGTTCTACAGGCAGAGAATTTGCTTACAATGGGGGCGTGAGGGAACATGGATACCTACCTGTACTTGCATAATTCCCTGCAGGCTGTACCAAAGACACCGTTTCAATCTACAAACGCATAAAGCTACTGGGTCCCATTAAAAATGGATGCCTTCTGTCTTCATATCTATTTAATGCTCAGAAATATTTAATTCAGCATAGAGAAGATAATCAATACAATTGTATGGAACTGGTTCAAAAAAATGAGCATGCTGAAGCCACAAGACTCTAGAGTGAAGGATTCTGTTCAACCCACAAAAGAGGCACTTAGCTCAGCAGGTAGTACACTCACAGTACCACTACCTATAAAAGCAATGAAAGGCTAAAACTATAAATAACATAAAGAACGCTAATCAGTTCAAGAATAGCACAGCCATCCACAGCACCAGGAATGTGTGATCACTCTGAGATTGGAACTTCACGCAGTCACTCGGGAAGCATGTGGCTGACCTGGGACAAGTTATTTATTCCTCTAGGATGTCTTTACCTTGCATGCAAAGGGAATAATTCTATCTTCTAAACCTTCCTTAAGGATTGCTCTGCAAAGTGTGGTGGCTGCTTATTGTTTTGTGCTGAGTTCCATTGCTCCTTTGTAGATGGAATCTCCTAAAACCTTTACGAATGATAGTTCCTATTCTTGTGTCTCTTGCCCAGCTTCATTGGCCTCATCTTTACCCTATGGATGAACACATGACAGAACAAACCCAGTATGAGATGGCACACTTAGTAGTAGTATAGATACAGGCAAGTACGATTAACAAGTATTCCAAATAATGGAAATTTCTACTATAATCTCTCATGGAATATATATATATATATATATATATATATACAGCATTAAAATATGTATGCATATATGTATAAATATATAAGCATATATATACATGTACACACACTGGGCAAATATTATTTGTGTACCAGCTCAGCATTTGGAACTCTGTAATATTCTGTGTATTATACACTGCATACACATTTATGTTAAATGCTAAGATACCATAAGAAGTACAAAATATGTTAACATTTTTATTTCACAAGTAAGGAAATTACAAACAGAAAAATTGAATTCCCCTCAGATTCATCCAGCTGCTATGTAGCAAGTAGAGAGATTCAAGATCACATTTTTATTAGGAGGAGATTATCACTGTTACTGAATAAGGATAAGATAATAAGGATCAGATTCGTGGATGATCCTCATTGACACCCAAATGCCTTGGGGTAGTGACATCGTTATAACCACAATAAAATAAAGGATAGTTACCATTATTTTACAATCTCGTTATCTAAAATGTACTTTATAGTCCAAGTTAATAATACTAATATCTTTTGTAGAACTTTTATCCAGAATCAAACGTAAGACCAAATGGTATATTTGTCAGGTTCCCTTAGTCTTTTTTATAAAGGGGTGTTTCAAAGTGAATTCATTAGCACAGGACTAACTGGTATGATGGCACCTCCTCCTGGCTGTGACCATAGCACATGTATTCTTGTCTTGTCATTTCTGAAGCAAAGGAAAATGTACAATGTCCCTTCAAAGAGGTCCTTGCTCTTTCTTGACTTTTTCCAATGGCCAAGGAAGCAATCAAGGAAAGAGTAGCCTGCTAAGGCGGCAGTCAGGAGGAAAGATGCCAACAGTTGAGCAGACAAGGAATGAAAGGACTAGAATCCAATTTATGCTGCAGATAAAGGAGTAAAGAGATGAAAGGAAGAAAAAATAGAATTGATTCTCTGGGGTCTTTGGGATTAGATTCAAATGAATGGTATTGGTATAGTGATAAGTTAGATAGACAGGTAGGTAATTAGATAGATAGATAGATAGATAGATAGATAGATAGATAGATAGATAGATAGATAGATAGATAGATGATCCACTTCCAGGTAAAAATTGCGGACCACATCTAAAAAGTAACTAAAGCCAAAAGGACTAGAGGAGTAACTCGAGTGGTAGAGCTCTTCTTGGATAACAAGTACAAGGTCCTCAAATCTCAGCATTACCACAAAAGGAATATATATATATATATATATATATATATATATATATATATATATATATATATATATATACCAGAACAGAATAAGGACTTAATCCAGATCTTTGCGCTCAAGTTCAGTGTTGTTTCCACAATGTTGGGCTGCCATGTGAGCCCAGTGTGGGTTGTTATTTTTGTAGCAGGCAAGCAGAATCCTACATCAGCTCAGCAAAGCAGTCTTGACAGAAAACCTGCAGAGCCATGCTTTAGGACAACAGCGTTGCAGTCTGATTGCTTCCCTCATCAGAAAGAGGAGACCAGATCAGAAAGAGGTGACCTTGAAGAAAATGCTGCGTCCCCCACTCCTCACAAAGAGCATCATCTTTTCCTTTAGTCAGTATCAGTATCCTCTGCACAATCTCTATCCTCCCTCCCCCACAAAACTGCAGTACTTTTTGTCCTCATCACCAACCCTACTTGACTTTTTAAATCAAAAAAGCTGATAGCTGGGGGGGGGGGGGGGGGGGGGTAGAAGTTGAATTCTAAAAGTTAGTTAAGTACTAATATCAAGGATTCATTTATGTGCCCTTACCTCCTTTGTGTTCATTTGTTTGTGCTTTCATTTGTTTAGGGATTTTATTTCCCCCTCGCCTTTGGATAGATTTCTCAAGGCCGCCCTACAAAAAGAAGTTGTCAGCACTTGAGTTTGTGGGATGCTAAACTTATACTGTTAGCTCTCTGGTTTCCAGAAATAGCAGGAAGAGAGTGACACACATGCACGCATGTGTGTTTTGAGTTTGCTGAGGTGTGACAGAGGTTCTGTAATGCTTGGATAGGAGCCTTATTTCTGTCTGCATGGTTTATTCCTGCTTTTCGGTGGTATTTAGGTCTGTTTGGCTAACCGTTTTATCCTCCTGCAGTGGTATTTGAGTCTTCCTGGCTGAGCTACCACTACCTGTCAAACCTCCTACCTCACTCCTTCTACCCCCAGTAAATCAAGCCCTGTGATAAGCAAACGAGTGTTAACGGAGTCCTCTGCCCACAAATGTCCTTGTGAAAAATGGCAGACAGGTTTCTCCAGTTTACACAAAGCATGGGTGTATGAGAGGGTGGGGTGAGAACGGATTTAGCATAAATACAGAATTTGGGGATGCTGAACGTCCATTGAATTCTCCTCCTGGAGGAAGCTGAGGGGATTTTTTTTTTCTTTTCAGCTCTTTAAAAGATTATCTGATGGGCTAAAGAAACCCATTGAATAAAATGGGCTGTAATTCAATAGTGAGTCAAATCAAGCCTTGACCAATATAACATATTAAATTACCAGCTAAACTATTTTATAACTTTAAAGGAACTAGGAATTACTGTGTCCCACAGATCTCTAAGCAACACAACCCTAGGAAGAACACCCACCATTATCTTGTTCTAAATACATAGGAATATAGCATCCACTGGTGTGTCAAAAGTGTTATAACTAGCTCTCTTTGCTCCCCTCTCCTTCTTATAAAAAACATGGTCAAGGTGATCCAACCCTGGCCATGTCATTAGCAGGAATAATAACCAGTCTGAGGACATGATTCAAGTTCAGCCATCCAGAGTTCTTTAAGCATGTTAAATTAAACCTAAAGAAAAGCACTCCTACTCTTGAGAGTTAAAAAACAAAGAGATTTGGGGTTGGCACCTGAAATAAGGTTACAGCAATGTGGTGAATGGTAGGGAATTGGGTCTAACTGGAGTCATTTGGCTTCTTGGTGGATAAAGGTAAAGTCCCATGCCCAGATGATGGGCATGCCTGGATTCCTACAGCCAGGGATGGGGACTTCACAATAGATTACTGGACCTGCCAGAACTGTAACATGAACTTGAGAGACTCTCTGAACGTATGAGCTCCCTGCCCTGTCCCCTGACCATGACCCTATTTAGGCCCCTACCAGCTTAAGGACCATTGGGCGCCATGCCTTGTGTCTCCTGACTCCTCAGGTCACCATCGCGTCCCTCTTCAACTCTCCATTAAAGTTGATCTGGTTTGTTGGTATTGTTTTTCTGCTCTTTCTTTACTCACTACCCTCATGTCTCCATTTTCTAACAGTATTAAGTATACTCAGGGATCCAAGACTCTTAGGGACATGTGTCCACTCTCAGTTGCTGGTTTTCTCATAGACTCCCAATTAGACCTCTCAAAATGCAGGTTCCATCTTACAATTGGATTCCGATATAACACACCAAAGTTATCAGAAATTGTTTATCGTCTTCCTGTATGAGACATCTTCCAATAAATCTTCCTATTAGCTATTTTGTCTAGGCTAGTTATTGATTTCTGTCACGTGCTTCCAAATGAGAGCAATTCCTTCATATTCTTTTGCTATATCCGATTCTACTTTCCCCTTACTGCAGTGTCTAAATGTCAGTATTTCTCATATTGCAAAGTAGGGAATGACAGAGGGTTCAGAAAGGAATGATGAACATAATAAAGCTGGACAATAAGAAAGGGCATTCTTTATGAAGGTGGAAAGTGAGAGAATCAAGAGTTATTTTCATAGGACTAGAGCACAATGAAATACAGTTGTCCCTCGCTAGACCGTGGTTCACTTATTGCGGCTTCACTATATAACGGGTTTTTAAAGAATATGTAAATAGTGAAAATCTTGAAGTAGCAGTAAGTGAACTGCAATAGAGCAAGGGACAACTACATAACACTGCTACTTGTAGATTTTCGCCTGTCATGGGGGGGTCTCTGGAACATAACTCCCTCAATAGATAAGAGATCACTGTACTGTTTTCTTCATTATAAGTATTTAAAGGGGGCAATATTTTAGGGCACAAATACTATTGTGTTTGGGTACTTACATGTGTAAGCAGTAGGGTGTTCTAGAGCATGTCTCAATAGTTATGTGAGGTTGACAACTATCTGGGATCCTTTCCCCATGCTAGCTACTGATGCACCCAGAGACACACAGAAATTTTTATTTTCCTAGGGTTTCAAAGTCTAGGGCTTTGAAGCTTGAAGTCAGAAAATTAAATGCAAAATTCTCCTGAGAGGGAAAAAGAAAAAGAAAAAAAAAGATAATGTGGGAAAAAAAAGGTTTGGAAAAAAATGAAGCAGTTTTACTTAAACAAGAAACAAGATTCTACTTTAAGGTCTACTATGTGCCAGACCCTGTGTAATCAAACAAAACTATAGGCAGTGATCGCAAAGGTTCGTCTCTTAGAAATTGAGGTCACCTGCAAGCAAGTAATCAGAGTGGATGCAAGCAGGCCAACAGAAGTGCATATACATGTGGCAACAGCCTGTTTCCCTCGGAAAAACAAGATGAGAAGTAGAGGTAGATAACTGCCTGCCCCTGGGGTTGATTTCTCCATACCAGCAGAGACAGCCCTGCCTCTGAAGCAGCTACTGAAGTCCCTCCACAAAATGTTAAGATTCCCTGATTTTCACTCATAAGTCCAAAACCACCTTTCCCAAACCAGTCCTAAGTAGTGGATTCTGGACTCTAAGACTAACTGCCTTGCAAATCACCGAGAGAGGACCATTCTCTGGAGAAAGGCCTTATTTCCCTGCGCTGAGGGGTTGCCCAGGTTGCCTTCATCCCAATGGATGCATTAGCAAAGCGCTAACTTTACAGGAGGGGAACAAAGCAGTCCTCAAAATTGCCCTAACTGCCAAATATCTCAGAGCTAACGTACCCTACTCAGGCATGTTGATATCCATCTGAATGCTAAATTCTAAGGAACTACCACAACGAAATGTGTGCAAGAAGCTCCTGGCATTCAAATTCCTGTTTTTCCACCCATCCTTCCCTCCTCTCCACCCTCTAAAACAACCTCATTTGTAGAAGTCTCACCCAACTAAACCTCTGCTCTAAAAGATGAGGGCTGGGAAGGTGGCTCAGCGGTAGAGTGCTTGCCTTGCATGCATGAGGCCATGGGTTCCGTTCCTCAGCAACACATAAGCAGAAAAAGCCAGAAGTGGCGCTGTGGCTCAAGTCATAGAGCACTAGCCTTGAGCTGAAGTGCTGAGGGACAGTGCCCAGCCCCAGAGTTCAGGCCTCATGACTGACAAAAAAAAAAAAAAAATGGCATGAATTTGAGAGTTAGCTAAATTGAATATGTCCCATTAAATAAAGTCATCTCACCCTGTAAAAGTCAAAGCAAAGTGACCCTCTAAGTCTGGCTGTCACCCCCAGGGTTAAAGTGCCTGTTATTGAATAGGGACCTCATTGGAGGCTCTGTCTGCAAGGGGATTTCTGGCAGGTATTTTGGAGTCCTTCATGCAAACGCAGCAAGCCAATGGATCTCATCATTTCTAAATGTCAGCCTTCGAATAATCCCTCTGACCCATTCCAAAGCTTATAGGTCACAGAACATTTTATCTGGCAGTACCTTTTATATGTCTTTTTTTTCCCCGGGTTTAAAGTGTTATCCACTTTCCCTTCCATCCCCCTCCAAATCCATATGGTGAGTAAGGCATTGAGGAATTCAAGCAAATGATAAAAATATGTCTGCAGGGAAATATATTTCTTTCTCTGAAATCAATCATGTGCTATTCACACAAGCAGAAGAAATAGCCTGAAATACCCCTTATCTCCCTGCCTGCCTCCACTCAGGCATCCTGTGCAAACACTTAAAGGCCAGAGGCTTTCTCTTCTAGGTTTTTCTTTCTCCAACTGCAGAAGGGAAGGGAGAGGGAGATATGTGGACCGCCAGACAGATGGGGCACGACTCCTCCGAAATGATTGGCTGGCTGTCACTGGAATAGATAGCTGGGATCTTGCAGAGATGGGGCGCCTAGCAATCAGCCCTGTGGGAGGAAGGGGCAGCCTCTTTCCTGCAGTCTGGAATAGAAATGGGAGCTTGTGTGAGTCCCAAGTCTCCATATGGGCTCATTGTGATTGTAATGCCTGCGGCCTTTGGCTTTGTGGAGAGGATGGCTGTAAAAGGCATTTTCAAAATATGCTCAAAACTGGGGAGAGGGAAATCGTCTTCTCACGCTCTGGTATTACGCCTCTTAACCACAGCACAGATAAGAAGACTTTGAATGTTGCTGTGTCCTCCCCTGACCCCACGTTCCAAAGGTGTACAGGTGCTCAAAATCCACACTTGCCCATGCTACTTTCTAGCTCAATGATGGCAGTAAAATCCATCAGAGTCTCCTTAGACACAGGGATCATTCATCATCATTGTTTGGATGAAGTGAAATAAATATGAATGAAAGCACTTAGCCCTGTTTTCAAGAACATTGTGGAAGAACCTAGATGAGGAAAGAGTTTGAATCTGATGATGCTTTGAGGTGCTTAACAAGAAACCTTTCTCCAGCCACCAAGACAGCTCTTCTAAAAACTAAGCTCTTTGTTGCCTCGTTGCAGACCCAGTTTCTGTCTCTAAAGACAACATAAAAATTTTTTGAACCTGAAATTTTCATTCATAATATCTTTGGGTAAGAGGGAAAGGGACAAAGCAGGAAGTTAAGGCAAACTGTCATGAACTGAATGGTCACACTGTGGGTTCTTGAAATATCATTTTATTTGAAATTGCTTGGAAAATTTTTGAGCCTAATCCTACTCTTATCATATGCCCATGGTTCCCATTGATTTCTAAGAAAACGTTAGCTTAAAAATTTTTTTAAAAAAAGAAGTATGGGAAACAACAAATTCTGCAATTAGATTCACAGCATGATTAATGACATACTTGATTTTTAAGGCATTAAATGAGAGGTATTTAAGGCTAAAAAGAGCAAAATAGAGACATCCTATAAAGAATGCCACTCATTTTTGCCTTGTACTCTATAATCAATTAAAATTAAGGGTAATGCCTATTCATGGAGTGCTTATTATTGTTGTACAGCAAGAAAACAGAGAAGCCACATTTTGAGAGGTGGAAATTGGAGCCTTTATTGGAGTGCCAGTGGTCTGCAGATGGACCCCTGTCACAAAGATCTGCAGCCCAGCAAATACCCTTAACACTGTTAGAAAACTGAGCCATGAGAGCTGGGCAGAAAGAAAGAGCAGAAATACAATACCAGCAAACCAGACCAGTCCAATGGGGAGCTGAAGTGAGACGCCATGTTGACCAGGAGAGACAGGAGACATGGAGGCATGAACACGGAGACAGGAGTCATGGCGTACTTGTGCCTGAGTTAGTCCAGGCCTAAATCAAGTCAGGTCAGGGGGCGGGGTCACAGGGAGCTTCAGAGTTTGGGACCCAAGACTCACAGCTCCAATGACCTATTGTCCAAGTTCCTGCTCTGCTCCTACCTCTAGGAATTCAGGCACACCCATCCCCTGGAATGTGGGAAGACAAGATGGCCCCAGTTAAACCCAATGCTTTATATCCGCCACGTGGCCAAGATGATGCCAATTAGATCCAGCATCCCTATTTCATTGTAAGCTAGGACTGTGGTAAACATTTATCTATAATCTCACAGAGCCATACAGAGTAAGTCATATGTTCACTCTAAACTAATCCAGATACTCTCTCTCCCTCTCTCTCCCCCTCTCCCTCTCCTTCTCCCTCTTCTTCTCCCTTCCTCTCCTTCTTCTTCTCCCTCTTCCTCTCCCTCTCTCTCTCCTCTCTCTCACCTTTCCCACCTGTCTGTCTCTTAGGGAACTAAGGTAGAATTTTAATAGCTAGTACCCAAGTAAGCCTAATAGACTTAAATGATTATAATTGAACCTAGAGAAATTAGGCTGCAGGCCCACACCACATAATTGCAAGTCAAGATAAGAGCATACAGCCTATCTCGAAGGCCCGGGTTCTGATCTCCCGGCCTCCCTTCCCCAGCTCTGTTCATCCACGCTTAGATCCAGGGCCAAGGGAGATGTGCCATCTGTCAACGCTTCCATTCGTTCTCTCTTCCCAGTTCCACAGCTACTATCTCCCAGCCTACTCGAATTATCTCCTTCACTGTCTGAACGACCCTCTGTTTATCTCAAGAGAGTATTTTTACTAGCCTTCCTCCCACTTCATAGCTTTTCAATCCCTAGCCATTTGAGGGCTCCTCTTACTTGAATGCTGCTCTGCTCTCTTCTAAATGCGCTCCCTTAAGCCCTTGTCCCTAGATGTTACTTCACAGCAGCTGCAGTTTGTGCCCTGCCTCTGTCCTCAAGCCCAGGGGACACTTTCCAAATCAAACTTCACCATGAGCCAAGTGTCTCCATTTAGAATCAAATGCTGCCCCTCAATTTTTTTTAAAAAAAAGTATATTTGGACTATTTACTGGGCAGCTGAGTGGAGCCGGCAGATAAACACACCCGACACCTCTCAATGTCAGTTTCATCACTACAATCTGCTTTCATTAGAAAACCATACTTTGTGAGGTTGCATGACTTATCCGAGATCTCATAGTTCCTAGAAGCTAGCTGGGGTTCAACTGTAATAGCAGAGTCTCCCAACTATACTGCACTGTAACCACTAGGGAACAATGTCTGTCAAGAGAACAGAAAAGAGTCTTCAATGCGTGTCAGTTGCCTTCATGAAAAATAACCTCATTGTTCTTATAACCAGTCCAATCAAATACATTTCCTAGGGACAGAAGAGGAAGGTCAGAGAGAGCATTAACTACTAAAATACTGGAAATCAAATCTGGGACCTGGGACACTAGTGATGGTTACCCAAAACGAAATGCTGACTTCTTCAATGAATTGCTCACCCTACCCTAATATAAGTCCCCATTTAAAGATACCTTATTATCTTACTCTGTCCAGAACAAAGCCTAGTCTAGAGTTGATACTTATTAAGTATTCATTGTCGGAATGTCTACTTCTTTCTGCCTTTTCTCTCTCAGGTAATTCTCTCTCAGGTGTCAGCCGTTCACCATCACTATCATTATTTCCATCAACAATTTGGGGGGCTCTCAGCGTTTGGGGAAAAAAGAAGGACTTTCAAGATTAGTTAAGCACAAATCTGGTGAATTGTATTGTTACAATAATAAAACTACCAATAATATCCAACATTTACCCAGAGCTCACCACGAAAAGTAAAAGTACAGATGGAACAATGAAGAGTTAAGATCGGAGAGCATAGGTAGCTCGTCTGTGATCACACAGAGAAGAGCCAGGAATGACAACTATTAGGAAAATGAAGGAGAAATAACAGGCCAGTCTCCATCTTGACAGACAAGGACTGTTCATTGAAGTATAAGCAGCAAGGGGCAAGCAACCTTCCAATGGGAATGGAAGTTGTGTGAGGAGGTAGAGTTGGGGTCAGGCTTGTATTAGTCTTAACAAGAGAGATTTAAAAATCAGAGATTTAAAAAAAAAAAAAAAGCAACCAGGCTGTGGTCTCTTGGAGGCCAAGGGTAGGCACCCTTGGTCAGGCCCAGAATGGAATGCTCTATCCAGAGTGAGAGAACTTTTGGCTAAGCCTAAGTTGTAATGACCTGCCTGCAATCAAGCACAAGAATACACATGTGGTGTTTTGCTTGACCCAAAGCTAATTGATTTCTAGAGCCCCATCTCCACCATTAGATCCCAGCACTGGACAGAGTTATAGTAAGAATACAAATTTTGTATCCCAAATCCTATTCTCTTTCCAAGACCTCCAGATAACATATCATGCACTAAGCCCCTAGGATGCATCTGGAGAATTTCATACAGTTGTCCTGCTTTTGAGATTTAGAGGCTTTTAAAATAATATCTCTCCCCAAAGTGTAGAGACCAAGTGTCAATAGAATAGATGACTGGTGTATCCACACTGCCGATGACATAGGAATGAGGTAGTTCTGAGACCAAGCATATGAGCAGGGCCAGACCTCTTCAGCTGGCGAGAACGCAGTGGCAGCTGCAGGGATTTCTGAGTTGGAGACCCAGGTCACAACCCTCTTTTCAATTAGCTCATCCTAGCCCTGCCAGCTCTGGGTACAACTACAGTGAAGACAGACGGTACTTGTTCCAGGGCAGGATGCTTAGCTGTCTCTTCAGGGTGAGGCCAGACAATAATAGCTCCAGACAACCGGCCACCTCAGCAGCGCTAAGGATGATCACTGTTGTAGTTGCTTCCCAATGCACAGGGTAGCAATCAGGGGCAGACAGAAGAATCTCAGAACCCCAAATTAATGTCCCCATAGTTCCAATCTGAAGGAGAAGCTGTCAGCAAGTCAGATCTTCATTCCAGAAGAAATAGTGTCCTGTTGCACTGGTTAGGAGATCATGTCAATCACTGAAACAAAGCCAAGATAATAGCAGCTCTAACAGAATGGTTTCTATTTCTTCCACATTTTAAGTGTATATAGGGGCTCCCCACTGTCAGAGAGTGGGGAACCTATTTATCTGGTACTCTGGAACTTTAAATATGCAGATTCTAACCTCATGCTCCAGCTCCTTTTATCATGTTTATATTCCAAGAATATATCAAGAATGGAGACAGGGAAGTCAAAGGGAAGAGCAAATCTGTTTAAGCACCTAAGCATTTATAAGGCTTCAACAAAGAATCAGCACTGGGACCTTCTGCTCAAATGCCACTGGGCAGAACTTAGGGAAGCAGTCAAAATGACCACATGGAAGGGAGGAAAAGAGAAGCCATTCTCTTGGGTAAAGCAGACAAATTCTATCACTAAAAGGAAGTAAAAAGAGGTACCGAGAGAAACTGCATTCTCTGATCGAGCTTTCCTAATTACCAACCAGTACGTACTCTTCTTCCCAGGCCATGAAGCATCCTCTACATATCCTGAAAGGAATCAACCTAAAGCTAGGCCCAGTTTCCCCAGCCAGCTCAGACTCAATGCCTTTGGTGGTTGTCTCCTTTTCTAATTAGGTCTGACAAGCAAAATCTAGAGCCTACAAGCCTGGGCCCTCATGGCCACAGGATTGAGGTGGAGTCTACAGACTGCAATGTGCATTCCCATTCAGAAAAGATGGGAATGTAAAACACGGCAGGTCCTTTCCCACTGTGATTTCCCTCTCCTGCTAGTCAGTGAAACAATTTCAGTCAATGGCCTCGCTAGCAGCTCCTGAATTTTCTGGGAGAAATCTTGTCTCTTTATTCTACATGCACTTGAATGAAATGAATACTGAACAGAATTTCTCTCGAAGGGCTACACAAGCCTATTTCTCAGGAGCGCACATAGGAAAGTTTGGGGTTACTGTAGGAGTTGCATAATCACATATATTTGCTATTGCATTTTATTTGCATATACTATTGCCTCCAAAATCAAGAGGCATTTTCTTCTGAACACTTCCCAGTGTAAGTAACCACACCCCCTGTGTCTCATGTAGCTCTCTTTTCTGGATGAAAATTGTTCTCTTTATTGGTTTCTGTTTCTTTCCCGGAACTCTCTTCCTCCTCTATACGATGGCTCCCTGGTGACTATCTGAAACACAAGCTTCCGATGGAAACATGATGCTGGAGGTGTTTTTTTTTGCAGCTGGGATGGCTCCCATTCTCTAGCTATATCCCATGAGGCAGCACCTAAGAAAAACTGGGACCGCTAGAACAGTTTCTTGCCATTGGTACTTCCTTGTCTGTCTGAGTTCATCTCTGGAAGTTTCAAACACCAGCAAGTCCTCCAGCTCACACTAGCTTCCTGTTTGTCCATCCAGTGCAGCGGCTTGGACAGAGCACAGGCTCTGATGACTTCAGGTCTGTCTTCGGAGATGCCGTTAGAAATAGCTTTGCTATGCTGTACCAAATAGCACTAACTTTCTAATCCACATTGGTGGGCATCCTATTTGATGTCTAATTGTAGCACCAATATCCAAGTGTTACATTCATATTAGTAAGAAGATATACATTCTTATATATAATACATATGTATATGCGTATATGCATATAAGAATATATAATACACACATATATGCATATACATATGTATTATATATAAGAATGTGTATATTTAAGAATATATAATATATAAGAATATATAAGCCAGGCGCTGGTGGCTCACACCTGTCATCCTCGCTACTCAGGAGGCTGAGATCTGAGGATTATGGTTCAAAGCCAGCCCGGGCAGGAAAATTCTGTGAGACTTATCTCCAATAAACTACTAGAAAACTGGAAGTGGCACTGTGGCTCTACAGCACTCACCTTGAGCTGAAGAGCTAAGGGACAAGCCCAAGCCCAGAGTTCAAGTCCTGCGACCACCACCACCACCAACAACAACATATATATAGTTATATATATTATATATACAGTTATATATATATAAATTCGTGTATATATGTGTATGCATACACACATATGCACATATATACCTATTTTTGATGGCCCTAGAAAGAGCTAAAGTACCTGTAGACTCAACACAATGTTTTCATTCTCATTCTGGGACAGTCTGAGCTTACACAGACCAGGGCTGTTGTATCCACGCTGCAATGTTGGGGATACAGGTTCTTTCTGCTAGTTGCTTCACAATCACAATGGACCACTCCAGTGTGATGTCACTGCCCATTGGCTGCTGCATTCTACCCAACAGAAGGAGGGAAGGCCATGACCTTACTTTGGGAGTATGGTGTGAAATTTCCATCATTTTTCCTCACTAACCATTAAGACAGAAGTCAGCTACGCAGTCTGCTCCAGTTTTAGAAGATGCTAGGAAATGAGTGTCTTCAGCTTCTGTTGCTTGGATTGTGGGACCCTGCCATTAAGGAATGTATAACAAAAAGGAGACTAAAGGCAATCTGGAATCTTCAGAGGACACAGGATTCTAAAACTAGAGACATTTTAAGAAGGAATTTTCTCTCAACTATCTAGGCATAGGGCCCAAAGTTGAGAAAAGAAGACAGAGCATTACATAGTCTGTGACTTCAGTATTTGTAATTTACAATGATTTTCTTCTTCATGCAAGGTTAAAATGAGTTGAGCCAAGCACCAGTGCTCACGCCTGTATACTAGCTACTCAGAAGATCGGAGTTCAAAGCCAGCCCCAGCAGGCATGTCCATGAGAATCTTTTCTCCAACTAACTGCCAGAAAACTGGAAGTGGCACTGTGGCTCAAGTGGTAGAGTGTTTGCCTTGAGCTGCAGATCTAAGGGACAGAGCCCATGCCCAGAGTTCAAGTCCCACATCCAAAAAAAAAAAAAAATGAGTTGAACTCCATGTAGAGAAAGCCAAGTTCTACAGCCAAAGAAAGACCAAAAAAAAAAAAAAAAGAAGAAGAAGAAGAAATATATCAATTCTCCAACACATCTGGAAGGTAAATAAGTCAATGCTGGGATAGTGATAGTTTGATAGTCTGGAAAGTATACTCAGTGTGTGTTTTTTAAATGGGGGACAGGGTAAATTCTACTTCAGTAAAAGTGAGGGTATCTTTATCAGTGTTGACAGAGGTCATTAAAAAGAGAAAGCATGAACCTGATATATTGATGATACCTCTAGAATTTGGCCTTACAACAACAAGCCATATTCTGTGGCGTATTGTGTTTTCCTGTCTCAAGCAATGAAATCCAATCTCATCTAAGTTTGTATTTGTTCAGAGTGATAGATAAGCCTCCTAAAGTATGGTTTAAATCAATATTCTATTCCCCAAGTTAACTGAAACAGCAGGTTCATTTAATGAATATACACGCAACTTTATAAACACACAGTCATAATTTTTTTAATTGGGAGGGGATACACAGAACATGATCTTGCCTTGCAGGATACCCTTGATGCTGAAATAAATAATATATGAAATATCCTACATTGTCTACTGAAATTTCTTGGGCAATCTTACATTCCCTGTTAGCAGGATGGCTTTATGAGATACTAAGGAAACTAGAGACCCAAAGACATTAAAAAAAAGAAGATATTTGTTCAAACAATAACAACCAATAGCTGGAGAATGTTTAAAATGTGCAAAGCTATGTCCTAAGTGAAATATATGTGTGTATGAATATATATACCTATTTGTATGTACACACATTTACATATAGAGAGAGATCTACATATAGGTACATAAAGATGCACAATTAATCCATGCTTACGCTTTTCAAACTGGCTGATCATTCCAATAATCCCAATAATTAGACACTGTTAGTTTTCCTATATGAAAATGTCACAAACAAGACACAGAGAAGTCAAGTAACTTGCCCAAGGTAACATGACTATTCAGTGGTAGCAACCACCTCTGAGACCTTTCAAATTAAGCAATAGATCTCGAATGATTTGCCACTCAG
Organism: Dipodomys spectabilis; assembly: GCF_019054845.1. Classification (NCBI taxonomy): domain Eukaryota; kingdom Metazoa; phylum Chordata; class Mammalia; order Rodentia; family Heteromyidae; genus Dipodomys; species Dipodomys spectabilis. The sequence goes on along the minus strand of NW_024870834.1, from coordinate 9,426,795 downwards.
AAGGTATCATCTGAACCACGTCCCAATTCAAAGCTCATTCACTTCTATTACTGTAAATAGGAATAAGTCAGAGATAGATTGTAGTTAGAGTTCTCAATGTGCTAGTTACTACAAAGAATCCTTTGTGCCTACTGACTGACTCTGCTGTGCTTCCCCTCCCTCACCACTACAAGTACATCTGTCCTAAAACTGTTCCTGTGTCGAAAATGACAGCCTTCAAATACATTGCCTCCAGGCAACTGCATACCCTAAGCTTATCTAAATAATCCATTTCTCAAAAATCCCTCAAATGTAGTTATGAATGATTTTCAATTACCACTGCAGTAACTCCTAAGACATTGTTGGCATTGTAACTAATTGACTCGAAATGCTCCAATACACCCCTTAAGGAGGATGGGGCCAGGGAATCAAGTAGTAAAATAAAAAAAATTTCTACTAATAGTCATACTGCTGTTTTTAAGCCACCAAATCATATCCATCATATCTAAACTTCAAATAAACACAAGTACCTAGACAAAAGGAGCAGCCATGTCAGACAGGAGCAAGGGTGAGCAACCTTTTCTAGACAGGATCAACAGCAGCTGCTGAACCCGGCTACAAAAACACAAAGTACCATGAAATGATTGATCATCACTGCTTTCTAAAAACTATTTTATTCACACAAAAAAACAAGCATCCATCCGGCTGTGGCCTCCAGGTTTTGTTGGTGAACCTCTAGATAAGAGATTCACTAGGACTGTACAAAACCACACAGGTCACAATCTTTCTATGGAGCCCGTGGCCTATGAACAGTCTAGGGATAGCCAGTCTGTGGCTGTCATAGTCCTAATTTCAAGTATTTCATTTTGTTTGTTTTTGTTTTCTCTTTGCACCTACTGTCATAAGAATCCCAGTTTTTAGTTCAAAACTTGCATAGGCCTCTATTTCTTCCTGACTTTCTTCTACTATCTTTTTTTACTTTTATAAATCACACTGGGATATGATGACCAAGACAGAGTTGGAAGGTGGGGATCACTTTGCTTTGGGTAGAAATATCCTTTGAGAGTTGGTAGGTCTTCATTCCCCTTCATCACAACCTCTGCAATGAGATCCATTATCTGTTCTGTCTTCCTGTGCTGGAGAATTGGCTTCTGTGCATGGCATGACCCTTTGCTGGCTGACTTCTGGGTTTGAATTTGGCCAGTGAGATATACAAAAAAGAAGGAAGGCAGGAAACAAAAGGGGCAAAACATTGAGATCTCTCGTCCCTCCCACTCTCCCCATCCTTCTGGCCCAGGTAAGCGTGTGATAGCTAAGCTTGTGACATCTGTGTCTGTGAACAGTCATCTTATATCCTGTTTCTTCTGACTGGATTTTCAGATGCAGGGCTATTAAGAGTCTCCTGCTACTGCCAGACACTGGGAAGTAATTATCCCTTGATGGTGCCTAAACCACGCTGCACCTCGCCCTCGTAAATAACTCTCTTGGTTCGGAAGTCTCCTGAAAAATGTTCATGCCTTGGCAGACACTGGCACACCTAGTTTTCTGTTGCTGTGACTGAAATACCTGAGACCATCAACTGAAAAGAAAGAAATGTTCATTTGGGTTTCAGTCCACTTGGGCGGATTGTTTCTTGGCCTGTGCTGAGGCGGACCACAATGGCAGGTTGCGGGGAGTGGAAAAAACACTGCTCACTTCAGCCAAGCAGGAAAAGAAGGAATGAGGAAGGGACGGAGGAACAAGATGTATAACCTTTGAGGACTTGCCTCCCAGGATGATGTACTTTCTCCAACAAGACCGCACATCCCACAAGCTCATGAAGCTATGAATCCCCAAGGACTGACCCATTGATAAAGCTACATCAGTCACCTCCCTCAAAGCTTCACCTCCCAACACTGTTCAATTTTGGGACCAAGACTTCAACATATGCGTTTGGGGAAGGCATCAAAACTATCACATCACGTATCTATCTTGTGACTTTCCTTGGCTTGAAGGTAGGCTATCTTGGGATCCTTTCACCTGCATCCCCCTTGGTGAAAACCATAGGGCAAACTGCAAGGTTAACCGGAAGTGGGAAGTTTCCTCCTACATTCACAGTATTCAGGGCAGAATAAGAACACACCATCTTGCCATCCTCACTACTCCCCAGCCCACCTGGCCTCATCCTTCCAGCCAAAATGCAGTGCTACCTCATTCTAAAGCCCCTGTTCCCTTCTCATTTCTGCCCTGAGGTGGCCTTTTTGGGTGTCTGTAAATAAATATTCCATTATGATTATTGACATCGTCAACTCAGGCCTTCACTGCACTATTCTGTTTTTTACATATATTTATTTATTGGGCCGTTTATAGAGGAAAGTATATTTCCACCATGCAAATAGCCTTTTCACATGCCATAGTCACTGCAGCAAGCCTTGTCTCTGTCTAGTGTCCCTAGCACCTAACCCAGACTTGGGTGCTCTCCTCTCTGAGGACATGCAAAAGCATTTCTCAACGAGTCAGGCAATACAATAAAAGTAAAATAGCCACAATAGAAAGCAGCCATTTGAAAACCAATATTGTGAACCTATCACATGACAAGGACAGGACATCTGGAAGGAAAATAACAGCTACTCAGGGAGTAAAAATCAGATTTGTTGATTATATGAAGCATAGATCAGTCAGGTGCAACTTTGCAAAAGATATTAAGAGCCCAAAGACTAATATTAAGAAGGACAGGACTGCAGATAACAATTATTGGGGAGTCAATTACACAGAGGCAATTAGTGAAAGCAGGAACAAGAGAAGTATTTCCAAGGACAAGAGAAAGAAGTGAAGACTAACTCATTAATCCTCACCCTTGCTCCCCAGGTCACTGTCCTGTTCAATGCAGGGTTAAATCCACAGTCCTCATCAACATCAGCTCCATTAGATCAAAGTCTGAGCTAATTTGCTAACTCTGTTAAATACATAAAGCCATCAGAAGTAATTTAATGCTTATCAGATATGCTCACTCCCTAATAAACCCTCACCTACCCCTTATTTCAACCTAATGAGCAAAATGGATTCAGAAAATGAATATGTAATGAAGAATCCTTCCATTGATTTCCATGAAAGAATTAGAAAGGAGTTCAGTCTGAAAAGGGGATTGGCATTTAAGGGGGCATTTAGCTGCTTCATTGATTTCTATTTCATTTCAGAGTGCGGGACGCACGGCTGAGGTTTGTCAACCTTTCGTTAGCCTGGGTAATTCATCATAGTTAAATATCACATATTTAAGCTACCAATGCATTCCCACCATTTAGCATGCATCGAATTTTCTTTTAATTTACAAAGGGAATCACTGAGCACCAGGCAAATAAAGGAGCCAGTTTATCCATCATTGAGAGCCCTGTGTAGGAAAAGATCAGCTTGAGGGCCAAACATCTGCCCAGCGGCTCTCAGCCCTCACAGTCTAGGAAAAGGAGGACTTGGGTCACCAATCATCACCTTTCTATTTTCTCTCAATGCATAAAAGTTTCCCTTGTCTTAACTGTTGAAGTGTCCTCAAGACTTATGTGGCTGGAAGGGATGTGGTAATCATTTAGGGGAAGCCCCAGGGTTGTCACTTTTCAAGTGCAAACCTTTCTCAGGTGCCTATCTGTCTGGGGATATCCCCAGTTCTCCTGGCCCTTAGGTTGACCTGTGTGCATGTTCCATATGACAGCTTCTTTATCGGTGAGCACTCAGTCCAGCACCTTCCTGTGAGCCTGGCTTGTTCTCTGGAAATGCTCACTCTGTTTTTGTCAGCCACAGGGCGTGAGCTCTGAGCCTGAGTGCTGTCCCTCAGCTCCTCAGTTCAAGGCTAGTGCTCTACAACTTCAGCCACAGCTCCACTTCCAGTTTTCTGAGTGGTTTATTAGAGGTAAGAGTCTCATGGCCTTTCCTGCCTGGGCTGGCTTTGAACCACGATCCTCAGATCTCAGCCTTCTGAGTAGCTAGGATTACAGGTGTGAGCCACTGGTGCTGCCTGGCTCATTCTGACTTTTAATCATCAGAAATATATGTCTCAGTGTGTGTGTGTGTGTGTGTGTGTGTGTGTGTGTGTGTGTGTGTGTGTGTGTGTGTGTGTGTGTGTGTGTGTGTGTGTGTGTGTACAGATATCCTGTTTCTTCTCTACATTGAACTTCTTGTAGACCACAACATCTTTCCAGTGATGGCTAAACAACAAACAACAAAACAACTGGTTTTGTTTTTGTTGTGGTTTTGCAGTTCTCTCATTTTAAAAATGTTAATTGTTAAGGTGATATTCACAGGGATTACAGCGACATAGGTCAGGTATTGAGTACATTTCTTTTTGAACAGTGTCACCTCTTCCCTCATTTTCTCCCTGTTTGTTTTTCCCCTCCCAGCCCCTTTCCCCCCAACTTGTATAGTTCATTTTCAACACAGTATCTAGTGCGTATCGCTGCCGAATTTTACTGACTGGGTAAATACAAATCAGACCCCCAAGCAATACAGCCAGGACTCAATCCTCCTGGAGTTCACATCTGAATGACAGAAGACAGTCACAAACTAAAATGTGCGGGAGTAGTAGGATCAATCAGGCAATGGCTGTAAGAGCTAAGAAACAAAAGGCAAGGTAGTTTAACAGTAGGCATTTCACTGAGGGTGGGTGGCTAAAGAGAGCCTTCTGATCCTAACCTCCAAATCCTACCATAGAGATGATACTTAGGTTCAGATGTAAAGCTTAAACCAAAACCACCCAGGTAAAGTCTGTGTGCAGGTGAGGGATGGAAGCTTCCAAGTAGAAAAGAGTTTGGAAATTGAAGACTCGTCCTAATGGCTGGAACAAGAGGAAAGAGAGAGTGGCCAGGACATGAGCTGTCTAGGATGTGTCTATCTGGTGGTTGGGATGGGGCAATGTGGTGAAAACCATGCATGTCTGACTTTAACTTGAGGTTTGAATGGTATCAGCCTACAGAACAACCAACCGCAAGCAAACTCATGTGTCTTAGAAATAAGAAGTCCCTCGGCCCGACTGAGGAACATACTATCCCCATCAATGGCTGAGTCTTATCCAAGTCAGCCTCTGCCTTGACTTTCTGTGCTCTCTCTCTCTCTTTCTCTCTCTCTCTAATCATCCATTCTTTCTTCTCTGCCCTCCAACTTCTTTCTCTAAGGCTCCCCCTCAGAACCTCAAAAAAAATCATCCCTCTTTTAAACTCTAAAAAGGTTCTGATGTTGTCATCTCCTTCTATTTCCTTCTGCTGAATAGGAAACTCCCATACTCTAAGAGGCCCACTAAAGTCTTTTCCTAAAGAAGATCCATTTTTTTTCCTGTAATGAATATCAACCACACTTGTCAATTATCCACAGTCACCATGGTGCTGTGTCACCATGAAACACAATCTCAGTTACAGACCAGGCTCCGTTGCTCACACAGCTTCAACACGCAGGGCAGTCACCTCTGATCTTACCCGGAGCTCCTGCAGAGATTCTAGAATAGTCTGTGTGGACTGGTGAGGCTACAGGGGGGTGAATGTGTGTCTCTGCTTCCTCCTGAGATGAACAATGCATCCTCTGATGGCAGAGGACAGAGTTGCAAAAATGGCAGAGCAAAGGGTATCCATGGTAACCAGGACACTGAGGTCATTCATACAAAGAAGACAACCTACTTTCTTTTAGGCAGAAGAAGACACAATCAGGTTGGGGCTTTGTTTTTGTAACTAGACATTAGATAGTTCAGGTGACTTGTCCCAGGGCATACAGCTTAGAAGGGACAGAATTCAGAATTCAGATCTGGACTCTCAATCCAGTGCTCTTCCAATTCCACTATGCTACCTCATTCAAAGCTACCAATCACAATGGGTCACATTTTCCAGGCCTAAAACAGCATAAAATCCCCAAGCTTGACCCAGGAGGTCACATTCCACACACATGAGTAACTACATCTTGTGCCAACCAACTTGTCAAAGTATTTCTAATAGCTCAATAATTAGAAACGGAAACTATTGATCTAAGTTTAGTTTTCTGAGAGATTTGTGATGCAGACTTGGAAAAAAGCAAACGTTGTAAATTTCAACTTGTTATACCCAGAGGTCTCATAACATTAACACCTTTACATTTTTTCACTAAGCACACAGATATCCTTCCTACTTATGCTTAACAAGTATGTAAGCCTGCTTTTTTGCATATCATGCTGATCGTGATACATTTAATGCCAATTCACTGTAGATTTTACTTGTAGCCTGGAAGGGCTCTCATCTTTATTTTCCAGATTTCTCGACCTACCTCTAGTCGGTGGCTCCCAAACAAGAGCAATTTTTTTTATTGCTACAATTGAGGTGGGGACTACTAGCCTCTAATAGGGAGAAATAGGAGAACAATTAAATGTGTTTTAATGCACAGGATGTTCACCACCACCCCCCATAACAAAGATTTATCTAGCCCTCAAAGTCAATAGTGCTGCATTTGAAAAAGTCTACTTTAAATGAGCAAGTTATCAGTGCATGAATTTCTGGTGCTCACTAAACTGATTACAGAGATTATTTTGAATATTAAAGTAATTTATTCAAGGGAAATTATGCTTCACTTAAGCAACAGAGATGTGGACAAACGCGAACTATAAATGTTGGTTCTCTATTTCATCATTTCTGTCCCTTGGATTACACAAGAGTTGTAGGAAGGCACAGAAAGCAAGTCAGAGGGGAGGAGGTTCTGGTGTTAGATCTAACACTGAATCCTAGTTGGCCCACAATGTGACCTCTGATGGCCCAAAAATTCTTCTTTATAAAAAAAAAGTGAATATAGTCAGCTACCTTACCAAGTTGTTGTAGGGAGCACTGTAGATAATCTATATAAACCCTGGCCCAGCCCAGCCTCAGTGTTTGAAAATCCACTCAGTAGCCAGACTCCACTAAGAACTTTCAAGTACCTAATTAGAGAAATGAAGTCTACAATGAGATTCTTGGCTCATATTTTCCATCCCCATAGTATCTGGCAAGTTCAGAGAGGTTTCCAGTAGCATTCACTCATAACTAATAAGTTTCTATCTTAGGTGTTCAGATCACTTCCCCATTAAAGCAGCTGAGAAATCTAAAGGCCCTTTGAGTAGTAAAAGTCTCAAGACTGGCTCAATGTAAGTGACAATAAGGAGCTGGAGCAAATCTATGGTAATACAGTCACAGTCCATAATGCATTCTAGAAAGCGATGAAGAATGTGGTCACTGGGCAGAAACGACTAAACAAATGTGGGTGTATTTAAGGCAGGGCAAGGCTCACTATCATTCCTCCTGGGACCTCTTTAGCCTTCAGGGAAATATGACTTCTTCTTGGCATTGTAATCCCTCCAACATCAGTTTCCTTATAAATATACTCCACGGTTAAGAGATTAACTGCTATTGGTGAAGCATTAGATGTCGAATTCAAAATTATCCTCTTTGGTTTTGAAAGGAACCCTACTACTGTATGATTTCAGGCTTATTTATAAGATTGTAATCATCTTTACTAATCACATTAAGATTTTCTTCAGATAGTTTATCAGTATATTCATGATGTGATATGTGCAAGTTTTCTGGTCCAACAAGTCTACTTCTAACTATCTTTCTTCTGAATACTCATACAGAATGAAAATGTTTACATATAAAAGTATTCATTGCAGGCTAGGGGTATGGCTCTAATGGTTAGAGTATTTGCTTAGCTTAGCCATTTCAAGGTCCTGCATTCAAACCCCAATACCACAGGAGGAAAGAAAGAGTGTTCATTACAATGTTATTTTCACTAAAGAAAAATGAGAATTTACCTGAATGTCCACAATGGTGAATATGGTTAAATATAGGATGTCGTGCCCTTTAAAGAAAGCTAATAAAGAATGAAAAAATGTAGTAGTCTCATCTTATGCACACAGTCGGAAGTATTGTTACATCCAGAAATACCAGGCCTTAACAAAATATAGATGTTATAATTACTTTTTTATTTTTGAAACTTTTTATTTTGAAACTTATTTTATTTTTGTGTTAACAATGGTGAAAACTAAGACGCTATAGAAAATAACTGAGGTAATGGGAGAGATTATTTTCCTCCTTATATGATTCCTCTCTCTTAGTGATGATATACTCATTTTAGAATTTAAAAATGGAGACATCACTCTTAATTTGTATGTTTGCATACATATACACCTAGACAAATGCAAAATACAAAGTAGCCATGTTAATGCAACAATTACAACTCTATGACTTTTAAAATATCCAATATTAGAACTGTATTCTAAAACTGAAAGATTTTTCACACGGAGGATTGGGGGCTTGCCATAGAAAACACCTAAGAGAGGGGCTGGGAAGGTGGCTCAGTGGTAGAGCGCTTGCCTTGCATGCTCGAGGCCCTGGGTTCGATTCCTTAGCACCACATAAGCAAAAAGAAAAAAAGCCAGAAGTGGCGCTGTGGCTCAAGTGGTAGAGTGCTAGCCTTGAGCTGAAGAGCTGAGGGACAGCACCCAGGCCCAGAGTTCAGGCCCCACTACCGGACCCAAAAGAAAAAAGAAAACAGCTAAGAGAGGGAAGGTGATATGGAAACTTCCACCAGCGAGCTCACCTTGAAGCACTCGACATCTCAAGTACGCACCAGGAAACCTCCAGATTGTTCAACATCTTCTAGAATTTTCCACTACCTTTTTCAGTCTACTCTTGCAAAAAAAAAAAAAAAAAAAAATAGTTCTCGAGGGCTTGCTGTTAAATTCCTATAAATTCCCACTTACTTGGACAGCAACTCCCTCAGAAGCATAATGGACTCCTCTTGTATTCTGCCTAACAAAACTTGCATGGATTCATCTCATTGGAAAACTCCAAAGAATCCATGGAAATTTAGTTCCAAGCTTCTCTCTTCTAATACAGAAGATAGACTAGAAGAAGTGGGAGGGGTGAAAAGTTGACACCAGATAACCAAGAACAACCCATCCACTGGTTATCTCAGCATGCATACACAATACTTTCACTCATACTTCATTTCTGAATAAAGGAAATAACTATCGCAGGCTTCTGCCTTGCTGCCATTCCCTATGAAACTGAAGATGCATGCTCATTTTCACCTCAAAGCGAAATACAGCCCTATGTCAATTTATGTAAGTCTGAATAAAATTTATTCTTTTTCTAGTTCAGTCATAATCCCTTTTGGATGTTTCCTATCTCAAATACCAGAATACAGGCTAATTATAATTAAGACACTTTATATTTGATAAAAAGGCAATTGGAAAAGGAAGAGAGATTTGTTTAATAAATGTTAACACATCAAAGCGAGAATCAAGAAACTAAGAAAAATATGCACTTCCATGTTTCTGTAATTGTTTGCATGGCCATATCTGGGTTTTGTAATAACTTCTTCCACTTCCTTTGTCCTGACTCAGGACCTCAGGTAGATACGGTGTCAATGTGACACAATCCTTCATTCCTGAAGGACCAGTGCCTATGCTAGGTTCCCATAGTTTGCAATTCACCTTTAAAACTAAACTTTTAAAACTAAGATGTACCCCCCACCCCAAAGAATCTTTCTGCAAACTCCTTGTTTTCATTACATACTGGCATCCCTAACCCCATAGAGCCATCAGGATCAGTTTGGGCAAATGTAGGCTTAATAACCTCTCTTTCCTTTTCATGTTGGCTCATAGCATGAGAGGTTCAAAGGGGCCAAATGGAAGTCTCAAGTTGTTTCTAAATCAGTGGAGGTAGGAGAAAGGGGACTCCTTGGGGAAAATATGAACTCTAAAGCAGTCGTGTTCAAGTTATAGAATGAAAGCTAAACTTTGTTCTTGGAAGACAATGAAAATAAACTAGCAGAAGTCATTGCTATACCTCCCCTTTGGTTCCTAGATTCATCTTCTGTTGAAAGGTCCTGGATGTGCATTATGTCACTACCTAATTATTAAACGCTTTCCCTTAAACAGTTGTTCTCTGGTTTAACATTCATATGAGCTCAGAAAAATTCACAATCTACCCAGTCTGTGCAGTCCATCTGAGATTCTCATCACCCATATTCCAGCCTTGTTTGTCCCCAACTCTTTTTTGGGGGGGGAGAGGGTCATGGGCCTTGAACTCAGGGCCTGGGGGGCTGTTCCTGGGCTCTTTTGCTCAAGGCTAGCACTCTACCACTCAGCCTTCGCACCACTTCCTTTCCCAACTCTTAGCCTCTAGGCTAACCATCACTTATTACCCAAGTACCACTAATCATACATCACATGCCATCTCTACCTCCAGAAAAGTGAATGGCCAGATGCAGGACTCAAGCCCTGCTGTTCGGGAGATCTTTATTTCTTATTATTCTTTAGAACTGTTCCTGAGTAAAACTATACTATGGCCTTGCCCTTAAGTAGTACTAGCATATCATGCCAGTTCTTTATCCAACAGCTACTGAAACCTGATGAAGTTCAGCAACATGTAAAGGAAGTTAGGCTCAGTCACTGTACTCCAATTCTTACATTAGAGTAAAAATCATAACGTATCAGTTCACCCAAATAAAACTGATCCTATATGCTGGTAGTTCATTGTATGGACAGTCATGCTCTGGCCTGTGGGAGCTTGTAATAAATGCACTAGTTTTAGTTAAGAATATTCCTAAAAGATAGAAAACTTAATAGAGTTGTCTGCGGCCACCACACTCTGATGTGGTGATATTATATCTATAGCAGCCATCTTCAGAACATGAGAGGAAAGAAAAAAAAAGGGAGAAGGAAAAGGGAAAAAGGAAGAGCAAAAAGGAGGAAGAGAAAAGAATAAAAGGAAAGCTAGACAAAGCACAGGTACTACAAAGCTGCTCAATTAACTAAGCTTACAACCACCCCTCTTCTTGACATGCAGTATAGAAGGAACTCCTGTCTTTAAAATCAATTTCACTCAAGTTTTCTAGTGCAGCTGCATAGACGTTGCTTTAAAACTAATCATTTGAATATCCTATTTCCTCATCATGTGGGATTTATATAAACTTATAAACAATAGTTTTGCACAACTTGGATTTTTTGTGGACAATATGTATGGGAATTGAAAGAGAAAAGAGAAAGGAACAAAAAGTAAAAATAAAAAATAAAATAAGTGTGAATCTCTTCTTGCAGTAACAGGAAAGAATTATCAGGTCACCACCGCATATCCCCAAACATACAGACACAGATTCACAGTTTATATTAAGAATTCGGTTTTAAAAAAAATGGGTTCCTTTAGCTTCAAGACATAAGGCAAGGCTGCAGGAAGAAGAATGAACTGAGAGATGTGAGCAAAGCCCAAGCCCACTTTACAGGTCGGATGGAGGTTTGGAAGACACTGTGGTTCACATGGGAAAAAAAGCCTCAGCAGGAACCCTGGCCTGGCTCCACGCAGTGGTTTGGGTTGAACAAGGAGACTTGGAAAGGGAGCTGTCAGCTTCTGCAGCCACTTCTCTCTCTTGTGAGGGTTATAGTCATCACATTTGGAAGAGAGATGAATGATGCCTGCAACTGGGAATTTCTTCTTCTTCTTCTTCTTCTTCTTCTTCTTCTTTTTGCACAACTCCTGCATCATATTCCCCTAAACAAACAGATGAATACAGTTGTGCAATTTATCAATTTATCTTCCTTGAATGAAATCAATATGTTTTTGCAAAAAGGACTTTGCCCAGTCTTCACCAGTGAGCATTCAGGTCCTGCTGGGCAAATGGAGGATCCACTGCAAGCTGCAAACACAGAACAATCTCTGCTGCCATCTTCTGATGGTAGGAGCAAGGGACAAAGGGAAACAGGAAATCATATCCAAGAATTCCTTTTCTCTAGTAAGCTAGGATGCCCTGAAGAAAAGGCTATAAGTGGGGATACTGCTTCTTTGCAAGTAGTAGAAACCAGTTCCTCACCCAAACCTGCTTCACTACACCCCTGTCAGTCCATCCATTCCTATCCTGTCTGGCTGGTCCAGATGTAACTGAGTGATCCAACAAAACCCAGATGTTGATTGTGACCCCATGGAATGCTGATGTCTCCAGATGGTTAGCACTTTAGGCTCTATAGGCCTGGAAGCTTCATTTTCTTCCTACTGGTAGACGAAAGGATATTTTGGACTAATCTGCTCCAAATAGAAAATCAGATAAGTGGGTATTTGTTTTCTACCTTCCTGGCCTGGCTCTGGGCTGATGATAGACCCACTTAAAAGAGGAGAAAGTAAGTGACTACCATTTAATCAACTCTTCCAAAGCCCTTTGGAAAAGCCAAGATGAGCCAGGATAAGGGTGGCCAAGTGAGTCTCTGAGGACTTCTCCAACATGACTCCATGAATCAGCCCATTCAAGTACAGAACGTCCAACAGAGTTGCCGTCTGCAGCTCACAGTGGACACAGCTTGGCTGTTCTCAGGTGACAGGTGCATAGGTCCAAATGTGGCTATTTGCACTGTACATAAAAAGAGTGAAGTACACAAAACCCGTTCTGGGACTCACTCATCCTTCCTTCATTTAGCAAATATTCTTGGAAAGCCAGCTATGAGCCACACAGCGAACAAAGGAGACACAATGTGTCTTCACAGGACTTCTATTCTATCAATTAGAAAATATAAACCATGAAGAAAAATTAAACGAGAAGACTGAATAATGATGGAAGATAAATGGAATTTATTTAGACTGGGATGTTCTCACATTAGGCATATAGATAGATGATGAGATAGATAGGTAGATAGATAGATAGATAGATAGATAGACAGACAGATAAATAGATAATTTATTATTGTTATTTCCTCTTGTTGAATTGATTCCTTTATTGCCATATACACTTATCTTCTTTGCCTCTTTTGTCAGATTTTTAATTAAAATCTATTTTATCTGATATAAATATATATATATACATATATGCTCACATTTGGATTTCATTTGTATGACATATTTCCCCGTCTCTCAATTTGCAGTTTACATTTGCCTTTCCAAATGAAATTTTGTTTAGCTATATATCATTGGGTCTCAAAAGTTTTTGATCATTTTGCTCATTTTAATCCAATCAGCTGCTCTCTCAACTTTCAACTGAAAAATCTAACCATTTATAGTTAAGATAATTATTAAGTAAGGACATAGCTCTTATCATTCTTTTGTTTTTTTCTGGTTTTGTACATTCTGTATACTTTATGTCCTCTCTTGTTCATCTTTGTGTTTTGGTGGGTTTCTATATTGGTAAGGTATTTTGTACTGATTCTTCTCCCTTTGTTGTGTGTCTGCTTTACTGTTTACTTTTGTCATTTGGATGTTTTCAGGATGCTAATTCATTTCATCACTGCTAATGTAGGAATATCTTGATCTTTTCTTGTTGGGGCAGACTGGTTGTACTGAATTTATTCGGTTGTTTTCATTGCTGTGTGTGTGTGTGTGTATGTGTGTACACATATGTATATTTTTTAAGGTTCATTTCTGAAACATCGCTTTTCTCGTATAGTATTCTTAGTAAGGATTTTCTTTTCTTCCAGGATTTTAGCATTAATTGAAATTCAGAAGGACATGTGCAAGTAAACCATACTAATATCTGAAGAATAACACAAGTAGAGGCAACAAAAGATGTGGATGCCTGTACAGTGTAGTTAGACATTCTAGAAGAATAACACAGCCATCAGAGATGGAAGAGAGACAGCACGAGGAGATAATCAGAAGTTGAAGTTGAGGTCGTATTCTTCTAACTTTACAGAATATTTTCATTGATGCTAAGTGAAATGAAAATCTGTTGGTAGAGTTGAACAAGAAGAATGGTAAATTTTGACTGCTGTGTCAAATGGTCATTCACTACCAAACCAAGAGCAGAGAATGGTGGAAGTGAGTGAGCAAAAGTTAGGACACAGTTAAGAAGCCATTACAAAAATATCTAAGCAAGAAAGAAAAATGGTCAGCACATACTTCAGTGCACTAACATGTAACAGCTGGGTTTCAGATATACTTCAAGGATATAGAAAACATCAGATTGAATGTGAAATGTGAAAAAAAAGTAGTCCAGTATGACTCTGTCAGTCTTTATTGGACGCCAAAAAGGAGTAGCAGTATAATATCAGGAGTATAGCTCTCTCTTTCTTTCTGTGTGTGTGTGTGTGTCTGGGGGGGGCATTAGGGGCCATCCACATAGAGATCAGAAGTTCACTTTTAGCACTCAGAGTTTAAAGAATCTATTAATTAAGCAAGTAGTGGATCAGAATGTTCAGAAACTATGGAGACTCTTCAGCTGGCAGATGTTGAAGCCATTTAACTATTATAAGACAGCAACTGGAGTGAATATAGATGACAACTGTGGTAAAATGCAATAGAGCTGTCTTCTACTAGGGGCTCAAGAAAATAAAGACCAGCAAAGGAGACTAAGAAAGAGCAAGCAACGACTTGGGAGGAGCATGGAAGCCGCATCTTATGGGCACACAAAGATGGTTTAAAAGGAGAGGTGATATAATCCTTTGCCAGAATGCTTGGGACCAGACATGTTTTGGATTTGGAACTTTTTTTACTATAAATTATTTACATATGTATGAGATCCTGGCACTGAACCGAAGTCTAAACATGAAATTACTTTCCATTGAATGTTCGCCTTACACCATAGTCTGACAGTAACTTTCTATGATTTTTCTTGGTCTGTGTATTGACTGTAATTCATCCCATATAGTCCTGTGAAGAATTTCTCACTCGTGGTATCACGGCAACGACATCTGACAATATTTCATGTTTAGGATTACTTTTCAAATTTGAAGTTTCAGATGAGGAAGAATCAATCTTCATTATGAGAAGTGATCATAATCTGCTTGGTGCAAATAAATGAAAGTGCCCAGTGACCACACTCAAGTTGTGGGGATAATTACTAAGTGAAGTGAATTCAGGAGAAATCAGGAGAAAAGGGACTTGCCAGGAAAGTACCTAATGAACCCTTTGGAAGTTCATACACAAACTCACTCACTGACAATTCTCAAAACTAACCAAGAAAGACATTGTCACATTGCAGTCTAGCAGTTGAGGATGAAAAGCCACTACGTTTAGTATATTACTATTAATAGGTCCCCAAAAGTCCCTTAGAGCTAGAAAGATTTAACAATGTGCATATCCTATCATGTTAAAGTATTTCTCTTAATAAAACTTGTTCAGGGGTGGGGCGGGGAGGATTGGGTCGGGGGGACAGGGGAGAGGAGGATGGGAATGGATGGGAAGGGGAAACAAAGGAAGAGGCTACAATGCTTGATAAGAAATGTACTCATTATCTTGCCCATTTAATTGTAACTCCTCTGTACAGTATTTTCACAATAAAAAATAAATAAAAATCAAAAAAAATAAATAAAACTTGTTCAACTGACCTTCCTTCTTCTGAAAGGAGATCATGCCAAAAGCTGAATGTTTTGCTTGTGAGAAAGAGTTCCAGGTATCTTCCCTATATAAAGTTTCCTCTTGCTTATTTCATTTTGTCCTTTGCTCTGAATTGTTGGCACCTCTCATTTTTCCCATTTCATAATTGGTTGGAAAACCTATGCACATTTTATGATTTCAATTTAAAACCATAAGGTAGAGCTTCTGTCCCATCAATCACTTAGAATTCTTTCTCCAATGCTAACATTTCCCTGGCTGTATCTTGTAGAGCTGAGCTTGGCATTGTGGGTATTATGTCTTGTAGAGTGACCTTAGCGTGGTATTATGGGTACTCTATCTTGTAGAGCCTGAGCTCAGCATTATGGGTAGTCTTTTTAAAAAATACATTTTTATTGTAAAAATACTGTACAGAGGGGTTACAGTTACATGAGCAAGGTAATGAGTACATTTCCTCGTCCTTTGTTTTTCCCCTACCATCCTTTCCTCCCACTTCCACTACACTCCCCCTCCCCCCCCCCCCCGCCTAAATTGTAAAGTTCATTTTTTCATTATAGTGTCTTGTACATCTCATTGTTACAATGGGTCAACCTGTATACTTGTTTAAGCATTTTGTTTATTCCCTTCCCCTCCTTAAGTTAGAGAAGTGTATATACAAGATGCAGGGAACCGACATCAAATGCAGTGAAAACAGGGGTTATACTGTGGGGAAGGAACATACAAAGAAACAAAAAAATCACATGGTGCGTTATAAATATGTTAGGAACAATAGCAAGAAAGAAAAAGCCATGTGTGTCCCTATCTTGGGGTTCATTTCACTTAACATCATCTTATCTGGTCATATGTACATAGCTTTTGACCTCTTCTGCTTGTCCTAGACTTATACTAGTTATTGCAAATAAGGGAAACCATGGGACCTAAGTTTCTTTGGGCCTGGCTTACCTCACTTAATATAATTTTTTCCATGTCTTTCCATTTCCTAGTAACTGGGGCAATGGAGGCAGAGAATTCCATTGTGTGTGTGTGTGTGTGTGTGTGTGTGTGTGTGTGTGTGTGTGTGTATCACATTTTCTTGATCCATTCATCAACTGAGAGACATCTGAGCTGGTTTCATATCTTAGCTATGGTAAATAATAATGCTGCAATAAACATAGTTGTGCTGGTAGCTTTAATAAGGCCTTGTTTGTGATCATTTGGGTAAATGCCCAAAAGTGGGATTGCTGGGTCATAGGGAAGCTCTATGTGGAGTCTTTTGAGGAACCTCCATACTGCTTTCCAAAATGGATGAACAAGTTTACACTCCTACCAACAATGCAGTAGGCTTCCCTTCTGTCCACATCCCCTCCAGCATCTGTTGTTATTAGATTTCTTGATTATACCCATTCTAAATGGGGTGAGGTGGAATCTCAATGTTGTTTTGATTTGTATTTCTTTTAAGTTTTATGGCTAAAGAGACTGAGCATTTTTCATATGTCTATAGGCCATTCTTATTTCCTCTTCAGAGAAGTTTCTCTTTAAGTCTTTAGCCCACTTATTTATCAGGCAGTTGTTTCTTTGAGGATTTGTTGCTGAGAGATTTAGTTTTTTGAGTTCCAGGTATATTTAAATATGAGACCCTTATCCGTTGTATGGCTAGTGAAGATCTTCTCCCAGTCTGTGAGCTTTCTATTGATCTTGTTAGCTATGTCCTTTGCCATGCAGAAGCTCTGCAGCTTCATTCAATCCCATTTGTCCAACCTTTCTTTGATTTGTTGTGTTTCTGGGTCTCTATTGAGAAAATTTTGGCCTGTGCCAAGGAGCCTTCGAGTTTCTCCTATTCCATCCTGTAATGTTTTCAGGGTGTTTGCTTTGACTATGAGGTCTTTGATCCATTTGGAGTTGATTCTGGTGCAGGATGATATATAAGGATCTAACTTTAGTTTTCTACAGGTATTTAACCAATTTTGCCAGCATGTGGGTAGTCTTTTTTCACCACAGTAAGAGGAAAGCCATTGGCTTCCCATGACCAATGTTCAGGCTTCACTGCATTTGTTGCTGCCATCCTAAGCAGACAGACCCATCACAGGTGGATCTGTTTCTGTCAGGTGCTAACTAGATTCATTTCTTTTATGGTATATCAGTAACTCCTGTGACATAATAACAAAGGACAACTTCTCTGGCCATACATTTTCTTTCCCCTTTCTTAATGCAAAGAACTGTTTAGCTCTTTGTTCTTGATCTCAGCATAAAAGTAAGGCAAGGTATCTGATTGACATTTTGGCTTTGGGGTTCAAATCATCAAACCAAGGAGTGAAGAGATGAGCAGAAGCATAGCAAGGCATGCTGATGATGGGATGCAATCCCTGAGAGCAGACTATTCAAAGGTTGAGTGGAAAGCGGAAAGGAAGAACATGGAGAAGTTGAAATACTGCTACTTGTCCCCAGTTTAAGAAGGTGGTAGGTCCCAGGAGAACATGGCCTTTGTGGTGTTTCTAAGCAGACACAGCATTAATGGTATCATCTCATGGAAACTGCTATGGAAAGATGACAAACAGACAGAGGTAGAGGACTTGCAACAACTCTATGAATCTATGTAATGCTCCTAGAACATTGGTGGAGAGTATGATATTAAGAACTTCCCCAGATCAAGGAGATAGGAAGTTTGTATCAAAGTTTAGTAGTAGGAAATAAAATTATGCCTATTTACCATGAAACTATTGATTAGAAGCCAAGGTTCAGACCACTTACTGGGTTTCAGATGGTATCTCCTACTGTGACCTTGGAAAATTCACAGAGCACCCATTCTTTTCCTCACTGCTAAAAATATGGCAAGAGAACCGGGTATGTCCCAAGTGCTTCCCACCCAGGCTAGTACGTAGCAGATGCACCTAAAATATTTGGAAAATAAATGGTCAACAATGCATAGCATACATGCAAGTGTGTTCTGCCAGTTTCACATTTCCATGAAACCAAATGGTAAAATGCATGCAAAAGTCATTTGCACCCTCAACAAATCAAATATAAGAGGCAATCCATTCCCTCCTTGGTTTTTATCCTTTACTATTGAAAGTGAAAATTGATTACCTATTAAGTGCTGAGTGGGAAGGTTAGCCTTGATAATTTCATTTGGCTTACACACAGAAAGCTCTGTTCCTGCCATACCCAGAATAATCATAAGCAGATATTTCAGAAACTGCCTCACTCCTTCTGTTCATTGCAGTTCAGGGGCCAAATCCTTCTTACAATATTGGATCTGAGATCCTGCGGTGTCAGGACTGATCAAGAAAATGTCAAGCTGAAGGAACGGAAGGTGACTGTGTCTTTCTCTAGGGCTCCTGGTGACTGTGCTATTCTGAATTAGCAAACAGTTTTGAAATCCAGATTCACGGGCTGATTACCACACCATCCCGGCGACCCTCGCAGACATGTCCTAAATGCAGAACTGGGCCTTCAAACACAAACAGTAGGTTGAGTATTTCTTCATGTGTCTATTGGCCATCCTTCTTTCCTCTTCAGAGAAGTTTCTCTTTAAGTCTTTAGCCCACTTATTTATTGGGCAGTTGCTTCTTTGAAGATTTGTTGTTGGGGGATTTAATTTTTTGAGTTCCAGGTATATTTTAGATATGAGACCCTTGTCCGTTGTATGGCTAGTGAAGATCTTCTCCCAATCCATTGGCTTTCTATTGATCTTGCTAGCTATGTCCTTTGCCATGCAGAAGCTCTGGAATTTCATGCAATCCCATTTGTTCAATCTTTCTTTGATTTGTTGTGTTTCTGGGTCTCTATTAAGAAAATTTCAACCTCTCTAGCCATAAAAGAAATGCAAATCAAATCAACATTGAGATACTACCTCACCCCAGTTAGAATGGCTATAATCAAGAACTCTAATAACAACAGATGCTGGAGGGGATGTGGACAGAAGGGAACCTTACTGCATTGTTGGTGGGAGTGTAAACCTGTTCAACCACTTTGGAAAGCAGTATGGAGGTTCCTCAAAAGACTCCACATAGAGCTTCCCTATGACCCAGCAATCCCACTTTTGGGCATTTACCCAAATGATCACAAACAAGACCACACTAAAACTACCAGCAGGACTATGCTTATTGCAGCATTATTTACCATAGCTAAGATATGGAACCAACCCAGATGCCCCTCGGTAGATGAATGGATCAAGAAAATGTGGTATATATACATAATGGAATTCTCTGCCTCCATCAGAAAGAATGACATTGCCCCATTTGTTAGGAAATGGAAAGACTTGGAAAAAATTATATTAAGTGAAGTAAGCCAGGCCCAAAGAAACATAGGCCCCATGGTTTCCCTTATTTGCAATAATTAGTATATGTCTGAGACAAGCAGAAAAGGTCAGATAAGTTGATATTATGTGAAATGAACCCCAAGATAAGTATTCAAATGTTCTTTCTTTTGTATAATTGTTTCTAACATATTTATAAGATGATTTATTGTTGCTTTGTATGTCCTTCCCCCACAGTATAACCCCTGCTTTCACTGTATTTGATGTTGGTATAATTTGTGGAGGGGAAGGGCAAAAACAAATCGCTTAAATAGGGATACAGGTGGACCCATTGCAACAATGAGATGTAAGTCATTATATTGAAAAATGAACTTTACAACTTTGGCCGGAGGGTGGCGGGGTGAGGGGATAGGGAGGTGGGGGAGTGGGGAGAAGGGTGGGGGGAGATGGGAAAGGATGGGAAGGGGAAACAAAGGAGGAGGCTACAATGCTTGATAAGAAATGTACTCATTATCTTGCCCATGTATTTGTAACCCCTCTATATGGTATTTTCGCAATTAAGAAAAAACACAAGCAGTATGGATCAGATAACTAGGAGTGGTACATAGTCTTAAAGGCACAGTATTTGTCTTGTTTACATCATATTTTTTCATACACAAAACTTATGTCTGGATCAAATTTGGCACCTGGCACAAGATATGTCAAGAGAAAAAAATAAACAGAAACAGAATATTCTCTGGTTTGATGTAGTATAATTTGCATTTACAAAAAGCTGGAGATGGTGGAGGGGAATGGGGGAAATGTAGAATCAATACACACTGAGTTATCATTAAAGAAAAAATTCTAGCACCATAGAGTGGCTATACTTAATAATAACATATTGCCGGGCGCCGGTGGCTCACACCTGTAATCCTAGCTACTCAGAAGGCTGAGATCTGAGGACCAAGGTTCAAAGCCAGCCCGGGCAGGAAAGTCTGTGAGACTCTTATCTCCAATAAACCACCAGAAAACTGGAAGTGGCACTGTAGCTCAAAATAATAATAATAATCATCATCATCATAATAATACTATATTGTGAAATTTTGTTAATGTTAGAGAAGAAGATTTTTTTTAATAAAGGAGCCACTTTATTAAGATGGTTCCTACACTGACTGGCCAGGGCCGCAGCACAGGCTTGGGAGCTGATACTGCGACTGAGAAGATTTTTGAATGTTTTCATGACAAGAAAATAGTAAGTGATGGAGAAGAAATAAATATTCTGCTTGGGGCCTGACATGTGTATACATGACTCAAGGGGTAAAGCTAAGGTACAGTAAGTTCTTGAGTTCAAGCATCAGTAGTAGCATTAAAAAAAAACAGAATTGAACATTTATTTCATTGATAGGCCCAAGTTAGAAAGCAGTTCACTTCAGCAGAAGGCCCAAGAGAAGGAAACATGCATCCCCATATATGTGTATGCAGTAAGGACAGATAGGGCAAAAGCAGCGGAGATCTCATTTCACTCTGCAAGAAGTACTACCAAATACCTAGAATGGGACAGGCCTGGGGAAGGTCCACTCACGCATCTAGAAATCATCAAGGATGACTGCATATGGCGGAAGGTATAGGGAATATCACTTCCTAGTGTAAATGAGCAAGTAAACACATACAGAGTTGTATGCAAGTTTATACAAATGAATTAACCAAAGCATGGTGTTCTCAGGGGGGGAATTCCAACAGTGTAATTCCTTAGTAAAACAACCATAAGGGGTTCAGAGTAGGGGACAGAGAAAGATAAAAGCAGGGAACTGAGTTAAAATATTTAATGCATATGCTATGAAAGTAAGAAAGAGGAGAAGGGAGGGGTTGGGAGTGATGAGGGAGACTAATGAAAGGGATGACACCAAGGAAGATGCACTGTACTGATACACACTGGTTTGTTGAATAGGAGCTCCTCTGTACAACCACTTACAGATAATAAAAATATAATTTTTAAACAATGTTAATTACTTTAAAAATAGTGGTTAAGCCGGGCGCTGGTGGCTCACGCCTGTAATCCTAGCCACTCAGGAGGCTGAGATCTGAGGATCGCGGTTCAAAGCCAGCCCGGGCAGGAGAGACCGTGAGACTCCTATCTCCAATAAACTACCAGAAAACCGGAAGTGGCGCTGTAGCTCAAGTGGTAGAGCGCTTGCCTTGAGCTGAAGAGCTGAGGGACAGCGCCCAGGCCCAGAGTTCAAGCCCCAAGACCGACCAAAAAAAATAAATAAAATAAAAATAGTGGTTCATTCATTCCCAATACTTTTATTGAGCATCTATTTTAGGTAAGGAGCCTAAAGTAACATAAAATCTTTGTCCTTAAGTTTGGAATGTTGGTTTGGAGACAACTTTGCTGAAGCTGGCACTGAGAGTTTTGAATCAGGAAGCAGAGAACTGATTGGGAGACAGTAACAGACTAAACTGGCAGAATATAGTTTGAGAGGAAGGTGGTCAATATATAATATAGTTTGAGAGGAAGGTAGTTAGGTGGTAAAATCATCAGGAATTGCTGTTATAAGTTATAGAATATGCAAGATGATTGTGTGTGTGTGTGTGAGTGTGTGTGTGCGTGCGTGCATGTGTGCTGACCCTGGGGCTTGGACTCAGGGCCTGAATGTTGTTCCTGAGCTTTCTTGCTTAAACTCAGTGCTCTATCACTTGAGCCATAGCTCCAAATCCAGCTTTTTATGGTTAATTAGAGATATGAGTCTCATAGACTTTGCTGCCCGAGCTGGCTTTGAACCTCTATCCTCAGATCTCAGCCTCCTAAGTAGCTAGGGGAAGAAAAGGCATGAGCCACCAGTGCCTGGCTAAGTATGATGTTTTTGAAACACAAACACAGGCACATAGTTATGATTTCCAACCTGGAGCAAAACTAAGAGATAATAAGAATTTCAGGCATCCATTCATTTAACAAATATTTATTGAATCTTTAAAAGCCTGAGCCTTTTGCCTCATTGATCTAACTGAATCAAAATAATAGAAAAGAATCAAAGACACAACATAATCCAACGCTTTAGTATGAAAAAGTGAGTTCAGGGGCTGGGAAGGTGGCTCAGTGGTAGAGCGCTTGCCTTGCATGCATGAGGCCCTGGGTTCGATTCCTCAGCACCACATAAGCAGAAAAGGCCAATAGTGGCGCTGTGGTTCAAGTGGTAGAGCTCTAGTCTTGAGCTGAAGAGCTGATGGGCAGTGCCCAGGCCCAAAGTTCAAGTCCCACGACGAACAACAACAACAACAAAAATGAGCCTAGATAATATTAACACTGAACATGTTCTATTGTATAGACTTTATAGCTAATTCTTTGGTGAGGAGTGGCTTTCAGCATCCTCATTCATAAATGAAGAAACTGAGTCTGAAAGGCATTAAGTTTCTTTTTCATGGATCCCCATTGTTAGAGGCCAGACCTGCTCACCCCTAATCTCATCTCCTTTTCACAGTAAGGTGGCCTCTTAGGGTTCCATAAGTATCAAACTAGAGCTTCAGCTTTCTGTGATAGCCCATTGTCCCTCAGTAAAATAGCACAACAATATGAACTGCATATTTCATTCTAGCATCTAAGATAGGTGACTTGGTCAAAACACCATTTATTCCTAAATACAGTGTTTTTTGTACAACTGGTGTAATGCAATATGGTATAAACAACTAGTACTGCTTGCAAATAGCAAGTGTATATACGTTTCACCCCAGCTCGGCATTTCATAATGGCATGCAGGTAGCTTGAAATTGGCTACAATACAAGTCTTATACCATAGAAATTGAGATAAGCTATAAATTAGGGCTTCTGCCTGTCTGTGGTAGGGGAGCCAGTTGTAAACATTTATCAGCAGATCACTGCGTGCAAACATTTTTGGGTTATGCATCTGGGATACTAAAACCCCTCAAGGACTCTAAAATTTCCTTTTCTTATGTGAGTAAACTAAGGTTTGACTGAGTATAAAATACGTGTATTGCCTTTGATAGGATAATCTGTTGGATTAACAGTATTATCACCAGATTTTTTTGTATACAGTACAATTAATCCATTTGCTTCCACTATTTTAAAATACACTAATTGGGGTTGGAGGTGTGGCTTCGTTGTAAGAGCACTGCCAATGCGCAAAGATATCAGGTACCAAGTACAGAGTTCAAGTCCAGTCTCAGACCTAATATATACATATATATAACATATATATATTATATAGTGTATATATCACATATAATATGTATACTAATTTACTACAGGATGAGTTTTCAGGTTCTATCTTCTCCCTCCAATCACTTTTGTGAATTTTATGTTTCTAAATCATAGCCTGTTGGAGAGTTACTTTCCTTTAGGTAGATTTATGAGGCTGGGGAAGAAGTGTCTGTATTTATTTATTCATAATGAGATCTCAGGATCTCCCTCAGCAGTGACTAAGCCATCAGCTCTTGGAAATACGCATACAGTTGCCATTTTATAGGACAGCTACATACGATCATGCAGTTGGCATGGTTTCTCGGTTGCTAGGATCAAATGATGACAATGGCTTTGTGAATAATGCTACCAACGAGAGAGTGGAGACGCTTTACCTGGTATCACAATTTATTGTTGGAGGCTGTACTGTAGCACAATTTTTTTTCTCGTTCAAAGCAACTAATGCTACCGTCAAAAGAGCCTTCTAATACTTCAAGATGGAGAACCAAATAATAATTCTTCCCTTCACTGAAAAAGAATGTGCATTTTGATAAACTCTGTCGGCATACATTAGCCCAGAATGGCAGATTCAAGGAAAGCATGAATATTAATTTGCAATATTTCAAAAGGGGCATGTTTATGGCAATTGGGTGATTACTTACTGGTAATTGTGTCATAATAATGTTAGTTCTTTATATACAATCTAAAAACAAATAACCCACAGAGCTTAGCATTGCAATATCATCAGCAGTCCTTCAAAAACCAAATCTTTCTTTGAAGAAAAATACCTTAAAGAAAAATTAAATGAGAGCTTGCTGAGTTCTAACTCTCCCTCCCACAAGCCTTTCCTAGATAAGTCAGTCTCCAAAGTAGGCTGGTCCTGGTGGGAATTGCCACAAACAAGCACAATTTTGGCTAAAATCCCAGGCAAACTCTGGCTGCTAGAAACTGCTGCTGGCCATCTCAATCCTTCCAGAAATAAGGAGAAAGTCAAGTTGGAAAAATGCTGTGGTTTGGGGGCAGTTTTGTAAAAAAAAAAAAAAAAAAAATTCCTGGATTTTTTTAATTGGGAATTTTAATGTTACATTTTCCAATCCCTGTAAGTCATTTGTGGGTACAGGTGATTTTTTTTAAGTCCAAGAAAGTAGAAACACAGCTGTTAAAACAATCAATATTCCCTTTTCCAAAAATACCACATTGCCGGCATTATAGGTACCTTGGAAAGGAGCCCACAGTCTGCCACCTTGCATTTGAGGGGCTGGGGGTCATGAATCAGAGTCAGGGCACATGGACATGTGGGAGAGAGGTCTGGATTTTCATCATGTGTTCTGAATTTCCCAAACCATACTTAAAGAAGACATATGTGACGCCTAGAGAGCAACTACTTACAGATTACCTTCCAACCTTTCCTATTTCACTTGCATTGGGTTCTGCAAATGTGCCTGTGTTGGACATCAGCCCATACGCTCCTTATTGGTCCCAGCTACTAACACTTAATTCTCTTTGATCATGGATTCCAAGGGCCTATTTTTCTAGTCCTCTCTATTTTTAAGCACCCTAGTAGGCACTCAGGTTTATGACTTCCCTGTTGATGCTCCAACCAACCATCACACACCAGGTGGCTCAAACAAGAGTAATTTGTCTTCTCACAATGCTGAAAATTAGAAGATCCAAGATGGTGAAGTCTACAGGTTGGTTTCTCCTAAAGCCAGTCTCTAGGGCCAGCCGCTGACTTCCTTCTCGCCAACTTCACATGGCCTTTCCTCTGTGTCTGCCCATTCCTGGTATTTCCTTCTCTTCTTGTAAGGTCACCAGTTCCATGTGGGTGATGGCTCCATCCTTACGATTTCTTAGAACATTAGTTACTTTTCTAAAGTCTCCATCTCTAAAAAAAGGAAACAGTCCCTTTGAGAGTTAGGGCTTTAATACATGAAATTTAGAGAGTGCAATTCAGGCCTTAACGCTCTTTTCTTCACTGTGCAAGCAGTGGGCAAATTAAGGTACACGTGATACATGGCTTAAGTAAAACGAAGTGTAGAAATTAGGCATTTCAATGTCACCATCTACTAACCCAGAAATTCATAACGCTTTGCTCTGTCCATGGTGTCCACAGAGGATCTGTGGTGTCCAGCATTACAAACTGCATTGGCTCCTTGAGACATCATTGTTGTTGTTTAACCTATAAAACTTAAGTGAATTTACTCATCTATTCAGTGACTCTTGATTGAGCACCTGTTACTTGCTAGGGACTCTTCTGCTGTCCTAGGATACAGCAATGAACGGGTCAGACAAAAACTCCCTACTCCCAGACCTGACACATCCTTAAGCTTAGATTCTACTTGGGAAGGCAGAAAGCAGCACATAAAGCATTCTGGATGCTGGTAATTACTGTGCAGCTAGTGCAGAGGAAATAGATGAAGGGCAGGGCAGGGGTATGGTTTAAAACAGGGCAGCCGAAGGAGTTATCACTGAAAAGGAAATGTCAGAGCAAAGGGTTCTTAGATGGGAAGAAGTAGCCAAGATCGCCAATGGGAAAGCAGTATTGCAGTCAAGGAGGAGGGAGGTGCTCACGGGTGCACCTGCAAAGAAGCAAGAAGACAGTGTGATGCTGGAGAGAAGTGGACCAAAGACTGAGTTAGTACTAGGGCAATGCCATCAAAGGTGTGTGCAAGAAGGGAGCAGGGCACACCGTCTTGCTTATGGTAAGAACTGTCCGTGTTAGTCTGAGAGGAGAAATCCTGAGAGGATGGAATTGTCCCTGCTTTAGGTGGGAAAACTACATCAAGGGAGAAGCTGGGAACAAACATAGGAAAACCATTCTGATCATCTAGAACCAAGGGTAAAGGTGGTAGGTAGAAGTGGTTGGCTCTAGATGGACTTTGAAGGAAGAGTGACAAGGTGTTACTGATGGATTTTGCCAGGTTGGTTATTCTGCTGGGTTTGGCATGAGGCTTTGAGAGAAGAACAAATAGGAGGCAAAGAGCAAGGAGGGGATAGAGTCAGTGTTTTCCAAGATTGGGAAGAATAGGGGAGGAACTAGAGTGAAGGTTTACATGGTTCAAACCTAAAATACACATCAGGCATGTCTTCATAGAGAAATGGAGGAATACAATGAACCCTTCATGGGGTTGTTTCAAGAAATAAAGGAATAACTAAATAACAAGCAGACAGCAAAAGAGAGACTACTGTTAGCTGACAGTTGTCTGGTGACTTCTGTGTTAAAATTTATAGGTTGAATAGGCTATCTCATTTAATCTTCACCTCAGTTCAATGAAAGATATTAGTATTGTTCCCATTTTAAACAGATGTTAACTATTTGCCCAGAGCCATTATGAAGCTGATAGGGCCTATGCTTTGGAAGCCGACTGTCTGGTCCTTCCTGGGTAATATAAATTAAACAAGGCCATCAAAGTAAGATATCCGAATGGGACATCTGTGTTCTCTACAGGTTCTCAGCATAGCACCTTTTTACTTCTGGCTTATTTTGTCCCTTTGTGGCACCCGTATCTTCATGGACTAGAAAGCCCAGTGTGGTTTCCACTCATCTGCAAAGACAAAGCTGGAGCTAACCCAGCTTCTGATAGTTCATTGTTCTAGCAAATCAAATCTACTCAAAGAGAGAAGCAAGACACAGGAAACTACAGAGAGAGCCACATGAAAGAGGGAGCACACAGGCCACTGGTGTGAAAGCACGAGGAATAAAGTCTTCAGAAGCAAGAGGCCCCCTGTAGGGGCCTGTTTCCAAGTTCCTGGATTCAAATGAACAAAGGCGCCCAGGGCACTGCCTGGGCTTACAGACCCCAGATTTGGGACCAGGGAAGAAGACAGAGAAAGGAGTCACAGTGATCCCTCCCCCCCACATGCCTTTCCTCTTCCAGAAAGACACATTCACATTCATGAACACTGCAGAAACTGAGAGGAGGAGGGATGGGACGTC
Source organism: Dipodomys spectabilis (assembly GCF_019054845.1). NCBI lineage: Eukaryota > Metazoa > Chordata > Mammalia > Rodentia > Heteromyidae > Dipodomys > Dipodomys spectabilis. The sequence continues at coordinate 9,399,208 of NW_024870834.1, read as the reverse complement.
TGGATATGAAATCCCCAAACAGTGAAGGGTGTCCGATTCTCTCTTAGAACCCACCCCACCCCCACCTCACAGGGGTCACTGCCAAGCAGCAGGACCTCGATGCCCACTTCATCACCCTCAGCTCTAGAAGGGCCCCCTGGTGTACAAAGGTTTGAACATCCACAGATGCACACGGAGGAGGAGGCAAGGACCTTTCCCCCTCTGTGTGGCCACAAGGCCAGTGAACTGCTGGGATCTGGTCTCAGAGCCAGGCTAGCCTGGTATCAGGCTAGCTGCCCTCTCCCCATCCAAGAGTCTCTATGGAAGGGAATTCTCTAGAGGAATGAGCCCCTGGTGATCTGACAGGAAGCTTGGGACACACTTGGCCACTGTTGGATGACGGCTGAGTGAAGGTTTTAGAGGCTTGGAGGAACACTTCACTGCTTCCTCGCAGCTAGTATTCAGATACCCAGGAGCTTTCCTGGGGTCATCTGACAATATCCTGTAGACCTCAAGTGCTATCCTATGCAGCCCCACAAGTCAGAGGATCCCTAAGTAACTGGCATTTGTACACCTGTCTCCAGGGTCTGCAGCTTTCATCTTTGCACCAAATACCAGCCTCCAGCATTCTCAGAACACAGCATGCAGGAGTTGAACCTGAGGGTGTGGGGAGGGGTGGTTAAGTCCCTTATGCCCTCACATACCCCCAGTCCTTCAGCTCAAAGACAGGCCACAATGAGAACCAGGAATGACATTTGAGCTTAAGCCTTTCTCAGGGAAATAAATCACTATGGAAAAATGAACTTGGAAAAGTGATTTGGCCTTTTCTTCTTCTTTTTTTTTTTTTTCCTTTCTTTTTTTTAAAAACTGGAATATCCCTTCAGAGGAAAGACGTTCACACCACAAAAGCTGCATTTAGAAAGCATTAACTCTGAGGCCAGATTCAAAGAGCAGAAGAAATTTACAGTTAGGGATTAAGCCACTGAGAGGGAGACTAAGAACCTGGCGTCAGATAGAAGCTTCCCTGCAAAGGTCTAGGGCAGTTCTAATACACAATGTGCGACGTGACTCAAGCTGAGGGCCCTAGCAGGTGGACTGGTATCTCCCCCAGCAGTCAGGGGACCTCTCAAAGTTTGCAAGGTGAGAAATGCCTGCGTGGGTTCTAGCACACAGCCTGGCGGGCACCTCAAGGGATTCTTTTCTCTGGATACCACATCTTTTTATTTCAAAACAAAGGTCTATACAGTGTCCAAGCCACTGGAATATATTTATCGCCACTGTGATCTGGGTTGAGAGAAGGCACTTGGGAGTGGCAGGTGGTGGAAACTTTGTTTAGGAGAGTCCAGAACCAATAGACCAGGGAGTCAGCTTCAAATAGAATGTAGTTAGCTTATTCAAAGATGGTTTTAGGAAATTCTTAAAGCAAAGAAGGACACCAGGAAGAGTTGGGGCGGGGGGGGGGGGGGGGAGCAATGAAGAGAATGCCATTAAGACAAGTTACCCCCAAGGGTAATGAAGCTCAACCCTAAGACAGAATTCTGGGAGCTAATATGGAGTTTGCTCTGTGCCGTTATCCCAGCGGGACAGCTAAGAGGCTGGGGTAGAAATGCTCCAGCCTCATCACTGGACTGGCTTCTCCCTGGCTGTGCCCCAGAGCCGCGTAAAAGGACTTCCCTGGGAAGTTGGAAAATGAGCTAAGAGTACCAAAGCCAGAGGCCAATGTACACTATTCAACTCAGACTGATCTTTTTTGCACCAGCATGCCTCTGTTTATCATTTGAAATAATAAAATAGCACTAGGCAACTAGGGAAACAGATACACACACATACATTATGTGTACCAATGATATGAACATTTATTTCTCAGTAACCCACATGTCATGTTACAGGAGAGGACAAGGTTTAAAATAATCATAGGTTGATTTTTTTTTTTAAGAAAAAATCATTGAGGGAATTGGGTTAAAATTTCTGCCCCTGATTTGTATGTCGTTCTTTAGAAAAACAAACGCAATCCTCCTCCACACACTTGTACCATCTGGGTTCTGGCGGAATTCTAATTACACTTGAGAACACACAGACTGCCACCGCTAAAGATGACAATGCAACCCGGAGTATTTAAGATGTCTCACAAAGGTGGATATGTTGCAATAATTATTTTATGAACAAAAAGGCAACGAATGATCCAAAGATACTTAGGTGGGGATCGATGGCTCCTGGATGATTCAGCATTTGTTTCCTTAGTGGAAAGGAATATAATTTACCAAGAATAAGTTAATCACTGAGAGTCACTGAGCTCATAGCACTGAAAAATAGGAGGTTGTGGCTCACGACAGTAGACTGACAGTGCTCACTCCAAATCAGCAAGGAGAAACAGACCAGACATACCTGGAAATGGGTTGTTTTGAATTGGAAATACATTTCGTTTTGAAACCACTGATGGGTGGTACGGATTTAGCCAAGGGCAACTAGTCAGGCACTGAACAGATGCGCAGTTGTCTAAGTGCCCAGCCATCTGACCCAGGGCTCCCGATCTTTGGGTCTTGGGAACTACAAATTATTTGGGGGCGGGGGGGGGGGGGGGGGGGGGGGCGGCTTCCTGTGTGGGCTGAATTGAGCTCTCCACTCCCCAGCAGATGTGTATGGTGATTTCTAAACCACCAGACACTTCCAAGTATGATTGTTTTCAAAAACTGTGCCTTTAAAGAGGGTGATAGAGTTGAAATAAAGGCATTAGGATAGCCCTAATCTAACTTGTGTCCTTATAGGGAAAAAAAGCCATAGCTACCAACACAGAGGCACTGAAGATGTCTGAGAGAGGGTGCTCAGAGTGAAATCAGCCCCATTGACACTTTGAACCTGGGCTTCTAGCCTCCAGGGTTGTAAAACTAATAATAATAATAATAATAGTAATAATAATTTTGAGGTGGATCAGTTTCTCAGACCTCCACAACCCCTGCTTGCTAGCTGACTTTTGAGTGTATGCCTTGCTTTCATTTGACCTTGCCTGGCCAGCCAGTATAGAACATAGGAAAGAATACATCAGCCCCATGAAGATGAAATGATTCTGAAAACATGCCAAGCCAGACTAAGAAAAGAATGACTCACCTGGTGCCGGTGGCTCATGCCTATAATCCTAGCTATTCAGGAGGCTAAGATCTGAGGATCACGGTTCAAAGCTAGCCCAGGCAAGGAAAGTCCGTGAGACTCTTACCTCCAATAATCCACTGGAAAACCAGAAGTGGTGCTGTGGCCCAAGCAGTAGAGCTTGAGCTAAAGAGCTGAGGGACAGTGCCTAGGCCCAGAGTTCAAGACCCATGACCGACAAAAACCAAAAACAAACAAAAAAAGAATGACTCATTGGAAGGGTATAAGAGGAGTCTTGAAGACATGAATGTGTTAACAACACATACACACACACACACACACACACACACACACACACACACACACATGCGTAAGCACACACATTCTTTTCATGGATACTAGATAGTTAAATGATGAGCAGCCTTCCCTCACACATTTAAGAATCTGTAAATTCAGTCCTGGTATTTGTATTTATAAATGCATTGTTGTTATTATTATTTTTATTATTATTATTGCATTCCTTGAGCCCTACTCATAAGCAGCCTCGTAGGAAAAAGTGCATTAGCAATGTCTCATTATTAAGCCCTGATGATTGCCGAGGGCAACTCTCTCATGCCCTTTAATACAACACTCCTTTCTTGAGTGGTTGATCTATTCTATGCCATAGTAAATGATGTATTCAAAACAGAAAGATTTTTTTTTCTATCCTATAGCACAGGTAAACTATCTCTACTCTTTCACCATGACTTAGTGGGGCTAAATGGCAGTCGTAATTTCAGAAGTCCTAAGCACAGGTGGAATAGCATGTCCACCAGTACTGTCCTGCTCATCCCAGGTGAAATTCATAGGGTGAATTCCCTTTGCTTGTGAATCACCTCAAGGCACTCCCACGGGAGAACTGTGGCAGCGTTAGTACATCTGTAAGGTCGTGGGGCTGTAAAACTCTCATTCAAGCTTTGAAATATTTATCACTGCTCCTCCTGTTTGCTCTGAAAACATTCAGTGGCAAACAGGAGAGGCAAAGATAAGGGCAGAATGGTTCTCTCCCCTCAATTTGAGAAAATGGCTAAACAGACGTGCGCACAATGAAGCATTCCTCTGAAGAGAAAGGTCTTTGCAAGGGCTGGCTGAGGGGTCATTGTGGGTCTGGGGGAGGGACATCCGGAGATGCACCAGACACATAGGGAAAGTAGGGGGAGGGGGAATGCCCCCTGCATGCTCTCTGCAAACATCAGTGGGAGTCAAACCACAGAGGGCTTCTTGTACTCATCCATGTGACAAGCATTTATTGAGTGTCTAATACATGCTTCAGACATGATGGGTGGCACTGGCAGCCCTCTTGACACAGATGTTGAAATCTTGGACCCAAATCTTGCAAGCTGTGTGACATGGGGCACGGAACAACATTCCTAAGTTTCTATTTCTTGAGCAGCAAGCTGGCACGAGTGTCTGCCTTCTAGGTGATGGGGAGGGATTCACTGCACTGGTGTGGGCTGTGCGCTGCACATACCATAGGCTGCCATCCTCTCTCGTCCTCAATCATGCTCTGAGAGAAGCTCTTAGGAGCTTCTGATGCATGTAAACTGGTTGTAGATATACAGGTAGCATTGTCAAGATTGGCATCGCCACAGACAGAGAGAAAGACCCCTCTATAAGAGGACTGTGCAGTAATAAGTAAAGCATAGAAACTGACAAAAGCCATCAAACATCATCTCTAGTACTGTGTGTTATTTGAGCACAGATCCTCATCTGTAAAATGGGGCCAATCACCGTACCCACTGACAAATAGTCAATTATATGAGGAATTACACTACACACACACATGCATGCATACATGTGCATACACATGCACGCGCGCACACACACACACACACACACACACACACACACACACACACGCACGCACACACTGGTGCCTGCCACATAAAAAGATCTCGGTAGAAATAGCTACTATTTTCATGTGTTGAAATTCAAATGCTGAAAAACAAAGGAGGAGGTAACAATGCTCAATAGGAAATGTACTCATTACCTTACTCATGTAACTGTAACCCCTCTGTACAGTATTTTTACAATAAAACACATACACAAAAAATTTAGCCAGGCGCCAGTGGCTCATGCCTATAATCCTAGCTACTCAGGAGGCTGAGATCTGAGGATTATGGTTCAAAGCCAGCCCCAACAGGAAAGTCCATTAGACTCTTATCTCCAATAAACCACTAAAAAACTGGAAGTGACACTGTGGCTCAAGCGGTATAGCGCTAGCCTTGAGCTGAAGAGCACAGGGACAGCACGGAAGCCCAGAGTTCAAGCCCCATGACCAACCAAAAAAAAAAAAAATTAAAAAGCCAGGTGCCAGTGGCTCACGCCTGTAATCCTAGCTACTCAGGAGGCTGAGACCTGAGGATCGAGGTTCAAAGCCAGCCCAGGCAGGAACGTTCGTGAAACTCTTATCTCCAATAAAGCACTAGCAAACCAGAAGTGGCTCTGTGGCTCAAGTGGTAGAGCACTGGCCTTGAGCTGAAGAGTTCAGAGACAGTGCCCAAGCCCAGAGTTCAAGCCCCATGACCAAAGAATAAAAAGAAAAAATAAAAAAAAGAAATTGAAATGCTGTGCAAATGCTAATGCTAACTGATCCACAACTCCTATTTCCTTTCTCTCAGGGGCTCACAGACCCCAGAGAGTACCCCAGTACCATAGCAGGTACCCCTGGTCGAACACCATCAGCTTCAACAGGAGGATTTGTTACTAAGACTGGTACCTATTGCAACTGAAATCTCCAAGCAGTGCACAACATGAAGGTATACCTTTTCATCCTTGACAGAAAGTCAAGCAGAAAGGATTTTTATTCTCCCACCTCCCAAAAGCTAGGATTACAGGCATGCATCATCACAATTGCCTTCTGATTGATTTTCTTACCAACTACTCTTTAGAGTCCTTGACCTTAAATGTTTGTCAAGGACAGAGCACAACTGAAATGATGTAAGGTGGCATTCTTGCTTGAACCAAATACAGCATGGTATTGAAGTCAGACTCAGCTTTTGCTTTTTTTTTTTTTTTTCTGTGTGATTTTGGACTAGTCACACACCCTTTCAGATGAGTCTCTGTCTCTGATTTGAACAATAATGAAATGAGACATAGTGTTCTGCTGACCTCCTCAAGCTACTACTGTCTTAAAGCTGAGGGAAAAATGGAGATCTGTACCTTTTTAAAGCTATGATGTATTACAATGTGGGCACTTGTTTGGACAGTCTTCAGCCCAGAAAGCAATGCCAAGAAAAAATAGAAGAAATACCACGATTACAATGAGACAGTTCTACCTAAAGTCTGATCTGAACCCTGAGCAAGCAGGATCAGAGACAGGACAGGTGGCTAGAGGGTTTGTGTCTCTCTGATGGGAAAATGAAGCCCTTTGCTTAATGCTGCTGCTGCTGCTGCTGCTGCTGCTGCTGCTGCTGCTGCTGCTGCTGCTGCTGCTGCTGCTGCTGCTGCTGCTGCGGGGGATTCTGGAAAAGTAAACCAGGGCACAGACCCAAGACCCACTGACCCTCCATCTCCACGTCCTCATGTCCTTTCAAATAATTAAATGTCAGCCTCTCCATCTGCTTGGCACCCAGGGGACTTGGGCTCCTCACCTTGCAGTGCTGCTCAAGAGAGTTCCCCTGCCTTGTGCCCACATCCACATCCGGGGACTATTTCATCAAGCCCTGCTGACCTTCCTACCCTAGGAGGGTTTGCTATCTGTCATGGGTGCTACTGCCTCGACTGCATCAAATGCCAAGTCTGGCTAGAGCACTAACGTGAATGATCCTGTGTTTCCAGTGTTTTCTGTGAAGGTGATGGCTAGCTTGCCATTTGAAATCCTCAGAGAGTAAAAGGGGATTTTTTTTTTTTGTCTGAAATCATTTGACAGCCTGGGATTTTTTTTTTTTTGCTCTGAAACAAACATTTAATTTATATTCGTGGCTGGGCTTGCTACATGCTCTGACAGTAATAAGCTTTCAATGTGACCCCACCAGAGAGAAAGCCTGGGCCAAACAAAGCAATGTTGGAAAGAGAAAATGTTCTACTTGGGTGCTTTGCATTATTTCCTCCCTTCCTCTCTTCCTTCCTCCATTCCTCCCTCCCTCCCTTCTTTCCTTTCTCTCTTATATGCTTTCAAAACAAAGAAAGTGACAGACAGACTGAAGGTCTGCCCACTCGGCCTTCTGCTTACCCCATCCAGGAAGCTTCCCAGAAAGGTCTATTTTCAGGATTAAGGAGAAAGCAAAGGGCTGAAGGCCAAACCTTGCTGTCTTCAAATGATGGTTATTATTTTCCCACGCTAGCTACAGCTGTGATGTTTTATCCCCTGTCACCCTTAAGCTTCGCTGTCTTCCCACTGTGTCCCTCCTTCCTAACGTCCGTCCTCCCTGCCGGCTGAGACAGGGACCGTCTGCCCCTTCTCTGAATGTCACAAACAGGCTGTTCCAAGAGGAAATAAAATGACTATCACCTGCAGCTCTCGAACCCCAGGCATATTGCAGGGTCTCCTCACAGGCAGCAAAAGTGGCCCTGGAATGAGGTCTCTCCCACTTCAGAACAATCTGTGTCTTTACATTCTTAGGATGGACACAGAGAAGAAGGGAGGTGGGAGGGGAGGCAAGATCCTTGCCTTTCCAGATCTTTCCAGATCTTTCCAGATCACCCTCGGGAGGGAAGGAAGGAGTACCTCCTTGAAACAGCTTGTCACACAGACCCTCCCTGATTATACATGTTTATTGTTGCTTGTCAAGAAAACGAGTGTAGGTGTAGAATTTGGAGAATGCTCGATCATTGAACCCTTTCAATATTAATACTCATTTCACAAAAGAAAGTTAAAGGCTCATGGGTGAAGAAAGATTTGTACCCAGGCCTGTAAGTCATGGAAGACGGGTGAGTGCCTGGATTTCTCCCATGGTTCTTGTCTCAGGAGCAGGCAAACACTGCAAGCATCATGTCAGGACTGGAATCAAATTAATGACTCCCTCTGCTTCTGCTGCCCTGAGTGCCTTGGAGTTGAGAAAAGGAGAGCTAAATCAGGCTATCTCCTCAGATCCACCATCTTGAACACCTGGCCTAGAACCTCAACAAGAAGGATTCTCCTGCTATCCACACACCAGCAAACAAGGCCTGCAAACACATTTGTACAACAGTTACCAACTGTCCTTGCAAGAAAACAGCATGTTTCCCCTATTGATTCCTGAGCATTTTAAAGAGAATCTCTGTGGCAGTAGACAATTTTAATTAGATTTCCCTTCTCAACACTGAAACTTTTTAAAAAATATTTTTTAATTATAAACAAAGACACATGCCTAACATAAAGCAATGTAGGCAGTGAATGAAGGAGTGAGAAAGAGAGAAAGAACATTCTCCCATCTCTGAAGACAACTACAAGAAATACTGTGGTATCAATCCCTCTGGAATTTTCTTTATGCACCTACATTATTTTTAAGTAAAACAGCAAAAACTTTTACAGCAGTGTTTTTCATTATTATTATTATAACAAAGACTTCAGGACAACCTAAATGTCCCCCAGCAAGAAAATAGCCATCTAAATCCCAGGGCAGCCATAAAATGGAGTACCTTGAAGCTACACAAAGAAAAGAGACCCACCTATACTAGTGACATGAAAGATATCCATAGAATCTTTTTTTGGAGGGGTGGGGAGGAGTCATGGGGCTTGAACTCTGGGCCTGAATGCTGTCATCTCAAGTCTAGCACTCTACAACTTGAGCCACAGTGCCACTTCTGGTTTTCTGAGTGGTTTATTGAGGATAAGAGTCTCACAGACTTTCCTGCCCAGGCTGGCTTTGAACTTCGATCCTCAGCTTCCTGAGTAACTAGGATTACAGGCATGAGCCACCAGCACCCCCGCTCCATGGAATCTTTTTTTAAAGATGAAAAGGAATTTGCAGAGCACTAACTGGTGTTCCAAAGCTTGGGTATCACCTGAGCCTGCAGCCCACCTGAGATACTCTTCACATCTCCCTCATCTCCTTACTTTATGTTGTGTTACTCATGTTTGATGCCTGCCAATGATAGATATGATAGCCTCTTATCTCTAAATCCTCCTTGGCTTTGAAGCTCCACCTCTTTATCCCAAACCTTGAGATATTGAAACAGTAAATTCCTCACAATCCAAAACATTGTTGACAACCAGGGAAAATCATTCCACCTCTACCCCTCCTTAAGCCTTTTTAGTTCCTTCAGTTCCAATAGCTTCCTTCCTATGACTGAAGGCATGGGATTCGTAGAAGGCTCCTGAATTGGGAGTTAACAACCATCATGTCACCGGACCCAACCCATAATATAAGAACCCCTTCCCAAGCATCTAATTATAATAAGAGGCAACCAAACAAGACACAGGGGAGGATAGTTAAAAACAAAAACAAAACAAAAGCCTAACCTCAGCCACCTGGGAGAGAGCAGCAGCGGCCTTCCACCTTCCACCATACTCCTCTTCTCAATGCAATTCTCTCTACTTACCATTCGTTGTCAGTGGACTGCATTCGTGGAATTCCTGAGCCAAGAATCCAAGAAGCCGACAGCATCAACATGATGCCACAAGGCTAGCAGGCACTGGCTACGACTCCAATAGCCTGGTCACTTCATTTCCAGGTTTCTCTGCCTCTCGGTGGACCATGGCCTACAGGACAGATCGGCTCTCCAGCACGGTGAAGCGAGGGCCCCGTCCATCAGCTTCCAGCTGCCCACACCGTCCAGCGAGGTATTGCTACAGCCAGCTCGGACCAAAGCCCCTCCCTGGAAGATGTCTTCAGCACTACCTGGCAGCATGGCTCTGTGATAGCTGTCCCAACAAGATCAATGTCAGAGCTGCCTTATAGTTACACACAATTGGGGGCGTTGGGGTGGACTCGGGAGCTTTCCTCGGCTCCAGAGTCGGAGGCTGCTCTTCCTGAATTTCTAATTCCTGCGGACCCCTGATTTTTCTTTTACCCCTTTCAGTAGTTCACCTCTTTTTTGGAAGTTAATTGTTTTTATATTAAATTTTTCCTCTGCTTACTGGTGTGGTTTCTATCTGCTATCTGTTCCCTGGATGATGTTAACTCAAAGAAGGTACTAGAAGAATGATTTCAAAGCACCAAGCCTTGGCTTTAAATAGTATCATTAAAAGAAAACACCTGAGTGAGAGTAATTAAGTTTAATAGGAGTGTGTGTGTGTGTGTGTGTGTGTGAGAGAGAGAGAGTCAGGTTTTAAACTCAGGGTCTTGAGCTTGCTAGGTAAATGCTCTACCATTTGAGTCATATCACCAACCATTTTTTATTTCATTTATTTTTCAGATGAGATCTTGCATTTTGAAATTTTGCCTGGGACTAGACTGTAACCATTATCCTGCCCACACTCCACATTTGTATAGATGGAGTCTTAGTAACTATTTCCCTGGGTTGATCTCAAACCACAATCCTCCTAATAGCCACCTTCTGCATTTCTGGGATTAAAGACGTGAACCACCACACTCATCCCAATTCAATAGATTTTAATGGACGGAGGAAAAGGTTTGTAAACCAGGTGGTACTCCTAGCCCAAAGTGGTCCAAATGTTATGCTACAGCCACCCAGAGGGTAGACAAACATACTTACCTGACTACAGCATGAAGACCCTAATCAGATGGCATTGGTAAGCTCTCTCCATTCATTCATTCATTCATGACAGCATGACCAAAGCTTAGCCTTAGGTCCCAGCGGCCATCACAAACTGGTTGCTTTTCCCACAGAAGTCACCAGATCCGATTCATCGAGGAAAGACCCTTTTTGTTCTTCATCTCCTCGACGCTTGGGTTGCAGCTGTAGCAAAGCCATCTGGTGTATCTGGAGGGTTGTGAACATCTGATTAAAATCCTCCAGAGAGTACCGGACACCGGGGATTACAATAATGACTGTTGGGGAGAGAATACAGAAGACCAGAGGGGTGCAACTGACCCAACATCCTCATAAACCAAAGCAGCTAAACCCAGATAAGTCAAATAGTGTAGTGAGTAGGAGGGGAGAATTTAACCTGGTTTAACCAAGCAGCCCCAGGCCACACTTTCTTGCAACTGCATTTCTATAATGTCGAGGAGGTCCGTCTAGGTACACGAGGATGTGATGGTGATTATAAAAATTCCTCTTTTCTCAGCTTCATAGGCATTGCAATCCTATTTATTATCGACAGTCATTTAAATGAGAATCTAGGTGTTAGTTGGGCAGCTATTACATTTGATGTAGAACCAGCCACCACCACTATAGTTAATATCAAAGACAAATATCTGATCATCATTTTATTTCTACTCACCCCTAAGCCACAGGACTTGATATCCACCCAGTAGATGGCTATTTGCTGGTTTCTTTTTTATCTACAATGTGCCTTTAGAGAAATGGACCAACATTTAGCTTCTGACTGGTGTGCCTTAATGTCATTAAACCCCTAGTCTACATCGGCCTTTCATGCTTCATTTGTTGAGACATAGAATAGTCCAAGCAAATGTCTAGAAGTTAAATTTTCTACAGTTACAGAGACAGAAAGATAATGGGGATCTCTTAGTTAGAATAGTGGTATTGGAATTTCCTAGCCAAGAAATTGATCTTGAAAGGATGTGGTCATAGCACTCTTGTGAACCACTCTAAGTCAGTCTCTCTCTCTCTCTCTCTCTCTCTCTCTCTCTCTCTCTCTCTCTCTCTCTCTCTCTCTCTTCCTCCCTCCCTCTCTCCTATCCCTCTCCCTCTCCTCCTCTCCTTCTTTGGATGTATGACCTCCTTAAGATAGAGTCAGTAGACCTGGTCAATCCAGTCCATAGTTATTAAAACAAGAAGTAAAAATAAATGGGCCTACAAGTCTAATACTATAAGAGGAACCAACTGTATATTCTAAACAAAAGGTCTCCTTTGGGATTCTGGCAAATTCAGTCACAATGTGGATTTAAAGACCTGTAAAGTCATAGAAGGAATTTTGTTTGGCATAGCAAATCCAGAATTCAATTAAACTTCCTGCAGAAGTTACGGGCCATGAGATTCTCACAGCATCATTCTAATGCCTGATGACGGAAAAAAGAGCAAGAACCAGTCAACACCAGCAAGAACCGACAAGGAGCGGACAACTTCATCCTGCACTTTGCAGACCAGAGACGACCCGGGATCCAAGACTCCCCGTGAGTAGAAGCCCCGCTTCCTCACTCCTTCTCTGGGAGCAGAGGAGGGAAGGCCACCCCTCCCCCCCCCAGCACCGGTGATCTCCATCTTGGATACCGACAAAGCTCGGAGGAGCGGCTAGCTCCAGCTCAGGCCTTGGAATAGAGCTAGTCATTTGGCAGTTCACAGGAACTTGGCGGCGAGGTGACCTCACAGACTCAGTTCCATCCAGGGAGGGGTCGCCCAGCTCAGGCACCAGCCATTGGAGTGGCTCTCCTCGCTGGGTGGCCAGAGCCAGAGGCTGCCCCTCCCTCTAGCAGCCACCACAATCAATTGAAAAACAGAAACCCTGAGAATGGCTCCAGGCTGGGTGCTGTGAGTTTTTTTTTTCACAAAATAGCCCCAGGGAAAAGCTACTGTTCCTTGAAAGACCTCAACTCTACCCAGAACCTAGCCTCATCACTGCATCCCCCTCTTTTGTGATTCTCAAAGCAGATCACCCTCCCAGTAAACTAACCTGGGAGGGGGATCTCAAAATCTTGGGTAAAGCAGAGCATTTTTCTGCCTGTTCCAACAAACTGACTTAAGAAACCAATCAAGCCACAGGACCTCAAGCTGACCAGAGACTCCAACCAGACTCTGGTTACAGACAAAAGGGAGATACAGGACTCTTCCCACCCCTCCCAAAAAAAAAAAAAAAAAAAAAAAATCAAAGAACTTTTTTTTTCTTCTTCTTCTTCTTTTCTTTTTTTCTTTTTCTTGTTTTGTTTTTTTTTCGTTTTTTGTTACCTTATATATATATAAAAAATTTTTTTTTTTTGCTTTTCTAAAACTTTTATTAATCTTTAATTTTTGCCTCTTCTGAAAAAATAATTGTTTTCCATTAATTTTTTTTTCTCCTCTTATAATTTTTATTTTAGGAATACGTCAATGTGTGTTTTCTTTTCTTTTCTTGTCTTCTTTCTCTTTTTCATTCATTCTTAATTATCTTTTTGTTTTTGTTTTTTTTCTAGCTCTACTGAACTTCTGATCTTTTCTTCTCACTTTCCTATCCTTTCCAACTTTTCCTCTTTGTTCACCTTTATGTGACTTAACTCTTGTCCTGCACATCCTCAGATAAACCCGTAGTTAACCAGTAGACCCTATCCCCCATTGTGTACACACTTAATCCACAAACTTATTACTCAATTCAAAACCTCTGAGACTTAAATTCATTAATAACAGTACTACCTCTTTATACCTATATAATATTTTAAGCATTTTTTAAAAGTTTTTCTCATCTCCTCTATGTCCCTCCCTTTCTCTCAACATATTCATATCCCTCTATAAATAGATGGTCTTTTAATCTCTAAAATAACATTAATTTTTACGTCTCTATTTTTTTTCTGGTCTCTTTTCATTCCCCTTTCCCTTTCTTCCCTTTTCTCTCTCTCTCTACTTACATCCTACCCAACCTATTTCCTGCATTGTGATTAGGACATAGTTAACTCTCCCTGTGCCTTCCCACACCAATCTATTCCTATTTTTTACCCACATCTCTCCCTAACCCTAATAATTTCTGGTTTTCCAAATTCTTCTCTGCGGTTCAAAGTCCTTTAACATATAGTTGTTTGATGTCGAATAGATGTATCTGTTGAACTAGATTGTATCTGTAGACTATTGACTGTACAAATGCAAACTTTGGTTGATGGTTGCCTTAAGATAGTGTTCTAGCACAAAACTGGTGCTATCTTCATCTCAAATGGGCAGAGTAAGCCGGAAAAACACAAGAAAAATGGCAAATTCGGGTATCTCAATTCCCAATCCTGATAATCAGGGGTTAGAACAGATAATGAATAATCCAGAGGAGAGTTCCCAAACAGCTCTACAAACACTGCTGGCAAACATGATAAATGAAAAGTTTGACAACGTACAAAGGACTCTGTATGAGCGTGATAGGGAGAGAGAGGAGGCATCCCAGAAGTTTATACAGGAATATCATAAGCGTGAGGAAGCTACTCAAAAACTGATACAGGATTTGCGTGAACAACTTGAGAATACTCAAAGAGAAAGGGAGGAATGGCGTGAGCAGGCTGAGAACACTCAAAGAGATCTGCAGGAATCCCGCGAACGGGAGGAAGCTAATCAAAGAGTAATACAGGAATTGAGAGACCAGGTAGAGAACACACAAAGATCACTAAAGGCATTCATGGAATCCATTAACAAAGAGATGAAGGAAGTCAGGGAGACCACAAAGGGAATGCTGAATGGAACCCAACAGAAGGAATGGGAGCCCAAAGAAACCATAACCAATCAACTAAGTGATTTGAGGACAAACACTGAACACCAAATTAAGGAAGTAAAGAAATTCATACAAGACCTAAAACAGAGCTTCAACAAAGAACTTGAAGCCATCAAAGCTGACCAACTAGAAGGAAAAGAGATAAAAAACAAAGTAGAGAGTCTTGACAGCAGGTTAGAACATGCAGAAGATCGAATCTCAGGGATTGAAGACAGCCTAGATATTATAGAGAAAGAACATACAACCATCCAAGACAAGTCCAAGAAATATGATAGATCTATCCAACACCTGGAAGACACCATCAGAAGGCCTAATCTAAGGATAATGGGTGTAGAGGAGCACCTAGAAACAGAAGTTAATGGTCTAGGAAATCTGTTTAACAGGATCCTAGCAGAGAACTTCCCAAACATGCAAAAAGATAGGCCTGTCCAGATACAAGAAGCCTTTAGAACCCCAAATAGACCAGACCAGAATAGGACATCCCACCGTCACATTATAATCCACACAGGATCAACTCAGAACAAGGAAAAGATCCTTAAAGCTGTCAGAGAGAAAAGGGTAATCACTTATAAAGGGAAACCAATTAGAATCACCTCAGATTTCTCAGCAGAGACAATCAAAGCAAGAAGAGCCTGGAATGATGTATGCCATGCCCTAAAAACAAACAACTATCAACCAAGAATACTGTACCCAGCTAAACTCTCCTTCATAACTGAAGGCCAAATAAAAACCTTCCATAGCAAAGAAAAATTGAAACAATACATCTCCACCAAACCAGCCCTACAAAAGATTCTTAAAGATGTCCTACACATAGAAAACCAAGAAGACCACAATAAAGGCCAAGAAACTGCACCCAAACTGAGAATCCAAGAACCATAGGAAGAACCCAGTTTTCGGAGCCCCCAAGAAGGTAGATAACATGGCAGGAACTCCCAAATACCTCTCAGTCCTATCTCTTAATGTTAACGGACTGAACTCTCCAATTAAGCGACATAGACTGTCTAGTTGGATTAAAAAACAAGACCCTTCTATCTGCTGCCTGCAGGAGTCACATCTTGCCCGTAAAAACAAACACATTTTCAATGTTAAAGGCTGGAACAAAATCTACCAAGCAAACGGACCGCATAAACAGGCGGGAGTTGCAATCCTAATATCAGATAAAATAGACTTCAAATTAAAATTCGTGAAAAGAGATAAAGAAGGTCGCTACATACTAATTAAAGGATCTCTCCTTCAGGAGGATATTACAATTCTAAATATCTATTCGCCAAACAATGGAGCACCCAAATTTATCAAAGAAACACTACTTTCCCTCAAATCCCATATAGATCCAAAGACATTAATCGTTGGGGATTTTAACACACCACTCTCCCCACTAGATAGATCAACTCGGCAAAAACTCAACAGAGAAACCGCAGATCTAAACAGCTGCATAGATCAACTAGACTTAACAGACATTTACCGAACATTTCACCCAGCAGCATCAGAATACACGTTTTTCTCAGCAGCACATGGAACGTTTTCTAAAATAGACCACATTTTAGGCCACAAAGCAAACTTGTCTAAATTCAGAAACATTGAAGTTATACCTTGCATTCTCTCTGACCACAAGGGAATAAAGTTAGAACTCAACACCAAAAGCCACCAAAGAAAGTCCGGTATCACATGGAGGCTGAACAACACACTGCTGAATCATGACTGGGTCATGGAAGAGATTAGAAAGGAAATTCAAATGTTCATGCTATTCAACAAAAATGAACACACAAAATACCAGCTCCTCTGGGACACAGCAAAGGCAGTACTCAGAGGCAAGTTTATAGCTCTGAGCTCCTACATCAACAAATTGGAAAGATCTGAAACTAACAATTTAATGACACATCTAAACCTCCTTGAAAAAGAGCAGCAAGATAAACCCCAATCCAGTAGACGGAAAGAAATAATCAAAATTAAATCAGAATTAAATGAATTAGAATCCAAAAAAACTATAGAAAGAATCAACAAAACAAAGAGTTGGTTCTTCGAAAAACTCAACAAAATTGACAGACCCTTAGCAAATCTTATCAGAAAAAGAAGAGAACACACCCAAATTAATAAACTCAGAGATGAGAATGGAAACATCACCACGGAAACAAGCAAGATTCAGAACATTATAAGGGAATACTTCTCAAAACTTTATGCTAATAAGTTTGAGAACTTGACAGAAATGGACCTCTTCCTAGCAAATATTGACATGCCAAAACTAAACCAAGATGAGGTAAACTATCTTAACAGGCCCATATCAAGCATTGAAATAGAAACAGCAATAAGAGACCTCCCAGCTAAGAAAAGTCCAGGACCAGATGGTTTTACAGCGGAATTTTACAAGGCCTTCAAAGCAGAGCTCACACCAATTCTCCTCCAACTCTTCAATGAAATTGAAAGAGAAAGCTCACTACCGAACACATTCTATGAAGCCATCATAACCCTCATCCCAAAACCTGGCAGGGACTCATCAAAGAAAGAGAACTATAGACCCATTTCTTTGATGAACATTGATGCAAAACTTCTCAACAAAATTTTGGCCAACCGACTTCAACAATTCATCCAAAAAATCATACACCACGATCAAACAGGATTCATTTCAGGGATGCAAAGCTGGTTCAATATACGCAAATCAATTAATATTATTCATCACATCAACAGGAGCAAGAATAAGAACCACATGGTTATCTCAATAGACGCAGAAAAAGCATTCGACAAGATCCAACACCCCTTTATGATGAAGGTTTTGAAAAAATTAGGAATCCATGGAACATTCCTCAATACAATAAAGGCTGTATATGACAAACCTACAGCCAGCATTATACTCAATGGTGAAAAACTAAAGCCATTTCCTCTTAACTCAGGAACAAGACAAGGATGCCCACTCTCTCCACTTCTCTTCAATCTAGTATTAGAATGCCTAGCTACGGCAATAAGACAAGATGCAGACATAAAGGGGATCCAAATAGGGAAAGAAGAAATAAAACTCTCCCTCTTTGCAGATGACATGATCTTGTATTTAAAGAATCCCATAGACTCCACTCCCAAATTACTCAAGCTGATTCAAAACTTTGGCAAAGTAGCAGGTTATAAAATTAACCCCCAAAAATCAATGGCTTTTCTGTATGCCAACAATGAGGAAAGTGTGGCTGAAATTAGGAAAGCAACTCCATTTGTAATAGCCCCACAAAAAATAAAATACCTAGGAATTAACTTAACTAAAGAAGTGAAGGACCTCTATGATGAAAACTTTAAAATCTTGAAAAAGGAAATCAACACAGAACTTAAAAAATGGCAAAACCTCCCATGCTCCTGGATTGGAAAGATTAACATCGTGAAAATGGCAATACTCCCCAAGGCTATCTACAAATTCAACGCAATACCTATCAAAATTCCACCCTCATTCTTCAAGGAAATAGAAGAGGCAATCCAAAAATTCATATGGAACAATAAAAGACCCCGAATAGCAAAAACACTCCTCAACGGAAAGAACACTGCTGGAGGAATATCAGTACCAAATTTCAAACTCTACTATAAAGCCATAGTAATCAAAACAGCTTGGTATTGGCATAAGAACAGACCTCAGGACCAATGGAATAGAATTGAAAACCCAGAAATGAACCTACAGACCTATAGCCATCTAATTTTCGATAAGGGAGCTAAAACAATAGAATGGAAGACAGACAGCCTCTTCAGTAAATGGTGCTGGCAAAACTGGTTAACTACATGTAGAAAACTAAAGCTAGATCCTTATATATCACCCTGCACCAGAATCAACTCCAAATGGATCAAAGACCTTGAACTCAAAGCAGACACTCTGAAAACATTACAGGATGGAATAGGAGAAACCCTGGGTCTCCTTGGCACAGGCCGAAATTTTCTGAATAAAGACCCGGAAACACAACAAATCAAAGAAAGGCTGGACAAATGGGATTGTATAAGGTTGCAGAGCTTCTGCAGGGCAAATGACATAGCTAGCAAGATCAATAGAAAGCCCACGGACTGGGAGAAGATCTTTACTAGCCATACAACGGACAAGGGTCTCATATCTAAAATATACTTGGAACTCAAAAAATTAAACCACCCAACAACAAATCCTCAAAGAAACAACTGCCCAATAAGTAAGTGGGCGAAAGACTTAAAGAGAAGCTTCTCTGAAGAAGAAAGAAGGATGGCCAATAGACACATGAAGAAATGTTCAACATCCCTAGCCATAAAAGAAATGCAAATCAAAACAACATTGAGATATCACCTCACTCCAGTTAGAACAGCAAAAATCAAGAACTCTAACAACAACAGATGCTGGAGGGGATGTGGACAGAAAGGAACCTTACTTCATTGTTGGTGGGAATGTAAACTTGTTCAACCACTTTGGAAAGCAGTATGGAGGTTCCTCAAAAGACTCCACATAGAGCTCCCCAATGACCCAGCAATCCCACTTTTGGGCATTTACCCAAATGATCACAAACAAGGCCACACTAAAGCTACCAGCACAACTATGTTTATTGCAGCATTATTTACCATAGCTAAGACATGGAACCAACCCAGATGCCCCTCAGTAGATGAATGGATCAAGAAGATGTGGTATATATACACAATGGAATTCTATGCCTCCATCAGAAAGAATGACATTTCCCCATTTGTTAGGAAATGGAAAGGCTTGGAAAAAATTATATTAAGTGAAGTAAGCCAGGCCCAAAGAAACATAGGTCCCATGGTTTCCCTTATTTGCAATATCTAGTATAGGTATGAGTCAAGCGGAAAAAGTCAAATAATGTGATGTTAGGAAAACGAAACCTCAAATATGTATTTTAATGTTTTTGTTTCTTTCATGCATGTGTTTCTAACGCATTTATAATATTATCTCTTTGTTGCTTTGTATGTCCCTCCCCCACAGTGTAACCCCCGCTTTCACTATATTTGATGTCAGTATAACATGTGGAGGAGATGGGGACAAACAAGTCGTTTAAGGATTCAGGTGGACCTGTTGCAACAATGAGAAGTACAAAATGTCATGTCAAAACCAGCTTTACAATGTCGGGGGGGGGGGGGGGGAGGGGTGGTATGATTGGGTGGGAGGGAGGGGGGAGGCTGGGAAGGGAGGTGAAGGGTAAACAAAGGAGGAGGCTGCAATGCTTGGTAAGAAATGTATGCATTATCCTGCCCATGTAATTGTAACCCCTCTGTACAGTATGTTCTCAAATAAAATAAAATTAAATTAAAAAAAAAAAAAAAAAAGAGCAAGAACCAGAGGAAGAGAAAAGAGAAAGTTCATAGTCAAGCAAAGTGGCTCACACATGTAATCCTATAGAGCTCAGAAGGCTCAGAGTTTGAGACCAGCTCAAACAGAAAATTCATGAGATTCCCAATTCAGCCAGTAAATGCTGGATGTATCAGCAAGAGAGACATAAATAGAAGGTTCATTATGTAGCCTGGCCTAATCAATTCGAGACCCTATTCAAAAAGTAACTGAGCGAGGGTATGACTCACATGTTAGAGTACCTACCTAGCAAGCACAAGGTTCTATCTCCACCACCACCCCTAAAAAAGTCAAAACAAACAGAAAAAAAGCAATAGCTTATTGATGAAGAGAGGTTCTTGATTTGTGATATTGAGAAAGATGATCAATTCAACATGCTACCTACTTCTGGAAGGAAGCTGTTTGCTTCTGGTCAATGTAACCTGTAGGACACTAAGATCTTAAATTGGTGGGAGGGGAGGAGCCTTCTTGAGTTGAGAAATGAAGAGCTAAGATTCGAGAGGCTGCATCATTGCTACAGTGTGACTGGTGAGAAAGGTTCGGCATGGTCCCTTTAACAAGTCTCACAGTCATTCTTTGGTACCCCAGTCCCAAAGACCCATTACTCTGGTTCTAGGTCATGGGAAGTCCAGTCTCAATTGGTAGAACATGAATGACTTCTTTTTACGTGGTGTAAATCTGCTTTGGTATAATATATCTCAACCTTGCCATATTGGCTCATAGATCTAGGAAGAGATGCCTGGGATTCTATCATTCAGGGCATCATTTTTCCCAAGTAGTAGCTTGTGATTTCCACTTGAGTACCACTTGAGTCAGTGTCAGATTTTTTTGTAGCCGGTTGAGTCAGTGAATTTTACCAAGTTCAACTTTGCAGTTCAACTTTTCCAGAAAACTCAAGGCAATGAGGGCACCAGCAACAGCCATTGTGCTGTTGACCCTTAGCAAAAAGCTTGGTAATATGCACAGCAGAACAGGTTTCTCCAGTCATTGGAAATTTCTCCAGGGTACCCCTATGATGGAAAAAGAATTTCTGTAATAAATCTTTTATCTATCCATGACGGATAGGCTGCAATCAACATCCTGAGACCAGATAACCAATTAAAATAATACACCTGCGGGGCTGGGAAGGTGGCTCAGTGGTAGAGCATTTGCTTCACATGCATGAGGCCCTGGGTTCTATTCCTCAGCACCACATAAGCAGAAAAAGCCGGAAGTGGCGCTATAGCTTAAGTGATAGAGTGCTAGCCTTGAGCTGAAGAGCTGAGGGACAGCGCCCAGACCCAGAGTTCAGGGCCCATGACCGACAAAAAATAAACATAAAAATAAAATAAAATAATACACCTGCTAACTTGTTTTTATCACAGACATTGAGCCTGACTAATCAGATGTTGGTCATAAACCATTTTGCACAATTCTGGAACAGTTGGTGAGTTGCACAGTATAGAGAACTTAACAACTGTAACTTTGAGGACCAGGTGGTCTTTCCAGCCCTCCATACGTGCACACTGCCTATTAACTGTGCATCCTCTTAAATGCTACTTTTACCTTTCTGACTCAGTTGTACATCACATCGTTTACTGAATAAGTGATTCTATGTGATTTGATCTTGGTCAGTTTATGGAGCTCATTCAAATTGTCTGTCCTAATGCATGCATTACCACAAAAGTTCACCGAGGCATTGCCTCAATATTCAGGTTCAGCTTTATGAGTGTGAGCTTCAGCTTTAATAGTGATAGTTTGTGCTGACACCAGGGTGACAAAACTGAATTCATCACTTTAAGGTCCATTTTTAATGAGGTTCCCACCCAAAGTGAGAAACCATGCCTGTAATATGCTGAAATCTTCATCAACTCCAAAAGCATATCTATGCCTGTATAAATATTTTCACCCTGTGACAAGGTCAGGTAAGAGCAGAAAGCTCTGCAGGTCGATTGACTTAACTTGGAGATGAGTTCCCTTTTCTGTGAGTTCATAACAGGTGGTCATAGCATACTCTGCCTGGTATTTCCCTACTACATTTTTACCATAAGATCCATCTACAGCAAAGATTAAGTCAGGATTATCCCATGGAACATTTTATAAATCACTGTGAGGAGCCAATCGCTGGGATAGAACATTTACACTATTGTGGCTCTGGCCATCATCAGGCAGGGAGTAAAGTAGCAGTTAAATGGACTGCAGCATTTAAAGAGAGATTCAGGTGGAGGCCAAGGAAGAATTTCATGTTAGTCTACTTTCTGAAACATACTGAATTTAAGCAACTTTCCACAGCATGTGGAACTTGCAGAAAAAAGTTCATTTCCTGAAACCGGCTCAGATGAGACCTCTTCCACTCCTGCTGCTGCTGCTAGTACTGCTTTTAAACCATGACTGTGGGCCTTAGCAACTGGGTCAAGTTGCAGGTATAAAGTGCAATTGGCCTGCGTTTCCCCTGTGCTGTTGGATAAGAATGTCTATCTTATTTGTTTGTACCTTGCTTTTTAAAGTAAGTTAAATCAGTGTAATTTGGAAGTTCTAAAGCCTAGAGCTGTTGTAAGGGGAGTGTGGATTGACAAACAACCTGCTAAACACTTCATACCTTTCCCATTCCAGTAGGAGAAGATGCCCATAAGTCTAAAGATATTTTCTAATGATCACTGGCATTAAATGCTTGAGCGTCAGCCACATCAATGTGTGCCAATACACGGCATAACCATTCTGAGTCAGGAGAGCCTGGAATGGCTAAGACCATTTCTCCCACTGAAGAGAACTCAATGGGCACCCCCGCCCTTTACCTTACAGAGTAAGGCTCATTCTAGCAAGCTCATTGGAACAGTATCATGTAGTAACAAAAAATCTTACCTGAAAATGACCCAGTATCAATTGAACAGGTTCAGTGATGGGTGCTTCTTATTTTTTTAATTTAAACCCCCATCAGACATGGCCTTTGTGTTCCAGGGGGTTTATTGCTGGATAGCATGGGTATGGAGGGTAAATAAAGGGGTTCCACAGTGCACTAGGACAATGTAGACTCCCAGACGGCCTTAGCATTTGCTTCTTCCTGTTAACTCAAGGGTGTCATGGGAGAATCATTTATTTACTGGAGAATCCTTTGGAGCGTCATCAATGTTATTCTCTAGTGGGCTCCCTCTAGTGGGGAAACATTTTAGTGCAAAAGAAAGATACTGTTACACTGACATAAAAGTGGACCCTTCTCAGTGCTATGGTAGTTTATTTGTTACAAAGATAGGCATCTTGGGATAAAGAACTTGTTGTTCTAGATCCATTGGGCTGTAATTTAAATTAAGGACCCAAAAGTCCCTTTAGTGATCTGGCTCCCTGAAATTGTAATTGAAGAGATATAACATAGTTAGCTTTGAGGTTTTGTGTATTTTTTGTTTCTTTCTTGTTTTAAAAATGCTCAGAAAAGCCAACTGACTCAACATGTAAATTCCCCATGAGAATTAGATTACTACTCACAGAACAAAGTCCACTTTCATCATTCTTCTTGAAACAGTTCTTTTTGTTGTTGTTGTTGTTTCCAATTCTACTAACTGATTCCTCTGTTCTGTGAGTTCACTGTATAACTATCTTCTCTCCAAGGTCATGGACACTGCCAAGGGGTAGCCTGTTGTAGAGCCACAAGACCATAAGGGAGAGGAGTCAGGAACAAATACATAGCTAATATATCCAAATGTCATCTAATACTTTGGGTAAATAAGTATGCTTCGTAGTTAAACAGCCAAACCAATATACAGAGATTAATGTGAGTATTGACTAAATAGAAAAAAAAAATTAACAAAGAAACTTAGACCAGAAGTTGGCAAGTTTCTTCTGAAAAGGACCAGATGACAGATAGTATATATTATGCAGACAAAGAGCAAGGCCAGGAATATTAAGTAGGTATTTGTATGACAAGAGAGAACAGACTCCCATTAAATTCATAATAATAATGGATTTTAAAAGCGCTAACAAACTTTTAAGTCCAAATTTTCACCATTACAGCCTATTAACAAGAACATTGAGATTCCTTGTTTTGAAGGTTACAGTAACATTTCTTTTCACTGGGCTTCAAGTTAGTCTTCTCTACAATCAGCCATGACAAGTGTTCACCAATAAAACACTTTTAACATGTTCTCTGTGGGAAAAATAAACAGACCACAGGTCTTTTTAGGACTACAGGCCCATGATCATAGTTTACCAACCCAAGAGTTAAAAATGTTAATTCGATGGGGGAGAATTATATTTCAATGGAAAACTATAATATCTAGATGTCCCCTGCAGGTTATTTAATTATCTTTCATTATCTTTGAGCCCCATCAGCTTCAAGAAAAAAAATGTATTGTAATGAAATACTTGACATAACCTTAAAGTTGAAAAGTCATACTTGATGTGTTATAGGTTCAGCGACATTAGTCTATGGTCTGTCTGCCTGTGGTTTTAGGACCCATGGGAGCACATAATGGCAGAAGTATATGGTAGAGGGAACTATTTGCCTCCCACCAGCCAGGAGGAAGAGAAAGACACAAGGAAGGGTCAGAGTTACAATATCTCCTTCGTGGGCATTCTCTCCTCTACCTACATCTTTCCACTAGGCCCTAACTTCTTAAACGTTCCACTGCCTCCCAGTAGTGCCCAGTCCAGGACCTGGCCTTTGGGTGACAGTTAGGATCCAAACTCTAACATGATGTAATGCTTCTATAGGTTGACAGTAAGGGACAGACAAGCAAGTTCTGTCCTAGCTGGTAGAGACTCCATTAACTTCCCTTCTTTCCTCTGTAGAAAAGTTTTGTCCCCATTTGCACATCTGTCTCAACATTTCTTATTCCATGTGTTTTTGCCACTCAGCTTCTTGTTTTGAACCAGCTATTTAGCCTCTGCCGGCTCCCTCATCACTAAGATCTCAAGCAACCATCCATTGTGACATCTGTACCACAGGCAAGATTTGCCTTTTTTTATTTTCACGGAAGTATCTTTTAACAATGGTGCTAGGGTATGGCCAGTTACTCAAAAGGCACAAGCAAGTGTGCCCGTTTCTTTTTATTACTGCTCTGAATCTACAAATGCAATGACTTGAAGCAGCCCATGTCCAACACTGTATTTTACAAGGCTGCAATCAAGGTGATTCTTTCTAAATCCACTGGAGGGAATAAGCCCTTGTCTCCTCCAGCTGCAAATGGCTGCCAGCCCTCCTTGGCCTGTGGCAGCATCACAAAGGTCTCTATCTCCAATCCCCAACGTATCCTTTTGATGACTGTTGTGATTCCATGAAGGTCACCCAGATACCCAGAGAAATCTCCCCTCCTCAAAAAGCCTCAATCTAATCATACCTGCTAAGTGCCTTTTGCCACATCAGATCACAGCCACAGACTCCAGGATGTATTTGAGACAGCATTGACCATTACATTTCATAACACAGAAAGCTTGGGAACACGAGATACAGCAGGGGAAGAAAGCAATACAGGTCGTATGTCCCCATTCATATATAAATAATACAGTTTATCAAATACACGTGGATTAAAAAGAGATACACAAAATGGACAGGTGCAGTTACCTTTGGAGGGAAAAGTGGGATCGAGTTATGACATGAAGATGAATTCCACTTTTTTATTTCATGTACTCAGGAATTATGGGAACATTTGCAGTATTATATTTTGCATTACATGTGAACGTTTGAATGAAAATGGGCAGCCCATTTTCAAAGGGCAAAGTCTTCCTTTTCTAGCTGTCCTGAGAGGAGAGGGATGGTGAATCTTAAGCCTGGTTTGATGAACAATAGCTACCCTGTCCAGGCCCAGCTGTGTGGCCTCCCTCCAGAGGTAAGCGCAAGCTGGCACAGCTCTCAGGCTACAAGAAGCCATGTACGGCCAGGCAGGAGGCTCCTTGTTAGTTAAGTTCTGTTCCCCTGATCTCTTTTCTTCCGCGCAGAAGCTCTGAACTGAGCAGGCATCCCCGCTGCTGCCCTCACACTCTGCTGCCTTCCTGCCGATCGTTTCTTTCTTTGATATGTTGCCACTGTTAGCTGGGTTCTAATTAGCAGCCAGTATGTAACACAGGCCAAGTTCTAGAAATACGCCGTTTCTGCAGGCATCCAGCTTCCCTCTTATTATGGTAATAATGAAGATTTTTCCCTGTGGTACCTGAGGATGGTGTCTCTGATTTAAAAAAAAAAAAAAAAAAGACACATCAGAACAATGGCATGTTCCAGACATTCATGCTGAATAAACAGAACAAGCAGAGATGATAACAGCCCGACACAGCCCTTCACCGGATGCAAATTTGTAAAACGGCCATTGGAAATCCCTTAGTGTTTGCTCTATTAACGGAGCACGCTTGGCTCCATCAAATGTCCCAGACTAAAATGGTACCTGGATGGAACCTGGATCAGATGATCCTCTGCATCTCAGTCCAGCAGAAGCCTAGGTAGTTGCTGCTACAGCCCTTGACCTAGCTTGAAGATCACTGGGCGAGGCTGGTGATCTCTCCAGGCCACACATTGCCTCACCAGCCACAGATCTCTATAGTATGTATACTTGTGGGCCGTACAATATTTTCTTAGACATTTCTTCAAGAGCATGACTGTACTCAGGAGTTTAAGTTCACCAGCTAGTGAACCAAAGGCAGAGAGCCAATGGAAGCTTACAGGTAGCAAACAGATGGGGAGGTGATTCAAGAGGCAAAACAGTAGGAATCAGCGGCTGCCTGGCTGTGGAGTGAGCAGCAGGTCTGGAGCTCAGCAGATCTAGGGAGGTCACCCCCGCAAGAGGGGGTGAAAGGCCCAAACGCTTGGGCATGTCAGTCTCAAAGATATTCTCCAGAATGTCCCCTTCTCAAAAATAAGAATGGCATCTGATTTCAGTACTATAAATATTGGTATGAACTTGACTTGGCTTAGAAAGATAAAGAAACTCAGCCAAAAAGATACAACTCCTAAGAGGTAGCTAGGATTCAGATGAACATCAGCTGTGAACGTCACACAGCTAGAGTGCCGAGGCTAATGCTGCAGATCTGCCTAGCTTTGACCCTCCTGTCCCCAGTCAAAAAGCAGAGGAGAATGCAGACAGCTCAGGCTGCCCTTTGGTGACTCCCACACAAGAAGTTTCTAAGGGGTGAGCAGCACCGTTCAGTTCTGGAAAGGACAGTGAGGTCAAAGACCCTGCATCACAGAGCCGTCTCCCAGTGTCATGTTGGAAGGAATCCTGTATATAAACAAAGACTCAAGCTGCACAGCTCTTTCTCCCAGGAACACATTGATATTCCACTGGATTTAGATACACTTTTGAAGCTATGTGTCCAAAATGGCAGCCAGAAGGAAATGAAAAAGGAAGTGGGGAAAAGAGGGAAGAAAGGGAAGCGTTATTGATTAATGTCGGTCTCTGGGGTTCGGAGCTACAGCAGGTATAGTCACTTTACTCTCTGTCATAGGCTTCTAGAGGATTCTCTACTCACTTTGCTGGCTGGGCTGACTAGAGGAAGAACTAACCCAACAAATGAAAGCCACCTCAGTCTTGACTGAGCCACCTTGGCTCCATCAGAACTTACTTATTGTTACTGGTTGTTGTTGTTGTTGTAGGTTGTTATTGTTTCAACTCCCACAGAAGCAAGTCAGGTGGGTTCCCATATTGAATCAATGGACCTATATCATGTGATTTGCACAAACATAATGAGGGGAAAATACCTTCCTGTCACTCAAAAGTCATCCATATGTAAAAGCTCATCCTCACCAATGATGAGTAGAAGCTCCAGTGGGAATCAAGATAGAGGGATTATAAACCATAGTTACACACATATATTTACACATATTTAGTTGTATATTTGTGAGTAACAGTGAGTAGGTGTGATCCTATATTCATTTAATAGTGATGTCGGTGAACTTGATACCCATCCATAAGCTGAGTTTGAGACTCTGAATTGCTCACTGCCATTTAATTCACACTGCTCAAAATTGCTAACCTGAGACCTAGGGAAGAGAGCAGGAAATAAGCTTCCTGTTTGCAAAAGGAAAAATGTGTCATCATGGCAATGAACAGAATACCTTGCACATAAATACTCTTTGCGTTAACTGTTTGCTGTAAGAGCAGAGCAACTTCTTAACAAGACTCTCCTTGGTCCTTTCCTCATTCCTACCCTCAATCAAAAGAAGAAAAGAACAAAGGGGAAAAAGGCAACAGGTTTCAGTCATCACACCAGCCACCAGATGGCTTTACTTTGAGAATTGCTGGGGAAAGACCTGATCTCAGTTGCAATATTCCTGTCTTCCAGCAGTGATCACTCAGCCCCAACTCTGTCACCTGCGTGCCCCCTAACAGGGTTATTCAGAGCTTGTAATTATGCACACCACTATGCAACTTTGGAAGGGAGGAACAGGGACAGCCAAAGAGCCTCTGAGTTGTTTCTAGATGGCACAGCATCAAGCTAATGATGACTTTTTTGTCCTCAGAAACTTGGTATCTCCCACTTTGACAGTCCAGAAAAATCAGGGAGATAGGGAAGAAAAGAGTGGGGAAAGATGAGTTATAACCCAACAAGAATTAGATCACGAGTCCCAGTTCCTCACCAGCAAGCGTGTGCTCAGAAAGGAAAAGAGGAGGAGGAAATTCAAATTAAAACCCACCGTGAAATTGACCAGCACGCTAGCTCTGACTGGATAGCCAGTGGATTAATCAAGGGAATCTGAGCAAACTCAGCTGGACAATTTGACATTACACTGCTGAAGGCTCTGGTATTTACCCACCAAATGTAGTCAGAATTGGATTCTTGAAGTAAATAGGCAGGTTTGAAATGAGTGACAATGAACAGTCCTGTGGATAAGTCTTTACCCTGAGCCTGATGACAACTGAAAGCTATTCAGGGGTGTCCTGCAGCCTTTTCTTCCACAGTGTTCCTGATGTAGCACAACCTGGTGGCCTCTTCTCCCACTAGACACTATGGATACAGACAAACCAGAGATAGTCAATCAGAATCAAATGCCCAACAAGCCTCAACTCCCAACCCAAAGGATGCCGTAGCTCAAGGGACCTAGAGACATAGTAATGTACCATGCATTCCACCACTGCCAACCATCTTTTACCACACATAGGGGTCAAATGGAGTGTGATAGATGGAGGATTCCAGCAGCTGCTGAAACCTGTGGGCTGAAGTTGAGCTCCTGATCCGTCAGGGAAAAGGGACTTGCCACTTTAAATCTAAGTCAGAGATCCAGAAACCAAAATAAGGTTTTTATGAAAATCAGGAAAAGGTTTAGGGGCCTGGACCAGTAATGAAGGTTTGGCACCTGGCAGGAACTCAGGTGACTAGCCATGCGGACCTTGCTTTAAATTGAGAAGGTAGTTGCATTCCCTCGAATTAAATTGAACTTGAAATTAGGAAGGCATGCTCCTTTCCAAAGACTAGTTTCCACCCCACCCCCACCCCCCACGCCCCAGCCCTGAAATGCTGAGAGTCATTGGGAAGGGAAGGGGAGGGAAGTGGTTTGGGAATCTTTAGTTCTCAGTGAGCGGAAGTGCAATGGCGTAAGTAGCTGTCACAGCGGGAAGGAGCCTCTGTAGTGAGGGAATGGAGACAATAATAAGAGGATTCTTTTTTCCCCTAAGTCTGACTTGCCATATGCTAGTTTTAAGAAAATGCCTGTATAAAAAGGTGAAACTCATGAAGATTTTTATCTGCCACAGTCATCAGAATGGCAAAACACAATTAAGTTGAGATCCATAATTTATTACTATTCCTTTAAAAAGGAGACCTTAAATGCCTTTATGAGCACTTATATTTATAGACTTTCTGACAGCTAAGAGTTTATGTTACTCACTCCATACTTCAGCTTTGAAGCAACACTAACACTAGCGCTGTCGTCTATAGTGTTTATATCTTGGGTTGGCATTTTGAAATAGGCATCGGCATTTATCCCCTTGCATGTGTTTAAGGTGCAGGACTCTGAGAGCCGCTTCCCTTCCTTGGGACTTCCCATGAAGTTGTCGACAAGTTTTAAGTCAGTTTCATTCATGGGAGGCTAAATTGGACTACAAGAACTGACTTCCACGAAGGCAAGTGGACGCTGGCTGCTAGCAAGTGAGCTCAGGTCTTGGCCTCATGACCCTCCAGCTACTCAGGTGTCTCCACAACACCTGGTGGACACCAGATTAAACATAACCAGACACACCAAAGTACAAGGGAAGTGTTTCCCCTTGCTTTAATAAGAGCCCTAAAGAAGATAGAGCAGGGGCTGTAAGAGTGATTTGGGCAGCTTATCAGGATTCTTGGCTTCTTCTGTCACTTCCTTCTCCCATCCTTATGACACTTATCTATAGTTTGCCTCCTTGTTCAACCTGATTCAACTAGAGAGCCAGCCATCTTTCTGCAAACCAATAGAAAGCAGAATCTGGAAGGTAAAGGTAAAGAGGCATTCATGCCAACTCTCTGCTTCCCGTTTCTATTTTCCAGAGGATCTAAACCAATCACTTGGTTCCATCTCATTAACCAGAATGGTTGCAAACAAAAAATATTATAATGGAATCTGGAAAAGATATCTGTCGGACAAACACACTGCCACTCCAAATAAAATCTGCTTTAGTTACAAAGGAAAAGAAAAATGGATGTTGGATCCACATCAAATAGTTTCTTTTGTATATGTTTTATAGAATTCTCTAGAAAGTAGTGTTACACCTTTCATGTGCTCTTTTCACAGACGGACATGACAGATATGTTTTTTGTTTTGTTTTGTTTTGTTTTTTGTCGGTCATGGGGCTTGAACTCTGGGCCTGGGCGCTGTCCCTCAGCTCTTCAGCTCAAGGCGAGCGCTCTACCACTTGAACCACAGCACCACTTCCGGTTTTCTGGTGGTTTATTGGAGATAAGAGTCTCGGTCTCTCCTGCCTGGGCTGGCTTTGAACCGCGATCCTCAGATCTCAGCCTCCTGAGTAGCTAGGATTACAGGCATGAGCCACCAGCGCCCGACTGACAGATATGTTTTAAATGGTGGTGCATGCTCTGTGGTGGTATATACTTGTCATCTCAACACTTGAGAAGCACTCAGAAATTCCATGCCAGCCTGGGCTACAGAGCAAGACCCTGTCCTAAGACATGAAATAAAAGATATATTCATATTTTATCATATACAAAATATATATGATAACAGCCAGAGTAAAGAAGAAAGAAGAAAATGGGTGGGTAGGATGTAGCCACTACAGAAGAGGTACCTTTGCCTTTGGTATTCTATTATTATAGCGATTTTCCCATTGTAAGGATCAAAAGATCATCAGATTTCCTGAAGAGTTTCATTCGTTCCAAGAACTGTACTAGAAGAGGTAGCTGCTTTGAATCTCTCTTGGCCAGCTCTAGATTACTCCTTCCAGGATAGCTGGGAACCCATTTGAACATGAGGCTGACAGTCAAGGCTGCTTTTCCATTTTCCTGACATTGTCAGGCAAAGACTGGGTTCTCTGCCTAGGAAGCTGGGAGGAGACACTGTGGACAGTGGGTTTTAGCAAACAAACAGAGCATTCTTCATGCCTAAGGGAACAGCACATCACCCTTCCTCTCTACCCAAATGACAGAATAAGTGCAAATCAAAAAGTTATCGCCCCTTGAAAGAAAAAAAAAATATTCCATGGATTTTTCAGAGAAAGGAATTACCTACCTGCCTATACGGTGCAATAAATGTCCCTTTTAAAATGAAATAATTTCTGAGCTCCTCAGCACAAGACTTACGGTGAAAAGACAGCGCCAATATTAAAATTTAATATACCCAATATTGTCATGTAACAATAAATCAGCTAGTAAAAAGCAGCTGGGTTGTTTTTCTTTTTTTTTTCCCCTACTCCTATAAAAGAGTTACGGCACTTTAATTTGAATGGATGTTGGGTTACGATTATGGGTTAGGTTGGTGGAAAGTATGAATTTGTGTCTCTGTAGCACTCATATGGGGTTGCACAGAGCAGTTTATATAATATTGTAGTGCACTGCTCTGTCAGTTCCAAGTGTTCCCTTCTTTTATTAATTCAAGAGACTGTAAAGATGACAAGTTTAGAAGTTGAAATAATGACAGAGAGAAGGCTTTGAATTGTTTCATCTTTCGGGCTCCACGGGGCTTCCCTAAAGGTGGTCTAGCTTTCTTCTGAGGTTCGGAGACCACTTTGCTTATTCCTTGGAAGTAGAAAGGAGACTCGGAGATTCAGAAGAGAAATCTTCTCATCCTACCTTCTACAGACAACGTCCACCCGGTTTGAGACTGTTACTCCCCACAAACGGAGTTTGGAATCAGACTTTGCATATGCTATAAACTCTTCTTGAGGGATCTCAAGTTGCAGGCTAGGTGGAAGTCTGAGGAAAAGACTGCCCTGGGTAGGCCCTGGGTAAATATTCCCCCTGCCAATTCCTAATTGAAAATCAAGCTTCTGTCTCTACAGTCTGCATGCTACTCATCAAATAGATCTTTGGCCTGTTTCCTTAGGTCCCTACTCCTAGAAGATTAAACACATCCATACTGAAAGTGATTCATGGTGCAGGGTGCCTGGAATGTGTCATGACCGCTGGCCCTCATCTTCGTCATCATTATTATGTGAGGATGCTGGGTTCTGTCTACAGCACTGCCAGAGATCATCCAGATGACCCCAGCCCCTCCGATTTCTCATTATGACATGAAGGGAATCTCACAAAGTGTCACTGCTTTAACCAGTAACATACATTCAAAAACCTTTTTTGTAAAAAATCCTTTTATTATGATAATTAGTGACAATAAGGCCAAACTGAGATCTCACAATGCCCTGGCTTTCTGACCTATGTGCTGTGCTGGCTTCAGATTTATGAAAGATCAAGAATGCAAAGGAACCAGTCATTAAAACGCAAATCCACCCTGGCCTGCATCTTAATGAAAACACTGCCACCTTTCCCGGAGAAGAAAGCCACAGCAGTGGGGCTGCTAAACTCACTGCGACAGGACACAGCTTGTGGAAAGAGAAGCCAAGCAGTGCATCTCCCCACAATGATTTACACCGCAGCCACACCTTCCATCAAAGGCGAAACAGCACAGCAGCGGTGGCTGCCACCTAAGCTGATTTGTTAGCCAAAGATCAATCATCACAGCAAACAGAAACACAGTGGAGATGATCACACCTATGGTAAATATGAGCAGCTGCCCAGGGAGAAAGCTGCAAGGAGGGGTAGAGAAAGGAATGATGGATAGGTCTAACCAGATAAAAGTTTTTGTTTGTGGTGGTGTTACCTCACCCTTAAGTAGAAAATGTGATTTATTCTTCCCCAAGACTGAAGACAAGAGAAGCAATGCTTTGAGGACCACTTTGCTCTCAAGACTGCCTTTGATGAAAAATGGTTTCAAGGCTTTGGAAGTAGAAGGCAAGGCAGCCAGTGACCCCCAGAGCAGCTGCTGTTTGTGGACCTCCAGGCTCTAAACTACTTGCATGTATTCCCTCGATTCTTAATGAGACTGGAAGTTAGCAAGTTCATCTCCAAGTCATGCATTGAAAAAAAAATTGGCGTCAGGACACATAGATATTTATAGAGAATCTCTTATGGACCACGTAACTGTTTTATATACTAAGAAAATAGTATATATAAAAGACCTAGACCCTCAGTGCAAAGAACTGATACACTGGCAAGGAGACAAATTTTAAATAAACTATTAAACCCATAAATAATTGATTTCACATGCTGATAAAAGTGATGGAGTAGCGTGACTTATTTTGGAGTGATTTGTTAGGAGAGCGGCTGCCACTTCAGCTGGGATACTGTGCAAGTCAGAGAGTGAAAGACAGAGAGAGACAGAGACAGGGATAGAGATAGAAATAGAGACAGAGAGAGCAAGGTACAGAAAGAAGGTCCATATGATCAGGAGGCAGTGGGCATGGTATGCAGGCACAGTTCATTCCAAACTATGCAGTTAAGATTATGGCAAATCCTCTCAGAGAGGAGGATTGTAAGTTTGAGGCCAGCCCTGATAAAGTAAAAACAAAAACAAAAGAGCCATCTGGGCACCAGTGGCTCATGCCCATAATCCTAGCTACTCAGAAGGCTGAGATCTGAGGAGCTCGGTTCAAAGCCAGCCCAGGCAGGAAAGTCTATGAGACACTTATCTCCAATAAACCACTAGAAAACAAGAAGTGGCACTGTGGCTCAAGCAGTAGAGAGCTGGTCTTGAGCTGAAGAGCACAAGGACAGTGCCCAGGCCCAGAGTTCAAGCCCCACAACTGACAAAAACAAAAACAAAAGGGCTGGAGATGTGGCACAAGTAGTAGAGTCCTTTCCCAGCAAGCATGAGGCCCTGGGTTCAATTCCTAATACTGAAAAATGAAAGAAAAAAGAGAAGAAGAATTAAAAGAGCTTGTGGTGTTAGAAGAAACTACCCTGTTGTGCTATATTCAAATAACAATGCTACTGGTACCATTTGCCTAAAGAGATTCCTCACCCTACCTCTCAATGAACACACAAGGAATTTTTCCCTGAGGCACAGAAAAGATTCACCACGAATCTGATGCTGTTTTTAATATCTACAAGGTACCAGGTTCTCAGCTGGGTGCAGGTGAATTTGCCACTGGAAAGAAGAAAGGATTAACACGAACCTGCCTCTGGATGCAGCACCACAGGGAAATGGCCTTTGTTATCATGCTACCTAAAAAGCCATAATAACCATAATAAAGCCTAAAACCATAATAACCTATATACAGATCTGAAATAGGAAATCTAAATAAATGGGCCAGCCATGGGGGATCATACCTATAACCCTAATTTCTTGAAGGTCAGAGATAAAAGGATCACAGGGCAGGGAAGGTAGCTCAGTGGTAGAGTTCTTGCCGCTCATGTATGAGGCCCGGGGTTCAATTCCTTAGCACTACATAAATAGAAAAAGCCAGAAATGGCACTGTGGTTCAAGTGGCAGAGCACTAGCCTTGAGCAAAAAAAGGCATCTCAGGGATAGTGCCCAGGCCCTGAGTTCAAGCCCCAGGCAAAAAAAAAAAAAAAAAAAAAAAAAGGATCACAGATTCAGGCAAGCTTAGATTAAAAAAAATAGGGTGAGACTCTAGAAACAATAAAAGTAGAGTACTTATATATAAGCACAGAATCCTGAGATCAAACCCCAGATTTAACCCCCCCAAATCATAATACCTTTCCCCCCCCCCAAATAAGGACCAATATCTTGCTTGTGGTTCAACTTTTCATCCTATTCAAACACAGCATCAAAAGGAGCCCAGAAGAGAAAGCGGGCCCCAAAGGCGGGTGGGGGGTCTGGGCAGCAGGTGCGGTCTAGGCAAGGGTACCAGAAGGCAGACAGCGCTGTACTTTCCCATCTTGTACTTTCCCTGGGTCTTTTTCAATGTCTCAGCTCTCTGCAGGTAACCAGAATTTCATTCTTCTTAATCATAGAAGGAATGCTTTGGAATGGATACACCAATGTATTCCAGGAAGAAAGGGCCCTTGATCAACAGCCTGACAAATGAGTAGTCAGCAGTAGAGTTAAGAGAGGGGAAAGAAGAAAAAAAAAAAAGATCCTTCCAAAGAAGGGCTGATCAGAAGCAGGCATCATGAGATCGAAAATTAAGATTTTACAATGGTGGACTCAGATCCAAGGCAGCACAGTTACATGTGTGCCAGCTTTCAGAAAAGACCGGCTCCACCTGCACCATCTCCGACGCCGATGGAAAGAAAACTTCCCACAGAGGAACTAAAAATCAACAACTACTCTTCAAGGTCCCTTCTGCCTAAAATGCTCCAATTCTGCTAACCTGCTATTACTAATAGACTGTAATCTTTCAAAAGAAATCAGCTTTGGGCCATAAATAAAGGTTTATTGAGTGGACGTGTAAATCTTTGCAAAAAAGATATTTCCTTAGGTATTTTATTTCCTTGATATAATCAAAACCTACCCCCTGGTTCTCCTTTTACTGATACAACTTCTTCTCTCATACCAGCTACTATTCTAGTCCTGAGATGAATCAGAAGCTCAGAAAATAATCAACCCTGTTTGGGTTCTCTATTACCCTATAAAAAGAGGGGCAAAGCCCATGAGAAATCTGAGCTAGTAAGCTGACAGGAAACACAGCATCCATCCCCTCCTCCCAGGCACTGGATCTGAAGGCAGTTGATCATTACAGCTTATTTGGCAAAGATGGAGAAAGAACCTGTTCACTTGAACGGTTAACTTATATGCAATGAGGGGCAAAGAGTCTTTACTACCACAGCCCATTGAATAGCCTAGCACAAACTGCAAACAAAGACTGCTCACTCTGTGCATAGACTTTGTCCTACAAGAGTTCTGCATCCAAGGTCGGAACAAACGTAGAAAGAAACAGACTTTTTCTAAGAAATAAATCATTTCTAAAACAATTACAATAAATCAATAAATCTCTGGAAATCTTAAAGAGATTTCTCTGGATATGGCTAGGTTTGGGGACCAGAAAGGTCTACTATGAAGCCATCATTCACAAAAGATCTCAGATCAGAGAAACCAGAGTAAAACTTGCATATGAAAAGTAGAGACAGTCACATTAGACTAAATGAAGAACTGGGGAGAGAGATTGATTTAAGGGGAATAAAGATCTCAAGGGGCTGGGAAGGTGGCTCAGTGGTAGAGTGCTTGCCTTGCATGCATGAGGCCCTGGGTTCGATTCCTCAGCACCACATAAGCAGAAAAAAAAGCCGGAAGTGGCGCTGTGGCTCAAGTGGTAGAGCACTAACCTTGAGCTGAAGAGCTGAGGGACAGCGCCCAGGCCCAGAGTTCAGGCCCCAGGACTGGACCCCCCCCCAAAAAAAAGATCTCAAATGCTGAAGATAATTTACTATGTCCAGGGGTCCGGGATTATTGATTATTTTTTAATCAATTGTGGGGCTTGAACCCAGGGCCTGGGCTTCTTTGCTCAAGGCTAGTGCTCTACCCCTCAATGTCACAGTTCCACTTCTACTTTTCTGGTGGTTAATTGGAGATAAGAGTCTCAAGGACTTTCCTGCCCTAGCTGGCCTCAAAACACAATTCTCAGATCTCAGCCTCCTGAGCAGCTAGGATTATAGGTGTGTGCCACCAGTGTCTGGCAAGGCCCAGGATTTTTTAAATAAGTTTTTTTTGTAAAAATACTGTACAGAGGGGTTACAGTTACATGAGCAAGGTAATGAGCACATTTCCTATCAAGCATTGTTGCCTCCTCCTTTGTTTTTTCCCTACCATCCCTTCCCTCCCACCTCCACAACTACACTCCCCCTCCCCCCGCCACTCCTAAATTATAACGCTTGTTTTTCAGCATAGCATTTTGTACATCTTATTGTTACCCTGGGTCAACTTGTATCCCTATTTAAGCATTTTGTTTTTTCCCTTCCCCTCCCCAAATTAGACTGACATCAAATACAGTGAAGGGCCCAGGATTTTTTGATCTCACATTTTTGAAGATGGTTCTGGGACTTGCAGTCCAGAGACCTTCTAAGGACATGGATCCCCAACACCCTGATGAAGATGTGGACCACGTGTGAGAGCCTACAGGAAGCCTGAGTTCTAGCAGAGGCACAAGGAAAACGGGCACCACCAGACGGGCACGGTTGAAAGTCAGATGCTGGGGCTTCAGGTGATAATAACATAAAATACCCTTTCATGGCTTTTTTGGGTTTCTCTTCCTTACCTGAAAGTGAACTCTTCAGAGGAAGAAAGCACATTCATTTTTGGTCTCTGACTTTTCAGGACCTATGCCCTGTAGGTACATGATAACATTAAATGTTAAATCTATGAATAGGTCACTTTATAGTTTCCATAAGGTTTTCATGTCTGTGAGCTCACTTAATCCACCCATATAAATCCCATGAGTTGAATTTAGAAAGGCCATTTTAGAAATAGAGAACTGAAGACTTAAATGAGATTACATGGCTGTTCTAAGGTTATACAACTAGGAAAAAACAAGGTCCTACGTGGCTTGTCTTCCTCCATAGCCTCCATTGCTACCACCACCACATCTACCTTGTAGAATTCCAACCATGGACCATGGCATACCCTGGGTGCTCAGCCTCTCTCATGCCTCCTTGTCTCTACACATCCACTAAGCAAGAGCATGTGAACCTTCTTTGTGCTTCTGAGCTTACAGTGGGATATGCATGCGTACCATGACAAACCTTCCATTCCTACTGGAATGGAATCTGCATGCTAGGAAGGAGAAGCATAATAAACCAAAAGGAAATGGAAGGAAGGAAGGAAGGAAGGAAGGAAGGAAGGAAGGAAGGAAGGAAGGAAAGAAGGAAGGAAGGAAGGGAAAAACAAAGTGAAGTAGAGCTTTGTGCAAGGTAATTTGATCATTGGTCATTCTCCTTGAGAGAGTTTAATGTAGTTCCAATGGGATCCTACTTAGTCCCCACCAGATGTGAATGTCAAAAAGTATAAGGCTAACTCCTCCTCTCTGTGTATTCCTGCTTTATTTGCCATTCTCCCTCCCTCCCTGCCCCCGCCCCCATCTTACATACCTTTCCACCATGCTGTGATTCAGCCAACCCAACCCTAACCAGAGGCTGAACTTACGAGCCACCCAATCTTGAACTGTCAGCTTCATAATACATGATAAAAATATACCTCTTTTGCCATAAATACCTAACTTCTATTATTTTGTCATAGCAGTAGAAAATGGACATGTTGACAGAGACTTTTCTTTTAGCTCTCCAGTTCCAAATGTTTAACACAAATCTGAGCTTATGGTTCATTTAGAGTTCCTTCCACAGAGGGGTTAAAGAGGCCGACTAGATTAATTGGAACCAACCCAGTCAACATTTGGTTGAGATCTTCAGGAATATCCAAGAGAACTCAAAATGAAATCTGAAAACAGGCTTCTATAGAAGTGAGGTAACAGGGGAAAAAATAATGAATCTATTTTTGTAGCTGGTATTGACAGTGGTTATACATGGGTAATTTACAAGTGTTTAATTTATAGGATATCAATGGCAGTGCCCAGAATGCTGATCTGAGAGAACATGGATGAGTAATGAAGTGTTTATAGGATACTGTGTACAGTATTGTTCCGGATCTGCATTATTGGTTTCTCAGCAATCACTAATGGCTTTCCTAGCGCCTTTCTATCCCTCAGGTTGAAAAATATGAATTCAGATAGGATCCCAATAATACATATTCAAATAATGATGTCATATCTGAGTCTACTATTTGGACACAATCACATGATCTGTGCTTCTCTGGCAATTCCAAGAACCACAGATGGGTAAATAATCCTTATAGGAGCTGTTGGGTCTATGAAAATCTGTTCCACGCCCAGAGCCTGGCACTTATGCCTTTCTACCTCTTATCTTTATTTATGAGACCTCATTTACATGAAAACAAGATCTTTTCTTTTCTAAAAGGCATTGGGAGTCCTGAGGCTTTGTAAGACATTCCTAATGGTAGAAAAAAACGTTAGAGCCTACAAGAAACTCAGATTAAAATTAAAGCTCTTCAGAAATAAATAAATAAACAGATACTAGAGCTAGCTCCACTATTAACACACTGAGGAATTTGCATATATATGAGGGATATACATATATATATATATATATATGTATATACATTGTGTATGTGTTCCTACTGTAACAAAAAGATTGAAAAGAGACAGAAATTCCCTGGATATAAATTCTGGGATGGTAGAGCTCCTAAAAATACACTCTTTCAATTATCAGACTTTTTGAACCCACAATGGTACAAGCAGCACATGCTTTCTCTCATATGCAGAAGCTAGCTCTGAGATGCACTGGAACATGCTCAATTAGACAGGGCTGTAGACAGTCACACACAATGAGCCCAAAGGAGGATATTCTTAGGGGAGGAACACAACGGTACAGTCTCCATGTGTATCTGATCATATAAAATAATATTTATTAAAATGAACTCCAGGAAATGTAAACAAGAGGGATTTTTTTGCTTGTCTTCTTTTTGCGTTGTTTGTTTATCTGTCTTTGAGAGGGTAAGGCAGGGGGAAGACAGAAATGGAGGGACAAAGGGTGAGTCAAGGCAGCAGTGGTACTCACTAGACATTATGTTGAAAATGAACTCTACAACTTGTGCATGGGGACTGTAGGGGAAAACAGGGAGAAAGCAAGGGAAAAGGTGATATTGTCCAAAAAGACATGTACGCTTTACCTGACTCATGGAACTGTAGCCCCTTTGTACAACACCTTTATAATAACAATATAAATAAATACCCACAGAAGTCATCTAAAAATCTAAAGCGTAATATTGCCTATTGACGTCTAACCGTTTGAACATATTTTTTAAACCTTATAATTTTTCCCACCAAATCTGCCTTACCCCGGTCCACCCACTTTAATACAGTGATCATTCATTCATTCATTCATGCAATGTTCAGGTAAAATATCTAGCAGTCATCTGTGGCTAATCTCTGACCCTCACCTCCTACCACCAACCTGTCAGGAAATCCTAGTGGTTTCATTTCCAAATGAAATACATGAATTCATACATAAAGCCACAAATAAAACACATCTGGATCCACCATCCACTTTTCTCCCCTCCCACTGTATTGAGTCACCATGTTCTCTCACCTAGTGTGTTAACCTCCCAGAAGTCTCTCTGCTTCCACAGTGGAGTATCCATGGCAACACTCCCCACACCCTCAAGCCTAAGTGTGAGTCCATCACCTCTATGCCTTGACTTGTTCCCATGTCAAAAGTCCCACGTCGTACAGTGGTATACCAGTTCTCCCCGACCACCCTACCTTTCATAACCTCTGCTCTAGATCTGCTTTCCTTTTTCATGGCTTTTTCCTGTTGCTAGACAATATCAGGTTCTTCCTATTTGGGATAGAGCTCTCTGCAATCTTTTCTTTCCACTGTCATCTTTTCATTTGAGCCTAGTTAAGATGCTTCAAATTGACATCGCCCATTCCACCCCTATAATGCAGCTCTCTGTCTAAAATGGATAGAGCCACTCTGTTAATATTGACTACCACCATCTCTAACAGTCTCTCACTTCATTTCATTTTCTTACTATACAAAATTAAATCCAATCTTATTTTTTTTTCAAAAGAATTGCTAGAATAGTGCTTCAGCATACAGAAGGTGCTCGACACACATTTTTCTAAATGTCATAGTTTTTGCCAAAAGATTTTTTCAATGTGCTTGTCACCACCAATTCTCCAGGGACATTCTAAAAACTAATTGGCATTAGCACATGGCTTTAATTTTTTAAAGAGGAAAATATTGTTTGCTAATAATAATTATGAGGAAAGGAAAACTTTTTTGAGTCCTTGCCATGAGTCGAAATTATAGATTGTGGTATTTGATGGATCTCATCTAATTACAATTCTGTATCATAGTACTTTTATTATCTTCACATTCAGGCACAGAAAGACAAAATCCAGTGTCTCTGAGGTTTAAAAAGAAAGAGGAGAAAACCAAGTTTCCAACTCAAAGTTTGAATCCGAAGTTCACTATCTTGCTTATTCATTATAATATTCTGCTTCTCTAATAGTTGCAACTGATTCAAGTCCCCTCACCCCGAATTAAGTTTCTGGGCAATAAAAAGGATAAATATATGTCCTAAACCGAAGCAAATTCAGAAATGTTTAAGAATTACATCGAAGTGTCTTAGGAGCCCACCTGACTCCTATTCATATTCTGCAATCCAACAAAGCAGACCGCTGATTTGTTAGCACCTGCAGGTTCAGAAATCTATCAACCAAGTTCACAGATCCCATGGTGCTAATTTGTTCATTGCCAGTGATTAATTAGCTGTCAAACAGATCTAT
Source organism: Dipodomys spectabilis (assembly GCF_019054845.1). Lineage (NCBI taxonomy): Eukaryota > Metazoa > Chordata > Mammalia > Rodentia > Heteromyidae > Dipodomys > Dipodomys spectabilis. The sequence continues at coordinate 9,357,741 of NW_024870834.1, read as the reverse complement.
GTTGGAGACGTTTGAGAATCATGCCACTCTCTGCTGGCAAGTGTGCATAGAGAACAAGATCGTATACAGACATTTACTGGCTAAGGACGGAATAAAAGTGGTAAGATAGGTGTGAAGATGGCAATGGTCTTGGCTCTTTTTCCTCTGTAGGGGAGGGGAAGAGAAGCAGAGGAGGAGCTCAGAGTTGAAGGCCCCTGCAGAATGAAGGACCCGAGTCAGCCCTTGACTCCCTTCAGATTCTTCTGATAGGATTTTCTGGTTTTCCTCATGTCCAAACCTGCGGTCCATTCATCAGTACACACACGTTAGCCTAGAAAACATTTATTTCTAATGTGACTGCACTTTTCCAGACTGATGTAGGACAGTTTTATAGCTCAGATCTCAGAGAACAATCTTATCCACTAAAAATTATTTGGAGATGCTTATAGCCCCCAACTAAAAGCATATTTATTGGTCTAACATGGGAGGAAAGTTGAATGCTGATGGCTCACACCTGTAATCCTAATTATTAAAGAGGCTGTGATCTGAGTATCATAGTTCAAAGCCAGCCCAGGCGGAAAAATCCATGAAATTTTTAAATCCTATTAATCAGCAAAAAGCCAGAAGTTGAAGTGTGACTCAAGTGACAGAGTGTGTGCCAGCCTTGAGTGAAAAAGCTAAGGGACAGTGCCCAGAGCTTGAGGTCAAGTTCAAGTAATGGCAGAAAGAAAGACAGACAGACAGGCAAAGAGCAAGAGAGAAAGGAAAGAAAGAAAGCGGAAAGAAGGAAGGAAGGAGAAAGAAAGAAAGAAAGAAAGAAAGAAAGAAAGAAAGAAAGAAAGAAAGAAAGAAAGAAAGAAAGAAAGAAAGAAAGAAAGAAAGAAAGAAAGAAAGAAGGGAGGGAGGGAGGGAGGGAGGGAGGGAGACAGTGGAAAGCAAGCACTCAGCTGGGATGCAAGTCCTTCGAAACTTTAAGCCCTCAGTGAACAAGGGAAAAATGAAGCTTCCCTTCTCCCTTCCTCCCAGCAGAGATTTAAATCTGACACCAGCAATAAGGCACACTCTGCTTATCATTCCATCTTAATTCATCACTTCAAACACTTGACCTTTCAACATCCCCTGCTTGTATCATAATGAAGAGAAAATTGATGACCAGTGAGAGTAAAGGTTTTGCCAACTGCTGTTGGACTGCCGGGGACCATGTTACTCCTGTTCGCTTCCCTCCACATCCACTGCCAGAATTAATGTCACCAGCCACGTCTCTGAGAAAACCTCAGGGCAGGCATCCTCGGTCCCCGTTTTGAGCAGAGGACAAATTGGAGAAATTGGTTAACATACAGGAAACAAAACCTGGGAAAGTGCTCACCCTCTGAAAATTAAACTAGTAAAATACACAGTATGAGTGAGATTAGCCATCTGTGAACATAAAGCAAAAGACAGCCGTGCAAATATGTCACTGAAGAATATAGAGACACCCCAAACTCCAATAAAAATAATGGGAGCCATCCCAGGGAGATGAGTCTGAAACTTGACAGCAATTTCCAAAGCAAAAAACCAATGAATCACAGTATACTCTGCCTGGGAAAAGTACAGGGCAGAGATGTGACACTCACCCCAAGAGAACATTCAACATGGGCTCCCCAGAGATACTGTCCCCCTTCAGCCACACAGGGGGAGAAAGCACCCCAGGAAAAACACTTTGCACTTTCCTAGAGCCTGGATTATTACCTGACAATCCCGGGGAAATTATATTCAAACTAATGGGAGCATTATATTCAGTCAAGTAACTACAGCAAAGTTTTTATAAACTTTGGAATTTGCAATGGACAAGAAGAGATCTTTTTTTTTTAATGTTTTCTCCTAACCTTCTTCCATACAGACAGAGAAACAAGTCTTGCCTGGTGTTTGCTTGCTGGAGAGTTTGTTCATCATGCCCTCCTCCCACCCTCTTTCATCCTTTCTGTCAAGAATGGTCAGATTAGCTGAGTGCCAATAGCTCATGCCTATAAACCTAGCTACTCAGGAGGCTAAGATCTGAGGATCGTGGTTCAGAGCTAGCCCAAGCAGAAAAGTCCATGAGACTTTGATTTCCAATAAACCACCAGGAAACCGGAAGTAGTGCTGTGGCTCAAGTGGTAAAGTACTCACCATGAGCTGAAAAGCTCAAGCACAGTGCCTAGACCCAGAGTTCAAGCCCCATGACTGACAAAAAGAATGGTCAGATTTAGAGCAAGGACTCTGCTGGTCCATCATGCCAGCCAAGTCCTTGCCTAGAATTTCATTATCAGTTATAAGTCAGAGTCCAGGCTGGGGGAGAGAAACTACACTAGCAATCTGAATAAGGAAATTTTAACATAAAGAATTATTCATTAGATACAGGGTATTACCTGCTAAAGCAGGGTGGGGGGAGCCATCAAAATAGGCCCAACTCTGCCCTCGCCCACTTGTTTCTGCCCTGGCTGTGGCAGTTATGGCGCAGCGAGAAGCCCACCATTAGTGGGCCCTTGGAACTCAGTGGCCTCTGTGAGAATTGCCAAAGCCACTGAAGGCTTTGCATTACTAGGGCTCAACCTACTGTTGACAGCTTCATGCCCCAGGACCCAGACATAAAAGCACATTGGAACCAAAGGTTTGCTCCCTCCTCTCTCACCACATCCCTCCAGAACCCTGGAATGGCAACTCCATCCCAAGCCATGCAGTAGAGATACAGGGAGGTGGAGGTCTAGTGTTCAACCAGGGCAAACAAGTATCCTTGGGAGCAGAAAACAAGTTGAGGACCAGAACCTGGTTTATGTTAAAATACATATATGCACTACTTTAAAAGATATAAAAAGGCAGTGAACAGATTCTGTGATTCACTTTTCTTCCCAAAGACACACATTCAGTGTGTCCTGACCTTAATTCTTCTCATGAGTCCCCTATTTGGGGACCTTATTAATCATAGGTACTGCTTATCACTCCTGCCTTCCTTTTTTTTCTTTAATGACTGACCCTGTTCATCCATTGATTTGTTTACTTATTTTGAGCTTTACTGAAATATAATCAACAACTAATTATGATATAAAGACACATGGGTAACTCCTCCCACTTCAGAAGTGCATTTAAATGGCAGTCAATGAGCTCTGGACTTCATACAACCCTAAGAAATGAGAATGGGAGGAAAACTTAAAGAGATTTCAAAAAAAGTGCAAGGAATGTTAGGAGACAGGCAGTAAATAGAGCCGTGGTCAGTGGCAGAGGCAGTGACAGCCGGACCTCTCCACGGTGCTGCAGAGATAAGACCACATTCCTCCTCTATACACAAAACAAGAAGATACAAGTAATAAATCACATAATAATAATAATAATTAATAAATAACAACCTTGCCATCTTAAATTTGAATTCTAAAAAATAAAAGAATTAAAAAAAGAATAGTGTAGAAAGTTTGGAGGCAGACAATTTCATTAAAATCAAGACTGAAAAACAAGGCCCCCAAACAAATAACTTGCTACTCTGCAGTACCAATGGATGACTGATTAGGTGACTGCTCTAGTGTGGATCTGGAACGTTCTCTACAGGCTCATGTGTTCAAGTCCTGGTCTTCAGATTGTCATTATTGGGACATGGCACAAACTACTAAACAATGAGACCTGCTAAGAGGTCTTACATGATTAAGATGCAACCTACAAAGGGATTATGGGATATTGTGCTCTCTCTCTTTCTGTTTCATCTCTGTGTGTGTGGAGAGGTGTCTGTGGCACACACCTGTCATCTCATCATAAAAGCATAAACCCTGCATAAGTACTGCTAGCTAGTATGAGGACCTGCATTCAAGCCCCAGTACTACCATTTTTAAAGGCTAGGCACACAGTTGAAGGGGTACTTCCCTAGCAAGAATAAAACCCTCAAGTCAGTCCCAAGTACCACTGGGCAGTAGGAGGGAGGGGGTCTGTGTGGAGTCCTTGGCTGTCTCTTCCTTCACTCTAGGGTGTACGTACACATACAAACCTACTTAGCTAAGCACCTGACCACAGAGCAGGAAGGACTTGCCTAGGAAATGCCATTCAAGAAACCACACAGCCTGTCACCCTCTCTTTAGGGTATCCCCAGCCTAATATTAGTTATCATGCCAAGAAGTCATGGGGGCTATAACAAAAAAACCGCATAGAGAGTGTAGAAAAACCACATAGGCAGGTCCTGGTAGGGATGGAGGTGAATTGTCACCAGAACACAGAGCAGAAGCAGAAGTTACAGAGCAACCAAAGTATGGGAGGAGCAGGTACTCGGGTATCACAGGAGAAATGATTACAGAGAAGCTAAGTCAGTCAACATAAGCAACTTAGTCTACTTTCTGGGTCTATAACAAAATACCTGAAACAGGTATTTATAAAGAAGAGAAGTTTATTTGGCTCATGGTTCTGGGGGCTGGGAAGTTCAAAAGCATGGCAATAGAGTGTGCTCCTTCTTGCTACATTACAACGTAGCACAAGGCATCACAAGAGGAGAGAAAATGAACATGCTAATCCAAACATCCTGGGGCCCCACCCTCACGACCTCAGCCAATCCTAATTATGGCCTAAAGGCCCCACCTTTAAATGCCATTAATATGCAAATTTCAGAGACACAATCAACAGCAAGCAAGAGGTAAGGACAAGGACTCTTCTCCTTGGCTTTAATAAGAGACGTTCCTTTAAGAACTACCAAAATGGCAGAAGGAATTTTAAACCTTATCTGTCAGGGGAGCAGATGCAGAGGTATTTAGAAGCAGGCTGTTTAATGGGGCATTTCTTTGACCCTGGCCTGAGACAGTTCTCTGCTTTGTTTCCCAAAGGTAGAACTCAGGCCACATCTTTAGGGAGAGAAAGGTGGAGGGAGAAAAATTATTTCCTTATTATAACCGAAGTCTCTTTTGTTATTTTAGTGCCTACTGTCATCTAAGTCATTTCAAAAATCTGAAAAGAAGTCTTATTTTTAAATTCACAATGTTGACCAAAGAGACCTGCCGTTATTATGCTCATAAATCATTCATATCTCCTTTGTAACAAAGAGACTTTTTTTTTAATTTTTATAATGTTTTTTCCCACTTTCTTTCTAACACAGGAGGAAATGAGAATAATATTTTATGTTAATAGGAACAAAATGTTGAAAATGTATGTGCTATATAGAACTCTTATAAAATGTTTCAGTGGAAACATTTTTTAACCAACAAAGGAAATGAAACACAAAAAGCCACATTAAAAGAACACTGATGAGTTTGACTTTAATGAGGAACCTGAGAGGAGGGGATTATGGATGGGTGGAAGGGAGCCCCTGAGAGAGAACTGTAGTACATGGGGCTCATGTGGTTAACAGCCATGTGAGGGCTGCCCACGCCTCCCTACCTTCTCTCCCTCTGCTCCCGATTCCAGTAGCCAGCTCCTGGTTGGCCCTCAGGTGTACTCTGCAGGAGGACCAGGTTCCTGGCTTCAGCACCCCTAAACTCACCCTCCAAGGACCAGAGACCCAGACAGGTGATCCAGCAAAGGAAAGCTTCTTCTACTAAAGACACATGTTGACTCCTGGGCCCAAGCAATTGCACCAAACCATCCCTGGGAGTTCACTGCCAGAGTCAAAAGTGAAGAGAAGAAGGCTCTGCAGACTCATCAGAACCCAGAAGACTAGGGGAAGTCCTGGCAGGAAACAGGAGGATTCACAGGGGAGAAGGTGATTTCTTTGGCTTTGATAGAGGCAGGGAGCTGAGGCAAACCTGTCAATGAGTGCAAAGTACTGTGCAATAGCACTGAGACCATTTGCACTGTGATAGACAGCAGTTTCAATCTCCTCCTGTGAAAGAAACCCTGAGTTTTACTGAAGAGTTAAATAGGGTAACCAAGCAGTGCAGAAAAGACTTAATTCCCCAAAGGAAAGGCAAGCTGAACAGGCAGCTGTCCCCTGGGCCTGAACTTTGAGAAAAGGAGAAGGTCCTTCCCTACCTACTCAACACTAAATACTCCTCACTGAGCAATATGCTTTGAAAGAGTCTCAGCTCTTGTTTGAAAAACATGCCTTGGAAAGGTAATCACTGCTTGTGCAATGTGCGAATCATAATTTTGGAGAATAGAGTTCCCTCATTTTGTTAAATGAAGGAAGGAAAAGAGATGAAAAAGAAAAATACACATCTTGAGTGAGTGCTTCTGTTTAGTATTTCATTCTTACAATAGCTATGGTAAATAGGCCAGTCTTTAAAAGCTGTCCCTTTGCTCTCTGTGGAGGAGCTCGTCATCCCTGCCTGTGGTAGAGCCTAGCCAACAGGAGCACTTGCAATGCCACAAGGTAGAGGGGTCGGGGTATTTCTTCTGTAGTTCCTCCGTGCTTTTAAGCTGCTTTCCTGTCTGCAGCTGGTTTTCATTAGAAGTCTCTTACTATTTGTCTCTCAACTTATTGCACACATTACTTTGATTAAATTTCAAATTACCTGACTTATGAAATGGTAACCCTTCTGCACAACACCTTAATAATAAATTTTTTTTAAAAAAATTAAAAGTAAGACTAGGAGGAAAGGAATTCGAGAAAAGGGAAAGAGGTGGTGAGCTAGTTATCTGATAACTGAAGAGTTCCACTCAGAACTTTGAGACTAGTGGAGACTAAACAGCAGGTTGGTGGGGAGTCATGCTGTATCAAACACAAACAGACAAATCTATCAAGATAGAGCTGTGGGTAGCCAGGTTGGTGTCACAGGACTTCCAGGTCTCTCATGAGTCAGGTAGGCTGCTGCCCATACATACGTACATACATGTATATGTATATGTATAGGTATAGGTATATCTATTAATTTGTGGTAAGTTTAAACTCTCCCCTTGATAAACCTGATGGGACCTACAGACCCCAAATTCCCCTTCTTGTTTGCTCCCAAGAGAAGTAGATAGTTCTTTAGCAAATCGGAGTTTTGCACCCAGACACCTGGGCCCTGTTCGGATTCATTTTCCATCAGGACTCCTTATAGACATTGTCTAGCTTACTACTTGTCTCCGTTTCTTCCTGCACCTGAAAGAGAAGGCTAGTCTCACTAACAAAATTACATAAAATTCATAAGAACCCTAAACTTGGATTTTTATTGTCCATGTAGAAATGGCAGAAAATATACATGCCACATAAATAACAAATAGAACATCTTCTATTTCCATGTCCCTGGAGTTTTAGTGCCTAAAATGTATTATAATGAAAAGGGATAGTTAATATAAAATGCAGATAAACTTCCATTACATTCCTTTTGCTTTGATTTTTGAGAGGCCTGTCGTTTGAGACAAAAAATGTTTTGGCATTCAAAAATAAAGACCATGGTTGTTTTGAGGTTAATGAAGCAGCTGTTAATTTGAAAAAAAAAAAAAAAAAAAAAAAGCTGGCCCCTTTGAGGAAGCCATCAGAATTCTGCTGTGCAGAAATCAATACCTATGAATGGGAGCTGCAGCGCGTGGTGAACGAGCAGAGACTACAACTGTGACTGCTGCAGCTCCATGCCCCAGGCTTCCAGCAAGTGAGCTGCACCTGATGGAAGGTAAAGGAGAAACAACATGGCAATGCGTGCACAAGTTGGCTCCGAGAGTGAGACTTCAATCAGCAAGGACTGCATATCACACCGCTCTATCCATAGGCAGCTTAAGAATAAAGCCTACGTGTGCCAATCTCTGTAAATTAAAGAAACTTGATCCCTTGCTTCCCTGAAGAGCAGCTTTATGAAAGAGAGAGTAAAGTGATGTCAAGTAAATAGGGGTGTGCCCAGTTTCATCAAGTCAAAAATTTCTAAATGCTTACCTGAAGCTCAGAGAGTATGAATCTTCCTGATTATAACTGAGAAGCAAGGCAGGATCTCAGGGTATCTGACTTGAAGAAATTGGCATGGTTCCCTGGAGAATTTGGATGTCGGGTAAATTCTTGCTAAAGCCATAATTATCATATAGTGGGACTATTTCTACTTCTATATCAGACTATTTCAATAATTCTATAATTATTATACAGTATAAAATTATAATTATATATTTAATATCATAATATAATTAATATCTATAGTAATATATGGATATAATAAAATGTAATTGATATAATATAATTTTATACTAATACATTAATAATCATATATGGTTATAATTTATATAATTATTATTATAAATATTAGCATAATTATTGAGTCGGGTCCTTGAAACTTTACTTTTGAGAAAGGCAAGGCATAGTGATGTACACTGTAATCTTAGCAACTCAGGAGGTAAAGATCTGTAGGACTGTGGTTTAAGGCTAACCCAGGCAAAAAGTTAGCAAGAGCTTATATCAACAAACAAGCTGGACATTGTAATCCAAGTTAAGCAGGAGGCATAGGTAGGAGAATCATTCTCCAAGGCTGGCCTCTAGTTAAAACGACACCCTATCTAAAAAGGTAAAGGAAATTAAAAGGTGGATGGAATATCAGTCAAGTGGTAGAGCTCCTATCGAGCAAGCACAGGTTCTGAGTTCAAAGTGTAGTACCACCAAAAAGGAAAAGAAGTTCCAGATTAACATTGGGAAGTCAATGAACTTCATTCATATGATTGTCACCATTACATCACTATCACCATCTTCATCATTGCTGAGAGAAGTAATAGAATTACTTTCAAATGCTACCAAACCACTACTGCCTACCCTTTGATCAGCCCTTTGACGTCAACTTTATAGGACCATCTCAACTAACGATCACAGACTCGTCTAAAAGATAGGAGGACTACATTAGTCCCACTTTCTGAATTCAACAATGAACACATCATTTATTGAGTTCTGAATGGATTTCAGGCACAGATCTGAGTTTGCAGCCTTAAACTGATATGTCTGATTGGGACCCTGTTTTCCAACATAACATCTACAATACCTATGTAAATCAACAGAAAAACAGGATCATTTCACACAGAGAAAAATTCCATAAAGACAGCAAATGAAGTAGAGTAAACAGGAGTGACAGAAGCTGGAGGTGAACTGGGAAAGGTACTTTGGGAAATGATTTTTGAGCCAAGGTCCAAGGATGAACATCTGTTACCCACGTGAAGGGTGTGGGAAGACCACTGATCAGACTGGTAGTTTCATTGAGTGAAGTTAGCATTGAGCACAGGCTGGTAGTTTCATTGAGTGAAGTTAGCACTGAGCACAGGCTGGTAGTTTCATTGAGTGAAGTTAGCACTGAGCAAACTCCTCCGGTACTCTGTTTTGAGTCATCACACCAACCTCACTATTTGTCTCTCTACAGTGAAGAATTGTGTTGCTCTGAGTTTTTATCCAACGGACTAATTACTTAAATATCAGTCCCTACCACCCCCTGTGAATACACAGACAATCCATCTCTAATCTCCCATTACTGTTTTTAAGATAATTACATTTTCTTTCCAGTCTGTAGCTTTTTTAGTTCTCAACCATGCAGATTCTAGCTACTGTGTATCATCAAAACCAGCTGTTGGGCTCTTTTCAACTATTCTGAACAGTCTGGATAGGAAGAGAAGCCTAAAGTTATGTCTGATGAATACACACACACACACACACACACACACACACACACACACACACTTGAGTTAACACTAAAACTAAACAAATCTGGCACTGCATTCATCAGTTTCATAACTAGCAGAAATACTCACATGCGTTTTGTTCAGCATGATAGATTTTTTCCAAGAGAGATGCTTTAAATTTTCCATTTTGTGCCAAGGTAAGTTTTATGTGCCTGTAATGCACAACATATGGATCTTATGACATTATGCATTATTTGCATCCCAATAAAACAGCTCATTAATCAAACGGCCCATTGTAACCTCCAGCGGCAGAAACCACAAAACACACCCATGAAGGAAAGCAAGTTTTAGCTCAAAGGTGTCCTTTTAAAATAATATTTGAATGGTCACATTAAACAGTAGCCCAATATAGATGAGGGTTTGTTGTATTCAGAGAGGTAAGAGTAAGGACATAGCCAGTTCTAAAATACACACACAGGGAATTTCTTCCCTGACTTTGCTTTCCTCTAGTTGATTTTTAATGTTGTTTCCTTATGAGGTCAAAACAAGGTCTTTTTGTAGCAAGCAACATTTCGCCATAATAATGTACAGCTAAATTAGGAGCAGTTCCATTGTTGAAGGGTTCATTAGAGGAGTAAATTGGAATTTTACACCCACATCAGCCATTGAAAACTCACCCCTCCTAATGAAATATGCAAACAGCTCTCTGTGCCCCATTCTATTTGTGCCTTCATAGGAGTTCTTGACTTGTGTGTCAGCTGGGTCTTAATGACAAGCAATAAATCCTAACTCCAGCTACCTTAAGCAAGAGGGTTTTGTTGGAAGGGTATTGATGGAGAGAAGACACGGTGGCTACTGTAGACTGTGAGCTTCTTGGGAGTCAGACTTAAAAGCAACTTAAAAGCAGCCAAGAACCTCCAAGAGACCAGAAACAAACAAACAACAAAAACAGAAACACAGCAATATCCCTGTAGTATAATGAAACTATCTATTGATCTTGGTTCTAACTTCCTGGAAGAGAGTTCCTGAAAAGCCTTGGATATTCATAAGCGATAGTGTCTTGTTTATTCTTGAGGAGCCCCTTCAGAAAACACTGGAGTCCACCTTTCTGAGGCACCCGGGGTAGGGCTCCTAGACAACATCAGGATGGAGACTGTTCTCTGGAGAAACCAAACACAGGATAAGAAGTAGAAACTCGCCCATTCCCTTCCCGACCTCAATGAGGAGAGCAGAGCTGGAGCCTGGGTTATAAAAGTTCTTGAACAGAGAGCTTGGAGAGTTTTCTCCATATACATGAAGAGTGCTACACTCCAACTCCATTGGGAAAGAGGCACCCATGCATATAACCCTCTCAGACCTCACCTGTGCACTGCATCTGCCTGCGCTGCGTTTATATCACACACAAGAAACTACAATCGTAAAGATCAGCATTTCCTGAGTTCTCTGAGTCATCCCAGCAAATACAAACAGCAGATAGATGGATTGATCCATAAATAGACAGACAGACAGACAGATAGACAGACAGACAGACAGACAGACAGACAGACAGACAGATAGACAGATAGATAGACAGATAGACAGATAGATAGATAGATAGATAGATAGATAGATAGATAGATAGATAGATAGATAGATAGATAGATAGATAGATAGATAGATGTAATGCAATATACACTACCTATTGATACAGTAGATTTTTTTCAAGAAATTTTGGCTTATCTGATGGTGAGGCTGGCAGGTAAGAAAGTCCAAGGACACAGGTCAGCATCTGGAAACTCTCCAATAGAAACTGATGTAGCCATCCAGAGGAGGCCTTCCTCTTCCTCAGGAAAACTCAGTTTTACTCTTCAAGACTTTCAATTAATTGAATAGATAACTGAAGATAAGCCTCCTTATTTAAAATCAAACTGGTTGTATATATTAAGGGCACCTAGAAAATATCTTCATAGCAATTAGTCTCTTAGTGAACAACCTAGCAAAGTGGATATATACCATCTTACTCTACCCCTGGTCAACTTAGCATCATAGACAACTTTTTATACCACATTTTGTCTCCGAATAAAAACAACAATGAAATAAAATTGCTACCAGCTCTCCAGAGGGGGTGCAGAATCCTTGAATATTTTTCTACACTGTCTTGCTACCTTGTAACTTACACAATAAAACAAACTTAAGCATTATTAATACATCTTGTGTTGTACATAACAAGACTAAAGAGAAAAGAAAATGTTTGCATATCTATACACAAATGTATCCACACAAAAATCCATTCATAAAATATTCTGAAAAAGTGTTAAGAACAACTAAAGTGGTTATTTCTGGAACTGACCACATGATCATAGTTGAGAGTTGTAACTACTGTTGACCACTACCTACTGTGATCCCCTTTGCCCTCATCAAGTACAACAAATGGTCATTTCTTTTTTTATTATTCTATTTTTTTATTGTGAAAATACTGTACAGAGGGGTTACAATTACATGGGCAAGATAATGAGTACATTACTTATCAAGCATTGTAGCCTCTTCCTTTGTTTCCCCTTCCCATCCCTTCCCATTCTGCCCCCCCCCCCCGCCTCTCCACCCAACCTCCTCCCCCCCCCCCCCCCCCCCCGCCCCGCCACCAAAATTGTAAAGTTCGTTTTTCCACATAACGACTTCTGTTTGTTTGTTTCATTGGTTGGCTGTTTTTCTTCCTTAGTAGACAGAGCCAAATCTTCCTCCTTTATGTGTCTGGCCCATTACTATAGTTGATTGAATTTGGTCATGTTAGTTCTCCATCACCTTATTCACAGATAACATTTGGTTCCTATAGACTTACGTGTTGGTCAATTAACCATGGTTTCCCTAGCAAGTAAGTAGATGGGCATGCTACTGAGTTCTTCCTTAATGTATGTAAGTGGAGAAGTTCTAAGTCAACAAAATAGATGTCTAAGCTGAATTATCAAAACAGAACATTTTGGAGTAAACTTGGCTGCCCTCTCCTCATTCCCATGTTGAAACCCAGATCCCCTATGTACATTTGAAGATAAACCATTTAAACAGGTACCTAAGGTTAAACAAGCTCTTAAAGGTGAGATACTAACCTGAAATTACTATTGCCCTTACAAAAAGAGGGGGACATCAGAGATGTGATGGCACAGTGAGAATTAGCTGTTAGGGGGTCTGAAATGTTCCCCACAGGCCCATATGTTGAAGGCTTGGTCGTGTGGTCTCTGGAAGGTGATTCCATCGTGAGATCTTCTCCATGGATTAATTCATTGATGGACTCACAATTCAATGGGCTACAGTGATGTGCTTGAAACTTAGAAGAAGAGCCCTCATTGTAGGAACTGGGTCCTTGAGGTTCTCACATTAACAAAAGCAACTCTAGGTTGTGGAATCTAGTCGTGTGATTTCAGTTCTGTGATAGTGTGACGAGGAAGGCTTTGGCCTTCCAAAACCTCAGCCTTGTGACAAGAGGAGATGGTTTTCTCCTACAGAATAAATGGTGCCCCAAGTCCTATCAAAAGGTTAAAACCCAATGTGATGATTTTAGAAAGGGAAACATTTAGAAAGTGCCTAAGAGGAAAGACCTCTTGTGGGAGGGATTAGAGCCCAAGAACTCTCACCTCCCCCTACAGAACAAGGAAGGAAGGAGTTGATGGCACCTATTAACCAGGAAGTAAGTCCTCATTACACATAAAATCTGCCAGCACTTGGGGCTTCTGAGCCTCCGAAACTGAGACATAAATGTCTATTCTGCATAAAGGAATCGTTGGTAGTAATTTGTGGAAACAACCTGATTGGGGTCATTGAGCTGAAGCTTGGGCTAGGAATTCATTCTCCAGCTCATCCTTCCATTTTTTCACTTTCCCCAACACAGTTAAGAGCAACCAGTCAGTCTCATTATTTACCTTAGCTGAGTAGCCCATTCTAAAGAATCGAACGCATGGTCATGCGGAACTTTTCCTTTTGTGTACAATTGACTAAGAATATCCAATAACAGCATTTTACTTTCTCTATTATTTTGTCATGCCATGAACTGTCAGTTCTTTCTTTGCCTCTATAAATAAGAGGCATTAATAAAAGAAATGCAAATCAAAACAACATTGAGATATCACCTCACTCCAGTTAGAACAGCAAAAATCAAGAACTCTAACAACAACAGATGCTGGAGGGGATGTGGACAGAAAGGAACCTTACTTCATTGTTGGTGGGAATGTAAACTTGTTCAACCACTTTGGAAAGCAGTATGGAGGTTCCTCAAAAGACTCCACATAGAGCTCCCCAATGACCCAGCAATCCCACTTTTGGGCATTTACCCAAATGATCACAAACAAGGCCACACCAAAGCTACCAGCACAACTATGTTTATTGCAGCATTATTTACCATAGCTAAGACATGGAACCAACCCAGATGCCCCTCAGTAGATGAATGGATCAAGAAGATGTGGTATATATACACAATGGAATTCTATGCCTCCATCAGAAAGAATGACATTTCCCCATTTGTTAGGAAATGGAAAGGCTTGGAAAAAATTATATTAAGTGAAGTAAGCCAGGCCCAAAGAAACATAGGTCCCATGGTTTCCCTTATTTGCAATATCTAGTATAGGTATGAGTCAAGCGGAAAAAGTCAGATAATGTGATGTTAGGAAAACGAACCCTCAAATATGTATTTTAATGTTTTTGTTTCTTTCATGCATGTGTTTCTAACGCATTTATAAGATTATTTCTTTGTTGCTTTGTATGTCCCTCCCCCACAGTGTAACCCCCGCTTTCACTATATTTGATGTCAGTATAACATGTGGAGGAGACGGGGACAAACAAGTCGTTTAAGGATTCAGGTGGACCTGTTGCAACAATGAGAAGTACAAAATGTCATGTCAAAACCAGCTTTACAATGTCGGTGGGGGGGGGGTGGGGGGGGTGGGGGGGTATGATTGGGTGGGAGGGAGGGGGGAGGCTGGGAAGGGAGGTGAAGGGTAAACAAAGGAGGAGGCTGCAATGCTTGGTAAGAAATGTATGCATTATCCTGCCCATGTAATTGTAACCCCTCTGTACAGTATGTTCTCAAATAAAATAAAATAAAATTAAAAAAATAAATAAATAAATAAATAAATAAGAGGCATTAGCACCTTCAAATTTAATCAGAGAACCAGTTCCTTAAGATTCTGTTTTTTAGCGGAGCACCAGTGGCTCACGCCTGTAATCCTAGCTACTCAGGAGGTTGAGATCTGAGGATCAAGGTTCAAAGCCAGCTGGGCAGGAAAGGCTGTGAAATTCTTATCTCCAATAAACCACTCAGAAAACCGGAAGTGGCACTGTGGCTCAGGTGGTAGGGCACTTGCCTTGAGCTGAAGAGTTGAGGGACAGCGCTCAGTCCCAGTGTTCAAGCCCCATGACCAACAAAAAAAAAAAAAAGAAAGATTCTGTTTCTTTAGAACCACTCATAGTTTCAACATCTGAATCAGAGTTTTGCCAAAGAAACAAAAATAGTTGCATATATACCCACACTTGTGCATATGTATGTATACATTTGCATAATATATCTTTGTATATATATATATATATATACATACATCTCCATACATACAAACACACACAATAAATATTTAAATAATTATTGTAGAGACTGGTAAGCCTGAAATTCATAGGACAGACCAGCAGACTAGAAACTCTGACAACAACTGATGTTTTGCCCCAAGGTATAATTTTATCTTCCTCAGTTAAACACATTTCCTCTTAAGGCATACCAACTAATTGGATGAGAACTACCATCATAATCAAAGATAAACTCTTATTTTAAAATCTCTTGATGGTAGATATTAAATATATTTACAAAATACATACAGCACAGCAATACTAGATTACTGTTTGATTGAATACTGTCTTAGACATTAACCAAGTTGATACACAAAACTAAATATCATGCTATCATCTGTGCAGAAAAAATGGGACATTAAAACATGTGACATTCAAGAAAATGAAGTCTATATGATAGTCCATCATTCCAAGTACTGCTCTGGCATTGAGCTCAGTCCAGATAATTCTGGAAATAAATCAAAATTCAATAACTGAGGAGAAGCCAATTTTGATCTGTCAAAGGCGACACTGGAGCAATGAGACCTGTGTCTCAAGTTAGTAGAGCCTTTGGGTATGTTTGTTGGTCAAAATCAAAGTTCAGCAAAAAACAAAAAAACCACCAGGAAAAGGGAAAAGGGTGGGGTGGGGTCAGGGGAAAGAGGTAGATGAGTAAAGGGGAGAAGAGGGTGAAATCAGACAAGACTCTAAAGTCTATGCTACAAAATTAAGAAGAGTGAAGGACAGGGCAGGTGAGCACATGAAAGGGGTGGCATTGCACAAGAACTATTATGCTCAAAATTACTTCGTGTAATTACAAACCCTTTGCACAACTACTGAAAGATAACTTTTAAAAGGCAAAAAAATGAAAAGTATAAAAAAATATAGCTGAGCCTATGGGTACAAGTGTTGGAAGGAATTACAAGCCTTCCTGCCATGATGTAGCTCCATGGTTTTAAAGCAAATGGTATTCAGGAGTTTCAATCTAAAAGGGTTTATAATAAACCATAAATTCTTTATAAATATATTAAAAACCATATATATAACTTTATAAATATATTAAATATACTAGATTTACACTACATATCCAAGGAAATAAAGCATAGAAAAGTGTATTTTGCTTAACCAAAGCAAAAAGAGGAGAGAGGACCCATTGATTGAATATTTATTGAACTTTAAGAACTGTGCTGTAGGCTAGGGATATTACTCAATGAAATAGGATTTACCTAACTTGTATGGGGCCCAACCCTGCAGAAAGAAAGAAGGAACTGGAGGAGGAGCCAAAAAAAGTGAAAGAAGAAAAATATGTGCTCATTATATCCATTCATCTTCAGCTCAAAACACCCTTTCCATCATGTCTAATTTCTTCCCAATCAGAACATAAATCTGGGAAGGGCAGAGAGTCCAAAGTGCTCAAGGAATGGAAGAAAAGCATCCAAAAGAGAGCTGGAATCAGCTTCACTTTTGCCTGACAACCACCACTCTTCCAATTCTGTCCTCACAGATCCCAGGTTAAGTCCTCTTTGGGGACATCCAACCAGAAGCCAGACCAAATTCTCAAGACTTTACATACCCCTCCCAGATGCAGCCAGCCCTTGCCAATCTCAGTCCCAATGTTCTCAAGGCCATGTGAAAAAAAAAAAAATGAAGCCTAGTCGGGCACCAGTGGCTCATGCCTGTAATCTTAGCTACTCCGGAGACTGAGATCTGAGGATCACAGTTCATAGCCAGGCTGGGCAGGAAAGTCCAAGAGACGCTTATCTCCTATAAACCACTAGAAAACCAGAAGTGGCGCTGTGGCTCAAGTGGTAGAGCACTCTCCTTGAGCTGAAGAGCTCAGGGACAGCGCCCAAGCCCAGAGTTCAAGCCCCATGACCAACAACAAACAAAAAGCCCGTATACTGTGTTTCTTCACTATTAGATGTTATAAGCATATCAGGCACACTATCATATAAAACATATTCCATTCTTCTTCCCCAATATGATTTCATAATGACCTAGAAAGCCAGTTCCAATTTGTCAGTCTCAGACCCTTTGGAAGAACATGGTGGTAGTGGAGATAGCAGGTCTGATCTTCAGTCCAGACCCACCCCACTTTATTTCCTACTCCCAGATACCTGTCTCACCTTGAGGAGGCTCATGTGCACATCTAGCCCAGAATGTAAGCTTTGTCCATATCATCATTAGTATTAATAGCCTCTTTTGTGTACTCTAGAGGTCAGTGGGTTCCCACTTATAGAGTACCTTCCCCTCAGTGAGAAAAGACCCTTGAAGTGGGGTCTGCTAGTTGAGTAGCAAAGTCTGGAAATCAGGTTGCTAGAGAATGTTCTGGAAGATGGTTATAAACTTCGAGTGAACAGAATCCCCTTTCTCTTGAGCTCTGAGCCCAGTGGGAGAGGAACATAGCAGGGAAAAGGGTCTAAGAGGGGCCTTCAAAGGCCTGGAGACTTCTCAGACTTCAGTAAAGCAACTACAAAGACTCTTGCTGTCATCTCCACACACCAGCTGCAGCTCTCATTCCTTTCACTGTCCTTTGCCCCTAGCTTATCTCCCTTACTGCCAACTTGAGACCCATTAAGCAATTCATTATCACAAGGTTCATTTTCCAAGGATACCTCAAAGTCATCAATTCACAGTAATACTAGCAAACAGCCATCGCTATAGGAAACAACCTGGTGGAATTTTCAGTACAATATTTATTGTCACAGTAACATAGATCCTTCTCACCAATACACACACACACACACACACACACACACACACAGAATCAGCTTGCTTCAGAGCCCAGTACAAGGAAACAACGAACTAAGATAACATTTGATGAAATTCACAGGTTTTGCTTTGAAACCTAAAAAAGCAAAATAAATGGATAAAACAGCCTGCTTTGATGATAAATTCTAAACATAATTTTAATGGTATCTTTGAAGGTTCAGTTAATATAACTGAATCAGTGACAGCACAGCAGTTGAGGGCATTATTGGACTCCTTGAAAGCATGTCAATCTGGCCACCGTATTTTCTTGTTTATATGCTCATCAGTCAAATGCCAAGCTGCTCATTTTTATGTGTCATTGCTCTTTCTTACTGCTATAACTAGCATTCCCTAGTACACCATACCTGCTACATGCAGATATCTGGCATCACACTCTGATAAGCTGGAGTGATCATACCAAAGCTAGCCTGGCAGAGAATAAGTCAGAACATCCTGGAAAAAGAGGATCTCAGGAGGTGAGTGGCAAAGCTGTAACATAGATAAACTCAGAGAAGCAGGAGGAACAGAAGAGAAGAGCTCTCTTCTCTCTCTCCAAGACATGCAGAGTGATGAAGAAAACCCTGGAGCAATGTGAAATTTCTCCACTCAGAATCACGTGTTTGCAAAAGTCAAGAATAAAACATCTTTGTAAAAGCATCTTAATTTCTTCAATAGGCAATCTCATTCAATTCATGGCCAGCAGCCCTTCCCCCACAGACCCTTAGGACTATCTTAGGTCTCAGGGACAGGTGGAGGGTGTGGGGGGGGGGGCTGCGAGTGGAAGAGATCTCCCATGATGCATCCATGCTGGCATTGTGGTCCTGACTCAGCTTGTCTGCTGCCCTCAACCGACACTGCTCTGTGTAAAATCAGCCCCTTCTGGTTCTTAAAGACACATTTTCTTTGGTCTTTCTCTCTCTCTCTCTCTCTTTCTCTCTCTCTCTTCTCTTTCTCTCTCTCTTTCTCTCTCCCTCTCTCTTTCTCTTTCTCTCTCTCTCTTCTCTCTCTCTCTCTTTCTCTCTTTCTCTCTCTCTCTCTGTTTCTCTCTCTTTCTTTCTCCCCCCTCTCTTCTTTCTGGCTGGTAGAAGATTTTGCTAGGGTCAGGACAGCTTTGCTAGGCTGGACTCTCTCCCTCAAATATCAGCCTAGTCTCTAGGGCAAGAGGTGACATTGGCTCCATGTCCTGTGGAGGTTGGTAGGCTGAGCAAGTAAGGCCATCTCAGGACTGCCGGCTGGATCTCTATGTGGCATTTCTGTTCTGCTACCACTTAGGGAGAAAAAGACATTATACTGTAAGCTTTTACTACTTCCACCTCCTCCAAACATAATAGGGTTTCTATCAACGTTGTTGGGTCTCTGCTACTTCCTCTTCCTTTCTCTCCATTTTTCCCTTTCAGGCCAAGACACTAACAATTGTTCCTTTGCTGCTGAGTATCCTCAAGCTTGAGACCTAGAAGCCAAAAGTGTAGCTGCTTATCACATCTTCTGCTGTGTCATTCTAGTACAAGAAAGCATAGGCAGAGTCTGTTCTGTGAGAGTAGTAGAAGACTCTCCCCAGAAGTTCTAACTCATCCTGGTAAAAGCAGGCACATACTAGGTCCAAACTCCCCAGCAGAGTCTACACTGACTCAAGCTTAACAGAACATTCCAGAAATGATCCAGCAGAAGAAGGTCACAAAAACAGGAAGTTAGCAGAGGGTGTGGAAAAGGCGCTCAGAAGTGACTTCCTGGGGCTGGGGGTTTAGCCCAGCGGAAGGGAGCCCGCCCGGCGTGCGCAAGGCCCTGGGTTCGGTCCTCAGCCCTGGAAAAAAAAAAATTGACTTCCTCCAATTAATCGCATGGCTACAAATTCCCACTCTGTCCATGGGCAACCTTAGGTCTGTACTACGGCTATAAAACTGAAATCTAAATGCATAGCATTTGTCTAATGAAAGAGGAAAAGACATGTGATCATTCACTTATCCTAAACTCGAAATTTCTTTTAATTACTTCACACCCACACCCGTTGTTGTTGTTTTTCAATAATTGTTATGAGATTGCAACATCGGCAAGCATTGCTGCACAATGAGCAGTGTTGGGCTGGGAAGGAAGAAACCATAACTGATCACTTCTCCTACTTCCTTTGCCCTCCTTTATCCTGAGACTACTTGTCTTTCACCTGGTCAACAGCTCTCACACACATATTGATAGAGTTATTTCTCCCTAAAGTTCTTCTCATCGCAAAGCTCAACATATTCCCTTCTCTTACCTCTCCCTCAAGGGTCTTGTTTTTAAAACATCTCATCATTTTTGTTGCTCTCCACTGAGCTTCCCCCGAGTATCTCAGTAAGAGAGAATTTGTTTCAGATTGTATCATTCATGGAGGAGAATTCCAGAGGGGGAAATTGTCAGGCTAATACTGAGTATTCACCCATGTGACTCTTCACACCCCGAGGGGCTTGCTCTCCCAAACAGGTTGCCACTGATGCTCTTTTACAGTTTTGCCCTTAAGGATCAAGAAGAGAAAATTCAATAAGTAGTAAAACACTGTCAGTAGAAATCACTACATATGTTTGCATTAGGTTTGATATTTAACAGATAAATGTCAGATGAGGTAAAATTTAAGAGCATTATAGGCAGGATCCATTGTAATCTTTTTACCACATTTGCTTCAAAGATTGGCTCTCACGTATAAAGTCAAAATAAAATTTACCAAACAGCAACCATAAATTGCTCAGAGAAAAAAGGGGCATTTCATAATCAGAATCAAGGCCGCCTCACAGTGAAGTTAAGGAAACTCTCTCAGATTGAAGTGCAAGGAGATTTAAATACTGCCTTTGAGTTCCTAGAATGGATTCATATTGGCTACGTGGCCTGAGGCAAATTATTTAATCTTTCTAAATATCAGTTATTTCATCTGTAAAATAAAAGGTAATAGGAGAGGCCTGTGATTTTAAGAACTGAACAACACATGAACGTAACACAACAGCTGGGATCCAGTAAGTGCTCCCAAATGGTTACTGTCATTCGTTAGCATAAGTGCTTTCTAATATGTGGGGGAATGCATAGCACAGAACAAGGCATGAGGTAGGTACTTGGACACATTCTGAACTATGACCTTTCCGCATGTCTTCACACACAGGTAGAAAGGCTGAAGAGCAAGGAAGTGAATAAAAAGCAAGGTGTTCAAGGGGAAGCAGATGTGAGGTCCTCTTTATTGTGTTTAAAAAGCGTAGTCTGGCCAGATGCCAGTGGTTCATGCCAGACTCAGGAGGCTGAAATCTGAGGATCATGGTTCAAAGCCACCCCAGGCAGGAAAGTTTGTGAGACTTTTTTTTTTTTTGGTCGGTCATGGGGCTTGAACTCTGGGCCTGGGCACTGTCTCTCAGCTTTCAGCTCAAGGCAAGTACTCTACCACTTGAGCCACAGCACCACTTTCAGTTTTCTGGTGGTTGATTGAAGACAAGTTTCACAGACTTTTCTTGCCCAGACTGGCTTTGAACCGTGATTCTTAGATCTCAGCCTCCTGAGTAGCTATGATTACAGGCGTGAGCCACCGGCATCAGGCCCATATGACTCTTACCTCCAATTAACCACCAGAAAACCGGATGTGGAGCTGTGGTTCAAAGTGGTAGAATGCTAATCTTGAACAAAGAGCTCAGGGACAATGCCCAGACCCTGAGTTCGAACTCCATGACCCACAAAGATAAGGAGAGAGGGGGAAAAAAAGCATACACTGATTCCCTACTCCCAAGTTGTCATTTTGTCACCTTGAAGTTCAGTGACAAGGTGATGAGAAAATACACCCAACTTTTTTTTCCTTTTTTTTCTTTTGCTGGTCTTTGGGCTTGAACTCAGGGCCTGGGCACTGTCCCTGAGCTTCTTTGGCTAGCCCTCTACCACTTGAGCTACAGCTCCACTTCCTTCCCTTTCTGAGTAGTTTGTTGGGGATAAGAGTCTTATGAACTGGACTCTCCTGCCCAGGCTGGTTTCAAACTGCAATCCTCAGGATGCAGCCTCCTGAGTAAGTAGGATTATAGGCATTAGATACTGGCACCTGGCTGCATCTAACTTCAGAGGGAGATCATCTCTTGCTTCAATTCAGTTTGAGGTGAGTCTTTATAGAATTCTATTCTCAGTGAAGTCCCTGAAGAATATTACACTGAGAGATGATATCATCTTTATCTTGCTTTGAGTCCTATAATGCCATTTTCTGAGGCTCAAAACTACAATCTATTCATTTTCTTCCTGCCAAGAACTCCCACTCTTTCCTTGCTTGTGTTGCTCTCTAAATTTTCTTCTAGTGGTTAGGCTACTTCTCATTTCTTCATGAGGACTTGCTCTCTGATCACATGTCTTAAAGGTATTGAAAAACTCCTAAAGCATTTACACTGTCTTGCTACATCCCACATTGTAAATACTGGCCGGCAAGGTTAAAGAGAAAATAATTGGAAATGTAAATCTCAGGGGAAAAGTCTTTCCAAATATCTAAATTATTAAAGTACTCTGTTTTTAGTGTTCCTTCTTTTGTTTGTAATTAAACTTCATCTTTTGATTATTTGTTACATTAAACTAAATCCAGGTATGCAAAAAGAAGGAAAAACACCATATTACATATATAGTACATTCCCATGGCTAATCTTGTGTGATTAATTATCTATCTATCTGATATATATATACATATATATGTGTGTATAGGTATACATATATGTGTATATAAGTGTATCTATATGTATGTATATATATATATATATATATCAAGATAAAAGAAAATATCAAAAAGATTATCAAAGTTTTCCCATTCTCCCTTTGAGAGAGGAACAGGAGAAAGACAGCACACATATCTTTACCTGAGATAGTCTTCCTAGGATATTGAGCTCTCAGACACACTTTTGTTAGATTTCCTTCTGTCCAGTCATCCCTGGGTGGTGTTTCACCATGGTCCAATATCTTGCACAAAATTGCGTTGAAGTTAATGCTGCCTGGGAGGAATATGGGGACCTGTGAAAGCAGCCTTGGTCCCACCAACTCGCCTCCATGCTGCCATGATGGTAAGAGCACCACAACCAGCACTCATGTTGATCCCGGAGTTCCAGAAGGTGACCATCAAGCCGAACACACAGCACATCAGTAAGCAAGAAAGAGCAGAGGTGCTGTGGATGAGCTGTTGGATGAAAGCAACGGATAACAGCCTCCTTGTTCATAAAAACCCAAAGTCAGATGTTGAGGAAGCGAAGAGAAGCTAAATCTTTTCATCACCTGAAATATAGTCTAGCTATCAAATATGAGCTACACAGGTAGCAGGGCCTTCTCTCTCTCCCTTTCTCTCTCTCTCTCTCTCTCTCTCTCTCTCTCTCTCTCTCTCTCACACACACAACACACACACACACACACACACACACAAACACACACACACACACACACACATACACACTTTTAAAATACAACTGCTTTCTGAACATACTAAACGCACCTCTGACAGAAGCTTGGTAGATTACTTCCAAAGATGGCCACCATCAATCCCTTTCTTCCTTAATGCACGTGAAGGCACATGCTGGTCTACCCATCAGAAGGTAGAGGATTTTTCCTCTCCCCCTTGAATTTGGGTGGCCAGGGAATTTGCCTTGATCAGTGGAATGCAGTGGAAGTAATACTGTGACCGCTACAGCCCTTAGACAAAGGCCACCAGAAGTACACCTGTGGCCAGACAAATTCAGATTCATTGACTAGTGTGAGGAGAAGCAAGGGCCCTGGGGATCTATGATGTGTCTCTACAGGACACTATGTCAAAAACAAACTTCACAACTTTGGGGGCAGGCGGAGGGAGGAGTTGGGGAGGTGGGGAGGGAAGGGATGGTAAGAGAAAAAAAAGGAGGGGAGAACAATGTTTGATAGGAAATGTACTCATTACCTTAGTTAACTCATGTAACTAGCAGCCCCTCTATACAGTATCTTCACAATAAGATATATATATATTTAATTAAACAAAGAGGATGCCAGGAAGGACAGTACAGAGCTTGTGCCTATGGCAGGTGACTTTTGGAAAGTTGGGGAAAGAGGGGCTTTGTTCTGTGATATATACTGCCCGAGAGAATGAGATGTGAGAATGAGACATATATTATAATTAGTAAAGAAGAAACAGTCATCCACATCAACTACAATGTCTGATGTCAACTATCAAAGAAAATGTGTTTAAGAGGAACAACTCATGGTGAAGGCCAGAACAGCTCCTGGCAGCACCACAATTCTATCTCAAAGGGCTAGAGCTGTAGTCAGTAGACTACTTGCCAAGCAAGTTTTAGGCACTCAGTTCAATCGACCATACCACAGCAACAACCACCACCATCACCACCACAACAAAAAGCTACACTAGAGCTGTGGGCATGGTGGCGCATGCTTATCATCAATCAGAAGACTGGGACAGGAGAATCACAAGTTCCAGGCCAGGCAGGGCTGCATAGTGAGTTACAAGCAAATCTGTGCTACCTAACAAGACCTTACCTTAAAAGGGGATGAGTAATAATCAATCATTGATAGTAATAATCAACCATCAATAATGCATATCAAATCTACCAGTCCTAAAGATTGTCTTTTTCATAGGAGTGTAAATTTTAAGAAGCCTGGAAACTTCCGATTTCACTTTCAAGAAGCCAATCATGATGTAAGAACCCTACCAAGCTAGAAGGAAAACCACACAGTGGTCACCAAGAGACACCATGCCAGAAAAAAATAAACATGAAACCCAGTTGAAAGCAAAAACAGAAACCCCAGCACAGGGCTATAGTCAGGCCATACTGGCCAAACCCTTTGGTCTCAGTTAAGACTTCAGATATAATAGAGCCAAACAAGCTAGGAGCCAATGGAATTCCTGGTCCACAGAATCCAGAGACATTAAAAAGTAATAATAATAAATACCAACTGTTTTAAGCTACTGTAGCTTGATGTAATTTGGTAGACAGCAATAGATAACAGAACAAATCAGTTGACATTAGGCTGGGTTAACCGATGTGAAGAATCGGCTCATACTGAAAAGTCCCCTGACCATAGACAAGAAGCTGGATACCCCAGGCAGCCTGTTACATCATTGAGTCTAAAGGCTTGAGAACCAACAGAGTCAAGGTGTGAATTGCAGACTGAGGGGAAGAAGTAGGATGCTGAGTCCCAGTTCAGGCTAGCAGGCCTAAAACCAAAGGGTGAGGGCGAGGAAGCAAGTTTCCTCTTTCCTCTGCCCTTTGTTCTGTTCAGACCCTCAAAGGAATGATGCATATTGAAAAGGCATCTGCTTCACTCAGTCCACCAATGGAAATGCTCTTCAGAAAATGTCCTCAAAACGTCACCCAAAAGTCATATTTATCTAGGGATCCCTTTGCCCACTCAAGTTGACCCATAAAACTAAGCATCTTGGCTAAGTTCTCAGCAACCCATGGTTGCTGAGAGCTGTCTTGGCAAGTCACTACTGTTGCGTGTAAAGGTCGTAATCATACCTTTACACTTGGACAACTGAGAAGATCAATTAAAATTTTGTAAAGATTCATCATAAGTTGATGAAAAACAATAATTAGCTAACCTTTATAGTAGAAGAGCAAATTTCAGCACATAAATATAATCTTCTTCCCTGAAGAATACATTTATATATTAATCATTTAACTCGATCACTCTGAAAGCTCTATGGTTTCCTAAAACCAAGGAAAACCTGTTGAATAATCACCCCAGCACACCCCAAACTTAAAAGCCCAGGTTGTCTCTGGAATTGCTGTGCAGGTTTCTGGTTCCATCCAGATCAGTACTGGCAGGCAGTTGCAAGGGCTTCTGGGAAACATGCAAGAAATTGGAGCTATATTCAGAGCCTTGCAAGTAGGGCCTATCATGACTGGGCCTTCCCTAGGGCCAAGCCTGCCCTCTGTGGCTTAGCTTGTAGTGCTGGTGTCAGGTGGGCCTGAGGCTCCCAATCTTGATTCAGAAGCTCAGAGGACATCCATCAAATCAGGACGACAACCCTATTGTTCCTGAGAAGCCCTTCTTAGGACCCCAGGAGAGAGCTCATTCCCAACAGTAATTATTTTCATTGCCAGAGCTCCATGGCAGCCAGCAGAGAGCTCTGGGACTTCTGGTTAACTATCAGCTGGAATGTCAGCTAGGTTCTGGTAATGACTGAGTTCTAATTACAGCAGAAATAGAGGAAAGGAACACAGGCATTAGTTCTCAATACTGTGTCATAACAGCTTTTGCCTTTGGGGCAAAGTTGTACACGTTGCAAAAGTGTGAAATAGGACCAAATTCTAATAGTCCTTTGTCACCATTTCTTTGCATCCTCCTTGGGTTCTATCTTTATCCCTTCATAATAACTAGCTCTGCAAACGTTTCTTATCCTCTGTCTGCCTACAAGCTCAACTTCAGCCTGGTCCAATGCAAACCACATATGGAATCTAAAATTTTCCAGTAGCCACATTAATGTAAAAATGCAACTGGTACTAGTTTCAATGATCTTTTCATGTTGTATATTTATTTAATAGTTTATATGTATCCCAGGAAGTTCAACACATTAACATTTCCACACATAATCAATATATTTTTTCATAGGAAACATTAAATGAAATATTTTACATTCTTTCATTTTGACAGCTTTTATAGCAACCCAGTATGTTGTGTATGTATCTGTCAAAACTATAGTACACCGCCATGCAAACAAGACGCATCTCTAATATTCAGTTGCCATTTTGTTCACCCACATCTCGAACTTAGTTGAAATGTATCTATATCCCCTTCTTTCATTGATTAGTTGGTAATTCTATCCAATAAGTAAGTCTAGCAATAAAAGTGGATACTCTCTCAGTACAGTAGAATGGCATTTATAGTTATGGAAAGACGATAAAAATTTTCCAAAACTATTAACAATCAAATTCCTCTAGCATCACTCCAATTACCCAACCTAGGTCCTTATGGTAGCAAATGAAAGAAAAATAAAAATTCAAAAACTAAGAAAAAATTCTAGCGCCCAGAAGTGATTCTGATTTGGTAGAGGGTAGTTTCCTTTCCTCGATGGGTCTGCAGTAAAACAGGTAAACATATCCTTAGCAAAAGAGACCACTCTTCTAGGTAATAATAATGATGCTAAGTGATGTGCATCTCCACTCCTTCCTCCCCCCCCCTCCAAAAATTATCTTCAGCAGGAAAAAAAATCTATTCCTTGGGAAAAATTCCTAAGCAACTTGACAACAACCAACTAAAAAAAAAAAAAAACATGAATTAAAGAAGCCAAATTGAAAAGCATGCAAAACATCATATGATTGTACAAAGAGCCTGGGTTCTGAAATGAAAAAGACCTGGGTTTCTGCTGTGAACTGGGCAGATGCCTCGTTGGCACCTATTTCTTCAGATTGTGGAAAATACCATTTCCCTCGCACAAAGTCAAAGGGGTTTAAATATGCCTAGTCTCAGAATAGACAAAAATGTAGTCTCTACCTGTTCTAAAATAAACATACAGGCCTGGGAAGGTGGCTCAGTGGTAGAGTGCTTGCCTTGCATGCATGAGGCCCTGGGTTTGATTCCTCCACATAAGCAAAAAAAGCCAGAAGTGGCGCTGTGGCTCAAGGGGTAGAGCACTAGCCTTGAGCTGAAAAACTGAGAGACAGCACCTAGGCCCAGAGTTCAGGCCCCACGACTGGCAAAAATAAATAAATAAAATAAACATTCATGGTCTCTCCAACATGAATAACTGCTACATTGGTCTTTGGAAGCTGCGAAAATGACACAAGTAAATATAGGGCATTTTGTGCACATTCAAGCCAAAATGGGCCTCTGCTATCCAGAAGCTGCACGATAAGTATGCATTTTTCTTGCAAGATGTTCTGGGAAAGATGGTTCCAGAAAGGTCAGTTCACAGAGGAGCAAATAAGATCTCATGAATCAGCTCTATCCTCTCAGATACAACTCTAGTTTTAGGATACTGTCTTTCCTGCTCCAAGTAGATAGCCAACAAGCTGATACTTTACTCATGACACAAGTCATAGCAATCTAATCCATAGAATGGCCACTTCTTGGTCAGGTACTGACTCTAGCCAATCAGTTATGGCTGGATAACAGATCTGAGGCCTGTGTGGGCAGTACTTTATCCTGGATGTGATATGAGTAGACAGTCACCTGAAATAGTGCTAGTGTATCACATTCCACAAAGGAGGAGACTGAAGCTCAGAGAGGATTACATATCTTGCATGGCTCATTCCTCCAGTCAGGAACTATGTCTGCTAGTTATTAGCTAGCCCTATACCTCTCCCACTGCCTCCATTATTGAAAAGTGCTCTAGGTATTTGTTGAATGGCTAATTTCGAGGCCAAAGAACTGCACGACTCAAGCTTAGTCTCTTATATGTGTTGTACTCAGCCTTCACTGCACATTAGAACTACTAAGATAGAGGCCTTTTTAAAAATGTCACCTGTTTTAAAGATGGATCGAACCTTGTGATTTTTTTTTTTAAAGCTCCCAAGATAATGACAATGTGCAGCCAGGGTTAAGAACCTTTGCACTGGTTCAGTGGTTCTTAACATTGGCTATGAATTAGCATCACCTGGGGGCTTCAAAATTCCTATTTCTCAGGCCTCACCCCAAAACTAATTAAATCAAACTCTCTGCTTCAGCTCTCACTCTGATATACAGCCAGACTCAGGGCCATGCAGGAGAGAAGCATGTCTTAGGCTTCAACTTGCACTGAATCACTGGAAGAGCTTGTTAAAATGCAGATTCTGGTTCAATGAGTCCTGAGTGAACCTGAGATTGGACATATCTAAAGTCCTCGGGTCCTACTAGTGACACAAGACTGAGTAGCAAAGTACTGTCACCACTTCAAATGCCAGGAAAATGGCTTTGATGAAGGCAAAAATTACCTCCAGGTTGCTCCCCCTATTGACAGAGAATAAAATTAATTTAGTTGTGAAAGAACTAAATGACATTTATTTGGGACTCGTTATAATTGAAATCAAGAAGATGGAATTCAAGGAATCGTTTTTGTTATTTTTCTTATTTGATTACTTTCATGTAGTTGTACAAAGACGTTTCAATTCAACATGTCAGTCTTATGAGTACAATCTATCTTGATCATGTTGTCTCTTCCAACATTCTTCTCCATCTCCCCAACCCTACCCATCCCTCTGTTTACCCAGTTCTATTTCCACTTTTACACATTGAATAGGTTAACTGCATGCTCCCACCCTTCGTCTCTTCCTTCAGTCTACCCTTGCTCCTTGATAACTCAAGTTCCAGCTTCCTGGTATGTATTTTATTAGACTGTTAAGTTAGTTGTTCAAAGGAGTTAGGCCACTGGAATTTTCCCTTGCAAATACCATACTTTTGTTAATATGTTTGTGCATCCATGCATAGAACCCTGCATATGTTTACATGTACATTTATAAATCAGATCTATATCTGAAAGAAAACATGCGTCCTTCAAGCAATTTTGAAAATGTGCTATAAGGTATTACAAAATGGCAGCTGCAGGCACGTTTTTAAACCACAAGTGGAAAAGGGGAAGCTAATAATTTATTTCCCATGTCAGTCTGCTTTTATGGTTGGTGCTGGCAAAAGTTAAGCTGTCCTGTAAGAAAGAGATTGGGTTGTGGTCACAGTCTTGTGTAGTTTGGAGGAAGGGGGTCTTATTTTTCAGAGGGCAGTAGAATCTAACAATGATTCAGGAATTTTATAGTCCTGCCCAGTCTAGAGTTCACCTCATATCCAAGGGTGATTGAGACTAAGGCCCAATTCAAAGGTTCAGCTACGGATGTATCTGAGACCAAACTTATACTATGTTGCTTGACTCCATTTTTTATGTGCCTAAGGATAATGCTGTCTATTTTTTCTTTTCTTTTCTTTTACTGACACACACCAATGGATTTGTAGCAAATGGATGCTTCTAAACTGTCTTAAACACCAGCAATTGTTATTTACAACAAGGCTCTTTCCTCACATGGTTACGGTGAAGGCAAATTTCATGGCTTGTTCATGTGAAAGGATGGAATGGCTTCTGGAGCAGATAGATAATAGGTCAGATAGCCTGGCTGGGAGATGTGCCAGCTTGTTTGATTGAACAGCTTGTTAATGTGGGCCAATCTTCTGTAACTCACTGTCCTTCGATGTAAATCAGTGTAGAAGAATATCTAGAAATAAGTACCATATATAAGTAAAAGACAACAGTGCCAGGCTTGCCATACATGCTCAGTAAGGGTAAATGTGTTGTGATTATTAACTGAGCATTTCAGATTTTTAAGTTGGAAAGATGAGCACACCCATGTACCAGTCCACCTCCACTCCTACTAACAAACAGTATGACGTAAGCAGCCTTATTCACCTTGCAGAACCTCCGTTTCCTCATGTGCAAAAGGAAATAATAATAAAGAGTGCCTGCCTTTTTAGGCTTGTTCCAAGGATAAATGAAGGTAAGTATGCAACATATGTTTATGGCTGTTTTCATTAACATTATTATAGCCATGAGCCAGACACTGGGGATACAGAGGTAAATAAGAAACTTCAAGTGTAGCCCTTGCTAGAGCTACAAAAACAAAATCACAAATGTAAAACCTTTGATTTAATGAGGTCCTACAGTTTCTAGTCATCCTTGAAGAGCAACTAAAGAAAAGGAAATTCTGTCAGCTAATATCGCCTGTATCTACAGTCACTCTCTTGGCTTACAGCCGTTATTTTTGCTCTTTGCTTTAGGCTTTTCATTTGCTTAAAACTGATGGCTTGAAAAGGGAAATTCATCCAGATTTCCTCACCAAGCTGACAGGCCACTGCTACTGTTATTACAATGATGTATCACTATTCTTTCTGCGCTGATTTTGACAGGCGAAGGAAGGGCTTTGTTATCTTACATCTTGACTTTGATAGACACATTCCCCAACAAAGGACTTCTGCCTTCTAATCTAACATCATAAGAGCTTTGTTCCCTGGTCCAGCTAAGCCAAATCCTCCCAAATAAATGTCAGATAAAGATTAGCCTCCTATTTATGTAATGTGTTATTTGGTGTATCAATAGTTACTGAACTGTAGCTGGCAATGGATAATACTGTTGCCTAATTACTAGGATATGTATTTGAGATTTGAGAAGCACATCTACCAAATCCAGGAAATATCTATTTTCTATTCAGGATACTGTAATATATCTTCCTCAAATTCAGACATTCAGAGAAAGTAACTTTTGTCAATATAGATTGTTATAAATGAAAATTACAAAGTTCCCCATACTGTTTGTTTTATTTGATTTAATTAAAAGACATGAATTCATTTTTTTCATATGTGTATGCTAGGTCTATAGCTTGAACTCAGGGTGTGGACTCTGTCCCTAAGATTTTTTGTTTTGCTCAAGGCTAGCATTCTATCCCTTGAGCCATAGCTCTACTTGTGGCTTTTTGGAGTTTATTAGAGATCAGAATCTTGTGGAGTTTCCTGCCCAGACTGGCTTCAAGCCATGATTCTCAGATCTCAGTTTCCTGAGTGGCTAGGTTTACAGGTCTTCAATGTCCAGCCATAAATTCACTTTTTAAGCTGGCAAAATCAGTGCCAAAAATAAGGAATTGGAAATACGTGTAAGTCTGTGTTTGAGATACTTTTCCATATTAGTTTCCTACGGCTACTGTAACAAATTACCACAAATCTGGTGACTCAAAAGAATAGCAATGAGCCAGGTGCCGGTGGCTCACACCTAGCTACTCAGGAGGCTGAGATCTGAGGATCAAGGTTCAAAGCCAGCCCGGGTAGGAAAGTCCGTGAAACTCTTATCTCCAATAAACCACCAGAAAACCAGAAGTGGTGCTATAGCTCAAGTAGTAGAGCACTAGCCTTGAGCTGAAGAGCTGAGGGACAGCGCCCAGGCTCAGAGTTCAAGCCCAACGACTGACAAAAAAAAAAGAATAGCAATGTATTTTCTAGAAGTTCCAGAAGTGAGATGTTGAAAACCAAAGGGTTCCAGGGCCATGTCACATCTGCATCTCCAAAGGGGAGCCTGGTATCTAGTGGTCCTGGGCATTCCTTGGCTTGTGGCTGCATTCCTCCATTCTACACCTCCTTCTTCATAGATCATTACAAAGACACTTGTGTTAGGTAAATTTTATGGTAGGCCATTGTTTGAAACCAGGCTCCCTTCCCTCACCATCCCCAGAATATCAGACCAAATTAAAACGGAGTCACTGGTGCTAAGTACCAGTTCAAAATGGTTCAGTTACCAAAAGAAAAGAAAATATGAAACTCCATCAAGTTGATTTAATGGAATATAGAGAGTCCTCGTATATTATTTTAACCTTATAAGAAAGGCAGCTTTGGAATGATTGACCTACTTCTTGCTCTCTGCCTCTGTTGTCTTCTGCTGTTAGCAACCTGGAAGCCAGCCTCCTCTGCTCAAGTCATCAGAGTATTAATTTGATTTCAGCCTGTTCTAGAATCACAAAGAGAAGCCACTTTGATCTTTAATGAAATGTGTAGGAATTTTGTTTTTTGTCACTTAGTGGATATAAGGACAATCTGGATAATAAGGTATGATCTCATTTAGAGGTCCTTAATTTGATAATATTTCCAAAAAACACTTTTTCCAAAGAAGGTCACATTCACAGGTTACTGAGATTAGAATGTGGAGGTGTCTTTCAGGAGCCTTTGATACAACCCACTACAAAAGCCAAGGGACTAAATGATCTAAAAATCATATAGAAAGGAAGCAAACATACCAGAGTGAGCTGGGTCCTGAATACTACATTCCTAGGCTCAGCCAAAAAGCTCCTAACAAAAGTGACTTTGGCTTTTTGCTTGATTCTATTCATTCACCCAGACTGTAATCTAATGTACTCAGGGCCAAGTCCAGACATTTACTAGACACAAATGGCTTTTCTTATGTGTTAACTAACACTTTAGCCCTAGCTGGCTTGTTTCCATAGACAGAATTGCTCAGAAGAGCAAAACATTTACCTCCAGAAGCCTTCTCACTGGGCAGCTCAACCGGCCCAACTAAGCCAAGTTGCTTTAACACAAATGGCTTCCTTTGTACAAAAGCATATCCATCATAAAGCTAATGAAGCTTAAACTTCAGGCCCTGATTTGCAAGACCCTCTCTTAAGGAACTGCAAGCATTTCATATCCATGATCCATTAATATTTTCTTTAAAGAGAATCAATAATCTGAAAATCTATAGATTCAGTAGTATACTTATCATCCAAGACACATTATAGAAATAGAAAAAATTCATCCTAAAATTGATATAGAAACATGAAAGACTCAGAATAGCAAAGGCAATCCTGAGCAAAATGAGCATCACTTAGAGGCATCTTAATATCTGGCTTCAAATTAAACTACAGAGCCACAGAAACAAAAGCAGTATGGTACTGGCACAAAAACAAACACAAAGAACAGTAGAACAGAACAGAAGATCCAGAAATACAACTACATAACTACAGTCATGTTATTTAAAATAAATAAATAAAGTATATACTAGATAAAAGGACTTCCTCTTCAACCAATGGTGCTGGAAAATCTGGTTGTCTACATGGAGACCTGAAGATAGACCCCCTACCTCTCATGCTGTACAAAAATCAACCGTAAATGGATCAAAGATCTGAAACCTTGAAACTACTACATAAACATATAGGGGAAACTCCGATGTATAAAGACATAAGTAATTATCTTCTGAATAGGACTCAAATTGAATTTGAATAGGACTCCAAATAATTGACAAATGGAATTGTATCAAACTTAAAAGTTTCCATACAGCAAAAGAAAGACTTATCAGAACTAAGATACAACTCATAAAATAGGAGAAAAATCTTTACTAGACATTCAATGGGTAAATAGCAGATTAAAAACCAGAATATCCAAATTTCTCACAAATTAAATAGTAAAAGAACAGATAATAAAATTAATAAATGGGAAAACTTGAAGAGACAATTCTCAGAAGAAACACAATGGCTAATAGATACTGGAAGAAATGTTTGTTATTCTTAGATATAAAGGAAATGCAAATAAAGACCACCCTAAGTTTAAATCTTATCCCAAACAGAATGAATGTCATCAAGACAAAAATTAATTCTAGTGAGGATTAGGAAGAAAAGGAACCTTCATGTAAGAAGTAATGGTTAAAAGCTGGGCACTGGTGGCTCACGTCTATAATCCTAGCTACTCAGGAGGATGAGATCTGAGGATCAAGGCTCAAAGCCAGCCCAGGCAGAAAAGTCTGTGAAACTCTTATCTCAAATAAACCACCAGAAAACTGGAAGTGGCACTGTGGCTCAAGTGGTAGAGTGCTAGCCTCGAGCTGAAGAGCTGAGAGATGGCGTCCAGGCCCAGAGTTCAAGCCCCACAACCAACCAAAAAAATCATAATAATAAGGAATGGTTGGCCATGAGAGTCTTACAATTATGATAAAAAGATATTACCATAGATTTTATCCAAGGAAAGATGGAGCTGGCCCTACAAAATGTGTATAACAAGACAGTTCTTCTCTGAATACATTCCCACAACCCATGTTAATTCAATGTACCAGTTAGTTATTATTATTGCCATAATGATTACTAAAATTATCTCCATCAACCTGAGCAATGGAAGGCAGAAAACCTGTCGATCATCGGCATATGCACACCCACCCCCAGCACACAGCCTATGAGTATTTGTTAAATGGGTGACTGAATCCACACCCCACAGCATGAGTCCAAGAGGAAGCACTTCTTATTCAGAGTGTCTAACTGGATCTTCTGTTGCCTAGGCACGGGAAAAGCCTTTTGCCAAATGCAGACTTCCTCTCATTCTCTTTTCAATTGCAGGTATCATTTTTGCTCTCAATCCCAGAATTGTATAATTATACCTTCTAACATATGGAACACACAGCTCCCTGTGAAGACAGCCCCATCAACATTTATAAGGCAGTAAGTTTGCATCTCTGACTTTAAATGGGCCTACCCGTTCAAATTAGAGTAGCTTTGTTATTCCTGAGAAGGGGGGAGTGTTCAGGAATTCCAAGAACATTCAGGGCAGTGATACCCTCCAGCTACCATCAGATTCCATCTCTGCCCTGCTGGAAACCAAGAGGGTGTAAGTCGTGTGTGGGCTTCTGACACAGGAAAGTGAACATGTCAGCTGATCACTCATAGCTGACTTTTGATTTTTTCAGAGCAGAGAGACTACGGCAAAGTGAAAGAGTGAAAGCCAAATGCACAGGAACAATGAAGTGCCTCCTGGTTGTGGAGATAAATCCACTTTCTAAAGGTGAGCCCAGTCAAGTTGGCACTTGATAGACAGCTCAATCCCACCCAACCAGTCATCCAGCTTCAGCGTCTCAGGAGACACAAAACTAATCACACAGAGGAGTTCCCCCAGGCCTGAATTGTAAGGAAAGAAAGCTGTAATCTAGGCAACTTCAGAAAGAGGGATGAGCTAGATAGTAGGTGGGTCTCTGGCATCTAGAAAGGTGATCAAAGGCAATTACCTGGGAAGATTTAGCCAGCACTGACCAGAACAGAGAGATAGTGGCTGGCAGATGATAGAGGTGAATTCTGTCTTGGTTCAAGGAGGTCTCTGAATGTGTCCGTTCATGTTTACCAGATACTCTTCTGATCAGTAATTTAGTTTCATGAATTTGGGAACCATTCTGAATCCAGGGATTCTTAGGTACAATAACCTCAGCAACTTGTAACAAATCAACTTTTAGAACAGCCTAGCCCATTCTCTAAGAATGACTCTATGCAGTTGCAAATCCACAAAGCTCTGTAATCCATAGCAGCCCATGCTGGGCAGTGAGTAGCAGCCCTCTCAAACCTCTACCTAAATCCCTGGGCATTGGATTTAACCTATCTTTTAGAAACTCTAACATACTAATATGCTGGACTAACAACCATACACACACATACACACACACACACACACACACACACAATCAATCAATCAATCAATCAACCACACTTCAAAACATCTCCTGGTCATTTTTCAGGGCCCACTTTAAACCTGTAAAAAGTTTCTGTTCTTGTTTTGATTTTGTGTTTGTTTTTTTTTTTTTTTTTTTGCTTACCTAGTACTGCAAGAATGGGAAAAGGTAGAGAAAGGAATAGCAAGCAGATAGGATCTAAAGTTCCACTTTTTACAAATCTTTTTACCTAAAGGACCCTATTTCAACAAAAAGCTGATATGGAAGATGTAGAAAATAAGGTCAGTGGCAGACTATGGTCAAGAGAAGGCCTCTGACTGTTAGGGAAAAATTGTTTACACCATGATTTAATAGCTTACTGGTATGGCAACTGTGAAGTATATGTACCTAGAATTTCCCTAGATAAACAGAGTAGGCAAACAGGACATCAGAAAGGGGTGAGGATGGACACAATACAATGAGAAAGTAAGTAAAAACTGTGGATATGCCAGAAAGTATACACTGAAGATGATTTTTCCAACACAAGAGAACAAACATGGGGGTGGAGACAAGACTTTCTAAAATTCAACCAACCCCAAAAGGTGCATAAATGAAAATTACCCAGTAGAAAATAATGAAATGTAGATAACACCTGGGATGCCTGTATATCCCATAGGGGAGAGATCTGCACAGGAGGGGAAAGTTGCTTATTGCAGTTTCTTGGGGATGTACCTGATGATCCCATCAGTCACTCAGTCTTGAAAGACCATCCATTGTAAAAGTCTCATTCCTGTCTCTGAGTCTATTCTTTAAGCTTGCACAGGTGAGTGTTTCTTATAGAAACTAGTGTATTGTACAGAATGAACTAGTGTAAATGTACAGAATGAATCTTCTCTGGCTGAAGAAGAATTTAAGATCTAGGGCTCATTCTCTGGACTTTCTCAATTCATTCTCTGTGACAGAGAAATTCCTCATACTACTGATTGTCTTTTGCCCTTTCAAGGATAATAGTCATTGGATGTAGAGCCCATCCTATACCCAGAATAATGTCATCACATGATCTTTAATTTAGGTGTATCTCAATGACACTATTTTCAAGTAGGTACTGGAGAAAGGGGTCAGACTTGTGGATATATTTTAGAGGGGCATTGTTTAATTCATCATATAAGTAAATAATCTTTTGCATTTTGTATTTATCAATAGTCTCTACACTGCTGAGAAAAGAACCTGTGAGCTTGAGAAACATCTAAAACTAAATTGTAAACAGAAGGAAAATAATGAAAGAGGGCAGAACATGCCAGACCTATGGGTAAGTGACAAAATTATAGATCCCTTTGCAAGAAACCAAAAACTAGAGACAGAAAGCCCTATTCACACTTGGATACTACTGGTCATTTCTGATCTCTGGTAACTCCCTATCTTACCTGTCACTTGATTATTCAAAATATCAAGATTCCTGTTCATATTGGGAGAAGATCTTTACTAGCTATACAACAGACAAAGGCCTTATATTTAAAATATTGTAGAGCTCAAGAACTTAAATCCCCCAAAAACAATCCTCAAAGAAACAATCATCCCATTAGTAAGTGGGCTAAAGAATTGAAGAGAGACTTCTTTGAAGAGGAAATAAGAATGGCCAAAAGATGCATGAAGAAATGTTCAACATCTCTGGCCATAAAAGAAATGCAAATCAAAACAACATTGAGATTCCACCACACCCTAGTTAGAATGGTCATTATCAAGAAAACTAATAATAACAGATGGTGGCAGGGATGTGATCAAAAGGGAATGCTACTACACTGTTGGTGGTAGTGTAAACTTGTTCAACCATTCTGGAAAGCCGTATGGAGGTCCCTCAAAAGACTAAACATAGAACTCCCCTATGATCCAGCAATCCCACTCCTGAGCATTTACTCAAAAGACCACAAACTAGGTCACACTAAAGCTACCAGCACAACCATGTTCACTGCAGTATTATTTACCACAGCTAAGATATGGAATCAACCCAAATGCCCCTCAGGAGATGAATGGATCAAGAAAATGTGGTACATATACACAATGGAATTCTATGCTTCCATCAGAAAGAATGGCATTACCCCATTCTTAAGGAAATGGAAAGACTTAGAGAAAAGTATATTAAGTGCAGCAAGCCAGACCAGAAGAACATAGGTTGTATGGCTTCCCTCATTTGTAATAAGTAGAATATGGCCAGGATATTCTTAGCAGAGGATCACAATAGCTCAATAGCTATGTGCATATGATTATATAAAATCATGCTTATCAAAATGAACTCCAAGAAATGGCAACAAGAGGTGTTGTTGCTGTTGTTGTTGTTTTAATGTAGTGTTCACAGTTATTTCTTTCTTCTTTCTTTTTTCCCCCTTTGGTTTATTCTTTGCTGTCACTGTTTTTGAGTTCTGTTCTATTTGTCTTGTATAAAAGTTTATCTGATTTGGAGATGGAAAGGAGAATCACAGAAATGGTGAGACAAAGGACAAAGGGTGAATTAGTGTAATAGTGATACTCACAAGACATTATGTTGGAAATGAAATTCACAACTTGAGGGGAGGGGAGTCAGGGGATAGGAAAGTGTGTGGAAATGAGGGAGGAGATAACACTGTTCAAAAAGAAATATACTTATTACCTTACTTATGTAACTATAACCTTTCTGTTTATCACCTTTACAATAAAATTAAAAATATAATAAAAATATTCCTATTGATAAATATCCCCTTTTCCCTTAACTAGAATGATTTTGCTTTCTGCTGCTTTTCATCAAGGAATCCTGAGACAAGAGGTTAATACATGTGTCCCACTTATGAAGAACCATATGACAAGGAAGTTCACAGAGAAACTACCCAGCTAAAAGCCTTTACTTTTAAACTGAGATGCCCTCGGGCAATCTGCTACAATTTCTCTACTTACCATTTAGGAATCCAAAGGCTGTTTTTCATATCCTCTCTCCATATTCTGTGTATCCCTGGAGTCAGTCAACCACTTTTATCCTTTCTACCATTTCCATTAAGCAAACTCGAAGATACTTATAAA
Organism: Dipodomys spectabilis; assembly: GCF_019054845.1. Lineage (NCBI taxonomy): Eukaryota > Metazoa > Chordata > Mammalia > Rodentia > Heteromyidae > Dipodomys > Dipodomys spectabilis. The sequence continues at coordinate 9,319,079 of NW_024870834.1, read as the reverse complement.
GAAAAATATGACTTGGCCTCATAAACACCCTGATTAAAAGTCTTTTTTTTTTCTGTGTAGACCATTTCTAGCATTTGTTTTTAAGTATCAAATCCTCCATTTTAAACACTCTCCTGACACTATGGAATCAACTTTGTTATATATGGAAATACTTCCTTACGTCTTCATATAGTAATATCCTAAGCCCCTGAAACCTTACAATGTAGCCATATTTAGAGAAATGGTCTTCAAAGAGGTGACTGAGGTTCTTGAAGTAGGCCTTAATATAACTAATACCTTTATAAGAAGGAGAAATTAGGAAACAGACATATACAGAGGGAAGCTGAGGTGAAAACATGGAATGAGGATGTCAGTATAACTTGTGGAGGAGATGGGGACAAACAAGTCGTTTAAGGATTCAGGTGGACCTGTTGCAACAATGAGAAGTACAAAATGTCATGTCAAAAACGAGCTTTACAATGTCGGTGTGGGGGGGGAGAAGGATTGGGTAGGGGGGAGGGGGGAGGCTGGGAAGGGAGGTGAAGGGTAAACAAAGGAGGAAGCTGCAATGCTTGGTAAGAAATGTATGCATTATCCTGCCCATGTAATTGTAACCCCTCTGTACAGTATGTTCTCAAATAAAATTAAATTAAATTAAAAAAAAAAAAAGATCTGGAAGAAGGGCTGGGAAGTTGGCTCAGTGGTAGAGCGCTTGCCTTGCATGCTCGAGGCCCTGGGTTCGATTCCTCAGCACCACATAAGCAAAAAGAAAAAAGCCGGAAGTGGCGCTGTGGCTCAAGTGGTAGAGTGCTAGCCTTGAGCTGAAGAGCTGAGGGACAGTGCCCAGGCCCAGAGTTCAGGCCCCAGGACCAGACCCAAAAAAAAAAAAAAAAAGATCTGGAAGAAAAGCCTAGAACTGATCCTTCCTTTATGGTCCTTAGAAGAACCCAGCTCCCCAACATGTTGATCTTAGGTTTCTAGCCTCCAAAGCTACAGTTATGCTGCCAGTCTATGCGACATTATTTAGACAGTCCTAGAAACTAAAAACTTCTGTTTTTCATTGGGAATTTCCAAACAAATAAAAATAACAGGATGATTTTTGTTCAGCACTTTTGAAACCAAGAAAACCCAATGTTTCTACTAGAGTCCTAAGACAGAAAAGAAAAAGATGTTCCAGCTGGAAGACAGGCACAATTAGGATCAGACTTTCATTCTACTCAGGTCTCCAACTGGTTGGATAGAGCCCATGTGGGGGAGAGTCACCTGCTTCACAAGTCTTTAAACTCAAGTATTAATCTAATCCAGAAATGTACTCACAGACATGCCAAAATTATGCTTGGACAACTATCTGGACACCCTATGGCCCAGTCAAGTTGATAGCTAAAAAGTAAACAACATATCATCTTATAAAGTAAGAGCTATAACTTGGCCACCTATTATCCCTAATTCATGAAACCAAGTCTCAAACTCACTCACTCTGTACATTCCAGGGAAGAAAGGATGATATAAGGATGACCCTTAAAGTAAGCAACCAAATTGTACAAAGTTCCATGTGAGCCAGTCCTGTTTCTGATCTCATCAGGATACATTAAAGATAGCAAACCTAGGCAGAAAGAGCTGTTTTCATGTGAGGGTAGCACTTACAGGCACTCTGCTTTTCAGGGTACTGTTCACTCTCTTCTCTAGTCTCATGCCTTTTATGGAGAACGAAAGGAGTTTTCATGTTAAAGTCCATGTTCAGAAACAGTATGTGCTTCATTGACAGAGAGGACAATAGGCAAAACCCTTTCACTCAGCTCTGGTACTTTGTCAACACTGTTGGTTCTGCTTTCTCTGCTTATATTTTGGCAATCAGCTCCCTTTGTGGTCGGCATATCCTAGGACAGCTAATTATGAATTGCTAGTCATGAAACATGGCTCACTGGGTATAATGCTGGATGGTACTGTATGAAGAAATCCTTGGCTGGGAATTTTGTAAATTACCAGAAAGTAATTATACCAGTGCTTTGTAAGTTGAAATGGTTGGAAATTCTTGGCAACACTGGAAAAGAGAGGACCAACATCTTCTCTCAGGCTTGTTACGTTCTGTCCACAAAGCATCCCAATCTCTTCCATCTCCACATAAAATTACTGACTTCAAGGCTGGGAAGGTGGCTCAGTGGTAGAGGGCTTGCCTTTCATGCATGAGGCCCTGGGTTTGATTCCTCAGCACACATAAGCAAAAAGAAAAAAGCCGGAAGTGGCGCTGTGGCTCAGGTGGTAGAGTGCTAGCCTTGAGCTGAAGAGCTGAGGGACAGCGCCCAGGCCCAGAGTTTAGGCCCCACGACTGGACCAAAAAAAAAAAAAAAAAATTACTGACTTCATTCGCCAAGCACTCACCTTTCCAACTTCTTTAGAAAATGGAAAAACTAATCAATTCTTAGAAATGTGCATTTTGCTTAGAGATTCAACCCAGGTATATTCAATGATGAGATACTGGATAAAGGATGGATCATGTAAAATTAAATTACTGGGCAAATACAAGCATACATCAAGGTTTACAGACCTTTTGAGAAAAAAGAGAAAGGATGAGTGGCATTGATCAAGATGCATTGTATGCATAAACTAACATGTTGAATGGAAACCCTTAAGTATAACTAATTAAAGATAGCTTAAAATTTTTAAATACAATGAAAAGCTAAGTGTGCACAAATATACTGTAAAAATAAATAAAACAGAAAGGAGGGTTGAACAGTCCATTTGCTCATCCAAAGATGTTTGGGCAAAAGTTGCTCTTGGCCCTGTGAATCTCTTGACACATAAGTTGTCCATACATCTGTTTGCTTGGGATAGCCCTGGCACCCACATTCCCCCTTAATACTAATTAATAGTGCTTCATTTCATCCTCAAGTGTCCTGATTATGGCTAGCCACGTGATTTACATATGGCTGGCGATGCTGACCTGGCTGAGGCAGTGTCACTCAAGTTTATCCACTGAAAACTTGGTTTTTCTCCAAATGTTCATTGTTCTGTTTAGAGGAAAAGCATGGGGCACAGCCTACACTTAAAGAGTGGGAAGTTATATTCCACCTCCTTGAAGACGGAATCTCCATAAATTATTTTGAATTCTTTATTGACTTGTCTCTCATTACCTAGTTATTATTCACTCATTTATTTATCTCAGTGTAGGCTCATGAATATTTATTCTAGAATCCAATACTATTATATTTACTTTGTTGTTCATATTAGTACCATTTTGTTCACTGGGAGTTCTTTCATTTCGCCACAGTGTCCCTTTAATATATCCCACAATTACGGTGTAGCTTTTATGTTTGTTTGTTTCATCTCGGTATTTAATTGTTTCTTTACTTTCTGGCAAAACAAACTGATCTAAGCTTATCCTGTGTAGTTCCTCCCAATCCTAGAATCAGTCATTTATCTGAAGAATATTGTGTCCCTTCATTATACAACATTACTAGAAACCAAGATTTGAGTATTGGTGTGCTCCAGTTAAATTTGAATTTGTCAAAATCTGACTCAGTTTCTAAGGAGCTGAGGTAAAATCAAATTATAAATGTGGGTTTATTGAGAAAAACTAAAATTTTTGAATATAAGCCTGTTCTGATACATAAGAGGTAAGACAGTAGATAAGCTAACTTCTCCTATTTATTTACAGAAATGAGTTGTTTGGGGCCTTTTTATAAAAATTCATAATCCTACCTTCTGTTGATTGGATAACCTTGGTAAAGTGAATTTTTAATAAATAAAATAATGACATGTTAATAGCTGTGAGGAATATATAAAGTTAAGTATTACACAAACATTATCCGCTTTTATCTCAACAGTATTGCAGAAATGCCGGCATTCTTATGGTCCCATTTAATAGATGATGAAATTGATATCTTCTTTGGTTGTGATACTAGCAACTAAATGAAAAAAAAAATCTTACAAACCCTAACACAGAGCACAATAGAAAGTACTCAATAAATCACTATTTCCTCATTCTTTTGCTTCTAGATAAAAGAAAATAGGCAAATTTCAGCAACACATGAGCTGTAAAAATTCAGGTCATGGTCTGTGAGATGGAAAATACAGGGGTTCTGTTAAATCATTTGTTTTCTTCGTTATTATGTAAATGGAATCTGCTACTCAAGAGCCAAAAATCAACCTACTTCATGAAAGATTTCAAATGAAATGAAAACCTATTTATCTAACAGCCAAATCTGTTTACTGAATTGTCCTTTCTAAAACCTAAATGCTCTTTTACCAACAAAATCCATATAACCATTAAATTACCTTTGTGGAGATTTAAGTACTCTAAAGCATGTTTCCCAAACTTTAATGTTTGAATTAAGATGGGAAAAACCTTAAATAAATCCACAGTACTTTTAAGGTTTCAAAGCTATTGAAATGACATGAAGTTACCAAAACCCTGAGAAAATATGCAGGAAAAGTCTTCAAGCCTGTCTCTCTGTGGGAGTAATTCCATTATTGTTATATATCTTGGGCAAAGAGGTAGAACCACATGCAAATTTACAAGCTTACTTTACAATAGATAAAACATACTGAGAAGTAGGTTTGTTTTCATTCTCCCTAGTTCTCTTCCAGCCATTCCTTCCTCTTAATGTTTTGGGAAAGTGAAAAATTGAAGGTTGAAGGACAAACCAAGGACATGAGTTACACACAGCAAAGGTAGCATCAGAATTGTTGTTTGTTTGTTGTTGTTAGTTTTTTACATTTTTTTATTGCGAAAATACAGAGGGGTTACAATTACATGAGCAAGGTAATGAGTACATTTCTTATCAAGCATTGTCCCCCTTCCCATCCCTTCCCATCCCCTCCCCCCCACCTCCCCCACTCCCCACCCTACCCTCAACTCCCCCCTTCCCGCCAAAGTTGTAAAGTTCGTTTTTCGACATAACGTCTTGTACATCTCATTGTTGCAACAGAACTTCTGCACGGCAAAGGACATAGCTAGCAAGATCAATAGAAAGCCCACGGAGTGGGAGACGATTTTCACTTGCCATACAACTGACAAGGGTCTCATATCTAAAATACACTTGGAACTCAAAAAATTAAATCCCCCAACAACAAATCCTCAAAGAAACAAACTGCCCAATAAATAAAGACTTAAAGAGAAACTTCTCTGAAGAAGAAAGAAGGATGGTCAATAGACACATGAAGAAATGCTCAAACTCCCTAGCCATAAAAGAAACTCAAATCAAAACAACATTAAGATACCACCTCACCCCAATTAGAATGGTTAGAATCAAGAACTCTAGTAACAACAGATGCTGGAGGGGATGTGGACAGAAGGGAACCTTACAGCATCAGAATTTAAATGCACTCATCAAACCCTTCCTGGGCTCTCTGCTACCTTCACTCAAGCTAGAAGCTTTCTCCATTTCAGATATAACTTTTGCTAGCGATATTCCCCTTTGAGCCCTCCCCTTTTGGCACTCTGGGTCATCAGATTACTCCCAGCCATAGGTCCATAGGTCTAAAAGTCAGCCCCCTCCCCACACAGACCGTCTGTGCTCATTTTGAAAACTCTTCCGATTTTGTTCAAACCAATCCCCAGTGTTACCCATTGCAACAGATGTGCATCCAACTCCACAGCTAAATTACAAGTTCCCTTTCGGGTCTCTTGCTATCTTTCATTCTCTTACCTGCTAGGTCTGGCCCAGATGGTCTCCATAAATATTTCTCAGTTCTTCCCATTGATTGATTATGTCTGGAGTCTTGCTCTATCCTTGGTCATTGGAGTTAAAAATCAGAATGAGGATGCTTTCTACCTTCACCTACGCTGGCCAAGTTTTGGCCCTTAGCAAAGGTTTAATCTTGGCCAGCATTTTGGAAGCTCCAGAACTTCTAAAGCTTCTGAGAATGTTTCTTTGATCACAATCCACTTCAAAAAGATAATGGAGCTTAAAACATTTTTTTTTTTGGTAACGAAAGAGCATAAAAAGTGAATTTAAAAGCAAATGGGCCAAAGATTTTTCCCTAGGAAGTCTTTCAATTTCACACATAGAAAATTCTTATGGTATGGACCTATTAGAAATGCTTTTTTTAGTTCCTTTTTGCATATTTATTATATTCCTGTATAGCTCTGTTATCAGTAATTTGACACTGAGCCTCCAAAGCTACATCTTATTTCTTCCTGAACTGAAAAAATGGGGGAGGGGGGGAGAATATTTTAATCATGAAGTACTGTATAATTTAGAGATTATCTTCTGTCTGTGTGAGCTACAGCAATAATCAGAAGGAGGCTGGGGATTTATAAAAACTAAAGGTCCCAATTTTTTGACAGGTGTTCTGCTTAGAATGGAATTAACCTCTTTTCATATCTTATACATACATGAGAGCAAACGTTAAATATATCCTTGGTATACAGAGACAACAAGAAGTCATAATCCTCTTTATCCATCTCCCCCTCTCTGTGTGACCTCCCAACCCCCATTTCAAGTACCTGTTTCTTTGTGTTCATTTTGTTGAAGTTTAATCTTGATTTTCTCTGGAATTATGGAATAAAGAGGAGAAGGGGGAAGGACAGGGAATGCAATCAAGAATTCAATGTATATTCTACAAAATTAAGAAAAGTGAGAAAAGAAGCAGGTTGAGAGGAAGGGGTGAGAATGTTGGAAGAGGTCATGTTGATCAAAAAGCATTGTACTCCTATGCTGCTTTCAAAATGGCAACTCATTTGAACAACTACTTAGAAATAAGGAAGATATTTTTTAATGTCTTAAGTTCCCCTCCCAAGAAAAGAAGCAGAATTCACTAGGTAAGAAAAACTAATTTGCCACAGTCTTTAGTCTCATTAACTATTCATTAATGAGGGGAAATAAATGATGAAAAACGGGTCTTTATTGGCTACCTGGCCATTCTGTGGGACCAGGAATATTGATTCAACTATTATTTACATTCTCCATTGCAGCTAAATAGAAGCTTGGGAACGGCTGCAAGGCTTTACATTACTTTCTCGTGCCCGACCATTTAGGTGAGTGTAGTGATTAAAAGCATAGCAACTACAGGGCTGGGAAGGTGGCTCAGTGGTAGAGCGCTTGCGTTGCATGCTTGAGGCACTGGGTTCGATTCCTTAGCACCACATAAACAAAAAAGAAAAAAGCCGAAAGTGGCGCTGTGACTCAAGTGGTAGAGCGCTAGCCTTGAGCTGAAGAGTTGAGGGACAGTGCCCAGGCTCAGAGTTCAGGCCCCACGACCAGACCCTCCCCCCCCCCGCCCCCCCCCCCCCCCCCCCCCCCCGCCAAAAACAAGCATAGCAACTACAGAGGGGCACCAATGGCTCACACCTGTAGTCCTACCTACTCAGGAGGCTGTGATCTGAGGATCACAGTGGAAGCCAGCCTAGGCAAGTAAATCCATGAGACTCACCTCCAGTTAACCACCCAAAGCTAAAACGGGAGCTGTGGCTCAACATTAACATTAAGCAAAATGCTTAGGAACAGAGCCCAGGTCCTGAGTTCAAGCCCCAGGACCAGTAAACACCCCCCTGCCCTGCAAATAGCAGCTAGAATCTAAACTGTGATCAAATCCTGGAACTACCCCCAGCTGCTGTGTGTGTTCTGGAAGGCTATTTAATGTTCCAAAGTTTCTATCTCTTTACTTATATTACAATCTCTTAACTTATATAACATATATTAGTCTCATCTACTTATAGAGTATCATAAATAAAGTATAGTACCTAGCAAACAGCAACTACTGAAATAAAGATACTTTCCTCTTGAGAATCTGAAAGCATCTTTATGTCAAGTAACTTGTTTTTATACTTCTAGGACAAACATTTTTGAGCCAGATACACAGTACCATTTGGAGACTCTATAATGATAAACAAAACAAGTCTTGTCCCCATCCTCAGGAAACATAATCAGCAAAGTATGCATGCATAAACAAAGCAAATAAATAAATCACATAATTATACAACTAAAGAAAGGGAGACAACTTCAAAGGAGGAGAATAGTTGGTGTGCACATTGAAACCGAGTTTTATATTAATTCCTTTTCAGGAAGCAATGGAAATCTCCAAGTAGCTGGGCAAAGTTTAGACAGGAACTACTTACTGAAGAAGTGTTGAGGGAGCTGGCTTCCTCGAAAAGACTGAGAGCAAAGGCCAGCAATAGCTGAAAGCCTTTTCTTATCTTATCAAAGATAAGCATTTTCTTATGTTATCAAAATACTAGAGATGACTGATTTATAAAGACAAAAAATGGGGCTGAAGGTAAAGTTCAGTTGGCACTTGCCTATCATGTTTGAGGGCTGGGTTTAGTTCTCAGCACTGCAGAGAATTGAGAGAGAGAGAGAGAACACTGGAGCACATTCTGGCTCGCAGCTTAGCGCTTCCTCTGTGAGATTGAACCTACTACTTTTGAGCCTGTAGTGAGGAAGCCCATCATGGCGGAAGTGTATGATGAAGTACAAATTCTCCTAGCATGAACAAAGAGGCAAAAGAGAAGAAGGAAGGATCCAGAGTCCCACACTCTCCTTCAGGGTGTGCCCACAATGACCTAACCACCTCCCAGAAGGCCTTATCTCCTACAGCTTCTATCCCCCTCAGAGTACCACTCTAGGGTTACAAGGACTGCTAGAGGATATTCAAGATCCAAACTAATTCAAGGAGAAGTCTGTGATTGCAGGAGATGTCCTCGGGAGACAGAAAGTTCCCCAGGAGGTACAAGCCACACCCACGTGATTAATCAGGAGAAAATTCCCTGACTCTTTCTACTTTGACATTCTATAAACCCTAGGGGTCAGAAGTCTATCAATGCCTCCTAGAACATAGGGAAAATTGATGGGAGGGGGTGGATTTTAGAGTTATTCAAAAAAGATTCAATGCAGACAATCAAAAGGCATTCCTAGCTGGGCACTAATGTTCACAAACTGTGATTGCAGCCTCTCACAAGGTTGAGATCCAGAGGACTGCAGTTTGAAGCCACTAGTCTAGGAAGAAAACTCTGCCAAACTTCATCTCAAAAATAAGCAGTAAAAAGCCAACAGTCAAGCAAGGAAGCTGAGAAAGTGTGTGAACTTGAAATTGTTAGGTTTTTAAAAAGAGGTAGCCAAGTAAGAACAGCACCATGCACATGGTATTCAGGTAAGGGGTAGGTTTATTCATCATTCCGGCTGGTACCAGGCCATGTTGGCACTCCACGAGCTGGGAAAGACCTGGAAAAGACCTGGGAAAGAGGGCATCTGGCCTGGGCTAGGCCTTATCTAGGATATGGGTAAAGAAAGGTGTGGCCACATCAAATTCAGATGTGACCTCAGCAGATGTAGATGTGACCTCTTCCAGGTGTGCCAGTTGCCTAGCTAACACAGGTACTGGTGGAGACTTTGCTGCAAGGAGGGTGGAGTCTGCTCGCCATCCAAGAGCGACCTTACAGAAATCAAAATCCCAGTACTTCCAGATAGAAAGAAAGAAATGGAGGGACAAAGGGTAAACAAATGCAGCAATGGTACTCACTAGACAGTATGTTGATAATGAACGATACAACTTGTAGGGTCTTGATGGGAGGAGAAGCTGGGGAAGAGTGAGGGAAATGGTGACACTGTCCAAAAGGAAATGTGTTCTTTACCTGACTTGTGTAACTGTAACCCCTTGTACATCACCTTTATAATAATGATTTGAAGAAGGAAGGAAGGAAGGAAGGGAGGTATAAGGTCCGCTCCTGGATGGCGAGCAGACTCCACCCTCCTCCCAGCAAAGTCTCCCCCAGCGCCCAGTACCTGCGTTACCTAGGCAACTGGTACCTGGAAGAGATCACATCTGCATCTGCTGAGGGTCACATCTGAATTTGATGTGGCCACACCTTTCTCTGCCCATACCCTAGATAAGGCCTAACCCAGGCCCAGATGCCCTCTTTCCCAGGTCTTTCCAGGCCTTTCCCAGCCTCATGGAGTGTCAACATGGCCTGGTACCAGCAGGAACGATGAATAAACCTATCCCTTACCTGAATACCACATGCGTGGTGTGGTTCTTACTTGGCAACCTCTTTTTAAAAACCTAACATAAATGGTGCCGAAACCCAGGAAGGGTTTAAAGTCAGGATGGGTGAGATCCTCTCATTTTTTTCTTTTTTTTTTTTGTTTGTTTTTTCCCCCTCTTTTTGCTCTGAGGAATACCCACAGTTCTGATGGCCTTTTGTGAACTGGTCTGTCTGCAGCGGACAGAGCGCATCAATACCATTGCTGGCCTCTGCATCCACCTCCACACTTCTACATTTTGGTGAGTGAACTACTCTCTAAAGGTTCTCTGTCACTCAGTCTCTCTCCAGAGGTGGTACCACGTAGGAGAACCTGCTAGGCCTTTAACTGAAAGGCCGGTCACCTCTGGAGCCAAGGACGCTTGACTCTGAGTTGCCTGGCCTAAGTCAGGAGGGCTAAGTCAGGAGGCCACTTCCATCTGATAAGCCCTCCTTCACTCACTAATTTTTTTTCTCTCCTACACCTTTAATGGGGTGCTGTGTGTCACAGTGCTATGAAACCCTCTGAAATGCTCCTGCACTCCTGGAAAGCCAGAGTGCCTATTTTTTATGCCGTTCTCAGATTTAAACAATTTTTGCCCCTGCAATGGTAAATAGTCAGAAGTCTGTTTACTTCAGGCTCTCTTTGCTCTCTACTAATCATGTCCAACTTTCCCTATCTCCCTTTCTCTTTTCTACAACATTTTGGCTTGTGCCCTGAAGAGTGTGACACAGGCTGGGTCCCAGGGAGCCCCTCTAGGATTCCTCTCAAAGGCTAGCCAGTGTAGACTTGGTCTATTTGTTCAGGCTTTCTTTGCATTTTTTCAGAAATTCTCCATCTTGAGTTCACCATCTCAGCCACATGGTGGGTTAAGGGTTTGGTCTCATTTGACCCTTAACCTTCCACCAAGCTTACTACTCCATCCACCTATTCTAAGGTGCCTTGCTAACAAGTTGATCTTTTCATAGGCCCTGGTAACTGAGGCCCAACCATTTGATGTGCTTTGTTAGCAAAGATGTCTAAACATTGTCAAAAGTTTTAGGTTTTGAGTTTTGCCTTTTTTGTTTTGTGTTGTGTATTCTACTACTGACTATGTGGTTCTAAAATACTGGGCACATCTGTGCTAAGATTCTCATCACATCTAATGAGTTTTGTCATTGCAGAATATTTCTTGGTCAATTCTTGATAAGGACCTGGTAAGCTCTACTTATTCTACTGGATCTCCCTGTTGCTTTAATTGGAAATAATAAAGGGCTTTTGTGGCAAAGATTGCAGTTCAAAGCCAGTCCGGGCTGAAAAATCCCTAAGACTCCATCTCCCAACAAACCTGCAAAGAGCCAGGCTGGAAACATGGCTCAAGACTCTTTATCCCTAACCAGCAAACACTGCAAGTGGTACTATAACTCAGAGTGGTTCAGTGCTAGCCTTGAGCAGAAGTGCTCAGGGACAGTGCCCAGGCCTTGAGTTCAAACCTCCTTGAATACCAACTGGGACAAGCCATCCCAGCAACGAGCACCTAGACTCAGCCAGTCTGGGGAACAAGGGAACATGGAGAGGAGTAAGAGGAGAAAATGTCACATCCACCATTTTGTGCCTGCCCTTTCAAAATTAACCAGAGCCAGGAGGTCAATAGAAGTAAGAAGCCTGTCCATCCAATGTCCATACCTGTCTACCTATTAACTGGACAGGAATTTGCATGCTTGCCTTTGTTACCTGACTTCTCCTCTACCTAGTCGCCAGATGTCAGAAGTAGCTAGGGACATTTCCACCAACATTTTCAGCCCCAAGTCCTTCCTCTTGCCATTTATTTGCTCTCTAGTATTTTTTTTCAGTCCCTCAATGCCTCATGAGACTTCTCCAGACTTCATCTAAGGACTCACGCCACCAAGGGACAGCTGCTGCTCGCTGCCTTCTCTGGGAGGGGACCAAATTCCAGCCTTTTACCCCTAATGTCAATGCCTCTTGTCAGCAGGAAGTAGCCAGAGAGAATCTGCACCCTATTTCATGATTATTAAAAGGCTGGAATGTAAGGTCCACTCCTGGATGGCGAGCAGACTCCACCCTCCTTGCAGCAAAGTCTCTGTCCAGTGCCCAGTACCTGCGTTACCTAGGCAACTGGCACCTGGAAGAGGTCACATCTACATCTGCTGAGGTCACATCTGAATTCAATGTGGCCACACCTTTCTCCACCCATACCCTAGATAAGGCCTACCCCAGGCCCAGATGCCCTCTTTCCCAGGTCTTTCCCAGGCCTTTCCCAGCCTTGTGGAGTGCCAACATGGCCTGGTGTCAGCCAGAACGATGAATAAACCTACCCCTTACCTGAATACCACGTGCGTGGTGTGGTTTTTACTCGGCAACCTCTTTTTAAAAACCTAACAGAAGGAAGGAAGGAAGAAAGGAAGGAAAGGGAAGGGAGGAAGGGAGGGAGGGAAGAAATGCAGGCAGACAGGCAAAGAAAGACCTCCCTGAGAAGGGGATCTATAAATGGAAAATAAAAGATTTAAAAGGAGTTAATCAGGCACACTTTTGAGACAGAAGTGACTGCACATGCAAATGTCTGGAGAAAAGAGAGAGAAAGAGCACAATAAGTTTGCACAGGTTCTCAGTGGGTCACTGTCCCGGCTGTATGCTAGATCAAAACAGAGTTTCCTTCCCACTAACTGTATATCGGCTCTGTTTTATCCTTGCCCATCTCTCCTTCATTACTGTAAGTTAAAAGGTTAAGAAACCTCATGAAGCTTCTATGCATTTCCAAATATTATTCCACCCATCCAAAATACTGATTCTTTTCTTCCAATCCATGCCCTCTGCTCACTCCAAGCTTAAGCCTGGAAAATTTCCTTTGTAATCAGCCTGGATCCACCATCCGACAGACAGATTCCTTAAGCATTTCCACATTGTGAGACTGTGCTGAAAAACTAGTCCAGGTACTCTGATTAAAATGTGTCCCTTCCCTCTAGGGAAACCAGAGTTGACCTAGAAAGTCATGGTTTGCAAGAGTTAGTGATGACTATCTCGACAGGTATTTCTAACCCAGCCATCTCAACCCAGAGCTTCCCCATGTTAAAGGCAGTAAGAGAAATAACAGAGGGGCCCTTGGATTCAAGAGCCCTGTTATGGTGGCACAGTCAAGCCGTGCAGAGGAGATCAGGACTATCGTAACCACTGGATGAAGTCACAAACCCTCAAACAAAGCAGTCACATCTAGACATTGCATTGGAGGTGGTGGGAGGATTGAGCATGAGAATTGGGTAGGAAACTATTACTGATTGAGCATGAGCAACTGAGAAATGAAAGCTTGGTTGGATATATTTGGCTATTGTTTCTGAGTTTTCTCTCCTTCTTATTGCCAATTCCCCATCCCTGTTTTTTTGTTTTTGGTTTGTTTGTTTGTTGGCCCTGTAACATGATCTCCCAGTAACAGCAGAAATACCCCTCACCTCTTTGGTGTTGAGCTATTGTGATAGCAAAGTCTAAGCAGGCTCTCAACTATCTTGCATGGTTTTGGATTGCTCCCTTGTAATCCTGGGATCTCCCATGAGGAGAACACATACCAACAATCCACATGAGTCAACGTGAGTGCAACTGGAGTCCAGCCTGACCCTGACATATTCATTCTGGATCAGACAAAAACTGCCCTGCCCTGCAGTCCCAGGCTTGTCAAACACCATTAGTTGAGATGTTCCCTATTCAGCAAAAGCAGAAGGATACAAGGTTTCTGAAGAATGTGTGGAGACCACAAGCTGGGAAGTTTCCACATGTCCAATGGCACACATGATTGTCTCAGAAAGCAACTGGTTGCAGCTTTCCTGGTCCTCCACCTTGCTATTTTCAGCAAGTGTGTGTACATGGGAAAGCCCCGCCTTGTAGCCTGAAACACTATTCCAGAGCCAGAGGATCTACTGATATAAGCCTGAAGAAATATCAGGATCATGTTTCTCGTCGTTGTCCAAAAGTTAATTCTAAGTATTATAACTGTCCAGATCTGCCCCCTCCTTAGGATCCTGTGTGTCAGGTAATTGCAGGTATTTGTCTGTGTGTCATTATACTTCCCTAAACTGCTTTTTATAAATCAATCTGGCTGGCCCTTTGGCTTTCCACGTGACTTTCGTCCTCTTCCCCCACCTTTGACCCATCTAGCTACATCTGGTCCACACACTCCACCATACTGCTTCAGACATGATCTCACCAGACTTCAAGAGAGACATCAGAAACCCTCTACTGGATGATTGAAACAAGGCATAACTCAGAGATGAAAATGCCACATGCTTTCCTTTAGAATGCCTGCTAAAGGATCTGGGCGTATTCTCAAATTGTCTCTCTTCTCCATTTCCTTGCTGAACCCAAAATACCTACCAGGAAAAGCAAGGGCTCTAATACCTTTGAACAGAACCTTGTTTGCATTGCCCACTGGTACCCTCAAAGTGCCATTATGATCTTTTTTTTTGAAAGGCACTAGGAGAAATATAATGAATCAGAACAACTTTCTTACTCTTGAAGAGTTCAGGAATTAACAAAATGAAAAAGTGTAGGCAGATGCCACTGCTAACAACAAGAATAACCTAACAGTGCAAAGTAGCTCATGACCCAACCGTTTAAAAATAGAATGTCCTTGAAGTCTTTCAAGAATGCCCATTTTCTGAGCACTGGTGGCTCATGCCTATAATCCTAGCTACTCAGGAGGCTGAGCTCTGAGGATCACAGTTCAAAGCCAGTGAGGCTCTTATCTCCAATTAATCACCAGAAAACAGAAGTGGAGCTGTAGCTCAAAGTGGAAGAACACTAGCCATAAGCAAAAGAGTTCAGGGAGAGCACCCAGGTCCTGAGTTCAACCCCCAGGATTGGCAAGGAAGGAAGGAAAGAAGGGAGGGAGGGAAGGAGGGAGGGAGGGAGGGAGGAAGGGAGGGAGGGAGGGAAAGGAAGGAAGGAAGGAAGGAAGGAAGGAAGGAAGGAAGGAAGGAAGGAAGGAAGGAAGGAAGGAAGGAAGGAAGGAAGGAAGGGAGGGAGGGAGGGAGGGAGGGAGGGAAGGAGGAAGGGAGGGAGGGAAAGGAAGGAAGGAAGGAAGGGAGGGAGGGAGGGAAAGGAAGGAAGGAAGGGAGGGAGGGAGGGAGGGAGGGAGGGAGGGAGAGAGGGAGGGAGGGAGGGAGGGAAAGAAAGAAAGATGCTCATTTTCTTGTCAGCCTTAGGAAGGTCTCAAGAACTCATCTAAGCTCATATACCTCAGACATGGATGAAGTGGGGACTTACCCTGAATTCCTGATGCTGTTTGAACATGAAAACCATGTGCGTAGCCACTGTCCTTACTTCCTTTCCCGGGTCATAGTGCAATAAAACAAGAATCCCAGTGGAAACATTTACTAAGTGAGATGAACAGTGAGTCGAATATTGGGGAATGCATCTGTTTTTACTAACAAAAATTTCAAGGAAAAGGCATTTGATCTAAGGAAGAAGTATTTGCAAATTTACAGGAATGCAGAAGAGCACAGGCTACAGAGAAAGACTCGGGTGAGTAGCTACAAGACGGAGAGAGAACACAGACTGGAAAGTTAGAAAAGTATTTGACTGCAAAGGACCCCAAAAACATCCTGCAAATTAAGTAAGTTCTTAATGCCCTTTAGAAATCTTTTTTCTTTTATTTTTTTTAGCCTGATCTATCCTACTTTGCATTTTTTGAAAGTGAATTGCTATTTGCTGTTTATTACCCATATATTGAATCTGTCTATATCTCTTGGAATAAATTCTATCCATCATTGTATTGGATTTATTCCAGCACCACCCCAGTTTGTATAATTTGCAAATTTCATTAACATTCCCTTTACTTTCTGTTGGAAACCATTAATAACGCTGTTGCATATGATCAGACTTAACACCAATCTCTTTGGCACCTCTACCAATCAACTACCCCTCACCGAGTGGCACACTATTTATCACCTTGCCTTGTTTACAGATTCCCCTGGAAATTATCAGTCCCTGTGACAGTGTTCATATTCAAGCCAATGTCAATTAATTTTAGGAGTGAAATTCCGTGACGTGGTATCAAATGTATTCCCCAAATCAAGATGTATTGCCGTGACTTTCTTCCCCTCCACTGTGAATTTTAAACAGCTTCCTGATCAGTCTCGGATGATTTATTTGTGCCAGCACCACGCTGCTTATTCGGTCATGATTCCATTACTTCTTAGATGTTCCGGGCTATTTTTCTCTGTACACTTAAGCTTCCTAGAGGTGATCTCCAGGATCATTCCTCTTTTGAAAAGATAGGTGAACACATTTGTTGCTAGTCTGAACTTCTATGATCTCTGCAAATATATCAAATCACTTAAAAAGCAATCCTTTTTTTCTTCTAGCAGCTTTTATTTGGGGAGCTAGGGGCCTTCCCTGGCTGAGCTGTCACCCTGGTCAGCTGACAGATGTTGCCTGCTGAGGCAGTGAGCAGGTGTGGTTGCGTATGGGCCAAACCTAAGTTTTGTGAGCTCCTTATACTTGCCCTTATGTCCTGGCATTGCCTCCTTTATCAGCCTTCGGTGCAAGTAATCTGCACCATGAAATACTCCAGGAAAAGTGCCATATCACCAGCTTGCTTGCACACAGACACAGACACATATACAGACTGACACACACACACGTGCACACACACACACACACAATCTATATGTTTTGGGAACACAGATGGATTTAAAATGAATAGGACTGCAAATATTCTGGTAAAAGAAACCAATTATATCTGAAAGTGGAACCTATTTAGCATCTTGTTTTCTCCTAATTTTTTCACATTTGTTCTTTCCTGTGACTCCCTCACTTCACGCTGATCAACAAGGATATCTGGTAGATAAGATCTCAGTATCAGCACTATGATTTCTATCCAAGTATTCTTCTTGTCTCAAATGGTAGAAAACAGAAAATCAGAATGGGAAGGAGTTACACAAAGAAGAGAAAGAAAAATGAAGGGCCCTGGGTTGGACACTAGTAGGAGAAGAAAGTTTATAAGGAATGACACCAAAATGAAGTGTGATCTAGTAGGGCTTCACTGATTTCCATCCATCTTCAATGATCCACTCACAATTCCCAGGCGCCTGCATGAGCATTTGGTTCTTATTCATCTTAGTGGACGTGAGATGCAAGGTTTCTAATATAGACACCTTTACCTGCTGAGACCTGGTTGCAAGGCCAATTTAGAAACAGTGCCTAATAACTTTTCCAAGTAAGTCTGATATAATTATAGTGTTATCCAGAAAAACAAAACCACTGGAGTGTGTGTGTGTGTGTGTGTGTGTGTGTGCGCGCGCGCGTGCGTGCATGCACACATGTGTATGAGAGAGAGAGAGGAAGCAATTTATTTTTTAAAATTTCCAGAGAGAGAGAGAGAGAGAGAGAGAGAGAGAGAATTGACTTGTGTCATTATGGGGGCTGAAAAGTCTGTCGATCTGCAAAACTGGAAATTCAGGGTCGTCATCCTAATTTTAATCTGAAGTTCTGAGGATCAGAGGAATATACCTTGTAAATCCTAATCCAAGAGCAAATAAATATGGTACTGCCATCTTGACCAGCAGGCAAGAAGGGAACAAAAACCCCTCCCTTTCTCTGCCTTTTGTGCTGCTCAGACCAACCCACATTGGGAAGATTGATGTACATTACTGAGTAATGCTAACCTCATCTGGAAACACCCTCATAGGCATAAAACCTGTATGTCTTGTAACTCAAGTCAAATTGACACATACAATTAACCATCACTTTTATTTCCCTGCCATATGTGATTTACAGCTTTGGGTCCTGGATCCAGCCCTTGAAGATTTTTAGATGTCATCTATTTAATATAAATATCTGTATGTGTGTGTGTGTGTGAGTGTGTGTGTGCATGTATTCTCAGACTTTGGCCACTTGTAATACATAATATTTACGTTCATGATGACTGAATTTCTGCCAAGGCAGACCCACAGAAAGCATCTATGGAATCCCCATTCTAGGAGATTTCACTTGAAATCAAGTCTTTAATTCTAACTCTTGCCAGAGCACAATATACATAGTTGTCCTTGAGATCATGTTTGTGGCTAGTACACATTCCTGCATTCATTGTGTATCATCTATAGCCAAGTCACGGTGCTAGACACTAAGGGGCTACCAAAGATATAGGTAGCTTAGTGTCTCTTCTCCAAAGGGTGAGGACAAGAAGAGTAATGAGGCACATATAGACATAGAAAATAAAAACAGTGCCAAATCAGGGAGAAATGAATATTGAAATTATGGGAGTGTAGAAGATGAAGAGATCACAACTATAAATCTATAAAAGCTCCATGAGGGAGGTAGGATTTAAAAGGAGACAGAGCAGAGACTTGGGGTGGGAAAGGATGTTTACACACAAAGAAGCATTGGTTTGTGCTGTTCTAGGCCCTAAATGAAGATACATGAATGACATTGAAAGATGCAGACCTAGTCTCTCTCTCTCTCTCTCTCTCTCTCTCTCTCTCTCTCTCTCTCTCTCTCTCTCTCTCACCACCTCTCTTCTCTAAGCTGGTGTGAGGGAAGTGAAAATCCAGTCAAGGAAATTACTGGCCTATACCATGATTAGAAACAGGAGATAAATACACATGGTATGCTGAGAGATCACTCAAGCATAGCCTCCAATTTGGAATAAAAAAAAAAAATCAACTGAAGATTTCCAGAAGAAAATATGTCTAATCTGTATTGTAAAGAATATATAGGTACCAAGCAGATGAAGAAGAAAGAACATAGTATTGTGGCCATTAGGAGTGGTACAGACCCAGGCTTGTGACAACACAGCGCCCTATTTTTTTTGTACATTTTTTATTGTAAAAATGCTGTACAGAGAGGTTACAGCTACATGAGCAAGGTAATGAGTACGTTTCCTACTGAGCATTGTTGTCTCTTTCTTTGTTTTCTCCCTACCATCCTTCCCTCCCACCTCCACAACTACCCCCCATTCCTCCCCTGCCCCCACGAAGTTGTAAAGTTTGTTTTCAACATAGTGTTTTGTACCTCTCATTGTTACACTGGGTCAACCTGTATCCTTATTTAACCATTTTGTTTTTTCCCTTCCTTTCCCAGAATTAGAGAAGTGTATATACAAGATGCAGGGCACTGACATCAAATACAGTGAAAACAGGGGTTATACTGTAGGGGAGGAACATACAAAGAAACAAAAAAAAAAATCACATGGTACATTATAAATATGTTAGAAACAACAGCAAGAAATAAAAAAGATACTTGTGTCCCTATCTTGGGGTTCATTTCGCTTAATATCATCTTCTATGGTCATATGAACATAGCTTTTGGCCTTTTCTGCTTGTCCTATACATGTACTAGTCATTGCAAATAAGGGAAACCATGGGGCCTATGTTTCCTTGGGCCCGGCTTACTTCACTTAATATAGATTTTTCCAAGTCTTTCCATTTCCTAACAAATGGGGCGATGTCATTCTTTCTGATGGAGGCATAGAATTCCATTATGTATATAGATATAGATAGATAGATATCATATTTTCTTGATTCATTCATCTACTGAGGGGCATCTGGGTTGGCTCCATATCTTAGCTATAGTAAATAATGCACAGGGCCCTATTGTTTTCGCATGGAAGTGAAGAGGCTTGGAGAGGAGAAACACAGCCTGGGACCACATCTGGAAAACCAGCCAGGTAAGGAAGCATCTCCTTGTCATCCTATCTCCTTGTACCCCACACAGCTCAGAGTGTGGGATGTCTTTCCTAATAGATCACATCACAGCTTGGATTACAAGAGATGTGGAAGAAAACGGTACAACATGGTTCAAAAGTACCAAGTTCAAAAACTAATGCCCAAACTGCCCCCTTGGGAATCAGTTTATTTTTTTTCAAAACTATTTTATAGAAATGGTTGTGGAAGAGCAAAATTTCTGATTCCTCTGGTGGGGGGAGGGGGTGGGGAGCAAAAGTATTCTTGAGAAAATAATCGCATAACCCAAATGGGACTCCCACAGAGAAACAATACCTCCACCAAAGGTATGCAAAAAATTATACTTCAAAACCCAAAGAAGATATGGGCCATTGGAAGTCAAATGAGTGGTGTGGAAAACAGTACGCAGAATCAGCCTTCCAGGAACTAGAAATGGTAGTGATACCTACACACTTGACATTTGGTATGCTGAAGATCATCCATGAAGACAACAGAAAGAATAAAAACACTAATAGAGGAATTCAATTCTGGGTTTTAAAAATAATTGGATTTTTAATAGAACCCAATAACACTGCAGAAATGAAAAACAGGAGCCTTGAAATAGATGATGCAGAGTGCAAATTAAACAACAGATTAATGAGCTAGAATGCATTGCTGAGGACACCACCCAAGATGTGCAAAGTATGGGAAGAGATGGTCAAGATAAACATGAGATTCAAATATGAACGACCTTATATATTCAGTGGTTGAACACAACCCTCTAATTGCACTTGCAGAAGGAGAAAATAAAGGAAGAAGGAAACCAATAGTTTAATTTCCTAGGATTGAAGAAAAATGTAAATTCTCAGACTGAGAAACCAAAGGGAGTTCTAATCCTAATCAATAAAAACAATTAGAGGAAATCATTCTGTTCAAACATATATTGATTTGTTTTTTAAAACACACACACACAGGGCTGGGAAGGTGGCTCAGTGGTAGAGCGCTTGCCTTGCATGCATGAGGCCCTGGGTTCAATTCCTCAGCACCACATAAGCAGGGGGGAAAAAAAAGCCAGAAGTGGCACTGTGACTCAAGTGGTTGAGTGCTAGCCTTGAGCTGAAGAGCTGAGGGACAGCTACCAGGCCCAGAGTTCAGGCCCACGACCAGGCCCCCCAAAACACACACACACACACACACACAACCAAACAAATATGCAGCACAAAACCACAAAGATGTATCCCAACATGGGCCTTGGGAGGGAAGCTCCCTGTGTCACCTGCACCAGCTGGAGGCTTCAGCTGCTTGAGCCATCAAGCCTCACTCCTTGCTCATCCACAGTTCTCCACCTTCCACCAGAAGCCTCCACAGTGAACTGCTAAGCCCTTCTCTGTCCAATGTGGCCAGCCCCGTAACCTCATTGCCCACATTCATCTGGGACTCTCCCGGCATCCCAAGCCCAGACTGTGAGGAACGGGCACTACCACCATTGCCAGGAGAGCATCAAGGCAGATCAGTTGCCCAATAAAGACAGTAAGAAATCCTCCCAGCCCCCAACAACCTGTCCTCTCGGTCCCCTTCATCCCATCCTTCCCTTCAGCCTGCTCCAGGACAGACTTCTGGGCTTCCTTCCTTAACTGAACCCAGCTGCTCTCATAGTTGACCAGGCTCTCTGTGACCAACAATCCCCCATCTTGCAAGACCTTCACCTGCAAGGACCATGATAAGCAATACTTCAGCATAAGAGCTCTCAAGATCCAGTCCCAAAACCCTACACTTCCCTCTGTTGGTGGAAGGCCCTCGCGGGAAGGCCCTAAGCTTAGAATCATGTGTGGATCCACACTTTTGAGAAGCTTTTTTCCTGTCCTGGGTGCAGTCAGGCCTTTGCTGCCACACCATCTGCAGCTCACGTCTACACATGCACATAGAAGGAAGTACTCACACTACTGCAAATAGGCTGAAGGACACACCCGTGTGCAGCTGTCTCTTTAGTAGGCTCATTTTGATTCCTTCAGATGTAATGAGTAATGCAACTGGATCATGCAGTAGTCATTTTTTTTTGTCAGTCATGGGACTTGAACTCTGGGCTTGGGTGCTATCCCTGTACTCTTCAGCTCAAGGCGAGTGCTCTACTGTTTGAGCCACAGCACCACTTCCGGTTTTCTAGTGGTTTATTGGAGATAAGAGTTTCATAGACTTTCCTACCCACGATGGCTTTGAACCGTGATTCTCAGATCTCAGCCTCCTGAGTAGCTAGGATTACAGGCGTGAGCCACCAGCACCCGGCTTAGTCTTCTTTTTTTTGAGGAAACTTCCAGGCCACTCTCCATAGTAGTTGAACTAATGTAAATTCCCACAAACCAGGTGTAAAGCTTTCTTTCCTTAGAATCCTTACCAGCATTTGTTATTTGTTTTCTTGGTGAGAGACAGAATCTCAGTGTTGTCTGGATTTGCACTATTCACAATAGTCAAGCTAAGGAATCATCAACATATGAATAGATAAAGAAAACATATATACAATGGAGCATTATTCAGCCTTAGAGATTAATAAAATTACATGATTTGTGGAAAAATACATAGAATTTGGTGGAGATCATCATGTTAAGCAAACTAAGCCTGAATCAGAAAGACAAATACTGCATATTTTTTTCTCACATGAAGATTCTAGATCTGAAAAATAAAAGAACATGAACATAAAAGGGGGACTAGCAGGAGGTGGGAGGGGAAAAGGCATAGGGAGAATGTGATTGAAACTCATTATCTGCATGTATGAGAACATCGTAATGAAAGCCATTTGAAAAAAATTGTAAGAAAGCCTATAAAGAGAGGTTGAGGGAGAGACGGTAAGAAAGCATAATAAAGGGTAATAATATGATCAAAATACTTTCTGTGACATGTATGGATATTACAACCTCACTTGGTACAGTTAGTATACACTAATAAGAATAATTTAAAACCAACTGCAGGGCTGGGAAGGTGGCTCAGTGGTAGTGTGCTTGCCTTGCATGCATGAGGCCCTGGGTTCAATTCCTCAGCACCACATAAGCAGAAAAAGCTGGAAGTGGCACTATGGCTCAAGTAGTAGAGCACTAGCCTTGAGCTGAAGAACTGAGGGACAGCGCCTAGGCCCAGAGTTCAGGCCCCATGACTGTTAAAAAAAACAAACAACAACAAAAAAAAACCTGCAGTGTTCACAGCAGTAATCCCAGGTCTCGGAGATGAAGATAAGAAGGCTGAAAGCTCAAATCCATCCCACAGAAAAGGTAAGCACAACTCTCATCTCAACAACAGCAACAAAAGCTGGGTGTGGTGACATGCACCTGTCATTCCACTGAACTGGAAGCCAAAGTGAGAGGCTAATGATCCAGGCTGGTGCCAGACAAAAGCATGAAATCCTACCTCAAAAATAACCAAAACTGGAGCTGGGAAGGTGGTTCAGTGGTAGAGTGCTTGCCTCGCATGCATGAGGCCCTGGGTTCAATTCCTCAGCACCACATAAGCAGAAAAAAGCCAGAAGTGGTGCTGTGGCTCAAGTGGTAGGGTGCTAAACGTGAGCTGAAGAGCTGAGGGACAGCACCCAGGCCCAGAGTTCAGCCCCCATGACCGACAAAAAAAAATCAAAACTAAAAGAGCTAGAGGCATGACTCAAGTGGTAAAGGGCTGAACACTGAAGCAAAGGATCCTGGGTTCAAACCCAAGTACTGTCAAATAAGAATAATAGCAATAATAGTCATAATAATTGATAATACTAATAAAGAAATGCAATACTTCCCCTGGACCTTCGCTCGAATTTTCTTGCTCCACAAACACCAAAAGACACACCAGCCTCCCTGGTGGCTTCTCCCAGCTCTAAAGGAAAGAGCCCCGAAGCCCCTCACCCATTTCCATGGAATTCCCTTCCCAGCTCCCCACTCCCAGCTGTCTCAACCTCATCAGACTTTGACACAGACCATCTTCCGTTTCTTTTCTCTGCCTTGCCCTCAGTGCCTCAGTGTGCTCCAAAAGGGGTCATTTCTGTGGACAGGTGAGCCTGAAGACCCCTCCAGCCATGGTGCTTCGGAGCCCAGCCTTTCACATCCAATGATTGAATACAACTGTGGTGCGGTACAGGACAAGCACTGACGGACTGACCAAGAAACTTCCAGCCCTGAAGAGTTCCTCACCCCCATCCCCAGGAACTCTCTTCATGATATGTAACTGACTCTGTGGGGCACACCTCCAGGTACATACATGAGGCCTGTTGGGGTCATCTTCAAACACTAGGACCTGTCCAGATGCCAGGATTCCCCTGAGCAAGTTCAAGCAGCAAGTTCAGCCTCCTGTTTTTCATGGGAGCACTTATTTCATGGGCAATTTATGTCTCAAAGGGGACTGTGAGCAATGGCCATTTGTTGTTTGACCAAGTGTGGTGCTGACTGCTGTGTTTCTAATAGCTGTGTGTGTCTGTGTCTGTGTCTGTGTGTGTATACAGTAAACTCCAAAGACACAGTCACTCAGTCTGTTCTTTATATGTCCTTTGAAAATGCCATTGTAAAAGAAAGTAAGAGCTAAGAGGAAATCAAATGCCTTTTGTTTCTGTATTTTCTCTAGATACAGCGTATAAGATGGCTCTGAGCCTAGAGGCCTGAGTTGAATTAGGAAGGAATCTAGATGAGAATAATTAGGACCAAGACAAGCACAAGAGAAATGGAAAGAACTGGATGCCTTTGACAGGTGTTTGGAATAAACCAGAGGGAGACACCAGCTGATCCAGCTCCAAACCCTTCAGAGAGTATGTGAGGCTAAAGCACAAATGCAGTCACTTAAGGAACACATGCACAATAGAAGCAAGATCAAGATTTCACAAGAGGAAGGAAGAAAAGTATGATAAAGAGGAGAATTAAAGAAGACCTATTCCTAAGAGAAGTCAAACAGGTGAAGCAGATGGCTCAGTGGATTGCCCAACTCAACTGTGTGGCACAAAGAGTCATAGTAAAATGTCAGAAACAGATTAAAGATAGTGTGGATTGAGGAACACATATGTGATAAGGACGGTAAATAGTAGTTAGGATACTCTTTCATAAAAGACTTGGGTTTGCAGAGAAAGAGAGAGAGAACACAGTAGCCTGAGAGGTATCTGGCTCAGAAGAACATGAGCCTTTTATATATGTGAAATGAATATAAAAAGAAGGAAAGAGGGAGGGAGAGCAAAAGAAAGGTGTGAGCTGGAAGAAAGGAAGGAAGGAAGGAAGGAAGGAAGGAAGGAAGGAAGGAAGGAAGGAAGGGAGGGAGGGAGGGAGGGAGGGAGGGAGGGAGGGAGGGAGGGAGGGAGGGAGGGAAGGAAGGAAGGAAGGAAGGAAGAGAGAAAAGAATGTGGGAAAGGAAGAAATGGGAGAAGAGGGGAGAAGAAGGGAAGAGAGGGAAGAGAAGTATCATTTCATTAAGATTTGAGTTCAAATAGAATTATGCCCCTCAAGATAAATTGATATCCTGCTGATAACAGAAAATGTACATTATATTACACATCTTATTCTCATATATGAACATGAAGTTCAAACAGAGTAAACTAAACGAAACCATTAAATATATGCCTAATTGCATTTACAGAAAAGAAGAAAACAGACAGGGGAAAAGGCAACACTGATCTTCATAAGATTGAAAACAAATATAAAAAGCATGAAGAGTCAATCATTCTGCTCCAATGTGGTCAGACATTTTACATATGGGTGGTTGAAGACACCCTGTTGTTAACTTTCCCTCATTCAGCTCTTTCTGACCCTTGTTTGATCTTTCATTGTGTTTCCAACAGAGCATCTTCAAAGTCCTGCTGAAGTGAGTGGCAGAGTTCAAGCCAGAGAAAGGATATCATACTCCTCCCCGTCTCAACAGCCCAGTCAGGAAACTGCTCTACATAATTAAGAAAGGAATTTATGTAAAGGCCCCATCTCCTGCCTTGTACAACAACTGAGTACAGAAACAACATAAAGTCAACTGTCCCAGTGTTATGGAATCTTTTTGTAACTAAGTGTGCATAGCACCATGCTTTGTCTAAAGTCCTTTCCATCAAATACGATTAAATATATACAACAAAGGGTCACTCATGAAAGTTCAGGGCACCAGTGGCTCACACTTGTAATCCTTGCTCTTCAGGAGGCTGAGATCTGAGGATCTTCGTTCCTGGATCTCTGTTCAAAGCCAGCACAAGCGGACAAATCCATGAGATTCTTACCTCCAATTAACCAGCAAAAGCCTAGAAGTGGAGGTATGGCTCAAGTGGTAGAGCACTAGACTTGAGTGAAAAAAGCAAGAGCATGAGGTTGTGAGTTCGAGACCCAGTACCAGAAAAGAAGTGAAGAAGAAGAAGGAAGAGGAGGAGGAGGAAGAGAACAAAGAACAATCCACTCCATTCTACAGTGACCCAGGTGGTATTTATTCATGAATGCAAACAATAGGGTTGGGGGTAGAGATTTTCAAAGGAAAAGCAGGAAAAATACAGTATTCACAGCCTCATTTAGAGCCATGATTTATCTCACTGATTTGGATTTTCTAACCTTTCTTGAAGAAAAATAATTATAAATAGAGTTGCAAGCATTTATCACCTGAGATGCACCATTTGGAAAAGAAAACAGGAGAACATATTTTTCAGCCATAAATTTCCACCGTGTTCACCCCTCGCATAAGTAAGTAGCACCAGACTTGGCAAGAAATAAAGTTCATTTACATTGCAAATCTGACCTTATTAAAATGGCTTTCTCAGAGTGCCATAAACAAATAGAAGGTGTTGGTAAGGGTGTGGAATAACGAAATGGATCTCAACCAGTCTGGTAATTAAACTGGTAAGACGGGATTTTTCCTAGTCTGTGTGTCATCAAGGATGGACTAGAAGAATATGCTGGGAGTATAGTCTGAGGGGAAGGAGGTCCAACCCGAGGGTCCTGTTAATAAACCCTGTTCAATCACTCTTTGCAAGTCAACGTGAGTTCTGTGAACAGCTTGTAAACATTATACTGTTGCTAATTTAATGTGTGTTGAATACTTTTCCTATAGCTCCCATAGCTGTAAAGATTTACTGTGTTTGGGGTAAGAATAAAAATGAAACAATTAAGAATGAGCTTATAGCTGCAAATTCCTAGAAAGAGCTAATAAATTTGAGGATTAAAAACTAAGTGGATAGGCTGGGCGGCCTACCGAGTTTATGAGAAAATCCATTCTTTGAGATACACTTAAATTAGTGGATCATCATCAAGCAAAAAAAAAAAGTAATCCACGTTGCTACCCATAGCACCTTAATGGAATTGAGATGCAATTTGATGTAGTTTGAAGTGAATTCGGTTTGTACCCAAGCAAATGCTCCTACAAAGATCCAGGGCAAAGGGATGGGGTGTTTGTTTGTTTGTTTGTTTGTTTTTAAAAAGAAAGTGAAGATGTGGGCCAGAGCACATACATTCTCTACTGACTTAAAATGAGATCACCATGCCAAACTCACCAAGTGCTTTAAACTCCATTATGCTTTGTTACGATTTGGGATTCATTCGTGCATTCATTTAGCAATGTTTGTAGAACACTTACTGTGCTCCGAGGGGAGAGCTAACTATCACAGAGGTGATATAGACAAGACAGACACAATTTCTACTCATAAAGTCCAGGACTCAAGCTGGCTGTGGTGACACACACACCTATAATCCCAGCACCTCTTTAGAAAATAATCAAAATAAGTTTTCATGCTTAAATTGTTTGTGTTTGGTGTACCTCTAAGAGGTAGTGTGTATGTGTGTGTGTGTGAATGTTTTAAATCATGCTCATATTTTTATATCTCTGAGATTCTAATATTTCTAAGTCCTTCTCAAAGGGAACAGTTTATAACTCAGAAAGCCCAAAGACTTGCATCTGTTTAAAACCAGCATCCATTTCAGATTTTACAGAATACTGAGTGGACTTCAGTATTTCCCTTAACTTCTCTGAGCCTCAATTTTCTTAAATGAAGAAAACAACTCACACATCTTAATGGCTTTTAGAAGATGGGGTGAGATAATGCGAGCCAGTCTGTGACAAGCTATTATTGTTACCATGATTATTACCATTACCTCTAAAACTCAACAATTATAGTAGAAAGCATAAGAAACATGATGCTTCAGTCCAAATGAGCTCAGGGAAGCTTCATGTGAGTCCATTTGCACAAGCAGCCAATCATCCAGGGGTTGCTGCAGCCAGAAACTGCACAGCTCAACTGAAACTCCTGAAAGATCTGCCCGTCCGTGTCCCCACCAGAACAGAAGGACAGAAGGACAGAAAGTGTTCTACAGACCACCCAAATATACACACTTGGGTGTTGAGAGTGGCCCCTTACAACCAGACCATTGCAAAAGCTGGAGACTGGGTGTGCCTGCCTGACACCCGACCCTTCTGATGTTAAATGAACACTCTGAAATTCCCCAGGTATTTTCCAGATATCTGCCTGCCTTCTTGTGCAGTTGGCATGCCATTGTTTTACCTCCTTCAGTTCCATAGGCAGACATTAATTAGGCATCTCCTCTGAACCACGATAGCTTGGCCCTGTTGTAGGTGCCACAAGAATTTAAATGGTGGCATGTATGCCCAGTAGAGCACATGCTAATATATTCTTAGCTCCCACATAATTAAAATTTCAACTATAACAAGTTGACTAAGAGAAAAGTAGAAAAAGACGCAAACTACCAGGCTACTAGAACTACTGAGCATTCCATTTTGTTCCCTATAAAAGCAATTCAAAGCAAGGAATGTTTTTAGTACATATGTCATTTTTCCTCTCTCTCTCTCTCTCTCTCTCTCTCTGTAACACCAAAGAAAGTTTCACATGACTAATGACTAAAATGCCCCCAGATTTCTCATTCAGAAAGGACCATTTTCTATATTTGAAATGTAATGAGAAAAATATCCATCAATGCTACACGCCTGAGTGTGGCCAATCCCAAGTTATAAATCACAAACTCTGGTCAATCGGTTGATCCTAAAGCCAGACCGTGGAGACTGCCATGTTCTTCTCTTTTTTGTTTTTTCTGCTTGTTCCCACCTTTCTGCATAGTCTTAGGCCTCACCACATGTGGCCCCTGTGAAGATGGGTTTGAGCCTAAGCCTGTATGTAACATCTGTATCTAGCTTTCTGTATAGATAGATAGGTAGATACTTAGAGATACATACACACATATATCTCTATGTGCATATCTACATACATATATATGATCTGAGGGACCAGTACTACATCAAATTATAAATGCATCCCAATTTAGCAATATCCTTTATACTCTACATTCTCAACTAAGACATCAACAGAAAGACTAATTCACTGTTAGAGAAAGTTAGGGAAATCTGTTTCAAGATAATTCCAAGCAATCTCAGACCTGCCATTAAGGTAAAGAAATCATTATAACTTATTCAAAACTGTGGGAAGAGGAATCTAACCTGAGAAGCTAAAGAGGGGTTTGGGAAGAGTCAATGCCTCCTTGTACAGCAGTTCCGGGGTAAACAGCCCATTGTTTTCACTCAAAACTATGCATACTTCCTTTCTCCTACTAATTCTGGCTCGGGAAATAAAATCAAGTGATTGGAACTGAGCAAAAACACAAGGCAAACTTGATTTAAGCTTTGATTTTTCCATGTAACACAGCTTGAAAATAGCAAGCTCTATGACTCCTTGAGGGGATAATAAACACTTGATGCATTTCTCTGAAGGCTAAGCAGAAAGGCTCCTTGCAGCACAGCACATAGATCTATTTTCTAGAAATTGTGACAAGGCAGCCTTTCCATCTGGGTCATTATTTTTCTACAACTTAGGCCCATTAAGTAATGCCTACAGGATAAGTCGAGTCTGTGAGTTGAGTCAGCGGGTAGTTATCATTACTGTCTACATTGTCAGCTGCCAGGCAAGGTTGAGTTGACAGAAGACCCTGAAATGTTCTTCTCCATAAAGACTGAAGGAGAAGCAACATATATGAATGTAATGCAGAGGTTAAAAGAGATAACACAGACTCTGACACTGGGACACACAGAATAATACCAGCCCGTATAGTGAAGATGAAGCTAGTCAGGAAAGAAGGGAGGCCGCAGGCAAAGTCTAGATAGGCTCCGGAGAATGGATAGTGCTCTGCTGGGGGAAGTCCAGGCACTATTTGGAAGTTGTGTCTCTGCTATCACACAGAATGAGATGCAGACCTGATGTGCTCTCTTTCCAAGAACCTGTCAAGGTCCATCTCCTGATTACAAACTCCTACTTAACCAAAAATCTAAAGGTAAAGAAAATGGGCACACTCACAAACAAGGTATTTTCACACTGGTTAAAAAAATACCTGAGGGAGTGGAAAATGGGGAGAGTAATTAGGTAGAATGTTTGGAAGCTGAAACTGTGTGTGTGTGTGTGTGTGTGTGTGTGTGTGTGTGTGTGTGTGTGTGTGTGTGTGCGTATGAGCGCATATGTGTGCATGCATGTGTGCCAGACCTGGGGCTTGAACTTAGGACCTGGACACAGTCCTTGAGCCTCTTTGGCTCAAGGCTAATGCTCTAGTACTTGAGCTACAGCATCACTGCTCGCCTTTTTTGAGTAGTTTATTGGAGATAAGAGTCTCATGGACTTTCCTACCCAGACTGGCTTCAAGCCATGATCTTCAGAGCTCAGTCTCCTGAGTAGCTAAGACTACAGGCATGAGCCACCAGCACACTGATGGATCTTTTTGATCCAACAATTGCACTTGAAATAAGTGTTAGGGGAAATCTAAGGGTGTGAATAAAGATTGGCCTCTATTTTTGTAGATATATTATAAAGTTGGAGACAATTGAAATAACAAAGAACAAGAAACCAGTCATAGAAAATGATGCCATATGGATAATAGTGAGATATTGTTTGGTTATCACAACTAAAATAATTAGGCATAGCCATAAAAGATGCCCTTAACATATTAAGCATCTTCCATAATGTATATATAGTTCTAACTTGCAATCAGATGGGTGTGACACACACATACACAACACCACTAGGTGTCCTTGTGTACATAGCTACAATTATAGATAAAACACCAAGGTAGTTATCTCTGAGTGGTAGAATTGAGGTACAGCTTATTTTCTTTTTGCAATTATCTATATTTTATCATTTTTATACAATGCCCATATGTTGCTTTGGATATTAGAAAATGTTAAAAAGCAAACACTGTAGGGATGCTAATAGATGAAGCAAATCTAAGTTAGAGCCACAGCAGTGGGCTCACATTGAGGTCTGTGAAGGCCACAGGTTGATACATGACTGTAATTCAACTGTGAGCCATAGTGCAGCAGAGAACCACCAAAAAATAATGCCCTGTGATTATCCACAGGTTGGCTTGGCCATTTCGTTGCACTGAAGATGGCCTGTAGAATAAAGTTCATAGCCATCTAAGCTCAGCAGCCTTCACTGCCTTCAAGTTATTCCTCCTGGATCCAATAAAGATGACAACTGAGAGCACACAGCAGACCAAGCCACGCGTGAAGGCCCAGGAGGGCAGACGGGGGAAAGCTTGTGTTTATATGGCATCAAGAGAGCTGGAATTTACACCACTGGGTCTCTGTGTAGACAAATAGGGCTGGCAACACAGAAGCAATAATGGTAAGTCCCTCTGGAGCCTAATCAGTGGAACCCTCTCTGAAGATGTGACACTGTTACTATACTACTTAATAACAGTCTTTACATGAGTGACAGAAAGCACATTGAAAGCACATCACGCACTGAATAGGGAGAAAGGAAGAAAGGAAGGAAGTTAAGAAGGAAGCAAAGAAGGAAGGAAGGAAGGAAGCAAGGAAGGAAAGGAGGGAGGGGTGTGAGGAAGGGAGGGAGAGAGATTCATAATAATGAATCCCTATTAAGGAAAAAAGATTACAGCCAAAGACAGAATGAGATGGGGAAGGGCAGACAGCCAACAATGAAGTAGTGGAGATGAGCACTAAAAACACAATGTGAAACTCATTCATAGCATTTGTTAATACAATGTCAGGCAAGATAGAATATTAAATGGAGTATACTGTTGTGCTCAGTTTAGAAAGTGAATCTTGAAAAGGTCCAGGAGTAGCACAGAAAGGGATGGACACAGGACACATTAAAGAGAAAGCATGTTGATAGAAAAGTGTTTTTAGAGGTGGGAAGGTGGCTCAGTGGTAGAGTACTTGCCTTACATGCATGAGGCCCTGGGTTTAATTCCTCAGCACCACATAAGCAGAAAAAGCCAGAAGTGGTGCAATGGCTCAAGTGGTGGAGTGCTAGCCTTAAGCTGAAGAGCTGAGGGACAGCACCCAGGTCTAGAGTTCAAGCCCCAGAGCCCACAAAAAAAAAAAGTGTTTTTAAAAGGCATGATTCCCCCCCAGAGAACAGAATGGCTACCTGCTCACTGTACCACTGGGGAATGAAACCCACATCCTGTGGGGAAATGAATCCTATTAAGTCCAAACTACATTTGAAGAGAGACTCTGGAGATAAAATACCCCGCTGACAGTTACCTCTACACTAGCTGCACTCTACCAAGTGCTCAGTATCGCTTTGGACATAAGGATACGCAAACTCCCAACTGCACGTGACGCATGGTCCAACCCGAGAATTTCATCTGACACTTTGTTGGTAAAAGTAATTGTATTCTCACCCAAGCTACATTTCCTACAACATTCTTCTCCCTTATTTGGAGGAGAGTGTTTGGCTGATGTCTAACTTGTGAATAGTGTCCTGCCCCCCTCAACAATAAAGAATCACGCAGGCCTTAGATGTTAGTTCCCATGTACTTAACATATCCCTCTAAGTCTCTGAGGTCACCTTCACTTGTCTGTCTCTCAAGCCTTGCCAGCCATTGTGATCAAGGTGGTTCCAAGCAGGTAGTCCTTGTCTCCTGATCACTACTACTTCCAGGGTTCTTTTATCAATGGGGTGTTTACAGCAAAAAATAAAAATCTCCTTAACATACAATATTATCATTTCCTTATCAAGATAATCAAGCTAAAGAACATGGCCCATGTGGAACTTACAAGAGGGTATATGTTTTTCAAGAGTGAACAGGTAATAGGACTTATGTCCTCAAAACACGATGACGTTACTTTGTCTCTAGGCCCTCTTTCTCTTAACCTTTTCTTTGTGACTCCTTTTAAACTTAAATGAAAAAAAAAAATTCCAAAAAGCAGTACAGAAATAGCTATTACAAGACAGAGCCCAGCTAGTGGCCCAGGTAATAACAGCTCTATATTCTGACACTAGAAAAATCATTGGGGGCAAGGGATGCAGCCAATCTCTTCATAAACTACTTTATGAACTCTGCACTTGTTGTTACATTGTCAGAAGGAGAAATAAAAGACCTTAAATTGTTTCCCAAAGGAAACAGAACAATTCTGAGTCCCTGGGAATGATGTTGATGTCTTATATCTTCAGAAAAAGCAACATCCATGTATAGAGTTTATATTCCTAGAGATTGAGAGTTCTTGCTGGTAAAAATCTAACAGAGCTGAAGAGTAGGCTCAAACTCTTGAGTCAAGCCACCATGAAGCAAATATTTGAAAAGTTAGAGATTAAAGATGGCATTCTATCACCTCCTGTTGTGATCACACACTTGCCACATAATAAATATATTATACTCAACTGCTTTATATTAATAGAAATGGCTTGACCCACCTGTTATAGAGCAAGGCACTTCCTGTTGGATTAGTTTGAGTTCTCCAAGAAGCAAATGCCAAGAAGGGGTTGGGCATGTAAGACATTGATTGTGGGAAAAGTTGTAAGGGGATAATGGAAAATGGAGGACTGTCATTCTTCAACCTACGTCTCATCCATTTGAAGGAGAGAATGAGAAGGAAGAAAATCTAGATGAAATGCTTTCGATTTCCATGCAGGTCAAGGAAGTTTCCACTGGCCTGTCCACTGGCTTGGGCAAATCTGCTCATTAGAGAGGCCCTATATCTTGCAGGACTATGATTGTATCTGAGGTCCTGCTCTGCTCAGCCACTAGCAAAGGGAAACACAGAGCAAACATGAGGGAATGATCACTGAGGGAATCCAGAGTTTGTGAATCCACCAGGACTCAGACTTTATCCAGGGTATTATCTGTGGCTCAGATCCCTCAGAATCTCACTTTAACAGGGACTCAAGATAGTATATGTGGCTTCTGGAAAGTAATGTCAACTTAGGACTTGACTTGTTCTCAAAATGTTGGTCATCTTCCATTCCCATCTAGAGTTGTCCAGGGAAACAACTCAATAGCTGGTTAGAAAAGAGTTGGAGAAATCATCATGGTGCACACTTCCATAATGCAAGGAATTCTGCAGCCTTTCTGCCATTTGCTCTTGATGATGCTAAATAGCTTCTTTATTCTGCTCTATGAACACCAAGTTTTATTTCCCACCTCCACAGCCCCCTGAGAATCAAGCCCTATAACCACCCTCTGACCCTGCCATGCAATTGTGACTTTTTGGCTCCAGAGTCTCCTGACCTGTCTTATTCAAGGGCTTCACTATCTTCATGGAGATTAGCAAACCCATCTCCATGGTCATCTCTCCTGCTATCTACCCACCATGCATCATGGGCGCCACCACTGCACTTAGCAATGTTGGAGTTTGTCCATCACCCAAGCAAATTCTTAATGACTCTGGCCAGTCTCCTGCACTGCTCTGTCCAATCCTCTCCTGTGGGAAGTAAAAGTTTTCTCATAAAATATCAGGAGATCTTCTTCTGACTCTCACATACACCCTGCTATTCCTCATTCTCATTCAGGGATGAAACTGATTTAACACCTTTGTAGATGCTTTCCTTTCTTTATAGACGTTTTCCCTTTATCTTCCGAGTCCCTACATCATATACGAGAAGGGAGTTCTCCATCAAGGTATCTTCCCAGGTCATATTAGTGAAGCCTTTAGTCATTGTGCCTTGATATTTTTCAAGGGGCTATCTGTGATCCACGATCTCCTTAGGAAAGCCTCCTGTACTCCCACCAGGCAGTAAATGAAACCATTCTAGAGTATCATGTCCTCTGTATCCTCAAACCACTCTTGGAACCACTTGTGTTAGCTCAGGTTTTCCAACAGGCAAAAACCAAGACACTTAGTACGGAAGATGTTTGTGAGGAATATGGGAAGGGAACCAAAGAAAGGAGGGGAAGCCAAGTGCAGTGCAGTCCTGGGCTTTGTAAAGGAGAGGTTTAAAGATAAAGTCTCGGATTGCAGCCGGTCTGAGAGACAACGGAGAGTCTCA
This sequence comes from Dipodomys spectabilis, assembly GCF_019054845.1. NCBI lineage: Eukaryota > Metazoa > Chordata > Mammalia > Rodentia > Heteromyidae > Dipodomys > Dipodomys spectabilis. Next base: position 9,284,301 of record NW_024870834.1, on the reverse strand, counting down.
AGCCAACATATTTCAATATTAGTCACTACATACATACATACATACATACATACATACATACGTAAATCACTGTCTAGAGTAGCCTGTGGAATGAGAGGCTCTCTGTGAAGGTGAAAGTCCCCTCAGTTAAGGTCATTAGTTAATTTTTCTCTGCATCAGCGCCTCAGAATAACATATGTGCAAGTCACCAAAACTATCTGCTACAGAGATTTACTTGAAGAAGAATTCAGGACTTTGTAGAAAACTGGGCAGGGAAATAAGCTACCAATGATAGCAAATAAACAGACCACTTTTCCAAACCTGCCCAGGATACACTGACTAGTTATGTAGGGTGGATATATTCAAACATAGATAATCCAACAGGTAGATTATGTTTACAACAATGCACTCACAACCTTGTGTCCTACCAAACTGCCTAGGAACCAGTTTCCTAATGTGTGAAAAATGAAAGGGAACAAAGGCAAAAGAAGCTGCATTTGGGGCAAGGCTAGACTCTATTTTAATTTGGTTTATTAAACAGGGTTTTGCATTACTTTTGCCTGGGTTGGATTCTAGCCACAATCCTCCTGCCTCTGCCTCCCAAGTCGCTGGAATTCCAGGCATGCTCCACTACACCCAGCTCTACTACTTCAGTTCTTATTACCACATCTTCATCCTTAGTGAGGATGTTAGGAGGAAGAGAAGTAGAAGCAGAGCCAGAGAGGGAAGTACACAGGATACAAATAGGTCACCTTTCAGGAATGGGAAGGGATGAGGCAAACATCTCATGAGCCAGAGGAATGAAGAAGAGAGTTAAGAAATAGAATACTTTTTAGCCTGTAATCCTAGCTACTCAGAAGGCTGAGATCTGAGGATGTGGTTCAAAGCCAGCCCGGGCAGGAAACCCCGAGAGACTCTTATCTCCACATAACCACCAGAAAACCGGAAGTGGCGCTGTGGCTCAAGTGGTAGAGCACTCGCCTTGAGCTGAAGAGGTGAGGGACAGCGCCCAGGCCCAGAGTTCAAGATCCATGACCAACAAAAAAAAAAATAGAAAAAAGAAATAGAATACTTTTAATGGATTTCCTGAACCTTCACTGAGAAATATGGCAGAATAACACAAACAACAAGACATTCTGGCCATGTTATTTAAGCACATCTTTAAGAATAATTACTGTAATGATACTAACCATCATCATATACATACCTGTATACCCAGAAAAGATTGGCTAGCATGCACACGTTGATGTGCTCTCCATAAATACTAGTTGTATGAATAAATGAAGCCCGTGGTGATTAAATTAGTTTGTGTGAGATTGGACATAAAGTAAAGCACCTCGCCCAGGATGTAGGGCATTCAAAAGGCAAAATACATGTTCATTTCCCTCCTCAAAGATGGAGGCAGCATCCACTTGCCCCTCTCCGTGCTGGCTGGCTGTTTTAGTTTCACAAGCTTGTCATGCTAAACACCAAAATGCCACCTGCTGAAGTTTCATAAACCCCAGGGAAAAGGATAGAGTCAAAAGCTGTTTCCTTGATAAATTACCGTGGGTGTTTCTTTCACAGGCAGTCTGCAGATGACATAATCGTACATAAAAACAGCCTCATATTCTCCGGCTATCATTCTCAGATACAATGACTTATTTCCCAGAGAAAATTGAAGAAGGAAAATGTGTTCCATTCTCTTCTGTAATCCCTCATGGTGTCGGGGCATTCTGCTGTTGTTGTCATTGTAGTTTTTTAATGAAAAAGATGTCGAACACAGCAAGCACAAAGTTGTAACTCACACCGTCTGGTCTTACAGTTTCTAGACTATTATGATTTGAATATGAAATGTTTCCCACAGGCTCCGGTCCCCAACTGGTGGTGCTATTTGGGGGAGTTGGCAGAAACTTTAGGAGACAGGGCTTACCTGGTGGAAATGGGCTCTAGGGTAAGTCTTAAAACGACTTCCTGTCCTCCATGAGTGAGTGACCTCTGCCACCACCATGATGTTCTGTTTCATCCCAGGCCCAGAATCAATAGTGCTAAGGACTGAAACCTCTGACTCTGTGAACTAAACTACACCTTTCATGCCTGGTTCACATCAGATATGTTGTCACAGTGACACAAAATCTATCTCAGGAACTATGTGGTAAGGAGAGCCACTAAAAGATTTCAAATTAATTCTCATTCTTGATGCACATTTCCAGACCTCTGACAATTTCTTGAAAATCTTCTTTTCCAATCTATTTATGTCTCTAGAGGTGGCAACTCCCAGCTGATACAAGGGGCATAGAAGACCTTTGGTTCATTATTTCTTTAAAGAGCACAAATAAGTCCTGAAAGCTTACTGGTTTATGGTACCATTGACCAAATAGGGGGCTTTGAGGAAGGTGTTTGTCTTCCCCAAGCTTCAGTTTCCTCATTAGCAAAATGTGAATGGCAATGCCAATATCACAGAACTGCTGTAATGAACATGCATAATGAACTAATATATATAGATACATATATATGTGTGTGTGTGTGTGTATATATATATATATATATATACACACACATATGTATATATGTAATGTACACAGGACACTTATTGATGAAAGGCTTGCTGTCATTACAAGTTATGTTAATGATGCAGTTTTAGAAGCAGACTAATCAAATAATTTCTAGCCTTGACTGAGAGCTCATATGTGCTATGTACTGTCCTAAGTAATTGTTCCATGTTTCCATGGTATCCTTGCAATAGGAGAAGTTTGATATTCCTCACTGCACAGATGAGGAATTTGGCCCAAGGATCCTCCTGGAATGAGCAGAAGAGCTAGGATCTGAGCCAGGATGCCTGGTTCCAGAACTGAGGTACCTGACCACTGCCCTGAGGCACTCAGCTTTGAAATTCCATGGTTTTATAGTCCAGAGATGCTTGCAGTCAATCAGGGAGCAAAAACTACTCTAACAGCAAAAACAGATTTCCCTTCTACATTTTTAAGTCTTTTCCTCTGGTTTCAAGGAAAGTTAGCTCTCCTTAAATAATTTGGTCACATTTCCATAAACTCTCAGTAAATACTCATTTCATACAGAGAAAAAAAACTGATTAATGTAAGTTATTTTGTGTATTACCCTATGACACAATTATGTAAAAAGCAAATACTAACGGCACAGAACACCCAAAAGAAAGTCGTTAAATGCATAATAATAAATATATGTAAATATGTGTTCTAGCTTTCTACCTACTTTCTAGCTTTCCAAATTTTCTGTCTTTTTCTATAAATCCTTTTTTTCTTTTGAGGAAAATAGATATTTCCTAAAACAAATACTATACATTTTTATTAGGGATTTTTTAACACAAAACCAGCATGTCTTTTATTATCTAAATTACACAGCAGAGGCCTATTGCACTTGTCTAAATCGTTCAAACTTCTCTTAAATACAAAAAAAAAAAAAAATTAACCCTTTCTCCCATTTAGACTCAGTAGCCAATTCTCTTTATTCTACATGTGCATTAGTTTGAACCTGAAATTTAGAAACTGCTAAAAGCATTTCTGTGAAAGGAGTCCTGCCAAAAGGTAAAAGTTTATTTTTTTTCTCACTTTTATGCCATTGTGCCCTGTTTTCAGATGTTCAAGAAAATTCTTGCAAATGTATGCTAAGGAATATCATAATGCTAAATGCTATCCTATGCAAACAACAAATTGGAAATAAGGACAAATTACACTGAGGGTTATTCTGCATCAGACCAAAAAGCTGACCAACTCATTATATTAGAAAGTTTTAAAAAGCCAATTCCTACAGGGCACTGGTTGTTCATGCCTGTAATCCTACCTACTCAGGAGACTGAGATCTGAAGATCAAGGTGTGACCAGACAAGGTAGGAAAGTCTATGAGACTCTTAACTCCAATTAACTGCTAAAAAGCCTGAAGTGGAGCTGTAGCTCAAATGGTAGAACTCTAGCATTAAGTGAAAAAACTAAGAGCCATTTCCAGGCTCTGAGTCAAGCCCTAAGACCAGCACACACACTTATTTTTTTTAATCTAGCCAACACAGGATGAAAGGAGAAGGGAAGACGAGGAAAGGAAGAGGAAGAGGAAATTTAAAGAATTTATTTGCACAATCCCAGAGCTGCAAGTTAACACCTGTGAAGCAACTTGCAAGATAAAGCCTAGAAAAGAATTAACTCTGAGTCTAAAAGCCACCAGTAGCCAAATTCCCTTAGGGGAAGTCAGTCTTTGTTCCGTTAAAGCCTCCAACTGTTTGGGTGAGGCCCATCCACATTATAAAAGGTAATCTGCTTTATTAAAAGCCTGCCAATTTAAATGTTAATCTCATTCCCCTCCTCCAAAAAAAAAAGAAAAGAGCCACCTTCATAGTTACATCCAGAAAATGTTGGACCAAATATATGAGTACCAAGACCCAGCCAAGCAACTGGACATAGAAAATTAATCATCACAGCGTGGTGCCAGCCAAAGTTATGAAATGAAGCATCTATACCTCCCCTTACTAAGCCCTTATGTCTCTCCCATTTATTAATGCTTTCAATTCCCTGTGTAATTCCTCACAAGATATATACGCTTAGCAAGTACAGCTACATATTTTAGCCAAAACAGGATACCAGGAATTAACAAGTCAATTTCCTTGCTAATCTACTTTAATAATCAGATTTTAAATAATTAGTAAGCTGCACATCAATAATTAAAATAATAATAATAATAACACCAAATGGACTTTCAAATCACATGTTCTTTGGGGCAATGAAGCCTATCTCATACAGCCTCATGTTTATTATTAATGACAGTAATTTTTTAAGCTTGTATCTCTCTTGGAATAGATTTTACATTAATGACTTTCAAATCACCAAGATTCTTCCAAATAAGGTTTGTCTGATTACTTCTTGTGCTGTTGAACTCTTTTTGTTGTTGATGATGTATCTTTTTCAGACCTCTGCATTACTTTAATCCTAAAGAATAGGCTAGAAAATGTCCTTGTCTTCCACAGTGAAGGATGAACCCTTTCGTGTGGCCAATAGCAGCTCTGAAGGGCAGAAGAGTTCAGAAGGACAGGTGAACAAAAGCTCAGCACGGGATTTGAGCAAATGCTTCCTGCAAGACAGTATGGATGTCATATATGGTCCAGATGAGGAACAGCATGTAGATTGAGTCAAGGGTAAAGTGTTTCCTTATAGCCTCCAGACAGCCAGGACACAGTAGGAGAGGGGTTAGTGGAATGAGAAATTTGGCACGTGAGGTATTATCATCACTATACAACTAGACTGAGAGGATCTTCCTCTACAGAAGATTTATGTTGGAAGTTCCAAATTCTCCCACAAAGATGACTCTGTTCACGTGTAGTTCAGAGTTTTTCACTTTGGGCTAACAGAGAGATAGTGAAATGAAAAACGGTTTGAATTTGGGGGCATTTTATATACATACAGTTCATGCCCATCTTACTTTTCTGCACCATCAAAACAATGCTTTTCCCTATATGCACTCGTCTTCAATTTAAGACATCTTTTTTTTTTAATGCTACAAGCCAGGAATGGTTGGTTATACATGCCTATAATCATAACACTCTAGAGGCTGATAGAAGAAGATTATGACCTCAAGGCCATCATGGGCAATATAATAACACCCAAATAGTAAGAAAATCAATAAATAAGATGCTTTAAGTAGCATACACTCATTATAGAAAGCTGCATTCCTCAATTTGCCCAGGCCAGTCTTCATCCTTTTTGTCTTGAACTGCAATGTTGGATATTGATCCATTAGCCCTTCTCCTGACTTGTGCTAGTGAGAGCTAAGGAACCAGATACACAGGGCTTATGGTTTCCCTCTTCATGGGACTCCACCTCTGGGACTGGTTCCAAGTGAAATGCCTTCAATTGTATTGTACAGGCATTTATAGTTGCTCCAAAATGGCCCTCAAATTAAGAAGAAGGCATTTCTTGAGAGTCCCAAAAGAGCAGAAATCTTGAGAAGCAGATTGGAAGGCCAGATTTCATACCTTTGTTTTGGCACTTCATAGATTCAGTTACTAGAACAAACCAAGCTTCAGTGCCCACACTAGTAAAACGGAAGCTGCATTTTACTCCAGCTTAACTTTGTGGTATCTCACACATAGTAGGTGCTCTGTAAACCTTCTAAATAGTAAAGGGAAAAAAAATTGCTGGCTATAGAATCAAGGAGGTTCCAAGAATGGCTGTAGGAAGAGATATTAAAAAGAAAAGCAAATAATGTATTTCCCTTATTGATGTATTTTTTATGAGACATGTGACACCTCCGCTTGCAGTTTTAATAAAGCGAAGACAGACACTCAGCTGGCTGCCTAGCATTCGGCTCAGCTCAGCTCAGTCCCTGAAAAGCTGAGCCATGCTCACACAGAAAGACCTGAGGAACCCCAAGTAAAGAGAAAGATGCACACACTATCCCAGAAAGGAGTCAGGGTGGTTTTGGAAAGTCCTTGTTAGTGCTGGCTGCCAATAGCTAACTCTTCCAGTTTTCCAGGACACCCACCTCCTTCATGTCAATTACTTCCTTCTTTCACACAGAATTGCAAAAAAAGCCCAGTACGGTGGGGCACTTCAAGGCTTCTGCCAAAAGGGGTAGGAACATAGAAGCTCAGCCAAATTTGGACCCCTGCTGCTTGCTATGCAATGCCACACACCTACTTCAGACATGAGAGCATAAAGAATCATCTAGTGAGAGGAATCCCTGGGAGGGAAGCACCTTGTGAATCCCCCCTTCCATCATGGGGCTTGAACTCAGAGCCTGGGTGCTGTCCTTCAGCTCTTCAGCTCAAAGCGAGTGCTCTACCACTTTGAGCCATAGTGCCATTTCCGGTTTTCTGAGTGGTCTGTTGAAGATAGGAATCTCACAGACTTTCCTGCCCGGGCTGGCTTTGAACCGTGATCCTCAGATCTCAGCCTCCTGAGTAGCTGAGATTATAGGTGTGAGCCACCAGCATCCAGTGAGAATTCTCTTAATGCTGAGCAGTTGCTTGTGCAGAGGTGAATGCCAAAGTCTACCGAACATCTTTATGGCACCTGTTCTGTGGGATGACTTCAATACAGCCAATGTCCAAATGCCACAGGCTTCCTCAGCAATGCATGGGGTCATTGGATGTAAATAATAAGTGCATAAATAATTTGACATTTCTTTGACATTTATTGGCTTCCCAGAGGCTTATGGTATACAAAAGAGGGCACTTGAATTATAAATAGTATCCTACCAACATAGTCTGGGTTATTGTTTAAAGGCAGCTCATCTCTGAACTATCCTCCAACACCCCCCCACACCCCCGCAAGTCAATTAAAGGGTGGATAGAGATAGACACCCAAATTCTTCCCAGTGAAATGGGCAAACAGTGCTGGGAGGGAATTCCTCCTCCGGGAGGCTGACCTGCTTCCTGCTCTGAAGGTTTAATGGCATTCAGTTCCTTTTGGGGTGGATTTAACACACTGTACTGGCCAGTCCATAAAGGTTCTCCTTTGATACAGGTGATGGTTATACTAGGAACAGCCACACCCCCTCCACATACACACACACACACACGCACACACACACACACACACACACACACACACACAGAGTTGCTTCAGGACACAGAATCACGTTAAACGTTTCCATTGGAACCACCTGTACCAAGAGTGAACTCAAAATCCTTACAGCAGAAGCCCTGGGCTGAGGCTGGATGGGCATCCGCTCCACATCTTGTACCCATATGCCATGGTCAATTGAGAAAGCCGTATCTCATCTTCAAATGGCTGCGCTCTCTACGGCAGCTCTTAAAAAAATGCTGTTTGTAATTGTAACCAGATTGTGTCCCCCCCCCCACCCCCACCCCCGCCAAACACACTACAGAATCTGGTAATAAAGGTAATGTTCTTCTATAAAACAACAGTTTCATAAAATGATCAGAGTCTGGCCCAGTGTCCTAAACACTTACCTAGCCCTTAAAGTGTTGAATTAGATTAAAGTGCCGTGGGGACATAACTGATGTAATGTTTCAAAATCATAAATGCAGGAGGAGGGATTCTAAAGCGAGGTAATGGAGAGAATGGAATAATGCAATAAAAGCTGGCTCAAACGCTGAGTCTGTGATACCTGATTTATTGTTTTAATATAATGCTGTAAAGGCCATGTTTGAATATACAGCAGTATTTTATTTATCTAATAGCTGTGATTCTAATGATGGGTGTTTAACAATGGCTTTAGACCAGAGGTGGTGGCTTACAAACAAAGCTGGTTTTAAGGTACACCCTGAATAAAGTCATGGAGCAGAAGGGGAGGAGGTTGAAAGGCTATGTTTCAGGGATGCCTGAGGGACCCTCTGAAATTCTCATTTCTTACCTCTGCAGATTTTAAAACTGCCTCCAGCCCAGCAAAGCTCAGTAAACTGGACTCAAGTTGAAGGCCCTGGTAAATAACCACAGCCCATAGGACTGGTTGCTACCAACAGCCCTAAGACCTCTGTGCAACTGTGTGCGGGAACACACCCCCACAGGGGAAGATGGCTGCAGGAGATTCCATTCAACAATGGAATGCTGTTGAATCATATTTCAAATATAGCCTCAATTCCCCCAATTAGAAGGTCCAGTTCCAGCAAATTTAAGTCAACTTTAACTTTTCTCCCCCTCAGCAGACCAGGATCCATCCATTCCACAGAGAATGTGAATCTTCTAGACTGACTATCTTCTTGGGCAAAGACTCTTTAAAGGTGTTCCAGACTCAGCATTCTGTCTAAATGCCCACTTTACTTCCTATCAAAGGATGCCTGATATAAATACTTTAAAAGTACATTTTAGCTGGGCATCAGTGGCTCATGCCTATAATCTTAGCTATTATTCAGGAGGCTGAGATCTGAGGATTGCAATGTGAAGCTAGCCTGGATAGGCTCTTATCTTCAACTCACCACTAAAAGGCCAGAAGTACAGCTGTGGCTCAAGTGGTAGAGGGCTAGTCTTGAGTAAAACAAATCTAAGGGACAGCACCCAGGTCCTGAGTTCAAGCCCCAGGACACACACTCTCTCTCTCCTCTCCTCTCTCTCTCTCTCTCTCTCTCTCTCTCTCTCACACACACACACACACACACACACACACACACACACACACACACACTGTATAGCTTTACAGAGTAACAATACAAATCACAAAGTATAACACTTAGACCAGTCGGGAATGGTGGTTTATCATATTCCCAGCCATTCTGTAGTTAGAAATGAAGAGGATTGTGGTTTGAAGACAGCCAGACATAAAGGTTAATGAGAACTTATTTCAACAAATAAGCCATGTATGGTGATCATATCTAGAATTTCAACTACATAGGAAGTATAGGTAGGGAGTCACTGTCCAAGATTCCTCTAGACAGAAAAACATGATCACATTGAAATATAAAGCAAAATGAGTTGAAGGCATGGCTTACATGGCAAAGCACCTGCTTAGCAGTCTCATGGCTCTCAATTCAAACTTGTACCACCAAAAATTTAAAAATTACTCCCCCCCCAAGAAAGCACAGTAGTCACCTTTGGAAAACAAATCAGAGCTGTCTCTCTAGTAGAAGTCTTCCAATGGTTTCCTGCTATACTTGGGATGAAAGTCCCCAATCATTCATACTCCAACCCTTGCTCTTTTCTTTTCAAACTTTATCTCCCAATTTGCCTCCTCTTGCATTTCCTCCAGCCACACTAGTATTTTATAATGTTATTTCTCCAACACTGGAAGTTCTTTCCTATCTCAGGGTTTCTGACCTTTCTGCTCCCACTTCCTACTGCTCTTCGCTCTCTGCGGATGCTCAGATCCCACTTGGAAAGGAGCGACCTGACCCCTCCAAGTAGCATAGATGTGTGTGCCCCTCCCCCACTCCTGGGCACAATCAGCCCCATTCTCACAAAACATTTTATTCATGTCCTTTACCACACAATTTCCTAATTTTTCAATTACTAATGTTATGGACTGAAATGGTTGTTGTCTCCCTCTAATTCCAATACTGTACCATTACCTCCCACATGATAGTATTTGGAAGTGAAGCCCCTGGGAAGACACTATCTTCAGATGAGGGTCTTCAGAGTGGAGCTTTCAAATAGGATTAGTGCCCTCCAAGAAAGCAAACCACCAAATCTCCCTGTCTCCTCTCCACCTGCCATGTGAGGCTGCAGTAAGAAAGCAGCGGCATCTACACGCACAGAAGAGTGCCCCCAGCAAGAACTGAATAAACCAGTTCCTGTATATTGATCTTTCAAGTGGCGAGGAATCCATATCCGTTCTTTATGCCACCCAGACCTTGGTAGTTTGTTACAGCATCATCCTGGGCTGAATGAAACAGCTCTCTCTCGTCTCTCAAACAAAGAGCACCACCTCTACAATTTCTACCTGAAGAAAGGTCTCTCCTTCTCAAATTGTATTTTGAGTCCCCACATCTGTTAAATACAAGAGGATAATAATAACTATTAACACCTCTGAAAGAAGCATAATGGCCTTACAGGTATTAAACCAACTAACATAATAACCCTGTAGGATAGGTAGGTTTACTATGCCCACTTTTCCTGAAAAAAGAATTAGGCACAAAAGAAGGCTAAGTAAAGTAGGTCAACGTTACACAGTCAGGAAGTGGCAGCACCAGAATTGGAACACAGATCATCTGATCCCCCCAAACCAAATGACATAGAATACCATTAGGTAATTTCCATCATCCTCTGTGAACAAGGAGAGGGTCTGCCAGTGGAGAGGCTACTGTCCTAAATTACCTGGCCACCTCTCATCAATCTGCTCCATCTCCCTCACTTTACAAATTCATGACCCAGCTATAGATTTAAGACTTGAGATTTTACATACATGCGCAGAGCAGTCATAAATCTATAAATTTAAGACTCTAAGTTTTTACCATTCAAATTCTTTTTCGCTTAATCATCATTTTATGATGTTTCTCTGAAATATATCAACATCTGCTTGGCACTGACTTAAATACTAAGACTACAAAATCTGCTAATTGTTCTCATGTGGACTTACCCACACCCTGCCATCCACGGGCAGCTGCCACTTCTATCGTGAATCCATGAGAACATCTCTCACTTTTTTTGTCTTTTCTTGTCACATTTATTTTCTCTTTTTCTGAGAAAGTAGAAGGATGGAGAGACCAGAATGTAGGAAGAAGGTTCTCAAATACTTAATTCTGGATTCCATAGTATAATAATAATAATGACAATTGCTAAGGACCTATTGAATAGTGGTTTAAAATGTGAGCTTTAGGGCCTGATATGTGTTATTTGTTGATCATGCGGTTTTTTTGTGCTGTTGCCTCACCTGTAACATGGGATACAGTCATAATAGAGTATTTTAATATTATATATACGTCATATTGAATAAATGAGTTAATATCTATACAATGTTCAGAATCGTGTTAGCAAAACGTGCTGTAAAAATCGGAAGGACTTGCCAGTTTGGAATAAGAGAGTACTAAAGAGGAGAATATCAGAAGATTTGGGGGATCCCCTACCAACTGAGAGAGGGACCCAACCAGTCCATCAGTTAGTGAAAATTGAATAAAACATAACCTCCAAGAAAAATACATTTCTAGATGAAAGATTTTCCTAGTTGAGATGAAACATTACAGTACTGTGCAGAGAGACAGAGAGAAATACTTTCATCCTGGGTGAAAGCAATCATCTTCTACTCAAAAATGTCCCCAATGAGTACAAGAATCACCCTCTCCCCACTTCTGACAAAAGACTTGGTCCTAGCATAGGCTTCAGCGACTCAAATAAAGGGTAGGCTTCTGTTTCTCCCAAACAGCCCACGTGGTAGGTAAAATTATGATCCCTTCCCCAAGAAGGTCACACTCTAATTCCCAGAAACCATGCCTGTCACCTCCTACAGCAAAAAGGACTTTGCGGGTGTGATTAAGTTAAGGAGTTTGAGAAGGAAGGATCATTTTGGCTTATTCTGTAACCCCTAACTGTAATCACAAGTGTCATAAAAAAGAAATCAGGAAAGACTCTACTACAAAATTAAGAGTAGGAGTGGGGGTGAGGAGAGGAGGGGCCACAAGCCAAGGAATGTGGGACCCAGAGGACCACAGTGATGACAGAATGGCTTTTTCTCAAGATGCTTCAAAAGGAACCAGCCTTGCCAACATCTTGAATTTATCCCAGTAAGACTGAATTGGGATTCGGACCTCCAACACTATAAGAGAATCCATCTGAATTATCAGCAGGCTAGTGGTTGCATGATACTTCAACAATGGGAAATGAATATGGACCAGGACACAGTTGTGACTTCTTTTGACAGGATTGTTCTCTAACTTTGCACCTACAAAATATAACCCTGATATTGATAATGTCTTATGAAAAACATAACAACCATTGGGTTCTTTTGTTTGGGGATTTTTGTTTGAGTGGGAGGAATTTTTGTTGCTGTTGTGACAAGGTTTGTTTCTGGACCCTTGAGCTTTCTGTCAGCTTGCTTGCTCATAGCTGGCACTCTTACCACTTAAGCCATGCCTCCAGCCTGGCTTTCTGGCTGGGTCTATTGGAGATCAAGTCTCCTTCCAGCCAAACAGACCTTTTGTGCCTTACTGAGTTTTGGCGGGGAGGGGGTGGGAGGGTGGGTTGGTTTCAGCCTAGTATGATAAACTTTGTTTTAGGATCGGAAAAAAAAAACCCAGCTAATTCCCAAACTGTCCATGATCTTTATTTTAGTTTTATCATCTCTAAAAGATGGAAGACTTACAACATCAGACAGACAGACAGACAGACAGACAGAGACAAAAAGAGACAGAGACAGAGGCAAGGAGACAGAGAGAGACTGATAGACACTGAGACTGATTTAGAAATTTGGGTTTTGTTTTTATTTTCCCTTAGTTGCTATTAAGGGTATACAATGTACTATTTAGCTTTTCCTGTCACCAATTCAAATTTGAATGCAGGGAAATCATGGCTAATAAATTAGTACTTCTCTCTGGCACACCAAACCAGCAGAGACACAGTGGTGGACCAAACTCCACTGCCAGCCAAGCAGACACAAGAAAGTAGCAGATTCAATGGGAGGGAAGAGTCCTCTTTTATTTCTTCCCCTGAGTCAGAAACATTCCTTTCATTGAAGGCACATCAAGAGGATGATTCCCTCCAAGCATCATTTCTAGGCCAGAAGCAGGAGTATGCATGGGGAAAGGGAACATAGGTTTTGTTGTGAGCATTATGAGCACACAGACACAGCTATACTTAGCCAGAAGAGTTTGTTCTCATGAAAATGAAGGCCTGGACACTTCAGGTGAACCCAAACCCCAGAAGAAATTTGACCAATGCACTCTGTGGTAGTTTCTACCTGCACTGTCTTGGTTCTCCTCTACTTAATTCCCTCTTAGAATAGCCTGATCTTCAAATCTATAAAATCAAGATGGCGCCCTCTTCCCTAAGAAAGCACAGCAGAAAGATATCCTCCCCCTAGCCATAGTCTTTTAAATCATACAGCCTAGGCTTAATCGGCCTTTTTACCACAAAACCACGTGTTGGCCAGCTTTCCATTGCTTGAACAAAATACCTGAGACAGAACAACTTAAAGGAAGCAAAGGTTGTGCTGGTCCATGGTTTCAGAGGTTTCCGTCCATAGTCATTTGAGTCTCATTGCTTTGGACCTGTGACAAAGCAGAACATCATGTGAGGAAGCAGGTGGGAGAAGAAAGCTGCTCAACCTCATGGCAGCCAACATGCAACAAAGAGGAAAGAAGAGGAACCAAGGCTCCAATATCCCACAGTCCCAGTGAACTAACTGCTGTCCCACCACCCCGTGAGCGCCACAAGCTGCCAACCAAAGCTTCAACACTTGGCCCAAGGGGGCAGTCACTTCAAATCCAAATCGTAGTATAACTTCTTTAAGAACATGGGAACCCAGGATAAAGAGTAACAACACTTGGCTAGCCAGAAGCAAAGCTCCTGACAAGAAATTCAATCCAGGACTTTCTGAGAACAGGTCTGGAGTTCAGGAGTCCTCACAGATTTGGGTACCATTGCCATTTTTGACCACACTGTGGGTGTGGGATATTCCAGCTGAACAAGTATCAGAAAACCAGGCCTCTCTGGCCTTCAGTCTTGGGTTTTGCTCAAACCCTCGTTCCTCTGAGCTTTGGTGCCCACCACTAGGGGACAGCTATTACTCATCCCAGGTTACTAAGAGCAATGATGTGCCAACCACTGCATAGCATGAGCAGAACTATGAGGATGTGGAACTCCTTCATTTCTTCCTCTCAGACCTTTCCAGCTCATTCCACGAGACTGGCTTTTTCTTGCCCTTGGATCAGAGACAGAGCAAGTTTCATAAATCACTTCGACACTTTCAAGTGTCAGTTGTTGATGCAGGAATTCCTATCTCCCCTAACCAGCGGAATCCATAAAACTCTCCCTGCTTATTCTCACGGCCTCTCCATATTGCCAATCTATTGGCATAGAATGGCAGTCTGCCTAGGCGAAGGCAGTGTTTGACTTTTCTTTCTCCACATTTCAACTTTTTCACACTTCTTCAACATGGGCTGGGTCAGCCTGTGAGGGGGAGAGGTGACGCAGCCTGTCGCCCTTGTGTTCTTTCCCTGAACCCTTCCTTGAATCTCTCACCCTCCCTCACTCCAGTGCTGGGGGCTCTGTAGACTTCAGTTTGTGCTTCTCTTTTGACTGATACAAGCGTCCTCTTTAGCCCCTGGAAATCTATGGCAATGTCTCCACCACCACTTAGTGTTGTATCTGGGTACATTCTCTATAGCCCTTCTCTCTAGAGCTGAGGGGAAGTACCCCACACTCCTTTCTACCAATGGGAGAGACTTACCATACACCGACCACAACCTCTGCACATTTCATTCCATCTCCCACTCTTTTGTCCCTCAACGCAACCCATCCAATGCTGGAAGGAAGTGGTGAGTGCTGAGTCAGTACACAAGTTTCGCATGTCTTACTTATGGTTTTACTCGCTTTGGACTGTGGCTTCTATTAACTTGAGTGCACAGCTGAACTGGGACTTTCCAGCTGGTTTGTTCCAGTGTCTCTTTATAATCAATGCAACTATGAAAATAACGGTGGACAGTATTTATGGATCACGAAGATGCTTCTAGCACTACGGTGATTAGTTAATGAGCGTTTTCTTATTGAATCTTCTCCCAAGCCCTATGAGGAAATTGTGATGATTTTTCCCTACTGAAGACACGTGAAAACTGGACCTGGGGGTGGAGACTGGTCTTGGGTCACAGAATCCATAGGAAACAATGAGAGGATTCGAAAGCAGACCAGTCTGATGCCAGGACTATGGCAGAGCTTCTGGTCACCAGAATGCTTGCACAAGTATCAAATCAGTCATTTATTTGATAGTCTGTGAGAAAGTCCTTGGTAAACTGATAAAGTATTCTTCAATTATTTACATTGTTATTGTAGCTGTAAAAGACAATCATTTTTATTATTCCATTCTCTTGGCACCACATTAGGCTGCTTATATAGCATACATTAAACACTCTGAAAAGATTTAGCATGAGACTAGGGATTGCACGGTGATAGAATGAGTGTTACAGCGTCCATTAAAATGCCTGAGAAATGAAGGCATCTCAAAATGGAATGCTTAACTGTACGAAGACCTCCAAATTCAATCGACTGTTTCCCAAACATGAGCCCTAGGCAAGTGCACTTGACTCAAGAGAGAAAGAGACAGACTGAAATGTGGACATAGAAAATGAGGCTGAAGCCACCCACCCCTCATTCATCCATCAGGTAGGTAAAGTTCCACTGGCTTCTCAGGTAATAGAACACACAGACTTGGCTTTGACATCAGAAATACTTGCACAGCCATCCCTACCACTAGGGTAGGGATATGGTAGTCTCACACACCAGTCTTAGACTGTCTGTATCTAAATTATTCTGTTCTTAACAACTCAGAAAGTTACCATTTTTCAATGTACCTTAATTTTCTTCATCTGAATAGGAGGAGTAATAGTAATAGTAGTATTTTCCTCTTTTTGTTTTTGGCAGCACTGGGGAGTGAATTCAAGAGCTTGAGCTTGCTGAGCAGGTATTCTACTATCTGAGCTATGCCTTCAGGTCCTTTGTGCATTCATTATCTTTAAGATAGGATCCTTCTTTATGCCAGGACAGCCTGAGCTGTAAGCTTCGTAATTGTGCTCCCCATCCATCATAGAGATGATAGGCACCCATCCCAGTGCTTAACCATTGGTGGAGATGAAGTCTCTCAAGTTTCTTCCCCACCCTTCCAACCCCACCTCACTCTACAGCTGGCCTCAAACCTCAGTCTCTGGATCTCTGCCTCTCAAGTAGCTGGGAACACAGGCTTGAGCCACCACATGAAGATACTCATGGTGTTACTGGAATAGTTAAACTACGTTTGAAGTTCTTAGCCAAGTTCGCTATCAGCCTCCGGTAGACCCTATTTTACACAGAGGGAGAAAAAAAAAACAACATTTAGAAGAGAATTACATATAGGTATTTTTGCTCCTAAGCAAACCCACAACTAAAATACAGATCTTCTTCCAAATCCTGTGGCTGAACTATTTGTACTATAATATCCAGGCTGTTACCTTTGATTTGCGTAATGTTTGAGTGTCTTGCATTGGGCGCAATCTGAACCTTTTGTCCTTTAAGCAGTTGTCCGATGAATTCTGTTTTCCATGCCCACCCCCACTCATTCAATAAAAATTACAGTTTCTATAAACCATCACATCTTGTTCAAATTCTTTTTATGAGAACCTTTATCTCAAGAAGTAACTCATTTTATTGTCTAACAGCAAAGCAGTTCTGTCAAGATAATGCTGTCACTAAATAAAACACCAAAGACATAAAAAGAGAGAAAACTCAACAGCTTCCACCAACAGCTACCAAACCACAGACTCCCCCAACCTGGCCCATGTTATTTCTAGATCATCTTTGCTTAGGGAGGACAAATATAAGAATTCACACAGTTAAGAGGAATTCTTATGGGGTTTTCAAACAAAAACAAAAACAAAAAATCCTCAAACTGAAAAGTAATTTCAGACCTTACTTCTACTTTTTTTTTTTTTTGCACATGTATCCAAACATCTCAGAAAGTGGTTCTCTTTAAAATTACAGGATGTAGAATGAAAAACCCATCAGGATGTAATGGCATATTTCAGCATCTTACTACTTAACAGAACTTGGCTTTTTCAGCATTTTTCTTTTGTGCAATTATTCAAACTGGAAGGAGATCAAAAAGGTAGAGTGAGTTCTGATTTTTTTTTAACTGCTACAAACCATCCATCAAAGCTAAACTATTATTAAGGAGAAAGTAAAAGGGAGAAGAATGAAGAACCATAAATGTAGAGGCTTAGAAAAAAAAAAAAAAGACAATCTCCTGGACCCATAAAATACAATTAACTGAATTTCACCAAGACGTCTATAAAAAGGAAAAAAAAACATACACAAAGAATCAATATTAGGCATAAACCCAAAAGTGGGTTGTTATCTCTAGACCAGAAGAAAAACATTTCATTAGGCTGAAGGGTTTTATATTCCCATTGGGAAAATTGCTTTTTCTTCACGCCTCCCCCTTGCTTACTACAGAAACTCAATTGAAAAGTCAATCATCAAAATCACTTAGCAAATGTCACAAGGTGCCACCACTTCCCATAGACATTTGTTTCTTGATGGGAAATTCAGGCCTTTGAAACCCCGGTACCTTTTCTCCCCTCTGCGTTGATTCACATGTTTCCACCATTCTGCTGTGTTTACTCTTTTGCAATTTTCTTTTTCTGTTCGCCTGTTTTTGTGGTTGTTGGAAATAGCAAGCCCATTTGAAAAGGTTGCAACCTACAGCTTTTCCCTCTTAATATTTTGGTGTTCCTTTAACAGTCTTTGCACCAGTGAGAGCTCCTGTTGCTCAGGTTAGAGAAACATAGCTCTCCAATAACAGCACTGCCATAAAAGAGGCCTTTTGCAGGCTGGTGGCATGAGATGTCATCTTTTTCACAGTTCATCCTTGCAAATGCCTGCTAATCGACACTTAATTGGCAGACACTCTGCCAAGTCACAAAGCTGGTCTGGTTTAAGATCCTGCCTGCCAATGATCAACAAGGCCCTTCTCTCACCAAAACCCAAGTGACACAGATACACTCACATGCAGAGACCCGAATCTGAAGATCAGGCCTATCCAGACAAAGAAGACACTTAAAGAAGCATCTGAAGACCTCGTCATAAATTCTTGAACTGAAAAGAGCACCATTTGAGACTATTATGATGTCTAGTAGCAAAGAATGGGATTCTCATAAAACCATCACTAGAATAAAATAGAAAATTACTAGATTCCTCCTATGGACTCAATACATGATTTTTCATTTCAAGGCCTGAGTGCTGTCTCTTAGCTCCAGCAATTGAGCCACAGCTCCATGTCCAGTATTTTTTTTTTTAGCAATTAATTCAAGATCTCAGTCTTGGGGACTTTCCTGCCTAGGGTGGCTTGAGAATCCTCAGATCTCAGCCTCTTGAACAGCTGGTTTATCATTTTATTTCTGAGTTCTGTGTACTGGCCAACTATAGGAGCTTCTTTTCTTAAGCATGGGTTTTCAAAACTCACCCCTGATATGTGTAAACATGTTTTATCAACCATCAAGTGTTTTAAAGAGAGAAAAATTATTTTGCCTAACATAGCACAGTCCTAATTGACCTATGTGAATGCGAGCTCACTTATTTGAGTCACTAAATTAACCAGACTGTATACAGATTTCTTTGTGTTGGCCACATGGATGTTTTCTTCCTAAAGATGACAGATGGTGACAAGTGCAGACAGCTGCGGTGGGGGCCTGGTCCCTCACAAATTCAACCAGTGTCAAATTTCTATTAATCCTTGAATTTGGATAACTACCATTGATGCTTCTGAACTCATTTTTTTTATGTTTTCCTCATTACCAATTACTTATGAAAGAATTTTCCGTAATCAATAGAATGAGTATTTTGACCTTACCTTGATTTGCTCATTGAAGAAATTTGCTTCTCACTAAAGAATGAATTTATAGGTGAGTTACATATACCTCTAGAATAAAATCTCTAAATGTTTTGCACCACAGGGCCTGGCACCCAATCAAAACAACATTATTTAATATACTGCAACTGTAAAATGTCAAAAATTGGGTTGTAGTTAATATGAAATTATAGTAGAAAAGGAATAAATAACCGAGATCCTACAACAGAGAGAAATTATAAAAGCTAACAGTAATTAGTAGGATTGTAGCTGTGGCTTGCTTTAGAATGGAACCATTTAATAAACAAACACACCCCACCCTTTGAAGAAGGTGGCAGTGGCCAGGCAAATGCTGAGATTGGCCAAGAGAAGGTGTAGGTAGACTACAATGATTTTCACCTATAAGATGAAACCTG
This sequence comes from Dipodomys spectabilis, assembly GCF_019054845.1. Lineage (NCBI taxonomy): Eukaryota > Metazoa > Chordata > Mammalia > Rodentia > Heteromyidae > Dipodomys > Dipodomys spectabilis. Next base: position 9,264,985 of record NW_024870834.1, on the reverse strand, counting down.
CTTAAATCACACATCATCTAAGAGCTCATACCAAGAATTATAGAAGGATGTCTCTATGATACTTTGCACAATAGTAATAACCATTCTCCTATTCATTTAATACCTCTCTCTTTTTTGTGTGTATTTACATACATATCCTATGGTTTAGAATACTTTAATAGCAGATTTATATCCATAAAACCTTTCGCATTCCAACCTCAGTTCCGTAGAATAAATCCCTTTTGCCATGCCTAAGAAAGCCAAAGGGATGCTTTAACTGTAGTCACACTGCCATCTAGTGGACATATCTTAGAACTGACGATCTCCTCAAACATGAGACCTTTACTTTTCTTTTAGAGGACTAACGTTTGGGATATCCTCTATAGATTTTTCTGAGAGCAGATACGAGTATTTTTTTCACACTAACTCTCTCTCTCCTGTCTTAGTAGAGAGGTGTTTTCAAATGTGTCAGTGACACCCAGTGAGCTGGAATAAAATCCCTGTGTTTTTGCTTTTGTCTTTTAGACAAAAGATACAATTCTCACAAGAGGAAAAATGTCCCCCTAGAAAGAAATGCCATCAGATGAGCCACAGCTCGTCGCTTTGGCTCAGCACTGTGTTCTGCCATTGAGGAAAGGGGCCGCAAATGCAAACTCAGAATACTTTCTTTACTTTTTCTTTTTCTTTTTTATTTGTTGTCCTGAGACGATTGCTACCACGGTATTCAATCGTGTGACAATCGTGGCACTGTTTGGAAAAGGGCATTTCCATTTATCCTCTTCACATACACTGGAACCATATTAACAATAGGAAGTAGAGGAGAAAGCCAAAGTCAGGCTCCTTACTCACCAGAGGACCTATATGAGCAACAACAGATATTAGGGAAAGTCCAGATAATAGGGAAAGTACCTTCTCACTCAAAAGTATGTTCACACTTGTGACTTTAGGGGAGACTGAGAAAGGAACATGGTGAGTTCAAGACTATCCGGTCTACATAGGGAGAGCCTAACTCCAAAAAAAACATCAAAATAACAAAAAGATATGTGAGTTGAATAACTCTAAAAACAAAGGGAGCACTAAGCTAGCCATTATAAATATAAAAGTTGCAAGACTTCTCCCACCTTACCCTCATAGGTTGATATACGCTCCCAGTGCTATCTAAAAGGTAGGGTGCTTCAGTCCACTCACTGGGAGTCCGTTCTGGTTTCTGAACCCCACATGTACTATAGAACATGGATCTTAGGGTACATATTTGAATCATCTGGAATGTTTGAAAGCCTGGATGCTACTAAGAACTTTCTCAAAATCTCCTGGTGGCTATAATTTGCAGTTCGCTTAAGGACTGCTGTTTTAACTCTGTGTGTGTGTGTGTGTGTGTGTGTGTGTGTGTGTGTGTGTGTGTGTGTGTGTGTGTGTGTGTGTGTGCATGTGCACGCACGCATGCACGTGCTGGGATTTGAACTCAGGGCCTTGTACTCTACCTTGGTGTTTTTACTCAAGGCTCTTATCACTTGAGCCACAGATCTACATCCTAGACCATTGCTCTAGAGAAAATAAAACACAAGAACCCTTGGAGAGTGAAACTAATCTTCCTTAGAAATGGCAGAAGTACGAGGCACCTGTACCCAGTTCCTTTGTCGCTCATCATTCCTCATCCTGAGACCAGTGATCCTCTCCCAGTTTCCTGAGAGCCTCTCTGCGCCTACTTGTAAGTCTTAAGCACTGTTATTTGGTTCCTTAGTGTATGTGCATAGGTATGCGGCAATATCTCATTCTTTGCTGAAGGAAGAAAATAAGAGCTAATGGGAATATTAAGTTCTTCTTTATTCAAGTCTTTTTAAGTCCTGTAGAGGTTTTAAAGGGAAAAGAGAATTTAAAGATCATCTCTTCCAAGTCCTTGACTTGACAAAGATGTAAACCAGGGAAGATCAATAGCGGGAGATGGGCTGTTACAGGCTCTGTCAAAGCTAGATTGCTGGTCGCCGCTTTTATACACATCCTATCATTAACTCTTCACAATTATTTCTATGGCATGGCCACTTTACCCCTACGTGGAGATTTTGTGAGATTAACATAGAATTTGAACCTAGGCACTTCTAGTTCCTCTGTATATACGGAGTCCAGCTCCTAGGTATGAGCAAGTCATACAGCTTTACCATCCACCCTCCATGATGCCTTGGCTTCCCTGAACTGCCCACAGGACCCATCTAGACCACAACCTTACAAAGCAATGCATCTCACAGCTCTTCTTACAACCCTGCTGGAGGAAGGACCCTTCAGTGAGCACCCCATAAGCTTACATGTTTGTCCGCTCAGGAAAATTCAAAGCAGCCCAGTATGACCCACCTCAAGGTGCCAGCTGTTGACCTGGGCCTCTTCCTCCATCCCCCTCACCCATCCCTTTCCCCACCTGTTTACAGAGTTATGAGGTAGGAGGCTAGATTGCAGAGACACAGGCTTACTGCCTTTCCCCTGTGAGGGATTGCTGCTCCCTCACTTCCCTTTCCTGAGGAAACTAAGCGGAGAAATGAAAAGGGCACTTCAAAGTCCTTTCCACCTCACTCTAGAAAGCCCCTCGGTCTGTATAGCTGGTAGCATCACTGAGAACCCACCCAATGCTGGTCCTCTAGAATTACAGAAGCCCCTAACCTCGAGCTCCAAACACCTCAACTACCTGCAAAGTTCTCCCCACTTGTCTGCAAGCAAAAGGGCATACCTCTTTCTTCTCCAAATGTATAATCCCATCCTTCATCCCACAAGAGCTATTCATAGCCAAGTACTGATGGCCCACACCTGTAATCCTAGCTACTCACGAGGCTGAGATCTGAACATCATGGTTCAAAGCTAGCCAGGATAGGAAAGTCCATTTCTCCAAGTAACTCAGAAACAGAGCCCAGGCCTTGAATTCAAGCCCCAGGACTGGCACCATGAAAAACAAAATAAGCTATTCATCTCAGATGTATAGGAAAATCTAAAAGCAACAAAAATGACTCAAAATGTGACTGTGAAACTCAATTAAATGTTACCTGCCCACCAAAATTATAATAAAGCAGACCATATAAATATACTGTATGGGGCTGAAGGTTTAGTTCAGTAGTAGAATGCTTGTCCACCATGCACAAGGCCCTCAGTTCATTCCCAGTACCATAGAAGTCAACCCATCAATTAATAACAAATTTATAGTGTACTCTGTGAAAACACAGGATATAGAATAATGTTGTTATGGTTTCATGATGAAACACCACACACACACACACACACACACACACACACACACACACACACACACACACACACACAGGTCTTAGGTGTTAAAGGTTTCGCCCACAGCCAGTGCAGTTATCTGGAGCTTTAGGAGTTGGGGCCTAGCTAGAGAAGCCAGTCACCATGGGCCTTTGGAGTGTGTGCCTTTTCCTATGTCCCTTTTTCCCTCTCTGTCCTCTAGCCATGATGAAGTGAGCAGCCCTTGTCCCATGCTTCTAATAGCTGTCATGAGGTTCCACCTCACCTCAGACCACAATGATCCCAAACACCATCGGCTGAAAGCCCTGAAGCTGAGAGCCAAAATAAAGATCTTTTTTATTGTTTATCTCAGGTAGCTGTCATAGCAATGGGAATGTCTGCCTGCCACGGGACAATGGGCACCAGAGAGGCAAGCCCTGACTCCCTGACCAAGGGGTCAGGACTGGGGAAAAGTCTGAAGAAAGCCTGGAATGATGTAACCAGAGCTGAATGGGTGATTCCGGTAAGAGGTGAGTAGACCGGAATGCTGATAGAAATGCAAACAGGAATGCTTGTGTACTTCTAATGAAGCACCTAACTTTTATATTTTTGGTTATACAATGGCTCACTGGTAAGCATTTGCCTTGAGTCACTTTTGACTTGGACTTTTGAGCCATTCTGTAACAACTAGAATTTCTGGGACTCTCAGAGACAAGTTGCTGAGTTGTGTATTATGAGATGGCCATGTGTGTCCTGGGGAGCCAGGAGGTTATGGTTTGCACATGAAATGTCTCCAAGGGCTCAGGTGCTGAAGGCTCAGTCTCTGGCTAGTGGTACTATTCTGAGAAGTGGGACCTAGCTAGGAGCATGTTTTGAAGGATGTATCTTTTCCCTCACTCCTTTGTCTCTGCTTCCTAGTCACCATGAGGACAACAGACTCCATCACATTTTCCCATCACTGCCATGATGTCTCACTTCAGGCTCAAAGCAACAAATCCAGACTGAAAACTGTGACCAAAAGAAATCGTCTCTCCTCCTCTTTGTTCCTCTCAAGTATTGGTCTCAGCGGCAGGAAAGTTAAGTACAGCTATCAATAATGTGTCTATTGCTGATTACTCTGATGTTAAAGTGTATATATTTTCTGCAAGAATTGAAAGGAAATCCAGAAAGAAAAAAAAAACAAAGTGGTTTGGGTTTTTTTTTTTTTTTTTTTTTAGGACATTATGGGTAAGACTTCTTATTTTGTTGTTTATTTTTATTTTTTGTCAGCCATGAGGCTAGAATTCAAGGTCTAGGCTCTGTCCCTGAGCTCTTTTGCTCAAGGCTAGAGCACTGTCACTTTGAGCCACAGCACCACTTTTAGCTTTTTAGTAGTTAACTGGAGATGAGTCTCTCGGCCTTTCCTACCTGAGCTGGCTTCAAACCACAATCCACAGATCTCACCCAGCTAAATAGCTAGGATCATATATGTGAGACACCAGTGCCTGACAGTAATACATTTTTTAATGTTCCTTTATATTGTGGTAATGGTTCTTATAGCAAATAACATTTGGTTTAATAGGCAGGACAAGCATAATTATTTAAATTTTCCATCTCAAATAGTTAAAATACATCGAGCTTTGAGTCTAAAAAATAGTAGTATTGAGTTAAATATTACAAGATGATAATAGCTATCATTTATTGAGTACTTAGTATATGCCAGACTTGAGCTACAAGTACTTCACATGCATTATCCCATTTAATCCAAAAACAGTAGTCATAGAGTAATTCGCCTACTACTTGCAAGCAGGAGGAACCCACAACACACAGAAGTTATGCCATCTGTCCAAGACCAGAAAGCTAACGAGACAGAAAAGGCAGGGAAATCTACCCGGCTTCCACTGCCCATGGGAGAGTTTTGACATACAGACACACAGCCCAACACATAAACATATTAGAAGCATAAAACTTTAGTGAAGTTTTCTGCCTCATTGAGCAGTACAAGCATGCTCCAATACTTCATTTGGACAATTTATATTAGTGACAAAGGCTTAAAACCAAATCGCACTTTTTACTTTGCCCATCTCTAAAATGCCTTTAATAGGCTACAGGTAAACTATGTGATACTTATTAAAATGGACTTTTATTGCAACCTAAATAGCTTTGATAGCTGGGCTCTGAATTTTAAATTTGCAATGCATTTATTTTATCTCTGGAAAGACAATTTATATGATTTCTCCTTAATATATGTCTTACCTGATTAGCATTCAATGACTTAATCAGCAGCTGACATAAACCAGTAATGCTGGTTTATGACTAAGACTAGGGAAGGGTGCTGTTGACCCTTTCCAAAGAGTCCTTGCTGTGTTGTAAGAGTTATCCACGTCTATAAAACCATCTGAGACTTGGGTAAATAGGTACTCATGTTTTGTAATTTAGCCATTCAGGAACTCACATGAAAATACAATCCATATAACTAAATCCTTTCCTCCTACCTCCACCTACAGAGGTTAGGATTGCCTGTCTATATCACCATAGTACAAATTATACTTGTAATTCCCTGAATGAGAATCCAATTCAAATGGGCCAGAAAAAAGAAAATCATACCTTTGTTCGAACAACTTTCTTTCCTAAAATTTGGCTAATCTGCCCTTGTTAACAAGGAATATGAGAGGCTTTTTCCAAAATGGCAAGCCAGAAAGGAACAAAGAGGTAAAGGAAAAGTCCAGATTATTTACTTTGTTAAAAGCAGATAGTTGGATAGTAAAGATATTATCTGTGGGCATTGCTCCCCCCTCCCATCCAGGGGTTGAAGTGAGCCTCTAAAGGAGTCAATTACATCCCTGTGTTCTTTATAATCTCCATAGCCTGGCTGTAACTCCTGTTTCATTCCAAAGGTCTCTGTTCACAAATGTACACCCGCTCAGACTTAGAATCCTGTTTTCTGCTACACTCACTATGTTTCTAGATCACATCACCATATAATGAAGCCCTGTTTTATAACAGCAACCCTCCTAAGACTGGTTCTTTTATCCATACACACTTTTTTCTTTCTTTCTCTGTCTCTCTGCCTCCATTTGCTTACATATCTCTTTCACGCACACACATACACACATATGCACATTCACATATACACACTCATATCTGCCTGCATCTATACTGACATCTATAGTACATACACACACTTTTATGCACAATACTTTGAGCTAAAGACCAGAAAACGGGAGGGGGGGTTACATTACTAAAATATAGCCTTCTCCAGGTGCATTTATCATCTTTGTATGACATTCCTTTGGCCTCTTTACCAAAAGCAGCCTCTTGTTTGCCACCCCAGTGTCTCTCCCTGTTTCTTAGAATCTCTATCTTTTAAAAATTATCTTTTAGTTATATGAAAGGCTTAGCATTCAACATGTCAGTTTTTAAGTATAACGCATCTCAATCGATATCAGCCCTTTGTTTTGTCCTTCTCTCCCATCAGTCTCCATATCTTTTGTGGGGAAAATTCAAAACTCCTTTGGTTGTGTTGACTCTTTCAAGCCCTCAGTGTTCTCTGTTTATCCCCAAATGATTTCTGAGATACTTTCCTAAAACAGCGCCTTTCTGGAATAATTCTGGTAGCAGACATCAAAATAAGACATCCTACAACCTTCATTCCTCTTGTTCTCCATCCTACTTCTTTGTGATTCAATAACTGGTTGTAGGAAAATAAACGCTATCAGTAGGCAGAAGTTTTTTGAAGAGTCTCAAGGGCACAGCAGATAGGCGAGAGACTTGACAGATGGGATTACATCAAACTAAGAAGTTTCTGCACAGCAAAGGACAGTTACTAAACTAGAAAGACAGCCAACCAACTGGGAGAAAATCTTTACTAGCAATACATCCAACAAAGGCTTAATATCCAAAATATACAAGGAGTTCGAGAAATTAACCCCTCAAAGCAGAGAAATGGACAGACCAAAACAAATCATGTTACGTGAAACAGCTAAGCTCAGAGAGGCAAACATACATGTTTGCTCTCATATGTGAAAGCTAGATCTGAAATACACCAGGACATGATCATTTGTACAGGACTCTAGGCATTCACACACAACGAGACCAGAGGAAGATACTCTTAGGGAAGAAACCCAAAGGCACAACATTTCTGGGCCTCTGATCATATAAAATAATATTTATCAAAATGAGAGCCAGAAAATTAAAACAAGAGTTCCTTTTTTTCTTTTTATTGTGTTTGTTTCTTTATCTGTCTTGGGGGGAGGGCAAAGTGGGGCACAGAAATGGTGAACAAATGAGGCAGAGGTACTCAGTAGACAGTATGTTGAAAATGAACTACACAATTTGTAGGTGTGGACAGGAGGGAAAACCTGGGAGAGAACAGTGGAACGGATGACACTGTCCAAAAAGAAATTACTCCTTACCTGACTTATGAAATGATAACCTCTCTGTACATCACCTTTATAACAACAATTTTAAAAAGAAATGCTATCAGGATTCTTAAAAGCCCAGTAACATAAGGAATCATTGAAGAACTTTAAGACCATTCCATTATTATGGGTATCTCCCTCATATGAAAGACTTGGCTGGCAGAAGCTATGTTAGCACAAGGATCCTGTGTGCGCCTTGGCTTAGAACCTAAATATGTGAAAGGCCCTAGCTCCTCTCAGTGACAGCTGGTTGTCCATGAAGCAAAAGATTTGAAGCCTAGAAGGCAGATGCTCAATAACACAAGGTGACTGCTGGTGGTAATGGCCCACGATTCTGTGTCAAAACAAAGGCCAGAAGAACACTCTGTTTAGTGAGAACTAAAGGAAGCCTTGCCAAGAAGGATGGATTTCAAGATGATTTGGTACGAGTGGGCAAAGAGGGGACAGCTGGCATGTTGCTTTGCAAACCTCACTGGGATCATGCCAAACACCCAAATTGAGCAGAGGAGGGGGAAAAAATAGAACAAAGTTGTCAGCAGGTACAAGCTCAGAGCACCAGGTATTACCTTTTCATGGCCAAAAGAGAGAAGAGAGAGGAAAGTATTCATGACCTTAAACACTGGAGCAATTCTGGATCAAAAATCGTGCATGATATTTGTGCACTGAAGATGCACACACAAACGAAGCACTACTTCCCCCTCCTGTCCACCTCTACTCTCCTGATGCTCACGCAACACTTGCCCACATGCACTTACTCATGAACGACTATCCCTGCTGCTTTTCATCTCCATGTAATAGCCCAAACGCTTCCTGTACCTCTCAGGCACTCTTACCCCATGAGAGGAGAAATGCTGCCCTGGTGACACCACGATTTCAAGATTTCATCCATCTTGCTCCAGGGAATGAAGAGCTAAGGTGCAGGTGTATGATGTACCTGTATTTTTCTCCAAATATTTTAATGTTGGCTTCAGAAATCAGTCTCCGAGCGTGTGGCTGCCTCTTCACAGAACAAAGGGTGCAGCATAGCCATGTGGTAAGGATGGCGGTCCTGGCAAGACACCAGGTCATGAAGGAAATGGAACTATCCCGTGAGAAATACCTGAGAGAAGCAATGGCATAGGAGATCTTTGGCGGCGGCAGCAGCAAGTTAACAACAGGAGGAAGTGAGTTCTCATCTTCTTAAGGAGTGTCAACCACTCTCCTGCAGACCTCTAGCCTCTCATGGCAAAAAGCTCAGACTGGGCAGTATAATAAGATGCAGATAGACATTCTCAGCCTTCTGCTCACTCCTGATACCGTTCTCTTTTGCCTCTGTCTTAACCATGCTGGCCACTTGTCTGTATCCTTGCCTGTTTCCCTACCTCCAAACGCAGGAGCATTCCAGGATTTAATCACTGCAGCTCTCAGTACATCAAGTATGACTCCCTAGATAATCTCAGCCATACCTCAGGAACATATGCTAATGACTCTGAGCTTGGTAGCACCAGATTTCTCAATCTCAGATTAGTAGATCCAACTGCCTAGGAAGCATCTTTATCTGAGTATCTGATCACAAACCTACCAAGCCCCAAAGACAATTCTTGGTCTTTCACCCAATTAATACCTGCTCCTCTCTCTCTTGATCATCAATAGATGGAAAAGCCATTCTTCCAACTGTTAAGTGAAAAAAAATCTTAAAACGTTATTCTTGAATTTTGCTTCTTTTTTGTATGTCTTACATCTGGATAATACGGGAAGTCTATTTGAGGTGCAACAGTATGGACAAATCATGGAAGATGGACAACAGAAATAAATGGTTCTTAGCAGGGTTGAGAGATAGCCCTTTGAAGGGCACTCAAACAGAATTGTTATAGGGACAGAAATTTCTGTGTTTGGAAGTGGCGCTGTAGTTCAAGTGGTAGAGCACTAGCCTTGAGCTGAAAAGCTCAGGGACAATGCCCAAGCCCAGAGTTCAAGCCACACAACTGACAAAAAAAATAATAATAATGAAGTTTTTAGGGGCTGGTTAGGTGGCTCAGTGGTAGTGCTTGCCTTGCATGCATGAGGTCCTGGGTTCGATTCCTCAGCACCACATAAGCAGAAAAAGCCAGAAGTGCGGCTGAGGCTCAAGTGGTAGAGTATTACCCTTGAGCTGGAGCTGAGGGACAGTGCCCAGGCCCAGAGTTCAGGCCCCATGACCGACAAAAAAAGAAGAAAAAAAAAAAAGAAATTTTTGTGTTCAAAACTGTATATCCATGCTATAACATGGATACCTAAAAGAGAAATGTAAACTTTTGGATCACAATTTAGTAAGATCTAACTAGTTAGCAGCACACAGAAGCAAGGAATTTAAACAATTTTACAATTTAAACCATTTCCATTGTAATATTGTTAACAATATAACACTTACATTGTTAAGATAATGGAGTGTTCATTCAGTCATCTATTTAATAAATATTGATTGAATGCCTACCACATGCCCAAAATTGAGCTGGTAATGGAGACAGAGTGATGAGTGCAACAGATATGGCTGTGTTCTCAGAAACTTAGAATATAGTGGAGCCAGGTACCAGTGGCTCACACCTGTAATCCTAGCTACTCAGGAGGAAATCTAAGGATCTTGATGCAAAGGCAGGTCAGGCAGAAAAGTCCACAAAACTCTTACCTCCAATAAACAACTCAGAAAAAGCCAGAAGTGGCACAGTGGCTCAAGTGGTAGAGTACTACCCTTGAGCACAAAGAGGCTCAGGGACAGCACCCAGACCCTGAGTTGAAGCCGCAGGGCAGGCTTCAAAAAATAAAGAGTGTACTGGAGGAGAAAAATAAAATACCAAAGTTAAACAAAGAGTTGTAACTTGTTATAAATTCTACACGGGAGACATGCAGGAAGACACACGGATGATGGACGGGTGAGTGGGTTTTCTGATTTTCCCGTACTCTCGGGTTCATCCAGTTCATTACAGGGCTTGTTGGATCCCTAGATCATTGGCTGGGCTGCTTCCATGGACTTCTCTGTCTTTCCCCGCTTACTGCCATGGCGATGAGGCAAGAGGAGGAAGTGGCCCAGGCACCCACCAGGCCAAGACGGCCTGCCCCTTTCTCTGTCTATCCTAGCCTGGATCAGTCCCCTGCGTGTGACCGGAATTGACAGGATTCTTAGGAACACACGGGATTCTCACGAGAGTACAGTGTAGTCTCCTTGCCACACCTACCTCCTCCTGCTTCCTCAGCACCTCTGCGGGGCTTCCAGGGTCCTCCTTCCGCCTAGGCCACTCTTTAGGGAGAGCTGCCCCCCTCACTTCTGAAGCACTCTCTCTCTAGAACCATAGGCTGCCAACTGTTCCTGCCTCACGTGGGGAAGTAGTGCAGACAGCTTCACAGAGCCGCCTCTGGGCTCTACCTTCTCTCCTGGTCCCAGCAGCTTTAGGGAGGTAGATAGAATGGACAGCAAATGAGACTGGAATGCTCATAGCATCTGTTGGGATCCGAAGGGTTTCCTTCCCTGAGAGACTGCTGCTTCTCAGCTGGGTGGGTCAGCCATCTATCCCTGGAGAGGTGGTTCAACAAGAAGACAGCTAGTGTGCCTCACAAAGACATGTAGACAATTCAGGCCCCAACTTTTTGTCAGCTGTGCAGACAATTCTAGGACCAGAACATCCCATACCTGACTCCACACCCAACTGTTACACCAACATATATGCTCAGATCCAAGATAGACAATTCAAAAATGTCACACTGAAAGACTGTGTCACCGCAACTGCTCTGTGCCCCTCACTGGAGTTCTCAAAGTTCTGTGACATCTCACTTTGTAAAACAGGATCATTCAAGTCTGTTGGCAGCTGAACCACACAGTCACTGTTACAACCTAAATGTTTCCCAAATTCCAACACTGAATATCTCCCCCCACCGAAAGTGATGGTGTTAGGAGGCAGAGAATGGGGCCCCCATGGTAAGATGAGCACTGTAGTAAGACAGTCAGCAGTTATGGCTCTCTCTGCACAGCTCCCTGTACAAGTCAGGAAGGGAGCCCTCATCAGACAGAGATCTACTCACGCTTTGATCTTGGACTTCCAGCCTCCAGAACTGTGAGACAAATGTATTTGTTCTTCAAGCCATCCAGACTGTGGCGTTCTGTTATGGCAAGTCAAACTGGTAAACACTAACAATGAATAAAGTAACGACCTCGTAGACTGCACTAGCACATCCATCAGAAGCAAGGGGTCAAGTCCCCTGACATCTGTGCCAGCTAGACTGGCATGGATTCCTGGAGTAAGATGGAGATTTGAAAGGCACCCTATCCATACCTCCATACAGTGTTGAAGGAGACAGGGGTGTGAAAATAGACCCTCACATCACATAGGGCAGAAGCAGCAGTACAGCCAGCAATTCTCAAATCAGGACACTCAGACCAACATTACTTACTGTGATTTTTGAAAGGATAACCAGATCAAAAGGTAACATTAGAGAAAGTCAAGGAAAAACAATGGTCATTTCTCAAACAGTCCTACAAAATGGAGATACGATTCATCCTTAGGCCCCTGTTACTTAAGGCATCCTAAAATATGTTAGAGCTAGTAAATGTCATGCTCCAGGATGGTCAGTAGTAGTGGCCTTTATGTACTTGAAAAGCTTTGAAGGATTAGACTTTCTCAGAGTTTGATTCTGATCTAGAACTTGAGTCTGTTTATGGAAGTTCCAAAAAGGCTAATTTGTGTGCTCAATAACAATTATTTCTAATAAGTATAACTCTGACAATGAGAACATCTCTACGGAGGGGTTGGGGGTGCCTGTCGCAGGAGGGATCAAACAAACCAAACCATCACCTGGGGAGCCCCATCAACTTCCCACGCTACTGTCAAATAAGTAATGGATTTACTTGATCCTATTTTGAAGAGGATACCACTCATTTGTATGCTTGTGAAACAATCATTTCCATAAGCCCACAGGCCATTAGAAGAAAATGCTGTCAAAAAAAAAAAAAAGCTGTGTTGATGAAAACGGCTTCTATGCAATTCATCCCATTTTGTTGTTCAGCTGTATGGTCAAAGGATTGGAAGTCTTGCTCTAGGACTTTGATGATAGAGGAAAGAAGATTACTGTCAATAATAAATAAAATTAAAGACTTCTTATTTTTTTTCGGGATGATACAGAAAAGCAGTTTCTTCCTTCAAAGATCCGTATTTAATGGTTGGTTGTAGTTGCCATGGTGATCTGAACTGGTGCCTGATGCCCAGTGGGTGCCCCGTGGGCCCTGCTGAGGGACAGTGAGCTTCCAAGCTTGATTGACACTCTAAGATTCTCTTCAGTGACCTCACAGCCCATCTGTCAGGAGTGAATTGTGTCTGACTTTCACTAATATAATAAAAGAAAAGGATTTAAACCCTGGCCCTAGTTGTTGTTGTTAATAAATTTTAATAGCTTAAAAAATACAACCTGTACCTTATAAATACATGTCTGTCTTACAGACACAAATACTGTACAATGCAAATAAGGTAAAATCATCTGAAATGTCATTTGAATAGGAGCTTAACTATCAATCCTACTGGAAACTTCTGTTGCTGTGTCTCTCATTTACTGTGAGAACTATAAAGGAAGTATTGTATTAATTCACTTAACTCTCACAACACACCAGCCACATAAGGTACCTGTTATGATGGCTACTTGACTGGTATTATCTCTGTTTGACAGATAAAAGGATGCCTTGAAAAAGAAAGTTCCACTGACACACCACACAGGGGGGTGCAATCATGATTCAAATCGGGCCCTGTTTCCAAAGCCTGCGTCCACATAGTGGCCACACAGCGCCCTCTCCAGGCAATGCCACACCATTAATTATTTCAACTCCTACTAGATTAGACTGTCGCTAGCACTTGGCAATTATGAGCAACATGTGACAGACATGTTTGCATATCTCCCTTGCTGGCTTAATGAAGCCATCACCTTTCTCAGTAGACACTTCTTGAAACAGAACTGCTGAGTCAGAGGATCACAAAGGCTGACCTTTTATCTTGGGGAGGAGAGGGCCATCAGGTTTGTCCTAGGTGATTTCTCCTTGACTTCTTGCATTTTTTCCTGTCTTTTCCTTTTGCTGCTCTTTCATCAGGGTGCTCATCTTTTCCTGGTTCACTTTTCACTTGTCTCCCTACATACATGCCAGTATGCACAATAGGTGATACCGTGTGACTCTTTTAGCACAGCTCTAACCCTCCTCCTGTTCCAAGAAACCTTTTTAAATGTTCAGATAGTCAAGATTCCCGTCCAGCTAACTTTCAAATGTGATGTCACCCCACCACTTGGCCACACTAATAGGAGAAATGGAAGACATTCAGGAGGCCTGTGGGGTATATATAATATTTGTGTTTGCTGCTCTGTGGGGTAAATGGACTCAGCGGGACCTATGAGCCAGCAGTTCTCGCCACAACTTCCTGATGCTTGATCATGTGACCCCCATGGCCAGCACATTGGACAGCAGCTTCTGCAACAAAATGCTACTTTGGAGTAGCAGTGTCCTTAGCCAGCTGGCTCTGGAATTCTCCTCAGCCCTTCCAATGATTTAGTAATCACCTAATTCTGTGCATTAATTCCTTAATTTAAAACTTATGAGTTCTACCATCTGTAAATGAACTCAGATTATTAAATGTTAAACCCTGCTAAACAGGTTCTAGAAACCTCATTCCAAGTTTGCTATTTCTCTTCCAATACTGTTTGCAAAAGTGTCCCCTTGCCACTTAAATTTCTATTTGTGATCCTGTTTTGAAACTGTCTTTATACCTATTTTATACAGTTTTTAGAACTACTTTCATTACTATTTGTGTGTTGTAACATAAGGTAACCATCACCAATGATCTCCCTGATTTTTCAGCTCCCCTCTACCCCCACACCTCCACCCCCACCACACCCCCATCAATGGGAACTAGACTTTTTCTGTCCCGGAGATCGGTGAGCTCCATTAAGAAGCAGAGTGCATTAGGGCTTTGCCATCCATGCAGTCTCTGCTCACAACTCCTCATCTCTGCATTGGTAATGTGAAAGTGGTCACAGATAGGATGAAAATAAATGTCACATGGGGTCATATTTGACATGCTAGCCTAGGTTTGCTGGCCCATGTTCTGCACCTAGTTTTGTGTTCATCCATGGCCTGTTCCCATGCTTACTACACTACCACTATGTTAAGTCCCTTCTCAGAAACCACCAAGAGTGGAGAGCTCACCATCCTGGACAAGAAAAACATGTATATCTAAATAAGGATTTCTCTGTCTCCTCAGAGGTATATGAGGTCATGTTGGGAATTCCCTCCAAATGATCTGGCCTACCAGATAAATGTTCTATAAATGTACTCATTTCATCATTTTTGTATAGTTAAGCATTAACATACTTTTAGTAAGTAGATTTCTGTGGTCTGTTGTGGGGCCTGGATAACTGTTCCTGAGCTCTTTTGCTCAAGGCTAGCACTCTACCACTTTGAGCCACAAAAACACTTCTTGTTTTCTAATGGTTAACTGGAGATAAGAGTCTCACAGACTTTCTTGCCCAGGCTGGCTTTGAACTGTGTTGTGGGGCCTGGATAACTGTTCCTGAGCTCTTTTGCTCAAGGCTAGCACTCTACCACTTTGAGCCACAAAACCACTTCTTGTTTTCTAATGGTTAACTGGAGATAAGAGTCTCACAGACTTTCTTGCCCAGGCTGGCTTTGAACTGTGATCCTCAGATCTCAGCATTCCTAAGTAGCTAGGATTACAGGTGCAAGCCACCAGTACTAGGCTATAAGTAGGTATTTTTTGGTTGCAAAACTTGACTCTGAATCTTTATATAATTAATCTAAAACCTCTAAATCTGAACTTTTATCTCCCTTTTAATTTTACTACTTCTGGCTATTCTTGAATTTATTCCTTTGGAAAAATGTTAGTCACTGTCTCAAGAATAGTCTTTTAGTATTATAGTTGGAGAGTAATTCACAAATTCAGAGAAAATGTCACCTTTCCAAAAATGTCTTCCAATTTCCCTTCATTCAAATCACCCATTATTCAAATCCCAGTTCTTTCACTTCTGGAGAGTGTACTTGGATAGTAGTATCCTTGTCTCTAGCTTTAGAAAATGGTTCTAGCTGAGCATAGTGGTACACTCCTCTAATTCTGGTTCTGAAAGGTGGATCCTAGCTGAAAATAGGTTGACCACAGTCCAGGTAACATGAACCTGGGTCAGGAAATGAAACCATAGTCTCACTAATAATGAGCAAAGGGCTCAGGATATAGCTCAGCAGTAGAGCACCTGCCCATCCCTAAATTCAAACTCCAGTACCACCAAAACAAACGTACACACACACACACACACACAGTCATATTCAGAAACTTAACAGTGGTAAATTTGTCTCTTTTCATTATTTTCTTTATCCCACATTCATTATATCCATGTAACATGAGTAAGAAGCATATGGTATTTTTTGTTGTTGTTTTGGGTTGTTTTGTTTTTGTGTTTGTCATGTGGCTTGAACTCTGGGCCTGGGCACTGTCCCTCAGCTCTTCAGCTCAAGGCTACCACTCTACCATTAGAGCCACAGTACCACTTTCTGGCTTTTTTCTGCTTATGTGGTGCTGAGGAATTGAATCCAGGGCCTCATGCATGCGAGGCAAGCATTCTACCACTAAGCCAACTTCCCAGCCCAAGCATAAGTTTTTTTGTTTTTTTGTGTCTGGTCGTGGGGCCTGAACTCTGGGCCTGGGCGCTGTCCCGCAGCTCTTCAGCTCAAGGGTGAAGAGCCACAGCACCACTTTTTTTTTTCTGCTTATGTGATGCTGAGGAATCGAACCCAGGGCCTCAAGTATGCAAGGCAAGTGCTCTACCACTGAGCCATCTTCCCAGCCCAACCATATGGTTTTGAACTGAACTTTTCAAAACTTACAGGATGTACACTTAACAAATTACTATGAACTATTATAACAGAAAGAGAGAGTGGAAGGAAGGAAAGAAATGGAGGTAGGGAGGTAGGGAGCTAGGGAGGAAAAGAGGGAGGGAGGAAGGGAAGGAGGGATAGAGGGAGGGAGGGAGGGAGGAAGGAAGGAAGGAAGGAAGGAAGGAAGGAAGGAAGGAAGGAAGGAAGGAAGGAAGGAAGGAAGGAAGGAAGGAAGGAAGGAAGGGAAAACAAGATAGTTCTAGTGTTTCACCATTAAGCATAATCAATTTTCACGAATATGATCTATTGTTATTTTACTACTTGACTTACACCAATTGCCTCTGTCACATCGACAGAAATCAGCACTCTCCCTTTCTTTACCAATTAATATACAGAATCACTCAGCAGGCTTCCACTATTGACCCACCTCGGATTTGTCCAAAGGAGTCCCATTCGGCCATGGCATCATCTTCTCACTGTCAATTCTATTTCCCTGCATTTTATTTGGGGTTTGCACTCAATATTCTTAGGAAAGACTCATCAGAGTAGCTAGTTACCTTTGAGTGTTTTCTCATTTTTAAAACCAGTGTTATGCTTGCTTCCTAAAGACCATTGATAAGTTTCACTGTGGGTCCTCCATCATTTAAAATTGCGCAAATGGAAACTGCACCTCCTCCACTTTTATGGAAAATGATTCAGCTTTTCCATGATCATTTCCATCTGTTAGGATATTATCTGCATTTTAATTTATTGGCTACAGAAAAATTATTAAAACTTTTCCAGTTCATACATGTTTAATATGATTGAAATTCAAGGAAGTTCATTCACTGAACATACCACTTAACTGTGCTTTTCACGGTGGCCTTCCCTGACACCCATCTGACCCCAGTGCACTGCAGTCTTTGATGAACCTGAACATGCCATCCCAGAGAAGCTGACATGCTACATGAGACAGGACACAGGATAGGGGGAAAACAAACAAAGTAATAATGGTCACTCCACCCTGACTATACATTCAGCATCAGATGGGACCATCTATAACATAAATACCAATGTCCACAAACTTCCACAAGCCAATCACATCAGACTCTTTGGGATCAAAACCAGACATCAGTGTTTTAAATCTCCTTAGATGTCCCTATATGCACCCGGAGTTGAGAGCAATTCAGCTCTGGAAATACAGTGAGAAGGAAAAAAACAATGCCTTTAAAGGAATGTCACTGGCTCAGGAAGCGATCAGGAGAATTGCTTTGAGGACATTCAAAGAAAAAATGTTAACGAGATCCCCCATCCTAAAATAAATAAATAAGCCCAGAGATACAGTAGGCAGAAGTAGAAAAAGAAAGAAGGGAAAGGCTGGGGGGAGGGGGAAGAAGTGGGCCAAAGCCTGGCCGTGGGGAAAATGAGAGAGCCTATCCAGCACCCCCCCAAAAAAAGAAAGAAAGAAAAAGGGCTGGGCGCATAACCCAAGTGATAGAGCACCTGCCTAGCAAGAACAAGGCCTGAAGTTCAAACTTCAGTACCACCTCTCAAAAGATCTGAATCTGAATCCAAGGACAACTAGGCTCAGTCAGATCCACAGGTCCGATGTAGAGATTCTGTTCTAGATATGAAGGTTTGGATCACTAGGGGTTCTGAGGCACAGGACTATATCAGCAGCAGCACCTAAGATAGATTGCTAGCATTAAAAATCTCAGGGGAACCATAAGCGAAGACAAGGACAGCTACACATACCAACATGTTCCCACAGTGGAGGTGAGGAGGAGGGCTGGAGGCACAAAGAGACGATTCCCCACAGCCACTGCTCTCCTCTGCCCCTGCACCAGCTGACGGCTGCCTTTGGAAGACGCAGAACCATGTCAGCCATGTCTCCCATTCACTCTCTACATGTCCTAACACGTGAAACATTTTCAGTTAGCATGCAAGGCTCAGAAGAAAACCTCTCAACATCTAAAACAAGATAGGGTGGAAACTATTATTTGTACCACCACCCAATCCCTCTCCATTTCTCCCCAAAACTTGAAGTGTCTTGAGTTAAAAGGTTATAACCTTTTTTTTCTTCCATTTTTTGGTTAAGTCATCTTTAGTGCTGATAACAGGCTAACTCACCAGGCTTTTTAAATTCCTATTTAGTTTAACGATCGTTTTATTCATTTTATATGGTACTCAATAGCCATCTTCAATCATCCAACTGCCCTAATGACTCTGGAAGAGTTCAGGGAGGTTAATGCAGATGCCCATACTCCATTTGTTTGAATCATTGGGTTATGTTTTGAAATTTTAGTTTCAAACATTATATACCACAGGGGCTGGTTACAAGGTTGAAATGCAACAAGTCATTGTAAGTGCTTAGCAGGATGTCTGCCACCTCATAAACGCTAGGTCTCCTCAGCGAACAGCTATTTATTTGTTGCATTTCATGTTGAGCATCAAGGGCTACATTAGGCACTTGATACAGTGGCTCATGAAATCAAACCTGATCCCAGCTTCCATGGATCTTGCAAACTAATTCTCAATAAATTCCTACTGTTATTATTTCAAGATGCTAAGAATGGGAACAATCCATCCACTCCTCAAAATAATGTGGAACAGCAAGAATTTGAAAACTCTTACTTGAGCATGCTGATTCCCAAATGGCAGGTAGTTATACGTTATGAAAAGAAATAACATACCACCACAGGGCTAGATAATATCCTGTCTTTGATTAAACTTGAAATAAGAATTATGGGTTAGTAGATACAGTATGAGAAGACCAGGAAATCTCACAAGTACCCTGAACTTCCCTCTAGGATTTACTGTCCCTCTCTGGGTTTCGGTTTGTGTTCATGTAGGCAGCTAAATAGACAGAAACAGGAACAAGACTCCAAGAGTCTATTCCCCTTCCCAGAGGCAGAATCACAAAACCCTAATGAGCTCACCCCTGGTCCAATGATTAAGAACACAAGCCTCATATAAAAGTCATACAATGTGCTCTGAGTGTGTAATATTCTCTATATAACTTTTCACTTTGGGCACTAAACAGGAAAGGGCAAAAATAAATACACAGGTGCCTGTCTTCACCTCCTCAAAAGCATAGTTACACGACCTCCCACATCCTGGCAGCCACTGAGCGGTTATCCGATCATTTAGGGAGGAGCCATAAGGAGAAGGCCTCCTTTTCCAGCCACTTAGCAACTTCATTTTGTTAAGATGATAGAATCTCCAAACCCTGACAACTACTTCAGGCAATCAGCCCTAATGCACGCACTTTGAGGTGTACCATCACTTTGCCAGAAAATCATTCCTGCACAGCCCAGCCTGTTACAGCCTTGAGTAGTAACTGAAACTAACCTGATCCTTCCACTGAAACAATTGTGTCAGAGAGTAGACAACAGCCAGCCCAGGACAATGAATGCTTCCTGAAAGAAAGGGAACAAATAAGCTGTTATCTCCAGCTTCTGTCTAGAAGCAATTCATGAAGAGGAACTATAACCTTATCCAGAGTATAAGGATATTGTAGAACTGAAGACAGAAACATCAAAAGTAAATGGGTTCAGGCTGGGAACGTGGCTTAGTGGTAAGAGTGCTTGGCTAGCATGCATTGAAGCCCTGGGTTCAATTCCTCAGTACCACATAAACAGAAAAAAAAAAAAAAAAAAAAAAAAAAGCCTGAAGTAGCACTGTGGCTCAAGTGGTAGAGTGCTAGCTTTGAGCCAAAGAAGCTCAGAGACAGTATCCAGCCCTGAGTTCAAGCCCCATGACAAGAAAAAAAAAAAAAAAAAAGTAAATGGGGTCAAAGCACCTGAAATTCACAGTGCCGAGTACCGAGGGAAGGGACTGTGCAGGAGAAGCAGCCAGAAAGCTCTGCTGGGGTCAACTTACATCTACGGCTCTAGACTAAGCAATATATTCCCAGCATGAAACCCCACTGGCCAGAAAAGGAAGCGTTAACAGGAACCTACCGGATGAAAAACTACAACATTTTTTACAAGGCTGGAAGATATTAAAGATGTAAACAACTACAGTCAGATCAACTCACAGGCAATCCCCATGCCTAAATGCCTGGGCTATACCAGGTTTAGAAAGCATCCCATAATCAACGGGTCAGATGAACTAGGAAACTGAACACACAATTGTGTCTGAAGACATTTTGTTTTCTTCTGTTTAACTGGGGAGGGGGAGTAATTAAGAGAGCATGACAAGCCACCCTAAATTCACAATGCCCCTGACTCCCAAGTAGCTAGCTGGGTTTGCAGGAACAGGCTACCATGCCTAGCTTTGTATCTGAAGACTTTACTACTTCTCAATTAGCAATTGGTAGAAGAATTGACAGAAAACAATTAAGTGCATAAAAGTCTTACAACGGTTTTAAAGATTATAGTCAATCACTGAAGGGAAATTATTTTCAAGGTACAATAAATTGTTGAACTAAAACCCCATTGGACAATTACTTAAAGATAATAAAAAATAGAAAAAAGATAAACCAGATCATATTAGTACACTTCAAATAGTTGAAATGAACATAGCATATTCTCTAATGACAACGCTGATCAAAATGCACTGTATTCATAAACTGACATATTGAATGGAAACCCCTTTGTACTATTGAAAAATAATTTTAAAATAAATTTTCAAAAAGTAAAATGAATTTTCAAGGATATAGGATTGCAGGTCAATATATAAAAATTGACAATATTTCCATGTATGAGCAAACAAGTAACTGAAAAAGCCAATGACACAAAATTTAAAATTACATTAACAACAAAATATTTAAGGATAAATTAATAAATGTCTAAAACTATAAATTATATCCTAAATGCATTGAGACATACTGCTCATAGACTGAAGGGTCCATATATTTTAGCCGCCGATTTTCCCCAAATGGATTTATGGTTTAAACACACATAAAATCAAAATTCCATCTGGTTTCTTGCAGATATAGAGAAAATTACATGGAATATATTAAGTACTCTTTATAGTGAAATCAATGAAAAGATAATACAATTTTTCAAGGAGAAAAATATTTAGACAAGTATTTCATAAGATAAAAATGTATGACTGGACAATAAGTCCCTTGAAAGATATTCAACACCCTCTAGTCACTGGAGAAATGTACATATTATACACCACAACAAAGGATTAAAATTTTTTTAATGAAATGAACTCCTGGAAAGAATATAGAATAAGCTAGACACTGGGAGCTCACACCTGTAATCCTAGCTAGTCAGGCTGAGAACTGAGCATCGTGGTTTGTAGCCATCCCTGGAAGAAAAAAAACATTAATACTCTTACCTTATCTCCAATTAACCAAAAAAAAAAAAATGGAAGTCAAGCTGTGGCTCAAGCGGAGTGGTAAAGTGCCAGCCTTGCTATGTGACAGTGTTCAGGCCCTGAGTTCAAGCCCCATAGGTGGGACATACACTCATGTGTATGCACATGCACGCACACACACACACACACACACACACACACACAGTATAATTAAAATTCTCAAAAATTCCTGATGGGAGTACAAAGTTATACAATCACTTTGGAAACTGTTTGGTGGTTTCTTATAAAGTTAAACATATATTTAACCTAAGAAAAAATAAAAACATATAGCCACACAAAATATAAATGCTGATAGCAGTCTTATTTGCAATGCTGAAAACTGAGAGAAGGAAAGATCAAGGTAGTGTCTCTACACTATCAATTTTCAGTAATAAGAAGAAGCAACCTAACAACATAGACAAATTTCAAAAGCATGATGCTGACTGAAAGAACCATTCACAAAAATAAGGAGAAAATTATAATACCTTTTTTATTTGCGAGAAAAGACAATCCATAGTAACAGAAATCATATCAATGATTTTTTTTGGAGTGATAAAAAAGTCATGAGCTTGACTGGAGAGTTGTTTACATAGGTATAACTATTTATCAAAACTCACTGAATTAGCCAGGCACTGGTGGCTCACGCCTGTAATCCTAGCTACTCAGGGGGCTGAGATCTGAGGACTGCGGTTCGAAGCCAGCCCGGGCAGGAAAGTCCATGAGACTCTTATCTCCAGTAAACCACTAGAAAACTGGAAGTGGTGCTGTGGCTCAAGTGGTAGAGTGCTCACCTTGAGCTGAAGAGCTGAGGGACAGCTCCCAGGCCCAGAGTTCAAGCCCCGCTTAAAATGGGAACCTTATACTGTGTATAAAAATTAAACCTATATGTTAGTTTTCAAAAATATTTAGATATAAACTTGAAATCACGACCTTAATTTTTGAATTTTCTTTGTAATATGATTTATTCTAGTCATTAGCTTGTCTTAAAAAATAATGCAAAATTGTATTTGAGCTTAGCCTATGTTAGACTATTATAAATTCCTGAGCAGTAGAATTAGTTCAATGGGTAATTCATTCCTTAAAAAAAAAGTTCTACAATTTACTTCACCCACATGAATAATTGAGTTGCTACTAAGAACTACATTAGTGCTTAGATATAAATCATTACTAATGAGAAACAGGCTCACCCATATTTATATATAAACACACTGAGAAGCATAGTAAATGCATCTCATCATACAAAGCTGTAGGAAATGATCCATTTCGGTGAGCTAATAAAAATATGTGTTCTCTGCTTTCTCCATGTAAGGAGATGAAAACATTCATTAGCGTTTCACCTGTGGTAGACATGAGGATAAACTACAAAAGACACAGTCAAATGACATATAGACAGGCTGCTACAACCATCTCTAGACCCACTCAGAGCACTAGCTTGAGCTGGGTATCTTTCTCTCCAGTCATCTGAGAAAACGTTCTCAGAGAATTAGAAAAGTTACAAGATTCAGAGTTGGAATTCAAAGAATGAGAGAATGCAAATGGACCCATTTAATCTGCTAATATTTATTATTTCAGAAATAGCTTTAGTTTATTAATGAGATCTTTTTAAAATCATCCCACTCATCATATTCTGCAATTCCAAAGTATCTCCTTTCCAAAGAAGACAGAGAAAGAAGTACTTCTGGGAGTGACGACCGCATGCTCAAGTGGCCTTCAGCTTCTTTCACAGAGCGTCATCTTATGATGATCAGCATACTTGTACATATGATTGGCACTCCAATATATCTCCGTGGTTACAGAGTCCTGGCCATCTGGATGATCACTTGAAAATGAGATGAAGAGAGCTGCCTCAGTATCAGCACCAAGGCTTCATGATCTGAACCATCAGAAAATGCCGAAGATTTGCTTACATTCCTGTTGGAATTATTTCTAATAAAAAATTTTCACCAGATCAAGCAAAAATTTGTATCTCTCTCCCCACTTAGTCTCCATCAGTTTAGCCTCAAAGGGCTTACACGTTGGTCCACCGAAACAATGATTAGCTCTGGAACCAAAATCAAAAAGAAGAAAATCCAAAATCCAAATCATGCTCTGTATGAACTAATGTTCAGCTTCCACATGAAAGTTGTCAAACTGTGCAAATTCAAAGGAGTGAGTTCCAATCGCTGCCCAGCCATTCCTTGGGTAATGTACCGGGACATTTTTCCACAAAAATTGGCCATTCAACATGCCAGAGGAAAGAGGACCCTGGAATAGAGAGAATGACGGCCCTTGAAAACACATGGACAGAATCCCCTCAAGTCTGTGTCATGATCATGTAGCCTGTCTTAGTCTCACTCTAGACTTAGTACTACAAAACATAGTTCCTCATATTTGAGCAAAAATCTCAAATACAGGAAAATATTTCTAGGACTGTGTGAACAGTTCCTGATCCTCCAACAAAATGTAAAGACAACAAAAGAATAATACTTTCTATAACATTATTATAAGGTTTTAGACACTAAGGTTTGGTGAATATGAAATTAAAATTTTCTTTTTTTGGCGGGGGGTCCAGTCGTGGGGCCTGAACTCTGGGCCTGGGCGCTCTCCCTCAGCTCTTCAGCTCAAGGCTAGCACTCTACCACTTGAGCCACAGCACCACTTCTGGCTTTTTTCTTTTTTTTTTTTTTTGCTTATGTGGTGCTGAGGAATCAAACCCAGGGTGTCATGCATGAGCCACCTTCCCAGCCCCTAAAATTTTCTTTACTGTAGGTGCACATACAGCCTTGTGAGAAACAAGCAGCACCTCTTCAGATACGGCGTTGCCTGAGCCCAAACATCTGCCACTATCTCACTATTTAAGGCCTTCATTTTCTCTGCCCAGGCAGGAGGGAAACCTTAACTTCTAGCCTTAGTTTATAGAGAATATCACTATAAAAGCATATGCAAGCCAGGAGCCAGTGGCTCATGCCTGTAATCCAACTACTCAGGAGGCTGAGATCTGAGGATCATGGTTTGTTCAAAGCCAGCCCGGGCAGGAAAGTCCATGAGACTCTTACCTCCAATAAATCACCAGAAAACCAGAAGTGGTGCTGTGGCTCAAGCCATAAAGTGCTTGCCTTGAGCTGAAGAGCTCAGGGATAGTGCCCAAGCCCAGAGTTCAAGCCCCATGACCAGAAAAAAAAAATTAACATATATATATATGCAAATATATAAGCAACTCCTTTTCTTACCTGAGAATCATAGTAATCACTGGCTAAGCTGATGATAGGGTAGAGAAATGGGATAGAAAAAGGGAAGTATCCAGTGTGCTTTACTGGTCACTGACAGAGAAAGAAAAAATTATGTCTTCCTCAGAAGGTTGCTCAGTGCTTGGCACACAGTGAACAACAGATACTGTCTCTTACTACCATTATTCTAGAGCACTAAACTCAATGCATACCCTCACAGCTAAGCATGGGAAAGTAACTACTCTCAAAAGGTGAAGTGCTGATAAATAAAAGCCTTACGCCAAAAACAAAAATAAATTGTTTTTTTCTTAAAATTATAATCCAACAAGCCATAGTTTGGCTGTCATTTTATGAATGAAGACACTGAGGTTTAATAAAATTAAAACCTAAAGTCACATATCTACCAGCAAAGCTAGGAATGGAATCCAAGACATCCAATTCCAACAATAGCCACAGTCTTAGTATGAACCACTACCTTCAGTTCTACAAATGCATTCTAAGATCTACTGCTACTTTTAGGATAGTGAATTAACACAGACTAAATACTAAGCTTAACAGTGGCTAACCTCCTCCTAACCCCCTTACTTGCTCCGGCCATCCTGCCTTACCCAACTGCTCGCTATCCCAGACCAGCCCTGTTTGCCCTTAGCACCAGCTGTGTGGTCTACTCTTGTTGTTCTAGCCATTCAGATCTAAGCTCAAACACCATCCTGACCACCACCACCCCCACCCCAGTTACAAAATAAAGAGTAGAGGAGTTACCCCATTTGTACTCAATTACTGCCTTAGAACAAGGATCCGCAAACTCTAGCCCTGAGGTCAGATACATTTTTTAAAGTAAAATTTTATCAAAATATAGGCACATCCGTTCATTTACTTCTTGTCTATCTCCAGACTGGATAACTGGAGAAAGACACTGACAGCATATAGCATAAAGCTAAGCCACAAGGACAAAACAGAATATATACAGATGATAGAACAATCATTAGTCTGGCTGAGTGGTAGGATGGGTGTAAGTCTTCCACATCACGATCTATCTTGATATTCTAATGTCTAAAGGAAATTATATATATGAAAAGACTATCAGAAGAAACAACTAACACAGGTGCAGCTGTAGCAAACACACAGCGCACAGAGTGGAATGAATATATGTGGTTTCAAGTGCTGATAGAAGCAATGGGTAAAAATAAAGCAACTGAAAAGAGGCAGAGTCAACTGTTTGTTACTATGTGGGTTTACTCTGTAAATAGTTTCATCCTATGACAGCAGATGTTTTTCTGGTTCCTTTACTCTTCATTATTTATCTTACTTTCCTCCATTTATTTTATTAACTGAAAACCCTAGAAAGTTAAAAGAATATTTTACCTCTAGGCATTCTGGTTAGGAATACTTGCCTTAATTATTAAGGTGAGTGTATACCATTCTTGTGCTCTAATTTCAGCATGTCCTGAAGTATACATCATCCACCCAGCTGTAACACACACACACATGAAAAAAATTAGCCTAATGGACACATTAAGATTTAATTCACAGAGCCAGGCACTGTGCTCACATCTGTAATCCTTGCTACTCAGGAGGCTGAGATCTGAAGATCTCGATTTGAAACCAGCCCAGGTATTAAAGTCCGTGAAACTTTTATCTTCAATTAACTACAAAGGAGCTGGAAGTGGAGCTGCGCTAGCCTTGAGCAAAAGAAGTCCAGGGACAGCTCCCAGACCCTCAGTTCAAGCACTAGGACCAGAACAAAAACAAAAAACAAAACCCAGAATCAGAGACTCCTATAATCACAAAATCAAAGGTTCCCAGCTGGCCAGTCTTCATAAACATCTAAACCCCTTCATTTTACAACCGATTTAACACAAAATATCCCTTCTTCTGTCATACATTCAATAAGCACTTATTGAGATTCTATTCAAGCCATAAACTATAGGTAAGCTCACAAAAGAATTAGTAAAATTAAACTGAGAAACAACCACAATACAAAGAGTTACACACACCATTTAGATAGACATTTGTACTTGAAAGGACTGAATACAGAGAACAGAAGTAGTCCCAAACTCCAATCAGATTTCTAGCTAGTAGAATTACTTACATGTTAACAGCACTAACTTAGAATTACAGGGAGAAAAGAGTAAGTTAAACTTATTACATTTGAATGCCTAAGTAAACCTAGAACTTGAGGACATTAGATGAAGATTTAGTTCCTAGTTGCAATGGTTCCAATTAACTAGTTTTTGAGACTTGGGGCAAATCAATTAACATCTGTGGCTTTCTGTATAGTTTAGAAAATCCATGAAGAACTTCCAGATTAGATATGTTATAATAAGTCCTTATACCAATGTCTTTACCACCCACTCCTTTATTTATAGAGCCAAGGTAAAAAACAGAAAGCTATAAAAGACATGTTAATCAACTCAGGAGGAAAGTCAAGAAACAAAACCAAGAAAGGTCAACATCACAAAGGTCTAATGTCAATAAAGCAGATGTATGAACTGTATAAAGTTCAACACCCAACTTATTCTAAGCCCCTATTCTTCCAAGTATTATTCTACATAGGACAAGCATAGTTAAGATCAATGAGAAAAGTAAAGATGTTTCCAAGTGTTAAGTAAATTAGGAAACAGAATTCCTCCACTTTAAGTAGATCAATCCCATCCCTAATTTCCATAAACCCAACAGCAGCATTCTTAAAATCTCTGTATCACTTCCTCCTATTACTACTTCACCCCAGCCTACACAAATCTGACCCTCACAGTTCAGCCCATCCCCACAATACCCTAAGCAGCCTTGCATAACTACATTCTCAGCAGTGAGCTGCCCACCTCCATACAAATTAAGTAACTGTTATTATGAATTGTTTGCTATGTGCTGCCATGAGTTAAATCTAACCAATCAGATGCACAGCATCTTGGGGTGGGGGGATCTTTATTGCGTCCATAAATAACAAGTGGATGCTCAAATAAAATACCACCAAGTAAGTCACGTAAAAAAATGTCACTTACCTAGATCAGCTGTAAGTCTGTAAAATCCACTTGCAAAAATCCAGAAGAAAACTCCTGTGGCACTTCTGACCAAAATACCACCTTTGTTTACTCTTCCTGCAATGAATACACCTCCCTTCTCTGGAGTCTCTATGTAAACATCACACTCAATAGTGAGATTGGTCCTGCAGAATAAAACAGTTGACTAGTATTCTTAAATTATGCCATTCTGATATAGCACAAATAGGTTATTTCATAATGGATGGTTTTAATCTTGTAATGAGAGGAGAAAATGACTTACTAAGTCTGAGCTTGTAGCATGGATAGGCTTGAAAAATCTTTTAAACTTTAAATATGCAAATCATGCCTTTTATTGCTAGTTAAATGGGGAGTGGATATTATTTTTTGCTTTCTATAATAAAACTCATTATCCAAATTTTGAGAAGCTACTTTTTTCTCTTAACACTATAAAGATAAAATTTTCCACATAATTCTGAACAAAAGACAAATGAAGAAAGGAAGTAGGTAGACTGTAGTCATAAAATTAAATGCACACCATATAAAAATTTAGGAAATTGAGGGGAAGGGTAGGATTGGGAGGGAGGAGGGAGAATGTTGAAAGAGGTTATGTCATTCAAGACGCATTGTATTCATTAACATTTTGTCAAATAGTAACTCCTTTGTACAACTACTTAAATAAAAATATCATTTTTAAAAAAGACTTATTCACTTCCATCATCAAGGAGAATCAATGAAGGAAATGGGAGAAGCCTCAGGGAGAACATAAACAATTTCAAAGCCAGTTTTTAAATTTAAATCTATCAAGATTTAACAACACCTTCAAAGGCAGTCACCTCTGTGCTAACTGCTACAGGGCTTCTCAAATTGGAGCAGCTTTAGAGGGCTGGTTAAACTTAAGCTGATGGCCCCATCCCCTCGGCGTCTGATTAAGTCTTGGGTAGACTCTTTGGAAGTACTCAAGTAAGAATTGTCCAGGTGATGCTAATGCTACTGGTTCAGGAATCCCACTTTCTGAACCATTGTACCCTACAGAGCATCTATCTAAACAGAGGAACAAAACCTTGGTTCTAAGAGCCTGGATCCATTAAGAGGATATTAAAGGAGAGGAAAGATTCAGCTAGCCAGGAACTATAGTTTTTACAATGAGTTCTCTTGCAGGTTTCCTTTTCAGCATGCTAGGAAACACAACACTTTCCCTTTCAGAGACAATACAATCATCCCAACCAACATGACATTTTTTTAATTCACTTGCTATTCAATGTCTAACAGCAAATGGTGGGGGAAGGCATACAACCAAGCAGTAAAATAAGTGATCTATCTAAATAATGGGGCCCATGCTTTGGACATTTAAACCTAGTCACCTGTCTTACAAAACAAATGAAGAAGACAAACTCTACCACCACTCTCAAAAAATCCAGATGTAGTGTCTACCTCAGCGACAATTTAAAAAATAGTGTTTGTATTGTTCAAAAAAACAAGCCACCAAGGTCATTCGTCCAAATTGGGGAAGAAATCTTCATTATATATCAGTAACTCTTAAGGACACCATGTACTATAAAGGTTCCATAGACTCTGGAGAACAAAATTCTTAAGACTTATGTCAGAGCTCAGGACTAGAATCACAATTTATAACCATGGTTGAGGAATACAAAGGATTTTCTGCAGATTTTCTGCAGCCTACAGCTAAACAATTCAAGGATTTTTCAGATTTATCTCTTCTTTCCTGTCTAATTTTCACACTTTGGATATACTGCTGTGTGTGTGTTTGTGTGTGTGTTTCTACAGTAGAATTATACTTGTAATAGGAATATTCTGAAAATAACTAGGTATAATAAGCCAGCACACTGAACTACAGTACTAGAGAAGATAAAGTTGGTAATTTTATTTTCTACAAGTTAAGACCATGTAATTCTACTACTGATCCAGCAGGTGGAAACATGAGATTAGTAAATTTAAAAAAAACACTCAAAATCTCAAAAGCTGTAAATCAACATTAAATTTTAATTAGGTCCCAAAGCCCTCAATTTTTATACTAAAATAAAACCTCCCTACAAGAGTCACTATTAAATTAGGCTAATTTGAAGGAAGGACACAGATACACACACACACACACACACACACACACACACACACACACAAATTGATGATTTGTACTCATCATGATATTTAATAATTACATACCTATTGGGTTCTTGGCAAAAGGAAAACAGTTGAAAACACCTCATTTCAGAATGTACCCAACATTACAAGGTTATTTCATCCAGATCTTACATACCATTGGTAATCTCCTATAATGCTGATTGGACTGAAAGCATCAGCAGCCCAAGTAATCGGGCGTTGATTGAGAACTTGTCGTAGAGTGAACTGATGCTCTCCTGGGTCTTCAGTGTTCATGTAGTATTCAAATATACCCGTCTGATCAGCAAAAAATGGAGCTTCACTAAAAAATGGGTACTCTGTTCAGAACATAATAAATTATCCACTTAGTATCTTAATAACTTTACAAAATCTCTCCTCTCTGAAATAGTACATTTTCAAGCACTTGGGGAAGTTTTATAAACAAAATAATACTTATAACCAAAGCTTACAATTTAGGTCTAGGGGATACTGATGTTCATATAATCCAACATTTATATTATCCAAATGGTTGGGCAGACTCCAGTACAAACAGTCCTCAGAGCTACATATGCCAATCAGCTGGAAGATGGTTTTTCCTAGGAGAGTGAGCTGAGTTCCTACAGCAGTGACTAGCAGGGGAGAGAGTCTCTAAGCAGCCCTGAAGCCAATAGGAGATTCAAGTCACTCCCCAGTAATGTTAATTTCCTCCCTGCTATTCTTCTATAGGCACAGATTTTAGGAGATTATAGACCCACATGATCCATCAGTGACACCTATAATCCTATACAATAGTACTTCTTAGTCAAAAAGTTGTGCTGCTTGCTGAGTGATCTATGAATATGACAATGACCATGTCCTAACTTTTGCCAAATGACCAATCAAGGGCTTCTCTATTGGCTTTAGGTCAAATCCTCCTAAACACCAGAAGGAGAATTATAATAGAAAACTCAAAGGCATAGCTAGAGGGTATGTGGTAAGTTGGGTTACCCAAGGATAACACAATTACTTCTAATTAATCAATTCACCAGTACCATGGAAAGACATACATTAACATGGCTTAACCTTCACACCGAAGAAAAATGTCAGTGATAGTTAATGAGGCATAAAAGTTTCAAATCTTCAGTCACACCAGAAGCAACCTAGAATTGTAACTTTCATTCTGACAATGACCTCTACACATTTCTAGCACTGAAAAACATAAAGCTATGCCTCCTCTTACCACACAGAGACCTGAGAGCTGAATGAACCGTCAAACCCAGTATCACAAAAAGAAATATTTTAAAAAAAACTTACCAACATTGAAATCATCATCATAGATAGATGGGAAGGGCCGGGATTTGGGAGGAAATGGGAACTGGCCTTTCCGACCTGTGGTGAGAGTGGTGAGCGTGAATATCTCATCCTCTTGCAGTTCCAATGTGAAAGTGCCACCACTGTCAAGGAGCTGGAAGAGAAAATGCCCACATTCAAGGCCAAGGGTAGCTCACATCACTGCCTCAAAACATCTTGAGAAAAATAATCTTAGGGCTGGGAAGGTGGCTCAGTGGTAGAGCACTTGCCTTGCATGCTCAAGGCCCTGGGTTCGATTCCTCAGCACCACATAAGCAAAAAGAAAAAAAAAGCCGGAAGTGGTGCTGTGGCTCAAGTGGTAGAATGCTAGCCTTGAGCTGAAGCGCTGAGGGACAGCTCCCAGGCCCAGAGTTCAGGCCCCACGACCAGACCAAAAAAAATAAAAATAAAAATAAAATAATCTTAACACAAAGACCAACTCATTCCTGTTAGGATTGCCTCAATCCTCATGAGACACCATATCAAGGCCCTTGGTAATGTTCTATGCCTATTTACAAGGACTTTATCGTTGAATCGATTTTAGAAGATTTCCTTCTATACTTCATAGGAAAAAAAAAGAATGTCATTGCATGGAGAAAGGAATAAATGGTGCCCAAACATATCTATTAGCCTATTCTTTTCAATTGTACAGTAAGCTCCTTAGAACTTGTATATATTTAATACATGCAACTGAAGGCTCTGCTCATTTCTCCCTTAAGACTTTTAGAAGGGAGAAAAACTCACTAAAACCTCACTAATCACTCAACTGTTAATCACAGAAAATGGTTCTCAAGAAAGAGAAGTTCTGATCATTATAAATTCAATATAAATTTTAATAAGCAAGGTAAGTTTATATAATGTTTATGACTTTGACAACTTAATGTTTTCAAGTTTTTTCCCCTCACATAAAATAAAGGGGAAAAATATATACCTGAAAGGGGTGTTGTAAGGATGAAGGCAGACAATGATTATGAAATGCTTATCTCAATGAGGGACTGACAGGAAACACAACTGCCTGTATTATTGCTGTTTGTTAACCATAAACCTCCAAAGGCACTACCAACCCTTTCATATACTATTAAGGTAGGAAGCAAAGTTATGCTCATTTTATACAATTGTGAAAAATTCTCTTTCTACTTAGAAGTTAAATGGTTCATATACCCTTAGTAGTTAGTTGATGGCCAGATATGAAATATCAGATGCCAAATTTGGGCTCTAGATTATCTTTTTTCCAATAGGAGAAAATCCTAGTTCATTATACTATTTCTAGCAACTGATTAGACAAAATGTACAATGTTCTTTTTCAATGGGTGTTTAATAATTAATAATGAACAATTATTAGAACATTAGTAATTATCAGAAATGTAGCCAATCATGTCAATTAAGTGAAGTAGTATGCTTGCTTGGGCCAATTCATTCTTTGAAACCTTTCATGAAAAAACAGCCTATGCTAAGCACAGTAGTAAGAACACTGTATTAAGACTCATGTTTAAGTCGGTCAGCACACAGTCCTAGGTAGCTGTAGGATGACTGATAGAGAAAGCTCAAATGTCAGATGAGCTAAACTTGGAAAGATAACAGACAGGAGAAGCCATCCTGGGAGAAGAAAAAGCATGTTCAGTCACAGAAGTAAGTAAACACTTATACATGCTTTGAAAACTATAGAAGTTTAGTAAAGAGTGGACAATTTAATAAGAAAAAAAGCCATCTTTCACCTCTGATGAGCCAATGAAGGTCAGATGCTACACTAAGGAATGAATATGACAGTGAAAAATCACTGACATATTTTGAACAAGGCACAGACACAAATCAGACCCACATTACAAACATGCCCCCCTCTGGTGGCCGTGTGGTAAGCTATCCTTGAGGAAGTCAACACTGGGGCTAGAATACCAGGAGGCAAAGTCTGAAATCCATGCGAGCAATAATGAGCAAGTTAAACTTGCCATAGCAGTAGAAATTGGAAATGAGAAAAATATATAGATGACAGAATCGTCTTTATGTGATCATAGTGGGATAGAGAGGGGAAAAAAATAAGAGTTGAATTTCTCACCTGGGCAGCAACTGAGGCAAACTAAGACTAAAGAGCCAAAAACATCTATAAACACACAGACATCTACAATTCCTTAAACAGGATTTCTAGTTAAGAAATAGAAAACACTCATTTGCTTCAGCCATACTCAAGTAACTAACTCCTCTGTATAGCACCTTTACAGTAAAAGAAAATTTAAAAATAAAACATAAAATCAATTACAAACTTTCAAATTCTTCATTCATTAGCCAATTCCTGGCACTTTTTAAACTGTCTTACTGTAATAAAAAATTAAAATAAAAGGAAGTGGCACTGTAGCTAACGTGGTAGAGCACTAGCCTTGCGCTGAGGAGCACAGAGACAGCACCCAGACTCATAAACTGACAAAAATTAAAATAAATAAATAAACAAATTAAAATAAAGGACTTTAAAACTACCCATATAGAATCCAGTCGTTTAAAAAGGAATCTCTCAGATGGTATTCCAAGCTTAGTATACCACACCTGTAGCTCTGGTATATCACTCTAGAGAAAAAAAAAAAAAAAAACAAAGCATGGGTTAATATTTCATTTCCCAAATATGTACTAGTTAAAAGATAAACACAATGATAATGTGTGATTTACCAAAAAAATCAACTATTAAGTAGTTATATTTTTAAATTAGTAAGACATTGTTTAAGCTAATACTTTATTTCTCATAAATTTCAGCTACTAAGCAAGATAGCTAGGCATTTTCAAGAACAAACCTCTGCATTAATAGACTTTCAGAAGGGCCCTTACTTTGTTTCAGATAAGACTCTTCAGAGAAACTTGCAGAGAACATGCTAACCACTATTCTTTTAGGTGACCTAGACCCAGAGTAAACTTAGCTTGTGGTAACAATGAATAGAGCACACACAGAAGCAATCTTGTCTACCATCTTTCCTGTATGAACACCTGCTCTATGGCCTTGAGCTAATTTAAGCATGCTCAGAAGTGTGCCTTATCATTTTTTGTTCTTGAATTGTTACTTTAAACTGAGCATGCTGAGAAATATCCACCATATACATCATGCTCTGATGTACCCATCTCCAGTGTGCTTTTGTATATCAACATGCACAGGCTCCCTGAATAAAATACCCATGCTGCTTTTCCAGGAGATCATTGCTTTGGGGGGGAGGGAGGGGAAGCCTACAGTGCTCTTCTTACCTGTCACAGGTGATAAATCTCCATCTTTATCTCCTGGTTATGATCTTTGGTATTGTATTAACCAAGATAGGAATACTAAAGAACTCTGCCAAATGTTTAAAAAAAAAAAGCCTTTGCTTCAAAAGTACTCACTATTGTATCTGCATAAAAACCTTTTTAAGAATCTTCTAGTACAAAAATAATTTTATATGCATTAATTTAAAAGGTACTGAACGTTCTCAATTCAAATCTAACAAAAGAACTAGGTGCCAGTGGCTCACACCTACAATCCTAGCTTCTCAGGAGGCCACGATCTGGAAGAATGAGTTTCAAAGCCAGCCAGGACAGAAAAACCCAACAAACTCTATCTTGAAAACAAGCCAGAGAAAAGCTCAACTAGAAGCAAGGCTCAAGTAGTAGAACACCCACTGTGAGCAAGTAAGCCAAGCAAGCACAGGATCCTAAATTCAATCGCTGGTTAAAAAAAAAAAAAATCTAACAATTTTCACGATGTTGATCTTTCCAATCCAGGAGCATGGGAGTTTTTGCCACTTTCTAAGTTCTGTTTTGATTTCCTTTTTCAAGTTTTTAAAGTTTTCATCATAGAGGTCTTTCACTTCTTTGGTTAAGTGAATTCCGAGGTATCTTATTTTTTGTGGGGCTATTACAAATGGAGTTGCTTTCCTAATTTCAGCCACACTTTTCTCATTGTTGGCATACAGAAAAGCCATTGATTTTTGAGGGTTAATTTTATATCCTGCTATTTTGCCAAAGTTTTGAATCAGCTTGAGTAATTTGGGAGTGGAATCTATGGGATTCTTTAAATACAAGATCATGTCATCTGCAAAGAGGGAGAGTTTTACTTCTTCTTTCCTTATTTGGATCCCCTTTATGTTTGCATCTTGTCTAATTGCTGTAGCTAGGCATTCTGATACTAGAT
The DNA here is from genome assembly GCF_019054845.1 of Dipodomys spectabilis. NCBI lineage: Eukaryota > Metazoa > Chordata > Mammalia > Rodentia > Heteromyidae > Dipodomys > Dipodomys spectabilis. The sequence goes on along the minus strand of NW_024870834.1, from coordinate 9,229,433 downwards.
TGAAGAGAAGTGGAGAGAGTGGACATCCTTGTCTTGTTCCTGAGTTAAGAGGAAATGGCTTTAGTTTTTCACCATTAAGTATAATGCTGGCTGTAGGTTTGTCATATACAGCCTTTATTGTATTGAGGAATGTTCCATGGATTCCTAATTTTTCCAAGACCTTCATCATAAAGGGGTGTTGGATCTTGTCAAATGCTTTTTCTGCATCTATTAAGATAACCATGTGGTTCTTATCCTTGCTCTTGTTGATGTGATGAATTATATTAATTGATTTGCGTATATTGAACCAGCTTTGCATCCCTGAAATGAATCCTGTTTGATCATGGTATATGATTTTTTGGATGGATTGTTGAAGTCGATTGGCCAAAATTTTGTTGAGAAGAAGTAGAAATATGGTGCCTTTTTACCCGCTTTTCAGTATAAAGTAAACAAATAGTGCCTTTGGTGATTTGTATTGTTGTTTTGGTACAGAGTACTGAGTATTTTAGAGTATTCCAAAGATCACTGTTTAAGCACAGTTTTTTTGTTTTGTTTTTTTGTTTTTTGGTCCAGTCATGGGGTCTGAACTCTGGACCTGGGCGCTGTCCCTTAGTTCTTCAGCTCAAGGCTAGGGCTCTACCACTTGAGCCACAGCTCCACTTTCAGCCTTTTTCTTTTTGCTTATGTGGTGCTGAGGAATTGAACCCAGGGCCTCAGGCATGCAAGGCAAGCGCTCTACCACTGAGCCACCTTCCCAGCCCTAAGCATAGTTTTATAGTATATAACTGATGCTCAAGCCACCAAGGATAATTTTTTTTTTTTTTTGGTAAGTCATGGGGCTTGAACTCTGAGCATGGGCGCTGTCCCTCAGCTCCTCAGCTCAAGGCTAGCACTCTCAGCCACAGCACCACTTCTGGTTTTCTAGTGGTTAATTGAAGATAAGAGTCTCACAGATGTTCCTGCCTGGGCTGGCTTTGAACTGGGATCCTCAGATTTCAGCCTCCTGAGTAGCAAGGATTACAGGCGTGAGCCACCGGCACCCAGCTCCAAGGATAATTTTCTTACAAGTGACTTTTATAAGTGTTCCTCAAAGCCACAGAGACCTTTGACATGTACTGGCTTCTGTCCTATTTCTTTAAAAGGAGTCAGGAGATACAAATGCAAATTATTAACTCATATGTATGACTTATCACATAAGAACTGCTGGACTGTGATAGAAGTAATAATGTGATACATATGTACTTACAAGAGTTCCCTGAAGAAAAAAGGTAGCCAATTGTTGTGATACATTGTAATAGGGAAGAAATGGCCGGATACACATAGAATGTTTGTGACTCTGAAGATAAAACGAAGTTAAGTTATCCACATGATATTATACAAGCTATAAATAACTAGTATCCCAAGATTAATATAAGTAGCACACATTACATAACTATGAATTTATCTCAAATGTTAACAATTTTTCTGCTGTACTCTTAATGAATGTGTGTTTTGTATGACTAGACAAAGCAAATCCCAATTACACTTCAACTGTTCAATTTTTTGTTATAAACACTTTCCAAGTAAAATATATCAAGTGGAAAAAAAAAAAAAAGCTTTAGCCAGGAACCAGAGGCTCAGGCCTATAACCCTAAGTACTCAGGAGGCAGAGATCTGAAGATCGTGGTTTGAAGCCAGCCCAGACAGTAAAGTCTGTGAGACTAATTGGAGACTAATCTCCAATTATCCACCCAAAAACTGGAAGTGGTGCTACCACTTAAAATGATAAGGAGTGCTAGCTTTGAGCAAAAGAGCTCAAGGACAGTGCCCAGTCTCTGAGTTTAAGCCCCAAGACCTACAAAAAAAATGTTATACCATATAACCATGATATACCATATAACTATATCTTTCAAATTCACACAAAGGTCAGCTTAATAGATACGAGTAGCTCTCATATTGCTGTCATTTTTCACAAGTCACGATTATGAGCTGGAAACAAAAAAAAGCTGAGACATGAATTCTACTTTAGAGAATTCAATAATTACAGGACTCAGCTATTTAGGTGGGAGGAGGGAAGTAATCGTGGAGATGGGAGGGAAGGGATGGTAGGGAAAAACAAAGGAGGAGGCAACAATGCTTGATAAGAAATGTACTCATTACCTTGCTCATGTAACTGAAACCCCTCTGGTACAGTATTTTCACAATAAAAAAAAACTTATTTTTTTTTTAAAAAAGGTTCTGTCCCAGGCTTAACAGACAATTATAAAATTTTAAAAAATCACCAGCACAGGTGGCTCATGCCTGTAATCCTAGCTACTCAGGAGGCTGAGATCTGAGGATCACAGTTCAAAGCCAGCCTGGACAGGAAAGTCCATGAGACTCTTATCTCCAATAAACCACCTGAAAACAGGAAGTGGTGCTGTGGCTCAAGCAGTAGAGCACAGGCCTTGAGCTGAAAAGCTGAGGGATAGCGCCCAAGCCCAGAGTTCAACCCCAACAACCAAAAAAAAAAAAAAAAAAAAAATTAAAAATCATCATAAATAGACACTTCAACTAGGAAAATTGAGGGGATGGGTTGGATTGGAGGAATGAGGGAGGGAGATTGGTGAAAGGGGTGATGTTGATTAATATGCATACTCATACACTAACATGTAACAATAACCCCTTTAAAAAACTACTTAAGAGATAATAAAAATATAATTTAAAAATAAAATAACTGAGAGTACAAATAGAAAATCAGTAAGCATATATAGGAGATTTCAACACTATTTCAACAGTGTCAAGCAGCTTGCTTTGACTGAGATCTGTAAGTCACTCCATCCAGTGACAGCAGAATGCATATCCCCTTCAAGAGTACATGGAGAACTGACCAAGGTCTCCCACATCCTAACCAATACACAAATCATAATAAATTTGAAAGGTTCTAGTCACACAAAGTATAACATTTCCCACCATATAATTAAAATGAGAATAACTGAAAAAAACTTCAGAATCATTCTAAAATATTCAGAAAACAAATAAATTTCTAAATAATCTATGGTCCATAAGAAAAAAGATGACAAAAAAATCCTCAAATAAATAAAGCCTTAAAACTTTAAAAGTATGACTTTAAAAATTAGTCTACATATTCATTAATTTCAACAAACTATGAAAATAAATGCAAGGAGATAAACACACAGACACATCATAATAAAGGCCAAAAATCAAAGATAAAAAGATTTTAAGAGCAAGACTGGAAATGACTGATCATCTTTATAATCTTATAAGAAGAACTTTATAAGATTAGCAGCTGATTCTTTTTCATCTGTGAAAGCAATATGTCAAAATGCCAAAGAAGCTCTCAATCAAAAATCTTATATCCATCCAAAAATATCTTTCACAAAATGAGGGCAAAACACATCCCAGATATACAAAAACTAAATGTGCTGGCAACAGGTACAGCTTTCATAAAATACAACAATCATATTAAAGACAGTAAACATGTAGTTTTTATCCTTTTTTCTTGTAACTTACTTTAAAAGTATTTTATACAATATGCATATAATTGTACTGTTTAACTAACAATAGACAGAAATGTAATACATTTGTCAGTAACAACACAAAGGAACAGGTGGAAGACAAGCTACATTTGGAGCAGCCTGTTGCGTGATGCTACATGATGCTACCAACTGGCAAGAGAAGAAGACTTTTAAAAAATCCTTCTTATCCTCCCCCTTCCAAATTCAGATTATCAGGAGACAATTGTTTGGTTTGTGATTCTTATATGAATTTGGTCCTTTTTTCCCAAAGGACAGCTAAATTTCACTTTTATATTTGTCCCAATTTAAGTCCTATGACTGGCTTGACTAATACCCTCAGTCTCAGTTGTCAACAGCCCAATCTCATCTGACAACAGGTGGACTGTCAGTTTTCTCTGTGCAAGCACACAACTTCATCTTTTTGGGGGCAGGAAGCTCCAAGAATATGGCTATACCAAATGTAGACTGTATCCCATTTGCAGGTAGCATTCTGTTTCCAGCTATAGGGTTGGAGGGAACATCTGTCCTTTCTTTGGGCTGTCTTTGGGAATGGTTCTGGATCTTGGTAAAGAGCTGTTTGTGCCCTTTTTTGAGAAGTCCTCTTTGGTCCATGAGAAGCTCAAGTCATGAAGGGCTTACCAATTTTTGGTTCAATTGAGTCATTCAACAGACAACTTTGGTTTAAAAAGAATCAGAATTGCCTATAATATTTATTGTTTGTCCTCTGGAACCTGATAAATAATATACCTTTAAAGGATCTTCTTAAATGTTGACCAGGAGATGGCCAAATGGTAAACCAATCATAGTCGCTACTCAACACATATTTTTTATGGATGCTCTGTTCTCTCACTCAGATCCTTCTTCTCCCATGCAAACTTCTTAGTAAACTGAAACCCTCTGCTCAAACCTCTGCTGAATACCAGTAATGCCTGCTGCCTCCTAGTTGGAATTTCACTAGTGTTTTGGGAAGCTTAAGATCTCTCCAATCTGGCACCTGTATAACTTAATCTTTCCACTTGCTTCTTTTCATCCTTCAGTCTTCCACTCATTTCCAGGCCCTGTCTTCTCCATCCTTCTGTTCATCCCTGCCATCCCTTTTCCCCAGTACAGCCTCCCAGACACTTAAAACCATTCTCTCAATAGACTAAAAATATCCCTCAAACAGCCCATCTAAGATAGACAATGGAAGAGCCACAGCTTCCCTGTCCTAACATATCAGGACAACGGAAAGTCTTGGAGGTTAATAAACAGGTAAAACTAGTGAGTTGTGCTGCTGTTTTATTGACTCGTGACTAAATTTTTAAATGAAAGCTATAAAACCTTGGCAGCTTTCTGTATATGTGAATATATGCAGGGTGTATATGTGTGTTCAATTTTGTATCATACTACTTTTCCAACACTAAACAAATGAAGTAATCCAATATCAACAACAAAACAATTACCATAGTTTCAATGATGATGGTGAGGTTACCTAAGCCATCAGTCAGAGCTACATAGCTTCCTCCTTCTTTTAAATGGCCAACTGTCTTCAAGTAGTACCAACCTGGTTGAGTAAACTGAGATGTATGTGCTGTAGGAAAGCAGAGAGATATGCAAGTAAGATAAAAATGGTGATGACATTTTCTATAAAAAAATAATATGGCAGTTTAACCAATTGGAGTCTGATTTATTCTAGCAAGCTATTTTCTACTTTAGAGGAAAATATATGCCAATCACATTTAACTAATCCACTTAAATGGTATAACTGCACAAAGATTCTTGGAATGACAGAGTGGTAAAAATAAACTTACATTAGTATACATTGGGTGGTTATTTTTCACCAAGAGCAAAGTTAAGTTATTCCTCTAGCTACACCTCTCTTTGCTTATCTCCATTAACCCAACCTAATAGAACTAACAAAGAATTATAATAATGCATTTCAAAAACTGCTTTTATGGCCTTAATTGTCTTACAATATATGTTTTGTTGTCACCTCCAAATTTGTCATTGTACTAATAAACAGTATTTCACATTCCCACCCCCACACCCAGACTAGAAGTACGTATTGCCTAGGAAATTGGAAACAACAATTTAAACACTTAAATAGTTCATCAAAAAAGACATGTAAGTCTAGCTTAATTTTTCACATATTCAGAAGAACAAGTCAAGTAATTTAGAATAATATTACAACATAACTACTAAGGTCATGATTAAAAATTTCTGAGGACAGCATATCAACTAAAAGAGATAATCAAGAAAATAAAGGTTTAAGATTTGAGCATGTTCACTTTGATTTATAATTCTTCTCTGAAAGCATCTTACATTTGGAGAAATCTTTTTTTTTTTAAGTACAGTGAGTGGTTATGATTTTAGAAACAAAATAGTCACCAATGTTAAATATTTTTACCAAAACCCAAAAATTTTATTAAACAACAGATTTTAAAATTTGTTACATTCATTTTGTCATTAATATAATTACAACCCTCAATGAAAAAGTGGAACACACCATTCATCATCTATGTGACCTCAACTTTCTTTGTGACTAATGAATGACACTACAATGTCGTTTTGTTATTCAACAGAAGTGGCGGGATCTGAGCCAGTGTCGGTGGCTCACGCCTATAATCAGAGTTACTCAAGAGGCTGAGATCTGAGGATCGCAATTTAAAGCCAGTCCAGGCAGGAAAATAAAAAATAAAAAAATAAAAATTGAAAACCGGAAAATGGAGCTGTAGCTCAAGTGGGAGAGTTAACTAGCCTTAAGCACAAAAACTCAGGAACAACACACATGTCCAGATTTCAAGCCCCATGACTAGCAAAAAAAATAAAAATAAAAAATAAGAAAGAATGAAAGAACTAAAAAAAATGGCTGGATCAATAGGCCTGTCTTTGAACTATGTTAATTATGTTTTTTCTCTAAAAGACATTTAACTCAACTGCAGAAAACTCAACTTATCTCCATTTATAATTCATCTCAAATTTGTGCTATGTTGATTTTTCCTCTGAACTGGTTCTAACATTTTCTTCACACAAGTAACACAAAATCTTTAGCATGTGTGCCTATTTATATTCAAGACAAGATTGTGTCTTTTTCTGAAAATTACCTTTTAACAATGCATACTTATAGATTTGGGGAACAGTCATGGTATTTTACTTACTCAACAATTCAATAAATATAATTGTTGTAAATTAGTATTTTCTTAGCACAATGATCACAAAACTGAGTTAATCTAAAAGAATAAAGTGTCTCTAAGACCTAATTTAGATACTGTTAACTGAAATAAATCTTTATCGATATCTCACTTTATTAGCCATTATGACTTGTGATTATATGTTCTAGGTGATTATTTCTGTCTCCATCACTAACATTCCTTCTTCCCCTGCTCCTTTCCCTTCTTTGTGTCATTTCTAAGATTTTGGTCCATGAAAAATCAAATACAGAATACAGAAAGTAGTCTAATTTCTCAAAATAATTTTATTAAAACACTGACAAATCTCTTTTAAAACAGAGACACACAAAACATGGACAGAGATTTTGTGATACATGGAGTGTACAGCATCTCCTGTAGGTTTTTTCTGCTTTGCCTTGTAGAGAGGAATTTAGGGTAGGATAGAATGTGAAGGGGCTGGGAAGGTGGCTCAGTGGTAGAGTGCTTGCCTTGCATGCATGAGGCCCTGGGTTCGATTCCTCAGCACCACATAAGCAAAAAGAAAAAAAGCCGGAAGTGGCACTGTGGCTCAAGTGGTAGAGCGCTAGCCTTGAGCTGAAGAGCTGAGGGACAGCGCTCAGGCCCAGAGTTCAGGCCCCACGACTGGACCAAAAAAAAAAAAGAAAAAAAGAATGTGAACCATACCTGACACCCAAATGGGAGATTCCACTACATAGTGCCCACTCCACGGCTCCTGGGCAGTCATCAGTCCACATCGGCCATAAGGCAATTCCTCATAGTAACTAGCCACCAAATTCCAAGCGATTGTCCTAAAGTATTGGATTAAAAAAATAAAAGCATGTGATAAAAACATGGAGTAAAGAATACTTACCATAATTATCATGTAAATGAATATAAAATGATCACCCAAACCAAGAAAATAAAAATTGCTTAACTTTACTCACACTTTGAAATAATTAAACATTTTAATGATGAATCACATCATAAAAAATACAAAAGCATATGGGATGTACAAATTCATAGCCAACAATAACACATTCCTGATTAGTGCCAAATGTAAATGAAAGCTGTCTATACCTGCTTTCCTTTCAACAGCCAGCCTTCAATAATGTCCCCATCTTATGACATAATTTTTTATGAACTTGCTATTGCAAAGTTTTACAATGGAGAACTCTGAAGTGTCAGACTGTCTGGGTTCAGACACTGACTCTAACATTTAACCTCTCTGGATCTCAGTACTCTCATCTATAAAATAAGGATAGTATGTGTACTTAAATCACAAGTTGGTTGGGAATATTAAACATATTAAAGCATATAAAAAAGAATCAAGATCAAGGTCTGAGCTTTACTACTGATATAGCATTTTGTTTCAGCTATGAACATTAGTTGGATCTACTTGCTGGTGTGTTTTATGGCTTATTCTTTCAATTGATCAGTCCTAAAAGTCCACAGAAAATACTGAACCCTAAAATTGTGACTCAGAAAAGCCAAACACAGAAGAGAAGTTCTTATACCAGTCTGAGTTTCTCACATCTAAATAGTAGTAGTAGTAATATTAATGATAATAATAATAGTTTACTTATAGAATTTTATTTTTCTGATCAAGCTGGAACTTATCACAAAATGTCAGACTGCCATACTTAGGCAATAAAATTTTTCTAATTATTTCAAAACAAAGTAGAAATAATACTCTCAACTTTGAAAATTCTATCAGTGAACATTACATGATTTTGCTCAGAGTTTTGGTAAGTCCTGGTATCTTCTCTGATTAGAGATAGATCAATCAATCAGATAAACTTTCTGGAAGGCATTTTGTAAAAGATGTACAAAAGCCTTCAAACTCTATTACCTCTCACCTAGATATTTCATATCTAAGGATACACCCTAAGAAAATATTTACAGGTATGCACAAATATATTTATATGTGGCTAATCATTTCAATTTGTATGAAGCTATGGATTAAAATAACTTGTATTTTTCTAGGAAGAGAAAAATATTCAATGAGGCATAATACATTCTCAACACTGGTGTTTCCCAAACTTGTGCAGAATCAAAATCTCCTGGACTAGACAAACAATATCCCAAGATCCCTCCTTGTAGACCCGGATTCAGTGAGGCCTCACAGCAACCTAGCAATCAACGTAACTAGGATCCCAGGTGCTTCTTCCGACAAGGCAAGTTTGGGTTCACATCAATAATCCTAGCTATTCAGGAGATGGAGATCAGGAGGGTTACAATTTGAAGTCAGCCCAGGGAAAAAGTTTTTGAGACTTCATTTTCACCAACAAAATCCATGTATGGTAGTACAAGCCTACTATTCCAGCTACACAGAAAGCATACACAGGAGGACCTTAGTACAGCCCAGACCAGCATACTATGTCAGACACTACTCAAAAATTAACCAAAGCAAGAAAGGTGGGGTGGGACTCAAGTAGTAGAGTATGTACCTGGAAAGCACGAGACCTAAGTTCAAACCCCAGTACTGACAAAGTATTTTTTAAATATCAATATGCATAGAAATTATAGTGTAGTCATGTAAAAATATCCTTATGTTTGGGAAACACAGACAGAACTATGTAGGTATACAGTGGCAAAGCACATAAAGCAATTTATAATTTTTATACAAATTATCATTTTTTATAAATTTTACTACCCATTAACTGTGCCTCAACAAACTAACTTTTCTTAATATAAGCTATACGCATATATAGGAAAATGAGTTCAGATTAGATGTAAATTAGGTGTAAATGAAGCCAACAAGCAAATGATGATTTAAGATCATCAAATAGAGACCGTAAGAATACAAGAGTAGCATTTTCTACTTGTTTTCAGAATTTTTTATAATAAAATTCTTAAAAGGTTCTTAATAACTTACGAAGTCATATAGCCATTAATATAATTCTGATTTAATATTCGAGCCCAACAGCCTGCGCCCACATCACTGTTTAATGTACTAAAATCTTCAGAAGACCAAAGTTTCTTCCCAGTCAACTGTGCATTGTGTGCTGAAAGGGTTCCAGGATAATGAGCCCTAGGAAAGAAAGTATAACCATAAGTAAATAATGGTCAGGATAAAACAGTTTCATGAATATGTGTTAACTGAATTAAGATATAAGTGTTCTCCAGTTTTCTACTTTAAAACAACTGAGCAGTTTCCAAATAGATGAAAGACAGAATGCCAGCATTTGCTGCCTACTTTCAGTAACCATGACATGACAACAAAGAAAACAAAAAGGGATAGCATTACAGCCACACACTGAATCTAGGAGTAGATTCAGTCACACAGATCATTAATGGACAAGAAGATTCTTGAAGTGGATAAAACCATATTGACTAATGGAAGAAAAGGCCAGAGCCTAGAACACTGTAGGAAGACAGCAAGATCGAGTTAGGATTTGGACATCCCAGGGGGAGCTAGAGAGCTAGGAACAGGAATAGGGAATAAGCAAAGATGCCAAAAATAAGACACAAACACCTATTATATGAAGAAACACTTTTTTCCATATTTCTACCACTAGTAGACATAAATTTGGCATTAACTTCCAGGCAAAATAATAATAATAATATAATAAAAGCAAAAAGAAAACAAAACAACAAAAAATACAAATGGGAAAACACAGTTACTATCTCAAACCATTAATGGTTCTCAACCTGAATGATCTGACCCTGAAAAGGATATTTGGCAAAATCCAGAGACAGTTTTCCTAATGTTCTATTCTAGAGAAGGGAAGTTTGATAACTGTATGTAGTAATCAGAGGAAAAATGTTGCTATACATTCTACAATGCACAGGAACAGACCATTGAAACAAAGATTTATAGGGGGAAAATAAGAGTATCGCAGTTGAGCACCGGTTGAATACAGTGATAAAGCACCAACCTTGAGTGAAAAGCCAAGGGACAGGGGGCCCAGATCCTGAGTTCAACACCTAGTACAAACACACACACAGACACATATACACACATACACACACACATACAAAAATAAATCCTAGAAAGTATACACTATTATGCTACCAGTGACGAACATGTTTAGATTCTGAGTCAATTCTGAGTAAATTCTAACTATATCTTCACAATGTTCTACATTGTCCTACTCTGCTGTAATAAGCATGTATTACTTTAGTAACTTGAAAAATACTCTACACTACAGTTATAGGAGGTATATCCCTCAATTCAAAAAATGATGAAACTGTTAACTATGTTCAAAATCAGAGCAAGTAATTTAGCAAAGAAAGGTAGAATCAGTAGTTGGATGCCAGAAAAAGCTTCAGATATTGCCAAATGTACCCTGGAAGACAAAATTACCTCTAGCTGAGAACAACTCATTATAAAGCAACAAATATAGCTACAACTTCATATAACTCCATCTCTGGAATCAAAAAATAAGTCTTCCTAAAAGCAAAAGATAAAAAAGGAAAAATCTTTATTCTTAAGCTTGAATAAAGAAATCTTCATTCTTTATTCTTAAGCAAGAATAAAGAAAGCAAACCTCACAGTAAAACATTTTGCACTGCTAGAGGTATAAATCACTCAGTAGGCAAGACATTATTGCAACATGAAGAACACAAATATCAGTTATACCAAAAAATACCATGTGTTTAGTTAACTCATCAAAATATCAAGATTTTTCAGAACAGGTGTAAAGAACAACAATACAAAAATTACAAATTAGGAAGTAAACAAAAAACATAACAGCATTCTACAACACTCAAACAAAATTATCTTGAAAGGCAAAAAGCAGAAACATACAAGTAAAGGAAGCAGGAATTTCTTCATTATACCATGTAGTCGAGAAAATTTAATGAGACAAGAAAATGGTATTTTCTATTGATAACAGTTACAAATCATAGTACCAATTAACAAAGTGGTAACTATCATACAGCCAAAACTTCCTATGACTGAAACAAAAATCCACTAAGAGGAGGGAACAAACATCCCTGGTAACTCCAGATAGCTAAAGCAGACAATATCACTTAGATATTATTTGTGGTGGGGGAGAAAAAAGTCCTTATATTTACAGGGACATGGAAAAGTTTTAAAGAAGAAATAACATTTGAGGTTTATTTGAAAGTAATGTGAGAAAGAAGTAAAAAGAAATGAATAGGCATTTAGGAAAAGAATTGGTCATGGCTTCTCTGTTTTTGATGCCAAGTGATTGGAACTTAAGATATTTGTTATACTAGCCTGCTTGCTTTTGTGTACATTCAAAATTCTTAAGCTGGGGGTATAACTTAGTACTAGAGGACTTTTCTACCATGTACATGGTCATAGGTTTGATCCCTAGCACTAAAAACAAGGAAGAGAGGAAAGGAAGGAGAGAGGGCATGGAAAAGGGAACGAGAAAGGATAAAAGGAAAAGGGAAAGGAGAAGAATAGCATTACCAACAACAACAAAAAATACATTTTTTAAAAAGACATCAAGCAGAGTCACAGTCTTCATAACAGATTAGCAAATCCACAAATATATATTCTATTTTTTAAATGCTATGAACTGTCTCATGATAGGTAAAATACAAATTTACTTTAAAAAAAATACTGTGGTACCTTAATAAGATGAGAGAGAAAACAGGACTATAAAGTAGAAATGGAATAAAGAATGGGATCAGAGCTACATTACTAAGGATTTATGATAAAAGTTAGTCAGCACACATGCCAAACCATTTACAAATATAAGGCCTCCCAGCTGCAGGAAACCTAAAGAACTAACTTTACAACACTGCTTTCATAATTCCTAAAATTAAATACTATCACTTACTCAAAATAAGGGCCTCATTTTATGACTCCAAATATCAACATTTTTTAAGTGTATGTTGTAGAAAGATTCCTCAAATACCTAAATCTCAAAGAGAATAAGATAAAGTATGGGCTGTACACATTTCCCTTAAGTAAACAATTACCTACCCAGAATATAATCAAATAGGAGGGAAGAAAATCACAGTCACACCTAGAGCAATCAACCAGTGGAAAACAGGCCTTACCCTATTACATCAATCACCTTCAAGAGTTCAGGGTCAAACAGCATAGAAGAAGAAATAGGCTCCCAAAGATTATCACTTGCTATGATTTTCACTTGCTGGAAACCCTGGTAGTTCAGCATCCTTCTTAATACCTTTTGAGAGATAAGATCAAAGGAAGGGTTTGTAGCTATTGAATTATAACAAAAATAGCTAATGAAGTAGCTTCAAAAGCTCAGCACTCAGGATGACAGTTTCAATAGTGTTTCTCAACTGTTCATAGGGAAAAGAAGTTTTAGAGAGATTTCCCTTCTGACTTTAAAAGTATGTTGAACCATAGAAATTGGAGTATAGAAAGGGGGCAACATAAGTAAAAATAATCAAATGGTAGGAAGTAAGCCCAGATGTAATTACTATTATTTTGGTATGCTTCCTTCTAGGAATTTCCTATACAGACTTAACAATAAAATTGGGCTCCTAGTCACACAATTTGGTAAAATATTTTAGCCTATCATTCTATTTAAGTATTTTCCAAGGTCTTAAATTGCTTAATAATTTGTATAACAACAGAACATCATAATTCTTAATATTTTAGACTACACCAGTATAAATAAGAAATATTCCATTCTTAATATCAAGACTTTCATGGTTAAAAAAGATAGGAAAATAAAATCTATCTATAGTACCATTTATCTACAAAAATTAAAAGAAGCTTAACAGGAAATAAATCAACAAAGAGTACAGAGCCCTTCATCGGCACTGAATACTATTCTTGAGTCCCACAAGAACTATAAAAGAAGCATAAAACAGGGTCTGGTGCAAACACACATTTGAACACCAAAACAGTTAGGCACCAGGGTGATTTATGCCTATAATCCTTGCTACTTGGAGGCCTCAGCCTCCACAACCTGAGGATTGTGGTTTGGAGCCAGCCAAGTAAACTAATACTTGAGGCTCTCATCGCCAATTAACCCAACAAAAGAACTAGAACTAGAAGTCAGACTCAAGTAGTAGATCCCCAGGATTGTGCAAAAAGAACTTGTAATGGAGCTCATAATGCATGTATCTCCTTATAGAGAGATAGGGATTCCCCATCTGCTGTAACTCAGAGTATCTCTGAGCATGAGTCTGTATTTACTCTAAGGAACTGCTTGATAGTCAATTGTTTTCAGGATACCCTTGGACTCAAATGAGCTTGCTTGGAAGATAAATTTGGCTTGTCACTCTTATTCTCACATTTTCTAAATATGTAACAACACATCAGTTTTGAGAAACTATTGTAAAATACACCACAGATTTAATTAGATATTTTGTTATTTGTTGTTATTTGGAAATTTCCGACATTCAGAAAAAATCAAATGTAAAAAGAGAACTTATAAAATTATTCTTGATTATTTTTATTAATTTGATCAATAATGTTGAGCATCTGCTACTGTGCACTTGCCATTTTCAAACACTGTGAATTTAAAGCAGAGTGACTTGTTTGTATCCATTCAGCAAGAAGAGCTGAAAAAGAATAACTTGGTCAAGTTGTGCACTTGGAACCATGACTATTTCTAGATTTTTCTAGCTCTCCTAGATAATCACCATTAAGATCCTGTACTCTATACACAATATATTAGAACATTTCAAAATGTACAAGTTATAAAGTAAGAGTCCATTCAAAATTGTTACACTGCTTTATATCTATCCGTCTAAAACTAGTATTTGTTTTTTCATGTTAAGTATACCCTCCACCCTGAGCTACAATCCCTCAACCCCATTAAGCTAGTGAATTTTAAAATAGGGAAACTCAATCAAACTCTTTAGATACAGAAATATCAGAGGATTACATGTGCTTTAATTTTAAGATTTTACTGCAATTTTATCTTTTAATTTAATGGTATTGTCAAAGTGATATATAGAGGGGTTGCCGTTAACTATGTAAGGTAATGAGCACATTTCTTGTCAAACATTGTTAACTCTCCCTCATTTTCCTCCCACTTTCCCTCCCGCCCAACTTCCCTTCACAAAGTTGTAAAATTCATTTCCAACATAGTGTCTTGTGAGTATCACTGCTGTATTGGTTCACCATTTGTCCTCTGTCTCACCATTTTGTTGTTGCACTTCCCTTTCCCAAATCAGATAAATGTGTGTACAAGACACAGGGTACCAAAATCAAATACAGTGACAACAGGGGATAAACCGAAGGGAAGAAAGAAAAAAAAAAGAAATAGCTTCACACAGCACATTAAAATCAACAACAACAACAAAGAAAAAACTCTTGTTTCTATATCTTGGAGTTCATTTCAATAAGCATCATTTTATATGGTCGTATGTATACAGCTCCCCAGGTAAAATAGCCATTATCAAGAAATCAACACTAGATGCTGGTAGGGATGTGACCAAAAGGGAATGCTACTACATTGTTGGTGAGAGTGTAAACTTGTTCAACCACTCTGGAAAGCAGTATGGAGATTCCTCAAAAGACTAAACATAGAGCTCCCCTATGACCCAGCAATCCCACTCCTGGGCATTTACCCAAGTGACCACAAACAAGGCCATAATAAAGCCACCAGCACAACCATGCTCACTGCAACATTATTTACAATAGCTAAGATAGGGAACCAACCCAGATGCCCTTAGTAGATGAATGGATCAAAAAATGCAATATATATACACAATGGAATTCTATGCTTTCATCAGAAAAAATGGCATCACTCCATTTGTAAGGAAATGGAAAGACTTGGGAAAAAAATCATATTAAGTGAAGTAAGCCAGACCCAAAGAAACATAGGCTTCATGGTTTCTCTCATTTGTAATAATTAGTATATGTCTAGAATAATCCTAGCAGAGGATTACAGTTTAATATCAAAACTACCAAAATAATAATTGTTCTATGAAAAAGTGTAGTGTTTCTACTATTAATTTCTTATTATTTCCATGTATGGAAACATAAAGAATTATTCACAAGTAACAAAATAATATGTAAAATAATGAAGTTGTACAAACCTTGATATAATTGACATCAAATGACCTTTCATTCCAAATCTGTAAAACAAATAGTCAGAAAGTTTAAATTCAGAGTTAAGATATTTGTCTTCTCGTTCCACTTCTTATTGTATCTAATAAGCCATTTTCCCACCTTACAGGATATGTTTTCATAGAATTTACAGATACAAATCAGACAGCACTTATCTTTCTAAACTATTATTCTTTAAAAATCCTTAAAATATTTTGTGGATGTTTTCTAAATACAGGGATTTCCAACAATGAAATATACATTCATCCAAGAAAGGATGGTAGTTTTTTTTTTGTACTAGGACTATATTGAGCAGTGGAGAACTAATAGATATAAGGATTGCTATACCAATTCCAACCTGACCTCTAAAGGTATACTTAAAAGCTGAATCTTAGTAAGGATACTGTACAGAACAATTTTGAAGGCAGAATCTCAAAGATGTGGTAGAATACGCAAAGAAAACTCTTCATGAAAAAGGAAGAATAAAAGGAAATGTATCAAATCTCTTAAGAGCATGGGGCTTTAGACTTAAAAGGGAACTTAGAGCTCTAACTATAGCTTTTGTAGTCAAAGACAATCAGCAACAGAGATGAGCCTTGAGTCCAAGTGCTACAGTAAGTTTCATATCAAAGTCCTTCTCTACAGCAAGTGATCTTCAAGAGTTTGAGATATGACTCACCCATTATTTACAAGTAACATTTTTTAAATATCTAACATCATAAAAAACTATTGTAATGCAATCCTACATTCAGTCTCACTATGAGTTAAAGATGTTATGACATTTAAGAGAATTCTCAGCGTAATTTTCAATTATATTCTGAAAAAGGAGAACAAAATCAAATGCGTTCACATTGCTGACTTCCTACAGCACTATTCTTCCTCCTGTCCTAAATCTTCTTGTAATAGTTGAGTACATCTGTTCCAATGTCTATCTCTCTCACTAAGCTCAAGGGCTTATTTTGTTATTCCCAGAATATTATAGTTATACTCATGCGACACCAGTAGGAACTCATCAGTATGTGCTCGCTGATAATCTAAGTCATGACTGCATGAAAAACTTCAAGGTCAATTTTGGCAGAAATCTACTATGTGTGAGACTCTATAGGTACAATGCAGTCTAAAACATACTTCAGCCTGTCAATGGAGCAGCTCTGGAAAGACACAATATTATGTTTAAATATTTAAACATAATATTGGCATTTAAAAAAATTAAAAACTAGTTCAGAAGATATATTCTCCATACAGTTTGTCTTTTTAAGGTGGGAAAGAAGTTGGATGGGTAGAGAATAATCAAAGGTCATATGTGGTTAATTTGTGTTATTAGTAGACACTAGTGAAACTAATTAGCCACATGACACAAAACAGTCAACCAACAAAGTACCATAGAATCAAATTACTTTTAAAAATTATTTTAAATAAAAGTCTAAAAACAAATTGTATCTTAAATACACTACTTACTCCAATATAATCAATGTCTAAATTATGGTAACGCTTGGCACCCACAATCCAGCTCACGATATAGTAGGCAGTCAGCTGAATATTTTTGTAAGGCCAGTTTAAGCCTTTGCCCAGCCATCCAGGGAATGACCATGGCAATCCTGTACACAGAGGGAAAGAGGTGAGTGAGAAATGCTGGCACTTCAGAAACAAACCAACCAAAAATCACTCAGTGAGGCCAGAGACCAAACATACACATCCCTAAAATCCCTCTCTATTATGGGCACTGAAAGTTCTTATTGATCCCCAGAGTCAAATTCCAAACGTCCCTTCACGAAGATGAAATAAAAATAAATCATGCTCTCAAAGACACTTACTAATAGAAAAATAGTACATTTTTCGCTTAACATTTCTACTGCCTGTAGAGATGTTGAATATTGAATTCCTGTTCTCAGAGGACAGCCCTACCTCTCTGAGGTAATTTCAAATGATGCAATTTCTCATTCACAAGTACATCTTATAATTTCAGGCTACTTAAAATATTAATAGGTTGAACAATCAAATTTGGCAAACCTAACTTCGTATTGATACCAATGTAAATGCTAATGACTCAACAGGAAAATGTATATCAAATGATATAAATCAAGTAAATCCATATTCTTCAAATAACTGATTAAGTTTAAAAATAGCCATAGTAGAAAGGCACTAATTATCATTTCAAATCCTAAATAATTTATAATATATTACTTATAATATATTAATATATATTATTTATAATATATTAAAAGGAGCTCAACAGGTAAGTTCTTGAGGTATTAAATATATTTTCAATCTAGCTCACTACTGAAAAAATTCAAACAATGAAATCCTTGTTTTTCTAAATAACTAACTACACTACATTAAAAAGTGTGTGACCTTAGCTGAGCACCAGAGGACAGTACTCCTAGCCATTTGGGAGGCTGAGGATGGGAGGACTGAAATGCAAGTCCAACGCAGGCACCAAAGCTCAGAAGACCCCTTCTCACCCACAGCTGAGCACTAAACATGCTAAAACTGGATTTCCACAGAGAGGAGCTGGATTCAGGGGTGCATGCCTGTGATTCCAGCTACAACAGGAAGCTGAAACTAGGTAGGTCATGACTCAGGCATGTGTCCAGGTAGGAAGTAAGATCCTATCCTAAAAATAACTAGTGAATAACAGTGCTGAAAACCAGCCTAGCAAGTAAGACGCCCTGAATTTAAATGCCAGGAGCCCCAAACTTAAAAAAATAAATTAATGGAACATTTGAAAACAATGAAATGGTAAATACCACCTTAATGCTCAGCTACTGAATGTTTTTGTTAGACATGCTTGACTTTCTATACTGAAATGAGGTTTGGCCTTGAAAACAGCTCTATCCAGTGATGCTTTTATTGTTCAAAACATTTCTGTAATTTCTCACAAAAGCCCATTTGAAAGAACAAACTCACTTATTGTTTTGTTTTTTGTTCATTTTACAAAGTGTTATTTTCCTTTGATTTTTGAGAAAATTATTTTTAAATAACTTGAAGTTAAATATTTAAGAGATGATTACTTAAGCTGAATGTTTATAAGCCTGTTTCAAAATAGCAAAATTTTAAACAATGCAACCATCCTACTACTCTGGATGTTTGAAATACTTTACAGGCTCTGTAAGTAATGCTCTATAATTAACCAAGAAATGAATCCAATCTTACTTGAGCAATTATCCAAAGAAATTATATCCAATGTACATAGGAATTGAGAACTGTATTGCTCAACCCATGGAAGAGTAGGCTTACATCTGTGAATGTGAAAACATTAACAGGGGAGACAAAAGCGGGATCACTGTCCAAGGCTGGTCTAGGTAAAAAAGCATGACATCCTATCTGAAAAGTAGCTAAAGAGCTAGAAGTGTAGCTGCAGTGGTAGAGCAAGACTAAGTTGTAGCAAGTGATAGCAAATGACAGCAAGTTTGAGGCTCTAAGTTCAAATACAAAAAAATAAATAAAGCAAATACATGATCTCATGTGTATCTCTTCTAAAATTGGAGCCTACTAGTGCAAAATTTAGTATTATAAGTAGTAGTATACTTTTACAAATTAGCGAGATTGTGTTGAGGTGTTGAATTAAGGAACACATTACACATACCAGACAATAATAACAACAGCAAAGGAATCAGGTTCTAAACCTGATTTTGAATTTTATTACGTGTGACCTTAGATCAGTTACACAATCTCTCTAGCCCTGGCCCTGCCTCTACTGTAAAACAAGAAGAGTAACACTTCACTGTGGAAGCATCATAAAGATAAAACATAATATGGCAAGAGCAACAAAAAGTCACTCCTGACACAAATTCCTGTTTTATAGCTGATAGCCCACGGCCTTGACAACACTGTTATTATTTCATTATCAACAGACTAGATTCACAAAAAGTGAAAGAGACTGAAGAAACATGAGCTTCTCTTCTTACCCATAAGTATAATATCAGGGTTCCTCTTCTTAGCTTCCTTCATTAACCACCACTCATAGCCTCGAAAATAATTCTCATCTAATGTGTAGTGCATGTGAGAGGGCTCAGTTCCATCTGAATGTGGAGGAACAGAAAGAAAGGAAATAGTTTATAATGGTGCCACACACACACACACACAAAGCAGTGTTCAGGTTCCAATCCTAATACTAGACAAGTAAGAATAATCTTATATGAATGATATATTATTTCCTTCATTTTCAAAGCACATTAAAGGTCTTAAATAACAGAATTACAACTTTACATTAAAAGTAGCATTAATAAAACTGAGATCACCTCAAGTAACCAAAGGAGATACAGATAGAGATAGAGATAGAGATTCAGCTGGACCTTGACCTTTCAAAGACATTCCAAATATGAAGAATATATGATATATAATAATATATAAGAAAACTGAGATCACCTCAAATAACCAAAGGAGATAGAGATAGAGATAGAGATTCAGCTGGACCTTGACCTTTCAAAGACATTCCAAATATGAATCCCTGAACTTCTGAGATCCTATTCTCTGCAATCTTATTCTTATTACACCTTATAACATAAAATCTATAGACTACCTTGATATAATAAATTTCCAGAAAAAAGGAACTAGTACACATGTCAACTACAACAATAACAAAATTCCAAGCTAACATCCATAGTACATGCAACATCATTAAGCTCAGAGACAGGTAACTGACATCAAAGTCTTCATATGTTTTCATACTTCACAAACCTCTGTCCTTGGCTTTACCAAAAAACTGATACATTTCTTCTTAAAGGTAAATATCAGAATAGACAAGAACTGCTTTTGCTTAGGGATATCTACTTCTAAATAATTTCAGCAAAAGAAGCTGGCCAGACATCTTATAGGAGCTAAGGAAAAGTTTCTATTATAGGAGCTTCCTTTGATTCCGATTTACATTTTTTTTCTTCCAACATAAACACTCAATTCTGGAGGTGAGACTAGTCACTGACCTAACTAACTTCATTTTGTCCCTTTCTGACTCCATTCTGCCTCTTCCCCTTTTTTTGCTTCTGAGTTCTCTCCTCAGTCATGTCTCCTGTGGCTAGTTACCTTGGATTCTAAGAACAGGTATATAATTAATAAACATCAGTAGCAGGAGGCTGGCTACTAACACAAGAGGGTTGGGCTAATAAAGAGGATGAAACAATACCACCAAAATAGATTACTTGCAACTATGAAAATATTAAAAATAAACATTTTTATGACAAGGGGCCAAAACTACCCCCAAGGAACAATGAACCCTGCAGAACAGATGGTGGGAGGAACTCAATTCGGCTTCTCATGAGCACTTCTTCACAGCTCTGTAGAATCAATCCTGAGTTAGTGTCAACCTACCCATAGTCTGACCAACTGTTCCCAGCTATGCAAAAAAAGCCTCTAGCTATACAAATGCCCTCAACTCTTGCTTTGTTCTCCTTTTAATAAAATCTTAAATTCCCTGTCAATCCCTCAAAAACAGTTTCTGCTTCACCTTTCCTGTTCTTCCTAGTATGGCCGCACTCTTTGTTTGACGTAATATGGCAGGTGACTGAGCCTATTCCATTGGGCCTTTGAAAGCCAAGCCCTTCACCCTAAAAGTCTACTGAATACCAACACACAAGTAGACAGAAGATACTCTATAGTTAAGATAGATATAAGGGAATCTGACCTACAAATATTAAGCTATATCTAATTATTAAATTATTTTATTTTCTTCTGGGCAAACAGGAACCAATGAACTACTAAGTGGTAACAGGTACTACACTCAACATGGTGGCCATAAAGACTGAAGATTTATGGTTAAAAAATAATATTGTTAAAGCTGTAACTCTAAAATACAGATAACTTACATTTTTACAACGTACTTTTAAAGTTAACAACACTACATGCTCAAGACTAAATTCAAATCATTTTTTAACTTCTCCATAAACATCTCAAATTGTCCCTCTACTCTATTGTATAAAGTTTTTAGAAAACTATGCAGGTGTTGATTCCTGATTACCCAAACTAAATAAGCAACCTGAAGTCTGAATACTTTTGGAAAATTCATAATTTAATAAAATTTTTGAGTAACAAGAGGGAAAGGAAAACATAAGAACCTGCTAAGCAGCAATCAACCTCAAAAGAACTGGTATTATTACAAGGCTGATATCTTATTCCACAGGTTCAGGGTGGATGAAAATGCTGGGGTAAGAACTCTATTTCCCAAAAGCTCCTACCTGTTGTTTGCCCATCACCGCCTATTTCCACTTTCAGAATATGCAAAGAGGCACCAAAATTTGGCTGTGGAAAGAAGTAACAGTACTGTCACTGTGCTACATCGGATGAAACTTCAAGACAATTATCAGTAACTGCCTTGGGCTTTACAAGTGAGAAAACAAAAGCAAAACTTGCAATGGCAGCCTATTCCAGAAGTTATTTGCCATATTTTTCTCAAATGTAATGCTGATCAATTTTAAAGCTGAAATTCACCATAAACTTTCTACATTATCACATTTGATCAAATAATTATTTTTAATTACCTTAAAGAGATAATCCAATATTTCAGAACGAAAGGGCTCTGGGTAACTGACTAAAAATCGGGAGGTTGCCTAAAAAAAGAAAAAAAATCAAAAGTATAAATAAATAAAATCAAGTCATAAATAGTTGCCTAAAATTTTCATACCTACCATCTGGAACATCCATACCTGGCTACCTCTTAGACAAGTACAGTTCATTTCCAAAGTTGCTGGGCAGAATTTGCTTTGCCAGTCCTTGGATAATTAGAGCTCGTGTTTTTCCAGCAGCTAATTGTTCTGGCCTGAGAGTCTTAAACATCATTACTATAAACTTGGCTTGAAACTTAAGACATTCTATGCTAGGATCATTTGTCAACAATAGCTTGGGGCTGAAACAAATTCTACAAGCAGCAATGCTAAAAGGAAACTTGTCCCTCCTTCTCCATCTATTATTATTAAGAATGATCCCTACAGCCAGGCAGCATGCACTAAGGAAATCGTAAACAAGATCAGCACCAGGAAGAATGGAAAAACATATACTGCGAGCATTGGGGCAATACCCATTCATACCTAGACTATGACAGATGACAGTTTTACAGAGAGAAATCACAAAACTAGCAAAAATCTGTTCTTTTTGGTGAGCAAGATAAGCAAGGGAAATAAAAGGTAGATTTTCAACAGGAACAGAAGCCTATCCTACACTTGGAAACCAGATAGGGCCCTATGTTCAAACTATTGACTTGCCAGGTAAATGCCAGGAGCCAGTTACTTAATGTTTATGGACTCAACCTTCCATTCTACACTGTCATACCTAGACATGAGTAGTGCCCATATCTAGTCTTTCACACTCAGAACTTCTCAAGTCCCTGACACTGAGTCACAGACTCACCTCATGTAGCTCAACACATCCTGCAGTGCTCCTGTAGGAGCACTTCTGCTCCTGCTCCTGCTTTTGCTATCTTACTAAAAAAATAAATATCATTGCAGCTGGGAAGCAGTGGCTCACTTCTGTAACATTAGTGACTCAGAAAGTCACAAACTGAGGGTCACTGTTGGAAGCCAGCCGCGCAGGAAAGTCTGTGAAACTCCAATTAACCAACAAAATCCAGAAATGGAGCTGTGTGGCTTAAGTTATAGAGTATTAGCCTTGAACAAAAAAGCACAGGAAGACTCTAGCCCCTGAGACCATCATAACGGAAGAAAAAAAAAGTAACATTGGCCTGAGTTCTCCATCTCATCAAATTTCTCATCTCCCTCAGTTAACAATGATCCTAAATAATCATCTCAAGTTCATTTCGACTCTTCAACTCCACTGATGTAACTTAGGCGCTCCCCTTATTAGAATAGGGTACCATCACTGTCTGATGTACTTCCCTCAAAACTGTTTATCACATTAATATTCCCAAAGCAATAATAATCATTAAACCCTCTTCTTACACCTGATAAGCCTTGAAAACATTTGAAATCTTTTGAAAGATTTCAAAATTACTTTCTCCACCCTTCCCTCTCAACTTTTGTTAACTTCCTCTTCCCTAATCTCCAAAATTACTGGGCCAGAAATTATACTCACTTATATTTACCCTTTGCAAAGCTCTACCAGGCAAGTAGAGAAATTAAGTAACCTGCCAAGTATTTTAAGTTTCCATAAAGTGGCAAGTGATAAAATGTACACAATAATTTCTGGGACCTGAATTCTTCATTACTATCAAAATGTTTCCCTATGATACTGGCAACTAAATGAGAGCCTTTTATAACACTATTACATACTGCATTAGGCGTCAGAGACTAACAAAAATGTTTTGTTTGGGAGGAGGGGTGCTAGTCCTGGGCTTGAACTCAAAATCTGGGTATTGTCCCTAATCTTATTTTGCTCAAGGCTTTTGGTTCTACTACTTGAAGCACCATTCTGCTTCAGGCTTTTTCAGTAGTTCAGTGGAGATCAGAGTCTCGGGGACTTTCCAGCCTGGCTGGCTTTGAACCACAATCACCAGATCTTAGCATCTTGAGTAACTAGAATCACGGGCATGAGCCATGGACATTCATTTTAACTGGTATGCAAACACAATGCTGCCATCATTCTCATTATTTATTGGTCTTCTGGCTTTCCTATTCTTATTTTTTTATTTTAAGAATCAAGTTGAGCTAAATAAATACAAATTTGACTTATACATCAAATATATCACAGTAAAGATCAGAAAGGTTGAACCTCATTATCTAAGAGATTCTTAAAAGCTGCTTTTTGTTAAGAATCATTAACTCCCACAAATTAACTGAGAGCAGGACAAACTAGGTACACTAAACTTTTTTTTTTTTAATTCCATCTCTTTCCTTTTTCTCTTGCAGTAACTTTTTGCAGCCATTTTAAAATCCAAGAAGAAAACTAGCTTTCAGGATCAAAGACTCTGGTAATGTCTATCTGACCAATCCTGGGAGGATGGACCATCAGAGCACTTCTGAGGCCAACTCTGACCACCTCAGAACCCATCTGTGACTTGAAA
Source organism: Dipodomys spectabilis (assembly GCF_019054845.1). Taxonomy (NCBI): domain Eukaryota; kingdom Metazoa; phylum Chordata; class Mammalia; order Rodentia; family Heteromyidae; genus Dipodomys; species Dipodomys spectabilis. The sequence goes on along the minus strand of NW_024870834.1, from coordinate 9,204,905 downwards.
CTATTTGATCTTTGCATACCTCCTCACCCCCTACCTACCACCAATTCTACTCAACCTAAGGCAAATGTCTGCATGGAGACTTACTGACATACTGTCAGTGAACTTCTTGTCATGTAATAAATCTCTTGACTCTTCACCATATCTCTTTGAGGTATAGAGGCAAGTGGAGACCCTGACAGGTGAAACTCCTGGAGTGTGGGCCTTGGGTCCCAGTTTCAGCTATATGAAAGATTTAACTAGTTCAGAGATAGAATATATATTCATATATACTTGCATGTATATGAATGCTAATACTGAAAAACCAATGCATTAGCTCACTGCTTATAACTAGAAATTGAAGCTAGTTTAAAAAAAAAATCAAGAAAGCACCATCCCCCCAAGAGGTTATCTGTGATCCAACTGCAGGCTGAATTGCAGCACATAAGCCTTCAGGTTTGTTCTGAGTTGAATTGAAAGATGTAAGGTCCCTCTCATTGAACCCAATAAAACCAGCAACTTTTAAGAGTTGAGCCTTAACGTTCTCAATCAAAATTAGCACTACATGTGATCTGAGGTACAAAACAAAGAAAACCTTGTCCAAGTATCTGACAGCATAAATCTCATGGGGCAAAAGAAGTTGCAAATAAAGTGGCAAAACAAAGATAAGGGTAACAAAGATAAGGAAAAATACTCCAAGAACAACAAAGGCAAATGTCTGGACTAAGACTTAATGACATACTATCTTTCAGTGAACTTCTTGTCATGCAATAAATCTATGACCCTTCACCCTCTCTCTTTATTTGAGGTATATGGCAAGTGGAGACCCTGACATGTGAAACTCCTGGAGTGTGGGTCTGGGGTCCCAGTTTCAGTTATATGAAAGAGTTAACTATTTCAGAGATAGCATATATTCACATTTATTAATACACATTTACATATGTATGAATGTTAATACTGAGGAACCAATGATTATTAGTTCACTGCTCATAACTATGAATTAAAGCTATTAAAAAAAAAAAGTTCCAGAGGCCACATTGGGTAAATTAAGGAAATATTTACATCTAAAGCTACAATAACCTTGGAATTTCCTTTTCAAACAAGCCATATTTAATCCCAATCGCCATAACCAAGACCAGGAACACAGGCCAGCTACCTGCACAGTTACCCTAGTTAACTATTAGAACAGAACCCCCCCCCCCCGCCCCGCCTCCCACCAGGGACTATGAACGAAGGAGATCCCATAACCTAGAGGCTGGCGAGTAGTGTGGGCTGTGGCTTTGTGGCATGGGATGAGAGGATCCAGACGAAAGCACTACCACCTGGTTATGTCTCTGTGGATGTAAAATCAGGGAGGGAAAATCTGAGCGTGTCTTTGAGTCTGGAAGAAGCATCTGGAGTCTTCGGGAACAGGACCGACTCCCCGCGTACACACGGGTGGCGGGAGGCGGACACCTGCCCTGGCGGGCCCGCGGGGCCTTCCCAGAGGGGCCACACCTGCAGCTGGCAGTTCCCACGACCCCGGCCGTCGGGGCGGCGCCGGCGGCGGGGGCCGGGGACGGGAGGGCTCGGGGTACCCGGCCTTCTTCCTCCTGGCCACACGGGACCCAGCCACCAGCACCCCAGATGGAGCCTGTCCCGCGGAGGGGAGACGCCGCGCCCCTTCCCCGCGTCCCGGCCCCCATTCATTCCCCCCCATCCTCTACCTCCCAGCCCCGGGACGCTCGTGCGTTCCGTCCTAACCGCCTCTGGAGCTATCTAGAGCCCTCCATGCCGCGGGGCGCGGCGGAACGCGCCCACCGCCGGCCGCGAGGCGCCCGCGAGCCGAGAGGGGAGGGATCGAGCCCCCGGCCCGCCGCGGGGGCCGACGGGACGGGGCGGGGCGGGGCGGGGCGGGCTCGGCGGCCCTCCCTCGCGCCGCGCGCCCCCGGCCCGCTCCTCCGCAGCCCCGGCGCTCCCCGCGCGCTCGCGCGTCCCGCCGCTCACCCCGCCGCCGCTGATCGCGCCGATGCCGTCGAACTCCAGGCCCAGCCCGTCGGAGTCGTCCAGCACGTACGCGCCGCCGGGCGCCAGCAGCGCGCACAGCAGCAGAGGCACCGCGGCGCGGCCCGCCGAACCCGCGGCGGCTGTCATGTCTTGGATTCGGCGTTGCCGGGAAGCCTCCCGTGGGCTCACAGCCATTGTGTGGGTCATATGACTCCAGCGCCTGGGGAGGCGGGTCAGGCCGCCGCCATGATGGAAAAGGGCAGGAGGTGGCTGACGCCCACGCCGCCATTTTGACTACGGGCCGCGTTTAGCCCGAGGATGTATGGGGAGGGGAAGTGAGGGGAGAAAATCTGGTTTTTCCTTTAGTTGGGTTGCGAGTGATTGGGTAGACGTGGGCCTTCACGTTTCTAAGCCACTCCGTTGGTCTTCACCCGATGGAACATGGTAAATAGCCAGGGTCCCCCTGAGGATCAGAGCCATGCGTGGCCCCACCATGACCTACCCCAGTCTTGGGGTGCACCCACCACGTGCCACTGAACGGCAGAGCAAGACGAACCTCTCCCCACCACCTACTAGGCAATTATGACTAAGGCGTTTCACCTCTGGAGTTCAGGCCGTCCATTTGTAAAGGAGAGACCGATGAAGTGCATCAAGTTTTAGTCATTCCTCGCTCAGAGTACCCAGCACCACACAGTAAGTGACCATCTGTACCAGGGCAACATTGACAGCCACCCATTCCGGGGACCCCCCCCCCCCACACACACACACCTAGCAAAGGAGCGGAAGGCAGGACACATAAAATAAGGCTTTGAATGTACTTCTCTTTCCACATGTAAGGTCATCAGGAACAAAAAAATAAATGGATTATTCTTCTCTTTGTGTTAGTCTGTATTTTTTGTTATTTAAAGTATGAATCTGTGTAAATTTTTTAGTGTATGTTTTGGTTTTGCTTTGGAGTTTTGGGTTTTTTTGTTTGTTTGCTTGCTTGCTTTTTTGTTTTTGGTCTATAATCACCCAAACCCAGATCTAATGCAGCTGATTCCCCTACATGAGTCAGGATAGAAAGCAAGTCTGCCTCCTTCATGAATAAAGGAGCCAGACCCTCCCTCTTTTGCTATCAAGCAGCAAAAGTTTTGACAGTGACTATCTCTATCAGCCAGTTCCTTGAATCTGCATCTTCAACTTGGAAAGGTAACCAATGTACTAGAAGCTGAGATGGAACCCTAACAGAATGGAGAGGAGGCAGCCACACAGAAAAACCATCAGAGGCGACCTCAAGAGCCCAGCACAGCAGAGTCAACAGTATCATCCCAGTCTGAAGGCCCAAGCAGGGTGACCTAGCTGTCTTTTGATCCTGACTCAAACCAATTCAATAATCCTGGTTCCAATGCTTGATGCTGCTTCGTCAGCCCTGTGTCATCTCCTGAATGCTCACCAAGTCATTCATTTTTCTGTCCAGGGCAACCACAGATAGTTTCTGTTGCCTACAGCAAAGAACTTTGAGACATTCACACCTACGTAGTTCTAACCACTCATTTGCTAATGAGATCATAGCAAAGAATTCTCAGCCTCTGTGTGTGCATTCTCCCCACTTTAAAACCTATCAGTAATTGTTACTGCATGGATTTACTTGAAGGATGGAACTGCAAGAAAGTTTGTGATCCTCCTCTATTGTACTTGTGAGATGTTCATTCCCCTTTGGATTCTCAATACCCATTAGGAGTCCACCTAGCTTCCAAAGCCCCAGGCATAAAGAAACTGACAGTTTAAGACAATTTTGTGTGTGGGTCTGGTGTGAGTGGTGCTGGAGATAGAACCCATAGTCCACACTTGCTAAGCAAGCAATCTACCAGTAAGCTACAATCTCAGCCCTGAAGATCTTTTTTTAAATACCTAGTACAATCCTGTCCAACAGAAATATAATGCAAAATGCATAACCAATTTAAAATTTTCTAGTAACTACATTAAAGTAGGAAACATGTAGTTTTAGGTATATTTTATTTAACCACAAATATCTAAAACATCATTTTATTGTATTCAACGTAAACATTCATTTTGTGCTCTTCACATTTCTTGAGTGTATTTTGTGCATATGAAACAGCTGAATTTGAATTAATAGTCTTTTTGGTATGCAAAGATCACATGATTTCAGTGACAGATAAGTGTCTCTGTAGTTTGCTATAGCTGTATGACAACATACCACAGACTGAATGGCATTTCTCACTGAAAGCTAGAAGTCCAAGAAGAGAGTGTAAGTTTGGTGTCTCCTGAAGTCTCTCTCCTTAGTTTATGGATGTGTAGATAACTTTCTTCTGTGCAGATAACTGATGTCTCTTTGTATGTCCAATTTTTTTCTTTCTTAAGTTAATCTTTAATTGATAAATATCCTTAATTGGGTCATGCGTGACCCAATAGCATATATACATTATGGAATGGCTAAATTGGGATACTTAACATAGGAATTGTCCCCACTATTTTTGTAGTAAGAACACTTAAAAGTCTACTCTCAGTAATTTTCAAGAATACAATAACTTTTAGCTATCACCCTATACAATAGTTCTCTTGAACTTAATTCTCCCATGTAACAAATTTTGTATCTTTTGGTCTTATCTCCCCAAAACATCTTTACCCCCAATTGCTGATAACCACAAATCTTAATTTCTACTTTTGTGTGTTCAACTCTTTTAGATTCTTCATATAACTGCAGCATTTGTCTTTCTGTGCCTTGTTTTTGATGTCCACCAGATTTGTCTATGTTATCACAGAGGGAAAAGTTCCCTGACTTCTTAAATCTAAATAGCATTCATTATATATATATATATATCACGTTCTATTTATCTGTTCATCCAATGATATACTAATAGCTCTGGATATTGCAGCAATGTGTGTGGTGGTGCAAAGATCTCTAACAAATTGTTAGAAATAGCATGGGGCCGGGCGCTGGTGGCTCACGCCTGTAATCCTAGCTACTCAGGAGGCTGAGATCTGAGGATCACGGTTCAAAGCCAGCCCGGGCAGGAGAGACCGTGAGACTCCTATCTCCAATAAACCACCAGGAAACCGGAAGTGGCGCTGTAGCTCAAGTGGTAGAGCGCTTGCCTTGAGCTGAAGAGCTGAGGGACAGCGCCCAGGCCCAGAGTTCAAGCCCCACGACCGACAAAAAAAAAAAAAAAAAAAGAAATAGCATGGGATGTTGGAGTGTCTCACAGGAATAAGGACACCAGCTGTAAAGGAACTTGACAAAGTAAAATTTACTTCCTCAGAAGCGTGCACTATCAACTAAAAATCTGTCAAGCCAACACACAGAACAGGGAGGGTAACCTTTTTATCCCTAACCCAACAGACCCTGCCCCTCTGCTCTTATTGGCTGAGCTCGGGTTCACAATCTGCAAAATAAAAGATGTGTCTTAATTAATAGGATGCAATTAAAATCCGAGGAGCTTCTAACAAGATGTCTTATTAAAGTACTCAGGAAAAGGATGTAACTAAAATGTAATTAAGAAGAGCCAATCCACCTAGCCAAAGCAGAGCCCATGAGAAAAAGTTTTCTCAAGATTAACAAAAAGAAGCACACTACTTTGGCAGAAAAGAGCTTTTCTCACAAAGCTGATTCTACTTCATTTGGATACATTCCCAGTAGAAGTATTGCTGTATCATATGGCAGTTCCATGTTAATTTGTTTTGAGAATTCCTTGTAGTTTTTCATATGGCTGTATCAATTTATATCTTCCCTCTCTTTGATAATAGCCATTCCATCAGACATGAAATCATACCTCAAAAAATTGCAATTCTAATTTGCATGTCCCTGGTGACATGTGATGTTGATATATGTATATGTATGTATAGATGTGTGTATATATATATGTGTGTATATATATAGATAGATGTTAGTCTCTTAGATATATGGTTATTTTCTCTCATTCTATAAGTTGTCTCTTTATTCTGTTGATAACTTCCTTGGATAAGCATATGCTTTTTTTTGGTCAGTCATGGGGCTTGAACTCTGGGCCTGGGTGCTGTCCCTGAGCTCAAGGCTAGCACTCTACCCCTTGAGCCACAGTGCCACTTCCAGTTTTCTAGGGCTTTATTCAAGATAAGAGTTTCACAGACTTTCCTGCCCAGGCTGGCTTTGAACTGCGATCCTCGTATCTCAGCCTCTTGAGTAGCTAGGATTATAGGCGTGAGCCACCGGCACCCAGCCACACATATGCGTTTTACCTTTTTAGTTAAGCTGATCCCATCTGCCTTGTTTCATTTCTCTTGTCTGTGCATCTTTAAGATCATGGTCAAAAACATATTGTCCGTTCTGTTGTCAGCAAATTTTTCCTCCAAGTCTTCGAGTAGTTATATAAGTTCAAGTATTTCATTTAAGTTTCACTTCATTTTAGATTTATCTTTATAAGGTATGAGAAAAAGGTTTAATTTTTTTTTTCTTTTTTTTTTTTATTGTAAAGCTACTATACAGAGGGTTACAGTTACATGAGTGAGGTTATGAGTACACTTCCTCTTGAACATTGTTACCCCCTCCATTGTTTTCCCCCTACCATCCCCTCCCAAAAGGTTTAATTTTTATGCATGTAAATACCCAGTTTCTTAATATTACTTATTCAAGACATTGTCTTTGTCATTGTATGCCCATAGTACTTTTGTCAAAAATCAACTGATAAGAAATGCAGCAATTTATTTCTGGACACTCCAGTCTGCTATACTGGTCTCTGTGTGTTTCTATGTTAGTTTCAAGTCATTTTGATTATTACAAATTTGCAGTAGATTTTGAAGTAAGATAGTGTGATTCTTCAGGCTTTGTTCTCTTTGCCCAAGATTGCTGTTTAGAGTCTTTTGTGGTCTCATACACATTTTAGGATTTTTTTTAATGTCTGTGGAAAAAATGTTATCAGGATTTTGAGTGGCATTACATCTGTAGATAGTTTTGGGTGATTTGGACATTTTCACAAAGAAATAATATTTCAACCCACCAATAGGATATTTTTCATTTATTTATAACTTTAATAGTGTCATTAATGTTTCATAATTTTCCATGTTCAGTTCTTTCATCATTTGGTTTTACTTTATTCCTACATTTAAAGTTCATTTAGAATTTATTTGCTGCTATTGTAAATGGAATTATTCACTTAACCTTTTTGCAGATAGTTTATTGTTAGTACATAGATGCTCTATGGTTTTTTGTTGTTGCTTTTATGTTCTATTACTTTACTGAACTTATTTACTGGTTCTAACAGGTTTGTGGGGAATTTTTAGAGTTTCTTATATGGATGGCCATGTTATCTGCCAAAAGGGACAATTTAAGTCATCAATTCCAGTTGGATGCCTTTTATGTGTTTTTCTCTTGCCTCGTTGCTCTGGTCAGCACTGCACTACTATGTTGAATAGAACTGACAATAGTAGGCATCTTTATTTTATTGCTGATTTTAAGGAGAAATTTTCAAATTTTTACCACTTACAGTGCTGCTGCTGTAGGCTTATTATATATGGCCTTTGTCATATTGAAGAACATTCATTCTACACCTAATTTATTGAAAGTTTTATCACAAAAGAATGTGAATCTATCATATAAATTCCTATATCTCTTGGGGCAATAGAATGTGACAGATTACACTCATGATTTCTGTCTATCAAACTACATTTGTATTTCCAGAATAAATCTCACATGATCACAGTAAATGATTTCTAGTTGAATTTTATTTACTGCATTTTGTTGAGGATTTTCTTTTTTTATTCTTTTTTTTTTTTTTTGATTGGTTGTGGGGCCTGAACTCTGGGCCTGGACACTGTCCTTCAGCTTGTCAGCTCAAGGCTAGCGCCCTACCACTTGAGATACAGTGCCACTTCCAGTTTTCTGAGTGGTTTATTAGAGATAAGAGTTTCATGGCCTTTCCTGCCCGGTGACTTTGAACCATGATCCTCAGATCTCAGCCTCCTGAGTAGCTAGGATTACAGGCATGAGTCACTGGCACCCAGCTTGCCCCAGACTTTTCTATTCCACTCGGTTGCTTCCAACTTTTGCAACTCTAAACTCACACAATGCTCTTTTCCCTTTTCCTAACTTCTGGTCAAGAATGTCCTCTCAATACAAAATGGTTCATTGAATGTGAGGGCTGGGTACAAAGAAATGAGGCTGAGAAGAATGTAGTATTTCAAAATCTCTCCTATTTAGATGCTTTCACAAGTGAAATTGCGCCAGACAGAGGATGTGGCCACACAAAGGACCATTCATCAGCAGAACGGGACCCCAGCACTGTCTGCCCTGTGGAGAAGTTGGAACCAGGCAGATCCACATTCTTTTCCTCTGTTCCTGTGTGCAGCCCACTGCCCTGCGGATGACCAAAGTCTGATGCCTACCAGAAAACTGAATGGACAAGAAGATAGACTCCATAATGCCCATGATCTAAACAGCTGAAAATTAGTCTGGTCTTACCTTTAACCTGATCAGGTGTCACTGGGCCTCTGGGCTCTGAAATGTCCATCTATTCATCAATGTTATAATTAAAAATTAAAAAAAAAAAAAGATGTAGCACTACGAATTTTTTCTGGGCTACCCAAGAAGCCAATTTGAAACCAGCTGCTAGATTTCTTATTGTGTGAAATTATCACATTTTTATAGTAGGTTAGTCATAATTTTTCTCCTGTTTAATAAAGGGAAGTTAAAGTTTAGTTGTATTTCTTGTGTTCTTTAACTACATCCTTTTTTTTTTTGAACAGCAAAATACATAGGTATTTCCTATTAGTATAAAAATACTTTTTTTCCCTAAAAGCAGAAGTAGAGTCTATTTAGATAAAACAAGATGCTGTGTGAGTCATAAAACACCCATAAATAGAAACTACAGGGAAGCAGATGTGAAAAAAAAAAAACAAGTAAAAAATGAAAAGTTTGGATTGTAGTCATGAGTAAACTAAAGCCATTACTTTCATGTTTGTAAATGTTTAGAAGTTTTGTTACTAAACTTCCATATTGTGTATTAATTCTTCATCATTTCAATAATACCCTATTTTGAATTTTAAGTCACTGTATACTTTGCAAACTCTTGGGCACTTTACACTTCTTTTCTGCCATTACTGGTACTTGATCCCAAGACTCTCACTCTCTCACTTGTCCTTTTGCTCAAGTGGCACTCTACCACTTGAGCCATACTATGCCTCTGGCTGGGCTGGTTTTGAACTACAGTCCTCAGATCTCAACCTCTTTAGTAGCAAAGTTTACAGGCACAAGCCACCAGCACCTGGTTAAATGTGTTACATTTTATTCTTGTCAAGAAAGACCCACAAAAAAAAGTTTCAGGAGTGGGTAGCAAAGCCCAACAAGAAATGTACTCATTACCTTACTAATGTACAGCATCTTTACAACAAAATAAAAATTTTTTTAAAGTTCAGAAACGTTGATATTCTTCATACCCTGACTAACTCCAAAATGGAAAGATCTTGGCTATATCACAAGTTCTCCTTTCCTATCCCTGGGTAAAGCCAAACCACCAGTATCAACCTTTACTCTCTTTACAAACACACAGCCAATTAACTCTAAAATTAAGCTTAAAATTTCCATCCCAATGGGCTGGGAAGGTGGCTCAGTGGTAGAGCGCTTGCCTTGCATGCATGAGGCCCTGGGTTTGATTCCTCACCACCACATATACAGGGGGAAAAAAAGCCGGAAGTGGCGCTGTGGCTCAAGTGGTAGAGTGCTAGCCTTGAGCTGAAGAGCTGCGGGACAGCACCCAGGCCCAGAGTTCAGACCCACGACCGGACCCAAAAAAAAAAAAACGCATCCCAAGTCAATTCCTGCCTTGTAAACTAATAGTCTCCCCTCAATTTAAATAAAAATTTATGATGACACATTTGAAGACTAATGTCTACCTTTTTACATTTCAAAAGTATGAAGTTCTAGGAGCTCATTTCACTTTGTATTAAACCACTTATAGACCTAGCAATAAATTTTAACTTATCAAATCACTGCAAGAGTTTTTTTAAATACCTATATTATTCTCAAGTGAAATTTCAAGGTTCATGCAATTATTTGCCTAAGCCAACTTGTTCAACGGGCTTTAGGGGAAAATAAAAGAGAAAATGGTTCTCCAATATTATATAGCTGAGCCAAATAATCCCTCAAAAGGAAAAACCATAGGACTACAAAGTTGGTCACCCTAACCTCCTCCAAACTCCATTCTCATACTGCTATTAAACCACACAATATCCACTATAAATCACCCAACCCCCATTCCTCCTCTTATGTCTTGTTCCCAGGAAATTGATCACCTTGACTTCATCTACAATACCCTGCCCTATCTCACATATCCAAGCAAACTCATCTTACTCTACTTGTACATTACATTTTTTAGAGTCATCTGCATTTCCATTGCATCCTGCTTATAATTGAATAGCCCTCCTTCACTTGATAGTTTCCTCTTTGAGTAATAGCCAAGTCCTATCCATTTCCCACTATAATGTCCTGATGATATGATAGACAATGATTGAGTCTAGATTCTGTTAAGAAAAACATGTCTAATGTATTTGTAATAAAGACATAAAGAGAAAAGGACATAAAAAGTACTGCAGTAAATGACCAATTAAAAGGGTTACAAATAATTTAAGAGACTCCCTTTCCTTCAAACTTGGTCAATGTGAGGCTTCTCACTAGGGCTCAGCTTCCTCATTGGTTCGTGACGAAGTGTGAGTGCAATTTCCTGCCCCCTTCACAATGCTGGTTTCTTTTCTTGATGCAAGCCGATTTATCAGCCTCCCCGGTCAACAAAACCATCACTCCAAGAAACAGGTAAGTAGAAGATTAGAAACATTCAATAAGGTTTACAAGTGGAGAGGCTTCTTTGCCATGCTTATGGTTGCTAACATACCCATGTGGAAACTAGAATTGAAGAGAATGATCATGGCATCTTCGCTGGTTTAGGCTGTGTAAGTGTTGAAATACCGCGCCTGATGAGAAAGGAAAAGAAATGAGGAAGACACATGGTTTCCTCCACTTTGTCAGTGGTAAAAGGATGTCAAAATTTAAATTTAGAGCAAGTTAGGTAAAACTATGGATATACAAAAGGAGGATGCTTGTCCTCCACATCCTTCTCAGGAAATGGTATAATTGGCAAGCTGCGTGATTTAGGAAGAAATCAACCATCTCCTAGCTACAAAGCTCTCTAGCACTGTTTTGCTCTTCTGTACAATAATCTACAAAAATACTTTTTATATCCATCAAGAAATGTAAAATTGGAAATGATGTTTCCAATATCAATAAGTACTGATTGTGATCATAAGTTTCTAAGCCACTATCACAATGTCTGAAACAGAGAGGCTTGATAAGCAGCTAATAAACTGGTAAATGAAAGTTAGCATTTTTCTTTTTTAGAACAGTATAGGAAGGCCGTTTCTATGAGTCATCAGGGATTTGTATTATTTTTTAGAGCTAGCTAAGATTAGAGATGCTTTAAGATACTATAGAATATCTTTGATGGAGGACATTTGGTTAATAAAAATTACAAGAAGCATAGAAAGGATCCAAATTTCTTAGTGCTGGTTTTAAATACATTTTTTATTAAAATTTGATTAAAGTCACCAAAGTGATATTTGAAAAGATAGCATGTATAATAGGAGTTGTTACCTGTTCCTCTGAATTTTAAGATCCATGCCCATTAAATTATGGAGTATTATATATAACCAGTAGTATCAGTGTAAGGTGTTACTACAGAAATCACACTGAGTGCTCTGCCCAAATGGTCAAAGATAATCTCCTTCCAGGAAATGTAGCAGACAGCCACAGAACAACACATTACTGACTGTCATTGACTCAACAGGAACCACTACTATATGGTAAAATTTTCCCTGTGTTGGATTCTTTGCTGAGTGGGTCGTCTTCTTTAACCTCCACATCAACCCCTATGACGTGGGTGCTAACCTACACGTTTGGAAACTGGAACTGAAGAGAAGAAACATACGGGGTCATAGATCCCTCAGTAGCTATTGAGAGCCTTTATCATTGTTGACAGAATCCAGGCTCATAATCACAAGCTTCTACTGACCCTGTGATGCAACAGCCAGGACCCTGCTTCAAAAGCCATTCAGTCCGTGGTTGTTTGGGGCAAGGCAGGAGATGATCTCAGCCGCTAAAGAAATTCATTCCACTGAGAACTTTAAACATCCCTCCTAAAATCATTTTTCTCTCTTACTTTGTTAGAGATTTTAAAAAGCAAGTGCATAACACGGGCAAAGGAGGAAGTGGCACCTGCTTGTTCATTCTCTCGGGACACTGTCGCTGTTCGGTGTTGTCGCTAGCTGCATAAGCCTTGTTGTAGAGGTGATGTTGAGCATTTATGAGAGGACTCCATCCATCCTCAGAAGCTTTCTTAATCCTTTGTGTATCTCACACTTTGCCATAGTATTCTTTACCTGTTTTGTTACAGCCTTTAGATGAGATGTTGCTTTTTATTTATTTTTGAAATTGTCTTTACGTAGTTGTACAAAGGATTTCAATTCAACATATCAGCTGATGAGTAAAACATCTTTTTATTATTCTCCTCTCTCTCTCCCAACCCCATCCATCCCTTCAATTTTCCTAGGTCCATTATCTATATATCTATAGAGATAGATATATAGATATAGATACATTGAATATTGTGACTGAATTCTCCACCCTTTCTCTCTTCATTCATCTACCCCTTCTCCTTGACTTCACTTCTGAGCCTCAAATTACAGCTTCCTATTATGCATTTTGTTACATTATAATAACAACTTGTTTAAAGGAGTTAGGCCATTGGAATACTCCCCTGCATTTACCATACTTCAGTTAATGTTTGTATTATATATGCATATAAACCCGTATATGTTTGCATCTATATTTATAAATTAGATCTAACTTTGACCCATAAAACAAAACTTACCCTTTGTGTTAAATCAAGAATGGGAGCACATTTTCTCAATAGTGATTTGTATAAAAATGTCTAGTTTTTTTTTTCCTCTGGTCCTTACAATTTAGTTCTATTTGGGAATAATCCTAGGATGGCATATTTTCTTAGCAACTTGGAAATAGTAATCTTCTGCCTTCTGCTGTTGATAGACTTTTATCACTTTAAGATTTTTCTTTTGTAGGCAATCCATCATTTCCAAGTCTTTTTTTGCTTAGTTTCTGTTTGGTTGTAAATATGTCTTTAGATTTCTATTTTAATTTGCTGTTAACCCCATCTAGGACTGACGGGCTTCATAAATGTAAGGATTTATGAATCCCTCTGAGGCAGACACAGCCTCCACCCATGCTTTTCTTGCTGCTTAGTTTGGAGATGGACTCTAGTGGACTTCTCTGAGTTTTTAGAATTATAGTCATGAGTCAAGTGCACCCAACTAAGTGCACTTTTGATATGGAATCTGATCTTGACTTTCCCATATATTTAACATTGATATTTGGTTATTTCTTTAATTCTATTTTGGAGCACACCAAGTCTCTCATCAGTTGGAACTAATCTGTTTATTTCAAAAGCACTTATTGCATTTTTTTACTTCTAGAAAGTATATGTTAATATTTTTAAATATGCATGATCACTTTTTTATATTCTCTTGCTCCTTCCTCTTCTGCTCACATTCCCTATTCTTTTTCTTTAAACATACTAAGCACACTTCTTTTGTGTTCCATATCTACTATATTTAATCTCAAAATCTATCTGGATCTAGTTTTTTTTTAATTTCTTTTTTTTTTAAGATTTTTTTTTTTTTTTTGGGTGCAGTCGTGGGGCCTGAACTCTGGGCCTGGGCGCTGTCCCTCAGCTCTTCAGCTCAAGGCTAGCGCTCTACCAATTGAGCCACAGCGCCACTTCCGGCTTTTTTCTTTTTGCTCATGTGATGCTGAGGAATCGAACCCAGTGCCTCAGGCATGCAAGGCAAGCACTCTACCACTGAGCCACCTTCCCAGCCTTTTTTTAATTTCTTATTTCTACTCAAGCTCCCAAGTTGTATTCTCTCTCCTTCTCTCTCTCCTCTCCCTCCCTCCCTCTCTCCTCTCTCTCTTTTAAGAATGTCATACTTCTTGGGATTCTTGGCAACCTAAGCTGAGGAATGCTTCCTGAAGGGAAAATTTGTATTTCTTTCTTCCAGGTGCATAGAATTCACTTGCTTTAGGCAATAAACTTATATCTTTGGTAAATATATCTCTGTGATCATTAAATAAACAAATTATTTAATGATTAAAGTTAACTAATAGATTTAATTATATGATGATTTAATAATTAAATCATTTGCTTATTTGGGTTTTCTGAGTTGACTTTTATATGAGGGGAGAAGTAAAGTCATACTTCTAAGCAAGGCATATGTACTCTATCTGCATATCAAATAGATACTGCTTCTTTGCCAAGATGCTTTGCATCCTAACCCATACAATCTTAGCTCCAGTTTTTTACTTTATAGTTGTAATATTTATGCAGATGAATGCATATACTCTTTGTATATTTTGGACATCATATACAAATGGAGTATATTCGTGCTAAACATACAACTTGATAAATTTCAGCAAGCAAAGCATACTCAGATTAGCTTCATATGATTTCCTTCACTCAGCTTTACATCTGTGAGCTTCTAAATAGGTCAGTGCATGTGGCAATAATGTGTTCATTTTCACTGATGTATAGAGTTCACTTACATTCATATACCACAATTTACTTATCTTTGCTACTGCTAAGGGGCATTAGAGATAGCAGATACTGCAAATAGTGCTACTGTGGACATTCTGATTCTGGTATGTGTTGTTTAACAAACATATGTAAATATTTTTAGAAAACATATACCTAGAAGTAAAATTGTTATATGATATGCATAAGCATAAATACTTTCCCAATCAACAAGAATGCAGTAGTCTGCATTTGGTATTTTTTGCCTTTCCTCCATTTTAGGTCTTCTGGGGTGTGTGATGGTATTTCATTGTGGTTGTGCATTTCCTTGATGACTAATGAAGTCGAGCACATTCGTTTCCTTGAAGTGGGCAGAACTATGTAAGGAACTGGCTAACTTTTCTGTGCTGTCTGCTAACATCTGTCGAGATTTTTATGTTATCTTCTGATTTGCCTCTTCCTAGGAGACAGAAGATCCTGATAACAAATGACCCCTTCCTACCTGTATAGATCCAACTTTGTGCCTCAGTTCTGTGATCCAGAAGTTCCCTTTCCTGTAGGCCAGCCAAGTGCCTCCCGAATGAGCACAGCTTTTCTGTTTATCCCCTTCATCTAACACTTCCTTTTTCCATCACACTTCTTTTCTTCTTTAGAAAGTGGTCTTTCACTTTAAAAGGCTCTCACACTTTATTCATATCTCTAGGTGCAATAACATTAGAAGGTCTAAAGACCTTCTAGTTCTCTATTTTGTTTTAAGAATGAGCTAGATTCTGGACATGGTTCTCATGTTCTGTGCAGGCAGGTCTTCTGTGCTTGGAGTTCAACAGAACTTAAAGGGAGCAGTTCTGATGCCCTGCCTCATGCTCTTACCAGTTTTTTCCTTGAAGATCCCTACTCGATAAACCACCCACCTCATGAGGAGGCCCCACTTGAATTTTCTACCTTAACTGCTAGAATAGCTTTGCCTGGTGAGAAATATCTTCTCTAATCCAACATGCAGGGGGAAATTCTTCTTTGAGTTAGGTGAAATATCTCACCTTGATTTTTATTTACTGAGGTCAACTAAGTAATTTTCTCCACTTTACATACCTTTATTGTAACTTAAAACATTTTCAACATATTTAATAAATAAAACACTGCTCCAAAATCTTAATTGTTATGAGATTCTGTGTCTTGAAAACATCTAACCTATTCTAGCTCATCTCTCATTACAGAAACAAAGACATCTTAAAATGTTGTGTCAAACTCTGAAGATAAAGCCTTACCTATTCATATTTATATGAATTTCCCAATCTCCTGCGAGACTGAAGAAGAGAAATTGGCCCAATTCTCTATGGAAGCTAAGGGGTACCCCAGCTGACCCTGGCGATTCGTCAGCATTCAGTGACAACGAACATGCAGAATCCTGCTCATTGAATTCACTTTAGCCAACTGCCCACAGCCTGGATTGTCACATCCACAAGACTGATTTGGAGAAAACTTCCCTTTGCCCACCCTTTAAAAGTGTTGATGAATTGACTAGAACATTAGAAACCAAAAGAAAATTGAATAATAAAAAAAAAGAAATCTCAGTAAATCAGAAATTGAGGTTGTCAAATGATAACAAGGTAAACCTTGCTTTCCTGGGTACCTTCTAAGAACTAATGTAAATTGCCACCACAAAAAGAAGCCATGAATAGCACGTGTGTTGAAGAGCAACATGAACTAGATCACTACTTGTTCCCAATTGTTTACACATTTGTGATTATAGTTGGCATTCCTGCCAATATTGGGTCTCTCGGTGTGTCTTTCCTGCAGGCAAAGAAGGCAAA
This sequence comes from Dipodomys spectabilis, assembly GCF_019054845.1. NCBI lineage: Eukaryota > Metazoa > Chordata > Mammalia > Rodentia > Heteromyidae > Dipodomys > Dipodomys spectabilis. The sequence continues at coordinate 9,188,527 of NW_024870834.1, read as the reverse complement.
TGAACTAGGAATTTACCTCTTCAGTTTATCACTGTCAGATTTGCTCTATGCATTAACTCTGCCTCTGTGGATTGATTATACTTGGAATAAAGACAACTGGACTTTCTCCCCTGCCCTGTGCAAAGGCAGTGCCTTTTTGATGTACTTGAATTTTTACAGCAGCACGGCTTTCCTCACCTGCATCGCCATCGATCGTTACTTAGCAGTCGTCTACCCTCTGAAGTTTACTTTTCTACGGACAAGAAGGTTCGCCTTCATGGTCAGCCTGTCTGTCTGGATATTAGAGTCCATCTTTAATGCAGTCATTTTATGGAAAGATGAGACAACTGTTGAATATTGCGATGCCGAGAAGTCTAACTTCACTTTATGTTATGACAAATATCCACTGGAGAAGTGGCAGATCAACCTCAACCTGTTCAGGACATGCACGGGGTATGTAATACCTTTGGCTACCATCATGGTTTGCAACCAGAAAGTCTACCAAGCTGTGCGGCACAATCAAGCCACAGAAAACAGTGAAAAAGTAAGAATCATAAAACTGCTCATTAGCATCACACTGACCTTTGTCCTGTGCTTTACTCCCTTTCATGTGATGGTGCTGATTCGCTGCATTTTGGAACGGGAAGTGAATTTTGATGACCACAAGTCTGGAAAGCAGACTTTTACAATGTACAGAATCACTGTAGCATTAACTAGTTTAAACTGTGTTGCTGATCCAATCCTGTACTGTTTTGTCACAGAGACAGGAAGATCAGATATGTGGAATATATTAAAGTCCTGTGCTTGTAGACATAGTAGAGCACAAAGACAAAGGAAACACATGCTTTCTACATCTACAAGAGATACCATGCAATTAGAAGTCCTAGAATAGAATAAAGGGTTTTGAGGGGTGGGAAAGATTAAGGGTGCGTGGTGTGATGTAATCAAAATCCCATTTTGAAAAGGATTAGGTGTTCTATGCCAATGTTTCAGTCTTGTTCAATGGAAATATTTGTAATGTATATTGTACAGTTACTTCTTTCACTTATTAATGAGGTATGTGAAGCAAAACTTAGTATTTTCTTAGTGGCTTTGAATCAGTGCCATTAATGTTATCCATCATTGAATCTGTGGTACAGTTCTTCAGAGCTAATAAGCTGTATAGGATTGTTCATTTTTAAATCAGTAGCATCTCTGGTTTTATGATGTTTCTTGCTTTCTCTTTATGGTTAGCTTCTGTATTTCAGGTTGTCACCTATCAGTTCTATCACTGATATTTATCTGTGTCCAGAAACCTGAGTTACTAAATACTGCTTCTAAGATTATCATTCACTAATGTTTATTGAACCTACTCCTCATACAAAGGGTTGCTTTAACAACAGGGTTTACAAAAGGCATTGTCTGTGGTACCTTCATGAAGTTTCCATTCATTCAGAACCTTTGCCACCAAGCTTGGGAGATTTCTATATAAGATGAAAAAGTGAATAAGCTCTGAGCTTTGTTTGGATTTTAAATTATAGTTGAGTATATGAAAGTTGAAATTATCAGACTTATATTCAGATAAATAGTGATAGCAAAATTTATATTCAGAGGTTTCATTTCAAACGTAGAGAAGTTGGGAAGTATAAGTATACTATTTGTTTCTTCATTGTAGAAATTGTCCAGCCTCATTAAGTAGGAACCAGATAAACATTTTTCTTAAGATTTTTATCCTAATCTTTCCTCTTTTTCCTTCCATCTCACCTCTTTCTTATCCTTTAACTCCTCCACAAATGATCAGATAACAAATATCTTGATGCTGACTGTTGTGCTCCTGAGAACCCTGATAAGAAGAAACATTAATATCCTTTCACTAGTGAAAAATCAGTTCATGAATAAATGATAGTAATTTTCCACTTAGGTCTTCTGGGACAATGTGTATACAATAAAAAGCCACCTTGCTTTGGTGCATTCTTTATTCTTCACATGCTGTTGTTCATGACGTTTTTAGAAAATTAATAGGCTGTCTACATTCTGAGACATACCCACACAACACTTAGGTACTAGAGATATAGCATGCAAATGCCGAGTAATTAAAATAATATGAGCTATTTGATTAATTACTGGTAAATTATTGGCAGCATGTAAGTTGAATATGCTTAAAGGTAAAAGATTCAGAAACGACTGGGCCCACATATGGAAAGTCAGATTAAGAGCGTAACCCCAGGATGCACCACTGGCTGAAAGCGAAGATAGATCTTGAGGCCAAGAATATGCTTAACAAAAACATATGCATGAAGAGTTGTTCAGTATAACTGCTGGACTTGTCAGGGAGTTATTTCTTTAACCAACCCCTCTGGGAATATAATTAATAATATAGATAATAATAAGCTGATTCAATTGTTTTGATTGGCTATGAAAACAGACATGGCCAGTACAAATCTGGGCCACTTTAACACCCATGTTCTCGTCAGTGACAGCAGCAAAACATTGATTTAGTTGTTACAGGATTAGTGTCCAATTGAGTCAGTCACCAAAACTTCTAGCAGCCTGTCTTTTCTCTCAGAATAGAGTCAGTCATGGAAGAACTAATAAGACAGGATACCCATAGCGTTCAGGACAGAACATGGTAGGCATGATCTAAAATGACTAACATTGGACAGTTAGCTCTTTCATTATAAAAACAAAAAACTTTTTAGATTCTTCATTAAAATGTCTTATTATGAAGAAAGAAGGACCAATGGAGACAGGAATGGTGGGTGACCATAGTCATAATAGTACATGTACAGCCAAGTAATGGAACCAGGTAATTTGAGGAAATGGGGGTGGGAAGCTGGAATAAATGTCGGGAGAGATAGAAAGGGTGATAATGATCAAGAGATATCATATTCATAATTGATGTGTTGAAATGAAGCCCCTTTACACAACAAATGAAAATTTATAAAAAATAAATTTAAATTAATAAATTCCAGTTCCAATGAGCATACACTGGGGTGACAGATGAAAAGATGTCCATGCATTATCAACTCATAATCTTTTAATAACATGGAACAAGGACTAATTTAAATGGACAGTAATAACATGAACAAGGAATAATTTTAATGGACAGGCATGATTAAACCCAAGATGTCTCCTTTACCCTTGCTTTTATAGTGCCACATTGTCCTGTGTGGTAGATAACAGGGTATCAGGAAGCAGTAAGATAAGAAGCTTTAGTAACAAATCCAAAACACCAGGAATCGGTAAAATATACACTCGCACTCATTCCTGTCTTTTGACAGGATTACTGCAGAAGGTTAGACACACTCTGCCAAAGCCATCCCACAACCAGAAGTTTTCAACTGGCCTCATTCATTCTCCATGCATTCATCCATGGTTTCCCACAGAGCCTTAGGGTTCCCGAAAATAAGTAAATAAGTAGATAGCCCCCTGAAACAGAAGGTATTTCTGGAAGAGAAAACACCTTCTAGCTGTAATATGCGGAATCTTGGTGTTAGAAGACCTAAGTTGGAGCAGCAGGCCCTTCACTTTAGTAGCAGTTTGAAAATGTTTCATGATTTTTCTCACGGCTCAGTTTCTGTAAGCTGCAGGATACCTGCTTCTGTAACCAGTTGATGTACAAATGTTTTGTGCCTGTGGTGAGCTGTCTCAGTATTACTTAATTGCTCTATCTTCATCAGCATGTCGGACAGCTGCCCAAGAGACAGGAACTATGAGAAGCTGGCCCAGGACATTGCTTTGAGTGACTCCTTCCAGAAGGTTAACTACATCCATTCAAGTTACTCAAGGACTTTCATGGTTTGTGGTGCTGTGGGTCTCTTTTCAGTAGCATCTGCTCTGAGAGGAGACACACTATGAACTTCAGCACATGGATAAACATCCACTTGGATGTTTATCATGACATGGTGATTCATATTAAAAAAGGAATGTTTTAAAACATATTTGACTATGAATTTTGTTATTCAGAATGTAACAAATGCTAATTATACAGACAATCCAGGAAGACATTAAATATAGATTTTTAAAACTCTAGTTTTCTTACCATGTCTGGGAAATATTTATGGATGGAGGGCAATTTAAAAGATATTTTAAAAAAACAACTTTTTCTGTCTAAATTAGATAATATTATCTCTGGGATCATCTGAAGTAAATCTATTTACCCAAACTTATTTATTCCTTTTATTTTCTTTTTCAAGTTAAACTGACCGATGTTTTTCTCCAGGATATTATCTATTCTTTAAAGGAATGATTAGACAAATAATTACTTACCATTTGCCTGTTGTTACTTTGTTAACTCAGTTCACTTATTTTTAGCTTGGTGGTTTTGATTTTAAAATAGTGTCTGATAGAGTATGTAGCCATTTCTTTTTACAGCACTTTCATCTTCTTCAATGCTGCTTTCTACCCAGTAACCACAGTCACAATTCTGCCATCCATGCGTGGGGCCCTGTTCTTTTCTGGTAAAACCCATCCCATCCACCAGTTGCTATGGCAACATAACTTCTACTATAACATCCTGACCCAAGCAGGCTTTTGTGACAATAGACTTCTTTGTCTATCAGGTGCCCATGTCAGGAAATCAGAAGATTTTCTCAAATGGAAACAAGCAAACATAACATACACTCACAATTTGCCTCAACACTCTCTCTCTCTCTCTCTCTCTCTCTCTCTCCTCTCTCCTCTCTCCTCTCTCTCTCTCTCTCTCCCCGTCCTCTCTCCTCTCTCCTCTCTCTCTCTCTCTCTCTCTCTCTCTCTCTCTCTCTCTCTCACACACACACACACACACACACACATTCCTTTAAATCTCTGTGCCCTTTGAGCACATGCCTGGAATGTTTTGTAAGGTATCAACAATTATTAACTAGAATACAAATTACCTTCTTGGTATTTAAAATAATGCCCCATCTGGTTTTATTTATTGTTGTCAACAAATAATTCTTCAGAAGAATTTTTCCAGTAGTGGGCTTTGAACTCAGGGCTTTGAGCCTTCCAGGCAAGTGCCCTACTACTTGAGCCACACCCTCAGCCCCTTTTGCTTTAGTTCTTCAGATAATAGCTTCTGTTTTTGCCTAGGCTGGCCTCAGACCAAGATATTCTTATCTATATTTCCTGTACAGCTATAGCTATAGACATGTACCACCCTGTGTGGCTTTTTGGTAAAGATAAAGGCCTATTGGCCTAAATCTGCATTCCTCCTGATCTCCAACTCCTAGTAGCTCAGATTACAGGTGCTCACCACCTTTTCTGGGCCTGAGCGGAGGACATTTTTGAGATTCTTTTCCCATCTCTCATTCTTTGTTTCTGGAAGGGGCTGCTAGAGGAGTTGTGGTAAGAAGACTCCTATCTACTTTGTATCATTATTGTGTTATTCTGGGAAAAATTACCTCAGATCAAGATTGTTTACATTTATTAGATAGACACCTGGGGGAGGCTAATAAATATTTAATTATAAGAAAGCAAAAACATTGTCCAAACAGGTTTTCATTCATATTTTAAGTGCTTGATCCAATTCAAGTAGAAAAGATACTTGAGCACTATTGGCTCTTCCCTTCCGGCATTTCAAACAGCTTAATGATGGAGCACATTGACATTAGGTGTGTGTTCTTGGTTACTTTAGTTGGATGCACCTGTAGGTCAAAGTTGGGATAAAGAAATGATGTGGGATGGAGATTGTCTTTTTCTACTCCAGAAATCCTATTTTTGCTAGATAACTTGTCGTTGAACACATATATATGTATATATGCATCTATATGCATATATACAAATATATACATATATAAATATATGTGTACACACTAATAATAATAATAATATGCTGATGTCCTGGCTGAAACCACTAGGTGGCAATCATGTCCTGTCATAGAACCTTGTTCATTACTTTCAGAAAAGCCAAGAGTGGCTGCTGGTGTAGCTCCCCGCAGCGCACCCCCCCCCCCCAAAAACAAAAAGAACTGGAAATTAAAGGCAGGGGAAGGCAGAAATGCCCTAGCATCGTTAATTGGTCTACCTTCATAGAAGCTCAGCCATTATCATTGCTTTAAGCTTTAAATTTCAATCCAGAATTTCTTTCTGCAAGCTAGATAAAACTCAGTTCACACAAATGCAGGCTATATTGCATAATTTCTGCTGGATTGTGGAACTTGCTTGAGGACTTGGCTTTATTTAATTGTCTTACCCATTTGAGAAAGTATATATGAAAGTACCTTTCATATAAACAAAACTACTTAAGAGTCAAGCTAATATATAAGATATTTTCTTTAAAGCTGTAAGCAGTGTTGCAAGATATAATTCAATATATGAAAAGTTTTCATTTTCAAATTTATTGTTTGCTCTTAGTACCAATGAAAATTACACATTATTTTTCTTTACTAATTTTAATTTGTTCTCTCTCAAAGAATAGTAATATAATCATGTTCTAATTTGACATCATTTATATCCTAAACATAATGTCTTGTAAACTACTTCTTTTTTGCTTATAATTTTCTGAAGTTTTTTATGAATCACCAGGGGATATTTGCACATTTAAAAACTAGGTTTCAATTCTCCAAATAATGTTGAAATTAGCGATTCCAAAAGCAAACAATATGGATACAACAAGTAGAGGAATGAGCTAGAGAAGTCTCAGGATTATTCAGAACAATCTAGGATAAAATTATAGATTGATGTCTGGGAAATATGTGATCAGTTTCAAGTCCAATACAAACAAGAAATTTTATAATGGCTTGACTAATCAGCACTATGGAAATGTTAAACTTGAGTTCTCAGCATTTCTTTGAAACTTCTTGTATATTTGATTGAACTTGTAAACATCCTGAGAGACTATTCTTTGCAGTTACCCTAAAATTTCTGGCCCTGCCTTAACATCTATCCCTGCTCAAAAATTATTTAACTTGGAATTTCACTAGACATTTATCATTTGTAAAATTTTATAAATTTTTGTTCTGACTCCCAAAAGGACTGTTTTTAAGTATATTGTCACTACTAAGCATAATTATTTGTCAAATGAATAAATAGCATATTAATGGAACCAGTTGAGAATGAGTCATTTTTAACCACTTCAGGGTTCAGTTTCAGAAACCCTTATTTGTATTTCGCATTGAATTTTTTTAAAGATTATATGGGATTTACAGAAAAAAGTCCCTTTGGAGTATCTTGATTAGTAGCTTTTACATTTGATAAAGTAGAAGTAGTAGAAACAGTTATTATCAATGAATTATTTCTATCATAACTTGGTAGTAAGAGAAATTCTGAAGATGATTTCTACCTGCCATTTCTTACTCTTAGAAATGTTTTTAAGGATATTTTTTCCCTCATTGTCACAAATTGACCTAATTTGTTATATGCATCTATCTCTGATGACATAACGCTACAACAAATACTGCATTTTCTTTGCCAACTTAATTTCAACTCCCAGCTCATAGGCAAAGTCACCACGCTTCAGGAAATTCCAGCTCAGTTGTTACTGAGATGCCTTCTCCCTCATAATTGGGGAGATTTACGTGATGTTAAACAAAAAATAATGGCAGAAGAGTTTTTTTTTTTAAATTTTTGTCTGTCGTGGGGCTTGAACTCTGGGCCTGGGTTCTGTCCCTCAACTCTTCAGCTCAAGGCGAGCGCTCTACCACTTGAGCTACAGCGCCACTTCCGTGACAGAAGAGTTTTAATGTATGGTTTCTAACAATCACCAATGGCAGTCCCATTGCCTAGGTTTTCAGTGGCCCCTTGAATCTGGGTGGTTCTATGTTGCCTTTCTAAACACCACAGGGAGCTCACTGACAAGTCTGAGAAGTGACACCGAATCCTGTGTATCAGGCTCACATTCTTTAAAAATATTACTATGCCTTCCAGAGCTGCGTCTTTTTTGGTGATGCCTAACTTCCACATGCAGATGGCCGTTGGTCTCAGGAATGGAGTTAAGTACATTCGCAGCTAAATTAAAGGAATCAAGGCATACTAGTCTCCTGGCCATGAGGACTGATGTATACATGTGATCTAACTGGTATAGTGGCTGGAACAAAGGCTCTTCCTTTAGCCCATAATGGTGGGATCTGCAGAGGGGATGTGCCTTTCAGCCATGATCCTTATGTTATCATGAACTCAACAGCGCAGGAAGAAGAACTCTATGAAGTATAGGACACTGGAGCCACTTCCTAATGATAAGACGAAATGCTATATTCCCTACCACATGAACCAAAACCTCATTATTTAATTCAGTCTGGGTCAGATTTGTTTGTTTGTTTGTTTTTGTCAATGAATCCTGAGGGGTTCTAATGGAATTTTGGACATGGAGTTGAGGGTGATTCACAGACATCCTTGTTGAACAGCAGGGGTGGAGAGTACAATTGAGAGGGTACTAAAGACAACTCTAGCAGCCATCCCTACACAGGAGCAAGATCTTACCTTGAGCATTTTCCTGTTACATCTGGAAACTTACACTATGCCTATACTTTCGTTGGGGAGTTTTTGGTTTGCTTGTTTGTTATTTTGGAAGGAGGGAATCAGGATGTTAGAATCTTTTGATCTCCTCTTACAGCCTACGGTAAGATCCCCCATAAGATCTGAAGACAAAATAATGCAATTTGGGGAAAAGCTTTCTGATTTTCCTATTTTCAAATTCAGAAAACTACTGCTGTCTCAAGAGGTCTGTCCACCAAAGCAAGTGTGTTTTCATGCTTTAGGAAGATGGTGAAATTTTAGCTCATAAGGAAAAGCTAGCATTGTTTGTGGGTCAGCAGGAAACAGACCAGGAAAAAGAACACATTATAAAGAAAGAAAAAAATAGCAATCCAGCATCCCCATGTCTTTAGAAGAAGAAGGTCGGGATGACTTATATTTAGAGTCTGCCGTGCTGGGGAAAGGAAGACCAGTCCTGTTGTAACCAAAATCCACATCTTAAGCAAGACTTGGGCTGGCCACCTGAGCCGGTGAATACAACAAGTGGAGAAAAACAAGGAAGGGTTAAGATTAAGTCAGAGGTGAATGTTGATCCTCATGGCCGGAAGCTAAAGGAACTCCCAGGGTAAGTAGCGTAGTTGATGCCAGTACTGTGCTTCAAGCCTTTCAGAGAAACTCTGCATGAGTCTGATGCACATCACTATTTGTACAAAAATGAGACTGGTGCGCAGCTGTGCAGACTGAACACTGTGAAAGGACTCCATGTCTAAGAAGGTATCACTCATTTCATAGACACTGTAGATGCATTTCTCATGGCAATTTTAGAGTTAATAGATATAGAAAGTGGCTGTGATAACAAAGTAAGTTAAGCATGACACTTTTCCACAGGCAAATACGTTAAGACAGATATGTCTTTTTCTAATTTGTATAGTGCAAGCTCCCTCTGCCCTCTGACCCCTACAAGATCAGGTGAGCCTCTCCCACCTCAGAGCTATAGTGGAGGGAGCTAGGACAGATGAAGTATTTCTGCAGAGAGGCAGAAGAAGACTATTTACCTTAAAGAGACTGAGATACTCTAGTGAGACCATTTAAGCAGGAGGAAACAGTGGAATCCTTAACTGAAAACATCAATGATTTTTGCTCCTGCTTCCTGACAAGTTATCAAGCCAGAAGAAAGACTAGGCCAATAACAGAAAATGAAGCTACCTTTTTGTGCGTACAAGTAAATGGGTAGCATTAATCCTTGTCTCCCAGATGGCCAAACTTTAATTGGAGGTGATCTACCTGAAACAGAGAGAGAAGGAAACACCTCTCTTTAATCCTGTCCATCCATGATCTACTCTCTGATCACCCAGGTCAATGTCTCTCTGAGTGATTGAATGTTCGTAAGAACTACCTCCAAAGTTAGTTTAAAAGTTCCTACTTGAAACCCTAAAGTCTGACCTTCTGCATTTCTAAGAAATTCCTGGGTGAATGTCAATGTTTCTGGCTCAGGGTCCAGGCATTGCATTTCATGGTTCAGAGTCTAAAAAGTGGTCTTCAGACTTTTTCATAAGTTAATCATTTGGAGAGCTTGAGTTCTGGGTCCTCATTCTAGCAGGGGCTCAGTAGACGTGGAAGTGCCTAATGAGAACTTGTCATTTTTTGACATATTCACTCGACACTGAATGTGAGTGGACCACATGTTGGGAAACTGCTGCCCCAGCAAAATGTCCTGAATCCCTTGCATTAATTACCACCAACCAGAGAGATAAGGGAGTTTCCCCTGCTTCACCCCAGCAAAGGTACAATTCCCCTGCAACCTGCAGGCAATGGAGCACATCGGTGGACCATTCTCATCTCCATACTCAGTCCTGGCTGTTTGCTAAGGCAACACATTCTTATGCTACAGTCATGGTTCAACAACTACAACAAGCAGAGTCTGAGGCAGTGGTTTCTAATCTTCAGAACTGAGCAGAAGCAGAAAGACTGAAATCCGGCTGGGTTTCTAAGGCAGCTGTCTGACCTTTCAACTCTCTGATCCTCACAGCCCTGACACCTATGTCATACATTAGCCAAGGGTGTTCCCATCCAGCTCTTCCATAAGATTTAAGCTATGTGAGAGCAGAAATCACGCTTTATTCACTGAGCACATTTCTGCTCCCTGTAGCTGCTCCAAGTAGCAAATGGAGAGTTTTGTGTATTCTAGAAAGAAGACATTGTTTGGTGATGTCCCACTGGGCAGGATGAAACAGATGTCCCTTCTGATTCTAGAGGGAAAACATGAGGTAGATAAAGCAAGAACAAGAAGAATCCATGCTCCCCAGGGTCAAAAAAGAGAAGTCAGCCAAGAAACCCAGAAGTAGAGAGGGCTCATGATCCATTTCCTGCCTGGAGCTCCAGGGGAAAGCACATCTTGTGGAACCCCCTGCGCCAAAGTGGAGAGATTGGAACCAATTTGAAAAGTAGGAAGCGTGGAATTGCAGAATTAAGCATAAGAAAGTAAGTGAAATAAGTCAGCTCCAGTGGGGGCAGGGCAAGAGTCCAAACATTCTCATTTGCTCCCAGAAACAGAAGTGTAAGGAACAGAGGTGAAAGCCACCAATCCCATCACTGTGGAAGAGAAATTAGACCCTGTGGCAGAGACTGTAAGTGGACAACCTAGGCCCAGAGTAAGACACCCACACATCTGAGCCTGAGGATGGGCAGCTCTAATGAGGACCCAAAGCCTGGCTGCATAACAAAGGGGGATGAACTAAACCCATCAGGCCATCAGATCACAAGTTACACTGGCTGTGGAGATCAACGGCTTCTGTACAGAGAATGCCCAAAGACAGGCAGACACCTTCCCAAAAGACAAGCAGCGGGGTCGGCAGGTAAACATCATCCCTTTCCTCACTGCAGAAAGGAAGATAAGCTTTCCTCCCCGCTAAGGTGCAGTCTTATGGAAGTGTCTATGTGGGAAGGCCACTTTTGTGGAAGACGCCATCTTGAAAATACACAAGAGAAACTATGTTATCCAAAAGAGCTGAAGTCTGTATTTAGTAGAGTATTTTACTAAGCAGAAGAAAAAACACTTTCCATAAATAAGTTTGGGCTTTATTCCCATTATGTATGGTAATGGGATGTTCAGAGCAATAGTACAATAGTATTTGTCACATCTAAATATCATGTATAAATATACGACTTCCCAACTCAGTGTTTGGCCACTTTTTGGAGAGTATGTTGTTATATTTACTTTATGTAAGTAGAGTCTATTTAAATTCCCATCCATGGGTAAACAGCAGAAAGCAGTTACTAGAAACAGTGCCTTACGCGTTGGGTGGTAGATGGACAATGAATGAATAAGAAGGAAGATTAAAGACTCTTCCTCCATCTTTATTTCAAAACTCAGTGTGTCCCTGGACATTCATTGGATGGAAATGAATTGTCTTTGCCAAGGAGGGTGTGCATAAAGATAGAACATTAAGAGTCGTAATAGCCAGTACCACATTTTATTCCTGGTCACCATTGAATATTTATTTGGATATTTGATATGCTGATTAGACTTGAAGAGAGATGCCAAGAAAATCACAAAGCGTGCTAGGTTGATTAAAGTTGGAAAAACAAGATGAGATCTCCTACTGGTAGTGATGGGCATGATGCAGGCTGGATGGTCATTAGACATAATAAGCTCTACCCTGGGTGGACAGCAGTGGCTGCCTGACTGCTCTGGCAAAGGTTTGTGGAATACAAAATGAGATCACATTGAGGCATAGCTTCCCCTTAGTCTCAGCTGAGTTACAAGACTGGCAACTGTTTATCTTCCTTGGTAGTCAGCTCTACAAAGGTATTTGAAAAACATCCTGTACAAAACCCTCCTTTTAGAGATAAAGAATCTGTGCCCTGTGCTCAGAGAAGCAAAATCCTTTACCACAAGTTACACAACTTCTAAATAAAAGAGATCAGAATGTGTTGCATGTTTCCCCATCAGGATGTTTTCCTCCCCAGTATCTCTGGATGATGGTGACAGATCATACTGTCAGCGGAGAAAAGTAAAAAAAGAGTATTGGACTGGGGTGGGGAATTCTAATGGAAATTTTGGTTACATTTCAATGCTCTATCCATGTGGTCAGAATGCTGTCACTCTTGCTATTCAAAGCCCAAGATGGCTACCAGCATCTCCCAGCTGAGAGTCTACAGCTTAGAAAATCCAGAGGGGAAAGAAAGTCTATCCCCTAGCACTTCTAGTAAAAGCTATAGTTCTGGTGTCTCTGCCCTGTTCCCATCTTTAACCTATGCCTGATCCAGGAAGCAAGGCCAAGCACATCCTAAATGCAGAAACTGAACAGATAGGGGGAACCATTTATCCAAGGAAAACCAGGATGCTGATACCAAGAGAAGTCAGGGAGAGATATTGTTTCTGTGACTCTTTCAGTCTGTGCAGTCAGATACACCTGTATCACCCAACACCTGCTCGACATGATTTTCACTTGAAAGAGATGTTGGTTTATTTCCTCTTATAAGGAGGGTAGGATTGGACTTCTTTTCACAGATAGTTGCTCACAACAGTATTCATTCTGGAAAGCAACATCAGGAGAGATTCTGGTAGGCAATAGAGCACACATTCTAATTCAGACAACCCAAGGACAGCTTACTGAAGGAATCTTTCCAAAAACCTGGCCAGGGTTCAGCATACAGGGCTGCCAAGCAAAGGGTCGAGGAGACCATATTTGACTCCACTCAAGGGCCAGAGCAGAAGAATATCTCTGCAGGAGCACTTGCTCTGTGTAAATTTATATGCATCAACATTGACTGCTAAGCACCTATGTTGAAAATGGCCTGTGTTAGGCTGTGAGTGTAACTTGGTTAGTACAGCACTTTTTAAAATATGCATGAAGCCCAAGGTTCAGCTCCTAGCAACACACACCTGCAAACATGTATGCACACACACACACACACACACACACACACATACACACATACACAAATGCAGAAGCCTATGTAGACATCAAATTACAGGGCATTGGGAGCATTCAATGTGGTCCAGTTGGAATTCTTGACATAGTATCATGAGGCCAGTTACAGCCATCTTTCTTTCATTTGTGACTTATATGACCTCAACCAAATGTGATAACCTCTCAGAAGACTATTTTCTCATCTTTAACATGAGACCAATATTTCCCCTTCCAGTTAATGGTGGAAATAAAAATTTCTAATGCAAACATTATTCTATGCAAATGAAAAAAACAGAAAAGCGTTTTTCAAGTGATAAAGTACTAAACTTACGTAATGATTTTCAACTTATTTTGACCACATGAAATTCAATATGTTATTTTATGGATGGGATTGGGAAGTTTATTTTTTTTTTTTTTTTGGTAGTTCTTACTTTGGGATAGGTCTACAGACCCTGGGACTCATTCCACATTTTTTTTTACTATGTGAGAGTGAAAGTGAATTCAAGGCTAGCATTCAAGAAATGATTTACTGTGATTCTGTTTAGTGTTTAACAGGAAAAAAAAGCAATCATGTCTTCTGTCTGACAAATGAGTCATTGTGCTCATTATGTGTTTATGACCAGGCAAAAGCACAAACATCTCTTTGTGTCTCGGTGACTTATGAAAGTCCTATGAAGGCAGCCCATTGGCTGTGCATGTCCTGCTCTCTCTCCCTCGCAGCTTGCCGAGAATGTTTTCTTTTCAATAAAAGAAGTAGGCTTATCGCAATTTATTTCCACTTTTCTGCCTGTACTTCTGAACCCCAGATTGGAAACTAGTGTTTAATAAAAAGTACATTGGAGAAAATGACCATACACCACCTCCCCTGGACTCTTATTGCTTCCTGAACATTCTGCTTCTTAAAAGGGCTCTTTGTGATCCAATATCTTCTTGGTCTCAAGTTTTCATGAATTCATTAGTGATGGATGCCAATATTGGGGGTGAAGGGACTGAGAGTTTGCAATGCACAGAGAGCTCCACATCTGATAGTTTACTTCATTTCCCCCAATGATCTTAGGAAGCAGATACTTATTTTTCCCTTTGTAAACAAAAAGACTGAAGGTTAGAGGAACTTAGCATGGAGTAGGAATTAGAACACCAATGTCTTGAGTCCAAAACCTGTGACCTTAGCCATACAGAGGATCTATGTTTCCTTGTAATTCTAGCAGGCTCTCTTTCTTCCTCCTTTATAGTATAATATGACCAATCACTTTTTGAGGAAAAGGTCTTAATTGATTAATTTTCCTTGCACTCTTTCCCTTGGTATTCCTTTTCAGGAGATCCTGTGCGCATACCCCCTCCCCCCCCCCCCCACACACACACAATTGTAAGTAGGTGACACTTCATGGTAAGGATTCTCAACAGCCAAGAGGAGAAAGAGCCTCTTTATTGTTCTCTACTAAATTCAAATTATAATGTCACATATGATTCAAAGGCATCAGTGAGACAGGTGAGCAAGAGTAGTCATGCTCAGTTTTGTAAAGAAGAATCTAAAAATGCAGAAGGAAGACAAATGATTGTAAATCTATGTCTGAAGGTAACCTATTTTTTTTGTTGGTAGTGGGCCTGAACTCTAGGCCTGGGCACTGGCCCTGAGCTCTTCAGCTCTAGCACTTGACCCACAGTGCCACTTCAGTTTTTTTCTGCGTATGTGGTGCTGAGGAATCGAACCCAGGGCCTCATGCATGCAAGGCAAGCACTCTACCACTGAGCCACCTTCCCAGCCCGTAACCTTAAATGTCTGACTGTTATGAATCGGAAATGGGCTGTTACACACAAAGATTTGTGTGTTGGGGGCTTAGTTCCCCAAAGTAACAGTGTTGAAGTAGTGTAATGTTTAGAGAAAGTACCTTGTGGGAAATAATTGAGAACTCCATCCTTCTGCACAGGTGAATGCTGTCTGTCTCTTGCAATGTGTCAGATCTAGAGGCATCGATTTGTTCCCATGGGAATGAGTTGTTACAGAATGAGCTTGGCCCCTTGTGCTCTTTGTTTCTTGGCTCACAAGGCTGGCTCCCTTCTTTCCCACTCTGTTGTCATGTTGTGCTAGATACAGCCAGGAGAAATCCTCCCCTGGATGCTGATTGGGCCCTCAAGCCACCAGAACCCTGGGCCAAAGAAACTTCATAAGTTACTGAGACCCAGTATTCTGTCACAGTAACATGAAACATATTTATGTCAATGACTTTAATAGATTAAGCCCAATCAGTTAAACTACCCCTGGCTGAATCCCCAATGAAGTTCATGCTATTTATAAGTCATTTGATTTTATGTCTTCAGTATATGGAGATGTACATGAGAAGTAGTTCCCTCCCCCTCTCTCTCCCTCAACCCCCAAGGGCTTGAACTTAAGACTGGAATGGGTGCTGTCCCTAAGCTCTTTTGGCTCAAGGCTAGCATTCTACCACTTCCAGCTTTCTGGTGGTCAATGGAGACAAAGAGTACCATGGACTTTCCTGTGCAAGCTGGTTTCAAACCTTGATCTTCAGATCTCAGCCTCCTCAATAGCTAGGATTACAGGCGTGAGCCACTGGCACCTGACCTCCCTTTCATTTCTTTTAATGAAGTTATAAAAGAGAGTGAGCAATTTAATAGAAAGGATAAACATACCACTTATTCTTCCAAAAAATTCTCAAGTACTTGATTTTTATTACACGCTAGGAGTATTGGGGAGATGACAGTCTGTTAAGGGGTTCCAAGACAGACAATACAAGATAATTCTAGTAAGAGAGAGTTATCTACGAAGGGTTAGTGGGGATGAGCAATAGTAGCTTGCAGGGTCCAGGAAAATGTCTCTGGAAACTCACTGCTGCTTTCGAGACTACAAGGCTGACCAGGTATTGATGAAATGGGGGACAACACAATGGAATTCTATGCCTCCATCAGAAAGAATGACATTGCCCCATTTGTTAGGAAATGGAAAGACTTGGAACAAATTATATGAAGTGAAGTAAGCCAGGCCCAAAGAAACATAGGTCCAATGGTTTCCCTTATTTGCAATAACTAGTATATATGTCTGGGACAAGCAGAAAAGATCAGATAAGATTATGTCAAGTGAAATGAACCCCAAGATAGGGATACAAGTAGTTTTTGCTTTCTTATTATTATTCTAATGTCATTTATAAGATACCATGTGATTTTTTTGTTGCTTTGTATGTCCCTCCCCCACAGTATAACCCTGGTTTGATCTTGGTATATTTTGTGGAGGGGAAGGGAAAAAACAAATTGTTTATATAGGGATACAGGTGGACCCATTTCAACAATGAGATGTACAAGACGTTATGTCAAAAAAATGAACTTTACAACTTTGGTGGAGGCGGGGGGGGGGGCGGGGAGATGGGAAGGGATAGGAAGGGGAAATAAAGGAGGAGGCAACAACGTTTGATTTAAAAAAAAAGCGTACTCATTACCTTGCTCGTGTAATTATAACCCCTCTGTATAGTATTTTCGCAATAGAAAAAATGGGGGACAGTGTTTCAGGCTGAGGGCCAACACCAGCACGTGCAAGGAAGTGGCTCCATTTTAAGGAAATGAAAGTAGTTCGGGGTTATTGGAACTGAGGGAGGAACTAGCCAAAATAAAGACTGGAAAGAAGCAGAAGTAAAATTTTAAAAAAAATAAAACTCTTAGCTGAGATTAGTAAAGTGGAACAACAAGAAGTTAACAAGACTCCCTATTGCGTGCCTGAAGACGGGAGAAGGCTCATAGTCCAAGGCTGACATGAACAACAACAAAAAGCCTCTATCTGAAAAATAAAGCAAAGAAACAAGTCATAGGATCCCAAAGTTCTCTTATTAGGGTATTAACTTCTGTGGCAACTATGACTTGCGTCTCCTGTGCAGCTCTGCTGGTAAAACTAGATCCTACACTTAATTTTCAGACTATCTGCAGGAAATAAAACTCTCCTTCAAAGTTACCATAGAACACTCTGGCTTTTTGTTTGTTTTGTTTTGATTTTTTGTGGTCATGGGGCTTGAACTCTGGGCCTGGGTGCTGTCCCTGAGCTCTTTAGCTCAAAGTGAGAGCTCTACCACTTGAGCCACAGTGCCACTTCCAGTTTTCTGATGGTTCACAGGAGATGAGTCTGACGGACTTTTCTGCTCTGGCTGGCTTTGAACCATTATCCTCAGATTTCAGCCTCCTTATAGGATTACAGGTGTGAGCCACCAGCACCCAGCCCTCTGGCTTTTTATAGAGTGTTTTGACTTAATATTTGGCCATCACCAAATTCTTGTTCTTGTTTCTTGGGTTTAGTCTACAGTCAAGATAGTTAATTCTTGCAATTATTGCCCTTATATCTTTCAAGTATGATCTATCTGCATGCCTCATTTACTGCCTGACCTTCACCTCAATTAACCTCAGGCAAATGTGTTAGTAATTGTTAGTGTCAATTACAGACCTCTGCAGGCCCAGGATGGCCACTACCAAGAAAGTGTTTAATCATTGCTCAGGAGATGACTCGGTTTAGCCTTGGGATCTCTACGAAAATACAACTGAAAGCATGGGGCTTGGGACAATTCCAGACATCAGGAGGGAAGGCAAAGTGAAATTAGCCAACATGAGGGTTTGTTAACAATCAGGATGTCACCAGATGTGAGTGATTGCTTTGTTTTGTTTTCTTTTTGGTCCAGTGTTGAGATGACACACCTCACTGCATCTCTGTCAAGGCCCCATTGGTCAAGAAAGAGAAAGGGAAGGAATTTATCTATTCCCTTATCTCCTCTCTCTGGTGAGAAGTCACCTTGGGCGCAGATCAGATGTTCACTCCCCTGTACTCTGAGGTTCTGTCGCAGTGGGTTCTTACTGCAGTTTCTCTGTAGTGTTGCCACTTAAGCCAATGGGTAGGAGACTGGGTGCTTTGGGGGTTGGTCTGCTTTAGATCAATCAGAGCCTGTGCAAAATTGGTTGTCAGTGAGAGAGGCTGGGAGGACCTGAAATTATGTACAGCGAGTTCTTTAAGGAAGGGAACTGAGAGAGATATGGGGAGAACAAGAGAAATCAATCAAATGTCTCTATGTCTCTGGCCTCCAGAATACATTGGCCCGTAGATGTACATTATCAGAACCAAGTGAAAAGTTTTGAACATGAATGTCTATAGGCAGAGCATGCAATATGCATATATATATATATATACTCATTTGCAAGGCCCTCTACTAATATATGTATATGTTATATATGCTATATATTATAAATGCTATATATACATTTATAAATATGCTATATTATATATATATATACACACACGTTTGCAATGGCTTCTACTAATTTTACTCTAACCCCCAGCACACTCCACACATTCTCCTTCCCTGCCTGACTCAACGGTGTTTGGACTTAAGAGTTCCTGAATATTGAGATTATGACCTGGTAACAAGTCATAGTGAACATAGCACTGCAAACTTTCCTAATGAATGATTGTAAGAAGCTGTGGAGGGGAATGACTCATGCCTCCTGGAAAAGTGAGCCAAGGCCTGCTTCTCTGTGTTCCTGTGGGATTTCCATTACAAATGCACAGAGCGCAGCAGGATTGATTTCCAGAGCCCTGGGATATATTGGAAAAAGCAGTAGTCTCTTAAAAAAACAAACAAACAAAAAACAAAAAAAAACAGTGCTAAATAGTTTCAGGGGATTCTGAGAAGGTTTGGAGTAATTTTAAGCAGTTTGTTTGGTTTAGTAAAGTGGTTTCATTTGGTTTTGCTTAAACACAATGATGCCATACCTGACTCTTTCCCTGTCACTTTCCTTGCTCAGCGATGACCTCCAATTCAGTAACCATTTCCCCTATATCCCAAAAGCAAGGTAAGAGTTACAATTGCTGTGTCATCAAAATTGAGGTCTACTGCCTGCATACCAACAATAAGATTAAGTGAGTTCAGTTAAGTGACTGGATTTGTAAGGGATATTGTATTGCTTAAGCTCATTCTGAGCTCGATGGTGAATAGCAATCTAATTAGGAAATGAAGATCATAGAGATGTCCAAGGCTCACTCTAAATCAGGCATTGCTTCACGTTCTGTTGATGCAAAGATGGCTAGGACAGGAGATGCAGCTCCTGGAGAGCTGGAATCCAGTAGGAAAATGCATGGAATGGAAGAGGTGGAGTGTTATTGGGGCCATCAAGAGGGGAGGCAGGGAGGCTTCCCTGAAGAAATGGTACTTGTTCTGAGTCCTGAGGTGTAACTTGGTCTCAAGGCTAACGTGAGGAGATGGACTGACAATCAAGACCAGGGACTGCATATAGATGTATAAATGTAACACACACAAACACATACATACATGGTTTATGACAAATTTTGTGTGTGTGGGGGTGCTGCTCCTGGGGCTTGAACTCAGGGCCTGGGGGTACTGTCCCTGAGCTTCATAGTGCTTACCTATTGAACCACAGCACTACTTCTGACTTTTTCCGAACAGTTTATTGGAGCTAAGAGTCTCATGGATTTCCTGCCCATAGAGTCTTCTCAGATCTCAGCCTCCTGAGTAGCTAGGATTATAGGCATGAGCCACCAGCACCCAGCAAGGACAAATATTTTTAATAATAATCACAGGGGAACATGTGGCAGAATTCTTCTTGGAATAACATTACATTAAAAGAAATACTTTAATAAGCTTTATGGGGTAAGAGGCAAATCTAAGAGCATCCTCAAAATCGAAGTTGTTACCAAATTGTGTGTGCATGATAAGGAGAGGAAATAGAAAGTTTTTGAGTGAGTGGGTAAGAACACGAAAAACCAAAAAGGATAGGGAAAGAAGTCCAAAACAAGCTGCTGTGGACCTCCCCACCCCCTCACCCCGAAATGTCCTTGGACCTGAGCTACCTGGGATTGCACTAAAGACTTCCTGTCGATATGTGCTTTGAAGGGAAGGGCTCTTTCTGGGTCGTGTGAAGCTATGGAAGAGGGAACTAGGGGTCAGGAGGGTCTCTGAAGATGTCTGGGTCGAATCCATAGTATCCGTTAGCATGCACAGAGCGTATATTAGACACTCAGGAGTGGTACCATGTGCAAAATACTGTTGCATTGTGACAGAGAGAAGGTGCTGATGTCGAGGTCACGCTGGTGAGAGAATCACAATGAGATCCACATTTATGAGACTTCATGGAGACACTGCGACCAAAACCCCCCTATAAACATCAAGTTCCTGAAGAGTAATTATAAACCAGAATGCCCAGGAAGCATTTTGTTGAACTCAACTCCGAGAGAGTACATGGGCAAAGAAAAATTAACAAGAGTCCTGTGGTCAAAGAAATTTAGAAAAATGGGTGAAATGGAAGAATTTCAAAGCATTTAATAAGATGGTAACATGCCAAAAGGTGAAATATAGACTGGAGCACTCTGTATGTTTTCCTTAAATGTCTAAAAAACAAAAAACAAAAAACAACAACAAAACCCCACAACATTTTGAGAGTCACTTTGGGAAAAACTTCCGCAAGTCTATGTGTTGGGTATTGTTGCCCTGTGTGATTTTTTTTTTTTGGTAAGAAATAACCAGGAAACACAAATACATACAGATAAATATGGGTATCTTTTAAACTGGCCTAATATTTAGATTAAAAATGTGTTTACCTTTTGAATCTCATTTCCTACAAAGAAATCTTTAAAACAAAACAAAACAAAACAAAAACAAAAACTAGCTGTTGCTGCTGCCAGAGGCTTTTATGCAGTCTGTGGCTATTTGTCCCAGGCCATTGTTAACCTAATCGAATGTTCCAAGGTTTATTTCACTTCTAGAGATGGATGCTCCCTGCTAAGAGTTGGGAGAAGGTATGTGAGGATGGAATGGAACCTGGGAAAGAAGGATTCACCCTGCTACATTTCTTGGGTTGATTTGTGATCAAATCCATTCCATTGGTTGAAGGCAAACTAAAAAGTAGTTGACTTTTCATGGCAGAATGTTAAAAAAATGAGATTTCTAACCTTTCAAGTATCTTCATAGAAATGGAAATGCATGAAAGGCAGGAGAGCTGAATTTTAATCCCAGAGATGCTATACATTTTGTTATGTGACCTTGGCCAAATTCTCCATGGTCTCATTTATAAAAATGTTAACTCCTGGTTATTTATGTGTAGGTATATCTACCCTCTGAATTCATGATGTACCAGTCACTCCCGGGGCACCTTTACTTACTCCATTGAACCACACAGGTTAGTTTTTCTTCTGCCTATTGGGTTCTATAAAATGGATAAACTCCCCCATTTCCTCTCCTTCCTCGGGGGCATGGATTAAGCCAGCATACGCTAGCTAGTGGGAGAGAAAGCATCTTGTCTCTGAACATTCAGGCATTTTCCTTTCCTGAGTTAACTGAGTCACTGAGTTAACCCAGTTAACTGACTGAGTTCCAGTAGGGGTTGATAAGGTTCATTACAACAAGGTCCCTACTCTCTTTGTCTCTTACGTAATATGAAGTACCACCAAGATTCTTCCTGAGAATCACCTATGTAGGGCTGTTCTTCACTTCTGGGTTTCCCAGGTGGTACCAGGAGAGTAAATTAGAAAATGAATGTTGGTATGTAAACAAACCACCATAGCAATCGCATTTGTTTGCAATCCCACCAACAGAAGTTGGTTCCTTTCTTCCCCTCTCTCTTGCCAGAAAATTTGTTGTTTCTGTTCTTCATGATTGCCATTCTCACTGAAATGAGTTGTACATTTCCTTTATGGCTAGAAATAGGGATCATTTCTCCATGTATTTACTGGCCATTTGTACTTCTTTGAAGAATTGTTTGTTCACTTGCCCATTAATTAATTGGATTATAGGTTCTTTTCAAGTTTAATGTTCTTTTAAATCTATTTATATTCTAGTTTTTAATCCCTTGTCAGACAAAGAGGTGCCTGAGGCTGCATCTTTATTCTAGCAACTCTTCCTTTTGCTGTGCAGAAGCTTTTTGGTCTGACGCAATCCCATTAGTCAGTTCTTCATCTTATTTGCTAAGATTCTGTGCCCTATTCAGAAAGTTGTTTCCTATGCATGTATGTACAAGTGTTTCCTCTGTTTTTCTGCCAGAGTTTTAATTTTTGGTCTAGTTTGAGTTGATTGAAGTACAATGCAAGAGACAATGCAAGAGTTTCAGCCTTCTACAAATGCATATCCCATTTTCCCAACACCACTTACTGGGAATACTTTTTTTTTTTTTTTTTTTTGGTGCTTAAAAAAATTCAACTGGCTGTAACTCAGGACTTAATTTCTCAGTTGTCTATTGTTCCATTGTCCTACATGTTTGTTTTGTCCCAGTAGCATGTTGCTCTTGTTCGTGGGACTACTTTTTAGTTTGGAGTCAGTATTACGAAGCTTCCAGTATTACATTTTTGCTCAGGATTGCTTTGGCTTTGGGGGAGTATCTGTTTTGCCTCCATATACATTTTAGGACTGATTTTTTTCTATTTCTATGAAGGCTGACATCAGAATTTTGTACAGAACTGCATTGAACATGTAGACTGCTTTTGGCCGTATCACCATTTTCAGAATATTGGTTCAAAGCATTAACTTCGTATACTGAAATGTTATTAAGATGTATGACATACTGATTCTCTTTTAAAATAGCTTCCCTGTTGGGATTTATTTTTTCCCCTAAATACTACTTGAAATTCTATTTGGGGATTATTTCAAAATAAAGGTCTCAGAATGAAAGAAATCACAACTCTTAGAAATGGAAAACTGCAATAATCCTCAAAAGATAGCCCTTACTATTACAATTACTTACTACTCCTATTGTGACAAATTAAATCAAATACTAAATTTTATCTTTATCAGGTGCCGATTATAAGTAATTTCAGTGACATTAGAAAAATCCCCTGCGTTTAGCCCTTGGCTCTATGCATTTTACAACCTCCTCTGATTCTCCCAATGTAATACTGACATTTTAAAGATAAGAAGACACCCAGGAGGAAGAATTTGTTTCTCTTATTTATTCTTACCCTTTGTCATTCAATGTGATAGGACAACAAGCTGGCCATAACAGCCACTCTTTTCTCCTTTATGAATCCCTGGTTACAGTAGGTTTCTCTGTTGTCCCATACAACCATTTCTGACCGAGTTTTCGCCAATAGAATGTGAACAGGAATAAAAGGCTCTACTTACAGGCCTTGCCCATTAAACCACATATGGTTCTTCAGCTCTTTGGGGCTTTTGGTGGTGACTTTAAGGAAACCTAGCAGCCAGGGGTTACATGGAAAATTTCCCACCCCACTTGTCTCCCTGAAATACTGTGGCATTGCTGAGTCTGACTTGAACTCCCTCCTGGTAAGAGAAACACACTTTTAGGCCACCAAATGTTAGGAATCTCTATTTACCGTCTTCCTTAACTAATATGGGAACAGGTAGTGGAAAATATGTGTGATAACACTTACTTGAAATAAGTTCTTAGTGTGTTCAAACTGAAGCAGAAAGATGTGCGTCAAAGCCAGAGCTTCAATTTAAGAATGGAAAATACGTACATACTTCAACACACACACACACACACACACACACACACACACACTATTCTATATGCTAACTAGGAAAGAAGACCAAGAACTTATTGGTACTGTAGCTCCTGAGAAGATAGCTGAAAAGAGTAAGGATATGAGTGTGTGTTCTGGTCACTATTTGTTACTTTTAGCCAGATATTACAAGAAAGAGAGACTCAGGCAAGAATTGGCCAGCTGAAGCAAAATAACCACAAAAAAAAAAAACCAAGGCTTTCTAGAGCTGGGAAGACCAATGACATTTGTACTAGAAAATAAGCTTCACAGATTTTTTTTTAAAGGAAAGAAACCCAGCCCAATGGCACAGATAATATCAGTGATGTTGCTTTGGTACCCAAGCCTGTTCCAGGCTTCAAGGAAGAGTCTAGGATGGTGAAGTAGATGAAGAAAGGTAAAGCTTATGAAAGGTCTAGAAAATAATTCACCATTTACTTACCAGTTCATGAAATTGGGAACAAGGAGATCAGGAGCCTGCTGGGTTTTTGAGAATGCTGCAATCCTCAAGAATTACTCTCATGCACCAACAGAAAGTGGGTTCCAAAACTCTTCATACCATACTCTTCAGAGTCAACATGTATGCAGCCATTGAACAAAATGGGTGAGAATGTTCTGAAGCAAGACAGAGCCAAAGGCCACTGGGCGGGGCGGGGGGGGGGGGGAGGGGGGGGACCAGGGAAGCGGGGAAGAGGACACTGCCTGGTTATATCACAAATGTATCGAAGAGTTTGGAGCTCCCCACAAGTCCTACTCAACAGAATTCCATCATTGGCAGGAGCAGGGACTGCTTCAGAGCTCTTATTGTTGTATCTTGTTCAGTTTTGCATACCAGGTGGGCAGTTAGGATCAAATAACTTGTCTTTTAGTTAAAAGGGTGTTTAATCTTAAAGAGTAAAATCTAACCTTTGAGTTTTTGTTTTTGCTTTTGTTTTTTGTTGATTGTGGGGCTTGAACTCAGTGCCTCCTTGTGCTCAAGGCTAGCTCTCTACCACTTGTGGTGGAGGCCACAGCACCACTTTCAGTTTACAAGGACTTCTCTGCCCAGGCTGGCTTCAAACTGCAATCCTCAGATCTCAGACTCCAGAGTAGCTAGGATTACAAGTGTGAGCCACCAGCACCAGCCTTTGCTATTTCTTAGTAGCATTTGGAAACCCTAGACCCTGAAATTGATGCAATAAAATTAATTATTTTTTTTTCTCTTCCCAGAAGTATTTGAACATATTTTGCATAAAGAAGTATGGTGGCTAAAGGACAGACTATGATAGCCATACTACCTATCTACCAAGAATCTGGGCACATAGACTATATTTCTCAGCCTCTCCTACAAGGACGTGGCTCTGCTTTCTTCAGTAGATCAGTAGACTATTCTTGTAGTGATAAATGCCACCTCCACATTAGCTTATAAAAGCCTTGAGCATTTTTCCCAGCACGCCTTTTCTTCCTATTGACTGACTGATGCGGTAAAGCCAATGCTTTATGAAATGGCTGAAATGGCAAGAGCATCATCTCCTATCTCCTTAAATGACTGGAAGAGAGCAAGATATGCCATCAGTTCAACAACTGCTATGATAACTTTGTGTTTTATTAGGTCACAGTAATTTGGATTTTAGCTATAGTTTAGAATACTCGAATTAATCACATTATAAAGTTACATTGCTTCTTTTGTTTCTTTTGCAGAATTGAACCCATTTTTCAAGAATGGCTAGAATGGAACCACACTAATTGTAAGACCTTTAGCCGGATTTGATTGACTAGTCCCTTCTGCTGAGTCTTTTGCATAAGTAAGTTTTGATCTCTCTGTTCTTCTCCTCCTTTCTCTTGTCTCTTTCCCATGCCCTTCTCATGGCAGCTTGGGTTTTATCTAGCTCTGCTTTTCCCCCTGACAGACACACAAGCTTCCTGTGACTTCTTTCACTTGGAATTCACAACTGACTGCTGGTGTGAAAATAGAGCGCCATAGTATAGCCTAGCAATTGCATCCAGTTTACATAGCGCATCCATTCATACACTCCCATCCAGTCATTCCATGCTTTCGCTTCTCCACGCATCTCCAGTTCTTCCCGCTTCCCCTTCCTCTCGGTGAATAAGTTTTCATTCTACTTTAGTAAGAAAATAGAAGCAATCGGAGAGACTTTCCATTAGCTCCCACCAACTCCTCTACTGCCCACCTGCATCTGTTCCTATGCAATTTGCCTTCCCTCCTGGGTGAATTGTCTGTGCTGCTTTCTAAAGCCAAAACCTCCATATGTGCACTGGGCACCATTTCCTCTCATCTACTTAAGGATTTTTACCCCAACTGCTTTCTCCTGCACCATTAGAATTTCTCTCTATACTGGATCCTTCCCATCGACATGCAGAACATCTTGCAATACTTGCCATCTTTAAGAGAAAAAAAATAAAAATTTTGACACCATGTTATCTTTCAACTCCCACCCCATTTGATAGTTTTTATAGATAACTTCCTGAACACAACTGTTTAAGTCCTTCCTCCCTCCCTCCTCCTTCTTTTCCCCTGCTCCCTTTTTTTCTTCTTCTTTCTTTCTTTCTCTCTCTCTCTCTCTCTTTCTTTCTTTCTTTTATTCTTTATTTTGCAAAACACTACCTTAATGGTTAATAATACACCTAAGTGTGTAATAGCACCAAGGTGGGTCTTAGGGCAGCTTCTGCTTGTTTCCTTTCCCAGATAATTTCCTTCAGGGCCCTATCTCCATTTCCAGACAGAGGATGTGGTGTTTCATGTAAACTGCTAAAGAAACTTATCTTGAAATACCACCACTGCTTTTTTTTTTTTTTTTTTTGCCAGTCCTGGGGCTTGAACTCAGGTACTGGGCACTGTCCCTGAGCTTCTTTTGCTCAAGGCTAGCACTCTACCACTTGAGCCACAGCACCACTTCTGGCCTTTTCTGTTTATGTGCTACTGAGGAATCGAACCCAGGGCTTCATGCATGCTAGGCAAGCGCTCTAACACTGAGCCACTTTCCCATCCTTGCCATCTCTTCTTTCCCATACCTCTTCACCTATCCACTTCCACCCCCATCCAGCTACATGGTCCTTCTAAATAAAAGGTTAAAGCTGCTACTTGCAACAACTAGGATACCTTGCCCAACTCCTTGTCATATCCTTAATTCTTTTAGTAATTATAATACCTATCTAATTCTGAAAGACAGATAATTAGTAACCAATGATGTAGAATATTTTAATGCACTCAAATGTACAAAGAAAAACTCAAAAGATCAAAGCATTTGAGACCCAAAGGAATGATTCTTCAGTATGGAATGCCATCCATCAAAAGACAATCATTCCACATAATAACTTTCTATATCCACTGCTCCTAAGGCTGAACTTCACCACCACATTATATTCTAAGCACACATGGTTCATAGGTGGACAATTATTTGGTATGGTTCAGAATTCACATGTTTCTTTTGAAATGTCAGTATAGGCCAGCCAAGCTTCAAACATGTGTGGAGTTTATTGCAAACAGGTCCATCTTACTTCAGAAAGAATCTACTCTTGGATGAGGAGCTATTTCATAAAATTAAAAGGTAAATCACCTTATTTAGCTGACAAGTTTTTGCAACTTCCTAAAGACATAAATTTAAACCATTGTCAGTTCAAGTGAAGTTCAAAGTGAAAAGCTCATAAAATGTTTATATGGAGCTCAGTAGCCCATTACATATTTATGTAGAGATTATACACAGACACACACACACACACACACACACACACACACACACACACACACACGAAGAATGTTAGTGTTTCCATGTTGAGTTTATCCTGTCTTTATAAATGCTTTCAAAACCCAATTCTTAGAAAGTAGAGACAAAAACAGTTCTGAATGGAGATCATGGACTTTATCCAAGAATTAAGAGTGATTATGAAATAATCTTATGTATTTCTTTATTCATTTAGAAAAATCAAATGCAATAAAAATGTATCTAGGAATAATGTTCTAGGCACTGAATTCACAGAAGTAAGCAGAAGTGTGAATATTCTGTTCTCTGTCCTTTGGGATATTAAAGTCTGACTAGGGCTATTAAAATTGCTGGAGCTGGTGGCTCATGCTTGTAATCCTAGTTACTCAGGAGGCTGAGATCTGAGTATCACAGTTCAAAGCTATCCCAGACAGGAAAGTCTGTAAGACTCTTACCTCCAATTAACCACCACAAAACTTAAATGGTGCTGTGACTCAAAGTGGTAGAACCCTAGCCTTGAGCAAAGGGACTCAGGGACAGTGCCCAGGCCCAGAACTCAAGCCCCTCGACCACCACCACCAACAAAAAGTCTGACTAGGGAGAAAGACAATAAACCAATGGGTGTAACGTATATAGACTACAAAGGAAAGTGCTAGCAAGGAAGATAGGGATGGAATTGTGTTCAAAATTGAATTGCCAGCATCTGGAGCTTCAGAGGTGAATGGATGCGTGCTTAATGTAATCAGACAGAACATGTGCTCTACACCCATATACTAAGGTGGCGTAGGAACCTATCAGTTTGAATTCCGTCTCTCACAAATCATTGCCTTGTTATGTGTTGAATGTGGGAGACTTTCCATAAAGAAAAATGACGGGAGACACAGGATCTTATTCCAGCCTCTGCCCATTCCACACACCAAGGGCCACGGAGACATGTCCTTCACCTCCGCTACGTTTTGGGACTGTTGTAAAGCCAAGAAAGTCCCCCAGTTCAATGTTCTACCATTATCTAAATCAGATTAGACCTCTCTGTGAAGCAGAGGCTATGTTTTGCAAAATGAATGTGCAAGTTAAAATGCGTTCTGACAAGATTTTATCTCCTCTTAGTTTCTCTGGAGGAGAAATCATCACTGCCCAGGGTTGCCTTTTATTTCCCCTGAGTTAATTTAATCCCGCTAGTCATTATGATAGTTTCTAATTGCCTCAGAGAACCAAGTCAGCACTTCTTGCTTGTAATACTGTGCTGCAGTGACACAATGTTGCTGGAACTCTCTCTCTCTCTCTCTCTCTCTCTCTCTCTCTCTCTCTCTCTCTCTCTCTCTCTCTCTCTCTCTCCAGTTCCAGGAAGATGATCTCTTTGCTTGTAGATGTGGTTTGCCCTGAGCAGAAGCAGAAATGAGCACACACAAAGATGGAACCTGATATCTTCACAAAAATCATGAACCAACACTTTTACCTTGGTGAGGAGACCCTGATGAGGCTTTTCCAGATCACACTTGTATCCTCCAGCTCATCTACCTCCATATCAGGAGATATGGCTTGTCCTACCCCAGATCAACCCAGGAAATGTCAGAGGCTGAGGGGAAAAATCGGATTGACTTACTTCATGGTCAATGAACCGCACAGGCAGGATTAAATAGTGAGGCAAGGATTTTGAGCTGAGTCCTATCCACTCGTTATTTGTTCTACCGTCTTGATTTCCACGACCCAATCTTCACCTTTGTCCCTGGCCACCCCTGGAAGGGACGCTCTACCTTCTCTGACTGCAGACTTGCTCCGGGCAGATAACTCAGTGTGAACCTCCTATTACTTTCTTCTCCTTTTATAGTAAGGCAGGCATTTCTCCTATTTAGCCATTACAGCCTTGAGCTGGTTCTTATGTGTCGCTGTATTCTCCAATAGTCAATATTATAATGTGCACTCAATGAACATGCAGAGCAGCACTTGCTACAGAGGAAGTATTATGGCTGGTGCTTTTCCTATTTCTTTCAGCACTTGGGATTTACCCGTGACAGCAGCTTAGTAACTACTAGATGTGAGTGAATGAGTGAAGGTATGAATGAACCCTAAAGGACTGGTAAGTGCAAACACAGCTTATCCTTGTCTCTGTAGGCATACTGACCTTTGTAAGTGAGAGACGCATTCTTCATTGAAAAGGCTAATGTCACAATGGTGCAGTGTCAGACACCCAGGCAAGCTACATGTTTTCTGCGTCTTCCCGGAGTCACTGTAAGCCTACATCTACAGAGCCACCTACACTTGAAGTTCCTGCTGCTTTCAGTCCTACGTTCTTTTTTAATTGTGCAGTTCAGAGAGAATCCAGTTAGCAAGTAGTGCTTCCAAACACAAGCCTAAGATATTCACACTTAACAACACAGCTCCACAAGACTGTCAATCTCACCAGCATGTAAACCTTCCACAGCGGCCTTTATAGTGCCCATCAAACCATAGCCTCGCATACCATTTCTATCTATTACTATAAATGTCAGTGGACCACCACCAACTCATGCCTGAAATCCTAGCTCCTTGGGATTGTGGCTTCGAGCCAATTCTGACAAGAGAAGAGTCATATGCAGCGGTGAGTCTCTGCCATCCTAATTGTCAGGAAGCATTGGGTCATGCCCAGGTACATGCCTCAGCTGGAAGTAGGGGGACCAGACATCAAACTTTGGCACCATGGAAAACAATTTACACATGCACAAAGAGAAAATATTGTGAGGCGCTCCTGGGCATAGCACCCGGCTTTGACATGATCTTTATTTTGTCATTCTTGGAGTTCCAGGATTCTTTATTTTGCCTTGACCAGGATTCCTGTGCTGAGCTTTCTCCTGCTCAGGGCTGGAGATCTACCATTTGAACCATGCCTCCAGTTCCTGGGCTTCTTATACTGGGAACCTCTACCACCAGCAAGGTGCCACCAGCCCCTTGAGCTACTGTACTATTTTTCACTGTCCTTTGCATTCATAACTCTTCCCACCATCTGAGATCTTGTCTGCCCACTGCTTAAGTCTGGTGAAAATGAATTCTTATTTGGAGATGGAAATAGATAATATGTCCTCATAGTATTTGGACTATTTCAAGAGAAATAGAGTAGACTTAGTTTTCATTTCCAGCCAAGAAAGTTTTCAAGTAGAATGAACATCAAATTAGAATAGAATAGTTCCAGCTAAGAAAGTTTTCAAATAGAGTGGACTTTGTTTTTCATGTCCAGCCAACAAAGTTACTTTATAGCCTTTAACAGTGAATGTTGAGCTGGGACCCACTGGTTCTATCATGTATCATGCCACTTGGAACAATAGGACAGGTTTTGAATGGATGGTAGAGACACCAGATTGCAAAAATTCTTTGGGATGGATGGACCTTAAATCCTTGGCCATGATATAGCACCATTTACCCAGGAGTTGAAGTGCATAGGTTTGTATATTAAGAAAGAGAGATACAAGTGGCCTTCTTATACCATAAGCTGAGACTCTAATACCCAGTGGCTGATACTATAACAGGTAGTGACCCACTGGAATATTTGCATTGCTAAGCTTCAGTTTCCCAAGACAGTAGGACTCATTCATTCTCCTCCCCTTTCTTGTTCCTCCCCTGTACCACTTCCTAATCTTGTATCTACCAGGCTCCTGAGATAACATCTCAGGGAACTCCTTTAACCTTAACTTATGTCTTTGTATATCTAAGGGATATCTAAACTAAGGTATGGAAGTGCTTCTAATGCTCCCATCATATGTTTAGAAACAAACAAGAAACTCTACCAAGAACCACGTATGGTTAAGAGTAAGTGTTCAGTAAATGTCTGCTATTACCATCATCATTGTGGGCATCATCATGACCATTATGTTTGTTTGTCTTCTGGCGAAGACAGCTGAGACTAGACTTGTTCAAAAATCCTGAGAGGCAATATTAACATCCCAGACTTACTCTTTCCATATCTTTCTTCCAAGAAGTCAATTATTGATAGCATTAATGTATTTCATTTGCTGAGGGCCTGCTCTGCATCGGGGCACCAGGATTATTTGCTTTGTATGCATGTTTGTAGCACAATGTTGCTGTGATGACCTCACCAGAATTCAATGACTGGAAGTGCAATTATAATCCTATTAATAATGGATAACAAGCTGTGAGACTTCTACAAACGGCAGGGGGAGGGGGAGGGGACAGTATTTTCTGAGATCTTTACATATTCGAAGTAGTGAAGCATCTTTCTGTTTTACAGCTGAGGAAATACATTTGGAGATGGCAAAGGACTTGACCTTGACCTCACAGCCTGCACAAAGAATCAGAACCCAGACCTGGCTGACCCCAAAGCCCTTACCTTTCCACCAAAGGAATCTTTTCATTGTAACTCATGTTTCTCTAGAAGTGACTGTCTACATCTGTGATTCAAACATAATAAATAAATCATAGTTCTTCACAGGAACTGAGAAGATGATTACCACTCAGCCCAAGTGAGAAAAGTTCACAGGAAATCTAACCCAGAGACAATAATTTTAAGGAACAATGATGAGTCACCACCTAAAATTCAAGAAAAAAAAAAGCGTAGGACTCTGCTTGTGTCAAAACATGCTGTCTGATATTTAAACAGATGAAGGGATTTTGTTTCAACTTATAGTGGTTTATGAGAGGAAGAACTTCAATTACAGACTGAAATCCTTCATAAAATGGACATACTAGACACATTGAAGTGGTTATGCTTACGGTCTGAAACACAGGTGTGTATGCATTATTATTGTGTTCTACCTTTAGAAAGCTTATACTTAATAGTTTATGTGAATGTGGAATCATTCTTAGAAAATTAAAGGGACCTAAGCAATGTGAATATGGTGGAGGAGGTGAATTTGTTCAAAGTATACTGTACGCAGGTATGGAAATATGAGAATAAAAGCCCCTCATATTAATTCAGTTTTTTACTTGACCTTACAAATTATCCTCTGAAGTGTTTCAAGTAAAGACGATGCATTATTGCAAATTCCATAATTCTTGTATTATTCCAAATCATTTACATTGATTCCATTGTGTACAATAGGAAAATTTACCAGATCTTTGTGCTACACGAAACTGAATTTGACTAATACCAACTCCCTCGATATTATTTATAATCACAATAGCTGATATTTTTCAAGAGCTTGTTGCCAGGAACTGAGCTAAGAACTCTAACCTAGTTAATTCCTGTAACAGTCCTGAAAGGAAAGTACTATTTTTAACCTCATTGTGCAAAAAGGACACTCTGAACCAAAGAGATTAAAATCTTACACAGTGCCATTTAGCTACTGTGTGAAGAGTCAAGACTCAAAATATGATTAGCTGAGGCTATAGCTTGAAAGGATTTGTTTTTTGACTCAGTGTTATTTCTGTGTGGACTAAATATCCCAATTCCAAAATGGCTGAAATCAAGATGGATTAGTGCGTACCAATGTGTTATTGAGGTTTGAATGTTAAAAGTCCTTTTGCAGATGTCATCTGATCAACCTGCTCTGAGGAACAGGCTCTCCAGAGAGTCATTCTTCATCACTGTGGTTTACAGGCTAAGTTGCCTCCCTGTCAGATGGTGAACGCCATCACCGGGAGTCAAACAATAAACCAGAAACAGTTAGGATTCATTCGTACAATAAGAAGTCACACACACACACACACACACACACACACACACACACACACACACACACACACACACAAATGCTGCACAGCTGGGCACCAGTGGCTCATGCCTGTAATCCTAGCTACTCAGGAGGCTGAGATCTGAGGATCGTGGCTCAAAGCTAGCCCAGGTAGGAAAGGCCATGAGACTCTTATCTCCAATGAACCACTAGAAAACTGGAAATGGTGCTATACCTTGAGCGGTAGAGTGCTAGCCTTGAGCTGAACAGCTGAGGGACAGCACCCAGGCCCAGAGGTCAAGCCCCATAACAGACAAAAAAAATGCTGCACAAACCAGTGATCCTGTGCTGGTCCGGTATAAAAGGTAACTCTAGATATTAGGACCTAGAAACAGATTGTACTAAACATCACATCCTTGGTCCATCTCAAACATAGAGATTACTAATTGTTACTTCAGGTAGGTTGGTGAAAACTTGAAGAATTAGAAACACAAGATTTTTAACAGTTAGTGTGTTCATAATACAGATCCTTGATCCAGCCTAATCCTCTGATAGGGACTACATTTCACATTTGGTCAATTTTTCTTCCTGGAAATTTCTCAGCAGTCACCACACAAGTAGTTCTGGATGCCTCCACTAGAGGGCTTCTATTTAAACCGCACCCCCCCACCCCCCCTGCTTTTTTGAGTCATCTGGTAAATAAACATTTTTCCCTTCTCTACTTCCCCCAATAAAACTCACCCATATCATGGTAGCCACTTACATACTTCAGAGGACAAATCTTATTTTAAAATAAAAACCCTGTTTAAGAGCAATAACAAAAGCTTTCTCAAAGTTTTGTCCACATGAAGGCAAAAGGATTGCCAACCTTCAGCAAGTAAAACGGTGGCATACGTCTGGAGAGCCAATTTCTCTGCATCTTCAAATCCAGTGTAACATCATACTATGTAAGCACTGATGGTTCTTGACCTTTCCAACACCTGTGGGAAGGGGTCCTTGGAAAAGTCCTTTATCTTTAACCATCATCGAAATATATCCGTAGAGCAATCAGATTTGTCTCCCATTGAGCAACAAGAGAAACTAAGACTCACTCAGGTCACTCATTATAGTCATCTTGTAAGGCAGAGGTAATAATTTAGCAAAGGACTTCTAATGTAGAATTTATCCTGCTTCATTTGTGCCAGAACTAATGCTGATACCCCAGAGTATTGTTATGCAAGCATGACACCAAAATAATAACACATGCTCCCACCCATCCTTCCTTGGCTGTCCTCAGTCAGAGATGAGAGAGCCCTTGTCTGGGATAGCTGGCGGTCCAGAGTCTTAATGTGTAGTAGGAAGACCCCTACTCAGGCAGGCAAGCCCACCTAGTTGTCCGGAGTGACAGAGCCCACCGCAACAAAGTTGATATTAAAGAAGCAACTTTATTGAGAAGGTTCCTACACTGACCGGCCAGGGCCGCAGCACAGGCTCGGGAGCTGATACTGCGACCCCGTGCGGCCCATGTGCTTAGGTTTTTAAAGGCAAAAATCACAAGGTGAAGCCTGGTCACGTAGGCGACCAATGAGATTGTCACACACCCAAAAGATTGCACAGTCATACCAGACCACACACAGGTGGCCAGTGAGGTTACACTTTGTCACATGATGGCTGTTTAAACCAGCCTGTCACTTTTGGTTTAAATGACTCGAGAATTCAATGGTAAAGCGGAGCTTAAGGTAAACATACACAAAGGAGTTTAGTGGAGTTTTGTAATCGGTCAGTCTTTAACAAAACAATGAAGGTGGGTTAAGTTAAGGGGAGGGGGACCTAGAGGCATTCTTTTCATTCCAAAAACTGGGCTGGTTGGAGCCAAGGTTTTTGTTTTTTTCTATAATCCCTAAAACAAAAACAAAACCTGTAAAGAAGTTGTCCCAGCTAGAGTCTCCTCTCAGGGCCTAGTTCAAATGTAAGTGGATTTCTGATTTCTCTAATAGCAATAGCCCAGGATCTATCTATTCCATAGTCTTATGGGTTCTGTGGTGACAAAGAAATAGTTCAAAGGCCATTTTGCACTGGAGGCATTACTCAAGTGGCAAAGAACCAGTCTAGAAAGTACAAGGCCTTGAGTTCAAATTTCAGACACACACACACACACACACACACACACACACACACACACACAAGGCAGTGAGGATAGGGTACCTCAATTGCCATTTTGTCTCTAAAATCAGAAAGACTATCCCAGACTCTTGTGCCAGAGTCCAGCTTTACATCTATCGTACCTTCAGGAGAAAATAGCTGTGAATGTATAAGATTTTTAGTTTATACTTACCTTTAGCTATTAAAGATTCTATTTTTATCAAAACATTTTAAATTATATGATAAAATCACTGGTTTAGTGGAAAATAGAAAATACACCTCAGAATTGATCAAATAGAATTTTTTTTTTGTTGGTCATGGGACTTGAACTCTGGGCCTAAGCAATGTCCCTGTGCTCTTCAGCTCAAGGCGAGCACTCTACCACTTGAGCCACAGAGCCACTTCAGGTTTTCTGGTGGTTCATTGGAGATAAGAGTCTCACAGACTTTCCCACCGGGGCTGGCTTTGAACTGCCATCCTCAGATCTCAGCCTCTTGACTAGCTAGGATTACAGGTGTGAGCCACCAGCACTCAGCTTGGAAAATGATTTTGAAAGATCTAATCACATGTAAGATCTAATAACATCTAATCTTCAGGCATTGGTGCCTCACATTTATATTCCTTCCTATTGAAGATGCTGAGATCTGAGGATCATGAGTCAAAGCCATCCTGGGCAAGAAAGTCCATAAAATTCTTATACCCAATTAACCACCAAAATCTGGAAGTGGAACTGTGGCTCAAGGGGTACAGATAGCTGTGAGCAAAAATAGCTCAGGGACAGAGTTCAGGCCCTGATTTTAAGTCCTACGACTAGCAAAAAAATATCTGTTCACATGTAACTTTGTCAAAAATGCACCTCTTGCAAAAACAAATATGTGGGTTACTATTACTCCGAGGAAAAAGAATTTAAAATTTAATGACCAAGATAACTTTCCTTGAAATCACTAATAAACATTTTTTAGTTAAAAAATGTTTCTTTGGTGTTTTAAGCGATTGGCATCCTTAGAAAATACATGATTTATTCTTTAGGCATTTCTCTAGAATTTAGCTGCAAGCGTATAATACCAAAATCCACTTTCCATATTATCAGTGCTAAGCCACTGATACTGAATTTGGAACATGTAAAATGTCCAGACAGATTTGATGTCAAGCTACTAGAAATTTTAATAGAAGTCTTGTACCACAAACCTGATTGCAATAGTTAAAGGACTTTGGATGAAATCTCAAACACATGAGCAAGTCATAGTGCAAATCTAGTTTTCCTTTTAAAATGCTTGACCACTATTGAAAGACCCCCTCCCCAACCAACCACGCCCTGAGTCCCTTTGTAAGGGAACAGAGTTTTATGTCTAACCAAGCAATTTCTGGCTTCTGTAACATGCTTTGCTAAGAAAATTATATTACCCCATACTCTCCCTTTGGTAAATTAAGTAGTAACCACCCAAGTTAATCGATAAGCTCACATCCTGTTAGCCGACCCTGCAGCTGGCAGAAACAAACCCCAGGTGCTGACTCGGATAGAGGTCATTTCCTCATACCAAGGGCCAGAGGTATGCAACTTGAACCCCACCTAAACAATAATTGGTCAAGGTGTAAGATTTATTTTTAAAAGGATTGGCTGCCTGCGTGCTGACCTGGTTGTAATACTTTAAATTTACTGGCTGAAAAAGCGCGGACTCTACTGTAACGGACTGAGGGGTCCTATAAAAGGACCAGCCCCGAGACTGCTCGGGGCTCCCAGCCACTGACCCGAACCTTGCGGATCTCGAGGTCACGTGCACCTGGGAGCCTGGGCATGCCCAAATAAAATCCTCTTGCCTTTGCATCTGGTGCCGTCTGACTGGTGCTTGGGGCAGGGAGGTCCTGATTTGGGAGATACCCGAAGTCGGGGGTCTTTCACTATCATGATCCTATTCATTTATTTACCATTTTCTAAGAACAATATAAGGAAATGTAAGCATTTCTTCATAGATACATGATGTCATTTTGAAGAACTATGCATCTAACCATGTGGCCTTAAACTAACAGATGATCTCAAGAGATTGTATTTGCTGGAAATAGAACTGCTGATCATCTGGCCCATCTTTGAATTCTATTACTTGGTTGAGCAACTCCTTTAACTACTTTCCTCATGGCTTGCTAAATCATCAAAATACCTGGGCTGTATCAGCTTCACCCTGACAGAAATTCCTCCTTTTGTGCTATGATTCAGATGAGGTCCTTGAACATAGCATTTTCCTACTACTTGTAAAAAAATAAAAAACTAAAATTGTTGTTGACAACATATTCAATATCCATCCTTCATTTCAGATCTTGACTTAGGATTTAGAGACAAGAAAACATATAGTACTCATAAATGTGTTTATAATAAGACAAAGTGCTCTGATTAGTTCTCTTTCCTTTTTTAAATTGTTATTGTAAAGGTAATGTACAGAAGGGTTCCAGTTACATAAATCAGGTAATGAGTACATTTCTTCTCAAGCATTGTTGCCTCCTCCTTTGTTTCCCCTTCCCATCCCTTCCCATCTTCCCCCCCAACCCCATTCCCTCTTCTCCCTCACCGCCCCCCCCACCAAAGTTGTAAAGTTCATTTTTCTACATAACATTTTGTACATCTGTAGAGTACACTTCTTTTTGGGCATTGTCACCCCTTTGCTTAGTTTTTAGGAAGATAAAAAAATTCAGTAAGCATTTCCTACTAAAAATAATTGTTTGCCCATTCTCTCAAGTGATTTCTAATTTTCCTTTTGTTTTTAGTTAATTTGCTTATTCACATTTTACATGTAAGACATATGTTTCTATGGCATGCCTATATTTATATTACAATCATTTATACATCCTTCTATAAGTGATAAGTAAAGACAAATCTAGATACCAGAGGTAGCAGATTCTCACTATTGAAAAATCCAGAGGTGGTAGAGACAAACTTTTCGGTGAGATCTCTTGAGCTAATACTGCTACTGAGCTAACATCAAGTAGACATGTGAAGGAGATGGCGATGTTCTGAGGGCTAGACTATTGACTGAAATACGATAAATGATGCTGAAACAATGTTTAAAAGTGGTAAGGATCATGTATTTAGTCATTATTCTGGAGGTTGAGTGAAATCAGCTAGCAAGTTCCCCGCTGTGATCGTCCCCTTCCCCCCCCCCCATACACGCATGTGAGGGGTCATTTGAGAATGTCCACAGATAATGTTTGGTAGGAATAGTTTGAAGCCATCAGTCCAATAGAAGCCAGATGAAGTTAAAAATTTAAATAATAATTCATATAACATAAAAACCAGAACATCCAGCTTTCAACTGAAAATCACTTAACTAAGACTAAGGAGGATTTCAAATTGAATAAGACTAGCAACTGACACTAATTCCAATGACATGGATATTAGTATTATTTATCAGCCAGTGCAAAAATGCCTCAACAAGCAAGACAAAGGGGAAAAGAATGCATCTGTGATTAAATAGAAGGTAGAAACAAAAAATATAGATATTGGAAACAAAATATATGAAAATCAAAATATACTCCATGTATGTACTCAGTGGAAGTATGAATGAATAGAAAAATCAATGAAGGTACTAAATTTGAACAATAGACAATAGACTGGAAAAAATCAGCAGATCTCAGTGACACGACGACTACAATAAATTCATAAAAGGGCAATGAAATACCAATCTGATGTTCTAATTTTTTTGGGGGGGGGGGTCAGTCGTGGGGCTTGAACTCTGGGCTTGGGTGCTGTCCCTGCGCTCTTCAGCTCAAGGTGAGCACTCTACCCTAGAGCCACAGTGCCACTTCCATGATGTTCTAATTTTTAAAGTGCTGGGGTTTGAGCTTGCTAGGCATGAACTCTGCTGCTTGAAGCATGCTTCTAGCTTTTTGTTCCTCTGGTTATTTTTGAGATAGGGATTCACTTTTTGGCCAGGCTAGCAAGGTTAACTCACAGTACCTGAACCAAGGTTACTGGAGTTAGGAGCATTTGTAATGGATAAAGACAACTCTCTAAGCCACTTCTGATCATACTTGTGGGGGTAGACATATAACAGAGGTCAGACAAGAGGACATTTTCAGTTATCAAGCAAATATTAGCAAAGCCCATCAGTATGCCAGAAACCAGGGCAGGCAATGGTGATATGGATATCGAATCCAGAGAGTTGAAGTCCGGTTCATTTATAAAGTAGTGCTCAGATACCTAAAGATTAAATAAACACTGATAAAAATCCTCAGTCAAACATTAAATGGATTTGTGAGTACATTTACTGAGAACAGATTGCAATATCAATAACTACAGTATAATGAACTGACAATCTACTCAGTTTTCATGGAGAAATTTGCAGTTTTTCCAATAAACTATGAATCATGTTCATTTGAGCACCAATTTTACCCCATCCAGTATCCACAGGAAGAATTGTACTCATCTTAGAGGCTAGATTATTCGTTCCTTCGTCTCAACATTAATTTGGAGAAAGCTTCAAGCATCATATATAACTACTCTGAAATATGGGTAACTTCCCAGAGTTTCTAGGAACTCGTGCAAATGATTATCTTTGACGATGAATCAAATGAGAGGGGAAATGAATGATATCCTGGAATTAGGACACCATTGGTCCAATTAGTGAGCATTTCCTTTTTGCTGGTTAACTCTTCAATTATTGTGATTCATACCACCCAATTCACATACACGAAGACTAGGTTCTATTTACTTGCACAAGAAACATTTTTTGCATGTGGTTCTGGGTATTGTGGGGCACTCCTGCAATCTCAGCACTCAAGAGGCTAAGGCAAGAACATCGTTAGCTCAAGGGCAGCTGTGCTATGCAGTATGTTAAAGGTCAGATCAGGCTACAGAGTGAGACCCTGTTTCAAAAACAATTCCTCACCCCTCAGGCATTGTCCCTATATACTGAAATCTTACAAGGTGCTGGGATATATTTACATATTATTTCTTATAAAATTATTATATGAATCATTTTCACAGCATTATCTAAATATAGGAGATGTCATCTCCATTTAACACGTAAGGTTCAGAAAATAATTTGCCTGCATGGATGCAATTAGGAAGTATAGACAAAGTGTTCCAAGTTAGCATTCTACAATCCAGTGTAGGAAGGAAAAGTGGAAATAAACCTTACGTCCTGCCACCAAAGCAGCAACGCCCGTAGGACGGACGGACTGTTTATCACATGCTCAGGACTTCACTATACAAGTCCCAAGATGAGCAATGTAATTACGAATGATCTCTATTTTTGTGGTGTTACA
This sequence comes from Dipodomys spectabilis, assembly GCF_019054845.1. Lineage (NCBI taxonomy): Eukaryota > Metazoa > Chordata > Mammalia > Rodentia > Heteromyidae > Dipodomys > Dipodomys spectabilis. The sequence continues at coordinate 9,148,092 of NW_024870834.1, read as the reverse complement.
CCAACTTGCGAAGATCTGTGGAAACCCAGTGCTGCACAACGCATGGATTCCCCAAATTGGTGGATCTCTGAGGAGATCTTCTCTCAGTATCATCTGGACACAGGATCGCTTCACAGGCTCTGTGTCTCCCCAGTAGGTTCTCGGGCCTCTCCTGGAACACACTTGGGGGTGGGAACTTGCTGTCTCACCGGGAAGCCCTTTTCATTCACACGCAGCTCAGAACAAATGCTTCCCTGAGCACAGACCTCAGGATTTTTTGCTTTCCATGATTCTGCCATTTGGGGCTCAGAATAATTTTAGTCCATCTTTCCCATGACAGCCTGTCCCAGATTTGAAGGCGTTTCCCAACTGAGCATCTCCTACTTTTTTAATTGACAAATGTGACATGACTTTAAATGCTTTTATTAGTTGAGTCCTGGCTACTTCTGGATCTTAGCCAATTGCAAGAGCTTTTTGACTGGTTTTGCTTCACTCATAAACTATAATCTAAACTCCACTCATCTCAGATTTCCACATTTAAATATGATCATGGTTTTCATCCACTTACAGTTCTTCAAGAACTTCATATTTACAATAAAATTCTCAGGCCTTACATGATTGATGAGCTGTCTTATTCTCAGAGTATAATGAACAATAAAATCTTTACATTGCTAGATAACCATTCTGTATAGTTACCACGTTTTGATAAATACTTGTGTGGACCACACCCAGAGTAGATTCAATGCTATGTTTTAATTATACAATTGTAAATGCAACCATATCCAAAAGCAAAACAACTTCACTTCTGACCCAATGTTTTAAGAATTTTTCTACCTCTGATAAATCCCAGCTCTTGGGATACAAACACTAGATTTTTCCATTATGTCTCTTTTTATCAAAGGAGGACATTCTTGAGTCTTTCCACATAAAATTGTAAAGTAATATAACCACAAACCTAAATTCTGTTCTATGCTACAGAATTTAAACCAGACTTTTTACTCTGGAATATGTTATGTTATAGATGAAATGTCTCTGTGTGTGTGTGTGTGTGTGTGTGTGTGTGTGTGTGTGTGTGTGTGTGTGGTGTGTGACAGAGAGGGAGAGGGAGAAAGGCAGAGCGAGGGAGAAAGAGAGCATACACACCATGAGCCCAGGTCACTCTGCAGTGCCCTCTGCCTTTCCACTCAGGCCTTTAGCAGTGTGTTTACTTACCTGTCTTTCCATGTAGACTTGAGACTGTGAAGTTTATTTCTGCCAACTTGTCCTTATTTCTCCACTTGGCACGCTGATTTTGAGAAAATAAAACAGAACTCTTGCCCTTCTTGCTGGAACTTCTGTGCATCAAGGAAGCCAACTGGAAAGGTCATTTGTGTTCATTTTCACCATTCCTCCACCCATTCACACCATATAACTGTTTCCTGAGAGGCAGCCTTATGTTAAGCAGAATGAACCTTACGGAAAGTCTGCCAGCAGCCGTATCTGCCCTTACGTGTTGAGGATGTATATTAATTCTGTTATTTGGTAAACGCTAGGAAGGGAAGCAAAATGCAATAGAACACAATTTCATGATGAAGCCTTAGAAAGGAGACCCGGGGAAAGTGATGTGTCAGCGGCGAACCAATGCAAGGAAGTTCACTAGCAAGGAATTCCTGCAAGGCCCAGAGGGAAAAATCTATAGTGATAATAGCTTGTCTTCGAAGAGGTCTCCCATCAGTGCCTTTCTCCTGCTTACCCGCCTGCCACTCCATTCTCTGGATAGATTGAGGTGGTCTTCAGATGTGACAGGGTGGTACTGTGCCTCATACACAGTGTGGAAAAGTCCCGAAGGACCTGTCCTGTGAGGCCAGTTCACCTGTCCAGTCTGTGTGCTTCTCTGGTGATTCTAGCTCTGTCACTGTCACTGCGTGGGAAATCCCTCCAAACTTGCTCATCCAAGATCCACCAACCCGTAAAACCATGGCAAATAACACTTATTTGAAATACTCGTTGGGGATTATTTGGTGTACAACAATAATTAACCAGAAAACCTGCCAATGATGGAGTTAATGTTGTTTAAGAGCTTTAGGCTTCTTTTATGTCAGATGACAGGAGCACCTGAAAACAGACATGTGATCTTACAATGGCAGAAAAGCAGAGCTTGGCCTTTCCAAGGGATGTAACCCTGCCCTGCTCACACACCAAGACTTCCTTTCCTTTTGTCTAAAGAGGAGTGACTTCAAACATATTTGATGAGATCCTGCCCTAACCTTAAATGGGTTAGGGACTCTTCAGTTGTTTTGTTGTTGTTTTCTTTTCCAAATCTCTGCCCGCACTACCACTGTTTCAAAACTCTTCCAGAAAATCCAATTCCGAGACATCTCAGGAAGATAATGCTTTTTTTTTTTTTTGTCGGTCATGGGGCCTGAACTCTGGGCCTGGGCGCTGTCCCTCAGCTCTTCAGCTCAAGGCTAGCACTCTACCACTTGAGCCACAGCACCACTTCCAGCTTTTTCTGCTTAGGTGGTGCTGAGGAATCGAACCCAGGGCCTCAGGCATGCAAGGCAAGCGCTCTACCACTGAGCCACCTTCCCAGCCCTCAGGAAGACAATGCTATTGTCAGTGTTCTTCTCTTGACTTTTCAGGATCCCATACTTGCTGGAGGAGATGTGCCTTCGTCTGCTACAAGGCTTTTTGGCTGTGAGGAGCAAGGGAGATAGAAAAGGAAAGGAACAAGCACGTCGTGGAATTGGCAAGAGTAGATTTGTTTGTGCATCGTGCATTAATATTCATGTTAGCATAATTAGCCGTCTTCCCAAGCATACACACAACCTTCGTTGTTTATACCTCCTGGTGATAGCTCAATCAGCAGCAAAGCAGCCCAGTTCCCTGAAGGCTGAGTGCAGGTGGCTCGGAATACAACAGGATATTGCTCAGAAAAGCAGCATAGATAACGCTTTAATGGTGCTGAAAGAAACACGATGTTCGCTTGAAGAATCACACTTTGTTGGTCTGGAGTGGATAAAAGTATCTACAAATTGAGAAAAGCTCTGAAGAACAAAAAGAAAAAGTGGACCAATGGGAGAAATGCAATTTAGTAGTAGAGGGAAAAGATAGCAAATGCAGAATAATCGCCCTCTTTGTTGAAATAGCCGACATTTTACACAGATACTGAATATGGCATCAAAATGTGATTTCAGACTCAACAAAGCAGTGAAATTTGAATTCTGTCATGCACTTTTTCATGTTTCACTCAGCAGCCCAGAGTAACCAACATCCTGTATAGACACAGATTATTAAAACTGAAAGAGCTTAGGGACAAAATCATGAATTACATGACATGCCATGGGCTTTGTTTCATAGTAATAAGTGTGTATTTCACAAGCCTTAAGTTTATGTTCTTCTAGCAACTGTTCTCACTTCTTAGAAAACAATTCCATGAATATAAAATCTATTTTGACTTATTAGAAATGAATCACCACCAAAAGAATGTACAAATAGAGGAAAGTAATGCTTCTTGTTTTGGCTAGTACAGTGCAGTCCTATTATCCAGGAGAACTATGGAAATAATGGTCTAATATCACTATCATCAAATTCTAATAGAGTATTCATTGTGTGCCAGACTCCTCTTAGTACTAAAGCTACATATCAATTCACTTACCTCTTTTAAAGTAATCTCTAGGAAGTAGACATTATGCCCACTTATTAGATAAAGAAAATGAGGCATAAATGTTAAATCGCTCCGATAAGTTCATGCTGTTAAGGTCATGCAGTCAAAGTTTGGACTGTGTGAACATCTGTGTGCTTAATCCACCACACTACACTGCTTCTAGATTCAAAGTAGAATGCTTCACTGTTTCCCAATTCCCAAGCTTGTTTCATCCTGAAATGGCATAGTCACTTCCTTTCCAGTGTGCTTGTTTCTTTCACATACATGCATTTGAGCTTCATATCTCATTTCAGCTTTGAGAAGTAAACATGACCGGAATTACGACTCCAATTTACAGGTGAGGTTCAAGGCTAGCCTGAGCTACATTGTAAGATCCTCTAATAAATGATTTTTAAAGGTCCAGGCATTGAGCTACATGCTGAAAATCCCAGTTGCCTGGTGGGAACATTGTGGTCCAAGGCTGCCACACACAAAACCAGATCTTACCTGAAAAACAAACCAAAGCAAAAGGGCTGAGTGTATGGCTTTCGGCCTATTCAAGTGGTTCATACAGCATGACCTAGCAGGCATAAGGTCTTGGCAGTCTTAATTTCAAATCACAGTACCACCAAACACACACACACACACACACACACACACACACACACACACACATGCATACATATACGAGTATATTACAGATAAAGGAAATTAACTTTCTTCTCTCCAATTTTATATTTCTTACAAAAATAAATCTATGTCCTTAAAGAATGCCTACAAATAAGTGTTAAAATAATAAACCATTCAATTAAAAAATGGGCAAAGCCACAGGCAAATTTTTCACAGAATAAGAACTACATGCCTAGATAAGCTATGAAGAGCTATCTATTCAGTGAGCAGGGAGATGATAATTCAGAGGCCAGAAGTAGGTATCAATTTTTATGCTTTTTACAGAGAACCAAAAGGTCCAAATCTATGCCAAAGGTTAGAGATAAAAATACAATGAAAGATCTATGTGCTGCTGATAGAATTGTGAATTTAGAAAAGTTTGACATTATGTGCTGAAGTTGAAACTTATATATTCTGTGACCCAGAAATTTCATTCTTACGTATACTCTTAAAATGCATAATTATACACCAATGTTTCCAACGGCATTTTTCACATTAGCAAAAATAAAATCTATGGCAATGCAAATGTACATTAGCATGACAACAGATGGACACAGCATGTAAATTCACTTAATAAGGACCAGTCTTGGTGGCCCACATCTGCAATTCCAGGTATTCAGAAAGCAGAAATTGGTTCAAGGCGAAACCAGGCCTTAGTGAGATCCCATCTCAACCAATAGCTGGACTGTGATGGCAAAGGCTATTATGCCAGCTATGCAGGAAGCCGAATACGAATGGTAGCCCAGGCGAGGCTAGCCCAAGTAAGAATGCAAGATTCAGTTCAAAAAGCAAATAAAAGGACTGCAGCCATGGCTCAAGTGGTACAGTGCCTGCCTAGCAAGTACAAATCCCAGAACTATCAAAAAAAAATCCATTTAATGGAATTTTAAACACTAGTTAAGTGAATTATATAAGCATAGATCCATCAAGATGGACAAATCTTAGTAATACCAAGTAACAAAATTGGAAATCTTAACATAAATATACTCATGGGAAAGGGAAGCAAAAGAATGAGAAGAGAGGGCTGGGAAGGTGGCTCAGTGGTAGAGCGCTTGCCTTGCATGCATGAGGCCCTGGGTTTGATTCCTCAGCACCACATAAGTGGAAAAAGCTGGAAGTGGTGCTGTGGCTCAAGTGGTAGAGTGCTAGCCTTGAGCTGAAGAGCTGAGGGACAGTGCCCAGGCCCAGAGTTCAGGCCCCACGACCTGGCAAAAAAAAAAAAAAAAGAATGAGAAGAGAGATGGGTACAAGTGATATGAGAGGACTTGCATGGAGGTGGTGTGGCAGGCAGAATTTTACAATGATTCCTAGTGACCACCCAGGCTTTTGCAGAATCCACCCCCCCCACCCCCCCCCCCCCCGCCTTGTATGGGACCTGTAATTTGTTCCTACTAGACAAGGCAAACTTGTTGGACTGTCACTTCTGCAATTAAGCTATGTTAGATAGCACAGGTGTGGGGCTTTTGGAGATGAATGGAAGTCCCCACCAACAGACTTCCGTCAAAAGAGAGATTTTCTTGCAGAAGCCTGATCTGAGCAGCTGAGCCCTTCCAAGAGGACTGGGAGCTCTGAGGTATTAAAGCAGCAAAGATTCATCTCTCTAGGGCTGACTGAAGATGCCGGCTTCCACACATTGTGCACAATAAACTCAGCCAGCCATCTTTGGGAACTTCCTTTGTCAGCGCTCAAGAAATCACAGCCTGTTAAGAACCATGAGTTAAGTTGCATGAAAGCCACAATGGAAGATGCAGTTCAGGCAGGCCCAAGACTCCAGCCTACCAAGCCTGCACCAAAGTTTATGGCTACTGTTTAAAGTCAGCAAAGTTGCTAAATAAAGGCATCTCAAAAGAAGTAAAAATGGCCAGTAGATACATAAAGAAATGCTCAATATCTCTCTGGCCATAATGGAAATGCAAATAAAAAACAATACAGATTCCATCTTACCAAGTAAGAATGGCCACCATATGCTAGGGAGAAAAAGAACACTTAATACGCTGTTGTCCACTTATTACACAAGGAGATTTCTTCAAAAACAAAACATAGAACTGTTTTAGTCATGGGGCTTGAAGTCTGGGCCTGGGTACTGTCCCTCAGCTGTTCAGCTCACGGCTAGCCCTCTACCACTTGAGCCACAGCACCACTTCTGGCTTTTTCTGCTTATGTGATGCTGAGAAATCTAACCCAGAGCCTCATGCATGTGAGGCAAGCATTCTACCACTGAACCACCTTCCCAGCTGAAACATAGAGCTGTTATAGGATCCAGCAGTACCACTCCTGGGCATTTATCTAAAAGCTTAAAGACCAGAATACAGCAAAGCCTTCACAGCCAAGTGCATTGCCTCACTATTCACCATAGCCAAGGTACAGAATCCTCTCATAAACCCATTCAATAGACAAAGGGATCGAGAAAACGTGATGTGCACAGATACGAATGTTATTCACCCATCAGGAAGAATGAAATTACATCATTTACAGAGAAATGGATGCACCTAGAAAAAATTATACTCAGTGAAGTCAGTCAGTCCCAGAGAGATAAAGGATGCATGTTTTCACTCAGATGTAGACATTAGGCCTAATTTATAAATATATAAACATATAGATGGTCATATGTGCTCATATGTGTCTCAATAAAGCATGGTACATTTAGAGAAAAACTCAAATGATGTAACGCCTTTAAACAACTAACCTACAGTATAACAAAACGAATACCTGGAAGCTGAAACTTGAGGTGGAAGGAGATTAAAATCAAGGAGAGAGGGTATATGAATGAAGAAAAGAAGAGTGGGAGAATGTGCTCATAGTATTCAATGTGTGTGTGTGTGTGAGTGTGTGTGTGTGTGTGTGTGTGTGTGTGTGTGTGTGTGTGTGAAAGAGGAGAGAGAGAGAATGGAACTAGATGAGTGTGGTTGGGAGAGATGGGGAAGAATGATGAAATGAAATTGATCAAGATGCATTGTGTGGATACATTGCTATGTTGAATTGAAAAGCTTGCAAATTACTTAAAATATTTTTTAAAAGCTGAACCACAATTGGCTCAGAGAAAAAAAATGCACATATAATATCAGTGTTATGTAATATTGAATATTCTTCACTGATATGTGCTTCACAGATGACTTGACTTAGAATTACAAATATTTTAGATCAGTTCTGTTCAAATGCATTAGTTCTGTATATGCATATAATGAAATGTTAATGTATAGTTTATTTGACATCACCAAAAAAAATCTTCTAAGTTTGTAGGCATTGTGAAGCAGTAGAAAACTAATAGGCTGATAGGGATTAAATGAAGGAAGAGAAGAAAATGAAAGGCAAGAATCCTGGAGCTTAACTCTCTTCCTTGAGTTAAAAATTTTGAATTTGGCCCAATATTTTCTTCAGATTAGAGTCTGGTATTTTCTTGTCTACTATTATTATTGTTTTTAAATGAGTACAGTGTAATAAGTTGACATATATACATACAGTATAATTAACCAAATCAAGGCAGTTAGCATTTCCATCTCCTTAAACAGTTAATCTTTTATTTATATATAAATAAATATTGTACCATAATATATAAATAAATACTGTACCAATTCATGGTACAATAATTTAAGTACCTGTATATGATGTGTACAGGTCAAATCAGAGTAATTAATGTTTGCATCTCCTTTGTGCTTTGTGTTAAGGGGCCTTTGAGATCCTCTTTTCTAATTATTCACAAATGATGGATCATTATGAAGTATAGTCACTCCATTGTGCTGTGGAACACCAGAGCTTATTACTTCTATTTTACTGTGTTTTGGTACCCATTATCTAACCTTTTATCCGGGTGCTCTTCCTTTCTTCTTGGCCTCTACAAATCATTATACATTCTCATTGGTGTTATAAGACATACGTGAAAGAGAATGTGTGATATTTGTCTTTCTGTCCAACTTATTTTATTTAATATAATGACTTCTGGTTCTATTCATTTTGCCACAAATGATACGATCATATTTTTTGTATGGATGAATAATGTCACACATTCACTGTCATCTATTCATCTATGATTGGACCTTTCGGTTGATTCGATTACTGAAACCATTATGGAGAACAGTGTGAAGTCTCTCAAAAAACTACAAATTGTTCTACCATAAAATCCAGCTGTCCCGAGTTTCATTATATAACCAAAGGAAATGCCATCAGAATACCTGAGCTGCTTGTGCAGCCAACTCTCCTTTCTATTGTGACAGGCTGCCTTCTAGTTCTCCAAGTTCAAATTCTATATCCATGTGCAGTTCCTGAGAGGGGTTCAGCAACTCTGGTTGTTCAAAATCCTACTCAACCCCTAAAACCTTGAATGAATGCATGCATCGTTCATGTCAATAGATTATTTCCTTTGGATATTATTATCTCTCCAAGACCACAGGCTCCTTCCAGCTTGTTTTTAATTTACAAAATTCATCTTCTGTTTCATGGAATAAAATACACGCCCCAGCTCTTTAGTCTTGCCAGAAGGGAAGACAAGGAGAAAAGCTCAAGCTTTCCTGGTGAGTAGAAGGTGAGTACCACACTTCCACTTACTCTTATTCCCTGGATCCAAATCCCCTTGGCACACATACCTTGCTGCAAGGGAGATGGAGAAGCATTGTCTTTATTCTTGGGAAGCTCCACTAAGAAGTGGGGGCTTGGATAGCTGGAGAAGGGGCGATAAGATTTGAGAAAATGACCAGTAGCCTCTGCCATGGTCAGTCTATAAGGAGAAACTGACCATGCTTATTTCACAGACTTGCTAAGGAAGAGGCTCACCCTACACATTCAGGGCCAGGTGGATGTCTGGGTAATTCTCAGTGTAAGGAAGCTACTCTGATCACAACTATAAGCCATTATTCTCCAGGGTCCTCTTTAACACCATAAATGTATCTACATGTACCTAAACCTTTGTCATATTTTTAGTTGTTTCAGAACTAGGTGAAGAAAAGGGTAGTATTGTTGAGACCTTTTTAAGTGAACAAGGAAATTGTTTTAATGAAGTGTTTTGATGTAAATAAGAATTGTATAGAATTTGTTAGCATTATGCCAATCTCTGGTCCTCAGCTCCACCCAGACCAGAGCTCTTCCCTGTCCTAGAGTTCCTGTCGTACAGTTGGTCACTCTCTCTCTCTGCCCAGACCCACCTGAGCATGCACCTACCTGCCCTAGGCCAACTTGCCACTTGGATAGGACAGAAGCCATGTATTCCCTCTCCTGGGAAATACGGCCCCTCTAATAAATCTTATAATGATCTTTCTTCTGTGCCTGCTTGCCTCTGCGTGGTCCCTTGGGATGGATGTGAAGGATTACAGAATTCTTCCTGTTATATAGAGAAATTAGTGCGCATTTGTATACTATATTTCAATTATTGTACTTCTTTCAGATTCAGGTTTTATTTTGTAGTTAAATATATTTGTGCGCAATCTTTTAAATGGTTTCATTTAATATCTTCACTCTGGGATGATTTCTATATTGAGTGTGATTCAGACCCACACTGTTTATCATTTAAAAGAGTGGAGTTTCTTTTCTAGCTAAGCTATTCTTTAGTGTGTACTGTTTTAACATTTATAAAGTGTCCATTTTTAGCAAAGTCACAGATGTGTGATTGTAGCATATTGGTGTGGAGGAGGGTTACATTTCAACTTGCTAGAAAAGTAAGAAAATCACTAACTTAGATCTGGGGAAAAAATCTTAAAATAAATTATTGAACCAGTCATTTTATTTTGGACAAGAAAATGGAAACCCAGAGAAAGAAAGCAACATATGCCTGGCCATATGGGCTAAAAATAACTATACAATTGCAGGAATGCCCAGTAATTGTCATCTACTATACATTTGAATATGTAATAGCATTTAAAACTCTACTCTTCCACCATGCACTTTCCCTACAACCAAGAAAGTTAAGAAAGAAAAGATCTAGGTATTCTCTATGCCTCACTATTCCATCTAAAATATGAAAATAAAAGCTGAGCTCTGGTGACTCACGTTGGTAATCCTAGCTACTCAGAAGGCTGAGATCTGAGGATCGTAGTTCAAAGCCAGCATGGGCTGGAAAGTCCACGAGACTCTTATCTCCAATTAACCACCAGAAAACCACAAGTGGAACTGTGTCTCAAAGTGGTAAAGAACTGGCATTGAGCAAAAGAGCTCAGGAACAGTGCCCAGGTCCTGAGTTCAAGCCCCATGACAGAGAGAGAGAGAGAGAATAATTTGTACCTCCAAATGTTATTTATAAGATATACAAGTAAGTGTACCTCAGAGTAAATACTCATTAGTAGGTTTTTTCAAAAAGAGTATCTTATATACAAGACTAAACATCTTCAACATAAAGAGAATGTAATGCAATCATTGCATTACTTATTCAGTTATTTATTCAACCAAGATTAGGAACAGTTAGTTATAACTGTTCTGTGTTATAAATATGCTCCCTAAGAACCACTGGAGTCACAACAATAGACATGAAAGCCAAGAATTGGCTCAGCAAAGCAAAATTTACTTCTGTAGAAAGGTGTGTCATCAGTCAAAAAATCTCGCACGCAAGCAGGCAGGCTGCCTCCCCTATTCATCCCTTAAGCATCAGATCCTGTCCCTCTGCTGAGACTGGTTGAGATCAGGTTCACAATCTGCTTGTGATTGGTTAGTTTGCATAGGGTAAAATGAATTTACATAAGGTGGCTTTGAAATAAGATTAACAGTACACAAGTAATCTCAAAATATGTCCACACACTCTGCTATTTCTTGAACAAAACCTTACATTTCAAAAATCCTTCCTTATCCCAGGGTAGTTCTTCTCTCATTTTCAGGCCCAAGTAAGAACTTTTAAGTAACACACTTTGATAGAAAAGAGAGTTTTTCCTCACATTTGTACCAAGGGCACTGCTGAGCTCAACATGAAAACAGATGAAGAACCACATAATGTATTAAAGGAAAGAGTGTAACAAGTACATACAAAGAAGAGGTAATAAGAAAAAAAAAGAGGTAATAAGAACTGAACAGTAAATTCTCCCAGTTAAGGGTGTGTAATGAGAAGCTACTGTTGAAGATAATTTATGAGTATAGCTTTTTAAAATTAACTGTAAATTGGCATGGTGATATGGTGCAAGCGGTAGACCACCAGCTGAGCAAGCAACCTGAGTAAATGCAAGGCTCTGAGTTCAATCTCTGGTATTGGAAAAACAAACAACAACAACAAATATGAAGTGCCAAATCAACTATAAACTTGTTAGGTGGGAAACAAAAGAAGTAATCACACCAGGCACCAGTGGCTCACAACTGTAATCCTAGCTACTTAGGGGGCTAAGATCTGAGGATCACGGTTCAAAGCCAGCTGGGGCAGGAAAAGTCCGTGAGACTTTTATCTCCAATAACCACTCAGAAAACTGGAAGTGGCACTGTGGCTCAAGTGGTAGAACGCTAGCCTTGAGCTGAATTGCTGAGAGACAGTGCCCAGGCCCAGAGTTCAAGCCCCATGACTGACCAAAAAAAAAGAAGAAGAAGAAGAAGTAATCGCATGTGCAAAAGCAATGTGTTAGTTAGAGAGTGAACTATAAAGAGAACATACTTGGGAGGTAAGCTAGTAAGCTGCCAGAACATCAAGACCAGAAAGTCCAGAGTGGATGTTAAGTTTTATCTGAAGGTAGTGAGGTGCTTCCTGAATGATTTTGAACAGGAAGAGATACAGCCAGATTGCCTTCAGTATGAGGAGATGTGGAAAATTTGGCAAGGCAGGAAGCAGGAAGGCAGTTGGGAGACAATACTGAAGACTATCTACCAACACCCATCCTCTCCTTTTACATAGGAATAGAATTTTGACCTAGACAAAAGGCTGCCCAGAATGAAAGATCCCCTCCTTGGAGGTGGGAAATCCCCTTTGTCCTAGCCATCCCTCCATTCCAGAGCTTTGAGACAAAGATATATGGCTAATCCTGCCCAATGGGATACACTTTGAAATTGTCTATGGTTCCTCTGGCCTTCACATGTAAGGCAATGGAAATACTCTGGTTTTCTGTCTTCTTTCTAGAAGCAGAAAACTGAAGGTAAATAAAAATTCAATTAAAATGTTTACATTAATCCATATTAAGCTGAAGACTGAATATCAGGGTTTGAAGATAAGGTAAGTATATTATAATATTTAAATAAAGGTAATAGAAAAAATAAATGTGAATGACATATGCAAGAACTTTAGGACACCACTAGAAGACCAAACCTATGAATCATGAGCATAGAAGAAGCAGAGGTAAAAATTAAAGGCATAGAAAACATTAAATATCAGAAACCTTGCAAATCTTGAGAAAGTAAGATTCAGACTCTTAACAAACAAGCCTAAAAAAGAACCTCTCCAAGACATACTATAGTGAAAACATCAAGTGTACACAACAAAGAATATCAGAAGCTACAAGAATCACGGTCACTTATAAAGGCAATCCCATCATAGTTAGACATCTACTGAATACTCCATGAAATTTCTGAATACATATTCTTTTAGCATCCCATGGAACATTTTCCAAAATAGATTATATTATTGGACATAAATTTTTAATGTTTTTTATTGTAAAAATACTGTACAGAGGGGTTACAGTTTTATGAGCAAGGTAATGAATACATTTCCTATTGAGCATTCTTATACTCTCCTTTATTTTTCCCCTGCCATCCCTTCCTTCCCCACCTCTCCAACTCCTCTCCCCTCCCCCGACACTTCCCACCAAAATTGTAAAGTTCATTTTCAACATAGTGTCTTGTATATCTCATTGTTACAATGGGTCAACCTGTATCCTTATTTAAGCATTTTGTTATTTCCCTTCCCCTCACCAAATTAGAAAAATGTGTATACAAGATGCAGGGCACCTGAATCAAATACATTGAAAACAGGGGTTATACCATGGGGGAAGAAAATATAAAGAAACAAAAACATCACATAGTACATTATAAATATGTTAATAAAACAATAGCAAGAAAGGACAAAACCACTTGTGTCCCTATCTTGGAGTTCATTTCACTTAACATCATCTTATCTGGTCATATGTACATAGCTTTTAACCTTTTCTGCTTGTCCTAGACATATACTAGCTATTGCAAATAAGAGAAACCATAGGACCTATGTTTCTTTAGGCCTGGCTTACTTCACTTAATATAATTTTTTCCAAGTCTTTCCATTTCCTAACAAATGGGGTGATGCCATTGTTTCTGATGGAAGCATAGAATTCTATCATATATACCACATTTTCTCTATCCATTCATCTACTGAGGGGCATCTGGGTTGGTTCCATATCTTAGCTATGGTAAATAATGCTGCAATAAACATAGTTGTGCTGGTAGCTTTAGTATAGCCTTGTTTGTGATTGTTTGAGTTAATGCCCAAAAGTGGGATTGCTGGGTCATAGGGGAGCTCTATGTGGAGTCTTTTGAGGAACCTCCATACTGCTTTCCAAAGTGGTTGAACAAGTTTACACTCCCACCAACAATGCAGTAAAGTTCCCTTTTGGCCATATCTTCTCCAGCATCTGTTATTACATTTCTTGATTATAGCCATTCTAACTGGGGTGAGATGGAATCTCAATGTTGTTTGGATTTGCATTTCTTTTATGGCTAGAGAAGTTGAGCATTTCTTCATCTGTCTGTTGGCCATTCTTATTTCCTCTTCAGAAAAGTTTCTCTTTAAGTCTTTAGCCCACTTATTTATCGAGTAGTTGTTTCTTTGAGGATTTGTTGTTGGGGGATTTAATTTTTGAGTTCTAAGTATATTTTAGATGTGAGACCCTTGTTCACTGTATGGCTAGTGAAGACCTTCTATTGATCTTGCTAGTTATATCCTTTGCTATGAAGAAGCTCTGCAGCTTCATGCAATCCCATTTGTCCAACTTTTCTTTGATTTGTTGTGTTTCTTGGTTTTTATTAAGAAAATTTCGACCTGTGCCCTAGAGCTCTAGAGTTTCTCCTATTCCTTCCCGTAATTTTTTCAGGGTTGGATATAAAATTTTTAACAAATATAAATTGATATCACTTCCTTGTATTTTTATTAGAGCATGAGATAAAACTACAAATCAATAACAAAAATACACATGGTAAGGTTAATGAATATGATTGAAGTACTTCATTTACATCTATGTAAATAGAACAATACGGCTAGGAAGGTGGCTCAGTGGTAGAGTGCTTGCCTTGCATGCATGAGCCCCTCAGTTCAATTCCTTAGCACCACATAAACAGAAAAAGCTGGAAGTGGCACTGTGGCTCAAGTGGTAGAGTGCTATCCCTAAGCTCTCCCCAGGACTCACACACACAAAATATTGAACATAGAACTAATAGAAAACATTTGAAAGAGGATAAGAAGATTAAGAAACAGAGAATTTGATTAAAATACATGCAAAGAACACAATGATCCCCTTTGTTCAGTTGATATATGCAAATAAAAAGCCACTATTAAAGTTTTTTTCTTTGCATAAGGAAAAATAATTGTTGTAAATGAGCTACAGAATTGGGATGGTGTTGAAAGACAGACATCTCAGCAGTTAAAATAGTATAAAACTTTTTAGATGTCATCCATATGTTTTGTATCTCTGCTAGTTGGACTGTTAACAGAAGATCATCAATTACCTGGACTAGTGCTGTTCTGGTTGTACATACACCTAGCTTGGATGTAGGAAGGATAGGAAACACACTTTATGTTATTTTCATTCCATTTTTGTTTGAGACAGTTTATTTTGTTTGGTTTGCTTCAAGATTGCATAAAAGTCCAATTGCTTGGAGTTTCAGTGTTACTGAAAAAAGAAGGTCCCTAAAAGGGGAATATTCCACATAGCCACAATGTAGTCATATCAAAATATGAAATGTTTTCAGGAAATCCATTCTAAATAAAGTTATCTGAAGAATAATAAAAAAAAAAAACCTGTAAGCCAGGCATGGTGGCTCACACCTGCAATCCTAGCTACTCAGGACTAAGATCTGAGGATTGCAGTTTAAAGCCAATCCAGGCAGGAAAGTCTGTGAGACTCATATCTCCAATTAACCACACGAAAACCAGAAGTGGAGCTGTAGCACAAAGTTGTAGAGTGCTAGCTTTAATCAGAAAAACTCAGGGACAGCTCCCAGGCCGTGAATTCAAGCTCTACAACCAACAAAAAAACAAAAACAAAAACAAAAACAAAGCACAAACTGTGCTTATCTACATTCTAAATACTTCAAAACAAAGCCATATTTAAATACTCTGCACATTTTTCACACTACACTTTTTTTTTCCACACTACTTATCCTTCCACATGAGCAGCTTCAGTAATCACCCAGTATGACATTTTGGATTTCCTGAATAGCTTTTGAAATATTGATTAAAAATTCAACATGCAACTATAAAACAGGAGGTCTCTTAACACTCATACTAATATCCATAAATATCTGCCTCAAACATATCCTAAAATAGATTATATTAAGCCTGAGATCTACCTGACAGAAGCATATTTACTCCAATTTTCTTTGTGGTACTCTTGTGCTGGTCAGATGAAAGTATGTCCCTGTTAATTCATACAGAAGAAGAAAGTGTTGGTTTGGTTCATTTGCATTCAGTGCAATGTAATGATCTGTTTCCAAACTATCTGTCTTGCCTCTTGTCTGAGACCCATGGGAATGCACTCATAAATAAGATGTAATATTGCTTTGTCAGAGAAAGAAGCAAAAATATCCTAGGAGCTTGAGGGAGAGATGCGTTCCTTATGAGTTTTTGCAGATTAAAAAACTAAAGCAAAAACACAACTTCCTCCAGATTCCATTGGTGCTGTATCTGTGAAAGGTAGAAGGACTGGATATATTGAGAAGGCAGCTAGGCTATTCCAGGAAGAGTAAACTAGCTTCCATGGATGTCAGAGGAATAAAGCCCAAAACAAGTCACCCTGACATCCAAGTATTCAAGTCCAAACCCTCAGTACTCCACAATGTGACTATATTTAAGGACTGCACTTTAAAAAGATCTTAAAAAGAGTGAATGGATTAAGAAAATGGGGTGTGTATGTACACAATGGAATTCTACTCATACATCAGAAAGAATGATATTGTACCATCTGTAAGGAAATGGAAAGACAGAGAAAAAAAAAACATTATACAACGTAAGCCAGACCCAGAGAAGGATATATTGCATGGTTTCCCTCATTTGTGGTAGCTAGAATGTGCCTATAAACCTACAAGTAGACACACCGGGTGGTGAGCAAGGGATCACAATGAATTAACTGAAGTATAATAGAGAATACAATGGAGAGTGCCAATAGTGTAATGGAGAGTGCTGTACGGCGAGTGCTAATAGTGTAATTCTTTAAAAAGACTGAGTCAAAGCCCAACAAAGTAAGTACCAGAAAGTGAGTACAAGAGGGGAAGAGGGGGCCCAGGAGGGAGGGGTGGAAGGATGAAGTAGGGAAGCAAGGAGAATGCAGGCAGGAACTCATTGTATTTACCACAGAACTGAGAAATACAAAAGAAGGGCCAAAGAGGGGCGAAGAAGTCAAAGGGGTGACCGATCAAGATGCATTGTACGCACAAGCTGCTTCATTAAAAGGCAAAAAATTAGTAAATACATAACCTAAAATTAAGATAAGAAAAAGGGTAGATTGGGAGGGGTGGGTAAGAATGTTGAAGGGCTGACATCTGATCAAGATGCACTGTATTCATAAACTGCTCTGGTGAATGGCAACTCCTGTGTACAGCTACTTAAAGATAATAAAAAAAAGAATTCAAAAACAAATTTAATAATTTTTAAATAAAGTTAAGGGAGGTCATTGGATTGGTTTCCCCAACCCAGTGTGATTGCACTCCTTATGAAAAGCGATTAGGAAAAGGACTCACACAGAGAAAAGCCCATGTAAAGGCAATGAGAAGGAAGCTATGTACAAGCCAAGGAGAAAGATCTCAGGAGAAGCGATCCTGCCAACCCCTCCATCCCAGATATCTAGCCTCTAGGATTTAGAGAAAACAGATGACGATTACTCAACTCACTCTACTACACCTTGTTATGGCTGCCCAGCAAACTAAGACAAGCTATAATTTGCCAGCATTTTTTAAAGTACTTTGAGACATAATTCTTAATCTTCACTTTAATTCTGAAAAGTCTGTTTAAAGAGATTGAAGTTGACAGAGAAGCTTCTCTGAAATCTATGTGTCATAGGAAGAGAGGGAACTGAGATGGTTGTATGTACATTTTCATCTGCTATTGACAGTGCAGGGTGTGGCAGAAGTGTCTCTCATATGACTAAAACTCTGGATGTGGATGTGGCCTAAAAAATATACACATGCTATACAAAGACATCTTGAAAATATATAAAAGTAAAATATTAGAACTACCAAGCACACTACTGGTAAGCATCTTTGATGATTAAATTCTGTGGTCAGTAAGACTGTACCTGGAGTATGTTGTAGATCCTGGTTAAGACCATCCTGACTAGGCAAACACCCTAAGGAGGACTTTCTCATCTTCCAGAAAGTATGATGGTCAGGACAGGAGGGCTGATCTCTCCCTCATCTTGTTTCTGATAGAAAAAGGGGTGGTTGTAGGGATTCCTTCAAAGTCTATCGAAAAGGGAACGAACTATAAATGGTTCACAGTGTCACATGGGAAATGCTGATGATTTTGGCGAATAGGAAGAGAAAAAAATGAAAATTCCATTATTTTTATGATAGCACTTTATTCTTTTTCGGAGATGGCATGGGTAATCATTTCAAGACTATACAAGGCTAATCGATACATCTTAAGCTGTGCATAATACTTACCTCAGAGACTTGGAGCAAAACCACAACTTAAGACTGTGAGAGTTTTCCCTCCATAATCCCACCACAAACATTTGGAACACGGCCCTAGCTTACGCAGACAGTGAACAAGACACAGGTTTAAACTCAGACCTCAAACTAGAGCTTCAGCTTCCATCCTTTATTGGTTATTTGACTAAGGTAGGTCATGAAAATATCACTGATGACAATATGCCTTGAACAGTGCTGACAGGAGTTCATGATCATGGATGTGAAGTAACTCAGTCCACAGCCTCAGTGCTATTAATATCAACTTTTATTATCCTTGAGAGCTATTTTTTAGTTTCCTGGGGCTGCATAACAAAATGCCAGGAGCTAGATAGCCTGAGAGAACAGACATTTTATTTCTCATAGTTCTGGAGACTAGCAGTCCAACGAGCCAAGTTGTCAGTGAGCTGGTTCTTCCTGAGGGCTCTAAGGGAGAATTGGTTTCATGCCTCTTATGGCTTCTGTTAATGACCTGAAGTCCTTGGCATCCATCATTGGCTCCCCCATCTCGTTGCTCTGCTTCCTATACCTCTGTCTTCACCTGGCCATATCCACTGTGTCTTGCCTTTTCCTACTGAGCAACATCTGTATTGGATTAAGAGCTCCCTTGTACAGATGGGACCCCCATAGTAACTAACCGAAACACTACATTCAGAGGTACTGGGAGATGTCACATGTCATTCTAGTTCTATCACAGATCATGCAAGTGACCTTGAATGAAGCTCAGCCCTCAGTGGAAGATGATAATACTTTCTTATAATATTACCCTGGGAATCAAAAGAGACTGTAAGCATGCTTTGTCAGTGACGGAGCACCCTATCATTTAATCACGAGTACTCCTGTGGTGATGCACAGTGTTTCAATGCCTGTCCTCCTCTTAGCAGGTAGATCCACCAGCTCCCTTGGACCACCTACTCTACAATTTCTTGCTTGCCTTCAACCATCCCAAGCTGGGCATTGTATTATTAATTCCCTCATTCTCTTAAGTATAAGGGAGATAAATTATGCCTGTGAATCATCATCAGCCCCGGCCATTGGGCTTCCTGATAATTCCCACAAAAGTCACAGTGCTATCCTAATGCAATGTGACTGCTTTTTCCTGCAGCATGTTCACAAAATTGGATTCTTCTGAGTAAGAAGATACTCATCAGGAGGTTTGTCAAGATTGCATAGGGCCTGTTGAAGACCCATGGGTAAAGCTTCTGCTTCCGGAATTATGGTCCTGGAAGGCAGCCAGCCCACCATCAATTATCCTTCTGAGGCTCCTAATTGGGCAGCATTGATGTATGTACACCTGCTTCTGTAGCTTTCTTCTGCAGAATTAGTCTGTGGACAATCACATCTACTGTTAGTACTTAATCGACAGAGATCATGGGAGGGAAAGTAGGAGAAAAATAAGGGAGGGGGTAACAAGTTCGACAAGTAATGTACCTTTTACCTTACTTATGTAACTGTAACCCCTCTGTACATCACCTTGACAATAAAAAAGGAAACAGTCAACTGGCACTTTCATAGACCAGCCACATTTAGCCTTTGTGTAAGTTCTTCATTCCCAATAAAAAAAAAAAAAATGAACACGGCTGCATCTCCTCAGGGAGCAGTACCTACCCCGTGGCCACAGCCCCGCAGTGCCTGAACTGTGAACACTTACTTGCACAGAGACAAAGCCAGAATTTTCATCAATCCGAAATATTAGGGATCCTGCTTAGGAGAATACAGAGGAGTGACCTCAGAGGTGCCCACAGAGGCCTGCCTCGGGGCACTGAGTTAAGAGAGCAATAACAGGGCTGGCCCAGCTCCTCCATGGCCACGGGGTACAGGGTGACAGGTCAGTGCCTGCTGCAATGTGTAATCGTTACGGTTGGGTCAGTCATATATCCAGCGCTTCCAATGTACATCGTTTTTGTTGGGAATAATTCAAAGTCTTCGTTCCAACTGTTTTGAAATAGATAATTCCATGTCCAACATGTCCTGGTGTGCAAAACATGACACTAGAAGTCTATTTCTCCCATTCCATTACACCCCCTCCCCTACCCCCCTACCCTTCTCCTTTGGCCAGTAGAGAAACTACGGTTTAACTACAACCACCGGGTTGTAGCTGTGTGGCCGGAAGCCAATATTTTGAGTTTGAACTCAGAGCCTCCTGCTAGGCAGACATTCGCTTTATCACTTGAACCAGGCCTCTAGCCCTTTTTCTTTTTGGAGTAGGGGCTGGCTTTGGGAGAAAATTCTTCTCCCTCAGGCTTCCTTGTGCCACCAGTCCCAGCCCACTGTGAGACAATTTTAAAGAGGCACATCAATTCTTGTGGGGCATTGCTTAGTTGAATCGCATATTTTTTCCGATCAGAATCAGCCCAAAACAATGTCAAATGACTGGGTGAACTGTTTCTGGAAAATGGTCCTAAAAGCCGAGGGGAGAAGTCAGGGCCCCGGAGCCTCACACGGAATTTAGACACCCCCACCTCAATCCACCACCCACCCCAGCTGTGCAAGAGGCTAGTAGAGCAGGAGGAGCCATGGTTACAGCACAGCCCGTGCAAATGCAAAGTTCACAGGACCCCGTCTCAACAGAAAAACCTGGGCCTGGTGGTACGTGCCTGCCATCCTAGCTACACACAGCAGGAGGCGTAAATCCTAGGCGACATTCGAGACCCTATCTCAAAAACAACCAGAGAAAAAGTGGACTGAAGATGTGGCTCCAGGGCAGGGGGCCAGCCTAGCAAGCATGAAGCCAAAGCTTCCTGCCGCCCGCCCGCCGTCAGCCATCCTTCCAATTCATTCAAAGGAGTTGGAGAAGCCTCTTTCTTGGTCGTCCTCTACTACTAGAATCTGCCAGGTTGGGGGAGTAGTGAGTTGCTGGCACTGTGATCGTTCCTGCTTTTCTGGCTGATGCAGGATCCAGGCTGAGGACCAACCAGGGGTGGGTTGGCAGCTTTAGGGCTGACTTTAGAAGCATCCCCTTCTTTGCAGAGTCAAAGGGGCCGGTGGCCCCAGTGAGCTTCGTAGCTGTGGCTCACCAGTTTTCCACGTGCTCTGAGGCTCCCCTGACACGCACACACACACACACACACACACCACACACCCCTAATTGGTGCCCCCCCCCCCCCGCAGGGGCAGCAAACACCCAAGCTGAGACCTGGGAGTCTGTACCTGTGGTTACCTGTCCAGCCTGCCTGCCTGCTAGGCAGGTTCAATGCATTCAGATCCTGTCCAGCAGTAAACCAACCCTTTGGAGGGAGGGAGCTAGACAACTCCATTGTGCAACTCCACTCTGGCTCAGAACTCTCAGTCGTGCCCAGCAACCAAGCACATGGGTCAAGGAGGCAGATCCCTAGACCAAACAGATTGCTGGCCACAAGCTTGGCCTCAGAGCTCTGTGCAGGAAACCTCGGGTAGTAAGGCTTACTACTCATCACTGAAGCGGGGTATTGCCACCCATGGTATTATTCACAGAATCCTGCTGCTTCCACTCCTCAGTGAGTCTCTGTCCCATCCTTCCTCCCTCCATGACCGGCTTTACACCAGACACCTTTTTTCTCCTGGACACGTGACAAGGGGTCCCCCTCCTCTTCTCCCCCCCCCCACAAGTTTCCCTGGGTTGTGGTTGTTCCTTGATTTCGGATACTCAGAGTAACTCCTTTCAAAATAGTGCCTGGCTAGAGCACTTCAAAATACGGGGAATAACGCAGTGGATTTCTTCTCCAATGCTTGCCTGCCACTCAGCAATCACCAGTCACACCAAATCCCCACCCTTGGTCGAAGGCTGGGGAGAACTGTGGATTTACCACGTGGCTAGGATGCTGGGTCTGTGGCGGCCAGGGCTCCTTGGCTGAACCTGGGGGTTGTGGCTTTCACTTTTCCTGCCACCACCCAGTGTCACCTCTCGGAGATGGTGTCAGGGCGGTGGGCTACGCGTCACATTTCTCTGCATAGCTTTTCTCTTTCTCCATGACTTAAGGAGAGGGGCCCCATTTTACCTTTCACCATCTTTTGCCAATGCTCTTTGCTTCAGCATCTTAGCATTACTTAGTAATAATGAAGGATGGAAGAAAAGTCATCAAATGAAAAGTCGGGTCAACAGACTTACTAGTCAGTAACATTGCTGCCCTTGGGAAACATAGGAGAATAACAGTCAACATGCTGGGTGTCATCTTGAATAGGAAGTTTCATGTATGTGACAGCAGGAGATGAAGACTTGGAGGGTCTGTGAAATCAATGAAAAGAGGCTTGCCCCACATCATTGTTTCAAAAGTATCTTTGTCCTAGGGGAGCTTTATAGCCCAAAACAAGGAGCCACAGTGAGAACTGGGAGAGGCAAAAACATCCTATTTTTTCTCAGGTGAACTGTGAAAGGAGAACATGAGAAACAGACAACTCTCCAACCCCCCAGGAGAGGGACTTGCCCGGGGATCTGAGCCCTCTGCTTTGCAGGCATGCATCTATACCACCCAACTCAACTGGTTATCGCCTATTGACACCAGCATCAAAAATAGTCACCTTATATTTTAGGCTGCTTGCGGTACATATTTTCACATATGTACATTGGATATGATGATTGTATGTGTTCACATTCTTCTTTCCATTCATTCGAATGAGCATTTACTGCCAGTCTGTAACAGGAACTGAACTATACACAGGGGATAAACAAAACTGCTTATGTGATAAATCAGTTCATTAGCAACTGCTATAGATATTGACACATTTTCTGGTTTCCCTTTATTATGGAGTTTCCTTTATTACTCAGTTCCTTCATCCTGAGTTCCTTTTTTTTTTTTTTAATTCTGCTCTATCAGTTTTATGCTTCATTTATATGGATTGAGGCAAAAAAAAAAAAAAATAAGTAAAACCATTTATAAATCCCAAGCTTCCCAAACCAACTTAAAGATGTGTCAGGCCAGATTTGGCCCAGGCACCAGATTTTTTGACATCCCTCTCCTGGACTTATGAAAGAGAAATAAAGCCTGAAAATATTTTCCATAGCAGCAATTGTGTGTTTGTGCTCATCTACTATGACCTGGTTTTGCCATATTATCTTGAGGAGAAAAGATTTATCAATGTGCTTGGGATTCATTTGCAAAAGAAACCAACGACATAGACGTTGTGCGAATATTGAGGGTGGTATATGAAAAGTGGACGACGTGAGATGGATCGAGCAATGAGTCATTTGATTGTCAGGCCTTTACTTAGGCCTCCAAGCTCACTGTCAAGATGACTGGCACAAAACTGACCATTGAAAACTGTGTTGTTTAAAATTCCCCCTTCTCTGACATGGAAGACTATCAGAAATGATTTTCTTCCAGTTTTTGTTTTAGTCTGAAGAAGTCACATCTATGAATTGATACTATTATTACCATCTTTTCCTTTGTTTTAGCTATTGGTTTTTTTGGCTTCCTTGAAAAGAAGTTCCCCTTTTCCCCCTACTCCTAATAATAATTGAATATATATATATATATATATATTTTTTTTTTACCCTCAACAACTTTTGCTCCACACTGTTGAGTGCTTATCAATTCATGACTCCATGTACCATTTATATGTGAGACATACAGCAAACTACAACACATTTTTCTTTCATCGAGTGCAGTTTGCTTTTCCCCTTCTTCCTCACTATTCTTAGGGTTTTTGTCTGTTTTGGCTTTCTTTGGCAGCTCTTGGCTTTAAATTCAAGTATTCTGTGCTTGCTTCATTTGCTTGAGGCTGAAACTCTCCTAGTAGAGCCTGGCCTCCAGCTCTGCTTTAAAATATCATCTTCAAGTATCTGTGAAGGGAAACGGAGAGTTAAAGTCAAAAAGTTCACTTAGGTGCACATTGCATCTTACTCAGGGTCACATCCGTTCTTTTCCTCTGACCTAGCTCTTCCCCCACCAGTCTGGTCAAGTTTCCTAGTCCCGTTTTCACATATGTACATTGAATCCTATGGATGTATTTGCAGTCATTCAACTCCCTCCCATTGCTCGTCCTGGGAACAGAACAGAACATGTTTCCATTTTCTGATATTCATTTTGTTAGCCTGTTGGTTAGTTTTTCAAAGGGGTTAAAGCCATGGAATCTGACTTCTGTATAGGCCATGCTTTAGTCAGTTTCAAAGTGAACGCGTGACTCTGTGAGTCTAACATCCACATAGGAGAGAAAACATTGTCTCTCTATTGTCTCGAACAGGCACAGACAAGATTTTTGCTGGTTAATTTGGAGATATAATGCTGCCACCTGCCCATGCTGGTCTCAAGTCTTGATCCTCTGAATCTCAGCCTCCCGAGTAGATAGATGGCTACTATGTGAGGAAAGGGCCTGTAGTTTTCCAGTAGGGTTTTAACTCTCCTCCTTCAGGCATACAGTAAAACCAGCTAGGTCTATTCGTATCCTCTTTGGGAGAAGTCCTTTTCAGAGCCTTTGAATCTGCCCCAGTCCAGACTGATGGACTTGAACTGCTCAGTCTGCTCTATTTATCCGGGAGAGTTTACAACAGGTCTTTCTGCCAAACACTGTCTCCCAGTTCCAACATTACATGTATCTTGGAGTAGGAGGTGTTGTGACACACACCTTTGCAACGATTCGCACGATACATTTTCACTTCTCACATTGTTCACAATCAGCTGTGACTATGACCCCCTCCCCTTATTGTGTGTTGGTCTTCATTATTCATCAAGTTCCATCTAGAGCGAGTGTCTGTCTCCAAAGCTGTCTATAAGAGGAAGAGAGAAAGCCACGCCCAGAATAATTCACATACTTTTGCCTACCACCTGGGGGCCAGAACCCAATCATAAAACTTAACTGTGTGCCAGCAAGAGGGAGTGGACAGTATTTGCTTTCCTATGTGCCAAAAAGGAAGAAGGAAACGGCTTGGCGGGGGGGGGGGGGGGGGGGGGGGGGGGGGGGGGGGGGGGGGGGGAGCATGGTTTAAGATGATCCCTGCCGGATCTCCTTGTTTGGTCACCAAACCATTCTTGTTACTTTTCCAATGTGTACACAGAAAGGCAACCCATAGCCTCAACTTGTCACCTGATAACAGGTAAATATATTCTCTTGGTTCTCATTCTCCTGGTCCCACAATCTATATAACTAAACACCGAAATGTTCTGGTTAGGCAGATGTCACAGTAAAAAGACTAATTTATGACCAGTAAATTCTTCTTCTTAAAAAAACCAAAGAGTTCTCAGAGAGAGCTGAGAGTCACAGTCAGTAGTGATTCTGACAATTCCACTGGGCACTGCAAAGACCCAGGCACTGGACCAAAAATGGACCTGATTCGATGCTCTGGGATTCCATGGTTAGGAATGCTTTGTGGCTCTTCTGTGCCCTGGAAGACTCCCTTTTCTTCTCTCCCTGGGCATATTGAGACTGAGTGTTGAGAGGAAGCAGGGGTATGCCTCTAGTAGGGAGAGGGTTTATGGACCTATAGACCCCCTTGCTTCTGAGTTAGGCCACGGCAGTTACTAGCCTTGAGGGTTAACATTACCAGCTGGATGATTGGCTGTCAGCAACAAGATTCCTTCAGACTTTTCTTTCAAATGGATTCAGATGTCGAAACCACACCCAGAATAGTATACAGAATTGTGCTTTCTAGACACAGAATGTTTCCATTGCCTCTTCATCTTTCTCTCAATTTAGTTAAAAAAAAAAAAAAAAAAAAACCTACCAAAGCTACTAGGTTTGAATGGGACTGTCACACCCAAGTCACTTTCCCTGAGAAATTTTATACCTTTACCTCTTGCAGTTTGCACACAGACCTAAGCTCAAAGACATTTTATATTCTCTTTGCAGGCTCATCTGTTTGCAAATCCAATCTCTTTCTTCTAGAAATCAAACAAATTGATACCAGACTGTCAAACACTCACAAATACCTTGTTGGAAACCAACTCTTTGGTGGTTGGTGCCTAGATTACAGCAAGTGACAATTTTATCCAATATTTTCCAAGCAGTAGTTTTACGCTCTCCCCCCCCTCCCCAAGCCATTAAGCAAATGATACATAGCTTAAGTTTCTGCTCTGTTGGCAAGTACCCACTTCCTAAGGGCAAGGCAGAAACACCTGTTGCTCTATGAAAGGTTAAACGTAAAATAATACTCAGTCCAACAAGTGCCTAGAACGCATTGTTATTGTAGTCCAATGCAGAGCAGGTGGCTCTTCATCTCACAGAGAGCATCAGCATGACCAAGGCAGGAAAAGATACAACAGAAAATGATTCTGGGTATTTTTAAAGGTCACACCTACAAAGATTTACATCGTGGAACCGAACATCCTGTAACCTTGACCTGTTACATGGGTTGTCTCCATGCAAATTTAAATTTATTTTCATTCCTTTTTTATTTCACACCCCTGAGCTTTCAACATGGAAATTGATATCTGCTTCCCACACTCCACTGTTCAGATGATTGCAAGGGATGCTGGGATATGAAGTCTTCCTATGTACTCTGAAGAGGAAATAGCTCAGCAATAAAATTGTCTCTGATTTACTGTGTCTTCCTCTTTCTTTGCTGTATTTTGTGGTGCACATCCTCCTATAACTTCTTGAAAAGAATCAGTAGAAATAAAAATACAACACCTGGCATGCCCTCAAATATCTTTATGAATGTTTCATATTTATTCATAGCAGGTCTAAGATTCCTAGCTGGAAATTTTGGGTTCCTTCAGAATTCTGTAGCCATTGCTCTAGTATCTGATTCCCTGGGATATGCTCTCCTTTTTAGATTTGGTATGTGCATCATTTTTTTTCTCCTTCCCCATGGAATTTAGTATAGTTTTCTCCTTGATGGTCTAGTAATTGCAATGTGGATTTATTCCTTTTTTGTTTTTTTGCACCAGTGAGTTTTCAATATGGAAACTCATATCTTTCCATGAGAACTTTTTTTTGAAAGTATTCAATTAATTATACTCTTCCATGGTTATTATTATGCTCATTATTGTTGCTCTTGTCCTGATAGTCACATGTCAGCAGCACCTGGAATGCCTTTACGATTTTATCTTCTATTGTTTTCATTTACCTCTTGTGTGGTATTTTTGTTCTACTTTCAGAAGGTTTCCTCAATGTTATTTTCTAAGCTTTGTTTCTTAGTTACTGTTATTGTTGAATCCAGGCCTTCACACTTGCCAGGCAGGTGATTTATCACATAGCCCCGCCTCTGGCCTTTCTTTGCTTTTAATTATTTTGAGCAATTTGTAATTTGTGTAGCACCTACCTCTGTCAATGCCTTCCCATCTGTATGTCTTCTGCTCCCACATTGCTAGAATTACAGGCATGCACTACCAAGCTATCAAACTTGTTTAATTTCTAAGAACTTTTTTAGGTTCTCAGAGCATCTTCTTTTATGCTAGCCTATTCTGCTTCCATAGGACAATCTTTTAAAAAAGAATTTTCCTTAAGGATATTCCTTGCTTCAAGTTTTTTTTTTATTTTCATGAATAATTTTGCTTCCTCCAGAATGCATCGTCATCATTACTGCGATTCTGAGGATCAAACCCAGGGCCTTGTACATGATAGGCAAGCACTCTACCATTGAACTACAGCCCCAGCCCTTGGGTTTTGTGTTTTTGTTTTAAGACAAGAGTCTCACTATGTAGCCCAGTCTGGCCTCAAATTCACAATCTTCCTTCCTCAGCCTCCCAAGGGGGCTACAGGTATACACTTTATTGTGTTTTTCTTGGCATAAAATATAAACCCTGCTAGACCTTACTCGTGTGCTTTATGAAACACTAAAAAGCCAACTAGAAGCTATCATCAGATGAAGGGAGGTGGTTGACTAGGAACTTTGGTCATATTTTCTAGAGAAGTTCTTCTAATTGTCTGCCTTAGTGCCAATACTCTGGAACAGAATGGAAGATGGGGAAAATGGCCGGAGCTAAGTGTGGGTCTCCCATTTTCATAGACCTATTTTGGTTGAGCCCTCTTATTTTCAGTTTAGCATGCCACCTCCAACTGTGGCCACCTGCTTCTAGTCCACAAACACCCTTCCTTCACTTTCCAGATAACAAGCTTACTTTTGTTCCTGGATGGCAGAGGAGTGGCTGTCTGTGGGAATGATGGCAGGGGGCAGGGAGTACTGTTGAGTGCATGGAAAAGATCTGATCCTAGACTGGAAGTGAATAGATTGGAAGCGACCACTGCCGGTCCTATGATTGCGTATCTTGTATTTGACTTTCTGCAGTAGTCTGGTCAAAAGACAGAACAAGAGCCTCTAAGGACTTATCTTACTCCTTCCTGATAGCCTGCTAACTGCACCCCTTTCGAAGGTCACTGAAATATGAGCAAAGAATATTCATAAGGAATACTTTCTCCTGTATTTTTTACACAAGAGGATTTCTGGTTTCCCTCCTACATAGATTTATTTTTCTCGTGTTTTTAAGGTCTTCCTTTCCCAGTATCCTGCTTGCTCCTCCGTGAGCTCTAAACAATCTAGTAAAATTCCTTGACCATAGTAAAAAAAAAAACCCACAAACATGACTTCAGCTGTACCATTTGAAGTTGTAAACTCTTAACGTCTGCACCAAGGGTTGTTTTTTTTTAATGACAACTAACATGTGATTATTACATTTGCATGGTTCCTGCCAAATGATTGGTTTTGTTGCACTGACCACATGGCTCTAAATTGTATGGGATTCTGTGCAGAGGTAGTCTCTGCACAGAATCATCATCTCCAGGAGGTTAAGGGTCACCCAATAGAAAAGGAGTGACATTGATTGAGATATATTGCATTCATAAACTGCTGTACATGGCAGCTCCTTTGTGCAACTACTTAAAGATAATTAAAATATTTTTTTGGAAAAGAAAAAAAAACTGTCTAATGTTCTCAAAAAGAATCTCTGTTCTTGCAATACTGAGCATGGCGTATGTGTCCCTGATGTGGCACCACGCTAATGGGAGTGAAATAGGAATCAAAGCATACTGTATATCTTCAGCAGTGAGCTGGCAGGGACAGAGAAGAAACTCTAAGAACTCTAAAAGCAGAGGAGCTGACTTGGTTCTCCAGCAACAGAAGAGATGCTCCCTTCAGCAGCTAAAGACACAGCCTGCACAGGGCCATGGGAATTCCAGGAGAGATTTTGGTGGGCAGTAATGCTCAAGGCTCTCAGACCTGTTGGATCTCAACTGCTCTGGACTGCTCCAGTCCTGGGGAACGATCATGAGAGAAAAACTCCCAGAGAGCATGACAATGAGAATCTAGAACTGGGCAGTGCTGAGAATCTGGGCCAAGTAGTGTGTATAGTTAGGATTCCCCACCCCAACACACACACACACACACACACACACACACACACGCTCACACACACACATATATACACACACACACCCAGCCCTCCGTCAGTGTCTAGGGATTTGTGATACATCTGTTTAAATATCAGCCACCCAAGAAAACTGCAGACTTGGTGCAAAGACTTTGATCCTAGCAAGAAGAATGGGAAATCATCATGAATACAGCCGGACTTCTGCTTTCAAAGACTATAGTCCTTGTGTCCTGTCTGCTTCAGAGTTCTCTATTCGATAAATATATTCACTGCCCTACCTCACGCCCCCTTCTCCCACCCGATTCATCAGCTTCTCCCTATTGTCCACTGTTTAACAAAAATATGACAACCCCAACTTTCTGTCTGTAAAACAAAAAGGGATCTATTCTGCTAGGTGGGCCTCCAGCCCTTCTCAGCACTGGTTATTTTGAGATAAGGTCTTTCTTGATTTGGGCCTGGTCATGCACCCAAACCTCTGTCCTATTTTATTCCTCTAGCCCCAGCTGGGATGATAGGTTTGCACCAGTGTCCCAAATCATGGTCTACAAGAGATCTTTCCATTTCCTCTCCCTACTCTTTCAGAGTTGGCCATGAACCACGATCCTCCCAATCTCTGCTTCCTGAGTAGCCAAGGATTGCTGGCGTGATGAGACCCCTGCAGCCGGCTAAAGAGATCTGGCCAAACGAGAGAGAGAGATACTGGAGGAATATTTTGCAGCAAATTAAGCCAAAGCTCCGGTCTGAGTTGGCTGCTCCAGCCCCTCAAACCAAAGATGCTTCCAGAAAAATCAGAGAAACACACCAGTCTTCGGTGGAGAAATTCCAACCGCAAGCAGGACGATCCAAATGTTTCATTCCCTAGTCCCTGGAGAACCAGGAAATGACCACCAAGATTGCTCCCGTCCACTCGATTCCTCCAATTGGATTCCTCCAGTTTCTCACTTTACCTACTTTTCAACAAAGGCAATATGGTTCCCACGCTTTTTCTTACATTACTAAAACATACACTGTTTGGCTCAAACTGGAAGCAATTTGAAAATAATAATGAGAAATGGGAACGAACGGCTCTGGGGGTGGGGAAGAATAAGAGGAACAAAGACAAATTTTTAAAGGTGGGGATTCAAACTTAACGGTAAATTCATTTAAAAAAGAAAATCGAGAGTTTAGATTTTCCAAAACAAATGACAACGTAAGCGTTGCATGGCTAAAGGCTTTGGAGGCCGTGAAGTGGTGAGCTCTGTGACTCAGTAATACAGCTGAGCCTCAGGTTTTCAGTAGACTCCCAGGGCTGAGCTGGGAGCATAGAGGAGGAGTCCCCATTCCTGGAATCCTTTCTCCTCCTTTCTCCTCTCCCTCCACCTGGGCACAGAGGAAACATGATTCAAGCAGCTACAGAAGAAAAGATTGTCAGAGAGCCACCCCAATATTTCCTTGGGGACCTGAGCAGTACTTTGCTCTTCTTTGGGGAGGGGGTGGAGAACTAGTCTTCTAAAATCTTAATCATAGGCTGGGCGCTGGTGGCTCACTCCTGTAATCCTAGCTACTCAGGAGGCTGAGATCTGAGGATCACGGTTCAAAGCCAGCCCGGGCAGGAGAGACCGTGAGACTCCTATCTCCAATAAATCACCAGAAAACCGGAAGTGGTGCTGTAGCTCAAGTGGTAGAGTGTTCGCCTTGAGCTGAAGAGCTGAGGGACAGCGCCCAGGCCCAGAGTTCAAGCCCCACGACCGACAAAAAAAAATAAAATAAAAAAATAAAATAAAATCTTCATCATAGAACTGCAACGTACAACCGAAGCAAATGTTCAGTTTTGAGTTGTGGCCACAGAGAGCGTTTATGTAAGAGGGAGAGACCCAGGCAGGAACACTAGCATAAAATAAATGATCATTTGCCTGGTCCTTCACCACTGAGGTCACTGGTGGACCTCCTTCACCTCTTGTTAGTTTCAGCTTAATTAAGTTGAGTTTCAGCCTAAGTTTCTTGAAGGCAAAGGAAAATGCTTTTGAAGAACATGAGATAAATCCTCCTGGGCTCTTGGGGCTTTCTTTGAATATAGACACTGAGTATTTTCTGGATTCTTAAGTGTTAAAGGCACAACTGACTTCCAATAGTCTTCCGAACAGGAGCCTTATTTGATCCCTTAAGGGGTTTCTTTCTGGTGAGTAAGCATTAGTTAAAATCACCCAAAAGAAAGGAAGGGGAGTTGTTCTACACAAATCTGTGAAAAGGGGATAAAAACCATCTTGGAAAAATAATCTAGGCAGAGCCCAAAAAGCCTTTTCCTGGCTTTGGTGGAGACAAGATGATTTGGAATGCATCTTCCCCCAAGCTACCCTTGCCTGGGAAAACGTTACCTATGCTACTGCCCTGCTCCAGTAGATTCTTGCCTTCCCTTAAATATCAGAGAGAAAGTGGGCATTCTCCACCTGATCCTACCACTCTCTTGGTAGGTCTTCAGAAGGAAGACAGTGTAGCTAAAAGAAGCAAGCTGTAAGGTATCTCTGAATACATATTTTTTTTGTATCCACTTTACACCGGGATTAAGCAATGAGTGATAGGAGGAAGTGGCTTTGTTTCCTCCCACACTTTGAGTCCATTTTAACCACTAAAAACAAACAAACAAACAAAATCTTTGGGCATGAGAAGATTAATATCTACTCCAGACCATTCGTAAAGCAAAACTTTAACCTTATGTCTATTTAAAACCTGCTTTTTCTTTCTTCCCTCTTCCCTCAGATTTGGGGATCAGTTTCAGGGGAGGAGTCTTTCACTGTCCATTCATCTCCCGTGACCTCCTAACCCCTTCCTCATTCCACCCACTTCCCACTTCTGCTTTTCTGGGTATAAGAAGAATGAGAGGCAAAGGAAATACAGGAATTTTTACTTCAGTGCTGTTTTAACCATTGAAGAACTAATAGTTCAAAAACAGGCTTTATTTTATGGGGGCAGCTAGGAGAAGACCTCCCCTAGAGCACAATCTTCAATCCAAATAATGCTTTCCCTGGCTAAGTTCCTATAACTACACATGCTACGGCTCCTGCTCCAACACTATGCATCAGGACACTCCTCACCACAGCAGCGGAGGACTGTCTTTCAAGACAGCGCAATCCTGGATCCTCTCCAGATTTGCCCCATGTGATGCCTTGGGGGGGGGGGGTATTCTCTTGTCCCTCCACACAGTTATAAGTGCAGTTTATTTAGCCAGCATCCTGCTCTTCTGGCTCAACTATTCTAAGATTCTCTCCCCCACATCTCACCTTTAGACTTCCCCTTGGGGATTCCCATCAACCTTTCCAGGAGACTCTGTGCTCTTATCAGAAGCCCAAGTCACTGCTAAGGAGATCCTGAACCCCTTGAAGGCTTCCCTCTAGGGAAGGATGCCTTCAAAGGGACAATGCCAAAGGAAGTCTCCAGGAAGGAACCTTGGTTTATGTTGCATCATCTTCATTTGGCTAATGAATGAAAGCAAAAAAGAAGTGAACTCTTTCACTCTCCTCTTTTCTCCTTCCCCCCCCCACCCCAGGATGGTCAGTTGGGGGAGGGGGAGAAGGGAGAAAGCATATGTATACATGTTATTGGGTTAGCTCCTACTAATTCCTTACAAAATAATTTACCCAATGAATTCCAGTCTTCCTATATGTCACAGGAAAAAAAAACAAGTATCTGCTTTTGTAATGGCCGCCCCTTTGCTATTGACTAGCTCTTTGGTTAATGTAAAAAGTCATTTGCTTTTTGTACATGCCAATGTGTTCAGAAGGAGGTGTCTGACCCCAGTCCCACACCAGGACCCTTCTAGAGGAGGTGGGAACAGCAACACATTCTCAGGGGTCTTTCAGACCACCTCGATGGGCCGCCAGCCTTCACTTCTAAAGGGCAATACAGACCTATTAGAAAAAACGGGCTCCCTGTGTCCTGGAAATGGGAAAGACCTTAATCAACATCATATTCGCTCATTAAACATGAACTGTTTCTTCCAAAACCAGATGACATCAGCGTAGTGCGTAGCAAAACATATATATATATATATGAAAATGGCAGAAGGTCAGATGTGGAACTCCAGGAATCACGTGCACTCGGTCAGCTCATCAGCCCGTTGGGAGCTGACATGACAGCAAGGAGTCAGATCCAGCTTTTAATATCACACCTTAGAATGAAGTACATCTCCTCAAGGAAAAAGCCACGTGGGACATTCTAAAGCCAAACTCCTCTCACGTCCAGAAACCCTGTAGGTAACGCAGTGAATGTGATAAAAGCAAATCAAAACACTCAAACGCTGGAAGTTTCTTACACATCACAGCTGTTGAAACTTGGAAGGATAATGATGTACCACAACCACAGTTGAAGGTAAGTTTGGCCTTTGTCTTTCAGAGTCCCCAGGACTGACAAACGGGGGAGGGGGGGGGCATTTATGAGTAATTTAAGGTT
The DNA here is from genome assembly GCF_019054845.1 of Dipodomys spectabilis. Classification (NCBI taxonomy): domain Eukaryota; kingdom Metazoa; phylum Chordata; class Mammalia; order Rodentia; family Heteromyidae; genus Dipodomys; species Dipodomys spectabilis. Next base: position 9,114,420 of record NW_024870834.1, on the reverse strand, counting down.
CATTCTCACAGGTGATTAAAAAAAAAAAAAAAAACCAAGAGAAGGATGCGCTGGGTAGGAAAAGAGGAAGGGTCTCTGGCTTCAGCCAGGCACGACATAGGGCAGTTTCAAGACTGGGCCAACCATCTAGTATTAGTAGGGGAGGAAGAGGAGAAATGACTGAGTGGGGAGGAGGAAACTTCTGGGTTCCCTGTAATTGGGTCTCTCAAGAGTAGGCAGCGCCCTCTGCCGGATGATCAGTGGCCAGGCCCAGCAAAGCACCCACCCACCTGGCCTGGCAGCTCGCAGTTTCCATCAGCAACTACAACCTGGTCCTCTTCTACTTTTTAGCCCCACCCTCCCCTCCCCTCTCCTGATCCCCTTTCCCTCCCCCCCCCCCCCCCACTCCTCCTCTGGGACTGTCACTTCTGCCTCATCCACACTCATTAAAATGCTATTTCATTCCCAGTTCTATTCTACACTAGGTGGAGCTGTCATTCAAACTATCTAACAACTGGTACCGGCACCAGCTACTCAGGGTGACTTCCAACAGTAAACCATCAACACCAAAGGGTAGGTGCGCATACATTCAACACAGATCCTGAAGAAAGGATGAAGAAACCCAGGCCTGAGTTGGGGGTCAATGGCTTCTGTACTTAATCCCTGCTGTTCCCCAAGCGGTCCCTTCACTGTCTCTAGTTACAGCTCACTAGACTAAGCACATCACTCACAGAGGGGAAATCCATCTCGGTGGGAAAAAAAAGCATCAATATTATGGAGGCTTTTACTTCTTTTGTTTTCTGGAGGTCTTTGTGTGTGTGTGTGTGTGTGTGTGTGTTTACATTTAGGTTATCCTTCCTGAATACACATCTCCATATATTGAAATCTCACTGTCAACTACTGTATTTTTTCTAAACCACATTCCTTAACACAAGACTTTTTGGCAGTCCCAACAGGGTGCAATCAAATCTGAATTTAGGTCTCCTCTTCATTTAGGAGTCAGGAGGAGTCCAACTAGCCCTGGCTGGGTTATCCTGGCCTGCCACTCCCCCCAAGGGGGCGGGGGGTGCATGCCCGATGTTGTATTTCTCCCCAAATAAGATAGTGTTATGACTTGGATCTGTAATGATGCTTCTCAGGGGCTCTGTGTGGAAGGCTTGGTCAGCAGCTGTGGTGCTAAAACTGGGAAACAATGCAACCTTTAAGGTGTGAGACAGATGTGAGATATGGGGGGAGGGGATCCTTGAAACGAATAGGAGGGCCTGGCCCCTCTTCTCTCTCCTTAAGAGCCACCATCAATTAGGTATAAGTAGGGGAGGGGCTTTGTCACACACACACACACACACACACACACACACACACACTTCCTCCGGCCATGAGGTACTGGCTCACCCCTGGTCCAAAAGCAAGGTAACCAACCAACCACGGACTGAAACTTCTGAAACTATGAGCCAAAAGAAATCAATCCTCTTTATAAATGGATTCGCTCAGGAACACACAGCTAACACTGAGGCCTGACTGGTATCCAAGGAAGAAGCTCCTGTTAAATAAAAGAGTCCCAAATAGAAATTCGATTTTTGGCAGGCAAAGGTGGCTGGCCCATCGAAGTCATCATGATTAAGACATCAGTCATTTCCTGGAAATAAAAGCCCACCCGGAGGTGTTTTGAAAGCCCAAAGTATCATCAACACCAGGTGGCAATTAATCTCCAGGGAAAGCGCTTCCTCAGGCATCTCTGTCATCATCTAAATATACCCTAAATGTGACCTAAATATAGGCCTGTGATTTGTCCCCCACATTCCCAGGGGCTGCCAGCTTCAAACAAGGATCCGTCCAGCAGCCCTGGGCAGCACAGGGCAGGGGTGGGACAGGGCACCAACCTTATAAGGGCATCTGCCTAACTGGCCTGGACTCTGCACATTTAAACATCACCTTTCACTTTCCTAAAAAAAAAAAAAAGTCCATGAATACATTGTGCTTAGTCTTCCTAGAAAATCATTATCATAACATAGGCACCATCCAGGACATTAGGAGTAACTATAAAACTGCAGATTCAAACATCAGTGTTTTTGATTTTTAACTTGTGAAACCTTTGACTGAAAGATAACCAGGCACGTTGGGAGCTACTCAAAGTGGTCGAGTAACGCCAAACAGACCAGAGGCTGCCAAGGGAAAGAAAGGTATTGCTAGAGGAATAAAATGGCCTTGTTGGAGGCCAAGAACCTTGGCTCATTTCATTTAGTATTTTTAGGCCTTTCCAGCTTCGAAGGAAGACTACTGGATCAGTTCAAATGAAAGGAGAATCACATGGCAAAAGGATCGTATATTAAGTGGGAGGTTTGGAAAAACATGTATATGCATGACATATGAACCTGGCAAAGATAGAGCCATACACAGCAAGAAACAAACAAACAAAAAAATGGAGCCATCTACCACTGAGGTCTTAGAACAGAAAGAGGAATGTCATTTCATGCCAGTTTTGTTTGAACCAATGAGACAAATTTTTATACGGACTTCAAGAACCTGACCCTGCTATTGAACATGCCATTTTACTTTTATGTCTTAGCAAAAAAAAAAAAATGGTCGTAAGAAATGCTCTGGCCCTGAGTTCCCTGAGTTTTAAACTTCACCCCAATTCAGTTTTTGTTATTCAAATTCTCCTTTCTTCAAAATTTGCCCTAGTTTTCCCCTGAGTATTTACCTCTTTCTATGGCAAAGGTTTGGCTTTGCCATTGAGAGCGAGGCCACAAGCAAGTTTGGATTACTGACAGGTTTAGCCAAATTGGGTTCTAGGATCAAGTGTCTTTGGAAATTAGAGGTAGATTAGAGAGCAATTAGGATTGGAAACAAGGGCTTCCAAGTTCAATTCTCTTAAGACAAAACACTGCAGCCAGGTGTAAGACTTAAGTCAGGATGCAAGCTATGTAATAAGGTACAGACAGAAAGGGCCTGTCTGACTGGAGTGGAGATTGGGGAAAACCAAGGGAAATGGATGGGTAATTATGGATCCAAAGATGGCCTCCCTGGCTTTCGGCATCTCCGGGAGGCAAACTAATAGAAAGTGGCATGCAGAAGGGTCAAGGATAAGTGGTATCAGATTGGAGATAGGACTTTCCGCTGGTCCAAATCAACTGAGTAAATGCTTTTTGTTCCTACTCAAGTTTGTTGTTTTTTTTTTTAATTTCTACAGAAACAAAACATCTATTCATGTGTGATTGCTTTTATAAAACCAACCTCTCATCCGGAAACAACCCTCCTCCCCACCCCACCCCCAACTTTACAAATAATTCAGCAATCACTCAACATGTCCCTACAGCCAGCACCTCACCACCACACCTGATGTGAAAAGGCTGAGTTGCTTCATTGTTCCCCACAATGATCCTCTGTGATCTCCCTGGGAGATCTAGTTTTAGGTTCTCTTGCCTATAGACTCACAGGACCGCTGCCTGGGCTTCTGTCCTGTGCCCGGGACCCATTTAAACGACCATTGGAAACTCTAGGCCCCATGTCTGAACTTTGACCTTCCACCTGTTCTCTGGGAGCATTTTTTTTTTTTTTACCAAGTCTTACATATTCATTCTGGTCATAGGACAACTGGGGCTCCTGGATCCTTAGGGGCCCCAAGCTAATCATCTCTCTATATGGACCATGTCATGGTCCATTCGCATTCTCCAATCTGGTTCTCTCCACATTGCTCTGTCTTCTGTTGTGTTTTGGGGGTCTTATGGCCAGTTCTCCCAGAGAACCCTGACCTCCAACCATAGTCTGGGGGAGGGGAGGGCGGGGGCTGGAAGGTTAAACTCACAGGTTTAATTTTCTTAAGGCAAAGCTCTGAAGCCAAGTATTAAACCAAGAACACCCAGTGCTGAGAAGTTGGAGCTCCATTCCTTTCTTGCCTGCACTCTTTGGGGCTAATCTGTAGCTCTTGAGCAGAAATCCTTCATTTCCCAACAAGGAGGGGGTCCTCAGCCTGTGCTTTGTATCAAAAGTGGTACCTTTAGATAGAAAGGTGCCTTCGCTTAGGTGCCTTGGCTGCGATGCTCAGAGAGGAGGCAGGTGTTGGCCACAAACACAGTGCATGGTCCAGAGGAGCGGGGAGGGGCGCTCATCTCGATTCAAAGAATTTTGGGATAGGTGAGTATACTTATCAAAGACAGCCAGTCACTCTGGGCCTTTTGGGCATTCCTTGAGCTTGATGATGACCTACGTCCAACCTAGCCATTAGAATTTGTTGGGCCTGCAGGGAAAGCTAAGTGGCTGTGCCCACTTTTTGGAGCACCAGACTGTCAGGATCTGTTGCTGGGCTCGCTCAGTGGCCCTGTCTAGTGGAGATGCTAGTGGCAGGATATCTAGAGCCACACCTCCGACCTTCTGATAACTTCCTACGCCTTAGAGAAAGGAAGCTGTCAGGTCACACTACCAAATTCTGATGTATAACACAGCCTCCTTTCAAGGATTAGTGTAGACTGGTATCATTTTTAGAATGGTATTGACATGTGTCACCTTAAAAATACTATCCCAGGAGCAACTGACTTGTGTTTCAGAACCAAGAAGTTCACAGACTATGGAAGAGAAGAAATGAAGAGCAAAGAGGGGCATTTATAAATTACTCAAACAGCCAAGTATCCAGAAACCTGTTTAAATTCTTTCACTGAGAGAGGAGAGTGAACCCACGGCCTCCTAAGTGCTGGCCTGCTGAATTACCATCATGACCTCCTTTTAATTTCTTGATCACAGAACACTAAATGTGTAGTGAACTTGCATTTAACTATGACTTTACATAGAGTATGGTGTGCTTTTGTGTCTTTGTCTCAGTATCTCTGAAGAATACTCATATCATCGGGGCACGCAGTTCAGATTAGACCATTCTACTTGGGAGAGGAATCTGAACCAACCATGATAATGGGACCCCCCACCCCCCACCTCCTTCATCATGAAATTTCCAGAACAGCCCTGATTTCAAATATTTTGTCATCTTGTCACAACCACAACTGATTCTCCAACATTCTGTCATCCAAGCTGCATTTTCTGACCATATTGCACACAATAGGGCTCCATGTGCCTAAGGTAGAGCTGTGTAAAAGAAGTGACTGGTTTCTCTCCTGAAATGATCTCAGTGGAAATGACCTCCAGCCTGGAGCATGTGTAGCTGCAGCTTGCATATCAGATCCACAGCCTTTCCCTACAAGAGGTAGTGCAACATCCACCCTCTGGCAGGAGAGAGGACAGAACTCCAGCACGGGACTCCTTGGAGTAGTCTTGCCTGTAAGAAGTAGGCCAAGATTCATTCAAATTGGAAGGATACTATGAGAGACTCGTTTTCTGAACATCAGAAAACTGACGACACAAACAGAGGTGCATTCCAGGCTTACTAAAACCTTCTCTGTAATCAACCTGAAGTCAGATCATTCAAGCATTTAATATTCCATTAAAATGTCTAACCATTCATAAAGACTGTACCTCAATCAGCTTGCCCAGATGCCCATGACTCTAAGAGTAGCTCACAGAGAGGTGAGACCCCTCCATTGAGTTCAATAAACAAGGGACTTCTTCTGTTGACCTGCTCCTCGAAGGATCTGATCTTGGCATTGTCTGTGTAATGGCACCCAGCATCTTCCAAGTCAGGAGTTTGACACTTTTCTCATTCATGTTCTGAGTATAACCTTTATTTTTGGAGACCTTTCTCTCTGCCTTCTGGGTTTCCCAAATTGATGTGTCACCTTGGCCAGGTAAGAGGCCCTCCCTTCTCCTTCAACCTGCTTCTGTAAAAGTTTTCCCTACTGGTAAGATTGCACCAGCCACGGCCACCTAGGTTGAACAATAGTTCTCCAATACCATGTCTCCTATCCCAGCTCCCAACAGGCCTTATCACTTTTTGGAAGAGGTATTAGAGGCATCTGACAGACCAATGTCTTCCACACACAGCACAGATGCACTATAGGCAGATAGCACATGTTCTAGAAAAAAAAAAGCGATAAAATTATGCTATATATATGCCCTACTAATGTCAAGTTTTGTATTCCCCTGCATGGACTTTTTGAAGTCTGTCATCTAGAACATTCTTCTGACATCAGCTCAGTCACAATTTAGATAATACCTGCTTTGGCAACTGGTTAGTACCTTATGGGATTCCTAAGCATCCTCTGGTGTGCAAAAAAAATTAAAAGGCAATGGCTAAAATCAGGACCCATGAATAGGCAACAAGAGCTTCATAAACACACTGAAATTATATGCAGTGTTTTTTTGTTGTTGTTGTTTTGTTTTTTGAGTCTGGCTTTGCCTACTTTCCCTGGGCGAATGAGTTTGGTGCCTTAGAAGTTCATCACTGGGAAAGCACATCTCCATGGGTATCATAGCCAACTTTGGTACTTATGTCCACCAGGAAAAACATAGACCAGAACAATGGGCTTGTGGAGCCTCCTTTCCACCTCTCACACCCCCTACCCCCTTTTTCCACCAAGAGATCCAGTCTGTTTTAATCAGTGCATGGGGGCTCAAAAAGTCGATGTTTGGAGCTTAGTTTGTGCCTGAAGATTGACAGGCAACTGTATTTGTGCATTTCTCCACACGCAGAGAGTGCATAGACCATCATATGCCTGCTAATGGACTCAACCATCCAGACTACCCCGCTACTTTAGTTCTGCCAGTACTTGCCTAGTCATTTCCCCTTTCTTCCCATAGCTGCTCTTCATCTCAGGCAGGGAGCCATGTGAATCACTTTCTCTAACTCAACAAATCATCCAGCTCTTGCTTCCTGTTTACTCAATTTAAACCCTTGTAAAGAGTATTTTAACACTTTGGTCATAGGATGCTTTTCTCTCCCAGCACAGCTAGGCACCCCTTGCTTCCCATCTCCCATAACCTTAGGCCAACCTATGGAGGTTTCCAGAAGGTTGTCATAGATTTTCCAATATGGAAGGAAAATGGCAGATTGCTGACACCGCTTTCTACGTCTTCATGAAACTTTGAAATTACTTCAGGAAGGCATAAGGAAAATTCTACAACACATAAGCATAGGTAAATATTTTCTGTAGAGGACTCCAGGTGCCCAGGCAATTCGAGAGCAAGAATGGACAAATGGGGTTGCATCAGATTAAAAAGTTTCTGCACATCAAAAGAAAGCAACTATCAGACTCAAGAGATAATCCACATAAAGAGAGAGACTCCTCACCAGCAATCCAAAGATTTAAAAATTAAACAATAAAACAACAAATAATCCAATGAATAAGTAGGCAAACAGATTGGACTGAAAGCGCTCAAAAGAATAAATACAAATGACTAACACACAAAGCAGTTTTCGCCATCTTTAGCCATAAAGGAAATGCAAATCAAAACTACACTATACCTCCCCACAGACAGAATGGCAATCACCAAGAAAACAAGGAGGTTCTGGTGAGAATGTTAGGGAGCCTCAACTAGCTTACATTGGTGAAGAATGTAAACTAGTAAGTCTACCATAGAAATCAGCATGAAGGTGCCACAAAAAATTAAAAGTAGGCCTACTTTATGACATGGTCATACTACTCCTGGGCATATAACTGAAGAAGTGTAAACCAACCTACAAGAGAGACACTTGCCCCCCCATATTGGTTGCAGCCGTGTTCACAATAACCAAACTGTGGAATCAGCTGGGGTGCTTAATAGTGGATGTGTGAATAACTATGTGTGTATGGACATGATATCTCCATATATGTAGTTATAGTGTATTTATGAAATAATACTCCACCACAAAGAAAAAAAAATGAATAGATGGTGGAAACGTGCTCAAAATGCCAAATAACCATAGCCCTTGCTCATTTGTGAAATCCAGACCTAAAATGATCATGATACTGGTAATGGAGCAAGAATGAAAGCAGGGGGCTGTCTAGGAGGGAGAGCACCAAGTGGAGGAGAGAAAAGGCTATTCAGGGGTAAAGAAGCCCAAAGTACCATGTGCACATAAGAAGACAGAATGAGGAAACCCACCCAAAGCCTTGATTGAAACCAGCAATGGAGGGGAGGTGAACATGCATGTACTCAGCACCCCGTGCTCGTGGGCATTGATTGTGAGGAAACTCCTCCTATAACTCAAATTTTTCAACGAAATTTGAAATATTTAGACTACTGAGCAGGAAAAGGGGGGTTATTTCAGGCATTGCCTCTGGTACTCAATGTGCCCCATTTTGCTATTTGAAATTTATCAAGGTAGAATTTTTTTTTTCCCCTTTCCCTAATAATGCAAGCACATTCAGATGCTTCCTTCTGGTCTCTGTCTAATGCTGTATGGGGTTGGGGGGAGGCGGGATGGGCCTCCCTTTCTTTCCTGCTTTCTCCAGAGTACTCAACAGACCAGATGCGGATCTTGACAGTGGCTTCTTTCCCAGACAGCCTCTGTGGCTCAGATTGGCTGGTAGGACACTGAAAAGATATTTTCTGACCACATTAAAGTCCACCCCCTCTCCCAGGGAAACCAAGGACCCCTGCAGAGCCCTAGCGTGCCGTCCCTGGTCCTGATCTGCATCTTCCTTTGAGCCGTTCTTCCGCCTTTCCCTTCCTGGGAACCATCCAAGATGAGGTCGAGTTGCATGTGAGACTTCAGAGCAAGTAGCCCTTGTTGCCAAGTGGACAGGAGAATGACCTTTTTGCCTGAATGCACCCTGACTGTTCGCTGAAGGACTCGTTTCTCCTGTGGAGCCATGGCTTGACCCCCAACTCCTCGGTTTCCCCAAGGAGGCAGATAAGTGAGGCAGACGTCATGCGCTGTGTCATCTGCCTCTCACGGCACCCCCACATTTATTACCTTCTTTTTCAGGGATGCACAGCACCCTACCAAGTGTGCCTTTCTCTCCACTTTCTGACCTCTGACTCCACTCACTTCTCCTTTTCTTTCTCCTCTCCTCCTCTTCAACCAGTACCTAAGTACAGACTCAGATAATCTTGACAAGGAAAATGGAGAGATGTTGGAGAGGGCTGAGAGTCTACAGGGGACTCCATGTTCTGACTCTTTATTCAACAACTTAGAAACGCTGGTGGTCTTTACAACTCCCAATAAGTGAAAGTGGCAAAGGTCTAATGGATAAGTCAAAGCGGCAGAGCTGAAATTCACTCAACAGGAGAGTCACGTGAAATTGAGATGTGTTTTTATCAAAAAGGCAGGGAAGGCGGAAGCCACGGCACGTCGAACCACAGGACCTGAGGCTGGGTTCTGCTGCGAATCTTGAGTCACTGAAATGCACCTTCAACATGTGCAAAACAAGGACAAGCAATATAACCACAGAACCCTCCAAATCTAGTACAACCACTATGAAGCCCCAAACATGCTAAAATGAGTGAATCTAAAAGGATTCATCCAAATGAACACTTATACCAATTTGAACTGGCACTGGTACTTCCCAGAGATCTGGCTTATCTTTTTATGGGTGGGAAAAACTTGAGAGCTCAATGCCCTCTGAGACGAGAGACCCCTTGGACACTAAGACTTTGCCAGACTCTGTTCTTGGATGATTTTTACCTCAACTCTGAATAAACCTAAGTAACCGTGTTTGCCCCCATAAAACAATTATCAACACCTTCCTAAGTGAGAACACTGTGCGGTCCAGTTTTTGCAATGTGAATGAGAAGGGAAATATTTAACTGGAATGGGGGTAGGGGGAGTGTATTTACCAAGTCCCGGAAAAAGCATAAAAAGACAATATGCCAATATCCTTAAGACTAATGATCAGCAAATTCCATCTATTAATCTATTACACTGTTGCTTGGGAAGGAAACATACATATGGGTTGATGAACCAACACGGAACAAATAGCATATATGATGCTTATCGTGGAAGTGGAAAAAGAGGCCCCCGGACTCTTCCTGGGCTTTGACCTGTAGGCTTTGGTCCTAACCAATAGAATTCTAATCCCCCCCTCCAACACACACAAAAAGTTTGTCCTCTGAGACATTATTAATTCCCTATCAAAAAAAGGACAACTGTGACAAATCTCAGTGTTCTCTCTTCATGTCGTTTGTCAGCAAAATTGTGTCTCTGAAAACATTTTGCTAATCTCTACCAGGACGCAATTGGGGCTGTTAAATTCAGCAGCCTATCCATGCTGGAGCGTTGGGGTGTCTGGGACCACCTAACTCACAATGGCACGTTGGCAATAGCAGAAAAAGTTGCTCAAAAGCAAGCGTGATGACAGATGCAGGAGTGAAGGAGGTCGCAAAGAAGACAGGCAAAGCCAGAGTTGTACAGCAGGCTTGGATGCGCGCACGACGTGGCCTCCTGCGTCCAGCACTGAGGCCCCACCCACAGAGAGGTGACACTACATGACAATTCCACACCTTTATTGCCTCCTAGCACCAAACAGGAAGCAAGAAGCAGAGAGGAGGCAGAGATGGGGTTGTACAATGAGACCCCATTTTCTAGAAAGGTCATAAAAGGGGAAAGCTACTATGGTTTGAAAGACTATGTTCATTTCTGTTAGGGACTCACCCAAGATCATGTTGAACTGGAGTCTTGATTTATCAATTTCATAACATTTCCCAATCCCAGGGCAAAGATTTAGCAAATCCAATATTTAAAAAAAAAAAAACCCTGACACCAACAATTCACCAGACCTCAGTACTGACAGAGCTAGGACCTGTGAAAATACTCCTGCATATGCAGAGTCCCTCCTTCTCCCCCCCCCCCCCCCCTGTCTTTCTCTCCTGAGATGTAAATTTAGGATCTTGTAGCAGGTGCTTTGCCACTTGAGTCCCCAAGTCCTTTTTGTATTCCAATGTTTCTCATCAAGGGTCACATGCTTTTACCTTTTTGTATTCTAATGTCTCATATTATCTAGGGCTGTCCCAGGCTTTTGCCTGAGACAGGCTTAAGACCAGGATCCCTCCACCTTGACTCCCAAGCAGCTGAGATTACAGACATGCGCCACCACACCCAGCCTCTTAGGAGTCTTTTCAGTCTCCCGTTCATACTACACTCTGCATTTGAAAAGGGGGCGGGGAAGGGGATTCTATTTCAACCCAGTGAGAATTGAAGCTACTTTGCTTTCAAGGACAATGGCATGGCTTCCCTTCTATAGGAGGTTTTCCTATTCAGATTTCATTTGGATGGGCTTTCCAGGCTCCTCTGGGATGGGGACATTGAGGCCATCCTCCCACTTCTCTGGAGCTTCCCAAGATGCATACACCGAAGCTTCTGTACTTGACTATCTGGGCCACGTGGGTGTGGAAAAAGTCAAAGGCAGCTAAAAAAAAAAAAAATTGCTTTGTTTAATCAAAACCACCAGCATTCTGTCTTCATGTGCTACCAGGGCTGGGATTGGGGACACAGTTCCGATCTTGAAGAAATGGAAGAAATGGGCAGGTCGTGAGGACCGCAGCAGTGGGAGACTTGGGGAACCAGGTGGCCTGTAGCAAAGCCCTCCCAGGAATTCTGTGGGTTCTCTTTCCTACTGGAAACAGGGCTAACATCTCCTCTGTGAACCCCAATCTTTTTTTCAGCCGCACACACAGAAGCAGCTATTACAGACTGAAGTGACAAGGATCGCCAAAGAGAAGTGTTATAAAAGGCCACGAAAGTGAAATGGGACTATCAAGAAATAGATAGTAGTAAGAACTATGGGGCTGGGAAGGAACCAGAGACATTCGAAGCTCTCGTGGGGGAAACCCTTGGCTGTATTTAGGATCAGACTAGGTCTCCCCAGCATCCATGAGTGGGGACAATGAGCCAAGCGAAGCCCTCCCTGACATGGGGACACAGGAAGATGCTGCCCCGGGTTAAGAATGGAGGAGCATGGCCCCAGGGAGAAGCCTCCTCCTCCTCACACTCAGGCTGCTCTCCCCTCCTCCGGCTGTCTTGTCTTTTTTGGTCATCTCCTCTACTTCCAGTTTTCCTTAGCCTTCTCTGAAGGCCTGTTTTCATTTATCCCCATTTCTCTAATATTTCATTTGTCCTCTACCCCTCCCCTCCCATGCCTTTCCCAATAAGGGAGACCAACTCTGGTGCTTTCAGTTCCCGTTTCTCTGATTCTCCCCTCCCCGCCCCCATCTTTGGGGCTTCTATTGCTTTGGGTTTTTTTTTTTTTTTACTTTGATCTACTTGAGGGATGCACCCTCCCCCTTTCTCTTCCCTTCTTTCATGCCACCATTCTGTAACTAATCATAATTAAGAGCACGGGAACCTCCGTGTGCCCTTTTTCTATGGCATTGCTATGGAGTGTGATTATTAAGAGATCCGTGGCCCTGAACCTCTCTACCTGCCCAGACCTCTGAAATGGTGAACACGCAAATGATGAATCTAAACATCTGATGTGGTCTTTGGTCATGCTGAAGCTGGCCCTCTGAGTCATTCTAAAGCTCCATCCCACGCAATAGATGACATGGGCGCTGTCTCAGGACCGTAAAGACCGGCTGAGGCACAAAGACACCAATTCAAACAATTTTTGCTGCTTTGTCTTTTTTTTTTTTTTTTTGGCTTTTGCAGGAAATAGGTACTCCCTTTATTTCCAAAGTCTTGATACAGCCTATCGCAATGATGCTCCACGTTAAGTCCCTAAGAAAATTGTTTCCACATACGTCAAAGCAAGTTAGGGCTCCACAGAATGGAAGGCAGATTGATAATGGTTGTAACTGCTGGGGAAAACGGAAATCTTTGTATTACTCTACAGAAAATCTGATTCTTTTTTTTTGTTGTTGTTGTTGTGTTTCTTGGCTTGTTCTCAAAATGTCCATTCCTTTCTCCAACCCTATAACCTGGAATGATAGCTTTAGTGCCCTAAGCAACCCCAGAGTGTGTAAGAAAACTTAATTTTGACTTTACACAATCCAGGACTCTGCCTCCTACAGGCTGTCTTTACCTTGGGCAGTCTTCCCCCCCCTCCTCCAACTCCCCTCTGAGGATTAGTTTCTGCATCTGTAAAATGGAAACAATTACTTGACCTGGCAACGTTTGTTTACTGTTGTTTTAGTTTGGGGGTTTTGTTTTGTTTTATTTATTTTTTTTAGACACGGTCTCCCTATCTCAGCATTATACAGCCCAGGCTGACTTCAAACTTGGAATCCTTCTGCCTGAACCAACAAAATGCTGGGATTTGCAGGTAAGGATCACCATAGTCAACTCAGTTTTAATTTTTAACTATATATATAAAAGGAGTAAAATATGTCTGAATGCATTAATACACAATAAAGTGGCTGTTGTAGCCAAACAAATTAGCACTTATCATCTTATCGTTACTGTCCAGTTAGGTTCTTTAATGTCCTCCCCAAAAGCTCATGTGTTCAAGACTTGGTCCTCAATGTAGCAGTGTCAGAGGTAGGGCCTTTAGGAAGTAATTAGAACATGAAGGCTCTGCCCTCCTCAGTGTTTTGTAGCTTAATCAGTTTGGGGAGAGGAGCTTCATTAGAAAGGCCAGCTCTCTCTGCTTCCTCAGCCAGGTGAGGAAGAGCCTGGCTTCACCTTGCTCTTCTTGCCATGATGTTCAACTTCACCAGAAGCCCAAAGTCAAAGGGCCAAGCGCATGGACTGAAGCCTCTGAAATCATGAGCCAAAATAAATCTTCCTTCTGTTTGCGGTAACTTTGTCTCAGTAACACAAAGTTGGCTGACACAGAAAATTGGTACCAAGAAGTGGAGATTTTGTGACTGTAGCTAACAATGTGTTCCATACATCGTCGTATCTGTTTATAAAAGAAGTTTGTAGTAAGCAGGCTAGGAAAAACTTAGAATGCTATAAATAGACCTCAGTGGGCAACTTTAATGGGAACTCAGAAGACCAGGATGCTGATCGGACAATGACTGTTGACAAGGTTTCGATAGAAGTGGGAATCAGGCTCTAACAAAGAAGTGTGTCCATATTTTGTCAGTGCCCTGAGATTTTGTTGGAGGTTGTATTTACAAATGACAGACTGGACACACAGAGGAACAACCATGTCTAGACACAGACAGAACATAGTGTCTATAAGTTAAAGGACAGAGGCCTCAGGAAGAGCCAACCAGTCCTGCCCATGCTTTGATCTTGGACTTACAGCCTCCAGAACTGTGAGAAAATCAATTTCTGTAGTGGAAGCCACCTAGTCTGTGGTTCTTCATTGCAAGAGTCCAATCAGGTTCATACAGAGATGCCTCGTCTACACCCACCATCTTCCAGAAGCTTGTGCAGGGACCACCAAGGTGACAGCACAGACCTAAGTTTCTTAGCGTCTTATCTGAGGCTTAGGATCAAACACTGGTAACTCAAGTGGTTTCAACCTGCCTGCCCTGCCAACTTGCTTCGACCCCAGAGAATTTTCTCTCAGAGCCTGAAGCTGAGAGTCTGACTGAAGAGGTCTGCCTTTCTCAGGACAGTAGAGAGAGATCATAAACCAGACACTAAACATGCAGCAAAAAACAAACAAACAAACAAAACCTAATGCAATGAAGTCAAAGCTTCAGCCCTTGGAAGAGGAAAAGAGAAGAATGAGCTGGCAGATGGAACAGCTATTGGATCCAGGCGGGGGGGCTCAACTTTTGTTCAGACTTGAAAAGGTGAGATACTAGTTAGGTCTTCAAAGGCACCGCTATAAGGATACTCGAGCTGGAGCTTCCACACAAAAAGGAAAGAGCCATCAGCAAGCCCTGCCCTGAGCCCGTCCAGAAGCATCCACGATATGAGAAGAGAACCCGAAGAGCTGAAGGAACACCTGGACCAGGGGCTGGACGACGTGCCCATGTCTCTACAAACAAAGGGCTGCCTGGACTGGAGCAAGCCTCTGCTGCCGAAAACACGCCAACAGCTGGAAAAGAAACTTCATTTCAGTGGACAGAACTGGGCCGAGTCTACTTCAAACGCATTAGTGCCCAACCAGCCAAGAGGGATCCTGCAGAGGGCGGGGAGGTGACTTGGAGGGATTGGCTGAAGAGCCTGGAGGGACGGCAGGAGGTGGCTGCGGGTGGTGCCGCTGAAGAAAAGGAAATTCAAACACTGACTAACAGGTGTCGAGGACTGGAAGAACAGTATGAGAGAAGAGAAGCTTGCTCTATGGTGGGTGAAGTTCCAGAGGCCCAGGAAGAGCTCCTCGCGCCCTCTGTCCAGCCAGATTCCCTGCAGCGCCGGGGAGGAACTGTCCTCAGCCCCAGCCCCAACCACTTGCTGTCATGGGAGGAGAAAAGGGCCCATCGCCAGGACCTCGCAAGGCCCCAGTGGAAGACCCACAGCCTGCAGAAAAAGAAAGTTGATTCTGTATAAGACAGCTGTTGGGCTTCAGGCAGATTATAAACCACAACTAGCCTAGGCCAAGTTGTTGCCACATCTCCCTTACCTGCCCTGCCTTCCAGATCAGGGCTCCCCTTCACCCTGCAGCTGAGCCCCCCTCTTCCAAGCCAGTGGTAGCCGCGCTCCCCTCCCACCCCCACCCCCCGGGGGCAAGGAGAGTTTGTCACCAGGATTCAGTCTGTCTCCTGGGTACATCCAGGCAAAGCCAGGTACCGTGCCACCAGAGGAAAGATCAGCCACCCACCACATCTGGAAGGAGAGTTGGCACGGCTTCCCAAACCCAAGACCTTTCTTCTCCCCAACCCTCTCTCAAGAGCGGCCTCCTGCTGAGCCCTCTCCTCTGCAGCTGCAGCACCTGGCAGCCCCTACCAGTGGCTGACATCGATTGTGATGACAATATTATTGTCACGCTGTCTCTGCCCATGAAGAAAAACCCCTGCTGCGTCTAGGCCCATACTTGTTGTCTCCAAATCATGATGCTGCCAATGAAAGAGTAGGGTCAAAGGACAAAGCACATTCTAGAGGACATACTAACCAAACTTGAAAAGATCAGTGCATCTTTCTAGGAAAAGAACAATGTACATACCTCCCAAACATAAGTAAAAACCTGGCTGGCTAGGCAATGCATGCCTGTAATCCCAGCTATTGGGAGGCTTAGGTGGGAGGGAGTCTGATAGTCTAAGGCTGGCCCTGGGGCAAAAAAAAAAAAAAACAAAAACTATGAGACCTTATTCGAAAAATAACTAAAGCAAAAAGTGGACTAGAGGAGTGGTGTGAGTGGTAGAGTACCTGTCTAGCAAGAGAAGAGTCCCTGAGGTTCAAATCCCAGTACTGCCAAAAAAATAAAACTTTTAAGTGACTAATCTGGTGGAAAAAGCAACTTTTCAAGGTGGTACAGCATTCAGACTGTGACATGGAGAGTGTCCATTTACAAGGAGAATGTTGAGATAGAGATCAAAGTGGGCCCAGGGTGTGGTGGCTGCAGGTCTGTCCTCCCGGCTACTCTGGGGGGGGGGGGGGGGGGGACAGGGCGATCAGGAAGATGGGGGGTTCAGGTCAGCTCAGGCAAAAAGTTAGCAAGACTCCATCTCAATCAATAAGCCCGGGCATGATGACTCATATTCTTTCATCTCAGCTACAAGGAAGGCTATAGGGGAATCGTGGTATGGGCAAAAACATGAGACCCTACCTTTAAAAAGCGGGAGAGGGGAGGTACAGCGTGACTCAAAGTCAATCAAGTGAAAGAGCACTTCTTAAGCAAGCATGAGGCCCTGAGTTCAAACCCAGTACCATACACATACAGAAAAAAATCAGAATGGGAATATTTGAAGAAAAAAAATTATCCCTCCCCCCCTCCCCCCCCCCCCCCCCCCCCCCCCGCCACCAAAGAACCATGCAAATTTGACCAGAAAATGAGCACGTGTGAAGTTGTGGCCAAGGACTATATATGGCTTCTGAGGAAAGAAGCCTTGCATATTTTGCACTAGACATCTCAGGAATCAACAAGACCCCACCCTTCGCAGGCTCTAGAGTATAAAATCATGAACTTCTTTGAAATGAGAGCGCGCCCGGGGTGGGGGTGCGGGGTGGGGTTCCCTGCTCACAGCCACTGCAAAGACTGTTGTCGCCATGTTCCAAGCAGCCTCAGCTTTTCCTCTGGCTGGCAGCAGTCCTTGACACCATCCACATGATGATGGTTTTGCAGGCATGCAGATGCAAGAGTTGCAGGGTGATGGAGGCTTCCGCCAAGATTTTGAAAGAAGGCTGGGGAAATGGGGTGGGGTGGGGGGGCAGGGTGGGAAGGAGGAGGTGTCTCTACATATCCCTGAAAGGATGAGGTATGAAGCCAAAGCTGCAATGGAGACCCTCCCCCACCCCTCCCCGCAACTAGAAATGCCAGGCATGTGGACTGCCTGCTGAGAAGAGCTGTGGGCAATGGGCAGAACCACACAGAGAGGCTTATTTAATGGGAACTGTAAGCTACTCTTTCCTAGGAGCTCAATAGGAAGCCTCTCAGATCTTTACTCAACCCTGTTATGAGAAGGCCCTCTTTGCGGCCATGTTCCAAGCAGATCCAGACATTCCGTCTGCTGGCAGCTAAGACACCAATCCACAATGATCATGGTTTTGCAGGCAACTCTTGCATGCAGGTGCCAAGAATTGTGGGGTCATGGAGGCCTCCTCCAAGATTTCAAAAGAATGCCTGAAAAGGGCAGGGGTGTCTCTGAAGGCAGTCCCTGAAAGGGTCATGTAGGAAGTTGTGTGATATATGAAGCCAAAGCTGCAATGAAGACCATGTTCCTCTCCCCTCCACACACACACACACACACACACACACACACACATACACACACACACACACATGTCCCCCAGTAAGGTACAGGTGCTAGGAATGAAGAAGGCCTGCCAAGGAAAGCAGGTACTGAGCAGAACCAGCCCTAGAGAGGTGAATTTAATGAGAAGCTTAATTTATTCCTATGGTCATGTTTTTCTTTTTAATGTAAGTCAAGTCACTTAGGAATTGTTTGGGGGAAAATGAGATATGCTACTGCCTTTTGAAGTCTTCATAGAACTGGCAAGAAGCTGAAGGAGGCCAATAAGAAACTTTTATCTTGGAGAAACAGTAGAGCACATCTTTTCTAAGCTCTCCAAGTCCCAGGCTTGTCCTACAGTGTGCTGGTCGTGATGCACTGCACACATTTTGTTTCGACTCAGAACTTGGTTCCTATTTGGAACTAATAGCCTTCAAATAAGAGCTTGGAGAATCTGAGCAAGGTTAGTTATGCCCCCCCACCACCGCCCACACCACTGTGGGTTTCTGATATCCAGATTGCTTCTCTTTATCCTTTAACATGAAGAGCATTTTCTATTGAGGAATTCATACTACCCTGGTTTCTCTTTTTGTCCCCAAATGTCACATTCAACTTCATCCTTGTATACCAAGATAAAGAGTTGACGTTGGGTCTCCAAAAGGCCGTCAGTCAGTCAGTGACCTGTTTGATCTTCAGCCAATGGGAGATGAAACATCAATGCTTCCCTGCTAACTCTGCCTCCGGCCCTCGGGTTCCAATATCAGAAGAGCATTCCATCACCATATTTGTCTCTTGTTCTCTTGGAGGAATAGTAAGTTAGCCAAAACTTCCATTCTTTTCTTGAATCATTTGACCTTGAGGTAAGACTTTATATGGTGGATGGAGGAGGAGTATAACTCTAGATCTGTGTGGAGCCCTCAAAACTTAAGAGGTGCTAAGAATTAGAATTGTGAAGTTATTGGGGTCATCAGCCCCATCATATGAGAAATTCTGCTCTGGGATTATCTAGCTAAGTATGCCACGAGTTTACATAAACCCAAACTGAAGCAAAATTCTCTTTCAGGAAACTATATGGATCAATTCAACAAGTATATATTGACTGCCTGCTTTTTCTTTTTCTTTTTTTTTCCCCTTGGGCCCTGAACATAAGTAAAATGGGTCCATGAAATTTCTCTCTTCATGGAATTTGTGGACGTTCAGAGGAGGAGACAAGCTTGTAAGCAAATGATTAAGACAGAACTACATGCATTCACTGAGCTATGGAAAACAGAGTGAAAGGAGGTTTCCCAGAAAGAGGAAAAACTTACAATTTCACCCAGGTAAGAGGAAAGTGAGTTTTCTGGGTCCAAAAGTTGAGCAAGTCATTTCAGATTGTTATATGGGAATTTAATCGCGAGATACAAAGAAGCCACATTTTTGAGAGGTCAAATCGGGAGTCTTTAGTAGAAAGCCAGTGATGGCAGGCAGACACGTGTCCCCAGAAAACTTGCAGCCTGGAATACACTTAACACTGTTAGAAAACTGAGCCATGAGTGTAGTAGTAAAGCAAAGAAAGAGCGGAAAAACAATACCAACAAACCAGATCAACTCCAATAGAACACCAAACTGGGATGCCACGGTGACCTGAGTTGAGCCAGCACACACGAGGCATGGAGCAAAATGGTGACTGAGCTGATCAGTGTCTAAATAGGGTCCTGGTCAGGGAGCAGGGTCTTAGGGAGATTGAGAGCTCAGGAGTTCATGGCACATGACTGACAGGCCCAGGAACCTATTGTCCAAGTCCTTGACTCTGCCTCTAGGAATTCAGGCACACCCATCACCTGGGGATGGGACCCCTCACCTTCATCCACCAAGAAGACAAGATGGTACCAGTTAAACCCAAGTCCCTATCATCCACCATGCTGCCAAGATGGCACCCGTGAGAACCAGTATCCTTATTCCAAGATAAAAGGAAAGGAAGTACAAAATCCCAGGCGATGAAACAGGTCTACACAGCTGGGAACTATATGAACGTTCAGACAGCCAAAGTCCAAGGGCCAAAAGCAGAAGCAGGAGGTGGTCAAGGTTTCCTCAGGCTGGTGCGGAGCAAAGCCTAATGGGAAGAAGCCGTCCACCTGCATCTTCCCTGCTTTTCTCAGCAATGTGAGTTGTCAGCTAGAGAGGTGTAGGAGCCAATTCAGAGGCTGTGAGGTTTGTAGTAGAAGTAGGGAAGTCTGGAGAACAAAGCCTCGGGAGTTTTCTGCTCCGTGACCTTCAGGAAATAAGGGGGTCCATTTCTGTCAACTGCTATGAACTTGTGTAGAGGTATACATTCCCTGTCATTTGTCTGCAGCATTTTGGTTCCCAGAAGCGGCGATCATTCTGGTCCTCGGTGGGGAGAGTGGGGGTGGGGGGAAGGGAAGAGCGGGAGAGAAGGGGTCCCCAGCTTCCAGGAGGGAGTGGCAGCCTCCCCAGACTCAGTGGACACACAGACCAACTCTAAACACCTGCTTCTGAATGAAGTAAGGGCCTCCGACCCTCTGACCCAGCCAGGCCCAGCCAGTAGGATGGAAGGGGAGCTTGGATCGCCTCCCAAGGACCTTTCGAAAGAGAGCCACCAAGTGAGGTGCCTTCATTTAGAGGCAGTCATCCGTTCTTTACAAAGGGCTGCCGGTACCAGGGTCCAGGGCTTCTCTACACAGAAAGCCACCAGGTTCAGGTACTCCCAGTGAGGGGGGATCGAGTACAACAGGGGTACACAAGAAATCAACAAGGGAGGTTGAATGCACAGGAACATGCCAGAGGGATTTCCACAGGCCTGTGCCCCCCCTCCAGATAACCTGCCAGAGCATCAGGAGGTATGGCCTAAGGGGAGACTGCAAGTTACAAACCCAAAAGGTCAGGCTTTCTCTTCTTGGAGAGGACTCAATTCCAGTTAGGGTGCCCTACCCATTCTCCTTAAAAGACCTTAATCAGACGAAGACACGCCATAGGATGTGTTCAAAGGTCCATTCCTAGGCTAATTGTACAGCCTTGCCCTCTAACAGAGACTCTTCTGCTCCTGGTTTGTTTCAGAGTAGAGGATTCTGTTCCTTGCTGGCAAAGGCTGCTTTCTAGCACTGGCCCTGTGGTCACATCCATCTTGAAACACTAGCTTTAGGGTGCGAGATCTGGGTTGTCACCACACGGTGACAAATGACAATCAACCTGAGGAGTTAACGCACTTGATTGTGAATGTGAGGTTTGGGCAGGGGGCATTGGTCCATCAGGCTCTGGGCAAAAATACACCACTGGAATTCCCAGGCAAGTCACCGTCCGTTTTCATTTTTAAATTCAACTCTGTGTGTGCCTCAAAACTTTTTGTGCGCATGTGTGTGAACACATTCAAAATGATCTGATATCTTTGATGCATAAAAACTGTTACCACTAACCAAGAGTTATCTTGCTCAATAGGTTTCAAAGGGGGGGGGGGAGAGCAGCTTTAAACTCAAACTGCAAAGGAGGCCTTAAGATTTGGGAATGAACAAATGTATCTAACGGTTATTTCATTTTTTTTAAAAAAAAGAGAGCTTCAAATTGCTTTTCTTTATAGAGCATTTTCATAAAAAGAAAACTACGTTATTTGAGTTCAAGGCTTTTCTAAGAGTTATTTCAAAATACGAACAAATTAAAGGGAAGAATCAGTAGGGGATAAGGAAGTATAAAGAAAGGAGAGGCTTAAAGAAACAGGCTTTGGAAGAGGAAAGGGAAAATGGAGGAGAAAAGAAAAAGGACTCCATTCTCAATAGGCTAGGAGTGTTGAAGCAGCGGGGGTCACAGCCTTTCTGCGGAAATAGAGGTTGTGTGAGGTGGAGGATTTGGGGTCAGGCTTATGTGAGGTCTGAGCAAAGAGGCAGAGATGAATGAAAAATCCATTCGGTCTAGGGAGATGGGGAGCTTTTCCATTGGGCCCACAAGACAAGGTTTACAGCCAGGCGTATGTGGATGGCCCTGCTTGCACCCCAAGCATGTCCGTGCCCACCTGGGGTTTTGTCTGGCGTCTGTATGAGTCTGGGATGGTCGGGTGGGCATCAATCCTTCATATTCCATCTTTGGATACATAAAATAATTGGGCCAAGAAGGGAGAGGCAAGTCTTTCCATTTCCTTTAGATAAGAAAGGATTTGGAGAGTAAGAAATACCTTACATGTTTGTTCCAAAAGGAAAAAAATTAAGACCAACCTCAGTATGTTCAAGAGAGCAGCAGATGGTAAGAGTATCTTGAGTTTTATCAGATAGCATTTATAAAATGTTAGTAAAATTGGCATTAACTGGCCTGTCGTGTAAAAACGGATCTCAAGATTTTTTTCCCCTTAAGGTCAAAACCTAAGTACCAACTTAAGCCAAAATTCATTTAAGTACCTGTTTACATCAAAGTTCTTCAGATGGTCACCTTTTAATTGATTAAAACTGAACTGGGCACAGGTGGCTCACACTCGTAATCCTAGCTACTCAAGGGGGCTGAGACCTGAAGATCATGGTTCAAAGCCAGCCCTGGCAGGAAAGTCTGTGAGACTCTTTTAACTAACTACCCCAAAACCAGAAGTAGAGCTGTGGCTCAGAGTGGCAGAACACTAACCATGAGCTCAAGAGCTTAAGGACAGCACCTGGGCTCTGAGTTCAAGCCCCACCACTGACCCCTCCCCCCAACAAAAAGTAAAACTGAAATGATAATTGTTGCTGTCTAATGTTTCTGTTCCCAAGTATGTCAGGTGCCATGGATAGAAAGCTGAAAAGGCCACCAAGCAGGTGGTTGATACCACACCAAGCAGGCCTGTGTCTATGTGTTCCTCATTGTAAGCAGAAAAAGGCTTAGTGGCATCTACAATTCTGCCAATCTTAATTAGTATCCTAAAATGCTATATGCAATGGAAATAACTAAAGGGTTTAATTGGTTACTGTTTCAAAGTTGCCATGACTACTTTTAAGTCTTTTGTCATTGCAGGTTTAACCCTCTGTGGCAAATGCAGTCCGGCTGCACAAGGTAAATGGCTACTGGTCAGTTTCCTGCTTGGGAACTTGTTTCTATTGATCTCCTTGTTGGCCCGGACTCTCCCCTGATCTGTCATTTGCACTGTCCTCCCCCCAACATGGGATTGAACCTACTGGGACACATCATCCCAGCAATGAGAAGAGATCTGTCAGGTCTTCCAGGACAAAGCGCATCCTGGCAACAAGGGATCATCCAGAGGCAGTAGGAAAGAATTGCACCAATAAGAGGGGATGATGTCAGGATCTCAGTGGAGTCACTTGTGCTTGCCCTTTCAAAAGTAACTAAATCCAGGATGTCAAAAGGAAATAGTTCATGAGCAAACCTTGCCTAATGTCCATGCCTGTCTACCTTCTAACCAAACAGGATCTTACACCCTTGCCTTTTTGGCACTGCTATTTCTATAGCACCAGAATAAAAACTCAATGTCACTTCTCTGGTATGGGTATGCACAGCTTTTTAGGACTAAGAATGCTTTACTTTTCCAACACCCCCTTTTAAGAGATGGTTGGGGTTTGTTATGATCAGCCCCAGAGCTCAAAATGATGGGGGCTGCCTTGTTTATAACCCAACTGTACATGGAGGTGTCTAGACTGTGGGCCAATGAACTCTTAGCCCACAGCTTATGGACTTCCCATAATTATACTCTGACAAGTTTTCTCACCCCTCAGAAACTATGACCCACAGGACTAAAAGGAAAGCGATCACCTCCGTTGTAGTAGGCATTATTAAGTTGGTGCAGACACTGGGTAAACTCACCTGTAGAGTATTTACCAACCATATCGTGGTGGCAACTTTAACCCATACACTGTCACATACTTCTGAAGAGGCAGGACTAGCTAGACTCAACAATCCTTATCCTCTCTCACTTGTATTGTACGAACAAGTAGACTTCAGCCCTCAACAGGCCAAATGGTTAAGAGAGCAGTCTTTGCAGGCTCACCTACACTCTGAAATGTAGAGGAAGTTCTGACTCCCTTTCTGCCCTTTTGGGGGGGCCACTAATAGGACTGCTTATCCCCCTCCTGCTTGGGCCCTGCGTGGTTAAAATACTAATACAGTTTGTGCTCTCTCTTAGACAAGTGATCATGGACATATGGCATCACAACCATACATGCATAGGTCCTCTGGTTTCCCTGAGGCTCTTCTGGTAGCTGTCAAGGACCCTTTTGTTATTGCTCTCAGCAAGAATCAGCTAGACAGGAGCTCAATGCCTGCCTGTTCAGACAGCAGTCAGGGAAAAACTCAAGAGGGGGAGAAATGAAGGGAAATATTAGCTGACCACTTCAGGCAAGCCGCCGTTCTTTCACTACAGAACTGGACTTTAACATGAGTTAAAAAAGCTCGTGTCCTGGAAAAGCCAAAGACCTGGAAAGTAAAAGCTCATCATAAGGCCTTCTGCAAATAAGCTTAGGTAGGAGAGAACGAGACAATAGCCTTGCTTTGGTCATTCCTGAACTGACCAGTCTATGCCCAGCAAAAACTTGAGGATGACCATCTGGAGCGGAATAGTGGGGATAATTGCCCTGACTGGACTGTGTATAAAAACTGTAACATCTGAGGATGGACATCAGGACTGTGTGTACACCACCAGATCAGGACAAACCCTGTTGCAGACATGACTTTATCATTCATACTATGTCTGTCCTGTAAAGACATCCCAATGCCAGCACATCCAAGGATAGTTCTTGCTCTTTGATTTCAAAGATGAAACTGTATGCTTTGACCTCCAAGGTTCCCTTAAGGAAATATGGTTTGAACTAAGTCCCAGGCAAGAAGGGAAAGGCCTCTGGTATTAGAGACTCCCCAGATTTGCCCAATGGGAGCTGTTTCTTTCCTCTTTCATGTCTGTAAAGCTATTTCCCTCCAACATATTCAGAACAGCTGTGGAGGGATTGAGCTGAGAAAAGAGAATGCTTGAATAATAAAAGCCATGTGTGCGTGTTCAGGTAGTACCTAACTGTGGTATGGCAGGCAGCTTCCCCCATTTTTACTGTCCTTATGGGAGGTGTGTTGTTTGGAGCACCTGGCAAACCAAGGGAGACCTGGACAATCTAAGGAAGGGAGCCATAAGCTCGGATTGCCTGGAAGGGAGTGGGGGCGTTTTTCAAAATTAGGCAGATTCCAGAGCTTAAGGGGCTGAATCTTAGCCATCACAGCAGGGTGCGTAATCATTCCAGGCATACTGACCCTCATCCGACCTCTCTCTCTCTCTAGCCTTATAGAACAGGTAGCAGAGAAAAAGCCAGCTGTGCATATTCTTGCTGTGCAAAATAACTAGCCCTTGAATCAACAAAATTTACTTTAAAGTAATGCTAACTATAGGTAGGTATATATATAATTTTAAAGTATGCTAATATATAGGTATGTATACCTATATGCAGATAGATAGATAGACAGATATGTATAGAGAGAGCATCAAAGTGGGGAATGATATGGAAAACCTGCCATTATCAGAATCAGATTACCCTACCATTGTCAGAGCTAGTGCAACCTCATAAGGGAAAAGCTGACATTGTTAAAACCCAGCTTGACCAGAACTAGCTTGACTTGTGCTTCTGTAGTCATCCCAGGGTTACTTTCTGCACATGGCTGTAATTTCTGAGAAACTGTCACATGCCTTCTGAGAAACGGTCACTTTCAGTGGTGGGGGGAGGGGACTAGAAACTAATGTGCATCCACCCCAAACTGGAATCCGGAGCCCCAATGCTATGAAAGGATTGTGCTCCTGTTGGATGGTGCTCAGTCTTGGGAAGTTCAAGCCCCACTGAGTTCTCCAGCTCTCAAAGTGCCTGGTGGTGCTTTCCCATCATTCTTGTATAACAGAAGGAAAGCTTGGAAAGAGAGAAGGATCCAAGTGTTCTGCCTAAAGGGGAAGTTTCCAAGAAGCTTGCCCCTAAGGAGGTGAAGAATCTCAAGTGCTGGTCCCAACGCCTTCCCATCCAAAGATTTTACTGAGGAGTTGAATAGCGATACTGACCAGAGGGAGAGGAGGGCTTGAGCTTGTCGGCACTTCAGCAGCAGAAAAGAATTTCCCTCCCTCTCAGCCCAAATAGTTTGGACTTCCGGGGTTTCTCTCACAGTACATTTCCGTGCTCTCAACAATAATTCCTTTCCCCTCTTTTCAAGAGGAGGAGGCATTGACAGACAGGCCGTCCATATTTAGTCATTAATCCTTCTTTGTCAAGAACTACCACAAGATTGTTAAGGGGCCTTGGATCTGTGTTTCCGTATCTATCCTGGGGAAGAGTCTCAGCAAGTTGCCCTCAAGAGTACTGTCTTCAAAGGTGGCAAAACTCCTTTATGGATATGTGTGGTCTTAAGTAAACTTGTTCCTGGCAGGACATTAGGGGTTTCATCTATTCCCACTGGCATATGTATACTGGAAACATATTTTATTGTATCCTACTGTTCTAGATAATGCAGTCCATGTAACTGGGAGGCTACTATGCACAAGGACTTAGTTTCAGGTACTCCTGGGCATGCAAGAAATTTTTTTTTAAAATGTGTCCTTGTAATTACGGTTTTCTGTTTAGTTCTACCTATGCACCCTGTTAGGAAATAGCCACAGGCCAGTTTCACTTTCCAAAATTGTTCTCAAAAGCACTGACTAAAGAGGTACATGAAAGTATTATCCCAAGTACATATAAAGCCATCTTGAGCAGATGAAAACCAAGGAGAGAGAGGAGGATGAGCAGGATGGGGAAGAGAAAGAGACTTGGTTTTAGCTCTAGGTTGCTCAGTCACGGACTCTTCCTGCACAACTTCGTTATTTCTGTGTTTTCCTCCCCATCTATCTTCATGTGTAGTTCTTACATTGTGATGATGATGGGAAACTGCAGTTCAGGCAGATAGGACATGAAGAATACAGTTCTGGGTTCATTCAGTGACCAGTCATTGCTGATAAAAGAAATTTACACTCCAGGGCCATCTCTATGACATCAAAGAAATTTTGTGGGGCATTTGGGCTTCTAGAAATGAAAGCAAAAGAAATGTCTCCAAAAGCTTTCTCATCAACTAACAGTAAATCTGACTTATACATGAAAAAGAGAGCTTATTGCTTCAAGTGAGGATGTGCTAGTACACAGACATGTATAACCATGAACACATGAATACTTAAATCAAGCAAGTAAAACACATAAAGAATGTCAGTTAAAGATACTGACTACTGGCAGTGAGCTTCCTGAGCAAGGAAATCTCGGAGCCTGCATGGCTGTGAAGAGCTGAGTTTTGAGTAAGGATGGATGGGATTTACAACTGGAAGAAAAAAGAAAAGGACTTCTGTTGTAGAATAACCATGCAAGGAATTTCTGCAGAGCCAGAGAAGCTAGTCTCAGAGATGTGAATGGACCCATTTGAATCCAGGATTACTATAGATGAACATCATGAGAGAGGGATGGATTAATAGGTTGAATAGGGCCATATTAGATAAGAACACTTTCCTTTTTGTTTTTCTAGTGAGAAGCCAGTAGCCAGACTCAAGTGTTCGACTGGGCTCCTGAAAATATAGCTGGCTTCTCAGCCAGTCCCAAATTCCAGAATCACCTATATACCATTATCTAAAGTGAATGCAGAAAAGAGGGTAGCTAATAACTCATTCTTTGTTTTGGGGCATTTCCCTCACTTTTCCTGTTGAACTTACATCAATCAGCACATACTTTCATGAAATAACTCATGGCATACTCTAGACAGCAAATAGGAAGTTGAAACATTTGAGGATTGTGGAACAAGAAAACTAGCCAGAGCACAAATCATTGAAAAAAAAATTAGTTGAATCAGAAAAATTAGTAAGAGGTTCCCCAACACTGCACAATGCACCAAGTACATGCAAGTGAACATGTACAATCACAAGACATAGAAACAAGAAACCAAATTGTTGTTCTTCAGTATATAATTTGCCAGTGGGAGTGTATCTACTGAATTTCAGTGTTCCTGGGTTTCTTTTTCTTGTTTCCCATTTTAAGTCCACCCAGGCCACATTATCTCCATTTCTTAGAGGATCTGAACTATAAAGGATATAGCCAATCAAAACAATTGACATAGAAAAGGGCATTGGGAATGTAAGAAAATGTGTGCATTGTTCAATGCCAAAAGAGGCAAGAGGAGCATATATAGAAGATACAGAAACACTTTTGTAAACTCAACATCGATAAATCTTATATATTCCATTTTTTAATTTAGAAGAAATAGCTAACGATAAATCACAATACTGTGATTTTTTTTGATAGAAGCAACTGCAAGAGATGTTTTGAGTGCTTTTATCCCCATTCATACTACTCGTTTAATGTTAAAACATGAGCGCTAAAGTTTTTAACTGCATAGGAATTTGGGGTTATAGTTCTTACTCCCAAACATTACTGAGCCCTTTGTCCTTCTCCTTCTAGCAATCTGACCACGGGAATAGTCTAAAGGAATTCTGATGGACTTAAAGCATTTACTGACCTTTCACCACTACTAACACCAGTTTTCGAGACAGTCTACCTGACTGATAAAGACTCCAAGCATTTTCACAGGTGATTATGCTCATTTGAAGAGAGAGTGTGCTAAATGCCCACGAATTTCTTTTAAAGCTAAAGAAGAATGCTAATTCAACATGTCTAATCTGTGCTCTGACACCCCCCCAGTCACTTCTGGGCTTCCAGAAGGACGTGGGCTCCATATAAGTGATAGATCACTTCGTTCCTCATCTTCCAAAGTAGACACAGTGGCAGCTCATGTGTCTCATTCCACTGCAATGCAAGGCACAGGCCAGGGCTTCTTCAGGAAAGACCATTCTATACTCATCCTGGGTCATCACCTGCACAGTCCTCACTAGGAGACTACAGACAAGCCCTCCTGACAACTAGAAGGCTTCCTTCCATCGTTGCCCCGTGTAGACTTGCTTGTATGTCTGTAATAGAAGTTACCAAAATCGGTTGCCACCTCTTCTTTCACACATCCTCTGAAAAGCCATTAGCCATGACCAGTATGTGGCTTGATTTTTGCATCTGTAAGTTTTAGGATGGAAATGCAAGCTATCACACGTATTTTGAATCTGTATGCCATCTGAGTTCATGAGGATGAGCGACAAGCATCATGCCAAGACACCCACGCCAATGTCCCACAGTGCCGGTGACCTTCAACAGGTTTTTCCCCACTGCCCTCAAAAAATTCCTTATGGCTTCCACTTCTCTCCATTTTTTTAAAGTAACAAAGTGCTTCTGAGGAAATCTAATCCTAGCATTCATGAAACAAATAGGGTAAAGGATTAAAAAAAAAAACCTGAACATCTGAAACCAGATGTATTCTTTGTATTCTCTCCACCTGCTCAGATAGAACCATTTTGGAAACCCGGAGCTTTTCAAACGTCATTGTGTACATGAATCACCTGAGGGTCTTTAAAGCAAAACAAAAATCCCCAGGTCCAGACACAAACCTAGGATTTGGGACTTCCAGTGAGTTCCAACACAATGATCATGGGATGGTTGGCCCATGGTCCATACTTTGGAAAGCAGAAGCATTTGACATTTCCAGCCTTGGTATATTCTGTATCCCAATGGACCGAACTAATTCACCCTAGCACTAGTTTAGCTTGTGGGTGATCCAAGTTTAAAAAAAAGTGTTAATCTGGTAATGAAAGGCTCACCTCTGACCAGACAATATTATAAAAACAGTCCAAGTCCTTTGTGCTCTGCACTGTCAGCCAAAGGGGAAATGGAAAAGGAGAGCACAAGAGACCGGAAATGTCACACTGAGAGGAAATAATATCCACATTTGGTCTAGAAGCTCAAAAAGCTTTAAAAGGCAAAGCCTGTTCTTTTAATATTGCAACCAAAATAAAACCAGGCACCCAAAACAATCCCAGAAACAGAAATGAACAAAACCAAAATGGAGACAGAGTTACTGGTTTTCCTAACTACTTTCTCTTGGAATCCAAAAAAAGAAAAGAGGAAGGCTTTTCAGAAGACAAAAGGGGGATCCATGTTGCCATTGTCTTGGTTACTCTTGGTTGCTGACTTATACCTGCTAAAGGCGTTGGGAAACTGCGAACTAATTAGAATCTCCCTTAATTCAACACTAGACATGCCATTGTACCCATGAACTACAGAGCAGATGAATTAAACTGGTTATAGTAACGAGGTTCATTTCTAATCTCTAACGCTGCTATGATTACAGGGCATATGTGAATTAAAACACCTACCAAGGTACATTTACTTCCTTCCTAAATGAAGCATTGGCACCTAATTTTTCTTGACTCTATCAGAGGTGCTTACACCTTTTTTTTTTGCTTTCCACTACATAAGACAGTAGTAAATACAAAGAGGCATTCACGTATCTCCACACCAAAACATTGCTAGGTTAGAACAGATTGATACACACAAATTCTTAGAACCCTAAAGGACTAGAAAGAGGCCCGTGGTGACTTGTCCAACCAACACCTCAGTCTAGGGATTATGAGGGAGTCCTTTCCAGAAGAATCACAGAGGCTTCATACTGGCTGGATGTATGGATACAGCTTTTTTTTTTTTTTTTTTTTTTTAATTTTTTTGCCTCTCTACAAAAAAAAAAAAAGACAAGAAAGAATAAATGGCCAAAAATGTGGACTTCCTTCTGCAGTGACTACTTATAGAAAATAGCAGATTCCCTGAAAGAGGCTCAAAACAAGAGACTCCAACTAAGCATTCTAAGCCCAGAGATGGACAGACAGATGGATGGCTCCGCTGAGAACCCAGCATGTCCCTATAGCAGCTGAGGGACCTATTTCCATCACCCACCCAAAAGATTATGCTTTCACTTGAAAGACATTCTCTTTTATTGTCTAAGATTACTGTAGCAACAAATGGAAGCTTGCACCTGACCTGCTAGGCAAGAATCTAAGAATTGAGACAAAGGGGAGTATTTCCGTATCTTTCAGGACCTCACCCCGACAATGATCTGGCTACTCGTCTTAACAAGTCCTGTAGTATCATAATGGAAAGTGAAGAGAGAAAAACAAAAGGACCTCATTCTCAGGATCCCTAAATCCTAGGGAAAGGAAAACTGTCCCAGATGTCCTTGCCTACATGGTCAATAATACCTCCACCATATATGCAGAGAAGTGCCGTTACCATACTAACCTGAGTAGCAAGCAAGCTCAATAAAGACCTGTGGTAGAAAGTGAACTCTATTCCTCCAGCTGCCAGGCCACTCCCTAAAAGAGCCTCTATCTTTGAAACACTGAATTCTAAGATTTCATCGCTGTCTCTCCTTATCCTTACAACTTCTCTTCCTTTCCCCTCATCACATCAACTCTTCAGTCTGTCTCCTGTGTGTGGTACCCATCCCTTCCTTTTCTGGATGGACTAATGGTGAGATTACCAGGGAGTCCTGTTCCCTTTCTTCTCCACATCATTAATGCCCGAACCACTCTCTTCCCAGTCCCAGTTAGCCTATTGGTCTATTGCCAACCTCTGATCAGTCCAAACATAGTCCAAACATTCCCCGCCCCTGCCCCCCCCCCCCATTGCCTCATGCGTCTATCTGTGTGCTGCTGAGCACTGCTTGAGAAAGTCAGTGTCTCTCGGCCTAGATTGGGATCACAGCATCCCATAGTGGCCCATATCCCGCCATAGGTATCCCAAACCTTTGCCACTCTTAAATCTTCATCCCATCCCCCAACTTCCCACCCTCAGGAAGTTGGCCTGACCTCCTACCTCCATTGAGGAAAATACAGCCCACAAAGGGGCCAGGCAAGATCCTCTATGCCTATGAATGAATCAACATTTGCATTCATCTTATTCTACATCTCCTCTAGAGAATATTAGACATTAAAGGCAATGCCCAATGCTGGGCACGTGTCCCCCTATTCTCCTTCTCTTCCTGGCCAAATAACCCTGTTTTCCCAACTCAGGTTCTTCCTCTCTTCTAACATTCTCCACTTCTCTCATCAGGCTACTACATTCATCTTACAAAGGTGCCACAGTGCTTGCCATATATTCAAGATTTCCCCTCATCTTCCATTTTCTCTAGCTGCCATGCCCTCCTCCTGGCCACGCTTACCAGATGTATCAACACTACGTGCTCTTTTCACTACCTTCCCCAGCCTGCTCTAACCAAGTTATCAACACTTCTTTACTGAAGATGTTCTGAAGATGGTTCTAGGCTACCACCTAAGTAGCCAAGGCAGACTCCATAGACACCGTTAATAATACATAATGTGTGAATATACTCTGCTGTTCCTTCTCAAAATCTCAAAATTCCCTCTCTGTTGTAGGCCTGGCTTCCAGCTGCTGAACCAAACCATTCCTCTTGTCTCACCCTCTGCCTTGTTAACTTTCCCTGAGTGTCTCTTGATAGTTTCTCCTGTTTCTCTAGAATGCCTCAAAAGTACTAGCCTTTTTTGTCTACATGCTCAGGTTGAGGGCCTTCCCTACTCTTGTAGCCCTGTCTCATAAATAAAAAAGCCCACGGTAATCAAGACCTTTTCTGATCATCTTCTGAAAAGTATCTTTGCCTGGTGGCTTCTTCCCTTCCCACAACTTCTATGCCACAAAGAGGAGCACACTAGGTTTGAGTGCCTTCATGCAGGAAAGGATGTTAAAGGTAGAAAGACTGATGATGCAAGAAAGGTCTCTACAAAATCCTGAACAAATGGGATTACTGAGGGCACTAGTGGGAACATAGCCTTGGACTAAAAAAACAGTTGTTCTGAAGAAGCTTCTAGTATTATTTATTGAGTATTTACAGATGCCAACAAATAACAAGCAGTTGGCAATTTTGATAGCTTGGTTTATCTTTAATAATTGTGTGACATGTGACTATTTCTGTTGTTTTACAGAAGAGTAAATACATATCAAATAATGTTAATCTGACACGGTCCAAAGCTACTAAGTGCCAGAATCAAGACTCAAACCCAAAGGAGCTTCAAAAGACAACGCCCCTAAGGCTTTAGAAATAGAAAATTAGAATCCTGGAAAGAAGAGTGCCAAAGTGAAGAGAAGGTAAACAGAGAAACAGAAGAAAGGCATGAAAGTCACAAAATACAATAAACACAAATGTTTGAGGATTATTTTCCCATTCCCCTCCCTCCACACACACACACTTCAGTTAAGAGGCAGAAGACAGGATTTTAAGTCATCTGGATCAACTGTATTTCCCTTCAAAATGTGTGTGTGTGTGTGTGTGTGTGTGGTCTTTCTCATCTTTAACATTGAGTTTTAAATTGAGAAGGAATGGAAAATTTTGTGCTCCCATCTAAGGACTTTTTTTTCTTCTCCCTTTCCTACCAACTACTGCATCCAATCCTGAAGTCATTAAGCATTCAGCACTGACAACATTTTGCTGAAACTTAATTGGGTTCTCAAGAGAGGAGATCTGAGATAAGAACTCCATAAAAATATTTTCTTGCCTTTTTCTCTAAATTTACTCTATTTTCCTATCAGCCAGGAAAGTAATTTGTTCTTATTTTTCCTTTAGACTGTGAAGACCAGTAAGAACTTCATTGAATGGGTTCAAGGACGGTTGGCTAGTATATGTGTTTGAGCACACAAGTATTTGTGTATTGAGGGTGGACCGAGAAGATTTTTTTTGTCCCTAAGAAAGTGTCAAGTGAAATTATGCTTCCCAATTAAAGTACCTTCCTAGGACAATCAGAAAGAAGTCCATCATTCTCTTTAAATATTACGAGAAAGAAAAATTCTGGCCAGTAATAAAATCACAAATGATTATTACTTATAGAAAGTGCATTTTGTTTACAACATTTGCAGTGAGAAAAGATTTTTTTTAACAACAAAAGCATGCCATACTATTGTTCTACTATTTCTCTCTGCCTAATACATGTCTCTAAAGAGACCTCAAGATTTTTGGTACCATGCAGGGGAGAGCAGATTCCCAGAGCCCCTGCGGGCAGCCTGCCCGACTACCTGTGATTCACCTAGACTATCTACATTTGTGCCAAACCCTCAAAACAGCTTTATCCTCAAGTTTCTGTTCAAAAACAAGCTATCTGTTCTCCTCAGAAGCCTCGGACCCCAAGTCATCATTGAATTATCAAAGAAAGATGACACAGACCCTACAAAAATCACATAAAGAGAAACAAAAAAAAAAAAAAACCAATTAGATGGGAGTTGGAAATAGTAGATCTTAACTTTGAGATTCAAAGTTTCCTCAGACACAGAGGGAGGCTGGAGCTAGGTCTCAGAGGGAATCCAAGTGCAAGTGGCAAGAGGAACAGCCAAAAAGACAGTTTAACTGAATGGAACTTGGGCAGAGGGGAGTTGCCACAGAAACCCACAAGCTTGGGGGTGGGACTTGGGAGAGTTCAGGGCTCAGCGCGAACCCACGCCTCTTCCTCTTATAGCCACCACTCATTTTCTTGTTCCTTTATGGTAACTTAATGCATGTTGGTGCTCCAGCCAGGCCTGGTAAGAGGAGGCCCACCTATGAATATCAAGGAAAAGAATGAAGGAAGGAAAGAAGGATGGAGGGAGGGACTTGAGCAGCAAGACTTGTCCCAGATAGACAACAGGAAGACCTGGGCATTTTTGTTGTTGTTGTTGAAATCTCTGAAAAACTCATTGGGCTCTGAATAGTGGAGATGGAGTCTGCAATGTTGTTGTCAAGGCAAACAGGGAAAGGGTAAGGATGAGCACAAGGAACAATGTTGCCTTTCTTTTGTTCCATTTCATCCAGGGCCTGAAGTTAACAAAGAATCTGGTGAACAGATATTTCCCTAAAACTATGTCAAAATCAGGTGAAGCTCCTCTCTAAGGCGTTTTCCAGCTCTGACATTAGGGGATTCTGCCTTTTGGTTTCTCCTCTGGTGGGAAAATTGATCTGACCTTCTGCAAGTATCTCAAAAAGCAAAGAAGAAGAAAAAAATTGCTATGTGGAGATCAGAGAGAGGTAGAAGTGACAAGATCACTTTGAGAAACACTTCATTGTTCCAGTTGGCGGGGGTGGGGGGCTGGGGGGGAAGGGTCAGGCAGGTTGCCATTGCTGACCAAAATGGATGTTTTCCTCTTCTTTGGAAGATTGTTTTTAAATGAATGGTAGTAGATGCTCCATTGAGAGGAATGCAAAACAAAAATGAGTACTTGCTTTTTGACTATCTACTTAATGGACATCCTATCCTCACTGAACTCTGTGTCCCTCAGTTTCTCCACTCTGGAGGCCCCCCTCCCTCCCCATAACTTGATGGAAGAAAAACTCCCAACTTCCTGCGGAGAGAATTGTACTCTTCATCCCTTTCTTTTGTGCTCTATCTAACAAGGGAGCTCAGTCAAGTTGTCCTCAGAGCAGGATGAATGGTATAAGGACACAGGTCAGGGTCTCTGTCCCAGGATAACAACAGTGTGTTGTATGCATTTAGGAACTGACAGTCAATATGGGAAGAGAAAAAAAAAAGAATGGAGAAGGAGGGAGAAAGGAAGGGAAGAATACCAGAGATTTGGTCCCTTAAACTCATAAGAATGAGTAGATATTTTTGGCAAAAAGGAAGTAAAAGTTAATTCATTTTGCTAGGCAAAATGAAGACTATGTGAGCTGCTATCTTAAAAAAAAAAAAAAAAAAGTACAGTCTTCCTCCAGTAGGTTTTAAATAAAGGCTTAGCAGCCATGGGATTCTGAATGGCTTTGGCCTAGATAATGGCCTTGATTGAGGTCTGATGTGCAGGCATTAGCTTCTGGAGCTGTAAACCCCTTGTGTCTTCCTGCTGTTCTGCCCCGAACAGTTCCTTCACTCCCATGGCCAGCTAAAGAGGGAAATGATGGCCTTGCCTAAAGCCATGAAGACATAGTGAGTTCCCTAGCATGGGGGAGTAGAGAGGAAATAAAAAGGGGGTGGAACCTTTTTAAAACTTTTCTAACTGCAAGCAGGCCACTGAGTAGAATTGAGTTTGCTCTTAGGATTAAAACTATAGTTGTGAGCATATTCAGTGTCTGCTCCTATTACAGTGGAAGAAAGGATAAAGGGAAGGATGGTTGTTGAACCATCACTATTAAGTATAGATATATATATTAAGGGTATATATGTTTATCATTGAAGATGAAATAAGACTCCCACTTCCAGTTCACAGGCAACTCAGAAACTTTTTGTGGAAGAAATCTCGAAGAAAGGAGAAAGCAAGGCGGTCCAAGTTGTAAATAA
Source organism: Dipodomys spectabilis (assembly GCF_019054845.1). Classification (NCBI taxonomy): domain Eukaryota; kingdom Metazoa; phylum Chordata; class Mammalia; order Rodentia; family Heteromyidae; genus Dipodomys; species Dipodomys spectabilis. The sequence goes on along the minus strand of NW_024870834.1, from coordinate 9,078,803 downwards.
CTACCTTTGGGTCTGTGTTTTCTAGCTGGGTGAAAAAATTCCTTTAACTCAATCATTAGATACCTTTGGTTCCCCCACGGGGGGGGGGGGGGGCTCTCCATGCGGGTCTGGATTTGTATACTTGGATAACATTTTAACTAGACCCCCTTTGGCCACACCCTTCCTCACCTGCCTGCAGTGGTACCTGACACCCTGGAGGAGAAAATAAAGCTCTCTGGCTTGTTATGCAAGTAGGACCAGGGCTCAGCTGCCCCCACAGTCCTGCCTTTCCGAATCTTAACAGTCCCATGTGGTTCATAGTTCCCTGAGTTCACCCCATCCACAGCATCTCTGTGCTTTTGCTCGTGGTTTTGCTCTGTCTTGAGACTCAAGTCCCCTACCAAAACATAACGCTGCTCTGCTCCCTGCTACGTGGCAGCCCTTGCCCAACCCAGACAGGTTTCTTACATCACAATGGTCATGTCCTGTGACATGGCTCAGCGTCCCCGTTTCAAACTCACTAGACCAGAGAGGGGTCCTTTGGAGAGAAGACAGCGTCTTACCTCTACCCTGCCCCTTTGGGGTGCCATGCCTTACACCTAGTGGGTACTCAATAAATGTTTGTTGGGTGAAGAGGTAAACGCATGATCAGTCATCATCCCCTTCCTGTGCTTGACTTCCATCTGCTCTTTAAAAACCTGTTCAGCTTGAAGCCACACTGGGCGTCATTGCCTCTCTCTAGTTCTCTGGCAAGCCATAGTCTGTGCCCTATCCTCCTTGTTCACTATCTCCTTTCTTATTGTCACTCTAATAGCAAGCTAACCCGTGGTCACTCTAATGGCAAGCTACCCCGTTAAGCAATTAATAAGCAGCAGTGATTCTACAAGCAAGCACCAGCAACGAGAGAGGAAAAGATTAGGACTTCTGACTTTTTCCAGCCCAGGAAAAGTCAACATGAGAGTTTAAAAGCACAGTGACCCAAACTGAAATGTCCCATTGGTACACATGCACAGATACATAACGTCTCCTTAGTTAGCTGAAGTGGTGCACCCCAGTAGCAGGAGCAGGCTTGACAAGAAACGTTTCTACTGCCTTTGCCAGGAGCACCTCCCTGCACTTTGGTTTGGCTGTCTGTCCACTGGTGACTTCCAGCTACAGAACTTTTGTTTTCCCCCTGAGCTGGTCCTGGAGCTTGAAAGCTTGAACTCAGGACCTGCGTGCCATCTCTGAACGTCTGTGCTCAAGGCTAGTACTCTACTACTTGAGCCACAGCTTTGCTTTTGGTGGTTATTTGGAGTTAAAGAATCTCACGGGTTTTCCTGTCCAGCTGGTTTCGAACCATAACCTTCAGATCTCAGCCTCCTGCGTAGCTAGAATTACAGGCGTGAGCTATGGGATATTCTTGTACCTCCCATATTCTGTCTTCCAACTTGAACACTGGCAGCAGCGCAGAGTGGTCCTCCAGAAGAGCGAGTGGAGAAGAAGATAATGAAGTATTATATGTGAGAGTCGCTTCTAAAGGACTCTCCTGGCTACCGAAGAGGAGCTTGAGGAGGCTGGGGCCCCAGTTTCAGGGGAAGTGTGTGTGTGTGTGTGTGTGTGTGTGTGTGTGTGTGGCTCTGAGGAAATGAGCCACCTCCCCGCACCACACTAAGATGACTCACTTCTGCTGGGGGCGCCTGGACGTAACAAGGCACAACGAGTTGAGATTTGTGAACATCCCTACCACAGTGTGGAGTGAGTGACAGCAGCAGTCGCTGGCCAATCCCAATGCAGGGATCTCAGCGTGGTATTCCCCCTGGGCAGGCTGAGAAGAAGAGAAGCGGGCCCTGGCATTTGACAGCACTGAAGGGGCGGGGCAAATGACGGTGCTGGGGCAAGGGGGCAAAGCGGTGATTTCATGGTAATTATCCAACTGCTGGCAAAGCAAGATTCCTCCCCCCACCCCCCACCCCACCCCCGGACCTCAGGACTGTCTGTCTTAGTGACCGCCGCATGGCTTCTACACATGAAGTCAAGCACTGGGACTCCATGCCATACTGCTTGCCACATGGTCCCCTGAGGAAGGGCGTAGTGCTGGGCCCATGGACATATACAAGCATCTCATCATTCCTGTCAGTGCCCGTGTCTCTACACACCAAAAGGCTCATGGGACGGACCTCGTTTTCTGTTTGTGTTCTTTTTTTAAGCGGGGGGGGGGGGGGGGGGGGGGGGGTCTAGAAAATCCAAAGAGATACTGAGGCCCAAAGCACTCAGAAATTGTATTACAATCCTCCGTTCCCAAGCCTGTCTGATGCTCACCTTCCCGGGCTCCGAAGAGCAATGATCACGACAGGCGGTATTTTTTTTTTTTTTTTTAACAGAACCACATAAGACTTAAAAGGGTCCCTAGGAAACACATGAAGAGGAGAGATACCAAGGCAGCAAATGAAGCCAAAGCCTCTCAAAGTGCAAAAGCAGAATTTCAAGACCAGGCCCTTACTATGTGGGAGGGAAGATGCCAGGGAGGAAAAGCAAGAGAGGAAGAGAGGTGGGGGGGGGGGGGCGGGAGGGGGGGGGGAGGCTGCTGCCTGCCTCCATCTTCTCTCTGCAGGATCATCACAGGATGAAGAGAGCCTCTCAGCTGGAAGTTCCAAACTTTATAACGGTTCCTCTACAGTTCTCCACCCTTCATTGCCTTTAAAAGAAACAGCTTAGCAAACCATAAAGCAGATAGTCATAAGGTAATCGCTTGAACCTATTGGTACCCTGTGCCAACCAACCCTAGGCCATCCATAGGGTAAGATCAGAGATGTTTCTGATTTCCCTTGCCGCCACTGTGAGCAGGCAGGAAAGGGACAGGATGCTACTCCTCACATTCAGCCTTGCTGCCCCATCAGTGCTTTAAGCCGAGACGCAGGGAGACATGAGCCTGGGTGAAGGCCTCAATAGGCAGGTGCCACCCACCCGGCTTTCTGCTCATCTTCTAGCTGAAAGCACAAACTCAGGGAGTTGGTAGTCTATGGGGCCTTAAGAAACTGTTCCACGTGAGCCTGAGGAGGGATGGTATATCCCTAGCCCATCTGTTACTATTGATCACAAAGGAATGGCTGGACACGGATGGCTTCATCCATAATCCTAGCTACTCGGGAGTTAGTGATTGGGAGGATTACAGTTTGAGGCCAGCCCAAGCTTAAACATAATACGCGGTCTCTGTCGCTGAACATAGTGGCTGTGGAGAGCATACATAGACGGATGGTCTTCCAGACCAGCTGGGGCAAACACAGGAGACTCTATTGGAAGAAATAACAGGCAAAAAGGGACGGAGGCCTTGAAGGAATGAGGTAGAGAATTTGTGCCTATTAAATGGCAAGGTCCTTGTTCAGCCCCCAGTACCACCAAAGAAAAATAATGACAGACCGATGGTACTGACTAAAGCCCCCAATTCCGCCCCCTCCCCCCCACAACCACCACCACCATGTGACTTTTACACTTGGATTTGAAATGTAAAAGCTTGAGGAATGGAGCTCAACAAAGTCACACTTTTAACACCCATCTCTGACTCATAACGTGACAGGTGTGGGTCATTAAGCAAGTCACTAACTTGCCTAGGCCCTAAAATACACCCAGCTACAAAAAGGAATTGCATTGTTGTTTTTATGCACTTTGCAATAGGACTTCACAATAGGTTTGACAAGCCAGCAACTGTTAACAAGCTCTTCTATTTCTCTTAGGGCTAAAAAAAAAAAAATTAAGATAAATGGGGGAAAAAATATTTTAAGAGAAACCATCCAACCCCTCTCTGTTTTCTTTCTTGGTGTGTAGCTCCCAACCTTAAAAGATTTCTGGACAAGAGTCAAAGTCAGTTGCTCACACATTTTCACAAGCTGCGTGAGCCAAATAATGAGTCGCATATGTTTTCCAGTGGATCACCTGTATCCTTCTGTATAGAAAATAGAAGAAGAAAAAAGTAGTAATAACAGTACTAATAGACCTCATATTGAACCATCGTTAGAGCTATTTAAGTATTACTTAAAGTATTTTATATTAAAGGCAATTTGTACATGTATTCACTTAGTGTGTGTACACACACACACACACACACACACACACACACACACACACACACACACACACACGGGTTTCTTACTCAGTACGTCCAGGTGATTTAATCTGAATAATTCTAAACTTTTGCTGTTTAGTTTTTTTTGAGAGGTGGGAAGTTCTCTTTCTAAATACTTTTTTTATTATCTTTAAGTAGTTGAACAAAGGGGTTGCCACTTAACAAAACTGGTTATGAATTTAATTAAGAGGCCATTCTCGTTGCCTTTAGCATATCTTCTTGGTCTCTCGTCAGAAAAGACCCAGAATGTAGGTTTAAAGACCTAAAAGTTCAAGGGCGGGCAGGGAAAGGAAAAGCCTACCGCCCTAGGACGTGAGCACTCTTTATTTAGAGAAGTTGCACTGGACTTTCCTGCTCTGTTTGTTTGTCCCTTCTCAACAGGCTATAACACAGCTCTTCCTGAGGCAGGTGCCCGGAGAGAGGGCCTGCCTCCTCGCTTTGATAAAGTCATCTGATGTATCTTCTATGTCTTTCACCCTCACTTTCAACAGTGAGGAGCTTCTCGTGCAGAGGTGGGTGAGCCACTTAGTGCTAAGTCCTTCCTGATCTCAATGTTGACTGGGGTCGAATGAAGCCATTTTCTGGCCTCACGTCTTCAAAGATCCCCTGGTAGAAGTCAAGCAGGCTTCCCTCACTTTTCTTTGTAATAGAATTATCAGGAAGTGTGCTGCTTTCTCTTGAGCACTGGGCTCGGGCCTTTGGACAGCCTGGTGCAACAGAACTCCCTCTTTGGTCTAAGAAATCCTTTTTTTATCCTCTTAAGGAAACACCACACAGGGACAAGGGCTAGAAAGCTGGGCAGAAAGCAGAGCCGCCCAGAGCTGGCCCCTCAAGGGTTCCAGGCCCACCTCCTCCTCAGTCTCTTTAGACTCACTCCTCTTTGGGTCTTTTGTGGCACGAATCACCTCAGAATGCTAAATCTTGTTTTGCACTGTTTCCTCAAGTCATTTCCCCCACCCCACCCCCCCTCTTTGTTTTCAGGCTTTTAGGAAGGACCTGGCCTTTGCGAAATTACTAAGGCTACTCTTTGCTCTTCAACATTGTCCACTGTGCTCGGGCAGGGGGATGTAAGCAATGTGGGGGGATCCTTGATCCTTGGTATCTAGTGGGGCTCACCAGCCACGCCGTGCCCCATCAGGACTTGGTTAACAGCCTCCATTCCTGCCAGGAGCCCCCGTGCCCCCGCTGGGAGACACAGCCACCAGTACCTTCTGCCCAGATACTCTATGCAAGCTCTCCTCTTTGGGTTTCTTTTCCCCTTTCCATTTTGTTTCTTCCACTTTTCCTAGGTTGGATTTTCTTTTTCAGAAGGATTAAGTTCCTTTGCAGTTTTTATTGTGCAAGGTTGTTTTTTGTGGTGGTGGTTGTTTTTCGTTTTAACCTGTATTCCATATCTTTTCTCCTTTGCTTTTTCTCATTGTGCTATTGCTATCCACCAGGGACTGAAGAAAGAGCCAAAAGAATGTCAGGCCATACTCACTTTCCTCCTAAGCTCATACTTCTGTTGCTTGAGTTGGGGCCAGCGGAATACACAGGGAGTTGGACAATGTGGAAAAGAAAGAAAATTCAAGGAGAGAAAAGAAAAATTTCTACCATGCGACATTGTCCAGCCTCGTTCATAAATGGGCTAGTTAAATTAACTGTGGGTCAGTTTAAAATTGGGTCTCTTGAGAGCCTTTCAGAGGCCTGGTGAGGGGAGAGGGAAAGAAAGGATGGATGAATGGGGGAAGGCAGGACTTCCTCATCCCTCTCTTGGAGGCACATATTTTGGTTCATTGGGATTTGTCTGTCCTGTATAAGCAGGAAATTGATTCGGAACTCCAGCTTCCCTGGGACTAGGCGAGGGAATAGAGCTTGCCCAACAGTCGGCATCAACTCTGTGTTTGGCTCCCCACAGTGCAGCCTAGCTCGGATGGGCCTAAAACTCAGTATTTGCAGGTGGAGCTGATTTAATTCCTCCACTCTCACCAGGCTTCCCCCATACTGCCCCGCCCCCATCACCCATCCCCCACTTTGCCGGAGGGAGGCAGGCTCAGCTTCACACGTGGGTGGGAACTACTTTCTCTGTTTGTACAAGCACCTGGCGGAGGCCGAAAGGAATCTGAAACCAGGGCCGAAAGGAATCTGAAACCAGGGACCCGCTAAGGGCATTGCCCTTTCTCAGAAAGAGAATTTTGTTCCCAGTCATAATGCACATACGCAAACCATAGCATCTCCAGGTACCAATCCTCCACAAATCAGGAGGGAGGAAAAAATGATCATCTGGTCCCACCTAAGAAACAAGATAATTCCGGTGCAAACAAACCATTTAGCACAGGAGAGAGAAGAAAAAAAAAAGTTCATAGGTGCAAGAATTAATGGAGCCCTTTATTCTTCTACAAGTCAACATGACACCTAGAACTATGGAGAGAGATTTTACTTCAGAAGATAGTTTAAGGCTCGGATCCTGGGCCCTGTACCTGCTGCCCACCCAAGCCCCAGCCCTTCTGGCAAGGCCACCCTGGGTCTGTATGGTTGAAGCCCACACTCTGCTCTTCTCTTCAAGGGGTATAGGACCCAGACTTCCCTGTCTGCCCTGTCCCCAAGCAGTAGGGAAACTGGTCTTTCCCAGCACTATGTTTCACGTTCCTTTGCTCTTCATCACGGGATGATCTACCTTTTGAAATAAAGAGGCAAGAGTCCTCCTGCTATTGTATTTCTCTCTAAAATGAAGGTTAGGATCTGGATTCTGGACTCTGCCAGACTTAAGGCCTTAGGAGGAGGGGAAGAGCAAATGAAGAGCAATGAAATACTCTGGGTATTATCCAATCACACTCGCTGCTGAAAGAGTGACAATCCCAGTCATAATCAGTGAATCGTTGGCTTTAACCCTGGCTTAGAGTTTGTAATTTATCTCATTCTTCCCTTCACACATACATACACCAAAAAAAAAAAAAAAACACTTCATACAACAGGCTAATCCCAAATGAGGGTATGTCTACAGTATTTCCAGGACATGCAAAAGAACCTTAAAATTTATTACCCAGCATGGTGCCTGGAGTTTACTGTTCCCTCATGGATGCCTCCTCTTACAGGGAGCTGGTGTTGACCACTATGGAATACACAGAGCTTCAGTTTCTCTTAATTCTTCTCAGACTTGCCATCATTCTTTGTGCTTCCGAATCCAGTCACTGTGTTATTGCCCGCCTTTCCACTCCCCAGGGCACACAGCCAAAGGTACGATCCTAAAGGGCTCTGAGCATGGCTTAATTGTCCCCTGTCACTCTTCCAAGGCCTCATACACATTGGGGCTCTCTAAATGTTTGTTCAATAACTAGATAGACTGTACAACTTTAATCAATTACCATTGCCATTGGTTAATTGTCTCCTTTTCCTCCTCTGAGCACAAATCCAGTGGAGAAATTATTTGCAGTTTACATTCACTCCTTGAAATAATGGAGTGGCTCGTTTTCTTCTTCCTATAGACTCGAAGCAACTGTCGAACAGGATAGATTCTTTAAGGCATGGATGAACATTTGATATAAAATATTGAAATGGACATCCATGAATGATGCTAGTATCTACATTTGCCAGTGATGCAATTGATTCCAGAATGTTAAAAGTTCTCCCAGATTCTCTGTGACAAAAAAAAAGTCATGTCTCACTGAGATCCTGCTGTTTGCCTTGGGCATTCACAAGTGATTTAACGGGGATATTAATGTAGGCAGTTCATAGATACGCAATTAGAGTATTGTATTCAAATGTTATCACATTCTAGATAAGGAAAAGTGCATGTGTAGATTGGTCTCCAATAAATTATGATCTTTACACTTTAATAAACACAGCTTCCAAATAGGTTGTGTGAGAAATTTTTTTTTTTTTTTTTTTTTTTTTTTTTTTTTTTTTGCTTTAGGCTCTTTCAATGTCTTTCAAATTTCTCACCAAATTTGTATAACGTTTTTACATAAAGACAGTGAGTGGGTGCTGAACCTGTGTGCCATTTCAGATTCTTATAGTCAGATGGGAATCATTCCCAAAAGAGTTGTGCCATTCTGGTTCCATTAGTTGATATGAGTTCATAGAAATGACCAGGTTAAAAAAAAAATTGCCGCTGTGATCAGTAATCTGACTCCAGAAGTCATCCCAGATACTCTCTGTTGGCCTGGAGTACTGACCTTTGACCTGCAGTCTTCTCCCATACTGCATTCTTCTGAACTTCCCGCTGGTCAGTCCATATTCCAGGACCTCTTCTGCTCTGATTCTCTGCAGAATTCCTTCACACCATGTGTTTTGGTCTGCTATTGATGCTGCACACACCTGCTAAACTCCTATCATGTGCCAGGCACAAGAAACCAATGAGAAAGAGGAGACAGACAGACAGACAGACAGACAGACAGCGAATCCCTTCAGGAGCTTCCAATATGAGAAAGACGTACAATTATGAAAATTGAGTGTCTGTTGTTACTAGGGAATCACTGGACCACCATCTAGTCCCAGAGCACCAGAGAGGCTTCTAGAAGTCTCCTTCTTATGGCACAATGGCCAAGAGATAGAGCATGTGAATCCCCTCTCGTGAGCCTCAGGACTAACTGGAGACACGCTGAAGGGCTACAGTCCCCACAGAGGCAGGGACAGAGAAATAGAACTGTATGGCCATTGCAATACCATGCTCACGAGGGTCAGCCGGAAGCCTCATCCACTGAAATATTGTGTCTATGTACTGTGAGTCCTCCAAGAACAGAAGCTGTCTTCTATCATTTTGGAAAATCATTTTTAGGTTCAACAAAAGCTAACCGATTACCTTACTTATGTCCTCTAGATTTTAATATTACTCATTTCTGAATACTCTACCCTTGAACGTAAATGAGTACTGAAGAGGCAATATCTTGGTACTGCTTTGAAAACAGTGGGCCCTCTGGGGGGAAAAAAATTCAGGGGTTTATATGAGTTGCAAAGCCATATTTTGAGATCTGGGAATGTACTTTTGAAGTGGGAGTATAATCTCAAAATGGATTCTAAGAATGCATTTGGATTAATGGAGCAGGAATTCTGTTATTGATGGATGATGCCTGCCTCGGGCAAAGGGGTTAGGCAGTGGCGGCACACTGGCTGGTGTTCAAGAGTCCTTCAATGCGCAATCTCCCATTTCCAAGAGGCATAGCTCCAATTCTCTCTGTAGTCAGAGGGCTGATTTTTAGCTAAACATTCCAGTATCTGCACATCTGGAAGCTAGCTGTCCTTCAGGGTCACTATCTTCTGAGTCTAGTTACTGCACCAACTGTTGCTGTGATTTAAATTTTGGAGCTCTTTGTAAATCAAAGCTACAAATCTAACTCATTACCTGATAGACAAACTTGGTTTTACCAAATACTACTTGGGAGTTGGTTAAATTAGTTGGCTCCAGATGTCCTCTGATAAATGAGAAAAATCCAATCTGCCTTGAAGGATGTACATTGGTTGACAGCAAAGGTATCTTGTCCAGTGCTGAAGACAAAAGTGAAAAGCACAGTCTCTACTCGGAAGAGCTTATAATCGACATGACACAAACAGACCAAGAGACTAGCAGTTAAAAACCCAGAATATCAAACCCTCTGCTGGAGGGAGAACCAAGCTACATGGAAGACAGCTGACTGGGAGGGCTAAGAGGATTTAGGAAGGACTTTCTCCAGCAGGTACCTCTTCTACTGGGTCCTAAAGGACTTGAACAAGTTAGGTCATCATGGAATGGGGATCAGGGCACCTAGACGAAGAGGACTTCTAAAAGGGACAGCAGGAACCAAAGACCTGGAGAGAGAGCAGAAAAGAAATAAAGGACCATTTGAGTATCTTACAGGTTAATCCAGGGTTGGCAGTGTAATGAGCTAGAAGTTCACAGAGGGACTGACAGACCATTGCCCTTGGGTTTTCTGTGGAAGGCCAAAGAGAAACACTGACCTATTTGCAGATCTAGAAAACTCTCTTAGAGTTCACTGTATCAGGCCCAAGAAAACAATAAAAATGAGTCCGCCCTGTCCTTGACCACCGGTGACCATCTCATTGGGTTAGCCTGGGCCAACGTCTTGGCTTTGACTTACCCGGAGGCCACATGGCCTCGCTCCATCCTACAGCCAAGATGTACCTTTGATGTCATGGTAGTCCTTCCTTACAGTAGGAGGGGAGAAAGAATGAGGACAGATCTGGAAGAAGCAAGTCCCCTTTACTGGAAAGGTGAGAAAGGTGCTCAAAGCACAATACATTCCCACTAATGTTGCAAGCCAGTTAAGTGACTCGGGTTTGAAGGTGATTTGCTTTCCCATGAGGTGGAGTTTCTCTAAGCTTTAAAGTCCTCAACCACCAAATGAACATGAACTCACGGACTCTTGGAGTGCTAACTGGGATGTGGCGCAAACCGTCTAACATAGTACCTAGTACATAATAGGTACTCAAAAATAGAGAAACCACCGTTTATCTTGACCCGTTATCACTAAGGCTGTGGGTGGAGGACATATATAGCGAGAGCAAATCCGATACAGCTTGAAATGTCAGCCTCCACCAAGAAGTGATTTACGTCAGACTGGAGTATTGTCATGTTCACTTGGTTTTTGACCTAGGAAATGTGACTTGTTTGTTGTGAAACCCAGTGCCCAGCAACATGCAATCAGGATCAGGTAAAACAGGAACATGAAGGTAAATGTTCAGCAACAATACTGGTTTGTTGGACATTGTTTTTGTTGGAGATGGTGGTTGGGGGCGGGGGAGGGGGGAGAAGGGAGGGAGGCTGTTGGAGCTCCTCCTCTTGCCAGACAATGGCTGGCACCCAGATCTGCACCAACAGATACAAGGATGAAAGTACTAACTAGAGAAAGAGCCTCTCAAGATAGAAGGCCTGTCTTGAGAATAGCTCCCAACCCAGCCAACCGTGAATCCCACATAGCCCAGAAAATAAAAATAAAAAATAAAAACAGAAGAGACACGAGACTGGATCTTCCAGATAGTCTTTGTTGTCATTTTCTCCATCATTGAAAAAAAAATGACATCATCAAATAAAGACAATAGCAGCACAGCTTCTTGAAATGTTACAAGCAAAGTTGCTTTCATACCTTTTCTAAGAACATTATGAAATCCCGGCCGCATGTATTATTATCTGTAAAATGCCTTTAAAAAAAAAAAAAAGCACCATGAAATCCTACAGAAAGGAAAAAACAAAAACAAAAAGAGGTCAACCAATCTCCACACATGAGTTTAGCATTGTTGTCACTGAGTCCCTGGCCTGAGAGTCTGGGATGAGAAGGGGCAGAAGGCCGGCACGCGGAGGGGTCGGCTTCACTTGTAGGCCCCCACCCTGGGAGACCCACTGCAGTGCAAGCCTGCAGGCAGACAGGGAAGGCCTCCTCCTCTTGAGCCTTGTTTTAATGGGCCAGCCACTCTCTGACAATTTTTTTTATTCACTTAAGAACCAAGAACACGAAGGAGATGTCAGCTCTTAGGCACCTGTGAACAGGATCATTTCTGGTAAATCATAGATGCCTCTCGTTTGTCCTCAGGACCACTGCGCAGTCATGTGACCTGCATGAGCTCCCAAGGAGGACTTAGATGCAGTGTGGATGGGCCGGTAATGTCTCACTCAGCCATTACCCAGGGCAGAGCCATGTAACTTAACTAGCATGCCATTCCAAAGTTTCCATCTGCAGAATTAACTTCATCCAAAATACCCAATGAGAGTGACCTTTGTGGCAGAGTTAAACTTTTCTTCTTTAGCTACTAGTTAGATCTTACCACCAGAAACTTCCTCTGCTCATTCAGCACACAATTACATGACAACAATGAGAAAGAATACCCCCCCCCCCCACACACACACATACACATTGAAACACCAGCAGATGCAGAAGACAGTGTGCAATCCAGGTTTTTGTGCATGAGTTTTTTGGGTTTTTTTTAAGGGAGTTTCTACAGGCATGTTTGTTTTCATATGTCCTTCTGGTGGTTGACAGATCAAGGTCAGATGGAATGGACTGCCTCATATTCTTACACAATCCAGTGAGCCCCAACCTGTTACCCTGGTGACCTTCTCATTCATTCCCAACACCAAGCATACAAATAGCTATTCAGCCCTAACCTAGCTAGCTAGGAAATGATATCATCTCAGAGGAAGGCAAGAGGGTGGCTTGCTAATGTTTAGCACAACTAAGACTTTCAACATCCAATGGTCCCCCATAGAGCTCAAAGCAGCTACTTCCTGTGTATATGAAAGTAGAGAGAGAGAGAGAGAGAGATGAAAGTACTCAAATACATGAAGTTATCAAAAGGAACTTTTAGTACAACTGGCTGCTAATAGCAACGGCTTAAAATTCTTTAACTAGCTTTAACACCATGCAAAAAATGCCCGCATAGCCTGAGCCCCCACCCCGGGTGACAGTGTGCTAAATTTCTACAAGGAAGGATAGAGCCTCCCCAGGGCGGTGATCCTATTTTGGATAGCAGTCTCCCAAATACATCTGGTCTCCATTCATCATCCAGAAAACAAACCCCTAAAGGCAAAAAAAGATCTTCCCCCGAAACCGAAGAAGAGCGGGACCAGTCACTGGTATTCACAAATCCAACTTAGAACTTGCTGGTTAAGTTGGATTAACTCACGGACGGGGGATGGTTTTTGCCAAAGAACTCTAAAACCCAAAGAGTGCTGAGGTTCAGGGTGTGTCCTGCGCACACTGGTGGAGCCCAGACAGTAGTACCAGGCGGCTGAATGGAAGGCCAGAGACACCAACCACCACTGCCACAACTACCATCACAGTAATAGAGCCCTAACCCCAGACTAGCACTGATTACTGAGCCGTGAAGCGATGAGCTGTGCAAATGCATGTCTAGAACATGTGGCTGCTTGGCCTTTGTACATGTGTTCCACATACTAGTGGCCCCGTTCTTCACAAGGTTAACATTCAAGTAACTTCAGGACAACTGACTCCTCGGGCCTTAGCTTATGCACACAAAAAGGAGCCCAACCTCTCATCTTCCCTCAGCTCCTCCTCTGGAGAGTGGTGTTTGTGAAACATGTGGCCCACCTATTGACTGGCTCCATGTCCCCGAGGGTCTTCTTTGACCCTTATTTGACAATGCTTTTGTCTATATTGTTGTCAGGGAGCGGGTGATAGCAGCAATTTCCCTTCTCCCAAATCAAACCTAAGTTTGATTCTCTGTTTTACCGTGGTTCAACTCTGGGGAAAGGTTTACCTGCGCACCGATACAGGCACCTGCTCCATTGGGTGGATGAGGCCACTTTGAGCTCTGAACTGTTTCCTTCCTGTGATGCGCAGAGTTTCTGCAAGTTACGCAAGTAAAGTGCAAAAGAGTGCTATCAAAGGGCAATTTTAGCCATACAGAAACGAAAACAGTGCACAGTAGGTACCTTCCAGGGAAATCTCTTGAGACCATGTTCACACAAAGATCTCGTGGCCTTTTGGGGGTAAAAACATCACTTCATTCCTGTAAACTGTGTCCATGAAGCTTAAGAGACATGTACATATCACACACACACACACACACACACACACGGATACATGACACAGCCACCAGCAAGGTTGAAAACAGACCTTGATCATACTTGGAATACTCACCCTATCACATCCCTGCTGTGTGCTATTCAACAAGTTACTTTTGCTCCCTCAACCTTTGTCTCTAGAGTGAGTTTGTAAATACTTCCCACATAGCATGGTGAGGTTTCAGCATGTGCCGTCCATAAAGTGCCCGATCGCGTGCTGGACACACAGAAGGCACTGGATACATGACAGGAAACCTCTTTGCCAGATCTGGCGGCCGGGCCTCCAATTTTAACATAGTACTATAAAGCGATAACAAGGTATGGCGAGGTATATGCTGCTATAAAGTGATGAGCTCCACGGACAGTTTAATCAGGACACTTGAGCTTGTGGGAATAAGAGAAGAGGGGTTCCCAGTTAGCTATCCCTCCAAAGGCATTGGGTGAGACTGGAGCAGTTCCCACAGGAGACAGCCAGCAGCCACCCCTGCATAAATATCACCTGCCAGGGTCTACTGCAGACTCTGCAGACACTCAGGGGGCAGCTCTAGCCCCACGGAGACAGAGTTCACCCAAACCTTTATGGGACAAGATGGGCCTCATCACAGGGCTTCTCATTTGGCCCCTTCTCAGAAGCCATGCGAGAAGTATTGGAGGCGATAGGCCGGGGGAGTGAGTTGTGCATTTTTTGGAAAAACAAAGGGAGCCAGGGAATAGGTCTTCCAAAGTGCCAGTGGTCCAGGATAGAGTGGACGTCATTTCCCCCCCTGGACATCAGAAAGCACAAAGGTGGTTTCTGGAAGTCTCCGCATGTGCCGTGACGTTTTAGTAAATCTACTCTGTGAGTGGATTATATGACATCTCCAACATGGCTTACTGAGCCTCGAAGACCCATAACCAACAACTTCCTGGTCCTGCCAGCGCACGCGCTGAAGTGGCTCACCTGGCTTGCTAGCTTTGAACCGGCAGCCGGCCACTTAGGATCAAAATCCAGGCACACACAGGCACCGACGGCCTGGTATGAATTGTTTCCCAGGACCGGTGACTACCCCATCCCTCCCACTTCCCCTCACTGAATGGTCCAGCCTCAAGAGCAATCCTCCTCATTAGTTACCAGACATTGCCTTGAGCAAATCAAGTCCAAGCCTTAGCGAAAGACAGGAGCAAACCGAGGAGACAAGGCAAAGAAGTGTCACTGTAGGAATACAGGAGTACAGCCCAACATAAAAATACAATCAAAGCTTTTGGAGACCTTTTTGTCGGTATTACTGTTTTGAATGGCATTAATGGCACTTAAGCTACAAGCAATTAGAGTATTTCAACCCTGCTATTCGGGGGTTGGATAAGGGAAAGTCTTCTTGTGTGAGAAAAGCAAGTTCGGGTCTCATAACTATGTCTACCCTCAGACACCCAAAGGGACAAAAAGCCCTGAGATGGAAAGATGCTGTGGTCCTCTTCACTGCCTCAGTACTGCAGGATGTCTATTTATACGTATATATAAAATTAGCATCAGCTAGACAGAACAGCCAGCCACTGGCATCCTGCAAGGAAATGGTTTTGGTGGTTGGTTGTTTTTATTTTTTTTTTCTCCCCCCTATCAAAACAAAAATGGGAAAAGCAAAGCTCCGGTAGAAAAGTGAACATGGATATTTCAAAAATTCAGTTTATTTTTCACCTTCACACCCACTGAGGGAAAAGAAAAAAAGAAAAACAAAAATGCGTGACTTGCCTTTTACCAGGCAGCAGCTGAGGATGAGTCTTTACCCGAGGGTGGCATGTTCACGTGGGTCACCAAGCCCAGAAAGATGACAAAACACAACAGACGTGTGTCGTTGGTTCAGTGAGATCCACAGTATGATGTGTCTGTGATTATTTTGTGTGTGTGTGTGTGTGTGTGTGTGTGTTTTGTAATGAGAAAAGCGATTGCACCTTTTAGTACGTGTGCTCTGGTCTGCTTCCAATAAAAATCCCAGGTCCCACTGGGTCCCACGAGCATTCATCTGGAGCTCTCTAAGAGTCAGATCCTACGCGCTGAAAGATTGGTATCAACGGTCAAGCTCACAGCATATGCCGTTGTGTTAGCCCTAACCCACAGTTTACCAGTTCACCTGCAAACAGGCCCCACCCCTGCTGTGTGTGACTTATCACCAACAGTAGGTTCAGAAAATGAGACTCCCATTTAAACGTGCGCACACACACACACACACACACACACACACACGCCTGTTCTAGGGGAAGAGCTGCTCTTTGTGTGCATGCCATTCCAAGTCAGCATCACTCCGGGAAGTCCCTCCACGTGTCCTGCCCTAACCTGCTATGTATGTGACCCCCTCCTCTCCCATGTGTCCCATCGCCACTATCTGAAAATGAAGTTCTTGTCCTTGATTCATTTTGGCAGAGCAATCTCTCAGTTGTTTATGGCACAGTGAAATAGATTCTTCAATGCTATGTAATTTGGGACTAACAAGAAGTCTGTTTAAGGCACGTGTCTCAGTGTGAATATTTAAAAAAGAACGAAAGAAGGAACGAAAGAGACCGCACAACACGTAGTCCCCAGCGTCTGTCACATTTAGCTTCTGTCTTCAAGCAACGCGTTGTCCTCGAGCTCCTGGTCTTTGGTGTCTGTGGGGATCATTCCATTCTCCATCTCGGCGTACTGCTGGATGGACTCTGTCAGCATGGCCGTGCTGGAGTTGTCTGAGTTACACATCTTTTCCGTCTCTTCCTCTTTCTTCTCTTCATCTAGTGAGTAATTGCGGAAGGTCTTGTAGATTTTCTGGACGTCCTCGGGCAAGGTCTTTTTGAGGTCTTTGTTTTTCCTCTTGGTGAGTCTAGAAGTGGACCCGAACTTGTTGATGATGTTGTCTTCAGAGGCGCCTTGCCCGTGTTTGTTGAGCTGCTCAGACCCCTTAAGGCGCAGGTTGTTGGGCCGGTTGTTGATGCTCTCTTGGGAGGAGGCCTTGAAGCGGCCTGTGTCCAGGGCAGCAAAGACGGAGCGCTTCTCCGGGGACAGCATGTCGAGTGAGTGGGCCCTCTGGTCCAGGCCCAGGCGCCGGCGCTCCATGCTGCGGATGGTGGCCGCCCGCTGCAGCTTGTCGTGGATCTCCACGCTGAGCCGCCGCCTGGTCTCTCGGAACTCGGCTGTCACGTTGGCCTTCCACTCTGCGGCGTGGGCCTTGATCTCACCAACCTGGCCAAGAGAAGGAAGAGCAACAACAACAACACTGAGAAATTCCTCCCCAGCATCCTTTGGGTGTCCCCGCGGGGAAGGGGTCCTTTGGGGGGGGGGGGGGGAAGATGTCCCAGGGAAGGGTGGACCACACGACTTCTAACCCCGGGGCTTCCTGACACCCAAGTAAATGCCCGGCCGGACCAGCGTGGATGGAGGGTCACCCAAGAGATGCCTGAGCCAGGCAGATGGCGGCTGAAGGAAAGGTGGGTGGCGCTTTGGAGGAGAGATCTGTCCCTGGGATTCTGGTTGCCTTGACCCAGAAACGGTGCTCACCCTATCTAGCTCATGGCGGGTTTTGACTGTTGGAAAGGAAAGGAAACACAGTTCACTTCAGTCCTGAGCCCCGAACAGGTGTTTAGCAACTCCACATGGGGAGCATGACCAACCTGCCCCAACTTACTGAGGGTGTTTCCATTTTAGAGGACACATAAATCCGGTGCCATGCTGAAACCCCAGGAGCTGGGCAAACTGAAGCAGGCTGCCTTACGCTGTAGCTGCGGGCTGTGGGGCCTGTCCCCACTGAGGGCTCTTCACTGGCACCTTCGGTCAGGGTGCAGGAAAGGAAGGGTCTATCTGGCCAAAGTGCCCCCCCACCCCTCCACCCCTGCAACCTATCTTCTTCAAAATCAAACTATTTAAGCCTGAGGAAGGAGGTGCACTCAATAGCTTGGCTTTTATTCAACAGGACAGTCAGTACACATCCCATGCTCCCCGGTAGAGACGAGGGACTCCGATTTGGGGATTGACAAAAAGTCTGTATTTTACGTTGTTCCTTTCACGCTTGTCATCGCCGATCTTCGGCAGGCCCGCTGGCCATTTGGAGAAGCAGAGTGGAAATAGCACTGGCATGGCAGAGGCCCGCCAGGAAGCCCAACACAAGGACCCAGGGAAGGGGCGGGACACGGCGCCTTCAGTGACTCTGTCCTGGGGCCCTTTATGTGGACAGAAATACAGAGCTGCCCTTAAAGCCTCCTGCCCTACTCTTGCTCTCTTGGGTTTTTCTTCTCTCACTTCCTTTTATTTGGCTCCTCCTTTTCCTCTCGCGCTAGAAGAAGCACCTGCGAGACTTCTAAGTCACAAAATCCACCTTCCCCTTCCAGGTCTTCCTTTTTCAACTTTGCATGGATGCTTGTGTGAGGAGTAAAGACCAGGCTGCCTTGGCAACAGGAATGCTGGGTCTCCCAGGGGGAGGGCGGGAGGGACAAGCCCCCCCCCCCCCCCCCAGCCCCTGTCCCCATGGCTGGCTACTATTTCAAGACTTCGCTCTGGTATTAAGCAAAGATCCTAGTATTCTGCTGCAGCCCCAGGCAGACTTCTGGACCTTGGAAGACCAGCCATCTTGCCCTAGGATGTGTGCCTGGAGTCTCGTAGGCCTCCCAGGTATTTGTACAGTCTGTCTTCACTTGCTATTTGTTTTAATTTCATTTACTTTAAAAAGAAAATCAGTTATTGTTTCCTAGTCTGCCTAGGGTGTGAGGGTTAGGAAGTAAATAACCATATTTGTCTCACCTCCCCCACCCCACCCCCCAAAAAAGATTCCAGAGAACAAAAATGTCAATTCCACTCCGCTTGGCTTCTTGGCTTGAGGTCAGGGTTGAAGGGGCGGGTGGGGGTGGGTGGTGGGGGAGAAGCTTTAAAATAAGCACCGGTTTTTGCATGGAGTCAGAAACATGCCTGACCAGAGAATAGACAGGCAATGCTTGACACGAGTCAAAGCCGGAAGTTAGGGAGTTTGGAGAAAGTCCTACCTCTTCTTTTGTCTTTTTGGAGAGCACCCGTAGCCAGTCTCCGATCATACTGAGAACAGCGGCGAAGTAGGCCAGGCCAACAAGGATCCAGAACCACACCAGGGGCTTGTACCACTCCCGGTAATTGATGCCAGCATTTCCCCCTAAAAACAACCAAACATTATTGGGCAGGGGGCGGGGGGGGGGGGGGGGGGGACATGTGTGTTACAGTGCTGGGTCTTGAACTCAGGGCCTGGGTGCAGTCCCTTAGCTGTCTTGCTCAAGGCTGGTTGCTGCTCTAACCACGTGAGTAGCAGCTTCACTTCAAGCTTTTTCCTGGTTAATTTGAGATAGAGTCTCATGGACTTTTCTGCCTGTGCCAGCTTGGCCCCCACGATCCTCAAATCTCATCCTCCTGAGTGGCTTGGATCACAAGTGTGAGCCACCAGCATCTCGGCCCCACAGGTTGTTTTTAGATGGCCTTGCAAGTGTTCTTAACAGAGCAAACGTGCCGGTCCATCCATGCAATGGAGATGTTACCTCATTATCCTAACACTCAGCCATCAGACTTGCAGAGTAATATAGGATATAGTGAGGGTTGGGGCAGCAAGAGAAAGATGTGCCTGTGATGCCACTTCCCTGAGGAGCCAGGCCTGTGATCCCACTTCCCTGAGGAGCCAGGCCTGTGATTCCACTTCCCTGGTTCTTGACCACTAACTCGAATGCCTGTAAGAGTACAATTATCAGAGGCCCTCTTGGCCCCTCTCAACCTGAGCATCAATGATGAAGGACTCCACTGATACACCTCAGGTCAGGCTCAGTCGCCATTGTTTTTGCTCTTAAACTTCCTACATTTATTTGGCTAAAGAGTCAAATATTTCTAAACCCTCCCAAATGGTCTGGAGCTCTTGAGACCAATTTTAAGGTCACCCTTAGTTACCAAAATTTCTTGGTTGGGTGCACAACAGTAAATTCAGGCATAATGGCATGACTGAGACTTTGAGCCGTGAAATAATGATTTCATGCTGATGAGGGGTGATGTCTACACCTGGCAAATCCAGAGGGTTAATTAGGCCACAAAATTAGAATCACGGTAAACTAGATTATAAAGGGATCTTGGGGGGTGGGGGGAGGACCAACTATTCCAATCTCTTTAGATTATATATTTTTAAAAAGGGTTACCTTTAAAAATCCATCAAAACAAATTGGTCAGTTGCCTAAGGGTATTGACTAGCTGTTCCACTGAAAACACTAGTTGATCATTCTGAGTAATCAGCCTATTTATTGAAGCCTTCATACAAACACTACAGAGGGCAGCTAGGCAAAATTGACAGGCACCAAGCCCAGCCCTCACTCCAGAAGAAGAGAAGGAACTTGGTGACATAACAGACCAGCCCTGTCCCCACTCTGTGAGACACGCCTGCCCCGTGGAGCAGGCAGGGCCATTTCTAAGAGAACCAATATTAGGCAATGACAGTAATGAAGGATGACCGATGGCAAGACTTTCCCACAGGGTCACAGCTATAACCACAACTGGCACCACTGAAGCGCAACTGAGCTTTGACCACATCTATGGTGGCTTGAAAAGCCACCTGGACAGACACTGGGACCTGCAGCTCTTCTCAACGCACCCATGCCCACTTTGCAACACAACACTTGAGGTCTTCACAGCTGCTGCCACTTCTGAAAGTGAAAATACAACCCCACAGAGGTACAGGACTATGGTTTGGTTTAGCTGCCTCTGTTTTGGTTTTGGTTTCTGTTTTCTCTGTAGGCAATGTTCTCCCAAAGCTTTCTCCAGAATATAATTTGAATTCTTGTGAGTTTCACTTGTTTTTTTGTTTGTTTGTTTGTTTTTTGAGGTCTGTTTTGTTTCTGTACAAGGCTAGAAAGCTCCCTCTGTGTATAATTGTTTGGATTAAGTGATTATTTACCTTTGCAAGTCACTAGCACCTAACCAGGGCTGCCACCAGAGGGCGCTAGTGAACAATCCAGTCGACAGCCGTTTGAATTTATTTTTTTATTTTTTTATTTTGTTTTTAATCACAGGCTAGGCGGGAAATGGAAATGGTGAATGCTTCTAATCAGAGTTGCAAAAGGCTGCAGTGTTGTTAGACTGACCTCGAAAGGGGTCAGCTGCAAAACAAATGTGCAACCAACTCTATATGACTGATACCCCAATTACATTTCTACCACAAGTCGATGCCAGGTCAGATAACAAAGACCATCAACTCTTGGCCATGTATCTTGTTTTTTAATGGCCAGACAATCTTCCCTCCCACTGAAGGTGTGTCAAAAAAGATTCGAGAGAAAAAAAAATACTGCATCTATATTAACATGTACAGACTTTTATTTTCATTGTTCCCTTAAAAATAGGGTATTAAACAACTCTTTTCAAGGAATTTACATTAGGCCTTTCACATAATCTACCGGTGACCTGAGGTATACAAGAGGATGTTCGTAGATGATGTAAAGAAATAAACCGCCATTTTCTCTCTAAGAGATTTCAGTATCTTAGGATGAAATGGTTCTAAACTCCCTCTAGCTTACCTGTATTTAACTCAGATTGGAATCTTGATAAAGTTTTCATAGGGACAGGCTATGGATGATGCTCAGGAATTAAACTTAACAACTCCTACAGTTGTTCATGTAACTTCTCTCAGCTCCTCTGGCTTGTCTTCAGTGCGTGCGGTCTCTGCTCCAATAGCAATGGCTGAGCATTACGCACAAGGAAATACTGGCAGGGTCCCAGGCTCTAGCTCTCCAGGAAGCTTTCATTTATTTTCATTTTTTTTTGAGACAAGTTCTTTCTATGTAGCCAAGGCTATTAAGCTAGCCTGAAATTTGGCATTCTCCTGCCTCTGCTTCCTAAGACTGTGAGAGTGGCATCACCACACCCAGCTGTAAGCCATTTTTAATCGCTTTGACCCGGAAATTCTTTGTCATTTGTCCACAGAAGGGAAAGGGGGGTAAAACCTCCTGACTATTTCTTTACAGTCAGCTCTAAGCTTCTGCCCAGGAGGAATAATTACCAAACCACTATCTTGTTACAGAATTAGCATGGAAACACACATGCACCTGTTGGTAATCTTCTAACATTCCTTCCAGAATTTTCTACTTTTACCAGATTTCCTAAAGACCAGGGAGATCCCTCTCCTCCTTACACACACTGTCCCCACAGAAGCGCACGCGCGTGCATGAACACACACACACACACACACACACACACACACGCGAGCAAAACATCTCAACCTTATGATAGAATCATTTGGTCAAAGTGCCCATTTCTTAATGTAGAAGATGAGCAATTATTAGAACACATACACTATCACTATAGGGAAGAATTAGGATGGCCTTTTATTCCTGCCTTTCTGCCATACTTTGGGAAATTGGTTCATGAATGAAGCCAACTGCCATTTATTTTCAACCTCCTTGTCCCTTGAGAAACCCAAAGAAAATCCTGAGGATGGGTGCTTGTCTATATATTCCCGCTGACTCCATTCCATCACATCCTCCCCGAAGCCACCACAAGGCCTAACTCCTGCCAGCAGGCAAACCCCAGACTCGGACTGCGGGTCAATGGTGCTTAGCCTGGCATCAGGGACCAGGACTGCGGGGTCAACGGCGCTCAGCCTGGCATCAGGGACCAGGACTGCGGGTCAATGGCATTCAGCCTGGCATCAGGGACCAGGACTGCAGGTCAACTGCGCTCAGCCTGGCATCAGGGAGCTTCCCCTCGGCAGGCCACCGCAGGCCAACTTTCACATTAACCTCTCCTGAGCATCTTATTTGCCTTTTGCAAATTCAAACACAAAAGCTAGAATAACAGCTTTTGTCTACTGATAAGGAACCAGTCTAGGACTCAATGAGACATTCATTCCACCCTGGTATTAATTCAGGCAATGATAAGGCATCCTGAGGAGGGAGGGGTGGAGCTGGCTTTCTTTTCATGGCAGTGGGGGCGGGGATGCCCTGCTGCTGTTTTACATCACACAACATTCGGGGTTTGAAATGAGCCAGTGCACAGTGGCCATAGCAATGAGCCATTTTTCACTTGCGGAAATTTCCTACAAACATCAATTATCTTGATTTTGGAACGCACAACCCACAGATGACCCCTCACCCCCCCAGTGACACCCCCACCCCCACCTCCACCATGACAGGCATGCCCAGGATGCTTACCTGCCACAAAATCACCAAACCCCACAGTGGTCAGAGTGACTACCACAAAATAAATGGACTCCAAGGCCGTCCATCCCTCGATGTACTTAAAAATGACCGCAGGAATCGTCACAAACACGATGCAGCCCGCCAGGATGAACAGGATGGTTGAGATGACCCGGATCTTGGTCTGGCTCACTTGCTTTTTCTATGAAGAGCAAAGAAGAAAGGCGGACAGGCAAGTCAGTGCTGTCTCCTGGCTTCAGATGTAGAGAAAATAAAGGAAGTCATGTCACTGGCTTTGAACTTTCTCCAATCAGTCGTTGCCTGGGGCAAAAAAACTGGGAAGATTGCAGCCTCTTTCCTAGGGAAATGCACCTATAGAAGTTTCTAGATGGACTAGGAAGATCTCAGGCCTCAGTAGTTGAAGCCTATTCATGGACACCAGGTCAAGAAACACTGCTTCATGTATGCCTCAAATCTCTCTCTCTCTCTCTCTCTTGGTTTTATGAGTTAGAACCAAATACTAGTTCTAACTTTCTCATGAATACAAACGTCATTATATCCTAAGAAGGGCTTGCTTTAAATATCCATGTGTTACTAACTCTCCATTGGGGGAATCTCTAAGACTTTTGGACTCTTTCTAAACATAGGGTAATAGAGTTGAACCTAGTTTCAGTCTCGCCAAAAAAAAAAAAAAAAATGGAGTGAGGAAGCAATGATCTGGTTGGCTGTAAGAAGTAGTATGCATATTGCCACGTTCTGTGGAGGAAACGTTAGCAGACCAAAGTGAAATCCAAACAGAGCCAGCCCAGCCTCACTGGCGACAGACTCCAGCCCAGCACTGGCGTGTGTCTCCACCCGCACCGTCCCCTGGTAGAGGTTGTCTATTTATGACACACATTTGTCTCAAAACCCACAGGGGGCTTTGATGATCAGATGTGTTGGCTGCATTACCCACCTGAGAGGAGAGAAGTCAGAAATGACAGGATCACCGCCTAAAGGGGCAGGCGGGAGCTTTATCTACTGCCAGCTTCTAAGGGAGTGAACAGTGGACTTAGATTGATTTCGGGGGCAAAGGAACTGTGCTGGTGGAGTAAGGGGGGTGGATGGGGCATCTCTGGTAAGGCTACTGGTAAGACAACGCTGCATTGTTTCTAAGCAGAATAATCCACATGCTCGCCAGGCCACAGGCCTGGTGCTGGAGATTTGCATCCGGGGCCTCTGGTACCATGTACTGCCATAGATTCATGAAATGTATTTTTGTATTATGTACACCTGAGTACATAGCCTGGCTATACTACTACCTAGATGGATTTGGGCAAAAGTGTCATTTGCAGGGGAAATGGATAGGCAGTTAAAAATTGTAACTCGGGCTCAGAGAGTCAAAGGATCTATGTCTTCTCTCCTACATGGAAGTGTTATGTTGTACACATATACAGGCTCATATATATATATATGTACATGTATATATACAAAAAGTTAAAGTATGGTATATGCTGGGGTGGAACTCCTTTGAACAACTAACTTACGGTTTAACAAGATGAATGCCAGGGAGCTGGAATGCGTATTATGGGACTCACAGAAAGTCAGGGACAGACAAATGGAGAGAGGAATGGCGGGTGAATACAGTCATAATATTCAATGGACATAAGTGAAAATGGAACAATGGAAGGGGAGGGGTGAGGTGGGAAGAAATGGGGGAGAAAATGTAAGGAGTGACATTGATCCGGATGCTGCCTTGTACTCATAAACTGCTAGGCTGAATTGAAACCCCTTTGAACAACTATTTACAGATAAGAAAACAAACTAAAATTTAAAAAAAGAGGAAAAAAACCATAAAAATTTGTCAATAAAAAAGAAAAGTGGGCTGCTCCGGGGCTACCAGTAGAGGAGCTCTATACCATCAGCTTCCTAACTTGTCGCCTTGAGTCAAAAGACAATTTCAGAGCACAGAGGCCTTTACATTCATGTACTTCATTGTACAGATGCAAAACAGAAACCAAGAGGGACCATCATAAAATGAGGTTGCTAATTAGGGGCATGGCTGAGATCAGGATTCTGCTGTAATTAACTCTCAGTCCGGTGTTTAATTGCTGAAAACAGCTTTTCAGCTTATTCAACTATTCACCAGCTCAAAGAAAACCACTGCACTCTGCTTCCCTCAACAGAAGCCAACCAGATTCACTCCCATTGAAGAACCATCTATGCCTGTGTCCTTTTTGGAAAGGAAGGCTGAGAATAAACAACCTTTAAAAAAAAGTTATAAAATTAACAACAAAAAGAGTCACTGCCCTGACTCCTTTGAAAGGCACTCAGGATATAAAGTGAGAAGGAGTAAAACAATTTGATGTGCACTCTTAAGTCATTCCCTCCTAGGAAAAGCCATAGGGGAAGGGGAATGTATCGTTGATTTGTATTATTGAAACTGCATATAAAAATACTATTTCTTCTTCCCCCATACACAAAGGTATTGTGATAAGAGGAATTGCCTGAACACTCTACGGAATGTTTTGACCTATTCATCAGTTTCCAAGTTGGGAAGTGGAAGAGGATGCTGTGAAGTAGCTAAGCCCCTCTTGAGAATCCAAGAACTTCTGAGCCTCGTTTGGTTTGTAGCTACGCATGAGAGGCTCAGAGCCCAAATGGAAATTTGGCTTTGGATCTTTTAAGTTAATCCAGTTGCTGGCAATAGGAACATCATCTCCCGCCTCCCTCCGTAAAGAGTCCTCCTCAAACACATAATGAAATTGAAGCGAGCTAAATGTTCTACGAGCTACATCAGCCACAAATGAGGATGTGAGTGCGACTGCAGTCTAGTTGAGATGGAGGTTGGAAGATTGGTGAAGGCAGGCTTCGGGAACATACAGGAAGTTGGAGATGTGCCCAAGTTACCTGAGATGGGCAGAGGGGAGGTGAAGGGCAGGCAATGGGTTAGTTTGGTAGAAGAGAAGGCATCACGGATCAGAGGCCGGGCAGCTGTGTCTTCATGACACAGTTTTCTGGAGAGTTTCTCAGTCAGGCAAACATTTCTCCCATCGCTGTCCTTCCCAGACCCCCAAGACCCTCACAAAATGCTTGTGGCATTTAATGACTTGGGAAGAGGGGTTATTTTAGGAGTGTAAGAAGTAAGTATTTGGCGTGTGTATGTGTGTGTGTGTGTGTGTGTGTGTGTGTATGTAGGTATATGAAAATATGCATATAGTCATATTTGGTTATAAAAGGAAAGGAGATGTAAGTATAACATTTTAGTAATTCCTGTGATTCTGGAACCTAGTTATTTGCTGTTTTCTACATAAAGACAAAAACAAACAGTTGCCTCTGATCAACATTTTAAACTTAGCTTGCACCAGGGAATAAACCCAGACTCCAAACTACCACATGTGCAAAGTGGTGATGGATCTGCAGGCCCCTTGTCCCTGTTTGCTCTTACAACTTTCTCTCCAACCATGAAACAAGTGTTTTAAGAGCAGAGACCAGGGGCCGACTGCCCAAGACACAGCCCATCCTCACACTAGTGAGCTGGGTGGTCTCATGGAGCCCCTCAGTACCTCGGTTTCTTCTGGAGATAAGAGAATTAACCATGTAGAGTTATTCGGAAGAATGCGTATGAACACTTAGCACAGTGTCTGGTAAGTGTTCAATCATGGTGAGCAGCCTTTTTTTTTTGGTCAGTTGTGGGGCTTGAACCCTGAGCCTGGGCATGTCCATCATCTTCAGCTCAAGTCTAATACTCTACCACTTGAGCCACAGCGCCACTTCCCGTTTTCTGGTGGTTCATTGGAGATGAGAGTCTCACGAACTTTCCTGCCCGGGCTGGCTCTGAACCGCGATCCTCAGATCTCCGCCTCCTGAGTAGCGAGGATGACAGGTGTGAGTAGCCAGGATGCCAGGTGTGAGCCACGGGCGCCCGCCCAGCTAGCAGCCATTGTTCATGTATCTTGGCTTACGCATGGGCAGTCCCGCATGTGTTTTCTTTGCAGCTAAGGCAATGTCCCCCCCTTCATTTCTGGCTTAAGAAAATCTGTTTTGTTTCAGGATGTCGCTGGTGTTTGTCTCTTCCTGGTTACATTAGCTCATTTAATTTGCTTCATTCTCAATGGGGGGATGGGGGTCCCTCATTCTCCACTGTCTGTGCCAAATCCAAATTAGGCTCTCAGCTCACAATTGTGGAAGCGTTTTTTTTTTTTTTTTTTTTGCCCCTCATTTCTTCATTTTTCATCATTTTTCCAAAACTGTGAAGGATTACAGATGTCTGTGAAGAATTGCAGCTGAGGAAGCAGCTGCAGAGGGGGGGGTCCCCAATTCTCCCTGCCTCCTCCACTCCCCACACACCCCAACTCCACGTGGCAAGGCAGCTACAGATCGATCGGCACTCTTGCCTCCACAATGAGGTTGATAGACAAGACAATCCCATTTAGGTACCAGCAAGCAGAGCAGGCAGCAGGCGGCTATGTGAGCCAAGACCAATGGAGCACAGAGCCTGTGGGCCCTGAGGCTAACAAAATCATGATCTAGGGGGAAATGGTCCTCTGTGGTATTGGGAGACTGAAGCAATGTAAGATGGTTCTCTGTTTGTGACCCATTCTTGCTTGCCCCTTTGTTGATTGGTTAGAACAGATGGTGGGTCATTCACACTCGTATCCAAAGACTCGTACAAGAAACTCTCTTGTGTTTGGCTGGTGCGGACGGAAGGAGTTATCGAAGGACTCAAAATCCATGTCCAAACTGCATGTACAATTATACCAAGGACCAAACCAGCTTCATAAACAGAAGGAGAGAATCAGCCAATAGCTCCCCGCTGAGGGAGAAGCGTGGATCACCGACCAGGTGGGTTTACTTGAAGCCCTCAAAGGGTCCAGCCACCTGCCTAGGTATCACTGGGCATTATCTCCTGCCTGTTTGTATCTATTTCCACAGTGTTACCTTAGAGAGCACATATATTTCTGTTCTCTCATTGGCCTTTTGTTTCCCACTTACTTTTTGCCTTTTTCTAAAACCCAACCCTCTCATCGTTAGGTGGTTACATAGAACTCTGATATTAATGATTCAGATTTTTGTCGGTCTGAGAAATACTTGGGGTGTAATTTGTGTAAAGCAGGACATTGGAGATTTGACTCAGAGAGACTACAATAAAAACCCTAGGAGTAGGAGCTAGAAAATGCCAGGTTCTCTAGTTTATGGTTTC
Organism: Dipodomys spectabilis; assembly: GCF_019054845.1. Lineage (NCBI taxonomy): Eukaryota > Metazoa > Chordata > Mammalia > Rodentia > Heteromyidae > Dipodomys > Dipodomys spectabilis. The sequence continues at coordinate 9,050,924 of NW_024870834.1, read as the reverse complement.
CTTTGGTTTTGTTGAAATGCAAACATGTCACCATGGTAATGCAATTGAACTGAGGGTAATTTCTCAAAATGGAAAGATAATAGGAACTGTCTCAGAGAACCACCGGCTCTATTTTCCTACACATATTTCTTACATACACTTTCTGTAAAAATGTCTCCTAAAATACCCACTTGTACCTAATAGTTTCAACACCACCACAGATAGCCACAAAGCACCAACCACTCTCTTTAAACGTGATCGCCTCTCATCTCCATGGTTGGAGACATTGTAAGCACGTATTAGTGAGAACAGGGTAGTAAAAATCTCCATGGAGACTACTGAAAACATCCTCCTCCAAAGCTGAATACACAAATGGATCTCTATCAAAATCAAGAATGATAGGCCAGCCTGCGGCTCTGAGTCACTCTGTATCCTATAACAGTCTAGCCAATTCAGTGCTCTGTGGGGCTCAGCATGCAAAGTTTCTGAGAAAGAGCTTGTATTATTCTGCTATGCAGGCAAAAAAAAAAAAAAAAAGAGCCAGACCATCTGCTGTACAGTAAGTTCTGCTAAAGGGGAGGTGACTTCCCTTCTTTAGAACGTGGATGTTCACCAAGAAGTCAAAAAGCAGAAAAGCCAGGGCGAGATTACAGTGGGTCTGCTTGTCACGGGCATTCAACTAAACAGGAGGCAAGGAGATAAGAAAGCCCCTAAGGAAGGCTGAGGTCTAGATGCACAGGTCTTCAGGGTTGAGGCTCTGAGTCTGGGCTTGCATAAAGCAAGATCAAAGTTTTTGTCCTTCCTGGCCATCTCTTAGCCCTGTGACTGCTCACAGGATCCAAGTGGGAGAGATCTGTGGTCTTTTTTTAAAAATCTTGCCTGTTAGAAGATTTGAAGGAAGTCTGATTTCAGCCAGATTCAGGTCAATACTTTAAAAATATGCTTAGGTAGAGATTGGGTGATAAAAACTCTTCCTTCCTCCCCTCTTTTTTAGATAAATGCTTTTTTAAAAAAGATTTTTGAGAAGATCATCTTTAGTTGTCCAAAAAGTGAACCATTTAGCAAAGCAGTTTATGAATACAATATATCTTGATCAATGTCACCCCTTTCAATATTCCCCCCATCTCTCCCAACTCACTCCTTCCCTCCCTCTTCTTAATTTTGTAGCAACTACATTGGATTCTTGACTGCATTCCCACCCCCTTCTCCTCTTTCCTTTGCCCACTGTTTTTCCCTTGACTCCACCCCTTTCCAGTGTCTGTTTCCTAGTGTTTCATTTTGCTGAACTTGGACTTTGCCTTTCTAAGGAATTGTACTATTTGAGTTCTCTCTTGACTCTACCATTTTTTGGTTAATATATTTGTATACACTTGCATGCCACTCAACGTATTTACTTACAAGTTTATACTCTAAATCTAGATTGCACATGTAAAACATAGATCCCTTGTCTCCCTAGGCCTGCCTGCCTTAACAATTTTTTCTAGGTCTTTCCATTTCTGTACAAATGGTACAATATCATTCTAATGGATGAGGAACATGACAAATGCTTTTTAATGTAAGCAGATATGCGTGCTTGTCCACATGAAGTTACAAAGAATGATGATATTAGCTTCAAGAAATTTTATAAGATTGTACATTAAAAGAAAATGAAAACAATAGGCAAGAAAAAATAGAAAGTCTCTCAGAATATTAAGTGCACACTTGAAAAAAAGCTTTCTCAGTTTAAAAGGTAGACAGAAAACAGTGGCTTTGGGGGGTTTAGAAATCTAGAGATAAGACTAGTCATCTAAGTTTAGACATAATTGTTTCAGAAATGGAAATAAATTAGAAGAAAGAACTACATATGAGCTTTTAAGTTGGACTAAGAATAAAAAAGGCTAGATAAGAAGGGAATAATACATCTTTATGTGTGGGCCAGAAATATATCATAAACTAAGATGGCCTGTCTTGAGGGAATGCAACAGAAACATCTAGAACTGAGAAAATATTTTGGAGATTTCCCAAACTATGAATGGCTTTGACAGTATGACTTTTCTTTTTTTTTGGTCCAGTCATGGGGCCTGAACTCTGAGCCTGGGTGCTATCCCTCAGCTCTTCAGCTCAAGGCTAGTGCTCTACCACTTGAGCCACAGTGCCACTTCCGGCTTTTTTTCTTTTTGCTTATGTGGTGCTGAGGAGTCGAACTCAGGGTCTCAGGCATACAAGGTAAGCGCCCTACCACTGAGCCACCTTCCCAGCACCAGTATGACTTTTCTATTCTTTAATAAATATCTCTGTCAGATACGGGGCTAACTTTAGAATTTCTCCAAGATTCACTAAGCTAAAAGAGAGAATCATAAAACTGTCTACAGAGTGAGAGCACCCCAAGAATGCCTAATAATACTGCCGAACTACTTGTGTATCATCACCTCCCTCTAGAAGATTCCCACATGGCAGTAAATGTTCCCGAAAATGAGATTTGTGCTGGAGAGAAAGCCTCTCAAGAAGGCCCAAGAAGGTTCCGGTGAGCTTGGCACATGGCTTACATTGCTGTCCTCGGTCTTGGCAAAGTTTGCATTGACGGCTTCACAGCCAAACCATCCTCTCACCCATGTTTGCACAAAAATGCCTCAAGGAAGGTCCCAATTGCAAGTCTGCACACATTGTGGACAAATAAACAAATGCGTAATTCATCTGTTTACTCATCTACGATCCTCCTCCTCATTGTTTTGTTTTTAAACTTGATTAGAATGGATTTGATTTATAGCCTGTAGAAATCTATTTAGATTATGGAACACATATAATACAAGTCCCTGTTTTTTGAAGTTCCCACATTTCCTCTTTTGAGGAATTAAGTTATATGAGAATCCTTTCACAGAGTTAACACCATATTCAGAGCACATTTTCCTCTCTGTCTGGAGGAGGCAATACTAGGATTTGAACTCAGGACCATGCACTTAGGCAGAGGCTCTACCACTTAAGCCATGTCCCCAACCCTTTTTTTTGCTTCATTTTTTTCAGAGAAGGTCTCCTTTTTCTCAAAGGCCAGCCTCAGACTGTGATCCCCCCTCTTAGGCTTCCCGGACAGCTGGGGTTACAGGTGCACACCACAATGCTCAGCCTATCCATTGAGGTGGCGACTTGCTGATGTTTTGCCTTGGCTAGCATTGAACCATGACTTTTCCAATCGTCTCTACCTCCTGCACAGCTGAAATTGCAGGTAGCAATTACCATGCCCAGCCCTAATCTTACCTCTTTGTAAATTAGCTATATATATTTAAAACAAAAACCAGGTATTCATCTTAGTACAGCCAGGCATTGTCTCCAGGGACAAGCCGCTCCACACGCTAAGCTACTGAGCAGTAACCCCCTCTTAGCTAGGGTGGCCTTTCTGCAGGTAGTATTTTCTTCTTATAGACTGCACAGTTCCTGCAAAGTGTTTTTCAGAGAGAGGCTTTTGTTTAAACAGTTCTTCCAAGAGGACTAGAAAGAAACTGATACCTTAAAAACCAAAAAAAAAAAAAAAAAAGAGTCCCAACCTGATGCTCTGATGCTTACCTCATGTTGGAACAATTAGAAAATGGAAATTAATGAATCCCAGTAAAGCCCAGCCGGCAGTCTACGTTAATAATGTTAATAGACATCAACAATGTCGTGCCAGGCCACGAAGACACAATAGTGTGTTGTGATGCTACTGGGCTAATGCAATTACAGTGCGTGGCCACGTTAAAGGATATTGAGCATTCATTCTTTTATCTGCCGTCTGCTGGATCCGTTTCTCCAGTCTGGCGCAAAGCAGACATTTCCTCATGTCGCCAGCCTCTCTTGCTGTGAGGATACAGCACAGGCCCCACCTCCCCGAACCATAAAGGTGCAAGTCTGACTTTGCACCACTTTGATTCAGGTGTGACAGGTTTACATCTGTTTGTCAGTTGTGGAGCTTGAACTCGGAGCCTGGGCACTGACTCTGAGCTTTTTCCGCTCAAGGCTAGCGCTCAATCACTTTGGCCACAGCTCCACTTCCAGAAATCTTCTGGTGGCTAATTGGAAATTAGACTCTCACGGACTTCCTACCAGGGCTAGCTTCGAACCACAATCCTCACACTTTGCCCTCCTGAGTAGTTAGGATTTACAGGCATGAGCCACTAGCACCTGGCATTCTAAAATACTTATCCAATGATTTCCTCCCTGTTTCTCCTTTTCTTTCATGGACTACACCCCGCGCCCCGCCCACAAGACTGTTTCTAAGAGAGGTGTAAGGCATGCTTGTAGACCATTTTCTCCTCCCCCCAGGGGACAAGGCAGAACTGGGATGTGGGATGGGGAAGGGCAGAGAGGAAGGAGAGAGAGGGAGAGAAGAAGGTCTTCCTAGGGTCTCCTGGGGGAATGGAAGAAGTTCCAGTGTGGAGGACCAGAGGGAGAACAGGAAGGGGTTAGACACAGAGCTCTCCTCTAATGTGGGCACCAAATGATTGACCTTCTGTGCAAACCCAACCTCTCAGGAGTCCTAGCGCCACGCCCCCCCCAAGTCCCCTGAAGAAGAGGGCAAAGGACTGTGGACACCTGAGTGGGGTGGGGGAGGGGGAGACGTCTGCAGTGATCAGGACAGGGGTGGAGCAGCACCGCGTTGGAGCTCTCGCGGTGAGGCGGGCTGCCTGGCTGGCTGGCAGCCGTGGGCAGAGCACTGGTGTCCTGTGAAGGATGAAAGGCCACGTGGCAGCCACGTGATTCCATGGCAGCTCTTCCAGAGCCAGTGGCAGCAATGGCCCTTGTACCGCTCATCTCAATGGAGTCACCCGGACGCTCCGCGCAGTGGCATCTAACACAGTGTGGCACCAGCTATGCCAGGCAGGCCCAGCAGCGGCTACTTCCAGGACCAATTTGCCTTACTTTTCTTGGGGATCTTCCAGGTGTGCTTCTTCCTGTCCTCAGCAGGACAGAGTTTCCTTTCTGCTTAAATGGGTTCTAGCTCGTCTTCTTTTATTCAGAGCCAAAGTGCCGGCCTGCAACCACCCCTGCCAGAGGTCAGGGTGGGAGCTGGCTAAGTCAAGACCACAGCCCAGCCTCACCCCTCAATGACCAGACCCGGGAACTCAGGCCTCCCAGAGCAACCAGAGCTATAACCGAGCGAGCACCGTGGGTAAGATCCCTCTCCAGAATTCATGAATCCGAGGACGTCTTTCTAAGAAGCAAAGCTGGTCTTGGCCGCCACGCAGCAGGTCTGTTGTCACTCCCAAGCCCGTGCGCCTCAAGGAGAGCAGCACTGGTCTCATCTCCAGCAGCAGCAGTGCAGTAGCACATCCGCAGAGGTAGAAGGGCCGTCCATCATCAGGAAGGGACTGACTCACTGCCTAGAAAGCTCGCTCGGTGGTTAGAGCGGAGGTGGAGGATGATCAGAAGGAGTGGTGGACTCGGATGTCAATTTGTTTTCTTCTGTAATTTTTATCAGCTTATTCATTGCACAAAAGGCTTTCACAGTGACATCTCCATTCATCCACGCAATTTGCTTTGACCAAATCACACCTACCACCCCCCCCCCCCCCCACTGGCTTTTACTCTTTCTCATCCTCCTTCCCCTTTTTAAACAATTTTAACAAGTTTCATTCTGTTTTCATATGTGCACAGGGATGAAGTCCCTTGAGTGTATTCACCACCAGCCCCTTTACCTCTCCTTCCACCCTCCCCATGTTACACTGTCTGTCATCCTTTTAGCTTCTGCATATGAGAGACAGCATGCCATATTTGACTTTCTTTCTTTCTTTTTTTTTTGGTCCGGTCGTGGGGCTTGAACTCTGGGCCTGGGCGCTGTCCCTCAGCTCTTCAGCTCAAGGCTAGCACTCTACCACTTGAGCCACAGCGCCACTTCTGGCTTTTTTGTTTTTGCTTATGTGGTGCTGAGGAATGGAACCCAGGACCTCAGGCATGCAAGGCAAGCGCTCTACCACTGAGCCACCTTCCCAACCCGGTATTTGACTTTCTGAGCCTGCTTTGTTTCGCTTAACCTGATGATTTCCAGTTCCATCCATTTTCTGGTAGGTGACACATTCGTCTTCTTTATGGCTGAATAATACTCCATTGTGTGTATAGACTACATTTTCTTTGGCCAGTTGTTAGTTGATGGGCGTCTAGACTGTTCGATAGTTTGGCTACTGTGGACAGTACTACCATTAACATGGGTGTTCAGATACTTCTGTTGTGTGCTCCTTTTGGATATATGATCCAGTTCAGCAGGATCATAAGTGAGGTCTGGGTTTAGGTTTTGAGGAACCTCCATACTGATTTCCCATAGAGGTTTCACTATTTTCTATTCCCATCATCACCATCCTTTCTTCCTGCATACTCACCAGGACTGGCTGACGTTTGCTTTCTTGATGACGGCCATGCTCACAGGGGTGAGATGGACACTCAGCGCGCTTTGGGCTAAGGATGGTAGATACTTCTTCATGTCTTTATCCGCCATTTTACTTCTGCTAAGAACTGTCTGTTCAACTCACTTGCCCATGTATTAATGGGTCGTTTGTTCTCTAGGTATGTAATTTTTGGAGCCATTTGAATATTCTGGAAATTAATTCATGTTTAAGTGAAGAGCTCACAAGTTCTTCTCCCATTCTGTAAGTTTTATCTCAATTCTGGTCGTTGCTTTCTGTGCTGTGCAGAAACTTTAATTTGATTCGGTTTCCCAAGCAATAGAAACCCTATTCAGAAAGGCTCTGCCTGTGCCTATGTCTTCATATGTGCCTCTGGTAGTTTCAAAAGTGTCAAGTCTCAAACGTAGATCTTTAATGCACTCTGAACTAATTTTTACACAGGGTGAGAGATACATGTCTAGTTTCGTGTACGTCCAGCTTTCCCAACACCATTTGTTGAAGAGACTAGGCTATCTTTTCTACAATATATGTTTGGAGCACCTTTGTTGAAAATCAGGTCACTATAGCTATCTGGGCTCATTCCTTGAAATTCCATTCGATTCCATTGATCCAAATGTTTGTTTCTGTGCCCGTGCCATGCTGCTTTGGTTACCATGGCTCTGTAGTATAACTTGAAGTCAGGCATTGTGGTGCCTCCAGCATCACATATTGACCAGAATTGCTTTGGCTATTCGGGGTTTTTTTGTTTTCTTGCGTGTAAATTCTAGGATTGATTTTTTTTTTAACTTTTTCTGTAGAGGATGACACACGGATGTTGATGGGCACAGCACTGAATCAGTAGATGGCTCTAAGTGGTATGACCATTGTCACGTGAGTTCTGCTGGGTCATCATAGCGAGGTCTTTCCATTTCTTTGGAGGCACTGATGTTTGTACTCACACTTGCTGCGTTCCTACTCTAGGACATCTCTAGTCATTTTTTAAAACCTGGAGCTAGACTCAGACCATGATTCTCCTACCTATGCCTAGGGCAATAGCTCGGTGCATGACACCTTGCCTTGCGTGTTTAGCGAAATGAGATTTTGCTGACTTTGGGCTCTGACTAGCCTCTTTTTGTTCAGGCTAGTCTCAAAATTCAATCTTTCCCGTCTGTTTCTCAAGTTGCTGGAATTACAGACATGAGCCACATAGCACCAGGCTCAATTTCCTCAAGATTTTATACATTTCAACGTATAAGTCTTTCTCCTGCTTTGTTAGGTTTACTCCTAGGTATTTAGTTTTCGAAGCAATTGTGTGGTAGATTGTGTCCCTGATTTGTTTTTCATTGTGGTATATATTTTAAAACTTTTGATTTTTTTATTATGTTGCTATGACACCCTCCTACTTAGCTGAAAGTGTTCATCAGATTTAAGAGTTTTGTGTGTGTGTGTGTGTGTGTGTGTGTGTGTGTGTGTGTGTGTGTGTAGCCCTTAGGGTCCACTAAAGTACAGGATCATATTACCTGCAAATAGTTTGACTTCTTCCTTTCCTACTTATATTCCTTTTACTTCTTTCTCTTGTCTGATTACTCTGGCTAATGCTTCAGGCACTATATTGAATAATATTATAGTGAATCTTTTTCCCCCAATAGTGTACAACCCTGTCTACTCCTGACAAGAAGGCAATGAAACAAAACCAAAGATGGCTTGCTTTTCTTAATCTATTGAGGCAGTCACATGATTTCTGTCTTTGTTTTGTGCGGTGTACCACATCTATTGATTTACACATATTGAACTATTCTAGCTTTTTTGCTTGAGGCTGGCACTCTACTACTTGAGCCACGCACCTCAGCACTTTTTTAATTTTCATACTGCATGTTTCTGGATATGATCTTGGCTTTTTGCCCTGAGCCAGCCTCAGACTGCCATACTGCTGCCTCTCCTGTAGCTAAAATGACAGGCCCATTGGACCACTTCCACTGTTGGTTGTTGGTCTTGCTAACTTTTTACCCAGACTGGCCTTGAACTGCAGTCCATCCATTCTCTACCTCCTGAGAAGTTGGGGTTGCAAGCATGCACAACCATGCTAGGCTATTATTTTCTTCATTGCATTCCTACCATTCCCAGGTGCTCTCCTTGTAATTTTTACAATGAAAGCAAAGGGAGAGATGTTGGAGAGAGAGAGCACGGAGGAGGGAGAGGAATAAGAAAAAGAGAAAGAAAAGAGAGCAAACAACCAGGATGCTTCTGACCATAGCCGCGGCAGTGGTTCCCCCGAGAGCCAACAATGCAATACTCTACAAAGAGCCTGTTCTTTGCTTTTCTTTGGGAAATGGGTGACAACTATCCCCTTGAGCAGAGAGCAGTGTGGTGTCTCCCCTATGTACAAAGAGGCAGGATGAGTCTTGTCTGAACCGTCACAATCCCAGGAACACGTACCAAAGTTGGCGGTGGAAGCCAAGAGACCTGGTCATGTTCCAGCTCAGTAATTACATTCTGTTGGCTTCTCCAGGCCACTTCCTCTTCCTGCATTCTGCAGCAAGCCCTTCCTGAGCAACACCATTGGAAAGCCCCACCGCGGGCACGCGCCTGCTGTCACCTCTCTCTTGTGTCCAGTAGCAGAGAAGTGGCTGCTTGCTCTCTGCAAGGACAAGAGTGCTCTTGGGGATTCAAGGCCGGCACCGTCCCATGCTTCTGGGCCCTGGTTCTTTGGGGTTTGCAGCAAAATGGAGGGGAAAATACAGAAATCTCTCCCCCACACATCCTCCCCTCCTCTGAGCATTCCCACCATCCTTGGGTATTCACTGCAACTATCTAATCTGCATGGCACAACATGTCACCCAAAAGGCCAGCAGGCACGCAAGGGCTCACTCTTGATGTTGTCTGTTCTAGGGGTGTAGATAAACACATGTATCCACCCTGATTGTGTTAGATGGGCTATGTTCCATGCCCTCAAAAATAATCCTCTGGGATCTACCAGTTGCTCTTCCCTTACCTACTAATCCTGGGCTCCCCTGGTCTGTCTACTCTCTCAAGTTCCACCTTTCTATAATGTCACACAGTTGGAAGCATGAAGCTGGTGGCCATTCCAGATGAACTTCTTTCATGGAGTAACAAGGACACGTTTCTTCCATGTCTTCTCTTAACTCTGTGCCTCCTTGAAGGCTGTTCTGACCTTCCTGTTTTAATGCTTGCCAAACTCCTGCTCAGTCCTCAAAACGTAATTGTGGTATTTCTTCTTTTTGTGTGCCAGCACTAGGGCTTGAACTCAGGGCCTCATACTTTTCCTTAGCTTTATCACTCTTGGCTAGCAGTCTACCAGCTGAGCCACAGCTCCATTCCCAGCTGTTGGCTGATTTACTGGAGAGAAGAGTCTCTTGGGGGCTGGGAAGGTGGCTCAGTGGTAGAGCGCTTGCCTTGCAAGCCTGAGGCCCTGGGTTCGATTCCTCAGCACCACATAAGCAAAAAGAAAAAAGCCGGAAGTGGCACTGTGGCTCAAGTGGTAGAGCGCTAGCCTTGAGCTGAAGAGCTGAGGGACAGTGCCCAGGCCCAGAGTTCAGGCCCCACAACCGGACCCAAAAAAAAAAAAAAAAGAGTCTCTTGGATTTGTCTTCCCAGGCTGGCTTCTAACCATGATCTTCAGATCTCAGCCTCTGAATAGCTAGGATTGCAGGCAGAAGCCACTGGCACCCAGCTTGAACTCACATTTCTATCATCTGTCTGTCTATTACACGGGGCATGTCTTCTTTTGTGTGACCTTAGTGTCCAGCACGGTGCCTTGTTTTACACATGGCCTCTCTCTTCTAGCATCTAGAGAAAGTTCAAGTGCAACCATAGAGGGCAAACAAGAAAAGCGACTACTATATGCATGTAGCAAGAAATGAACTTGAGAAATTCGTAATATGGAATGGTAGTTAAATATATGTGATATAGGCAGAAGAACACATACATGTACATAATAAATATCTGGAACTAGACCATCTTAGTAGCTTAACAGTTTGTCTGTGGACATTTACACAAGAATAGACAGGATACATGAGAATTCCTGGAAGTTATTTTTCCTGACATCATTTTAGATTAAAACATCCTAAGAGGGGGGTTTGTGACTCTGTCATGCAGCGTGTAGTGTCCTAACAGCTGGAGGGGAACTCTTAGCAAGTAGCAGGTGGGAAAAGAAAGTTGAGACATCCTTTTATAGAAGAGGTAATACCACAGGTCAGACTTATTCTACATCCAATGGGAGCTTCGAAAACCCCACTGAGAAAAAATAATGTCTATAACTATCTGAGCCAAGAAAATTGTATGTATATACCCACATAGAAAGGGTTCTTTTTACACCACTTCAGTATAGAAGAAATTTTACAAGCATCTTGGCCAGTATCAACTGTGACAAGGACAAATTTTCAGTAGAGGAAAAAATCGCTCGTGGCATCTTAGCCACTGCCACAGTACACCTGAGGCAGGCTTTGTAATTAGCGCCAAAGCATTTGAAGCAACGTATTGATCCCAAGATTTGCCGTGTCAGCAGCTCTTCTAGGAATCTGTGGCCAAACACCTAGAGTTAAGACAGACTTACAAAATATTTTCTTTTCATCTCTGCTCCCTCTGGCAACTAGGAAAAGAGTGTTGAGCTTTTCAAAATTACCTATCTGGGTATGCTACACTACCCATGGAATTCAATTGAATGTAGCAAGTAAAACTCTAATATACATTTGCTCTAAAAGGGGAGATTGCACACTATAGAATTAAGAGCCACTGGGAAAAAGCCAAGTACATACTGTATTTAACAAAGTGGACTCGTTCAGTGTGTAGAATTCTCCTTCCATCTGTGAAGGGGGCAGCTCCCCTACAAGATGAGCCACCTTTTCTTCAAAATGATGGCCCTTCAACGGTGAAGAGCTCCTCCCGCCCTCGCCACTGACAGGTATTTGCGCACCACAGTGCTGTTGGTTTCAAGGTCATGTTCTTTATCGAGAAGAGTGAGGTCGCGTCTGCTCCCGTTAACTTACTCCCCTAGTTAAGGGTGAGAGCCTGTCTAGGCGCCAGGCCCTGGCTCAGTACTATAGACAGTGGCAGTCAGGCAGATGAGACCTGAGCCCACCTAGCTCTTGGGCTGACCAGGACAGCAGGTCCCAACCACTCCAGTTACAGTGAGGTGAGCGCTAGCCTGCACTGAGAGGGGCAATGGGGTGTTGGGGGTGCTGCCTTCAGTTGCTGGCATTTATGCTGAGACCAGGCTGAGGACATTGTGCCAAGCGTCCCATTACACCCAAGGATCTGGAGATGGAAATGGAGGCGCATTTGGGGCAAAGACAGAGGCCCTGGGAATTCCCGTGGGGAAAGCAGAGCTTTCTGCCCAAGCATCGTCAGCAAGGGGGAAACAAGAAATTCACTGTGGGAAAACTTTCTTTTGATGAGTATTGAAGTTTGTTTGGGGTTTTTATTTCCCACCCATGTGTTTCCCTCTTAGGAGAGAATTCAAGTGCAAAGATCTTTCTATGAATACCATAAAAGTGTGATCGTTTTGTTTCGTTTTTCTTTAAAAAAAAAAACAACAAAATGAATACATGAGATAGAAAGCAATATGTGCCCATTGCCCACGCAGAGAACAGTCCCAAGGGAAAGAGGAAGAGGATGTGTCCAGATGGCCCTATAAACATATGACACCTGCTTCCGGGAGCCACCACTGGGGGCATTTGATTGGATGGGATTATTCCCTCCCTGCCCAGTCTCCACAGGGATGGTAGGAGAGAAATAACACATAATCTAAATGCAGAATGGAAGGGCTAAGGACAGTTGAAATGTCTTCATAACGAGTAGCAGAGGCAAGAAGCAAACAGCCATGTCTGGAAAGGGATGAAAGCCAAAAAGAAAGCAGTAATAGCACGGCAAGAACACCATATGGCATTTATACACCATGCATTTCATTTTAAATGTTGATGCTTGCTTGCTTGTTAGTTTTGGTACCAGCTCTGTTATAGTGCCTAATGTAATTCATTTAAAAAAAATCACACTAAAACTCTCCTTTATACTCTATTCTTAAAAGTCTGTTCTTTGATTCACACAAATTCCTTTTCTTTTTTGACTCCGTGTTTCAGATTCCTGTCTCTAATCATTTGAACTAATTTACAAAGCAGTGTCAGAATTAAAAGAGTCCTCAAGACATTTGTTTGCAGTAAGGAGGAATGGTATGTATGTGGATTGGTAGACAAATCAGTATGGAATGGTATGTATGTGGATTGGTAGACAGCTCAGTATCACTAAGAATAATTTAGTATTTATCATTCCAACTGTTCCCCATGCAGGAAGATGGTTGAAGCTACTCAAAGTAAAATTCCCTTACTACAACTGAGCACTGGTGGCTAGCCTCTGTAACCCAAGCTACCCAAGAGGTACAATAGAAGGATTACAAAAGACTTTTATCTCCAATTAACCAGCAAAGAGCTGGAAGTGGGGGTGTAGCTCAAGTGGTAGAACTCCAGCCTTCAGTTGAAAAAAAAAAAAAAAAGCTAAGGAAGAGCATGAGGCCCTGAGTTCAAATCCCAGTACAGCACAAACAAAATTTCCCTACTGCGTGGGAAAGGAAAAATGAGCAAAGGGGACATTGTTCAGGAGAGTGATGAGAGAAAAAGCACATGAGCTCAGCAAAACCCATCTTTGAGATTCGCTTGCCGAGAGGCGAAGGGCTTGGCGTCTTTGGAGAAGAGCTCTGCCTTCCTTTGGTATCTTTTCAGACCACTTTGTTCCCCCAGGAGAACACAAGACTGGTCTGCAGGTTCACCGTCCAGTCTCCGCACAGGCAAGCTGAGAGACAAGCAGGGCCTGTGGCTGAAAAAAAAATAATAAATCTCATGCTTTGTTTTGTGGTGTTTATTTCTCTTCTTCTTGCTCAACTAGAATCTCTGTAGAATTTCTGTCTGAACAGTGGTAGCCAGTGAGGTTCAGCGCAGCGTAGAGGACATGACAGAAGGGCAGGGGCATGCTCCTGGGCACCCCAGAGCGGCCAACTGGCCATCTGCATTCTTTTTGTTGTTGTCGTTGCCTTTGAAAAGGGCTGGCTGAGTCACCGCCAATGCCGTTCCCATCTCCTAACACAGTGGTGAATGAGTCAAACTTTGTTCCAGGCCTAGGCCTCACATCCTGTCTGGTTATCCATTCTCCTCTCCCCGCCTACCCTGTCTGTGGCTCCTTATACCTCTCCAGCCGTACCCAAACCCTAGTACCCACTGCCAAGGACAGAGGATAGCACTAGCAAGCACCTCGTTCTTTTTCCTTTCAAATCTGGCGGGAGGGCTACATTATCCACACATCTTAGATAACGGGGTAGGACGCTTGCCTTGTGCCACTCCTCCCTCCAATCAACCTAAGAGTATTTACTGAACACCCCTGGGGTACCTGGCACTGAGTAGCTAGGTGCGGATAAAACAAGGACAGCAGCACTTGGTTTCAAGACCCCCATACGCTTTAGCTGAGTTTCACAACCCCTTAACAAGGTAGGCAGGTGCCGTGTGAAGTCCAATTCACAAGGTCGAATTCTTGAGTGCTCACACAGCAAGGAGCTAGAGAGGAGATGAAGTGTGTTACTGAGGACTCACGATGCACCAGACATCGCTTGCCTGCATCAACTAAGTACAAAAGACACACGCACTCTTACTATCCCCAGTTTTCAAATTAGGGAATAGACACAGCCTGAGGTCAGAGGGAGATTTATCCACTGAGGCAGCGTGGCCTCAGAGCCTGCCTGCGCGACACTGCCTTGCTATTAGAGTTTTGTGCAACATTATAGACACTTGGTCTTCATACGTGTCCACTCTGTCCTTGGGAGAAAGGGCTCTCTCTTACAGGTTGCCCCACGCCCTCATCATGTTGAGAACACGGTAGATCTTTACTTGTCAACTGTCAATTAAATGGACCTGGGAAGGGATCTGTAAGAACAGCCGCAGTGAGGAGCTGGACCATTACGAGGTAAATAGAAGGATCTCAGAGTCAGCAATTTAAAAAAGAAAGCCTGGTAGAAATTGAGTGCCATCAACATGCATGCCCAGATTGGCCTGGCATTGAACCGCCCGCCCTCTCACCAGATCTGTGGCAGGGCTGAGGCAGCAGAAGGAGGCCTGGGAAGAAACCCAGAGACCCTGCCAGAGGTGAGGGCAGGGACAGGAGGGAAGCAGGGCAGAGCACGCAGCCTCCCCCCTCTGCCCACAACATAACACAGTGGCGGCGGCTGTGAGAACTAGATTCAGGGGCAGCCGCGCTGCAGTCTGTGGTTCACAGAGGTAAAGAAGAACAAGACAAACACGTTGATGGGCAAGTAGAAAAGCAGGAAGCGGTGTGCAGCATAGACAGCAATGTAAAAGGGCATAGCAACTGTGGAAAACGGTAAGTCTAGAATTACCATCTGATTCAACAATTCCACTTCTGGGGACACATCCAACAGGATGAGAAACAAATACTCAAGTGAGTATTTACACATCACAGCTGTTTCCAAAGTCAGAAACAACCCAAAAGTCTAGCAACACACAAGAGGGTACCTAAAATGTGCTAATATACATACGGTGCAGTATCACTCCGTCCTAAAAAGAAAGTTTTGACACATGCTACAACATCCCGCTTTGTGAAGTAAGGCAGACACGAAAGGACAGATACTGTATGATTCATGAGCTATCTAGAGTAGCCAACTTAATGGAGACAAAGTAGGATGTGGAATAGAAGTTCATGAGTATATAGATTCACTAGAGGAAGACGAGACTTTCACGTTGGATCATGGTGACAGTTGCATAACAAAGGGATTGTACTCAATGCCTTTGAACTAAACATACAAATGGCTGAGATGACATGTCTTTTACTCCAGTAAAAATAGGGATAAAACAAAAATGAAGCAGGCTATAAAATATCCAAGTACTCCTAAGGTTATTTTATAGGAAAAGTAGACTTCTTTGAAAAATTGACTATGGACAGAACAAAAAATATTTTTTATTGTGAAAATACTGTACAGAGGGGTTACAATGACATGGGCAAGATAATGAGTACATTTCTTATCAAGCATTGTAGCCTCCTCCTCTGTTTCCCCTTCCTATCCCTTCCCATCCTCCCTCACCCCTCCCCAATCTTTCCCGTCCCCCACCCCACACCAAAGTTGTAAAGTTCGTTTTCGACATAACAACTTGTATATCCCATTGTTGCAATGGGTCCACCTGTATCCCTATTTAAACGATTTGTTTTTCCCCTTTCCCTCCACAAATTATACCGACATCAAATATAGTGAAAGCAGGGGTTATACTGTGGGGGAGGGACATCCAAAGCAACAAAAAAATAATCTTATAAATGTGTTAGAAACAATCACATGAAAGAAAGAAAAACATTTGAATACATATCTTAGGGTTCATTTCCCTAACATCACCTTATCTGACCTTTTCTGCTTGACTCAGACATATACTAGTTATTGCAAATAAGGGAAACCATGGGACCTATGTTTCTTTGGGCCTGGCTTACTTCACTTAATATAATTTTTTCCAAGGCTTTCCATTTCCTAACAAATGGGGCAATGTCATTCTTTCTGATGAGGCATAGAATTCCATTGTGTATATATCCCACATTTTCTTGATCCATTCATCTACTGAGGGGCATCTGGGTTGGTTCCATATCTTAGCTATGGTAAATAATGCTGCAATTAACATAGTTGTGCTGGTAGCTTTAGTGTGGTCTTGTTTGTAAACATTTGGGTAAATGCCCAAAAGTGGGATTGCTGGGTCATAGGGGAGCTCTATGTGGAGTCTTTTGAGGAACCTCTATACTGCTTTCCAAAGTGGTTGAACAAGTTTACATTCCCACCAACAATGAAGTAAGGTTCCCTTCTGGCCACATCCCCTCCAGCATCTGTTGTTATTGGAGTTCTTGATTATAGCCATTCTAACTGGGGTGAGGTAGTATCTCAATGTTGTTTTGATTTGCATTTGTTTTATGGCTAGGGAGGTTGAGCATTTCTTCATATGTCTATTGGCCATCCTCTTTCCTCTTCAGAGAAGTTTCTCTTTAAGTCTTTAGCCCACTTATTTATTGGGCAGTTGTTTCTTTGAAGATTTGTTGTTGGGGGATTTAATTTTTTGAGTTCCAGGTATAGTTTAGATATGAGACCCTTGTCTGTTGTATGGCTAGTGAAGATCTTCTCACAATCCGTGGGCTTTCTATTGATCTTGCTATCTATGTCCTTTGCCATGCAGAAGCTCTGCAATTTCATGCAATCCCATTTGTCCAACCTTTCTTTGATTTGTTGTGTTTCTGGGTCTCTATTGAGAAAAATTCAGCCTGTGCCAACAAGACCTAGGGTTCCTCCTATTCTATCCTGTAATGTTTTCAGAGTGTCTGCTTTGACTCCAAGGTCTTTGATCCATTTGGAGTTGATTCTGGTGCAGGGTGAGATATAAAGATCTAGCTTTAGTTTTCTACAAGTAGTTAACCAATTTTGCCAGCACCACTTATTGAAGAGGCTTTCTTCAATCCTATTTTTTTAGCTTCCTTATTGAAGATTAGATGGCTATAGGTCTGTAGGTTCATTTCTGGGTTTTCAGTTCTATTCCATTGGTCCTGAGGTTTGTTCTTGTGCCAGTACCAAGCTGTTTTGATTACTATGGCTTTATAGTAGAGTTTGAAATTTGGTATTGATATTCCTCCAGCAGTGTTCTTTCTGTTGAGGATCATTTTTGCTATTGGGGTATTTTATTGTTCCATATGAATTTTGGGATTTCCTGTTCTATTTCCTTGAAGAATGAGGTTGGAATTTTGATAGGTATCACATTGAATTTGTAGATAGCCTTTCTATTTCCTTGAAGAATGAGGTTGGAATTTTGATAGGTATCACACTGAATTTGTAGATAGCCTTGGGAAGTATTGCCATTTTCACAATGTTGATCTTTCCAATCCAGGAGCATGGGAGTTTTTGTCACTTTCTAAGTTCTGTTTTGATTTCCTTTTTCAAGCTTTTAAAGTTTTCATCATAGAGGTCCTTCACTTCTTTGGTTAAGTTAATTCCTAGGTATTTTATTTTTTGTGGGGCTATTACGAATGGAGTTGCTTTCCTAATTTCAGCCACACTTTTCTCATTGTTGGCATACATAAAAGCCATTGATTTTTGAGGGTTAATTTTATACCCTGCTATTTTGCCAAGGTTTTGAATCAGCTTGAGTAATTTGGGAGTGGAGTCTATGGGCTTCTTTAAATACAAGATCATGTCATCTGCAAAGAGGGAGAGTTTTACTTCTTCTTTCCCTATTTGGATCCCCTTTATGTTTGCATCTTGTCTTATTGCTGTAGCTAGGCATTCTAATACTAGATTGAAGAGAAGTGGAGAGAGTGGACATTCTTGTCTTGTTCCTGAGTTAAGAGGAAATGGCTTTAGTTTTTCATCATTAAGTATAATGCTGGCTATAGGTTTGTCATATACAGCCTTTATTGTATTGAGGAATGTTTCATGGATTCCTAATTTTTCCAGAATCTTCATCATAAAGCGGTGCTGGATCTTGTCAAATGCTTTTTCTGCATCTATTGAGATAACCGTGTGGTTCTTATCCTTGCTCCTGTTGATGTGATGAATAATTTGCGTATATTGAACCAGCTTTCCATCCCTGAAATGAATCCTGTTTGATCATGATGTATGATTTTTTGGATGAATTGTTGAAGTGGATTGGCCAAAATTTTGTTAAGAAGTTTTGCATCAATGTTCATCAAAGAAATGGGTCTATAGTTCTCTTTCTTTGATGAGTCCCTGCCTGGTTTTGGGATGAGGGTTATGATGGCTTCATAGAATGTGTTTGGTAGTGAACTTTCTCTTTCAATTTCATTGAAGAGTTGGAGGAGTATTGGTGTGAGCTCTGCTTTGAAGGCCTTGTAGAATTCTGCTGTAAAACCATCTGGTCCTGGACTTTTCTTAGATGGGAGGTCTCTTACTGCTGCTTCTATTTCAATGCTAGATATGGGCCTGTTAAGATGGTTTAACTCATCTTGGTTTAGTTTTGGCATGTCAATATTTGCTAGGAAAAGGTCCATTTCTGCCAAGTTTTCAAACTTATTAGCATAAAGTTTTGAGAAGTATTTCCTTATAATGTTCTGAATCTTGGTTGTTTCTGTGGTGATGTTTCCATTCTCATCTCTGTGTTTATTTATTTGGATGTGTTCTCTTCTTTTTCTGATAAGATTTGCTATGGGTGTGTCAATTTTGTTAATTTTTTCAAAGAACCAACTCTGTGTTTTGTTGATTCTTTCTATAGTTTTTTTTTTAATCTAATTCATTTAATTCTGATTTTAATTATTTCTTTCCATCTACTGGATTGGGGTTTATCTTGCTGCTCTTTTTCAAGGAGATTCAGATGTCTCATTAAATTGTTGGTTTCAGATCTCTCCAATTTGTTGATGTAGGAACTCAGAGCTATAAACTTGCCCCTGAGTACTGCCTTTGCTGTGTCCCAGAGGAGCTGGTAATTTGTGTGCTCATTTTTGTTGAATATCATGAACATTTGAATTTCCTTTCTAATCTCTTCCATGACCCACTCATGATTCAGCAGTGTGTTGTTCAGCCTCCATGTGTTACAGGACTTTCTTTGGTGACTTTTGGTGTTGAGTTCTAATTTTATTCCCTTGTGGTCAGAGAGAATGCAAGGTATAACTTCAATGTTTCTGAATTTGGACAAGTTTGTTTTGTGGCCTAAAATGTGGTCTATATTCGAAAATGTTCCATGTGCTGCTGAGAAAAATGTGTATTCTGATGCTGCTGGGTGAAATATTCGGTAGATGTCTGTTAAATCTAGTTGATCTATGCAGTTGTTTAGTTTTTCTGCAGTTTCTCTGTTGAGTTTTTGCTGAGTTGATCTATCTAGTGGGGAAAGTGGTGTGTTAAAATCCCCAACAATTAATGTCTTTGGATCTATGTGGGATTTGAGGGAAAGTAGTGTTTCTTGGATAAATTTGGGTGCTCGGTTGTTTGGTGAATAGGTATTTAGAATTGTAATATCCTCCTGAAGGAGAGATCCCTTAATTAGTATGTAGCGACCTTCTTTATCTCTTCTCACGAATTTTAATTTGAAGTCTATTTTATCTGATTGCAACTCCCGTCTGTTTATGGGGGCCGTTTGTTTGGTAGATTTTGTTCCAGCCTTTAACATTGAAAATGTATTTGTTTTTATGGGCAAGATGTGACTCCTGAAGGCAGCAGATAGAAGGATCTTGCTTTTCAATCCAACTAGACCGTCTATGTCGCTTAATTGGAGAGTTAAGTCCATTAATGTTGAGAGATACCACTGAGAGGTATTTGGGAGTTCCTGCCATTTTATTCACCTTCTTGGGGGCTGCAGCTACTGGGTTCTTCCTATGGTTCTTGGATTCTCAGTTTGGGTGCGGTTTCTTGGCCTTTATTGTGGTCTTGTTGGTTTTCTATGTGTAGGACAGCTTTAAAGAATCTTTTGTAGGGCTGGTTTGGTGGAGATATATTGTTTAAATTTTTCTTTGCTATGGAAGGTTTTTATTTGGCCTTCAGTTATGAAAGAGAGTTTAGCTGGGTACAGTATTCTTGGTTGATAGTTGTTTGTCTTTAGGGCATGGCATGCATCATTCCAGGCTCTTCTTGCTTTGATTGTCTCTGCTGAGAAATCTGAGGTGATTCTAATTGGTTTCCCTTTATAGGTGATTGATCTTTTCTCCTTGACAGCTTTAAGGATTTTTTCCTTGGTCTGAATTGATCCTGTGTGGATTATAATGTGACAGTGGGATGTCCTATTCTGGTCTGGTCTATTTGGAGTTCTAAAAGCTTCTTGTATCTGAATAGGCCTATCTTTTTGCATGTTTGGGAAGTTCTCTGCTAGGATCCTGTTAAACAAATTTCCTAGACCATTAACTTCTGTTTCTAGGTGCTCCTCTACACCCATTATCCTCAGATTAGGCCTTCTGATGGTGTCTTCCAAGTGTTGAATAGATCTATCATATTTCTTGGACTTGTCTTGGATGGTTGTATGTTCTTTCTCTATAATATCTAGGCTGTCTTCAATCCCCGAGATTCGATCTTCTGCATGGTCTAACCTGCTGTCAAGACTTTCTACTTTGTTTTTCATTTCTTTTCCTTCTAATTGGTCAGCTTTGATGGCTTCAAGTTCTTTGTTGAAGCACTGTTTTAGATCTTGTATGAACTTCTTTACTTCCTTTATTTGGTGTTCAGTGTTGATTCTCAAATCACTTAGTTGATTGGTTATGGTTTCCTTGGACTCCCATTGCTTCTTTGGGTTCCATTCAGCATTCCCTTTGTGGTCTCCCTGACTTCCTTCAGCTCTTTGTTAATGGATTCCATGAATGCCTTTAGTTATCTTTGTATATTCTCATCCTGCTCTCTCAATTCCTGTATTACTCTTTGCTTAGCTTCCTCAAGCAGAAAAAAAATTTTAAAATGTTAATTTCATTAGCATTTGTACATCATGACACATAGCCAAGGTGCTGATGGTTCATACCTACAATCCTAGCTACTCAGGAGACAGATCTGAGAATCATGGGTTGAAGCCAGCCAATGCAAGTAGGTCTGTGAAACTCTGATCTCCAATTAACCATCATAAAGCTGGAAGTGGAGCTGTGGCTCAAGTGGTAGGGCACCAGCAGCAAAAAATCTCAGGGACAATGCTCAGGCCCTGAGTTCAATCCCAGGATCAGCTCCAAAAAAAAAAATTAATCATGATATTTTAATTTTGAAAAGCCAGTGTATTTAACTTAGTATGGAAATCCCTTTTGAACATTAAAAATACAAGAATTCCTTAATCACATATCAATAGGAATTTTGGCAGCAACTAGTGTTATAAATTCAGGACAGAGGGGCTGGGAAGGTGGCTCAGTGGTAGAGTACTTGCCTTGCATGCCTGAGGCCCTGGGTTCGATTCCCAAGCACCACATAAGCAAAAAGAAAAAAGATGGAAGTGGCGCTGTGGCTCAAGTGGTAGAGTGCTAGCCTTGAGCTGAAGAGCTGAGGGACAGTGCCCAGGCCCAGAGTTCAGGCCCCACGACTGGACCCAAAAAATAATAATAATAAAATAAAATAAAATAAATTCAGGACAGAAATCACTCTTTAAAATAGGTTAATTCTTGATGACAAATTCTCTCTTTCTCTCTCTCTCTCTCTCACATACACATACATACACACACACACACACACACACATGGGTGAAGACGTGGTTTATTCTATCTAACAGCAATGCTTGAGGCACAAAGGATCCTCTAATGATCTTTTAAAATAGCAATAGTGGCTCCTGGGGGACCCACTACTCACAGAGTAAGAACCACAGCCCTGCCAAGCACTGGTGGCTCACACCTGTAATCCTAGCTCTTCAGGAGGCTGAGATCTGAGGATCCCAGTTCAAAGCCGGCCTGGGCAGGAAAGTCCGTGAGACTCAAAAACCTGAAGTGGCACTGTGGCTCAAGCAGTAGAGCACTCACCTTGAGCTGAAGAGTGCAGGGACAGCACTCAAGCCCAGAGCTCAAGCCCCAAGACTGACCAAAAAAAAAAAAAAAAGAACCACAGCCCTATACTAATAAGAAGAGCCTCAGCAGTAAACTTCCAAGGCTCAGCTAGTGGCATTAAGTCCAAGAATGCTGTGGTTAGCCAGACAAGGTGGCTCAACTTTGCAATCCAATCTACTTGGAAGGTAGAGATTGAAAGACTATGGCTTGAGGTTAGCCCAAGCATAACAGTTCACAAGACTCAATCTCAACCAATGGCTGGGTGCAGTGGCACACACCTGTTATCCCAGCTATGTGGAGAAAGAACAATGACTGGGCACATGGCAGGTGTCTGCTGTCCCCAGCAACATAGGGAAGCACAACTAGAATGACCATATTGTCTCTTCGTCCTACTTCTTAGCAGTCTAGGCTACCCCAGGCATATAGCAAGACCCTATCTCAAAAGTAACCCATGCCAAAAGAGGCTGGAGGTGTTGCTTAAGTGGTAGAGCACCTACTTTGCAAGTTTAAAGCTTTGAGATCATTCCCCAGTACCACAATACCACTGCCACTACCACAAAAAGAGAGAGAGAAATAGGAAGGGAAGGAGGTAGGTAGGAAGGAAGAAAAGAAGGAAAGAAGGAAGGAAGGAAGGAAGGAAGAAGGAAGGACGCAAGCAAGCAAGCTGTGGCGTACGAAGGCAGCTCTTCTCAGAAAATGAAAACCTAACACCCCATTCTCCAAATACAGAGCATTTCCTCTATAGAAGTGCATATTGCCTAGGCTGGAATCCATTCAGGGGAACATCTGTTGACCTCCCTTCCCTCAGCACTGCTCAAGAGTGTGATTACACGTCTGTCACGCTGCCATCTCTCCAAAGAGTAACCCCTTTGGGGCAGCATAATACCCACAACACTTCTCAATACTTACACGTAATGTCAACATCTTCCCTTCCCTACGGCAAAGCACGCTAAAACTTTCAGAATTATCAATGACTCCTGACATACGGGTCATTTAGAATCAGCCTAGGTGCTTCCCCAGTGCAAACACACTGATCACACACTCAGCTCCATGATGAGTGGACTCCGCTCAGCAAGCAAGCCTGTCAGTTTTCAGGGTCCTAATTTGTTGTAAGCTACACCACTGCATTATGACTGGCTTGGCTCACAGTCATGGTGTGCTAGCCTGTCATCACTGTGATAAAATACCTGAGACAGGTAAAAGAGAAAAGATTTACTTTGCTCTGTTTCAGAGGTTTTGGGCCCTGGTGAGCTGGATTCATTATTTTGGACCTGAGGCAAGACAGAGGATCATGGTGGGGGAAGGGAAGGCATACGTGGGAGAGGAGACTGCTCACCTCATGGGGGCCAAGAAATAGGAAGAAGAGAAAGAAAGTGACCCAGACGAGAGGTTCCTTTTGGAGTCCTGTCCCCATGTGACCTGTGTCCCCCAACTAGGCCCTATCTCCAGAAGAAAGGAAGGAAGGAAGGAAGGAAGGAAGGAAGGAAGGAAGGAAGGAAGGAAGGAAGGAAGGAAGGAAGGAAGGAAGGAAGGAAGAAGGAAGGAGGGAGGGAAGGAGGGGAAGGAAAAGGGAAGGGACAGGAGAAGAGAAGGAAGAGGGGAAGGAAGGGGGGAAGGAGTGGGGGAGGCTGAGGTAAGGCAAGGGAGAAGGATGGAGGTAGAGAGGAAGGGAGAAAAGGAAGAAGGGAAGGGAGACCTTTTTGCATTGATAAATATAATTGAAGGATCTAAGGGTTCTGATTCTATTAAATCAGGGCCTTCCACAGGAACTAAACTAGCCTATAAAAATCAGTGATAAAAGGGTGAACACAGGGAATCACCTACCTATTAAGATGATGTTATGAGATTAATAAAATGTGAGTGCTAATAAACTCTTAACATGTCATTCATAATTCAGAAGTTCCCATTAATTGTAGATACAGTCTAAAGCATCACTAGATTGTTAGAGGCCCCCACATACAAAGATATAAAGCACTTTAATTAATAAATCCTGTGGGAGTCTTGGAAGTGATTGTCTCTTCAATGGGCAAGACCTTGCAGATAATGGATGAATTCCCATTTACTCTCCAGATAGTTTCCTCTGTTGATGCTTTTGGAAAAGCTCCACAACTTTCCTCTGAGGATGGGCTAACAGACACAAAGAGAAAATGAATAGGTAAACCTGCTCACCGACTTCCTTTGGGATAAGTGTCTTAGAGATTTAGGTGCAGAGGCAAAGCCTGAAATTTTGAACATGGCACTCAAATAACCTGACAGGACATATGACACAACACTTTAGAGCAAACAGTAAGGGACATTTGGGCTAGAGTTCCCTTGTGCTCTTGAGGTACAGTCTTGGGCAAGTTGTGTAACCTTTCTGTACCTCAACTTCCTAGAAGTAGAGTGGATGGATAGTATTATCTGAAAGGTTGTCTGGGGGGATGATAGGGCATGCTGAATATAAAGAAGCATTTGTTACAGGGCCTCGCATACAGTAAAAGCTATCAATAAATATTAACTATTCTGATTTTCTGGTTATTGATGACTCTTCATTGTTGAAGCAAAGCATAGTCCAAATCCTTTCTCTTACATCTATCCATCATCCTCCACTGCCCAGTTTTTCCTCCACCCCGTTGTATCTATCTTCACAGCAACGAAATTAAGCAACTGAACAATTATTGAAAACTGTTTCAGAGAAAGCCTAGAAAGGATGAAATGTCCAAGGTATTGGCCTCCTCTCTCTAAACGTTGGAAATAATGCTGGGATCATCCTGGCATCCTTTGTAAGGGATCTGATTCAAAGCACAGACAAAGAAAGATAATGTATACTGAACAAGAAGACAGCCAGGCACTACTGGTTGCTCACACCTGTAATCCTATCTACTCAGGAAGCTGAGATCTGAGGATTGCAGTTCAAAGTCAACCCAACCAGGAAAGTCTGTGAGACTGTTATCTCCAATTAACCACCAAAACAATCTATAAATGGAGCTGTGGCTCAAGTGGTAAAGAGCTATCCTTGAGCAAAAAAGCTTAGGGATAGCACCCAGACTCAGAGTCCAAGCCCTAGTACAGGTGAACGCAGGTGAACACACAAGAGAAGTTGGTATTTATTAAGCTCTTACTGTGTTTCAAGTATCCTGTCTGGTGCTTTTAGGACAATTCTGTGAGGAAAATGTTATGATCCAGTGCAGACCAAGAGTACAAAGAACAAATGTAAGCTGCTCAAAGCCACGGAGCTAGAACACACAGGAGTTATGGTACAAACATTGTTCTTCCAAGCCTTGGGAGTCTCTGGTGAGACAAAAAAGCATATTAAACCTGCCTCTGAGTCTCCCGTGTATATCCAGTCTGTATATGCACGTCCTGCTCATGGTGAGTAAAACCCTAAACCAGAATGTTGTCACTGAGACCAGACAACCTAAAAATATCCCTGGCAGATCTTCTAGAGGTTCTCCTTTACATATAGTGCAACTAGTCTTTGGGTTTGATGTGTGTAAGTGTGTGTGTGTGTGTGTGTGTGTGTGTGTGTGTGTGTGTGTGTGTGTGTGTGTGTGTGTGTGTACCTGTCCTGGGACTTGAACTCAGGGCCTGGGTGCTGTCCCTGAGCATTTTCGCTCAAGGCTACTGCTTTACCCCTTGAGCCACAGCTCAAGTGGGCTCTCTGGCAGGTAATTGGAGTCTCACAGACTTTTCTGCCCAGGTTGGCTTCAATCTGTGATCCTCAGATCTCTGCTTCCTGAGTAGCTAGGATTACAGTCATGAGCAACTGGCACTTGGTTCAGTTAGATAGGCTTTGGTTGTAACACCTAGCAGCAGTTGATAAGGACCTTAGTATGAGAATAAAGATGGAGACCTAAGACTTGAAAATCACAGGAAATACAGCCTTGTCCCTTCCTGCAAGCAAGCAGACCATTGCAGCTACTTTTCCCACTTCACCGTCCATCCGTGCCATCTTCCTCTCAGGAAAGGAGAAGCAGCTCCAACAGCTGGTAAGGCGAAGGTTGGAATGTTGAGGCTGTCAGGAGCCTCCAGAAAGCCCGAAACACAATAAAATGACTTCACAGTTCTTGAAAGGGAGAAAAATTTCAGAATATCACTAAAGCAAACCTTGAGTTTAGATCTGAGCTAAATCCTCAATGAGAATTAAAGTCTTGGTGCTGATACCCTCAAACCTCCTGTCCTCAGAACCATGGAAGCTGAGCACTGAGGCTGATGACCTTTGAACCAGGAGGATGGATTTGAAGAGCAAGGCCAGCTACCTCAGCAACCCAGGAAGCCTGGCTTTGAGTGTGTGTCTTTCTTCCTCTTCCAGCCCTGAGTTGGGGGTGTACCAGGCAGAGCAATGGAGTGGAAGAGCATGGAGCACAGGGTATTGCTGCCTGGTGGATGCTTTTTTGGAAGGGGGCCAGACTAAGTCAGCCATCACGCTGGTAGGGGCCCCTCTGTGGTAAATCCATCTGGCATAGGTTGCCTAACAGAGTTAGACACGAGCAAGGGGCCATTCATTTCCATGAATAGAGAAGACCAAGAAAGAGATGCTAGCTAATAATGGTCTTAGGACCTCCTTCAGGCTGAAGAAGGATCAGAGGAAACTGGGGAGAGAGCTCCTTGGTAAAGAGCTTCCCTAGCATGCACAAGGCCCTGGGTTTGATCCTCAGCACTGTAAGAAAAAGAAATGATTGCTGAATGACTGCTGGGCATGGTGGCACACTCCTCAGGAGGCTGAGGCAGATGGATCATGAGTTGGAGACCACCGTGGGCTCAAAAAACCTAAAATACAAAACAAAAGCCTAGAGACTTTCATCCAATTCAATGAACGATAGGATAAAGTGCTTTGAAGGTGGATTAAGGCAGGGCCAATATCAACTTTCTCTCATTGGCCCAATCCATCCCTGGATCTCATTGAAACTTTGAAGAGTCTGAGGAATCATTAGACACGATTCCTACCTTGCAAGAGGAAGAAGGAAGAAAGCACAAAGTGATTAAATGTAAGTATGTTCTCAGGGCAGGAGGACTTGGTTGGAAGTACTTTCTCTGTCACTTCTGGGCAGAGTGACCTTGGACAGGTCCCAGAAGTGACTGAAATATTCTGATCCCAGGAATGAGGAAGACAATTATGTGTCACTGAGAGAGTTATCACAGAGCTTGGATAAAGCCCAAACCCCAGTGTCTGTCCCACTGGAGTAAACACTCCAAACAGATAAGCAACTCCCGTCTAACACTTAGATACCATAGTTCCAGAACACTAAATCTGACCTCAACTAAGCAAGTGACAAATTCAAGTCTCCCAAGAATATATCCTACCTAGGGAAGTTTAGGAGTAATTCTGTCCAGACGGGATAATCACATTCTCCAAAGTCATCTGTAATCAATGTTTGTCAGAAAGCACAAGAGAGACACCATTAAAGCTATCTTTAATAATGTTTGACTATTAATCACTACCCAGACAGTATGGTAAGTAGTTATACTTTAGTCAGAGTTTGATAGCTTTAGTGTTTATTTAAAAAAAAAAAAGATGCACTTTCAAGGCCATTAAAGCTTCTTGCCATGATCTCAGAAGGCAATAGGAAATAATACCAAGGAGACACTGTCCAGTTACTAAAGATAAACTAAGAGAGAGGAAGAATCATACATTCAGTTAGTCCCTGTTGGATCAGCTAAGTGAATGCTGAGATGTTTGCCTGCTGAAGAATCCTGAAGAACCAAGTATCTTGACATCTACTCATCAAAGCCAAGCCAAGCCTCTAGGCATTAACCCTTCTCAGTGAAAAAAAAAAAAGATCTCATCTCCCAGCCTATGAGTCTCCCAAGTCCTCTTTAAGGACTCAGCTGTGACAAAAGAGCTCTGAGTAGAAATAGTGCTGGCATGAAGAAATGGGTAGGACCGTGGACTGAGAGCCAGAGCTCATGTGGAAGACTTGGTCAGGAGGCCAGGATGTAGACCTCAGGACCTATGTCACAACTGAACTCTTCCATTCCAGTCTAGCTATGGTCTTTAACTGGGGAAACGTTAACCTGAGGCATTTAGTTATGACTAGAGACATTTTGAACTGTCATAATTGGGAACAGCGACGGTTCCGTTGGCATCTACTGAGGAAGCGCTAGCACATTACAATGAGAGGACAACTTCCAGAACAAAGAATGACCCAAACCAAACATCAGCCAGACTGAGACTGAGAAACTCTGCATTAGAAGAAAGGAGAAAACGAAAGATCCTTCTAGGGTAAAATTGTGCCCTGGGCAGTTATTAAGAGCTACTGTGGAGTCTGGTTCATGGATATTATTTATGTAGCTCACCTTCAAAGACCTGTCATTAAAACTAGATGATGTCCCTATTTGGAAGAGATCCAGTTGATAAAGCTTTAGAATTACTGACTTTTGTTTTTTGCATTTTAAGACCATGAGTTCCCATCTCCATCTAGCTCTCTGGGGAAATGTAAGAAAACAACTGTCTACACTAAAACTAGTATCTTCTCTTGGATAAAAAATAAACTCACATTATCCACGTAACGTTAATCCTAGTTATTTCCTATGAATTTATAATATGCTATGTATTCATAGAGGTGTCTTATAGAGACAGACCTACAGAGAGTTGTGCACACACCTGCACACACACACACACATGCACGCACAAACATGTAGGGACTTTCACCAAGTTATAAACTGAAGGTCACCAATATTGTACCTTTTCTATGCTACAGAACTGCAGCTCTTTCTTAAAAACTCAGTCTACTACCATCCCCTCCTCCCTCACCTATCCACGGACAGTACTGCTGTGCAGAACTAATACCTAATGGACATCCTCGCTGCTCATAGGACTTAGAAGCTATGATTGAACACACAGAGCCGAAAATAACACCCAATTTTCAAAACAGTGTTCTTTTTAACTGCTGTAAATAATCATTTTAAATCAATTCTTTGGCTGCTGTATGCAAGCTCAAAGACAGATGCCAAGTACATTCTTCCAGTTTTTCGCTTGATTCCTGACGGCCATATGGCAGAGGCCTCCAGGACTCTCCCTTCCTCCACCTGTCCTCTACTCCACTCCACAGTGACGAATAAGCCCAGGAACTGAGTATCATGAGATTTGCCTTTACCCTGTTTTAAGCATTTGGCACGATCTAAAGTCCCTAAGGAATCAGGCACTGAGCCTAGGGTAATGCGTTATTTGTAAGCTACACCCACTTTCCCTTGGCTCCAAAAGCAAATAAACATTTCTATTACATCCTTGGGGAGAAAAAAAAAGACCAAGGAAGAAAAAATATATAGCCCCATGGTTTTAAAGGCAATATCAGAAAACTTGCTGTTCAGCCTGATAAAAAAAAAAGAAGCAGCTGCCTACCCCCAGAGACCGAAGCCCAGCTCCAAGCAGGAAAGCGGGAGCTGCTCTGGAATTTGGCCAGTTTTCCTACAGTCAACTATCAAATGACAGTCAGTCTGGCCCAAAACAACAGCCAGCCCACAGCAGGGGAGAGAGAGGCTGTTCTCTTCCAAAATCTGCTTCGGAATCTGGTGTCAGCACTGCTTAATTCCAAGTCATTATCCTCCTTTGCTAACTGTTCAGATTTTCCAGTGGAAAGTAGGGAAGAGTTGTTTTCACCGTAATTAGCATGATATGTTAAAGGAACTCAGACTCCTCCGTGTTGACTTCATGGTGGGGCAGGATACAGTATATCTGATAGTAAATATTTCCTGCCCACCTGAGAGAAGTTAGGGCAGGATAACTGGTTCAAATCCAGACAAGTGGCTTAATAAATCAGTAGCCTCATTTTCTCAGCTGTGATTTGAGCCTTGGGCAGTGGGCGTGGCTCAAGTGGTAGAGTACCTGCTTAGCAAGTACAAGGGCCTGAGTTCAAACCACAAAGCTGTCCAAAGAAGAAAGTAAAAAGGGAGGAAGAAGAGAAGAGAAGAGGGGGAGGAAGGGCAGGAGGAGGAGGAGGAGGAGGAAGAGGAGGAGGAAGAGGAGGAGGAAGGGGAGGAGGAGGAAGAGGAGGAGGAAGGGGAGGAGGAGGAGGAGGAAGAGGAGGAGGAAGGGGAGGAGGAGGAAGAGGAGGAAGAAGGGCAGGAGGAGGAGGAGGAGGAGGAAGAGGAGGAGGAGGAAGGGGAGGAGGAGGAAGAGGAGGAGGAAGGGGAGGAGGAGGAGGAGGAGGAAGAGGAGGAGGAGGAAGGGGAGGAGGAGGAGGAAGAGGAGGAGGAAGGGGAGGAGGAGGAGGAGGAGGAGGAGGAGGAAGAGGAGGAGGAGGAGGAGGAAGAGGAGGAGGAAGGGGAGGAGGAGGAAGAGGAGGAGGAAGGGGAGGAGGAGGAGGAGGAAGAGGAGGAGGAGGAGGAGGAAGAGGAGGAGGAGGAGGAAGAGGAGGAGGAGGAAGGGGAGGAGGAGGAAGAGGAGGAAGAGGAGGAGGAGGAAGGGGAGGAGGAGGAAGAGGAGGAAGGGGAGGAAGAGGAGGAGGAAGGGGAGGAGGAGGAGGAGGAGGAAGAGGAGGACGAGGAGATATAGAAAGAAGAAGAAAAAAAAGAGCAGGAGGAAGGGGAGGAAGAGAAGGAGAGGGAGGAGAAAAAGAACAAGAAAGGAGGATGATAGAGAAGAGAGAAAAATGAAATATGTGTCTCACAATAATAGTACCCTAAAGAGGAAGACATAGGCTACCTGTATCTAAATTCCCAGGATACTTGTCATTCTAGAGTAGGGCCTAAGAGCGCATCCCAAGAAATATACACAGGATATCTCTACTAGTCACTGATTTCCCCATCTCCTCTTCTATGTGGAACTCAAACAATACAATGCAGGCCTCCTTCACTGTTGGGTAGGTGTCTAGTTCAAGTCAATGGACTCACCCTGGATTCCAAAACTCTTTAAGTACCACACAGACACACAGACACACACACACACACACACACACACACACACATACACACACACTATAATTTCCAACTCTCCCCACCACAGCAAATCCTAAAGCCCAGAGCATTGCTGGGCCACAGCAGAGCTAACAGAGGTGAGGATAAGCTCAGGCTGTTGGTTGGCAGAGCAGGAGCTAGCTCTCCTAACCAATTGAAAGATCCCAAAGGCCTCCCAACTGTGACAAGAGGGAAATAACACAGCTTTCCTATGAGTGGTCTGGACGGCTAGCTTCCGATCCATGCCAGTGACAGATCTTCATCAGCCAAAATAGGACTTCTCTTTTCTGGGTTCCAACATTTTGAATAGGCATCAGAACCACCTGGAGAGCTTGCTATGCACAGATTTCTAGGTTACAGTCCGTCCCTTACAGAGTATTTATGGCTACCAAGTTTCCAGGGGATGATGATGCAAATAGCGAAGGAATCACACTTGGAGACTCACTGGTCGAAGTCATCCCCAATCGTCCTTTACTAGATACCTGCTTTTCTCGCCTCCCTTGCAGGTGAGAATAGTCATGTGATCCCAGTCTAGTCAACAAAATAGCAAACAAAATCTGCCAAGTAAATTCCAGGACAGATTTCCTCTGGAAAAGGAGTCCCTGCCAACACAATATTGAAGGAGAAAGTTGGAGAAATGACATTACCTGACTACAACCTTACTTTAAAAAGTATGCTAATAGAGTGTGGCATTGGTAGAAAAATAAATAGACCAATAAACAGAATAGGGAGCCCTGAAACAGATCCGTATACGAGCAGTCGATTTATCTTTACAAAAGGACAAAGGCAATCAAGAGGCAATCTTTTCAGAAAATAGTACTGAAAAACAGAACATACCCTTTTTTTTAATGATGTGGATACAGACCTTACACTTTCCCCCAAAGATAACTCAAAATGGATCACAGACAAAAACGTAAAATACACAACTATGAAACCAGAAAACACAGAAGAGAGTCTAGATGACATTGAGATTGGCAATGACCTTTTGGCTAACTACCCAAAGGCACGATGCATGAATTAAATAATAAGTCTGACTCTATCAAAATTAAATTTTTATGCACTGCAAAAAATACTTAACAAAATAAAAAGCTACATTTTCTGGTCAGCTCATCAGCAATAAAGTTGACATTTTGATATCTGTCTGATACCTCAATTCATTCTGAACTCCATAGGAGAGGAAAGCATTCTTATTTATTCATTCTTTTTTTTAAGGCAATAGTCAGGCATTTTATAATTCTTTTTTTATTTTTTTATTTTTTTTAATTGTGAAAATACCTTATAGAGGGGTTACAATTACACGGGCAAGATAATGAGTACATTTCTTATCAAGCATTGTTGCCTCCTCCTTTGTTTCTCCTACCCATCCCTTCCCATCCCTTCCCAACCCCCCCTCACCCCCCCATCCTACCTACCCCCCTACCCCCACCAAAGTTGTAAAGTTCGTTTTTTGACATAATGACTTGTACATCTCATTGTTGCAATGGAGTCCACCTGTTTATAATTCTGTAGCCACAAAAATCATGGCTAAGGAATATGGTGCCTTTCAGAAATTCAAAATGAGGCTCAAACCTTATGTTTCTGGCCTAAGCCAGAAACATTCAAACATAGACACCTACAGGATTACTTCATGGGTTTTTTTTGTTTTTTGTTTGGTTGGTTGGTTTTGGTTGGTCATGGGGCATGAAATCTCGGCCTGGGCACTGTCCCTGAGTTCAAGGCGAGCACTCTACCACTTGAGCCACAGCACCACTTCCAGTTTTCTGGTGGTTCATTGGAGATAAGAGTCTTAGGGGCTTTCCTGCCTGAGCTGGCTTTGAACACAATCTTCAGATCTCAGCCTCCTGAGTAACTAGGATTAAAGGCAGGAGCCACCGATGCCCAGCTGTTTGCTTTTTACTCCAAAAAAAAATTTTTTTTAAATCCTCTTCCCAAGAGCCAGCTGAGAGAAAACATAACATATGAAGATTTTTAATCTAATCACTATGGAGATCTTTTTTTATACATAAACTTTCCCCTTGAGAGCCCCCAAGCTTTGTTGGTTTATATAATTTCCATCCCTCAAATCATCACCTAGGAATAGCTAGCCACTTAAATGTACTTTACATGAATGGATGAGAGAGCTTTAAAGGGATCCCCCCACCCTTTGAAAACTTCACCCACAGCTAGCAAACTGCTGCAGGAGGGGTTGTGTGTATCTTTGCATATTCAGAAGGATACTCATATTTCCTGGAACTCCATTTGTCCTGCCCACATTCAGCAAGTGCGCCTTTTAATCTATTATGTACTGCCAATTCAATGCTACATGTCTATCTCGCCTTTCTGAATAATTCCCTAGTCTTTCTTTTCTTTTCTTTTCTTTTCTTGTTATTTTTCCTCTTGATATACCGGGGACTGAACCCAGTGACCTAGCAGCCACTCTAACACTTGAGCTATGGCCCCAGGCCAGCTCCTGGTCTTTGATGGCTCTACAAGGACCTAGAGGGCCTTCATTATAAAAATGGAAAGTGAGATTTTGTTTAAGGCTCTGCCCCACAGTCTATTGAAAGGCCCATGTACACAGCTGTAAGAAGGAGAATGGCACACTGGACCTGTCATCTAGAATGCTTAAAGGGGAGAGAATAAGTTCTAACTTGATACCAGATGCAGTAAAGTGATCGCAAGCTCTTCCCTCATTTAGAAGCCAGTACATTTTTGTTTTGTTTGATTGCCAAGAGGGATTTGAAAAGCATGCATTCCAATACCCTTTTCTTCTACAACTAAGGAAACAGAGCTAGAGAAACGACATAGAAAGTAGCATACCAGATCAGGCATTTCATCATGTGAGGGCTCATGTGCTTTCAAGTGTTTAATCCACCAGATTTCATTTTCCTCTAGCAGGGAAATGAATGGCCCTTTCTCACAGAGACATTCAGGCCATGTGGAGACACATCAGAGTCAGGGAGGCCTAAACATCTGAGAAGCTGACGACTGCAGTTTCCATGGTGACCACACTGAGAAGCCAGGTGCAGGCTCCAATGAGGCCCCCTAGCTCCATACCCAGAGAGCAAAGGTTGTGAGATATTCCAGAGAAATTTCCACGTGGAGCTACTCAGATAAAACCTGAGTGCGCAGCTAGCCTGCCAAGAAAGTTCTCCTCTCAGGACTAATGCACAACAGCTCTGAACTATACGTGTGTGGCCCTGTGCCAATCTCTTTCCCATACCTTATTTCATTTAATTACCAAAATGTTATAAAATAGATCCACATTACATCCTCTCTGGTTAATGAGCAAATTAACACAGCTTACCCAGAATCAATGAGCTAGCAGATGTACCTAAACAAACTCTGAAACTGCTCACCTGGGAGACTCTCTAGCATTCTTCTAAGGAGAAGTATAAGCCAGGATCCAAGGAGCAGCCTTGAATATAGTTTGAAAGTTCTTATCTCAAAGGCAGAGCAAAAAAAGACTGTTGTAAAGCTCACTCCTCATGTATCTTTGCCCATGGTTGCTAGGTTCTGAGAAAGTTCTCAAAATGTTATTTTTTTTAAACTAAGTCATCTGGGGAGAATGATGGAATAATTGATCAAGATAGCTTATATCATAGACTGACTTGTTGAATTGAAACCATTTTATACAGACACTTAAGTCTTTTTTTTTTAAAGATGCATCGTGCTCATAAACTGACATGCTGAATTGAAATCCTTTGTGCAAATACTTCAAAATGAAAAAACAAATAACATGAGTGTGTCTACATTGGGGGAAAAAAAAGCATTAAGTCACTATCAAAAATAATTTTCTTTCTCATGCTGAAAAGTCTGGAACACTTGAGACTTAAGTCAAGACTGGCCAAAGAGCAGAGGTAAACTTAGAACTTAAGCAAGACAAGAGTTCTATAGAATTAAGTGAGTGGATGTGATTTCAAGGGCTTTAAAACCTCAGTCTATAACCACTGCCACCCACCTTCCTATCACCAATGCTAGGCGTATTATCATCTTTAGGAAATCAATTCCTTGAATTGAGATTTGTGTCTCTTGTTTACATACTTCCCAGAGGAAAACACTCACTAAGTCAGTAACAAACCTCAGCTACTCCCTTAGCCTGAGTCATATCAATGCGCTGGCTAGTCCTGAGGGATCCTTCAGCAGGAGGAGGCAGAATGGAGAGGAGCCACACCCAGAGCAGAGTTCAGAGAAGACCAGCTTTTGCAAGAAGCTAGGATCAGCCTGGAAGCATTGCAGCTATAAATGAAATGAAGGCAAGGAGTTCTGATAAGAACATGAGTGCATTTACATTGTTCTGTTTCCTTGCAAAACCACTATGGAAACCATTTTCCATCTTTAAGAGAAGCTGAGTGCTATGATTTGAATGTGTCTCCTACAAAACTCAGCTGTTAAAACATCATGACCAGTGAGACAGTACTAAAAGGTGTGAGCCTTTACAATACAATTCCATCCTCAGGGCTCCTCATTCTGGAATGGGCTTTTATAAAGAGAGTTCACCCAGTGTTAAGTCCCTTTTCTCTTGCATCCCTTCTGCCCATGTGAGCACATAGCATTCTTTCTTTCCAAAAAGAAGTCCACTTAAAGAGGACAAACAGTACCCTCAGAAGACAATTCAGACCTTCATTGCTGACCCTCAGCAGCCAAACTCGGAGAAGTAAAATTCTGCTTTTCATAAATCACCCTATCTCGGGGCTGGGAAGGTGGTTCAGTGGTAGAGTGCTTGCCTTGCATGCATGAGGCCCTGGGTTCGATTCCTCAGCACCACATAAGCAGAAGAAAACAAAAAGCCGGAAGTGACGCTGCAGCTCAAGTGGTAGAGTGCTAGCCTTGAGCTGAAGAGCTGAGGGACAGCGCCCAGGCCCAGAGTTCAGGCCCCATGACCGGACCCAAAAAATTATTTAAATAAATAAATAAATCACCCTATCTCAGGGATTTTGTGCTAGCAGCGTAAACCGACTATGACACTGTGTGCATCCTAGTGTTAGTACTTAGCCATCTTGTACTGTAATTCCACAAGTACCATTATAAAGAAGGGAGCAATTCAAGAGAAGGGAATTTTGGCATTTAGTAACTCTGCCATTGGCCCAAACAGAAAACACAGTCAGAACATTAAACTATTTTATTTAAAAAGAAAACATGGGGCCCTGATAATGCCTTCTGAACCCTGGATCACAGTAGTTAAGGGTGAAATAGATGCAGTACTCACTCGAAAGACTTTCTCCACTCTTGCAATGCTTTTCCCAAAGATGGTTCCAAGTTGGTCTCCAATTCCAGCCAATAAAAAACCAAAGAGTGGAATCCCAAAGATGGCATATAAAATACAAAAGATTTTGCCTCCTTCAGTGCTTGGAGCAATATTCCCATACCCTAGTGAGAAATCGTAGAAAGAAAGAGGGAAAGTGGTGAGAGGGAAGAGAAGGTGGAATACTAACCAAAGAATTCACAGGTCTGTACATTCCCCATTTTGAGTATTTGGCAGTAGAACTTCATTGTCCCATTGCTTCTCTTCCAGCCTTCTTTGTAAATAGTTTCCTGGACCTTAATAGATCCTTTAAAAAATTCTGGCAGACATAAAAGAAATGCAAATCAAAACAACATTGAGATACCACCTCACCCCAGTTAGAATGGCTGTAATCAAGAACTCTAATAACAACAGATACTAGAGGGGATGTGGCCAGAAGAGAACCTTACTGCATTGTTAGTGGGAGTGTAAACTTGTTCAACCACTTTGGAAAGCAGTATGGAGGTTCCTCAAAAGACTCCACATAGAGCTCCCCTATGACCCAGCAATCCCACTTTTGAGCATTTACCCAAATGTTCACAAACAAGACCACACTAAAGCTACCAGCACAACTATGTTAATTGCAGCATTATTTACCATAGCTGAGATATGGAACCAACCCAGATGCCCCTCAGTAGATGAGTGGATCAAGAAAATGTGGTATATATACACAATGGGATTCTATGCCTTCATTGGAAAGAATGACATTGCCCCATTTGTTAGGAAATGGAAAGCCTTGGAAAAAATTATATTAAGTGAAGTAAGCCAGGCCCAAAGAAACATAGGTCCCATGGTTTCCCTTATTTGCAATAACTAGTAAATGTCTGAGTCAAGCAGAAAAGGTCAGATAAATTGATGTTAGGGAAATGAACCCTAAGATATGTATTCAAATGTTCTTTTTTCTTTCATGCGATTGTTTCTAACACATTTATAAGATTATTTCTTTGTTGCTTTGTATGTCCCTCCCCCATGGTATAACCCCTGCTTTCACTGTATTTGATGTCGGTATAATTTGTGGAGGGGAAGGGAAAAAACAAATCATTTAAATAGGGATACAGGTGGACCCATTGCAATAATGAGATGTACAAGTTATTATGTCAAAAACGAACTTTACAACTTTGGTGGGGGGGGGGGGAGGATTGAGTGGGGGGATGGGAAGGGATGGGAAGGGGAAACAAAGAAGGAGGCTACAATACTTGATAAGAAATGTACTCATTATCTTGCCCGTGTAATTGTAACCCTTCTGTACAGTATTTTCACAATAAAAATAAAAACAATCCTGACAGAAATGATACTATCCTTTTCAGAAATGCCAAGTGTCCTGGACATGATGGTTTATGAGAACCTGAACATCTGGAAATAGAATTTTGCAATTGCAGGACTAAGGATTTATCTCAAGTGGAAGAGTGCTTGTGAAGGTCTGGGATCCATCTCCAGTACCTCAGGAAAAAAATGCAATTATATAAGCAATGCATGTATAATGAATATTGGGTACACTCTATTAGATGGAACTAGAAGAAAAAGGGTAGGAGATGAGAGCCTCAATTAATATCCAATCCCATAACAATTAGCATTGTACCCTCATGTTAGCTAGTGTCTACTGTAGATAGTTGCCTAACCATTCTCCCAAATTTGGGTAGCTCTCGTGAGGCCTGTATGTGAATCTATGCAATGAGTGAGTTATCAGTCCATGTTTACACACACATTGCGAATGTGGCAGAGTAAGAAATGATGTGGATGACTGCTCCATCATTTTTCCTCCTACAAGCCTGGAGAAGTCACCGTTGACTTCTGCCTTTGGGAATGAGTCACTTGGCTATTTTCTGTCTCAATGTTCTGTTTGGAACCATTCAAACCTCCTGTCACAGATTATTTAAAGTGTAGTTTCCATTCTGTAAATGAATGCTCAAGGCAAGACTTCCTCATTTTAAATTACTTTTACTCACCATCCTTTTGATTGAAACTGACAAAACTACTTGGGGAACTTTTCTCAAGCACTTGCAGGAATTTGAACAAAATCATTTCACCAAGCATTCTCCTCCAGAACAATCTGATTTACATTAACTTAGCCCTATTGCAAAGGAAACAAACATCTGTCTACAGCTGTTCACACATTTATGGTGACTCTTGGAAATATTCTAGTTTTGTGGACGCATGAGAACTCTAAGTGGACTGTATCGTAATTGCTTGATTTCCTTTTAGTTTGAGTATCTCTGAAAGAAACAGACACAGGAAAAATGAAGCTTTGAACCCATTGAATGGGCATCTTACTGATCCTGATATGTGCTATATTGTTCTTCCAGCTCTCAGACTGCTTTGCACATCTGGGCTAAGGTATTCTGTTCTCAAGGCATGTCAGTGTCACCAAGGAGGGCCAGAGAGGTGCCGGGGGATGAGGGTCCAGGTTCAGTTCTATCTACCTTCTACCGCCTGGTGGCCCTGAGACTACTTAACCTCTCCGAGTCCTAGTGTTAGAGGAATTCAAGAAAAATGTGAAATGAAAACCAGTAAACTAGCCTGCCTGGCACCAGTGGCTCACATCTGTAATCCTATCTATTCAGGAGGCTGAGATATGATGATAGTGGTTCAAAGCCATCCCGGGCAGGAAAGGCCATGAGACCTTTATCTCCAGTTAACCACTAGGAAAATGGAAGTGGTACTGTGGCTCAAAGTATTAGAGTGCTAGCCTTGAGCAAAAAAGCTCAGGGACAGCACCCAGGCCCTGAGTTCAAGCCTTACTACTGAAAAAAGAAAACCTAATAAAGTATCATACCACTACAAATTATTATTATTACTAAAGTATGCCAATGCAAATATTATTAATAATATTAGTAGTAGTAGTAGTAGTATTGGGTGAAGTTTCATAGACTAGAACACTAAAATAAAGTTCACCTAGAAATAAAGTCTCTAGAAAAATTTAAGGGCCTCTTTTTATGATAACTCACTTCATAGGAGACATAAAGTGATTGTATTCTTGAGAAATGCTAAATTTTGCAGGTGAGCCTGTAAATGCCTGCGTTCTCCTGCCTCTAGGAACCTATTTGGAGAAACAAAAGCAAAAACACTTGACCCTCCACCTTGTCACTTTGGAAAAATTCTGTAATTTGCAACTTCTCTCTGAAGCAATGAAAGGGTCCATCCCTTGACTTTGGATCTAGGTATACTGTACCTGTAGGACTGCCCCGCCCATCTTTCCAAAACACCTGTTAGAAACCTGAAATCAGGTGTTATGCTTATATGCAGGCTCTAGAGTTGGAATCCACGTGGTTTCCTGTTCTGATTCGTCAATTTATTGGATCTTGGGGAAATTATCTCAACTTCTCTGCCTCACATTCTTCCTATCTGAAAGGTGGGACTATTAAACACAACACATCATAGCTACATGGGAAGCATGAGTTACACATAAGGACTCAATGCATATAAAGACTGCACAAGGTAAGTCTCAGTAAGCATGAGTGATGATCATTGTGCCCTGTGGCTTTACACTTCTGAACAATATGTCTCCAGGAAAACAAAGCCCTAGGAGCAAACAGATGGTGGGTTCCTATTTTTCTTGCAGAAACTCTGTTGTTTTCCCAAAGGCACCCAGACAAGGGACCAAATGACTATACAATGAGCTAGGTTGGCTCGTGGCTTAGGTGGGCGTATGGCTGGATAGTAGGTATATGTTACTTGTGGGCAGCCAGAGGCCATTGAGACTGAGAAATAAGAAGAGTGACACAGCTGCTAGAGGATCAACTTCCCAGGAAAACTAATCTGGAACACTGGAAGTAAAGCAAAGAAGTACAAGAAGTTCAACTGGCTGCTGGTGACTTTCAGCAGCAGATGAGCTGCCCTGCAAGGACACACCCAGGAGCAGAGCTGTTCTGAGGGGTGGAACTCTGCTCACCCATCAAACTGTAGAAAACAGTTCCAAGTCCTTTATGAACCAAAAACAGATGTGTTAAAAAGAACTTAGACCACACACACACACACACACACACACACACACACACAAAAGCTTCCGTGTGCTAACTCTACACCAAAGTCAAGGTTTTGCCAAACTGTTTAGTTCAGAGTGCATTCTGGAAGCAGCATGTCTATTCGCGTGGACCTGCTCAGTGGATGTGAAAATCATGTGGTCACACAGGACCTCACACTTAGAAGGACCCCATGCTTGGTTGAATGGCCTGCTCTTGACATTTTAGGTTCTTAATCAGTTCATTTTTAAATAAGGTATCATATTTTCATTTTGTACTGGGCCTCACAAACTGTATGGCCAGACCTGGTGAAGGATGTTAGAGTCCATTGCTGACTAGGCTTACTGCCTGAGAGATAATGGGCAAAACTGAACTTCTGTGGGCCTCAGTCTTCCCATAGGTAAAACATGGCTCATAACAGTACGTATCTTGTGTGGTTACTGCTAGATTAAATGAGATTGTATGTGACACATAGTGTCTAGTATTTAATAAAGCACTCAGGAAGTGTTAGGAACAATGACTTCTATTCCCACAGCCACGGTTAAATAAATATCCAGTCAAAGTGCCGCAGAAACACTATGAGCTACCTTAGCACCTTGGTAAACACGTTAGTAGAGGCTGCCAAGCAAGTGACAAAGTCACCAGATACCATCTGAGACCTAAACCAGATACTTTCTCTGATGTAGGTAGAGCAAAGTGACTCAGTCAGAAAATGCTTCAAAGACTACATTCCAATTGCCATCCATAACTGTTAGAAAGAATGCAATCCGTTGCTGCCCTTCAGCTAGTCACAATTTGTAGAAAAGTATCTGAATACACAAATGTGCATCATTTCTCCAACTTATAAAGCCAGTTGCTAGAGATCCACCAGCAGAGTCAATCGTCAACAGGCAAAGGGATTATACCACATCAGAATCGGTGATGGCTAAAGACAGGATGCTAGGCACCCTTGACAAGGACTGAGCAGTCTGGGTTTCCTTCTGGTGTGGCTACTGATTTGGAGAAGTGCCTGGTGTATTGCCTGTTGGTATCCATGCAGGATAGCTTCCAGGAGCTTGTGCAGATAGCAAAAATTCAAATTACTTACGTAAAATACTGTATTTGAGTATGAGCCTACACACTTCCCTCCATCTACATCATCTCTAAATTACTTGTAACACTTTATGTGTGGCCATAAAATGAAATGCCAATCAAAACAACACTGAGTCCTATCTTACTCCAGTAAAAATGGCCATTATCAAGAATACAAATAGCAAATGCTGGAGGATGTGGGGGTGGAAGTGGAAAAAGGAACTCTATTACACTGTTGGTGGGAATGTAAAATAGTGCAACCATTACAGAAAGAACTTTGGATATTCCTAAAAAAAGAATGAAACATAAAACTATCAGAAATATCACTCTCAGGTATTTATCCAAAAGATTTCAAGTCCAAATAAAGTAAATCCACTTAACACCCATGTTCATTGATGTACAAGTCACCATAGCCAAGTTAATACAAACAACTTGCCTGCCCTACAATAGATGAATCAGGAAATCACACACACACACACACACACACATACACAGAGTAATGTATGTTTTATTCATTTATTCATTCATCTGCAGGGAAATGGATGGATCTGAAAAAAAATGTCAAGTGAAATAAGTTAGGCTCAGAGAAACAAAGAATATAGGTTTTCTCTAATATGGGGAAGTTAGATCTAAATTAAAAACATCTATGAAAACATATACAGACACATATACATTATACACAAACACCATAACTAAAGTATGGTGTCTTCAGGGGAGTAACTCCTTTGAAAAACTAACTTACAGTTTAATAAAATGAAGACTAGGCAGCTGAAACATGTTTTGTAGGAGAGGAGTTGTGACTCGAGGGGAGGGTAGAAGTATGGAGAGAAAGAAGATGGATGAATAAAGTCATTATAGCCAATGGACACATGTCAAAATGGAACCTTTGAAAGATAACATTGGATGAGTAGGGCTGAGATAGATGGAGATGTGGTAGAAAGGATAACATTGACCAAGACACATTATATTTATAAATTGACATGTTGACAGTTTGTACAACTGCTTAAATAAAAAATGAACGACAAGGAAACTTTCATGCAATGTAAATGCTCTGCAAATAGTGGTTATACCATGTCGGTATGGAATAACAACATGGAAAAAAAAACCTCTACATGATCAATACAGGTGTCTCTTATTTTTCTTTTAAGTACTCTTAATCCGCAGTTTGTGGAATCCTTGTACACAAATCCATGGAAAGTGTATAAATACAAATCTCTGTATCTTTCATCATCAGAAAGGCTTTTAAAAAGAAGTGCTTTGATATTCTCAGATTAAAGGAACCTCTGACACTGAATAGTATTGCTGCTTTTCAATGAGGACTTTTCTATTTCTAAGATCTCTTCCCTTCACTTTCAAAATAATAAGCATAGTTTTTGCATCTGAAAAGTATATAACCTCATGCTGCTCGTGAGAATTTTTTTTAAGCAATCTGCCAAGTCCTTCAGGTCCATGCCCTTTAACAGAACAATCCCTTCCAAGGAAGCCTTTCCAAGGAAACAAGCAAAGATGAAAACTGCACTTCCTGAACAAAGGTTTCCTTGTGGTGTTAACACTCTAACAAAAGTAGAAATAGCTTAAGCCTCTCATGTGTGATCACAGTGGGAAAGGTAAAAGGGAAATATCAAGACATTGGGAGTGCTACCATTACTAATTGCATAAAGAAATATGGACAATATTGTGTTGCAAACTATTTGAATTCAAGCAAGCAGGCTAGTATTTGTTTATTTCACAATTAATGAGAACGCAGCTCCTCACTATTCACGCTCTGCTTTCTTGACTCCTAAACAGTGGAAATTTCCCAGGAAGAACTGAAAGAATTAACAGTCCTTGATTTCTTCATATTCTATTAAAGCCTTACAACGAATGAATTTACCACCAAGTAATGAGAAAAGCAATTATTTCCTCACCTCCCTATTCTTACTTACTTTGCATTACAGTTTTCTTTGAAATTCTCTAACTGTATGACTTTATGAAGACACTCTCTACTCTGGGGTGAAAATTCAGCCAGCCAACTGGTATTCTATTTACCACACATTATCTCTCAGTTTAAAAAAAAAAGGAAAAAGAGAAAAGTATCATGTTTTCTAAATTGAATAAAACAAGAACCTAACCACCAGTGCTAACTCTGTACCATGGGTTTTATTTTTGTCTGTTCTGTTTGCATGTTTATTTTGTAATAGTTTCCTGTGGGCATCCAGCATCTTTGTGATTTCGGACAAGGTCCCTATCCTGTGCATACGTGGTGTTACATCATCCAACCTCTTGCTAGCGAGGGAGTAGCCTTCCAGACAGCCAGAACATGGGCATGTAAACCTGGACAAGATGTTCTGTTTAAACTCTGACTCTGGAACACATGGCACAAGCATACAGGAGATGAGGAGATATAGAAGCCACAGTGACCAGCAAGGTCCGACATTAGCATTGGGGTCAGGAGACAATTACAGACCCTCCTGAGCT
The DNA here is from genome assembly GCF_019054845.1 of Dipodomys spectabilis. Taxonomy (NCBI): domain Eukaryota; kingdom Metazoa; phylum Chordata; class Mammalia; order Rodentia; family Heteromyidae; genus Dipodomys; species Dipodomys spectabilis. Next base: position 9,007,515 of record NW_024870834.1, on the reverse strand, counting down.
CTTTCCCACGTAAATATATAGATATATATGTATATATCTATATATTTAGGGTTTTCTTTCTTGTTGTAGCTATATACACAAATATGAATTATTTAAATTTGAATCATATTGACCCTGGTAAACAAGAGATTTCCTATTTATTTCTTAGGATGTGATAGTAACTCCATCCAGAGCTCAGAAGATATGAGAAGGAACCCCATTCTTCTTTTATTAACTCTGTTGTAGTGTTAACTGAACTCTAAACAAAAAAAGAAAATGCCCCATAGTGCCTTGTGTCCCCTTCTGTAGACTTATCTTCAGTAAGAGAAGTCATCCCCCACCCCAAAGCTCCAGTAAAAACCCGAGGCTCTTGTTGACCTAAGCCAGATCACATGTCCATCTTGGAGCGAAGGACTGTGTCCAAGCACTGAATTTCTTCATCTAGAAAACAGTTCTCCTGAGGTCTGGGAGATGGTGAATGGGGGAGAAATACTAAGTTAATGGTACTGGAAATACTAAGTTAATGGTACTGGTGAAAAGGAGAATGGATGCCTGCCAGGCTACAGGAACCAAGAGTAAGGGTCATTTTTACAAACTCAAAGATCTAATATCCACATATTGGATCAGGGCAGAAAATGTTTCACATCAAATGCTTTTCCATGGAACAACGGAGTGGTCATTCCTCAAGCACATAACGCCATGACCACCCACAAAACAAATCCCCAATGGGTTAACAAATTAATTAGCCAATTAGCACAAGTTAATTTCCCAACAAATTAACACAATAAAGACCATTAGTGCTTCACAGAGGAAAAACAAACATGCTGTTAGTGCAGTCCAGTGTAGCTATAATTTTTTTCCAATGCATCAGACAGAATACTGATTCAGCCTTTTCATAAAACATGAAAATCAAGCTTCCTATCAATCTTGAATAACCTGCACTCATAGACCAAACAAAATACATCCAGAAGTAGCAAGGACCTTCCCAACTTTAATTATGTTATAGCAAATCCTCCTAAAATACGTGACCCATTTCGCCTCCCTAACAGTAAGACTGTCATCTACAGCCTTGGCTTGTACCAGGAGACAGGATAAAGGGCCAGGGCCAGGCCACAGGCTTCCATAGTTGTGTGCCGTGATGGTATAGGCTAGTATAAACCAACCTGATTTGCAGTGTCACAAAAGGATACTAGGCTCCAGACGTATCCAGGTAGTAGACACCTTGAAACCTGGAATAGCTAATGTTCTATACTTCTCCATTTGCAAATGTAAAACTTGTATGTCATATAATTACACTAAGTAGCTGTGATTGTTAATTTTACATGTCAGCTTGACTGGATTTATGAATACTGAGAACTAATTAGGGAAATGATGAAGCATTATCACTACATGTGTCTGTGAGGATGCATCAGAAGGCATGTAAGTTGGTGAACTAAATGTGATGAGAAGATCCAACCTCGGTGTCTGAAGGTACTACCCAATCAGCTAGGGAACTGGGTAAAAATAAAAGGGAGAGAAGAAAGGACTCTCTCTTAGTCTCTGTCTCTACCTCTGTCTTGTGTCTCTGTCTCTGTCTCTTTGTCTCTCTGTGTCTCCGTGTCTGTGTCTCTCTGTGTCTCTTTATGTCTTTTTGTCTGCGTGTCTGTGTGTCTGTGTGTCTGTCTCTCTCTCTCTCTCTTTCTCTCTCCCCCCGCCTCTCTCTCTCCTGAGATACATGGACCAAACCACACTACAGGCATGCCAGATTCTCCATCTTGCAGATGGCCTGCAAAGGGACTTCTCACCCACCATGATTACATGCACCAATTTCCTTCCTTCCTGTCATCCTTCTTTGCTTCCCCTTTCTCTCTCTTTCTCTCACCCTCCCTCCTTTCTTTCTTTCCTTTCTTTCTGACTTCTTTTTGTTCTTCCCTCCCTCCTTCCTTCTTCTATCTTTCCCTATCTTCCCTCTTTCTTTCTTTCTTTCTTTCTTTTGTCAGTCATGGGGTTTAAACTCGGGGCCTGGGCACTGTCCCTGTGCTCATCAGCTCAAGGCAAGTGCTCTACCGCTTGAGCCACAGCACCACTTCTGGTTTTTCTAGTGGTTCATTAGAGATAAGAGTCTCACGGACTTTCCTGCCCAGGCTGGCTTTGAACCATGATCCTCAGATCTCAGCCTCCTAAGTAGCTAGGTTTACAGGTGTGAGCCACCAGTGTCCAGCTTTCTCTCTTTCTTTATGTTTTTTTATTTATTTTAAATAGAATCTTCTCTATGTAGCTTCTCTAGAAGGAACTTGCAATCCTTCGGCCTCTACATCCTAAGTACTGGGATTATAAACATACCACCACATCCATCTTATTCCTCAAGATTGTTCTTAAGTAACTGAGTATGCTTTTTCACCAAGTAACTGATAAAGAAAATTATGCCCAAAAGACATAGAGATGAACATTGGCAATATTAAATTACAGAGCTATGACAAAAGCAATGTCTTAGATGAAGAGAAAAGAATGTAATTGTATACCTTGATGTTACACTATAGAATGATTCAATGAATAATAGCTGAGATGCTGAGAAATGAATTGAGCTATATGAAATAGTTGAGAGCCAAGGAGCCTTGCTTAAAGCTGGCAAAGCCAGAATATTTGATCACTAAGGTAAACATTAACAAGATTGTGCCAACTGAAATTTTGTACTGGAGAAGAAGAGAGAGAAAAGATATCACCGCCCATAGGAGGTTGGAAGTCATGCTTGCTCGTGAGTAGAAGCCTAAGGTTATAACATACTGATATAATTTTAAAACTCTAAGACAAAAATACAAAAATCACCAAGTATCAGGAAGAAACACATATACACACAACAACAACCCGTGCAAAAAAAGAAGTGATCATAGTCTACCATATGATCAGTTGCAAAGAGCATCTGCTTAGTTTGAGTTTATCTCACTAAACTATCTTAAGAAAATAGGAATGTAAGTGAGGCCTTCTGCTATGGGGTAGGAGAGACTAACTCCTCATCTTTCACAATGGAAAGCCAAGAAACAACCCTTAAAACTGGAAATTCCACAAGTGGCAATACACAGGTGATAGTTAGAGGCATGGTAATGAATGTCAAACCACTGAACCCAAGAGATAAACATGGGTGTCTCTAGGAAGGCTAAAAAAGGGATGGGGTATAGGACTGGGAATGTGCATTAGTGGTAGAGTGCTTGCCTTGTGTGCATGAAGCCCTGGGTTCAATTGCTCAGTACCACATAAACAGAAAAAGCCAGAAGTGATGCTGTGGCTCAAGTGGTAGAGTGCTAGCCTTGAGCAAAAGAAGTTCAAGGACAGTGTCCAGGCCCTGAATTCAAGCCCCAGGACTGGCAAAAAGAAAAAAAAGGAAGAGGGAGACAGTGGAGGAAGAAATATTCTATTTTTCATAGATTGTTTTTATAAAATATTTGGGTTCTATTATACATAACTATAACAACAAGAAGTATATAATCTTTATAATAATAGGTGGTAAATTATAGGTGCCCATACATATAATTTGATATATTATATATTATAATTGCATATTATATACATTTTATATGCACACACAGATAGGTAGATAGATAGATAGATAGATAGATAGATAGATAGATAGATAGATAGATAGATAGATAGAATCTGAGCTCAACAGTATAATCTGGGTTCAACTGGCCAGTTCTTCTTTTCTATTTCTTCCAAACTCAATGCTTCTGAGCCTTTCATTCCCAAGAGTCTTTATTGTACTTTGCCTTTTATTGAAATCACAACTATTGTATTCGCTGACAGTGTTCCCCAAGCCTCCCTCCAGTCTCACCCTGCCCAGGGCTGGGAGGAGGAAAGGCTGGCAAACCACTACTGCAGAGGAAAGATATTAGCATGAATGGATACCTATGGTGGTGATGACAGTCCCAGCAAAGAAAAAGGCACTTCCAAGGTCCCAGTGGCTGCTGCTGTTGGAAGAGTTTCCTATCGGGCTGACTCCTGCGTTGTCAGCATCCAGAGCATGCTGCAAAAAAAGGAAGAGCATGAGACTCAGTTAAGAAGGGTTGGTTTTGTTGGTTGGTTGGTTTTGTTGTGAATTGATCCCTGGCCTGGGAAACGGCAGTGATCTTAGGTGGCTGTCAAGGGTAGAGCCATGAAGACAGGATGCACTCATTTAAAGAAATTACAAAATGATTGGGGGGGGGGGGGTGGGTCTAGGATATAGAATATGATGAGAATTACATAGAAGTTGGGGGCACAGAATAGCTATAATGATGCGAAATGAATTCCTATAGCTGTGAGAAGATGCCTCTCAGACTCTGCAGCCCAACTGGTCATTTCTGGAAGGTAGAGGCCCTTGGAGCTTCTTTCAACAGCATAGGAGTTAAGAGTTTACACTCTCCATGTCAGGCCATCTTGGCTATGCCTGTGGTTAACTTTGGAATCTTGGGTAAGTTATTTTAACCATTCTAAACCTTACTAACTCCTTTGCAAATGGGTGACAAGGCCTCACTCACACACACACACACACACACACACACACAAACACTGTTGTAAGGATGGGTGAGATGGTCCACATAATATTCTCAACCTAGTGTTTGTCTGTTTGGGAGCTAAAGAAAGACAATGATGTGATGATGGTAGAGATGTTTCTGACAAATGTACTGCTAAGCTCCTCTGTCATTGTGAAATCACCATAGTGTGTACTTCCACACACCAAAATAGACACAGTGTCACTTACTGATACAGCCTAATGGAATCACCATCACATCCACGATCTCTGGCTAACCAAAACATGCAGTGCATGACTGTAGTAGTAATTCCTAGACTGTAACTTTACTCAACTCCAACACACTCATATATATACACAGAGAAAGAGAAAGAGACAGAGTCAGAGATCTTATTTTTTACTAAATTACAATGATCCTTTGTTAACTACTGGGCTTAGAATTCCATATATTTTTTAAACTACCACTACATTGGCCAGCCACACTGATAACCTTTTCTTGTGCCCTAGCAGTGTAAGCGTGTCCACTCCAGACAGGACAGTCCATGAGGGGTCCCCTCATCCCTCTGTTTAAGGCCTCTCACATGTCCATTTGAAAGCATGTATCAGATCCATCTTCTTCCAGGAGACTCCCTCTGTTCAGCCCAACGTCTCCCTTCCCTGGTCTCACACTTCTGTACCTATCCCATGTTCTCCTAACAGCCCTTCTTTAGCTTCAGCATGAATAGAATAGGGGGGAAATGCTTCACAGTCTTTCTCCAGTTGGCCCAGCCACCCTGGTTCAGGCAGGAAAAATGTGGAAAATGCAAGCATTGTAGCTAAAGTCCACATTGCCCACACTTACAGAGCTGAGATAGGAAAGTAACAGGTGAAATCTTCAGAGAAGAGGTGACAGATCTATTTCTCGAACAACTAACAGACACACCTTTCCCTAAGCAAAGTTAATATCGGGCCTGTGTAGCAAGAGCAAGACTTTGAAATTGAAATGTAATTATATTTCTCCTCAACAATGCCAATTGAGCTCTGTTTAAACAGGCAGATAGTGCCGTGTCATAAATTAGATTAGAATGGAAAAAAAAACAATCATTACATTTGCTTTCAAAATGGATATTTAATGAGCTGTCAAACCCTCTAGATCAAGGATAAGCAAACTGTCTCCTCCTCCTGTTCTTCCTCTTTCTCCTCCTTCTCCTCTTGCTCCTTTTTCTCCTCCACTTCCTTTTCTTTTTTTCTCTCCTTCTCTTTCTCCTTACCCTTCTTAACCATAGAACCTTGCATTTACTAGGTAAGTGCTCTACCATTTGAGCCACACACCTTTTTTAGACAAAGAGCTGTAGACTAAATATGTTTAGCTTGAGGTTATAAATAGTCACTTTTGTATTTTAATCATTTTTCCTTTTCAAAAACAACAGTTTTTTATTGTGAATATTTTTTTAATTTTTTTTTTATTATGAGAATACCATACAGAGGAGTTATAATTACATGGGCAAGATAATGAGTACATTTCTTTAAAAGTTGATGTTAGTGGAATGAACCCCAAGATAAGTATTCAAATGGTTTTTTTTTGTTGTTTTTTTTTTGGTCGGTTGTGGGGCTTGAGCTCTGGGCCTGGGCGCTGTCCCTCAGCTCTTCAGCTCAAGGCCAGGACTCTACCACTTGAGCTACAGCGCCACTTCCAGTTTTCTGGTGGTTTATTAGAGATAGGAGTCTCACAGTCTCTCCTGCCCGGGCTGGCTTTGAACTGCGATCCTCAGATCTCAGCCTCCTGAATAGCTAGCATTACAGGCGTGAGCCACCAGTGCCCGGCTTCAAATGTTTTTGTTTTTTTTTTTCCTTTCATGCAATTGTTTCTACCATATTTATAAGATGATTTCTATGTTGCTTTGTATGTCCCTCCCCCACAGTATAACCCATACTTTCACTGTATTTGATGTTGGTATAATTTGTGGAGGGGAAGGGAAAAAAACAAATTGTTTAACTAAGGATACAGGTGGACCTATTGCAACAATGAGATGTACAAGTCTTTATGTCGAAAAACGAACTTAACAACTTTGGTAGGGATTGGGGGGGAAGGACCGGGTGGGGGGAGGGGAGGAGTATGGGAAGGGATGGGAAGGGGAAACAAAGAGGAGGCAACAATGCTTGATAACAACACACTTTAAATATGCAAAAATCACTCATGCTTCGGAGCTGGTATAAAAAGAAGCTTCAGGCTAGGTTTGTCAGACAAATAGATGATTGACTAGATAATAGTAAAAAGTCTCTTTTATTTGAATACTTAGACTATTCCTTCTTGTTCTAAGAACATGAAACACTATGATGGATATAAGCCAGTCACCATTTCTAACACCAATCCTGGCATCCCAGAATTCAAAATCCTGCTGTGTACATCAGATGTGGACAAATGTCTTTGCTAGTGGTTCAAATCAGTTTAATTGACAAGGACCATTTATTCACCCAGGGAATGTATTCTGTTCTGCTTTTGAAAGGAGACAGATGGTGAGTTCTTTCCACTGGTAAAATATTCAATTTCCCTGTGCTGGGTGAGCATTATCAAACCAAACCACAAAGCCTAAACCACGGGTTATATCCTCATGATTTTATCCAACTCTGGTGAGCCTATTTGGTTAAAAAAAATTATTTTAATTAAAAACAAAAACAAAAAGCCCTCTGCCAGGTGCTGGTGGCTCACACCTGTAATCCTAGCTACTCAGGAGGCTGAGATCTGAGGATCACGGTTCAAAGCCAGCCCAGGCAGGAAAGTCCATGAGACTCTTATCTCCAATAAACACTAGAAAATCAGAAGTGGTGTTGTGGCTCAAGCGGTAGAGGGCTTGCCTTGAGCTGAAGAGCTGAGGGATAGTGCCCAAACCCAGAGTTCAAACCCTACAACCAACAAAAAAAAACAAAACAACCCTCTGGGACAGATCTAGGCTCAGTCACCATCAATACCTGATCTTTGCATCTTCCAGAGAGCTGCAAAGAGAGTTTAAGTTTAACCAAGTCTCACAATTTTGAAAACTACACATAAACATCACAAGCAGACTTAGTGAAGCTCATAAAAATGCAGATTTGCGTGAAAGACAAATGGAGATGACTATTTGTTTCATCAAACAAAATCCAAAGAAAGATGCCTTTTCAAGTTTCGCTTTTCTTGAATTATGTGATTTATATGTCTTTAATGTTTACACATTTATTCCTCAAGGGAAGTGTTTGTCAGATGAAAAGAAATGGAAACTGACATTTGTTAAGTGATTGTACTTAGCCAGGTGTGTTCGAAGTTTTATTCTGATTTATCCTTTCCATAACTTGCAAAGAAAAAAAAGTAGTATCATTCGCACTCTAGTGATGAGGAGAGAGGCACATGAAAAGTCACCAATTTATCCTTTATCAAGCAGTGGGAAGTAGAGAGGTCATGAGTCAAGCCCTATCTAGCCCAAATGTCATGGTTTTTCTCCTTCCTCTACCTAGGCTACCCAGAACACTCATCACCTCTGCCACTGCCATCTACATACCCACACAGGTATGAAGGAAGATGGTCATTGTCCAAGAATTTAGGTGGAAGAGACACTACAAATAATCATTTCTAACTAGACTACTGCCTCCAATACGCAAGACCCCAAACTTTGATTGGGCTATTGGGGTGATGATAGTTTAATTGCTCTGCACTCAAAATAAAATTTAAAAAATAAGACTGGACATAGTGGTTCACACCTGTAATCCTAGCTACTCAGGAGGCAAGGAATCATGATTTGAGACTAACCCTGAACAAAAACTAACCCATAAAAGCTAGACATGGTGGCATGTAGATATCATACCAGCTACTTTTGTATAAATAGGACAAGTGTGGTCCAGGTGGGCATAAATCCAAGGGCTTTAGTCACAAAAATACCTATAGCCCAAAAGGGCTAGAGATATGGCTCAACTGGGAGAGGGACTGCTTAGAAAGTATAAACTCCTGAGTTCAAATCCCAGGACCAGCAATAGATAGCCAAACAGATACATAGATATAGATATATACATATATATGTATATAATGTATATATGTAGGGAGAGAGCAGGAAAACAGAAGCACTGGATCAGAGAGTGGGAGGTTCAAGCTCAGAAGCATCAAGGCAGAGCACTTGGAAAGAACAGCTCCACCTAGTAACCAATATTAACTTGTTTTATATCTGTGATGTAAATTCCCCTCCCCCACCCAAATCTCCCATAAAGCAGGGAATTTGTCCAAATGCCTAGGGGAAGCCATTTTGTGAAAATTATGCATAAGGGTTGCTACAAGCGTAATGAGGTTACGGATGGCTTGAACTAATTCCTTAAAGCAAAACATCATTAGAAAGAAGTAAAAATAGCTCTCAACCAGATGTCACTGGCTTATACCTATCCTCTTGGATACTCAGAAGGCTGAGATCCAGAGGATCATGGTTTGAGGCCAGTCCCAGCAGAAAAGTTTGTGGGATTCCATCTCCAAACTAACAAAAAGCCAGGCAGAAGGCACAGATCAAGTGGCAGATTGCAGCTGAGCAAACAAGCCAAGCAAGTACAAGGCTCTCAGTTCAAACTCCAGTACTACCTACCAGGTTAAGAAGAGACAGGGAGGGGCTGGGAAGGTGGCTCAGTGGTAGAGTGCTTGCCTTGCACGCGTGAGGCCCTGAGTTTGAATCCTCAGCCCCACATAAGCAAAAAAGAAAAAAGCTGGAAGTGGTGTTGTGGTTCAAGTGGTAGAGCGCTAGCCTTGAGCTGAAGAACTGAGGGACAGTGCCCAGGCATAGAGTTCAGGCCCCATGACCGGACCCAAAAAAAAAAAAAAAAGAGACAGGGAGAGGTAGAAGGAGAGAGAGATGGGGGAGGGAGAGAGAGAGAGGGAGAGAGAGGGAGAGGGAGAGGGGGAAAGAGAGGAGAGAGAGATAAAGAAAAAGAGAGAGAGAAGCAAAGAGAAGGCAAGAGAGAGTGGGAAAAAAAGAGAAAAGAAAGCCTCTCCTACAGGTACCCAAACTTACTTGAATTAGGACCATCATTTTTTAAACACTTTTAACTGGGAAGTAAAAACTGTACGTATTTGTGGGGTATCAAGATGTTTTGATAGATATAATACAATGGAATGCTCAAATCAAGATTCAGATATTTATCTCCTCATCCAATTATCCTTTAAAAACTCTGACTTTTCAACACATATGTGTATAAGTGTGCATACACAGAAGGGTCATTTTACAGTAATAATAGTTCTAAATGAGTTTGTAGTTTCAATTCCTATTCATTTCCTAAAGTGTTTTTCAATGATCTTAGTGGCTTGAGCTCAAGTAAAACATTTTAAGACTAAATATATTTGCTTTAGGGTTTTTAATCTCAGTGTGTTCATACTGAATAAGTGAAGATAAGTCAGCCCATTAAGAATGCCTGAGTACACAGATAATAAAATGGCACAAATGAACTGTCCAGTTGAGCTCAAAAGGTATGACAGGGCAGAGTTTTAATCAAGGCAGAGGTTTAAATTGAGCCCACAATCTCAGACTCAGTGGGCATCATTTGTTCAACCACAAATTCAACCATTACCAAGTTCCAAGGCCTCTTATGAACACCAAGACAGACAGGTAGATAAATAGACAGACAAGAGATACAATTAGGTAAGAAAATATGTCATGCACTGGAAGTTCATGCTTATAAATCCTAGCTTCTCAAGAGGCTGATATCTGAGAACGCAGGTTCAAAACCAGTCTGGGAAGACAAATCCAAGAAACTCTCATCTCCAATTAACAAGTAAATAGTCGGACGTGAAGTGTGGTTCAAGGGATAGTATGCCAGTCATGAGTGAAACAGTTAAGTTGAAAAAGAGAGAGCAAGCCCCAATATAGGCACATACACACACAGAAGAAGATAAGGAAAAGGAAGAGAAGGCAGAAAAGGTAGCGAAAGAGGAGGAGGAGAAGGAAGAAGAGAAGGAGGAGGAAGAAGAGCAGATAACAATGCCTTGCAATTTAATCCATCCCTTCTTGAATTTCCTCTAGGTTAGATTCTAGCACCTACCCAACTGCCTAGGTAATGACTCAACAGTGAATCCTTATGGCAGCAATAAACAAATAAACACACCAAATAATAAATCTAGACACATAATCTTCCCAGAGGTGAGAGAGGAATATATTTTACTTCATAGTAAAAATGAGACACTCACACCTTCCCTTCTCCCAAGAAAAGTGTGTGTGTGTGTAGTAATTTTTATAGAGTAGAAAGTGACAAGATCCAAAAGAATCCGCGCATCCCTCCTTTTCACTCTCCTTCATTCCCTCTTCCCACACCGTGCAGTAAAACCACTGCAAGAAAGTGTTAAGAGAGAAATGGCAACCTGTCACAGCGAGAACCAGGTCTGAGGCTGACATGAAGGAAGAGAGGAGGAGGTAACCCCTCCCACCTGCAGGACCCCCTGCAGGAAGCAATGCTGGGGCTGCATAAATCACCATTCCAGACAGCACAAGATGCCATCCGGAGTGCTGGTGCGGCCTGGAGAAGACTGATGGTCCACAGGGGACTCATAACTGTCTGGGGCTTTTCTCCTGTGATCTGTGTACTCATGAGATCATCCCTTTTCTCTGTTCCCTAATGGGGCACCTGAAAAAAGAAAAAAAGAAAAAAAAAACAGACAACAAAAGTGAAGCCATAATCACTCAGCTTGTCTCAGATTAGCTGAAGAAATCAACCAATTCATGCCACATGGAAGGAGAGTGACAGCCCAGGTGGCCGTGGGATTTACTGCAAGAAGATAGTTGCAGAATAAACGGTGGATTCTGCTTCAGTGATGCTCAGCCCACAGCTCAAGGGCAGCCTAGAATGCACAGCCATTTCACTAATAACATTTCACTGGACAGAAAGAAAGGGACTGAGTTAGGCATGGTAATGCACACCTGGAATCCCAGTACATGAGAGACAAGAGACAGGAGGATCACAAGTTTGAAGCCAAGTTTGAAGACAAGTGAAAACGTGTGTCAAAAGGAAAAGGTACTCTTAGGAGAGGAATACAAAGGCACCATGCCTGTGTGCATCTGATCATATAAAATAATACTTATCAAAACCAACTCCAGGAAATGAAGCAAGCAGCTTTTTCTTTGCTGCTGCTTTTGTTTTCCTTTTGTCTCGTGTATTCATTTCTCTGTCTTTGAGAGGGTAAAGGGGGAGGGCACAGAAATGGAAGGGAGTGGGACTCACTAGACACTACTGAAAATGGACTAGACAATCTGTGGTGGGGTAGGGGTGGAGGGGATGAGAGGGGAAAACTGGGGAGAAAGAAAGGGAAGGGATGACACCATCCCAAAAGAAAATGTACTATCTGACGTATGTAACGGTAACCCCTCTGTACATCACCTTTACAATAACAATTTAAAAATGCAAAGAAATAAAAAGATATTTAAATGTTACACACACACACACACACACACACACACACACACACACACGTCTGAGGACACAGTAGTGGCTCTACATTACAAATGTTCTTCATCCTGACAGGGCACTGTCAGCAAAGCTATTTATGAATTAGGAATTAAGTCAGGGGTTGAGGTAAGCTAAGGAAATGAGTGTGGAAGGCAACTTCCTATGTGTAATAAAAAGGGAGTATGCTTTCAACTACTAATGGACAGAAGGAACACCACAAAAGTGCTATGAGAAAGGTGTGGCAGACCACGTTCATGACCACTCAAAATGCTCTGAGTGATCCCCAAACCAGCAGGATCTCCTCACTCATGGGTGGCAGAAGAGCCGTAGGTGAGAAGCAGAAAGCCGAGATTAATTTGTGTGCCACATTGCTTTTCCTCTCTCGTGCTTCAGAAGCACTACACGTATAAATATTTTACAGACTCAGAAGCGACTGTGCTGGGCATAGGGCAAAGGAGTTTGCACCAAGAACAAGGCTGCATCCGAAAATTGCAAACAGTGGGAGAAAAAGAAACTCTCAGCCCCACCCAGCCAGGCTGTTCTACAGTCTATTCATCGAAGTCTTCTTTCAAACAGACAGGAAGAGGGGATAAGCACCCTACACTCTCTCCCTTGCAACACAGACAGTTCTTATACAAAGCAACAAATGTTGGCCTATGCAAGTTACTCAGCTTACCTGAGCCTCAGTGTCCTCATCTCTAAGACTAGGAACTAGTAATATCTTCTTTGCAGAGTTGTTGGTATAGTACCCAATGCACTGTACCTTGTCGTTCTTATATAGTAATGATAAGAAGAATTGGAATCTTTTCTGAACACCTCTAGTACATAGATTAATTTAGCCTCCATGACTGAGTGTGATAGTTATTGTTACTGAACCTGTGGGACTTGTGAGACTCTGAATAATACAGTTCCTGGTCCACAGCACATATGTGGCACATGGTAAAGCCAGCAAGTGATGCTACTAGAATTGTCAACAGGAAGTCGAGTGCCCGTGGCTCATGCCTGCAACCCTAGCTACTCAGAAGGCTGAGATCAAAAGAATGCTGTTCAAAACCAGACTGGACAGCTAAGTCCATGAACTCCATGAAACTCTTACCTCCAATTAACCACCAAAAAGCTGGAAGTAGAGCTGTGGCTCACATGATAGAGTACTAGCCTTGAGCAAAAAAGCTGATATTGCCCTGGCTCTGAGTCAAGTTCCTCTCCCCTTCCCCCCTCCCCCCCACACACATACAGGCAGTTAACAGGAAGACCTTTGTGCTAAATGCTGGAAAGGTTGATTCTCTCCACCCTGAGTCTTCCTTCTTCCCATATCACTCTTGACCCAGCTTGCTTACCACCCCAGCTCACACCCAAGCTAGGACATCCCAACTATCTGCACAAGGCTCAGGAAACAGGAAGGAAATGAATGCACAGGTTGTCATTCTCTCCACAAGGGAGATTGTCAGTCTAGCAGCCAAGCCGGTGCTGACCTGAGTGGATCTGCCATCACCAGTGGCCATCCTCACTGCTCCAGCATCTCCACGTGCCACACAAAGCCCAAGAGAAGGCACCAAGGGGAGGGTATACCGTCAGCACTTTAGAGTGTCTTTTCCTGCTGCCCTGAGTATTTAGTTATGTGCAGATGCTAGCCTTTCCTCAGGTCCCCAGGGGAGGCCTGCCATGCAGCAGACCTTCATCAGAACTTGACAACCTGGTTATAAATATGCAGTGAATGCCACCAGTAGAAGGTAGAAGAAGAAGAAGACAAAGAATCTGTGGAGAATAAAAGAAACCCCGGATGAGCCAGCTTGGCTAACATAGCCCATGTCCTAGACAGGCTGGCTTTTCCCTGTGATCTTACATTAATTCTGTAGGCGGGGAATGGGAGATGTTCCAGCACTGGAGGCATTAGTACCTTGGGTATATGTAACAACGGACCCAGGCACATTTGAAGGAGCTTGCTTATCTTCCAAATTGTGCCTAAAATGTAGGCTGTAATATTTCCTCCCTCTTTGACTATCTCACAGGATAAAATGAAAGATATGTTCAATGCTAAGGAAAGCACTGAGCCTTAAGGAAGGGAAAGGATGTGTGTGTGTGTGTGTGTGTGTGTGTGTGTGTGTGTGTGTGTGTGTACGCGCGCGCGCGCGCGCACGCGCACGTGCTTTGATATGATCAATGAACGTTCGGAGTAACTAACCATCATCCCCCTTTCATCTTAGTTTGGGTTCCACCTCCGCTGACCAAATAACAAATTTGCCAAGTGATGTTAAAGAAGAAGAAGAAGAAAAAAAGTCTCCCTGGTCCTGAGAAGAATACTGATGCATCTTCACTTTAGATTATTCCTATCTAACATGAGTCTATTCAATTCTTGACATGAAAGATGAAGAAAATAATTAATTTACTAGGCTAGAAAAGCTATAGTAATTCTGATTCATTGCAGTGTGAGCTAAATGAAAGATTAATATTCCTCCTACTGATGATCAGTGACATTCAAGAGAGAGACATAGAGATTATGAACTAGACAGGATAGGCACAGTCCTGTAATCTCAGGACTCAGGAAGCCAAGGAAACAGTGTCATGAGTTTACAGACAGCCTGGGCTATAATAGCAAAATCTTGCGTATGGTGTGGTATACGCACATGTGTGGGGTGTGTGTGTGTGTGTGTGTGTGTGAGAGAGAGAGAGAGAGAGAGAGAGAGAGAGAGAGAGAGCGCCAGCCTCCTATCTTATTTTTTGTTGTAGCTGTTTTCTTTAGACTCCCTACTGCTCTTGTACGATATTAATAAATAAAATGCCATGTCTTGCATCCTCTTAGAGAATGGGTCAGTACCAAAGAGCAGCAGGTGCTTAATGAGCACAGTTTGATAAGGGGGCAGACTAGAAAGTGGGAACAGTTTCTAGAGACTGAAGAAAGATCCAGAATGGCCTTTAAAATCATCATAGCAGCCAGCATTTTTATGTTATTGGATCCTTTCCACTAAACCCCTGTAATAAAAGGGTCCTGACTCTTCTCTCATTTTACAAATGAAACAAGATATAGCAAGATCCCAGCCAGGGACCAAGTGGTTAAAAGGCGGTTACGTGTTAGCTGAGACTGGTAAAAGTCCTCTCCTTTAACATTGACCTCCACTATCCTTTACAAATAAACA